>NC_088884.1:25115-4825115 GCF_037157495.1 Lathamus discolor
TCAATTTCTCAATTGAAACGCAAAGTTCTCCAGCAAAACGCTAAGTTCTGCACGAAACGCTAAGTTCTCCAGTGAAACACTAAGTTCTGCATTACCGAACTAATTTCTCAATTGAAACACAAAGTTCTCCAGCAAAATGCTAAGTTCTCCAGCAAAATGCTAAGTTCTCCAGCAAAACAAGAAGTTCTGCATTACCGAACCAATTTCTCAAGTGAAATGCAATGTTCTCCAGCAAAACGCTAAGTTCTCCAGCAAAACGCTAAGTTCTCCAGTGAAACGCTAACTTCTGCATTACCGAACTAATTTCTCAATTGAAAAACAAAGTTCTCCAGAAAAACGCTAAGTTCTCCAGCAAAACGCTTTGTTCTCCAGTGAAACATTAAATTCTCCATCAAAACCCTAAGTTCTCCAGCGAAACACTAAGTTGTCCAGCGAAACGTTAACTTCTCCACTGAAACGCTAACTTCTGCATTACCGAACTAATTTCTCAATTGAAACACAAGTTCTCCAGAAAAAGCTAAGTTCTCCAGCGAAACGCTATGTTCTCCAGCGAAACATTAAATTCTCCAGCAAAACCCTATGTTCTCCAGCAAAACACTAAGTTGTCCAGCGAAACGTTAAGTTCTTCTCAGAAAAGATAAGTTCTACATTACCGAACCAATTTCTCAATTGAAACACAAAGTTCTCCAGCAAAACACTATGTTCTCCAGTGAAAGGCTAACTTCTGCATTACCGAACTAATTTCTCAATTGAAACACAAAGTTCTCCAGAAAAACGCCTAAGTTCTCCAGCAAAACGCTTTGTTCTCCAGTGAAACATTAAATTCTCCATCAAACCCTAAGTTCTCCAGCGAAACACTAAGTTGTCCAGCGAAACACTGTGTTCTCCAGTGAAACGCTAAGTCTCCAGCGAAACACTAAGTTGTCCAGCGAAACGTTAACTTCTCCACTGAAACGCTAAGTTCTGCATTACCGAACTAATTTCTCAATTGAAACACAAAGTTCTCCAGCAACACGCTAAGTTCTCCAGCAAAACGCTATGTTCTCCAGCAAAACGCTAAGTTCTCCACAGAAAAGATAAGTTCTACATTACCGAACCAATTTCTCAATTGAAACGCAAAGTTCACCAGCAAAACGCTAAGTTCTGCTGCGAAACGCTAAGTTCTCCAGTGAAACGCTATCTTCTGCATTACCGAACTAATTTCTCAATTGAAACACAAAGTTCTCCAGCAAAACGCTAAGTTCTCCAGCAAAACGCTAAGTTTTCCAGCGAAACAATAAGTTCTGCATTACCAAACCAATTTCTCAATTGAAACACAATGTTCTCCATCGAAAAGCTAAGTTCTCCAGCGAAACGCTATGTTCTCCAGCGAAACATTAAATTCTCCAGCAAAACCCTATGTTCTCCAGCGAAACACTAAGTTGTCCAGCGAAACGTTAAGTTCTTCTCAGAAAAGATAAGTTCTGCATTACCGAACTAATTTCTCAATTGAAACACAAAGTTCTCCAGCAAAATGCTAAGTTCTCCAGCAAAATGCTAAGTTCTCCAGCAAAACAAGAAGTTCTGCATTACCGAACCAATTTCTCAAGTGAAATGCAATGTTCTCCAGCAAAACGCTAAGTTTTACAGCAAAACGCTATGTTCTCCTGCGAAACGCTAAGTTCTCCTGCGAAACGCAATGTTCTCCAGTGAAACTCTAAGTTCTCCAGCGAAACGGTAAGTTCTCCAGCAAAACGCTAAGTTCTCCAGCGAAACGCTAAGTTCTCCACAAAACGCTATGTTCTCCAGCAAAACGCTAAGTTCTCCACAGAAAAGATAAGTTCTACATTACCGAACCAATTTCTCAATTGAAACGTAAAGTTCTCCAGCAAAACGCTAAGTTCTCCAGCAAAACGCTAAGTTCTCCAGCGAAACAATAAGTTCTGCATTACCGAACCAATTTATCAATTGAAACTCAATGTTCTCCATCGAAAAGCTAAGATCTCCAGCAAAACGCTATGTTCTCCAGCAAAACGCTAAGTGCTCCAGCGAAACACTATGTTCTCCAGCGAAACGCTAAGTTCTCCAGCGAAACGCTAAGTTCTCCAGCAAAACGCTATGTTCTCCAGCAAAACGCTAAGTTCTCCACAGAAAAGATAAGTTCTACATTACCGAACCAATTTCTCAATTGAAACGCAAAGTTCTCCAGGAAAACGCTAATTTCTGCAGCGAAACGCTAAGTTCTCAGTGAAACGCTAACTTCTGCATTACCGAACTAATTTCTCAATTGAAACACAAAGTTCTCCAGCAAAACTCTTAGTTCTCCAGCCAAACGCTAAGTTCTCCAGCGAAACGCTAAGTTCTCCAGCGAAACACTAAGTTGTCCAGCGAAACGTTAACTTCTCCACTGAAACGCTAAGTTCTGCATTACTGAACTAATTTCTCATTGAAACACAAAGTTCTCCAGCAAAATGCTATGTCTCCAGCAAAATGCTAAGTTCTCCAGCGAAACAAGAAGTTCTGCATTACCGAACCAATTTCTCAAGTGAAATGCAATGTTCGCCAGCAAAAACGATAAGTTTTACAGCAAAACGCTATGTTCTCCTGCGAAACGCTAAGGTCTCCTGCGAAACGCTATGTTCTCCAGTGAAACTCTAAGTTATCCAGCGAAACGCTAAGTTCTCCACAGAAAAGATAAGTTATACATTACCGAACCAATTTCTCAATTGAAACGCAAAGTTCTCCAGCAAAACGCTAAGTTCTGCAGCGAAACGCTAAGTTCTCCAGCGAAACGCTAAGTTTACCAGCAAAACGCTATGTTCTCCAGCAAACGCTAAGTTCTCCACAGAAAAGATAATTTCTACATTACCGAACCAATTTCTCAATTGAAACGCAAAGTTCTCCAGCAAAATGCTTAGTTCTCCAGCAAAACGCTAAGTTCTCCAGCGAAACGCTAAGTTCTCCAGCAAAACGCTTTGTTCTCCAGTGAAACATTAAATTCTCCATCAAAACCCTAAGTTCTCCAGCAAAACACTAAGTTCTGCAGCGAAACGCTAAGTTCTCCAGTGAAACGCTTACTTCTGCATTACCGAACTAATTTCTCAATTGAAACACAAAGTTCTCCAGCAAAATGCTTAGTTCTCCAGCAAAACGCTAAGTTCTTCAGCGAAACGCTAAGTTCTCCAGCGAAACACTATGTTGTCCAGCGAAACGTTAACTTCTCCACTGAAACGCTAAGTTCTGCATTACCGAACTAATTTCTCAATTGAAACACAAAGTTCTCCAGCAAAACGCTAAGTTCTGCAGCAAGACACTACGTTATCCAGTGAAACATTAAGTTCTCCAGCGAAACGCTAAGTTCTCCAGCGAAACGCTAAGTTTCTCCAGCAAAACACTAAATTCTCCAGCCGAAACACTAAGTTCTCCAGTCAAACGATAAGTTCTGCATTACCGAACTAATTTCTCAATTGAAACGCAAAGTTCTCCAGCAAATCGCTACGTTGTCCAGCAAAACGCTAAGTTCTACAGGAAAACGCTATGTTCTCCAGCAAAACACTATGTTCTCCAGCAAAACGCTAAGTTCTCCTGCAAAACGCTATCTTTTCCAGCGAAACGCTATGTTCTCCAGCAAAACACTAATTTCACCAGCGAAACAATAAGTTCTTTATTACAGAACCAATTTCTCAATTCAAAGGCAATGTTCTCCAGCAAAACGCTAGGTTTTACAGCAAAACGCTATGTTCTCCTCCGAAACGCAATGTTCTCCTGCGAAACTCTAATTTATCCAGCGAAACGCTAAGTTCTCCAGCGAAACGCTAAGTTCTCCAGCGAAACGCTAAGTTCTCCAGCAAAACGCTATGTTCTCCAGCAAAACGCTAAGTTCTCCACAGAAAAGATAAGTTCTACATTACCGAACCAATTTCTCATTGAAACGCAAAGTTCTCCAGCAAAACGCTAAGTTCTGCAGCGAAACGCTAAGTTCTCCAGTGAAACACTAAGTTCTGCATTACCGAACCAATTTCTCAATTGAAACACAAAGTTCTCCAGCAAAACGCTTAGTTCTCCAGCAAAACGCTAAGTTCTCCAGTGAAACGCTAAGTTCTCAGCGAAACACTAAGTTGTCCAGCGAAACGTTAACGTCTCCAGTGAAACGCTAAGTTCTGCATTACCGAACTAATTTCTCAATTGAAACACAAAGTTCTCCAGCAAAATGCTAAGTTCTCCAGCAAAATGCTAAGTTCTCCAGCAAAACAAGAAGTTCTGCATTACCGAACCAATTTCTCAATTGAAACACAATGTTCTCCATCGAAAAGCTAAGTTCTCCAGCGAAACGCTATGTTCTCCAGCGAAACATTAAATTCTCCAGCAAAACCCTATGTTCTCCAGCGAAACACTAAGTTGTCCAGCGAACGTTAAGTTCTTCTCAGAAAAGATAAGTTCTACATTACCGAACCAATTCTCAATTGAAACGCAAAGTTCTCCAGCGAAACACTGAGTTGTCCAGCGAAACGTTAACTTCTCCACTGAAACGCTAAGTTCTGCATTACCGAACTAATTTCTCAATTGAAACACAAATTTCTCCAGCAAAATGCTATGTTCTCCAGCAAAATGCTAAGTTCTCCAGCGAAACAAGAAGTTCTGCATTATCCGAACCAATTTCTCGAGTGAAATGCAATGTTCTCCAGCAAAACGATAAGTTTTACAGCAAAACGCTATGTTCTCCTGCGAAACGCTAAGGTCTCCTGCGCAACGCTATGTTCTCCAGTGAAACTCTAAGTTATCCAGCGAAACGCTAAGTTCTCCAGCAAAACGCTAAGTTCTCCAGCGAAACGCTAAGTTCTCCAGCGAAACGCTAAGTTTACCAGCAAAACGCTATGTTCTCCAGCAAAACGCTAAGTTCTCCACAGAAAAGATAAGTTATACATTACCGAACCAATTTCTCAATTGAAACGCAAAGTTCTCCAGCAAAACGCTAAGTTCTGCACGAAACGCTAAGTTCTCCAGTGAAACACTAAGTTCTGCATTACCGAACTAATTTCTCAATTGAAACACAAAGTTCTCCAGCAAAATGCTAAGTTCTCCAGCAAAATGCTAAGTTCTCCAGCAAAACAAGAAGTTCTGCATTACCGAACCAATTTCTCAAGTGAAATGCAATGTTCTCCAGCAAAACGCTAAGTTCTCCAGCAAAACGCTAAGTTCTCCAGTGAAACGCTAACTTCTGCATTACCGAACTAATTTCTCAATTGAAAAACAAAGTTCTCCAGAAAAACGCTAAGTTCTCCAGCAAAACGCTTTGTTCTCCAGTGAAACATTAAATTCTCCATCAAAACCCTAAGTTCTCCAGCGAAACACTAAGTTGTCCAGCGAAACGTTAACTTCTCCACTGAAACGCTAACTTCTGCATTACCGAACTAATTTCTCAATTGAAACACAAAGTTCTCCAGAAAAAAGCTAAGTTCTCCAGCGAAACGCTATGTTCTCCAGCGAAACATTAAATTCTCCAGCAAAACCCTATGTTCTCCAGCAAAACACTAAGTTGTCCAGCGAAACGTTAAGTTCTTCTCAGAAAAGATAAGTTCTACATTACCGAACCAATTTCTCAATTGAAACACAAAGTTCTCCAGCAAAACGCTATGTTCTCCAGTGAAAGGCTAACTTCTGCATTACCGAACTAATTTCTCAATTGAAACACAAAGTTCTCCAGAAAAACGCTAAGTTCTCCAGCAAAACGCTTTGTTCTCCAGTGAAACATTAAATTCTCCATCAAAACCCTAAGTTCTCCAGCGAAACACTAAGTTGTCCAGCGAAACACTGTGTTCTCCAGTGAAACGCTAAGTTCTCCAGCGAAACACTAAGTTGTCCAGCGAAACGTTAACTTCTCCACTGAAACGCTAAGTTCTGCATTACCGAACTAATTTCTCAATTGAAACACAAAGTTCTCCAGCAACACGCTAAGTTCTCCAGCAAAACGCTATGTTCTCCAGCAAAACGCTAAGTTCTCCACAGAAAAGATAAGTTCTACATTACCGAACCAATTTCTCAATTGAAACGCAAAGTTCTCCAGCAAAACGCTAAGTTCTGCTGCGAAACGCTAAGTTCTCCAGTGAAACGCTATCTTCTGCATTACCGAACTAATTTCTCAATTGAAACACAAAGTTCTCCAGCAAAACGCTAAGTTCTCCAGCAAAACGCTTTGTTCTCCAGTGAAACATTAAATTCTCCATCAAAACCCTAAGTTCTCCAGCGAAACACTAAGTTGTCCAGCGAAACACTAAGTTCTCCAGTGAAACGCTAAGTTCTCCAGCGAAACACTAAGTTGTCCAGCGAAACGTTAACTTCTCCACTGAAACGCTAATTTCTGCATTACCGAACTAATTTCTCAATTGAAACACAAAGTTCTCCAGCAAAACGCTAAGTTCTCCAGCAAAACGCTAAGTTTTCCAGCGAAACAATAAGTTCTGCATTACCAAACCAATTTCTCAATTGAAACACAATGTTCTCCATCGAAAAGCTAACTTCTCCAGCGAAACGCTACGTTCTCCAGCGAAACATTAAATTCTCCAGCAAAACCCTATGTTCTCCAGCGAAACACTAAGTTGTCCAGCGAAACGTTAAGTTCTTCTCAGAAAAGATAAGTTCTACATTACCGAACCAATTTCTCAATTGAAACACAAAGTTCTCCAGCAAAACGCTAAGTTCTCCAGTGAAACGCTAACTTCTGCATTACCGAACTAATTTCTCAATTGAAACACAAAGTTCTCCAGAAAAACGCTAAGTTCTCCAGCAAAACGCTTTGTTCTCCAGTGAAACATTAAATTCTCCATCAAAACCCTAAGTTCTCCAGCGAAACACTAAGTTGTCCAGCGAAACACTAAGTTCTCCAGTGAAACGATAAGTTCTGCATTACCGTACTAATTTCTCAATTGAAACGCAAAGTTCTCCAGCAAAACGCTACGTTGTCCAGCAAAACGCTAAGTTCTACAGGAAAACGCTATGTTCTCCATCAAAACACTATGTTGTCCAGCAAAACGCTAAGTTCTCCTGCAAAACGCTATCTTTTCCAGCGAAACGCTATGTTCTCCAGCAAAACACTAATTTCACCAGCGAAACAATAAGTTCTGCATTACTGAACCAATTTCTCAATTCAAAGGCAATGTTCTCCAGCAAAACGCTAGGTTTTACAGCAAAACACTATG
Organism: Lathamus discolor; assembly: GCF_037157495.1. Classification (NCBI taxonomy): domain Eukaryota; kingdom Metazoa; phylum Chordata; class Aves; order Psittaciformes; family Psittacidae; genus Lathamus; species Lathamus discolor. The sequence goes on from NC_088884.1 coordinate 32,291, forward strand.
TTCTCCTCCGAAACGCAATGTTCTCCTGCGAAACTCTAATTTATCCAGCGAAACACTAAGTTCTCCAGCGAAACGCTAAGTTCTCCAGCGAAACGCTAAGTTCTCCAGCAAAACACTATGTTTTCCAGCGAAACGCTAAGATCTCTACAGAAAAGATAAGTTCTACATTACCGAACCAATTTCTCAATTGAAACGCAAAGTTCTCCAGCAAAACGCTAAGTTCTTCAGCGAAACGCTAAGTTCTCCAGTGAAACACTAAGTTCTGCATTACCGAACTAATTTCTCAATTGAAACACAAAGTTCTCCAGCAAAACGCTAAGTTCTGCACGAAACGCTAAGTTCTGCATTACCGAACTAATTTCTCAATTGAAACACAAAGTTCTCCAGCAAAACGCTTAGTTCTCCAGCAAAACGCTAAGTTCTCCAGTGAAACGCTAAGTTCTCCAGCGAAACACTAAGTTGTCCAGCGAAACGTTAACGTCTCCAGTGAAACGCTAACTTCTGCATTACCGAACTAATTTCTCAATTGAAACACAAAGTTCTCCAGCAAAACGCTATGTTCTCCAGCAAAACGCTAAGTTCTCCACAGAAAAGATAAGTTCTACATTACCGAACCAATTTCTCAATTGAAACGCAAAGTTCTCCAGCAAAACGCTAAGTTCTCCAGCAAAACGCTAAGTTCTCCAGCGAAACAATAAGTTCTGCATTACCGAACCAATTTCTCAATTGAAACTCAATGTTCTCCATCGAAAAGCTAAGATCTCCAGCAAAACGCTATGTTCTCCAGCAAAACGCTAAGTGCTCCAGCGAAACACTATGTTCTCCAGGGAAACGCTAAGTTCTCCAGCGAAACACTAAGTTGTCCAGCGAAACGTTAACGTCTCCAGTGAAACGCTAAGTTCTGCATTACCGAACTAATTTCTCAATTGAAACACAAAGTTCTCCAGCAACACGCTAAGTTCTCCAGCAAAACGCTATGTTCTCCAGCAAAACGCTAAGTTCTCCACAGAAAAGATAAGTTCTACATTACCGAACCAATTTCTCAATTGAAACGCAAAGTTCTCCATCGAAAAGCTAAGTTCTCCAGCGAAACGCTATGTTCTCCAGCGAAACATTAAATTCTCCAGCAAAACCCTATGTTCTCCAGCAAAACACTAAGTTGTCCAGCGAAACGTTAAGTTCTTCTCAGAAAAGATAAGTTCTACATTACCGAACCAATTTCTCAATTGAAACACAAAGTTCTCCAGCAAAACGCTAAGTTCTCCAGTGAAAGGCTAACTTCTGCATTACCGAACTAATTTCTCAATTGAAACACAAAGTTCTCCAGAAAAACGCTAAGTTCTCCAGCAAAACGCTTTGTTCTCCAGTGAAACATTAAATTCTCCATCAAAACCCTAAGTTCTCCAGCGAAACACTAAGTTGTCCAGCGAAACACTGTGTTCTCCAGTGAAACGATAAGTTCTCCAGCGAAACACTAAGTTGTCCAGCGAAACGTTAACTTCTCCACTGAAACGCTAAGTTCTGCATTACCGAACTAATTTCTCAATTGAAACACAAAGTTCTCCAGCAACACGCTAAGTTCTCCAGCAAAACGCTATGTTCTCCAGCAAAACGCTAAGTTCTCCACAGAAAAGATAAGTTCTACATTACCGAACCAATTTCTCAATTGAAACGCAAAGTTCTCCAGCAAAACGCTAAGTTCTGCTGCGAAACGCTAAGTTCTCCAGTGAAACGCTACCTTCGGCATTACCGAACTAATTTCTCAATTGAAACACAAAGTTCTCCAGCAAAACGCTAAGTTCTCCAGCAAAACGCTAAGTTTTCCAGCGAAACAATAAGTTCTGCATTACCAAACCAATTTCTCAATTGAAACACAATGTTCTCCATCGAAAAGCTAAGTTCTCCAGCGAAACGCTATGTTCTCCAGCGAAACATTAAATTCTCCAGCAAAACCCTATGTTCTCCAGCGAAACACTAACTTGTCCAGCGAAACGTTAAGTTCTTCTCAGAAAAGATAAGTTCTACATTACCGAACCAATTTCTCAATTGAAACACAAAGTTCTCCAGCAAAACGCTAAGTTCTCCAGTGAAACGCTAACTTCTGCATTACCGAACTAATTTCTCAATTGAAACACAAAGTTCTCCAGAAAAACGCTAAGTTCTCCAGCAAAACGCTTTGTTCTCCAGTGAAACATTAAATTCTCCATCAAAACCCTAAGTTCTCCAGCGAAACACTAAGTTGTCCAGCGAAACACTAAGTTCTCCAGTGAAACGCTAAGTTCTCCAGCGAAACGTTAACTTCTCCACTGAAACGCTAAGTTCTGCATTACCGAACTAATTTCTCAATTGAAACACAAAGTTCTCCAGCAACACGCTAAGTTCTCCAGCAAAACGCTATGTTCTCCAGCAAAACGCTAAGTTCTCCACAGAAAAGATAAGTTCTACATTACCGAACCAATTTCTCAATTGAAACGCAAAGTTCTCCAGCAAAACGCTAAGTTCTGCTGCGAAACGTTAACGTCTCCAGTGAAACGCTAACTTCTGCATTACCGAACTAATTTCTCAATTGAAACAGAAAGTTCTCCAGCAAAACGCTAAGTTCTCCAGCAAAACGCTAAGTTCTCCAGCGAAACAGTAAGTTCTGCATTACCAAACCAATTTCTCAATTGAAACACAAAGTTCTCCAGAAAAACGCTAAGTTCTCCAACAAAACGTTAAGTTCTCCAGCGAAACAAGAAGTTCTGCATTACCGAACTAATTTCTCAATTGAAACACAAAGTTCTCCAGCAAAACGCTTAGTTCTCCAGCAAAACGCTTAGTTCTCCAGCAAAACGCTAAGTTCTCCAGTGAAACGCTAAGTTCTCCAGCGGAACACTAAGTTGTCCAGCGAAACGTTAACGTCTCCAGTGAAACGCTAACTTCTGCATTACCGAACTAATTTCTCAATTGAAACAGAAAGTTCTCCAGCAAAACGCTAAGTTCTCCAGCAAAACGCTAAGTTCTCCAGCGAAACAATAAGTTCTGCATTACCAAACCAATTTCTCAATTGAAACACAATGTTCTCCATCGAAAAGCTAAGTTCTCCAGCGAAACGCTATGTTCTCCAGCGAAACATTAAATTCTCCAGCAAAACCCTATGTTCTCCAGCGAAACACTAAGTTGTCCAGCGAAACGTTAAGTTCTTCTCAGAAAAGATAAGTTCTACATTACCGAACCAATTTCTCAATTGAAACACAAAGTTCTCCAGCAAAACGCTAAGTTCTCCAGTGAAACGCTAACTTCTGCATTACCGAACTAATTTCTCAATTGAAACACAAAGTTCTCCAGAAAAACGCTAAGTTCTCCAGCAAAACGCTTTGTTCTCCAGTGAAACATTAAATTCTCCATCAAAACCCTAAGTTCTCCAGCGAAACACTAAGTTGTCCAGCGAAACACTAAGTTCTCCAGTGAAACGATAAGTTCTGCATTACCGTACTAATTTCTCAATTGAAACGCAAAGTTCTCCAGCAAAACGCTACGTTGTCCAGCAAAACGCTAAGTTCTACAGGAAAACGCTATGTTCTCCATCAAAACACTATGTTGTCCAGCAAAACGCTAAGTTCTCCTGCAAAACGCTATCTTTTCCAGCGAAACGCTATGTTCTCCAGCAAAACACTAATTTCACCAGCGAAACAATAAGTTCTGCATTACTGAACCAATTTCTCAATTCAAAGGCAATGTTCTCCAGCAAAACGCTAGGTTTTACAGCAAAACGCTATGTTCTCCTCCGAAACGCAATGTTCTCCTGCGAAACTCTAATTTATCCAGCGAAACGCTAAGTTCTCCAGCAAAACACTATGTTTTCCAGCGAAACGCTAAGATCTCTACAGAAAAGATAAGTTCTACATTACCGAACCAATTTCTCAATTGAAACGCAAAGTTCTCCAGCAAAACGCTAAGTTCTTCAGCGAAACGCTAAGTTCTCCAGTGAAACACTAAGTTCTGCATTACCGAACTAATTTCTCAATTGAAACACAAAGTTCTCCAGCAAAACGCTAAGTTCTGCACGAAACGCTAAGTTCTCCAGTGAAACGCTAAGTTCTCCAGCGAAACACTAAGTTGTCCAGCGAAACGTTAACGTCTCCAGTGAAACGCTAACTTCTGCATTACCGAACTAATTTCTCAATTGAAACACAAAGTTCTCCAGCAAAACGCTATGTTCTCCAGCAAAACGCTAAGTTCTCCACAGAAAAGATAAGTTCTACATTACCGAACCAATTTCTCAATTGAAACGCAAAGTTCTCCAGCAAAACGCTAAGTTCTCCAGCAAAACGCTAAGTTCTCCAGCGAAACAATAAGTTCTGCATTACCGAACCAATTTCTCAATTGAAACTCAATGTTCTCCATCGAAAAGCTAAGATCTCCAGCAAAACGCTATGTTCTCCAGCAAAACGCTAAGTGCTCCAGCGAAACACTATGTTCTCCAGTGAAACGCTAAGTTCTCCAGCGAAACACTAAGTTGTCCAGCGAAACGTTAACGTCTCCAGTGAAACGCTAAGTTCTGCATTACCGAACTAATTTCTCAATTGAAACACAAAGTTCTCCAGCAACACGCTAAGTTCTCCAGCAAAACGCTATGTTCTCCAGCAAAACGCTAAGTTCTCCACAGAAAAGATAAGTTCTACATTACCGAACCAATTTCTCAATTGAAACGCAAAGTTCTCCAGCAAAACGCTAAGTTCTCCAGCGAAACGCTATGTTCTCCAGCGAAACATTAAATTCTCCAGCAAAACCCTATGTTCTCCAGCAAAACACTAAGTTGTCCAGCGAAACGTTAAGTTCTTCTCAGAAAAGATAAGTTCTACATTACCGAACCAATTTCTCAATTGAAACACAAAGTTCTCCAGCAAAACGCTAAGTTCTCCAGTGAAAGGCTAACTTCTGCATTACCGAACTAATTTCTCAATTGAAACACAAAGTTCTCCAGAAAAACGCTAAGTTCTCCAGCAAAACGCTTTGTTCTCCAGTGAAACATTAAATTCTCCATCAAAACCCTAAGTTCTCCAGCGAAACACTAAGTTGTCCAGCGAAACACTGTGTTCTCCAGTGAAACGCTAAGTTCTCCAGCGAAACACTAAGTTGTCCAGCGAAACGTTAACTTCTCCACTGAAACGCTAAGTTCTGCATTACCGAACTAATTTCTCAATTGAAACACAAAGTTCTCCAGCAACACGCTAAGTTCTCCAGCAAAACGCTATGTTCTCCAGCAAAACGCTAAGTTCTCCACAGAAAAGATAAGTTCTACATTACCGAACCAATTTCTCAATTGAAACGCAAAGTTCTCCAGCAAAACGCTAAGTTCTGCTGCGAAACGCTAAGTTCTCCAGTGAAACGCTAACTTCTGCATTACCGAACTAATTTCTCAATTGAAACACAAAGTTCTCCAGCAAAACGCTAAGTTCTCCAGCAAAACGCTAAGTTTTCCAGCGAAACAATAAGTTCTGCATTACCAAACCAATTTCTCAATTGAAACACAATGTTCTCCATCGAAAAGCTAAGTTCTCCAGCGAAACGCTATGTTCTCCAGCGAAACACTAAGTTGTCCAGCGAAACGTTAAGTTCTTCTCAGAAAAGATAAGTTCTACATTACCGAACCAATTTCTCAATTGAAACACAAAGTTCTCCAGCAAAACGCTAAGTTCTCCAGTGAAACGCTAACTTCTGCATTACCGAACTAATTTCTCAATTGAAACACAAAGTTCTCCAGAAAAACGCTAAGTTCTCCAGCAAAACGCTTTGTTCTCCAGTGAAACATTAAATTCTCCATCAAAACCCTAAGTTCTCCAGCGAAACACTAAGTTGTCCAGCGAAACACTAAGTTCTCCAGTGAAACGATAAGTTCTGCATTACCGTACTAATTTCTCAATTGAAACGCAAAGTTCTCCAGCAAAACGCTACGTTGTCCAGCAAAACGCTAAGTTCTACAGGAAAACGCTATGTTCTCCATCAAAACACTATGTTGTCCAGCAAAACGCTAAGTTCTCCTGCAAAACGCTATCTTTTCCAGCGAAACGCTATGTTCTCCAGCAAAACACTAATTTCACCAGCGAAACAATAAGTTCTGCATTACTGAACCAATTTCTCAATTCAAAGGCAATGTTCTCCAGCAAAACGCTAGGTTTTACAGCAAAACGCTATGTTCTCCTCCGAAACGCAATGTTCTCCAGCGAAACTCTAATTTATCCAGCGAAACGCTAAGTTCTCCAGCGAAACGCTAAGTTCTCCAGCGAAACGCTAAGTTCTCCAGCAAAACACTATGTTTTCCAGCGAAACGCTAAGATCTCTACAGAAAAGATAAGTTCTACATTACCGAACCAATTTCTCAATTGAAACGCAAAATTCTCCAGCAAAACGCTAAGTTCTTCAGCGAAACGCTAAGTTCTCCAGTGAAACACTAAGTTCTGCATTACCGAACTAATTTCTCAATTGAAACACAAAGTTCTCCAGCAAAACGCTAAGTTCTGCACGAAACGCTAAGTTCTCCAGTGAAACACTAAGTTCTGCATTACCGAACTAATTTCTCAATTGAAACACAAAGTTCTCCAGCAAAACGCTTAGTTCTCCAGCAAAACGCTAAGTTCTCCAGTGAAACGCTAAGTTCTCCAGCAAAACACTAAGTTGTCCAGCGAAACGTTAACGTCTCCAGTGAAACGCTAACTTCTGCATTACCGAACTAATTTCTCAATTGAAACACAAAGTTCTCCAGCAAAACGCTAAGTTCTCCAGCAAAATGCTAAGTTCTCCAGCAAAACAAGAAGTTCTGCATTACCGAACCAATTTCTCAAGTGAAATGCAATGTTCTCCAGCAAAACGCTAAGTTTTACAGCAAAACGCTATGTTCTCCTGCGAAACGCTAAGTTCTCCTGCGAAACGCAATGTTCTCCAGTAAAACTCTAAGTTCTCCAGCGAAACGGTAAGTTCTCCAGCAAAACGCTAAGTTCTCCAGCGAAACGCTAAGTTCTCCAGCAAAACGCTATGTTCTCCAGCAAAACGCTAAGTTCTCCACAGAAAAGATAAGTTCTACATTACCGAACCAATTTCTCAATTGAAACGCAAAGTTCTCCAGCAAAACGCTAAGTTCTCCAGCAAAACGCTAAGTTCTCCAGCGAAACAATAAGTTCTGCATTACCGAACCAATTTCTCAATTGAAACTCAATGTTCTCCATCGAAAAGCTAAGATCTCCAGCAAAACGCTATGTTCTCCAGCAAAACGCTAAGTGCTCCAGCGAAACACTATGTTCTCCAGTGAAACGCTAAGTTCTCCAGCGAAACACTAAGTTGTCCAGCGAAACGTTAACGTCTCCAGTGAAACGCTAAGTTCTGCATTACCGAACTAATTTCTCAATTGAAACACAAAGTTCTCCAGCAACACGCTAAGTTCTCCAGCAAAACGCTATGTTCTCCAGCAAAACGCTAAGTTCTCCACAGAAAAGATAAGTTCTACATTACCGAACCAATTTCTCAATTGAAACGCAAAGTTCTCCAGCAAAACGCTAAGTTCTCCAGCGAAACGCTATGTTCTCCAGCGAAACATTAAATTCTCCAGCAAAACCCTATGTTCTCCAGCAAAACACTAAGTTGTCCAGCGAAACGTTAAGTTCTTCTCAGAAAAGATAAGTTCTACATTACCGAACCAATTTCTCAATTGAAACACAAAGTTCTCCAGCAAAACGCTAAGTTCTCCAGTGAAAGGCTAACTTCTGCATTACCGAACTAATTTCTCAATTGAAACACAAAGTTCTCCAGAAAAACGCTAAGTTCTCCAGCAAAACGCTTTGTTCTCCAGTGAAACATTAAATTCTCCATCAAAACCCTAAGTTCTCCAGCGAAACACTAAGTTGTCCAGCGAAACACTGTGTTCTCCAGTGAAACGCTAAGTTCTCCAGCGAAACACTAAGTTGTCCAGCGAAACGTTAACTTCTCCACTGAAACGCTAAGTTCTGCATTACCGAACTAATTTCTCAATTGAAACACAAAGTTCTCCAGCAACACGCTAAGTTCTCCAGCAAAACGCTATGTTCTCCAGCAAAACGCTAAGTTCTCCACAGAAAAGATAAGTTCTACATTACCGAACCAATTTCTCAATTGAAACGCAAAGTTCTCCAGCAAAACGCTAAGTTCTGCTGCGAAACGCTAAGTTCTCCAGTGAAACGCTAACTTCTGCATTACCGAACTAATTTCTCAATTGAAACACAAAGTTCTCCAGCAAAACGCTAAGTTCTCCAGCAAAACGCTAAGTTTTCCAGCGAAACAATAAGTTCTGCATTACCAAACCAATTTCTCAATTGAAACACAATGTTCTCCATCGAAAAGCTAAGTTCTCCAGCGAAACGCTATGTTCTCCAGCGAAACACTAAGTTGTCCAGCGAAACGTTAAGTTCTTCTCAGAAAAGATAAGTTCTACATTACCGAACCAATTTCTCAATTGAAACACAAAGTTCTCCAGCAAAACGCTAAGTTCTCCAGTGAAACGCTAACTTCTGCATTACCGAACTAATTTCTCAATTGAAACACAAAGTTCTCCAGAAAAACGCTAAGTTCTCCAGCAAAACGCTTTGTTCTCCAGTGAAACATTAAATTCTCCATCAAAACCCTAAGTTCTCCAGCGAAACACTAAGTTGTCCAGCGAAACACTAAGTTCTCCAGTGAAACGATAAGTTCTGCATTACCGTACTAATTTCTCAATTGAAACGCAAAGTTCTCCAGCAAAACGCTACGTTGTCCAGCAAAACGCTAAGTTCTACAGGAAAACGCTATGTTCTCCATCAAAACACTATGTTGTCCAGCAAAACGCTAAGTTCTCCTGCAAAACGCTATCTTTTCCAGCGAAACGCTATGTTCTCCAGCAAAACACTAATTTCACCAGCGAAACAATAAGTTCTGCATTACTGAACCAATTTCTCAATTCAAAGGCAATGTTCTCCAGCAAAACGCTAGGTTTTACAGCAAAACGCTATGTTCTCCTCCGAAACGCAATGTTCTCCAGCGAAACTCTAATTTATCCAGCGAAACGCTAAGTTCTCCAGCGAAATGCTAAGTTCTCCAGCGAAACGCTAAGTTCTCCAGCAAAACACTATGTTTTCCAGCGAAACGCTAAGATCTCTACAGAAAAGATAAGTTCTACATTACCGAACCAATTTCTCAATTGAAACGCAAAATTCTCCAGCAAAACGCTAAGTTCTTCAGCGAAACGCTAAGTTCTCCAGTGAAACACTAAGTTCTGCATTACCGAACTAATTTCTCAATTGAAACACAAAGTTCTCCAGCAAAACGCTAAGTTCTGCACGAAACGCTAAGTTCTCCAGTGAAACACTAAGTTCTGCATTACCGAACTAATTTCTCAATTGAAACACAAAGTTCTCCAGCAAAACGCTTAGTTCTCCAGCAAAACGCTAAGTTCTCCAGTGAAACGCTAAGTTCTCCAGCAAAACACTAAGTTGTCCAGCGAAACGTTAACGTCTCCAGTGAAACGCTAACTTCTGCATTACCGAACTAATTTCTCAATTGAAACACAAAGTTCTCCAGCAAAACGCTAAGTTCTCCAGCAAAATGCTAAGTTCTCCAGCAAAACAAGAAGTTCTGCATTACCGAACCAATTTCTCAAGTGAAATGCAATGTTCTCCAGCAAAACGCTAAGTTTTACAGCAAAACGCTATGTTCTCCTGCGAAACGCTAAGTTCTCCTGCGAAACGCAATGTTCTCCAGTAAAACTCTAAGTTCTCCAGCGAAACGGTAAGTTCTCCAGCAAAACGCTAAGTTCTCCAGCGAAACGCTAAGTTCTCCAGCAAAACGCTATGTTCTCCAGCAAAACGCTAAGTTCTCCACAGAAAAGATAAGTTCTACATTACCGAACCAATTTCTCAATTGAAACGCAAAGTTCTCCAGCAAAACGCTAAGTTCTCCAGCAAAACGCTAAGTTCTCCAGCGAAACAATAAGTTCTGCATTACCGAACCAATTTCTCAATTGAAACTCAATGTTCTCCATCGAAAAGCTAAGATCTCCAGCAAAACGCTATGTTCTCCAGCAAAACGCTAAGTGCTCCAGCGAAACACTATGTTCTCCAGTGAAACGCTAAGTTCTCCAGCGAAACACTAAGTTGTCCAGCGAAACGTTAACGTCTCCAGTGAAACGCTAAGTTCTGCATTACCGAACTAATTTCTCAATTGAAACACAAAGTTCTCCAGCAACACGCTAAGTTCTCCAGCAAAACGCTATGTTCTCCAGCAAAACGCTAAGTTCTCCACAGAAAAGATAAGTTCTACATTACCGAACCAATTTCTCAATTGAAACGCAAAGTTCTCCAGCAAAACGCTAAGTTCTCCAGCGAAACGCTATGTTCTCCAGCGAAACATTAAATTCTCCAGCAAAACCCTATGTTCTCCAGCAAAACACTAAGTTGTCCAGCGAAACGTTAAGTTCTTCTCAGAAAAGATAAGTTCTACATTACCGAACCAATTTCTCAATTGAAACACAAAGTTCTCCAGCAAAACGCTAAGTTCTCCAGTGAAAGGCTAACTTCTGCATTACCGAACTAATTTCTCAATTGAAACACAAAGTTCTCCAGAAAAACGCTAAGTTCTCCAGCAAAACGCTTTGTTCTCCAGTGAAACATTAAATTCTCCATCAAAACCCTAAGTTCTCCAGCGAAACACTAAGTTGTCCAGCGAAACACTGTGTTCTCCAGTGAAACGCTAAGTTCTCCAGCGAAACACTAAGTTGTCCAGCGAAACGTTAACTTCTCCACTGAAACGCTAAGTTCTGCATTACCGAACTAATTTCTCAATTGAAACACAAAGTTCTCCAGCAACACGCTAAGTTCTCCAGCAAAACGCTATGTTCTCCAGCAAAACGCTAAGTTCTCCACAGAAAAGATAAGTTCTACATTACCGAACCAATTTCTCAATTGAAACGCAAAGTTCTCCAGCAAAACGCTAAGTTCTGCTGCGAAACGCTAAGTTCTCCAGTGAAACGCTAACTTCTGCATTACCGAACTAATTTCTCAATTGAAACACAAAGTTCTCCAGCAAAACGCTAAGTTCTCCAGCAAAACGCTAAGTTTTCCAGCGAAACAATAAGTTCTGCATTACCAAACCAATTTCTCAATTGAAACACAATGTTCTCCATCGAAAAGCTAAGTTCTCCAGCGAAACGCTATGTTCTCCAGCGAAACACTAAGTTGTCCAGCGAAACGTTAAGTTCTTCTCAGAAAAGATAAGTTCTACATTACCGAACCAATTTCTCAATTGAAACACAAAGTTCTCCAGCAAAACGCTAAGTTCTCCAGTGAAACGCTAACTTCTGCATTACCGAACTAATTTCTCAATTGAAACACAAAGTTCTCCAGAAAAACGCTAAGTTCTCCAGCAAAACGCTTTGTTCTCCAGTGAAACATTAAATTCTCCATCAAAACCCTAAGTTCTCCAGCGAAACACTAAGTTGTCCAGCGAAACACTAAGTTCTCCAGTGAAACGATAAGTTCTGCATTACCGTACTAATTTCTCAATTGAAACGCAAAGTTCTCCAGCAAAACGCTACGTTGTCCAGCAAAACGCTAAGTTCTACAGGAAAACGCTATGTTCTCCATCAAAACACTATGTTGTCCAGCAAAACGCTAAGTTCTCCTGCAAAACGCTATCTTTTCCAGCGAAACGCTATGTTCTCCAGCAAAACACTAATTTCACCAGCGAAACAATAAGTTCTGCATTACTGAACCAATTTCTCAATTCAAAGGCAATGTTCTCCAGCAAAACGCTAGGTTTTACAGCAAAACGCTATGTTCTCCTCCGAAACGCAATGTTCTCCAGCGAAACTCTAATTTATCCAGCGAAACGCTAAGTTCTCCAGCGAAATGCTAAGTTTTCCAGCGAAACGCTAAGTTCTCCAGCAAAACACTATGTTTTCCAGCGAAACGCTAAGATCTCTACAGAAAAGATAAGTTCTACATTACCGAACCAATTTCTCAATTGAAACGCAAAATTCTCCAGCAAAACGCTAAGTTCTTCAGCGAAACGCTAAGTTCTCCAGTGAAACACTAAGTTCTGCATTACCGAACTAATTTCTCAATTGAAACACAAAGTTCTCCAGCAAAACGCTAAGTTCTGCACGAAACGCTAAGTTCTCCAGTGAAACACTAAGTTCTGCATTACCGAACTAATTTCTCAATTGAAACACAAAGTTCTCCAGCAAAACGCTTAGTTCTCCAGCAAAACGCTAAGTTCTCCAGTGAAACGCTAAGTTCTCCAGCAAAACACTAAGTTGTCCAGCGAAACGTTAACGTCTCCAGTGAAACGCTAACTTCTGCATTACCGAACTAATTTCTCAATTGAAACACAAAGTTCTCCAGCAAAACGCTAAGTTCTCCAGCAAAATGCTAAGTTCTCCAGCAAAACAAGAAGTTCTGCATTACCGAACCAATTTCTCAAGTGAAATGCAATGTTCTCCAGCAAAACGCTAAGTTTTACAGCAAAACGCTATGTTCTCCTGCGAAACGCTAAGTTCTCCTGCGAAACGCAATGTTCTCCAGTAAAACTCTAAGTTCTCCAGCGAAACGGTAAGTTCTCCAGCAAAACGCTAAGTTCTCCAGCGAAACGCTAAGTTCTCCAGCAAAACGCTATGTTCTCCAGCAAAACGCTAAGTTCTCCACAGAAAAGATAAGTTCTACATTACCGAACCAATTTCTCAATTGAAACGCAAAGTTCTCCAGCAAAACGCTAAGTTCTCCAGCAAAACGCTAAGTTCTCCAGCGAAACAATAAGTTCTGCATTACCGAACCAATTTCTCAATTGAAACTCAATGTTCTCCATCGAAAAGCTAAGATCTCCAGCAAAACGCTATGTTCTCCAGCAAAACGCTAAGTGCTCCAGCGAAACACTATGTTCTCCAGTGAAACGCTAAGTTCTCCAGCGAAACACTAAGTTGTCCAGCGAAACGTTAACGTCTCCAGTGAAACGCTAAGTTCTGCATTACCGAACTAATTTCTCAATTGAAACACAAAGTTCTCCAGCAACACGCTAAGTTCTCCAGCAAAACGCTATGTTCTCCAGCAAAACGCTAAGTTCTCCACAGAAAAGATAAGTTCTACATTACCGAACCAATTTCTCAATTGAAACGCAAAGTTCTCCAGCAAAACGCTAAGTTCTCCAGCGAAACGCTATGTTCTCCAGCGAAACATTAAATTCTCCAGCAAAACCCTATGTTCTCCAGCAAAACACTAAGTTGTCCAGCGAAACGTTAAGTTCTTCTCAGAAAAGATAAGTTCTACATTACCGAACCAATTTCTCAATTGAAACACAAAGTTCTCCAGCAAAACGCTAAGTTCTCCAGTGAAAGGCTAACTTCTGCATTACCGAACTAATTTCTCAATTGAAACACAAAGTTCTCCAGCAAAACGCTAAGTTCTCCAGCAAAACGCTTTGTTCTCCAGTGAAACATTAAATTCTCCATCAAAACCCTAAGTTCTCCAGCGAAACACTAAGTTGTCCAGCGAAACACTGTGTTCTCCAGTGAAACGCTAAGTTCTCCAGCGAAACACTAAGTTGTCCAGCGAAACGTTAACTTCTCCACTGAAACGCTAAGTTCTGCATTACCGAACTAATTTCTCAATTGAAACACAAAGTTCTCCAGCAACACGCTAAGTTCTCCAGCAAAACGCTATGTTCTCCAGCAAAACGCTAAGTTCTCCACAGAAAAGATAAGTTCTACATTACCGAACCAATTTCTCAATTGAAACGCAAAGTTCTCCAGCAAAACGCTAAGTTCTGCTGCGAAACGCTAAGTTCTCCAGTGAAACGCTACCTTCGGCATTACCGAACTAATTTCTCAATTGAAACACAAAGTTCTCCAGCAAAACGCTAAGTTCTCCAGCAAAACGCTAAGTTTTCCAGCGAAACAATAAGTTCTGCATTACCAAACCAATTTCTCAATTGAAACACAATGTTCTCCATCGAAAAGCTAAGTTCTCCAGCGGAACGCTATGTTCTCCAGCGAAACACTAAGTTGTCCAGCGAAACGTTAAGTTCTTCTCAGAAAAGATAAGTTCTACATTACCGAACCAATTTCTCAATTGAAACATAAAGTTCTCCAGCAAAACGCTAAGTTCTCCAGTGAAACGCTAACTTCTGCATTACCGAACTAATTTCTCAATTGAAACACAAAGTTCTCCAGAAAAACGCTAAGTTCTCCAGCAAAACGCTTTGTTCTCCAGTGAAACATTAAATTCTCCATCAAAACCCTAAGTTCTCCAGCGAAACACTAAGTTGTCCAGCGAAACACTAAGTTCTCCAGTGAAACGATAAGTTCTGCATTACCGAAATAATTTCTCAATTGAAACGCAAAGTTCTCCAGCAAAACGCTACGTTGTCCAGCAAAACGCTAAGTTCTACAGGAAAACGCTATGTTCTCCATCAAAACACTATGTTGTCCAGCAAAACGCTAAGTTCTCCTGCAAAACGCTATCTTTTCCAGCGAAACGCTATGTTCTCCAGCAAAACACTAATTTCACCAGCGAAACAATAAGTTCTGCATTACTGAACCAATTTCTCAATTCAAAGGCAATGTTCTCCAGCAAAACGCTAGGTTTTACAGCAAAACGCTATGTTCTCCTCCGAAACGCAATGTTCTCCAGCGAAACTCTAATTTATCCAGCGAAACGATAAGTTCTCCAGCGAAACGCTAAGTTCTCCAGCGAAACGCTAAGTTCTCCAGCAAAACACTATGTTTTCCAGCGAAACGCTAAGATCTCTACAGAAAAGATAAGTTCTACATTACCGAACCAATTTCTCAATTGAAACGCAAAATTCTCCAGCAAAACGCTAAGTTCTTCAGCGAAACGCTAAGTTCTCCAGTGAAACACTAAGTTCTGCATTACCGAACTAATTTCTCAATTGAAACACAAAGTTCTCCAGCAAAACGCTAAGTTCTGCACGAAACGCTAAGTTCTCCAGTGAAACACTAAGTTCTGCATTACCGAACTAATTTCTCAATTGAAACACAAAGTTCTCCAGCAAAACGCTTAGTTCTCCAGCAAAACGCTAAGTTCTCCAGTGAAACGCTAAGTTCTCCAGCGAAACACTAAGTTGTCCAGCGAAACGTTAACGTCTCCAGTGAAACGCTAACTTCTGCATTACCGAACTAATTTCTCAATTGAAACACAAAGTTCTCCAGCAAAACGCTAAGTTCTCCAGCAAAATGCTAAGTTCTCCAGCAAAACAAGAAGTTCTGCATTACCGAACCAATTTCTCAAGTGAAATGCAATGTTCTCCAGCAAAACGCTAAGTTTTACAGCAAAACGCTATGTTCTCCAGCAAAACGCTAAGTTCTCCTGCGAAACGCAATGTTCTCCAGTAAAACTCTAAGTTCTCCAGCGAAACGGTAAGTTCTCCAGCAAAACGCTAAGTTCTCCAGCGAAACGCTAAGTTCTCCAGCAAAACGCTATGTTCTCCAGCAAAACGCTAAGTTCTCCACAGAAAAGATAAGTTCTACATTACCGAACCAATTTCTCAATTGAAACGCAAAGTTCTCCACCAAAACGCTAAGTTCTCCAGCAAAACGCTAAGTTCTCCAGCGAAACAATAAGTTCTGCATTACTGAACCAATTTCTCAATTGAAACTCAATGTTCTCCATCGAAAAGCTAAGATCTCCAGCAAAACGCTATGTTCTCCAGCAAAACGCTAAGTGCTCCAGCGAAACACTATGTTCTCCAGTGAAACGCTAAGTTCTCCAGCGAAACACTAAGTTGTCCAGCGAAACGTTAACTTCTCCACTGAAACGCTAAGTTCTGCATTACCGAACTAATTTCTCAATTGAAACACAAAGTTCTCCAGCAACACGCTAAGTTCTCCAGCAAAACGCTATGTTCTCCAGCAAAACGCTAAGTTCTCCACAGAAAAGATAAGTTCTACATTACCGAACCAATTTCTCAATTGAAACGCAAAGTTCTCCAGCAAAACGCTAAGTTCTCCAGCGAAACGCTATGTTCTCCAGCGAAACATTAAATTCTCCAGCAAAACCCTATGTTCTCCAGCAAAACACTAAGTTGTCCAGCGAAACGTTAAGTTCTTCTCAGAAAAGATAAGTTCTACATTACCGAACCAATTTCTCAATTGAAACACAAAGTTCTCCAGCAAAACGCTAAGTTCTCCAGTGAAAGGCTAACTTCTGCATTACCGAACTAATTTCTCAATTGAAACACAAAGTTCTCCAGAAAAACGCTAAGTTCTCCAGCAAAACGCTTTGTTCTCCAGTGAAACATTAAATTCTCCATCAAAACCCTAAGTTCTCCAGCGAAACACTAAGTTGTCCAGCGAAACACTAAGTTCTCCAGTGAAACGATAAGTTCTGCATTACCGTACTAATTTCTCAATTGAAACGCAAAGTTCTCCAGCAAAACGCTACGTTGTCCAGCAAAACGCTAAGTTCTACAGGAAAACGCTATGTTCTCCATCAAAACACTATGTTGTCCAGCAAAACGCTAAGTTCTCCTGCAAAACGCTATCTTTTCCAGCGAAACGCTATGTTCTCCAGCAAAACACTAATTTCACCAGCGAAACAATAAGTTCTGCATTACTGAACCAATTTCTCAATTCAAAGGCAATATTCTCCAGCAAAACGCTAGGTTTTACAGCAAAACGCTATGTTCTCCTCCGAAACGCAATGTTCTCCTGCGAAACTCTAATTTATCAAGCGAAACGCTAAGTTCTCCAGCAAAACACTATGTTTTCCAGCGAAACGCTAAGATCTCTACAGAAAAGATAAGTTCTACATTACCGAACCAATTTCTCAATTGAAACGCAAAGTTCTCCAGCAAAACGCTAAGTTCTTCAGCGAAACGCTAAGTTCTCCAGTGAAACACTAAGTTCTGCATTACCGAACTAATTTCTCAATTGAAACACAAAGTTCTCCAGCAAAACGCTAAGTTCTGCACGAAACGCTAAGTTCTCCAGTGAAACGCTAAGTTCTCCAGCGAAACACTAAGTTGTCCAGCGAAACGTTAACGTCTCCAGTGAAACGCTAACTTCTGCATTACCGAACTAATTTCTCAATTGAAACACAAAGTTCTCCAGCAAAACGCTATGTTCTCCAGCAAAACGCTAAGTTCTCCACAGAAAAGATAAGTTCTACATTACCGAACCAATTTCTCAATTGAAACGCAAAGTTCTCCAGCAAAACGCTAAGTTCTCCAGCAAAACGCTAAGTTCTCCAGCGAAACAATAAGTTCTGCATTACCGAACCAATTTCTCAATTGAAACTCAATGTTCTCCATCGAAAAGCTAAGATCTCCAGCAAAACGCTATGTTCTCCAGCAAAACGCTAAGTGCTCCAGCGAAACACTATGTTCTCCAGTGAAACGCTAAGTTCTCCAGCGAAACACTAAGTTGTCCAGCGAAACGTTAACGTCTCCAGTGAAACGGTAAGTTCTGCATTACCGAACTAATTTCTCAATTGAAACACAAAGTTCTCCAGCAACACGCTAAGTTCTCCAGCAAAACGCTATGTTCTCCAGCAAAACGCTAAGTTCTCCACAGAAAAGATAAGTTCTACATTACCGAACCAATTTCTCAATTGAAACGCAAAGTTCTCCAGCAAAACGCTAAGTTCTCCAGCGAAACGCTATGTTCTCCAGCGAAACATTAAATTCTCCAGCAAAACCCTATGTTCTCCAGCAAAACACTAAGTTGTCCAGCGAAACGTTAAGTTCTTCTCAGAAAAGATAAGTTCTACATTACCGAACCAATTTCTCAATTGAAACACAAAGTTCTCCAGCAAAACGCTAAGTTCTCCAGTGAAAGGCTAACTTCTGCATTACCGAACTAATTTCTCAATTGAAACACAAAGTTCTCCAGCAAAACGCTAAGTTCTCCAGCAAAACGCTTTGTTCTCCAGTGAAACATTAAATTCTCCATCAAAACCCTAAGTTCTCCAGCGAAACACTAAGTTGTCCAGCGAAACACTGTGTTCTCCAGTGAAACGCTAAGTTCTCCAGCGAAACACTAAGTTGTCCAGCGAAACGTTAACTTCTCCACTGAAACGCTAAGTTCTGCATTACCGAACTAATTTCTCAATTGAAACACAAAGTTCTCCAGCAACACGCTAAGTTCTCCAGCAAAACGCTATGTTCTCCAGCAAAACGCTAAGTTCTCCACAGAAAAGATAAGTTCTACATTACCGAACCAATTTCTCAATTGAAACGCAAAGTTCTCCAGCAAAACGCTAAGTTCTGCTGCGAAACGCTAAGTTCTCCAGTGAAACGCTAACTTCTGCATTACCGAACTAATTTCTCAATTGAAACACAAAGTTCTCCAGCAAAACGCTAAGTTCTCCAGCAAAACGCTAAGTTTTCCAGCGAAACAATAAGTTCTGCATTACCAAACCAATTTCTCAATTGAAACACAATGTTCTCCATCGAAAAGCTAAGTTCTCCAGCGAAACGCTATGTTCTCCAGCGAAACACTAAGTTGTCCAGCGAAACGTTAAGTTCTTCTCAGAAAAGATAAGTTCTACATTACCGAACCAATTTCTCAATTGAAACACAAAGTTCTCCAGCAAAACGCTAAGTTCTCCAGTGAAACGCTAACTTCTGCATTACCGAACTAATTTCTCAATTGAAACACAAAGTTCTCCAGAAAAACGCTAAGTTCTCCAGCAAAACGCTTTGTTCTCCAGTGAAACATTAAATTCTCCATCAAAACCCTAAGTTCTCCAGCGAAACACTAAGTTGTCCAGCGAAACACTAAGTTCTCCAGTGAAACGATAAGTTCTGCATTACCGTACTAATTTCTCAATTGAAACGCAAAGTTCTCCAGCAAAACGCTACGTTGTCCAGCAAAACGCTAAGTTCTACAGGAAAACGCTATGTTCTCCATCAAAACACTATGTTGTCCAGCAAAACGCTAAGTTCTCCTGCAAAACGCTATCTTTTCCAGCGAAACGCTATGTTCTCCAGCAAAACACTAATTTCACCAGCGAAACAATAAGTTCTGCATTACTGAACCAATTTCTCAATTCAAAGGCAATGTTCTCCAGCAAAACGCTAGGTTTTACAGCAAAACGCTATGTTCTCCTCCGAAACGCAATGTTCTCCAGCGAAACTCTAATTTATCCAGCGAAACGCTAAGTTCTCCAGCGAAACGCTAAGTTCTCCAGCGAAACGCTAAGTTCTCCAGCAAAACACTATGTTTTCCAGCGAAACGCTAAGATCTCTACAGAAAAGATAAGTTCTACATTACCGAACCAATTTCTCAATTGAAACGCAAAATTCTCCAGCAAAACGCTAAGTTCTTCAGCGAAATGCTAAGTTCTCCAGTGAAACACTAAGTTCTGCATTACCGAACTAATTTCTCAATTGAAACACAAAGTTCTCCAGCAAAACGCTAAGTTCTGCACGAAACGCTAAGTTCTCCAGTGAAACACTAAGTTCTGCATTACCGAACTAATTTCTCAATTGAAACACAAAGTTCTCCAGCAAAACGCTTAGTTCTCCAGCAAAACGCTAAGTTCTCCAGTGAAACGCTAAGTTCTCCAGCAAAACACTAAGTTGTCCAGCGAAACGTTAACGTCTCCAGTGAAACGCTAACTTCTGCATTACCGAACTAATTTCTCAATTGAAACACAAAGTTCTCCAGCAAAACGCTAAGTTCTCCAGCAAAATGCTAAGTTCTCCAGCAAAACAAGAAGTTCTGCATTACCGAACCAATTTCTCAAGTGAAATGCAATGTTCTCCAGCAAAACGCTAAGTTTTACAGCAAAACGCTATGTTCTCCTGCGAAACGCTAAGTTCTCCTGCGAAACGCAATGTTCTCCAGTAAAACTCTAAGTTCTCCAGCGAAACGGTAAGTTCTCCAGCAAAACGCTAAGTTCTCCAGCGAAACGCTAAGTTCTCCAGCAAAACGCTATGTTCTCCAGCAAAACGCTAAGTTCTCCACAGAAAAGATAAGTTCTACATTACCGAACCAATTTCTCAATTGAAACGCAAAGTTCTCCACCAAAACGCTAAGTTCTCCAGCAAAACGCTAAGTTCTCCAGCGAAACAATAAGTTCTGCATTACTGAACCAATTTCTCAATTGAAACTCAATGTTCTCCATCGAAAAGCTAAGATCTCCAGCAAAACGCTATGTTCTCCAGCAAAACGCTAAGTGCTCCAGCGAAACACTATGTTCTCCAGTGAAACGCTAAGTTCTCCAGCGAAACACTAAGTTGTCCAGCGAAACGTTAACTTCTCCACTGAAACGCTAAGTTCTGCATTACCGAACTAATTTCTCAATTGAAACACAAAGTTCTCCAGCAACACGCTAAGTTCTCCAGCAAAACGCTATGTTCTCCAGCAAAACGCTAAGTTCTCCACAGAAAAGATAAGTTCTACATTACCGAACCAATTTCTCAATTGAAACGCAAAGTTCTCCAGCAAAACGCTAAGTTCTCCAGCGAAACGCTATGTTCTCCAGCGAAACATTAAATTCTCCAGCAAAACCCTATGTTCTCCAGCAAAACACTAAGTTGTCCAGCGAAACGTTAAGTTCTTCTCAGAAAAGATAAGTTCTACATTACCGAACCAATTTCTCAATTGAAACACAAAGTTCTCCAGCAAAACGCTAAGTTCTCCAGTGAAAGGCTAACTTCTGCATTACCGAACTAATTTCTCAATTGAAACACAAAGTTCTCCAGAAAAACGCTAAGTTCTCCAGCAAAACGCTTTGTTCTCCAGTGAAACATTAAATTCTCCATCAAAACCCTAAGTTCTCCAGCGAAACACTAAGTTGTCCAGCGAAACACTAAGTTCTCCAGTGAAACGATAAGTTCTGCATTACCGTACTAATTTCTCAATTGAAACGCAAAGTTCTCCAGCAAAACGCTACGTTGTCCAGCAAAACGCTAAGTTCTACAGGAAAACGCTATGTTCTCCATCAAAACACTATGTTGTCCAGCAAAACGCTAAGTTCTCCTGCAAAACGCTATCTTTTCCAGCGAAACGCTATGTTCTCCAGCAAAACACTAATTTCACCAGCGAAACAATAAGTTCTGCATTACTGAACCAATTTCTCAATTCAAAGGCAATATTCTCCAGCAAAACGCTAGGTTTTACAGCAAAACGCTATGTTCTCCTCCGAAACGCAATGTTCTCCTGCGAAACTCTAATTTATCAAGCGAAACGCTAAGTTCTC
This sequence comes from Lathamus discolor, assembly GCF_037157495.1. NCBI lineage: Eukaryota > Metazoa > Chordata > Aves > Psittaciformes > Psittacidae > Lathamus > Lathamus discolor. Next base: position 53,488 of record NC_088884.1, read on the forward strand.
CAGCAAAACACTATGTTTTCCAGCGAAACGCTAAGATCTCTACAGAAAAGATAAGTTCTACATTACCGAACCAATTTCTCAATTGAAACGCAAAGTTCTCCAGCAAAACGCTAAGTTCTTCAGCGAAACGCTAAGTTCTCCAGTGAAACACTAAGTTCTGCATTACCGAACTAATTTCTCAATTGAAACACAAAGTTCTCCAGCAAAACGCTAAGTTCTGCACGAAACGCTAAGTTCTCCAGTGAAACGCTAAGTTCTCCAGCGAAACACTAAGTTGTCCAGCGAAACGTTAACGTCTCCAGTGAAACGCTAACTTCTGCATTACCGAACTAATTTCTCAATTGAAACACAAAGTTCTCCAGCAAAACGCTATGTTCTCCAGCAAAACGCTAAGTTCTCCACAGAAAAGATAAGTTCTACATTACCGAACCAATTTCTCAATTGAAACGCAAAGTTCTCCAGCAAAACGCTAAGTTCTCCAGCAAAACGCTAAGTTCTCCAGCGAAACAATAAGTTCTGCATTACCGAACCAATTTCTCAATTGAAACTCAATGTTCTCCATCGAAAAGCTAAGATCTCCAGCAAAACGCTATGTTCTCCAGCAAAACGCTAAGTGCTCCAGCGAAACACTATGTTCTCCAGTGAAACGCTAAGTTCTCCAGCGAAACACTAAGTTGTCCAGCGAAACGTTAACGTCTCCAGTGAAACGGTAAGTTCTGCATTACCGAACTAATTTCTCAATTGAAACACAAAGTTCTCCAGCAACACGCTAAGTTCTCCAGCAAAACGCTATGTTCTCCAGCAAAACGCTAAGTTCTCCACAGAAAAGATAAGTTCTACATTACCGAACCAATTTCTCAATTGAAACGCAAAGTTCTCCAGCAAAACGCTAAGTTCTCCAGCGAAACGCTATGTTCTCCAGCGAAACATTAAATTCTCCAGCAAAACCCTATGTTCTCCAGCAAAACACTAAGTTGTCCAGCGAAACGTTAAGTTCTTCTCAGAAAAGATAAGTTCTACATTACCGAACCAATTTCTCAATTGAAACACAAAGTTCTCCAGCAAAACGCTAAGTTCTCCAGTGAAAGGCTAACTTCTGCATTACCGAACTAATTTCTCAATTGAAACACAAAGTTCTCCAGCAAAACGCTAAGTTCTCCAGCAAAACGCTTTGTTCTCCAGTGAAACATTAAATTCTCCATCAAAACCCTAAGTTCTCCAGCGAAACACTAAGTTGTCCAGCGAAACACTGTGTTCTCCAGTGAAACGCTAAGTTCTCCAGCGAAACACTAAGTTGTCCAGCGAAACGTTAACTTCTCCACTGAAACGCTAAGTTCTGCATTACCGAACTAATTTCTCAATTGAAACACAAAGTTCTCCAGCAACACGCTAAGTTCTCCAGCAAAACGCTATGTTCTCCAGCAAAACGCTAAGTTCTCCACAGAAAAGATAAGTTCTACATTACCGAACCAATTTCTCAATTGAAACGCAAAGTTCTCCAGCAAAACGCTAAGTTCTGCTGCGAAACGCTAAGTTCTCCAGTGAAACGCTAACTTCTGCATTACCGAACTAATTTCTCAATTGAAACACAAAGTTCTCCAGCAAAACGCTAAGTTCTCCAGCAAAACGCTAAGTTTTCCAGCGAAACAATAAGTTCTGCATTACCAAACCAATTTCTCAATTGAAACACAATGTTCTCCATCGAAAAGCTAAGTTCTCCAGCGAAACGCTATGTTCTCCAGCGAAACACTAAGTTGTCCAGCGAAACGTTAAGTTCTTCTCAGAAAAGATAAGTTCTACATTACCGAACCAATTTCTCAATTGAAACACAAAGTTCTCCAGCAAAACGCTAAGTTCTCCAGTGAAACGCTAACTTCTGCATTACCGAACTAATTTCTCAATTGAAACACAAAGTTCTCCAGAAAAACGCTAAGTTCTCCAGCAAAACGCTTTGTTCTCCAGTGAAACATTAAATTCTCCATCAAAACCCTAAGTTCTCCAGCGAAACACTAAGTTGTCCAGCGAAACACTAAGTTCTCCAGTGAAACGATAAGTTCTGCATTACCGTACTAATTTCTCAATTGAAACGCAAAGTTCTCCAGCAAAACGCTACGTTGTCCAGCAAAACGCTAAGTTCTACAGGAAAACGCTATGTTCTCCATCAAAACACTATGTTGTCCAGCAAAACGCTAAGTTCTCCTGCAAAACGCTATCTTTTCCAGCGAAACGCTATGTTCTCCAGCAAAACACTAATTTCACCAGCGAAACAATAAGTTCTGCATTACTGAACCAATTTCTCAATTCAAAGGCAATGTTCTCCAGCAAAACGCTAGGTTTTACAGCAAAACGCTATGTTCTCCTCCGAAACGCAATGTTCTCCAGCGAAACTCTAATTTATCCAGCGAAACGCTAAGTTCTCCAGCGAAACGCTAAGTTCTCCAGCGAAACGCTAAGTTCTCCAGCAAAACACTATGTTTTCCAGCGAAACGCTAAGATCTCTACAGAAAAGATAAGTTCTACATTACCGAACCAATTTCTCAATTGAAACGCAAAATTCTCCAGCAAAACGCTAAGTTCTTCAGCGAAATGCTAAGTTCTCCAGTGAAACACTAAGTTCTGCATTACCGAACTAATTTCTCAATTGAAACACAAAGTTCTCCAGCAAAACGCTAAGTTCTGCACGAAACGCTAAGTTCTCCAGTGAAACACTAAGTTCTGCATTACCGAACTAATTTCTCAATTGAAACACAAAGTTCTCCAGCAAAACGCTTAGTTCTCCAGCAAAACGCTAAGTTCTCCAGTGAAACGCTAAGTTCTCCAGCAAAACACTAAGTTGTCCAGCGAAACGTTAACGTCTCCAGTGAAACGCTAACTTCTGCATTACCGAACTAATTTCTCAATTGAAACACAAAGTTCTCCAGCAAAACGCTAAGTTCTCCAGCAAAATGCTAAGTTCTCCAGCAAAACAAGAAGTTCTGCATTACCGAACCAATTTCTCAAGTGAAATGCAATGTTCTCCAGCAAAACGCTAAGTTTTACAGCAAAACGCTATGTTCTCCTGCGAAACGCTAAGTTCTCCTGCGAAACGCAATGTTCTCCAGTAAAACTCTAAGTTCTCCAGCGAAACGGTAAGTTCTCCAGCAAAACGCTAAGTTCTCCAGCGAAACGCTAAGTTCTCCAGCAAAACGCTATGTTCTCCAGCAAAACGCTAAGTTCTCCACAGAAAAGATAAGTTCTACATTACCGAACCAATTTCTCAATTGAAACGCAAAGTTCTCCAGCAAAACGCTAAGTTCTCCAGCAAAACGCTAAGTTCTCCAGCGAAACAATAAGTTCTGCATTACCGAACCAATTTCTCAATTGAAACTCAATGTTCTCCATCGAAAAGCTAAGATCTCCAGCAAAACGCTATGTTCTCCAGCAAAACGCTAAGTGCTCCAGCGAAACACTATGTTCTCCAGTGAAACGCTAAGTTCTCCAGCGAAACACTAAGTTGTCCAGCGAAACGTTAACGTCTCCAGTGAAACGCTAAGTTCTGCATTACCGAACTAATTTCTCAATTGAAACACAAAGTTCTCCAGCAACACGCTAAGTTCTCCAGCAAAACGCTATGTTCTCCAGCAAAACGCTAAGTTCTCCACAGAAAAGATAAGTTCTACATTACCGAACCAATTTCTCAATTGAAACGCAAAGTTCTCCAGCAAAACGCTAAGTTCTCCAGCGAAACGCTATGTTCTCCAGCGAAACATTAAATTCTCCAGCAAAACCCTATGTTCTCCAGCAAAACACTAAGTTGTCCAGCGAAACGTTAACTTCTTCTCAGAAAAGATAAGTTCTACATTACCGAACCAATTTCTCAATTGAAACACAAAGTTCTCCAGCAAAACGCTAAGTTCTCCAGTGAAAGGCTAACTTCTGCATTACCGAACTAATTTCTCAATTGAAACACAAAGTTCTCCAGAAAAACGCTAAGTTCTCCAGCAAAACGCTTTGTTCTCCAGTGAAACATTAAATTCTCCATCAAAACCCTAAGTTCTCCAGCGAAACACTAAGTTGTCCAGCGAAACACTGTGTTCTCCAGTGAAACGCTAAGTTCTCCAGCGAAACACTAAGTTGTCCAGCGAAACGTTAACTTCTCCACTGAAACGCTAAGTTCTGCATTACCGAACTAATTTCTCAATTGAAACACAAAGTTCTCCAGCAACACGCTAAGTTCTCCAGCAAAACGCTATGTTCTCCAGCAAAACGCTAAGTTCTCCACAGAAAAGATAAGTTCTACATTACCGAACCAATTTCTCAATTGAAACGCAAAGTTCTCCAGCAAAACGCTAAGTTCTGCTGCGAAACGCTAAGTTCTCCAGTGAAACGCTAACTTCTGCATTACCGAACTAATTTCTCAATTGAAACACAAAGTTCTCCAGCAAAACGCTAAGTTCTCCAGCAAAACGCTAAGTTTTCCAGCGAAACAATAAGTTCTGCATTACCAAACCAATTTCTCAATTGAAACACAATGTTCTCCATCGAAAAGCTAAGTTCTCCAGCGAAACGCTATGTTCTCCAGCGAAACACTAAGTTGTCCAGCGAAACGTTAAGTTCTTCTCAGAAAAGATAAGTTCTACATTACCGAACCAATTTCTCAATTGAAACACAAAGTTCTCCAGCAAAACGCTAAGTTCTCCAGTGAAACGCTAACTTCTGCATTACCGAACTAATTTCTCAATTGAAACACAAAGTTCTCCAGAAAAACGCTAAGTTCTCCAGCAAAACGCTTTGTTCTCCAGTGAAACATTAAATTCTCCATCAAAACCCTAAGTTCTCCAGCGAAACACTAAGTTGTCCAGCGAAACACTAAGTTCTCCAGTGAAACGATAAGTTCTGCATTACCGTACTAATTTCTCAATTGAAACGCAAAGTTCTCCAGCAAAACGCTACGTTGTCCAGCAAAACGCTAAGTTCTACAGGAAAACGCTATGTTCTCCATCAAAACACTATGTTGTCCAGCAAAACGCTAAGTTCTCCTGCAAAACGCTATCTTTTCCAGCGAAACGCTATGTTCTCCAGCAAAACACTAATTTCACCAGCGAAACAATAAGTTCTGCATTACTGAACCAATTTCTCAATTCAAAGGCAATGTTCTCCAGCAAAACGCTAGGTTTTACAGCAAAACGCTATGTTCTCCTCCGAAACGCAATGTTCTCCAGCGAAACTCTAATTTATCCAGCGAAACGCTAAGTTCTCCAGCGAAATGCTAAGTTCTCCAGCGAAACGCTAAGTTCTCCAGCAAAACACTATGTTTTCCAGCGAAACGCTAAGATCTCTACAGAAAAGATAAGTTCTACATTACCGAACCAATTTCTCAATTGAAACGCAAAATTCTCCAGCAAAACGCTAAGTTCTTCAGCGAAACGCTAAGTTCTCCAGTGAAACACTAAGTTCTGCATTACCGAACTAATTTCTCAATTGAAACACAAAGTTCTCCAGCAAAACGCTAAGTTCTGCACGAAACGCTAAGTTCTCCAGTGAAACACTAAGTTCTGCATTACCGAACTAATTTCTCAATTGAAACACAAAGTTCTCCAGCAAAACGCTTAGTTCTCCAGCAAAACGCTAAGTTCTCCAGTGAAACGCTAAGTTCTCCAGCAAAACACTAAGTTGTCCAGCGAAACGTTAACGTCTCCAGTGAAACGCTAACTTCTGCATTACCGAACTAATTTCTCAATTGAAACACAAAGTTCTCCAGCAAAACGCTAAGTTCTCCAGCAAAATGCTAAGTTCTCCAGCAAAACAAGAAGTTCTGCATTACCGAACCAATTTCTCAAGTGAAATGCAATGTTCTCCAGCAAAACGCTAAGTTTTACAGCAAAACGCTATGTTCTCCTGCGAAACGCTAAGTTCTCCTGCGAAACGCAATGTTCTCCAGTAAAACTCTAAGTTCTCCAGCGAAACGGTAAGTTCTCCAGCAAAACGCTAAGTTCTCCAGCGAAACGCTAAGTTCTCCAGCAAAACGCTATGTTCTCCAGCAAAACGCTAAGTTCTCCACAGAAAAGATAAGTTCTACATTACCGAACCAATTTCTCAATTGAAACGCAAAGTTCTCCAGCAAAACGCTAAGTTCTCCAGCAAAACGCTAAGTTCTCCAGCGAAACAATAAGTTCTGCATTACCGAACCAATTTCTCAATTGAAACTCAATGTTCTCCATCGAAAAGCTAAGATCTCCAGCAAAACGCTATGTTCTCCAGCAAAACGCTAAGTGCTCCAGCGAAACACTATGTTCTCCAGTGAAACGCTAAGTTCTCCAGCGAAACACTAAGTTGTCCAGCGAAACGTTAACGTCTCCAGTGAAACGCTAAGTTCTGCATTACCGAACTAATTTCTCAATTGAAACACAAAGTTCTCCAGCAACACGCTAAGTTCTCCAGCAAAACGCTATGTTCTCCAGCAAAACGCTAAGTTCTCCACAGAAAAGATAAGTTCTACATTACCGAACCAATTTCTCAATTGAAACGCAAAGTTCTCCAGCAAAACGCTAAGTTCTCCAGCGAAACGCTATGTTCTCCAGCGAAACATTAAATTCTCCAGCAAAACCCTATGTTCTCCAGCAAAACACTAAGTTGTCCAGCGAAACGTTAAGTTCTTCTCAGAAAAGATAAGTTCTACATTACCGAACCAATTTCTCAATTGAAACACAAAGTTCTCCAGCAAAACGCTAAGTTCTCCAGTGAAAGGCTAACTTCTGCATTACCGAACTAATTTCTCAATTGAAACACAAAGTTCTCCAGCAAAACGCTAAGTTCTCCAGCAAAACGCTTTGTTCTCCAGTGAAACATTAAATTCTCCATCAAAACCCTAAGTTCTCCAGCGAAACACTAAGTTGTCCAGCGAAACACTGTGTTCTCCAGTGAAACGCTAAGTTCTCCAGCGAAACACTAAGTTGTCCAGCGAAACGTTAACTTCTCCACTGAAACGCTAAGTTCTGCATTACCGAACTAATTTCTCAATTGAAACACAAAGTTCTCCAGCAACACGCTAAGTTCTCCAGCAAAACGCTATGTTCTCCAGCAAAACGCTAAGTTCTCCACAGAAAAGATAAGTTCTACATTACCGAACCAATTTCTCAATTGAAACGCAAAGTTCTCCAGCAAAACGCTAAGTTCTGCTGCGAAACGCTAAGTTCTCCAGTGAAACGCTACCTTCGGCATTACCGAACTAATTTCTCAATTGAAACACAAAGTTCTCCAGCAAAACGCTAAGTTCTCCAGCAAAACGCTAAGTTTTCCAGCGAAACAATAAGTTCTGCATTACCAAACCAATTTCTCAATTGAAACACAATGTTCTCCATCGAAAAGCTAAGTTCTCCAGCGGAACGCTATGTTCTCCAGCGAAACACTAAGTTGTCCAGCGAAACGTTAAGTTCTTCTCAGAAAAGATAAGTTCTACATTACCGAACCAATTTCTCAATTGAAACATAAAGTTCTCCAGCAAAACGCTAAGTTCTCCAGTGAAACGCTAACTTCTGCATTACCGAACTAATTTCTCAATTGAAACACAAAGTTCTCCAGAAAAACGCTAAGTTCTCCAGCAAAACGCTTTGTTCTCCAGTGAAACATTAAATTCTCCATCAAAACCCTAAGTTCTCCAGCGAAACACTAAGTTGTCCAGCGAAACACTAAGTTCTCCAGTGAAACGATAAGTTCTGCATTACCGAAATAATTTCTCAATTGAAACGCAAAGTTCTCCAGCAAAACGCTACGTTGTCCAGCAAAACGCTAAGTTCTACAGGAAAACGCTATGTTCTCCATCAAAACACTATGTTGTCCAGCAAAACGCTAAGTTCTCCTGCAAAACGCTATCTTTTCCAGCGAAACGCTATGTTCTCCAGCAAAACACTAATTTCACCAGCGAAACAATAAGTTCTGCATTACTGAACCAATTTCTCAATTCAAAGGCAATGTTCTCCAGCAAAACGCTAGGTTTTACAGCAAAACGCTATGTTCTCCTCCGAAACGCAATGTTCTCCAGCGAAACTCTAATTTATCCAGCGAAACGATAAGTTCTCCAGCGAAACGCTAAGTTCTCCAGCGAAACGCTAAGTTCTCCAGCAAAACACTATGTTTTCCAGCGAAACGCTAAGATCTCTACAGAAAAGATAAGTTCTACATTACCGAACCAATTTCTCAATTGAAACGCAAAATTCTCCAGCAAAACGCTAAGTTCTTCAGCGAAACGCTAAGTTCTCCAGTGAAACACTAAGTTCTGCATTACCGAACTAATTTCTCAATTGAAACACAAAGTTCTCCAGCAAAACGCTAAGTTCTGCACGAAACGCTAAGTTCTCCAGTGAAACACTAAGTTCTGCATTACCGAACTAATTTCTCAATTGAAACACAAAGTTCTCCAGCAAAACGCTTAGTTCTCCAGCAAAACGCTAAGTTCTCCAGTGAAACGCTAAGTTCTCCAGCGAAACACTAAGTTGTCCAGCGAAACGTTAACGTCTCCAGTGAAACGCTAACTTCTGCATTACCGAACTAATTTCTCAATTGAAACACAAAGTTCTCCAGCAAAACGCTAAGTTCTCCAGCAAAATGCTAAGTTCTCCAGCAAAACAAGAAGTTCTGCATTACCGAACCAATTTCTCAAGTGAAATGCAATGTTCTCCAGCAAAACGCTAAGTTTTACAGCAAAACGCTATGTTCTCCAGCAAAACGCTAAGTTCTCCTGCGAAACGCAATGTTCTCCAGTAAAACTCTAAGTTCTCCAGCGAAACGGTAAGTTCTCCAGCAAAACGCTAAGTTCTCCAGCGAAACGCTAAGTTCTCCAGCAAAACGCTATGTTCTCCAGCAAAACGCTAAGTTCTCCACAGAAAAGATAAGTTCTACATTACCGAACCAATTTCTCAATTGAAACGCAAAGTTCTCCACCAAAACGCTAAGTTCTCCAGCAAAACGCTAAGTTCTCCAGCGAAACAATAAGTTCTGCATTACTGAACCAATTTCTCAATTGAAACTCAATGTTCTCCATCGAAAAGCTAAGATCTCCAGCAAAACGCTATGTTCTCCAGCAAAACGCTAAGTGCTCCAGCGAAACACTATGTTCTCCAGTGAAACGCTAAGTTCTCCAGCGAAACACTAAGTTGTCCAGCGAAACGTTAACTTCTCCACTGAAACGCTAAGTTCTGCATTACCGAACTAATTTCTCAATTGAAACACAAAGTTCTCCAGCAACACGCTAAGTTCTCCAGCAAAACGCTATGTTCTCCAGCAAAACGCTAAGTTCTCCACAGAAAAGATAAGTTCTACATTACCGAACCAATTTCTCAATTGAAACGCAAAGTTCTCCAGCAAAACGCTAAGTTCTCCAGCGAAACGCTATGTTCTCCAGCGAAACATTAAATTCTCCAGCAAAACCCTATGTTCTCCAGCAAAACACTAAGTTGTCCAGCGAAACGTTAAGTTCTTCTCAGAAAAGATAAGTTCTACATTACCGAACCAATTTCTCAATTGAAACACAAAGTTCTCCAGCAAAACGCTAAGTTCTCCAGTGAAAGGCTAACTTCTGCATTACCGAACTAATTTCTCAATTGAAACACAAAGTTCTCCAGAAAAACGCTAAGTTCTCCAGCAAAACGCTTTGTTCTCCAGTGAAACATTAAATTCTCCATCAAAACCCTAAGTTCTCCAGCGAAACACTAAGTTGTCCAGCGAAACACTAAGTTCTCCAGTGAAACGATAAGTTCTGCATTACCGTACTAATTTCTCAATTGAAACGCAAAGTTCTCCAGCAAAACGCTACGTTGTCCAGCAAAACGCTAAGTTCTACAGGAAAACGCTATGTTCTCCATCAAAACACTATGTTGTCCAGCAAAACGCTAAGTTCTCCTGCAAAACGCTATCTTTTCCAGCGAAACGCTATGTTCTCCAGCAAAACACTAATTTCACCAGCGAAACAATAAGTTCTGCATTACTGAACCAATTTCTCAATTCAAAGGCAATATTCTCCAGCAAAACGCTAGGTTTTACAGCAAAACGCTATGTTCTCCTCCGAAACGCAATGTTCTCCTGCGAAACTCTAATTTATCAAGCGAAACGCTAAGTTCTCCAGCAAAACACTATGTTTTCCAGCGAAACGCTAAGATCTCTACAGAAAAGATAAGTTCTACATTACCGAACCAATTTCTCAATTGAAACGCAAAGTTCTCCAGCAAAACGCTAAGTTCTTCAGCGAAACGCTAAGTTCTCCAGTGAAACACTAAGTTCTGCATTACCGAACTAATTTCTCAATTGAAACACAAAGTTCTCCAGCAAAACGCTAAGTTCTGCACGAAACGCTAAGTTCTCCAGTGAAACGCTAAGTTCTCCAGCGAAACACTAAGTTGTCCAGCGAAACGTTAACGTCTCCAGTGAAACGCTAACTTCTGCATTACCGAACTAATTTCTCAATTGAAACACAAAGTTCTCCAGCAAAACGCTATGTTCTCCAGCAAAACGCTAAGTTCTCCACAGAAAAGATAAGTTCTACATTACCGAACCAATTTCTCAATTGAAACGCAAAGTTCTCCAGCAAAACGCTAAGTTCTCCAGCAAAACGCTAAGTTCTCCAGCGAAACAATAAGTTCTGCATTACCGAACCAATTTCTCAATTGAAACTCAATGTTCTCCATCGAAAAGCTAAGATCTCCAGCAAAACGCTATGTTCTCCAGCAAAACGCTAAGTGCTCCAGCGAAACACTATGTTCTCCAGTGAAACGCTAAGTTCTCCAGCGAAACACTAAGTTGTCCAGCGAAACGTTAACGTCTCCAGTGAAACGGTAAGTTCTGCATTACCGAACTAATTTCTCAATTGAAACACAAAGTTCTCCAGCAACACGCTAAGTTCTCCAGCAAAACGCTATGTTCTCCAGCAAAACGCTAAGTTCTCCACAGAAAAGATAAGTTCTACATTACCGAACCAATTTCTCAATTGAAACGCAAAGTTCTCCAGCAAAACGCTAAGTTCTCCAGCGAAACGCTATGTTCTCCAGCGAAACATTAAATTCTCCAGCAAAACCCTATGTTCTCCAGCAAAACACTAAGTTGTCCAGCGAAACGTTAAGTTCTTCTCAGAAAAGATAAGTTCTACATTACCGAACCAATTTCTCAATTGAAACACAAAGTTCTCCAGCAAAACGCTAAGTTCTCCAGTGAAAGGCTAACTTCTGCATTACCGAACTAATTTCTCAATTGAAACACAAAGTTCTCCAGAAAAACGCTAAGTTCTCCAGCAAAACGCTTTGTTCTCCAGTGAAACATTAAATTCTCCATCAAAACCCTAAGTTCTCCAGCGAAACACTAAGTTGTCCAGCGAAACACTGTGTTCTCCAGTGAAACGCTAAGTTCTCCAGCGAAACACTAAGTTGTCCAGCGAAACGTTAACTTCTCCACTGAAACGCTAAGTTCTGCATTACCGAACTAATTTCTCAATTGAAACACAAAGTTCTCCAGCAACACGCTAAGTTCTCCAGCAAAACGCTATGTTCTCCAGCAAAACGCTAAGTTCTCCACAGAAAAGATAAGTTCTACATTACCGAACCAATTTCTCAATTGAAACGCAAAGTTCTCCAGCAAAACGCTAAGTTCTGCTGCGAAACGCTAAGTTCTCCAGTGAAACGCTAACTTCTGCATTACCGAACTAATTTCTCAATTGAAACACAAAGTTCTCCAGCAAAACGCTAAGTTCTCCAGCAAAACGCTAAGTTTTCCAGCGAAACAATAAGTTCTGCATTACCAAACCAATTTCTCAATTGAAACACAATGTTCTCCATCGAAAAGCTAAGTTCTCCAGCGAAACGCTATGTTCTCCAGCGAAACACTAAGTTGTCCAGCGAAACGTTAAGTTCTTCTCAGAAAAGATAAGTTCTACATTACCGAACCAATTTCTCAATTGAAACACAAAGTTCTCCAGCAAAACGCTAAGTTCTCCAGCGAAACATTAAATTCTCCAGCAAAACCCTATGTTCTCCAGCAAAACACTAAGTTGTCCAGCGAAACGTTAAGTTCTTCTCAGAAAAGATAAGTTCTACATTACCGAACCAATTTCTCAATTGAAACACAAAGTTCTCCAGCAAAACGCTAAGTTCTCCAGTGAAAGGCTAACTTCTGCATTACCGAACTAATTTCTCAATTGAAACACAAAGTTCTCCAGAAAAACGCTAAGTTCTCCAGCAAAACGCTTTGTTCTCCAGTGAAACATTAAATTCTCCATCAAAACCCTAAGTTCTCCAGCGAAACACTAAGTTGTCCAGCGAAACACTAAGTTCTCCAGTGAAACGATAAGTTCTGCATTACCGTACTAATTTCTCAATTGAAACGCAAAGTTCTCCAGCAAAACGCTACGTTGTCCAGCAAAACGCTAAGTTCTACAGGAAAACGCTATGTTCTCCATCAAAACACTATGTTGTCCAGCAAAACGCTAAGTTCTCCTGCAAAACGCTATCTTTTCCAGCGAAACGCTATGTTCTCCAGCAAAACACTAATTTCACCAGCGAAACAATAAGTTCTGCATTACTGAACCAATTTCTCAATTCAAAGGCAATATTCTCCAGCAAAACGCTAGGTTTTACAGCAAAACGCTATGTTCTCCTCCGAAACGCAATGTTCTCCTGCGAAACTCTAATTTATCAAGCGAAACGCTAAGTTCTCCAGCAAAACACTATGTTTTCCAGCGAAACGCTAAGATCTCTACAGAAAAGATAAGTTCTACATTACCGAACCAATTTCTCAATTGAAACGCAAAGTTCTCCAGCAAAACGCTAAGTTCTTCAGCGAAACGCTAAGTTCTCCAGTGAAACACTAAGTTCTGCATTACCGAACTAATTTCTCAATTGAAACACAAAGTTCTCCAGCAAAACGCTAAGTTCTGCACGAAACGCTAAGTTCTCCAGTGAAACGCTAAGTTCTCCAGCGAAACACTAAGTTGTCCAGCGAAACGTTAACGTCTCCAGTGAAACGCTAACTTCTGCATTACCGAACTAATTTCTCAATTGAAACACAAAGTTCTCCAGCAAAACGCTATGTTCTCCAGCAAAACGCTAAGTTCTCCACAGAAAAGATAAGTTCTACATTACCGAACCAATTTCTCAATTGAAACGCAAAGTTCTCCAGCAAAACGCTAAGTTCTCCAGCAAAACGCTAAGTTCTCCAGCGAAACAATAAGTTCTGCATTACCGAACCAATTTCTCAATTGAAACTCAATGTTCTCCATCGAAAAGCTAAGATCTCCAGCAAAACGCTATGTTCTCCAGCAAAACGCTAAGTGCTCCAGCGAAACACTATGTTCTCCAGTGAAACGCTAAGTTCTCCAGCGAAACACTAAGTTGTCCAGCGAAACGTTAACGTCTCCAGTGAAACGGTAAGTTCTGCATTACCGAACTAATTTCTCAATTGAAACACAAAGTTCTCCAGCAACACGCTAAGTTCTCCAGCAAAACGCTATGTTCTCCAGCAAAACGCTAAGTTCTCCACAGAAAAGATAAGTTCTACATTACCGAACCAATTTCTCAATTGAAACGCAAAGTTCTCCAGCAAAACGCTAAGTTCTCCAGCGAAACGCTATGTTCTCCAGCGAAACATTAAATTCTCCAGCAAAACCCTATGTTCTCCAGCAAAACACTAAGTTGTCCAGCGAAACGTTAAGTTCTTCTCAGAAAAGATAAGTTCTACATTACCGAACCAATTTCTCAATTGAAACACAAAGTTCTCCAGCAAAACGCTAAGTTCTCCAGTGAAAGGCTAACTTCTGCATTACCGAACTAATTTCTCAATTGAAACACAAAGTTCTCCAGAAAAACGCTAAGTTCTCCAGCAAAACGCTTTGTTCTCCAGTGAAACATTAAATTCTCCATCAAAACCCTAAGTTCTCCAGCGAAACACTAAGTTGTCCAGCGAAACACTGTGTTCTCCAGTGAAACGCTAAGTTCTCCAGCGAAACACTAAGTTGTCCAGCGAAACGTTAACTTCTCCACTGAAACGCTAAGTTCTGCATTACCGAACTAATTTCTCAATTGAAACACAAAGTTCTCCAGCAACACGCTAAGTTCTCCAGCAAAACGCTATGTTCTCCAGCAAAACGCTAAGTTCTCCACAGAAAAGATAAGTTCTACATTACCGAACCAATTTCTCAATTGAAACGCAAAGTTCTCCAGCAAAACGCTAAGTTCTGCTGCGAAACGCTAAGTTCTCCAGTGAAACGCTAACTTCTGCATTACCGAACTAATTTCTCAATTGAAACACAAAGTTCTCCAGCAAAACGCTAAGTTCTCCAGCAAAACGCTAAGTTTTCCAGCGAAACAATAAGTTCTGCATTACCAAACCAATTTCTCAATTGAAACACAATGTTCTCCATCGAAAAGCTAAGTTCTCCAGCGAAACGCTATGTTCTCCAGCGAAACACTAAGTTGTCCAGCGAAACGTTAAGTTCTTCTCAGAAAAGATAAGTTCTACATTACCGAACCAATTTCTCAATTGAAACACAAAGTTCTCCAGCAAAACGCTAAGTTCTCCAGTGAAACGCTAACTTCTGCATTACCGAACTAATTTCTCAATTGAAACACAAAGTTCTCCAGAAAAACGCTAAGTTCTCCAGCAAAACGCTTTGTTCTCCAGTGAAACATTAAATTCTCCATCAAAACCCTAAGTTCTCCAGCGAAACACTAAGTTGTCCAGCGAAACACTAAGTTCTCCAGTGAAACGATAAGTTCTGCATTACCGAAATAATTTCTCAATTGAAACGCAAAGTTCTCCAGCAAAACGCTACGTTGTCCAGCAAAACGCTAAGTTCTACAGGAAAACGCTATGTTCTCCATCAAAACACTATGTTGTCCAGCAAAACGCTAAGTTCTCCTGCAAAACGCTATCTTTTCCAGCGAAACGCTATGTTCTCCAGCAAAACACTAATTTCACCAGCGAAACAATAAGTTCTGCATTACTGAACCAATTTCTCAATTCAAAGGCAATGTTCTCCAGCAAAACGCTAGGTTTTACAGCAAAACGCTATGTTCTCCTCCGAAACGCAATGTTCTCCAGCGAAACTCTAATTTATCCAGCGAAACGCTAAGTTCTCCAGCGAAACGCTAAGTTCTCCAGCGAAACGCTAAGTTCTCCAGCAAAACACTATGTTTTCCAGCGAAACGCTAAGATCTCTACAGAAAAGATAAGTTCTACATTACCGAACCAATTTCTCAATTGAAACGCAAAATTCTCCAGCAAAACGCTAAGTTCTTCAGCGAAACGCTAAGTTCTCCAGTGAAACACTAAGTTCTGCATTACCGAACTAATTTCTCAATTGAAACACAAAGTTCTCCAGCAAAACGCTAAGTTCTGCACGAAACGCTAAGTTCTCCAGTGAAACACTAAGTTCTGCATTACCGAACTAATTTCTCAATTGAAACACAAAGTTCTCCAGCAAAACGCTTAGTTCTCCAGCAAAACGCTAAGTTCTCCAGTGAAACGCTAAGTTCTCCAGCAAAACACTAAGTTGTCCAGCGAAACGTTAACGTCTCCAGTGAAACGCTAACTTCTGCATTACCGAACTAATTTCTCAATTGAAACACAAAGTTCTCCAGCAAAACGCTAAGTTCTCCAGCAAAATGCTAAGTTCTCCAGCAAAACAAGAAGTTCTGCATTACCGAACCAATTTCTCAAGTGAAATGCAATGTTCTCCAGCAAAACGCTAAGTTTTACAGCAAAACGCTATGTTCTCCTGCGAAACGCTAAGTTCTCCTGCGAAACGCAATGTTCTCCAGTAAAACTCTAAGTTCTCCAGCGAAACGGTAAGTTCTCCAGCAAAACGCTAAGTTCTCCAGCGAAACGCTAAGTTCTCCAGCAAAACGCTATGTTCTCCAGCAAAACGCTAAGTTCTCCACAGAAAAGATAAGTTCTACATTACCGAACCAATTTCTCAATTGAAACGCAAAGTTCTCCAGCAAAACGCTAAGTTCTCCAGCAAAACGCTAAGTTCTCCAGCGAAACAATAAGTTCTGCATTACCGAACCAATTTCTCAATTGAAACTCAATGTTCTCCATCGAAAAGCTAAGATCTCCAGCAAAACGCTATGTTCTCCAGCAAAACGCTAAGTGCTCCAGCGAAACACTATGTTCTCCAGTGAAACGCTAAGTTCTCCAGCGAAACACTAAGTTGTCCAGCGAAACGTTAACGTCTCCAGTGAAACGCTAAGTTCTGCATTACCGAACTAATTTCTCAATTGAAACACAAAGTTCTCCAGCAACACGCTAAGTTCTCCAGCAAAACGCTATGTTCTCCAGCAAAACGCTAAGTTCTCCACAGAAAAGATAAGTTCTACATTACCGAACCAATTTCTCAATTGAAACGCAAAGTTCTCCAGCAAAACGCTAAGTTCTCCAGCGAAACGCTATGTTCTCCAGCGAAACATTAAATTCTCCAGCAAAACCCTATGTTCTCCAGCAAAACACTAAGTTGTCCAGCGAAACGTTAAGTTCTTCTCAGAAAAGATAAGTTCTACATTACCGAACCAATTTCTCAATTGAAACGCAAAGTTCTCCAGCAAAACGCTAAGTTCTCCAGCGAAACGCTATGTTCTCCAGCGAAACATTAAATTCTCCAGCAAAACCCTATGTTCTCCAGCAAAACACTAAGTTGTCCAGCGAAACGTTAAGTTCTTCTCAGAAAAGATAAGTTCTACATTACCGAACCAATTTCTCAATTGAAACACAAAGTTCTCCAGCAAAACGCTAAGTTCTCCAGTGAAAGGCTAACTTCTGCATTACCGAACTAATTTCTCAATTGAAACACAAAGTTCTCCAGAAAAACGCTAAGTTCTCCAGCAAAACGCTTTGTTCTCCAGTGAAACATTAAATTCTCCATCAAAACCCTAAGTTCTCCAGCGAAACACTAAGTTGTCCAGCGAAACACTGTGTTCTCCAGTGAAACGCTAAGTTCTCCAGCGAAACACTAAGTTGTCCAGCGAAACGTTAACTTCTCCACTGAAACGCTAAGTTCTGCATTACCGAACTAATTTCTCAATTGAAACACAAAGTTCTCCAGCAACACGCTAAGTTCTCCAGCAAAACGCTATGTTCTCCAGCAAAACGCTAAGTTCTCCACAGAAAAGATAAGTTCTACATTACCGAACCAATTTCTCAATTGAAACGCAAAGTTCTCCAGCAAAACGCTAAGTTCTGCTGCGAAACGCTAAGTTCTCCAGTGAAACGCTACCTTCGGCATTACCGAACTAATTTCTCAATTGAAACACAAAGTTCTCCAGCAAAACGCTAAGTTCTCCAGCAAAACGCTAAGTTTTCCAGCGAAACAATAAGTTCTGCATTACCAAACCAATTTCTCAATTGAAACACAATGTTCTCCATCGAAAAGCTAAGTTCTCCAGCGGAACGCTATGTTCTCCAGCGAAACACTAAGTTGTCCAGCGAAACGTTAAGTTCTTCTCAGAAAAGATAAGTTCTACATTACCGAACCAATTTCTCAATTGAAACATAAAGTTCTCCAGCAAAACGCTAAGTTCTCCAGTGAAACGCTAACTTCTGCATTACCGAACTAATTTCTCAATTGAAACACAAAGTTCTCCAGAAAAACGCTAAGTTCTCCAGCAAAACGCTTTGTTCTCCAGTGAAACATTAAATTCTCCATCAAAACCCTAAGTTCTCCAGCGAAACACTAAGTTGTCCAGCGAAACACTAAGTTCTCCAGTGAAACGATAAGTTCTGCATTACCGAAATAATTTCTCAATTGAAACGCAAAGTTCTCCAGCAAAACGCTACGTTGTCCAGCAAAACGCTAAGTTCTACAGGAAAACGCTATGTTCTCCATCAAAACACTATGTTGTCCAGCAAAACGCTAAGTTCTCCTGCAAAACGCTATCTTTTCCAGCGAAACGCTATGTTCTCCAGCAAAACACTAATTTCACCAGCGAAACAATAAGTTCTGCATTACTGAACCAATTTCTCAATTCAAAGGCAATGTTCTCCAGCAAAACGCTAGGTTTTACAGCAAAACGCTATGTTCTCCTCCGAAACGCAATGTTCTCCAGCGAAACTCTAATTTATCCAGCGAAACGATAAGTTCTCCAGCGAAACGCTAAGTTCTCCAGCGAAACGCTAAGTTCTCCAGCAAAACACTATGTTTTCCAGCGAAACGCTAAGATCTCTACAGAAAAGATAAGTTCTACATTACCGAACCAATTTCTCAATTGAAACGCAAAGTTCTCCAGCAAAACGCTAAGTTCTGCTGCGAAACGCTAAGTTCTCCAGTGAAACGCTACCTTCGGCATTACCGAACTAATTTCTCAATTGAAACACAAAGTTCTCCAGCAAAACGCTAAGTTCTCCAGCAAAACGCTAAGTTTTCCAGCGAAACAATAAGTTCTGCATTACCAAACCAAATTCTCAATTGAAACACAATGTTCTCCATCGAAAAGCTAAGTTCTCCAGCGGAACGCTATGTTCTCCAGCGAAACACTAAGTTGTCCAGCGAAACGTTAAGTTCTTCTCAGAAAAGATAAGTTCTACATTACCGAACCAATTTCTCAATTGAAACATAAAGTTCTCCAGCAAAACGCTAAGTTCTCCAGTGAAACGCTAACTTCTGCATTACCGAACTAATTTCTCAATTGAAACACAAAGTTCTCCAGAAAAACGCTAAGTTCTCCAGCAAAACGCTTTGTTCTCCAGTGAAACATTAAATTCTCCATCAAAACCCTAAGTTCTCCAGCGAAACACTAAGTTGTCCAGCGAAACACTAAGTTCTCCAGTGAAACGATAAGTTCTGCATTACCGAAATAATTTCTCAATTGAAACGCAAAGTTCTCCAGCAAAACGCTACGTTGTCCAGCAAAACGCTAAGTTCTACAGGAAAACGCTATGTTCTCCATCAAAACACTATGTTGTCCAGCAAAACGCTAAGTTCTCCTGCAAAACGCTATCTTTTCCAGCGAAACGCTATGTTCTCCAGCAAAACACTAATTTCACCAGCGAAACAATAAGTTCTGCATTACTGAACCAATTTCTCAATTCAAAGGCAATGTTCTCCAGCAAAACGCTAGGTTTTACAGCAAAACGCTATGTTCTCCTCCGAAACGCAATGTTCTCCAGCGAAACTCTAATTTATCCAGCGAAACGCTAAGTTCTCCAGCGAAACGCTAAGTTCTCCAGCGAAACGCTAAGTTCTCCAGCAAAACACTATGTTTTCCAGCGAAACGCTAAGATCTCTACAGAAAAGATAAGTTCTACATTACCGAACCAATTTCTCAATTGAAACGCAAAATTCTCCAGCAAAACGCTAAGTTCTTCAGCGAAACGCTAAGTTCTCCAGTGAAACACTAAGTTCTGCATTACCGAACTAATTTCTCAATTGAAACACAAAGTTCTCCAGCAAAACGCTAAGTTCTGCACGAAACGCTAAGTTCTCCAGTGAAACACTAAGTTCTGCATTACCGAACTAATTTCTCAATTGAAACACAAAGTTCTCCAGCAAAACGCTTAGTTCTCCAGCAAAACGCTAAGTTCTCCAGTGAAACGCTAAGTTCTCCAGCAAAACACTAAGTTGTCCAGCGAAACGTTAACGTCTCCAGTGAAACGCTAACTTCTGCATTACCGAACTAATTTCTCAATTGAAACACAAAGTTCTCCAGCAAAACGCTAAGTTCTCCAGCAAAATGCTAAGTTCTCCAGCAAAACAAGAAGTTCTGCATTACCGAACCAATTTCTCAAGTGAAATGCAATGTTCTCCAGCAAAACGCTAAGTTTTACAGCAAAACGCTATGTTCTCCTGCGAAACGCTAAGTTCTCCTGCGAAACGCAATGTTCTCCAGTAAAACTCTAAGTTCTCCAGCGAAACGGTAAGTTCTCCAGCAAAACGCTAAGTTCTCCAGCGAAACGCTAAGTTCTCCAGCAAAACACTATGTTCTCCAGCAAAACGCTAAGTTCTCCACAGAAAAGATAAGTTCTACATTACCGAACCAATTTCTCAATTGAAACGCAAAGTTCTCCAGCAAAACGCTAAGTTCTCCAGCAAAACGCTAAGTTCTCCAGCGAAACAATAAGTTCTGCATTACCGAACCAATTTCTCAATTGAAACTCAATGTTCTCCATCGAAAAGCTAAGATCTCCAGCAAAACGCTATGTTCTCCAGCAAAACGCTAAGTGCTCCAGCGAAACACTATGTTCTCCAGTGAAACGCTAAGTTCTCCAGCGAAACACTAAGTTGTCCAGCGAAACGTTAACGTCTCCAGTGAAACGCTAAGTTCTGCATTACCGAACTAATTTCTCAATTGAAACACAAAGTTCTCCAGCAACACGCTAAGTTCTCCAGCAAAACGCTATGTTCTCCAGCAAAACGCTAAGTTCTCCACAGAAAAGATAAGTTCTACATTACCGAACCAATTTCTCAATTGAAACGCAAAGTTCTCCAGCAAAACGCTAAGTTCTCCAGCGAAACGCTATGTTCTCCAGCGAAACATTAAATTCTCCAGCAAAACCCTATGTTCTCCAGCAAAACACTAAGTTGTCCAGCGAAACGTTAAGTTCTTCTCAGAAAAGATAAGTTCTACATTACCGAACCAATTTCTCAATTGAAACACAAAGTTCTCCAGCAAAACGCTAAGTTCTCCAGTGAAAGGCTAACTTCTGCATTACCGAACTAATTTCTCAATTGAAACACAAAGTTCTCCAGAAAAACGCTAAGTTCTCCAGCAAAACGCTTTGTTCTCCAGTGAAACATTAAATTCTCCATCAAAACCCTAAGTTCTCCAGCGAAACACTAAGTTGTCCAGCGAAACACTGTGTTCTCCAGTGAAACGCTAAGTTCTCCAGCGAAACACTAAGTTGTCCAGCGAAACGTTAACTTCTCCACTGAAACGCTAAGTTCTGCATTACCGAACTAATTTCTCAATTGAAACACAAAGTTCTCCAGCAACACGCTAAGTTCTCCAGCAAAACGCTATGTTCTCCAGCAAAACGCTAAGTTCTCCACAGAAAAGATAAGTTCTACATTACCGAACCAATTTCTCAATTGAAACGCAAAGTTCTCCAGCAAAACGCTAAGTTCTGCTGCGAAACGCTAAGTTCTCCAGTGAAACGCTACCTTCGGCATTACCGAACTAATTTCTCAATTGAAACACAAAGTTCTCCAGCAAAACGCTAAGTTCTCCAGCAAAACGCTAAGTTTTCCAGCGAAACAATAAGTTCTGCATTACCAAACCAATTTCTCAATTGAAACACAATGTTCTCCATCGAAAAGCTAAGTTCTCCAGCGGAACGCTATGTTCTCCAGCGAAACACTAAGTTGTCCAGCGAAACGTTAAGTTCTTCTCAGAAAAGATAAGTTCTACATTACCGAACCAATTTCTCAATTGAAACATAAAGTTCTCCAGCAAAACGCTAAGTTCTCCAGTGAAACGCTAACTTCTGCATTACCGAACTAATTTCTCAATTGAAACACAAAGTTCTCCAGAAAAACGCTAAGTTCTCCAGCAAAACGCTTTGTTCTCCAGTGAAACATTAAATTCTCCATCAAAACCCTAAGTTCTCCAGCGAAACACTAAGTTGTCCAGCGAAACACTAAGTTCTCCAGTGAAACGATAAGTTCTGCATTACCGAAATAATTTCTCAATTGAAACGCAAAGTTCTCCAGCAAAACGCTACGTTGTCCAGCAAAACGCTAAGTTCTACAGGAAAACGCTATGTTCTCCATCAAAACACTATGTTGTCCAGCAAAACGCTAAGTTCTCCTGCAAAACGCTATCTTTTCCAGCGAAACGCTATGTTCTCCAGCAAAACACTAATTTCACCAGCGAAACAATAAGTTCTGCATTACTGAACCAATTTCTCAATTCAAAGGCAATGTTCTCCAGCAAAACGCTAGGTTTTACAGCAAAACGCTATGTTCTCCTCCGAAACGCAATGTTCTCCAGCGAAACTCTAATTTATCCAGCGAAACGATAAGTTCTCCAGCGAAACGCTAAGTTCTCCAGCGAAACGCTAAGTTCTCCAGCAAAACACTATGTTTTCCAGCGAAACGCTAAGATCTCTACAGAAAAGATAAGTTCTACATTACCGAACCAATTTCTCAATTGAAACGCAAAATTCTCCAGCAAAACGCTAAGTTCTTCAGCGAAACGCTAAGTTCTCCAGTGAAACACTAAGTTCTGCATTACCGAACTAATTTCTCAATTGAAACACAAAGTTCTCCAGCAAAACGCTAAGTTCTGCACGAAACGCTAAGTTCTCCAGTGAAACACTAAGTTCTGCTTTACCGAACTAATTTCTCAATTGAAACACAAAGTTCTCCAGCAAAACGCTTAGTTCTCCAGCAAAACGCTAAGTTCTCCAGTGAAACGCTAAGTTCTCCAGCGAAACACTAAGTTGTCCAGCGAAACGTTAACGTCTCCAGTGAAACGCTAACTTCTGCATTACCGAACTAATTTCTCAATTGAAACACAAAGTTCTCCAGCAAAACGCTAAGTTCTCCAGCAAAATGCTAAGTTCTCCAGCAAAACAAGAAGTTCTGCATTACCGAACCACTTTCTCAAGTGAAATGCAATGTTCTCCAGCAAAACGCTAAGTTTTACAGCAAAACGCTATGTTCTCCAGCAAAACGCTAAGTTCTCCTGCGAAACGCAATGTTCTCCAGTAAAACTCTAAGTTCTCCAGCGAAACGGTAAGTTCTCCAGCAAAACGCTAAGTTCTCCAGCGAAACGCAAAGTTCTCCACCAAAACGCTAAGTTCTCCAGCAAAACGCTATGTTCACCAGCAAAACGCTAAGTTCTCCACAGAAAAGATAAGTTCTACATTACCGAACCAATTTCTCAATTGAAACGCAAAGTTCTCCACCAAAACGCTAAGTTCTCCAGCAAAACGCTAAGTTCTCCAGCGAAACAATAAGTTCTGCATTACTGAACCAATTTCTCAATTGAAACTCAATGTTCTCCATCGAAAAGCTAAGATCTCCAGCAAAACGCTATGTTCTCCAGCAAAACGCTAAGTGCTCCAGCGAAACACTATGTTCTCCAGTGAAACGCTAAGTTCTCCAGCGAAACACTAAGTTGTCCAGCGAAACGTTAACTTCTCCACTGAAACGCTAAGTTCTGCATTATCGAACTAATTTCTCAATTGAAACACAAAGTTCTCCAGCAACACGCTAAGTTCTCCAGCAAAACGCTATGTTCTCCAGCAAAACGCTAAGTTCTCCACAGAAAAGATAAGTTCTACATTACCGAACCAATTTCTCAATTGAAACGCAAAGTTCTCCAGCAAAACGCTAAGTTCTCCAGCGAAACGCTATGTTCTCCAGCGAAACATTAAATTCTCCAGCAAAACCCTATGTTCTCCAGCAAAACACTAAGTTGTCCAGCGAAACGTTAAGTTCTTCTCAGAAAAGATAAGTTCTACATTACCGAACCAATTTCTCAATTGAAACACAAAGTTCTCCAGCAAAACGCTAAGTTCTCCAGTGAAAGGCTAACTTCTGCATTACCGAACTAATTTCTCAATTGAAACACAAAGTTCTCCAGAAAAACGCTAAGTTCTCCAGCAAAACGCTTTGTTCTCCAGTGAAACATTAAATTCTCCATCAAAACCCTAAGTTCTCCAGCGAAACACTAAGTTGTCCAGCGAAACGTTAACTTCTCCACTAAAACGCTAAGTTCTGCATTACCGAACTAATTTCTCAATTGAAACACAAAGTTCTCCAGCAACACGCTAAGTTCTCCAGCAAAACGCTATGTTCTCCAGCAAAACGCTAAGTTCTCCACAGAAAAGGTAAGTTCTACATTACTGAACCAATTTCTCAATTGAAACGCAAAGTTCTCCAGCAAAACGCTAAGTTCTGCTGCGAAACGCTAAGTTCTCCAGTGAAACGCTAACTTCTGCATTACCGAACTAATTTCTCAATTGAAACACAAAGTTCTCCAGCAAAACGCTAAGTTCTCCAGCAAAACGCTAAGTTTTCCAGCGAAACAATAAGTTCTGCATTACCAAACCAATTTCTCAATTGAAACACAATGTTCTCCATCGAAAAGCTAAGTTCTCCAGCGAAACGCTATGTTCTCCAGCGAAACATTAAATTCTCCAGCAAAACCCTATGTTCTCCAGCGAAACACTAAGTTGTCCAGCGAAACGTTAAGTTCTTCTCAGAAAAGATAAGTTCTACATTACCGAACCAATTTCTCAATTGAAACACAAAGTTCTCCAGCAAAACGCTAAGTTCTCCAGTGAAACGCTAACTTCTGCATTACCGAACTAATTTCTCAATTGAAACACAAAGTTCTCCAGAAAAACGCTAAGTTCTCCAGCAAAACGCTTTGTTCTCCAGTGAAACATTAAATTCTCCATCAAAACCTTAAGTTCTCCAGCGAAACACTAAGTTGTCCAGCGAAACACTAAGTTCTCCAGTGAAACGATAAGTTCTGCATTACCGAACTAATTTCTCAATTGAAACGCAAAGTTCTCCAGCAAAACGCTACGTTGTCCAGCAAAACGCTAAGTTCTACAGGAAAACGCTATGTTCTCCATCAAAACACTATGTTGTCCAGCAAAACGCTAAGTTCTCCTGCAAAACGCTATCTTTTCCAGCGAAACGCTATGTTCTCCAGCAAAACACTAATTTCACCAGCGAAACAATAAGTTCTGCATTAATGAACCAATTTCTCAATTCAAAGGCAATGTTCTCCAGCAAAACGCTAGGTTTTACAGCAAAACGCTATGTTCTCCTCCGAAACGCAATGTTCTCCAGCGAAACTCTAATTTATCCAGCGAAACGCTAAGTTCTCCAGCGAAACGCTAAGTTCTCCAGCGAAACGCTAAGTTCTCCAGCAAAACACTATGTTTTCCAGCGAAACGCTAAGATCTCTACAGAAAAGATAAGTTCTACATTACCGAACCAATTTCTCAATTGAAACGCAAAATTCTCCAGCAAAACGCTAAGTTCTTCAGCAAAACGCTAAGTTCTCCAGTGAAACACTAAGTTCTGCATTACCGAACTAATTTCTCAATTGAAACACAAAGTTCTCCAGCAACACGCTAAGTTCTCCAGCAAAACGCTATGTTCTCCAGCAAAACGCTAAGTTCTCCACAGAAAAGGTAAGTTCTACATTACTGAACCAATTTCTCAATTGAAACGCAAAGTTCTCCAGCAAAACGCTAAGTTCTGCTGCGAAACGCTAAGTTCTCCAGTGAAACGCTAACTTCTGCATTACCGAACTAATTTCTCAATTGAAACACAAAGTTCTCCAGCAAAACGCTAAGTTCTCCAGCAAAACGCTAAGTTTTCCAGCGAAACAATAAGTTCTGCATTACCAAACCAATTTCTCAATTGAAACACAATGTTCTCCATCGAAAAGCTAAGTTCTCCAGCGAAACGCTATGTTCTCCAGCGAAACATTAAATTCTCCAGCAAAACCCTATGTTCTCCAGCGAAACACTAAGTTGTCCAGCGAAACGTTAAGTTCTTCTCAGAAAAGATAAGTTCTACATTACCGAACCAATTTCTCAATTGAAACACAAAGTTCTCCAGCAAAACGCTAAGTTCTCCAGTGAAACGCTAACTTCTGCATTACCGAACTAATTTCTCAATTGAAACACAAAGTTCTCCAGAAAAACGCTAAGTTCTCCAGCAAAACGCTTTGTTCTCCAGTGAAACATTAAATTCTCCATCAAAACCTTAAGTTCTCCAGCGAAACACTAAGTTGTCCAGCGAAACACTAAGTTCTCCAGTGAAACGATAAGTTCTGCATTACCGAACTAATTTCTCAATTGAAACGCAAAGTTCTCCAGCAAAACGCTACGTTGTCCAGCAAAACGCTAAGTTCTACAGGAAAACGCTATGTTCTCCATCAAAACACTATGTTGTCCAGCAAAACGCTAAGTTCTCCTGCAAAACGCTATCTTTTCCAGCGAAACGCTATGTTCTCCAGCAAAACACTAATTTCACCAGCGAAACAATAAGTTCTGCATTAATGAACCAATTTCTCAATTCAAAGGCAATGTTCTCCAGCAAAACGCTAGGTTTTACAGCAAAACGCTATGTTCTCCTCCGAAACGCAATGTTCTCCAGCGAAACTCTAATTTATCCAGCGAAACGCTAAGTTCTCCAGCGAAACGCTAAGTTCTCCAGCGAAACGCTAAGTTCTCCAGCAAAACACTATGTTTTCCAGCGAAACGCTAAGATCTCTACAGAAAAGATGAGTTCTACATTACCGAACCAATTTCTCAATTGAAACGCAAAGTTCTCCAGCAAAACGCTAAGTTCTTCAGCGAAACGCTAAGTTCTCCAGTGAAACACTAAGTTCTGCATTACCGAACTAATTTCTCAATTGAAACACAAAGTTCTCCAGCAAAACGCTAAGTTCTGCACGAAACGCTAAGTTCTCCAGTGAAACACTAAGTTCTGCATTACCGAACTAATTTCTCAATTGAAACACAAAGTTCTCCAGCAAAACGCTTAGTTCTCCAGCAAAACGCTAAGTTCTCCAGTGAAACACTAAGTTGTCCAGCGAAACGTTAACGTCTCCAGTGAAACGCTAACTTCTGCATTACCGAACTAATTTCTCAATTGAAACACAAAGTTCTCCAGCAAAACGCTAAGTTCTCCAGCAAAATGCTAAGTTCTCCAGCAAAACAAGAAGTTCTGCATTACCGAACCAATTTCTCAAGTGAAATGCAATGTTCTCCAGCAAAACGCTAAGTTTTACAGCAAAACGCTATGTTCTCCTGCGAAACGCTAAGTTCTCCTGCGAAACGCAATGTTCTCCAGTGAAAATCTAAGTTCTCCAGCGAAACGGTAAGTTCTCCAGAAAAACGCTAAGTTCTCCAGCGAAACGCTAAGTTCTCCAGCAAAACGCTATGTTCTCCAGCAAAATGCTAAGTTCTCCACAGAAAAGATAAGTTCTACATTACCGAACCAATTTCTCAATTGAAACGCAAAGTTCTCCAGCAAAACGCTAAGTTCTCCAGCAAAACGCTAAGTTCTCCAGCGAAACAATAAGTTCTGCATTACCGAACCAATTTCTCAATTGAAACTCAATGTTCTCCATCGAAAAGCTAAGATCTCCAGCAAAACGCTATGTTCTCCAGCAAAACGCTAAGTGCTCCAGCGAAACACTATGTTCTCCAGTGAAACGCTAAGTTCTCCAGCGAAACACTAAGTTGTCCAGCGAAACGTTAACTTCTCCACTGAAACGCTAAGTTCTGCATTACCGAACTAATTTCTCAATTGAAACACAAAGTTCTCCAGCAACACGCTAAGTTCTCCAGCAAAACGCTATGTTCTCCAGCAAAACGCTAAGTTCTCCACAGAAACGATAAGTTCTACATTACCGAACCAATTTCTCAATTGAAACGCAAAGTTCTCCAGCAAAACGCTAAGTTCTCCAGCGAAACGCTATGTTCTCCAGCGAAACATTAAATTCTCCAGCAAAACCCTATGTTCTCCAGCAAAACACTAAGTTGTCCAGCGAAACGTTAAGTTCTTCTCAGAAAAGATAAGTTCTACATTACCGAACCAATTTCTCAATTGAAACACAAAGTTCTCCAGCAAAACGCTAAGTTCTCCAGTGAAAGGCTAACTTCTGCATTACCGAACTAATTTCTCAATTGAAACACAAAGTTCTCCAGAAAAACGCTAAGTACTCCAGCAAAACGCTTTGTTCTCCAGTGAAACATTAAATTCTCCATCAAAACCCTAAGTTCTCCAGCGAAACACTAAGTTGTCCAGCGAAACACTATGTTCTCCAGTGAAACGCTAAGTTCTCCAGCGAAACACTAAGTTGTCCAGCGAAACGTTAACTTCTCCACTGAAACGCTAAGTTCTGCATTACCGAACTAATTTCTCAATTGAAACACAAAGTTCTCCAGCAACACGCTAAGTTCTCCAGCAAAACGCTATGTTCTCCAGCAAAACGCTAAGTTCTCCACAGAAAAGATAAGTTCTACATTACCGAACCAATTTCTCAATTGAAACGCAAAGTTCTCCAGCAAAACGCTAAGTTCTGCTGCGAAACGCTAAGTTCTCCAGTGAAACGCTAACTTCTGCATTACCGAACTAATTTCTCAATTGAAACACAAAGTTCTCCAGCAAAACGCTAAGTTCTCCAGCAAAACGCTAAGTTTTCCAGCGAAATAATAAGTTCTGCATTACCAAACCAATTTCTCAATTGAAACACAATGTTCTCCATCGAAAAGCTAAGTTCTCCAGCGAAACGCTATGTTCTCCAGCGAAACATTAAATTCTCCAGCGAAACGCTATGTTCTCCAGCGAAACACTAAGTTGTCCAGCGAAACGTTAAGTTCTTCTCAGAAAAGATAAGTTCTACATTACCGAACCAATTTCTCAATTGAAACACAAAGTTCTCCAGCAAAACGCTAAGTTCTCCAGTGAAACGCTAACTTCTGCATTACCGAGCTAATTTCTCAATTGAAACACAAAGTTCTCCAGAAAAACGCTAAGTTCTCCAGCAAAACGCTTTGTTCTCCAGTGAAACATTAAATTCTCCATCAAAACCCTAAGTTCTCCAGCGAAACACTAAGTTGTCCAGCGAAACACTAAGTTCTCCAGTGAAACGATAAGTTCTGCATTACCGAAATAATTTCTCAATTGAAACGCAAAGTTCTCCAGCAAAACGCTACGTTGTCCAGCAAAACGCTAAGTTCTACAGGAAAACGCTATGTTCTCCATCAAAACACTATGTTGTCCAGCAAAACGCTAAGTTCTCCTGCAAAACGCTATCTTTTCCAGCGAAACGCTATGTTCTCCAGCAAAACACTAATTTCACCAGCGAAACAATAAGTTCTGCATTACTGAACCAATTTCTCAATTCAAAGGCAATGTTCTCCAGCAAAACGCTAGGTTTTACAGCAAAACGCTATGTTCTCCTCCGAAACGCAATGTTCTCCAGCGAAACTCTAATTTATCCAGCGAAACGCTAAGTTCTCCAGCGAAACGCTAAGTTCTCCAGCGAAACGCTAAGTTCTCCAGCAAAACACTATGTTTTCCAGCGAAACGCTAAGATCTCTACAGAAAAGATAAGTTCTACATTACCGAACCAATTTCTCAATTGAAACGCAAAGTTCTCCAGCAAAACGCTAAGTTCTTCAGCGAAACGCTAAGTTCTCCAGTGAAACACTAAGTTCTGCATTACCGAACTAATTTCTCAATTGAAACACAAAGTTCTCCAGCAAAACGCTAAGTTCTGCACGAAACGCTAAGTTCTCCAGTGAAACACTAAGTTCTGCATTACCGAACTAATTTCTCAATTGAAACACAAAGTTCTCCAGCAAAACGCTTAGTTCTCCAGCAAAACGCTAAGTTCTCCAGTGAAACGCTAAGTTCTCCAGCGAAACACTAAGTTGTCCAGCGAAACGTTAACGTCTCCAGTGAAACGCTAACTTCTGCATTACCGAACTAATTTCTCAATTGAAACACAAAGTTCTCCAGCAAAACGCTAAGTTCTCCAGCAAAACGCTAAGTTCTCCAGCAAAATGCTAAGTTCTCCAGCAAAACAAGAAGTTCTGCATTACCGAACCAATTTCTCAAGTGAAATGCAATGTTCTCCAGCAAAACGCTAAGTTTTACAGCAAAACGCTATGTTCTCCTGCGAAACGCTAAGTTCTCCTGCAAAACGCAATGTTCTCCAGTAAAACTCTAAGTTCTCCAGCGAAACGGTAAGTTCTCCAGCAAAACGCTAAGTTCTCCAGCGAAACGCTAAGTTCTCCAGCAAAACGCTATGTTCTCCAGCAAAACGCTAAGTTCTCCACAGAAAAGATAAGTTCTACATTACCGAACCAATTTCTCAATTGAAACGCAAAGTTCTCCACCAAAACGCTAAGTTCTCCAGCAAAACGCTAAGTTCTCCAGCGAAACAATAAGTTCTGCATTACTGAACCAATTTCTCAATTGAAACTCAATGTTCTCCATCGAAAAGCTAAGATCTCCAGCAAAACGCTATGTTCTCCAGCAAAACGCTAAGTGCTCCAGCGAAACACTATGTTCTCCAGTGAAACGCTAAGTTCTCCAGCGAAACACTAAGTTGTCCAGCGAAACGTTAACTTCTCCACTGAAACGCTAAGTTCTGCATTACCGAACTAATTTCTCAATTGAAACACAAAGTTCTCCAGCAACACGCTAAGTTCTCCAGCAAAACGCTATGTTCTCCAGCAAAACGCTAAGTTCTCCACAGAAAAGATAAGTTCTACATTACCGAACCAATTTCTCAATTGAAACGCAAAGTTCTCCAGCAAAACGCTAAGTTCTCCAGCGAAACGCTATGTTCTCCAGCGAAACATTAAATTCTCCAGCAAAACCCTATGTTCTCCAGCAAAACACTAAGTTGTCCAGCGAAACGTTAAGTTCTTCTCAGAAAAGATAAGTTCTACATTACCGAACCAATTTCTCAATTGAAACACAAAGTTCTCCAGCAAAACGCTAAGTTCTCCAGTGAAAGGCTAACTTCTGCATTACCGAACTAATTTCTCAATTGAAACACAAAGTTCTCCAGAAAAACGCTAAGTTCTCCAGCAAAACGCTTTGTTCTCCAGTGAAACATTAAATTCTCCATCAAAACCCTAAGTTCTCCAGCGAAACACTAAGTTGTCCAGCGAAACGTTAACTTCTCCACTGAAACGCTAAGTTCTGCATTACCGAACTAATTTCTCAATTGAAACACAAAGTTCTCCAGCAACACGCTAAGTTCTCCAGCAAAACGCTATGTTCTCCAGCAAAACGCTAAGTTCTCCACAGAAAAGATAAGTTCTACATTACCGAACCAATTTCTCAATTGAAACGCAAAGTTCTCCAGCAAAACGCTAAGTTCTGCTGCGAAACGCTAAGTTCTCCAGTGAAACGCTAACTTCTGCATTACCGAACTAATTTCTCAATTGAAACACAAAGTTCTCCAGCAAAACGCTAAGTTCTCCAGCAAAACGCTAAGTTTTCCAGCGAAACAATAAGTTCTGCATTACCAAACCAATTTCTCAATTGAAACACAATGTTCTCCATCGAAAAGCTAAGTTCTCCAGCGAAACGCTATGTTCTCCAGCGAAACATTAAATTCTCCAGCAAAACCCTATGTTCTCCAGCGAAACACTAAGTTGTCCAGCGAAACGTTAAGTTCTTCTCAGAAAAGATAAGTTCTACATTACCGAACCAATTTCTCAATTGAAACACAAAGTTCTCCAGCAAAACGCTAAGTTCTCCAGTGAAACGCTAACTTCTGCATTACCGAACTAATTTCTCAATTGAAACACAAAGTTCTCCAGAAAAACGCTAAGTTCTCCAGCAAAACGCTTTGTTCTCCAGTGAAACATTAAATTCTCCATCAAAACCCTAAGTTCTCCAGCGAAACACTAAGTTGTCCAGCGAAACACTAAGTTCTCCAGTGAAACGATAAGTTCTGCATTACCGAAATAATTTCTCAATTGAAACGCAAAGTTCTCCAGCAAAACGCTACGTTGTCCAGCAAAACGCTAAGTTCTACAGGAAAACGCTATGTTCTCCATCAAAACACTATGTTGTCCAGCAAAACGCTAAGTTCTCCTGCAAAACGCTATCTTTTCCAGCGAAACGCTATGTTCTCCAGCAAAACACTAATTTCACCAGCGAAACAATAAGTTCTGCATTACTGAACCAATTTCTCAATTCAAAGGCAATGTTCTCCAGCAAAACGCTAGGTTTTACAGCAAAACGCTATGTTCTCCTCCGAAACGCAATGTTCTCCAGCGAAACTCTAATTTATCCAGCGAAACGCTAAGTTCTCCAGCGAAACGCTAAGTTCTCCAGCGAAACGCTAAGTTCTCCAGCAAAACACTATGTTTTCCAGCGAAACGCTAAGATCTCTACAGAAAAGATAAGTTCTACATTACCGAACCAATTTCTCAATTGAAACGCAAAGTTCTCCAGCAAAACGCTAAGTTCTTCAGCGAAACGCTAAGTTCTCCAGTGAAACACTAAGTTCTGCATTACCGAACTAATTTCTCAATTGAAACACAAAGTTCTCCAGCAAAACGCTTAGTTCTCCAGCAAAACGCTAAGTTCTCCAGTGAAACACTAAGTTCTCCAGCGAAACACTAAGTTGTCCATCGAAACGTTAACGTCTCCAGTGAAACGCTAAGTTCTGCATTACCGAACTAATTTCTCAATTGAAACACAAAGTTCTCCAGCAAAATGCTATGTTCTCCAGCAAAATGCTAAGTTCTCCAGCGAAACAAGAAGTTCTGCATTACCGAACTAATTTCTCAATTGAAACGCCATGTTCTCTATCAAAAAGCTAAGTTCTAAAGAAAAACGCTAAGTTCTCCAGCGAAACAATTAGTTCTGCATTACCGAACCAATTTCTCAAGTGAAATGCAATGTTCTCCAGCAAAACGCTAAGTTTTCCAGCAAAACGCTATGTTCTCCAGCGAAATGATAAGTTCTCCACCAAAACGCTAAGTTCTACAGGAAAACGCTATGTTCTCCAGCAAAACGCTAAGTGCTCCAGCGAAACACTCTGTTCTCCAGTGAAACGCTAAGTTCTACAGCGAAAGACTAAGTTCTCCAGCGAAACGATAAGTTCTGAATTATCGAACTAATTTCTCAATTGAAACACAAAGTTCTCCAGCAAAACGCTAAGTTCTGCAGCAAGACACTACGTTGTCCAGTGAAACATTAAGTTCTCCAGCGAAACGCTAAGTTCTCCAGCGAAACGCTAAGTTCTCCAGCAAAACGCTTTGTTCTCCAGCGAAACATTAAGTTCTCCAGCAAAACGTTAAGTTCTCCAGCGAAACAAGAAGTTCTGCATTATCGAACCAATTTCTCAATTGAAACACAATGTTCTCCATCGAAAATCTAAGTCCTCCATCGAAACGCTAAGTTCTCCAGTGAAACGCTAAGTTCTCCAGCAAAACGCTAAGTTCCCCAGGAAAACGCTAAGTTCTCCAGTGAAACGCTAAGTTCTGCATTACCGAACTAATTTCTCAATTGAAACACAAAGTTCTCCAGCAAAACGCTTAGTTCTCCAGCAAAACGCTAAGTTCTCCAGTGAAACGCTAAGTTCTCCAGCGAAACACTAAGTTGTCCAGCGAAACGTTAACGTCTCCAGTGAAACGCTAACTTCTGCATTACCGAACTAATTTCTCAATTGAAACACAAAGTTCTCCAGCAAAACGCTAAGTTCTCCAGTGAAACGCTAAGTTCTGCATTACCGAACTAATTTCTCAATTGAAACACAAAGTTTCCAGCAAAACGCTTAGTTCTCCAGCAAAACGCTAAGTTCTCCAGTGAAACGCTAAGTTCTCCAGCGAAACGCTAAGTTGTCCAGTGAAACGTTAACGTCTCCAGTGAAACGCTAACTTCTGCATTACCGAACTAATTTCTCAATTGAAACACAAAGTTCTCCAGCAAAACGCTAAGTTCTCCAGCAAAACGCTAAGTTCTCCAGCGAAACAATAAGTTCTGCATTACCAAACCAATTTCTCAATTGAAACACAATGTTCTCCATCGAAAAGCTAAGTTCTCCAGCGAAACGCTATGTTCTCCAGCGAAACATTAAATTCTCCAGCAAAACCCTATGTTCTCCAGCGAAAAACTAAGTTGTCCAGCGAAACGTTAAGTTCTTCTCAGAAAAGATAAGTTCTACATTACCGAACCAATTTCTCAATTGAAACACAAAGTTCTCCAGCAAAACGCTAAGTTCTCCAGTGAAACGCTAACTTCTGCATTACCGAACTAATTTCTCAATTGAAACACAAAGTTCTCCAGCAAAACGCTAAGTTCTCCAGTGAAACGCTAAGTTCTGCATTACCGAACTAATTTCTCAATTGAAACACAAAGTTCTCCAGAAAAAAACGCTAACTTCTCCAGCAAAACGTTAAGTTCTCCAGCGAAACAAGAAGTTCTGCATTATCGAACCAAATTCTCAATTGAAACACAATGTTCTCCATCGAAAATCTAAGTCCTCCATCGAAACGCTAAGTTCTCCAGTGAAACGCTAAGTTCTCCAGCAAAACGCTAAGTTCCCCAGCGAAATGCTAAGTTGTCCAGGGAAACGATAAGTTCTGCATTACTGAACTACTTTCTCAAGTGAAACGCCATGTTCTCTATCGAAAAGCTAAGTTCTCCAGCAAAACGCTAAGTTCTCCAGCGGAACAATAAGTTCTGCATTACAGAACCAATTTCTCAATTGAAACACAAAGTTCTCCAGCAAAACGCTTAGTTCTCCAGCAAAACGCTAAGTTCTCCAGTGAAACGCTAAGTTCTCCAGCGGAACAATAAGTTCTGCATTACAGAACCAATTTCTCAATTGAAACTCTAAGTTATCCAGCGAAACGCTAAGTTCTCCAGCAAAACGCTAAGTTCTCCAGCAAAACGCTAAGTTCTCCACAGAAAAGGTAAGTTCTACATTACCGAACCAATTTCTCAATTGAAACGCATAGTCTCCAGCAAAACGCTAAGTTCTGCAGTGAAACGCTAAGTTCTCCTGTGAAACGCTAACTTCTGCATTACCGAACTAATTTCTCAATTGAAACACAAAGTTCTCCAGCAAAACGCTTAGTTCTCCAGCAAAACGCTAAGTTCTCCAGTGAAACGCTAAGTTCTCCAGCGAAACGTTAACGTCTCCAGTGAAACGCTAACTTCTGCATTACCGAACTAATTTCTCAATTGAAACACAAAGTTCTCCAGCAAAACGCTAAGTTCTCCAGCAAAACGCTAAGTTCTCCAGCGAAACAATAAGTTCTGCATTACCAAACCAATTTCTCAATTGAAACACAATGTTCTCCATCGAAAATCTAAGTCCTCCATCGAAACGCTAAGTTCTCCAGTGAAACGCTAAGTTCTCCAGCAAAACGCTAAGTTCTCCAGCGGAACAATAAGTTCTGCATTACAGAACCAATTTCTCAATTGAAACACAAAGTTCTCCAGCAAAACGCTAAGTTCTCCAGTGAAACGCTAAGTTCTCCAGCGGAACAATAAGTTCTGCATTACAGAACCAATTTCTCAATTGAAACTCTAAGTTATTCAGCGAAACGCTAAGTTCTCCAGCAAAACGCTAAGTTCTCCAGCAAAACGCTAAGTTCTCCAGCAAAACGCTAAGTTCTCCAGCGAAACGCTAAGTTCTCCAGCGAAACACTAAGTTGTCCAGCGAAACGTTAACGTCTCCAGTGAAACGCTAACTTCTGCATTACCGAACTAATTTCTCAATTGAAACACAAAGTTCTCCAGCAAAACGCTAAGTTCTCCAGCAAAACGCTAAGTTCTCCAGCGAAACAATAAGTTCTGCATTACCAAACCAATTTCTCAATTGAAACACAATGTTCTCCATCGAACAGCTAAGTTCTCCAGCGAAACGCTATGTTCTCCAGCGAAACATTAAATTCTCCAGCAAAACCCTATGTTCTCCAGCGAAACACTAAGTTGTCCAGCGAAACGTTAAGTTCTTCTCAGAAAAGATAAGTTCTACATTACCGAACCAATTTCTCAATTGAAACACAAAGTTCTCCAGCAAAACGCTAAGTTCTCCAGTGAAACGCTAACTTCTGCATTACCGAACTAATTTCTCAATTGAAACACAAAGTTCTCCAGCAAAACGCTAAGTTCTCCAGTGAAACGCTAAGTTCTGCATTACCGAACTAATTTCTCAATTGAAACACAAAGTTCTCCAGAAAAACGCTAAGTTCTGCAGCAAAACGTTAAGTTCTCCAGCGAAACAAGAAGTTCTGCATTATCGAACCAATTTCTCAATTGAAACACAATGTTCTCCATCGAAAATCTAAGTCCTCCATCGAAACGCTAAGTTCTCCAGTGAAACGCTAAGTTCTCCAGCAAAACGCTAAGTTCTCCAGCGGAACAATAAGTTCTGCATTACAGAACCAATTTCTCAATTGAAACACGAAGTTCTCCAGCAAAACGCTAAGTTCTCCAGTGAAACGCTAAGTTCTCCAGCGGAACAATAAGTTCTGCATTACAGAACCAATTTCTCAATTGAAACTCTAAGTTATTCAGCGAAACGCTAAGTTCTCCAGCAAAACGCTAAGTTCTCCAGCAAAACGCTAAGTTCTCCAGCAAAACGCTAAGTTCTCCAGCGAAACGCTAAGTTCTCCAGCGAAACACTAAGTTGTCCAGCGAAACGTTAACGTCTCCAGTGAAACGCTAACTTCTGCATTACCGAACTAATTTCTCAATTGAAACACAAAGTTCTCCAGCAAAACGCTAAGTTCTCCAGCAAAACGCTAAGTTCTCCAGCGAAACAATAAGTTCTGCATTACCAAACCAATTTCTCAATTGAAACACAATGTTCTCCATCGAACAGCTAAGTTCTCCAGCGAAACGCTATGTTCTCCAGCGAAACATTAAATTCTCCAGCAAAACCCTATGTTCTCCAGCGAAACACTAAGTTGTCCAGCGAAACGTTAAGTTCTTCTCAGAAAAGATAAGTTCTACATTACCGAACCAATTTCTCAATTGAAACACAAAGTTCTCCAGCAAAACGCTAAGTTCTCCAGTGAAACGCTAACTTCTGCATTACCGAACTAATTTCTCAATTGAAACACAAAGTTCTCCAGCAAAACGCTAAGTTCTCCAGTGAAACGCTAAGTTCTGCATTACCGAACTAATTTCTCAATTGAAACACAAAGTTCTCCAGAAAAACGCTAAGTTCTGCAGCAAAACGTTAAGTTCTCCAGCGAAACAAGAAGTTCTGCATTATCGAACCAATTTCTCAATTGAAACACAATGTTCTCCATCGAAAATCTAAGTCCTCCATCGAAACGCTAAGTTCTCCAGTGAAACGCTAAGTTCTCCAGCAAAACGCTAAGTTCTCCAGCGGAACAATAAGTTCTGCATTACAGAACCAATTTCTCAATTGAAACACGAAGTTCTCCAGCAAAACGCTAAGTTCTCCAGTGAAACGCTAAGTTCTCCAGCGGAACAATAAGTTCTGCATTACAGAACCAATTTCTCAATTGAAACTCTAAGTTATTCAGCGAAACGCTAAGTTCTCCAGCAAAACGCTAAGTTCTCCAGCAAAACGCTAAGTTCTCCAGCAAAACGCTAAGTTCTCCAGCGAAACGCTAAGTTCTCCAGCGAAACACTAAGTTGTCCAGCGAAACGTTAACGTCTCCAGTGAAACGCTAACTTCTGCATTACCGAACTAATTTCTCAATTGAAACACAAAGTTCTCCAGCAAAACGCTAAGTTCTCCAGCAAAACGCTAAGTTCTCCAGCGAAACAATAAGTTCTGCATTACCGAACCAATTTCTCAATTGAAACACAATGTTCTCCATCGAACAGCTAAGTTCTCCAGCGAAACGCTATGTTCTCCAGCGAAACATTAAATTCTCCAGCAAAACCCTATGTTCTCCAGCGAAACACTAAGTTGTCCAGCGAAACGTTAAGTTCTTCTCAGAAAAGATAAGTTCTACATTACCGAACCAATTTCTCAATTGAAACACAAAGTTCTCCAGCAAAACGCTAAGTTCTCCAGTGAAACGCTAACTTCTGCATTACCGAACTAATTTCTCAATTGAAACACAAAGTTCTCCAGCAAAACGCTAAGTTCTCCAGCAAAACGCTAAGTTTTCCAGCGAAACAATAAGTTCTGCATTACCAAACCAATTTCTCAATTGAAACACAATGTTCTCCATCGAAAAGCTAAGTTCTCCAGCGAAACGCTATGTTCTCCAGCGAAACATTAAATTCTCCAGCAAAACCCTATGTTCTCCAGCGAAACACTAAGTTGTCCAGCGAAACGTTAAGTTCTTCTCAGAAAAGATAAGTTCTACATTACCGAACCAATTTCTCAATTGAAACACAAAGTTCTCCAGCAAAACGCTAAGTTCTCCAGTGAAACGCTAACTTCTGCATTACCGAACTAATTTCTCAATTGAAACACAAAGTTCTCCAGAAAAACGCTAAGTTCTCCAGCAAAACGCTTTGTTCTCCAGTGAAACATTAAATTCTCCATCAAAACCTTAAGTTCTCCAGCGAAACACTAAGTTGTCCAGCGAAACACTAAGTTCTCCAGTGAAACGATAAGTTCTGCATTACCGAACTAATTTCTCAATTGAAACGCAAAGTTCTCCAGCAAAACGCTACGTTGTCCAGCAAAACGCTAAGTTCTACAGGAAAACGCTATGTTCTCCATCAAAACACTATGTTGTCCAGCAAAACGCTAATTTCTCCTGCAAAACGCTATCTTTTCCAGCGAAACGCTATGTTCTCCAGCAAAACACTAATTTCACCAGCGAAACAATAAGTTCTGCATTAATGAACCAATTTCTCAATTCAAAGGCAATGTTCTCCAGCAAAACGCTAGGTTTTACAGCAAAACGCTATGTTCTCCTCCGAAACGCAATGTTCTCCAGCGAAACTCTAATTTATCCAGCGAAACGCTAAGTTCTCCAGCGAAACGCTAAGTTCTCCAGCGAAACGCTAAGTTCTCCAGCAAAACACTATGTTTTCCAGCGAAACGCTAAGATCTCTACAGAAAAGATAAGTTCTACATTACCGAACCAATTTCTCAATTGAAACGCAAAGTTCTCCAGCAAAACGCTAAGTTCTTCAGCGAAACGCTAAGTTCTCCAGTGAAACACTAAGTTCTGCATTACCGAACTAATTTCTCAATTGAAACACAAAGTTCTCCAGCAAAACGCTAAGTTCTGCACGAAACGCTAAGTTCTCCAGTGAAACACTAAGTTCTGCATTACCGAACTAATTTCTCAATTGAAACACAAAGTTCTCCAGCAAAACGCTTAGTTCTCCAGCAAAACGCTAAGTTCTCCAGTGAAACACTAAGTTGTCCAGCGAAACGTTAACGTCTCCAGTGAAACGCTAACTTCTGCATTACCGAACTAATTTCTCAATTGAAACACAAAGTTCTCCAGCAAAACGCTAAGTTCTCCAGCAAAATGCTAAGTTCTCCAGCAAAACAAGAAGTTCTGCATTACCGAACCAATTTCTCAAGTGAAATGCAATGTTCTCCAGCAAAACGCTAAGTTTTACAGCAAAACGCTATGTTCTCCAGCAAAACGCTAAGTTCTCCTGCGAAACGCAATGTTCTCCAGTGAAACTCTAAGTTCTCCAGCGAAACGGTAAGTTCTCCAGAAAAACGCTAAGTTCTCCAGCGAAACGCTAAGTTCTCCAGCAAAACGCTATGTTCTCCAGCAAAACGCTAAGTTCTCCACAGAAAAGATAAGTTCTACATTACCGAACCAATTTCTCAATTGAAACGCAAAGTTCTCCAGCAAAACGCTAAGTTCTCCAGCAAAACGCTAAGTTCTCCAGCGAAACAATAAGTTCTGCATTACCGAACCAATTTCTCAATTGAAACTCAATGTTCTCCATCGAAAAGCTAAGATCTCCAGCAAAACGCTATGTTCTCCAGCAAAACGCTAAGTGCTCCAGCGAAACACTATGTTCTCCAGTGAAACGCGAAGTTCTCCAGCGAAACACTAAGTTGTCCAGCGAAACGTTAACGTCTCCACTGAAACGCTAAGTTCTGCATTACCGAACTAATTTCTCAATTGAAACACAAAGTTCTCCAGCAACACGCTAAGTTCTCCAGCAAAACGCTATGTTCTCCAGCAAAACGCTAAGTTCTCCACAGAAACGATAAGTTCTACATTACCGAACCAATTTCTCAATTGAAACGCAAAGTTCTCCAGCAAAACGCTAAGTTCTCCAGCGAAACGCTATGTTCTCCAGCGAAACATTAAATTCTCCAGCAAAACCCTATGTTCTCCAGCAAAACACTAAGTTGTCCAGCGAAACGTTAAGTTCTTCTCAGAAAAGATAAGTTCTACATTACCGAACCAATTTCTCAATTGAAACACAAAGTTCTCCAGCAAAACGCTAAGTTCTCCAGTGAAAGGCTAACTTCTGCATTACCGAACTAATTTCTCAATTGAAACACAAAGTTCTCCAGAAAAACGCTAAGTACTCCAGCAAAACGCTTTGTTCTCCAGTGAAACATTAAATTCTCCATCAAAACCCTAAGTTCTCCAGCGAAACACTAAGTTGTCCAGCGAAACACTATGTTCTCCAGTGAAACGCTAAGTTCTCCAGCGAAACACTAAGTTGTCCAGCGAAACGTTAACTTCTCCACTGAAACGCTAAGTTCTGCATTACCGAACTAATTTCTCAATTGAAACACAAAGTTCTCCAGCAACACGCTAAGTTACCTAGCAAAGCAACAGTTACCTAGCAAAGCAACAGTTCTGGATTTCCGAAGGGCCAACTTTGGCCTCTTCAGTCAACTGCTAAGGGAAGTCTCATGGGAAAGTGTACTAGGCGGTAAAGGGGCTCAAGATAGTTGGTTAGCATTCAAGGACCGCTTCTTCCAAGCTCAGGATCGGAGCGTCCCAATGAGTAGGAAGTCAAGTAAGGGATCTAGGAGACCGGCGTGGTTAAACAAGGAGCTGCTGGGCAAACTCAAGTGGAAAAGGAGAATCTATGGATTATGGAAGGAAGGGCTGGCCGCTTGGGAGGAATATAGGACAGTTGTTAGAGGATGTAGGGAGGCAATTAGGACAGCTAAGGCCTCCTTGGAACTCAATCTTGCTAGTCGGGTTAAAGACAATAGAAAGGGCTTCTTCAAATACATAGCAAATAAAACTAAAACAAGAGGCAATATAGGCCCACTGCTGAACGAAGTGGGTACCCTGGAGACAGAGGATATAAAGAAGGCAGAGGTGCTGAATGCCTTCTTTGCCTCTGTCTTTACTCCTGTCGACTCTCCCCGAGGGCCCTGGATTTCTATAGCCCCAGAAGGAGTCAGGACAAAGGAGGAGTTTGCTTTGGTAGATGAGGATTGGGTTAGGGATCAGCTATGCAAACTGGACATCTGTAAATCGATGGGTCCGGATGGAATGCACCCACGGGTGCTGAGGGAGCTGGCGGAGGTCATTGCTAGGCCACTTTCCATCATCTTTGGTAAGTCGTGGGAAACGGGCGAGGTGCCTGAGGATTGGCGGATGGCAAAGGTCACACCAATCTATAAGAAGGGCAAGAAGGAGGACCCGGGTAATTATAGACCGGTCAGCCTTACCTCCATCCCTGGAAAGATGATGGAACAACTTATTCTTGACTCCATCACTAGGCATATCAAGGATGAGGGGGTCATTAAGAACAGCCAACATGGTTTTATGAGGGGGAAGTCATGTATGACCAACCTTATAGCCTTCTATGAGGAAGTGACTAGGTGGAGGGATGATGGTAGAGCGGTAGATGTAGTTTTTCTTGATTTCAGTAAGGCATTTGATACTGTCTCCCACAGCATCCTCATAGATAAGCTAAGGAAGTGTGGGCTTGACGATCAAGTAGTGAGGTGGATCGAGAACTGGTTGAAAGGAAGAAGGCAGAGAGTTGTGGTCAATGGCGCAGAATCTAGCTGGAGGTCTGTGACTAGTGGAGTTCCCCAGGGGTCGGTGCTGGGACCGGTGCTGTTTAATATTTTCATCAATGACCTGGATGAGGGAATTGAGTGCACCCTCAGCAAGTTTGCTGATGACACAAAACTGGGAGGAGTGGCTGACACACCAGAGGACTGTGCTGCCATTCAGCGAGACCTGGACAGGCTGGAGAGTTGGGCGGGGAGAAACTTGATGAAATTTAACAAGGGCAAGTGTAGAGTCTTGCATCTGGGGAAGAACAACCCCATGTACCAGTACAGGTTGGGGGTTGACCTGCTGGAAAGCAGTGAAGGGGAAAGGGACCTGGG
Source organism: Lathamus discolor (assembly GCF_037157495.1). Lineage (NCBI taxonomy): Eukaryota > Metazoa > Chordata > Aves > Psittaciformes > Psittacidae > Lathamus > Lathamus discolor. The sequence goes on from NC_088884.1 coordinate 95,193, forward strand.
GGTCCTGGTGGATAGGAGGATGACCATGAGCCAGCAATGTGCTCTTGTGGCCAAGAAGGCAAATGGCATCTTAGGGTGCATTAGAAAGGGTGTGGTTAGTAGGTCAAGAGAGGTTCTCCTCCCCCTCTACTCAGCCTTGGTGAGGCCGCATCTGGAATATTGCGTCCAGTTCTGGGCCCCTCTGTTCAAGAAGGACAGGGAATTGCTTGAAGGAGTCCAGCGCAGAGCCACAAAGATGATTAAGGGAGTGGAACATCTCCCTTATGAGGAGAGGCTGAGGGAGCTGGGTCTCTTTAGCTTGGAGAAGAGGAGACTGAGGGGTGACCTCATCAATGTTTACAAATATGTAAAGGGTAGGTGTCAGGATGATGGAGCTAGGCTTTTTTCAGTGATATCCAGTGATAGGACAAGGGGCAATGGGTGTAAACTGGAACATAGGAAGTTCCACGTTAACATCAGGAAGAACTTCTTTACTGTAAGAGTGACAGAGCACTGGAACAGGTTGCCCAGGGGGGTTGTGGAGTCTCCTACACTGGAGATAATCAAGGCCCGCCTGGACAAGTTCCTGTGTGATGTACTGTAGGTTACCCTGCTCTTGCAGGGGGGTTGGACTAGATGATCTTTTTAGGTCCCTTCCAACCCTTGGGATTCTGTGATTCTCCAGCAAAACGCTATGTTCTCCAGCAAAACGCTAAGTTCTCCACAGAAAAGATAAGTTCTACATTACCGAACCAATTTCTCAATTGAAACGCAAAGTTCTCCAGCAAAACGCTAAGTTCTGCTGCGAAACGCTAAGTTCTCCAGTGAAACGCTAACTTCTGCATTACCGAACTAATTTCTCAATTGAAACACAAAGTTCTCCAGCAAAACGCTAAGTTCTCCAGCAAAACGCTAAGTTTTCCAGCGAAATAATAAGTTCTGCATTACCAAACCAATTTCTCAATTGAAACACAATGTTCTCCATCGAAAAGCTAAGTTCTCCAGCGAAACGCTATGTTCTCCAGCGAAACATTAAATTCTCCAGCGAAACGCTATGTTCTCCAGCGAAACACTAAGTTGTCCAGCGAAACGTTAAGTTCTTCTCAGAAAAGATAAGTTCTACATTACCGAACCAATTTCTCAATTGAAACACAAAGTTCTCCAGCAAAACGCTAAGTTCTCCAGTGAAACGCTAACTTCTGCATTACCGAACTAATTTCTCAATTGAAACACAAAGTTCTCCAGAAAAACGCTAAGTTCTCCAGCAAAACGCTTTGTTCTCCAGTGAAACATTAAATTCTCCATCAAAACCCTAAGTTCTCCAGCGAAACACTAAGTTGTCCAGCGAAACACTAAGTTCTCCAGTGAAACGATAAGTTCTGCATTACCGAAATAATTTCTCAATTGAAACGCAAAGTTCTCCAGCAAAACGCTACGTTGTCCAGCAAAACGCTAAGTTCTACAGGAAAACGCTATGTTCTCCATCAAAACACTATGTTGTCCAGCAAAACGCTAAGTTCTCCTGCAAAACGCTATCTTTTCCAGCGAAACGCTATGTTCTCCAGCAAAACACTAATTTCACCAGCGAAACAATAAGTTCTGCATTACTGAACCAATTTCTCAATTCAAAGGCAATGTTCTCCAGCAAAACGCTAGGTTTTACAGCAAAACGCTATGTTCTCCTCCGAAACGCAATGTTCTCCAGCGAAACTCTAATTTATCCAGCGAAACGCTAAGTTCTCCAGCGAAACGCTAAGTTCTCCAGCGAAACGCTAAGTTCTCCAGCAAAACACTATGTTTTCCAGCGAAACGCTAAGATCTCTACAGAAAAGATAAGTTCTACATTACCGAACCAATTTCTCAATTGAAACGCAAAGTTCTCCAGCAAAACGCTAAGTTCTTCAGCGAAACGCTAAGTTCTCCAGTGAAACACTAAGTTCTGCATTACCGAACTAATTTCTCAATTGAAACACAAAGTTCTCCAGCAAAACGCTTAGTTCTCCAGCAAAACGCTAAGTTCTCCAGTGAAACACTAAGTTCTCCAGCGAAACACTAAGTTGTCCATCGAAACGTTAACGTCTCCAGTGAAACGCTAAGTTCTGCATTACCGAACTAATTTCTCAATTGAAACACAAAGTTCTCCAGCAAAATGCTATGTTCTCCAGCAAAATGCTAAGTTCTCCAGCGAAACAAGAAGTTCTGCATTACCGAACTAATTTCTCAATTGAAACGCCATGTTCTCTATCAAAAAGCTAAGTTCTAAAGAAAAACGCTAAGTTCTCCAGCGAAACAATTAGTTCTGCATTACCGAACCAATTTCTCAAGTGAAATGCAATGTTCTCCAGCAAAACGCTAAGTTTTCCAGCAAAACGCTATGTTCTCCAGCGAAATGATAAGTTCTCCACCAAAACGCTAAGTTCTACAGGAAAACGCTATGTTCTCCAGCAAAACGCTAAGTGCTCCAGCGAAACACTCTGTTCTCCAGTGAAACGCTAAGTTCTACAGCGAAAGACTAAGTTCTCCAGCGAAACGATAAGTTCTGAATTATCGAACTAATTTCTCAATTGAAACACAAAGTTCTCCAGCAAAACGCTAAGTTCTGCAGCAAGACACTACGTTGTCCAGTGAAACATTAAGTTCTCCAGCGAAACGCTAAGTTCTCCAGCGAAACGCTAAGTTCTCCAGCAAAACGCTTTGTTCTCCAGCGAAACATTAAGTTCTCCAGCAAAACGTTAAGTTCTCCAGCGAAACAAGAAGTTCTGCATTATCGAACCAATTTCTCAATTGAAACACAATGTTCTCCATCGAAAATCTAAGTCCTCCATCGAAACGCTAAGTTCTCCAGTGAAACGCTAAGTTCTCCAGCAAAACGCTAAGTTCCCCAGGAAAACGCTAAGTTCTCCAGTGAAACGCTAAGTTCTGCATTACCGAACTAATTTCTCAATTGAAACACAAAGTTCTCCAGCAAAACGCTTAGTTCTCCAGCAAAACGCTAAGTTCTCCAGTGAAACGCTAAGTTCTCCAGCGAAACACTAAGTTGTCCAGCGAAACGTTAACGTCTCCAGTGAAACGCTAACTTCTGCATTACCGAACTAATTTCTCAATTGAAACACAAAGTTCTCCAGCAAAACGCTAAGTTCTCCAGTGAAACGCTAAGTTCTGCATTACCGAACTAATTTCTCAATTGAAACACAAAGTTTCCAGCAAAACGCTTAGTTCTCCAGCAAAACGCTAAGTTCTCCAGTGAAACGCTAAGTTCTCCAGCGAAACGCTAAGTTGTCCAGTGAAACGTTAACGTCTCCAGTGAAACGCTAACTTCTGCATTACCGAACTAATTTCTCAATTGAAACACAAAGTTCTCCAGCAAAACGCTAAGTTCTCCAGCAAAACGCTAAGTTCTCCAGCGAAACAATAAGTTCTGCATTACCAAACCAATTTCTCAATTGAAACACAATGTTCTCCATCGAAAAGCTAAGTTCTCCAGCGAAACGCTATGTTCTCCAGCGAAACATTAAATTCTCCAGCAAAACCCTATGTTCTCCAGCGAAAAACTAAGTTGTCCAGCGAAACGTTAAGTTCTTCTCAGAAAAGATAAGTTCTACATTACCGAACCAATTTCTCAATTGAAACACAAAGTTCTCCAGCAAAACGCTAAGTTCTCCAGTGAAACGCTAACTTCTGCATTACCGAACTAATTTCTCAATTGAAACACAAAGTTCTCCAGCAAAACGCTAAGTTCTCCAGTGAAACGCTAAGTTCTGCATTACCGAACTAATTTCTCAATTGAAACACAAAGTTCTCCAGAAAAAAACGCTAACTTCTCCAGCAAAACGTTAAGTTCTCCAGCGAAACAAGAAGTTCTGCATTATCGAACCAAATTCTCAATTGAAACACAATGTTCTCCATCGAAAATCTAAGTCCTCCATCGAAACGCTAAGTTCTCCAGTGAAACGCTAAGTTCTCCAGCAAAACGCTAAGTTCCCCAGCGAAATGCTAAGTTGTCCAGGGAAACGATAAGTTCTGCATTACTGAACTACTTTCTCAAGTGAAACGCCATGTTCTCTATCGAAAAGCTAAGTTCTCCAGCAAAACGCTAAGTTCTCCAGCGGAACAATAAGTTCTGCATTACAGAACCAATTTCTCAATTGAAACACAAAGTTCTCCAGCAAAACGCTTAGTTCTCCAGCAAAACGCTAAGTTCTCCAGCGGAACAATAAGTTCTGCATTACAGAACCAATTTCTCAATTGAAACTCTAAGTTATCCAGCGAAACGCTAAGTTCTCCAGCAAAACGCTAAGTTCTCCAGCAAAACGCTAAGTTCTCCACAGAAAAGGTAAGTTCTACATTACCGAACCAATTTCTCAATTGAAACGCATAGTCTCCAGCAAAACGCTAAGTTCTGCAGTGAAACGCTAAGTTCTCCTGTGAAACGCTAACTTCTGCATTACCGAACTAATTTCTCAATTGAAACACAAAGTTCTCCAGCAAAACGCTTAGTTCTCCAGCAAAACGCTAAGTTCTCCAGTGAAACGCTAAGTTCTCCAGCGAAACGTTAACGTCTCCAGTGAAACGCTAACTTCTGCATTACCGAACTAATTTCTCAATTGAAACACAAAGTTCTCCAGCAAAACGCTAAGTTCTCCAGCAAAACGCTAAGTTCTCCAGCGAAACAATAAGTTCTGCATTACCAAACCAATTTCTCAATTGAAACACAATGTTCTCCATCGAAAATCTAAGTCCTCCATCGAAACGCTAAGTTCTCCAGTGAAACGCTAAGTTCTCCAGCAAAACGCTAAGTTCTCCAGCGGAACAATAAGTTCTGCATTACAGAACCAATTTCTCAATTGAAACACAAAGTTCTCCAGCAAAACGCTAAGTTCTCCAGTGAAACGCTAAGTTCTCCAGCGGAACAATAAGTTCTGCATTACAGAACCAATTTCTCAATTGAAACTCTAAGTTATTCAGCGAAACGCTAAGTTCTCCAGCAAAACGCTAAGTTCTCCAGCAAAACGCTAAGTTCTCCAGCAAAACGCTAAGTTCTCCAGCGAAACGCTAAGTTCTCCAGCGAAACACTAAGTTGTCCAGCGAAACGTTAACGTCTCCAGTGAAACGCTAACTTCTGCATTACCGAACTAATTTCTCAATTGAAACACAAAGTTCTCCAGCAAAACGCTAAGTTCTCCAGCAAAACGCTAAGTTCTCCAGCGAAACAATAAGTTCTGCATTACCAAACCAATTTCTCAATTGAAACACAATGTTCTCCATCGAACAGCTAAGTTCTCCAGCGAAACGCTATGTTCTCCAGCGAAACATTAAATTCTCCAGCAAAACCCTATGTTCTCCAGCGAAACACTAAGTTGTCCAGCGAAACGTTAAGTTCTTCTCAGAAAAGATAAGTTCTACATTACCGAACCAATTTCTCAATTGAAACACAAAGTTCTCCAGCAAAACGCTAAGTTCTCCAGTGAAACGCTAACTTCTGCATTACCGAACTAATTTCTCAATTGAAACACAAAGTTCTCCAGCAAAACGCTAAGTTCTCCAGTGAAACGCTAAGTTCTGCATTACCGAACTAATTTCTCAATTGAAACACAAAGTTCTCCAGAAAAACGCTAAGTTCTGCAGCAAAACGTTAAGTTCTCCAGCGAAACAAGAAGTTCTGCATTATCGAACCAATTTCTCAATTGAAACACAATGTTCTCCATCGAAAATCTAAGTCCTCCATCGAAACGCTAAGTTCTCCAGTGAAACGCTAAGTTCTCCAGCAAAACGCTAAGTTCTCCAGCGGAACAATAAGTTCTGCATTACAGAACCAATTTCTCAATTGAAACACGAAGTTCTCCAGCAAAACGCTAAGTTCTCCAGTGAAACGCTAAGTTCTCCAGCGGAACAATAAGTTCTGCATTACAGAACCAATTTCTCAATTGAAACTCTAAGTTATTCAGCGAAACGCTAAGTTCTCCAGCAAAACGCTAAGTTCTCCAGCAAAACGCTAAGTTCTCCAGCAAAACGCTAAGTTCTCCAGCGAAACGCTAAGTTCTCCAGCGAAACACTAAGTTGTCCAGCGAAACGTTAACGTCTCCAGTGAAACGCTAACTTCTGCATTACCGAACTAATTTCTCAATTGAAACACAAAGTTCTCCAGCAAAACGCTAAGTTCTCCAGCAAAACGCTAAGTTCTCCAGCGAAACAATAAGTTCTGCATTACCGAACCAATTTCTCAATTGAAACACAATGTTCTCCATCGAACAGCTAAGTTCTCCAGCGAAACGCTATGTTCTCCAGCGAAACATTAAATTCTCCAGCAAAACCCTATGTTCTCCAGCGAAACACTAAGTTGTCCAGCGAAACGTTAAGTTCTTCTCAGAAAAGATAAGTTCTACATTACCGAACCAATTTCTCAATTGAAACACAAAGTTCTCCAGCAAAACGCTAAGTTCTCCAGTGAAACGCTAACTTCTGCATTACCGAACTAATTTCTCAATTGAAACACAAAGTTCTCCAGCAAAACGCTAAGTTCTCCAGTGAAACGCTAAGTTCTGCATTACCGAACTAATTTCTCAATTGAAACACAAAGTTCTCCAGAAAAACGCTAAGTTCTGCAGCAAAACGTTAAGTTCTCCAGCGAAACAAGAAGTTCTGCATTATCGAACCAATTTCTCAATTGAAACACAATGTTCTCCATCGAAAATCTAAGTCCTCCATCGAAACGCTAAGTTCTCCAGTGAAATGCTAAGTTCTCCAGCAAAACGCTAAGTTCTCCAGCGGAACAATAAGTTCTGCATTACAGAACCAATTTCTCAATTGAAACACAAAGTTCTCCAGCAAAACGCTTAGTTCTCCAGCAAAACGCTAAGTTCTCCAGTGAAACGCTAAGTTCTCCAGCGGAACAATAAGTTCTGCATTACAGAACCAATTTCTCAATTGAAACTCTAAGTTATTCAGCGAAACGCTAAGTTCTCCAGCAAAACGCTAAGTTCTCTAGCAAAACGCTAAGTTTTCCAGCAAAACGCTAAGTTCTCCAGCGAAACGCTAAGTTCTCCACAGACAAGATAAGTTCTACATTACCGAACCAATTTCTCAATTGAAACGGAAAGTTCTCCAGCAAAACGCTAAGTTCTGCAGCGAAACGCTAAGTTCTCCAGTGAAACGCTAACTTCTGCATTACCGAACTAATTTCTCAATTGAAACACAAAGTTCTCCAGCAAAACGCAAAGTTCTCCAGTGAAACGCTAAGTTCTGCATTACCGAACTAATTTCTCAATTGAAACACAAAGTTCTCCAGAAAAACGCTAAGTTCTGCAGCAAAACGTTAAGTTCTCCAGCGAAACAAGAAGTTCTGCATTATCGAACCAATTTCTCAATTGAAACACAATGTTCTCCATCGAAAATCTAAGTCCTCCATCGAAACGCTAAGTTCTCCAGTGAAACGCTAAGTTCTCCAGCAAAACGCTAAGTTCTCCAGTGAAATGCTAAGTTGTCCAGGGAAACGATAAGTTCTGCATTACCGAACTACTTTCTCAAGTGAAACGCCATGTTCTCTATCGAAAAGCTAAGTTCTCCAGCAAAACGCTAAGTTCTCCAGCGGAACAATAAGTTCTGCATTACAGAACCAATTTCTCAATTGAAACACAAAGTTCTCCAGCAAAACGCTTAGTTCTCCAGCAAAACGCTAAGTTCTCCAGTGAAACGCTAAGTTCTCCAGCGAAACACTAAGTTGTCCAGCGAAACGTTAACGTCTCCAGTGAAACGCTAACTTCTGCATTACCGAACTAATTTCTCAATTGAAACACAAAGTTCTCCAGAAAAACGCTAAGTTCTCCAGCAAAACGTTAAGTTCTCCAGCGAAACAAGAAGTTCTGCATTACCGAACTAATTTCTCAATTGAAACACAAAGTTCTCCAGCAAAACGCTTAGTTCTCCAGCAAAACGCTTAGTTCTCCAGCAAAACGCTAAGTTCTCCAGTGAAACGCTAAGTTCTCCAGCGAAACACTAAGTTGTCCAGCGAAACGTTAACGTCTCCAGTGAAACGCTAACTTCTGCATTACCGAACTAATTTCTCAATTGAAACACAAAGTTCTCCAGCAAAACGCTAAGTTCTCCAGCGAAACAATAAGTTCTGCATTACCAAACCAATTTCTCAATTGAAACACAATGTTCTCCATCGAAAAGCTAAGTTCTCCAGCGAAACGCTATGTTCTCCAGCGAAACATTAAATTCTCCAGCAAAACCCTATGTTCTCCAGAGAAAAACTAAGTTGTCCAGCGAAACGTTAAGTTCTTCTCAGAAAAGATAAGTTCTACATTACCAAACCAATTTCTCAATTGAAACACAAAGTTCTCCAGCAAAACGCAAAGTTCTCCAGTGAAACGCTAACTTTTGCATTACCGAACCAATTTCTCAATTGAAACACAAAGTTCTCCAGCAAAACGCTAAGTTCTCCAGTGAAACGCTAAGTTCTGCATTACCGAACTAATTTCTCAATTGAAACACAAAGTTCTCCAGAAAAACGCTAAGTTCTCCAGCAAAACGTTAATTTCTCCAGCGAAACAAGAAGTTCTGCATTATCGAACCAATTTCTCAATTGAAACACAATGTTCTCCATCGAAAATCTAAGTCCTCCATCGAAACGCTAAGTTCTCCAGTGAAACGCTAAGTTCTCCAGCAAAACGCTAAGTTCTCCAGCGAAATGCTAAGTTGTCCAGGGAAACGATAAGTTCTGCATTACCGAACTACTTTCTCAAGTGAAACGCCATGTTCTCTATCGAAAAGCTAAGTTCTCCAGCAAAACGCTAAGTTCTCCAGCGGAACAATAAGTTCTGCATTACAGAACCAATTTCTCAATTGAAACACAAAGTTCTCCAGAAAAACGCTAAGTTCTGCAGCAAAACGTTAAGTTCTCCAGCGAAACAAGAAGTTCTGCATTATCGAACCAATTTCTCAATTGAAACACAATGTTCTCCATCGAAAATCTAAGTCCTCCATCGAAACGCTAAGTTCTCCAGTGAAACGCTAAGTTCTCCAGCAAAACGCTAAGTTCTCCAGCGGAACAATAAGTTCTGCATTACAGAACCAATTTCTCAATTGAAACACAAAGTTCTCCAGCAAAACGCTTAGTTCTCCAGCAAAACGCTAAGTTCTCCAGTGAAACGCTAAGTTCTCCAGCGGAACAATAAGTTCTGCATTACAGAACCAATTTCTCAATTGAAACTCTAAGTTATTCAGCGAAACGCTAAGTTCTCCAGCAAAACGCTAAGTTCTCCAGCAAAACGCTAAGTTCTCCAGCAAAACGCTAAGTTCTCCAGCGAAACGCTAAATTCTCCAGCGAAACGCTAAGTTCTCCACAGAAAAGATAAGTTCTACATTACCGAACCAATTTCTCAATTGAAACGGAAAGTTCTCCAGCAAAACGCTAAGTTCTGCAGCGAAACGCTAAGTTCTCCAGTGAAACGCTAACTTCTGCATTACCGAACTAATTTCTCAATTGAAACACAAACTTCTCCAGCAAAACGCTTAGTTCTCCAGCAAAACGCTAAGTTCTCCAGTGAAACGCTAAGTTCTCCAGCGAAACACTAAGTTGTCCAGCGAAACGTTAACGTCTCCAGTGAAACGCTAAGTTCTGCATTACCGAACTAATTTCTCAATTGAAACAGAAAGTTCTCCAGCAAAACGCTAAGTTCTCCAGCAAAACGCTAAGTTCTCCAGCGAAACAATAAGTTCTGCATTACCAAACCAATTTCTCAATTGAAACACAATGTTCTCCATCGAAAAGCTAAGTTCTCCAGCGAAACGCTATGTTCTCCAGCGAAACATTAAATTCTCCAGCAAAACCCTATGTTCTCCAGAGAAAAACTAAGTTGTCCAGCGAAACGTTAAGTTCTTCTCAGAAAAGATAAGTTCTACATTACCGAACCAATTTCTCAATTGAAACACAAAGTTCTCCAGCAAAACGCTAAGTTCTCCAGTGAAACGCTAACTTCTGCATTACCGAACTAATTTCTCAATTGAAACACAAAGTTCTCCAGCAAAACGCAAAGTTCTCCAGTGAAACTCTAAGTTCTGCATTACCGAACTAATTTCTCAATTGAAACACAAAGTTCTCCAGAAAAACGCTAAGTTCTGCAGCAAAACGTTAAGTTCTCCAGCGAAACAAGAAGTTCTGCATTATCGAACCAATTTCTCAATTGAAACACAATGTTCTCCATCGAAAATCTAAGTCCTCCATCGAAACGCTAAGTTCTCCAGTGAAACGCTAAGTTCTCCAGCAAAACGCTAAGTTCTCCAGCGAAATGCTAAGTTGTTCAGGGAAACGATAAGTTCTGCAATACCGAACTACTTTCTCAAGTGAAACGCCATGTTCTCTATCAAAAAGCTAAGTTCTCCAGCAAAACGCTAAGTTCTCCAGCGGAACAATAAGTTCTGCATTACAGAACCAATTTCTCAATTGAAACACAAAGTTCTCCAGCAAAACGCTTAGTTCTCCAGCAAAACGCTAAGTTCTCCAGTGAAACGCTAAGTTCTCCAGCGAAACACTAAGTTGTCCAGCGAAACGTTAACGTCTCCAGTGAAACGCTAACTTCTGCATTACCGAACTAATTTCTCAATTGAAACACAAAGTTCTCCAGAAAAACGCTAAGTTCTCCAGCAAAACGTTAAGTTCTCCAGCGAAACAAGAAGTTCTGCATTACCGAACTAATTTCTCAATTGAAACACAAAGTTCTCCAGCAAAACGCTTAGTTCTCCAGCAAAACGCTTAGTTCTCCAGCAAAACGCTAAGTTCTCCAGTGAAACGCTAAGTTCTCCAGCGAAACACTAAGTTGTCCAGCGAAACGTTAACGTCTCCAGTGAAACGCTAAGTTCTGCATTACCGAACTAATTTCTCAATTGAAACAGAAAGTTCTCCAGCAAAACGCTAAGTTCTCCAGCAAAACGCTAAGTTCTCCAGCGAAACAATAAGTTCTGCATTACCAAACCAATTTCTCAATTGAAACACAATGTTCTCCATCGAAAAGCTAAGTTCTCCAGCGAAACGCTATGTTCTCCAGCGAAACATTAAATTCTCCAGCAAAACCCTATGTTCTCCAGAGAAAAACTAAGTTGTCCAGCGAAACGTTAAGTTCTTCTCAGAAAAGATAAGTTCTACATTACCGAACCAATTTCTCAATTGAAACACAAAGTTCTCCAGCAAAACGCTAAGTTCTCCAGTGAAACGCTAACTTCTGCATTACCGAACTAATTTCTCAATTGAAACACAAAGTTCTCCAGCAAAACGCAAAGTTCTCCAGTGAAACTCTAAGTTCTGCATTACCGAACTAATTTCTCAATTGAAACACAAAGTTCTCCAGAAAAACGCTAAGTTCTGCATTACCGAACTAATTTCTCAATTGAAACACAAAGTTCTCCAGAAAAACGCTAAGTTCTGCAGCAAAACGTTAAGTTCTCCAGCGAAACAAGAAGTTCTGCATTATCGAACCAATTTCTCAATTGAAACACAATGTTCTCCATCGAAAATCTAAGTCCTCCATCGAAACGCTAAGTTCTCCAGTGAAACGCTAAGTTCTCCAGCAAAACGCTAAGTTCTCCAGCGAAATGCTAAGTTGTTCAGGGAAACGATAAGTTCTGCAATACCGAACTACTTTCTCAAGTGAAACGCCATGTTCTCTATCAAAAAGCTAAGTTCTCCAGCAAAACGCTAAGTTCTCCAGCGGAACAATAAGTTCTGCATTACAGAACCAATTTCTCAATTGAAACACAAAGTTCTCCAGCAAAACGCTTAGTTCTCCAGCAAAACGCTAAGTTCTCCAGTGAAACGCTAAGTTCTCCAGCGAAACACTAAGTTGTCCAGCGAAACGTTAACGTCTCCAGTGAAACGCTAACTTCTGCATTACCGAACTAATTTCTCAATTGAAACACAAAGTTCTCCAGAAAAACGCTAAGTTCTCCAGCAAAACGTTAAGTTCTCCAGCGAAACAAGAAGTTCTGCATTACCGAACTAATTTCTCAATTGAAACACAAAGTTCTCCAGCAAAACGCTTAGTTCTCCAGCAAAACGCTTAGTTCTCCAGCAAAACGCTAAGTTCTCCAGTGAAACGCTAAGTTCTCCAGCGAAACACTAAGTTGTCCAGCGAAACGTTAACGTCTCCAGTGAAACGCTAACTTCTGCATTACCGAACTAATTTCTCAATTGAAACACAAAGTTCTCCAGCAAAACGCTAAGTTCTCCAGCAAAACGCTAAGTTCTCCAGCGAAACAATAAGTTCTGCATTACCAAACCAATTTCTCAATTGAAACACAATGTTCTCCATCGAAAAGCTAAGTTCTCCAGCGAAACGCTATGTTCTCCAGCGAAACATTAAATTCTCCAGCAAAACCCTATGTTCTCCAGAGAAAAACTAAGTTGTCCAGCGAAACATTAAGTTCTTCTCTGAAAAGATAAGTTCTACATTACCGAACCAATTTCTCAATTGAAACACAAAGTTCTCCAGCAAAACGCAAAGTTCTCCAGTGAAACGCTAACTTTTGCATTACCGAACCAATTTCTCAATTGAAACACAAAGTTCTCCAGCAAAACGCTAAGTTCTCCAGTGAAACGCTAAGTTCTGCATTACCGAACTAATTTCTCAATTGAAACACAAAGTTCTCCAGAAAAACGCTAAGTTCTCCAGCAAAACGTTAATTTCTCCAGCGAAACAAGAAGTTCTGCATTATCGAACCAATTTCTCAATTGAAACGCAATGTTCTCCATCGAAAATCTAAGTCCTCCATCGAAACGCTAAGTTCTCCAGTGAAACGCTAAGTTCTCCAGCGAAACACTAAGTTGTCCAGCGAAATGCTAAGTTGTCCAGGGAAACGATAAGTTCTGCATTACCGAACTACTTTCTCAAGTGAAACGCCATGTTCTCTATCGAAAAGCTAAGTTCTCCAGCAAAACGCTAAGTTCTCCAGCGGAACAATAAGTTCTGCATTACAGAACCAATTTCTCAATTGAAACTCTAAGTTATTCAGCGAAACGCTAAGTTCTCCAGTGAAACGCTAACTTCTGCATTACCGAACTAATTTCTCAATTGAAACACAAAGTTCTCCAGCAAAACGCAAAGTTCTCCAGTGAAACGCTAAGTTCTGCATTACCGAACTAATTTCTCAATTGAAACACAAAGTTCTCCAGAAAAACGCTAAGTTCTGCAGCAAAACGTTAAGTTCTCCAGCGAAACAAGAAGTTCTGCATTATCGAACCAATTTCTCAATTGAAACACAATGTTCTCCATCGAAAATCTAAGTCCTCCATCGAAACGCTAAGTTCTCCAGTGAAACGCTAAGTTCTCCAGCAAAACGCTAAGTTCTCCAGCGAAATGCTAAGTTGTCCAGGGAAACGATAAGTTCTGCATTACCGAACTACTTTCTCAAGTGAAACGCCATGTTCTCTATCGAAAAGCTAAGTTCTCCAGCAAAACGCTAAGTTCTCCAGCGGAACAATAAGTTCTGCATTACAGAACCAATTTCTCAATTGAAACACAAAGTTCTCCAGCAAAACGCTTAGTTCTCCAGCAAAACGCTAAGTTCTCCAGTGAAACGCTAAGTTCTCCAGCGAAACACTAAGTTGTCCAGCGAAACGTTAACGTCTCCAGTGAAACGCTAACTTCTGCATTACCGAACTAATTTCTCAATTGAAACACAAAGTTCTCCAGAAAAACGCTAAGTTCTCCAGCAAAACGTTAAGTTCTCCAGCGAAACAAGAAGTTCTGCATTACCGAACTAATTTCTCAATTGAAACACAAAGTTCTCCAGCAAAACGCTTAGTTCTCCAGCAAAACGCTTAGTTCTCCAGCAAAACGCTAAGTTCTCCAGTGAAACGCTAAGTTCTCCAGCGAAACACTAAGTTGTCCAGCGAAACGTTAACGTCTCCAGTGAAACGCTAACTTCTGCATTACCGAACTGATTTCTCAATTGAAACACAAAGTTCTCCAGCAAAACGCTAAGTTCTCCAGCAAAACGCTAAGTTCTCCAGCGAAACAATAAGTTCTGCATTACCAAACCAATTTCTCAATTGAAACACAATGTTCTCCATCGAAAAGCTAAGTTCTCCAGCGAAACGCTATGTTCTCCAGCGAAACATTAAATTCTCCAGCAAAACCCTATGTTCTCCAGCGAAAAACTAAGTTGTCCAGCGAAACGTTAAGTTCTTCTCAGAAAAGATAAGTTCTACATTACCGAACCAATTTCTCAATTGAAACACAAAGTTCTCCAGCAAAACGCAAAGTTCTCCAGTGAAACGCTAACTTTTGCATTACCGAACCAATTTCTCAATTGAAACACAAAGTTCTCCAGCAAAACGCTAAGTTCTCCAGTGAAACGCTAAGTTCTGCATTACCGAACTAATTTCTCAATTGAAACACAAAGTTCTCCAGAAAAACGCTAAGTTCTCCAGCAAAACGTTAATTTCTCCAGCGAAACAAGAAGTTCTGCATTATCGAACCAATTTCTCAATTGAAACACAATGTTCTCCATCGAAAATCTAAGTCCTCCATCGAAACGCTAAGTTCTCCAGTGAAACGCTAAGTTCTCCAGCAAAACGCTAAGTTCTCCAGCGAAATGCTAAGTTGTCCAGGGAAACGATAAGTTCTGCATTACCGAACTACTTTCTCAAGTGAAACGCCATGTTCTCTATCGAAAAGCTAAGTTCTCCAGCAAAACGCTAAGTTCTCCAGCGGAACAATAAGTTCTGCATTACAGAACCAATTTCTCAATTGAAACACAAAGTTCTCCAGAAAAACGCTAAGTTCTGCAGCAAAACGTTAAGTTCTCCAGCGAAACAAGAAGTTCTGCATTATCGAACCAATTTCTCAATTGAAACACAATGTTCTCCATCGAAAATCTAAGTCCTCCATCGAAACGCTAAGTTCTCCAGTGAAACGCTAAGTTCTCCAGCAAAACGCTAAGTTCTCCAGCGGAACAATAAGTTCTGCATTACAGAACCAATTTCTCAATTGAAACACAAAGTTCTCCAGCAAAACGCTTAGTTCTCCAGCAAAACGCTAAGTTCTCCAGTGAAACGCTAAGTTCTCCAGTGGAACAATAAGTTCTGCATTACAGAACCAATTTCTCAATTGAAACTCTAAGTTATTCAGCGAAACGCTAAGTTCTCCAGCAAAACGCTAAGTTCTCCAGCAAAACGCTAAGTTCTCCAGCAAAACGCTAAGTTCTCCAGCGAAACGCTAAATTCTCCAGCGAAACGCTAAGTTCTCCACAGAAAAGATAAGTTCTACATTACCGAACCAATTTCTCAATTGAAACGGAAAGTTCTCCAGCAAAACGCTAAGTTCTGCAGCGAAACGCTAAGTTCTCCAGTGAAACGCTAACTTCTGCATTACCGAACTAATTTCTCAATTGAAACACAAACTTCTCCAGCAAAACGCTTAGTTCTCCAGCAAAACGCTAAGTTCTCCAGTGAAACGCTAAGTTCTCCAGCGAAACACTAAGTTGTCCAGCGAAACGTTAACGTCTCCAGTGAAACGCTAAGTTCTGCATTACCGAACTAATTTCTCAATTGAAACAGAAAGTTCTCCAGCAAAACGCTAAGTTCTCCAGCAAAACGCTAAGTTCTCCAGCGAAACAATAAGTTCTGCATTACCAAACCAATTTCTCAATTGAAACACAATGTTCTCCATCGAAAAGCTAAGTTCTCCAGCGAAACGCTATGTTCTCCAGCGAAACATTAAATTCTCCAGCAAAACCCTATGTTCTCCAGCGAAAAACTAAGTTGTCCAGCGAAACGTTAAGTTCTTCTCAGAAAAGATAAGTTCTACATTACCGAACCAATTTCTCAATTGAAACACAAAGTTCTCCAGCAAAACGCTAAGTTCTCCAGTGAAACGCTAACTTCTGCATTACCGAACTAATTTCTCAATTGAAACACAAAGTTCTCCAGCAAAACGCAAAGTTCTCCAGTGAAACGCTAAGTTCTGCATTACCGAACTAATTTCTCAATTGAAACACAAAGTTCTCCAGAAAAACGCTAAGTTCTGCAGCAAAACGTTAAGTTCTCCAGCGAAACAAGAAGTTCTGCATTATCGAACCAATTTCTCAATTGAAACACAATGTTCTCCATCGAAAATCTAAGTCCTCCATCGAAACGCTAAGTTCTCCAGTGAAACGCTAAGTTCTCCAGCAAAACGCTAAGTTCTCCAGCGAAATGCTAAGTTGTCCAGGGAAACGATAAGTTCTGCATTACCGAACTACTTTCTCAAGTGAAACGCCATGTTCTCTATCGAAAAGCTAAGTTCTCCAGCAAAACGCTAAGTTCTCCAGCGGAACAATAAGTTCTGCATTACAGAACCAATTTCTCAATTGAAACACAAAGTTCTCCAGCAAAACGCTTAGTTCTCCAGCAAAACGCTAAGTTCTCCAGTGAAACGCTAAGTTCTCCAGCGAAACACTAAGTTGTCCAGCGAAACGTTAACGTCTCCAGTGAAACGCTAACTTCTGCATTACCGAACTAATTTCTCAATTGAAACACAAAGTTCTCCAGAAAAACGCTAAGTTCTCCAGCGGAACAATAAGTTCTGCATTACAGAACCAATTTCTCAATTGAAACTCTAAGTTATTCAGCGAAACGCTAAGTTCTCCAGTGAAACGCTAACTTCTGCATTACCGAACTAATTTCTCAATTGAAACACAAAGTTCTCCAGCAAAACGCAAAGTTCTCCAGTGAAACGCTAAGTTCTGCATTACCGAACTAATTTCTCAATTGAAACACAAAGTTCTCCAGAAAAACGCTAAGTTCTGCAGCAAAACGTTAAGTTCTCCAGCGAAACAAGAAGTTCTGCATTATCGAACCAATTTCTCAATTGAAACACAATGTTCTCCATCAAAAATCTAAGTCCTCCATCGAAACGCTAAGTTCTCCAGTGAAACGCTAAGTTCTCCAGCAAAACGCTAAGTTCTCCAGCGAAATGCTAAGTTGTCCAGGGAAACGATAAGTTCTGCATTACCGAACTACTTTCTCAAGTGAAACGCCATGTTCTCTATCGAAAAGCTAAGTTCTCCAGCAAAACGCTAAGTTCTCCAGCGGAACAATAAGTTCTGCATTACAGAACCAATTTCTCAATTGAAACACAAAGTTCTCCAGCAAAACGCTTAGTTCTCCAGCAAAACGCTAAGTTCTCCAGTGAAACGCTAAGTTCTCCAGCGAAACACTAAGTTGTCCAGCGAAACGTTAACGTCTCCAGTGAAACGCTAACTTCTGCATTACCGAACTAATTTCTCAATTGAAACACAAAGTTCTCCAGAAAAACGCTAAGTTCTCCAGCAAAACGTTAAGTTCTCCAGCGAAACAAGAAGTTCTGCATTACCGAACTAATTTCTCAATTGAAACACAAAGTTCTCCAGCAAAACGCTTAGTTCTCCAGCAAAACGCTTAGTTCTCCAGCAAAACGCTAAGTTCTCCAGTGAAACGCTAAGTTCTCCAGCGAAACACTAAGTTGTCCAGCGAAACGTTAACGTCTCCAGTGAAACGCTAACTTCTGCATTACCGAACTGATTTCTCAATTGAAACACAAAGTTCTCCAGCAAAACGCTAAGTTCTCCAGCAAAACGCTAAGTTCTCCAGCGAAACAATAAGTTCTGCATTACCAAACCAATTTCTCAATTGAAACACAATGTTCTCCATCGAAAAGCTAAGTTCTCCAGCGAAACGCTATGTTCTCCAGCGAAACATTAAATTCTCCAGCAAAACCCTATGTTCTCCAGAGAAAAACTAAGTTGTCCAGCGAAACATTAAGTTCTTCTCAGAAAAGATAAGTTCTACATTACCGAACCAATTTCTCAATTGAAACACAAAGTTCTCCAGCAAAACGCAAAGTTCTCCAGTGAAACGCTAACTTTTGCATTACCGAACCAATTTCTCAATTGAAACACAAAGTTCTCCAGCAAAACGCTAAGTTCTCCAGTGAAACGCTAAGTTCTGCATTACCGAACTAATTTCTCAATTGAAACACAAAGTTCTCCAGAAAAACGCTAAGTTCTCCAGCAAAACGTTAATTTCTCCAGCGAAACAAGAAGTTCTGCATTATCGAACCAATTTCTCAATTGAAACACAATGTTCTCCATCGAAAATCTAAGTCCTCCATCGAAACGCTAAGTTCTCCAGTGAAACGCTAAGTTCTCCAGCAAAACGCTAAGTTCTCCAGCGAAATGCTAAGTTGTCCAGGGAAACGATAAGTTCTGCATTACCGAACTACTTTCTCAAGTGAAACGCCATGTTCTCTATCGAAAAGCTAAGTTCTCCAGCAAAACGCTAAGTTCTCCAGCGGAACAATAAGTTCTGCATTACAGAACCAATTTCTCAATTGAAACACAAAGTTCTCCAGAAAAACGCTAAGTTCTGCAGCAAAACGCTAAGTTCTCCAGCGAAACAAGAAGTTCTGCATTATCGAACCAATTTCTCAATTGAAACACAATGTTCTCCATCGAAAATCTAAGTCCTCCATCGAAACGCTAAGTTCTCCAGTGAAACGCTAAGTTCTCCAGCAAAACGCTAAGTTCTCCAGCGGAACAATAAGTTCTGCATTACAGAACCAATTTCTCAATTGAAACACAAAGTTCTCCAGCAAAACGCTTAGTTCTCCAGCAAAACGCTAAGTTCTCCAGTGAAACGCTAAGTTCTCCAGTGGAACAATAAGTTCTGCATTACAGAACCAATTTCTCAATTGAAACTCTAAGTTATTCAGCGAAACGCTAAGTTCTCCAGCAAAACGCTAAGTTCTCCAGCAAAACGCTAAGTTCTCCAGCAAAACGCTAAGTTCTCCAGCGAAACGCTAAATTCTCCAGCGAAACGCTAAGTTCTCCACAGAAAAGATAAGTTCTACATTACCGAACCAATTTCTCAATTGAAACGGAAAGTTCTCCAGCAAAACGCTAAGTTCTGCAGCGAAACGCTAAGTTCTCCAGTGAAACGCTAACTTCTGCATTACCGAACTAATTTCTCAATTGAAACACAAACTTCTCCAGCAAAACGCTTAGTTCTCCAGCAAAACGCTAAGTTCTCCAGTGAAACGCTAAGTTCTCCAGCGAAACACTAAGTTGTCCAGCGAAACGTTAACGTCTCCAGTGAAACGCTAAGTTCTGCATTACCGAACTAATTTCTCAATTGAAACAGAAAGTTCTCCAGCAAAACGCTAAGTTCTCCAGCAAAACGCTAAGTTCTCCAGCGAAACAATAAGTTCTGCATTACCAAACCAATTTCTCAATTGAAACACAATGTTCTCCATCGAAAAGCTAAGTTCTCCAGCGAAACGCTATGTTCTCCAGCGAAACATTAAATTCTCCAGCAAAACCCTATGTTCTCCAGCGAAAAACTAAGTTGTCCAGCGAAACGTTAAGTTCTTCTCAGAAAAGATAAGTTCTACATTACCGAACCAATTTCTCAATTGAAACACAAAGTTCTCCAGCAAAACGCTAAGTTCTCCAGTGAAACGCTAACTTCTGCATTACCGAACTAATTTCTCAATTGAAACACAAAGTTCTCCAGCAAAACGCTAAGTTCTCCAGTGAAACGCTAAGTTCTGCATTACCGAACTAATTTCTCAATTGAAACACAAAGTTCTCCAGAAAAACGCTAAGTTCTGCAGCAAAACGTTAAGTTCTCCAGCGAAACAAGAAGTTCTGCATTATCGAACCAATTTCTCAATTGAAACACAATGTTCTCCATCGAAAATCTAAGTCCTCCATCGAAACGCTAAGTTCTCCAGTGAAACGCTAAGTTCTCCAGCAAAACGCTAAGTTCTCCAGCGAAATGCTAAGTTGTCCAGGGAAACGATAAGTTCTGCATTACCGAACTACTTTCTCAAGTGAAACGCCATGTTCTCTATCGAAAAGCTAAGTTCTCCAGCAAAACGCTAAGTTCTCCAGCGGAACAATAAGTTCTGCATTACAGAACCAATTTCTCAATTGAAACACAAAGTTCTCCAGCAAAACGCTTAGTTCTCCAGCAAAACGCTAAGTTCTCCAGTGAAACGCTAAGTTCTCCAGCGAAACACTAAGTTGTCCAGCGAAACGTTAACGTCTCCAGTGAAACGCTAACTTCTGCATTACCGAACTAATTTCTCAATTGAAACACAAAGTTCTCCAGAAAAACGCTAAGTTCTCCAGCAAAACGTTAAGTTCTCCAGCGAAACAAGAAGTTCTGCATTACCGAACTAATTTCTCAATTGAAACACAAAGTTCTCCAGCAAAACGCTTAGTTCTCCAGCAAAACGCTTAGTTCTCCAGCAAAACGCTAAGTTCTCCAGTGAAACGCTAAGTTCTCCAGCGAAACACTAAGTTGTCCAGCGAAACGTTAACGTCTCCAGTGAAACGCTAACTTCTGCATTACCGAACTAATTTCTCAATTGAAACACAAAGTTCTCCAGCAAAACGCTAAGTTCTCCAGCAAAACGCTAAGTTCTCCAGCGAAACAATAAGTTCTGCATTACCAAACCAATTTCTCAATTGAAACACAATGTTCTCCATCGAAAAGCTAAGTTCTCCAGCGAAACGCTATGTTCTCCAGCGAAACATTAAATTCTCCAGCAAAACCCTATGTTCTCCAGAGAAAAACTAAGTTGTCCAGCGAAACGTTAAGTTCTTCTCAGAAAAGATAAGTTCTACATTACCGAACCAATTTCTCAATTGAAACACAAAGTTCTCCAGCAAAACGCAAAGTTCTCCAGTGAAACGCTAACTTTTGCATTACCGAACCAATTTCTCAATTGAAACACAAAGTTCTCCAGCAAAACGCTAAGTTCTCCAGTGAAACGCTAAGTTCTGCATTACCGAACTAATTTCTCAATTGAAACACAAAGTTCTCCAGAAAAACGCTAAGTTCTCCAGCAAAACGTTAATTTCTCCAGCGAAACAAGAAGTTCTGCATTATCGAACCAATTTCTCAATTGAAACACAATGTTCTCCATCGAAAATCTAAGTCCTCCATCGAAACGCTAAGTTCTCCAGTGAAACGCTAAGTTCTCCAGCAAAACGCTAAGTTCTCCAGCGAAATGCTAAGTTGTCCAGGGAAACGATAAGTTCTGCATTACCGAACTACTTTCTCAAGTGAAACGCCATGTTCTCTATCGAAAAGCTAAGTTCTCCAGCAAAACGCTAAGTTCTCCAGCGGAACAATAAGTTCTGCATTACAGAACCAATTTCTCAATTGAAACACAAAGTTCTCCAGCAAAACGCTTAGTTCTCCAGCAAAACGCTAAGTTCTCCAGTGAAACGCTAAGTTCTCCAGCGAAACACTAAGTTGTCCAGCGAAACGTTAACGTCTCCAGTGAAACGCTAACTTCTGCATTACCGAACTAATTTCTCAATTGAAACACAAAGTTCTCCAGAAAAACGCTAAGTTCTCCAGCAAAACGTTAAGTTCTCCAGCGAAACAAGAAGTTCTGCATTACCGAACTAATTTCTCAATTGAAACACAAAGTTCTCCAGCAAAACGCTTAGTTCTCCAGCAAAACGCTTAGTTCTCCAGCAAAACGCTAAGTTCTCCAGTGAAACGCTAAGTTCTCCAGCGAAACACTAAGTTGTCCAGCGAAACGTTAACGTCTCCAGTGAAACGCTAACTTCTGCATTACCGAACTAATTTCTCAATTGAAACACAAAGTTCTCCAGCAAAACGCTAAGTTCTCCAGCAAAACGCTAAGTTCTCCAGCGAAACAATAAGTTCTGCATTACCAAACCAATTTCTCAATTGAAACACAATGTTCTCCATCGAAAAGCTAAGTTCTCCAGCGAAACGCTATGTTCTCCAGCGAAACATTAAATTCTCCAGCAAAACCCTATGTTCTCCTGAGAAAAACTAAGTTGTCCAGCGAAACATTAAGTTCTTCTCAGAAAAGATAAGTTCTACATTACCGAACCAATTTCTCAATTGAAACACAAAGTTCTCCAGCAAAACGCAAAGTTCTCCAGTGAAACGCTAACTTTTGCATTACCGAACCAATTTCTCAATTGAAACACAAAGTTCTCCAGCAAAACGCTAAGTTCTCCAGTGAAACGCTAAGTTCTGCATTACCGAACTAATTTCTCAATTGAAACACAAAGTTCTCCAGCAAAACGCTAAGTTCTCCAGCAAAACGTTAATTTCTCCAGCGAAACAAGAAGTTCTGCATTATCGAACCAATTTCTCAATTGAAACACAATGTTCTCCATCGAAAATCTAAGTCCTCCATCGAAACGCTAAGTTCTCCAGTGAAACGCTAAGTTCTCCAGCAAAACGCTAAGTTCTCCAGCGAAATGCTAAGTTGTCCAGGGAAACGATAAGTTCTGCATTACCGAACTACTTTCTCAAGTGAAACGCCATGTTCTCTATCGAAAAGCTAAGTTCTCCAGCAAAACGCTAAGTTCTCCAGCAGAACAATAAGTTCTGCATTACAGAACCAATTTCTCAATTGAAACACAAAGTTCTGCAGAAAAACGCTAAGTTCTGCAGCAAAACGCTAAGTTCTCCAGTGAAACGCTAAGTTCTCCAGCGGAACAATAAGTTCTGCATTACAGAACCAATTTCTCAATTGAAACTCTAAGTTATCCAGCGAAACGCTAAGTCCTCCAGCAAAACGCTAAGTTCTCCAGTGAAACGCTAAGTTCTCCAGCGAAACACTAAGTTGTCCAGCGAAACGTTAACGTCTCCAGTGAAACGCTAACTTCTGCATTACCGAACTAATTTCTCAATTGAAACACAAAGTTCTCCAGAAAAACGCTAAGTTCTCCAACAAAACGTTAAGTTCTCCAGCGAAACAAGAAGTTCTGCATTACCGAACTAATTTCTCAATTGAAACACAAAGTTCTCCAGCAAAACGCTTAGTTCTCCAGCAAAACGCTTAGTTCTCCAGCAAAACGCTAAGTTCTCCAGTGAAACGCTAAGTTCTCCAGCGGAACACTAAGTTGTCCAGCGAAACGTTAACGTCTCCAGCGAAACGCTAACTTCTGCATTACCGAACTAATTTCTCAATTGAAACAGAAAGTTCTCCAGCAAAACGCTAAGTTCTCCAGCAAAACGCTAAGTTCTCCAGCGAAACAATAACTTCTGCATTACCAAACCAATTTCTCAATTGAAACACAATGTTCTCCATCGAAAAGCTAAGTTCTCCAGCGAAACGCTATGTTCTCCAGCGAAACATTAAATTCTCCAGCAAAACCCTATGTTCTCCAGCGAAAAACTAAGTTCTCCAGCGAAACGTTAAGTTCTTCTCAGAAAAGATAAGTTCTACATTACCAAACCAGTTTCTCAATTGAAACACAAAGTTCTCCAGCAAAACGCAAAGTTCTCCAGTGAAACGCTAAGTTCTGCATTACCGAACTAATTTCTCAATTGAAACACAAAGTTCTCCAGAAAAACGCTAAGTTCTCCAGCAAAACGTTAATTTCTCCAGCGAAACAAGAAGTTCTGCATTATCGAACCAATTTCTCAATTGAAACACAATGTTCTCCATCGAAAATCTAAGTCCTCCATCGAAACGCTAAGTTCTCCAGTGAAACGCTAAGTTCTCCAGCAAAACGCTAAGTTCTCCAGCGAAATGCTAAGTTGTCCAGGGAAACGATAAGTTCTGCATTACCGAACTACTTTCTCAAGTGAAACGCCATGTTCTCTATCGAAAAGCTAAGTTCTCCAGCAAAACGCTAAGTTCTCCAGCGGAACAATAAGTTCTGCATTACAGAACCAATTTCTCAATTGAAACACAAAGTTCTCCAGCAAAACGCTTAGTTCTCCAGCAAAACGCTAAGTTCTCCAGTGAAACGCTAAGTTCTCCAGCGAAACACTAAGTTGTCCAGCGAAACGTTAACGTCTCCAGTGAAACGCTAACTTCTGCATTACCGAACTAATTTCTCAATTGAAACACAAAGTTCTCCAGAAAAACGCTAAGTTCTCCAGCAAAACGTTAAGTTCTCCAGCGAAACAAGAAGTTCTGCATTACCGAACTAATTTCTCAATTGAAACACAAAGTTCTCCAGCAAAACGCTTAGTTCTCCAGCAAAACGCTTAGTTCTCCAGCAAAACGCTAAGTTCTCCAGTGAAACGCTAAGTTCTCCAGCGAAACACTAAGTTGTCCAGCGAAACGTTAACGTCTCCAGTGAAACGCTAACTTCTGCATTACCGAACTAATTTCTCAATTGAAACACAAAGTTCTCCAGCAAAACGCTAAGTTCTCCAGCAAAACGCTAAGTTCTCCAGCGAAACAATAAGTTCTGCATTACCAAACCAATTTCTCAATTGAAACACAATGTTCTCCATCGAAAAGCTAAGTTCTCCAGCGAAACGCTATGTTCTCCAGCGAAACATTAAATTCTCCAGCAAAACCCTATGTTCTCCTGAGAAAAACTAAGTTGTCCAGCGAAACATTAAGTTCTTCTCAGAAAAGATAAGTTCTACATTACCGAACCAATTTCTCAATTGAAACACAAAGTTCTCCAGCAAAACGCAAAGTTCTCCAGTGAAACGCTAACTTTTGCATTACCGAACCAATTTCTCAATTGAAACACAAAGTTCTCCAGCAAAACGCTAAGTTCTCCAGTGAAACGCTAAGTTCTGCATTACCGAACTAATTTCTCAATTGAAACACAAAGTTCTCCAGAAAAACGCTAAGTTCTCCAGCAAAACGTTAATTTCTCCAGCGAAACAAGAAGTTCTGCATTATCGAACCAATTTCTCAATTGAAACACAATGTTCTCCATCGAAAATCTAAGTCCTCCATCGAAACGCTAAGTTCTCCAGTGAAACGCTAAGTTCTCCAGCAAAACGCTAAGTTCTCCAGCGAAATGCTAAGTTGTCCAGGGAAACGATAAGTTCTGCATTACCGAACTACTTTCTCAAGTGAAACGCCATGTTCTCTATCGAAAAGCTAAGTTCTCCAGCAAAACGCTAAGTTCTCCAGCAGAACAATAAGTTCTGCATTACAGAACCAATTTCTCAATTGAAACACAAAGTTCTGCAGAAAAACGCTAAGTTCTGCAGCAAAACGCTAAGTTCTCCAGTGAAACGCTAAGTTCTCCAGCGGAACAATAAGTTCTGCATTACAGAACCAATTTCTCAATTGAAACTCTAAGTTATCCAGCGAAACGCTAAGTCCTCCAGCAAAACGCTAAGTTCTCCAGTGAAACGCTAAGTTCTCCAGCGAAACACTAAGTTGTCCAGCGAAACGTTAACGTCTCCAGTGAAACGCTAACTTCTGCATTACCGAACTAATTTCTCAATTGAAACACAAAGTTCTCCAGAAAAACGCTAAGTTCTCCAACAAAACGTTAAGTTCTCCAGCGAAACAAGAAGTTCTGCATTACCGAACTAATTTCTCAATTGAAACACAAAGTTCTCCAGCAAAACGCTTAGTTCTCCAGCAAAACGCTTAGTTCTCCAGCAAAACGCTAAGTTCTCCAGTGAAACGCTAAGTTCTCCAGCGGAACACTAAGTTGTCCAGCGAAACGTTAACGTCTCCAGCGAAACGCTAACTTCTGCATTACCGAACTAATTTCTCAATTGAAACAGAAAGTTCTCCAGCAAAACGCTAAGTTCTCCAGCAAAACGCTAAGTTCTCCAGCGAAACAATAACTTCTGCATTACCAAACCAATTTCTCAATTGAAACACAATGTTCTCCATCGAAAAGCTAAGTTCTCCAGCGAAACGCTATGTTCTCCAGCGAAACATTAAATTCTCCAGCAAAACCCTATGTTCTCCAGCGAAAAACTAAGTTCTCCAGCGAAACGTTAAGTTCTTCTCAGAAAAGATAAGTTCTACATTACCAAACCAGTTTCTCAATTGAAACACAAAGTTCTCCAGCAAAACGCAAAGTTCTCCAGTGAAACGCTAACTTCTGCATTACCGAACCAATTTCTCAATTGAAACACAAAGTTCTCCAGCAAAACGCTAAGTTCTCCAGTGAAACGTTAAGTTCTCCAGCGAAACAAGAAGTTCTGCATTATCGAACCAATTTCTCAATTGAAACACAATGTTCTCCATCGAAAATCTAAGTCCTCCATCGAAACGCTAAGTTCTCCAGTGAAACGCTAAGTTCTCCAGAAAAACGCTAAGTTCTGCAGCAAAACGTTAAGTTCTCCAGCGAAACAAGAAGTTCTGCATTATCGAACCAATTTCTCAATTGAAACACAATGTTCTCCATCGAAAATCTAAGTCCTCCATCGAAACGCTAAGTTCTCCAGTGAAACGCTAAGTTCTCCAGCAAAACGCAAAGTTCTCCAGCGAAATGCTAAGTTGTCCAGGGAAACGATAAGTTCTGCATTACCGAACTACTTTCTCAAGTGAAACGCCATGTTCTCTATCGAAAAGCTAAGTTCTCCAGCAAAACGCTAAGTTCTCCAGCGGAACAATAAGTTCTGCATTACAGAACCAATTTCTCAATTGAAACACAAAGTTCTCCAGCAAAACGCTTAGTTCTCCAGCAAAACGCTAAGTTCTCCAGTGAAACGCTATGTTCTCCAGTGGAACAATAAGTTCTGCATTACAGAGCCAATTTCTCAATTGAAACTCTAAGTTATCCAGCGAAACGCTAAGTTCTCCAGCAAAACGCTAAGTTCTCCAGCAAAACGCTAAGTTCTCCAGCGAAACGCTAAGTTCTCCACAGAAAAGATAAGTTCTACATTAACGAACCAATTTCTCAATTGAAACACAAATTTCTCCAGCAAAACGCTAAGTTCTGCAGCGAAACGCTAAGTTCTCCAGTGAAACGCTAACTTCAGCATTACCGAACTAATTTCTCAATTGAAACACAAAGTTCTCCAGCAAAACGCTAAGTTCTCCAGCGAAACGCTATGTTCTCCAGCGAAACATTAAATTCTCCAGCAAAACCCTATGTTCTCCAATGAAACACTAAGTTGTCCAGCGACACGTTAAGTTCTTCTCAGAAAAGATAAGTTCTACATTACCGAACCAATTTCTCAATTGAAACACAAAGTTCTCCAGCAAAACGCTAAGTTCTCCAGCAAAACGCTAAGTTCTCCAGTGAAACGCTAAGTTCTCCAGTGGAACAATAAGTTCTGCATTACAGAGCCAATTTCTCAATTGAAACTCTAAGTTATCCAGCGAAACGCTAAGTTCTCCAGCAAAACGCTAAGTTCTCCAGCAAAACGCTAAGTTCTCCAGCAAAACGCTAAGTTCTCCAGCGAAACGCTAAGTTCTCCACAGAAAAGATAACTTCTACATTACCGAACCAATTTCTCAATTGAAACGCAAAGTTCTCCAGCAAAACGCTAAGTTCTCCAGTGAAACGCTAAGTTCTCCAGCAAAACGCTAAGTTCTCCAGCGAAATGCTAAGTTGTCCAGGGAAACGATAAGTTCTGCATTACCGAACTACTTTCTCAAGTGAAACGCCATGTTCTCTATCGAAAAGCTAAGTTCTCCAGCAAAACGCTAAGTTCTCCAGCGGAACAATAAGTTCTGCATTACAGAACCAATTTCTCAATTGAAACACAAAGTTCTCCAGCAAAACGCTTAGTTCTCCAGCAAAACGCTAAGTTCTCCAGTGAAACGCTAAGTTCTCCAGCGAAACACTAAGTTGTCCAGCGAAACGTTAACGTCTCCAGTGAAACGCTAACTTCTGCATTACCGAACTAATTTCTCAATTGAAACACAAAGTTCTCCAGAAAAACGCTAAGTTCTCCAACAAAACGTTAAGTTCTCCAGCGAAACAAGAAGTTCTGCATTACCGAACTAATTTCTCAATTGAAACACAAAGTTCTCCAGCAAAACGCTTAGTTCTCCAGCAAAACGCTAAGTTCTCCAGTGAAACGCTAAGTTCTCCAGCGGAACACTAAGTTGTCCAGCGAAACGTTAACGTCTCCAGTGAAACGCTAACTTCTGCATTACCGAACTAATTTCTCAATTGAAACAGAAAGTTCTCCAGCAAAACGCTAAGTTCTCCAGCAAAACGCTAAGTTCTCCAGCGAAACAATAAGTTCTGCATTACCAAACCAATTTCTCAATTGAAACACAATGTTCTCCATCGAAAAGCTAAGTTCTCCAGCGAAACGCTATGTTCTCCAGCGAAACATTAAATTCTCCAGCAAAACCCTATGTTCTCCAGCGAAAAACTAAGTTCTCCAGCGAAACGTTAAGTTCTTCTCAGAAAAGATAAGTTCTACATTACCGAACCAGTTTCTCAATTGAAACACAAAGTTCTCCAGCAAAACGCAAAGTTCTCCAGTGAAACGCTAACTTCTGCATTACCGAACCAATTTCTCAATTGAAACACAAAGTTCTCCAGCAAAACGCTAAGTTCTCCAGTGAAACGTTAAGTTCTCCAGCGAAACAAGAAGTTCTGCATTATCGAACCAATTTCTCAATTGAAACACAATGTTCTCCATCGAAAATCTAAGTCCTCCATCGAAACGCTAAGTTCTCCAGTGAAACGCTAAGTTCTCCAGCAAAACGCTAAGTTCTCCAGCGAAACGCTAAGTTCTCCAGCGAAACGCTAAGTTCTCCACAGAAAAGATAAATTCTACATTACCGAACCAATTTCTCAATTGAAACGCAAAGTTCTCCAGCAAAACGCTAAGTTCTCCAGTGAAACGCTAAGTTCTCCAGCAAAACGCTAAGTTCTCCAGCGAAATGCTAAGTTGTCCAGGGAAACGATAAGTTCTGCATTACCGAACTACTTTCTCAAGTGAAACGCCATGTTCTCTATCGAAAAGCTAAGTTCTCCAGCAAAACGCTAAGTTCTCCAGCGGAACAATAAGTTCTGCATTACAGAACCAATTTCTCAATTGAAACACAAAGTTCTCCAGCAAAACGCTTAGTTCTCCAGCAAAACGCTAAGTTCTCCAGTGAAACGCTAAGTTCTCCAGCGAAACACTAAGTTGTCCAGCGAAACGTTAACGTCTCCAGTGAAACGCTAACTTCTGCATTACCGAACTAATTTCTCAATTGAAACACAAAGTTCTCCAGAAAAACGCTAAGTTCTCCAACAAAACGTTAAGTTCTCCAGCGAAACAAGAAGTTCTGCATTACCGAACTAATTTCTCAATTGAAACACAAAGTTCTCCAGCAAAACGCTTAGTTCTCCAGCAAAACGCTAAGTTCTCCAGTGAAACGCTAAGTTCTCCAGCGGAACACTAAGTTGTCCAGCGAAACGTTAACGTCTCCAGTGAAACGCTAAGTTCTGCATTACCGAACTAATTTCTCAATTGAAACAGAAAGTTCTCCAGCAAAACGCTAAGTTCTCCAGCAAAACGCTAAGTTCTCCAGCGAAACAATAAGTTCTGCATTACCAAACCAATTTCTCAATTGAAACACAATGTTCTCCATCGAAAAGCTAAGTTCTCCAGCGAAACGCTATGTTCTCCAGCGAAACATTAAATTCTCCAGCAAAACCCTATGTTCTCCAGCGAAAAACTAAGTTGTCCAGCGAAACGTTAAGTTCTTCTCAGAAAAGATAAGTTCTACATTACCGAACCAGTTTCTCAATTGAAACACAAAGTTCTCCAGCAAAACGCAAAGTTCTCCAGTGAAACGCTAACTTCTGCATTACCGAACCAATTTCTCAATTGAAACACAAAGTTCTCCAGCAAAACGCTAAGTTCTCCAGTGAAACGTTAAGTTCTCCAGCGAAACAAGAAGTTCTGCATTATCGAACCAATTTCTCAATTGAAACACAATGTTCTCCATCGAAAATCTAAGTCCTCCATCGAAACGCTAAGTTCTCCAGTGAAACGCTAAGTTCTCCAGCAAAACGCAAAGTTCTCCAGCAAAACGTTAAGTTCTCCAGCGAAACAAGAAGTTCTGCATTATCGAACCAATTTCTCAATTGAAACACAATGTTCTCCATCGAAAATCTAAGTCCTCCATCGAAACGCTAAGTTCTCCAGTGAAACGCTAAGTTCTCCAGCAAAACGCAAAGTTCTCCAGCGAAATGCTAAGTTGTCCAGGGAAACGATAAGTTCTGCATTACCGAACTACTTTCTCAAGTGAAACGCCATGTTCTCTATCGAAAAGCTAAGTTCTCCAGCAAAACGCTAAGTTCTCCAGCGGAACAATAAGTTCTGCATTACAGAACCAATTTCTCAATTGAAACACAAAGTTCTCCAGCAAAACGCTTAGTTCTCCAGCAAAACGCTAAGTTCTCCAGTGAAACGCTAAGTTCTCCAGCGAAACACTAAGTTGTCCAGCGAAACGTTAACGTCTCCAGTGAAACGCTAAGTTCTGCATTACCGAACTAATTTCTCAATTGAAACAGAAAGTTCTCCAGCAAAACGCTAAGTTCTCCAGCAAAACGCTAAGTTCTCCAGCGAAACAATAAGTTCTGCATTACCAAACCAATTTCTCAATTGAAACACAATGTTCTCCATCGAAAAGCTAAGTTCTCCAGCGAAACGCTATGTTCTCCAGCGAAACATTAAATTCTCCAGCAAAACCCTATGTTCTCCAGCGAAAAACTAAGTTGTCCAGCGAAACGTTAAGTTCTTCTCAGAAAAGACAAGTTCTACATTACCGAACCAATTTCTCAATTGAAACAAAAAGTTCTCCAGCAAAACGCTAAGTTCTCCAGTGAAACGCTAACTTTTGCATTACCGAACCAATTTCTCAATTGAAACACAAAGTTCTCCAGCAAAACGCTAAGTTCTCCAGTGAAACGCTAAGTTCTGCATTACCGAACTAATTTCTCAATTGAAACACAAAGTTCTCCAGAAAAACGCTAAGTTCTCCAGCAAAACGTTAATTTCTCCAGCGAAACAAGAAGTTCTGCATTATCGAACCAATTTCTCAATTGAAACACAATGTTCTCCATCGAAAATCTAAGTCCTCCATCGAAACGCTAAGTTCTCCAGTGAAACGCTAAGTTCTCCAGCAAAACGCTAAGTTCTCCAGCGAAATGCTAAGTTGTCCAGGGAAACGGTAAGTTCTGCATTACCGAACTACTTTCTCAAGTGAAACGCCATGTTCTCTATCGAAAAGCTAAGTTCTCCAGCAAAACGCTAAGTTCTCCAGCGGAACAATAAGTTCTGCATTATCGAACCAATTTCTCAATTGAAACACAAAGTTCTCCACCAAAACGCTTAGTTCTCCAGCAAAACGCTAAGTTCTCCAGTGAAACGCTAAGTTCTCCAGCGGAACAATAAGTTCTGCATTACAGAACCAATTTCTCAATTGAAACTCTAAGTTATCCAGCGAAACGCTAAGTCCTCCAGCAAAACGCTAAGTTCTCCAGTGAAACGCTAAGTTCTCCAGCGAAACACTAAGTTGTCCAGCGAAACGTTAACGTCTCCAGTGAAACGCTAACTTCTGCATTACCGAACTAATTTCTCAATTGAAACACAAAGTTCTCCAGAAAAACGCTAAGTTCTCCAACAAAACGTTAAGTTCTCCAGCGAAACAAGAAGTTCTGCATTACCGAACTAATTTCTCAATTGAAACACAAAGTTCTCCAGCAAAACGCTTAGTTCTCCAGCAAAACGCTTAGTTCTCCAGCAAAACGCTAAGTTCTCCAGTGAAACGCTAAGTTCTCCAGCGGAACACTAAGTTGTCCAGCGAAACGTTAACGTCTCCAGCGAAACGCTAACTTCTGCATTACCGAACTAATTTCTCAATTGAAACAGAAAGTTCTCCAGCAAAACGCTAAGTTCTCCAGCAAAACGCTAAGTTCTCCAGCGAAACAATAACTTCTGCATTACCAAACCAATTTCTCAATTGAAACACAATGTTCTCCATCGAAAAGCTAAGTTCTCCAGCGAAACGCTATGTTCTCCAGCGAAACATTAAATTCTCCAGCAAAACCCTATGTTCTCCAGCGAAAAACTAAGTTCTCCAGCGAAACGTTAAGTTCTTCTCAGAAAAGATAAGTTCTACATTACCAAACCAGTTTCTCAATTGAAACACAAAGTTCTCCAGCAAAACGCAAAGTTCTCCAGTGAAACGTTAAGTTCTCCAGCGAAACAAGAAGTTCTGCATTATCGAACCAATTTCTCAATTGAAACACAATGTTCTCCATCGAAAATCTAAGTCCTCCATCGAAACGCTAAGTTCTCCAGTGAAACGCTAAGTTCTCCAGCAAAACGCAAAGTTCTCCAGCAAAACGTTAAGTTCTCCAGCGAAACAAGAAGTTCTGCATTATCGAACCAATTTCTCAATTGAAACACAATGTTCTCCATCGAAAATCTAAGTCCTCCATCGAAACGCTAAGTTCTCCAGTGAAACGCTAAGTTCTCCAGCAAAACGCAAAGTTCTCCAGCGAAATGCTAAGTTGTCCAGGGAAACGATAAGTTCTGCATTACCGAACTACTTTCTCAAGTGAAACGCCATGTTCTCTATCGAAAAGCTAAGTTCTCCAGCAAAACGCTAAGTTCTCCAGCGGAACAATAAGTTCTGCATTACAGAACCAATTTCTCAATTGAAACACAAAGTTCTCCAGCAAAACGCTTAGTTCTCCAGCAAAACGCTAAGTTCTCCAGTGAAACGCTAAGTTCTCCAGTGGAACAATAAGTTCTGCATTACAGAGCCAATTTCTCAATTGAAACTCTAAGTTATCCAGCGAAACGCTAAGTTCTCCAGCAAAACGCTAAGTTCTCCAGCAAAACGCTAAGTTCTCCAGCGAAACGCTAAGTTCTCCACAGAAAAGATAAGTTCTACATTAATGAACCAATTTCTCAATTGAAACGCAAATTTCTCCAGCAAAACGCTAAGTTCTGCAGCGAAACGCTAAGTTCTCCAGTGAAACGCTAACTTCAGCATTACCGAACTAATTTCTCAATTGAAACACAAAGTTCTCCAGCAAAACGCTAAGTTCTCCAGCGAAACGCTATGTTCTCCAGCGAAACATTAAATTCTCCAGCAAAACCCTATGTTCTCCAATGAAACACTAAGTTGTCCAGCGAAACGTTAAGTTCTTCTCAGAAAAGATAAGTTCTACATTACCGAACCAATTTCTCAATTGAAACACAAAGTTCT
The DNA here is from genome assembly GCF_037157495.1 of Lathamus discolor. Classification (NCBI taxonomy): domain Eukaryota; kingdom Metazoa; phylum Chordata; class Aves; order Psittaciformes; family Psittacidae; genus Lathamus; species Lathamus discolor. The sequence continues at coordinate 128,093 of NC_088884.1, forward strand.
CCAGCAAAACGCTAAGTTCTCCAGCAAAACGCTAAGTTCTCCAGTGAAACGCTAAGTTCTCCAGTGGAACAATAAGTTCTGCATTACAGAGCCAATTTCTCAATTGAAACTCTAAGTTATCCAGCGAAACGCTAAGTTCTCCAGCAAAACGCTAAGTTCTCCAGCAAAACGCTAAGTTCTCCAGCGAAACGCTAAGTTCTCCAGCGAAACGCTAAGTTCTCCACAGAAAAGATAACTTCTACATTACCGAACCAATTTCTCAATTGAAACGCAAAGTTCTCCAGCAAAACGCTAAGTTCTCCAGTGAAACGCTAAGTTCTCCAGCAAAACGCTAAGTTCTACAGCGAAATGCTAAGTTGTCCAGGGAAACGATAAGTTCTGCATTACCGAACTACTTTCTCAAGTGAAACGCCATGTTCTCTATCGAAAAGCTAAGTTCTCCAGCAAAACGCTAAGTTCTCCAGCGGAACAATAAGTTCTGCATTACAGAACCAATTTCTCAATTGAAACACAAAGTTCTCCAGCAAAACGCTTAGTTCTCCAGCAAAACGCTAAGTTCTCCAGTGAAACGCTAAGTTCTCCAGCGAAACACTAAGTTGTCCAGCGAAACGTTAACGTCTCCAGTGAAACGCTAACTTCTGCATTACCGAACTAATTTCTCAATTGAAACACAAAGTTCTCCAGAAAAACGCTAAGTTCTCCAACAAAACGTTAAGTTCTCCAGCGAAACAAGAAGTTCTGCATTACCGAACTAATTTCTAAATTGAAACACAAAGTTCTCCAGCAAAACGCTTAGTTCTCCAGCAAAACGCTTAGTTCTCCAGCAAAACGCTAAGTTCTCCAGTGAAACGCTAAGTTCCCCAGTGGAACACTAAGTTGTCCAGCGAAACGTTAACGTCTCCAGTGAAACGCTAACTTCTGCATTACCGAACTAATTTCTCAATTGAAACAGAAAGTTCTCCAGCAAAACGCTAAGTTCTCCAGCAAAACGCTAAGTTCTCCAGCGAAACAATAAGTTCTGCATTACCAAACCAATTTCTCAATTGAAACACAAAGTTCTCCAGAAAAACGCTAAGTTCTCCAACAAAACGTTAAGTTCTCCAGCGAAACAAGAAGTTCTGCATTACCGAACTAATTTCTCAATTGAAACACAAAGTTCTCCAGCAAAACGCTTAGTTCTCCAGCAAAACGCTTAGTTCTCCAGCAAAACGCTAAGTTCTCCAGTGAAACGCTAAGTTCTCCAGCGGAACACTAAGTTGTCCAGCGAAACGTTAACGTCTCCAGTGAAACGCTAACTTCTGCATTACCGAACTAATTTCTCAATTGAAACAGAAAGTTCTCCAGCAAAACGCTAAGTTCTCCAGCAAAACGCTAAGTTCTCCAGCGAAACAATAAGTTCTGCATTACCAAACCAATTTCTCAATTGAAACACAATGTTCTCCATCGAAAAGCTAAGTTCTCCAGCGAAACGCTATGTTCTCCAGCGAAACATTAAATTCTCCAGCAAAACCCTATGTTCTCCAGCGAAAAACTAAGTTCTCCAGCGAAACGTTAAGTTCTTCTCAGAAAAGATAAGTTCTACATTACCGAACCAGTTTCTCAATTGAAACACAAAGTTCTCCAGCAAAACGCAAAGTTCTCCAGTGAAACGCTAACTTCTGCATTACCGAACCAATTTCTCAATTGAAACACAAAGTTCTCCAGCAAAACGCTAAGTTCTCCAGTGAAACGTTAAGTTCTCCAGCGAAACAAGAAGTTCTGCATTATCGAACCAATTTCTCAATTGAAACACAATGTTCTCCATCGAAAATCTAAGTCCTCCATCGAAACGCTAAGTTCTCCAGTGAAACGCTAAGTTCTCCAGCAAAACGCAAAGTTCTCCAGCAAAACGTTAAGTTCTCCAGCGAAACAAGAAGTTCTGCATTATCGAACCAATTTCTCAATTGAAACACAATGTTCTCCATCGAAAATCTAAGTCCTCCATCGAAACGCTAAGTTCTCCAGTGAAACGCTAAGTTCTCCAGCGAAATGCTAAGTTGTCCAGGGAAACGATAAGTTCTGCATTACCGAACTACTTTCTCAAGTGAAACGCCATGTTCTCTATCGAAAAGCTAAGTTCTCCAGCAAAACGCTAAGTTCTCCAGCGGAACAATAAGTTCTGCATTACAGAACCAATTTCTCAATTGAAACACAAAGTTCTCCAGCAAAACGCTTAGTTCTCCAGCAAAACGCTAAGTTCTCCAGTGAAACGCTAAGTTCTCCAGTGGAACAATAAGTTCTGCATTACAGAGCCAATTTCTCAATTGAAACTCTAAGTTATCCAGCGAAACGCTAAGTTCTCCAGCAAAACGCTAAGTACTCCAGCAAAACGCTAAGTTCTCCAGCGAAACGCTAAGTTCTCCACAGAAAAGATAAGTTCTACATTAACGAACCAATTTCTCAATTGAAACGCAAATTTCTCCAGCAAAACGCTAAGTTCTGCAGCGAAACGCTAAGTTCTCCAGTGAAACGCTAACTTCAGCATTACCGAACTAATTTCTCAATTGAAACACAAAGTTCTCCAGCAAAACGCTAAGTTCTCCAGCGAAACGCTATGTTCTCCAGCGAAACATTAAATTCTCCAGCAAAACCCTATGTTCTCCAATGAAACACTAAGTTGTCCAGCGAAACGTTAAGTTCTTCTCAGAAAAGATAAGTTCTACATTACCGAACCAATTTCTCAATTGAAACACAAAGTTCTCCAGCAAAACGCTAAGTTCTCCAGCAAAACGCTAAGTTCTCCAGTGAAACGCTAAGTTCTCCAGTGGAACGCTAAGTTCTGCATTACAGAGCCAATTTCTCAATTGAAACTCTAAGTTATCCAGCGAAACGCTAAGTTCTCCAGCAAAACGCTAAGTTCTCCAGCGAAACGCTAAGTTCTCCAGCGAAACGCTAAGTTCTCCACAGAAAAGATAAGTTCTACATTACCGAACCAATTTCTCAATTGAAACGCAAAGTTCTCCAGCAAAACGCTAAGTTCTCCAGTGAAACGCTAAGTTCTCCAGCAAAACGCTAAGTTCTCCAGCGAAATGCTAAGTTGTCCAGGGAAACGATAAGTTCTGCATTACCGAACTACTTTCTCAAGTGAAACGCCATGTTCTCTATCGAAAAGCTAAGTTCTCCAGCAAAACGCTAAGTTCTCCAGCGAAAGAATAAGTTCTGCATTACCGAACCAATTTCTCAATTGAAACACAATGTTCTCCATCGAAAAACTAAGTTCTCCAGCAAAACGCTAATTTTTTCAGCGAAACAATAAGTTCTGCATTACCGAACCAATTTCTCAATTGAAATGCTATGTTCTCCTGCGAAACGCTAAGTTCTCCTGCGAAACGCAATGTCCTCCAGTGAAACTCTAAGTTATCCAGCGAAACGCTAAGTTCTCCAGCAAAACGCTAAGTTCTCCAGCGAAATGATAAGTTTTCCACCAAAACGCTAAGTTCTACAGGAAAACGCTATGTTCTCCAGCAAAACGCTAAGTGCTCCAGCGAAACACTATGTTCTCCAGTGAAACGCTAAGTTCTACAGCGAAAGACTAAGTTCTCCAGCGAAACAATAAGTTCTGCATTATCGTACTAATTTCTCAATTGAAACACAAAGTTCTCCAGCAAAACGCTAAGTTCTGCAGCAAGACACTACGTTGTCCAGTGAAACATTAAGTTCTCCAGCGAAACACTAAGTTGTCCAGCGGAACACTAAGTTCTCCAGTGAAACAATAAGTTCTGCATTACCAAACTAATTTCTCAATTGAAACACAAAGTTCTCCAGCAAAACGCAAAGTTCTCAAACGAAACGCTAAGATCTCCAGCGAAACGTTAACTTCTCCAGTAAAACGATAAGTTCTTTATTACCGAACTAATTTCTCAATTGAAACACAAAGTTCTGCAGCAAAACGCTAAGTTCTCCAGCGAAAGAATAAGTTCTGCATTACCGAACCAATTTCTCAATTGAAACACAATGTTCTCCATCGAAAAGCTAAGTTCTCCAGGAAAACACTAATTTCTCCAGCGAAACTATAAGTTCTGCATTACCGAACTAATTTCTCATTTGAAACGCCATGTTCTCTATCAAAAAGCTAAGTTCTAAAGCAAAACGCTAAGTTCACCAGCGAAACAATAAGTTCTGCATTACCGAACCAATTTCTCAAGTGAAATGCAATGTTCTCCAGCAAAACGCCAAGTTTTACAGCAAAACGCTATGTTCTCCTGCGAAAGGCTAAGTTCTCCTGCGAAACGCAATGTTCTCCAGTGAAACTCTAAGTTATCCAGCGAAACGCTAAGTTCTCCACAGAAACGCTAAGTTCTCCAGCGAAACGTTAAGTTCTCCAGCAAAACGCTATGTTCTCCAGCAAAACGCTAAGTTCTCCACAGAAAAGATAAGTTCTACATTACCGAACCAATTTCTCAATTGAAACGCAAAGTTCTCCAGCAAAACGCTAAGTTCTGCAGCGAAACGCTAAGTTCTCCAGTGAAACGCTAACTTCTGCATTACTGAACTAATTTCTCAATTGAAACACAAAGTTCTCCAGCAAAACGCTAAGTTCTCCAGCAAAACGCTAAGTTCTCCAGCGAAACAATAAGTTCTGCATTACCAAACCAATTTCTCAATTGAAACACAATGTTCTCCATCGAAAAGCTAAGTTCTCCAGCGAAACGCTATGTTCTCCAGCGAAACATTAAATTCTCCAGCAAAACCCTATGTTCTCCAGCGAAACACTAAGTTGTCCAGCGAAACGTTAAGTTCTCCACAGAAAAGGTAAGTTCTACATTACCGAACCAATTTCTCAATTGAAACACAAAGTTCTCCAGCAAAACGCTATGTTCTCCAGCAAAACGCTATGTTCTCCAGCAAAACGCTATGTTCTCCAGCAAAACGCTATGTTCTCCAGCAAAACGCTATGTTCTCCAGCAAAACGCTATGTTCTCCAGCAAAACGCTAAGTGCTCCAGCGAAACACTATGTTCTCCAGTGAAACGCTATGTTGTCCAGCGAAACGTTAACTTCTCCAGTGAAACGATAAGTTCTGCATTACCGAACTAATTTCTCAATTGAAACACCATGTTCTCTATCAAAAAGCTATGTTCTAAAGCAAAATGCTAAGTTCACCAGCGAAACAATAAGTTCTGCATTACCGAACCAATTTCTCAAGTGAAATGCAATGTTCTCCAGCAAAACGCTGTTTTACAGCAAAACGCTATTTTCTCCTGCGAAACGCTAATTTCTCCTGCGAAACGCAATGTTCTCCAGTGAAACTCTAAGTTATCCAGCGAAACGCTGAGTTCTCCACAGAAACGCTAAGTTCTCCAGCGAAACGCTAAGTTCTCCACAGTAGCGCTAAGTTCTCCAGCGAAACGCTAAGTTCTCCAGCGAAAGGCTAAGTTCTCCAGCAAAACGCTAAATTCTCCAGCAAAACGCTATGTTCTCCAGCAAAACGCTATGTTCTCCAGCAAAACGCTAAGTTCTCCACAGAAAAGATAAGTTCTACATTACCGAACCAATTTCTCAATTGAAACGCAAAGTTCTCCAGCAAAACGCTAAGTTCTCAACGGAAACGCTAAGTTCTGCATTACCGAACTAACTTCTCAATTGAAACACAAAGTTCTCCAGCAAAACGCGTAGTTCTCCAGCAAAACGCTAAGTTCTCCAGTGATACGCTAAGTTCTCCAGCGAAACACTAAGTTGTCCAGCGAAACGTTAACTTCTCCAGTGAAACGATAAGTTCTGCATTACCGAACTAATTTCTCAATTGAAACACAAAGTTCTCCAGCAAAACGCTAATTTCTCCACAGAAAAGGTAAGTTCTACATTACCGAAACAATTTCTCAATTGAAACACAATGTTCTCCATCGAAAAGCTAAGTTGTCCAGCAAAACGCTAATTTCTTCAGCGAAACAATAAGCTCTGCATTACCGAACCCATTTCTCAATTGAAACGCCATGTTCTCCTGCGAAATGCTAAGTTCTCCAGCGAAACGCTAAGTTCTCCAGCGAAATGCTAGGTTCACCAGCGAAATGATAAGTTCTCCAGCAAAACCCTAAGTATTAAAGCGAAACGTTATGTTCTCCAGTGAAACGCTATGTTCTGCAGAGAAACGCTATATTCTCCAGCGAAACGCTAAGTTCTGTAGCAAAATGATAAGTTCTCCAGCAAAACGCTAAGTTCTCCAGCGAAACTCTATGTTCTCCAGCGAAGCGCTAAGTTCTTTAGCGAAATGATAAGTTCTCCAGCAAAACGCTAAGTTCTCCAGCGAAACGCAACGTTCTCCAGCAAAACGATAAGTTCACCAGCGAAACAATAAGTTCTGCATTACCGAACCAATTTCTCAATTGAAACGCAATGTTCTCCAGCAAAACGCTAAGATTAACAGCACAACGCTATGTTCTCCTGCGAAACGCTAAGTTCTCCTTTGAAACGCAATGTTCTCCAGCGAAACGCTAGGTTCCCCAGCGAAATGATAAGTTCTCCAGCAAAACACTAATTATTAAAGCGAAACGCTATGTTCTCCAGTGAAACGCTATGTTCTCCAGCGAAACGCTATGTTCTCCAGCAAAACGCTAAGTTCTCCAGCGAAACGTTATGTTCTCCAGCAAAACGCTAAGTTATCCACAGAAAAGATAAGTTCTACATTACCGAACCACTTTCTCAATTGAAACGCTAAGTTCTCCAGCAAAACCCAAAGTTCTACAGTGAAACGCTATGTTCTCCTGCGAAACGCTATGTTCTCCAACGAAACGCTAAGTTCACCAGCGAAATGATAAGTTCTCCAGCAAAACACTAACTATTAAAGCGAAACGCTATGATCTCCAGTGAAACGCTATATTCTCCACAGAAAAGGTAAGTTCTACATTACCGAACCAATTTCTCAATTGAAACGCTAAGTTCTCCAGCAAAACGCTAAGTTCTCCACAGAAAAGATAAGTTCTACATTACCGAACCAATTTCTCAATTGAAACGCTAATTTCTCCAGCAAAACGCTATGTTCTCCAGCGAAACGCTAAGTTCTCCACTAAAACACTAAGTTCTCCAGCAAAACACTAAGTTCTCCAGCAAAACACTATGTTCTCCATCGTAACGCTAAGTTTTCCAGTGAAACAATAAGTTCAGCATTACAGAACTAACTTCTCAATTGAAACGCAAAGTTCTCCAGCAAAACACTATGTTCTCCATCGTAACGCTAAGTTTTCCAGCGAAATGATAAGTTCAGCATTACCGAACTAACTTCTCAATTGAAACGCAAAGTTCTCCAGCAAAACGCTAAGTTCTACATCGAAACGCTATGTTCTCCTGCGAAACGCTATGTTCTCCAGCGAAATGATAAGTTCTCCATCGAAACACTAAGTTTTACAGCAAGACGCTAAGTTCCGCAGCGAAACGCTAAGTTCTCCAGCAAAACGCTAAGTTCTCCATCAAAACACTAAGTATTACAGAGAAACGCTATGTTCTCCAGCGAAACCCTAAGTTCTCCAGCAAAACCCTAACTTCTCCAGCGAAACGCTAAGTTCTCCAGCAAAACACTAAGTTCTCCAGCCAAACGCTATGTTCTCCAGCGTAACGCTAAGTTTTCCAGTGAAACAATAAGTTCAGCATTACCGAACTAATTTCTCAATTGAAACGCAAAGTTCTCCAGCAAAACGCTAAGTTCTCCAGCGAAACGTTATGTTCTCCAGCGAAACGCTAACTTCTCCACAGAAAAGAAAAGTTCTACATTACCGAACCAATTTCTGAATTGAAACGCTAAGTTCTTTAGCAAAACACTAAGTATTAAAGCGAAACACTTAGTTCTCCAGCAAAACGCTAAGTTCTCCAGCGAAAAGATAAGTTCTCCAGCAAAACGCTAAGTTCTCCAGCGAAATGATAAGTTCTCCAGCAAAACGATAAGTTCACCAGCGAAACAATAAGTTCTGCATTACCGAACAAATTTCTTAATTGAAATGCTATGTTCTCCTGCGAAACGCTAAGTTCTCCTGCGAAACGCAATGTTCTCCAGCGAAACGCTAGGTTCACCAGCGAAATTATAAGTTCTCCAGCAAAACACTAAGTATTAAAGCGAAACGCTATGTTCTCCAGTGAAACGCTATGTTCTCCAGCGAAACGCTATGTTCTCCAGTGAAACGCTATGTTCTCCAGCAAAACGCTAAGTTCTCCAGCAAAACGTTATGTTCTCCAGCGAAACGCTAAGTTCTCCACAGAAAAGATAAGTTCTACATTACCGAACCAATTTCTCAATTGAAACGCTAATTTCTCCAGCAAAACGCTAAGTTCTACAGCGAAACGCTATGTTCTCCAGCAAAACACTAAGTTCTCCAGCAAAACACTAAGTTCTCCAGCAAAACACTAAGTTCTCCAGCGTAACGCTAAGTTCTCCAGCAAAACGCTAAGTTCTCCAGCAAAACGCTATGTTCTCCTGCGAAACGCTATGTTCTCCAGCGAAATTGTAAGTTCTCCAGCAAAACACTAAGTATTAAAGCGAAACGCTATGTTCTCCAGTGAAACGCTATGTTCTCCAGCGAAATGCTAAGTTCTCCAGCAAAACACTAGGTTCTCCAGCAAAACGCTATGTTCTCCAGCAAAACGCTATGTTTTCCAGTGAAACAATAAGTTCAGCATTACCGAACTAACTTCTCAATTGAAACGCAAAGTTCTCCAGCAAAACGCTAAGTTCACCAGCGAAACGTTATGTTCTCCAACGAAACGCTAAGTTCTCCAGCGAAACGCTAAGTTCTCCAGCAAAACGCTAAGTTCTCCATCAAAACACTAAGTATTACAGAGAAACGCTATGTTCTCCAGCGAAACGCTAAGTTCTCCAGGGAAACAATAAGTTCTCCAGCGAAACGCAACGTTCTCCAGCAAAACGATAAGTTCACCAGCGAAACAATAAGTTCTGCATTACCGAACCAATTTCTCAATTGAAACGCAATGTTGTCCAGCAAAACGCTAAGATTAACAGCACAACGCTATGTTCTCCTGCGAAACGCTAAGTTCTCCTGCGAAATGCAATGTTCTCCAGCGAAACGCTAGGTTCACCAGCGAAATGATTAGTTCTCCAGCAAAACGCTAAATTCTCCGGCAAAACGCTAAGTTCTCCAGCAAAACGCTAAGTTCTCCAGCAAAACGCTAAGTTCTCCAGCAAAACGCTAAGTTCTCCAGCAAAACGCTAAGTTCTCCAGCAAAACGCTAAGTTCTCCAGCAAAACGCTAAGTTCTCCAGCAAAACGCTAAGTTCTCCAGCAAAACGCTAAGTTCCCCAGCAAAACCCTAAGTTCTCCTGCGAAACGCTATGTTCTCCTGCGAAACGCAATGTTCTCCAGCGAAACGCTAGGTTCTCCAGCGAAATGATAAGTTCTCCAGCAAAACACTAAGTATTAAAGCGAAACGCTATGTTCTCCAGTGAAACGCTATGTTCTCCAGCGAAACGCTAAGTTCTCCAGCAAAACACTAAGTTCTCCAGCAAAACACTAAGTTTTCCAGTGAAATAATAAGTTCAGCATTACCGAACTAACTTCTCAATTGAAACGCAAAGTTCTCCAGCAAAACGCTAAGTTCTACATCGAAACGCTATGTTCTCCTGCGAAACGCTATGTTCTCCAGCGAAATGATAAGTTCTCCATCGAAACACTAAGTTTTACAGCAAGACGCTAAGTTCCGCAGCGAAACGCTAAGTTCTCCAGCAAAACGCTAAGTTCTCCATCAAAACACTAAGTATTACAGAGAAACGCTATGTCCTCCAGCGAAACCCTAAGTTCTCCAGCAAAACCCTAACTTCTCCAGCGAAACGCTAAGTTCTCCAGCAAAACACTAAGTTCTCCAGCAAAACGCTATGTTCTCCAGCGTTACGCTAAGTTTTCCAGTGAAACAATAAGTTCAGCATTACCGAACTAACTTCTCAATTGAAACGCAAAGTTCTCCAGGAAAACGCTAAGTTCTCCAGCGAAACGTTATATTCTCCAGCGAAACGCTAAGTTCTCCACAGAAAAGATAAGTTGTACATTACCGAACCAATTTCTCCATCGAAAAGCTAAGTTCTCCAGCAAAACGCTAAGTTCTACAGCAAAACGCTATGTTCTCCTGCGAAACGCTATGTTCTCCAACGAAACGCTAAGTTCTCCAGCGAAACGCTAAGTTATCCATCGAAACACTAAGTTTTACAGCAACACGCTAAGTTCCGCAGCGAAACGATAAGTTCTCCAGCAAAACACTAAGTATTACAGAGAAATGCTATGTTCTCCAGCGAAATGCTATGTTCTCCAGGGAACCGCTAGGTTCACCAGCGAAATGATAAGTTCTCCAGCAAAACACTAAGTATTAAAGCGAAACGTTATGTTCTCCAGTGAAACGCTATGTTCTCCAGCGAAACGCTATGTTCTCCAGCGAAACGCTAAGTTCTGTAGCAAAATGATAAGTTCTCCAGCAAAACGCTAAGTTCTCCAGCGAAACGCAACGTTCTCCAGCAAAACGATAAGTTCACCAGCGAAACAATAAGTTCTGCATTACCGAACCAATTTCTCAATTGAAACGCAATGTTCTCCAGCAAAACGCTAAGATTAACAGCACAACGCTATGTTCTCCTGCGAAACGCTAAGTTCTCCTGCGAAATGCAATGTTCTCCAGCGAAACGCTAGGTTCACCAGTGAAATGATTAGTTCTCCAGCAAAACACTATGTATTAAAGCGAAACGCTAAATTCTCCAGCAAAACGCTAAGTTCTCCAGCAAAACGCTAAGTTCTCCAGCGAAAGGCTAAGTTCCCCAGCAAAACCCTAAGTTCTCCTGCGAAACGCTATGTTCTCCTGCGAAACGCAATGTTCTCCAGCGAAACGCTAGTTTCACCAGCGAAATTATAAGTTCTCCAGCAAAACACTAAGTATTAAAGCGAAACGCTATGTTCTCCAGTGAAACGCTATGTTCTCCAGCGAAACGCTATGTTTTCCAGCAAAACACTAAGTTCTCCAGCAAAACACTAAGTTCTCCAGCATAACGCTAAGTTTTCCAGTGAAACAAAAAGTTCAGCATTACCGAACTAACTTCTCAATTGAAACGCAAAGTTCTCCAGCAAAACGCTAAGTTCTACATCGAAACGCTATGTTCTCCTGCGAAACGCTATGTTCTCCAGCGAAATGATAAGTTCCCCATCGAAACACTAAGTTTTACAGCAAGACGCTAAGTTCTCCAGCAAAACGCTAAGTTCTCCATCCAAACACTAAGTATTAGAGAAAAACGCTATGTTCTCCAGCAAAACGCTAACTTCTCCAGCGAAATGGTAAGTTCTCCAGCAAAACGCTATGTTCTCCAGCGAAACGCTGTTCTCCACAGAAACGCTAAGTTCTCTAGCGAATCGCTAAGTTCTCCATTGAAACGCAGTGTTCTCCAGCGAAACGCTACGTTCTCCAGTGAAACACTAAGTTCTGCTTTACCGAACTAATTTCTCAATTGAGACGCAAAGTTCCCCAGACAAACGCTAAGTGCTCCAGCGAAACGCTAAGTTCTCCACAGAAAAGATAAGTCCTACATTACCGAACCAATTTCTGAATTGAAACGCTAAGTTCTTTAGCAAAACACTACGTATTAAAGCGAAACACTTAGTTCTCCAGCAAAACGCTAAGTTCTCCAGCGAAAAGATAAGTTCTCCAGCAAAACGCTAAGTTCTCCAGCGAAATGATAAGTTCTCCAGCAAAACGATAAGTTCACCAGCGAAACAATAAGTTCTGCATTACCGAACCAATTTCTCAATTGAAACGCTATGTTCTCCTGCGAAACGCTAAGTTCTCCTGCGAAACGCAATGTTCTCCAGCGAAACGCTAGGTTCACCAGCGAAATGATAAGTTCTCCAGCAAAACACTAAGTATTAAAGCGAAACGCTATGTTCTCCAGTGAAACGCTATGTTCTCCAGCGAAACGCTAAGTTCTCCAGCAAAACACTAAGTTCTCCAGCAAAACACTATGTTCTCCAGCGTAACGCTAAGTTTTCCAGTGAAACAAAAAGATCAGCATTACCGAACTAACTTCTCAATTGAAACGCAAAGTTCTCCAGCAAAACGCTAAGTTCTCCAGCGAAAGGCTAAGTTCCCCAGCAAAACCCTACGTTCTCCTGCGAAACGCTATGTTCTCCTGCGAAACGCAATGTTCTCCAGCTAAACGCTAGGTTCACCAGCGAAATGATAAGTTCTCCAGCAAAACACTAAGTATTAAAGCGAAACGCTATGTTCTCCAGCAAAACCCTAACTTCTCCAGCGAAACGCTAAGTTCTCCAGCAAAACACTAAGTTCTCCAGCAAAACACTAAGTTCTCCAGCGTAACGCTAAGTTTTCCAGTGAAATAATAAGTTCAGCATTACCGAACTAACTTCTCAATTGAAACGCAAAGTTCTCCAGCAAAACGCTAAGTTCTACATCGAAACGCTATGTTCTCCAGCGAAATGATAAGTTCTCCATCGAAACACTAAGTTTTACAGCAAGACGCTAAGTTCCGCAGCGAAACTCTAAGTTCTCCAGCAAAACGCTAAGTTCACCATCAAAACACTAAGTATTACAGAGAAACGCTATGTTCTCCAGCGAAACCCTAAGTTCACCAGCGAAACAATAAGTTCTCCAGCGAAACGCAACGTTCTCCAGCAAAACGATAAGTTCACCAGCGAAACAATAAGTTCTGCATTACCGAACCAATTTCTCAATTGAAACGCAATGTTCTACAGCAAAACGCTAAGATTAACAGCACAACGCTATGTTCTCCTGCGAAACGCTAAGTTATCCTGCGAAATGCAATGTTCTCCAGCGAAACGCTAGGTTCACCAGCGAAATGATTAGTTCTCCAGCAGAACACTATGTATTAAAGCGAAACGCTAAATTCTCCAGCAAAACGCTAAGTTCTCCAGCAAAACGCTAAGTTCTCCAGCAAAACGCTAAGTTCTCCAGCAAAACGCTAAGTTCTCCAGCGAAAGGCTAAGTTCCCCAGCAAAACCCTAAGTTCTCCTGCGAAACGCTATGTTCTCCTGCGAAACGCAATGTTCTCCAGCGAAACGCTAGGTTCACCAGCGAAATTATAAGTTCTCCAGCAAAACACTAAGTATTAAAGCGAAACGCTATGTTCTCCAGTGAAACGCTATGTTCTCCAGCGAAACGCTAAGTTTTCCAGCAAAACACTAAGTTCTCCAGCAAAACACTAAGTTCTCCAGCGTAACGCTAAGTTTTCCAGTGAAATAATAAGTTCAGCATTACCGAACTAACTTCTCAATTGAAACGCAACGTTCTCCAGCAAAACGCTAAGTTCTACATCGAAACGCTATGTTCTCCTGCGAAACGCTATGTTCTCCAGCGAAATGATAAGTTCTCCATCGAAACACTAAGTTTTACAGCAAGACGCTAAGTTCCGCAGCGAAACGCTAAGTTCTCCAGCAAAACGCTAAGTTCTCCATCAAAACACTAAGTATTACAGAGAAACGCTATGTTCTCCAGCGAAACCCTAAGTTCACCAGCGAAACAATAAGTTCTCCAGCGAAACGCTAAGTTCTCCAGCAAAACACTAAGTTCTCCAGCATAACGCTAAGTTTTCCAGTGAAACAAAAAGTTCAGCATTACCGAACTAACTTCTCAATTGAAACGCAAAGTTCTCCAGCAAAACGCTAAGTTCTACATCGAAACGCTACGTTCTCCTGCGAAACGCTATGTTCTCCAGCGAAATGATAAGTTCCCCATCGAAACACTAAGTTTTACAGCAAGACGCTAAGTTCTCCAGCATACGCTAAGTTCTCCATCCAAACACTAAGTATTAGAGAAAAACGCTATGTTCTCCAGCAAAACTCTAACTTCTCCAGCGAAATGGTAAGTTCTCCAGCAAAACGCTATGATCTCCAGCGAAACGCTGTTCTCCACAGAACGCTAAGTTCTCTAGCGAATCGCTAAGTTCTCCATTGAAACGCAGTGTTCTCCAGCGAAACGCTACGTTCTCCAGTGAAACACTAAGTTCTGCTTTACCGAACTAATTTCTCAATTGAGACGCAAAGTTCCCCAGACAAACGCTAAGTGCTCCAGCGAAACGCTAAGTTCTCCACAGAAAAGATAAGTCCTACATTACCGAACCAATTTCTGAATTGAAACGCTAAGTTCTTTAGCAAAACACAAAGCATTAAAGCGAAACACTTAGTTCTCCAGCAAAACGCTAAGTTCTCCAGCGAAAAGATAAGTTCTCCAGCAAAACGCTAAGTTCTCCAGCGAAATGATAAGTTCTCCAGCAAAACGATAAGTTCACCAGCGAAACAATAAGTTCTGCATTACCGAACCAATTTCTCAATTGAAACGCTATGTTCTCCTGCGAAACGCTAAGTTCTCCTACGAAAAGCAATGTTCTCCAGCGAAACGCTAGGTTCACCAGCGAAATGATAAGTTCTCCAGCAAAACACTAAGTATTAAAGCGAAACGCTATGTTCTCCAGCGAAACGCTAAGTTCTCCAGCAAAACACTAAGTTCTCCAGCAAAACACTAAGTTCTCCAGCGTAACGCTAAGTTTTCCAGTGAAATAATAAGTTCAGCATTACCGAACTAACTTCTCAATTGAAACGCAAAGTTCTCCAGCAAAACGCTAAGTTCTACATCGAAACGCTATGTTCTCCTGCGAAACGCTATGTTCTCCAGCGAAATGATAAGTTCTCCATCGAAACACTAAGTTTTACAGCAAGACGCTAAGTTCCGCAGCGAAACGCTAAGTTCTCCAGCAAAACGCTAAGTTCTCCATCAAAACACTAAGTATTACAGAGAAACGCTATGTTCTCCAGCGAAACCCTAAGTTCTCCAGCGAAACAATAAGTTCTCCAGCGAAACGCTAAGTTCTCCAGCAAAACACTAAGTTCTCCAGCAAAACGCTATGTTCTCCAGCGTAACGCTAAGTTTTCCAGTGAAACAATAAGTTCAGCATTACCGAACTAACTTCTCAATTGAAACGCAGAGTTCTCCAGCAAAACGCTAAGTTCTACATCGAAACGCAAAGTTCCCCAGACAAACGCTATGTTCTCCAGCGAAATGATAAGTTCTCCATCGAAACACTAAGTTTTACAGCAAGACGCTAAGTTCCGCAGCGAAACGCTAAGTTCTCCAGCAAAACGCTAAGTTCTCCATCAAAACACTAAGTATTACAGAGAAACGCTATGTTCTCCAGCGAAACGTAAGTTCTCCAGCAAAACACTAAGTTCTCCAGCGAAACGCTATGTTCTCCAGCGAAACGCTATGTTCTCCAGCGAAATGCTAAGTTTTCCAGTGAAACAATAAGTTCAGCATTACCGAACTAATTTCTCAATTGAAACGCAAAGTTCTCCAGCAAAACGCTAAGTTCTCCAGCGAAACGTTATATTCTCCAGCGAAACGCTAAGTTCTCCACAGAAAAGATAAGTTCTACATTACCGAACCAATTTCTCAATAGAAACGCTAAGTTCTCCAGCAAAACGCTAAGTTCTACAGCGAAACGCTATGTTCTCCTGCGAAACGCTATGTTCTCCAACGAAACGCTAAGTTCTCCAGCGAAACGCTAAGTTCTCCATCGAAACACTAAGTTTTACAGCAAGACGCTAAGTTCCGCAGCGAAACGATAAGTTCTCCAGCAAAACGCTAAGTTCTCCATCAAAACACTAAGTCTTACAGAGAAATGCTATGTTCTCCAGCGAAACACTAAGTTCTCCAGGGAACCGCTAGGTTCACCAGTGAAATGATAAGTTCTCCAACAAAACACTAAGTATTAAAGCGAAACGTTATGTTCTCCAGTGAAACGCTATGTTCTCCAGCGAAACGCTATGTTCTCCAGCAAAACGCTAAGTTCTGTAGCAAAATGATAAGTTCTCCAGCAAAACGCTAAGTTCTCCAGCGAAACGCAACGTTCTCCAGCAAAACGATAAGTTCACCAGCGAAACAGTAAGTTCTGCATTACCGAACCAATTTCTCAATTGAAACGCAATGTTCTCCAGCAAAACGCTAAGATTAACTGCACAACGCTATGTTCTCCTGCGAAACGCTAAGTTTTCCTGCGAAACGCAATGTTCTCCAGCGAAACGCTAGGTTCACCAGCGAAATGATAAGTTCTCCAGCAAAACACTAAGTATTAAAGCGAAACGCTATGTTCTCCAGTGAAACGATATGTTCTCCAGCGAAACGCTAAGTTCTCCAGCAAAACACTAAGTTCTCCAGCAAAACACTATGTTCTCCAGCGTAACGCTAAGTTTTCCAGTGAAACAAAAAGTTCAGCATTACTGAACTAACTTCTCAATTGAAACGCAAAGTTCTCCAGCAAAACGCTAAGTTCTACATCGAAACGTTATGTTCTCCAGCGAAACGCTAAGTTCTCCAGCGAAATGATAAGTTCTCCAGCAAAACGCTAAGTTCTCCAGCGAAACGCAACGTTCTCCAGCAAAACGATAAGTTCACCAGCGAAACAATAAGTTCTGCATTACCGAACCAATTTCTCAATTGAAACGCAATGTTCTCCAGCAAAACGCTAAGATTAACAGCACAACGCTATGTTCTCCTGCGAAACGCTAAGTTCTCCTGCGAAATGCAATGTTCTCCAGCGAAACGCTAGGTTCACCAGCGAAATGATTAGTTCTCCAGCAAAACACTATGTATTAAAGCGAAACGCTAAGTTCTCCAGCAAAACGCTAAGTTCTCCAGCAAAACGCTAAGTTCTCCAGCAAAACGCTAAGTTCTCCAGCAAAACGCTAAGTTCTCCAGCGAAAGGCTAAGTTCCCCAGCAAAACCCTAAGTTCTCCTGCAAAACGCAATGTTCTCCAGCGAAACGCTAGGTTCACCAGCGAAATTATAAGTTCTCCAGCAAAACACTAAGTATTAAAGCGAAACGCTATGTTCTCCAGTGAAACGCTATGTTCTCCAGCGAAACGCTAAGTTTTCCAGCAAAACACTAAGTTCTCCAGCAAAACACTAAGTTCTCCAGCGTAACGCTAAGTTTTCCAGTGAAACAAAAAGTTCAGCATTACCGAACTAACTTCTCAATTGAAACGCAAAGTTCTCCAGCAAAACGCTAAGTTCTCCAGCGAAAGGCTAAGTTCCCCAGCAAAACCCTACGTTCTCCTGCGAAACGCTATGTTCTCCTGCGAAACGCAATGTTCTCCAGCGAAACGCTAGGTTCACCAGCGAAATGATAAGTTCTCCAGCAAAACACTAAGTATTAAAGCGAAACGCTATGTTCTCCAGCAAAACCCTAACTTCTCCAGCGAAATGCTAAGTTCTCCAGCAAAACACTAAGTTCTCCAGCAAAACACTAAGTTCTCCAGCGTAACGCTAAGTTTTCCAGTGAAATAATAAGTTCAGCATTACCGAACTAACTTCTCAATTGAAACGCAAAGTTCTCCAGCAAAACGCTAAGTTCTACATCGAAACGCTATGTTCTCCAGCGAAATGATAAGTTCTCCATCGAAACACTAAGTTTTACAGCAAGACGCTAAGTTCCGCAGCGAAACGCTAAGTTCTCCAGCAAAACGCTAAGTTCACCATCAAAACACTAAGTATTACAGAGAAACGCTATGTTCTCCAGCGAAACCCTAAGTTCACCAGCGAAACAATAAGTTCTCCAGCGAAACGCAACGTTCTCCAGCAAAACGATAAGTTCACCAGCGAAACAATAAGTTCTGCATTACCGAACCAATTTCTCAATTGAAACGCAATGTTCTACAGCAAAACGCTAAGATTAACAGCACAACGCTATGTTCTCCTGCGAAACGCTAAGTTCTCCTGCGAAATGCAATGTTCTCCAGCGAAACGCTAGGTTCACCAGCGAAATGATTAGTTCTCCAGCAGAACACTATGTATTAAAGCGAAACGCTAAATTCTCCAGCAAAACGCTAAGTTCTCCAGCAAAACGCTAAGTTCTCCAGCAAAACGCTAAGTTCTCCAGCAAAACGCTAAGTTCTCCAGCGGAAGGCTAAGTTCCCCAGCAAAACCCTAAGTTCTCCTGCGAAACGCTATGTTCTCCTGCGAAACGCAATGTTCTCCAGCGAAACGCTAGGTTCACCAGCGAAATGATAAGTTCTCCAGCAAAACACTAAGTATTAAAGCGAAACGCTATGTTCTCCAGTGAAACGCTATGTTCTCCAACGAAACGCTAAATTTTCCAGCAAAACACTAAGTTCTCCAGCAAAACACTAAGTTCTCCAGCATAACGCTAAGTTTTCCAGTGAAACAAAAAGTTCAGCATTACCGAACTAACTTCTCAATTGAAACGCAAAGTTCTCCAGCAAAACGCTAAGTTCTACATCGAAACGCTATGTTCTCCTGCGAAACGCTATGTTCTCCAGCGAAATGATAAGTTCCCCATCGAAACACTAAGTTTTACAGCAAGACGCTAAGTTCTCCAGCAAAACGCTAAGTTCTCCATCCAAACACTAAGTATTAGAGAAAAACGCTATGTTCTCCAGCAAAACGCTAACTTCTCCAGCGAAATGGTAAGTTCTCCAGCAAAACGCTATGTTCTCCAGCGAAACGCTGTTCTCCACAGAAACGCTAAGTTCTCTAGCGAATCGCTAAGTTCTCCATTGAAACGCAGTGTTCTCCAGCGAAACGCTACGTTCTCCAGTGAAACACTAAGTTCTGCTTTACCGAACTAATTTCTCAATTGAGACGCAAAGTTCCCCAGACAAACGCTAAGTGCTCCAGCGAAACGCTAAGTTCTCCACAGAAAAGATAAGTCCTACATTACCGAACCAATTTCTGAATTGAAACGCTAAGTTCTTTAGCAAAACACTAAGCATTAAAGCGAAACACTTAGTTCTCCAGCAAAACGCTAAGTTCTCCAGCGAAAAGATAAGTTCTCCAGCAAAACGCTAAGTTCTCCAGCGAAATGATAAGTTCTCCAGCAAAACGATAAGTTCACCAGCGAAACAATAAGTTCTGCATTACCGAACCAATCTCTCAATTGAAACGCTATCTTCTCCTGCGAAACGCTAAGTTCTCCTGCGAAACGCAATGTTCTCCAGCGAAACGCTAGGTTCACCAGCGAAATGATAAGTTCTCCAGCAAAACACTAAGTATTAAAGCGAAACGCTATGTTCTCCAGTGAAACGCTATGTTCTCCAGCGAAACGCTAAGTTCTCCAGCAAAACACTAAGTTCTCCAGCAAAACACTAAGTTCTCCAGCGTAACGCTAAGTTTTCCAGTGAAACAAAAAGTTCAGCATTACCGAACTAACTTCTCAATTGAAACGCAAAATTCTCCAGCAAAACGCTAAGTTCTCCAGCGAAAGGCTAAGTTCCCCAGCAAAACCCTACGTTCTCCTGCGAAACGCTATGTTCTCCTGCGAAACGCAATGTTCTCCAGCGAAACGCTAGGTTCACCAGCGAAATGATAAGTTCTCCAGCAAAACACTAAGTATTAAAGCGAAACGCTATGTTCTCCAGCAAAACCCAAACTTCTCCAGCGAAACGCTAAGTTCTCCAGCAAAACACTAAGTTCTCCAGCAAAACACTAAGTTCTCCAGCGTAACGCTAAGTTTTCCAGTGAAATAATAAGTTCAGCATTACCGAACTAACTTCTCAATTGAAACGCAAAGTTCTCCAGCAAAACGCTATGTTCTCCAGCGAAACGCTGTTCTCCACAGAAACGCTAAGTTCTCTAGCGAATCGCTAAGTTCTCCATTGAAACGCAGTGTTCTCCAGCGAAACGCTACGTTCTCCAGTGAAACACTAAGTTCTGCTTTACCGAACTAATTTCTCAATTGAGACGCAAAGTTCCCCAGACAAACGCTAAGTGCTCCAGCGAAACGCTAAGTTCTCCACAGAAAAGATAAGTCCTACATTACCGAACCAATTTCTGAATTGAAACGCTAAGTTCTTTAGCAAAACACTAAGCATTAAAGCGAAACACTTAGTTCTCCAGCAAAACGCTAAGTTCTCCAGCGAAAAGATAAGTTCTCCAGCAAAACGCTAAGTTCTCCAGCGAAATGATAAGTTCTCCAGCAAAACGATAAGTTCACCAGCGAAACAATAAGTTCTGCATTACCGAACCAATTTCTCAATTGAAACGCTATCTTCTCCTGCGAAACGCTAAGTTCTCCTGCGAAACGCAATGTTCTCCAGCGAAACGCTAGGTTCACCAGCGAAATGATAAGTTCTCCAGCAAAACACTAAGTATTAAAGCGAAACGCTATGTTCTCCAGTGAAATGCTATGTTCTCCAGCGAAACGCTAAGTTCTCCAGCAAAACACTAAGTTCTCCAGCAAAACACTAAGTTCTCCAGCATAACGCTAAGTTTTCCAGTGAAACAAAAAGTTCAGCATTACCGAACTAACTTCTCAATTGAAACGCAAAGTTCTCCAGCAAAACGCTAAGTTCTACATCGAAACGCTATGTTCTCCTGCAAAACGCTATGTTCTCCAGCGAAATGATAAGTTCCCCATCGAAACACTAAGTTTTACAGCAAGACGCTAAGTTCTCCAGCAAAACGCTAAGTTCTCCATCCAAACACTAAGTATTAGAGAAAAACGCTATGTTCTCCAGCAAAACGCTAACTTCTCCAGCGAAATGGTAAGTTCTCCAGCAAAACGCTATGTTCTCCAGCGAAACGCTGTTCTCCACAGAAACGCTAAGTTCTCTAGCGAATCGCTAAGTTCTCCATTGAAACGCAGTGTTCTCCAGCGAAACGCTACGTTCTCCAGTGAAACACTAAGTTCTGCTTTACCGAACTAATTTCTCAATTGAGACGCAAAGTTCCCCAGACAAACGCTAAGTGCTCCAGCGAAACGCTAAGTTCTCCACAGAAAAGATAAGTCCTACATTACCGAACCAATTTCTGAATTGAAACGCTAAGTTCTTTAGCAAAACACTAAGCATTAAAGCGAAACACTTAGTTCTCCAGCAAAACGCTAAGTTCTCCAGCGAAAAGATAAGTTCTCCAGCAAAACAATAAGTTCTCCAGCGAAATGATAAGTTCTCCAGCAAAACGATAAGTTCACCAGCGAAACAATAAGTTCTGCATTACCGAACCAATCTCTCAATTGAAACGCTATCTTCTCCTGCGAAACGCTAAGTTCTCCTGCGAAACGCAATGTTCTCCAGCGAAACGCTAGGTTCACCAGCGAAATGATAAGTTCTCCAGCAAAACACTAAGTATTAAAGCGAAACGCTATGTTCTCCAGTGAAACGCTATGTTCTCCAGCGAAACGCTAAGTTCTCCAGCAAAACACTAAGTTCTCCAGCAAAACACTAAGTTCTCCAGCGTAACGCTAAGTTTTCCAGTGAAACAAAAAGTTCAGCATTACCGAACTAACTTCTCAATTGAAACGCAAAATTCTCCAGCAAAACGCTAAGTTCTCCAGCGAAAGGCTAAGTTCCCCAGCAAAACCCTACGTTCTCCTGCGAAACGCTATGTTCTCCTGCGAAACGCAATGTTCTCCAGCGAAACGCTAGGTTCACCAGCGAAATGATAAGTTCTCCAGCAAAACACTAAGTATTAAAGCGAAACGCTATGTTCTCCAGCAAAACCCAAACTTCTCCAGCGAAACGCTAAGTTCTCCAGCAAAACACTAAGTTCTCCAGCAAAACACTAAGTTCTCCAGCGTAACGCTAAGTTTTCCAGTGAAATAATAAGTTCAGCATTACCGAACTAACTTCTCAATTGAAACGCAAAGTTCTCCAGCAAAACGCTAAGTTCTACATCGAAACGCTATGTTCTCCTGCGAAACGCTATGTTCTCCAGCGAAATGATAAGTTCTCCATCGAAACACTAAGTTTTACAGCAAGACGCTAAGTTCCGCAGCGAAACGCTAAGTTCTCCAGCAAAACGCTAAGTTCTCCATCAAAACACTAAGTATTACAGAGAAACGCTATGTTCTCCAGCGAAACCCTAAGTTCACCAGCGAAACAATAAGTTCTCCAGCGAAACGCTAAGTTCTCCAGCAAAACACTAAGTTCTCCAGCAAAACGCTATGTTCTCCAGCGTAACGCTAAGTTTTCCAGTGAAACAATAAGTTCAGCATTACCGAACTAACTTCTCAATTGAAACGCAGAGTTCTCCAGCAAAACGCTAAGTTCTACATCGAAACGCAAAGTTCCCCAGACAAACGCTATGTTCTCCAGCGAAATGATAAGTTCTCCATCGCAACACTAAGTTTTACAGCAAGACGCTAAGTTCCGCAGCGAAACGCTAAGTTCTCCAGCAAAACGCTAAGTTCTCCATCAAAACACTAAGTATTACAGAGAAACGCTATGTTCTCCAGCGAAACGTAAGTTCTCCAGCAAAACACTAAGTTCTCCAGCGAAACGCTATGTTATCCAGCGTAACGCTATGTTCTCCAGCGAAATGCTAAGTTTTCCAGTGAAACAATAAGTTCAGCATTACCGAACTAATTTCTCAATTGAAATGCAAAGTTCTCCAGCAAAACGCTAAGTTCTCCAGCGAAACGTTATATTCTCCAGCGAAACGCTAAGTTCTCCACAGAAAAGATAAGTTCTACATTACCGAACCAATTTCTCAATTGAAACGCTAAGTTCTCCAGCAAAACGCTAAGTTCTACAGCGAAACGCTATGTTCTCCTGCGAAACGCTATGTTCTCCAACGAAACGCTAAGTTCTCCAGCGAAACGCTAAGTTCTCCATCGAAACACTAAGTTTTACAGCAACACGCTAAGTTCCGCAGCGAAACGATAAGTTCTCCAGCAAAACGCTAAGTTCTCCATCAAAACACTAAGTCTTACAGAGAAATGCTATGTTCTCCAGCGAAACGCTAAGTTCTCCAGGGAACCGCTAGGTTCACCAGTGAAATGATAAGTTCTCCAGCAAAACACTAAGTATTAAAGCGAAACGTTATGTTCTCCAGTGCAACGCTATGTTCTCCAGCGAAACGCTATGTTCTCCAGCGAAACGCTAAGTTCTGTAGCAAAATGATAAGTTCTCCAGCAAAACGCTAAGTTCTCCAGCGAAACGCAACGTTCTCCAGCAAAACGATAAGTTCACCAGCGAAACAGTAAGTTCTGCATTACCGAACCAATTTCTCAATTGAAACGCAATGTTCTCCAGCAAAACGCTAAGATTAACTGCACAACGCTATGTTCTCCTGCGAAACGCTAAGTTTTCCTGCGAAACGCAATGTTCTCCAGCGAAACGCTAGGTTCACCAGCGAAATTATAAGTTCTCCAGCAAAACACTAAGTATTAAAGCGAAACGCTATGTTCTCCAGTGAAACGATATGTTCTCCAGCGAAACGCTAAGTTCTCCACCAAAACACTAAGTTCTCCAGCAAAACACTATGTTCTCCAGCGTAACGCTAAGTTTTCCAGTGAAACAAAAAGTTCAGCATTACTGAACTAACTTCTCAATTGAAACGCAAGGTTCTCCAGCAAAACGCTAAGTTCACCAGCGAAACGTTATGTTCTCCAGCGAAACGCTAAGTTCTCCAGCGAAATGATAAGTTCTCCAGCAAAACGCTAAGTTCTCCAGCGAAACGCAACGTTCTCCAGCAAAACGATAAGTTCACCAGCGAAACAATAAGTTCTGCATTACCGAACCAATTTCTCAATTGAAACGCAATGTTCTCCAGCAAAACGCTAAGATTAACAGCACAACGCTATGTTCTCCTGCGAAACGCTAAGTTCTCCTGCGAAATGCAATGTTCTCCAGCGAAACGCTAGGTTCACCAGCGAAATGATTAGTTCTCCAGCAAAACACTATGTATTAAAGCGAAACGCTAAGTTCTCCAGCAAAACGCTAAGTTCTCCAGCAAAACGCTAAGTTCTCCAGCAAAATGCTAAGTTCTCCAGCAAAACGCTAAGTTCTCCAGCGAAAGGCTAAGTTCCCCAGCAAAACCCTAAGTTCTCCTGCGAAACGCAATGTTCTCCAGCGAAACGCTAGGTTCACCAGCGAAATTATAAGTTCTCCAGCAAAACACTAAGTATTAAAGCGAAACGCTATGTTCTCCAGTGAAACGCTATGTTCTCCAGCGAAACGCTAAGTTTTCCAGCAAAACACTAAGTTCTCCAGCAAAACACTAAGTTCTCCAGCGTAACGCTAAGTTTTCCAGTGAAACAAAAAGTTCAGCATTACCGAACTAACTTCTCAATTGAAACGCAAAGTTCTCCAGCAAAACGCTAAGTTCTACATCGAAACGCTATGTTCTCCTGCGAAACGCTATGTTCTCCAGCGAAATGATAAGTTCCCCATCGAAACACTAAGTTTTACAGCAAGACGCTAAGTTCTCCAGCAAAACGCTAAGTTCTCCATCCAAACACTAAGTATTAGAGAAAAACGCTATGTTCTCCAGCAAAATGCTAACTTCTCCAGCGTAACGCTAAGTTTTCCAGTGAAACAAAAAGTTCAGGATTACCGAACTAACTTCTCAATTGAAACGCAAAGTTCCCCAGACAAACGCTAAGTGCTCCAGCGAAACGCTAAGTTCTCCACAGAAAAGATAAGTCCTACATTACCGAACCAATTTCTGAATTGAAACGCTAAGTTCTTTAGCAAAACACTACGTATTAAAGCGAAACAATTAGTTCTCCAGCAAAACGCTAAGTTCTCCAGCGAAAAGATACGTTCTCCAGCAAAACGCTAAGTTCTCCAGCGAAAGGCTAAGTTCCCCAGCAAAACCCTAAGTTCTCCTGCGAAACGCTATGTTCCCCTGCGAAACGCAATGTTCTCCAGCGAAACGCTAGGTTCACCAGCGAAATTATAAGTTCTCCAGCAAAACACTAAGTATTAAAGCGAAACGCTATGTTCTCCAGTGAAACGCTATGTTCTCCAGCGAAACGCTAAGTTTTCCAGCAAAACACTAAGTTCTCCAGCAAAACACTAAGTTCTCCAGCGTAACGCTAAGTTTTCCAGTGAAACAAAAAGTTCAGCATTACCGAACTAACTTCTCAATTGAAACGCAAAGTTCTCCAGCAAAACGCTAAGTTCACCAGCGAAACGCAACGTTCTCCAGCAAAACGATAAGTTCACCAGCGAAACAGTAAGTTCTGCATTACCGAACCAATTTCTCAATTGAAACGCAATGTTCTCCAGCAAAACGCTAAGATTAACTGCACAACGCTATGTTCTCCTGCGAAACGCTAAGTTTTCCTGCGAAACGCAATGTTCTCCAGCGAAACGCTAGGTTCACCAGCGAAATTATAAGTTCTCCAGCAAAACACTAAGTATTAAAGCGAAACGCTATGTTCTCCAGTGAAACGATATGTTCTCCAGCGAAACGCTAAGTTCTCCAGCAAAACACTAAGTTCTCCAGCAAAACACTATGTTCTCCAGCGTAACGCTAAGTTTTCCAGTGAAACAAAAAGTTCAGCATTACTGAACTAACTTCTCAATTGAAACGCAAGGTTCTCCAGCAAAACGCTAAGTTCACCAGCGAAACGTTATGTTCTCCAGCGAAACGCTAAGTTCTCCAGCGAAATGATAAGTTCTCCAGCAAAACGCTAAGTTCTCCAGCGAAACGCAACGTTCTCCAGCAAAACGATAAGTTCACCAGCGAAACAATAAGTTCTGCATTACCGAACCAATTTCTCAATTGAAACGCAATGTTCTCCAGCAAAACGCTAAGATTAACAGCACAACGCTATGTTCTCCTGCGAAACGCTAAGTTCTCCTGCGAAATGCAATGTTCTCCAGCGAAACGCTAGGTTCACCAGCGAAATGATTAGTTCTCCAGCAAAACACTATGTATTAAAGCGAAACGCTAAGTTCTCCAGCAAAACGCTAAGTTCTCCAGCAAAACGCTAAGTTCTCCAGCAAAATGCTAAGTTCTCCAGCAAAACGCTAAGTTCTCCAGCGAAAGGCTAAGTTCCCCAGCAAAACCCTAAGTTCTCCTGCGAAACGCAATGTTCTCCAGCGAAACGCTAGGTTCACCAGCGAAATTATAAGTTCTCCAGCAAAACACTAAGTATTAAAGCGAAACGCTATGTTCTCCAGTGAAACGCTATGTTCTCCAGCGAAACGCTAAGTTTTCCAGCAAAACACTAAGTTCTCCAGCAAAACACTAAGTTCTCCAGCGTAACGCTAAGTTTTCCAGTGAAACAAAAAGTTCAGCATTACCGAACTAACTTCTCAATTGAAATGCAAAGTTCTCCAGCAAAACGCTAAGTTCTACATCGAAACGCTATGTTCTCCTGCGAAACGCTATGTTCTCCAGCGAAATGATAAGTTCCCCATCGAAACACTAAGTTTTACAGCAAGACGCTAAGTTCTCCAGCAAAACGCTAAGTTCTCCATCCAAACACTAAGTATTAGAGAAAAACGCTATGTTCTCCAGCAAAATGCTAACTTCTCCAGCGTAACGCTAAGTTTTCCAGTGAAACAAAAAGTTCAGGATTACCGAACTAACTTCTCAATTGAAACGCAAAGTTCCCCAGACATACGCTAAGTGCTCCAGCGAAACGCTAAGTTCTCCACAGAAAAGATAAGTCCTACATTACCGAACCAATTTCTGAATTGAAACGCTAAGTTCTTTAGCAAAACACTACGTATTAAAGCGAAACAATTAGTTCTCCAGCAAAACGCTAAGTTCTCCAGCGAAAAGATACGTTCTCCAGCAAAACGCTAAGTTCTCCAGCGAAAGGCTAAGTTCCCCAGCAAAACCCTAAGTTCTCCTGCGAAACGCTATGTTCCCCTGCGAAACGCAATGTTCTCCAGCGAAACGCTAGGTTCACCAGCGAAATTATAAGTTCTCCAGCAAAACACTAAGTATTAAAGCGAAACGCTATGTTCTCCAGGGAAACGCTATGTTCTCCAGCGAAACGCTAAGTTTTCCAGCAAAACACTAAGTTCTCCAGCAAAACACTAAGTTCTCCAGCGTAACGCTAAGTTTTCCAGTGAAACAAAAAGTTCAGCATTACCGAACTAACTTCTCAATTGAAACGCAAAGTTCTCCAGCAAAACGCTAAGTTCTACATCGAAACGCTATGTTCTCCTGCGAAACGCTATGTTCTCCAGCGAAATGATAAGTTCCCCATCGAAACACTAAGTTTTACAGCAAGACGCTAAGTTCTCCAGCAAAACGCTAAGTTCTCCATCCAAACACTAAGTATTAGAGAAAAACGCTATGTTCTCCAGCAAAACGCTAACTTCTCCAGCGAAATGGTAAGTTCTCCAGCAAAACGCTATGTTCCCCAGCGAAACGCTGTTCTCCACAGAAACGCTAAGTTCTCTAGCGAATCGCTAAGTTCTCCATTGAAACGCAGTGTTCTCCAGCGAAACGCTACGTTCTCCAGTGAAACACTAAGTTCTGCTTTACCGAACTAATTTCTCAATTGAGACGCAAAGTTCCCCAGACAAACGCTAAGTGCTCCAGCGAAACGCTAAGTTCTCCACAGAAAAGATAAGTCCTACATTACCGAACCAATTTCTGAATTGAAACGCTAAGTTCTTTAGCAAAACACTAAGTATTAAAGCGAAACACAACGTTCTCCAGCAAAACGCTAAGTTCTCCAGCGAAATGATAAGTTCTCCAGCAAAACGATAAGTTCACCAGCGAAACAATAAGTTCTGCATTACCGAACCAATCTCTCAATTGAAACGCTATCTTCTCCTGCGAAACGCTAAGTTCTCCTGCGAAACGCAATGTTCTCCAGCGAAACGCTAGGTTCACCAGCGAAATGATAAGTTCTCCAGCAAAACACTAAGTATTAAAGCGAAACGCTATGTTCTCCAGTGAAATGCTATGTTCTCCAGCGAAACGCTAAGTTCTCCAGCAAAACACTAAGTTCTCCAGCAAAACACTAAGTTCTCCAGCGTAACGCTAAGTTTTCCAGTGAAACAAAAAGTTCAGCATTACCGAACTAACTTCTCAATTGAAACGCAAAGTTCTCCAGCAAAACGCTAAGTTCTACATCGAAACGCTATGTTCTCCTGCGAAACGCTATGTTCTCCAGCGAAATGATAAGTTCCCCATCGAAACACTAAGTTTTACAGCAAGACGCTAAGTTCTCCAGCAAAACGCTAAGTTCTCCATCCAAACACTAAGTATTAGAGAAAAACGCTATGTTCTCCAGCAAAACGCTAACTTCTCCAGCGAAATGGTAAGTTCTCCAGCAAAACGCTATGTTCTCCAGCGAAACGCTGTTCTCCACAGAAACGCTAAGTTCTCTAGCGAATCGCTAAGTTCTCCATTGAAACGCAGTGTTCTCCAGCGAAACGCTACGTTCTCCAGTGAAACACTAAGTTCTGCTTTACCGAACTAATTTCTCAATTGAGACGCAAAGTTCCCCAGACAAACGCTAAGTGCTCCAGCGAAACGCTAAGTCCTCCACAGAAAAGATAAGTCCTACATTACCGAACCAATTTCTGAATTGAAACGCTAAGTTCTTTAGCAAAACACTAAGCATTAAAGCGAAACACTTAGTTCTCCAGCAAAACGCTAAGTTCTCCAGCGAAAAGATAAGTTCTCCAGCAAAACGCTAAGTTCTCCAGCGAAATGATAAGTTCTCCAGCAAAACGATAAGTTCACCAGCGAAACAATAAGTTCTGCATTACCGAAACAATTTCTCAATTGAAACGCTATGTTCTCCTGCGAAACGCTAAGTTCTCCTGCGAAACGCAATGTTCTCCAGCGAAACGCTAGGTTCACCAGCGAAATGATAAGTTCTCCAGCAAAACACTAAGTATTAAAGCGAAACGCTATGTTCTCCAGTGAAACGCTATGTTCTCCAGCGAAACGCTAAGTTCTCCAGCAAAACACTAAGTTCTCCAGCAAAACACTATGTTCTCCAGCGTAACGCTAAGTTTTCCAGTGAAACAAAAAGTTCAGCATTACCGAACTAACTTCTCAATTGAAACGCAAAATTCTCCAGCAAAACGCTAAGTTCTCCAGCGAAAGGCTAAGTTCCCCAGCAAAACCCTACGTTCTCCTGCGAAACGCTATGTTCTCCTGCGAAACGCAATGTTCTCCAGCGAAACGCTAGGTTCACCAGCGAAATGATAAGTTCTCCAGCAAAACACTAAGTATTAAAGCGAAACGCTATGTTCTCCAGCAAAACCCTAACTTCTCCAGCGAAACGCTAAGTTCTCCAGCAAAACACTAAGTTCTCCAGCGTAACGCTAAGTTTTCCAGTGAAATAATAAGTTCAGCATTACCGAACTAACTTCTCAATTGAAACGCAAAGTTCTCCAGCAAAACGCTAAGTTCTACATCGAAACACTATGTTCTCCTGCGAAAGGCTATGTTCTCCAGCGAAATGATAAGTTCTCCATCGAAACACTAAGTTTTACAGCAAGACGCTAAGTTCCGCAGCGAAACGCTAAGTTCTCCAGCAAAACGCTAAGTTCTCCATCAAAACACTAAGTATTACAGAGAAACGCTATGTTCTCCAGCGAAACCCTAAGTTCACCAGCGAAACAATAAGTTCTCCAGCGAAACGCTAAGTTCTCCAGCAAAACACTAAGTTCTCCAGCAAAACGCTATGTTCTCCAGCGTAACGCTAAGTTTTCCAGTGAAACAATAAGTTCAGCATTACCGAACTAACTTCTCAATTGAAACGCAAAGTTCTCCAGCAAAAGGCTAAGTTCTACATCGAAACGCAAAGTTCCCCAGACAAACGCTATGTTCTCCAGCGAAATGATAAGTTCTCCATCGAAACACTAGGTTTTACAGCAAGACGCTAAGTTCCGCAGCGAAACGCTAAGTTCTCCAGCAAAACGCTAAGTTCACCATCAAAACACTAAGTATTACAGAGAAACGCTATGTTCTCCAGCGAAACGTAAGTTCTCCAGCAAAACACTAAGTTCTCCAGCGAAACGCTATGTTCTCAAGCGAAACGCTATGTTCTCCAGCGAAACGCTAAGTTTTCCAGTGAAACAATAAGTTCAGCATTACCGAACTAATTTCTCAATTGAAACGCAAAGTTCTCCAGCAAAACGGTAAGTTCTCCAGCGAAACGTTATATTCTCCAGCGAAACGCTAAGTTCTCCACAGAAAAGATAAGTTCTACATTACCGAACCAATTTCTCAATTGAAACGCTAAGTTCTCCAGCAAAACGCTAAGATCTACAGCGAAACGCTATGTTCTCCTGCGAAACGCTATGTTCTCCAACGAAACGCTAAGTTCTCCAGCGAAACGCTAAGTTCTCCAGCGAAACGCTAAGTTTTACAGCAACACGCTAAGTTCCGCAGCGAAACGATAAGTTCTCCAGCAAAACACTAAGTATTAAAGCGAAACGCTATGTTCTCCAG
This sequence comes from Lathamus discolor, assembly GCF_037157495.1. Taxonomy (NCBI): domain Eukaryota; kingdom Metazoa; phylum Chordata; class Aves; order Psittaciformes; family Psittacidae; genus Lathamus; species Lathamus discolor. The sequence continues at coordinate 158,256 of NC_088884.1, forward strand.
TGAAACGATATGTTCTCCAGCGAAACGCTAAGTTTTCCAGTGAAACAAAAAGTTCAGCATTACTGAACTAACTTCTCAATTGAAACGCAAAGTTCTCCAGCAAAACGCTAAGTTCACCAGCGAAACGTTATGTTCTCCAGCGAAACGCTAAGTTCTCCAGCGAAATGATAAGTTCTCCAGCAAAACGCTAAGTTCTCCAGCGAAACGCAACGTTCTCCAGCAAAACGATAAGTTCACCAGCGAAACAATAAGTTCTGCATTACCGAACCAATTTCTCAATTGAAACGCAATGTTCTCCAGCAAAACGCTAAGATTAACAGCACAACGCTATGTTCTCCTGCGAAACGCTAAGTTCTCCTGCGAAATGCAATGTTCTCCAGCGAAACGCTAGGTTCACCAGCGAAATGATTAGTTCTCCAGCAAAACACTATGTATTAAAGCGAAACGCTATGTTCTCCAGCAAAACGCTAAGTTCTCCAGCAAAACGCTAAGTTCTCCAGCAAAACGCTAAGTTCTCCAGCAAAACGCTAAGTTCTCCAGCGAAAGGCTAAGTTCCCCAGCAAAACCCTAAGTTCTCCTGCGAAACGCAATGTTCTCCACCGAAACGCTAGGTTAACCAGCGAAATTATAAGTTCTCCAGCAAAACACTAAGTATTAAAGCGAAACGCTATGTTCTCCAGTGAAACGCTATGTTCTCCAGCGAAACGCTAAGTTTTCCAGCAAAACACTAAGTTCTCCAGCAAAACACTAAGTTCTCCAGCGTAACGCTAAGTTTTCCAGTGAAACAAAAAGTTCAGCATTACCGAACTAACTTCTCAATTGAAACGCAAAGTTCTCCAGCAAAACGCTAAGTTCTACATCGAAACGCTATGTTCTCCTGCGAAACGCTATGTTCTCCAGCGAAATGATAAGTTCCCCATCGAAACACTAAGTTTTACAGCAAGACGCTAAGTTCTCCAGCAAAACGCTAAGTTCTCCATCCAAACACTAAGTATTAGAGAAAAACGCTATGTTCTCCAGCAAAACGCTAACTTCTCCAGCGTAACGCTAAGTTTTCCAGTGAAACAAAAAGTTCAGGATTACCGAACTAACTTCTCAATTGAAACGCAAAGTTCCCCAGACAAACGCTAAGTGCTCCAGCGAAACGCTAAGTTCTCCACAGAAAAGATAAGTCCTACATTACCGAACCAATTTCTGAATTGAAACGCTAAGTTCTTTAGCAAAACACTAAGTATTAAAGCGAAACACTTAGTTCTCCAGCAAAACGCTAAGTTCTCCAGCGAAAAGATACGTTCTCCAGCAAAACGCTAAGTTCTCCAGCGAAAGGCTAAGTTCCCCAGCAAAACCCTAAGTTCTCCTGCGAAACGCTATGTTCTCCTGCGAAACACTAAGTTCTCCAGCGTAACGCTAAGTTTTCCAGTGAAATAATAAGTTCAGCATTACCGAACTAACTTCTCAATTGAAACGCAAAGTTCTCCAGCAAAACGCTAAGTTCTACATCGAAACACTATGTTCTCCTGCGAAAGGCTATGTTCTCCAGCGAAATGATAAGTTCTCCATCGAAACACTAAGTTTTACAGCAAGACGCTAAGTTCCGCAGCGAAACGCTAAGTTCTCCAGCAAAACGCTAAGTTCTCCATCAAAACACTAAGTATTACAGAGAAACGCTATGTTCTCCAGCGAAACCCTAAGTTCACCAGCGAAACAATAAGTTCTCCAGCGAAACGCTAAGTTCTCCAGCAAAACACTAAGTTCTCCAGCAAAACGCTATGTTCTCCAGCGTAACGCTAAGTTTTCCAGTGAAACAATAAGTTCAGCATTACCGAACTAACTTCTCAATTGAAACGCAAAGTTCTCCAGCAAAAGGCTAAGTTCTACATCGAAACGCAAAGTTCCCCAGACAAACGCTATGTTCTCCAGCGAAATGATAAGTTCTCCATCGAAACACTAGGTTTTACAGCAAGACGCTAAGTTCCGCAGCGAAACGCTAAGTTCTCCAGCAAAACGCTAAGTTCACCATCAAAACACTAAGTATTACAGAGAAACGCTATGTTCTCCAGCGAAACGTAAGTTCTCCAGCAAAACACTAAGTTCTCCAGCGAAACGCTATGTTCTCAAGCGAAACGCTATGTTCTCCAGCGAAACGCTAAGTTTTCCAGTGAAACAATAAGTTCAGCATTACCGAACTAATTTCTCAATTGAAACGCAAAGTTCTCCAGCAAAACGGTAAGTTCTCCAGCGAAAAGTTATATTCTCCAGCGAAACGCTAAGTTCTCCACAGAAAAGATAAGTTCTACATTACCGAACCAATTTCTCAATTGAAACGCTAAGTTCTCCAGCAAAACGCTAAGATCTACAGCGAAACGCTATGTTCTCCTGCGAAACGCTATGTTCTCCAACGAAACGCTAAGTTCTCCAGCGAAACGCTAAGTTCTCCAGCGAAACGCTAAGTTTTACAGCAACACGCTAAGTTCCGCAGCGAAACGATAAGTTCTCCAGCAAAACACTAAGTATTAAAGCGAAACGCTATGTTCTCCAGTGAAACGATATGTTCTCCAGCGAAACGCTAAGTTTTCCAGTGAAACAAAAAGTTCAGCATTACTGAACTAACTTCTCAATTGAAACGCAAAGTTCTCCAGCAAAACGCTAAGTTCACCAGCGAAACGTTATGTTCTCCAGCGAAACGCTAAGTTCTCCAGCGAAATGATAAGTTCTCCAGCAAAACGCTAAGTTCTCCAGCGAAACGCAACGTTCTCCAGCAAAACGATAAGTTCACCAGCGAAACAATAAGTTCTGCATTACCGAACCAATTTCTCAATTGAAACGCAATGTTCTCCAGCAAAACGCTAAGATTAACAGCACAACGCTATGTTCTCCTGCGAAACGCTAAGTTCTCCTGCGAAATGCAATGTTCTCCAGCGAAACGCTAGGTTCACCAGCGAAATGATTAGTTCTCCAGCAAAACACTATGTATTAAAGCGAAACGCTATGTTCTCCAGCAAAACGCTAAGTTCTCCAGCAAAACGCTAAGTTCTCCAGCAAAACGCTAAGTTCTCCAGCGAAAGGCTAAGTTCCCCAGCAAAACCCTAAGTTCTCCTGCGAAACGCAATGTTCTCCACCGAAACGCTAGGTTCACCAGCGAAATGATTAGTTCTCCAGCAAAACACTATGTATTAAAGCGAAACGCTATGTTCTCCAGTGAAACGCTATGTTCTCCAGCGAAACGCTAAGTTTTCCAGCAAAACACTAAGTTCTCCAGCAAAACACTAAGTTCTCCAGCGTAACGCTAAGTTTTCCAGTGAAACAAAAAGTTCAGCATTACCGAACTAACTTCTCAATTGAAACGCAAAGTTCTCCAGCAAAACGCTAAGTTCTACATCGAAACGCTATGTTCTCCTGCGAAACGCTATGTTCTCCAGCGAAATGATAAGTTCCCCATCGAAACACTAAGTTTTACAGCAAGACGCTAAGTTCTCCAGCAAAACGCTAAGTTCTCCATCCAAACACTAAGTATTAGAGAAAAACGCTATGTTCTCCAGCAAAACGCTAACTTCTCCAGCGTAACGCTAAGTTTTCCAGTGAAACAAAAAGTTCAGGATTACCGAACTAACTTCTCAATTGAAACGCAAAGTTCCCCAGACAAACGCTAAGTGCTCCAGCGAAACGCTAAGTTCTCCACAGAAAAGATAAGTCCTACATTACCGAACCAATTTCTGAATTGAAACGCTAAGTTCTTTAGCAAAACACTAAGTATTAAAGCGAAACACTTAGTTCTCCAGCAAAACGCTAAGTTCTCCAGCGAAAAGATACGTTCTCCAGCAAAACGCTAAGTTCTCCAGCGAAAGGCTAAGTTCCCCAGCAAAACCCTACGTTCTCCTGCGAAACGCTATGTTCTCCTGCGAAACGCAATGTTCTCCAGCGAAACGCTAGGTTCACCAGCGAAATTATAAGTTCTCCAGCAAAACACTAAGTATTAAAGCAAAACGCTATGTTCTCCAGTGAAACGCTATGTTCTCCAGCGAAACGCTAAGTTTTCCAGCAAAACACTAAGTTCTCCAGCAAAACACTAAGTTCTCCAGCGTAACGCTAAGTTTTCCAGTGAAACAAAAAGTTCAGCATTACCGAACTAACTTCTCAATTGAAACGCAAAGTTCTCCAGCAAAACGCTAAGTTCTACATCGAAACGCTATGTTCTCCTGCGAAACGCTATGTTCTCCAGCGAAATGATAAGTTCCCCATCGAAACACTAAGTTTTACAGCAAGACGCTAAGTTCTCCAGCAAAACGCTAAGTTCTCCATCCAAACACTAAGTATTAGAGAAAAACGCTATGTTCTCCAGCAAAACGCTAACTTCTCCAGCGAAATGGTAAGTTCTCCAGCAAAACGCTATGTTCTCCAGCGAAACGCTGTTCTCCACAGAAACGCTAAGTTCTCTAGCGAATCGCTAAGTTCTCCATTGAAACGCAGTGTTCTCCAGCGAAACGCTACGTTCTCCAGTGAAACACTAAGTTCTGCTTTACCGAACTAATTTCTCAATTGAGACGCAAAGTTCCCCAGACAAACGCTAAGTGCTCCAGCGAAACGCTAAGTCCTCCACAGAAAAGATAAGTCCTACATTACCGAACCAATTTCTGAATTGAAACGCTAAGTTCTTTAGCAAAACACTAAGCATTAAAGCGAAACACTTAGTTCTCCAGCAAAACGCTAAGTTCTCCAGCGAAAAGATAAGTTCTCCAGCAAAACGCTAAGTTCTCCAGCGAAATGATAAGTTCTCCAGCAAAACGATAAGTTCACCAGCGAAACAATAAGTTCTGCATTACCGAAACAATTTCTCAATTGAAACGCTATGTTCTCCTGCGAAACGCTAAGTTCTCCTGCGAAACGCAATGTTCTCCAGCGAAACGCTAGGTTCACCAGCGAAATGATAAGTTCTCCAGCAAAACACTAAGTATTAAAGCGAAACGCTATGTTCTCCAGTGAAACGCTATGTTCTCCAGCGAAACGCTAAGTTCTCCAGCAAAACACTAAGTTCTCCAGCAAAACACTATGTTCTCCAGCGTAACGCTAAGTTTTCCAGTGAAACAAAAAGTTCAGCATTACCGAACTAACTTCTCAATTGAAACGCAAAATTCTCCAGCAAAACGCTAAGTTCTCCAGCGAAAGGCTAAGTTCCCCAGCAAAACCCTACGTTCTCCTGCGAAACGCTATGTTCTCCTGCGAAACGCAATGTTCTCCAGCGAAACGCTAGGTTCACCAGCGAAATGATAAGTTCTCCAGCAAAACACTAAGTATTAAAGCGAAACGCTATGTTCTCCAGCAAAACCCTAACTTCTCCAGCGAAACGCTAAGTTCTCCAGCAAAACACTAAGTTCTCCAGCGTAACGCTAAGTTTTCCAGTGAAATAATAAGTTCAGCATTACCGAACTAACTTCTCAATTGAAACACAAAGTTCTCCAGCAAAACGCTAAGTTCTACATCGAAACACTATGTTCTCCTGCGAAAGGCTATGTTCTCCAGCGAAATGATAAGTTCTCCATCGAAACACTAAGTTTTACAGCAAGACGCTAAGTTCCGCAGCGAAACGCTAAGTTCTCCAGCAAAACGCTAAGTTCTCCATCAAAACACTAAGTATTACAGAGAAACGCTATGTTCTCCAGCGAAACCCTAAGTTCACCAGCGAAACAATAAGTTCTCCAGCGAAACGCTAAGTTCTCCAGCAAAACACTAAGTTCTCCAGCAAAACGCTATGTTCTCCAGCGTAACGCTAAGTTTTCCAGTGAAACAATAAGTTCAGCATTACCGAACTAACTTCTCAATTGAAACGCAAAGTTCTCCAGCAAAAGGCTAAGTTCTACATCGAAACGCAAAGTTCCCCAGACAAACGCTATGTTCTCCAGCGAAATGATAAGTTCTCCATCGAAACACTAGGTTTTACAGCAAGACGCTAAGTTCCGCAGCGAAACGCTAAGTTCTCCAGCAAAACGCTAAGTTCACCATCAAAACACTAAGTATTACAGAGAAACGCTATGTTCTCCAGCGAAACGTAAGTTCTCCAGCAAAACACTAAGTTCTCCAGCGAAACGCTATGTTCTCAAGCGAAACGCTATGTTCTCCAGCGAAACGCTAAGTTTTCCAGTGAAACAATAAGTTCAGCATTACCGAACTAATTTCTCAATTGAAACGCAAAGTTCTCCAGCAAAACGGTAAGTTCTCCAGCGAAACGTTATATTCTCCAGCGAAACGCTAAGTTCTCCACAGAAAAGATAAGTTCTACATTACCGAACCAATTTCTCAATTGAAACGCTAAGTTCTCCAGCAAAACGCTAAGATCTACAGCGAAACGCTATGTTCTCCTGCGAAACGCTATGTTCTCCAACGAAACGCTAAGTTCTCCAGCGAAACGCTAAGTTCTCCAGCGAAACGCTAAGTTTTACAGCAACACGCTAAGTTCCGCAGCGAAACGATAAGTTCTCCAGCAAAACACTAAGTATTAAAGCGAAACGCTATGTTCTCCAGTGAAACGATATGTTCTCCAGCGAAACGCTAAGTTTTCCAGTGAAACAAAAAGTTCAGCATTACTGAACTAACTTCTCAATTGAAACGCAAAGTTCTCCAGCAAAACGCTAAGTTCACCAGCGAAACGTTATGTTCTCCAGCGAAACGCTAAGTTCTCCAGCGAAATGATAAGTTCTCCAGCAAAACGCTAAGTTCTCCAGCGAAACGCAACGTTCTCCAGCAAAACGATAAGTTCACCAGCGAAACAATAAGTTCTGCATTACCGAACCAATTTCTCAATTGAAACGCAATGTTCTCCAGCAAAACGCTAAGATTAACAGCACAACGCTATGTTCTCCTGCGAAACGCTAAGTTCTCCTGCGAAATGCAATGTTCTCCAGCGAAACGCTAGGTTCACCAGCGAAATGATTAGTTCTCCAGCAAAACACTATGTATTAAAGCGAAACGCTATGTTCTCCAGCAAAACGCTAAGTTCTCCAGCAAAACGCTAAGTTCTCCAGCAAAACGCTAAGTTCTCCAGCGAAAGGCTAAGTTCCCCAGCAAAACCCTAAGTTCTCCTGCGAAACGCAATGTTCTCCACCGAAACGCTAGGTTAACCAGCGAAATTATAAGTTCTCCAGCAAAACACTAAGTATTAAAGCGAAACGCTATGTTCTCCAGTGAAACGCTATGTTCTCCAGCGAAACGCTAAGTTTTCCAGCAAAACACTAAGTTCTCCAGCAAAACACTAAGTTCTCCAGCGTAACGCTAAGTTTTCCAGTGAAACAAAAAGTTCAGCATTACCGAACTAACTTCTCAATTGAAACGCAAAGTTCTCCAGCAAAACGCTAAGTTCTACATCGAAACGCTATGTTCTCCTGCGAAACGCTATGTTCTCCAGCGAAATGATAAGTTCCCCATCGAAACACTAAGTTTTACAGCAAGACGCTAAGTTCTCCAGCAAAACGCTAAGTTCTCCATCCAAACACTAAGTATTAGAGAAAAACGCTATGTTCTCCAGCAAAACGCTAACTTCTCCAGCGTAACGCTAAGTTTTCCAGTGAAACAAAAAGTTCAGGATTACCGAACTAACTTCTCAATTGAAACGCAAAGTTCCCCAGACAAACGCTAAGTGCTCCAGCGAAACGCTAAGTTCTCCACAGAAAAGATAAGTCCTACATTACCGAACCAATTTCTGAATTGAAACGCTAAGTTCTTTAGCAAAACACTAAGTATTAAAGCGAAACACTTAGTTCTCCAGCAAAATGCTAAGTTCTCCAGCGAAAAGATACGTTCTCCAGCAAAACGCTAAGTTCTCCAGCGAAAGGCTAAGTTCCCCAGCAAAACCCTAAGTTCTCCTGCGAAACGCTATGTTCTCCTGCGAAACGCAATGTTCTCCAGCGAAACGCTAGGTTCACCAGCGAAATTATAAGTTCTCCAGCAAAACACTAAGTATTAAAGCGAAACGCTATGTTCTCCAGTGAAACGCTATGTTCTCCAGCGAAACGCTAAGTTTTCCAGCAAAACACTAAGTTCTCCAGCAAAACACTAAGTTCTCCAGCGTAACGCTAAGTTTTCCAGTGAAACAAAAAGTTCAGCATTACCGAACTAACTTCTCAATTGAAACGCAAAGTTCTCCAGCAAAACGCTAAGTTCTACATCGAAACGCTATGTTCTCCTGCGAAACGCTATGTTCTCCAGCGAAATGATAAGTTCCCCATCGAAACACTAAGTTTTACAGCAAGACGCTAAGTTCTCCAGCAAAACGCTAAGTTCTCCATCCAAACACTAAGTATTAGAGAAAAACGCTATGTTCTCCAGCAAAACGCTAACTTCTCCAGCGAAATGGTAAGTTCTCCAGCAAAACGCTATGTTCCCCAGCGAAACGCTGTTCTCCACAGAAACGCTAAGTTCTCTAGCGAATCGCTAAGTTCTCCATTGAAACGCAGTGTTCTCCAGCGAAACGCTACGTTCTCCAGTGAAACACTAAGTTCTGCTTTACCGAACTAATTTCTCAATTGAGACGCAAAGTTCCCCAGACAAACGCTAAGTGCTCCAGCAAAACGCTAAGTTCTCCAGCGAAATGATAAGTTCTCCAGCAAAACGATAAGTTCACCAGCGAAACAATAAGTTCTGCATTACCGAACCAATTTCTCAATTGAAACGCTATCTTCTCCTGCGAAACGCTAAGTTCTCCTGCGAAACGCAATGTTCTCCAGCGAAACGCTAGGTTCACCAGCGAAATGATAAGTTCTCCAGCAAAACACAAAGTATTAAAGTGAAACGCTATGTTCTCCAGTGAAACGCTATGTTCTCCAGCGAAACGCTAAGTTCTCCAGCGAAACACTAAGTTCTCCAGCAAAACACTATGTTCTCCAGCGTAACGCTAAGTTTTCCAGTGAAACAAAAAGTTCAGCATTACCGAACTAACTTCTCAATTGAAACGCAAAATTCTCCAGCAAAACGCTAAGTTCTCCAGCGAAAGGCTAAGTTCCCCAGCAAAACCCTACGTTCTCCTGCGAAACGCTATGTTCTCCTGCGAAACGCAATGTTCTCCAGCAAAACGCTAGGTTCACCAGCGAAATGATAAGTTCTCCAGCAAAACACTAAGTATTAAAGCGAAACGCTATGTTCTCCAGCAAAACCCTAACTTCTCCAGCAAAACCCTAACTTCTCCAGCGAAACACTAAGTTCTCCAGCAAAACACTAAGTTCTCCAGCAAAACACTAAGTTCTCCAGCGTAACGCTAAGTTCTCCAGTGAAATAATAAGTTCAGCATTACCGAACTAACTTCTCAATTGAAACGCAAAGTTCTCCAGCAAAACGCTAAGTTCTACATCGAAACGCTATGTTCTCCTGCGAAACGCTATGTTCTCCAGCGAAATGATAAGTTCTCCATCGAAACACTAAGTTTAACAGCAAGACGCTAAGTTCCGCAGCGAAACGCTAAGTTCTCCAGCAAAACGCTAAGTTCTCCATCAAAACACTAAGTATTACAGAGAAACGCTATGTTCTCCAGCGAAACCTTAAGTTCTCCAGCAAAACCCTAACTTCTCCAGCGAAACGCTAAGTTCTCCAGCAAAACACTAAGTTCTCCAGCAAAACGCTATGTTCTCCAGCGTAACGCTAAGTTTTCCAGTGAAACAATAAGTTCAGCATTACCGAACTAACTTCTCAATTGAAACGCAAAGTTCTCCAGCAAAACGCTAAGTTCTACATCGAAACGCAAAGTTCCCCAGACAAACGCTATGTTCTCCAGCGAAATGATAAGTTCTCCATCGAAACACTAAGTTTTACAGCAAGACACTAAGTTCCGCAGCGAAACGCTAAGTTCTCCAGCAAAACGCTAAGTTCTCCATCAAAACACTAAGTATTACAGAGAAACGCTATGTTCTCCAGCGAAACGCTAGGTTCACCAGCGAAATGATAAGTTCTCCAGCAAAACACTAAGTATTAAAGCGAAACGCTATGTTCTCCAGTGAAAAGCTATGTTCTCCAGCGAAACGCTATGTTCTCCAGCGAAACGCTAAGTTCTGTAGCAAAATGATAAGTTCTCCAGCAAAACGCTAAGTTCTCCAGCGAAACTCTATGTTCTCCAGCGAAACGCTAAGATTAACAGCACAACGCTATGTTCTCCTGCGAAACGCTAAGTTCTCCTGCGAAATGCAATGTTCTCCAGCGAAACGCTAGGTTCACCAGCGAAATGATAAGTTCTCCAGCAAAACACTAAGTATTAAAGCGAAACGCTATGTTCTCCAGTGAAGCGCTATGTTCTCCAGCGAAATGCTAAGTTCTCCAGCAAAACGCTATGTTCTCCAGCGAAACGCTAAGTTCTCCAGCGAAACACTAAGTTCTCCAGCGAAACGCTAAGTTCACCAGCGAAATGGTAAGTTCTCCAGCAAAACACGAAGTATTAAAGCGAAACGCTATGTTCTCCAGTGAAACGCTATGTTCTCCAGCGAAACGCTAAATTCTCCAGCAAAACGCTAAGTTCTCCAGCAAAACACTAAGTTCTCCAGCGAAAGGCTAAGTTCCCCAGCAAAACCCTAAGTTCTCCTGCGAAACACTATGTTCTCCTGCGAAACGCAATGTTCTCCAGCGAAACGCTAGGTTCACCAGCGAAACGGTAAGTTCTCCAGCAAAACACTAAGTATTAAAGCGAAACGCTATGTTCTCCAGTGAAACGCTATGTTCTCCAGCGAAACGCTAAGTTGTCCACCAAAACACTAAGTTCTCCAGCAAAACGCTATGTTCTCCAGCGTAACGCTAAGTTTTCCAGTGAAACAATAAGTTCAGCATTACCGAACTAACTTCTCAATTGAAACGCAAAGTTCTCCAGCAAAACGCTAAGTTCTCCAGCGAAACGCTAAGTTCTCCAGCGAAACGCTAAGTTCTCCAGCGAAACGCTAAGTTCTCCAGCGAAACGCTAAGTTCTCCAGCGAAACGCTAAGTTCTCCAGCGAAACGCTAAGTTCTCCAGCGAAACGCTAAGTTCTCCAGCGAAACGCTATGTTCTCCAGCGAAACGCTATGTTCTCCAGCGAAACGCTAAGTTCTCCAGCGAAACGCTAAGTACTCCAGCGAAACGCTAAGTACTCCAGCGAAACGCTAAGTACTCCAGCGAAACGCTAAGTACTCCGGCGAAACGCTAAGTTCTTTAGCAAAACGCTATGTTCTCCAGCAAAACGCTAAGTTCTCCACAGAAAAGATAAGTTCTACATTACCGAACCAATTTCTCAATTGAAACGCAAAGTTCTCCAGCAAAACGCTAAGTTCTCCAGCGAAACGCTAAGTTCTGCATTACCGAACTAATTTCTCAATTGAAACACCATGTTCTCCATCGAAAAGGTAAGTTCTCCAGCAAAACGCTAATTTCTCCAGTGAAACAATAAGTTCTGCATTACCGAACTAATTTCTCAATTGAAACGCAAAGTTCTCCAGCAAAACGCATAGTTCTCCAGCAAAACGCTAAGTGCTCCAGCGAAACGCTAAGTTGTCCACCAAAACGTTAACTTCTCCAGTGAAACGTTAAGTTCTGCATTACCGAACTAATTTCTCAATTGAAACGCTAAGTTTTCCAGCGAAACGTTAAGTTCTCCAGTGAAACAGTAAGTTCTGCATTACCGAACTAATTTCTCAATTGAAACACAAAGTTCTCCAGCAAAACACTACGTTCTACAGCGAAAGGTTAAGTTGTCCAGTGAAACGCTAAGTTCTGCATTACCAAACTAATTTCTCAATTGAAACACAAAGTTCTCCACCGAAACGCTAAGTTCTCCTGCGAAACGGTAAGTTCTCCAGCAAAACCCTAAGGTCTCCAGCAAAACGCTAAGTTCTCCAGTGAAACGCTAAGTTCTGCATTACCGACCCAATTTCTCAATTGAAACACAAAGTTCTCCAGCAAAACGCTACGTTCTACAGCGAAAGGTTAAGTTCTCCAGTGAAACGCTAAGTTCTGCATTACCAAACTAATTTCTCAATTGAAACACAAAGTTCTCCACCGAAACGCTAAGTTCTCCTACGAAACGCTAAGTTCTCCAACAAAACGCTAAGGACTCTAGCGAAACACTAAGTATTACAGCAAAACGCTAAGTTATCCAGCAAAATGCTATGTTCTCCAGCGAAACATTAAATTCTCCAGCAAAACCGTACGTATTCTCCAGCAAAACGCTATGTTCTGCAGCGAAACATTAAGTTCTCCAGCGAAACAATAAGTTCTGCATTATCGAACTAATTTCTCAATTGAAACACAAAGTGCTCCAGGGAAACGCTAAGTTCTCCAGCGAAACGCTAACTTTACAGCAAAATGCTAAGTTCTCCAGCGAAACGCTATGTTCGCCAGCAAAACGCTAAGTGCTCCAGCGAAACACAAAGTTCTCCAGTGAAGCGCTAAGTTCTCCAGCGAAACCCTAAGTTCTCCAGCGAAACACTAAGTTGTCCAGCGAAACACTAAGTTCTGCGTTATGAAGCTAGGTTCTGCATGACAAAAACTAATTTCTCAATTGAAACACTAAGTTCTGATTGAAAATGCTGTTCTCCAGCAAAACGCTAAGTTCTCCAGTGAAACGCTACGTTCTCCAGCGAAACGCCAAGTTCTCCAGAGAAACGCTACGTTCTCCTTGGAAACACTACGTTCTCCAGCAAAACGCTATGTTCTGCAGCAAAACGCCACGTTCTCCAGTGAAACGCTCAGTTCTGCATTACAAAATTTATTTCTCACTTGAAACACTAAGTTCTCCAGGAAAATGCTGCTCTCCAGCAAAACGCTAAGTTCTACATTACTAAAGTAAGTTCTGCATTCCAAAACGCTCAGTTCTGCTTCCCGAAACCCTAAGTTCTGCATTCCGAAAAGGTGAGTTGTCCAGTGAAACAATGAGTTCTCCAGCGAAACGCTAAGTTCCCTAACAAAATGCTAAGTTGTTCAGCAAAAGGCTAAATTCTCCAGGAAAACGCTAATTTCTACATTCAGAAACCAAGTTCTGCATTACAAAATGCTAAGTTTTACATGACGAAACGCTAAGGTCTGCATACGAACCGCTCAGTTCTCCATTACGAAAGGCTAAGTTCTCCAGTGAAACGATGAGTTCTCCAGTGAAATGCTAAGTTCCCCAGGAAAATGTTACGTTCTCCAGCAAAAAGCTAACTTCTACATTACGAAACCCTACGTTCTGCATTACGATAGGCTGAGTTCTCCACCAAAACACTAAGTTCTGCAATACGAAACTGATTTCTTACTCCAAGCGTTAAGTTCTCCAGGAAAAAGCTAAGTTCTCCAGCGAAATGCTAAGTTCTGCATGATGAAACTGATTTCTCAATCGAAACACTGAGTTCTCCAGGAAAACACAAAGTTCTGCATTACGAAGCTAAGTTCTTGTCGTGATTTAAACCGATCCACACAGCTTGTCCACTCACACACACCACACCCCCCCCCCCCCCCCGATCCTGCCCGCTCCCGGAGGGATGCGGAGGAAAATCAGGAGAATATAACTCCCACGGGTTGAGATAAGAACAGCCCAGTAACTAAGGTTTAACACAAATCACCACTGCTACCACCAATGATAATATTGATAAGAGAAAATAACAAGAGAATATGATACCACCGCCGAATGAGTTCGACCTCCCCGAAGAGAGTGTGCCCTTCCGGGTAACTCCCAGTTACCTCCCTGGGCATGACGTGCTGTGGTATGGAATATCTCTTTGGCTAGTTTGGGTCAGGTGTCCTGTCTCTGCTTCCTCCTGGCCTCCCCTTGTCCCCAGCCAGCATGAGACTCACAAAGTCCTTGGCCAGAATAAACATTGCTTAACAGCAATTAAAAACAATCGGTGTTATCAGTTCTATGCCCAGGCTGGAAGTCAAAATACGGAGCTTGCCCCAGTTACTAAGAAGGAGAAAAAATAACTGTTACTGCTGAACCCAGGACAGTAACCACCCCTTATTCCATGCCATTCATGTCATGCTCAGATCCCACATTTTCACACCTCACGGTGTGAAAATGTTTTTTTCCTTTGGGTACCCTTGGGACCTGTCTGCTGATTGTGATGGCGATCAGCATGTTGGCACACACCGAGAGTGTGTTCTACCTGCGACCATTTTGTCTGATCTCAGAAGTTAAGCAGAGTCAGATTTGCTTCTTGTCTGGGGGTTAGACGACAATATGGGAGGACCAAGAGATCTTCCCCAAGGCTGGACAGTCATGAGTGGCAGTGTATGTGGGACAGTACGAGCGAGTATCTGGTCCACGGGACCCCTCCAGTGCTTTGGAAGCATCAGAGATGGAAGGCAGCTGTATGGAGTCCCCAGCAACAAGCTGCAGAAACTGCTGAAGGGAACGGTGAATTATTTTGATCCTCGTGGTCCCATGACACTTCAGGCCGTCAGGGCAGATATGCAACATAGATATGGACTCATGATCGAGGGGTGGACTTAGCGATGGACACTATGGCCCACGTTATTCACGAGTGTAACGCTGCACGCAGCGTCTCCTGCTCTGGGAGACTGTTTCAAGAGATGGAACCTGATATCATGGACTAGATGGACTCAACAGCTTTATAGGCACTGGGCTGTGCACTCAGGTAAGAGTGCACTGAGATATGAGTGATGATATATTGAAAATGTATCTGAGCATGACGTGAATGGCATGGAATAAGGGGTGGATACTGTCTTGGGTTCAGCAGTATCAGTTATTTTTTGTCCTTTTTAGTAGCTAGTGCACTGCTGTGTTTTGATTTTTTGGCCTGGGATCAGCATTGATGAGGCTGATGTTTTCAGTTGCTGCTCAAATGTTTGGTCTGGCCAAGGACTTTCTGAGCCACATGCTCTGCCAAGGAGGAGGGAAAGCTGAGAGCAAGCCGAGACAGGACAGCTGACCCAAACTGACCTAAGAGGTATTCTACACCACAGCACGTCATGCCCAGGATGTAACGGAGAGTTAACCCGGAAGAGCTGGAGGACTGCAGGGTTGGACGAGGTATCGGTCAGAGCTCGGCTGGGGGGAGTGGGGTGAATTACTGGTCGGCTCGTGTTGAAGTGTTGTATTGTTTCCTCTTATTATTTCCTTTATCATTATTATTATTGGTGGTAGCAGTAGTGATTTGTGTTACACGTTAGTTACTAAACTGTTCTTATCACAACCCGTGGGAGTTGCATTCCTTTTGATTCTCCTCTCCATCCCTCCGTGACCAGGGGGAGGCCAAGAAGGCGGGGAGTGAGTGAACGAGGTTTGTGGTTAGGTTTGAATTACGCCAGTTCTCCAGCGAAACTCTGAGTTCTCCAGTGAAACGCTGAGTTCGCCAGCAAAACATTGAGTTCTGCATTCCGAAACACTGAGTTCTCCAGCAAAACGCTGAGTTCTCCAGCAAAACGCTGAGTTCTCCAGCAAAACGCTGAGTTCTCCAGCAAAACGCTGAGTTCTCCAGCAAAACGCTGAGTTCTCCAGCAAAACGCTGAGTTCTCCAGCAAAACGCTGAGTTCTCCAGCAAAACGCTGAGTTCTCCAGCAAAACGCTGAGTTCTCCAGCAAAACGCTGAGTTCTGCATTACCAAAATAAGTTCTGCATTATAAAACGTTCAGTTCTCCAGTGAAAATCTAATTTCTCCAGCAAAACCCTAAGTTCTCCAGCGAAACCGTAAGTTCTGCATGACGAAAGTAAATTCTCACTGTAAACTTTAAGTTCTCCAGGGAAACACTAAGTTCTGCATTACGAAGCGCTAGAGTTCTGCATTATGAAATGCTGACTTTTTCAGCGAAACACTGAGGTCTCCAGCAAAAAGCTGAGCTGTTCAGCAAAATGCTAAGTTCTCCAGTGAAACGCTAAGTTCTCCAGGGAAACACAAAGCTTCTGCATTACAAAGTTAAATTCTCCAGGAAAACTCTAAGTTCTCCAGCGGAGGACTAAGTTCTCCAGGGAAGCAGTATTGAGTTGAATACGCTAAGTTCTCCAGGAAAACAGTAAGTTCTGCATTACGAAGCTACATTCTCCAGGAAAATGGTAGGTGTCCAGCGAAACGCTAAGTTCTGCATGACAAAAATAATTTCTTAATTGAAATGCTACGTTCTCCAGAAAAAAACAAAGTTAAGTTCTCCAGGAATACGCTAAGTTCTCCAGCGAAACACTAAGTTCTGCATGACGAAACTGATTTCTCAATTGAAACGCTAAGTTCTCCAGGAAAATGCCAAGTTCTCCAGCGAATCGCTGATTTCTGCATTACGAAACTAATTTCTCACTTGAAACAATAGGTTTTCCAGGAAAACGTTACGTTCTCCAGCGAAACGCTAAAGTTCTCCAGCGAAACGTTAAGTTCTGCGTTATGAAGCTAGGTTCTCAATTGAAGCGCTAAGTTCTGCATTACGAAACGCTAAGGTCTGCATTACGCAATGCTCAGGTCTGCATTACGCAATGCTCAGGTCTGCATTACAAAAGGCCGAGTTCCGCAGCGAAACGATGAGTTCTCCAGCAAAATGCTAAGTTCTCCAGCAAAAGGCTATGTTATCCAGCAAAATGCTGAGTTCTACATTACGAAACGCTAAGTTCTGCATTACGAAACACTAGGTTCTGCATAACGAAAGGCTCAGTTCTGCATTGCGAATCTTATTTCTCAATTGAAACGTTGAGTTGTGTATTGCGAAAGGCTGAGTTGCGTATTGCGAAAGGCTGAGTTGCGCATTGCAAAACTAAGTTCCCCAGGGAAACGCCACGTTCTGCATTATGAAACACCACCGTCTGCATTGCGAAACACCACAGTCTCCACCAAAACGCCACTGTCTCCGGCGAAATGCCATGTCCTGCATTACGAAACTAAGTACTCCATCGAAACGCTACACTCTCCGTCAAAACACTACGCTCTCCTAACAGCGGCATTCTAAGCCTAACACCTGCATTCTAAGCCTAATACCAATAACTTTTACCTTACATGAACTTAGAAAATTTGTAACATCATACATTTCATTTAAATACATTTACATACATAAATGACATTTTTCACAATTTAAAATTCCATCCTTAGAAATCCAACAACAGTTTAGTACTTACACAAGACACTCAACACGTAGCATGCTTTGTCACATAACGATCATCAGGCATCCCTTTACGAACAGCAATGCAGCCTTCCTTTTGTCATGGACACCTTTCGTACCTTTAAGTGAAATCTCCTATATGCTGTGAACCTCCATCCAGGAACACACAGAGCTGCTTTTGAATCTATAAGTTCTCAACGTACTTTCCTGCAGACAAAAATACATTTCTATCAATATTATTACAATATGTCCTCTAAAAATTCTCCCCTCACTTTACTTTTCTCTATTTCTGCAAAGATAACTATTTGCATGCAACAGACAATACTCACTGCACCTAAACATGCTTAACAACCACCTACACCCACATAGGAGACAGCAACTTAAGGGCTGCATCACCAGCTCTCACATGTTCTTTCCCAGTACAAAACAACACCCCCACAGCGTGGCTTCATGAATTCTCAGCAACTAAATTTGCTAAAGCCTCAAAATTACCCTGCCTGAATACCCTGTAACTGTACCAACCACAACTCAAACAGGCAGAGATGCACATTCAATCGTGGACTGGCTGAAAGCAGTAAAAAAAAAAACCACCTGGGGGAGGGAAAAAAAAGTCCTCTGTCAGTAACTGTTGTTTCTAAACAACCGAAGACCTGAAAAAGAAAAAATATTAAACCTACAACCCACGTCCCACACATAAAGACAACCCCTAAGCCTAGGACCACCCACACATGCTTCCACCCATCTGTACATGCTCGCAGGCATTCCAAATACATCACCCTGCCGCCTGCCACGCAGCAACAAACTCCGGCTCCAGTTGTTGCTGCCACGTCTACCCCTGTGTCGTGGTTTAAACCAATTCACACAGGTCGACCACTCACACACACCCCAAACCTCCCCACTCCCGGAGGGATGGGGAGGAAAATCAGGAGAATGTAACTTTCATGGGTTGAGATAAAAACAGCCCAGTAACTAAGGTATAACACAAATTACTGCTGCTACCGCCAGTAATAATATTGATAAGTGAAAATAACAGGAGAATACGACACCACCGCCGAACGAGTTCGACACCCCCCCCCCCCCCCAAAGAGAGAGAGCCTGCCCTTCCGGGTAACTCCCAGTTACCTCTCAGGGCATGACTTGCTGTGGTATGGAATACCTCTTTGGCTAGTTCGTGTCAGGTGTTCTGTCTCTGCTTCCTCCCAGCCTCCCCATGTCCCCGACAGAGCATGAGACTCACAGAGTCCTTGGCAAGAATAAACATTACTTAGCAACAATTAAAAACAACCGGTGTTATCAGCTCTCTGCCCAGGCTGGAAGTCAAAACACAGAGCTTGCACCAGTTACTAAGAAGGAGCAAAACTGTTACTGGTAAACCCAGGACACCCTGCCTAGTCATAATCCATCTGTGGGAACCGGTTTCTGGGGAACATCCTAAACACTCTTCTGCCAAAACTAGATGCTGCACCTACCGATGCTCAAACGTAGGCTATGACAAATGTTAACTGTCACAGAGATCATTACGGATAAAAAGCAACAGTGTGATTATAAAAACCCACCACCTTTATTCCAAAGCTCAAGAACTCCAGGTCAGAGAAAACCAGAGACAAACATAAAACTGCCAATAGCCTTATTAACATAGGAAAATACAGACAGAGTAAAGAATACAGTAAAGGTTATGGTTTCAGGGTTGCTTACCTCACCAACCCCAAAGACCCTTTGAAGATCATCAGCAAAGCAGCTCCAAGAACCATCATGGTGGTAAGAGGTGGCAGACTGAACGTGTGTGTCACCCACACACACAACCCACTTACCTTCTCACGGCCCTCCTCCATTGGCGTCTTCACCTCTCCTGAGCTGGCTGCAGCACCTGAAAAACAACTCATTAGAAACACACAGAGAAGGTTCAAAGCGGCAACCATGCCTCCCAAAGTCCCACCGCCCTCTCCCGTCACTTTACTGCTCATCCACTGGCCTTCGCAGGCCTGCGGCTCTCTTCTTCAAGCCCGTGCACTGGCCACAGAACACAAAAACAAGGAACGTTTCCAATTTCATGAACATTGCAAGACATTCCATCAGCTGCTGCTTCAGTCCGCTAAACATAGCTCACCTGGCCCGAGGCAGCTCCGGCTCGGAGGTCTCGCTTAGCTCCTTGTTCTGCACCTCCTAATTGAAAATAAACAGCAAAGCATAAGCCAGCCAGGAGAGTAAGCTGGGACTTCTTCCTTCTGACACACCAAGTTCACCCCCTGGTACCTTCAGCTCCGCTCAAGCCTCCCACAGCAGCCTCTCACACGTGGCTATCCATCTCGCCATCTGCAAGAACAACCTGGCATTAGTCACCGCAACGCCAAGCAAAAGCTTAGCCTGCCTCTAAGCCTCAGGCCACACTCGCACCGACACCCAGGCTGACATGCAGTCACACACTGACACAGACCCTCACGCCCTCTGGCTCACACACTAACTCCACATATACTATCACACCCACTCCCAAGCAGACTCTCTGCCCCCGACTCATTCATTACCAGCTTATTCCCAGAGCTCTTCTGTCCATTCACACAGATCATCAGGACTACACAGCTACACTGTGCTTATAAAAACCCACCACCTCCCTTCCAGAGCTCAAGAACTCCAGCTACAGAGAAAACCAGAGAACTCCCAACTACTTAATTAACATGGGAAACTGCAGAGATAGTCAAGGATACTTCTCATGGCTGCCTATCTTACCAACCCCAAGGACCCTGCCAAGACCATCAGCAAACCAGCTCCGACAATCATCACGGCCGCGCGAGCTGGCAGGCTCAACCTTAGCGGGCGTCCCCGCGCAGGCAACGGTCGCCTGGGTGGGATGAGCTTCTGCCTCCCTCACACGGCATGAGGCTCGGGCTTCCATACTCGCAAGCAGGCACGCTCTTTGCCACGCAGGGGGCCAGCCCACGTCGCAAGAAGTGGCCGACAATGTCTAGGAAGGTCTGCAAGGGTCACGACTTTTCCAGGCAGTTCTAAAGCACAACTTCCCGGGCAGGCACCAAAGCCGGACTTTTCGGGAAAAGCCCAAGCAGTACACCACAAGAGGGAGCCAAAGAGAACTAACAGTACTTGCCCATCTTGGTGTGTTTCACCACGGACCATTATTTCCTATTGTCCCCGACACAACACCCCAGACTTACGCCCCACAAAGGGCACCTTCGCATCCTGCCGTTTAACTCTCAGTCGCTACCTTCAGTACCGCTAACCATTCCCCTTCCAGGCACGTCCAATTGAGGACTCCCAGTTACAAGCCCTGCTGTGCTTTATGCTTGCAAATCTGGAAAGGAAATTTTCAGCCGGCACTTAGGTGACCGACTCAAGCGCTCAAGATCCAAAGAACAGTGCCAGAGGAACGCGCCGAGCAGCTTGAGCTCAAGGAGCAATGAGGATATCGAGACCTGAAGAGGTGCCCGGACAGAACACAGACCTCTCACACTATAGAACAGTCAAGCTGGAGCTGCCCTGCCCACAGTTCTCTCTTAAGGCTGATTAACCCACTGCCTTTCCCTCGGCCCCATGCCACATTTCAAACACCTTCCTGCTCTCATGACAGGGTACCTCAACCTTGTTATCCCAAACAGGAGTCCCTCTACTTAGCTTCCGTAGTGCCATGGCTCTCAAGACAGCCTCCATGTTCCCAACTCCCACATCAAAGTCCCAGGATCTTGCCACACTTGCCAAGTGGCTTTCCATCATCTGCAACAACAAACGAACGGGAGCACGCTGTGCTGGCTGTCACTACCCCCACCCCAGCCAGCAACGCCAGCGAGTTCCGTAACAAACCTCTGCCCCCTCCGATGCTCCTCGACACGGTGCTCGCATGCTCCACATTGGTTGCCGAGTCCGATGCCGGGCTTTCTCCTGCCCTCCAGAACCTAGGAGTACAAGGGAGACAAATTACCACCGTGCTTGCGAAAAGCGACCAACCCACAACCCCTATTGTTACCTCCCTGCCTCACCGCGCACGCTCATCTGACTCCAGATGTAAAACGCAGGACCTGCAATACCAAACACAAATACTGCACCCCTTTGCCATGATATTCTCAACTCTGAGCAGTCACCCCCACACACAACCCACTTACCTTCTCACGGCCCTCCTCCATTGGCGTCTTCACCTCTCCTGAGCTGGCTGCAGCACCTGAAAAACAACTCATTGGAAACACACAGAGACGGTTCAAAGCGGCAACCATGCCTCCCAAAGTCCCACCGCCCTCTCCCGTCACTTTACTGCTCATCCACTGGCCTTCGCAGGCCTGCGGCTCTCTTCTTCAAGCCCGTGCACTGGCCACAGAACACAAAAACAAGGAACGTTTCCAATTTCATGAACATTGCAAGACATTCCATCAGCTGCTGCTTCAGTCCGCTAAACATAGCTCACCTGGCCCGAGGCAGCTCCGGCTCGGAGGTCTCGCTTAGCTCCTTGTTCTGCACCTCCTAATTGAAAATAAACAGCAAAGCATAAGCCAGCCAGGAGAGTAAGCTGGGACTTCTTCCTTCTGACACACCAAGTTCACCCCCTGGTACCTTCAGCTCCGCTCAAGCCTCCCACAGCAGCCTCTCACACGTGGCTATCCATCTCGCCATCTGCAAGAACAACCTGGCATTAGTCACCGCAACGCCAAGCAAAAGCTTAGCCTGCCTCTAAGCCTCAGGCCACACTCGCACCGACACCCAGGCTGACATGCAGTCACACACTGACACAGACCCTCACGCCCTCTGGCTCACACACTAACTCCACATATACTATCACACCCACTCCCAAGCAGACTCTCTGCCCCCGACTCATTCATTACCAGCTTATTCCCAGAGCTCTTCTGTCCATTCACACAGATCATCAGGACTACACAGCTACACTGTGCTTATAAAAACCCACCACCTCCCTTCCAGAGCTCAAGAACTCCAGCTACAGAGAAAACCAGAGAACTCCCAACTACTTAATTAACATGGGAAACTGCAGAGATAGTCAAGGATACTTCTCATGGCTGCCTATCTTACCAACCCCAAGGACCCTGCCAAGACCATCAGCAAACCAGCTCCGACAATCATCACGGCCGCGCGAGCTGGCAGGCTCAACCTTAGCGGGCGTCCCCGCGCAGGCAACGGTCGCCTGGGTGGGATGAGCTTCTGCCTCCCTCACACGGCATGAGGCTCGGGCTTCCATACTCGCAAGCAGGCACGCTCTTTGCCACGCAGGGGGCCAGCCCACGTCGCAAGAAGTGGCCGACAATGTCTAGGAAGGTCTGCAAGGGTCACGACTTTTCCAGGCAGTTCTAAAGCACAACTTCCCGGGCAGGCACCAAAGCCGGACTTTTCGGGAAAAGCCCAAGCAGTACACCACAAGAGGGAGCCAAAGAGAACTAACAGTACTTGCCCATCTTGGTGTGTTTCACCACGGACCATTATTTCCTATTGTCCCCGACACAACACCCCAGACTTACGCCCCACAAAGGGCACCTTCGCATCCTGCCGTTTAACTCTCAGTCGCTACCTTCAGTACCGCTAACCATTCCCCTTCCAGGCACATCCAATTGAGGACTCCCAGTTACAAGCCCTGCTGTGCTTTATGCTTGCAAATCTGGAAAGGAAATTTTCAGCCGGCACTTAGGTGACCGACTCAAGCGCTCAAGATCCAAAGAACAGTGCCAGAGGAACGCGCCGAGCAGCTTGAGCTCAAGGAGCAATGAGGATATCGAGACCTGAAGAGGTGCCCGGACAGAACACAGACCTCTCACACTATAGAACAGTCAAGCTGGAGCTGCCCTGCCCACAGTTCTCTCTTAAGGCTGATTAACCCACTGCCTTTCCCTCGGCCCCATGCCACATTTCAAACACCTTCCTGCTCTCATGACAGGGTACCTCAACCTTGTTATCCCAAACAGGAGTCCCTCTACTTAGCTTCCGTAGTGCCATGGCTCTCAAGACAGCCTCCATGTTCCCAACTCCCACATCAAAGTCCCAGGATCTTGCCACACTTGCCAAGTGGCTTTCCATCATCTGCAACAACAAACGAACGGGAGCACGCTGTGCTGGCTGTCACTACCCCCACCCCAGCCAGCAACGCCAGCGAGTTCCGTAACAAACCTCTGCCCCCTCCGATGCTCCTCGACACGGTGCTCGCATGCTCCACATTGGTTGCCGAGTCCGATGCCGGGCTTTCTCCTGCCCTCCAGAACCTAGGAGTACAAGGGAGACAAATTACCACCGTGCTTGCGAAAAGCGACCAACCCACAACCCCTATTGTTACCTCCCTGCCTCACCGCGCACGCTCATCTGACTCCAGATGTAAAACGCAGGACCTGCAATACCAAACACAAATACTGCACCCCTTTGCCATGATATTCTCAACTCTGAGCAGTCACCCCCACACACAACCCACTTACCTTCTCACGGCCCTCCTCCATTGGCGTCTTCACCTCTCCTGAGCTGGCTGCAGCACCTGAAAAACAACTCATTGGAAACACACAGAGACGGTTCAAAGCGGCAACCATGCCTCCCAAAGTCCCACCGCCCTCTCCCGTCACTTTACTGCTCATCCACTGGCCTTCGCAGGCCTGCGGCTCTCTTCTTCAAGCCCGTGCACTGGCCACAGAACACAAAAACAAGGAACGTTTCCAATTTCATGAACATTGCAAGACATTCCATCAGCTGCTGCTTCAGTCCGCTAAACATAGCTCACCTGGCCCGAGGCAGCTCCGGCTCGGAGGTCTCGCTTAGCTCCTTGTTCTGCACCTCCTAATTGAAAATAAACAGCAAAGCATAAGCCAGCCAGGAGAGTAA
This sequence comes from Lathamus discolor, assembly GCF_037157495.1. Classification (NCBI taxonomy): domain Eukaryota; kingdom Metazoa; phylum Chordata; class Aves; order Psittaciformes; family Psittacidae; genus Lathamus; species Lathamus discolor. The sequence goes on from NC_088884.1 coordinate 182,066, forward strand.
GCTGGGACTTCTTCCTTCTGACACACCAAGTTCACCCCCTGGTACCTTCAGCTCCGCTCAAGCCTCCCACAGCAGCCTCTCACACGTGGCTATCCATCTCGCCATCTGCAAGAACAACCTGGCATTAGTCACCGCAACGCCAAGCAAAAGCTTAGCCTGCCTCTAAGCCTCAGGCCACACTCGCACCGACACCCAGGCTGACATGCAGTCACACACTGACACAGACCCTCACGCCCTCTGGCTCACACACTAACTCCACATATACTATCACACCCACTCCCAAGCAGACTCTCTGCCCCCGACTCATTCATTACCAGCTTATTCCCAGAGCTCTTCTGTCCATTCACACAGATCATCAGGACTACACAGCTACACTGTGCTTATAAAAACCCACCACCTCCCTTCCAGAGCTCAAGAACTCCAGCTACAGAGAAAACCAGAGAACTCCCAACTACTTAATTAACATGGGAAACTGCAGAGATAGTCAAGGATACTTCTCATGGCTGCCTATCTTACCAACCCCAAGGACCCTGCCAAGACCATCAGCAAACCAGCTCCGACAATCATCACGGCCGCGCGAGCTGGCAGGCTCAACCTTAGCGGGCGTCCCCGCGCAGGCAACGGTCGCCTGGGTGGGATGAGCTTCTGCCTCCCTCACACGGCATGAGGCTCGGGCTTCCATACTCGCAAGCAGGCACGCTCTTTGCCACGCAGGGGGCCAGCCCACGTCGCAAGAAGTGGCCGACAATGTCTAGGAAGGTCTGCAAGGGTCACGACTTTTCCAGGCAGTTCTAAAGCACAACTTCCCGGGCAGGCACCAAAGCCGGACTTTTCGGGAAAAGCCCAAGCAGTACACCACAAGAGGGAGCCAAAGAGAACTAACAGTACTTGCCCATCTTGGTGTGTTTCACCACGGACCATTATTTCCTATTGTCCCCGACACAACACCCCAGACTTACGCCCCACAAAGGGCACCTTCGCATCCTGCCGTTTAACTCTCAGTCGCTACCTTCAGTACCGCTAACCATTCCCCTTCCAGGCACGTCCAATTGAGGACTCCCAGTTACAAGCCCTGCTGTGCTTTATGCTTGCAAATCTGGAAAGGAAATTTTCAGCCGGCACTTAGGTGACCGACTCAAGCGCTCAAGATCCAAAGAACAGTGCCAGAGGAACGCGCCGAGCAGCTTGAGCTCAAGGAGCAATGAGGATATCGAGACCTGAAGAGGTGCCCGGACAGAACACAGACCTCTCACACTATAGAACAGTCAAGCTGGAGCTGCCCTGCCCACAGTTCTCTCTTAAGGCTGATTAACCCACTGCCTTTCCCTCGGCCCCATGCCACATTTCAAACACCTTCCTGCTCTCATGACAGGGTACCTCAACCTTGTTATCCCAAACAGGAGTCCCTCTACTTAGCTTCCGTAGTGCCATGGCTCTCAAGACAGCCTCCATGTTCCCAACTCCCACATCAAAGTCCCAGGATCTTGCCACACTTGCCAAGTGGCTTTCCATCATCTGCAACAACAAACGAACGGGAGCACGCTGTGCTGGCTGTCACTACCCCCACCCCAGCCAGCAACGCCAGCGAGTTCCGTAACAAACCTCTGCCCCCTCCGATGCTCCTCGACACGGTGCTCGCATGCTCCACATTGGTTGCCGAGTCCGATGCCGGGCTTTCTCCTGCCCTCCAGAACCTAGGAGTACAAGGGAGACAAATTACCACCGTGCTTGCGAAAAGCGACCAACCCACAACCCCTATTGTTACCTCCCTGCCTCACCGCGCACGCTCATCTGACTCCAGATGTAAAACGCAGGACCTGCAATACCAAACACAAATACTGCACCCCTTTGCCATGATATTCTCAACTCTGAGCAGTCACCCCCACACACAACCCACTTACCTTCTCACGGCCCTCCTCCATTGGCGTCTTCACCTCTCCTGAGCTGGCTGCAGCACCTGAAAAACAACTCATTGGAAACACACAGAGACGGTTCAAAGCGGCAACCATGCCTCCCAAAGTCCCACCGCCCTCTCCCGTCACTTTACTGCTCATCCACTGGCCTTCGCAGGCCTGCGGCTCTCTTCTTCAAGCCCGTGCACTGGCCACAGAACACAAAAACAAGGAACGTTTCCAATTTCATGAACATTGCAAGACATTCCATCAGCTGCTGCTTCAGTCCGCTAAACATAGCTCACCTGGCCCGAGGCAGCTCCGGCTCGGAGGTCTCGCTTAGCTCCTTGTTCTGCACCTCCTAATTGAAAATAAACAGCAAAGCATAAGCCAGCCAGGAGAGTAAGCTGGGACTTCTTCCTTCTGACACACCAAGTTCACCCCCTGGTACCTTCAGCTCCGCTCAAGCCTCCCACAGCAGCCTCTCACACGTGGCTATCCATCTCGCCATCTGCAAGAACAACCTGGCATTAGTCACCGCAACGCCAAGCAAAAGCTTAGCCTGCCTCTAAGCCTCAGGCCACACTCGCACCGACACCCAGGCTGACATGCAGTCACACACTGACACAGACCCTCACGCCCTCTGGCTCACACACTAACTCCACATATACTATCACACCCACTCCCAAGCAGACTCTCTGCCCCCGACTCATTCATTACCAGCTTATTCCCAGAGCTCTTCTGTCCATTCACACAGATCATCAGGACTACACAGCTACACTGTGCTTATAAAAACCCACCACCTCCCTTCCAGAGCTCAAGAACTCCAGCTACAGAGAAAACCAGAGAACTCCCAACTACTTAATTAACATGGGAAACTGCAGAGATAGTCAAGGATACTTCTCATGGCTGCCTATCTTACCAACCCCAAGGACCCTGCCAAGACCATCAGCAAACCAGCTCCGACAATCATCACGGCCGCGCGAGCTGGCAGGCTCAACCTTAGCGGGCGTCCCCGCGCAGGCAACGGTCGCCTGGGTGGGATGAGCTTCTGCCTCCCTCACACGGCATGAGGCTCGGGCTTCCATACTCGCAAGCAGGCACGCTCTTTGCCACGCAGGGGGCCAGCCCACGTCGCAAGAAGTGGCCGACAATGTCTAGGAAGGTCTGCAAGGGTCACGACTTTTCCAGGCAGTTCTAAAGCACAACTTCCCGGGCAGGCACCAAAGCCGGACTTTTCGGGAAAAGCCCAAGCAGTACACCACAAGAGGGAGCCAAAGAGAACTAACAGTACTTGCCCATCTTGGTGTGTTTCACCACGGACCATTATTTCCTATTGTCCCCGACACAACACCCCAGACTTACGCCCCACAAAGGGCACCTTCGCATCCTGCCGTTTAACTCTCAGTCGCTACCTTCAGTACCGCTAACCATTCCCCTTCCAGGCACGTCCAATTGAGGACTCCCAGTTACAAGCCCTGCTGTGCTTTATGCTTGCAAATCTGGAAAGGAAATTTTCAGCCGGCACTTAGGTGACCGACTCAAGCGCTCAAGATCCAAAGAACAGTGCCAGAGGAACGCGCCGAGCAGCTTGAGCTCAAGGAGCAATGAGGATATCGAGACCTGAAGAGGTGCCCGGACAGAACACAGACCTCTCACACTATAGAACAGTCAAGCTGGAGCTGCCCTGCCCACAGTTCTCTCTTAAGGCTGATTAACCCACTGCCTTTCCCTCGGCCCCATGCCACATTTCAAACACCTTCCTGCTCTCATGACAGGGTACCTCAACCTTGTTATCCCAAACAGGAGTCCCTCTACTTAGCTTCCGTAGTGCCATGGCTCTCAAGACAGCCTCCATGTTCCCAACTCCCACATCAAAGTCCCAGGATCTTGCCACACTTGCCAAGTGGCTTTCCATCATCTGCAACAACAAACGAACGGGAGCACGCTGTGCTGGCTGTCACTACCCCCACCCCAGCCAGCAACGCCAGCGAGTTCCGTAACAAACCTCTGCCCCCTCCGATGCTCCTCGACACGGTGCTCGCATGCTCCACATTGGTTGCCGAGTCCGATGCCGGGCTTTCTCCTGCCCTCCAGAACCTAGGAGTACAAGGGAGACAAATTACCACCGTGCTTGCGAAAAGCGACCAACCCACAACCCCTATTGTTACCTCCCTGCCTCACCGCGCACGCTCATCTGACTCCAGATGTAAAACGCAGGACCTGCAATACCAAACACAAATACTGCACCCCTTTGCCATGATATTCTCAACTCTGAGCAGTCACCCCCACACACAACCCACTTACCTTCTCACGGCCCTCCTCCATTGGCGTCTTCACCTCTCCTGAGCTGGCTGCAGCACCTGAAAAACAACTCATTGGAAACACACAGAGACGGTTCAAAGCGGCAACCATGCCTCCCAAAGTCCCACCGCCCTCTCCCGTCACTTTACTGCTCATCCACTGGCCTTCGCAGGCCTGCGGCTCTCTTCTTCAAGCCCGTGCACTGGCCACAGAACACAAAAACAAGGAACGTTTCCAATTTCATGAACATTGCAAGACATTCCATCAGCTGCTGCTTCAGTCCGCTAAACATAGCTCACCTGGCCCGAGGCAGCTCCGGCTCGGAGGTCTCGCTTAGCTCCTTGTTCTGCACCTCCTAATTGAAAATAAACAGCAAAGCATAAGCCAGCCAGGAGAGTAAGCTGGGACTTCTTCCTTCTGACACACCAAGTTCACCCCCTGGTACCTTCAGCTCCGCTCAAGCCTCCCACAGCAGCCTCTCACACGTGGCTATCCATCTCGCCATCTGCAAGAACAACCTGGCATTAGTCACCGCAACGCCAAGCAAAAGCTTAGCCTGCCTCTAAGCCTCAGGCCACACTCGCACCGACACCCAGGCTGACATGCAGTCACACACTGACACAGACCCTCACGCCCTCTGGCTCACACACTAACTCCACATATACTATCACACCCACTCCCAAGCAGACTCTCTGCCCCCGACTCATTCATTACCAGCTTATTCCCAGAGCTCTTCTGTCCATTCACACAGATCATCAGGACTACACAGCTACACTGTGCTTATAAAAACCCACCACCTCCCTTCCAGAGCTCAAGAACTCCAGCTACAGAGAAAACCAGAGAACTCCCAACTACTTAATTAACATGGGAAACTGCAGAGATAGTCAAGGATACTTCTCATGGCTGCCTATCTTACCAACCCCAAGGACCCTGCCAAGACCATCAGCAAACCAGCTCCGACAATCATCACGGCCGCGCGAGCTGGCAGGCTCAACCTTAGCGGGCGTCCCCGCGCAGGCAACGGTCGCCTGGGTGGGATGAGCTTCTGCCTCCCTCACACGGCATGAGGCTCGGGCTTCCATACTCGCAAGCAGGCACGCTCTTTGCCACGCAGGGGGCCAGCCCACGTCGCAAGAAGTGGCCGACAATGTCTAGGAAGGTCTGCAAGGGTCACGACTTTTCCAGGCAGTTCTAAAGCACAACTTCCCGGGCAGGCACCAAAGCCGGACTTTTCGGGAAAAGCCCAAGCAGTACACCACAAGAGGGAGCCAAAGAGAACTAACAGTACTTGCCCATCTTGGTGTGTTTCACCACGGACCATTATTTCCTATTGTCCCCGACACAACACCCCAGACTTACGCCCCACAAAGGGCACCTTCGCATCCTGCCGTTTAACTCTCAGTCGCTACCTTCAGTACCGCTAACCATTCCCCTTCCAGGCACATCCAATTGAGGACTCCCAGTTACAAGCCCTGCTGTGCTTTTTGCTTGCAAATCTGGAAAGGAAATTCTCAGCCGGCACTTAGGTGACCGACTCAAGCACACAGCTTACACCCCAGACTTACGCCCCACAAAGGACACCTTCGCATCCTGCCATTTAACTGTGAGGCACTACCTTCACTAGAGCTGACCATTTACCTCCCAGGCACCTCTGTCTGCGTCCTCAGACATTCTAGGTCTAATATTCAATTGGAATGCTTCATCTCAAATCCCTTCCTGCCATTTTGACCTTGCCCCCCACCCCCCTCGCCTCCTGCAGGAGGTCCTCTCCTTAGCGTGCGTAGTGCCATGCGTCTCAAGGCCGCCTCTATGCTCTGAACTCCAACAGCAGACGCCAGCCATGTTGTTGCCCTTGCCAAGTTGATCTTCATTATCTGCCAGAAACAAACAAACAAAGGGCAACAGGTTGTGCTGGCCGTCATCTCCAGCATCCCAGCCATCCAGCCCAGGCTGGTCCTTACCAATGGTCTGCCTCTTCCCAAGCTGCTCAACACTGTGCTTGCCTGTCCCAAAGCGATTCCCGAGTCTGATACCAGGCCTCTCTTCCCCTGCGTGCTCTAGGAGTTCAACAGAACCCAATTACCATGGTTCTTGCGTAAGTGACCGACTCCACAATCCTTCTGCTTAACTCCCCCACTCACCTCAAGCACTTCTCCAACTCCCAACGTAGAGGGCGAGACCTGCAAAACTAAACACGAATACTGAATCTTTTTGCCAGGTTGTTCTAAACATGGGGACACCACACTCAAAATCAAACCCCTTACCTTTTCATAGCTGGAACTGGAAGCTGGATGAACACCCTGGAAGGCTCCTGCTGATGTGACTGGAAAAAAAAGCTGTTCTCTGCTTTATGTTTCTAAGTAATGAACACAAATGCCTGACCAGCTTTTAAACAACCAACACAAGCACTCAGTATATAAAGGACTAAGTTCGAAGAACAGTCTTAACACTTTCAGTTCTAGCAGTGAGTTGGAAGCACCAAGACAGCTCACAAACAAATGCACTCTTTTAAAGAGTCAGGCTGTACTACCCTGCCCAGTATAAGATAGTGCTAAAAAACATCCCACTTGCTTTTTTTTTTGTCCCTGTAGTATATTTCAAACATCTTTCTGCTATCCTGATGCTGTTTCCATTATCTATTATGTGGAAAACGAGTCTTTCTGCTTAGTTTTTATAGTGTTTTAAGTCTCTAACCAAAATTATTGCTCGTATCTCCCACACTAGACACATGGGTGTTTACTGCATCCACGCAACTAATTTTCATTATCTGCAGTAACAGGTAAAGAGAAAAAAAAAAGTAACTAGAAGTTCTGCCACACAACATTCTGTAGACAAAGACGAGAAGATTCCCTGAAGTGTTTATTATATGCAGACTGTAAGGAACAAGTGCTCTCTGTATTTTAGAGTTTTAAAATGAGAAATTTACAAGCTGAAAAGTAATCTTTTACTTTTCCCTGCCAAAAGTCATGAGTTACTTAACATCTACTACATCCCAAAAACACATTAATAATAAGTTTTGGTATTTTTTAAACCAAGTGTCCAACTTAGTTTTTGAAAGAGCATAGACTCGAAGGCACTCTTGAAATAACTCTTAACTGTATAAATGGTATGTTTGGTCAGTAACCACTATTATAACTATTCTATGACAAATAAAACCAACAAAAAACAAGTAATAAGAACATAAACCATAAACAATTGTTTTCATAAGTTCTGTAGCTGAGAGCAAGAAAAATAATCACTTACCTGAACACCACCAATAACAACAGCACCTAAAATAAAACCACAACACAAAAAAATTTGTTAATATATAAATAAGTAAAAACCAAGACAACTTGAAATACTTAGAAAAAAATCATTTCAAAGAACTCAAAAAACAAAAGCAATACACAAAACATTAAAACCACAAAACACCCCAAAGACCTTACCTTGAATAGCATCAAATCCTCAAGAGGAACCTTACTCCGAAGCTGTGCCTTATATACCCCAGGCCCTACTCACAACCCCCCCCAGTGCCCTGGCTCAGGTGTGGGGCAAACCAGCTGCTGGGATAAAAACAGCCTGACAAGGTGCACCTGGTTTTTGTTGTTTTGGGTTTGGTTTTTTGGCTGCTCTCTAGTTTAACTTTTTGGGTTTCTTTTTGGGGCTTAGATTTACATTCAAAATTCTCAGATTCTATAGCTTCACTTTTATGATGAAGTGATGCGAGCCTTTTCTGTAACTCTACTTTGCCTTTACATTATGCTCACCTACTCCAAATCTACTGCATAATACTATGCTGGGCTTCTCATGCACTCTAGGACCTAGGAGTACAATACAAAGAAATGACCATGGTGCTTGCAAAAAGTGACCCACCCCCACAACCATTATAGTTACCTCCTCAACTCACGTCAAACACTCATCTGACTGCAGAAGTAGAACCCAGGGCCTGCAATAACCAACACTACTACTGAAACCTTTGCCATGTTATTCTCAGCTCTTACTCACCCCACACACGCAAACAACTCTTCTACCTTCTCACAGCCCTCCTCAGCTGGCAGCTTCACCTCTCTTGACTTAAGTGTGGCACCTAAAAAGGAAATGGAAACAGGCACTCATGGAGATAAAAACAGAAGCTTTGGCCGACCCTGAAATAAGTTGCTACTGGGGTGTTCCAAGCATGGCTCACCTTGAATGAGTCATCTGAATGTTATTTTTTAGCTCGAGTGTGAGGATGAGTTTGAGCCAGGGAGTCTTAGCCAGGTAGTCAGAACCAGGAATTCTGTGTTAGAATCAACGTGAGATTTGTGTGGATGCATGAGCCAGTCAGTGTCAGACTGAGCCTAAGTGAGTGTGAGGAGAAGTCAGCGCCAGAGAATGTCTGTGCAGCTTAAACGTGAGTATGAGTCTGAGCCAGTCTGTGTGAGAAGGAGCCTGCACTGTCTGCCAGTCTTGAATATGAGTCTAAGCCAATGAAAGCCAGAAAATTAAAGCCGGGGAGCAGGCAATGAACCAGAACCAGATGAAACAAGACCCAGCTGTGGATCGTCAGGGTGCTCTTATCCCAGCTGGGGGTTTGCCCCACCCCTGACCCAGGTCACTGAGGGAAGGGCTGTGGGTGACACCCTCCCTCCCTAACACAGTCAAGCTGTAGCTGCCCTACCCATGTAAGCTCATGCTACAGAGTAACCCCCTGCCTTTCCCTCAGCCCCATGCTACATTTCAAACCCTTTCCTGCCATCCGAACCTTGTCCCCCACCCTCCAGTCCCAAGCAGCAGTCCCTCTACTTAGCTTCCATAGTGCCATGGGTTTCAAGCTGGCCTTGATGCTCAGAACACCCACATCAGAGTCCTGTGATCTTGCCACAGCTGCCAAGTTTCTCTTTATCACCTGCAGCAAACAAACGAGCAAACAGGAACACACTGTGCTGGCCACCATCATCACCACCACCCCACCCACCAGTGCTGGCCTGCTCTGTAACAGCCCTCTTCCTCCTTCAAAGCTCATCAACATTGTGCTTGCCTGTTCCAAACCCACAGTGGAGTCCGACACTGAGCCTCTCCTCACCTCCAGGTCCTAGGAGTACAATAGAGACAAATGATCACCCTGCTTGCAAAAAGGGACCGACCCCACTATCCTTCTCCTTACCTGTCTGACTCACTTCAAGCACTCATCCGACTCCAAAGGTAGAGGGCAGCCCTGCAACACCGAGCACAAATACTGAACCCCTTTGCCATGCTCTCCTCAACAATTAAGCACCCCCAACACACACAACCCCCGATCTTCTCACAGCCCTCCTGAGTTTGCAGCTTCACCTCCCTCGAGTTATCTGCAGCACCTAGAAAAGGGAACATGCACACACTGACAGAGATACAGAAGCTGCACCCTTCCCTCAGGAAGTCCCATCTCTCTCTCCTGTCACTTTACTACTCATCCACTAGCCCTCAGAGCTTTTCCATCCCTTTATTCTAACGTGTACACCCCCTGGAATACACCACCAACAAAAAGTAATTGCAGCTTTATGAAAATGACAAGACCCTAAAATAAATTGCTGCTTGGGTGGTCTAAGCTTTGCTCACCTTGGCTAAATCACCTGAATGTCTTTGTTTAGTTAGAATGTGAGAGCTAGTCTGAACCAGGAAGCCTGTGTTAGTCTCGATGTGAGACTCGTGTGGTTGGGCGAGCCAGTCAATGCCAAATTGAGCCTAAATCTGAACTAGAGTGTCTGTGCTGTTTAAGTATATGAGCCTGAGCCAGTCTGTGTGGAAGAAAACCTCTTTGAGGCTAAGCCCTAGAATGTGAGACAGAAAACCCCCACCCAGTCTGAAACCAAGTATAGTTTTGAGCCCAGCTTCATAAAAGTGAAGCTATGAAATCTGAGAATTTTGAATAGAAATCTAAGCCCCAAAAAGAAACCCAAGAAGTTAAAATCAGAGAGCAGCCAAGAAACCAAACCCAAAACAACAAAAACCAGGTGCACCTTGTCAGGCTGTTTTTATCCCAGCAGCTGGTTTGCCCCACACCTGAGCCAGGGCACTGGGGGGGGTTGTGGGTAGGGCCTGGGGTATATAAGGCACAGCTTCGGAGTAAGGGTCTTCTTTAGGATTTGTTGCTATTCAAGGTAAGGTCTTTGGGGTGTTTTGTGGTTTCAATGATGTGTGTATTGCTTTTGTTATTTGAGTTCTTTGAAATGATTTTTTCTGAGCTAAATTTTTTAAGCTATCTTTGGTTTTGCATCTTCTTGTATTAATGAATTTTTTTGTGCTGTGGTTTTACTTAAGATGCTGTTGTTAGTGGTGGTGTTCAGGTAAGTGTTTTTATTGCTCTTAGCCACAGAACTTAAAGAAGAATTTGTTTACAGTTTATGTTCTTATTACTTGTCTTTTATTTCTCATAAAATAGTTATAACAGTGGTTACTAAACAAACATTCCATTTATATGTTTAAGAGTTACTTCAAGAGTGCCTTTGGGTTTGTGCTCTTTCAAAAACTAAGTTGGACACTTGGGTCTAAAGAATACCAAACATAATATTAATGTTCTTTTAGGATGTAGTGACTGTTAAATAACTGATGACTTTTGGCAGGGAAAGATAAAAGAATGCTTTTCAGCTTGTATATTTCTCATTTTAAAACTCTAAATTACAGAGTGCTTGTTCATTACAGTCTGCATATAATAAATATTTCAGGGAATTTCCTTGTCTTAGTCTGAAGAATGTTGTGTGGCAGTTCTTTTATTTTTTCCTTTTACTCCTGTTACTGCAAATGATAAAAATAAATTGGGTGGGTGCAGTAAACACCCATGTGTCTAGTGTGGGAGATCTGAGCAACAACTTTAGTTTGAGACTTATGACACTATAAAAACTTAGCAGAAAGAAAAGTTTTCCACAGAACAGATGGGGGAAACAGCATCCGGATAGCAGAAAGAGATTTGAAATTCACCATGGGGATGAGAAAAAATAAGTGGGACTTTTTTTAGCACCATCTTATAGTGGGCAGGGTAATACAGCTTGACTGTTTTAATGAGTGCATTAGCTAGTGAGCTGTTTTGGTGCTTCCAACTCACTGCTAGAACTGAAAGTGTTAAGCTTGTTCTTGGAACTTAGTCCTTTATATACTGAGTGCTTGTGTGGGCTGGTTAAAAGCTGGTCAGGCATTCGTGTTCCTTACTTGCAAACATAAAGAAGAGGACAGCTTTTTTTTCAGTCACATCAGCAGGAGCCTTCTAAGGGTTTCATCCAGCTTCCAGTTCCAGCTATGAAAAGGTAAAGGGTTTCATTTTGTGTGATGCCCTCATGTTTAGAAGAACATGGCAAAAAGATTCAGTATTTGTGTTTGGTATTGCAGGTCTTGTTTTTTATGTTGGGAGTCGGATGAGTGCTTGAAGTGAGTCAGAGGGATAAGCAGAAGGATTGTGGAGTCGGTCACTTAAGCAAGAACCATGGCAGTTGGCTTTTGCTGAATTCCTAGGGCACGCAGGGGAGAAGAGGCCCTGCATCAGACTCTGGAGTTGCTTTGAGACAAGCAAGCATGGTGTGAGGAGCTTGGGAGGAGGCAGAAGGAAGGTAAGGAAAAGGCTGGGATGATGGAGATGATGGCCAGCACAACGTGTTGCCCTTTTTTTGTTTCTGTCAGATGATGAAGAGCAACTTGGCAAGGGCAGCAACATGACTGGCGTCTGCTGTGGGAGTTCTGAGCAGAGAGGCGGACTCGGGAAGAATAGCACTACGCAAGGTAAGTAGAGGGCCTCCTGTAGGAGGCGAAGCCGTGGGGGACAATGTCAGAATGGCAGGAAGAGGTTTGAGATGTAGCATTCCAATGTAGTATTTAAGCCGGAAAGTCTGAAAACAGTAGAGGGTACCTGTAGGCAAATGGTTAGTTCAAGTGAATGCCAAAATGTGCTGGACTGGGCTAAACTCTTCTTGGGTGGACTTAATTGCCCTAATCCTAACCCTAACCCAGCCCACTTTAGCCCACTTCAGACCAGCCCAGCACACTTTAGACCACTTCAGCCTAGTTTATCCCAATTCACATTTATCCAGAACACTTTGTCACAGTTAAGCCCAATTCAGACCAGTCCAGCCCACTTTAGCCCAACGCAGCCCAGCCCACTACAGTTTAGCCCACTTTAGCCCTTCCCAGACCAACGTAGCGTACTTTAGGTCAGCTCAGTCCAGCCCAGTTTAGCCCACTCCATCTTATCCCTGCCCAATTTAACCAAGTTCAGCCCACTTTACAGCCCAGCCCACTGCAGCTCAGCGCAGACAAGCTGAGCCCAATTAGGCCCAGTTTAGCACAATTCAGCCCGGTTTAGCACAGCCCAGCCAAGACATGATCAGCCACTTCAAGCCAGTTTACCTCAGTTCAGGCCAGCCCAGCAAAATTTACTCCAATTCGGCCCAGTCCAGTCACTTTCAGACAAGCTCAGATCTGTCTAACCCAGTGAAGCCCCCTTCAGCCCACTTCAGCCACTCCAGCACCGTTCAGCCCAGTTTGGCCCACTTCAGGAGAGTTTAGACCACTTTGGCCCACTTCAGACCAGTCCAGCCCAGTTTAGCCCACTTCAACACAGTTTAGCCTTGTCCAGCCCAGCAGAGCCCAGCCCACCCTCGCTTGCTACAGGCAAAACGGCTCGTTTGCTACACAGCATGGCTTGGCACTACCTTGGCCCAATTCAGACCAGTCCAGCCCACTTTAGCTCAGTCCGGTGCAATTAAGCCCACCCAAGAACAGTTTACCCCAGTCCAGCACATTTTGGCCCACTTCAGACCTCTCCAGACCACTTTAGCCCAGCACAGCCCAGTTTAGCCCAGTGCACACCAGTCCAGCCCAGCTTATCTCACTTCAGACACTTTACCCCACTTCAGTCCAGGCCACATTAGCCCTGTCCAGCTCACCCCAGCCCCTTCAGCCCACTTCAGCCCAGCGCAGCCAGCTTTAGCAAAGTCTGTTCCACTTTAGCCCAGCACACTTTAGCCCACTTCAGACCAGTTTTGCCCTGGCCAGACCAACTTAACTCAGCCCAGCCCTGTTCAGACCTGTCCCAACCAATTTAGCACAGTTCAGCAGGGTTTAGCCCAATTCAGACCATCCACCACACCTTAGCCCTCTTGAGCCCACTTCAGCCACACTTCAGACCAGTTCAGCCCACTTTAGCCCAACGCAGCCCAGCCCACTACAGTTTAGCCCACTTTAGCCCTTCCCAGTCCAACGTAGCGTACTTTAGGCCAGCTCAGTCCAGCCCAGTCCATCTTATCCCTGCCCAATTTAACCCAGTTCAGCCCACTTTACAGCCCAGCCCACTGCAGCTCAGCGCAGACAAGCTGAGCCCAATTAGGCCCACTTTAGCACAGTTCAGCCTGGTTTAGCACAGCCCAGCCAAGACATGATCAGCCACTTCAAGCCACTTTACCTCAGTTCAGCCCAATTCAGCCCAGCCCTGCAAAATTTACTCCAATTCGGCCCAGTCCAGTCACTTTCAGACAAGCTCAGATCTGTCTAACCCAGTGAAGCCCCCTTCAGCCCACTTCAGCCACTCCAGCACCGTTCAGCCCAGTTTGGCCCTCTTCAGGAGAGTTTAGACCACTTTGGCCCACTTCAGACCAGTCCAGCCCAGTTTAGCCCACTTCAGCACAGTTTAGCCTTGTCCAGCCCAGCAGAGCCCAGCCCACCCTCGCTTGCTACAGGCAAAACGGCTCGTTTGCTACACAGCATGGCTTGGCACTACTTTGACCCAATTCAGACCAGTCCAGCCCACTTTAGCTCAGTCCAGTGCAATTAAGCCCACCCAAGAACAGTTTAGCCCAGTCCAGCACATTTTGGCCCACTTCAGACCTCTCCAGACCACTTTAGCCCAGCACAGCCCAGTTTAGCCCAGTGCACACCAGTCCAGCCCAGCTTATCTCACTTCAGACACTTTACCCCACTTCAGTCCAGGCCACATTAGCCCTGTCCAGCCCATTCCAGCTCACCCCAGCCCCTTCAGCCCACTTCAGCCCAGCGCAGCCAGCTTTAGCAAGGTCCGTTCCACTTTAGCCCAGCCCAGCCCACTTTAGCCCACTTCAGACCAGTTTTGCCCTGGCCAGACCAACTTAGCTCAGCCCAGCCCAGTTCAGACCTGTCCCAACCAATTTAGCACAGTTCTGCAGCCTTTAGCCCAATTCAGACCATCCAGCACACCATAGCCCTTTTGAGCACACTTCAGCCCACTTCAGACCAGCCCAGCACACTTTAGACTAGTTCAGCCTAGTTTATCCCAATTCGCATCTATCCAGAACACTTTGTCACAGTTAAGCCCAATTCAGACCAGTCCAGCCCACTTTAGCCCAACGCAGCCCAGCCCACTACAGTTTAGCCCACTTTAGCCCTTCCCAGACCAACGTAGCGTACTTTAGGCCAGCTCAGTCCAGCCCAGTTTAGCCCAATCCATCTTATCCCTGCCCAATTTAACCCAGTTCAGCCCACTTTACAGCCCAGCCCACTGCAGCTCAGCGCAGACAAGCTGAGCCCAATTAGGCCCACTTTAGCACAGTTCAGCCTGCTTTAGCACAGCCCAGCCAAGACATGATCAGCCACTTCAAGCCAGTTTACCTCAGTTCAGCCCAGTTCAGGCCAGCCCAGCAAAATTTACTCCAATTCGGCCCAGTCCAGTCACTTTCAGACAAGCTCAGATCTGTCTAACCCAGTGAAGCCCCCTTCAGCCCACTTCAGCCACTCCAGCACCGTTCAGCCCAGTTTGGCCCACTTCAGGAGAGTTTAGACCACTTTGGCCCACCTCAGACCAGTCCAGCCCAGTTTAGCCCACTTCAACACAGTTTAGCCTTGTCCAGCCCAGCAGAGCCCAGCCCACCCTCGCTTGCTACAGGCAAAACGGCTCGTTTGCTACACAGCATGGCTTGGCACTACCTTGGCCCAATTCACACCAGTCCAGCCCACTTTAGCTCAGACCAGTGCAATTAAGCCCACCCAAGAACAGTTTAGCCCAGTCCAGCACATTTTGGCCCACTTCAGACCTCTCCAGACCACTTTAGCCCAGCACAGCCCAGTTTAGCCCAGTGCACAACTGTCCAGCCCAGCTTATCTCACTTCAGACACTTTACCCCACTTCAGTCCAGGCCACATTAGCCCTGTCCAGCCCATTCCAGCTCACCCCAGCCCCTTCAGCCCACTTCAGCCCAGCGCAGCCAGCTTTAGCAAGGTCCGTTCCACTTTAGCCCAGCCCAGCCCACTTTAGCCCACTTCAGACCAGTTTTGCCCTGGCCAGACCAACTTAGCTCAGCCCAGCCCAGTTCAGACCTGTCCCAACCAATTTAGCACAGTTCTGCAGCCTTTAGCCCAATTCAGACCATCCAGCACACCATAGCCCTTTTGAGCACACTTCAGCCCACTTCAGACCAGCCCAGCACACTTTAGACCACTTCAGCCTAGTTTATCCCAATTCACATCTATCCAGAACACTTTGTCACAGTTAAGCCCAATTCAGACCAGTCCAGCCCACTTTAGCCCAACGCAGCCCAGCCCACTACAGTTTAGCCCACTTTAGCCCTTCCCAGACCAACGTAGCGTACTTCAGGGCAGCTCAGTCCAGCCCAGTTTAGACCAATCCATCTTATCCCTGCCCAATTTAACCCAGTTCAGCCCACTTTACAGCCCAGCCCACTGCAGCTCAGCGCAGACAAGCTGAGCCCAATTAGGCCCACTTTAGCACAGTTCAGCCTGGTTTAGCACAGCCCAGCCAAGACATGATCAGCCACTTCAAGCCACTTTACCTCAGTTCAGCCCAGTTCAGCCCAGCCCAGCAAAATTTACTCCAATTCGGCCCAGTCCAGTCACTTTCAGACAAGCTCAGATCTGTCTAACCCAGTGAAGCCCCCTTCAGCCCACTTCAGCCACTCCAGCACCGTTCAGCCCAGTTTGGCCCACTTCAGGAGAGTTTAGACCACTTTGGCCCACCTCAGACCAGTCCAGCCCAGTTTAGCCCACTTCAACACAGTTTAGCCTTGTCCAGCCCAGCAGAGCCCAGCCCAACCTCGCTTGCTACAGGCAAAACGGCTCGTTTGCTACACAGCATGGCTTGGCACTACCTTGGCCCAATTCAGACCAGTCCAGCCCACTTTAGCTCAGTCCAGTGCAATTAAGCCCACCCAAGAACAGTTTAGCCCAGTCCAGCACATTTTGGCCCACTTCAGACCTCTCCAGACCACTTTAGCCCAGCACAGCCCAGTTTACCCAGTGCACACCAGTCCAGCCCAGCTTATCTCACTTCAGACACTTTACCCCACTTCAGTCCAGGCCACATTAGCCCTGTCCAGCCCATTCCAGCTCACCCCAGCCCCTTCAGCCCACTTCAGCCCAGCGCAGCCAGCTTTAGCAAGGTCCGTTCCACTTTAGCCCAGCCCAGCCCACTTTAGCCCACTTCAGACCAGTTTTGCCCTGGCCAGACCAACTTAGCTCAGCCCAGCCCAGTTCAGACCTGTCCCAACCAATTTAGCACAGTTCTGCAGCGTTTAGCCCAATTCAGACCATCCAGCACACCATAGCCCTTTTGAGCACACTTCAGCCCACTTCAGACCAGCCCAGCACACTTTAGACCAGTTCAGCCTAGTTTATCCCAATTCGCATCTATCCAGAACACTTTGTCACAGTTAAGCCCAATTCAGACCAGTCCAGCCCACTTTAGCCCAACGCAGCCCAGCCCACTACAGTTTAGCCCACTTTAGCCCTTCCCAGACCAACGTAGCGTACTTTAGGCCAGCTCAGTCCAGCCCAGTTTAGCCCAATCCATCTTATCCCTGCCCAATTTAACCCAGTTCAGCCCACTTTACAGCCCAGCCCACTGCAGCTCAGCGCAGACAAGCTGAGCCCAATTAGGCCCACTTTAGCACAGTTCAGCCTGCTTTAGCACAGCCCAGCCAAGACATGATCAGCCACTTCAAGCCAGTTTACCTCAGTTCAGCCCAGTTCAGGCCAGCCCAGCAAAATTTACTCCAATTCGGCCCAGTCCAGTCACTTTCAGACAAGCTCAGATCTGTCTAACCCAGTGAAGCCCCCTTCAGCCCACTTCAGCCACTCCAGCACCGTTCAGCCCAGTTTGGCCCACTTCAGGAGAGTTTAGACCACTTTGGCCCACCTCAGACCAGTCCAGCCCAGTTTAGCCCACTTCAACACAGTTTAGCCTTGTCCAGCCCAGCAGAGCCCAGCCCACCCTCGCTTGCTACAGGCAAAACGGCTCGTTTGCTACACAGCATGGCTTGGCACTACCTTGGCCCAATTCACACCAGTCCAGCCCACTTTAGCTCAGTCCAGTGCAATTAAGCCCACCCAAGAACAGTTTAGCCCAGTCCAGCACATTTTGGCCCACTTCAGACCTCTCCAGACCACTTTAGCCCAGCACAGCCCAGTTTAGCCCAGTGCACAACTGTCCAGCCCAGCTTATCTCACTTCAGACACTTTACCCCACTTCAGTCCAGGCCACATTAGCCCTGTCCAGCCCATTCCAGCTCACCCCAGCCCCTTCAGCCCACTTCAGCCCAGCGCAGCCAGCTTTAGCAAGGTCCGTTCCACTTTAGCCCAGCCCAGCCCACTTTAGCCCACTTCAGACCAGTTTTGCCCTGGCCAGACCAACTTAGCTCAGCCCAGCCCAGTTCAGACCTGTCCCAACCAATTTAGCACAGTTCTGCAGCCTTTAGCCCAATTCAGACCATCCAGCACACCATAGCCCTTTTGAGCACACTTCAGCCCACTTCAGACCAGCCCAGCACACTTTAGACCACTTCAGCCTAGTTTATCCCAATTCACATCTATCCAGAACACTTTGTCACAGTTAAGCCCAATTCAGACCAGTCCAGCCCACTTTAGCCCAACGCAGCCCAGCCCACTACAGTTTAGCCCACTTTAGCCCTTCCCAGACCAACGTAGCGTACTTCAGGGCAGCTCAGTCCAGCCCAGTTTAGCCCAATCCATCTTATCCCTGCCCAATTTAACCCAGTTCAGCCCACTTTACAGCCCAGCCCACTGCAGCTCAGCGCAGACAAGCTGAGCCCAATTAGGCCCACTTTAGCACAGTTCAGCCTGGTTTAGCACAGCCCAGCCAAGACATGATCAGCCACTTCAAGCCACTTTACCTCAGTTCAGCCCAGTTCAGCCCAGCCCAGCAAAATTTACTCCAATTCGGCCCAGTCCAGTCACTTTCAGACAAGCTCAGATCTGTCTAACCCAGTGAAGCCCCCTTCAGCCCACTTCAGCCACTCCAGCACCGTTCAGCCCAGTTTGGCCCACTTCAGGAGAGTTTAGACCACTTTGGCCCACCTCAGACCAGTCCAGCCCAGTTTAGCCCACTTCAACACAGTTTAGCCTTGTCCAGCCCAGCAGAGCCCAGCCCAACCTCGCTTGCTACAGGCAAAACGGCTCGTTTGCTACACAGCATGGCTTGGCACTACCTTGGCCCAATTCAGACCAGTCCAGCCCACTTTAGCTCAGTCCAGTGCAATTAAGCCCACCCAAGAACAGTTTAGCCCAGTCCAGCACATTTTGGCCCACTTCAGACCTCTCCAGACCACTTTAGCCCAGCACAGCCCAGTTTACCCAGTGCACACCAGTCCAGCCCAGCTTATCTCACTTCAGACACTTTACCCCACTTCAGTCCAGGCCACATTAGCCCTGTCCAGCCCATTCCAGCTCACCCCAGCCCCTTCAGCCCACTTCAGCCCAGCGCAGCCAGCTTTAGCAAGGTCCGTTCCACTTTAGCCCAGCCCAGCCCACTTTAGCCCACTTCAGACCAGTTTTGCCCTGGCCAGACCAACTTAGCTCAGCCCAGCCCAGTTCAGACCTGTCCCAACCAATTTAGCACAGTTCTGCAGCGTTTAGCCCAATTCAGACCATCCAGCACACCATAGCCCTTTTGAGCACACTTCAGCCCACTTCAGACCAGCCCAGCACACTTTAGACCAGTTCAGCCTAGTTTATCCCAATTCGCATCTATCCAGAACACTTTGTCACAGTTAAGCCCAATTCAGACCAGTCCAGCCCACTTTAGCCCAACGCAGCCCAGCCCACTACAGTTTAGCCCACTTTAGCCCTTCCCAGACCAACGTAGCGTACTTTAGGCCAGCTCAGTCCAGCCCAGTTTAGCCCAATCCATCTTATCCCTGCCCAATTTAACCCAGTTCAGCCCACTTTACAGCCCAGCCCACTGCAGCTCAGCGCAGACAAGCTGAGCCCAATTAGGCCCACTTTAGCACAGTTCAGCCTGCTTTAGCACAGCCCAGCCAAGACATGATCAGCCACTTCAAGCCAGTTTACCTCAGTTCAGCCCAGTTCAGGCCAGCCCAGCAAAATTTACTCCAATTCGGCCCAGTCCAGTCACTTTCAGACAAGCTCAGATCTGTCTAACCCAGTGAAGCCCCCTTCAGCCCACTTCAGCCACTCCAGCACCGTTCAGCCCAGTTTGGCCCACTTCAGGAGAGTTTAGACCACTTTGGCCCACCTCAGACCAGTCCAGCCCAGTTTAGCCCACTTCAACACAGTTTAGCCTTGTCCAGCCCAGCAGAGCCCAGCCCACCCTCGCTTGCTACAGGCAAAACGGCTCGTTTGCTACACAGCATGGCTTGGCACTACCTTGGCCCAATTCACACCAGTCCAGCCCACTTTAGCTCAGTCCAGTGCAATTAAGCCCACCCAAGAACAGTTTAGCCCAGTCCAGCACATTTTGGCCCACTTCAGACCTCTCCAGACCACTTTAGCCCAGCACAGCCCAGTTTAGCCCAGTGCACAACTGTCCAGCCCAGCTTATCTCACTTCAGACACTTTACCCCACTTCAGTCCAGGCCACATTAGCCCTGTCCAGCCCATTCCAGCTCACCCCAGCCCCTTCAGCCCACTTCAGCCCAGCGCAGCCAGCTTTAGCAAGGTCCGTTCCACTTTAGCCCAGCCCAGCCCACTTTAGCCCACTTCAGACCAGTTTTGCCCTGGCCAGACCAACTTAGCTCAGCCCAGCCCAGTTCAGACCTGTCCCAACCAATTTAGCACAGTTCTGCAGCCTTTAGCCCAATTCAGACCATCCAGCACACCATAGCCCTTTTGAGCACACTTCAGCCCACTTCAGACCAGCCCAGCACACTTTAGACCACTTCAGCCTAGTTTATCCCAATTCACATCTATCCAGAACACTTTGTCACAGTTAAGCCCAATTCAGACCAGTCCAGCCCACTTTAGCCCAACGCAGCCCAGCCCACTACAGTTTAGCCCACTTTAGCCCTTCCCAGACCAACGTAGCGTACTTCAGGGCAGCTCAGTCCAGCCCAGTTTAGCCCAATCCATCTTATCCCTGCCCAATTTAACCCAGTTCAGCCCACTTTACAGCCCAGCCCACTGCAGCTCAGCGCAGACAAGCTGAGCCCAATTAGGCCCACTTTAGCACAGTTCAGCCTGGTTTAGCACAGCCCAGCCAAGACATGATCAGCCACTTCAAGCCACTTTACCTCAGTTCAGCCCAGTTCAGCCCAGCCCAGCAAAATTTACTCCAATTCGGCCCAGTCCAGTCACTTTCAGACAAGCTCAGATCTGTCTAACCCAGTGAAGCCCCCTTCAGCCCACTTCAGCCACTCCAGCACCGTTCAGCCCAGTTTGGCCCACTTCAGGAGAGTTTAGACCACTTTGGCCCACCTCAGACCAGTCCAGCCCAGTTTAGCCCACTTCAACACAGTTTAGCCTTGTCCAGCCCAGCAGAGCCCAGCCCAACCTCGCTTGCTACAGGCAAAACGGCTCGTTTGCTACACAGCATGGCTTGGCACTACCTTGGCCCAATTCAGACCAGTCCAGCCCACTTTAGCTCAGTCCAGTGCAATTAAGCCCACCCAAGAACAGTTTAGCCCAGTCCAGCACATTTTGGCCCACTTCAGACCTCTCCAGACCACTTTAGCCCAGCACAGCCCAGTTTACCCAGTGCACACCAGTCCAGCCCAGCTTATCTCACTTCAGACACTTTACCCCACTTCAGTCCAGGCCACATTAGCCCTGTCCAGCCCATTCCAGCTCACCCCAGCCCCTTCAGCCCACTTCAGCCCAGCGCAGCCAGCTTTAGCAAGGTCCGTTCCACTTTAGCCCAGCCCAGCCCACTTTAGCCCACTTCAGACCAGTTTTGCCCTGGCCAGACCAACTTAGCTCAGCCCAGCCCAGTTCAGACCTGTCCCAACCAATTTAGCACAGTTCTGCAGCGTTTAGCCCAATTCAGACCATCCAGCACACCATAGCCCTTTTGAGCACACTTCAGCCCACTTCAGACCAGCCCAGCACACTTTAGACCACTTCAGCCTAGTTTATCCCAATTCACATCTATCCAGAACACTTTGTCACAGTTAAGCCCAATTCAGACCAGTCCAGCCCACTTTAGCCCAACGCAGCCCAGCCCACTACAGTTTAGCCCACTTTAGCCCTTCCCAGACCAACGTAGCGTACTTAAGGCCAGCTCAGTCCAGCCCAGTTTAGCCCAGTCCATCTTATCCCTGCCCAATTTAACCCAGTTCAGCCCACTTTACAGCCCAGCCCACTGCAGCTCAGCGCAGACAAGCTGAGCCCAATTAGGCCCACTTTAGCACAGTTCAGCCTGGTTTAGCACAGCCCAGCCAAGACATGATCAGCCACTTCAAGCCACTTTACCTCAGTTCAGCCCAGTTCAGCCCAGCCCAGCAAAATTTACTCCAATTCGGCCCAGTCCAGTCACTTTCAGACAAGCTCAGATCTGTCTAACCCAGTGAAGCCCCCTTCAGCCCACTTCAGCCACTCCAGCACCGTTCAGCCCAGTTTGGCCCACTTCAGGAGAGTTTAAACCACTTCGGCCCACTTCAGACCAGTCCAGCCCAGTTTAGCCCACTTCAGCACAGTTTAGCCTTGTCCAGCCCAGCAGAGCTCAGCCCACCCTCGCTTGCTACAGGCAAAACGGCTCGTTTGCTACACAGCATGGCTTGGCACTACTTTGACCCAATTCAGACCAGTCCAGCCCACTTTAGCTCAGTCCAGTGCAATTAAGCCCACCCAAGAACAATTTAGCCCAGTCCAGCACATTTTGGCCCACTTCAGACCTCTCCAGACCACTTTAGCCCAGCACAGCCCAGTTTAGCCCAGTGCACACCAGTCCAGCCCAGCTTATCTCACTTCAGACACTTTACCCCACTTCAGTCCAGGCCACATTAGCCCTGTCCAGCCCATTCCAGCTCACCCCAGCCCCTTCAGCCCACTTCAGCCCAGCGCAGCCAGCTTTAGCAAGGTCCGTTCCACTTTAGCCCAGCCCAGCCCACTTTAGCCCACTTCAGACCAGTTTTGCCCTGGCCAGACCAACTTAGCTCAGCCCAGCCCAGTTCAGACCTGTCCCAACCAATTTAGCACAGTTCTGCAGCATTTACCCCAATTCAGACCATCCAGCACACCATAGCCCTTTTGAGCACACTTCAGCCCACTTCAGACCAGCCCAGCACACTTTAGACCACTTCAGCCTAGTTTATCCCAATTCACATCTATCCAGAACACTTTGTCACAGTTAAGCCCAATTCAGACCAGTCCAGCCCACTTTAGCCCAACGCAGCCCAGCCCACTACAGTTTAGCCCACTTTAGCCCTTCCCAGACCAACGTAGCGTACTTTAGGCCAGCTCAGTCCAGCCCAGTTTAGCCCAATCCATCTTATCCCTGCCCAATTTAACCCAGTTCAGCCCACTTTACAGCCCAGCCCACTGCAGCTCAGCGCAGACAAGCTGAGCCCAATTAGGCCCACTTTAGCACAGTTCAGCCTGCTTTAGCACAGCCCAGCCAAGACATGATCAGCCACTTCAAGCCAGTTTACCTCAGTTCAGCCCAGTTCAGCCCAGCCCAGCAAAATTTACTCCAATTCGGCCCAGTCCAGTCACTTTCAGACAAGCTCAGATCTGTCTAACCCAGTGAAGCCCCCTTCAGCCCACTTCAGCCACTCCAGCACCGTTCAGCCCAGTTTGGCCCACTTCAGGAGAGTTTAGACCACTTTGGCCCACTTCAGACCAGTCCAGCCCAGTTTAGCCCACTTCAGCACAGTTTAGCCTTGTCCAGCCCAGCAGAGCTCAGCCCACCCTCGCTTGCTACAGGCAAAACGGCTCGTTTGCTACACAGCATGGCTTGGCACTACTTTGACCCAATTCAGACCAGTCCAGCCCACTTTAGCTCAGTCCAGTGCAATTAAGCCCACCCAAGAACAGTTTAGCCCAGTCCAGCACATTTTGGCCCACTTCAGACCTCTCCAGACCACTTTAGCCCAGCACAGCCCAGTTTAGCCCAGTGCACACCAGTCCAGCCCAGCTTATCTCACTTCAGACACTTTACCCCACTTCAGTCCAGGCCACATTAGCCCTGTCCAGCCCATTCCAGCTCACCCCAGCCCCTTCAGCCCACTTCAGCCCAGCGCAGCCAGCTTTAGCAAGGTCCGTTCCACTTTAGCCCAGCCCAGCCCACTTTAGCCCACTTCAGACCAGTTTTGCCCTGGCCAGACCAACTTAGCTCAGCCCAGCCCAGTTCAGACCTGTCCCAACCAATTTAGCACAGTTCTGCAGCGTTTAGCCCAATTCAGACCATCCAGCACACCATAGCCCTTGTGAGCACACTTCAGCCCACTTCAGACCAGCCCAGCACACTTTAGACC
The DNA here is from genome assembly GCF_037157495.1 of Lathamus discolor. NCBI lineage: Eukaryota > Metazoa > Chordata > Aves > Psittaciformes > Psittacidae > Lathamus > Lathamus discolor. The sequence goes on from NC_088884.1 coordinate 205,893, forward strand.
ACTTCAGCCTAGCTTATCCCAATTCGCATCTATCCAGAACACTTTGTCACAGTTAAGCCCAATTCAGACCAGTCCAGCCCACTTTAGCCCAACGCAGCCCAGCCCACTACAGTTTAGCCCACTTTAGCCCTTCCCAGACCAACGTAGCGTACTTTAGGCCAGCTCAGTCCAGCCCAGTTTAGCCCAATCCATCTTATCCCTGCCCAATTTAACCCAGTTCAGCCCACTTTACAGCCCAGCCCACTGCAGCTCAGCGCAGACAAGCTGAGCCCAATTAGGCCCCCTTTAGCACAGTTCAGCCTGGTTTAGCACAGCCCAGCCCAGCCAAGACAGGATCAGCCACTTCAAGCCAGTTTACCTCAGTTCAGCCCAGTTCAGCCCAGCCCAGCAAAATTTACTCCAATTCGGCCCAGTCCAGTCACTTTCAGACAAGCTCAGATCTGTCTAACCCAGTGAAGCCCCCTTCAGCCCACTTCAGCCACTCCAGCACCGTTCAGCCCAGTTTGGCCCACTTCAGGAGAGTTTAGACCACTTTGGCCCACTTCAGACCAGTCCAGCCCACTTTAGCCCACTTCAGCACAGTTTAGCCTTGTCCAGCCCAGCAGAGCTCAGCCCACCCTCGCTTGCTACAGGCAAAACGGCTCGTTTGCTACACAGCATGGCTTGGCACTACTTTGACCCAATTCAGACCAGTCCAGCCCACTTTAGCTCAGTCCAGTGCAATTAAGCCCACCCAAGAACAGTTTAGCCCAGTCCAGCACATTTTGGCCCACTTCAGACCTCTCCAGACCACTTTAGCCCAGCACAGCCCAGTTTAGCCCAGTGCACACCAGTCCAGCCCAGCTTATCTCACTTCAGACACTTTACCCCACTTCAGTCCAGGCCACATTAGCCCTGTCCAGCCCATTCCAGCTCACCCCAGCCCCTTCAGCCCACTTCAGCCCAGCGCAGCCAGCTTTAGCAAGGTCCGTTCCACTTTAGCCCAGCCCAGCCCACTTTAGCCCACTTCAGACCAGTTTTGCCCTGGCCAGACCAACTTAGCTCAGCCCAGCCCAGTTCAGACCTGTCCCAACCAATTTAGCACAGTTCTGCAGCCTTTAGCCCAATTCAGACCATCCAGCACACCATAGCCCTTTTGAGCACACTTCAGCCCACTTCAGACCAGCCCAGCACACTTTAGACCACTTCAGCCTAGTTTATCCCAATTCACATCTATCCAGAACACTTTGTCACAGTTAAGCCCAATTCAGACCAGTCCAGCCCACTTTAGCCCAACGCAGCCCAGCCCACAACAGTTTAGCCCACTTTAGCCCTTCCCAGACCAACGTAGCGTACTTCAGGGCAGCTCAGTCCAGCCCAGTTTAGCCCAATCCATCTTATCCCTGCCCAATTTAACCCAGTTCAGCCCACTTTACAGCCCAGCCCACTGCAGCTCAGCGCAGACAAGCTGAGCCCAATTAGGCCCACTTTAGCACAGTTCAGCCTGCTTTAGCACAGCCCAGCCCAGCCAAGACATGATCAGCCACTTCAAGCCAGTTTACCTCAGTTCAGCCCAGTTCAGCCCAGCCCAGCAAAATTTACTCCAATTCGGCCCAGTCCAGTCACTTTCAGACAAGCTCAGATCTGTCTAACCCAGTGAAGCCCCCTTCAGCCCACTTCAGCCACTCCAGCACCGTTCAGCCCAGTTTGGCCCACTTCAGGAGAGTTTAGACCACTTTGGCCCACTTCAGACCAGTCCAGCCCAGTTTAGCCCACTTCAGCACAGTTTAGCCTTGTCCAGCCCAGCAGAGCTCAGCCCACCCTCGCTTGCTACAGGCAAAACGGCTCGTTTGCTACACAGCATGGCTTGGCACTACTTTGACCCAATTCAGACCAGTCCAGCCCACTTTAGCTCAGTCCAGTGCAATTAAGCCCACCCAAGAACAGTTTAGCCCAGTCCAGCACATTTTGGCCCACTTCAGACCTCTCCAGACCACTTTAGCCCAGCACAGCCCAGTTTAGCCCAGTGCACACGAGTCCAGCCCAGCTTATCTCACTTCAGACACTTTACCCCACTTCAGTCCAGGCCACATTAGCCCTGTCCAGCCCATTCCAGCTCACCCCAGCCCCTTCAGCCCACTTCAGCCCAGCGCAGCCAGCTTTAGCAAGGTCCGTTCCACTTTAGCCCAGCCCAGCCCACTTTAGCCCACTTCAGACCAGTTTTGCCCTGGCCAGACCAACTTAGCTCAGCCCAGCCCAGTTCAGACCTGTCCCAACCAATTTAGCACAGTTCTGCAGCCTTTAGCCCAATTCAGACCATCCAGCACACCATAGCCCTTTTGAGCACACTTCAGCCCACTTCAGACCAGCCCAGCACACTTTAGACCACTTCAGCCTAGTTTATCCCAATTCACATCTATCCAGAACACTTTGTCACAGTTAAGCCCAATTCAGACCAGTCCAGCCCACTTTAGCCCAACGCAGCCCAGCCCACAACAGTTTAGCCCACTTTAGCCCTTCCCAGACCAACGTAGCGTACTTTAGGCCAGCTCAGTCCAGCCCAGTTTAGCCCAATCCATCTTATCCCTGCCCAATTTAACCCAGTTCAGCCCACTTTACAGCCCAGCCCACTGCAGCTCAGCGCAGACAAGCTGAGCCCAATTAGGCCCACTTTAGCACAGTTCAGCCTGCTTTAGCACAGCCCAGCCCAGCCAAGACATGATCAGCCACTTCAAGCCACTTTACCTCAGTTCAGCCCAGTTCAGCCCAGCCCAGCAAAATTTACTCCAATTCGGCCCAGTCCAGTCACTTTCAGACAAGCTCAGATCTGTCTAACCCAGTGAAGCCCCCTTCAGCCCACTTCAGCCACTCCAGCACCGTTCAGCCCAGTTTGGCCCACTTCAGGAGAGTTTAGACCACTTTGGCCCACTTCAGACCAGTCCAGCCCAGTTTAGCCCACTTCAGCACAGTTTAGCCTTGTCCAGCCCAGCAGAGCTCAGCCCACCCTCGCTTGCTACAGGCAAAACGGCTCGTTTGCTACACAGCATGGCTTGGCACTACTTTGACCCAATTCAGACCAGTCCAGCCCACTTTAGCTCAGTCCAGTGCAATTAAGCCCACCCAAGAACAGTTTAGCCCAGTCCAGCACATTTTGGCCCACTTCAGACCTCTCCAGACCACTTTAGCCCAGCACAGCCCAGTTTAGCCCAGTGCACACCAGTCCAGCCCAGCTTATCTCACTTCAGACACTTTACCCCACTTCAGTCCAGGCCACATTAGCCCTGTCCAGCCCATTCCAGCTCACCCCAGCCCCTTCAGCCCACTTCAGCCCAGCGCAGCCAGCTTTAGCAAGGTCCGTTCCACTTTAGCCCAGCCCAGCCCACTTTAGCCCACTTCAGACCAGTTTTGCCCTGGCCAGACCAACTTAGCTCAGCCCAGCCCAGTTCAGACCTGTCCCAACCAATTTAGCACAGTTCTGCAGCGTTTAGCCCAATTCAGACCGTCCAGCACACCATAGCCCTTTTGAGCACACTTCAGCCCACTTCAGACCAGCCCAGCACACTTTAGACCACTTCAGCCTAGTTTATCCCAATTCACATCTATCCAGAACACTTTGTCACAGTTAAGCCCAATTCAGACCAGTCCAGCCCACTTTAGCCCAACGCAGCCCAGCCCACTACAGTTTAGCCCACTTTAGCCCTTCCCAGACCAACGTAGCGTACTTTAGGCCAGCTCAGTCCAGCCCAGTTTAGCCCAATCCATCTTATCCCTGCCCAATTTAACCCAGTTCAGCCCACTTTACAGCCCAGCCCACTGCAGCTCAGCGCAGACAAGCTGAGCCCAATTAGGCCCACTTTAGCACAGTTCAGCCTGGTTTAGCACAGCCCAGCCCAGCCAAGACAGGTTCAGCCACTTCAAGCCAGTTTACCTCAGTTCAGCCCAGCCCAGCAAAATTTACTCCAATTCGGCCCAGTCCAGTCACTTTCAGACAAGCTCAGATCTGTCTAACCCAATGAAGCCCCCTTCAGCCCACTTCAGCCACTCCAGCACCGTTCAGCCCAGTTTGGCCCACTTCAGGAGAGTTTAGACCACTTTGGCCCACTTCAGACCAGTCCAGCCCAGTTTAGCCCACTTCAGCACAGTTTAGCCTTGTCCAGCCCAGCAGAGCTCAGCCCACCCTCGCTTGCTACAGGCAAAACGGCTCGTTTGCTACACAGCATGGCTTGGCACTACTTTGACCCAATTCAGACCAGTCCAGCCCACTTTAGCTCAGTCCAGTGCAATTAAGCCCACCCAAGAACAGTTTAGCCCAGTCCAGCACATTTTGGCCCACTTCAGACCTCTCCAGACCACTTTAGCCCAGCACAGCCCAGTTTAGCCCAGTGCACACCAGTCCAGCCCAGCTTATCTCACTTCAGACACTTTACCCCACTTCAGTCCAGGCCACATTAGCCCTGTCCAGCCCATTCCAGCTCACCCCAGCCCCTTCAGCCCACTTCAGCCCAGCGCAGCCAGCTTTAGCAAGGTCCGTTCCACTTTAGCCCAGCCCAGCCCACTTTAGCCCACTTCAGACCAGTTTTGCCCTGGCCAGACCAACTTAGCTCAGCCCAGCCCAGTTCAGACCTGTCCCAACCAATTTAGCACAGTTCTGCAGCGTTTAGCCCAATTCAGACCATCCAGCACACCATAGCCCTTGTGAGCACACTTCAGCCCACTTCAGACCAGCCCAGCACACTTTAGACCACTTCAGCCTAGCTTATCCCAATTCACATCTATCCAGAACACTTTGTCACAGTTAAGCCCAATTCAGACCAGTCCAGCCCACTTTAGCCCAACGCAGCCCAGCCCACTACAGTTTAGCCCACTTTAGCCCTTCCCAGACCAACGTAGCGTACTTTAGGCCAGCTCAGTCCAGCCCAGTTTAGCCCAATCCATCTTATCCCTGCCCAATTTAACCCAGTTCAGCCCACTTTACAGCCCAGCCCACTGCAGCTCAGCGCAGACAAGCTGAGCCCAATTAGGCCCACTTTAGCACAGTTCAGCCTGGTTTAGCACAGCCCAGCCCAGCCAAGACATGATCAGCCACTTCAAGCCACTTTACCTCAGTTCAGCCCAGTTCAGCCCAGCCCAGCAAAATTTACTCCAATTCGGCCCAGTCCAGTCACTTTCAGACAAGCTCAGATCTGTCTAACCCAGTGAAGCCCCCTTCAGCCCACTTCAGCCACTCCAGCACCGTTCAGCCCAGTTTGGCCCACTTCAGGAGAGTTTAGACCACTTTGGCCAACTTCAGACCAGTCCAGCCCACTTTAGCCCACTTCAGCACAGTTTAGCCTTGTCCAGCCCAGCAGAGCTCAGCCCACCCTCGCTTGCTACAGGCAAAACGGCTCGTTTGCTACACAGCATGGCTTGGCACTACTTTGACCCAATTCAGACCAGTCCAGCCCACTTTAGCTCAGTCCAGTGCAATTAAGCCCACCCAAGAACAGTTTAGCCCAGTCCAGCACATTTTGGCCCACTTCAGACCTCTCCAGACCACTTTAGCCCAGCACAGCCCAGTTTAGCCCAGTGCACACCAGTCCAGCCCAGCTTATCTCACTTCAGATACTTTACCCCACTTCAGTCCAGGCCACATTAGCCCTGTCCAGCCCATTCCAGCTCACCCCAGCCCCTTCAGCCCACTTCAGCCCAGCGCAGCCAGCTTTAGCAAGGTCCGTTCCACTTTAGCCCAGCCCAGCCCACTTTAGCCCACTTCAGACCAGTTTTGCCCTGGCCAGACCAACTTAGCTCAGCCCAGCCCAGTTCAGACCTGTCCCAACCAATTTAGCACAGTTCTGCAGCCTTTAGCCCAATTCAGACCATCCAGCACACCATAGCCCTTTTGAGCACACTTCAGCCCACTTCAGACCAGCCCAGCACACTTTAGACCACTTCAGCCTAGCTTATCCCAATTCACATCTATCCAGAACACTTTGTCACAGTTAAGCCCAATTCAGACCAGTCCAGCCCACTTTAGCCCAACGCAGCCCAGCCCACTACAGTTTAGCCCACTTTAGCCCTTCCCAGACCAACGTAGCGTACTTTAGGCCAGCTCAGTCCAGCCCAGTTTAGCCCAATCCATCTTATCCCTGCCCAATTTAACCCAGTTCAGCCCACTTTACAGCCCAGCCCACTGCAGCTCAGCGCAGACAAGCTGAGCCCAATTAGGCCCACTTTAGCACAGTTCAGCCTGCTTTAGCACAGCCCAGCCAAGACATGATCAGCCACTTCAAGCCAGTTTACCTCAGTTCAGCCCAGTTCAGCCCAGCCCAGCAAAATTTACTCCAATTCGGCCCAGTCCAGTCACTTTCAGACAAGCTCAGATCTGTCTAACCCAGTGAAGCCCCCTTCAGCCCACTTCAGCCACTCCAGCACCGTTCAGCCCAGTTTGGCCCACTTCAGGAGAGTTTAGACCACTTTGGCCCACTTCAGACCAGTCCAGCCCAGTTTAGCCCACTTCAGCACAGTTTAGCCTTGTCCAGCCCAGCAGAGCTCAGCCCACCCTCGCTTGCTACAGGCAAAACGGCTCGTTTGCTACACAGCATGGCTTGGCACTACTTTGACCCAATTCAGACCAGTCCAGCCCACTTTAGCTCAGTCCAGTGCAATTAAGCCCACCCAAGAACAGTTTAGCCCAGTCCAGCACATTTTGGCCCACTTCAGACCTCTCCAGACCACTTTAGCCCAGCACAGCCCAGTTTAGCCCAGTGCACACCAGTCCAGCCCAGCTTATCTCACTTCAGATACTTTACCCCACTTCAGTCCAGGCCCCATTAGCCCTGTCCAGCCCATTCCAGCTCACCCCAGCCCCTTCAGCCCACTTCAGCCCAGCGCAGCCAGCTTTAGCAAGGTCCGTTCCACTTTAGCCCAGCCCAGCCCACTTTAGCCCACTTCAGACCAGTTTTGCCCTGGCCAGACCAACTTAGCTCAGCCCAGCCCAGTTCAGACCTGTCCCAACCAATTTAGCACAGTTCTGCAGCCTTTAGCCCAATTCAGACCATCCAGCACACCATAGCCCTTTTGAGCACACTTCAGCCCACTTCAGACCAGCCCAGCACACTTTAGACCACTTCAGCCTAGTTTATCCCAATTCACATCTATCCAGAACACTTTGTCACAGTTAAGCCCAATTCAGACCAGTCCAGCCCACTTTAGCCCAACGCAGCCCAGCCCACTACAGTTTAGCCCACTTTAGCCCTTCCCAGACCAACGTAGCGTACTTTAGGCCAGCTCAGTCCAGCCCAGTTTAGCCCAATCCATCTTATCCCTGCCCAATTTAACCCAGTTCAGCCCACTTTACAGCCCAGCCCACTGCAGCTCAGCGCAGACAAGCTGAGCCCAATTAGGCCCACTTTAGCACAGTTCAGCCTGGTTTAGCACAGCCCAGCCCAGCCAAGACATGATCAGCCACTTCAAGCCAGTTTACCTCAGTTCAGCCCAGTTCAGCCCAGCCCAGCAAAATTTACTCCAATTCGGCCCAGTCCAGTCACTTTCAGACAAGCTCAGATCTGTCTAACCCAGTGAAGCCCCCTTCAGCCCACTTCAGCCACTCCAGCACCGTTCAGCCCAGTTTGGCCCACTTCAGGAGAGTTTAGACCACTTTGGCCCACTTCAGACCAGTTCAGCCCACTTTAGCCCACTTCAGCACAGTTTAGCCTTGTCCAGCCCAGCAGAGCTCAGCCCACCCTCGCTTGCTACAGGCAAAACGGCTCGTTTGCTACACAGCATGGCTTGGCACTACTTTGACCCAATTCAGACCAGTCCAGCCCACTTTAGCTCAGTCCAGTGCAATTAAGCCCACCCAAGAACAGTTTAGCCCAGTCCAGCACATTTTGGCCCACTTCAGACCTCTCCAGACCACTTTAGCCCAGCACAGCCCAGTTTAGCCCAGTGCACACCAGTCCAGCCCAGCTTATCTCACTTCAGACACTTTACCCCACTTCAGTCCAGGCCACATTAGCCCTGTCCAGCCCATTCCAGCTCACCCCAGCCCCTTCAGCCCACTTCAGCCCAGCGCAGCCAGCTTTAGCAAGGTCCGTTCCACTTTAGCCCAGCCCAGCCCACTTTAGCCCACTTCAGACCAGTTTTGCCCTGGCCAGACCAACTTAGCTCAGCCCAGCCCAGTTCAGACCTGTCCCAACCAATTTAGCACAGTTCTGCAGCGTTTAGCCCAATTCAGACCGTCCAGCACACCATAGCCCTTTTGAGCACACTTCAGCCCACTTCAGACCAGCCCAGCACACTTTAGACCACTTCAGCCTAGTTTATCCCAATTCACATCTATCCAGAACACTTTGTCACAGTTAAGCCCAATTCAGACCAGTCCAGCCCACTTTAGCCCAACGCAGCCCAGCCCACTACAGTTTAGCCCACTTTAGCCCTTCCCAGACCAACGTAGCGTACTTTAGGCCAGCTCAGTCCAGCCCAGTTTAGCCCAATCCATCTTATCCCTGCCCAATTTAACCCAGTTCAGCCCACTTTACAGCCCAGCCCACTGCAGCTCAGCGCAGACAAGCTGAGCCCAATTAGGCCCACTTTAGCACAGTTCAGCCTGGTTTAGCACAGCCCAGCCCAGCCAAGACAGGTTCAGCCACTTCAAGCCAGTTTACCTCAGTTCAGCCCAGCCCAGCAAAATTTACTCCAATTCGGCCCAGTCCAGTCACTTTCAGACAAGCTCAGATCTGTCTAACCCAGTGAAGCCCCCTTCAGCCCACTTCAGCCACTCCAGCACCGTTCAGCCCAGTTTGGCCCACTTCAGGAGAGTTTAGACCACTTTGGCCCACTTCAGACCAGTCCAGCCCAGTTTAGCCCACTTCAGCACAGTTTAGCCTTGTCCAGCCCAGCAGAGCTCAGCCCACCCTCGCTTGCTACAGGCAAAACGGCTCGTTTGCTACACAGCATGGCTTGGCACTACTTTGACCCAATTCAGACCAGTCCAGCCCACTTTAGCTCAGTCCAGTGCAATTAAGCCCACCCAAGAACAGTTTAGCCCAGTCCAGCACATTTTGGCCCACTTCAGACCTCTCCAGACCACTTTAGCCCAGCACAGCCCAGTTTAGCCCAGTGCACACCAGTCCAGCCCAGCTTATCTCACTTCAGACACTTTACCCCACTTCAGTCCAGGCCACATTAGCCCTGTCCAGCCCATTCCAGCTCACCCCAGCCCCTTCAGCCCACTTCAGCCCAGCGCAGCCAGCTTTAGCAAGGTCCGTTCCACTTTAGCCCAGCCCAGCCCACTTTAGCCCACTTCAGACCAGTTTTGCCCTGGCCAGACCAACTTAGCTCAGCCCAGCCCAGTTCAGACCTGTCCCAACCAATTTAGCACAGTTCTGCAGCGTTTAGCCCAATTCAGACCATCCAGCACACCATAGCCCTTGTGAGCACACTTCAGCCCACTTCAGACCAGCCCAGCACACTTTAGACCACTTCAGCCTAGCTTATCCCAATTCACATCTATCCAGAACACTTTGTCACAGTTAAGCCCAATTCAGACCAGTCCAGCCCACTTTAGCCCAACGCAGCCCAGCCCACTACAGTTTAGCCCACTTTAGCCCTTCCCAGACCAACGTAGCGTACTTTAGGCCAGCTCAGTCCAGCCCAGTTTAGCCCAATCCATCTTATCCCTGCCCAATTTAACCCAGTTCAGCCCACTTTACAGCCCAGCCCACTGCAGCTCAGCGCAGACAAGCTGAGCCCAATTAGGCCCACTTTAGCACAGTTCAGCCTGCTTTAGCACAGCCCAGCCCAGCCAAGACAGGTTCAGCCACTTCAAGCCAGTTTACCTCAGTTCAGCCCAGCCCAGCAAAATTTACTCCAATTCGGCCCAGTCCAGTCACTTTCAGACAAGCTCAGATCTGTCTAACCCAGTGAAGCCCCCTTCAGCCCACTTCAGCCACTCCAGCACCGTTCAGCCCAGTTTGGCCCACTTCAGGAGAGTTTAGACCACTTTGGCCCACTTCAGACCAGTCCAGCCCAGTTTAGCCCACTTCAGCACAGTTTAGCCTTGTCCAGCCCAGCAGAGCTCAGCCCACCCTCGCTTGCTACAGGCAAAACGGCTCGTTTGCTACACAGCATGGCTTGGCACTACTTTGACCCAATTCAGACCAGTCCAGCCCACTTTAGCTCAGTCCAGTGCAATTAAGCCCACCCAAGAACAGTTTAGCCCAGTCCAGCACATTTTGGCCCACTTCAGACCTCTCCAGACCACTTTAGCCCAGCACAGCCCAGTTTAGCCCAGTGCACACCAGTCCAGCCCAGCTTATCTCACTTCAGACACTTTACCCCACTTCAGTCCAGGCCACATTAGCCCTGTCCAGCCCATTCCAGCTCACCCCAGCCCCTTCAGCCCACTTCAGCCCAGCGCAGCCAGCTTTAGCAAGGTCCGTTCCACTTTAGCCCAGCCCAGCCCACTTTAGCCCACTTCAGACCAGTTTTGCCCTGGCCAGACCAACTTAGCTCAGCCCAGCCCAGTTCAGACCTGTCCCAACCAATTTAGCACAGTTCTGCAGCGTTTAGCCCAATTCAGACCATCCAGCACACCATAGCCCTTGTGAGCACACTTCAGCCCACTTCAGACCAGCCCAGCACACTTTAGACCACTTCAGCCTAGCTTATCCCAATTCACATCTATCCAGAACACTTTGTCACAGTTAAGCCCAATTCAGACCAGTCCAGCCCACTTTAGCCCAACGCAGCCCAGCCCACTACAGTTTAGCCCACTTTAGCCCTTCCCAGACCAACGTAGCGTACTTTAGGCCAGCTCAGTCCAGCCCAGTTTAGCCCAATCCATCTTATCCCTGCCCAATTTAACCCAGTTCAGCCCACTTTACAGCCCAGCCCACTGCAGCTCAGCGCAGACAAGCTGAGCCCAATTAGGCCCACTTTAGCACAGTTCAGCCTGGTTTAGCACAGCCCAGCCAAGACATGATCAGCCACTTCAAGCCACTTTACCTCAGTTCAGCCCAGTTCAGCCCAGCCCAGCAAAATTTACTCCAATTCAGCCCAGTCCAGTCACTTTCAGACAAGCTCAGATCTGTCTAACCCAGTGAAGCCCCCTTCAGCCCACTTCAGCCACTCCAGCACCGTTCAGCCCAGTTTGGCCCACTTCAGGAGAGTTTAGACCACTTTGGCCCACTTCAGACCAGTCCAGCCCACTTTAGCCCACTTCAGCACAGTTTAGCCTTGTCCAGCCCAGCAGAGCTCAGCCCACCCTCGCTTGCTACAGGCAAAACGGCTCGTTTGCTACACAGCATGGCTTGGCACTACTTTGACCCAATTCAGACCAGTCCAGCCCACTTTAGCTCAGTCCAGTGCAATTAAGCCCACCCAAGAACAGTTTAGCCCAGTCCAGCACATTTTGGCCCACTTCAGACCTCTCCAGACCACTTTAGCCCAGCACAGCCCAGTTTAGCCCAGTGCACACCAGTCCAGCCCAGCTTATCTCACTTCAGACACTTTACCCCACTTCAGTCCAGGCCACATTAGCCCTGTCCAGCCCATTCCAGCTCACCCCAGCCCCTTCAGCCCACTTCAGCCCAGCGCAGCCAGCTTTAGCAAGGTCCGTTCCACTTTAGCCCAGCCCAGCCCACTTTAGCCCACTTCAGACCAGTTTTGCCCTGGCCAGACCAACTTAGCTCAGCCCAGCCCAGTTCAGACCTGTCCCAACCAATTTAGCACAGTTCTGCAGCCTTTAGCCCAATTCAGACCATCCAGCACACCATAGCCCTTTTGAGCACACTTCAGCCCACTTCAGACCAGCCCAGCACACTTTAGACCACTTCAGCCTAGTTTATCCCAATTCACATCTATCCAGAACACTTTGTCACAGTTAAGCCCAATTCAGACCAGTCCAGCCCACTTTAGCCCAACGCAGCCCAGCCCACTACAGTTTAGCCCACTTTAGCCCTTCCCAGACCAACGTAGCGTACTTTAGGCCAGCTCAGTCCAGCCCAGTTTAGCCCAATCCATCTTATCCCTGCCCAATTTAACCCAGTTCAGCCCACTTTACAGCCCAGCCCACTGCAGCTCAGCGCAGACAAGCTGAGCCCAATTAGGCCCACTTTAGCACAGTTCAGCCTGGTTTAGCACAGCCCAGCCCAGCCAAGACATGATCAGCCACTTCAAGCCAGTTTACCTCAGTTCAGCCCAGTTCAGCCCAGCCCAGCAAAATTTACTCCAATTCGGCCCAGTCCAGTCACTTTCAGACAAGCTCAGATCTGTCTAACCCAGTGAAGCCCCCTTCAGCCCACTTCAGCCACTCCAGCACCGTTCAGCCCAGTTTGGCCCACTTCAGGAGAGTTTAGACCACTTTGGCCCACTTCAGACCAGTTCAGCCCACTTTAGCCCACTTCAGCACAGTTTAGCCTTGTCCAGCCCAGCAGAGCTCAGCCCACCCTCGCTTGCTACAGGCAAAACGGCTCGTTTGCTACACAGCATGGCTTGGCACTACTTTGACCCAATTCAGACCAGTCCAGCCCACTTTAGCTCAGTCCAGTGCAATTAAGCCCACCCAAGAACAGTTTAGCCCAGTCCAGCACATTTTGGCCCACTTCAGACCTCTCCAGACCACTTTAGCCCAGCACAGCCCAGTTTAGCCCAGTGCACACCAGTCCAGCCCAGCTTATCTCACTTCAGACACTTTACCCCACTTCAGTCCAGGCCACATTAGCCCTGTCCAGCCCATTCCAGCTCACCCCAGCCCCTTCAGCCCACTTCAGCCCAGCGCAGCCAGCTTTAGCAAGGTCCGTTCCACTTTAGCCCAGCCCAGCCCACTTTAGCCCACTTCAGACCAGTTTTGCCCTGGCCAGACCAACTTAGCTCAGCCCAGCCCAGTTCAGACCTGTCCCAACCAATTTAGCACAGTTCTGCAGCCTTTAGCCCAATTCAGACCATCCAGCACACCATAGCCCTTTTGAGCACACTTCAGACCACTTCAGACCAGCCCAGCACACTTTAGACCACTTCAGCCTAGTTTATCCCAATTCACATCTATCCAGAACACTTTGTCACAGTTAAGCCCAATTCAGACCAGTCCAGCCCACTTTAGCCCAACGCAGCCCAGCCCACTACAGTTTAGCCCACTTTAGCCCTTCCCAGACCAACGTAGCGTACTTTAGGCCAGCTCAGTCCAGCCCAGTTTAGCCCAATCCATCTTATCCCTGCCCAATTTAACCCAGTTCAGCCCACTTTACAGCCCAGCCCACTGCAGCTCAGCGCAGACAAGCTGAGCCCAATTAGGCCCACTTTAGCACAGTTCAGCCTGGTTTAGCACAGCCCAGCCCAGCCAAGACATGATCAGCCACTTCAAGCCAGTTTACCTCAGTTCAGCCCAGTTCAGCCCAGCCCAGCAAAATTTACTCCAATTCGGCCCAGTCCAGTCACTTTCAGACAAGCTCAGATCTGTCTAACCCAGTGAAGCCCCCTTCAGCCCACTTCAGCCACTCCAGCACCGTTCAGCCCAGTTTGGCCCACTTCAGGAGAGTTTAGACCACTTTGGCCCACTTCAGACCAGTCCAGCCCACTTTAGCCCACTTCAGCACAGTTTAGCCTTGTCCAGCCCAGCAGAGCTCAGCCCACCCTCGCTTGCTACAGGCAAAACGGCTCGTTTGCTACACAGCATGGCTTGGCACTACTTTGACCCAATTCAGACCAGTCCAGCCCACTTTAGCTCAGTCCAGTGCAATTAAGCCCACCCAAGAACAGTTTAGCCCAGTCCAGCACATTTTGGCCCACTTCAGACCTCTCCAGACCACTTTAGCCCAGCACAGCCCAGTTTAGCCCAGTGCACACCAGTCCAGCCCAGCTTATCTCACTTCAGACACTTTACCCCACTTCAGTCCAGGCCACATTAGCCCTGTCCAGCCCATTCCAGCTCACCCCAGCCCCTTCAGCCCACTTCAGCCCAGCGCAGCCAGCTTTAGCAAGGTCCGTTCCACTTTAGCCCAGCCCAGCCCACTTTAGCCCACTTCAGACCAGTTTTGCCCTGGCCAGACCAACTTAGCTCAGCCCAGCCCAGTTCAGACCTGTCCCAACCAATTTAGCACAGTTCTGCAGCGTTTAGCCCAATTCAGACCATCCAGCACACCATAGCCCTTGTGAGCACACTTCAGCCCACTTCAGACCAGCCCAGCACACTTTAGACCACTTCAGCCTAGCTTATCCCAATTCACATCTATCCAGAACACTTTGTCACAGTTAAGCCCAATTCAGACCAGTCCAGCCCACTTTAGCCCAACGCAGCCCAGCCCACTACAGTTTAGCCCACTTTAGCCCTTCCCAGACCAACGTAGCGTACTTTAGGCCAGCTCAGTCCAGCCCAGTTTAGCCCAATCCATCTTATCCCTGCCCAATTTAACCCAGTTCAGCCCACTTTACAGCCCAGCCCACTGCAGCTCAGCGCAGACAAGCTGAGCCCAATTAGGCCCACTTTAGCACAGTTCAGCCTGCTTTAGCACAGCCCAGCCAAGACATGATCAGCCACTTCAAGCCACTTTACCTCAGTTCAGCCCAGTTCAGGCCAGCCCAGCAAAATTTACTCCAATTCGGCCCAGTCCAGTCACTTTCAGACAAGCTCAGATCTGTCTAACCCAGTGAAGCCCCCTTCAGCCCACTTCAGCCACTCCAGCACCGTTCAGCCCAGTTTGGCCCACTTCAGGAGAGTTTAGACCACTTTGGCCCACTTCAGACCAGTCCAGCCCAGTTTAGTCCACTTCAGCACAGTTTAGCCTTGTCCAGCCCAGCAGAGCTCAGCCCACCCTCGCTTGCTACAGGCAAAACGGCTCGTTTGCTACACAGCATGGCTTGGCACTACTTTGACCCAATTCAGACCAGTCCAGCCCACTTTAGCTCAGTCCAGTGCAATTAAGCCCACCCAAGAACAGTTTAGCCCAGTCCAGCACATTTTGGCCCACTTCAGACCTCTCCAGACCACTTTAGCCCAGCACAGCCCAGTTTAGCCCAGTGCACACCAGTCCAGCCCAGCTTATCTCACTTCAGACACTTTACCCCACTTCAGTCCAGGCCACATTAGCCCTGTCCAGCCCATTCCAGCTCACCCCAGCCCCTTCAGCCCACTTCAGCCCAGCGCAGCCAGCTTTAGCAAGGTCCGTTCCACTTTAGCCCAGCCCAGCCCACTTTAGCCCACTTCAGACCAGTTTTGCCCTGGCCAGACCAACTTAGCTCAGCCCAGCCCAGTTCAGACCTGTCCCAACCAATTTAGCACAGTTCTGCAGCGTTTAGCCCAATTTAGACCATCCAGCACACCATAGCCCTTGTGAGCACACTTCAGCCCACTTCAGACCAGCCCAGCACACTTTAGACCACTTCAGCCTAGTTTATCCCAATTCACATCTATCCAGAACACTTTGTCACAGTTAAGCCCAATTCAGACCAGTCCAGCCCACTTTAGCCCAACGCAGCCCAGCCCACTACAGTTTAGCCCACTTTAGCCCTTCCCAGACCAACGTAGCGTACTTTAGGCCAGCTCAGTCCAGCCCAGTTTAGCCCAATCCATCTTATCCCTGCCCAATTTAACCCAGTTCAGCCCACTTTACAGCCCAGCCCACTGCAGCTCAGCGCAGACAAGCTGAGCCCAATTAGGCCCACTTTAGCACAGTTCAGCCTGGTTTAGCACAGCCCAGCCCAGCCAAGACAGGTTCAGCCACTTCAAGCCAGTTTACCTCAGTTCAGCCCAGCCCAGCAAAATTTACTCCAATTCGGCCCAGTCCAGTCACTTTCAGACAAGCTCAGATCTGTCTAACCCAGTGAAGCCCCCTTCAGCCCACTTCAGCCACTCCAGCACCGTTCAGCCCAGTTTGGCCCACTTCAGGAGAGTTTAGACCACTTTGGCCCACTTCAGACCAGTCCAGCCCACTTTAGCCCACTTCAGCACAGTTTAGCCTTGTCCAGCCCAGCAGAGCTCAGCCCACCCTCGCTTGCTACAGGCAAAACGGCTCGTTTGCTACACAGCATGGCTTGGCACTACTTTGACCCAATTCAGACCAGTCCAGCCCACTTTAGCTCAGTCCAGTGCAATTAAGCCCACCCAAGAACAGTTTAGCCCAGTCCAGCACATTTTGGCCCACTTCAGACCTCTCCAGACCACTTTAGCCCAGCACAGCCCAGTTTAGCCCAGTGCACACCAGTCCAGCCCAGCTTATCTCACTTCAGACACTTTACCCCACTTCAGTCCAGGCCACATTAGCCCTGTCCAGCCCATTCCAGCTCACCCCAGCCCCTTCAGCCCACTTCAGCCCAGCGCAGCCAGCTTTAGCAAGGTCCGTTCCACTTTAGCCCAGCCCAGCCCACTTTAGCCCACTTCAGACCAGTTTTGCCCTGGCCAGACCAACTTAGCTCAGCCCAGCCCAGTTCAGACCTGTCCCAACCAATTTAGCACAGTTCTGCAGCGTTTAGCCCAATTCAGACCATCCAGCACACCATAGCCCTTGTGAGCACACTTCAGCCCACTTCAGACCAGCCCAGCACACTTTAGACCACTTCAGCCTAGCTTATCCCAATTCACATCTATCCAGAACACTTTGTCACAGTTAAGCCCAATTCAGACCAGTCCAGCCCACTTTAGCCCAACGCAGCCCAGCCCACTACAGTTTAGCCCACTTTAGCCCTTCCCAGACCAACGTAGCGTACTTTAGGCCAGCTCAGTCCAGCCCAGTTTAGCCCAATCCATCTTATCCCTGCCCAATTTAACCCAGTTCAGCCCACTTTACAGCCCAGCCCACTGCAGCTCAGCGCAGACAAGCTGAGCCCAATTAGGCCCACTTTAGCACAGTTCAGCCTGCTTTAGCACAGCCCAGCCAAGACATGATCAGCCACTTCAAGCCACTTTACCTCAGTTCAGCCCAGTTCAGGCCAGCCCAGCAAAATTTACTCCAATTCGGCCCAGTCCAGTCACTTTCAGACAAGCTCAGATCTGTCTAACCCAGTGAAGCCCCCTTCAGCCCACTTCAGCCACTCCAGCACCGTTCAGCCCAGTTTGGCCCACTTCAGGAGAGTTTAGACCACTTTGGCCCACTTCAGACCAGTCCAGCCCACTTTAGCCCACTTCAGCACAGTTTAGCCTTGTCCAGCCCAGCAGAGCTCAGCCCACCCTCGCTTGCTACAGGCAAAACGGCTCGTTTGCTACACAGCATGGCTTGGCACTACTTTGACCCAATTCAGACCAGTCCAGCCCACTTTAGCTCAGTCCAGTGCAATTAAGCCCACCCAAGAACAGTTTAGCCCAGTCCAGCACATTTTGGCCCACTTCAGACCTCTCCAGACCACTTTAGCCCAGCACAGCCCAGTTTAGCCCAGTGCACACCAGTCCAGCCCAGCTTATCTCACTTCAGACACTTTACCCCACTTCAGTCCAGGCCCCATTAGCCCTGTCCAGCCCATTCCAGCTCACCCCAGCCCCTTCAGCCCACTTCAGCCCAGCGCAGCCAGCTTTAGCAAGGTCCGTTCCACTTTAGCCCAGCCCAGCCCACTTTAGCCCACTTCAGACCAGTTTTGCCCTGGCCAGACCAACTTAGCTCAGCCCAGCCCAGTTCAGACCTGTCCCAACCAATTTAGCACAGTTCTGCAGCGTTTAGCCCAATTCAGACCATCCAGCACACCATAGCCCTTTTGAGCACACTTCAGCCCACTTCAGACCAGCCCAGCACACTTTAGACCACTTCAGCCTAGCTTATCCCAATTCACATCTATCCAGAACACTTTGTCACAGTTAAGCCCAATTCAGACCAGTCCAGCCCACTTTAGCCCAACGCAGCCCAGCCCACTACAGTTTAGCCCACTTTAGCCCTTCCCAGACCAACGTAGCGTACTTTAGGCCAGCTCAGTCCAGCCCAGTTTAGCCCAATCCATCTTATCCCTGCCCAATTTAACCCAGTTCAGCCCACTTTACAGCCCAGCCCACTGCAGCTCAGCGCAGACAAGCTGAGCCCAATTAGGCCCACTTTAGCACAGTTCAGCCTGCTTTAGCACAGCCCAGCCAAGACATGATCAGCCACTTCAAGCCAGTTTACCTCAGTTCAGCCCAGTTCAGCCCAGCCCAGCAAAATTTACTCCAATTCGGCCCAGTCCAGTCACTTTCAGACAAGCTCAGATCTGTCTAACCCAGTGAAGCCCCCTTCAGCCCACTTCAGCCACTCCAGCACCGTTCAGCCCAGTTTGGCCCACTTCAGGAGAGTTTAGACCACTTTGGCCCACTTCAGACCAGTCCAGCCCACTTTAGCCCACTTCAGCACAGTTTAGCCTTGTCCAGCCCAGCAGAGCTCAGCCCACCCTCGCTTGCTACAGGCAAAACGGCTCGTTTGCTACACAGCATGGCTTGGCACTACTTTGACCCAATTCAGACCAGTCCAGCCCACTTTAGCTCAGTCCAGTGCAATTAAGCCCACCCAAGAACAGTTTAGCCCAGTCCAGCACATTTTGGCCCACTTCAGACCTCTCCAGACCACTTTAGCCCAGCACAGCCCAGTTTAGCCCAGTGCACACCAGTCCAGCCCAGCTTATCTCACTTCAGATACTTTACCCCACTTCAGTCCAGGCCACATTAGCCCTGTCCAGCCCATTCCAGCTCACCCCAGCCCCTTCAGCCCACTTCAGCCCAGCGCAGCCAGCTTTAGCAAGGTCCGTTCCACTTTAGCCCAGCCCAGCCCACTTTAGCCCACTTCAGACCAGTTTTGCCCTGGCCAGACCAACTTAGCTCAGCCCAGCCCAGTTCAGACCTGTCCCAACCAATTTAGCACAGTTCTGCAGCGTTTAGCCCAATTCAGACCATCCAGCACACCATAGCCCTTTTGAGCACACTTCAGCCCACTTCAGACCAGCCCAGCACACTTTAGACCACTTCAGCCTAGCTTATCCCAATTCACATCTATCCAGAACACTTTGTCACAGTTAAGTCCAATTCAGACCAGTCCAGCCCACTTTAGCCCAACGCAGCCCAGCCCACTACAGTTTAGCCCACTTTAGCCCTTCCCAGACCAACGTAGCGTACTTTAGGCCAGCTCAGTCCAGCCCAGTTTAGCCCAATCCATCTTATCCCTGCCCAATTTAACCCA
Source organism: Lathamus discolor (assembly GCF_037157495.1). Taxonomy (NCBI): domain Eukaryota; kingdom Metazoa; phylum Chordata; class Aves; order Psittaciformes; family Psittacidae; genus Lathamus; species Lathamus discolor. The sequence goes on from NC_088884.1 coordinate 224,972, forward strand.
GTTCAGCCCACTTTACAGCCCAGCCCACTGCAGCTCAGCGCAGACAAGCTGAGCCCAATTAGGCCCACTTTAGCACAGTTCAGCCTGCTTTAGCACAGCCCAGCCAAGACATGATCAGCCACTTCAAGCCAGTTTACCTCAGTTCAGCCCAGTTCAGCCCAGCCCAGCAAAATTTACTCCAATTCGGCCCAGTCCAGTCACTTTCAGACAAGCTCAGATCTGTCTAACCCAGTGAAGCCCCCTTCAGCCCACTTCAGCCACTCCAGCACCGTTCAGCCCAGTTTGGCCCACTTCAGGAGAGTTTAGACCACTTTGGCCCACTTCAGACCAGTCCAGCCCACTTTAGCCCACTTCAGCACAGTTTAGCCTTGTCCAGCCCAGCAGAGCTCAGCCCACCCTCGCTTGCTACAGGCAAAACGGCTCGTTTGCTACACAGCATGGCTTGGCACTACTTTGACCCAATTCAGACCAGTCCAGCCCACTTTAGCTCAGTCCAGTGCAATTAAGCCCACCCAAGAACAGTTTAGCCCAGTCCAGCACATTTTGGCCCACTTCAGACCTCTCCAGACCACTTTAGCCCAGCACAGCCCAGTTTAGCCCAGTGCACACCAGTCCAGCCCAGCTTATCTCACTTCAGACACTTTACCCCACTTCAGTCCAGGCCACATTAGCCCTGTCCAGCCCATTCCAGCTCACCCCAGCCCCTTCAGCCCACTTCAGCCCAGCGCAGCCAGCTTTAGCAAGGTCCGTTCCACTTTAGCCCAGCCCAGCCCACTTTAGCCCACTTCAGACCAGTTTTGCCCTGGCCAGACCAACTTAGCTCAGCCCAGCCCAGTTCAGACCTGTCCCAACCAATTTAGCACAGTTCTGCAGCCTTTAGCCCAATTCAGACCATCCAGCACACCGTAGCCCTTTTGAGCACACTTCAGCCCACTTCAGACCAGCCCAGCACACTTTAGACCACTTCAGCCTAGTTTATCCCAATTCACATCTATCCAGAACACTTTGTCACAGTTAAGCCCAATTCAGACCAGTCCAGCCCACTTTAGCCCAACGCAGCCCAGCCCACTACAGTTTAGCCCACTTTAGCCCTTCCCAGACCAACGTAGCGTACTTTAGGCCAGCTCAGTCCAGCCCAGTTTAGCCCAATCCATCTTATCCCTGCCCAATTTAACCCAGTTCAGCCCACTTTACAGCCCAGCCCACTGCAGCTCAGCGCAGACAAGCTGAGCCCAATTAGGCCCACTTTAGCACAGTTCAGCCTGGTTTAGCACAGCCCAGCCAAGATATGATCAGCCACTTCAAGCCAGTTTACCTCAGTTCAGCCCAGTTCAGCCCAGCCCAGCTAAATTTACTCCAATTCGGCCCAGTCCAGTCACTTTCAGACAAGCTCAGATCTGTCTAACCCAGTGAAGCCCCCTTCAGCCCACTTCAGCCACTCCAGCACCGTTTAGCCCAGTTTGGCCCACTTCAGGAGAGTTTAGACCACTTTGGCCCACTTCAGACCAGTCCAGCCCAGTTTAGCCCACTTCAGCACAGTTTAGCCTTGTCCAGCCCAGCAGAGCTCAGCCCACCCTCGCTTGCTACAGGCAAAACGGCTCGTTTGCTACACAGCATGGCTTGGCACTACTTTGACCCAATTCAGACCAGTCCAGCCCACTTTAGCTCAGTCCAGTGCAATTAAGCCCACCCAAGAACAGTTTAGCCCAGTCCAGCACATTTTGGCCCACTTCAGACCTCTCCAGACCACTTTAGCCCAGCACAGCCCAGTTTAGCCCAGTGCACACCAGTCCAGCCCAGCTTATCTCACTTCAGACACTTTACCCCACTTCAGTCCAGGCCACATTAGCCCTGTCCAGCCCATTCCAGCTCACCCCAGCCCCTTCAGCCCACTTCAGCCCAGCGCAGCCAGCTTTAGCAAGGTCCGTTCCACTTTAGCCCAGCCCAGCCCACTTTAGCCCACTTCAGACCAGTTTTGCCCTGGCCAGACCAACTTAGCTCAGCCCAGCCCAGTTCAGACCTGTCCCAACCAATTTAGCACAGTTCTGCAGCGTTTAGCCCAATTCAGACCATCCAGCACACCATAGCCCTTTTGAGCACACTTCAGCCCACTTCAGACCAGCCCAGCACACTTTAGACTACTTCAGCCTAGTTTATCCCAATTCACATCTATCCAGAACACTTTGTCACAGTTAAGCCCAATTCAGACCAGTCCAGCCCACTTTAGCCCAACGCAGCCCAGCCCACTACAGTTTAGCCCACTTTAGCCCTTCCCAGACCAACGTAGCGTACTTTAGGCCAGCTCAGTCCAGCCCAGTTTAGCCCAATCCATCTTATCCCTGCCCAATTTAACCCAGTTCAGCCCACTTTACAGCCCAGCCCACTGCAGCTCAGCGCAGACAAGCTGAGCCCAATTAGGCCCACTTTAGCACAGTTCAGCCTGGTTTAGCACAGCCCAGCCAAGACATGATCAGCCACTTCAAGCCACTTTACCTCAGTTCAGCCCAGCCCAGCAAAATTTACTCCAATTCGGCCCAGTCCAGTCACTTTCAGACAAGCTCAGATCTGTCTAACCCAGTGAAGCCCCCTTCAGCCCACTTCAGCCACTCCAGCACCGTTCAGCCCAGTTTGGCCCACTTCAGGAGAGTTTAGACCACTTTGGCCCACTTCAGACCAGTCCAGCCCAGTTTAGCCCACTTCAGCACAGTTTAGCCTTGTCCAGCCCAGCAGAGCTCAGCCCACCCTCGCTTGCTACAGGCAAAACGGCTCGTTTGCTACACAGCATGGCTTGGCACTACTTTGACCCAATTCAGACCAGTCCAGCCCACTTTAGCTCAGTCCAGTGCAATTAAGCCCACCCAAGAACAGTTTAGCCCCCTCCAGCACATTTTGGCTTTTTCTAGAGCTAACCATTTGCCTCCAGGCACCCTCTACTGTGTCCTCAGACATTCTGGCTCAAATACTACATTGGAATGCTGCATCTCAAACCCCTTCCTGCCATTCTGACATTGTCCCCCACGCCCTCGCCTCCTACAGGAGGCCCTCTACTTACCTTGCGTAGTGCCATTCGTGTCGAGGCCGCCTCTCTGCTCAGAACTCCCACAGCAGACGCCAGTCATGTTGCTGCCCTTGCCAAGTTGCTCTTCATTATCTGACAGAAGCAAAAAAAGGGCAACACGTTGTGCTGGCCATCATCTCCAGCACCCCAGGCATCCAGCCCAGCCTTTTCCTTACCTTCCTTCTGCCTCCTCCCAAGCTCCTCACACCATGCTTGCTTGTCTCAAAGCAACTCCAGAGTCTGATGCAGGGCCTCTTCTCCCCTGCGTGCCCTAGGAGTTCAACAGAAGCCAATTGCCATGGTTCTTGCGTAAGTGATCAACTCCACAAACCTTCTGCTTATCCCTCTGACTCACTTCAAGCACTCATCCGACTCCCAACATAAAAGACAAGACCTGCAATACCAAACAAATACTAAATCTTTTTGCCATGTTCTTCTAAGCATGAGGGCATCACACAAAATGAAACCCTTTACCTTTTCATAGCTGGAACTGTAAGCTGGATGAAACCCTTAGAAGGCTCCTGCTGATGTGACTGAAAAAAAAGCTGTCCTCTGCTTTATGTTTATAAGTAAGGAACACAAATGCCTGACCAGCTTTTAACCAGCCAACACAAGCACTCAGTATATAAAGGACTAAGTTCCAAGAACAAGCTTAACACTTTCAGTTCTAGCAGTGAGTTGGAAGCACCAAAACAGCTCACAAGCTAATGCACTCATTAAAACAGTCAAGCTGTACTACCCTGCCCACTATAAGATGGTGCTAAAAAAAGTCCCACTTAATTTTTCTAACCCCCATGGTGTATTTCAAATCTCTTTCTACTATCCTGATGCTGTTTCCCCCATCTGTTCTGTGGAAAACTTTTCTTTCTGCTTAGTTTTTATAGTGTCATAAGTCTCAAACTGAAGTTGTTGCTCAGATCTCCCACACTAGACACATGGGTGTTTACTGCACCCACCCAATTTATTTTTATCATTTGCAGTAACAGGAGTAAAAGGAAAAAATAAAAGAACTGCCACACAACATTCTGTAGACTAAGACAAGGAAATTCCCTGAAATATTTATTATATGCAGACTGTAATGAACAAGCACTCTGTAATTTAGAGTTTTAAAATGAGAAATATACAAGCTGAAAAGCATTCTTTTATCTTTCCCTGCCAAAAGTCATCAGTTATTTAACAGTCACTACATCCTAAAAGAACATTAATATTATGTTTGGTATTCTTTAGACCCAAGTGTCCAACTTAGTTTTTGAAAGAGCACAAACCCAAAGGCACTCTTGAAGTAACTCTTAAACATATAAATGGAATGTTTGTTTAGTAACCACTGTTATAACTATTTTATGAGAAATAAAAGACAAGTAATAAGAACATAAACTGTAAACAAATTTTTCTTTAAGTTCTGTGGCTAAGAGCAATAAAAACACTTACCTGAACACCACCACTAACAACAGCATCTTAAGTAAAACCACAGCACAAAAAAATTCATTAATACAAGAAGATGCAAAACCAAAGATAGCTTAAAAAATTTAGCTCAGAAAAAATCATTTCAAAGAACTCAAAAAACAAAAGCAATACACACACCATTAAAACCACAAAACACCCCAAAGACCTTACCTTGAATAGCAACAAATCCTAAAGACCCTTACTCCGAAGCTGTGCCTTATATACCCCAGGCCCTACTCACAACCCCCCCCAGTGCCCTGGCTCAGGTGTGGGGCAAACCAGCTGCTGGGATAAAAACAGCCTGACAAGGTGCACCTGGTTTTTGTTGTTTTGGGTTTGGTTTCTTGGCTGCTCTCTGATTTTTACTTCTTGGGTTTCTTTTTGGGGCTTAGATTTACATTCAAAATTCTCAGATTCCATAGCTTCACTTTTATGAAGCTGGGCTCAAAACTATACTTGGTTTCAGACTGGGTGGGGGTTTTCTGTCTCACATTCTAGGGCTTAGTCTCAAAGAGGTTTTCTTCCACACAGACTGGCTCAGGCTCATATACTTAAACAGCACAGACACTCTAGTTCAGATTTAGGCTCAATTTGGCATTGACTGGCTCACCCAACCACACGAGTCTCACATCGAGACTAACACAGGCTTCCTGGTTCAGACTCGCTCTCACATTCTAACTAAACAAAGACATTCAGGTGATTTAGCCAAGGTGAGCAAAGCTTAGACCACCCAAGCAGCAATTTATTTTAGGGTCTTGTCATTTTCATAAAGCTGCAATTACTTTTTGTTGGTGGTGTATTCCAGGGGGTGTACACGTTAGAATAAAGGGATGGAAAAGCTCTGAGGGCTAGTGGATGAGTAGTAAAGTGACAGGAGAGAGAGATGGGACTTCCTGAGGGAAGGGTGCAGCTTCTGTATCTCTGTCAGTGTGTGCATGTTCCCTTTTCTAGGTGCTGCAGATAACTCGAGGGAGGTGAAGCTGCAAACTCAGGAGGGCTGTGAGAAGATCGGGGATTGTGTGTGTTGGGGGTGCTTAATTGTTGAGGAGAGCATGGCAAAGGGGTTCAGTATTTGTGCTCCGTGTTGCAGGGCTGCCCTCTACCTTTGGAGTCGGATGAGTGCTTGAAGTGAGTCAGACAGGTAAGGAGAAGGATAGTGGGGTCGGTCACTTTTTGCAAGCAGGGTGATCATTTGTCTCTATTGTACTCCTAGGACCTGGAGGTGAGGAGAGGCTCAATGTCGGACTCCACTGTGGGTTTGGAACAGGCAAGCACAATGTTGATGAGCTTTGAAGGAGGAAGAGGGCTGTTACAGAGCAGGCCAGCACTGGTGGGTGGGGTGGTGGTGATGATGGTGGCCAGCACAGTGTGATCCTGTTTGCTCGTTTGTTTGCTGCAGGTGATAAAGAGAAACTTGGCAGCTGTGGCAAGATCACAGGACTCTGATGTGGGTGTTCTGAGCATCAAGGCCAGCTTGAAACCCATGGCACTATGGAAGCTAAGTAGAGGGACTGCTGCTTGGGACTGGAGGGTGGGGGACAAGGTTCGGATGGCAGGAAGGGGTTTGAAATGTAGCATGGGGCTGAGGGAAAGGCAGGGGGTTACTCTGTAGCATGAGCTTACATGGGTAGGGCAGCTACAGCTTGACTGTGTTAGGGAGGGAGGGTGTCACCCACAGCCCTTCCCTCAGTGACCTGGGTCAGGGGTGGGGCAAACCCCCAGCTGGGATAAGAGCACCCTGACGATCCACAGCTGGGTCTTGTTTCATCTGGTTCTGGTTCATTGCCTGCTCCCCGGCTTTAATTTTCTGGCTTTCATTGGCTTAGACTCATATTCAAGACTGGCAGACAGTGCAGGCTCCTTCTCACACAGACTGGCTCAGACTCATACTCACGTTTAAGCTGCACAGACATTCTCTGGCGCTGACTTCTCCTCACACTCACTTAGGCTCAGTCTGACACTGACTGGCTCATGCATCCACACAAATTTCAAGTTGATTCTAACACAGAATTCCTGGTTCTGACTACCTGGCTAAGATTCCCTGGCTCAAACTCATCCTTACACTCGAGCTGAAAAATAACATTCAGATGACTCAGTCAAGGTGAGCCATGCTTGGAACACCCCAGTAGCAACTTATTTCAGGGTCAGCCAAAGCTTCTGTTTTTCTCTCCATGAGTGCCTGTTTCCATTTCTTTTTTAGGTGCCACACTTAAATCAAGAGAGGTGAAGCTGCCAGCTGAGGAGGGCTGTGAGAAGGTTGTCTGCGTGAGTGGTGAGTAAGAGCTGAGAATAACATGGCAAAGGGTTCAGTAGTAGTGTTGGTTATTGCAGGTCTTGCGTTCTACTTCTGGAGTCAGATGAGTATTTGAGGTGAGTTGGAGAGGTAACAATAATGGTTGTGGGGTTGGTCATTTTCTACAAGCACCATGGTCATTTCTTTCTATTGTGCTCCTAGGTCCTAGAGTGCAGGAGAAGCCCAGCATTGTATTCTGCAATAGATTGGGAGTAGGTGAGCATAATGTAAAGGCGAAGTAGAGTTACAGAAAAGGCTGGCATAGATGGCTGGGATGCTGGAGATGACGGCCAGCACAATGTGTTGCCCTTTTTTTGTTTCTGTCAGATGATGAAGAGGAACTTGGCAAGGACAGCAACATGGCTGTCATCTGCTGTGGGAGTTCCGAGCAGTGAGGCCGCCTCGAGACGCATGGCACTACGCACGCTAAGTAGAGGGCCTCCTGTCGGAGGTGAGGGCGTGGGGGACAATGTCAGAGTGGCAGGAAGGGGTTTGAGATGTAGCATTCCAATGTAGTATTTGAGCCAGAATGTCTGAGGACACAGTAGAGGGTGCCTGGAGGTAAATGGTCAGAGTCTGGGGTGTTGTGTCGGGGACAATAGGAAATAATGGTCCGTGGTGAAACACACCAAGATGGGCAAGTACTGTTAGTTCTCTTTGGCTCCCTCTTGTGGTGTACTGCTTGGGCTTTTCCCAAAAAGTCCGGCTTTGGTGCCTGCCCGGGAAGTTGTGCTTTAGAACTGCCTGGAAAAGTCGTGACCCTTGCAGACCTTCCTAGACATTGTCGGCCACTTCTTGCGACGTGGGCTGGCCCCCTGCGTGGCAAAGAGCGTGCCTGCTTGCGAGTATGGAAGCCCGAGCTTCATGCCGTGTGAGGGAGGCAGAAGCTCATCCCACCCAGGCGACCGTTGCCTGCGCGGGGACGCCCGCTAAGGTTGAGCCTGCCACCTCACACGGCCATGATGATTCTCGGAGCTGGTTTGTGTATGGTCCTCACAGGGTCCTTGGGGTTCGTAAGTGTGTTCTCATGGGTTCAGCAGTAGCAGTCTTTTTTTCTCTTTCTTAGTAGCTGGTGCAGCACTGTGTTTTGACTTCCAGCCTGGGAACAGAGCTGATAACACAAATGTTTTAGTCTGACCAAGGACTTTCTGATCCTCATGCTCTGCCAGGGAGGAGGGAAAGCCAGGAGGAAGCAGAGAACAGGACACCTGACCCAAGCTAGCCAAAGAGGTATTCCGTACCACAGCACATCATGCCCAGGATCTAACTGTGAGTTACCTGGAAGGGCTAGAGACTGCAGGGTTGGATGAGGTATGGGTTGGTGCTCAGTTTGGCTGGGGGGCAGGCGAGTTATCTGTCGACTGGTGGTGAGGTGTTGTATTCTCTTCCCTTGTTATTTCCCTTATTATTACCATTATTGGTGGTAGCAGTAGTGACTTGTGTTCTACCTTAATTAATAACTCTTCTTAACTCAACTTGTGGGATTTGCATTCTTTTCGATTCTCCTCTCTGTCCCCCCAGGAGTAGGGGGAGGGCAAGAAGGGGGGGGAGTGAGAGAGCAATTGCGTGATTTATGGCTGACCTTGTATAAACCACCACGGTTGTTTTACTATTAATCTTGTCAGATCTGTTGTTATCTCAACCCTTCGAGCTCCACGTTGGGTGCCAAAAAGAACCCATGACAGTAAGATAAGCAACCATGAGAAGTATCCTTCACTATCTCTATAGTATCCCATGTTAATAAACTAGTTGAGAGTTCTCTGTCTCTGGTTTTCTTTTAGCTGGAGCTCTTGCGCTCTGGAACGTAGGTGGTGGGTTTCTATAATCAGTGTAGCTGTCTACTTCTCGTGATCTGTGTGAATGGACAGAAGAGCTCTGGGAATAAGCTTGTAATTAATGAGTCAGGGCCAGAGAGTCTGCTTGTGAGTGGGTGTGATAGTATATCAAGAGTCAGTGTCTGAGCCAGAGTGTCTGAGTGTCTCCAGGCTGCTTTCGTATCTGTTATCTTGGCATCCTGTTTCATTGGTTAGGACATAGTCTGTGCATTTTCATGCTCTTGGGTCTTGAATTTTGGGTCGTGCTCATGGGTCTTCATGCTTTTTGCATGTCCATCATGTCAGGTTTTGTGGTTGTTTTTGGAAACACATGGTCATGTTGAACTTTGTTCTCAGGCTCCTGAGGAGACCTGTTGCGTTGCTCTTGCGGCTGTGCAGGTGATCTGGGTGGATGTAGTGTTCCATCTGGGAGGTAGTCTACCTCTTCAGATTTTTCTCTCTTATTTTGGTTTCTCAGAGTCTGTAGTGTTCTTTGTGTGTGTGTGTGATTGCCTTGAGTTGCTCTGCTCATGGTCAGTAGTTGGGCCAGGTGGAGCATCTGTAGTGCAAGTCTGTGTGTACTACGATTAGAGGCAAATCTTGTGCGTTTTCTTGGGATGGAGGTTACAGGTTCTGGGCTTATCAATAGTCTTTGGCGATAAAAGGTTGTGTGGTTATTAACTGAGTTGCTTTTTAGCATCTCGGTGGTAATTTTGCAGTTGTTTTTTTCAGATATCTGTTATGAATCAGTTGTCAACGTGATGAAAGTAGTCTTGCATCAAGGAGCTGTGGCAGAGATGCACAGCAATCGGTAGAGACTCGTACAGACCCCATAGCGATCACATAACGACCACACCATGATGGGCTGGGGGGGGCGGTGTGGCGCCCGGGTGTCTCGCTGCTGCCATCTTGTGTCCAGAGTTCGGTACTGCAGCCCGGGCTCCGCGCATGAGCCGTGGTGCTCCCTTTGTCCCCGCTGCTGTCCCCGGAAGTGGCCCGTGTCACGTGGTGGCCGCCGCGGTTGCGGGTTGATGTGCGGGCATGCCCGCGGGGTGCTCGTGGCCGCAGCCCGGTGTTGGCGCGCCGGCTCCGGTCCCTCCGCGCGCCGTTTCGGTGCCGCATGCGCAGCGCCCGGGAGCAGCATGGCGGCGGGCAGGGTCCGGGTCCCGGCAGCGGCGGCAGCAGCTGAGGTCCGAGCGCGCCGGGGTTATCGGGGAGGCGAGCGGGCCCAGCGGCCCGCCCGTCCGTCTGTGCCTTGGGCGGGCGCAGAGGGGCGGCTCCTGCCCGCTGGCTGCCCGCGCGGGAAGCCTCACAGCGCCAGGGGCTCGGTACTGGGGGGAGTAAAGACCCGGGGCGGGGGTTACCCGGAGGTCCTTAATTCACACTGTGCCTTCACTGGCAGGGGAAGGGGCGGAGGTGGAAATACCCGATTAGGAAGCAGCCAAGGAATTCCCTGTTTCTTTCCTCTGATCTAAACGTGCGGGTGGTTTGGAAATGAGACTGTTCACTGGAGCTTGAAGGTGAGAGAGATCTGGAGCCTGAAATTCTCCCTCCATGAAATGAGTCAGGTCTGCGGCAGCAGGGGCAGGGCTCATTGCCCTCCTTTTGTTCTGCAAGTAGACCTTGCCGCGTTGTGCCCTAGGGGACCCCAGCCAGCTCATCGCAGCCTTTCCCTTGAGACTGTCAGTGAGGACTGCAGCTGCTGCTGCTGCTCCCCTGGTATCCCCCGGTTTGGACACCGGCCTTGCTGCAGTAGCCATCAGGTTTCTTCATAAATGCTTGGTATTCTGGATGCAGAGACAGCGTTGTGAGGGAGCTGATCCAGATCTCAATCTGTCTTGGGGGAGGTGCTTGTAGCAGGAGACGCATCGAGCTACCAGACTGGGTGGCTTTAGGGCTGCTCTGTTTATGCTGAATGATTTAAAGTCTCAACCTGTTGAGAACAGGCAGAATCTTTATGTGCTCTGCTGCTGATTTGCCCTGGCCGTCGAGCTGAAGGCCTTAGATGTGGCAGCAGTTGGTCTAAGGGTTGCTCACGGAATTTTCTTCCATCTAAAAATTATGCCGTCTGAAGATGAAACGGAGTTGGTCTCGTTAAAGCTTTACAAACGCCCTTTGAATGCTTTGAGTGCTTTTAATGTATGAGACAGCTGTGGATGGCCCAGTGCGCAGCCTGTGCATCCAGCACCCTACAGGACAGAATATGTCTGACCTGGCTGGTCGCTGCGTGCGGCTGAAAATGAGCGTAGTGTCACAGGAGGTTACTTGAGGATGAATTGAAAATGTTCCAGGACTTGTTTCTGGGGAAGTCTCCTGTTTCAAGACTGTCCTGGTGCTGTGTGGACAGGCTTCTGGCAGTGTGTTGTCTGTGCAGGTGTCCAGCAGGCCCCTTCCTCTTCTTTCTTATGTCCTTTTAGGGTTCGATTTCAGAACTCTGGCAGGCACGTGGTACCCCAACTTATTGTTTAATTGCAGCAGCAGTTTGCAGCGGCTTAGTTTCATGGGTTGTACGAAGATAGTCAAGTGGTTCTGCAAGCCAGGTGTTATCAGTCCTCGCAAGGTCTTTATTTATCAGGAGGTGATGGAATACTTCCATGTGGTTGTGGTATTGTGGCAAGTATCCTTTAGGACTTAAGTACTCCACAGCAGTAGAGGAGAGTGTCTCAAACCAGTTCTTAAGGCTCCTGAGTTATGTGCTGAATTATGTATTACTTAATTTTGGGCACAGAAAGTAAGTGATTACATCAATTAGATGCTGTAGTTGGGAGAGCCTAGTGCCTAGGTTTAAACAGTTAAGTGAGAAGGGCTTAAATAGCAGTCAAATTTAGTAAGAATCCAGCTGTGCTGATGCTTGGCACCAGATGTAGCAACCTGAACTGTCTCATCACGGTGTGCTTAGTCTGTATTCACTTGCACTGATCTTGCTTTTTTATAGGTGCGGTGCTATATCTGAACAGTCTCGCAGTAACGCATGTTTGGGTTTCGCTTACCTGATGTGCTGATGGTCTCTGTGGGTCCCTATGGGGCTCTATGGGCCCCATAAGCTCTGTCCCACATCTATGCCCCATAAAACTGCGCCGCAGCCTTGTGTAAGGAGCTCTGGTGCCAAATGGGCCCCATGGAGCCCCCCCGAAGTGCTGCGCTTTGGGGTCGGGGAGGACTTCACTATGGGGTGGATGAAGGAGGTGGGAAATGGGGGTCAAGGGGGCTTATGGGTGTTTATGGCACGCTATGGGGTGTCTGTGTAGCGCTATGGGGCGTCTGTGGAGCGCTATGGGGCGTCTGTGGAGCGCTATGGGGCTCTATTGGGTGTCGATGGGGGGTGCAGGCAGGGATTTGCAGTGTGGCCTGCAGGGGGCGGTAAAGGGCCCCGGGGGGGCGGTCAGCCAAGGACACACCACCCCCCCTCCTGGGCTAATGGGGTCCAGTGGGGATGTGGGTGTCTGTGCAGGGCTATGGAGGGTTTATGGGGGGTTCTATGGGGTCTCTGTGGTTCCCTATGTGGTCTCTGTGGGGCTCTATGGGTCCCTCTGGTGTCTCTATGGGGCAGCCCCCCATCCCCCTCTTTTTGCCCCACAGCTCCAGACCCAGCTGGAGCACTCGGAGCCCCCCAGCCTCCTGCCCCACATGCTAGGGGGGTTGTTGGGGGGCTCCTGCTCCTGGCGCTGTTCTCTGTGGGGCTCTACAACGTGCGCTATGGGGCGGGCTTAGGGTGCAAGACCTGTCTATGGGGTTCTGTGGGATCTCTATAGTCTCTCCGGGGCCTCTATGGGGCTCTCTGGGGCTCTCTCGGGTCCTATGGGGCTCTATGCAATGCCCGTTCTCCCCACCAGGCGTCACCCTCACGGCCGTCTCCTAGCAACACCCAATCCCCTCTCTCCTTCCTTCTCTCACGTCGCGTCTTTGCGTCACTTCTGAATCACGGTAATTCTCTCATGTGCCATATTTCTGTTCCGCCAGCAATGCCGAGAACACGTGACACTGTGCCCCTGTACCTGCTGGCGTTGTGACTGCTCTGGGGTTGCAGTACCCTGAACTGCTGTCTTGGGCAAGCGCATTTCCCCTTCCCACTTCCCAGGTTGTCTTAAAGCAGCTTCAGAAGTGTTTGTGCATTGTCTGTCTGTGCATTACAAACCAGCCTTTGAGATTAATTCCTTGTCATTAGAGTATGCTCGGCATAGAGCTTGGTTTAAACGCTTCTCTTGCGTTTCCAGGGACGGATTTTGCCTTTCTTAGGCTGCTTGTTGGTGGAAGCTTATAAATTAGTTACTGACTTAGTACGCCCAGCTCATTGATCCCCAGCCACTGTCATTTTCATGTCATGGTCTTTGTTAGTACTTCAGTTTTCCGAGTCCCCCAGCTCCTGGGTTGTGAAAGTTTCACCACTGTACAGAAAGCGCTTTGCATCATCCTCAGATGTTGTCCACACATTCCTGGTGTCTGTATCGAGGCAATCACTAGCAGTATTGACCATGAGCAGGCAAAATGAAGCCCGAAGGGAGCTGAGCTCATAACATCTCTCTGGTGTGATGCTTCCCATCTGCAGCTTGGCGCTGTGGTCACCAGACAAGGGCAGCTGTGTCTCCCATGGGCCTGGTGAGGCTTCAAGGGAGGGACATACCATGTTACCGGGCGCAAAACAGCTGGTTGTGATGGTCACGTTCACCAGGATATGTCAGAGCAACTCAGCACCAGCTACCAGGAAGCAAAGCTGTGATGAAGTGTTACCTGCAGAGACCTTGTGCAGCTCCTGGTGCGGCTCCTGGGTCTCTGTGTGACTCCTGGACAGCACTGGGTCAGGTTCCTCGTGCTTTTCTTTTCTCCACCTCAGCTCCGTACCAGCTACCCTCTAGGCTCTTGCAGCTCCTTATGGCTCCTTTCTTCCATCCAGTTGCAGGTTTTATCCCCTCTGTGTCAGGCCAGTGATGCTCACTTGGTGGTGTCCCCTGCCCCAGCAGTTCTCAGCCTGTCTCAGCCCTGTGAGCGCTGTCGCCGTGTGGCACAGTGCAGGTGACGTGGGCTGTTTCCTCCCTTCCTTGCTGGCAGCTCTCCGTCGGGGTAGTCTGGGGACACTGCTGGGAACCGGCGCCTGTACGAAGAGCAGGGGCTCTGTTTGGTGGTCTTTGCCCCCGACCCTGTTTGGTCTGACTTATTAAAAGCCTCGTTGCTGGTGTGAGTTTTCATGTGCCAGTTCCTTTAAAATTCTGGACTTTCTGGGTTCTTCATTCTTACTGAAAGCTGTGACAAAGCAATAGGGTGGTTTTCAGGCCTTACCTGGACAAGTTTGCTGTTTTTAGCAGCAGCAGCAGCAGTACTAGGTGATCTCACTTCTTTGCTTGTAATTTGTAGGTAACTTTTCATGTCTAAGGGAGGAATTTGCTGAGACCTGTTTGATCTTTGTACTTCTTAATTTCTAAGATTTAACTGTGTTTTGTACAGTCGTTTTTCCTTCCCTTGTAAGCTCTGCCTGGTGTCCTGCTTGAGGTTGTTTCTCTGTCAAAGAAAGCCCTTCTCGTGAGGTTTTCCTGTGCTCCTGGTACAGTTAGCTAATAGACAGGTTTGATGGGCTTCCTGCCTCCTTTTTCTGTCGGGCAAGATCTCTGCCTTATCTGCCTTGCAGGTCTGTCTGTACTCTAGCCGTCTTCCTACTCCCACAGCATCAACACAGTGAAATAATGCCTCATGCCAGCCCCTGCCTTTTCTGCTTAGAAGGGCCCAAACTGCTGCATTTGATGGCTGCTCACACAGAAGCAAGAATCCGGATTGCTTTCCTTGAGTCTTCTTTTGCATCTTATTTGCGTCCCCCCTGCTCCCCGCAGCCTGAGTTTTTACTGCAGCATCAATTTCCTCATTTAAAGTTTAAGCCATTGCCAGCATCTTTTCCTTTCAAGGGACAGAGAGGTTCTGTCTTGCTGAAGCATTAGCAGAATGCAGTGGTCCGGCCCTGCTTGTTGGAGCTCTGCTGGACTGTGGCTGCCGCTCCTGTGCAAGGAAATCGGAAAGATGCATGGATCGCAGTGTCGCTGTCCTCCTGGTTTGCTATTGCAGTGCTGTGTGATGGCTGCTAGTTTGTCGTGGGCCAGGTTGCATGGTTTCTTGTGGCAAAGGTGCTGTTCCATTTACTGGGAGCGCTCACGGAGCTGAGGTTTTGTTCTGACTGAAGACGGGTGTTGGAAACCCACCGTTAACAAACATTATAGCTAGGCATGTAAAGCAGATAATCACGTTTGTCCCAGGTAGCGTCTGCATCTTCAGGTAATCGGGAAGTTGCTTGCTCGTTTTTGGGTTACAGTGTAAGTAGCCTGTTGTAAGGCAGCTTTTATATCGTGCTAGCTGAGTCTCTCTGCGCAATCTCTGGTATAAGTTTAGCATTAGTCATAGAGGTCTCTGATGTATAATGGCAA
The DNA here is from genome assembly GCF_037157495.1 of Lathamus discolor. Lineage (NCBI taxonomy): Eukaryota > Metazoa > Chordata > Aves > Psittaciformes > Psittacidae > Lathamus > Lathamus discolor. The sequence goes on from NC_088884.1 coordinate 239,984, forward strand.
TGAATGAATGTTTATTTCTAGATATAATACTATGACATAGCTTTATTATCACTTGCTAAAAATGCTTCCTTTTTTGTCTTCCTAGCAGTCAGCGCAAACAACAAAAACCATGACTTCACGATGACTGGGATTGCGACGTCAACAGATTTCTAGTTGACAATGAGAAAAAGAAACACTTTATGTTTTTAATGTAGAACACGAACAGTGGGAGGCCTCAGTTTGCGTCCTACAAGAGAAAAACACTCACTCCACACAGCTCTAAATGCAGCAAGCTTGGCTCTGTGTAGGAATGCCAACTATAAATGGTTGAGCACATATACACTGGTTTTGGCATCGACAGGGAGTAAAGGGTTGTCTGTGTGGTGCTTAGCTGCTGGCTGGGCTTAAACCATGGAAGCTGTTTAGTTTATTTAGTAGAGTGCCTCGCCTGTGGTCCTTCCTGGAATAGAACACTCTGCGCTTGGGGAAGGAGAAATTGCTCTGAAATTCTTTGGTTACGAAACAGTAGCAAATGGTATCTCAACAGCAGGTTTTATTTGCCATCCTAGAGGGCCTATCCAGGAGGCCACAGACACGAACGCATTACTGTTTTTCAGTATTTCAGAGTAGACAACTTCAGTGGAGCTCACTGGAAATTGGGCAGGGTGCCCCACGTCAACAGGCAGAAACCAGGAACGTGACAGGGGTTGCAGAACAAGTAAGTAGTTTGCTTTCTGGGTTAACGGTAGGAGAACGGGTTGATATGGCTCAAGCTTCGTCTCTCTTCAAAGTAAGGAACATTTTCATGGTAATCTGTTTGCAACAGGCATTCATTATAACCAGTGAGATGCAGAAGCCCAGAAGGGGATCCTACAGGAGAGAGCGTTTTTGAAGGCCCTCTGTGCTGTTTCTGAAAGCAGAAGGTGTCTTCCTTGCTGAACACCTCTCGCCTGGACACGTAAGTGATGCCCGTCGTGAGCGTTGACAGCACACCGTAAAGGCGAACAGGCTAATGGGGACCCTAAGCCTTTTGCTTTCCAAGGGTAGTTAATAGCAGTGTACTTGCTGACAGCTGCAAGGGCGACAAGGCTCACGCAGCCGCCTTAAGCAGCGGATTATTTTTCAGTTCAGGCACAGTTTGTGTCTGGTTTCTTTCACTCTCTTTGAAAATGTGCTTTAAAAGGCAGAATGAGGACCTTCATTCAGTGTGAGGGAAGGGACCTGGACTGAGCAGAGGGAGGAGAAGAAGAAGAAGACAGGGCGGGAAGCATGGTGTACAGCGTGGCATTTTCTGCATCAGCTGCCCTCAAACCTGCCACATGTGTGGCAACAGCCGTGGTTTTCCCTCTCAAAGGGATGGGTAGCTGTCAGCAAAGATGTAGTATGTATGCTGCACAGGTAGGAGGCTAGACTTGGGCAGGGCAGTACTTCACGGGGGTGTTAATGCAACCATGGGCGCTGCTGGCCAGGCCCTGGGCAGCGAGCTGACCTGGCAGGGAAGCACAGCCAGAAACAGTGAGCGGACACACTGCCTCTGGGGTCGAAGAGCTCTGGGTGAGGGCCACAGCGCTTAGGTGAGGGGCTTTTTCTCGCTGTTTCCAAACAGCATAAAGAAATCTGGAAACTGCCTGCTCTGCCCTTGCTGCTGTTGTTCACAGCTCTCAAATACAGTGACCTAAGGCACAGCACTTTCTTCTTTTCTTATCTTGAAACCTGTGTTCTTTCAGGCTCATCTGTCACCGCATCCCCTGAAAGCGGTAATGTCACCACCCTAACCACGGAACTGCTTCAGGAGACCCTGGGAGTGGATGCAAGGGCTCATTTGGTCAGAAAAGGGGTGTTTTTTGAATCACTTGTTTCCCGTGTTAGAATGGGTTTAGCTTCCGATTCCCAGCTACTGATAGGAAATGATGCGCTGTGATCTTCCAGGTAAAGTGCCCAGAGAATACGCTGGAGTAAGCACAGAAACTGCAAGAGATGACGACCTCCTGCATGGATGTCTGCATCGCAGGGGCTGCGCTGCCACGCAGAAACCAGGTACCTGATGCCTCCCTCCTGCCCCAGCAGGACCCTGAGCAGCAGTTCACAGAGAGCAAGAGAGAATGAACCCCAAGTGGTATTACCTGTAGGTTTAGGGCCACAGAGTCGGCAGCAGGTGTCAGCAGAGGCAGGACGTGTGGGGGCCGTGCAGCCCGGCATCCCGGCCGGGAGGAGCAGGGCCAGCCTGTGGGGCTGCAGGATGGGCACAGGCTACGTGTACAGGGCTGGTGCCCAGCACCACCAGCTCGCTGGTACTTAAGGGTTTCTCTGGCACCTCCTCCTCCTGCGTAAGAGATTTTATCCCCGTTTGGTCTTCAGTGTCGATCTGCCGGCTAAATAAATGGTGGCAGAACTTTCCACTCGGCACTTCCCAAACCGGTGTTTGGTGGCGAGCAGTGGTGCTCAACAGCTGTGCTGAAACCTAAGCTAAGCGAGGTGGAAGATGTGATAGCTGGTATTAGACGTACCAGCCTGTCAGCCTCGTCAGTGTTGATGCTGTGGTAGACTCACGTCAGCGGTTTCTTGAGCTGAAGAAAAACCCGGTTCTTGTTGTTTGGTAAATAAAAGAACCCTTCTGTTTCAGAGCAGCGTGCTCTCGCGTGGACACTGTGTGTGCCGGAACAGACCCTTTCAGGAGCTCCAGAAGACTTTTTAACCTCTTTCTTTCAGCTGCAAGACCAAAAAGAAAAGAGAAGTTTCTGCTAATGGGAAGCAACAGAGGAGAGCGGAGGTATGTCCGGTAATTGTAGCAGATGCTCCTCGGACGTTGCCAAGAGAGGAAATCCATTTACCCTCTGCTTTCACCAATTGGTCTGTGGTTTGCCTGTAGTTATCCTCCCCGCTTCTGCATTTTACAGAATCCTGGAATGGTTCATGTTGGAAGGGACCTTAAAGCTCATCCAGTTTCAACCCCTGCCCACGGGCGGGCAGGGACACCTCACACTAGAGCAGCTTGCTCCAAGCCCCTGTGTCCTACCTGGCCTAGAACACTGCCGGGGACGGGGCAGCCTCAGCTTCTCTGGGCACCCCGTGCCAGCGCCTCAGCACTCTCACAGGGAAGAACTTCTGCCTGAGAGCCCGTCTCAGTCTCCCCTCTGGCAGGTTCAAGCCATTCCCCCTTCGCCTGACCCTACACGCCCTTGTCCAAAGCCCCTCTCCAGGTTTCTTGTGGCCCCTGTAGGCACTGGAGCTGCTCTAAGGTTTCCCCCCCTTAAGGAACCTTTTATTCTCCAGGCCGAACAAGCCCATCTCTCTCAGCCTGGCTGCGGAGCAGAGGTGCTCCAGCCCTCTCAGCATCTCCATGGTTTCCTCTGGCTCATTTGCGCGGCTCCACGTCCCTCTGGAGTTGGGGCCCAAGATCTGGATGCAGGACTTTGTTTCCTCTTACATTGGCATAAATGCAGAGTGTCCCTTCAACAGCTGGACAGATCTAGATCCTCCTATAGGAACACCTGGGGCCGGTAAATTGGAGCAAAACCACGTCCTCTGCTTGAACAAGGACGGAATTATTTTGTTCAACTTGCTTGCGTGCTTAATTCAAGAAATTTTTTTCCCTTCCAGTCAAGTACATTCATGTAATTGAAAGCATTGTCACAGGAAATCTCAGCTTGATTTGCTTTCCTGATTTGAGACCATTGGTTTGCTTGGAGGCTGTTTTGCAGCAGCTCTGCGGGGAATTACCACTATTTTTCTCATCATCCTGTTGGATGTTGTAACAATGCAGCTCCCCAGTTTCCTCTTGACGTTCGGGTACTGCCAGCAGAGTTTACAGCTCTTGGTATTGTCTTTGTTGAATTAGTACCCATGCAGTCTTTCCAACCCGATGGGAGTCCACCAGAGTACTCCCAGTGTGTTGTCCTTGTTTACGATGTCTTCCGTCTAGGTGATGTGCGCGACAGCTTGACAAAGCGTTGCTATCCTGACCCGCTTGTGTGGGCGGGGACTCGTGGGGCAGTTTCAGGGCTCAGAGTTGATTTTCCTGAGGGGATCCCAGCTCTGCAGCAGAGGAGCTGCACTGCTGAGGAGAAGGCAAGGGCCCGAGGGAGGGCGAGCCGGGCACTGCAGGTCAGTCCCATTATTTTTCTGTAATGAGGGTGGTAAAGCACCGGCACAGGTTGCCCGGAGAGGTGGTGGATGCACCGTCCCTGGAGACATCCGAGGCCAGGCTGGATGTGGTTCTGAGCCCCCCGATGTAGTTGGAGATGTCCCTGCTTGTTGCAGGGGAGGGGTTGGACTAGGTGACCTTTAAAGGTTCCTTCCAGCCAAAACCGTTCTGTGATCCTATGGTTAGAACCCCAGGGCATGCAGGTGTTTCCCTGCAGCTGCTGAGGGTCTCTTTAAAACCCCAAAGCCACAGCTACCCTTCTTTCTTACGGAGGTGCTTCTCCTTCTCACGCTCTTTGGTGTGTCTGGTGCGATTGTGCCCTTGCTGAAGCTCGTCTTTGGTACCTTGAGCTAAAGTGCTTTGCTGGCATGACGTTCGGTTCATCTGGAGGAACATAGTGTAATGCAGCCAGGGAGGGGAAACTGGCTTGTTTGAAATACTGAGGTCTGCTCAGCATGTGGTTCTCATTAAATGTTTGCTACCACAGGTACCGGTACCAGTGCGAGTAACACCCAGCTCTGGGCAAATTCGCTTGCATTTCAGCCTATTTGAACTGGTCATTTACCAGCATAGCGAGTGTCACGTCCTGAAAGCAAGGCTCCTCCGGTGCAGCTGATGGACCCCTGAGCCCAGCAGGAGGCCTGAGGCTGCTTTGCCATCTGCCTATAAGAACAATGGCACTTGAAGCGCAGCAGGGTGTAGAGCTTTCGTGTGCGTAACCCCAAATGTATCTACCTTTCCTAGCCTGCCAGGCACGCAGCATCAGTGCGGGTTTCTAGTTCCCTAAAGGGTATTATCTGCCAAACATTTTACAGTGACAGGACTTCCGCTGTACCACAGCTGACGGGGGGCTCACAGACCAGAACACACGCAGCCTAGTCCACAGATTCGCTTCCCCGGCAGCCCCGGGCACCACTCGCAGGGACAGAGATGTGTATTTAGCCCCCGATTTCAAGGAGGTGCCGTAACAGCGCGGTGCCTGCAGGCAGACAGCACATTTCCAAGGGACCCCTCTCTACTGCTGCCTTTGCCGCAGCCTGGTGATCACAGAGCCCCGCAGGTGATGCGGGCTGCCCGGCGCGCAGTGTGCTCACGAACCCAGCCGTATAGGGACAAGGTCCTCGGGTGCCGCAGTGAAGCACGGCAAAGTGGCACGGGAGGAAGAGGTAAGGCCACTGGGGATGTGAATGGAAAACTCTTGTTATTGCTACTCGGTGCACACGCAGCAAGCGCTCTGCCTCTGCGTTCCGTGCACGCAGCAGCATCCCCTCCTGTTCGGTGGCTGGTGCCAGAGCTTATCTGCTCCGTTGGTGGCATTCGTGTCGCTGTGCAGCTAGACATTGATGGGTGGCTGTAACAGGTCACTGCTCAGCTGCTCGCCTTAGAGAAAGGATTCCCTTTGTGCAGCTGCCTCTCACAGCTGGATGACTGCTGCAAAGGTTTGGAGCTCCACGACAGACAAGACTATTTATATTTAAAGATTCCTGCTTTTAATGAAGTCAGTTGTCCTGAAAAAATAAAGACCTTACCAAGCCAGGAGCACATTGCTTTTGTCTTCTCTAATACTCTCTTACAGTCTCTTCCCTTCCCGTTTGTCTTCCCTTCCCTTCCCGTCTCTTGTACTCTTTTCTCTCCTGTTCTCCTCTATTCTCTTAGTCTCTTCCATTTTCTTATAGTCTCTTCCCTTCCCTTCTGGTTCTGTTTTCTCAGATTCTTTTATATTCTCTTTCCATCTATTCTCCTAGTCTTTTCTAATCTCTATTCTCTTCTCCTCCCTTCTCTTGTATCCTTTCGCATTTTCTTCTATTCCCTTCTCTTTACTCTCTTCTCTTGTCCTGTATTCTCTTAGTCTCTTCCTCTCCCTTATATTCTCTTCTCTTTTATTCCCTTCTCTTTTCTTTTAAATTCTCTCCTCTTACGTTCTCTTCCCTTATCTTAGATTCTCTTATAGTCTCTTCTCATATATTCCTTTCTCTTCTATTCCCTTCTCTTTTGCTCTCTTAAGAGTCTCTTCCCTCTTTTATATTCTCTTCCCTTTTTTTGTAGTCCTACGTTTTCTTATTTTCTCCTATATTGTCTTACAGTGTATAGTGTTTTCACTTATTCCTGTCTCTCTTCTATATTTGCTTACATATTGTTCTCTTAGATTCCCTTCTGTTTTATTTGCTGGTATACTCTTACAGTCTCTTCATTTCCTTTTCTTAGATTCTCTAAATTTCTCTTCCCTTTTCCTGTATGCTCTTCAGTTTTTCTCTCTTGGCTTCTCTTAGATTCTCTACTCTTGTAATATTAGATTCTCTTCTCTTCAATGGTACTCTCTCCCCCTATATTCTCTTCTTAGATGCTCTTCAGCTCTCTAATCTTAGGTTCTGTTAGATCTCTTACGTTCCCTGGTATTCTTTTCCCCTGGATGCTCTTCTCTAGTAATCTCTTAGGTCCTCTTCCCTTCTATTCTCTTACCCGTGTTCAACTGTATTACCTTCTCTTCCATTAGATTGTCTCAGAACCTCTGCTCTTGTATTCACTCTCATTCCGAAGGAGGGAGGGAGGGAGCCATTTACGGCCATTTCTATCCCATTTTTGCCCTGTTCTCACCAGTTTAAGCCATTCTTTGGCTGTTTCTCACCCATCTTAAACTTTTTTTTCCCATTTCTAAACCATTTTTGGCCATCTCTAACCCAAATTTGGCCACTTCTAACCCATTTTATGCCATTTTTTGCCACTTCTAACCAATTTCTGACCATTTCTAACCCGTTTTGAGCCATTTTTTGTAATTTCTAACCCATTTTAAGACAGTTTGGCTTTTTTTTAACACATTTTTCCCATTTCTAGCCCATTTTAATGTTGGGGGGGGGTGTTGTATTTCTGAAGTGGTTTTGGCCATTTCCAACCCATTTTTGCCAAATTCTGACCCATTTTAACGTTTTTATGCCCACTTCTAAACCGTTTTGAGCTTTTATTTGCAATTTCTAAACTGTTTTCACCGTTTCTAACCCAGTTTTGGCCACTTCTAACCTGTTTAATGCCATTTTTTTCAATTTCTGCCTCTTTTTGGCCCGTTTCTGATTCCGTTTAAACCACTTTTTTCTTTTTCTAACGCATTTTGCCCATTTGTCACCAGTTTTAAGCCAGTTTTGACCATTTCTTACCCATTTTTTGCCACTTCTAACATCATTTATGCCATTTTTAGCCCTTTGTAACCCTTTTGTGTCCGATTCTATCCTCTTTTAAGCCATTTGGCCCTTTCTAAACCATTTTTCTTCATTTCTAACCAATTTTTTGCCACTTCAAACATATTATTTCCCATTTCTTACCCATTTTAAGCCATTTTTTTTCTGTTTCTAACCCGTTTTCCCCCATTTCTAACCTGTTTTAAGCCATTTATGTCTATGTCTAAACGGGCACGGGTCGCTGCTGCCATCCTGTGGCCAAAACGCGGAACTGCAGGTGTTGGAGATGGGGGGGCAGGTGAGTGGCTCAGTGCGGCGCTAGCTGCTGCCATCCTGTGGCCAAAACGCGGTACTGCAGGTGTTGGAGATGGGGGGGCAGGTGAGTGGCTCAGTGCGGCGCTAGCTGCTGCCATCCTGTGGCCAAAATGCGGTACTGCAGGTGTTGGAGATCGGGGGATGGCGGTGAGTGGCCCCGTTAAGCACTGCCACCCCCAGGCTCCGATTCGCTGAGGAGAAGCCTGTCAGTCACTCTCAGTCCCGCCCCGTTTCCGCTCTGCCCCCCCACGGCGCCCATTGGCTGAGGCGCCTGTCAGTCACTCCAAGTCACGCCCCGTTCCCGCTCTGCCCCCCCACGTCGCCCATTGGCTGAGGCGCCTGTCAGTCACTCTCAGTCACGCCCCGTTTCCGCTCTGCCCCCCCACGGCGCCCATTGGCTGAGGCGCCTGTCAGTCACTCCAAGTCACGCCCCGTTCCCGCTCTGCCCCCCCACGGCTCCCATTGGCTAAGGCGCCTGTCAGTCACTCTCAGTCCCGCCCCGTTTCCGCTCTGCCCCCCCACGGCGCCCATTGGCTGAGGCGCCTGTCAGTCACTCTCAGTCCCGCCCCGTTCCCGCTCTGCCCCCCCACGGCGCCCATTGGCTGAGGCGCCTGTCAGTCACTCTCAGTCCCGCCCCGTTCCCGCTCTGCCCCCCCCACGGCGCCCATTGGCTGCGGCGCCTGTCAGTCACTCTCAGTCCCGCCCCGTTTCCGCTCTGCCCCCCCCACGGCGCCCATTGGCTGAGGCGCCTGTCAGTCACTCTCAGTCCCGCCCCTTTCCCGCTCTGCCCCCCCACGGCGCCCATTGGCTGAGGCACCTGTCAGTCACTCTCAGTCCCGCCCCGTTCCCGCTCTGCCCCCCCACGGCGCCCATTGGCTGAGGCGCCTGTCAGTCACTCTCAGTCCCGCCCCGTTCCCGCTCCGCCCCCCCACGGCGCCCATTGGCTGAGGCGCCTGTCAGTCACTCTCAGTCCCGCCCCGTTTCCTCTCTGCCCCCCCACGGCGCCCATTGGCTGAGGCGCCTGTCAGTCACTCTCAGTCCCGCCCCGTTCCCGCTCTGCCCCCCCACGTCGCCCATTGGCTGAGGCGCCTGTCAGTCACTCTCAGGCCCGCCCTGTTTCCGCTCTGCCCCCCCACGGCTCCCATTGGGTGAAGCGCCTGTCAGTCACTCTCAGTCCTGCCCCGTTTCCGCTCTGCCCGGAGTGTATCCGAGCTGGTGCGGAAGCCACCTGAATGGAGCGAGGCCTCCGAAGCGACCCGAGTGGCTCCCAGTGGGTCCCAGAGGAGCGGACACCCAACATTGCCCGCTTATCACCCTCCATTTCCTCCCATTACTCTCCGTAACAGGGGACGACACGGCACTGCTCGGCACGGCTCGGCTCGGTACGGCTCGGCACGGCTCGGCACGGCTCGGCTCTGCACGGCACGGCACGGCTCGGCTCGGCTCGGTACGGCTCGGCACGGCTCGGCACGGCACGGCTCGGCTCGGCACGGCACGGCACGGCTCGGCTCGGCACGGCACGGCACGGCTCGGCTCGGCACGACACGGCACGGCTCGGCTCGGCTCGGCACGGCACGGCTCGGCTCGGCACGGCTCGGCTCGGCTCGGCACGGCACGGCACGGCTCGCCTCAGCCAATGGGAGCCAACGGGGGGCGACGCGGAAATGGGGCGGGTCTGAAGGTGACTGACAGGCTTCTCAGCCAATGGGAGCGGAGAGGCGGGACGATGCGTAAGGGAGCCACTCACCCCCCCCCCCATCCCCACCACCTGCAGTACCGCGTTTTGGCCACATGATGGCAGCAGCTAGCGCTGCACTGAGCCACTCACTTGCCCCCCATCTCCAACACCTGCAGTACCGCGTTTTGGCCACAGGATGGCAGCATTTAGCGCTGCACTGAGCCACTCGCCCCCCCATCTCCAACACCTGCAGTACCGCGTTTTGGCCACAGGATGGCAGCACCTAGCCTTGCACCGAGACACTCCGCGCCCCCCCCATCTCCACCACCTGCAGTACCGAGGTTTGGCCACAAGACGGCAGCAGCTAGCGTGCACTGAGCCACTCCTTCGCGCCCGCCCCCCCCACTCCCATCTCCACCACCTGCAGTACCAAGGTTTGGCCACAGGATGGCAGCAGCGACCCGTGTCCTGCGCCACGCCATGGCACCCTCGCCCCCCCCCTCCCGCCCCCCGTTAAGAACCTTGAACACAGAACACTCTTTCTGCCACGGCCCTCACTGGGGTTCACAACAAAAACGACGGCGTGAAGAGAGATGAACTGCGGTTGATAGCTTACATCAATAAAAACCCTTCTTCAGTAAAAAACCACAGTGCACCCATTACAAATGTTATTCTGTTGCTCTGGTATGTTTACAAAGATAGATACGTTAAAAGGAAATAGATGCTATAAATACATATAAAATACTTTTGTTATTACAAATTACATATTGCGCTGTTCTGTATTACCTGTTTAATAGATAAATGCATAGTGAATTCTGTATATGCACACACTCATAAATGAAACGTAAGAACCCTTGGCCAAAGTTGGGTGGAAGGACGAGAAGAAAGATAAATTCATTCCTGTTGGAATACATGGCTGCAGTCACTCAATGAAGTTGTAAAAAGAACCCAAAACCCCAAGGGGGAAGGATATTTAACTTGTCATTGATTCCTGTTACTCACTTTCTAAACAAAAATTGATCAACCATGTCAATACCACAGTAATTTGCTGTTACTGTGTTACAAAAAGCTGTGACTGCCCAGTTCTGGAGAAGAAGCGCTCCTGGACTTCATGCTGCATTAAGAGTAATGACTGAGAGAGCTGGAGCCCTTCTGGAATAGGGAACAGAGAGATTTATGGATGCATGTTCAACAGTGCAAGTAGAGTGTGCCTGTGCAAGACAAGTGGACCACCTGTTACAAAGACTGCAAGATCTTTGCTATAAGATGTAAGAACCATAATAGCAGACACATCGGAAGAAAATATTAAACATTATACAACTTGTTTCTAGAAAATAATGAAATATTTTCTAGACTATGATATTTTCTATAGTCCATTACCAAAAAGAACTGCGTTCCTCATCTCGAGGAAATGCTTTTATTTCAGGTGTGTTTTCTGGAAAAAAAACATGAAGTATATGGTCTTTCAGTAGTGAATATAATTCAGACTAAGCATTAAGAAATGAAAAACACGTGGAAAGCAGTGTTTTGTAATGCTATGGGGAAAACCAGAGTCACCTCACAGTCATTAAACTTAGAGCAACGTCCTGTGCAATACGTTCCTGTCGCTCATCGCTCTGCCCAGGTGCAGGACAACTGGCTTCATACTTCTTCCTCAAGCCTTTCAAACATATCCGCAAACTTTCTGGATCCAGTCGAGAATTTCTGCCAGTCTGAACCGATCTCACCGCTAAACGGCACACAGCTCTCTGTCTCCTCATCTCAGGAGTGCTCTTCTGCCTGCGCTGGTCTCAAAAGCACACCCATGCAGTAAAACAGGAAATCAATTCTTTTTCAGCAACCTTCGGTATAGTGTTTGATAACTGGTTCAGAAATACAGAGTTTACCAACGTTTGCTTTGATAAAACCAGGGGCAGTGCTTCTCCCATATCCTTCCAGGAACTGAAAATGTCTCTGCGTTTTATGAAAACTGTGAATTACTCCACTACAATTTTCTATTACACACCAAAATTTGTTTTGCAATGTGATTTGTGATTTCCTTTGCACCCACAATGACAGATGATGGTAGGGAAGAAACTTTAAATCCTAAATATATAAAAAGACAAATCAGGGGGTTTGATGTCATTTTTCCCTACCTTCCACACTACATCTGCCAGAATTAACCTATTTTTGGAGGGAGAAATTTTAATTTTTATTAAAATAATTTTTATATACATTTTCTCTTTGTGTGTCCTTTTGGTTTTAATAAGCAGTATGGGTTTAGGAGTCACAAACGAAATGTCTCCTGTGTTACCTCTGAGACAGGCTTCCACAAGAAGTTGCTGCTGGTAGCACTGTACTTGTCCAGGGTGGGGCACATGAGGTGTTAAAGCTGGGAAATGGCACACTGGTGCTGGCAGCTTCTCTGTTCGTTTAGTTGGGCAGGCCAGAAAATGCTGTGGTTGTGCTAAATGCACTCTCCCTTAAACCCAGATATCCAGTGGTCACGGATGTTGCACTACTCTCTTGCCAGCAGCCAAACTCCTGCACACTCAGGGTAAGGAAGGGATGTACCTTTTTGTCCCTGCACTAACACAGTTTTTTCCCCTCTGCCCGTGGCCCTGGCTGCTCTGAAGAAGCTGTGCTTCCTCAGGTGCTCCCATATTGTAAGGTTAAAAATGAAAAAGGGTCAAGAAGGAAACCTGCCCTCTTTCTTAGCATGTAACTTTGCTCAAGTAAGGGCTGTTGCAGCATCTGAAATTGAGCTTATGCAGCCAAAGGGAAGGAAACTTACCCTGAAATTCTGATAAAGAAACAGTTTAAGTCCAGTTAATTGAAGCCTGACCGAAGTAATTCCTAGGCCTCAGTTACCACTAGTCTGCAAGTCATGTGTAGCTAATTTTCTATTGATTAAATGTCACCTAAATCTAACTCCAGAACCTAGTATTTGGAAGGACAGGGAATTGCTTGAAGGAGTCCAGCGCAGAGCCACAAAGATGATTAAGGGAGTGGAACATCTCCCTTATGAGGAGAGGCTGAGGGAGCTGGGTCTCTTTAGCTTGGAGAAGAGGAGACTGAGGGGTGACCTCATCAATGTTTACAAATATGTGAAGGGTAGGTGTCAGGATGATGGAGCTAGGCTTTTTTCAGTGATATCCAGTGATAGGACAAGGGGCAATGGGTGTAAACTGGAACATAGGAAGTTCCACGTTAACATCAGGAAGAACTTCTTTACTGTAAGAGTGACAGAGCACTGGAACAGGTTGCCCAGGGGGGTTGTGGAGTCTCCTACACTGGAGATATTCAAGGCCCGCCTGGACAAGTTCCTGTGTGATGTACTGTAGGTTACCCTGCTCTTGCAGGGGGGTTGGACTAGATGATCTTTTTAGGTCCCTTCCAACCCTTGGGATTCTGTGATTCTGTGAAATACACGGATTTCTGTAACTCCTTAAATATGTAGCTATCCTTTACTGGCACTCACTCATTTCTTTACTGACCCATCATCATGCGCAGTCTTCAGTTTGACTTATTCTGAAGTTAAAAGTAAATGCACTTTCCTGAGAACACCGCTGCTTTAGTGGAACCTTTCAAAATCAGCCTTCAGCTGAGACACTGTAAAATTCCTGCTATTTTTTAAAGAAACTCTATGCCTTTTTGCTAACAAAAAACAGCCAAGCTGCTGTTTAACTGATACAACATTACATATGGCAGACACATAAGAGAGTTTTACATAAACCTCAGCATTCACAGCTTTAAGCCTCTCCAGAACTTTCACTCACTTCCATCATCTGCTCGAGCAGCGTGCTGAGTTTGGCTCATCTCAGTCAGAGGTGAATCAAGTAGCTACTTACATTGTTAAAATGGTTTTTTTTCCACAGACTCACAGAATGGTTTGGGTTGGAAGAGGCGTTAAAGATCATCTAATTCCAACCCCCTACCACAGGCAGGGAAAACTTCATCCAAGTTTTTCATATTACCCCAAAACCAGTATCTCACTGCGCAGTTAAAACACATAAGTATTAGGAACATATTACAGCTCTGCAGTTGTAACTCTGAGAGAGAAACTAACTCAGGAGAAATCTGTCAGCAGAAAAATATTGTCAGGTGCCTATTAACTGAAATAATGTCCTAGATAATGTTTACTAAGTTAAAGCCATAGTGGGATCCATTACCATAGTTCTTTTCCTCTGTATGTCCTTTACAGAGTAAGTGTAAGCAATGTTCTCAGGACTGGGGTTTCATAGAAGCATCCACTCAGAAGGTAGTATTCATGTAATGGAAAAGCAGTTGTTCCATTGCCCCAAAAGGCTCCACTGCAAATCTCCCGTTCCTTCCTTTCTGAATGCCCTTTGGACAGTGGCTTCGTCACATTTTTTTCCCCATTAGAAAACTAAATTGGGAAAAAAAAGCAGCAGCAAAGAGCTGTTACCAAACACTAGCTTCTGGTTTGCTTCCTGCAGAGCCTCGAGCTTCCTGACAGTGACAAGGGCATAAAGAGTGCCTAATACTTACTTTTTAAAAGGGAGAAGGTGAGGGTCAAAAAACCAAACTGTCTTTACAATTCTGTTTCATAAAGCACTTAAGATTTTTCAGAGGAAACACTGATGCGACATCTTTCCTTCCTGAGCAGCTATTTCCATGCAGACGTGATCAAGGGATTCATTTAACTCTCACAACTCAGAATTTAAACCAGAGACAAGCAAAGCAAGGTGTGCAGCAGGTATCCCAGCCAAGGTGTGCTTACAGCTGCCTGCCTCCCAGACCTCTCACTCTCCTTGCTACTGGCACTGGGTGAACACTAGGAAAAAAAAAAAAACCAAGAGTCCTTTCCAACCCAAACCATTCTATAATTCTATGAAATCCCCCCACCAACCCTCGCAGATTCAGAATCAGGGGTTTTGGAGTACTTTGGGGCCAAGAGAGTGACTCCAGCTCCACAAGCACAGCCCATCATGGAAAGGTCATTTTGGGGGAATCAGCCCCAAATCAAGCTCCTTTGTTTGGAGGGCCCCCCATCCTCTCCTCATCTGTTCCTCTGCCAAATCTTCGGCCCCCACAGTGAAACTGGGGTGCCCCAAATGACATCATCCATCCTCAGATTCCCCCACATCACCCTTTTTATTCCACCATTGTCCTGGGTTTACCAGTAGCCGTTTTGCTCCTTCTTAGTAACTGGTGCAAGCTCTGTGTTTTGACTTCCAGCCTGGGCAGAGAGCTGGTAACACCGATGATTGTTTTTCATTGTTGCTAAGTAATGTTTATTCTGGCCAAGGACTTTCTGATCCTCATGCTCTGCCGGGCACGAGGGGAGGCCGGGAGGAAGCAGGGACAGGACACCTGACCTAAGCTAGCCAAAGAGGTATTCCATACCACAGCACATCATGCCCATGGAGGTAACTGGGAGTTACCCGGAAGTGCACGATCTCTCTTCGGGGGGGTCGAACTCGTTCGGCGGTGGTATCGTATTCTCATTATTTTCTCTTACCAATATTATCATTGGTGGTAGCAGCAGTGATTTGTGTTATACCTTAGTTACTGGGCTGTTCTGATCTCAACCCGTGGGAGTTACATTCTCTTGATTCCTCCTCCCCATCCCTCCGGGAGCGGGGAGGGGCGGGGCGGGGGGGAGTGAACGAGCTTTTGTGGTTGGGTTTAAATCACGACAACCACCCAAAAAACACTTGCAAAAAAATGAAAACAAAAAATGTTCCAAGGAGCAGCTCACTACTTCATTACTTTCATAACTGTCATTTACACAGGTACATGCACCCCTAAGAAAAGGGGGGGCTCTACTCGAAAGAAACAACAGGGACAGCACCCACAGCCCCTGTCCCACAGGCTATGGAGGATGGTGCCATGGTTCTTGCTCAGGCTCTGCTCTGTGACATTCCCCCTCCGTTCCCATGCTCGGATGAGTACCTCAGTGCACAATGTCCCCAGTCCCTGTGGGCTGGGAGGTATCTGTTGAGCATCACTAGATGCCTGCAACAAGTCACCTGAAAAACAGAAATCCCAAATTATGTTTCAGCATGTTAAAAAAGAAAAAAAAGGGCACAGAAGAACATACACAAATGCAATCAAAGGGAGATGATATAATAATTGTGAGGTTAGAGATACCCACATGGTTTTGCTTGGCAGGAGGAGTGGGAAGGAAGGAGATCAAGTCCCCAGCGCTGCAATCCACCAGGCTGCCAAAAAGGACTGGTAGATCTGCCAATGCTTTTGGCTGTCCTAAAGCACACAGAGAGGAACAGGTTTTTATGCTATCATAAAAACAGTTTTTAACTGTTAAAACTGAAAACTGCAAAATCGGTGATGCCATCAACTTCTGGGAGTTGCACTGCACTTGTGTCTTTGGAAGGAAATTGACTTTCTTTCTTTCTTTGTAGAAGGTGAAAAGTCCTCTTGCTGATGAGTTTACTACCTAGAACAGCAAGAAGGGATGTGAGGTACAGCAGAAGGGATCTGAAGATCCCCTCAGATGGAGAGTTCCACAAATGCAATTTCTTTGAGAAAGTTTTCTCTTCCAGAAACTTCTTTCCAACTGACGTAGAAATATACACATCATAGGGTAAGGAAAACGGACACCACTGAAGCAACAACTCACCAAAAATACATCCAGAGTCACCATCCCTGCTGACAAGGCTGCCAATGCTTCCCCAGAAAGCCTGGAAAACACACAGAAGCAATACCAATTTATCCCTTGGGTCCATGGCTCCTCTGCAACCTTGGTTGCTTCTAGTACAGACACTAGTGCCTTAGAGCAAGGTTCTCAAGTACTACTGCAAGCTCTTTTAAAAACTTATTAACTGAAAAATCAGAAAACTTTGATTGTGAATATCTGAACTCTTTCAAACACTTCTCTTTCAGCACTGCAGTATTTTCACAATTATCATTTAATTAAGTGCACAGAAACAGAAGATTGTGCTAACAGGAGACAATAAATGGAGGGGAGTAAGCTTCACATAGCATCACATGCTCCACAACAGACCTTATTTTAAATATTTGTCTTAAAAATATTCCATAGAAAAACAGAGAAGGAGAGTTGGCACAGTCTTGATGTCAACCTAAAAGTCCATACTACAAGTACCTTTGGAAAACTCCAGACACACATCATTGACACACCTAGTGCTTGCAGACCTCTACAGATTCAGCCCTCTTCCTTTTCCTTTCATTATGGAACAAAGGGCGACTTCAGTGAAATGGTGGCAGCCAACATCAGTCTGAGAGAGGAAAAAACCCTTTAACATCAGGCTGGATAGGAATCCAAAGCTTCCCTTGTTGGTGCAGCTTTGTGAAGACTACAACCAAGCCAAGGTAAAAACATTTTTCATCATTTTTGTTACAGCTGGTGACAGAGGCTGCTAGAGCTTTGCGTTGTTTAGACAACCCTGCCTCTAACTCACTGGCAGCTTTGAGTTTCAATAGAACTGCTCTGGTGGAAACACAAAGGTGAGGGACACAGATACCCACACGGTTTTTCTCGAGCCTACGTACAGCCAGGACTTCCTCACCCTACTGGTCTCAAGTTGGGTATTTTTTGATTAAAGTGTGCAGCAACACATCTGCCCTTGTCAATGCCTCCTTGCAAAAATTGAATTATTTTTATTTTTCCAGGCCGCTTATCCAAATAGCCAAGATGCTTCGCAACTGCAATTGTGCCACTAAAGGGCACAACTGAGGCTGCCTCCAAGCTTCTGACCATCCTAAGATTTAACAGACACATGCTCTATTCCATCTCCCAACAGCTAAAATACTTAACACTCTCAGACTCAGAGCACAACCCCGTGCCTGCCCATATTTGCCTGTTGTTTCTACGAGGAGCTGCTGAGTATCCCCGTGAGCATGGCAGCGCACACATCAGTTTCACCAATGTCGATGTTCAGTGAACATGGTTTCTGACACTTTAAACCAAAAACCGTATCTTGACACTTCACCACAGTGGAAGCGATCCCTAACTCCAACTCTACGAAAAAGCAGCAACACAAATTACAAACACACAGTAGCAACATGTCCCAAAACCTTAAGACCTAGAATAAAAAATAAACCAGCTCCATTGCATGGCAGAGGCAGGCAGAGAAAAGGGTCAGCATTCATAGCCCCTACAGGGCACGGCATTCTCTATTTCTGAACCCATCTGTTAGATTTAAATATTGCAGCACTACTACAGCAACGTTGAGAGTAGGCAATAACAGCCCTGCCACTGGACCTGCTATTGACTGACACCATTTACTCAGCAGGACACACAGACAGGGGCATGTTTTGCTACACACAACCCTGATTTCCTGAATATTTACGTTTCTCAAAAATAGCCATTTGCAACATACATTCATTACATTTCTACTGGCATCTAAGGGCTCAAAACTGAACTATACTGACACCACACATTACTAGAAATTTAGTTATACATATAAAACCAAAAGGCTACTTCAAATTTGCCCACAAAATTAGTATGAAGAAACAGAGAAGAAACTGTCCAAAAGACATTAACAGGCAGTTCTTAATTTATCGTAAATGAAAGTTCATGCTTTTACCTGCAAGTAAAACATTCCTACCTATCAAGGGACCAATTCAGGTACGGGGCATGCTCTGTTGACTGCAATTTTTGATCAGCTTTTCTGCACCAGCAGCAAATCTGCCTTTTCTCTGGGTTCCACTCAGAGTAGCTGCAGCACCCTTGAACTCACTTCTGCTGGCTGTGAACACCAGAGGCTCCGGCTGGGGGACTGACCACTCACCTGCTCAATGCTGGTCTCAGAGCAGAATGGAACCAAGCAACTGCCGCTCCTCCCCCAAGCAAAGGAAAACAATAGTGATGGGCTGCAGGACAGAGATGGGGGGTTAAATATAGACACAGGGAGCATGACAATGAGAGAGAAAAAGGGACAGAGAGGACAGCACTGAGGGAAAACAACTGTAATGCACAATGAGAAGCCCTGAATGTGCCTGCTCTGCAGGACTTGAAGACAATTTCATAAAAGACAGTGAGGATACAAAAGTAGCCACTGAACATTTTAAAAGCAACCACACTGAGGAAGAGCAACAGACGGCAGCAAATTAAAACCCAGACACAGAAAGAAGGAGAGAGAATGGGGAAGAAAGATTGACCAATAGGGAGAGATACAGATAGGAACAAAATGATGGAGAAGCAATGGGATGACGGACCTGCTTCTAACAACCTGTCGCTCCTGATGTCAATTCCTTGGCCTGAAAAATTGGACATGACACAAGACAGAGGAATAGGAGAGTGAAGGAAAAGTCACTCGGCATTTCTTCAGAAGAAAAAAACAAGAGACAGCAAAACAGTGACAGAGAATGGAGTAGGGATTGGGAACAAGAGAGGAACAAGAGAGACTGGATACCAGACAGAATGTGAGAGCTAAAAAGGGATGGGAAGCTGGATATAAGGATGGAAGAAAACCAGGACCAAACCCCAGTATTTATTACACGGTGTGGCTAATTAAATGTAAATAATCTACCACCTCGAATGGAACTACCCACCACAGTGGCTTATCCTGCATTTGTTTCTTGGCAGGGTACAAAGGACTGTAAAACCCATGATAAAACAGAGGACAAACGTGCTTACACGAGTTAAGGTAAATTAATTATGTGCACAAGATTTGATACTGCTTAGTCATAATCCTATCTTGTATGGCAAATTAATACTCTGTTCACTGAATTTCATTTCTGCCAATCCCACATTTATCCATGCTTCTCCATTAACCATCTTGAGTGTTAGATACAGGGTTGTTTGAAGATGATGAAGATGCAGGTTCCTCAGAAATCCTACACTGACCTTGAAGTTGAGCAAGAAGTGTTGAAAAAAAACAATAAATCTTAACCACAGATTACTTCAGTGGACACAGCATGCTAAGGCAAGTATGGGGGTACCCAGAACACAGAGCTCATCTTGAATCTGGTCCAAGGTGGAAAGAAAGCATCAACTGCTTTGGTTGTCTGGCTTTTTCAAATCAGTAGTAAACCTCAGTTCAGTCCCAGGCCTGTGCCATGAAGAGGGGAAAGACATTTCTACATGTGTAACAGCTTTATGTTCTATGCCAGTATTAATACATTGCTTTCCCCTGCTGCACTTCTTGGATATTGTATTGTGTTTTCATTGGTCATGAATAAATACATATGAAGAGTTTTTACTGTTACTGACTTCAGTTATTTTTGGGTTGAAGGAAAACCAAGAAAACATCATACATGAGGTAATTCCATTTTAATAGTCTCTGAATTTCCAGTATTTGAAAGGAAAAATAATGGAGTAAGTGCAGGAGTATGCAGCCATTACCAACAGAGCTGCACTAGTAAGCTTCTCAATGTTGCTTTTTGGTATTTCATGAGGAAAAACATTGAGATTAAGATTTCTCATCCGTCAGTTCTTGGGGGCCAGGGGTATAGAAGGAACCTGACACTCTTCAGTTGCCCAAGGACCACAGCTTACAGTTATTCAATATCTTCTGGTCTCACTGGATGAGGCAGAGGTATAATCGATTTCTTCTCTGCATCTCTGGAAAGAGCTTTTCTCATATCTGTAGTAAAAGGGAAAAAAAAAAGAAAAAGCTATTCTAGTAAGACAGACAATGCACAAAGCCACAGTGAATGAATTCTGCAGTGCAGTAAGATCAGTTTTTCAGCAGCAATGTTATAAATTGGAACATAACGCTGCATGAAACTCAACTGAATAGAAAGCAAATGGCTGAAAGGTTAAATACAGAAATTAGGGTGTCTGCAACACTGGCAGATGTCTGTTTGTAGCTCCTGTTTTTCACAGTGATACACACCATGGCCAGGTAACCCACTGAGGAGGATCTTAAAGAAGGTCTAGAAAGAAGCTGGTACTTAAGTTTTTTTAATAGAATTAACATTAACATACTTGAAATTCCATACTCCTTCCCTTTTAAACTGAAAAGGCCACCCAGTTCTCTCACACTGTTGACCACTGACAGCTGGAAATTTGTAGTTGGGCATCTGAGAAAAACAGAGTTTCAAGTCCCTTTTGTGGGAAAAAATGAGGAAAACACTGCAATTCCTTCCCTCAGTAACAGTAGCAAAAAGCCCAGCCCCTGGGTGTGAGCATTCCTCAGAAAGAAAAATTAGGTTAGAAACTGTATTTTTATTTTCATCTTACATACAGGATGAGTGTCATTGTACTTTTAGTTTATTCTTGTTTTATCTTTTGCCAGAGGTGCTACAAGAAGTGTAAACTACAAGATTAAGTTTTATAACTGATGTAATCTTCAGTAGGAGAAACTACCTAAAGAAGTATGCAAAATTCCATTCACCAACACCTATCCAAACTTGTTTTGAATTAAAAAAAAATAATAAAATCATACAAACAAACCCAGGAACCCTCAACATGAGAATCTTTCCATTCAGCTTGAGTACTTACCATGAGCAAGTACTTACCATAAGCATCTTCATCTGGCTCTCCACTGCTAGCAGAGTAGTACTCAAGTACTGTTCGGTACACACTGTAGCCTAGCTGCTTATACATATTTACTGCAACCTGGTTTGATACCCTCACAAACAGATCGACGAAAAATCCACCCTTTCTGTGAAAAAATCCCAAAATCACAGTAAGCAGCACCAAGTGAACGTGTTTCTAAATAATAACCCATAACTTGTGATCAGATCAAGAGCAGATCTATTGATGTGGAACACTAATCCAACATCTGTCACGCTGTGATAACAGATGCACTCCTTTACCAAGGGATAAATCTAGTACAAATTTAATTTTATTTTTGTCATTGACCATTCCTTTACAGCAACTGCAGGTTCAGAATTATGAATTGAAAGAACAGGACAAGCTGAACACCCACACAGGCCTCACAGCCATAAGAAATTATAAATAAATTAAAAAAATTAATCCACATTTTAGATTGCACTGACCTAGGGACTGCCTCCTTCCAAGCACACGGCCGGGAGGAGTGATGGAAACAGTTACAACTGGGCAGCTGCCCAACAGGAGACAACCCTTCTCCTAACAAGGCAAATTTCTCAAAACGTGGCACTACTTTCTGATACTACTAATTGCAAACGGGCTGTGCCTCCAGCACGAGAGAGGACATTCCCCCATGGGTTCATCTGATGCTAAATTAAACTTTCAGGAGGTACAAACACCCAAGCACAGGACAGTGAGCTAAGATACTGTTTGCCCTACAAAATTTTTCCAAGACTCTGCATGTGGGAATTGCATAAAGCCCATGATAACTGAACAAGTGTGTTTGAGGCCCTACATGAAGCAGTTGTTGTTGATGGGACCCGATGAAATCCATCTGCGGGTCCTGAAGGAGCTGGCAAATGAAGTAGCTAAGCCACTGGCCATCATATTTGAAAAATCATGGCAGCCAGGTGAAGTTCCCGACAACTGGAAAAAGGGAAATATAACCCCCATTTTCAAGAAGGGGAAAATGGAAGACCCGGGGAATTACAGACCAGTCAGTCTCACCTCTGTGCCTGGCAAAATCTTGGAGCACATTCTCCTGGAAGGCATGCTAAGGCACATGGAAAACAACAAGGTGCTTGGTGACAGCCAGCATGGCTTCACTAAGGGGAAATCCTGCCTGACCAATTTGGTGGCCTTCTATGGTGGGCCTACAGAACTGATGGACCGGGGTAGAGCAGCTGATGTCATCTACCTGGACTTGTGCAAAGCGTTTGACACTGTCCCACACAACATCCTTGTCTCTAAATTGGAGAGACATCAATGATAGGTGGACCACCCAGTGGATGAAGAACTGGCTGGATGGCCGCACACAGAGTTGTGATCAATGGCTCAATGTCCAGCTGGAGACCAGTAACAAGTGGTGTCCCTCAGGGATCGGTGTTGGGACCACTCTTGTTCAACATTTTCATCGGTGACATGGACAGTGGGATTGAGTGCGCCCTCAGCAAGTTTGCTGATGACACCAAGCTGTGTGGTTCAGTCGATACGCTGCAGAGAAGGAATGCCATCCATTGGGACCTCGACATGCTTGTGAGGTGGGCTGATGCCAATCTTATGAAGTTTAACCATGCTAAGTGCAAGGTCCTACACCTGGGTCGGAGCAATCCCAGGCACAGCTACAGACTGGGCAAAGAAGAGATTTAGAGCAGCCTTGCAGAGAAGGACTTGGGGGAGCTGGTCGATGAGAAAATGAACATGAGCCGGCTGCAGTGTGTGCTTGCAGCCCAGAAAGCCAACCGTATCCTGGGCCGCATCCAAAGGAGCGTGACCAGCAGGTCGAAGGAGGTGATCCTGCCCCTCTACTCTGCTCTTGTGAGACCTCACCTGGAGTATTCTGTGCAGTTCTGGTGTCCTCAACATAAAAAGGACATGAAACTGTTGGAACAAGTCCAGAGAAGGGCCACAGGGATGATCAGGGGACCGGAGCACCTCCTGTATGAAGACAGGCTGAGGAAGTTGGGGCTGTTCAGCCTGAAGAGAAGAAGGCTGCGTGGAGACCTCACAGCAGCCTTCCAGTACCTGAAGGGGGCCTATAGGGATGCTGGGGAGGGACTCTTCATCAGGGACTGTAGTGACAAGGGGTAATGGGTTAAAACTTAAAAAAGGGAAGTTTAGATTGGATAAAAGGAGGAAGTTCTTTCCTGTTGAGGTGGTGAGGCACTGGAATGGGTTGCCCAGGGAGGTTGTGAGTGCTCCATCCCTGGCAGTGTTCAAGGCCAGGTTGGATGAAGCCTTGTGTGGGATGGTTTAGTGTGAGGTGTCCCTGCCCATGGCGGGGGGGTCGGAACTAGATGATCTTGAGGTCCTTTCCAACCCTAACTGTTCTATTCTATGATTCCATGATTCAGGAAGCTCTTTTCTGTGAAGAAAAGGGCCTTTTACACAGTATCTCTGTTGGAATTCAGGCTAATTCTTGCCCATCCTGGGAAGTCAGCTTTCATAGAACCCTGAAATCTTACTGAACAAAGCAACATTTTTAAATCTTCTCTAGCTACAGGGAATTTCAGTCAGTTAGAACATTACTTAACATTCTGGGCATGCTTCATGAAAATCCTATACCTAAGCCATGAGCAGGTGTCTGTAGAAGGACTAGTTTAAAAGATAAATTCAATCTTTAAGTTTTAAAAGGTAACTTTAAGGATAGTACTCACTTTTCTGAAATTTCTTCCAGAAGTTCCATCAGTTTAGCAGCCAAACCCAGCCGTCGGAATTCTGGTGCAACAGAGAGAGCAGTAACATGTCCATGCCATTCTTCCCTAGCCACAGAGCCTTCTGCTTTACCCATTACTGTGAACACAGACAGCATCAGCACAGCAACATCTTCAGAACAATGCACCACACTCTCTGCACCTTTAGCAAAACACGCCCCAGCATATAAACAAACGTTGCAAGGACTATGGCAAAGGCTCACACAGAGTTGTCTACGTTATCACTCGGTGCTTTGGCAACCACTACAAATGTCATTTTGTTCAAGTGTTACAGCTGTTGCTTGATAGTGTAAAAAAAAAAGGAAAAAACTGCCACAATTATTCTGAAAATCCCTGTTTCAGGCATGACTGCCAAATGCAAATTTTAAGGAATTCTTGTAAGTCTTTAACTGAGCAGAATCCAGGATCTAACTAAAATAATGGAGGAATGGAGGGCTGGAAAGCCAAAACTAAGCCACCATCCTGGAAACTGCGGGAGACTTTTGGTGACTGTGGAGGAGCAGAGCCTGGGGGGCTTTGCCAACCTGGTAACAGAAGCCAAGGCCCTGTAAATACATACTGTTTAAAGAAAAAAAACCAAGGGACTGTTTGGGTGTTTTGGGTGCTTCTCTGTATTTCTTCTCCTTTCTAGAAAGAGCCAAATCAGTGTTAGTTCACTAATGAATACTCACAGTTCTACATGATACTCTTATAAACACCAGTCACTGCTAATAAGCAACTGATGTGGTAGGTACAGAGAAACCCTCTGGACAGGAAATGCTTTAAGCTTTACTATGTTAAATAATTTATTTCCCTGAAAGACACTTTATTCTGCTCCCCAAGGGAGGATGGAGGCAGGGGGGAAGGAACAAACAAACCAACGTTTCCATGTGGAATGATTTCTGCAAAATACAAATATTCCACAGCAAATAAAAAATAGACACCCAGTCCCAGAGCTTTCCCTTACAGGACACCACCAAACCCAAGCTCAGCATTTTTACTTATAATGACTGACAGCGTGAGATCAGAGCTGAGCACAGGGACTGAGGATTACAAGCTGAAAAAGTTGGGGCTGGAGAAGAGAAGGCTGCATAGAGACCTCATAGCAGCCTTCCAGTATCTGAAGGGGGCCTATAGGGATGCTGGGGAGGGACTGTAGTGACAGGACAAGGGGTAATGGGTTAAAACTTAAACAGGGGAAGTTTAGATTGGATATAAGGAAGAAGTTCTTTACTGTGAGGGTGCTGAGGCACTGGAATGGGTTGCCCAGGGAGGTTGTGAGTGCTCCATCCCTGGCGGTGTTCAAGGCCAGGTTGGACATAGCAATGGGTGACATGGTTTAGTGTGAGGTGTCCCTGCCCATGGCAGGGGGGTTGGAACTGGATGATCTTAAGGTCCTTTCCAAACCTGATTATTGTATGACTCTATGATTCTACGATTACTGAAATGCTTGTACCTAGGTAAAACCTGCTACCACAGCCAAGAGCCCTTGCCAGGCTATCAACACCAAATCAAAAACTGCTGCTGTGAGTCCTACCTAATACCCTAAGAAAGGTATGAAACGGGAAGATGCTATGCGACAGTCCTCTTCCCTGCTGGAAAAAGTGAGGAGTAGGAAAAGCTCCTGCGTTATAACCCCCCAACATGCAGCACAGCGAGACGGCAGCGCCGGGACCCGGCACTCACTGTAACCCATTAGCTCCCCGCCGGGCGCCTCGGCGACAATGAAGTACTCGGGCCAGTGCGCCAGGTACTGCAGGTAGAACGGGATCCCGTACTGGGCGCTCGGTTAAGGAGCAATCTGGGGCAGCCCGCGCTGCGCCCCGCGCTCCCCCCGGCAACGGGAAGGATACGGTCTCCGTCAGCGGGTCCAGGTTGCTGCGGGGGAAGAACAGCGGTCACCGCGGCCCGGCCCCGCCAGCCGAGGGGCGCCCCTAGCTCCCGCGGAGCCTGAGGGAAGCCACGGCCGAGTGAGGCGGAGCTCAGGATCAGCGGGGCCGGGCCGTGGCAGGCCGGTGCTCACATGTTGTTGAAGCAGAAGAGATCATCGCACGTGAAGGCCCGAAGCGTCGTCATGCCGATGCCGATGCCGGTGCCGGTGCTTGGTGGTGGTGCCGGTGCTCGGTGGTGCCGGTGCTGGTAGCTCTGCCACACCTTCCGCCACAACTCCAGACGTCATCATCACCGCCCCGGAAGCTCTCCCGCCCCCCAAAAACCCCTTCCGCCACGGAGAGGCGGAAGTGGAGAGATACACGCGCGCCGAGAGAGCTGCCACCAGGGGCTCTAGTGAGCAGGGGCGGGGGGAGCAGCAGTGGGGGGGCCTCGGGGAGCAGCGGGGGGGGGCTCGGGGAGCAGCAGGGGGGGGCCTCGGGGAGCAGCGGGGGGGGGCTCGGGGAGCAGCAGGGGGGGGCCTCGGGGAGCAGCGAGGGGGGGCTCGGGGAGCAGCGGGGGGGGCCTCGGGGAGCAGCGGGGGGGGGCTCGGGGAGCAGCAGGGGGGGGCCTCGGGGAGCAGCGGGGGGGGGCTCGGGGAGCAGCAGGGGGGGGCTCGGGCTGTGGAGGCTGCTCCCGCTTTTCGGGGCGGGGCGGGGCGGCTGCGGGGCCCAGTCGCTCTCGGAGCCTGGCGCAGGGGCGGCTTGCGGAGCGCCCAGGGGTATCCGCGTGGCGAGCCCCAGGCAGTACGGTTCCGCCGCACAGATGGACACTGCGCGTGGCGCAGCCGCAGCTCCCAGAGAAGGGGAAATGCCGGCGGACAAGAAGCTCTGTGGTGCTACCGTGGCATAGATGCTGTACAGCAGACCCAGGGAAAGCAGTCAAATGTCACAGCCTGTTACAGAAAGTTACCCTCAAAACTGGGATGAAGGCTGCCTGAGAGGCAGGCCTTAAGACTGGAAGGACACAGGGAAGAAACCCCGGGGGGGTTCTCCTGCAGAGGAGAAACATGCCCAACTGGCACAGGCACTCTGCTGAACTTTTCCTTAATTCCTCTTAACTTCTGATTCTCTCTCCAGATTCAAAGGACTTTCTGATTGTGACCTTACCTAATGTCTTGTTAGTGAACAAGATGGAGTTCGCTCAGTTTCTATTATGCTACATCGCTCTTCCTGTCATGTACATAAGACACAGAAGTTTGTGGCATGCTGATCTAAAGTATCAACTTCAGTAGTCACAAAGTCACCTCAGTGAGTTGTTTCTTTTGCTTCTTAGGTTTTCTCCCCAAGAATAAAAAAAAAAAAAAACAATAAAAGATGTGTGAAGCAACAATATTAAGAATAACTTCACACACTTCATTTATTCAGTTGTATGAGAGGAGAGAAATAAGGCAACTACTGTAAAAAAGTTGATTTCTCAGGTAATTTTTCTGCTTTGGGAAACAGAGTAGCGTATTTCATCCAGTTACAGAAGCTGTTCCTAAACTATTGATTTGTTTGGTAAAGAGCTCTTTGATCACAGAAAGCTGCAAACAGCATTACTGACAGTGCAGCTAGGAAGAGATTTGCTGTTATCAGACTGATTTTTATTTTGGTTCTGAGATCTTATGAATAAATCTATTTCTGTAAAGATGACCAAATCCAAGCAAATGTTGTATGGACAAACATGCTGGTGTTTATGATCTAATACAATGACAAGAACAGTGGAAGTTATATTCTTTTGATAGTTCTTTATATTGATAACAGTTTGATGCTCCTCTTTGTACACATCAGAAATTCTCCACATTCCATCATCCAGTTCTGACAGTGGTCTTCATAAACTTAGTGTTACTTTTAGTCCATTGCCACTTGACAATCAGGGACACAGAATAAAGAGGAAATACATGCCTTGAAACTTGGCCTTTATATTTTAGGAGGTCAAGTCAAGCACTGCCACGCAAATCCATTTTTTCTGAACCTGTCCTGCATGTATGTGGCTGAGCTTCGATATTTTTACAGGAACAGGCACTCAGATACACAAATACAACAGTATCTTTCTGTTTGCAGTTCCATATGCATGTTTATGGAAATTATTTTGTTGTAAAAAATGCTGTGTCTCCTTCCTGGTGTATGTACATCCTTCTGGCTATCGGCAGAGTGTTCTCACCCAGCTTGATTTATACACTATGACGACGGTTGTTGATCATGGCCACAATGTGTGACAGGTCCAAACTTTTCATCATAACCTCCATGAACTCGTCATCTTTCCTTGCTCCCTCCACAAATTCTTCCAGAGAAAGTTCACCTGTGTCAGGCACAGACAGAGGAAATTACAGTCATGTCAATCCACGTTTGAACAGGAAAAGGAGTATGGTAATCTAACTTTACAGACCACTTACTATACATGCAGTGTTCTAAACCACCAAGAGGCCTCAGAGAGTCTTTTTTAAGTTCATATGAAACTTCCCCAATATCCAGGCTACTCCAGCTTCCTTTCATTCCTTTCCCCACATCAGGGAAAGGGTATGTAAGAAAGAATAGAGGAAGTGCATAGCTAAAGAGTGGGATCATCCTGTAAATAAGGCTGTATTAGTTGCTTCCTTTTTGGCCTAACCTGTCAAGGTCCTAACCTACCCCATACTTGCTGGTTATCATGTTTAAAAGAAGTGACAGAAGAGAGCTGTGGCAGGCAGAAACAGGTTTTCTGTCCTAGGTCAAAAAGCCCCTGTGCAGGGAAGCAGCTCGGCAGAGTTCTGGAATAACAAAAGGGCATGCCAGAAGATAATAAGCACATGAAGTAGCAGGTATGTCTCAGGGACAAATAGCAACTACAGTGTCCTTGACCAGCTTTTGACTGACTGGATCACAGCACTTCATGTGCTTGCTGTACTGCCTATAGCAGACCCAGTGAAGAAACTGTGAATTTCCATTAAATTCCAGTTCTTCCTTTCCCTGCTGCTGAAATATTTAGGAGCAGTTTGGGACATCTGTTGATATTTCCCACTTCTACCTCTGACATCAGCTACACAGCAACATACAAAAAGGAAAAAAAAAAACAAACCCAAAACAACAAAATCCACTCCAAAACCCCACTACCAAACTCACGTGGGCAGAACACAGCTGAGACTTTGTGTGGGGGAAAAAACCTGTCATACTGATTATGTATGATACAAGGTAAGAATGCTTCACAAAATTCATGGGAAATGCATTCCTGGATGAGAATTCATATAACACACAAATATAAAATGAGGAGGCATAAAGTTCAATCAAGAAAGGAAGACATGGATGTCTCTCTCTAGCACAGAGACTATCTGTGTTGGATGATGTAGACAAGGCCTTTACCATCTCCATTCACATCAATTTTGTTGAAGACTCGGTTGGTGAACTCTTCTGCACTAGTTTCATGGTCACCACCATTAATAGCTCGAATAGCCTAAAAGAAAAGAGCAAGAATAATAGGAAGCTGCTTAATGGCTCCCAAAAAATGAGAGAGATTCCACTGCAGCCTGCCAGCATTGATTCAGAACAAGGCAGTCAAGCCTGGTACCTTCCCCATACAAATGAACCAGCATCATAGGTAAACACAGCAGAAATATGCAGGCCTTACAGTTGGCTCTGAAAGGTGCAAAGGGAGCATGGTTCTGAAGCACGGAATGAGCAGGGAAACCCAGAGGATCACCCTAAATCTGCTTAGGTAGCAGTTAAGTACTGCAGAAATGGCAGAATCAGGATCCACGTACTTGATTCACTTTTTATTACCCTATGGTCCACCAAGACCCATAAACACTGCCAAACACCCTTTACATTTGACATTATGAAATTCCTTTGTTATATGCTGTGATCATTTATTTCTATTCTTGCTTTTCCTATTTCCATTTATATACTGCTTTGTGTATGTAATGTTTTTCCCTGAAGCTCACTGGAAATTAATTTTCAGTAAACAAAGGTTAATCATTATTCATTACTATTTACTGGAATTCATCTTATTCATAACCATATAGTGAAGGGTTCTTTCTATGCCTTTTTTTTTTCCTTTGTTTAAGGATGTCCATGAAATACGTGATTCCAGAGCCTTCACATTGATTCTAAGACTACTAATTTTCTAGGTTTTACCTTCTGATATGTGGATTCTTCATTCTTTTTCAAATGCTGTTTTACTAAATCTAAGTATCATCTTAGCAACTTGCTAAGTCTGCCAAAAAAGACACTGAACTACACAAAAGCCAAAGGGCAGTAAATTCATTACTGTTATGGTTGAAGCCCAGCCGGTAACTCAGAACCACGCAGCCACTCACTCACTCCACGCTTTTTTCCCTCCCCTCCCCCACCCCACTTGTGGAGGGATGGGGAGAGGAATTGAAAGAATGTAACTCCCATGGGTTGAGATAAGAGCAGTCCAGTAACTAAGGTATAACACAAACCACTACTGCTGCCACCAGTAATGATAAGGAAGTAACAAGGGGAGAGAATATAAAACTAAAAGGGGAAACGGAAAAGGAAACAATAACCACAAGTGATCCCAATGCAATTTCTCAGCACCATAGACTGATACCCAGCCAAGCCCCAGCAGCAATCTGGGCCTTGTGGGTGACTCCCCCCAGTTGGGCACAACATGCTTTGGTATGGAATACCCCTTTGGCTAGTTTGGGTCAGCTGTCCTGTCTCTGCTTCCTCCCAGCTTCCCATGCCCCTCTTCACTGGCAGAGCATGAGACTGAGAAAGTCCTTGATTGGAGTAAACATTACTTAGCAACAACTAAAACATCAGTGTGTTATCAACACTGTTCTCAGACTAAAGCCAAAAACACAGCTCTGCACCAACTACTAAGAAGGAGAAAAGTGTTACTGCTGAACCCAGGACAATTGCCACCAGTTATCACCCACGGGACTTGTTTTTCAAGAGCTCTGTGTTAAACAGTTAATATTTCTTGCTTCACTGTGATATCTATGTATTTCTATTGCAAGTTATTGGTAGGAGGCTGTATATTTTCGATTTGGTTTGGTCTCTCCATGCCCAGCACTAAAATTCATATCCAAGCGAGAATTCATTGCTAACATATTTTTAGTGGTTTTATTTGTGACAACTCAGGCTTCAAATCTTTATCAAATCCATTTTCTGACTTACTTATTCAGAAATATGATTTATTTATGGTCATTGAATATTTCCTGCATCTTTTCAGTTTTACAGTATCTACAGATAATTCATTCTGAAATACTCATAAGGTCATCTTTATGCCTGTAATTCCAACACCTTCCACAATAGCTATCTGTATATTTCTTTTTTTGTTGTTGTTTTTTAATTGACTGTCATTCTTCTTCAAACTATTTGCCAGAGTCAGAAATGTTTTATTACGTAGGCATTTAGGAGCTGGTTCTAAGAAGCTAACTGGGAGTAACACTCCGACTACGATTTGCATGGGGAAAAGGAGATATGAAGGACATGTTGCAGAGACCACAACTGACAGTCACAGAGTCTGAAGTCTTGGAAAGTGCAATTTAGGTCCTAGGCAGCTAAAAAAATGTATGGAGTTCACTATGCTGGAACATATGCTGTGGTGGACTAGGAGATTGTGGGGAATTCTGCTAAAAGAAAGAATGCTGTTAAAGAAGGTCTCATCCAGGATCATCCATATGGGGAATAGCAAAAGTCTTACATGCGTGGTGAAATTTGTCTTTAAGGAATGAGAAAAGAACACAGATCCCTGCAGACTCACTTTAATGATATTGAGCAATTCATGTCGATCAATGCAGCCGTTGCCATCTACATCATAGAGCTTGAAATACCACCGCAATTTCTGCTCCATCTTCCCACGGAGAACAAGGCTGAGGGCAGCCACATATTCCATGAAGTCTATATATCCATCCTGTAGGAAAATGGAAACCAAACTGTGACAGGAACAAACTGAGGGAGTTGCTGCTCTGATGCTGTTTTACCTTATTGCTCTCTAGATTCACAGCTAAAAGAAAAAGAAAACCAAAATTGACCAGGTTCCTCCAAGCCCCATCCAACCTGGCCTTGAAGACTGCCAGAGGTGGGGTAGCCACAGCTTCTCTGGGCACCCTGTGGCAGCACCTCAGCACCCTCACAGGGAAGAGCTTCTGCCTAAGAGCTCATCTCAATCTCCCCTCTGGCAGGTTAAAGCCATTCCCCTTGGCCTGTCCCTACAGGCCCTTGTCCAAAGCCCCTCTCCAGGTTTCCTGGAGCCCCTTTAGGCACTGGAGCTGCTCTAAGGTCTCCCCTTAAGGAGCCTTCTCTTCTCCAGGCTAAACAAGCCCAGCTCTCTCAGCCTGGCTCCAGAGCAGAGCTGCTCCAGCCCTCGCAGCATTTCCATGGTCTCCTCTGGACTTGTTCCAACAGATCCATGTCCCTTTTGTGCTGTTGCCCCAGAGCTGGATCAGGACTGCGGAAGGGGTCTCCCCAGAGCACAGCAGAGGGGCAGGATCCCCTCCCTGAGCTGCTGTGCACACTCAAGCACATACTGAAGCTGGGTCATGGGGAGCTTCTCATGGCCAGTGTGAACAACCCCTCTCTGCCCACCAAAGCTGACTCCCTATGGCCTACTGGGAGAGAAAACTGATCCAGAGCCCTGGCTGCAAGAAAAGTGGAAGGTAATTCTGCGTTAGGTTTTCTGTACTAGTCTGCTTTGTCATCGTGGGAAAGCACTGCTATTTCAGTGAGCCGTAGATCTCATCTCCATTCTCTGGAAAAGAGGAAGTGACTGAAGATATTTTTTAAAATACATACAACACAATTTGACAGCTGGAAAAATTGTTTTGTATTTAGGTTTTTAAAATTTTGATTTCTTGAATCTACAAAGAAACTTAAAAATCTCATTTCCTCTGGAAGAAAAATGCCAGACAGTAAAGGTTCATAATCCTTAAACTTAACACTGACTAAAATTTGAAGTGGTTAAAAAGAAACAACAACAAAAAATGTATTTCTGTCAAAGATTCTGAATAATTACTTCAACAAATTACAGAGCATAAAAATGAAGCTTTCGTTTATTGAGGTATTTAAACAAAGTCAGGTTCCTGACTTTGCAACTGCAGGTGGGCTAGCAGAGCACTGCTGCTTCACAGCAAGCATCATGACATTTTCAAATACTCATCCAGGATCACTGTAGTATTCCCCTTATGTGAGTTTTTCCTAACTTCATTGAGCAAAGTCATGGGAAACAAAAACAGCTCCAAAGATGACAAGAAGGGCATGAGTGCAATTTTTAAAATAACTCTATTGAAAGTTTGTCCTTTCAGTCCTCAACATCTGAAGGTCCAGGGATCAGATGATTCCATCCATCATCATCTGTATTATGACAGAGTGGCTTTTCCTCTGGGTGCTGTTGTTCCTTGCCCTTATTTATGAAAGGAGATTAGATTAAGTGGCTGTTACAGGCTAAGATTAACTGATGTAGATCCATCTCCACTAGTTGTCACAATCTTACTTCGTTCCCCTTGAGATCACTATCACTTTATTTAGAAGATATCTTTTTACGACCAAATTTGAATTTGAGAGTCTTTTTAAAACATTGCTTACTGCATAACATGGGGCTTACAGAAGAACTTTGGGATGTGTAACATCCTTGAGCAAATTTTTAAGTCCTTAAATATCCCAAGAAATGGCAGAAATAAAGGGAAAGACTTGTACAAGAACTCTAAATGCATTGGCTTAGTTTATTTAACTGTTTCTCATCACTATCGTCATCCAGGGCACAGAGAACTTCAGGATTAGAAAGGATATTCTTTGAGATGTGCAGTCATTTCCAGTCATTACATGCACCACAAGGTCTCAGCTACCCTAATGGAGCCTGCCTGCTCTAAGAATTTTGTAATATGCCTTAGAATTCCTTAACACCTTATGCCTTCTCACATGTTGTCCAAACCAATGTTCTTTTACTCAGTCCCTGGGCTTTCCTTCTTCAAAACTGACACTGTGATTTCCCACCTGTTTCATGTGTCTCTGTGACATGCTCCTCCCTGATTCACAGACATTTGCTCCAGCCACTTCAGAACCTTGGAGCAGAGAGCAAAGCTGAATTATCGAGTCTGCCATAAAACCAAATTTCTCTGTTATTGAGGTTAGAGGCCTTCAAGCACAGGCTTGAGTATATATGGATAAAACCAGGCAAAAATGAGGGCCATTGCATGCTTAAAGAAATTATGGGGGCTACTGGTTCTTACCTTAAAGACAGCCAGTGGTTGCCTGTCACAGTGAGGAATACTACCTACCTCCTAGCTCGTGCAACCTGCTGTACCTCCTAGCACTAAGGAGAGCCACATCGATCATCTGCCAGTCTGTCTGCAGTGTGAATTTCAGATGCCAAATACCTGGAAGTTAATTCCTCTGTGAATGTAATAATGATTTCTAATTTTTTTGATTCCTGTAGTCTCTACTACCCAATTCAGATACATTTTCGAGTAATAAGAACATGTAAGAATAATAATGAAATCTCCTTTTGTTAGTATTTCGCTAGTCAAATAAGGCCAAGTCAATTAATACACAATAAGGAATTCTCAAAATTCAAAGATGAATTTGCACAAGGTGGTTAGATAAGAATGTGTTACTACCTGTGGTCATGTTATCAATGTCATTATTATACACATTCATTTGCTCCTTGCATTTAGCTAACTTTATGTTAGTGTCCCTCAGTAGCTTTCCACACTAATGTTTGTAAGAGAAAATGAAGGACTCTAAAAGTGCAGGAGTTGGTTCACTTTTAAGCGGCATGCAGCAGTTAATCTCCTTGCAGGAGAACTCACCTTATTCATATCAAATGTGCGGAACATCTGCTCAATGTACTCATTGGCCTCTGGATCCAGCCCTCGAAGCCCGAAGAATTGTTTAAATTCATGCTCTGTCAGCTGTCCAGAAGGACACTCCATCATGAACTTTTTGTACCAGTGGTGGATCTCGACAGCCTGTAGATCATCCACTGTGGAGGTGCTGTTGTTCCCCATATGTATGCGTGATCAGAAAAATGATGCTACAGGAATGATCCTCTTCCTCCTGTTGCTCTCACAGCACTGCCTGTCTGCTCCTGTCCAGGTTTGACATTAGTGTCAGTTAAGTGGGGGATCTAACTCTAATCTGCTTAGAGGACAATTTACAAACCTGAAAGTTTCAATGATACTGTCTTCTTAGAATGGAAAGGAGGTGCAAGATAATCTAGCAAATCCCTGCTATTTCAGGAGCCAAATCAGAAAGGGTGAGAAAGTTAATCAGACACTGGCTTCAGGAGCTGTACTGGTACACTACTCTGTTTTTAACCTTGGTATAATTATACATGAAGTTAAGAGGAAAAATCTACTATATGTGGGATTTGAGGTGAAGTAAAAATCTCCTCTAACTGGATTTGAGAGTCTCTTTTCTCAAATAGAAATGTTGGATAACTTAGTGTATAGGACCAGAAAGTGTTACAGAAGCAGCTCATCATAATGTCAGGCTATGTACAAAAAAAGCTTATCTTCAGACACACAAAGGGACAATGGCAGGTGGGGAAACCCAAATAATGCCCTGACCTGGCTAATCCCAGAACCACAGAGAAGTGCAGTCAACCCATACAAGTCTCATTTGCACAAACTTGAAGGAGCAAAAAGAGACAATCACAAGCTGGGGAACCCAAATAACCCAGCAGAAGAAATGAAGCCTCTGTCCCAGCTCCTTCTAAGGCTGTCATAAGGTAGCCATCAGCTCTGTGGGCCTGGAGGTGATACCTATCACAATAAGTCAATGGGAGAAGCTGTCTGAATACCTTACAGGCTGAGAGGGGTTACTGCCCAGAAGTATGGGAAACTTTACCGAGTGCAGGGGAAGAACATTTGGGATTGCACAAGTTATAATGGGAGGTTTATGGAACGAACCAAAGATGGGGAAAGGGGTGGATCTAGGTGGTTTGGGGATGAACAAGCATGGGAAAATGCTTGTGCTGCTCACACTTCGCAAAGTCTTCATGAGCAGATCCTCCTGGAAAAATATGCTCAGGCACATGAACAATAAAGAGGTGACTGGTAACAGCCAACATGGCTTCACTAAAGGCAAACTGCCTGACAAATTTGTTGCCTTTCTATGACAGTGTTGGTCATACTGAAGTTAATAGATAAGTGAATAGATAAGTGAAGAATGACTGATGTCATCTGCCTGTATCTGTGCAAAGTTTGACACTGTTCCATACTGTTGAGAGATATTAATTATTTAGCAGCTTCTTCCCTGGCACATATGATATCCTTGTCTCTAAATTGGAGAGACATGGATTTGATGTATGGAGCACTCGGTGGATAAGGAATTGGTTGGATGATCACACTCAGTGAGTTGTGGTCAATGGCTTGATGTCCACATGGAGACCAGTGATGAGTGGTGTTCCTCAGGGGTCGGCACTGGGATCAGCACTGTTCAGCATTGTTGTCAGTGACATGGACAGTGGGATCGAACACCCTCAGCAAGTCTGTGATGACACCAAGCTGTGTGGTGCGATTGACACACTGGAGGGAAGGGATGGAATCCAGAGGGGCCTGGACAGGCCAAAGAGGTGGGACTGTGTGAACCTCATGGAGTTAACAAGGCCAAGGGCAAGGTCCTGCACATGGGCTGGGGCAATCCCAAGCACAAACACAGGCTGGGGGAGACTGGAATGGAGCAGCCCTAAGGAGAAGGACCTGGGGTGTTGGGTGACGAGAAGCTCCCCATGACCTCGCAGTGTGCACTTGAACCCAGAACCCCTACATCATAAGAGGTAGCCACAGGTTGATGAAGACCTCAACCCTATACTCTGCTCTGGTGATACCCCACCTGGAGTGTTGT
The DNA here is from genome assembly GCF_037157495.1 of Lathamus discolor. NCBI lineage: Eukaryota > Metazoa > Chordata > Aves > Psittaciformes > Psittacidae > Lathamus > Lathamus discolor. The sequence goes on from NC_088884.1 coordinate 276,089, forward strand.
GTCCACCCTTGTGACCTCCAGTACAAGAAACATGTGTGCCTGTTAAAATCATAGAATCCCAGACTGGTTTGGGTTGGGAGGGACCTTAAAGCTCATCCAGCTCCACCCCCATTGCCAGACAGGGACACCTTCCACTAGAGCAGGTTGCTCCAAGCCCCTGTGTCCAACCTGGCCTTGAACACTGCCAGGGGTGGGGCAGCCACAGCTTCTCTGGGCACCCTGTGGCAGCACCTCAGCACCCTCACAGGGAAGAGCTTCTGCCTAACAGCTCATCTCAGTCTCCCCTCTGGCAGGTTAAAGCCATTCCCCTTGGCCTGTCCCTACAGGCCCCTGTCCTGATGCAGAGGGTTGACCAATGTACAGGGGGGTTGTACAAGGGGGTTATACAAGAGGGGATAAAGGAATTTTGCCTCTTTAACAGAAAGCATTGTTTGCAAATACCTGTAAAGCTTGCCATGCAGTACCAGGACAATAGGGTATTGATAAGGGGGAGAAACAGTCTGATATGGGGAAGAAGCAGACTGATAAGGGGGAGGAACTGTTACTTAGTTCCAGTGAAGACCAGCTTTTTGGTTTGGACTTTGACCAGACTCTTAAAGAGCATGCATGACAGCTAGAGGTGAAAAGTTCAGGCTCGAGGAAGACTCATTTACTTCATCTTGAAGACCCCTACTCACAAGAGGAAGACTCATTTACCTCATCTTGAAGACCCCTGCTCACAAGAGGAAGACTCATTTACTTCATCTTGAGACCCTCACCCATGACCGGGGGGGCACTGTGCAGGCACAAAGGACCTTCTAGCTCATTATAATACAAAGCGGGGATAGGACATGAATATGTATAGGCATATTGTGCCTTATGAATATATAAACTTTAGAGAATAAATGTAGAGGGAAACAACACTGAGGCACACATGCCTTTGGAGGAGCTATCCCCTATGCATCTCAGCACTGAGTAAAAGCATACCTACTTTACAACTTTAACGAGTTGTGGAGTCTATCCGTGTATCAGTACAAAGCCCCTCTCCAGGTGTTTGCAACCCCTTTAAGTATTGGAAGACTGTTGTAATGTCCCTCTGTTATGAGGTTAGAGCAGGTCCAAAGGAGGCGATGGAAGTGGTCAAAGGGCTGGAACACATCTCCTGTGAATAAACACCAAGAGAGTTGGGGCTGTTTAGCGCAGAGAGAGGCTTCAGGGATACCTTCTGCAGCCTTTCAATGTATAAATGGGACGCAGAGGAAAGACAGTCTTTTTACTAGGGTTGTAGTAACTGGAAAAGGGGCACCGGTTTTAAGCTGGCAGCGGGTAGATTTAGCCTGGACATCGCTGGAGCCATTCAGAATCACGCTGATCAGGCTTTAAGTAATCTGATACAGTCTGAGGCCGGGCTACCTCAGCAAGGGCTGCGCCTGAGCGTCCCTACCGGCCCCTCCCCGCCCGGCCCACATCCGCGCCACCGGACCCCAGTCACTGCCACGCCCCCAACCATGACCCAGAGCGCTTTCCTGATTGGTTGTTTCCTTGGTTTTGGGCGTGTCCCAGAAACCCGCTCGGGATTGGTGACTTTGTGCCATGTTGCAGGATAACCAGGGCGCCAAGGCGGCTGCTCCGCCTCAATTAGCTAATGATTACGTCCATCTCCGTGTCTTCGCAGCTGATTGGCTATCCCGCTGGGAGGCGGAAGCGGCTGAGACGTGTTCCGGTGCTGAGCTGGCTGTAGGTGGAGATGGTTTAGAGAGGTGGGGCTGTCGTTGCGATCGGTGGGTCTGGGATGTCGGCAGGTCAGTGATACCGCTCAGCCGGTGTGCGGTTCGCGGGTGGGCTCTGTCGGCAGGTCAGTGATACCGCTCAGCCGGTGTGCGGTTCGCGGGTGGGCTCTGCCGGCAGGTCAGTGATACCGCTCAGCCGGTGTGCGGTTCGCGGGTGGGCTCTGTCGGCAGGTCAGTGATACCGCTCAGCCGGTGTGCGGTTCGCGGGTGGGCTCTGCCGGCAGGTCAGTGATACCGCTCAGCCGGTGTGCGGTTCGCGGGGTGGGCTCTGTCGGCAGACCAGTGGTTCCGCGCTCGGTGTTGTACCTCCGCTGTGTGCGGTTCGCGGGGAAGGCGCTGTCGCATGGCTCTCGGCGGTGGTCCATGACTGGGGCTCTTGCGCCGTGCAGCTTTGGGGCTCTCCTGCCGGCGTGCAGGCTCAAGGAGCAAGGGGCCTGGTTGGCAGCTTCTTGGGGTCTGGGGCGGTGAGGAGCAGTGGGCGGGCTAGTGTCTTTTCTTGCTCTTGGGCTACAGGGTGCTGCCCGGCCCGGCCCCGCTGCGTCGGTGCCAGCGCTGCGATAGCTCTGCCTTTCGCCGACGGTCTGAGTGTGGTGCCCAGCGGTAACCGGCAGTGAACTCGGGCCTGGAAACGCTCCCTGTTTGTGAGGCCGGCCAGAGGTATTGCGCGCAACTAAGCTCTCGGTATATCTGCGGGATTGGTGAGGCATCCAAGTGTTCCTGTAGCCATATCCCCCCTTCCCTTGGTGAAGGGTTGTTGCTGGCTTCTGAGGCCTGTCACCAGATGACTGTGTGGTAGTCATGATCTGTTGCTCTGCTTGAATCCTTGTCCCTTTCCGAGTGCTTCTGCACAGTGCAAGAGGTTTGGTCCAGGGCTGGTGTAAAGCAGAAACGCCTTCAATGCGTGGTTGTCTTAAAAAGAAACGAAGTGCAAGGAGTTAGACTTATGTAGAATAAACTTAGAATAAATTAGGGAAAGCCACTGTCAAGTCTATATTCCTTGTGGCTGAAACGTAGAGGGTAGAATACATGGATTTATGCACTGCTTATTGCTCGTATGCAGGTTGTCCTGTGACTAGTAATGGACTTAGGCTGTTTAGGTTGGTAGGAGAATTACGTATCAGAGTAAAGTAGCCTCTTCTAGAACACCACTGGTAGTCTCAGTGTTCAAAGTAAAGTCTCACAACAAGAATGCTGAATAAAACACTATTTTAAACTACAGACAGGATACAAGCTGTAATGGCTTACATAATGAATACGATCTAGTGCTTTTGTATTCTGCTATTCATTACAAAAATGGAAATCCATACCAAAGCCAGTATGATCCTAGAAAAGCAATAGTCCTGCCTCTGAGAGCTGTACTGTTTACTTTATTTGGGGAAGGTGGTGGAACACATAATAACCTTTTGTGTTTGTCTACTCCTGTTTATGAGGAAATTGGCCAGCATTGTATAATGCTTTCCTGCTATAAACTCAGAAGTAAATATGAAGTGCAGGCATCAAGGTATTCCTGCCACAAGTCCTTGATGTTAATACATAAGACAGCTGCCACATCATGTGTGGCTTGTTGGCTTTGGGGCAGTATTTAGAGCTACATTGTGCTAGTTCATAGACTCATGGAATCACAGAATGGTTTGGGTTGGAAAGGATCTTAAGATCATCCAGTTCCAACCCCCTGCCATGGGCAGGGACACCTCACACTAGACCATGTCACCCAAGGCTCTGACCAACCTGGCCTTGAAAACTGCTAGGGATAGAGCATTTGCCGCCACTTTGGGCAGCCTGTTCCAGGACCAGGATCTTCTTTTCTCCAAACTTTCCATTAAGTGTCAGTGAAATGGGATTCCTGAAGTCTGGTCTTGCCACAGAAAACTGAGGGAAAGGAGACAGTGAGTGCCTCAGCCTTTTCTGTAATCAGGTCCACTGCCATATTTATGGAATCACAGAATGGTTGAGGTAGGAACAGATCACCAGGGCTCATCTAGTCCAACCTTCCTTCTCAAGCAGGGTTACCTAGAGCACATTGTTCAGGATTGTTTCCATTTAGCAGTGGGCCTGTGTTTTCCCTGGGGTTCCTGTTGCTGTTTATATAATTGTAGAATTACTTTTAATTCCCCCTCACATCCCTTGTGTTCAGTTCACCTCAAAATGCAAACAGAGGAACTAAGGCCTGCCTGCACTTATTTGCATGTGAAAGGTAACAGGCCACGCCATGTGCAAATAGGTGCAGACAGGCCTTAGTTTCCTCTGTTTGCATTTTGAGGAGGACAGCTGTGAGCCAAGCAAGTAAGGCATATTAGCTTGGGTTCAGTATTGGGTTAATGTAGCCAGCCTGGACAGTGGCCAGGGAATCTTTACATAGTCCATGTATGCATGCTTGAAATTGTAATTCTTGTAGCATGAAGATATGTGCTGAGCTCCACACATATTTCTGGTTACAGTGGATGTCTGTAGATGCATAGATTCTACTTCTTTCTACATTTCTAATACCACTTCAATAATTCATCTGTTTGTTCTATCATTCCTAAATCAGGTGATGCTTTTCTTCTTAGCAGTTTTGTCTTTGTAACTGTATTCTGATGCTTTGTTTTGCTTTAGGCTAAAGATGCTGAGCCGTTTGTCAGGTTTAGCAAGTACTGTTCTACAAGAGCTGTCAGGCGATGATGGGGATGCAGTTACTGAAGCTGGAGATTCAGTTACTGAATCCTCTGTAAGTATAATGTTATGTAAAGACTTTCAGATCTTATTGAGAGATAGTTTGGGGCGTGTGAATTACTTGACTGCAGTGAGAATTGTTTCCTACTTCTTCATTGCTGAGCACTAGACTAAGCTCATTCTGCTCTGCTTCTTTTAGATTCCTGACCCCTTAAGTCAGCAATTGACCTTAGCTCTTTTTGAGTGTGACCATCCAACTAATTCCTTATCCACCAAGTGGTCTATCCATCAAATCCATGTCTCTCCAATTTAGAGACAAGGATGTCATGCCTGGTAGCGTCAAATGCCTTGCACGAGTCCAGGTAGATAACATCAGTCAGTCTTTCCTTATCTGCCAGTGTCACAACCCCATCATAAAAGCCACCAAATCTGTCATGCTTAGTTGTCCCCTTAATTTCCGTATGTCAAGGTAATCCTGGAAAACAAACTGGAATTGGGGTGATGAAAGATTTTTAATTCTTTTTGTTTAAGAGTACCAGTGACTGTGTGTAGTATAAAGGGGAGCTCTGGATGAATGTCTGACAATGGAAGGCTTGACCTGTATGTTGCCCTTTTGGACTTTCGAGGCTTTTTTTTTTTTTCTCCAGAGCACTTATTTCACTGTTTCAGGTACAAGCTGTAGAACTAGAAGCAGGAAGCATGGAGGAGGCACCTGCGGAGCTCTTGCAGCGCCTGGCCCAAACAGAAAAACTGGTTGTTCAGCTGAAGGATTTGATCCGAGAAAAGGATACCCTGCTCCAGCAAAAAGAAACTGTACTTAAGGTATCACTTCTTTCACTGGGGATCTGGGAGCAAGAGTAAAAAATGCTGCTTCAGCTTTCTGTGCAAGCTGGTTTCTGGTTTCTTTTGAACATTTGAGACCTTCACTACTAAATGCATCAATTCCAGAGAATTACTGGAATACGAAGAATGGACCCTAAACCAAGAGATGTAGGATAGCCTCTGTTTGTATTGGTTAGAGGTAATTCCTCCTAGGAGAGATAAGTTATGTCCAAGTTATGTAGCATTTTATCTCGGAACTCCTCAAGGCCCCTGCAGTTTCCTGGTGGTTTGCAATAAATACTAATCTTTTCGTGAGGTTTTTCTTTCCCCACTTCAGAGTGTTTGAGACAGTGTATTCTGTGCTGTAATCACCCAATAGTCCAGTGTTTTTTTGGTATGTAACCAAAGATAAATATTGAATATCCTGAGGCATGACATGAAAGAAAATGCAGTTACTTAAGATGTTGTTGAGGGACTGCATATAGTAGAGGAAGTCAAACTGAGTTTGTACTAACTGCTAGGAGAAGTCCCTCAAGTGATCTGTCCCTTGAAGAGAAAATGCTAGAGCAGAAGTGAACTGTTCTGCTGTATGCAGTGTTCCAGAGCAAATTTGTTTCCTGGATGTGTTTTAGGTAGCACTGTTACTGGAGGCAGGTTTGGGCAAAGAACAGCAGACAGACAAATTATGTAACCTTTCCAAGTGGTGCTTTCAGGGTGAGAGCACTGGCATTTTAAGTGCAGTCAGTTTATATCCTTCTTTTCCAGGAAGAACGAGAAGCTTCAGATGCCAAACTGATGAAGCTTAAACTTCAGGCCAAAGCCAAACTGGCCTCTCTGAACAAACGCATTGAGGAGCTGACAGAGAAAAGATCACCGATGCCTGCACAGACCTTACCAGAAGAGCAAGTGTGTCCCAAGGTTGGGAGAACATGGCTACTTAAAAGATGTTAGCATCTACTACTAACCTGGTGCCACCCTACATTTTAGGTCCCAGTGAGCCAGCAGGTCTTGTCTTGTTAGCAGGACATTGTTAGCAAGGATGTCTGTGCTGTAGGAAGCCGGTCTGTCCAGCTTTCTTGTACTGCAGGTGCCCTTGGAATACACAACCTGATCTCCTCAAGGGTATGGGCCAGTTTCACTTTGCATATCTTCAGTAATCTGTTGTAGCCAAGTTCTTCCCTGCAGAAGTTGCCTGTGTGAGCTGAGTTTCAAAATGGTACCTGTCATGTGAGTAAAGCAAAGGAGAGGGAAAGTTGGCTGGAATTCAGGAACAAGGAGGTAAGGAGGCCATTAAAAGTCAAAGGCAATAACTTAAATAGAACGAAAAGGAGGAAAAGCTTATCAGTTAGTGTAATGTGGCTTTTAAAGAGGCCTACTCATATTTTTTTTTTCTAATGTAAGGCAAAGTTACCCTTCCAGCTATTGTACTAACTTAATTATTGCAGTAATCTCCACCCATGTAGCTTCTGTGCCACCATGAAGTTTTATGGTTAACAAGCCATAATTGTGTAAAGTTAGGTAAAAAATGAGGGGAAAATGTTCTATATCAAGACATTAAAGAAGCTATTGCTCCCATTCATGCTGCTAATTTTTTAAAGCCTAAAATTGTTCTGCTGACCACATAGTTTTGTTTAAAGTTAGTAATACTAGAGAAGGGAGAAGTAATAAAAGTCTAAACAGTTTGCAGGACATCAAGTGATATTTGCAATCGTAGAATGGTTTTGGTTGGAAAGGACGTCAAGATCATCCAGTTCCAACCTGCCACAGGCAGGGACACCTTCCACTAGACCAGGTTGCTCCAAGCCCTGTCCAAGAACTCTGCCAGGGATGGGACATTCACAGCATCCTTGGGCAACCTGTGACAGTGCACAAGCTTTGTTTAGCTTATGCATATATAGCATTTGCAGACCTGTGTGCTGTTACATTACTTTATGTAGACATGCTGTTGTGGACTGAGTGTTCTTGCTTCAAAATTCAGATTTATCAGTAGAAGAAGGAAAAGGAGGAAAAGCTTATCAGTGATTGTAATGTGTTTTTTAAAGAGGCCTACTCATATTTTTATTTTTTTTCCTAATGTAAGGTGAAGTTACCCTTCCAGCTATTGTACTAAGCGTGGCAAGGTCTTGTGTGGAGTTCTGTTCACTTGGAATTAGGAAAGAGAAATTCTGAGAACAGCAACAGACTTTCCATTCTCCTGTCATCTTAGTAGCTGCTTTTACTAGACACTCAAAATAGCTTGGCTATTTAGTTAACCCAAGGAAGAGAGGAAACATAATTTCTGCGGTAGTATGAGGAAGGTAAACACCAAAAACTTGGGGAAACTGTTAAAGTGAAAGGACAATACTTGCAGGTGAATGGATGGCTGTAAATTAGTCATTGAATACAATGAATGGTCTTCTAATTAGAGGAATGAGGCCTTGATACTGTCTCCAGTGGAAATGGTGTGGACCAAATCCTTATTGGTTTTGGGTTAGCACATCATTTAAGACAAGTGATGTTACAGCAGTTATCTGCAATATTATGTATTTGACCGAGAAAGCACTTTCTAGATACTTTCTTGTGAAGTTAGACCTACTGAGAAGCTACAGATTTCTTTAGTTATTTATAATTACTTCTCATGTAGATGGTGTCTTGAGTAATGGTGTTATTTCATAGACAGATACCTGTCATTTGGAGATGAGAAATTTAGGTTAGGGTTGTATGTTGTGCTGAGGTGTTGAACATTAGTGGTTCCTTTGTAAATCATGAGGGATAAATACAGCAAAGGGCTTTTTTTCCCCTCTTCATGATGGGGGACCCCAGGGAAAGGCTCTGTGTTAAAAGCCCAAAATGTAACAGTACCAATGAGATATATGACTCCCTGATTTTGAGAACTGAAATACCAGCTTATAACTTTTTATTAAATAGTTGGTATGTGTTTACAGAACAGGTGAGACTCCTCTTAAACTTTTAAAGTGGCTAAACACAAATTATATTCTAATTTATACATTTTGGAAAAACATATTTCAAAGCTTGAGCTCTGGTGACTTTGTGGTTGTGTTACTGTCTTTAATTGTAGCACTTCATGTAGTGGCCAGTGTGTAAGGACTTCATCAGAATCTTTTCCAAGCCCTGAAAACTAGTCTTAAGAAAGCAAAGTAATCCACTGATCTTTCCCCCTTAGCAACTGTTTAGCCCCGGCCTTATAAATTGTGTATATCCCTGGCTTCTTACAGCTTCCTCCACTTCGTTCTTTTTTCCTCTGTTCTACTGAGCTTAAGTGGAATTAGTGCTTTCCTTGTCTGCCTATTCTATGTGCTTCTAAAGACCTCTGTAAGTGACATGTATTTTGAGCAACAGCAACTTCTTGCTTGTTCTTATTACATGGACTTGCAAGTCTGTCGTGGTTTTAGCCTTCATAAATTTTTCAGAATGGGTTTAAAGGATGTAAATACACATACGCTCCATATGTTATTGGTGATCTTTGGCCCAATACCTGTAACAAGGAAAAGAAATATACGTTTTGTATATATTCAGTCAAAAGTCCCCAGTACTCAGTGCTTGAAGTAGTTTGGAGTGCTGAGATCATAACGTAGCAGGATATTTTTCCTGCTTCTCAGTGACATGATTGATATGCTGGACCTACTACCTGACTCTGTGCTAAGCAGGTGCAACTGTGCTGTTTCAGAATTGCTTGCCATACAGGTGGTCTTTGAAAGACAAATAGTGCAGGTGTAAGTGTGCTGGTGTGTCTGAGGTGTCATAGCTGAAGCATGTGTTTTATGCAAAATGTTGACTAAGTTTAAATTTTGTGGTGATAAACAGAGGATTTTAGTGCCTTGGGAGCAGAATTAATGATTGGTTGCGTGTTCCCTTTGCTTGTTTCTAACAGGTTCATTATTATAAATCTGTTTAGTCTAAAGAGATTTCCACAGGCATTTTCTGTAGTTTAGAATATTTAATGTCTGTCCTTATGTCACATGGAGAGTACTCTTCTATTGCTAATTAAAAAACTTTCATTTCTTGTATTATAGAAATCTGAAATTAAAAAGTCTCACAAATCAAGCTGGTCATATTGTAGTTTACATATTACATTTTATTTAAGGACGATATGTATTAGTTTGTGGTAAGCATTCATGGTATTAGCCGTTCCAAGGTGATTTGACGCTTCCCAATGAGACACCTTGTTCATAGCTACGCAGAAATAGGGAAAGTGGTTACATGATATAGGACAACTTCATTTAAGAAGCAAAGAAAATGTAAAGTTTAAAAAAAATTAAGAACTGTAGAAATAAGCATGTGGTCAAGAAGCTAGCATGCAAAAGCATTCCAACTTTTTTTTTTTTTAATTGACCAACAATACTTCTGTTTTTCTTCCCCACTTCTTCCCTCTGGCAGTGTCAGAATAACCAAAATACAAGTGAAAGGCATAGAGAGGAAGCTGAAGCACTAAAAGAACTCCTGAGTGAGCGAGAAGAGACTGTTCAGAATCTGAAGGAACAGCTCGCTCTAGCCAAAGTGAATCTGAAAGATGCTGAAATCAAATACGCAACACAGGTACAGAAAAACTATCTATTCATCAGTCTATGTGTCGGTTTCCCACCCCACTATTTACACTGAACAGCTGAATGATAGTTCAGCTGGAAATGACCTACAGCGATCATCTGATCCAACTGCCTGACAGCTTCAGGGCTGACCAAAAGTTAAAGTATTGCTACTAAGGGCATTGCCCAAATGCCTCTTTAACACTGACAGGCTTGGGGCATCGACCACCTCTCTGGTAGTCCAGTTCCAGTGTGTGACTGCTCTCTTGGTAAATAAATGTTTCCTAATGTACAGTTTGAACCTCCTGGTGCAGCTTTGAACCATTCCCATGTGTCTTGTTACTGGATGACTCAAGACTCAGTTGTTCCTGAGGCGATGCTGCTGCTAGGGAATCTGGCTAAGTTCTGCAGCCTGGCAGAGGCAAGGCTGCCAAAGCTCTGTACTCCTCAGTCCAGCCAGTAATGTGGCTGAGAATGTGTTCCTGGCCGGTGCACATGTGCCTCTCCTGTATACATGTATGACCAGCCACATAGATAACACAGCCAGAAGCACCCAGCACTCACATACACAGTGAGTATATGTATACATATGATGTATGTATGCATATGTATACATACATCCTCATGTTATCCCTCTGTGGCAGCTCAGATGAGAGTATACAGATGTACTTTGTGGATCTTGCCAACACCTGTCATTAGACACTCAATCTGGTCCCTGGATTCAGGTCTCTGCAGTTGCTGGCGTGTGGATATGCAAAGCCTCAGGACTCACAGTTCCACTCCAGCTGCTGGTACAGAACTGTTGCTCACACATGTGCACAGAGCTGGCTGGAACTCCACTGGTCCCTCCAATAGCCATCCCCCTGTGCTGGCTTGCATTTTTAGAAAAATGCAGGTGTTAATGCTTGTGTGCACGCGTGTACCCCATCACCACACCTGACCAGGGGTCCTGATCCTTCTGGTGGCCAACCTCCCTGTGCTCTCACTTTTAGAGACACGGGAATGTGCATGCATACAGCTGACCAGGGCTCCCCCGGTCTCTCCAGTAGCCAGCTCCCTCAAAGATATGCACATACACAAAAGTGATATGCTTGGCAGTCCTGGGGTGAGTTTGGACTTGATGATTTTAAAGGTCTTTTCCAGCCTCACTGATTTCTATGATTCTAAAGCAGGTCTCATCATTGAAGACCTTCAACACCCTGTGGTGTTTAGTAGCTGGCCGGATCTTCCTTGGTCCAGTAGCCAAGTCTGCCTGTGGTTGGTCTCTTGGGCCACATCCCCTCTCTGTCTTAGCTCCCAGGTTACTTCGCCTACTTGCCAGCTAGTCTGGCTTGATCCTCACTAGTGATCATACAATCACTTGTACACTGACACTCATTCCTGTTTCTGTCACTGTATACACACAGGCCCTTTGATCTGTGCTCCCACTGCAGAAAGTGCAGAAGAACTGCACTTAAGTTCACTTGGTCTAATCTCCACAGTTGCTGGCACCATGGACATCACAGGCCCTTTGACCCACAGTCTGAAAGTATTCTTTCAGCTCCTAGACTTACCATTGCCCCTTTGTGTTCTACTGTGAATGTGCAGAGGAGCTTGTTATCACATAAAGTAATAGCTCTTATGTTACATTGTGTTTATTTTTAGAAAGATTTCTGTTAATACTCTGCATTGCAGGTTTAACTTTTCATGTGTGAATTGGGCTCTTTCCAGTACAAATAAAACACCAGAAGTTTTATGGACTTGGAATAATGTTGTAATCATATTCTTATCATTTTGCTTATTTGTAGGTGAAATTCTATGGTTTTGCTTTCTGAATTACTATCTGCTTTCTGAAATACTGTCAGTTAATATATACGTATTAGACAGATAAAGATACCACTTGACCAAGGTGGCATATAGGATTATAAAGCTGAAGACCTAATTGCATACATAATATGCTGGTACATGTTGAAAGAAAGCCTGTGTGTCTGTCAAGCTCATCACCACCTTGGTTTTGGTTTGTTGGGGGTTTCTTTTTTGTTTTGTTTACTTTGTAGCTTATGTTTTCAGCTGAGCTCCTTGCAGGAAGTGATTCAAGAGAAGGAAGCTCTCCTGGAAGAGCAGGCTCACCAGCACCAAGCTGAATTGCTCAAGATAGTGGCCCAGTCGGATATGGAAGTAGAAATGCAGCAGGTATATTTGATATAATAATCTTGTTACAGGATGAGAAAGGAAAAGAAATTTTAACAGTCTGCTGACACCCCAAGAGAGCAATTCTCATCAAAGTAACTCAGAAGGGGTGAGAAGAGATACAATTTGATTGTTTGGGTTTTGGGGGGATGCAGGTTTGGATTTCACAGCTACAGGTTGGGCAAAGAAGAGATTCAGAGCGGCCCTGCGGAGAAGAATTTGGGGGTGCTGGTCGATGAGAAAATGAACATGAGCCGGCAGTGTGCGCTCGCAGCCCAGAAAGCCAACCGTATCCTGGGCTGCATCAAAAGGAGTTTGACCAGCAGGTCAAAGGAGGTGATCCTGCCCCTCTACTCTGCTCTTGTGAGACCTCACCTGGAGTATTGTGTGCAGTTCTGGTGTCCTCAACATAAAAAGGACATGGAACTGCTGGAACAAGTCCAGAGGAGGCCACGAGGATGATCAGGGGACTGGAGCACCTCCCTCATGAAGATAGGCTGAGAAAGATGGGGCTGTTCAGCCTGGAGAAGAGAAGGCTGCGTGGAGACCTCACAGCAGCTTTCCAGTATCTGAAGGGGGCCTATAGAGATGCTGAGGAGGGACTCTTCATCAGGGACTGTAGTGACAGGACAAGGCGTAACGGGTTAAAACTTAAACAGGGGAAGTTCAGATTGGATATAAGGAGGAAGTTCTTTCCTGTTAGGGGGGTGAGGCACTGGAATGGGTTGCCCAGGGAAGTTGTGAGTGCTCCATCCCTGGCAATATTCAAGGCCAGGTTGGATGAAGCCTTGTGTGGGACGGTTTAGTGTGAGGTGTCCCTGCCCATGGCAGGGGGGTTGGAACTAGATGATCTTGAGGTCCTTTCCAACCCTAACTATTCTATGATTCTATGATTTTCAGAGTCCTAGCTTCAAAATGCTCATTTGCTATCAGTTAAGAAGAAAGAACAATTTAAAAGAAGTATTATGTCATTGTGCTCCAGTTCCCTATTTTTGAAGCAATGGTGAGCTTATCCCACTGCACAGGGGTTCCGGAATAAGCATTAACAAAAGCCAAGTTATCCAGGCTATTAAAGTAACTTATGAAAACTAGATGTATGGATGAAACTAGGAAATCCTGCCTTCTTATGTTAGCCTCCCAGATACTGGTATAGCACTGTCTTTCTCACAGAACCTGTGTACACTTCAGAGAAAGCTAGAGGAGCAGGAAGCAGCTCTTCCGGGACAAACTCAGGTGGTAAAATTGCTGCAACAGGAACTAAGTACTGCTGAACAACAAAACCAGGTACCTTTTCATGTTTTGCTTATTGCCTTTCTCTCGTGTGTAAGTGGTGGATGCGTCATTTGTCAGTGGCTCAGAAGTTACCAGAGTAACTTGTTTCTGGCACCAGTTTTCCATCATAAATTCAGCTGGGGGCTCCCTCAGTCATCTTTTAGAGCTGCAGGTTTCTATGCATAGGTTGTAGTAGGTGCAGGCAAACAACAGGAATAGGGATGCTACAGCAGCCACCTCTAGTGACCCAGATTCTGGGCAGGTGGACAGAAACAAAATCTATGCACACTCCATGCTGCTGTTTCTGGACTGCACTGTCCTGGCCAGATGAGAGCATAGACAGATATTCTTTGGTATGTCTTGCTGAGAACTTGCTGGTAAGATGGCATAGCTTTTGGAATGGTGTTGGCTCTCATTTAATCATTTTGGAGCATGAGGAGAATGAGGTCAAGTTGTGCATATATGGTTATATATACATGTGCCTCTTGAGACAGGGTTTAGTATACAGTCTTCAAAGGCTTATTTGCAGGTATAGGATGAATGTATTTTAATTATTTTTTTAATAATATCTGAACTCCTAAAAATAATTCTCCATCCCTTTAAAAAAATACTGTATTGGTCTCATGTTAGGAGGCTGCACCATCTCTAGCCACCCTTGTGCTGAACCTCGCTTTGATTAGTTTTACACACACACTGCTCTATTTTCTTTTACTGTGTTTCCCAGCCAGGTTTACTGGTGGGACCTCTTACCACCAGGAAGAGGTGAAGAACCTCATGGAGCCTATTTGTACTTGCTACTGATTACATTGCTCACCAGGGTGGAGTGGTGGCATAGATGCCTTAATGGCATGGATGCTGGGGTCCCCTGACTCGCCCTCTGTGTGTTTGACTCCCCTCATGTACATTGTAAGGTCAGAGACCTTGGAAGATATAAACTTGAGGCCATGTGGCTGAAGCTTCTCTTCCTATCCCTAACTAAAGACAGCTCCTCACCAGCCTCCTCCTGAAACCAGCTGTGCTGTGCTGTTCTGACCCTCCACAGCTCCAGGAGGAGGAAGCTTGATGAAAGGAGTTCTGGCAAATGTATGGTCTCTTTCTGTTCTTAAATCTCTGGTCAATGTCAACCACTTTTTGGGATCTTTCTTGAAGCACAGAGCACTCTGAAGCACTCTTGTTACCTCCAGTTCCCTATTTCAGCATTTTTTAAGCCCATTTCACACACACATTTTTGTTCTGGTTTGGTTTTGTTTTGTTTAATGGTACTGTAATTGTTGAGTCCCATCTCTGTTGTTCCAGTCCTTTCCTTTCTGGGAAGCTTTCTTTCCTCTAAAAGAGAACTCATGGCCACTGTTCTGTTGTTTCTTTCCTTTACATTCCTCTCCTCTAAATTAAGACTTTTCTTTGCCAAAATTCAGAGTTCTTGTTTCTCCCAGCATTGCTTTCTTCCAATTTGCAAATAGTAGGGCAGCTTCATTCAAACAAATTGAGATTTCTGCCATATTTATTTCCTCCTTTCTGCTATGTAGGTATTTGAAAAGGATTTAATGTCAAGCTTAAAATATAATTCAGGTACTTTGCTTTGGCAAGGTGTTGAATTACTTGAGAGTTAATTTCCATATCCTTTTACAGACACTTGTAGGTCAGTGCCAGAAGATGGAAGTGGATGTCAGTTCCCTGAGGGATGCCCTAGATGCGGAGAGAGAACGGTCTCAGGATCTCAGAGAGAAGATGGAGCTAGAACTAGCTGAGTGGAAGCTGTCCTCCCATTGCTTGCAGGAGGAGGTGCAGTGTCTCTCAGTGCAGCTGGAAGAAGCAAGAAGAGCACAAGCTGAATTAGAGGCAAAGTGTAAAGACCTGAAGAAGGAACAAAGGCTGCAGGTGGAAGAGAAAAACGTGCAGATCAGTGGTCTTAAGGTGGCTAA
Source organism: Lathamus discolor (assembly GCF_037157495.1). NCBI lineage: Eukaryota > Metazoa > Chordata > Aves > Psittaciformes > Psittacidae > Lathamus > Lathamus discolor. The sequence goes on from NC_088884.1 coordinate 291,218, forward strand.
GCAAGAGCTGCAATCTAGCCATGCTGCCCTTGTAGCTGAAAATGATCAGCTGAAACAGGATGCTGACCCTCTGATGCTGTCTGCCAACAGCAGTGCTACAATACAGAAACTACAGGGTAAGCAAGCACAGCAGTTCAGTGAAGCACGTTCTCATGAGCTTAAGGATCATTGGGCTGCCTTCTGTTTGTATTTATAGTAACTCATAAGAAAGTCTTGGTATAACAATTCCTAATTGCATAGGAACATAGGAGTGCTTGTGTTGTATCAAACTGAAGATCTCTTTAGTGGGATCCCACGTTTCTGTTTTTGGCAGTGACCAAAGCCAGTTGCAAGAGGAGGAGCGTAAGAGCAGGGCAGCGTATCTGATGCTTTTCTTGTGTATTGTCCCAGCCTATGATCTTTCAAGGGTCCTAGATTTCTTGAAACAGATTGAAGTTTTTTAATTAATTTTTAATAACTTGTTGGATTTGTTTCTGTCAGCTTATGTAAATTCTTTTTAGGTATGCCACATTCATTAGAGTCTGAATTTCTACAGAAATTATAAGTAAAACAACCAAGGAAAACATTTTCTCTCTAAGCTCCTATTACAACTAATAACATTGATCTTGCCTCAAGCTATTATTTGAAAAGGTTTTTTTCCCAGCCCTGTTATGGCCCAAAACTGAAGCAGTGACCGAGAGATAAGTGATCTCATATACTCTTGTGCCTACATGTAAATTGGATGTTTCAGCAAAAAAGGCAAGAATGCACCCTAATCCCACTTTTTCCTCTCCATTAGGAGAACTTGTACAGAAATCTGAAGAATTTGTCTGCTGTCAGAATGAGCTGAAATCCCAGTCAGTAATGCAGGTCTCTGAATTGGAGAAACAGGTATGATCTTTTCATATCAGTCTCCTGAAATTTTCCCATATGCTGGAGATCTGAAGTGAAATTAAATGTTTGAAGTTCTTTCTTGACATATTCTTGAGAAAGGCTTTTATGGGTTGTCCTGGGTTCAGCAGTAGCAGTTAATTTTTCTCCTTCTTGGTAGCTGGTGCATCACTGTGTTTTGACTTTTTGGCCTGGGAACAGTGTTGATAATGCCAATGTTTTTAGCTCAAATGTTTGGTCTGGCCAAGGACTTTCTGAGCCTCATGCTCTGCCAGGGAGGAGGGGAGGCTGGGAGGAAGCAGAGACAGGACACCTGACCCAAACTAGCCAAAGAGGTATTCCATGCCACAGCACGTCATGCCCAGGATGTAACGGAGAGTTACCCCGGAAGGGCTGGGGCACTGCAGGGTTGGAGGAGGTATCGGTCGGTGCTCAGCTGGGGGGAGTGGGGCGAGTTATCAGTTGGCTGGTGGTGAGGTGTTGTATTCTCTTCCCTTGTTATTTCCTTTATCATTATTATTATTGGTGGTAGCAGTAGTGATTTGTGTTATACCTTAGTTACTAAACTGTTCTTATCTCAACCCGTGGGAGTTGCATTCTTTTTGATTCTCCTCTCCGTCCCTCTGGGTGTAGGAGGAAGGCAAGAAGGGGGGGAATAAGTAAACAACTGTGTGATTTATGGGTGACTTTGTTTAAACCACGACATGGGTTCTCTCAGCTGATGTGCAAACAGTTTATAACTATGGAAACCTGGGAAGAAATAGGAGTCAGTCTGAGTAATTTAAAAATTTCTAATGGATTTGGTTCACTGGAAGATTAAAATGCATGTGTAAACTGCATTGAAATTTATCGTTCTCCCCTCCATACTGTGTTTAAATAGGATGAAACAACTTCACAGGAAAAAATAATAGATCAGGAGGATCAGAAAGAGACTTCACTTCTACCCACGAAAAACTTGGAAATACAGGAAACTGAAGGTGGTATGATTATCCTTACCTGTTTTAATATTCGTAAAGTATTTAAGAGTTTTTCTTGCCTATTTTTAGCTAATAAACATAGAATCATAGAATCATAGAATAGAACAGTTCGGGTTGGAAAGGACCTCAAGATCATCTAGTTCCAACCCCACCGCCATGGGCAGGGACACCTCACACTAAACCATGCCACCCAGGGCTCTGTCCGACCTGGCCTTGAACACCACCAGGGATGGAGCATTCACAACCTCCCTGGGCAGCCCATTCCAGTGCCTCACCACCCTAACAGGAAAGAATTTCCTCCTTATATCCAATCTAAACTTCCCCTGTTTAAGTTTTAACTCATTACCCCTTGTCCTGTCACTACAGTCCCTAATGAATATAGTCCATCCCCAGCATCCCTATAGCCCCGCTTCTGATACTGGAAGGGTGCTATGAGGTCTCCACGCAGCCTTCTCTTCTCCAGGCTGAACAGCCTCAACTTTCTCAGCCTGTCTTCATGCGGGAGGTGCTCCAGTCCCCTGATCATCCTCGTGGCCCTCCTCTGTACTTGTTCCAACACTTCCATGTCCTTTTTATGTTGAGGACACCAGAACTGCACACAATACTCCAGGTGAGGTCTCACAAGAGCAGAGTAGAGGGGCAGGATCATCTCCTTCGACCTGCTGGTCAAACTCCTTTTGATGCAGCCCAGGATACAGTTGGTTTTCTGGGCTGCAAGCGCACACTGCCGGCTCATGTTCATTTTCTCATCGACCAGCACCCCCAAGTCCTCCGCAGGGCCGCTCTGAATCTCTTCTCTGCCTAACCTGTAGCTGTGCCTGGGATTACTCCGACCCAGGTGTAGAACCTTGCACTTGACATGGTTAAACTTCGTAAGGTTGGCATCAGCCCACCTCACAAGCGTGTCAAGGTCCCTCTGGATGGCATCCCTTCCCTCCAGCGTATCAACCGGACCACACAGCTTGGTGTCATCGGCAAACTTGCTGAGGGCGCACTCAATCTCAGTGTCCATGTCACCGATGAAAATGTTGAACAAGAGCGGTCCCAACACCGATCCCTGGGGGACACCACTCGTTACTGGTCTCCAGCCAGACATTGAGCCATTGACCACATTAAAACAAAAAAAAAAAAAAAAAAACTTGGTTTTGAGTGTCTAGTCATGTAGACTGGTAGCGGTAATATTACCACTCTGTCAGAACTGTAGTATAAAAAGATGAATTCCCCCAGTTTTTGACTTCAAGATACGGTGTCATAGTAAATAGTATTGGTCCCAGTATGGACCCTTGAGGGACACCACTCACTTCTGGTTTCCACTTGCACATGGAGCCCTTGACTATAACTCTTTGCATGCAACCGTCCAGCCAGTTCCTTATCCATCCAACGGTCCAACCATCAAACCTGTATCTCTGCAATTTAGTGGCAAGAATGTTGGTGGGGGAATCCTATCAAAGTCCTTACAGAAGTCCTTACAGAAGTCCTTACAGAAGTCCTCCTGATATCATGTCCTCAGTTAAGATTAAGTATATCCAGAATGCACCTGGAAGGATTCCATAAACTTCCTTAAAAAGCAGGTCCTTCCTTTGTGGAAAGGAATTCCACCTGAACATTGCAGTGACTTCTAGAACTTCACTGTCACATCACTTAAAAGGTCTTTTCCTATGCATGTGTGCCTACATGTTTACTTCAAAACAACCTGGTTTTTGTTGTAATTTTGCTTCCAGTGGGTGTCTTGAACATTTGGTAACTGACTTATTTTTTTCAATTTTAACACTGGGTGATGTAATTTCTTTAAAATGAAAAAAAAAAAAAAAAAACCCAAAAAAACCACACCAAAAGATTAAATGATTAAAAGATTAAACATGTAAAAACTCATCATCTTTCAAGCCTACTCTGTAGGTTCATCTCCTGATGACTTTCTAATTTGTCAGTCTTATTTCAAGTGGGATGCCTAAAAATGCCCACATTACTCCAGTCGTAACTTGAGTAGAATGAAGTAAGGGTTTACATATAGTTACCTTACAGTTTGCGATTTCTGATGATTTTCAAGCAGACTTCAGTTTGCCCAGAGAGGTGGTGGATGCACCATCTCTGGAGACATTCCAGGCCAGGCTGGATGTAGTTCTGGGCAACCTGATCTAGTTGAAGATGTTCCTGCTCATTGCAGGGGGTTGGACTAGATGACCTTTGGAGGTCCCTTCCAAACCATTCTATGATTCAGCAAATGCTTCCAAACTACTTAACTATCATTTTCTAACATATAAACATTTTTTAAGTATTTGTACAGTCTTTTAATTTTCATGGGCTTAGCAGCCCATTTTACTAGTATCCCTCTTGCTGTCTTTACTGGCCACCTGGATTCCTTAACCTTTTCTTGAAGCAGCTCTTTGAGTGATTGAATGTCTCTGAGTTTACCCGTTTCTACTTTCCCCTCTACACTAAGAAAATGGACAAGAGTTAGGTTAACAGTTGGACTCGATGATCTTGAGGATCTTTTCCAACCTAAATGATTCCGATTCTGTTATCTTCAGGAAAAGCCTATGAAATTCAGGCAGTTTCAAAGACATCTGGATTGGGTGTTCAAGATTGTTTGTCAGAGTCATTGTATAGGTAATTTAACATTAGATCTAAAGCTTTCCCTAGTTCACTTTAGGAAGAAAAAGTTGTTAAAAGACTACAGTATGGTATGACTTGATAAAGGAAAGTAATTTTCACTGCAAACAGACAGAGTGCTTTCCAGATATTAGAATTCATAAAGCCAATTCATCTGAGCCTCCTAAAAATGCATACTTTTAACTTGGCAAGTACCATTTTGTATGGCTGATTATATATAGAAAAGGTTTAAAGAGGTACAAGTTAAAACATTTTGCCATATGTTAATGCTGTGTTGTCATGGTTTAACCCCAGCTGCCAAATAAGTCCCACACAACTGCTTGTTCACAATGCAGCCAGTGGGATAGGGAGGGGAACTGGAAAAAGGGTAAATCCCTGGGTTGAGATAAGAACAGTTTAATTATTTAAATAAAGTACAGTGTAATGCTACTACTGAAAATGATGAAAAGGGAAATAACAAAAAGAGAAATATAAAACAAAAAAAAAACCCAACCCCCAAACAAACCGGAAACTAACAAATGACAGTGATGCACGGTACAATTGTTCAGCACCTGCTGAAGAAGAATTAACTCTGGAAGTTAATTCTGAAGTTTCTGAAGAAAACGAGCTCTGTTACAGCTGAAACCAGGACATATGTCCTTTGAATGCTCAGAATTGGAAAGTACAAAATTTTTATCCCTAACAGAACGGAGATCGAAGGCTGACAGTCCTTTCATCACATACCATGGCATACCTAAAGTAAATCTATGTTACTGTATATGCTAGTTTACAGAAATGTAAGTGTAAAAATATTCTGAGTCAAACAGCAGCTGAGTTCTTGCACCAGTCTTGACTTGGGCCATAGCTCTTGAGGGTCTTATTCTTCTCTAATTTTAACAATTTCTCATTTCATTTTTAGCCAAATAAAATTTAAAACATTTTGCTGCACTAGTTCTTTCTTTTCTCTCCTGTATAAAAGTGTTCCTTAAACTTTATCAGCTGTGCTTTAATTGTTATTTTCTAAAAGGTGCTTACACCAGCATCTTCTTTTGGTGGTTTGCATTAAAAAAAAAAAAAAGACCCAACACGAAACAAATTATCCAGTGACAAACTATAGAGTGGGTTGGGTTGGAAGGGACCTTCAAAGGTCATCTAGTCTTTCCCCTCTGCAATGCGCAGGGACATCTTCAACTAGATATGAGTTTATATAATTTGTATATCTGCACTACTAGTGTTACTAACAGCTGTGTGCCTTATTCTTGAAAGCTCCTGAAAGAATATCCTGTTACTCTTTAAATCAGGTTTTTAACTTTCAAAGAAATCGTTTGTGTTTGAATATTTCAGAAATACCAAGCTTGGAACTTGTTCTCCAGGAGCCTCAGCAGGAAGCTGTGATGGTTGCAGAAAATGCAAAGCAGGTAATTATTAAGCTGCTGAAATAAGCTAAAATTAAAATAGGTCAAGGACTGGCCTTAAAACAGATAAGCTGTTACGGCCTTTTTTAATAATCCTCTTTGAAAGGTTATTATTAACTGGATTAATGATGAAAGATGGAAATAGCTTCCAAATACTGCTTGTACTGTCTTCTTACCAGATTGGATTTCCCTTTGCCGGCTGTGTGGAATTCCTGTGTCCTTCATCCACCCAATCCATATTCATGCTATTTTCTTCCTCTTATAAGAGTCAGTTCTTCAGCAAAACCATAGGCTAAACTGAGGTAGATCTCAGGAAATACAATTCCAAAGGCTCAGCTGCCATTCTAGGATGCCAGCCAACCCTATCCATTCCCACTGCCTTGATGGGGATCTGGCAGACTGACTGGAGGAAGCTGAGTTCTCTTTGTTAAGTGGGAGACAAGCAGACTCTGGTAGTACTCTTCTACTGTGAACAGCTGCAGGTCCAGCTGCAGTCAGTCTGTTGGTGAGAACAGTGCAGGGTTACATACCTGCTGCTTTGCTTTATACTCAGCATGGTGATGGAGATGACTGCCTCTGTATGTCTGTACTAAGAACTTGTAGAACTTTTAGCTTAGAACAAGGCCTGGGCTCTTTCCAGGTTGCTCTGCCCTGTTCCAGCCTGCCAGCAGAGGGAAGAAAATACTGTGTTTTATCTAATATATCCCTCTCCAACAAAGAGTTAATAGTATATATATTACTGTGAAGTATTAGGGCAAAAGTTGAAATTTGGGACTCATGTTGGAGCTGGAGAAGGCATTTTGAGTCAGGTCATTCTGCTTGACTTCAGACCGTTACATTCCAGCTGCTTGAAGTTGAGGTGTAAACTGGTAGATCAGTGGGTACACTCACACACGCGCATGCACGCGTACGGTCTTTTCAAGGGCAGATACAAGCTTTTGAGCTATTTTCTAGTCTCCTTTGTAGACAGTGGAGATAACAGGTTCTTTAGCGTATGATTCACTTAGACCAAGGTGGATGTTGAAGATGGGTGTCGTGGTTGAGACCCAGCCAGTAACTGAGCACCACACAGCTACTCACTCACCCCTTTCCCTGGGTGGAATGGGGAAGGGAATCAAAAAAATGTAAAGCCCATGGGTGGAGATAAGAGCAGTTTAATAACCAAAGTACAATATAATACTACTACTGATGATAAGGGAAACAACAAGGGGAAACTAAAAGGGGAAAGGGAAAACAAAGAATAACCAGCAGTGATGCCCAATACAATTGCTCAGCACCCGCAGACCAATACCCAGCCCAACCCAAGCAGCAATCTGTCTTTTCTGGGTAGTTGCCCCCAGTTTCTATCCCAGCATGACGTGGAATATGGAATATCCCTTTGGCTACTCTGGGTCAGGTGTCCTGTCTCTGCTCCCTCCTGGATCCAGGGGTCAATGAATTCAACCCTAGAATTGTCCATTTCAATGGCTTACTTCTAAAAAGAGTCTGGCTAAATAGCTTGCACGTAAGAATTTACACTTGGACACCCGTATTTTGCATTTGTTCATCTTAGCTGTGACTTTAGGCCAAGATACATGTGGATCCAAACCCAGTTCAGTGGTTTGGGTGATGTGCACAAGTTATTTTGATGCATATAGAATCACAGAATCATAGAATAGTTAGGGTTGGAAAGGACCTCAAGATCATCTAGTTCCAACCCCACCACCATGGGCAGGGACACCTCACACTAAACCATCCCACCCAAGGCTTCGTCCAGCCTGGCCTTGAACACTGCCAGGGATGGAGCACTCACAACCTCCCTGGGCAACCCATTCCAGTGCCTCAGCACCCTAACAGGAAAGAATTTCCTCCTTAGATCCAATCTAAACTTCCTTTTTTCAAGTTTTAACCCATTACCCTTTGTCCTGTCACTACAGTCCCTGATGAAGAGTCCCTCCTCAGCATCTCTATAGGCCCCCTTCAGATACTGGAAAGCTGCTGTGAGGTCTCCACGCAGCCTTCTCTTCTCCAGGCTGAACAGCCCCAACTTTCTCAGCCTATCTTCATGCGGGAAGAGAAACCTCCTTTGACCTGCTGGTCAAACTCCTTTTGATGCAGCCCAGGATACGGTTGGCTTTCTGGGCTGCAAGCGTACTGTTCATTTTCTCATCGACCAGGACCCCCAAGTCCTTCTCCGCAGGGCTATTCTGCATCTCTCCTCTGCCCAACTTGTAGCTGTGCCTGGGATTGCTCCAACCCGGGTGTAGGGACTTGCTCTTGTCATGGCTGAACTTCATAAGGTTGGCATCAGCCCATCTCACAAGCGTGTTGAGGTCCCTCTGGATGGCATCCCTTCCCTGCAATGTATCAACTGAACCATACAGCTTGGTGAGGGCGCATTCAATCCCACTGTCCATGTCAGCGATGAAGATGTTAAACAAGACCGGTCCCAACACCGATCCCTGAGGGACACCACTCGTTACTGGTCTCCAGCCAGACATTGAGCCATTGATCACAACTCTGTGTGCGTCCATCCAGCCAGTTCTTTATCCACCGAGTGGTCCATCCATCAAATTGATATCTCTTCAATTTAGATTCAAGGAAAGTGTGTGGGACAGTGTCAAATGCTTTGCACAAGTCCAGGTAGATGACATCAACTGCGTTCCATTTCAGTGCTTGGAGCTTGCAAAGGCAAAGTGTTCTAGAAATTTGGGCTAGCGATGATTTCCTTGTGACCTGTTAGTACCCTGTACTTGCATTCTAGGTATTTACAGCAAAAGTCAATTCTGAATACTTCATTTTGTTTTCAGTCTTTCCATTTTGGGGCTGGGTAGTGGTTTTTTTCAGTTGCTTTTTTTGGAGTGGGAGTGAGTAGCTTTTCTTAGGGACACTTTACTCAGTTCTGACTTACAGTCTCTTTGTATTTTAATGCAAACCATTTCCCACAGAATTAGTACTAAGAATCAGGTTTTTTGTTGTGAAAGCCAATGTGTGTTGGGAGCTAGCCAGAAATACTGCTATTCAATTTAGGTGCTCTTTAACTTGTAAGTGGACTTTTCAGAATGAAGAAATTAGTAGATGAAGTCTCAGTTCCTGTATGGATGTCAACAGCAAACTAACCCATTTCCTGAGCACTTTATTCAGCATCTTTGTGTGGGTAAAAAGAGTTTGTGTGTGTGAAATAGCAAAATCTCCCCATTTTTCCAGTGCGTTCTGTCATGTTCAACAGGCAGGTTCTGTCCTGTCTGACAGAGAAGCGGGAGACATACAGCAGTTAGTAGATTGTTGTGGGGTGATTTGTTATCTGTGTGGTGGAGCCTGGTGTAAGTTTCCTGGGAAGACTCCAGATTCTTTATCTGCTGGAGTAGAGGCACAGTGAGTGTAGTGGTAACCACATGACTTCTCACTTTCTCTGTGTCATGGGTTCAGCAGCAGCAGTCATTTTTCTCCTTCTTGGTAGCTGGTGCAGCGCTGTTTTTTGACTTTTGGCCTGGGAACAGAGCTGATAACACAAATGTTTTAGTCTGACCAAGGACTTTCTGAGCCTCATGCTCTGCCAGGGAGGAGGGGAAGCCGGGAGGAAGCAGAGACAGGACGCCTGACCCAAACTAGCCAAAGAAGTATTCCATACCACAGCATGTCATGCCCAGGGGGGTAACTGGGAGTTACCCAGAAGGGCTAGTTCACTGCAGGGTTGGAGGAGGTATCGGTGGGTGCTCAGTCGGGTGGGGTGAGTTTTGGGTCGGCTGGTGTTGAGGTGTTATATTCTCTTCCCTTGTTATTTCCTTATCATTATTATTATTGGTGGTAGCAGTAGTGATCTGTGTTATACCTTAGTTACTAAACTGTTCTTATCTCAACCCGTGGGAGTTGCATTCTTTTTGATTCTCCTCTCCATCCCTCTGGGTGTAGGGGAAGGGAAAAAAGGAGGGGAGTGAGAGAGTGACTGCATGATTTATGGCTGACTTTGTTTAATCCACGACACTCTGCTTGGGTGTTTCAGTGAAGGGTTATGGATCTGTAATGAGTCTCTTTGAAGCAGTAAAGGTGCGAAGGAAGTTAGTAGAATCTGCATTCATCAATATAATAACTTGCTGAGACAGGTGTTAGTCTTTTGCTTAACATCAAAACCAATTTACCAATTTTTAAAAATATCTTTCTTAGGCATCAGAGTTACATCTAAAGTTGGAACTGATAGTTTTTACTTAAAACTTGGCAGAGCAGCAGGCAGTTAAGATACCTGTCTTCTAATGCAAAGATCAAAACTAAGTATTTTTTCTTCAACCAATAGAACAAAAAAGTTGGACCTGAGGTGAGATTTGAAGACTTGCAGACTCTGGAAGCTCCAGCCTCTTACATAGACTGCTCTTCTACAGGTGAGGACACAGAATAAGGCATGTAACAAGAAAATTGTGGAAATCTGAGAAGTTTCAGGGACGAATCTAAGGTAATTCGGAAAGAGAATCTTTGAAGTCAGAATCTAAAGATATATAGGACATAGAAAAGATGCACATGAGATAGAAGAGAACATGGTAATGTGGGATGGGCAGGATATATCAGAAGAGAAAAAAGAAGTGGTTCCTGAGATGGGAAGGAAAGAAGGGTTTGAAGGAGGGTGTGTTTGTAGATGCAAAAGTTGATGTATAAGACACTGAAGAGAATTAAGATAAGATGAAGTGGGTTCCTCTCTGCAAGCCAGCAAATGTCTTTTTATGTCTGGAATTACCACCACCGCACTAACCCAAATTAAAAAAACACCAACCAACCAACCACCACCAACAACAAAACCCCACAAAACCCCAACAAACCAAACCAGTCTGCTACCTAGTTCTCTTGTCTCTTTACCTCTTCATTCTTCTGCAGAGGTTAGATACAGTGCAGACTTAGGTGATGCCAGCATGCAGCACATGCAGGAGGTTTTGCATATGCAGAGCTATTGGGATTGTCTGGTGCAATGCAGGTTCAAACTGTTTTGTTGGTGGTTTTTTTTTTTTTGTCTTTTGTCTTTCTTACCTTGGAAACTAGAGAAGCTCCGGTCTCTGTTGTCTCCATTTACATACTGACTTTACATGTAGCATGTTATCCTGGTGGTGTTCCTTTTATCACTAGGTGTGTCAGGAGTACTGGTGAATTCTGAAGTGCAGAAGCCTTTTGATGACACTTCAGTGCTCCCTGAGGTAAAAATTTAGTCTGGAACTTTTTTTTCCTCTCGGTATTGTATGTGTTTAGTTTAAAAGCCTCAGAGAGCTGTTTTATTAACATCCTGTAACTTAAGGTGGTTATGACACTGCAGCAGGTTGTAAGAGAGAGCTCTCCTTTAGCAGTTCCCTGTAAACTGTTTCTGCCCTTCAGACTGAGGAACAGACTCACGAGCCTTTATAACACAAGAAGTTGACTTATTGGTAGGCTGCTGATTCATTCTTTCTGGGAAGGATTTGTGACTGCTTTTCTCTTGTTACCTGTTTCTGAGGGTGGGAGGAAACCTTAAGGTAAATATTTGGAAAAAAGAGCCAAGCACTTTGATACAGATGCTTTGTCTAGTGCTCTCACTCTGAGATGGACACAGGTGGGAATATGGGCTTCTACACTCTTTCTTTGCTGTGTTAAATTGACAAATAGAATGGGGAGCAAAACCTCCTCATTCAGAGACTATGGATAGGATGCCAGGAAAATGTGGCTGGATAAGTACACTGGAGGGCTTTTGCAAATCGCAGCAGAATTGAAACACTTCAGAATCATACTGTCTTGTAATCAAGAGAGAATGGGAAATAATGGCATAGGAAGTTACAGTTATGGTCTAATTCTAAAGCCAGAATCTTTCAGGCTGCAACCTCAGAACTGAAATGAACAGAAATGACCTGACAAGTCCTCCTGTTATTAGTGGGGCTACAATTCTTTTCAATAGCCAGCTCAAGAAAGGGTATCCTTGAAATAAATGGGAATGCAGATACTTCCAGAAGTGACCCTTTCACAGGATTCAAAGGAAAATTGAAACCTTTTCTTTCTTTTAGGCAAGAACAGATGCCTTTCCCACTGGAAGTGAGCAGTTTACTGAGAGAAGTTATCCACCTGAAATTCTAGAATATATTGCTGCAGAGAAACAGAAAGAACTGTCAGTTTTGCTGCTGGAACTGAAAGAAGCCCAAGAAGAAATAAATTTTCTGAAAAGGCAGCTCAAGGGCCCAAATGATCTAACTTCTACAGGTAACCGAGCAGGAAAAGCAGCTGACCAGCTGGAAGGTAATTCCCAGACACAGTTTCTTGAGAGGGAAGAACAAAAGGCTTCAGATACACAAAATGATTTTGGCAGTTGCTCATTACTGGGAGAAATAGAAATTGGTGTGCTTCAGGAAAACAGAATTGGTCTTCAAGAAGTGCCCCAGGGGAGTACTGTCCCCTGCGGAGAGGAGAATGAAGCAATGCATGATTCTACAGCAGATCCAGAGCCTGGCATCTCTCAATCTGAAGAACTGTTCAGGTTGCAAAGACAAATTAGTGAACTGCAAATAATTCTGCAGAAATCAGAAGAATCCTATAAGAAAGATCGAGGAGAAAAAGATGCAGAAATAAATAGGCTAAACCAGTTGGCTGAGGAATACAGAAAAAAAATAGAGGAGTCTGACAGTGCATTTTGTGTTTTGACTGAAGAACGAGATCAGCTCCTGTGTCAGGTGAAGGAACTTTCTACTGTAACGGAACTAAAAGAGCAAGTGAGGAAACTTGAGGACAGTCTAGCTCTTTCAGAAAAGCAGAGGCTGTCAGACAGTCAAAGCAGTCTTCTCAGAGAACAAATCCAGAGCCTTAGAAATGAATTTAAATCCAAGGAAATAAAAATTGAAGCTTTGCAAAATGACTTGGATGAAGCACAACTTCAGCTTTCTGACCAGGACATGCAACTAAAAGATCTGAGAAGCCAGATTGAGAGGAAGGAATGTGAAGTACTTGATCTAGAACAGGTTTTGAGGAAGAGTACAGCTGAGATAAAAGAACTTTACCAAAACTTAGCCTCAAAGGGGCAAGAAGCAGCAAGCCTGGAACAGCTTGTTGCTGAACATACCAGGTCTATAGAGAACCTGCAAAAAACCTTGCTGGAGAAAGACCAACAGATGACAGAGATCAGTGTTAGCATGTCTGAGAAAATGGTTTTGCTGAATGAAGAAAAATTTTCTCTAGCAAATGAGCTGAAGAGTCTGAAAGAGCAAACAAGTCTATTACTAAAGCATCAGGAAGAAAAAGACCAAAACAGAGAAGGAAAAGATACATATTTGATTTGTGGGACATCTGAGCGCCAGTATGAGACAGAGGCAGCATGTAAAGACACTGAGTTGTTAATAAATAAAGTTGAACTTCTGAAAAAAGAAAACGAGCAAGTAAAGCGGAAGCTGCAAGCAGCACTTGCTAACCGGAAGGAGCTTCTGAAGAAGGTTAACAAACTGGAGAATGAATTAGTACATTTGCAAAGAGAACATGAATCAGAACCCTCAGTGGCTCAAGCAGCTGAAGGGGAAGAAAGTTCAACAAGCATGATAAGCAGAGAAGTGAATATTGGAAGGCAGCCCAGTGAAGAGTATCTAATTCATCTGCTTTCTGAAAAGGAATCCGAGCTGCAGAGCATTCGGAAGGACCTGCAAGATAAAAAAACAACTGAAGCACAATTACAGGCAATGATAGAGGAGATGAGGCAAAGTTTGCAAGGTAGGACAGATGTTGTTCCAATTAAAGATGGAATTATGGGGAGTCAGACAATTGCTGACACAGTTGTTGAAACCAATAAATGCCCAAAAGATAATGAAGAAAATGAAAAAAATACTTCAGAAGTTATAAATCTTGAAGAAAACCAAAAGTCTGCTCTGAAAGAGAGGATTTCAGCTCTTGAACAAGAAAAAGAACAACTTCAAAAAAAACTTCAGGAAGCTCTGGCATCTCGCAAAGACACTATAAAAAAAGCTCAAGAAAAAGACAGGCATCACAGGGAACAGCTGAAACAGCAGAAGGACGATTACAATATCCTACAAGAACAATTTGATAAGCAAAGCAAAGAGAAGGAAAGCATCCAAGCTCAGCTCAGACAACTCCAAGAACAGAAAGGATCGAGGGAGAGTATTCTTTTAAGTCCAGGAGGGTTGGAGTCTTCATGCACAGAAACAGAAAATACAACAAATAACACGCTTGTACAAGTTGCAGGTGTTTCTGGGGAAGAGGAAAAACTTGAAAAATTGTGGATGAAGAAGGAAGAATTGGAATATAATCTTAGCCATATGCAAAGTGAACTTGCTTGCAAATCAGAATTAGTCTTTCATTTACAAGAGCACACAGCGCAGTTGTTTCTGGAGATAGAAAGGCTGAAAAGAATCTCTGACCAAGCTGAGGCTAAAGCAGCAAATCTTCAGGCAGAACTGGAGGAGAGTCGGGCAAAAATTTCTAGAGAGGGCAGTCTGGAAGACCTAAAAACACTTACACACCAAAAGGATGAAGAAATTGAATTTCTTAACTTGCAGTTAAGGGAGAAAAGTGAGGCTCTCAGTCATGTGCAGGCACAGTTGCTGGAAAAAGAAGATTCAGTCAAGAGACTATGTAGTCAATTGGAAACTCAAGCTCTGATACATGAGGAACAAAGCAAGCAACTGCAAAGGGAGTTACTTGAAATTCAGGAGAAGCAAGATGCCGGTGTAGAAGCAGCTAAACAGAAGAATCAAATGCAGAGAAAGTTGCAGGCTGCGCTTGTCTCTAGAAAAGAGGCGCTAAAGGAGAGCAGATCTCTAAAAGAGGAGCTGGCTAATGCAAAAACTACTATAGAAAATCTTTGTGTCAAGTTGACAAACATGGAAAGCCAAATATGTGGCTATGTTAAAGAAAAAGATACTTTGACAGAAAAGTTAGCTGGCCTCACTGAACAGCGAGAAAAACTTATTGCAGAAGTTGATAAAGTACTTAGAGAAAATCAGAATCTTGACGGATGCTGTAAAAACCTGACATTTACTCTGGATAAAGTTGTTTTAGAGAAAGAGAAGCTGGAGAAGGAGATGGGATCCTTGAAATCCTTTCATGCTGCTGAGAATTCTGAGTGGCATGAGAAATACAGGGAGCTTCAGAAAGAATATGAAACTCTCCTGCAGTCCTATGAGAATGTGAGTAATGAGGCTGAGCGGATTCAGCGTGTTTTGGAAACTGTTAGGCAGGAAAAACAGGAAATTTTCATGAAGTTGAAAAGTGTTGAAGCAAAAAAAGAAGAAAGAGATAAGCAGCTACAGGAAGCTGGACAGGAAATTGATGGAATGAAGGAGAAAATGAGGAAATTTGCAAAATCAAAGCAGCAGAAGATCCTGGAACTAGAGGAGGAAAATGAGAAGCTTAGAGCAGAGATGCATTTTACAGATGGAGAGCCACACAGGACTGTAGATGTCATTACAAATTCTAACCTGAAAGAAGATCTGGAGAGCTCTAGGAGGGATTACCAGTCTCTTTCTACTCAGCTTGAGACAGTAATGGCTGAAAAGAAGTCTCTTAATCAAGAGGTTGCAGACTTAAAGCGTCACTTGGAGTTAGCAGAATCTAAGCTGAAGGAAAGCAGAGAACTGGTAGACAAGTATGTTTCTCAGAAGACAATAGAGGAAGAAACAAATGAGGCAGTTGTCACAGCACCACCAATGGAGAGGACTGAAAATCAAGTGGACATAAGTTTTAGACCCGAGTCTTCTACTGCAGAGCTGGAACAAAATGCATTTGGAGGTAGTAGTCCCTGTGAAGATCTTGGTACCTACGTACAGCAGGTAGCTGAGCTCACAAAGCGAATCACAGAACTAGAAGATAATAGGAAGGCTTCAGAGCAACAGCTAGATGACATCCGCATGTGTGCTGAGACTTTAGCAGCTGAGAAAAGGGCTTTAGAGACCCAAATGGAAGAGAAAGTCCATGAGTTAAATGCTCTTCAGGACACAGTTGCAAAGATGGAACAAACAGTCCAAAAAACCAGAGAGGACCTCATCAAGATGACAGAATTGAAGGACACACTAGAGGCTGAGAAGGATGATTTGGAAGAAAGGCTCATGAATCAGCTGGCAGAACTTAATGGGAGTATTGGAAACTATCAGCAGGATGCAAAAGACTTGCAGATCAAAAATGAGCAACTGCATCATGAGCTTCAGGGTTTGCAGAGAATGATGCATGAACTGGAGGACAAGAAATGTCAGATGGCAAAGGAGAACAGTAAAGCAAGTTCAGATAAGCAAAAGGAATTTGTAGAAAAGCTGAAATGCAGTTGGAGGGGAGACAGCAGCATGTATGTAAGGGAGCTTCAGGAACTGCTGAAACAGAAACAGCAGGAGATTAAGCAGCTGCAGAAGGACTGTATTAAAAGCCAAGAAAAGAACAGTAGTTTAGAAAGAACTGTTAAAGCTCTGGAATTTCTGCAGAGTGAGTCTCAGAAAGAGATAGAAGCAGCCAAAGAGACTTTAGCTAAAGCAGTTGAAGACACCAAGAAAGCCCAGGCAGAACTTGCTCTCTGCAGAGTAGTACTGGATGACACCCAGAGTGAGGCAGCAAGGGTTCTAGCAGAGAGTGCCAAAGTGAAAGAAGAGTTGCAGGCAAACAAGGAGAATATTAAAAATCAAATGAAGAGAAAAGATGAAGACTTTGAGAGAAGACTGGAGCAGGAAAAAGACAACCACTCAAAAGAAGTTAAAAGCATGGAAGAAAAGCTGGCAGCTTTGCAGAGGGAGAAAAACTACCTGGAAATGACTGTTGGTGATCTTCAAAACTCCTTGAAGACAAAGGATCAAGAAGCCAAGCAGCTGGAAGGCAACCTAAACAAAACACTAGCCCAGCTTGCGGCCTTCACTAGGAGCATGTCTTCCCTTCAGGATGACAGGGATAGAGTAATAAATGAATCAAAAACATGGGAGAAGAAATTCACTGAAACAATTCAAAAGAAGGAGAAAGAAATACGTTCAAAAGAGGAAATTTGTGTTGCTCTAAAGGACCAAATGAAGCAGATGACCTTACATGTGGAAGAACTTCAGACTCATATATCCAGGTAAAGAAAGTAATAATTACTCAGCTAGTATTCTTGTGTTTCCTTTTGACAAGACAGCAACCACAGGTGAGGTTGGAATATCCTTTCCTTTTGCAGTATACCAGAAAGAATCTGGAGTATGTAAATATACTAAAAGTGGCACATGAATGGCAAAACTAATGAATGCCTAAGATGGTGAGCAGAATTAATCTTCCTGCTAAAGCCATAAACATAAAGCTTATCTCCTGGATCACTTCTGTTTGGATGGAAAAGAGGTTTGGAGTTATGTTGTAGGGAGTTACTATATATTTGTTGTCTGCACAAGGATAAAGGGAGTACCTGTGTTAAATCTATTCTCCATGACAAGCAGCAGCCATCCAAATACCATCTTGAGTCTTTATTAATCTCAAATTGGAAATAGATTCTTTTGTGTAGAGTTGTTGCATTCAGAGGTTAAACTTGGCAGGTCAAGAGAGCATTGGGATACATAATTACAGTTTAATCCCAAAGTAGATTTTGAGGGGAAAATGTGCATCTGGGAATTTCAGAAACTCAAAACCTAAACTGTTCTTACCTGAGTAAAATTGTTCTATAAAGTTTGTGATCAAAATACTGTATGTTTGCATGCTGGACCGTGAAATGAACATCAAGCATATGACACCAGTGATTTCATTGAAATTTGTTTATTTGTTAACTGCAATGGATGACAGAAAAGAATTGTAATGAGAAGGAGATGGTAACATTCAGTGCTTAACCTCCTCCATTTCTCCAGTATTGACATAGAGATTTATCTCACTGGACCACTTCTAAAACATATTCCCCTAGCACTACCCCTTTCAGACATTACTGCAGTCAGAACTGGGAAAGATGCCAGTCTTTCCCTAATCACCTAGATGTTGCCAGCTTGCTTGCTTAAAGTAAAACTAGTTTTGTGGCTTTTCTAAATCAGTATAATCAATGAAAATTTACTGTGGTTTTGGATACTGAGATACTTTATTGATTTGCAACTTTCTCATCTCCGTTTGTAGGCTGGAATGGAACAAGAAAGACTGGGAGTCTGAATCCAGGAAGGAGATTCAGCATCATCAAAAAACATGTGAAATGTTAGAGGAGGAAAAAAAGGAGCTTTTGACTCAGCTTGAAGGGTCTCAAAAACTGTACAGCAAGTCTCAAAATGAACAGCAAAAACTGGAGTCAGAAATCAGTAGCCTAAGAGATCAGCTTGCTGACTTACAGAATTCCTTCACCAAATGTGAATCAGTCAGAGAAGAGCTGGGTAGCATGGTCAAGCAACAAGAGACCAGTATCCAGAATTTCAAATTCACCTGTGAACAGCTTGAGGGTGATCTGCAAGCTTCCAAGAATCTAGCCAATAAGCTACATGAAGAAATCAGTGCCAAAGATCAAAAGATCATTAGTTTGCTGTCTGCCAAGGAGGAAGCAGTTGTGGCTGCTCTCTCTGAATTACAGCAGCTACATTCTGAAGAAATTAATGAGTTGGAGAATAGACTAAGTAAGGAGGAAGAAGATAAAAAAAACCTGGAAAATGAGAAGAACAAATTTCTTGATGAACTTGACTGTCTCACTGAAAAGATGAAAATAAGCAGAGAAGAAAGTAAGCAGCAGAAGGCACAACTGGACTCTTTCACTAAGTCCATGTTATCTTTACAAGATGACAGAGACCGCATTCTGAGAGACTACAAGCAACTTGAGGAACGTCATCTTACTATAATCTTGGAAAAAGACCAGCTAATTCAAGAGGCGGCTGCTGAAAACAATAAGCTTAAGGAAGAAATGAGAAGTTTTCATAGCCGGATGGATGACCTAAACTCTGAGAATGCCAAGCTGAATGCAGAATTGGTGAGGTATAGAGAAGACCTGAACCAAGTGATTTCAATAAAGGACTCCCAACAGAAACAACTTCTCAAAACACAGCTTCAGCGGAGCCAGACTCTGGAAAAGGAGAAGGCAATCATAGAAATACAGCTGAAAGAGTCTGAGCATACTCAGGATGATCTCAGGAAGTGCATGGAAGCTTTAAGAGAGGATAAAGTCAGTATGTTGCAAGAGATTGAAACCCTTACATCCTCTCTGTCTCAGGTGCAGAATGAGGTGACAGCATTACGTGAGGGTAGTGCTATCATGGAGTATCAAGCACAACTGAAGGTCCGAGGGGAAGAGGCACAAGAGCTGAGTCATAAGCTTTCACTCTCTTGTAAAAGGATAACAGAACTTGAGGCAGAACTAGTATCTGTTCAAAGGGATGCCGCCAAGAAAGTGGGAGAGGCTGAGGACAGGCTTCGGAAGGAATTGAAGCACCTACATCATGATGCAGGGATAATGAGGAATGAAACAGAAACAGCAGAAGAGAGAGTAGCAGAGTTGGCACGGGATTTGATGGAAATGGAACAGAAACTTCTTGCGGTCACAGATGAAAACAAGGATCTCAGATCTCAAATTCAGTCTTTTGGGAAGTCCATGAGCTCTCTTCAGGATAGCTGGGACCAGGCCAATGAAGAGCTTCATGTTTTGAAACAGAAATACTCTGCAGATTTAGAGGAACAAAGGACACTAGTGCAAAATCTTCAGAAAGAGGTGATTGAGCTACAAGAGGAGCAACATTTCACTGCCAGGGACCGAGATATAGCAAGGTCTGAGCTGGCAGACCTGCAGAAAGCCACTGATGAAAGAGGTCTTTTGGCTGAGATTGGGAAACTTAATCAGAAGCTCAGTGCAAAAGATGATGAGCTTCTCAATTTGTCTTCAGAACTGGAAAGCTCTTCCAACCAAATCAAATCATTTTCCAAGGCTATGGCAAGCCTGCAGAATGAGCGAGACCATCTACTGAATGAATTGAAAACATGTAAGATTGAAGAAGCGAAGCAAAAAGCAGAAGGGAGCACTTCCACCGCTCTTTCAGAAGTGCAGAGTCTTAAGAAGGCACTGTCCTCCTTGCAAAATGACAGAGACAGAGTAGTAAGTCCTTGCTCTCACTTCTTGCTCTTACTTAAAGCCGTATAGGAGATTTGGATCTTCGGATCTTAAAATTTAGCACACTTTGCTTATTTGCAATGTGAAACATAGCTACTTGTTTTCAGAGTCACAAAATAATTGAGGTTGGAAGGGACTTCTGGAGATCTTCTATTCCACTGTCCTGCTCAAAACAAGGTCAACTGGAATAGGTTGCTCAAGACAGCATAGAGTCAGATTTTTAATGTCTCCATTTGGGGACATTCTACAACTTCTCTGTGCACCATTTTTTTCATAGATCTGGAAGTGGTTTCCAGAATTAGTTGCTACACCACCTTCCCAGGGATGGAGATGAGGCTCACCAGCCTGCAGTTCTTCAGTTCCTCCTTCTTGCCCTTCTTGTAGGTAGGGATGACATCTGCTTTCCTCCAGTCTTCAGGAGCCTCTCCCAGTCACTGTGACCTTCCAAATGGAATTGAGTTGCCTCACTATGCCGGATTCTTTTTGTTAATGTATGTGTCGTGGTTTAACCCCAGGAGGTACCTCAGCACCAGCAGCCATTCACTCACCCTGGGGCTGGATGGGGAGGAGAATCAGGAGAATGTAAAATGTGCAGGTTGAGATGAGAACAGTTTAATAACTAAAGTACAATATACTACTACTAATAATGATGATAATGATAAGGGAAATAACAAGAGGAGAGAATATAAAACTAGAAAAGGGAAGAAAAAAAAACCCAACCGGCAATTGCTCAGCACCTGTTGACCAATACCCAGCCTGGCACAAGCAGCGATTGGTCCCTCCTGAGTAACTCCCCCTGGTTTCTACCCCGAGCATGACATGCTTTGGTATGGAATACCCCTTGTCCAAAACCAGGACAGGATGTTAAACCTCATTAACAATAGAATTCTTTGAAGATTTGGGGGTTGGTTTTGGTTTTTTTTCTGAACAGTTTTTAGTAGAGTGCTGTAATCACTGATTCAATGTCTAGTTTCTCTGTCATTTGAATGTGACTTCTCTTTCTCCAGCTGCCACAGTGAGAAATACTCTTAAATACTTATAATCCTAGCTGCTTGCTCATATGTGACACTCTGATATTTCCCTTTAATTATTTTTTTATATTTACCTTTAAAGGTAAGAGAATTGAAGAATCTGCAGCAGCAATATATCCTGGTTGGGGTAGAATCAGCTGAAAATTCTCGCTTAAAAGCACAACTGCAGGAATACCAGCAAGAGGCAGATAAACAGCATTGTCTCCAAGAACAGCTGAAGCAAGAAAGTATTTCCTACCAGCAGGAGATCTATCAGCTTAGGTGAGAGTTGTCTGATCACTGCCTCAGAGATGCAAATAAGCCATTTCTTTCACTCCAAGAGCAATTGTGGGCAGAAGGCAAAGAAAGCATTGAGAACCTTGGTTTGCCTGTGTTATCTGTCACTAAACCACTGTCCTGTTCAGAATTGGGCATGTATTTATGTGTTTTCCTTGTTCAGCTTTTGCCTCAGTCTTAGGGTGAAGAATTACAGCCCAATGTATAGGAAGGAAATGCCTGTGAGAAATAGATCAATGATCTTTTAATTTTTATTTCCTTCATCCAGTGGTGGCCAATATCATCTGTTTGAGAGGAAACTTGGGCTGTTTCTTGTATTGGAGCTTATGTATATAATTACAAAACTCTCCATTCCAAGTTGGTAATGAGCACCATTTATTATTCCACTGATACCATTGATAAGAAATGGTCATTTTTTAATGACTGCTTAATCCTTTGTTTCACTTGGTTTATGTTTTCTATTTTTAAAAATGTCTGTAATTCAAGTCTAGTAAATTGTCCTCTCTGGCTGGACTAAAACTAGTCAGACAAATATGCTGTATTCTAAAAACGGGAAAAAATTCCTTTTGGGTACTTCAGAGATCCATCTAAGAATGGCTGAACCTGGAGTGAAAAGGGTGAGGGTTTTTTTTGTGGCAAGATACATGGCTTATTCTTGTTTAAAGTGATACAAAAACTTGTAGTGCACCCTCCCCCTGCCGCTGATCTGACTCTCAAACTACACTTCAGATCTTGTGAAGTTTGAAGCAGCTTACAAATTTTAATTATCTTCTGATAAAAGGAGATTTATTTCTTGTCTACCTTCTACAGTGTAAATAAGTTAAGGCTTCAAGTTTGCATATTGAGATCACAGAATCACAGAATCCCAAGGGTTGGAAGGGACCTAAAAAGATCATCTAGTCCAACCCCCCTGCAAGAGCAGGGTAACCTACAGGACATCACACAGGAACTTGTCCAGGCGGGCCTTGAATATCTCCAGTGTAGGAGACTCCACAACCCCCCTGGGCAGCCTGTTCCAGTGCTCTGTCACTCTTACAGTAAAGAAGTTCTTCCTGATGTTAACGTGGAACTTCCTATGCTCCAGTTTACACCCATTGCCCCTTGTCCTATCACTGGATATCACTGAAAAAAGCCTAGCTCCATCATCCTGACACCTACCCTTCACATATTTGTAAACATTGATGAGGTCACCCCTCAGTCTCCTCTTTTGCAAGCTAAAGAGACCCAGCTCCCTCAGCCTCTCCTCATAAGGGAGATGTTCCACTCCCTTAATCATCTTTGTGGCTCTGCGCTGGACTCCTTCAAGCAATTCCCTGTCCTTCTTGAACAGAGGGGCCCAGAACTGGACGCAATATTCCAGATGCGGCCTCACCAAGGCTGAGTAGAGGGGGAGGAGAACCTCTCTTGACCTACTAACCACTCCCTTTCTAATGCACCCTAAGATGCCATTTGCCTTCTTGGCCACAAGAGCACATTGCTGGCTCATGGTCATCCTCCTATCCACCAGGACCCCCAGGTCCCTTTCCCCTTCACTACTTTCCAGCAGGTCACCCCCCAACCTGTACTGGTACATGGGGTTGTTCTTCCCCAGATGCAAGACTCTACACTTGCCCTTGTTAAATTTCATCCAGTTTCTCCCCGCCCAACTCTCCAGCCTGTCCAGGTCTCGCTGAATGGCAGCACAGTCCTCTGGTGTGTCAGCCACTCCTCCCAGTTTTGTGTCATCAGCAAACTTGCTGAGGGTGCACTCAGTTCCCTCATCCAGGTCATTGATGAAAATATTAAACAGCACCGGTCCCAGCACCGACCCCTGAGGAACTCCACTAGTCACAGACCTCCAGCTAGATTCTGCGCCATTGACCACAACTCTCTGCCTTCTTCCTTTCAACCAGTTCTCGATCCGTGCTATGGTCCTGGTGTGATCTGACTGAAGATAATGTTATGATGACAAGTGGCATTGTCAGTGACCTGCTTCACAAAGCTGTCTTCGCAGCAAGATCAAAACAGTGTCCAGGAATACAGGAAGTGTGAGCGTTGAACAATCTGCAGTGTTGAGCAAATACAAAATACTTCTCTAAACCTGCTGTTAAGGTTCCTGTGCTTAAGTGGGTTGTTTCAGTTTGGTTTAGTTGTAAAACTTCTTTTCTGGCATGGGGTGATCATAGGAAATAGAATCAAATCAATACCTGGATATTGTAAGTAATACTTTTAACTTCCTGGTGATTTTCTTTTGTGTTGTATTGGGCAGGCAAGAGAAAACTACCTGGGAAAAGCAGAACAGCAGCATAAAGGAGCAGTACCTGATGGTCATAGCAGAAAAAGACAAGCAACTGAGCCATTTACAAAGAATTATGCAAGAAATGGGACTGCCCCTCAACAAGTCTCAAGTTGTAGAGGAGCAGTACCAAACAAAGGTGGGTGGAAACACACAGACCCTTCATTGTGTCGAAATGTGAAGCTTAAAATTCAGCCAAAGTAGTGTGTGTTGCTTGTATTCAGCTCATACGGACCACAGTATCAGATTTTGTTACGTGGCCTCAAAGGACTATCACAACAATGCAACTTAAATAATTGAAAACCTTTAGAAAACTCTGGCATACGCTTATATACTCTTCCCTTAGCTCATCGTTCCTAATGTTTCAAGAGAGTAGAAGAGACAGGACTTCCTAGACACCTTAGGTTCTTCTAAGCAGTATGGAATTCTCAGGTCTTTCTGGCTATTTTAGAATCACCTCTTGCACTTTGTTTGAAACTAAGATCTTCTGGTTTGGTTCTCCTTTCAATGTCACTTTCTAATTTGTAAGTTTACTATTGAATTTTTAGTGCCTTTTTTTACTGTGATGGAGATCTACAATCCTGACTTCAGCCCAGAGAGGCTGAAGATTGAACGTTGCACTTCCTGCCTTCTTTCCCCTGTATCACAGTGCTAAAAGTTCAGTGTAGTATGTTGAGTATTTTTCTTGGTCTGGGGAAGGGCACTTGCCTGCTGCATGTACAATAATACCATTATCTTATGAGCAAGAAAAGAACTCTTCTGCCCACATCTGTAGTGTTCCGGTAAGAAGCTTTTATGTCAGTGGGGGAAAGAGGAAATCCTCTGTTATCCCTTTGACACACGTGTCTATATGCAAAGAAAAAGCTGGAACAATGTGCATGTGATGCTTTCCAGGACAATGTGTTTGTGCTGGAACCTTTTAGTCTGTGTTGAATGAGAGCAGTGTGAACATTGCTTTGATTTTTTGTTTGTTTTTCTTGTTCTCATTTGAATGCTTTTTTTCCCCCTTCCTGTATTGTAGACAGTTTTAAGACAACTTTTGAGAAGGACTGGCATGGTTTAAGCCCAGCCAGCAACTAAGTTCTGTGCAGCCATTCGCACAATTCTTCCCTCTCACCCTCAGTCGGATGGGGAGGAAAATGAGATAAAAATGTAAAAACCCACAGGTTGAGATAAAACCAGTTTAATAATTGAAATAAAAGGTAAAATAACAATAATGATAGGAAATAAAAAGAGAAAGGAAGGAATAAACAAGTGGTGGACAATACAATTACCACCTGTTAACTGATGCCCAGCTCATTCCCAAGCAGTGACTGGCCCCTTCTGGCTAACTTCCCCCAGTTTCTATACTGGGCATTACGAGCTGTGGTATGGAATATCCTTTCGGCTAGTTCAGGTCAGGTGTCCTGTCTCTGCTTCCTCCCAGCTTCTCGTGCCCCTCCTCACTGGCAGAGCACGAGAGACTGAAAAGTCATTGGCAATTTCTACTGAGCAACAACTAAACCATTGGTGTGTTACCAGTGTTATTCTCAGACTAGAGCCAAAATGAAGCACTGCACCACCTACTAGGAAGAAAATTAACTCTATCCCAGCTGGAACCAGGCCAGAGACCCATCGTATGTGCAAGTTCAGTGATCTTTCCCAATTGTTTGGATTTTCAGAGGGCTTTTAGGATATTTCTGTTTATTCCCCATTTGCTGTTTCGCTTGAGCAGATAAAGTACCAGGAATAATGTTGGGCTTTGACCTTGGAATACTAAACAGAAAGGACGAATATAGGAGTGGGTTGTCATGTGTGCAGTATTGTTCTTTCCCTGGCAGATTTCTTCAGAAACTCTGAGAGGAGACTTCTCAAGCCTTGAAACAGAGACAAAACATCTCCAGGCCCAGTTAAATGACAGCCTGAAAGAACTGCACCAAAAAGAGCTGCGAATTCATCAGTTAAACAGCAAGGTACTGATGACATTTTATACCTGCTTGAAGTCTGGGATAAGGAGTGTGGGGAGGAAGGTAGGATTGAATAGGGCTTGGGTAGCATGAATGAATCTTTCTGTTCTTGTGGACATTTAGTGAAGTAACACAAAATCAGAAATATTAGTTGGAAGAGACTTCTGGAGATGATCTAATACATCATTCTGATGCTCAAAGCAGCACTGTCACAAATATTAGATCAAGTCAGCCATGCTGGATGGCCGCACACGAAGAGCTGTGGTCAATGGCTCGATGTCTGGCTGGAGACCGGTAACGAGTGGTGTCCCTCAGGGATCGGTGTTGGGACCGCTCTTGTTTTAACATCTTTATTGCTGACATGGACAGTGGAATTGAGTGCGCCCTCAGCAAGTTTGCCGATGACACCAAGCTGTGTGGTCCGGTTGATATGCTGGAGGGAAGGGATGCCATCCAGAGGGACCTTGACACGCTTGTGAGGTGGGCTGATGCCAACCTTATGAAGTTCAACCATGACAAGTGCAAGGTCCTACACCTGGGTCAGGGCAATCCCAGGCACAGCTACAGACTGGGCAAACGAGATTCAAGAGCGGCCCTGCAGAGAAGGACTTGGGGGTGCTGGTTGATGAGAAAATGAACATGAGCCGGCAATGTGCGCTCGCAGCCCAGAAAGCCAACTGTATCCTGGGCCGCATCCAAAGGAGCGTGACCAGCAGGTCGAAGGAGGTGATCCTGCCCCTCTACTCTGCTCTTGTGAGACCTCACCTGGAGTATTGTGTGCAGTTCTGGTGTCCTCAACATAAAAAGGACATGGAACTGCTGGAACAAGTCCAGAGGAGGCCACGAGGATGATCAGGGGACTGGAGAACCTCCTGTATGAAGACAGGCTGAGGAAGTTGGGGCTGTTCAGCCTGGAGAAGAGAAGGCTGCGTGAGGACCTCATGGCAGCCTTCCGGTATCTGAAGGGGGCCTATAGGGATGCTGAGGAGGGACTCTCCATCAGGTACTGTAGTGACAGGACAAGGGGTAACGGGTTAAAACTTAAACAGGGGAAGTTTAGATTGGATATAAGGAGGAAATTCTTTCCTGTTAGGGTGGTGAGGCACTGGAATGGGTTGCCCAGGGAGGTTGTGAGTGCTCCATCCCTGGCAGTGTTCAAGGCCAGGTTGGATGAAGCCTTGTGTGGCATGGTTTAGTGTGAGGTGTCCCTGCCCATGGCAGGGGGGTTGGAACTGGATGATCTTGAGGTCCTTTCCAACCCTAACTATTCTATGATTCCATTAATTTACCTGGCTGCGTGGTGAAAAAATAGATTCCAGAACCACACTGGACCTTTGTCCAATACCACTGTACACTTTTAACACAAATATTTTTCTTAATGTTTATTCTGACTCTTCCGAGCAACAGTCTGTGGCTGTGACCCCTTACGGTATTTTCTGCCGCTATCAAGAAGTTGGCTTTGTCAGCTTTATGACTCCCTTCCATTTCATTGTAAGCTATTATAAAATAACCCTTTAGCATGTTCTCTTTAGCAGGCTAAAGCAGCCCAGCTCTTACAGGCATCATCTGCTCCAATCTCTCAGTGATTGCAGCAGCCTTTTCCTTGGACTCCTTCCCATTTCTCTATACATTTTAGAATCATTTAGTTTGGAAAACACCTTTAAGATTAGAGTCCAACCATTAACCTAACATTACCAAAAAACACCACTAAACCATGTCCCTACATGCCACATCTACAGGTCTTTTAAATACCTCCAAGAATGGGTGACTCACCCACTACCCTGGGTGGGCTGTTCCAAAGCTTGACAACCCTTTCGGTGAAAAAATGTTTCCTAATATCCAGTCTGACTTCCCCTGGTGCAACTTGAGGCCATTTTGCCTTGTCTGATGACTTGTTACTTGAGAGAAGAGACTGACCCCCACCTCATTGCAACCTCTTTTCAGGTAGTTGTAGACAGCAGTAAGGTCTCTCCTTAGCTTCCTTTTTTCAGACTAATCAAATCCAGTTCCAGTCAGCTGCTCCTTGTAAGACTTGTTCTCCAGACCCTTCACCAGCTTTGCTGCTCTTCTTTGAAGATGCTCCAACACCTCAATGTCCTTCTTGTAGTGAGGGGCCCAAGACTGAACACAGGATTCAGGGTGCCACCCACCAGTGCTGAGCACAAGGGGCCTGCTGGGCACACAATTTCCGATACAAGCCAGGATCCTACTGGCCTTCTTGGCCACCAGGAAACAACTGTCAGCTCATTCAGCCACTGTCAACCAACACCCCTCAGTCCTTTTCTGCCAGGAAACTTTCCAGCCACTCTTCCCCAAGCCTGGAGTGCTGCATGGGGTTGTTGTGGCCTAAGTGCAGAACCTGGCACTTCATCTTGTTGAGCCTCATACAGTTGGCCTCAGGCCATCAATCCAGTCTGTCAATGGCATGGATTTTTTATTCTTAAATAGTTGTATAACCTTAAATAAAACCTGAACATGCTTTTTGACATGCTGGAGGGAAGGGATGCCATCCAGAGGGACCTGGACAGGCTGGAGAGGTGGGCTGCATCACCAGCAGCATGACCAGCAGGTCAGAGGAGGTGATCCTGCCACTCTGCTCTTCTCTCATGAGGCTGCACTTGGAGTATTCTGTACAGTTCTGGTGTAAAAAGGACATGGAGCTGTTGGAGTAAGTCCACAGGAGGCCATGAGGGCTGAAGCACCTCCCATACAAAGACAGGCTGAGAAAATTGGGGCATTCAGCCTGGAGAAGAGAAGGCTGCGTGGAGACCTCAGAGCAGCTTCTGAAGGGGGCCTAAAGCAACTCTTCATGAGGGACTGTAGTGATAGGAAGAGGGGTAATAGGTTTAAACTTAGACAGGGGAAATTTAGATAGGCTGTAAGGAAGAAATTCTTTATTGCGAGAGTGGTGAGGGACTGGAACAGGTTGCCTAAGGAAGTTTTGAATGCTCCATCCCTGGCAGTGTTCTTGGATGGTGCTTTGTGCAACCTGGTCTGGTGTGAGGTGTTCCTGCCCATGGCAGGGGGTTGGAACTACATGGTCTTAAGGTCCCTTCCAACCCAAATTATTCTATGATTCTATGAACCATATTCAGCCTAGAGGAGAATGAAGATTTTGGAAGAAAGGAAGGAGGAAAGAAAAGAATAAAGCTGTAGGAAGACATCTCCCCTGTCGGTGGGCTCTTCAAGGAGAAAAGAGAAAACATACAATTATTAGTAGTTCCCAGTAGATGACTTCCGAATTACAGAGGTGACAACCATGCTGAATACACATACCAGATTAGTTTCATGACCATTCTTTCTGTAATAAGCCAGTGTTACAGAGTACATCAAAATGATAATCTTAGCCTGGCCCCAGGGATAATAAACATCACTGCAGGGGTGAAGTATCACATATCACAACCCTGAGAACAATTGCAACAACTCTTAGAGCAAATAAATCAACATTGTGACCAGTGATATTAAACCAATACAATGAATGCTTGTAACACACTTAACGCTCTCCAGTCAGATCTGTTGTTATCTCAACCCTCATGCCCCATGTTAGTTGCCAGCTGGAGTTAAACCATGACAGTCCTTTCTCGCACCCAAGTACCATGCAGCCGCTCACACCCCCACCACGCCCCCACCTTATGGGGAGGAGAGGGGAATCAGAAAAAAGGTAAAACATGTGGGTTGAGATGAGAACAGTTTAATAATTAAAATAAGGTATAATTTAATTCTACTGCTAATAACAATAAAAAGGGAAATAGGGAAATAACAGAGAGAAACAAAACAAAAAATCCCAAACAGTGATGCCCTATACAATTGCTCAGCACCTGCTGGCTGATACCCAGCCTGACCTGAGCAGCGATCAGCTCCTGACCAACTCCCCCCAGTTTCTATCCCAAGCATGATGTGCTGTGGTAAGGAATATCCCATTCGCTAGTTTGGGTTCAGGTGTTCTATCTCTGCTTCTTCCTGGCTTCTCATGCTCCTCCTCGCTGACAGCATGAGAGATTGAAAAGGCCTTGATCAGGGTAACTGCTACTGAGCAACAACTAAAACATCCATGTGTTGTCAATATTATTCTTAGACAAAGCAGTCCAATTCCCACAATAAAATGGAAAACTCAGACTATATCAATCTTCAGAGTTGCATTCAAGGAGAAAGTAAGGATATAAAATCATTATTTATTGATTATATTTCTGAAAGATTTAGGTGAGATTTAGGAAAGATTTATGTTACTCTGTATATTGTGTTGATGTTTTGAGACTCCTTTCTGGAAACCTTAACCACAAACTACTGTTGGATATTATCACTCGTCTTTGGACCTTAGTAACATGCAGTGGGGCAGTTCCCATGTTCTCAATAGAATTCTTACCCTCACTTACACAAAGAACAATTTTGCTCTCACAAAAATATGAGTTCTTTACTCAGCAGTTGTGTTCTCTTCTCAGCTGTCTCAGGTCTTTGAGGAGAAAAATGCTCTCTCCCTCCAGTTGCGTGGTAGCAGTCGGAATATCTGTGAAAGCCATCAGCACTACAGTGAGGTTCTAAACCGCTGCTTGGTCCTTGAGAGGCAGCTCCAGGAGCTGCAGTCTGTGGACAAGGGCATGGTAAGGGTGGTCTTCTTGGTGCAAGGGAGGGGAAAGCTTACTGCAAATGGCTTCACTAACTGTGCAGCATTGCAGCTACTTTCTATTCTCTTCATTCAGTGCTAGCTATCTGCCATACATTCATGCTTTCTTTCAGGAGCTGTTTGCAACAGATGCTGCTCCAGGAGCACCTCAAGAAAAGAATGAGCCTCAGAGAGGCAGTTACACGCCAGAACTGCAGGAGTTGCAGCTGAGGTAAAGAACGCCTGAGAAAACAGGAGTGGAAGGTGTTAGTCCTGATAGAAGTCTTTGGACTAGTGATGAGCATATTTCTGTTACTGTCTGAATGTTGGAAAAACCTGTTTCCACACTAGGGCCTTGTGGAAGTGGAGGAACGGTTATATGTTATACGGCAGCTGTCATTAGTCATAGAATCATAGAATTGTTTGGGTTGAAAAAGACCTTAAGATCGTCTAGTTCCAACCCCCCTGCCATGGGCACGGACGCCTCACCCTAGACTATATCGCCCAAGGCTCTGTCCATCTCTTTGGATGGATGAAAATGAAAAAATGAAGAGACAATATGCAGCAGCAATTTCATTTGACCATCACCAGCCAAATGTTCATCTTTGATTTGATGGGCTGGGTCTTCATTAACTGCTGAAGTATATCAGTGGTCCTGGTCTCAAGGCTGTTAGCCTGAGAGTGTCTGGAATTAAGACCTAGCACATGATTCCTTGTAACCTTCTGGAGCTAAGATCTACTACATGATTACTCGTACCCTTTCAAAATAATTTTTAGGAGGTGGGGCCATGGATGGCAGAGCCAAAGAACACCTTCTTGATGTGACATAGAAGCTTCAAGAGATTTACCCTTCTCTCTTGCTTTTCAAATAATTTAAATTCCACTGTTCCCTGAAGCATTCAAGAAATATGTAGATGAGGCCCTTAGTGACATGGGTGGCCTTGAGAGTCTTGGGGTAAAGGTTGGACTTGATGATCTTAAAGGTCTTTTCCAGTCTCATTGATTCTATGATTTTATTAAATATATTAATAAAAGATTATTAAGTCTTCTGTGAAATGGAAGGGAATTGGAGTCTGTTCACATCCTGCGTAGATGAGTATAACAGAAACAGAATGGTCCACAAATTAGTCCTTTTTTGGCATATGCTTGGTTATTTTCTAACAGGTTGTCTGAAACAGAACATTTACATAGCAGCACAAAGCAGGATATGAGGTATTTGGAGGAGCAGCTGGAGGAGGAACGGGACCGTCGTCTTGCTGTGGAGGAGGCGCTGTCTGCAGCACAGGATCAGATCAGGAGGTGAGGGAGCCTGGGCAAACAGGCAGTGTCACCATAGAAGTATGGTGATCCTAGCTCTGTGTTCATCTAGCACTGCATTACATCCTACTGTTGAGTGTCACTGGGGGCGTAGAAGTGACTATACCATGTCTCTGACAGAATGGCGGAGGTTGGAAGCGACCTCTGGAGGTCATCCTGTCCAATGCCCCTGCTCAAGCAGGGTTATCTAGAGTCAGTTGCCCGGGACCATGTCCAGATGGCTTCTTAGTATCTCCAAGGATGAAGACTTCACAATCATCCTGAGCAGCTTGTGCCAGTGCTCAGTCACCCTTACATCAAAAAAAAAAAAAGGCATGTTTCCTGATGTTCAGCCTATCCTTCAGTTGTAGACAAAGATAGAATGAGGTAACTGACTAGACATTAAGACAAATTCTGACTAGAGATGCCAGCTTTTTCAATGAGTTAAATTAACTACTGGAAAATATATTTTGGAGATCGGGAATTGGGTAAAGGCAAAAGAGGAGTTTTCATACTTCCAGGGGATCTGTCTCCTCAGTAAGCACCTGTGTGTCATGGGCAAAACAGTCTGGACTTGAAAAGTATCACTCAATTTTAATTATTGCTAATTAACATAAACTTTTAATTAATTTCAGTATTGAGAAACAATTAAACATTTGGGAAAAACACTTCCCCCTCCCTGCCTTTTCCAAGCTCAACTCAGCCTAGACACCTTTCCTCTCCCCTTTCTAGTGCCCCCTTGTTTGCACTGCACATTACACTCTCCCTTTTGTGAGGCAAAGGGCAGCATAGGAGGCTGGGATCAGTATGTAGTGACTTATCAATGCTGCTCCTTGTTTCTTACCCATTTCCTCCTTCCCAGTTGCTACCCTTTGTTAAATATGTTTGAGTAGAAGCACCATATGCTCCTCTGGTTGTAGTTTTGGCATACAGTAAGGCATCACACATTGCCGAGCCAGCTGCGACTGGTGCAGGGCACTTCATGGCCTCCTGCCACACAACTCTGCCTTGCAAAGCCCTGCCTTCCAACTCCCTGTTACCAAAGCCTTGCCATTTATACCCAAAACACGTTACTTGATAGATGCCATTATACTCAGCAGAGGAAAGGAACCTGACCTACACTAGATGTTAGGATGAGGATGCAGTGAGGCACATATTAGAAATGCCTGTTTCTCCTCATTGACTCTAAAAGTGGGTTTTATCATGTAACTTGATTGTAGGCACTTGTGCTGTGTGAGTTAAAATAAACCTCACTATTGGAGTCTTTTACATGAAAGCAATGGCTTTCTTCTGACACATGCTTATTCAGAAGGAAAATGGTATGTGGAAGATTTCTAGGCCCCGGTTCCCTGGTGATCACTACATGACTCAGACAAGTGTAGCCTCTTCTAGCGTCAAAGTCTGTAAGCCTCCTACGACCGGTTTCACTTCACTAATTAAAGCTAGCCTGAAGCTGCTTCTGCATTCCATCATTGAATAGTATCTTACCCATCTTGAATATCTGTTACTAGAAAATAGTTAGCAAGAACCAGCACTACTGGGACCAGAGCTGGTTTCCAAAATAATTTCATAGAATTAAAAATATACAGTTAAATCATCTGCCCTGGTTTCTTTCAAGTCACACACTATGAAATTTCACTTGGAGGTCCCCAGTAGAACACAGAGACCTCAGTTAAGTTAAAGAGCTTGAAATTTCTGAAAGACAAAAAAGTTAAAAATAAACCAAGCCAAACAGCACCAAAAGAGCAATGAGTTGAAGTGGCAGGATATAAATTAGGGATAACTCTGCTGCCAGCAGCTGAGCTGTCCTACTGGAGAGGAATGGTAATCTGCACATCATGCAGATGGAAGTTTTACTCTTCTCTCTGACTAGAGATATAACAATGGACACAGGAAGTGGCTGGCACTGAGCAAGCACAATATGCCTTCTCTGTCATGGTTTCACCAGGCTCCTGGTGGAGAAAGGGGGATCACCCAGTCCTTCTGCACAGCTTGAGCTCAGCAGGCACTACAGTAGCACAAACAAAACCAGTTCTTGTCAAGTGAGGCCACAGATAGCTTACAATGGTTGGTTTCTGTTTGAAGAAATACCTCCTTTCCTGAGCTTGTCTGGAGTGTTGGTTTGCGATATCACAAGAAATTTATTCTTACTTCATGTTTTTTTGTGCCAGGTTGCAGTCAAGTGAGTGGACATCTTCCTTAAGTGCTAGCGTTGATATGACTTCAAGTCAAGAGCATTCCTTGCTGATTGACTCCATGGATAATAATTACAGCAAAGTAAGAATTTACATCCACAGCTGTCAGTGATGTGAGCTCTGGCTGATGCAAGAAAGTGTGAGCTGAAAACTCTGAACCTGTAGCCGCTAAACCCTTCTGTAGGCACATGTAAATCCTTAGGGTTTGTGTAGGTTTCTGCTTGTCTTGCTCTGGTTTTCAAGCCAAAAGCCACATACTGTTCTTATCATGGCTGTGCTACAGTCTGCATAAGCAGACTAAATTTCAGGGCTCACTAAAGTGTACGCCAGCATTGTTTGTGCCTAAAATATGGTCCTGGGTTCCTTGTAGAATATGCAAGGCCTCAGTGGTGAGCAAATAGGCAAAGTCTGTCCAAACAGTGTGCAATCTCATGCATAACAAATGTATGTGTTACTGGCCCTAGCATCTGTAATGTCTGGATAATCTGCCCTTTTGTTTAGCAACCATCTCATATTTTTCTCACTCATGGTCTTTCAAACCTGCATCACCCAACCTGGAAGCTGAAGTGGGGAGCTGCTTTTTCACTGCTGGATGACAGCCTAGCAGTAACCTGTCCTGTTTTGCTAAAGATGAAGCCCTGCTGAAGAGTTTGCCCTCTGGTCTCTCCAAGATTTGCGGGTGATGCTTTCAAGAGCAGCATCAGCAGAATTACGACAAGAGCCATCCATAACTGGATGCTGTTCTGTGCTCATGCTTGGGGTTTGTGACCAGAATAGACGGGGGTTTTTTTCTACTGGAACTTTGCCAGTTGATGTTACACTGACGCCTGGAAGAGCCCCTGTAGAATAAAGTCACTCTACAACAGCTGGTTCAACAGCTTCAGAAGTCCTTTCACTGGAAGTGTGAAACAGCAAATAATAATTTTATTCTTTTAGGCCAGATTCCTAGTAGCTCGAGGCTCTAGCAGAGAAGTACCATTGATCCATTTGTTTATATTTCACTCAGAGGGCCTATAAATTCATAGAGAGCAAAAGTTAAAGGGAGATGTTCTGCATTCTGCTGCCTTTTCTCAAGCAGAATTGGAGAAAGCTGGTTCATGAGAAACCTGCAGAGAGCAGGGGAAGGGGAATATTTCACAGAGGATTTGCTCTAGAGGTCAAATCCGACAGTGGAACAGGTTTGGGAAGATTCATGCTCATTAACCTTCATGGTCTGGAGATCTCTGGGTGAAGGCAGCTGGGGACGTATCCATTCCTGGTACTGACTGGTCTCTCTTTTACTCTTCCAGACTCGGAATATCCTTGGACTGCGACGCCTGTTACGCTCTCTCTTCCGTTCTCGGACGAGCTTGCCTCTGCTAGTGGCCCTGTATCTGCTTGCTCTCCATGTCCTTCTCTTCCTGTGCTTTACAGGCCACCTATGAACAGGAATAACAGCCTTTTCTGGAGCCACAACCCTCCTTGTAATGCGGGCTTGCATTCTATATTGACATGGTAGCACTTCACTCAACTGCCTTCTTTTTCCAAGTCAGCCCATAAGGAGCAGCTGCACCCAGCACCTTGCACGTAGGTTGGTTGCTGTCCAAGTATGCAGCAGCCAGGGCTGATGCCTGGGATCTGTTTCCAGGACATATGCCATTCCTTTGGTGTTTTAAATGAGTAGTATGTTTTCTAAGCCAGGGTCCTCATGCTACAGGCTTCAAGGATAGCATTTCTTCCTGTACCTGGAGGTAGCGCCACTCATTTTAGACAGTATTGTGCTGTGGCAGGAATAAGAAAAATATTCTTCAGTTGCTGCAGTACTACAGCACTTCTAGAACTGCAGAACCTTCCTGCTCTTACGTTGGTCAGTGAGTTGGGTTGGAGAAACCCTGCAGCTAGGTACAAGAAAGAGCAGCTTCTTCTCTTTCTTACATCCCCTAGATTTGCTCCGTGGCTCAGTGCTGCTTAAAATGCATGTCCTAAGGAAGTTGTGGACACTTTAAGGAACATGAATTGAATTGCAAAATTGTGATTCCTGCTTAGTTGCATCTCCTGTTGAAAAAAGGCCAAAATTAGTATATCCAGACCTGCTGAGCATTCCATTTAAAAGCAGTCATATGTCTGCCCTGACAAGCTTGTAAAATAACGCTAGTAACTTAGCTATTGAAAAGGAATAGGAAAAAACTTTTTAGCTCTAAGCTAATGACTTTGCCAGTTACAGCATTTGTGCACCTCTCATGATGGAAGGTGCTTGCATACCTCTTGAAATCAGAGCAGTCATGCTCCAGCATTCTAATCCACTGAACCCCTGCCACAAGATTAAAGCTGTGCAGGCTGTGTTTAAGGGTTCCGTAATGTGGAATGTGGGCCCAAATCAAAAGCAGAAGCTCCAGAAATAAGCCGTTTTCCCTATGCTGAGGAGGGGACTGCAATTTCAAAACCTTCTGACATCTCTGCATTAGGAAAAGCCTGTTGTAGAAAGCTAGTGCTGGTCATTGGATCTAAAGCAAACTGGTGTAAATGGACTTCATCTTAAAGGATACATGGAAAGCTGTCTTTTCTAAAGAACTCTTGAATATGTCCTGGAATTCAGACCACCCTGTTCCAAGGGAAGAATGCTGAATGCAAAGAAGATAACTCCAGTCAAGTTCCCTGTCAGGAGACCAAGTGGTCATTCTGTTGAGAGTACTTGCTAGAAGGATTCTATTTGCCTCTTACTATAGTATTAACACTCATGTTTTTTTCCCATGGGAAAGAGGTAATGCTTCTGATATTGCTGGTAAAGTAAGATTTCTCTAGGCAGTAAACAAAGCCTGTTTGAGGCTTCACATCATTGTAAAATAACTGGATTTCTGGCAGGTCCAGAACATTGGCATTACATATCCGTTTGTGCACTACCCTTGATTATCTGTGTGGACTTCCTCAACTATATAAAATTGAGAGACCAAATACTTTGCCTATAGCTTCCTGGGACATGTATATATAATAAAGATTATTTTTCTGGTGAAATTTGTATATTATTGTCATGTAAGGTCTGCTGAAGGGTATCAAGCTGCTGTATCATACCTTTTACAAGACCATAATGGGACTGTAGGTCATTTTTGTGTACACTTCCTTGTACGCTGATAGCAGAAGCTGTGTTCGTATTATTTGAATGCCGCTGGAGATTACCTTTTCCCTCTGTCTCACGTCTCCCTCAGCCTTTTTCAGCTTTTACTGCTCTGATGAAAGAAGGAAATAGCACTTTAATAATGAAAGCAATTTCAGTAAAACAAGACCTGCTTGGATTTACTTGTCTTTGCATTTGGGCACATTTCATAGAATGATAGTAAGTTAGGATTGGAAAGGACCTTACGATCCTCCGGTTCCAACCTGCCTGCCATGGGCAAGGACACCTCACACTAAACCATCCCACCTAAGGCTCTGTCCAACCTGGCCTTGAACACTGCCAGGGATGGAGCACTCACAACCACCCTGTGCAACCCATTCCAGTGTCTCAGCACCCTAACAGGAAAGAATTTCCTCCTTATATCCAATCTAAACTTCCCCTGTTTAAGTTTGAACCCGTTACCCCTTGTCCTGTCACTACAGTCCCTGATGAAGAGTCCCTCCCCAGCATCTCTATAGGCCCCCTTCAGATACTGGAAGCTGCTCTGAGGTCTCCACGCAGCCTTCTCTTCTCCAGGCTGAACAGCCCCAACTTTCTCAGCCTGTCTTCATACGGGAGGTGCTCCAGTCCCCTGATCATCCTCGTGGCCTCCTCTGGACTTGTTCCAGCAGTTCCATGTCCTTTTTATGTTGAGGACACCAGAACTGCACACAATGCTCCAGGTGAGGTCTCACAAGAGCAGAGCAGAGGGGCAGGATCACCTCCTTCGACCTGCTGGTCACGCTCCTTTGGATGCAGCCCAGGATGCAGTTGGTTTTCTGGGCTGAAAGCGCACACTGAAGCTGGCTCACGTTCATTTTCTCATCAACCAACACCCCCAAGTTCTTCTCCGCAGGGCTGCTCTGAACCTCTTATTTGCCCAACCTGTAGGTGTGCCTGTGATTGCCCTGACCCAGGTGTAGGACCTTGCTGTTGGCATGGTTAAACTTCATAAGGTTAGCATCAGCCCACCTCACAAGCGTGTCGAGGTCCCAATGGATGGCATCCCTTCCCTCCAGCGTATCAACTGAACCACACAGCTTGGTGTCATCGGCAAACTTGCTGAGGGTGCACTCAATCCCACTGTCCATGTCAGCGACAAAGATGTTGAACAAGAGCGGTCCCAACACCGATCCCTGAGGGATACCACTCGTTACTGGTCTCCAGCCGGACATCGAGCCATTGACCACAACTCTTTGTGTGTGACCATCCAGCCAGTTCTTTATCCACTGGGTGGTCCACCTATCAAATTGATGTCTCTCCAATTTAGAGATAAGGATGTTGTGTGGGACAGTGTCAAACGCTTTGCACAAGTCCAGGTAGATGACATCAACTGCTTTACCCTTGTCCATCAGTTCTGTAGCCCCATCATAGAAGGCAGCCAAACTGGTCAGGCAGGATTTCCCCTTAGTGAAGCCATGCTGGCTCTCACCAAGCACCTTGTTGTTTTTCATGTGCCTTAGCATGCCTTCCAGGAGAATGTGCTCCAAGATTTTGCCAGGCACAGAGGTGAGACTGACTGGTCTGCAATTCCCCGGGTCTTCCATTTTCCCCTTCTTGAAAATGGGGGTTCTGTTTCCCTTTTTCCAGTTGTCGGGAACTTCACCTGACTGCCATGATTTTTCAAATACGATGGCCAGTGGCTTAACACTTCACTCTTGGAGTTGTGCAGCTCCAGGAGAGACACAGGAGTCGGCAACAGCAAGCTGGAAGCATGCTACTAGCTTAAATAGAACTAAAAACATACCATACCCCTCCACCTTTCTGTAGCCAAAGCCAGTTACCTTTGCTCATATTCAGTAGTGCTATCCACCACCACCATTAGAACAGAGCTGGTAGTGGGGTGTTGTAAGACCGTTGATAATCTTTCCACTGTTTAATAGAGCCAAGAATTATAAGCAAAGTATGTTTCCTTAAAGCCCATGATGAAAGTTTTCCTGAACTAAGACAAGCTTCTGCTGGTTCAGAGACAATGTTTTATACCTTCAGATGGAACAGTTACAGCTTAGAATAAATGAATAAAATAAAACCTCAGAAGGAACTTCTGATCTGATAACCAGTCTGACTGATCAGCGTCATGGTTTAACATAATGACAAAGGTGGCATTTTAGCTGGTGGTTCCTGTTTCAAACATTTTGAATTTTGGTTTCTTTCTCTGATGGACCTGCCTAGCTTTTTGATACTTTAGCAGTAGAGTCTGAGAAGACACTGACCAGTGGAGCTGTACTCTGCCATCTCTGGTATGCACAAGCCAATTCAGCACAGCAGCTACTGAGGCAGGTCCAAGATCTGTCTGTGCCAGGAGCGAGGCAGTGTTACAAGGGTCAGGGCAGAGCAGAAGTAGGTTTCTGCATGGAGCTGTAAGATGAACCTCTCTCCTTACCCTCCTGGCCACCTTTACAGAGTAGGTATGAGGCTCTGGGGATAATAGACAAAGTGCATGCTGAGGAGGAGGAGTAACCTATGCAAGTGCTCCCACCGAGGTCAGATCAAGTGACCTCTTGCAACAAGAGCTGCAGTAAGACCAGTGCTGAGAAGAAACAGCAAAGATTTATGGTCACAGGTGACTCCTGAGCAGGTGGAGAAGCCCATCTGCAGGCCAGACCTTTTCACCAGTTTGCTGCCTCCCTGGAGTTGTCATCAGGGATTTCATCGGATGACTGACAAACTTAGTACAGTCTTTGGGTTATTAGCCATTCTGGCTCTTTCAAATGGGTACTAATGATGTTGCTATAAGAAGTCCAAGGTTGATCAAAAGACATTTCAAAGTCCTGGGAAGAATGATAAAAAATTGAGCAGCATAGGTAGTATTTTCTTTTAATTGTCCTAGCAATGGGGAGAGACATTGGAAGAAACAGCAATGCCCATGACATCAGTAACTGGCTCCAGATCTGATGCCTCCACAGAACATTTCTGTAACCATGAGAGTCTTCAAAACACAAGGTATGCTGGGGCCTGCTGGGATCCACCTGTCATGATGGGGAAAATGCATCTTTGCTTGTAAACTGACAGGGCTCCTTGAGAGGGCTTTAAACTAGAATCAGTGGGGGAAAGCATAACAACAGAAAAACTAAAGGTAAGCCAAAGGTTGGCATGGCATTACCTGAGGGTGGCAATGAGAGCATTGACTAATGTAACTCCTGACAGCTTTAACTCTATTTGCTGTGACCAGCAATTTCTCATCGTGGCCAGTCCCCCAGTCAGTTCAGTTGGCTAATGCTTATCCCAGGCCCTAAACACGAGCTTCTGTATCCTTCATGAATTCTCATACTACTTCCCATTGATCATTTTCCACAACTAGGACTTCTTCAGGCTTAGCCATGCAGCTCACCATTAGCAATCAAACCTTGGACAATACAGGTAAATAAAGCTGTCTCCTCAGAGGAACATCGAAGTGCTGACTTCCCAAAAGTAATGGAGAAGCAGATGCTGAGAACGGGCTTTCCCTGTAGAGCTCAGCAGCTAAATGGTTCCAATACTCCAGACAGATCTTGATGATTTCAGTTTCTTCAATTTCTGATACCAACAACATATAATGAAGGGCCTCCACTCATGTTTCCCTCAGATTTAATCTTTTCTCTATAAGCTGGCCATGTTCTTTGAGGAACGTGCAGAGAAACAAGTTGAGATTCTGGATAAAGTTCTGCTCATCATCTTTTCCATTTGAGTACGCAAGTCAGATATTGGTATTTAAAGGAAGCATCTGTTTTAACTGCATCATGGTCAGTGTGAAAAGCATTACAAACTGTTCTTCATACTGGCTTACGCTGACACCTGCAATCCCTGTGAGGCACTTCAAAGAGATGTTTCGAAACATGGGGACATTTAAGAACCAATAAAAGGCAAAACCTTTTGTACAAGACACCCACTGTGTCTTGCAGGACCCAAACCACAAGGTGCCCTCTGCTTCTTGTGTGTATATACCAATAAAAGGCAAAACCTTTTCTACAAGACACCCACTGCATCTTGCAGGACCCAAACCACAAGATGCCCTCTGCTTCTTGTGGGTGTATAATAAACGGACGCTAGTGATGCAGAGGGTTAACCAATATACAAGGGGGTTAGAGGAATTCACTTGCTTAAACAAAAGTATTGTCTGTTGTAAATACCTATCATGCTTACTAAGCAGAACAAAGGCACAAACTACTGATAAGGGGAGAAGCAGAGATTTGGTTCTACTGATAAGCAACTATTGACAAGGAAAAGCAGAAGCTTGATTCTACTAATAAGGGGGAGAAGCAGATGGTTGGGTTATGGCTGGGACACAGACCAAACCCTAAGGCCATGCGTGAAGATTAAAAGGTGAAAAGTATAAAAAGAGGAAGACTCATTTACTTCATCTTGAAGACCCCTACCCACAGGAGGAAGACTCATTTACTTCATCTTGAGACCCCTCCCCATGACCAGAAGGGGGCACTGCGCAGGCGCAAAGGACCTTCTAGCTCATTATAATACGAAGCGGGGATAGGTACTAAATATGTATAGGTGTATCGAGTAATCTAATGCATATGTGTACCTTAAGAGAACAAATGTAAGGGAAAAACGACCCTGGGTGTGCATACTTTAGAGGAGCTATCCCCATGCAGCTCAGCGCTGAATAAAGCATACCTACTTTACAACTTTAACGAGTTGTGCAGTCAATCCGCATATCACTAGCAGCCGCGTATTTGCCTTTACCCACGAGATTTCCTATCTCGATTTACGGAAGGCTTCCAAACCATGCGTACGCTTACCAAACCAGTTCACCAAACCGAGATGCCCCCTGCATCTTACAGACTATATAAAAGAAAAGAATACCTTTCATGAGATGGTCCTTGTCTGCTCCCGCAGTGATCCGAATGAGTTGAGGGGTCCCTCCGGGAAAAATTCCCGAGGGCCCGAGGGAGCCCTGTCCTCAGCGGATCCTGCAGCGGAGCAGAGAGGGTCCCATCTGGGGTGCCAGATTGATTCGGAGGAAACTCCAGGAACAAACTCGCCAAGAGAGTTTCAAGTTGACAAGCAGGTATTCTTTATTGTGGCATCGGGAGACACGGGGGACAGCTCCTCCTAACGTGTGTCCCTGTATTGCTATACAGGTCATCCTTATATGGTCACTGGGCATATTACATCA
Organism: Lathamus discolor; assembly: GCF_037157495.1. NCBI lineage: Eukaryota > Metazoa > Chordata > Aves > Psittaciformes > Psittacidae > Lathamus > Lathamus discolor. Next base: position 332,909 of record NC_088884.1, read on the forward strand.
TTTTCCGTAAAGTTTCCCGCATGCATACAAAAATGTGATGGTGGTCTTTAAGAGTCGTTTTCCTCAACAATCTTCATAACCAGCTTAATTAACATTACAGACATAGCAGTCACCCTGTCCTTCTGCTTATCAGTTAGTTTAACTGCTCCCATCCTGGACATCGACCCAGATACTCCCCATCCCCAGGTCCTGCTTTTCTATTCTGCTTTTCTTACACCTTTTGTACTAAGGTCCTAAGGACCGGAAACTATGATGTCAACTACCTTCAAGCACCGCAGTTATTTTCCATTACAAAGCCATCAAACTTGACTTACCTTTTGTGCTTTTGTGCCTCCTTGTCTCATTACACATCCATCACTGCAATCTGTTTTCAAAGACAAGAAAATGTGATGGACTCTGGGACAGGGAAGTAGGTAACAGGTCATGAGATCCCTGACATGAGGATCTGCCTCAGCTGGATCAGGACTGCAGGGGGGGGGTCTCCCCAGAGCACAGCAGAGGGGGAGAATCCCCTCCCCGAACTGCTGCTCACGCTCTGGGGGTGCAGCCCAGCATCCGGGGGCGGTGGAGGATGGGGGGGGGCGGTGTGGTTCTGAGCCGTGTGCAGGACTTTGCACTTGTCCTTCTTGAGCTTGTGGAACTCCATGAGGTTCACACAGTCCCACCTCTCCAGCCTGTCCACGTCCCGCTGGATCCCATCCGTTCCCTCCAGCATGTCACTGCACACAGCTGCATGTCATCAGCAAACCTGCTGGAGGTGCTCAATCCCACTATCCATGTCACTGATAAGGATGTTAAACAGCACCAGTCCCAGTACTCACCCCTGTGGAACACTGCTTGTCCCTGGCCACTATGTGGACATTGAGCAATTGACCTTAGCTCTTTTTAAGTGCGACCATCCAGCCAATTCCTTATTCACCAAGTGGTCCATACATCAAATCCAAGCCTCTCCAGTTTACAGACAACACTGTTGTGCAGTGTAGCATTAAATTAGGAAACATTTCTTTACCAAGGTGATCACACACTGGAAGACGCTTCCTGGAGAGGTGGTTGATGCCCAAAGCCTTTCAGTGTTTAACAGGCATTTGGACAATGTCTTTAATATGGAAAATGCTTTAACTTTTGGTCAGCCATGAAGTAGTCAGGCACTAGGTGATCACTGTAGGTCCCTTCCAACTGAACTATTCTACTCTGTTCTATTCTAAGCCCTGAATATTTTGCCATTGTGTCAAACAGAAATGACTCCTCCAGGATCTTTTCTTGCTTGACTCATTCAGAAAGGACGTTATTTTGTTTTGAGATGTTTATCTAGTTTCAGACTAGTGTGATTCATGCTACTCATTCCAAATGTGCACTTCCCATCAGTAAGCACTGTACCGAAGAGTTTGATCTGTAAGTGCATAGGATTCTTTAACTACATGCTTTCCGTCTTCCTAGTTTAATCTTCAATTTTTGTTGTGTTTTTTTTTTTTTTCTGGTCCTGGAAGATCTTTCATGTATGTGCATATGTCTGTCTGTCATTCTGTCTGTATATATATTTTTAATTGTGCTTTAAAGCACTGAATCAAATTCCATAACAAGTTCTGTAAGCAGAAGCTTGCTTTCTTTGGATCTTGTAACTGTGAAGCCCAGGGGCTTCAGCCTTTTAACTCTCTCATACTCTTATGGCAGAATGGTTTTCTGGAAGAGATGAAGATGGAAATCACAATCTGGTTTTGCACACTAAGAAATATAATTGTGCCCCATGCAGCACTGTGCATGGAGTCACAGTTTGGATCCTTGCTATACGCCTTGTCAGCCCCGCAGAGCACAGGCAGCATGCAAGGGAACCACAGCCACCAGGGCAGGTTTTGGTGCTCATAACTGAGCAGAACTGGGGGCTGGGACACAGGAAGTGAAGATAGCTGAAGCTAAAGCAGGAACTCGGGGTCAGCCACAGTCTAAAAGCTGTTGCTACCAACAGGTGCCTGAGCAGAAAGCAGTGTGTTTGCCAGCAGGAGCTGGTGCACCTTTAAGGTAAGAAAACTGAGTGGAGTTTGAGAATGGAAAGTGAGAAACAACAAAAACCGTAGGGTTTTGGTGGGCAAAGAGCGCTCCTTCCTTTCTGACGCAGCTTAAGTGAGCTGATTGACAGTGCTCAGCTTTTGCTTCTCAGTCTGTTCTTCGGTCATCCTTGTTCCTCTTGTGCTTGAGGCTCTGAAGAAACGTGCTTCTAAATGAACCAGCATGACTGTGTTGGGTGTGGCAGCCCTGTATTTGTGCTGTAGTGGATACTTTCACGGGGAAAAATGGAATGGAACAAACTAAAGGTTTGAGCTGCTACTCTGATACTCATAGAAAGTGTCTGGAGCCTTGTGGTGTGATTAGAGGCTGAGGTTTGTCATGGTTCCCAAGAAGCATGATGGCTGGCTGTGGACAAGAGGCGGTCAAGACCCATTTACAGTTGTCTTTAGAATTCTGAAGCACCCGCACCTGAGCTAGCTGACCAAAGAACTGCCCTGTTGACCAGCCCTGTGCCAGCTGGATACCGCTCTTGGGTTATCCTTAACAAAAATGAGACACAAGCTTTCAAAATCTTTGGAGTGAGAGATGCCAATAAATTACTGAGGGGCAAAAGGAGATTAAAGGTACTGTTTATCATGCTATATGTTGTCCACATGAGCCTTCCTACTTCACCTGCTTCTATCTGCAATTTAATATATTCAGTTTGTGATAAGATTAGTGTCAGTGCATACAAGCACAGCGGAGTTATGCTGCAGACCTGCTGTGTTCTGCTGTGCTCTTTTAGTTCCTGTTGTCTTTGCTGTCTGGTCTTACACTGCGGATTCTCTAGACGGTAAGGGTAGCTTGCCACTGAACTGAGCAGTGCACTGTGCTGAACTGGAAGGTGACTTGACAGCTTGACACTTGACAGCTTTTCGTGTTGTACAATTAATGACTTGTTCAGCATAAGCATTTTCTTGCACAGAAAGCAACTGTCCTGGGCACTTGGGGCTGGTTTGTACTGTATGGTTGTGGCATTCAGGAGTTAGTGGTGTCAAGAAGCACTTAATAAAAGCGTGCTGTTAAATGAGGATCCATCACAAAGCTTTTCTCTTCCCTCCTGTTGGTTTGTTCACAGGTTCATGTGATATTTGCAATGATGTGAAACAGGGCTCAGCAGCCTCATCTTAGCTGCACATTCTCATTGTGATCCATCTTTGCTCCAGTGAAAAGCTGCTTTGAGCATCAATAAGAACAACAGAGCTCCTCAGCACCACAGGCAGTAATAGGTGGTGGGATGTGAGAGCTCTGCTGAGAATGATGGCTCTATTGTGCAGAGACAAGCAAACTATCTTATCTTCTGTTTCTCATTTTGTAGGAACTGTGTTGTTTGGAAGGCGCCTTTTCATAGTGTTTTTTCACTGTCACCTTGAAAATGAAATGTGGGAGTTTTAGATTTCACATTACTTTAATGTAACTTCCTCTTCATGGGCCTATCACTTCCTCCAGGCTTCTGTGGACACCCTGTACAAGCCACAGCACAGCAGCTTCAGCCTTTTCCGCCCTGCACACTTTAGGATTTTAGCTCGTTTTTACCCCACAACAGACATAAACGCCACACAGCGCGCTGTACCAGCACTGTCAGAGCACACGCAGCTTTTCTCTGAACCTTCTCTAGCACACTAGCCAGTGATGTAAAGGTTGGAAAACAGACAGAAACCTGAGGAGTCCAACCTCAGGTAAATAAGCATTGCGTCACAATGGCAGAAGGGAGGTTAAAGCAGGGAACTGTACTTTACTAGTACTAATTTGCATTAGAATATGGTGTGCATTTGAACTGTGGAGTCAGTGTGCCTGACGACTGTGGTTTTCACTTAGTGTTTTACAGAAGAGGTGCTGGGGCTCAAAAGTAACTATTTTGGGTGCCTTGCACTGTGTGAGAGACTGAGACTAGCAAGGCAGATGCACGGGGTCCCTTCCAGCCAAGTTCTGTCATGACTCCTGCAGTCTGACATTCCCACTGCTGTGAGCCAGCAGTGTCCACAGGCTTGGCTCTGGGTAATGAATGCTATGTCCTCCTTGTGCAGATGTGGAAAGCAGCCGTGGGACATGATGTGTCAGTGAAGGTTGAGGCTCAGGGAGACGACTGGGACACTGACCCTGACTTCGTGGTGAGTGTTTGGTGTGGTAATCCACAGTGCTGGTGCTGGTGTGAAGGGTGCACTGGTGCTTGGCACATGCTGCTCAGCTGGGCCGGGGCCTGGGGCTTGGCTATGGTGGGAACACTGCTGCCTGTGCAGATCAGCCAAGTCCCAACAGCTTCTTGCTGTTACTGTCAGGTCAGGTAATCCATTTCTGACCTATACCTATGTTTAGTCTCCGGAACTTCCTACATCAGTGTATCACAAGTATAAAACATTTAGCTTCTTTTGAACCTGCTCCCTGGTAACTTCACCAAGTTGTCCTCACAACTTACATTACAAAAATAGTGAAGACTTACTTTTTCTCTTTCCCAAGATGTTTGTAATTGTACAGGGTTCCAGCATTGCCCTCATTTGTCTTGTCCAAATGAAAGAATCCTACTCTATTTATGTCACCTTGGGCAGATGGAGCTCCATCCCTCTAAATAACCTTGTTTTCTTCCAGTCTAATTCTCTAGGTGAGATGGTAAAAGAATAGAAGGGCTCAGCCTGTGGGATCCTCATGCATTTGGTGTCATGACTGTCTTTTTCTATATGATTCTCTATTTCTTTCCTAGTAAGTTACTTACACTTTGGCTTTTTGGCCAAAGCACATTTGCTACTCTTGCACATAATTGCACATAATCCCATATTTAGTACTCCTTAATGGTAAATATTTTGGAACCGTTGTTGAGCAGATACAATTAGGATTTTTTTTTATATGCTTTACTTTTGTACTTGCTACATTAACATTCATTTCCAATTTATCACCCATTGTTTTGGCTTTACATGATTTTTCTGCACTGCTTTGCCTTCTGGGTTTGGGTAACCTGAACAGTCCTTTGCTGCCTCAAGACACTGACATCTCATTCTTCATACCCATTTTCCAAAACTCTTAGATGCACAGAGCACAGCAAGTCCTTCTCCTCTTGGTGCTGAGGAGTGCCAGCCATGCTTTAGAGCTGCAGGTCTCTTCTGAGCGCTGCTGAGATTTTGGTTTCCTTTCCAAGACAGTTTATTGATGGAGTCTCTTTTGTTACACAAGAGCTTGGTGTTTTCAACGTTCAGCTCTGCCTCGTTATTTCCAGTAAGAAATTCTAGTTTGAGATAAAAAAGCAAGTCCCCTCCTCTAAGTTCCAAATCATTAATGATTACACACCCCCCAGCCCCCCACCTTTTTGGGTTTCCAGTATTTTTGGGTTTCCAGTATTTTTGGGTTTCACTTTTTCTACTCGTGGAGGCATTAAAATAAGCCTGCACAGAAGAAGACTTTGTCTTAATTTCAGATTTTAGTTTGTATATGCGTATGTTTAGCTTTACCTTTACTGATGCTTCACCAAATAAACCTCCAAACTTCCCCAAAACGTGGACAAACCGAGCACTCTCAGAACAAGGCTGAGGCAGAACTCAAGCGGACCTGAGTGAAACTTTCGCGTCAGCGTTTTCCGCATATTTTCCTACACAATTCATCTCCACAGCGGTTTCGTTTCCCCGCTGCTCCCCGAGCAGGAGGGATGGAGCCCCTCGCAGCCCCGCTGCCAGCCCTGCATGGCTCCGCCGGCCGTGCCCGGAGCCAGGCGCAGCCCTGCTGGCCGGAGCCCCGTGCTGCGGGCCGGCTGACGGCTGCGGTTCGCTCCGCAGAACGACATCTCCGAGAAGGAGCAGCGCTGGGGAGCGAAAACCATCGAGGGCTCCGGCCGCGCAGAGCACATCGAGTGAGTGCGGGCGGGTGCGGAGCGCCACGTCGGGGAGCGCCACGTCGGGGAGCAGCCCCGCGGCCGAAACCCGCCAAAGGAGGGCCGATGCTCGGCCGGGGGCTGCCCCTGGGAGCATCGTGCGGGGAACATGCCGCCGGTGGCCGGGCCGCGGGGGGGAAGGGGTCGGGGCTGCCCCGCGGGTAGCACTCAGAGACCGCCCGTGTGCTGAGGGGAGAACCGTTCCGTATGTCCGGACAGCGGCTGTCCCCGCGTCAGAGGCTTCCTGCACCTTCCGTGGCCAAACCAGACCCTAGCCAGCAGCTCCCTGCGTATCCCAGTGTTTGGCCTGCACGCACAGTGTGGCCAGTGCAGTACACAGGCACAGGGAAGTGTGGTCTCCTGTTGAAGATGGGGTGTAGCCTTGAGTAGCGTCTGCAGCCTGGGGGCTGGATGCACTCACCGACCCTGCAGCTCTGGGTCTTACCACCAGCCCTAGGGTAGCAGCATGCCCTGCCCCTGTGCAGTGAGTGCATATGTGCGGCTACCACACAGAAAGGCCTGGTGTAAGGGCATACGGTGGCAGCTGGCAGTGGGTTTACATCCTGCCCTGTGCTGGGCTCTGTCTGGTACAGTGCCGCTGGGATGCTCCACCTGGTTGCATGGGTCTGTGCAATCCCGCAGTGATTTACCCTGACTCTCTTATCTCACCAGCATCCACCAGCTGAGGAACAAGGTGTCAGAGGAACATGAAGTCACCAAGAAGAAGGAGCTGGAGACTGGCCCCAAGGCCTCCTATGGTTACGGGGGCAAATTTGGAACAGAGAGGGACCGAATGGATAAGGTAACACAGGGCTTCCTTTGGCCTCAATGGAAGTCTTCTTCTCATAAAGGAAAAAGCATCCCTGTTTTCTGAAGGGAGAGAATGGCATGGCTGAGCACATTTGCACATGTCTAGCTGGCCCATAATCTGTTTTCAGGATCTGTTTGAACCCATTTGTATGTCTCTAGAACTTCCTTGTGATACGCAGATTGACTCCACAACTCATTGAAGTTGTAAAGTAGGTATGCTTTTATTCAGTGCTGAGGTGCATGGGGATAGTTCCTTCAAAGTATGCACACCCAGGGTCGTTTTTCCCTCTACATTTATTCTCTTAAGGTATACATATGCATTAGATTACTCGATACGCCTATACATATTTAGTATCTATCCCCGCTTCGTATTATAATAAGCTAGAAGGTCCTTTGCGCCTGCGCAGTGCCCCCCTCTGGTCATGGGCAGGGGTCTCAAGATGAAGTAAATGAGTCTTCCTCCTGTGGGTAGGGGTCTTCAAGATGAAGTAAATGAGTCTTCCTCTTCTTAAACTTTTCACCTTTTAGTCTTCACGCATGGCCTCAGGGTTTGGTCGGTGTCCCAGCCATAAACCATCTGCTTCTCCCCCTTATTAGTAGAATCAAGCTTCTGCTTTTCCTTATCAATAGCTGCTTATCAATAGAACCAGGTGTCTGCTTTTCCTTATCAATAGAACCAGTACTTAGTGTCTTTGTTCTGCTTAGTAGGCATGATAGGTATTGACAACAGACAATACTTTTGTTTAAGCAAGTGAATTCCTCTAACCCCCTTGTACATTAGTTGGACCCCCCTGTACATTGGTCAACCCTCTGCATCACTTGCAACACTCCCCTTAGCTGTGCAGAAGGACTTTCTGTGGCTTGTTTCAAACCTGCTGCATAACAATGAAATTAGGTACTTCCCTACTTGTGCTTGGAGAACTAATGAGTAATAATTCTCTCCTCATATTCTCCACAGCAGACCTCTGTCATATCTCCCCACGGTGAAGCTCTAGTTCATATTCTCTGCTCTCACATAACATCTGGTTTATGTTTCTGATAATCATAATCTTCTTCGTATACCTTTCAGCATTTAATACTTATTTGTTTTCAGAAGTGAAGCGATAAGATTGCAGTAGCATTCGATATATGGGGTTGCTGTGGGTATGCATGATGCCAGGATGGCAGGGTGAGAAACAGACATTTCCAGGAGGCAGAAATGGACCAGCCGCGCTCAGACCCTTGTGCTGGAGCAGGGAGGCTGTTTTTGTTGAGCAGTTCCTCAGCCTTCATCCACTTTCACCAGGATGTTGCAATCATTCAGCCTCTGGCCCTTCTCCCAAGGAGTGTGAGGGATTCCTGGCCACGCCACCTCTGGCAGGTAGCAGCGGGACCCTGGCCTGCCCTGTGTTAGGCATAAAGGGTTATCCCTGCCATGTGTGCTGACCCTCATTCTCAGACAGCGAGCAGGCACCAGCCTGTGCCTGCCTCAGTTTCCCCAAGTGATTGTCCATGACTCTACTCCACTGGCATTTGGGAGCAGCAGGTATTCAGAATCCGACTTTATCACACGTCTCAGTGCACAGCTGGTACTGGCAAAGGCTGGGCAGAAGGGATCGCCACCACCAGCACCAAACCATCAGTTTCGACTTGTCACGTCATGGCTGCAAGCACCTCGGCAGTGGGGCAGAGCAATTGTGTGGTGCCTGTGTCTCTGTCTACCCTGCCAGTTTGCCCGTGGGTGCTCATGTTATGCTGTCTCTCTTCTCAGTGTGCAGTGGGCCACGAGTACATTGCCGATGTTGGGAAGCACTCCTCGCAGATAGATGCAGCCCAAGGCTTTGGGGGGAAGTATGGAGTCCAGCGGGACCGGACTGACAAGGTGTGTTGGACAGGGCAGCGATCTGTGCTCAGTGCTGCCCCTAAAACCCAGTCCTACCTTTAGGATTGTGGCTGCAGCTTTCAGAGGGCTGGTGGGTGCAGGTCCAGCAAGGAGCTCACCTCCTGTGTGCAGGACAGTGATTTAGGACAAATTGCAGGGCAGCTGTGGTGATAAACTCTGGTGTGCATTAACATGTTTACACTGTCCTATCCAGGCATCACTGCATTTGTCTTGGGGACTGTGGTGTTTTGCATCTCCAAAGCCCCAAGCTGTGCCATGCACTGTGATGGCAGTAGCAGGCCTGGATGGGGACAGCTGGATGGTGCACCTGCTGTGCACATCCTGGCATCAGATGCTGCCCAGGCACCTTGCCTGTGGGGTCAGGATTGTGGCCCTCTTCCCTAGAGTGCATGGGCTCTTGCAAGCGCATGTTCCTGGGCACACTGCTACAGGGACAGCAAGGGTGGTGTGAGAGGCTGAGAAGACCTGTACCAGCCAAGGAGCAGCCACCACAAGACAGGGAGCAGGATCCCGAGCTCCAAGCCTGGCCCCTGGGGGAGGGTGATGGGACCCAGCTTGGCCCACAGGACCACTGACGTTCCTTCCCTTCTTGTTCCAGTCAGCGCTGGGGTTTGAATACAAAGGTGAGGTGGAGAAACACTCGTCTCAGAAAGGCAAGTCCATGGGCACACATGGCTCCTTGACACTTTTCCAAGCTTCTCTTTTGCTCTCAATATTCCGTGCTGTCTGCTGTGGCACAGTTTCCTTTGTTACCCCTATTCTGTCACTTGTTTAAGATTCCTGTTCCCAGACAGACACCCTTACAGCCCCATTCCCTGCTATCCTGTCACCACTCATCTGTTGTATATTCCACTTGTCTCTAGTTTTGCTTTGACAGAAACCACGTCATAAGTGAGCACGGAAGACACTGCCACATGCACTCCTGATGAAGGGATGATGCTTTCTTTTGTCTAAAAGTCCTTCTGAGCAGCTGCTCCAGAAAGAACCCAAGCACTTTAGGACATTAGAAGTGGTTTCTGAAAAAGTGGCATATAAGAAAAGGCACAACAATAGATATGTGAACAAAAGCCTCCACAGCACCCAAACTTGTGCACAGTTCTGGAGATAATTCAGCCAACTTTGACGTGTCCATAAAAGCAGCTATATTTATGTCCTGGGTTCAGCAGTAACAGTTATTTTTCTGCTTCTTAGTAGTTGGTGCAGAGCTGGTTTTGGCTTTAGTTTGAGAACAGTGCTGATAACACACCAATGTTTTAGTTGTTGCTAAGTAATGTTTACTCCAATCAAGGACTTTTCCAGTCTCATGCTCTGCCAGTGAAGAGGGGCATGGGAAGCCGGGAGGAAGCAGAGACAGGACAACTGACCCAAACTAGCCAAGGGGGTATTCCATACCAAAGCATGTCGTGCCCAGTATAGAAACCGGGGGGAGTCACCCGCAAGGCCCAGATCGTTGCTCAGGTTGGGCCAGGTGTTGGTTGGTGGGTGCTGAGCAATTGCACTGTGCAACACTTCTATTTATTGTTTTCTTTTCCCCTTTTAGTTTTATATTCTCTCCCCTTGTTATTTCCCTTATCATTATTATTAGTGGTGGCAGCAGTAGTGATTTGTGTTATACCTTAGTTACTGGACTGCTCTTATCTCAACCCATGGGAGTTACATTCTTTTGATTCTCCTCCCCATTCCTCTGGGAGCAGGGGGGAAGAAAGGGGGGAATGAGGGAGGAGCTGCATGGTTCTGAGTTACCGGCTGGGCTTAAACCATTACAATTCATTAAGAATTTTCATTGCAGCAACTTAAGCTAAAGATGTTTTAAACATTTTGCAACCAAGAGAAGATCAGAGGCAAGGTCTGTTCCCTTTTCTGATACACGTGAGGAATACTGCATTACTGGGAAAAGAACTGTTCATTTCAGAGAAAATTATAGAAGAAGATGTTCTGAGGCATTCTTGGTTGATCATAAGTTAACAAATTGCATGCAGTTTTGCTACATTAATGCATTCCCATATAATAGATTGTGGACACAGAAATTCATCAGGCTGTTTAAAACCACAGAAACCACTCAGGACAGAATGAAAATGTTAGAAATAGGGAAAGGTGTAAGGATTGTTTTTCATAAAAATGTGTCCATGCTGGAAACCCCGCCATCAAGGTAACAGTCATAAAATCTGTATTTGCTGAAAGAAGCATCCTAAAAAGTCCATTTTATAGCGGCCTAATGGGTAAATAATAGTCTAATTGAGGAAAGCTTAAGAAATTTCTGGGACTTACAGACTCATCCTGAAGTGACTGAGCTGCCATGAAACAGCCATTCTTGAATACAAAATGTTTTCATGCCTATTTCTGTAGATCACAGTCTTCATGAGTTGATAAGGCTGAATTTGCTGGAGAATCCTCAACTCCTATGAAATGCAGACCTGGAAGAATAAGGTCAGGGAACAGAAAAGTAGCTGTGATTTACTTCTTCAGAAGGCTAGGACTTCGAAACAGAGCTGGCAGACCAGTCCTCTGAGAGGAAGGTGACCTTATGCAGCCAGAAGCTAGGATAGCGGGTGAAATTTCTTAGGACAATAATAACAAATAGTCCTCGGAGAGTAAGTAAACACAGCTGAAGTAGTTAATACATTACTAGTTTAGCAGATGGGAAAGGGGATGTGTAAGAAAGATGTGCTGTGCCTCTATCACATAATGGTCGAGTGTGTCAGAGACAGTGTGGGGGAAGAGCTGGAGCATGTCTGCAGGAATGTGGGTTTCAGCTTTTGCTGCAGATTCTAGGCAGTGGTTTCCTTGTAGAAGTTGAGACTTCATTATAGCAAATGTAAGCTGTACAACAAAACTGACATCTTTTGTGCTTTCAAGGGCTCAATATACTTATGCACAGACCTTTCCAGAGACTGGCAGACCACAGGCTGAAATCCTCACTCTGGTGGTGCACTAGTGGGTGGATGTCTGGACTGTCAGTGCCCAATCTTGTCTTGGCTTTGAGTCCTCGAGTGGTTGAGCTCTTACTGCCTCCCTCGCTGCTCTTGCTGTGTTGCTTTTCTTCTTTGCCCTCTCAGCCTGCTGTATCTCCTGCTGCCCACAGCCCTCAGGCTCTCTTGCTGCCATCACCCACACTTGCCCTGGGCACCCATTCTCGTGGGCCCTCATCCTTAATGGCCCTCATGATGCTCCCTGCCATCTACTCTGTCCCCTCCAAACTCCTTGCTTTTTCTAGCATTTTCCATCATTCCTGCTGTTCTTCCTCCTCCTTGGTGCTCCTCCCTAGTGCTGCTCTGCGTCTTTACCCCCTCCCTTCATTAGCCCAGTGCTCAGGGCAGCATTTCACTCTGTGCACCACCTCAGATTACTCCAGGGGTTTTGGTGGCCGTTATGGTTTGGAGAGGGATAAAGTGGACAAAGCGGCAGTGGGATTCGACTACAAGAGCCAGGCAGAGAAGCATGACTCTCAGAAAGGTGAGCTGGGGGAGCCCAGTGCATCAGGCATGTCAGTATGAGCTCGGGAATGTACCGCTGGGGCTTTGCTTGGTGTTTGCAACCTGCTGCATGAATGGGCTCTGTCAGGTGAGGAAAGCCATTACCTGGGGCATGGCTGCTGGGGAAAGTACCAGCTAAATGAAGAGGAGCAGCAGGTTTCTATGGGCACAGGGATCTGGGCAGTATGTCACCAGGGGAGGGGTGCAGGGGAGACCCACGGGCTAATAGCAGGTGACATGTGCCAGGGAAGTGGAAGGGCTGTTGCTGCAGCCGCCAGTAGGGGAGTCTGACCTTGCTCCGTGTCTTTCTCTAAATCCTAGGAAGGGAAAACTGTTGCCCCTGTGAGAAAAGCCTCAACTCACAGTGCTGCCACTTTTCTGTTTCCCTCCCTTGTCTATTCTCTTCCATGCCATGATCTGGATCCCTGTGGCTGAAGACTATTCTGTGGGCTTTGGTGGGAAGTTTGGGGTCCAGAGAGATCGTCAGGACAAGAGTGCCCTTGGCTGGGACCATCAGGAGGAAGTGCAGCCTCATGCGTCCCAAACAGGTAGGACTGCTGCCAGAGGTGGCGGCACGATTGCCTTGGAGCACACACAGACCTAGAGTTAGTGCTTCGTACTTGACAGTGATCTAGGTGCTGGAAACTGAATGTGTACAGTATGCTGTGAATCCTCAAAGCACAAGGGTAAACTCAGCCAGAGTAGGTGCGTGACTGGATAAGTGCAAGTCCCTGAATAAGGCTTCCCAGACTATATTGTGCTTTCTCTGGGAGGTACATTCCTGATCATAAGCTCATTGAGCAGATGAGCACATGGGAACAAGGCAAAGCAGGTTCCGGGAAAGGCTTGACTGTGTGCTTAACTTCAGTGATCAAGTCAACATTGCACTCAAATGGCGTGACTGGCTTCTCACCCCACTGTCTTGGAAACAGGTATGCCAGTGTACAGTACTGAACGTCTGTGCCCTTTGCTGAAGGAAATGAAGAATTAGTCTTACAAGCTAGTGCCCAGAGCATTTTGCATGTATTATGTTTATTTCCATATATGATAAGATGCCGACAAAGCTAACTCGTATCATTGGTCACAGCATACTGAAGTGAGAGGCGCACTCAAAATGTAAAATATTATACAATACCTCATTATTTTTCCATACAGACTATGCCAAGGGATTTGGAGGTCGTTACGGTATCCAGAAGGACAGAGTAGATAAGGTAAGACTGCATACTTGCAGCCTACAATTGCTTCTTGCTAGTCAGTGCTCATTGCACTGGTGCAAGAGCAGAGACTTCCCAGATGCAGTGAGGTCTCACTGCTCAGAGCACAGCTGCTGCACGGGTGAGGGACCTGGCCTGGTGTGAATACCAGAGTGCAGAGGAAGATGGATACTATGTGAGCCCAGGGAGACTATAATGCAAGGAAGGAATTTTTTTCCACTGTCAGCCACTCTAGAAGCATCAAACTCTCAGACTGAAGAGTCATAGACCTGCTTTCGGGCAGGATTTAGTAGCAGAGCCACAAAGAGCTTTCTAAGCTGTCCCCTCTTGGATATCTAGTACTGTATGAGATACTGGGAGTGTTCTCTCTGGCTGCTTTGCTGTCACACCTGCAGGCCCTGTGAGTACCAATTCAGTCAGGATGAGCTGAGGTAGCTCCTTGGAGATGAAATTTTGTGAGTGCAGCCTTTTGAGAAGTCTCAGAGGCCACAGATTATTGCACTGGGCAGGAACTGCCTCTTACACAGGAGAGGTGCTTTATCAGACTGAAGGCCCATCTGGTGTCCCTGGCACTGACTGGCAGGTGATGATCATGCAGGCAGTGGTAGGCATACAGAATGGTTCTTGCCTTGGAGTACCTCCAGTGAGGTGGTACCGCTGAGGCTGACATTTCTCTTGCTGTCTTACATAAGGGGTAAGGTTTGTTAGCAGATGTCACACCCAGACATAAATGAGGCTTCCCAGAAGCTGGCTTGAATCTTTGGTCCCTCAACATGCAGACCTTCCCAGTCTCTTCTGAACCTTACACAGATCCATGGCCTCTCCAGTGTTTGGCTCTTTACCCTCTTGTACTATTCACCAGCTAGTGCAGCTTTGTTTGTGAGTGATTGGCCCCATAACACCCTCTCTTAACTACTGGTGAAATCTGGCCATTCATAGAATCATAGAATAGTTAGGGTTGGAAAGGACCTCGAGATCATCCAGTTCCAATCCCCCTGCCATGGGCAGGGACACTTCACACTAAACCATCCCACCCAAGGCTTCGTCCAACCTGGCCTTGAACATTGCCAGGGATGGAGCATTCACAACCTCCCTGGGCAAGGATGTTGTGTGGGACAGTGTCAAATGCTTTGCACAAGTCCAGGTAGATGACATCAGCTGCTCTACCCCTGTCCATCAGTTCTGTAGGCCCACCGTAGAAGGCCACCAAATTGGTCAGGCAGGATTTCCCCTTAGTGAAGCCATGCTGGCTGTCACCAAGCACCTTGTTGTTTTTCATGTGCCTTAGCATGCCTTCCAGGAGAATGTGCTCCAAGATTTTGCCAGGCACAGAGGTGAGACTGACTGGTCTGTAATTCCCCGGGTCTTCCATTTTCCCCTTCTTGAAAATGGGGGTTATATTTCCCTTTTTCCCGTTGTCGGGAACTTCACCTGACTGCCATGATTTTTCAAATACGATGGCCAGTGGCTTAGCAACTTCATTCGCCAGCTCCTTCAGGACCCGCGGATGGATTCCATCAGGTCCCATGGGCTTGTGTATGTTCAGGTTTTTAAGATGGTCTCGAACCACATCCTCCCCTACAGTGGGGCCAAGGTCTTCATTCTCACAGTCCCTGCGTCTGCCTTCCAAGACTTGGGTGGTGCTGTCAGGGCATTTGCCAGTGAAGACCGAGGAAAGAAGTCATTCAGAACCTCAGCCTTCTCCATATCCAGGGTAGCCAGTTCTGATAGCTTCCGGAGGGGGCCTACGCTCCACCATTCCTCGTGGTGTTGTCTGTAACTCATCAGTTTCTCTGTTGTTACCTTCTGCAGGCTTTTCTGTCCTGTCCAGGAATTTCTTATGGTCGGTGCAGCTGGCTAAATCTCAGTCCAGGGTGTAGTCATCTGCCTGCAAACCTTAACAAAACCAGGGATGGGGTTGGCAGGAACTTGCCAATCTTCCCGCTGGTGACACCTGCAGGTAGAGCCCTGAATGTGGCTGTATTAGTCTGAAAGCTGGATCCTACCCGCACTTTCCTTTTTGTATTAAATAGTGTTCTCATTAAAGTAGATTAAGCCACTCTATGGCACTTTCTTTTTGCTGCAAACACCCCATCGATGCTATTACCAGTTTAGACATCTCTTCACACCTCATAAAGCCGGCAGTATCTCAGGTGTTCACGCAGGTTTTCACTTGTATGTTTTCCAGCCCGTGCCTCTGTAATGCACATACTGCAGGCAGCAACTCACTGAAGGGATACGTTTCTCGTGGTTAGGCAGCTGCAACTCTGCATCCAATAGGGAAGTGCTTCCATGCCTCATACCACTGGGAGTGCAGGGAACAGGGACATCGGGGCCCTGGACCTCAGGAAGCAGTAGACTGCCAGGCATCTGCTCAGCAATTTGTGATGTTTCTAGGGCGCATTTCTGCCTTGAATGCCCAGCCCTTGCTGTTCCAAGCAGCACTTGTCTTGCCAGTGTGCAGCCTCCTCCATTTGGCTCCACACAGCCTTTTCAGCCCTCCTGAGTACCTCCCTTTGCAACAGGAGCAACCCTTGGCTTTGTCTGGAGGGCAACAGGCAGTGCCAGAGCAGGGCAGGATACAGCCAGCAGCCTCCTCAGGGCCGTGCAGTTGTACAGATGGAGACAGACACAGCTGAGAACAAAGCCTGCAGACACCAGTAGCCAAATCCAGCAGGGAACCTGAGCACTAGCCCTGCCTAACCTGCTGGACACTTCCTCTCGCAGAGTGCTGCTGGCTTCAGTGAGATGGCTGCTCCCACCTCCTGCTATGAGAAAACGAGACCACTGGAGGCAGGTGAGACAGTCGAGTACCAGTCCTGGGCTTGGTGGGAAGCTGTGGATAGGCCTCACGGTACCTCTGTGGCAGCACACTGGTAGGATGTGGATTTGACCTGTGTTAAGGTGCAGGAGAGGGTGGCTTAACTGCAGGTTGCTCTGGGAGAGCAGAGGTCTGGGTTTCTCCTGGCTTCTTGGGGTGTAGAAGGGAGTCACTGAGCAGACTTCATCTGCTGCCTTCTCCACAGGAGCTTCCAGTGGCACCAGCAGCCTGCGGTCACGATTTGAAAACATGGCTAAGACAGCAGCGGAGGAGAGAAGGCAGGCAGAGGGGGACCGGGTGAGGCGGCAAGGTCAGGAGTGCCTGGCAGCTCGGTGGAAGGTGAGCCATGGCCATCTTGACATGTCACAGAATCGCAGAATTATACAGTGGGTTGGGTTGGAAAGGACCTTAAGAACATCCAGTTCTAAGCTCCCTGCCATGGACAGGGATGCCTCACCCTAGACCATGTTGCCCAGGCTCGTTAACCTGGCCTTGAGCACTGCCAGGGATGGGGCAGCCACAGCTTCTCCAGGCACCCTGGGCCAGCGCCTCAGCACCCTCACAGGGAAGAGCTTCTGCCTTATATCTAACCTGAACTTCCCCTATTTAAGTCTGAACCCATCACCCTTTGTCCTGTCACTACATTCCCTGATGAAGAGTCTCTCTCCAGCATCCTTATAGGCCCCCTTCAGATACTGTAAGGTTGCTATGAGGTCTCCATGCAACCTTCCTTCCAGGCTTGCAAAGCAGACTTCTCCTCAGGGCTGTGCAGCTCCATATCCTTTTTACCTCATCTCTTTACAGTAATCTCTTACCTAAATTGCTTCCCTGTAACTGCCAGGAACTGCTGCTGAGCTTCACAACTGCCACTGGATTTCTCCTTTCAGCACAGATCAGAATGTGTCTGCACCCAGATGTAACCTCCTGTGCTTTGGCCCAGGATCCCTCAGTCACACGTCCCCAGTATCACCACCCAGCAGTCTGCATTCAGGGTTTTGCAAACTGGAGATTGCACCCAAAACTTCACAGTTAGAAGAGCTCCTTCTACGCTGTGCTGTTTCTGCATTCAGTGTGCAGACAGGGTTTCACCAGTAAAGTGCTCCCTGATACATTCTCTCCTTGAGCATAATTTCTGCTGACCCCATGGTGGTTACAGGCATGCTGGTGTCCAGTCCCTAGGGCTGCTTTGTGCGAGCTGGAACAGATTTCAGCTGAAGGAGAATTTTCTGAGTTGCTCTGTCAGGAATGGACATTGCTCTGGATTTCATTCAAAAGGATTGAGAGGCTCTTATGACTTTTCTCCATCAGGAAGTCCCACAAAGAGAGAAGGATCGTACAGAGGCAGCCTCTGCCACTATGCCAGCAAGGGTGCCCAGGAGTGCTGACCAAGACAGACCTGTGTCACAAGAAGGGGTGCCAAGGCAGGTGAGGGAAGGCAAGAAGGGGAGCAGGCAGAGGGGATTGCACCTCAGAGGGGCTGTGTTTTATGGGAAGCTCTGCAGGAAGAAATGGGGTGCAGCTGCATCATGGGAGAGGCTTTGGAAGGAGTAAGGGGGAAAATATTGGGATGGTGATGGGACATGGCTGCACAGCACCTTACACTGTGAGACAAGCTCTTGGGACAGTGCAGTGGCAGTGCAGTGAGCTGCAGCTAAGTATGTGGGAGAGGTTCAAGCACATGGGCCATGAGGGTCTTCACAGCAATCCCAGGCGCCAGTTCAGCACAGACCTTATTGTTCAGAAGATGGTGCTCCATTTGTGTAATGGTAGCACTAAAAGCACCTGCAGTGGAGCAGGATCTCTTGTGTTGGGTGCTGTGCAGTCATGGCAGAGCTGCCTGCAGTGGGTGCTTTGTAGGTGACCTCCCTGTCACTTTCTCATTTCATGGCAGGAGACAAAAAAGAAGGATGAGGAAACATCACCCACTTTGCCACCAAGGCCAGTAGATCTGGGCGAAGAACTGTGCAGGAACCCCAGCCAGGATCAGCCAATCTACAGTGAAAGTTTGGTTGCTGGTGGAGACTATGAGGAGCTGCCAGAGCCCTCTGACTACTGTGACAGTACCAGTGGAGGTG
Source organism: Lathamus discolor (assembly GCF_037157495.1). Taxonomy (NCBI): domain Eukaryota; kingdom Metazoa; phylum Chordata; class Aves; order Psittaciformes; family Psittacidae; genus Lathamus; species Lathamus discolor. The sequence continues at coordinate 351,083 of NC_088884.1, forward strand.
CTGACTATGAGGAGCTGCCAGCCCCCTTGGGAAGGGATGCCATCTATGACCATGGAGGAGAAGGAGGTGAGGACTATGAGAACATCCTTCCTGAGGAGCCCAGCCAGAGCCAGCTGCTTGTTGGTGAGTACTAATGGAACAGCCCACATCTGGGGGAGCTTGTATCTGTCTACTAACCACACTGGATGTATGGGGCAGACTCCAGAGGGAATTTGTATCCTGAAGTCTCCTGTGGCCAGGGTAGCAGCCCATGATGATGATGCTGCATGGGGTGCTGGGTCAGGCAGCAAGTATCTTTGCTGGAGCAGTGCTCAGGCAGGAGGACTGGAGAGCTCTAAAGAAGCTGACCTGGACTGACTCTCTTGGTGCACTGCCTCCTGGCAGTGACTCCTGGCAAGTGACTGCTGGTGCTGCACTGAGCCCTGGTGGTGCCCTCTCAATTCTGCCTGTTGCTCACATGGCTGGTGCTCATTAGACCTGATCTGGTGGTGTCTCCTGCACGTGAGGAGTGCAGGATGGTCTTCCTCCAAGCACGTAAGCAAACTGCATGGGCTGCTGTTGATGTTTCTGTTGCAGCTTCGCTGGTAGTGGAGATGGTAAGTGGAGAGGTTGGAGTTAACATCCAGCCTTTTTCTTGGGAGAGGAACATGAAGCATCAGGACCCCACCTCTCTCCCTGTGGAAGGGAAGGAAGTCCTACCGTGTTTTGAGCCATGGGAAACCTCTCCCTGTTGATAGGGATGTGGTTGGATGTTGTTCACCCGAAGGCTGACAGCTGGATGGAGGGTGGCACTGACCAGGCCTATATGGCTGCTTCCAGCTTCTTTCTCATCTGCCCATCTTGTCTTCTGCAGCGGAAATGGACAATGTTTATGATGTGGAGAACCCTGGGACCTGCGCAGTGGCTCTCTATGATTACCAAGGAGGTGCGTCTGCCATCCAGGCTGTGGGTAGGGGCACGGGGAGCTGGCTGGCATGGTGAGGCAGGGAGGTGGTGGCTTACACCATCAGCAGTGGTGATTTAGATGTGGGTGGTTTAAATTTCTTCCTCTTGGAAAGCAGAATGGGACCTGACTTGGGAACAGAGAAGCTTCACCTTTCCTATGTGAAGTCTTGGTCCTTCTCTGATTTATCTGTGCTGTTTGATGTGGGTCGGGTGAGATGGACTCTGTGGGTTATCAGAATGCTTGTTCTATATTCTTCTCTTGGGGTGGGGGTATGTAAATCCAGCTCTTTCTGGGTTATCTTTGCATTGTGACCATCTTTTCTGAACAATTTTGCAGATGGCGATGATGAGATTTATTTTGATGCTGATGACATAATCACACACATCGAGATGGTAGATGAAGGCTGGTGGCAGGGGCAGTGCCATGGCAAAATAGGCCTCTTTCCAGCAAATTATGTGAGGCTTCTCCAGTGAAACCAGCATTGTCCAAGGAGCTTCTGTACAAACTTTTGCATTTCTCTGCTTCAGGCTTTTGCATGGTATTGGCTTGATTTGGCTTGGCCTGGTGGGTCTGCATGCAAGAAATACAAAACCAAACTGGCAGTGTCTACAGGAATGTTTCAGCCTGTGCCCAAAAGGACTTTGGTTCCACTCCACTTCCAGATAGGAAAGGTGGGATGTTTTAAGTGCATGCGAGTACAGTATAAGACATCTTTTCTACCTAATGTGTCCCATACTGTCAGCCTGCAAACAGAACTATGTCCATTCCTGTTTCTGAAAGGGCCATTCACAGAAAAGAAACAGCAACTCCAATCTAGTCAAGGCAGAAGGGACATAAGCTACGGGACCTTTTTAAGTTGCTGAGGCCCTGGGTTTTATCCTACCCGGGTGTCAAGGAAAAGAAGACCATAAAGGGCAAACCTGCCTTTGGTCACAAGCAACATGAGGCTGGTCTATCCGGTCAAATTTCAGGGCTGGGGCCTGGGAACTTTTCACCATCCCAGTGAACACTGCTGCTTTCTCCTGTACACAAACACAAGCTTGGCTATAGTGAACTGTTCCATTAAACAACAGAAGTGTGCTGGCTCAATGAAAATGTGGGATGATGTTGCTAGGGAGGAGATTACTCACTTGGTTTTCCTCTGTGTGCCAAGAATGCTGTTGGGAGATCTGTGATTTTCTGGGGTAAACCTTGAAAAAAGAACTGTAAAAAATAGATGGTTTTATAGGAAAAAATACTCTGGAAAATCTATCTTGGAGAAGAGTAAAATACTAAAAGGCTTCACTTAAAGAGTTTGTTAACAACTACTGCCCTTGTCCTCATCCAGGCAGGCCATCAGAGGACTGTTCTGCTAGGGAAATCCTTCCGGTCTAGGAAATTAATCAGAATAAGTGCTGCTTGATACAGGCAGTAGAATACTTTTAAGACAGTGACATATTTCCTGTTAACTGCTCTGAGAGTATAACTGAGCATAGACATGCAGGTGGGGCTGGAAGAACCATCCCACAGCTTTTTTCTAACCTAGGGGCTCCAGCGTGTTTTGCAGTCTGTACTAAAAGTAGGTTCCACCATCCAGTATTTGGATCAGCCTGTTCTCCGTGCTGTTGGGTAAGTCCCTGTGCTGAAGTCAGGCCTCCTCAGTGTGGCAGTAAAATAGGTACACCTAAACAGGCCTTTGCATGACTTACTAGTTAAGAAACATTGCAGTTTAATTAACAATGGAGTTAGTTACTTGTTGGAGGGTGCTGGCTATAGCCTCCTTATCTAAAGAATGCTGCTTTTATTTACAATATCCTGCGTATCTGACACTGTTTGGAGAAAAATGATTGCATAACCTGAAGGTACATAAACTTCGTAACTGCCCCCTTTGGGCAGAATTCATCCGGGCAGCGTCGGTCACTCCTGTGCTCTCCCTCATAGCTGTAGTAATAAACAGACTAAAATTGCGTCCTGGTTATTCTGTGACAGCACATGTCCCTGTGTCTGCTGCAGGCTTGGTTCCTTGCACAGTTGTCGTGGTTTAAACAAAATCACACAGCTCGTTCACTCACTACCCCCCTTCTTTCCCTCCCTCTACTCCTGGAGGGACAGAGAGGAGAACTGAAAAGAATGCAACTCCCACAGGTTGAGATAAGAACAGTTTAATAACTAATGTATAACACAAACCACTACTGCTACCACCAGTCATAATAATGATAAAGGAAATAACAAGGGGAGAGAATACAATACCGCAGCACCAGCGGACCGATAACTTCCCAACCCCACGTGACCGAGCACTGACCCTTCTGGGTAACTCCCAGTTACCTCCCTGGGCATGATGTGCTGTGGCATGGAATACCTCTTTGGCTAGCTTGGGTCAGGTGTCCTGTCTCTGCTTCCTCCCAGCCTCCCCTCGTCCCTGGCAGAGCATGAGGCTCACAAAGTCCTTAGGCAGAATAAACATTACTTAGCAACAATTAAAAACAATTGGTGTTATCACAGCTCTGTTCCCAGGCTGGAAGTCAAAACACAGAGCTTGCACCAGCTACTAAGAAAGAGAAATACTGCTACTGGTGAGCCCAGGACAACAGTGAAAAGGGCCCCTGATTCTAGCCCTCCTTCATCCTGGGTATGGGGAAAGGCTGAGCAGGTGGGATTCAAGACGAGGTGAACTTTTAATGTTTAAAACAGGTTTCAGTAATAATGCAACACAAACTGAAGCCCTCCCTTGAACTGGTATATTCCAGGCTAGACGCTCAACATACCACTCTAGGAGTTGTTGTTCTTTTCGAATCATAGAATAGTTCGGGTTGGAAAGGACCTCAGGATCATCCAGTTCCAACCCCCCTGCCATGGGCAGGGACACCTCACACTAAACCATGCCACACAAGGCTTCATCCAACCTGGCCTTGAATATTGCTAGGGATGGAGCACTCACAACCTCCCTGGGCAACCCATTCCAGTGCCTCACCACCCTAACAGGAAAGAATTTCTTCCTTATATCCAATCTAAACTTCCCCTGTTTCAGTTTTAACCCGTTACCCCTTGTCCTGTCACTACAGTCCCTGATGAAGAGTCCCTCCCCTGCATCCCTGTAGCCCCCCTTCAGGTACTGGAAGGCTGCTCTGAGGTCCCCACGCAGCCTTCTCTTCTCCAGGCTGAACAGCCCCAACTTTCTCAGCCTATCTTCATGCAGGAGGTGCTCCAGTCCCCTGATCATCCTCGTGGCCTCCTCTGGACTTGTTCCAGCAGTTCCATGTCCTTTTATGTTGAGGACACCAGAACTGCACACAATGCTCCAGGTGAGGTCTCACAAGAGCAGAGTAAAGGGGCAGGATCACCTCCTTCGCCCTGCTGGTCACGCTCCTTTTGATGCAGCCCAGGATGCGATTGGCTTTCTGGGCTGCGAGCGCACACTGAAGCTGGCTCATGTTCATTTTCTCATCGACCAGCACCCCCAAGTCCTTCTCTGCAGGGCCGCTCTGAATCTCTTCTCTGCCCAACCTGTAGCTGTGCCTGGGATTGCTCCAACCCAGGTGTAGGACCTTGCACTTGTCATGGTTGAACTTCATAAGGTTGGCATCAGCCCACCTCACAAGTGTGTCAGGGTCCCTCTGGATGGCATCCCTTCCCTCCAGCATATCAACCGGACCACACAGCTTGGTGTCATCGGCAAACTTGCTGAGGGCGCACTCAATCCCACTGTCCATGTCAGCGACAAAGATGTTAAACAAGACCGGTCCCAACACCGATCCCTGAGGGACACCACTCGTTACCGGTCTCCAGCCGGACATTGAGCCATTGACCACAACTCTTTTGTGGTATGCGAATACCATCACAATAGGAATAAATCAGGGACACACTGGGGTGGGGGTGCAGTGTGTGAGAAACCGTAGTGTTTGATATTGAGAAAAATCACCGTGTGTGCCTTTCCATCATGACACACTGTGGTTCGGGTTAGAAACTTTCAATTTTAGTGTAAATTTCCTGGCTATTGATTGTTTGGGTTTTTTTTCGGGGAGGCTGTGGGGGGTGGGGGTGTTACCGTTTTTTCTCTCTGAAATCACTTCCCCAGTCTTTTTCCTCATGCAGTTCACCCATTATTTCCTGATGTTCCTTTCCAGGGGGCTCACCAGAATAGGTCTGGTTGTGGCAGACTCTTTGTGTGTCCCAGTGAGACTCTGAGCTAGGGGTGTTTTTAATAACTTCATACAATCAAGAAGGGTGTATAGCAAGTAGAGCCAGCTGTGAGGCTTGCAACCTGTTTGGCTGGGAGCAGCAGCCGTCCCAGCACATGGGCTGCAGAAGCATTTCTTTCCCTGAAGAATAAAATCAGTGTGTGTTGTGTACTGAGAACTGGCAAACTCTTCCCAGCAAGCTGTATGTCTCATGGGCCTGGGTTTTGGCTCTCCAGTAGTTTTCTTTGGGAACAGAATGGATTTTGCTGGGTATCTCTTGTAACTGAGCACTATGAGGAGGAGGTGGTGATTGTGAGCCAGGGGACCGAAGCACAACCCCCCAGAAGGCAAAGGTTTCACTGGTAGGATGGCTTTGGTCCTATCTCCATAGCAGTTGAAAGCTTCCCATGTTGGGATTTCACAGACGCTAGGTTTTAGAGTCCAGTGAGCTGCCAGTCAGTGTTGGATACCTGACTGCAAGAGAATCACACAGAAGAAACCAAGAACAGTGTGCATCAAGGTGAACCCACACCTCTTGGGTTCTCCTGCCAACCCAGCCCCTGGTCTTGATAAGTATCCCACACATGTCTCATCCTCCTGGTGGCACTTACAGTGACTATATACTTCCCTGCCCCTAGACATGGTTGTGTCATCTCTTAGATGCCATGGCCACTGAGTTTGCTCTTCCCAAGCCACTGGTTGGGGATGTGGCATCACGCTGCACCAGTTAGAAGAGTTTTTATCTTGTCTCCTGCCATTTTGGGGGTGCTTTGCTCTGCAATAGCCAACACTTAGAAAAGCACAAGTTCTAACTGGGGGTGACTCAAGACACGGTGTTTGTTAAGCCACAGGCAAATTTACATTATCAGGGATCTCAACTGGCCTTTCTTCCATCATCCTATTTCAAGTCTCACTATGACACAAGGGTTCTGCTTACTGCCACGCGAAGCTATGACCACCATGTCCACATGATCGAAGCATGAGGAAGCAGTTATTGCTCATAAAGCTCAGATAAGGGCTGCTGAAGCTGGTGCTTACTGGGTTCTTGTGGCGAGGGTTGCTGTGGCCCCCAACATGCCAGTGCCAGGAAGCCTAGCAGATAGAGGCTGGGTGTTCTGGTGCACAAATACAGCAAATACGGTGCGGCAGCCTCTGTGAGGCTGCTGAAGAAATGGAGCTGTGAGAGAGGTAAAAAACCATCTGCAGTCACCTTGGCTTGGGTGCAGACCTGTCCCAGGCAGCACTTGGCACAGGCAGACTGCACTCAGCCAGCCTGAAACCAGCGGCTGCTCTTGGCTGAGTGAGGGAAGGGATCCAGAAAGGCTTAAGCTCACATATATGTTGATAACGGAGCAGCAGGGCTGGAAGCCCCAGCGCAGACTGTGACTGCACAGCAAATCTTAATTTCTCTGTCCAGTGCATGTATCTATGTATCAGTCACGATTTTAAAAGTTGACCAATGGAGAATTCACTGCTTCTGTTGGGAGTTTTTTCTTACAGCTGCTTACTGCAATAATCTGTCCAGGCAGTTGCTCACTGTGGGTCTTTTTCCTGTTGGAATTGCTCAAATGTCAGCTCTGTCTCACTCACAATTTTCAGGTCTTTCTCTTCCTAATTAAGGACACTGTATTCTAATCGTGTTCTCTTGTTGTTTGTACTTGCACACTGTGATCAGTATCAGTGTTTGTTTGCTAAGTAGAAGAGCCAAGTTCTGATTAATTTATCTTTTACTCTCCAGTTCATCAACTTGGAAAAAAAAAAAAAAGTATTGAGAGGAAAACCTTCAGTCAAAAGATGAATTCTGCTTTGCCTCATGCATGACGTCCAAACTTGTCTCTCCATCCTGGATGTGGGTGTTACAAGGCTGAGAAACTACTGTCTGCCAAGCACGTCAGCGGTGCCCCAGATCAACATGGTTTTTAATAGTGTTGAGGTTTTTTTTTGTTACTTGTCTTGCGTCCATTGGACGGGTACATAAGGACCGTCTCATCCGAGATTCTGGAAATCTCAGACTATCGCTGCTTCCAGCCAGCCTGCAGCCAAAGCTGTGTGCATTTTGATGCAAGAACAGCCCAACTTGTTTGTCCCGGTACTGCAGCAAGGAGCAGGAGCCTGAGATGGGCAAGTGCTGGGAGAGACAATGGCAGCATTCTCAGAAATTGTCTCGTCTCGAGCTGTCCCTGTGCAAAGCTGCAAAATGCACATTGATCTGTATCATTCCAAGATACGTGTTTGTGAACTGTCACAGTGCTCAGGCAGTGGATTTCTTACGGCACAAATGCCTCCATGGTGTAGGTGTGGGAGAGGACGAGTCTGTCCAGAACCTTGTTGGATGCTTTTACTTGTGACCTGTTAGCCAGAGGCAGGAGTCTGCTACGGTGAAGCTGGTACCAGTGAAAGTGGAGACCTGCCTGCTACATGGGAGGAATGGGGCACCTCAGGAACCAGAGTGATAAAAATGGGAATAAATATAATAGTAGGAGGTTGGGCATGTAAGGGCAGTCACCTTGTGCTCTGAACTGGGGCTCAACGCTTGGAAATAGGAGCAGGTGACCAAGAGTGTGAGACCGTCACATGCTATCAAGCAGCCCTTGGGAGGGACTCTTCGTCAGGGACTGTAGTGACAGGACAAGGGGTAACGGGTTAAAACTTAAACAGGGGAAGTTTAGATTGGATATAAAGAGGAAATTCTTTCCTTTTAGGGTGGTGAGACACTGGAATGGGTTGCCCAGGGAGGTTGTGAGTGCTCCATCCCTGGTGGTGTTCAAGGCCAGGTTGGATGAAGCCTTGGGTGGGATGGTTTAGTGTGAGGTGTCCCTGCCCATGGCAGGGGGGTTGGAACTAGATGATCTTGAGGTCCTTTCCAACCCTAACTATTCTATACTGTGGGTACCCAGCCATGACCTGTGGGTCATCGTGTTTCCAGCCACAGGAGGGAATTGTTAGTTCCACTGCAGGAGGGACAGTGAGTTCTCCAGAGCTGCAGATGGTGCTTTCCCCATGCTGACAAATCCAGGCTGGATTAGGCATGGAGCTACAGGGCTACAGTACAGCCACAGGAAACCTGCAGAGGAATGACACCAGTTTTTCACCATCGTCTGGAGCAACGTAGTAGTCAGTAGACCCAGCCACATGACAAGAAATGCCAGATTTAAACCTCAGACATCCTGTACACAGTGGACAAAGAGGAAGACATGATAGGAAAGTCTTCCTTTTTCTCCTGGGCTGCATAGGAATGAGCCTTGAAAGAATCTCCATCTTGCTTCAGCTCCTTTCCTCTCTCTCACTTGCACTGAGGCGGTTTCTCATGGTAACTAATGACTTACCAAGTATTTCCCGGTGCAGTGACACCTGCTCAGTGCTGACTTGTCCAGAAACACTGTACAGGAGGCAGGGGGGGAGTACTGATGCCACCAGTGCCAGGGAGGCAGCTGGTTTCTGTCATTCCTGCTAGGAGAAGGAAGGCTCCCCTGACCACTGTGATGGTGATTCAGTAGTGTGAGACCCAGCTCAGCGCTGGTGCAGTCCTTAAAGCAGGATGCCTTATGTCACCACGACACACTTCTGCATAGCTCCAGCATCTGAGGGCATTGTATCACCCTTCCTCCTACAGTGGGCAGATGTGCTCCATGCCCACTCTGGGAAGCCAGCCGCTCCTGCAGGATGTGGGTTTCCTCACAGAGCCACCGCATTCCATTTGCACTTGGGTGAGCAGACCAGATAGCCAGAGCACATCACCATGGGAGGTATGGTCCTGAACCTTGGGCATGGTCCAGCCCCAGTTCCAGGTGATGGTTGGACTGAGGGAGCCAGCAATTACACATGGTTAGCTTCTGAAAAGGACTGGATTGCTTCATTTGAGGCATCACCAACAGACACAACCCAGAACTACTCAAGAGCCCTGTGTGACACTACTAGGTTTGCTCCCAAGTAATGTGTCTATAGGGAACATTGTGAAGGTCCAACCATGACTGAGGCCCTGCCCCACCCCAGGCAGCAGTCCTGCCCTCTCAGCTCTCTCTTACCTCCATGTCCAAGAGCAGTGGACAGCATCCAGTGCTTGGAAAGAATTAAAAACTAGCAATGTGCTCAGCTGCTGTCCAGTTGTCTTACCTGCATGAGGATGAGCTTCCGTGTCCTCAGGGCTTGTGAGTGGAGGAGAGGCTTTTAACCCTTTGAGGGCACTTAGGGAGAGGCTTTCACAAGTAGGTCTTGTTCAGTGGCAGGTGCAAGTAGCAGAGGAGCATCCCTCAGTCAACCTGCACAAGCGGTACTTGCACCTACAGCACAAAGCCCTCCTGGCAGAGGACCCACCTTGATCTCCTGTTCTGCTCTGGGCTGTGCAAAGCGCAGACCAGCCAGGGCTCTCTAGCCTTGGCCTCCTGGTCCAAGCCTGTAGCAGCTCTTGGGGTGCCTGGGCTGCAGCTCCAAGCAGGTCCCCATGCCAGGGGCCCAGGGCTACAGGAGGGTGGCTGGCCAGGGCCACCAGGAGCTGCATTCCCTGTGCCCTAAGTCCTTCCTTACGACTCAGTTTTACCTCTTGCAGGGCTATGAGATGCCTACATTGGCCAATGCTAGCAGAGAGGCAGCAATGAGGAGGGCTGGCAACAGACATCCATCCTCCCACCATCTGTGATAACTCTGCCCACCCAGCCCAGGCTGGGCAGGGGTCTGGGGTGGAGTGTGGTCCAAGGGACCGGGAGAACCTGGCCACAGTGGGACTGTGATCTGACAGCAGGTCTGATTGGACTTGATTAAAGCACCAAGTAGAGTCCTGTGAGTTCTTGAAGAGCTGGGCAGCAGGATTACATGGACTTACACAGAGTGAATGCTTTCTGCTCTGAGCCTGGAACCCCTCCTGATAGGAACAGCAGGTTTAGCTGGAGTTCACCACATGGTGCCATGGAAATGTAAAGTGGGAAACCCAGGAAATGTGAAGACTGCAACAGGGAGTGAATCTGGAGATCAGGACTGAGACATGATTCTGCAATTCTGCAGCAGGAATATGGAATTGCTTTATTGCAGTCTTTTTGCATCCCTGTTTCCTGATGATCCTGTAGGAGCTGATCCTGTAACAAGCTCTGTCTGAAGCTTTAAGAGTTGAGGAGCTGAGCAGAAATGTCATTTGAGAAGTAGGGACTGGATAGGCAGCAACACTTGAGGGGAAGGAGTACCCCGTATGGAAACCAGCATAGACAGCAGAGGAGCTACTACCTCAATGAGGGGGAAAATCTGATCCATGTCTGTTTTCTGTGGTAATGTCTTCAGTACGGCCTTTTTGAGAAGAAATATCAATGTTTGTGTCCTCCTCTGGTCTACTGAGGCATATCAAATCTAGCCTTGTGGGCCCAGTGAGAAATCAAATCTCCATGAATTTGTGAAGGATCAGGGGAGTTGTTTTAAACTGAATGCCTAAATTTGGGTGAGCATCCACAAAGATCAGGCCCAGCTCCTGTAACCACTCAGCACTTTAGGAAATGAGACTCTAACCTGGGTGCAGGGCCCTTACCTTCTCCAAGGGTAAGTGTTGCACTTTCCAAAACCCAAGTGTACTGTTGCAAAACTGGGAACTTCTCCAAGTCAAGTTTCCCTTCTTGTTCAGAGAGATGCAAACTTCCAGCTCAAGAATTCCTTCTCGAGCAAAACCCACCATTGCTTGTATCGCAGGTCACTACAGCAGTGCTGCCATCTCGCTGTTCATGGTCTCCACTTGTGCACAAATGCTTCCTTGGGACACAGAGACAAGAAAACCTGTGCAATTCATGGTGTTCAGGGTGGCAAGAATCTGCTTGCTGCATCCAACCCCTACCCGAAGCACAGCCAGCTCCATGGTCAAAGCTCCTGTGGGCTGTATCCAGATCTCAAAGCCTTCCTGTGACCCCGCTCCACTATGTAATGATCTTCAGAGTGACTGTTGTGCCTTACCTCCAGGTGGAAGGAAACCTCTTGAACCTCCAACTCTGAAAACTCTGGGGGTTTTGTTTATGAAAAGTTCAATATGAGTCAACAGTTTGTCGTGGTGGCCAAAAAGGCCAACTGTTTCCTAGGATGCATAAGGCACAGTACAGCTAACTGGTTAAAAGAAGTGACTGTCCCACTATGCTTAACTCTATTTCAATACTGTGTGCATCACAAAGATGGTGAAAGGACTGGAGGACATGACTTAAGCAGCAGGTACTGAATTTGTTCAGCTTACAGGAGACTGAGGTGACTTCATTGCTGTCTACAGCTTCCTCATGAGGGGAAGGAGGTGGAGAGCGTGATGCTGATTTCTCTCTGTGTGCAGTGATAAAGCATGAGGGAATGGCTTGAAGATGTCAGGGGAAGTTCAGATTGGGTATTAGGGAAAAGCAGTCAAGCACTTGAACAAGCTCCTCAGGGAAATGGTCATGGCTTCAAGCCTGCCATGACCACTTCCGAGGTCATGGGGGAAGTGTTCAGGAAGCATTTGGACAACACATACCTGGTTTAACTTTTAGGTTGCCCGATATGGAGTCTAGAGTTGGGACTCAATGATCCTCGCAGGTCCCTTCCCACTGAGAATATTGCATGATTTTATGAACTTGAAACCTCCTGTCTGAATTTTGCCTGCTGCCTCTCATCCTCACTCCCTGCCCCAGTGATGAGCCTGGCATTGTTTTCTCGATAGCTTCACCATAGGTAACAGACTGCTATGGGGTCCTCACAAAGCCATTCCTCCTGCAGGTTGAGCAAGCCCAACTCCCTCTGCTTTTGATCACAGTGGAAATGCTCCAGCCCTGGCCATCTTGGTGGCTCTTCACTGAACTCTTGAGTCTGCTGGTGTATTCCTTGTTCCAGGGAACCCAGCACTGAATGCAGCACTTTGATATGACAGATGTATTGACTAGAGGGCCATAACTACTTCCCTCATTCCACTCTCTTTGGTGCTGTTCACACAGCTCAAGATGCTGTTGCCCACCTCTGCTGTCAGGGCACACTCATGTCTGGTTTGCAGCCCACCAAGGTCCCCGAGGGCCTTTTCCACAGAGCTGCTGCTCAGCAAGGCACCCCCAGAATGTGTGTTCTCAGGGCTTTTTCTTCCCAGGCACAGGACTCGCTATTTGTCCCTGCTGAACTTCATGCGGTTCTTTCTGGCTCATTCCTCCGGTCTGTCCAGGTACCTCTAGATAGCAGCCCTGCTCTTAAGCATATTCACTGTTCCCCTCAACCAGCACACTGTCATCTTTCATATCACTAATGAAGATGTCAAACAGGACAGGTCCCCAGCTCAGATACCTGTGATGCTCTACTTGGCACCAGCCTCAGGGTCACTGTTTCTGCCAACTTGTACTCAGAAAGCAACAGGGAAGTCACCACTGAGCAGCACTTTTGCCTAATGATTGTAACCTTGTACTTCGTGGTCAGCTGTGGCTCTGCACCCACAGCTCCGCTCCTCACACTCCCTATGACCAGCTCCGTCCTCTCACTGTATGGAGCCAGCTCTCCAAAGCTCAGCTAAGCCTTGCCCAGGCTTGTGCATCCAGTCTGCCCCAGAGGCCAATTACTGCACTTTAAACAAGATGCTTTAAATAGAAGGCTGAAGTTTGAGAGAGATATTTCCTTGTTTCCAGTTTGTCTGCTTGGTACCCATTCCCCACAGGCTTCTCTCCACAGAGAAAATGCCATCAGAGCTTCAGTGCCCATTACTAAGAGCCCAGAGCACTTCACTTTCTCCCCTCGCAGGTTTTTGTGAGAGACCTGTAAACAAGGCTTAGAGTGGCCTATTAAAAGTTTGAGGCAGTCACTCAGAAGTAACTTTGAAGCTGTTCACATCTGCTGTAATCAACTGCATCATCATGTCATAAACAGCAGAGTGAGGCATGTGAGAAGAATGTCTTTGGTCTGTGCAGACTCCCGATCTTTGAGATGTTCATACTCTAGGCAAAGAAACACATAAAGTTGTTGACGTACTAAAACGAGAAAAAGGTAAATAATTTAACCTGAATGACAGCAAACTTTATGGAAAACTTCAGTAAATACAAAGCTGAAGTTCCACAGCCATTTGTAATAATGATTGTGCCTTCTTGCCCAAATTCCTTCTCTACTCTGAGGCAGTGTAGCTACATTATAGATGTATACTACAGCTGTGTCAGATAGGTATTGTTTCTGTGAAATACGGGGGGAGCACTTCCTTTGGAAAGCAGAAACTCTGTGTTTCAGCAGCCTTCAGTCTCATATTCAGGTACCATGCTCCTGTGCAAACAGGCAGAAGGCATTTAAACATTAGTAAGAAGAGGACAACAACCAAAATACAAATGTTGACTGTACATGAGATTGTTGCAGCATCAGATATTACACATTTAAGCTAAACCAGCATTTGGATAACTTGCCTTTATTATTTCACAACATAATGTTTGTAAGTCAAATAAAGAAACTGAAAATCTTTACAAAAGAGAAGAAAGAGCCTGTGCTGGGCATTACCAGGATTTATTAAAAGTAATCAGAGGTTTCAACTTGTTCTGTAAAAGCAGATTAGGGACAGGGAAGGGGCAGGAAGAAAAGTGAGAAAGGGTACAAGAAATTGTTTTAAATTAAAGCCATGGGAAGTTACAAAATCAAACGTACAGCACAGGACTGGGAGGCACAAGGAGGTACACAGAACACACGTGAATTGTCATTATGAACTGGTTTCAGCTCGAACAGTTATTTTTCTTCCTAGTACCTGGTACAGTGCTATGACACACTAAAGAAGTGAAACATTTCTTCAGCACTTACAAAGAGGGGAAAAACCCAATAAAAGAAAGACTTCCCCAAGAGGCCTCAAAGCAGAGCTTCTGCTAAAATCCAAAGGCTTCCTTTGATATTAAAAGCATTTTTTGACACTATCTCCTCCATCTAACACCAAATATTTCAGTATTATCAGAATCATGGAATGATCTGGGTTGGAAGGGACCTTAAAGCTCCTCCAGTCCCAACCCCTGCCATGGGCAAGGACACCTTCCACTAGAGCAGCTTGCTCCAAGCCCCTGTGCCTATCCTGGCGTTGAGCACTGCCAGCGACGGGGCAGCCATAGCTCCTCTGGGCACCTGTGCCAGCGCCTCAGCACCCTCGCAGGGAACAACTTCTTCTTATATTAGATCTCCTGACAGACTTCACAGAACATCTTTAGATTTACAAAACAAATGCTCTGTGTAGGGCAATGGCACTGCACAGTTCCGACAACCTCTTCTCAGGGGCAGTCTGGGTGGACCAAAGAAATGTTAATACGGACCCAACAACTGGCAGTCACCTAAGGAATGGTGACGGTCACCCGATAATCACTCTGTGAAAACACTGCACCACTAAGCCAGTGCTGTTTGTACTCGAAATTTTAAAAAGGTTGGTTTCCTGAAATGTAATAATGGCAAATGACTAGGAAAATTAACACATTTCAAACAAGCAGTGTAAGCCGGGAATTGTCATTTAATGGTACCCCAAATGAATAGCCAAAAAAAGAGCAAAATATAAATAAAGAAGAAAGATGAAAATAAAATCGTAAGGGTTACTAATCACATGAAAACCCCACAAAACTGACAGACACTGAGGGAATCAATAAAATATCAATTGACAATAGCATTATGGACAGCAAGATTCCAGAGCTGTATAAACACAAACTCGATCATGAGCAGATCCACCTTTGGATACTGCTGGTGAAAATAAAACAGCAATGCAAAAACGCAGAAATATTCCGCAGATCCTTTTGATCTGTACCTGGAACAAAACAATGACTGCATTTAATCTCGTATAATGGTAATGAAGGAACAAACATGTTGATGCATTTGGTCAAGGAAACTCTACAGAAGCATCTCCTACAATTACACATTTTTCAGTCAAATGCCCAGCATCTCACATAGTTGTCTTAAACTAGCCACAGCAACTTCCCTTTGATCTGTATCACAATGATGCACTAATGAATTTGCGACTCAATCAACAACCTAGTCAAGAGCTGCAGGGAACAGTACCCTCAGTGCTAGTCACACGTAACTTCAGAAGAGGGAATCAAGCTAACAAACTTCTTGTCCCAAACGCAGTACAAAGGTACCTTCAGCAATACAGTGCATTTGAAATTATCTAAAAGAAATACACTTGGTACAACATGGCACCTTAATTAAAAATATCAGCATTGTAACTGCAATCTGGGGCAGTTTAAATGGATTAAAAACTGGTACAGGACCAGAGCTCAAAATGCAGCAAACAGGGAAACATAAATAAGCATCTCAGAACCTTGTTTTGCACCTCAAAACCAAGTCCTCACACACCAGGATATGATAACTATATCAATTATTGCATAACGAAATGACTTTGTCCATATAATTTACAAAGGACATGGAACTCAGTACTTCAACGCCCAGTAAAAGTATAGGCAATGAAGCCTCTTGTAAAGAAATTTCCCGGCAGAAATCCTACAGCCCCTGTGTACCAGCATTCAAATCAGCTTCTCTGGCCTTTTATTATGGATTTGAGAAATCCATAGCTCTAATAGCCACTATCAAGTCCCATCAGAACTGCAGATCTCATCCCCCGGGCAATCTAAAAAGCACAAACAAAAGATCCTTCAGAGTCACTGGAGTATTCCACACGTTTCTGCATCTTCCCCTAGAACTCACGCTGCAGACTTGTCAGCCCAGCCCAAACCAACCCAATGGGATACGCTGCTTTCCTCTTGGGAACGGCTTCTAACTGTGCCCTCCAACAGAAGCTCAAGATCAGAATTATGATACAAGAGAACCTTGTTTTTCAGCTTGGATCCAGGAAAGCAAGGGCAGGAAAGTTAGTATTACCCTGCTTATTGATGCCTTTTTTCATATTCTTTTCCCTCTCTTTTCTCCTTACGGGACTCTGGGAACAGAGCAAATATTAAGAGTCTGAGGACTACCATCAGCAAAACAAACCATATCCTAACTGGAACTAGCAACCCCTTTCACCTACCCTGTTGCCGGACTCACCTGTACCGCTTATGTCTACATAAACACAAGGGATCAGTGAACTCCATGGCTAGATCTCTACATCTAGATGGAGTACTGTTACTTGAGATCTTTTTCCTAAACTGCCCCAGCACCTGGATGCTGCATGAGCAACGTTAACTCCAGATCACACAACATGATGTGCATTAAGTCCTTCTCTCCCCCATGCTCCTTAAAACATGATGCCATGGCTCTACTCCCAGCTCAGCAAACCATACCCCTGGGTAACTCAGGTCAACTCTTGTCTCTTCATCCCTGAACACAGTGGACACGCTCCTCTGCATTGTAATACACCTGCCCTTGGCGCAGACGTGGCTCTTCCTGCTGGTACCAGAGCTGCTCATCGAACTCCGGGAAGAAAAAGGCAATTTCTCTGCTGGCTGATGCTGGTGAATCTGTTGGAAAACAGAGGAGAAGGTGAGTGATGGCAGTGTGACACTACAAACGTGCTACATTCCAAAGGGAAGGGCAAAAGCCACAAGAAAAGCACCAGGCTCAAGTCACACCAGGACAGGGGTGAGCGGAGTCTGCAGAAGTGAGTAAATCATTAACTGTGACTTCCATACTGGAAAGCAAGCAAAACACCAGTGCTCACACCTTCCTGAGCTCCAGCCTTTGCCCAACACTCAGCAAAGAAGGATGGGTCTACCTGAGCCATGAGTGGTATTCCTGGTGTCAGTGAGGCCATAAGCTCCTCGGATGGAGTCTGGGACGCTGTTTCGGGCTCGGAATACTTTGGTGGGTCCCATCAGGGATCTCCAGAGAGGGACAGCATTCTCATGGGCCAAGATGTAAGCCCACATGGGGCCACTGAGAAAAAGACCAGGGAAGAGGAGAGGTAGATAAGGTTGCAAAAGGGCACGGTTTCATTCTTATAGATACAGCAAGTGCAAACAAGGAAGTGCAACTGTCTTCCAGTGCTTTTGGGAGGCGACACAGCCCCACCATGGCACTAGACCTTGAGTCTGTGGCTCAGAGCAAAGCATTTGTGTGAATGCCCTCCTCCTAGGTGATGGCACCCACCACCCTTGGGTATGCCACCCCACTAAGTCCTACTACAGTCACAGCAGGGTTATCTCCTGGCATTTCTCCACCCCTGAGGCCTTCCACCTTGGGTGAGACACGTCCCACGCCAAAGCGGCCTCTCCACCCAAAGGCGGGACAAGGGTTCTCTGTGAAGTGAAGGGAGCTCCCTCCTGGCGCCCCGCAGAGACCGGCTGCGGGCATGGCAGGTACCTGGCCATGAACTCCACCAGCCGCTGGTAGAAGAACCGCCCTGCGGGAGAAAGACGGGCGGGTCAAACCGCGCAGCGCCCCGGCCCCGGACACGCTCGTCCAGCCCCAGCCCCAGCCCCAGCCCCGTGCCGCCTACCCGCGTGCTCCCGGTAGAACCGGCGGCTCTCCTCCCGCCCGCAGCGCAGCTTCTTGGCGCGCACTATGAGGAACCGATTGCTGAGGATGGTTTCGTGCACGGCCTGCGGGCAGAGGCGCAGCGGCTGGGCGGGCGGCGGCCACCGCCGGGGCGCTCCGTACCGCACGGCCTGGGCCGGTGTCTCGGGGGGGAGCGGGAGGGAGCGGGGCTGCGCGGGACCATGCGGGGCGGGCCGAAGAGGACTGGTGCGGGACGATGAGGGGAGGGACGAAGAAGGGCGGTGCGGGATGATGCAGGGAGGGACGAAGCGGGCCGAGAGCGGGCCGAAGAGGACTGGTGCGGGATAGCGAGGGGAAAGACGAAGCGGTGCGGTGTAGGACGAAGCTGCGCGGAGCAGGACGATGCGGGGCGCCCAGCGCTCACCTCCATCACCAACGGGTGGGCCACGGCGTCCGGCTTCAGCAGAGCCAGCGTGAGCTGCAGCGGCCGCCCACAGGGCCCCGCCGCAGCCATGGCCCCCGGCGCGCCTCTGACATCAGCGGAACGTCGCGCCCGGTGATGCGGCGCCTGAGGCCGGTCCCTCGTGTCGCGTAGCAGCGGGGACGCGGAGGCGGGGCCATGGCGGAGGCGCCGGAGCAGGCCCGGGCCGAGGCGGCGGCGGGCGCGGAGGAGACCGTGAAGATCATCTGCCTGGGCGACAGCGCCGTGGGCAAGTCCAAGTGCGTGTGTTCCCCGCGGGTAGGGCAGGGGCGGCTCGGGGCGGTGCCCCGGGCTAACGGCAGCGTCGTACTCTTTCCGCAGGCTGCTGGAGAGGTTCCTGCTCGACAGCTTGTATCCTTGTGCTGCCCCTTGCGGCGGGGGCCTGGGGAGTCGCGGTGCGGCCGGGCGGGGAGCGGTCGCTGCTGCGCCGGGGCCGCCCTCCTCCGTCGGTTCCTTAACGCGGACGCAGCTGCCCCCAGCAGCTCTCCACCTTCGCCCTGACGCTCTACAAGCACCGCGCCCGGGTGGACGGGCGGGCGGTCCTCGTGGGTAAGTGGAGAGCGCCCGGCTGGGTGCTGCACGGGCACGGGCCGGTGCCGGCTGCGTGCAGAGCTGTAACAGCGGCGGTGCTGTGGGCAGAGGCAGCAGCGCGCGGACCCCAGACCACGGCAGTTTCCTGCACTGGGCAATGGGGTGCCATACAGTTGTTTGTAGGCAGCGGAATTGAGGAATGGAGGGATCAGAGGATCACAGAATGGGGGTGATCAGAAGGGGTCTCTGAAGCTCCTGTCCAACCTCTGCTGAAGCAGGGCCACCTGCAGCCAGTTGCCCAGGACCATGTCCAGGTGGCTTTTGAATGTCTCCAAGGACAGAGACTCTACAACCTTCCTGGGCACCCGATACCTGTGCCCAGCCACCTTCACAACGGAAAGTGTTTCCTGATGTTGACAGGCAGCTAAATCCCACTGCAGACTCTGTTATTATATGCATATGGAATAGTTCTTCTCACTTATTTACTATATTGACAGAGTAGAAGAGTCTGAAGGCAGCTTCGTACTGCAGCTAAAGTGATTAACACCCGCCTTGCGAGCCAGAACAAGCCTCCTCTCTGCTCTTCCTTGCTTTGCCAGTGCTTCCCCACCTGCCCCTTCCACCAGCACAGGTGTGTATAAGGCCCCATTCAGAGATGCTTTAGGAAGCCAAAGGAGAAGAAATCCATTCCCTTCTTTTGTGAGTGGTTAATATGCACGGTTTACTTTCTGGACTGGCCTGACAGTGGACAGGACTAGGCTATAAGTGAACACTGGTGGTACATAAGGGAACAGGACTACAACTTCCCTGGGCAGCTAGCTTAGCTTCGTGGTAAAACTGAAATGTCAGTTAGCTCAGTTTCATCATGACACTGCATCCTGAACAGCAGGCACTCACTGAACAGTGACTAACATAGTTAAATCAGGATTCTTGAAGCAATTGCTTTGACAGGTATTCAACTCCTTGAAAAAAAAACCAGAGCTGATCTTACACTTAGAGATCCCCTTGCATGGGGATTAGTGGCATAGGTGAAGAACCTATTAACTGAACAGTGATCTGGCCTGGTAGATGAGGGAAGAGTAGTGAAGATGCATTGCTTTAACCTGTGAGACAGCCTCATAGCACAATGCTGTTCACTGTGTGTTACAGATGGAAGCTCAAGAAAAGCATGATCTTATTCTGTGGTTTGAGTGGATATTCTGTAGTGCTGCATCTGCCACTACGATCATTGCGTTTCCAGAATATTACAGCTTTTGGAAAGGGACTGTAAGAGGACATCTTGCACATCTCCACACAGGAGAAAGTCTTTACTTAATGATGCTTTTCATTGATAAGTATCTATCATAGGGTCACCCCATAAGGTCATATATATATATATCAGGTCATATCTATATAGAGAGAGATATATATTTATAAAACACATATTCAAAGACTTCCAGTGACAAAGTCTGCTTAGGCCATCTAATCCAACCTATTAGGGTTCTTACTGCTAGAAAGTCTTTCTTGATACTTAATGCAAATTTTCCTTGTTCAAGGTGAACCAGTTATTTCCTGTGTTTCCTGGACACTGAACAATTTTTCCCCCCTTCCTGTTTGTACCAACTTTCTACGTGTTTGAGCACTGCACCTTTCCCCTTTGCTGGTGAATGAAAAACTGGACACAGGCCATCAATGTGCACTTGCAGCCCAGAAAGCAAATTGACTCGGGCTGCATGAGAAGAGTATGACCAGCAGGTTGAAGGAGGCAATTCTGCTCTGCTCTGCTAGAGACCCCACCAGGAGTCCTGCATCCACCTCTGGGATCCCCAGTACAAGATAAACATGGATCTATTAGAACAGGTTCACAAAAACTATCACAGGGAGGGAGCACCTCTACTATGGAGAGAAGCTGAGAGATTGGGGTTGTTCAGCCTGGAGAAGAGAAGGCTCCAGGGAGGCCTTATTGTGGCCTTTCAATATATAAAGGGGGTTTATAAGAAAGATGAAGAAAGCCTTTTTATAGGGGCCTGTAGGGAGAGAACAAGGCACAACAGTTTTAAACTGAAAGAGGGCAGGTGTAAATTGGATATGAGGAAGAAATGTTTCATGCTGAGGGTGGTTACACTGTGGAACCACTGGCACAGGGTGCCCAGAGAAGCTGTGGCTGCCCCATCCCTGGCAGTGTTCAAGGCCAGGTTGGACACAGGGGCTTGGAGTAACCTGCTCTAGTGGAAGATGTCCCTGCCCGTGACAGGGGATTGGAACTGGAGGAGCTGTATCATCCCTTCCAACCCAAACCAGTCTGGGATTCTGTGATTCTATGACCTTGTCTCCCTCCTTCTTCTGAGCGTGGTGTCTGCACAGCTCGTTCTCTTGCAGTTCCTCACTCTCCTCTGCAGCATTTTTGACTCCTTCTTAAATATGTTATCACCAGCATTGCTGACTGGGAGTGATTTGGCCAGAGGGGATCTGTCTGTCTTGGAGCTGACTGAAACTGGCTCAGCCTGAAATGGGGTGAGCTTCCAGTGTCTTCCCACAGAAGCCATCCCTGCAGCCCCTGCCCCTTACACAAACCTTGCCATTTACACCTAATAAAAGGTTTCAGAGAAAAGCCATGAGAACAGTTGAAAGATAGTAAAAAGGGGCCTAATGATGAGGGACTCTGGCTTCTCAGGGGGAAGGTAAAATATTAGAGAACAGGAACTTTCTACAAAAGGAGGTTTCAGCATAACAAGAAATATTTAACAGACTATTTGATGTTAGGTTAACTCATATAAAAGATGACGTGGGGAGCTTTTTTAACCATTAAGTGAAATACAGTTAGGACAACTTGCAGAAGTCATGGACTTATTTTTAACATGGATTTAGTACTTTATGAAGTAACTTGGTCTAGTTTAAGTAATTCATGTGGCTAATGTTATGCTAGTGTTCACAGTGTCTTCTGCACCTTTTATGAACATAAGGCTGATCATCCAAGCTACTTTGCAGAGAAGACCTCTCATGAAATGTGATTTGTAAAGGCAGATAATTTGATCTGAAGACTCAAACTGTGCAGAATTACCACTTCCCTTGCTAGTTTAATTTTTACTCTGCTGAGCTGTTCTTAGAGGCCATTGCCAAATTCCGCATGGTAGAGTTAGGACTGCATTAAAATGTGCTGTATTCATATTTATGAATCTTACTTTTCCCAAGGATTTTAAGGTTGATAAATCCCTGTGTTCTGGAGTGACATGGGGTATGACAGACAAATCTGGAGGATTTGGTAATAAAAGCAGCAGTGCTTTTCAATAAGGCATGGCAAGTTCTCTCAGGACAGCTGCCACATTGCCTGGGAAGTTAATTTAGGGACATTCAGTAGGTCATGATCACTGGCACCTCTTTTGACCTTCTAAGTGAGGATTCTGAAATGGTACATTAAAAGGATTGGGGTGGGGAGGAGCCCTACCTGAGACACGCAGACAGAAAAGGGCATTAGAATGTTGCTGACTGTTCAGGTATGCTTCATGATACCCAGTCTAAGAGGTGCTTAGTGAATTGGGACCTGCCTGTCTCTTCCCTTGGGACCCTGAACTGGGCCCTTAGTAATTTTAGAATGAGTTGTGCCCCTGGGAAAAGCAGAGTTGGACTGTCCGTGAAAGGAGAGAGAATATTGCCTAGGGCAGGCACCTGGCTGTGTACCAAGGTGTCAGAAATCAAGCCAATTACAAGAGGTTCAGGTTTTGTTTCCTGTTGTCATCTCTAGTGACAAAGCACTATGCATTGTTACCACTTGGCACTTTTGACTAACTTTGTCTTTCTGTTCTTTACAAGTCATATCTGCTGATGACTTCTCTTTTGCTGATATGTTTATAGCCATGTTCAGTCTCAGCACAACTCATAGTTAAGTGTAGCTAAGAAAAAGTTCTAGTTCTGCATAATCTCTTAGCCCTGGAATGTCTCAGATTAGTGAGGTGAAACCACCATCTGTGACACCGAGTAGATGGACTGGGCTTTGTCTCCTGGGTTTAAGTTCTAAGGAAAACAGAACTTGAAAAGATGTGTCATTCTAAGTTTGTTTTTTGTGTCTTACAGACTTCTGGGACACAGCTGGACAGGAGAGGTTCCAGAGCATGCATGCATCCTATTACCATAACGCTCATGCTTGTGTCATGGTAAGGGCAGTGTCTCAGCTGTGATTTGATGGAATTTTGACTAATGCAGTCCTAGCTGACACGTGGCCTGTGTGTTACTTCTTGTGACAATGTTGCTTTAGATTTGTCTCTTCCAGTGGTTTAGAAAACTTTCCTGTATTGTTCTTTCTTCTCTCACCAGATAAAAGTAGCGTACTTGGGTATGTTTAGCTCTATTCTGTCTTTCCTCATAGCACTCTTACTATATTCCCTGGCTTTACTGTCTTCTAAATTTCCTTACTTTTGTAAGCATTCCTTTCTTGTTCTGTTATCTGACTATTGGATTATGTAGTACAAAACTGTTCTGACATGTTCTGCAGGAGTGCTACATAAGACGTTCTTCTCTGGTCTTCTGCCCTTTCTGTTTTCCTATAATTTGGTCTTCCCATTTATTAGCTCAAATAAGTCTTTTTTCCTGACTTCTAACCCTCTGAGGTCTCTTGCTTTGTACTGTTACTCAACCTTTCGATTCTTTCTTACCACTTGTGAGCATTAGTCAACTTCATTGGTATTTTAATTGTTAAAATGGAGAAGTCTTATGTCTGACCCTACTTAGCAGAGCAGAGCAAGCATATTTCCTATGCTTGTTCACTTGCCATGGGTGATGTAGTGTTTGTCATAGTACAAAATAAGACTGTAAAGGAAAATGAGGGACTGTTCTCTGCCTCATGCAAAGAAGTGGGCTGGCTGCATGTTTCAAGGCTTTCTGGATACTCTCCTTTGTCTTTCACACTTTCTAACAAACACCAGTTTCCTTTATTGATGTCCTCCTCGGAGAATTCTGGATTCTGTATTTGGTGGTTGATCAGGAGCTCTCCTGCTATGGCCCATCATAGCTGGTTCTTTCTTGGAAGGTGTTTGATGTGCAACGGAAAGTCACTTACAAGAACTTGAACAGCTGGTATAAGGAGCTGAGGGAATTCCGTCCAGAGATTCCGTGCATTGTGGTGGCCAACAAAATTGATGGTGAGTAGGTCTTCTTCTTTCAGCCTCTCAGGATTGTGATGTGATTCTCTTCATACCTGGCTGAGAATGTCGTTCATCTGTTAGGTCCATATGAGTTCTTGAGTGCTAGTCCCTCAGGGCTGTATTTTACCAGTGAATAGCTGCGCCCTCTTCTGACCTTGATGCTATCTTACAGGCTCGTCCTTGTTTCACTAGCACTTGAAAATACAATTTGGTACATTTAAAGTTTATTCAAGTGATGTCCTTCCAATTCTGTCCTTACCACACTGCCCATTGCATCCAGCAAGAAACCAAAAGCTGGTTGGAGCAGTACTTATTAAAAAATGGCAGGATGTCTTGCTGGAAGAGGAGCATAACCTATTACGTGGCTTCCCCTGGCACAGTCAGTAACTGCCCTTGTGTTGCTAATTCAGGCTGCAGGTTTCTGTGGAACTCCTCTGTGCTGAAGTGTCTATAATATACCTGATAGCAAAATTGTTCGCCTTCCTCTGCCAGTGATTGGATGCCTCCCTCTTCTTAGGAATGCCAGCTAGGCATTCCACACATTAGTGCTGTCACTTGGGTTGTGACTTGTCTTCCTCCATCCTGTGAGAGTGCATAATGCCATCAGCTTTCTCCTCAGCATCAACAAGAGAACACATACCCTTATGACCAGAGTCTCCTGCTGTTCTCTGTCAAGTACAGTGTCAGACATGGGCTTCCTTGCTGACATTCATGGTAGAAATCATCACAGCTATGAATAGTTGTGTCCACCTGAATAAGGTGTCCGGGCTTCCACTGCAGTCTACAGCAGTTCATTTGGTTCAGTGGTGTGGCTTAGGGCATGATTGAGCTTACCTAATGAAGGCCTTTCCTATAGGATGCGTCAAGCCAGCCTTGAATCCATTGGTTGCATGGACTGTAGAGGAAGTCCGAGGCGAATGGACTTGGTGTTGACAGGCATATTGTAGGCAGAACCTCTGTGTAGATGAATCCTGATCATGGTGTTCTATGTGAGAGTGCACACTATTCCAGAGGAGTCCTTTGCCTTGCCTTCCTTTGCTGTATTCCACCTGGACTAGGAAATTATCAGCTCACAGCTCTTAACACAGGCCCAGTATGCAGAACAGTTGATCTAGCTTCCTGCAGAGAGGCCAGGAGCGGCTGCCAAGGCAGTGCTCACAGGCAGCACTTGGAGTCTGAACTAGTTCAGCTGCAGCTGTATGAGACAAAGCAGATCATCCCCCTGTGCAGCATACAGGCTGGCTATCAATCGCAACTGAGCTGCTCCTGCTCTGCCAGCATGGCTGCTAAATATCCAGTAGAGTTGTTCCAAACCTGAAATAAAGCCTCTGGCCTACTGAGGTTGGGGCAGCTGGACCTAACTGCCTGTTAAGTAAAAATATGTAACAGTTGGGTCATTTATATACTGTGAGCATGCCCTGGACACACAGGAGTATAGGTGCATGCCATAAAGGAAGGGCGGAGTTCTGGCTAATAGGCCAAACTGAAGGGAGAGGCATTACTTGTAATGGTGATGATGTCCAGGTCATATGGACATGGCCAAAATCACAGGGATGTGCCTGGGAAACATTCATAGTTGCTGCAGGGCAAGTGAACGGGTATTTTCTAAACTGTTATTCATTTATAGCACATCAGAATCCATCTATAATTTAGTCAAGCACCATGGATAAACCAACAAGAACTCTTTCTTTTAGTGTCCCTTGTCAATGGTTTGCTGATACTGTTGCTTTTAAAGCCCTGCAGCTGTTGGGGAGGACTCTCCTAGCCTTGTACTACACTGAGGGGGCCTTGACTGCTCAGCTGGGCTCTGGTCTCATCTGTTCCACCACTCCTGCACATGTTGGCATTCTGCCTGCAGTGATGTCTTACTGACCATTTCTCCTTCTTTTGTCCCCAGCGGATATGAAGGTGACCCAGAAAAGCTTCAACTTTGCCCGGAAGTTCAGTTTGCCCTTTTACTTTGTGTCTGCTGCAGATGGCACCAATGTAGTGAAGGTAGGACACAGATATTTGACTCAGCATGCATGAGACCTCTATATGGTCCAAGGACATGGAGACTGCTGTAGGCACAGAGAGCAGAAAATGGGCTGGTATATGTTTGCCTACTTGTGAGGTCTGGTAGCTATAGGTATTTGCAGAGTTTTGTTTTTGTTTTTCTTGAGGTGTGGGAACAGTTTCTGTATGTTACAGAAACCCAGTGCCTCTTCTCTTTGAGTGACAAGTATTCTCCTCCTCATCAGCTCTTCAATGATGCCATCAAACTGGCAGTTGCTTACAAACAGAATTCAGGAGATTTCATGGACGAGGTCATGCGAGAACTGGAGGTAAGAAAGGCTCTGCTTACTGCTCTCCTCCTAAGAGCAGCTCTAGGCCAAAACCTTGTAGGCATGGGAAGATTTGCCTTATAGTAGTGACACTGTGGGGTTTGTGTGCTGCTCGTGTCTAGGTTGGAAGGGGTGAGGTGGTGATCCTCTGAAGAACCTGCACTGCCCTAGACCAAATTTGAAAGAATCACAGCACAGTATAGCTGTTGCTGTCGTGCTTCTCAGCAGTTCCTTGTCCTGCTCCTTTCCAGAGCTTTGACCTGCAGAAAAGCGAGAATTTGTTGGATCAAGAGGAGAGCTGCCCTGAAGAGAATCCCCCATCTGCCTAAGCCCTGGACTCTGAGTCTGAGTTTCCCTTTGCTCTAGATTTCTGGGGCTAGTTAAAGCTGGCCTTCACAGAGGAAAGTGGTTTTTCTCTTGCCCTGAGAGCTCAGCTGGACTTCTCCCACTCTTGTGGGAGATTCTCTAGCCATGACCTTTCTTGATGTGGCCTGAGCTGCTGCGTATCATGGTCAAGGAGAGGGTGAAAATATCCACAAGGTTGCTGGTTACGGCTTGCTTCTTCAAGGCAAAGCTTGCCTGGAGAGTTCAGCCACTCTGGGACCTACAGGGAAGGGACCTGTCTGGAAGCCTTAATGGTACCTACTGGAGAAAACAAACACTAAAAACAATTTTTTTTTTTTTAATATATATAAAACTTTGAGCCTACATCCTTCCTGCACTTCTGTTCTAAAGCAGTAGTCCAGTTACTATACAGTATTAAGTCCAACTGCCAGCCCTCCCCATTGCTTTTCCCAGCCAGCACTGCCTCGGTCCATTTGTGTGAGTTCTGGTGTAATTTCTTTGGGTTTCCTCCCCCATTCTGTTATGGAGCAGCCAGATCCAGTAGATTTCCAGCACACCTTCTCCTTTCAGGTCTGCTAGAGCTGAATCGGGTGGAATCACACCCAGGAGGCTTGTCCTATCCCAGCCTGATGGATGTGGCTGCTGCTGTTCCCACACATGTGTTCAGGAGACTTGTGCTTCATAAGTCTAGTTTCAAGTTCACCAGTGTATTGTACACACCTACAGGGATCCCACCAGTAGCTGGCCTAAGACATGTTGTGTTTCCAACTGCTGATTGTTTTGTTTGTTTGACTGGGCCTTGCACCTAATCACCACAGTCTGTCCAACCTTCTTTTTGAGAGTGACTCCAGATGCTGTTCTGTGTGACACCAGTCTGTACCTGGCTGCAGCAGCGGCAGAAGGAACATAGGCCATAGGGACCCAGCAGCTGGAATCACCAGCCAGTTGCTGGTGGGAGTGCTCTGGGGGTGTGTGCAGTTCACTAGTGAACTTGAAGCTGGACAAGCTCGCAAGCAAGAGGAGACATAGATCTGGAAAGACCCAAGGTCTGTGCCAGCTGCTGGGTAAGTAGCTTGACATCCAGCTACAGACATTAACTGAATTCCTATGCTCATATTTAAGGAGCCTATGAGCATGCTGTGCTTGTGAATCTAGGGAGTGATCTGTGTGTATGTTCCAGTCCTGATCAGCTGGAGAGGAAGATGAGTACTGGGTCCTGCTTTTTATGTTAAGTGGGTTCTGGGAAAGGTCCTACTCTATGCTATTTTGGCTTGCCATTCATGACTTTGAAGCATGTGTGCATGTTCTTGAGTGTGATCTGGCTCTTTAGAAGCCCAACTAAGCAACTCACATCATTGGGTTGAGACAGGAGAAACCTCCTGAGAATGAGAGTGCTCCCAATTCAGCTCCAGCTCTTCTGCAAGGAGGAATTCCCTGGGAGCGCAAACGCAGCGTGCACAAAAGCTGTGTGCGCACCCTGTGTTCGCACACAGGGTGCATAGAGACACATGGGATACAAAGAGATGGTGCAGTGCACAACCAGAGTGTGTACACCGGGACTCTAAAACACCTGTCTTGAACACAAGGGCAATGCAGCATGTTCACATACACAAAGAATGCCTGTGTGTGCAAAACTGGCTGGCACACACAGAGAACACATACACAGGCAGTGCATGCACACTCTACAGGACACATACATGCAGAATGCACCCACCCCTACACCCTGCGCACAATGTGCACCCATCCATCTGCCCACATGCATGCTCACAGGATACCCCAGTGCTGTATGCCATGTAGAATGCACCTCCTATAGATGCACATGCAAACTCACATGCGCGTGCAGGCATACATACATGTCCACACACACATACAGGCATAAGCACATGCCCACACTTTATACATGCAGAGATACAGAGCAAAGTGCCTGTGCTTTGTGCAGCATCTCAGGTCCTGCTGTATTCTTATTTTGGATAAACTGTGCAGATAGAGGCCTTCAGGACATTCTGCCTCAGTTCCCTTCTCTGCCTGTTTTTGAGCTTTTTCTGGTTTTCAAAAGCAGACACTGCAGTGGGGCACAGCCTTCCCGGGTGCTGAACCTACCCCTTTTTCTCTCGTTCTCCTCAGAGAGCCGCTGCTGCTCTTTGCACTGTCCCTTCTCTGTTCACAAGTCACAGATCTGCAGGGTATGGGCTCCTGTATTCAGGCGCAGCAGCAGTCTTTGGGGCTGAGGGTGAAACTCTGCTGCTGCTGTACGCAAACACTTTGCTTGAAGAGCGCTCAGGCTCCCACAGAGCGCAGCCTGCTCCGGGCGGCGCCGCGCTCTCTGCCCGCCCCAGAACAGCAGCTTCCTGGGCTCTTCCCGAAGGCAGGAAGCCCGGAGCAGCGGCCGGGGCCCGCAGCTGGTGCCAGCCGCAGAAGGGGGCCAGGGGCCTTTCCCCCGGGCCACCCAGCCCCAGCGCAGCTGCAGCCACCCGCCGCCACCCGCCGGGCACCCGCGCCCTCCCGGGGCAGCCCCGGTCCGGCACCGCCGCTCGCAGCTGCCCGCTGCGGACAACGGCTCCCAGCACGCCCCGCGCCGCGCTCGGTCACGTGGTGCGCGGTGCCCGTGCCCGGTACCGGCGGCGCCTTCCCGGCGGCAGTGTAATGGGGCGGCGGGCCCTGCGGCTGCCCTGGGCCATGGCGGTTCTGGCCCTCTTGGCCTTGCGCGGAGCGGCCGCCGCCGCCCCCCCCAACTTCGTCCTGGTGCTGGCGGACGATTTGGGCTTCGGGGACCTGGGCAGCTACGGGCACCCCTCGTCTGCCACACCACACCTGGACTGGATGGCGTCCCGAGGGCTGCGGTTCACTGACTTCTACAGCAGCTCCCCCGTGTGCAGCCCGTCCCGGTACGTGCCCCGCGGCTCCCAGCCCGCTGCGCGGTGGCTGCTGCGGGGCCCCGGGGCGGGCACCGAGCTCGGGAAGCTCGGGAGGGCTGGGCACCCACCGGGAGCTGCGCTGCTGGGAGGAACGGGGCGGGTGAGGAGGTCGCTGTGCCCCGGGGGCTGCTCGGTGCGGGGCCGGTGCAGGCGGGGCATGTGCGGCTGGGCAGCTGTGGGCTGCCCGGGCTCGAGGCGGGCATAGGGGTCCCTTATGGGGAGGGACCCGCGCCGTGCTCTATCCGGTCTTCTCTCCCCTAGGGCAGCCCTGCTGACAGGCCGGTTCCAGATGCGCTCCGGGGTCTACCCGGGGGTGTTCAGCCCAGGCTCGCGGGGGGGGCTGCCGCTGTCTGAGGTCACCATCGCAGAGGTGCTGAAGGCGGCTGGCTATGCCACAGCCATGGTTGGCAAGTGGCACCTTGGCTTGGGGATGAATGGCTCCTTCCTGCCCATCCACCAGGGCTTTGACCACTTCCTGGGGGTCCCGTACTCCCATGACCAGGTGAGAGGCCCGTTGAGCTCTGCGGGGTGTCCTGGAACTGGCTGGGGGCAGTGCCTCACAGATGAAGCTGCTTGAGAGCACGTGGGCCAGGCCGGTGCTTTCCTGGGCAGATGGGTGAGGGTGGCTGCAGGCCAGGGAGATGGCTGCTGGTGGGGAAAGTCCATCTCTGAGGTGCTCATGTGGTTGGGTACTTGTGCATGGGGACATTGTCCTTTGTCAGGGGAGAGAGGATCAGATTCTGGGCTACAAAGAAACATCTGCAGAGCTTCATGAGCAGATAGCGTGTATGATCCTTGGGTGAGTGGGTGGGCACAGAGCCCTGGCCTTCTGGGAGAGGCTCCCCAAAGGGTGCCTGTAGGACCTTATGGTGGGCTGCTGTGGGAGTGCTCCCCTCCCTGTCCTGCAACACAGGTAAACCAAAAGGTTTTACTTGTTCTTTTCAGGGCCCCTGCCAGAATCTCACCTGCTTCCCACCTGACATCAAGTGTTTTGGGAGTTGTGACCAAGGCGTAGTGCCAGTCCCGCTGCTCTGGAACCAGAGCATCGTGCAGCAGCCGGTCTCTTTCCCTGATCTGGTGCCACTCTACAACAAATTCTCACGAAACTTCATCGCTGACTGCGCCCGACAAGGCGTCCCCTTCCTGCTCTACTATGCCTCCCACGTAGGAGAGGGGAGCGCTGTTGCGGGTCCAGGGGTGGGGAAGGGACCCTTTGTCCTCCATGAAGAGCAGCGAGTGTCTCAGCTCCTGCAGCCCAGCACTGTGCTGAGTAGTCAGTACCTGCTGCTGGGTGACCTGGGGGTGGTGCTCCTGTGCCCTGGCCTTGTGGCAGCACCATGCTTATGATGTTCTTGAGCTGCTTCTTTCTGGAGCTTTGCCTGCTTCCCTGGGCCAGGTGTCCACCAAGTCTGCACATGTCTCCTTTGTGCCATTTCTGAGAGATGCTTCTGAAGCTTGGGGACAAGCCTCCTTTCACCTCATGGGTATTGTCGCCTATCTCCATGTCCTAGCTGGGGTGCTGACCATCTCTGGGTGAGCTGGGAACAAGAAGCAGCTTTGGGAGTTTTCGTAGCGGTCTTCTCTGCCCTTTCTCCAGCATACCCACTACCCCCAGTTTGCAAGCCAGGAGTACACAGGGCAGTCACGGCGTGGGCCATTTGGAGATGCACTTGCAGAGTTTGATGGTTCAGTGGGACAGCTGCTACGGGCACTGCAGGAAAGTGGTCTTGCAAACACAACCTTGGTGTTTTTCACCTCTGACAACGGGTGAGTGGGCTCAGCTGGGGGGACTTTGTTACTGGTAAGATTCTGCTGCCATGATGTGAGGGAAGTGGCATGAAGCATTAGTTTTCTGGGGGAAAGGGGACATGGCATTGCCAGGTGAGATCCCAATGACCTGAAGTGAGGCAAGAGGTGGATCCTCCTCTGAAGAAGGCCCAGTGCATGATCTGCTCCTTGTTCTTGTGACTCAGCTGTGCCCCTCGTGGACAGAAACCTCACAGGGTTCAGGCCAGGAGTGGGCAGTAGCCCGAATAGACCCAGTTCCATTGGTGTGGGGGTGTAGTTGGTCTCTGGTGCCCTGCTTAGGCCTCTTGCACACCTTGGCTTCTTCACCTGCCCCATGCCTCCTGCCTCCCGAGGCTGAGAAGGATGGCAGTGTCACTTGCTGGCACCGTGTCTCTCTTGTCATGACCCTGTTAGCTGTACTAGGGAAGGGGTAGCGTGGACCTGTGAAACTTGATGGTGGGTGGTTCTTCTCTCTCACAGCCCTTCCACCTTGCGGATGGCACGTGGAGGCAGCTCTGGCCTTCTGAAGTGTGGGAAGGGCACAACATACGAAGGTGGCATGCGGGAGCCAGCCGTGGCTTATTGGCCAGGCCGTATCACTCCAGGTGAGACTTGGCACTGCTTGTCCCATTTGAGTGCTGATGCCAGCTGAAGCAGCTTGGCTGCCACAGGTCAAGCAGAGGATGGAAGGGAAGTGGGAATGCAGAGATGGGAGTGGGATCAGGTACTTGAATGTTTCCTTGTGCCTTGCTGTGGTGAGTGATAGGAGTGACGCATGAGCTGGCAAGCACCCTGGACATCCTGCCAACACTGACTGCCCTGGCTGGAGCATCTGTTCCCAAAGTTGCTCTGGATGGCTATGACCTGAGCCCGGTGCTGTTTGGGTCGGGGAAGGTGAGTCTTGGGGGCTGGTCTGGCCTGGGATATGCCATCGAGTTCCTGGGCTTCTTCAGGCTGCTTTAACAACTGCAGCATGTTGCCAAGCCCGGCCCATGGCTGCAGTGCATGGGCAGAGCCCCAGTACCTTTGAGCAGGGAGCAGTGGATGCTGCTGCTCGTCAGCTCCCCCCGTCTGGCCATGTGTTCACTGCAGCAGCTGGGCTCCTGTGTAGCATCCCTAGAGTCTCTGCCTGGCCCTGTCGCAGGCTCTTTAGCCTCGTGGCTGGATGGGTGAGCTTCACATAATTCACTCTGCTGCTTCCCACAGAGTCCCCGTCAGACGATGTTCTTCTACCCGCCATCGCCCGATCCATTGCATGGTCCCTTCGCTATCAGGTTTGGGAAGTACAAGGCCCATTACTTCACACAAGGTTAGTGCTGCCTCCTCTCCTGTGCATAGCAGCTTTGTGATGTCCCGCTTGGTTTTGCTGTCCAAAGCTCCAAGAGAAGAAACTGAGCTGCGCCAGGGGATTCTTTTGCAGGTTCCTTGCACAGTGATACAACCCCAGATGAGGCCTGCCATGGGCTCACCCCTCTGACACCCCACCTGCCCCCGCTGCTGTTTGACCTGGAGTCTGACCCAGCTGAGAACTACGATCTGCTGCAGAGCGGTGTGGGGCCAGAGCTTCTGCAGGTCCTGAAGGAGATCCAACTGCACAAAGTACTTTTTGAGCAGCGCATGGAGTTTGGGGAAAGCCAGATCAGAAAGGGCAGAGATCCTGCCCTGCAGCCCTGCTGTGTACCAGACTGCACTCCTAAGCCTTCCTGCTGCCACTGCTCCTAACCTCTTGCTGCTCTACCTCCACACTGGAAAGCTATCCCAAACCCACCAGACACTTCTACCCTGAACTGCCAGTGAAATCGGGCTCTTCCTCATGGCACCATAAATCCTGTCAACTTTTAACTGTTTGCTGTGATCAGCAATTTCTCTCGCCGTGCTCAGGAGTTTCCCCCAGTCAGTTCAGTTGGGTAATGCTTATGCCAAGCCCTAAACATGAGTTTGTGTGCTTTAATACAAACACCCAACGTTGTCTGCATGGCACATCAGTTTTTCCTACTCTCTTCCTAGTCTCAGTTGGCCCCTCTCTGAGTCCCCTAGTCTCTGAGCACCCTCCTCTCTGAGCCCCTTTGGGAGACCACTTCTGTTTGTGCCTGAGTTAACTGCCTGCAGCCTCATCTTGCAGGTGCCGGGCATGGAAGTGCTTGCCTTGCACAGGAGACTGAGTTGTACTGATGCCTGTTAGCTGTGAAAACAACTAGCTTTATTTCAGGAACAAGTCAACATTTGTCTGAATTATGAAGAGCATGGAAAGATGGAGCAGGCCTTTGACAATGAGGCAGCTTTTGAGTAAACATGCATTGCCCCAAAGAGAAATGGCTGTGGTACACTGCAGCCTACCCTGGCTTCTGTTCATTCTGCTGCTGAAGGCCTTTTTTCCTTTAGGGCCTTCTGGCTCTAAAGGGCCTTAGGGCTCCTGCACCTAAGTAAGGAGTTCCACCAGCTTCTGTTGTGGAAATGGGCAGGAGTTAATGGTGCCTGATTCTGTTGGTCTTGGCTTTGGCTTTGGTTTTGGTTTTGGCTTTGGCATTGGCCTCTGAGTAGGAGGTGAGGTGAAGACTGGCTGTAGTGTTGGATTAGCTATTGTTCCTGGGTGCAGTCCCATCTGTACGAGGATCCACTCGTGGAAGTGCTGAGTGGAGGTGTAGACTTCTGGCAGCTGTGCTCTCGCGCAGCCTTTCCCCCAGCTGGTCACTCCCACAACCCAGTAGTAGTCAGCATTGTTACCTTTGCATGCGAGGGGACCACCGCTGTCACCCTGCAGCGGAAGAGAGAGGATGAGGGTGCTGTTGGTGGCCACTGGCAGCACTAAGGCTGGCTCCTTCTCTCACAGAGCTGCATTCACTGCACAGAGGCTCTGTTCAGGTGCCAGAGCCTACAGAAACTTGTCTGGAGGGGGCTGCGGGGCTGTGAGGTTGGGCTCTCTGCCCAGGGATGCTGGGTGTGTGGAAGATGGATATTCCAGGATTGGGAACTGGACCTCTGGGCTGCCAGGAGCACTGGATGGGTTTCCTGGGCAGAGTACCCTGGGATGAGGGGGGCACTGGGCAAGCAGCTGCAGATGGGAGAGGGGAGGGAAGCCACAGCAGCACTGGGGACCCCGGGGTGGAAGGTGACTTGCCAGGGAAAGCATGTGCCAGCCTCTGTTTGGGCTTCCTGTGCTGCTGGGGGTTGACCCGTTGCACACTCCTACCTGGCACGTGTCGATGCTGCCTTGTGGATACCCGGTGCACAAGTTGTGCCTAAAGATGGCCCCTTGATACCACTGGCTGCTGTTACAGGTGTTAACATCAGTGAGTCGGACCTTGGCCTCCTGCAGGATATCAGCAGTTTCTTTTGCTTGAGCGCAGAAAGAAGGTAACACCCAGCAGCTCGTGACAGTTTTCCTGCCCTGTCTGGGTGAGCCCTTTCCCTAGCACTTGGCTTTGCCCCTTGAGAGGCATTGGACCCACGTTTCCCTTCTGTCTTTCTCTGCACAGTGGGTCAGGCCCATCTCCTGAGGCAGATGTCCCTGACGTTTGCCTCTTGCCTCTGCTGCTGGGGAGCCTGGCCCGTGCCCCCAGTGTGCCAATCTTGCCCTGGGGACACGAGTGCTTTTTGGGAACTCACATCTTGCATCCATCGAACTCCAGCTGCTGATGTAGCAGTCTGTCAGCTGGGACACTGCCAGTGAGGTATTGGACACACAGGCAAGCTGAATGTAATCCCTGCACTGGACAGGCTGGTCCAATTCCAACAAGGCAATGTTGTTCCCCTCTGAGATGTTGGTGTAGAGTTCATAGAATCATAGAATCATAGAATAGTTAGGGTTGGAAAGGACCTCAAGATCATCTAGTTCCAACCACCCTGCCATGGGCAGGGACACCTCACACTAAACCATCCCACCCAGGGCTCTGTCCGACCTGGCCTTGAACACCACCAGGGATGGAGCATTCACAACCTCCCTGGGCAACCCATTCCAGTGTCTCACCACCCTAAAAGGAAAGAATTTCCTCCTTATATCCAATTTAAACTTCCCCTGTTTAAGTTTTAACCCGTTACCCCTTGTCCTGTCACTACAGTCCCTGATGAAGAGTCCCTCCCCAGCATCCCTATAGGCCCCTTTCAGGTACTGGAAGGCTGCTCTGAGGTCCCCACGCAGCCTTCTCTTCTCCAGGCTGAACAGCCCCAACTTCCTCAGCCTGTCTTCATACGGGAGGTGCTCCAGCCCCTGGTCATCCTCGTGGCCTCCTCTGGACTTGTTCCAGCAGTTCCATGTCCTTTTTATGTTGAGGACACCAGAACTGCACACAATGCTCCAGGTGAGGTCTCACAAGAGCAGAGTAGAGGGGCAGGATCACCTCCTTCGACCAGCTGGTCATGCTCCTTTTGATGCAGCCCAGGATATGGTTGGTTTCTGGGCTGCGAGCGCACACTGCAGCCGGCTCATGTTCATTTTCTCATCGACCAGCACCCCCAAGTTCTTCTCTGCAGGGCCGCTCTGAATCTCTTCTCTGCCCAACCTGTAGCTGTGCCTGGGATTGCTCTGACCCAGGTGTAGGACCTTGCACTTGTCGTGGTTGAACTTCATAAGGTTGGCATTAGCCCACCTCACAAGCGTGTCAAGGTCCCTCTGGACCACACAGCTTGGTGTCATCGGCAAACTTGCTGAGGGCGCACTCAATCCCACTGTCCATGTCAGCGACAAAAATGTTGAACAAGAGCGGTCCCAACACCGATCCCTGAGGGACACCACTCGTTACCGGTCTCCAGCCGGACATCGAGCCATTGACCACAACTCTTTGTGTGCGGCCATCCAGCCAGTTCTTTATCCACCGGGTGGTCCATCCATCAAATTGATATCTCTCCAATTTAGAGATAAGGATGTTGTGTGGGACAGTGTCAAACACTTTGCACAAGCACAGGTAGATGACATCAACTGCTCTACCCCTGTCCATCAGTTCTGTAGCCCCATCATAGAAGGCCACCAGATTGGTCAGGCAGGATTTCCCCTTAGTGAAGCCATGCTGGCTGTCACCAAGCCCCTTGTTGTTTTCCATGTGCCTTAGCATGCCTTCCAGGAGAATGTGCTCCAAGATGTTGCCAGGCACAGAGGTGAGACTGACTGGTCTGTAATTCCCCGGGTCTTCCATTTTCCCCTTCTTGAAAATGGGGGTTATATTTCCCTTTTTCCAGTCGTCGGGAACTTCACCTGACTGCCAGGATTTTTCAAATACGATGGCCAGTGGCTTAGCGACTTCATTCACCAGCTCCTCCAGGACCCGCGGATGGATTCCATCAGGTCCCACGGACTTGTGCGCGTTCAGGTTTTTAAGATGGTCTCGAACCAGATCCTCTCCCACAGTGGGCCCATGAACAATCACCTGCTTAATCCTGCATAGTTGGACCTCGGGGCGCAGCTGAGACTGTTGGGTGGCCCCGATCACCACGCGCCACATTGGGATATGCCTAGTAGTCAGAAGGAGATAGGGCTCAGAGGGAGCACAGCCGCATGCCTGCTTCTTCCCAAGGGAAAGAGGAAGGCAGTGCTGTGGAGGGTGCGACTGCCCCAGCATGCCTTAGGCTCAAAGAATGTTGACCTGGAGGCTGCTAGGAAGCAGTGGCACTAGTCCAGCCTTCTGAGCAGTCTCTAACTGGGCTCTGCAGTGCAAGGAAATGCGATGGGAATAGCATGAGGTGCTGCAGACAGGGCACCTGCTGGTGTTGTGGGGATGTTCCTGTGCCCTGGTCCTCTGACCTGGATGCCACAAAGCAGTGGGCTGCGAGAGAACCCACTGTGGGCTCATGAGTGACCCTCCACAGATGTGTGCCATGCCCCTGTGCAAGATCGTCTGGATGCTGATGATCCATGGCTGGGTATCTGTGCCCCCAACACGTGACATGCTGTGATACACAGCCATGGGCCGCAGCCTACAGGTCCTGTAAGAGAAGCTCATCACTGTCCTGCTTTGATGGCTGCTGCTGCTGGGGCTGAAGGTCAGCCTCTTCCTTCCCCACAGGGCACTGCATAGACAGGAGGACCAGGGAACCCTGTGGGATGTGTGTCCCTCTGCCTCTGTTTCTATTTTAGTCCATAGATGAGTTGTGCCAACAGCCTGGAGCTGGCAGGGAACGAGGCTCTCATATAGGGTTTGGGTGTGGTGGTGTCATGGCCTTGGCAGACAAGCAGACACCCTCTAGTGAATCCCGTCATAGCTGGGACCCCAAGCTCTCTCCCAGAGCCTCAGGCCACTTACCCACAGCTGTCCCATGTGCCATGGGCAGGCCAACACATGGCCAGCAGGATGAAAGGGGGAGCAAATCCATCACTGCCATAAGCCCATGAGCACTGAAGAGCTGAGGGCTGGTGGCCACCACTGCAGCAGCTGCCAAACTGCCACAGCGCCCACGCTGCCCTTGGTGCTGGGGCTGGTGTCACAGAAGGGCTGGTTCAGGCAGGAGGGGAGGCAGGAGCTGGGACTGGGCACCCCCTGCACAGCCCTTCTGAACACTCTGCTTGTGGGATAAGGGATGCAGCTCTGTAGCAGCAGCAGCACCTGGCTGTGAGCACTGCTGCTCCCAGCTAGCAGGGAAACAAACCAGTGTGGCATCTGAGCCTCTGAGAGTTCACTGCCACCCTGCTCTCTGCAGCTGTCTGCCACCAGGTCCTTCCCAAGAAACATACACGAGAGAACGTAACTACTACAGGCACTATGCACATGTTTGGGTGTTGAAGGCCCGATGTGGTTACAGTCAAGGCACTCAGTGATGTGTGAGCGGGACAAGTCCAGCACACCCTCACAGTGCACAGTGGATGTAGGTGTGTGTCTGCGTGCACCTGCAGGTGTACTGTTTTGTGTGGTGCACTCTGCCTGCGCATGCACCATGTGTGCACTCTACAGCATGACCCCTCCACCTCCAGTGCTCCCAGCAGCCCTTCCCCCCCAATAACCCACTGTGAGGCATGCCCAGACACACCAACTCATGCCACCTACTGTCCCCTGTGGCCTCCTGTGCTCCCTGGATCTCCCCTGTTCTCTGCTTCTGTTTCCCCATCCCTCACTTTCCAGCCCCCATGGTGCATGGTGCCCTCACTGTATCCTCCTGCCCCACAGTACCAGGCCCCCCCGCCCTGCAAATCCTGCTGGGCCCCTTGCGGCTTCCAGGCTCTCCCATTCCCTCTTTCCCTGCTCCACTGTGCCCTCTCAATGCAGACACCCCTATCAAAGCCTCCGGGCCCTCACCCTGCTCCTCCCGGGCCCCACCCGCTGCACCCCGCTCCTGAAGCACTAACCGCCCGCTCCTTCTGGACCCCTGCCCTGTCTGGCAGTACCTGCACCGGGCAGCCCTGGGCCTACAGCACCGGCACCATGCAGTGGAGAGCCCTGGGCCTACGGCAGCGGAACCCGGACAGCCTCAGATGTCAGTCCCAGCACCGGGGAGCCTTGAACACCAGAGAGCCCCGGGCCTTTAGCACCGGGCCCGGACAGTCCCATGCTCCGGCCGTCAGCTCCGGGCACTGGGCACCGGAGAGCCCCGTGCCCAGTACAGTCCCGTACATCACACACCCCCGTCCCGTCAGCACCGGCCCCGGACAGCTCCTTCAGCACCAGATACCGGACAGCTCCCGCCGCGCAGCCCTGGGGCAGCGCCTGCCCGCCCAGGCCTACCCTGTGCGGCTCCCGAGCCCCTGCACCCCCTCTTTTGCAACCTCTCTGCACCTCCTGCACCCTACTATAGACCCCCTGCCCCTCTCCTATACCCCCGACCACCGCTTTACGTTCCTGTACCCCCCGAATTCCTTCTATACACCTTCTTACACCTCGCTATAAGTCCCCCTGCATCGCCTTCACGGTGCCCCCACGTAACCCCCAAACCCTGCCCCTACTCTAGAGCAGATCTCCCTTCCCCCTCCTTCCCGCCCCCTATACAGCTCCCTCCCTCCCTCCCAGCCTCCCACCCTCTCAGCCATCACCATCTTCCGGCACCCCCTCTTTCCACCCATAGCCCCCTGCTCCCCCCACTCTAGAGAGCACCCCGCCTATACTGCCCCGTACTCCCCCAATACCCCACCTACATCCCGCCTCCTCCATACCCCTCGCTCCCATCTGCATACCCCCGCCGCTCCCCCCAACCTATACTCTAGAACCCCAATGCCCACATTACATCCCGTCCCCCACACACCCCCTACCACTCTCTACACCACCCCTTTACCTCCCCATTCTCCCCCTAATAGCCCCCTCCCTATACATCCCTCCCCACTCATAGCCTCCCCTCCCTATACATCCCATAACCCCCCACCACTCCCTATACCACCTTCCTACCCACCCCCAACCCCTCCCCATACATCCCGCCCCCCCTTCATACCCCCCAGGCCCCTCCCTCTCTCTGGTCCCGCCCCCCGCGCGCTCCCGCCGCCCCCGCGCCCCGCCCGGCCGCGCTCCCGCCGCTCCCCCCCCCCGCTCGCCCCGCGGCCCCCCCCGCGCTCCTCCGCAGTCCGGCGCAGCCCCGGCCGGGAGAAGATGGCGGATCGCGCCGAGATGTTCTCGCTCTCCACCTTCCACTCGCTCTCCCCGCCCGGCTGCAGGTGGGAACCGGCGGCACCGGGACGGGGGGCAGCTCCGGTGCGGGGCACAACGGGCCCGGGGCTGCCCTTCTCGGTGCAGCGGCAGAGGGGGGGGGTCCCAGGCCCGTGCCGCCCCCCCGCCGGGCCCGTTCACCTTGGGGTACCGGAGCCGCGCAGGCTCTGTCCCGGGATTAACGGCGCAGCAGCCGCCGGCGCAGCCCCCTCCCCTCCCCCCGCCAGCCCCCGTCGCTGCCTCGGGGCGGGGGATGCTGGAGGTCTCCCCCGCGGTGTGCGTGTCCCTCCCGCATCCCGCCGCTGCGGTGGAGCCGCCGCCGCCTCTTTGTCTCTGCCAGGGACGCAGGGTACCGGCACCGGGAGCGGGCCCCGGCGGTGGCGACCGCAGCGGGGAGGGCTGGGGCTCGGCGGGATTCAGCCCCTCCGTTCCCCGCACCTCGCCTGACCTTGGCGGGACCCCTTGGAGCGGCGGTGCGGAGGGGTGCGGGGCTGGGGCGTCCCGGCAGCGGGACGGCAACGGGGAGGTGGCGGTGGATGGGGGGGGACGTGGACGTGGGGATGCGAGAGCTGCGGGGTGATGGGGCCGGGAGGGGAATGCAGGATGTGCCCTTGGCTGGTTGGCCTGTGCTGGGGAGGTCTCGTGGCTACTCCCAGGGCTGTACCCCCTCCCCCTTTCAAGGGCTCCCCCCTTCTCCAGGCTGCCCCCTTTCCCTGAGCACCCCCCCTTTCCCTGGCATCTCCCCTTTTCCTGGCATTCCCCCATTTCCCTGGCACCCCCTCCCCAGCCATGCCACACAGCAGGATCCCAGGATACCGGGGTGCAGGATGGAGGACATGGCCTCTGCTCGGCTTCGCCCTGCCTCTCGCCCAGTCTCAGCAGTTTTTGGGGTGTCTTGGAGGTGTCCCCCTCACCGTGCTTCCCATCCAACCCCCAGTGTGAGGTCAGGGCTGGCCTCAGCAAGTCCTGTCCCTGCCCTTCGCTGCTGCACAGGCCTGGGCTGGGCCCATGTCCCAGTGGGGGACGGTGAGGCCAGACCCCCACCCCAGCCCGGACCCCTCGTGTCCTCTGCCCCAGGAGAGTGGGTGCTGGAGCCAGGTCACATCCCCGGCTATTGCAAGTGGACCCGGGTCCTGGTGAACACCCATGGATGCTTGGTGCAGGCAGGAGAGACCCCAGCTGTTGGCAGCATCGGATCCGGGCTGTGCTCCTTCTGAGGAGGGAGGTTGTGTCCAGGCCAGGGCTTGGTGGGATCAACCGGAGGGATAGGTGTGGGAAGGTGGTGCAGCAGCAGGGCCTTGGCATGGACAGCTCTTGCCTCCCAGTCAGGGCAAGGTGCAACCATGGGAGCCGCGGTGCTGGTCACTGGTTGGGGGGGGGGACACTCAGCCCTGAGCTACCTGTGTCCTCTGCCCAGCCCTGGGCGTACATCCCTGGCTCATCCCTGCCGGAGAAGCCGCTGCAGAACCGTTGCTGCCAGGACAAACTGTCAAGGGAGCTGCTCTGGAAACAGGGAGGAAATCCAATCTCCAGTGGCCTGCTCAGCAGCCACTGCTGCCCTGGGAAGCCCGGCCCTGGCAGCCCTGGGGCAAACACCCCCATACCCTGCTCTCCACGCCTGTCCCCCTGCAGACCCGCTATGGACTCACTATAGGGCTCCCTGCACCCTAGGGTGGGTGATGTTGGGACCCTTTTGTGGTCCATCTCCAGCTCTCTCCTGATTGAGGCCAGCTCCCCCTTCTCCAGTCCACCATCCTGGTTCCACTTCAGCTCCGGACCTCACTTGGCTGCTCCCCATCACCCTGGCTTCAGTGTCTGGTGCACCCATCACAGGGGACAGCCGCTGTCCTTCCTGCCTGCTGCACAGCACCTGTGTGTCTGGGTGCCTGCTGC
The DNA here is from genome assembly GCF_037157495.1 of Lathamus discolor. Taxonomy (NCBI): domain Eukaryota; kingdom Metazoa; phylum Chordata; class Aves; order Psittaciformes; family Psittacidae; genus Lathamus; species Lathamus discolor. The sequence continues at coordinate 392,471 of NC_088884.1, forward strand.
TGTATCTCTGCACCCACAGTGGTGGGGCTGCCTCTTCTTCACTGCAGCGAGGCCATATCCAGTGTCCGCAAGGGTCCCTTCAGGACACTGTAGGTCCAGGATGGCTCTTACTGGTGGCCTCAATCCCACCATGGCAGCCCCTTCCAACCATGGTGACCCCTTCCCACCGTAGCAACCCCATCCTTCTGTGGCATCCCCATTCCAGCGTGGCAGACCCATCCCACCATGGCAACCCCAGCTCTGGTGTGCTGTAACCTAGAAATCTCAGCCATGGTTTGTGGCGGCTCTCTGTCGCTCCCCAATGAGGGAACGGTGTCCCTGGCAAGCCCAAGTCTGGCTGCCAGCAGGGACCTGTGTGTGGGGCAGGGACCCCTGCCCATTTGTGACATGCTGTGCTGGGCTATGCTGTCCTGTTGTGTTCCTTCTCAGACAGGATGAGGGCTGGGGTGGGAGACTGCTGAGCCCCCAGAGCTCTGCTCCCACTCCCCTGGGGCGCCCCCAACCCTGTCTGGGGTTTGCCGTCTGGCGCAGCCCCATGCCGCGCTGCACAGCTCATGGTCCCACTGCTGGCTCTGATGCTTTTGCCACAAATCTGTGGATATTTGATGCAGCCTCAGTGCCCTACTTCTGGGAATTATGTGATTAGGGGGAATTGTTCTCACTGGGAAAGGGGAGGAAGTGCTGGGTGAGGGGCTGAGTGACAGGCTGGGAGGGGGCTTTGGGGGCAAAGACAGGGAGTGGGGCATCTCCAGAGGCAGCCATGGCTGTGACCCCCCCCAACCCGATGAGGGGCTCCGCTGCCAGCTGAGTGCCAGGACTGAGCCCTAATGAGACCCTTATGAGCCCCAGTGGGACCTCAGTGAAACCCTGGTGAGACCCTTATGAGCCCAAATGAGATTCAAATGGGAACCCAGTGAGACCCCAACAGGACCACCATGGACCTCAGTGGAACCCCAGCGAGACCCTTATGAGCTCAAATGCTACCCCAGTGAGACCCCAGTCCTGTCCCCACCAGAGGTGCCCCACTGGGTGCTGCCACACTCCTGTGAGGCCAGGCTGGGGGCATCCCTGGGTGTCCCCAGGGGTGGGCAGAGGATCTCCACCAGCACAGGGTGCCACTGCACCTCCTGCCTTACAGAGCCGCTGCAATCATCTGGTTTCCGCTTCCTGACACTGAATCCTGCCAGTTGTCATCTTTTTCTTTATTTTCGCCCTTTCCCTGCAGAAACCGCTGGTTTCCATGACTCCCCCGTTGTTCCTGACAGGATCGGCTCAGTTTGGTTTCCCTGACTGCTGGGACCCTGGCGTGTGTCTTGGGTTTGGCTTGAGGGATTTTGCAGGGAATTTGGGAAGATGGTGCTGCCCACCATGGTGGCCTCAGCACCTCTGCTCGGTCAGGGGCAACTGTGGTGGGGTGGCCGTGGTCTGCGCTGGGCTCTCTCACTGGGCAGGAGGGAGTACAGTGCTGAGAGCAGCGCCCTGTGCAGCGATGTGCCCATCACTCTCCCGGCGCCTCCAGCCTTGCCTGGCTTCTGGTGTGGTGCTGGCCCCCAGGCTCTGCACCCCCTGGCCATGGTGTGCTGCATTGGCTTGGCCAGAGCTCCTGAGTGATGGGGTAACTCCAGCACATCCCCTCTCTCCAGGGCCCCCCAGGACATCAGTTTGGAGGAGTTTGATGATGAGGACCTTTCAGAGATCACAGATGACTGCGGCATCGGGCTGAACTACGACTCAGATCACTATGAGAAGGTGCAAGAGCTGTGGGGCTGAGTGTCCCCTGGGGCCATCAGACTGCACAGGGCTGTGGTGGGGACTGGGCATGGGCATTGTGCCTTCCTGGAATGGGTGTACCAGGGCCCCAAGGGGATGTGCTGCAGGGGTCTGAGCCTAGGCACAGTGGGGCCTCCCACTACATCTGGTGAGCTCCATGAGGGACATGTGTGGCTCAGCAGCCAGACCCACGATGGCTCCACCAACCACTGCAATTTGGTGGTTCTAGTGGCTCCAGTGGCTTCCACTTACTCAGCTCTTCCCCAGCTCTGCCCAGCACTGGGTGGGATGAGGCACTGTGCGTTGGGGCTGGGACTGGCAGAGTGCTGGCAGAGATAGGGGGTCCCTGGTGCCTGGCAGAGGGCACATTCCTCTTGGGGATGTTGCCACCATGCTGCTGGGGCTGGAGCAAAGGTACTGCCAGCCCAGTGCTGGTTGGGATGTACTGTGGTGGCCGTGGCCAGTGTGGTGGCCATGGTTGTGGACAGCACGAGCCTGGTGGCTGCTAACCCTGTGCCACATCCCCAGGACTGCCTGGTGCTGGAGCGCGGTGAGCAGCCGCATCCAGTCTGCACCTTCCAGGATGACTTCCAGGAGTTTGAGATGATTGACGACAACGAGGAGGAGGAAGAGGAGGAAGAGGAGGAGGAGGGCAATGAGCTGGAAGCTCCACCATCCCCTTTGGCCTCACCTATCCCCTCACCCAGCCTGGAGGAGACACAGAAGCACCGACCCACCACCCTCAACTTGATGGCCCCGGGCACACAGGTGAGGGACGGGTGGCTGGGGGGGGGCCCTGTCACTGTCCCCTCACTCTAGGGCTGGTGGAGGAACAGCAGGGCTTTGTGGGGTGGACTGTGGGTAGAGACCTATAGGGATGGGCTCTGCCCCAGAGCAGGGAGCACCAGAGGGCAGAGATGCTGCTGGCTTCAGCTCTGCCATGGTGGGACCGAGGTGGGAACATTGGGGATGGGTCTGTGGAGTTCTCAGGGGACCCTGCAAGCCCGTGCAAGGCCCTGAGCAGAGGGTTCTGGGAGGCTTTGCAATCTCCATCCCCATGTTCGGTGCCTGGGGGTGTCTGGAATGTGTCAGTGCTGTGGGCCTCATGCATCACGCATGTGCATGTGCATGGGTGCTGGTGTGCATCGTGTCCCTCCTTCTCCATCCTTGGGCTCAGGGGGGACCCTGCAGGCGTGGGGCTCCGCAGGGGTGTCCCCGCCACACGTGTGAGTGGTGCCAGCCCTGAGCTGCCGCCCCACCGCAGTGCGTGGGCAGCCACGCATGGTGCTTGCGGTGCTGCCTGCATCCGGCTGTGTTGCCATGGTGCCGGGGGGATATTGGGATTCTTGGACCCCCTCCTGGGAGAGGCTGGAGGGTGTCAGGGGGCTGCCAGCCCCAGCCCGCTGCAGTGGCACCAGCCACCTTGGTTCATTGTCCCTGTGGTGTGAGCAGAATCCCCAGCAATTGCCAGGCTCGGTCCTTGTTGGTGCTCCCAGGGTGCAAATCCTGGTAATCCCAGCTCTCGTTCATGTGCACTGGCTCCAGGAGGAGGCACCACCCTGCTCTTTGGGTGCCATCTCCCCCAGTACCCATTGCCATCCTCCCAGTACACATTCCTGTCTCCCACCGCCTTGCTGGTGCACGTCCCGTGGCACATAACCCCACTCCCTAATCTCCTGCTCAGTGGGATTATCTCTGCCCGTGCTTCCTGCCAGGACTAAGCCACAGCCATCACCATGCTGGATGGGCAGCCCTGGCCGTGCTGGCTCCTGGGCTGGTGGCTCTTTGGGGTGCCACTCACTGGGGTCAGGATCTGCTTTTGGGGGCACATAGCACAGCAGGGCCTCATGGTGGGGTTCAGCACCAGTCTGCTGTGCGGTGTCACCCGTGGGGATGGGCAGTGTGCCATCCCATGGTCCTGCTTCAGCTGGGCAGGGGAGCTGGGGATGTCGTGGCCCTAATCCAGATAAATCTCTGGGCACGTGGCTCTAGTGCTGCCAAGCTGGTGGGGAGCACTGAGCTGTGTCAAGGGGCATTCCTGGGGTGGTCTGGATGTGTTTGGTGCCCCTGGTTCCCAAATATCCAAAGGGCTTACCCCTGACTGTGGCTCTGCTCTTCCCCTAGGACTCCCTAAACAACAACGGCAGCTTCCCGCCCCCCGCTCACCGCACCAGCTGGCAGGATGCCCTTCTCCACTCCTCCTCCTCCTCCTCTTCCTCACACACTGGTGAGTGCTGATAGTGATGGGGTCCCAGAGTGGGGGACCCTCCTGCCCTGGGGTCCTACAGCCCCTTTGGTTGGAACCCAGCATGGTTCTCACCTGTTTGACATGGGGGTGTGCTTTTCTCCCTTGCAGGACACTCATCCCCCCACGCCTGCATCCAAGAGGGACCCTGCCTGGAAAGCCCGAAGGGGCCGAGTGCAGGGGCTGGGCAGGCCCCTGCCCCGCTGCAGCCCAACCCCTTGGACTCGCAAGGCAACAGCCATGAGTCCCTGGCACATGGTAACCCATCACCCCCGAGAGCCGGGGCAGATCATAACATGAATCTCATCTCCGCTGTGCTCCAAGCTCCGCACTCCCCGTCACGCCTCCACCAGCCACCCCCTAAACAGTGTCTCTCTCCAACAGGGCCTGTGGCTCCTCCTGGCCCCGCCGCGGTCTCACCGTTGCTCGCCGATGGCTGCCGTGTCCTACCAAGGCACCAAGTGTCCGGTGCCCGGGAGAGGCCGGTGCCTGGCGAAGGGGGGAGCCTGGGGTCCCCCACAGCCCCCCACCCGAAGCCCAGCTCCCCACGGCTGCAGGAGGAGCCAGTGGCCATGGCTGAGCAGCATGACGGGTGCTCCGGTGCCTACGTGTGTGCTGTGGGGCCAGCAGAGCTGCTCAGCTCTGATGGGGAGGGCGCCCAGTCTGGCCGAGCTGCCAGCGTGCGTGGGCACCCCTCAGGCTCCTCGGAGACCACATCGCCCTCCTCAGACCCTGGCATTGAGGCTGACCTCACCAGCAGGACCACCAAACCCTTCCTGCCTGGTGGCCGGCACGGAGAAGACCTGAGCTCGCCTGGCTCTGACTCGGATGTGGAGGGGGAGATCGAGGCAGCCTTCGCTGGTGGGCGCCTGGTCAGCAATATGATCTCCTCCATCTCAGAGACGGAGCTGGACCTGAGCAGCGACAGCAGCAGTGGCAGGTCCTCCCACCTCACCAACTCCATTGAGGAAGCCAGTTCACCTACGTCGGAGGCTGAGCTGGAGACGGAGCTGGAGGCCCCTGGTTTGATGGGCATCAAGGACTCCCTGCTGCTGGACAAGAGCAAGGACGAGGAGGAGACCCTGGAGATGGAGATCCCGGAGCATGGCGTGGTGCGGCGGGAGAGCCTGGCCGAGCTGAAGATGGAGGGCTACTATGACAGCCTGAACCCAGAGGACTCCTCTGTGCCTGCTGGCCAGACTGATGTCTCCACCTCCAGCCCCCTGGATCTGAAGATTGACCCAGACCACAGCCTGGAGGGCATCCGACGTTCCTTCTATCTGCCTGTGGGGCCCAAGCTGATGCCCGAGGCAGATGAGGATGACAACAGCGAGTACGACTCCGACTCAGAGTCAGAGCCCGACCTGAGTGAGGACTCAGACTCGCCATGGCTGCTCAGCAACCTTGTCAACAAAATGATCTCGGAGGGCTCTTACCCCATCAAATGCCCGGATGAGTGCTTCCAGCAGACCCACTCGCTCTGTGACACCATCTCGCCAGCCTCTGACCTAGAGCCTGAGATCCTGAGCGAGGCACTGGATGGGGACCCCAGCTCACGGGCCTCCCCAGGGGATACAGCTGCACTGCCCCACTGCCAGCGTGCCATTGAGCTGGTGGACATGGAGACACTGCGCAGCTCCCTGCAGTGTGCTGAGGACGATGAGCGGGCTCTGGCTGCCACCACAATGGAGCCAGTGCCAGAGCTGCCTGCCAACGACCCGGGCCCCTTCCTCTTCCTGAGCAACCCCACAAATGACACCATTGCGCCTGTCTTCCCGGGGCGCCCTGTCACCCTTGACAGGTTGGGCTCCTCTGAGGTCCTGGCCACCTTTGGCTGCTACAGCCCTCCACGCACCTCACCTGGCACTGGGGAGCAGTGCCCCACTGCTAAATTGCCTGCTGCTGGCCCGGAGGACTGGGCCATCGACAGGGACCTAGACTCAGGTGTCCTGGAGGCCGACGACATGATTGATGACATCCGGTTAGCGCCCCGGGGGCAGAGCCCCAGTGCTGGCCCTCCCGACCTGGACGTCTCCACTGCCAAGACCAACCGTGGTTTCACCATGGCCTACTCGACAGACGAGGACGAGGTACCCTACCTGAAGGGCTCGCCCTTCGCCGAGGACCCACTGCCGCCGGACCCGGGGGTGCTGGAGCCGCGGGCGCTGGATGAGTCCCTGGCCTATGACTCTGTGAAGTACACGCTGGTGGTGGATGAGCACACGCAGCTGGAGCTGGTGAGCCTGCGGCGCTGCACCTCGGTGCTGAGCGATGACAGTGACCTGCTCCGTGCCTGCGACCGCTGCGACCTGGAGGATGAGGCGGCCTTTGGGGATGGGCTGGTAGCGCCCAATGGCCACAGCTCCTCCGAGGACTCATCCCCTGAGGCTGACCTGCAGTTCTCCAAGAAGTTCCTCAATGTCTTTGTCAACAGCACCTCCCGCTCCTCCAGTAAGTGATGTGTGCCGTGCTGTGCCGCACTGTGCCATGCCATGCCATGCCATGGTGTCCTGGGCTGCTCTGCATGCTGTTGGCACACTGGCTGCCCTGCACCATCTCGCCTCAGCCATCCTGGCCATGACGGCATCCCCGTGTGGCACGGCATGGCATAGGGCGGGAGGTGGGGCAGGGCAGCTGCAGGGGGTGTGGGGCTTGACCCGAAGGCCGCGGGTTCTCCACCATGGGGCCACAAGGTTTCTCTGTGTGGCTGATCCCCAACTTCCCTTTGCCCTTTGGGGTCCTCTGCCCTGGGCTGCAGGTGGGGGGGCTCAGATGGGACCCCCCAGGAAAGAGTCTGAGCCTGTGAGTGGTGGCTGGTCTGCTCCTGTTGCCCTGAGGGTGCTACAGCCCCCCGGGGTGGGCAGAGGTGGGGATGCCTCCCATGCCATGGGGTGGGAGCTGCACTCTCACCCTATGGCAGCCTCCTGCTCCTCCTCTGCAGGCACGGAGTCCTTCGGGCTGTTCTCCTGCATGGTGAATGGGGAGGAGCGGGAGCAAACCCACCGGGCCGTCTTCAGGTGAGCAGTGAGCCCAGACACCCCGGTGATGGACACGGTCACCACGGGGGCTTTCAGGACCCTCTTTCCCGTGGCTCTGCCCTCTGCCCACATCCTCCTTTCCACTGTGCTTCACCCAGGTTTATCCCACGCCACGAGGATGAGCTGGAGCTGGATGTGGATGACCCCATCCTGGTGGAGCTGGAGGAGGATGACTACTGGTACCGGGGCTACAACATGCGGACAGGGGAGAGGGGCATTTTCCCAGCCTTCTATGCCCATGAGGTTGTTGGCCAAGCCAGAGATTCCATTGGTAGGAGCCTGCAAGGGCTGTGGGGAGTATTGGGGGACGTGGGGGTCTTGGTGCGTCGTCTCCTTGTACTGTCTTGCCATGCAGGCCTCAAGAGGAACCCGTATTGGGTGGAGCGGTTCAACGTGCAGTTCCTGGGCTCAGTGGAGGTGCCGTACCACCAGGGCAATGGCATCCTCTGTGCTGCCATGCAGAAGGTGAGCCCCAGGGCAGGTGACAGTGGCAGTGGCATGATCCCTGGCTCCCCACATTGGCGGGACCTCAGCCTCATGGCCCTCACCTGTACCCCCAGATTGCCACCACTAGGAAGCTGACGGTGCACCTGCGCCCACCAGCCAGCTGTGACCTGGAAATCACGCTGCAGGGCATCAAGCTCATTCTGACTGTCACGGAGTACAGCCGGGACGAGGAGGTGAGGGGCACGGCCGTGGGGCGCCAGACAGCCCCTGTGCCCGAACAGGGCGCCCACACCTCGGTGGCTTCTCTCTTGCAGTTTGAGCGCTGCAGCCACTTCTTCCAGATGAAGAACATCTCCTTCTGTGGGTGCCATCCCCGGAACAGCTGGTGAGACCCCCACAGTCCCCCCCAGGCAGCCAGCCCCAGCGGACCCCCCCTCCATCCCCTGCCTGTGGCATGCACGCTCCTGTGATTCCACACTGGGTCCTGTTCCCCATTCCATCCCAGTGAGGCTGTCCCAGTGCCCCCCAGGGTGCAGGAGTGGGGTGTCCCCCCCTCACCCTGCTTCCCCACTGCAGCTACTTCGGGTTCATTACCAAGCACCCAGTGCTGAGCCGCTTTGCCTGCCACGTATTCGTCTCCCAGGAATCCATGCGGCACGTGGCCGAGTGCGTCGGGTAAGATGGGGATGGGGGCAGCTGTGTGGGGCATAGTGCAGTTGGGGGTGCTGGGGGTCTGGGTGCAAGGAGCTGGGGTGCTGGGGGTTGAGGTGCAGGGTGCTGGCTGTGCCAGGGCTAAGAGCAGGGGGTAGGGATGGAAGAGGTTTGGATACAGGGAGTCTGGGGGCACTGGGCTTCTGGGTGCAGGGGGGCTGGGTGCTGGGGCCTGGGGTGCAGGGGGCTGGGTGCAGGATGCTGGCTGTGCTGGGGCTGGAGGTGTGGTGGGTTATGGTGCTGGATGTGCAGGGGGTCTGGGTGCCAAGGTCATGGTGCATCTGGACTGGCCATGCCAGTGCTGGGGGTGCATGGGGTCTAGGGATGCAGCAGGTATGGATACAGGGGGGCTGGGGGTGCAGGGGGTTGGGGTGCAGGCAGTTGTGGAGCTGGGGTCCAGGCCACATCCCATCCCTGAGCCCCCCCATTGTTCTTATCCTCATAGCCGAGCATTTCAGGAATATTACCAGGAGCACCTGGAGTACGCCTGCCCCACAGAAGACATCTACCTGGAGTAAGGGGGCAGCTGCTGCCTTTCCTGCTTCTGCCCCACCCTCAGCCCCACAGATGGCCAGAGACTCTGTCTGACCCCCAACCAGTTGCCTTGGCCCCCCCTGCACATGTTCCAGCCCCACGGGCTCCCCCCCCATCCTCACTGCTTCTCGGGGGGCCAGGGGCCCAGCCGTGCACCACAACTGGGTATCGGGGGTGCCCCCAGCATCACCCTAACCACAGGGGTGCTGCAGTCAAGCCGCGGCACGGGGGCAGAAGCTGCCTACCCCCCTGCATGAGTGAAGCCAGCCTGAGGGGGGCCACAGGAGCGGGGACCAGTTGTGCCCGTGCTGCAGGGATGGAGACACTGGGGGTGAATGGGGGTGGGGGGGCTCAAGGAGGTGAATGGGGCTTGTGGGGGATTATTGGAAGGCTGGGGTGAGCATCTGCAGCCGTGAACCACCCCCAGTCCATGGTGTCCCCCTGCATAGTGGCAGTGGCACCTCCCACCCCTGGAACAGCCCCCTAAGAATAGCCCCTGCCCCTCCATGACCCCTGGGGGGACCCTGGTATGGCCCCTCCTGCCCCAGTCCCTCCGCCAGTGCCCCTAGACCTTGCCCACCACTATCCCACCATCCATGGGGTGCAGGACCCCCCGCTTGGGCTGTACTTGCCCAGCGAGAGGCACGCTCAGGGCGGTGCTGGAGCCTGGCCAGTGTGGCAGAGGGCCGGTGGCCACCCTCGCCCCTTGCTGCTGTGCCTGGTGGTGGTTTCCTTTGCTTGCCGGCCCTGTGTGTCCATCCGCCCAGCGCTCAATGTGACGGTGACTCCACGCGCGCAATGTCCCGGTATTTATCTCCTAACTCCAAGACCAGGAGGAGCCCTGAGCAGCTGCCACTTGCCCAAACCCTGGTTCCAGGTTCTCTCCCCTCACCGCCTTGTCATCACCCATTTGGTCTTTCAATAAAGTATATGCTTGGTGTGACCACGAGGCTGGGGATGCTTTATGGGTGCGATGGAGGAAGAAGGGGCTGCAAGTGCAAGGTGCTGCCAGGGCAGAGGTGCGGCAGGGCATAAGGAGGGAGCGCAGGAGGAACAGGGGGTGCACAACAGCCACATGGGGTGCATGACCGTGTGCAGGAGGCACAGGGAACAGAGGGTATGGGCACATGCACACCCTGGCATGTGTGTGGGGTCCTGGCCTATGCTAGTGGCGATGATGGTGAAGGTGCCGGTGCCACCGCAGTGGCAGTGCTGCTGGGCAAAGAGATGGGAGTGTCAGGCTTGAGGATGGCACAGGGGCTGCTGGGCTTGAGGATCGGTGTGGGGATGTAACACCTGAACACCTTAATTGGAGCCATAATTCCTGTTTTTAAATGTTCAAATGAAATTCATAGAACCACAGACTGGTTTGTGTTGGAAGGGACCTTAAAGCTCCTCTACCTCCAACCCCTGCCATGGGCAGGGACCCCTTCCACTGGAGCAGCTTGCTCCAAGCCCCTGTGTCCAACCTGGCCTTGAGCACTGCCAGGGATGGGGCAGCCACAGCTTCTCTGGGCACCCTGTGCCAGCGCCTCAGCACCCTCACAGGGAAGAGCTTCTGCCTAAGAGCTCAGCTCAGTCTCCCCTCGGGCAGGTTCAAGCCATTCCCCTTGGCCTGTCCCTACAAGCCCTTGTCCCAGGCCCCTCTCCAGGTTTCCTGCAGCCCCTTTAGGCACTGGAGCTGCTCTCAGGTCTCCCCTTCAGGAGCCTTCTCTTCTCCAGGCTGCCCCAGCCCAGCTCTCTCAGCCTGGCTCCAGAGCAGGGCTGCTCCAGCCCTCACAGCATCTCCGTGGCCTCCTCTGGACTTTCTTCAACAGCTCCATGTCCCCCTTGTGCTGGAGCACCTCTTCCTCCCTCAGATACTGTTTTCCCCAAGGCAAACATGGTGTCCGGGTTCACTTGCAACTGCTAGCACTTAGTGAGGCTTCATGAGCCTCCCTCAACTCTTGGCACTTGGTTCCCCGGTGCCACACAGATGGGGCCCCAGCACTGACTGCCGGGCAGTGGGTGGCCACTGTCCCAGGGGGTGTTGGGGGCCCATGGGTGTGATGGAGCCCGTGAGACTGTAGCCCCTTGCACAGTCCCCCAGACCACTACAGCTGGTTTCACACCATCACTTGCCCATGGCTGTGTTGACCACTTGTCCAGGGGTGCCCATGCATCGGTCATGGTAGGGTGCAGAGGGTCCCTGGATGGCAGCCCTGGTCTGCGGGCTGCTGGAGCTGAGAGACACCACAGAACAACACAGAGCTTTCTTATAAATTTATTACATAATAATAATTAATAATAATATAATATAAGAAACATAGATCTCTGTGGGGTATGTGTATCACAACGTCAAGGGCGGGAGGTGAATGGCCACACCTCCATGACTCCGGAGAAGGAGAAAACTCCTCCGAAAGATCCATACAAAATAAGGGTGAAGTCAAACTGACCCTGTAAAATTAAAAACAGAACAAAAACCCACAGGTGAGTCCGGCGGGGTGAGAAACAAGTGTGTGGATGCTCGAGCCATGTGTGTGTGGCCGCACGAATGCGTGCGAGGGCGGGAGCCGGTGTGTGCACATGCAGTGAGTGTGAGTGCGCCCGGGTGACACATGCATGCGGCAGTGAGCGCTGCCCACGGGCGAGCTGGAGGGAGGAAAACCGCGGACGGACGGAAAACTGCGGGAGGGAGGATGGAGAACTGCGGGAGAAAGAATGGAAAACCGTGGGAGGAAGGATGGAAAACCGCAGGAGGAAGGATGGAAAACCGCAGGAGGAAGGATGGAAAACCGCGCCGCACTTTGTCGCTGGATGGAGACAGGGTTCGGCTGGCGAAGCTCCTCACCACCAGGAACAAAGTGCGCTGGGTTTTGGTTTCTCTTCTTTTACAGTCAGAATTACAGACAGGAGCTGATGGAGAACAGGGTTGGTGACAGCGTTAGTCTGGACAAAGGAAAAATACCAATAACTGTTAAAAAACCCCCTTCAAAGCCCCCCCAAAAAGAGTGGATCCCTTTTTACAGAAGATAACCCAAGTCATTGAGAAGCCATGAGAATCACAGTAACCGCTGCGCGGTCAGTCCCGGTGCCACTGGGACAGCGTGGCCGAGGGCCGCTGGCTCGTGGGGTTGGTTCCTCGCCCGCTCCCGCTCTGCCTTCTCCTGGATGGCTTTTCCAAATGAAATGTTTCATTGGGTCTGGAGATGTTTGGAGCGGAGATGCCAATGAGGCCAGCCTAGATACAGAGCCCGGGAAGTGTTATCTACACAGGGAAATCCGCTTCGCTTCAGCCAAGAAAATCAAAGTAAATCAGCAGGAGCTGTGTTAGCAGGGGCATGGTTCTGCTGGGGGGTGAGAATGGCCATGGGAAAAGATCTTGGCCTTTGGCAATTGGGCCACCCAGGCTCCAAAGGCCATTGGGCCACCCAAGGTCCGAAAGCCACTGGGCAACCCTGTAACCCCAGTAAAGGCACTGCGCTGCAGGGGCGAGTGACCTGACCATGGGTGCTGCAGGTGCGTGGGACATGGCCACCCCTGAGCCGGTGGTATGGAGAAGCATGGGCTCGGGGTGCATAGATGGGCACAGGACAGGGACCCCGGTGCTGCCTGGGGATAATGCCATCACCAGCACCCCGAGCCCACGATTATCTGGCTCTGCCAAGGGTGCAGGGGACACGGGGAAGGTGCAGTGCTGGTGGAAGGGTGACGAAGCTGATGATGATGGTGTAGGGTGAGCAGGTTTGCGGCAGCCCCTGGCAGCCCCTGGGCAGTGTGGTTGGAAGTCGCCTTCTTTCGTGTGAAGCCTGACTGGGACGAGCCGTGGTGTCCTTGGGAACCAAGGGAACACGCAGTGTTTGCCAACACAGGTACGGCTGCAGCTGCTTGGTGGTGGAAGCTGGGGTGCACACGGGGCGACATAGCCACTGACTCTGCCATGGCAGAGGGTGCATCCACCATTTCCAGCCCTTGCAAGGAGAATTGGGGCAGCAGAGGGGATCAGGGAGGGGGAGAAGGAGGAAGACGAAGAGGAGGAGGAAGGGGAGGAAGAAGAGGGCTCCTAAGAAATGGCAAGAAGGCGTCCAGCTTTCCTTGTCCCAGACCGAACTTTCTGCAGAAAAGTTGCACTCTGCAGATTTCTGACCTCTTACAGTAAGAGGCGGGTGCAGGAGAGTCTCTCTTGGTAGCCCCCAAAACAGCTGCTGAAAGGGCAAAGACCCTGGTTCACCCAGCGGGAACCCGCCGGGCAGCCTGCACTCAGGCTCACACCATCACTTCCACCACCAGTGCTGCCAGGAGTGTCGTGATGAGGGGCCACGGTGGCTCCTCAGGGCAGCACCCAGCAAAGCCTCCCACCATCCCAAGGGGACATGTGGGGCAGACAGGCTGTGGGGCTGCACCGGGACACGAGGACCTCCAGGGTGTCCAAGGGACACCAGGGTCTCTGAGGGCTGCTGGGGTCTCCGTTACCTGCAGGTGAGGTGGGGGAAGAGCCAGCAGTGTGATGGGAATGAAGCAGAGCAGTGAGGAGGTGACCGGTGGTGGTGGGACAAGCTGGCCAGGTGGGCAGGCGGTGAGCCATAGGCAGTGCAGAGGCTTGGCCCTTGGGCATGCAGAGGCTGCAGCCAGAGTGGGGTCACCACAGGCTCTGCAAGCATGCAGCAGCCACGGCCAAAGCCAGGCAGGGATGCAGAGGAGCCAGATGCAGGCATCCCGGAATGTGCTGGTGCTGCTCTGCCAGGCAGGAAGCTGGAGAAGCTGCATCAGCCAGGACAGCCGAGCTCTGGTTGCAGGGAACAAGTGGCGAGTTCAGTTTACAGCCAGGGGATGTGAGAGCAGCGGCTGCAGAGGTGGCAGCAGTAGGCGAGCAGCAACTGCGCTGGTGGCATGGTATTTCTGTGGGCCCGTGCAGGACCATGCCAACAAGCCCTTGTGACTGCAGAGTGCCTGGTGATGCCAAACACAGGCAAAGGAGCTGGAGCACTGGAGGGTGATAAGTGGGTGCATGTGGCTGTGTGTCCTGCTGTGCATGTATCTTCACATGCTGCTGCACATGCTGCTGGGCACAGGCGAGGCATGCAGGCGCTGGTGGAGGTGATTCAAGGCATGAAGGCACCAAGTACGAGGAGGATGGAGGTGGGAGTTGAGCAGGAGGGATGAAGGTGCCAGCTATGAGGAAGGTGCATGGCAGGGCCCAGTGGGGTGGATGGAGAGGGTGCGGTGCATGGTTGGCAGAGGGGTGATGAGCTGGGCAGGGAGGTGGAGAGGGCAGGACTGGGTCTGCCATGTCCTGTCCTGCTCTGGGTCATGCAGGGCAGTGGTGACACTGCCAGGCTGGGGTGCAATGGGCACAGCAGGTAAAGTGAGTGGAGGGGTTGGGCAGACACGGTGGCTGCTGTTGCCATTTGGGCGCCTCTTGGCTCACCGGGTGACGGGCCCTGAGGCCCGGCATGCCCCGGGGCATAGACCGTGGGCTGTTTGCTCGCCAGTCCAGCTCAGAGCCGCTCTCACCCTCCCCAGGCTGCCAGATGGCAACTGGGGATGTGGAGAGGCCCCAAACCACAGGCCCGGTGGCTTCTGGAGAGTTCTGGATGGAGCCGTTTGGGCACACACCCAGCAGGAGTTCAGGGAAAAGGTGATGGCACCAGAGCATTCCAGGATCCATCCCAGGGAGGGTCTGGTGTACTGGCACCAGTCAGGACCCATCCCAGGGAGGGCCTGGTGCACTGGAGGGGCTGCCACCCCCACCCTGGCCCTTTTCCCTGGCTGAAGGTTGTAAAGGTTTGGAAATGTGTGAGGGTCAGAAGGAACCTCCTTGTCCTTCCCTCTAGCACCAGAAGAGTTAATGCCTTTGTGGGGGACTCGGCTTTTTGGGAACACCAGTCACCAAGCCAAAGCCACCTGCTCCAGAGCTGGCAAGGCGAGCCCTGGTCAGCCCTAGGGGATGACACAAAGAGGAGGGGCATGTGGGGCACCAGGCACCACACTGGGGACAGGGATGCCGCCTCTGCCAGCACCGTGGCTGGACAGTGTCGCCCTGGCTCCTCCAAATACCTGGAAGACAGAGCGGCTCCTGCCGAGCCCAGCTTGACCCGGTGCCCCCATGGCCATGGCACCACCGGCCCATGGTGTCTCCAGCCTGGCCCTTGGACCCCCACGGCAGCCTCGGAAGAGCAGCCCCAGGGCACCGTGGTGACTGGGCTGGTGGTGGAGGACTGAGCACGATGGTGGTGATGGCCGAGGGACCCGCTGCCATGTCTCTGTCTTGGCAGGGGTGGAAGACTCGGTGTGTCCCAAAAACCCGAGTTTTGTGTTTCTGAATCATTAAAATCCCGAGTGTCCGGAAGGAGCTGCTGGGGGTTGTTTTTTTGTTTCTTTTCTTTTTTAAAAATACTTTTAACATTCATTCAGTCGCTAAAAACTGCCAGTGCCACGGGCACCCCAGGAAGGGGTGCGGGCACCGCTTCCCAGCATCTCAACATGTCTACAGATAGAGATTAGGAAAATTATAACAAAATCAGGTGGCTCTAAGTATAGATATAGATATATAGATATTTGTTCTCTCTTTTCAAATATATAGCTGATTAAAAAGATGCAAAATAAGGATGACTAGGATGGAGTGGGAATCCTGTAGTTCAGTATCATCTCTTGTAGGTCATCAGCTGCTCTCTATATAACTGCATGGAGATTAAATATTATCCATCAACGTGTCCCCCTTGGAAACAAAGACCCCAAACCAAGAGGAAATAAAACATCTCCCTCCCCCCACCCCCCTACTGAAGGTTGGCAAAGCATATTCTGCTGGATTCCCCACCAGCCTCCCTCCGCCATCCCCAAACATGCTTCTATCCATGCGGTTTCAGTCCCCCTCTCAGCAGGGCGCCCGAGGGCAACCAGCAGAGCAGCAGCACAGAGTCCAGGGCTAGGGTCTCTTGGGTGGGAATCACTCCTTGGGCTGCTCCTGGCGTGCCTTGGCACAGGAGGGAGCAGGTCCAGGTGTCACCATAGGTGTCCACCCAGCCACCGAGACCTCTCCACAATGGAGCCCTTCCCATCAGCAGCACCAGCGGGATGACCCAGCTCAGCCAGATGCCTCAGACCCCAGGGGGACTGGGGCCACCACTGCAGCCGTGGTGCCTCCGGCCTGCTCTGCTGAGCCAGCACTGCCTGCATCCTGCAGCAGCCCCTGCCCTGCTGTGCCAGCTTGGAGCAGCTCGGGGTCTCCATAGGCCACCCCGACCTGCCCGAGAGATGGCACAGCTGTATGCACTGTGCACTCACCGCCCTGCCGTACCCCAGCCTGCCTGTCACACCGGGCAACACAGCCAGCACTAGGCCTCCACCAGAACCTTGTCCCTAAGCCGGGCCTGGCTCCTCATGGCGCCACCGGCCTGGCCCCACTGCCCACCCCGACCGGGTGCTGCCTGTTGGCCATGCGGAGCCTGGGCTCAGCAGCACACGGTGCCTCAGCCGCGCTGGCCGCCAGCGACGCCCGCAGGGAAGAGCACATCAAGCGATATACAGGCCAGACTCTCTGGGAGGAACAGAAACGAGGATGTATTTCATGCAACATTCCTTGTCCTGAAGGCGTCGCCGGGGCCGAGCGGGGGCTGGCGTGTGCGTGGCACACCGGGGCGGTGTGGGAGCGGGCGGGAGCCTGTGGGCTCCGCACCCTTCAGTGCAGTGCTCAGAGTAGAAAGAGAATCAAAGTGGGTTTTATTAGTCTAGTAGAAACTCCCCCCACCCCCCACGGTGGCTCTGGAAGAGGCCAGCGCTGCCGGGGACGGTCAGCTGTCTACAAGCTGCTTGAGTGCCCGCTCAATGTTCATTCGGTGCCCGACCCGGGTCACCCCCAACTCCACAAAGTCCTCCTTGGTGAGGGCAGGCAGGTGCGTGCCCTCTATTTCATGGTCCTCAAACTTGTCTCGGTGCTCCACCAAATTGATACTTTCCAGCCAGTCCCCGACGTCGTACTTGTTCCAGAGGTGGAGGGGTTTCTGCATGAAGGGCCGAGGCGGGTGCAGGGTGTGCAGGGGTGGCCCTGGAGAGGGGGACGGGGATGGGGAGCGGCTCCGGGCGCTCACACTCCTCACCACAAAGCGCACCTCCTTGGGCTCATGTGGGATGGAGAGGCTGGAGGATTTGAGGATGGTGGGAGGGGTCAGACCGTAGGGCCGGACGGTGCTGAGGGGCTCTGTCCGATCCAGAGCCGGCTTCACGGGGCTGGGGGTACGTCGGGTTACGGGGTAGCGACTGCCAGGTCGGACTGTGTAGGTGGTCCCGGAGCTCCGCTGGGAAATGGTGCTGAGTTCTCCTAAACTACTGAAAAGTCTGCAGAAAGAATGGTACAGCGAGAGAGAGGAGAGAGCAGAGGGCAGGGGTGAGGCCGAGGTCCCGACACAGGAGCACACACACAGAGTATACATGGGGCAGGCTGGGATGGGGGGGGACGGGGGCTCTGCAGCACTCAGGGGACACGGCAAGGTGCACTCCAGCCAAGACGTCCTTGCCAGCCCTGCCAGGGCTCTTCTGAAGTGGGGAGAAGAGGTTCCAGCCAGCATCTCCAGTAGCTCCAGTTCCTGGCCAAGCCTGCCCTAAGCGCCACGGCTCCAGAGCCTGCTGAGACCCACTGGGGAGGAGCGTGGCTGCACAATAAACACTGGATGCAGCCTAGGAACACGTACCTTGCCCTGCCCCTGCTGGGCAGCAAGAAGCTGTGGAGGAGCTGCACCAAAGCCCACTGGCCCCAGATCCCACCAGGGACCCCCATCTCCCCTCTTGCTAATGCACCACCATCAGCATACTCAGGTCCTGCCCCGGACCTGCAGCAAAACAGTGCTCCTGAGCACATAGCCCCTTCCTGGGACAAGAGAGAACCTTCTGGCACATTCCCTATGTGTCCACCCTGCCCCTTGGTCTCTGGCTGTCAGCAGAACCCTAAAAATGGATTGAGCATCTTGGTGCAGGGCTGGTGCCTGCTCCTGTCCGGTCAATTGGTGTGGCTGCCCCATCCCTGGCAGTGTTCAAGGCCAGGTTGGACCCAGGGGCTTGGGGTAAGCTGCTCTAGTGGAAGGTGTCCCTGTCTGTGGCAGGGGGTTGGAACTGGATGAGCTTTAAGGTCCCTTCCAGACCAAACCAGCCTCTGATTCTATGGTAAGTCGGGAGGAAAGGGAGGAAGGCCCTGCTGCTTCAGGGTTGTGCAGCCCCAAGAAGCATCACTGGGATTGGGCTGGTTATCTCTTCACTAAACAGTCCACAACTACTCATTTGAGTCAATCAATGCCACTCTGCTCATCCTCCAAACTAATCAATCAAATACAAGTCCTGCAGCTCCTTGGCTCCAGCATGGGACGTCGGTTACCGAACACAAGGTCCCCTGGGCTGCCTGTATGGCACCCTCATCAATACCCTGGCTCCCTGCCACCCTCCAAGCTCTGCTCTCCCCTCCCAGGTCCTTCCTGGAACAGATGGACACTCTGGAAACCTGCTGCTGGCAACAAGAGTCCAAGGGCTACAGATAACAGCACATACCCGCTGCCAGCGATGCCACACCACACAAGATCCACACTTTTGGAGATGAACAAGCACTCGTGATTTTCAAGAGAGATGGCTCCCACAAGATGAGCTGAACATGAATATGAACATAAAGTTCTGTTCATAGTCTGTGGGCTCGAGCGCACTTCCTCTTAATTATTTCCCTGCCACCCTGGCACAGAAAGCAAGTGGGTTATCAAGTAGCATGACAGTGAATCGCATTTGGGAAGGGAAGAGCTGAATGACCTTGAGGGCTGTGGCTCAAGAACAGAACAAGAATTGACAGTACAAAGTACAGATCAGAGGCTGGCAAAGGATCTTCTGGAAGAGATGGAGAGAAAGTTCTGGGTCTGCTTGCGGACCCCAAGAGGGGGTGGCTGGGAGGCACTAGCGTGGTCACGGAAAGGCAGAACAAACACTGCCATATCTAAGGAGGGTTCCTTCAGATGTACGGATGCAATCCTATTGCCACAGGAGACATTGCTACACTTCATCTGAAATTCTGAGCAGTTCCCATCACTTATGTCGGAGAAAGGTCAATGGGAACAGGAATGGCTGCAGGCACAGCAGCTGGTGTGCCAAAGCCTTGCTGAACGTGTGCAGGGTGGGACAGAGGAGAAAGTGCTGTTGGAATCTGTGAAAGAAGAAGAGAGATGTGGCCAGGGGTACCAAGACCAAGATCTACAGCAGTCTCACATGAGCGTGCTCCTCACCGCAGGGTGGATGCTCAAAGGCTGTTGGCATCATGGGCCTTGCCAGCGGTGGACATGTTGGTCCCACAGAGGCCCACGTCTCATGCAAACTGTGCTGCAGGGCCTCCCTGGTTCTTTTTCATTTGGTGGTTTACAGGGCCTGGAAATGGGCTATTCCTGCGCTTGGGAAATGGGGTGGCTGGAACCACGTGAGAAATCAGCTTCCAGGGCGCAGTGTCCTCACAGTAATAAGGCAGAGATGTCACAGCAGACCCTTCTGTGCGCAGCTGGTCAGTGGATGTAACCTCTAGGTCTGTTCTCCTCTGCAGAGCACTGGATTGGTCACTGTGGTGCATGGTTGGCAAGGTACCGTTGGCTCTCAAGACCTTCAGCAGCACGGT
This sequence comes from Lathamus discolor, assembly GCF_037157495.1. Taxonomy (NCBI): domain Eukaryota; kingdom Metazoa; phylum Chordata; class Aves; order Psittaciformes; family Psittacidae; genus Lathamus; species Lathamus discolor. Next base: position 411,825 of record NC_088884.1, read on the forward strand.
TCTGCCAACCATGCGTTATTCTGCCGACAGTCTCTGGCATCCTGTCCAGCTCTAGATGCTGACTTCATTATGGGCCATCAGTCCAATTAGTCAGACACAGGCACTTCATCCTGCTCAGAAGCCAGGTCAGTTCTTCTGGATGTGAACCCTTCTGAAGACTTGCACATTACGCACAGCAATGAGATCTGCTTAGAGGGTTTTCCTGGATCACTGCTCTTCTTCATTGCAGGTTCACAGAACCACAGAATCCCAGGTTGAAGGGACCTCAAGGATCATCTGGTCCAACCCTTCCAGGCAAAGCATGACCTAGACCAGATGTCCCAGGTTAGTGTTGGTTTATCATGTACTTTACCCAAAGAATGTACACTGATGGAGAATTGCACTAGCCAGCAGCAGCCAAGCTGAAGCCAAGTGCTGCTACCTCTCAGGACGTTTCTATTGAGGACTTAACCTTTGTCAGGTTTCCTGAACACGGTGGTGTTGCCCACCTCTCCTTTAGGCAACACCAAGTCAATGTAACTGGGGAGCTTAATAAGAAAATTAAGAGAAGAGAAGGCTCAGGGGAGACTTTTTAACAGTCTTCTAATACCTAAAGGGGGCTAACAAGAAACCTGGAGAGGGGCTTTGGACAAGGGCCTGTAGGGACAGGCCAAGAGGAATGGCTTGAACCTGCCCGAGGGGAGACTGAGCTGAGCTCTTAGGCAGAAGCTCTTCCCTGGGAGGGTGCTGAGGCACTGGCACAGGGTGCCCAGAGAAGCTGTGGCTGCCCCATCCCTGGCAGTGTTCAAGGCCAGGTTGGACAGGGCTTGGAGCAAGCTGTTCTAGTGGAAGGTGTTCCTGACCGTGGCAGGGGTTGGAGCTGGATGAGCTTTAAAGTGCCTTCCAACCCAAACCAGTCTGGGATATTATGAAATGCTTCCTACACTTCCCACTTCTGGAGGTGCTCCAGCTGGACCTTAGAAGACTAGTAACCCTGAGATAGTGGGATTGCTGGTTGCCACCGGCTCTGTGAGTTGGGATGTGGCAGCTCTCATCACAGCTGTAGGGCTGCCTTTAAGCTTGTCTTCTCTGAACACACAAAATCCAGACTCTGGCAGCTCTGAGCCCCTGTTGCACAGAGCCTGGTCTTGCAGGGTGTCAGCACCAGCAGTAGGTCGGTTGACTGGATTGATTCTTCAGTGTATACAGGAAAATTACTCTCCTGAGACAGAGAAGCCAAGGCCTGACTTGTGCACCACAGCACATGAGTGGAACTGACTGGAATCAGCAAAGGGGGAGAATAGGTTCCATGGGAAGCAATCTCACAAGCAAAGACACACCAGCTTGATGTAAGTTCTAAGCAAAGAAAGAGATCTGTAGGACAGCTAATTAAGCCTTCTGGGAACACTTTTACTGACAGGCTTAAAAAGCAGATTCCTTGAATGAGTCATTAATGGATAAGGATTTTTCCGTTGAACTTGTTCAGTCAGAATGTCTTCAGGAGTAACAAAGGCAGGGGCAGATCCAGCCACAGAGGGAACATGCTTCTCATCACTCCAAAGAGAAATGCTTTGCTTTTGCCCAGTGAAGTCTTTTGTGCTTTTTGCTTCCAGGCATGCTCATCCTGGCCTTCAAAAGCATCACCACTGCTTTTCATTAGAAGTGTGTGAACGACTTGCCTCCTGTTATGAATCGTCGCCTGCTGATGAGTGAGACACGAGACTGCTCTCGAGGATCTCCACTAGAGCTCGGCACACCCAAAGGCTCCAATGCAGAGCTCAGGCTATCTGTGACCCGGCTGTGCTTTAGGGATGGGCTGGGGACTGATCCTCTCTTTGCCTGAAATGCAGATGGACACTTGGAGGCTCCCTGCCTAGAACAGTGCATGCCCAGATGACATGATGCCACTACAGCTCCCCTTTTGAAAGAATTTTGACTTCCAGAATTGCCTGAGAACTGTCCCTGAAAAGGAAGGACAGGGGAGAGGAGTCCAGAAAGAAGAGAAAGTCTGAACAGCGCACAGAACAAGACCAGAAGCACTCGTGCTACGTGTCACTGTGGACATTAACACAACTGCCAAACAGGACAAACTCACTGGCATGAGCTGGATTCTCTCACAGGCTGCTCTGCAAGTGAGAACGGTGTCAGGGAAGCAGCTCCCATCCTTGCCCGTGCCCTGGCACCTCCTGACAGGCTCCATTCATATGAGTTTTCTCTTGGCCAGCAGGTCGAGGGAGGGGACTGGATGATCATTAAGGTCCCTTCCAACCCAAACCATTCCATGATACAATTCTATCATTCTACGGGATTGATGGGCTGGTCTCAGGCAAAATTTGCCAACCTGCTGCTCTTCTGTAAATGCTGAATTTTGGCAAGAAATCTGTTCCTGGCTCTCAGCTAAAGAACCCCATGAGAGCATAAGCTTATCCCAGTAAAGAAAGCCCACAGGTAGAGGGGTGCCCAGCAGTGCATGAGGTTTATCTGAAGAACTGCTGAGAACACAGTTTTTTTGCTGAAGGTGGTCTAATTTCCTGTTGTCATTTGTTCCTCAGGACTCTACTTGCGCAGCCAGTACTTTCATTAGGGAAGATAAATCTGGCACTCCTGAGTTCTCTTTCACAGTAGAAAAACAAAGGAATGCTGCGAGGGAACAACTGCAACCTGATGCAGACAAGTGGGGTTAATTGTACCCAATGTACTGTCCCTCCTGAAGGGAAGGCAGAAACTCCACCAGTGTTTGGAGGGCTGATGAAGCTGAAGAAGCTTTGGAAGAGCTTATCTTCAGATGAACAAAAGAATGAGCAAACCAGGAGAGAACTGCTAAATTTTGTACCTGTAAGGGCTGCTACAGTTCTGTATGGAGTATCTTGAGCAGAAATAAATGCAAACAGGGGTTCTGGAGCTTAGACAGCCTTTTCATCAATTCTCCAGGATAAAGGGGAGGACCTTAAAAAGGCTAGGCGGATTTGCCAGGCTAATAAACGGTTAGAACAGCGGTGCCATAGTCAGAGGTTTGGGTATTTAGAACATGGGACTCGATTTGGGAGGCCAGGTCTACTAGAGGCTCGTGGAGCTGGTCCAACAAAGAAAGGGAAGAGCAGTTTTGGTAGGAGGCTTGTCAGGCTGGTTAAGAAAGCTTTAAACTAGATGTGTTGGGGGAGGGGGGCATCATTCCATCCCAACACACTCAGTCAGTTGCCAGCACCTATAATAAATGCTTGGAGCAATGTAGAGATATTCCAGCCTCTCCAGCCAACAAACCGGCTTCATTTGGAGCTTGTCTCAGATGCCTCTATACAAACGCCCGCAGCATGGGGAACAAACAAGAGGAATTAGAGATGTGTGCATATCTACGGGGGTATGATATAATAGGCATCACAGAAACAGGGTGGGGGGGCTCCTATGACTGGAGTGCTGGAATGGAAGGTTACAGGCTCTTTAGAAAAGACAGGCCTGGCAGGTGGGGAGGGGGAGTTGCCCCTTATGTTAGGGATAGGCTGGAGAGTATGGAACTCTGTCTGGGGACAGGTGAGCAGTTTACAGAGAGTTTGTCGGTCAGGGTTAAAGGGAGAACAACTATGGGGGGACATTATTGTGGGGATCTGTTACAGGCCGCCTGATCAAGAAGACTCTGTGAATGAAGCACTCTATAGACAGATAGGAACAGCCTCACGCTTGCAGGCCCTTCTCCTCATGGGGGACTTTAACCACCCTGATATCTGTTGGAGCGATGGTACGGCCCGGCACAAGCAATCCAGGAGGTTTCTCAGTTGTGTGGAACACAACTTCCTTCTGCAAGTAATAGGGGAGCCGGCAAGGAGAGGTGCCATGCTTGACTTCGTGCTCACCAACAGGGAAGGGCTGGTTGGAAATGTGGTACTCCAGGGCAGCCTTGGAGGCAGCAATCATGAGATGGTCTAATTTGAAATACTCAGGACAGTGAGAAGAGCGTGCAGCAAGCTCACTGCCCTGGACTTCAAAAGAGCAGACTTTGGCCTCTTCAGCAGCCTGCTTAGTAAGGTTCCATGGGATACAGTCCTGGAGGGCAAGGGTCCCATGACTGTTGATTGATATTCAAGGATCACCTGCTACAAGCTCAGGAGTGTTGTATCCCTGTATGCAGCAGGAAGGCCAGGAGACCTTCTTGGATGGATAAGGAGCTGCTGAGGAAATGTCAAGGGAAAAAAGAGGCTTATAAAAGGTGGAAGCAAGGACAGGCGGCCTGGGAAGGACACAGGGATGTTGTCCAGGAAGCTACGGACCAGGTTAGGAAAGCTAAGGCCCAGTTAGAATTAAACTTGGCTAGGGATGTTAAGGATAACAGGAAGGGATTCTACAGGTACATTGCAAATAAAAGACAGACTAGGGACAACGTGGGCCATCTCCGGAAGCTCTCAGGAGAACTGGCTGCCCTGGATTTGGAGAAGGCTGAGGTTCTTAATGACTTCTTTGCCTCAGTCTTTACTGGCAAATACTCTGACCACACCACCCAAATCGTGGAAAGGGAGACACAGGGACTGTGAGAATGAAGACCTTAGGCCCACAGTAGGAGAGGATCTGGCTCGAGACCATCTTAAGAACCTGAACATACACAAGTCCATGGGACCCGATGAAAATCATCCACGGGTCCTGAAGGAGCTGGAGAATGCTAAGCCACTATCCGTCATATTTGAAAAATCATGGCAGTCAGGTGAAGTTCCCGACAACTGGAAAAAGGGAAATATAACACCCATTTTCAAGAAGGGGAAAATGGAAGACCCGGGGAATTACAGACCAGTCAGTCTCACCTCTGTGCCTGGCAACATCTTGGAGCACATTCTCCTGGAAGGCATGCTAAGGCACATGAATAACAACAAGGTGCTTGGTGACAGCCAGCATGGCTTCACTAAGGGGAAATCCTGCCTGACCAATTTGGTGGCCTTCTATGATGGGGCTACGGAACTGATGGACAGGGGTAGAGGAGCTGACATCATCGACTTGAACTTGCGCAAAGCATTTGACACTGTCCCACACAACATCCTTGTCTCTAAATTGGAGAGACATCAATTTGATGGATGGACCACTTGGTGGATAAAGAACTGGCTGGATGGCCACACGCAAAGAGTTGTGGTCAATGGCTCAATGTCCAGCTGGAGACCAGTAACGAGTGGTGTCCCTCAGGGATCGGTGTTGGGACCGCTCTTGTTTAACATCTTCATTGCTGACATGGACAGTGGGATTGAGTGCGCCCTCAGCAAGTTTGCCAATGACACCAAGCTGTGTGGTTTGGTTGATACGCTGGAGGGAAGGGATGCCATCCAGAGGGACCTTGACATGCCTGTGAGGTGGGCTGATGCCAACCTTATGAAGTTCAACCATGCCAAGTGCAAGGTCCTACACCTGGGTCAGAGCAATCCCAGGCACAGCTACAGGTTGGGCAAAGAAGAGATTCAGAGCGGCCCTGCAGAGAAGAACTTGGGGGAGCTGGTCGATGAGAAAATGAACATGAGCCGGCTGCAGTGTGCGCTCGCAGCCCAGAAACCAACCGGATCCTGGGCTGCATCAAAAGGAGCGTGACCAGCAGGTCGAAGGAGGTGATCCTGCCCCTTTGCTCTTGTGAGACCTCACCTGGAGCATTGTGTGCAGTTCTGGTGTCCTCAACATAAAAAGGACATGGAACTGCTGGAACAAGTCCAGAGGAGGGCCACGAGGATGATCAGGGGACTGGAGCACCTCCCATATGAAGATAGGCTGAGAAAGTTGGGGCTGTTCAGCCTGGAGAAGAAAAGGCTGCGTGGAGACCTCATGGCAGTCTTCCAGTATCTGAAGGGGGCCTATAAGGATGCTGAGGAGGGACTCTTCATTAGGGACTGTAGTGATAGGACAAGGGGTAACAGTCTAAAACTTAAACAGGGGAAGTTTAGACTGGATCTAAGGAGGAAGTTCTTTACTGTTAGGGTGGTGAGGCACTGTAATGGGTTGCCCAGGGAGGTTGTGAATGCTCCATCCCTGGCTATGTTCAAGGTTGGACAGAGCCTTGGGTGGGATGGTTTAGTGTGAGGTGTCCCTGCCCATGGCAGGGGGGGTGGAACTGGATGATCTTAAGGTCCTTTCCAACCCTAACTATCCTATGATTCTATGAAAACCTATGGGCAGCACTTATAGAATTGTAGAATGGTTTGGATTGGAAGGGACCTTAAAGCTCATCTAGTTCCTACCCCGTGCCATGGGCAGGGACACCTTCCATTAGAGCAGGTCGCTCACCAGACTGGTCTGTTCCCTTCAGGAAGATGGTCAGTGAGAGTGCCAAGAGATCGAGGGGATCTTCCATTAACCAGGTGTTTGGGAAAGCTGTCCCTATGGCACCAGGCAGGTACCATATTCCAAATTTCCAGACTCCTGTGGTGCAGTGGGAAAGGGGAGCTGTGAGGTGCTTGGGCAGGAGCAATTATGGCGGTATTTGCAGGGGTTTTGCCTTGTGCTGGTCCTCCAGCAAAGCTGCACCTTGCCATCCAGAGCAAAGTGGCCACATAACCACATAAGTGGTGAGACACTGGAATCGGTTGCCCAGGGGGGTTGTGAGTGCTCCATCCCCAGCGGTGTTCAAGGCCAGGTTGGATGAAGCCTTGTGTGGGATGGTTTAGTGTGAGGTGTCCCTGTCCATGGCAGGGGGGTTGGAACTAGATGATCTTGAGGTCCTTTCCAACCCTAACTATGATTCTATGATTCTGTAACACCACAGCAACTTCTGTTTGGAGGAGGACCAGGGAATGAGGTGCAGCCTACACCAGGCCCTGGGCAGATGATGGAGAAAATCATTCTGGAAGACATCTCTAAACATACCAAGGACGAGGAAGCAACTATGGTAGACAGTGCGGCTTTAGAGAGCGGACATCTTGCCTGGCCAACCCAGCAGCCTTCTGCCACCAAATGACGGTTGGTGGGTGAGGGACGAGCAATGGACTTTATCTTCACTAAGCAAGGCTTTCAAAAGCATCTCCCATAGCATTCTTACTGACAAATTGGTGAAGCATGCACAGGACAAGTGGAAGGTTAGGTTGATCAGGAACTGGCTGAAATGGTAGAACCTGAGGGCTGTGGTCAGCAGCACAAAGTCCAGCTGGAGACTGTTGACTTGTGGGTTACACAACCCCCTGGGTTTGTACTGGGGCCAATACCTCTTAATGTCTTCATTAAATCCCTGGATGATGGGCAGAGAGCATCCTCAACAAAGAGAGATGACACCCATTATGTGCAGATGACACAAAATGAGAAGCTGTGGCTGCCCCATCCCTGGCAGTGTTCAAGGCCAGGTTGGATGGAGCTTGGAGCAACCTGCTCTAGTGGAAGGTGTCCCTGCCCTATCCATGCATCTGGATCAGCTTTAAGGTCCCTTCCAACCCAAACCAGTCTGGGATTCTCTGGTGCACATGCAGCAAGCAAACAGCAACTATTCCTGCAGCACCATCAGTGCCTGCGAGCTCTGTGAGCCACACCACTGCAGTACTAGCTTTCACTCCTGATTGCCTGTGGTGCACTGGAGTCATTGGAAGCATGGCCAATGTCAGACGGGCACAATTCATGGGGACTGTGCTCTCTGACCTGCAGAATCAGCTTCTGCCCTCAGCTGCCCATCTTTTTACTTAGCACTGAACTTTCCCTGCTCTCATGCAGGTCACTCATTGAGCTTGGCTGGTTTCCTTCCAGCTCTTCACTGTCCTCTGGGTCCCCCAGAACTTCATGTTTCCTGCACATCAGAGATTCTCACTAATCATGATGGTTTTCATACAATTAATAGATCTATTAAATGAAGAGGGACCCTATGACAGAATACCTGCTTGTGTTAACCCTTCTCCACAATGAACACTGATAAGCTATTTCCACTTTTCACACTGCCTGTCCTGGTTGGCCTTCCTGATGAAAATCGTGTGTGGAACACACAGATGCCCTGAGCCAAGTGTCTCCATTTCGGAGCATGCCGTGTTCTGCTCAGGTCCCATTGCAGTGTCCAACTACTGTAAGACAACAAACCAGGACCAATTCACTTGTAATTTTTTGTCCGGTTTGGGGAAAGCAAAGGAACTCAAAGTACCCCTTGCACCTCACTGGAAGTGCTGGGCCACTGTGTAGGCAGCACACAAAGACTTCAGTGCCCAGATGAGTGCAGATGTGCCAGGACTGAAGAGGTGGAAGATATTCAGGGCATTGAAACCCTCCCTGCCTGAAGTCATTTTCCACAATGAGAACAACGAGCACAACCAGCCACTGGAACAATCTCCCCACGGATGTGGTGACTCCCCAGCACTGGACACTGTTAAGACTGGCTGCACAGAGTGCTAGGACATCCAGTCTAGGTCATGCTTTGCCTAGAAAGGTTGGACCAGACGATCCTTGAGGTCCTTCCCAACCTGGGATAACTCTATGATGCTGTGCGTGTACTACTGACACACTACTGCACCAGGGACTTGTTACAGCCAGTGCCTCTCGCATCTAAGTCTCACAATGGTACAAGGTGAACCTTCCCTTTTTGCAGAGAAAGGAGGGGTGAAGTTTTAGTTTCTACATCTAAGTAAAGTCTTTCCACATCTCCTGAGTCTGCTCAGGATCTGCCTCCCTTCTGCCTATTGCAAGAGCAGATGAGGGAAGAAGTCCTTAAACTAGAACAGATTCAGCATCTTCCTTGACATGGGGCTGACAAAGAGATGGGAAAGCTGATTCCCATAGCTTAATGAGCACATGAACACATGTAACAAACAGCAGTGTGACCAAACCAGCTCTGTGCTGCTGCTCTGATGTTAAGCAAGAGACCTTCATTGAACAGCACAAGGTCGTAATAAACCCCAATGCTACATCATGGAGGACTGGCAAAGTTTGCAGATCACACTCCAGACTGCAGGATAGAAGCTCAGTGATGTGGCCAGAAGCTCCATGATCACAGGGTCTACAAAGTGGGAAGATGCTTTACAGTAGACAATTGCTGTTCAGTTCAGTCTAACATACGAAGATGCTTAAGCCAGGGTTTCCTATGTGCCATGGCACTGGATGGTAACTCCACTCTGGGCAGGCTTTCTGGCTGGAGGCAGCCTGTGTGTGTGTCTCCTGGCACGGAAGGGGAAGACTGGGGCCAGGGACGCACAGGAAACACGAACCATGACACACTCTGTGTGGTCCCACAGGGATGGGAAAACGAATAAATCCATGGAAGGAGAAGGCAAGCTGACATGAATGAGAAATATGACACACAAAAATGCAGACCTGACTGAAGCAACAGCAAAAGAGGCATCCACCATGTTAGACAGGGCTTGGAGCAACCTGGTCTAGTGGAAGGGGGTTAGAACTGTAGGAGCTTTAAGTTCCTTTCCAACCAAAACCATTCTGTGATTCTACAATTCCAGCTCTGGATGCCTTCAAAGAGCCATTAACTCCCAGTGGACCTCTGGGAGATGCCTGAAAAGACAATCAGGAGGGCTTGAAGCTCTTCTCTGACTGAGGAACATCTCAGACTGAGGGGGTGGAAGCTGTACTGAGTTTAACCCATGATTTTCTGAATTCCTATCTGATCATTTTAAGCAGAGTACAAAATCCCACTACAGAAAGCTCTGGTGGTTGCCACAGTTTTACCTCATTGTGGGAGGACAAAGCTGAAGCCAAGTGCAAGGTCCTACTCCTAGGTCAGGGCAACCCCCAGCACAAACATAGGATGTGCAGAGACTGGATGGAGCAGCCTAAGGAGAAGGACCTGGAGGTGTTGGGTGAGAAGAAGATCCTCATGACCCCCCTTCAGTGTGCGCTTGAGCCCAGAACCCCCCCGCGTGCTGGGCTGCACCCTCAGAGTGTGAGCAGCAGCTCAAGGAGGGGATCCTGCCCCTCTGCTGTGCTCTGGGGAGAACCTCCCTGCAGCCCTGATCCAGCTCTGGGGCAGCAGCACAAGAGGGACGTGGAGCTGCTGGAGCGAGGGCAGAGGAGGCCACGGAGCTGCTGCGAGGGCTGGAGCAGCTCTGCTCTGGAGCCAGGCTGAGAGAGCTGGGCTGGGGCAGCCTGGAGAAGAGAAGGCTCCTGAAGGGGAGACCTGAGAGCAGCTCCAGTGCCTAAAGGGGCTGCAGGAAACCTGGAGAGGGGCTTGGGACAAGGGCCTGTAGGGATAGGCCAAGGGGAATGGCTTGAACCTGCCCGAGGGGAGACTGAGCTGAGCTCTTAGGCAGAAGCTCTTCCCTGGGAGGGTGCTGAGGCGCTGGCACAGGGTGCCCAGAGAAGCTGTGGCTGCCCCATCCCTGGCAGTGCTCAAGGCCAGGTTGGACACGGGCTTGGAGCAAGCTGCTCCAGTGGAAGGGGTCCCTGCCCGTGGCAGGGGTTGAAGCTGGAGGAGCTTTAAGGTCCCTTCCAACCCAAACCACTCTGATACTACGACCCTTCTCCCACACCCCTGACTGCAGGCTCCGCACAGGCCACGTGCCGCCCTGGGGACACCACTGCTGCCCTGCATTAGGGTGTACATGGGAAAAAGGCTTCATGTGGCCTGCATGAAACGATATTGCAGGGAGAGCTCCCTCAGCCTGCAGGGAATCCCTGGCTCTTTGTGCAACTGATGAGAGGGAGCTGGTCCATGGGATGACAAAGAAAGCTGATCTATTGGGTCTGAATGCATATAATAACGTACACAACTAACCCTGGGCTGCGAGCAGCAGCAAACCCTTGCGCACTGGAACTGATGGTGATTTAAGAATTGCTGTAGAACACAGTATTTGTCTGAGTGCCCAGAAAATGCACTGGGTTTGTAGCAGGCTTCTTTCCAGGGAACAAAATGCAAAAACCTCTGCTAAAAATATATCAAAGGTGCTCAGCTAAGCAGGAACCTGGGAAAGTTATGTAGATTGTGCAGAACAAGGGTCATTGCTGATCCTTTTAGATCCAGACAGAAGATAACCCCAGCCCTAGCACTATCACTGTACCCTATAGCCTAACCTAAACCCTAACCCCAGCCCTAACCCAAACCCTATAACCTAACCCTAACCCCAGCTATAACCCTATAACCTAACCCTAATCCTGTACCCTAACCCTAAACCTAAATCTAAGGCCTGACCCTGTAGTCTAACCTAAACCCTAACCCTATAACCTAACCCTAACCCTATACCCTAACTCTAAGCCTAACCTTATATCCTTATACCCTAACCTCATACCCTAACCTCAACCCTAGATCTAACCCTATATTCTAATCCTCATCCTAATCTTAACTCTTCCCCTGACCCAAAATCTCTTCAGGCATGAATGGGAATGGTACTGCTGCTAGTGCCATGGGCAGGGTAGGGACACACAGCCACCACAGCACCCTGAGAAAGGCATGGGGCACAGCCATTGCACCACCCTGAGCAGGGCATAGGACTGCAGCACACAGCACTGAGCAGAGCCTGTCTGCAGCCCTGGGCCCCTTCTCAGGGCCCTGCTCAGGGCAGGGTGGCTGCAGGAATGTGGAACAATGTCCAAAGCTTTCAGACCAACAGGGCTGTCCAGCAGAGAGGAAACATCAGCTGACAGTCACGGTCAGTCAGACGGTGCTGGATGGGAGCAGGCACTGCTATTGTCTGAAACGCTGGCGCAGCGACTGGGGACGAGCCCATTCAGCCGACATCCCCAAATGCTTCCTGACTCGCTGGTGCTGCCACTGGGGCTGACTGGCAGTGTCCCAACAATGTGGGGGTAGAAGATGGACTGGGCAGACTAAATTCACCCTGTTCCACACCAGGCAGCCAAAGCTGAGGGATGAGCCACATACCTGCAGTGCTGACACTGGCAGCAGATGTCCCCTGGGTGCAACCCCAAACACTCAGACACTGTGACACCAGCAACAGGACTGAATACATGAAGACATGGGCATATGCAGTGACATGAGGACCTTCCCACCCCTGGCCGCACACAAACGAAGCAGGACCTGCTGTGCAGGACTCGAGGCACAAGTCTCTCCACCCAGCTCTGGCCAGACCTACAGACTACAAGCTTTTGCTTCACCAGAAGGTCCGAGGTGGGCCAGATGGCTTCTGAGTATCCCACACCTCTACTTAACCCCGTGTGTGCTAGAGCCTGGGCCTGGAGCAGAGCTGATCCCTGGGGAAGGCATCCATGTTGGGAAGGACAGCGGCTGCTGTGCCCTCGGCGCTGGCCCTGTCCCGCTTGGCACTGTGAGGCAGACTTGGAAATACAGCACTTGGCAGAAAATGACAAATAAAATCAAAGGTGAGACTGCCCAGAACTCTGCGTGGGCTCTGGGGTTTCGTTCACACAGATGTAGGGGCTACTTTCACACACACTACGGGTAAAAAAAACTACAGACAGACAGACAGACACGGAAGCAGCACAACCAAGAGCACACGCTGGCCATGCACACTGGGGAAATTCACCTCCAGGGAGGGAGAGGGGTCCTGACACCCAGCCCAAATGACCTCATGGTAACAGGAACAGTGTCTTGCTCCTGGCGAGCGCACATGGTCATCAGCCATGGGCTTGTGAAGGTACTCCAGCAGCACTGGCAGCTACTGAGACCTGCTGGGGACATGGCCAAGGAGCTCTGCCAGCAAGGACACAGAGACCTGCTGGGGTCATGGCCAAGCTCTGCCAGCAAGAAGCCCTTCATTAACCACTTTGGGAGAAGGGGGATATGTGAGGGGGCAGTTTTCTGTATCCTGATGTCCCTACAGCTGTCTCAGATAACCACTTATTGTTTAAGCTTGTGCCAACAGTGACTTCCTTGGGGATATCCTAAGTCACCTTCTGTGGGTCACCAGGCTGGAGCCTGGCCGTGGTGTGCTGGTGGCAGGCAGCAGTGCTGTGCTGGTCCCTTCCAGCCCCGCTCCCAATGGTCAGCAGGACCCAGCCAGGAACAGCTGCGTGACCTCAGGGGGCAGGAGCGTTAGAACTGCCTTCTCTGTCCCATGGGATGTTTGCTCCAGAGAGGTGACTGAGTGACAAGCCACGACTGGGGAGTGGTGAATGTGCAGGAAGGGGGAGCCTTGTGTATTGGGGGAGTTGCTGGGGCTCGGAGAGGGGATGGTGCGTCCTGGCATCCCTTTCCATGGGGCTGAGCTGTGGCAAGGGGGCCCTGCCCCGGCCCAGCCCTTGCTGATGTCCCCTGCAGTGCAGCTGCAGCAGGGGTGCATTGGGTCACGGGTACCAATCCCATGGAAGCCTGAGGGAATTTCCTCAGGGGTCCCCTATGAGCAGCAGCACACGACACCACAGCACAGGGACACGGACATGCTACTGGGGCACACAGGGCAGGAGGGGACACTCACATGCCAGGCAAGCGCCGCTGCCTGTTCCCGGCTGGGCGGGAGAGCAGGGAGCGGGGTCAGCCCAGGCACGGGGAGCCAACGTGTTTGCTATGGGATGGGAACATGCTCACTTACACAACTCGCCCACCCTCCGGAGGCCAGAGGCGGTTCTAGACAGAGCAGCACGGACATGCAGATGGAGAGCAGGAAGAGAGGCAATGAGAGAGAATGTTAGCTCCGGTCCGGGCAGCAACAAGACAGAGAAGACTGAACGGAATTCATCGCACGGCCCGAGGCCAGCAGCATCGGAGCCCGGCCAACGCTGCACAGCAGTGCCCCACCCAAGATGGGGACGGGAGCACCGCGCAGAATGGCTTCACCACCATGGGGGCCCCGGGGGCAGTGAGGGGACCCGGGGAATGACCAACATGGGGCTTCGGGGCCACTGAAGGTTGCGGATGTTCCACACTGGTGAAGGTTGCATCCATGTGTTTACTACAGGCAATGGGACATTCATCACTGCATGAATTCGGCAGCCAAAGCCTGAAGTGTTTGACAGTGCTCTTTGGAACAGCTGGGAGGAGGAGGAAGGGAAGGGACAGGACAGAGCCTGGGGAAGGGCAGGAGAGGGAGGGGAAGGAAACAACATAAGCATGAGAAAAAATGCCCCACAGCAAGAACAAGAGCGGCAAAACCAGTTCGACATCTTCTCTGACTTCACCCAGCAGCAGTCTTGAGCATTCTGCTTTTGTGATAGTAACAGCTACAGCTAAAGGGCAATGGGACAGGATTAGTGCCTTGCAGGAGAGTTTGTGTTTCCCAGAGGGGATAATCACAGTCCCCCTGATGCAGAGCTCTGCTTTAGCTCCTTGCTAAGGTCTGTGCCAGGGCTGGCAGGGAAAATTCAGCGTCTGTTCACCACTCTCACAGGGAAGAACTTCATCCTGAGATCTCATCTCAGTCTTCCCTCTGCCAGTTTAAAATCATTCCCCTTGTCCTGTCCCTACAGGCCCTTGTAAAGAAGCTTTTCCCAGTGAGGGTGCTGAGGCACTGGCACAGGGTGCCCAGAGAAGCTGTGGCTGCCCCATCCCTGGCAGTGTTCAAGTCCAGGTTGGACACAGGGGCTTGGAGCAACCTGTTCTAGTGGAAGGTGTCCCTGTCCATGGCAGGGGGTTGGGACTGGATGGGCTTTAAAGTCCCTTCAACCCAACCAGTCTGTGGCTCTATGAAATACCCAGGGACTGTGCAGGGCAGTAGTGCTGCCCCAGGCCGGGTTTGCTTGGCCAAACATGCCCATGCAAGTGGAAGGCACTACTGGGGAGCTGCTGCAGGTCACTAATGGCAGGGCCAATGAAGGCTGCGCTGATGCAGCTGCAGGATCAAGCCGAGGCTGTGCAGCTCATGCTGGGGGCACTGGGCAGCCCCCGGGCCAAGGGATGCATGGTTATCCCCTGGGGAAGGGCACCTCCAAGGACAGTGTCCTGGCTGTCATGGTGACCACCCTGCTGTGCTGCAGGAGTGACATAGAAGAGCAAGAGGTCTTCTCAGCATGCTTTGAATGCTCCCCTTCTCATGCTTCCTCACACAAGAGGGTCTCAACCTCCAGCTGTGCTTTTCCTTGGTCAGTTTTGCAGCCATCCTGCCTGTGCTCCCTTGTGGAGCAGGGACAACTGGGAACAAGCCCGGGTGTCAGTAAATGTTTACAACAGCGAGGTTCCAGCATGGTCAGGTCATTAAGGACCTAAGAGCTGCTTACGCCTTAACCAAATGTTACATCTCTTACTGCAGCAAACCTGTTTTGTCTTGCTCTTCTTTGTAAGAAAAGGATTTAATTCAGGTCTACTATCCATGGGAAACTTCCATTCTCCCTGTATTGCTCCTGGGACTCTCCAAGCCAATCTCTTCCCAAGCTCTCACTGGAAAGTGTGCCCAATAGTGGCAGGCTGCCCACAGAACGGCTCCACGGCAGCATGTAGGTGCCTTCCACACAGTGCTTTGCCTCCTCCTTATTGACAAAATGGATTAAATTTGAATGGGTCCCTTTCTACTTCTCCATACAAGAGGAAAAGCCCTTTTTATGGGACTTCTAGTCTGCTACAGCCCTGAAAGGAACAGCCCTACAGCTCTTTTGTACTTGGGCAATACAGAACTGCATGGTGGGGCCTCCCCAGAATTAGACCCAGCAATGAGTGAACCCTTCAGGCATTAACTCTTCCCTCTTTCGTGCCACTTTGGTGATGGCCCAGTCTTGGTGGGACCCAGAGCTGTTCTCACAGGTCTGGCCAGCCCCCCACTGCTCTTCCCAAGTCTCGCCGGACAAGCATGAGGCAGAGTCATGGTTTGCTCTTCTACTCACTGAGAGGGATGAGTGGGTGAGCTGTGATTAGTAGATGTTAGTGACTGGATGAGGTGAAGCCAGCTGTGCTTGCCGTGACATGGACACATGCTGAGCCTTGCCCACAATGCCCCTGTCTCCTTGTAGGCAATGCACATCAACATCAAAAGCTGGTCCTCCCTGGCCACCCCTGGCTGGGAGCTTGGAGCTGGTGTCAGATTGGTGTCACCTCGGACAGAAGAAGCTTTTCCCTCTGGGAGCTGCTCTCTCAACCATGAGATTTTCACAGCCGTCCTCTGGAACTCTCTACTTTCCAAATACCCAACCTCCACCAGCATATCTCAACCCAGCCTGTGCTTCCCTTCCCCTTCCTTGTGGGAAACTCCTGGACTGGGCTCAGGAATGCCCCATCCTCAGCCTGACATCCTGTGGTGAGTGCCATGGCAACCGTGAGACAAGAACATCCCCCAGCACGGCCCTGTACGGCACACTGCACCAGCAGAATGTGTGGGCAACCCCTAGGCCACCCAGAACCCCCTGCTGCAGTACCTAGTAGCCCCGCTGCAGTATCTGGTGGCCCTACTGCAGTGCCAGTGGCCCCAGTGCAGTGCTGGTGGTCCCACTGCAGTGAACCTCCATGAGCAGAAGCCTCCTCCCATGGGATGGAAATGGATCCATGGAGTGAAGGAAGCATTTTTAGCTCCCTACAGAGATGTATTAAAGCATCTTCAGGTCTGGATGCCGCAGGAGTGAGGGCTGGAGACCTGCCAAGGCTCCGTCACGGCACTGCGTGTTTGCCTCCCTCCTCCGTGGCTGCAGTGATGCATGGGGAAAGCAGGGGTGCTGGAGGAGCTCAGGACTCGCAGGGCAGTGGGACCCAGAGCTGTTGTGGTGTCAGCAGCAACAGTTCACGCAGGGCTGCAGAGATGTCCTGCTTCATGTCACCAAAGGACGGGGCTGCTGCCTGCCAAGCACTTCCCAAGACTAGGACTGTTGCCTAGGACTCTGCTGCTCGGCTGGGAGGCCACCTCCTTTTCACACCTCAGTGCAGTGCAAATAACTTCCCATAAGCCCCAAACTCCCTCTAGGGAAGGTACCGAGATGCCAATCTCATCAGCTCTCTGTGGACAATCCCCTTGACTGTGGAAAGAAATCTCAGCTCTGCTTTGTGCAGGGGTTTAAGACACCATGAAGTGACCAAAAGCCTACAAGGAAACAGGGGGTTGTATGTGCAGTGGCTGAAAGCTTGCACCAGAAATGTTACACCATTTAACTGAAACAGAATTAATTGATGAGTTGATATAGAAAGAGGAAGCTTTACCCTAGGAGCTAAAAGCCTAAAGGGCTTATTTTTCTTCTCTCTCTCTTTCAGATCTGTAGAAATACAAAGCAGTGGTGGGTTTCCAAAACAGCACCTCGAAAACTCAGTTTTGTATCTAGAATTCTGCTTCACATGACACATATGGCATGTTCGGCTGTTGCTTAAAGATAAACAAGCAAAGAAACAAACAAACACCCTCTGCAAAGCTCTCGCTAACCCAGGCTCTTGGCTACATTAGCTGGAGCCCGAAACCGGATCTGCGTTGACACTTCAGATGCTTCTGGCTTGAGTCAAGGTGAGCTCATCATATTCAGCTCAACACAAGCTCGTGTTCACCTCCGAGGGCTGCCCAGTGCATGGCCCCTGCCCCATCAGTGAGGTGGGAGCTGAGGTCTGAGTGTGACTATGCACAGTGAGGAATGACACAAGCCTGATGTGCATGGATGGCCATGGCTGATCACAGGACAAGGGGACACTCAACAAGAACCACCTCAACACACATGGAACGCGTGAGTGACCCAAGGATGGGGCTCTGGTGCCATCACAGCTCTTGGGCTGGCACCGGGCTGGCTGTGACCCGGGGTCGCTGGTCAGACACGCACACCTCTGTTCCACAGCGTCAGCTTTATTGTCGTGATAGATGTGACACAACGAGGCCACTGCAGCGCTGGCAGCAGGTCTGAGCTGCGGGGTCCTTGCTTAGTGCAGCCACTGCTCTGGGCATCTGCTGCTGCAGGAGCTGTGTCCGGGGCTGGCCGGGAGCTTCAGATCAGGGACACACCAAGATGCCCGGTGCTCAGCTTAGCGAGGGCACCGGATCTTCAAGGATCCCGTTCATGTTAAACATGGAGAGCTGCTGCCGGCTTCACGTCAGCCTTCAGAGACACACTAAGGCAGGGAGCAAAGTTCCTGTGTCCCCAGTTCATTGCTTATTCCCATAGGACAGGAAGAATGGAGGCTGTCCATCTGCTCTGCTGTCACCCGTGCAGGAAGCTGCATCTCAGCAAGCAGGCACATGCTACTTGGGGAGTAGAGCCCTCCTCTGAGTGCACATGGGCCCATCAGAGCTTCCCTTGCCATGTTTAGCCCCATCTGGTCACACAGCACCCAGAGGGGGAATAAATCTTGTCTCTAATAATTGCCTTAGCTCTGCCCTTAAGTTCTCTTTCTCAGTATCTCCTGGCCTCTTTCTCAGTCACTCTTGTCAAACGTCCTCCTGTAGAAGACTGTCTTGGAAGGAGATAGAGACAGTCACAGTTACAGAGGAAGTGGTTTGTGTCTCCTGCTCCAGGAGTCCCCAGCCAGGACCCTCACAGGCCTCCGCAAGAGAAACATGCCAGGGCCTGCTCTACAGCCCCAGATGCATGGAGAAGTCATCTGCTATTGGATGCAACTACTGTGAATTCAGAAGTTAATGTGGTGAGGAAGAAAAACTAACGACAAACCCTGCGCCTCTTCCTGTGGCCGCTGCAGGGCTACCTGCAAGGGCACCTCACCGTCCCCGCGGCACTTCAGGACACCTCTGGCTCTAGGGAAGAGCTTCAGTCTGGCTCCTGATCACTTCTGGAGCTGAGCTAAATGTAAGAATGACAGAAAACACTGCAGCATCACGAGGGGGTCAGCACCTCCAGCCCCTGAGCAATGGATGTCCATGGGCACATCCCTCCCTGCTCCGCAGCAGTGTGGGGTCTGCGTTGGAGGCTGTCTGTGGGGCTGTTGTGGGAGGCTGAGGTAATGCTGGTGTTCTCCGGACAGGCCCAGGACAGAACAGTGTGTCCTGAAATGGGTCACTGAAGCTTATCTAACCACTCCTTACATTATTTTCTGAATTACAGCAATTTCATAAAAGAAGCATTTTCACAATGAAGGAGGGTGGCTGACATCACTGGATACTCTATTTAGAGCTGACTTCCTGGGAAATATTTCAAGTCTTTGACATCAACTGGGAGCATAAAGATTTCAGAGATGAAATGACTTTCAGACAAGGGAACAGGAATGTTTGACTCTGCAGGACAGTGGGAAGTGCCACTGGGTGGCAGCAGGTGAGGAGGAGGCTGGGGCAGGGCATGGGGTCTCTGGGGAGAGCAAATGCAGCAACATCATGTCATGGAGCAGGAGGTTGGGCAGAGTCTGCTCCAGGGAGACAGGGCAAGGGAAGGACACGGCCTGTGGGAAGCGCAGGAATTGAAGGGAGTAGCAACGAAGGACAGGAGGGAGTTAGAGAGAGGCAGAGGATGGAGAAGGGTGTCTCCTAGGAACGGAGCATACCTGCACATCTCTGCATGGGGCACAGGGTAATGTGGAGGCCAGGGCAGGAGCGAGGAAGGCTGCGGGGCTATGGCCTGACACCACGTGGGCTCTGGGACACCAAAGGGGCCGAAGGCAGCAGCTCCTCCACCAGCCAGGCCCAGAACAGGCATTGTAAAGGGCTGTTGCCTGGCATGGGGAAGCTCTTTGAGATGCTGTCACCAGTCGTCATGAAAAGCTGGCAATGTCCAAGCTCTCTGGGTGACTGAATATGTGTACAGTCAGCACTTTTTAGGATGAGGGCTGGCGTGCTGGATCTCAAAAGGGTCCCCAAATGCTGTTAAACTACATGCACCCATGTGGTTCCCCACTGAGCAGTGCAGGGAGGTACCTCATGTGAGACACCAGCCCCAGGGAATGGCCTTAATCTGCATCATGGGGCTGAGTCCTGAGAGATAAAACTGTGTAGGAGAGCAAGACCCATAGGTTTTGTTCCACACTGTGGTGATAACCACAGGTTTGGTACCTGCTGAGAGGTGGATCACTGGTGAAGCCAGGCTGGCACTGCAAACACTGGCATGGAGATGTGAGCTGCTGAAGGCTGGAGCTACAGGGACACTCCCCTGGGGATGTCACTATGGACACTGTCCCCCATGCTACAGCATGAAACGTCAGCAGCTGAGCTAGCATCACGAGGACTTGTAACCTATCATAGAATCATAGAATAGGGATTATGGGGATGGGCTCCCAAAGGAAGGGCTCCCTTGAGCTCAGGGCTCCCTGCCCCAGCTCACTGTGACACCAGTGGGACCTGCTTAACGCAGCCACGTTGCAGGAGAACAACAGGGAGTGAGAGGACCTACCACACTTTGGTGCTGTGCAGACACCTCTGAGCCAGCAGCTGTCCCAGTGGCCACCAGCCCGGAGCCATGTGTGACCCACTGCTGAGCCCAGCAGGACAAGGGCTGCACCCCTGCAGGTGACCCCCCTCCAGAACACCTCACTGTGGTCACCAGAGCTGGCTCGTGCCGGGATACAGGGCAAAGGAGGGCGGGTGCTGTGGAGTGCAGCCTAAGGGCTCTCACAGACCACCCTCATGATGCTCCCACTGAGCAGAGACATACCAGAGCTCTAAGGCACAGCCTGACAACATTTGGAGACCCTCTGGAATGAAAAAGCACTGGAGAACCACACATTGTTATCAGCTGGTCAGGAGCAAACATGTGGAAGTGAAACCCACAAGTAAATACAGCAGCTAAACAGCAGCATCAAGACAAGGGACATGACACAACAGGAAGGCAATTCAAAGGGGAAAAGCAACAGCGTGAGCTCACTACATGTGCGGTGCATAGAGAGGAGCCATGAACAAGTGACACCAACTTCTGAGAGGCATGTCCCAGCATTGCCTCTCCCCTCACATCTCTGAAATGCCCTTCAAGACCAGCCTGGGTTACTCGGCACAGTTAAGATTCGCTTACACACCTCCCTGTCCCCAGGAGCCTAAGCACTGCACCCGCCCGCTCCCGGCCAGCGACCAGTGTCTTACCGTGCTGCAACCACCGGTGACTTCTTCCCGGGATCTAATGTGGACCCGGCTGGTTCCTCCCCCAGTGATCGTGTATCCTTGTTCAGTTGCTGTAGTCGGGAACTTAGCTCACTGATCACAGTTGGCTTGTCATCATCAGCCCCATGGATTGGCCTGCTCTCCATGGGGTCCCCCCATAGCTTGGACCTTCTCTGAAAGAGGTAGCGTGGCCGGCCAATGCTGGCTGATGCCAGAGTGGCCGCATGTTGCTGGGAGATGAGCTCGCTGTCCGAAGACTGCTTCAAAAGTGGGTCCCTGAAAGTAACTGGCCCCTTGCTGAGCTGGGACTTGAGTTTTGGCTTTGGAGGCACTGGTGGCTTCTCGAGTATAAAAGTTTGTCCATCCGCAAAGGAAGTGTATGTGTCAGTAGGCTCCCCGCTCTCTGAGGACAATGTAGACATGCTGGAGACCGTAGAGATGGTGCTTGTGGTCTCCAGATGATGGTCACTTGAACTTCTGGTGTCCACCTCTTCCACTCCCGAGTCTGCAGCAGACTCTGGGGCTACGGGGGCATCAGAGGGCTTCCCTGAGGGTGTTCCGCCAGTGGTAGAAGGTGCTACTGCTGCCGCTGGTATGGATGGCGTGCTGGGCGTAGCCAGGTGGCTGACTGGTGTGCCAGGGGTGGTGACCAGTACCCCATTCGCAAACTCATCTGGTGGAGGTACCAGCCCTATCTTGGCCAGCTCCTCCCTGGTCTCTTCGTCGCTTGAAGACAGCTGAGCTGGTGGGAGGGTGACCGTGTAGGGCTCCACTTCTTCCTCTGAACTCCCTTGTCCCAGCGTCTTGTCAGAGGCTGGACTCACCGGAGGCTTTCCCATGGGGCTGGGCTGCGTCTCTGCTTTGGGGGACTCTGCTGGCTCTATGCGTGCTTCAGCGACAGCTGGTGTCTCCTCTTTTATCTCAAGTCCTATCTCATCTTGGCCATTACTTGTGGCATGAACCATGATGAGGCCAGCGGTCTTCTGCTGTGATGTATCCACTATGCTAATAATCATGGACTTCTTGTCTTCTTGTTTCTTCTCCTCCTTCCCTGGGGTTTCTGCTCGGGCTTCTGTTTCTTTCCGCAGCGTGGATGGAGTCCCCCACGGGCTCTTTGCAGGGGCCAAAGTCCCAGAGTCTGTTCCGATCATCCCTTTGCCTCCAGGAGAGTACGCAGGGGACACCAAGCTCTCCAACTCCCCCCGCTCCGGTTCTTTGGTTTGGATGTCCACAAAGAGGGGTGCTGCTCGGTCTGAGTCTGGGCTGTGGATTGGGGTGGGCGACCGGGATGGGACTTGAGTTGAGAGGGCCCGTTCCCTTGCGGCCAGCGCAAGCGCCAGAGGCGAGTTTGGATCCAAGGGCTTTCCTGTGAGGGGGTGGATGAACGTTGAGGATGAGCTGCTGATCAATGGCTTTAAAGCTGAGACAGGGGAAGGCAGTAGAACATCTCGGCTTCCTAACAACCGCTCATCAATAGACCTGGACTGCTGCAAGGATGGCATGTCGCTGCTGGGGGCGCTGCCCTCGATAGCCCCAACCGAGAGGAAGACAGTGGATTTCCGCCTCTCATCCAGACGACGGTCTCTGTCCTTCATGACTCCAGCGATGGCAGTGGCGAAGGGGATGCCTGTGGCTTCAACTTGAGCAATGCCAGCATGGTGCTGATATTCGACACCACTCAGGCGATGGCTCCTGCGGGTGGGAGAGGGCTCCCTTGAAAAGCCTCCAGTGATGGCCAGTGCTGCTCTCTCCTGTGCATCCTCCACTTGTAACTGCTTAACCAGCGGGCTCTTCTTCCTCTGTGGCTTGGTGGGAGCGAAAAGGCTGACGTTGAACTGACCCATGTTGGCATAAGGGTTGTCAATCACTCTTCCTTTCCTCTTCAGCTTCTCCGGAGGAGTCGCAGATGGGCCAGGGCGGGGGATCTCTGTTGGCTCCACGGGAAGATGAGAGGAATCCTGTAGGATTATCATGGATCGGGCCCTCTTTTGCCTTTCAGGGTAAGGAATGGAAGTCCTTGCCTGATCATACATCTCAGCTGCGCTAAGGACTTGAGGGAGTCCATGGAGTTTGGCCTCCAGGCTTGGCTTAAAGCTTGATCTTATGGTATCATAAGCTCTTCCTGGGGGTGGAGGTGGTGAGAAGGATGGAGGGGGGCCTGTGTCAAAGTAATATGGAGAAGGAGGAGGAGGTGGGGCTGTTTGAGGTGGTGGTGGAATCCCATGTCCTTCCCTAACGGTGTCTTGCATCGATGTGCTCCGGGGAAACTTCCCATCTAGCAAAGAAGCAGCAAGTTTCTCGTCTTCACCTGGAAAACAAGAACAGTGAAGTCAGACAGGATGTCTCCAGACAGACCAGGTTGTGTCAGTCACCATAAATGGGATGTGACATCCCTTTCTCTCCCCCCTTTATAAGCCCCTTCATGCCAAGGTGACTTTTCACTTCATCCTTCATTCACCTGGTGCATGCGGTTGCATTCTGGCCCTTTGCTCATATTCACCTGGCACAGAGGGCAGCCACACTCTTACAACGCCTTGTACTGGTTTAGATCCATCAGACAGTTGTGCCCAACATTCTCCAGGCAGGCTGCACGCCCTCAGACCACCCCAACAGAGACAGAATTGAACACTTGCTCCATCAAACCTCCTGACACCCACCTGCCAACGCGTGAGACAGCCAAGTGCAAGCAGGTTGTGCAACTCGCAGCCAACGGTGCCACATCACCGCTCCCGTTCTCGTGTCACACGTCCCCCTTCCCCACAATGAGTTACATACGGCTCTATGTGCGAGACTGAATTCTGAAGCAGGGTCTACCAGAAACTTAAGTTATGTATTTCAAGAACTGGAAGTACTCAAGGAAGCCAGATTCTGTCATTCTTACTAATAACTTACTACCTGGGGGCACCATGAGAGCTTTTTCAGGTATCATAGAATCCCAGACTGGTTTGGGTTGAAGGGACCTTAAAGCTCACCCAGCTTCAACGCTCTGCCCCCGAGAGCATAGGGAACAAACCCCAGATGCTCCAAGGAGATACTCCGTGTTTAGTACCCACAGCACTATGGAATAATGCACCTTTGTGAAGAGGCTGCAGTGCTGGGATTTACCTGACACAACTTGCTGTCCACACAATGGGCACCTGCCCTGGAAAAAGCTTTCCTGGGATTCCTGTACGTTCAGGGGAGAGCTGGTTGGAAGCATGGAATGGTTTGTGTTGGAAGGGTCCTTAAAGCTCATCCAGTCCCAACCCCTGCCACGGGCAGGGACCCCTTCCACTGGAGCAGCTTGCTCCAAGCCCCTGTGTCCAACCTGGCCTTGAGCACTGCCAGGGATGGGGCAGCCACAGCTTCTCTGGGCACCCTGTGCCAGCGCCTCAGCACCCTCACAGGGAAGAGCTTCTGCCTAAGAGCTCAGCTCAGTCTCCCCTCGGGCAGGTTCAAGCCATTCCCCTTGGCCTGTCCCTACAGGCCCTTGTCCAAAGCCCCTCTCTAGCTTTCTTGTAGCCCCTTTAGGCACTGACAGCTGCTCTAAGGTCTCCCCAGAGCCTTCTCTTCTGCAGATACTTGTAATTATCTTGTCCAGGTACTTACAATAATTGGACAAAGAGTATGATAACTTGCTAAGTAAAGTAATAGGAGAAAAAATCCATTACCACAGTAAGTACGGGGCAGGTACTTGCCTGGACAAAAGTGAATCAGCCCAGCTTGCTCCAGACCCTGCCCTTCACACCAGATCCTGCTGTGCTCATCACTCACTTGCTACAGCTCCTTCTTTTCAGTCTCAGCTCAGCTGTTTTCAAGCTTTTGCTCTTCAGAGAATGCTGGAGCTGGCAGAGGGCCATGTTTCAGCACAGCAGCACTGTGGCCACCCGCTTTTTTGGCTCTAGTGCTTTTTCTGTAACATTCCCTAGCACTCAAAGTGCTTTGGCAACTGTACCCTGTCTTACATGAGCAATTTCACCCAATGCCTGCAGATGCAGAGTTTGCAGGGGATAAAAGGAATATTTTGGCCAGTGACCACCGACCTTTACATCTCACTACATTGCTCAGACCATCGCTGTGCCCAAAGAGCAAAAATGGGCTGTTTTTGCTAAGCACCATTTGGGGATTTTTAATGCCAAGGCCAACATAATGAACTGGAGACATGAAACGAGTTCATAGAGACACTGGACGAAGTGTTGGAGGATGCACTTGTTGTGGGGTATTATGTGCACAGAAACCTGTGAACTGAAGTCAGTAGCTGCCTGAGTGAGTATTCTGGAGAAACATCATATCCTTGATGTGTTTTCACTCTTCCCTGGGCATCTGCTTAAGGGCAATGCTTATGACGGGATTCTGCACTAGGTGGAGCAGTGGCTGATTCAGATCAGACATCATCATGTTCTCAACAGCATGAAGATCCAAAAAAACACCCACATGCCTTCATGCTTATTTCTGCTTCTCACACGGAAATGGGCAGGAGTTAAACCAAGGAGATTTATGCAGTACTGAGTTCTGTTACCATGCCCAGCCTGTTCCAGAACATGGTCTAGTGCCACTGGAGCTTCTTGCAGGGATGCGCTGATGGTCCTGTGTACTGGCACCACTGTGTTGACTACAGGAAATGAAAACCAGAAAGCTGCTACATCTTCTTCTAGTCCCTGATCTGCAAAGAGTGGCCTGGCCAACAGCTGCCACACCAAAGGAGACACCAACTACCAACAGATGCTGCTGCTCCAAGTTCTCAGCTGTTGACTGAAGAGTTGATGGGTTGGTAGCCCCTGTTCTACCTTCTGTGTAAAGTTCTTATAAAGCACCAAACGTGAAGAACTGCCAGTGAAAGAAGGGGAAGGGGACAGAGAATCTGAATGTATTAAAGATGTGGGCATTAGTTTTTGTTTTATTTTAGGTACCTGCTTCTGTAAGCTCTGCTTTAGTTGCGCTATTCCCCACTTGTTATTTTCCTGTGCTGTAAGTGTTTCTCCTCCGTTTTTTTCCTAAATGAGGAGGGGAGCACTACTCCATTTTTTTTCTTTAATGAGGAGGGGAGCACTATGGAAAACAGGATCTGAAGCACTATCAGTGACCAGCTGGAGATCTCAAAAGGACCCCGACAGGAATGGGCCAACAGGATCTCCATGAATTCCCACAAGGACAGACACAGAGTCCCACAGTGGAGGAGGAAGTTCCCTGTGCAGAAGGCTGTGGACTGGTGCCTGGGCAGCATCTCTGCGGGTGAGAACCTGCGGGGCTGGTAGGCAGCGAAGGGGCAGGGGCTGACCCAGCACCTAGGAAGCAGAGCCAACAGTGCCCAGGGCTGCCTGAACAGGAGCAAAGGCAACAGAGCAAAGAGGTTACCCCTCTCTTGCCTCCCATGACACCACACTACAATGCTGCATCCAGTTTTTGGGCCCCCAACACAAGAAACACATCAACAAACTCAAGTGAGTTCAGTGGAGAGCTACCAAGACAGTCACGGCTTGCTCTGTCTGGAGAAGCTGAGGGAGCTGGGCTTGTCCAGTCTGCGGAAGGAACGGCTTTGGAGGGAACTTAATACCAGCCTTCTGGTACCTATGGGAGGCTACAAAGAAGATAAAGCCAGGCTTTTCACAGTGGAGGACAAGAGGCCATGGCTGGGGACAGGAGGCAATGGGCAAAACTGAGACAAGGGTTCTGACTAGTCAGAGGAGAAATATGATGATGAGGACAATTTCTCAGTGGAACAGGCTGCCCAGAGAGGGTGGGTAGGCTCCATCCTCAGAGGTTTTCAAGACCAGAATGGATAAACCCCTGAGCAGCATGCACTGATGGCACAGCTGACCCTGCTTTGAGATGGAGGTTGGACTAGAGACCTCCTCCTTTCAACCTGAATTATCTTTTGATCCTATGACAGAAGAACAGAGGCTTCACTATAGTTTTGGTTTCCAAGCTGACCGTCTCTACAACCCCACTCCTTGGAGTAGCAGGAATAGTGTCTGTTCCCTGTGACAACGAACGTCTCCTATTGCTCCTCCCTCAGGAGAGATCTCTGATGGGAGAGGGGGAGGAAAGCAAATTCTTGGCAGGTTTTCTCCACTACCTGCAGCTCACCACTGACACAGCTCCTCTGCTCACCCTATCTGCATTCTTGCATCTGGGCCCTTCATAAACAACTACACCCCTTTACCCATGTGCTTCTCCTTCCCTCCATGCAGCTTGCTCATCAGCTGAGACTGCCTCCACACTCCACTTCCCCCCCTCCCCTCCAGTACAGCAGATCAAAGGCACACTCAGTCCCATGTGCTGCCTGCAGCGGCCAGTAATAATCCTGTGAGGAAGCATACAGAGCACAAGGATGCAGAGGCTGTCAGCTCCCAGAGCTTACTGATCCAGAGCTTCCTGAGTCACACTGGTGCTTAACCCTTGGTAGACGTTCTTCCTTCAGCCCCGTGGCAGTGCTCTGGGAGCCCAGGCAGCTTTCTTGCACTCCCAATATCCTGAGCACTGTGTTCCACCCAGCCCCGTGTGCAGCATCACCTCCTCTTCTGTCTTCTGAAACTCCATCCAACAGTTCAATTCACAGAACCACAGAATCATGGAATGGTTTGTGTTGAAAGATCTTCAAGCTCCTCCAGTTCCAACCCCTGCCACAGGCAGGGACCCCTCCCACTAGAGCAGCTTGCTCCAAGCCCCTGTGTCCAACCTGGCCTTGAGCACTGCCAGGGATGGGGCAGCCACAGCTTCTCTGGGCACCCTGTGCCAGCGCCTCAGCACCCTCACAGGGAAGAGCTTCTGCTTCAAACCTAATTTCATGCCCACCTGGCCTGTAAAGACCGTTCACAAGGCTTTCTTTGAATCCTGTTGCTGTGTTATTATGCTGTCTTATCCAAATCTTTCACTGTTCGCTCCTACTGTGACAGTGAATTTTGTAGAATACAGTCTCCACAGAAAGGAAGCTCTCCCTGATGTTTAAATGTGATCACAAGGGCAAAATGAAACCTCTCCCTTGACACAGAGAAACATTTGTTCATAGTTAAGCATGAGACTAATCACTGCTGAGTTCTATTTCCAGGATGCAGTTCTGCTCGGGGAGTCTGAAGTTGAACAAAGGCAACCAGTAACGCCTCAGGAGCCAGCTTGAAACCTGATTGCTGGGTTAAGGACTGGATTTATGAGTTGTATTCAGTCCTTGCAGAGCAAGGCCTACAGCCTACAGAAATCACCTTGGAAGCAGCATCGAGGACAAGGGTCCTCCTAAAACATGATGGACTGCTGAAACTATTCCAGATTTTAATGTGAAATGGAGAGAGAATCTGTTTGAATCTACCTGAATCTACCTGTGGCTGGAAGCACAACTCTCTCCTACCCATCTCCTCTCCTACTAACTGAAGCATTAACAGTTGGTTACCTGTTGTAAATATGTTCACTTTTCACTTTTATCACTTGCCTGTTGCTAAATGTTGCATTGGGCGATAGGCAGACCTGGCCCAGGGATGGGTGCTCTGCAGAAGAAGCCTGACCAACTCCTGCAGCATTTGAAGCCCTTCTACACAACTTGAAGGTACCCAAGACATAGCAGAGCAGCACTCCACCACCCATAGAATAGGCCATCAGCCAACAGGACAAGTCTCCAATGCTGAGCCTCAGCCAGACTCTCTTAACACGCAGCACAACACTGGGGAAAGGCAGCTCCTTCCAACTGGTAGCACACGAATTAGATTGTCCTTTCATTTCATTGCATCTCAACCCAGCAATTACCGACCTGCCCTTCACTATTCCTATGACTGGGAACACACACGAGGTCTGAGCTGTCCACCTCCTCCAGGCATCCCTCCACCAAACACCAGTGATCTGCCAGATGACTGAAACCTTCTGCGCTACTCCATGCTCTCAAGAAGGGTGGTGGAGGTGGAAATGATCTCTGAGAAAAGACAGAATCTGTCTGTCACAAACAGCATGACCCTTCATATGCTGCCCAGGACCTCCCTCTGTGCCTGGTCCATCTTTATGTGCATAACTGGAAGATTAAACTTCCATGACAAATCATGGAATCAGAAACAACCAGGTTGAAAAAGACCTTCAAGACCATCAAGTCCAACTGTTCCCCAGCACTGCCAAGGCCACCACTAAACCATGGAATCATAGAATGGTTTGGGATGGGGCAGTCACAGCTTCTCTGGGCACCCTGTGCCAGCACCTCAGCACCCTCACAGGGAAGAGCTTCTGCCTTACATCTAACCTGAACTTCCCTTTTCAGTTTGAACCCACCACCCCATGTCCTATCGCTACAGTTCCTGTAGAGCCCCTCTCCAGCATCCTTGCAGCCCCATTCAGACACTGGAAGCTGCTCTGAGGTCTTCAAGCAGCTTCTCTTCTCCAGGCTGAACAGCCCCAATGTTCTCAGCTTGTCTTCCTACAGGAGGTGCTCCAGCCCCTGATCATCCTCCATGTCAGTTAAGGGCCCTGTCTCCAGGGTGTGTGAACCCTTGCAGGGCCGGTGCCTGCAGCCCTGCCCTGGGCAGCCTGTTCCAATGCTGAGCACCCTCTGGGGCAGGAATTGTTCCTCAGCTCCATCTAAACCTGCCCTGGGGCAGCTTGAGGCCGGTTCCTCTTGTCCCATCCCTTGTTCCTTGGGAGCAGAGCCCAGCCCCTCCTGGCTCCATCCTCCTGTCAGGCACTTGTAGGGAGCCATCAGGTCCCCCCTGAGCCTTTTCTTCTCCATCTGAGCCCCCCAGGTCCCTCAGCCGTTCCCCATCACACTTGGGCTCCAGGCCCTGCACCAGCTCCGCTGCCCTTCTCTGGCCCCACTTCAATTAGCAGGCGTGTTCCTTTGCTAACTGCCCTTGAGATTTTTTTCTCTCAGTTCTCCTCAAACAGCATAAACTGTGTTTTCACAGTGGTGGAGTATATGCTTCCTAAAAAGAGCAACACAACATCACCAGGATCAAACTAGAGGTCAGTGCATGCAGGAATAAAGAGCCAGAGCCAAAACAGAGCCTCCAGCGACCATCAGGACCAGCAAACAGCCCAGCCTCCTAGCACAAGGAGGAACCTGGTCTGCAACGAGAGTCATGCTCTGGGGCGCATGCCTGAAGCAGCCTGGCAGTGCCTCATGGCAACCCCTCTGCAGTTCGCAGCACGCTTGGTGCATTGTTCATCTCCAAGGAGAACACAAAAACTCTCCATAATGCTTCTGGGCCCGTTGCCATAACAGCCTCAATCCCTGTGAGAATGGAACTGTGCATGAATTTGGGCTGGCTGATGAGGTGGCTCTCTCCAGAGCACTCCCCACTGTTTCCAGCCTTGTTTTTTCTGTGCAGGGATGGCAGAGCAGCTCCCAGAGCCACCCCTGAGCTACAGCAGAAAGGTTCCAATGCCGTGGCTCCACTCATGTCTAGAAGCAGAAAGGGCAAATTGTGCCTGACAAATCTGGTGGCCTTCCATGATGGGGGGTAAGTGAAGAGCAACTGTTGCCATCAAGCTGGACTTGTGCAAGGTATTTGACACTATCCTGCATGACCTCCTTGCCTCTAAGTTGGAGAGACATGGATTTGACTGGTGGTTTGACTCAGTGAATGAGGTTCTGACTGGATGGTTGCACTTGAGTTGTGGTCAATGGCTCGATATCAAACAGGCAACCAGTGACAAGTGGCATTCCTCAGGCACCTGTGTTGGAACCAGCATTGTTTAACAGCTTTGTCAGTGACATGGACAGTGCGATCGAGGACCCTCAGCACGTTTGCTGATGACACTGAGCTGTGTGGTACAGTGGACACACTGGAGGGAAGGGATGGGATTCAGAGGGACCTGTACAGGCTGGAGAGGTGGGACTGTGTGAACCTCATGGAGTTCAACAAGGCCAACTGGCAAGGTCCTGCACATGGCTCAGGGTTATTCCAAGGACAAACACAGCCTGGGGGACACAAGCTGAGAGAGCTGGTCTTCCTCAGCCTCGAGAAGAGAAGGCTCCTTACGGGGTGACCTTAGAGCAGCCTTGCAATACCTAAAAGAGTCTAAAAGGAAACCTGGAGAGGAGCTTGTGACAAGGGATGTAGGGACAGGACAAGGGGGAATGGCTTTAACCTGCCCGAGGGGAGACTGAGATGAGCTCTTAGGCAGAAGCTCTTCCCTGTGAGGGTGCTGAGGCACCACAGGGTGCCCAGAGAAGCTGTGGCTGCCTCATCCCTGGCAGTGCTCAAGGCCAGGTTGGACGGGGCTTGGAGCAACCTGCTCTCATAGAAGGTGTCCCTGCCCATGGCAGAGGCTGGAACTGGATGAGTTCTAAGGTCTCTTCCAACCCAAACCAGTCTGTGATCCTAAACTGGGTAAGCATTACCATCCTCTGGCGCATGGGGCTGACATCAGCCCCAGGCAACAACAGAACTGGCAGGAGGAGGAAAGTCCACTGCTGTCAGAGAGCAGTGCCGGCTGCTGTGGCACAAAGCTTAAACTGCAGCTAGAATGATCCTGACAATTTGTTTAGAAGAGAGGGGAAAGCATTGGGATTCACCCAGGACTGGGGAAAGGCAGTCCTGGACCAGGATCAGGGTGAGCAGCCAGCCCCTTGCTGCACGCACTGCCCTGAGCTGTCAGAGCAGAGCTCGGCATCCTCAGTTACTGGTTGAACACCAAGACAGCACTTGGTGAGGTGCATCTGCCACCTAGAGGCAGTGCCCGGAGCCCGTCGTGGTTCTGCCTGCTGTGGGGAAACAAACTACTTCTATGTGCGCAGAACCACCCTCTGCAGCACCTGGAGATGTGCAGAGGAGCCTCAGCAGCACCAGCGCAGCTCTGCAGACTCCCAAGTGTTTGCATCTTCTGATGCTGGAGCAGATGACGTGGCGGTTATCTTGGAAGTCTGACAAAGATTTCCTTTTCTCTCAGCCTCCCCACTGCAATGCATTCCTGCACATTTTGTCAAAGCAATCCTCCCATCCTGCCTTCCCTGCAGCCTGTTGAGAGCTACCCATCTTCGTCTCAAGA
Source organism: Lathamus discolor (assembly GCF_037157495.1). Lineage (NCBI taxonomy): Eukaryota > Metazoa > Chordata > Aves > Psittaciformes > Psittacidae > Lathamus > Lathamus discolor. The sequence continues at coordinate 443,450 of NC_088884.1, forward strand.
ATTTTTTAGATGCGAACATGGAATCTTTTGATCTTTTATCACAAGGCCCTGGGAATCTAAACCAGCTGTGTGATATGCAAATACTTCAGTCTTTCTTCACCAAAAACCCAAACCACCAAGCAACCCCTGCTTATTTTTCTGCTAGTTTCTTACTTTCAGTAGTGATTTTTATCATGAAGTCAACTGACTGTGCAGCGTATGAGCCTGTCACTGTGGGTGTGAAATGACAGCTCAGGGAGGACGTCTAAAGCAAGCCAATTGCAACTCCATTTCTACTGTTTGGCTATTTTCGATTTTAGCTTATCTGGAATTCCACAGGAACGAGCTGATCTCTAAGAGGCACTGCTTCTGGTGTGCACCGGGGCAGGCAAACTGGAACAAGAAGTTGCTGGCCCCTCCTCAACAGGAATTGCTCCCTTTGGGTGCAGACCGTCTCATGCCACTCTTGGATTGAGCACAATGAAGAGCTACATGTGATTTTAGGGGAGTGTGATTCATAGGAGGGGGCTGGAGCAGCTCTGTTCTGCAGACAGGCTGAGACCTGGGCTGGGGCAGCCTGGAGAAGAGAAGGCTCCTGAAGGGGAGACCTGAGAGCAGCTCCAGTGCCTAAAGGGGCTACAGGAAACTCGGAGAGGGGCTTTGGACAAGGGCCTGTAGGGACACCTCCGTGCATCTCATCACCTCTCTGACCAGGTTCCAGTTCAGCTCTTGGGCATTACAGGAGCTTCTGCCTCTTGGATTTCAGAGCAAGACAGCAGCTTTACCAGCACAGTGTGTCAGTTCACACTTGATCACCCAATCTTTTATGTTTTAAAGATTATCTCTTCCTATTTGTTTTCCAGATGAATCATACACACATATGATTCCCTCTAGCTATCTATTACTCTCAGAGCAATCTCATGCGGGAGCACAGGTACCAGCTGCCCTCATATGAACAGGAGCATGAGGCACATATGCACCACTCTGTACTTGAAAAAGCACATTTTGACTACTAACCCTTGCAGTTTCCAACTCATTTTTACACTCTTGCTGGGATCATCCTGCTCTCATCTGTAGGTCGAAGCAGAATTTACTTTCTATTCACTTATTTTGTGTCTTAAACTCGCTGTCTGTTTTGGCATCACTATTACCATCCAGTGATGCCTTAGGGGATCACTTGACACACATCACAGCACTGTTCTCTCTGCCCTTTCCCTCCTGCCCCTCAGCCTCCATGCGAGTGACAATGCACACTCCTGCACCTTCAGACCCTACCAACAACCAGATAAAATGCACAAAATCCAGACAGAAAATGAGAACCTCCCACAGACATTGTGCCACCAGCCCTTGCTCACTGCCTTGTCCTCCCATCTCCCTCCTCCAGCACTTTCAGGTTTAGTTTCACCATAAACCTTTTGGGACACTGTCTGAAGATCCCAGTGTAGCCCATGGACTTCATGTAGTCTGCTCCAGACCCTGCCCTGTTTTTCCTTATAAAACCCCTGTTGTTCCCTGCTCCTGTGTCAGCCTGTGACACTCATGGTCTGATGCTCAACCACCACATGCTCATCACCTCACATCCCCCTGACTGCTCCATGGACTGACAGAGCCCCCGCAACCCTCATGTGCCAACACGGAGGTTGGACAGGTTCCCCTACCCCAGCAGTGCCATGAAAGGACGGAGAGGGACCCCGGGGGTTTTCCATTCATCCCCCTGCTCAGAGCACGATCAGAGTCAGAATCAGAACAGGCTTCTCGAGGCACAGGTGACTTTCCAAGCAGAGATCACATGAAATATCCCCTTTTCAAAGCTCTTTAGCTACAAGTCAGTGGAGAGGGTTGAGCCATTCCTGCTGATTCCTGCACAGGCACAAGGGCTCTACCGGGATGTTCTATTCTCTCGAGGAAGGGATTTCCCCCCCAGCCTGCCTTACCTACAGATTTTGTCCGTGGAATTCCTTTGCGCAGTGACACGTGGGGCTTCTCAGCTCCCGCAAGGACCCCAGAGTGTGCAGCCATGCCCTGGCGTTCAAAGAGTGACTGCAAGAGAGAAAAGGGACATTTCCAGTCTCGATGGCAGCTGAAAGACACTTCACCTCAGACCACCCCATCCCTCAGGCAGTGGGTGAAGCTCTGCCACAGCCCTGGCATCCCAGGGGACATGGATGGAGCCTTCCCCACCTCTGCATTCAGCTGACCAGAAGAGCTGCCCCATCCAGGACCTCCCAAACTCTGCTAGCGCCCTTTGAAGGGTTAACCCTCTCTCTCTCCCCCGGCCTGCTCCCCTGCCTGCTCTCAGGCCCTTTGTGTAGCTGCACAGTGCTGCTGACTCCAGCAGCAGTTTCCTCCCGTGGGAAGGCTCCACTCAGGCCACTCTCTGTGCTCAGAAGCTGCCTGTCCCATTTTACCTCCCGCTCCAGAAGCTGCCTCCCACCACTTGCAGCACTTTCCCAATCCAGACAGGCTGGAGCTGGCAGCCCCACTCCTACTCCCTCCATGCTTCCCCTCTTGATTCCTCCTCATCTCCAGTTTTGCATCCAGAAAATCCCAGCCAAAGCTCTCCCGCTCAGCTTTCCACACTCCTTTCAGAGCAGCTCTTACGTCCTCCTCATGGCAATCCCGTGCTGGTGACCAAATGCCAACAGCCCAGGCTCTGCTCCATGCCCCAGCCTCCCCACAGCCACTCTCCTGCTTTCCCCAAGGTCCCTGTCCCAGGTCCGTGGTGCCGGTGGCACTCAGCACTGGTCATGGCACCATGTGCCCCCATTCTCCCACCACAAGCCCTCCTCTCTCACACTGATTTCTGCTGGCGTGATGCGCCGGCTTGTTGGTCGCTGCTTCACAGTGGCTGCCCTGGAATCTGCTTCGACGATGTCTGCCCTCAGTGCTGGCTCGGCGGCTGCCAGAATCTCATCCAGCTTCTCTGGAAACCCAAACACACGACAAGGGGTTAGCAAGGGCCAGCGCACCGAGGCAGCTGCCCAGCCACAGCCCTGCCCCTGCAGTGTGGCCAAGCTGGGAGTCACTTCCTGCAGGGAGAGTGGCTCCAAGGCCTGTTGGACACTGAGGTGAGGATGCAGCCGGTTCTCCCCTCCCCAGCCTAATGAAGGCTAATGAAGATTTTGGAGGTGTTTTGGAGCCACCCACCCGCCATGATGCACATCCGGGCTCAGTTTTGGGACCTGGTGCAGCGGCACTCTGCTGTGCCATGCCATGTCATGCAGCATTCTCACTCCGGCTGCACCCTGCCCGGCCTGCCCGAGCTGTGGGGTCTGTGCCCGAGGGGACCACACTTTGAGCAAGCCTCCATCCTTACATTAAAAGAGCAGATTTTTGCCCAGATATGCTGTTGATATTCAGAATGAGTTCCCCATGTTGGGTGAGGGAGGTGTGGGCAAGGGGAACCCAGTGCCGCAGGGACCACAAGCAACACAGGAGTCCACAGGACTACACAGGACTCAGTCAGACTCCAGCACAACCAGTGTGACTCCAGTGTCTGCCTGGGACAGACTGGGATGTTTTCTCTCCAAGTGAACTCATGCACCCGAATGGCCCTGGCAGGAGTAACCTGGCCCCTGTGCACCCCCATGTCCAAGGGTGCTCAGGCGGCAGGGCTGGTCCTCCAGCCGTGCACCACATCTGTGCCTCGCTGCTCGCCAGCCTGCAGCACTCACTCACATAGCGCCAGCCCCGGCTGCGGCAGGGTCTTCTGCCTGGGACTGTAAAGTATCCCCAAACTTAGGACATGTGGAAGGGCAAGAAGCGGATGCTGGCCCCTGTCACCACTGAGCCCCCCAGCTCTGCCGATGGAGCCAGGCAAGGTCTGATGCAGCTAATGCAGGCTGTGGGGCTGGTGCTGTGGCTGCCCCGGCTTGGGGAGCTACCAGGACGGGCACAGTTCAGTCTGTGGGCTCCATGTCATAATGTGTCAGCAGGCCCTGGAGCGTGGCCTCATGGTGCTGCACTGGAGCCAATGCGGCTGCCACGGCATTCGTCACAACTGGACCCCTCCACCTCCATTGCACAACCAATGCTCTGTCCCAGTAACACAGAATCATGGAATGGTTTGGGTTGAAGGGACCTTAGAGCTCCTCCAGTTCCAGCCCCATGCTGTGGGCAAGGCCACCTTTCACTAGACCATGGAGATGGGAGAACATGAGCAATGCCTGGGTTCAGGTTAAGGCATGTAACTTCTGGCTGTTGGACTTGGGACTATGAAACATCATCACTGTGGTGAGGGCTTTTCGGTCCTCAGGATATGGGTGCCCTGGGGTGCTGTGACCATCATCCTGTGTTCCTTCTACAACACCCTGCCGGGGCCTGATGGGACTCATGAGCCACTCAGCAAACTAAAACTGAGTCCCAAGTGCTTCGGAAGCCCAGCCTAGAGGGGCGAGCCCTGCACAAACACTGATGCCGAGCTGTCTTTGCCAACAGGACTAGTCCTCTCTGAGGCCAGCGCACTTGGGGGCAGGTATCCACCAAGGCCCTGAGGCTAAGGATCTGCACCTGCTCCAAGAAACACCTTGGGCCAGTTCTACTTCCCATCTCTCAATGCCATTAGAGCACAGGGAGACAAATCACCACTCACTGCACTTTGTACCTGATGTGCCCTTGCAGGAGGTGAAAGAGCATCCAGGAGCGGACGCTGTCTGTCTGGGCTGCTGGGGTGGGAGATGAGGAAGTGCTGGAGACACCTTCAAGAGAGAACTCCCAGAAATGGGTGGTTCATGTCCAAAGCAGCAAGAGCTCTCCACCATGCACTTGGAGATGGCCATCTTCAAGATAAGGACACCCATGGTGACCTCCAGCTGATCGTTCTGACACATGGGACCTCTGCATTGCCTCACCTCTGGGTACTAACACATTTGCTCAGTACAGAGGTCTGGGGAGGTCCCTTCAGAGATCCAACTCCCCCGGAGGAGGCCACGGAGCTGCTGCGAGGGCTGGAGCAGCTCTGCTCTGGAGCCAGGCTGAGAGAGCTGGGCTGGGGCAGCCTGGAGAAGAGAAGGCTCCTGAAGGGGAGACCTGAGAGCAGCTCCAGTGCCTAAAGGGGCTGCAGGGAACCTGGAGAGGGGCTTTGGGCAAGGGCCTGTAGGGACAGGCCAAGGGGAATGGCTTGAACCTGCCCGAGAGGAGACTGAGCTGAGCTCTTAGGCAGAAGCTGTTCCCTGTGAGGGTGCTGAGGCGCTGGCACAGGGTGCCCAGAGAAGCTGTGGCTGCCCCATCCCTGGCAGTGCTCAAGGCCAGGTTGGACACAGGGGCTTGGAGCAAGCTGCTCCAGTGGAAGGGGTCCCTGCCCGTGGCAGGGGTTGGAGCTGAATGAGCCTTAAGGTCTCTCCCAACACAAACCATTCCATGGTTCCATGATTCTATGCCAACAGGCTGCATGGCGGCAGGAGGAGAGACAGTACTTGCACTGCTGGACCCAGCAAAGACCGTGGCTGCCATTTCATCCGACTGAGCTAGAGGCCTGACCTGGGGCTGAAGGAGGCCGTGCTTTATTCCCCTCATAAGGGGACATCACCGTGCAACGTATTTCCACCACGGAGCAAACACAGAGCAAGCACACCACCAGGAGAAGTCAGCCCTGGCTGGCAAATGGCCATTTCTGCCTGTGCCCTGAAGGATCCCAACACAATCAGGACAACCAGACGATGTGACTGGTGCCGGTGCCCTGGGTGAACCGTGTGTGCTGTGGCCTGGGTGCTGTTTGGGTGCTTTCTGGGTGCTGCCTGGGTGGCTGAAGGGGAAGGGTTGACCCCCAGGAAGTGCAGTTTGGTTTCACTCACCCCCTTTTCTTCTCCGCATGGAGGCTTGGAATCAAGAAACAAAAGACAACATGAATGGCATGCACAGTTCCTGCTTTCATTCCCAGCTCCAGCCTTGCTGCCTGCCTGCTGTGCCTCTTCCTGCAAGCTCTCCTGCCTCCCAGCATGCTGCAGGATCTGGCCCTGGCAGAGGAACACATCCCGGCCTCGCTGGGGCTCTGGGGATGAAGGCAGAGGAGCAGCACCTCGAGCATCCTCCTTGTACTCCTTGGAGGGAAGTCAAGTGCTCATCCGGGCCCCATGGGCAGGGACGGGTACCAGCTCTCCACCAGCCCCACCACACGAATGAGCCCTCCTCCTCTTCCTCAGACTGAGAAAGCTGAGGGGAGGTGCCATGTCAGAAGAAAGTACGACCAGGAGGAGGTCTGGACAGCATTTAATGCCCAAGCCATGGAGAAACTCTTTTAAAAGCTTTCCATCACTCCCTGCTTTCCAAGGCAGGAGACTGCAATCTGTGCATCTCCCAGAGCCAGTTTCCTCGGCACCCAGCAAATGGCAGGACTGCAGGACAGGAGTGCTTTGTTAGCAGCTTCCTGGGAATCTGCTTTTCCAAGGGCACTGGCACAAAATGTAGCAAGAAAACATTATGGTACAGCTACAGTCACAAGGGATGTTCTGCAAGCTGCAGCACAGGGACAGGATCCAAGCAAAAGGGGCATAGGGGCAAAGCTCCCTGTAAGAAGCTGCAGGTAGAAATGTCCCTTTCCCCAACACCACTGTCCCTTCAGAAGAGGACACCAGGCTCTAATCCTGCACAGTGCCAAGGCGTGGGGATGGGAACCTGCACAAAACCTCCCCCTTGGCAGTAAAAGCTGGAGGATCAACACCAGAAAACAAAGAGCAGGAGGAAGAACCATCCCCCATTTTCCCTGGGATGTGTGCTGGGCCTGGCTACAGCTCACTCCCTGATGCACAGGACACGAGGCAGGGACTAACCACCGCAGTTCCCTGGAAAACCCATGGACTAAGACCAGTCACTATCTACAATTCTCCCCCACCAGGAGACATAGGCAGCTGCTGCTCCTGGTCCCTCTCCAGATAGAAGAGACGCAGCGAATAGATGCAGAATCCTCAGGCAGACCTGGAGGGCTCATCTTTAACAGAGTCGCGGGCAGGGCCGGTTCTCCGCTTTTCGTGACTTCTCTTTCCACCAGCTCGCCCCGCCTTGAGCCCAGCAGCTCTGCTTCCCAAAACACACATACAGGGCTGTCATGGCCGTGTCCCACTGGTTGGGGGCTGTCCCCCAGTGAAGGTGCCCGCATGACATGTGCCGGGCTTCGACTGGGGCCCTATGCTCACCACAGATAGGCATGTGCTGCCAGGAAATGTGTAACGTGCTGCCTGTGCGTGCCAGGTGCCACCTTCATGCTGGTGGGAACTGCTCTCAGGGCCAGGAAGCGAGAGAGAAAACATGAACCCTGAGGTCTGTGCAGTGTCTGTGCAAAAGGAAGAGCAAAAAGTGGAAGAAATAGGCTATTCTGAAGCTTCTCCTAATGGCTACCAGCAAACACGGTGCCTTCAGGTTTAGGGATAAAGCTCTGGAGAAGTGAGAGTGGGCTGGGGTGAAGATCAAGGCAGTGGGCTCAGCAAATAAATCACAGTGGCCATCAACCAGCTGATGCAAACACTGAAATGCTGAGATTTGTCCCTTGAAACCTGTATTTGAGTATGAGCCAGAGCCCTAAAGGTCTGTTCTTTCAGGAGAGCCCCACAGGGCTGCAAAGCCTGGACGTGCAGGTAGGACAGGGAGTGGACCCCAAAAAAGAGAGGGGTAGTGGGGTCTCCATTGAGGCTCATGCCTCTCGGGTGGGTCTCCTGCCAGGCAGGACAGGAATCTGCCACGCACAGCCCCTGCGCCATGGCCAGCGAGCGCATCTGCACCCATCACCGTGTCTCCACATGGTAACACCATCCACGCAGCCAGCAGCAGTGTGAACACCAGCACTGTCATGGCTCTCCACTGCTGGGGTGCTACTGGGGGGAACCCAGTGCTACTGGGAAGGTGGGGGCTCAGCGAGGTCTCTAGGATAGCTGGGAAGACTGAGGGGCTCTGGCACAGGGCACGGGGAAGCAAGGATGGGGTGGGGGTGGAGAGGCTTTAAGAGAATGCAGGAACATGGAGATGGAAGCTGGGATACCAAAGCATCTGGAACCGTGGGCTGGCTCTGTAGTGACAGCAGAACGTGTGAGTGTGTGTGCACGGTCGTGTGTGTGTGTAAGCGGGAAGTGCCGAGGGGGGGTGCAGCTAATCCGGCAGGGAGAGGAAAATGGGAACAAGGGGCTGTTTGTGCGCAGGAGGAGCAGGGAATGGACGGACAGATGCTCCTCAGGCACATGGAGCCTGCCGGAGAGGCAGCATGGAAGGGGTGGGCTGGCTCTATGGGGGGGTCCTGCACCCCTGTGATGGGCTTTCAGCCCCCCTGTGTCCCATATGCCACCGAGCACGATGGAGACCTGACAGCAGGAGACGTGTCGCCTCGTGCTCGTGCTCCCACTGGCAAACAGGTGCTGCTGGCTCCAGGCACAGCCCCGCATGCTCCCTGTGCTCCCAGCTCCATACATGGCCCCGCATGCTTCCCGTGCTCCCGGTACTATGCCCACCGCCACTTACCCAGCTCCTCCAGCTCCGCTGTCATGGACTTGGAACGCAGTGTCAGGGTGGTGCTGGGCGCTCTCTTGGGAGGCGGCGGAGCTGAAAGGAAGAGAGACGGCATTTTGCATTTCTTGTCCAGGAACTTACGAGGAGTGGCCAGATGCAGGTGCCACTTCTTCTCCACAGCCTGGATCTCCTCGTACTCGCGGGATGAGGAGTCGCACTGCTGCAGGATCTTATTGAGGCTGCGCGTGGAAGCAAACTTCTTCATGGTCTCGGTAGCAGAGTCCCGGGGCACGGGGCCGGCCCCGGTGTGGAGGGGCCGGTGGCTCCCGCAGGCCCCCTCAGCCCTCAGCAAAGGAGGAGGAGAAGGAGAGTCCAAGTCATGTCCCCAGCTGTACCTGCCCCCCTGCAGCTACCGGAGATGCTATGAACGCCTCTCGCCGATTAGCTGTGTCCCAGGCAGCTGCCTGCCTGCCTGCGGGACTCAGCAACCAGCTCTGATGGCTGCTTCCCCTCCGCACATGCCATGGGTGGAGGGTAGGAGGCAGAAACGCATCCAACAGGCCAGGGCTCAGTCTCTCATTCCCGCCTCGGCACGGCGCATCCCGGCGCAGCACAGCACAGCCCAGCACAGCCCAGCACAGCACATCCCACCCACCCTGCGCTGCGTCCGGCCTGAGGCTCCGTGCCCTAGCCAAGGGCTGGTGGTGTCCGGCGGCGTGTCCCCAGGGGCTGCCTAGCCTGGCTGGCTCGCAGGGCTGCCCCTGAGGCGCTGCATGCCATGAGCCCACCGAGCAGGGACCAGTTGAAGGCTCTTTCTCTTCACTTGGGGCGCCTCCTCCTCCTCCTCGCTGACAAGGCTGGATTCAACGCTCAGGCATTGCCATGGCAACCGGAGCTCCAGGCTTTGCCTGCATCAGAGACCCCATCAGGGGCGGATTCAGCCAGAAAATGCCAGTCCCACACAGGCCTCCATCTCCCCCAGAAGAAGGGGGAGACTGAGGTGGGGGCCTTTGCTGTGGTCCTGCAGTGGGGACTCGGCTCCGGTCCCCGCACCCCGTTCTGGAGAGTGTCCGTCCAGCTCCGTCGGCTCAGGGCAGCAATGGGCAGCGACAGTACTGGCAGGCAGCGATGGGCAGCAACAGGCAGCAATGGGCAGCGACAGGCAGCTGCTCACCGGCTGCACGGCTGGAAGCACCAGGAGAAGCAACCATCGGTGATCCCAGCACCGATTCCCTCAGCCTTTCCCACTGACTCGTGCTTTCATGCTGTGACAATATAATTGAATTGCAGCTCTTGGTGTCAGCGCAGAGCTGCCTCCTCCCTCCCCACGTGCCTCCCACCCCCTCCCCCCGCCCTCCGCCGGGCTCTGCCCCACAGCTGCCTCCCCACACACCGCACAGGCTGCTCCCAGCCCTGTGCTGCCAGCTGCCCTAGATGTGCCCCTGACTTCCATAGCTGTATGCCATGATGCGTCCCCGCTGCATGCAGCTGACAGCCTCCCATCCAGCTGCCCTCCATGCTGGCCCTGCACTCCTCAGCTGGATGCCCAGCAACCGGAGGGCTGCCCCGCAGGCCAGGAGCACATAAGCCCACCACCAAACTCTCCTTCAGGCCTCACTTCTAGCCAATGGTCTCAGCTCTGCCCTGGGAATGATGGGGTGAATGAGAACCTTCTGGGGGCCCACACATGCCCGGCAGCCCTGAGACTGGCCATGACCACGGAAGCAACCAGGCCATGGGCAGCTCCCAAGCACAGCAACTGCCCGAGAGAGGACAGGCTCCAGCCTGGCACCCCACACCACCATGGGGTCTGTCCTCCACCCTGGCATCCCCTGTGCTCCTGTGGGCACCACCCTCCACCCTGAAAACCCCACGGGGACAGCTCTTCAACAACACACATTGAGCGGGGGCAGCTCTCCATCACAACCCCCCTCACACACCAAAGCCAACTCTTTACCACGACACCCCTGCCTGCCGACGCAGGGGCTGCTGCCCACCCTGACACTTCTCAGGGCAGGGGGAGTCCCTGTGCGTGCTCTGCAGCACCGACTCCACTGGAACCACAGGGTGCAGGCACGAGAAGCAGCTCCGCTCCTGAGGAGGTGTGAGAGCAGCTCCTGTGTAAGAATGAAGCTGCTGGTGTCCCGCAGCCTGGCTGAGGATGGCACCCACTGGTGTCCTGGCCAGCAGCTGCGGTGCTCTGCTGCTGCCCCGCTACCAGACTACCATCCCCGTGCCCCTGTGCTGTTCCCAGCCGCAGCCACCAGCGCACCCTGGTGTGGCAGCGCTGCACGTGTGCAGGTTTCTACGCCCAGGATGGGTGATTGTCCCCTCGTGCCCTCCTTCCTCACCAGCTGCAGCTCCACAGCCTCATGGTGCCCACCCATATAGTAGGTGCATGCAGCAGGCTCATGCAGGATGTGCATTGAGTGGGCTCATGCTGCGCTCCTGCAGTGGGCTCATACTGTGGGTGCATGCAGCAGGCTCATGCAGCAGGCTCATTCAGTGCCTGCATGCAGCAGGCTAATGCAGTGGGCTCATACTGTGGGTGTGTGCAGTGGGCTTGTGCTACGGCTCCTCCCAGCAGCGCCACGGGTCTCTGCACGGCTGCTGGCATTCAGGCCGCACAACCGCCACTGGGGGAAACACAACCCCAGACCTACCCTTCTTCCGAACAACTTCTTCTGATTCTGGCTTGCGGCTGACAGAAACAACCTTCATCACCAGGTGGTTCCCCCCCTGCCGGATCAAGGAGACGACCTGCTTGTGCCCCACCTTCACCACGTTGACGCCATTCACCTAGGACACAAAAAAGAGAGCAGCGTAAGGGCTGGCTGCCATAGAGCAAGGCCGATGTCCAGCCACGAGATGTGATGATTTGGCACCTGGTTTTACAGCCCACCACGTTCTCATATTTCACTGTCCTTGTGGGATGTCACAAATGACCACAACCTTCTGGAGAAGGAGAGGAAGCTGCAGCAAGGTCAGGGTGAACCTGTGCATGCAAATTGCAGGAGGGACCTCCTATTCCTACTGCGCACAAAGGCAGATCCCTAAACACTGGGCACTTCCTAGTGCTGCCGGGAGGTTTGGCAAGCACAGGGGGGCTTCTGGACCTGCAAGTCCTGCGCTGCTGCACGAGCTGGAAGAGGGGCTGCAAGAGCCACAGAGCACGTGGAGGGGGATAACCACAACCCATGCAGCTGCCCTGTCCCCACAGCACCAACCCGTGTGTGCAGAGACACAAACTGCTCCCCCAGCTATTGACACACTGATCTGCTCCTTCCAGTGTCTACAGGACACACACTGAAGCTCATTGCAGTGGTTGTTTTTAGTGCTAATATAACCTATTGGCTCCTTGGGCAACAAGTGCTGGGCTGGTCAGACAACCCGAGACACAAACCCCAGAAATACAGGAAAATGCAATCCCAGTACTTGGATATCTACCAAACACCAACCAACACCAGGTTCTCCACAGGTGTTAACAGACAGACCCCCACCATGGGTAACAGAGGTTTAGATGTAACAGGGATGAGTTTGGGTTGAAGGGACATTAAAGCTCCTCCAGCTCCAACCCCTGCCACGGGCAGGGACCCCTTCCACTGGAGCAGCTTGCTCCAAGCCCCTGTGTCCAACCTGGCCTTGAGCACTGCCAGGGATGGGGCAGCCACAGCTTCTCTGGGCACCCTGTGCCAGCGCCTCAGCACCCTCACAGGGAAGAGCTTCTGCCTAAGAGCTCAGCTCAGTCTCCCCTCGGGCAGGTTCAAGCCATTCCCCTTGGCCTGGCCCTACAGGCCCTTGTCCCAAGCCCCTCTCCAGGTTTCCTGCAGCCCCTTTAGGCACTGGAGCTGCTCTCAGGTCTCCCCTTCAGGAGCCTTCTCTTCTCCAGGCTGCCCCAGCCCAGCTCTCTCAGCCTGGCTCCAGAGCAGAGCTGCTCCAGCCCTCGCAGCAGCTCCGTGGCCTCCTCTGCCCTCGCTCCAACAGCTCCACATCCCTCTTGTGCTGCTGCCCCAGAGCTGGATCAGGACTGCAGGGGGGTCGCCCCACAGCTGGATCAGGACTGCAGGGGGGTCTCCCCAGAGCACAGCAGAGGGGCAGGATCCTCTCCTGAAATTTGATTTTGGTGAAATTACAAACCTGCTCCAGTTAAATCATCTCTTAATCTTTTCTTTTTTATGAACTCCCTTTCATCATAACAAGCCCCTTTGCTCTACCGTCCTCAGGCTGCAGGTCCCCTATAGGCCAGTTGTGGCTGCAGGTCCATCTAGAATGGGTCTGGTCACTGTGCAGCAGCAGGTCTAGAGCTCAGACCTGGACAGATCCACCAAAGGCCCTGTCTAATGATGGTTCCTCACCCACAAGGACTTGCCAAGTCCCATCATGTGGTATGCTTGTGAACCACTTCCCATTGCTCTGTGGGTTTTGCAGTGGGGACGTTAAGAGAGTGGTGAACTAAACCTGTTACATCTCAATGGTACATTTGTCCAACAAACCTGACACCTCAAAAAATGAAATGAAGCTTGTTTTGTGAAGGTTTCTGCTGGTCCTTATATCCATCAGCAGTATCTGAACAGCTATTTTTTTGCCAGTAACTGACACCAGACTCAGAGGTTTGTGATCAACGGGATCATCACCCTTGCCCCTTCCAGATTTCAGCACTGTGCCATTATCCTGGCCCTGCCCCAGCACCACAGCCACCAACTGCAAACACTGACAAATTACCACCTGGCAGATGCTTCCAGCTTCAGTTACTAATGGCTTGGAACACGTTTCATCATCCGCATGTGACAGTGCACAGCATCCTGCTCCCCTCCAAATAAAGAACAAACACTGACAAAACATGCCTGGGGTTTCTGTTTCATTTTTCATCATCCAACCCTGTCCACCCAAATGGGCAGCAGATCAGATTGTTTTCATAGAATCAAGGAATGATTTGGGTCAGGAGGACCCTAAAGCTCATCTAGTCCCAACCCCTGCCATGGGCAGGGACACCTTCCACTGGAGCAGCTTGCTCCAAGCCCCTGTGTCCAACCTGGCCTTGAACATCACCTGGGATGGGGCAGCCACAGCTTCTCTGGGCACCCTGTGCCAGCGCCTCAGCACCTTCACAGGGAAGAGCTTCTGCCTTAGATCTTACCTGAACTTCCCCAGTTTTAGTTTGAGCCCATCACCCCTTGTCCTATTGCTACAGTCCCTGATGAAGCTACAGTCCCATCTCCAGCATCCTCATAGCCCACTTCAGACACTGGAAGCTGCTCTGAGGTCTCCATGCAGTCATGCAGCTGTAAGATGCCAACCTGGCCTCTACTGTGCAACTTCATCTTCTGCTGGGTGCTCCTTGCCTGTCTGGAGCAGCTCAGGGAGATCAACACCAGCTTTGCCCAGCACACTAAAGGCCAGCTGTGAAGGACAAGAAGGACATGACACTGGCCAGTAAGCACAGAGTCCCTGTGCCACGCTTGTCTAGGAGCCTTGACCTGATGCTGTGACTCCCTGAAATACCCTTGGCCAGAGGACGTCAACCGAAAGCCATAACCGAAGTGGCCAGAAATGTGCCAGAGCTGGGTGAAGTTCCCCAGTCTGCAAAGGACAGCTTGGTCACTGGTGTGGGCATATGAGGAGTGTGTCCTTTGGGAAAACAAACGTCTCTGCATTGTTTAAAACAGAGGGAACAGCACATGTTCCAAGTGTCCAAGTCTTTTCTGTGAAAGATGGAGTAAACCCAAGGATGTGCTCAAAGCTGAGGAACTAGCTCAAGGAGTAACATCCTGCAGAAAGCAGGTAACAGAAGCAGTCAACAGGCTACAGTAACCTAGAAGGTGATGAATGGATGTTAAACAGTTCAGCTGATTACAGGGAGACTGGTCAGACAGTTGCTTGCACTAAGCAATAATGTCCAGAAAAAAAAAAATTCCTGAGAAATATGAAATCCTGATTTATTCCCAATTCCTGCTGATGGTCAAGAACATAAAACTACAGAAACCTTCAACTGCAAACAACTTTGGCTAAACCCTCATATCAGCAAAGTTTCTCTAACAGATGCTCTTGAAGAATTCAAATACAAAGAGAAATGCATGTCTCATGAGGTTACCCCACTGAGATGACGGTGGGAAGATTTTCAGTTCTTTTTCACCTTCAAATCTGCCCTGAGCCAACACAGCACCAGAGACTGAGGTCCCAGTGTCTGTAACCTGCAGGGAGCTGAGCTCTCACCACCACTGAGGGAACCAGTGGTCCGAGATACTGCTCTGCAGTGGGAGGGAGGCAGGCCAGACACCAGCACTGAGCTGCTGGTGACAACAGACACAGAGCGAGGTGCCCAAGGGGAAGCCATCAGCACCCCCAGAGTGTGTGCAGCAGGTCACGGAGGGGATTCCCCCCCTCTGCTGCTCTCTGGGGAGATCCCCCCCTGCAGTCCTGATCCAGCTCTGGGGCAGCAGCACAAGAGGGATGTGGAGCTGTTGGAGCGAGGGCAGAGGAGGCCATGGAGATGCTGCGAGGGCTGGAGCAGCTCTGCTCTGGAGCCAGGCTGAGAGAGCTGGGCTGGGGCAGCCTGGAGAAGAGAAGGCTCCTGAAGGGGAGACCTGAGAGCAGCTCCAGTGCCTAAAGGGGCTGCAGGAAACCTGGAGAGGGGCTTGGGACAAGGGCCTGTAGGGACAGGCCAAGGGGAATGGCTTGAACCTGCCCGAGGGGAGACTGAGCTGAGCTCTTAGGCAGAAGCTCTTCCCTGTGAGGGTGCTGAGGCGCTGGCACAGGGTGCCCAGAGAAGCTGTGGCTGCCCCATCCCTGGCAGTGCTCAAGGCCAGGTTGGACATAGGGGCTTGGAGCAACCTACTCTAGTGAAAGGTGCCCCTGCCCATGGCAGGGGGTTGGAATGGGATAAGCTTTAATGTCCCTTCAACCCAAACTGTTCTGTGATTCTATGAACAGGGACTGCTGCACTGGGCAAGGGTCTCAGCCAGGCCATCCCCACCTGCAGCAGTAACGAACATCAGAACTGTGCTCTCAGGAGCACAAAACCATCTCCCACAGGGGCAATAAAGCAGTGTTCAAGGCCAGGTTGGATGAAGCCTTGGGTGACATGGTTTAGTGTGAGGTGTCCCTGCCTATGGCAGGGGGGTTGGAACTGGATGATCTTGAGGTCTTTTCCAACCCTAACTGTTCTATGATTGTATGACAGAAAAAGACGAGGCAGCAAAATGAAGAAAGCAGTGTTCCACCGCCTGAGCAGACCTGTGCACGGAGGATCCCTGCAGCTGACAGCACAGGGCTGTCTGATGATGCCGGAGCTACACAAGGGATGCCTGAGACACAGACCCATAAATCAGTTTTTGGTCCCAGTCTGTGAGTGAAGAGATGAACCTTCAAGAAGACCAGCAGCTGGGAGTCCTGCCCATTGAACTACACATTCCAAATCAGTGCTGGCCTTCAACGGGGAGGTGTTGGGATGAGAAAGATTGGACAGTGGTGGCAGAGGTGGATCTGTGCCTCAGTGTGACCCAGCAATAATGAATTCCAACAACTGCCTAATGAGGATGCCCTGCTCTTGGAGATGTGCATTTGGCCTGGAAGAGGACAGGAGATAAAATCATGCAGAAAATGTCTACAAAACGTAAAAGAACATACACACAGATGTGGAGACACGATGTCAGAGTCTGGGCACTATAAACTGCTGCAACTACCTTCTGAGGAGCCAAATGGTGCATCCAGGAGGACTCCCAAACCAAGTGAGAGGGCAAAAGGTGGCAGATAGGCCACCATGCAAATAGATGCAGAGTAATGCTTGTAGGGAAGAGCCCTCTGAATTTATGCTGATGCTGAATACAGACTTGGTGGGTGCAGCTCCAGACAGGCCTTGGAGCTGACACCGACTGGTCTCAAAACTCATGGGCTCCATGCACAATAGCAGCCAAGAAAATATATCATAGCAGAGAGTGAAACCAAGTTGGGAAACATCATCTGTGTTGACCCTGCACATGCATAGCTTTGGTGCTGTGTGCAAGTCTGGATCAGCAACTCAAGAAAGAAGTGGTAGAACTAGAGAAGAGCAACCAAGATGGTCAAGGGAATAGAGAAACTGCCCAATGAGACAGACTGGGAAGACTGGGACTGCAGCTGGAGAAGAGAAGGCTGAAGCATGTGGATGGCCAAGGCTGACAGAACTCCCCAAGGCAGAGGCCCCAGCAAAGGTAGCACTGCTGTTCACTACATCCTGCAGCGTCAGGACAGGGCTCTCAATGGGACTAACGGCAGATCAGGTGAAACCAGACAAGAGCAAGAAGTCTTCATGCAGCCTGCAACAGTCTTCTGGAGCTCACTGCCATGGGAGGCCTGAGGTGGACAGTGCTGGCAGATCTGGAGAGAGATCAGATGAATTCTTTGGGAACAGGTCCATGCACAGACACTAAGATGGCTGAGCAGGGTCATTCCTGCTAATGTCCTCAGTACAATGATGCTGGATGCTGGAAAGCACATGGCGAACAGCCAGGGATGTGTGATCCCCTTAATTAACAGCATCTTGTATTGCCACTGTCCTCGTGAAGGAAGGAATCCTTTAATGGCCACCAGTATCTACAATGCACTACAATGTAGTGCTTGATTGTTGGAGGAGGGTGAAGGTGCTATCACCACAGCTTCAGCAAGCATGCTCTGGTCCATTCTGGACACTTCATAACTCAAATGATGTTGATCAGTGAGAGGCAGCTTTGAGAAATGCACAGTATTCTCAGAAAATAAGAAAGGCTGAGTTGAGTTCTGAGGAAAGACTGGAAGAACCTCACATGATGTGATGGTATCTTGTCTGCACCTTCCTTATGTGGTATCTGTACAGAAGAAGCCTGACCTGACAATGAATCACCTGAATCATACACGTCCAAGGAACAAGTTGTCACTTAAATGAATGTAAGCTCTGAAGTTTGAATTAAGTTTGTTCTACCCCAGAGCTCCATCACAGCCACCCACCAGGAGTGCAATGGGTCCATCAACCAGGACAAGCACAGACCGCTGGACGTGGGGACTTGGGGATCAACCTTCACTGACAAGAACAAACCTGGCCATCACTCCAGAGAGCAAAGCAGAGGGTTTCTGACTGACAACTTCACCCTTTCAGCATTTCGAAGTGCTCAACCTGGAGACAAGCTGCAAGATTATCCACACCCTAAAATGTTCCTTCTGAGAACTTGAACCCTAAACTCTTTCCCACCTCTCCAGGCAATGTCATTCTCCAATCACAGGATTTACTGGTGCAGAAATGCTTTGAAATGTCGTTTCACTAAAATCCATGATTGTGGTTATCCAGGGGATCTTCTGCACATGCCCCCAGATCTGCAGTGAGCTGTCTCCTCCAAGCTGAGTGATGGAATTAGGTACCCACCAGCCAGAGCTGCTGCCCCCATCAGCCCTCCTTCAGGATCCTTAGCAAGATGGACTCCTTGAGCCTCAATTCCTCTTTCAGCTCGCGAATCACCCTGAGGGCCTCTTAGAATCCCACTTGGTAACATCAGACCATAGGTGCGTATGTCTGACTTGCACAAAGTGATGTTCTAGTGATCTTCCGAAGCTGCAACCAGAACAGGCGAGTTCACAGAACCGGGGAAGTTTGCCCTTTACATACACAAAATCTCCGCCACATCCTACGCAATCAAATGAACAGTAACAAAATTATCTTGGAGAAACCTATGTCCTTCACTGAATTACATTTTTCCAGGGTGTTTTCACATTCTGTAACCTACATTCCCTGCTTGCAGACACGCCACCTCGCCCGGGATGGGTCTGCTTCAGCAGAAAAGTTGGATCCCTCTGCAGCAGTTCCTCCAGCATCAGCTATCCCCTCTGTCTGGTACCTGCAGTCCTCTCAACCTGGGGATTTGGCACTATTTTGAAACACTGACAGAAATGTTGAGCTGTAGGCAACAAAAATGTAAAGAGACCTTGATGGTGATAGCCCCGCTGGTACCTTCCCCTTAGCAGATGCTTTTGGCAATGCTCCCCTGCTTCACTTCACAGCGCTTCTAAGCTATGTTTATTGTGAGTTAATTTATACATGAGCCATGTGGTTATTAAGGGAGTCAAACCTTTGTGACCATAGGTTTCCCTTTGATCAGTCCTGTGGTGCTCTCAAGAGAAGACACCATGTTTGCTCCCACCTCCCACGGCACCACACTGCACACTATTAATCCTATCTTTCCTTCCCTAACTCTTTGTTGATTGTGCTCCCCACGAATCACTTCATTACTTTCCCCAGCATCGATGCTGAGCTAAACGAGCTCTTGCTTCCCAAATCACCTGTTTTACACCCCAGCATATAGAACAGCAGGAGCCCTCTACCAGCTCTTGGGGAGCTCATGGAGCCCAAGACTAGAAGGCACCCGCAGCAGCTCCTCACCAGGCTCCTCGACACTTGGGATTTGTTATTCAAGCCTGTTAATTTGAGTAGCTTTATTTTTAGCAAATACTATCTCACTTTCTCCTTGGTTACAGCTGGGAAACTTTCTGTTCCAAGCACATCATATGGATAGATACATCTTCCTGATTTGTTCCAAACTCAGCGCAGAACATTTCTGTTTTTTTTTTTTTTTTGCACCAGAATATACAATTTCATCATTTACATATAGAAATGGATCTCTACCAGACTTTTTTTCCCTTCTAATGCTCCAAAATTTCTTATTATCTTTACATATCGGCCTTTGATATTTCCTTTGGCTCCCCCTATCAACCTCCTACACACTCCAGCTCAAATTAACTGCATTTCCTTCTCCTTCCCTTGCTAACCTTTCCAGCAAGAAGGGGATATGTGTGTCTGTAAGCAATATTTAACTGCTTCTTCATTATCTCACTCAAGTGGGTGATGGCCCAGCAGATTTCCCCCGCCTTGATTTCTGGACTGCATTTAGCAGCGTGTCCTCACATAACCCTTTGATTGCGTTAATTATGTCAAAATTATGTACAAATTCATGAGAAACTCTGAGGTTCAGACAAAGGTCTCACCCTTGTCCACAAGATGCTCCAGGCTGTTGCCATGCTCTGCACATGATCAGGGCCCCAAAACTGGATCTGCTGCTACACCTGTACAGTGCCACTGGAGCAACCGATTCTGTTTTCAAATGTGTGAAATGAAATTCACAGTATCATGGGATGGCGGGGCTGGAAAGGAACAGCTCCTCCAGTTCCAACGCCCTGTCACGGGCAGGGACACCTTCCACTAGAGCAGGTGGCCCCAAGCCCCTGTGTCCAGCCTGCACTTGAGCACTGCCAGGGATGGGGCAGCCACAGCTTCTCCGGGCACCCTCACAGGGAAGAGCTTCTGCCTAAGAGCTCATCTCAATCTCCCCTCTGGCAGGTTAAAGCCATTTCCCTTATCCTGTCCCTTCATCCCTTGTCCAAACCCCCCCTCCAGAATCCACCAGACTTGTCACATTCTAAGGCAGACCCCAGGCTAAGTCAGATGAATTCGCTGCCCCAAATTCTATCTCCACATGTATTTGGTCTCTGCAGGCAGAGCAGCTCATAGTCAGCCAGCATCTTCATGGCCTTCTCTGGACTCGCTCCAACAGCTCCACGTCCCACTTGTGTGTATCCCACAGCAACAACATTTCACTAGAGGCAGAAGAGACATTCAGGAAACGCTTCCCGGTTGAACCAGTCTCTGCCCCAGCAGGTTTTCTTCTTACCCACAGGGAAAGGTGACTGTGGGGTCCCTTCATCCCCAGTGCAGAGACTGCCCCAGCAGCCTTTCCCTGCCCCGCACACCTGGCTTTGGCACTGAGATCCCTCGTCAGATGTTAATTGTAATTTTAACAATGCTTTTGTATGACCGTGAAATAAAGCCCCCAAAAATGACAATGTCCACAAATTTATACCCAGTTTTGTGTCTAATGTCCGTAAATCCTATGGGTAGGCACACGTATGCTCAACATATGTATAAAATGGAAGTGCAAATCCAAAGGCTGCTGTTCACATCACTTGTTACAAGCTCCTCAAGGGAAAAAATCCAGGCTCTAAACCCTGCCAGGCTCAGATGAAGACATGGCTCAACACTATGGACTGTGCTCTTCAATACTGGTCAGACATGGCAGGAATTGCAAACCCCACACCCTGACAGGTCTCATCTTGCCCTAGATGGTGACACTTCCACAGCCTGGCACTGCCTCACAGACTGCAGTGAGCCAGGCGAGCACTAACTGCACAATGGTGTCATTGCCTTGTGTTTCGTGCTGGCGATGGGTTTGGAGAGGCTGTCACTGGGTGCGGTCCGCAGCAGCTACTGCATTCACATCCCACCTCGTCCAAAGGTACCTCAACACAGCCTGCTGCTGTCCTCTGCATGGCTGCCTCAATCCCTGCAGCTTGGAGCCTTCCCTCAAGAAAAGCCACATCTTTGCGTTGCTGCATTTTATCCAGCTAGACCGCATTTTATCCAGCTAGACCACATTTTAACAGCCACATCCACTGCCCTTGCTCTCTGAAAACTTCCACCAGTGAGCAGAGCACCTCCACGTGCACAGTCCACAACCCCTCCAGTCTCTGGCTGAGGACATGTCCTCAGCCAAAGCACAGGCACCCTTTGCTCCAGCAGCATCTGCAGGTTTCTTGACCCAGACTGTCCAAATGAGGCACACAAAGGTAAACCCACCTACCCCTACACCCTGCCAAGCCATTCAGCTCTGAGCGAAGGAGCTCAGATGTTGTGATTGTGGATACTGAATTCCTTGAAATTCCTAGCACTCCTTCCCCCTTCAACCCACCTACCTATGTGCATCCTTCCTTGGCACTTCACACCACGCAACAGCACCAAAGCAAAGAGGTGACAGCAGAAGACAGCTCCTGGCCAGGGAGGTGATGGAACTTCCCCAACCCTGTGTCCTACCTAACGGCTGCAGCGCTGGCATTGATGTGGGAATTCCCTGGGTATACAGGAACTCAAGAATGGAGATACTTCCCAAAGGCAACCTGGAGGACACCTGAGCCCTACTGAAACACACCCAGATGTCACAGACAAAACTGGTTTATTTCTGTGAGGATGACCTTGTACTAACTGGAGTTTGATGTTGAGGGATAGTGCATTGTTTATGTAAAACAAGCAGATATCCCTGGCTCTGAATCCAAGAACTGTTGGACATAAGCCAGGAAAACTGATGTTGTAATCAAGGCCATTCAAACAGCATGAAGTCAACTGATGGCTGATCCTGGCAGAGAATTTCTGGGGAGAAACCTCATTAAATGACCACTGATGACCATCAAGAGACCCCCATGGACAGTGATTAGGAGGAAAGACACAACAATTACTAATAGTAGTACCAGTAGATTACTGACCAATCCTTGTAACTGGGAGCGTTCCACCTTGTACCTCTTGTGTATAAATCTAATGACCTAAAACTGGCATTGGGTGATGTATCCACTTTTAGGATAACACCGAGAGCTGCCGGCAGCTCCGCCTCGGCCACCCAATCATGCCCTGCTGCTCTCCTGCAGGAGTCTCTGCACTCAGATACTGCCTCCTGGGACACCTCTCCTGCAGAGGGTGCGAGATGCAGGTGACTTCTGAACAGGATTTGTCAAATGGATAAGGAAGAGGCTGTCCAAAGAACTGGTAAATGCTCCAATGTTCAAGGCCAGGTTGGACAGAGCCTTGGGTGACATGGTGCGGTATAAGGCATCCCTGCCCATGGCAGAAGGCTGGAACTAGATAATCTTAAGGGCCTTTCCAACTCAAACCGTTCTATGATTCCACAATAAAGAAGAACAAAACACATTTAAGTGCAGAAAGAGCTCTGCCTTAGAAGAACAGAATTCAGGAAAGGAACCACACAAATCAGCGGCCACCCTGGTGAAAAACCTTCAGTAGTTCTGCCAGGTGACCTTGTGCTGGAAGAGTGAGGAAGCATAAGTAAGTCTTCTGCTATCTACCCCAGCCCTTGGTATTGCCACAGTGAAGGCTGTCACCAGACGTGGGACACAGACACCATGTGCCAGCCAGAACTACTGTCCTGGAAGGTTTGGTGCCTGCCCCACTGCATTGGCAGTGTTGTGGAATGATCTGGAGACCCTGTCCTTCTGATCACTACCCCTTGCTGCTCATCCAGGTGGGTCACAGTGACACATCCAGGAAATACCCTGAGCAGCTTGAAGTCTGCAAGGCTTTGGGGCCATAGGCCCTTGAGACACAGCAAGAGCGTGTTCCAGCTCCGTTCTCAACAGTCTGTCCCCCAAAACTCTTCAGGCTGAAGTACAGACCCATTGGAGCGCACACGTCTGCCAGAGCCATGCCTGGCCCTGCAGCTGATGCTGCCCACTGTGACTGAGCTTCCCTGATCCTGGTGCCCCACTGGGGATGACAGAAGACTGCCAGGAAGAGAAAGACCCTGTGCGAGAGGGAAGAACACCTCAGCAACCATGCTTGCTGCAGTGCAGAGAATGGCTTTAAACTGGGTCATCAGAGAATGGGGACCAAAGCCCAGAGATCAGAGGAAGGTCTGGAAAAAGTATTCCAGTAAAGGTCCACCAGAGCAGGTTGCTCCGAACCCCTGTGTCCAGCCTGGCCTTGAGCACTGCCAGGGATGGGGCAGCCACAGCTTCTTTGGGCACCCTGTGCCAGCGCCTCAGCACCCTCACAGCAAGAGCTTCTGCCTAAGATCTAACCCATACCTGCCTAATACATGTGTCTAACACCTGCCTTCTGAGGGTAGGAGCAGCGGGATCTGTCACCACCACCCAAGAGGAGGTGGTGGGTGAGGTCGTCCACAAACAGCTAGTGAAAGTCTTGCAAGTCCTTATTCTCTCCAGGATTTCGACTGTCGGATGTCTGCTGGGAAGGCAATGGACCACTGCCAGGGAATCCAGGAGGGTCCCAGACCACTGGTGACAATTTCCAAACAAAACGAACACTGGCTGCTAGAGGTGATCTCAGCTTGACTTGCTGCTCACCGAGAGGGCAAAACTGGTGGGGAATGTGGTGATGGGGAAGCAAGGGCAAGGTGGCTGCACTGAGCACCTGGAGGAGGCTCAGGACAGACTTCAGCTCCCTGAAAGGACCCTGAAGGGAGGGGGGGGATGCTTTGCAAAGAGAAGCTGTTGAATGTCAGTAACAACCCACCTACCCTGTCATTTAGAAGACCGGGCACTTTGCAGAGGGGCAGCTTGGGGAGGAATCAAGCTTCTAAATGACCTGAAACAAAACATGTGAGGAGAAACAGTGGCAGGCACCAAAGCAATGAAAACAACGCTCAAGCACAAAGCAGGGGATCAGGAAGGCCAAAGTCCAGCTGGAGCAAAGACTACCAGAAGACATTCAGCTGAACAAAGACATCTTCTGGGGTTCACTGGCACCATAAGGAAGTTTGGGAAAATGTGAGTGCTGACGAAAAATCAGTCGTGGCCAATACAGGTGTGACCAAAGTGCTTAACTCTGTGCTGTGTCTCAGTGCTCACGGACAAAGTGTGCTCACAGACTGTGGAGCCTGACAGACAATATAAGATATACAGCCAGTAGTGGGAAAGCAACAGGTTCTTCGTACAAGAGGGGCTGCATCCATTGGAAGAGTTGGAGAGGAGAGAAACAAAAATGGCCAGAGGGATGGAGCAGCTCTCCTATGAGGAAAGGCTGAGAGAGCTGGGCTGGGGCAGCCTGGAGAAGAGAAGGCTCCTGAAGGGGAGACCTGAGAGCAGCTCCAGTGCCTAAAGGGGCTGCAGGAAACCTGGAGAGGGGCTTGGGACAAGGGCCTGTAGGGCCAGGCCAAGGGGAATGGCTTGAACCTGCCCGAGGGGAGACTGAGCTGAGCTCTTAGGCAGAAGCTCTTCCCTGTGAGGGTGCTGAGGCGCTGGCACAGGGTGCCCAGAGAAGCTGTGGCTGCCCCATCCCTGGCAGTGCTCAAGGCCAGGTTGGACACAGGGGCTTGGAGCAAGCTGCTCCAGTGGAAGGGGTCCCTGCCTGTGGCAGGGGTTGGAGCTGGAGGAGCTTTAAGGTCCCTCCCAGTCCAAACCATCCCATGATTCTATGGCTTCTGCCCTGAGTACGAGCCTGTAACACACGCTCCTGTTGAACAAGGCTGGGCTCCCAGCCTGGCCAGCAGCCTGAGGGGTGTCATCACCCTTTCCACTCAGTGCTGGGGAGGCTGCACTGGAACATTGTGCTCAGTTTTCAGCCACTGAGTTCAAGAGATGGGGACAAACTGAAGAGGCTCCAGACCCAAATCGCACAACAAAAAGCCAGCTAGGAGCCTGTGACTGCTCGCAGGGACTTACAGAGGTGACTGAGTTGAACTGTTCCTGAAGGAGCAGCTCATGTAATGAACATGGCCAAAAGCCACAGATTGTGGTTTGGGAGGCTCAGGTTGGACTCAGACTCTAGATAAAGAACAAGAGTTTCCAGGAGCACAGAAGGGCTCCACAGCAGGCCACCAGAAGGACCAGAGCAGCACCAATATGCACATGGTTTCCTACAGAAGGTTCCTAACGCTTGGCTGGACAGAGCCACAGTTGACCTAATGTAGTCTTTCTCAGAGCAGGATTCGAAAGAACCCTTCAAACCAGCACTTTTATAGAATAGAATCATAGAATAGTTTGGGTTGGAAAGGACCTCAAGATCATCCAGTTCCAACCCCCCTGCCATGGGCAGGGACACCTCACACTAAACCATCCCACACAAGGCTTCATCCAACCTGGCCTTGAACACTGCCAGGGATGGAGCACTCACAACCTCCCTGGGCAACCGATTCCAGTGTCTCACCACCCTAACAGGAAAGAATTTCCTCCTTATATCCAATCTAAACTTCCCCTGTTTCAGTTTTAACCCGTTACCCCTTGTCACTACAGTCCCTGACGAAGAGTCCCTCCCCAGCTATGCCTCTACAGAGAGGAGAACACCCAGCTGTGGGTTCAAAAGTTGGCTCAGGAAGAAGATCAGCCCAAACTTACAGTTTCACTGTGCAACAGAGTGACTCATTGATGGAAAAAACCTCAAAGATCTCCAGAGAGCCCTGACAGGGAGTGATGGGAGAAGATTCTCTCCACTGTCTCACTAAAAGCTATGTGGAAACTGTACTGAAACACATGCTCAGAACTAAGAGAAAATCCCTCCATTTGAGGATGTAAAAGACTCATATGTAACCAGGACTCAAGTTTCTGCAGTGGGTAAGGACCTGGCCATAGCTCAGGATGAAAATATGGACCACCAAGCTACGTAACCACATTTGTTCATGGTCTTTCTGTTACTAAAAGGAGTATCTCTCACAGGAAATGATCAGTCTTCAGAGCTACCTGACATCCAGGCCACTCACTGAAAGCTGGAGTTCCCAGATAGCCAAGACAACCCATGTGGGAGCTGGGAATGCTGCAGGGTGCACTCAGCAGCACAGAGAGGGACTTGCAGTGATGGGGAAGTAAAAACCATCCACATTCTCGTCAGAGACTGGTCACATCCTGCCACCACTGAAGGCACTGCTGATGAAGGCATCTCTAAGCAACACAGTCACAGTATAGAATCCAGTACTACACACAGAGTAAAGCCAGGCCTCCAACACTCTCCCCTGCTGCCATATGGCTCAACACACCTCGACGTGATGGCCTCCACAGTGAGGAACTTGAGGAAAGTTTCAGAGCTCTGATGAAACCTTGTGCTATTGAAGTTCTTGGTCCACCATCAACTCCAAATGACTTCTGTGAGACAGGCGGACTGCAATGAGCAAGTGGGATGGAATGGGAGAAATGAACCAAATCTCCTCTTGAGGTGATGGAGATACCATGCTCAGAATCATGTGTGGGAAGTGCAAGCCATCCTGTTCCCGCTATGTGGATAATTAACAAATAATAATAATAATTGCTGATAGTGCATCTGGGTCTTGAGTAAGCCAAGGAGTGTTTTGGTGCAAGGTCAGACTGGGAAGTAGCCTGGGGAGTGATAGTTTATAGAATGGAATTTATAGTGACTGAAAACAGCCACTGGGAATGATGTGGTTTCCGTTTGGCTTCATGGCTCGGGCCCATATCTGAATGCTATGTATTACCATGCTTGAGTGAATAAAGTGGAACTACTTGTGAAAGCAGAGTGTGTGTGTGTGCGTGCCTGTGCATTTAGCCTCTTTGTTTACAGACCCCACAATGACGTTCAAAGGCTGAACCTCCAAATTGAAACACCGTGTCCAGGAAGGGTTTCCTTCTCCTGTGTCTGCTGCTGGAGAACAGCAAACAGGACAGACTCACAGCAACCTCAGTGTTGCTTCTGAGCCTCCAGAGGTCAGCACCTCAGAGCACATGGACACCACAAAATTCCCTGACTTCACGTTGTAGAGTCACCGCTGGCTCCTCATGAAGGCTTTGCCACCCATAAACCTGAGGAGAACCAGTCAGTGGTAACTGCACATGCAGCTACACCCACAGTGTCGAGAGTGCTCAGACTCTGGCAGCTCCTCTGAGAGAAGCCCCCGAGAGCACAGGGAACAAACCCCAGATGCTCCAAGGAGATGCTCCGTGTTTAGTACCCACAGCACTATGGAATAATGCACCTTTGTGAAGAGGCTGCAGTGCTGGGATTCACCTGACACAACTTGCTGTCCACACAATGGGCACCTGCCCTGGAAAAAGCTTTCCTGGGATTCCTGTACGTTCAGGGGAGAGCTGGTTGGAAGCATGGAATGGTTTGTGTTGGAAGGGTCCTTAAAGCTCATCCAGTCCCAACCCCTGCCACGGGCAGGGACCCCTTCCACTGGAGCAGCTTGCTCCAAGCCCCTGTGTCCAACCTGGCCTTGAGCACTGCCAGGGATGGGGCAGCCACAGCTTCTCTGGGCACCCTGTGCCAGCGCCTCAGCACCCTCACAGGGAAGAGCTTCTGCCTAAGAGCTCATCTCAGTCTCCCCTCGGGCAGGTTCAAGCCATTCCCCTTGGCCTGTCCCTACAGGCCCTTGTCCAAAGCCCCTCTCCAGAATCTACCAGACTTGTCACATCCTAAGGCAGACACAGGGCCAGGTCAGATGAATTCACTGCCCTAAATTCCATCTCCACATGTATTTGGTCTCCACAGGTAGCACTGGCAGACCAGGCAAGGCAGGCAGTGCGGGCACCCAGGTAACTGAAGTCAAAGGTGAGGTGAGATGAATCCCACCACAGATCTCTACCAAAGCCGTGTGCTAAGGTCACCTGTGTCTGTGCTGTTGCAGCAGCCTCATGGTTGTAGGACCATGTTGGTATTTTGGAGATTACAGTGCCCCATGGACAACTGGCACCGTGGTGCTGAAACAAGGACATGGACAAGTCGAGAAAAGCAGCCACTTGGCTTCATGTTAGAGCTGTCCTCCAACCAGTCTTCTTGGAGCAGATACGATGGAAGTGCAGCTAAAAGAGATGCTGCATAAACACTGAGGTTACTCATCTATACATAGAAATACTGTGTGAGAGAGGGAGAGGGGTGGAGATCTCAGAACTGGAAGGTGAAGGCCTGAGCTTGGTGCCTCTGATCTACCTGCCCTAAGCAAGCAGAAGCCCTAGGAATTGTCTGTCCCTTCACACTCCAGGCACAGATCGTGTCAACCAGCACCACAGGTGGCTCTGCCCATGGCTGACCCAAATCCCACTCCTGACAGATGGGCAAGGTCAGTCACAAGGAAGAAAGGGCAGCCTCCACACTGGTGATGAACTGAGGATCTGTCTTTAGAAGACCTCATGATACGAAATAACTTGGTTCATGTACTTGTTTTAGCATGAGAATCTGCAAAGTGGGATCCTCTGGCTGCTGAATCAGCAGATAACAAAGATGCTGAGCAGTTACTGCTGGAGTTTCACCTGGGTGGCTTCTCCTGACACATGGGCACATGCACTGCTTGGAGGCCTCTGGGCTTTTGACAGATAACGGGAGGAAGCAGCAACTGTGCCCATAAGAAAGCCCAACCAGATGTGCAGCTCTGACAGTGGCCATGGGGGGGTCAAGCCAGGAAGCAGAGGAACAGGGGCTGGGAAGTATATTAAGGGGTTAGGAAGTGAATGGAACAGTGAGACCAAGGGTGAACAGCAGCTCACGGGATAAAGCTGAAGAACTGCAAGACAACCATGAGTGACTTGCCTCATTCCCCCAGCAGATCAAAGGGCTGCCCTGCCACTGTCCTTCCCATTCTCTGCCCACTCCCTGCCTCCACCCAGCCCAACACACAGCTGGTGGGCAGGAAGCCCCTGTGCAGGCTCCCAGTAAAGCAAGGAGCAGTGCTGTGTGATGCATCTCCCTGCCCTGCTCTTGTGATACACAGACAAGCCCCCGCCCTGCGGGCTTTGGGCTCCTCGAGGCAGAATTTCCCCTTTGAGAGCTGGGCACTAAAGGGTCTGGACAATCTGGTCCAGCATCAGAGGGTTCTCCTGCAAGCTTAAAACCCAGACAGTGCTTCAACATTCTGTAGTAACAAACTCCAGACCAGATTTCCACTGAATGCTTTGCAGCAAGCAGAGGCCGAGCCAACACAAAAAGAGGATTCAGCACTTGCGGGCACTCCACAGGATGTGCTGGGATTAGAAACCAAACCCGTTCACTCCAGTGCGAAGAGTGTCTGGACCTCCTGAGAGAGGATTTGAAGCACAACAAAGGAGACCAGAAAAAGCAACAAACCCAGAAAGCAAGGGAAAAAGAGCCAGTGGAATGAGCGCAACATATTCCAGTCTATTATTATGGTACTTTAGAGCTGCAAAGACTTGGAAGACCAGGGACTAGGCTGGTGCAGGGGCCCCAGCATAAGCCATGAGGATAGCATTTCAAACATGCTCCTTCTGATGCTGGATTTCTGTTGGTAGGTGGCATTGCAGGACTGAGGCTACGTCTCTCCACAGCTCCCAGCTCCCTCTGCCACAGCTCAGAGCCAGAAGACAATCCAAGGTGGAGGAGCGTAAGGGAGCTGGGCAGTCCTGCAGCAGATGCTGTTAAAGCTGGGATCAACAGGAGATAAATCCCAGCAGAGAGTGGCGAGCAGGCAGCCTACATCAATATGTACAGACTGAAGACAGGATGGGCTGTTACTGCTGGATCTTGCGTTAACTCTGTGTTGTCATGTGTGAGACCTACCAAGATGCCCAACGAAAGGACTGAAGGCAGGAGCAGGGTGGGATGATAGTGGATCGGGCAAGAAGCAGAGGAGAACAAAGGGACTGGGATCTGGGGATTTGCTACAGAAGCACCAGGCTGACCAGTGGGTTGAAAGTCAGCTACTGGTAAACACAGTGCCCGGAGCAGCCATGGAGACTGCTTGTGTCTGGCTGTGCCTGTGCATTAGGCAGCTGGGGAGACCTGGGGGCTCGAGACCAGCTGCTGGACAGACCCAGTGTCTGAAGGCCTGTGGGATCCAGTGCATGTGTGTGTGCACGTGACTGTGCACGTGTACCAAGAGATCTGAGTAGCAACGAATGGGTCTCAGGGGTTCATGCACTCAAGTGCTAGCAACTGGGGAGACTGGAGGAGCCAGGGAGGGGTCTGATGGAATCCTCCACCTTCACAAAATCAGGGAGATGTTTCCCAGTTAAACACGGACACAGACCAGCCTTGCTGAAGGAAGTATCAGGTGAGGACACCAGCACTTGCCAAACGAGTGTCTTGAGCTCCATACAGCCATCCCATGGATCCCACTGACAAAGCCACCCCAACCCGCCAACCAAGCAGGCCTCAGCCTGCCATGTCAGGCAAGACCACTCATGGCCCTTCATTCGTATGCAAGGTGCTCAGAAGCCTTGGATGGGGCCCAGAACAACCTGCTCTAGTGGAAGGTGTCCCTGCCCATGGCAGGGTGTCGGAACTGGATGAGTTTTAAGATCCCTTCCAACCCAAACCAGTCTGTGATTCTAATTTGCTAACTCCAGTGTTAAAGCACCTTACCTACATCTAGCACTGATGTCCAATACTAGTATATCTTTAAAGCTAAAAGGTTAAAGATTAATTTCAGCAAGAGATGGTCTCAGGATACAAGTTACAAGGCTAGAAATGAAGTCTCAAAATGCCCATGTAACTTCCACCTAAATTTAACACCTCTAATCCATACACTTGAACAGGTTGAAGATGGTCCCAGAGACCTGTACAAGGCTTCAAGCCGTATCACAGCATCTCATTTTCTGACTATTGCCCGTGGGAACTAGCTTTACACTGCGGCAAAGCTGCTGTGCTTATTCTAAACCCACCTCCGGCTTTCCTTCCCAGGGAAACCACACATGCTTATTGCTCCACTTGCCATAGATTTAATGATCATGCAGCCACAGGGGAAGCCAGCTCAGCTAGCTGATCCCAAGGAAATGGCAACCAGTAAATGCATCCATTCTGCAGCTCAACATCCAAGCTGGGAGGGAGAGGAGAAGGACCACAAATTCCAGTCCAGATGAGGCTGCTCTACTCTAGGACTGATCTGCTCTTCAGCCTACTCCTTGCACCCCACGTGGCTTTATGTGCATCTGAAATTCTTCCTGGCTTTGTAATAGCATATATCAGAAAATCTACCAGCTCTATAACGGGTTTGTCAGGCTTATGGCAACTAGCACTTCACCGGCTTTCTTTAGAGGCTGCAGAAGACACCCCAAGGACGCAGCAGAAGACGCCCCAAGGAGAGAGGAGCTGTTGACACAAGGCTATCTGGGTCACGCAGCTTTTGCCAGCAACCTCCTACTCGCAGCTTTCGAGGACATTCTGGCTGCAGGACCTGGGCCCAGGACGGATGGAGCGAACAGCCCTACTGGGAGCTGCTCTCCAAAGGTTTGCTGCTGGTATGGAGGGGAGATCTAAGCCCACTAACAGCAGGAAGGAGAGCAGCAGAGAGATGTGCTCTTCCCGACCTGCACCTCTGCTGATGGGTGAAACCCATGGTTCACTCGCTGTGGCATTCACAGTGTCCCTGGCTATGTGGCATGTCCCACATTCTGCCCATCCATCCTCCCACCTGCCCAGCACCACTGTGGGACTTCACGTCTTGCACGAAGGGCACAGTACGTTCAGCACCTAAGCACAGACACTCACAACATGGACACACCTCAGCCAGCCCTGCTTCAGGCAAAGGCTTTCCATCAGCCACACATCCATTGTCAAGTCCATGGCTGTGTCAGAGGTCCTTGCTGCAGTGAACCCCCAGAGCACTGCTGGGAGCTCCAGCGTGCCTCAATCAACTGCCTGGTATGTGGTGATGCCCACCCCTGGCAAAGGGAGTGTTTGTGAGCACAGTGAACTGCGGCAGCCGAGCTGAGCGAAGCCTCATCACCCACCTCCCGGTCCCAGCCCCACAGTCAGCACAACCTCCCCCGTCTGCCTGCCAGAAGGTGCAGCTCTGCTTGCCCAACACCACACACAACCACAACCTACGTGCCTCCCCCCACCTCAGACCAGCAGAGGTATCACATCCCCCATTACTGGGTTTAAAGCCTCATGATTTTTGCACGGGATGATGCAAAAGAGAAGAATCCCAGGGGATGCCAGCCCTTCCTCCAGCTGTACAACTGCCCGTCCCATGTGTGCTGCTCAGACTTGCTGTGAGGAGACTTGCAGTGGAGTCCAACCACATAACACACCTCAAACCTTCACAGTTCCCATCCCATCTAGTGCACGATAGGCCTCACTCCACCTCTTCTGCCCCTGTTGCTCCCTTGGAAAGGGCAGGATCCATCTCACACCCCTTCCTGCACTGACTCATCTCTGAAACAAACTCTCTGGGATCCCTTTACAATGAAGGCCCAGACACGGGCATCGTGATTGCGTGATTCACAAGCACCTGAATCACTCCTCACCAGAATGACACTGCATTGCAACAGCCTTTCCCTCGGCTGTAAGAACGCAGACCTGGGCTCTTCACACCGCACCCACTGGGCTCTAAACGCCATTTTCCCTCGCAAGCACCACACTGCTGTCTCCTACACTTTCCTCATTCAGTGAGGAGCGTCCCTGTAAAAAAATTACTATTATTGCTTTCTTTTAAGTCACTCCTTAAGACCATCCTCTGCTGTGCTCACTCACCATGAGGCAGCTCATGTGTCACGACTGCTCCATGCCCGTCTGCTCCTGTGTCATTTCTCTTCTGTCTCCTGCCTGTGTCCCAGGGAGTCTGCACCTCGATCTCACCTCACTGTATCTTGTTGCTGAGCCCCCCAGGCACTTGTTTAACATGACTCTAGTCCTTGCTTTCCTTTCTGTTAAACATAACCAGGAAAACCCATCTGGCTGTGGCCTCGGAGTGGAATGAAGGTGATGCACAGCCCCAGCATCGCCTCCTCCAGAGGTGTGATACCAGAGCAGAGCCCTTCATACCTGATCAATCTTCTCTATACACCCCAATACTTGCACCACATTGGGCAAAGCTACAATAAATACCAGTACAAAACAACCCTGACACTGGCCTCCAGAGAGAGCATCTGACGAGTCTTTTCTCCAACCTCCATTTTCAGTTAACAGAAGGGAACCTGTCAGCTCATCTTCTAGCACAGAGAACATGCAACTGTTTGAATTATTGTACCTGAACTGCAGCTTTTCATCAAGACATCAGGCAGCAGACATGTCAGTAACAATTATTACCCAGCTCTCAAAATACCTTATAGAGCAAACCAATTTCATGCAAGACACAGAACCTGCAGAGGCAGATGCCGGTGGCAGCCACCGCTCACCCTCCCTGCCCCTTCCTGGCTCACCTCGATCAGAAAGTCCCCCGTGCGAAGCCCTGCTCTCCAAGCAACACCTTCCACATCCACTGATTCCAGGTACTGGAGTGCAGGGAAGGCCGGGGTCGGGGTGAACTCCTCGATTGGGGTTTCAGCTGCAAAACACAAAGGGAGAGTGAGATTGAGATGCTGCGGCAAAAACCAAGCAGAAGGTGGTCAAGGATGTCCAGGAGCATGGGAAAGTCTCTGTATTTTGTTTAAGAAAGAATATGCATCCAAGGCTTAGTTTGACATCAGTGCAGGAACCAGAGCTAGTGCTACAGGAGGAAGAGCCAGTGCTACATGCATACTGTATTCATCAGCTTAGACCCCAAGGTAGCCCCAAGAGTCGCATCTGCTCCCACAGGGCCCCCAAAGCCTCCTCCATCTCCTGGTGCCACAGATGAAATGCAAACAACATAAATGAACAACACCAGGACGGGAAGAACTCACTTCTCTGTCTACATCTGAGTTAAGAGCTCCAGGCCTCTTTCATAGCCAAAGAGCAAAAACACGAGCACCTGTGCTGCTGCAGACATGATGCCTGCTCTCAGTGCCCTGGAGCAGTGCCCCTCTTAGGGGTCCTACAGGAGACCATCAGCTCAGGAGCTGAGGTACCTGTGTTGATGGACATCTACATGAGTCATATGAACCCCATTCTTCACCAGTGAGGTATAAATTACATTTCTGGTGGAAAACCTGCTCCTGCCCCCAGAAGAACACCACTTCCAGGGAAGGGACTTCTGCAGATGCACCACATAATTAATGTAAGGCAGTGCACTTACATCATCCAGTCCCAGCCCATCCTGGATGAAGGATCATTGCCCATCAGGATGAAGGAATTTTGCACAGGTTATGCCCATCTTAAGGCAGAGACACTTGTGTGATGGATGCTGCCTTGTGTGATGTGTCAAAGGGACACACTTCCCTTGTCTATCAAGAAAAGGCCATTGTGGATGTTCAGAAACATCAGGTCCATTAAAGACATGGAGCAAAAAGGCCATGGTTACTCTTTACATGCTGGCCAGACTCTGCTCACCTCAAACTACCAGTGGTACTCAGATGATGCTGTCCCCAGCACAGAGTGGGTCAACAAGAGACATTAGGCAGAAGTTGTTCCCTGTGAGGGTGCTGAGGCGCTGGCACAGGGTGCCCAGAGAAGCTGTGGCTGCCCCATCCCTGGCAGTGCTCAAGGCCAGGTTGGACACAGGGGCTTGGAGCAAGCTGCTCCAGTGGAAGGGGTCCCTGCCCGTGGCAGGGGTTGGGACTGGATGAGCTTTAAGGTCTCTTTCAAGAGTCTGGGATGATTCTATGAAGTGTGGCTGTTTCAGGGGCTGGTCGTGATTCTCTGAGAAGGTTTTTATTTCCCCGTTTTTGTCTGCAAACAGACCTGCTGCCTGTGAACCTGCACTGTGCAGAGGGGATTTGTCTCTTGCTACACTAGGCCATAGCTTTGGATCAGTGAAGACTTCTTCACTAGGCCTTATTTGACTGGAAATACCTGAAGCGGATGCAGGGGAAGCTCACTACGTCCTTTTCTAACAGCATGTGATCTCTTTACCAGCTTTCACGTTACAGCCATTCCCAACAGCCAGTGCTCTGTGTGGGTAAAGAGGGAAGTTACCTTTCCAGGAAAAGTGCTGCTTCCTAGCATCAGGACACCTGGCCATTGCCCTTTGCAGCCTTCCAGGGAGCAGTATCTACAGGGTCATTCCAGCCCTACCTCCCCTTGGTAGCATGACGGGCCAGAGCCTTCAGCAAAGGTCCCTGTAGGGCCACCTCTCACCCCAGCTGATGGATGCAGACAGCATGGTGTACTTTTGTTAGCAGTACAGATAATGATGCACTGTAGTTACCCATCCCTCTATGTCTACTACCAACACAATACAGTTTTTAAGAGCTGTGTCAATCCCCTAATGAAGCAGCAGATTTAATATCAGAGTCCATGGATAATCTTAGCAAGCATCTCCTTTGATGTCAGGTCACTCCAGTAAATGTGACCCACATTCTCTTTCATTTGTGCAGAACACAGAGATGCTGATCTTACCCAGATGAAATGATTTCCAGCATTTACCACGCTGCTTCTTGATTATTTTAATTAAAATCTTTATGCAAGACTTTTTTCTGCTACCTCAGCCAGCCACTGGCTGGCACCAGACCAAGGCCACGTTTGCCTGACATGCCATGTCCTGGATGATCTTAGATATCTGTCTTTTATCAACAGCTTCCCATGACTCCTTCCTTTGATGGAACCTAACTTAAGCAGCAAAGAGCCATCAAATCACCCCACCTATTCTTAGAAATGCCAGTGTAACATCTGATTTCTCCAAATCCTTCGGGACTTCCCCGGGATTAAACTCAACTCTTTGGATCAGTGTTGACCAGCAAGTGCTTTCAATAGTCTGAAGTTCAAAGAACCACAAACACGATCCTGATGCAGATTGCAACTGCAAAACTAAGTGTGCATTAAGTTATGCTAACCCCAGGCCTAGAAGGATAAGAGGTTTAAGGTGAAAAAGACCTTGTGTATTGCCTGAGCCTCTGAAAATGAGACAAGGGGGGACTCGGGCTCTCAGCGTGTCAAGTACATTATTTAGATAATGATGATGAGCCACACGGTCCCCACGCTTCACAAACACAGCATCAGCACCACACACCAGTGCTGCCCCCTCAGCCTACATGCAGCATAATTAAGTCATGGAAAGGTTAAGTGGAAGCCCCGATCCCTGGGGAGGACGGAGTTGGACAGATGACAGTTACCACAGTGGCTCCAGGTACCCCAGAGAAATCCTAAGCCACAGCCCAGAGAAGAGTCACCTCAGGATCCATTTTCCATACTGGTAAGCGAAGACAAAACCTGAGAGGGCACATGGACAATATCAGCCCAGGAACCCAGCCTTCTAGCCAGCTCTGTCACTTGCACTATTGATGTGTGACACCAGGACTCCGGGCATAGCGCTTTGGAAGCTGTGTATCTACAGGGACCACAAGCTGTGTTCCACGTTTGTAAAGTGTCACCAGTGCCTCGAAGACTCAGTAAACAAGAAGATGCATCCTGAAGTCAGAACTGTTTGTTCTGTTGAATTCTGAACTCTGCTGAAGCAGAGTTTCATACAGGGAGGGGAGAAAGACAGGCAGAGGAAGCAACCAGCTCCCTTCTACTGCCTGAAGTCCCAGCACTCACTCACAAGGAATGAGAAAAAAGCTATAGGAATGCACAAATAATGTAAAATAACACACACACACACCTGTATCTATGCAGAGAACAAGGTCTGGAGGTCTGACAGCTGCAGGTGTCTCGAACAGCCATGTCGGGCAGTGGATGGAGGCCTCCAGCTATGGCCTCCAGGAGTAGGTACAGTCCAGCACTGGTTTCCCATCTGCCCCAATTAACTGGCAGACTCATGCAATGCAGGAGAAACCTTCAATTCACTGGAGCCTACAACTGGGCTCCCTTGAATCAGAACCTTCCTTTACAGGGGCTTTTAGTTGTCATTCAGTCCAGTATCCCCAGGCTGTGCTCATACCCCATCAGCACAAACACTGCTCTGCAAAGGACCTGCAAAGGGGGAAAGTTCTCCTGCAGCAACAGCAATTCAAACACTGAGCAAGTGCCAGACAAGTTACTGCCTGAAAGCTCAGTCCTGCCCTGCTTGTTATGCCGATGGGTCCTGGGCACATAATTTTATCAGAACAGAACAGAACATGAAATGTACACTAACAGCAACTCCATGGAGCTCCTGCAGACCACACCATGTGCAGGAGGACTTGGTGGGAGGGGTATCTCATAAAATCATGGGATGGTTTGTGTTGGAAGGGACCTTAAAGCTCATCCAGTTCCAACCCCTGCCATGAGCAGGGACCCCTTCCACTGGAGCAGCTTGCTCCAAGCCCCTGTGTCCAGCCTGGCCTTGAGCACTGTCAGGGATGGGGCAGCCACAGCTGCTGACAGGACGGAAGCAGGCACCAACCTGGCACCAAGATCCTTGATCCATTCGTAGGCTTCTGCTGACAGCTAGAGAACAAGGAGCAGGTTGGACACACAGGGATGGCCAGAAGAACAGATCTGGTTTATTGCCTTGACCTGGGCTGTGGTGATCAAGCACAGAACCACTAAACAGCCCCACTCACATCATTCACGTACCTCCATAATCTTTGTCCACGGATCTTGACACTCCTTTTTGATGCCCCAGCAAAAATCTGCCTCTAGTGACTTCTTCCCCATTCACCCCAGTTTTGCTACATCTGCACTCAAATCCAGTATTTTCAATGCCATTGCCCAGGTAATCACCACATCCAGTCATCCTTGGCTTCCTGTTGCTAAGCTTAATCTCAGCATTGTCAGCCCCAAAACCAATGAAACAAGAAGTATCAACCAGAAGAACTCAGAGGTGGTTGTAGCCACTCTGGTGCTCAGAGGTGGTTGTAGCCCCACTGACGGAGGAGGAGGAGGAGGACACCAGTACCCTTTACGCAACCTGGGAATCCTGACCTATGCCTCTCACGGAGACCCGAGCAAAGGCTGAGCGCAGCCACCACAAAAACCAGCTTGGGTCCAGGCGCTCCAAATACTGTTTCCAGATCAGAGCCCGTGGGAAGCTTTAGGCCAGGACTATGCAACTTGGTGACAGTTCATCTCTAAGTGTCTGCCCGGGAAGGTAACACAGTTTAAGGAGGCTCTTATCCAACTTCTGCCATTTCCCATTCAGTTTGGCAATGGCAAAACTTGATCAAAAGGTTTGGAATGATGTTACAGAAAGTCTCACTGGTAATGAAGTAAAATGCCCTAACCAGGAGGTCTGCTGCTCCCCATGAAAGCTTGCGGCTTTAAACCTCAGGAACCACAGTTTGTACCCCCTGAGGAGCTTTCATGTTAACACCACAGCTCTGGTTGTGCAATTTTATCACAGCAGCCATTTCCTGGTCTTAAAACTGTCTTAAAACCCTGATGGCTGGGCTGCTCCCACCAGGAACGCCAGCTTCCTGCACCTGGAGAAGCCCTGGCAGAGCTGGATCACTGCTCTGGCAACCCATCAACACCAGAGATCTGGGAGCAAAGGCCCTGCAGCCCCCAACCCTGTCCTGTGCCATGGGGCGCTGGCAGCCCCCCAGAGCCAAGGGGAGGGTCCTGAGAGGCATTGGCTCTGCCCCTGCCACTGGGAATACAGCATCACCGCTGGCATGCAGCAGCATCCTAAAAGGGATGGCTATGCCACAGGGTTACCTGACATGGCCAGAAGCGTGCTCAGACCAAGAGCTCTGTTCCCCTGCTCTTCTGCAGTCTCTTCCCCTGGGCTGCCCAGCTCCACAAGGAACTGCACCCCAGGACCTGACACAATAAACCCCTGCCCTGATTTTAACTACTGCAGCTTTACAGTTGACTGCACTTCAAGATGCAGGTTTCCTGGCATTCCTAGCTCCAGGAGGAAAACCACATCCTGGGGTGCAACAGCCATAGCAGAACCAGAGAAGGGATTGTCCCGCTGTATTCTGTGTTGCTGTGGTCTCATCTGGAGCACTGCGTGCGGTGCTGGGCCCCACCATTGGAGAAGAATGTGAAGGTCCTCAAATGGGTCCAGAGGAGGACAACCGAGCTGGTGAAGGGCTGCAGGCCTGGCCTCTGAGCAGCGCTGAGCACAAGAGATTTGTCTTGTTGGAGAAGAGAAGGCTGAGGAGAGACCTCATCGCTCTGCAGCTTCCTAAAGGGGACATGGTGCGGGATGTGCTGAGCTCTTCTCCCTGGGACAGGATGCATGGGGATGGCTCAGAGCTGTGCCAGGGGAGCTTCAGACTGGAGGTGAGGAAGCGTTTGTTTACCTAGAGGGTGGTCAAACCCTGGCTCTGGCTTTCTGAAGGGGTGGTTGGTGCCCCAAGTCTGTCAGGGTTCAAGAGGCTTTGGACAATGGCCTTAAGGACATGCTCTGACTTCTGATCAGCCCTGGAGAGGTCGGGCAGCTCTTAAGTCCCTTCCCTGAAAAGAATCTATTATTCTGTTCTGTTCTGTCCTGTCCTATCCTAGCCTATATCCTGTCTGCACCCTGCCCGACTCTACTCATTGCAAATACTGCTTTTCTTGGACAAGTTACTTTTATTACTAGCCAAGATTAGCAGTGAAAAATATTACAAGTTAATTCAAGCACAGTAAACTGTTGTGATCGGTGCTGGTTTGGGGTGGGGTAGGGTAAAGTTTCTTCACTGCAGTTCCTATGGGCTGTGTTTGGGGTTGTGCTGGAGCAGGGCTGATTACACAGGGGTATTTCCTTGCAGTCAAGGCCTCTTCTGCTCCTCATTCCAGTGAGCAAGCTGGGACTGCACAAGAATTTGGGAGGGGACACAGCTGGGACAGTGACCCTGACTCACCTACGGGACATCCCATGCCATGGGACATTGCACTCAGCATATGAACTGAGGGAAGAAGAAAGAAGGGGGGCACTGGGAGTGGTGGGGTTTGTCTTCCCAATTAGCTGCTATGCAGGATGGAGCCCACCGCCCCAGGAAGGGCTTAACACCCACCTGTGATGGGAAGTTGGGAATGAATTCCCAGTTTTGCTTTGCTTGTGCACACACAGTTTTTGCTTTACCTATTCAACTGTCTCTATCTCAACCCATTGGTTTTCTCACTTCTACCCTTTCGATTCCCTCCCCGTCCCACCACAGGAGGGACAGCGCCGGAGCGGCTGTCTGGGGCTGAGCTGCTGGCTGGGTTAAACCACAGCAAGATCCCAGGAACTTCACCAGAAACACATTTACAGAGTGGAAAACAAAATAATGCAATAGCTGCCTTGGTGCTTCCCACCTAAAGCCGCTAACGCCAGGGCAGGCAGATGCACACCACGGTTCTGACACTGAGCACTGGAGCTGCAGGTACCTGCCTGGAGCTGGTGGCCAACAGATGACACTTTCTGATGGAGAGCGTGTATTTGAGGTAGCAAACAGGGGTGCAGTAGCAGCTGGTTAACATCAGTTCTGGAATTTTTAAATTCCTAAGGGTACTAAAGGTGTGCCACAAGTAGCATTCACCATAGCAAGACTCTTCTGGGTCTTGTTTCTAGCTTTGCATTAGATCTCCATCCTGAAGACACAGAATCACAGCCTGGTTTGGGTTGGAATAAACCTTAGAGCTCAACCAGTTCCAACCCCTGCCACGGGCAGGGACACCTTCCACTAGGGCAGGTTACTCCAAGCCCCTGTGTCCAACCAGGCTGTCATGGTTTAAACCCAGGCCGTAAGTCAGCCACGCAGCCTTCTCGCTCACTCCCACCCTTTCTTCCCCCCTTGCAGAAAAGTGCTCAGCTGTGCAGTGCAGGAGAGAGAAAGAGGGGGAAAAGGTTCAGATGTTCATAGAATCCCAGCCTGGTTTGGGCTGGAAGCGACCTTAAAGCTCACCCAGTTCCAACCCCCTGCCATGGGCAGGGACCCCTTCCACTGGAGCAGCTTGCTTCAAGCCCCTTTGTCCAACCTGGCCTTGAACACTGCCAGGGATGGGGCAGCCACAGCTTCTCTGGGCACCCTGTGCCAGCACCTCACCACCACCACCAGATGACACACTTGGTGTTTGACATACCCTGTCTAAACACCTCCAGTCCAAATTTCTGTCCACCCTGAGGGCTGCAGTGTCACAACACTCCTCTGCAAAAGAGCCAAGTTCTGAAAACCACCAGCGAGCTCTTCCATTTCCATGGGACTTTATGATACCAGCATCATGTTCCAGAGCTTGCTGCAGGGCTTGAGGACAACCTGCCCTCTGCCTCAGGCCAACAGCAAGATCCCTGAGCTTTGTCTGCACTTCCCTCACTGTACCCCTCCGCATGCCCCAGGGCTGCAGGGCAGCAGATGTGGCTGCTGGAGACCCATCAGGTCAAAGAGAACCAGCACCGGGCACTGCACAGCACCAGACCTCAGCTTGCAGAGACATCTGACCTTAAGGTCCTCACAGCAAGGGCTGCACAGGAAACAAACCCCAAATTCCCTCTGATGATCCACTGATTGCTGCAGATCCAGGCACTTTCTGCACTTGGGTGGTTGGTTCACTGGACTCCCCCAAGGTGGTTGGTCTCAGTAACTGAATACCACTTGCCCTGGCTGGTATTTGCACACAAACATGTGATGCTGAGCATCAAACTTCAACCTTCCTGTGGAGAAAATGTGGCAAAAAACCAGTGGGAGCTTGAGAAGCAAGCAGCTGACATGCGCTAGAGATCCTCCCAACACGAGCTCCATGTTCCCTACCATTTCCACAGCACCCACCACAACCAGACACCAACGAGCATCAATGGCCTAGGAACAATATTCCTCTGTCCAGGAAACTGGTAGCAGTGATTTGCTGTGACCATGTGAGATGCAGTCACTGTACAAGCTGCTGCAACCACTGCTTACAGGGTGGCCCTGGGGAGCAATGTATGAGCATTTTATGAATCATATCACTAAACAGACCTGTGGTACTTGGCCAGGAGGAGGGAGGTTGCTCTAGTCTAGGCATGGAAGGCTGATTGGTTGAGTTCAGGTTAGTACAAGCCAAGAAATACCATCTTTCAGCATTCTGAGCACAGGACTATCACTTGTGTATGTGAAAGGCAGGATGGCCTCTCTGGGCCAAGAAACAAAGAAATGAATCCACCTGCTCATCACTTCCCACTACAGTGCTGCATGAAGGGGCTGCTACATCCCTCCCATCTGCTCCACATGATTCCCACAGGCAATGGCTGCAGCAAGCCTCGTGTCCAAAAGCTGCAGCTCATCTGTTGCTGGGGCTAGAATAAAATAACCTATATCCAAATGCTCAGTTGGTTTGACTGGGACATCACCTCCCACTACTGAACTGAGGTGGAGAGGGGGTGGGTTAGGAAGCACTGGCTCCCCAGCGTGGTGGAGGGTGTTCTCTGCTGGGTGCAGACGACGGGGCAGCTCACATGGATGGGCAAGGTTGGGCTTGGGAAGGACTCAACCCTCAGCAAAACTGGCAGAAGCCATGCAAGGTTTTTGCCATCCTCTGCAGCACAAAGGGCAGTTTCCTTTGGGGATCATCCAGCTGAGTCTCACCTAACAACCAGCCCCCTCCCTCTGCAGGGACTTTGCCGATGCTCTGGTCCCTCCCGTTTACAGACCCCTTCTCCAGTTCACCCCACGAGGCCGGAAGCATCTTGCACAGTGTCTAAATGAAGCGTGAGTGGCGGTGAGACCCGACAGGACCGAGACAGAGCATTCATTCCCAGCTTCAGCTCCACAGCAGCACAAAGCACCAGTGTGGGAAATATGGGGGTGATGCAGAGCCACCACATCCACCTCCCTGTCATGGGTCTGCTGCTCCCCAAGGGGTATCAGCACAGCCACCAGTGCCTCTATCCCAGCAGGACAGACCGTGCCCACTCCTGAGCCACGACCCTCTGCAGCTGCGCTGCTCACAGCCCCTGCAGCATAGCCCGACCCAAGTCCCACACAGCCTCACACCCACCACTCAACCCACTGCAAGTCCCTTCTCCTGCCTCAGCAGACAAAGGGAATTATAGAGCCTACGGATGCTGGGAGGGCAAGCAAGGAAAAGGAAAGAAAAAAGGAAACAGGACAAAATCTATCCCGTTTTCCCTAACACAATAACTGCAAATCTGATCTGGCAAAAAAATGGATGCCATTTTGAGCTGTGAAGTTTCACTTAATGTTGCACAGACTGATGTGAGCAGCACATGGACAGACATGTATGTCACATATATAGGGAAGGGGAGACAGGGGAGGAAGAGGCAGCAACTGTATTCTGACAGGAATGCAAATGCACCCACTGGCACACAGAGTCCTGCTGCGGTACCCCCAGAACAAAGACAGCTCAGGACCCCCCCCAGACAATCACACCCAACATTAAAGCCCAAATCACAACGACCTGCAGCCACGCTGAGGTCCAGGGAAGGAGCAGCACCACCAAATGAGCTGGCAGCCACTGTTTGAGCTTCCCCTCCTGCATCTTGCACCGTACATGCCCCGCTGAACTCTGCTGCCAGCAGCTGCATTTCTGAGATCCCCCTGCCTCCCACCAGCCTCCAGGCTGGAATGCTGGAGAGAGGACCCTCCAGCTGAGGTGGACTTGCCTCCCAAGCACAGGGGCTGAAGTCCTTTTCCTATGTGAATACAAGCACATTCATTACCAGTCCCCAAGGGACTCTCTTTCTTTTGCAGCAAAAAGGTTGGTTTCTGGCAAGAGGAGCCCCAGTAACAAGCCAGTGCAAGGTCCCAGCTGCAGGAGCTCAGGCACTCCAGGAATCTCAGGGGATGGTGCCCTGGCATGAGCTGAGGCTCCCAGGAGTACAGGGTCGAAGGCACGATGCAGGACAGACATCTTTCAGCTTGCCCTCATGCTGGGGCTGAACCCCAACAGAGCCAGGGCTCCCAGCACAAGCATCACAACTCTAAATACCATAAGCACTAAAAAGCCACAGAGGGCACAGGCCCTGCCCCATGGGGCTCACATCTATGCCTGATACAGGGCAGATGCGCTTTAGATACGCAACAAACAGGCAGAAGTGAAAACTACAAATGCAAAGCCATGAACACCAGCATCTGCACCAGAGAAACACCCCAGAGCGTGAGTGATGCACGTCTGCCACGAATGGCATTCCTGCAGGATGCAGGTAACCAGAGCCCAGCTCACTCCCATCGCCTGCTGCCGCGGAAGGGTCCTTCCAAGACCCCAGAGCACAAGGGCTCACACAGGGACACGGGGTCTGGGGCCCCGGGTGAAGCGAGCAGAAGCAGCTTTCCCTCCCATCCCCAGGACCAAGCGAAAGAAGCAGCCCTTACCTTTGGCCCCTCGCAATACAAACCCGAATCCCTCATGCTCCCTCTTCTGCAGCACGGCCGTCTTCTCCTCAATGATGTAGTCACTGGGCAGGAAAGAGCACAAGAGAATGATGC
Organism: Lathamus discolor; assembly: GCF_037157495.1. Classification (NCBI taxonomy): domain Eukaryota; kingdom Metazoa; phylum Chordata; class Aves; order Psittaciformes; family Psittacidae; genus Lathamus; species Lathamus discolor. The sequence continues at coordinate 487,382 of NC_088884.1, forward strand.
TAGGGTTAGATTTCAGCACCATGCTGCCAGGCGGAGGTGGCCTTTGTGCCTGTGACAAGGAGACCTCTTCTCATCGACCGTTTCATCTCAGCAAGGAGCTGGGCTCAGTCTGCTTCCCGCCCTCCCTTGCCCAAAGTCAGAACAAAAAGACGAAAGCTACTTTCCCTCAGCGTGGAGGAGGAGGAGGAAAGCCCCGGCTGCCTGGATCCCCCGTCTGCCCACCGGCCCCCTGCTCAGTCACCTGCATACGCATGCAGGGAGCTTACTGATCCCGCTTCGGGCTTCCCTTTAAATGTTGCCCCGAGCGTGGAACTGAAGAGTGAAGCGCCGGAGCAGAGGAGCTGCTGGGGGGGGACGGGCAGCCATCCATCAGGGAAGCAGCTCTCGGAGACTTTCCCGTTGCCTCTTGTATGGGAAGAAATCAGATGCTTGACGACAGGAGAGGTGCCTCTTTGGTAAGTTCCCCGGGAGGGAGAACAGCAGAGTTTATATCCTCATCCCGGCGCTCCGATCTTCTCTTAAAATCCCCCCCCGCGTTGCTAAGGAACGGGCTGTCAGGAGCAGAGGGGGGACGCGGCGCATTGTCCCAGTTTAACTACGCTGCTCCCGCGGCCGGGCGAGAGCGACCAGCAGGGAAAATCCGGCATTGGAGAGGGAGGGAGGGAGGGAGGGAGGGATGGAGGCGCCGCTCAGCGAGGCCGGCAACGACCCTTCCACCAGCCCAGCCCTGCGTGCGCCGGGGGGCGGCGGGAGGGGGATCCTCGCAGCGAAGGGCGGCTTAAACGCAGCCCTGCAGATCCCTCCCAGCAGAGCCGCATGGCTGACATCAGCGTGGAATTAATCAAGGGCCTCGCTGCTCCGCGGGGACGGAGCTTTGCACACCAAGCCAAGGCTGCGAGAGGCGGGGAGGGAGCGATGGCGCGGGCCGGCCCCCGACACGGTGCGCGCAGCCAGCCGTGGGTCTGCCCGGGGCGGCACAGTCCCGCGCAGCACCGCAGCCCGCACGCCGCCGGAGGCAGGGGCAGCCGCTGGCCGGAGGAGGCCGCGCCGGCACGGAGCGGGCTGCTTCATACGCTGCGGTGCGAGGGGCCCCGGCGGGCGGTAGCGCACGCCCCGCCGGCACGCAGCCCATTCCCCTTGCTGCGGGGAAGGGATCGCTCGCGGGGCCTGAGGCTGGACCCCGCCATCCCGCCGGCACCAGGGTCGGGAGGCAGCCGATGCTGCGGGTGGAGGGCGATGTGCTGACCGCCCGCGTTGCTGTGCACGCTTTCCAGCAGCCATGGGCTGCGACCAGCACACAGCGGGACAGGACACACCTTCTGTATCCCTCATATGGCAGTGCGGCGCTCGCAGGCATCACAGCCCCTTTCTGGGTAGGCAATCCTGTGACTGCCATAATAGTATCCAGCTCCTAGCAAGAGGGACAGAAATATCCCTTTGTTTTCCAGACCAAAGGAAGGTGATCACAAAAAGATGCAACGGCTGCAGGTACTGAGGCACTCCGGAAGATACCCAACAGATATCATCCACAGAAACTAATGCAACACACATTAGCCTGAATTCCTTAGGCTTCCCTGAAATCTCATTTTGTGCTCTAATTTTGGACTTGCTTAGGCATCATCCATGAAAAAAAAGGGTATCTATAAAACCACTGACTTCCTGCAACAAAGCACCCAGACATGGATAAACTTCAACAAAACCAGTGAACCACTTCACAGGAGGCAGCTGCTGTCACAGTCATCCCTTTATGTCACATTTTCAACACACTGCCTGTCTCTCCAAAGCAGAGCTGGTTGTACATATGTTCCTCAATATGCATAAAACTCTCCCCTCTACAACAAAATCCTCCCTTCCAAAGTGTAGCGTGTCCTAGTGGAAACAGGTTCATAACTACCATGCCCAGAAGAGGTCATAACAGCAACATAACTCTCCTGTCCCTGATCCAAGAGCCGGGCAACCTCAGATCTTTGATTCCTCTATCAGAATAGTTGCGACTACCCCAACCCTGGCAGCGTTAAAGGCCAGGTTGGACTGGGCTTGGAGCAAGCTGCTCTAGTGGAAGCTGTCCCTGCCCGTGGCAGGGGGCTGGGACTGAATGAGCTTTAAGGTCTCTTCCAATCCAAACCTGCGATAATCCTTTGTCACCTACTTGAACCATGACTTACCATTAGCAAGAGACCTAGACCTAAGACATTTCATAACCATAGGGAGGGACATACTTCCTTTTCCATATGACAAGTCAATCCTTGTGCACTACACCATAACCCCATGACACCTCTAAGAATGTGTTTGCACGTGTGTATGCAAGAGAAAGAGAAAAAAGAGAAACAACTGTTTAAGTACAAAATCACTATCTCTGTGTTCCTGTGGTGGGCTCAGGTGCTCTGTCAGTGGTGCTGTGATGGCTTTGTCACTGAGAAAGCCAGGAATCCACAATGAAAGGAAATCCGGTACCTCCAATTCCTCTGGGGTTCGTCCACCCACATGATAAAGTGAAAAAACTCTTGCCAAAACTGCTTGTACCCTGTGTAAGCACAATTTCACCCAGCCTCCCCCCAGTCCTCATCCACCAAGACTTTAGATGTGCTCAACCTGATGCTGCTCTTACCACAAGTTATTCTGCAAAAGGAATCTTTGATTCTTTCCACCACCTCCAAATTATTCCTCCTCCTCCAAATACACTGACAAGAAGTACCTTAATCCAACCCCATAAACTTGTCAGAAGCAATAGAACTCCCTAACGTGCTGCTTTCTGTCCCGGAGCACTCCAAAAGTCCTTGTGCAGAGCTCCCTATGAGATTTTGGGGCATGCTGGACACAGATTTAGCTCACTCTCTTGCTCTGTGTCATCCACAGAGGGATTTATAAAGTTAAGAACTGCAAGAGTGATCTTGCAAGAGCACTCCCAGTTTCAGTCCATGCAGAAATTGCAAACAGTTTGCCTCCTGCCATCCAGCTCTACAGGTGCCTAAAAGTCCTCAGGTTCATAAAATCCATTGGTCACCTTCACATTTTGACAGAACCACACTAATCAGTTCTATAGACAGATACATCTAGAAAGTGAAATTGAAGTACCTCCACTTTTGTGAACTAGAACCATGGGGAATAGAGAGACACCAGAGTGCTGCTGATCAGCACTGCTGGAAGCAGCAGTAAACCCCTGCCTGGTAAGGAGCTGAAGCAGTGTCATCAAAGACCCGTGACAGTGCCAGACCAAAAAATAACCTGGATTACTCATTTTCTTATTTCTGTCTAAATGAATATAGGAACTTTCAAAAAGTAGTAGGAAGGTATTTTAAGGTATCAGAGAAGGACTAAGCAAAATAATGATGCAACACCCTTGTGACATAGATGCTTAAATAAAGTTCTGATAGGCAATGGAACAGAGCACCTCGAGTTCACTGCCAGGGCACTGTGCTCCACACAGCACCAGGAAATGAACACCCAGATGAGCCAACGCAATGCCACAGAGGTCACGGCTCTTTAGAGCTGCTCCTTGAGATGACATGAGGTTTCCAGACCATCCCGTTTCTGCAGGGTTGAGTACCAGACTTTCTCCTGGTTTGACTTTTGTTTAAACAGCAAAGATAAGCTCTGATCTTAAAGTCAAAAACATGCAGTTAATAGAATTCAGGTTTTATTTCAGTTGCTGGGCTTGGAGGAGTTCACTGAGGGTGCCTCAGCAGTGGAAAGCACCCGATGCCAGCGATGGGCTGTCTCTGGAGGTGGGATGGGATGAGGATGTGAAAAAGGGATGATGCTCATCTTTCTTTAAAAACAGGTGGTAAAAGGAAGTATAACACGAAGCAACTCATCTTTAATTCCCAGGAAAATCCTCTAACAAACAGCACAACAGTTTAAAAACATTCAGAAGAAAAGAAAGGGATAAAGAGCAGGTGGCATGGATTTCAAAGAACCAATGGTGCTAAATGAACCTCATTTCTGTTTGAATGTAATAGGGCTCATGAACACGGGGAAGGTAGTTCTGTGATGCCTTTTAGGGTGTCTGTTAAGCATTCTGAATGCTCTCACAAGGCGCTCTCATAAAAATCAAGGGGAATATAAACTACTGCAAAGTAGGTAGCAGGTTTGACACATTTTTCACCCCTGAAGGATGTATCAAGTGGGATTTCACAGGGGTCTGTCGTGGGACAAGCTCAACATATTCATCAATGAGTAGGATGTAACAAAGAGTAAAGTGAAATTTGCATAAGATCCCATCTGAGAGGGCAGCAGCATGTTGGAAGAGCAGATTTGGATTCACGTGGTACTACCACTGGAGAGATGGTCTGAAAAATCATAGACTCACGAACTGGTTTGGGTTGGAAAGGACCCTAAGATCATCAAGTTCCAACCCCTGCCATGGGCAGGGACCCCTTCCACTGGAGCAGCTTGCTCCAAGCCCCTGTGTCCAACCTGGCCTTGAGCACTGCCAGGGATGGGGCAGCCACAGCTTCTCTGGGCACCCTGTGCCAGCGCCTCAGCACCCTCACAGGGAAGAGCTTCTGCCTTATCTCCAACCTGAACTTCCCCTGTTTCAGTTAGAAGCCATCACCCCTTGTCCTATCGCTACAAGTCCCTGATGAAGAGTCACAGAGGATAAAGGAGAAATGCAAGGTCCTGCAGGCAGGAACTCAGAAAAGCAAACCAGAAGATGGAGAAGGTCTGTCTGGGCAGCCGCCTGGCAGGGGGGGCCACCAACTTCATCCTGGATTTGGAAGCACTGGCAGCAGTGTTGTGCTTTCGTAAAAACAGGATGACAAACTGACTGGGATACATGAACAAGAATGTTGTCTGAACCCTGAAATAATCCTCTTGCCCTACTCCGTGCTGCAGTAGCCTTGGGAGTCACCTACTGAAATGTGGGTGTATACAAAAAAGGCACCTGCAGTGAGAAATCCTCTGGGCTCCTGTTGGACTCAATGGAGAGGAGCTGCTCCATGAAGTCAATGGAGCTGTGAGTCACCCCATGCTGAAACAACTCCCACATTTTGTAAAGTGAATGGCTCCAGTGACTGCACACATCTGCATCGGAGGAGCTCACACACCTACAAGTGATGGGAACCTCATCATGAGGTTAGGTAACACTCCAGTTACCCAGCTCATAGCACCGCAATTCCAGAAGGATGTGGGTCAGGACGGGAGAGTCCCAAGGGAGACACTAGAAGGTAAAAGGCCCAGCAGGAAAGTAAAAGTCTGGTTTGATTGATTGGCTTGATTATTTCCATAAGAAAATGCTTAAAAGGTGTCAGGCAGCCGCTCAGGACTAACACTGCTGAAGCACGGGAAGGGGGTGGTGATGGAAGGCCCCTCACTGGGAACTTTTAGAGAGATCTCTCTCAAATTAAGTTCAGCTGAAGCTGCTGTTGGTGGAGAAACAGACCATTTCAGGCCTCTCCCATTAGAAACCTCACTCAGATACCGTGGTGTTCCACACCTCCAGCCGGGCATTAGGAGGAGTTCAATTCTGCTTGTGCAGGAAACATCTCCCACAGCAGAGGGATTATTTATATTAAATACATGGGGCACAGACCATGCTGTGGCCCCAACAGCATGTGGTACAGCCTGAGTCCTTATAGACAAACATTCTTCTCTTCCTGCAAAACATCAAAGCCTCAAACAGGGCAGCTCATTCCAAACTGCATTCTAGAGATTGCCTCTGGCCAGGGTTGGCCTTGCCCTATGGCTGCGCTCATCCAGGACAGAGCAAATTGGCTGGGATCAAAGCTATGCTATGCAGCAAGCTAGCTATGACAGGAGACGGCAGCCAGGTCTCACTTGAGAGAGATGAAACTTTAGGAAGGGGGTTGGGTTTATCTGCAAACAGCTTCTAGCAGGAATCACTGGGGAATGGGCATGTCCCGGGGAGCTGGGATCAGCGGGTAGGTCACTACTGAGCTGCCCAGCTCCAAGGGCTGCAAGGAGCTGATGCCACAGTCCTGTTCCTCTGCAGCTCGATGCCAGGCACAGTGTCCTGGAGCTGCATTGCTTGGCTCTATCTGAACATGAGAGGAAAAGAATGACCGCAGTGGGTCACAAGCAAGAGTCTTGTCTTGAACATGTGCTGAGAGCAGCAGCCTGGAAAAGCAGAAAGGAGCAGGTCTGAAATGTCCTACTGCTGGCTTGGAAGAGCTCCCAGCCCAGAGACTGCAGCCAGATGACCTCAGCAACAACATCTGAAGTGAAACTAGGAAAAGCCCTATCCCAAATGGGAAAGTAAACCACTTAAATCTCCTCTGTAGATGAGGATACCTCTGGGAATGCAGGTGACAGTGGTTCTTCAGTAGGGAAAGCAAAGGACAGGAGAGGGCCTTTGGACAAGGGCCTGTAGGGACAGGACAAGGCAAATGGCTTGAACCTGCCCGAGGGGAGGCTGAGCTGAGCTCTTAGGCAGAAGCTCTTCCCTGTGAGGGTGCTGAGGCGCTGGCACAGGGTGCCCAGAGAAGCTGGGGCTGCCCCATCCCTGGCAGTGCTCAAGGCCAGGTTGGACACAGGGGCTTGGAGCAAGCTGCTCCAGTGGAAGGGGTCCCTGCCTGTGGCAGGGGTTGGAACTGGAGGAGCTTTAAGGTCCCTTCAATCCAAATCAACCTGTGGTTCTGTGCTTCTATGACAGCAGGAAATGGAGAGGGGGCTGGAATGGAGCCTGTTTATGCTCCGAACTGGTCCTGGAGCACTGATTATCATCAGTGAGATTTTCTGTTTAATTCAGTCAGGAGGCAGCTCATCAAGGCTCTGATTATGAACTACGTCAAAAGCGAACTGACAGATGAAAAGCAACTCTAGCTTCAGAAGAAACCATGGCACACACCCCCAGGACCCAGGAAGGATGCCTGGCTCCAGGTCATGTTCCCTCCTGCACTGGTCAAATGCATTTCAGAGACCAGTTGAAAACCAAACTCACCATTGCCCAGTCCAAGGTGAAATGGGGGCTGTGAGTACAAGAGGAATTCTGAAGATGGGCTATGGCAGAAGAGCATTAGGGAAAGGAACTGGAAAGCAGCATCTTCCCCGTTCAAACAAAGGCAGCTTTCACAGGAAGTTCTCAGCACTGGAAAATTTCATTTAAGCACATCAGGCTGGTGGCTTCTAGGGCATTAACCAAAACATTCAAATAGACAATAAGACAGCTCATTAAAGGGAGCACGAAGTCTAAGAATGCTCAAGATGTGTTTTGCCTGACTCAAATCAGCAGCAATACTGAGAAAGCCACTGAGACCTTGCTGCAAACACCAACAAGCAGTCAAGAAAAAGATGCCATTGCAGAGAGCACAAAAGATAAGCCCCTGGAATAATGAGGCTTATACTTATACTGGCAGGAGAAACCTCTTTGTGCTGGGTTTTCATCCCCAGAAGAGGCGTTGCCAGAAGAGGTGTTGCAGCTGATGAGGGGATTCTGTCCAGCTCCTTCCCCCGGGATGTGCTCCACAGAACCTGACACTGTCAGTGTCAGCTGACCAGGGGAGAGCAAACATGGGCTCGGTCCACTGGGAGGCGAGGTCAGGTCCATCACTCAAAGCCTCCCATTACCCCTTCTTCAGTGCAAAATGGTGCCTTCTCAGCCAGGCTCAGCGCTGCCGATGTCACCCGTGGGAATTCTGCTCCTTGGGAACAGCATCGTTCCCAGCCAAGGTGGAGCCGTTTGGCTGTGCAGAGGCACAGAGCAGGTAACGCACAGCGGCAGCTCCAGGCTTTCCATGTATCACGAGCTCATACAATTCATCCTGCTTCTCTTCAAAGGGGAAAACGGTCACAGACAGAAGGATGCTCCAGGAGTTACCCCAGCACTGCCTCCAGCTGCCACACGCAGTGGGGAAGGAGAGATGACACCTGAGATCTCCCTTTGCTTGGGAAGGAGATTTAAGAACATTATCTCTGCCTCCTGCCCAATGTGCATTCAGGAAAGAACAATTATTTCTATAAATAACAAAAACAGGTCCTAGAAAATCCAAATTCTACAGCATGGATTTATTCCATCCTCAGCAAAAGACAGATGGAGACTGTTTAAGGGCACCGTGCTGGAGACACAGTATGAATACACGCCACAGATTGAGAAAGAACAGGAAGAAGCTGGCATGGCTAAACAGCAGGGAAGGGAGGTTATTAAACCCAAGAAAAGATCCTTCATAGAGCTGAAACCACGTTCAAATGAGGAACGGGGAGAGAATCGTGATCTCTTGCATGTTAAATGTAGAAACACAGCATGATGGGCAAAACATGAATCTGTGGAACAAATTGCAAAGACATCAAAACTGATACTACATCAGTTGCTATGGAGCAGGAAGCCTGCCAGAGCAGGCTCAGATGACCATGGTATCAAAGCAGCACTCAGAGAAGGTAGGGCCACTCCAGAGAAACTAACTACAGCTTGTGCTTCCCTGTGTTTCTCCAAGAGGAGAGGATCACCTACCAGGACCAGGCAGCAGACAGCTACGGTGTCTCAGGTACATCGTGGGTGATAGATGTCCCAACCACGGTGCTCAGAAGCACAGCAGGACTCAGGCTGGGTTGGCAGACATGGGAGGCCCCTTTTCACAGGGGTATCAGCAGAGAAAGAAGGTGCTGCAGGTTCATCATCCTAATGCCTCACTGGCAAGGCTCTAGCAACTGGAACAAGCAGAGCTCCAGCCAACATCTGCATTGCTGTCAGCCCCCGTCAGCAGAGGTTTTACTGCTGAGAGTGTTTGGGGTTATCAGTGCAGGCCATGCCGCTGATCCCTAGTCTGCTGCCTCTACTGTTGCCCTCTCCTACAGATGTTTCCATTGATACTGTAATCATACCATTCTTTGTATGTCTCTTACAGAATGTCCACACCAGGACTCACCTGGTGTCCGGGAGTCCTGTCCTCCTGGCAGTGATGCCAGTACCTGTCACAGGCTGCTGCTGGCCATGCCAACCAGCTCCATTCGTGGTGTTGGTCATCACAGACCAGATCATAGGCTGGTTTGTGTTGGGAGAGAACTTAAAGCTCATCCAGTTCCAGCCCCTGCCATAGGCAGGGACCCCTTCCACTGGAGCAGCTTGCTCCAAGCCCCTGTGTCCAACCTGGCCTTGAGCACTGCCAGGGATGGGGCAGCCACAGCTTCTCTGGGCACCCTGTGCCAGCGCCTCAGCACCCTCACAGGGAAGAGCTTCTGCCTAAGAGCTCAGCTCAGTCTCCCCTCGGGCAGGTTCAAGCCATTCCCCCTTGTCTGTCCCTACAGGCACACTTGCTTTGGTGAAATAGTGCTGGAGGGCACCAACTCATCTGAGGTCAGAAGGTGGCGGGTTTTCTTGACACACACTTGTCTAATGAGCTGAACATCCTTGGGCAGCACTTCGGTGCTGTAATACTGGAAACTGCTGCACTCTGCAGACAGTCTCTGGTCTTTCTCGTACTGATAGCGACATGGCCCAAGATATGGCACCATTTCTTCAAGTCACAGCAGTTTGCATCAAAGGTAAATCCAGCTCCCTGTGATAGCTGCAACTCTGACATCATCCTCATGAAGCCCAAAGGTAGGCCCCAAAATCACTGAGAACAACTGTCTTATTGTCTTTCAAAAGTCCTTTGAGTTACAGGACATTCAAAACAATCAGAGAAGCAGCTTGTGTCCCCTAAATGGAGCAGTGGACGCAATGAGCCACAGCTCCACACCTCGTGCCTGCAGGAGGGAGGAACACCACCATTTCACACAGCTGCGGGGGATCAGAGTTTCCCACTCTTGCTGGAATACCAGAAGCACAGGACCTCAGAGGGCCCTGCTTGAGGACCACGAGTGCACACCAAAACCTCGTGGAATGACGCAGTAACTTGCTGGAGGGTCACACGTCGGAACTGATTTAGAACAGTTCCTCAGTGGAGGCGGTACACAGTGAGGCATCAATTCATCCTTGCTGTTTTACAAATGGTTGTATTTTACCAGGAGTACTGCTGCAACCTGAGATTTGATCAATTTAGTCCTAATTCTCTAAGAGCTCAATAGCAATTATTTCATTTCTCCAAGAGTACAGATGTCACTTATGCAGCATTTTGAGCTGTGCTTGTTCTCATGCTGTTGTGGCAATCCACAAGGATGACTTCCAGTACCAGCAGCCTCGTGACACCAGCTGGTTCAGCAGGTGAGTCAAGGGACCTTGATGATTTCCTGGGGATGCCATGAATGGCTGTGCTCACCCCTAGGCAGCTCTGTATGCCTCCAGAATACAAGATGCTCCTGTCTCTGCTCTAATCATCGGAGTGTGTCCCTGGACAGCACTGCCACCATCATCACCAGCTGCTAGCTCCAAGGTGAGGCTTTCCCTGCCTGCACACACACGAATCCCTCCCGTGATGTCTGCAACGAGAAATATGCTTAGCACATAGTCACATCCATACCTTGTGTACACTGCGACTGCAACTGTTCCAGACTGAACACAAGCAGTGTAGTCACTATTGATCAACACATCCTTTATGGTCTAACTGACAGCTCCTGTCTCTTTAACAAATGATTTACCACCTTCGGGATGAAAAAAACCCTGAATGATGGGTTTGGGTTTATGTCTTCAGCTGTCAGGCTGTGCTGCGCCGCCATGAATCACACCAGGCAGGAGCTGCAGCTCCCCTGACCCGTGAGGGTCCCTCCACAAGGGGCAGTGGAACTGCACATCGCTCAGGGTTCAATCCTCGCCTCTCACCCCAACATGGCCGAGAGACCAGGAGCAGCTCAGCAGCCCCAGCTCTGCTTCCTGCCCCATGCGAAGGGGCAGCATCACGCAAAGATTGTTTCAGATTTACTCATCAGGTGAAAAGAACTCATCCCACCACACTGGATGGCTCCATTTCACAAACCGGCTCCCCAGGGCTCTCTGATAGGCTGGAAAATCCTCATGGAGATCCCTACACTGCAGCCCCCAGCACTCGCTTTTCTTCCTGGACTCATGTTTCCAGGTCGTACTCAGGATATTCAGTAATTTGCACAATTCTCATTCCAACACGGCGGCTGTTTCCCTTGGGGCTGACACATTTCCTCTGTAATAATTATCATTAACTTTTTACTGTAATTACGAATAACTTCCAGTTAACACATGGGCTCTCACTATATATTTTGTCATCTCTGTTTAGAACATGAACACCCTGAAACAAAACCTCTTTTTCGTAGCTTCCATGTTGGCAATTTAACGTTCGGTGCTTACAGAGGGTTTCCAACCAGCAAAGGCATCATGTGAAAAACAGCTCATTCACTAGGCCACCTCCCGTGTTTACCTCCTACTTCTGTGGGTAGAAGCTGTGGCTGCCCCATCCCTGGCAGTGCTCAAGGCCAGGTTGGACACAGGGGCTTGGAGCAAGCTGCTCTAGTGGAAGGTGTCCCTGTCCATGGCAGGCGGCTGGAACTGGAGGAGCTTTAACATCCCTCCCAACCCAAGAGCCCCTCACCCCTGGCACAAGCCACTTTTCCATATGTTACTGAATTTTAGTTAACAATCCATCACCTCCCCTTTCTGTCCTGTCCTCCCTGACTGTCACATACACAACTGCAGACCACCCTAAATCTCTCTTTCAGCAACCTGTTGCAGAAACATATTTACTGCTTTCAGTTTTGTACTGATACTAATACATGCTGGTTGTCCAGACCCCAAGTGTCCTCCCACCCACAAAAAAACCCCACCTAGAAATGACACATACTGCAATGAGAGACCATCTTAGACCCATCTCTGAACAGGAGCATGACCACAGCACCACACAGGCCAACTGAAGAGCAAGCGAGAGTCATTCCCTGCCCAGGGCACGCTCCCGGGACACCAGGCCCCCTCGCTCCACCAGTACATCCCAAGGCCTGTCAGCCCAAACCCTGCGTTGAGTTCCATTATGGAAGAGTTCATGCTCGTTTTCCAGAGAGCCTTGTTCAGCACTGCTGGTTTGAACTGGAGATCAATGCAGTGCATACCTAATGTGCTTAGCCCAGCTTGCCTTGCTGCTAAGTAAGCTGTTTGTCACAGCATTAAGCTTACAAGCAGCCTTCAAAAACTGAAAAGGCCAATATGACCATGACATAGGCATGTAATGAGGTAAGGTTTGTGTGGGAGAAAGTAATGATCTGCTGAAAAACATGTGGAAAATGGCTTTCAGGCATGACTGCTACTCAGGGAAGCAGAAGAACATGTGGATCTTAAGCCTTGTGTTCTGTGGCTGTCCAAAGCCAAGGAAAGCTCCTCCAATCATCATGTAGGATGCACCAGCAGTTCTGCAGACACCAACCATCACCTCGGCCTTGCTGACTCCACATTTCATTTCCCTCTTTCTCATTCAAACTCCTAACAAGCCACAACTCACCAGTAATATCAGAGTAACACACCAGAGGCTTCTCTTAACACCAGGGGATGGTGAAGTAGTGGAAAGATCCCACAATTAGCTGTGGACTTGTTGACTTCTCATATTATGTACTTATTATCTTGTATTATGTACTTATTAGTCCACTTCAATTTAAACAAGGAAGTGAAGAACACATGTGAAGACCACACATGAAAAACTCCAAGACAGTCATAGGAATGGAAATACTTTGATAATACTTGCACCATGGGAACGCATACAGCAACCCTGACAACTGCGCCTGGAAAGACAGAAAAGAACATAACTGCAGCAGAAACTTGAGGAAAGCAAAGAGAACACTGTTGTTTCAGAAAAGGGTAAGTATTCCAAGTAATCACCAGCCTGAAAGTTCATCAGTATTCCCAACAAAGCCACCATTACAAGAAAACCACCCTCACAACACATTCCCAAGCAGCAGCAGCAGCAGCGTCCCAGCACCCCCAACTGCTCTGTAGCCAGCGCGGGGAGGAAGAGGGACAGATCCAGGTTTGATTCTGCTCTGCCCTGCAGCTCAGTAGTAATTCACACCCACACAAAGTAATTAGAAAACCCTCTGTGATTTGTTAGCGTGTTCTTCCCGCTGTGCACACGACTGTTGGTATTCATGCACGCAAATAGATGCAGTGAACATATGGGTAGCTGCTCACACTGCCCGGGGCTGCAAAAGTGTTCCCTGTCCGAGGAGCCAAGAGCCTGCTCCCAGCAGGAGGAAAGGGGCTGAGCAAGCTGAGGGCATCCTGCTCAGGCTCTGAGCCACGCAAACCACAGCTGGAGGCACCTCCTGCCCAGCCAAGCCCCGTGGGGACAGACTGATCTGAGAGCCTTCATACTGCTCTTACAGATGCCCTTCACCAGCGCGGCAGGAGGGACTGCGGGGCAGAGTACAGGCTTTTTTCCACCTGTGTCATCAGCCATGGAGCTGAGGTCGGTAATTAGCATTCAGGTCTGCTGCTGACAGACTTAACCTAGTATTTATAGTCAGGAACCTACGACCAGCACAGTCCAGAGATGGGAAGATGGGTGCAGAGGAAGTTTTAAGACGGTTCATTCTGTTCACTCAGCCCACGCCGATGTTGTACCAGTACAACACCCCATAGCATCCACTGCTCTGCCGTCACCCCTGCCTAGGGCTGGGCTCAGCACTGCCTGTGACTCTCCAAAGTGCTGGATCCACCTTCTCAGGAAGGGTGGTCACTTGTGCACGCTGCTGCTCACAGCACATCTCAAACATGCCTCAAACAGGCAGTAGGTTGGCACGTGCCGTTCATGTGCCTGGAGCTAACCTAGAGCAGCCAAACTGTGTTACGTCAGACCGCTGAGCACTGCAAGTTCCTGTCATACACTTACTTCTTCTGCCTTCCTTGGTACCACGAAGCTTTGTCCACCACTGGGGTCATTTCACAGTATCACAGAATCACAGCCTGGTTTGAGTTGGAAGGGACCTTAAAGCTGATCCAGCTGCATGGACAGGGCAGGGACCCCTTCCACTGGAGCAGCTTGCTCCAAGCCCCTGTGTCCAACCTGGCCTTGAGCACTGCCAGGGATGGGGCAGCCACAGCTTCTCTGGGCACCCTGTGCCAGCGCCTCAGCACCCTCACAGGGAGGAAAGTTTCAGCAGTTCAGTTCTCATGTGCGGCTGGGAAAGCAGCAGCAGCACCTCATTGTGCTGGGCACTGGTGAGGCCACACCTCGAATCCTGTGCTCAGCTCTGGGCCCCTCACTGCAGAGAGACATTGAGGTGCTGGAGCGGGGCCAGAGAAGGGAATGGAGCTGGTGCAGACCCTGGAGCCCAAGTGTGATGGGGAACGGCTGAGGGACCTGGGGGGGTTCAGATGGAGAAGAGAAGGCTCAGGGGGGACCTGATGGCTCCCTACAAGTGCCTGACAGGAGGATGGAGCCAGGAGGGGCTGGGCTCTGCTCCCAAGGAACAAGGGATGGGACAAGAGGAACCGGCCTCAAGCTGCCCCAGGGCAGGTTTAGATGGAGCTGAGGAACAATTCCTGCCCCAGAGGGTGCTCAGGCATTGGAACAGGCTGCCCAGGGCAGGGCTGCAGGTACTGTCCCTCAAGGCATTTAAAAGCCATGTAGATGTGGCGTTTAGCGACACGGTTTAGCAGTGAACCCGACACTGCTAAGTGCTGGGTTTATGGTTGGACTTGATAATCTTTAGGGTCTTTTCCAACCCAAATGATTCTATGATTCCCCAAGTCTAGTACCTCCAAGATGTGAGGTTCAACCTTCTCTTGTCACAAGGTCTATAAAACCTGCTGGAGAAAGCAAGATATTTCATGAGGATGAAAGCAGCTCTTCTGGAATACCAGCAGGATCCATTATCAAATGACACCTCCAACTAAAACATCCAGTTTCCCATTTGGTGATTGAATCCCCCTACTAAAGCCCTACTCGGCCTTTATGTGAAGTGCCAGAACAAGCTATAATCATTTTTCTGGAATGAATCTTCTCTTCCTCAGCATCTCCTATAGAAGATGGGCCAAGAAGCTACTTTCAAATCCCCACAACTGACGTCAGCATATTAAACGTTGTACTAACTGGATCATATCCAAATCGCAAACCAAAGACCTGTTATTAGTGTAGTTTGAACCGTGCCGGCAGCCTCAAGCTCCTGCACGTGGCTGCTCCCACAACCCCTGTCCAGCCCTGAGGGTGCAGCCAGTGTCTGAACAAGCACAGGCAGCTCACACCGAAACAGCCACCATGGCACAAGGTCTCAGCTTGATCCCGCCCCGATGTGCCCCAGCCATGCCCGCACTTGCCCCACTCTCTCCAGTGGGACACAGCATCACTTGCCCTGGCAGCCACGGCCAACAGAGACCAGCACCGGGCACTGGCTGCAGCAGCCCTGCTTACTCACAATCAATCTCAACCCCTGCCTCAAGGAAGGTGACTCCTCACCGAGGACACTTCCCATAAGGGACAGATTCTCACCGTGTCGGTCCTGCTCCAGTGCTCGTCCACCCAGTGCTGTCGGGTTGCCCCTCGGAGCGGAGCCCCACGGATGCTTCAGCTCTTGACAAGAAATCACCCTCGCTGTTCAAGCCCAAGTGATGGCGCTGGGCCTCAGGCAGCAGACTCCGGCCTGTCCGTGTTCGATGCTGCAGGACGTGACCTGCGAGGGGCAGCTCCACATCCGTGCACGGCCCCACGTCGTGATCAGAACAAGCTCGCACTGAAACAGCGCTCACAGCTTTCCTGTTCTGACTAGATGATATATGCATCACATTTTTAGTCCTTGCTCTTAAAAAGCGTGATGCTTCTCGCAGATGCATCACAAGGGTTTGAATTACCCTTCTCTGTAATCTTAGCACAAGTCACGAGTTACTGTGCTGGAAGGTACAGGCAGCTGAACTCCAGGCACACAATCCGACACCACTGGCATAAAGATCTTGGCAAACATTTGCCCAAAGACAGGTTAAAACACACAAGCCAACAAACCTGCAATAGAAACCTCTCTCATTTTAACTGAGCACAAGGGATGCTGCAGATCCTGCTTTGGCTGCAAAGTTAAAATGAGCCCTGTTGAAATAACCTGCTCTCACAAAGCTCTCTGGTGGGCTGAATCTGGACAGGTTACATGGGGCAAAATGCATTTTGTCCCCTGATGAGTGTCAAGGCTCATGCCCCATCCCTGGCAGTGGCCAAGGCCAGACTGGACAGGGCTTGGAGCAACCTGGTCCAGAGGAAGTTGACCCTGCCCATGGCAGGGAGCTGGAACTGGATGAGCTTTAAGGTCTCTTCCAACCCAACCCAGTCTGTGGTTCTGTGATTTCTCCTGAAGCACTTCAAGAGCATTTACAATCTGTAGTATACAGCAACTACCACTTTAGCATGTATACTTCACAGCTCCTACAGCATCGCCATTGCAACAAGAGATTGCCTACAAGTTATGGGTGGGTCAAGTACAAGACCAGCACTGAGCTAGGTGAGAAACTGCAAACTGTAATGTAGGCAGAAATGTCCAGTAGGTGCTTTGGTGCTGAATTTGGAACAGAGAAGGGCACAGTCATCATCTACTAAAACAATGTGGGTGGAATAGAAAACTTGTCACCTCTATGGAGAGCATGAGGCAGCATCTGCTAAAATAAAGCATTTCCTAATCCAGAAGCCAGAATATTTTACACTGCAGAGCTTTAGAGAAATCAGCTGAGGCACCATCTCAGTAACAAATGTCTATATTTAAGAAAGTCTGGAAACTTGGGAAATTCTAGACCTTGGAGGGACTGCCAGGAATGACACAGGAACTATAAACTATCAGCAGGCTCCAATCCTAAGTAAATTAACAGAATGCTTCATGTAGAAGATCAAACAGGAAATCTTACCAGTGTAGTTAATGGGAGGTTAAACCTGTCAAGCGTCCTGTCAAGATCCCAATATAATTGATGATGGCAACCCCAGAAGATCATCTACTATGGCTTAAGAGTTTGGTACCGCTGCACGTGAATTAACCCAAGGTATCACAACCTTCTCATAGGATGTTAGTGTCCTACATATAATACACTCACCAAAAGGCCAAAAAATGTAATCAGAAGCACACAGGCACGGTGGGGCAGCTGCCTCCAGTTAGCCCCATGAGGACCACTCCAAACCTGTGCTGCAGTCAGTGGTCCACAACATGAGCTCTCACTGTGATCAAGAAGAAAGGCAACATGTGGACTTACAGAAATGATCCAGTGGAAAGGAAACACTCTTCCCTCCGTCCCCATGACCTTCGCAGAACAGAACAGTCCAGTTGGTGTCTTCAAGAACGACACAGAAACATTTGAGACCACAAGGCAAAGAAAACAGAATCCCAGGCATAGGAAAGTCTCACAACGTGAAATTCCTATCAGAGATTCATTCCTATTGAAGAGAAGATCAAGAGGCATCTACATCACTATTTGTAGGTACAAACTGAAAGGAAAATACTTCCAGTATTCTAGAGTTTTCAAGAAATGCTGAGAAGGAAGCTCAGAATTCAAGGGGTGACTCCAGAGCCTTGAACTAAGCAGAATTCCCACTGGAGGTGGCAACTAAACATTGAACTCTGTGCCAAAAAGCAGACTCTTGCTTGTCCAAATTCCATACGGGAGAGGACCAGGCTCTTTGGAAGCTGTGACTGCTTTTGCTCTTGCAATCTGCACTGCTCACCCCCACCTGAATGACTTCCCCTTCCTGCTCCCTTTGTGGGTGCGGCTTCAGAAGAAGGTGAAACTAGAAACTGGTCAGGGAAGGATGGAGGACAGCGGATGGGACGAGCCAGATCGCGAAGGCCCCCAGGACACTCGCTCCCAGTCAAATCATCACCGTATTTGAAGAGGGGAACAATCAATTTCCCAAATTAGACTGGTAAAAGATCCAAGGCTTTTCACTTCCTTTGCACTGGATGGTGCTCGTCCTCTGCTGGAAAACTGCATCTGGTAAATCCTGAACTGTGGAAGGGCTTTGGACACCAGGAACAGTTTGGTCATGTGAATACACTCATGTTTTAGTCTACCAAAAGTCTTCACAATCAAATCCAATATCCAGGAAAAATGTAAGAGGCTTTTCTGCACAGGAAGGCAAATCCAGTGTAACTGCCCCTTCTCACTCATGTTTGCTACAGACTGGGCAAAGAAGAGATTCAGAGCGGCCCTGCAGAGAAGGACTTGGGGGAGCTGGTCGAGGAGAAAATGAACATGAGCCGGCTGCAGTGTGCGCTTGCAGCCCAGAAAGCAACCGTATCCTGGGCTGCATCCAAAGGAGCGTGACCAGCAGGGTGAAGGAGGTGATCCTGCCCCTCTGCTCTGCTCTTGTGAGACCTCACCTGGAGCATTGTGTGCAGTTCTGGTGTCCTCAACATAAAAAGGACATGGAACTGCTGGAACAAGTCCAGAGGAGGCCACGAGGATGATCAGGGGACTGGAGCACCTCCCGTATGAAGACAGGCTGAGGAAGTTGGGGCTGTTCAGCCTGGAGAAGGGAAGGCTGCGTGGAGACCTCATAGCAGCCTTCCAGTACCTGAAGGGGGCCTATAGGGATGCTGGGGAGGGACTCTTCATCAGGGACTGTAGTGACAGGACAAGGGGTAACGGGTTAAAGCTTAAACAGGGGAAGTTTAGATTGGATCTAAGGAGGAAATTCTTTCCTGTTAGGGTGGTGAGACACTGGAATGGGTTGCCCAGGGAGGTTGTGAGTGCTCCATCCCTGGCGGTGTTCAAGGCCAGGTTGGATGAAGCCTTGTGTGGGATGGTTTAGTGTGAGGTGTCCCTGCCCATGGCAGGGGGGTTGGAACTGGATGATCTTGAGGTCCTTTCCAACCCTGACTATTCTATGATTCTCTGTTTTACCCAATCAGAAAACGGTTTTGGCAATTCTTACAGATACAATTGAACTACTTGGAGTTGAAGAAGTGCGAGAGGAAAGAACAGTGACAATTCCTTAATGTCATTTGTTTGTAATGATCTGATTAGCTTCTGCCTGGAAGAACAAGGACCAGCAGACTCTCACCAAAAGGAAAATCCACCTAAAGTCACTGGAAGATATTGTAAGAATCTGCGGTACTTTTCACAATTCAAGCTTCTGCAGCTAATGATTCAGCTCAAGAGATATATGACAGTCTCTTGCAATACCTGCTTTTAATTGCTCTCTGGAGAGAAGTACAAATAACTTACAACTGGTCGCATTGAAGAAACACTTTTGGTTCCCTTGCCTCATAACACTCAAGGCTCACAGTGACACCCGCCCCATCCACCAGTGGTGGAACACATTCAGTGCAGGAATGACAAAACCCAAAGAACCCCCAGTCTGCAGAATCAGTTATACCAAAACATTCCTAACAGATGTTTGTCTAAAATGTTCTTTATTTTCCAGTGAGGGACCTTTAAATAACTGCTGAGACAATCTCCTCTAATGCTTTCCTACCCTTATAATGAGGAATTTTCTCCTACTGCTGAGCTCAAATTTTGTTTGCTGTGATTGTTGCTGATTGCCTCTTGTTCTGTTCCAAAAGCCATGGAGCAGAGTTTATTCCCACCTCTGCAGTTTAAATTACACATCTGAAGACTGTTACCATGCAGACGCTTGCCCAGCACCTCAATTTATACTTTACCAGTGCTAAGGAGAAGGTTTGCTGGACTCGTGTCTCCATGGCCCATTTTCCTGGGTTTTTCCCAGAGTTTGATACTGCTCATTGACGTTCAGCTTGGGATTCACTGAACTTCCTTGTGAGGGTGCTGAGGCGCTGGCACAGGGTGCCCAGAGAAGCTGTGGCTGCCCCATCCCTGGCAGTGCTCAAGGCCAGGCTGGACACAGGAGCTTGGAGCAAGCTACTCCAGTGGAAGGGGTCCCTGCCCGTGACAGGGGTTGGAACTGGAGGAGCTTTAAGGTCACTTTCAGACCAAACCAGTTTGGGATTCTATGAACATCTGAACCTTTTCCCCTTCCTTCTCTCTCCTGCACTGCACAGCTGAGCACTTTTCTGCAAGTGTCATCATTTGCATCTCTCCTCACTGAACTGCATCTGAGCATTTTCAAACAAGAGCTTCCATCCCTCCAGATAATTTCAAATTCTCATCCTGCCTACAAGTCTGCAGTGACTCACTGAGGGCATCTGCAATGGCTTCTGTCCTCCAGTAAGCATGGACTGTTGTCCAGAAAAGGGGAGGATGACACCTGCCCCAGTGCTTAAACACTTTGGGGAGCTGAAATTAGCAGAGAAGCCATGGGCTTCTCCTCTGCTCCTTCAGGTCTCCAAGTCGGTAAACAAGAAGGATGCTGAAGACATTCACAGAACTGGGGCACAACACAGGAAAAGGGACCACAGCAGCAGTACGTCTTGGTGCAATAGAGGGACAGGAAGTGACTGCATGGGATGAGTTACGTGCTATTAGGGAATATATCTGCAGCCAGGTCAATTTTGCTGTGGAAACCCCTATTTTCCCCCATCAAACCACTGGGGTTAAGTGGGTAGTTGAACGAAGACCTCCTGCTATCAGCACCTACAGTAGGCTGCATCTTGCCTAGGGTTTCACAGTGATGTTATACCTGTCTCTATGTTCATGAGTACTCCTATGGTTCCCACACACCCTATGAGTGAAAATACACAACGAGGTCGTGATTCATCTGACTTAAATGATGGGTTTGGATGAAAAATAACTGCACCCTGTAAGTCTCCTTTTGCTGCTCCATACTTCTAAAGAGGTCCCAGACGGTAAGGTTGGGCAGACAGGTATTGAGCTGTCTGTAGTTACACAAGATGAATCTCTCCACTAACACATGACAAAAAAACCTCTTCTCTCTCCACTCAGTAGAGGGAGAAAACCATTACACAAGGGGAGCATCACAGGAAACATCCATGCTATACTCCAAGACACCAAATGGTTGGTAGGAAAATACAGTGCTCAAAGACCAACAAAAGAACTGCACTGTGGAAGAAAACCAACTGAGTTTAATGGTTGTAAAATACTCAAAGAACCAAGTCAGTCCATGTCTCAAAAAGAAATGAAAGTCTTCAACATGGTCCAACTTGTTCTGTTCTCCCAGTTAGCATGAAGGAACATGAACAGACCGAGTCTGTGACTTTGCCATCGCTGGCTTATTGTTATTTCAAAGTCAGTCTTCAGTGTTCAACAGCACTTCATTGAAGTACAGAGGGAGGCTGGGTCCTTCCACCTATTATCCTTTGCTATACCAGAACACAAGGACAAGGTACTGCAGAAGACTGGGGCTTGACACCAGCATCCTTTGGTGAGTAATGGTCAGTAGCAAGCGCCAAAGGAAGGAGTATAAGAAACAGAAGAAAGGGCCAGTGATCCATCCTCGTGATACCTTTCTGCTTCTGGAAGCCAGTAATCACACTCCTCATCTCAAGCCCTGAGCACACAGTGCTTCCTGGTCACAGATTTACTCTTCAGTAATTCTGTACTCCCAGTTCAAATCCATTTATAGTTCTGGCCTCCACAACATGAAGTAGGAATAAATTCCACAATTTAATCACCTGCAAAGTGACAAAGTACTTTGTTTTATTTTAATCTTGCTGCTTGCTAATTCCACAGAGTGCCACCTCATTCCTTTGTACTAAGAAATCACTATTGTTCCATATTCACCTTCTCCTTGCCTACTCATGATTTCATAAACCTCTGACAAATCTTCCTTGGGCAACTTCCCTGAGCTGAAGAATTCCAGCCTGTTTAATCCCTTCTCAAAGGCAAAGTGGTCCATGCTGTTGGGTCACCCTTGCTGGCTGTCCCTGAACCTTTTCTAGTTCTTCTTATTCAGATGGGAAAAATACAATTGCAAGTAAGAGATTGTCAAACCGTGGGTTTACATATAAGTTAAACACTATTTTTAGTAGACTTTCTATTTCTTTCCTATTTCCTAACATCCTACATGTGTCATCAGCTGCTGCCCTGCTGACGTTGCTGAGAACAACCCACATGATTCCACAATCTCAGAGTAAGATGCCTCACAGAAATCTATCACTAAGTAGGTTTGTGCTTCAGAGGCTTCCAACCCAAGAGACAGCAGGAGCCAGAAAGACTTCAGCCTCAGACAGACGAGCTGCTTCGTGACCAACAGCTCTACCAGTCACCACCTCTTCCAAGTTGTGGTTGTATACCATCTGCTACCTCGCCAAAGCTTATTCAAACACACTGCAGAAAGCAGGACTCCTGTGACCAAGTGTGTGTGTCCCTCCTTCCTTTTCTCCAAGCCCTCTGCTCCAGCACTTCACCTATAGCGACACTCACAGCACTGACCCCACAAACTGTTCTGCACCCAACAAGGAGCCCTTGGACAGGTTGTTCACACACTTTCCCAGGACCTGCTTTCCAACTGCTAAACCCTTGTCCTGAGTATGTTCTAAAGACTGTGAATCATAGAATCACAGACTGGTTTGGTTTGGAAAGGACCTTAAGATCATTCAGTTCCAACCCCCTGCAACAGGCAGGGACACCTCACACTAGACCATATCACCCAAGGCTCTGTCCAGTGTGGCCTTGAACACCACCAGGGATGGAGCATTCACCACTTCTTTGGCCAACCTTTTCCAGTGCCTCAGCACCCTCACAGGGAAGAGCTTCTTCCTTATATCTAACCTAAATTTCCTCTGTTCAAGTTTTAACCCATTACCCTTTGTCCTGTCACTACAGTCCTGATGAAGAGTCTGCTTTAATGAACAGTTAACCCCTTCCCATTGCTCCTTTAACAAGCAGCCCTCAGGCTGGAGCTGCTCAGCTTGGGCACCTCTAAACAGCTTCCACTGGCTGGTGGCACTCAGCTTCCATCAGTTCATCACATCTGGTCCTGTTTCTGGCATGACATAGGTCACAAAGCCTCGTGTTAACCATCAACTCTTGTTCCCACTCTGCTCGGTGCTTGTCAGGCCACATCTGGAATACTGTGTCCAGTTCTGGTCACTGCTGTACAAAAAAGATGTGGATGGGCTGGAGAGATGCCAGAGAAGGGCCACAAAGATGATCCAAGGACTGGGCAGTGTGTGAGGAATGGCTGAGAGAGCTGGAACTGCTCAGCCTGGAGAAAAGAAGGCTCAGAGGAGACCCCATCCTCATGTTTCAGCATTTAAAGGGTGGCTACAAAGAGGATGGAGACTTCCCTTTGACAAGAAATCCCATGGAAAAGATGAGGGGTGATGGGCACGAGTTACTCCTGGGGAGATTCTGATTGGGAATTAGAGGATATTTTTTAACATGGAGAACCACCAGCTACTGGAAAAACGTCCCCAGGGAAGTGGTGACCCCCCAGCGTTCGACACTGTTAAGACTGGGCTGCACAGTGTGCTGGGACATCCAGTCTAAGTCATGCTTTGCCGGGAAAGGTTGAAGCAGATGATTCTTGAGGCCCCTTCAACCTGAGATTCTGTGATCCTATGAAATTCTGAATTTCAGAGGAAGCTGAGCAGGACCCCAGCACAGGGGCTGCCGAGGGAGAGCACAGGCCTGGAGGAGCTCTCTTCTTACCATTCCATGTTCCTGAAACTCTCTGTGAAAGACCTAAGTGGTCCCAACAGATACTGTTCACCAAAAGATCTTAAAAGACTATTTTGAAGGCACGTTAATTTGACAAGTGGGATTATACAGAAGCCTTTTCAGGAAGAGATTTCATTTTCTCCCTCTATACTTCTGTTGCCATAGCAACAAAGGTTGTACCAGCCCAGCACAAATTACCTTTTCCCAACTAGATGGGCTGCTGCTGAAAACCCATCTCCAGCCGTACATCAGAGCAGAGACCTCTCCAGATCTGCCACCACTGCCTGCCCAGCAGCTCAGGTTGCACAATACGTGTCAAAGATTCATTCCCCTTCTGCTTTCTAAGCAGGAAACTCCTTTTGCCGGGGTGTTTTCAATGCTGTGCCCTAGAAGGCCATTCCAGCCATTCCCCAGCCATTCCCAGCCATTCTCTGACCATTCCCAGCTATTTCTAGGCCATTCCCATGGCCTCTGCCTCATGCTGAGCCCTGCCAGTTCACAGTGTCTCTCCAGGCTTGCTTATGAATACCACAAGAGAGAAAGACAGACAATGCCGAGCACATTCCAGCTCCCTGCCTGCCACTTGCCTCCCAGTGATAACTCACAGGGCAGGAATCAGGAGGGTTCCCCTGCTCCGAGACCATCCTGACCAAACAGCACACAGGAACTGCCGAGGCAGGATGGGAAGACTAAAGGAAGTTGTCCCAGAGCACACACAGCATGAAGCTCAAGGAAATCCAGAGCGACTGCTTTCCCTTGGTTTGGTCTAGAAGGATGGGAACCAGCTCTTGGGGCTCTTGCGTCCCCATCCCCTGCACAGCTCCATAAAGCCTTGGGAAAGCAGCATGCAGGAGGTGCTCAGGGGATTGGGATCCCAGTGCCTGACAGAGGTTTGCTGGTCTGGACTGGGGTAGACAGAATGCTGTCTGCAGTAGCTCCTATGGGGCTGTGTTTGGATTTGTGCTGGGAACGGGGCTGGTAACAGGGATATTCTCATTACTGCTGAGCAGTACTTACACAGCATCAAGGGCTGTTCTGCTCCTCGCCCCAGGCACCAGAGAGCAGGCTGGGGGTGCATGAGGAGCTGGGACGGGACACAGCCAGGACAGTGACCCCAACTGATCAAAGGAACATTCCAGACCATAGGACACTAAGCTCAGCAATAAAACAGGAAAGACTGGTTAAGGAAGCTGCTGGGCATGGGTCAGCTCTTGTGAGCAATGGTTTTCATTTGCATCATTTGGTTTTCTTGGGCTTTTTTCCCTCTCTTTGTAAGTTTCCTTTTCATTACATATTACTATCATCATCATCATATTTTATTTCAATTACCGAACTGTTCTTAGCTCACAGTTTTCTCACTTTACCCTTCTGATTCTCTCCCCCATTCTGCTGGGATGAGCAAGCGGCTGTGTGGGGCTCAGCTCCTGGTTGGGGTTAAATCACCACAGCAAACATGCTGATTTCAATGGGGAGGACGAGCTACGACCACACTGCCAAGAGGGGTGAGCCCTGAGCAGGACCTAGAGAAGAGATGGGAACAGCAGCCAGTGAACTGCACCGTGTGGCGCACACATGGGCACCGCTGTCATGAGTGTCAGGGGAATGGAGCAACACTAAGTTCAGGTGCATTCCCGATGATTTGTAGGTGATTATACACATCCCTTACGCTCCCAGTTTGGTTAGTTCACCTGAGTCAATGCATACCTACAATGAGGGGAGGCTGAGAGCACTGGGCTTTCTCAGCTTGGGGATAGTGGACACCTCACTGCCAACTGCAACTGCTCATGGGAGGCTGTACAGAAGAGGCTGTTGGAGGCAGACAGGGATGGGACAACAGGCAATGAATGCAAATGCACAAGAAATCACAATGAGATATACAGAAACGTTTTTTACCCTGGAAACAAAGACCGGGACACAGGTCTGCAGGAGCTGTGGGACCTCCAGCCCTGGAGACATGCAAATCACCATGATGTAGCTGGCTCTGCTCTGAGCAACTGGGTGTGCTAAAACCCTCCAGACATCTCTCCTGACCTAAATTATTGTGTAATTCTGTGTATGGACGTATTTGGCCAGTCACAGCATCTAAGGGCACTGAAATCCCTGCTCAGAGACTTCTTGTTTTCCCTGCCTTCTAAGGGGAGGTCCATCCAGATGGCTTGTGACTACTTGTGGTTGTAATCTCTCTCCCTGGTCAACTAATCCCTGTGACTGAATAACAATAAAACATAAATCCTAAATTGTCAATTGCTCCCAATTCTTTTCCTTCCCAGCTGTGCCATGGAGAATGCGGGCTCTTAATTTTATAGTTAATTTTGAATCACTTTAATCTCTTCCCTTAACATAGTTCATCAGAGAAGTCAATTCCCCCTGCGATTGCCTCTTGCTGATAAGAACAAGCTCAGGCTTCTCTCCCTGTTTGCCTTATTCCTGTTTCAGAGCAGATTAGGTTTGCTGAGCCCTGCCCTGTGCTCCTCATCCTCAGAGGTCTGGGGAAGGCTCACTGCCCCCTGGTGAGCCCAGCACACCTCGCCACCAGAGCAGCCTCGTGCTCTCTTATGGTTCTAACCGCAGTTACGCTTCAAAGTGATGCCCATGAGCAGTGGGACCTGTCCCAGAACAGACTCTCACCCTCCACCAACACAGACCTCAACCTCCCCTCTGATACCGGCCACGTGCTGGTGAAGCTGCAGCTTGGGAACGTTGCTTCCCCGGAGGCTGATCACACAAAAGAAAACACTTGTGTTCATTATACCGCCTAGCACCTTCTATGTTCTCAAATACACATCCTCAGCTTGCTTTTCACTTATTAAGCCAGAAAAGAGTAAATTATACACCCTACCCAAACCTGAACTCAGCCGTGTGGATGCTGCTCCTTGCTCTATGCATGGGGCACCCATTCAACCCTGCAGCTATTTCGAAGGCTTTACCTGAAATCTGAAGTCACTCATGTGTAATTTTCTCAAGTACTTTTAAAGTTGTTCCTCCAACATTGTCATTATGTTAATCTGCTCCCACGTCTGAGCACTCCAGTGAAGTCAGAGATGATGGAATAAGCACTCTCCTGCAAATCACGTTAATCATCTGCTGCAGTGGTCTTACAGCACCTCAGCTCTTCATTCCTGCTCTCCAGGAACCTACTGGCCCAAGTGTTTAATATTTTAAAAAGTAGGGGAAAACCCCATTTTGTTTATCTTATTTTTTAAGGTGACCCTAAACCCCCCATGTGAATCCTCACACGATACACCTGATGGTCACCCCACGGCCCCAGGCTGCCTGCTATCGAGTCAGAGCACCACTTCCATCCCATAATGCTGCAAAACACACCCTCGCACTCCTGAGGCTCTGCTCCCCGTGCTCCCTGCTTCCCGGCCACCAGCACCACCTCCATCCATCCCTGCTTCAGCAACAGCCACACTCTGCACTCCAGCAATCAGCAGGAAGCTTCCACTGAATGGAGCAGGTCCAGAGAAGGGCAGCGGAGCTGGTGCAGGGCCTGGAGCCCAAGTGTGATGGGGAACGGTTGAGGGACCTGGGGGGTTCAGATGGAGAAGAGAAGGCTCAGGGGGACCTGATGGCTCCCTACAAGTGCCTGACAGGAGGATGGAGCCAGGAGGGGCTGGGCTCTGCTCCCAAGGAACAAGGGATGGGACAAGAGGAACCGGCCTCAAGCTGCCCCAGGGCAGGTTTAGATGGAGCTGAGGAACAATTCCTGCCCCAGAGGGTGCTCGGCATTGGAACAGGCTGCCCAGGGCAGGGCTGCAGGCACCGGCCCTGCAAGGGTTCACAAACCGTGGGGACGAGGCCTCAGTGCCATGGGGCAGTGGTGGCCCTGGCAGTCCTTGGTTTATGCTTGGACTAAATGAGCTCAAAAGTCTTTTCCAATCTGGTTGATTCCATGATTCTATGATTATCTGACCACTGGGTGACTCCATGGTGGGATGTCTTTTGCTGGTTGAGTGGCTGATGGCTCCACCAGCACCAACCCCTGAGGCAGGGTGATGGTCTTAAGTTGGGCAACAAAGGCAGCCACTTGTTCTGCTTCACACCAATTTTCCTTAACTGAAGGCTGAGGCTGTTTCACTGCTGTGCTCAGGGCAACCTGTGAGTGAATGACGAGCGCACACACACGCACTTTGCGAAGCTCTTCTTGTTCCCTGTCACCTCACTACAAGTATTGTGACACTGCAGGAGCAGGAGACACAGCACCCCACTGCTGAGCACCACCACTGTCTCACTGTCTCCACCAAAGCCAACCCCAACTCCATTTCTGGAGAGAGAGAAGGCACTCGAGTGGCACATCACTGAGCAAATGAATGGAACAATGATCCATCCACAGCTACTACATGCCCAGACATTGCCTCTGGCTCAGGAGACCCTGAACACAATATTGCTGCAGGCAGGAATGTTCTGGGTTGCTTGTTCTGTTCTCATAACCACCAAGCACCTGCCGGTTGCCACTGTGCAAACACATGAAGGTGGCCTGATGGGCACGTGGTGTGCTCCTCATGCTTTCATGTGCATGACTACACACCATACCATGGGGATGCAGCTGAAATCCTCCAGTCTCTTCCAGTTCAACCCACCAAAACTAGCCAAAATCCCAAGTTTTAACAGCCCATGTCAGCACCATTACTGTAACCCCAGCAGATCCCAGTCATGCTTTAGCAGATCAGTCCAGTTTGTCAGCACTTTGCAAGCATCAACTGCAAATGCCAAGACCTATGGACTATGATCTTCAAGAAGACACAGATGACTGGGTCCAGAAGAGAGTTTAGATGCTCCTGACATGCAGTCCAGGAGGACTTCAGGGTGGAAAGATTGGGTCTTCCTCTCAGCTAAGGGCATATATGTAAACACAACCTCCCCCCCCTTCTCTGATGGTGGATCCTGGGGACATGGGGCTACTCCACAAGGTTTAGAAGCTCAGTAAACCAGGACACATTCACTGCTGTGTTGGCAAGCTCCAACACCAGAGGATAACTTAGGTTTCATATGATGAATTCTCACAATATGCTCCTGACACATCACAGTCAGTAGCACCCATCCAACTGCTTCAGTGACCAATAGTTCTTAAGAGCACCAAGCTTGACTGCAGAGACCATGTTCCGCAGAGTCACCCCACATTTACCCCACAAACACAGAACCCCAGTGCCCAAAGCATATTCCTGAATCCAACCAGCAGACCCATCCCTACAGCCCAACCTCCTACGAACGTGTCCACATGTGCTGCTGGAACAAGACCAAGCACAGACCAGCAACATCACCCCTGTTTCATGACTGACTCCCCATTGAGTTCAATCATCTCCCCTATGGTTGGTCTCCATGCTGAGATGAGAACACTCAATTGCCACGTACCAGAACAGCCCCGGTGAACAGCCCTGCAGTCTGTACCACATCCAGTGCTGCTGTCAGGCTGGGCTGCCAGCTGCCTTCATGCCATCCCTGCACAACAGCATTCTCCTCTGCCCTTCCAAGCAAGCTGTAACTCTGCATCTGCACCCAACACATTCTTCAGTTCCTGAAGCACACCAGAAATTCTCCAGAACATCTGCTCTCCCACTGAGCCCTGAGCCACACTGCCCTGCAGCCTCAGCCTTCATTCACTGAGGCCTCATCTAGGCCTCATAATTCAGACTGTAACTGAACTGACCAAAACAACCAGAAGAGTTTCCTCCCCATGACATTAAACGGACTCATTTTGCTCCATCAAGAAAAGGCGATACTTCTCCCACGGAAATGAATCTCCTCAAAATCACGAGGCAAAGCTGCTGATGCTTACCTGTGAGAGGTGAAATTGTCGTAAGAGCCCACAGTATAGTGTCGGAAGAGGCGCTTTGTTCTGTCTTCTCTGGTTTCTGCAAGAAAGAAGACATCACAAAGCTGAGAGTCAAAGGAACACTTCTCATGGTCTCTGCTTCCCTACATGTATACAGTGAGTGCCGCCTTCATGCAAGCATTTATCAATAAACCATCATCTGTGTGCACACGTGTGTCAACGTGATCAGCCCCACACGTGCTGGGGTACAGTCCCACACGCACACAAACAGCTTCCATGATACAGCATCTCTTCACCCAAACTACTAAACCACAGCGTGAAATTTCAACCAAGATTCCAAAGCAGAGCCAAAGAGGAGAATCGAGGCAAACACACATTCCATGTCCCAAGGCAGTGGCAAGATTTTTTCCCATGCTCTGTTTGGTGACATCCACCTCATGAGCAAGTGGCAGCGTGGTTCTGAGTTACCGACTGGGCTTAAACCACGACAATGCCTCAGTGCAGAGGGATGCGGCTCCCACAGAGGAGATGGCACCAGCCCTGACTGCCCTTCTCCTCCTGTGGTGGTCACCGAGCTCTCCGCATGCACAGAGTTCTGAGGAAGAACCCAGAGAGGTTTCTTCTCGTCTATTAACACTGGCACCATCCCTGACAGCAGACATGTCAGGCCATGCTTGCTGGACCACATCTCCCCTTTAGGGTGTAACAGCTCAGGAGTCCATCCGCCTGCCTCTCAGGTGTGAAAAAGCCCCAGACTCTGCTAGCCTGACCAGGGAACAAGAAGAGAGATGTCAGAGCCCCCCGGTTGCTGGGTGCTGAGGGGACACAGCCTGTCTCACAGCCCGTGAGGAGAGGAGAGATGCCACTGGAGACACCTGGAACGGGTCTGCACTAATGGCTCAGGAGGAGACATGGCAAAGGGACGCAACAGGACACAAGCCAGACATTCCCAGCTACCATTCCCTTAGCACAGAAGGAATTTGCACCACACTACCAAACCCCCATCTACTGCATGGCCCGGGATTTCTACTGCACATTCACCCTGCAGAAAGCAACCGGCTCCCCCAGTAATGCGACTTGAGCACATTGCACTGAACCAGCTCACCATGGCTACAACAGGGTGATGGGACTCCGAGCAACCAGGGAACTCCACTCCTCTACTTTGCAACCAGTTTCTTTTGTAGGCCTGGGTGCTGCTCACTGCACTGGCTGCTGCTCACTGCACTGGCTGCTGCTCACTGCACTGGCTGCTGGTCTGCTTTACATTTAATTTAATGTTCAAGGCCAGCCTGGACCGGGCTTGGAGCAAGCTGCTCTAGTGGAAGGTGTCCCTGCCTGTGGCAGGGGATTGGAGCAGGTTGCGCTTTAAAGTCCTTCAACCCAAACCACTCTGGGATTCTATGAATTCAGCAATTTAAGCATGCTAACTAGGGCAGCCGGACAGAAGGAATGAAGAAAGGGAATAAATAAGAGGAAATAAAGAGCAAAGTATAGATGGGACTCACCTTTTTTCTTCAGTAGGGACACAAAGCTTTTGCACCCAAAGCAGTTACAACACAAAATAAACATTTGTTTGACCTGCGCCGGAATTCAGAATGCCAACAGCCTGTGAAAGGGGCTGCAGGAGCAGAGGGGCAGGTTTTTATTGTTATTACAGCACCATTGATCCAATGAACTTTGTTCTAAGCTCAGGACAGGGTGCGTTGTCAATCCATCCGTCCTGGTCTCATGATTCTATCAATCCATCACTGCCGGCAGAGGGAAATGCTTCCACAGCAGCCACAACATCAGGATCCCGCCTGGGGCCTGACACGAGCCCTACAGGCAGCAGCAGCAGCAGCAGCACATCACTGCACTGACACACTGTCCTGCCCCTGTGACACGCACTCCCTGTCCCCTGCTGCCAGAGGTCGGGCTGTGGCCTCCTGATCCCAAAGGTGCCTCTGCATGGGGAGCAAGGTCCATACTTCATCATAGATGTGATTTTATGAAGGTTGAAAGAACAATGAATTTCACCCAAGTTCACAAATAAAACCACTGAAGACAAGTGTTTGCACTATTGAAAACACAGCCTTGCTCCCCCCCCGTTCTTGTTTCCCCATTTGCTCCTCTCATGTGTGTGCTTGTGGGACTTTTTAGCTTCTACCCTTCTTTCTCAGAAGAGCTGAAGAACAGCCCTGGGGTGTTGGCACTTGTTCTCCACAGAGTAACACCCTGCACATATGGTCCTGGCCCCCTTCCTAAGGCCTTGGTCTCCAGTATGGGGCACACAACACAACCCGCGGGTGTGCAGGAAGGAACGCCTTTAGTACCCTTAGTAAAATCTGAGAATCTTTGTAAATGGTGTTTAATTCCAGCTGTATCTCACTATTTTTTAGTTTCTATTTTTGCATATGCTTTGCAGTGCACATCGTACATTAGCAGAGCAGCACAGCTACATCATTCGTAAGTAAATATGCATATATGGGGGAGGGTGTGTGCTCAAAAACACTGTTTTACCAAGGGGTAGGTGATGCAAACAGTGAGACCCCAACACACAGGACATGCAGCATCACAGAGGTTAACGGGCGTGCTCTGGTGATCCCCCCAGAAGCAGCGAGCGTGCAGCAAGGACAAAGTGTGGTGCAGCCCAGCCCGCACTGTGCTGCAGCTCGGGAGCGTGGAGGAGCTGTCAGCGTGTGGGGACCAGCCCCTGGTGACACAGGGTGCGATTCCAGCCTCGCCGCGGTGCATCACCTGACGCATTTACCTAATCCAGAGGGGGACTTCCTGCAGCCTGGTGGTGCAAGGGGGGCTGAGGGCTCCCCATGAATCTTCCGATTAGATGGCCGTCCGCTGAGCCCCGGCCCTGCGGCCCTGGGAAGAACTGTCTCAAAGAACCAAGGAATTCATCTTACTGGCAAAACAACACCTTATGCCAAGAAACAGGGATGTCAGGAGTGATAAGCACAGCAACCTGCTGCAAAGAGCTAAAGGACAGAACCTGTTCACCTTGGTCATCCCAGGCAGCTTCTCACCTTGCTTACCCTCCTTCTGGAGGCAGAGGCTCCTCAGCTCCGAGCTGGGGGATACCGGACCCTGCCCACAGCAGCACAGCCATAAGGAGAAAGAGGCACCATGTGCTCTCACAGGGACCGATGTGCTGTTGGGGAAGCGCATGGATCACACACCGGCTCCTTCCCCACTGCTTCGGGAGTGCCCAGACAATGGCAGCACAGAGCAACCCACTCCAGCTCTGCCAGGATGCCATGAGTACGGCAGGGACCCCCCAGTGCTAACCACTGGGGAATGAGACATGACACCAGAGGCCTAAAGAACACCTAAAACATCAAGACGAGCCTTGCTTGTTGTGCCTGTGAACAAGTTGCCACTCACAACCTTCACGACAGGCCCCATGTGTCTGTGCTTTGGTCCCTTCTCCTCCCTCTTCTCCACCCTACTCTGCCTCCTCCTCCCTGCCTCCCTCCACACATGCACAGACACTTCCACCTCATCTGCACACACCTCTATTGATCTCAGCAGAATGGCAATTTGGTGACGGGAGCTGGATTTATGGGCTGTCCACAGCCCAAAGGCTCGTTCTTTTCCCAGCTCCTAAATATAGCTGCTGCCGAGCGCGTGTTTAATGGAGCCGTCACAGAGGCACCAGGGAATGAGGCTGATGGATGGAGAGGAGCGAATCACTTGGAGATAGGTGTGGAGAGGGAGGCTCTATATTAAGAGAAGAGGAAGCAAGAGGACACCAGGGCAGGCCGGTGGGACAGGCAGGAAAACAGGAACAGGGAATACAGAATGCCAGAAAACGACAGCATGGACACCAGGAGGAGTAGGTGGATGGTGCAGGCTGGTGTCAAGCTGCTCTGTACCCGGCCTGCAAAGTGCTTTTGCAAGAGGCAGTTCTTTCTAGTAAGGCTGCCTAATATATCAGATGGAAACACAGGGGTATTGCATCCCAGGGCTGGCAAAGAACACACTGGATGTGCCAGAGAGAAGGTTCTGGGAGAGAAGCAGCTCCCACACAGTGACCAGAGCGCGCTGCTGGGCCCGAGCACTGTGACAAGAAGCTCTGGTGCCATTCCCAGGCACCCTCCAGCACCGGGATTGCCTCATCCCATCCCATCCTCTCTTCTCTCAGGCACCAGCACTGGGTTGCAAGCAGAAACAAATAGCTCTTTGGCACTCACAGCCCAGAAAGGCAACCATATCCTGGGCTGCATCAAAAGGAGCGTGACCAGCAGGTCGAAAGAGGTGATCCTGCCCCTCTGCTCTGCTCTTGTGAGACCTCACCTGGAGCATTGTGTGCAGTTCTGGTGTCCTCAACATAAAAAGGACATGGAACTGCTGGAACAAGTCCAGAGGAGGCCACGAGGATGATCAGAGGCTGGAGCACCTCCTGTATGAAGACAGGCTGAGGAAGTTGGGGCTGTTCAGCCTGGAGAAGAGAAGGCTGCGTGGAGACCTCAGAGCAGCCTTCCAGTACCTGAAGGGGGCCTATAGGGATGCTGGGGAGGGACTCTTCGTCAGGGACTGCAGTGATAGGACAAGGGGTAATGGGTTAAAACTTAAACAGGGGAAGTTTAGATTGGATATAAGGAGGAAATTCTTTCCTGTGAGGGTGGTGAGACACTGGAATGGGTTGCCCAGGGAGGTTGTGAGTGCTCCATCCCTGGCAGTGTTCAAGGCCAGGTTGGATGAAGCCTTGGGTGGGATGGTTTAGTGTGAGGTGTCCCTGCCCATGGCAGGGGGGTTGGAACTGGATGGTCTTAAGGTCCTTTCCAACCCTAACTGTTCGATGATACTTCTATGTGAAAATACATCTTTTTGTTTCTACAGAATGTTGGAATTACATTTCTAAATGCCAGTTAGAATTTAATTCAATTCAGTCTTATTAAATACAAGATTCACTATTGGAAACAATTTCTCTTTCATCATCTAGTTTTGACCAACTGCTCCTGCAACACAACCAGCACCAGGATACCAGCAGGACTGCTTCGAGTGAGCAGCAGGACCACCTCACACCAGCCGAAACAGGACTGGACCTTGCTGCCAACCCAGCCCAACAAGCACCAGCATCACCGGCCGCTGCCACCGCAGCACAGGGTGAAGAACAAGACATGTTTTGGAAACTGATCTCTAATCATCTGATGCAGCGCCAGGGACATCATGATTATCATCCAAGAACTCTATCAAACCACCTGAGAGTCCAGGCCACAGCAAACCACAGAGCCATCAGGCAGATAAGGAATTGAGGAAGGGAGGTACCAGTCAGACCCGGTGCTAGTCAAGAAAGAGGACTGAAAATAGATTCTCTCTTTTCAGCTGAAATGCCAACTAAAAGCAGTAACATGCAAGTCAGTGGAGACATGGTCCCAACACAAGAGGGATGTGGAGCGAGTCCAGAGGAGGCCACCAAGGTGCTCCCTGCGAGCAAGCTCTTCCCTATGAGGGTGGTGAGGTGCTCAGGCTGCCCAGAGCTGTGGCTGCCCCATCCCTGGATGCAACATCTCCCTTTTACCACACTGAATTTACACCAAAACCCTCTATGCCAAATGCTCAACCAACCACCTCCACACCTACCAACCGCATCACGCTACTGGGACAAAAGCCCTTCACAGTCATACTTAAGCTTCTCAGCCCTGCCCGGTGCAGACTGAACCAAAGTCCCCACATCTTCCAGAACAAGGTGCCCACGGAAACCTTTCCCGCAGCCGATCCTGCTCACTGAAGTACACCCAGTGCTGACTCACATCACCAGGCTGAATCCTCTGACCCCTTTGTCTGCACATGGACACAACTGCAACCCCCTGTGAATGCTGCATTTGCCCTCAACGTGAGGATGATACCACAGAGAGGAACAGTCATGCCACACATTGGGTGTTTCTCGTAGAGTCAGGGCTAAAGAGTCAAAAGGATCACACTGAAGATGTGCCCATGACCCTCAGGGCAGCCAGCACTGAAGTTCTGTCTGTGAGCTGGATCTTAACCAGTGCTTGTAATGTCCTTTCTGGAGTTAGAGTACATGGACGCAGACACAGGTTAAGGTATCTGAGGGTGTTATACCTCACAAATTAAGTGTGCCTGGCCATCAGGGTAAGTGAACAAATAGCAATGCCTCTGGACTATGCTCTTTTGCCCACAGCACTGAATTTTCTTGGGTCTTGACCTAAAGGCTTATCTCAATCAGACCTTCAAGTGGCAGTCAGAACCATCAGAGTCAAAGTAAGGTCCATAACGGTAACTGAAGTTCTTGCTTGGATTCTGGTACTAGTTCTATTTTTGGAGGTTTAGCAGGAGGAGGAAGTGCCAGATGGCCGCAGCAGGGTTATTATAACAGGGTTATATTATTACATTGTAGCAGGGTTATTATAACATAACCTTGCTGATGGACAGGGTCACTTTGACAGAAGCTGTATGGTGTCAGACATCCAAGAGCACGTATGTTCATACTGCTCATGGTGTGCAAAAATGCAAGATGCCTGACATCCTGCTAAAGAGATCCTGCAAAGATTTTCAGTAGGCACACAGAGCATGGAAAGCATCTTCCAGTGCAGGAATCACGCCCCTGCAACACGCTGCTCTTTGAAGAGTGCTGTCCCCATGCCAGCCAAGAGAGGGCATCACAAAGAGGGGAAGCTGGCAAGTCAGATCTGTCCCCCTGCAGAAGCTCATTGCCAAGCCAGAAAACCTAGCTGCATAATCAACCTGGAACTTGGTGCCAGCTACAGAGAATGGAGATTCTGGAGATACAGGCACCCACTGGATGGTGACACTGCAAGCAGTGTAGGAATTACATCACAGCAAGGCTGGGTAGCATCATTTGAGCTTCTGTCTGCTGATCCTCCAACATCACACTCCTGCTGCAGAAGGAGAATTGGGACTGGCATCAAAGACTGCGTGCTCTCATTCTTCACACTGACTTAAAAGGCTGCCCAGGTCCCAGGAAGGGTCTGGAGTTGGACCTTTCAGGAGAATCAATCATAAAATCTATCACAGAGGAGTTTGGATTGGAAGGGACCTTCAAAACTCATCTAGTCCAACCTCTCTGCAATGAGCAGGGACATCTTCCACTAGATCGGGAGGATGGTTTCAGGGCTGGAAAAGGCTTCATTTTTATTCCCCTCAGGAACAGGAGTATCAGGATCACTGTTCTACTAAACCTCAGGAACACAACCTCCATGGACTGGCCTAACCTCCTTTTGGAGCCTTTAATCTGCACCGACTGCAGCAATGAGACCCACAGCTGCATGCTGGTGTGGACAGAGTTCATTCTGTGTCTGAACCTGGCTGCCTGACTTCATTGACCACCCCTTAATCCTCATGTTTAGACCAACAATCACTCCATTTCTCCAGACGGTCTCGGATCCCCACTGTATTCTTCTGAATCTCCCCATGCTTGCCTCTTCTTTTGATTCAGTTTCTCCTCACCTGGGAAGTCCGGTGGCCGCCACTGGCAACCTCCATCTGCTGCAGAACCTGCCTGCTTGTTTCTACCCTTTGCTTTTCATCATCCAACCAGTTACTTTCTAAAAGCAGACTTGGAGAAAGCCTCCCAGCAGCATACTGAGAGCCCTGGTGCACTGCATCAATCCTTCACCAGGGCTTACTGACTACTTCAAAGACTTGTAGGACATCTAGTGGACTTCCCCCTAAAAAGGTTTTAAAATGAGGGACAATCAATAAAATATTGCTTTCTCCTGGTTTCCACTGACTTGCAAGATGCAGAAGAACAAAACCCCAGACTTACTGGTCTTTCTATCCTGACTGAGGTGCTGCTCTGTTACGAGAATGAGAAATAATGCAGCTGATGCTGAGCTCTAAGCAAGGGTGAATGTGACGCTTCAAGGTAGCCCTGGCTGCAGTGATCATGAGAGGGTGGAGTCTGAGATCCTCAGGGCAGTGAAAAGGGCACACAGCAAGCTCACTGCCCTTGACCTCAAAAGAAAGTCTTGGCCTCTTCAGGAACCTGCTCACTAAGGTGCCATGAGATAAAGCCCTACAGGGCAGCGGGGACCAACACTTCTGGTTGATATTCAAGGATCACCTGCTACAAGCTCAGGAGTGTTGTATCCCTATATGCAGTAGAAAGGCCAGGAGACCTCCCTGGATGGATAAGGAGCTGCTGAGGAAACTTCGAGGGAAGAAAAGAGGCTTATAAAAGGTGGAAGCAAGGACAGGCGGCCTGGGAAGGACACAGGGATGTTGTCCGGGAAGCTAGGGACCAGGTTAGGAAAGCTAAGGCCCAGTTAGAATTAAACTTGGCTAGGGATGTTAAGGATAACAGGAAGGGATTTTATAGGTACACTGCAAATAAAAGACAGACTGGGGACAACGTGCGCCCTCTGGAAGCTCTCAGGAGAACTGGCTGCCCTGGATTTGGAGAAGGCTGAGGTTCTGAATGACTTCTTTGCCTCGATCTTCACTGGCAAAGACTGACCACACCACCCAAGTCTTGGAAGGCAGACGCAGGGACTGTGAGAATGAAGACCTTGGGCTCACTGTAGGAGAGGATCTGGTTCGAGACCATCTGAAGAACCTGAACATATAGAAGTCCATGGGACCTGATGAAATCCATCCACGGGTCCTGAAGGAGCTGGCGAATGAAGTTGCTAAGCCACTGGCCATCGTATTTGAAAAATCATGGCAGCCAGGTGAAGTTCCAAATGACTGGAAAAAGGGAAATATAACCCACATTTTCAAGAAGGGGAAAATGGAAGACCTGGGGAATTACAGACCAGTCAGAAACATCAGTTTGACAGGTGGACCGCTCGGTGGATAAAAAACTGGCTGGATGGCTGCAAGCAAACAGCTGTGGTCAATGGCTCAGTGTCCAGTTTGAGACCAGTAACGAGTGGTGTCCCTCAGGGATCGGTGTTGGGACCAGTCTTGTTTAATATCTTCATTGCTGACATGGACAGTGGGATTGAGTGCGCCCTCAGCAAGTTTGCCGATGACACCAAGCTGTGTGGTCCGGTTGATACGCTGGAGGGAAGGGATGCCATCCAGAGGGACCTTGACACGCTTGTGAGGTGGGCTGATGCCAACCTTATGAAGTTCAACCATGACAAGTGCAAGGTCCTACACCTGGGTCGGAGCAATCCCAGGCACAGCTACAGGTTGGGCAGAGAAGAGATTCAGAGCGGCCCTGCGGAGAAGGACTTGGGGGTGCTGGGCAATGAGAAACTGAACATGAGCCAGCTTCAGTGTGCGCTCGCAGCCCAGAAACCAACCGTATCCTGGGCTGCATCAAAAGGAGCGTGACCAACAGGTCGAAGGAGGTGATCCTGCCCCTCTACTCTGCTCTTGTGAGACCCCATGTGCAGGACTGCGTGCAGTTCTGGTGTCCTCAGCATAATAAGGACATGGAGCTGCTGGAACAAGTGCAGAGTAGGCCATAAGGACGATCAGGGGCTGGAGCATCTCCTGTATGAAGACAGGCTGAGAATATTGGGGCTGCTCAGCCTGGAGAAGAGAAGCTGCGTGGAGTCCTCAGAGCAGCTTCCAGTGTCTGAAGGGAGCTACAAGGATGCTGGAGAGGGGCTCTTTGTCAAGGACAAAGCTAAAAGCAGCTCTGCTTGGAAGCCTGCAGGGTCACCAGGCCTGAGGCAGATGGGAGGTTATGGTTGCCCATGAACATGGATTCCATGAGCACGCTTTTCCAGCAGCGGCTGGTTGGCTGTGCCAACCAACACTCCATCACCTACAGCTCTATGGTTATCTGCTCTTCAGCGTTCTTGCACAGGCTCCCATGTGTTCATGTGCTGCATGTGGAACTCCAGTGGGACAGCAGTTCCCAGCTCAAGAACGTCAACATCCACTTTCCAGCTGCAGATGAGGAAACTCTCATGTCCTGTCCCATCAGGGAACCGCCACCTCCTGAGTGTCCAAATGGGAAGACTCATCTCTCTTCACCCAGGAGACTGTGGTAAAATCAGGCACATTTGACTGTTAAGCCCGAAGTTATTTTAGGCTTGGCTCTACTTTTACCACCCCCTTCATGCAGAAGTCAACAGCTATAAGGATAATACCAGAGACTGTGCCACAGGCTTTGATAACAGCCAAGGTGTGTAACAACCACCAGCCTCTCTTTGTGCACAGAGCCAGCCATGCCAGTGCAAAAGGCCATCAGGACATCTAGTCTAGGTCACGCTTTGCCTAGAAAGGTTGGCCCAGATGATCCTTGAGGTCCCTTCCAACCTGGAATTTGATTCTGTGATGATTCAGGCAATGCCAGCCACAATTTGTCCACGGTAAAACCATTCTGGTCATGCCATGCTTTTCTCCTCCGTTTCCCTTGCTCCTCCTGTCCCAAGCTTTCATCAGGCTGCTGGTCTACCTGGGTGAAGTCAGATGCACGCTGGCTGGTCACACACCATGACTTGGTGGCCAGCAGGCCAAGAAGGCTTCCAGCACAGCTCATGCTGATGTCTCTCTCTAGGACCATTAAGTGCACAGACTAAAGGAGGGGACTGAACTCTAGGCAGAAGGTGAGATGCAGAGTTCCAGCAGGACTCTTCACAGCGCTTGTGCTGCTCCCAGTGTGAGCTGTCCCTGAGTATCCTCTGAGAGATGCCCCCAGTTGTCACCAAGCACACACAGGCACTTGTCACACAGCACCAAGGTACAGCTCTGTGCTCCTCTGCCACTGCTTCCTGTCCATCTTCTAACTGATCACTGCAACACCACATGGAACAGCTGGAAGAGCAAAGGAGGGCCCTTCCTCCCTGCAGGGGCTCTCAGGGCAGCGCTCCAGCTCCTGAGGCTTATGCCGCTTTGCCTCCCAACCTGCTGCTCCCAGGCAGATGCCTCCTTGGGAGCTCCTTCCCTCTGTAGGGATTCTCGAAGACCTGCTCAGCAAAGCCACAGTGCTGGGACAAGGGTCTGGGTTCAGACTGAAACAGGGAAAATTCAGGTTGGATCTAAGGCAGAAGCTCTTCCCTGTGAGGGTGCTGAGGCGCTGGCACAGGGTGCCCAGAGAAGCTGTGGCTGCCCCATCCCTGGCAGTGCTCAAGGCCAGGTTGGACACAGGGGCTTGGAGCAAGCTGCTCCAGTGGAAGGGGTCCCTGCCTGTGGCAGGGGGTTGGAACTGGATGAGCTCTAAGGTCCCTTCCAACTCACATCCCCTTGTGCTTGCTGCTCAGCCAGGGCTGCTCCCTTCCACCCTGGGAAGTTCAGCTGACTGAATTCTCCATTTCTGGCTGCCTGTTTGTCCCCTCCTGGTGTTGGCTTTCTCCAAAAAGCAAAGGTATTTGTCAAAAGCAGTGATTGCCAAGTCACAACAAGGCACATGGGTGCTACATGGAACCCACTATATCCAATGAGACCCAACCCACACAT
Source organism: Lathamus discolor (assembly GCF_037157495.1). NCBI lineage: Eukaryota > Metazoa > Chordata > Aves > Psittaciformes > Psittacidae > Lathamus > Lathamus discolor. The sequence goes on from NC_088884.1 coordinate 527,779, forward strand.
GGCCACTGGAGACACCAACAGCACCTCAGCTGCAGGACAAGTCCATGCCATTGCTCTACACAGCATCCAGTCTCTCTGCAGATGAGGCTGTATCCCCTGTTACTTCACCACCACCCCAATCTGGCTTTAGGATAGAGTTCTCCAGAGGAGGATCATGGTCAGTTGAGGCAGACTCCATAATGTACCAAGAAAACAAAAGAGAAGGTGGAATAGACAACTCATCCCTCCACATGCAGGACATACAGACAATGAATTATGAAATGGGTACCATAACAAAACAAGCTGACCTCCCCAGTGGCTGGTGCAGAGCTCCAGGAGGGAGACGATCAATTCCCTGCAGGAAATCAGAGCTGTATTTCATTAAAGCACCAAAATCATCCTCCTCTGCACCCTACGCATTGCATCACCTGAGGGTGCCATCAGAGACGAGTGAAGAACAACAGTGCCCTCTACCAAATGAAACAGCCAATGACTCCTGCAGCCTCCCTCCCGAGCCCAGGCAGCCGGGACAGGAACAGCCCCGTTCTCCATAGGAACCTTGGTTCAGGCTGGGCTCTGGGTGATGTGGCCCAGGTTCAGGTCACTCAGGCCAAGCATGACCACCAGCACCTCATCTTCCTTGGTGGTGATGTGTGCTGGTGCCTTCGATGTACCAGGCTGGAAACTACCTCTGACTGCTGCACAACACAGGCACGGATGAGCCGAACAGTGGTGCTAGTAATCCTCTTTTAATCCCATTGTTATCCCATCTGCCCTTCCAGTACCCATGCTGACCACTAAGACAGACAATGAGGGGACAGGCTCAGCCAGAAAGATGCTCTCACTATTAGACTTGTAAATAATCTGAGGTACTCAACAACTGTTCTTCCAATTTCAAAACATTTCTCACACAGAAAAGTAATTTTTTGATCTAAAGATGCTTCAAGCTTCTAATTCTTCAGAAAGGCTTTCTGCAACGGAAAGAAGTGGTAACACTTCCACCACCTCCACGGCTACACACAGGTAGAATCCCACAATGGTTTGGGTTGAAGCCCATCCAGTCCCAACCCCTGCCATGGGCAGGGACCCCTTCCACTGGAGCAGCTTGCTCCAAGCCCCTGTGTCCAACCTGGCCTTGAGCACTGCCAGGGATGGGGCAGCCACAGCTTCTCTGGGCACCCTGTGCCAGCGCCTCAGCACCCTCACAGGGAAGAGCTTCTGCCTAAGAGCTCAGCTCAGTCTCCCCTCGGGCAGGTTCAAGCCATTCCCCTTGGCCTGTCCCTACAGGCCCTTGTCCCAAGCCCCTCTCCAGGTTCCCTGCAGCCCCTTTAGGCACTGGAGCTGCTCTCAGGTCTCCCCTTCAGGAGCCTTCTCTTCTCCAGGCTGACCCAACCCAGCTCTCTCAGCCTGGCTCCAGAGCAGAGATGCTCCAGCCCAGGTACCGAGGAAGTAACTAAATACATCCCTGGCACACGAGGAGGGTTTATTCCACTCTTAAAATTATTTGTCTTTTCTCAGAAAAAAGAGGAAATGTCAAAGCTGGGCCTGACGGGACTTTGATAACGTGGCTTCATGTATTAGCAATTTAAACACTGTGATGACGGCAAACAACTGGAAACGCTGCCACAAATATATGGGCAGACAAGGAGTAGTAAATGAGAGGTCCCTCCCAGGCAAAACAGGCAGTTCCCTGGAGACCACTGACTCCCACATCCTCCACAGGCATCAATGTATGATAGAAAGGCAAAGCTCTGATAAAGGTTCTCAACCCACGGTTATTGCACACCCAGGAACATCTCTAGGTCTTGGTCAGCCCCAGCATCCCACAACATGTTCTCCACAGCCAGTGTTGGTGCCTTCCCAGGCTGTGTCCCTGCATCTCCCAGTGCCGAGGACCTTTTGCTCCTTCCAGAATCCCAGTCCTGGAGAGCAACACCTCAGCCCTGTACCTGCCTGAACCTGGCACTGCCGGAGCTGCCAGGTTTGAGGAGGTAGCTGAATATCCCAGGAAAACCCAGACCCCTGTGCCTGCAAGTGCTCTCATCCCAGCAGCTCCAACGCAGCCTCACAGAGCTTCCCGGCACTTTCTCTCCACAGAAGGCAGATCTGCACGTGGAAGCAGACACCACCACAGAGCGCTTCCCAGAGGAGACACTACAGCATCTGCAAACAGACACAACTTGAGAAAGGTGAAGAGCAACGAGGTGATACCCAGCAGGAGGTGCTAGCCAGAAGCCGTGGATCTCCACCAAGGCCAGGCTGCAGGCTCGCAGTGCATGGGAGCGTATGCTCCGCTCTCACACCTTCCTCACTCCACGGCCAAGGTGCTGTGACAAAAGGGCTGCTCAGCATCAGCACCAGGTGTTTGGCATGTCCTGCTCCACACCCAAACTTGCCCTTTAGTTTCTGGGTGTCTCTTCCAGGGAGATGAGCGGGCAGGTGAGGCCTGTTCCACCCCTGATCCATGTGGGAGACAGGCAGGATTTACCTTAGTGGTGAGTTCTGAGAAACACAGGGGAGTGAGGATCAGGGGAGGCACAATGGTTCAGGGTGAAATGAGCCCAAACTGGATGCCGGCACTACCACAAGACTTCCACATTCCAACATGTAGTAAGTAGATGCACATTTTACAGTGCCTGCAACCTATCCTAAAGAGCTATTTTGTCTTAACAACAGCTACCAAATGTCCCTTTGCAACCTTAAACAGAGCTGCAGGTCCTCCTCCCAGTAACTCCCTGGACCACAGACTCAAGACTACTCTGCAATTAACCCAAGGCACAAACAAGCCATGTTCAAAGCAGCCATTCCAGTGCCTGCTTCAGCAGAACCTTGTCCAACAACTGGCAAACTAGGTCCTGAAAAAGTGATACTCATATTTCATTTTATATATTGTAAATACTCCCTAATTACATTGCTGAGATTCGTGTGTGCAAGGTCAGCATGTACAGTCACAGCATAGAAACACCACAGAATGGTTTGGGTTGGAAGGGACCTTAAAGCTCATCCAGCTCCAACCTCCTGCCACAGGCAGGGACACTTTCCCACTAGAGCAGCTTGCTCCAAGCCCTGTCCAACCTGTCCCTACAGCCATTACTCAACTCCCATCCAAGAAGGGATTCCCCCATTGAGGCTTCATTCCTGGCCAAGCACATAGAGGCTGCCCACACTGTGAATCTCTCTTGTCCCACCAGTGAGACCAATGTGAATCCAGCTTCCTGCAGTGATCAGGATGACGACCAGTTCCCCATCACATGTTAACAGCTCCTTGTGCATGGCACTAACATCTCCCACACACTGGAAATGCCTCGTATGAGACATGCCCAGCTCTCACCTGCCTCGTCCACAGACACACGATGCTATAGCCACCTCCTGAACCACTAATGGGCCTCCTCTTGTTGTCTGAAGAAGTAAAACGTCAGTGCATAACTACTGAGAACATCTTGTTTCAAGTGCAAGATCTTGTGTTTTATCCTACTGAATTTCATCCTATTTATTATGCCAACTCATCCACTTCTGAAAGTAAAACGTTCTCACCTCAGAAGATGCCACATTAGCAGCATATTCCAGTTTTCTTTTCGCCACAGCTATTAGTGCAAGCGTTTCAGAGGTTAAATCATTAATCAGGTAGTGACAGATGACAGATTTCCAGTGCTACCCCACATTTCCTCCAGCTTTACTAACCATTTCCCACATGACACTGTCCTGAAATCCAAATGAGCTGGAACATTTCCTTAGCCAACATAGTCAGTCAATCTCCTTCAGCACAAAAACGTCCCTGGATAAACACTGTTCTGTCCTGTACCTTTCCCCACCTTCCTCTTCCTTCAAAATCTGTTCTGGGCACTCTTGAACGAGTTCACACACAGCACCTCAGCCGGGGTTGCTCAGAGCACTCCCATGCATGGGCTTCACCCTCACCTCACCTTTGCTAATGTGCCAGCAGTTTTCCCTATTATTTTTCCAGAATGCTGGTGTCATTGTTTCGGTGGGGCTGTTCTCTAAGGGAGGTAGGTCAGGAATCCGAGACCCCACAGCCAGGCCAGCAGGACCAACCAGAGATGGTGGCCAAGTCCAACCACGAGGCCAGCTCATAAGGCAGTAGCACAGAAATGGGGCAGGTCTCCAGACAAGCCAGGAAGCCAAGCTGCAGCTCACGGTTAAGGCCAGGTCTTATGCTCACCAGGCAGGTCTAGAGTCACGAGGCAGGTCTGAGATCAAGCTGGGAGATCAGTCCATGGGTTGGAGTCTGCATCAGGAGAGTCCATGGCCAGCCACAGGCATGACAATGAGTGAACTGGAGACCAGACTCCTTCACCATAGTTCAGGCAGGCACTGAAAGCTGCAGCTTAAACAGAGCTCCTGCGACCAGTGCTGTGGGAGGAGATCCCAGGTAAGCTGGTCTTGAAGACATCTTAGTGCCATCAGGGCCCTGCTGCTGCTCTCTCCAGCTGGCAGTACCCGTCCTGTTGGTTCCAAGCCAGCCAACATTGTGCTCCTTGCGACAGCGAATTGTTCTGGTAGGTTTGGACTTTATCTAATTACCTTTGATCTTGCTCATTCTTGTGGCTTAATATCTCTACATCCTCTTTCCTTACTCTTATTTGTAGAGTTGAAGAATTTACTATTACTCCTCTCAGTGTTCTCCAGGTCTAGCTCAGTTGAGTTCCTGGCAAACTGCATCTCACATTCATGATTTCAGATCCCCTGATACAGGGTTTTTTTGCAGATGAATCCTAGTCTTTGTTCTTTGAGAGCTTTGCTTATTCCTGGAAGCCTGGGGACAATCACATGTGGATTCTCTACCTGCAGGATTTATCTTTTGCCAGGAACACATTTTTGGGCAGGTTTTTGTAGCTTCAACTTAAAATATTCACTCAAAATCCCACATCTCCTTCAGCTTACTGAAGATGCTCAGTTCCATTTACTTCACTACATTTTTCTTCTTTACCAAATACAAAAAGCAGGATTCCCGACAATGTCATTTTCCAAAGCAGTATAAAGGTTTATGGCTTTGTCCTGCCTCTGGTTCTGCACCACACACCCCTCCCACCCTCAGCTTCACCATTGCCCCTGCCTTTCCCTAAAGCACACACGTGCCCCTCTGCCCTGTTCTCACCTTTAAGAACTGCTGGACTGAACAAATCACATGGCTCAACTTCTCCTCTGCACTCCTGAGCTGGCATTTCTATTCCAAATACCTCAGCCTTACCTTACTGGCCACTATCAGTTCCATCAGCGGAAGAGACAGCCTCTTTGGGAGCAGCCCGCCTGCCTGCCTGCTGCTTTCACCTGACCACCAGCTCCTCTCTTGTGTTCCTTCAGGCAAAGGTATGCCAACATCTATCTGATTTTCCTCTTCTTGTATTAAAACCAGCAATGCAGACAGCAGCGTATCCACATCACCCCCCTCATGTCTTGGTTTAAAGCCATTTCTGAGGGACCACATGCAGGGGTAGGTCCTTCCCCAAGGTGCTCCTTCTCCAAACACTGTTCATATCTAAACAGCCGGTGACCTACCAGCACTGGGAACCACCATAGGCATGTGCTGGGGCATCACCTCTGCAGGCAAAGGGCTTTAGCTCCAGCACAAGCCACACATGCCTCCTTCCATCACTGACGAGGCACATCAGGCAGCTCACGCTCAGTGACCTGATGCTCTCTAGGCCCCGAACTACGCGGTCCTTGGGAACACACTGAGGCAGAGAGGCAGGAGAATGGGAGGCAGACATACACCTGGGCTGGATGTGCTGGAAAATGGTCACTGACGGGCCACCTTTTTCTGCTTCATTTTAATCACAGCCCTACATGCCTTCACACTGAAAGACCATGTTCCTGCATCACCTGTGGGTAGATCTGTAGTCTCTCAGGTACTTGTACAAGTGCTGCCCACCTCCAGTAGCTGTCACATCCCCTGGGGACACCCCACTGCACCTCTGCGAGTGTGAATGAAGCTCCCAGCGGCTGCTCAACAAGCGGAGCACAGTCCCTCCGCTGCAAAGCTCTACCAGTGCCTCCACTCAGGGAGACAAAGTCATTCCTGTGCAGAACCACTGCTGCAGCTGGGATCCGAGGAGACCCCACTGCCCAGCAGCAGGTCTACACACCACGAGCTCATAGGGGACCAAGAGACCAGCCGGCATCCACATGCAGGTTCTTACACCCACACATCTCTGAGTACTGAAAGCTGAGGGACACCTAATGAGCTTGGTCCTGTGTCAACCACAGGGAAGGCAAAAAGATGAGTTCCCTGGATCCACTAGAAAGGTCACCACTTTCAGTCAAATATAGGGCATGGTGTTCAGAGTAGGTGCAAACAGGAATAAAAGGGTATAGTGAAGTGATGGGATTGAACCTGGATCTCCTCTTGGAATGTCAGGATGATACAAGAATGATCATCTCTATGGGAAAATGGGCAAAAGCAGAGATTTCAGTAGGGCCAGAAGAAATAAACTGAGAACATACAGAAAGTTTTAGTTATTTACCAAAGAAACTCTGTTTAGGCCCCAAAGGATTTCAGTTCCACAGGCAGGAGGTATCTAAGGAGACCAGCACTAGGAAGTGAGAAATGTTGGTTTCTGCCTTGGGGCTTGTAACAGAGGTGTGCAAAAGAACATCTCCCTCCACAGCCAAGAACCACTGGAGCACCTATGAGCTGGGACCTGGGAGGGAAGTGCTGACCCAGAGGCACCCCTGGAGAAGAACTTGGCTCCTTTAGGTAGATCAATATGCAGCTCACGGCCTTTTCCCTCAAAGCATGAAAATACATGCAGGTTAAAGGAAGATCCTAATACCAGCTCCAAATGTCAACCCTGGAAGTAACTCTCTGAATTTCAATGAAGATCACAACAAATTTCCGGAGCTGCTCCCACCCTCGCCAGTCACCTTCAGTCTGTCTCAACAAGAGTCAAGTCAGGTCTCTGCCATGTAGCCCTGCCACCCTCCTCCATCGACAAACAGAGCTGGAGATGTCCACAGCTCTGATGTGGTTTTCTTCCCCAGCAAAACACAGTCAGGCCAGAACTCTTCCACCAGTGCAGAGCCCACCCAGCTGCTGGGCTGTGCCTAAACTGACAAAACAGGCACTGTCTTTGATCTTGATGAGAAGTGGCAGAGCAACGTCATGTCTATAGAGTGAAACTTCATTCTGTGCCCAAGCGTCATGGCCGCATTCAAACTACCTCCCACAAACCATCTGTACCTCAATGCTGTGCCCAAGCTTTGTCTGGAAAAGTTGGCAAAGCCAAAGCCAGGCTGGAGGACGTGCCAAGAGCCAGCCAGGATGGACAACTGGAGGAAAGCGCTCATGCCTCTGCTCCAGCTTCAGGTTTCACATCTCACTGCAGTTTCAATTCAACCCAAACATGGAGCATCCTCCAAGAAAGCACCTAGCAAGCATGAACTCACAGAAACAGGGAGGCCTTCTGAACCATATGGATTAGTCTATTCTCTTTTTCATTTAGCATCACGAAAGGACAGAGCAAGCAGTCCTGTGCACTGATATGGCTCCAGAGCACTGCTCCAAAGCAGCACAAGAGGGAGGAAGGTGGAACCTTCTCAGTGGAATTCCCAACTCATCAGCCCTAATCACCCCTGAAAAAGGAAGAATATCCTGATCAAGTCTTTACTGTCATCCAATGTTTCCCATCAGCACAACATGAACACTTCTGATGGGCCCGGCCACACAAGTGAATGCAGGAGGGAGGGCAAAAGCAGCGGTGCCCAGCACAGCAAGATGGGGCACATACAGAGCTAATCTGAAGGAAGAATGAGAATGAGCACTGGGAACGTGAGCTGGAGCTGCAGATGGAGAGCCAGCAACTGAACAAATCGGGGGGGTGGGGAGGGGTGGTGTGGGGAGGCAGGCGGGGGAGAAGAAAAGCTTTGCTGGGTGCAGGTTCGAGGTGCTGCTGGTGGAGTCCTGCTCCCATAACATCCTCCATGGCCACAAGATCAGGTCCCAGAGGGACCGATGTCCAAGTGTCCTAGAGTACACCTGACCTGCCACATACTCATCACAGCACACACATGGTTAGTCGCTCACTTATGGAATCCAGTCATCCTGGTAAAGGAGATGCCCAAGGTTGCACATTTACAACTCTCCAGAAGGACTGGCATTAGAACAAAGAAAAGACTTTGTAAGTGGGTTCAGGCTTCCAGAAACAAGTTAGAACCAGTTGTGTGCAAACCAGAGAACTGTATTTTACCGAGGGCTTTTTCCACAACTTTGCTTCAACTTCACAATCGAGGATCAACTGTCACTTACCAGAATCCAGCTGTGTGAATTTTAAAGCTCATTTACTATGCAAAGTGAACTGCAGTGAATGTGACAAATCAAGGCCACTTATCTCCCAAGTAATACATTGAAAAAACAATAAGCCAGATGTTCTCCTCAGCTGCTTTACACCAGGACATGTTTAGGCTTGCTGGAAGCGTTTTCCATTCCATCCTCAGGCTGGGAGAGGAACGCTGCCCAGCAACTCCTGGTGATAAGGGGCAAGCTGTGGGATATGCCCCACAACAACAGGAGACCCATTCAGTCGTGGTGACGTCCAAGAGCACCACTTTGTTGGCACATGCAATGTGCAGCTCCTCCTGACACCACTGTCCTCAGGGAACAGCAAATTCCTGTTGGGTGGTGGCTAGAGATGGAATGTCAGGAGGACTGGGGCTGAGTTACAGCCACTTTTGATGCTTCTGTTGGACCAGAACAAACACGTGCAAAACACTGTTTCCTCTGGAAGTCCCCCAAAACATAATGTGGGGTTGGGGGGTTTAGATCAAGTCACACTCTCTTGCTCCACCACTCACCATCACCTCCATAAGACCAGTCATTCCAGTGATCTCCACTAAAGGGATGCTGAGTGCTCTTCTCTCAACAGCACCACACACTTACCGTGGATCAGCGTGTCCGCTGCTGGATGCTAATGCACCTAGTAACAGAAACTAACACCCAGAGATACAATCCTTCAGCTGCACCCATCGCAAAGAAAGGGCAAACTTGGAGACTGCTGGCAATTTAGAATCAATAGCTCCCAGTGCTGAGGGACACTGGTGCTGGAGCAGCTTACCTTGCCGGGAATCATACTGTCGCATCTGCACCTCCTCAACACATTCTGCTGGGAACCAGCCAGTCCTGCCCTTCACGGTTCCTTCCCAAAAGCCACCTTCACCAATGCTCAGCACTGTGGGGAGAAAGAAACAGGCATGTGAGAATGAGCAGGCTCCCAGGGAATGACCATTGTACAGTGTTAACACAGTGGAAACACGAAGTGCACAGCATGGAACCTCTGCCTGGGGTCAGGCGTGCTCTGGAGGAAGAAAGCACCTCAAGAAGCACCTTTAAAAGCTTCCTTCCCCCATGTCCAGAAGAAAGACAGTGTGTAGTCAATGGCCTTCATGCAGCCACGTGCTGTGAAAATGAAACAATAAGTTGGCAGCATTCTTCTTTGCATGAAGAGTTGTTAACGGGGACCCAGTCATAGCATGGGCTTTGGTAACACCAGTTCCTGGAAACCTGCCACCGACTGTAACTGCTGAGACCCTCAGAGCAACAGAGAAATCAGCCCCATGACCAAAACAAGGCCAAGAGAGAAAGAAACTGGCCAAGGCGACAACAAAAGTCACTGAGAATGGGGAAGCCTGGCTGGCTGTGTTGAAAAATCCAAGAGCTGTTTCACTCCAAATGACACAGCAAACAGGAAAGCACTTCCCTGCCACAGCAAAACTCTCCCAACCCATTAAGCCTTGGTTTTATATGCTCAAAGCTTAGAAAAACACAGAGGAAGTCTTGAAACGTGCTCTGAAGATTAAATGAATTCAGAGTCAAGGAGATTTTAACAGGGAATCGCATCAGGAGCATCCTCATTAAACCAGGGACCATCAGCTTGAGTTCCTCACCAACTGCTGCTGGAGAGGATGGCATCAGGGAGCCAGGAGAAACTGCTGAGGAGCTACAGAGAAACCAGCACTTCCGATTGCAACCACAGAAAGAACCAGAGCCCCCAGCACAGGCCCAGGTTCCAAAACAGCCTGAGGTTTGTCGGGAAAACCAGCCTGATGCCAGCTGCCATCTCCAAGCTCCCTGCAACTGCATTCATAAAATCACAGAATCATAGAATGGTTAGGGTTGGAAAGGACCTCAAGATCATCCAGTTCCAACCCCCCTGCCATGGGCAGGGACACCTCACACTAAACCATCCCACCCAAAGCTTTGTCCAACCTGGCCTTGAACACCCCCAGCGATGGAGCACTCACAACCTCCCTGGGCAACCCATTCCAGTGTCTCACCACCCTCACAGGAAAGAATTTCCTCCTTATATCCAATCTAAACTTCCCCTGTTTAAGTCTTAACCTGTTACCCCTTGTCCTGTCACTACAGTCCCTAATGAACAGTCCATCCCTAGCATCCTTATTGGCCCCCTTCAGGTACTGGAAGGCTTCTATGGGGTCTCCACGCAGCCTTCTCTTCTCCAGGCTGAACAGCCCCAACTTCCTCAGCCTGTCTCCATACGGGAGGTGCTCCAGTCCCTGATCATCCTCATGGCCTCCTCTGGACTTGTTCCAACAGTTCCCTGTCCTTTTTATGTTGAGGACACCAGAACTGCACACAATGCTCCAGGTGAGGTCTCACAAGAGCAGAGTAGAGGGGCAGGATCACCTCCTTCGCCCTGCTGGTCACGCTCCTTTGGATGCAGCCCAGGATACGGTTGCTTTCTGGGCTGCGAGCGCACACTGAAGCTGGCTCATGTTCATTTTCTCATCGACCAGCACCCCCAAGTCCTTCTCTGCAGGGCTGCTCTGAATCTCCTCTCTGCCCAACCTGTAGCTGTGCCTGGGATTGCTCCGATTCCCCACTCTAAGGCCAGCAGCCCTGTAAGAAAGATCTGGATTGGTTTGGGATATGTAAAATGCATCAGATGTGACCATTGCATTTCCTACAGCAACAGAGAAAAAGACTGTCACTGCCAGAGCACAGCAACAATGCAACAGTGCAAGAGAGGAAGAGGGACGTGAGAATTGTTACTGATCTTTCTGGAAGTTCCCCATTTATAGTTCACACCCAAGGTGCCCAGATACTACCCCCGTTTTATCCAGGGAACGGCTGATGTGCATTTCCCACTTGAATTCAAGCATTTGCAAGGCCAGTGAATTGCAGCATCCTGATACAAGGAAGTGCAGAGGAGCAGTTACATGTTCTCAGGTTAATGCGGCTCACAGCACCTCCCTAACACTTTAACTCAGTGGTTTCTGGAACAGACTCTGAATTCCTGTGTTAGATGAAGTCTATAAAGATCAAGAGAAAGTGCTGCACATCACCCCAGAGTGATAAGCTCTCGATACACCCTTCAGAAAACATTACATTGTGGCATCCAGAACAGCAATTCATTTGACATCCCGACAGAAACCAGCAGTCAGCATGCTGGGCTCCTGCTCTCAGTGATCTCACATGCATTCCCTCAGCATCAGCTGGATCACAAGCTCTTAAAAACAAGCCCAGCACATCAAGAGATCCCCCTGACTAGCACAGAGACGTGGGTGTTCTTGGGACTTGCTTTGAAACTTCAGGAGCCATTAGAAAACCCCACAGAACAGAGCGGGGACACACACTGGATTCTTCAGCTCCTCAGCAAATCCGTGGGCAACAGGCAACAGGAAAAGGTTGATGCTGGCTCTAGTTTAGACTTGAATCATCTTATCTTGTGCTCCTTCCCAGGGCTGTTTCTCCAACTTTGTAACCATACCTTAAGCTCACCAGTAATCAGAAATGCTCTGGAGTGAACGTGGCAGTGACAGCACGAGCTGCTCCTCCCACAGGCTGCAGGTTCACACACAAGCCTTGGGACCTGGCCCAGCACAAGGGCAGTGACCTTGGAGGCTGCTGGATGCTTCCCCCAACCATCCTGCAGGGCTTATAGAAGATGAGGAACCTCCTGTGGCCGATTACCAAAAAGGCCCTTTGGCAATGGGCTGACAGTTACGAGGCAATCAGCAAGCACAGGGAAACCTTATGGTCTGGTTGTCCTAAAGCTGCACTGCAGCCTGGCAGGAGCAGAGCTGCTCAGTGCTATTCAGCTCTAGACGCAAGAAACCACCAAGCAGAGACCACAGGTACGACACTATCCCCAGAGACCACATTTTGGTCCTCAGGAGGAACAGCTCTCGAGATAAACTCTTTGAGATTTGTACCTCAAGGCTACGCAGGTACCTTCTGGCTGTGCGTGGTGTCAGAGCAGCTACTGCTCATCTTCACCACAGCACAAGGATTCTGCGCAACTCCCAGTATCCCACCACCCCTCACTTTGTACCCATCACCTCGGAACTGGCTGGGCCCTCTGCAGAGCACAGAGATGCCTGGTTTGAAGGGATGAGCCCCACTCCCCGACAGACGTCCGCTCAGACCACCTCCCCATGTGGACATGTCCACCTACAGCTGAAACACGGTGAGGCATCTGCCCTGAATGCCACGAGGGGCTGGGGAGGCTGCCGCGCCTGATTGCTCTCTCAGGATGTCCCTGCTGCCTGTCCCCTGCATCCTTCCCCTGCTACTCCTGGGGTCCCTCCTTTCCGCACTGGGCTCCATGCGTGTTGGCTGCACTGCTCTGTGCCCCAGCTGGTAATCTCTACACAAACCCCCGTGCAATCAGCTCTCCTCATCAATGCAGCGCTGCCTTCCAACATGAAACCTCTCAGGGAAATGGTTTCTTTCGTCTTTTCCTGTTCTGACCAAACACAGCAGCAGCACCGACTGCGCAGGGGTTCAAATGCTCTTGGTATGTCCCTTAACACCAGTGTCTCTGGGGCCCGCCCACCACCCGCCCTGGCAGGGCAATCTGATCTGCCCTTTCTGGGAAGTGCCAGCAGTGGGAATACAACAGAAGGCTTAAGTCCCCGTTGGCAGATTTAGGGGACTTTCAGCTCAGGGACAGAGCAGCACACCTTACCCCAGACATGGAGCATGGCCCCACTGCCAGGCTGGAATTCCTGGTACTGGGTGGAATGATGGTGGTATTCCATATCCCGACTGGCAGAAGGCACAGGCACATCCATACTACCATGTACAGCACCTTCCCAATCCAGCTCCCTCCCAGCCCTCCACAGACAGCACTCTTGGATTTATCCCTGCGCCCATTACCACAGTGCCCATGTGTCATTCCCAGCTATATCCAAACATTAAAGTTACTAACAGATTAAGCACTGCTTCATGCCAGACACAGCGAATTCCCAGAGAACAGGAACTTCACGTTCGCCTGTATGGAGGCATTAGTCCTATCGGAAGCAAGGGAAAAGCAAACAAACAAGGCAGCCTGATTTACAAGCCAAACAGGAGACTCATTTCAGTCTCTTCTCTAGATCTTTTTTGAGATGCAAATGCTCCTGCTCTCCAAAGGTTATGATGTAGTCACAGCTTGGAACAGACCCAAATCCCGTACCTTATTTCCCATTGCTCTCATCCAAGCTTTAGAAGCTTTGCTAACACTTCCCAGTAGAAAATTTCTCTTTTCTAGTACTCTGTGTTTCCAGCTTCCAAAGCAGCCCCTCGTGGAGCAGAGCTCATCCAGCTCTCCAGAGCCTTCTGTTCTTGCCTTCTATGCTTGGCTCTTCAGTCACACAGGGCTCCTTCTCCAGATTTGCTGCTTTTCAGGGTTGGAAGGACCGAGGTTCCAGCCTGTCTGCCATCAACCTGAACACACATTTTAAGGTAACAGCAAACTGAGGCTGTTCTAACGAAAGGAAACACCTGAAGTTGTCCATATTTCACTGTCTTGTCTCTACGGATGTTAGATAGGACAATACAAAACCCTTGCTCAAGATCAGCAACAACCATGGCTCTCCCCTCATGTGACAAGCAGCCACCTCACTGGAGAAGGCTATCAGCTTAGTTAAGCAGGATTTCTCCTTCACAAATCCAGGCTGGCTACTCCCTATCACCATCCTGCCCTTCATGTCTTTGGAAAATGTTTCCAGGGTTAGCTGCTCCATCACCTTCCCAAGGATCAAGGTGAGACTGACCAGCCTGGAGTTCCCCACACCTCAGCCTTGCTCTTCTTGAAATCAGGAGCGACATTTGCTTTCTTCCAGTCATCAGGAACCTCTCCTGACCACCACAGCCTCTCAGAGATAATGGAGAGTGGCCTGGCAAAGCCATCAGGCAGGTCCTTCAGCATTCAGTGGTGCATCCCTTCAGGCCCACGGACTCACATATGTCCAGTTTGAATGTTCCCTAAACTGATCCTCCTCCACTGAGGTATGTCTACCTTGCCATGGCCTATAGAATCATAGAACGGTTTGGGTTGGAAAGGACCTTAAGATCATCCAGTTCCAACTCCCTGCAATAGGCAGGGATGCCTCACACTAGACCGTGTCACCCAAGGCTCTGTCCAACCTGGCCTTGAACACTGCCAGGGATGGGGCATTCACCACTTCTTTGGCCAACCTGTTCCAGTGCCTCAGCATCCTCACAGGGAAGAGCTTCTTCCTTATATCTAACCTGAACCTCCCCTGTTTCAGTTTCTGTCCCAGGGACCTGGGATTGCTGAAGCCTGCTCTTGCCAGTGAAGGCTGAGGTGAAGGTGGGTACCTCAGCCCAGTCAGCTCATTCAAACCCTTCTTGCTGTACAAACACACACTTCCTCAGAAATGAGGTACAGAGAGCCTGAGCTTTGGGCTGGCAGGGAGAGGAGCAGATGGGTGCCAAGGAGCTCTGAGGCTACAGCAGTTCATGTTTGCCAAACTGACAGGACCACGTTCAAAGCAGCAGCTTGCATTCAGCAGGACTTAAGCAGGGCCTGGCTCGGCACATGGATGCTGCCTTCCAGCAGTCTCTCCTGACAAGTCACTCCAAAAGTGTCCAAGGCCAGGCTAGACGAGGCTTGAAGCAAGCTGCTCCAGTGGAAGGTGTCCCTGCCCATGGCAGGGGTTTGGAACTGGATGAGCTTTAACATCCCTTCAACACAGAGCATTCTATGATCCTAAAATGGTTCTGTGATTTTCTTCTGCAAAGTCATACTCTTCTTTAGCTCCAGGCTCAGACCGCCCCATGAACCCAGCTCCCCTGGGACAGCCCTGCTCTTCCATGGGGGCCTTACACAGGAAATCCACAGCGGTCAAGAAAAAGCTGGCACTGACAGGAGGAGAGAAATAATGGTCTGCTGAGGCCTACAAATCACTGGTGCAAGCTGGGGACTCACACAACCACCAGCTCTGAAGGTCACTGGTAATTTGAATAGCTGTAAACATGGTAATGAGGCAAATACTGACTCACGTTGGGATGCGCAGCCAAAGTGCTTAAATATGCCTTGAAGGTATTAACAAACAAGACACGCTGGGGATAAACTCCTCTGCTGAAGGAAGTCACAGGCAGTGCACTCTGGATCCCAGTCAGGTCCTGCTGCCACCTCCCAGTGCCATACTGGGCCGCCGTGTGCTCCATGGCCTCCAAGCAGCCAAGTGACCACATTCTCGGTTGGGTTTGCCTGCAAGGACCCCTCAGCCTCCTGCTTCAGGGCCCTGGGGGAAAAGCCCACAGAAGCTGCTGAAATCCTGTGGGCTTTCTGCCAGCCACTCTGGAGGATTCCCTCACGGCTCCCTCCCCACTCTCATACCAAATGCAGACATTCCTACCCTTCCCCTGCGAGGCACAAATCCACCTTCCCCAGCTGTGCTACCAGGGACCTGCCCTTCTTTCCCCCACTTAAATCGCAGCTCTCACTCATCATAAACATGTCTTCCAGACCATTTTATGCTGCCTCCTACATGCTTCACTGTACCTGCAAACTTCTCCTTTGGATAATCCAACGTAGCATCCTTCAGGTCTTGTGGAAAATTCCCTACTGAGGTGATGCTCATGGACCCCAGCCAGCTGCAGATGACAAAGCAGCTGTCCTGACCAAAGACTGTTTTCCTTTGTGTTCCTTCTATTCATTTCAGCCCCATTTAACCCTTAAAGCCTACACATAGAACCACTTTAGCAGTGTCAGCTCTTCCAGACCACCTCTCTGCACCCCATACTTGCTTTGCAGCTCCTACAGTTCGACTCTACAACCTGCAGTTCCAGGATCTAGTCCTGCCCCTTTGCTGCACAGCACAAAGCAGGTCTTCAGCCTGTCAGAACTCCAGATGCCACCAAGATGCGCCTTTCACATGGGCTAACAGCATCCCGGGTGGCTGGGACTGCACAGCTCTTTAGCTGGTTGCTGCCCTCTCTGTTCCTCTCGAAGCACCCGGTCTCCTTCGCTTCACAGGTTCCAAGGCCAAAAGAAATGAAAACATGAAAAAAAGGAAAAAAGGAAAGAACTAACTGCTGGTGGCTGTGGGCTTCCCCTTCTAGAGTCCCTGCACAAGGATGGATGCTCCTTTCCACAGTAATCCCAGAAGCTGCCTTTTTACACAGTCCCCCAGGTACAGGTTTCCCCCACTTTGATTTGTTCCTGCTTCTTCCCTAAAGGGAACTGTCATTCCCAGCACCCAAACTGCTCATTTACTCATGGACTGGGCTCAGGCCAAACCTTGCCTCATTCACTGCTCAAGCAGGATCTTCCTCCTCCTCTCTGTCTCGCAGACAACTTCCCTCTCCTGCTCTGTTAGCACAGGGACCCCTGAGGATGCAGCAGCCACTGGCCCAGTTTCCGCGGTGTCTGCTCATGAGGCATGGTCCCATCTTGCTCTGAGGAGCACAGGATCTCTTCATCATCAGAGATTGCCCCACCATATTTGTCCTCCCAGCTTCTGTGTGGCGAGTCCTGACGATGGCACCGTGCCTGGAATGCAGCACAACCCGCAGAGTGCTCCCATTCCAGGTCTTCCTTGAGAAGCTGCATGACCCATCCACCTACATCTGCACGACCCATCCACCTACATCTGCACGACCCATCCACCTACATCTGCACCACCCATGCACCTTCAAATGCACAAACCATCCACCTGCATCTGCACCACCCATCCACCTGCATCTGCACAGACTCGGCTTGGACCTGATCTGCCCACAGACCACTTTGGCCTTTGCAGTCACTGGTACCTTGTAACATTTTGTTTGTTACCCCTGCCTAAAGCCATTACTACAAGGAAATAGGAGAGCTGGAAGACTTGGATCAACCTGCGCTGCAGGGAACATGCCCTGGAAAGTTTCCTCCCAAGGGCTACCTGTGGGGTCACCCGTGAGCCATGCGTGAAGGCCTGACACACAGTGTAAAGGAGACCTGATCCCACTGGGACCCTCCCTGCGCTTACAGCAGTGGTGCCACAGAGGTTTTCTCCAACACAGCCATCCATTGACCACCTCTGCTCCCAGAAAGGGTGCACAGCAGAGCTGCTGCCCAAATCCTACACACTGGCCAGCTCTTGCACTGGGAGGTCCCATTTGCACTCTTGTCACCCCAGAGCTAATGACAGAGTCAGAAGCTCATAACTTACTGCATCCATCTCCATTATCTACTGCAGGACACTGAAATCGAATGGACAAGCTATTCCACAGCCAAGCACATGTGAGCCCTGTCCTCCCATCTCAGACTAGCGCTGAGAAGCACCTGATGAAAAGCTGAAAGGACCCTGGTGACACCAGCATAGCCCCTGCTGTGTGCAGACGTGACTTCCAGTTCAGATTCTGCTGTGCTTGGGACAAGTTAATGTATGAAGAGAAATAACAACCTGGAATGTACCAAGGAAACCTCCGTGGGCCCTTCTTCCCATCATGGAACACCCTCAACTCCATTTCTGACAGGCTTCCTGGAATCAACCCTTCCCATAGCTCTGCTCATCTCCCCTTCGCACTCCCACAGTGAACTCTGCTGAGGTCCCTCAAGCTCGACTCCCAGCCCAGGCTTCCCACCTGCTCTAACGATGTCCCCAGATCCCGACTCCCGGGCAGTGCCGATTGCTCCTTCCAGCACTCCCAGCAAAGCAACACCACCAGTGACTGGGGACAGCCCTGATGCTCCCTGTGACCCCTGTGATGCTCCAGCACAAACCTGCTCATCCCAGCTCCCTGCAGGCACCTCTGGCACTGCTCAGACTTGCCCTTTCCTTCACTTACCTGGGCACTGTGATGCATTCCCATCAATTCCAACCCCCTGCAGTTCCCCGTCACCTCCTCAGGCCTCACGGGGATCTCACCACTGCCCTGTGTGGCGTTTGCTGTGTCCTCAGGAGCCATCATGGCCAAATTCCCAAATAACAGGGTCATTTCATTTCAGCTCCCAAGGGGCAGAAAAACACCACAATTCCCATCTTATGCCCTGAGCTACAAGCAAGGGACAAATCCGTTCTGCCTGGTTTCCCTAGGAGATGACTATCAGGAAGCCATCTGGGGACAGAAATAGAATCTGAGTCCAGAGACTTCCAAACCTTGTGATGAGGCTCACCCAAACCCTGCAGATAACACCGTGCAACAGCAGCAGAGACGTGCGCTGACCCCAGCGAGGGGCACCAGAGCCAGGATTCAGGAACCCTCCCTGGCCACTCTGGCAGAAAGGGCATCCCAAAGCCACCCTGACCATGAAAGATGCCCTCAGCAGTGAGGGAGAACAGCAGACAGAGTTTGTGTTTCTCTCAAACCTGATACACGACTGCAAGTCTTCTTCCAGTGCCTAAAGGGGCTCCAGGAAACCTGGAGAGGGGCTTGGGACAAGGGCCTGTAGGGACAGGCCAAGGGGAATGGCTTGAACCTGCCCGAGGGGAGACTGAGATGAGCTCTTAGGCAGAAGCTCTTCCCTGTGAGGGTGCTGAGGCGCTGGCACAGGGTGCCCAGAGAAGCTGTGGCTGCCCCATCCCTGGCAGTGCTCAAGGCCAGGTTGGACACAGGGGCTTGGAGCAAGCTGCTCCAGTGGAAGGGGTCCCTGCCCGTGGCAGGGGTTGGAGCTGGATGAGCTTTAAGGGCCCTTCCAACCCAACCCAGTCTGGGATTCTGAGTGACATATCTGCAGTGCTTGGTAACACAGGACGATGATCATCCAGGGCCCTCCTGCTACCAGCACTATTGCTTTCCATATGCCACAAGACTTCCTAAATCCCAGCACGCAGGACCACTTGCAGTTCCAATATGCAGCTGCTAAGTGTGGCTGAAGCCATCAACTTGCCTGCATTGCTAAGATCCTGTTCCAGTCAATCCTACCCCAGCAGAGCCAGGAAGACCTGGTACAAGCAAAGACAAAGTCCAGAGAGAAAAACAGCAAAACATAGCTACCCTGATCGCACTGCAAGACTGGATGCACACCTGGAAACACCACCAGCACATACCTACAACCCAAGGTCAAGTCCAGAGGAGCAGGGTACACAAGTCTCTTGGCTCTGTACCAGCAAACAAGCAAATGCTGCCTCTACTTGTGCAGCTCCATGTCCTGGACAATGTCTCCTGTAACCTGGGTATTGTAAGGAGCACTCAAATCTGTCTGGTAGGCCAACATGGAGATGATGTGGCATCTCAACCATGCTCTTCACCTTCACGTTTTTCACCTCTGAGCCAGTGCTGCACTGGGGACCCAGAAAAAGAGAAGGTGCCAGAATCTGCAGCAGCAAGTTCTGCCCAATGTCAGCTCTAAATCACTGCTGCTGAGCTCAGAGAAATCATCAGCAACTGACCCATTTTTTGGTCAAGTCCCTCATCTGAGCTGCAGCATCGCTCTGTGACCTTCACTCAGCCCCAGAGCTCATCAGGCTCCCAGTTCCTTCCTATTATTGTTTTTCCACACCAAGACAGGTTTCTCCTCTTTTCCATTCGATTTGCTATGTCTGTACTGAGCCATATCTAAACTGGAAGTAAGCCAAGCAACGTAAAGCTTCACATGGCTTCCAACCCTTCTGCAAACTCCCAGCTCATCTCAACACCTGAGCACACTGCCCAAGTCTTGTATTCACATATCACACACACAGGCGACACATTCTCTAGCGCACAGTTACTCACACTCTTGATACCCAAATCTCAGGAGTGTTTGTGAGCCACCATCAGCAGTATCCTCACCCCAGAAGCAGTCCACCCGTTGTGCCATGCAGGTCTCGGGATGTCAGACCTGGGAAGGTGGAGTCTCTAGCAGCAGCACTACCAGGCTACAGCCTTCCTGACCCCCACAGCTGGGAGCCTCTCCAATCTGGTGAAGTTCCCAGATCCCTGGTGGGTGAAGCTCTAAAAACCAAGGCACTTACAGAGTCAGTGCCCCCCCGGTGTGTGCCACAAGAGCCCCGCTCTTCACTCTGCTCAGCTGCTGGATCTGTTACAAAACTAAAGTGCAATTACCAAAGTGGATTTTTAAATGTCCCATTACATTAATAACCCTAGTGTGTAGCCTCCATCTGGCAGATGGTGCAGGGTCCTGTCAGCACAATGACACATCTCACTTGGGCTTATTAATAAAAAATGAAGGGAGAGACAACTTGGCAGTATCAGGGAAAATAGGAAAGATTCGCATGGGGCCCCCAGGTGGACTTAAAAAGTGGTTTGTCCATCAGCCTCATCACCTTCATTGAAATATCCTGGTTACACTTGAACAAGCCTTCAGACACCTTCACTAATGACACCTTCATCTGCCACCACTGGCTCCTTTATTGACAACGGAGGAGAAGCCAGAGCCTGCATGCAACATGGAACAGAGTCCTCCTGTCAGTCAGGCCTGGATTAGGCACCTGCCACTCCACAGACACATCCAGCACCCACTGAACACACCCACATTGACACAGACCTCAAACCCACCAGAAAGCCATGCACAATGAGCCATCCCGGAGCAAAGCACACTCCAGTGGGATTCTGATGCATCCAGGAAACCACTTTGCTCTCCAGTGGGAAGTTCTACACCTATCCTGAGGCTGGATCCTCTCCCAGCTCTTCGCATGTGTGTCATTCTCCCTACCAAAGGCACTCCGCATTAGTTCCTACTGTAGAAGTGCTACCTGCCTTAGAAGCCCTCACCCCAATGGTCTCACCTGGATCTAACATGCTCTCTGCAGCCAGACTCTTCCTCAGCACCTCCCCTCAGGGAGTCCAGCCCTGGTGTTCAGAGCACTTCACCAACAACCGAGCAGCTCAAATGCAGTTACAGCAGGATGTAAGTGCACACGGAGCTTCCTACAACAGCCTTCAGTCATCCCCATCCAAACAGGGTCCATGTGACTGCTCTCCACAAGGGCCATCTGCCATTCTCCAGTCACAGCTCTCTCCCCTAGCTATACCAGTATATGGGGATAAAAAAGTCTCAAAGCAGAGTAAGTGGACTTCTTTCACCCAAAGGTGACGTTTTCTTTACAACATTATAACAAATTACTCCAGAAAGAATTCCCACACGAAGCGTTAGCTCAGGGTCTTCAGATATCCTGCCACGTACCCGCCAGCTCTCCATGTGGATTGGTGGAAGCTGGTGGGCTCTCTGGTCCTTTATTTACCTCTGCTGAGTTTGCAAGTGCTCTCTATGACCAGAGACAAATTAAACTTGGTGGCTGGTAGAGATCTTGACCAACAACCCATCAGTGGAAATAACCAACTAAAGGAGAGCTGCAGTCTCTGTGCGAGTTTCCTCTTGCATCAGAACGTTTCTCCCTCAAATAAAGAAGATAAATTAATAAAGACTGGAGAATTCCTGCCCCTTTGAACTTCTCTTTCGTTGAATCACAGTATGGGCTACGAGAGCAAGTAGAGAGAAATGTTCAGACCACACAATAAGAGACCTGAAATCTGCTTTTGAATTGCCTCACCAAGAATTTAAGAGTTGGAAATGACCATCACACCAGCAGGCTTTGAGATCCCATCAGCCCTGAGCTCAGTGTAGTCTATCAAATGTCCAACACAGCCTTTGCCTTGGCTTGCTCAAACTGCAGCCCCCAGTGATCCCATGAAATTGCTGGTTTGATTGATAGGGATGAGTACAGGGAGTGCTGTTGTTGAAACCTGCCCCTTTGGGCTTTGCACACAGGCTCCCCGGGGCCAGCGCAGTAACAGCCTGGGCTGAGGGGCACTTTCTTACCTGCCCCTTCCCCATCACCTTACGCTTGGGGCTCCGGCTTCCACAGAGGAACAGAGGCACAGCTGGGTCCAGGAGGTCCGAGGTGGCGCAGGGCTTGGGTATAGCAGGATGGGAAATGAGATCACTGCGGACGAACGGGGACACGGCCTGAGGAAGGGGCACAGGAGGGAGCTGGCACTGCAGAGGGAGCTCAGACCACCCTTGCCTGCACCATCTGCCACCAGTGACATTGGAACCTGCCTGGCACCTTTAGACGCAGGCAGGTAAAAGCAATTAAGTTCAAGGCCTGGGGACATGAAAAGTCTCCAGGAGCAGATGGGATCCACCCGAGAGCCATGAGAAGGGAAGGGTAGGAGCCCGTACAACAGCGATGAGAGCAGAACACACCGCCCTTGGCCTGCACCCGCCTGCAGCACAACACATGCTCCAACAGAAGACACGCTCTGCAAGGGTTTGTCACGCTCCCCCTCCACATTGTGCTCCTCAGTGCTACAAGGACACACCAACCACAAGGCTGGCCAATGCCCCTCACTGCCGCATTTCATGCCCACTACTCCTCAGGAACAAGGTCTGTGTGTGCAGGGAGTGACTGGGCCTGGAAGGACCTGGTGTGGCCACACACCCACCGTGTGTGACACCAGCACAGGAGCAGAGGCTGGATGGAGCCTGGTTTGCCCTCCGCAACCCAGCCCTGACCTGCCACGGCTCATCCTGGCTGGGGACAGGGTCCCTGTGCCCAAGGAGCCACGTGCTCAGCCATGGCCTCATCCAGAGCTTCAGGCTCCTCGTGCTGGACCAGCCCACGGCGCACTCTGCAGACAGGGACCCACCTTGAACCCAGCTCTCCAGGCGGTAGGGCTCGGAGCACACAGAGAGCTGCGGCTGCAGCAGTGCAGGAGCATGTGTAGCTTCCTCCATGCCAGAGCTCTGCTCCTCATCTGCAGCCACCCCAGTAGCAGCAACAAGAGCACATCTGCCTCTCCCCATCTCCCGCTGGCTCAGGCTCCAGCCCCTTCAGGCAGAAGGTATTCCTGCAGCAGGTCCTACAGCGTGTGGAATGAGGGGCTGTGGGCTCGGGGTCCACAGAGATGCCGTGTATAATCCACTGTGAGCACATCCTCCACCACACCAACTCCTGCCCCAAGCTATTCCAGCCCTGCAGCCTCCAGCTGCTGAGCTGATTTTTATAATCATCTTGCTTTTAATACAATCATTAGACAGTCATTATGCCTTTAATTAAGCATTTATTGTAAAAAATAGTGCCAATCAAAGCTGCAGGTTGAAAAAGGAAAGGAAGGGAATGAACATATTCCCAAAATGTTAATAAGGGCTTTCAGCCTCAGCAGAGCTTCAGAACCTGGTACCCGGCAGCAGATTCAGGATGTGAGATGGGAGCAGCCCTGACCCAGATGGAGCGGGCTGAAAGCTGACTGCTGTGGTTCCTCCTGCAGCCCATGCTCAGCCCACCTTGCCCCGTGCCTGACACCCAGAGCAGGCACTCCCACACCCAGCAACTCCCACCACAGATTCCTCTGGCTCAGGGGGCAGAGATCCTTCCTCCCCTGGTACCCCAAACCCCCGGGGCAGCCCCAGCAGCGCAGGGACCACAGGACAGGAGCCAAAGGCCTGGCCCGAGGGCACCCACAGGGCGCCGGAGGGGCTCCAGCCGCTCTGCTGCCCACACGAACCATCAGCGCCTGCCACCCACACGCACTGGACAGCGGCGACATTCCCCAGTCCCAGCCACTGCTACAGCCATGGTGCAGGGAAACCTGAGCCAATGTGTGTGACCATGTCCTTCCTCCTCGCCTTTGCAAAAGCACACAGGGAAATAACAGAGCAGCAGGAAGAGAAATCAGAGAACCCCACACTGGTTGGGTGGGATCTTAAAGCTCACCCAGCTCCAACCCCTGCCACAGGCAGGAACAATTTCCACTAGACCAGGGTGCTGAAAGCCCCGTCCAGCCTGGCCTTGAACACTGCCAGGGATGTCCATCCGTCCGTCCGTCCATCCATCCATCCATCCATCCCTTTCTGAGGTCTCCAGAGAAATGCCTCCATCCCCTGAAGAGATCCCACTATGACTGACCCAAGACCCCCACTTCTCCTTGTTACTGGTGCAACCTCACCACAAGCCTGGTATCATGTCCTGCCTCTAAAGCTTTGTATGTGTTCAGCCCCCTTCCATTTCAAGGTGGCACACCAGACCTGATGGGGAATCCTCTGGGAGTTCTGGTACTGCATACTTCAGTTGGATTCATCACAGCTCCTCATCTGTTCCCAACATAGCTGATTGCATTGAGACAGAGAAAGGGAGGGAGAAGCCCAGGCTCTGCTCTCTCTGGCACTCTGAAAGTGTCCCAACACAAGCCAATTTGAACTGGTAACTGGTCCCATCGATGCACTTCACAAATCAGAAACATGCACAGTTCAGCCTGCAACACTTGCACTCCTTTCTTCCTCCCCTTTTCTTATCAGCATCTGCCTCGCAACATTGACAGACTTTTGGAAAATCATGGGCAGGCACCTCAGATACATGGTGAGGCGCTGGCACAGGGTGCCCAGAGAAGCTGGGGCTGCCCCAGCCCTGGCAGTGCTCAAGGCCAGGTTGGACACAGGGGCTTGGAGCAAGCTGCTCCAGTGGAAGGGGTCCCTGCCCGTGGCAGGGGTTGGAGCTGGAGGAGCTTTAGGGTCCCTTTAACCCAAACCAGGCTGGGGTTCTGTGATCTAAGTCCAGCTGAGTGCGGGTGACAGGCGCAGCCGGGCTGCCCCATGCCAGGGAGCAGAGCTGTGAGCAGGGCTTGCATCAGGGCAGAGCTGTTCAGCACAGGCTCAGAGCAGGATTCACACGTGTGTGCAAGGGTATACACCACGGGCATCTGGCACTGCATGTGCCCAAGATTCAATACATGTGCACAGCACAACAGGGGTTGTTGGTGTCAGAGAGCCCTGATCAGGACACAGAGTCAGTAATTAGACAGCAACAGATCCCCTCCCATCACAATCAGCTGCGGAGTGCGGGGCAGGAGGAGGGCTCAGTGGTACCTGCGAGTAGTGGGCTCAGCCAGCACGGGGGTGAAGAGCAGCATCTGGGCATTGCCCGAGTGCGAGGCACAGCGAGAACAATGCTGGGAGTGACACAGCAGTGCCGAGACAGCTCTTTGTGATGCTCCTCCTGCCTTCGTTCCTTTCCATTACAGAGGAATGACCAAGGAGGCATTCCAGGGAAATAAAAGGAGGAAAAGGAGAGAAGTGCTGTGCACCTTGCATAATATACAAACCACACAGACACCCCCACTCCTCCCCTCCTCCTGCAGTCTGCCAGCACCAGCCTGTATCACAGCAGCCGTCACACCTGAGAGCCTCTGGATCCAGACACGCCAACTGAAGAGATGATGTCTGGGGATGAGCTGAAGGCTGCACCAGTGTCTGCCTCAGAGGGATCAAGCAGAAACCAGTCAATAATCCCCGCTCAGAAACAGCCCAGAAGCAGCAAACAGAAAATCCTGAAAATGTCATTTCCAGCTTTGCTGGCGATGAGATACCAGCACACAGCCTGAGATTGCTGAACCGCAGAGACTCCTGCTGCTGAGCACACCCACCCACAGGGTGGTCTTGATGCTGCACCATGTGCTCCCATTCACACTGGTCAAGCTCTCACTTGCCCACCATCACGTTGGTCACAAACTGGCCAGTTTATCTTGGCTAATGAGTTACCCAACCACAGCACCCACCTGAGCACACATGAGAAGATAAGTCCCAGTTGGGGGCCGCGGTGCATGAAGACAGATAGAGAGCAGCCAAGTCCACACAACACAGCTTGATGCAGCATCTCCCCTCTTGGTAGTTCAGCTCAGTGCCCAGACTAACAGGAGGTGCAGCTGGGCCCCAACCCCTGAACACCACATAGGATCAGGGACTGGTCTGGGTTGGAAGGGACCTTAGAGCCCCTCCAGCTCCAACCCCTGCCATGGGCAGGGACCCCTTCCACTGGAGCAGCTTGCTCCAAGCCCCTGTGTCCAACCTGGCCTTGAGCACTGCCAGGGATGGGGCAGCCACAGCTTCTCTGGGCACCCTGTGCCAGCGCCTCAGCACCCTCACAGGGAAGAGCTTCTGCCTAAGAGCTCAGCTCAGTCTCCCCTCGGGCAGGTTCAAGCCATTTGCCTTGTCCTGTCCCTACAGGCCCTTGTCCGAAGCCCCTCTCCAGGTTTTCTGCAGCCCCTTTAGGCACTGGAGCTGCTCTAAGGTATCCCCTTAAGGAGCCTTCTCTTCTCCAGGCTGACCCAGCCCAGCTCTCTGTGAAAGAAGCAACTTTGCAGATGTGGTGTGTGGGTTTCTTTTTAACATGTAATTACACAGATGAAGCTCAGGAGGCTCCTGGAATCCTCACAGAGTGAGCACTGCAGAGCAATATGTACAGAAACCACCTGCGTGATGCTTGGTCATTTGCAGGCTCAATGTCACCTGAAGGACAACAGCCTGGCCTTATTTTCACAGTACTAGATATAACAGACAACAAACCTGAAACCTAGGGGCCAAGGTCCCCCAGAGCCCACATGTCCCTGCAGCCACACATGAGCCAGGCTCCTGCACACCAGCATCTGCCCTGGTTTGTCACTGAGCACCTGCAGGGACCACAGACCTGGAGGAAGAGCCAAGGAGATGCTTTTTGCTCCTTGGGCAGTTTCTTGCTGCAGGAGAGGAAACACTGAGGCCTCTTCTCTCTCTCCCAGGGTGCTGGTGGGTTCTTTGGGTTGGGTTTTTTCCTATTGCTAATACATACACACTCAAGTGTAATATATTAATGAAAAGTGATACATAACCCCTGCCTGACTTCCCAGCACATGGAAGGAAAGAAGGAGGGAGAGAGCCTCCACTTCTTGTGCTGCATGCAGCGCATGAAGCGAGCAGACACGATGGTGACAACGGGCTGAAGAGTAGCCAGCATCCTCCTTCCCCAGTGTGGAAAGCAGAGGGAAAAGCAGGAGCTGCCCTGCACAGAGCATTCGCAGTGTCCATTTACTGGTGCTGAACAGGTTACACAAGTTAATGCATCCCCTCGAGTGGAGAATGCCCTCTGAGGGGTGCTCTGTGCTGCCCCCAGCTCTGTACTGGCAGCTCCAGCACGGGAGGACTGTCTGGATTCAGAGCCCATAGCTCAGCAGTCCATGGTGGGGGGAGGAAGGGAGGGGCCTCTACATCACCCTCATCTTCTGCACAAAGGTTGACACAGCCTCAGCAGCCCCTCGGCACAAGGGAAAAACCCAAGAAAACTCTTGTTTTCCCCTTGGCACAAGACACTTTGCAGTTTTTCTCTCATTACCCTCACACGCCCTTTGCCCATCGCATTCCCAAGCCTCTGGTGGGTATCAGAGAAGTGTGGGGTTGTCAGAGTACCAAGGTGCAGAGCCAGCGCTGTCACTGTCCTGCCGCACGGACCAGTGGTGGTCACGGCCATCTCCTGCTCTGTGCAAGGTGTCCCTGCCCGTGGCAGGGGGTGGAACTGGATGAGCCTTAAGGTCCCTTCCAACACAAACCACTCTGTGGTTCCGTGCTTGGTGCTGCGGAGCAGGACGTGTGCTGTGGGTGTGCAGGGTCTCCATGGCACTGGTGGCGTTGCTGGTGTGAAGGCAGCAGCCGCGGCTCATGCTTCCCTAGCTGGGGAGCACGGAGCGGCAGGCAGAGCTCTCGGCCAGAGCACCCAGAGCTCAGTACTACCCACAGAACGCACTCACAGCCACACACTGCACCAACTGCCAGGCAGGAGGGAGCCAGGACAAACGCAAGCCCATTGCCAAGCTGCATCGTGCTGCCTGTCCCCCCCATCCTCCCCACAAGCTGTCTTCCTGGAGGAGGAGCCCTGTCAGAGCCCCAGAGTTCAGGAAATCCCTTTGTCTGCTGCCTGAATCCTCTTGCCATTGAAGTGCCTGACGTGCTTTTGACGTATTAACACCACTCAAGCAGCTAAAATGTCTTGTCAAAGAAAGCAAGAAAGAGCCTTGGAGGTTATTACAGGCTGATGGGATTTTTCTAAACCCCTGGTGAATGAGCCCCATGCTGAGGAACATTTTGGGATCAGACACTTATGCGGGGACTGGCAGTTGCAATTCTAATTTACTGCTGCAGCTGAGAAAGCTTGTCCTTAAAGACAGAAGGATTAGGAATCCCCCAGATCCACTCAAGAGCCATATAGAAAGGAAATCCTGAACTGTAAAAGCACTCGGTGGCCTCTTGGGAAGGAATCCCCACCCTGCCGCATCACTCCGGAGAAGAAGGCAGGAAACAGTGACTGTGCCTCTCACTGTGGAGGTGGCCACAGCCATCCATCAGCCGGGAGCTCGGTGCCATCCATCAGCCGGGAGCTCAGCGGTTTGGCTGCATCCAAACCGCTCCCGCAGGGCCAGAGCTGCGCCAAACCCAGCACCCGGAGCCCCGAAGGAGGTTGAGCCCATAGTGACCGCTTCACCTCACCCTGCACCGCGCTCACATCCTCCCTCCTCCCCTTGCACATCGAGAGCAGCACAAAGCACAGAATTACTCTGATTTCTCATACTCCCATCTTGGACTGAAAACAAGGGCCACAGAGATCACCCGGTTCAGGCAGCCAGCAAAGCCCCGAGAAACGGAGAACCTGGCTCCATGTCTGACAGCGCCTGTGGGCAACGCCACCTTAGCCCTGGTGCATGGCAGGCTTAGGCACTCACCACCCATCCCAGACCTGGCCACAAGACACCCGCCACCCCATTCCCAGCACCCACACGCAACAGCAGCCACCGGAGGGCTCGATGGCCCCCGGAGCAGCCCGCAGCACTCATGCTGCCCAGTGGGTGCTGACAAGACAAACCTGCTCTCACAAATGAACCTGCTGCTCCTTTAAAACGCATTCACATTCCTGGCCTCCACGGCATGTGTCCTGCAGCAATAAATTCTGCAGTTTAACACCACACTGCACAAAGAACGCTCTCCTCTGCCTTAAGGCTGCAGCTAATATTTCTTTGTGCATCTCCAGGTTCCTGTATCAGAGGATTAGTGAGGAGCCTTGCTCCAACTATGAAAGCACAGCCTGCTGTCACACCACTTCATTCCCAAACAGGTAAGTCCTGAACTGCACAGGGGAACGAATCTCCTTGTGCAGGTGCTGCCGGAGGCTTCCATCACATTCGTTATCCCCCTGTACTTCACCACTGCCACTGCACACCATGGGGAAAGGGGACTTCAGCTGTCAGTGAGGCACAGCACAGATTTACACCATGTGTGCTCATTGGCTTCGCTTTGCTCTGACAAGTTTTCCTAATAGTTCCCAACTTCCCATCAGTTTGAGTGGGGCTGAGCAGTTCTGGAGCACTGCACTGATTTCACAGAGAGCATTGCTGGTTATGTTCTACTTCTAATTATTATTTGCAATCCTACAAAGAAACTGCTACTCCAAGCTCTACTATCTCAATACCAATAGCTAATTGACTCCCACCGCTATTGTATGTATCACTTAGGCTACTCTTCACTACATGCATGATTTAACAGAGTCCCAGACTGGTCTGTGTTGGAAGGGACCTTAAAGCTCATCCAGCTCCAACCCCTGCCACGGGCAGGGACCCCTTCCACTGGAGCATCTTGCTCCAAGCCCCTGTGTCCAACCTGGCCTTGAGCACTGCCAGGGATGGGGCAGCCACAGCTTCTCTGGGCACCCTGTGCCAGCGCCTCAGCACCCTCACAGGGAAGAGCTTCTGCCTAAGAGCTCAGCTCAGTCTCTTGTCCCAAGCCCCTTGTCCCTTGTCCCAAGCCCCTCTCCAGGTTCCCTGCAGCCCCTTTAGGCACTGGAGCTGCTCTCAGGTCTCCCCTTCAGGAGCCTTCTCTTCTCCAGGCTGCCCCAGCCCAGCTCTCCCAGCCTGGCTCCAGAGCAGAGCTGCTCCAGCCCTCGCAGCAGCTCCATGGCCACCTCTGGGCTCATTCCAACAGCTCCACGTCCCTCTTGTGCTGCTGCCCCAGAGCTGGATCAGGGCTGCAGGGGGGGTCTCCCCAGAGCCCAGCAGAGGGGCAGGATCCCCTCCCTGAGCTGCTGCTCATGCTCTGGGGATGCAGCCCAGCACTCGGGGGGGTTCTGGGCTCAAGCGCACACTGACAGCTTCATAATTTGCTCTGAACCACAACATCCCACTGCTCGCTCTGCCCCACGCTACCCTCCACAGCTCCCAGCAGCAGCACTCCCGCTCTCCCTGCCCGGCAGATGGTGCAGAAAGCTGGGAAGAGGACTCGGCAGCAGCACTCGCAGCTCTGTGAGCAGCAGCATGCCCATTTGCTTTTAACGCTCGTGGCTGTTTCACTGCTGCTTCTTTCAAACACAACTCACTAATCACATCATCCCAAGCAGCCCACGGACACCTCTGCAGTTCCAAATGCCACAAGCTGGCTGCACAATTAGCATCACAGACCTCTCCTCCTGTCCAAAGCGCTGTGCAGGATGACACTGCACTTCTCTCGAACACAAGGAAAGCACTTGGAAAATTAAACCTCTTCTGTGGTATTAAATACACCGAATTTGACGCAGACGTACAAAGCCCAGGACTAGGGCACTGCTTGGGCCACTCGCCTCGCCACAGCAGCTTCCAGAGGGATACAGCCCTGGCTTCTGTCTCCCACAATGGCAGAGTACAAAGCAACCAAGAGGACAAGTTGCCCTGGCACAGACAAGGGTGCACATCCCAACAGAGCCCCACCATCAGCGAGGCACTGCAAAAGGGCCAGGGACAGCTGCTGTGCTTCCAAATTCGCCCTTTGTCCTGCTACAGCCTGAGAGGATCAGTGTCACCCCTGTGCAAGTACAGCCAGAAGATTTTGCCTACAAGAAACCCACAGAGGGGCTTTGGGCAAGGGCCTGTAGGGACAGGCCAAGGGGAATGGCTTGAACCTGCCCGAGGGGAGACTGAGCTGAGCTCTTAGGCAGAAGCTCTTCCCTGTGAGGGTGCTGAGGCGCTGGCACAGGGTGCCCAGAGAAGCTGTGGCTGCCCCATCCCTGGCAGTGCTCAAGGCCAGGTTGGACACAGGGGCTTGGAGCAAGCTGCTCCAGTGGAAGGGGTCCCTGCCCATGGCAGGGGCTGGAGCTGGGTGAGCTTTAAGGTCCCTCCCAACCCAAACCAGGCTGGGATTCGATGATGACTTCAGCATCAACCTGAAAACTTTAAAGCTGTGTAGGAAATAACTACAGCCAGGGGGGCAGAAGAGAAGCTGGGAAGTTCTCTACTTAGCGCCAGCAAGGCTGGGGGGTGAAGGGACCACTGGCTGAGGTCCAAACACCGGACCCTTTACACAGTCAGCATTAAAATTCCTTGTGAAATACACAGCAGACACTAAAAATCTGCTCAGCCCTCGCGGAACCCCCGCATTCGTCAGTACTGGATTTCACTGTCTCCTCAAGTCCATTGCAGACAGGTGAGTGAATGACTTTGCCAGGGCTGCACTGGACCAAGTGGCCAGGCACCAGATGCTGGAAGACTCCCCAAGGCCATGGACTGCCCACAGGACACGGCTCCTGCACCCATCCCCATGCTGCGCTGCCTCAGAGCCACCAGGAACACGGGGCTTGCTCCAACCTCCCTGCACGTCAGCAGGCGCCAGCTGCCCCCTGCTCTGGTGCCACTCACGAGTGCAGGAGCTGCTCTCGGGCTTCACCAACCACCATCCAGTTTGAGACAAACACCCAGAGACGGGAGCAAGGGGCAGGAGAATGAAAGGAAAGATCCACTCCTGGATAGCAGCCGTCCCTGCAGCCCATTCCCGCAGGGACCAGCCCGGGCAGGGAAGAATGGCACTCAGCGCAGCAGCCATCGCACTGGCACCACCGGCTGAACTAGGCATGGCATCAGCCAGACCCACAGACACCACAGCAAAGCAGCTTGTGACAACGCTCCTCTTGTGACAAACCTCCTCATGGCGGTGCTTCCAACAGCCCCGCAATGCCATGGGCTTGCCCACAGATCTCAGACAGCAGCTGCCACCAGCAGCTTCCCACCTCTTCCATCTGGGCAAGCACCAGGTACTGATCTGCTTGTCGCCACACCTTTCTCCCCCTGCCTTCTCCATGCACTTCCACTTCACCCCTCTACTACTACTGCGTTTCTTATCCTTCCCACCTCTTGGGAAAAGCTGAGCTCAGCTTATAAGGAACATAATGCCACGATGGACATCTGACCAGGAGCAGCTGAAAGCAACAGAGCCCGGGAGAGCCTCGAAGCGAGATGAGTTCATCAGGGCTCCGAAGGGCTGATGATACTTTGTGCTCCTGCAGCGCTTTCCAGGCAGCAGGTCTGAAGGGAAGGATGTGTTTGTGCTGCACAGGGTAGTCAAGTGCACAGATACCCAAAGCTGCATCTGGAGCAGAAAATGTTTTGTCCTGTCTTGAATGGATGGATTCCACCCACTGCTATGGATCATCACAGCCGACTTCCACTTCACCCCCCACAAAGCGGCAGTACCAACAAAAATGGTCAAGCACGGGGCTTTCAGACACTGCTCCCCTCCTGGGACACTGCAAGGAAATGTCAAATTTAAAGTCTTATTAATGGCTTTGTACTTTTTAGAGTTGTTTTTCCTTTAATTTCCATAGTTAATGCAGGGCTAAAGGGCTTTCAGAGCCAGTTTCTGCAAAAAAGAACAAGCTGGTAGAAATAACCACTCTTCAGCACACTATCACACAGTGACAACCAGCTCCAGCAGTACCTTTGTTCCCAGCACTTCCTCTCCTTAGCTTAGGAAGGGACTGAAACATTTTGTTCTCTCACTGCAGGAGGTTCACTAACATCAGGCACAAGCAAAGTTGTCTTCGAGCCGTGGCTCGGGATCATCCCGAGCATGCTCACCTATAGAAGAGCACCAGTCTCCCTGTTTCCAAAGTGACTCAGAACCGGGAGAAGCTCCAGAGGAGGGCAAGGGGAACATGGGGCTGGAATAGCTCCTGCCCATGAAATAACGCACAGACCAAGAGCGGTGGGGTGGGAGGCCAGCGGAATCATACGTGGCCAGGGAAGGATGGGCACGCATCACCACCTCCCCCAGCACAAGAGGTGGGTTGTGCCAACCCAACCACTGGGCAGCACATCTGGAAACCAAGGGAATGACTCCTCAGGCAGTGCTTACTAAGCTAAGGAACGCTTTGCCACAGGATGTCATTGAGGGTACAAGCTCTCATGGGTTACACAGGCCACTGGAGGAATTAATGAAAGAAAAGAAAATCACCAAGAGCTATAAATTAACCTCGAGTGATTACAAGTGTGATTTCCAATGGCCAGCAAGCACTGCATGCACCTTAGAATCATAGAATCATAGAATAGTTA
This sequence comes from Lathamus discolor, assembly GCF_037157495.1. Taxonomy (NCBI): domain Eukaryota; kingdom Metazoa; phylum Chordata; class Aves; order Psittaciformes; family Psittacidae; genus Lathamus; species Lathamus discolor. Next base: position 561,026 of record NC_088884.1, read on the forward strand.
GGGTTGGAAAGGACCCTAAGATCATCCAGTTCCAACCCCCCTGCCATGGGCAGGGACACCTCACACTAAACCGTGTTACCCAAGGCTCTGTTCAACCTGGCCTTGAACACTGCCAGGGATGGAGCACTCACAACTTCCCTGGGCAACCCATCCACCTTCCTCCCTTCCTTCCTAGTCTTCTGCAGCCAGCTGCTTTGGGCCACTCTCACCTATGAGAAGCAGAACCGGGTGGTCCTTTGCCCTGATCCAACACAACTGTTCCTACATTCCTATACTGAAAGATGACAACTTGAGCCCCCTGCACTGAGCTGACATCACACACCTCCTGTTGCTAACTGGGACAAGGTGATTAAGTGAGGAATAGGAAAAGCACATGGGCTTGAAGGGTAGCTGGGTCATACGACTGCAGACAGCAGCTTGTATGATGCGCAGTGAACTGGTATGAGCAGCTCACACGTCACTGCCTTCAAACTAAGTATAACCCAGAGCGAGGAGACCTCAGGAGCAGGACAAGCGTGTGCTGGGATTCCGGCAAGCTGCCATCACTACAAAATCCTTTGCAAATAACACGGGAACGAACCACATCACAATGAACGGGTCACCTCGTCCACACGTCGAGTGGCCACTTCATTGCAAGAGCACTTCAGAGCTACAGGTAAATTAGAGACCAGCAAGTGATGTGACCAGAGCCACAAAAGGGCTTTTTATGGTAAAAGACCGAAAATCCTGGGAACATAGGAAAAAGGGAAGAAAAGGGAGAAACGATGAAGAAATGCAATAATGAAAGGCAGGTTTGATGTGAAGAAGGGGCTGCTTAGTGTGAAATCTCCTCAGCAGTCCCGCTGTCACGCGGGTGCTCAGCAGAGTAGAAGTTGGTGACCCAGTAAGATGAATGTGCAGTAAACACTTGGTACGGTGCACACTTGGCAACATATGCTGCCGTGTTGTAGTGCTGCAAAGTGAGGGGAAGCCTTGCAGGGGGAAGGAAATGTGCTAATGAATGAAGCTGCCTGGGAAAGCGAGAGATTCCTGCTGGGAGGACGGGAAGGAGCTGCGAGTCCTTCACAGCCACACTCCGCACAAGTCCATGAGCAGGATCCCTGAAACAGAGCAATGGGGAGGGAAGGAAGAGAACTGCAATGGAGGAAAAGAAAAATACTCCATTTTTATGAAAGCTTTCAGTGGAATGGATCTGAAGCAGCCCAAGGAAGCCAAGGATGAGGAGCAAGAAGCCAGTATATAGCAGAAGTGCCTCCATTTCTTAATGAAGAGTGAAAGGCTACTGACAGGTACGGGATGCAGACTTTAATACAGACAGGATGGAGCACTGCTGTGCTCACAGTAACAGCAGCAAGAGAGGACCGACAGCAGCAGCAGAAATACTGCAACACTTGAAGGAGATATTAATAACACCCTTTCTCAGCTCCTTTTTTGAAGCAGTGCTTCCCCTCTAACAGAGCACCTTACTGTGCACCTCCCTGTGCTCGGCCATGAGAGCACTTCATGGTGAACAGGCAAGCACCGCTGTTCCTTAGAGCATCAGAGAATCCCAGACTGGTTTGTGTTGGAAGGGACCTTAAAGCTCATCCCGCTCCAACCCCTGCCACAGGCAGGGACCTCTTCACAGAATCACAGAATCCCAAGGGTTGGAAGGGACCTAAAAAGATCATCTAGTCCAACCCCCCTGCAAGAGCAGGGTAACCTACAGTACATCACACAGGAACTTGTCCAGGCGGGCCTTGAGTATCTCCAGTGTAGGAGACTCCACAACCCCCCTGGGCAACCTGTTCCAGTGCTCTGTCACTCTTACAGTAAAGAAGTTCTTCCTGATGTTAACGTGGAACTTCCTATGTTCCAGTTTACACCCATTGCCCCTTGTCCTATCACTGGATATCACTGAAAAAAGCCTAGCTCCATCATCCTGACACCTACCCTTTACATATTTGTAAACATTGATGAGGTCACCCCTCAGTCTCCTCTTCTCCAGGCTAAAGAGACCCAGCTCCCTCAGCCTCTCCTCATAAGGGAGATGTTCCACTCCCTTAATCATCTTTGTGGCTCTGCGCTGGACTCCTTCAAGCAATTCCCTGTCCTTCTTGAACAGAGGGGCCCAGAACTGGACGCAATATTCCAGATGCGGCCTCACCAAGGCTGAGTAGAGGGGGAGGAGAACCTCTCTTGACCTACTAACCACTCCCTTTCTAATGCACCCTAAGATGCCATTTGCCTTCTTGGCCACAAGAGCACATTGCTGGCTCATGGTCATCCTCCTATCCACCAGGACCCCCAGGTCCCTTTCCCCTTCGCTGCTTTCCAGCAGGTCAACCCCCAACCTGTACTGGTACATGGGGTTGTTCTTCCCCAGATGCAAGACTCTACACTTGCCCTTGTTAAATTTCATCAAGTTTCTCCCCGCCCAACTCTCCAGCCTGTCCAGGTCTCGCTGAATGGCAGCACAGTCCTCTGGTGTGTCAGCCACTCCTCCCAGTTTTGTGTCATCAGCAAACTTGCTGAGGGTGCACTCAGTTCCCTCATCCAGGTCATTGATGAAAATATTAAACAGCACCGGTCCCAGCACCGACCCCTGAGGAACTCCACTAGTCACAGACCTCCAGCTAGATTCTGCGCCATTGACCACAACTCTCTGCCTTCTTCCTTTCAACCAGTTCTCGATCCACCTCACTACTTGATCGTCAAGCCCACACTTCCTTAGCTTATCTATGAGGATGCTGTGGGAGACAGTATCAAATGCCTTACTGAAATGAAGAAAAACCACATCTACCGCTCTACCATCATCCCTCCACCTAGTCACTTCCTCATAGAAGGCTATAAGGTTGGTCAAACATGACTTCCCCCTCATAAAACCATGTTGGCTGTTCTTAATGACCCCCTCATCCCTTCCACTGGAGCAGCTTGCTCCAAGCCCCTGTGTCCAACCTGGCCTTGAGCACTGCCAGGGATGGGGCAGCCACAGCTTCTCTGGGCACCCTGTGCCAGCGCCTCAGCACCCTCACAGGGAAGAGCTTCTGCCTAAGAGCTCAGCTCAGTCTCCCCTCGGGCAGGTTCAAGCCATTCCCCTTGGCCTGGCCCTACAGGCCCTTGTCCCAGGCCCCTCTCCAGGTTCCCTGCAGCCCCTTTAGGCACTGGAGCTGCTCTCAGGTCTCCCCTTCAGGAGCCTTCTCTTCTCCAGGCTGCCCCAGCCCAGCTCTCTCAGCCTGGCTCCAGAGCAGAGCTGCTCCAGCCCTCGCAGCAGCTCCGTGGCCTCCTCTGCCCTTGCTCCAACAGCTCCACATCCCTCTTGTGCTGCTGCCCCAGAGCTGGATCAGGACTGCAGGGGGGTCTCCCCAGAGCACAGCAGAGGGGCAGGATCCCCTCCCTGACCCGCTGGGAAGAGCCATGCACTCCTTTCCAGCAGGGCTCTGGATCACGATGCACTTCCCACTCCTCCTGCCTGGCAGGGCTGAGACGTGACTGCACAGATCTGTCCTGTGAGTCAGCAGCGCCCCAGGAAACCCTCCAGAGCAGGATGAGCCTTTGCCAGGCTAATGGCATTTCAGGGAAGTGCTGGCAAGGGCTCCAGCAGGATCGATCCCTGCGGCGACGCTGCCAGCACGCTCCGAGGTCTCACATTCTTTCATTAAACCATGCTGTTTCCAGCAGCCCTGGCGTGCCTGGAGCTGGTTGCTGCGACTTCTTCTCTACCAAGTATTTGCCTCAGTGATCTTTTCAAGGAGTTCTGGCTGAGCCTGGAACTGAACCGCAGCCAGCTGTGGTTCAGAACTGCAGCTGAAGGGAACACATCTTCACGGGGTCTAAAACAAACAAAACCTCTCAGACACATTCTGAAGAGGCAGCTGAACCCTTGGGCACAACTCACTTCAATCTGGCAGCAAAGGTCTCTGCAGGGTGCTGACAGCCACCAACACAAACAACCCCATTTGGGAACAGCTTAAGCTATAAAAAAGGATAGAATTCCGGCTGAACACAGGCTCGCGCTCACTCCTCCCAGTCTGCAGGTACATTCCTGAAGCCTGTTCCCACACAGAACGCTTTGCTCTGACAGGCTAAAAGGAAGTAAAGCACTTCCAAACCCACTCCTGGGCTCCTGCCCCTCTCCTTTCTGTGCTCTCTGCTGCATCCCTCCCGGAAGCTTGGGAAAGCCTCAGCCTCAGCTGCCAGCCCTGCCTGGAACTGTGAACTACCACAACCTTTATGGGCAGAAGCCAACCGTGATCCTTTGTGAATCAGGAAGATAATTTCCTTTCCATGCCAAGCTTCCTGCATCCACTATCAGCAGTTTCACCATCAGGAACAGCAGCCTGCAGGAGGCAGCCCCAGGTACCTGCCCCTCCTCGCCCCGACCCCATGCCGGAAGCACCGTTTGTCAGTGAGGGGACACATCCGCCATGAGCACGGTTTCCTCCGTGACACGGGATAGAGACAGTGACCTCAGCCCTAGGAGGGGATGGGAGCAGACAGGAACACTGCTGGGTCAGCTCTGCTTCACTCACTGCCACCCTGTCACCAGGCACGGCAGTGGTCTCCAACCTGAGGGGACCGGTACCCCAAAGGACCCTGTGGTATCTCCCTCCTAAGCTCTCATATCCTGGCCCTGAACAAGCCAAACCACCTCCTCCAAGCCCAGACAAACCGAGTGTGAACTCCCACCAGCAGCTGGGGAGAAGAAGGGTCTGGTGCTGCCCCTTCCTGCTGTCCTGCGCCCCTCGCAGCAGGCAGAGAGCCAGGCTCTGCAGAGAGTGCTGGGGTCAGCTGGCTGCTCTCCACAGCTCCCACCTGCCACCACAGGAGTACCTTAGAGTCGCGGCATCATAGAATCATGTTTGGAAAAGAGCTTCAAGCTCATCCAGTCCAACCCTTCCCAGCACTGCCAAAGCCACCCCTGCCCCAAGGCACTGAGGCCTCGTCTCCACGGGGTGTGAGCACTTGCAGGGCCGGTGCCTGCAGCCCTGCCCTGGGCAGCCTGTTCCAATGCTGAGCACCCTCTGGGGCAGGAATTGTTCCTCAGCTCCATCTGAACCTGCCCTGGGGCAGCTTGAGGCCGGTTCCTCTTGTCCCATCCCTTGTTCCTTGGGAGCAGAGCCCAGCCCCTCCTGGCTCCATCCTCCTGTCAGGCACTTGTAGAGAGTGGTAAGATCTTCTTAAGAGGCATGTGCATCTCCTCAGAGCCGGTGTTCCTGTGTACACCACAAGAGACATACAAGAACAGAGAAACTCCAAAACTACAGCAACTGGTAAAAGCAGCACAATGGGAAAGGAAGGTCTCTTCCTGTAGTCTGTCCCCAACCCCATCCAGGCTAGACATCAGGAATCAAGGAAAGAAGAGGAAAGACTGGTCTACAATAGCCACTGTAAGCTACCACACACGGAGGACATGGCAAGCAGAGAAGTGGGAAAGGATGCAGCAGAGTGGAGGGAGAGAAGAAACAATCCATAGTTACCCAGTTCACGGAGCTGTTCATCTACTGCGAAGCATGAATGGGAATGAAAGAGAAAAGTCATGGGACACATGCACAGGCTGAGAGCAAAACCAACCACCACAGAAATGAAGCACAGGAGCTGCCTCCAGCTCAGCCACCAGATTACATCTGGGCCATGGGTAGTGACAGGGCATTGGCATCCTGCAGCCCACTGTGGCTGGTTAACCAGAACCCAGAGCTCCACGCACTTTCTAACCATACAGCCTTTAGATGACAACAGTCTTGCCTCCTGCCCGCCATGGCCTCCATCCACGAGACAAAGCCATCCTGCAGGGTGCTGCTGGGCCATAGCAGAAAAGGAAATTCAATTCATAAAATAGACACATATTAGAGAGAAAAGTACAAATGCCTCCTCTGTCCCTCCTGCCTGGTGGTCCTGAGAACTCAGCCCAAACAGATGAGTTCTGGTTTGTCCACTGAAGCCCTCAAGAAACACCAAGTGATTCCAGATCTGAACATCTTGATGCCATGAAGAACACATCAATACCTGTCCTCCAACCACTGCTTCCTAAATGATCATTCTTTGCTGCCTTTCTCCACCGAATCCTTGCTTTTCCTCTGGCCTACATTCAGTCAGAATGGAGTATTTCAGTTGGAAGGGATCCACAATAATCATCAAGTCCAATTGCTTGTCCACTTCAGGGCTGACCAAAAGTTAGAGCATGTTAAGCGCATTGTCCAAGTGCCTCAAATACTGACAGACTTTGGGCACCAACCACCCCTTCAGGATGTGCCAGGGTCTGATCACCTTCTCAGTAAAGAAATGCTTCGTTACATCCAGTTTGAAGCTGCCCTGGCACAGCTCTGAGCCACCCCCATGCACCCTGGCCCTGGGTCCTGGGGAGAAGAGCTCAGCACATCCCTCCCCACGTCCCTCCTCAGGAAGCTGCAGAGCGATGAGGTTGTCCTCTTCTAGGGAGAGCCCAGGCCTGCCTGTCCCTGAGCTCCTGCCCCCAGGGAGCTTCAGACCCGCTTGCTCCCAGGTTCAGCTCTAAGCTGTTGAGCTCAGCTGGGTGAAGGAACTGAAACCCGCTCCGACACACACTGTGCTGCACACGATGGTCAGCACCCTCCACACGGAGCCCCGGCGCAGGCCGGACACCCAGGTCACAGTGTTAGACAGCCCCTTCAAACCTGGTGCTAACATTAAATTGACAGCCACAAAGAACATGCACCCATAAAGACAGAAGGCACAGGTTCCCAAGGCAGCTCTCCGGGATGCCTGAGGACTTGACCACATAAACAGGCTCCTGGAGAACATGAGAGCATAGAGCCAGTGCTTCAGCTCCTTCAGAGAGCTGCCCTGCGCACAGCCCTGCCTCGCTGTGGGCACAGCACGCATGCTCTCAGCAACCAGAAAGCTGCCCTGGTGCGTATCTATCCCATGGCAAGCAGAGCTGGGTGAGCTCACACCCAACTTCTCCCTCTAATAATAGGCCTGTGTGCCCCATGGTTGAAAACTGGGACACTACTAAGGTCAAGCTGAGATACAGAAGATGCTGACTTGAATTAATGAAGCATTTTCTAATTCTGGAAGGTAAATAGGGCCAGCTGCCAGCTCAGAGCACACCTCAGTGCATCTGACTGAGTGTCCTCCTAACTTAGCTTCCAAGGAACAACAGGCTATGTATGGCTAAAACGGCACCCCAAATTTCAACAGCTCATGCTTAGAGGTCACCTACAAAACACATTTGAGCCCTTAATTTATTTGCCATTGCATCCGGCAGGAAGACACACAGAATCATCGAATCATAGACTCAAAGAATGGTTTGGGTTGGAAGGGACCTTAAAGCTCCTCCAGTTCCAACCCCAGCCACGGGCAGGGACCCCTTCCACTGGAGCAGCTTGCTCCAAGCCCCTGTGTCCAACCTGGCCTTGAGCACTGCCAGGGATGGGGCAGCCACAGCTTCTCTGGGCACCCTGTGCCAGCGCCTCAGCACCCTCACAGGGAAGAGCTTCTGCCTAAGAGCTCAGCTCAGTCTCCCCTCGGGCAGGTTCAAGCCATTCCCCTTGGCCTGGCCCTACAGGCCCTTGTCCCAAGCCCCTCTCCAGGTTCCCTGCAGCCCCTTTAGGCACTGGAGCTGCTCTCAGGTCTCCCCTTCAGGAGCCTTCTCTTCTCCAGGCTGCCCCAGCCCAGCTCTCTCAGCCTGGCTCCAGAGCAGAGCTGCTCCAGCCCTCGCAGCAGCTCCGTGGCCTCCTGTGCCCTCGCTCCAGCAGCTCCACATCCCTCTTGTGCTGCTGCCCCGGGGCTGGATGAAGACTGCAGAGGTGGTCTCCCCAGAGCAGAGTGGGAGAACATCTCTGCCACGTTACCAGGTTTGTCTGCAGCCAAGCAAGATCAAGCCCTTCCTGTGCTCCCACTGTAGTCTGGCAACATTATCAAAACCACTCCGAAGCCCCAGAGAGCAACCCATTCCCAAGGGGAATACAGGATACAGGAATACTGCCTTTTCTACATGCATTTGTAGGAATGCCCCATCACTGTCTGGAAAGTGATTTGCAGCCTGCAGAAATCTCAGCGAGGAAGGGAGAGTACGGGGAAACCCTTTTCCCAGAGGACAGAGCAAAGCAATGCTCAAGGACCAACCCATGACCTCCCACATGCAGTAAGAAGTGCCAGGGAATGCAGAACCATCCTAATTAAGCCTTCAAAGAAAAAGAGGGGAGGCTGTTTGTTTTTTAAAACTACAGCAGTCTGCTTCTACACTTACTATTTGCTGTAAATAGCAACCTTGGTGAAAGATGTGCGTGCATCCTGACCACTGTGTACAGATCAGCAAAGGTATAGCACCAGGGACATCCCCTTTCCCTGTCACTGATGAAGAATGTCAAGGCTCTGATGTGCTATAAGATTAGTTAATTTATAGCAGTGATCTGGTCTGAAATGCATTAGTAAAAGCACATCCTATTTAGAAGTGAATGCTCTTATGCAGAACTAAAGTGAATATATTTTCTTTTATTGTAATTATAGATTCAGGAGTGAACTGAACTCAACTAAATGAACTATTTGAGTTCAAAGTCAGAGGCCACAACCGCTTTAAGTGGGTGAACTGGTCTATGACAAGGGCAGCATGGATCAGCTCTTCTCATTTCCCCATCCAGCCAAGCCATAAAGCTACAAATCCATTGCAGGATCTAACAAACAGGAGCTCTGAGTACCAGGCTGGTGATGAGCACAAATCCCACCCAAAGCCGCTGCTCACTGTGGACAATTAACAAGAAATCCCTGGCTTCAAAGATGCTCATCAGATCTTTCAGCTGAACAGGTGACCAGTAGCACATCTCGGGGGCCAGGCCACAAGCAGAGCCCAGCACATGTGCCAAGAACACTCTCATCAAGGCAGAGGCCAAAAGGTGCTCAGGATGAGGCCAGAGGGCAAATCACAGCCAGTGTGATCTCTCTAGCACCTTCTGCCCTCACCCAGCACCTCCTGCTTTCACCCAGCACCTCCTGCCTTCACCCAGCACCTCCTACAATGAAGGCGTAACCCAGGCAGATCAGGACAGGGCTGGACACTGGTCCAGCAACCACAAGCCACACATAGCACAATCTTTCTCTAACTTTGTGCCTTGTGGATCCCCATCAAGCAAGAGCCTCTCCACACACACCTGCAGCAGACAGGCCAAAAGATGCTCCAAAGATGCCTGTTCCTGACCCACACTCTGCCCCAGATGACCTCCAGCAGTTCAGCAGAGAAGGTCACACTTGTCCTTCAGGTGTATGAGCTCGTATGGAGCACTGGACTTACCCTCTACAACCCCTTGAACAGTAACTTGTGCTCCTCTGTTGTGGTTTAAACACAGTCAGCCATAAATCACACAGTCGTTCACTCACTCCCCCCGCTTCTTGCCCTCCCCCTACACCCAGAGGGATGGAGAGGAGAATCGAAAAGAATGCAACTCCCACGGGTTGAGATAAGAACAGTAACTAAGGTATAACACAAATCACTGCTGCTACCACCAATAATAATAATGATAGAGGAAATAACAAGGGAAGAGAATACCACACCTTAACACCAGCTGACCAATAACTCGCCCCCACCCCACCCAACCGAGCACTGACCGATACCTTGTCCAACCCTGCCATGTACTAATCCTTCTGGGTAACTCCCCGTTACATCCTGGGCATGCCGTGCTGTGGTATGGATACCTCTTTGGCCAGTTGGGGTCAGGTGTCCTGTCTCTGCTTCCTCCCAGCTTCCCCTCCTCCCTGGCAGAGCATGAGGCTCACAAAGTCCTTGGCCAGACCAAACATTTGAGCAGCAACTGAAAACATCGGCGTTATCAGCGCTGCTCCCAGGCCGAAAGTCAAAACACAGCGCTGCACCAGCTACCAAGAAGGAGAAAAATGACTGCTGCTGCTGAACCCAGGACATCCTCATAAACTGCAATTACTCTGAGAACTAAAAACTAACCAAACAGTATTTCCAGGTACCATGCAGAAATTACAGAACATCATTCTCAGCGTTACCTGTATCCTAGAAATATGTAACACACTTCTCCCTGTCAGGCTCCTGAAACTCTGCTGTTATCTCCCTCCCTCCAAGCCTCCCATGGATGGGATTCAAAAATCATAGAATGCCAGACTGCTTTGGGTTGGAAGGGACCTTAAAGCTCATCCAGCCCCAACCCCTGCCACGGGCAGGGACCCCTTCCACTGGAGCAGCTTGCTCCAAGCCCCTGTGTCCAACCTGGCCTTGAGCACTGCCAGGGATGGGGCAGCCACAGCTTCTCTGGGCACCCTGTGCCAGCGCCTCAGCACCCTCACAGGGAAGAGCTTCTGCCTAAGAGCTCAGCTCAGTCTCCCCTCGGGCAGGTTCAAGCCATTCCCCTTGGCCTGTCCCTACAGGCCCTTGTCCAAAGCCCCTCTCCAGGTTTCCTGCAGCCCCTTTAGGCACTGGAGCTGCTCTAAGGTCTCCCCAGAGCACAGCAGAGGGGCAGGATCCCCTCCCTGAGCTGCTGCTCACGCTCTGGGGGTGCTGCTCAGCCCAGGGGGGTGGTTCTGGGCTCAAGCGCACACTGAAGCCTGGTGTCGTGGTTTAAGCCCAGGCCATAAATCAGAACCATGCAGTTTATTCCCCCCCGGCCTTTCTTCACCCCGCTCCCTGAGGAATGGGGAGGAAAACCAAAAGAATGTAACTCCCACGGGCTGAGATAAGAGCAGCCCAGTAACTAAGGTATTGCACAAATCACTGCTGCTGCCACCAATGATAATAATGATAAGGGAAGTAACAAGGGGAGAGAATACAACACCTCACCATCTGCCGACACCCAGCCCGACCGAGCAGTGAGCTAGCCCTTCCGGCTAACCACCAGTTTACATTCTGGCCATGACATGCTGTGGCATGGAATACCTCTTTGGCTAGTTTGGGTCAAGTGTCCTGTCTCTGCTTCCTCCCGGCCTCCCCTCCTCCCTGGCAGAGCATGAGGCTCACAAAGTCCTTGGCCAGACCAAACATTTGAGCAGTAACTGAAAACATCGGCGTTATCAGCGCTGTTCCCAGGCCGAAAGTCAAAACACAGCGCTGCACCAGCTACCAAGGAGAAAAATGACCGCTATTGCTGAACCCCAGACACCATGTCATGGGGAGCTTCTCATCCTGCGCCCTGGTTTAGCTTTCACACCTGCTCAGAGCTGAGCAACTCCCAAGACTCAGTTTAGACTCAAGCTTTCCTTTGCAAAGGCTCCCCATGAGTGCCGGCACTGGGGCACTCAGAAGCAGCAGCATCTCCTGCCCAGGCTGCAGGCTGACTGCATTAACAACTGTCCCCAACGTTTTACTCAACTACATCTATCATGAGCTCACTGAGAAGGAAATTCTGCTTCTGACAGGCAGCAGGGATCAAAGGAAAATGGTAATAGGCAGCAGTGATTTGACAGCCAGCTTTAAACAGGGAGCAGAGTGTGTGGATCATCACTAACTCTTCATCAAGACAAGAAACAAACACACCAGGGGCAACCCCTCCAGCCCAGCAGCTATTCCCAGCAGTGGCCTGCTTTGGAGAGACAGTGAGACATCACTTGGAGAGCCCGGGAGAGGCAGCCCCTGGCATGTTCTACAGGTGTTAGACCCAAGGTCCATATTTAATCCACAAACATGTGGCTGGATTCAAAGCAAGCTGTTACTTGTCAGGCTCAGAGACGCCTGCTGGCACGCTTCTCCCAAAGCTGAACATTCAGACTATCTTGCAAGCCTCTGTGCCAGCAGAGTCCCAGACAGGCAAACAACAGAGCTACCTCGGGAGCAAACTGCTGAAGCGCCAGTCTCACCTCTCCTGGGCTGGGAAGCCTTGAACAGAAACACATCTGATCTCCACGGGAAGACACCCACCGGCGGGTTCCTCCGTCAGTCATTAACTTCACCCTCAGAAGATTAAAGATCTGAATTGACTCTTCAAACGCAGCAGCAGACACTAAGGCAGCACCAACATCTGCCCCTGCTCCTGCTGCAGGGCCATGTTCCAGCCGCACAGAACTTCGCCTTCCACTGGGAAAGCACAATGATTCATTGGGGAACCTTTGGCTCGCCCCAAGAGAAGACCCATAACTTGGGTTAACACCCACCTGGGACAGGTGAGGCGCGTCAGATTGATGACTGACCTTTACATTCGCTTCCACAGCAGGACGTCACAGACAACAGCAGAGCAGGCTTTCTGGACAGAAAACAGATGCTGAAGTCAAGCAAACCGTTGATGTGGCATGCAGGAGCCACTGCTAATGGCCAAGACAGATGAAAGACACAGCTAAGAGGCTCTCTACATCCGAGCTAGTCAACAGAGAAATAGGCTATTTCAGAGCGTGATTCATCAGACTTATTTTAAATGTCTAACTTGGGATGAGATAAATTACACTTGGGAAGAGCTATTTCTTACCACTGACTACAGGGAGTCTAGACAAGCACCTCAGGTGTAGCTGTGCACCCGCAGCCTCACAAACAGGATGAATCAACCCCCTCCTCCCCAACAGCCTTTCACCCCCTGGACCACTGCAGAGACCAACACAGTGCTTTGAACACGACAGCTCTGCTAGAACCGGGTGACCCCAACCCCACGGTTACCCTGCATAAGGCCACTGCAACCAGCACCTCAGAGGCTCTCCAGAACAGCCACCAACTGCTGCTGGCTTGTGCTCACCACCTCCTGCCCTAAGGACATGCTCAGTCAGAGGTGGCTCTGCCCTGAGGGAAACCATGACCACCTCAGGAGCAGCTCCTAAAGACCCCAGGCTTTGGGAGAATGCATCTTCCTCCTGAGCCTCTCCTTTCTAAGGCTGACAGATCAGCCAGAAGAGACCCTACAGAAAGCTGATGGGTTGTAGAGTATCTGTGTGCAATGGGCAGAACTCATGGGATGGTTTGGGTTGGGAAAGACCTTGAAGATCATCCAGTCCCAACCCCTGCCACGGGCAGGGACCCCTTCCACTGGAGCAGCTTGCTCCAAGCCCCTGTGTCCAACCTGGCCTTGAGCACTGCCAGGGATGGGGCAGCCACAGCTTCTCTGGGCACCCTGTGCCAGCGCCTCAGCACCCTCACAGGGAAGAGCTTCTGCCTAAGAGCTCAGCTCAGTCTCCCCTCGGGCAGGTTCAAGCCATTCCCCTTGGCCTGTCCCTACAGGCCCTTGTCCCAAGCCCCTCTCCAGGTTCCCTGCAGCCCCTTTAGGCACTGGAGCTGCTCTGAGGTGCCAGGGATGACTGAAGGCACTCAGCAGCTAAAGCCAAGCTCGCTGTGCCTGGATTTTGGACCAGGAGGTGACGGAAGCTGCTGGGGCTCACTCATCATGAAAGCACATGTAATGGATGCGGGAAGTGGAGGAGCACGTGGTGGATGAAATGAGACATTTGTGTTTGTCCTGTGCCTCCTGTGTCAACAGGCAGGAAATGTCACGGTGTTAAGGAGAGCTCTGCCCTGCTGGAGGAAACCTGGAGGGAATAACCTTGGCTATTATTCAGGCTTGGCTCAGCAGCCGCTCCTGAGGATGCTTTTGAAATTCCTGGTGCTTTCAAACATACTGTTTAGCAGTGCATGACTTAGAGACAAATTTCACTCTGATGTAGAATTCAGATGTAGGCAAAGCACAGGAAGTGGAGAAAGACCTTCAGAGTGAGTTCAGGAGCATAAATCCACCCCCTCAAACACACCTTCAGAGCATTCCAATGTTACATTGACTGATTTCACATTTCCCAAAAAACCTGACATTGTAAGTACTGCAGTGCTGGAAGAGAACCCAGGGTGTGAAGGACAAACTGAACCACAGGTTTAGTTAAAATAAAGAAATAAATACATAAAAGTCTATCTTTATGAGAAAAAAACAACTTTTCTTCAAATGAAAAAGTTTACTAAAAGCAAGCGGTAGTGAACAGAGGCTCTCTGAGCAACCTGCTGGAAACCACAGAACCATGGAATGGGTTGGGTTGGAAGGGACCTTAAAGCTCCTCCAGCTCCAACCCCTGCCACGGGCAGGGACCCCTTCCACTGGAGCAGCTTGCTCCAAGCCCCTGTGTCCAACCTGGCCTTGAGCACTGCCAGGGATGGGGCAGCCACAGCTTCTCTGGGCACCCTGTGCCAGCGCCTCAGCACCCTCACAGGGAAGAGCTTCTGCCTAAGATCCAACCTGAACTTTCCCTGTTTCAGTTTGAGCCCATCACCCCTTGTCCTGTTCCTACAGGCCCCGATGAAGAGTCCCTCCCCAGCATCCCTATAGGGCCCCTTCATGTACTGGAAGGCTGCTATGAGGTCTCCACGCAGCCTTCTCTTCTCCAGGCTGAACAGCCCCAGCTTCCTCAGCCTGTCTCCATACGGGAGGTGCTCCAGTCCCCTGATCATCCTCGTGGCCTCCTCTGGACTTACTCCAACAGCTCCATGTCCTAAATAAGCCTAAATAAGGCTGAAACCGAAGGACAATTCCTGTGCTGGTCAGTCTCAAGCACATGTGTTTTTTCCATACTTGGGTCCAGCTACTGAACTGATGCACTTGAGCCATGGACAACCAATGGCTCCATGAACTCTGCTGGGAACCTTCTGATTCCCACTGCACACTTGGGCTCAGGACACAGACACAGGTACCAGGAGCCTGAGGAGAAGAATGCAGGAGACATGGAACATCTGCTACAGAGTGAGAAGCCCATGATGGTCTCTCATTCTTCTGACTTGTCAGCATGGTTTCCCCTCCTGTGGTGAGAGGCTGATAAGAATTCTCAATGTATCATCACAGATGCCAAGTACAAATGCTATCATTTTCATGGCAATATGCAATAATCCAACCTCACACTCGCACCTATGTATGACTTTCAAACGGTATTTCATCCACACACTAAAGAATCTCATTTTGGTGTATTTCAGACAGACTCCGGGCAACGTTACTGCTGAATAAGCAAATGCAATGTTGTTGACTTCATAAACGCTTATCACCTCTGAACAAAGGAGAGAAGAAATCCCATTAAAAACAGGTGAGTGAAGAAGAATGAAAAAACCAGAACACTGCAGAAAAGGGTTTCAAGCACTTTAAAGCTTCAGAGCGGATAACCAAAGGCAGCAGAGCTGAGTCCTGTGCAGTCAACAAGCACAACAGGACAGACCCAAACCTGGACAATACCATGAGCACAAACTCTGTGTCTTACATGGGTGCTCTTCCAGCATCTCACTTCCTCACCAGTCTGGTGCTACCTGTACAGGGAGCATCTCTGGAGAATGCTGGTACTGAAGAAAGCTGAGATCTGAGATCAAGCTTGTGGCAGCTTGTTGCTGCCTGCCAGAGGAATCTATGCTGAAGAGAAATGAAAGCATGAGCCAGTTCAGGGCTGTGCTATCCCGAGCAAGCAGAACCCCTCCACCAGTGAACATGAATGAAAGTGGAGCTGGAGGCAAGTGGATTGCAACAGCTCAGGCCAGTTTTGTTCTTCCTATGTGCAGCAGAGAAACCAGGATACTGATACTGCTCCACCTGACATCACCTCTAAACCCTTCCTTCGTGCCATGAATTTTGTTTCTCCAAATTCTTATGTGGAGGATTTCTTACCAATGACCCCGATTTCCAGAAGGGTTATTTGGTCTTAGCAGGACATTTTTAGCAGCTCCAACAATCCAGAAACCATGCTGTTGACCTGCAACACATTAAGATCTCAGTGGAAAAATTCTGTCCTAACCTCAAGTAAAGAAATTTAGCACAGCGGAAAGCAGGACTTATGACAGACGGCAGTCCCAAGAGGCTGGATAATTCTCATACCAGGCTCTAGCAGCCAGACACATCTTGGCTTCTTCCCATCACTTTCAGAATGACCTTCCCAGTTGACAAAACAAGAAGGAACAGAAGGAGTATTTCTTGACCCCAGTACGAAGGAAAAGCGTCAGAAGTGATTCCGACTACCTCATAGCCCTGAAGTGCAGCACTAATAAACTCATTCACAGCAATACAGCTAGAAAGGGACACACAGGATCAAGAGCTTCTTGTTAACTTTTGCTGCTCATGATTCCAAAACCACTCGAGCTTAAGCTCAAAGAGCCAGTGGAGCCTGATCCAACCAACCACCCGAGGAGCCTCCAGCAGCAGCACAGCTCTTGGTGGCCAATGCTGCATTCAAATACGACCACTCTGGAGAATAACCCCTGACGCCAGGACAATGCTCATGCAATTGCTGTGTGCACACTCCCTGCTCCTGCAGGAAAGGGGCTGGGATTGCCTGTCCCAAGTGGGCTCGCTGCTCTGAGCCCCAGGCACAGCAGCATTCCCCAAAGCAGGCACGCTTGTCCCACCGGACGACACGAAGGGGCTGAACGTGCAGCCTCATCTGTGGCAAAAATTAAACTTTAAACACTCAGAACATTTCAGGCCAGACCAATTTTTCCAGCCATAGCTTGGGATTGCTAAAAATAGAGTTTATAATGCCAAGCGGTGCAGCTTCAATAATCATAGAGGGACTACTTGTTCCGCGTGTCCTCAGGGAATCTCCATCCCTTCTTCGTGCTAAAGTAGATTTTGACACTCTTTCCCACTGCATTATCCTCTTGAGATCTCACCCAACCTTCTTAAACCTTGACTGATACCAGACCGAAACAGCATTCCAGAAAGCCATGAAAGTCTCTAACAAACTGCTTTTCCCTTCTCTCCAGTGTCCTAACATACCATGGGATCCGATGGCCATTTTTTGCAAGCACTCAGAGCCTCAACATCAGCCACATCCCTGGTGCAAGCGACTGTCCCGGTGCACACACATACCTAGCGGACTTCTCATCACCTCCTTTCATCAGCAAGGTCCTCAGAGCTGGAACCTTTGCATTCCTACCCAGGCTTCTGGTTTCTTGCTTTCATTCTAAGTTATGTTGCTGTGGCAGCACAACTCAAAACCCCGACAGAACTGCAGCCAGCTCTGAATGGAAGAGGCTGCCTATGAAATGCCCCATCCCTGGCAGTGCTCAAGGCCAGGCTGGACGGGGCTTGGAGCAAGCTGCTCCAGTGGAAGGGGTCCCTGCCCATGGCAGGGGTTGAAACTGGAGGAGCTTTAAGGTCCCTTCCAACTCAAACCAAACCAGTCTGATTCTAAATAACACTTCCTTCCAAAAATCACACCCCTCCCTGTGCTCCAGATCTGCTCAAACCACCACACGACCAGTGAGTGACATTCGGGGTGTCAGCACCCAGCTCAGTGCTAGTTACCAAGAACTAGCCTCCTGCACAATCCCAGAGGAACCCAGCTCAGCCCCTGGAGCTGCTGGTGCTACATGGCCCTGAGGAGCCACTTCCCAACAGAACCCGGCTCTCCGGCCCCCTCCTCTACAGTCAGGAGGCTTCAGTCCCAGGATAGCCCCGGAACAGCCATGCAAACTGCAACCCAAGTTGTGCCACCCTGAGGAAACAGCAAAGAACCGTCACCATCACCTGTGACTTACATGGGCTGTTATCAGCATTTAACAAGGAACTAAACGTTCAAAAGGAGAGGAAGGGGAGGTCCTCACAGCTCAAGATGTGCATTTGATGTTCCTAAACTCTGTAAAGCTTATTTGATTTACCAAAGTAAAGAGAGTGTATAAATTCTATGTTCTCTTTATCTGAAATCATTTAACCAAAGTGATGCAAGATCCACCTGGACACTGCCCAAGATTGCAATCAAAGACCTATTTATTTGGAACAGAGACCAAACTGGGTTAGGGAAGAGCATAAGGTTGATCCGAGGTATAAAAACATTTAAGTCCAGGGAAAGATGTAAAGAACAGGGCACAGCAATGGCACAGCAATGTGGATGTAAGCACATACATATAGAGGCATATAGAGGTGAGTGGATTTAAAAACGAAACCAAAGAGAGCATCTGAACAAGAGAACACTTAATCTGAAGAGCAACATATTTAGAAACCAGCCAGATGAGATACTCTTCTACCATCAGGCATAATTACAGCTGTCTTATGACACGACCTGCATCAGGAGCACAGCAGGGAGCAGAAAGAGGTCAGATCTTTAAACAGAAAACACAGGGTAGTGAGACAGGGGCACAGGTTGCCAGAGAGGTGGCAGATGCCCCATCCCTGAAGATATTCAAAGCCAGGCTGAACGGGGCCCCGAGCAACCTGGCTGAGCTCAGGATGTCCCTGCTCATTGCACGGGGGTTGGCCTAGGTCACCTTTAAAGGTCCCTTCAACCCAAACCATTCTATGAAAACAAGAACAGCCAGAGACGCACGAGGCAAGATACAACTGAGTCCACTGCTCTGCAGCCCATGCAGAGCCGGAGTTTGGAAGCCCATGTCCTACAAACCCCATCGCCCCCCATCCACACCTCCCTGTGCACCCACAGCATCTCCCCAGCCCAACATGACCTGCTCCACACACAGCCCCAGCACCTCTTCCCGCTGCAGTATTCCCAGACACCCTCTAACTCTTGCTCTACCAGAACATGGAGTTCACGCCGTGGTCGTCCCGGAGCTGCCCAGTCTCTGCGGCAGGACCACGGGGCTCCATGGTCCTTGTCTGGCTGCATTCCCTCCCTCAGCTGCCGTGTCTCAAGCAACTTCTTGAAACCCCCAGTTTCAACAAATTGAGTTGAAAATGTTCAAGTGGCTCAAAAGCGAGCACGGAACACACCAGAGAAGAGAAACAACGGCTGTTTTGTCCACCTGCCTCAGGAGAACAGGTGAACAGCAGGGACCACGGAGCTTCCCACAGGGGGCAGGACCCAGACAAGGACCACTGGGCTCTCTGGAGGACCAGTTCTGTGGGGCAGCCCCCTACTGTGCCCTTCCCAGGATCCCCAGTGTGAGCTCATTACCGAAACAACCATTACCACACAGGGCCAGAACCTTGCTTAGACCTAGGAGAGAAATTACCCAGGCCTGAGGTGGATAAGCACTATTTGTATGTCCCACTGACATGAAAGGGACAGGGTCATTCCCTGTCACCACAGGCTTGGCCACGCAGTTGTACATATCCAACAACAAACCCAACTCCTTCCCAATGGTGTTTTTCACATCTCTGAGATATCTGAGCTTGATTCAGTTCATTTTCTCTCGCCTTTCATGAGCAATTCTTCTCCTTTTGCTCTTCCATGACTCATTTTTCAAAGTGCCCAACAACAAGAGGAAATAATTTATCCATGTCTCAAGAACCTCTCGGCATTCCCAAAACATCTTTTCACTTCCAAACACCGACTGCACAGAACCGACAGCACAGGAGCACAGCTCCCCCACTCCCACAACAGCCAACCACCTCAGTCACTCCATTAGGATGCCTCGGGCTCAGCTCCCACAGGAGGTGCTGTTCAAGTCACAGGAACACACCACAGCAATGGGGCCGGCTCTGCACAGCTCTGTGCCATCACTTCCCTCCTCACATCCTGAGAGCCAACAGCTCCTGTTCTCCAAAGGCCTAGTACGATCCACACTTGTGCCTAATAACTTCCAAGGAACCTGGGGCTGCAGAGAACTGGAGCAGCACCCATCCATTCCCATAGTCCATCTCTCAGCAAGCTCACCCTGCTGCGGTCAAGAGCAGTGTCTGAATGCATTTCAGTCCCCAAAGAGTTGAAGGGTTCCTCAGATGGGAGACATGAACACTCAGTGACCAAGTGCTACAAGAGAACGGAAAGTGAAGCACCACAGCTCAGAGGGCAATAGGCTCTCGATGACTGCAGTGATAGGACAAGGGGTGATGGGTTCAAACTGAAAGAGGGGAAGTTCAGGTTGGATCTAAGGAAGGAGCTCTTCCCTGTGAGGGTGCTGAGGCGCTGGCACAGGGTGCCCAGAGAAGCTGTGGCTGCCCCACCCCTGGCAGTGCTCAAGGCCAGGTTGGACACAGGGGCTTGGAGCAAGATGCTCCAGTGGAAGGGGTCCCTGCCCGTGGCAGGGGTTGGAAGTGAGTGAGCTTTAAGGTCCTTTCCAACCCAAACCGTTCTATGATTTTATGACTCCCAACTTTGCTGCTGCGGAGAACACTCTGGAGTCAGCACCCACAGCACAGGGTGGCTGAGCCGAGGAGACCATGGAGACAATGAGCATCAAGAGATGCTCTGCAGCATCATGTGGATACTGCTCCCAACCCTCAGTGAACCCTGCTCCCCTGCTCAGTAGATCACTACAATAAGGCCAGCAGGAAGGACTCGCATTCGTGACTGAGCCACATCACTTGCTAGGGAAAAGAAAAGCAGTCTCCTTTCTCCAAAGGAGGACCTTGTCCCAGCACCTCCCATGTCTCACAGCAAGGCCACAGCAGCCTGTGGGGTCTAAAGACAGAGCAGAAGACAATTACACCGGCCACAAACACTGATTTCAGAAGGCAGAGAGATGAAGCCTGGAAGGTTCTAGAGCAGCCTCCCCACCACCACAGCAGGAGAGCTTCCGTGGTTTTACAGGTGGAGTGTGACCAGTTTACAGATGATGGTGAAGCTGTGCAGGGCCAAGGACTCAACACTGACCACGAGACTCCCTCCAGCCCTGTTCTTCCAACACTGGGAACAGGAATAACACAGGAGTAGCAGCCTGGTGAGGAGGCAGCTGCTTGTCACCCCTTTGCTCCCGATCACCATGGGCACAGAAAGTCTGATGGTGAAGTTTACAGCTTTGCCTTAACCTTCCAAGCTATCAATGGCTCCATGTCCAACCACCTGCATCCAACCTAAGGAAGAGCCGCCTCCCTGCAGGATCCCACAGCCACATCCCACAGTGTGTGAGCTGCTGGGTAAAGGAATCCAGAGGAAACGAGGTAGCTGCTCATCAAAGAGAAACTGCAAAACCCTTCCACCGACAAAAGCTGTATCCTCTGTGCAATAACAACTTTACTCACAAGTAAAATAATCCCCTCCATCTGAACAACCTCCGGCGCAGCTGAGAACTGCTACAATAATAATTCAACAAAACCATAACCACAGCCAAAGAAATTCAGTTTGTCTTTTATTTCACAGAGGGTTGGCTTCGATACTGCAGCACAGAATGTCAATAAGGAGCCACATTGGAGAGGAAAACCTCCTGTCGTATGCACATGGTAACAGTTGCTCCAGAATAACTCCTCCTAATCACAAAGTGCAAAGAAATAAGACTCAAACCCCAGCACGCTCAAAGTGCTCCGAGTTACTCCCTGGTTTCCAGGCTGGAAATTCAGTTCTCATCATGCCCTGCCTATGAACCATTTCTCCCTGTGACCTTGCGATTCCAGTGCTAGTGACTACTGGCTCTCCCTTTGCTTGGGGCGCTCACATCTCATTTCTTTTGTCATTATCAGTAACAAGCAGATCAAGGACGGACTCTCCTCTGCTTGAATTCTTCAGCTATCTCACAAACAAAATACCTATATTGATTATTGCCTGTTGTCATCCAACAGCTACCAGGAGAGTGACAGTGTAGTAAAGAGAGACACCTTTAACTTTCCCTGTGCTCTTGAAAGCAAACCAATTCCTACAGGAAACCCCTGAGGAAACACATCCCACAACACAAGGTTCAGCGCATCTCCCGCTTCACCAAGGCCAGTACACAAACACTGCTAAACACCAGTGTTCAGCAGAAGTCCATTGCTGTCAACAAGGAACATCGCCTCTGAACATGACCCTGGGTGAATGTTCAAGGATCCCCCGCTTTCTCTCAACACACCACACCAACAAGCAGCATTTGCTTTGTAACACGGTCGCACTTGAACTAGGGCCACACTCAAACCCTTGCATGGCTTACACACAGTACAGAGCCTGTGTGCTTCAGCTCAAACTCTTCTCCATCTTCTCTGCAATTCCCAAGATAAATGGTGCCAGACGTTTTGCCATTCTCCGCTGACAGTAACTGCTCAGAACCCCAGCCATGTGAGATCAGCGAGTGCAGCCTCAGCCATCTGAAATCAGTGTGAGTGCAGCCCCAGACATCT
The DNA here is from genome assembly GCF_037157495.1 of Lathamus discolor. Lineage (NCBI taxonomy): Eukaryota > Metazoa > Chordata > Aves > Psittaciformes > Psittacidae > Lathamus > Lathamus discolor. Next base: position 582,850 of record NC_088884.1, read on the forward strand.
GAAAGCAGTGAGCTGCACTGCACTGAAGGGAGGGCTGTCAAGTCCCCCACTAACACAACTGAAGATGAGACACGGACCCTGTCACAGCTTCCACACCGGCCATCCCCTGTCCCAGCCTGTGCCTGCCCAGCGCTGCCCTCCCTGTGGGGGTCCTTTTCACAGCCCACTCCTGCCTGTGGACACTCAGACCTGCATCTCCGGACACGTCTGTCCCTCAGCATCGCACTCTCAAGAGCTCCCACCCTGGCACATCTCCTCTCATGAGGCAACAGCCTCCAGCAGTTCTTCGACAACACTCCCCAAATTGTCTCCTACCCTTCCCTCAGCAGCTCTACTGCTCATACCCACCGCACTTCAACACTTCCTCCACTGCCACCCTCTCCTTCCAGGACCCTCCACCCCGAGCACGCAGATTCCCGGGCAGCTCAGGCAGTCTCCACAGAGCTGGAACACCCTTTGCAGAGCCCTCATCTGAAGCCCCCATGCTGACAAAACAACCGCCCACAGCCAAAACACACTCCCCCAGCACCTCTCACTGCTGCTGCTCATCTGTGGGCATTTCCGTTAGCTCAGAGCAGGGGTCAGCACCAGCTCAGTCAGGGACCTTCACCTGCACCAGCTTCTGCTTCCCACAAGCCGGGTGGGAGCAAGGTCTTGCCACCAGCTGAGATCACCCTGTTTCCGAAGGAGTCACGACTCCACCAAACATGACAAAGCACCAGCGCATCGGCTCCACTCAGGCTGGTTTCCATTCATTCCCATCATTGTGCCCATTTACAGCACAAGGGCACCCTACCCCGGAACTGCCATATCCCCATCTCCACAGAAATTAATCAGCATCTCCAAGCAGTAAATAGCTGAGCGCTGCCCATCTGCATGGCCTGAAGAGATCTCGCTCAAGGGATTCTCTTTTAACTCCTGCCAAGCCTTCTCAGCCACACGTAAGGAAGCTGCTGAGAGCACCACCAGCCCCAAGGAGCTGTTGCCCATCCTGATCCACGGTTCCTCCCCACGGAGCTTCCCACCACTTGCTTTCTCTCTGCAGAGCACATGAAGAAGATATGCAAACAAGCGCAGGTGAATATGTGAACCAAGGATTCTGTTGCAATGACTAAGGACTGGCATCGGGACCACATGCTTACTGCAAGAGTGTGAGGAGACACAGCAGGGTGTGAGGGAAAACACTGGGTGACAACGAGAGCTGGGAAAAGCACTTCTGACCAAAGCTGCATCCATCTGTTGATTCCTTGAGCCTCCTGGATACCCCACAACCACTTAACACAGAGCTCCACACATCAAACACCCGTTACCTCCAACTAATCCGTGCAGGAAACCTCGCCATCAGCCAAGTCACAGCACTTCACGTCTCCCTCCTCCTCCACTCAGGGGATAGTACCACACCGGGAGGACAACAGCAGGTCTGCGAGGCTGCCACCTCCAAGGGGAGGTTTTCAGCATTCACAGCGCAGGACTTGGAGCTCCAAGGTGCTTCTGAAGCAGCAATTCAGAGCACGGCACAGCAAGCCCCGTCTCCCACTCCCAAGCTCAGATCCACATTCCAGCTAATGCAACCAGTCAGATCAGCAACTGCTCCAGCCTGCATTGTACGAGGCACCAGCAAAAAGCGGAGGCAGGAAGATGAAAAGAAGATCCTTCAACTTTCTGTGAAAAACTATGGAATTAGCCCGCGTGCAGAGCAAGCCTTTTCTTATCCCTGCCTGCTGGAAGCTGACTTACAACCTACTGCAGGGTTTACATGTCTTTCGGGAAGCCTGCCCAACATAATGGGCAATGCCATTATCCCTCTAAGCCTCTCATCTCCCCGTGAGCTCTGCATCGCCCTGGCTCCTAGCGCGTGTGGCTGGGAGGTTTGTTGAGGAAGCGCTCCCTTGCCCACCATCCCGCTCAGCCCACACCCAGCAAGAGCTGGGCTTGCAACGAGGAGCTTTGCCGGTGGCCCGGGCACGGCGAAAGGCAGGAACAGCTCACAGGGAACACCATCAACCACGGGCTGGGGAGGAGGGCTCAGAGAGGCGCCCGCTTCTCCTGGGGGCTCCAGGAGAGTGCAGTCACCACAGCCACATGTCAGAGGGCAGGACTGACACCCCAGGGGCTGGCTGCGGGACCGCAGCGAGGAGCCACCTGTGGGGCCTGACCAGCATCCCAGAGCCCAGTCAGCGCTCCATAGCCCGAGCAGCACCCCAGGGCCTGACTGAGGGCCCTGCACCACGGGCTGGGCTATGGCCAGCCGCCCTGTCTGACCAAGGGACCTGGCACTGGGGCTGCGCAGGCACCCGCAGCCGGGTCCTGCAGCCCCAGGCAGGACAAGCGCCGCCGGTGCCCAGCCCGTGCCTGGAGCGGGATCCCCGGGGCTGGCGGCCATCCCCGCCCTCCCCGTCCCGGTCCCCGCCGGCCGCCGCCCTCCCGTACTCACCCTTGACGGCTTCGCCCCGGTTGAGCTGGATCTCGCCCTCGCCCTGCGGCGCGTAGCTCTTCACCACGATGAACTTGCGGCCGGGCACGGCGCTGTACAGCTTCCGCTTGGGCCCGCGCAGGGGGGCGGGCGCGGCGTGCGGCGCGGGCTCGGTGCCGGGGCCGGGGGGCCCCGCCGGTCCGCCGGGGCTGTAAACGAAGACGTACGTTACGGTGCTGATGCCCGGCAGCTCGCGGCCCGCGGGCTGCGCCATGGCGGGGGGGGACGGGGGGGGACGGGACGGGACCGGGCCGGGGAAGGGGACGGGGAGGGGGGGGGTGCCCGGCGCGGCCGCGGGGGGCTCAGCGCAGCCCCGGCCGCCGCGGCGCCGCCCGGGCGCGGGCACCGGCTGCGGGGGGGGCACCGGCTGCGGGGGGGCCGCCGCCCGCCGCCGGCTCCATGGCGCGGCGCCGCCCGCCCCGCGCGCCGCTCCGCTCCCTCCGGCGCCGCGCCGCCGCCGCGCGCACCATGGCCCGGGGCAGCAGCCGCCGCCGGCAGCCCCGCCCCCTGCGGGCGGGGGCGGCGCCGCCACCGCCCCCGGCGCCGCCCCGACCGGCGCTGCCGGGGCTCGGGGCCGCGCACAGGCACGCCCCCTGGCGGGCGGGCCGGCGGCGCGGGGGGGTCACCGGGGGGCAGCGCGGGGGGCCCAGCGGCGGCCGCTGCCCGGCGGCGGTACCGGGGCCGGGGGCCCCACACCGGGGGCTCCGGGGTGGCCGCGGCGGCACCGTCAGGGACCCGGCCCCGCCGCCGCCCCTCTGCAGCGCCCCGTTCTGTGCGGCAGCCCCAGCTCCGTGCTGCAGCCGCCCCCAGCTCCATCCTTGCGCCTCCCTCGCCCCACAGCTGCAGCCGCCCCCAGCTCCATCCTTGCGCCTCCCTCGCCCCACAGCTGCAGCTGCCCCCAGCTCCATCCTTGTGTCCCCCTCGCCCCACAGCTGCAGCCTCCCCAAGCTCCATCCTTGTGTCTCCCTCGCCCCACAGCTGCAGCCGCCCCCAGTTCCATCCTTGCGTCCCCCTCGCCCCACAGCTGCAGCCGCCCTGTTGCACACTCGCAGCCCCCTCTGGGTTCATACATCCCCACCCCACAGCCTCCACGTCCCCCCTGTACATGGGGCTTCCATAGCCCCGAGGGGCTGCCCCCAGCCTGGCAGAGCTGTGGGGTCTCCTCCTGCAGCTGGAGGCGCTGCCGGGAGAGGTGCAGATAGGGCGGAACGGCTGCTGCGGAGGGAAGAGCGCCCCAGAATCGGCTGCGAGCCAAAGGGGCGCCGGGCTCCGCACAGAGCAGGCAGCGGGGATGGTGCCCCTCGGCCGGGGGCAGCCTGAGCTTCCCCAGGGAGCGACACCGCCGTCACGGCGCAGCGCTGCCCGCGGACTCGGACAGCAGCGGAGAGCCGGGAACGGGACCCGGCTCCGAAACAAGCGGCTCCGCGCCTGGGATGAGCAGGACGCCCGAACCCCCTCGGCGATCCCCCCATCCCAGGCACAAGCCTCGGCAGCCTTCTGCCAAAGGCACCCGTCACACCGGGAGTATGCGCCGGGATGCGGCCAGCGCCAGCCGATCCGTCTCCTGCCGCTCCAGCACTGCGCTACGCTCCCGTCTCCGAAGGAAAAACACCTCATCAGGAATAAATAGCTGCCCTTCCCTTACACTGCTTCTAAATGTCACTCCAGTACCGCTTTTAGGCAGTGCGGAGATGCTGAACACCAGCTCAGATCTCCAAAAGGCCCTTTATGTTGTTAGAAACAGCGACGAGAAGCTCGCAGAAGACGTAGGTATTGCAGAGCTGAGTGTCTGCTTGCTGCAGCGTGCCTGGCAGGGCTGCAGCCATGCACCAGACACGCTGCTCCCTGCATCCTGCCCCATACATCCTGCTCCTTGCATCCTGTTCCCTGTACCCTGCACTACGCACCTTGTGCTCTGCACCCTGCCCCTTGCATCCTGCTCCCTGCACTCTGCACGCTGGCCTGGGGACGCTCGGCCGCAGGGCCAGTGCTCCCACTTCTGGCCGTGCATGGATGTGGGTACACAGGCACGGGGCTGCCAGTGCATGGTGGGATTGCTGCAGTGGGGCAGCTGGGCTGCTGGGGCACAGTGGGATCACTAGCCAATGCACAGTGTGATCGCTGGCTGATGCACAGTGTGATCACTGGCTGATGCACAGTGGGATCACTGGCTGATGCACATTGGGATCGCTAGCCAATGCACAGTGGGATCACTGGCTGATGCACATTGGGATCGCTAGCCAATGCACAGTGGGATCACTGGCTGATGCACAGTGGGATCACTGGACAGTGCACAGTGGGTTACTGGCCAGTGCATGGTGGGTCACTGTGCATGGTGAGAACACTGGCTGATGCACATCGGGATCACTGGCTAATGTGTGGTGGGAACACTGGCTGATGCAAAGTGCAATCACTGCAGCAAGGGGGCTATCAACCCCCTCCAGCTCCACTGACAGTTATGGGTGCTCGCACAGACCTTCGTGTCGGCAAGTGGGATCCCTCACCAGCCATTCCACTTCTCCAGGCTCCTGCCTGCATGACCATTCCCTCGCAGCAGCACCAGTGCTGGTCTCAAACCACCAACACGCAGCTCCATTGCTGCACCCCAGGACCCTCTGCAGCACTGCAGCACTTTCATGCACTGTCGCTCATGCATTTTCTCAGCAACAACTTTGCACAATTTTCCATGTGACTTTGGCAAATCCTGGAGCTGCACCAGGAGCTGGGCCCTGCACAGGTGCCACAAGGATCACAAGAGCCCAGAGCTCCTCCTCAGCGGTTGTGCTGCGGAAGCATCAATCCTGCGCCTCCCAAGCCAATCCCTCTTTGCCATATTGATTTTGTAGCACCCTCATTTTCTAACCGTTAAGGAGTTACTAAGTCAGGACGCCTCAGAAGCCTCCATCCATTAGGTCACAGGTATATTTAGAGCATGTTCTGCAACCGCTTCAGAGAACACCACCAGTTTGGTCTGGGCTGTTTTGGCTCCATTTCAAGTAAAGGATGTTAATTGGTTTAATCACATTTCATGTTAACGCCTGTTTGATAGAGACCTGTGTCAGCCTTGCAGCTGCTCCAGGTCCAGCCTCTACTCTGGGAACATTTCTACCTGTATTCCCAACTGGAAAATGCGAGGAGAATTGTGTGGCTCGGGCTGTTTTTCCAGCAGGCCAGAGCAGAGCAGCTCTCGGTGTATTTGCCCACAAACTGACAATGTGTGTCTTCACCCACTTTATCACCCCACGCCATGAGGCACCTTGAGGCCGCAGGGAGTGTGTTTCCTCCTGTTCCTCACCCAGCGAAGCTGTGCTGCTGGCTGCTGGACCCATAACTTATTCCTGAACCGCAGCCAGGGCGCCGTGTAAATCCTGAATAAACCAAACACGACCGTGGCGGTGTTTGCTGGAGCAGCCAAGGAGCTTCTTACACCCCCAGTGTTTAACCGTGATCTGGTCACACATGATGCCCACATCCTCCTCTCCGAGCCACACAGGATGGACGCCATAGCCGAGACATGGGCACCAGAGGGGACCAGTCCATCGGGGGTGCCAAGCGGAGGCAGCTCAAGTAAAACATGGTCACTGTAAGAAGCCCTTTGTCCCTTCATACAGAGCCCCTGCCCCTGCTCCCCACAGGGCTTCTCTTAGTGGTGGCCGTTTACTTGACACTCATCATCCAACCTGCACATCAGAGTTTACCGAGTGACCACAGAGTGATGCTGGGACATCGGCCCAGCCTCAGGTATCGTTCTACTGCAGAGGGACACGTTTGGTTGGCAAGTCTCAGTAGCAGATGCAGGACTCATCCTCCCAGGGTTTCCTGATGCCTCTGTGGCCAGCAACATGCCCTGGAAGCTGGTGAGCTGAAATCAGATTTCTCTGAATGCTTCGCCCAAAGTCAGGAGGAGCCTGAGCTGCTGGTGCATGGCAACAGAGAGGCTGCTCCGAGTCCAGGTCTGGTTCTCCTCCAGATAAACGAGTGCTCCAGAAACACTGCTGTGAGCCTATGTCCAGTATGGAAACCTGATGCAAACCTTTCTCTGAAATTCCTGGGTTCTCACTCTTACCCTGCCTGTTGAAAATAACTGTTTGAGATGGATTTGATGTGTGACTTCACATCTCATACTTCTAGTGTTTTAGCCCCCAGAAGCATTCAGGCTCGATATTGCCTGTAGAGAGTGACAGTAACCTGGCAATCTGACGGGGTGACTCTATCAGAAACAGTGTTGGTCCCAGTACAGAAGGATTTCCTCACTAGAGCAGATGCTTACCATAATCATAGAATCATCATAGAATCATGGAATGGTTTGGGTTGGAAGGGACCAATCCAAGCTCATCCAGCTCCAACCCCCTGACATGGGCAGGGACACTTTCCACTAGACCAGGTTGCTCCAAGCCCTGTCCAACCTGGCCTGGATGCCTGCAGGGATGGGACATTCAATATTAATCCCCTCAACAAGCCACAGCCATTTGTGAGGAAGACAAACTTCCCTTCCACTGCCTGGTGGAAGGTTCAAATCACTGGAAGTGAATTAACAGACCATAACAGTCTCCACAATTACTTCAGACACACGAAGCAGTCCCAGAGCAACCAGGAGGGTGGCTTAAATTTCTGCACCCTCAAGGGGCTGATCAAAAGAGAATCCCTTTGTGTCAGGTGAGTTCTGGCTGAAGGATTCTCAGTTTAGGTTTAAACAACCTCTTCTCCTCCCTTCTATTGGGAATTCCTGCTTAGTGCTATCCCAGCAGGGTGAAGGTGTTCAGAGAGCGCAGCCGATGATCCCTGGGTGCTGCAGCACAGGCTGTGAGGGCAGGACATGGGGACGTGACAGGTCCAAGCCCACAAGGCAGTGCTGGAGCTGTGGGAACAACCCAGCTTTGCCCTGCCATGTTTCTGTGGGCCTCTGGGAGCAGTGAACGTCCCGCAGCGTCTCTCACGTTCTCATGAAGGAGCTGTTTCACATCCTGATTTCCTTCCTCCTCAGAGCTCAATATCACATTTTTTGTTGCTGCGAGATACAGAAAGGTTTTTGCATGGGGGAACTACCGACTGTGCTCAAAACTGAGCCCTTCAGGAATGAAGCGGATTTGGCATCTCTGCAGTTAACCTGCCAGCCTCTCCCAGGAACTCTGACTGCTAAATGGCTCCTGTCCACAAGGCACCAATCCCAGACCTGTGCTGCCGCTTTTTTGAGTGGTTTTGTGAGATGGCTTTGGTGCTGGAGCTGCCTTTCACGTCAGCCACGGAAGGAAGGATTTGCAAACTACTCCTCTTGTTCTGAGAACATTTACATGCTCTCACAGACACAGCTCTGTGCGCACGGGATACCTGGAGGGGATTCCCCTGTAGGAACCCTTCTGGACACATCCATACCCAAAGCTTGGTGGGAAGAAGCACACAACACGTGCCCTGCCATGGGTCTTCCAGCTTTGCCCAGTAGTGAGAGCCACAGTAATGCGCTTTGTGCACTGCACTCTTCAGTGTTTGGATAAGAGAGGCTCTGCTGTCACACAGCAGCACTGCAGAGTCCATCAGGTCCTTATACACTGGTACCATTAGATAGAATTTGACTGGCAACCAAAGACAGCTTCTCCAGTGGCACTTACTATGTGTCCTTTGGAAGAGATGGTTTTGCTGTTCTGGAGTTTCAAATTGTTACTACAAGCGTGGCTGACAGCTACAGAAATAGACTGGGCTTGATGGAAACGATTTCAACTCCAGCAAGAAAATAGCAGCTTCGGCACGTCTAAAACTTCCCCTGATTCATGGAATCAAACAGAATGGTTGTGGCTGGCGGGGACCTCAGAGGCATCCAGTCCAACTCCCTGCTCAGGCACAGCATCATAGAATCATAGAATGGCTTGGCTTGAAGGGACCTTAAAGCTCCTGCAGCTCCAACCCCTGCCACGGGCAGGGACCCCTTCCACTGGAGCAGCTTGCTCCAAGCCCCTGTGTCCAACCTGGCCTTGAGCACTGCCAGGGATGGGGCAGCCACAGCTTCTCTGGGCGCCCTGTGCCAGCGCCTCAGCACCCTCACAGGGAAGAGCTTCTGCCTAAGAGCTCAGCTCAGCCTCCCCTCGGGCAGGTTCAAGCCATTCCCCTTGGCCTGGCCCTACAGGCCCTTGTCCCAAGCCCCTCTCCAGGTTCCCTGCAGCCCCTTCAGGCACTGGAGCTGCTCTCAGGTCTCCCCTTCAGGAGCCCTCTCTTTTCCAGGCTGTCCAAAATTCAGGAGGCGGTTTCTGGCATGGAGAGCTTCATGCCTCATCGCTGGGGCTCCCTCCAGCCACAGGAGCAGAGCAGGACCCCCACCCTCTCCCCCCATTCACTCCAGGCTGCGCGACGAGGCAGACCTGGGCTGGTTCTGGGGCCGGCTGCCAGTGCTCTTGCACAAACTGGTTGCTGCTGGAGCAGCGCTCATGCAACTTTGCTGTGCAGTCTGCTGTGAAACGTCTGCTCTCAGATCACCTCAGCACAGCACCCGCTGATGGGAGCCAGTTACTGCCAGATTCCCACTGCTCGGGAACGGGGAGGTGACAGGAGGACAGCAGCCTCTCCCCCTCCCTGCTCCTCCTCGGAATGCCTGCACCAGGCTCCAGTTCACGCACACCAGGGCATGGAGCTGGAGCCACGGAGCCCTCGGGTGGATCAGGGCATCTCTCAGGAGCACTGGGAGCTCGGGGGCTGCTCCTGCTGTAGTGCAGGGAGAATGCCCATGGGAAACAGTACGGGCCACGGGCCACAGAGCCGGTGACTGCACGGGAAAGCCCTTGGCAGAGGCCAGGCAGCGCCGGCTCTCATGCCCTACAAGATGCTGTGGAAGCTGGAGTGAGAGCCGCTGCCTAGTAACGCTGCGGCGCTGCCAAAGCGGCAGCCGGGAGGGAGAGCTCCTGCAGGCAGCGTCCTCCCCGAGGTGTCACTGCGATGATCCGTGGGGATGCTGAAGTAACCCCCCAAATACCAACACCTCCGCCTGCCTCTGCCGCAGCCTTGCCAATGCGCTGGAGAACACGGAGCGGAACTGGAAACCCGACAGAGACAATTCATTAAGAGGGTTTGTCTCCCTTGGTATAATCACAGCTATTGATTCACTCCTGAAAGCTCTACGTGTGCATCCCAGCCAGAGAAGCACCCCACTGGTGGCTGGATCCGTGCCTCTCTATGCTGACAGCTGCAAGTGTTCTGTATCACTGGGCAGCTCCGGCAAATTTCAGTTCCACTGAAAAGACAAGATCTAGTTTTAGCCGTTGGCAAAGGGCGTAACTGGATTTCTGAATGGCATGCCTCTAATCCTGCCTATCCTGCAAGATCCCAGTCCTTGGGAGCTTGGACAACCTGTCTATAAGCCTGGCAAAAGCAGGAACAGGCAGCAGCCATGCATTACCATGCACCTCACTCCCTGGCAGATGAAACCAGTCACAGGCTCTGCTCAAGGCGCAGGACGAGTTTACATTAGATGGTATTTAAAGGGAGCTGCAGGAGGATTTCCAAACCTCACACCTCACTGGGGATGGAGGCGAATGGCCACGTGGATCTTCACAAGCTGCTGCTGGTCAAGACAAGCCATTTCAAAAACTTTGCTCTATGAAAAAGAACCATTCCAGAATCTCTCCTGGTCAGTGTTACCCAGGAGCGACAGGAGATGATGAGCAGCCCCTCCTTACTTAGGCACCATGAACCTCCCAAACCCAGGAGGTCCGCGGCTTTGCCGCTCCTCGAGGTGATGGAACCCATCACCACTCTGAGGCAGGAGCTCCTCGGTGAAGAAGGAAATAATTTGCAGAGCCTGTGTCTACAAAACCTTTACCATCCTGGTTGACAAGTCCTTCGGCACATCTCAGTCAAAACCTACACATGCCTACACATGGCATCCAGCATCTGCTGTATGCAACTGGGCTTGGGGAACACGTTCCGTTCCTCCTGAACAAATATTCACACCTCCACCTCCCCACATATGGCCCGACACTGAGCAGAACTAGAGGTCTAGAAGGACCTTTTCCAGAAGGTCCTCCCCACGTGCCCCGGCAGCTCCACAGAGACGAAGACTGAGAGAGATCTCGTTACTCCAGCACCACTGACTCCACAGCCCTCAGCTTGACACCTTCTGCCTTCACTGACATTACCTTGGGAAAACCCTTTAGATGGTTACAGGCAGCTGGAGCAAGACCCAAGGGAGAATGAGCTGAGACTTCGGCACCATCATCAGAAACGCCTGTCCTCAAGATTATTCAGCTCTTGTCACATCGTCAAGAGGCTGACACCCGCAGCATCTCTCCGGTGCTGTCAGTAAAACCAGGGTTCCTCAGCCTTGACCGTGCACAAGCTGCTCTGCTGCCCCTTCCCCTGACCTGCTGCATCCAACCCTTAGCAAGCCCTGGCAGCTCCCACCAAACCCAGCAGGTCCCACACGACTTGCACACTGTGCTTTTTACCAGGAGTTCACTAAACCATCCAGATTCCCCATTGAAGGCACTGAGCTACTGGATGAAGTGGGGGGACATGGCACCCCCATCCTCTCACCCTCCTTACCAGTAAGGACCAGCACATCAGCCCAGGAAGGGTCAGGTCATAGGGGGAGTAATCAGTTCACAGCAAGGCCGTGCAGGGAGGCTGAGGTAACGAGGATGTTCCATAGTGCAGCCCTCTGCTTTCACCCTCGTAGACCTTCATCCATCTCATGCTCTGTATCCAGAGCCTGAACACCTCAGCAGGACACCAGATCCCATTTGTTTGCCACGCACTTCACTTGTGGTACCACCGTGCTGGTTGCTGCAGCACCTACATCCTCCTGTGCTGCCACCTCTTTGAACACACCATATGTTACAGACACAACAACAGGCTGCGTGCACAGAGCTTTCCAAACCCATCCCAGCTCATCAAGAACACCAGGATAAGCACGTGCCTGCACCAGCAGAGATGTGTGGCTTCACAGCTCAGCGATGCCGAGCACTCCTTTTGCAGAGTCTCTTCGCTGAGCTCATTACCATTCCCATTATTTTATTAATCAGAAGCCTGCGGCTGACTCCCTGAACTGCATTCGCTTTTCCCGCAGGAAAATCATGTCATCTCTTGGTCAGCCCACCCGAGAACAACTTTATCAGCCCGCTTCTGAGTTCTCCCTTGTGCATTTCCCTGATCCTTCAGCCTAAGGCCCCCTCCTCACACACCCTTCAGCCAGAGATGTGCAGCTCTGAGAAACCACCACCGAGAAACCAGCAAAGGTGATGCTGAAACTGCCTTTATCCAGTTAAATCTGCAGCTCCTGCAAGTTTGTTCCCAGTCGCCACAAACATCCAGTACTTCTATTCCAAACACAACCATCGTTACTCTGAGCTCTGTTTAGCTCATGCTGTGGCTTGCCTAGACTAATGCCCATAGGTGGTCACCCTCTTTGTCCTTGCTGCTGGAAATAGTTTCCAAATGGGTCCCTCCCTCCCAGATCTCTCATCCTCTGTCTCAGTGGCTGCAGCTGTAAGATACTTCCCAGCTTTCTCTTGATGATGAATTTAAATAATCTGACCAAAGGATATTCCCTCTTCTGCCCAATAGTTCCTGAATCACTGAACAGTGGCTGGGACAGAGCCATGGCTGAGTCCGGAAGTGACTGGAACCACTTGGAACTGGTAAAGAATGCAACCAAGGCCAAAGAACTGGGACTTGCACAGAAGCATCTCCTGTACTGCCGGAGCACAGCTCAGAATGCCCCAGAGGGAGAAAGGGCTGGGGACATCAACCGCTCCATCCCTGCAGCCACACTTGGGAAGCAGCCCTTGATGTGAGAGGACCTTTTCTCCAGCAAAGACAGCGACTTTGCATGGCATTCCCACTGCACTGGCAGAGCGAGCAGGGCATTGCCCCTTGGCTGCTCCATAGTCCTCCTTTCTCTCTCCTTGTACAGCTGAGAGAGGAGCCACAGCCATTGCTGTGACACCGGCTGTGCAGGAGGTGCTGAGGGAGCATCAGGGAGTGGGGCTGAGGCACCAGAGGACACATCAGAGGGACGGAGCTGAGCAAGGCCTGGCTGATCATCCCAGGAACATCACAGCCCTGGCAGCAAAGTCCCTGCTCAGGCATCACACAAAGAGCAGCTTCGAAACTTGGACTGGAAAGCACTTCACCAAGAAAGCCGAGGCCAAACTATCCTGTGTTTGAGCCACGAGAACCAGCTCCAGCCTGCGACATGGCCCCAGGAGGATTTCCAGGATGGCTGCAGCCATCTCATTGTGGTCTGCACGTCGCTTGGACCCACATCTTGCTGGTAATTGCTCTTTCTGAGGGCTGGAGCAGCTCTGCTCTGGAGCCAGGCTGAGAGAGCTGGGCTGGGGCAGCCTGGAGAAGAGAAGGCTCCTGAAGGGGAGACCTGAGAGCAGCTCCAGTGCCTAAAGGGGCTGCAGGGAACCTGGAGAGGGGCTTGGGACAAGGGCCTGTAGGGACAGGCCAAGGGGAATGGCTTGAACCTGCCCGAGGGGAGACTGAGCTGAGCTCTCAGGCAGAAGCTCTTCCCTGTGAGGGTGCTGAGGTGCTGGCACAGGGTGCCCAGAGAAGCTGTGGCTGCCCCATCCCTGGCAGTGCTCAAGGCCAGGTTGGACACAGGGGCTTGGAGCAAGCTGCTCCAGTGGAAGGGGTCCCTGCCCGTGGCAGGGGTTGGGGCTGGATGAGCTTTAAGGTCCCTTCCAACACAAACCAGGCTGGGATTCATTAAAACTGTAATTGCCCAAAGACTGATCAAAGACAACTGCTGAGCTGCATGGCACAGAGGAAAAGATTTCTTCCCAAAGGGCTGGCAGTGTGGGAATGCTGATGTTTTCTCTTCCATAACATTGTAGGATGCTCAGTCCTGAATAACGTTTTACCTGAATTCTGTGCTATGGGTGTTTGTCTAGGACACGGTGAACCTCCAGCAGGGAGAGCTGGAGCTGCTGGAGCTGCAGCCCAAGCCAGCAGGTGTGATGAGGAGGCACCATGAGCACAGCGGACGCAATGAGACCATGTCTGCAGCTGCCTGGAGCTGCCAGTATCCATCTCCAGGAAAAGAGAGATCTGGGAACAACTGGGGTCCTGCTTGATATATTGACTACTTTTCCTTTTCCCTGTTTTGTTTTCCATACTATTGTTTGGATAAAGCAAAATAGGGAAGAACGTGGAGGAAAGAAACTCCTCAGCTGGACACAAACCCAACTTTCTGTGTGATGAGCCCCAGGACGGGAGTTCAGGCATTTTGCCCTATGTTGTCTGCAAATAGATCCATTTTCAGCCACCCAAGACTGCAGAGAGCTGCTCTGTGACTGACGGTGCCCTCAAGAGCACTCATGCCCCTCACCCTGTGCCGGCCTCTGCCTGAGAGACAGAGCAACAAGTGAAGGTTGTGATGAATATCCCAGCCCTCACCTCACAGGTCCCTGGTCGTCAGCAGTTAAACCGGCCCTTCTTCTTCACCCAGACATCAACCACAGATGTCTCTTGTACATTAACACTGGGACTGGTGTGTCCAAGCACTGCCTATGGAGAACCATGCTCCTGGGGCAGCTGCTCGGGGCACCTTATTCCACCCCAGTGCTGCAGGTGCTGGGTGGGTCCTTCCCCCATGGATGGAGCTGCTGTTGCTTCCCCTTTCCAAGCACAGCCCTGCCCCACTGGAGGTCCCGGGGGATTCTGCTCGGGAAGTGCCTCCCCGGTGGGGAGGAATGTTCATAACTGAAGTGTCCTGGAACTCAAACTGATTCTCAGGTTTGTTCCCTTGGAAGGGAGGGTGTACCTGTGCCAAATGTCAAACCAAGGGGATTCTTTGTCACTGATTCCCATTTACTCCGCATCTGTATTCCTTAACAAAGGGAGCCCGTGTGAGGCACACTGGGGCAGGACGGGTTGCTGGGACACTTCTAGCACGCAGGCACCAGGGACATCCTCTGCCTCGCTGCCACCACCAAGTCTGACCGAGGATGCGCACAGCGACGCAGCTCCTGCAGATGTGGTGGCATCCAGCACTCACCGCAGCAGCGGGGTGACCTTCACACGGGACCTGAGCTCAGCCCCAGCCACGGTGTTTCCTGGTGCTCCGTTTTCAGGATCAGAAGGTTCAGCAAAGACAAGGCTGCAGCAGGCAGCACTGGGAGCAGTGGCACTGGAAACGGACCCACCGGTTTGTCCCTCACCTCTCAGCGTGGCAGTGCCTGTGCAGAAAACACCATCACTGAGGTTTCCACCACTAACCCCGACCAGCTGAGATCTACCAAAGCTCCTGACAAGAAGGTCCCCTGTAGGACAAGGGGTGGGGTAGTCCTTTCTTACTGCTCCTGCTCAGCCAGCGCAGGGCTGGACAGCAGAAGTACTCGGGGTATCAGCACAGATGGTGCAACACGTTTCACCCCCCAGATAGATAATGCAGCATCATGACTTGGTACTAGATGGAAAGCTTGCAAGTGTCATCCCAGAAGAAAAAAAGGAATGCCTGCTTGGGAATACGGAGCAGACACAGCAAAGACCCTTTTGTTTAAAATGCACAGCTTCTGCGGTGCAAAGCGGCTCCTCAGCTTGCTTAGCGCCAGCTTCATCCTGCAGACGAGCCACTTGCTCAGAGCTACTCAAGTCTCACAGGTTGAGTTTATTATGGAGCACCAAGTCTGGGAAGTCGAACCCCAAATCTTGTGCCAGAAGGAGTTCTGGTGACAAGCTGTGCACGTGAGCTATAGCTCTGCACGGAGGCAAGAGGCGCACAGTACAAGCATCCAAGGTTTCAAAAGCAAAGACAACACTGACAGCATTAAAACGCGAAACCCTGCGGAGATCTAAGGTGCTAAGTAAGCAGTTAAGGAAATCACTGGATGAGGAGCAGGTCTGGCCAAGGGGGAGGCCCAGCCACGGCTACAGAGTCTGAGAAGAAGAGCTGAAATCCCGCTGCATGGAGCTGGCTCCACTCTGACCAGTCCTGGTGCTGCTGAAAAGAGAGGGGCAAGTCTCATGGCAGAAAGGAATAAAGCTCAGAAAGGGGAAATGCTGCCAGACAAGGCAAATGACAGTGAGTGCTCAGTGTGGTTGTCGCAGGGATGCCCAGGTTTGTAAAACACAGGTAAGATCACAGACCTGATACCGCATACCCATGCGGACGCACTGGGAAGGATCCCGTGTTGGAGGCCCCCTGGGGGCTGTGAAACGGGGAGGAGTGGGAGAGACAGCTTTGAGGGAGCTGAAGAACAAGACCTGCCCGTAAATGTTTTCTGAAACACCCTCAGTATCTCATGCAGAAGCCAGACGGGAGCAGGGAGGTAAATCCCAATGCGTGGCTGAGAGGAAAGAAGGATGTGTAGTGATTAGAGACTGGGGAAAACTCTGACAATAGGATTCATGTGCAGGACAGGCACAGGAAACCTAAACTGAATCTCGGTGGAAGCAAGCTGCCGGGGTTTACCATGAACAGGTTATAGGAGAGCTTTTAGCTAAAGGGTTAGGAAAGCTGGCATGTGCAGACAAGCACCTGCTTTTTGGGCTGACTCATGCTGTAGGGGTGAAGCCATAAAGAGAGCGGACAGAAGCTGGCAAAAGTCAGGTATAAACCCACAAGGAGCAGTTGCACAAACAGACACCCTGGACTCGTGCATCTGTTCCTCTGTACTGGAGCTGGAGGTCTGAGAAGTGAGACAGGAGACCCAGAATCCTGGTTTTAATATTGATACAACGGATGCACTGGGAACGCAGGGGAAGAACGACACAGCAGGAAACGGAACACAGAGCGTTCCGAGCCGGCACTGGTGGGGAGGAGGTGCCTCAGTGCAAAGATGGCTTTGAGCTACATCAGATGAACAAGTGGACTGTGCCAGCAACAAGTGTAGGCTTGCCCTGGGCCGATGCTCCAGCAGGAGACACGGGTGATCAGGACCACAGCCCAGGCACCCTGGTGATACCGCAGAGCAGCGAGGTCGTTGAGCACAGGGCAATGAGACTCCCCCTGAATTCTGCCCAAACAGAGCAAACGCCAGAGACGACAGACTGGATTTTAGCACGGCCAGCGGAGCAGCCAGGCAGGGAACGGGCAGCAGGAAGATGCATTCCTGACCTTGCAGTGACCTAGGAACATGCTATAGCTCATAATCTCATTCATTAAGAGTCATTATTTAACAGTGACCCCAATACAGCTACACATACAAGGGTGTACTGCTGTAGATGCAATGGGAGGTGATCAACCATTTGCCTCTGTGCTCAATTAAAGCACAGGGACACTAAATTCCTAGAAATTCATGTTGGTAAGAAACTAAAACGGACCATTAAAAGTAAAACCTTTGCTTGAGTCCTAGAGACTATCTTAAGGCACCTTATTGGATGCTCAGACACATACTACCTGTCAAGAAGGAAAACAGAACTACCTGAATAATAGCAGGGCATGTAAGGTTATAAGAAGCAAGGAATCAGAGAACAGTTTGAGTGGAAGAGACCTTAAAGCTCCTCCAGCCCCAACCCCTGCCACGGGCAGGGACCCCTTCCACTGGAGCAGCTTGCTCCAAGCCCCTGTGTCCAACCTGGCCTTGAGCACTGCCAGGGATGGGGCAGCCACAGCTTCTCTGGGCACCCTGTGCCAGCGCCTCAGCACCCTCACAGGGAAGAGCTTCTGCCTAAGAGCTCAGCTCAGTCTCCCCTCGGGCAGGTTCAAGCCATTCCCCTTGGCCTGGCCCTACAGGCCCTTGTCCCAAGCCCCTCTCCAGGTTCCCTGCAGCCCCTTTAGGCACTGGAGCTGCTCTAAGGTCTCCCTTTAAGGAGCCTTCTCTTCTCCAGGCTGCCCCAGCCCAGCTCTCTCTGCCAGAGGTACTCCAGCCCTCTGCCAAAAAGGCAAAGTTGTATTTAAATGAGAAACCCCAGGACAGATCATTTGTTAAATGTTCTGTTAAATACAGAACACAACACAAAACTAGAGCAGAGTTAGAAGAATAATGTCCAGAAAGCCTAAAAACTGGTGTCATTTTTCAGAAACATCCAGAACAGAAAACCTGCCGGGGCTGAAAAGGAAGAAATCTCTGCACTAAGCACAGAAGATGCCAAGTCTGACTCCTCAAGGAATCAAAAGATAAAGGTGCTCCTATGGGGAGAACCCCCCTTGAAGCTCCAGGGGTCAAATTTTACTTCCCAGATCCACACTGAGTATGGCATCATACATCAACTGGCACCTGTGCCAACATTGTCTCTTGCTTGTGTTAATTTTGCCCTTTTTTGATGCTTAGTCCCAGCTCTGTCTCCAGTTCTTCAGGACAAACAAGCCCACTTTGCAGAACTTTTGTAGTAATGGAGAGGGCAGGGACACGGAGTTTAACACAAGGAGGAAACGCTGTTTTGCTCAGCTGAGAGACTGAGTGGCGCAGGATGTTACAAATGCCAAGAGCAGACACGGCTTCAAGAAGGGATTAGACAAGCTCATGAGGGATAATCCACCGGTGGTTAATGGAAATGCTAATGGACAGCCTTCATCTCAGGGAGCTCTGAGTGCTGCTCACCAGGAACTCGCTCCTCAGCTCCTCGCCCTTCACTCCATGGTGTGACTTTTCCCTGTGTAAGCTCTATAGATCTACTGGGGCAGGATCCAGGGTGCCAGGGGAAGCCTGTTCCCAGGATGGTTACCCCGTGTCCTGTGGCCTGCATCGGACCCTCTGCTCCAGTTTCTGTTTGTCTTTATCTGCCCCAATGAACGGTGCACAGTGTTTTAAGTAAGGTCTATGGGGATGTTGTACAACTATGCGAGCACTCGTCTTCACAACAGACACTGGCCGGCATCTGATTAATGCTGCCAAATATTTTCCTTTATTGCTTCTACGATTCTATGATTCTATTCTATGATTCTAAGAGATAAAGGAACTTTGAGCTCACAGAACAAATTTTGGGATTTATCTTTTAAATACAGATTTAAAGCTGACTTTTTTATCTTAATTTGGGTTTTCCCATACTTCAGATTCTTCCTAATAATCCAGTCCTCCTCAGCACCAACTTCACATCCTCAGTAAAGGTCCAGAATGTGCTTCTCATGCCAAGGACTCTGGAGGAAAGACTAAAGATCATTCACAAGACCAAAACCTGTTTTTTTCCTACTAAATGCCTTCTGCCCCAGCACTTCCCCATTCAGCTCTTACGCATTCCCATTGCTCTTGCACATTCAGGTCACCGCTCAGCTACATTCACCTCTGCACTCTGCCATGTTCTCCACGAGGAAAACCATTTAACATGGGGTGTTACATCCAATGTCCACAATTACCAGACAGATGAGACCTGCTGAGTTCACCTTTGCTGGGGAACTGCACATGTAGCAAGTATAAATCTAAGAGGGCTAAGAGGACTAAATCTAAGATTTAGTGAGATAAAAAAAGATGCACATGCTCCCTAAAACCTGAATCATGGATTATAAAGGGCAAGCAACCATCAACCATTTATATATATATATAATATATGCATATATAAATGTGTGTGCACCTTCACAGCACTGTAAAACACGGATTCAGCTTCCACATGCTCTGGCCAGGCAGGAGGAGACTCTGTCTGTCCCTGATCCCTGTGTCACCACGCACTGATTCCTGCCGTGTGCTGCACAACTCTGTGGGGTGGGTGACACCAACAGCAGTGGGAACAGCAGTGCTCCGAGCACAGGACCCCACAGGTTCCAGTGGGGATGTATCTCAGGAACATTTCCCCATGGGGTGCAGCAATTCTCGTCATCGCCTCAGCCCTTGTGGAGCCACTTCCCAAGGGTCCAGCTCTCCCGCACCATGTTTTCTCCTGCTGCCAGGTAGGGCATCATCCCCCCTCACACATCGCCTTGTTCCCCTCACTCCCTTCTCCAGCACCCTCGTGTCGCTGCTCCGGCTTTCCCCGCAGCACGTTTTCCAGACTGGAACTTTTTACACCCATGCCTCCCCTCCTTATCCATGCCCGGCTGGAACCCTGGGGCTCAGCAGCCTCTTGCACCAACCAGTCCTCCCCCCCTGCTGATGTTCTCACAGCTCTGGCAGCTGGGCATGCCAATTTCTACTGGAACGGAACAGAACAGAACAGAAAAGAACCAACCAGGTCCTGCCAGGCTACCACTAACCCATGTCACTGAGGGCCTCAGCTACACTGTTAGTGAATCCTTCCAGGGACAGTGACTCTGCCGCTGCCCTGGGCACCCTGTTCCAATACGATACCATATTTAGGGCAGGTCCCATGGAAGGGTGATATCTGCCACCACCCAACACACATCTCCTGTACTGCAGGTCTCTGCCGAGGCTCCACATCAGCCTGTCCCTCCCCCTGGCTGCAAATCACAAAGACAGAAAAGGCAACAGGGAAACTCAAGCCCCAACGAAGGAAGCAGTAGGTCTGGCACCCCAGCCACGGCAGAGCTCCCTGCTGCAGTGGCACAGATGTGTCACCCCAAGCAGAACTCAGGCACATCAGTCAAGAAGAAGAAAGCCACAGGTCCCAGAGCAACACGGTTCTGATCAGTGCCCTGATGCCACATGGTAATCCCCATCCTGGTATGACCAGCCTGGAGAAGGCCCAGGGAAACCTTAGAGCAGCTCCAGTGCCTAAAGGGGCTACAAGAAACCTGGAGAGGGGCTTGGGACAAGGGCCTGTAGGGCCAGGCCAAGGGGAATGGCTTGAACCTGCCCGAGGGGAGACTGAGCTGAGCTCTTAGGCAGAAGCTCTTCCCTGTGAGGGTGCTGAGGCGCTGGCACAGGGTGCCCAGAGAAGCTGTGGCTGCCCCATCCCTGGCAGTGCTCAAGGCCAGGTTGGACACAGGGGCTTGGAGCAAGCTGCTCCAGTGGAAGGGGTCCCTGCCCGGGGCAGGGGCTGGAGCTGGAGGAGCTTTAGGGTCCCTTCCAACCCAACCCAGGCTGGGATTCTGTGATTTCGGGGATCCCACAGGTCACCTGTGGTCAGTCTGTGCCCTCCTGCGCCATCAGCCGCTATGGTCCAGCTTGCACTAGCTCCTTCAGACAGAACTTCGGGACCTGCAGCAGTGAACAGCGCTCATGGTGCCTCATAGGGAAAGGCTCAGGGACAATAACTTCCCTGTTCAAGGAATTTGCCATGGCTGGGGTGCGCAACGAGAGCTGCTTCGCTGTGCGTGGCGGCGCTGCGGATCAGTTTAGTACGGGAAGTGAGGCAGAATGCCATTTCAATTGCAAGTACATGGGGAATTTAGATAAGCAGATTATAAATATACAAACTGGAACTTAACTGAGGGGAAGATGCTGCTTATCAGCAGCTGTAATTCTTCAAGTGGATTGTCACCACAATATCTATTCTTTGTCTTTGACTAAGCATTCAGATTTTGGTGTGATAAATTCCTCCTGCAGCAGTGACAGCCAAGGCTGTTTCCTCACCCAAACCCCATGAACTACAGGTTTACAAACCGCTCCAGCCCTGTGCCCTTCCCTTCCACAAGATCCCCCCCTAACGGTGGGGAAGCTGGTGTACGGACGTGGCCTGCATCCAAACAGCAAAGCTGAAATCGCCACAGGTACCAGCAAGTTATCTGCCAGCACAGCTGATACCCTCTGAATTATGCCTCACCCCAGCAGACAAATTAACCAGCAGCAAAATAACTGGGTTTAAGACTGTCAGAAAACATTACTTCACTGAAGTGCCTGAGCTGAAGAGCGTGTCAGCCCTTGCTCTCTATGGGGACAGTGAATGAGCAAACATTGCGCTCCACTCGCCGCAGTCCTGGGCACGTGGGTTTGCAGGATGTGCAGTTATTCATTTGGGGGGAAAAAGGAGAAGCTAGAACTGCACCTTTAAGAAAGCAAAAGAACAACATAATTTAATGTATTCCGATAATAAAAACTCTGCTGGAGTATATTAGGCAACTGGAAAGGGGATCTGATTGAATTTTAGACCTGGTTCTTGAATATGTGAATCAGATTAGGAGGAAGAGTTGATGGAAAGAGTGAGATGTGCCTGGCAGTCACCATGCAAGAAGATTTTGTAGGATGAAAATACCTTAAATGAAACTCTAGGAGAAAAAAAAGGGGACTTTGGAGTTTCCATTTCATTTTCCTCCTGGTGAAGCAGTCCACAAGAACCCACAGGTGACCATAAGCGGCAGCACGTATGTTCCACATAGGAGGGAGACGTAGCTGAGCCATGCCTGGGGAAGTGCTGGAGCAACACGGGAGCGGGCTCTGGTCACAGTGATGGGAGAAACCACAGCACAGCAGAGGACACAAGGAGCCATTTCGACAGAGCTGGAGGCAGCGCTGGGGCAGGGGCTGAGGGCAAAGACGCTGCAGTGCCTACAGAAACAGTCTTCAGCTGGTTCAGTGAAGGTGCAATTCTCAGACCTGTGATACAATCTGGGCAGCTCTGTGCAAGGATGCTGCAGGACAAACCAGCTCCTAACCTGCCACTACTGCCACAGGCTGCAAGCTAAGGGACATGCAGGACCAGATCAGGAAAGGTAACAGCACCCTTCCGCATGTCCCCAGGCTCCCATGGAGGGATGTGCCCTCAGTGTTCTCGAGCTGCAGGAAACTTCCAGCCTGTTTGCGATGGGTTAGGAAAGGGTTGTCTGACACTGATCCAACCTCTGCCCCTGGCAGCCTTCAGTCACTGCAGAAACAGGACCTGGTGGAGCCAGAATGGGCAGGCTGGGGCACGGCACAGTGCTGGCACTCACGAAGGCCACCTTCCATCTGCAGCTCACCTGAAGACGCCTGGCGGTGGCTGGGGCAAGGACCAGCAAGTGACTGCAGGAGAGGGGGAGTGAAGCCAAGGCAGAGCCCTCTGCAGAGGTATGACCTAGACCACAGCAGCATTTAGAGACTGATTTAGAGGTTGCCATTCACAAATAAACACACAACTACGAACCCCGACTTTTCTAATCCCTGCTAGCATGCAAAATCAGAATTCACCCCCTCTGAAGCACCCACTGTCACCTATCTGCTTTGCTGCTAACACCCATGTAAAATATGAGCTTTCTATAATGCTGGGGCCTTTTAAAAGCACGTCTACACAAAGAATATATTGCCACCATTTTTCCTTCACCTTGCCTCGTTTCAAAAATTCTAGTCCATTTTAGCTGAAACTGAGCCAGAAGCAATGAAAAACCTGGGAAATTTCAGACTGGAAGGTATTTGAACAGAAAGATTAAAACCAGCTGAAAGGAATCCTTTACTATGAGCAGCCCAGCTCAGTAAATGCCACCGGCGAGACTGCTACCCACCATAAAGTAATAGCTCCATAAACGGGGAACAACAGCACGTTACAGCAGCCGAGATTGCTGCCTGGTGTCAGCAGTGCTGAGTTCCAGCAGTATTAGCAATTTCATGCCAAGCCATAACGCGTGCTCCTATTTGGGATGCAGATCCCATAGCTTGGGAGCCTTATAAAAATGTGTAATAAATGCTGCATCACTGAAATGGCAACGATGATCCCATCACCACTTCAGCACAGGGTCATTCCATATGGATCACAGCAGAGAGCTCCAGGGGTCCCTTGGCAGCCGACAGGGAAGTTTCTTCTGCTCACTGGTTATGAGCCACATAAACATTAAAACAAGACATAACATTCTGAAAACATCAGACATTTTGGGCTGAAGCCCAGCCTCATAAAGGGCACCTCTTGCCACCCTGGCCCCTCCTGGAAGCCTGCCTGAGCTTCCCATGGAGCAGCAGAGGTGCTCTGGAGGCTCTGGGTGCAGCTGTGCCAGTGCCATGCCCAGTCTCTACTGGGAAGCGGATGGGTGTGCATGCCATGGAGCAGGAGGAACTTGGGAGAAGCTGCAGCTGATGTCCTGGAGGTGTAACCAATGACCCTCCCAAAGCAGCACCTCAGCCAAGAGTTTGCACTGTCCCAACCAGAGTCAAACCAGGGCTGACCTCTAGGCAGGGAGACAAGAACTGTAGTGTCAAAGTCTCCAAGTCCTGGGGATTTTGACCTGCAGGGACAGGCCAAGAGGAATGGCTTGAACCTGCCCGAGGGGAGACTGAGCTGAGCTCTTAGGCAGAAGCTCTTCCCTGTGAGGGTGCTGAGGCGCTGGCACAGGGTGCCCAGAGAAGCTGTGGCTGCCCCATCCCTGGCAGTGCTCAAGGCCAGGCTGGACACAGGGCTTAGAGCAAGCTGCTCCAGTGGAAGGGGTCCCTGCCCATGGCAGCGGTTGGAGCTGGAGGAGCTTTAAGGTCCCTTCCAACCATTGCATTAGGACATTTGTTTGGGAGAAGCAGGTCAGAAGTGGGATTATCATAGAACTACGGAATGGTTTGGGTTGGAAGGACATGTGTTTCATTCTCTCAGACTTCAGTGATGTAGTTTGCGTTCAGACATGAAGCCCAGCCCGCACGCTCACCAGTGTGTGGCCAGGTTAATTCAGAGGGTAGCCAGAACAGCCTGCTCACACACAGGCAGGTTTCTGCTTAGAAATTCCCACACCACCTGACAGGAGCTGTAACATCCTTGATGTAACTCCTGTGAGCAGGACCTCTCATACCATGTCCAGTAGCATCCGTGTGCCCCAGGTGCTGGGCACAGGCTGCTCCTGCCCAGGGAGCTCCACAGGCTCCTGATGAACAGCAATGATTCCCTTTACAGCTCAGCATTCCAGTGTTCTTTGTGCTGTGAGTGAGCCCTGAGCCAGTATCAGCTTTAAACACTGCACTGGCAAAACTGAACCCATCCACAGGCTCCCTTCACCACACTCCCTTCACCTGGGCAGCTGGCTCAGCACAACTAGATGATCTTGAGGTCCTTTCCAACCCTAACTATTCTATGATTCTATGAATTCTGTGCTCCACACTAAGGAGCACAGTCAACACTGACAGGCCCAGCTCTGCCTGTTCATCTGCCACCCTGTAAATGAAGGGGTATCTGCTCACTCACAGAACAGCAGCACTGGGGGAAACACGAGGGGATCACTGCAGGGAGGGCACATGGTGAACAGGAGCCTCCATCCTGCTCCGAACAGACAACCAGTTCTCTGGCTCCTCCAAACAAACCATAGCATCACAAACTGGTCTGGGTTGGAAAGCACCTTCAGATCATCCAGCTCCAACCCCTGCCACGGGCAGGGACCCCTTCCACTGGAGCAGCTTGCTCCAAGCCCCTGTGTCCAACCTGGCCTTGAGCACTGCCAGGGATGGGGCAGCCACAGCTTCTCTGGGCACCCTGTGCCAGCGCCTCAGCACCCTCACAGGGAAGAGCTTCTGCCTTAGATCCAACTTGAACTTCCCCTCTTTCAGTTTGAACCCATCACCCCTTGTCCTATCCCTGTAGTCCCTGATGAAGAGTTCCTCTCTGGTATCCAATGATCACATTAAATCACACCCTTCTTGTTTAATCCCATTCTTTCCAACCTCTCTGCTTACAAGACCATCTCCAGGCCTCACTAATTCAGACCATTCATCTCTGCCGTGTGATCCCACACAGATCTGTTCATTGCTGGTTGCCCAGTACTGCTCACAACATTCATACCAGACTGTGCCATTACACATGCAAAGGCACCAGGATATCATTACTGCTGTTCCTGTGCTATCTCTCGCACTGCCAAATGCCTGTTTAATCCCTGGCAGGACCTGCAGAGTGGGCAGAGCCTCTCCGAGGTGGCCGCAATGACATCTGGGCTCCAGCCCAGCACTCACCAGCACCAGCTGCAGGTGCAGCACTGAGAAAGCACTGACGGCGCAGTGTGAAGGGCAGCACGGAGACAGGCAGCAGGAGGTGAAGGTGAAGTTACTGCAGGGGGGCTGAGGGACATAACCTGCAGCTCCTCAAAAGACAGGAGCGAAGCACAGTGAGTCTGCCATCTCCTCTCTCCCAGGGACTGCCCAGTGTGAAGCACTCAGAGATCACAGCTGGATGATGCTGGAGAGAAGGGAAATGTTGTTGTACCAACATATCTGCAGAGAGCAGCTGGATGCACAGAGAACATGTGGGAAGCCACAGGTTGAGAGCTGTGACACATCACTACCCAGAAAACACATCACTGCAACCAGCACAGCACTGGGGCACCGCGTCAGAGCAGACAACCCTGCAGTGTGACCGCTGCAGCGCTGCTTTCCTCCTGGCAAACCTTCACCTGGGACAGCGGCATCACCCCCTGATCCACTCTGCTCTGCTGTCTGCTCCCAGGGCCTGTGAGGAGATGTGGCTGCTCAGCGTCACACACTCACCCGCACTCCGGGCACTGCCCTCGCTGCTCAGAGCCACGCAACCGCTCATATCCTGCCAGGAGCCCACAGCGATGCCAAACTCACCCTGGGTCTTCCGAGGACATCCCGTCCCCAACAGAGGAACACTGAGGGGCATCTCATGGGCCTGGGGGGAGCAGCAGCCCCTGTCCTGTTAACAGTGAGGGGTGAGCAACAGTGAGACCCCGCAGCTGCAGGCAGAGACCCCTTGAAAGGGAAAGGAAAGGGAAGGAGACAAAAAGATGAGAAAAGAGAAAAGGAGAGGAATTATTGGAACAATTAGAAGAGGAATTAAAAAGCCCTAAGCAAATGTATTCTGTGGATTGAAAAGCTTGTCTGGAAAAGGTACATCCCAGCAATGGTCTGGGATTGGTGCACTGGGAAGGATGCCTGCAGCCCTCTGGCACAGCCCCATGAGATCACCCCAGGGCTGGCACAGGCAACGTGCCCAGCAGGTACACCCCATCACAGGAGGTGGACAGCCCGCTCCAGCCCACAGTGTCCCACCAAGCAATAGAATGGCCTTGTCATGGCACTGACACCATTTTACACCCCATTTTGTACATCCTGTATTTCAATGAGCGAGTCCTCAGAAAGAGCAGGGAGTTTCACAGTGGCACTGACACGGAGCAGTGCAATTGCAGCTCATTTGAAATCCAGCACGATGGAGCAGCTGGCTGGATTTCCTCCTCACAGGATGAATCACCTGAATTTATCAACAAACTCCATCCGCCTTTCGTGTCCCAGTTCTCTCTAGAGCAAGATAGCTAAGGCTGGGCCCAGCAAAGAGGAGACGCAGAGCAAGGGAGGGCCCAGGACCAGCTCTGGAGCCCAGAGCCCCAGGCTGTCCCAAGTCAGGAGTCTGGAAGACGGATTGCTGCTGCCAGTTCTTGGGCTGCAGGGCAGGAGCAGACATCACCTCCAGCTCGGGTGAAAGCAGGGACTGGCACACTGCCCTCCAAGGCTGTGAGCCCAACCGCAACAGCAGTGTGAGGGTTTACTGCTCTCACTGCAGCAGTCATTCTTAACAGGGGTCATTTTTTTCTCTTAGATGAAGTTGATGGCACTGCTCTGCATCACACCCATAAGCACTTACTGCCCGTATTAACCACACACAAGAGGAAACCCAGGGAAAGCTCTCAAAGCCCTCAAGCACCAGCTCCAGTCAGAGGCCTGCTTTGCTTTACCCACTGTGCTTCCCCACTTTCATTCTCCATTTGGCCTTTGCTCCTCATCTCCATCATCATCCTGCTGCTCCCAGCCCTGTGCTATGAGAAAGATCAAAACACTGGATGGGGGGTGAAAAGCCACTCTAATGTGTTATTTGTACATCATTGTGACATTTATAATGTAAGGTTTTAATGGTTTGGACTGGTGAAACTGAAATCCCCAGGTAGACATCCCACTGCAGTTTAAGCCCTTCTCCCCCCCATAGCCAGTACTTGCTAAACATGAACACGCTGCATAGCACTACCACCACTTGCCATCACAGTGCTCTGCTCAAGGGGACAGTTTCTCTTCCCAAACCTCCATGTGCCTGTCCAGCTCAGGGAGAGAGGGCAGGAAAGGAATTCAGCTTTGGAACGCTCATGCCCTGTGACCTCACCTTGGCTGATGGTGTCAGATACCACCAGTGCCCATGCAAATTCCTCCTCTGGAAGACAGCATCACTTTGCTCTTGACATCACATGCTGTCTCCCCCAAACCCAGAGTCCCACTCCCAGTAGTCCCTTTATTCTAGAATAATCTCCTAGACCAGCTCCGCTGTATTATTGGTGATCTTTGATGACTGGAAAAAGGGAAATATAACCCCCATTTTCAAGAAGGGGAAAATGGAAGACCCGGGGAATTACAGACCAGTCAGTCTCACCTCTGTGCCTGGCAAAATCTTGGAGCACATTCTCCTGGAAGGCATGCTAAGGCACATGAATAACAACAAGGTGCTTGGTGACAGCCAGCATGGCTTCACTAAGGGGAAATCCTGCCTGACCAATTTGGTGGCCTTCTATGATGGGGCTACAGAACTGATGGACAGGGGTAGAGCAGCTGACATCATCTACCTGGACTTGCGCAAAGCGTTTGACACTGTCCCACACCACATCCTTGTCTCTGAATTGGAGAGACATCAATTTGATGGATGGACCACTCGGTGGATAAAGAACTGGCTGGACGGCCGCACACAAAGGGTTGTGGTCAATGGCTCAATGTCCGGCTGGAGACCGGTAACGAGTGGTGTCCCTCAGGGATCGGTGTTGGGACCGGTCTTGTTTAACATCTTCATCGCTGACATGGACAGTGGGATTGAGTGCGCCCTCAGCAAGTTTGCCGATGACACCAAGCTGTGTGGTCCGGTTGATACACTGGAGGGAAGGGATGCCATCCAGAGGGACCTTGACACGCTTGTGAGGTGGGCTGATGCCAACCTTATGGAGTTCAACCATGCCAAGTGCAAGGTCCTACACCTGGGTCAGAGCAATCCCAGGCACAGCTACAGGTTGGGCAGAGAAGAGATTCAGAGCGGCCCTGCAGAGAAGGACTTGGGGGTGCTGGTCGATGAGAAAATGAACATGAGCCGGCTGCAGTGTGCGCTCGCAGCCCAGAAACCAACCGGATCCTGGGCTGCATCAAAAGGAGCGTGACCAGCAGGGCGAAGGAGGTGATCCTGCCCCTCTGCTCTGCTCTTGTGAGACCTCACCTGGAGCATTGTGTGCAGTTCTGGGGTCCTCAACATAAAAAGGACATGGAACTGCTGGAACAAGTCCAGAGGAGGGCCACGAGGATGATCAGGGGACTGGAGCACCTCCTGTATGAAGACAGGCTGAGGAAGTTGGGGCTGTTCAGCCTGGAGAAGAGAAGCTGCGTGAGGACCTCAGAGCAGCCTTCCAGTACCTGAAGGGGGCCTATAGGGATGCTGGTGAGGGAATCTTCATCAGGGACTGTAGTGACAGGACAAGGGGTAACGGGTTAAATCTTAAACAGGGGAAGTTTAGATTGGATCTAAGGAGGAAATTCTTTCCTGTTAGGGTGGTGAGGTACTGGAATGGGTTGCCCAGGGAAGTTGTGAATGCTCCATCCCTGGCAGTGTTCAAGGCCAGGCTGGACAGAGCCTTGGGTGGGATGGTTTAGTGTGAGGTGCCCCTGCCCATGGCAGGGGGGTTGGAACTGGATGATCTTGAGGTCCTTTCCAACCCTAACTATCCTATGATTCTATGATTTCCTCTTGCAAAGGTCCTGTCTCATGCATCTCTTCCCATAGCACCATGCATTGCTTCCCATAGCACCTTCACGAAGGTCGTTCTGCTTTTGATTTTTCAGGCCTTTCTGATGAATTCCTATTGTCTCTGAAATCCCTCTTCTGAAGCTGGCACAGTGAGTGCTTTCAGTGTCTCACCCTCCTCAAGATGCTGAGCCCAGTGAACCTGCTGTCATTCCCTGCTCCACATTTCCTGGGAGGCGGCACAGGCAGTGCCAGCGCGATGTGCAGATCAGCACAGCCTCTCCTCCGATGTGCTCCAGAGGCAGCGGTCCCCAGGGAATCACTGATGGAGCATGAGCCACCCCCAGGGATCCTGGCCTAGGATACACGTCCCAGCGGCTCTCAGCATTCAGCCCTTCCCCACAACTGGGCTTCCATTCCCACCCCCAGGACCGGGGTTGGTCTCCATGGCAGCTCTGGATTACCGCAGCCATATTCAAACTCCTCAGACTTCCAAACCTTCCCAGATACTGGCCAAATCCCACACACTGCTCTAGCCATCCTGGATCTCATCTCCTCTTCCACCTGTCACATCAGATTTAATGCTAACCTGTCCTGTCTCCTCACCCTACCATCATTCCAGACCTTTTTGCACTGCCAAGCGCTCCAGTCCACCTGGAACAAAACAGCTCTTCAGGAGGGTCCTGCAAACTGTCACATTTCAGGAATTCCTCAGTATAGGTCAGACACAAAATGCAGTCTTTTAACCAAAAGGATGCGTGAAGCCCTGCCAGAATGCTCTGCTGTTTATCCAGGTGCTGAGCTCCATTTCCTGCAAGAGCCGAACGGATCGTGGTGCTTGCTGAACCGCTGCAGGATTCAGTAGGGATTCAGTAAGAACAGCCCAGCGAGAGCTGGGATCATCCCGAGGAGTGGGCCCTGCAGTCCCAGAGGCAGGGCAGACACCTTCACCCCAGCACAGTGCTCTGATGAGCATCTCCACTCATCTGATTGAATCCCATTTTAATTCTGCCCAACTGAAATAAATATTCCTGAAGCTTCCCGGTACCCCAGACTGACAGCAGATATCCTTATGGGAACGCTGAGGCAAACAGAAAAGCTATTAGAGAGACAAACGTGCCTGGCAGGTAGGTGATCTCACTTGGATATTGCTCGCATTCCCTCTCGGTATAGCAGAACTTAAGGGGCGTTTGTCCTGGCTCCTGGTTCCGGAGGTGCGGAGGGAGCAGGGCGGCGCAGGATGGCTGTGGGGCGGGTGGTCACTCGCGCTCGAGGTGAGACTCTGTCCTGAGGAGATGTTCTGCTGGAGCAGGCCCCTCTCCTGCAGCGGGTGGGTGGCGGAGGGGACCTGGGTCTGGGTGCACACGGGGTCTGTGGGGGGGCTCCATGGACAGGGCACAGTCCCAGGGAACTCTGGCACTCGCCAGCAGGACACAGATCCCAGAGCCGCCACGCAAGCCCTGGGCACGAGGCAGGTCCGAGAGCCCACCAGGCACCAGCACCAGCTCAGGAACAGCCCCTCAGCCCAGGGGCTGCTCCAACCAGGCTTTCTTGCATACACTTGACTCAATCCCATACAGAGCCTGACCCTGCCTGAGGCAGTTGAAGCCCTCGACAGGGGCAGGAGCACACATGGGGGCCCTTCCAGCTGTGTTACCAACAAGCTTTTGGAGCCCAGTTTTCTCTTTCAGATGGAAGGGCTGAACCAGATGACTTCCAGATGTCCCTCACAACTTCAATTACTCTCCAAACCTGTAACCCCCTGGTGAAGGGGAAAGGGACCTGGGGGTCCTGGTGGATAGGAGGATGACCATGAGCCAGCAATGTGCTCTTGCGGCCAAGAAGGCAAATGGCATCTTAGGGTGCATTAGAAAGGGAGTGGTTAGTAGGTCAAGAGAGGTTCTCCTCCCCCTCTACTCAGCCTTGGTGAGGCCGCATCTGGAATATTGCGTCCAGTTCTGGGCCCCTCTGTTCAAGAAGGACAGGGAATTGCTTGAAGGAGTCCAGCGCAGAGCCACAAAGATGATTAAGGGAGTGGAACATCTCCCTTATGAGGAGAGGCTGAGGGAGCTGGGTCTCTTTAGCCTGGAGAAGAGGAGACTGAGGGGTGACCTCATCAATGTTTACAAATATGTAAAGGGTAGGTGTCAGGATGATGGAGCTAGGCTTTTTTCAGTGATATCCAGTGATAGGACAAGGGGCAATGGGTGTAAACTGGAGCATAGGAAGTTCCACGTTAACATCAGGAAGAACTTCTTTACTGTAAGAGTGACAGAGCACTGGAACAGGTTGCCCAGGGGGGTTGTGGAGTCTCCTACACTGGAGATATTCAAGGCCCGCCTGGACAAGTTCCTGTGTGATGTACTGTAGGTTACCCTGCTCTTGCAGGGGGGTTGGACTAGATGATCTTTTTAGGTCCCTTCCAACCCTTGGGATTCTGTGATTCTGTGAAACGCCTGATATTTCCTGCACAGGGTCTCCGTCTCCAGTCTGATAACTCCATCTCTGGTCTCCTCACCAAGCACCATCACACCCGAGGTGCTGGGCATGGTGCTGGCATTTCTGCAAGCAGCACAGAAGGACCATAAGCAGCCTGGTGACCCCAGGAGCATGAAGAGAAGTGGTGGCTCTCGCACCACCCACCTCCAGGTTCCCCCCCCACCATCTAATTCTGAGGAGCTGCTGCAGCGGGGGAACAAGGCTACAGCTGAGACGAGGAGGGGCCTCAGATCAGCAGCTGATTCCAAGATGCAAATCGAGGCACAGAGGAGGGAATGGAACAAATTGTGGCAATTTCTTCTCAACTCCCTGATGACGGCGGAACAAATGAAGCAGATCTCACCCTTCCCAAAGGCAGGGACGGAAAACAAATCGTCTGAGGCTTTTAATAAATAAATATATTGTGTGACTTAGTACTTAGGGCAAAGATCTCATTCACACTGTTGAGGAATAAAAGGGCTTGGGAGTAGTGAATCAGTTAATACTGTTAAAAGTAATAATACAGAAAAGAGATATTGGGACAAGGCATTTATTTTATTAAATCCCCCAAGGAGAGGTCAAGAATATTAGAAACCAAGTCCCCAGGTTCCAGTTGATGCAATAACCACAGTTTTAGCAATTTCAGAGGAAGGATGTTTGTTCGAGGTGGAAAAGTGCCAAAGCTTGTCAGGGTTGGTGCTAGAAAACGATGTTCTCTGCAGTCACCTGCTGAAGAGTGCAGAGCTGCGTGCAGTTCTTAGGAGAGAATGTGTCTGAGCAGGACTCTGCAGCCAGCCACGCAGAAGCAAAGCACAACCCCTGTTGCAGAGATGCTCATGGGTAGGACCAAAGGAGGAGATAGTTCAGTGTGGGGAAACTACTCCCTGTTTCCTCAGCACGTGTCCTGTTCTTTACGCACATGCCAGGAGCAGCCATCAGACAAGATTCCAGCCTTGGCAGATGCCTGTTCTGAGCCAGTGTCGTGTGCTATGCCCCTCTGATGCAGGCTTATGGGGCTTAGGGATGATCACAGAATCACAGAGTGGTTTGGGTTGGAAGGGACCTTAAAGCTCATCCTGTTCCAACCCCTGCCATGGGCAGGGACCCCTTCCACTGGAGCAGCTTGCTCCAAGCCCCTGTGTCCAACCTGGTCTTCAGCACTGCCAGGGCTAGGCTAAGAGACTGCATTTATCCAGAGACCTGCTGGGGAGGACGAGGACACTGCCTGCCCAGCAAGCTCCTGGATGATATTAACGACAATTAATTTTTATAGTGGAGGTGCAGAAAACAGCCATAGAAGCTCTTTTAGCATTTTGATTCCAAGTGGCTGGAAATGTGAAGGCAGAGGTAATGTTGGCAGGAACAACCACGAGATGATAAGTGTTTGGCACTTCTTAGGAAGAAAGTGAGAAAGACCAGCAAAATATGAGCAATGCATTTTGAGGCCAAACTCCAGCTGTTCTTGAATCCTGGAGGCAGGGATACACGAAAGGGCAGCCCAGGATGGGACAGAGGTGAGCCTCCAGAGGTTAAAACCCCAAACTATTGCATGGTGCTATGACGAGCACGGCAAAGGAAAAAAGACTTCAGACCTACCCCATGTGGGGAGTGCATAAGCAGTGAAGTAAGAAACCATAAGCCAGTCACTGAATTGGAACACACTGCATGGACTGCAGTTCCAGACTGCACTGGAAAATGAGTGTTCGCTATGGACACACGTGAAGGAAAAGCACAAGCCAAAGCAAGCAAACTTGTGGACAGCACAAGCATGAGAGGAAACGCCACCACAGAGAGAAGCAGGTAAATACACTGACAGCAAGAAGAACCCAGAAATTGCTGGTACTTGTTGGTGCTCCTTTGGCTGATTGAAGAGAGCGAAAGCTTTCAATGGATAGAGCTAGACTGACCAATGTGCTTAGTACTTGTTTGTCTTTAAATCAGAGACCAACCATGAGATTTCAGAGGCAGAGAGTTAAGATCCTACCTGGAAGCCAGGAGCAGAAATTAATTAAGAACATCTGGATGTGCCTGACTACACATGGGAAGGAAGTTTAAGAACAAATTAAAGCAATCGAAGAACAACTGAGGTCATCTTTGAAGGCTCATGTTATAGAGAGTGCATCCAAAAGGGTGGAAAATGGCAAATGGTCAAACAGGGGGGAGAAGAAGACCTAAGAACCACCGTATGATGAAAAACAACATCAGACCAGATAACAAGCCAAAGTGTTTGCACCTGCCTGGAAGGAAGCAACACAGCAACAGGCAGAAGGGATTTGTCAAGGACAGAGGGTGAGAGGAGTGGCCGTACACCTTGACCTTGGCTGAGCTCCTTCTGGCCCCACATGTGCCGCGAGACCACCCAGCTATGGGGCACAGAATGACCCCTGATGCCTCCCCATGGCCATGTACCCAGGGGCTGTGCACAGGTCAGCATCTCCTTCAGCAAACCCAACAATGGAGTGGAGAAGATCCCTGCCAAATCTACAGGCACTACAAGGTGGATGCAAAACACTCCAAAGAACAGGATCCTGATAACCTCAAGGTACTAAATCTACACAGGAATTGTCAACTGCACAAGGATTCAGATAGGGAAACACCGGTAATGTGGTGGCATCTGAGGGGTATAAGCCATGAAGGCTATCACACGCTGAGTGTGAGCTACACATCACACCACAGAGCACAGGGTGAGCAGCTGTCAACTACAGCCTGGGAAACACAGCCTAACTCCGCTGCTCTGCAGAGTGCCTGCTCCAACACCATGCCACAGGGAAGCACTGGGACAGGGGAGCCTAGAGAGGAGCCACAGCAGGAGCTTGGAGAAGATGGAGCTTTAGGAAGGGCGAGCCAATGGGGCTTAACAGCCAGCAGAGGAGATGACATCAAGGAAAATGTGGCAAGTGTTCTTCAGCATGTGCAAGGCACCTGTGAAGGGGACATGAGGGAGCTCTTCGCTGCACCTGCGTGGAGCAAACATTGCAAAGCAAACTAGAGGAAGAAATACTCAGAACAGACATTAGAAAACTTCCTAGTGGTGGGGACAGGGAGAGGCAGGAGTGAGGGAAACATTGGGCATGTTCATCACAGGGTTCCCAAGAACAGGCAGGGTGAGCACAGTGGAGGTCTGTGGCTTAGACCCTTCCCACTGCTCCTCCCTGGACCTCTGATGCTCCCCAGCAGGACTGGGGGATTCAGAGCCAACTGCATCAGCAACAGCCGTCCCCAGGGCTCACTCCCTGCAGTGGATTATTAGCACCACAGCAGCCGGCCACCAACAGGCATTTGGGGGCACAGTGTGAAAGGCTCACCCAAGCATTGCTGGGGTGGATTAACCTCCAGCATCACCCAGGTCCTTCACACTAGGCTCCTTGGAATCCTGCCTTCCCCATTTGGGAGGATCTTGACCATGGTCGATCCCTTGCTGCATGGATAGCAATACTCTCAAATACTTCTCAAATACTTCTGAGTTCTGTGGGAGTAGAAATTCCATTATGAAAATAAATAGACAATTGTCCTGTTTCCATAGATGCTTTTCACAGCAATAGTGATGACCTGGGGAGGGCCCACAGTTCCCTCTTGCTGACTTGCTTGTTTGTGCTAGAACTGCACTCACCAATGGGAGAAATAAGGATTCTGACCTTACTCCAGCAACATGGATTGCACGTATCAGCTATGGACCATGGTCCATCCCTTGCTGCAGGGATGCACCATGGTCAAGAGCCCCCCAGATGAGACAGACAGGGCTCCCAGGAGCCTGGAGTCCACCCTGGGCTTGCACCCCCAGCCCTGCTCCCGGGTCAGACCTGTGCTCCCACGAGAGAAGCCCATGGGAGGACTTGGCCACCAGAACCATTGGTGTGGCTGAAGTCAAAGCAGAAACACAGATGAGGAACACCTGCAGCCAGCAGTGCTGAGAGCCAGCGCTGAGGCTGTAGGACACAGTGCGAGGGGCTGCTGCGCATCACTGCTGGACGAGCCGAGATGCCAGCGCTGAGCTTGTGCTCGTTTACATTCCCTTTGCCATCTGGAATACATCTGCAAAACAATCAGAGTTTGGCTGGGAACTTTTCCCACAGAAAAGAGTTTTGGGGTAACATTTGCAGACACTACATTTACCTGATATTCTAATAAAAATCTGATCCAGCAGGAATTTTTCTGCACGACTTCTGAAGGAAGACGTGTGAGAACTCCACATGTTTATGGATGCGATGCCTTGACACTTAGCACACAGCGAAGGCTTTCTTGTTGGAAAACGAAACATCCCTGGGATGGGAGCCCTCAGTGATAGGGATCACTGCATCGCCCGACACAGCAGCTCTGTCAAACCAACACAAGCACTCTGGGAACAGACCAGGCGGGTGAAAAGGCCAAACAGGAGTGAAAGAAACACCGAGTTACACAAAATGGTGCTGTTAATGAGCTGCTCTGAGCACTGGTGAGCACACAGCATCGTGCTGAACAGCAGCGCTGTGAGCGGGTGATGTGTCATTTAGTGTCAAGAGTCACAGCGTGGGTTGGGTTGAAAGGGAACTTAAAACTCTTCCACTTCTAACCCACTGCTGACCACTGCACCCACTGCTGACCACTGCACCCACTGCTGACCACTGCACCCTGCTGCTGACCACTGAATCCACTACTGACCACTGCACCCTCTGCTGACCACTGCATCCTCCGCTGACCACTGCATCCTGCTGCTGACCACTCCACCCTGCTGCTGACCACTGCATCCTGCTGCTGACCACTGCACCCTCTGCTGACCACT
This sequence comes from Lathamus discolor, assembly GCF_037157495.1. Classification (NCBI taxonomy): domain Eukaryota; kingdom Metazoa; phylum Chordata; class Aves; order Psittaciformes; family Psittacidae; genus Lathamus; species Lathamus discolor. Next base: position 618,912 of record NC_088884.1, read on the forward strand.
GCATCCTCTGCTGACCACTGCACCTACTGCTGACCACTGCATCCTCTCCTGACCACTGCATCCTCTGCTGACCACTGCACCCGCTGCTGACCACTGCACCCTCCGCTGACCACTGCACCCTCTGCTGACCACTGCATCCTCTGCTGACCACTGAATCCACTACTGACCACTGCACCCTCTGCTGAGCACTGCACCCTCTGCTGAGCACTGCACCAACTGCTGAGCACTGCACCCTGCTGCTGAGCACTGCACCCACTACTGACCACTGCACCCTGCTGCTGACCACTGCATCTTGCAGCAGCACTACAGACCCACTTGTATGTCCCCCTCGTGCTGCTGCTCATAGCAGACCCTAAACACCCCGTGTTTCCAGCCCAGTCATGATCCTACTTTCCCCTCCCTGGGAACTGCCTGGCTGGGAATGGCTCGACCCTTCCCACTGCCCAGCTCCTGCCTGGCCATCAGCTGCTCCTGGTACTTCTGGGAACACTTCCCAAACCTCTGATTACAGAAGCCCACAGTATTCTTTTGAGCCACACCAGCCTCCTAACACACTGTGCTGCAGCTTCAGCAGGTTCCAAGCACTGAATCCTGAGCTCACTGCAGGGTGTGGAAAACCCACTGGTTTGTACTGGTTTGAATGTGCTTCCTATTCCTCTCATTGCACGCTCCTCTCTCCATGCCATGACACAGGCAGAGATTCCCCCTTTCCTTCAGCCAAGAATGTGGCATTTTCAATGTTTTTAACATACTTCCTATATTCCTCTCATTTCTAAGGTAATGATCCCACTCCTGTGAACGTCTCTTCAGACCAGACATTCCTGTTCTCTCATTCCTGACCATGTCCACGGCATCTCTGAACCCTTCAGCTCCTACTGCTCCTGCTGAGAGGCAGTGCCCAGGCTGGGGGGCAGCACCCAGAGGTGTCATCACTGATTCTGACTGAGGCGTTAGACTGTTTTCCGTATGATCATCCATCATTCATCACACTTTGGTCATCCAAGAGAGCTGCATCCTATGCTAAAGCTGCCACTGAGCAGGGGCCTCCACTGAGCTCTTTAGAATCATCCTGCAACTTCTCCTGAGTTAAACTATAATTAAGAATCTTCTCAGGTACTTCACTGGGTCACTTTTTTCTCCTCCAGTAGCTATTTTACATTTATCTTCATTATTTTTTATTCACTGACATGTTTCTTTTCCCCAAAATTATTTAGATTGCCTCAAAGGGCCTCTGAGCTGTTCCTGCTCTGGAGCTAATGTAAATAGCTGCCATCTGCAGACTGACTCTTCAACACTCAAATCCATTTGGACATTAGTGAACACAGCCACAAGCCAGAGCTGGTGCCCATGCTCTGAACTCCTGCTCTGGCCTCACGGTACCACAGGTTCTCATTAGTCCTCTCTGAGCAGACACCACTTCACATCAGCCACGGCTGTGGTCAGTCTGTTCTCTCCACTAACAGCAAAGCCTGAGCCCAGCTGTCACCAAAGGGACCCTCAGCCACAAAGACTCTCCACAGCACCTCAAAGAGCCGTGGACTGGTCTGGGCTGGAAAGGACCTTCCAACTCACACAGTTCCAACCCCCCACCACAGGCAGGGACACCTTCCAGCGCACCCCGCACACGGGGGTTCTGAGCTCAAGCACCCCGACCTCAGCTGTCTGAGGGCAGCAGCCGCCATCCCCCTGTATCAAGTGGGTACCCAGGCCTGGCTCCCAGCTGCAGGCGAGTGCCAGCAGCGGTGAGCAGTGTCAGAGCTGGCACTCACACTGCACATGGCCAGCAAGTGATGGGAAGCAGCAGGAGGACACAAGGTCTGCATCGCTCCCAATACCTATGGTCCATCATAACCACAGAACACACAGGGAAGGCTCCTGCACTTCTCAGTGGGTCAGGTGAGGGCACCCATCTGCCGCTCTGGGCCTGGTGGGTCCAGTAGAGCAATGCCACCACCATGGCCCCTTGGCAGAATACTGATAACTGCAACCAGCACTGCCCCTGGCCAGGTGGGACACCAGCATTAGGTGTTTGCTCATGCACAGTGTGCCATCTCGAAGTGCTGGTTTTGAAGATGCGTCATTGTCATAGCAACAACCAGCACAACACGGCGTTGATGCACTCACCACTTATCTGAGACACGAGAAGAGAGCGAGGGCTGGGGGGAAATCTAGGAACGAACCCCTCGGTGCTTGAGCCAGAGCAACACAGAGAGGGGACATGGGGCTTCCGTGGGCTCCAACAGCCTCCCTGCTCCTCACCGCCGGCCCACGGGCTCTCTGGTGGGACCCACAGCACACACGGGCCATGGCATGGAGCTGCCTCCCCCCGGCCCCTCACCTGGCCTTGCCGCGGCTGCTCCTGCGGAGCGAGGGCGCGTCGGCCTCCTTCTCCTCCTGCACGCGCTGCAGGGACGGGGAGCGGCTGTGCGCGCTGCGGACGCTGCCGGAGCTGCCCACGCTGCCATCCGCCGCCGCCGCCTCCTGCATCTGCGCCAGCAGCTGCGGCGGGAGGCTGCGCAGCGACGGCACCGGCGAGTAGGACGCCCGGCTCTCGGCCTTCAGGTTGTTGTCGCTGGCTGAGCGCTGCAGCACGCGTGGGGAGGCCAGGCCGCCTGCGCCCAGCAGCCGCCGCCGCTTCGTGTAGCTGGGCGTCTCTCTGAAAGGCACTGCAAGAGAGGGGAGAGGGCCGTTAGACAGCAAAGCACGGCACAGCGCCCACGCTGCGCCACCATGGTGGGGTGGAAGATGGCGGCAGGGCAGGAGGGCTGGGAAAGCACGTGGAGCCGGGTGGGAGGGCAGCAATGGCCACGAGGATGGAGCTCTGCCTGCTTCCTGCCTCTCTCCCCGCAGCACCGCAAGGAGCCTGCCCCAGGAACACGTGTGACAGGCGAGCCCAGCCTGGCACATGGGAGGGGTTGGAGGTGGCATCAAGGAGCGTTGCCAGAGGGGGAGGCAGCAACAGCAATCAGAGAGGGCACAGGGCCACCAGCAGGACGGGAGCCCTGTGAGCCCAGCTCCAGCTCAGCTCGGAGATGGAGACACATGCACAGGACATTGACACCAGCAGTCACCCCAACCACCGCTTCCTCTGACCGACAAAAGGCCTAAATCATAGGATCACAGAATCCCAGCACGGTTTGTGTTGGAAGGGACCTTAAAGCTCCTCCAGTCCCAACCCTGCCACGGGCAGGGACCCCTTCCACTGGAGCAGCTTGCTCCAAGCCCCTGTGTCCAACCTGGCCTTGAGCACTGCCAGGGATGGGGCAGCCACAGCTTCTCTGGGCACCCTGTGCCAGCGCCTCAGCACCCTCACAGGGAGGAAAGGAATCTGTAGCTCCAGGCACGCGCCGGGAGCAAGCCTCGAGCGTACAGTGCCCCAAACAAACCACCAGCGACTCCCGGCCCTGCCTGACGCCCACCCAACCCTTGGAAGCATGTGGAAGAAATGGACCTCATGAAGGCACCTGAGGATGCAAACTCCTGCCTCAGGCTGGAGCTCTGCAGAGGGAGAAGGAGTGGACACAGGAAGTGCAAGGTGGTTGGAAGGGTGAAGGGCTGTGGAGCTGCAGCACCGCAGACCTCAGGTCAGGAAGAATATATGTCCCTAGATTTTAATGAACCCATTTCCATCCTGAAGCTTAAGATGCTTCAGTTTGCTGATGGGTGGCAGTGTCCAGCAGGAGCTTGAGTCAACAACATTCACCCATTTCTGGTGCAAATGTAGGGGCAAAAGCAAGTGGACAAGTAGAGCATGCAGAGGTCTCCTGTGCTGCTCAAAGGCATGATCCTGCTGAAGGGGCCCCAGCCACATCCACCTTCAGGACTCCCCAGCTTCACCCTCCCAAGGCCGCGCAATCCCACAACAATCTGCACAAAGGCACACGAGCCCCGAACACGAGGCCACCACCGAAGGGCTGCGGAGGACGGGAGCAGCCAGGGCTCTGGGCAGGATGCTGCCCCACATTGAACGAGGCCTCAGCCGGTGTCAGCCTTGGCTGAACACCCTGAAGGCACTTCCCAGCTGCGCTGTGCAGAGCACTCGGAGTATTTTAGGTTCAAAGTACAAGAATTCCAGGCTCCCGTAAACCTCCCCATTGCCATGGCAACGCAATGAGCTTGGTCTCTGATGAGTTTCAACCACGTGGTGGGGGAGTTTCTGCCGCAGCGGCCACACTCCTGCGGCTCAGCCCCATTGCCCGGTGCGGTGCTGCCAGCGCCTGTGTCCAGGCTGCCCACTGGGACAATAGGCCCAAATCATGGAATCATGGAATGGTTTGGCTTGAAGGGACATTAAAGCTCATCCAGTTCCAGCACCCTGCCACGGGCAGGGACCCCTTCCACTGGAGCAGCTTGCTCCAAGCCCCTGTGTCCAACCTGGCCTTGAGCACTGCCAGGGATGGGGCAGCCACAGCTTCTCTGGGCACCCTGTGCCAGCGCCTCAGCACCCTCACAGGGAAGAGCTTCTGCCTAAGAGCTCAGCTCAGTCTCCCCTCGGGCAGGTTCAAGCCATTCCCCTTGGCCTGTCCCTACAGGCCCTTGTCCCAAGCCCCTCTCCAGGTTCCCTGCAGCCCCTTTAGGCACTGGAGCTGCTCTCAGGTCTCCCCTTCAGGAGCCTTCTCTTCTCCAGGCTGACTCAGCCCAGCTCTCTCAGCCTTGTCACCCAATGGCCACAAGCAAGGAGGGATGTTGAATGGAAAGAAGCAAAGTGTGGGCCATGGATGTGATGCAGTCCCTGTGGTCAAATATCCTGATGTACAGCCTGTTCTACCAATGCAACACACTGGAGAGGAAGCCACGGTCAGGCCAGCTACAACAAGCAATGCTGAACAGGTCTGGTTGCCAAGGACAGCTGATCTGAGCTCATGTGTCATCCAGACATAGGATGGATCTCCAGGAGACATTTAATTTCATACTGTATCACTTCTCATAGAAAACCACTTTAAAAGATCAGAGCAGCAAGTATTAAATGGATGCATATCATGGTACTGGCAGATTTAAACATTATTAGAAATAGTAAATAGCCACTGGAAATGGAAATTTTTCCCAGGCTCAAAGTGCTGTTCTCAAACCAAGCCAAGTCAGTCACCTAAAGCTGTTCTTGGAAAAAAGTACAGAATTACTTTAAGTCCAAGTGCCAGACGCTGCCCAGTAATAAAAGCACTTCAGTCACTGCCTGGGCACTTTCCAAACCAAAGGGCAAGGCACGTACTGGTTCAGTGAGTACACCCATGGTGCTTCCAGGGATCAGCACCATCGGTGAAACCAGGGGATCATGGGATCACCACCTGAGAAAGGCCTTGCGCTCACAGCATCAGTCAACCAAACAGCTCAGAGCCCTCCTGCCAGAACAGAGTCCGTTTGAGCCCGTTACACCTGAGCTGGGGACCAGCAACACCCACGGGCAGTGCAGCAGCTGCAGAAAGGCCAAGGTTGGACCCCACCACATCAGTTAAACAGCAAGTATTCAGCCAGAAAAACTGCAGAGCTAGGAAAATCTGCCTGGACCTTCCTCCTCTGCCCTGGGAGAAGGCAGCACACCAGCTGCCCTGCACAGTCCATGCTGGGCTCCTCTGTACACATCCATTACTATGAGGAGGCAAAAGAGATACAGAGCAGCAGAAATACAGCCAGACCCACGCTGAGGCACCAGCCCAGTTCATGTGTGACTGGGCTCAGCATCACTGGTCTTCAACCAAAACCAAGAGAGAAAGAAACATAAACCCAAGAGTGCCATGGTGAAAACCCCAGAGAGCAGGAGCTGGCTTGCTTTAGTGTGCTTTATCAGTTAATTATTAGTTTCTTGATGTTAACTGCTTAGGAAAAAAATATTGTAACTGCATGTTGGACCAATCAGATGCAAACTTACAGTAAAATCACCCTCCTGGGGAGCTGCTTTTACTGATTTGACAAAAGAAAAGGAAGCTGCACACTAGGGAGGGATCCTGGTGGTCCTTGCTACGTCTCCTCTGCTCCTGGTTGTCTCAGCCTAACAGTCCTGCCCCAGTCCCTGCTCTCCCCAGTGCAACCAGCGTAGGTCTTAACACCGGGGAGATGTCGAGTGATTGCAGGGCAGGTTGGGAGGCGGAAGCTCATAGAATCATAGAATGGTTTGGGTTGGAAAGGACCTTAAGAGCATCCAGTTCCAACCCCTCTGCTCAGCACAGTTCGTGGTGAGACAGTCACTGCAAGCAGTGACTACTGAGCAGTGAGACACAAACGTGCTGCTAAAGGACTCACTAATAATGGGAAGGTGCTTCATAACTCTTGACACAGGCCAGGGCACGTGCTTTAGTGTAGCCTATCAAATAAATCAGCTGGTCACCCATTTCCACACTCTCCACAAGAGCAGCCATCACCTATTACTTTCAAAGTGCTCCTTCCCAACACCAAAATCATAGCATCCAGCTTAGGGACTAAGGAAAACACAACTTCTCCCTCCGATTCACACCAGAGAGGAAGAGCAGAGGGGCTGGAGGAAACAGCCCAGAACCACTCTGCTCATCTCTAACACATTTATCATAAGATGAAGCATAAGAGTCCCTGAAGCACTACACAGCATTTGCAGAAGGTGTCCAGGTCACACACAGGTTGTAAAGCCAAAGTTTCCCGAGCATTTAGCTCCAGGAGCATACGAAGAGGACAGTGTTACAGCTGCAAAGGTGGTCTCTTGACAGACAGGACATACCTGCATTATCTGTGTGGTTGCAGTTTGGCCCCAGTGCACAGTATGTGAGGTGGGACCCAGCCAGCCCATTTCATCTGTCACTGTGGGATTACAGGCAGGGAGTCACAGGAGTCCCAGCACTGACAGGGCTGTGTTCCAGTGCTCACAGCAGCACAGACCTCCAGCCGACACACGTATAGACGGCAGAGATCCCTGGGCTCTCAGGTGTCCAAGCATCGTGCACCCATGTCTCCTGAGCCAAGGAGCTGCAGCCAAGGACCCATGGTGTCTACCCCAGCATGTAGAGGAGAGCTTGGGAGCCTCAGAGCAGAACAGGGGTGATGGAAACTTCATCTGCCCCGACTCAGTGCTTGGCTTCTGGCACGTGGGCCAACTTGGGGCCCATTTCAGGGCCACTGTACAGCCAGGAAGGCAACTGGACCAACATCAAATGTTTCTGCACAGAGGTTAGAGAGGCACGAATGACAGCAGACACCCGGGAAAGCCTGGCTTTCACCAGGAACACCGGATGAGAGAGCTTCAGAGGGAAGCTACTGCTCATAAGCAACACGGGACTTGTCTCCCCAGACACCCAGAGCTTTTCCAAAGCCCTCATCTAAGCACAGACTTAGGTCCAGCGAGTCTGGAAGCTCTGCCATGCAGCCTGGGTCTTTCTGGACAGCAGTTAGATATACTCAGAGATACAACCATGTTATCAGCCGTGCTACACAACAAGGTGGAGAGAGCAAGGGAGGAGATTGTCTGTGCCACAGCCAGATGGCAGAAAGGAGAGCAGAGGTACCCACACTGCATGGGATGTGGGCTGCAGCAAATCTGTACTGCAGACCATGAAGCAAAAGGGGAAGTGGTGGAAGCAATTTGATGCTGAAGGGTGCTATGGGTGCATTTCTTTGCATGAGAAAGTCCAGCAGGTCAGCATTTGGTCACAAGGGCAGCACAGGCTCCAGGAACACATCTAGGGGCTGCAGGAGACACAAAACCAAGGCCACCAGGTACACAAAGCCAGGATGTGGGCAAAGGACACCCAGAGCCTGCACTGCCAGCAGAGCCCGGCCCAGTGCTGGAGCCCTCCAGGCATCCTCTTATTGCTGTTTAAACTGTCCTTTGCTGGAAGGGGCAAGCAAGGGACCAACACCCCAATGTGTGGCTCGCTGGTTACTCCTCTCCTGGTGGGAGCAGTATGTGTTCAACAGCAAAGACTTGGGGAAACCCGCTGCTGTTCTGAGGGAGGTGAGTGAAAGACAACAACTTCCTACTGGGGCTGGAAGCACTCAATTAGTCACAGAATCAACCAGGGTAAAAAAGAGCTTCAAGCTCATCAGTTCCCCAGCACTGAAAAGGCCACCACTGCCCCATGGCACTGAGGCCTCGTCTCCACGGGGTGTGAACCCTTGCAGGGCCGGTGCCTGCAGCCCTGCCCTGGGCAGCCTGTTCCAATGCCTGAGCACCCTCTGGGGCAGGAATTGTTCCTCAGCTCCATCTGAACCTGCCCTGGGGCAGCTTGAGGCCGGTTCCTCTTGTCCCATCCCTTGTTCCTTGGGAGCAGAGCCCAGCCCCTCCTGGCTCCATCCTCCTGTCAGGCACTTGTAGGGAGCCATCAGGTCCCCCCTGAGCCTTCTCTTCTCCATCTGAACCCCCCAGGTCCCTCAGCCATTCCCCATCACACTTGGGCTCCAGGCCCTGCACCAGCTCCATTCCCTTCTCTGGCCCCGCTGCAGCCCCTCAATGTCTCTCTTGAAATGAGGGGCCCAGAGCTGAGCACAGGATTCGAGGTGCAGCCTCACCAGTGCCCAGTGTAAGGGGAAGTTCTATGAATTTCCTGGTGACACCAGTTTGTACTGGGCAGAGTGATCCGCCCTGGGTTGGCAGGTGACATCCTCTCTGGGAGGCTCAGGCTGCTTCGGCATGCTGAGATGTTGCAATGACGGTGTGAATCCCAAGCCATGCTTCAGCCTGTGGCTGCACAACCAGCTCCTCACTGCTCCTCAACCTGCCTCAAAGTCACGGTAATAGCAGTAATGATGATGAATGCTGCGCCTGAGCTCCAGCCACCAGGTGCCAGAATCAGGACAGGTTCGGGCTGCTGCAGCAGCCAATTCTGACCGAGGCTTCTTCTTCCCATCCCCCAGATGCACCATCCCCAGTGGGGAAGGGAGGGAGAGCAATAACGAAACAACTTTGTGCTGTTCCCCCATCGGCTTCGCAGGCTCTTTCTGCACCTTCTCCAGAGTTTAATCAAAGTGTGTTTACTGCCTTTCTCGCAGCGAAACGAACCACTGCTGTTTCCATGACAGCGCTGCTCGGAGCAGCGCCGCCGCGGCCCAGCCAGCCCCGCTCCGCCGGCGCTCCCGCGGCTGCCGTCCGCCCTCCCAGAGGAACAGCACGTGGATCCCAGGGCCGGAGCACCACCCAGGTGTGGCAGGAGCAGGCCACAGCCCAGGCTCCCCAAGGAGACCCCGGCAGCACTGCACAGGCAGGCAGGCAGAACCGGAAGCATGGTTCAAACAACCCCAAGCTGCTGCCTAATGAACCGAAGTGTAATCAACACTTGGAGGTTATTTAGATGTGCTGGTTCGATGTTAAATATTCATGTGAAAGAGCCAAAGCTGGCAGAGTGCAAATGTCTGCACAGCTCCAGGCTGAGAGGCCACATTTACATTTTAATAGTGGAAAATTACAAAGCAAACTGGAGAGGGTGCAGAGCATCTCCCCTCACGCGGTGCATCATCCCAGGTCGCTTGTCCTTGTCCAAGAGGCTACTCCAAGATACCTCCTAGCTATCTTTTTGAGGGTGCTGAGGCGCTGGCACAGGGTGCCCAGAGAAGCTGTGGCTGCCCCACCCCTGGCAGTGCTCAAGGCCAGGTTGGACACAGGGGCTTGGAGCAAGCTGCTCCAGTGGAAGGGGTCCCTGCCCGTGGCAGGGGTTGGGACTGGATGAGCTTTAAGGTCCCTTCCAACACAAACCAGTCTGGGATTCTGGGATTCTATGAAAAGTACCATGATGAGGCAGACCAGAACCTCTCAGCCCCCAAACCAGAGCTGCCCCTCCTCACTCCACCTGAACGCAGCTCTCCCACCTTCCTGCTCAGCATCAGCCCTTCACAGCTGGAAACACATTTTACTCTGCATTTGTAAAATTTCAACTGAAACCTAAAATACTTGCGAGTTAAACTCACTAGTTTTCCCCTCCAAGCACTCCTGACATGTGCTGGCAATTCACCTGTGAGTGATATTATGACAGGAGATGTTCAGCCTTTCTCTTCAGATAAAATCCATCACCCTGGTGCATCTCAGCACTGGACAGTTTTGCTGGCAGGAGCCTGGTGCATTTTTCATTCCTGTATTTCACCTTGTCACAGGCAGCACACAAGATCCTGCTCACACTGTCAGGCTCTTGCTAAATCCCCCAGAGGAACCCCCTAAGTGGTCAGACTCACAGGTGGCACACCAACAACAGGAAATTATAACTATTCAAAGAGGGTTTCTGACCCGTCTTTGGAACCAATCCCCACACCCCTCTGTACTGGCAAAAACTGCACCCGAGACCAAGCTGGAGCATTTAACACTCCCCCCAGTCCCACGGGCAGCACTAGCGCCTGCTCGCTGGTGTACTGCAAACCAGCAGGTTGAAAGCTGCTGCAGCAAACTTCAAAAGAATTTGCAATGCAGCTTGTGGAGTCGTGGCCTATATTGCTGATACTCCTGCCACAGCTCCAGGGATGGGGAGGCAGCTCTGGAAAGGGCAGCGGATGATTCCGAACCCCGCAGAGAGCTCAGCTCCATGTCACTTCTACGGAAAGCTGGGAAAAACGGAACTAGGACGCTTATCAGTTAATGAAAAGGAATGAGAATATAACTGATACCAGCCAGGGTGGCCTAGACAGCTCACGTCTTGCTGACAAAGGTACCTGCTGACATCATAAGCCAGGTGAAACTGCTGCCCCTGAGATGTTCTGGTTACGTGCTGCTACTGGACAAGTCATCAGAGCACATTTTAGCAGACACAATGATGAAATGTTAATGGCAAATAACAGAGGGGACAACACCCAGTATTAGCCAGTCCATCAGTGCCTGGTACAGTCATATCTGTATCTTTTACTTCATCAATGCTGTAGAAAAATACAGATTGTGAGCCACAAAAGTACAGGTGAAGCAGTGACAGGTGCAGTGACACTGGCCAAATGTCTTTGGTCAAAATGGGCAGATTTAGATTGGACATAAGTAAGAAATATTTTGTGAGTAAGGCAGTGAGGCGCTGGCACGGGGTGCCCAGAGAAGCTGTGGCTGCCCCATCCCTGGCAGTGCTTGAGGCCAGGTTGGACACAGGGGCTTGGAGCAAGCTGCTCCAGTGGAAGGGGTCCCTGCCCGTGGCAGGGGTTGGAGCTGGAGGAGCTTTAAGGTCCCTTCCAACCCAAACCACTCCGGGATTCTATGACATACAAGAAAGAGTATCAACACAACAAAATCTCAGGCATTTGTTAAGGCAGGATCATCCCGACGCGCTTCAGCACAGCCTGATGCACGATGAAGCATGTGGGAAACACAAATGGAGTTGCACCACGTAGGACTGTTCCTTGAAAAGAAGCGAGACCGAAACAAGCCCAAGAGTCCTGACACAAACCATATGAAGAGAGGCTCCAGGACAGATGCATGAGCAGACAACCAGCTGGTGTGTCAGCCCCTGAAAGTGGCAGTGTTCACCCCTAATCTTATTATAGAAAAAGGCATCTAAATTCAGTCTACACTTCTAAAAATAATGTTAAACCCCAGAAAGTGTTCAAAATGAAGCCCTGCAATGGTTCAGAAGCTGGTCAACCTGATCTGTATTAAGCAAATACTGAAACGGTAGCTATTCTGTGTTCTGGTTTACCAAGGTGACGGAGTCACAGTCACATTTGTATCCTGGGAAAGATTCCTTGTCCAGAAGTTTCTGCACTGTGTCTGAGCAACAGCACCAGGGGCAGGCACCGCTTCTCTTCGGAGAAGGGAAACCACAATGTGAGGAGCTGCTGGTCTCAGTTGCTCAAGCTGGTTGAGGTTACTCAGCCCAGATTTTAACTCAGTTTCCAAACAACTCCTGCCTCCAAATGCAACCCAGCTCACTCCTCCCAGCCAGGAGTGATTTCTGCAGAGTATCTGCGCTCTGTGACCATCCTGTGACCTGCGCTGTGGAACATCCCTAGTCTGGATGACTGAACTTGTGCCAAGAAGAGCATGAATCTTGTCCCTCTTCTGCTGTAATTAACACCAGCATCTGGCAGGACCCAGGGGCTGCTCCACTTATCCCACGATATTTTACTGCATTTTCTGCAGAGAACCAGACCCTTTCTTGGGAGCTGCTGAGCCCAACCTCGCAGAGCTTAATGTTCTGTCTGACAATAGTGAGCAAAAAGCTCTCATTTTAGAAGGCACACAAGAAAGGAGGGCCCTGCCAGCTCACAGGTTTCTAAGTATCCTCATAAATAGAATAAGCTCAATAAGAGCGTCCACATTTGTTACACATTCCAGGAAACTGGACACAAATAGACAAAAAGAAATCAAGCTTTCCGTTATACAATACCACATTCACGGCTCCACACAAAGATTTGCAACATCTACCTCATTTAGCACATTCCAAAAGTGTCTCCAAGGGGAAAGGTTTGAAAGAAGAAGAAATGCCACAGCCTCTACTTGTGCTTGTCACACACGTCTGTCTGAGCTCTCCTACAGCACAGCTACAAGTAAAAGTTCCCTCTGAACCTGGCACTAGTTAAAACACTGTTCACACACAGGATATCATAACAAAATCATAGAACAAAAGCAGACATCCTTGTGCCACTGTAGAAAGCCCCACCTCAAAAAAGACATTGTAGAGACAGAAGAGGTCAGACCAGAGCAACAGGGATGGTCAAAGATCTGAAATGGCAATGTGTTTCATCTATGGTGACCATTATGAGCAAGTTACTGAAACTTAGTGACAAGTGATATGAAGTCATAGTGTCCTAAGGAAGCAAAATGCTGTCTTTTAAATCCTTTGGGGTGGATTTCTCCTTTTTATAAGGGAGAAACTTGAAGAATCAGCAGCATTGGAAGATATAAGATGTTTACCACGCTGGGCAATCCCAGACTGAGCTCCCACAGTTTCTGACAGCTTCACAGCACATGGATATACCTGGGATGGGCTTCAGATAAAGAGGGTACTCAAGGACAAGGAGACACCGATCTTGGGTTGGCTCCAGGACACCCTCGTTAATCAGAAATAACTTATTCTTTGCTTTGAGCTATAAAACGTCATAAAGCTGAGATTGTTCAGCAACGGCTGACAATTAAATGCCCAAAGTCTCCTGTAACCTACCTAGTACATCACGCTCTTTAATAAGCTGGTGTCAGCTCACACAAAAAAGGGTCTAGGGAATGAGGCCATGTGCACCTGGGATGGACACCTCACGAGGAGTTGCGCAACCAGCTTGTTTTCTGAGCTTTGCTATGTCCAATCCGTATTTCTATGCCTAAATACCTTGAAAGAAATTCACCCAAAGCAGGAGAGAGAAGGGTCCTGCCAGGGACACTGCCCATACAGAGCTCACGTACACTAGGCCTGTGCGGTCTCAAGCAGATGTGAGCCAAGAGACCAACACATCCCAAAAGCAAGGACCACCAAGGGGTCACTGAGGGATGGGGCTACTTGCCACCCCTGCCAGCACACCTAAGGAAAACGTGTGTTGTTATGGAGCACTTCAGTTTGGCAAACAAAAGCCAGTGATCTCATCCAGAGCTGCAGATGCTCATCCTCCAACAAAAGGGTGTCCCGTGTCATGTGGGGTAACTGTCTGAGGCGCCTTATGACTGATAATGAATTAATTCCTTTGACTTGAAGCTGGTGGTTGCTTAGTGACCATGAATCATGACCTGACTATATTACATGGGGAAGACAGCCCCAACCACTCTTACGTACGTGTAACACTTAGGGCTGATTTCTCAGTATGGGACTACTGTTATATTGTTCCCCCAGAGTAACTTTCATGTAGGGAGAGAAAATATGAATGAAAAGCAGGAGGTTGTAAAACATTTGCAAACCAATGGAAGTCATAACCCCACAGTTGAGAAGTCAGGCACCTGGGGTAAAACCCCCGTTTGGACTAGAGGGGCAGAATGAAGACACCAGTGGGTGCTGCAGAATGTATTTATTCTGTGACTGTGGAAAAGAATTGAAATCAGTGTGAAGTTACAGTGCACTCAAGGGGAACTCAAGCAGTAAAGAGAAACAAGTGCTTTGCAGAATGTAAGGAACATCAAAAAAAGCTTTTGGGTTGTTCTGTGGATGCAGAAGTGTTCCTGAAAGAAGCAGGAAGACACATTTGTGTCAGGACAACAAAGCAGAGGCAGCCACTGAGGCAACCACTAATTCTCTGACACAAATACATTAAAACTTGCAGGCTAAGAGACCTTGCCCAAAAGATGGCTCATGAAAACTACTGAGGAGCTGGCAGAGCACCCAGCTGATAAAAACCATGTGCAACTACCACCACTGCAAACGTGGTGAAAACCGGGGCCTGTGGTGCACAGCTGACCTTACTGAGTCACACGTTTCACTGATAAACGTTGACATGGATTTAAGATTTGAACACCACTGGGACAAGCAAATGTCCATGCCAGGAGGCCCCAAGGTTCAGACACTAGCCTGGTTGCACTGTTTGGTACTGGCCAGCTCCTGGTGTTCTCATTCAGCACACAGCCCTTTGCCAGTGCCTTTGCCAGGGGCTGTGCTGGGAGCCAGACACCCAGCTTGGGGTCACCTTGGAGCAAGCTCTCCTTTCACAGTCCATGCAAACCACTGCAGATTCCTCGAGCAGGGAGCAGGTGGCCTGGGAACATCCCCAAGGCATCACCAGTAAATGCGCTTAACTGAGATCATCTCCAAGTGTGCTGGAGTGCTTGGAGCCAAGGCTCTGCGGCCACATGCAAGGAGACCCTCCTGCTGCTTTGGGAAATGGTATGGGCTTCCCTCTCTGCTCCTCAGAAACCATTCCAGTATCAGCAACAGCAGAGGCTGGACTGACCAACAAGCATATCCACCAGGATATGCCACAAAGAGTCTGTTGGTAGCACTGAGAAGTCATCAGGATACAACCTCTCAGGTCCAACCAAGACAGTAAAGTGCAGCAGTTGCTATGCATGGCAATCTCTGTCTGCAGAGCCGTAAAACATGAGAATAAGGAAACAAACAGAAGTGATGAACCAGCCCTGCTGCGAACTAAGTTGAGTTAGGTGGATTCCTTCAGCTGAGCTATTTTTACTGGGTGGTCTTGCTTAGCATGAGCAGCTGCTGAGCATGGGAAGCTGAAGTTACCTCCTTGTGGCCAAGGCTCCAGCAACCCCCACCTAGATAAGGGTGAACTTCATTTCCAACTTGTGCTTAGGCTCAGGCCTAGACCAAGGCCTTGAGACCAGCTGCATCCATTAGCAAAAGCAACAAATCACACAGATAAGAAAAAATTTAAGGCAGCCTCAACAAAAGGACCCAGTGATGGTAAAGAACCCAATGATGGATGAGGAGACCACAGACCAACATTCACCACTGGACCAAGAGGTGCATGCAAGGCATTGAACAGTGTGCGATGGTCAGGGGCAGGGAGCATGAGGATATAAAAGCCCAGCTCAAGATGCTCCTATTCCTGAACCACTCAATTATTACGTTATTTTCTAAGAACTGGACTTCTGAGGCTGTGCTGTGGGAAACCTGGAGCAAGAACGTTCTTTAACAGCTCAGGTCCAGTCTCCACACGTTTTCTACTTGTAAGAACATGTTCTCCCCCTGCCATATTTGCAGCCCTCAACTCCAATCTTGGACTCCAGTGCTGGTGTCTGGGATGAAATACACAGCACTGACTGAAGGGATGGAGACCTGAGCACAGGGAACCACAGCAAAGCCCACATGGGAAGTCCTGCAGCCCTGCGGGCTGTGAAGAATTGTTACTGTCCCCCTCCGCATCCACACTGGGCACTGCACTTCAAACTGCATTGGCCCTGCCTGGATCCGTGAGCTCAGTGGCTGCCTGTCAGCAGATGGAGCACATCGGGTGTTCTTCTGGAACACAGTTTCTGGGTTATTTGCACCTGAAAAATTCAATTCCCACCCTCTAGCATTGCTCTACATTGCACAACAAAGCACAGCAGGCACGGACAGTCAGCTCCACCACAGAAGAGCGCTCCGGATCCAGACAGAAACACATAAACGCTCCAGGAGCCTGGAAGTACAGCTGCGTGCTAAGGGCTGTCCTGCAGAATGGAGCAAAAGCTACTGCAAACCATCCTTCCAAATCAGCCCAAACACAGCAGGTCCTCTCCAAATGGTTCTGATGGTGGGGGCCACCAATTCTTGTCTCAGAGACAGACAAGTGCAGCCTGACACTGAAAACTTGAGAAGATTCATAGACTGGTTTGGGTTGGAAGGGACCTTAAAGCTCCTCCAGCTCCAACCCCTGCCACAGGCAGGGACCCCTTCCACTGGAGCAGCTTGCTCCAAGCCCCTGTGTCCAACCTGGCCTTGAGCACTGCCAGGGATGGGGCAGCCACAGCTTCTCTGGGCACCCTGGGCCAGCGCCTCAGCACCCTCACAGGGAAGAGCTTCTGCCTAAGAGCTCAGCTCAGTCTCCCCTCGGGCAGGTTCAAGCCATTCCCCTTGGCCTGTCCCTACAGGCCCTTGTCCCAAGCCCCTCTCCAGGTTCCCTGCAGCCCCTTTAGGCACTGGAGCTGCTCTCAGGTCTCCCCTTCAGGAGCCTTCTCTTCTCCAGGCTGCCCCAGCCCAGCTCTCTCAGCCTGGCTCCAGAGCAGAGCTGCTCCAGCCCTCGCAGCATCTCCATGGCCTCCTCTGACCTCACTCCAGCAGCTCCACATCCCTCTTGTGCTGCTGCCCCAGAGCTGGATCAGGGCTGCAGGGGGGTCTCCCCAGGGCGCAGCAGAGGGGCAGGATCCCCTCCCTGAGCTGCTGCTCACACTCTGGGGATGCAGCCCAGCACGCGAAGGGGTTCTGGGCTCAAGAGCACACTGAAGCCAGGGCATGGGGAGCTTCTCCTCACCCAACACCCATTTCTCCATTAGCCAGCACTCCCTCTGCTCCCTTCTCTACCAGATTCTCTGTTTCAGTATTTCTTTACCTGTTCTGATACAACTATTAGAGCAAAGGCCAGACCCAGCAGAGCCCACTCCTCAACCCAGTAACGCTGCTCTGCACTCCCAGTCACACGCTTGCACCTCTCAGTCCATAATGAACTTCAGAAAACAGTTTTTCCTTGCTCGGGCAGTTCTCTGCCAGCTCCCTTGACCCTGGGTGGAAACCATCTGGACCTGCTGGTCTGCCTGGGCTCCGTCTGCCACTGTTACCTGACCTACTTTACATAAACAGCCCTTCCCGAGGCAGGAACTCGCTGGACCTGAGGTGTTTCCCTGCCTTTGTCCTGACACTGTTTCAACAAAAGCCACCGAGCCAGTCAGTCGCAGGTTCAGAATGAATCATGGATGATTCTGGCTGGAAGCGACTTTTGGAGGTCACCTGCTCCAAACCCCCTCTCATAGCAAAGAGTCACTTTTCCCTCAAATTAATAGGGAGGCTTTCTTGCAAGCACTGTCCACTGACATCAGTTTAAGGAATTCTCAGGCTTTTCTCCATGTCCTTTCTGGTGCTTAATCTTCCCGAAACTCCTCAGCAGCTGATTGTAGCTATCAGCGATGCCTTGCTGAGAAAAGAAGCGATGAAGGATGTCCTGGGGCCCAGGTTGCTACACTCACAGCCACTTCTGAGAACCAAGATCAATACTTTGTGGCTGTTTCAAACTCCACGAGCCTTTTTTCAGCTGCTGACCCAATGACTCTGTACGTTCTGCGGAGGCTGACATGCTGAGAGCTGACTGTGCGCCGCTTCCTCCCCTGCTCCACAGAGCTCTGGACCAGCACATTCTTGGAATAATTCAAGAAAACTCAACAAGTGTTGATTTTATGCCTGCCTAAAGCTCAGTTTTGCATGGAACGTATTGCACTGTCATACCCACCCCACAGGAGGACAGAAGGGATGCTGCAAGGAAAAAGGCCAACCAGAAAACCCTAAAATATTCCTCCATAAAGAAGTAAGTACAAACAGAATGGCTGCGGCTTTGCTGCTTTGATTTACAGGAGCTTTAGTGTGGGGCAGCTGTACAACCATTATCCCTGCTGAGACAGAGGATGTCTCCTCCTTGCTCCTGCCCAGTTAACAGCTTTAGCAGGAGAGGATCTCCAGTATGAAATGGCCTCAAGGATGCCGAGGGCGAGAACTATGTAAGGGATTTTATGGAAGAGCTTTTCAGAGCTACTCCAGACTAAATGTTTGGCTGATTCTTGATCTTGGCAATCTCAGCAGTCGGAAGCAAGCACTGGACTGAATAAACAGACTGGATCCTGATGCCCCAGGAGGAAAGCGGCTCTGTCCTGCCACTCCCCCACCCAAAAGTGGCTGCAAGCTGCAGCTTCCACCCACCACTGCCGGCAGCACCAGGAAACCACCATCAACACACAGTCCCATAGCCCTGGGTTCCACAGCAAGATTCAGAAGGGAGAAAAGGGGGAAGAAGAAAGCTCAAACTCACCAACATCAGACTCTTTGTGGGTTTTGATGATTTCAGCCAGTTCAAAATTGCCTGCAATGATGGCCACCTGCAATGAGAGGAGGGGAGAGAGGTGAGCGGCTCCGAGCAGCACCAGTCCTGCACAGGTTCTGCCATATGGAATAACAACAGCTGCTTCCCATGGGATGCGGAGCCAGTGATTGTTCTGCCTCAGCTCACCCAGTCAGTCATCCCGAAGTGGAAACACGCCCTCGCCACCACAGGGAGAGCGTATGGCCATGGCTTGTGCAACAAGAGAGGCCAATAGCTTGAGAGAACCCTTCCCTTCCGAGCCTGGTGGTGCTCATATGCCTGACACCAGCCAGGACTTAATCTCAAGTCTTGCAGGTCCTGACAAGATGCTCTGGGGCCTGAGGCTTTCCAGTGAGTCCTGGTTAGCTGGTGAAAGGTGACTTGCCCATAGCTGAGCTGCCTGCACACCCCACCTGAACCATCACAGGACTAAATCCTGCCCCCCCCCCAGGCTGTGCTGGCCAAGGAACCGCTTCCACTCACAAAGCTGCAGCAGCACTTGCGCCAGTAAAGCCACGATGCTTTAGACAAACATTAAACATTGCTTTGCCCCCACCCATCCCATGGCTTCTCTCCACAGGAAGGATCTTGGAGAACTCAAAGGAACGAGAGAAGTGAGAAGCTGACCTTGGGTCTGCCAGAAAAAGGCAGAACTGGTCTGTCTTACTCCAGGAACTGCTGCTGCGATGCTCATGTCCTGAGAAACTGCAGAACACCAGCAGCCAACACAAAGGGAGGTTAACACGTGAGTAAGAGGAGAGAAACTGAAGTACCTACGCTCCTGAAGGGGCTTGGAGCAAGCTGCTCTAGTGGAAGATGTCCCTGCCTAAGGCAGGGGGCTGGAACTGGATGAGCTGCAAGGTCCCTTCAGCCAAACCAGGCTGGGATACCATGACTGGTGAAATCACTTGAACTCTTTGTTGATTTGTGCACATCTACGGGGGTGTGATATAATAGGCATCACAGAAACAGGGCGGGATGGCTCCTATGACTGGAGTGTTGGAATGGAAGGTTACAGGCTCTTTAGAAAGGACAGGCCCAGCAGGCAGGGAGGGGGAGTTGCCCTTTATGTTAGGGGTAGGCTGGAGAGTATGGAACTCTGTCTGGGGGCAGGTGAGCAGTTTACAGACAGTTTGTGGGTCAGGGTTAAAGGGAAAACAGCCATGGGAGACATTACTGTGGGGATCTGTTACAGGCCGCCTGATCAAGGAGAACCTGTGGATGAAGCACTCTACAGACAGGTAGGAAAAGCCTCACACTTGCAGGCCCTTGTTCTCATGGGGGATTTCAACCACCCTGACATCTGTTGGATCGATGGCACTGCACGGCACAAGCAATCCAGGAGGTTCCTCGATTGTGTGGAAGACAACTTCCTTCTGCAAGTAATAGAGGAGCCAACAAGGAGAGGTGCCATGCTCGACCTTGTGCTCACCAACAGGGAAGGGCTTGTTGAGAATGTGGTACTCCAGGGCAGCCTTGGATGCAGCGATCACGAGGTGGTCGAATTTGAGATCCCCAGGACAGTGAGAAGAGCGTGCAGCAAGCTCACTGCCCTGGACTTCAAAAGAGCAGACTTTGGCCTCTACAGGAGCCTGCTTAGTAAGGTTCCATGGGATATAGCCCTGGAGGGCAGGGGGGCCCAAGACTGTTGGTTGATATTCAAGGATCACCTGCTACAAGCTCAGGAGTGCTGCATCCCAGCTAGAAGGAAGTGCAGCAGGAGGGCCAGGAGACCTCCTTGGATGGATAAGGAGCTGCTGAGGAAAATTCAAGGGAAAAAAGAGGCTTATAAAAGGTGGAAGCAAGGACAGGCGGCCTGGGTAGAGTACAGGGATGCTGTCCGGGAAGCTAGGGACCAGGTTAGGCAGGCTAAGGCCCAGTTAGAATTAAACCTAGCCAGGGATGTTAAGGATAACAGGAAGGGATTCTACAGGTACGTAGCAAACAAAAAACAGACTAGGGACAACACAGGCCCCCTGAGGAAGCTCTCGGGAGAACTGGCTACACAGGATTTGGAGAAGGCTGAGGTTCTGAATGACTTCTTCGCCTCGGTCTTCACTGGCAAAGGCTCTGACCGCACCACCCAGGTCTTGGAAGGCAGACACAGGGACTGTGAGAATGAAGACCTTGGGCCCACTGTGGGAGAAGATCTGGTTCGAGACCATCATAAAAACCTGATCGTACACAAGCCCATGGGACCTGATGGAATCCATCCGCGGGTCCTGAAGGAGCTGGCGAATGAAGTTGCTAAGCCACTGGCCATCGTATTTGAAAAATCATGGCAGTCAGGTGAAGTTCCCGACGACGGGAAAAGGGAAATAGAACCCCCATTTTCAAGAAGGGGAAAATGGAAGACCCGGGGAATTACAGACCAGTCAGTCTCACCTCTGTGCCTGGTAAAATCTTGGAGCACATTCTCCTGGAAGGCATGCTAAGGCACATGAATAACAACAAGGTGCTTGGTGACAGCCAGCATGGCTTCACTAAGGGGAAATCCTGCCTGACCAATTTGGTAGCCTTCTATGATGGGGCTACAGAACTGTTGGGACCGGTCTTGTTTAACATCTTCGTCGCTGACATGGACAGTGGGATTGAGTGCGCCCTCAGCAAGTTTGCTGATGACACCAAGCTGAGTGGTCCAGTTGATACGCTGGAGGGAAGGGATGCCATCCAGAGGGACCTTGACACGCTTGTGAGGTGGGCTGATGCCAACCTTATGAAGTTCAACCATGACAAGTGCAAGGTCCTACACCTGGTTTGGAGCAATCCCAGGCACAGCTACAGGTTGGGCAGAGAAGAGATTCAGAGCGGCCCTGCAGAGAAGGACTTGGGGGTGCTGGTCGATGAGAAAATGAACATGAGCCGGCTGCAGTGTGCGCTTGAAGCCCAGAAAGCAACCATATCCTGGGCTGCATCAAAAGGAGCGTGACCAGCAGGTCGAAGGAGGTGATCCTGCCCCTTTGCTCTTGTGAGACCTCACCTGGAGCATTGTGTGCAGTTCTGGTGTCCTCAACATAAAATGGACATGGAACTGCTGGAACAAGTGCAGAGGAGGCCACGAGGATGATCAGGGGACTGGAGCACCTCCCATATGAAGACAGGCTGAGGAAGTTGGAGCTGTTCAGCCTGGAGAAGAGAAGGCTGCATGGAGACCTCAGAGCAGCCTTCCAGTATCTGAAGGGGGCCTATAGGGATGCTGGGGAGGGACTCTTCATCAGGGACTGTAGTGACAGGACAAGGGGTAATGGGTTAAAACTTAAACAGGGGAAGTTTAGGTTGGATCTAAGGAGGAAATTCTTTCCTGTTAGGGTGGTGAGGCACTGGAATGGGTTGCCCAGGGAGGTTGTGAGTGCTCCATCCCTGGCAGTGTTCAGGGCCAGGTTGGACAGAGCCTTGGGTGCCATGGTTTAGTGTGAGGTGTCCCTGCCCATGGCAGGGGGGTTGGAACTGGATGATCTTGAGGTCCTTTCCAACCCTGACTGTTCTATGATTCTATGATTTCTTATATATCTGAGAAAAATAAACTCCAAAGCAGAGCTGCATCACAGCCAGAGAAGGCAAAACAGTGTTTTCAGAACAAGGTGAAAAGTGTTCTTTCATCATGTGAAAGAACCACAGGGAGATGTGTGGAAGTACATGAAACCCAGGACTGCTTCTCATGAAAATGAACTGGAAAAACTGCTCTGGACTAACCTGGTACATCCCTCCATGCAGTGCCCCTGGAATCTGTACCCCCTCTGCCCTTCCCATCCCTCCCAGCAATCCCAGTCCCCACTGAGCCTCCCAGACGATTCCCTCACCCAGCAGCACTCACAGCCGATGGGGGAAGGAATAGCTGGATCAAGCTCAGCTGGGCGAAAAACAAAGTGCCTGAAGAAAAGAAGCTGTGTGGAGACCTCAGAGCAGCTTGCTGTGTCTGAAGGGGGCTACAAGAGTGCTGGAGAGGGACTCTTCATTGGGAACTGTAGCAATAGGACAAGGGGTGATGAGTTCAAATTGAAAGTGGGGAAGTTCAGGTTGGAGATAAGGCAGAAGCTTCCCTGTGAGGGTGCTGAGGCGCTGGCACAGGGTGCCCAGAGAAGCTGTGGCTGCCCCATCCCTGGCAGTGCTCAAGGCCAGGCTGGACAGAGCCTTGGGTAACATGGTCTAATATGAGGTGTCCCTGCCCATGGCAGGGGGTTGGAATTAGAAGATTTTAACCCAAACCATTCTATGATTCTATGTTGCAGCTCAGAGCATGAAAAGGTGTCAGAACAGGCTGAGATTTGCCTGTCCATGCTGGGACCATCAAAACCTCCTTTTTAAGCTAGGGTTGGCATTTGAGAGGAAAGCCTTGGATGAGGCAGGCAGCAGAAACCAAACCCTCCCAACACTGGCAAAGTCAGAGCAGTGCTGGCAGCTCCAGCTGCCAAGCGCTTCCCTGCCCTCCCACCACAACAGCTTTAGGAACACGAGGTTCATTTGCATTCCACCACCAACTTGTGATGAAGGGATATATTTAACGTGGTGACTCAGTACAGCACGCACACCTCTACTATCATCCTTTATCAGCAGAAATAGTCTTACTATCCTCAGCACAACAGTGATTATGTGGAGGGTTTTGTGTTTCTGAGGCCCAGAATTTGTGCTCCACCTCCTCAGCTGGAGCTGGAAGCAGTCGGTGATGGCTGGATAACAGGAAACCTTCCCTCTGCCTTTGGCAAATCAGGCCACAGCAGCAAAGTCAAGTACGAACCTCTGGTTTTCCCCAAGCTTGTTTCAAACCAGGATCTTTCTCTGCCTCTCCTTACACACACATGTACATTTACCGGGTTTGCTCTCCCAAAGGTCACATTCTTTGAGCAGGCTAAGAAAGGGCAAATGACTGCATTTGTGTAAATCTGAAAGCACATCTAACCAAACTGATGAAAGAGTGGAAAGGAGAAATAAGAGAAAGCATTTCAACTTCAAAGTTCCTCAAATGAACAAGTAACACATGGTTCATGATCTCTGTGAAAATCCAGCTTCAAAGGACCAGTTATGAGACTCATTAGATGCGCGATTTGGGCATGATTCCCAGGATGCACAGTGTCTGTGCTGCAGAGGAGCAGCTCCGGCCAGTGCACGCTCCCCAGGGCCCCCCAGTCCAGCTGCAGGAGGTGAAGGTCTCTCACCATTGCACCCGCCACCCGCAGCAGGCCCAGAGATGTGATAGCAGATGCTCCAGGAGCTGCCCCACTCCCTGCCTTGGAAGCATTACAACTGCCAGGAAAGACGAGAAGAAACACACTGGATGAGAAGCTGTCAGCAGCATAACGTCATGTAAATCCCCAGGGCAGGGAGGAGAGCCCTGCTGGTCACACTTCTCAATCCAACCTGGAGAAAGCAAACGAGATGAAAAGGTTTCACGTGTTGAATTGTCACCTTGGCTGGTGCTTCCCCAGCCATGGAACCACCATGGCAGCGTTCCGGTACCCACCTGGCTGTGCTGCGCATAAAACCCTGTGAGAGGCTGCACAAGGGAGTGTATCAGTGAGCTCTAAGTTAAAAGCAACAGCCTTTGGGGACAGGTAAAGAAAAAAAGGAAGTCTCAAGGATGGAAATTCCAGGAATATTTCAATATTCCACTGCTAGCAATGTTAGTGCTCATACAGCAAAGAGAGAGGAATTGGGGGCTATCAGAAGATAAAGTCTGACTTCCTCACAGAAGATAAATGATCCGATGTCAAGCAATGAGCCAGATGTTCCACATGGGAATGCCATCTTAACATCAGAGCCAAGCTACTCATCCTGTTGATGCCATGGAGACAGCAGACCTCATGCATCCAGAGTAATGCACCATTCCCTGTGGTGAGGAAGGGATGGGTCCTGCAACATGCAAAGCCCACAGACAGGCTGCCACCACTGGATATACCACCTTGTAAAGGTCTCAAAGAGGAGACCAAGGAACTTGGGAGGCAGAAGAGTATCAAAACTTATCAAAACTTATCCCGGCCACGCGAATCTGAAGCAAAGGAAGCATCCGGTTGGCATAAAAGCTATTAAGATCTTCACAAAGTGGGAAGGAAGAAGAGAAGAAGGCAAAGAGCTCAAGTTCAGGGGCAGGAGTTCACAGGTTTGATGATACATTAAAAAGTGACCTGGATGAGGGGATTTTCTAGCTTGAGAAATGAAAGACTTTCTGAATCAAACCAACCTCCACTTTCTTTGCTCCTTATGGAAAAGGCACGTGGCAAATAAGGAGGCGGCTGGTGACAGGCATGTGGCTTCACTAAAGGCAAATCACCTGACAAACTGGTGCCCTTCTACAACAGAGTGACAGCGTTGGTGGGTAAGAGAAGAGCAGCTGATGTCAATTACCTGGACTTGTGCAAAGCCTTTGACACTGTCCCGCACCACATCCTTGTTTCTGGAGAGATTTAATGGATGGACCACTCAGTGGATAAGGAATTGTCAGGATGGCTGCACCCAAAGAATTGAGATCAGCAAACTGATGTCCAAGTGGAGACCAGTGATGAGCGATGTTTCTCAGGGGTCAGGGTTGAGACTGATCCTGTTTAACATCTTTGTCAGTGACGTGAACAGTGGGAACAAGCACCATCAGCAGGTTTGCTGATGACATGGAGCTGTGTGGTGCAGTGACATGCTGGAGGGAAGGGATAGGATCCAGAGGGACCTGGACAGGCTGGAGAGGTGGGACTGTGTGAACCTCATGGAGTTCAACATGACCAAGGTCCTGCACACAGGTTGGGGCAATCCCCAGCACAAAGTTTGGGGGAGATGGAGTGAAGCAGCCTGAGAAGGACTTGGGGATATTGGGTGAGGAGAAGCTCCCCATGATCTGGCTTCAGTGTGCGCTTGAGCCCAGAACCCCCCATATGCTGGGCTGCACTCCCAGAGCATGAGCAGCAGCTCAGGGAGGGGATCCTGCCCCTCTGCTGCGCTCTGGGGAGACCCCCCTGCAGCCCTGATCCAGCTCTGGGGCAGCAGCACAAGAGGGATGTGGAGCTGTTGAAGCAAGGCCAGAGGAGGCCATGGAGCTGCTGCAAGGGCTGGAGCAGCTCTGCTCTGGAGCCAGGCTGAGAGAGCTGGGCTGGGGCAGCCTGGAGAAGGCTCCAGTGCCCAAGGCCTCAACTTCTCCAATTATTGAGGATTTTTGACCTCTCCATTATCCCAGAGAACACAGATTGGTTCTTTTTCCTCACCACAGCTGACCCTGGTAGCACTGCTGTACAGCTGGACCTGTTGAAGTTTCTCGCTTTTCCAGGCCAGACTGACTTCAGGCATGTTCTACATTTGTTCTAGATTTCCAGAAATCTGGCAATCCTACTAGGTCAATCCTACTGCTCACATATGGCAGCTCCATCTGGTTGCCATATGAGCATCGAGCCTAGATACGTTCACAGCAGTGTGTGCTGCCATCCCATTGCAGCTCATCTGCAGTGTTACCGAGGTCAGTCACTCTATGACTATGCTGTAGACCCAACACCCCCTGAAGGCAATAGACAGAGCTCCTGTGGTGAGCTACACAGCTGATCTGGGACAAACACATCTCAAATGCCCTCTGTGCCTGCAGACCAGCCATGTGTATGCAGGAGATCCAATGCTTCCAACACCCAGCTTGCCAACACAGCAAATGAGCACTGATTTTCTCCTATGGACCACACCTGGAGCTCTTGATTTGGAAGGGGCCCTTCAGCCAGGCAGCTAGACTAACATTCTGCCACATCTGCAAATGGGCTGCTTCAGATAATGGGTACATGTAAATACAAGGGAAACAAAACTGTCCAGAGCTTACAATCATCCAGCTCCAGGCTAAGAGAGATGAAGAACATGCTCAGTATTGTCAACTGAGGCACATGGAGGCACTGGAAAAACATGATGATTCTCCTAAAGAGATGCATCGCAAAACTATCCTATCACCTGGTATTGATACTGAGACTGCTCAGCCTGGAGAAGAGAAGCTGCATGGAGACCTCAAAGCAGCTTCCAGTGTCTGAAGGGGGCTACAAGGATGCTAGGGAGGGACTCTTCATCAGGGACTGTAGTGATAGGACAAAGGGTGATGGGTTCAAACTGAAAGAGGGGAAGTTCAGGTTGGAGATAAGGCAGAAGCTCTTCCCTGTGAGGGTGCTGAGGCTCTGGCACAGGGTGCCCAGAGAAGCTGTGGCTGCCCCATCCCTGGCAGTGCTCAAGGCCAGGTTGGACACTGGTTGCAAGCTGCTCCAGTGGAAGGGGTCCCTGCCCGTGGCAGGGGTTGGAACTGGAGGAGCTTTAAGGTCCTTTCAACCCAAACCAGTCTGGGGTCTTATGACTCTATGCTGTGATGTCCCCCATCCTTTCTCTGAATACTTCTGAGAATCAGGAACAAACCATAAGGAGGCACCTTGGAGCCGTTATGCTCAGGAAGCCTTTGAGCTGGAGGAGGAGAAATGGGACTTCCAGACTGAGGCAAGAACCTCACTTCTCTCAAGACTGGCTTTCCCAGCAGGGCTGATAACCCTCAGTAAGGACGGGCAGTGGTGTGTTACCCAGGAAGCACCAGTACGAGCATCAGCAGCAGCCTTGGCAAGGGGGTGTCACCTCTCCTACACCCCACTGTGACTCCTGCAGGCCACTGCAGTGCTGTGCTGGCAGGCACACAGGGTGACAAGTGCCATGTCCTGGAGGCACAACTTCCATGAATGAGTTGTGCTGCAGAAGGACTCCGGAAACGGGCCTCAGCTTCCTGCAGGGACCAAAGATGGGCTGGGGGCATCTCCAAAATTCAGGAGATGAGTCTGCAAAGGAAGAACAACAGATTTGGCTAAAGTCATGACAGCATCTGCACAAAAACCTCCCAGTGACACAAAGCATGCCTTAAAACATCAAGTCACACAGTTCCTTGTCACAGGGAGCTGAATGCAAGGTCCATGGCTGGTCAGTGCCTGGAAAAAGAGTTCCTCAGACACAGGAAGAGGGGAGACACAGCAGTGAGGGTGTTTCTTGTCTGCTGTATTCAGGCAGACATAAGATGGATGGTGCTGTCTAGAGCAGGCAGAAGAGGATACAGAGGACAGGCTGGTCCTCCTGAGGAAGAGTTGGTCAGTTTGGTTTTGGGTCCAGCCAGCACTCAGGGATGCCCCAAAGGGACTATGCAGCAGACAAGGGTCCTTACCACCAGAATCAGAGATGGGTCTGACAGACCTTCCAAGAGCCTCCAGGCTCAGCCTGAGGGCTGGGAAGCGCAGGGCTCCCCATGCAAAGCACAGGCTTGTATAACATCTGTAACCAGAGGCAACTGCTGCAGGTCAGAGAAGATTTCAAGTCAGCAACATCATCTGGATAATCAAAGCGAGATGGATCTGACTCAGAATTAGCTCAGTCTCACACTGAAGACTGGAGGAGGAGTGGGAGGGAGCCAGGAGGCCAGAAACCTGATCAATTTTCACAAGACAAACTTCAAATGAAAAGAGAGAAAACAAATCAAATCCAATCAAAGGAGGCTTTGAAGGAAGCTCAGAGCAGGTAAATTGAGAAAAAAATAAGTAGCAGTTCATTAGGCAAATGGAAGCTGCTCCTTGGCAAGCAGAGAGCCCTGTGCTGTAGCCAAGGAGAGCCCCGTGCTGCAGCAGAGCCCAGGGCTGCGGCTGAGACCAGGCACGTGTCCCCAGACCACACAGGTGGCATGTGGGAGAGGGGGGTGCACATCCTGTGGACTTGGGGGTGCTGGTTGATGAGAAAATGAACATGAGCCGGCTGCAGTGTGCACTCGCAGCCCAGAAACCAACCGTATCCTGGGCTGCATCAAAAGGAGCGTGACCAGCAGGTTGAAGGAGGTGATCCTGCCCCTTTGCTCTTGTGAGACCTCACCTGGAGCATTGTGTGCAGTTCTGGTGTCCTCAACATAAAAAGGACATGGAAGTGTTGGAACAAGTCCAGAGGAGGCCACGAGGATGATCAGGGGACTGGAGCACCTCCCGTATGAAGACAGGCTGAGGAAGTTGGGGCTGTTCAGCCTGGAGAAGAGAAGCTGTGTGGAGGCCTTAGATCAGCTTGCAGTATCTGAAGAGGACCTATAAGGAGGCTGGGGAGGGACTCTTCATCAGGGACTGCAGTGACAGGACAAAGGGTAACGGGTTAAGACTTAAACAGGGGAAGTTTAAATTGGATATAAGGAAGTTCTTTGCTTTTGAGGGTGGTGAGGCACTGGAGTGGGTTGCCCAAGGAAGCTGTGAGTGCTCCATCCCTGGCAGTGTTCAAGGCCAGGTTGGACATAGCCTTGTGTGGGATGGTTTAGTGTGAGGTGTCCCTGCCCATGGCAGGGGGTTTGGAACTGGATGATCTTAAGGTCCTTTCCAACCCTAACTGTTCTACGATGCTATGCTGTTCCTGAGCTTCACCTGTGTTGAGGAACAATGAGAGTTCACAGCTGAGCTGAATGGCAAAATATCAACCGGCTTCAGTGCTTCCTTCCAGGTATTAACACTGAACACGTGTAATCTATATTTGTAGCATGACATTTATTCATTCCCATGACATCACAAGATCTGACATCACCAAATTAAAAATCCAAACACCATCAGCTAAAATTTAATTTAAATTAGCAAAATGACAGTTATCTGAGACATTCTTTAACAAAACCACTCCATTTGGGAATATTCTGTTGCCTGGGCAACGCAAAGTTCAGCCCATGATGTCTATTTTAAAGCAACAAGATACAAGTCTTTGAAGAAAATGCATCTAATAGCCTGTTTGTATTGCAGCAAAAAGCCAATACAAATGGAGTGTTAAGATAACAAAGTGTAAATCTTTAAGGCTTTAAGGGGAACCATTCATAATATTCTAATTCCCAACTACAGTGTGACAGATGCGGAAGAGGTTGAGAAAGGTCAAGGTACAAGATGGCATGCGACAAGCAAGGGGTACAAAGACAAAGTAGGATGGCTTCAGCAACATGAGCACCAGAGGCTTTGCTGCCTTTTCCTTGAGCTTTTCACTCCACACATGGCTGCAGCCACGCAGCAGTTATCACCAAACCAGTTGGGCCTTCACGCACTACTGGGGACAGTATCTGCCTTCGAGCCTGTTCCTGCAGCTTTGCTTTTTGACAGAGACCTGCAGAGCCTGAACTGAGCTGCCAAAGCCTTGCGAGGAGAACCCCGGGCACTCGCGGTGAGCTCTGATCATGTGGGACAGCTCGGGAAAGGAGAGGAATTCCAACCAGCTCTAGACACGTGCTGCAAGGAGCAGGGCTCTGCTCCTCAGGGCAGGGAACCTGATTGTGTTTTCCAGAAGAGCTCTGGGCAAAGCAGAGTTTGTGAACAGAGCTGAGCAAAACTAGTGATCTGTAGAGAGGAAACCAAGTTTAAGGACCCAGGTGACTTCCAGAAGCAGACAGCAGGCCAGGCTTTGGGCAGAGCACAGGAACTGAAGATACCACATAGCTGCCTGCAGAAATCCTGACAGCCTTTGTGACATTCACAGAAACGAGAGAAATGAAACCCAGCTGAAACTGCTGCCAAGTGATGAAACACTGATCACAAAACTAATCCCTGACTGTCAGATGTATGCCGAATGGATTTCACAGGACCCTCCCCCAGGCTCAGTAGTACTCAATTCTTTCATTAGCAACCTGGATGAAAGAGTGCAGAATGCGCTTATCAAACTCCTAGATTAGACCAAGCTGGAAGGAGATGCAAAGTCATTAGAAAATTCGAATTGAAACGACTGTTGGAAAGTCAAGGAACAGGCAGAGAGTGCAGAGATTTAGTCAATAGAGACAAATGTAATGACAGTTTCTTTACAGGGATTGCAGAAGATGGAGCCAGCCTCTTCTCCAAGGTGTACAAAGAAGAGTCAACGGGCACAAGGTGCAATGGGCACAATGAAAAGGCTCTTCATGAGGAGAGGAGCTGAGTACAGGAACAAGCCCCAAGGTGGGAGCACTCCAAGCCTGGCTGGGAAAGGCTCTGAGCAGCCTCAGCAGCCATGGGGCTGGTTGGTCAGAGGAGGAGGAGGAGGAACAAGGCCAGTTCAGGAGGCTCAGTGAGTCTGAGACACTTGGCACAAACACAAGTGAGCAGGGCTGGAGCAGCTTGGAAAAGAGAAGGCTCCTTAAGGGGAGACCTTAGAGCTGGGAAGCAGGAGAGGGGCTTTGGACAAGGGCCTGTAGGGACAGGCCAAGGGGAATGGCTTGAACCTGCCCGAGGGGAGACTGAGCTGAGCTCTTAGGCAGAAGCTCTTCCCTGTGAGGGTGCTGAGGCGCTGGTACAGGGTGCCCAGAGAAGCTGTGGCTGCCCCATCCCTGGCAGTGCTCAAGGCCAGGTTGGACACAGGGGCTTGGAGCAAGCTGCTCCAGTGGAAGGGGTCCCTGCCTGTGGCAGGGGCTGGAACTGGATGAGCTTTAAGGTCCCTTCCAACTCAAACCAGTCTGGATTCTTTGATAAGCCAGGAACCAGCAGGCAGTGTCGTGCTGAAGAGAATCTGAGGATTGCAGGATCAGAAGCTGAAAATGAGTCAACAAAGTCACACTGTGGCAGAAAAGGGAAAACACACCAGGATTTACAATTAGCAGCCTCACACGTGCAATGTTACCGCCCTGGCTCCATGCAGAACATGTTGGGTTTCAGACGCAGAACACTACTTTTAGCAAGAGAATAAAAGATACACGTAAATCAATAGTAACGATCAGATTATGCTTTCAAGGTCTCTGCAGGAAAACCTGTGTGTTCTGGATGTTCTCAGCCTAGAGAACAGATCGGGTGGGAAGGGGTGATCTGACTGCAGAAACAGAAAAGGCAGCTGCAGCGAGGACAAAAATAATCTGCTCCCAATAAGCATGGAAAAGTAACTGGCTTCAAATTCGATAGGGAAGATTCAGGTTGGATGTCAGGAAGTGCTTTTGGAGAGCACAGGCAGCTTCCAGCCAGGAGCAGACCTTGGGAGTGCAGCACCCAGCACAGAGGGTCACAAGCAGGCGAGCAACACCAGCATAACACCTTCAGACAGGGCTGATCCTGGGAGCTGGGGCACAGGGGCCCAAAAACCACCCCTCAGGTTCCTTGTCAGCCACAGCTCTAGCACCTCCTCCAGCAGGCACCGGGATCTGGGTAAAGAGAATGCAGGGAAGGTGCCAGCCCCAGGCTTTGGGAGTGTTCGGGGTGGTCTCCTGCAGCATCCCTTTTGCAGAATGGGACAGGGATGGCTTGGGCAAGTGGGTGATGAGGTAGGTGGAAAGCTGGCTGGACAGCTGGTGATGGGCCATACGGAGTCCAGCTCGTGGCTGGTTACGAACCAGGTCCTCTGGGAATGGTATTTTGGACCAGGCTCCAGGTGCCCACACCAGAAATATCAACAACTGGTTCTGAAGTCACCAGGGCAGTTAATTATCTCCTCTGATCAGGGTTGGAGCCTTCCCTACAACCAGCTACAGCAAGGTTTGTCATACGGCTGTTGTGGTTGACCCACAGACCTTCCAGGAACATACAGGGGCAGCACAAGGAACCTCCAAAACTTTCCAGACAAGAAAGATCCATCTTGACATTGAGAACACAGAGTTCAGACTCCATGGTGGTGATGTGAGGTTTAGAAAAGAAAACTAGGAAGTAAGCATTGTAAAGATGGTAAAACTTGCATGCTTCTTAGAAGGAAACTGCTGGCATCTCTAACAGGCCACTGAAAAATACAGTGCCAGGCAGGTGATGGCCTGACAATAAGGACTTGGACTTGTCCTGGGCTTTATGTAGGGGTGAAGGCAACTGTAAAAGCTACTTTTCTTAAAAGGTGAAAAAATGACCCAGAGGTTCAAAGTGCCACCATGTGACACCTGTATTAGCCCCATCAGAGACCTGGGCCCTCAGAAAGAACACACAAGCAAGTCTTTAAGACATCTGAAAACCAGTGAGGAAAAACAAAGTGAGACCTGATGCAGTGGCAGGCACAAGCCAAGAGAGATGAAACCAAAGGACTTGACGCATCCAGGGCAGGGTCTTACCCCCACCTCACACCAACCACACGAGCAGCTGGGACTGATGAGAAGAAGATGCACAGGAACAGGCAGCAAAGACGAACTCTGTGGTGCAGCTACTGAACAGCAGCAGCTTAGGGTTCTCCTGCTGTTTACAGGAAAAAGAGCAGGGCTCTCCAGCAAGCTTCCAGCCCCACACAGGGCAGAGTGCAGAGAGACAGGAGTGGCCCAACCTCTCTGATATGGGGATAGAAAACCAGCAGTTATCTCAGAGAACACAGAGAAGTAGAACACATGGAATCTTCTATGTCTCCTCTTTATAGAAATTAGGACATCCCAGTGTGGATGGGTGGACAAGCTAGATGGAAAAAACTGGTTGGATGTTAAGGTTCAGAGTGCAGATGTTAATGGGTCATTCTCTACCCAATGGCCAGTGACTGGAGGACACCACAGAGGGCATCAAGTTTGCAGGTAACACCAAACTGGAGGGAATGGTCAATAGCCAAAGGGACAGAGGTACCATGCAGAGGGACCTGGGCAGGCTGGAAGAATAGGTCAGCAAGACCCCCATGAAGCTGGAAAAGTGCAATGCAAAGTCCCATGTCTGGGAAAGCAGCAGCTTTGCAACAACACAGGCTGAGGGGCAGCTCAGCAGAAGAGGCCCTGGAGGTGTTGGTAGACAACAAGCTGGATCGGAGCCACAGGGATAGGGACTTTCTGAGCAGAGGGAATCTCCTTCTCTAGCACATGTGTTAACAAAGACCCCACCAAAGCCTTGCTCATGAGCTGGTGTTGATGCCCAGAGTAGCACAGAAAGGCTCTCATGCCGCTGGTCCACAGCGCCAGGCATGGATGATCATTCTGGTGACGTTCAGCTTGCAAAAGTGAATGATTTCATTTCCAAGTCAAATCATGCAATTTGCATGCTCCAAGAGGGACGGAGCCACACAGCATTTGAAAAGTCTTCTGCAATCATTCTGTCAACCTGGCATTAGGGGAAGGGGAATGAGAAACCCAGAATGCTGCAGCTGCACTCAGTCTTTTTCTAAAGACCATGAGAAGCTGTGCACAGGTTGACCTTTGAGGTATCTCATGCTAGGAAAAAGCTGTAGTAGTTAGGGTGAATACCCATGAAAAGGTACCTCTTGAAAAGAAGACTCATGAGTCTCCACTCTCCAAAGAGGCAAAACACTACCCAGCATTGCCATCCTGAACTTAACCTTGTGAATCCAGGACTTCAGTTCCCTGGGATCCAGCACAAGCCACCGGTGGGAGGGAGAACATCACTGACTGCCTGAACCACCACTGGTGGTGGGTTCAGCCCATCAACAGCAGCAGCTGCTGCTTTCACAGTCTCAGCTTTAGTGCTTGTTTGTCCTTCCCACCATGGGCTCCTGACCCATAGCATACTCCAACCAACACCTAAGTGCAGCCGGTGAGCACCTCAAGGCACATGGGAGCTTGGAGAGACAGCTGGTGCTTTGGTAGCACTTTGTTTCTGATCAGTGATGCTGCTAAAGCAGCCGGAAGGGAAAAAGAAAAAAGTGACACCAAAAACCCAACATTCCTCTCATCCAATTCATTTTGAGTATGCAGCATCCTCCCTGAGAAAGGTCATCTCCATCCTGTGAGAACATGTTTAGATGAGGCTGGGGAGCTTTGGGAAGGGCTGCACCTGCACAGGGGACTCCCTTACATGACTGATGAATGAAATGCCAGCTAAGAGCAATTGAAGACAGATGTAGGTACAAACCTGGCTCAGGAAAACAGAGATTCAGATTGCCAGAAGCTGGGAAGATACTCTGGAAAAACTCTCACCCCTAGAGCACCCTGCTCTTGCTCTCCTTGAAGCCTGCTACAAGCCATGAGGAAGTGAGACTCTCCCAGCGCTCCTGCCCCCACCACACAGGCCATGAGTTGGGGTCAGATGCCTTTGTCACAGGAGGAACCCAAGGCAGAAAGAGGTGGCCCATCAGCCCAGGCAATGGGATGCTGATTGGCCTTAGGGAAGTGATTGCATCTTCTAAACCCTCTACTCACTGCTCTCGAGTCATCTCGGGCCACCAACAGCGAGCTGTCTGATTAAAAGCAGCAGTGAAATTAGCCCGAGGGATGTGCAGTGAATGGACTAAACAGCCCCACAGCAGCAGAGGCACTTGGGTGAGCTCCCAGCAGGCACAGAGCCGTGGGCAGCACATATGTGGCTCTCCCCTGCCATGCTGAAAGCCATGGTAGAAACTATGGCAGCTCCCATCACCACAGCCATGAGAAGAGAATAGGTGAGAAAGTGCCAGCCTTGGCAGCACACAGTGACTCAATGACATGCTGAAGTCTCGAGGAAGTGATCCAAGCAGGAGTCAGATCTTCTCTTTAAAGGCTGAGAACTGAAGGGAGCTCATCACACTAGTACCAGACTCTGGTGTGGGTTTGCCAATAAACAAGCGGTTGGGCTACCAACATTCTCTGTAACACAAATTGCCCATTAGTCACACTGCTTCAAAAAGGAACAGGCAGACACTGGTTTCTCCTCATTAAGACCTTGTAGGACACCACAGGACATGAGCAAGCTTGCAGCAGGAGCCATGGGCCTCCCTCCACCACCTGCTACAGCCACCCTATGTCCTGCAAACACCCAAAGCAGAAAGATTGCTCTTTCTCCATCTCCTGATTCCAAAAGCTCATCTCAAGGAGGCAGCAGTTTCCCGCAAGAAGCCTTTCCCTGGAGAAAAGTACTTTTACACTGGGTTGGAGTGCAGTCAGATGGGACTGTCCTCAGTCCCCAGAGCAGAGTTTCACAGACAGCAGTGCTCTCTGCAGAAAGCAGACCTCCCCACATCGAGCTCTTTCACAAGCCCCCTCACCATGCAGGAGGTAACAGAGCAGATAGAGGAAGGGCTGAGCTACAGTGGGTTCATGGAGAAGAGGGCTGCTCACCACAGCCACTCGTGCATGAGCACCCCAGGGTGCCCAGGCTATCATGGAGGGGAGGACAAGCTTCCCCTCTCTGCAGGCACCCACACCTCATCACACAAGTAGCACTCCCACCTCCAGAGCTACATCAGCTGCGACCAGACAACCACCACCTAATAGGTGAATTAATTGCATGGAGTAAGTCTCAAGTTCCTGCAGGTGATGCCACCAGACTGCCCATAAGGATGCTCAGTTTGACCTTCAAAGCCACTTTCCCTCTCAGCATCCCAGCTAACATGTAGTACAGTTTGTAAAGAGCCTGCTGTTCTCAATCTTAAGAAATTACTTTTAAATAAGACACTAAGCTGTTTATTCAGTTCTGAAACTACGTGTTTGCAGTGCTTACACCACTCTGCATGGCTGCCTGATCCCTGCACATACTCATGGTGAGCACACACGTGAGTTCTGCTGCTCTTTTGAGGACAATATTCTTAAGCTGCATGAAATTATACTTAACATTTAGACAACTGTGTCTGTAATAAGGCCCCCTTCTCACATGGGCCACGTGTGATGCTCGCAGAGACTGTACAACACAGCATAGTCACACTTGAGACTCTGTGGCCTAAAGCTTCCAGAAACAACAGTGAAAAAGTGAGAAAAAAGCATTTCCAAAGGGCTGGTGATCAGTGAGCTCACCTGCAGCCACCTGAGCTGGTACAGGAGCACGACACTGACAGACACACTTTACTCTCAAGGGACAACTGAACACTGGTATTAGCTGAACACTGAATCACAGCATTTCTGGAAGGTCCTCAGGCAAAGGACTGTGCTTCAATACAAGCACAGACAGAACGACTGGTCCAAGCTCAGCAACATGAAAATAGCAGGACAAAGCAGAACTTGGATGGGAAGAGACCTCCTGCATTAAATTGCAGCCTGTGGGAGGCACTTCCCAGCATTTGCAAACATATGGAAGCAGTCACACTACAAAGTGACAGAGTTTCTCTTTTCCATCCATGTTACCCAGTATATTTACTAGGAAGCTATTCCAAAGTTTCACTCCTCTTGTGACTAAAGGTCATCTTGACTCACAGTTTACCTATGGCAACTTTAAGTGCATTGACTTCTGTGGCAACACTACCCTTCATGTCTGAGGATTCCGGTCCTGTAACATTTACTGCAACACTTCTGCAGACAGCAGTAACTTCTGTCCACCTCCATTACACATGGCCAGATAACCCAAGCTCTTTCAGTCTCCCATCATAAGCCACCACCTTCACAGCACTTTCCATGTGTACCACACATTCCCTTTCCTCCCTCCAGCTCCAGGGTTGAGGCAGGCTCAGAGCGGACATCCTGACTCAGTGGGCTGTTGCAGTTTGCTCACCCCACATGTGCTGCAGAGGCCCCCTGGCAGGGGCACGAGGAGCTCACCTGGAACGCCGTCTGGCTGTTGTAGTTGCGAATCTCTTTGCTGGCACCGCGGAAGAGGAGAACCCGAGCACAGCTCTCCTGTAGAAGCAAGCAAGGGGTAAGTGGTAGAGGCCAGTTAGCATCACAGACAACACAGCAGCCAAACCACACAGAGGCACTGTGCTCAGAACGCTTGCTCTGGAAAGGCCCCAGAGGGATGCTCAGTACTACCAACTGGGCACCCCAACCCAAGCTGGCCAAGTCCACCCATCGCCATGGCTATGCCCAAGCATCAGCCCAGGAGCACAGTGGCTACCACACATTCCCAGGTATTGGCATTTCCTAAAGCCTTTTACTGGTTTTGCATTGGGTGCTCTGTGCTTCTAATTGGTGTTAATACATGCTTACAAGCTCCTGCACTGTTTAATGCTGCTCTATCACTCACATGGGGGACAGGCACCTGGGTACCAGGTTCCTTGAGATGCAGAACACACCCATCACCTAACAAGCCACAAACGAGCCTCCGCATACCACTGCCTATAACAGCAGTTAATGTTTAAAGCATGCACACCTCAGAAACTGAAAATTCCCTTTGTAATTAATAAAACACATAATACAAGGTACAAAAATCCCTGGGAAGAACAAAACCTACAGGAGAAACCCTTAGGTACTGACCTCCAGATCTCAGAAAGAGAACAGTAAGTACAAGAGCTGAGAAAGGCTCCTCTGCCACCCTCAATTTCTCCTGAACTGAGTGACCACACAGAAAATCAAACAGAAACGGTGCCTACATCACCTAGGGCAGTCTTCAGAACTCAGAGAGTAGTAGCAAGGATTTAGAGCCACTGGTGAACAAGATCCACAGGCATTCCTCAGAGCGGGGCAAAGCCCCAGGACCTGCCCAACAAGCCCTACCTGAGCCATGGGCCCACCTTAAATTCAATGTGACCACCTAGGTTAAATTAGCACCTTCCACCCAGGACACTGCCCCCTCCCCACCCACTTCTTCACTGGGAAGGAGGAACAGGAATCAGAGGGAAATGACAGAACACCTGAGGCAGTGAATCAGCAAAACCAGCTTGGGAATGGGAACAAATTGACCCAGGGGCTCCTCCCTGGCCACCTGCCTGTGGAGAAATCCCAAATCAGGCTGGGGATGCACACAGGAACAGCCCCCAGATACAGGCTTTAACCTGCCCGAGGGGAGACTGAGATGAGCTCTTAGGCAGAAGCTCTTCCCTGTGAGGGTGCTGAGGCGCTGGCACAGGGTGCCCAGAGAAGCTGTGGCTGCCCCATCCCTGGCAGTGCTCAAGGCCAGGTTGGACACAGGGGCTTGGAGCAAGCTGCTCCAGTGGAAGGGGTCCCTGCCCGTGGCAGGGGTTGGGACCGGAGGAGCCTTAAGGTCCCTTCAACCTAAACTGTGATTCTGTGATTCCAATTCATGCAGATGTACCTGGTTGTAGAGAGCACAAATATGAAGAGCGGTGTTTCCTGAGGCATTCTGTGCGGTCATATCAGCTCCATAGAAGAGAAGATGCTCCAGGTGCTGAACATGGCCATAGCGACACGCCTGCTCCAAATATAAAACAGGAAAATCAGGGAAGAGCAGATAGATGCTGGATTCATCCATGCTAGAAAAGGTGAATGAGGCTGGACCTGTGATCTGAAATGTCCCGTTAACACGCATGAAGACGCACTGTTGCAATAAGCACACCTAACAGCAATATGCACCTGAGTGATCATGGGACAAATTACCTTGGGATCAACTGCAAGTTTGGATCAGCATCATACTGGTATCAGAGCCCCCCACAGTTTGCTATGTCAGTATCACTGTCCAGTGAAAGGATTCCAGAAGCACAAGCAGGCAAAGAGGAAGACAGTGGCCCCACATCTCTGGTGCTGTGCTGTTTTCCTTTACAATTTCTCTCTCCTTGGACCAGTAGTCCTCAAAGATCTGCCCAGGCAGTGTAGGACAGAGGCAGAAGGAGGACAGTAAATCAAGATCACAAACACACACCTCTTCATTTTACATGCTCATGCTCACCTGTCCAATACTTGTCCACCTTCAGGGGCTGAAAGCTGAGCGCTTCAAGAGGCCATGGGCCCGAAGCCAAGCTGCCCTCCAATGGTCCAAGACAAGAGGACTCCAAGCAGAGCCAGAGCATCTTCCATTCTCCCAAAAGGTCTCACTCTTGAAGCACAAAGCCAGCTCAGGTTCCCTAACCCCTATCCCATGTCTTCCCTACACCAAATCCACTTGTCAGTGTGTAATGCGGGGACAGATAAGAGCGTAGTTTGGAACCAGGATGCCTCAGGCAGTGGACCAGGATCCCAAACACTATCCTATGAGCCAGACATAACCTGGGGAGGATCCCAGACACTACTGACCGTGCTGAGCATTGACCTGGGATGGGAGCCAGAGCCGGCACACCACGTTCAAGTGCTTCACACTGGAACCAGGCCCGTGCGCTGAGCAGTGCCTGCCCGGGCTGCAGCACCTAGAGGAGGGGATGAGCCCTCCATTGGCAGCAGGACATGGGTCACCCCATGCAGGCCCCATCCCACCTGGTGGATCTCCTGCCAGCCGTTCTCATCCACGCAGCCGAGCCGGGCATAGTCGTGCAGGAGGAGCTCGCAGCAGTAGGGATCCCCCCCCACCATGGCGCTGTGGTACAGTGGCGTCAGCCCCCGGCTGTCCTTGTAGTCCGGGGAGGCACCGAGGTCCAGCAGCATCTGCAAGAGAAGCACAGCTTCACTCTGTGCCTCAGGGACTGTGCACTGGGAAAGCCTGGCCCAGAATGGGGCCAGGGGTGCTCCAGCCACAGCAGCACAGAGATCACCTCAGCACAGAACCACAGCATCAGCCAGGCTGGAAAAGCCCTCCAGACATTTCCCAGCTCTGCCAGGGCCACCACTGCCCCATGGCACTGAGGCCTCCACGGGGTGTGAACCCTTGCAGGGCCGGTGCCTGCAGCCCTGCCCTGGGCAGCCTGTTCCAATGCTGAGCACCCTCTGGGGCAGGAATTGTTCCTCAGCTCCATCTGAACCTGCCCTGGGGCAGCTTGAGGCCGGTTCCTCTTGTCCCATCCCTTGTTCCTTGGGAGCAGAGCCCAGCCCCTCCTGGCTCCATCCTCCTGTCAGGCACTTGTAGGGAGCCATCAGGTCCCCCCTGAGCCTTCTCTTCTCCAGACTGAACCCCTCACGTCTCTCAGCCGTTCCCCATCACATTTGTGCTCCAGACCCTGCAGCAGCTCTGTGTTCCCTTCTCTGTCCCTTCTCCAGCCCCTCAATGTCTCTCTTGCAGTGAGGGGTCCAGAGCTGAGCACAGGACTCGAGGTGCAGCCTCACCAGTGCCCAGCACAGGGGCACAATCCCTGCCCTGGCGCTGCTGCCGCACTGGTGCTGATCCAGGCCAGGACGCTGGGGGCTTCCCGGCTGCCTGGGCACCAGCTGCTCACGCTCAGCTCCATCGCTCAGCACCCCCAGCTCCCTTCCCGTGAGCAGTTTCCAGGCGCTCTTCCCAAGCCTGCAGCGTTCCATGGGGTTGCTGTGACCCAAGCGCAAGACCCGGCGCTTTGCCTTCTCGAACCTCGTCCCACACTGGCCACAGCCCTCGGATCCAGCCGGGCCAGATCCCTCCGAGCCCCCCTCCGCAGGGCTCAATGCCCGTCTCTGGCACCCGAGCTCCCCACAGCAGCCCCAGCGCCCTGTGTCCCCGGGGGGGCTCAGCCCGGCGGCGGCCCCGGGCACTCACCAGCAGCGCGGCGTGGTTGCGGCACCGCACGGCCCTGTGCAGCGCTGTCATCCCCTCGCGCGTGCGGAAGTCCAGGTGCGCGCCCCCGTTGCGCAGGGCCTTGATCATGTCGGTGCTGAGCTCCAGCTGGGCCGCTGCCGTCAGGGGACACTCTGTGAGCATGGAGAGACACGGCTCAGCACCACAGAGACATTGCTCAGCACCACAGAGACATTGCTCAGCACCGGAGACACGGCGCAGCACCGGAGACACGGCTCAGCACCACAGAGACATTGCTCAGCACCGGAGACATGGCTCAGCACCACAGACACAGCTCAGCACCACAGAGAGAGACACAGCTCAGCACCACAGACACAGTTCAGCACCACAGACACAGCTCAGCACCACAGACATAGCTCAGCACCACAGACACAGCTCAGCACCACAGAGACACAGCTCAGCACCACAGACACAGCTCAGCACCACAGAGAGAGACACAGCTCAGCACCACAGACACAGCTCAGCACCACAGACACAGTTCAGCACCACAGACACAGCTCAGCACCAGGGCACCCCTGTGGTGGTGGTGTCCCACACACCAGTGCCGGCCCCGCGCACCAGTGCCTGTCCCAGCAGCACCAGCAGCATCCAGAGCTGCCCCAGGGCTGGTTCCTCGCTGCCTCCAGTCACCCCCAGCCAGCTCCAACGTGAACCACCCACCCCAGAGGGGAGGAACTCCCCTGGGTCCCGTGACCTGCCCTCACCTCTAGGGAACCCGGCGGCAGAGCCCACACAAACTGCACCGATCCCAGCACCAAGCCCAGCACTGCCCAGAGCCTGGGACTCGCTGCATTGCGGGATATAATGGACCGAGCACGGAAAAGCCTTCAGTGGAGATCCCCACCGGCCCCAGCGCTGCTCTGCTGCTGCTCTGGGGTGCAGGAGCCCCCATCGTTCTCTGCCGCTGCCTACAGGGCAGGCAAAGACTCCTCCCGTGGGAGCTGCTACATCCTTCCCCAGGGGCTCGGTGTCCTTGTCCACCCTGAGCACCATGGGTCACGCACCCTCCTCGGGGGGTCACGGTGCTGACACAGGACCAGGCTTCTGCCCTACCCCAGCAGTGTTGCTGGACCTGAGCTGCACAAGGACTGTGCTCACCTGCCCACAGCTGATGTGATAAAGGAGGAGGCGAAATGTTCCTTCATATAAAAGGAGCAGTCTCCTTGTGAGGCAGAACACTTTTCTGGCCATTTTGATTATAATAAAGTGAATTTGCTTTCCTCAGAGTGCACTACAGAAAAGAAAAGCACTTCTCCTTTCTCCAGCAAATCCCTCTGTCTGTAGATCCAGACCTCCACACCATGAATGGAGGACGTGGACACTGCCTAAAACAAGGTGCCTCAAAAATACAGTCAAGTGTTGTTTGGAAAGGTCCCTCATTTGCACATAAATTAGAATTTCTCTCTTTAGTAGAAATAACTGTTCAAAAGAGAACAATAAATGATCTGAGATACAAATAAGAAAGCAGATGGTGATTCATTCCAGGGCATTGCTGTTAGGCAGAGTTTGAAACAAGAAGGTGGAGGGCGGACGGTTCTGCGGCTTTGCTGAAACTCTGGGCTTGTGCTACGAGACGCCAATACAGGAAACGAGGATTGCTGAAGCCTTGTCACAAGGATTAGAGATGGGTTCATCAGTAACAGGAATCACCAGTAAAAGACACACACACAGACACCCACTATTTTGTATGTCTGGCAAAGTCAATGGAATAATAAGTGCACTGGCTCCTTGCATCCATTGCCCAGCGTCAGACTGTAGCCAAGGATGGGTGTGATCCCTGACAGCGGGAAAACAAGGGATGCATTTTTAAAAGGAGGGCAATTACCACTGTAACATGCATATTAGATGGGAATGGGATGGCATCCACACAACTAACAGATGGGAATGGGATGGCATCCACATGACCAGCAATGCCACTAGAGAATAAGCAGCAGAAATACTTCCTTAGCTCAGCAATAGCCATGAAGACACAATTTTGTGGAGGGTCACCACTAAGGGCTGCATCCCTTCTCACTGCATGTGGCCACCAGCACAGAGCAGTGCCTGAATAGAGCACAAGAAACGGTAGGAAATGCCACCCCTTGTCACACCAAGGACAAAGGATGTGCTGCTGGTGCCAGGGCAGGCCATCAGGCCTTGGTGGAGTCACAGAGCCACAGCTGTGGTTCCTGCAGTGCACAGGAGGTGGTGGCCATGGTGGAAGCCCAGTCTGTTCCATCCCGAGCCGAAGCAGGATGGGGATGGTGGGTCCCAGTTCAAACACACACCGCACACCAAGGGGATGAAAAGAGAGTGACTGTGGGTGAGCTTCTGAGCCAGGGGAGCTTTCCCCATCCTCTCCACCAGCTCTCATCCCCCAGCTCTTCAGCTGGGGCCACCTCCACCCAAAGGCAAAGGGAAGCTAGAGAGGACAGTTACAGTCTTTTAAGGACCATCACTTACCTTCTGTGCCAAAGAGAATCGCTTTGATGTCTGTCATTAGCACTGACTTTCAGATACTGGATTTCACCATAACTTCTATAGCATCTCATCCTTAACAATGGTTACTTATTTGGAGAGCACATGTTGGGCCCTTGCAGTTTGATAGGAACTTCAGATTGTGCATATGAACAGAAATACGCTCACCAGCCCCTGCTCCATTCTCATTCCCACATGCAGTTAAATCATCAGACTTCTTCCAATATCTCAGCTTAAATGGGGCAAACTTTTCAAAGAGGCAAAAGACACAGAAAAAAGGCTCCAAATGTTCCTTTGATCTCAGTTATTAACATGCCACAAGCAATTGAAAAATCTGTCACGTTATCTTGAATCCCAAAGACTGAGAAAGGTCCAAATGGGGCATTCCGAGATGCCCTGGAGGAACTGCAGATAGCAATTTGTTCACTAAATCTAATGTAATCACTGCCTAATGTGGGGTTTAGTGATTACCTCTGGTAATTCTTGGAACCGTGCGTATCCTAAGACATGCTTCAAGTAATTCACTAACAAGTGCACAAGATCCACAGCAGAAAACAAGAACCAGCAACACATTGCATGTTCCCCGGTGTAAAATCTGATTAATGGATGTAGAAAGGAGCTGCAGTTGGACTTTGCCTTTGGCAGATGAGAGGTGTATCGGGGGTGTCACCCCCTCACACTAGGGGTGTCAAGAGAAATGGGGTTCATGTAGTAGGGCTCAACCTGACCTGCCAGTGTGCACTTGAGCCCAGAACCCCCCCGTGTGCTGGGCTGCACTCCCAGAGCATGAGCAGCAGCTCAGGGAGGGGATCCTGCCCCTCTGCTGCGCTCTGGGGAGACCCCCCCTGCAGTCCTGACCCAGCTCTGGGGCAGCAGCACAAGAGGGATGTGGAGCTGTTGGAGCAAGGGCAGAGGAGGCCACAGAGGTGCTGCGAGGGCTGGAGCAGCTCTGCTCTGGAGCCAGGCTGAGAGAGCTGGGCTGGGGCAGCCTGGAGAAGAGAAGGCTCCTGAAGGGGAGACCTGAGAGCAGCTCCAGTGCCTAAAGGGGCTGCAGGGAACCTGGAGAGGGGCTTGGGACAAGGGCCTGTAGGGCCAGGCCAAGGGGAATGGCTTGAACCTGCCCGAGGGGAGACTAAGCTGAGCTCTTAGGCAGAAGCTCTTCCCTGTGAGGGTGCTGAGGCGCTGGCACAGGGTGCCCAGAGAAGCTGTGGCTGCCCCATCCCTGGCAGTGCTCAAGGCCAGGTTGGACACAGGGGCTTGGAGCAAGCTGCTCCAGTGGAAGGGGTCCCTGCCTGTGGCAGGGGTTGGAGCTGGAGGAGCTTGAAGGTCCCTTCCAATCCAAACTATATGCGCGTGTTCTATTCATAAGGCAAAGAATTCTATGTTCTGTGATTCTAAGGCAAAGCCATTGAGGGAAGCTGGGAAACCCCAGAGATTGCTCCAACACCAGCAGGAACAAGCTCCTCATTCTAATACCAAAATCATTTAGGAAAAGGGGGGGGAATCTCTCTTCAAGCTGAGATGACAACAGGCTTGATACAAAAGTTCATGAAAACTACTGGAGAGGAGGGTTTCTGTCTCCCCAGAGTTCCTACAGACCTACAGTGCACAGCAACAGAAAGTTTCTGCTGTGACAAGTATTACCCATAGGTAGAACCCCATGGTAGAGTTTTTCAGCAGTAGATGAATTAGAAGATAACATTT
The DNA here is from genome assembly GCF_037157495.1 of Lathamus discolor. Lineage (NCBI taxonomy): Eukaryota > Metazoa > Chordata > Aves > Psittaciformes > Psittacidae > Lathamus > Lathamus discolor. The sequence goes on from NC_088884.1 coordinate 663,452, forward strand.
CATCTCCAATTTCAGCTGAACACAAACATACCATTTCATTAATCTCCTGTTGCACATCAGACTGAAAGAGATGCCACCAGTTTATGAGACTGCAATGAGACTAACAGATTGCAATGAGTTTTAACAGTTTGCAATGAGATAAACAGATTTCAGAGAAGGACAAGAACTTCACAAACCACAAGCCCTTATGAGGAGAGGCTGAGGGAGCTGGGTCTCTTTAGCTTGGAGAAGAGGAGACTGAGGGGTGACCTCATCAATGTTTACAAATATGTGAAGGGTAGGTGTCAGGATGATGGAGCTAGGCTTTTTTCAGTGATATCCAGTGATAGGACAAGGGGCAATGGGTGTAGACTGGAGCATAGGAAGTTCCACGTTAACATCAGGAAGAACTTCTTTACTGTAAGAGTGACAGAGCACTGGAACAGGTTGCCCAGGGGGGTTGTGGAGTCTCCTACACTGGAGATATTCAAGGCCCGCCTGGACAAGTTCCTGTGTGATGTACTGTAGGTTACCTTGCTCTTGCAGGGGGGTTGGACTAGATGATCTTTTGAGGTCCCTTCCAACCCTTGGGATTCTGTGATTCTGTGGGTTTCATCGGGAGTCTCTCCCTCTAACCTCAATTCTGCCCAAAGCAGCCCTTTCTCCTGTAAGTTCCAGCTAGTAAAATTGAAAGCAAGAGGAAATACATCACACATGAATGTGAGTTATTCAGGTTGTTCATCAAGTACAAGCATCACTCCACAGCCAGCACAGGCTGGATGCAGCACAGCCAGAGCAGAAAGGAGCAAGCTCCCGCACTTGGGCACAGGGCTGTTCCTTGCAGCCAGCAGAAGGCTGGGGAGGCAGTGCCGTGCACAGCAAGTATTTCTCCCCAATTACCTGTTCCTGCTGCTGTTTGTCCTCACATCGTCCTGGGGCCATGGTCTGTACAGTCAAGAACTCTCTTTGTCAATGCAATCACTGCCTCATTCCCTGCTGCTCCCCAGTGGCCTCCCCGTGTTAAATCCTGAGGATTGCCTCTCTCTTTCCCACATGCTGAACCCTCACTCGGGCTCGGGGCTAATTTTAGAATAACGGTAAAACTGCTCGAGTATTTTTTTAGCACCCTCAAAATGTACCTAGAGGAACCTCTGTGAAATTTTCTCTTTAATCTCTTCCAGACGGTTGATCTTTCCCAGAACATCATCCTGCAGCACTGAAACCTGAACAAATGAGGCGGCAAATGAGGCTGCGATGGTTCACGACTGAGCAGAGCCAGAGGAAGGGGAACACGTGCAGCTTAAAACCGCTCCCAAAAGCAGCTGAAATGAAGAGAACAGCCCAGGATGATGCTGGATCTTCCTGCTGGCTCTGCTGGGAGGGTGGCACCACAAAGCACACAACGTTTCATGGTGCAGTCAGTGTTATTCTGAGTCCATTGGCTGGATTTAACCCTGCAGAAGAACATTCCTCTGAGCAGGGCAGCCCAGTGTGTGCCTTGGGGAGCTCCCACGTGCACTACCCATGTGCAAGGGAGCTGCTCTGCTAGAAGAACTCAGCACAGGACAAGCGTGTAACACCCGCACACATGAGGAGCCCCTAGTGTGTCTGGGCTGCGACCCCCCCTATACTAGCATTACACATACAAATGTGCTGTGCTAATGGGCGAAGAAGGGAAGCATTTCCCTCCTCACACTGGGGGACACCCTGCATGAGAATTCCCAGAGCATGGCTGCTGCATGTCCTGGGGGGACAAAGAACAGCAAAGGGAAGAGAAACCGGGAGCAAGCGCAGGGATTCTGGTGGTCCGGATGATGTGGGCAGATGTGCATTACCCTTCTCATGTGCAGCACGGGTACATCCCTCTGAGCGCCGCTGTGCAAACCTCTGGCAGGGTGATAGGACTTTGATTTAAAAAGAAATAGTTCTTGAGTGAGGGAAGAGACCTCGCAGGCTGCAGGTAAGAGTGTTCATCTCTCTCCCTGTGAGGAAGAGGATCATGGATAATGACCCACAAGTGGTTTCTGCTGAGGTAGTTTTTAACCCAGATCAAGAGACATAGAATAAAAGGCTACAGAAACTGAGCAGAGGGTGGATCAGTTTAATCAGGCATCTATTCTGCAAAGTCTCTGAGACAGCAAGAACAGCAGGGCAGGAACACGCTGCCTTCGGATGGGGACAAATGGAACACTTGTGTTCCCAGGAGTGGGTGAAGAACAAGCTTTAGCTGCTGAGAACCTGAATGTCTAAAATCTCAAGGGTTTGGATTCCACCCCCCCCACACCCCCCACTTTTGCAGGAGGAAGGAGAATAAATGGTGTTTGTAATTATCCGAGCTGCTGAAGACCCAGCCACACAGAAAGCAGCAGTTGGTGTCAGAGCCTATTTGCAGTATCCCTGGTAGAGTCATCCCTAGAGACACAGTGGATAAAAGAGCATTGCTAATAGCAAAGCTGCTCTGCCTAAAAGGAGAGTAGATTTACTACAGTGATTCTGTAAGGGGTGTCTGAGGAGTTAAGAATAGCATTTATGTGCTGCAGCTTTTTCTGTCTTTGCTAAATACCAAGCACTGGAAATACCACCCTTCATTTATTGCTTCTCTTGGAATTCATACTTGGACATCTGCCCATGGGCCCATCAATGTACAGATAAACCTGAGCGCTCTGGGTTAACAGTTCAGTACTGAAGCATTCCCAGCCACAGGCAGACTTCAGTTTGCGAGGTACCCAGGAGAGAGGATGCCTTGGCAGCAGTGACCTTTTGTCTCCATGCACAGTACCTGCAGGTCCTTAAAGGAGAAAGGCAAGAAACTCCCAAGACCTTTTGGAAAGAGTGTTTCCTCCCTTTGTCTGTACCCTCTTTAGTTTCAAGTGTTACCAGATTCCCACATCTGGCCAATGGATGAGGTGGCATCTCCTGGCAGAGATGGGAGCACCACTGCTCCAGAAGCTGAAGAAGGCCAAAGCTAAAAACCCAAACCCCAAGATCTGAAAGATGTAAGGTTTCTGGACATGGTGCAATGGGGGATGGCTCCTGAACAGAGAACATCTATGGCAGTTTGTGGCACTGTTTTCAGAAAGTGGGAGCACTGGAGGAGGATTTATTACCAGAAAATGCTTCCAATTCAGCTGTTAGACTGAAATATCACTATGAGCCAGCTGGCCGTGGTGGATCAAAGGCCGAATCACCCAGGGTCTTCCCCGTCTGGAAGAAGGTATTAAGTATTGAATTAATGCTCTTCTTTCTCTCTACACCCTTCCCCTGCTGCCACAGGGGCTGGCAAGGAGATGGTGTCCTTCAACGAGCCTTCACTGGCTGCATCCTCAGCCATTCCCAGGCTTCCTGGGTCTGTCCTCCCCAGACTGGAGAAGCCAACAGCCGTCTCCTCCGATTCACCCCAGGCACTGAGCACACTCACTTTCACAGACTGAGGCGTGGTTAAACCCCTGGAAACTAAACCCACCAGACAGAACATTCTTCCGTCCCTCACCCTTGGCTCAGCAGCATCAAGGGAGCAGGGGGGACAGACAACAGTTACAGGTTTACTTTACCATTCGCCAAAATAAAACTCTACCCTGCACATGTGTGTATCTTCTCCGGGACAAGATGGTACAACGCAGGATCCCAAGTGACACACATCAGTCACACTGTTGCCGTGCTCCCAGACAGTGCAGTATGAAACTTCTAGTGAAAAACGAAGAATCTGAAGAAAATATTTCATTTCCTTTCTGTCCAGTACCCTGAAACTCAGCTGAAATGCACTGGGCTCTTAACAACAGCACCAAAGCATTGATGGAAACATATTTCATTTCCTTTCTGTCCAGTACCCTGAAACTCAGCTGAAACAGGGGGAGCTCTCTAGGTATGGGAGTGAGACACCACAAAGATGCTCTTGGATTTTAGCACTGGTGACTCCTTGTGATGATCAGCACGACACAACAGCTGTCACTGCTAATAATGAGACCTTTATCAGGAGATAGAGAGCAGCCTTTCTAATCTTGCTTTTCCTCCGGGTTTGCAGACAGAACTCTAACCTACGGCTCTATCCATAAGTCAGATCCATATATCCATGCGCTGCCATGGTACAGATGTTTACTTTAAAAAAGTAAAAAGAAGAAACAGTGAAACCACAGAAACTAAAGCCCAAAACTGTATTTCCGGTTTCAGAGGCAGCCCCATGAGGAGCCCTCTGAGAGCAGAGCTCCTGCATCAGCCAGGAGCGGGCACAGCACAGCAGCACCACAGAGCTGCGCGCGCAGCACCACGCTGTGCCAGTGTGACTGCCTGCTCAGGCTGTCATGAGATCACAGTGCTGCTCTCCTGCTCCACCACACAGGGTCCCTCCCTCCTCAGCTTTCATCAGCTTTCAGTAAATCCCAATTTAATAACAAGTCCCTGAGGTCAGGACTTCCAAAGAGAGCCTCATAGGGAATATGGTTTCTCTTTTCAGACACGGATCTATTCCAGCTGCACAAGGCCAGGTTGGATGGGGCTTGGAGCAACCTGCTCTAGTGGAAGGTGTCCCTGCCCGTGGCAGGGGCATGGAACTGGATGAGCTCTAAGGTTCCTTCTATGATTCTATGACTCTATGCATGAGTGGAAGAGCTATGCCAGGCTGGATGCACTATGCTTCCCTTTCTACAGAGGGGAAGAACCAGTCCTGTGAATGAAGTGTGAGCTGGTGGTAAATGACAGATGTGAATCAGAAGTGCAAATTGCAGCACTGTGCAGCATCTGAGATATGAACACTTACGGGAGGAGAGCTGGACAGCTGGGCTCAGGAGCCAGCCCACGAAGTAGCCCAGGGACAAGGATCTGCAGGGAGGGAACAGGGGAGACAGAGAAAGCAGGAGAGCAGAGCATCAAGATGGGCAACAGAACAGGAGAAACAACCATGGTCAGCATCTCTGTGAGGAACCTGACTGGGGGAGCAAACAGTCACTGCACAAACACCTACATCCACAACAAAACGAAATGGGAACATCAAAGATGGATGGAGAAGGGAGCTTGGCATAGTTTGCTTTCCTGGTTTATCTCTGCATCCACTACTGTTATGGCCCAAAGTGAAATAGTCACCAAAAAATAGACAAATCTCTTTTATTTTGTGATTTCTATCTGCTTCCAGTGGGACCATCAGCAATTTTTATACTAAGATTCATGAGAGGCTCAGGCTGAAAAGCATCACAAGAAAGACTGTTCTAAGCATGAGAGAAAAACAGCGACTGTCTTCCTCGAGCTGAACCACAAGAGACAGGGCTCAGCCTGCACATACACGTGTGCTATGTGAGGTCCCACCACATCTGTGGAGAGGTGGTGGACGAGCCGGTGGAGCAGAGCTGAGCTCATCTGGAGCAGACGGACTTGGCCACCCCAGCCAGGACCCATCCGATCCCACCCGGCCCTGCAGCCACAGCCAGAGGCAGTTCTCCTGCCAGCCCCACTCCAACCTTGGCAGGTCCATGCTCATGTCTTGGACTCCTCAGCATGAGATGCCCAGTCCAGGCATCTGAGCCCAGCCTCAGGGCTGGCCGCTGAAGCATGTCTGGGTGCCCTTCACCCCAGACTGGAAATGTAGCCAAAGGAGGGGAACTACACGCTTGTAGTTCCATGTCTGAACACAGACAGAGAGCCCACAAATTGTCTTTAGCACTGGATGAGCCTGTGGAACTAAAGGGTAGAAATTTGCTAGTAGTGGGGCACGAGGACATGAAGGAAAGCTGAAGCACAGAAAGTCCATGTGCTCATCCTAGAGATCCCGTCAGTCCTACAAGCAAGAGGAGACATCAGGCAAAACCCAGTGGAAGTGACTCACCAGCCACGTGATGGGAGCAAACCCAAGAACATTGGGTTGGGGAACACCAGCCCATCTGGGAGGATCCTCAGGGAACCCAACTTCACTGAGACGAGATGATGATGGTGGCTGAGAAATGGGCAGAGCTATCAGGAAGAGGTTAACCTAAGAACACAGATGAAATGGTTCCAAAGAGGGAAGCGCAGCCCCAGCGCAGTGTCAGATGTGATTAAATCCATCTGACAAAGACTGTGAGGAGGATTCTTTGTCTTCCTCTTTGCTCATTGCAAAATGCTAGAGAACAAGAAGAAGGACCTGAACTGCTCTTACTGCTGGAAGAGCGGTGGCATAATTGGCAGTACAATTGCGGAGAACCACCCCAGCCTAGAGCATACCAGGCACTTGTTATGAGAGTGAGAAAGTGTCGTTACAGTCACTTGCTGCTACGTGAGTGGGCAAGGAGGAGAGTTTAAAATACAATCCCATCATCTCTTGTAGGACCACTGATTAGTCAGAGCAGGGCTTTGAATGTCTGTGGATTAGGAAGTGAAAAGGTCCTTCATAAGATGATGCTACAGATCACTAACTAAAAAAAAGCCCTAACTTCTAAGTGTTCATCTCGAAGTCACACAAATCACTCTTGGGGCAGCTTCAGCTTGAAGGAGAGTGCTGGATGTCCCATCCAACAAGCATAAAATACATCATTTTCTGAAAAGGAGAAAAATGATCCCTTTTCTATAGATCCTGTTTCACTGAAACATACGGGAATGCTGCTTTGGATCTCAGTGCAAGGAATAAAAACCTGCTAAATACCTGACTGCTACCAAGTCAACTAGGAATGACAAAGTCCCAGCTAGCCAGGTGAGTATTTGATGCTTCCTAAGGGAATCAACCAAGGGAAGTGGATGAGAAAATCGATCACAGGTAATGTAGGAGGTTTAAAATTAAAAGTACAAGGTGACTGGGAAGTCCTAAAGAGCAATTTCTTTGTGACCAAGAGCTACAGCTCCACAAAGCAAAGAGGACACCCAACGGCATGTGCTGCTCACAGGTCAGTGGTGAGGGGACAGAGACAACCCAGCAACAGGACATGGTGAAACAGAGAGTGCTCAATATGAACTGGGCATTGGAAAATGAAGAGTAACAACAGAACAAAGGACATTGGAGTGAAGAAATGCACCTTTGGCCTAGCTAACGATGATCAGAGAGCGGTTTAAATCTGATCATACCACAGTGACGTCCCAGCCCTGTGAAAGCCGGTCAGTCACCAGCAGGGATTGTCTGATTGTGAATAAATACAAGCAGCAGAATGTCCCATCACTTACTTTCTCTTTGCTGCCATGGAAATAAACTGGTTTCCTTCCCATGACCAAACAAGAATTTTTGGCAGGAGCTACCAGAGACTGAATTAATTGTTTGCACCTAGTGAATGCTGGGTATCGTGCTCCTTCTCTTCTCCCTAAGATCTTCCTGGTGCAAGAACAGTTCAGCTTTCATAGATTTTGAAGCGTTGGGGCATTCCAAAAGGCCAGAAGAAAATCAGTGTCAGGCCAGTGTTCAAAAAGGGGCAAGTAAAATGATCCATGAAGCTACAAGTCAAACAGTGACAGTGACCCTGGGAAAGCTGATTTGGAATTTAATAAAGAACACTTATATTATTAATATTGCTCTACCAGGCTTTACAATAACTAGATCTTCCTCGGTAAATTAAGAGTCTGATGGATGCAGATAGCTGTGTTGATGCAAGGCTCACGCTTGGCTGCATCCTACATGGCATTAAAATGGGGCGTGTAAAACATCAGTCAGACACATCCCAGTGATCCAAAATCCCTGTGAAGAGCAGCACTAAGAGCGATCACTGGGGAATGTGGCAACCACGAGGGTGATGAAGAGGCTCTGCAGGTGTGGACTTGACTCTGAGATCCTAATTATCCTGAAGTGAATGCACATCTCTGGTACATCTGTAGATGCCAAAAGGAAGAGTTCGAGGAGCAACTAGGGCTGGGCAGTCCCAGAATAAGGAACAAGAAGGTATGGAAACCCTGCAGGATGCATTTGAGATGCTACAGATTGGGAGGGACGTGCTGCAGCACCTGCTCCCTGTGGTCAGGGTTCTACAGAATGTTCCAGCCTGGGGGCCACAGTGTGGGTCAGCAATGCTGGGGGGAGCAGCACCCGATGCCCTTCCATCATCCACCTGGGAACAAGCAGGAAGGAAAACAACCTCTGAAAAAAAATCACACCATGGAATCAACCTGGGTGATCGATTCCCTTCAGGCTCATCCAGTCCAACCGTTCCCAGCACTGCCAAGGCCACCACTGCCCCATGGCACTGAGAGCCTTGCCTACACAAGTGTGTGAGCCCTTGCAGGGCCGGTGCCTGCAGCCCTGCCCTGGGCAGCCTGTTCCAATGCCTGAGCACCCTCTGGGGCAGGAATTGTTCCTCAGCTCCATCTAAACCTGCCCTGGTGCAGCTTGAGGCCGGTTCCTCTTGTCCTTGGGAGCAGAGCCCAGCCCCTCCTGGCTCCATCCTCCTGTCAGGCACTTGTAGGGAGCCATCAGGTCCCCCTGAGCCTTTTCTTCTCCATCTGAACCCCCCAGGTCCCTCAGCCGTTCCCCATCACACTTGGGCTCCAGGCCCTGCACCAGCTCCGGTGCCCTTCTCTGGAAGCTCCCAAGCAAGGAACTGCTCTGTGATTCCGCTTCGTTCAACCAACACAGGCCAAGTAACCCCATGTTAAGGTGGGAGTAGGATGCAGGGGAGGAGGGACTGGAAGAAAACCCCAAATCCACTCCATCTAGCAGGATGTAATGTGGGGTCCCATCCAGAGCCACACGTTCTCCCCCATCCTCCCAAACGCAGGGAGAAGGGAGCTGCAGGAAGAGCTGAATGGCACAGGCTTGTACCTGCGCTGTTATAGACCTCTTAAGAACAGAATAGTGACACCTAAACCACAGAAATGATGGGAAAGCTGGAGAAAATACCTTCAAATGCAAGACTTGAGGAGTTCGGCCTCTCTTTAATTAAGGCAAGGAAGACAGAATGTTGACTTGATTACCTATAAATACCTTCATGTGAAGACACACCAGGTACTAAAGTGCTCTTTAATCTAGAAGATAAAGTGTAAGGACAGCTGGAAGCTGAAGCACACAGATTTAAATGAGATGGGAATTCTAAACAGTGAGGGTGATTAACCAGAGGAAGGAGGAAAACGGATCCCTGTTCCCTGGAGGATTGATGGCTTTCTGGAAAACATGTTTAGATTTGCTTAGTGAGCACACACAGAGGGTTAAGAGCATCCTGCAAGGGACAGGAGGTCAGGTCAATGGGACAATAGCTCCATCTGGTCTCACATTCCAGGAGCCCTGAATACTGAACTGCAGGTTTATGTCATTCTTTCCTGTTCACAAAACTTGTAAAGCAAGCAGTAATGACGTGGGTTTGCACAAGGAGTCCAGAGCCAGGTGGCCACGGCTTGTCTGCTCCAACACTGTTTTCACATCTCATCGCATCCACTCTGGTTTTGCCCTTGGTTCTGAACTGGATCCAAACAACTGTTTGGGTCATGCTTTTTCTCCTCTCCCTCTACATTTAACACAGTCTCTCAGTATACCCCTAAGAGCCATTTCCTTCCTGTGAAGGGATGTCTGGGTTCAAATGTACAAGATCCAAAACTCACAGCATCTTTTCAAGCAGCACACTGAACTCGGCAATGGAGTGTGCTCTAAAAGCTGCATCAGCCCAGAGGAGTGGAGAACATCCTTTATAAGGACAGATCCCTCAAAATACTCGTAAGGGCTTGGGCAAAACTGAATTCACACGGAGCTGAGCTGCTTGGGGATGCTCCAGGGCAGACAGGGACCACACTTACGGGCTATCAGCTATTTTCCATATGAGCAGTTGTTCATCAGGACACCAGTGGGTTCAGCCAGAGCAGCTACAGCAGCAAATGAACAGTGTGAGCGTTCCTGGGCACTGTTCAAATGGCTCTTGCCAGAGTTTGGCTGCACCAGCTTTCACCTTCCAGCTCAGGAGCTGGCAAGAGCCATTCCCAGAGGGAGCCTGTTTGCAGCCGCATTATCCAAGAGGACAAGAGAGGTTAACTGGGAACAGCACCACACATTGCTGCCTGACCTCAGGGCTGAGGCATGGTCTGGACACACTAAATATGCGAGTACAGAGGCAGCCGGTGCTCCAGAAACAGCCTGAGAAACCATCCCACTGAACCAGAAACACAGAGAATTAATTATCGGCTTGGAGCCTGCTCCTGGGCTGGAAATGTGCCCGTGGCTCACAGCAGCCCTCCAGCTCCGTGGTAAGTACTGATCAGCTGCATTGCTTTTAAACAGGAACAACAGTAGCAGAAACCCCTCGCTCAGAACAAGACTCCACAGCTGGGGAGATGGGCAGAGCTCCCTCCTCCCCGCCCTATCAGTGCTGGGGTCTCATTCTCACTCTTACAGCCAGGAGCCTGCAGGAACCCCAGAAGCCGGCGCTGCAGTGACTGGCTTCATGGGGGGAACTTTGCTCAAACAGAGAGAAAAGTAAAATGAGGAAAGCAGAGGCCAAGATTTTCTTTTCTTGATCCCCAAAGCACTTCTTGAACCGTCTGATGGTTTCATGAAGAGATCCTCGGGCAGCCGATCGCATCCACCCTGTCCCAGAGACAGCCTCATCCCCCAGAATCCCAGCAAAGGCAGCACAGCCCCACAGCTGTCACTTTGTGCTGTGCTCCCAAGCTCTGTGTCCTCCCCACACACCCCCCCCATCTCCTCCCAAGAGCCTTTTGTAACTTCATGCTCCCAAGACCCAGCATCATAAGAAGACACACTGCTGAGAAATTCCACTCACATCCCTATGTTCCAAACCTTACACGGCAGACCAGAACACATCATTTGTTCACCCGCTCAAGAACAACCACCCCCCAAGTCCCCACTGTGTCCCCTCAGATCCTTTCTCCCCTAACCCTCTTCTGTCACCCTCCCCTCTCTATAGAAGCCAGCCTCACCTCCAGTATCCGGATCATGAAAGTTGGGGTCCAGTCCCTTCTCCAGCAGCCTGCAGACCTTCTCCACATTTAGCATCTGCACATATTCCATGAACTTCTTCAGGTTTGCCTGCAGCCAGGAAAGCCCAGGGAAACACACAACACGGTGTCAACAGCCTGACACAAAGAAGGAAGCCACAAGAGGAATATCCCCATTCGGGAGACCCAAGGCCCAGAGAAGCTGTGGCTGCCCCATCCCTGGCAGTGCTCAAGGCCAGGTTGGACACAGGGGCTTGGAGCAAGCTGCTCCAGTGGAAGGGGTCCCTGCCCGTGGCAGGGGTTGGAGCTGGATGGGCTTTAAGGTCCCTTCCAACACAAACCAGTCTGGGATTCTATGAAAAATAATGGGGCAGCACCCACCAGGAGCCAGGGCAGTGAATGTACAACGGACATGATCCTCCTATTGCTCTCCTCAAGACTGGGAATGCAGGATCACCCCATGGAAGCCATCAGGGACTGACTGCCACCCCGCTCTATCCCAGCGCAAAGCCTCTGCTAAAGCACTTTCAGTTCATACACAGCAGGCACACCAACACACATGTAACTGGATGTGTTTGTCCACGGTGCAGTGCGGCACTGGCTGTGGATGGTGCTGAGCTGCATCCCAGCTGTATCCGCATCCTGCTGCAGCATCGGGTCCAGTGGTCGTGTCACAAACTCATCTCACGGGCCTGTCACCCACCTGCCTGCAGAACCTAAACCACATCAGGAGAAACCAAACTACTCCAACACCAACCATTGCTGTACAGAGCAACGGGTACAGCTGCTGCACCAGCTGTGTGGACTGGGCTTTGTGCTCGGTGTCACTGCTGTCTTCTGCCCAAGACTAAATCTGTGTGTTCCGAGGGGACCGAGTGCCCATGAGACCCTCCTGTGAGCCTGCCTGGCTGCTGCACATTGTGGTTTTCCCCTTCTCTTCTCTTGGGTAGCTGCACTTGATGAACACATCGCTTCATTGCATTTCTGGACTCCAGAAGCTGCAGCTCTGCCAGGCAGACACTTGGACAACCACCGTGTGCGAACACCCAGCTCACACTTTCCCCGGGCAGGTTTTCCAACCTTTGGCTGCGAGCTGGCTGGGTTTGGGTTTCTTTTACTCAGAGCTGGCAGCAGCTTTGGGACAGGGTCTGACACAGCAGAGACACTGCTGAGGCCGGGCTGTGGGAAAGGCTTGGAGCTGCAGCCAAGGCTCAGGAGCTGCTTTGGCTCCGGGAGCTCCTGCGCAGCCACTGCGTGCACAAAGTGACTTCGGCCGGAGGAAAAAAAACAATTTTCAACATTTTCCCCTAATTTGATATAGAAAAAATCTATCTTTTATGGAAAAAAATGAATTCCCAAGTGCTTCACTTCCAATCTCTCTTTGAAGATTGGAAAAATAGAAGAAAGGTAAATCTGAAAATACCAAATGGGATGCAGAAACCTGCCCGGTCCTTCTCAGAGGCCTGCTGTCCCAGATGCCATCACATATTACCGTGTATATTTTGTCTCGTGAAGATTTCATTTTCTAAGAGGAAAGCTTCATACTTCTAGAAGCAGCTCTGCAGTGCAGCCTGCATATCCCAAAGCTTGGGCCCCACACATTCAGCTGTGCTATTTCTCTCACACGCTGAGGAGATTGTGGCAAGGAGTCAGTCAGAAAACACCACCCAGATGGAACGTTCCAAGGATGAGACAAACTCATGTCAGGCTGTGAACCCTGCTTAAACCAATTCAGTCTCAGAGTGGTCAGCCTGCAGAACCAAACACCTTTTCTCAAGTCAGCACCATGGAGCCATGTTATAAAGCAGCAGCTCATGTGTCCAGCATTACAGAGCCAGGCCATGGAGCAGTTAAGTCACATATCTACCATTATAGAGGCATGCTATAGAGCAGCCAGGTCATGTATCTAATGTTATAGAGCCCTTTGAGTAGTACCTGTCACATGCCCCATCCCAGCAGAGCCCATTTTAGATTGGATCTAAGGAGGAAATTCTTTCCTGTTAGGGTGCTGAGGCACCGGAATGGGTTGCCCAGGGAGGCTGTGAGTGCTCCATCCCTGGCAGTGTTCAAGGCCAGGTTGGATGAAGCCTTGTGTGGGATGGTTTAGTGTGAGGTGTCCCTGCCCATGGCAGGGGGGTTGGAACTGGATGATCTTGAGGTCCTTTCCAACCCAAACTATTCTATGATTCTATGATTCTATGATTCTATGATTCTATGATTCTATGAGGTGAGGCAGAGCCCTGCACTGATGGAATTCCCCTGCGGCCTTGCAGTCCCTGACCCCTCGCCCTGGCTACCTGCAGGATGCGGGTGCCATGGGGACACAAAGGGTAGCACAAAACACCAAACACACAGTTCAGGTACGAGCTTCACTTCCCCTAGAATCATGGAATGGTTTGTGTTGGAAGGGACCTTAAAGCTCCCCCAGCTCCAACCCCTGCCACGGGCAGGGACCCCTTCCACTGGAGCAGCTTGCTCCAAGCCCCTGTGTCCAACCTGGCCTTGAGCACTGCCAGGGATGGGGCAGCCACAGCTCCTCTGGGCACCCTGTGCCAGCGCCTCAGCACCCTCCCAGGGAAGAGCTTCTGCCTTATCTCCAACCTGAACTTCCCCTGTTTCACAAAATCATAGAACAGTTTGGGTTGGAAAAGACCTCAAGATCATCCAGTTCCAACCCCCCTGCCATGGGCAGGGACACCTCACACTAAACCATCCCACACAAGGCTCTGTCCAACCTGGCCTTGAACACCGCCAGGGATGGAGCACTCACAGCCTCCCTGGGCAACCCATTCCAGTGCCTCAGCACCCTCACAGGAAAGAATTTCCTCCTTAGATCCAATCTAAACTTCCCCTGTTTCAGTTTTAACCCATTACCCCTTGTCCTGTCACTACAGTCCCTGATGAAGAGTCCCTCCCCAGCATCCCTATAGGCCCCCTTCAGGTACTGGAAGGCTGCTCTGAGGTCTCCATGCAGCCTTCTCTTCTCCAGGCTGAACAGCCCCAACTTCCTCAGCCTGTCTTCATACGGGAGGTGCTCCAGCCCCTGATCATCCTCGTGGCCCTCCTCTGGACTTGCTCCAACAGCTCCATGTCCTTTTTATGTTGAGGACACCAGCACCGCACACAGTGCTGCAAGTGGGTTCTCACCAGAGTGCAGTAGAAGGGCAAGATCACCCCCATGACCTGCCTGAGGAGGTGATCCTTAGTGCCCAGGGACAGCAGTGCCGCAGGGCAAGAACCAAGAAGAGCAGGGATTTACCAAGACAGCTGATCCCCTGGTGCAAAGCACGGCCCTGCACGCCATCCCAACAGTGCTGCCCATCCCTGGATGCTTCCTTGCATCCGTCAGGATGCACCGGTCCCAGCTGGGCTGCCAGGACAGACACAACACCACCATGGGATGGGGAGCACAAGAACTACCACGCAGAGGGTGAAATGGGTCGGGTCACCCCCACAGGAGGTACTGGGAACATCTACACACAGTGTGATTCCCACAGCACCAAACCTCATCACCAGCACAGCAGAGGATGATGGCCTCAACTGCAGGCACAAGCACAGCTCTTCCAGGCGGTAAAACACTGCCCCAGCCCTCGCTGCTCAGGGTCACTTCTCCCTCGGAGCTCTCTCCCCTCACAAGTGACAGGAAGAAAAATCCATCTCCTGCTTCGAGTCCCTTCAGCTAGTGCAGGATAACAGAAACCCTGCAGGAAACCACAGCTGCTGCCAGCAATAGCACAGCCGGGATTGACAACTCCAGCACCCGTCCCCAGGACACCAGCCCAAAATGCCTCTTCCCATCACCTGGCAGCATAGATTTAACCCTGCTCCTTCCACTCCCGCCTGTCCGCAGCCCTCAGCTCCTCCCCGCTGCCCTTCAGCAGATGATGTGAACCCATCCCAAGAGGTGATGCTTTGAGTGTGGCCCCACTAAACCCCTGTGGCCAAGAACAGCAGTGCCGGGGGAGACTGAGCTGAGCTCTTAGGCAGAAGCTCTTCCCTGTGAGGGTGCTGAGGCGCTGGCACAGGGTGCCCAGAGAAGCTGTGGCTGCCCCATCCCTGGCAGTGCTCAAGGCCAGGGTGGACACAGGGGCTTGGAGCAAGGTGCTCCAGTGGAAGGTGTTCCTGCCCGTGGCAGGGGTTGGAGCTGGAGGACCTTTGAGGTCCCTTCCAATCCAAACTGATTCCATGATTCCTGGGGGCTCCAGGGACCGAGACACAGCCCAACACTGTACCTTGCCATATGCAATAGTGGCTCAGAGCAGTTCTGCTTTTATGCTCCCTCCAGACACATCCCAGGCACTAACCTGAAGTTCTGCTCTTGAGGGTCTGCCAGTGCCTCTCATTCACATCCCCAGGAACACATCCTGCCCAGCAGCACCCAGCAGCACTCTGCTCACATGTATTCCTGGGTTTCCCAGTGCTCGGGAACTGAAAGCGTTTCTTGGCATCAGGAAGCTGATGCACTGTGTCAGCTTCTAATGGTACCTTTCAGCAAGGAAGCTGAATGCAAGTACACGATCAAGGGAGGATGCAGAGAGGTATCCTCGCTCTGGGAGCTGCATTCTCCTGTGTAGATGTTTGCTCGTCACCAGTGTTCTGTGCACCAGGCACGCATGAATGTGTCTGCGCATGGAATTTCCCTTTGGGGGAAATCAATGCCTGCCCTGCATTCCAGCTGAAGAACAGAGAAGGTTCATTCAGCTTCCCAAGGTCTCAGACCAAATCCACAGCAGTGCTTCAGAAACCATTAATAAAGGCCAGAGATTTAACCAGTCAATGTTCACACAGAACAAACATCCCTTTCCATCACTTGGAGCTACCCATCAGCTACGGACACGCAGCTCGGGCCCACGTTCAGGGGTTGTTGCAGTCCACAGACCTGACACTATGGGGAGCAGGCAGGACACTAGCACGGGGCTCCTCACCCTGCCTGGACCCCATCCCTCCCACTGGCTGTGTGACAAGAGCCACTCAGGCCACCGGGCAGCAGCAAACAGACACTCATCAGTCCCACAGGAAAGTCAAGTCATCTATTTGGATTGGGGGGAACTGGAGGAGCTTTCAGGTCCCTTCCAACCCAAACCACCCTGTGATTCCATGGTTCTGTGTGTTTCCTGCCACAGAGGGGGGCCCAGGACACAGATGACACCTATGGCAGTGCAAACCAGCAAGCAGCAAGAGACCACTGTGTTTCATCGTCAAGCCTTGGATCCTTGATCAACCTCAGCCACTGTTAACGCAAACCCCTCCTCTGGCCTGGGAAGCACAGCCCCTCCATTCCCCCATCACACGCTGCCTCTACCAGCACACACCGTGCCAGCACGCACGGCTGCTCCCGCATCCAGCTCCAGCAGCCCATCCCTCCCCAAGGGCCTTCCCGGCCTGTGCCATCCTTTCTGCTGCCTCCTCCCTGCACCACCATGGTCATGGTGTTCACTGCCCTCACCCAGGTCAGAGCTATGACTTGCCCCACATCCCACTGCACCCCAGAGAAGGGCCACCGCCCCCTCCGCACACACCAGCCCCAACAGGAAAGCTGGTGACAGTCACACTGCGGGTGTTGTCCGCCACGGTGACACCTCCTTGTTGCTCCATCACCCAGGGCCTGCCTGTAGCCCCTGCCTGCACCCCAGCCCACACCAGGGTGCTGCCCTCCTGTATGGGCAGCTCGCATCGCAAGGGATCACTGTCCATGGCCAGCGCTGCTGGCTCTGTGCCGCCCATCACCTGCAGCACCTTTCCAAGGTGGGAGCATGCCAAGTCTCTCGGTAACACAATGTCCTTTGTGCACATTTGGTACATGCCAAGGGTTTTGTGTCTCAACACAATGGGATTGCCCTTTCCCAACACACAGGTTTTGCACTCCCCTTTCTGAATGGTCTCCTGAATTCAGTGGGAAAAGCACCCATAAGAGCTGTCACAGCCTGTGGGTCCCAGGAGGCACAAGTGGCTGAGGCCGACTGACTGGGTTCACAACTCACTTGTTACTGCCAGCAACACAAGAATCAGCTTCCTCGCTTCTCAGAACACGTTCCCTGGCACTCAACAAAAGGAGGGGTTTATTTGTCTGGCTTTTCTCTTTCAGTGGCAGTAAAGGATCAGACTTCAAGGTCATGAAAAGACTCAAGCAGTGCATCCTACCAAAGTCAGCTCTGAACTCTGAACAGTTTCATGCTTCGCTCTCATTCACATGAGGCCATCAGCCCTAGGCCTAAAGATTTCACACATGCCACAGCCTCAGGAGCGGTCTCACCATCCTTTTGGGCTAATCCTTCACAGCCCTTTAAATTATGGCATCTCACAGGAAACAGCATCTCCCTGCCCAAGCTAGCGGCATCGCTACAAGTAAAAGGGAAGCCTCAGGTGCGGAGCGAACGCGCCATGGGGCGTTACCTTGTGCATCTGCTCCCAGAGGAAAACACCAGCTCTGAACACCCAGGCAGCAGCAGAAACTCCTGCTCAGCTAAGCTGATGTGAGCGGGTACAGGCCTGGTCATGCCTGCAGTGCCAGAGGAGCCAGAAACACCTTCCCACCATGTTCAACATGGGAATGAGCCCCTGCTCCTAACCTGCCACCAGCCCTACAGTCCCACAGCATCCCCCCATGGGGTCAGTGACTTGGTGGCAGGGTGGATTGAGCTGAGCTCTTAGGCAGAAGCTCTTCCCTGTGAGGGTGCTGAGGCGCTGGCACAGGGTGCCCAGAGAAGCTGTGGCTGCCCCATCCCTGGCAGTGCTCAAGGCCAGGTTGGACACAGGGGCTTGGAGCAAGCTGCTCCAGTGGAAGGGGTCCCTGCCCATGGCAGGGGTTGGAACCGGATGAGCTTTAAGTTCCCTTCCAACACAAACCTTCCATGACCCTGTGATGATTCTCTGCCCTCCCGTAGCCCCTCTCCCAGTGGAGCTCAGTGGAGGCAGCTCAGCAGAGGGTAGAAGCAGCACCATGCTCTTCACTCAGGGTCTCTTGCCCATTTCCTCTCTGCCATCCCAGAGGAGCCCTTGTCCCTCCATTCTCTGACCCCTCCCTCCCTCAAGCCACGGGCCACGATCCTGCACCCACATCGTCTGCTCCCACCCTCTCCCAGTACAGCAGCATCAGTCTGCGCTGGGCAGGTACATCACAGTGATGCTCAGCACCAGCATCACTCCAGCACGTCTCCCGCTCGTACCCCCATGTGCAGGAGCAGCCCCAGCGGGATGAGGGCTCCTCTCTGTGCTCAAAGCACCACGGAGCCCACAGGCTCTGGGGGACACCCCAGCCAAAGGAGCCACAAGTCAGCACCCTTCTGATGGAGACAAAGGCAGAAGCAGGAGCACACCCAATGCCAGATGGTTTAAAATAAAGGAACAACATGAAGGGAATTTGGTTTTTGAGTGGAAATTACAGCATTGGGTTAAGTGAGTATTTAATACAGTGCATTCACGGCTCCTGCACATGTGTGGGGAACCCCTTGGCGGCTGCCGCCTGGGTCCCCCTGAGGCCGGCGCCTCCAGCCCTCCCTCCACAGGCTGCGGCTGGTGGGGCTCAGGAGGACCATGATTCACGCTTCCTGGCGCCAGGAAGATGCTGAGAGCTTTCCAGATTTGCTGCCTGGATATCCTTATGCCACCAGACGGAAGCCTCGTGACTCCAGTCTTTGTGACTCAAACCTGAACCCATTTTGTTTCTTGTTTCTGCAGCTCTGCAAACCGGAGACAGAGAATCTGCTGCTTCCCACGGAGATTTCCACCTTTCACAGAATCCAGCCTGCTTTGTGTTGGAAGGGACCTTAAAGCTCCTCCAGCTCCAACCCCTGCCACGGGCAGGGACCCCTTCCACTGGAGCAGCTTGCTCCAAGCCCTGTGTCCAACCTGGCCTTGAGCACTGCCAGGGATGGGGCAGCCACAGCTTCTCTGGGCACCCTGTGCCAGCGCCTCAGCACCCTCACAGGGAAGAGCTTCTGCCTAAGAGCTCAGCTCAGTCTCCCCTCGGGCAGGTTCAAGCCATTCCCCTTGGCCTGGCCCTACAGGCCCTTGCCCAAAGCCCCTCTCCATGCTTCTTTTTCACAAGCCCTGGTCCTCACAGGGGACTTCAACCACCCCTTTACCCGCTGGAGGGGCAGCAGGGCACAGGCAATCTAGGGAGCTCCTGGAATGCACTGATGATCGCTTCCTTCTCCAAGTGATTTTCACCTTTGGGTGAAAGCCCTTTGAGAAGTTTCCCTCCTTTCTGCTCTACTCTGTGGCTCCACCTTGCTCAGCTCTTGCTGCTGTACCTGTTCACTGAACATTTACAAGCCCTCCACAAGAGGTCCGACCCCATCAGCCTCTCCACACAACCGCTCCTTGCCCCAGCCCAGTCTGATGGGTCTGTAGTGCCCTCATGCCACCAGCAGTTCCAGGGACACGCAGCAGTGCAGTGGCCACCAAGTCCAGCTCCATCCTCCTGCGTCACAGCTGCCATGGCCCTGGCCTCTCAGGAGCCAGCAATGTCCCCACAGGGCCACTTGCCATCACAAGGCACAATTATTAGTCGCAGCAGAAATCTGATGGTTCCAGGCCTCTCCACAGCCACTGATCTCTGTTTATAAAGCAAGAAATGGCACTGGAGACAACCACAATGCAAGGGGAGAAGCAATGCGAGAGGGCATCCAGCCAACACACCAAGACCTGGTCCTGTCAGCATCCCTGACCCTCCACTGTGCCAACCGGGGTGTCCCTGGCCGCACTGCTGGTGGCTTTGGCACATCCCTCCTCTACAAAACACCCCTGCACCCAAAGCACCATTCCTGTTCTCCAAACACCCGGAGGGTCCGTCCAGTGCCTGCACTGGACACGCACCTCAAATGCTGCCTGTGACACACGGGGGCTGCAGCAGACCCAGAGCACTTTCTACTTCACTGGGGGGTCCCACCAGTGAAGCCCTCACCCAGACACATGGGTTAAAGCCAGGAGCGGTGTGTGAGCAGAGGCGTGCTGCAGCCTCCCGCGTGGGAGGGGAAGGTGCGCTCTCAATGTGCACACTGTGCCCTCCTCCACACCTTCAGCAGCCTCCACGTGTTCCTCTGCCCCCCACCCCAGGGACTCCCGGCTCTCCCAAAGAGCCCGGTCCAGCTTTGAGAGTCCCTCCCTGTGCGCCCACCCCCCCACGGCTCGATGGGTGCTCCAGACCGTGCCCCCTCCCACACCGCCCCGGGTTCAGCAAGCAGCATCATCCCTCAGGAGCCTAGCAAAGCAGGGAGGACCAGAGCATCCCCAGACCCAGCATCCCCCCTGTGACAGGCCATCACCAGCCACCAAATGCCACCAGGGCTTTACAGGCTAGCCTCCAGCCTTACCTTCGTATGGAGCTTAGCAAACTGCTTGTCATCCAGCAGAGTCTGGGTGTACACACGCCTCTTGTACCGGAACTGCAAGAGGAAGAATGGCAGAGCTGAGATGGACAAAACGCACTCGGCATCAGCCTGCTCTGGAGCAAACAGCAGCCTAAAGAAGCCATTTGCAAACAGCAAACAGTTGCAAACAGCAGTCACTGTTCTCCTCAGGATTTGCTCTAGCAGTTAACTGCTTTCCTCACTAAAGAAATTTGGACCAGTTTCTGACACCAATCTGCCTGGCTTCAGCTCCCAGTGTGGGCTTTGTTCTGCTCTTCCCACTGAACGGGGACCTCTCTGACAATGGGACAGACAGTTCTTACACAGGTCTAGAGGTGACTCCCCTGCAGTGGCTACAGAGCTCTCAATCTCTCATTGAGGGATCTTTTCTTCTGTCCTCACATCATTTCTGCGCTCTTTCTGTGCCATTCTCTTCCCAAAGTTGTTTCAAGTGCATTGATGTTCCGAAACACCGCTCCAGTACCAACCCCTTCCACCCCCACCACTCCGGAACACAGCTCCCTGCTTGTCAGGGGACACGCAGAAGGGTTACAGGGTCATGCCGTGCCACATCAGGAATTGCCGTGAGGTTCCTTGGCCAAAAGGCTCAGAAACCTTCGGAAGCTTTGTTTTCCACACTGGGAGTGCTTGTCCCTGGATGTTTGCCATTTGGCTGACCTAGAGCATGCTTTGATGGGACCCACACTTAGCCAATGACCCAGGCAGCACAGTCAATGCTGTTACATTCCCTGCCAAACCCTGTGTAATCAGACTTTACCAGCAGATCCCTGGGGCAACCACATCAAGCTTGACATCAGGAAACCCCACCAGAAATAAATCCGTGCAGCGGTGACCACAGTGACAACTGCTTTCTACCATCGACCGAGCCCCTGGCACCTGGCCTATGGATGGTTTACAGGGCTGATCCTGGGCTGGAATATCATGTAGAACAAAACCAAGGCCCCCAGCTGGCTGCCACCTTTGTCTGGTTATCTTCAAGCAGAATTACAAGTTCCTTAAAGAATGAAATTGGATTTGTTTGATGAGATCTTCCCTCAATGCATGAATTGTATTCTGAGATTTACAGTTACTATTAACTTAATCCCCCATCAGCGTCTCATTAGTTCAGCTGGGACTGACACCACGTTATCTTTGGACTGCAGTTACTAAGCTCATCCCACTTACTTTTCGGCGCTGGCAAAACACCAGCACATTTTCAGTCTATCACAGACTGCCCTGGGCAGATGTTTTCTCACACAACTTCTTCCTTTTCCAATCATTCTACGGTAAAAGCTGTCTTGCCCACTGATGTACAGACATCAGCTGCGCCTTGGCAGATGCTGCCAGGGCAGGATCCTCTGTACATCCCTGTGCAGCCATGAAGCATCCTTCAGTGGCTCCTCCTCGCGCCCAGCCCCAGATTAGTTTGCCCATGGACCAGGCTGATGCAGAGAGGACAAACAGGCACAAGAACTTCCAGGTCTCATTCCCGTGTACAAGGTGCCTGCACTGAATGTGTGATGATCAGCGATGGGGAGAACACACACGTGTGTGTGGCCTGCAAGCAAAGTAAATACCTCACTGAGGAGGACACAGTGACAGCAGATAAACCCCAGTAAGATATTATGGGATACAGCCAATACCCCCAAACATGGGGTGACTGGATCTCAGCAGATGGCAGGTAGACCCCTGGGCTGCACATTCCTTGCTCACAAACACCCTGTGCTGCAGTTACTGATTCCTGATAAAGGAATGTGGAATTCCTGCAGCTCTCGCTGGCTCACAGCAGCGCCAGCGTCCTAACTCTCCAGGGAACCACTGCACATACCTGCTTTAGTGCCATTTCCTTGTCAATGTCCCCAAAGCCCTCACTTATGTGATTACCTTCATCTGCAGCCCCGAGGGCTCATTTATCACTGGTTCAGGACACCTCAGTGGTGTCAGCACAGGATTTATGCCTTGTAAACAAGACTCTGGATTTGGTTTTCCAATAGGATTCTCCAGTGCTCCGCAGTCATTCTGAGCAAGTTAGGAAGAATCAAAATGACACACGGCAAATACCCGTGTTGAGTCTGCATTCAGATGTGTGTGCTAGGACAGCAAGTATGGACATGATGCCGAATTACACAAAACCAAAGCATTAAAGCCTGTATAAGGAACATTGAGGAATTTGTTACCTCAGAGGTTTATTTGCAAGCACTCCTAATGTTGTTCCAAATGTTTTTGTCTACATTAAATGTTAGCTTGCTCAGAAATTGTGCCGCACTTTCTTCCCAAATTAGTCGGGATTAGGTGTAATAACAGCACTCACACTTGAATGCATAAGAGCTTGCGCAGCTTAAATGCATAAAGCCTCCTAAAGAGACTTTGTGGGCAAAATATAGCACAAGATCCCTGAGTTTAGAAGTCCACGTGCGGATAAATGGAGTCCCATTGCAGGCAGTGGAGATGTCCACAGTGACAGGCACTGGAGCCCAAGAAGTGCTGCAGGTCCCCGTAGGATAAACCCCTACCTGTGGTCACCTGAATCGCGGCCCAAGGCAAAGCCTATTAGTGGTTGTGAATACGGAGTGAATTCAGTTAATGTCTGTTCTAGTTAACTGGAACAGAAATCAGAACAGATCATCCCCTGTGCTCATCACACCAGTGAGGCCCGTGTAGGGACACGCAGAGCACACGGTGGTGTCCCAGTCCCCGCAGTAACTGCAAGTTAAATATCAAAGTCCTTCAGCCTCACGTTCAGAGCCCTCCCTGTGATTTTCCCTCTGTACCTATGAGACTGGCTTTCCTTCCCCTGCAATTCCCCCTGGCAGCCATGGGGCACTAGAAGGAAAGGAACTGTGACCACCAGGGTCAGAAAAGCAGGAAGCTGTTTCGGGGGCTGTGGCGGATGATGTGGAGCTCTTGAGCAGTCACGAGCAACCAAAACTCAGAGCATTTGCCTCGGCGTTCCCTCGGTGAATTCTCCATGAGTAAACACACACCCACACGGGATCCTGCACTGCCAGTCCCGGAAGAGAAATAGGGAAAAGGGGGGGGGGGGGGGTAGGGAACAGTGGGCATTGATATCTGAGGTGCCTATAGAGACTACAGGGATCAGAGAAGCCCTACATGCTTACATAAACATATATGTACATGAATATATATGCCCATATGCTGATAGATAGATAGATAGATAGATAGATAGATAGATAGATAGATAGACAGATAGATAGATGTGCCTTTTAAAGAGCAAAGCACACAGAAGCTGGGTACCTCCAAGTAGGGAACAGGAGTGTCTGGATTCAGGGGGTACTCCCTCAGCAGGCGCTCCTCATCCAGAAACTTCCCGGCCCGACCGTTGAAGGCCGGCTGGAAGAGCCCGTAATTGAGAACATCCTTCAGGCTGTGGTTCAAAGTGCAGAGGATGCGCTGCTTGGAAACCCACACGGGAACATCTGGATTCAGTCGTAGACACTTCTGTGGAGAGACACAGAGGGCAATTAGAGACGGGCATCACCAAGGGCCTCACAGTTCCTCCCAGGAGCTGCCACAGTAAGAACAAGGAGAAGGATAAACGGGAAAGTCACCATCTCTTCCATGTCAGTGAGCTACAGGAAGAGAAGAAAAAAAGGATTAGGGAAGGATGAGCTCAGCAGATTCTCCCACCCCCCCGATGTGTTCTGTGGGGCTCAGGGAAATTCGAACACTCCATGTTGTAACATCCTGTTGAGAAGCATCAAAGAATATTTTATGTCCTAATAACAGTAAAATAGCAAAACTTCACTTAAAAACCCCCAGTGGGGTGTAAAGAGTCATATGCCTTCTCCACCATGGACCTCAGAGGTGTGCAGACAACAGAGGGATGGGCAGCACCACCGTGAGCCCTGACAGGAGCTGAAGGCATCCAGCGAGGTCTTCCCGTCGGAACTAGGAGTGGAGAAGGGAAGTCACCATTCCCCACCTGACCCTGTGGCCGCAGCAGCTTTCCCAGCACCGTAACCAGTTTCCCTTCGTCCCGGGGACCCGGCTCAGCCAGTGCCCACAGCCCATCACCTCCACGCCGCGCTTCCCACCGTGCGCCGGGCTGGCCGCAGGGCCGGGGCTGTAGATCCTGCCCTGGCAGAGCCAGCAGCCCCGCATCGGTGCCGGCGGGCAGGAAACGCCGTGGGCAGCAGCCCGTCCCCATGGCAGCCATCCCTCCCGTCCCAGCTCCTGGGTTTGTGTTTGGCCACCCTCCCCTCCAGGGTTGCTTCTCCTCCCCTTCACTCTGTGGTTCACTCCTGCAGCGCTTCCGCCCGAAGCCGCAGCCCCCAGCCCCGTTCTGTGCTCCTGGGTTTGTGCTGCGGGCAGAGGGAACCCTCCCTTCCCTGCCGTGCCCCCCTGCAGCCGCTGCCCCCCGGGGCTGCGTCCTGCTCCGCTCATCAGAGCTGGGCACGGGCAGCTCCACAGCGGCACGGGGCTGATCCCGGCCGGACCCGCGCCGCGGGTGCTGCACCCGGCGCTGGTCCCAGGCCATCGGGAAACGGGGCTGAGCTGGGGCAGCGCCAGGCACCGGCCCCCACTGCAGGAAGAGCCCAGCCCCGGGACAGTTCTCGGGTGAGAGGAGCTTCCAGCCCGAGCGTCCGGACACTCAAATCGACACTGACTTAAAGGGAACCAAATTGCCTTGTCCCCCGCCAGACTCGCAGGCAGAGGGAAGGTCTCTGCCCCTTCCCCTGGCACACAGCATGACACAGCATGGCGCTGCACCCACAGAGCCCACCCCGACCTGGGGCAGGTCCCCAGCCAGGCAGGGTGGAAACAGCGCTCGGAATGAGTTGCTCCCTCTGGTTTGCAGTTACAAGGGGTAATTTCTCCCGTACTATTGCAAGCTCTGAGCAGAACAGAGGAACAACTCCTGGCAACAAATGGTCCAGCTCCTCCGCTTTTACAGCATGGATTCCTCCTTCCTGAAGGAAGAACGAGCATAGAGCTTCAGATTCAACCCTCAGCAGTGTGCAGGGTGACAGACAAGATCTATTCAATATTCAATCTATTCAAGTGCAATAATGACAATGAAGAACTGACATTCAACAACCCCTTAAAAGCAAAAAAAAAGCCAAAAATTCTTCATCGAGGAGCACACGAATGAGAAAGAGTTGAAAGGAAATTAAAGAGGAGCAGCTGAAAAGGTAATGAATGTGCTTGCAGGCAGCAGGGAGCGCATTTCGTAACATCACATGGGAGGCTCTGGGCAGATGTATGGCACAAATGAACAAACAGCCTCTGAGATGCCCCCACAGAAAGATGGAGCAGCCAAACCAACGGAGCCTTTATCACAAGATGTCCTTTGGAAAACGGGAGCTGCCTGTGGATGGGAACAGCATCGAGCCACAGTCCTGCGCAGCACGTGCGGAATCACAGCGACAATGGAGTCAGCACCACTGACAGACACGGGGGAGGTGAGGCCAAGCAGGAGAGGCAGGAGGGGCACCAAGGAGGAGCCCGGGGGCAGGACGGGCTCCTCGCTGTTTGCCATCCATCTGATGCCAACGCAAAGGGTCCACAGACAAGGAATGAGGGAATAAAGGTCCCCCCTTCGGTGCAGGAGCACGGTGGATGCGAACACACAACTGAAAGCGGTGCCCATCGCCTGCAGCTGCTGCAAACCCCCCAGGAGCAGAGCACACGCAGGAGATGCTGGTACCCAGGAGCAGCTCCACGGTTCAGGCACAGAACCTGTGCCCCATCTCCGGAACACAGGCAGGAGCTGCAACACACACCCCGCACTCAAAACGTGCTTGTGCTCTGTGCAGTCACCCTCACACCTCCGAGCAGAGCCCGGAGGAAACCCGTCACCACCAGAACACGCTGGCCCCCTCCCAGCACACACGTACGTGTGCAGAGCGCCTGCAGCAAGGTCCCTGCTGCCATAAAGGCCCAGGAGCAAGGACGCGCTCCTCTGGATCCCTCACAAACGGGAGAGTAAACAGAGGTGAAGGTCAAGCAGGGAGGTTTCCTGACACGGGAGCTCGGCAGCAGCATCCCATGGGGGCCATGCTGGGATTGGAGCTGAAGGGATGCAGCGAGGGCTGCTGTGACTCCTGAGCTGGCAGCACATCCAGATCCTTCCCATCCCAGCAGGGCTGGTGGTGCTGCCTTCAGGAAACAACAGAAACAGGAAAGAGGTAAAGGGAAAGAAGACAAAGGTGAGCAGAGGCACAGGACAAACCCACACGAGGAGTGTCCCAGAGGAGCACGAAGGGCTGCAGCACTGGGCCACGCACCTGCACTGGGCACCAGGACTGGGACAAAGTTACAGGGACAGGCGCTGTGTGTGAAACAAACCCAAGGAGCTTGTTCACCTTTCCTTGAGATTCTGTTGGGCCTTCTCCAGTTATACACATTTCCTTCTCAGTTACTTGTTAAAAGCTCAGCCCCTCCAGCAGCGGTTTCAGCAGCAAATGCTTCCTACGGCCCGGGGCAGACACCACGGGTCCCCCACGGCATGTGAAATTCCACAGCATCACAGAACCCCAGGGTGGTTTGGGCTGAAGGGACCTTAAAGCTCCTCCAGCTCCAGCCCCTGCCACAGGCAGGGACCCCTTCCACTGGAGCAGCTTGCTCCAAGCCCCTGTGTCCAACCTGGCCTTGAGCACTGCCAGGGATGGGGCAGCCACAGCTTCTCTGGGCACCCTGTGCCAGCGCCTCAGCACCCTCACAGGGAAGAGCTTCTGCCTAAGAGCTCAGCTCAGTCTCCCCTCGGGCAGGTTCAAGCCATTCCCCTTGGCCTGGCCCTACAGGCCCTTGTCCCAAGCCCCTCTCCAGGTTTCCTGCAGCCCCTTTAGGCACTGGAGCTGCTCTCAGGTCTCCCCTTCAGGAGCCTTCTCTTGTCCAGGCTGCCCCAGCCCCGCTCTCTCAGCCTGGCTCCAGAGCAGAGCTGCTCCAGCCCTCGCAGCAGCTCCGGACTTGCTCCAGCAGGTCCCCAGTGCTCACATGCTGCTGGGAGAAGGGATCAGAGCCAAGGGACAGCCCGGACCGGGAACCGCCTGGAGCAGGAGCACTCCCCCCCGCAGCCCCTCACACCTCTGCAGGCAGGGGCTGGGGAGCAGCAGCAGCCCCCACGTGCAGGGACCATGGGGCGGGTTGAACATCTCTGTTGTGACTTGTTTCCCTTTATGACCATGGTCCAGGGCTCTGCAGGGCCCAGGGCAGGGCAACCACTGCTCTGTGTTTGAATGGAGGAGAAATCAGCACGAGGCTTCTGTGCGCTGGATGTTGGCAAAAGGCAACCCGGGTCTGGCCCAGGGAGCACTGTGTGTGCTGGCAACACAACAGGAATTTCTGGGCTTAGATCACCTCCTGAGGAAAGCTGTGGCCCTGCCATGCATGGTGCTGAGTGCCACGCTGCGAGATCTGCCTCCACCAAAAGGAAACAAGATAAAGAGCAGAGGGAGGTTCTCGGCGTGCAGCAGGAAGGCACCAGTGCACAAGCCCATCTTGTGCTTTCGTGCTGCAGATAACAACGTATTTGGCTCCATGGGTTTTCCAGCTGCTTGTGAGCCAGCCTGGAGGGATGCTGGGGATGGCTGTGTCACCCCCAGCACCTGCTGCCCAGACAAGAAACCATCCAGCTACTGCTGCTCAAACAACAGGTCCAAAAGCCCCTTAGTACAACCCTCGAGCAGCACTGGCAGTGACAAGCAGCCCCATCCTCCAGTCGCACCAGCCAGTGCTTTCAAAGGAGCAGCTGCCTCTGATCCAAACACAGCTGGAAATGAATGTCTAAAGAGACTCAAGTCCTGATTAACTCTAAGTGGTTCAGGCCAACCCTCCCTCTCACCCAGAGCTACAACAGCTTTACTATTGGCCACCTGCAAGGATGAGGCTGCTGAGGAGCACAGTCACCAGCCAGCTCCATCCAGCTGCTGAACTCTCCATACACATCCAAAGGTGTTGGCCCTATAAATCAAGCTGACCTCACCAAAGAGCCCAAAACAGGTTAAAGAGATTCCTGTTACCTTCAGAGACCTGGGAATGTTTCCTGCTTGGCTCATTGCAACACCACAACACAAGCTACATGTCTAACCCATGCTTACTTGGAAAATGAGGGCCTGGAAGGCTTTAACTCTACCTAGGACTGAAAATCCGCCACAAAGAGCAAAGGTTCTTCTGGAAAGGACAGAGCAAGATCTTCTGTTCATCCAGCATAAAGACAGACATGCCAGTTGGATGGACAGGTCCTAATAAAAACATGCAAAAGAGGTACAGAACTTCTCAGCATTAAGGAGCACATGAAATCAAGTTTGAGTAGGGAATGGAGGAAACCAGCAAGAGCAAACTGTAGCCGCCTGCATAGCACAAACTCAGCAGGGATCTGGTCCAGCACATTCAAAGCCAAGAGGGCCCCAACAATCACCCTGTATCAGCAGCATCACTGCCCCATCAGGTCCAACCAGTGACTCCCATGTTGAACTCAAGTACTTGAATTGGGCACCACTTTCCTGACAAGTACTCAGCTTGAGTCTAAAACATTCCATGATGGAAACCACGCTCCCTCCTTGGATAAGGTAATAAGTGAACACCCATCCTCAATGAAATGAGGTGTGTCTGAGTTCTCGTTCCATTTCCCTTGTTTAAATTTCTGACACAATCATTGTTGCTTGTTCTGCCTTTCTCTGGGATGCTCAGAGCTCCTCAGGGCTCAGTTTCTGGCCACAAGTGTAGCTCCATTTAACACTGTCACTGCTCAGTCTTGTTGAGGGTGAGAAGAGGCTGATGTTCATAATGCGTTTTCTCCAGATCTCAAATGATTTCTGTTGCTCTTTCAGCACCCTCTTTAATCCCAAACACACTTTAGAGAGTGCAGGAGCAGCGCCAGAGGCAATATTCCGGTATCTGTCTCCCAGCACTATATATTCCAGAATAGCTGTCTCTGACAGCTATAAAATACAGTCCTCACCTCAACTCCCCATCCACCTGCTTCCATCTCCAGGCATCACAGCCGTGCTGTCACTACCATGAGTCCAGTTGGCTTCGACCTCTCCACTCCTTTCAGACAGCCAAATCCCACGTCCTTCCCAGGACCCCGCTCCCTGACTTCTAGATGCGCATTGGTCCTTAGCTACCGGCCGAACTCGACATCTGCGTGAATTAAAAGATAGTCTATTTTCACGGGCTCAGGTCTAATTTGCTTCACATGTCTAAAGAGAGAAGACGAGGATGGAGCCTCTCAAACCCAAATGCAAAACCAATTGTTACAGGAGGAGCAGGGGGGAACGGAACTGCAGGAAGTGCCCTCCTGAGCCACTGTGGCCACTGCTGGGGATGATACTGGGTCAGACAGACTGCTTTAGTCCAGTGGGGCTTTGTCTTGCTCTTGTTCATGGCACCTTGCTGACATCTTCATCCATAACTTCACTACTGCTTTAATTACAGACAAATTTATTCACGGAGGTAATAGATTTACTCCTGCTTCTGTACTTTTATACTTAGCATATTGCAAACCAGTTATTTCTAACAGGTTCTAACAACCTGGTCCATAAAGATCAGGATCAATCCATAAGATCTTTATGGGACAGGTTGTTAAGGAAAGAACTCAGGACTTAATGTAAGCCTAAGTCCTTACGGATCTTCATGATCTTATCGCAGAATCCCAGACTGGTTTGTGTTGGAAGGGACCTTAAGGCTCCTCCAGTCCCAATCCCTGCCATGGGCAGGGACACCTTCCGCTAGAGCAGCTTGCTCCAAGCCCCGTCCAGCCTGCCCTTGAACACTGCAGCAGAGCAAGAGGCTCTTGCACTCCCTGGCTGGAAGGAGATGTGCCCACTGGCAACTCCTACATGGCTTTTCCTCTGCTTTTCTGCAAACCCTGCTGCCATCCCAGCACACACTGCTGCCATCCCAGCATGTCCCCACTCTGGGCATTCGCTGCCTTCTCCCGTCCCCGCTCCGTGCTTCCTTCCACTCATTACATTCCACTCAGTTCTGGAAAGCAGTGGATATCTAAAAAGCAAAGTCCAAATTCTCATGGATTGACCAGTACCAGAGAAGAGCCAGGCAGGAGCAGGACGATTTTGTTGGGCTGTTGAATTACTCAGTTGAGGCTTGAAGGATGCCAGTGAGCTGTGAATGTCAGGCCACATTCGCAGTGGTCACAGCAAACTACAGGCCAGAGGCACTTCTGGGCTGGTTTATTGAAACTGCGCCATCAGGAGAAGCTGACTTTTAACGGACTGACAGAAGGTTTCTTTCTACTGAGAACCGTAAAATCACTGGGGCATGGCGACAGATTGGATGCTGTGGTCTGGAGGCGCTGACTGATGGTGCTTCGTGACATCTGGTTTGCATGATTTGAATTAATCAGAATTGTCATGGATATGGCAGCATCACACCAGCTGAGGGCTGAGGAAATGTATAGTAACCACAGTAAATACTGTTCAAAGCCTAGAGGAATGAGGTCGGATGGCATCTGGGGTCATTCAAACAGCAAAGGCACTGAAAGGAAAGAAGGTGGCACTAATAAAGTTCGCACCCTCAAGAAGCAGGTTGTTATACCAGCAAGTGTACACGACTAAAGGCTATCCCACAACATGCAACATGCTCCTGGGCAGTGAGATGAGACTCAGCGAAAACTGATCCTGTTCTGTACACACATACGCAGCAGAAGAGAGGAACTACACAAGTTGTGATGCCTGATACTGACCCGCACGCGAGACAGCAAATCAGGAATGGATTTCCCAGCAATAAAAACACATTTACCAGCAATGAGGGGGCTGCAGGGTGGGGGGGGGGGGGGAGGAAGGGAGGAGAGAAAAAGGAATGTTATGGGAAAATACACTTTGCCAGATCACAGAGGTGGGGAGTGACCCCCATCCAGCCCCAGCTCAGCTCCTCTTGGAACGCC
Source organism: Lathamus discolor (assembly GCF_037157495.1). Classification (NCBI taxonomy): domain Eukaryota; kingdom Metazoa; phylum Chordata; class Aves; order Psittaciformes; family Psittacidae; genus Lathamus; species Lathamus discolor. The sequence continues at coordinate 694,466 of NC_088884.1, forward strand.
AGTCCTCAAATCAATCTGTGCCTGACAACAAGCAGTAGCAGTGGGAAGAAACAGCATTTAGGTTTAGCTCCTCAAATGCCCAGCAAGTGCAAACACGCAGCTCAGGCCTGGGCCAGGCCAGCCCCAAGACAAAGCAGCAGCACAGCTCCAGGTTTTGATCCCTTGGGAGACAGGACACGCCTGCTTCATCCCTCCACCAGCACCACGAGCGGGTCTGGTACAAACAGGAGGGATTCAAACGGGAGGATCCAAATGGGCTCCACGATGCTTAAAGCTCTGTGCTGTGGATGAAGTTCAGTTCTGCCCAGTGAGTTGTGCTGAACCAGAGCCCAGATCCCAGAGCAGCTTCTGAGCCCCGGGCTGAGCTGTACCAGGTACCCACTGCTGCATAAGTGTGCTTACACCAGCAGTGCCTGGCACCCCGTGAAGCTCATAGAGAGCAAGAGCAGGTGAGGAGCAAAGACAGCACCAGAAAGCACCCCTTCCCACAGGCAGGGACAGCAGCCTGTGCTCTGATCTCCCGAGGAGCAAGTGACCTCCTCGCCCAGGATAACCAGGGTGACAAGGAAGTGCAAATGCGATGAGTTATGCTGGGAAAACACTGATAGATCTTGTCATTGATTTGGCTCTTGGATCCGGAGCTGCATTGAAAAGGGATTACACCAAAGAATGGCTCAGGTGAAGTCATTTAAGCCCATGTACTCGTGTTAGGACTCTTCAATACCAGAGAAGTACCGGGAAGAATGAAAGGGAGTCTGAAACAGTTCAGACAAATGAATTAACCTGGAGTGGCCAACAGAAAGGGAGGTTAGGGACACAAATACCAAACACAACAGTTGTGTTCATAGATCACTGAAGTGTTGTGCAATTACAAAGACAAATAATTAATGGTTGTTAGTGAAAGTAAATCAGCGCTCCTGCACTCCCTTTTTTTATGCAATTAGCTGGGGAAAAGCGTCAGCTGCAATGTAACTTCAAGCAGGAAAACAGAAACAGGAACATTTGCTGGCTGGAACTTTGTGTTCATACAACATCTTCCAGACTGAAACTGGGATCGCAGATGAGAACCCGCTATTGCCGTAAACATGTACCAGCATCTCCAACGACTGCGTTGCCACGAGCAGTGTGACGAGTGCAGGCTGCTGCAAAGCGATAGGGAAAATGAGTGCCTCAGGTGGAATTATGAACGGCAAGGGTGCAACTTCCACCCAACCCTCCATTACTGCCAGAGCAGCCTTTCCACCCTGCTTCCCAATGGGATTCCCATGGTCCTGCCCCAGTGCAGGCAGTGTGAGCACAGGGAGGCCGCCTTGCTCCCCAGTGCATGGCCAAGCCGTCACCTCCCCTTCCAGCCACCACCGCGGGGTCACTCCTCATCCTGCAGGAACTGAGCAACCAAACCCAGTGAAATGAGGATGAGAATCCATCGTGGGGAAGGCTGAGGAGGGAACACTGCTCCGAGGCAAAGCCAGTGGTGGGCACTGACCCTGGGACCGCGGTACGTAACACCATCTAATGCCAAACCACAAACCGCGAGTGAATCCCAGCCTAGTTTGGGTTGAAGGGAGCTTAAAGCTTCCAACCCCTGCCATAGGCAGGGACCCCTTCCACTGGAGCAGCTTGCTCCTAGCCCCTGTGTCCAACCTGGCCTTGAGCACTGCCAGGGATGGGGAAGCCACAGCTTCCCTGGGCACCTTAGTAAACCAAAAGCCAAACTGGAAACTGTGCCAAAGCTTTATGACTCCATAGTTTGCAACACGTGAATTGATGGAGCTAATTCTACTGGCTCATTGAAAGAACAGATGAACAGGCTGGAGATGAAGCAGAAGTACCCCGATATCAGAGATGCCTTCTCTCAAAGATGCTTACACATTCTGCTGGGCAAAGAAACAACCCCCTAAATGTGCAGTCGCAACACCAGGAGGTGCCACCATCAGAGAAGGGGGAAGGTGCCAGGATAAGCTTAGAGATTGTGTGTATAAACTAACTTGGAAATAACCAGGATAAACCGAAGACCAAGATTTGTGCATCAGAATCTGCTCCAGATGAGTAACTTGGACACAGAACAGGCAGAACACTCAGCTTCCTGCAGCTGGAAGAGATGAAATGGCAATGCAAGAGCCACTCTGAGGCTGTGCTCTGTCACCACTTGTGTATTGCTCTGCTGGCTCTGTCATCCGAGATTAACATTCTTTCCCTGGCTCAAAGCTCGTGTTTGCACCCTGAGCTTGCCCATGGCACAAAGAACATTTGGGCGAACAGAACCACGCTATTCCTTCTTGAGGGGTGACTCCATAAACCGTGCTGGGAACAACCCCCCTGAGGCCTCTGCACATTGAGGAACCAGGACTCGGGAATGCCCAGGAATCGAGAACACCCAGGAATCAGGAATGTTTGCTGACAGGGTACCCATACAACTCACAGCTTCATTCACACAGCTCTTCCCACATCCTGGTCCAATTCCATAGGCCAGGAAAGGAAAGGTCATGCGAGGAAAGACATCATCGCAGACACCTGCACCCCACACTCCTCTGGCAATGGCAGCACCGACATTGCATCCACGGCTGTGTGATACAGAGCACGAGGTGCTGCCCACCGCAGCTGAGCTGACTGATACAGCTGAGGACAGCGGGGCTTCAGGCCCTCCACTCATTCCTGAGGCTGGGGAGCTCTGACTGATGTATTAGTGCATCTCCCCAAGACAGTGCTGTTCCACAGCCCCTGACACCAAGCAGAGAGGAGACAAGAGGCCCGGCGTTCTACAGAACAGCCCATGGTGCCATAAAAATGTCTGGAATGGGACACAGTGAGAGATGGGAAGGAGGGAGCCCACTGAGGAGGGAACCCACTGCAGAACAAGCTGCAGGAGTAGTTTGAACATTGCTAGATTCGCAATTACAGCCTGACGCCAAACCCTCATTTTTGGTGTAACCTCACCAGCTGCAGCCAGAAGGACATGGGTTGATGGCACATCCATCCATCCATCCATCCATCCATCCATCCATCCATCCATCCATCCATCCATCCATCCACACCCCTGCTCAACACAGAGTCATAGAATCCAGACTGGGTTGGGCTGGAAGAAGCTCCTCCAGCTCCAACCCCTGCCACAGGCAGGGACCCCTTCCACTGGAGCAGCTTGCTCCAAGCCCCTGTGTCCAACCTGGCCTTGAGCACTGCCAGGGATGGGGCAGCCACAGCTTCTCTGGGCACCCTGTGCCAGCGCCTCAGCACCCTCACAGGGAAGAGCTCTGCAAGTTCTTCCAAATACACCAAGTAAATGCAGAAGAAACTTCCTGACCCAGCACGAGGCGGTGGTGCCGGGAGCTTGTTCCGGAGCAGTACACACTGTGCACTCCCATTCCTCCCCCTTAATGCCCTGTTCTTTTAACTTCTTGCGCTGTGTTTGCTCCCTGCATGGCACTAAGGCAGTAATTGCTGTTGCCCCTCCAGCACTGCGCAGATCCTCACTCACCGAGGTGTGTGATTCACAGGCTCTACCCACAGGATGAGGAGTGCTGGGACGGCAGAAAACAACTTGGAGCCAGGGGTGGCTGCTGAATAGCGCGGCGGGACCGGGGGGACCCGAGCCTGCAGACAGCCCCTCTCTGCACGGTCACATCCTCCAGCACGCAGGGAGAGCCCTCGTGAGTCACCTCGCTCGGAGCTGGTTCTGAGAAGGAGCAGCAGGCACTGATGGATGGCACTGCGCTGTGAAACGTGGGCACCAAAGAGCTCCTCCAGCGCATGCTTAGGGACGGATACCCCTCAGTAACACAAGGCATCGGACTCGCTGCGGGGGGAGAGCAGCACTGAGGAGCCGGGGCTGAGCCCCGCACAGGGAAGCGATTCCCCTTCTCCCTCCCACGAACACGATGTGCGCAGACCACGAGCAGGAGCAGGGAACAGGTCCAACAGGAGAGAGCCCCGCAGCGCTCATCACTGCAGGCACACGCTCAGATGAACCCAGAGTTATCCATTAGCAGATGGGATCAGTCCCGAGCCGCGGCCACTGAGCCATTAGCAGGGAAAAGCCCGAGTGTGAAAGTGCATCAGGAATTGTTCAGACGTGACCTAAAAATTCAGGGACAATCCCGAGCTCCGCGGAGGCACCACGTGGGCATGGGGCAGCCCCGGCTGTGCTGGAGCACGTGGCAGCCACGGAGGGCTCTGCTGAGGGATCTGGCCCGGCTGGATCCGAGGGCTGTGGCCAGTGTGGGACGAGGTTCAAGAAGGCAAAGCGCCGGGTCTTGCGCTTGGGTCACAGCAACCCCATGGAACGCTGCAGGCTTGGGAAGAGCGCCTGGAAACTGCTCACGGGAAGGGAGCTGGGGGTGCTGAGCGATGGAGCTGAGCGTGAGCAGCTGGTGCCCAGGCAGCCGGGAAGCCCCCAGCGTCCTGGCCTGGATCAGCACCAGTGCGGCAGCAGCGCCAGGGCAGGGATTGTGCCCCTGCACTGGGCACTGGTGAGGCTGCACCTCGGGTCCTGTGCTCAGCTCTGGGCCCCTCACTCCAAGAGAGACATTGAGGGGCTGGAGCGGGGCCAGAGAAGGGAATGGAGCTGGTGCAGGGCCTGGAGCCCAAGTGTGATGGGGAACGGCTGAGGGACCTGGGGGGTTCAGATGGAGAAGAGAAGGCTCAGGGGGGACCTGATGGCTCCCTACAAGCGCCTGACAGGAGGATGGAGCCAGGAGGGGCTGGGCTCTGCTCCCAAGGAACAAGGGATGGGACAAGAGGAACCGGCCTCAAGAGCTCCCAGCAATGGGGCACTTTGCTCCCACCCCACAGAGCTGTGGCAGCTCCCCCCGGGCAGAGCTGCTCCTCCCTCGGCTGCGCTTCCACCCCGGGCATCGCTTCCAACCCGGGCATCGCAGGTTTCCTCGAGGGAGCGGAGCCGAGGGGGGCTCAGGAGGTGCTCTGCAGCTCAGGTCACGTCCACCGCAAATTCCTGGTAATTTACGGGGCTTTTGTCGCTGAACAGCTCCTGATTTGAGCAATGCTGACGAGCGCCGCGCCGGGGGTTTATTGCCACGGGGGCACCTTCAGGCGGTCGGGTGCTGTGTCATGGCACTGCCGGCACAGGGACACCGGCAGCAGCTGGAGACAGCAGGAAACCCCCTCGGGGCTGATCCACAGGGAACCGTATGTTAAAAATGGAGCTGATCGCAGTTTTCCACCAACCCAGATTGTAATAAAAATCCTCTCCCCTGGAGAGAGCTGTAATATAGAGCCCCTCACACCACGGCCCAGGCTTTCTTACCAGTAAACGTGAATTATGGCTCAATTATGCTCACTTTGCCCTCTAAGCACAGACAAGGAAAGGGGGGCGTGCTGCCCTTGTGGCTTCTTTCCAAACCAAGATGCATGGCACGGGTCTGTGCCTGCTCCCGATGCCTCCTCGCAGCACATTTTGTGACCAGCTTCCCTCAGGGCCTGTGAGATCCTTCCTGCGCTGCTCCAAACAAAACTCCAGCTCCTGGCATGGATCAACTGTTGAGCCCTTGAGCTACAGAGCCCTGGAATCTACTGCAACCACTATGGGGACAGAGCTCAGGACAAAGACAGAAATGTCCATCTCGACAACACGTCCACCATGTCCCTAATGCCTTGATATGGAGAGGAAGTTGTACATAGAGAGTGACTTTGCTTTAAAATTTGTGGAATCCCAGCCTGGTTTGGGTTGGAAGGGCCCTTAAAGCTCCTCCAGCTCCAGCCCCTGCCATGGGCAGGGACCCCTTCCACTGGAGCAGCTTGCTCCAAGCCCCTGTGTCCAACCTGGCCTTGAGCACTGCCAGGGATGGGGCAGCCACAGCTTCTCTGGGCACCCTGTGCCAGCGCCTCAGCACCCTCACAGGGAAGAGCTTCTGCCTAAGAGCTCAGCTCAGTCTCCCCTCAGGCAGGTTCAAGCCATTCCCCTTGGCCTGTCCCTACAGGCCCTTGTCCCAAGCCCCTCTCCAGGTTTCCTGCAGCCCCTTTAGGCACTGGAGCTGCTCTCAGGTCTCCCCTTCAGGAGCCTTCTCTTCTCCAGGCTGCCCCAGCCCAGCTCTCTCAGCCTGGCTCCAGAGCAGAGCACAAGGAACGTGGCGCAGCACAAGGGATGTTGCATGGCACAAGGGATGTCACACAGCACTCAGCAGCTGAACATCCCTGTCCCAAACCCATCAACCTCAGGCACAGCTCCAGCACAGTGACCCACAGTTCTCCGCTGCAGGCTAAAGCCTCCATGCAGGATAAAGCAAAGTGGATTGATTTCAGTCAGGGCAATCACCAGTTTTAACCACGATAAATCCCTGGCAGAGGATCTGGATATGAATAATGGAGCTGATGCTGTTTTGCAGCATCGTCCTCAGCAGTTTTCCTAAAGAAAGGCTGAGCCGGATCAATTCCTCACCGTTACATTAGATTAATTTGCAATGAAATAGAGACTTTACAACCAAAAGTGCTTTTTCCTGAGTACATCCCCTGTAACTATGCGCATTGTGCATCTATCTGAGCAATTATAATCGAAAACACAGGCTAAAATGTAAGCTAAATCATAACCAAATTCCAGTTTTTAGCTCCACCCAACTGTAGAAAGGAGCCAGCAGCAGATTTCTCACTTAACAAGCGGATGAGCAGCTTTTGACTTGATTTAACTCAGCGTGGACTGAGATAAAAATTGGCACTAAATTATGTTCATTTATCATGTTATTTCTCAGTACTAATAAATTAAATACAAGTACTCAGAACTGCCTGTGCTGGGCTATAGGAAATGTGTAAGCAACAAAAACACCTCCTGCACCTACAAGCAAGCATAAAAAGGGACAGGCCAAGGGGAATGGCTTTAACCTGACTGAGGTGAGCTCTTGGGCAGAAGCTCTTCCCTGTGAGCTCTGAGGTCCCTTCCAACCCAAACCGTTCCATGGTTCTATGAATCAGACACAGCGATGGGACACGCTCCCCGGACGCGGTGTGGCCAGTGCTGCCCCTAACCCCAGCCTCTTCACCCTGGGTCGGGGGACACCAGATATGACGCAGCGCTTTGTTACACTGAGGATCTCAGGCCACCCTGCCACGGATCCTGTCTGGATGCTGACAGAGCTCAACCGTCTGCATTAGGGAAACAGGCACAGAAAGAGCTACAAAGGGACTTTAAAATGGGCCGCATTGAGCCGCACACAGAAGCGAGCGTGGGGCTGCTCAGTGAATGAGGACACAAAGCAAAGAGGAGCAGCTGCTTCATTCATGGATAATCTGTTCGGAAAGAGGCCACTTCCTATGGAACAACAATGCCCGGCTGGTAAGCAAAAAGCATCTCGGAGCGTGTGCACAAGTGCTTTGATTCTCCTCTGAAGGGGTGAGAAACCCAGCGCAGTAACTGACAGCCAGAGACCTTCACAGCAGCAGCAAGCAGCTGCTGTGGCCAGGGATCAAACTCTTCAGCACCGCTTTAGGCCGTTGCAGGGCTCGGTTCCTCATCGCCAGACGTCCCCTCTGCAGCAGGGAAGCTCTAGTGGTTTTGCTCCGCCTGGGGGCAGGAGGATGGAGCCAGGGACAGTGGCCACGCTCCTGCCCCTCGGGAGCTGCAGCGCAAACCCTGCTCTCCTCATCTTGCTCCTGCACAGAAAAGCACCGGGTGCCCAGGATGGCTCCTGCCTCTTCCTCCTTCCCACACAGACACTGGGATGTGTCATCGAACCCCAGCCTGCTTTGTGTTGAAGGGACCCTAAAGCTCCCCCAGCTCCAACCCCTGCCACGGGCAGGGACCCCTTCCACTGGAGCAGCTTGCTCCAAGCCCCTGTGTCCAACCTGGCCTTGAGCACTGCCAGGGATGGGGCAGCCACAGCTTCTCTGGGCACCCTGTGCCAGCGCCTCAGCACCCTCACAGGGAAGAGCTTCTGCCTAAGAGCTCAGCTCAGTCTCCCCTCGGGCAGGTTCAAGCCATTCCCCTTGGCCTGGCCCTACAGGCCCTTGTCCCAAGCCCCTCTCCAGGTTTCCTGCAGCCCCTTTAGGCACTGGAGCTGCTCTCAGGTCTCCCCTTCAGGAGCCTTCTCTTCTCCAGGCTGCCCCAGCCCAGCTCTCTCAGCCTGGCTCCAGAGCAGAGCTGCTCCAGCCCTCGCAGCAGCTCCGTGGCCTCCTCTGCCCTCTCTCCAGCAGCTCCAGGTCCCTCTGGTGCTGCTGCCCCAGGGCTGGATTCAGGGCTCTGGTGGGAAAAGGCAAAGTGTTTCCATTCCTCACATTTAAAATTACCTCAGAGAATATAAAATGCAGAAACATGATTCGAGCTTTTTATTTCTGCTTTGTGAGCGCAGATCAGGACCTAAGTAGAGCACCGTGTGGGAGGGTGCATATATTTAAGCAGCGGGCACCACTGACGCCGCCAGGGCTCGCAACACATCCCTCATGCCAGGCAGTGTCCCCAGCTGGAATGAAGCTGGACAACACCTCCCTGAGCCCCCTGATCCACCCGCAGCACCAGTGCTGGCTCCTGGGGGCAGGAATGGGCATCGCTGGGTCTCAGACACATCAGGCTGCTCCCCCACAGGAGCTGCTGCAGGTTAAAGCTAATGGGGGAAAAAGTTGTTTTAGCCTAGAGCAGCTGCTCGGTCTGCTTGAACGTGGTTTAAAGGTTAAAGAAGAGCAGTTGCCAGCACGCGGTGGAGGAGAAATCCCTGGAAACCTCCAGGAACGAGCCCCATCCGCTGCTCCTCGCTGCCCCGCTGGCTCTTGCTGCTCTGTTTCCCCGGGCTCAGCCGGCTGGCAGTGAGCAGCTTCCCAAGCACCACTCACAGCAGGAGCCTCTTGTCTCTCTACCTATGCATTTTTTATGGGATTACTGCTCTGCAACTCCTTGGGATGCGTTTTCCCAGCTTCCCGTGCAAAAGTAAACACAAAACCTGCCCCTCATGCTCTGCAGTCCCGGCCACGGTGGGAAGAGGCCGTGGAGGGCAGGCACTGCTGCCCACCGGAGCCTGCAGGACGTGGGCATCCCTTCCATGGGATACCCCCAGGTCTGCTCAGACATCTGTGGGAAGGCAGTGCCAGCACACACGGGACTCCAGCGAGCACTGAGACACTGCCGAGCTCCCCCCGTGTCGTTCCTGCATCACCACCTTCTCCTGCACCAAGCCCCAAACGAGGGGATCCCACTTCCAAATGCTCCCACTGAAAGGCTTTGGGGATTGGTTTCAGACGCGGTTGGACGCTGCAGACCCACCGTCCATCACCGTTTCAGAGGCACAAGGCTCAGCCTCGGCTTGCTGCTGCCTCCTTAAAAACCAGGCTGTCAGCGCCCGAGTCCTGTGGGTGTTTGGGATAATTTTAGCAGGATGCCCACCACCCCCTCCGCGGGGTGATGCACAGCCCAGCACCGAGCTCTTCCTGAGGGATCGGCAGCCCCAGCCTGCATCCAGAGCGGGCAGGAGGGACAGGGGCGCTCCACCAGCGTTAGGAAGCATCCCCAGGGCCCTGCACATCAGCCTCCTCTGCCCAGGCTTACACATCTTCCCCGCGCACAGGCCAGCACCAGCGCGCACCAGTGCACACAGAGCAGAGCTGAGGGAGGAGTCACAGAATAGAACCACAGGTTGGTTTGTGCTGGAAGGCAGCTTAAAGCTCCTCCAGCTCCAACTCCTGCCACGGGCAGGGACACCTTCCACTGGAGCAGCTTGCTCCAAGCGCCATCCAACCTGGCCTTGAACATTGCAGCAGAACAAGAGACTCTGGCACTCGCTGGCTGGGAGGATACACATCCACTGGCAATTCCTACGTGGCTGCTCTCTGCTTTTCTGTTAGGGAGAGGAAGCAGCCCAGAAGGTAGCACAGACGGGGCCTTTTACTGATTCTGTCCTCCCACAGGACACACACAACAGCCCTGCTCTGCAAACCACCAGTCAGAGCCAGCGTCCCTCTGCAGCACCCAGAGGCACACCAGAGAGATGCCTCCGCTCCCTCCCCACCTGGCCATCAGTAGAGCTCACAGGATGCTCTGCAGCCACTCATGGGACTTCAAATCCCAAGGGAACGGCACCGTCCCATGGCATCCTGCCTTACCACCAATCCTGGCTGAGCAGAAGCTCAGGAAACCTTTGCCTCTCTCTGTTTTGGAATATGAAAAGTTACTCCTTCCCTTCACTTGGCTTAAGGGGGGAATCAACGCTTCATGCACTGGTTTTCAGGTTCTTCTTTCCTTTGCATTAAGGAGAGGGCAGCAGAATACGAACCTGAACTGAGGAGGCGCCTGAGAACAGGACGGAGGGCAGAGACTTCTGCAGCTACAGGAGGGAATGAGCAGCTCCATCCCTGGCCTCGGCGAGACCTCGACAGCCTCTCACCAAGAGAGCTCCATCAATCCCACTGCCCATGTCCCTTGCTCCTTGGGAGCAGAGCCCAGCCCCTCCTGGCTCCATCCTCCTGTCAGGCACTTGTAGGGAGCCATCAGGTCCCCCTGAGCCTTCTCTTCTCCATCTGAACCCCCCAGGCCCCTCAGCCGTTCCCATCACACTTGTGTTTATTCAAGCTCATGTCTCCGGTTGGGGTTGAAGCCCCCGGGTGGGTTTTCAGACTTCTCAGGTTTTCCAGAAATCCCGGAGTTGTCTCCAAGCCTTTCTGGTTCCTCTGCAGCCCCCCAGCACCGTGTTTATTCAGCTGAAAGCCTTGGAATTCTCTGCTAGTGGTTTCCATTGTTCTGGGCAATCCCCACCCGGGCTGTGTCCTCCTCTCTGAAAGGCAGCGTCTCCAGAGACATCGCTGCCCATGTCCTCATGATGGGCCAGCACTTTCAGGCTGAATCGCCTGAGAACTGACAGAGACACCCTCCAGCATCCGAACAGCTTGAGATGGGACCTGCGGTGAGGGAGAAACGGGACCCATCTCCTTTCTCCTGCTCCACACATGGGATGCAGAGAGGCAGGCGGAGGGGGGATGGAAGCTTGGGCCCTCCTGCAGTGCAGAAACAGGAGGGATGTGCTGGAATGGGAACGGAGCACGTCTGGATTTCCAAAAGGAGCCTCTTCCTTGCAGTGCAGAAGTAGCTGGTGGCATTCCACACTCTGCTGTAAGCGGTGATAGACCTGCAGGGTCTGGACCAGCAGAGCTTGCACATGGCCCTTCCTTCTGATGGGCAGGGTTGTCTCCAGCTCACAGCAGGCAAAGGGTGCTCCAGTGCTCCCATCACCAGGCAGGCATCTGACAGGTGCCATCAGCGTCCTGTTCCTTCTTCCTGCCCGCACAGCATACATCCTTTGCCTTCCTCAGCCCGCCGGAGTGCTGCTGTGCATCTGTGGGATCCCTCCTGGGGCACAGACACTGCCCCTGGCCTGGAGCAGAGCCCCCAGAGCAGCCAAAGCATCTACAAGGAATCTGCTGCCCATCGGCAGGGCCACAGCCACAGGAGCCAGGCAAGGAGAGCAGCAGGCCAGGGGAAGGGCCTGTAGGAGGGGAAGAGGAGGCAGGGAACACGCATGGCTCTGGAGCTTCCCATGAGCTTCTCCAGAACACAGCAAACATCCCGCACATCCCAGCGTGCCCCATGGAGCCAATGGGGCCATGGCAAGCCCAGCAGTGGCAGACGGGACAGGCTCAGTTCCTCATTTTCCCCCTGTCCCTTTTCACAGGGCTCAGACAGGGGCCCTCAGGGCACCAGGAATGTGCACTGAGGGTCCCCAGATCAGAGCTGGTGTACAGGGGTGATGCAGAAGGCAGGGAAGCTCAGGGCCAGTCAGAGGACACAGCTCTTATGGATGCACTGCTCAGCCAGCTGCATTTTCCTGCTTCCCTTTAAGCGAAGGTACCTCAGCTAACACAGCAAACCAGGCAGCTTCTACGTGGGGAGTCAGCCCCCGCCTGAGCCATGGATGCAGCTGAACCATGAATGCAGCTGAGCCATGAATGCACCTGAGCCATGAATGCAGCAGCTTTCTGCATACACTGCCTTGGTCGGCAGGAGGGGATGCCCTGACCCCAGCCTGAGCACACCTGGGTCTGGGTGCTGGTGGCAGCATGGGAGCACCGCACAGGGCACAGCACAGGGTGTCCGGGTCCCCTCGCCTGTGGGGCTGCAGGGGTCTGGCAGAACACCCACTGCACCGTCCTGCTGCCCATGGGCACCCTGCACAGCCCAGCTCCTCCCCCTGCAGCACCAGAGCCAGATCCCCCTGCACATGGACCAGGCTGCACTGGGCAGGATGCTGGTGCTGGGCAGGACGCACTGTGCTGCTCCCCACTGCACCCTGTCAGCCCCCAGAGTGCTGCCTGCCCCCCACAGTGACCATCCCATGGGAGCAACACCCCCAACCCCAGCCCCTGGCAGCCCATGGGTCTCCCGGGTGCAGGCTCCCAGCTCAGAGGTTGCACCAGAGACGTTTCCACCCTCCAGCTCTCTGATAAGCATCTGCTCCAGGAGAGGGAAATTCCTGCTTTGTACAGTGCAAAGATGCCCAGCTTTGCAGGAGCGGCCCCATCCCTTCCCCTGCCTCCAGGCTGAGCTATTTCACTGACTCGGCGGGTTGCAGCGGGGGCTGTGTAAGGAGAAGGGGTTACAACGCAGCATCACAGAACTCCAGCATCTCTGCTCCCTCCCGTGCCCACGCACACTCCCAGAACAAAGGCAGGGCAGGGAGCTGCGGAGCAGTGCCCAAGGAACAGCAGAGCGGAGAGGTGGATACCATGGCAATGTGCGGAGCAGGGGCCCGCGCCGACAGCCCTTGGACCCTGCCGTGCTGCATCGCACAGGGTGAGGCTGGAGCAGGACCAGGTCTGGAGCTGTGCATCAGGGCTGAGCGAGCACAGGGGGGTACGAGGAGGAGCTGATGTGAAGGAAAAGAGACCCAGCCCTTGCGCACAACCCCAGCAGGGGCTGGGGCAGGAGGAGCAGGGCAGAGCCCTCCCTGCAGCACAAGGTCAGTGCTCGACAGAGCAGAGCCTGAGTCCAGTTCTTCGACAGCAAAGGCAGCGCTGCCGCTGCCCTGTGCTTGGCAGCCGAGCCTGCAGAGCAGTGCTGGGAGCACGCCAGCACCCCAGCATGCCTACTCCCTATCCAGCAGCACCGGAGCAGCACCGCAACCATGCCAGTTTCCAACAGAGCTCTTTCCCCATCCAAGAGGGGAGCTCTCACTTCCCTTCATCCCCCCCGCACCCAGCAACGCTCTGCTCACCCCATGTCTGTTTCATCTCCTGCACCCCTCATCCCCCAGGGGCACCCCATCTCCTGCCCACAGTGACTTGCCCCAGAGCACAGGCTCCTCTCAGCCCACCCATCATCAAACCCTGCTCCCAGCTCTAATGAACGCTCTCCTTCCTGAAGTTACCACTACCCTTCAGGAAACTTCTTCCCAGCACTGACCACTTTCCAACCACTTGCACCCAATGCCCCAGGTAACCCCCAGCACTGCCCCGGTCTGCAACAGCCACCCGATAGCCTCTGTGGGTCACTGTGCCCTGATGGACACCCACCGTGCTGGGGGCAGCAATCACCGTGTCACCCTCTGCCCCTCCATGTCGCCCTCCACATCTCCATGTCACCCCTTGCCCCGTGGCACAGCCACCCCCTCCAACAGCGCGCGGTGCCCATGTCCTCCATGTCACACGCGGCTGCAGGCACCCTGCCCGGTCCCGTCTGCGGGCAAGCGGCCGTCAGCTCCCGCAGTCCGGCCCAGCCGGTGCTGGTGCCGTGCTGGAGCAGCGCTGGTACCGGCACCGTGCCTGTGCTGGATGCCCCGGAGCTGCATCTGCTCCCTCGCCCAGCCCAGCCGTCCCCGCGCCCGGGGCAGCCGGCGCAGCGCAGCCGGTCCCGGGCCGATGAGGGCCCCCGGCGGTGGAAGCGGCCCCGGGCTGCGGCCACACCGGGAGCCCCGGAGAGCCCCTGCCGCGCTGTGCCCCGGAAAGGCAGCGCTGCAGCGCGGCTGCACCCGCGTCCGCGCCTGCGGGCTCTGCGGGGAGAAGGGGAGCAGGAAACCGGGGAGCGGGGGGACACCGGGGCAGTGGGGAGCGGGGGCAGCAGGCACCGGGGAGCGGGGCAATGGGGAGCGGGGGCACCGGAGCGGGTCCGGGCCGGAGCCGTCCTGCCGGGCCCGCTGCCGCCGCGGCGGTGCGAAGTTTGCCGGGGGGCGGCTGCGCAGGGCGCGGGGCCGATCGCGTACTCACCGTCTGCTGCAGGTCGGGGATGCCGATGCGGACGACGATGGCGCCGGGTGCGGGCTCCTCCATGCGCGCCGCTGCCGCCAGCTTCGGGGAGCGGGGCCCGGCGGGGCTCCGGGCCGGCTCGAGCCGCGTATCCTCCCGCAGGCTGGCGCCCGGCTCTCCGGAGCGGGGCTGTCGCTCCGGCGGCGGCTCTGGCGGCGGCGACTCCGGGCTCTCATGTTTGCTGCCGGCGGGGCTCAGAGGCATGCTCCGTGCGGCGCGGCGGGGCGGCCCCACCGGCACCGGCACCGGCACCGGTGGCCGCGGTCACAGCCCGCCCGGGGGCCCTGCGGGTGGGGAGAGGCGGTCAGCGCGGCGGCGGGGACCCGCGGGGGGACCCCAGCAAAGGGCTGCGCGCTGCACCCCGGCCACCCCCGCTGGGACCTTTACAGGACCCCGGAGGGGGCACTCAGAGATCCCAGCTTGGGGCCCTCCCCCAGGAAGCCCCGGTCATCCCTGCGGGGGTCTCACAGAGGCACCCATGGGGTTCCCCATGGCAGGAAAAGCACCCACCCACCCCCGGCATCCTTGTGTTGATCCCCCCAACCGTACCTGGGAAATCCCAAGTCGGGGACAGACATCACCAAGCAGCCCCCCACCATACAGAGAGTCCCACATGTGCCCTCCCTCCCCCACAAGGTCTAATGCCACCGCATCCCCTCCCCCCACCCCTCCCACCCCCCCGCATTGAGTCCCATCAGCCGCTCAGCAGGGACCCTTCCTCATCCTCACAGCAGAGCATAGACCTGCCCCAGCTGAGCCCACCCCAGGCACACGGACACCAGAGCCTCTGCTCGCCCTCATCACCAGGGCCAGCACAAAGGGTCTGGACACTGCACCCTGGGGCAGAGGATGGGTTGTCCCAGCTTACGGGGGCTGCTCTGCTCGTTTGAGAGCCATCTTCTCTCCATCATCTTTGATAACCACCATCTCCCGAACAGCCCTGTCCCCCCATCTGCAACCATGATTCTCCATCTCCACGTTTCCACCAGCATGTCTGGAGGCCTGCCTGGCTCCTTCCCCATTGCAAGGGAGGCTGGGCACCAGCAGGACACGCAGCGGTGACCGGAGGGCTCAGCCCATCTGCGGGTTTCACAGGGAAAGTTCCTGGTTCTGATCCTATCAACTGTTCGTGCTGTATTGACCACAGAATCAACCAGGTTGGAAAAACAGCTTTAAGCTCATCCAGTCCAACCATTCCCAGCACTGCCAAGGCCACCACTGCCCCATGGCACTGAGGCCTCGTCTCCACGGGGTGTGAGCACTTGCAGGGCCGGTGCCTGCAGCCCTGCCCTGGGCAGCCTGTTCCAATGCTGAGCACCCTCTGGGGCAGGAATTGTTCCTCAGCTCCATCTAAACCTGCCCTGGGGCAGCTTGAGGCCGGTTCCTCTTGTCCCATCCCTTGTTCCTTGGAGCAGAGCCCAGCCCCTCCTGGCTCCATCCTCCTGTCAGGCACTTGTAGGGAGCCATCAGGTCCCCCCTGAGCCTTCTCTTCTCCATCTGAACCCCCCA
The DNA here is from genome assembly GCF_037157495.1 of Lathamus discolor. NCBI lineage: Eukaryota > Metazoa > Chordata > Aves > Psittaciformes > Psittacidae > Lathamus > Lathamus discolor. The sequence continues at coordinate 710,135 of NC_088884.1, forward strand.
GGTCCCTCAGCCGTTCCCCATCACACTTGGGCTCCAGGCCCTGCACCAGCTCCATTCCCTTCTCTGGCCCCGCTCCAGCCCCTCAATGTCTCTCTTGCAGTGAGGGGCCCAGAGCTGAGCACAGGACTCGAGGTGCAGCCTCACCAGTGCCCAGCACAGGGGCACAATCCCTGCCCTGGCCCTGCTGCCCGCTGTGAGGTCCTGATGTCCTGCTCAAGGGGGTCACCACTCAGTGCACACCCACACGGACCAGCCCCGTGTTCCCGGCTCCAGCAGCTCCCATCTGCCAGGGCTCTGCCAGGGGATGCCCAAGCCGCAGGATGTGGCTGTGCCCTTGTGCCAGGGGTTCAGGAACGGGAGGACAGTGACCTGTGTTGTCACCCCAGAAACCCGCCTCAGGGGGACCACGTGCACTCACACTGACCCAGGGCAGGCTCAGGTACCATTAGATCCAGCACAGAGCAGAGACACAAGCAGCCCCCACCACGGGCTGCTCTTCCTGCCCGTGCCCAGCTGATGACAGCCACAGGGACCCTGCCCAGCGGGTCAAGCCCTTGCTCCTTGGTCCCAGGCCAGGACAGGAGCACATGGGCTGATCCCTGCAGCACTGTGCCTGGGGCTGTGTCTGGTCCACCAATGGCTGGGAGTCAAGACTTTAACCTACATGACAATCCTCAAACAGAAATAGCCCCCCAACCACTGAGAGCCAGAGAGCTTCAGGGAATGGCCTGGATCCATCCAGGAAATGACTAACGGCTCTTCCTCCACCTCGAGGCCAGGGCACTGCACCCGTCAGAGCTCCCAGCAGCATTCCCAGCTGGAGCTGCAGAACAGGGACTGGTGGAGGAGGCTGCACCCATGGCGCTGGGTCCTGCAGAGCGAGCACCGCGACTGGCACCAGCCCCAGAACGGAAACCAAGGCTGGATCCTGACAAACAATGAGATCAGCCCAGGCGCAACCAAAGCCTCCGGGCTCCTCCTTTCCTCCGACCAGCGCTGCACCCTGTGCCCTGCGCTGGAGAGACACAAGTCCCTCTGCCTATCATGGAGGGCGTTGGGTTGAAGGGACCTTAAAGCTCCCCCAGCTCCAACCCCTGCCACAGGCAGGGACCCCTTCCACTGGAGCAGCTTGCTCCAAGCCCCTGTGTCCAACCTGGCCTTGAGCACTGCCAGGGATGGGGCAGCCACAGCTTCTCTGGGCACCCTGTGCCAGCGCCTCAGCACCCTCACAGGGAAGAGCTTCTGCCTCAGAGCTCAGCTCAGTCTCCCCTCGGGCAGGTTCGAGTCCTTGGGAGCAGAGACCAGCCCCGTCCTGGCTCCGTCCCCCTCTCAGGCAGCTGCAGGGAGCTCCAGCTCTCCTCTGACAAGGGGCCCGGCTCCCGCCTCTGGGAATTCAGGAAAGGAACACCAGGACCACCCCCTGGTGCTGCCTCAGCCGCCCGCAGGCACCAACCTCCATCCACTCGGCAGCAGGATCTGCCCCAACCCACCCACAGCCAGGGGGTCCCAGTGGGCTCCACTTGCGTCCTCTAGGGGACATCCCTCCCCCTGCCCACATGCTGCTGCTGTAGCTCTGCTCAACTGCTGCCATTCATGGGGTTCCTTTCTTCCCTGTTTCCTGTCTTGTTACTTCACTAAGGGGAGAAATCCAACGCTCCAGATGGTAATTGCAGGATTATTCCTGCTCCCCCCCCCCCCCCCCCCCCCCCCCAGTCTTCTGGTCCCTCATTAGTTCCCAATAATGTCTAAGCCACAACTGTGAATGGTTGGGAAATGCAGTGGCCACCCCCAAACTCCATCACAGACTTGCAGAGTCATTCACATTCATTTGCTCTTATTGAATCAACTTCTCTGCTGAGGCGAGAAAAAAATCCCTTATCTTGGAGGAAAAGATACAGGTTGAGTAGCTCAGAAATGATAACCCAGAGAGTCCCGGTCCGAGCCCAGGAAGACGGTGAGAAGCCATCAGCAGGAGTCAGAAACCCTTTCAAGAGGATTTCGCAGCAAGAGGCACAAACCAGGGATGCGTCCATCACCCCTCCCTGGTCCAGCAGAGCTCCCGCACGTGCACAGGAGCACCAGTGAGTGAAACCCAGAGCGGAGCAGTTGAGCTGGGTCACCACACAGCAGCCCCACAAGACGGTGTAAAGTTGAGCCCCCGTTACTTCTCATAGAGTGGGATCAGTGTTCCCCTATGGGCTGCCCCACTCCCCTGTCCCTGGGGCTACAGAGCCTCAGCCACTTCCCACATCCCTGTGACAAGGCAGCCATGCCGTACAGATCATCCCACACTGCTCAAACCACCGGCATCCATCAGGGATCCAGATCACCCTGGGTTAGAGGTAACAGAACCGTGGCCACCATACCGTGCATCACTGCCTTACTGCTGCTCTGGAGGGAAGCATCCTGCTGGGATACCCTGGGAATGAGCAGCACTAGCACTGCTCAGCACCAGCACCACAGCGGCGAGACCCCAGAAGGTGCCCCAGGTCAGACGTGAAGACCAGCAGCCCCGGGTCACAAGAAGAGCAGGAAGCAGCAGCCAGGCTGGAACTGCTGCTGTGGCAGGGAAGGGCAGTTTGGTGCAGCCAAAGGCAGCCCAGAGCGGGAGGCAAAGAGCTGTGGCTGCTGTCAGCATCAGCCCCGGGTCCTGCAGCCCTGGGGGAGCTGCAGGAGGTGGGATGTGCTCTTCCCATGACAGGGACACGGCTGCTGGCATCCAGAGCCACATTCGGAATCCTCTCTCCAAACTCCTTCCTCCAGGTCTGCCCTAGCACCCTCCCCTCTTCCTGGAAGGCTGCTTCTGACCCTCCCTTGCTTTTGCAATGGCCTGGTTTCTAGCCCACACATCCCCGGGGGTTCTGCCCCTCCTGGCTGCCCCCGGGCAGCTCTCTGCTCCTTTGTGCAGCGTCTACACACACATCACAGCAGCAACAGGATCCAGGCTCAGGCTTCACTGCAGCTGAACAAGCACCGCTTCTATGGTGTCCGCTTGCACGGCGTGTAAGGAAGGAGCTCTTCCCTGTGAGGGTGCTGAGGCGCTGGCACAGGGTGCCCAGAGAAGCTGTGGCTGCCCCATCCCTGGCAGTGCTCAAGGCCAGGTTGGACACAGGGGCTTGGAGCAAGCTGCTCCAGTGGAAGGGGTCCCTGCCCGGGGCAGGGGCTGGAGCTGGAATATCTTAAGGTCCCTTTCAACACAAACCAGGCCAGGGTTCTGTGATTCTATGATTCTAACACTAGGATACCGTCTGAGGCAGCTGGTGAAGGGAAACTCTTGACCTGTCCTGTTCAAATACACGATTTGCATTAACTAATTTAATCTTCATTATGTCAGAGAGCAAAACCAACTCAGGATTTCTGCCCTAATGATTAGAGAGGTTGCTGGGGGTTGGGATTTGTTGCAATTGAGTCCCTGTTAAAAGGGGTGTGGAAATGGTTGAGTCTTAAAGTTCCTTCAACCTGAACTATTACATGGTTCTGCTGCAGACCAGCACCGAGGCATTGCACTGGGACAGGGCACATGCACCTGCCCGCACCAGCATCCCCCCTGCTTGCAGCCCCAGCAGAGCCCCCCTCCACAGACTGGAGCCATGCTCGCTCCGGAGGCTCCCACAGGGAGCCTGCTCCTGGCTCCATCACAGGGGCTCCTCGCGCTTCCGACTGCTCCCAGCACCGGGAGCCCCGGTCACGCTTCCAGCACCGCCTGGAGCCCCCCAGCCCCCTCACCTCAATGGGTCTGAGTGTCCGTGTTCACGGCAGGCAGAGCCCATGGATCAGCAGAGCCTCCCCCCGCGCAGCCCCAGCGTTACTGATCGATCAGGGCTGCGGTCAATGGCCGCAGGCACGGACACAGGGACAGGCACCGGAACAAGCACAGGGACGGGCTCCCTGGGCGGGCTCTGTCCCCACCACAGGCCTGACCTCAGTGCCCAGAGCTCCGGCCACGCTCCCAGCAGCCAGGGCTGGTCCCGGTGTCCTGCCCAGCGCCAGGGCCCCGCAGTGCCGGAGCCGCCCTCGGTGCTTTTCTGGCACAAGCAGGTCCAGGTCACCCAGCACCAGTGTTTGCCGTGGCTCCGTTCCAGCGCCACGTCAATGGCAGCACGGTCTGTACCAGCCCAGCCTTATCCTTTGCCACCGCTGCCCCTGGCCTCCAGAGCTGCCCCATAGGGCAGGGCAGGCACAGCACTCGCCCCACAGTCTCGAGATGCAGGGAGCTCATGAGCAGCAGGAGCAGAGCCCATTGATCTGCCTTCGCCTGCCAGCAGTGTCCTACAGAACCTGATGGGTAATGCTAACGCCCATGGATTTTCCCTTTGCCTGTTTTTCAGGGTCACTGGGTCACTTGCGATATGTGGATGATTAAAGGGCAAGTCCCACTGCACTGCTCATGGGAGCAAACCCACTGCTCCAGCAGGCAGGGGGATGCAGAGTGGTGCAGGGGCATGAGGAGCAGCATCCTGTATCCACGCAGGGATCCTGTCTGTGGGGTGCTGGGCACAGGGGTACCTGAGAGCTGCCCCATCGCTGCCTGTATCTGCTGCAGGAGAGGAGCCCAGAGCCCAGCCACCAGCCACCAGTGCATGCAGCACTGAGGAACCCCAGGAGCAGATTCCCTGCTGAGGAATGATGGAATCACCCTGGTTTCCTCTTGTCCCATCCCTTGTTCCTTGGGAGCAGAGCCCAGCCCCTCCTGGCCCCATCCTCCTGTCAGGCACTTGTAGGGAGCCATCAGGTCCCCCCTGAGCCTTCTCTTCTCCATCTGAACCCCCCAGGTCCCTCAGCCCTTCCCCATCACACTTGGGCTCCAGGCCCTGCACCAGCTCCATTCCCTTCTCTGGCCCCGCTCCAGCCCCTCAATGTCTCTCTGTAGTGAGGGGTCCAGAGCTGAACACAGGATAGGTCTGTTTGGCCTCACTCGGCCAAGGCAAATTTTCCTGCTCTCTCCAGCCACTGTTCCAGCTGGATCCCAGTCCCCACAGGACAGGCACTGGGAACCCCTGCCCCTGAGCACCGGTTTTCCCTGCGCAGCTCCAGGTCACACACCCCGGCTCCAGGATGGATCCCCTTTCCCAGCCCCATCCCTCCCCATCACAGCCACGCTGCTGGCCCAGGTTGCGTCCCAGCCTGGTTTGCCCTGGAAGCAGCTACACCTCCTGCTGGTCCTGTCGAGCAAACTGACACAGGAGCGGGAGCGAAGGGCTGCGGGAGGAAGTCAGTACCAGCCCCATCACACTGCGCGCACAGCCCTGGCAGTGCCTGTACCGGAGAATCACAGGTTAGGGATGGAAGCGACCTTAGAGAGCATCTGTAGCCTCCCAAACCCAGGTTCCTGCCACATGCCACTTCTCGGGGTCTGTTTCTTGCTCTGAACGCTGCCCCTCCAGCCTCCGTCACCTGGAGCAGGGCTCAATGGAGCAGCCTCACCGGGATGCACTGGGATCCAGGGGCTTCGTGCTCCCCCCGCAGCCACTGAGCGCGGGTGTAGCCATGGGAACATCACTGAACACGGTCACCATGGAAACCAGAGCCACACACTGTCACCAGCACAACATGCTGCCATCAGCACAACACGCTGCCACCGAGCACATGCGAGGCCCTGCACACCCCGCGGGGTCCCTGATCCTGCCGCTGGTCCCTGATGTGCACCCTGCGGGGTCCCTGGTCCTGCCCTCTGCCATCTCCTCCATGCGCAAGGGATGGACGGGAATCTCCTCCCATCCCACAAGCCACTGAACCCACCAGCTCCTCACATGGAGCCAGAGCATAGGGACACACACACACGCGCAATCTCAGTACAGGAGCAGATCACTCCTGGGACAGACACACGAGGACACCGCCAGAAGGAACAAGACCCTGGCAGGAAGCACACACAGCCGCAGGCTCCCAAGCCCGGTTTACGTTGGAAGGGACCTTACAGCTCCTCCAGCTCCAGCCCCCTGCCATGGACACCCCTGCAGGTCAGCACAGCCCGGAAGGGTGCCACAGCCCAAGGACAAGGAAAGCCAACCACTGCGTTCTCACACATCCCACCCTCACTCACAAGCTCCTCTGTGTCCTCACGTGGAGCACAGACCCACGGCAGAAAGAAGCAAGAAACCTGCTGCGCAGGACCTACTCCCCATCATCACCATCCTCACCAGCGCGGTCATATTTCCGTAGTCATTATATGCAATATAAACGAACTGAGTGGCAAAGGGGGGGTGCGCATGCTTTTGGAGGAGCGATCCCCATGCGCCTCGGTGCTGAATAAAGCATACCTACTTTACAACTCTAACGAGCTGTGGAGTCTACCCGCGTATCACCAACCCCACGCCCTCACTCAGACTCACTGCAGTGGCCTGTCCCCGTCCCAGCACAGCGCCAGCACCACCCCAGCCCTGCTGGGGCTCCCCCAAGCCCCCCAGCAGAGCGCGGGGGTGCTGAGCCCGTCCCTCGTTGAGTCTCTGACCTGTTCCCGAGGGCTCGGTGCCGGTGCCGGGGTGGCCACCACCCCACAGGAACATCCCGTACCGCCACCACCCTGAGCTGCTCCCGCTTAGCCCCTGGCTAATAGGATAACGCTGCCTCCATCTGCCTGTCTGGGGCTAATCCCTTCGGCATCCCTCCCCTTCCTGCTCCCATCCCGCAGTGCGGGAGCTGCTTGGGAAGAGGGTCCGGGCAGCAGCCGCAGGATGGGCACAGCAGGGACAGAGCAGGGCAGCACCCCGTGATGATGAGCAGCCTCCCCGTGTCCCGCAGACCTGGGCTCCTGCTGCACCGGGAGGGAAGGACCTTCCCCTGCAGGGCTGGGAACAGGAAAAGCAACAGGGATTGCCTGAGCCAGGCCCAGCTCCGTGGCCCTGCTTCCACTGGGATCTGCTGCTCTGCTGCGGAGGGAGGAGGACCAGGACAGAGCGGTCTGCTGTGGAGTGACCTGCTCCAAGCGTTCTTGTGACACTGCCACAGCAACGGGCTTGGGACCTGCAACTCCCGGATGTGCTCTGGGAGCAGGCAGGATAGACTCAGAACCACAGAACTTGATGAAGTTTGGGTGGGAAGGGACCTTAAAGCTCCTTCCATTCCAACCCCCTGCCACGGGCAGGGACACCCTGGATCCCAGCAGGATGGGCCCATGCAGACCTGGCTGGTCCATCTCCCCCAGGACCTCTCCTCTTGATGCCTCCTCAAACACATCACATAGCAATGACCCACCCCTGACTCAGACCCTCTCCTGCACCACTTACAGCCTGATCTCACCCCAACCCCTGCATCCTCAGCTCTGCCCCCAGTACCAGGGCCGGGGGCTCCGTCCCAGTGTCCTGGACAGGTCACCCCATCCCAGGACAAGTGGTGGACCCCGAGCCCCAGCCTCTGCCGTTACCTCCCAGGGTGCTCCCTAGGGACAGGGCAGAGCTTACCTGGAATGTGTGGCACGGGCGTGGGGTCACAGCACTCCCTCTTCATCAACCTGTGGACAAGAGAGCAAGGACAGCGTCAGTAGAGAACCAGTTCAGCATCAGCGCAGCATCAGTGCAGCACCAGCACATAGTGCACCAGTGCCGCACCAGCACCACACCAGTGCTATGCAGGACACCAAGGAGAGGGGCAGAGTCACCTCCAGCATGTGCTGCCCCACTGCAGCAGCAGCCTGAGCCCTGTGGGCCCATCTTCACCCCACAGACAGCACATTCACTGCCCTCCAAGGGGAGCCACAGGTGATCTGCCCCTCAAGCCCCTGCTCCACAGCACAGCTCACTGGGACCATGCATGAGGATAATGCAGCTTCCCAAGCGAAGAGCCCAGGTCAGAGCACCAGGGAAGGTGATGCAGCCACCGTGGGTCGGTCGGGCTCCCCGGCACCTCTCACCACCTTCAGCCGGTGACTGCAGTGCCTTGGGCTAGGACAGGAGCAGCCACGGGCAGGTGAAGCAGAGAGGTGCCCGTGACACCTCTGCTCTGCGCTGCGCACGTGTGAGCTCTTTGCTCACTCCTCACCACGGCTCCTTCCCGGGCGAGCGGCTGAAATGGCTGCTCCAACATGGAACATTGAACCTGGATGAGTCACATTCCATGGAGCGGGGCTGCAGCAGTGCCAGTGGGCGCAGGGTGCTGTGGGGGGCGAGGGCCAGGACCCCACTTGTGGGTGCATGGGGAGAGGGGGGTGACACTGGGCTGAAACCTTCCAAAGAGCAGCTCCAGCGGGAGCACTGCTGGCACATGGACAAGTGTAAAGCGACACTGTTGAAGTCCCATGGGGCCATCCCAGGATGCTCTAGACAGAGCTGCTGCTGCCCCATTGACACTCCCCCTGAGAGCAGCTCATGGGACCACGTGTGCCATGAAACACAGGAAACCACCTCAGCTGCTAATGTAGGACCTGCAGAACGGCCACAGGGCACATGTCCTGCTCCAGCTGTGCGCATCTGGAGAGTGGGCCTGGGGAGAGCTCCATCTGGAGAAGAGAAGGCTCAGGGGGGACCTGATGGCTCCCTACAAGTGCCTGACAGGAGGATGGAGCCAGGAGGGGCTGGGCTCTGCTCCCAAGGAACAAGGGATGGGACAAGAGGAACCGGCCTCAAGCTGCACCAGGGCAGGTTTAGATGGAGATGAGGAACAATTCCTGCCCCAGAGGGTGCTCAGCATTGGAACAGGCTGCCCAGGGCAGGGCTGCAGGCACCGGCCCTGCAAGGGGTCACACCCCGTGGAGACGAGGCCTCAGTGCCATGGGGCAGGGGTGGCCGTGGCAGTGCTGGGAACGGTTGGACTGGATGAGCTTGAAGGGCTTTTCCACCCTGGCTGATCCCACAGTTTAGTGACCACAGTGACATGAGTCCCTCTCCTGCGCCTTGGCACCAGGAACACCAAGACTGAGCAGGGCTCTGGGGCAGGGGCTGCTGTGCCCATGGGGACATCAGACCTGGACAAGCATTGAGGGGAAACACCACTGGGCACAGGGATGCACAGGGTGGGACCGACCAGCCCCCCTCCATCCACACACCATCCAGAATCTCTTCCTGCAGCACAGAGCATGGTCCAAAGCCAACAAGGGATCACGGATACAGTGGGCTTGGGCTGGAGCTATTCCTGTGGGGAATAGGTGCCTGCACAGCCCGGGCACAGCCGCACACCTCTGGTGGGCGCAGGACTTGGCCCCATCAGTTGTGTGGCTCCAGGGAACCCACCAGGCTCCCTGGGAAGATGCAGAGCCAGGAGGACTCAGGAACAGGAGGAAGGAATGCCCAAAGGGAGAGAAAAACTGGCCTCAGAGAAAGGCAGGAGCGAGATCAGTGCCGGAGCAGGTGTCAGTGACAGGGGACACAGTAAAAGGCTGCAGCACCCTGAGCACTGAGGGAAGGAGACAGCGCTTCTGTTGTCCTCATCTCTCAGCACGAGGGCAGCAGAAAATGGCCTGGATGCGGCACTGAGGGAACACGGCCGTGGCACTGCAGCTGAATGGGGCAGCCCCTGCCACGGGGAGCCCACGGGTCGGAACGGTGACAGTTCCGTGCCGGGTGCGGAGGCTCCCATGAGTGAGGATACCAACGGCTGACACCAGCAGCAGTGACGGGGCTGTGCCGGGATCACCCCCAGCAGGTCCCGCGGCAGTGCCAGAGGCAGGGGAGGGCAGCGAGCTGCTCCTGAGGGCGGCTCCGAGCGGCAGAGCGGCTGCTCGGCCTCGCTCCATCTCTTGGCTCTCATCCACACCATCCCCTTTCCACCAGGACCTCCAGCACACAGGGGGGCCAGCACGACCCTCTCCTCCAGAGCTCCATCCTTCCTGCCCCCGGGTAAGCAGGCCCCAGAGCAGCACCAGCCATGGGAACACACAACCAGTAACAGCAGAGGCACAGGAAGCGGCTCAGGAGATAAATTAAATGCCTGGGACAGGAGCATCTTCTCCCAGCGCTGATAACAAGCAGAGGAGATTCATGAGTTTCTTATTGGACCTGACAAATTAAACTCTTCACAGAAGAATAAATTATGCAGACGATACGCGATGTATTTAGGCTGCAGCTTGCAGGATCCCGGCCCACAATCCCTGAGGATCCTGCTGGCTCTGGAGCCACAGGGGCTGTGTTCAGAGGAGCAGGGAGAGCTCCAGGGAAGCTGTTACTCCTCCTGCTCATCAGCGGCAAATCTGCCTCATGCTTGTCTAAGTCTGACTCTTGGATGACAAACATCGACATTCCTGTCTTTTCCTGCAGCTTTTTCCCTTTCCGGGATAAAAACTGAAAGAGGGGGAGACTGAGCTGAGCTCTTAGGCAGAAGCTCTTCCCTGTGAGGGTGCTGAGGCGCTGGCACAGGGTGCCCAGAGAAGCTGTGGCTGCCCCATCCCTGGCAGTGCTCAAGGCCAGGTTGGACACAGGGGCTTGGAGCAAGCTGCTCCAGTGGAAGGGGTCCCTGCCCGGGGCAGGGAGTGGGACTGGGTGAGCTTTAAGGTCCCTTCCAACACAAACTGGTCTGGGGTTCTATGATTCTATGATAAGAGGCAGCTGCAGACTCAAAGCAAGCACAGCAGCAGGTCCGAGCCACCCAACAGACACAACATGATCGGGAACAAGTCAGGGGAAGTAAAATCAGCCCCAAGACAGCTGGGAGCTGAGGAGCATCTGGAGACTCCTATGTCAGGAGACTGGGAATGTCCATGGGGTTACAAGCGCCTCAGCACCCTCACAGGGAAGAGCTTCTGCCTAAGAGCTCAGCTCAGTCTCCCCTCGGGCAGGTTCAAGCCATTCCCCTTGGCCTGTCCCTACAGGCCCTTGTCCCAAGCCCCTCTCCAGGTTTCCTGCAGCCCCTTTAGGCACTGGAGCTGCTCTCAGGTCTCCCCTTCAGGAGCCTTCTCTTGTCCAGGCTGCCCCAGCCCAGCTCTCTCAGCCTGGCTCCAGAGCAGAGCTCCGTGGCCTGCTCTGGACTCACTCAAGTAGGAGACACAGAGGATAGAATCACAGAACCATAGAACAGTTTTGGTTGGAAAGGACCTCAAGACCATCCAGTTCCAACCCCCCTGCCATGGGCAGGGACACCTCACACTAAACCATCCCACACAAGGCTTCATCCAACCTGGCCTTGAACACTGCCAGCGATGGAGCACTCACAACCTCCCTGGGCAACCCATTCCAGTGCCTCACCACCCTAACAGGAAAGAATTTCCTCCTTAGATCCAATCTAAAAGGACGGGGCTCAGCCCGCAGCCCCCATGCTCCAGCGCCCTATGTCCCGTACCTCCGCACACAGGAGTCGCACCCCGTTCCCAAGGGATCCTTCGCCACAGTGCGGGGCCTGGCAGGAGCCTCCTGCGGGAAGGAAGGTGCCCCCGCGCTGCCCGGACCCGCTTCCGCCCTGCGGAACAGCCGCGGCCAGGGTCGAGCGCTCCCGTTTCCTCCCATTCTCTGCGCTCCATGAGAATGTCTATAAAAAGCCGACAGATCCAGACCTGGAAGCCCGAACCACACCCTAAAGGAGCCGGGAATGCCAGCGTGTCCCGGGGAGGCAGCCCGAAGCCCCAGGGAGGCCGGACACAGCGGCTCTGAGCCCGAGGGCTTCTCAGTGCCAACGAGCCCAACCAACCACCAACCCCCTGAGGTCCCCACCGTCCTGCGGTCATCACCCTGGCATGGAGGAGCAGCCCAAAGCCCCAGCTCCTTCCCAGCCAGCAGCGCCTGAAAACAGGGGATGCTCACGGGGCGCATCCTGCACACCCGGGCTCTGCTCAGCCCCGTGGTCCCCAGCGCCACCCGAGGGGGCACAGCCGGGTGCCTGCAGCACCCAGAGCCCCCGCGCGGGGCCGGTGCGGGCAGCTCTCGCTGCGGCCAGAGCGCGTCCATCAATGTTTAATGAGTGGAGCCTGCTCCCGACCGGCTTCTCCGGTTACCGAGTCCGTGTCTCCGCACCGAGGTGCTGCCGGTGCTGCTCAGGGCCCCATCCAGGGAAGTTCGGGCTGATCCCGCACAAAGGCAGCGCTGCCCTTCCCACGCTGCCATCAGGAGCCAAGACACGGAACCAGCGCAGTGCCTGTTGTCACAGTTACAGCAGCTCCGTGTGTGCAGGAGTGGGATGGCAATTCACTCCCCGTGCTCCTCTCGGCTGCACGGCCCCCTCCCCCCCGTCCAGTCCTGCCCCACAGAGGGGGGGGTTCCTGCCCCACAGAGGGGGGGGTTCCTGCCCCACCAGGCCATCAAGCTCCTGCTGCACCCCGGCTCCTCCTCCCGCTGTTCCTGGTGCCAAGGGACCACCAGACCCCACGTCCCGGGTTAGCGGTCAGCACTGGGCTGGAGCAGGGCAGGACACGGAGAGGACCCTTCCCCTCTGCCCCTCCAGCCCTGCTGAGCAGAGGAGAGCAGGGCAGGAGCCCTCCCAGCCTGACCTCCTGTCCTGCGAATGTTCCTCAGGCCAAAAGGCTGCTCCAGTCTCACATCCCATCACACAGCTCTTCCCTGTGAGGGTGCTGAGGCGCTGGCACAGGGTGCCCAGAGAAGCTGTGGCTGCCCCATCCCTGGCAGTGCTCAAGGCCAGGTTGGACACAGGGGCTTGGAGCAAGCTGCTCCAGTGGAAGGGGTCTCTGCCCATGGCAGGGGTTGGAGCTGGAGGAGCTTTAAGGTTCCTTTAACACAAATCATCCCATGATTCTGTGATACCCCAAACGCCACCCCTAGCCTGGGCCCAGCTCCACACAGCCCCACTGCCGCCCCACATCCTGTGCTGTGTTCCAGGGCAGGCCCAGCCTCCATCACCCCCATGGTCAGGGACCCACATCCTGCCGGGACCCCTCAGCTCCACATGGGCATTGCTGTGCTCTGCACCCCATCCCCATCCCCGTGCCCATCTCCATGGTGCTCCTCACCACTTGCAGATGTGCTGCTGCTCAGGAGTGCGGAGGCAGCAGCGGGAATTTTTAGCTGATGAAATCTCAGCAGCACACTCCATAGTGAGCTGCTGGTGCCTGTTCCTGTGCCCCCCCGGACACAGCGGTGGTGTGAGAGAACACACAGCGCAGCATTATTCATACCACAATAGTAATATTAGGCATACTTGGGTGTTATCCTGAGGCCCCTTCCAACTCCAACAACCCTGTGATTCTCTGCGTATTGAGGTGTTACACAGCCTGTACAGCAACAACACAAAAGATTACTATCGAAGAAGACCTTGTAATAATCTCTTTCACACCCTTCTTTGCCCTCAACCCCTTTCACCACATATCTGGCCAGATGGGCAGAGCACAGAGGGGTCCTGTGCAGTGCAAAGTGCACACAGACCTTGTCTTGCATTTAAGTGTGGGTATAAAAAGACATTATGGAACCGTGTTCTGTGTCTCCATTACCCACGTTGCTGTTGAGACAGAAGGACAGTGGAAGTTGTGAGTGAAGTTTATCCCTTGGGAGAGCTGGACCAAGAGCAGGCCCATGCAGCAGCTGATGCCAAGTCCCCAGCCCACATCCCTGGCACAAACCCGCAGGAGGCAAGAGAACATCTCATGGGCCAGCACAGCCAGAGCCTACCCACCATGCCCTTCCACAGGCGCCATTGCAGAGCTGGCCTCGTGTCTGAGGCTGTTTCTCACTGGTGCCTGGCAGCTGCAACCCTTCCATCACTGAAGGCTTTGAGGGTCCCTGCCCCTTGGCATCAAGGCAAGAAGCAGCAGGTACAGCACTTGTTTAAATCCTATTTGCTTAATCCATTGCTCCCTCCATGCTGGCACCGGGACTCACACAGGCACTCACAGGCACTTATGGGTACCAGCACCAGGGCAGGTAAACCCGGCTCTGGAGCATCCTGCTCCCCCTGACCTAGGTCTGAGGAGCAGGATGTGGCACAGTCGCTTCTCTAGCAGTTCCCTGGGACCCACAAAATCACAAGCTGAGGCCCAGAAACAAGACCAAACCCACACAAAACCCCTACAAGGACTGCCCGGTGCAACCCAACCCAGAGGACAGCTCCTTATCCATGACTGCCTGAGGGGGAGATGGCTTTGAAATCACGGAACCTTGGAACGGTTTGGGCTGGAAGGGACCTTAAAGCTCATCCAGTTCCCACCCCCTGCCAGAGGCAGGGACCCCTTCCACTGGAGCAGCTTGCTCCAAGCCCCTGTGTCCAACCTGGCCTTGAGCACTGCCAGGGATGGGGCAGCCACAGCTTCTCTGGGCACCCTGTGCCAGCGCCTCAGCACCCTCCCAGGGAAGAGCTTCTGCCTAAGAGCTCATCTCAGTCTCCCCTCGGACAGGTTAAAGCCATTCCTTCTTGTCCCATCTTACTACGCAAACGGTGCTTACACACAAAGGAGCACAGGCAAATGGTGTGTTGAGCATCCAAGCAGAGCCCTGGGGGCAGATACACCCTATTGTGCACGGGTACAAGGACCACAAACACGTATGTTCCAAAAGCAACCACACTACCAGAGCATATGCGTTCCCCACAAGTCCCACTTCTGCCTGATGCTTTTGGACCACCCCGCGGGTGTCATGGTCCCCATCCCTGATGCAGGCTCTGAAAAGCAGCGATTCTGTTCCCAGCACATCCCAAGCCCAAACCGCGGCCCCTGCTTCCAGCACGTCCGTGCGGCTGCAGACAGCACCTACCCCCGAGCACACCGAGCTGCGGCGAGTCCCAGCCCTTACCCCCGAAACAGCCTCCCGCGACAGCCACAGCCCCCGCTCTCCATCCCACACAGCCCAAAGCACGGCGCAGCCCAGCACAGCGCCCGGCTCCGGCGCAGCTGCTGGTCCCAAGTGCCGGATCCCAGTGCCAGCCACGGCCCCGGTCCGCAGGCATCCCACTGCAAACAGCGCTGCGGCCGCCCCACACGCACATCCCACCGCGAACCACAGCTCGACCCCAGGATGGGCACCGACCGGCCCAGTTCCCCCCACACAGCCCCGGTAGGACTCCGGTGCCAACCGGTAGCACCAACCACAGACCCTGACACACATCATCCCCCCCCCCCCGGCATCCCACACACAGCAGCGCACAGAACCCGGCCCCCGCCGCCGAGCTCCGCCGGTACCAGGGGCTGCTGCCGCCGCCATCCCACCCGCCTGCACCGCCACCAGCGGCAACGGGGGCAGCCCGCGGCGGCAGAGCCCTGCCGGAGCCGGACCCACAGCCGGACCCGGAGCCGAACCCGATCTCGGACCCAGCCCGGAGCCGAAGCTGAACTAGGACCCGAAGCAGGAGCCGAAACCGGGGCCGGAGCAGAACTCGAAGCCGAGCGCGAAGCCAAACCCAGAGCCGAGCCCGGGGCCGAAACCGAACTCGAAACCGGGGCCGGAGCCGAACTCGGACCCGGACCCGGACCCAGACCCAGACCCGGACCTGGACCCAGACCCGAACCCGGACCTGGACCCGGACCCGGAGCCGATCCCGGCGCCGCCCCCCCGCCGCCGCCGCCCCGGCCCCGTTACCTGCGGGGCGCGCGGCGCGGCCCGAGCCACCATCGCGGCGGCGCGGCCGGGGGCAGCGGCGGCGGCCGCCGGGAGCGGGGCGGGGCGCGGCGGGGGCGGGCGGCGCTGCGAGCGCGGCCCCCGCCGGAGCGGGCGTTAGTTTAGGGAGTTGCCATGGCAACGGCGGCGCGGCCGGAGGTGGGCGGGGACCTCGGCGGCACCGGACCCGCCCACCGCGGCACCGGGACCCCCCCGCATTGCCCCGGCTCCGGTTCGGGCCCCCCCCGCCGTCGGCGGGCAGCGGAAGGACCGGGCCCCGGCGAGCCCCTTCCCGGGGGCTGCCCCGGCAGCCGGGCCGGGACCCTCACGCCGAGGCCACCGCACGGCGCTGCCGGTCCGGCCCCACCGGTCCCGCAGCGCAGCCCCGGGGCCAGCCCGCCCGGGGACCCCAGCGCGAGGAGCTCCGGCGCCGCTGGCCCCGACGACGCCACCGGGCTGCCCTCGCCCGGGCTACCCCGGCGGCGAGCAGAGGAGCCCAGCCACGGTCCTGCCGTCACACGGCCGAGACTCAGCCCCGGTGCCGCCGCTACCCGGCCGAGGCTCAGCCGCTGGTCCCGTTACCTGGCAGATCCCGGTGCTCCTGCACAAGCTCCCGGCGCCCGCGGAGCTGGAGCCTCCAGGAAGCCCGCGGCCGACGGCTCAGCCCCTTTCCTGCCAGGAAGGGGACGGGACACCCCCGGCCCCCCCAGGCTTCCGCGCCCCCCGCTCCCGGTGTTCGGCCGCAGCCTCCGGATGTCCCGTGCCACCGTGTGTCACCCCACACATCACCGGCATCAGCGGAGGGTGCTGAGCATCACCGGGCGTGCTGAGCATCAACGGGGCGTGCTGAGCACCGGCGGGGAGTGTTGAGCATCACCGCGGGGTGCTGAGCATCACTGGAGGGTGCTGGGCATCACCGGGGAGTGCTGAGCATCATTCGCGGGGGTCAGGATGTGGCTCTGCAGCCTATCTGGGAGCCAGGAAGCACCTTTTGCCGGAGCCGGGATTCTCCCTTCCTGTGGGAGCACCGTGAGCCGGGAGGAAACCCCGACGGAAGCCTGAGAGCTGCAGCAGTGCCGGACGGACGAACAGTCCCCGCATACCCATCATCCGCCTCCTGGTGTCCCCCCATCTGCATCCCGCTCACCCCCCTGCAGCCATCAGGGGATGTCTTTGCTGCTCCCCAAGTCCCTGCTGCCACGCCAGGGGCTGGGAAGCAGCACCAAGCTCTGCCTTTGGCCTGGTTTTGGTCAGGGGATGCTCAGCTGTGATCCTTTGGGTAGTTTTTAGCTCACGAAGCCAAACTTTCTGGATTTCCTTCAGGATCCTGGAAAGCCAAGGACGCGCTGCTCCTGCGGAGCTGGCACCTTCCCCTGGTCCCACTGCTCCCAGTGTTCTCCAGGTGCTGCGGGGCTCACATCAGCAGCTCAGAGCTGGTGCTGTGCCCATGTCTGCAGCACCACAGCATTGGGAACACGTCCCATTAGGGCAACAGGTCCTGGGGTGTGGGAATGGGACTGACTTTGGACACAGGGCAGTGGGATGGTGCCGCAGTCACAGCCCTGAGAGCCCCTCCAATGCAAAACCACACACGGATTGGTCCAAACAGAGGCCAAGCAGATCCTGAAGCTGGGTGATCTTAGGGTGCTTTGCACCCCAAACCTTTCCATGATTCTAAGAACGGTGAGGGCAGCGATGGCAGAACAAGTTCGTGTGCCCGGCAGCAGCAGGAAGGGCAATGGGAGACCCTTTCCAGGTCTCAATGAGCTGTGGTAGGGCAGCTCATTCCTGAGCTCCTTCACACCACACTAGACACGGCACAGGCAGCATCTGACATGGAATGTGGCAGCTCCCTTGGGACCAGCCAGGTGTGAAATGGAGCTGGAGTGAGCTGGGAGGGGAGACATCACCGAGGGGAGAAGTGCTAAAGATGTGCTTGGCTATGGGGTCCCTGCAGCAGTTGACACATGTAGTGTGGATGAGGAGCCCCATGCGATGTCTCTACATGCATGAGCCACAACATGCACACAGAGCACCCCTAAGCCAGGGATCATGGAATCCCAGACTTTGGAAAATGACCTTAAAGCTCCTCCAGCTCCAACCCCTGCCACGGGCAGGGACCCCTTCCACTGGAGCAGCTTGCTCCAAGCCCCTGTGTCCAACCTGGCCTTGAGCACTGCCAGGGATGGGGCAGCCACAGCTTCTCTGGGCACCCTGTGCCAGCGCCTCAGCACCCTCACAGGGAAGAGCTTCTGCCCAAGAGCTCAGCTCAGTCTCCCCTCGGGCAGGTTCAAGCCATTCCCCTTGGCCTGTCCCTACAGGCCCTTGTCCCAAGCCCCTCTCCAGGTTCCCTGCAGCCCCTTCAGGCACTGGAGCTGCTCTCAGGTCTCCCCTTCAGGAGCCTTCTCTTCTCCAGGCTGCCCCAGCCCAGCTCTCTCAGCCTGGCTCCAGAGCAGGGCTGCTCCAGCCCTCGCAGCAGCTCCGTGGCCTCCTCTGGACTCACCCCAGCCCCAGCACAGTCCTGAGGAGGGGACCGATGTTTGCGTCCATGTAGAGGTGAAGTTTATGGACACAGCCCTGAATGACCACGGGCTGTGCTCATCCCAGTGGAGACTCATGCTCCAAAGAGATGCCTGGCCATGACACCACGTGTGGAAGCTCCTCAGGCAGGTCAGGCTGTTGTGATCAGGCCGGAGGTCGAATGAGCACGTGAACAGACGGGCTCTGGCTCAGTGGGGTCCCGAACAGCGGCGCTGCCATGAGGCAGTTGACTGGGGGGGACCCGCTCTGGGGGCCCCCATCCGCAGGGAGCAGCAGCAGGGCTGCAAACAAGGGCTCCGTGCGCAGACCGGAGCTCTCTGCCTGCGCTCCCGTCTGCAAAGGGCAGAGCGCAGCAGTGGCAGCGTGGCGGGTGGGACGCAGCAGGAAGCTGTGTCCCGACAGGAGCGCACAGCCGGGCGGAGGCAGAGCCCATCTGGTCCCTCAGTCTGGCGGCAGGAGCGTGGTGCAGACCAGGCAGGGTCTGGGGAAGAGGCACTGCCCGAGTCACGGGGCAGGGCTGGGAGCCATCCACAAGGAGCCGAGCAGGTCCTCACGGTGACACGCGCCCGTGGGGAAGGAGCTGATGCTGGCCATGGGAAGAGCCATTGAATCATAACTGGCTTGGGCTGGAAGGTCCCTTCCCAGCCGTTGCATGGCTGTGCCAGCAAACGCCTCTCAGCACATAGTGACACCACTGCTGAGGCACTCGGAGTGCTCAGGGAGGGCTCCCAGGAGAGGAACCATAGAACCATGGAACCATGGAATCAACCAGGCTGGAAAAGAGCTTTAAGCTCATCCAGTCCAACCATTTACCAGCACTGCCAAGGCCACCCCTGCCCCATGGCACTGAGGCCTCGTCTCCACGGGGTGTGAGCACTTGCAGGGCCGGTGCCTGCAGCCCTGCCCTGGGCAGCCTGTTCCAATGCCTGAGCACCCTCTGGGGCAGGAATTGTTCCTCAGCTCCATCTAAACCTGCCCTGGTGCAGCTTGAGGCCGGTTCCTCTTGTCCCATCCCTGGTTCCTTGGGAGCAGAGCCCAGCCCCTCCTGGCTCCATCCTCCTGTCAGGCACTTGTAGGGAGCCATCAGGTCCCCCTGAGCCTTCTCTTCTCCATCTGAGCCCCCCAGGTCCCTCAGCCGTTCCCCATCACACTTGGGCTCCAGGCCCTGCACCAGCTCCATTCCCTTCTCTGGATCTGGCTCTCTGTGTGCTCCAAGCCCCACCGCCTGGAGAGCTGGGTTCAAGGTGGGTCCCTGTCTGCAGAGTGCACCGTGGGCTGGTCCAGCACGAGGAGCCTGAAGCTCTGGATGAGGCCATGGCTGAGCACGTGGCTCCTTGGGCACAGGGACCCTGTCCCCAGCCAGGATGAGCCGTGGCAGGTCAGGGCTGGGTTGCAGAGGGCAAACCAGGCTCCATCCAGCCTCTGCTCCTCGCTGACACCACCAAAGCACCCAGCATTTATCCCCTGTCACCCTTCCCAATGCCCAGCAGTGCTCCTGGAGTGAGTGCAATAGCTGCAGCTGGGGTCTGCTTGGACCTGGCTGCACCTTCCCCTGCACCGAGCCCTGCCTGGCTGCATCCTGCCCCTGCACTGAGTCCCCTGTGGCCGCCCACAGAGTAAGCTGGTACTTCCCAGGACTGCTCCTCTGTGCCATGTCCCATGGGCTGGATCCCCTCCTGTTCCCTTCATGGCCATCCCGGGCTGGCCGGTAGGAAGCTGGTGGTCCAAGGGAGCTCTAAAACCGGACAGACGCAGGATGAGGCTTGCGTTTCCCAGCTCGGATGACGGCAGAAGGAGCAGCTCTCTCTCCTTGTGCTCACAGCGTCCAAGCAGCTGCTGTGGGGCTCTGAAATGTCGCGTCTCCCAGGCTGACAGAGGCGAGCCTCGGGCTCTGACACAGCAGCCTCTGAGCCTGCTGTAAGGGCGTTCTATGCTTCCGGCAGCACGGGCTTTGGTGAGCACCTGTATCCCACTGAGCATCTGGGATGAGCCTGATCCAGGCTGGAACAGACCTGTGGCAGTGCCCAGCCACCGCCTGCAACTCCCCAAACCCACGTCATGGTCACACTGAGGCACCTCCTACAGTACCACATGGAACCATAGAACATGGACTGGTTTGGATTGGAAGGGACCTTAAAGCTCCTCCAGCTCCAACCCCTGCCACGGGCTGGGACCCCTTCCACTGGAGCAGCTTGCTCCAAGCCCCTGTGTCCAACCTGGCCTTGAGCACTGCCAGGGATGGGGCAGCCACAGCTTCTCTGGGCACCCTGTGCCAGCGCCTCAGCACCCTCACAGGGAAGAGCTTCTGCCTAAGAGCTCAGCTCAGTCTCCCCTCAGGCAGGTTAAAGCCATTCCTTTTTGTCCCATCTTGTCCCAGAGAAGAGCGCGGCTCATCCAGGGCTTTCTGGATGCCCCCAGCTGCGCCGTGGAGCTGTTTGATGCATTTCATGTCCCCAGCCCCACTGCAGGATGCACGGTGGGTGCACAGCTCACCTGCTGCTCCAGGCAGCATTCCCTGTCCTACCCCCGAGCCTGGAAGCGGCCAGGAGGGTCCTTGCATGGCCTGGCCAGCTTGGGGCTGGCAGCATGGGCCTGGGGAGGGTGGTTGGCAAAGGGAAGCTTGTTGGATGTAAGGAGTTCTGTGCTGTGCGGGTGGTGAGGCTCTGGGGTAGGGTGCCCCGTCTGTGCTTCCATGGTTGCACAGGGACACGCACAGGGTCATGGGGGGGATGAAGGGCACAGACCAGGATGGCTTCAGGGACCTTTATTGCGGCCAGTGGCCGGCTGCACCACGGGCAGGGAGCAGGGTGCTGGGTGCAGTCCTACAGGGGTGCTGAGTGCTTGGTGCTGGGTGCCGGTGCAGCTTTAGGCGCTGCACTTGCAGACAAAAGGTTTCCTTTTGGCACAGGAGTCGCTGAACCAGGGCTTGAGATCTAGAAGGGAACGTGGCCGTCACCGGGACACGCGTGTGTGCATGTGTGTGTGTGTGCCCATGTGTGTGTGTGTATGTGTGTGTGTGCACATGTGTGTGTGTGCGTGTGTGTGCATGTGTGTGTGTGCGCGTGTGTGTGTGCGCGTGTGTGTGTGCATGTGTGTGTGTGCACGTGTGTGTGTGCACATGTGTGCACTTGTGTGTGTGTGCATGTGTGTGTGTGCACATGTGTGTGTGCACGTGTGTGTGCACGTGTGTGTGCATGTGTGTGTGTGCATGTGTGTGTGTGCAGGTGTGTGTGTGCACGTGTGTGCGTGCACGTGTGTGTGCACCTGTGTGTGTGTGCACGTGTGTGTGCATGTGTGTGTGCATGTGTGTGTGTGCACGTGTGTGTGCACATGTGTGTGTGCACGTGTGTGTGTGCATGTGTGTGTGTGCATGTGTGTGTGTGCAGGTGTGTGTGTGCAGGGTGTGTGCACGTGTGTGTGTGCATGTGTGTGCGCCCATGTGTGCGCATGTGTGTGTGTATATGTGTGTGCATGTGTTCACGTGTGTGTGCACGTGTGTTTGTGTGCATGTGTGTATGCACGTTTGTGTGTGTGCATATGTGTTTGTGTGCATGTGTGTTTGTGTGCCCGTGTGTGTGCATGTGTGTGTGTGTGCACGCAGTGCGCACATACGTGCGCATACATGTGCGTGTTTGATCCCGCACAGCATGTGTGTGCTTGTGCACATGTATGTGTGTGCGCATGTGTTCATGGGTGTGCACACCCAGGTGCCACCCACCACCGTGCTGGTGGGGGCCAGGGGGACTGGGGACACCCATTGACTCGGGATGCTGGTGACCAGGAATGCCGGTCACCATGGAGAGTGGTGACCAGTGGTCACCAGTGGTGCCAGGGACCAGGGATGCCGATGGCCGGGGATGGGGGTGTGGGGGATGTCAGTGTCCATGTTTCCATGTCTCCATGCCCCCATGTGCCCGTGTCCCCATATCCCCATGTCCCCGTGTCTCCGTGTCCCCATATCCCCATGTCCCCATATCCCCGTGTCCCCGTGTCCCCATGTCCCCGGTGTGGCGCTCACCGCCCGTGTCCTGCAGGGCGGCGCAAGTTCTCTTCTCGGCGGCGGGCGCCTGGTGCCAGGAGCCATAGTCCAGCTCGGAGCTGTCGGACCAGTGCCAGCGGTGGCTCTGCAAGGGGGGGACACCGTGACGGCAGTGGTGACACCGGAACATGGCGGGTGCTGGGGGGGCCGGGTCCTGCGCTCACCCCCGCTGGACGGTGCAGCCCGATCCAGAGGCCACCGCTGCTGCTGTCCTCGTCGTCCTCGTCGCTGTCGCAGGGGCCGGAGCCCAGCATGGTGGCGATGGTGCGGTGCTCCGCGGAGCTGTGCACCGACGCCAGGTGAGCCTCAGCCCCGAAGCGCCGGCAGAAGGCCTGTGGAGGGACGGGGGTGACACCGGTGCTGGCCCCACCGCGGGACCTGACCCTGAGCCCCCATCACCAGCATCAGCCCTGGGCACCAGCACCAGTGCCTGCCCCCGAGCCAGCCCTGGCTCCTCAAACACCGCCCCAGACCCCGCATCCTCATCCCAGCCCCAAAGCTCCAACCCAGCCCCTGGTCCCCCCTTGGCTGCACCCAGCAGGAGGGGGGGCAGAATGAGTGCTGCGGTGCCCACAGTGCCGCACAGGGCAGAAATAGGGCTGTGGGGGGATGTCCCCGCAATGGGAACAGGGGTTGGGGACTGGGACTGGGACTGGGAACTGGGACTGGGAATTGGGGTCTGGGAATGGGACTGGGGGTTAGGTCAGGGTTTGGGGGCTGGGACAGGGGCTGGGGGCTGGGTGCAGAACTGGGGTCGTGGCCCAAACCGCCCCCCACTTTGGTCCCTCCAGGCCCCTCCTCACCTCTGCCTGTGTCCAGCTGAGCTCCTCACAGAACACCCGGTAGCACCCGTCCTGGAAGGACACCCAGCCCCAGGCACAGGCGGCCACGTCCTGCCCTGCAGGGGTGTCAGGCCCCAGTGTCCTCCCCGTGCCCCCCTGTGCACCCCATGTCCCCAGTGTCCTCCCCTTGTTCCCTCGTGCTCTCTGTCTCCCCATGTCCCCCCCCCCGTGTCCCTCTGTGTCCCCGCATGTGCCCCTGCGTTCCCAGTGTCCCCCTGTGTCTCCCCACATTGCCATCTCCCCATGCCCCCCATGTACCCCATGTACCCCACGTCCCCTGTGTGTCTCTGTGTCCCTGCACTCACCGTGCAGCCGGGGCAGCAGCAGGAGGCAGCTCAGCAGCCCCAGTGTCCTGGTGGGGCCCATCAGTCCCTTCCCGGGGGGGGGGCACTGGGCAGGATGGGGGATGCTTAGCTCCATGCTGAGCCCCCAGACCTCATGGCAGGGGCATGGGCACCCCAGCCTGGCCAGGGGGGAGGCTGTGGGGTGCAGCTTTGGGGGTCAGGGTGCTCCAGCAGCACACAGGGAGCAGCAGTGGGATGCAGAGCCGGGAGTACAGGGATGCAGGGTTATGGGGTGCAGGGTTGTGGGGTGCAAAGTGAAGAAGGGGTGTAGTGGTGCAGGGGGTGTGAAAGGTTATGGGGTGCAAGGTACAGGATCAAGGAGTGAGGAGAGATGAAGGGTTATGGGGGGGTGCAGGGTCAATGGTTGCAGTGTCATGGGGTGCAGGGGTGCAGAGTGTGGGTTGCAGGGGGAGCGAGATGCAGTGAGCAGGGCTGCAAGACAGAGGGATTTGGGGTGCAGAGGTGCATGGTGTGAGGAACAGCACATGTGGTGAACGCAAGGAGACAGGGTGCAGGGTGTGGAGTGTGGGGTGCATGGGTTCAGGTTCATGCTGTGTGGTATAGGAGTGCTGGGATACAGGACAGAAGGTGCAGGGTGTCATGTGCAGGGGTGCAGGGTACAAGGGTGCAGTCATACAGGGCTGCAGGGGCCTGAATGGCTGTGGCTGCAGAGTGGGGTTGCAGGGGGAGCAGGGATGCAGTGATCAGGGGTGCAGGACAGAGGGAGTTGGGGTGCAGCGTGCAGGGGTGCAAGGAGTGAGCAGCAGGCACGTAGATGCAGGGAGCAGGGTGCAGGGAGCAGGGTTACAGGGATTTGGGGTGCAGGGGATTGGGGTGCAAGGAGCAGAGGTCAGGGCGCAGGGTCTGGGGTGCAGGGCGCAGGGTCTGGGGTGCAGGGCCGTGGCGCAGGGTCTCCAGCGGGGCAGCGGCCGCCCCACGCCCAGAGCAGCCTCAGGGAGAGCCGCAGCCCCCGAGCCCCGGGGCCGCAGGGACTCACGTGTCGGTGCTCGGTGCTGCCGCGGCGCCGGCCGGACCTGCGCACCGCCGCCTGCTCCGGGGAGATTTATCCATGCCGAGCCCGGGAGCCACCCGCCGTGTCACCCCAGGGCCGCATGTCACCCGGCCCCACAGCGTCACCCGGCCCCACAGCGTCACCCGGCCCCACAGCATCAGCCCAACGCAACCGGGCCCGGCCCCACAGAAACACCGGCCCCCAGTGCCGCAGCTCAGCCACGCGTGGCCCCGAAGCCTTTGATGGGAGAGATGAAAGAGGCTCCATGGGCTCTGCATGACGCGTGTGCTGCGTGTGCAGTGTGTGATGTGTGATGTGCTGCAAGTGCCACTTGTGCCACCTGTGCCACGTGTGCCGAACGTGCCGCGTGTGATGCACGTAACGTGCGTGACGCATGTGCCGCGTGCCATGGGAGCAACGTGAGCAGTGGATGCTCTGGATGCAGTGGGTGCTGTGTGTGCAGAGGGTGCTGTGTGTCCCACACCACCAGTGCTGCCTCTCACCTCATGCTGGCTCCTGCACAGCTGGTGGGTGCTGCCGCTGTGCTGATCACCAGTAACGGGGATTCTGGGCACAGGGAGAAGCATCCAGAACTCAGGGTGCTCCACTGGGAAGTGTGCTGTGCAAGGGATGTGCACTTTGTAGCCCTGGGATGAGGGCAGGGGGTGCCCAGCTCCCTGCGGGATGAGGGCAGGGGATGCCCAGGGGATGCCCAGCTCCCTGCGGGATGAGGGCAGGGGGTGCCCAGCTCCGTGCGGGATGAGGGCAGGGGTGCCCAGCTCCATGCGGGATGAGGGCAGGGGTGCCCAGCTCCATGCGGGATGAGGGCAGGGGGTGCCCAGCTCCGTGCGGGATGAGGGCCGGGGATGCCCAGCTCCGTGCAGGATGAGGGCAGGGGATGCCCAGCTCCGTGCGGGATGAGGGCAGGGGATGCCCAGCTCCGTGCAGGATGAGGGCAGGGGGTGCCCAGCTCCGTGCAGGATGAGGGCAGGGGGTGCCCAGCTCCGTGCAGGATGAGGGCAGGGGATGCCCAGCTCCGTGCGGGATGAGGGCAGGGGATGCCCAGCTCCGTGCGGGATGAGGGCCGGGGATGCTCTGCAGGGACAGCCCCAGCGGGTGACCCCGGCCCCACCGCAGCCTCACCCCCTGGCCGCGGTGCCGGTTCCTGGGTGCCTCCGTGTCGCTGGCTCCGAACCCGGGGGTCCCGTGCCCGGTTCCCGCAGCGCTTCACGCCCCGAGATCAAACCCTGCAGCGGCCGCGGGACCGGCGCCAGGGCTCGGCGCTGCACGGCCCGGAAAGGAAGAGAAGCTCCCCGCGGTGCCACGGGCTGGGGCTCAGCGCTTGCCGGGGGACTCGGCACACAGCGATGGGGTTTGATACCCATCTATGGGGATAGGCACGCAGCCGTGGTGCTCAGCGCCCTGGTTTGGCAGGCAGCGCGGGGCAGCGGCTGTAATGGAAAGCTACTGATGGGGAAGGAGCCGCCCGGGCTGGAGCCTGCGGCACTTGACAGGGCCCAGGGACCGCGGCAACGCTGATCGCCGGATACCGAGACAACGAGAACGCTGATAACGGTAACGGTGATAACGATAACGGTGATAGAGATAACGCTGATAACGAGAACAATGATAGTGAGGACAAGCCGCCCTTCCAGGAAAGCAGAAGTGGGCAACGGCCGGTGATGCTTCTCAGAGCCATGTCAGCCGGTGGCTGGGGTGGAAAATGGGGATGGGGTGGCTGAAAGTGGGGACGGAGGGAGAAGTGATGTAGAGGGGATGCTGGGATGCAGGGGTAGATGTGGAGTGGGATGCTGGGGTGCAGAGGGGGATACAGAGGGGGGATGCAGGGGGGATGCAGGGGGGATGCAGGGGGGATGCAGAGGAGGGATGCAGAGGAGATGCAGGGGAGTGAGCCTTTGGGTCTTGGTTGTGTCAAGAGCCGACAATCACAACGGTCACAAACCAGCCTCAGCCCCAGCTGTGCTGAAGGGGGAGCATGGCCGGTGCTGAAGGGAGATGCTGGAGGTGATAAACACACCAGGACACCCCATTTTGGTTATGGTGATGGTCTTTGCCCCCTCTCCAGCCATGTCATGGCCCGGGCATCCCTGGGCTGGGTGCTGGAGCCGGGTGAGCTGCGGTGGTGTTGGGGGTCAGAACACTGCAGAATGTGTCTGTGTGTTCCCCAAACATGAGAGGATGAGGAGCAGCAGCATCAGCACAGCCAAAGGGCAATTGTGCCGGGTGCCAGGAGGGACCACACAGCACATATGGGCTCCTACACAGCATATATGTGCTCCTACACAACATATGTGGGTTCCTACACGTCACATATGGGCTTCTATGCAACACATATGGGCTCCTGCACAGCATATACAGGCACTACAAAGCATATGGGTGTCTACACTACATAAACAAGCTCCTACACAACAAACAGGTGCCTAAACGACGTATATGGGCTCCTACACAGCTTACATAGGCCCCTACCCGACATACACAGGCTCCTACACATCACATATGGGCTCCTATATGGCACGCATGGGCTCCTACACAACATATGTGAGTGTCTACATAATATGTATGTGCTCCTATACAACACATACAGGTGCCTACAGATCATATATAGAACCTTAAAACCACAGAACCAACCAGGCTGGAAAACAGCTTTAAGCTCATCCAGTCCAACCGTTCCCAGCACTGCCAAGGCCACCACTGCCCCATGGCACTGAGGCCTCATCTCCACAGGATATGAACACTGCAAGGCCGGTGCCTGCAGCCCTGCCCTGGGCAGCCTGTTCCAATGCTGAGCACCCTCTGGGGCAGGAATTGTTCCTCAGCTCCATCTAAACCTGCCCTGGGGCAGCTTGAGGCCGGTTCCTCTTGTCCCATCCCTTGTTCCTTGGGAGCAGAGCCCAGCCCCTCCTGGCTCCATCCTCCTGTCAGGCACTTGTAGGGAGCCATCAGGTCCCCCCGGAGCCTTCTCTTCTCCATCTGAACCCCCCAGGTCCCTCAGCCGTTCCCCATCACACTTGGGCTCCAGGCCCTGCACCAGCTCCATTCCCTGCTCTGGCCCCGCTCCAGCCCCTCAATGTCTCTTGCAGTGAGGGGCCCAGAGCTGAACATTCAAGGTGGAAAAGGTGGCACCCCGTGAACCTCATGGAGTTCAACGAGGCCAAGTGCAAGGTCCTGCCCCGGGTCAGGGCAACCCCCAGCACAAACCCAGGCTGGGGGTAAGGGATGGAACAGCCTGAGGAGAAGGACCTGGCCCGCTGGGGGAGGAGAAGCTCCCCATGGCCCGGCTCCCGTGTGCGCTTGAGCCCAGAACCCCCAGGGCGTGAGCAGCAGCGCAGGGAGGGGACGCGTGGTCACACGGAGCTTCTTTGCTGTCCCCTCCCTTGCTGGTGCACTGATTCCATGGTAATTCCCCTCCAACCCATCCCATGCCATGATCCGCTCCCCAGGACACTGCGGTCCCACTGCTGCTGCCCCACAGGAGGTGTCACTGATGTCACTGGTGCCACTGGTCTGACTGGTGCCACTGGTTCTAACTGATACCACTGGTGTCACTGTTAACGCTGATATCACTGGTCTCACTGATGTCACACTGATATCACTGGTCTCACTGATACCACTGGTGTCACTGGTCTCCCTGATGTCACTGGTGTCACTGGTCTCACTGGTTTTACTGGTCTCACTGATCTCACTGGTGTCACTGGTCACATTGGTGCCACTGGTCTTACTGATGTCACTGGTATCACCGATGTCACTGGTCTCACTGGTGTCACTGGTGTTGCTGGTGTCACTGGTCTCGCTGATGCCACTGGTCTCACTGGTCTCACTGGTGTTGCTGGTGTCGCTGGTGTCGCTGGTGTCACTGGTGTCACTAGTGCTGCTGGTGTCACTGGTCTCACTGATGCCACTGGTCTCACTGATCTCACTGGTGCTGCTGGTGTGGCTGGTGTCGCTGGTGTGACTGGTGTCACTGGTGCTGCTGGTGTCACTGGTCTCACTGATGCCACTGGTCTCACTGACCTCACTGGTGCTGCTGGTGTCGCTGGTGTCACTGGTCTCACTGATGTCACTGGTCTCACTGGTGCTGCTGGTGCCACTGGTGTCACTGGTGCCGCTGGTCTCACTGGTGTCATCAGAGCCGTTGCAGAGGTGCTGCAATACCAGCCCCATTCCAGGAAAGCAGAAGTTGGGGGTTCCAGGAACGCGCCCCTGGAGCAGCCATAAAAGCTCTGAGCGCTGGAGCCGGACCAGCTGGGACACAGGGAGCGACCGAGGGACCAGCCTGGGCCGCAGCACCCACTGACCACCAGGGACGCACCGGAGCTGACCGGTGAGTGCCACGGGAGCCCGCACCCATCCTGCCCCCAGCCTTGGGGTCCACAGCCCCACCCATCGTGCTGGCGCTGTCCCACCCGCAGGCAGGATGCGCTCAGGGCCCCGGCTCCCGCCTCGCCTGCTCGGCTGCCTGCTCCTCGCTGCCTGCCTGGGAGGTGACTCCCGAGCCCGGCCCTGGGACCCCCCCGGGTCGCGCCCGAAACCCCGATCCCTTGAACCCCTGAACCCCGAAGCCACAACACCCCCATCCCTGACCCCCTGATCCCGAAGGCCTCATCCCACATCCCTGATACCTCCTCCCTGATCCCAGCTGCCTGTTCCCAGCTCCCTGCTCCCTGCTCATTGATCTCCACTCCCTGCTCCTTAAACCCCAATTCCCAGCCCCAGTCCCTGCTCCCAGATCTCAGTTCCTACTCCCTGCTCCACAATTCCCAGCCCCTGGTCCCCAGTCCCTGATCCCATCCTCATCTCCATCCCATAGCAACCCAGGTCCCAGCCCTGCCCATGGAACCCCTCGCAGGGACTCCCCTGAGGGAAATGGGGGTGTCCCTGGATGGTGGGTCCCATGAAGGGGGTGTCCCCAGGGGGGTGACCCTGGGTTTGGGGAGCAGTGGGTGCTCTGGGTGCCCCCCATCACTGTGTGCCTGGTGCATTGCAGGGTGCCTGGGTGCCCCCCCGGCCCCTGCCACTGTGCAGGGGGGGGTCGCAGCCTCCTGCCCCCAGAACTGGCGCTACTTCAGGGGCTATTGCTATGGGTTCTTCCAGCAGCAGCTGAAGTGGGCCGAGGCTGAGGTGGGTCCGGGGGGTCGGGGGGGGTGTCTGGGAGTGCTGGTGCTGGGTGCTGACATCCCCATGCCCCCAGGCTGAGTGCGAGCGCTACGGGCCCATGGGGCACTTGGCCTCCATCCACAGCCAAGGCACCGGCCGCGTCCTGGCCGCGTACCTGCAGAGCCAGAGCCAAGCCGCAGGCAACATCTGGATCGGGCTCCATGACGAGGAGCACGTGAGTGATGTGGGGCTGACCCGGGACACGGGGACACTGTGGGGACATGGGGGATACCGGCCCAACGTGGACACAGCCTGGGACACACAGACCCAGCATGGGCACCCAGGCACACGTGGGGACACGGACACACCATGGGACACACAGACCCAGCATGGGCACCCAGGCACACGTGGGGACACGGACACACCATGGGACACACAGACCCAGCATGGGCACCCAGACCCAGCATGGGTGCACAGACACAGCATGGGGACATGAACACACCACGGCCCCACTGACCCCCATAAGACACACGGACCCCCATGTGCCTCCAGTCCCGGCAGTGGAAGTGGTCGGATAACTCAGCCTTAGACTTCACCCACTGGGCCCCGGGACAGCCCAACAACATGTGGGACAACGAGGACTGTGTGGTGCTGCACTACCTCTCGGGTGAGCCGCGAGGACAGGGGCGCATGGGGGCACAGGGGGACATGGGACATGAGGGTGCGTGGTAACCGTGGGGGAGTTGGGGTGTCGGTGCTAAAGGGGTGATGGAGGTGACGGAGGTGGGGTGACGGGGATGGGATGATGGAGGTGGAAAATGGAAATGGGGATGGTGGAGATGGGGGTGATGGAGGTGGGGTGATGGATGTAAAAGTGTGACGTGGGGTGCTGCTGACGGAAAGGGGGTGCTGGTGGGTGCCGATGGTGGAAGAGGGGTGCTGAGGTGTGCCTGGGGGTGCTGGTGGTGCAAGGGGTGCGCCGGTGGTGGAAGGGGGGTGCTGGGGGGTGCAGGCGGTGCCTCTGACGACCCTCTGCCCGTGCCCAGGTTTCAAGCTGTGGCACGACTACCCCTGCGACAGGAAGTTCTCCTTCGTGTGCCAGCACCGGCTCTGAGGGGCTGCGCCCTCGAAGGGGGGACCCTGGGGAGCCCTCCCGCCTGCACCCCGCGGCGCGCCCCCAGCCCCGCGCTCCCTCGTGCGCCTCCCCGTGCCCCCCCCCGCACCCCTGGCACCCATAAAGCTCGTCCCCAGCACCCAGCCCCCGCCTGCTCTCCTCCCACCGCGCGAGGGGGCTCCGCCGGTGCCACCCCCGAGACCGCCCGCTCCCCGTGGCTGCGGACAGCGGGGCCAAGCGGGGCTGCGAGGACCCCCCTGCCATGGGGCGGCTCCTGCTGCCCGGGGGACCCCCCTGGACACAGCAGAGAACGCACGGGGCCAGGGGTGCTCGGGGGGACTTTATTGTAGGGGGGGGGACGTGGAGGTCCGGGGGTGACGGGGGGTGACGGGGGGGACGCCGGTCTCCGGGTGCCCCTCCTTAGGCCGCGTATTTGCAGAGGAAGGGTTTCCTCTCGCTGCAGGACTCGATGTCCCAGGACATGAAACCTGCAGGAGAGGCGCCAGCTCTGGGGCCAGGCCCCATAACAGCCCCCAACTGCCCCCAACCACCCCCAACTGCCCCCAAACACCCCCAACTACCTCCCAACCCCCACATGCCCCACATCACCCCCAACGACCCCCAACTACCTCCCAACCACCCCCACCTGCCCCACATCACCCCCAACTGCCCCCAAACACCCCCAACTTCCCCCAACCACCCCCACCTACCCCACATCACCCCCAACTGCCCCCAAACACCCCCAACTGCACCCAACCACACCCAAGTGCCCCCAACCACCCCCAACTGCCTCCCAACTGCCCCCAGCTGCCCCACATCACCCCCAACCACCCTCCAGTACCCCGCATCACGCCCCATCCCCTCCATCACCCGCATCCCCCCCCCATCCCTGTCGGGCTCTCACCGGCCGCATCCTCCAGCGCGGCGCAGCGCGGCCCCGCGGCCCCGTCGTCCCCGTCCCAGGCCGAGTAGCGCCGCCGGGACCCGTCCACCCAGGACCAGGCCTGGCCCTGGGCACCGCCACGGGTCAGCGGCAGGGGCGGGGATGGGGACAGGGGCAAGGATGGGCAGCGACAGCGACAAGCAGGGACAGGAAAGAGATGGGGCAGGAAGGGATGGGGACAGGGACGGGGACAGGGACGGGGACAGGGACGTGAACTGGCAAGGACGGGGATGGGAACAGGGATGGGAAGGGATGGGCAGTGACAGGGACAAGGATGGGGACAGGGACATGCAGGGACAGGGATGGGCAAGGAGGGAGATGGACAGGGACAGAGATAGGGTGGATGGATGGATGGATGGATGGATGGATGGATGGATGGATGGGTGGATGGATGGATGGATGGGTGGATGGATGGATGGACAGACAGACGGATGGGTGGGTGGGTGGGTGGGTGGATGGATGCGCTATGGGCAGCACTGGGGGCATCGCAAGGGGCACCCACCCGCCGGTAGAGGCCAATCCAGACGTTGTCATCATCGTCCTCCTCCTCGCGCTGCGGGTGCTGGTGCCGGTGCCGCTGCTGGTGCTGACTCCGGCTGATGAAGGCCGCCAGCGCCCGGTGCTCCTCGGGGGTGTGCAGCGAGGCCAAGTGCCCCCCGCCGCGGGCAGCCTTGCACCAGGCCTGGGGGCACAGGCAGGTCGGGGGGGACCGCAGCCATGGACGCACACGCACAAACCCAGAGACCCCGCACCTACCTCTGCCCGGCGCCAGCTCAGCTCCTGCCCGAAGTACCCATAGCAGTGCCCCCCCAGCGACAGCCACTCGCGCGGGCACGGCCCCGCCTGCACCCCTGCAATGGGGACTGAGGTCAGCCCTGGGACCCCCCCATAGCCCTGCCCATAGCCCCGGCTGCGGCCAGACCCCTGCTTAGGGGGCTGACCCTGGATCACTGCGTTTTGAGGAGCTGGGGATGGCAGAGGGTGCAGGCAGGGGGTGCTGAATGGGTGCTGGGTGCAGGGGGTGCTGCAGGGTGCTGCAGGGTGCTGGGTGCAGGCGGTGCTGCAGGGTGCTGGGTGCAGGCGGTGCTGCAGGGTGCTGCAGGGTGCTGGGTGCAGCGGGTGCTGCAGGGTGCTGCAGGGTGCTGGGTGCAGGCGGTGCTGCAGGGTGCTGCAGGGTGCTGGGTGTAGCGGGTGCTGCAGGGTAAAGGCAGGTTTTGGGGCGCTGCGGGGTCTCACCTTGCAGCCGGGGGCTCAGCACCAGGCAGCCGATCAGGCAGAGCCCCAGGAGAGCCGCGGGTCCCATCCTGACTTGCGCCGAACTGGGAGGCTGGAGCAGGCCGAGGTCTTTATAGGGACGATGGGCGGGGGATAGGACACGGGTGATGGGACACGGCGGGGAACCACACCGTGTGTGACCTGCACTGACGGGAGCGCCCACGGCACCCAGGGCTCCTGGTGGCACCCACACACCAGCGCTGGGCGCGCTGCCCAGCCGGGATCAGATAAGGAGCAGGACCCGGCACCGCGGCGGCTCCAGGCAGACACGCGTGGTGGCTCCGGCCACGCTCCCAGGGGACACGCGTCACGGCTCCCGACATGAGCCCAACGGACACGTGTCACGGCTCGGGACGCGCTCCAGACAGATCCATGTCACGGCTCGGGACACGCTCCCCAGGGACACGCGTCACAGCTCCGGGCACGCTCCTGATGGACACACGATGGCTCCGGCCATGCTCCAGCAGGTCGCTCTCCTCACCAGGACCCAGCCTGGATTCACCCATCTGCAGCTTCTGGGCCCCCAGTGCACATCTGGGTGCAGGACGGGGCCCTGATGTGACATCAGGGGGCAGGATGCCACCCAGTGCAGGTGTGGGGTGAGGATGTCACCCAGTGCAGGTGTGGGGTGCAGGATGCCACCCAGTGCAGGTGTGGGGTGCAGGATGTCACCCAGTGCAGGTGTGGGGTGCAGGATGCCACCCAGTGCAGGTGTGAGGTGAGGATGTCACCCAGTGCAGGTGTGGGGTGCAGGATGTCACCCAGTGCAGGTGTGGGGTGAGGATGTCACCCAGTGCAGGTGTGGGGTGAGGATGCCACCCAGTGCAGGTGTGAGGTGAGGATGTCACCCAGTGCAGGTGTGGGGTGCAGGATGTCACCCAGTGCAGGTGCAGGACGGGCCCAGCTCTGGGCAAGTCTCCCCAGGGCTGCTCGCGCAGTGACACCCCCAGCCCTGGCTGAGAGTCAGGACGCGGCCGGGGGGCTGGGGCTGGTGCGTACAGAGGGGACATCGCCGCAGGGACACCAGTGACACCTCCCGGGCACGTCCCCAGCGGGTCCCTCGGCACGGGGACATTGCTGCCTCTGGCACCGCGAGCAGGCAGGGGTGCGAAGGGGTGCGAAAGGAGGAGGTGCAGGCAGGGCGCAGGCAGGGGTGGATGTCAGGCACAGGCTGTGTGCACTGCGGGCGCTGTGGGTGCTGGGGGCAGGCTGTGGGTGCTGGGGGCAGGCTGTGAGCTGTGGGTGCAGGCTGTGGGTCCAGGCTGTGGGTGCTGGGGGCAGGCTGTGGGTGCTGCGGGCAGGCTGTGAGCTGTGGGTGCAGGCTGTGGGTCCAGGCTGTGGGTGCTGGGGGCAGGCTGTGAGCTGTGGGTGCCGGGGGCAGGCTGTGAGCTGTGGGTGCTGTGTGTCTCTCACACTGTCCCCAGAGCCCCCGGGCCCAGGCGGTGCCGCACCGGGGTGCTGTGAAGCCCTCCCCACATCCCAGCGCCAGCCCAGCCCCAGTGGATGCAGCAGCCGCGGCAGGACGGTGGCTCTGGGGCACCGTGCCCCAATGCACAGCCCACATCACAGCCACCAGCACAGCACGCACCACCGGTCACCGGCTGCGCCCTTCATCTGCTGCCCGTGCGATGGTGCCAGGAGCCTGCGAGACCCCCCCGGGGCCAGGCAGAGGGCAAGGGACGCATCCACACCACAGCAACAACCTTTATTGGGAGTATGATCAGAGCAGAGACCCCGGGAACCCCCCAGCACCCCCAGCCCCTCCCCCGGGACCGGGGCTTCCGCAGCCCCCCCCCAGCTCCGTGCCCTCGCCCGGCGCTTGGCTCCAGCATCACTTGGGCTTGTCAAAGAGCTCTGCGACGTCCAGCATGGCCTGACGGATGTGCCTGCCGAAGCGCTTCGAGTCCTGCGGGGCAGCACCGTGAGCCACAGCCCCCCAGAGCCCCCAGGCACCGCAGAGCCACGCGCTGGGGTGTGCTGGGAGGGACCTTAAAGCTCCTCCAGCTCCAACCCCTGCCACGGGCAGGGACCCCTTCCACTGGAGCAGCTTGCTCCAAGCCCCTGTGTCCAACCTGGCCTTGAGCACTGCCAGGGATGGGGCAGCCACAGCGTCTCTGGGCACCCTGTGCCAGCGCCTCAGCACCCTCACAGGGAAGAGCTTCTGCCTAAGAGCTCAGCTCAGTCTCCCCTCGGGCAGGTTCAAGCCATTCCCCTTGGCCTGTCCCTACAGGCCCTTGTCCCAAGCCCCTCTCCAGGTTTCCTGCAGCCCCTTCAGGCACTGGAGCTGCTCTCAGGTCTCTCCTTCAGGAGCCTTCTCTTCCCCAGGCTGCTCCAGCCCCGCTCTCAGCCTGGCTCCAGAGCAGGGGGTGTTGAGCCGCTCCTCACCAGCACCCCAAGTCTCCCCATCCCATCCCCATCCCGTTGCTGTCATTCCCGGCCCCGCTCTCACCGTCTCAGGACTCGAGAACTTGCTGGACACGTGGAAGTTGATCAGGTTTTCCCCAGCTATCATGTAGGAGACACCATAACCGTCATCCGCCACCTGCGTCAGGGGGCTGGGGTCACCTGCCTGCAGCATGTCCCTGCCCAGGGCCACGGTGGGTATGGGGCATCAGCTGCCCCTGGGACCCTCCAGCACCCACTGGAACCCCAGGACACCCCCATGACCCCCAGGATCCCCCCATTATCCCCCAGGACCTCCCTAGTTCCCCAGCCCAGACCCCCCAGCACTCGCCTGCACCCCCAGGACCCCCCCAATACCCCCTCATCCCCAGTGCTCACAGGCCCGAAGCCGCCGCCGGTGGAGACGTGGTCGGGGAACTTGTTGAGGTCGAACATGTTGAGCTGCTGCTGAGGGGTCTGGCTGGTGGAGAGACGCCACGGCTCCGACAGCACCTGCACCGCGGCCAGGGCACCCAGTACAGACCAGTGCAGCCCAGTGTGCACCCCAGTGCAGCCCAGAGCAGCCACTGCACCCCAGTAATGGCAGCTGGGCACACGTGCGCCATGCAGTGTGTGCCTCCTTGCACACGCGTGTGCTGTGACACGTCAGGGTGGCGGCTTTCTCCTGCACACCCATGCAGTGTCCTGTGTGCTCCGTGTGCCCATGCAGTGTCCTGTGTGCCATGTGTGCCTATGCCGTGTCCCATGTGCCCTGCATGCTGCTGTCCCACGTGCTATGTGTGCCCATGCCATGTCCCATGTGCTGCCATATGTGCCCATGCCGGTCCCATGTGCTATATGTGCCCATGCCCATCCCATATGCTATGCATGCCCATGCCTATCCCACGTGCTATGTGTGCCCATGCCATGTCCCATGTGCTATGTGTGCTCATGCCCGTTCCACATGCTATGCGCACTCATGCCGGTCCCATGTGCTATATGTGCCCATGCCCATCCCACATTCTATGTGTGCCCATGCCCATCCCACATTCTATGTGTCCCCATGCCATAACCCATGTGCTATGTGTGCCCATGCCTGTCCCACATGCTATGTGTGCCCATGCCTGTTCCACGTGCTATGTGTGCCCACGCCTGTTCCACATGCTACGTGTGCCCATGCCTGTTCCATGTGCTATGTGTGCCCATGCCTGCCCCACATGCTACGTGTGCCCATGCCTGTTCCATGTGCTGTGTGTGCCCATGCCTGTTCCATGTGCTATGTGTGCCCATGCCTGTTCCATGTGCTGTGTGTGCCCATGCCTGTTCCATGTGCTATGTGTGCCCATGCCTGTTCCATGTGCTGTGTGTGCCCATGCCTGTTCCATGTGCTATGTGTACCCCTGCCACGTCCCGTGCCCTGCGTGGCGCTGACCTGGGCGAGGAAGGGCGACTGCAGCCCCAGGTACCGTGACATCAGGTAGAGGCAGAAGAGGTGTCGGTCGATGCCGGCGCCGGTCATGGCCAAGCGGTACATGAGCTGGTGCTTCTCTGCCGCCAGCCGGAACAGCCGCTGCCGCTCCGCGCGCTGCGGGCACCAACACACACCGGGGACGCCGCGTCACACATGGCACAGACACCAGGGACAGCCCCGGGCAGGGAGACCCAGCCATGGGCGCCTCAGGAGGGACTGGGATGTCCCAAAGGACAGGGACCACCATGGGGGACACAGATCTTCCTAAGGGATGGGGCCATCTGCAAGGAGTAGGGACATCTGCCAGAGACGGGGACGTCCGCGAGGGATGAGGACCTCGGAGAGGGGCGGACCCCAGGGATTTGGACGTCAGTGAGGGCTGGAGCCCCCAGTGGGGGATGTGGCCCCCTCCTCCAGAGAGGGGCACTTTCCCGGGCCCGTCATTCCCAAGGAGCAGGAGCACCCGCAGGGCACACGGGGACCCCCCATGGGACGCGACGCGCGCGGCCGCGGTGCTCACGCTCTGCGCGGGGTCGGCCATGCTGCGCACGAAGGCCGTGGACTCGGCGGTGCAGGAGCGCACGGTCTCGGTGCGGCCATCGCGGAACAGCCGCGTCATGGACGCCTCGTACGTCAGGCAGAACTGGCCCTTGTCCTGCCCGACCAGCACAGCGCCTCACACCTCATCCCAACACATCCCACCCCATCCCAACACATCCCACCCATCCCACCTTACCCCATCACATCCCACCTCATCCCAACACATCCCATCACATCCCACCTCATCCCAACACATCCCACCCATCCCACCTTACCCCATCACATCACACCTCAGCCCAACACATCCCACCCATCCCACCTTACCCCATCACATCCCACCTCATCCCAACACATCCCACCTCATCCCAACACATCCCACCTCATCCCAACACACCCCACCCATCCCACCTTATCCCATCACACCACACCTCAGCCCAAAACATCCCATCCCAACACATCCCACCACATCCCACCTCATCCCAACACATCCCACCTATCCCACCTTATCCCATCACACCACACCTCAGCCCAACACATCACATCCCAACAGATCCCACCTCATCCCAACACGTCATATCCCAACACATCCCACCCATTCCACCTCATTCTATCCCATCACACCTCATCTCAACACATGATATCCCACCTCATCCCATCCCACCACACCACATCCCATCACATCCATCCCTATCCCATCACATCCCAATGTGTCCCCATGCCACCCATCCCACCACATCCCACCTCATCACATTGTATCCCACCTCCTTCCAGCACAACTCGTCCCACCCTGTCCCATCACACCTCACCCCACCCTCATCCCAGCCCATCCCAGCCCCATCCCATCCCAATCCCAATCCCATTGCCACCACACCCCCCCTGCTGCTGCCTTCCCCTGTTCCTCACGCGGAAGTGGGCGAGCTGGAGGCTGATCTGGATGAAGGCGTCGGGGCTGGTCCGGCATCGCTTGATGAGCCCCTTCCCGAAGTCCGAGAAATGGAACACGTGGAAGTCCACGTCCTCAGCCAGTGCCCGCGCCAGCAGGTACGAGCGCTCGATGGCCGCACAGCACTGCGGGGACACGGGACGTAGCGGCCACAGGGCCGCAGGACACACGGGGGACACAGAACTTGCCCCACATCTCCCAGCCTGGGCTCCGCCATGCACTGGGACAGCGGCGCCTCATGTGCTGGTGCCATGGGGCAGAGACCACCCCGCGATGTGGGGCAGGGGTTGGGGGTTCAGACCCACCTCCTCTGGGATGTTCCACTGCAGGCGCTGCGGGGGGGGCAGCATTGTGTTGGGCTCCCCCTTGCAGTGCCCATCCTCCGTGTAGCCCAGCTCGAACCGGTCTGTGCCCAGCATGAACTGGGGGGGAGAGAGGCGGGTGTGGGGCAACTGCCCCTGAGACCCCCCCAAAACCCTCCAGACCCCATACCCCTTACCCCCCCCAGCACTGCCCCATCCTCCCCAATCCAACCCCCACTGCCCCAGTGTGAGCCCCCCAAGTCCTCCCAGCCCCACACATCCCCCCCAGGAGAGGGGTCCCTGACTGGGGGTACCCATCTGGGGGTGTCCACTGTAGGTTCCCAGCCCGGGGGTGCTCAATTTACGGCACACTCTAAAAGTTCCCAACTGGGAGTGCCCAATGGGAGCCCTAACCCTGGGGTGCACGACAGGGGTCCCCAGCTGGATGTGCTCAATTGGGGGTGTCCAATGGGGGTCCCAAATTGCGTGATGCTCAACCAGGGGTGCCCAGCGGGGGTCTCAAGCTCTGGGATACCCAATGAAGGTGTCCAATGGGATTCCCTAGGGGGTGCCCATGGGCTGCCCATCCCCGGGGTGCCCAAAGGGGTGCCCATGGGCTGCCCATCCCCGGGGTGCCCAAAGGGGTGCCCATGGGCTGCCCATCCCCAGGGTGCCCAAAGGGGTGCCCATGGGCTGCCCATCCCTGGGGGTCCCAAAGGGGTGCCCATGGGCTGCCCATCCCCGGGGTGCTCCCGGAGGGCCCCCGGTACCTCCCAGAGGTGGCCGATGACGGGCGCGTCGGCCCAGGAGTGCTCGGCGTTGGCGCCCAGCTTCCCGTTGCTGTAGACCACGAGGGTGAAGGACTTGTCGAACCAGCGGTCGTAGCAGCGGCCGTGCAGCAGGGACTTGGCGTAGGCGTCCATGCAGCCCTCACGCCGCGGCGCCGCGCCGTGCGCCTCCTCGTCCAGCGTCACGAAGAAGGCGGCGCGCTCGATGGCGTCCAGCGACGCCTTGTTGGGGCCGTGGCTGAAGAACCGCGCGCGCGCCTCGGCCCACGCTTTCCTGCGGCACAGGCGCACGCTGGGACCCAAGGGCAGAGCCACACGCCCCGCGGAGACCATAGAGACCCCCCATGCCCCACATCCTGACCCACAGCGAGTCCCTGAGGTCCCCTGCTGACCCACAGCGAGTGCCTGAGGTCCCCTGCTGACCCACAGAGAGTCCCTGAGGTCCCCTACTGACCCACAGCGAGTCCCTGAGGTCCCCTACTGACCCACAGCGAGTGCCTGAGGTCCCCTACTGACCCACAGAGAGTCCCTGAGGTCCCCTACTGACCCACAGCGAGTCCCTGAGGTCCCCTACTGACCCACAGCGAGTGCCTGAGGTCCCCTACTGACCCACAGCGAGTGCCTGAGGTCCCCTGCTGACCCACAGCGAGTCCCTGAGGTCCCCTGCTGACCCACAGCGAGTCCCTGAGGTCCCCTGCTGACCCACAGCGAGTCCCTGAGGTCCCCTGCTGACCCACAGAGAGTGCCTGAGGTCCCCTACTGACCCACAGCGAGTGCCTGAGGTCCCCTGCTGACCCACAGCGAGTCCCTGAGGTCCCCTGCTGACCCACAGCGAGTCCCTGAGGTCCCCTGCTGACCCACAGCAAGTCCCTGAGGTCCCCTACTGACCCACAGCGAGTCCCTGAGGTCCCCTGCTGACCCACAGCAAGTCCCTGAGGTCCCCTACTGACCCACAGCGAGTCCCTGAGGTCCCCTACTGACCCACAGCGAGTCCCCACCCACAGGAGTCCCCAGGGCCCCATCCCACAGAACCTGCTCCATCCCTGCGCCCGCTGCTTGGCAGCACCCGCACAGCACCCCCAGCACTCACAGCGACAGCACAGCGCGCACGCATGCATGCTGTGTGTGCACCATGTGCGCAGCACCTGCAGCATGTGCCACGTGCGCAGCACCCGCTGCATGCACACCACCCACAGCCCCTGCCGGGCACCCCACAGCCCCATGGTCCCCATCGCTACTGCCCGTCCCTCCCCTGTGGTGAGCGCCGCCAGCCCCATAGCCCCACATCCCAGCCCCACACCTCTCCCCCGCGGTGAGCGCCGCCAGCCGCTCCTCGCCCGGCTGCGGTCCCGAGGGATCATCCAGGATGCGCTGGAACTGGAGCTGGAGATCGCAGGGCGGCAGCAGCTGTGCCCCCTTGTACAGCCACAGCCGGTAGAAGCGCCCGCGGTGGTACACGGCCACGTGCCGGCTGTCCCCGAGGTGCACCAGCTGGTCTGCGGCGGGGACACAGACACGGGCACGCGCTATGGGACACTGCGACATGGGACACGGGAGTCACAGGCACCCCACTGACAGGCATACCCTGACATGTCTCGCAGGGGTTGGGGTCCCCCCTGTGACCCCCGTTCCCCCCCCGTCCCCATGTCCCATGTGCCCCATACCAGTCTCCTTGCCCGGGATGCGGGTGGTGTTGAACATTCGCTCTGACTGGGAGGAGCACATGGGGACGATGCCCAGCGCCATCAGCTGTGGGGCAGTGGTGAGGGGGGCTGTGAACTGCACCCCAACAACCCAGACCCACAGATCCCCCTGCACCCTCAACCCTCATCCCCCAACCCAGACCCACAGATCCCCCTGCACCCCCAACCTGCATCCCCCAACCCAGACCCACAGATCCCCCTGCACCCCCAACCTGCATCCCCCAACACAGACCCACAGATCCCCCTGCACCCCCAACCCAGACCCACAGATCCCCCTGCACCCCCAACCCTCATCCCCCAACCCAGACCCACAGATCCCCCTGCACCCCCAACCCAGACCCACAGATCCCGCTGCACCCCCAACCCTCATCCCCCAACCCAGACCCACAGATCCCGCTGCACCCCCAACCCTCATCCCCCAACCCAGACCCACAGATCCCCCTGCACCCCCAACCTGCATCCCCCAACACAGACCCACAGATCCCCCTGCACCCTCAACCCTCATCCCCCAACCCAGACCCACAGATCCCCCTGCACCCCCAACCTGCATCCCCCAACACAGACTCACAGATTCCCTGGGACCCCATAATCCAGCCCCACAGAGCCCAGGCCCCCGCACCAGCTCCACAGTGACTCCCCCCTGCCCCCCCCGTTTCCCCAAACACCCCCAGGACCCCTGTCCGCCCCACAGAGCCCCCTTGCTCACGGGGGGCAGCTCGCCGCGGTCCAGCTTGCGGCGGTACAGGATCATGGCGTGAACGGCATTCCCGGCGCGCGCAGCCTGGATGTGGCTGGGGGTCACGTACAGGAAATCCTGCAGAACACGGCCCTCCGTGAGGACGTGGGGGAGCCCGGGGGGAGCCACACGGCACTGGGAACCCCCAGGCCCCTACCATGGCGTAGTAGTTGCTGTTGACCATGATGGGGCTGCGGCCGCGCAGGTAGATGTATTCCTCCCACCAGTCACTGACCTGCGGGGATGGGGATGGGGTGGGAGGAGATGGGGATGGAGATGGGATAGAGATGCAAATGGGATGGAGGTGGGATGGGGACAGAGATGGGATGCAGATGGAGACGGGATTGGGATGAAGTTGGAGATGGGGGACAGGACCCCCCGGACCCAGCAGGGCCACTCGGGAGGCCCCAAATC
This sequence comes from Lathamus discolor, assembly GCF_037157495.1. NCBI lineage: Eukaryota > Metazoa > Chordata > Aves > Psittaciformes > Psittacidae > Lathamus > Lathamus discolor. Next base: position 752,031 of record NC_088884.1, read on the forward strand.
CCCCTTCCCATGATGAGGGATGGGCAGCAGGACTTTGGGCTTGAGCTGGGGAGACCATCCATGGTGCTGGATGGGGGGAACCATCACCACGTGTCCATGCGGCCATCTGGGGGGACACGTGGCGAGGGTCCCCCCCCACCTGTCACGTGGGGCTGCTGATGACTCACATAGTTGGTTGTCCACCAGGACTTGAGGATCAGGTACTTCTGCAGCCGCGGCGCGATCGTCTCCTTGAACTCCTTGGCCAATGTCTCCATCTTGTTGTACTTCTCATTGTCCATCAGTGGCCGCACCGACTCCAGGTACTGCAGAAGGGAGCTCGGGTGACCCCAGACACATCCCATCCCCATCCCATGCCATCCACCCCATCTCCATCCATTCCATCCTATCCCCATCTCATTCCATCCCATCTCATTCTATCCCATGCCATCACAGACCCACCATCCCACCACAGACCCCCCAACCCATCATAGATCCCACATCCCATCATAGATCATCCATCCCCATCCCATCATAGACTCCCCCATCCCATCCTATCCCACCATCAACCCCCATCCCACCCAATCCCATCCCATCCCCATCTCATGCCATCTCATGTCATCACAGACCCAGCATCCCACTACAGACCTCCTATCCCATCCCACCCTGCCATGGACCCACATCCCCTCCTGTCCCATCCCCTCCCGTCCCATCCCCTCCCGTCCCATCCCATCCCGTCCCATCCCATCCCCTCCCGTCCCATCCCATCCCCTCCCGTCCCATCCCATCCCATCCCCTCCCATCCCATCCCGTCCCTCACACGGGTGATGGTGGCCTGCACAGGGGGCACAGGCAGTTTGGGCAGTGAGGTCTGGAAGCTGTAGAGCAGCGGCTTGCGGAAGGACAACACCTTCATCATCACCTGTGGGGACATGGAGCCAGGGAAGGCACATGGAGCGGCCATGAAGCACCCAACACCTCCCATCCCATTACATCGCCATCCCTTCCCATCCATGCCCCATCCCCGTGCCCCAGGCATGTCCGCAGGCACTGACCATCCAGACGCGGGTGCGGCGGCTGAGGCGGCCGTGGGGCTCGAACATCCACCCATGGTAGGTCAGGAGCAGGCGCAGGGCGCGGCGGAACAGCAGCACCGTGCCCAGCCACACGCCGGTGCCGAACAGGGCCGCACTCAGCACCTCGTGCCCGCTGGGGCTCAGGAACCGGCTGCAGGGACACGGCACATGGGGGACCCCGCCACGGGGCTGAGCCGGGAGGGGGGACCCGGGGTGCACCCATGTGGGGCGGAGCGGCAGGGCGGGTATGGCAGGTGGGACGTGTGGGGCTGGCCCCCAGGGCAGTGCCACAGCCCCTGTGGCCGCGCAGGGCGCTGGGGACATGCAGGGGGGTCACCGTGCCCGTGGGCTGGGCCATGGGGCTGGGCTCCACCGTGGGCTGCAGCGCTGCGACAGGGGGGTGGTGGGCGCCTCCCACGTCTCCCTACGCCCCCTCTGCCCCCCATGTCCCTGTGTGCCCACATCCCCCCTTGTCCCCGGTACCCTCGCGTGTCCCCGTGTCCCTCCATGTTCCCCCTGTGTCACCCCATGTCCTCGCGTCGCCGTATCCCCCCGTGTCCCCGTGCCCAGTGTCACCTCTGGGGCAGGTAGTGCTGGATGCGGGTGATGAGTCCCCGGGAGGGGTCGACCTGGCAGTAGACGGAGCCCGCAGTGGCCATGACCACGAGCACCCAGCTGGACGGGGAGGCCGGGTACACCCCACTCAGGAACGTGTTCTGCGGGCGGAGGGCAGCGGTGACCGGGGTGACAGCGGGGGCGATGGGGTAATGGGGATGGGGTGATGAGAGGGATGATGGGGATGGGGTGATGGGGATGGGGTGATGGGGATGGGGTGATGAGAGGGATGATGGGGATGGAGAATTGGGGATGGGGTGATGACAGGGATGATGGGGATAGGGTAATGGAGATGGGGTGATGGGGATGGGGTGTCAGGGTATCGGAATGATGGGGTGTCAGGGTGATGGGGTGTCAGGGTGATGAGGTGTCAGGATGACGGGGTGTCAGGGTGATGGGATGTCAGGGTGATGGGGTGTCAGGGTGATGGGGTGTCAGGGTGACGGGGTGTCAGGGTGACGGGGTGTTGAGGTGAAGGGGTATCCCGGTGTCGGGGTGATGGAGTGACACTGAGGGTGACGGGCTGATGGCGATGGGGGGGGTGAGGAGGCGACGGGGGTGTCAGGGGCGCACCTTGGCCTGCACGAGGCGCTTCTTCCACGCGTGCGCGGCAGCGAGGCAGAGCTGCCGCACGGCCTCGCGGCTCAGCCGCAGGTCAAGGCCCTCGGGTGTGACCGTGAACTGGAACGCGACGGCCTGGTGGGCCTCCGCCATGGCGCCTGCGGCAGGAGCGTGCCACGTGGGCACGGGGACACACGGGGACCCGGGCATGGGGACCCACACACGGGGACCCGCACACGGGGACCCGCACACGGGGACCCACACACGGGGACCCACACACGGGGACCCGCACATGGGGACCCGCACGCATCCCAGCCCACACATCCCAGCCCCATGGGCACAGCCTCACTTGGGGGCAGCTCTGATGGCCCCACCTCACCCAGCCCGGCCCCGCGTATCCCACCTCACAGACACAGCCCCACGGGCCCAGCCCCACCTATGGACATCCCGGGGGGGTCCCACCCCACACATCCCAGCCCCAGACATCCCCACCCAACACACTGCAGCCCTATGGGCACAGCCCCACACTCCCCCCCCACAGCGCAGGCCCAGACCCCGGAGTCCAGCCTCACACGGGGACACCCCCAGCTCCCCCCGGCACAGGCCCCGGCTGGCTCCGGTGCCGCGGTCACGCGGCCTTGGCTGAGGGCCCACTGAGGGAAGGGTCAGAGACGGCTGCGGCTGAGGCACATACACATGGGCAGAGAGGGGCACAGGGATACAGGGGCACACACAGGGACATAGGGGCACAGGGATACACACAGGGACATAGGGACACACACAGGGACATAGGGACACACACAGGGACACAGGGGCACAGGGATACACACAGGGACATAGGGACACACACAGGGACACACATAGGGACACACACAGGGACATAGGGACACACACAGGGACACACATAGGGACACACACAGGGACATAGGGGCACACATACGGGCGCACACAGGGACACGCGCAGTGACGCACACAGGGGCACTCAGACACACACAGGCTCGCAGGCACACTGGCACAGGGACACGCACACCCCCCCCCACTCGCAGGCAGCTGCCCGGGCCCTGCCCACAGCCAAGGACAAGGCAGCACCAGCCCCAGTGCCAGCAGCCGCACACGGCACACGCTGTCCCCTGCACTGGGACATGGCACAGGGCACACTGCACACAGCACACGGCACACAGCACATGGCACACACTGTCCCCTGCACTGGGACATGGCACACGGCACACTGCACACAGCACATGGCACACGCTGTCCCCTGCACCAGGACATGGCACATGGCACACTGCACACAGCACATGGCACACACTGTCCCCTGTACCAGGACATGGCACATGGCACACTGCACACAGCACACGGCACACAGCACACGGCACACGCTGTCCCCTGCACCGGGACATGGCACAGGGCACACTGCACACAGCACACGGCACACAGCACACGGCACACGCTGTCCCCTGCACCGGGACATGGCACAGGGCACACTGCACACAGCGCACTGTGTCCCCTGCAGGGGACCACAGAGCTAGGGGGCCACTTCACTGCATGGTTACACTGCACCGCACTGCTTGCACTGCACGGACTGCACTGAGCAGCTGCAGCACACTGCACTGAAGCACACTGCGTGGCTGCACCACGCTGCACAGCCACACTGCACAGCCACACTGCACTGCACAGCGTGTGTTACACTGCACTGAACTACCGACCATTAACCGGTAACCATTACAGCTCTGCACCTCACTGTGTTACACTGCACCCCACTGCACCGCACTGAACCACATCACCCTGCCCTCAAGTGCAGTGCACTGCGATGCACTGCCTGGCTACACTGCACGGCTCAGCACTGCAACCTGCTGCATGCAGTCATCCTGCACTGCACGGCCCTGCACAGGGTGGCACTGCAGGGCAGTGTGGCACGGCACTGCATGGCACTGGACAGGGTGTCACTGCAGAGCAGTGCGTCATGGCACTGCACAGGGTGGCACTGCAGGGCAGTGTGGCATGGCACTGCACGGCACTGCGCAGGGTGGCACTGCAGGGCAGTGTGTCACGGCCCTGCACAGGGTGTCACTGCACGACACTGCACGGCCCTGCACAGGGTGGAACTGCAGGGCAGTGTGGCACAGCACTGCACAGGGTGGCACTGCAGGGCAGGGTGTCACTGCACATCACTGCACGGCACTGCACAGGGTGGCACTGCAGGGCAGGGTGTCACTGCACATCACTGCACAGGGTGGCACTGCAGGGCAGGGTGTCACGGCCCTGCACAGGGTGACCCTGCCACGCGCTGCCCCCAGGGTGCCTGCACGCGGAGGTACCGAGCCCTCCCGCAGCCCCCCAAGGTCACCGACGCCGGTCGCGGCCCCGCCGGACCCCGCGGCCAACCGGGGCCATGGGCGCGGCGCGGGCCGGGGCCCGGGGCCCGCGGGCTCGGGGGCCGCTGTGGGGGGCTCGGGGGGGTCCGCGGTGCCCCCGCGGGGCGCGGGCCGGGCCCGGGGAGCCCCGCGGCGCTGCCCCCGCACACGTCGGGTTCGCCCCCCACCAAAGCCCGTCCTCCCCCCCCCCGGTCAGCCCCTCCGTGCCCGGTACCTGCTGCGGGGCGCGCGACAGCCCGGGCTGGCGGGTCCCGGGTAACCGGACACCGGCGGGGCGGGACCGGGCGGCCCCGAGCGGCGGCACCGCCCCGGGGAGCGGGCACGGGGGGACCCGCCCGGACCGAGGGGGATCCGCAGCGACCGGTCAGGAACCGACACCCGGGGCAGGGACGGCGGCGGCACCGGATACCCCCTGGAAGAGACCCGCATCGGGGGGGACACCCACACCCTGCGGACACGGAGAGCCCGGACACCGGGACGAAGGGGGTAACCGCACGTCCCGGAGGAGCCGGCGTCCCGAAGATGCGGAACCCCCCGGGGGAAACCCCCATTTCCCATGGGTCCCATATCCCGGAAAAGGGACCAGCGCCGCGCAGGACCAGCATCCCGAGAGGGACCCGCATCCTCCAGCAGGGCCGTGCGTGCTGCCGCCCTCAGTCATGCTGGGTGCATGCATACGCACATGCGGGTGCCCCATCACCCTGCTGCACGCACAAGCATGCTCTGACCCCCAGTGCTGCCCCACATGTGTCAAGGGCCCCGGGGCCAAGGGGAGGGTGAAGCCATGAGCCCCCCACTGCTGCTGGTGGGGAAGGGGAAGAGGTGCTGAAGCTCTTGGACCCACAGGGACCCGCTGCAAGGAGCAGGCAGGGATAGGCAGGAACAAGCAGGAGCAGGCAGGGCCCTGCAGGGACAGGGTGCTGGGGTGGTCCCTGCTCCTTTTGGGGGGTGCAGAGGCACCTCAGGGTCCCCCTCACCAGGTCCGCACCCCCAGAACGCCCATGGGGCAGGTCCTGGTGCTGTGCCCATCACTGTTCCCTCTAGCCCGGCGCTACTGCATGGCCCCAGCCACAGCCCCCAGCAATGGGGGTCAAGGGAGAAGGGGGTCAGTGCTGCTGGGGGGCAGAGCAGCAGCCACGCAGGGTGAGCAGGCACCAATCACCACCATCCCATCCATCGCCATGTCACAACCATCACCACTGTCATCACCATCGTCACCGAGTTTATTGGTCCAAGTCACATTCTGCTGTCGGAGGGAGGGGGAAGTAGCAGCCCCTGGTCCCAGTGCAGCCCCTGCACCAGCCCTAGAGGTGTGGGGAGGGACATGGCGGGGGGAAACAACAGGCTGCAAGTCGAGGCCTCTGGGGGGACGCGGTGGGCGCTCAGCACTGCTCCTTGTGCTGGAAATAGGCCTCGAAGCGGCTCTGAGCATAGTCCTGGGGGGACAGGAGGGGGTCAGGGCTGTGCCCCCCACCCCAACACCCCACGCTGAGGAGGGGAGCCCAAGGCAGTGCTCACCAGGTACCCGAACTCGATGGTGGAGATCTTGGCCTGCAGGATGGACCACAGCCCCCAGAAGAAGTGAGAGGCCAAAACGAACCTGCGGGAGAACAGCCATTACCCCCCCCGCCCCACACCCCCCACGGAGCAGGGGGGGCAGGGTTTGGGGCTGAGGGGGGGTCCTGTGCCCTCACGCACCGGTGGATCTCAGTGAGCATCTCCTCCTCAATGCGTGCTTGCTCCTCAGGTGCCGCATCCCTGTGGTGGCCTGGGGCCTCCGAGAGGTAGTGACGGATGAAATGCAGCTGTGGGATGGAAGTGTGGGGCCATGGAATGAGGGAAGCACGGGATCATGGGATCAACCGGGTTGGAAAAGACCTTCACGCTCATCCAGTCCAACCCTTCCCAGCACTGCCAAGGCCACCACTGCCCCATGGCACTGAGGCCTCCATGGTGTGTGAGCACTTGCAGGGCCGGTGCCTGCAGCCCTGCCCTGGGCAGCCTGTTCCAATGCTGAGCACCCTCTGGGGCAGGAATTGTTCCTCAGCTCCATCTGAACCTGCCCTGGGGCAGCTTGAGGCCGGTTCCTCTTGTCCCATCCCTTGTTCCTTGGGAGCAGAGCCCAGCCCCTCCTGGCTCCATCCTCCTGTCAGGCACTTGTAGGGAGCCATCAGGTCCCCCCTGAGCCTTCTCTTCTCCCTCTGAACCCCTCACGTCTCTCAGCCGTTCCCCATCACATTTGTGCTCCAGACCCTGCAGCAGCTCTGTGTTCCCTTCTCTGTCCCTTCTCCAGCCCCTCAATGTCTCTCTTGCAGTGAGGGGCCCAGAGCTGAGCACAGGATCCGAGGGGCGGCCTCACCAGTGCCCAGCACAGGGGCACAATCCCTGCCCTGGCGCTGCTGCCGCACTGGTGCTGATCCAGGCCAGGACGCTGGGGGCTTCCCGGCTGCCTGGGCACCAGCTGCTCACGCTCAGCTCCATCGCTCAGCACCCCCAGCTCCCTTCCCGTGAGCAGTTTCCAGGCGCTCTTCCCAAGCTGGCAGCGTTGCAGGGGGCTGGCGTGACCCACGTGCAGTTTCCCTCATTGAACTCCATCCCATTGGCTCACTCCACTGATCTGGGATGCAGCCGATGCCCCCCCAGCCCCACCTGCTGCTCCCGGCTGGGGTAGTTCTCCGGGATAGCCTTGAAGAAGGGCCAGGAATGGTGTGTGTAGTCATAGGTCCACTCGCAGAAGTGGTTCCCGATGTCGAAGCCCCTGTGGAAGGGTCCAGATGAGCTGAGTCCCAGCCCCAGCAGACTGGGAACACCGGGAAGGACACGGGGGCCCCAGCGCACCGGTAGTTGTAGCTGCTGTACTCGAAGTCGATGAGCATCAGCTTGTCGGAGGAGGAGGCCTCACGGCCAGCCAGCAGCAGGACATTCCCTGTGGGGAGATGGGGTCTGGGGGTGTCCCACCAGGAATGCTGGAGCTGGGGGGAGCCACAGCCACTCACCCTCCTGCACGTCGTTGTGGCAGAAGACCACGGGCGAAGGGGTGGACTCCAGCAGGTCCCTGTGGATGGGAATGGGGAGGACACCTCAGACAGCCACAGGGACATGGGGGTCACCACCAGTGCCACCGCTGCATGTGGGTGGACAGAGCTACGGACACAGCTGGGATCCAGGCTTCAGCAGCACAGAACCATGGAATGGTTTGTGTTGAAGGGACCTCAAAGCTCCTCCAGCTCCAACCCCTGCCCCGGGCAGGGACCCCTTCCACTGGAGCAGCTTGCTCCAAGCCCCTGTGTCCAACCTGGCCTTGAGCACTGCCAGGGATGGGGCAGCCACAGCTTCTCTGGGCACCCTGTGCCAGCGCCTCAGCACCCTCACAGGGAAGAGCTTCTGCCTCATATCTAACATGGCAGAGACCTTGCCCCAGGGATGTGGGGACCCTTCCAAGAGCCGTCCCATGGCGACATCCACCAAGGGCATGGGATGGAAGAGACCAGGTCCAGAGAAGCCGGTTCCCCCTGGCTCCTGTGAGGAGCTCAGCAAGGAGACAGGAGCAGCGCGGCGCCGCTCACCGGAGGCTCCTCATCTCTGCCTCCAGGTTGTACTTCCTGAGCTGGTTGAACTGCCTGAGCTGCTCTGCCTGGGGGAAGGTGAGCTCCGAGATCTGCCCCAGATACCTGCAGGGTGGGAGACAAGCGCGGTGGTGGTGGCTGCATGGACACCCCTGGGTGCTGCCCCCCCACCACATCCCCTGTGTCCCCAGCACAGAGCCGGGGCCACTGGGGAGCCTCCATGTGCCCCGCTCCCGGATCCCACAGGATTCCAGGCGTCAAGGAGCCGCACGGCGCCCGCCCTCACCACTCCATGGTCCCGAAGAGCCACTTGGGCTCCTTGTTGAAGGGCATCACCATGCTGTGGAACCGGGACATCTTCACCGCGATCTCCCCGGAGATGTCGGGGTCCCGCAGGTCCTCGGTGCGCAGGCGCCGGCTCTGGGGGGCGTGGGGGGGGTGTTAGAGGGGGGCGGTGGCCCCGAGGGGGTGTCAGGCAGGGGTGAGGCCCTCCGGTCCGTACCGGGATGTACTGCTCCAGCCGCCCCTCCGGGAACACGCCGAAGAGCCGCGGCCCCAGTGCTCGCTCCGCCAGCACAGCGAACATCACGCTCTGCAGCACCAGCGAGTCCAGGCCCTGCACAGAGGGATAAGGAGGGACTACAGGGTATGGGGGGTCCGGGGGGGTTCCACAGGGATTGGGGTGATGGGGGGCACTGGGAGTGCCAGAGGGGTGTTGGAGATGCTGCGGACTGATGGGTGGAGACTGAGGGGTACTGCGGGTACGTGAGGTACTGGGGGTACCAGGGAGTGATGGCGGTATGGGGATGCTGAGGGGAGCTGGGGGGGACTGAGGGGTGATTGTGGGTGGTGGGGAGGGCTGGGGGCTGTCAGAGATACCAGGGGGTGATGGGGGCAGACTGAGGGATACTGGGGTTACCGTGAGGCAAGGGGGTTACCAGGCGTGCGGGGGGTACCGGGGTGTGGGTGCTGACCTGCAGGATGGCCCCATAGACGCGCAGCAGGACCTGGCGTGGCTCGTCCCCCACGCTGGGCACTCGCTCCGGCAGCCAGCACTTGTACAGCAGATTGCTGAGCCCCCCACTGCGGCCCCGCGTCAGCCACGGACACCGCGGCAGCGGGGCCATGGGGCACAGCGGGACAACGGGGGCAGCACGGCAGGGGCATCTGGCAGAGGACTGGGACACCGGAGGGGCGGCAACTGGGGTCACTGGGACACCAGCCAGGGGCAGTTTGGGAACACTGGGACGCTGGTAAGGGGGGCAACAGGGGGGCAGTAGGAGAGGGACTGGGACACTCGGGGTTGGGCAAATGGGAGACACTGGGGGACGCTGGGAGGGTGACTGGGCTACGGGTCAGGGAGAACTGGGGCACACTGGGAAGAGACAGAGGCACCGGCTGGGGCGGCAACTGGGGATACTGGGAATGGGACTGGCGCACCAGTTAGAGGGCAACTGGGCACAGCGGGAGACACTGGGAGGGAGCCAGGGACCGGCTGGGGCAGCCTCCGGGAGCCAGTGGGAGGGAGGCTGGGACCCCAGTACGGGGGCAAGGGGAAGGCACCGGGAGCGGGATGGGGATACAGGGGCGGGGGGGCTCCGGGCAGGGGTGAGGGGGGCACTGGGCTGGTGCCGCTGCCGCCGGGCCGGGGTCAGCGCAGGGCGCAGGGAGCGGGTCGGGGCCGGGCTCCGGTGAGGCTCGTACCTGGCGGGCTCGATCCCGAACTCGTCAGGCGCGATGAGCTTCCAGGAGCCGGCGAGGAACTCCCGGCACCAGGCGAAGGCACGCAGGCGGGTGGCGGCGGGCACGGGCACGGGCACGGGCACGGGCACGGGCACGGCCCCCGGCACCGGCACCGGCACGGCCCCGGGCACGGCCCCGCCGCTCCGCTCCCGTCCCGCCGCCATGGCCGCCGCGTCCGCCGGGCCGGCCGAGGGCGGAGCGCGGCGGGGGAACGGAGCGGAGCGGCTGCCTGGCCAATGGGAAAGCGCGGCCGGCGGTGACGTTGCAGAGCGCCGCCAATGGGCGGCCGCGGCAGGGCGGCCGCAGGAGGGAGGAGTGGAGGTGAGGCTGCGGGGATGGACCGGGACCGGGACCGGGATCGGGATCGGGACCGGGATCGGGATCGGGATCGGGATCGGGATCGGGATCGGGATCGCGATCGGGACCGGGATCGGGGCCGGGACCCGGACCGGGACCGGGATCGGGATCGGGATCGCGATCGGGATCGATGATCGGGATCGGGACCGGGACCGGGTTCGGGATCGATGATCGGGACCGGGACCGGGATCGGGATCGGGATCGGGATCGATGATCGGGACCGGGACCGGGACCGGTATCGATGAGCTGTCAGGTCCCTACCAGCCCAGCCCGTTCCGTGACCCTGTGCTCCTCAGTCGCGCTGCCGGAAGGGACGGGCTGGCAGGGGCTGGAGCGGAGGCTGCGGGGTCGGTGGTGTCCGGCCTGGCCGGAGGGGCACGGCGCTGCCCCGCAGCGCGGCCCGTGCGGGACCCGTCTTGCAGTGCCGTTCGTGTCACCGATGGCGCGTGCCGGGGCCTAACCCGGCAGCTGGGTGCCGAGAGCCTGCCGGGGCCGCCCGGCCGGGTGCCCGAGGGACGGGGTGCGGGCCATGGCGCGGGGCGGGCTGGAGGGGGAGCCATAGAGTCAGGGCATGGTTTGGCTCCTGCAGCTCCAGCCCCTGCCACGGGCAGGGACCCCTTCCTGCTTGCTCCAAGCCCCTGTGTCCAACCTGGCCTTGAGCACTGCCAGGGATGGGGCAGCCACAGCTTCTCTGGGCACCCTGTGCCAGCGCCTCAGCACCCTCACAGGGAAGAGCTTCTGCCTTATGTCCAACCTGAACTTCCCCTGTTTCAGTTTTAACCCGTTACCCCTTGTCCTGTCACTGCAGTCCCTGAGGAAGAGTCCCTCCCCAGCATCCCTATAGGCCCCCTTCAGACACTGGAAGCTGCTATGAGGTCTCCACGCAGCCTTCTCTTCTCCAGGCTGAACAGCCCCAGCTTCCTCAGCCTGAATGTTTCCTCGTCCCCACGTACATTGCCAGGTTCCATACCCATGTACAGGACCCATGTCCTATGTTCCCATGTCCTTGTACCCCCTCTCCCTGCCCGTGCTGCCCAGTGTTTTGTTGTGCCGGTGTCTGGTAACTGAGGGAGGAGAGAGGCCGAAGCTGGACGGTGTGGGATGAGGGGCTGCACAGGGACCTGCAGCCTGGATGGGGGACCCCCAGTATCAGGGTGCATCCATAGGGTGCTGGGGCTGTATCCATAGTGTCCTGGGGCCTGTGTCCATGGGGTGCTGGGTGAACCCGCGGGGTGCTGAGCAGGGGGATTCCAGGGGCTGCAGAATCCACTCCCATCCTTCGTGACACCGGTGACACGGTGCCAGTGCCAACCGCTGCCGCTGTGGCAGGGCTGCAGAGCCTCGTGTCCCTGTGCGAGGCACCGGTGTCCCGCAGGGTCTGGTACCGTGTCCCTTGTCCCGCAGGGTCTGGTGCTGTTTCCCCTGTCCCGCAGGATCCGGTACCGTGTCCCCTGTCCCGCAGGATCCGGTGCCGTGTCCCGTGTCCCGCAGGATCCGGTGCCGTGTCCCCTGTCCCGCAGGATCCGGTGCCGTGTCCCGCAGGGTCTGGTACCGTGTCCCGCAGGATCCGGTGCCATGTCCCCTGTCCCGCAGGATCCGGTGCCATGTCCCGTGTCCCGCAGGATCCGGTGCCGTGTCCCCTGTCCCGCAGGATCCGGTGCTGTGTCCCCTGTCCCGCAGGATCCCGTGTCCCGCAGGATCCGGTGCCGTGTCCCCTGTCCCGCAGGATCCGGTGCTGTGTCCTGTGTTCCGTGTCCCGCAGGATCTGGTGCTGTGTCCCGTGTCCCGCAGGATCCGGTGCCGTGTCCCCTGTCCCGCAGGATCCGGTGCTGTGTCCCCTGTCCCGCAGGATCCCGTGTCCCGCAGGATCCGGTGCCGTGTCCTGTGCCCCTGTCCCGCAGACTCGGGTGCGGGCTGGGGCAGGCGCTCGCTGCGCGGTGTCCCCCACGTCGGACGGCCCCTGGCTGGGCAGCGGCAGGCCCCACCGCCGCCATCGCCGCTCTCTGCACCAGCACCGGGGAGTGCGGCTGCGGGGGCTGCGGGGAACGGGGCGCGGGGGGTCTGTGGTGTGCGGGGGGGGCCGCGCGGTTGCGGCCGGTACCGCCGGTGCTCGCCTGCTCCCTGCGCTCCCGCACCCCGCACGGGGCCGCGCTGCACCGGGTGAGGGCGGGACCGTCAGCGGGGTGCGAGCCAATCGTTACCGCATGGGACGGGACGGGACGGGGCCCATGGCCCCTCATGGGATGGATGGGGTGGGACCCCCTATGGGACGGGATGGGATGGTATAGGGTAAGATTGGACTGAATGGGATCCCCCATGGGATGGGAGCCCCCTCATCCCTGAACTGGACCCCATGATCCCCCCATCTCCCCCAGGCCCCACTGCCATTCACCTGCCCCCCATGCTGGGCCCACGCGTTGTGAGCCAGACCTCGGCCCCCAGCTACTCCGTGTTGGGGCGCAGCACCATCGGCACCTTCTACAGGACCTGTGCAAGGTGGGGCAGGGAATCAGGTGGATGGGGCTGGGGGTCAAAGGGAGTCAGGGAGCCAAGGGTCCAGGGGTCAGGATGCTGAGGGGCTGCGGGGTGAGGGCGCTGGGTACCAGGGGTCAGGGTTGCGGGAGGGTGATGGTGCTGGGGGTCAGGGCACCGGCTGCTGGGTACCAGGGGCAGGGTACTGGGGGGGTCAGGGTCCTGGGCTACTGGGGGGTCAGGGTGCTGTGGATGAGGGTGCTGGGGCTCGGAGCGCTGGGGGTCAGGTTGATGGGTGCTGGGGCTCAGGGCGCTGGGTGCAGGCTCTGGCTGCGGTGCCGATACCCGGCTCACGTCCCCCTGCCGTGCCCGCAGACGCCGGGGCCGTGCCGGTACCGCACGGTGGACACGGACGTGTACAAGCACCGGCGCCGCGGTTCTCGATGCTGGCGCGGAACGTGCTGCCGGGGGACACCACCACCAAACCGGGCCCCGGCGCGTACAGCCCCCAGCAGGTCAGCAGGGACCCCGGGGGGAGCCGTGGGGGGACACGGGCCAGAGCCCCCCCCTCACCGTGCTCCCCCCTGCAGAGCCGGCCCCAGGGGTGACCTTTGGCACCCGGCACTCCGAGTACCTGGTGCCGCTCATCGTGGACGTGCCCGACTGGAGCCGGCGGCACGGCCGGAGCGGGGAATGGGCTCCGGGCAGGAAGGGGGGCTCCGGCCGGGAACAGGCCGAGTTCAGAGTCAGCCGCAGGCTCCATCCGTGCTCCCTGCGCCGCCCCGGCGCCCTGGGCTGGGCAGAGCCGCCCGCACGCTGCGGGGGCTCCCTTCCCGTTCCCAGCCCGTGCCCTGCTCCGCTGGAGGAGGCCCTGGGGAGTGGGGCTGAGCTCTGGCTCAGCGTCATGGCTCCATAACCCCATAGCCCCACAGCACCGTAACCCCATAGCCCCATAACCTCATAGCCCCATAACCTCATAGCCCCACAGCACCAGAACCCCATAGCCCCATAACCTCATAGCCCCATAACCTCATAGCCCCACAGCACCATAACCCCACAGCCCCATAACCCCATAGCCCCATAACCTCATAGCCCCACAGCACCATAACTCCATAGCCCCATAACCTCATAGCCCCACAGCACCGTAACTCCATAGCCCCATAACCTCATAGCCCCACAGCACCAGAACCCCATAGCCCCATAACCTCATAGCCCCACAGCACCGTAACTCCATAGCCCCATAACCTCATAGCCCCACAGCACCAGAACCCCATAGCCCCATAACCTCATAGCCCCACAGCACCAGAACCCCATAACCCCATAACCTCATAGCCCCACAGCACCATAACCCCACAGCCCCATAACCCCATAGCCCCATAACCTCATAGCCCCACAGCACCAGAACCCCATAACCCCATAACCTCATAGCCCCACAGCACTATAACCCCATAGCCCCACAGCACCGTAACCCCATAGTCCTGTAACCTCATAGCCCCACAGCACCAGAACCCCATAGCCCCATAACCTCATAGCCCCACAGCACCATAACCCCACAGCCCCATAACCTCATAGCCCCATAACCTCATAGCCCCACAGCACCATAACCCCACAGCCCCATAACCCCATAGCCCCATAACCTCATAGCCCCACAGCACCAGAACCCCATAGCCCCATAACCTCATAGCCCCACAGCACCAGAACCCCATAGCCCCACAGCACCGTAACCCCATAGTCCTGTAACCTCATAGCCCCACAGCACCAAAACCCCATAGCCCCATAACCTCATAGCCCCACAGCACCATAACCCCACAGCCCCATAACCTCATAGCCCCATAACCTCATAGCCCCACAGCACCAGAACCCCATAGCCCCAGAACCCCATAGCCCCATAACCTCATAGCCCCACAGCACCAGAACCCCATAGCCCCATAACCCCATAGCCCCATAACCTCATAGTCCCACAGCACCAGAAGCCCATAGCCCCATAACCTCAAAGCCCCACGGCACCGTAACCCCATAGCCCCGTAACCTCATAGCCCCACAGCCCCATGGCTCTCTAACCCCACAGCCCCACCCCCCATTGCCCCATGACCCCAGTGAACCCCATCCTCTATGACCCCCAATGACCCCATCATACCCGTGACCCCAATGACCCCATGACCTCGATGACCCCCATGACCCCCATAACTGCCCTGTCCCCCATGACCCCGATGACCCCGGATAACCTCGTGGCCCCAAACCTCCCCCCCCCCCCCCCCGCCACCAGGGGGCGCGGGTCCAGCAGGGGTTGCTCCGCCGGTCAGCCGGCCGCCAGGGGGCGCTGCAGCGCGTTACCCCCCCCTGGGGAGCGGCGGCGGGGGGGGCACGCAGAGGGACAGGGGCCTCGGGTGGGGGGGTCGGGGTGAGGCGTCCCCGCCGTGGCGGGGGCTGCAGCGGGGTGACGCTGAGGTCCTTCCCGACCCGGCTGTTCTGTGGTTCTGTGGCGTGGCCAAGGACGGGCAGACACAGGGGCAGGGGTGCAGCCCCCCGGGGCCGTGCACTCACGGCGGCTCCGTCCTCCTGCTCCCCAGAGTCACCGACGGGGGGGGAATGCGCTCAGTGACCGCCCCAGGCCCCGTCCCAGCGGGAGGGGGCCCCCATGGCGGGGATAGGGACTGGGGCTGCAGCGCCTGCTCCTCCGCTGTCAGCCCCTCGGTCCTCCAGCAGCTCTGCCTCCCCCGCGGGCTGCAGTGGCTCCTGCGGGGAGCAGCCCTGAGCCCCCCCGCCGGGGGCACAACGGGGGTCCCCCAGCCCAGCGCCCCCCCCCTCCAGCCCCACTCACCCTGGGCTGCAGCTTCCTCTGCGCTGCCACCCGCGCCTTCATCGGCTTCCAGCAGAGCAGCTCCAGGTCTGCAGCGGGACGGGCGCAGGGCAGCACCTCTGCACCCTCAGGGGGGCCCTGCACCACAGCGGGGGTCCGGCCCCTCCAGCTCCCCCCCATCAAGGCACAGCGTGGCCCTTGGGGGTTTTGGGGTGCAGGGTCCCCTCTGCCCCCCCAAGGGGACAGCGCAGGGGCTGGGGGGCCAAGAGCTACAGGCAGGGCACAGAGCGTGTCCCCCAGCCCCAGCCCTCACCAGCGAAGGTCGGGCCGTTCCTCTTGGCTCCGCTGCCATCCGAGATGTCATTGTCTGGCGGAACCAGAGGGTTGAGGCTCCCAGAGGTGCCCATTCCCCCCAGGACAGCAGCACCGACCCCTCTGCCACCACCACACCCCACACGGGGCTGTCACCGCCAGAGCCACCTCCGAGGTGTCCTGTTGAGGTCCCCCCGTGGGGCTCAGCTGACCCTTCCCGTTGGATCCCGGCCGGATCCCATGGGACACGCTGCGGTACTCACAGGCCATGGCGAACCACTTCATGAAGTTCTGGAGCTCCCGGGGGGATTTCCTCTTGCGCTTCCCCCCCACCACGTCCTCCAGGCCCGGCGGCACCAGGAATGGTCTCCCTGCGAGCAGGAAGGGTCAGACCGGCCCCGGGCGCCACCGGGAATGCTGGAGGGTGGCTCCAGCCTCGGCCCTTGGCACAGCCCCTCTGGGCACCATGGGGCCAGGAGAGACCCGCGGAGGATCCAGAGGGACAAGCGGGTGGGAAAAGGAGCCGGGATAAACCCACTGTGGCTCCAGGGATGCCAAAGGACAAGGGCATGGGGAATGGAACCAGGGCGAGCCGGTGCTGCGCAGACAGAGCCGGGCAGCAGCCCCCTCCCCAGCTCCCATCACGTACCTTTCCTGGGGGGTTTGTCTGAAGAGTCTGCAAAGGAGTCAAGGTTTGCCACGGATCCAGCAGCTCCTGCAGGGAGCGGGTGCTGATGGAGCCACAGCTCCCTGGGGCACCCTGGGCAGGGCTGGGACATCCCAGGGCTTCCCGGTGCCCCACAGCCTCAGGACGCTCCGGGTCCCCCCTACCTTGACATGGGTCCGGGGGTGCTGGGCAGGGGCTCGCTCCCGCAGCGCGTATCTTGGGGTGCTGTGGCAGGGGCAGGATGGGCCGGATGAGCCGAGGCTCCGGGGAGCAGCGTGGCGCTGTCCCAGCCCTCACCTACGCGCTGGGATTCCATGTGTTTGGCACCACTTGGAGCCGGCACTGCGGCACCCTCCTGCGTGGGATCATCTCCACCAGCACCGGCATCCTCCAGTCCTGCACCGGAATGAGCCTCCGGGATTCCCTGTTCCCAAGGAGCACCCCAGGGGCTCCACAGAGACACAGCAGCTGTGGCGGGCGGATACGCAGGCAGGACACACGGACAAGATGTGACACAGGGATGTGACACAGGACACACGGACAAGACGTGACACAGGGATGTGACACAGGACACACGGACAAGACGTGACACAGGGATGTGACACAGGACGCACGGACAAGACGTGACACAGGGATGTGACACAGGACACACGGACAAGACGTGACACAGGGATGTGACACAGGACACACGGACAAGACGTGACACAGGGATGTGACACAGGACACACGGACAAGACGTGACACAGGGATGTGACACAGGACACACGGACAAGACGTGACTCAGGGATGTGACACAGGACGCACGGACAAGACGTGACTCAGGGATGTGACACAGGACGCACGGGCAGGACAGGCAGACACCGGCAAAACCACGGGGACAGCCTGTGCCGGGTTCAGCAGCAGCAGTCGCTTTTCTCTTTCCCAGTAGCTGGTGCAGGGCTGTGTCTGGGCTGCAGCCTGAGAACAGCGCTGATAAAGCACAGCCCTGGGTTTAGCTGCTGCTCAGCAGCACTTACCCTGCCTGTTCAGTCTCATGCTCTGCAGCGAGGAGGGGCACGGCAAGCCGGGAGGAAGCAGGGGCAGGACACCTGACCCGAACCAGCCAGAGGGCTGTTCCATACCACAGCACGGCATGCTTGGGGTGGAAACGGGGTGGAATCACGCAGGAGGCCCAGATCACTGCTTGGGTCGGGCTGGGTTGAGTTCGAATTCTTACAGGAGCCAGTGGTAAAGCTTGGTACCAGTATAAATTCAATTCCTGGCATATTTTACTAAACTGCGTTTGATCCGATGGTTCATCTTTTCTACTTACCCACTGGCCTGAGGCCTGTACAGAACACGGAGTTGCCAATCAATTTCTAACTTCTTTGCTAATTTCTCGTAACAATTTTGCACTAAAGTGTGAGCTTTGGTTGGAAGAAATTGCCGCTGGCACTGCAAAACGATGTGTTACCTCGTTAAATAATGATTTAATCACTTGTTTTGCATTATTTATCCTACAAGGGAATGCTTCTGGCCAGCCTGAAAAAGTGTCCGTCAAGACCTCACCTGGAGCATTGTGTGCAGTTCTGGTGTCCTCAACATGAAAAGGACATGGAACTGCTGGAACAAGTGCAGAGGAGGCCACGAGGATGATCAGGGGACTGGAGCACCTCCTGTATGAAGACAGGCTGAGGAAGTTGGGGCTGTTCAGCCTGGAGAAGAGAAGGCTGCGTGGAGACCTCATAGCAGCTTCCAGTACCTGAAGGGGGCCTATAGGGATGCTGGGGAGGGACTCTTCATCAGGGACTGTAGTGACAGGACAAGGGGTAATGGGTTAAAACTGAAACAGGGGAAGTTCAGATTGGATCTAAGGAGGAAATTCTTTCCTGTGAGGGTGGTGAGGCACTGGAATCGGTTGCCCAGGGAGGCTGTGAGTGCTCCATCCCTGGCAGTGTTCAAGGCCAGGTTGGATGAAGCCTTGGGTGGGATGGTTTAGTGTGAGGTGTCCCTGCCCATGGCAGGGGGGTTGGAACTGGATGATCTTGAGGTCCTTTCCAACCCTGACTGTTCTATGATTCTATGATTCTATGAAAAGAACACCAACAAATATCTATAACCTCCTTTTCTCGGTAATTCAGAAAAATCTGTTTGCCACTGCTGTCCCGGATAACTTCCTCTCCCAATTGCCCCAGTTTGATTTCTATTTTCAGTTTTAGGATTATTCTTAAGCAGAGCTGACATTGTTTTGCCACTAATTGAACTGTGGTGTATAGATTCCTTCCTACAATTTCTTTAAGTATTATATTTAAGTATTAATGAGTATTTAAGTATTAATGAGTATTATATTTAAGTATTAATGAGTTTTATTATGTTCCTCCTGAACTAACTTCTAGAGTTGGTTCTAGGGGATTACAATTCGCCCATCAGGTATCTGAACCCTACCCTTTTCATTTTCCTGTCCTTTTAGATCTTGAATCAATTTTCTATCCTCTTTTGAATACCTAGGTTCAGATTTCTCAATTGTTAGTTTGCCCTCAGGGATTAAGGACATGATTTTAGATGGTTCAGCTGCTCGTCTGGCTTCAAAATCGGCCCAATTATTTCCAATTTCCTGATCACAATCACCTTGTTGATGTCCTTTACAGTACATAATAGCTACTTCCTCAGGTAGCTGAACAGCTTCCAGGAGCTGTAGACTTTCTGCATGTTTAATCTGTTTCGCTTGTGTGTTCAAAATTCTTCGTTCTTTCCAGATAGCACCGTGTGCATGGACCACACCAAATGTGAGTTTAGAATCAGTCCAAATATTGATCCTTTTATCTTTAGCCAGTTCAGGGCTCTTGTTAATGCTATTATTTCTGCCTTCTGGGCAGAGGTGTTCACGGGTGAAGGTTTAGCTTCTATGACCTGTGAAGTGGTGTTAACGGCATATCCTGCCTTTCGTTCACCATTTTTCAGGAAGCTGCTACCATCAGTAAACCAAGAATCAGCATCTTCCAGAGGTTTTTCTTTCAAGTCTGGTTGGCTCGAATACACAGTCTCTATGGTGGCCAAGCAGTCGTGTGTTAGCGGTTCTGTCAATTGTTCCTGCCGAAGGATGCTGGATTCACAACATTAGTGACCACAATTTCTGTATCATCCTGTTCCACAAGGGTGGCCTGGTATTGTAAAACCGTGAAGGAGATAACCAGTGGGCTCCTTTCTGCTCCAGGACTGCTGATACCACATGGGACACCAGCACAGTAATCTTTTGTCCCAGGGTGAATTTGCGAGCCTCTTCAATCTTCATGACAACCGCCGCCACAGCCCTTAGGCAGCCGGGCCATCCTTTGCTCGCTTCATCCAGCTGTATTGAAAAAAGCGCCACTGCCCTTCTGTAGGGTCCTAGTTTCTGAGCAAGGACCCCCAGAGCTATTCCCTGTTCTTCATCGGAATATAGCCTAAAGGATTTAGTCACGTCCGGAAGTCACAGAGTTGCAGCTCTCATTAGCTTTGTTTTTAAACTCCTAAAAGCCCCCTCTGCTGTATCAGTCCGGTCCAAAGAGGGAGGGTTTCCCTTCAACAGCTCCTGTAGTGGTCTTACCAGAACACCACAATCATGGATCCAAAGTGTGCACCCATCTGGTCATTCCCAGGAACGTCCGGAGCTCCTTGACGGTCAACAGTTGCGGAGTCTGACAAATGGCTTCTTTACCAGCAGGTCCAAGTTCTCCCTGTCCTCCTGTTATTTCATATCCGAGGTAGGAAACTCGGGTTTGGGTTAGTTGGGCCTTTCATTTGGATACCCAATAACCACTCAGTCCCAGGAGATTTACTAATTCCACCGTCCACTGGACACATTCTTCCTTTGTTTCTGTAGCAATTAACAGGTCATCCACATACTGTAACAGAGTCCCATCTGAGTGGGTGGCTTCCATGATTCGAGTCCCAGTGCTAACTGATTTCCAAAGCTCGTTGGACTGTCTTAAACCCTTTAGGTAATACCATCCAAGTTAACTGAGTTTCCCTTCCTGTGTCAGGATTTTCCCATTCAAAAGCAATACATTTTAGCTTTCTTTGGCCAATGGTAAGCAAAAGAAAGCATCCTTTAAATCCAAGACGGCAAACCATTTCTGATTATTATTCAATTCAGTCAATAAATCATATGAATTAGCTACTACTGGACGAGTATCCTCTGTAATTTTGTTGATTGCTCTAAGATCTTGAACCAATCTGCAATTTTTCCCAGCATATTTCTTTACTGTCCAGATATGAGTATTATATTGCAATTCACATTCAATTAATAATCTGTATTTTAAAATTTATCAATGATTTTTGATTCCCTTTGATCTTTAAATTTTAAGGGATATAGTTTTATTCTAATTGGGCAAGCCCCCCCCTTTTTTATTTCCACTTTAACAGGCAAAGCATTTTTTGCCTTACCTGGAACTTCAGATGCCTCTACGCCCAGATATACCTGATGAAGGTTTTCTTCTATTTCAGGGACGTCCTCCTGTTCGCTTTTCTGTGGAATTAAACTCAAAACTGCAGTTAATTGATTGTTTTTAACTCTAAATTCCATTTTGCCTTCTTTAAGTGATGCTTCTCGCCCTAACAAAGATTTTAGAGAATTTGGCATGCATAAAACTTTATGCATTCCTATTTGTTTTCCCAATTTAGAGAATTAAGCTTTTTTTTTTTTTTTCTTTTTTTTTTTCCCCCTCTCTTTCTTGGTGGCCAGTAGCTCCCACAGCTGTAACAAATTCTTTTCTCTCTGATTTAACACCGAGTAAGTTGCTCCTGTATCCACTAAAATTCCTTTTCTTTCCTCTAGTCTCTAGTTCTAATTTAACCAGTGGATCTGCTAGGGAAGGTTCCCTGGGCCCCCATCAGTCTAGTTCCAATTCAGTCACTGCAGCCACCCTATGGCACTCCCCCCCACCCCAGGGCAGTCTCACTTCCAACGTCCGAACTGCCCATAGCACGCACACCGGTCCGGTTGCACAGAAGAAGAGCCCACCCCTCCACCTCCGCTCCACATCCCTCCTTCCACGGTCAGTGTTGCCTTCCTTGACCTGACGACCTATCTCAGGAACGGCACGGCGACCAACCCCAGGCCGCTCGGGCCATCGGCTCGCAGACACCAATGTGGTGGACGGCAAATGGCTTTTATTGACGGGTAACACGGTGTTATATACCCTGAGTTTACAACGTCACAAACCAAGTGTTACTGGCTCTAGGGAGAGGGGTCTTATCTTCTTATCTTTCCGTACAGCACGGCATCTTCCGACCGCCGAACCCTAACTACCACATACTGGTGGTAGCAGCAGTGATTTGTGTTATACCTTAGTTACTAAACTGTTCTTATCTCAACCTGTGGGAGTTGCATTCTTTGCGATTCTCCTCTCCGTCCCTCCAGGAGCAGGGGGAGGGCAAGAAGGGGGGGAGCGAGTGGACGGGCTTTGTGGTTGGGTTTAAACCACAACACCCCGGTGTGCGTCCCTGGTGGAGCGGAGACTCCCCGGCGCACCCAGCGCTGCTTGCTTATTGCCGCTCGATATTAATCAATTGTCATAAAATAATCGGATCAGATCATGGCTAGGACGAAATTTTTATAACGAGAAGGCTGCGGTGAGACCTTGTAACAGTCTTCCAGTAGCTAAAGGGGCCAACAGAAAGCCTGGAGAGAACAGCAAAGCGGTTCTGGGTGGGGACAGCAGATTTAGGAGGAAGCCCCTTGCTTTTAATTGCCCTCTTCCTCCTTTTTCGTTGCCTTTTTCGTCGCTGTTCCCCAGCTGCCCGGGTTGGTGGCCGCCTTCTTTCCCCCCTGAGCTCCAGGGGACGCTCGAGGCCCCTGCACAGCCTGGGCCTGGAGCAGGCTGTCCTGCTTCCTCTCCGCTCCGCTGCCATCTTGCAGCCTATTGACAGCGTCCGCAGCTCAGCCCCTGCTGCAGGAGGACCCCACCGGGGAGCCCCGGGTGCAGCCCTGCCCATCGCGCACCCTGCCCTCCCCAGAGCAGTGCGGGCACTCTCTGCACCCCGAGCTCTGCCCTGCAGCCTCCCCTCTCCTCAGCGCTGTCTGGGTGCCTACGCTGGGCACCGCTGGGGCAGCCAGAGCATTGCTTGCACCGTTACTTTTGCTTCTCTACCCACGTCCTCCTTCATCCTCGGTTCATGTCAAACTCCACGTAGGCACTTGCTGACTTGGGATCACGGCTGCACGGTAGGATGCTGGCAGAGCCTGCTGATACACAAGCATAAGTTTCCATTAAGTGACTGTCCTGGGTTGAGCAGCAGCAGTCATTTTTCTCCTTCTTAGGAGCTAGTACAGTGCTGTGTTTTGATCTTTTGGCCTTGGAACAGTGGTGATAACGCCGATGTTTTCAGTTGCTGCTCAAATGTTTGGTCTGGCCAAGGACTTTGTGAGCCTCATGCTCTGCCAGGGAGGAGGGGAGGCTGGGAGGAAGCAGAGACAGGACACCTGACCCAAACTGACCAAAGAGGTATTCCATACCACAGCACGTCATGCCCAGGAGGTAACTTAGAGTGACCCGGAAGGGGTAGAGGGACTGCAGGGTTGGAGGAGGTATCGGTCGGTGCTTGGCTGGGGGGAGTGGGGCGAGTTATTGGTCAGCTGGTGCTGAGGTGTTGTATTCTTTCCTCTTGTTATTTCCTCTATCATTATTATTATTGGTGGTAGCAGTAGTGATCTATGTTATACCTTAGTTACTAAACTGTTCTTATCTCAACCCGTGGGAGTTGCATTCTTTTTTGATTCTCCTCTCCGTCCCTCCAGGAGCAGGGGGAGGGCAAGAAGTGGGGGGAGTGAGTGAACGAGGTTTGTGGTTGGGTTTAAACCACGACAGTGACAGAAGCCGTGATTTAAGGGAAAGCCCTCAGGGGTGCTGAAGCTGCCATAAGGGACTTTATTCCTGTTAAGCATAATCTTAACTCTGTGTTTTGTCATTCTGTATTTTTGTGGCTTTCTTGCTATTATTGACTTACATATATTAGACTTACAAGTAAAGAGATCCTTCATAAATCTTATTCAGTGCCCACGCTCATTGATTTCTGACCATATTTGTGCTAAAAGGATTTAGATGTAACACTTGGCTTTTGGGAAGGTGATAAAACCACTGGGTCTTAAGTGCTAAACTGCCACTTAGGTTGGGTGGTGCAGTCAGAGCCTTTGCCAGTGAAGACCGAGGCACAGAAGTCATTCAGAACCTCAGCCTTCTCCAAATCCTGTGTAGCCAGTTCTCCCGAAAGCTTCCTCAGGGGCCTGTGTTGTCCTTAGTTTGTTTCTTGTTTGCTATGTACCTGCAGAGTCACCCAGGAATAGCAGTGAGCTAATTAAGCTCAGTGGAATTTTCCTTCTGTCATCCTTTGTTAGGCTCTTTAGATTCTCCTGCCCTAGGAGGGTGAGCTGCAGTAGGATATTATAAGAGGTAGCAAGTTTCGTGTTACTTTCAAGTGGATGTCTGCTTATGTCTGAGGCGGCTTTCTCTGGCTTGCTTCCTCCACGGCTTCTCCCACTGCATGAAGGAGCTTCTTGTTCCTTTCAGAGCTGAGCGGAAGGGAGGGGCTTTGTTGAACAATTTCTCACTGATAAAACCCTTAAAATGCTCGGCCAGAACATGGATGTTAAGGGGATCCTGCTTATTTTGGATGTCAGTGAAGTTCTTTACCCAATAGTAGGGTGATTTTGCATAGAGCAGACCATGGGATGTCATTTCATTTCTCTTTGTAGTAATTTCTAGTCATAGGAATGTAGTGTAGGGTAGCCTGTGCTTCGCAACCGCAACCTTCAGGTTGGACCTTAAGTGCTGTTCTCCAAAGCCAATGTAGGCGTCCCTGTTCCAGTGACTCTACGGAGACCATATGGACAAGCACACTTCTGACTGGCAGGCTGCTTGGTGATCAGGCCCTGGGAGAGGCAGGCTGGGACGAGCCTATGGTAGAAACTGTGGGTCTGCTTGAGTGAGTGCAGAGGAGACCACAAGGATGCTCAGGGGCCTGGAGCACCTCTGCTATGGAGACAGGCTGAGAGAGTTTGGGTTGTTCAGCCTGGAGAAGAGTGCGAGGTATACAGGAATGATTCGTGTCAGCAACTTAGGACTTCTTGTCACCATCGCACTTTATGTGGAATCGGAACCCCTTGTGATCATTGTATCTTGTGTGGGACATATAGGAATGATCACGATTATGATAAAAGTTCCTGTCAATAAAATGATGAGAGAGACGAAGAAACAAAGGAATAATCCCTCTTACTCAACCAAAAGGTGCTTTGTTTAACTGCTGATACCCGCTTTGTTTTTCAAAGGATGCTTTGTTTAACTGCTTGAATGCTTTAAGGGAGTTATGTAACTAAGAGATACATACATCCTGTTACAGGATAAGTAACCAGGTAAGGAATGGAATTTATGGGGCTAAGATGGTGGCTAATTGCATGTGAAAGACATCTCTCCGTTAATGTATTACCAAGAAGTTCAGCAATGTCTTCACCGGAGAAAGACCCCAGCAACAACAAAAGAATAATGGAAAGGGGCCACGTCGGCATCCAGGTACAGAAGAAGGGACTGGCTGAGACCCCGGACCAAGAAGTATAAGAGACTAGAACCCAAAGACCCCGTGTCCTGGGTTTACCAGGAGCCATTTTGCTCCTTCTTAGTAACTGGTGCAAGCTCTGTGTTTTGACTTCCAGCCTGGGCAGAGAGCTGATAACACCGATTGGTTTTAATTGTTGTTAAGTAATGTTTATTCTGGCCTAGGACTCTGTGAGCCTCATGCTCTGCTGGGGACGAGGGGAGGCCGGGAGGCAGCAGAGACAGGACACCTGACCCAAACTGACCAAAGAGGTATTCCATACCACAGCACGTCATGGCCAGGATGTAACGGGGAGTTACCCGGAAGGGCTGGGGACTGCAGGGTTGGACGAGGTATGGGTCGGTGCTTGGGTGGGGGGAGTGGGGCGAGGTATCGGTCGGCTGGTGGTGAGGTGTTGTGTTCTTTCCTCTTGTTATTTCCTTTATTATTATCATTATTGGTGTTGCGTTCGTTGACTTGACGACCTATCTCAGGAACGGCACGGCGACCAACCCCAGGCCGCTCGGGCCATCGGCTCGCAGACACCAATGTGGTGGACGGCAAATGGCCTTTATTGACGGGTAACACGGTGTTATATACCCTGAGTTTACAACGTCACTTCCGTCTGCTTACGTCACAAACCAAGTGTTACTGGCTCTAGGGAGAGGGGTCTTATCTTCTTATCTTTCCGTACAACACGACATCTTCCAACCGCTGAACCCTAACTACCACATTTCCCCCCTCCCTATGCTTAACTAAATAGGCTAAAGTATAAAAGTATAAAAACATGCATTATATTTTCATAATAACAATAAAATTGGCTAAAATCTAATAAGTTCTAAAAGAGGTATATCATTATCCACTTATCTTGAGGTATATATAAGGCATGTAGAGAAAGAGGTACCCAGGGGGCAACTAGGATCAGTGAGGTATAATTGGAGATGGCGAAAGGAGACTTCGAATAAGAACGTTTCTAAAGCAGTTGTTGGCGTTCTACCAACATAATGTCAACTCGTTCTAGCCGGCTCCTGACGAACGATATAAGCTTGTTCAGGACGCAGGGTCCAAAGATCAGGGCCATCATGATCATTGCAACTGGCCCCACCAGGGTAGATATCAGGGTGGTTAGCCATGGTGAATGGTTAAACCATGTTTCATACCACCCTTGTTGGGCTTCTCTGTCCCTTTTTCTGTTTTCTAGACCTTCTCTAAGTTTGGTCATGGTATCTCTGACAACTCCAGTGTGATCTGCATACACACAACATTCCTCTCTAAGCGCTACACACACCCCTCCTTGCTGTAAAAACATTAAATCTAATCCTCTCCGGTTTTGCAACACTACTTCGGAGAGTGATCTGACAGATTTTTCTAAAGCAGTTATTGATTGCTCAGTTCTTACCAGGTCCTCGTCTACGGCCATCCTTAGTGCTTTGAATTCTTTGCTCTGTTGTACTAGCAAGGCTGCTCCTGTACCCACTCCCACACCTCCTAGAATCATTAATGTGGCTACTGTTAATGCTGTGAAGGGTTCTCGTTTGGACAAGGGATGTTCTGAGGTGATCTGTGAGTGATAAACAAACTCTTCAGAATGACAGAAGATTCTGGGGACTATTGCCACTTGTATGCAATAATCTGAAGATTCATTAAAAAGCTTCAATGACAAACAAGGTGTGACTCCTATAGTGGAACAGACCCACTTGGCGTTACTAGCTGGTAGTAACCATCCTACTGGTCTTTTAGATGGTAATGGTCTCTTCCTTAACACACAACCGTCTTTTGTGCTCAGGAACTTTCCCTACACACATGCCTCTTCCTGTCACTTGAGTTAATGTAATTCCTTGTTTTTCTGAGCCCCACGTACACTGCGCTGGGTTAATGGCATTTGAGAGTCTGGCTTTTTTAGTGACTCCCACAGCCTCGTAAAAGGGCAGTCTTATTCCATAACACAGCCAGCAATGTTCAGTAAGACTCGGGTTAGTTCTGTTCAACACCAGGTAACTGACTTGCATCAGTTTCCAAAGGGAGTTACCCCCAAGGTATTCGTTGGGGTTTTGGACAGGCTGAGTGGGGGTGGGGGTATTCGTGGTATCGGTCGTTTCAGGAGCTGTTGTTACGTCATCCGGTGTCTCTTTGGCTAAATCATCAGTCAGTACTAGATTGGGACCTACTGGTAATGGATCATTTGGAACTGTTTCCTTTTTGATGAGAAACAGTCCACCTCTATCCTCTCCTGGTTCCCAATACCTAATTCCCCAAGTTCTACCTATTACCCATCCCAGGTCCTCTGGCTGTAAGATGTCAAGTCTTATATGCTGACAATTGGTGCCACTGTTAGTACGCCGAAGCCATGCCAATTGCAAGCCTCCACTAGAATCATGACTAGGTGGCTTGCATCCATCAGGTCCCCAACTTGTTCTTAGGAACTTGTTTTCTGTCGAAGGAGACCATGAGGAGGCGATTGTTTCACAACCCCAATAGGCACAATAGTACTGATTTGGTTGATTGCAGTATCCTTTCCCAGGGTTGGAAGCAGGGCACATGTAGTAGCCTTTTAAGTTTAGACATAGCGGTATAGGTACTAGCTGACACAGGCTGGCATTAAAACTGGGAGCCCCTGGAGTTATGATAGTTTGTATAACCTTAGCGCTTTCCCATTGATATCATGCCCATTTAAATGGCTGGTGAGCCTGGTGACTTATTTCGCCCCCTGTTCGTGGAGACACCCAAAACAAAATAATCAGGATGCACCGGAAAGGGTGCAGCTTCCTTCCCTGTCCAAGGCAACCTGGCTCGTACTTATTTTCTGTCCAAAACCTTGAGGTCGTTTCAACCGGGAGGTCCCCAACTCGTTCCATGTCCTGGCATATCGCCCTTCTCTGGATTCTGCCGAGCTGTCGTTCTTTATTGCCAGCGGGGAGTACGGGTTACGGGGGCGGCCGATGACGAGATCCTGCGGATAAAACCTCACAGTTTTATTTTTGAGGTCTGGTTTGATGGACTTAAGCGGACACCACTTAACTCTGCCATCCTTTTTAACTGCAGCATACCCTCGCCCTGTGAGGACTAGCCTCCATCCTTGCTCCCATTCTCCCCACTCATTTCTAATCATGACTGATGGGCCCTCATCTAGTACTTGAGTGGCCCAGTGTTTCTGGGAGGGGCTATTTACCTCGTGCCCCTGGGGAATTGATTTAATGCTAACAGAGCAGTCGCTAGCAGGCGCGCTTGGTCTCCCGAGGGAATGGTGTTGACAAAACCTTCTGTCTTTGCCAATACCTCTAACTTAGATTTCAAAGTTTGATTCGCTCGTTCAACCATGGCTCGCCCTGTGCTATTATACGGGATCCCATGTGTTAGAGTGATACTCCATTTAGAAGCAAATGCCCGTACTGATTTGGAGACAAAATTCGGACCGTTGTCTGTCTTAATCTGACTGGGGACACCAAGCCACGCCATGGCCGTCAGCCAATGTTGGATGGTCGCTTTAGAGTCAGTTCTGAGGTGTTGCGTGGCTATGATCACTCCACTATATGTATCTACAGTTACTGCCAACCACGCCCGAGGTTTCAACAGCTGACAAAGCGTAAAGTCCGTCTGCCACACCTCAGAGGCCTTAAGACCTCTGGGATTAACTCCACTGGACCACAGTGGTGTTTTCTGACAGTGGGGACACGTGGCGACTATGTGCTTCGCGTCAGCGACCGAAATCCCACATTTCTTTGCTAGTGCTTTGGCTCCAATATGGAGAGACTCGTGTAGCTGACGGGCGTCTCTTAGCGTCCACAGTCCTTTTGCGGCAGCGGCAGCTTTGTCGTTGCTGGTTTGGAAGAAACCTTTGATTGGGTCATGACCGTTAACATGGATGACCAATATGGTGCCCTTTCGGGAAAACAGTGCTTCTTCTAGCTTCAAAGCTACTGTAGATGTTGACACACCGGGACCTGACATGGCCAAGCAAAGCTTGGCCACGAACATCGAGTCGGTCACTATGTTAAGGTGTTCCATTGGGAACAGTCCGCACGCCAGTGCCACTGCCCTTGCTTCTAGCTGTTGGACTGAAAGCGTGTGGTCAGTCATTTTGATGCAGTGCCATTCCCCTTCCGATTGCCATACCGCCGCTGCGGTTGAAGTCACTGAGGATGCATCTGTGAAAACTGTTGGTCCTTGTTGGGGTCGGTCCATGACCTTCCATGGGAGGTCGATGTTGACAAGTGCCAACATTTGAGTCCAGGGAGGCTTCGTAGCGTACCGGACTTCTCCACCAAATCCAACGAGGGCTATGGCCAAATACTCTGACATCGCCACTGATTGTGTTGGAAGCTGTTAGTGGAAGGGCAGAAATATCCTGGCGGGTTCGATGCCCAGGTGTCTCAGGGCGAGTTTCCTGCCTTTCATGATTAAGTTACCAAGGCACTCAATTCCTGGAGAAAATGCACGGGACGGTTTTCCCAGGACTATCCATTGTATTGGGCGGGACTTTTCAGGGGGACCCTGGGCTAATGCTCCTACTCCCCCTCCTTCCGTAAAGTGTACGTACAGATCGAGCGGTATATTCGGATTCTACCTGGTGAGCGTACTTGACGATATCTGCTGCTCGATAAAATCGAGAGAGTTTATTGCCTCCGGCGTTAGAGTTTTTGGCTCGCATGGGTTCTTCCCTTTTAGAAGGTCATGCAAGGGGTTCATGGTTTCAGGAGGGCTCAGGACAATATTGCGGAGCCATTGTAAGGACCCTACTAACTGTTGTACATCATGGAGCGTCTTGATGTGCCGACGGATTTTTACTAGGGGAGGGGCTATGTAAGAACTTGAGATCCCCACTCCTAAAAAACTCACACATGGTCCTCTTTTAATTTTCGCGTTCGCAATTTCAAACCCGCTTATCTTCAAAGTCTCCGAAACCATAGCTGGTCCACCTGATTTCCTGACGGTGCGGCAATCAGGATATCGTCCATATATTGAATGATGGTCGCGGTCAGATCACTGTGCCGAACCGGTGTCAACGCCCGGTCCACTGTAATCTGGCAAATAGTGGGCGAGCTGATCATTCCTTGAGGCAGCACTTTCCATTGGAAACGTAGGTTGGGATGTTGGCTGTTTGGGAATACAACAGAAAAAGCAAACCGGTTCTTCTCTTCCTCATGCAGAGGTATCGAAAAGAAACAGTCCTTAATATCAAGGACAGCACAAGGTTGTCCTTCTGGTATCACAGAGTTCATGGGCAACAGCGTTTGGACAGGACCCATTGGCTCGATTCTTTTGTTTACTTCACGCAGATCATGAAGGAGGCGAAATCCCTTACCATTCCACTTGGGTGTAACAAAGACCGGGGTATTCCATGGGCTGGTGGAAGGTTCTATATGACCTTGTTGTAGTTCGCAGTCAACTAGCTCAAGAAGAGCATCCATTCGAGGCTTAGACAGGGGCCACTGCTCGACCCGCACTAGATCGGATGATTTCCATGACAATTTAATTGGTGGAGGCGGGTGTGTGGCAGTGGCCCTTACTATAAATTTGTCACCTTGGCTTTTAATAGGGCTAAAGCGTCCCTCCCCAACAGGGCTGGGACTCCTGACATAACATGGAAAAAGGGTAATTGTTTTCTCCGGTCCTTTTTCAGTATGAAGTGTGATTGCTATCAGTTGGGCACTCTTCCGAGCTCGGGATAATCCCCCCACTCCACCCACCATAGAGGCGTCTTTCAATTTCCAGCACGGGGGCCAGTTCGTCTCAGGAATAACAGTGACGTCTGCCCCAGTATCAATCAGGAAAGGGACACTGATGGTGGTACCAGATAAGACATTATGGAGGGAACAGATCCCCCACACCACTGGCGGGTTATCACAGTTCCCTGCCAGGGCCACCCTGGGGTCCCGCTCCCAGGGGTTGGTCCTTGTTGACTCTGGGGTAGGGGCAGATCTGGCTGAACCGTCGGCTGGACCACAAAGTTGGTTCCTTCTCGAGGGGGTAATGGGTTCGGGAGTGCCTCACCCCATCTGGGGTTGGCATAGTTGGGCCGCCTCATGTCCCAAGTGGGAGAGGACTGCGCGCGGCCCAAGTGTCCCCTCCCCGCCCCGTTTCCCTGGGTTTTAGATCTACATTCCTTAGCAAAATGCCCTTTCTTTCCGCAGGCCCAGCACGGTCCTCTGGGTTGGTTCCGACGTGGGGGGGGCGCTATTAGTGGCTTTTCCAACTGAGGACAGTTTGGTGCAATGTGGCCCACCCGGCCACACTTAAAACATGCTGTCATATTAGCCATCGCGGTGTGGAGAGCCGCCCGGATCGGGGCCAGTTGCTCTTCTTTTGCGACACGTTTAATCATGTCCGCAATGCTTGACCTCGCCGGCAATGATCGCACAATTTCTTTGGTTGTCGAATTGCATTGCTGACGTAAGCATTCTGTGACAACTGCGCCTTTCGCTTCCGCAGGCAGGGACGAGGAGTCGACCGCTGCCGGGAGGCGGTCTACAAATTGTGTAAAACTCTCATTTTGTTTTACTGTAGACCATGGCGATGGCTTGGCAGCGACTCTAGAAGCTTCGCAATTAGCTTCTCTGGCTGCACGGGTAGTTGTCATTGCTTCATAGGGCCGCAGGCCCTGGGCCTGTGCCTGGGGGGTGATCGTTGCCAGATCTATACCCGTTAATCGCTGCAGGCTGGAGCCGTGTAGTGGATGACCCGCCCCGGTTACTTGAGCTAGTTGTGCTATACACTTGTATTCCCATTCCTGATTAAAAACAATCATCCCTGCCCCGTCAAGAATCATTCTACAGGTTTGTTTTATATCAAACGGGAGCATGTCATCTCCCCCAAAAACACCGTCTGCGAGGGTGGAGACCATGGCAGAACTAAGCCCTTTATCTGCGATTGCCTTAACAATCGCTTGTACATCTTCTGGATTTATTGGCGAGTGGACCCCCTGCCCCCCATGTGTCACCCGCACCGGGAACGCTGATTTGGGCGATGGGGCCCGGGCGGCACACGCTCTCTTTATTTTCCTCTGGTCCGTGAGGGGGACTCCTCCCCCTTTGTCCATCTCCGGTTCCTCCTCCTCTAGGCTTGAACCGGTTGTGACCCCCCCGCCCCAGCCGCTGCCCGATCCACAGTCAGGGCGGCACTGCCGGCTCGCTGCCGGCTCCCTGCGCCTCCCGGCCGGGCTCCGGGCGGCCGCTCCCTCCCTCTCGGTCCGCCCCCCCCTCGGCGGGCTGTTTGCCGTACGGGGGCATTTTCCCGGTGCCCGCCCCGATCGCTCTCTGCCCCTCGCTGCGCTCTGCCCCCGTTCCCGGGTGCCCCCCCCCGTTCTCTCCTCCCGTTCCCGGGTGCCCCCCCCCCCGTTCTCTCCTCCCGTTCCCGGTGCCCCCCCCGTTCTCTCCTCCCGTTCCCGGTGCCCCCCCCGTTCTCTCCCCCCGTTCCCGGGTGCCCCCCCCCGTTCTCTCCTCCCGTTCCCGGGTGCCCCCCCCGTTCTCCCCCCGCCCCGTGCCGTGCCCATGATGATACCGGCGCTTTCTCCTCCTTCCCGCCACGGGCGGCTTCGCCCCGCCCTCCGCCTCTCTGCTGGGCGCCATCTTGGGGCGCATATGGCGGCGGTCTAGGCCGGGCTGCCCCAGACCCCGCTCTCTCCGCGGCGCCCCGGCCTCCTCGGCTCGCCTGCCCCAGAGGGATTTATCTCGATTCTGCCCCCCCGTTAACGAGTCGGGGCCCGTGTCGGGACCCGGCCGAGGGGGCGGGTCGCCCTCTTGCTGATCTTTGGGCTCAGGACAATCAGCACCGTCTGCGGGGTGCAAAGTCTGCGTGGCCGCCCCGACTCCCAGTCTCGGGGCTGCCAACAAACAGTTCTCTGCCGCCTTCCAGGTCTCTGCTCTTGCACGGCCTTTTTCAGAGCCCGCACGGCTTTCCCCATGACTTAGGATTTTCCCCACAACCGGAAGACACCGTTTCCTCGGCCAGCGCTTTAGTGCATTTATCCCACACCTCGGGGTGGAGGATATCCCCCGGCTGGGCAATAACCCCAGTCTGCAAAAGCCTCGCAACTGCGGGAGTAAAATCTTTGGGTTTGCAGTCGATACCCCACTGACGGTGTAACTGCGATACGACCTTCGCAAGGGCTTCCGTCCTGCTTGTTGGTCCGGGAGCGTCCCCCCCGCCGGGCTGGTCCTGCCGCTCCGGCCGCCGTTCACCCGTCCAGGCGATTCCCGAAACCCCGTTCCCGGGTTTCAGCACCACTTGTTGCCTTCCTTGACTTGACGACCTATCTCAGGAACGGCACGGCGACCAACCCCAGGCCGCTCGGGCCATCGGCTCGCAGACACCAATGTGGTGGACGGCAAATGGCCTTTACTGACGGGTAACACGGTGTTATATACCCTGAGTTTACAACGTCACAAACCAAGCGTTACTGGCTCTAGGGAGAGGGGTCTTATCTTCTTATCTTTCCGTACAACACGACATCTTCCGACCGCCGAACCCTAACTACCACAGGTCAGGCGCAGGAGCTGGGCGAGCTCCCCTCCTTTCCCTCTTGGTTTTCCTTTTTTGTCTCTCACAGTTGCTCACCCTGCTCTGTGGATGGATCTTTAGCAAAGAATGGCCGTGATCCCAAGTCAGCAAGTGCCTACGTGGAGCTTGACATGAACCGAGGATGAAGGAGGACGTGGGTAGAGAAGCAAAAGTAACGGTGCAAGCAATGCTCTGGCTGCCCCGGCGGTGCCCAGCGTAGGCACCCAGACAGCACCAAGGAGAGGGGAGGCTGCAGGGCAGAGCTCGGGGTGCAGAGAGTGCCCGCACTGCTCTGGGGAGGGCAGGGTGCGCGATGGGCAGGGCTGCACCCGGGGCTCCCCGGTGGGGTCCTCCTGCAGCAGGGGCTGAGCTGCGGGACGCTGTCAATGGGCTGCAAGATGGCAGCGGAGCGGAGAGGAAGCAGGACAGCCTGCTCCAGGCCCAGGCTGTGCAGGGGCCTCAAGCTTCCCCTCCAGCTCATGAAGGAAAGAAGGAGGCCACCAACCTGGGAAGCTGGGAATTAGTGACAAAGAAAAATAACAAAAGAAGGAGGAAAAGGGCAATTAAAAGCAAGGGGCTTCCTCCTAAATCTCTTGTTCCCACGCAGAACTGCTTTGCTGTCCTGCAGGAGACTAACGAGGAAATGCACTTGCACCACAAACAGCCGGGTGATGCACTGGTAAAGATCTCTACTGGCGCTACCAAGAAAAAGTGGTGGGTCGTAGTAATAGGGGACTCTACTTTGAAAGGGACGGAAGCACTCGTCTGTTGGCCTGACCCCGTCTCGAGGGAGGTGTGCTGCCTACCAGGGGCATGGATCAGGGATGTTACAGAGAGGCTACCTGCTCTAGTAAATTCCACAGACTATTACCCGCTCCTGGTGATCCATGTGGGTGCTAGGGATATAGGTAGTAGTAGACTGGGGACCATAGAGAAAGACTACAGAGCCCTGGGAGAGGTGGTTAGGGGCTCCGGTGCTCAGATAGTCTTTTCATCAATTCTCCAGGACGCAGGGGAGGACCAAGAAAAAGCTAGGAGGATTGGCCAGGTCAATAGATGGTTAAAAGGGTGGTGTCATAGTCAGGGGTTTGGGTGTCTTGAACACGGGACTGAAGTTAGTAGGCCAGATCTACTGGGGGCTGGTGGAGCTGGTCTGATGAAGAAGGGGAAGAACAGTTTTGGTAGGAGGCTTGCCAGACTGGTCAAGGAGGCTTTAAACTAGATGTGTTGGGGGAGGGGGGCATCATTCCATCCCAACACACTCAGTCAGTTGCCAACACCTATAATAAATGCTTGGAGCAATGTAGAGATATTCCAGCCTCTCCAGCCAATGAGCCAGCTTCCTTTGGAGCTCGTCTCAGATGCCTCTATACAAACGCCCGCAGCATGGGGAACAAACAAGAGGAATTAGAGATGTGTGCACGTCTACGGGGGTATGATATAATAGGCATCACAGAAACAGGGTGGGGTGGCTCCTATGACTGGAGTGCTGGAATGGAAGGTTACAGGCTCTTTAGAAAAGACAGGCCCAGCAGGCAGGGAGGGGGAGTTGCCCTTTATGTTAGGGATAGGCTGGAGAGTATGGAACTCTGTCTGGGGACAGGTGAGCAGTTTACAGAGAGTTTGTGGGTCAGGGTTAAAGGGAGAACAGCGATGGGAGACATTACTGTGGGGATCTGTTACAGGCCGCCTGATCAAGGAGAACCTGTGGATGAAGCACTCTACAGACAGATAGGAAAAGCCTCACGCTTGCAGGCCCTTGTTCTCATGGGGGATTCCAACCATCCTGACATCTGTTGGAACGATGGCACTGCACGGCACAAGCAATCCAGGAGGTTCCTTGATTGTGTGGAAGACAACTTCCTTCTGCAAGTAATAGAGGGGCCGACAGGGAGAGATGCCATGCTCGACCTTGTGCTCACCAAGAGGGAAGGGCTTGTTGAGAATGTGGTGCTCCAGGGCAGCCTTGGATGCAGCGATCACAAGGTGGTCGAATTTGAGATCCCCAGGACAGTGAGAAGAACGTGTAGCAAGCTCACTGCCCTGCACTTCAAAAGAGCAGACTTTGGCCTCTTCAGGAGCCTGCTTAGTAAGGTTCCATGGGATATAGCCCTGGAGGGCAGGGGGGCCCAAGACTGTTGGTTGATATTCAAGGATCACCTGCTACAAGCTCAGGAGTGCTGCATCCCAACTAGAAGGAGGTGCAGCAGGAGGGCCAGGAGACCTCCTTGGATGGATAAGGAGCTGCTGAGGAAAATTCAAGGGAAAAAAGAGGCTTATAAAAGGTGGAAGCAAGGACAGGCGGCCTGGGTAGAGTACAGGGATGTTGTCCGGGAAGCTAGGGACCAGGTCAGGAAGGCTAAGGCCCAGTTAGAATTAAACTTGGCCAGGGATGTTAAGGATAACAGGAAGGGATTCTGCAGATACGTAGCAAACAAAAAACAGACAAGGGACAACACAGGCCCCCTGAGGAAGCTCTCGGGAGAACTGGCTACACAGGATTTGAAGAAGGCTGAGGTTCTGAATGACTTCTTCGCCTCGGTCTTCACTGCCAAAGGCTCTGACTGCACCACCCAGGTCTTGGAAGGCAGACGCAGGGACTGTGAGAATGAAGACCTTGGGCCCACTGTAGGAGAGGATCTGGTTCGAGACCATCTTAAAAACTTGAATGCGCACAAGTCCGTGGGACCTGATGGAATCCATCCGCGGGTCCTGAAGGAGCTGGCGAATGAAGTTGCTAAGCCACTGGCCATCATATTTGAAAAATCATGGCAGTCAGGTGAAGTTCCCGACGACTGGAAAAAGGGAAATATAACCCCCATTTTCAAGAAGGGGAAAATGGAAGACCCGGGGAATTACAGACCAGTCAGTCTCACCTCTGTGCCTGGTAAAACCTTGGAGCACATTCTCCTGGAAGGCATGCTAAGGCACATGAATAACAACAAGGTGCTTGGTGAACAGCAAGCATGGCTTCACTAAGGGGAAATCCTGCCTGACCAATCTGGTGGCTTTCTATGATGGGGCTACAGAACTGATGGACAGGGGTAGAGCAGTTGATGACATCTCCCTGGGCTTGTGCAAAGTGTTTGACACTGTCCCACACAACATCCTTGTCTCTAAACTGGAGAGACATCAATTTGATGGATGGACCACCCGGTGGATAAAGAACTGGCTGGACGGCCGCACACAACGGGTTGTGGTCAATGGCTCGATGTCCGGCTGGAGACCAGTAACGAGTGGTGTCCCTCAGGGATCGGTGTTGGGACCGGTCTTGTTTAACATCTTCGTCGCTGACATGGACAGTGGGATTGAGTGCGCCCTCAGCAAGTTTGCCGATGACACCAAGCTGTGTGGTCCGGTTGATACGCTGGAGGGAAGGGATGCCATCCAGAGGGACCTTGACACGCTTGTGAGGTGGGCTGATGCCAACCTTATGAAGTTCAACCATGACAAGTGCAAGGTCCTACACCTGGGTCGGAGCAATCCCAGGCACAGCTACAGACTGGGCAAAGAAGAGATTCAGAGCGGGCCTGTGGAGAAGGACTTGGGGGTGCTGGTCGATGAGAAAATGAACATGAGCCGGCTGCAGTGTGCGCTCGCAGCCCAGAAACCAACCGTATCCTGGGCTGCATCAAAAGGAGCGTGACCAGCAGGTCGAAGGAGGTGATCCTGCCCCTCTACTCTGCTCTTGTGAGACCTCACCTGGAGCATTGTGTGCAGTTCTGGTGTCCTCAACATAAAAAGGACACGGAACTGCTGGAACAAGTCCAGAGGAGGCCATGAGGATGATCAGGGGACTGGAGCACCTCCCGTATGAAGACAGGCTGAGGAAGTTGGGGCTGTTCAGCCTGGAGAAGAGAAGGCTGCGTGGAGACCTCAGAGCAGCCTTCCAGTACCTGAAGAGGGCCTATAGGGATGCTGGGGAGGGACTCTTCGTCAGGGACTGTAGTGACAGGACAACGGGTAATGGGTTAAAACTTAAACAAGGGAAGTTTAGATTGGCTCTAAGGAGGAAATGCTTTCCTGTTAGGGTGGTGAGGCTCTGGAATGGGTTGCCCAGGGAGGTTGTGAGTGCTCCATCCCTGGCAGTGTTCAAGGCCAGGTTGGATGAAGCCTTGGGTGGGATGGTTCAGCGTGAGGTGTCCCTGCCCATGGCAGGGGGGTTGGAACTGATGATCCTAAGGTCCTTTCCAACCCTAACTATTCTATGATTCTATGATTCTATGGCATACTCCTGGAAATACACATTTCAGATGTCCCCCCTTGCTTAGTATGGACTATATAGTATGGACTATATTAGTATATCTATATAGGAAGTTATAGTGAAAACAAGCATTGAGTTCTGCATCTGTATCATTGAAATTTAGGATTTTCTCATGTATCCTATTGGCAATGGCCATGTGCCATAAAGTGGTATTTCCATAAGCACCATAAAGCAGAAAACCAAGCCACAAAGGAGATGTCACTAGTTCTTTTGTGTTGTGCTCAGCTCTCTGAGGTCATCTACTTGGGTTTAAAGGGGAGTGTTAAGGGGTAAGGCTGCATCACAAGGGGAAGAGTAAGCCCAGAGCAGGCACATGGTGCCTTCTGACTTGCTCCATTTCATCCATGTGCTAGCTCTTGGCCTAGCAGGAGGTCTGACTCAGAGAGTCACCTGCACAAAGAGCTTTTGACTTCACTTCTTAAGCACCCCAAATTTGCCTGTCGCCCATGGCTAGTTCAGCATGAGCTCATCTTCACACTGTCGATTCTCTAGTGTTAACAGCTACTTTAGGCTTGCGTAACCTGCAGAGCATGACTCTAACTCAGCCATCCCTGCCGAGAAGTAAGAAAACAATTACCTCTGGTCCTCACCCTCTGTTGGCTCCTCCAACCACGACAAACAGCTAAGATCTAAGATCATCACGACTGAATTGCATCAAGTGCATCCTTCCCTCCTATTCCTTGCTACGCTGATTGCTTTCCTTTGTGCTCTCAGGACAGCATCCTGCTCTGCAGGAAAGGTGCTGCAAGTGCAGCAGGTCTTCCCAGAGGGTTACGAAAGAAGCCTGAGATTCCTGCTGGATTGCCATGCCAAGGTCATGAGAATGAATGAAGGCAGGCTGCTTGAATCCAAGGTCTATCCATAAGGAAAGGGGTTTGGAAAAGGACAGCTTTTGTGTTTGTACGTTGTGATTTGGCTAAGTAATATAAAATAGGCATTACGTATATAGCGGTGGCAGCATGAAGTAGGACTCGCCTCGTGTAATCTCAGAGGCGTAAATCAAATCTTGCCACTCTGGGCTTTGTGTTTGCGCTGCCAGCGCGTTTTGTTTGGACAAAGAGGAAGGAAGCTGCAAGGCAAGGCAGAGGCTGCGGATGGAAACGGAGCGGCGATTCCAAGGAAAGGGAACACAGGCTCCGTGCGAGCCCCGATGTGCCCGGGACAGGAGGCGATGCGCTGGAGCCGCGGGACGGCAACAGCCGCCTGGCAACGGGGCGTCGCCTGGCCTCTGTGAGCAGGGACAATGGGCTCGGCCAATGGGCGTCGAGGAGCGGCGGGCGGTGGCCAATAAGGAGCGGGCAGGGGGCCGGGTGTGCGCAGTCGCTGCTGCAGGTGTGGTGCGGCGGGGCACAGGAGGGCCGCCGGCTGCCCGCTGTCTCTGCTGCCCACAGCTCAGACTCCCGCTGTCGAGCACGGCAGCAGCGATGGCACCGCTCAGCCTATTCCAGCTGCTGGACGCTGCCATCAGCACATCCGACGGGGGATGTGTGAATGTCGCAGAGCTGCTCAGCCTGCTGCGGGCCGTGCTGGGGCTCCTGCGCCTCGGGGACCTGCCCGTCCCAGCCTGGGGGCAGCCTGCCCAGGGGGTCGGGGCCGGGGCCCAGCACGAGGGGCAGCAGCCCCCGGAGCCGGGCGAGCTGCAGGTTGACGCCGTGGCTGCCGGCGTGGAGCAGGCGGAGGAGCTGGAAGCCGTGGACAGCAGCAGCTCTGAGGTAGGGGCTCTGCCACGTCCCCTGGGCTCCACAGCCCTGGGGCTCTGAGCCCCACCGTCCTCTCCATCCCTCCCTTCCCCACTCCTGACCTCCGGCTGGGAGCCGCGTCCGCTCCTCGGGCACCGGAGAGGCACCGTCAGCACCTCACGGGCCTCACCTCCACCTCCAGTCTCCTTGGCTCGCCCCAGGGCTGAACCCGGCTCTGTGGGGACCGGCGAGGGGCCTGACCCTGCACGGCGCTGAGCTGCTCGGGCACAGGCTGTTCCCGGGTGTCCCACGGGGAGGGCTGGGGACCCAGGGCCTGCTCTGCAGGGGCCCTCAGCCCCGCCGCGCTGCTCGCCTAGGAGGTGGCTCTGCCCCAGCCTCCCCCCGAGGGGATCGGCCCCATGCACGGGGCGGCCGGGAAGGGGCCGGGCTGGCTGAGCTGCTGCCGGGGTCCCTGCGGCCCTCGCCCCCTCCCTGTGCAACCCTGCGCCCATCACCCTGCGGCCCCGGGTGCACCCAGCGAGGGAGGGGTGGGAAGGGGCTCACAGGATCATAGAACAGTTTGGGTTGGAAAGGACCTCAAGATCATCCAGTTCCAACCCCCTGGATGGAGCACTCACAACCTCCCTGGGCAACCCATTCCAGTGCCTCACCACCCTCACAATAAAGAATTTTCTCCTTAGATCCAATCTAAACTTCCCCTGTTTCAGTTTGAACCCGTTACCCCTTGTCCTGAAAGGAACCAAGCGCCCAACGTGGGGCTCAAACCCACGACGCTCAGATTAAGAGTCTCATGCTCCACCGACTGAGCTAGCGGGAAGTTCGCGAGTTCAGGCCGGGCCGGCTGGGGACTGAGCTGGGGACAGTGCGGGGAGCCCCGGCCCTGCCCTTGCTGCTGCCCTTCTGCCCACAAACCTGCTCCCCTTTGCCGCCTCTTCCCAGGAGGACAACGGAGCCCAGTCTGCCCCCAGCGAGCCCTCCGCTTCGGACACGGACCCCCTGCCCGGGGCAGGCTCAGCGCTGGGTCTCAAGGAGCCAGGGGCCCAGCGTGCAGCCCCTCCCGCCCAGCGCTCCAGCTCAACGAGCAGGCCTGCCCGTCGCAATGTTCAGGCCAACGGCTCACAGAGAAGGGCTGGAGCTGCTGACCGTGAGGACAGGGAGGTGCGGAGAAGGTCTTGTCCCGCTGCCACCCAGGCCAGCAGCACAGGGGAAGACATTGGAGCTGCTGTCGCCGAGGCCAAGAGTCCACGGAGAAAGTCATGGCCTGTTGCCAGCCGGACCAGCAGCCCAGGGATGCGTCCCAGAAGAATCGTTTCCAGGGCCGACCTCCAGGGAGCAGGGACACAGCCGAGAGCCCTGAGCTCCAGTCTGCATCCCAGGGCCGTCGACCAGCTGCAGGAGGTGTACAGCTGGTCAGAAGCGTCAGGCTCCAGCAGTACCTCCACCTCCTCCATGGATACCGAGGAGGCTGAGTTCGAGGCTCTTCACAGCCTCTACGATCTGCTAAGGAAGCAGGCGGCGCAGCTGGAAGCCACCAAGTCAGACCGCGCTGAGCTGGAGAAGCTGCGGTCCGAGCTGCTGCTGCAGCAGGAGGAAGGTGGGAGCTCTGGGCTCTGGTGGGATGCCTGAGAGCCTGGGTCGGGGGCTGGCTGTTCTCAGAGCCCGGCCCTGAGGGTGAGACCCCCTCACTGACAGGGTGTCCCCTTGGCCCATGTTCTTGTAGGCCAGCAGAGCATCGTCACCATGCTTGAGGACCTCCGTGGCCAGGTGTCCTCCCTGCAGGGCCTGGCGAGTGACTTAGAGCAGGAGAAGGGGAAGGTGAGATGGTGGCGGTCCCTGAGGGCCACGTGGGGATGCCTGGGGGTTTGGGCAGGGAGGGGGCAGATGAAGAGCCCCTGGTCTGGGCAGACACTGGCGCCATGCCCTGACTCTGCCCCACCACCGTTCCCAGCTCACGTCCATGCTCCAGGAGCTGAAGCAGGAGCTGATGGAGCAGGCAGAGCAGCAGGAGCTGACCAGGGCCACGCTGGAGCAGTGGGTCAGCACATCCCAGCAGCTGCAGGAGCAGGTGAGGTGCAGGGGCAGCGCCCCGCACCCGGTGGCTCCGTGGGACGGGTGGTCCTGGTGGGGTTCACGGCCACCTCTCCTGGCTGGCTGTGGCCATGGAGCCTCCGCGGCACCCGGGGTTGTTGTCTGCGTCCATCCCATCTTAGAGGTGCTTCCTCCTACCCTTCGTGCAGGTGGAAGAGCTGAGGGCAGCCATGAGTGGCACAGGGCAGGAGCAGGCAGAGGGGCAGGCAGCGTGCCCCATGTGCAGGGACCCCAGCGCGCCGGAGGGGAATCTCCTGCAGCGCTTTGAGAAGCTGCAGGAGCAGGTGGACTCCCTCCTGTCGAGGCAGGAGGAGGGCAAGGTGGAGAGGCAGAGGAGGCAGGTAAGGAGATGGTGGCATGGGGGGCTTGGGAGGAGGCTGCTGGGACCTCCGCTACCCCCAGGCTGGTTGTGCTTCTGTTTAATGGGGCTCACCCCCCAGATTGGGTTGTACGAGTCAGCAGCATGGAGGGAAATTGAAGCCGTGCTGCAGATGTCCTGCAGGGTTGGAGAAGGTATCGGTCGGTGCTTGGCTGGGGGGAGTGGGGGTGAGTTATTGGTCGGCTGGTGTTGAGGTGTTGTATTCTTTCCTCTTGTTATTTCCTTTATCATTATTATTATTGGTGGTAGCAGCAGTGATTTGTGTTATACCTTAGTTACTAAACTGTTCTTATCTCAACCCGTGGGAGTTGCATTCTTTTCGATTCTCCTCTCTGTCCCTCCAGGAGCAGGGGGAGGGCAAGAAGGGGGGGAGTGAGTAAAAGAGGTTTGTGGTTGGGTTCAAACCACGACACACGGACAGCCCGTGGTCTCTTGCCCATGAAGCTGGGTCTGTCCCCGGGGCACAGCCACCCCCTTGCATGGCACTACCCTGTCGTCTTCCTCCCTGCAGCAGGACCAGGAGGTGCTGAGCCGCTTGACGGTCCAGGAGCAGGAGCTGCTGCAAGTCCGGCAGCAGCTGCAGGAAGAGATGGCCTCCAAGGTGAGGGGTGGCCCAAGCCCACCATGCCAGACTGGCACCTCTGGGGCTTGGTGGCCCAAGGCCAGCTGTATCCCTCTGAGGATTCCTGCTGCTGCCTTTTCTCTGGGGGCCGCAGTGCCGGAGGCCGGGGCCGCTGGCTGAGGGCTGAGGGGAGTGTGTCTGCCTGCAGCTGGACCGCAAGGAGCTGGGCCCTTTCCAGCAGCAGCTGCAGGAGCAATGGAAGAGCAGCCTGAAGCAGCTCAAGGAGAAGGCACCTCCGAGAGAGGCTGACAATGCGGCTGGCATTAAGACGTGAGTGGGATGGGGACAGTGATGGCTTCAGGGACAGCGCTCGCCCCGTTGCCACTTTGTCCTTGCCAGCACCCCCGGTTCCTCTGGTGCTCTGGGTGCCCACAGCAGTAGTTCCCATTGATGATGGTGGTTTTTGGAGCCAACCTCCAACTGCTCTCCCTCATCCTCCCGCCATTCTTGTGTAACCCGCCAGCGGGCTGGGACCTTGCTTGGGTGCTGGGTATAAACCGGGTTGAAACCCACATTTCCCAGCTCACCCAGCCCTTTCCCCCCCTGCCCAGGCAGCTTTCCAGTGCCGATTCCCGGTGCCTGTCCTGTGACCGGCAGCTCAGCGTGAGGGTGCCTGGCTCGTAAGTAGCACCCGTCCCCGGAGCATCGGGGGCCTGCATGGGTGGGACGGGGGGAGAGGGATGCTGAGAGCTCCGTCTGACAGGCACAGGGTTCAGGGAGTCTGTCTGGGGGGTTTGACCCTGCTGAGACCCCTCCAATGCTCTGCCCACGAGTGGGGGGTTGGGGACCTCTAAAGAGAGGGCAGCGGGCAGGGGGATGCCATGGGGTACAAGCCCATGGATTTTGGGGCACTGCCCTGAGGCGGGCTGGATCCTTTGTCCCCTGTCACCCACCGGTGGTCCTTGGTTTCTGTGGGCCCACTGTTCTCATCCCACCCGCGCCGCCGCTGACCTCCCGCTTTGCTGAGAAAATGCCTCGTTCCCTCAAACCAGGGGAAAGCAAGAGGCAGGGGACTTGGGAGCCATCCCCTGCCGGGGGTGCAGGGGGGCCCTGCCCTGGCCGGGAGAGCTCTTCCCTGGGTGGGGATAGAAGGCTCTGGGGGTGCCTGGCCAGGTTGCCCAGATACGCCCTGTCCCCCACCCTGGCAGACCACAGTGCTGGGTGCTCAGTACCCCTGTTTCCCGTCCTGCAGGGAGCAGGCGGCCGGCTGCCGGTACCCCAGCGTGCCACGGCAGTGCGGGGGCCAGCACACTGTCCTCCAGCGTGTCCCACCCAGCACCCCACGGCCGCTCAAGCCCACCACCGTGCTCCGCAGCAAGGTAGGGATGAAGAAGGAAGGGATCCGGAGGGGCAACTGTGGCTGGGAGTGTGATGCTGAGTATTTGGGATGGGGGATTCGTGCCTCAGTTTCCCCAGGAGGGCTGGGTGTGGAGGGTTGCTTGGGGATGCCGAATACTGCCCCGTGCTTTAGCCAGACCCCTCTCTCCTTCCCTGCAGGATGGTGACAGTGCAACAGAGCTGCTGGGCGACAGCAGCTGCCGGCAGGACAGGCAGCAGCCTGTGCCCAAGGACAAGGAGGGTGCAGGCGGGAGCGCCCCGACCCAGGGCAGCCTTCCCCAGGCACCGTAGTTCCTCCCGCCCCTCCTGATCCGTTCCATCGAGCTCCAGCCCCGGCAGCCACGCGAGACTGGGGCTCCCCCGCTGAAGCTCTGCCGCCCTGGTGGCCCAGCAGCCACTCAATAAATCCTCGTGTTCATCCAAGCGCCGGTGCGGGCTGAGTGGGGGACCCTGGCTCGGGACCTGCCCATCACACACAAGGAGGGCTCGGCAGCATCCCTGCCCTGTGGCCATGTGTCACTGGAGGAGCTGCCCCTGGCCGCCCCACATCCCCTGTGCCCCC
Organism: Lathamus discolor; assembly: GCF_037157495.1. NCBI lineage: Eukaryota > Metazoa > Chordata > Aves > Psittaciformes > Psittacidae > Lathamus > Lathamus discolor. Next base: position 796,550 of record NC_088884.1, read on the forward strand.
CGAGCTGCCGCACTCCCCTGGCACTCTCTGGCCTGCACAAGCCCCGTTTGGGAGCCTGCGTCCCCAGAGTGTCCTGTGTCCAAGTAATTCCAGTCCTGTTTTACACTGTGCATGAAAAAACTCTTTCACGTTGAAGCCAAAGCACCCAATATTCACCATAAAGGATTAATTTAACTCCCTGAAACCCTGTTACATCAATCAAACAAACACCATTTCTGTCTTTTATAGTTTTCCTTAGCAGCTTCACCACCTGAAGTAACATGCATCTGGAGATGTAGGGGTATTAACACATCTTAGTCTTCCACTTAACTGTTTTGGTACAGATGTAGCAGAGAATTAAATCTCCTCGGATGAAATTACAGCAATAATCTGCCACAACCAAAGCTCAGGCACTGTGTCCGTTTAGTCTTCCATTTCTCTATGGCAAGGTTGCAATTCATGCTGAAGGTAGAAGAGACTTTGTCACAAGGATACCTATCTACTTGAAAGCGGCTTAAAACAGTTGAATTCTTCAAACACAGGGCCTGAAACCAGCACTTAGGCTGATAATGTGTTTCATTTCTTAATTAAGGGGCCTCATTTCATAGAATCATGGAATAGAATCATAGAACAGTTAGGGTTGGAAAGGACCTCAAGATCATCCAGTTCCAACCCCCCTGCCACGGGCAGGGACACCTCACACTAAACCATCCCACACAAGGCTCCATCCAACCTGGCCTTGAACACTGCCAGGGATGGAGCACTCACAGCCTCCCTGGGCAACTCGCAACCTCCCTAGCGCATAGCTGGTGCATCTGCTATGCCATCCCTTAAAGGGTGGCTAAAGCTTCTTGGCACTTCCATGGAGCTCTTCAAAGTTCTTTGAGGGAGAACTCAAAGAGGAAAAGCTGAAGTAAAAGCCAAAATGTTAATTAATTCTGAACTTGAACTATGGGATAACATCCTATTTTCTGCTTGCAACATTCAGCCTTTCCTAAAGTTTAAAGTGTACAAACACGGAAATAGCAATGGACCAAATCGCTCTGGTTCATCTGCAGGCTTTGCTTTCATCTTTCAGTGAGGTAAAATGGGTTTTCTAAGAGATACATTCCCAGTCAGAAATGAGGAGAAATAATTCTTAGTATAACTGAAATAGTCTTTATGACATTTTCATTTTGGGAGTCTTTACAAAAAGCAGACACAGCAAAACCCACCTTATTCTGAGATTTTTCTAACCCGTAAGAATGGCCATCAGCCTACTGAAAGATAGATATTACAGACCATACCTTTCCCTCATAAAACCCCTGACTGCTGTTAAATTCAATGCCACTAAACCAATTCACACAGAAATAGAAACAAGTTCTGATTTAAACCTGAAAAGAAATTCATACAATAAGTCTATATAGAGAGAGTGAATGTTTTCTGGATCCCTCCAAACAAGCGGCCAAGGACTCCCTCAGAGGGAGCTATCGAAGCCTTCTATTTAAAGGAGCTTTTCCAGTTACTAAAGCAACTTCCTGCACTTTCTGAAACTGTCTCTACCAACCAACCCATGTGGGGTGGGGGGACATGAGGGATGGCGACAGACGGCAGAATAAAATAGTGCTTGATTAGTAAATGCAGTAATAAGAGGTATACAAGCAATACACAAAATACGGTAACGTGCCACCTCAGGCTGCAGCACCTCAGTCATGTACAATTATTCTGGGAGCTTTAGAAAGGGCCTTTTGCCATTTCCTGTTAAACCACTCAATCTGCTTGGGATTAGTGAAGACTTTGTTCCTGAAATGTGATAACCTCAAAAATGAGAGTAAGGCTGTATTTCTAAACAAGAGTCATCATCTTGTAACAGTACTGGCAAAACTGAAGCCAAAACTTACAGAGTCAAGGTTGCAAAAGAACTTGTCTTGGTATTTTCCTTTTTTCACGTTTTATCAATATGACAAGATCACCTTGCATGACTAATTTTGACTCAACCTTTGAACAGAGGAGTGGTTTGGGTTTTTCCCTAACCAGATCTGCCTAATTCCATGTTATAAACAGGTCTTAGAGCATGTTGGTAAAAAAAAAGACACTAAGTTCTACTTTATAACACAACTGGCACACATTAGATGCAGTTCATCATTGCCAGGGTGCTAGTCTGATCCCACATTGTCTTATCTTCGTGAGGAGATAAATGCACTAAACAGAAAGTAGTACAGTGCTGGGAAGGTAGCAGTCACTCTTCAAAGACGTTGCTGCAACTGAGCATCTCTTACTCTGCCTTTTAAGACTTGAATATGGATGCTGACAGAACCAATGTGATTGTAAAAGCAAATTCTTGACTACTGGAACGGCGTTTTTCTCCCATCAGAAAAAGAACATGGAATAAATACAGCCAATGTTAGCAACACAGAGAGTATTACTTCCTATTTAAGAGCATTAGAAGAGATAACACCACATTTAGCTTCATGAAAATCTTACTGTGTAGGTGCAAATATTAAAACTCTCTTATAAAGGTTATTTTTTTAAACGGAGATTAAAACTTGTTGGTTGCAAAACCACCTCTGTCCAGAGATGAGCCAGAGAGCTCTACATGCAATAAACTCTTGCTTCAGTGTTTTAACATCAGCTTGCTACCCAGCAGTGTGCACAAGGCCATGTAGAAGGACAGCACATTTTCAGAGGTGAAAAGTGAGATGGATACCCAATTTAATTACTCTTAGGAGTAACTGTCAAGGTGCACCATAACTTGGTCTATAATGAAAACAACGGCACTTCTGCCTCTTCTATTTTGCATGGCTTTTTCTGAGGTTTGAGGTATTCTTAACCCGGTGGGTTAACCTGAAGTGAAACGAGGCAGCAAGCTGTAAATAGGAATTGCTTTTATTGTGCTGTAAATACTTACCAAATGCTCCTTAAGTCTGGTCAAAATTTTTGTCAGTACTTTGTCGTGATGCTCGTGATACCACAAGAGTTTTGGAAAACCAGGAACAAAAAAACCTCAGAAAAGAAGCTGACCATGTAACGGGTGTATGTATAGAAATGATCTTAAAAATGTATTCAGAGCCCCGAGAACATCATTCTTCTATAAGGCCACTGAATATGAACAGATATTCAGCACAATACTATGAAGTCCTCATATGCATATGCACATACTCTTGCCTCAGTGACTACAGCAAAACACCAATACATTCCCTTAGTGACTGCTGTTAGATTAATGACGCTTGATGACAGCAGATCCACCAGTCCTATGTTAGTCTACCCATTATAATACAGAGGGGAAAACAAATTTTTAATTACTCTTTAAAAACACAAAATTACAACCCACACCAGCTGAAACTTTTAGGAGCAAAGAGACATGAATCAGGATTATACCCAGCAAATTCATGCTAGAAAGGCAAACAGCATAGGCACTTACTAGAACTGTCTGCACTGTTAGCAACTGCAACCTTCAGGTTGTACCTTAAGTGCTGTTCTCCAAAGCCAGTGTGGGCATCCCTGTTCCAGTGACTCTACGGAGACCATATGGACAAGCACACTTCTGACTGGCAGGCTGCTTGGTGATCAGGCCCTGGGAGAGGCGGGCTGGGATGAGCCTATGGTAGAAACTGTGGATCTGTTTGAGTGAGTCCAGAAGAGACCTCAAGGATGCTCAGGGGCCTGGAGCACCTCTGCTATGGAGACAGGCTGAGAGACTTTGGGTTGTTCAGCCTGGAGAAGAGAAGGCTCCGGTGAGACCTTGTAGCAGTCTTCCAGTACCGAGAGGGGCCAACAAAATGTCTGGAGAGAACAGCAAAGTGGTCCGAATGGGGTAGACACCAGAAGAAAGCCTCAGCCAGCACAGCAGGAAAACTCGAGACAGTATAATAATGCAGCTGCTAATCAGAAATCTAATGCTGCTTCAAATAATAGAAGGGAATTTGTACCTAAATGGAATGAGCCATCTGGTATCAGAATCATTGAAAAGACAATGAAACTTTCTGCAGAAGTGAAAGACAGGCCAGTAAACCATTCGGTTTCAGGCCCACCACCAAGTCCTGTAGACACGCAGCCTTTGAATGTAAAGCAAAAGACGAGGGGTTTGGCTGCTGCTGAAGGTAAGCGAGGGTCAAATGCGTCTCAGTATGACAATGTTCTGGAAGCTGAGAATGAGAATCTTGTTGAAGAGATGCTTGAGAGAGCTCAACCACAGAGCCTGAGGCATGTAGCATATTCTAATAGTCCAGGAAAGCAACCTGACAGAAACCCAGCTCCATTAAAAATACCCAATTACCCCTTCACATCACAACCCAGGTCTCCAAAATACTCCTTGCAGTCTGATGGACCACCTCACGGACTGAACGTAGAACAGCCACTGCCATGTTACAGGAATCCACCTTCTTACCATGGAAATTCTCGAATGCATGTTTCCAGTATGGGCAATACGAGTTCTGTTCCTCTACATGATCATGGGAATCAAACCAGCCCTTCTCGGAGGCCATATGGTTCTTTTATTTCAGTAGATTATATTCTCCAATTACAAATGAATTCCTATCCTGCCAGTCGCCAAAATCCTCTTTCAACAAGCCCTGGGCAGATAGAAGTAGCCTGTTTTGATGCTTCTACCAGCAACTCGAGATCCCCCCCAGGTGTCAAATTCATAACCCCTTCAGTGGATTATTTACCAGAAGATAGAAAGTGGCCAGATACTGCTTATATTTACAGACATGAACCCTACAGGCAGCCCTGGAGCCGAGATGTTAACGAAGATTTCCAGATATATCAGCATCCCTTCCCTCCAGCATATCAACCGGACCACACAGCTTGGTGTCATCGGCAAACTTGCTGAGGGCGCACTCAATCCCACTGTCCATGTCAGCGATGAAGATGTTAAACAAGACCGGTCCCAACACCGATCCCTGAGGGACACCACTCGTTACCGGTCTCCAGCCGGACATCGAGCCATTGACCACAACTCTTTGTGTGTGGCCATCCAGCCAGTTCTTTATCCACCGAGTGGTCCATCCATCAAATTGATATCTCTCCAATTTAGAGAGAAGGATGTGGTGTGGGACAGTGTCAAACGTTTTGCACAAGTCCAGGTAGATGACATCAGCTGCTCTACCCCTGTCCATCAGTTCTGTAGCCCCATCATAGAAGGCCACCAGATTGGTCAGGCAGGATTTCCCCTTAGTGAAGCCCTGCTGGCTGTCACCAAGCACCTTGTTGTTTCTCATGTGCCTTAGCATGCCTTCCAGGAGAATGTGCTCCAAGATTTTACCAGGCACAGAGGTGAGACTGACTGGTCTGTAATTCCCCGGGTCTTCCATTTTCCCCTTCTTGAAAATGGGGGTTATATTTCCCTTTTTCCAGTCGTCGGGAACTTCACCTGACTGCCATGATTTTTCAAATACGATGGCCAGTGGCTTAGCAACTTCATTCGCCAGCTCCTTCAGGACCCGCAGATGGATTCCATCAGGTCCCACAGGCTTGTGTACGATCAGGTTTTTACGATGGTCTCGAACCAGATCCTCTCCCACAGTGGGCCCAAGGTCTTCATTCTCACAGTGCCTGCCTCTGCCTTCCAAGACTTGGGTGGTGCGGTCAGAGCCTTTGCCAGTGAAGACTGAGGCAAAGAAGTCATTCAGAACCTCAGCCTTCTCCAAATCCTGTGTAGCCAGTTCTCCCGAGAGCTTCCTCAGGGGGCCTGTGTTGTCCCTAGTCTGTTTTTTGTTTGCTACGTACCTGCAGAATCCCTTCCTGTTATCCTTAACATCCCTGGCCAAGTTTCTGTGGATGGTCCAATCAGATACAGGACTTCGCCAGCCTTTGAAGACCATGGCTCATCATAGCACCAATATTCAAGCCCATCTGCACAAGCCCCACACTCTCAAAACAGAAATGATGGATTGTCTGCCCATGAGCCTGTGCCTCTGTGAGAATCTTAACTACTCAATAAACCGGCAAAGCCAAACGCAGTCAAACATTACTGCGTTCGCAGTCAGTTCTTCTATGGAATAGAGACAGTTCACATGCAGCTCACAAAAGGACACAATTTCAGAGTTGTTTCAGACTTCCATTGAAGGCTAGTTGAGTTCTTAGACTTGCATTGAAGCTATTGAAGGCGATCCAATGCACACAGATACAGCAATAAGATCATATGTGCAGTGTGGTTAATACTGTCATTGTTCTTTATGTTTAAATGACTCGCGTTACAATCCTGCCTAACAACTGTAACACATTGACAAGTTTTATGTTGACTGACATGGTTAATGCACAGTATAATCTGTGTGTGCGCGGGCATGTGAGTGTGCGCTTACAATACATGGACACATAGGGGGAAGAGCTAAAACGTTTCAATGTAAATGCATTTAACCTTGGGCAAAGCTTGTGAAGTACTTTTATTTCATATCAGTTTTTCTTTGTAACTTATTCTAGAAGCCATTCATTTGGACTGGGGTTTTCTGTCATTTTTAATACAGCTGCCTCAGCGTCCCAGTATCTGTTCTGGGCAGTAGAAATGCTTTGGGATTAGAATCACAGAATAGTTAGGGTGCACTAAACTCAATTTGTAGTTGGGTGTAGGTGCTAGAACTTCAATATCACATGTTGGTGATACCGTATCAGGTTGGACAGAGCCTTGGGTGGGATGGTTTAGTGTGAGGTGTCCCTGCCCTTGGCAGGGGGGTTGGAACTGGATGATCTTAAGGTCCTTTCCAACCCGAACTCTTCTATGATTCTGTGATTTGTTCGCTTGATGCATGCATAAGATGCACAGCTTGGGGTGGACTGGTCTGTCTGAGCCATAGCAGCAAACCCACATCTACAGCTGGTGGAAAACCGAGTTGACCCCAGTGAGCAGAGACACGTTTTGAGAAGAGCAAAGGAGACTTCAGCCTTTCTCCAGCCTCAGCCACCTGAGCTGTGCATGCTATGGCTTGGAAGGGAACAGGGACACTACAGCTGCTGCTCAGCCTGTTGATCCAGAGCCCACTCTGCTGCCAAAGCACAGAAGCAGCAGTGCTGCTTCCAAGTTGACTTCATCAGCTCCTTGAGTGTTCAAAGACCCGGTGCTGCTTTCATGCGGATTTAGCATCACCCCTGCCCTCTGGGTGACGGCTACCAAAGGACTCTGCTGCCTCTTCGAGCTCTGCTGATCTTGACTGGAATCTGGTTCAATTTGGAGACAGCCTGCTGCAGCCCTGCACAGTAAATGCCCTATTATGCAGTTAATTATTTCTCTATAATACTAGCTTTTATCTTTAATACAACGGTTTTACTGTCTCTGATAATTACACAGTCTCGGATAACCCTCTTAGATCTAATGAGGCACGACAAGCTGTGTTCAACAAGGCAAGACACCAGTAACTTCTTACCTCTTACTTGTCATCTTATCGTGCTCAATTATTCTATTTCTAGCCAGAGTGGCTGTGGATATGTAAGATGTCACTTCTCATTAAGAAAATGCTGAGAATCATCCCTGGTGCTCTCATGGTCAGGCTAGTGGTCAGTTTGGTGGCCTACAGAGCCCCCAAACTGCAGCATCATGCTCTTGGCCCCATGAGCTGAGCAAGGTAGGTTGAGGTTAGATACTTCTGGCTCCTCAAACAGCTAGCTTGGTCCATGGGTCTCTTGTTTATGAGTGAGTGAAATGCAAGTGGGCTTTTGAAGGGCATCAGGGATGGGAGACCTTGTTTGTGTTGATGGAAGTTATTGCTTCATCAGGGATTGTAGTGATAGGACAAGGGGTGACAGGTTCAAACTGAAACAGGGAAAGTACAGGTTAGATACAAGGCAGAAGCTCTTCCCTGTGAGGGTGCTGAGGCGCTGGCACAGGATGCCCAGAGGAGTGGCGAATGCTCCATCCCTGGCAGTGTTCAAGACCAGGTTGGACAGAGCCTTGGGCAACAAGGTCTAGTGTGAGTGGTGTCCCTGCCCATGGCAGGGGATTGGAACTGGATGATCTTAAGGTCCTTTCCAACCCAAACCATTCTATGATCTTGTGGTGGGATTTAGCTGGACAAGGGAAACAGTGTGGTTTTTCTGGATAGGGACAGGACAGAAACTGCTGCAGCAATGCCTGGTGTAACTTGACGTGACTGCTGCTTCATTACTCATTCGTGTCAATAGTGAATCGGATCATTGGAGTGCTGGTTTTCTATGGGTTTGACAGTGGCACTAAAACCCCTCCATGTGCTTGATTGAAATCCTGGGCTATGGATTATCTTGTCATATATTGTGCTTTCACCCTGTCAGTAAGAGTAGCACAAAGTTGTACTTCCGGAATGTTGAGGCTCAGGCAGGGAAGTTCCTGCATCCTTCCAGGCTGGACCAGGAAGGCATTTCCCGGGGGAATGAGCCCTGGCTGTCCTGTGGGGCGGATGTGCTCAAGTGCATCTGGGCTGAGCAGGTCAGTTAATTACTGTCTAGATACAGAACAGCAAAGAGCCCTTTGTTTGGGATGTACCCATCTGTCGTGGTTTAAACACAGTCAGCCATAAATCACACAGTCGCTCTCTCACTCCCCCCCTTCTTGCCCTCCCCCTACACCTGGAGGGACGGAGAGGAGAATCGAAAAGAATGCAACTCCCATAGGTTGAGATAAGAACAGTTTAGTAACTAAGGTATAACACAAATCACTACTGCTACCACCAATGATAATAATGATAAAGGAAATCACAAGGGGAAAGAATACAACACCTCAACACCAGCCGACCGATAACTTGCCCTCACCCCACCCGACCAAGCACCGACCCATACCTCATCCAACCCTGCAGTGCCCCAGCCCTTCCGGGTAACTCCCCGTTACATCCTGGCCATGCCGTGCTGTGGTATGGAATACCTCTTTGGTCAGTTTGGGTCAGGTGTCCTGTCTCTGCTTCCTCCTGGCTTTCCCTCCTCCCTGGCAGAACATGAGGCTCAGAAAGTCCTTGGCCAGACCAAACATTTGAGCAGCAACTGAAAACATCGGCGTTATCAGAGCTGTTCCCAGGCAGAAAGTCAAAACTCAGCGATGCACCAGCTACCAAGAAGGAGAAAAGTGACTGCTGCTGCTGAACCCAGGACACCATCTAATGTGTTGGTGCTTTATCCCAGCCTTTACTTAGCCTGCTGCTGGCTCTGCTTCTCGAGGTGGGTTTGCTTTCTGGTCTATGTATGAGTTGTGCTGTCAAAGCTGTTTATCTCCCCACTGAGCAGAGGAGGAAAAACCCTTTTTTCAGGTTATAACCTGAGTCTTTCAGATTCCCTGTGGGTATTTTATGGGATGCCCATGGGACTAGTTACTGTGCTGTGGCTGAATTAGATCAGTTCCTGGCATCTTCGTCGCTGACACGGACAGTGGGATTGAGTGCGCCCTCAGCAAGTTTGTCGATGACACCAAGCTGTGTGGTCCGGTTGATACGCTGGAGGGAAGGGATGCCATCCAGAGGGACCTTGACACGCTTGTGAGGTGGGCTGATGCCAACCTTATGAAGTTCAACCATGACAAGTGCAAGGTCCTACACCTGGGTCAGAGCAACCCCAGGCACAGCTACAGGTTGGGCAGAGAAGAGATTCAGAGCGGCCCTGCGGAGAAGGACTTGGGGGTGCTGGTCGATGAGAAAATGAACATGAACCGGCTGCAGTGTGCGCTCGCAGCCCAGAAACCAACCGGATCCTGGGCTGCATCCAAAGGAGCGTGGCCAGCAGGTCGAAGGAGGTGATCCTGCCCCTCTACTCTGCTCTTGTGAGACCTCACCTGGAGCATTGTGTGCAGTTCTGGTGTCCTCAACATAAAAAGGACACGGAACTGCTGGAACAAGTCCAGAGGAGGCCACGAGGATGATCAGGGACTGGAGCACCTCCCGTATGAAGACAGGCTGAGGAAGTTGGGGCTGTTCAGCCTGGAGAAGAGAAGGCTGCATGGAGACCTCAGAGCAGCCTTCCAATATCTGAAGGGGGCCTATAGGGATGCTGGGGAGGGACTCTTTGTCAGGGACTGTAGTGACAGGACAAGGGGTAACGGGTTCAAACTGAAACAGGGGAAGTTTAGATTGGATCTAAGGAGGAAATTCTTTCCTGTTAGGGTGGTGAGGCACTGGAATGGGTTGCCCAGGGAGGTTGTGAGTGCTCCATCCCTGGCAGTGTTCAAGGCCAGGTTGGTTGAAGCCTTGTGTGGGATGGTTTAGTGTGAGGTGTCCCTGCCCATGGCAGGGGGGTTGGAACTGGATGATCTTGAGGTCCTTTCCAACCCTAACTGTTCTATGATTCTAAAAGGGCATTTTTTTTTTTTTTTTACTTGGAGGCTATTTGCTTCTCTGCAGTTTAATTAACTGGAAGATTAATGAGTAAGAAGAATGTAAATCTGCAAGAGAGCTGGATATCAAGTTGTGTTTAAAATTGTGCTGGCCTTATCAGCAGTGTTAGTGATCTAAACTGGACCAGAGGTGTTGAGTGTGCCCTGTTCCTCCCATGGGCAGTAAGGAAACTCGTGTCTGTAGAAGTGCATCTCCTTACCCTGCTGGAGAGCAGGTAGAACATGCGGCTCTGATGTCCCTGCTTGTACCTGTGTCCCTGTCTTCATATCTACAAGTTGCCATCGGAAGTGTCCTCATATGCCAAGAACTGTCAGCAGTGAAAACAGTCCCTTTTGCTGTACATTTGAAAGCAGTGGCTGATTACATGAAGCTGGGTGGAGATGAAGAAAGAATAGCTGTGTTGAAGTGGGATGGTGTGCGTGTGTTCTGGCTTCTGGTTGCTTCAGCTACAGGGCTTCAAACTGTGAACGCTTGGGTATGATAAAACCTAATCATGTGTTTGAGCTCCTGTAGTCTGTGTCCTCTTCAGTACTCACTGCAGCGGTTTGCCTGGTTTGGGGCAGAGCTGGGATGTATAGCAGGCTTTGGTGATTGATGCTCACAATAGGTACCCCTGGGGTGGTTTCTCTAACAGGGCTGTACATTGCATATTGATTCATACTCTGCTGCTTTCAGGCTCCCGGTTTCACTAGATAGCACCACCAAGCAGCAGCTCTGCTCCCATCCCCATCAGGATGTTAGGCAGAATGCACTGCGTCATTATTTTTGACCATCTCCCTCCAAAACCATCACAGCTCCTTATTTTTAACTCTGGATCCTGTTCAAGCTGGCAGTGTGTATGGGAACTGATTGTGACAGCTTTAACCTGCTGTCGGTGACAAGGAGAGTGATTCCAGCGGCAGAGCAAGGATGCGGAGCTGCATCCTCTGTCTACCTGAGATTTGGAGGCAGCGTGCTTGGGGCAGCAGCTGTAATGACGATGTCTGTAGCTCTGGATGTAGCTGTTGGCAACCTTACCACAATGCAAGACAGTGCCACTGAATGCCCTTTACTTCTGGGGTATTTTTTTCTTCTAATTAATAAATCTAATGTGGTGTAAAAGCCCATTCCACATCTGCTTGTTCCAGAGCACTGGTACCTGTGGGTTTAAAGGGAGGAGAGCTGGCCTGGTAGCTGGTGCTTTCTAAGACAGGCTCCTAGCTGGAATGATAGCAAAACAGTCAAAAATGACTTCTGCATGAGGTATGGAGCTTAGCATTTTTCCATTAGCAGCTCCTGTTTGTGCATGGAAAAACTGGTTGAGCCCAAGGAGAGCATCGGAGCTCTGCGGTAAATTAACTAGGACCTTCTGAGATGCTTCTGCAATGCTCGGTTTGTGGAGAGCTTGGGAGGTAGAATCCCAGAATGATTTGTGCTGGAAGGGACCTTCAAAGCTAATCTAGTCCAAACCTCCTGCAGTGAGCAGGGACATCCGCAACTAGACCACATTCCTCAAAGCCGTGTCCCACCTTGGCTTTTCAGGGAAGGAAGAGTTGCATCCAGTATCTTTCTTAGGGCATGTTTTTGGTGGTACTGAAGCCATGTGTCTAAGACCACTGCTCCCCAGCGGTAGCCAGTGGGCATGCAAAATGCTGTGTAATGAGATGAGGTTTTAATACTAGCTGGCATGGAGCCATGTCAGCTCACAGTGGGGTTGGGGATTGGCATCGGTACCTTCATGCTGGAGATGCGTGCAGAGCGCTGCTTCCTTCAAGGTCTTCTGGTCCTGTTATCTGCAAGAGGAGATGGCTTTGTGGCCCTGCTGTGACCCAAAAGCTTAGTGACCTCATGGGCCATAACCATTTCAGTGTCAGTGCCATCATTTGCTTGCCTGGAAGAATTACTAGGGCTGGTAGATAGTGATGATCCCTCCCTAGCTTCCCTTGGGTCACTTCCCATGGCATGATCATGCTGCTGCTGAAGGATGCCAGAATCAAACACCTTCCTCCCAAACACCTCTACAGTGCATCCTTCTCACCTGTGGGTGCACAGTTTCTCTCTGGTTAGTTGGGAGCCAAGTGGCTTGGATTTGCTCAGCTTTAGACTGGGGAATACTGAGGGTGCTCCAGAGCTCTTTGACTGCCTTTGCATTGAAGGTTGGCGCAGCCTGCACTTGTGTATCGGTTCAGCTCTGCTCTCTAATTCTCTTTACACTAAAACGATTTAAGGAACCAAAGGCAGGGAGGTGTCCCTGGAGGATATGGTGAGACTTTAATTAGGAGTTTGATTAGACCATGCATATGTAATACTATTTTCTCTTGTACTGACAACCTTCTAGACCCTCTGAATATCATAGAGTAACAGACTGGTTTGTGTTGGAAGGGCCCTTAAAGCTCCTCCAGCTCCAACCCCTGCCACGGGCAGGGACCCCTTCCACTGGAGCAGCTTGCTCCAAGCCCCTGTGTCCAACCTGGCCTTGAGCACTGCCAGGGATGGGGCAGCCACAGCTTCTCTGGGCACCCTGTGCCAGCGCCTCAGCACCCTCACAGGGAAGAGCTTCTGCCTAAGATCCAACCTGAACTTCCCCTGTTTCACTTTGAACCCATCACCCCTTGTCCTATCACTGCAGTCCCTGATGAAGAGCCCCTCTCCAGCATCCTTGTAGGCCCCTTCAGATACTGCAAGCTGCTCCGAGATCCCCACGCAGGTTCTCCAGGCTGAACAGCCCCATTTAGTCATTAAAGGAAATGCTCTGCTCCGAAGGACACTTCAAGAGAGCAGCTGGTGCTCCCCAGAAGTAAACTTCTCTGCCCAGCTCCTCTAGAAAAGCTCGGTTTTACTGCAGGTGACGGAACAGAGAGGTTTTGGTCCCCTCCAATCTGCTGGCACGGGGGCTGTCTCCCAGGCAGGGTCAGGTCTTGCTCTTCAATTCAATTAACCATTCAGTGTCCCCTGACCCAGCTGAGGCGTAGCCCAGTCCGTGTTGATGTAAGGTAGCTGGGTGTTGCTACCTCTACAAAGGATCTCTGTCTGTTGTAGGGTTTATGGGGTGTAGAGAGGTGGGCATATGGGTTGGGCTTGAAGTACAGTCAGGGCAGCTTGGCAGCATAGAGCTACCAGTCAGCGTTAGTGATGAAAAGGCTGTCAGTCTCCTCAGTTTGGTTCTTCCTCTGTAATAACTTGGGAATTCAACCTAATTCCCTGCGGATGGATACAAACACTTCAAGTCGCTGGTGGATTTATTTAGATTCTTTTTCCTTAAGTATTTGGGGTTGTCCAAACTGCCTCTTACCACCACGCACAGCTTCTTGGACATCAGTGCATCTTGGAGGGAAGCAGATCCACACAGGACCATTGCTTGGGTGGCTTCTCTGCTGCTAGTCCTCCGGGACTCTGATCTTTTTGTCTTTTCCTCCAGGTTTTATGATACCTCCAAGCAAGCAATAGGCTCCCTCTTCATCCACTTTGCCAGCATTTTTCTGTCGGATCTCACTGAAGAGGACCCTTGCTCTCTGCAAGTGTATGAGGTGCTTGCATTCACATCCTACATCTGGAAAAGGAAGAAGCAAGCCTGTTGGGAATTGGCATGCATGGTGGAAACTGATCTATTTGAAGGACTAAGCGGGGATGAACCGTCTCGAGCTTGTTTTCAGGGTATGGGTTGTCTAATGGTCTTTGCAGTCTGATGGAGATGAAGTGATGCGGTCATGCTTTTGTGATGATCGGAAGTGTCTTGAAATGTGCTGCAAAAAGCTGCAGTAAATAATGAAGTGTGGTCTTTGAACACAGCCAGCTTGCACCCAGGTATCCAAGAAGCCCCCAGCATCCTGGCCTGGATCAGCACCAGTGCGGCAGCAGGGCCAGGGCAGTGGTCATCCCCCTGTGTTGTGCACTGGTGAGGCTGCACCTTGAATCCTGTGCTCAGCTCTGGGCCCTTCACTGCAGAGAGACATTGAGGGGCTGGAGCGGGGCCAGAGAAGGGCAGCGGAGCTGGTGCAGGGCCTGGAGCCCAAGTGTGATGGGGAACGGCTGAGGGACCTGGGGGGGTCAGATGGAGAAGAGAAGGCTCAGGGGGGACCTGATGGCTCCCTACAAGTGCCTGACAGGAGGATGGAGCCAGGAGGGGCTGGGCTCTGCTCCCAAGGAACAAGGGATGGGACAAGAGGAACCGGCCTCAAGCTGCCCCAGGGCAGGTTCAGATGGAGCTGAGGAACAATTCCTGCCCCAGAGGGTGCTCAGGCATTGGAACAGGCTGCCCAGGGCAGGGCTGCAGGCACCGGCCCTGCAAGGGCTCACACACTTGTGTAGGCAAGGCTCTCAGTGCCATGGGGCAGTGGTGGCCTCGGCACTTGCTGGGGTAAGGGTTGGACTGGATGAGCTTAAAGGTCTTTTCCAGCCTGGTTGGTTCTATGATTCTATGTCAAATGTCCCATTTGTTGGCACCCCAGACTTTGTAATCTGGCTGGTCTCAGGGCAGTATTGAGAATGTTTTCCTAACCATGTTGGTGAAGGTCCAATGTATGGATGTGGTTTTTGGATATTCGGTTGCACCTTCCTCTTGTAGTCCTGTTTGGGGGCTTTCTAAGCCAGCGTTTGGACTTAATATAGAAGTGCCACCTTTATGTCAGACCAGCCACTTCACAGCTACAGATTTAGTTTAAGAATTAACTTTATCCTCTTTTGATAAACTCCTTAAGGCTTCAGAGTGCTGCTGAAAACCTCCTGGCCCACCTCCCTTCTGTGTATCAGAGTGCTGCACGTTGATATGTTTCTTACAACAGAGACAAGTTTGGGGCTAAATATAGCCTCTGAAATGGCTCGTTGTTGTTGCTTTAAACATGCGCTGTTAAAATAAGCCTGTTCATACTTGTGAAGTGCCCTTTGGGTTTCAGTGTGTGTTCGAAGTTTCCCTGTGCTGCCTGACTTACCATCATCGACAGGCAGCTGAAAACCCGCAGCCCTGTCTGGGCTTTGAGGCTCCCACATGGCGTGTCCTGCCCAGTGTCAACCATCAGAGCCTTGTGTTTGTATCAGAAGACTCTGATTTCAGCAGCTCGTAATGAGCTATTCAGAGACCTTGGGTGTAGGAAAAGTTAATGCTGTGATTTCAAAAGCAGATTGTTGTTTTCAGTGTCCGTATTCAGAGGTAGGATCAAGTTCTGGATAAGGAAATGTTCGTTCCTGTAGCTCTGTGCTTGGTATTGTCTTCATGCTGTAGAAATCCGGCCTCATCTGACAGCAGATATTCCAGTAATGGAAAACTGGCCAGAAAACATCAGTCTGATACCTTTTTCCTCTGGAGTTCAGTAAAATACCAAGTCCTGGATTAGAGCTTGGGCCCTGCAATCCTCAGAAGGTCACTGCAGGTCTCCTGAAGCCGGCACTCTGTCCGGTGAGGCTTAAGCATCCAAAGCTGCAGAGCAAGTCCACTGAGCCTGTATCTCCTGGCAGGGATGGGTTCAGCTCCTGGGTCCGCAGTGGGACCCTGAACTGGAGGCTTTTGGGGACCCCAGGGTGCCGGGAAGCTGAGCCAGGTCCCATCACCCCTCCCAAGAGCTTCTGCCTCTCCATCTGTGTCTCTGCTCATAGGAGCCTCTTGCAGCTGCTCACTAAAATGGGCTTTGTTCCCCTCCTGCGGCTCAGCTGGCGGAGCAGCTGGGCTGTCCAAGAAGCTTCCAATTCCTTGCATGAAATTGCAGGAATGATTGGTCCTGTTTCCCTGAAACTTGGCATTCATCCTAGTAAGGACAAATGATGCTGCAAATGGAAAGCCTCCTCTTTTGGGGTAACTCTTCAGCAAGGCTAGCTCAGGAAGTGTTTAATGCCATATGCATAAATGAGTGGTGCCAGAGACTTGATGGAGCCTGCTCCCTTTTTTGCTAAACAGGCTTTGAGCTAAGAAATTGCTGGTAAGGCTGTAGGAAAATCCAGTAAAAGAGCGAGGAAGTGAGCTTGGACTATTGAGTGGGGATTTCTTTTAAATCTTGGTGTGCTTTTTTCTGGATCCCCACACTGGAAAAAGAACATTTTTGGATAAGAACACAACTGAAACCTGAATTTTCCTCTCCTGTCTTCTTTTCCTTAGCTACCTTATTAATTTCATCCTTGATGCCATGCTGGGGATGCTGCTGATCTGGCTTGGCGTGAAGGTTGTCTCCTGGATTGTGCAGCATAAGAAGTACACACGTACCTGGTCTTCGGAGAATACGGTAGGTGTCATAACCATAACTGCTCCCAGCTGTGAATGGGGAGAAGAAAATGGGAGGAATTACAGTCTGGGGATAAAACACGTGTTATCTCTTGTCCCGGGAGCTCATGGAGTGTAGCAGTGATCAGTGTACTGTTAAATGCTGGCACATCACTAGGGCTCAGGTACCTCTGCCTGCTGCCTTGCCAAGCACACCTGAGCGTAGCAGGGTGGTGATTAACTCCTTGGATAATGAAGCCCAGGGCATGCATATGATAAATTCAGGTATTTGGGGGGGGGGGGTGGTGGTGACTCTTGTGGGGTTCTTTCAGGGTTTTTTTCCTGGCCTCTTAGCTCAAAGCAGGGAGGAGTTCTTGCCTTTGCCTTGAGCTGTTGTAGGTATCAAGAGTAGGACCCAACCTGGCCTCAGACCCGAGTTCTCAAATGACTTGTGCGGTTGGGGGAGTGAGGGTTGCCAGATAACGACTACTACTAATTATTATTACTATTACTGTTACTATTAATATTAGTATGAATAATATTATGTGCATGCAGGGGTCTTGCTTCTCTCCTCCAATTCCTGCCTGGAGGCGAAGTTCCAGCAAAGCCCTTCTCAGCCGGCCCCACTAGAGGGTAGCACTGCTCTTCAGACTGAGCAGAACCGGCTTCGAGGGGAGCAGCGGGGCTCTGAGGCTGCAGGGAAGCGGAAATTAACCCTGTGGCTGTTTGAGCACGGAACGGTTGGAAGGGACCTTAAAGATCATCTCGTTCCAACCCAGTAGTTTTGTTACATGTTTTATAGTTTTCCTTGTATTTCCTTATATCTGATATAATGACAACTTCAGCCTTACTCTAGGAAATACGCCCCTATTCATACCAATCACATTCCTACCTTTAAGATGTTAATTGTTAAGTCTATTCCGAAGGTAGTCTTATTTCTTTGTATTTTTAGTAGCTGGTCTGATAACTGAGCTGGTGGAACCTGGACCAAAGGAGGATTATCATATAGACCCTATTAGCTTGTGAGCTCTTATTCAGGCTCGCACTCAGCATGTGTAAATGGATCATGGCACAGAATGGAGGGGGTGGTTGGGTTGTGAAACAGCAGAAGCAGCTACTGGGTAGATGACAACAGATGGGTCGAAATGATGGGACATGAGAGGAAGGAAGAGGGCTTAAGGGCAGTGGTGATCTCCAAAGCAGGTTCAGCATCCTAACAGCATCTATTTGGTGGGGACGACCTATTTTTCCTTAGTGGCTTATTTCCCGGAGTGCTAACATAGCACATACGAGGCACAGAGGAATCCAGTTATTCTTGGTTCCTGGATGGCACTTTTTCCCTTTTAAGCAGCAAGGACTCGAAGCCCAACCACAGCCATCCCAGGGCACAGCTTCATGTGCCA
The DNA here is from genome assembly GCF_037157495.1 of Lathamus discolor. Classification (NCBI taxonomy): domain Eukaryota; kingdom Metazoa; phylum Chordata; class Aves; order Psittaciformes; family Psittacidae; genus Lathamus; species Lathamus discolor. The sequence goes on from NC_088884.1 coordinate 814,357, forward strand.
CGTCTGCAGTTGGGCAGAAGCAAGCATCCGCGTGTACTGACAGCCTGCTTTAACCTTGCAGAGCAGTAATGAACTTCTGTTGAGCTGTCACTGGCCCCTTGCAAGGGCTGGCTTAGACTACAGAAGCAGCTCACTCCTCTGAGGAATTCTTGCTTTCATTAACAGTAATAAAGGTTACTGCTGTTGCTGGAATTTAGCTCTTGAACTGGGGATTCAATATCCCATCCACCGCTCTTGGCACAGGTCTCTGGCCAGAGTGACCGCAATGGAAAAGTTAGGTAGGAGTCAAGTGGCATGTCTGGTGCTACCCTGCCGTAGGCCTAGTGAAGGAGAGCACTGCTGTCCTCAGCTCGGGTGTTAAGTAGCTTCCAAAACAGTTTGGAAGATGCCAGTAAACTCCGTGCAGTTTGATGCAGGCTCCAGCAATAAGATTCATTTTGTGGTCTAATTGCTGTACCAGACTTCGTGTTGCCTCCCTCCGTTCTCCTGAGGCCCAGAAACATCTCTTGCAGTCCTGCAGAGGAGGAAAGGCAGAAGAGGAGCAAACCCGTGTTGCAGACAGTGCGGAGTGCCATTGCTCCAGCTGTCAGAAAAGACTAGTTGTGTCTTTGGCCAGTGTAACCAGTACCCATCTAGGGTGTGTATTGGGTGGGGAGGGGAAATCTGTTGCAGCTGCTTCCTTTCTGACCCTCCAGCTCCTGGTTGCGTCCCAAACCACTGCAGTTATCCTTTGGTTTGGGCTCCAGTGTTTCCTTCTGCTCTGCTGCTGGTAAACCCATCTCCACCACCTCAGGTGGTTCTTCCTCGTGTGACCCCAATAGCTTCCTTAAAGGAGAAGCAAAGAAAAGGGAAGGGAAAGCACCTAAATCTGTGCTGCTCTTTTAAGTGTCCAACCATCCGGAACTGTTTAGAAAGATCAATTACTTCCATAGGTCCAGAAACCAGGAGACAGCCATTCTGAGATCAGCCTCTCTCAGCCAAAGACTGCTGCAGCCAGGAATGGCCAGGTTTTCAGCTAGTGGAGAGTCAAAGGCTCCTATAGGCTTGTGTTCCTCCATCTTTGCCCAACAGCTTTTGGGTGCTCTTTGGACTGCCTCTAAGCACAGGAAACAGCATTTTCAGTGGCTGCTGCCTCTTCTGAAGATGCTTGGCTCCAAAGAGCAAAGATCGGAGAGCTTTATTCTTCAGCTGGGTTCAAGTGGAGAATGACAGTTGCCTTACACATACTTAAGGCTAACAAACTCCACAAATGCTCTGTACACCATTGCTGTAGTGGGGCAGCAGCAGACCATGTCTATAGGTGCTCTCCCTGTAGGGGACTTCTCCATGAAAGGGAATTTAAGTTGCAAAGGACCTGGGAGGTGAATACTCAGGGTATTGGAGGTGCTGCTGGGCTTATACGGACTGAGCAGGGGAGATGCTGGCTGGAGTCAGAGCATGCGGATGAAGCCTGGGTCAGTTTTGTGCCCTGCCCTCTTCTTCCTCCCCTATCCCAAGGCAGCAACCAGACTCCCAGGGGGAAATCTATGGATGGCTGCAGTGTCCTGGTATCTTTGTTGTGTCTAATAACTCTAAAGCATTGCTTAAAAGAAATACTCCAGTATTTCTAAGGTAAGCAGATGCTATGAATTTGCATTAAGGATGGCTTCTGCAGTGTGCAATTAAAATGCTCTAGGGGACCATTAAGAAACAAGGGGGAGAAAAAGAGGGTGTTCTTGTTTGAAAACATCTCTCTGGATGTTGACTTGTGTATGACTCTGGTTGTGGTCACTGATTAGACTAAGCTTGATGCTCTGTGCTCATCCACTGTCTGGAAATGGAGAGACATGTTGCCCAGGGGCCTTTAAAGTCTGTTTAGTGCCCTGTTGAACTCTTCTGTCAAGCTTAGCTAGAGGAGACTATGCTCTGTGCCAGCTGCTGAGTTGAACTGAGGATCCGTGTAGGCTGCTTTTGGCCCTGTTGTGATGTTATGGAAATGTTGTACAACAGCTATTCCCACATCCTGGAGCAGCCAAGGGAGCTGGCTGCTGGTGCTTGAGGAAATACTGCTGAAAATAGCCCTAACCTGAGGGGGTGTCCTGTCCTTAGCGTGCCTGGCCTTTTGCCCCAGGACCAGGGGGGGAAAGAGGGCGGAGGATCCATCCTCACATGGTCAAGCGTGTGGTCGGGTCCCTTGCTCCAAGCAGGGGTGCAAACCTTTGAACCTGCTGGATCGAGCTGACAGCAGCAGTGTTTATCCCATTACAACAGCAGTGTCTCCAAGGACCAAAGGGACCAGAGCAGTGACACAGCAAACTGGGAACTGACTCCAGCTGTGCAATCACTTTAGTTCAGAGGTAGAACATGCCAGAGAGGGTCTGGGGTGTCTGCTGGACCCACCTGACTGCTCTGGTGCATCAGATCCCAACCTCTGAAAACCTGTTGGTCTCTAAGTGCATTCTCTTCTCTTCTGTGCTCTTGCACTTGCACTTGCACTTCTCTTCTGTGCAACTCAGATGCTATTTCTTACCCTCCTCTGTACTTGGTGCTGATAGTTACATCCCTTGGGTTTGGAGGTAGCATTTTGGTGTATCCTAAGAGGTGTTCATTGACCCTTTCTATCCCCACCATGCCACCCAGCACAACTTTCAGTGCTCTCAAATACTTGCTTTTCTCACACCCACCCCAAACCCTCCTCTTTGGCTGTGGTTGAGCTTTTTTCCTACCTGCTCAGTGCACACACAGTCCCCAGATGACTGTAAATAAAGCTCTTTGGCAGCAGCATGTGAGCTATGCTGACAACGTGGTACATTAGGCAGGGTGGATTAAAACTAATCCTGTTGTGTGGTAACAGCTCAACTGCCTCAAGCAGAGCTGCTTTTGCTGTATGAGCAGCTGGGCTCCCACACACAAGAGGAACATCCAAGACATGCATTTGGATGAGGTTCTGGGCACTGGTGGTCCTAAGTTTGCATCGAGGAGGTTTTTCTGATGGTGAAGAGCACCAGCAGTACTGCTTGAAGAGCAAAATCTAAATGCAGTGTGTGCATCCTTTGGGTGAAGGAGGATGTTTCTATCAGGGTGGCTATAAGCAGGTTTATTAAGCTAAAAGGAGAGGTTGGTGGTGAACTCAGTTCATAGAGCTGACATGTCCTGAGTTACCTTCCTGTTGGGCTGGGGACAAGAAACTGGAAGTGTTCAAAGGGAGCATGATGCATGTGATCTCCTAAGAGGTGTGATGTGGAGGCTGCAAAGATCCTTTGGACCAGTTCCCCACTCTCCTATGAGGAAAAGGGAAGCTCTGGGCACAGAAAAGGAGAGCTGTTAGGGGGTTTTGCTTGGCGTGTTTTAACCTCTAGGTAGCAGATTGGGTTTTGCTGGCTGGCCATGTTATATGGCACTGACAGTCTTGTTGATGCTCACCTAGATTTAAGTAATGGAAGCACTTCATGCAAGATGAATCCTCTCCCATCCACGGAGCAGGGCACCTCTGGACAGCACTGCATCTGTTGAAGACATTAAGTTGCATCTGAGGGTGCTTCTGACCATCTTGCTGTAGGAAGTCAGCACCTAAATTTAGGTGTGTGGCTAGCTGACGCCAGCTCTCCAGTCCTGCTTTCTAACTGCAGAAGGAGATGTGGCCAGTCTGCCTCATGGGCTTGTCCAGGGACCGCACCGAAGCCTCCCTCTTCCACAATGAGATGCCAGTAGGTGGTGATTTGTGTGTTACTGGCATTAGTCAGAGTTAGATGGGTTAGTGGTGAGTTAGACTTGGACAGTGGCCACTCTGGTGTGGATCAGTGGTCCTTCAAACCTGCCAAGGTAAGGAGCAGCCACCTGAGATCCTTGGTGAAGAGGAAACGAGCCACTGATTTATATCTATTGTATATATATATGTATGTATACACACATATACACACTTGCAGTCCCATGGGACATGCTGTTTCATTTTCATCTTTGTCCTGAGTTATACTGGTACAGATCAGCCTCCTGTCCTTGGGAGACCAAGATGCAATCAAAAGTAACTGTGAAGGCACTCACTGATTGTCCTGCCAAGGGGCGGAAGTGGATTCCCATCTAATTCTGTGCTCCAGGATGGATTCCTGTACAGGAACATCTCATCCCATAGTCTGAAAATGAAGCTCAGAGTGGAAAAGGAAGAGGAAGGGGTTGCAGAACTAGCAGGTTTGAGCTTTTTAAGGTGGTAGAGCAGACAGCCAAATCTGGCCTCTCCAGAGGTTTGTAGCTCTTTCCATAGCTTTCCGCTGTCTACCCTGGGCATGCAAGAAGTGCTGATGCTCCTGTATCTGTGGAGCAAATTGACAGCCTCTTCTTTAGGGGATGCAGAAAAGACCAGAGTGAAAAATGCTCATATTTGAAGCTCCATGTTGTGATGGAGGCACCTTTGACAAGGTGGATGTGGTGGGTAGGAAGAGGTGCAGGTCTGTCCTGCCTGGTAAGTCGGGTTTGCTGTGCCACTTGCATGTAGACTTAGCCAGTGAAGCTGGCCCCACTGGGGCACAGAACTGGGGTTCTTTAGATGGGCTATTGCAGCTGCACAATAAAAACTGTTCTCTAGCAAAGGGAGAAAAGGTTTTCCGTTTCCAAACGTTGTTCAAGAAAACTCCCACTATTTAGTGGCTTGCTTCTTAAATGGAAGTGAAAGGAAAAGTTCTGGGGCCAGGAGCTGTTAACCCTGGAGACATGGGCAAGTCCGAGGGTGGTTTAAGAAGCAGGTTGTCTTTTCTAGTGTCCGTATCAGCCTGGTTAGCCAAAACCTGGCTGGGGCTGTCTAGTGCACGGTGTGCAGAACCAAGAACTATATTCTCCTGTTTGTGATGCTGGCAGGGGGCTGGAACGAGGTGATCTTACGGTGCTTTCCCCCACAAACCATTCTATGAATGGCAGTGACCTCCTACCACCAAAACAGTGAGTGTGTGTGTGTGTGTGTGTGTGTGTGCAGGTATTTGGGAGAGGTCTCAAACTTGCTGCTGCTTTCTGGGCGTAAGGAGATGACAGAGGGGAGTGTGACAGGACAAGGGGTAATGGGTTAAAACTGAAACAGGGGAAGTTTAGATTGGAGATAAGGAGGAAATTCTTTCCTGTTAGGGTGCTGAGGCACTGGAATGGGTTGCCCAGGGAGGTTGTGAGTGCTCCATCCCTGGCAGTGTTCGAGGCCAGGTTGGATGAAGCCTTGTGTGGGATGGTTTAGTGTGAGGTGTCCCTGCCCATGGCAAGGGGGTTGGAACTGGATGATCTTGAGGTCCTTTCCAACCCTAACTATTCTATGATTCTATGATTCACAAGTGCCATCGCGACTGCAGTGCAGGAGAGCCGACTTGCAAAGGGTGCTGTGGCTGTTTGCCCTGTCTCCTCATGGGGGACAGAGCACAGCTGACAACACAGAGCAAAAGGGGAAGAGTTCAAAGGCAGGAAGGACGCAATGGATGTGTTTGTTTTCTCCTGGTTTGTTTGTACTTGGGTCTCTGATGGGCGACGTAGGAGCAATGGTCAGTCCTGGGATGCAGGGCAGAAAGCAGCACTGTACCTAACCTGTGGCAAAGACAGCAAGGTTCCGAGTCTGTCAGAAGAGGCTGTCCGTGCTTGAGGGGGATCGAGCCTCTTTGATATGGCCTTTAGCTGCCTGTAACACTGCTCCTGTCTCCTCCTCAGACCACCCAATGAGCTGTTGCCTGCCAAGGAGCAGATGCGTGCTCCTGAAATCCTCTATGGGCTCTGCTGTTTGTGCTCACACGTAACCTCCCTGCCTCCCTCCTCCTTCCCTCCCTCTGTGCCTGCTGGTCCGGAGCTCTCTGCTTGCTATCCTCAAGCTCAGCAGCCTCTCTGCACCCTTGGCCCTCCCAGTTCTTCCCTCCTTTGCTTCCCTCTCAATCATGGCTTGAGCAATTAAAACGCTGGGATGCAGGGTTATCCTTGGCACAGAGACCCTATCCGGATGCCTCTGCTTCTTAGCCGTAGCTTTGCAATGAGGCGGATGTTTTGGTACATTGCTAACAAATGGTGGAATAAGGAAAAATATACATATGTCCTTGCTGGGAAGCAGATTCCCCTGGAGCTGGGCTTGATTGGATACCAGCTCTTAGTAAGCCCTGGTATGACCTGCTGGTCTCTATGGCCAGAGCTTACGCAAACCTCTGGGGTTGTCGTCCCCTGCAGCATCTCAACAGTACTGTGCCGAGAAGAGTGGGGCAGAGCTGCCAGCCCCTGCCATCCCACAGCATTGGCATCTCATTGTGGGTTGGGTTCCCTTGCACTGATGTAACCCCAATTATGGCCGAATTCCTGCCAAATTCCAGCGCAATCAGTGTTGCCAGGGGTTATCTTCATATTCAAGAGGAAATGCTGCAGCTTTCCTAAGCCAGATACTGTAGTGCAGATTTGCAGACCTGAGATATTCTGATGAGCCTGGGAGGATGATAACCAGCTGGCAGGGTACTCACAGAGGGCTGAAGCAAGCGCATGTAATAGATACGGCACCATTATTGTTGTTAGCAATACAAGTACGCTTTTACTTATTACTTGCTGAGTATCCCATTGGAAACATTCATATTTAACTAGCATTGATTCTTTCTGAGTGAATTGATCTAAAACCCCAGGTGATGGTGCCCCTGTCTCTTGCCCAGACAGTGAGTATCACATAACCACCATTCACTTCGTCAGCAAGAACATCAGTTCTGTTTAGGATGGAAAAGTTATGCTTCTTGTATTGGAAATGGTGACCAAAGGCCTTCAGACTACTGCTGGTCACTGGGTGGGTAAGGCTTGGCAGGGAGCAGATTGCAAGTGATGTCTTTTTAGAGAGGGGGATGCAGGGTACTGACTGGCCCTTGTGTAGAGGAGGGTCAGTCCAAGAGTATCTTGTCTTTGGGGATTGTTCTGGGATTAGTTTTCATTTGGAAGGGATTGAGCCTGCTGTTCTGGTCAAAATACTCCAGGAATTTGTGAGCTACTTCTACAAGGCCGGTAGGGGTAGGGGGAAAAGTTGGAAGGGTCCATCTCCATGGACTTTCCCTGGTTTGCAGAGGTGAGAAGAAAGGAAGTCTCTGGTACCTTGACAGAGGGGTGCAGAGAAGGGGCAAATCAAATGACTGATGCCCCAAAGCAGCACATGCTTGTAAGGAACTGTTTGAGTGGGATGCTTTCTGGGTTTCCAAGCTTTCCCTATATAAAGGATTTTAGTGGTCTGCGCCTTGAGGAGATGGGATACTTACTCATTGCACAAGCAGAGCTCCTTCCCTTCAAACCCCTGTATCCATCTAGCTCAAAGTAGCTCAACACCATGGGAAGGATACCGGCAGTGTCCGTCAGTTGCTGAAGGAGAGAGGAAACGTGCATCTCCAAGGCTGTAAGTTTCCCCCCAAGTGGATGAGAGCATGTTGGTTACCCAAACCAAGATTCACAGAAGTTGATCCACTCTCCTTATTGTTCCTAGGAATGACTTCTCTATTAAGTGCTTGTGGTATTACTGAGCCCTTGAGAGCCCAGGAGCATCTGCAAGTGCTGGCATTGCTGGATAAACACAGGGAATTTCAGGTCTTCAGGCAGAGCCACAGCTGCATCTCTCCTGTTTTCCAGAAGCTGCCTGCCCTGTAAGACACTTGTAGGACTTTGGCTCCAACAAAGCCATTGATCCAGGAAAGATGGGTGATGCAGGGGGAGATGCAAGGCAAGAAAGTTTTTAGTGGTGGATTTCTCTTGGTGGATTTCAGAGGCAGGTTGGTGTAATGGAGAGTGGGGCAGGAGGCAGATAAATACAGGTAGTGTTAGCATCTGCTGGGTGCATAGGGCTTTTTGAACCATGTCTGAAATCTGTCATTTGTATGTCCTTCAGATTAACCAGAGGTTGGCTTAATTAGAATCATAGAATCATAGAATAGTCAGGGTTGGAAAGGACCTCAAGATCATCCAGTTCCAGCCCCCTGCCATGGGCAGGGACACCTCACACTAAACCATCCCACCCAAGGCTCTGTCCAACCTGGCCTTGAACACCGCCAGGGATGGAGCACTCACAACCTCCCTGGGCAACCCATTCCAGTGCCTCAGCACCCTCACAGGAAAGAATTTCCTCCTTAGATCCAATCTAAACTTCCCCTGTTTCAGTTTTAGCCCATTACCCCTTGTCCTGTCACTACAGTCCCTGACGAAGAGTCCCTCCCCAGCATCTCTATAGGCCCCCTTCAGGTACTGGAAGGTTGCTCTGAGGTCTCTTTTCCTCTGGGTCTTCAACAACTACGGAATCAATATATGGGAAGGGACCTTCTGAATTTGACTTATCTGACCCCCGTGGGCACTTTTGATGCAGGGTAAAGTTAGATATTAAATTAGGTTGATCAAGGCTGGACATCTGGAGCAACCAAAAGGAGAAGAAATAGCTGTGATTGAGTCACTTTGTGTTTTGGTCTCTTAAATCAACTAGTGTAATTTGTTTCTCCCCAAGGCCATTATGTTCTGGGTTGTGGACAGCTTGATCATGAAGAAATACAAGCAGAAGGACACTGTAGACATCAATGGATCCATAGAAACTCCTCATGCTAGGAGGACTGAGGAATCTCGGGTAAGACCAAAGTGTTTGAGACCCAACTGCAAGTTTGTGGTGAGTGCTCCATCCCTGGCGGTGTTCAAGGCCAGGTTGGATGGAGCCTTGGGTGGGATGGTTTAGTGTGAGGTGTCCCTGCCCATGGCAGGGGGGTTGGAACTGGATGATCTTGAGGTCCTTTCCAACCCGAACTATTCTATGGTTCTATGATTCTATGGTCTGTGTGCTTTACTGCAACATAACATCATGTTGCCTAGACCCAGGGTGATGCTTCATGAATGTGGGTGATGCCCCTGCCAAGTCAAAGTGACTTCCCATGCTTGCAGCTCAGGTCAATAGAGGGCTGTTTCCTGGTAGGATCTTGTCCTGTGAGCAAATACCAGAGCCTGTGAAGCATTGCTGAAATATTAGAATCATATACAATAGAATCGTAGAATGGCTTGGGTTAGAAAGGACCTTAAGATCACCCAGTTCCAGACCCCGTGCCATGGGCAGGGATGCCTCACACTAGACCATGTTGCCCATATTGCCCTGAATGATGACAATATCTTGCGGGGGATGCTTTTGCACTAACCCGGGTGGGGTTGTTGGCTTGGCAGCTGAAGCTGGTGCATATCTACACTGTTGCTCTCAACTTCCCTTGTTTTAATAGTAATTAATCTTGGCTTAGAGCTTGCTTTCCCTACTGGCATTGATAGAATCCATTTATTTAAAGGCTAAGGTCTAGCTGGGAATCCCTGTTTTGTCAGCATTTGGTACTTCTTCAGCCAGGTGATGGCCCCCTTAGCTGTAGAGAGCTGTATTTTGTGTAGTTTGAGCTGAAGTTATGGTTGGAAGGAATTCTCAGCCCCAGGAGATGTTTGTGTTGATGACGCACAGTGTGAGCAGGTGGTGTTTGTGCTTCTCATTGACTTTTGGGCAGAGATCACAACCTGAGTCACTGGCTTGAATTCCCTTCCTTCCCCTGGCACCCGGACCTGGTTTCCAAGTGCTCTGTGTACAACTGCTGGTACCCTGCAGCTCACTGGCAAGACTCGCTGCGATAAGAGCTTCTGGCATCACAGGCTGGCTCCAGGAGCAGCTGCTGCTGGGGGGTTTAGGATGTACAGAAGTACCTTTTGCTCTCTGATAGCTTTTTGATAGAGTAACTCAGCTTTTGTGCTGGGCCGGATGGCCTGTTACTGGTGACATTGAAACACACACAGAGGTGACAGTGTTTAAGGGTGTGCTTGGCAGTCTGCACCATGGATTCTGTGTCTCAAGGGCACAGTGGGGAAGCATCCGCTGCTCCTTAGGATGCAGTGTCAGAGGAGGCAGGGAGGGCAGGCAGATGTGAGCAGCTGCTGAGACAAGTGAATCACTCTTCCTGGCCTTGCCTCCAGATAAGCAGTGGTAGCTTGACAGGGTCACTAGAAACATGCAGCTTCCCAAGTGGGGTGTGTGGTGGCAGCACCCTTGAGAAATCTTTTCCCTCCTCTCTCCAAAGCAATAAAAGTGGCCTGGGCTGGGCAGTATCGGTGTGACTCGATGGTTATGCATTGAAGCCAAGAACTCATACCTAAGACACAAAGTGTGCGCTTGCAGCCCAGAAAGCCAACCATATCCTGGGCTGCATCCAAAGGAGCGTGACCAGCAGGTCGAAGGAGGTGATCCTGCCCCTCTGCTCTGCTCTTGTGAGACCTCACCTGGAGCATTGTGTGCAGTTCTGGTGTCCTCAACATAAAATGGACATGGAACTGCTGGAACAAGTCCAGAGGAGGCCACGAGGATGCTCAGGGGACTGGAGCACCTCCTGTATGAAGACAGGCTGAGGAAGTTGGGGCTGTTCAGCCTGGAGAAGAGAAGGCTGCGTGGAGACCTCAGAGCAGCTTCCAGTATCTGAAGGGGCCCTATAGGGATGCTGGGGAGGGACTCTTCATCAGGGACTGCAGTGACAGGATAAGGGGTAACGGGTTCAAACTGAAACAGGGGAAGTTTAGATTGGATCTAAGGAGGAAATTCTTTCCTGTGAGGGTGGTGAGGCACTGGAATGGGTTGCCCAGGGAGGTTGTGAGTGCTCCATCCCTGGCGGTGTTCAAGGCCAGGTTGGATGAAGCCTTGTGTGGGATGGTTTAGTGTGAGGTGTCCCTGCCCATGGCAGGGGGGTTGGAACTGGATGATCTTGAGGTCCTTTCCAACCCTGACTATTCTATGATTCTAAGATGGATTAACTCTGGGTGTGAACTTGTCCCTGGTTATGGCACAGTCTGGTTTTCTTGGTTGCAGCTGATGTTTGAGAGTGGTACTTCCTGAGGAGAGCTAGCTTGGAGGTCTGCTCAAAACGTAAAGCTGACGGTAAAGTTCTTACTCACTGGATGTGCTGGTGCATTTCTGAAGGTTTAAGATCAGGTAAAATTACAGCAGATCAGAAGAAGGAGGTGACATCTGTGGGTGAGACACCAAGCTCCTTTCCAGCCTTCCGAACCTAAAGTCACAGCATCTAGTCTCACAGATGGTGTTGCGGTTACTGGTCCTCTGTGGAAATGAAGCTGCTCCACCGAAGAGTGGGGCCAAGAGTTTTGTGGCCTCTAGCTCAGTTTTGCATAGTCTGAAGGGAATATATATGTTAATCTCCCGAATCTAGGAAAGTCTCTTCTGGCAGCAAAACCGGATGGGTTGTTTCAGACGATAGAAACAACCCCCGCAGTCTGACTCCTGCTGTCAAAGGTTTCTTCCATCTTCCAAGTACTTGAATCCTTTTCTCAGACCATGTTTTGCTGAGATCTTCAATGTGCAGGCCATCTGTCCATCTTGAAATCCTCCAATCCATCACTTCAGTGGATCTACTCCAGTAACGGAGCTACTAAGGGGACCAGTTCCTACCTGGGGCAGCCTATGCGGACTGCCTCCTTCGTGCTCAGACATGTTCCTGTGCCTCTGGCCCATGAAATAGTTTGGGCAGAGAAGGAAGCTAATGAGGAAATACAGAAGTGTGTGCCCTGTTTTTCCACCTCTGTTTCTTGGCATTGGGCTTTGAGCTATAGCTCCTGCTTCACAGGTCAACTTCTTAGGCTATGAATTAAAGGTGATGTTGGCTGGCTGAGCCCTGCGGTTGGATTGACTGAATTTTAGTCTTGAAAGCAGAAAACGAGGGTTTTCTGGGCTAATGCCCTGCTCAAGTGGGGGAATTTCTCCTCTCCCTGCTGCCCACTGGAGGAGGAGGAAGGAGGGGCTGAAACGGTGTCAGTACAGAGCAGAGTTGGCTGAGCCTAATGTGTCCTGCAGTTTATCAGGGCTCATCAGAGCTGTCTAGCAGCAGGCGCCAGCAGCTCCCCATCATGCTGCCTTCTTGAATTTCAACCCTCTGCCTACCTTGCCAATAGAGATTGTCATTGGTTTCACTTGAGCTAGCAGTTTGTGTTGGGAAGAAGAGGGGAAGAGGAAGGAGAATAGGAAGAGGGGGCTGAAGTTAAGCTGTTAAAACCCCACACTCAGTGTTCTCTACAGGGATAGTGGGAAAACTCAGCTTTGTCCTTGGCTTGGTAGAGGAAAGAAACCCAGCAACCAGCAGCCTTGCCTTACTGCCTCTTTGGCTGCACTGTAGGCAAAAGAACTGGCAGCCTCTTGTGGCCTTTAAAGCTCTTCTGGTGAGCCACAGATGCAACGATGGGCTCTTGATTATATTGGAGCAAATGCTGAACTTCTTTATACTGAAACCCTGAAAGGGACAAACCCTCCCTGTTTCTGGGTGGAAGATTTTCACCCTTCCTTCAAAGCTTTCTGTTGTTTCAGACTTGCGCCCTGCCTTGGTAGATGTTCACACAGTCTGCTTATTTTCCTCCCTTCTCGTGGGATAGAGAAAGGTCCCTCAAGGATGTCAGTCTGAATCCTGTGCTGTTCAGGCTGGGGAAGTGCCTTCATCTGTGTGGCCCTCAGCTCTCCTTTGTGCGTGTCCTGCTCTTGACCCGAGTCTCTTTCCCTCACCCTAGCAAGTGCCAGTAAAATGTAGATCTTATCGGAGATGTCTTTGTTTCCTCTGCTCAGGAAAACAGATTTCAGTATGTTTTGTTTGATCTTTTTTGAGCTTGTTTTGTTGCTTTGCTTTGGTGTTTTCCCAAGGGAGGGGGATGAGTTTCTGCTGCTTTCCTGAAGGATTACATTATCGGAGACAAGCCTTAAAGCAAAACTTGGTCTAATAGCAGTGGTACTTGTAAGATCCATTGGAGTGAAGCTAGAGGCTAGTTTTAAGGTTGGGAGGGAAGCTAACACACTACGTGAGGACCTGCCTTGGGTCAGTATGGAGTTCAGCACCTATCCTCATCTGCTTTGTAGGAGCTGTGACTTTTGGCATTCACAAGACTGAAGATGCTGATGAATGCCAATAGCTATGTTGCTTGCTTTTAAGTATTGAAAAATACTCCAAGAGTGAGTTTGACTTGCTTATTGCTTAGGTGAGCTGCTTTTTAAGTATCTCCAGCTCAGGGTGAACTCATGCCTGCTACTTATGGGGAAGCTGAATGAAGGTGCCTCTGGAGGGAAACATCCCCCTTTTCAGTCTTACTGACTCGTGGCATCTCATGTAAGCTCCGATGCAGGAGGGTGATGGCATGGTTCTTACACCTCCACCAGGCTGGTGGGACCTAAGGCAGTGGGGAAATGGCCCCGGAGCTGCTTTGGTTTACAGCTCCCATGTCTGTCAGTCTCTTCCTCTGCCACTGAGACGGCTTGCTTACCTGCAAGGTCTGCTTAGATGGAGCATCAAAGAAGTAGGCAGCCTCTTCTCCCAACAGGAGGGGTTGGCAGTGCACGGGCAGCCCTGTTTCACTACCATGACCCGTGGTGTTTTGCAAGCTGCCGGCCTCCTGGTGCGGGGAGGAATGCATGAAGTATTTGAGGACTGCTGAGTGAGACAGTAGCTCCTTGTCCCGGGACTGGGAAACCAAGGCCCATTCCCTGCTGTGATCCTGACCTGGGTGCATCTGCAGGGAAATTGCCTTGTCCCAGGTTCTGCTGAAGTCTCCCAAACTGGAGGTGGGCTTGAAAACAATATCTGAGGGTATGTGCTGTGGCTGTGAGGGTATGTGCTGTGGCTGTGAGGGTATGTGCTGTGGCTGCGAGGGTATGTGCTGTGGCTGTGAGGGTATGTGCTGTGGCTGTGAGGGTATGTGCTGTGGCTGCGAGGGTATGTGCTGTGGCTGTGAGGGTATGTGCTGTGGCTGTGAGGGTATGTGCTGTGTCTGTGAGGGTATGTGCTGTGGCTGTGAGGGTATGTGCTGTGGCTATGAGGGTATGTGCTGTGGCTGTGAGGGTATGTGCTGTGGCTGTGAGGGTATGTCCTCTGACTGTGAGGGTATGTGCTGTGACTGTGAGGGTATGTGCTGTGACTGTGAGGGTTTGTGCTGTGGCTGCGAGGGTATGTGCTGTGGCTATGAGGGTATGTGCTGTGGCTATGAGGGTATGTGCTGTGGCTATGATGTGCTGTGGCTGCGAGGGTATGTGCTGTGGCTGTGAGGGTATGTGCTGTGACTGTGAGGGTATGTGCTGTGACTGTGAGGGTATGTGCTGTGGCTATGAGGGTATGTGCTGTGGCTGTGAGGGTATGTGCTGTGACTGTGAGGGTATGTGCTGTGGCTGCGAGGGTATGTGCTGTGGCTGTGAGGGTATGTGCTGTGACTGTGAGGGTATGTGCTGTGACTGTGAGGGTATGTGCTGTGGCTATGAGGGTATGTGCTGTGGCTGTGAGGGTATGTGCTGTGACTGTGAGGGTATGTGCTGTGGCTATGAGGGTATGTGCTGTGGCTGTGAGGGTATGTGCTGTGGCTATGAGGGTATGTGCTGTGGCTGTGAGGGTGTTTGCTGTGACTGTGAGGGTATGTGCTGTGGCTGTCATAGTGATGAGACGCTGTCTCGTGATGAAACTGCCTTGGGGGATTGTAGGAAGGTTACATAGAGGGCCATAGGCTCAAGCAGCTTCCTACAAGCTGTATGGTGGGCAGGTAGCAGCCTGAAGGGGTCTGGATGTGCGATGCTTAGTGCTTGCTCAGTCATCTGCACTTGGCTGTGAGAGGGTTAGAGTTTGCTGCTGAAACCCACCAAAATTACCGGTTCATCAGGCCCCAAGACTCGTCTGTTGCAGCCCGTCGGTTCAGTGAGTTTATAATGCTGTGTGACTAGCTGCCCATGTTTTCAGGTTCCACAGCATCACAATATTGATGTGATAAACAGAGGAAATCTTTACGTGGGAAAGATGGAAACTTTCCAGCGTGTGTCTTGAGCCAGCAAAGAATTCCTTGAGACCAAGGGCAAAGGACAAGAATCTGATCCATTGCTGTCCTTTGAGCATCTTATGTGCTGCTGTGAGGATAACGACATCAGATGGAGGGGCTGGAGTGTGCACATGAGGGTGGAGAGGCAATCTTCCCCTGCGGCAGTTCTGCTCCTTTGAAGCCATTGACTCATTGGAGTTTGTTTTTCCTGTTTAGTCATTTTGTTCCTGTGGTAACTGGCTTCGTGGTGCTGCCTGAGTGCTAACAAGTGGAGGCCACTGAATTCACGACTCTGCGTGGAGATAGCCGCAGATAAAACTAATCCCCTCTGCTTCTGGTTTTGTGGAAGGGAGAGTGGGCTCTGGGGCTGGTTGAGCTGTTGGGACAGCCTGCATGTGGATGTGCTGGGTTGAAAGCCCATGCAGCATCCTTGCCCTGTGTCTCTGAGCTGGAAGGCTGCTGTGAGCCAGGCACAGGGAGGATTCACAGTGCATGGGTTTGGAGCAAAGTGGTACCTGCCCCTTGTACCCGCATCTGCCATGACCTGATGCTGTTTGGGTTCTGTGGTGGGGAAAGGGCTGCTGGCATTGCTTAGCTAGAGAAATAAAACTGGAGCCCCTTTACTGGGCTGTTAGACTTGTGCCCCTCTGAGCTGGGAGCTCTGGTGACCTGGCCAGGTTTCTGATGTGGATGGCTAGTGTTTGCCATAAATCCCATGGTTCAGCTGAGGTTCTGAGCACTGCTGGGCACTGTACGACCTGCAGCTTAAGGGCTGACTGCACTTCATGTGTGCTTTGAGGCAGCTGCTGACAGGGGTAATGGCAGTAAGGGCTTCTTTTGCCCAAATCTGGGTGTTTGAGGTAAGAGGTAAGAGGGCTGAGATGGGGTTGAGTAACCAACAACCTCTCCAGCCATGACTATTACCCATGTGAACTTGTCCCTCCATCCTGCTGACTGGAATTGGGCTTCAGCTCTTCTGCAGTCAGTGCAGCCATACCCCAAGTGAAATCCAGCCTCTTTCCTCTTCCAGAGGATGTGGCTGGAGGATGTCCCACACGTAGCTCTGCACTGTGCAAAGGCTCTAGGCTGGTACCAGCCAGTTAGCCCAAATGAGCTTGTTGAAGTTAGCTACTGTGAGTGTAGGTGCTCCTGGAGGCCATGGGCAGCCTTTTGATCACACAGGAAAGCTGTGCCCTTTCTTACCTGGAAGGTGTCAGTGCTCTGTTGTGGCTCCCCCAATTCAGACTGTGCCAGGTAGAAATAAGATGCTCCAGTCTAGGACACCGCTCCTGATCCTGCTGGCCATGGCTGCAGCTAACCCTGTAGCTCTGCTTGCTCTTCTGCCTGAGCCCTGGAGACAGCCAGCAGCTGGGGGCCTGGGGAAAGGTCTGCTTTGGCATAGCTTATTATAAAGTATGTGGCCTGGTTTTTATGTACACCTCCACTGAGGATGCAGCCTGGCCTGAACATGCGTGTCTGAGTCCTGTCCCACGGTAAACAGAGCTTTTAGCTGTCTCTAAGGTCCCTTCCAACCCTAACTGTTCTATGATCATCCTGGTGTCTGCACCCAAAACTGTTGTTGGAGATACGGTCAAGATGACCTTAAGCACCTAGCCATATGCCAGAGAGGATTAGATCTTGCAGCATCCCCCTCTAGGGGTGCTTGACCCCTTCAGCAAGCAGTACCAAGAAGAGCTGAGAACTTCCGCTCCATCACCATCTCTCTGTTCTCCCTTGCAGGTTTTACTCTCTCCAGACATGGATTTTGATCAGTCTGAAAGCGACCAGGATGGTTCAGTACTCCAGGGAACGAAGCAGAAGATGAAGCAGCCCAGCTATCAAGAGGTCATCTGACAACACTGAGACAAGGAAGGTGGAGAGAGGGGAGCAGCACTGTGATCCCTGAGCTGGCCAAGGGAATGCTAGTTGATCCTTATGGATCTGAAGAGATCTTTTTGCCTGCCCCAGCTATACCTGTCTGCAGTTGTCTCTTTGGGATGGTATCTATGCATCCTGTACAGGCTTGATCAGCATCTGCTTTACATGTGATCCTGACCCCCACACATGCAGGCACGTTGGGGTTAGGGCTATGGACATGCACTCCCCCTGGCTGGCCAGCTGGGTGAAGCTTTTTGTCAGGGCTAGAGACCGAAATCAGGAGATTGTCTGCTTCTTTAATAGGCAAGGAAGATCTGTCCTGTACTACCTGAACTGTGACACTTCTGTATGCAATACTCAGTAATTGGTTTGCAATATGTACTTAAATGCCTTGATTTGGAAAGGTTGTTTCAGTGGATCTGATGCTTTTTACTGTTTTATAAGGGAATGCAGTAAATACCTGACCTAAAACCTTCACAAATGAAATAAATGCCTTCATGTGCTCCATGTTTTGCAAAACCTTAACGCTGTGTAGGGCATGAAGGGGATCTGCTGGAATCTTTCCTCACCAGCTCCTCACAGGCCAGACTGTCTTTCTGCAGCAGGACTATCCTAGTACAACTGGGGAAGAGCTGAGGCCACAGGGCTCAGTTTCTGTACAGCGGTTGTATGAGCCACTTCAGTGCAAAGACCTGATCCTGCAGCGTGTGCTGGATTCCAGACTGCGCCAGGCTTGGAGACTGATCCCAGTTGCTGCCTTATAAGTGGGCATTTAGTGGGCAGTGGAAGTTGACTAATTTCCTTTTATCTAGTTTAAAATAAAACTGATGCTGTGAGGGCTGGAGCACTGCTTGTACGGAGCCAGGCTGAGAGAGCTGGGCTGGGGCAGCCTGGAGAAGAGAAGGCTCCTGAAGGGGAGACCTGAGAGCAGCTCCAGTGCCTAAAGGGGCTGCAGGAAACCTGGAGAGGGGCTTGGGACAAGGGCCTGTAGGGACAGGCCAAGGGGAATGGCTTGAACCTGCCCGAGGGGAGACTGAGCTGAGCTCTCAGGCAGAAGCTCTTCCCTGTGAGGGTGCTGAGGCGCTGGCACAGGGTGCCCAGAGAAGCTGTGGCTGCCCCATCCCTGGCAGTGCTCAAGGCCAGGTTGGACACAGGGGCTTGGAGCAAGCTGCTCCAGTGGAAGGGGTCCCTGTCTGTGGCAGGGGTTGGGACTGGAGGAGCTTTAAGGTCCCTTCCAACACAAACCAGGCTGGGATTCTATGAAATCTCTGCAGGACCTGACTTGAAGCTAGGTCTGAGGAGTAAAGTGAAGTGCTTTTAAGCAGCCCTCATCTTCTGGGGGTGAAGTAATGGCCTCTGTCAGGGCTGGGTCATCCCAGATGTGGCCCCTCGCGCTGTCAGTGTGAGGTGCAGTGCTTTCCCTGGCTCTCTGCTAACATACTCTGTTCATCTGTAAACACACAACCATTCAAAGCGCTTTGCAGCTCCCCTGCGAAGGGAGAGCGAGCACAGAGCAGAGCACAATGTGCTCGCTGGTGCACACACAGCTGTGATGAGACCCAGCAGGGTCCAGACAGCGGACAGCCCTCAGGGCAGCGCCTGATCCAGGGTCAACCGAAGTGATAGCTGAGCCATAGGCAGTCCCCAGAAGCACTGGGTGGGGATTAGCTTGTATTTTCCCTCCTTCCCTTGTGTTTTCCCAAGAAAACATTCCTTATTAAGGAGCGGAAAAGAAAGGATTTGGGGGTTTGGACTTGGATGTATTCAGACTTGCAAAAGCTGAGCTGAGAGCATGTGAAGTTGTTTGGGTTTGTGTGGGTTCTTTGTCTTGCTTCCCAAAGTAGTTTAGAGGAATTAGATGCAAGTCAAAGTCTTGCATGTCCTCAGTGAACTAGGCACGCTTGGCTGCGCTCGCAGCTGCTCAGCCTGATGCCGTACTGCTGGAAGTTCAGTCACTTCTTGTTTCGCCCTTAATGAAGGCTCAGAATCCTACATCAGATGGCTTTGGAGCACGTGCCACGCAGCTCTCTGAATACACCACTTATATTGCGTAGTGAAATCAATGCAACTTCTGCTTGTCTGGCAGAGCTCTGTGCTGGTGAGGGCTGGAGTAGCTCATGTGCTGTTTAAGCTCTTGGCTGAGAATAGATTAAACCAGTTTCCCTATTAGAAATCAGTTTTGTGCTTGCGATAGGGCTGCACAGAGCAGTGCTGCAGCACGTGAAGAGTGCAGATTCAGGCACAGCAATGTCCTGGTTCTAAAATGGAAGGTGACATGATCTTCATCTTGGCCCTTACCTAAGGCTGGCTGGGAAGGTTCACAACAGGCAGTAGCAGGGTAAGTATGACACGGGGGAAGGTTGTCCCTCTTGAGCATGGCGTGGCCAGTGTTTTTCAGCAGCCCTGAATTCAGGAGCCCTGTTCCCCTGTCTGAAATGGTGGTGTGCAATCGTTTCCATTGCACTCCGAGTGATTGCTCAGCCCTCATTCCTCAGCCATCTGAGCAGCTTGCAATGCAGTGGTTTGCAGCCTTTAACCATATCACTGCTCTGTGACACAGTTGGAGAGAACAAGCATGTGCCTGTATGCGAAGTCATTGCAGTGCGCTTCCTTAGAGCTCCCTTGCTACCACGAAGGGTTATGAGGACTGATCCTGACATGTTCAGAGAGGGCAGTGTTAGCTGGGAAGCTGAAGTTCGCAGTCCAGGACCTGTGCCTTTGCTCTTACTGCTCTTGGGGCAGCAGGAGCACAAACTCCGGCTTCTCGTGCCCTAAACTACTGTGTTTAAAGGCCGGACCACTCTTCTCTGTGGGGTTAAATCCTCAGTTGAATGTGTGACTAGAACCTTAGGGTCCATTCACCTAACACGCTTGTTGCTGCCTACCAAGTGCGGAGAGGCTCAAGAGCATCATTGACCTTTAATTTTCCACTGAAATTACTTTGGTTCACAACCTGTTGTTAACTTGTGAGTGGGTCTTTCAGCCACCCAGTAACATCAGCTTGTCCAGCAGCATAAAACATACATAACCTTAGCTTCAAAGCTCATTGTATCGTCTCCAAATGAAAGCTTCACTGCAGTGTTCACTGTAAAATATTTATTGTGAAACGGATAACAGGAGCCTAAAACGAGAACTTGGCTATATTGCTCCAGGTGCTTCACATGGCTGGGAAGCTGGGCTTGATCATTGTTCTCTTCAGGCCCTGAAAGAAATACGTTTCCTTGGCTGGCACAGGAGGAAGAGGAGTAATGATGCACCTGAAGCATTAGCAATATGTGTATATGTATATATACATATCTATATACAGGAGAGATGAGACGAGAGGAGACCTTAAGCCAATCAATCCCCTTAGCAATACACTTGAACAGTTAAATGTGGGAGGAAAGTAAAGACTTCAAAGAAATCTCTGCAGTGAGGACAGTATGAAGGAGACCGGGCTGTCTATAAGTTCACCACCACTACCGGCTGCACCCTGTTCTAGTGATATGGGAGGCTGGTTGGAAATGGGCTGGGGATCTCTCTTTCCACTCTCGTCTTGGCTGGAGAAGTCAACTTCACAGATGTTCTTTCCCATCTCATTTTTGGCCCATGTGCGCACACTGCAGAGCATTAACCTCTTGGGTTATTGCATGCCTTCAGTTCTCTCTTGTAGGAGAGCTATTTCTTAACATAGCTGGGCCTAAAGCAGTAGTTTCTTTATGTTCCGTTCCAAAGCTCAGTCCTTGGCCTGAGTTTTGCACTGACTGAGCTGTCTGTAAGCATCTTCCAGCAATTAAATCTAGCTGGTTGCTTTTAGCTAGTTCCCTTTTTGCTGCAGTACATGGTGTGAATAACATGTAATAACATGCTGCCTGTTCTGCTGGCACAGGGCTAGCGGTACAAACCAGATGACAAAGCAACAGGGAAATCACCACCCAACCCCAGCAACATGATTAAATATAAAATATTAAATATGAAAAAAATCAGTCGAGATTGAAACCATTTCTGTAGCTCTCTGGCAGCTCTGTTTCCTCCTAACACATGGATATCATTTAGTTCCTGGGGATGCTTCCACACCCGCCCTCTTTCAGCTCTGGAAAGGCAGAGTACACATGAGCTCAATTTGGCCTTGCCATCTAAATGTCTTTGTGGTTGTCAAAGTCCTCTTTGGCCGAGTTCTCTATTAAAGAAACTCCCTTGTGGCTGATCCATAGCATTATTCAGTGATGCCTCACTTTGAAATAGATCACAGCCTTGCAGTCTGGGGCTGGAGGCTTGCACCACCTGCAGTGGGGGTGGCTGGCGGACCCTTCCGTAACCTCCTTCCCGCTGTGCACAGATTCCTGCGGCATAAGGAAGGAGAAGGAGCCAGGGGAAACTGGGATGAAAGTTATTTTACAACTTGGAGTAAATAAAAACTTCCTCCCTGACTAGAAAGGCAGCTAGAAATGTCTAGTCTAGGTTCAAGGTGCTGTTTGTAGGGTCAAAAGCTGTCCTGAGTGCTGCTTCATCATCTTTTAGAGGACTTGAATCTCGGCTAAGCAGAAGGGACGCTCTGCTCATGGAGGCTCTGTTGGAAGCTCACGGTGGGATTTGTTTCTCTGAGGGAATCAAGGTTCAGGCTATCACTAAACTGCAACGCTACATAAATGAGATGCTTCATGGAATGGGAGCCTGCGCCACTCCTGTTGCTGCTTTTTAAGCATGCAGCCTGTGCGCTGAGACAGTAATAAACCACATGAAGGTTTTCAGCACTATTTTAAGGGTCCGCAGGGGTTCAGGGAACATCGCGCTTAGTGGTAAATCCAGACCTCATCCTAATAACCAAGAAAGCAATACTGTCTTTGGCCTGTTGATTTATAAGGTTTTGACGTCTTTGTTACCTCTTTGATGCTAATGGGGCACTACTGATGAATACCCAGCCACCTCTCCTGTCTCTCTCTCTCCCTTCCCCAGGGACTGTGGTTGGAGCAGATGCTCCAAGTCACAAAGCATAAAGGAAGGACACCCAAGGATGTCTCTCTAGACAGGCTCTGTGCTGTATGATCTATGCCTCTCTTTGTGTGACTTCCCAGCCCCTGGGGTATTGCACAGATCCCTGCATGGGTTAATTTTAAGGCCAGCAGCTCTCTGAATTGCTTGACATGTGTGCTCAACCACTTTTCCCTTCATTCCTATTGGGAGAGCACTCATCGTGCTTCTACCATCTCCTCAACCCTTTCCCCCACAACCTCCTTGTCTTCAGGAATTTGATGAACAACATCCATCTAGCATGAAAGAGAGACAGCTGATTTCCAAGGGCAAAAAGCCTTGGTTTCTTTGGCACCAAAATGTAAAGAAATATTCATAAGTTGCCTAGCTCTAGAGGCTTCAGAAGGGAACCACTGTCACACATGCTGCTCAAATGCATGGCTCTGGTCCGTCCTAAAGGCTGTTACTTGTCCCAAAGCTGGTCCCTGTGTCAAAAGGGTGAGAAGCCAAATAGTCTTTATAGCTCCCATCAATCAGTTTGTCTGCATTGTTTTTGGCAAACCAGCATTCAACTTCCTGCTGGCCATTGTAGATCCTCCTCTGCTTCCACACCACAGGAACGAGCCGTCCCTTCACCTTCAGGGTGTTTGTAGGGTTGGGCTGCAATGCTTCAGTTTGATTCTGACCAGCCTGCTGATGACTTGTGTTTAGAGACTCCTGGAGAAGTTTGACTTCGTGGTTCAAGAACTGACCTGCAAGGCAAGATAAAACAGAGTCCATGACTGGCTGTTTTGTGCCATGTTTTGAGGGCTCTTCCTGTATGAGGTTCTGAAGAGCTTCTCTGCAATACAAAGATGAATCTAAGTCCTGCACTTCTTTTCTAAATCTTACAAACACAGAGATTAGAACAAAACCCTACTTCCTTTTTCACTCATCAAGACACATTCACTGAGCTTAAGAGCTTTTTGAGCTGCTAGTAGTAAGTTCCCTTCTGTGGACCATGATTACTAGAGGATAATAACTCATACAATGCCCATCAGCAAGAAGAAGGAAGATCTAGGCCTGAAGCCTCAAGTTTTCTTCGAGACAAGCTCTTTTATGCCAAACATAAGTGTGGATTTAGAGGTTTGTGCATGCAAGTGGCCTGAATCCAAAACCTCACTCCTGAAGCATCATCTGCTTAATCTGGGGGTACATGAATGGACTATATCTTGAGTCTTATGGTTCTGCACCTGTACGTGGCCATAAACAACACTGCTTCTTGTTGACAGAAAGAAACTAACCATCTAGTCATTCTCTGAGCCTACCTAAATCCGAGTTGCTCTCAAAATGTGGGGATGGCTCTTCTTGCCCTTCCTGCCTGAAAGAAAGTTGCCCCAAAAGGTACCAGTTTTCTCAGTCTCAATCAGGCTATTCTGAATCAGGGATACTGTTAAAGAACCTCTTACTGGGGCCTTATTCAGGGTTCTTGTGGAATATCTGGTTTCTATCTCTGTACGGGGACCACCAAGCATGTGTATTCTAATGACACCTGTATTAAGCAACCACAAAAAGTCTGGAAATGTGAAAAACAGGTACAGCCACAGAGCTAGGATAGTAGGATATAGCTCACACAGCAAAAGATGGGAGAAGAGTTTGGGATGCTAACAGTAGAGAAGATGTTTGGGAGTGGATGCAAAAGTCTCAACTGGGAACTTAATTCGCACCTGCATTGCTCATTCCTGTCTCTGTCCTTTAAACCTGTTTGGGAGGATCGATTTTGTCTGGTTTACAGCTCTGAACCCAGGAACTTGCCACCTACCCAGTAGCCCATGGGAATCGGAAGAGAGGCCTTTACTGTTGGAGATGTAGAACCCCAGGTGATTCCTCTGATATGGGGCTGGCTTCTTGTAACGGTGGATGAGGATGACAAAGCTGATGGTGTCTCGTATCGTCACAGTGATGTTGGAATTGGCAGAGATGGACACCTCGAGGCTGCTGCTTCGCACAACAGCGCTCCGACCACAGGACAGAAGAAGCCTTTCCCCATCATCCAGGATGATTCTTTTGGGTGTGATCTCTAGGTAAGATCTCTCTGGCTTGTTGTTGAGGATAGTGATGGTGCTGAAGTAAGTCCGATGCTTCTTGTGGCCGTTGGGTGGTGCAGGAGCTCCAATTAATTGCCCATTCACAGTTACACCTTGTAGGAAAACAGTAAGCGAAAGCTGAAATCAGGAACAGGTATATTTGCCTCAAAGATACAGACCTTGCAACTGAGAACGTGAAGATTCACCACGTCATGCTCGATTATTTCACCTCAAACAGTATAACCAGCCTATCATAAACTGATTACTTTCTACAGAGCACCGAAGTTTACCCAAGCTCAGAAATACTGGCAGGTCCTCCCAGCCCCATTAGTCCTGACATTGTGTACACAGTGCTACAGCATAGAACCAGCTGCTTCACAGCACAGTCACTCCCTAAGTTCCAACCTTAGATCCAACTGTGATCAAGATAATGACGTGCAGGGATTTTGAGCCACATAAGACAAATACTTCTCTTCCTGGCTGCTCTAGCCTGACCAGCCATGGCATGATTTACCTAAACTACCTATTTGCTGATGCATAGCACATCGCCTGGGCAAACATACCAGATCTTGGAGGACTAAGAAAAGCTGCTGGCGTCCTGCTTCTCCTCATACCACAACTGGCACAGGGACTGAACTTCTAAGATACCTGGTTCTAAGATACGCTGCTGTCTCAGAGCATCTCAGGGTGGTAGACAGCTACTGTTTGATGTCCCTTTCCAGCTGACTCCTAAGAAGAAAATTAGCCTGGGAAGCCACAGAGTAAAGGTTATTACCTTGGGCAACACACTAAACACTGAGCAGGACCTACAGAGGCCCTCAGTCCTGACCTGCAGCAGTCCGAGCTGGAGTGCTGAACCTCCTCCGTTCAGTTTCCTGGCAGTGTAGGGAATCCAGGTTCAATTTGTGTCACTGCAGAGGAGTGCACCCTGCGCTCCTGTGGGGTTATTTCCAGCCTCACCGGTGCTGCCTTTCCTACTTCCCTCCGTTTTGCTCCAGAAGAACCGCTTTTGAGTAGTCTAAGGTGCAGATCCCACTGAGTCAAATAAAGTTTATATGCCTATGGTAAGATTCCCAATAATTTTAATGACTTTTGTGACTTGCTGTCTATAAGACAGTGTCTCACTTCCCACAGGCCTCGGACAGCTACTAGAGAGTGAACAGTAAAGGAGGAGGCTTGTTGCTAACCCAAGCCATGAGCAGTGAGATGAAGTATCTCCATATCCCATCATTGCTGGGGGGGGAAAGGGGGGGTGTCTCTCATTTCTGTCTTCATAGACTCAACTTGCCAGTGCTACAGAGTCTAATTTCCTCAAGCTTATTCTGCCTTTGAGCCACAAAATGACCAAAGTGGTAGAACAGAATCTAGGAAAGAAGATTGCCAGGAGCTGGATCTTATTCACTAAGGCGTGAATACAGAAGTATGGAGGCTAGACCACTGCCAAGCAGAACAGAACTCCTATAACCTGATGGTGGGGTTATTTATCTCCTTCGTAAAACAAATCTGTGCATTGTCTCTGGTTTTGACGCCCCTTCCTCCCACAGTTTCCATGCTTCAGGACATAATCTGCTTATCAGCTGCCCTGCTTAGAATTCCTGATCAGATCAGGCCACAGTTTGGGCCCCTAAGGATCAGACTAGCTTGGGCAAAGCAGATCCTGAATAGTGTGGGGTTTCTTAAGGCTGTTCATTTCAGCCTGTTTGGATACTTCACTCCGTCCTGAAGCAAAAAGTATTGCAAGAGTTAAGTTCCAACAACAGAGCAATTTTGGTGATTCCAAATCTTTTATTTGCCTGTTGTGACTTCGCAACGAGAGAACTGATAAAGATGCATTGTCAAAGGCAATGTCTCCACACCAGAAAGCTGATCCTCTGCGTAATCCCTTACATGGAGGTGGCTTGTGCAAATGCTACATGCAGGATGCAAAATGCCCGTGGCTGTTTGTTCAGCTGTTGTGGGACTGGTCAAGTGCAACCCCCAGACCATACTGGGTTCACTGAACCCAGGAGGAATTGAGCTCTCCAGTCTAGCTGGACTGAAGAGGTGCAATGGTTCTCATGCACTCATTGCGTCTCTTGGCTGTTTGCATGTAGTTGCTGTTCCCTTGATTTCAGTCAATGAAGACCTGAACTAGGAAAAGTTTGGATACGTATAAAAAATAGCTCTTTCCATGATTAGGTATACCGTGTTGGCAAACACTTCTGTAGGTGAATGGTGCATGTAGCAGTGACCAGGTCTCCTCCTTGCTTAGGATGAAGTTGGAGGTCAGTAAGTGCAAGTGAACACCTTACTTCCCTTTCCAATCCGGGTGATTAGAGCCAGGTATGCTCCATTTTTCCATTGCCTGCCCAGAAAAACAGCTTTTCCTAATGTCTTGTCCCTTTCTTGCCTATGAAGCACCTTGGTGCTCAGTCTGGTTGCCAGAGAGCTGGCCTTACACTTCAGTTTTCCTCCACAAGTAGAATCACAGAAAGGGTTGGAAAGGACCTTAAGATCTTCCAGTTCCAGCCCTCAAGGAGCTGCTTTACTTGGCTGCTTACCAGATTCCTTATGATCAGACACCAATCGGAGGATGTCCCCTGGCTCTCCATCGATATTGAAGCAGACGGAGAACTTGCTGGAGGGGAAATCAATGACGAAGTGAGGGTCTCCATCAGCTGAGAAGACATGGAGAAAAAGAGACAAATATAAGAGACTTACACAGAACTGCAATGTCCAAAAGCATAACAAAAGTGCTTTGAAAAGTATCTTTGTCCCTGTTTTTTTCTAAGACCTCCTAGTTTGTTGGTTTTAGAGGGTTGGATGGAGTTTGCCAGGAAATGCCAAGCTTTGCTTTGTTTTTTTCACAAAGATCTATTCTATTTTGGTTTGTTTTTCTCACAGAAGAGGCTGGGTTTTCAATGGAAACTCAAACCCCGAGCAGTCCCACTGGAAATCAGGATATTTTCTTCCTGGAATATAATTTCAGTGGGAGTTATCATGCTGTGTTGTATACCACTACATACTTTGTCAGCAGGCTACATCTCCCACAGCACAGAGAAATGTGTCTTCTAACCAAGGACTGCCGCATAGACACACCTCATACTGAACCTTTCTGGTCCTCAATATCATAGAATCATGGAACAGTCAGGGTTGGAAAGGACCTCAAGACCATCCCGTTCCAACCCCCCTGCCATGGGCAGGGACACCTCACACTAAACCAACCCACCCAAGGCTTCATCCAACCTGGCCTTGAACACTGCCAGGGATGGAGCACTCACAACCTCCCTGGGCAACCCATTCCAGTGTCTCACCACCCTCACAGGAAAGAATTTCCTCCTTAGATCCAATCTAAACTTGCCCTGTTTAAGTTTGAACCCGTTACCCCTTGTCCTGTCACTACAGTCCCTGATGAAGAGTCCCTCCCCAGCATCCCTATAGGCCCCCTTCAGGTACTGGAAGGCTGCTCTGAGGTCCCCACGCAGCCTTCTCTTCTCCGGGCTGAACAGCCCCAACTTCCTCAGCCTGTCTTCATACGGGAGGTGCTCCAGCCCCTGATCATCCTCGTGGCCTCCTCTGGACTTGTTCCAACAGTTCCATGTCCTTTTTATGTTGAGGACACCAGAACTGCACACAATGCTCCAGGTGAGGTCTCACCAGAGCAGAGCAGAGGGGCAGGATCACCTCCTTCGCCCTGCTGGTCACGCTCCTTTTGATGCAGCCCAGGATATCAGATTAGGGCAGTCAACAGCAGATACTAAAACAGTCGCACAATCTTTATTTTCTGACAATCCTTGATTTATCAACTACCAGATAGGTGTCATTAATAATAGGACAAGCCCGAAGTTTAGTTTTTAAAGTAAATTTGACCTTATCCAGTGAAATTCAAGTCAAAACTCTTGAGCTAGCCTTATTCTTCAGTGTTCAATGGTTTTTGACTAGTTCTAGTTCAGAAAGAACAAGCTTCCTGTTCTCCCGTAAAATCTACAGAAGACTCAAACATGAGCATCAAGCGCTGCAGACCACCTGCCTTGCCGTGTTTCCTCCCACCTCTTCTCATTACTGATCCTCCGTGTATTTTGGTTTTGTTTTCATTTCCCTCCCTACTCTGCAGCTCTAGTCAGTAGGATTGTGGCTGATCCATTGGGATGGTTATACCACAGAGGCATGCAACTGAGGTTTCCGTAAGTCAACCATGATTATTAAAGGCATGGGAAATGGCACTGACCTGAGGTTTTGGAGATTTTAATTCTCTGTGTATCTTGCTGTCTCTGTATACCTGGAATTGGGGAAGGAAGGCTGTTACAATTCCTTATGGAGCAGCAGAAAGAGCCATAGTATAATAATGTTGCCAAATTATCCAGCAAGACTATGGGCATATTCCTGCAGCTACTTTAAGCTTCATTTAGAATACCAGTTTTACTTCAATAGTTTCTACAGAGCAGTAAAGCTTCAAGGGGTTGAATCAGCTTCCTGAAAGGTTTGCTTAAGGTCACCCAGCCCATAATCAGCAAATCAATATGAAAATCTCACCCTTCTCTTTACCACCCCTCAGTCCATTGGCTACCTCATCCCTGTTGCCAAAGTCAGCAATGAGGCATAACCTATGTGAAAAGATTTCTTGCCAGCACATGGTTATTTCCTCTCATACCTGGTGGTGCTTTGTGTCCCTGCAAACTCTGCAGCTTTTCCCCGATGCCATCAGTAGAAGGGCCGATAATCTCCTCTGGAGCTAGTTCTGGATGGAGCCCAGCCTCTCTCATCTTCAGAACAGTGAAGGGAGTAACAAGATTGTAAGTCAGGGCCATTGACTTGGCTTTCTCCATCAAATAGTCTTTTACCTGACTGTCATCACTCTTCAGCCGAGAGTTAAGCAGTTCCTTGATGGTGAGGTAACTCCATGCCCTCTCAATGTAATTTATATCACCTTTGTCATCTTCCAGGCCGGGGATACCTCTGATATCATTCCTGCTTGGCAAGTCAATAGCCACATCTTTCTTGAGGAGGATGTACTTCTTGGAGTTGCTAGCAGTCACCTCCACATGGAGACTATCTGAGGTGCGGTTGATGAGTTTGCCAGCTATGATGATTTCAGAGCCATTAAAGTAGTTAGGGAAGAAGTTCTGGGTGACTTGCTCCACGTTGTCTTCAGGGTAGTCAACACGGATATCAGAGAGAAGAGGAGTTCCTATTTCATCATAGAACCTTAAAGAAAGGCAAATTTCTTACCATCAGTACCGTTCATCCAAGCGTATGCACACACTCTCGCACTTACACATGGCCAAGAATACAGCCAGACTGTCTAATACGGCTCCTGAGACATTCAGGAGCAGTCAGTTACCAGGCCCTGAATTTAAGTACTGCATCCACTGTAACTGGGCCCAGAGAGATGGAGAGAGTCTCTACCCTTAGAGATTTTTCAAACTTGAGGGGAACAGGCCCTGAGAAACCTCACCTAAGTTTGAAGTTGGCTCTTTTCTGAACAGAAGGATGGATTCTGTGACCTCCAGAGATCCCTTTTAACCAAACTTATTCTCTGCCTCATTTTAGTTTTCAGTATCTAAGGCATCTAAACAAAGTCTCTTCAGTACACTCAGAAGCATCCCAGCATGGCCTGGAAGTCACTTACCTTCTACTATGATTCCAGAGCTCTGCAAAGAGATGTTTGTGACTACTTCAGTTTGCTTAAGAGGAACTGTGCATTGAAAGTAAGTTCTTGGCTTCTCAGGTTCACTGTAGTTATTTCAAAATGTACTCAGGAGAGATGCTGTCACCAGCATGGTGTTTCAGAGCCAGAAACCGTAATACCAAGACACTAGGTTCCCCAAATCTGGAGAGTATCTGAAGCAAAGATTCTGTACCACAGGAAGAGCTCTGGATGAAACCATTTGAAATGGTCAATGTAGGGCAAGGCCAGGTTGGATGAAGCCTTGGGTGGGATGGTTTAGTGTGAGGTGTCCCTGCCCATGGCAGGGGGGTTGGAACTGATGATCTTGAGGTCCTTTCCAACCCTAACTGTTCCATGATTCTATGACTCTATGACAGGCAGGAGTACAGTTTTCTGAGGGCGGACGAAGAAGGAATCTCACTATGCCCCCATCAATGAGGACATTTCCATGGAATGGAGGAATCCTAGCTACTAAATACAATCAGCCTGGCAGAAGAGAACTCACTGCTACCTTGTTCATAGAGTCATAGAATGGTTTGGGTTGGATAGGACCCTAAGATCATCTAGTCCCAACACTGCCACCCCTCCCCCCTCCCACCCAATTTTCCTCATTTTTCTCAATTTTCCCAATTTTTCTCACACCCCCCCCCCCCCCCCCCCAATTTTCTGTTGGAGCAAGACACGGCTTCCATGGAACTAGAGAGCTTAACCCTGCAATGCCTTGTTAACGTGACCTACTATAGTTCTGTGAATACCTCACACTGGAGAAGCCAAAAAGCCTTTACAAGGGGTCAAGGCCCAAGCTTACAGTACTGTGTTTGCCCTACAGCAATGTGCTTTTGATGGATCTTCCCAAGCTGCTCCAAGAATGCCTGTTTTCCATTTAGATGCCAGACTCTCACTAACTTGGCAAGTCATTTGAGCCTAATTTGGTGAATAAACAAAGATTTGGCCTCAGCCCTTGTTTAGATCAAGCTCCGTTTATTTCTCACATCTACTTAAACAGACTGTCTGGAAGCTAAAGTCACACTTTCTGCTTTATTCTCTCTCCAAGGAATCCCAAAGCCTGAATTGGTTGACTTTCTTCTAAAGTCTTTCTGAGCATTCAGTGTCTTTGATGCAGAGACATCACCATGTTTTAAAACATGAGAGAACTAAACCTGAGAACTCTCTGTGAAATAACACCTGGGTTGTAACAAATGGTGGAGTGAGAGATACAACCTGCCTGATAGTACAGTGCAAGGAGTTGTCCATCCCTGGCAGTGTTCAAGGCCCAGCTGGACAGAGCCTTGGGTGGGATGGTTTAGTGTGAGGTGTCCCTGCTCATGGCAGAGGGGCTGGAACTGGATGATCTTAGGGTCCTTTCTAATCCTCACTATTATAGAATCATAGAACAGTTCGGGTTGGAAAGGACCTCAAGATCATCCAGTTCCAACCCCCCTGCCATGGGCAGGGGCACCTCACACTAAACCATCCCACCCAAGGCTTCATCCAACCTGGCCTTGAACACTGCCAGGGATGGAGCACTCACAACCTCCCTGGGCAACCGATTCCAGTGCCTCAGCACCCTAACAGGAAAGAATTTCCTCCTTAGATCAAATCTAAACCTCCCCTGTTTAAGTTTTAACCCGTTACCCCTTGTCCTGTCACTGCAGTCCCTGATGAAGAGTCCCTCCCCAGCATCCCTGTAGCCCCCCTTCAGATACTGGAAGGCTGCTATGGGGTCTCCACGCAGCCTTCTCTTCTCCAGGCTGAACAGCCCCAACTTTCTCAGCCTGTCTTCATACGGGAGGTGCTCCAGTCCCCTGATCATCCTCGTGGCCTCCTCTGGACTTGTTCTGTAAGTATCTGTATACAAATACAACCCACGGACCACAAAACTCAGAAATTACTTTGGCATCCATGTAGGTTTTCCCTATAACAGTGATTTGAACTGATCTCTGGCAAGCGATTGAATGAACTTGGCACCAGATGCCAAATGGGTTTGCCATCACTAAGCTTGATAAACAGTGAGCTTTTTATCAGCTAGAGGTGTTTCAACAAGTATTTGCAGTGCTGGGTTCCTGCAGCCCAATCAATCAGTGCATCCTTCATTTGCCAGGGAATGCCACTTGCTATCTGAAATATATGGGCAAATGACATGGGCAGAGTGGCAGATTGAGCTACAAAATACAATTTAAATCCAGTTTACAAGGAAGATACTCTTATTCACGCATAACCATCACAGAAGGAAAAGCCCTGGTGGAAGGTGCATGGTCTCATTGCTCCATTGCTTAGTTAGGCAAGAGGTCTGTGCCCAATGACTGTCTATTTTTGGTCTCTGAGGTCCAATTCATTTGGGGAATGAAAGCCAAACATCTTCGCCTGGAAATACTGACATGCTGCCTGGCATTTTAGACAGAGCCGTGGTTCAGATATGCTTTTGTTGATCTCACTAGGATCTCCCCTTGGACTACAGCTCCCCAGTCACAGAACAGAAGCACGATGCCTGGTCCTACTGAATGATGAGGGTTACAGGGAACTTGCTAGGAGTTTGGGTCCCAAAGAACGAGGGAATGAGGGAATGATCATTGAGTATTTTTCAAAGTTGAATATTTTGAAATTTGGACAAAAGGTTATGGTTTTCAAAAAACACAGAAATACTTCTCTGTCCCAAATTGGGACCTTCACTTCTGAGCCCTTTGATACCATGTATGTTGTCAACTTGAAATGAGCAATGCATCCTTTCCTCCATCTGTCTACCTGCAGAGAGGTGGCACTCATGCCTCTCATCTCTCCAGCTTTACATGCCCCAGACAACAATCTGAATTAGAGAAACAAATGCCTTGGTGTGAGGGCCTGAGAAGCTCCAGCACAGCCCAAGGGGTCTACTAAGAAGGAGACAATTTCTGTGTAGGCATCCTCAGTATCCGAGCATACTCTGCCTCTCTAACCAGAGTTGAGCCTCAGGGGAACTCCCAGCTATTGTGTTGTCTCCTTAGAGGATTTTCCTTCCCAACCCCTCGCCCTGAGTTCCCAATATAAGCAGATAGGAGCACAGAAAAGCAGAACAAACCCTTTGAGGTGGCTGGCTGCATCCTCATCCTCCTGGAAATGCCTTGTCATGCCACAGTTCTCCAGTGCCATCCTCTCCAGCAGCTTGTGGTCCACATCATTGCCGATACCGATGGTGAAGAGGCAGAA
Organism: Lathamus discolor; assembly: GCF_037157495.1. Lineage (NCBI taxonomy): Eukaryota > Metazoa > Chordata > Aves > Psittaciformes > Psittacidae > Lathamus > Lathamus discolor. The sequence continues at coordinate 846,862 of NC_088884.1, forward strand.
TTTATCGCGGATGGCATCCTTGGTGTTGCTAAGGATTTTTAATGACTGTGTTTCCCCAACAGTGGGCCTCCCATCCGTGAGGAAGATGATCAGAGAGACACTCCTGGCGTCAATGTCATTCTGAGCAATGTAATCATTTAGCAGCTTTGCACCAGTCTGAAGAGCACCATTAATGTTAGTCCCTGGGAAGGTACAAAATGATCAGGTCATTTCTCCTTCTAAGAATGGTACAAATAATTTCCCTAAGCTCCCTTTAATACAATGACACACTTGTGAGGTGGACCAATGCCAACATCATGAAGTTCTATGATTCTATGATCTCTATTCAGCAGGATGTTCCTTTTTGTCTCCATGACGTTGCACCAGCTCCTTAATTCAGTTCATTCTCAACACCAGTTTGGGATAGCTGTTTATTGTCTTATGAACTGCAGTTGATTATATGAAATTGCTGTATCCTCGAGTGCCCCAATGTACAACAATCAGCTGTAGTAAGAAGAATCACGGCACACACCATGTGTTGCCTGTACATACAGGAAGAGTTAATTACAGGACTCTCAGAGATGCTATCCAAACCAGGAAAACAAGTCCTGCTCACTCTGTCTGAAGGGCACAAGATGTGGAGGAAGGTAGAAAGCCTTCAAATGGGAAAACAAAGGGTTGCGTTTGTTCTTTGAACCCCAGGGCTAAGAAAGTTTAAAGGGAAGGGAAATGGCTTTGTTAACTGAGGAGCTGTTTTCCCAAAACAACTGGCTAGGGAGGAATCGAGCTGCCTGAAGTGGGGGAGAGGGAAAACACAGAAAATAAATGAGAGGACAGATGTATGTTAGAAGAAAAGCCATGGAAAGGATCCAAGCCTACTGTGTGTTCAGAGAATAGAAAGCAAGAAAATGAGTACAGGTATCTCCTTGCTCCATGTATTTCTTGTGCTACTCAAAGCAAAGAGGGATTGGTTGTGGAACCTTTGAAAGATCAGTACAGATGGGTTAAATACAGCCCTCAGGAAGAAAACAGGCAAAATGGGTTAAGAACTGCGCACAACAGACTCTTGGGGGTTCAAAAAGGGAGATCTAGGGAGGTTATGAGCAAGGTCTGACCGTGCATCATGTACCTAGAAACTTAGGTCCAGTGGAAACAGAAACACAGGTCCAGTGACTGCAGCAAGTCAAGGAACAGGAAAAGGGCTAAAACTTCTGAAAAGGCCCCATAATTCAGACCGTGTTTTTATGCAAAGTGGTTGTGAAACAAAACCCTGCACCTAAATATCCTAATATCCCTCAGTCTCTATCCAGACCCAAAGTTTCAGGTTTGGTTTTTTTTTTCCCCCAGAAACAAAACGAAACCATTCTATGCAGCAGATTGTGTCATTTCAAACCCAGCTGCATCACAGAGCCACCAAGCACTGAAAACTGCCTTTTGCCACGTTCACAAATATTTAGCAGTGACATCTTTTTCCCATTTCTTTGGTGCGAGTATGACACAGCAGCGCGAGCACAGCACATGCTTTGTGTCTGGTGTCAGTCGTAATGCATTCACGTTCACTGATGGATACTTGAGCATCCATCTGGATACTTGAGCAACAGCATCAGACAGAAAACATATTTTGTTCTTAATATTTAGGTATTAGTTAAAAGTGGACATTAGGAAAAAATTCTTCACCATGAGGGTGCTGAGGCGCTGGCACGAGGTGCCCAGAGGAGCTGTGGCTGCCCCATCCCTGGCAGTGCTCAAGGCCAGGTTGGACACAGGGGCTTGGAGCAAGCTGCTCCAGTGGAAGGGGTCCCTGCCTGTGGCAGGGGTTGGAGCGGGACGAGCTTTAAGGTCCCTTCCAACCCAAACCAGTCTGGGGTTCTGTGAAAATGCAGAGTTAGCCAAAACTGAAGTACCGCTGGCCTGCGTTGGAGAATCACTGCACCTCCTGTTGAACCCGAGGTAATAGTTCCCTTTTACTTTCGTTCTCTGGCACATTCATGGGCAAACTCAACTGGCTCCTGCATAGCTCTCTTGGTATTTCAGGACTGAAACGCTTCGTAGTCTGAGTTTAGTCCCACCAGTGGTAATTGTTTAACTGGGCAGGTCTCTTGACCGCTTCCTAAACTCTTCCTCTGACAATGCGAACATTATGGAAACCATCCTGTTTGCTGTGTTTTTCCACCAGAGAGTTTCCTTTGCTAGGAGTGGTCAGTGCTCAAGGGCAGCCATGGGAAGACCCCACTTGACCCTCAACCAGCTGACTTTTTCAAGGGGAAGGATTTGCAGCTTGCAGCTTAGCTGAGGAGTGCTCAGCTAGGATGGGCACAGCTGCCAAATTACGTCTGCTTACAAATCTCATCATGTTATTGGGGTTTTTTGTGCTATGTTCATAGATTCATAGGAGAACACGGAATCATCAGATCCAAAGTCATGCTAGTGCCACTGTTCTGGAGTCTTCTCCTTTCCCTTCTTTCTTCCTGGCAACGATGTACACACAAAGATGGACAGGAAAGAAACTAGCTCTTGCAGAAGGCAATCCCACAGCCCACACTGGGTTGTCCATCCCTGAAGTTTCCAGCCCAGCCAGAACAGGCTTTCAGAAACTGCACAAGTACTGGCCCTGCGTGTCCTCCACCAGGATACGATTTTTCCCATATCCTCAAGAAACAACCTCAGGAATTTTCCATTCTCCAGATAAATGGGAGAATGGGCCCAGCTTGGCTTTCATAAGTGTATCAAGTCGTATGACTGGATCTGGGGAGACCTTCCCTTCATGTATAAAGGGCACACATCTTCCTGTCACACAACCCCAAGTGCAGGTGGGGAAGGGGCTCCTTTGTTCCATCACCTAAGTCCCAATCTGCTTTTATTGCTACAGGACCATTCACCACCCTCCATTCTGTAGCTGGATATCAAAGTTAATCTCATTTGTTTCTCTGAATCCTACCTCCAGTAGGTGACATGTTATGAATGTACTTTTTGGCATCTCTTATGTTATTTGGAGTAACTGGCACCAGGCGGTCTTGCTGCCAGACCTTTATTCGGTTGGAAAAGCCGATGATATTGAAGTGGTCTTCAGGCCTTAGGTCCTGAAGGATTGTGAAGAGAGCTTCTTTGGTCTAGAAAGAGAAAAAAGAACAGTAAGCACAACACATTTAGTGGGCAAGAACTGAACTCTTAGGACATTTACTGATCTTACAGATAGTTCTACAGTGCCAGTTTGGCTCATGAAGAAAACTGGGATGTCCTTCCCCATTATCAAGGCCTGATCTCTGTGGTGCCAGATGCAATGCAAACATAAGACACGAGGACAACTCTTGCCCAAAAGATCTTGCATAGCTTAAAAGTCATGTATGGCAATTAGGATAAAAGATCCCAAGACTCCCATGCCTTGAACTAAGGGATACTGACTAATGTTTTCTGACACCAAAACCTCATGGAGTTGTTCTTCCCTCTAGACTTGCAGGAACCTTTCAGTGGTATATAGTTAAAAAGGGTACTTACAAGTTGAAATACCTCTAAATATGCCAAGGATGCACATGCTCTATTCACAGTTAGGATACCAACTGGTATATACATACTTCAATGAATAGTTCCAGCAATTAACAAATGTTTAAGCTATTAAATTAATTAGAATTAATAAGAATTAATAGAATTACTAAGATACAAAAACAAGCCCTGACTAGTCATTGCAGATTCTCCCTGCTAGTTACTTTTGTCCCAGGCATCTTGGTTTTCATCAACATTATATCGCTCCACTGTTTATCATCCTATATAAATATAGGTAGAGTGAGGAAAGCTGATAGCAAGACCAGTTCATAGTGAGAGGTGAAGCTTCCTGGGTGATGGGAAAGACAGGCCGCTGAAGATGTGTCCAGTTCTCCCCAGAGTGACCAACTTTGATTTGCAGCTGTGCTCACATGCAGACAAACTTCAGCTTAGTAAGACCAGATGAAAGAAGATGCCCAAAAGCAGCCTCTATCCCTGTATTTGGACACAAAATTCATGGGAGGAATATAAGGCAATATCTGTAAGTGGAGGGATCAGCAGCTTCTGGGCTCTGCCCCTTCTTGGCTACCATTAAGCCTTTCAAATTCCAAGGAAATAATATGGACTCATCAGCATTTAAAAGTTTCTCTCATGCCTATGAGGGAAATGCGTGAAGGGCTTGTCCAGAAAAAATACAAAAGGCAATCAGCAGTGCTGGAAGCCACATATTTCTAGGCCTGATGTTGCTATGTAAAGACAGTCGGGAAAAGAGCTCAAAGGGCTGCTTGGGCTTTGTCATCAATATCCCTCTGGATTCTGCACTGAAGCTGATGATGCAATGATGCAACTGCAAACACATTACCCACCGCAGTGGAATCTCTCATCCTCCCAGCTGGTGACTTGGCTTCCAGTCCATCTGAAGTGAAGGGGAACATTTCCCATAGCTTCAAACATTTTGGAGCCAGTTCTGGAGTCCCTCCCTGTCTGTTTCTGTCCTCTGTATAAACCATTTCCCTCTGTAGGGATTTCAGGACTCATCGCTCCATTTGCTTAGCTACAACTTTACGTCTCACCACCATGCTTTTTATGGGTGTTTCCTAGATAAGAATATGAAACCAAATGCTGGTGGAAGAATCTCTTTCAAAGAGGAGGGGAGAACCCCACTAGGCTCACACCATGATGATGTGGCGCTTAGTTGCCAGCTGGGGTTAAACCATAATAAATATGCACAAAATAAACCTTCAAGAAGATGAATGCCTGCCCCAAACATAAAGGCTGTCTCCCCAGTCAAACAGTCCAAAGAGAACTTGCTAAGATGAGCTCAAGAGCAGTTCTTTGAAGAAGGAAGGAAGGGTTTATGCTCTGTCATCTCCTCTTTTACAGTATTTTACAATATTGTAAGAGTACATCACATAATACACGACATCACCCTTCAGAGGACCCTCAAACATTCTGTCCCATTTTACAGTAGGAAAAATCAAGGCACAGGCTACTTTAGTGATGGTGTCAAAGCCACAAATGGGAGCTTTCCAAAACCTGGAGTTTCCAGTTATCCAGCAGGCCAAACCACCTCCCATGCACACACACAAGGGCAAAGCAGCAATCACACAGTGGAGAAAAGGACTCCTGGATTCATTCCAGGATAACAAGAGTAGCCCACGCATTTGTCCCTCAAAAATGGGTTCAAAGTAAGCAGAAAGTGAAAATGAAGCTTCAGCGCTATGTGAGTGTGATCAGGCCTTCATGCCAGCCTCTGCTGAAGGAGATTTGGGGTGGGATGCTAAAACAAGAAACAACAGCTCCCTATGTGCAACATTCCCCGCAGCAGCAAGGAAGAGAAACAAAGGTGCCTGGAAGCAATGATCTGGAGGGAAACTCCCCAGATCTCATTATCCGTGTCATAGCCCTGGGTATAATTAACATCATTTGACCTTTTCCTTTACAAAAAGAACTTAAGTTTGCCACAACTCTGTCAAACCACACTTTTCTCAGAGGGATTTACTGGGCCCAAGCAGCTCTGTTGTTTCTGAGAACAAGGCAAGAGGAAAACTCATCCCGCTTTGGCCTTGGTGCATCTCACCTCCAGGGTGCTCAGCAATCCCTTTGGACATTCTTGCCTGTGTTTAGCCAAAAGAAAGGGAAAAGAAAAGGTGAAACAGCGCAGTTCGGTGTACACGCTATCCAGGCTGGAACAACAGAAGGGCTCAGGAGGGAACTGAAGCAGAAGGTGCAGCACTTCTGCACTCCCTTATACAGGGGCAAAATGTGGGGCTGAGATCGTCTCTCTCCCCCCTTTTGTCATTCTCTCTTTCTTTGTTGCTTCTTTTTTGTCACAGTTCAGTTATTTCCATGGAGTTTGAGTCAGTTTTTCCCAGGGAAAGGTTCCATCGTATTTTAATACACGCGCACAGACAGCCTGGATTCTAGCATCTCTGTCATGTGCTTGCCTCTGAACTTCAATAAGAATTTATGTTATATACACCCAAACATATGTACAAGTGTGTATATGTATATGGCTTTTCTCCTAAGCAAACAGAATGAGGGAGGCCATGCGGTTCACTCTACTGTAGCTTTTACCTCATCCCCAGTAAAAATAAAGAGTGGGAATCAGCAATCCAAGTCAGCCATCAGAAAGCTGGGCACTGCACCTAATTCCTCCCTAGGCAGGGGAAGACACCTCCAGAGAGTAATCCATCCCATCTGGTTTGGATGGGGTTCAGGATGAGCTGAGTCATTGTCTGGAAGTGCCTGTCTCCCAGCACTGCCTCTGAGAGGCTGAGTAGCTCAGCTATAGAGAAGGTGGGACTCACCTCGAGACCTAATACTGCCCGATCCTGAGCACTGTAGTGCTTACCGGAGCCAAAAGGAACTGAACTGGGTCTCCATCTCTCCCAGAGTGCTCTGAATTGCCTGGCTCATCTTGTGTGTTTCCATCCCTCCTCCAAACCCATAAGGACCTTCAGGTTTATGCTAAAGACTTCAGTCCACAAAAGGTGGCAACACTCTCTTTGCTACCACTATTCCTCAGCCATAAATGGGTTCTGAGAGAGGGATGTGGAGCATCCTCTGGAGGCTGGATATGATCCAGGAGCTGGCAGGCACAAGTGACTTTAAATAGGGAGAATATCTTGGTAAGAGTGCACTGCTTGAAATCCCTGTGTACGCAGCTATGACCCAAGGCTCCTCCAGTCTCCGTCAGCCCCCAGGCAAGGATCTGCAAAGCTCTTCGTGCAGAGAGTGCCTGGCAGCAGCCTCAGTCAGGACAGGACAGCAGGTTTCTCATTCTTGGCCTTGTATGGCCACAGCTGGAAGTTCTCCTGGCTCCGAGAAGCCAAGGGCTGAGGCTGCCATGGGATTCCCAAGCTGCTCTGCTGCCGATGGGGTCTTCGCAACTTCCACTCCCGCCTGGCCCCAGTGAGTCACTGCATCGGAACAGAGGCCAAAGGCACTTTCCTGTGATGCAGAGCATTAACCACTTCTTCCCTGGTAAGGGCCACATTGTTCCTCCATGGCTGTGCATGGCACCGGTCCATGTTGGGGATCAGCTGGGCACAGATTTAACCCACTCGCACTGAAGATCAGTTTAAGCATCCGGTGCCGTTGTGCCAGGTAAAACACTTCCAACGTGTTTGCGTGGATAAATGCGTTTCTGCATGGAAGGTGGAAAAAGGATTAAAGGAGAAAAGGGCAGGAAGTAGCACTACAGCTGGGAGAAACATCAATTTTTGCTGGTCCGGAATGGTTTGTAGCCATCAGAGGCAAGTTCCCAATGAGGATTTAACATAGGATAACTCAGTGGAGAAGTTTCCTGTTTCCCCTGAAGTCAGCATGGGTGAAATTGAGCATAGAGGTAGAGACCGAATTCCACTTCAATGCATTTGAATAGAGAAACTGTGCTGGCGAATGAGCTGTCAGCACAGCAGGAATCTAGTGCTTGGAACAGCCACCTCCGGGGCTACAAAATACCATTCCCCAAACCTGGAGCAGAACGACTGGTCCGCAGCTGGGGACAGGAGGGATGGCCATGGCTGCCAAGGAGTGATCACAGTTTATGTGCTGAGAAGCTGAAGAATGGCTCACGCTTTCGAAACGACCAATGTGCAAGCAGTGTCTTCTCAAGCCTGTAAGGGCAGAGACAAGCCAGCTCCCAGCCACCGCTCTGGTCTGCAGCATCCCCTCCGCACCATGCCTGCACATGCAACACAACTGCTGCTCTTCGGGTTCCTGCTTTAAGGGCCCTGCCTCGCAGCCAAGATGATTCCAGGACATTCCAAGATGTCCCCCAGCAACAGCAGGAAGAGAACTCCCTCAGCTCCACTCCAGTTCCTCTGTACCTCGCCCCTGGGGCCGGCTCTGACGGACCTCACTTTGCTGAAACACTGGTGGAGCATGGGAAGAGACACGCTCCCATGGGAGAGCTGAGAGCCTTCAGCCCTTTCTTGGGTCAAAGGGCTGCCCCAGGGACATCTGGGATGATGTCAGACCATCTGGGCACCTTTTAGGAGGAATCCGAGTCCCGGTGACATTTCTCTCACAGCCCCTTGCTTGTTTGAGGAGCAGGGTGAGGGTGAAGCTTGGCTACCTCGAAAGCTGTGCGGTTCAAAGGGGGACATTGTGCGGCTGTTAGATGCTGTGGCATTGCCAGACATTGCCCCTGCTACGAAGCAAGGGGGGAATTCAAGCACCTCATTATAATGCATGTCCCAAGCCCACGTATTCACATTTTCCATTGCCTGGGAGCACTTCATCCGAGGCCCACATCCTCTCTGCAAGCCTAATACTGAAAGACTTCCAGTTCATGCTGAGTCCTGTTCTGTACGCACAGTGGGTCTCTGCAGCACTATAGCGTCATTCCTGCTGAGGTCTGAAGCCACATCTTGAGTTTTGCTTTTCTCTGCGTCCCAGTTTTGCCCATGTAATGCAATCGCACACCGCTTGCCAGCAACAGGGACTTCTGTACCAAGAATGGGGTTTAACCCAGAAGTGTATCCTTGGGGTTTTCTACCTTCCCCCACCCCCTTCATTCCCCTTGGGGATGACAATCTGCCCTTTATTCCTCTGCAGAGAGCATCACCAACTGCAGTTCAGCGACTGCTCCTAACCCTCTCCCAGTCAATGTGTCTTTGTGCTTTCCTCCTGGCAAACACTGACCATGTAACCAAGGAAAACTCCTTCACAATCTGGACAACAAGCATTTTGTTTTACACTGACACTGGCCTGTGATGGGAGGGAGTTTGGTTGTAGAGCTCTGGACAGTAAAGGGCTGTCTTCAGTTCGTGGTCCAGTCTCTCCTGCCTGAATGCAATAGAGCCTTTGCTGTACAACATTGCTGACTTCCTATATGGCCTTAGGGGAAGCTGCTTTGCGGTTTCCCAGCAAAAGAAATACTCCATCATTTAGAGCAACAGTTTCTATTGCCTTTTCTGAAACAGATTTTCCACTCAACACTGAATAAAACACTTAGCTCCACATACGTCTAGGGCATTTAAGGACTTGATTTCTGCTCAAAAGATACAACTGTCTTCAAGGCTGTGGACAAGTTTAGCTATGAAGGCCACATTCTTGTCTTGCGCTTAGCTCATTGAAGTGGGATCCCATCCCACAATAAGCCAGCTGGACACTCAACCCCCCGCCCTGCCAGCATGACAAACAATTTCCATGAAGCTAGCAGGAAAAAGGTCAACACCAAGGGAAAAGTGCCCCATGGCCTCAATGCAGAGTCTGACATCTCTCCCTCTGCCCATCCTCAGAGGATGGAGTCAGTCTCAGAACATGAATAAACTGTTCCAACAACTCGGGACTTCCATTCTCTGTCACACAGAGCAGCTACAGACACAGTGCTGGGAAGAGCCGACGTGCCCCAGGAGGCTGAGCACAGCACATCGCCTCGATTCCAGCAATCGTTAGCTGCTATGATCTGCAGCAGGAGCTGGGCTCAGACACAGGTCACTGCGCTTTTCACTTAGCCTCCATTCTTTAGCATGCAGCCACTCTCTCAGAATGGGTGCTTCAGTCAGAAGCCTGCCAGGTTTGAAGCCTTCTAAGGCCTTAGAATATCCTACCTGTGTGTGTAGCCTGCTAGGAGTTGCACTGCTCCTTCACAGAGAGCAGTTCCTCTGCATGGGCTAAAGATCTGTACTATTACACCAAGGAGAGATTGTGCCATTCCAGCTCAGGGAAGAGGTGTTATTTCTCCATGAAAAGGAGTGCTGCACTTCCAAAGAGATGAAGCATCTGATGCTGCTCTGCAAACACTGACTCTTCACCCACCTCCTCCCACTGACCTGTGATACCGCTTACTTTGAGATGCAACTTCCCCATTTTCATCCCTCCAGTAGAGTGAAGGATGATGACTGGTTGGTTGGAGCACTTCTGCTCAGGGTTAGCATTAAGCAATACAAAAGCACTAAGTTTTTCTTTAGAAAACAGCAACCTTGCCGTTGCTGTTTTCTCACTTGAGGGTCTGCCACAGGACTCCCCCAACACCTTTTCCCCTCCCAATTTCCCCATTTCCAAATGGGAAATCCCCTCAGCATCTCCAGCTCCAGCATCCCCAGATCCCTACCTATAACCCTTCCCTTGCCCACCTGCACCCCAAGCCAGTGCCTCAGATACGAGCACAGGCCAAGTCTTTGCCCAAAGCTCCTCAAAGAGGAGAGCAGATGTTTTGGAGACAGTGAAGTCACTACATCAGGGGTAACCACCCAAGCAAAAGCTTCATGACGCAGGTAGCATAATATCCCCCATTCCTAAGGGACCTCAGGTTACACCATGTGGATCCCAGAGTCAGAAGTGCCTGTTTAATGACTTCATACAGTAATATAACATGGAGGATCTCCCTCCAGCAAGCTTCCACATGGTCCCACAAGCGCTTCTGAGCTTCAATTGCTCCTCACAGTTCGAAACAGACTGTCCCTGTTGAGCAATGAGTACTGCACACCCTGTATTAGGGTGAAGGGGTATCTACTTGGAAATAGCATTGTTGTTAGAAGCAATGCTAGACTAATAGCCCAAATCTTAGCAAAGATCGGGTATCTTTTAGACTTCAGGGATCTCACGCAGCCATAAGCCCAGCTAAAAACGGGGTTTGCCAGTTAAATAGACAAGACTCTGCGAAGATACAAGCACAGACAAAGTAACCCACCTAAGTTCACATACCAGATCCATGATCAAACACAAACAGAAGCCACAGCTGGCTTCCAGGTATTGCTCCAGCAACTGGAAAAACACAATCCGAGGTCGGAAAGGACTACCAAAGAAACCCGGATCTACAGCTTCAGAAACTTGTATGTGTATGCCAGGGCCTTGAGCATTCTGATAGGGTTTAATGGCTCCGACCAGCCCCACCTGGGGCCTCCATCCGCAGTCGTGCACCTTTAAGCTCCAGCCTGGGCCCTTAGTCCTAGTCTGAGTTTCAGACCAAGTGTTCTGCTGTAGCTGTCTCTAGTTCTGCTATAGCTATGCCTGGTCATAGACCTTAATAGCCTTGATCTGCGCACTAACTTCCTAGCTTGATTTAGTCACTTCCTTTTCACTATGGACTTCTGTGGTGGTTGCTGGGCTGTGTCTTCAGTAGCACTTGTTTTTAGGTCATCCTTTTGGTGAGTTCAGCAAAGGTTCAATTGAAACCTCTGGGCAAATTCTCATGAGGTTTCAATTCAAGCCTTCATTTCCATGCCAAACTTTGCACTTGTGTTTGCATCCTATTGATTATGAACCCCATTAAGGGACTTGCCATTTATTGGTGGGTTGGGGTCTCCCTGGGAGATGCTGTCTCTACTTCTACTGCTCAACATGGAGCAAATCATTCAGGGACATGCTGGCTGTTAGTCCCAAGGCCAGAAGCAGATGCTCCCTGTCATGAGTATCTGAGGGTATCTTGCTCTGAAGGTTGCTTGTTTCTCTGTATGACCCTGTCATTATCTCTAAGTTCTAGTGTTGGGTGGAAGCAGATTATTTTGCTGCATGACAAGTACTTGCATCTTTCTTGGAAGCTGGGTAATTCAAGTCCATATGGATGTGATGTCTTATTTACTGTTGTAGTTCTTATATTCCATATTCACATCTACAGAGAGGACTGAGGCCACACTGCTGTTGTGTATTGCCAAGTAGGAGGCAGCTGCATGAAGTTCTCAGTGCTGGAGACATTGAATTGCTCAGGTTGTTGCTTTCCAATTGAAATGGAAAAGCTCACAAATCTTTCCTCTTCACAGCAGCTTTAAACTCATTAAAGGCTGTAATTAGAACTAACGCTTTTCCCAAGGCCCCTGGTGATTTAAGGTGGTTCTCCTGGGCAGCAGCCACTCTCTGAACTAATACTCAACAGGCACGCAGCCAGCTCTGAGGCAACCAGCAGAAACCAATGGAGTTTGGAGTGAGAACATCAAGGGTTCAGGTGCCTGTCTGATCTCTCAATACCTTTTGCCACTGCTCAGAGGCAGTCTGTGTGCTGAGAGGTACAGAGGTTTAGGGGTATGTGAGACACTGCAGCCCTCAGAAGGGCTCAGGCCATGTGGGTCACAGATCAAGGGTACCAGCAGTGCCCTATGCATGGATGCAGGCAAATAACCTGAAGCCCTTGCAAATACACAGCAGGTCCCAGTTTCAGTTGAGCTCCTCCTAAAGCAATTAACCTCCAAGAAAATTACAGTCTGGCACACAACCATTGACAAGTTGCCAGGCTTGTGGTGTAGCCAACTTTTAACTGAGTGTGTGGGCATTTATTGCCTGTGGGAAAGGTAAGGTGAAATGGGTACGTGGTTGAAACAGCTACACTTTACTGCATGTCTGCAGAGTGTCTGCAAACCCATCCTCCTGTGTACACATTCATAGCTTGGAACATGCCTGTTTTATATCACTGAATTGCAAGCTGATAAAGGTCCTTTTTCACCAGGTTTAGTGAAGCTGGGGATAAGAATGGTAACCGCAAAGTGGTAAAGCTGTTACTGGCCCCTTTTTCTCTTAGTTATACCAATGTAAAACTGCTGTGTCCCCCTCTATCTGGCCAAAAGTACCAGAAAAATCAGCAGGTCAGACTGCTCAAAAGGCAAATCAGTTTGCTTTCCAGTAAATCTTGCAGGTGCAACCTGTTCTCCAGGCTCCTGTGACTCCTATTAGAAACAACTACTCCACACAGAGCTTATTGTCTCTTTGCAAGTGAAGGAACAAAGCTCATGAGGACAAACCCAGTATTTTGCTTGCCACTGGGGTAGCCGTAATGACACGTAAAGTCTTGAATACATGAAGAACTTTATCATCATGCTCAACAGTCTTCTCTTCCTGGACTTTATCTCCCTGTGACAGTGCTGGAAGGTGACTGTCACAAAGGCCCAGATGCTAAGAGGAGGTGGATTGCTGAAACACGTAAGAGTCTGCTTGACATGACCCATGTTCCGAGGATGTGAAAATTGCAAGAGGAATATGGACATTGGCTGATTTTCCCCCACAAAGCCAATATCTGTCTCACTGATGCAAAGGAAATGTTGCAAGGGTCTTAATGATTTGATTTAAGCTGATCCATCAGTGTCATTATCTGTGTGTGCAGCTGGGTTTGGGCATCTTGTTGCTTCAAAGACTGAGGTATCTTAGGAAAAAGGGATGGCACAAACATATTAAAATTCCTGTAGAGAAAGGAAAACCTTGGGAGAGGAAAGGACAAATGACTCACAATTAGCTTGTGGAAACTGCGGGATGAATGAAATCCTGACCCCGTTTGCGTCACTTTGCCATTACCTTCAATAAGTCAGGTAGCTGTAGAGTACAAATCTCTTCCAGTCACTACAGCAAAGGGTGCACAGCTGACGTCTGATCCTTGCTTATACAACCCTAAAAACTGTCCTTTGCCATAGTTACTGCAGCTGACCTGCGAAAGCACTCTCTGCAAGTGCTGACTGTATTTTTAGCTGATCTTGCATGTGACTCATTAGGGAGAAATGAGGAAAGACAGTCACATGGGAATTCCCAGCTCTCTCCACAACGCTATAGATCACCACAGCTGCAAGAGTCCAAGAGACAAGAAGAAAAGGAGGCATGTCCTCTGCTCAGATGTGTCCTGCCAACACGGGATGCGCCTGCAATCCAACGAACAACAACAAGTGGGTAAAAAGGCCACTGAGCAGACATGGGCCATGGCTGTAGCTGATCGCACTTCCTTAGTGTACCAAAAGAGGCGCATTATTCAGCCAGTCCTACATTTGGATCTTTCCTTAACTAATCTGTTGTCAACATAATTCTCTGTAGTTCTGTTTTTTGGGCGGTTGAAATCAGGGGAGGGTAAGTGCTTCTTGCACATAGCATTCCTCTATTACCTACCAGTGGTCCTCCATACAAAGAGTTTACTGAGATAACAGGCAAAAAGTTGGGTACACCCTCAACAAAGGTTCTGGCTAGACACTTCTCTTGCTTCAGGCTGAAGAGACACCCATTTGTAGCTTATCGGCCTGAGATTCATGTATGGTTAGCAGTAGGAGCTGGCTAGGCTATGAAGTAGAGCTTCAAGTGTTAATGCCCATGTTGTTTCTAGTTAAGTATATGAGAAAGAAACACTAATACACTCAGGAGGAGAATAAAAGGTTTCATAGTACAGGGTTAATCTGCTGGCCCAAGGCACTACTTGCATAGCTTACACTACCTCTTTAGAGTCTTAATCCCCCCAGTTCAATGCTGTATCGCTCACTGCCTGCTTTCAGCATGCAGGACTGGGTGCATTTGAATGCTCCATCCCTGGCAGTGTTCAGGTTGGACGGAGTCTTGGGTGACATGGTCTAGTGTGGGGTGTCCCTGCCTATGGCAGGGGGTTGGAACTTGATGATCTTAAGGTCTTTGCCAACCCAAACCATTCTGTGATTCTATGATTCAGTTCTGCCGGCATTTTTGAGCAGAAGGATAACAGAAAGCCAAGAGCCAGGCTCTGTCCACTGGAATTTGTCAAGATTCAGAGGCATCTTCATTCAGGACCTCATTCAGAATAGTTTGTTACCAGCTCTGTTTGCTACTCCAGTCACTGGGAAGAATAATATGAGGAGCCATAAAAGTCACACTTGATTTTAGCTCACAATGGAGATAACATGATTTACTAAGAGACACAGCTTCTAAATTAAGATTTCTGCTCACCTCTGGAAGCAAAGAGTAGCGTTTTTAGCGGAGAGAAAGGCATGTATGCTGTCAGAGAACTGTCAGAGAGTGGCTGTGGTCTGTGTTTGTCAAGGACTAGTGTTGGTGGCCATAGAAAGAAAATAAGTCTCTCAAATAACCACACATTCCAGAAACATCACTACGTTTCAGGCAGGCAAACAAGGAGCTCTAAACAGAGCTAAAGAGAGCTCCATAAGTAGCCAAGCCACAAGTCCGAGCCGTTGGCCTTCACTGTTCTAGTAGAACTCCAACACCCTCCACCCACACAAGCTGAAACTGCCTCATACTGGTGTCAACCTGTGTGGATAGTCTCACCTTCCACTGTCATTAGCTCATGGTGAGAAAGTAGAAGGTAAAGATGTGGCCATCCAACAGAGAGAAGCCAGCTAACTTCTCTTCAAATCTTCAAATGAAGGAAACAATACTAACCTGACCAGGACTTCCTTCTCTACACAGATATTTGAGATGGAAACTGGGCTTACCTTTACACTCCAGTGCGAGTGCAGATCTGAGATAGGTCTGTCAAATCATTAAGAACAGAAATGAAGTCTTAACTCATCTCTGCTTCTAGTTTAGACCAGTAATACTGTGCTGAGAGAAAGAGGATATTTCCCAGGGAATACACTCGGAATATTCCCCAGGGAATAGGCTTGAAATATTTTCCTTTCCAAGTGTCGTGGTTTAAACCCAACCACAAAGCTCATTCACTCACTCCCCCCACCTCTTTCCCTCCCTCTACTCCTGGAGGGATGGAGAGGAGAATCGAAAACAATGCAACTCCCACGGGTTGAGATAAGAACAGTTTAGTAACTAAGGTATAACACAAATCACTGCTGCTACCACCAATAATAATAATGATAAAGGAAATAACAAGAGGAAAGAATACAACACTTCAATACCAGCCGACCAATAACTCGCCCCACTCCCCCCAGCCAAGCACCGACCGATACCTCCTCCAACCCTGCAGTCCTAGCCGTTCATGGTAACTCCCCGTTACATCCTGGGCATGACGTGCTGTGGTATGGAATAACTCTTTGGTCAGTTTGGGTCAGGTGTCCTGTCTCTGCTTCCTCCCAGCTTTCCCTCCTCCCTGGCAGAGCATGAGGCTCACAAAGTCCTTGGCCAGACCAAACATTTGAGCAGCAACTGAAAACATCGGCGTTATCAGCGCTGTTCCCAGGCCAAAAGTCAAAACACAGCACTGCACCAGCCACCAAGGAGGAAAAACATGACTGCTACTGCTGAACCCAGGACACCAAGCCAACTATTTGGCTCTTAAACTGGGGATAGTTTCCATCTGTCCAGCTCGGAGAACTGAAGAAGTGAAAATGTTTGGGCACGAGCCTGAACCCTCCGTGTCAAAGTTCACTTTTAAGAGTCGGTGATGGGAATTCTGTGCCCTGAGAGTTGTGCTGAAAGACTCAGATTCTCAAATAGGAAAACCTGACCTTTCTTTCCACAGAAACCATTGAGTTATACATTGCTAAGGGGTTTGCCAAGGTAATTTAAAGACAGCAGTATTTTCTCTCCGCTGTTAAGCTCAATACAGTGGTTTGCTGAATGGACTTTGCTGGGAATTCTCCCCTAATTTGCCTCTCTTCAAACTGCTCAGAACAGAACTGCCCAGGACAACCCTATCTGCTGCGTCCTAGCTCAGTTTTGACTGCATCAAGTGATGAAGTCCTCTGCACTTCATGCTCCCATCCCATTCCTGCTAACACGATAATTTCTCATTGCAGGTAAATCATCTCATGTTGAGGTGTCGTCAGAGCCTCCTCTCACCTCAGACACAGTAAACCTTCTACAGAAGAACCCACCTGGTGAGATAAAGCCTGAAACAAGCTCTGCATCCTACAGCCAACCAGTCTGTAATAAAGGCAAGGACCTCACCTGTTTCAGTTTCGTTCCCACCATGGAAGCACTGCTGTCAAGCACAAACACAACGTTCTTTGGCAATGGAGGAAGATCTGTGGGGGCGAAGTAGTGCACGAAATACCCATTAAGAATCTGTGGAAGAGCAAGGAAGTCAGGACAGGAAGGTAGATGCAATGCTCCACACACACCATTATGAGATATTTGGTTGGGCACACCTGATCCTGCTTTCAGTGTCTGTGTCTACGCTGGGGAAAATCAGTGCTCCTTGGTATCTCTGATCTCCTGTTTATCCGTACTGGGGAGCCTACTGGAGCTCTCCACATCTTCTTCCATGGTGGACATTGGGGTTTCTTTCTAGATGTAGTAAGGTTATAATGTATGTACCCAGTGATCAGAACTGCAACATGCATCTGAGGAGCTGGCCTTGTATCCAGATATATACAGCCAGTATATTGATAAAAGCAGATACAAAAAAAAACCCAGTGAAGTTCTGGGTTTTAAGTCTATCATCTCGTGTATGCCAACTGACTGGTGTATTTTGGATAGTTCTTACAGATGGAGAAGTAATGGGAAACATTTTCTAGGACATTCAGAAGATAATTGAACCATCTCAGGTATAGGCAACACAACAGAAAAGATGCACCATGTGTGCAGTACCTGAACATCCCCAACACTCAGCTCCCTGTTGACATCATATCTAATGATGAAGTCTCCCAAAATGCCATTTCGGGCGATCCTGGTTTGCTCAACAACACTGGGATTGAATGTAACTTTAGCCAAGGTTTTCGTATGTCCAATTACAGTAGAAGGAGGCGGAGAAACATCACCTGTTGAGATAAAATCACAATATTGCAAGGTTTTCCCACTGTCCTACGGATGTCTAAGTAAAACTCACATGGAATTACCATGGAGTCAGGTCAACAAGCATAGTTACGTACTGAGGTTAGAGATTGCATGGAGACCTCATAGCAGCCTTCCAATATCTGAAGGGGGCCTATAGGGATGCTGGGGAGGGACTCTTCATCAGGGACTGTAGTGACAGGACAAGGGGTAACGGGTTCAAACTTAAACAGGGGAAGTTTACATTGGATTTAAGGAAGAAGTTCTTTACTGTGAGGGTGGTGAGGCACTGGAATGGGTTGCCCAAGGAAGTGGTAAGTGCTCCATCCCTGGCAGTGTTCAAGGCCAGGTTGGATGAAGCCTTGGGTGGGATGGTTTAGTGTGAGGTGTCCCTGCCCATGGCAGGGGGGCTGGAACTGGATGATGTTGAGGTCCTTCCCAACCCTAACTGTTCTGTGATTCTATTAAAGACGATGACCTCATAGCTGCCTTCCAGTATCTGGAGGGGGCCTACAAGAAAGGGACTCTTCATCAGGAACTGCAGTGCTAGGAGAAGGGGTGATGGGTTCAAACTGAAACAGGGGAAGTTCAGGTTAGAGATAAGGAAGAAGTTCTTTACTATGAGGGTGCTGAGGCACTGGCACAAAGTGCCCAGAGAAGTGGTAAGCATTCCATCCCTGGCACTGTTCAAGGCCAGATTGGGTGACATGGTTTAGTGTGAGGCATCCCTGCCCATGACAAGGGACTGAAACTGGATGATCTTAAGGTCCCTTCCAACCCAAACCATTCTGTGATTCAGCTCACCAGTGATAAAAGAAGAGCTTAATAACCCCTCTCCTCTAACTCTAAACTGAAACCAACATTGCAGTGCTATCAAGAACATGAATATTTAGGTAAAATTCTTGTGCTCACTCCTGTTTGGAGGTCACTGAACTCAAAGACCAGATACTCTCTGTAGGACTGTGAATTGCTTTCTGTAACTGATAAACGCACAGCTTCTGACACGTGTGCGGTGCATACTCCAGTCAACTCCAGGCACCTAGAATGTGGATCCTATACATGAGATGCTGCCAGTTAATGCAAGCATGACTCACTGGACCTGTTTAAACATTTCTTTTAGGACTACATGAATCATACTGCAGACTTCTCTCTGTCTACTATAAAGAGTTCTTGATGTGGCTTGTTCAGATGTACTACAGGCATGTGAGGTAGGACTGATATGACTAATTGTTTGCTGGATCTGACATGCATGTGATGTGTAATGTCTACATCTGAACAAGTCATCTTAGCTGCCTTTATGCTCAGAAAAAAGTTATCAGGATAGTCACTGCGATTTCATTATTACTGGTTGAGACAAATTCAACAGCTGTTAATGCAGCCGTGAAAACTGCACCCTGAGATGTAACTCACCCTAATCCCTGAATCAGTGAAGAGAGATGTGCCTTTCGAAGGGTATCCCAGCAAAAGACAGTAATTTAGGTCTAAGTCACGCTGAAGGAACCTCTGCTTGTCTTTTTAGCTGTGATCACTTTCTAAAGCTGAGGGATATGGAAATTCCTTGTCTCTGTGGCCAAAATCTCAGCTCACCCTCTCTTTGTGTGCCAACTGTTCATTCCCTCTGAACTACACATAAAGACATAAATACCCTTACATGAGACTGACCAAAGGTCAGATTTGTCCTTGAACTTCCCCAGATTTAGAGAGCTTTGCACCTTATCCTAAGTGGCTGTTGAAAACAAAAGAATAGATTCTCAACTGATGTCCTTCTTGGGTGCTTCAGCTCTCACAGTGATTATTCCAAAATTCCCCTGAAGCACAGAAGTTCTATTATATCTGCTCATGTGCTGATTATAATTGGTGTGAACGAGCTGCTCAATAGCACTGTGTGGGGAGTCTCAAGTCCTTGCCAAGGATGGCCCGAGGAGCCTGTGGTATGGCAGGGAAAAGAAAAGAGGGTGAGATTCAGTTCCAGTTTAGTCATTTACAATGCAAGTACCTATGTCTGAACTTATTTTTTAGGCTCTCATCACACTCAATGGAGATCAGGTCAAGCATGATAGGAGAGATTGGGGTATGATACATCAGGCCAGACATGGACATCCGCTTTAGAATAACTTGAATTATGTGTTATACTCCATTAACAATACTGATCACAGTGACAAGGTGCAGGCAGTCTTGGAAAGCTCCTCTCCAGGGGTTCCTATAACACTGTATCTGTAGCAGTACGTGGCACTTCTCCACCTTTGTAAAGTGCTTTGAGCAGCATTAGAGGAACGCAGTGTGACATTTGTATGCAGCATTGAACACAATCCACCTCAAATCCACATCCCACAGTGATTCACAAAATAGGATACATAGGTAACCACTCCACACTCCCATTTTTGTACTTGTTAAATGGACATAATCATATCTCACCTGATTCCCCACAGGTCAAAGCCCTTAGAAATGCTGGGACTGTGGTTCTTGTGGATTTATGGAATGATTAGGCAAAGCTGTTTACTCTCAAGTGCTATGTACAGTCTAGACTCCTATAGGCAGAGGAATGAAAGTAAGTCACAAATCCACAGCACTGTAGGATGTGACTTCCATGTTGATTTGGCTTTACTTTTACAGCTGTCCCATGAGTGCATTTGAATAGACAAGGCACAAGACTGTCCTACTGAGGCAGGGAAGTGCTGTCTTACAGGGCAGATTTCTAGACAACTAGATTATAGTTGGAGGACAGAGATTGTTAAACAAACTCATCAGCAAAAGCCTTGACCGAGGAGCTGATTGACAGACCTTACAAGCATAGCATCATAGAATGGTTAGGGATGGAAAGGACCTTAGGATTACCTAGTTCCAACTCCTAAATTACTCAGTTTCAGGCAAGAACTGATGCTGCATCATGGCTTCTCTGACCATGCCAATTCCAATCCACCCATCCTGATGGAAACAGAGTGAGGGGTCCCAGCCAGTTCACTGAAATCACTTAAGGACACGAGTGCTGGATATTAAAGAGGAGTTATGAAATGATCACCCAGAGCTTAGAACAGTTTTTTCTGTGTACAGTTCATCTTTCCCCTGGCACAGAAGAGCCATAAATCAATAGCTCTATCAGATTTCACCTCCATCTTCATTTGGTTTTACTTTGGTAAAAAAGTGCCCTTTGGTATGATGAATCAACAGACATAATATGTTTCTAATACACAGTGCATCAGATTTGCTTGTATCGGCCTCACTGGATTTTCCATCTGTTTTCTGTCCCTTCCATAATTCCATTTACTGCCAGTGTGTGGGAAATGCCCAGAGTTCATAGAAATAGCTTAACAGTTCACTTATATTTTCTGATCTATTTGAGGATTTCACATTACTTCCTAAATGCTGAAAAGTAAGCATTAGCATCAGTCAGGCTGCCTGGCTATATCACATGAGGGTTAGTGTAAGTCAGTCTCACTCTGGAAACAGAAGCTCTCTTCTTGTAGCTACTGCACAAATACATCTGTGGCTGTGGCGTTTGGGCTTAACTTCTTGTTTCACTGCCATAAGTACATTGATGGGTGGCCATGACCACACCAGCATGAGTTCCAGTCCTAGCATTCCTGTGAACTCTGACCATCTGAAATCAGCTAAGTTAGGTAGACACTCAATGCCTCAGTTTCCCCACTCATTAAATGGGCATAATCACGTGTATCCAGTTTTATAAACACTGTGGAATGTAGATGAGATCATGTGGAGCCCACTGCATTCGTCCATCACTCCCCAAAACACTCTTTGGAGGTGAGAAATGTCATCCCCTGTAACACAGGCAGTGTTTTAGAAGCCCCTGGAGAGGAGGTTTCCAAGGCTGCCTCACACAGCCTCAGTGGCACAAATAGCGGCAAAGTTCTCCCATCTCCTTCATAGCCACTCATCTCCCATCACCAGGACAGAGATTAAAACCAAAAGAATGGTCTGATAGAAAAGATCCAAAATAACTTTTTTTTTACCCTGGAATAATAGAAGTCAGGTCTGGAATCATAGAATCATAGAATAGTTCGGGTTGGAAAGGACCCTAAATCACCCAGTTCCAAACCCCCTGCCATGGGCAGGGACACCTCACACTAAACCATCCCACACAAGGCTTCATCCAACCTGGCCTTGAACACTGCCAGGGATGGAGCACTCACAACCTCCCTGGGCAACCCATTCCAGTGCCTCACCACCCTCACAGGAAAGAATTTCCTCCTTATATCCAATCTAAACTTCCTCTGTTTCAGTTTTAACCCGTTACCCCTTGTCCTGTCACTACAGTCCCTGACGAAGAGTCCCTCCCCAGCATCCCTATAGGCCCCCTTCAGGTACTGGAAGGCTGCTCTGAGGTCCCCACGCAGCCTTCTCTTCTCCAGGCTGAACAGCCCCAACTTCCTCAGCCTGTCTTCATACGGGAGGTGCTCCAGTCCCCTGATCATCCTCGTGGCCTCCTCTGGACTTGTTCCAACAGTTCCATGTCCTTTTTATGCTGAGGACACCAGAACTGCACACAATGCTCCAGGTGAGGTGTCTCAAGAGCAGAGTAGAGGGGCAGGATCACCTCCTTCGACCTGCTGGTCACGCTCCTTTGGATGCAGCCCAGGATACAGTTGGTTTCTGGGCTGCAAGCGCACACTGAAGCCAGCTCATGTTCATTTCCTCATCGAATGCAGGTTATCATCTAATTCATCCCATGTTCCCTGACCAAATCCTTCCCTACTTGGTTTTATGTCATGATCAGCAGACATTCCAGACCTCCAGTAATGGAAACTCAATACCTGCCCTTGTCAGTCCTTTCCAGAGCTTCTCTTTTCCTCTGTCTGACATTTTTAATGTTTAATTCACATTTTTCTGCCTAGATTATAAACCCGCGACTTGTTCTTTCTGTTAGTGACACAGAAAGCACAGTATTCTTTTCCTTTCTTTTAGATATTTGAGTACAGTTACTACGCCTTCCCCCAGGTTTCTTTTTTAGGCAACACTGATATCTGGATCGCAATTACTCTCCTCTGTTTAGTGGCCCAGTGCTTTTCAAACAAGTGACTGAGAAAGGAAAATCCATGAGATATTGCGGAGTGCAGAGCATGGATGAGTTGCAAGGATTTGTGATGGTCTGTGTTCACTCCAAGGTAGTAAATAGGGCCCATCAAATTCAGCTAAAGAAGTGAACAGAGCAGGACAAAGCATTTTTTCAAATGAAACTGTATAAACAGTTAAATCTAAATTATTTTGGAGACTGGTAAAGTTGGCATTAGAGCTCAAAAGCAAAGGTCATCCTCTGCTAATGCAGAAACTTCTAGGTATCTCTGATAAGAGATAAAAACCCTCCTGAGACCTATGACTTTGAAAAGAAATAGTCATTCTCAAGCAGCCTAGTGTCTCTTTGCCCAAGCCCATGCCTAGCTTTCACACTACTGTCTTGGAGGAAAAGGATGAGAACAGTCATCCCTCAGGATGCTGCGTGTGCATCAGTCAGGAACTGTCTCCGTTCTGAGGTCACCAGAGAAGGATCATTGACCTCCTGTGCTGGGGTTTGCATGTGACAGAAGACAACACCTCCACATGCCAAAAGATCACTTTCCAAAACTCACATGCCTGATATCTTCCTTTGGGAAAAATAGAACTCCCAGACGGACCTGTGTGCACAGGAATCACTGACAAAGGAAATCTCCTGGAAAGACCCCTCATTGCATTGTCCCTGCTCTTTATCCAACGATGACATATGCACGACTTCCCAAGAGCCTCTATCTATAGCAAAGCACAGCTTTACTTTTCATGAATCACTGGAAGTTTGTGGAACCAGGTCCAGTCTTTGTATCTTGGGCCCCTAAAGCAAAAAACAGGCAGAATTGGACTCTTTTACTGCTTCTGTTCCCACTGCTGTGATTTCTGTGCTGTTTTATAGATCAAAAGTGTCCTTCACTCTTTCTCATCAAGGGACATCTTTTGTCTATAGATCTTTAAGTTTTATCTCTTCTATTCATCACAATGGATACTGGCAGTTTGGCAGTAGTCAAAAGTGCAAATCCTGAATGATCATTAAACAGAGAAATTGATTTTTTACCACTATGCTTCCTGCATGGTATATTGACTACGGATAGCATGTAGAAAGCATCAGAAATGTAAGAAGATTGGTCCATAAAATAAAGGCAGATCAGCCATTCCCCCACTTTTGGTCATCTCAGCTATTGTTACAAATGTTTTCATCAGGTTTGCTAGCAGCTTTTATTGCCACAGGTTGGCATTTCAGTGATGAACATCAATTATTGCTAGTGCTAATCATATAGAGATGCGGATGACTCCAAAGCCAAACATGTCTGATTTTCAACTTACTTTGCCTATTCTACACTGGATCCTCAGGACTTGTACTCAGAAAAGAGAATATAGTTTCTTATTGAGGTCAGCCAGAGTCAGAAGTATTTAAATGACTTGTGAAGCTACATCCCATCTTCAGCAATGGTTTCATGTTGGTGATGCTTTGGACGTGTTACTCAGAATGCCATTTAACTGATGATGCCACAATACATTTTTCACCCAACACTCTCCAGGTAATTTATGAATGCTTACCAAAATCTCAGATGTTATCGTTAACTGGGAGTTATTATTGACATCAGAAATCAAGGAAGAGCGTTTTCATGGCAGATTCAAGCTCAAACCAGTCAGGCAGTACTATTTCCCAAGGACTCCTTAACAGTCATTGTTTTAAGTCGAGTCGTGACCTCTCTCATTTGTGGCCCCACCATGGCAGCATCAGGTCTGACACCCTTTGCTGGCCACTTATTTAATAGATTGCTACCACCCAAGTGATACTGAAAAGTCGTAAACCACATGACTCCAAGAAGACACCAGACACTGTCTTTTTGCCTGGTTTACTCCCAGTTTGCAGACTGTCTTCCGAGCAGCCACTTTTTAAAGGTAGGACTCACAATTTCCATGTCTTTCACTTAGTAACCTCCCTCAGGTGTCTCAATGGATGTGTAGAGCTCATGCTCTAGGGTTTTGAGGTGTTGTATGAGCAAGAAGGCTTTGCAGCAAGGATCTAATGACTCAGATGTTTTGCTTTTTGGATCAAGCTTGAGAGATGACAGCTCGTTGGAATATAGCAGATGTCCAAGTGAAATGCTCCTTGTCTTGGCCTTGCCCTTCCTAAGAGTATTCCTGTGGTTTCCACTTGTGTTTAGGAAGGCAGGAAGTGCCTGCTGTCTTCTGAGTGTGATTGATCTTGTTGGCCAGAAAAGGTCACAAGCAATAAATCCTTCCTATCCAAAACAAGCTGTCTTTCTCCATGACCAGTATTAGACCCTTCCGAGACTCTCTGCCAACTCTTTCTTTTCCTTTTCCTTCTTTTTTTTTTGCTTATTATCTAGTTGGTGGTAATGTCCTGATTTCCTCCTTTTGCTTTACATCAGAAAGTTTAGAAAAACTCCTGCATCCATCAGCGTTATACACTCCTCTGAGTGGCACTCATCTGAGTACCAACAAAATGATCTGGCAGACACAACCCAGTCCTGACTGCTCATGAAGGACCCCAAAGGTCTGGCATTTGTTCGCCATTTTGATGACTTCCAGAGCAGTGATTTCATCACAGCAAAACAGATTTCATCAACTGCATAGGGCGATTCCACCCAGAAAGGGTCTGTAATTGAATGCTGAGCAAGGATAAAGCACAGGGAATCTGAGCTTCAGTTGCATTACCCAATGGGACATCTATTTCATACATATTTTACTGGCTAGAGAGGATTATGGAATCCTAGAGCTTGGGCGCATTTTTATATGAGCTGTTTGAAATCTGGAGCACAGTGCCAAGAATGATCAGTGCTCACAGATTGCTATTTGGATAGCAAGTGACCAGAGTTTTCACTGTATGTCATTTACGTATAGGAATTTCCACACTGCACTAGACCAAGTGTGTCTGCTCTGCTTAGCCTGTCTCTAACCTCGATCAATGCCAGATGTTTTGCAGGAAAACATATGCCACGATGCACTATCATATTCCCCAGTAGGTGAAAAAGGCTTCCTGTCTCTCCGGATGAGGAACAGAGCACGTTTATCACACAGTATATGGATGTACAAACAAAGACTAAGGCTTGACCTGAAGCTGGTCCAAGTCACTGAGAGCCTTGATTTCACTGTGATTTGAATGAAATCAGGAGGATCACACTGAGCAATCAGTTCAACTCCATCGCATATCCTTCAGGATCTTCAACTGGCAGAAGAGCTCCACTGATTTTGCAGGCATTATGTCACTCAGAGTAACCCACAAGACTACATCCTGCTTCCAGGTCAGACTCACCCCTTTGGTGAGGGTTTTTTGTCAGCACGGAGCAATCACAGTATCCTGTGCTCCTCACTGTTAGCTTACACTTGGAAAACTACCTTTACACTGTCTGAACAGTGAGCGAGGATGGTTAAGGGTAAGAGCAGATACTCATATTGCGCTTAGTATTTTGGCAAAACATGGATTTTCCTCTTAGAATTTCCCATGTTCTGAAATGCAGGATTTCCTATCTGCCTTGGCATGGATGGATGGAAAAAACAATTCACTTCAAATAAATATTTCTCAGGAGACGTGGAGCCAGGGAAGAGCCTGCTCTAATGCTGAGCCCAAAGCTTGAAGGCCCAGTTCAAAGCTCGTAAAGACAATAGCAAAAGAAAGTCCTATTGAGTTGAATGGGACCAGCCCTATATTCATTAAGCATCAAAGTTCTCACAGATACCACAGGAACTCAGTCTACAGAAAACAGAAAAAAAGCCATCAGCCTTGATGTAAGACTGAATTCCCATCATAATCCGAAAATCCCTTTCACATTATATCATAGAATCATAGAATAGTTAGGGTTGGAAAGGACCTCAAGATCATCCAGTTCCAACCCCCCTGCCATGGACAGGGACACCTCACACTAAACCATCCCACACGAGGCTTCATCCAACCTGGCCTTGAACACCGCCAGGGATGGAGCACTCACAACCTCCCTGGGCAACCCATTCCAGTGCCTCACCACCCTCACAGGAAAGAATTTCCTCCTTATATCCAATCTAAACTTCCCCTGTTTAAGTTTTAACCCGTTACCCCTTGTCCTGTCACTACAGTCCCTGACGAAGAGTCCCTCCCCAGCATCCCTATAGGCCCCCTTCAGGTACTGGAAGGCTGCTCTGAGGTCCCCACGCAGCCTTCTCTTCTCCAGGCTGAACAGCCCCAACTTCCTCAGCCTGTCTTCATACGGGAGGTGCTCCAGTCCCCTGAGCATCCTCGTGGCCTCCTCTGGACTTGTTCCAGCAGTTCCATGTCCTTTTTATGTTGAGGACACCAGAACTGCACACAATGCTCCAGGTGAGGTCTCACAAGAGCAGAGTAGAGGGGCAGGATCACCTCCATTATATCCATTATAACAGCTTTTGTGAACCTGGAGATTGCCCTGCCAGTGAATAAGAGATCTCTAAATAGGAACTGCTGGTGGCTTGCAATACTTAGACACTTGTTTGTCACTCATGAAGCCACCTCTGGGGTGGAATATGCCTGTCATACAAGGAGTGCAGCAAGAGTTGAGAATGTAAAAGATTTATCTTCTAAATAAAGTCATAGTTGGGATTTGCCAGAACAATTTGTGCCTAAGGAACTGCTTGCATTCATTTTGCTTGTTGTCTTCCTTTAGTTTCTAACACCGTTTGATCTTGGACAATGCTGCTTTGACACAATGGTGGGGTTTTGTCTAATGTCTTATTTGGAGCAGAGGAAAAGTGAATCATAGAATCACAGAATGGTTTGGGTTGGAAAGGACCTTAAGAACATCCAGTTCCAGCCCCCTGCCATGGGCAGGGACACCTCACACTAAACCGTGTCACCCAAGAGTCTGTCCAACCTGGCCTTGAGCACTGCCAGGGATGGGGCATTCACAGCTTCACTGGGCACCCTGTGCCAGCGCCTCACCACCCTCACAGTAAAGAACTTCTTCCTTATACCTAACCTGAACTTCCCCTCTTTCAGTTTGAACCCGTCACTCCTTGTCCTACCACCACAGTCCCTGATGAAGAGTCCCTCCCCAGCATCCTTGTAGCCCCCTTCAGATATTGGAAGGTTGTTCTGAAACACCAGCCTAGACAGTTATCCAAGGCTGCCTTGGAGAACTCCCAACACCACCAGTCCAGATCCTAAGTGACTGAGGCCCCATTTACAAGGGTCATAAAATCTCTCCTTACCTTCAACTTTCCCATTGCCTTTGTGCTTGCTGTTCCGCAGGGGAGGCACTTCCAGTGAAACTATTCCTGACTTCTCCAGGATGTTCACCTCCACTCGTAACCTCCCTACCAGCTGCTGGGGCCGGATGCTGACTGTGTACTCATATTTCCCCAGTCTCCTTTGCAAAAGCTCTTCATAATGCAGTAGGAATTTGGCCTGCATCTTGCGAGGAACGAAGACAGAAGCTTTGAATGTCTCATAGCCATTCTCCCTGGAAGGAAAACCCAAAGACACCTTCACACCCCATACACATCACACACCACCTGCTCCAGTGAACGATGAATCTGGATTTTGTTGGTGCAATGGAAGTATTTCCTGCCATTGAACACATGAAGCCAGCAAGAAAGAAAACATCATAATGCTTCACGAAGCATTGGGCACATAGAAGGTTTCCACAGGAAGAAAGGTCCTAAAAGGTGAGATGACTTCTTGAGGAGAGGAATATGACAGACATATATAACATGGAGCAGGGCCAGAGGAAAGGCTGTCTCTTGGTTTCTTACACAGAGGATTTCAAGACCCACATTGAATTCTTGACTTTGCCACTGCTGACTCATTGCAATATCTTAAACAAAGGACAAATTAATTCCTCTTCCCTGATATTAGCTGCTTATAGATACATACTCAATGGGGAGAAATAGGATTTCCCATAAGGGAATTCCACCCCTGGACACTTCTCTAAAAGGACTCTTCTCTTCCTATTGACCACAAAGTGCCATCAGGCACCCAGCATACAATGGCAGCCAGCTTTCTGTTTGCTAATTTGAAGTGAGATTAATTCCCACCTCTATTGCCTTCAGCTGTGCTCCTGTTAAATGGAGACAACTTAAGTTGCTCTACCTCCCATAGAGACACTGCAGTGTCCAACTCACAGGCATTGATACGATGCCAGGCACTACTGCCCGTGAAGGGAAAATAAGCCATGTAACAGGAATGGACGCTTTTAGTGCCACATAGGGGTAACTTCAGACCTCACTGATGTGAGGTTTTGGTGATGGCCACAATTTGGTATTGAAAAGTCTCAAGTCTGGGTCTAAGCCTGGATCCAGCTGCACCTGGAGAAGTGATTTAGAAAGCAAAGGTGCCCTTTCCAAATCTCAGGACTCAATGGGAGGGTCTCCTTGATAGTTTTGTCTGACCCTGCTCTGTATGCAGTATATAATCAAGTGTACCTTGCCATCTTGTTAAACCACTTGCATTTACCACTGAACTTTGTTAAGTCACTACTTTATACCAGTATAGAATATTGTTGCTTCTCTCTTGTAAGGCTACATCCATGACAGTGCCTTAACTTTTCTACCTGTTATTCAGGAAGTAACAAGTTTTCTTTCCCTCTGTAGTACATCCTGGAGCATCTTGGAAGTGAAAATGTGATGTGACAGGGTTATAGAAGACCACGTGCCATTTTACGTGACGTGGAAAGTGGAAATGACACCAGGCAGTGCAGTTAATGTTCTGTTTAACTGCTTCTTCCTATAGATCCATGGATGGGTGTGCCAAGCCAGCCAAAATGAAGATGAGAGGAGAGCATGCCACTTCCCAGGGCACAGCTAAAGGCACACTTACCTTCCTTCTGTGGAGTTCAGAGGTTTCCTGTGCCTTGCTTTGTCATCACTGCTGTGCTTCTTTTCTTTCCCTGTGACCTCCCCATAATAAGTCTTGTTGCCAATGATCCTGGAGAGACCAGAGATGTCAGCATCATCACTCTGCACCTACACACATGCGGCCTGTTTTACAGGGGTTCACAGACTGTGCACGTGTATTCCTGCACATTTTCCACCCAGCTGTCAGCATTACTTACTTACATGGTAAAGTTGGAGACGAAAGCTGGAGCAGGGATCTGCATCTCAAACACAGCCTCTCGTGCCTCAGATCCGCTGTTCACCATCGTGCAGGACACCGTGGTGAAAGCATAGCGAGAAATGATTGTGGATTTCACACTGAACTCAGACATCCGAGGCCTGGTTTCCTGTTGATATTAAAGGGTTACCCATTAACACTGACAGATAACTCACCCCATCAGTGCTTCGGTGGCTTTAATACTTAATATCAACAAGCAAATTATCACCCTGTGAGTATTAGACTCTCCTATAAAACAGTCAACAGCAGGCAATGTGGGCTTGCAGTCAACAGCAGGCAATGTGGGCTTGCCCTCTATATTTCAGGTGAGTTGCAAAAGGTAAGCCAAGAAAACGGCATTTACTTTTTCGTGCACAAGAACAAAGGCCGCAGTCATTTTCCAGTGCTTGGGAAGGGTCCAGGAAGAATGAGAGCTCTAATTGCGCCAGCCTTTAGATGTGAAACACACTGACAAAATCCACTCGTATCCTAAATCACAGCCTTCAACTCCAACCATGTGAGAGGATCTCGATGAGTCCTTTATGGCCTGGGAAAAGAAGCCTAAAACAGGACCCCACAGAGTCCAGATCTATGTGTAATGTGCACAAGAGCAGACGTAAGATGCCTTGAAAAACTGGGATCACTATGAAGGAGCACCTTCAAATTAGAATCATAGAATAGAATTCATGCAACCAGATCTGTAAGTAATGTAAACTACTGCCAGTGGAGTCAACTGAGTCCTCCTCTGCTGAGAATCCATCCTGGAGGTCTCAGCCAATGGATGGAAGGGACTTAATAGGAAACACTGACACCACGATGTCTCAAGCGAAGTATTTTAAGCCTTCTAGCCCACACTGGATTCCTTCCAGCAGAAAAGCAGCAGAGACTGCAGTGAATGACACATGATGCAGCAATGGAAGCTGAAAGCCAATTTCTGCTTCTTGGGAATGTGTTTTTGTGCGCAAGGCCTGGGTTGGAGCATTTCTTCAGCCTCATGTGTTTTATGGACAGCAGTGTCTCCATGGAGCTCAGCAGCTTTCTTCCTGCAAGATTTCAGGGTATTTAACTGTAAGCAACCCATGGAGAAAATCCCTGTGTTGCTTTAAACAGTCAAAGACCAAACCTTCAAAAGCAGAAGGAAACGAAACAGTCAAGCACATTGCAAATACAGAGCAACTTCACTGTGCCAAGTGCAGTGAGACCTTTCCTACTGAGGAAACACCTCAGAAAGCCTCTGCTCACACCCATACGAGAGCTCTGAAGTCAGGAACATGCTCTTCAGCTGCACTTCCAGCCTTTTTTCTTCAGAACAAGAATCGTTTGACAAATGGCTTAACAAGTGTCTGTGTAAGCAGGAAACAAGAACATTTCTGTAGTAGCTGATGGCAGCAGAAGCAGTACTACTGCTGAGCATCCAACAAACCAAGCTGCTGGGCTAATGAATTCCAGGCGAGTGGAAGAATGAGGACCCACTGGAAACAAACATGAAGCTGTCAATAGACTTGGAATAAAGCCCCACCTGCCTACACTAGCAAGGCCTGGAGAAACTCTGATAAATGTGTCTCAGATGAAACTCATCGTGGTATCTTTAACAGCTGGAGAATGTGTGATGTGCTTTGTGTCCGCTGTCATCCTGCTTAGCACAGGCTCAGCTGACACGGAGCACAATGGCAAAGACTTCTAGGGTGTGATTTGTCTCACTGACATCAGACAGCCCAGTGCAATGGATCTAGACTAGAACACATCTGCCTAGATCTCCCCCTTAGGCTACGAGTGGCTTTTACTCAGTCACTGTTGATTAGAATTAGATCCTGCTGGTTTTAGGACTTTCCCTGATACATAGGCATGGCTTTCCAGTCCCATTATCCTGGAAATGGACAGGATGGGGAGTTTCGATCTGAAGTAGTGTTTGTAGGAATGTTTCCAGATGTAATGAGTTGACGTTTCATCCCGTCTTCCATACCACTAATTGCCTGTGGCATAGCAAAAGATACAGAGGATTAATGAAAGAAGTAGAAGAATCTAAAACACACCACAGCAAATTCTTTTGTTCCAGATTTTCTGCATCCACTCCCATGTTCTGCATTTCATCATAAGCTATGGGCTCAAACATAGTTGACAGCTCAACAGCGAAAGAGGATCAAGCCCTTTGCCTTTTACTTGAGATACAAGTGGTTCTGTAGTGACAGATCCAACTGTGAATTCAGTGATGGATTCACCTGAAGTTAGAAAGTCTTCAGAACACGACAGAGGACATGGACTTGCCCATGTTACAGCAACAACACAAGAACCGTTGGATTGGGTGAGAACACAAGCAATTCTAACCCTGTGGCCTATCACTGGCAGAGATCAATAGGACACGCTTAGAGTGTAAAACCAGTCCAACCTGCACTGATACTGCCCCAAAATAATCTCTGTTTCAGTAATCTGTGGCTGAAGGAGCTCATGAGGCAAGCGTGGTGTCTCTGTGCTTTGCAGACCTCAGTAGGTTTTTATTCTGTGGCTTTGCACAGCTGTTTTTTGAATCCATGTAAACCTTTAGCTTCCGCAACATCTTGTACCAAGGAGTTCCACAGCTTAGTCATGTTTTATATGAAGAACCACATCACTTAGGGTCTTAGGACAAGGAGTAATGGATTTCAACTTATACAGGGGAAGTTCAGATTGGATATAAGGAGGAAGTTCTTTCCTGTTAGGGTGGTGAGACACTGGAATGCGTTGCCCAGGGAGGTTGTGAGTGCTCCATCCCTGGCAGTGCTCAAGGCCAGGTTGGATGAAGCCTTGGGTGGGATGGTTTAGTGTGAGGTGTCCCTGCCCATGGCAGGGGGTTGGAACCGGATGAACTTAAGGTCCTTTCCAACCCTGACTGTTCTGTGATTCTGTTGAATCTGAATGTGGTATTTGCTGGTCTCTGTCACATCTCTCTATAAAACTCAACAAGCTCCACTTCTGCTACCCTCACAGACTGAGGGTATCACAAAGAAGGCAGCAAAAGAAAATGGATAAAAAAGCATTCAACACCTCTCCCTCTTCCTGGTGGATAAGAGCTGCTGTTGGGGAAAGCAAACACTGCGTAAGGACATCACATACAACTGAGGGTGAAAGAGCTGATTCACCTCCCCATCCCTGGAAGGGATCTGCCATTCCTTGTATATAGCAAATATAAACAGTGGGAGCAGAAGCAGTTTCTAAGCAGGTTGCTCGGTCAGGCTTGGCGGGCAGCCCAAGTTCCAGTCCATGATTCTTGTGCTTTCTCTGGAGCTCTTACACAATCCATCAGTGCCTGATGCTCTGACTTACAGCTGCGCAAATGCCTGTTTGTTTTCTCCGCTTTTTATTAAGGCCTTCAGAAGACGAGGGGCAGCACAAAGGAAAAAACAAAACAAGCCATTTGTTTAATATTATTATTACTGTGATCTATTATCCCTATTAAAAATAAAGCCAGGGACTGCCAAGGCAGCAGATTAGCACACTGCTGTGAGGCAGGTTGGCTGGGGGCTTTATGAAGGTGTCCTGGTTATTATGATGAACTGAGCTGAGATTTTCTTGCCAAACACATTGTTTTATGCTTGTTTACACCAAATGTTTGGAAAGACAGGAAAGAGCTGAAGGAAAATTAAATATATTCCACGTTTTTACCTTTATCAGTCAAACTGACCATATCTCAGATTGGAAATAATAAACTGGTAGTAAGTGTGAGAGTTAGAATCGTAGAGTCATAGAACAGTTAGGGTTGGAAAGGACCTCAAGATCATCCCGTTCCAATCCCCCTGCCATGGGCAGGGACACCTCACACTAAACCATCCCACACAAGGCTTCATCCAACCTGGCCTTGAGCACTGCCAGGGATGGAGCACTCACAACCTCCCTGGGCAACCGATTCCAGTGCCTCACCACCCTCACAGGAAAGAATTTCCTCCTTAGATCCAATCTAAACTTCCCCTGTTTCAGTTTTAACCCGTTACCCCTTGTCCTGTCACTACAGTCCCTGATGAAGAGTCCCTCCTCAGCATCCCTATAGGCCCCCTTCAGTTACTGGAAGGCTGCAATGAGTTGCTCTCTTCTAGGCTGCTGATTCAAATCTGTCAAAGCTCAAAGGGACCAGAAGCTATAAACATGTGATGGCTGCTGAGCACATGAAATGAGTTCCTCATCCCTCAGAAAAGCCAGAACATGCCTATGGCCATGAACAGCAATTTCACTGGCTGCCTCTTAGTCAAAGATTTGTTCTAAGCTGTGCAACTCTTGGTGCAGCAATTCAGCCAGATCTCACAGATTTGCTGCACATCAAAGCCTAGGTTCCCATGCTGAAAGGATATTGGATTCCTCGTCTTCTTCCTTTCTTCAGTAAATTTCAGACAGAGATCTTCAAATTTCAAAGCAACCTCTCTCTCTCTTAAGATTCAATGAGATTTCATCAGGCTTGTATTCCTTGCATGGTTCAGGTTTGTAACATTATGCATTCTCTCTCCAAATCTGGGGTCGAGAAGATGAATTGGAAAATAGTAGAAGAACCTGTACATGTTGCAAGGATCAGAATGAAGATTTACCTACCGTCATTGACACAGTTCATTTCTGGGCACAGGCGTGCACACGCATACACACATAGAGCCAATGTCATTCCCAGGAGATGAAATGAAGACACAGTGTGATACATACCAGCCTCTGCAGAAACTTGGCCTGTCGTGGAACACGGCGTGCGACCTGCAGAGAGTTAAGGTGGTTAATGGAGCCTAGTCAGCTTAGAGAAGACATGTCACTTGCTTAAATCCAGACATGGGCTTGTGAGACTGATGGCCCACGGCCAGGTTCAAATGTTGCTTTGGTTAAAGTTAAAACCTGAATCACTTCTATATTAACAGACCCATTGATCAAAGCTCAGCAGTGGAATGAGGCTCTCACAGGTGAGGAGGTACTTTGTGTTTTGCAAATGCTGCTTGTTAAGGGACCTTCTATATAAAGACAGGAACCTCAGCCCTCACCTTGGATGCTCTTGGCCCTGGAAGTGTGTTCCCTTGAAGCTTCTTATGGAGCCACACAAAAGCTCTGTCTGTATCACTGCCTTTGCCCTGCAGCATGTTATATGGTACAGGATGGGAAGGGCTGCTAGGTGGTCCACAATGCTCATCAAGTGCTTGAGCAGTGACCAGGTTAACACCTAACACCCATGTGGCGGGGTCTAGAAAGTGTAACTCCATTCAACTGCACCTGTGGACCTGATGCAAGGGAGGACTTGTGCAAACTGGTGGTATAGCTTCAGTTTTATTGATATTACCTCAACAGCAGTTTTGAATTGCCTCAAAACTCTCCACAGGTACTATGGGTTTATTGTGTGGTGACAGAAAAGAGCTAGTTATGCGCAGAAAAGGAATAAAGACATTTATACCCAGCCACAGATTTTAGTATGAAAAAAGTGCTTCACCTATGACAATGCAACAGCATTCATCCTATCGCCCTTCACAACAACAGCAGTGCCTCTGACTTCTTCTGTGCACATGGAGCTTAGAAACGTCTCCAAATCAAATCCCTCCCCAGAACTGTTTCAAGTATCTTGTCAATGCAGAAAGCCAAGAGGCTTCTTCAACCAGAGAGCAGAGGAATGCAATGATATTTTTTACCTGATTTGCCCTTTCTGTTGATTTGCACTGAAATAACAGCAGTCCTTGCCAAGGAGATGATTTTGTCTGTTTATATCTTGCATTGAAATGCTCAGGAATGCCCAATGGGGAAATTAAAGCCTTCTCCAGTAGAACCATTATTATTTCCTTCTGGGTTCTTTTAGCCAACATCTTGTAAAATTAGAACCAAAAGAAAACAGTTCCCTTGGGAAACTTGTGAGGAGAAGGAAGAGAAGGAGAAGAAGGAGAAGGAGAAGGAGAAGGAGAAGAAGGAGAAGGAGAAGGAGAAGGAGAAGGAGAAGGAGAAGGAGAAGGAGAAGGAGAAGGAGAAGGAGAAGGAGAAGGAGAAGGAGGAGAAGGAGAAAGCGAAGGAAAAGAGACGAGAGGAATTCTGTGCAGTTTAAATTCAGGATGAAACTTTCTATCTGAATGTTATCTCAAGCACAGCACCTCAGGAGCCTGCTGTGAGAGGCTGCAGAGTCTCTATCATTGCAGGTTCTTCAGAGCAAGCCAGAAAACTGCCTGTGAAGTTGGTCTTTGGAGGGGATGCAGGGATGAGAGATCAAGGATCCTCAGTAGTTTTTTTACTAAAGGATAACTTTTTGGAACAAATCCATCTGTCACCCTGTATGGAATGGTCACAGTAGCTTTTACTGACTAATTGGTAAAGCTGGAAACTTGGTTACTGGTTTTATCTTTCCCCACCACACACTCATTTTGTTTGCTTGCTTATCCCTGTAAGAAAGCTTTGTATTACTTGGCTCCTTCAGAAGCTACCTTCTAAAGTCAGGATGGTAACCAGTAAACACCAGTGAGTAGCTAAGGATCACCAGATAACAGTATTCCATTTGCTGGGACTTCATATCTACTGCCAAAGCACTGCTGCGGGGTTTGTGATACTGATCAGTCCATCAGACTGTTTCGAATAAGCCAAATTCGCTGGCATCATCTAATGGAGCAGTTTCTGAGCTAACACCAAACTTTAGCTTTAAAGCCAACCAAAGCACTCATTAAAGCCCAATAATTAATTGCTGGTAGTGACCCCATAGTTGTTGCCATCTGCTGCTCAGCATGGTCTACAGGGAATAACTTGGGCTGTAGGAACTCAGTTACCTGTGAAGAACAGTCCAAAAAACTACCTGTAGTGCAGCAGTAATAACTAACAACCCTACCAACTACCTTAGCAGTGTGGTCAGTTTTTGGATAAAACAACAGGTAACCCACACGCATTGCAGATACCACGATCCTGCAAAGACCTGTGTATGTACCTGTCTTTGTGTAGGAAGATCCTCCCAGGATGCTAAATGCAGCCTTATACATTCTCCCGAATTCATTGGAGCTTTGTCTATAGGGCAGTATCTTGATCTAGGGAAGCACCTGCCTCTTAACCTGGTTCATGTGTTCAGTGAAGACAGACAGATATCCTCTTCTAGATCTTGCTGTTCCAAGGGAGTAGGTCAGCACCTCCATTTATATACATATACATACATACATATATATACACACTGGACTCTTCACTAGGGACTGCAGTGATAGGCCAAGGGGTAACGGGTTCAAACTGAAACAGGGGAAGTTTAGATTGGATCTAGGGAGGAAATTCTTTCCTGTTAGGGTGCTGAGGCACTGGAATGGGTTGCCCAGGGAGGTTGTGAGTGCTCCATCCCTGGCAGTGTTCAAGGCCAGGTTGGATGAAGCCTTGTGTGGGATGGTTTAGTGTGAGGTGTCCCTGCCCATGGCAGGGGGGTTGGAGCTGGATGATCTTGTGGTCCTTTCCAGCCCAAACCATTCTATGGTTCTACGATTCTGTTGAATCTGAATGTGCTGTTCCACACGTGGATGATCTCACGGTTCTTTCCAACCCTAATTCTATGATTCTGTGTCACTGCTTTTCTACTGTAAGTTACTCCTGCCGCTGATCTGCCAGCAACACAGCTGCTGTGAAAACACCCTCATTTGCCTCAAGCAAGATCAGCCAGGTTATTCCAACACTGTGAGCCAGTTGCTTCAGCTTCGTGGCTGATTTTCCCCCTAAAGCAAAGTGAGTGTTTTCAGGGACCACTCCACTGGCAGGGCAGTGGTGGAGATATTCTCTCCCACTTGGGTACGTGGGTCTGCGAGAACATGTTGGTTTGTGGCTGAATTCCCCAACAAGGAATATGTGTTCATAGCGATTAGGATCAACTATGACGCTGTTGAGGTCTCATAGTGGAGAAACATGGGTAACTCTGGAGGGAGATTCTTTACATTCTGTGGAGGTGGGATGAGTGTCTGAATGACCAGGTACAGACACGTATGAAGAGTCTCACTTTTCCTGCTTACTGCATGGCAAAAGATACCAAATACAGGCATTTACTGACACTTTTGATATACAAGGGTATCCCACCTGGCCTCCTGCAAGGTACAGGTCTTCCACAGGTAGCCCAGTCCCACCTGAGTGTCTCATACAGGACCTCTCAGATGTGATCAGATTTACACAACTGATGGATGCCCTAAGTGACCCAAAGTCACTCGTGGTGTCTGTTACAAACCTGAAGGATGTGAGCACAGATCTGAAGCTCGCCTTTTAAATCGCAGCCGCCGAAACCCCCACCTAAACTCTCCTGTTAACTTGCAAAGTTTGTTGCTCTTTTAGCCCCATTTCCTCAGAAAATTCAATCCACAACCCAACAGCCCACATTTGCAGAATAAATCTGTTTTCTTTCTCTCCTGGTCAAGAAGCATTTTACATGCAGAATTTCATGCATTCTGTTACATCCAGCATGAGTTAAAAATCAACTACTGAGACCATAGGCAGCAAAACTTTCCTCTGAGCCTCAAATACTCTGAATTACTCAGCCTGGCGCATGGCCAGGACACTGCATTAACTCCCTTGTCCCTGTGGAACGCCTTGTTAGCACAGCTATGGGGATGTCGGCTTGGAACCCACCCTCTAGCACTATTATAGGAGGGTGCGGGTGCTCTCCTAGCTCATCACTTACAACTTCATTGCTCCTTAGTATCAGCCTCCCATAGAGCTGAAATGCCACTGCAGCCACGGGTATGCTGCAGGGAGAGGTGAATAAATGCTGTTTTAGCGACTGCCCTGCGTGTTGATGCTGATGGTTAGGAGGGGACAAGCCAGCCCCAACACCAGATGCTCCCATACCACCGCCTTAGCACTTACTTGCTCCACGATGCTGTAGTCTGCCATCAGCTTCTCCTCCAGGTACCTCGCCATCAGCTCCGAGTCGGGCTGCGCCACCGACATGGAGAAGCCGCAGCAGAGCCATAACCAAAGGATCATGATGGAGGGGGAGCGCCGGCCGGGGCTCCTGCCCTGCAGGTAGAGGAAAGCCCGGCTGCTGCCTGCGCTGCCGCCGGCCTCGGAGGAGCTGACGGGAGGCGGAGGGATCCACCCTCTTCTCCTCCTCCTTCGAGCCCCGGACCGGCCCCTTTCCCCCTCGGCGGCTGCCAGGGGCTGCGGGGATCGCTGCAGGGCTCCCGTCCCGCGGCTGCTCCCTTGGGCTCCGCAGCACGAACCATCGCTGAGTCCCCCTCAGTGCAAGGGACAGCGGTGCCGCTGGGGGTCCCTGAGGTGCTGCTGCCATCCTTTAGGCACGAGCAGCACCTCAGCCCTATGGTGTCCCTCGGCATCCCCGCTGAGGAGGGGCGAGGAGATGTGAGCACTGCGCTGGGTGCTGGGTTAGGGGCTAAGATGTTGGCTGTCCCATAGTGCCTGCCTGAGGGGCTGGTCACCCTGTGGGAGCTGGAAGGGTGTCAGGGCTGCCAGGGTGTCTCCTCAAGGGGAGGATGGCTCACACCACGGCCATGGAATCATAGGATCAACTGGGTTGGAAAAGCCCTTTAAGCTCATCCAGTCCAACCATTACCCCAGCACTGCCAAGGCCACCCCTGCCCCATGGCACTGCGGCCTCGTCTCCACGGGGTGTGAGCCCTTGCAGGGCCGGTGCCTGCAGCCCTGCCCTGGGCAGCCTGTTCCAATGCTGAGCACCCTCTGGGGCAGGAATTGATCCTCAGCTCCATCTAAACCTGCCCTGGGGCAGCTTGAGGCCGGTTCCTCTTGTCCCATCCCTTGTTCCTTGGGAGCAGAGCCCAGCCCCTCCTGGCTCCATCCTCCTGTCAGGCACTTGTAGGGAGCCATCAGGTCCCCCCTGAGCCTTCTCTTCTCCAGACTACAATTATTATCCCATATTCAAAAGCACCCTCCTACAACCCCATTGCTCCCACCCCATTATCTCCCCCATAGACAGCAGATTCTAAGGACAGGCTTCAAGGCTGGGGCTTCACCGAGGAGTGGTAAAGCCTCTGGTTTCACCCTCCCTGAAGGGACACCTTCTGCTGCTGGGTTTGTTTGTGCAAGCTCCTCCATCCCGGAGCAGGGCAGGGCTCTCTCCACACCCTCGCCTTGGCACCCCTCCTGCTGCCAGCGAACACAGCCAAGACCCACACTTTCACCCCTCTCTGGTGTTGTCTGGGCTCCATTTCTCCACTGGGCAGAGCAGGGGTGACCCTGCTGCCCTTCCCTCCGTTTCCCAAAGGCAGAGCCCTTTTCTCCCCATGGAGGCTGGGTCCCCACCGCTCAGCTCTCAGGGTTGTTCCTCCAGGCTGTGCAAGCTGGCATGGACCGGGCACGTCTCATCCCTAGGCGTTTGGGAACTTGTGTCTGCTGCACTCACCTAACCCTAAACTAGATGCTAGTACTTTGCTATGCCAACAGTAACTTCTTTAATCCGTCAGACCTGACTTCTGGTTCTGTTTGTTTTGGGTTTTCGGTGTTCCTTTGTGCAAGCACACACACGCCAGGATTCAAATCACTGCATTTGCTTTTCCCTTTGCAGCTCTGGGTCATCAGGGACTGAAGCTGTTTTGCTTCAGCTCCAGCCCATGGCAATGACAATCCAGTGAATGTTTCAATGTCTCTTTGGCTTTGCTAACATGGATAAAGACACCCTTGGGTCACTGGTGTTTCTCCTGGACAGACACATGTGCACCCACCTGAAGAACATCTTCACTGTGTTCACTGAGGGCCTATGTCCTGGGAGCATTATACCCTCCACACCTGCCATGTGTAATGGAGGAGCAGGAAAGTGCTCACTCCCCATTTAGAAGGGATGAGAGGAGACAGAGATGGAGCAAAGGGAAGGGACAGCGAGGTCAGCACCTTTGAAACGTCCCTTTAGCGAATGGATGGCTCAGATTCAGGCTGAGGCCACACTATGTTCACACACAGACCCCTTCTGGCATTGCCAGCAGTAGGCAAGGAATCAAAAGCCCCAAATCAAAACCCCCAGATGACTGTAGTGCTGATGGGGTCCCTGCTAGAGGATAGTCAAGGCATTATGGTCAGCCTTTTCAAAGGGAGATGGAAGAGGGCTCAGCCATCCAGCTGGGTATCAAGAAAGACTTCAAAGCAGTGCTTCAGGCTGAGGCCGGGTTTAAGGACACACAGAAAATGGTCTGAAGTGTTTTTAATCTGGATCCAGTTGACTTCAGTTCCTGAGTGCCTTGTCTGGCTCAAGACACAGGAGAAGCATGAGAAGGAAGGCTGCAGCCTCTTGCGCTCCGCAGCCTGCTCTGTCCGTGTTTCACTAACCAGGGGACACAGATGAGTAAGCGTCAGCATATGCTAAGAAATGCAGGAAACAGGCAATTAAAACAACCCATGCGGGATGCTTTTCCTTCTGGTTTGGCAAACCTAGAGGAAACCGAAGCACCCCTGCAAAAGCAATTCAAAACTACCCTGCTAACCCTACAGATAACAGCAGTTCCTGGGCAGGAAGGGGAGATCTTTGCCAGCTTGAAATACCCATTAGGCAGTCCAGAAGCATTTGGAAAAGCATCCAAATCTCGCTGTCTGTCTCTCTTTGCCTCCTGATCAGTATTCAGCTTGTTTCTACAGCCGCTCTGCTCACATTGCACAGGTGAGGAGCTGGGGCCCAGAGGAAATCACAGTGAGACAATACAAAGATACTGAGATCCTAGTGCATCTGGAGAAAGGGGGATATTCAGCCCAAAGCAGGACCCTGGAGCGTATACAGGATAACCCACAGGCATGAGACAATGAGCTGGGAAAAGCACTGCCCTTCCTAGAGTAATGAGGAGCAGCCAGTTCTGCTCATGCTTTCCTCAGCAAGGGCACCTAAGGACACAGCACGTAGCTAAATAACACCAAGGTGTGTTTTAATGTGGTTCGGATGCGGTTAGGTTTGGTGAGTGAACATTAACCCTGGGGTCTTGATTGTTCACATTATCCTTGGAAAACAGGCTCCTGATCTGGGGGCGAACGTGCCAGGCGCTGTTCTGGGGCTGCATTGGAGGACGAGATAAGCAGTTACTCAGGTGTGCTCACATTAGACATGTTTGATGCTGACTTTTGCCGACTCAGCAAGATGAGCAGCTGGTCTTTGGGTGGGAGCTCAGCAAACGCAATTGCCTGGCATTCCTGCGGCCAGCATGAGCAGAGGCAATGGAAAGAAGCATGATCTAACAGCTAACGTGAGCTTCCGTATACATTTCACTTGGAATACATCATGTTATATCAAGGAATCTCTCTGTGTCAACACACTGACATACCCCCCTTGGTGATGCTCTGCTTTCCCATAATCTGCATCCCCTGTTTCTCCGTTCAAGGCTCATGGATAGGACCAGCCTTCCTAATTTTCATCATACCGGTCAAATAAACTCTGTAGGGAGTACTGAAACTAAAGGAAATGTTGCCACCTTCTAGCACAAGAGCAGTTTTCCATCTCCAGACTGAAACTGAGGGAACAAGGTCAGAGCCACATTTGATCACTGCATCAGTGCTATGGCTGCATGGATCCAGAAATTAAAGAGCTCCAGTTCTCTGTTCTAAGTAGAAGAATGAGATACAAGAGACCCACCTCGTGCAAAGGCATCTACGTTAAACGCCTGATGAGAAGGGTCTGAACCAGGAACTAAATCTCCTAAGGAACTGTAGAACTTAGTGGCATTCAAAGCCAGCAATTTGATGAAGAAATTGGAAAACATCCCAAAGGATTATAAAGGCATCAACATAGATAAATATCTAGAGCCAAAATTAAATACAGCGAAGTGCAGGGAATTACATTAATGTTTTCTTTCAGGTCTTAATCCAATCAACTTCCTATG
This sequence comes from Lathamus discolor, assembly GCF_037157495.1. Taxonomy (NCBI): domain Eukaryota; kingdom Metazoa; phylum Chordata; class Aves; order Psittaciformes; family Psittacidae; genus Lathamus; species Lathamus discolor. The sequence goes on from NC_088884.1 coordinate 888,982, forward strand.
AAACACCCAGATGGGACCTGATGGTCCCCAGTTCTGTCACTATTTGGGAGATGCCTGTGCTCCTGAAAGCTCTTTTCTGGGGTCCCAGTGGCTCCCTATCTGCCTGTTGCCGTCACCTGTGTGAGCCATGGCCCTGTAGAGCAGGTCAGAGCTTCAGATACCGGTATTTTCTGTTTAAGTAAGCCTGAAGTACTTGCCAAAGGGCATTGGAGCTGGGGATGTCTGGCTCTGTCTGGGGGACTGACGTGAAAGCCGCTTTGAAGAGGTCTTCAGGGCAAACAGGCAGGTTGCTGAGTCCTGGTGTCTGGTATGTCTCTGTTGAATGGTAGTACCAAGAGAAAAGGAGCGTGACCAGCAGGTCAAAGGAGGTGATCCTGCCCCTCTGCTCTGCTCTTGTGAGACCTCACTGGAGCATTGTGTGCAGTTCTGGTGTCCTCAACATAAAAAGGACATGGAACTGCTGGAACAAGTCCAGAGGAGGCCACGAGGATGATCAGGGGCTGGAGCACCTCCCATATGGAGACAGGCTGAGGAAGTTGGGGCTGTTCAGCCCGGAGAAGAGAAGGCTGCGTGGAGACCTCAGAGCAGCCTTCCAGTACCTGAAGGGGGCCTATAGGGATGCTGGGGAGGGACTCTTCGTCAGGGACTGTAGTGACAGGACAAGGGGTAATGGGTTCAAACTTAAACAGGGGAAGTTTAAATTGGATCTAAGGAGGAAATTCTTTCCTGTGAGGGTGGTGAGGCACTGGAATGGGTTGCCCAGGGAGGCTGTGAGTGCTCCATCCCTGGCGGTGTTCAAGGGCAGGTTGGATGAAGCCTCGTGTGGGATGATTTAGTGTGAGGTGTCCCTGCCCATGGCAGGGGGGTGATGATCTTGAGGTCCTTTCCAACCCTAACTATTTTATGATTCTAAGAGAAGAAAGTTAAGACACCAAAAACACCTTTTCTACATGCCCATATATCATGTCCCAGAACGGCTTGTGTGCTGTGGGATGAATGTCAGGGCACTAGACACTCTGGGTAAGTGTTGCCTGGCAAGCACACCCTGTTCTCACCTGGACCGCTGGACATTTGGATGAGGAATTTGCGATCATAGAATAGAATCATAGAACAGTTGGGGTTGGAAAGGACCTCAAGATCATCCAGTTCCAACCCCCCTGCCATGGGCAGGGACACCTCACACTAAACCATCCCACCCAAGGCTTCGTCCAACCTGGCCTTGAACACTGCCAGGGATGGAGCACTCACAACCTCCCTGGGCAACCCATTCCAGTGCCTCACCATCCTCACAGGAAAGAATTTCCTCCTTATATCCAATCTAAACTTCCCCTGTTTAAGTTTTAACCCGTTACCCCTTGTCCTGTCACTGCAGTCCCTGACGAAGAGTCCCTCCCCAGCATCCCTGTAGGCCCCCTTCAGGTACTGGAAGGCTGCTCTGAGGTCTCCACGCAGCCTTCTCTTCTCCAGGCTGAACAGCCCCAACTTCCTCAGCCTGTCTTCATACGGGAGGTGCTCTGCCTATCTCATAAGACACAGAAACTGAGAGTATTCCTTCTTAGGCGCAAACCAAGCTAACACAATGTGATTATTCTGAGGGACACACTCTGCCCAGCAGTAACAGCAAGTGCATGAAAACTTCCCTCCAGCGCAGTGCCGACCATGGGAGAGCAACTCATGGAACAGCCCAACAGACACCACAAGGCATCCGAGACCGTGTTCTGCTCATGCAGGTGTGGGGAAGTTCACTTAACCTGACAGCAAACAGTAGGGCTCTGGGCATACCTGTTCCTCTGGGTATTTTCTGCAGCTCCTCTTTGAGGAATTCCAGCTTTTGGGACCCTTTTGGACAGCATATTTAAGCGGTTCATGCCATCTAGTGGTCACATCGATTTCCCGAGCCTGTTATTTTTCACCCAAAGCCATCACTAAGCCCCCTTTGGTGGTTATGAGAGGACAGAAATCAGGGATTACGAAAGAAAAGGTTTACATCAATGCCTGCCCTAAAGGGACTTTTAAATCTCTTGCGAGCAGCAGGGATTAGGCTCCCAGCCGGGGGTCCCACATACCTCTAGAACAGCTTTAAGGAGGAAATTCTTTCCTGTGAGGGTGCTGAGGCACTGGAATGGGTTGCCCAGGGAGGTTGTGAGTGCTCCATCCCTGGCAGTGTTCAAGGCCAGGTTGGATGAAGCCTTGGGTGGGATGGTTTAGTGTGAGGTGTCCCTGCCCATGGCAGGGGGGTTGGAACTGGATGATCTTGAGGTCCTTTCCAGCCCAAACCATTCTATGATTCTATAAGTTTCTGAGGAGAAAGGGTTGGTCTCCGAGCTAAGGGCACATGTGTAAATGGAACTGAGCTTAGGAAATTCAAGCCATCCTAGATACTGTCAACACGGTAAAGACTGGATGCTTCATTCCTGCTGCTTTTGCATGCCTGGATAAGCCCTCTTATAGCCCAAACAGCACTCATGGAGGTGTTCCCAAGCTAATTTAAGGAAGCTGACTTAAATACTGTGAAAACTACAGGCACACAGCACAGAGCAAAACCAACCTAAGAGGCTGAGTAAAGACTGAGTTCAAGGTATGTGGTTAGATTGCCAGTCTCTTGACCGCACGATTTAAAACCAACCTGGATGTTTTAGGTATCACAGGCTGACCACCGACCTCCTGTTTGAAGCAGCATACCTGGGATCACGACAGGGAGATTCTCCTCTGCTCAAAAAGTCTAAAATGGGTAAATTGTGATGTGGATACAGTGATAAATGCAGAGCTGCTCATTCCAGGAGGTAGGAGTCTTTTGGTGAATTATAGATGTCCCCAGAGCTGGCATCTTCCTCTGAACTCCCTGACTGGACTCCTTATATTGTACATGGCATGAATTAGACCCAGCAAGGGCAGGGGTCAGCCCATTCTATGGTAAGGCAGGTAATGAATTTGAGTCAGGCACCAAGCACTCAGGAAAGATCTATTTATTACCATGGACTGAAAAGGAAGGCAAAGATGTGCAGTCAGGTACTTCCATCCCTCATTGTGCTACTTTGGTTAAGATCCAGCTTGTGCCCAGGCAGCCAGGAAGCCCCCAGCGTCCTGGCCTGGATCAGCACCAGTGCGGCAGCAGGGCCAGGGCAGGGATTGTGCCCCTGTGCTGGGCACTGGTGAGGCTGCACCTCAGATCCTGTGCTCAGCTCTGGGCCCCTCACTGCAAGAGAGACATTGAGGGGCTGGAGCTGATATAACGTAACATAACAACATAACACAACATAACATAATCTTGTCTGCTGTCTTGTCCCTCGATTCAGACAGTAATTCAATCTTTTCCATTCAGGTTGCTGCCATGTCTGCACATTTCCTTTCTTCTTGGACGAGTGGAAGGGATAGCCCAGCTTCTTTTGCCAGAAACCTGCTTCCTCCCTTCTGTCCCCCTTTTGCTTTGCTGGCTCACTTCACCGCACCTCTTGAAATGTCTAAAGAGGCAGGGAGGCCAAAAACCAGTTTCAGAAGCAACCAGGAACTGTACAACATGCATCCGGAAACATCATCAGACGTTTTCACATGACGAAGATTGAAAACTGAGAACTCTCCCACCACCAGCTATGATCCTTTCCCAGCCAGAGTGGAAAAGGGTATTTGTGTAGGTCAGGATCCAACCCAAAGGTCTCTGCCAACCCCTGTGATGGGAGGGCCCTTGGAGAAGCGCAATGTTGCTGCCTCCGTTGCTCGGAGAACCAGTCCTCACCCCATTTACTATAAGCAAACAGGCTAGGAGTGAGTTCTCGCTTTGATCTTTTGAAGCTTTGGATACTCCAAGGTCTGTGCCCAGCAGGAAATTACTCAAACAGAACGGGAAGCTACAAAAGCAAGAAGTGAGCCTATCCAAGCCTGAGCTGTTATCGAGAGCAGAAGCAAGTGAAGACACTATTTGGATAACCCTTGCTCAGGCATCACGGCTCAGGCTTACGTTACAAGGCAAATATTTACCTATGGCCTAAACAAAGTCAGCGTTTCAAAACTGTGTTCCAAATACCCCATAACCCTGCGCTCTTTCCTTGAACTTGTCTCAGAGAAGAGAAGATCTCGTGTGCGGTACCTATGTGGGCTCGTCTCAGGAAGCAAGGAGGAAGAAAATGGGGCATCTGATCTGCTTCCTGGCTTTGGTCCTCGTTTCTGGAGTAGGAAGCTTTGATCTTGTTATCGATGAAATCCCAGATGTGAGTATTTCAAGGCAGGGCCCAGGTCTCCTTTCCCTCTAAGTCAGTGTTGAAGCTGCAGCTGGCTCTGCGGGGAGCAGAGCTGGGTCATTGCTTCATAGCTCTGCTTGCATCCATGAATTCTCTTCTGCCTGTAGCTGTAAATGCGATTGTTCTGGCAATTGCTTTTCTCCTGTCGTTTGCAGAGCTGCTTTTAAAATATTATTAAAGTTAGGGTAATATGGGCACAAATCCACCTTTCTTTTCAAGCAGGATTCTTATTTTTACCTCAACTTTGCCTTTTCTGGTGCTTTTAACCTTTAAACATTCAAGTGGGCTTCTATGTTGAGATTTTCAGCATATTTTATAGCCTGCTTCCCTGGAATAAGCAGAAACATAGCACCTAGATACCTTTGTGGATGTGGTCTCCTGGATGGACCACTACGAACTGCAGCAGAGCTTCATGTTGACTCAGGTTCTTCTTACCAAGACTTCCAATACGGAGTTAAGATCCTATTGATTGTACATTCCCCAGCGAAGGGATAATTTATAGCAGAGCTTGTCATTTCTTAGGACAATGCAAGGAGGAAAAGAAGCACAATTACAGCTTTGACTCCGAATTTGAACCCTCAGCCTCAGGTGATCTTAGATTTGGGTGTCTGCACCCATTTCCCCACGGCTGTATTGCGGTATTTCTGTGAAGGAAGCAGGGATGGTGGGAAGCATTCTTTTCCTTTGCAAGATTAACAAGAGGAGTCAGTGAGCAGGGATATCCTCTTTTTCTTCCTTCTTACAGCACTTTTCATGATGTGGTGAAGATTTTTATCCCGAGTTTGGAATTCCCAGGAAAAATATTCTGGACCTGTGGTCCTTTGTAACCGTAGATGCTGTACCAGTTCAACAGCAATGTGCTTATACATTTCAAGTTAATATAGCCCAAACCTTTGTGTGTACTCTATCATAAAAGTTGGAGAACAACTCATGTACTGAAATATTTTTATTGCTATAAACTAAACTGCTAACAAAATTTACTGAGAGTATTGCTGTGCCGCAAAAACACTGCCTCTAACGAAGGGCGGCTTGGGAAAGACCCATCCTGATGATAATCTGCCGCTTGCATTTCAGTGGGTTAAATATTACTGCTTGTTTCAGAAGGAAAGGTTGTAAAATGGTAGTAAAGGTCATGATCTTATGGGAGTATGTAGAGCCAGCTGACCGTAGAGAGTAGCTGAATGTATGAGGATGCAGCATTTTGGTCTGAGATGGTTTGTGCCTCTGCTCCCCATTTGCACCAAGGGGAGGTAAATTCCCTTTGGAACTCTATTAGAACACTAATCAATAATAAATCGAGTGGTCAATCAAACAGTAAGGCAGCAGCAACATGTCTTCCTTTCTTTCTCCTTTAGGAAGTGGAAAACCTGATTGACCTAGAAATTGATGGATTTCCTTCCAGCTCCAAGACGAGAAATGGCAGGTACCAGGTACAGTACCCAGAAATGCCTCAGAACAAAGGAGCAAGAATGTCTGGGAGCTCTCTCCAGGTGTCTTGTTCCATGGTTGTCAATGGTTGTGAGCATGCAATCAGGTGGGACCAGCAGGTCTTCATATGCACTAAGACCTCCATATCTCTTGTTGGGATAAGGACTGCTACTATCCTTTGTGCAGTACCTAACACAAGGCTTTATTCCATACGTGTGCTCCTAAGGACCATTATACAGTGGAGACACTTGTCTCTAACTTTCTGTGGGAAAAATCCATTGATGTTGGTGATGTTTTTCCATGAGGAAAAGGGAAAGCACTTCAGACACTGGCAATGGAGGCTGAAACCTTCCAGTCCTGCAGGTAGCCCGCTCATTCCTCTTTAACTCAGGTCAAAGGGGTGCAGCACAGTGTCACATAGGTGGTGAGCTGCTGGAGCCTGAGACCAGGGAGGAGAATTGGCTTCCAGCATGCTGATGACTTGAGCTTATTTTAGTCTATAGGCTCCTGAAACAGAATCATTTAAAGCAGCATTGCAGGGGTTTCCTTGTGTTTTACACAGTAGTACTTAATCATGAAATTAGTTGTTTGAATGTATTAGCTTTTATTACACCGTGTGAAAGAAATGATATCAGAGTGGACCTCATCCTCCACCAAGTCCTGGTGCTTTCTTGAGCTTGTTCCATACAATGGAAACAAAAGAGCCTCCTGAGTAAAGGTGGGCTTCCCAGCATCTTTGACATTAAGCAAACATGATTCTTCTGTATCCCAAGGCTTTTCTTAAGGGGCCTCCCACAGAATGGAAATGTAACTTATGAAAACCCAACCTCCCCATTACACTGGGAGAAAAATGGAAGATTTCAGCATAAATATGACTCAAGCCAGCTCACATTTGCCAGACCAGTATTTAAATACTTTAATCATGATCTTAGCAGAAATCCTCTCTAACCGCACTTCTTTCCAACACATCTGTATTAGTGTCATATGCATTATGTTGCCTCTGTTCCCCAACTTTCCAGATACATAGTGTAAAGGCATATACATGCAGTAACTTCCAATTCTACCAATGGTTTTATTATTCCTTATATTATATATTATTGATATATATTCCTTTTATTCCCATATATATTCCTTAAATTCCCATATAAACAGGGGAAGTTTAGATTGGATCTAAGGAGGAAATTCTTTCCTGTGAGGGTGGTGAGGCACTGGAATGGGTTGCCCAGGGAGGTTGTGAGTGCTCCATCCCTGGCAGTGTTCAAGGCCAGGTTGGATGAAGCCTTGGGTGGGATGGTTTAGTGTGAGGTGTCCCTGCCCATGGCAGGGGGGTTGGAACTGGATGATCTTGAGGTCCTTTCCAACCCTAACTATTCTATGATTCTATGATTCTATATATTCCCCAGTTATTCCTTATATTCCCATAGATTATTTCCCATCCTCTACCTATCAGATGAGTCTTTGAAAAGCAGTAGAACTAAGATTCCAGCTATAGAATGAGTTACTCATATGTTATAATAAAGTATTAAAAAATGAGTCTAAACTGAGCTATGTGAAACACCTGGAGACAGTAACTCTGGGCCCAAAGCAGTCACATAGTTACTTAGGCACATAATCACTATAGGAAGGCTGTCTTCTGAATCACTGGTTTAGCACTATGTTTTTCTACAGTCGTTAGCCCATTGGCAACAAGACAACAGAACTCCTCTTAGGACCCTATTAATTAGGTCTAAACAGAAAGAATTGCTCTCTAGGTCCAGATTCCTGCGAAAAATACTTGCTCCTGAGTAATTCCCAAAATACAGTGTCTCAGGTATGTCAATGGTCTCGTGACCAAAGCAATAGAGTGCCCCATGGGCTGGAATGCAGGTAACCTTGTGAACCTCTATATGATGGTGCACTGCTGTTATCTCTGTTTCTGAGATAGCCTGTGTCTAGACTGGGAGGCAGGATGTTCTGTAGCAGGTCCAGAGGAGGCCACGAGGATGATCAGGGGCTGGAGCACCTCTCATATGGAGATAGGCTGAGGAAGTTGGGGCTGTTCAGCCTGGAGAAGAGAAGGCTGCGTGGGGACCTCATAGCAGCCTTCCAGTACCTGAAGGGGGCCTATAGGGATGCTGGGGAGAGTACTCTTCATCAGGGACTGTAGTGACAGGGCAAGGGGTAACGGGTTAAAACTTAAACAGGGCAAGTTCAGATTGGATCTAAGGAGGAAATTCTTTCCTGTGAGGGTGGTGAGGCACTGGAATGGGTTGCCCAGGGAGGTTGTGAGTGCTCCATCCCTGGCAGTGTTCAAGGCCAGGTTGGATGAAGCCTTGGTTGGGATGGTTTAGTGTGAGGTGTCCCTGCCCATGGCAGGGGGGTGGAACTGGATGATTTAGGGTCCTTTCCAACCCAAACTATTCTATGTTTCTGTGTTTCCCTGTCTTGGTCCTGATTTCTGGCTGTTCAGAGCCAGGTGAAATCACACCTGTTTCCTTAGTGCTTTACCTGCCTGGTTTCCTCTCCATGGAGATCACCCCTATTTCCTTACTGTTCTGCCTGGTTTCCTCTCCGTAAGAACCAGCACAGCAAGGAAATATGGAAGAAAAGGCTGGAATCAGGTGTCTGCTGAGCCCAAAGCTCCCAGGATATAAATGCAACCAGAGAGACCAAGATTCATCTGCAGCGCTGTGAATACAAGCCTTGCCAAGCTTTAGGTTTGAAACTGCTCTTCTTGCGCCTCACAGTAAGGGCTGTGATCCCCAAAAGGAACCTGAAGAGGCTGCAATGAAATTGGCAGTCTGTTAAAAACTCTTAGGCAATGACTCCCATGAGAACAAGGGACTTTAAGAGGAAACAGCAGCTCAAAGGACTGGGAGGACAGGCCAGGTAGGTTGCATCTTTTTTCTAGTTTCTCATGCTGCACATCTGCTTCTTCATCTTTTTCATGCCCTGGTATAAAAGTCATTCCCTTTGAATGCAGTGTAACATCTCTGCATCTGCTTTCCTTGGTTTACTAAGTCACAGCCCAGAAGCAGCCTGTGGGCTGCAGCTTGAAAGCAATGGTAAGCTAGGCATCCCATAGATGAAATAAGACCTGCAATCTCTTGTAAAGCATTGACTCTTGCAATGTGTTCCTCTCTTAGGCAACAGGGCTTCTTCCTTCGGGGATAGGACAGTAGGAGTCAGGGCCAGAAGCCCTGAATGAAAGTTAGCTTGAAGCAGGCAATATTTTCTTGATGGTGGACTGCAACACTCACGAACAGTGATTTGAGCAAAGATCATTATGGAGGGCTATAAATATCCATACATACAGCCTGCACAGATGGCCGAAGACAGGCCTCAATACCTGAAGAGAGGTCCCAGCATCTGTCGGACCAGGTCTTTAAACCAGCTCCCGAGGCACTTCTCTCCATCCTCATTACCAGTTTGCCACACATTAGGTATTGCACCAGGTACTGTTTCTACGCAGTGCAGGCATCAGCAGATGTGGATGTGCTTTAAAGGCAAGGATCAGCCATGAACCCTCACGCCAGAAACAGCACAAGTCTCACGTGCCTCAGAAGTCCCTACAAACCCCATGTTCTCAGTGAGCACAGCAGTGCTCAGAACTGAAGCATCCACAGTTCTGTCCTCCTGTGGAGTGGCTGCCCCCTGCAACCTTTGAGGTCCCAAGTGCTGGAGCACCCAGTGTGCAAGTGACAAGACCACGTCTCTATCAGCACCTCTCTCCTCATCTCTTCCCTCACAAAAAGGAAGGAGACCTGGATATCTTGAAAGCTTTAAGCACCATTTGTAGAGTGAGTCAGGAAGCCAAAGCTCTTCTGAGAAACAGAAAAGTGGCACAATAAAACAAATGGCTTCTGTGCTAAGGTCTTGGTCTTCATCTTTTCAAGTTTAACTTTATTTAAGTTAAGGTTGGTTTGGTCTTCATTTGTATTTGTGCTGGTGATGTTTCCTATGTCCAAGGTATAGGACACATCATTCTTCATAGTCTGATCCTTTACTGTAGAATCATAGAATGGTTTGGGTTGGAAAGGACCTTAAGATCATCCAGTTCCATCTCCCTGCCGTGGGCAGGGATGCCTCATCTTAGGCCGTGCCACCCAAGGCTCTGCCCAACGTCCAGTATCACAGTGCAGTGATGTTTGTGGAATGTCAGGATGGACTGAGCAAGGATCAATCCACCAGGCTTCCAGATCCTGAAATCCCTGACTGTTTCAGGTAGAGCTTGCATAGCTAGTAAATAAACCCCACATTTGTTCCAAGGCAGACAGAAATCCTGCAGTCTATCTGGCTTTAAAGGATCCTTAAAATCACCTCATTAAAATGATCTTGTTATGACATATATCATCTTCTATGCAGCCCAAGATTTTTCCTAGTAACAGTATATTAACTAGCTTCAAATGAATTTAGTAACTGTATAGAAAGCCTTATGTGCACCCTATGACTACTGCATTTTTTGCGAGCATCTTCTGTGGTTTTGGTCCTCTTGGATTCAAATGCAACTGAAACCTGACATGGGATTGATATGTTTGGTACATGTTTGTAATTTAGCCATCAGAAACTGGACTCATCTCCCTAAGTTCCTTCTTATCATCAGTGGAGTTGAACGGCTCAATTCAGTTTCCTATAAGCGTGGATCTAGCAGTGTCCAAGATATCTTATGGGTGTCAGATACCATACAAAACCTACAGGAGACTCATGATCTCCTGGAGCTTCATCTAAAGGCAAGGAGGTACCCTTGGGCACCACCAATGGCACTGGGTACCCACTCCTCTAATCAGTACAGTCAGCATGGTTGAGGGCAGGACTCATTCAACCAAATAGAGGTATCCATTTGCAGATGAAAGGGATCACTCCATAGACCTTGAAGACCTTGCCTGGTTGTGATGATAACACCAAAGCAGATACCTGCATTAAACAATGCATGTGCCCCTAGAACTAGGTAAACCAAATCCCATCCCGCAGTTATTTATCCGAGTTTTAATTCTAAGGAATTAAACAGAATTATTCAAATGGCCACAAGATGTCACCACCTCTTCATAGCAGTCGCCTGATGGAGCTATTCATAGGGCAGGGGAAAACCCAACCATCAATGAGCAGCTTCAGCTCGTCTAAGCAGTGCACAGAGAACTAACCGCATGTACGCAAGTATATAAATGTGATATCGATCACATAATAGGAGTTTTTATACATGCATATTGCCTGTAACACAAAAATGTAAATATCTATTCTGTAATGTAAATATAGACTCTATAATGTAAATGAAAACAAAATGAGCTAGAAAGGTCTGTGTTCTGAGGTTTTCCCACTCTTCCTAGAAAAATAAACAAGAATTTTCCTGTTAAAAGCTGTGGTTTCTGAGTGTGACTTTGTGCCAGCTTGCTCTGCTTCCAGGAAGAATGGGTTTGCTCTGGAAGAGAATGTTTGCTACAAGAAATAAAAGACAGAGCAAGCGAGCTCTCCTTCTGGTTTGGATAGCCTCTAAGTCACAGTTGGGTGATGACGTGCCCCAACATCCCATGTGTAAATATGTAAATAAGACAATAGGATTATGCACGGGAGTAAGCACATTAAGCCTGAGAACTCAAGCCAATTCTCATCATCTTGGAAAGTAGTTTTTAGATGTTACCACTGTCTGATCCCTGTCTTGAAACACCCACAATCCATGTCAAGGAAGTTGTGAATGCCCCATCCCTGGCAGTGTTCAAGGCCAGGTTGCACAGAGCCTTGGGTGGGATGGTTTAGTGTGAGGTGTCCCTGCCCATGGCAGGGGGCTAGAACTAGATGATGAGGTCCTTTTCAACGCAAACCATTCTATGATTCTATGATTCTATGATTCTATGATTCTATGTTCTTAGCTTTGTTGAAATACATTCTCCCTATTTTCCTTTTCCAGCGCAGCACATCCGACTGGGGGTACGTTGGAGATCTGGTGAGTTTTTTCCCTCCTCCATGGAAAATAATCCTGAACAAAGTGATTTTCTAGTTAACCATTTTTTGGAAATCAATTCTTTTGTTTGTTCAGGCCCTTGTTTTTACTGCTGGTTGGGTATTAACGTCTTTTCTTTAAACAGAGCACTGTTTGCACAACGCTGTTTGTACAGCTACTCTTGCAGAGAGAAGGGTATGGTAAATATGAAGAAATAAGCATCAAAAGTGATAAGACAAAAACAGTATCTTAATATACCACTGTAATACCATTCTCCAACTGCCATAGCTTAACCATTTAGGTCAGTAACTAATGCTTCAGGTCTCCTTTATTTAAGACTCTCGTTGTAATTGTAAGCTCTCTTCTCCTCAGTATACGGTGTTGAAGATTACTCTGTACCCTTCTATGCTGGATTGCACCAATAGAGTCATTCCAAAATTGCATGGTCAAAAGCAAGGAAAACATTCCAGCTTAATAAATTCCCTCTTTCAGCTGAAGTGTTATAATGAGCTACATTGACATTAGTATCCTGTCACAATTGCCAGGTAAAATATGGAGGTGTCCTGAACTTGAGTTCATATCCCATCTAGCTGCCATATTGTAAGGAACAGCAGCTGCATAAAAGGCACGGAGACTATGAAAGGGATTGATATTCCCCTCAAGGGCATCTTTTCTTGCTGTGTCCTAAATTCACGGAGCCATTTTATCAATCACAGGTGGAGGACGATGACAAGATAGGTCTCTACAGCTACAAAGTTCAATCCACTATAACATCAAGGCTGGCCAACACGATGATCCAAGCCAAAATGGTGAATAACGCAAAACGGCCCCAGCACATAGTGTTTGATGTACAAGTCCCCAAAGGAGCTTTTATTGACAACTTTACTATGTAAGTAGTGGGCAGGTATCAGTCTTGTGCTCTGGCAGGACTCAGTGTGGTGAGAGGGTATTGCTTGTAAAAGCAAAACACCTCTTACTTTCCAGTGTAAGTAAGTTTAACAGGCTTACTCATAGAGAAGAAGGGTCATGCCGTCATACTGTCTGTCCATCCATCTCTTCCTCTCCAGTAATTACTGGGCCATTGGCCAACATCAACAATATTTGACAAAAGATCAGAAGCCTCAAATAGACCAAGCTCCCACCTCTCTTGTGCAAGTTGGCACCAGATCAAAGGGGAGGGAGGAGGAGACCCAAATTAGAACAGACAGAGTCTAACCTGGTTCAGTATCCATTCGGAGATGCAGCAGCCAGCTTGCTGGTCAGGAGATGTGTCCTGATCCATGTTCCATAACAGCCATGACATTGGTAACTGCTTGGCCAGCCCAAAGAACAGGGAAATGGTGAAGGAGATGAGGGAGGGAAGAACCTCATAGTGTGAGGTGTCCCTGCCCATGGCAGGGGGGTTGGAACTGGATGATCTTGAGATCCTTTCCAACCCGAACTATTCTATGATTCTATGATTCTATGAACCTCCTTAGAGTACAAGAGTGCTGCGACTTGGAACAAAAAAGCAGGTAGGGGAAAGATAGAGATCTAATGGAAACCAGACTTCATTCCTTTGGGGTTAAACAAGAGCCTTATTATTTCATTTCCCACCAGCTTAGATTTCACTGGTGTTTTGCTAAAGGGAAGAAACAGTCATTGATTGTAAAGTTGTTTCTTTTGCAAGCTGACTGTGCTTTTCTCTCCTAGGGATGTCAATGGTATAACATTTACCAGCCAAATCCGGGAAAAATCTGAAGCCAGAAAAATGTATGCTCAAGCAAAAGCCAAAGGCAAAGCTGCCGGGATAGTAAGGTATAGAGACCTTGGCATATGGGAATTATATTGAACTTATTCATAGGAGAGCTAAGGGTGACCCGTCCCAGGAGGAGGGAGCTCTGCGAAGGAAAACGGGTTGCTATTTAATTATCAAGGACTTAACTTGTGTTTCTGCTTTCAGCTTGATAAAACATTGTGCTAAAGGACAACTGCAGTTCCCTGACGTAGGCCACAGTTAGAATCGGACCCAGCAAATGCATAACTCTAAACCAAAATGCAAAGAAGCTCTCTTGCTCACTGTATTTTCTCAAAATAACCCCACAGTTGACTTTTCAGGAGCAATGCCTTGGATATGGAAAACTTCAAAACCGAAGTGAATGTGCCCCCAGGGACAAGGATCCAGTTTGAACTTCACTACCATGAAATGATTCGAAGGAAACTGAGCTCATATGAGCACATCGTGTCTGTGAAGCCGGGACGCTTGGCAAAGCACATGGAGGTAAAGTAGAGCTGGTGTGTGTAGGCAGCACCCAATGAGTGAGGAGTCCTCACTAGGAAAGCAGACAAGGCTCCTACAAGTCCCACAGCAGGCCACTTCATCTGCGGCTCCTTCCTTCCGTATGGGCTTGGTACAAATAGGTCACTTGTAAAACACAAACCAGCATTAAACACTTCAAACCAGGAACTATGGTGGCTACAAAAGTGAGGAGCAAATGTGTCCTGCTTCCTCTCGTGCTAACACAGCTGGGTATCTTCTGAATCGAGACTGACTCACGTCAGAACCACTTGGGCAAATCAGCCTCGGCCTGTATATACCTTTGTGTAAACTTGCCTTAACTGAAGGAAAACAAACAACATTTGCTATTTATTTGGAACAGTGCTCTTCACAATAATCCCCATTCCATAGGATAGCGTCTTACGAGAGCAGATGTTTGCTGAATACAGAGCTGCCTGCCAGAAGATGACTTATCTTATTCCTACCCTCTTTCTTACACTCCTCCAAAGGTGTCCTTTGTCATGCATCAACAGACACAAGATACAGGGATAGCTGAACATTTCCATCTGTCCATTCTTATATGTCTGTTTCATAAATGTCTTCTTGAGCTTGTCATGGCTTCAGCACAAGCTGCGTAGAAGTTTGCTGCTCATGTTTCCTTGGTGCAGGCTCTGATCTGTTTCAAGCCATGTCTTGCCTACTAGTACTCTTACTAACTGTTCAGAAACACAACTGGAAAAAGACCTCATCTCATGCTGACAAGATCAAAACTTTATTTTCCAAATCACCTTCGCTATCCAAATAAAAGCAAGAATACTCTCTGTCCCGTCAGTAGCATGAGTAGAGAGGAAGAGGACTCATCACCTGGTGGTCCTCATGGCCTCCCAAACCAAAGAAGCATTGAGGCAGGGACACTTCATGCTTCTTTTGTGCTTTCAGCATAAGCAATGGTACCACCCTTGCCTCCTATCCCACCACTTGCCCCAGGGGATAAGAGAGAGAAGAAAAATGAGCATTTCCACCAAATCTTATTTATTCTTTGGACATGAACCCTACCATAAATGAGACTGGCCCTACTGGATCATTCTCAAAGGCAACCCACCCCCAGCTGGAGTTTGGCTGTGGAGGGTTCATAAGATCCTAGCATGACACTGGCAGTGCTTCATATTAAAAGTCCTTTCTTCCTGCCTTTAGGTGGATGTCCGCATCATTGAGCCACAGGGACTTCGTTATGTGCATGTTCCTAATTCACTTGGAGATCATTTTGATGGAATCACTACCATCTCCAAGGGGGAGAAAAAGGTAACAGTCATAGACTAGAAGCAGCATGAAAAGCTTCAGTTTTCACACTTGCTCCAATGCAGCCTTGGTGTTTTATCATACCTGCTGGAAGCATGCAAAAATATGGCAAGAAAAACTATAGTGTCTTCATTACTGATACCTAAATGTATGTACAAGATGCTCAAATACTACTGTGACAGCAACATAGAAACAGCGTCCATCCATCTCTGTGCAAAGCTTTCGATTTGCTACTCTGAAAGAGCAAAGCACTGAGATTGGTGGATGTGAAAAAGGTAAGTGATGAATATCGAGTGGAATAACCAGTTTGGAATAACTCCATAATCTCAGTTTGAATTGAGAACATCTGCATAGAGACTTATTCTAGAACTGCTCTATTGCTTAACATTCTTGTCTTAGCTTTTTCTAGCATAGCTCTTGGCTATAAGTAAACCCTCCAACAGTAGAGACATTTGTCTCAAACAGCTTTAAGCAGTGACTCTGGGAGGGTACACTTACACAGACACTCTTACATAGACATTTAATGCAGGATATGTGAATCAGGCCCAGAAAGTCTGTCTATAAGAATGCTGAGGAGGGACTCTTCATCAGGGACTGCAGTGACAGGACAAGGGGTAACGGGTTCAAACTGAAACAGGGGAAGTTTAGATTGGATCTAAGGAGGAAATTCTTTCCTGTGAGGGTGGTGAGGCACTGGAATGGGTTGCCCAGGGAGGTTGTGAGTGCTCCATCCCTGGCAGTGTTCAAGGCCAGGTTGGACAGAGCCTTGGGTGGGATGGTTTAGTGTGAGGTGTCCCTGCCCATGGCAGGGGGGTTGGAACTGGATGATCTTGAGGTCCTTTCCAACCCTAACTATTCTATGATTCTATACTGCTATAATAACATATTAGGCAGTATTGTTTCTTGATATCCAGGCTCAGCTTTATGCCACACTCACCCGCATTTCTAGTTTAGCAACTAATTTCAGAGGTGCTATGTGGCTGTACAACGTCTTATCTTCTCAGGAAACTTCAAGTCATTGAGTCAAACCAGAGACAGAATCATAGAACAGTTAGGGTTGGAAAGGACATTAAGATCATCCAGTTCCAACCTCCCTGCCATGGGCAGGGGCACCTCACACTAAACCATGCACCCAAGGCTTTGTCCAACCTGGCCTTGAAAATATACATATATCCATTAAGTCTGCGTAACCAATCAGGCAGTGCTCAAGGCCAGGTTGGACAGAGCCTTAGGTGACATGGTCTTGTGTGAGGTGTCCCTGCCCATGGCAGGGGGTTGGAACTGGATGAGCTTAAGGTCCCTTCCAATCCTAACTATTCTATGATTCTGTGATGAAAAGGATTACTAGTACCAAATTTACAGACAAGCTGAAAGCTCTTATTTTGGAAAAGTATCCATTAAAAAGCTATTAAGAATGTTGATAAAATTATAAAGCATTTAAACCAGTAAAAAACACATATGACTTACTAGAATGACAACATACTACTTACCACAAGTGGTTTGCACAGCTCTAATTGAAATATTTGGTGCTCTGGATGGGTCATCTGATTTGTTTCACAGTTGCCACCCCTGAATCAGCATATCCAGGCAAACCTTACTGCTGTTTTTCTTTTGAAGTGCCAAAGTCCATTTTCCACTTGAACTAAGAGCACAAATAAAGAAAGAAGAAAAGCATTCAGTGGAGTAGGATATTTCATGAGCAGACAAACTCTTTCTGTGTCAATGACCCACCTCTCTCACAGCACCTGACTGACTGGTGACCTCTTCTCATTTCAAGGCTCACGTTTCTTTCAAGCCCACAATGGCTCAACAACGAAAATGCCCCATGTGCTCATCCACAGCAGTAGATGGGAACTTCGTGGTGCAGTATGATGTGAACAGGGAAACCACGGGTGGAGAACTGGAAGTAAGTGTTTAACTGGGATGGGAGACCCTGAATACAAGAACTGCTGTCATTAAGCAAACTGCGCTAAATAACATTCATGTTCAGAAAGAGCTCCATACCCATTTGAAAGAACAGAGAGATTTTAAGTGGTAAAAATGGATTTATTTCATTTATGACTAAGACATGGTCCTACTTATAGTCAGGAGCCTATTCCTGCCTTATCCAAAAAACAATGTCTTTTATACCTATCAGCATTCTGATGATTTATTGTTGGATCAGAAGACAGCATCATTGGATGTTGTACCAATACATCATAAGGAGACAACCAGAACATCACTATTTTTATGTTAACATGAAGCAGAATTATGGGGTTGAATTATTACAGATGGAACAGTCTTACAATGTTTTTCGTTCCTTCCTATGCTCATGCATGGCAGCTGTCTGAGACCCAGGCTCTGCTTTCCTTGATGAAAAGTAAAGACTATGGAGTATAAAAGGTATATAAAGGTATATAAAAGGTACATAAAAAGTACAAAAGGCTACAAAACTATGCAGAGCTGAAAGTTAGAATTGGCCCATAAAGAAGAATAACATTTCCTGCTGTTATTGTCTTGAGTTTTCTGACATCTTTACTACAGCTCACTTCACTGTGATTTCACTTTGCAGATTTTTAATGGCTATTTTATTCACTTCTTTGCTCCGGAAAATCTTGATCCTCTGCCCAAAAACATTTTATTTGTTATAGATGTCAGTGGCTCAATGTGGGGACTGAAAATGAAACAAGTAAGTGTTTGACCTCTATTGCAAAACGAACCTCCTACCAACCTTTGCACGTGCCTTATCATTGAATCCTGTAGCAGGCTGGCAGTCAGAATTAGAAGCTTTACACTTCATCTCACTGAAATAGGAAAATCCATGGTGAATCAAAGACTCCATGGTTTTACTCTTTATTGCAGCGCTCCTTCCATGCTGTAAGGAAGAGGTGATGCCATCGTAATATGGATTTTAGCTGTAGATTAAAGTTTTGATTGACAAATGACCAAGCATTTTGCAAAGGTTCTAATCTCCTCTCGTGAATCCTGGGAAAGCCTCAGCAGGGAGAGGCTTTCCCTGCTTTCAAAAAGCTGTGGACGTTGCTGACAGCCTGCTGAAGAGCAGTAAGCATTGTTTAGACAACGCAACCCATGAGATGAGGAGGGCAATGTAAAACGTGAGATGATTTACTCTGCAAAAGAAAAGACTTAGAAGGGCATAATCAGCCTCCAAATATGTGAACAATTGTTCTAAAAGGGAAACTCATCAACTGACATTCGTGCCCTCCCAGGGTAGAATAAGATGGAATCAGATGGATATACAGGAAAGATTTATATTGGATATTAGGAGAAGCTTTGTACTGCTGAGAGGGGAGTTTGGGAGATTGCCTATCATGTCACTGAAGGTCTTTAAGAACTGGCTAGACAAACGTTGGTAAGGGATGATCTAGATATAATTGAATTGTTTTGGAGCACAATACTACCTCTTGGCATATTGCTTCCTTGGGGAAATCAATGCTACACAATTGGATCCAGCTTTATTGTCCCTTGTTTAAATCACACATCTTCAAACGGATGTTACCCAGCCTGAAACGACAGCACTGCAGACAGAGCTAAGCCTCCTGAGCTGATACGAGCAATTCCTGTCTCCTGAACCACGTCATACAAACTGTTTCTGTCTCTCACCTGTATCAGCAGGAGTTAAGCAAGGATGGGTTGAGTTGAATTCCTGCTAATTGCATTTTTAATGTGATTCTTCAATCACATTAAAGTTCAACTTTATCTAAGTGCGAAAAAGGAGAGAGATTTGGATAGCAGATGCTGTTCTGGATTCCAGTACTCATGTTCTTATTCATGAAAGGCATCTCTCTGCCTATAGTCACAAATTAAGAACATGCTTTCAGCAACACGAAGCATAAACTCATCTTTCCTTAACTTTCTTCTTCTCAGACCATCGAGGCCATGAAGGCAATACTGAGTGAGCTCCGTGCTGCTGATCAGTTCTCCCTTATCGACTTCAACCACAATGTCCGATGCTGGAGAGATAATTTAGTCTCAGCCACCCCATCACAGGTTGAAGAAGCTAAGAAGTACATCCAGACAATCCATCCCAACGGGGGTATGAGGTTTTGATTGCAAGGTGCTCATGGAAGTTAGGTATCACAGGAATGGGTACTTCAGACAACCCTCAGATTGGCAGGGTATTCCCATCAATAAATCTGATTCCTAAGACGGGAAAAGCATGCCTTGGGCTAAAGGAGAGCAAGGATTCGAGTTTCTTGTTAGGGAATGGGCTGGCATTTCCTTCTACTGATTAAGCCAAGACAGATAGAACATAGACCACTGAACAGCTGCCTTTAATCTGTGTTCTGTCTCCAGCCTCACAGATCCCAAATATCATAGAATCATAGAATGGTTTGGGTTGGAAGGGACGTAAAAGATCATCTAGTTCCACCCCCCTATCATAAGTAGGGAGATAAAACAAGGCTGACTCATGCCTTTGTAAAGCAGACCATAAGCAGCCCAATTCCAGGGTATCCACTGCCTGTAAATGGTACACTACACCGTGATAGATGGAGATCAGTGCAGCAGCAAAGACACAAGGGTTATCGATGTGCCTGAGAATGGTCCTGTAGCAATTAGGACTTTTCCCCAGGAAAAGGTGGCAGGATCAACAGCCCAACTGAAGTGCACCTACACCAATGCACGCAGCATGGGTAACAAACAGGGGGAGCTGGAAGCAATGGTGCAGCAGGAAAACTATGACATAATTGCTATCATGGAAACATGGTGGGATGACAGGCACACCTGGAGTGCTGCCATGGATAGCTACAAACTCTTCAGAAGGGACAGGAAAGGAAGGAGAGGAGGTGGGGTAGCCCTCTGTGTTAGAGAGTGTTTAGATTGGACTTTGCTGAGTCCTGCATTTGGGCCACAACAACCCCATGCAGACTTGGGGAAAAGTGGCTGGAAAGCTGCCCAGTGCAAAAGGACCAGTTGGTAGCTGGCTGAACATGAGCTGTCACTGCACCCAGATGGCCAAGAAGGACAAGAGCATCCTGGCTTATATCAGAAATACTGTGGCCAGGAGGACCGGGGAAGTGATCCTCCTTCCTGCAGGTATTTAGAAGGCCGGTAGATGTGGCTTTGGGGGACTTTTTCATTGGTGGACTTGGCAGTGCTGGGTTAATGGTTGGACTCGATTATCTTAAAGGGTCTTTTCCAACCTAAACGATTCTACGATCTGTTAAATGCCACAAATTGTTCTCATGTTTTGTGCCTTCATCCCTTTCTGACAAACAAGGATAGTTGCCTTTTTCAGCCTTACAGCACTTCGGATGCTTCGTTTGTAAGTGCTTGAGCTATTTGTACGGAAGGGGCTTATGATCATTTCAATCTATTGCTCTCTGAAGTGCAGTTGTGTTTATTTGTTCAGTTCTTTGTACACTGGTAGTGTGTGGAAAGCTCTCCCAAACATCAGAGACTTCTGGTGTTGTGGCACCTTCGTTTCAAGGACCTTTCGCTAGCAACATATAAGGTAGAATCAACATGAAGTTATAGACTTGCCCGAGATCATCACTGTGCTGGGATTATGAGTGCCTCATAAGCCTCATAAGCCTGGCTTTGTTACCCCAAAAGAATTGGCAGAATAGCTAACAGACCTGCTCCCATCCAGCAAAGCCATTTTGCAAAGCAGCATTTTATTATCCTGTCTCTGAAGCCACTATTTTTTTGCTTTCTTGACAAAGAAATTACTTCGAATATGCTGTTTCTCTCATGCTGATTTCTTATTCTGTCCCTTCTGTGCACAAGCCAAACCTTTAGATAGGCTCAATAAACATCTACCTCTTCTTCTCCAATCAAGATAACCAAAGAACAGGCTGATGCCAGCAAAGAAAGTTTCTTCTTGCTCTCATTCAATCATCAGCCTGCAAATGATTTGCCTACAGCAAATAGTTCCCAACACCACAAATGGTCCCACTGGAATCAGTGATGAGGAATGGGTGGGAACACATAAAGATGACAGCCTGAGATGAAAAAAGGAACCACAGTGCAAGCAGATGTGCTGTAAGCATCACATAGGTGGGATTTTGCTGCTTCAGTCGCAGGTCTGGTCCATGCTGATTAATTCCACTAGAATCTCAGAGCTCATCTGGATTCAACAGGAAACTCAACAAGAATCAAAACTGTTTTCTTCATTGTGTCTTTGACAGGCACAAATATCAACGAAGCTCTTCTCCGAGCTACATTCATCCTGAACGAAGCGCAGAACTTAGGCATGTTGGACCCTAACTCAGTCTCCATGATTGTATTGGTGTCTGATGGAGACCCGACAGTAGGTAAGGATCCTGCTTTAGGTGAGAAGAAAGAACAGTGGGATTAGCCTGGGAAAAGCACACAGCATGTAGATGCTTGACAGTAAGCTTGAAAAGTTCTATTCCATTTTCTTCCAATGCTTGTGATGCTCTTTTGCCAAGTGCTATAGGTGCTATGGGGCTTTGCTGGGAGGCTTTGAAAAGATTATGTCACGCAAGTGATCCACTTCTTGCAATTACAAATGAACAAATCCTGTAAGAGAGGTAATCACAATAGCCTTAGGAAAAACAGCTTTTTCCAATGATCTTTGCCCACAAAGATCTATGTAGTCCCACAAGCAACATCAAAATCAGGAGAATCAAGTAGAAAGCAAGTTAATTCTGATTGAGTTTGGTACAGGTTGAAAGCACTCCCTTACTGCAAGCTGCTGTAAGCCTTACCGCAAGGCTGATGTTAAAAAAGTCAGTCCCAGTGGTGGCAGAGAACATCTTGAGTACAAGAAACAAGTAAAACCTTTACGGAGATGTCTTAGTCTTCAGAGAGCTTGAAGTAATAACCCTGTGAGAAGTCCAGATGTGTTACAATTACAAACTCCCCAGGAAGTTAATGAGGCCTGGATAGACAAAGAATATGCATCAGATACCAAAAACCAGAGTTCAGAGGGACCAATTTCAGTAGAAACGATTTGATAACCTACATCCAGGAGAAGCTTAAATGTCACTGCAGGTAAAGCAAAATGAAGATTCAGCATCTGGGTTAGTTGTCCAGGTTAGTTCTCTAAGAGAGAATCAGAGACACTGGAAGAGCATGAATGCGTTTACATGGATGCAGACTTCTTCCATTGCTCAGATGGGTATCACCCTTTGTGTCCCTCCAAGGTGAGCTAAAGCTGACAACGATCCAGAAGAACGTGAAGCAGAGCATCAAAGATGAGTTCTCTCTCTTCTGCCTTGGCATCGGGTTTGATGTAGATTACGATTTCCTGCAGAGGATCGCAACCGACAACCGCGGCATGGCCCAGAGGATTTTTGGGAATCAGGAGACTTCTGCCCAAATGAAGGTGCATTTCTGGCCCGCTCCCGTTCTGTTCACAGCTCTGCAGCTGGGTAACTCCACGGAGCTACTGTAGGTACACAGGTTTCTTCTGGAGAGCCCTGCAAGATGACAATCATGTATTAGCCTAAGTGCTGCTAGTTACAAGTTTTGTGGCTATAATACACACTTGACTTCTCTGTGTAGCATTTCTATTCTATAGAACAGTCCTAACCATAAAAAGGATGATTTTCTGAATTAAAATTAAGGCCTAGATTTTACCTGAGGCTGCTTCAGCACTAGAAAAAAAGCCTGGATATAAATGCTAAATGATAATCCAAGCTTTTCCAGAGTAAGAAAAGGTTCAATTCTAGGAGGCTCTGGATCCAAATCTGAGCAGCAATTACTGATGAGCAAACTCTTGCTTCTGTTTCTCTTCACTGGCATCACCCCCTATGCAGGCTTCTCATACTTCTTTCCCAGCGTATGTATGACAGGACACGCTGCATGGTGCTCTGCCGAACAGCAGCTCCGAGAGTGTAGCCCCTCAGTATGAGACAGCCTCCACCCATAGCACTACCTGGGTACCTGTTTTCCCTCCCTGGTCTCATATGTAAAACCCAGCTGTGCACACATCCCAGTTCACATCAGCCAGGTGCAAGAGAAAAGGGCAGACTGTCTACAGCAGAGAATCGAATACAAGTGAGACATAGGTCTAGTTTTTGGCAAGAATTAGGCAGAGAGCAGCTGCATGTCTTGCACGGTAGCCAAGAGCTGACCAACCTGATAATAGAGTCAGGCCCATATTCACTTGTGTTCAAGCCTCATAGATATTGGAATAACACAGCCCATGAGCTCTGACCATCCTTTGACTTCCACCGGATCTTCTGGATTGGACCAGACCCCCTTGCTATACCCTCTTGCAAGCGTACTAAGGTCCAAGTATAAAGAAGTCTGTGTTCTCGGGAACCAGCAAAGCCCCACTTGCCCATTAGGGCTCCAGTTTTTGTCACCTGCTGTCCCTTCAGTAAGTGGTGCATGCGGGAGGGTTGTGCTGGGTACAACAGACTCACTTCTCTGCCTCCTTCCGCCTCAGAACTTCTACAACCAGGTCTCCACCCCACTCTTGAAGAAGATTCAGTTCAACTACCCCCAGGAGTCAGTGTCGGACGTCACCCAGAGCAGCTTCCACAACTACTTTGGTGGCTCAGAGATAGTAGTGGCTGGGAAGGTGGACACCGACAACCTGCAGCACTTGGAAAGCATTGTCACAGCGACCGCGGTGAGCGGAGGTGTCCGTGGGTTACCTGCTCCTGGGCTTTGGGCTGGTTCATTGATTCCTGCGTCCCCCTTGCTGGAGGTTGTCCATTCGGGTTCTGGGTGGGAGCATCGGGAAACTCATGGGATGTCTGTCCAACAACATCTCACAATAACTTCAAGTACAGCAATGAATAGTCACTACCTGCAACCTGCAGCCTGCCAGAGGAACTTCCTTCTGATGTATGAACCATGCTAAACCCAATTGCAAATCAGACTAAGACTGTGGAGTCCTCCCTTCGTGCTTTGTGAAGGTGCATGGTTGATCCCCAAGCGTAGCTCCTTTCGTGGCTGAACATCCCACTCCTGGGGAGCTCAAACTGGTGGATCTACAGTGTGTCAAGTCCTAGAGCTGTGCTTTTATGCTCTGTCTTGTGCCATGTGTGATGAGACCTTTCCCATGCTTTCAGGGCTGCTTTTCACGGTGGAGTGAGGTGGGGTGGGAATTCTACATCCAGATCCTTCTTCCTGCGGAGGAACCAAAATATCCACACTCTTACGGGGCTTAGGAGTTGCCATTTGTGAGTTGCTGGAAAAAAACACAAATATGTTCAATATCCTGACAAAACATGGAGCGGGCCATGGATCTGCAGGAGAAAGGGGAATTCGGTTCCTGTTCCTCAATAGCAATTGGGTGTGAAAAGGCCTGAGGGGAGGAAAGCAGAGCTCTGCTCTTTTGGCATGTGGTAGGACCCTCTTTGGCTACTGCTGACAGCTCCTTTACCTATTTTACTCCACTGTCACTCAAGTGCCTTTAGCAGAAGACCCTCTTGCTGCAGCTCCCCTCCCCATGGCATTCAGTGCTGGGACTTTCTGATCTAGAAGCGACATGGGCAGAGCCAGAGTGCATCCTTAATGCCATCAGGCTAGAAGGAGAACTCAAAGCTACCACATTCTCCTGGCTCACTCTCCATTGTCTTTATCACTCGTTAATTGCATAGGCGAATGCAGAGCTAGTCATGGAGACCCTGCGAGATGTTGAAGAACTGGATGGCTTCATGAAGAAAGACAAATATGCCGACCCCGAATTCACTAGGAAGCTGTGGGCCTATCTGACCGTCAACCAGATGCTGGCAGAGAGGTGAGGAGAAAGGTGGTCTGTGATGGGAACGAAGAGAAGCTTGAGGGTAATACGGCTCTGAGAGCACAGCCGTGAGGTGTTTCACAACCATCAGGGTTTCAAATGGGGAAGGCGAATAAATGGAAATAAAGGTAGGTGATGTCTTCAGGCACATTCCTCCTCTCAGCACTCACAGATAACAGGGAATAGAGTTTGGGAATGGTTAAGTAAAGGAATAAGGGACTACCAGACCTGGCTGTGGGGCTGAGTGAATGAAACTGATGGGAAATTTCCCTCATGGAGCCTGAGTAAAACCTATGGAGCAGTTCAGGATGAATGCCCTCTGAAGCAGAAAGAGTTCCCCTGCTGAGACCAGGAGGTGAACTGGGCTTCTCTGAGTCCAGGCCAAAGCCCACAGGAGCCAAAAATGGTCTTCTTATGGAGAGTGCATTCACACAGGCCATCAGCGTTTCCTTCTTGCAACACCCATCAGTTTGGCACTGGGACCACTCTGCGGAGCATCTGCCCCATAGAGCTGCTAACCATGCCTTCTGTTTCATTTTCCATCCAGAAACACAGCTCCCACTGCAGCTTTGAAGAGAAACATCACCAAATCCATCCTCCAGATGTCTCTTGACCATCATATTGTTACCCCCTTCACAGCTATGCTGATAGAGAACGCTGAGAAGGATGAGATAATGCTGGCAGACCAGCCCAAAGACCCCAGGAGGGGCTGCTGCCCAGGTCAGTGTCTCTGTTTGTTACTCAACCTCTCATTTTGGCTTTGTTCTTCTTCAGTTGGAAGAGCATCCATGTTCATTATTCACTCCAGGTATTCGTGCTTATACAGTAGCCTGTATTTTCAATGAAAGCTGACCATATCTTCAGACAGTTTGGGAGCATCCTGTTACACAAGTGCATTTTGGAGCCATTGGCTTCAGTGAGGACTGAACGTGACAACATTGCAATGATGAGGTTTCCAGTAAGTCTACAGTGTCACAAGCTGTACGTCTTCTTGGTGGGACAGATACGTCTAGCTCCCTGTAGAATTGACTAAACCATATTTTAGCATCACTTTTAAGCCTTGGAAGCTTGGAATCGGAGCTGTTGGAACAAGAGAGTCCCTTATTAATTAACTTCTGTATTTAAATGCATTACTTCAATACATGTTCCAAGGTCCTTGTTACAGCAACCTCATGTCCAGCCAAATGAGGAGGGATTGGCTGCTCTGGTAGAGTCAGCCTCAGAGCAGTAGCTGTTGACATCCGTGGGTGTTTAAGATATCCCAAGTCACCCCTGCACAGCCATGTGCTTCCAACAGAGCTTAACAGCAGCTATTTTGCACCCTCACAAGCCAAGGGTTTGAAAAAGCACAACTGTTGTTATCAAGAGAACACTGACAGCGTGATGCAAAGAAAGTGAAAGATCGGCTTCCTCAGCAACTGGGTGCAGTGAATTAAAACCTATTTATAAATGGGAGAGTTTACAACTGGTTGTGAAGGAAAGAAGCAACTTTATACCAGTGAGCAACATCATCCATCTCTCATTTCACACTAGAAACGAACCTCCACGCACGTTCTGCATTCCCACATCTCCAGCTCCTGGATAACTCTAATAATGTCCTGATTCTGGCCCAGTGAAATGGAGTTCTGATGTCTGTCAATTGGTATCTTGAGGTTTATTTGTTCTTTGATTTTAAAGTCTGCAGCTGAGAGCCAAAGAGAAATGAAGTTATTTCTACTGCATGCTACGACCCACAACCACCAAATCACTCCCCACAGAAATAGCATGTGTTGCATTCATGTATAATGAATTCATTATAGTGGCACCAGCTGACTAATTCAGGCCATAATTATCTTGATTTAGATGATGTAGAGGATTTGAGTAATTTTAATATAGGTTCTTGTGGCTTTGTGTTTGATGGAACAGTCAAAACTTAACGCTGAAATCAGGGTCAAGGCATCTGTGGATTTCAGGGACAGTGGGGCATGTCTCCTGAGCCTTAGCACAGGACAGAGACTGTAAAAGCGATATCAAAGTAAATCTGTGCTTAGGATTGTGCGATACATGGAATGTACCAAACAGTTTGCATATACAAGGCATAGAATGGGTAATCTGAAAGAGGTTTTCCTGCCTGTCCTTGTGCAACTCCCATAAGAGCTGCACTGTCTTCATAGCCAGAGACTGTGCCTTCCACTGAAATCACTTACTTCTCAAAGGACTAAATGTTCTTTATCATGCCGGACATTGTGAAACCGGGCTGTGCATGGGAGAGCTTCTTAGAACCATAGAATCATAGAGTAGTCTGGGTTGGAAAGGACCTCAAGATCATCCAGTTCCAACCCTCCTGCCATGGGCAGGGACACCTCACACTAAACCATCCCACACAAGGCTTCATCCAGCCTGGCCTTGAACACTGCCAGGGATGGAGCACTCACAACCTCCCTGGGCAACCCATTCCAGTGCCTCAGCACCCTCACAGGAAAGAATTTCCTCCTTAGATCCAATCTAAACTTCCCCTGCTTCAGTTCTAACCCGTTACCCCTTGTCCTGTCACTGCGGTCCCTGACAAAGAGTCCCTCCCCAGCATCCCTATGCATTCTTCATGCATAATAGTCTGTGAAATTCATCGGACGTGGGAAATCAGAAGTCTCTGCCCAGGTTTTGGTTCCTGTATTATCTGCACTGAATTCACATGTAACTGTGCTAATGGAGATAACACTGCCTATGGCTTCAATTAGGGCTGCAAGAAAGAAGGTGCCAACGGAGGTTTGGATCTGGCTGTGCAATCTTCTGTCCTGCTGCTGTCCCCCAGCTCCTTTTCCCCCTTACTCCTCTTCAGAGTAGGGCCAGCAGATGTGAATACATGCCCTGCTTCAGCTCTTCTTGTTTCCAGCCAAACATATGAAACAAACCAAGTTTAATGGATCACCGAAGATCATACTGGTTTATGAGCTAAGTGGAAGAGAGAATACATTACATTCTCCTGCCTCCATCACGGCAAAGGCAGAGAGACTCTAGCAGGAGGGGACGCATTAAGGGATGGTATAGTAAATGCTTGCACTTATTTGCAGCTTCATTGATGCGGGTCATCCTAGGGCATGCAGAAAGAGTCCTGCATAGCTTATGGCTAGCTCAGCTGCCCTAGTGAGTCATATATCTCTGATGGTGACAGTGGGGTAAGTCCATCCCAATTTCCTCACACAAATGTGTCTGTTGTAAAGAGTTTTGTGCCTTCTGTACATTGATATAACATGAGGCTCTGATCTACAGCACTGCTTTAAACATTACACTGTTAAATGTGTCAGCAAGAACAAAATCCTACTTATGACTCTCCTTTAACAGGTACTTTGGGATTAACTCCAAATGCACCTAATAACAACAAAGGTATCCCCCCCTGGGCCAACGTCACAGCTGTACCCGTCAGCTTCATGCCTGAGCAAAGGAGTCCTCCAGTGTCCTCTCTGAGCATAAACAGAGGTAAGAGCTACAGTATTTCTCTGCAGAGAAACACCAGACAGCATCATTCATCACCTAATGCACAAATAGAAGTGATATAACCAAAGTTATTGGTTACTTTCGGAACTCCAGCTTCTGCGACAAGATGCCAAGCTCAGTTATGATGGAGGAGCCCATCAATTGTCTTAATTTTTCTTGTTGAGCTTGCCGGATTGGTGTAAAAGCAGTATCTTCATTTAGGGGGTAGTCTGCAAGAGAATAAGACCACTGCTGTGACTAGCTGCTAAAGCTACTTCACTGCCGTTGCAGAGGACATCAGTGTGAAGGGTTCTTGATACAGCCTCTGCTAACATCCAGCACCCAAGGAGCCAGCTTTTCTTTATGAAGTACTGAGTCATTTTGACTCTGAATACGTGAACCTGTAAAATATGCTCTAAGTTACAAGCATGAGGCTTAGCTTAGATCCTAAAGGGGAGACTGAGCTGAGCTCTTAGGCAGAAGCTCTTCCCTGTGAGGGTGCTGAGGCGCTGGCACAGGGTGCCCAGAGAAGCTGTGGCTGCCCCATCCCTGGCAGTGCTCAAGGCCAGGTTGGACACAGGGGCTTGGAGCAAGCTGCTCCAGTGGAAGGGGTCCCTGCCCGTGGCAGGGGTTGGGACTGGATGAGCTTTGAGGTCCCTTCCACCCAAACCATCCTATGGTTCCAATAGGATCCCAGCATCTCCATAGTCTGCTGCATGCCTGCAGCTGAGGCTGGTCACTGAGCTCACACTCAGCTTCTCTGCAGTAGCAGAGCTCTTGTAAGGTCCCCCCCATTGTCAATTACAGATGAATGCTCTGTGGTAGATAAAAACCTCTGAATGCACTGGTGGCTGATGGACCCTGTTAATGCTTGGGCCTTTGCCACGGGTTAGTGCCTGCTTAAGCACACCAGCTGTGAGAACCACTGCCTGTAAAAGCAGTGTAACTGCGATACCTCAGGGAGTCTGCCCGCGTGCAGGTGTGTGTATTCACATAGCTACCAAACAAAGAGCCATCAAACTCCTCCTCAGCGTAGCTCAGGGGTTAATCTAAGGGCTTGGTTAGTCAAGAAACTGCATGGAGAAGAAGGCGAGCAAGGCAAAGTTACCTGTCCAGCTAATACATGTATTTGGTACCAGCTAATACTGTATTTTTGTACCTGGAAATGTTGATGAGGACAGGCCTGGGCATCACGTTCAGGAAGATCAAGCATAAGGAAAGAATAAGGAAAAATGATTGCGGGCTATATTCAAGAGGCTTCATGTATATAGAAGATACAAGACATTCAAAAGCTCCTCCACCCTTGGAGGGCACCCACCCCACTGCTTCCTGCAGTCGTTCCTGGTCAAGGGGCTAGGATTTATCTAGTGCATGGAAGGAGTTAAATAGGTCCAAAAGATGAGGAAGAGCAGTGGCTGAATGGAAGCTGGATTACACTAAGTACGGGCAGGGATTGTATTCCCCAGAGGAGTTGATAGTCAGGATGTATCTTTACCCAACGTCTGTATGGTTGTATGGGCTTGTAATGCATCTGAGAGCTTCTTAGTTGGAGACAGTGATGTCCTGGGAGTGTGTCACTTCCAGAAACAGACAATAGACGGGCATGGGAGGCTGGATGTTAGCTTTGAACAGAGGTGTCACCCAAACCCAGCTTTCCATGCCTTAGGTCCTGCCCTGGATGTAAGCCTCAAATACGTGTCCCTGTCTGTTTGGTGTCCAAATGGGCCCTTGATCTCACCTGGAGGCTGGTTTCCATCATGAAGTGATAAAGTTTGGCTTCTATAACTCCAGGTTGAGCCTATGGCACCCTGGTGTGCAGCTGACCAGTTTAAATCACTGGTGCTCCTCAAGTCGATGTTATGTCCTTACCTTAAACAGAAGTATACAAAGAGAAAGCATCTAAGGGGCTTTGGTGAGGAGCATCTAAGAACTCCCTTAGCTACTGCAGGGGTACAAAGAGCCCTTGTCCTCACTGGGGAGTCTCCAAAAGTGCTTATAATCCTCCAAGAAAAGTGTCTCAGTCTTTGTGCGCTGCACCAGGCAGGTCTGTGCTGCTGCTCATGCTGGTTTCTTTCCCATACTTCAGTGGACAATGACCCACATTTCATCATACACCTGCCCAAGAGCCAAAGGAACATCTGCTTCAACATCAACTCGGAGCCTGGAAAGATCCTGAACTTGGTTTCTGATCCTGGGACTGGTAAGGGACGATAACATGGTCTGGTTTACAGCACTTTTCTCTCTCAGGTCTGAGAGGTGTTCAGAGGGAGCAGAAAGGCCTACAGGGAAGACCATGTGCTAACAGGAGCATGGCCAGCAGGTTGAGGGAAGTGCCTGTTTCCCTCCACATCTGGAGTATCGTGTCCAGTTTGAGGCTTGTCAGTACAAGAAAGCTGTTGACAAATTGGGTCAAATTGAGTGGTGGCCACCGAGACGATTATGGGGCTGGAGCACAGGACATGGAGGGAGAGGCTGCGTTTAGTCGTTGGGTTTAGTCAATCTTGTTGCTGTCTACAACTGCCTAATCAGAAGGTAAAGATGGAGCTTAACACATCTCCAAGATTCATAACTAAAAGACAAGAGGCAACAGACACAAGCTGCACAGTGAAACAGAAAGTAGGAGTGAGCATGAGGGAAAACTTTTTCACTCTGAAGAGGGCCAAACACTGGTAAAGAAACCAAGATAGGTGGGGAAATCTCCACGATAGGTGAGGATTTCTTCTCTTCTCTTCTCTTCTCTTCTCTTCTCTTCTCTTCTCTTCTCTTCTCTTCTCTTCTCTTCTCTTCTCTTCTCTTCTCTTCTCTTCTCTTCTCTTCTCTTCTCTTCTCTTCTCTTCTCTTCTCTTCTCTTCTCTTCTCTTCTCTTCTCTTCTCTTCTCTTCTCTTCTCTCTTCTCTCTCCTCTCCTCTCCTCTCCTCTCCTCTCCTCTCCTCTCCTCTCCTCTCCTCTCCTCTCCTCTCCTCTCCTCTCCTCTCCTCTCCTCTCCTCTCCTCTCCTCTCCTCTCTCCTCTCCTCTCCTCTCCTCTCCTCTCCTCTCCTCTCCTCTCCTCTCCTCTCCTCTCCTCTCCTCTCCTCTCCTCTCCTCTCTTCTCTTCTCTTCTCTCTTTCCTCTTCTTTCCTCTTCTCTTCTTTTTCCTCTCCTCTCTTCTCCATTTAGACACCTTTGTAAAGAAGAAAGTGGTAGATAAATACAAAGGAAATAAAACTGGATGCATCCCTAGTGGCAGGGAATAAAAATGTGTAAGTGTATTCCCAAAGGAATCAAAGGGAATCAGCCTCTTCACAGAGGGCTTTACCTCTCAGCATTTTCTTCTGGAATACATGTGAAGAGCAGTGAGTATTTGGAGGCAGGTAAATGAGTATTTGAAGCACATGCATTTGGAGCAATGAGTATCTGGAGATGTGGTACCGTTCCTCCACTGCTCCATGCTCTTCACACACAGCAATAAGCAGAAGCATGTAAGACAGTAATTTCACACAAGCAATGGCTTATGAATCAGCCCATACTGCACTAGACCTAACACCAGGTCCCACCAGACTGACATGCTAAAGGGATGAGCAGTAGCATCAGGAGGGGCTATAATAAATTACTCTCTTCTCTTGGCTGGCAAGATGACAAAAACAGGGGGTCGGAGGGGTTCCTGTTTCCGCTGATCCCATGGTACTCCCTGCTGAGATCGGAACTCCAAGTCTCTAAGTGGTGGTCCTGCTCTTCACAGGAGTGGTGGTCAATGGGCAGATCGTTGGGGCCAAGAGAACAGAGAATAAGAAACTCAACACGTACTTTGGCAAAATCGGGTTTTACTTCAAGAAGAAAGGCCTGAAAGTGGAGATCACCACAGAAACGATCACGCTCAAAGATGGATCTTACAGCATCACACTGACCTGGGCCGACACGGGCCACATCATCCGGAAGCAGTGAGTTGCTGAGCATTCCTAAGGAAACCATTGGCAGCATCGGACTGACCCAGCTGTGGGTGGGATCCAGGTCACAGAGATCCTGCATACGGGCACATGAATCATAGCTACATGTCTGAGCTCTCATTATCACTAATGAAATCAGGCAGTAGGGCCAGGAGAGCGATTCTGTTGACCAGACATGAGTAAAAAGAGATGAATTTGTCTCCCTCCCCCTGACTGCTTCAGCTAAGAAGAGGATTCAGTTGCCTCAGCAAAGCATCTCATGTTATCTGAGATACCTCCAGGGTTCCAGTGTCTGAAAGGGGCTGCAAGGATGCTGGGGAGGGACTCCTTATTAGGGACTGTAGCGATAGGACAAAGGGTGATGGGCTCAAGCTTAAACAGGGGAAGTTCAGGTTGGATATAAGGAAGAAGTTCTTTACTGTGAGGGTGGTGAGGCACTGGAATGGGTTGCCCAGGGAGGCTGTGAGTGCTCCATCCCTGGCAGTGTTCGAGGCCAGGTTGGATGAAGCCTTGGGTGGGATGGTTTAGTGTGAGGTGTCCCTGCCCATGGCAGGGGGGTTGGAACTGGATGATCTTGAGGTCCTTTCCAACCCAAACTATTCTATGATTCTATGATACCTGACGTGAAGAGAAACCTGAGTCAACATCCTACACCTTCACCTACAGACTGACAGCTGTTGGACACCCTACAGCACTAGACATTTAGGCAATAGGATCACTTCCAAAATCTCCCTTCACTGTAGCAAGAGCTTAAATTCGTGGGGCAAATTTGGGTTGCCTGAACAGGGCATGAAGTGTCTGTTCTATCAGCACTGTCCTGCCAGACCTGTGGGCACCATTCCCAAGGCTGTGGGGTTTGATGGACTCTCTGTCTTACCTGCCAACCCCAATCAGTTGTTTTGGATGCCCAAGAGCATCTCAAGGAGCCTGAGAGCTCAGGTGTGACTGAGCCCTTCCTTTGGTTCACCTCTCAGGCTGCTCATATCTGTGAAGAGAGAAAACAACGTCACGATCACCGTGGGTGAGGAGATGTCCTTCATGGTCCTGCTGCACCGCGTGTGGAAGCATCACCCCGTTAATGTTGACTTCCTGGGAATCTACATTCCCCCTGAGAACCAGTTCTCACCTGACACCCACGGGCTCATAGGTGAGGGATGCAGGATGGGAGGTGGGAACGGGGAGGGAGCTTGGCAGATCCTTGTGTGAATTCATCGCTGTGTCTCCTGATGGGGAAGGTGTGGAAAGGATTCAAATAGAATACGCGAGAGTCCTACAGGAAGCCCCAAGGACATTGTAGAACATCATAGACCAGGAGATAATTCCTCATCCCATCCAGGGAGGGTGTTTTCAATGGCCTGCCCAGACTTGGTGACACCGTGACAGGGCTTTCCCAGCCTAAAAAGGCTGAAACGGCCCCCTCAAGCCTTCCTCCCGAGAAGCTTTACATACAGACATCTGGATCTGTCTTTTCCAGCAAGGGTGTAAAACAAAAGCAAGGGCTCAGCTCACAGGGAAAACCAGACGCTGAGCACGGCAGGCCCAGTGCCCTGTGATCCATGTGGGATGCTTGCCTCCTGCAGCTACTTCGGTTTCCCACAGCAGCTTACACAGGAGCCTCCAAGGCTGTGAGGTGCAGAGAGCTCTAAACCTCTCTTTGACCAGGTCAGTTTGCGTCTGAACCAGAAGTGTCCATCCACCACCAAACCCCTGTGCAACCTCCGGAGAAACCACAAGCCATCATGGAAGTGAAAGGCAACAAGCTCACTGTTACCAGGTAGGAGTAATGCCCTTTATTGCTCTCCAAAATCTGACTTACTTTGGGGACGTCAGTGACTGCAGGCTTGTCACATCTCAAGGATTTGGGGGAAAATATCCCTGGTTTCCCTTTGCGGATAATCTGGTGTTAGTGGTTGCCAAAACTTGGGATAAGTTGGGTTCTTGTGCATGAACTGTGTTGTTCTCACAGCTGCCCAGCACCTGACCTTGGATAGGCCCTATAAAAGCACCTGAGATCCCAACAAAAGGCCCCATACCCACAGTTGTATGTATGTGCAGGGGGTCTGTACACATACTGCACACAGAACTGCGAATCCAGTGTATTTTGTGGTTGTTTCTGCTTCCTGGTGCTGGAAGACACAGAGCTCACCCCTTTAGCAGAGCAGCGCTGGATTACTGATGTCCCATTGTCTTCTTGTCGCGCAGTGACCTTCACTTTGGGTGTCCTCTTCCCCACAGGGGGCTGCAGAAGGACTACAGGACAGACCGCGTGGCTGGGACCGAGGTGCAGTGCTGGTTTGTGCACAACAGTGGGAAGGGGTTCATAGACGGCCACTACAGAGATTACCTGGTCCCCCACCTGTACAGCTTCCTGAAGAAACCCTGAGTGCTCCAACACGGAACCAGTTTGTTATGAACGATCTTATCTGCTCCTTCATGGCCAAACGACTGCTCTGAACAGCAGCTCTCGAGCTGGGTCAACAGAAGGTGACTTCGCCACCTTTTGCTTTATGAATGATCAGCTTTCCAAGGCTGTGGAACTCCCTTTTCTGTTCAAAACCATAATAAAGCGACGTGCTGGGTTGTAGCAGGTATCTTGCTCTCGATGTGTCTGATTTAACAGGTTAATAGTCCACTAATATTCCATTAAAAACTCAAACTGTTTTGTAATACAAGTTTCGGAGCAGACTTGTAACTGCATTCTGGTTACTGCAGTGTAACACGCGGGACCTTTAAAACACCTCTGCTTGTTCAAACTGCTGGGAGGACGTAAGCACGTACCCTGCTGGACTGGGTAAAAAGGAGGATGTGCATTAGGTGTAGAGGAAAATCAACAGAAAAGGAACATGGGCCCTGAAATGAGCATCAGGAGGAGGCTCCTGTCATTAAGAATGGGTTACCCTGTGGAGAGGAATGTCCTTGGAACAAGAGCAGCCCTGTGGAGAGGGACTTGGGGGTGTTGGTTGATGAGAAAATGAACATGAGCTGGCTGCAGTGTGCGCTTGAGCCCAGAACCCCACCCTGTGCTGGGCTGCACCCGAGAGCGTGAGCAGCAGCTCAGGGAGGGGATCCTGCCCCTCTGCTGTGCTCTGGGGAGACCCCCCTGCAGCCCTGCTCCAGCTCTGGGGCAGCAGCACAAGAGGGACATGGAGCTGCTGGAGCGAGGCCAGAGGAGGCCATGGAGCTGCTGCGAGGGCTGGAGCAGCTCTGCTCTGGAGCCAGGCTGAGAGAGCTGGGCTGGGGCAGCCTGGAGAAGAGAAGGCTCCTGAAGGGGAGACCTGAGAGCAGCTCCAGTGCCTAAAGGGGCTGCAGGGAACCTGGAGAGGGGCTTGGGACAAGGGCCTGTAGGGCCAGGCCAAGGGGAATGGCTTGAACCTGCCCGAGGGGAGACTGAGATGAGCTCTTAGGCAGAAGCTCTTCCCTGGGAGGGTGCTGAGGCGCTGGCACAGGGTGCCCAGAGAAGCTGTGGCTGCCCCATCCCTGGCAGTGCTCAAGGCCAGGTTGGACACAGGGGCTTGGAGCAAGCTGCTCCAGTGGAAGGGGTCCCTGCCCGGGGCAGGGGCTGGAGAAGCTTTAAGGTCCCTTCCAACCCAAACTGTTCTGTGAGTCTACATCGCAGAATTAATTACACAAGCCTGAGACAGCTTCCAGCCTGTTCCTTGTGAAAATTTCAGCATCACAGCAGTTCGCACTCAGACACAACACTGGGAAAGCAGGAAACATTCCAACGGCATAGAAATCACTGTCAGTACTAAAAGCTTCCCTTGCAGCAGGATTACCTCCCCCAGGATCCTCTTCCAGAAGTGTTCAGTGATGAATGAGAGCAATAGTGAAACAAACACATCTTTATGTGCTTAGGGCCAGAGCTAGAACTCTGAACAAGAACATTGGGCTGTTTCTTCTCAGCAGCCCTTATCTGGGAATGGGACCCCAGTGAGGTGCTTGCCCTCTTGAGCTTCGGTCTCCTGCACTTACAAGTCAGCGGCTGGTACAGGATCCTTCTTGCACCCACAGTGTCAGGAGTGAGAGGATCAGCGTAGCTGAAGTGTCTCTTCCAAGTAGCTCTCAGAAGCAAAAGCAGCTTCCCTCTGAACCCTTCATGGCTCCTTTGAGCTCATTCATTAGCTTTGGCCTCCACAACACCCTGCAGCAGTCAGTTCCTCAGTGTGTGGGGAAGAAAACCTGTAGCTGTGACTGGGATTGCAAGGTCCTACACCTGGGTTGGAGCAATCCCAGGCACAGCTACAGGTTGGGCAAAGAAGAGATTCAGAGCGGCCCTGAGAAGGACTTGGGGGTGTTGGTCGATGAGAAAATGAACATGAGCCGGCTGCAGTGTGCGCTCGCAGCCCAGAAACCAACCGTATCCTGGGCTGCATCAAAAGGAGTGTGACCAGCAGGGCGAAGGAGGTGATCCTGCCCCTCTGCTCTGCTCTTGTGAGACCTCACCTGGAGCATTGTGTGCAGTTCTGGTGTCCTCAACATAAAAAGGACATGGAACTGCTGGAACAAGTCCAGAGGAGGCCACGAGGATGATCAGGGGCTGGAGCACCTCCCGTATGAAGACAGGCTGAGGAAGTTGGGGCTGTTCAGCTTAGAGAAGAGAAGGCTGCGTGGGGACCTCAGAGCAGCCTTCCAGTACCTGAAGGGGGCCTATAGGGATGCTGGGGAGGGACTCTTCATCAGGGACTGTAGTGACAGGACAAGGGGTAACGGGTTAAAACTGAAACAGGGGAAGTTTAGATTGGGTATAAGGAGGAAATTCTTTCCTGTGAGGGTGGTGAGGCACTGGAATGGGTTGCCCAGGGAGGTTGTGAGTGCTCCATCCCTGGCAGTGTTCAAGGCCAGGTTGGATGAAGCCTTGTGTGGGATGGTTCAGCGTGAGGTCTCCCTGCCCATGGCAAGGGGGTTGGAACTGGATGATCTTGAGGTCCTTTCCAACCCTAACTATTCTATGATTCTATGAGTGTGGTTTGAAATCCCCAAATTAGGAATTCCACTGTCTGTTTCCTACTTGTATGTGACTACAAGCAGTGAATAATCATCCTCTGCTCTTCTCCAATTTGTAACTTGTCTATTACATTCACTCTAATTTTTCAGGCTCCAGAATATGAAGTGCAATTCTTTCCAGTGAAGCAGAGGCTGTTCTGTCCTGTCCCTTACCCTCATTACACTCCTATGTACGTCTTCTCACTCAGTATCTGTTCAAGAAAGGGCAGAGCTGTTTACAGAACCCAGCTTGCACAGAGCCTGAATATACAGACAAATGTATCTTCTGGCTCCAGTTCCCTCCCCGATAGCTCTCCACGCTGTGAATACTGCATTATGGCGTGACTCTGCCATGCATTTACTTGCAGGAGCCCTGGAAAGCAACCTGGCGACTCCAGACAGCCGCAGCTTCCCTAAACCTCTGCAGTGTTACCAATGTTCCTGCAGGGGTCCCCTGGAAACCACAAACCTACCCGAGAGTGAAGCTCTGCGGGAGGAAAGGGACTGGGAACGTGTGACTTCTGCCTCTAGAGACCATGAACTTCTAATTCATAGAATCACAGCCTGGTTTGGGTTGGAAGGGACCTTAAAGCTCATCCAGTTCCACTTGAAAGTACTGTAACCTTTCCTATGGAGGCAGGCTGTGAGAGCTGGGCTCGCTCAGCCTGGAGAAGAGAAGGCTCCTGAAGGGGAGACCTGAGAGCAGCTCCAGTGCCTAAAGGGGCTGCAGGAAACCTGGAGAGGGGCTTGGGACAAGGGCCTGTAGGGCCAGGCCAAGGGGAATGGCTTGAACCTGCCCAAGGGGAGACTGAGCTGAGCTCTTAGGCAGAAGCTCTTCCCTGTGAGGGTGCTGAGGCGCTGGCACAGGGTGCCCAGAGAAGCTGTGGCTGCCCCATCCCTGGCAGTGCTCAAGGCCAGGCTGGACACAGGGGCTTGGAGCAAGCTGCTCCAGTGGAAGGGGTCCCTGCCCGTGGCAGGGGTTGGAGCTGGAGGAGCTTTAAGGTCCCTTCCAACCCAAACTGTTCTGTGATTCTATGACTCCTTCACAAACAAGGCAGTGGCCAGCCAGGCACTTCACTGTGCTCAAGGAGCCCCTCAAAACACTGATAAGAACCATACTGCCCTAGGAAAGGTTTATGTTTATTCCTGACCATGTTCAGAAATTAAACATTGTACAAAATGTGACATTTTTTAAAAAATAAAAAAAGACCATTGTTACATCCTTTAGTGAGTGATGATACTCACGGAGCAGAGCAAGAGTGGAAACATGACAAAGGAAAAGGCTCTGGAAAAACCAAACCAGCAATCACCAGTGTGTATCCACATACACCTTGGCTGGCACACAGAAACTCCACAAGCAGCACCCACACTTGAGTCCATATGAGGATAAACTGCATACTAGTCTTACTGGCAAACACAACGGAGAAGGGGTGACTTGCATTCTACCAACACCAATGTGTAACCAAAAACAAGCTGGTGACAGCACTCAATAAATCAAATCATTCCTACAACATCCAGGGGAATAATCACTATTCCCTTCCTGCTATTCACTTAATGCCTCCCCTTGTTCCTACAGCCAGAACTTGGCTGCAGATTGAGGTGTGTGTGTTGTTAAAACTGGCCCCAACACACACTATGTGCCTCAA
Organism: Lathamus discolor; assembly: GCF_037157495.1. Taxonomy (NCBI): domain Eukaryota; kingdom Metazoa; phylum Chordata; class Aves; order Psittaciformes; family Psittacidae; genus Lathamus; species Lathamus discolor. The sequence continues at coordinate 927,788 of NC_088884.1, forward strand.
GCAGCTATTTGTAGGTAATTCTGCCTCTCTGCTACCACACTTCAGTGAGTAAAATACTCCACTTACAGAATACTTCACTTACAGCTATCTGTTCTATTTTACAAAAGGAAATTGAACCCAGTATTATAACTTTGATAGAGAATCAGGTGAAGTATTTCCACTGATCAGATTTGCACAAGCATTTTATGTAACAAATCCATAGTGGTCTTTAAATAAATCCAGTTTGTTTGTGGTTAATTTCTATATACATTATAAATACATACACACACATACAGTTAAAACCCTGACATGGTAGAGTCTTGTGTCTGCTGCGAGATGCCAGAAAGATGGTTTTGGGAACCAAAATCTTCTGTGATCCATGATAAGCAACTCAGGCGAGTTTGGAGATGTCTTCATACAGGATGTCTTCAACCCGGCGTCCTTTTAAAGGGCCCTGAGAACAACAAGGTAGAAAAAATAGGATCAAAACAGACTTTTCTGTTTCAGAGCTCTGTCCAAAAGCCATCTATAGCTCCATGATGGAGGCTGTACAGGGGATGTGTAGCAAAATGCATCCCAAAACGTGCAGGTCTGGGATTTACTCACAACAAAGTATTTTCTATTCCATTATTTTCAAGCTGACCATAGAATGTGACAGGGCCTCAAACACTGTTCCAGGAATCTTTTCACTTTCAGGACACTGTTTGTGTTAGTTAAAGGCCTTGCAATTTGGGGGCAAGTACAAGCAGCTGCTTGAGTTATTTCACTATGGATTTCTAAGTAGTAAAAGATGTCATTTTGAATACAAAAATCCTGGTCACCCTATAGTCAGTATTTGCTCTTTCCAGGGGTAGTTTCACCCATTTTTAATGTATAGGCTGAGTTCATTCAGGAGAGGGAAATCTTAACACCTACAGACATCAGAGCTAGAGAAAAACTGCCCTTGCCTTCGAAGACCAACATTAGCATAGTCCTTAGCTCCAGCCAAAGCTCCTTCTGTGGCTCTGCACAGTCTCTTCTCAAGCAAACGCTGCAGACTCCAACAGCAGCTGAATTTCTGCTGAATGGGATCCTAACAAGGTCTCCCTACTACAAGCTCTGTGTATGGAACTTGACTTTAAACCAATAACCTCTCTGCTGTATCAGTCATAGAATCCCAAACTGGTTTGGGTTGAAGGGACCTTAAAGCTCATCCAGCTCCAACCCCTGCCACAGGCAGGGACACCTCCCACTAGAGCAGCTTGCTCCAAGGCCCTGTGTCCAACCTGGTCTTGAATTTAAAGAGTTTCAAGCTTGGCTTTGCAGAGAACAAAGCAGCAGCCACACAGCCATGATGACAATGGGTAATTTTAGCCCAGAGAAAAGCAATACATAAAATAAACTCCAAATCCAGAAAACCCCAACCATAATTGTTAACCATGAGCAAGATACACATCAAATAAGCACATAAAGACCCACATTCAGTCTGGAAAAGGCTCCTTGCATGTTTCACATTTTTCCCTTCCCAGAAAACAGTTCAACAACAGTCCTGTTCAAAATAAACATAGAAAATATTCTGCCAGTCTCTTTTAAGTTCCAAACTTGCTAAATTCAGCATCTTGGCATAATTTTTAAAGGCAAAGAGCACAGCTTTAGTCTGCAATGGGGAGTATGTGGCTGTTTTCTTACTGGTTGGGAACAGGTTGGGGGTGACCACAGCATAAATCCCACCTGTAAGACAGGACTAATGATACCACAGTTCTCTGGGAAAGCTTTCCAAAGGTATAGATGAAAAGTGCTCTACACAAACAAGATCCTGCAGTGTTCGATACTTACAGAGTCGATGACTATTGTGGCTGAAAACCTCTTTTCATTGATAGATTCCAAGATGCCTTCATTTCCCCTGTAGCCACCATTTAAGACCATCACTTTCTTGCCTGAAATGAGAAACAGGAAAAGAGTTGCACAACAGTGCGCACAACTTCTTTGGATAGATCTGTGTTCAACTCTACTGATAGCTGAGGGAGAGATGGTTTCTCCCAGAAGCTCCAATAAGCAGCACCCTAAGCTTTGTTTTTGAGCCTGCCCATTTCCAAAGCACACCTTGATTTACTGCTCCATTCTACACGGGGCAGAAGCCATTGAACCTACAGCAGGCCCATGTCCCATTCCTTGTGCTAAGAGCTCACTGTTGCCTTTTTGCCTTCTGCTTCACCCAGGCAGCTCCCTTAGGGCATCAATCCTAGTGCAAGGATGGGCAGAGCTCACCTACAGGTACCACTATAGTAAAGAACACTCACTGACACCATCAACCAGCTCTTCACCAGCTGCACACAGGCAGAATGCAGGTTTGCTGAAGGATCTGTGAATCCCAAAATCCTATGTCCTGTTTCCCATATGCTGACAGTGTTCTGCCTACTGCTACCTTGACTGTTCCCTGAAATACTGCTCAGGTGCTGTACACAAATGTTAGTGTGTACCAGGCACAGCAATGCCAGTGAACCAAAGAGGAGATGAGGTAAGCTTTGCCAGGTACCCACAGCTATTTGAGGCATGACTGGAGGGATGCTACACGGTGAATATGACCCCAAGAGCTCTGTAGGGCTCACAGGGATGCTTCCTGGCAGCTGAAGAGAGATGCTTTCATCTCATCAAATGAGCTCATTCCTAAAAAAAACTTCTATCTTCTCAGAAAATAATCTGAGATGGGACTGTGAAGACTTAAAGCAGAAGCACTGTAATAATTCCCTACAAAGTAACCAGAGGATACAGAATCATAGAATCATAGAACAGTTAGGGATGGAAAGGACCTCAAGATCATCCAGTTCCAACCCCCCTGCCATGGGCAGGGACACCTCACACTAAACCATCCCACACAAGGCTTCATCCAACCTGGCCTTGAACACTGCCAGGGATGGAGCATTCACAACCTCCCTGGGCAACCCATTCCAGTGCCTCACCACCCTCACAGGAAAGAACTTCTTCCTTATATCCAATCTAAACTTCCCCTGTTTCAGTTTGAACCCGTTACCCCTTGTCCTACCACTACAGTCCCTAGTGAAGAGTCCATCACCAGCATGCTTGTAGCCCCCCTTCAGGTACTGGAAGGCTGCTATGAGGTCTCCACGCAGCCTTCTCTTCTCCAGGCTGAACAGCCCCAACTTCCTCAGCCTGTTTTCATACAGGAGGTGCTCCAGTCCCCTGATCATCCTCATGGCCCTCCTCTGGACTTGTTCCAACAGTTCCATGTCCTTTTATGTTGAGAGCACCAGAATTGCACACAATGCTCCAGGTGAGGTAAATGATCAAAGTAGCTTATGAAATGTTGTACCAAGAGCCAGGTGGCTCTTCATAGAATAACAGTTTGGGTTGGAAGGGACCTTTAAAGCTCATCAAGTTCCAACCCTTGCCTGGTCTAGTGGACACCTTCCACTAGAGCAGGCTGCTTCAAGCCCCATTCAACCTGTCCTTGATTACTGCCAGGGATGGGTGCCGTGGTTTAAACAAAGTCAGCCATAAACCGTACAGCCCATCCACTCGCTCCCCCCCTTCTTGCCCTCCCCCTGCTCCTGGAGGGACGGAGAGGAGAATCAAAAAGAATGCAACTCCCACGGGTTGAGATAAGAACAGTTTAGTAACTAAGGTATAACACAAATCACTACTGCTACCACCAATAATAATAATGATAAAGGAAATAACAAGAGGAAAGAATACAACACCTCAACACCAGCCAACCGATAACTCGCCCCACTCCCCCCAGCCAAGCACCGACCGATAACTCCTCCAACCCTGCAGTCCCCTGTGCTTTCGGGGTAACTCCCCGTTACATCCCGGGCATGACGTGCTGTGGTATGGAATACCTCTTTGGTCAGTTTGGGTCAGGTGTCCTGTTCCTGCTTCCTCCCAGCCTCCCCTCCTCCCTGGCAGAGCATGAGGCTCAGAAAGTCCTTTGCCAGACCAAACATTTGAGCAGCAACAGAAAACATCGGCGTTATCAGCACTGTTCCCAGGCCAAAAACCAAAACACAGCACTGCACTAGCTACTAAGAAGCAGAAAAATAACTGCTACTGCTGAACCCAGGACAATGGGGCAGCCACAGCTTCTCTGGGCACCCTGTGCCAGTGTTTCACCACCTTCATAGTCAAGATTTCTTCCTTATATCTAGCCTAAATCTCCCCTCTGGCAGGTTAAAGCCATTCCCCTTGTCCTGTCCCTACAGGCCCTTGTCCATAGTCCATCTCCAGGTTTCTTACTGGCCCCTTTAGGCACTGGGAGCTGCTCTAATGTCTCTCTGGAGCCTTCTCTTCTCCAGGCTGACCCAGCCCAGCTCTCTCAGCCTGGCTCCATAGGAAAGGTTACATCACTTTCAAGTGGATGAATTACAGTTTAAAAGAATGGAAATAGAAGTCTTACAATGACATCTAAGGTGAAAACTGAACAAAACACTGTACCTGGTGCTGGTATGACAGTTTCTAGATGTGTCTGATCAAGCTTCAGTTTGTCTCCAGAATCAATCATCTTCACAACTGCTGTATATTTGTCAATCACTTCCTGTTGTGAAAGGCAGAGGCACATCAGAAAAAGAAGTCCCCAAACCAACATCTCTACATTTATGTTTCAATATTAACAAACTCAGGACCACGAGTCTGCACTTCAATGTTTTCACAAGCAGCAAGGACTTGTGAGCTCTCCTGAGGGCATCCAGCTTTCATGAATCACTGACTGGCCTCACTCTGAAGTTAAGGCTACATTAAAAGGGCTCCTCTACAACAGCAGTGAACTTTTCTAATTGACCACTATTTATGTATGTTCTTTTCTAAAGGTTTTGCCAACCTTAAGGTCAGCTCTCTTGTCTGTCCTCTCGAAGATGGGGAGCAAGTTAGAGGCTTCTTTCCCCCCTCGGAGGCTAAACTGGCTGGAGGCCACACAGTGACAACTAGGATACTACCTCTCAGTGAGGCAAAATGTTACTGAACATCTTTGTCCTTAGCACAAACCATGTTCCCCTTCTCATATTCAGATATTCAGCTGTGATTTTGAGCTCTATGCACTCTTGTTCGTTCACAACACATCTGGGTGCTGTCTTTGGTTGTCTTGCCAGAGGTTGTTGAGCCTTGGACTACCTGGTACAACACCATTTCACTGGCAGTGGCTGAAGAAAGCACTTCTGAACTACTTCTGAACTCAGCCTCTGGATTTTGTATGCAAATGAAATCTTGCTCAAAGGCAGCTTAAATGCCAGGGCAAACCTGGCTAGTCTCAGCTTAAAATGCAATTGCACTGCTCTTGGTCATATCACATTGGCAAAAAGACTACTCTCCAAGATGGGTGTGTTAATAGGGACAAACTACGCAGGACAAAACAGTGCTTGAGAAAGGATCACTGACTAAATGACATTAAACCAACTCAGAGCTTCAGTCCCTGCCCAGGTTAATTCCTGATAGAGTTAAGGGGATGTTTCAGCCCCTTTCAGTGTTGACTTAAGGCTGAACAACTTGCATAATGAAACAAGACTTTAGATCAGATACCAGAAAAGCCAAACCAATGCCACATGCTTTCATTTTACCTTAACAACTGCCTTCTTCCTGTGATACTTCTCTCCAAGCTTTTTTGTTACAATTTTTACAACGATTTCCTGGAAGATTTGAAAGGCAGAAAAATAAATAAATGCCAAAACACACAAAACCCTACACGCTCTCAACTAATGGCACATTCAGGTTGCTCTGACTCCAACCACAGACTGCACAGCACAGGAAGCAATGACAGTAAAGACTCTGCTTTCAGGAACACATCTTTATCCTCAAATTATTGCCTCAAAGTAGCATCTCAAGACTTTTCTATTTTATAACTACAGGTACACTTGAATTCAGGATATAACATGAGAGTTACTGTAACAGTGGGTCAAGGACAGGACTTCTTGATCTAGATGCCCAGTCAATAAGTAGAAGCCGAGATGAGGTCTCTCAAAAGGCTGATGTGACTTCTACACCTCTGTGCAAATCAACTCTTATGTAGAAAGAAGAGGGCTGTGAGTAATATCATGATTTAAACATGATCTTTAGAGACTCACAGTACCAACTCTTTAATTAGAGAATGCCACCCCATCTGAGATCAGGCATATAATGCTTCAAACTGCAGATCATGCTCAACCAGAAGACATACTATAACACTGCACATTTGTCAGCTTGGAAAATAAGAGTTAATGCAGTTTGGAATCCACCTTTGGATCTTTACACAAATCAAGAGGTTTTAGAAGTGGTTCTATTTGGTACAATAATAATTTTAAGGCACTTACAGGCTGCAACCAGTAGTCTCTCCGAGCTGTTCTTTTCTTCTCCTCTTCAAGCTACAGAACAACAAATATTCACCATTTACTTTCACTGCAGCTTTACCATGCTTTGAAAAGCTGAACCAATTCTCCAGGCCCACATCAAGTGAGGAATAAAAAAAAACCCAACAAACTAAATAAGGGTAAGTCAGAAGTCAGTGTGTGCTTGCTGCATAAAAATCAACCTGATGAGATCCAGGAATCCACGATAAAATGATGGAGATTTATATTTGGGGTTTGTCAAGTGTTTCTAGATATTTTCTTCCAAAATCTGTATTCCTTTACTTCCAACATCTCAGACATCTGGGGAATAGGCACAGATGAGCAGCAGAAGGCAGTTTTAGTGGGGAAGTGAAATCATTTTGCCTGATAAGATACAACAGTCTGAATTCCTCCTGAACTGAAGGTCTGAGGGCACTTCAAAGGTACAGTGGACACTGCCATAGGCACAGGGTTACAAAGACACAGATCCTGCACGATTATTACCTCCATAATCTCATCCAGTGCAGATTTCTTCTTTTTCTCTTTGGACTGACCAGAGCTATGAGCTGATTCTTTCCTTTTAACTGCCCCTTCCACCATCTTCAGTGCATTCGGTCCAAGGCCACTGTTGGAACAGTAAGATGGTGTGTTCACAGTAGATCTTATATTGCTTCCTCTACCAAGATGCATCTGAAGAACTGGTTGTGCAAAAAGGCCTGCTGATCTATTTAACTTCAGCTGTGCAAGTCGCCTTCCAGACCCTGCATGCCTCCTTCTCTAGGACTGCATCTGACAGCTAGAAATTATCTCCTTGAGATGTATGCTCTGTGTCCACTGATGTCTGCTGCTAGCAGTCCAGCAGAATGAAAACCTAATGATCCACTGGTGCAAAAGCAAAGAGTTGGTCGGGAACTTGAGCTCAATGGAGAAGGCAAAATCAGGTCTGCAAATAAGGTTTTCAAATTTGAAAAGATAAATTTGTGGCTTTGGAAAAGCCACCTGGACAACGCAACTCTCAAACATGGTAGACATCTAGAACTCCTTCCATACAGATACTTAACCTATCCAGCAACAGGAGAGAACACATGGGAGCAGTAGAAAAGGACTCCACACCCAGCAAATAAACACCACCTTCACAATCATAATAGGCTAACAGCCTGTAAGTTATGAAAGAAAAGAGCCATCAGCACAGAAACGTCCATATCAGGGATCAGGGAACATCTGGGTGAAGTCAGAACTGCCTGAAGGCAGCCTGAGTTGAGCTATTTTTCTAAAAGACATTTGAATGCAGTTAAAAAAATGTAGGCGTTCTCTCATCAAGAAAGATGGAGGCTGCTCAGTTTGACAGGAAGGTAACAGTTAATATGGCCTTACAACAAACAGCATGTTCTGCTTGTGGTGAGGATGTTGGATGTATTAGCAAAGGGAAGACATGTAATGGGAATAAAGACACAGAAATGGCAGCAGAAGCAAGACAGAGGGAAAAACTGTATTTCAGAGGAAGTCTGGATAATCTCCACAAAAGAGTTCTAAAAGAAATAGCACATTAAATCAAAACTCCAATAGCAAGTACTTAAAATAACATCTCATCAAGGGTGATATACGATTAAAACACAACTGCTGTGCCTATATTTAAGAAGCAAATGTATCTTGCTGTGAGGTTACTAAGGGATTCTTGGGTGCTAAAACTAAACCAAATCTTATTTAATATATTCATTAAGGACCCTGGGACAAAGAGGGTGAGAGCACCAGCACTCTTGGAATGTGTTACTGATATGGAGGACACACAAAAAAAGAACTGGACACCAGAAGGGACTGGTTTATCTTGAAAAGCATGTTTTAAATCCCACAAAATCGAACAGCACATTATGTAAACTCATATGCTTTGGAAAAGTTTACTCTGATTCCCTTCTATCTACTGGGAGCTGTTTAAGAGCAAAAGAGGAGCAAGGGGTCTGGCTACCATCACAGATGACAGCTGCCAGTGTGGACCAGTCATAAAAGAGTAAAGTGCAATCCCAGGAAGCATCAAGACAGACAAGTGTTAGCGTCTTGACATTTCATTCACAGCATACAGGAATTCAATCAGCTCCCCTGCTCAAGATTAGCTGAAACTGGAACAAGGACAAGGGATGTTCAGTGGATCAGGGGAATGGAGAGGTAAGGGCAGCATCATCCAGGCCTCTTTATACAGCACAATGAAGGCCCAGAGGCTAAAACTGTTCTCAAATATGTTGCCTGAGAAAGCAAACAAAAAGAGAAAAAGAACTATTTATGTTAAAAACCCCATACCAACATGATAGCAACTGGTAGAAACTGGCCAGACCACATACATCTACCTGGGAAATTACAGGCAAGATCCTTACCACTAAAGCAAACGTGTTTTGAAGGATCTTCCCCTGGGATTATACAGCTGGGGAGACCTTAACTGCATACAGTGCAGCATGATCAGTGTATGGACAGGACCGTACACTGGTACACTTGCAGTACTGCAGACAGGAATCCACGACCTTGATAGTAGCTTTTTGCTCATTCCTTGACTAGGAATCTTAATCTTACTTGTCCACTGAGTTAAGTAGGGATTTGAGGATATAAATTCTTGAGGGGAAAAAAAGTAAGCCCAGGACTCCCAGTTTGCTCAAGGGCAGTCAGCATTGGAAGCTGCGCCCACAGCAGCACTGGTGACTTCTATCTTCATGTCAGCCACACGGATGTTTATGGGGAGGCACCTACACTCTCAATCCTCTTCTCAGCAAGGCTCTAACTTCACTTCTGTACCCAACTACCAGTATCCCCATGCCCTCAAAACTCTCTCATCCACTACCTACCATCTCCTGGTCCTATTTCTGCACCCTGCCCAAGAAATACATGTGCCAGGTTTCTGTAGCTTGTGCTGGGAGCTGGGAAGCCAGGAATTCCTACTGTACACTGTGCCAGAGTACTGGCCACCAGGTTGCACCCAACTGATCCTCAGTAACAGTCAACAGCTGCAAAACACACCTTTACAATGACACTGGGAAGCAGTTTCCATACATGACTCTGAAGTGATGCCTGTATCACCAGTGACACACCGCCCAGTCACTTTACTAAAGTACATATCCTGATTTTGCTTCCACATTACCATTATGAAGTTTACAGTCAAGTATCTCTCATATGCTATGAAAAAATTAAGACTACTTGATATACGATTTCATTTTCAGCCAAATTTTAGCAAGCACCTTAAGTATTCCTCACCAAAACTATTCAAGTGAGTGTCTGACTTAAGTTTCAGATTCATCTTAAGCACAAATCAATGCTTAGGGATAATTTATAAGTTTTCCTCAAAGCCTGAAATCTGTATCTAGTATTGCAAAGAACTACTTTATTGTCTCATTTTCTCCGTGGCATATCTCCCATCAGATGCCTTATCTAAGAGCTGAGCTTGTGGGGAGAGGAAAGCTTTCTTTTTACCTGCAATACATCTAATTGCAGTATTGCTTCACATGAAAAGATGTACTGCTCATTAAATAGCTTCACAGACTGCTCTAAGTCAGTATTGTTTTGTATTATTGATCCCTTTTGTCCTGCATTGTTTGTGCTTATATGAAGGCAATTAAATTCATGAGCTGTAGAAAGATTTACATCACGCAGATTCAGCTTCTTAAGTGATGATCAGAGAGAGTATTGCCTCCAATTAGGCAAGGTAATCAGCCCTCTTAGGAACCAAAATTAACAAGCCATGAATACCCATTCATAGAGGGCAGCTGGGACTAGATGGCATTCACTTCAAGTGCTTTGACTGGATCCCTCATCCACCCTTTCACATAACAGTGTTTTCCATAACCACCTCCTACTCTACAGGCATCTGCTATGAACCACAGTGAATTCAAGAAAGCTCCTCATAGCACACGTTTAAGATATACCTACTTACCCATTTTAAATACAAAAGAAACCACGAAGTCACCTCGTACCCCTCCTGAATAACATGACAGGAGACAGATCAAATTCCAACTATTTCAGGACAAGATACCCCTTCCTGCCCATACAAATATCATTGTCACGTAAGTGCTTTGCAACAAAGGGTTGCCCTTAAATACTTTTCTCACCTTGTTTTAGAAGATGCAGCTATTGAAGTACTTGCTCCTTTGTTTAAATTAAATGCAACTACAAAATAAAAAGAAATTACTCTATTTCTATCTTTAAAAATAACTGCATTGAAGGATGTTACAGTTATAAAAATCTGCAAATGGAAAAGATGAGCAATTTGAAAACATTTACCCATTTTGGTTCAGCTTTTAAAATAAATTACTTTACACTTTAGAAGAAAGAATACTCTGTATTTCCATATTCCAGTGCTCTTTAGAACAGATCTCAAACTACTTTATGAGCAGGCTTCAGTGCTCATCTTGTTTTAATTACAAGATCAGCTTCAGTACCTTCTAGAAAATGACATATCTCAAAACCTGCTTACCTTTTTCTTCGTCGTTTTCTCTGTTCAGTTCAGTATAGACTGGCTTCTCCTGCCAAAATAAACCACAAAACACATTTCAAGAGTCAAGCAGAAAGCTGAGCCAGGGTATCATTTAGTGGTACAAGTAAGTATAATATTCAACCTGTCTTGATTCATTGGAGATTATAAACTGGAACATTATCTCATTACAGGTTCCTGTGCAAACTTCTCTGATAAACACTCTCTGCAGAGAAGCTATCTAAGCTTGCTGGATTCCAGCATTAAAGCGGCCTTACTGCAGCAGTTTGCCCCATTGGAATCAGCATGATCAGAATGTTTCCTGGACAGACTGAGAACTTCGAGAAGGAAATTCCGGAATCTTTCCCAATTTTTAGCACTGAAGGCTCAGACCATTTAAATTTCAGTTAGCTTGAAATTACGAAAGACAATTGTTTACAACAGCATTTAAATATACCTATCAATAGTCAGGATCAAATGGGAGGTTCCAGTTCCAGGCAACAACTTGTATGGAAGTCGTGGAATGACACCCAATAGATCCCAAATACCACATCAGCACTATCAAAGGGAAACTTTTCACTACGTGGATTCGATTATTACAGATCCCCCTGGTTATTTCTCTCAGCCTCCCCACTGTACAGGGTACTTGTTATTTGCAGACTTAAAAGCTGTGAAATACCATAAATGAATACATAACACACTGGTTACTGTATTGTTTATTCTCCCTTCTTAAATTCAAGAGTGATTTTTAAATCCCTAATCACTGGAAGAGCAGTAGTTATTATTCCTTTAATACTAAAGCAAGCCAGGTCCAAAGTAAAGTTTTCCTCCAGAGCACGCTATAATCCAAGATTACTGTATAGCAGAAAATCCAGAACGTAACTGAATGGATGTGCTGATTCAAATATGGAAGAAGATGGTCTAAATCGGAGTCCGAAATGGCCAGGATCAGACACTAGGGCCACAGGATAGAATTCTAACAGACTTCAAAATCACATCAAATCTAAGAGGAGCTGAAACCTCTGCCTCCTTTTATTTCTGAAACTGTGATTCCAGAGGACCTTGCTGTTCATCAGCTTTAAAAACCACCAGCAAGTTGGTTAGTCAAAGAAATACACTAAGGTGCAATTTCAACAGAAACAAGTTAGTTAGTTAGTTAGTTAGTCAAGGCTGCTATCAGAAACATCTGGGAGAAAACTATTCCTTGTGGCTTAGGAACGAACAGCAATGCAGCCAAATATGTCCCCTGTTCCTCACCTTGAATTGATGGTGAGTTTGTAACCTAAAGCTTACTCATCACCTTCTAACTGACTGCAAAGGAAATACGAATGCCAGGATCCCAGGAGCATAAATCACCATTAAATTAACCAAGAGGAGTTTTGAGCTGAAGGCTGACACACATGCAATTTTACTCACCAGTTCTTTCCCCTCCAAACCTCTTCTAACTTGCTGTTCAATGAATTTTGCAGTTTTTTCTTCATCATCAAGGTCCTGTTTCTTCTTCCTCTCTTGCTCTTGTTGCCTGCGAATAGTCTCTGGGTCTCTATCAATATACTGGATATACCAGCCTTTAGGAGTCTCATCCACCTTGCAAAGACCTAAAAGTCAAAGTAAGATAAAGTAAGATTAATACTAACAAAAGCAAGCAAGAGACAAAGAAAGAATCAATATCATTTTCACAGCTGATGTTCATTAGAACAATCCAGATACTTCACCAGAGGCAATGCACCCCTTACTGACCTGATGAAACTGACTGACAGAACACACCAAAGGGTGATGGTGAGTAGGTCCTTCACAAACCAGTGACCTGCCACTAGTGGGGTTCCCCATGGATCAATGTCATCATAAATGACGTGGACGATGGGATCAAATGAACCCTGACAAAGTTTGCATATGGTCCCAAACTGAATGGGGAAGTGGACACTTTGGAAAGGAGATCCACCCACTGTAGGAAGACCTTGGTAGGCTGAAAGAATGCTCTAACAAGTACTTTATGAAGTTCAACAGGACAGATGTAAGGTCTTGCCCCTGGGAAAACACTATCCAGGAGTGCAGCACAGGCTGGGATCCGCCCAGCTGAAGAGCAGCTCTGTGGAAAGGGACCTGGGGGTCCTGAGGGACACAAACTCAATATGAGTGAACAGTCTGCTGCTGTGGCAAAGAAAGCCAGCAGGATGCTGGAAGGATCAACAAGGGCATCACCAGCAGAGATAAAGATGCCATTGTCCCACTCTACTCAGTGCCTATCAGGCCACACCTGGAATACTGTGTGCAGTTTTGCTGACCACTGTGCAAAAAAGCTGTGACCAGGCTGGAGAGGGTCCAGGAAAGGGCCAAAGAGATGATGCAATTATCTCCCCAGGGAAGTAGTGGATTCCCCAACACTCGACACTTTAAAGACTCAGCTGGACAGGGTGCTGGGACATCTAGTCTAGGTCATGCTTTGCCTAGAAAGGTTGGACCAGATGATCCTTGAGGGCCCCTCCAGCCTGCGATTCCAGCCCTTCAGCTAGCCAGTTCTATCTGGACATAGGCCAAAGCACATAATAAAGTGGATGGAGTGTTTTCCAATACTTCCTCATTGAAGAAAATGTTTCCTTCCCACTATTTTAACAAGGAAGAAAACAGAAATCTAACATGTATAAACAATACACACTAATAGCATCATACTAAAGGAAACATTACTATGCTTCGTTATTGTTACTGACTCGGGCTTGAGTGACTTTCCAAACACTGTATGACTCATGAATGTATCCTGTAGGACACAGGCAATCAGTGCCAAAGTAAACTTGCTGTCATAACACAGTGCCATTTAATATCTCTTCCTCCCACTGAACACAAAACTGCACATCTCAAGCTTTAACCCTTTCATTAAGGCAGGAATGAAAATGACTGTTGGTTCTCTTCACCTTAAACATGGAAGGATTCTGTAAGTCATAAGAAATGTTCTATGGTAGTTGTTAATTTTAAATGGCAACTGTTGGAAGTTGATTTAGGATGGAGCAATACCCTCCAGTAAATATAGACAATAGATGAAATGAGGAAAGGTTCAAGACTGATGGATTTATCACAGACTTCTGGCATTTTACATAAGCAAATTCTTAATGGTTAGCACAGAAATGTGTTTGGCTATCTGCATATAAATATATATATGCATATATACAGGAAAGGAAGGGAAGAAAGGAAAAGGAAATAGAAGAATTAACCTAAACATTTACTGATCAATTATCAGCAAGTTGCTCACTCCCCAAGTAAGCAACTGCACTTACCTTCCCTCCCCAGCCACTTAGTGAAATCAGTCAGAGTCTCCCACTGTGTGGCATTCATGTGGATGTGTTCTCTATGGCTGATATATTCATTGTACACAATATTATTGTGGACTCTCTTTGTTCCTGAAATAGAGAATTATTGTTATTGTTGTTGCTGTGGTGGTTGTTATGAAATCTAATTGTGGGATTTAGGATAAGGCAATAAAGCAACCAAAACTCTTGCACTGAACCAATAAAAGACATTAGAAAAAGATCAAGTAAGCAAACAGGACAATATTTACCAAATCTCCTCCTGAGCAGCTCTAGGAAATCATTTCGGAATTCCCTTCAGGGATAAAAAGAAAGTATTTTAGTAAAAGTTCAACAATTACAAAGCATTTTTCTATTGTCATTCCCAAATCAAGATCTGCAGTATAAACATGAGCATTCTTTTGAACTGAGCATGATGAAGCTCAGCCACTCACTTCCCTTTTTCAGCAAAGCAGCATTAAATGCACAAAGAAACACAACATGGTACGTGCACATACAAGTTAAATCTTCAAAAGGATAACAGCCTTTCAAAGGGATAAAATGGAAAGATGGAAATCTAAACACTTCCCACTAATTGCTGGTGTTTCATTACCAGTTCTCTACCCAGGCTGACTGACACAAAACACAAAGGGCAGCAGAGGCAGATGGGGCAGGTTGATCACTCATCCTGCTGCTCATTCAAGGGCTTGAGAATAAAGCCTCATTTCAACTCGTGCTGAAGACAGCTCCAGTCAAGCCAGCTGTCCTGTCGGTCACCTGGACAAAGGACTGAGAGAAACTGGGATGTCAAGTCACACTACTTACTTGTTATCTCTCTGTAATGGCTCTTTTAGCTCTTTGTAACTCATGTGGGGGCAGTCACCTTTCTGGGACAGAAGGGTGACATCAAAATAAAGTGTCTTCAGTGGGACATGCCTGGGCCGTAGCAGTGTGGCTGTGCAGATCTGATACAAGAATGAAGATCTGGGTAAGTATATGCAGCAGACTTACTCAGAAAAGTAATCCATGAACTGCTGAGGATTTTCAGAAGCCAGCAGCAATTGCCTCTGGTGGGACTCAGACATGCAGTGACATTTGAAGCCATTCTAGAAAATAAAAATAAAGACTTTGCCTGTTTTTGTCTCAATTTGCAATACTCACACACAGCTGACCAGTATTCAAAACGAAGCTTTGCAAGTGAAATTCCTTGGAGGCTACACACAGAAAAGAGCTTATGATGGGGTGGATGTTCCTCCTAACCAGGCAAGCCAGAACCAGAACTCCACCCAAGGCCAAGAGACTCCAGACAAGAACGAGAGAGGTTATGAGACAAGACATTCCGGCAGTTTTCCTCATCCCTTGTGGAATGAGATAGACCACTGCACCTTCGAGGTCCACCTGGGACCCATTCAGGCACTTGCGCAAGAGCACTCTATATGTTTGTTGGCTCCCTACCTGACCAACACTACCACCAAATGCGTGTAAGTAGGGGATGGTGTCCTGGGACCACTCAAGGGACTGTGGCAGTCTGACCACCTCTGGCACAAGGTTGAAGTCATCAGAGCTCACCAAAAACCACCCAGACATAGGACTTTAGCTGCATCCTTTTTTTGTCTGATTTAATGTTCTTTCATTACAATATGATTAAATCTACAGCAAATTTCATTCCATGGGAGCCCTGCCCCATCTTACAAAAAGATCTGGTCATAGAACAGTGAAGCTTTTTTGCTCATAGTCACTGGGAAGAGAATAGAATCCGAGGTTCTTCAGTGAAAAGAACAGGGGGCAAAAACAGCTGGAGAACAATACAACTGAATTATCCACAAGATGCTTTATTTCTCTAAGTCCCATTACAGAGGCTATTCACTAAAAGCACAGTTACCTAAAGTGGAGGTACTTTTGGAGCACAACTCTGGTGGAAATCAGGAAGGACACTCACATCCCATAGGCATCTGGGTCCAAGTGAACAGACAAGTGAAAACATGATGGGGAAGCTTCAGAGAAAAATCATCTCTTTACAACAGGAGAAAGAGAGAAGATGGAAAAGAGAAAGATGGAAGAAACTGAACGGAGTCATCTGTACAAAAAAGACATGGTCCTGTTGGCACAGGTCCAAACAATCTGATCAGAGAGCTGGAGCAGTTCTGCTCTGGAGGCAGTCTGAGAGCTGGGCTCGCTCAGCCTGGAGAAGAGAAGGCTCAGGGAGACCTTATTGTGGCCTTTCAGTACTTAAAGGAGCCTAGAAGAATGCTGGAGAGGGGCTTTTTTGTAAGAGTAAATACTGACAGGACTCAGGGGAACGAGTTTAAATTGAAAAAGGGTAGATTTATATTAGATAAAAGGCAGAAGCTCTTCCCTGTGAGGGTGCTGAGGCGCTGGCACAGGGTGCCCAGAAGAGCTGTGGCTGCCCCATCCCTGGCAGTGTTCAAGGCCAGGTTGGACACAGGGGCTTGGAACAACCTGCTCTAGTGGAAGGTGTTCCTGCCCATGGCCGGATGTTGGAACAGGATGAGCTTTAAGGTCCCTTCTAACCCAAACCATTCTATGAAAAGCCCCCATAGTGCTTCAGATGTCCATTCCCTTGGGCATGTCACTGCACTCACCATGTCCCCAAGGTAGACCACAGGTACCCTCAACTGCCCTGTAAGGCAAATGGGAGTCACTTAACTCTTAACCCTATCAACCTTTCAGTGTGTGTACAATGGAATCATCCCTCAAAGGAGTTTGGGGCCACCCTGTGCTCCATCCTGGGCTGATCAGTCTGCAGGGGACTGCATCACAGAATAGTTAGGGTTGGAAAGGACCTCAAGATCATCCAGTTCCAAGCCCCCTGCCATGGGCAGGGACACCTCACACTAAACCATGGCACCCAAGGCTCTGTCCAACCTGGCCTTGAACACTGCCAGGGATGGAGCATTCACAACCTCCCTGGGCAACCCATTCCAGTGCCTCACCAGCCTTACAGTAAACAACTTCCTCCTTATATCCAACCTAAACTTCCCCTGTTTAAGTTTTAACTCATTACCCCTTGTCCTGTCACTACAGTGCCTGACGAAGAGTCCCTCCCCAGCATCCCTATAGGCCCCCTTCAGGTACTGGAAGGCTGCTCTGAGGTCCTCACGCAGCCTTCTCTTCTCCAGGCTGAACAGCCCCAACTTCCTCAGCCTGTCTTCATACGGGAGATGCTCCAGCCCCTGATCGTCCTCGTGGCCTCCTCTGGACTTGTTCCAACAGTTCCATATCCTGAATGTCCCTAAAGGTGGACCAGGGTCAACACGCTTTCTCCAAGTGAATGAGGGTTTCTCCCATGGGGGATTTGGGATCCAACAGGTTCAATCCACCCACAGCCAGCAATTAGAAACCCTCCAGCTTCCACCAATCTGCCCCCAAGGGGACCATGATCCATACAAGAGGCACTGGGGACCCCCAAAAGAAAATAAGGACCCTCTCCAGTGCTCCCTTAAAGACAGTCAGGCCTCCCGATGTTCCAGCAGTGAAACCAGGATGTTCCCTACAAGTCTCACACCGCACAGATGGAATCAGAGCCCCCGCAGGGCAACTGGGGACACTTCCATGGGGAACCTGAGCCAGCCTGTATCCCCCTGGCGAGGGAACTGGGAAACACACAAGAAGGCTATGAACTCCCATACCCCCTAAGGCAATCGCACCCCCTACAAAAAAAATAGGGAGCCTTACAAGGGCGATCACAGCCCCCGGTGTCCCCCTCAACAGCACTAGGGACACTTACATGGCAGCTGGTACCCCCACAAGGGGTCTGAGAACCCCAGCCGAACAGATCCGACCGGCTGTCTATCTGCAGGACACCCATTCCCCACAGAGATCCCCTACAAGTGGGCCAAAACCCCCATTCCCCCTGCAGAGAGCCGCCAGTACCCCGTGAAGAACCGGGGCCCACCGCTCTCCCCACCGCAGGCCTAGCTACCCCGTCACCGGAGCGGGCTCACCTCATCGCGGCACTGCTTCTGGCACATCTGGCAGTACCAGCGCAGCTTCTGCAGCCCCTTGGACTTGATGCGGTTGGCGATGGCCTTGGGGCTCAGGAAATCCGACTTCCCCATGGCGGCGAACCGACACAGCCCCTCAGGCAGCACCGACCCGGTACCGACCGCGCCGGAAGTGGCGGCCCCGGAAGCACTTACCGCCCCCTCTCGGTGCGGCTGCGCGGCCGCTGACCTTCATTGGGGCTGTGGTGGAGGCGCCGCCATGTTCGCCCGCGGGGCAGCGGTCGCGCTTTACCAGCCGCAATGGTAACGGGAGGGGACGCGGGTTGTGAAGGGCTTTGTGGGGACGCGGGGCGCGTCCCGGGTGGTGGTGTAGCGATGGTAGCGGCGGCGGAGCGGCCCTGGGGGGTGCGGCGTGAGGCTTCCCTCAGCCGTGCCTTGGCCGGGGGCGGCGGGGCTGCCCCTGAGGTGTTTGCGGGCTCCGGTGCGGCGGGGGGAGCGGTGGCAGTGAGCGTGAGGGCGAACGGGCGCCCAGTGACCTGCGGGGGACGGAGCCACGGCTCTACGGGTGGGGCGAGGGGGAGGCGGGAGGTGGCAGGGAAAGGGGATGTGTAGGGGGCAAGAAGGGTGAAAGGATGGCTTCGTGTGTGACAGCGTGTGCAAGGAGAGCCTGCTTTTGTCGGGAAATGCTGTATCCGCCTCTGCTTCGTTTTAATGGTGGATAAACCTAGTTCATTTACCCGTTTGATGATGCCTTGTTGCCTGGCCCTCGTTTACACTGTGCTTGAGGCAGTAGTAATGCACTAAATGATGTAGAAGGTGAGGAGAAGGATGGAAGCCGTGTGTGAAATGCGTGGTTTAGAGTAGCTTGTCACTGCTATAGATGCGTTCTGTGAAGCAGCAGCTCTAAAGGTTTCACCCTTCTGGAAGGCACCTGCCCTTGGCAGGGGTTGGTTTGCTGCAGAACCAGTGAACTATCCTAATATCTCCCCTATTCGTTTTCAGGGGCCAAGTCAGGAATATGGCAACTCTGAAGGACAGTGAGTACTGGTTTTGTTTGCTTCTGAGAGAGGGGAAGTGTTGCAGGAAAGCCCTAAGTTAAAATACAAGTTAACCTGTTGGATAAATTCATTGTGGTACGCTATAGTGTTGATCCATGAGCATGTCTTGTATTGAGCAAATGTCCTTCAGAAAAGGCATTGCTCTAAGAGGTTTTAGCACTGATTGGAGTGACATTTCAGCAAACGGTATAGTTTTACACAAACCCTTTTTGTTTACAAAATAACCTTGTCCCCTGTGCTAAACTGGAGTTTGGTCACCTTTAAGAATTAATATTTTTTTTTATGTTTATTTGCTTGGCCTTTTAAGCTGCATTTAGAGGGAAAGAAAGGTTAACTGAATGGTTCTACTTTGTTAATACTTCATTTAGCTGTTCTTCATAGGTTCTTTTACAGGGATATTGCCTTGGAATTGTGCTTGTCTGTAGAACACCTGTTTTGCTTTCTTTTTTTCATCAGTATTTGTATGAGTATCATTTTGCCACAGTCTAAGCAGAGGAGGAAGTTTATTCTGAATCTTCATACTATGGGGTCTTGCTTATTTGTTTCCTGTCCTTGTCATCTGGGAAAAAGATGACAGTGCTCCTCAAATGATACATTTGCGAAACAGGCAGAAGTGGAAAGAAAGAGAACAGTAAATACATTTTATGTTGGGCTAACTATTAAATAACTGTTATGTCTGGAGGAAAACCATATCTATTGTAAAGATGCATTTGGGTTAGCCAGATGACTACTCTTACGGCTTTCTTACTGTGAATACTAAGGTCTTTATTGAGGTTTATTTGTGCATTGTTTGTTTATTTACTTTTTCTTGTATGAGGAACTTGGCCAGATACGTTTGAATGGCGATTGCTAGCATTTGATTGCTTGGCTGTGATGTCCTTATACCCAGTATAAGTACAGCCCATGACCTTCAACTCTTAACCTTATAGTTACCAGGCGTTTGAAGTCTATCAAGAACATTCAGAAAATTACAAAGTCCATGAAGATGGTTTCTGCAGCAAAATATGCAAGAGCTGAGAGGGAGCTGAAGCCTGCCAGGATCTATGGAACAGGAGCACTGGGTGAGAAGACTCTGGTGATATGGGAGCAGAAGAAAAAGGTTTTCATGGGGGTCATGAAAGGCCTAGACTTTTAACCTTTCAGTAGTTTTTTCCAAAAGGATTTGCATCTCTAGGCCACCCTGAGCATTCCTTATAAGTAGTTAACAGAAAGTGATTTTTAAGAGTTCTACTGTGAAATTCATAGAGTCATAGAATCAACCAGGTTGGAAAAGACGTTTAAGCTCATCAAGTCCAACCGTTCCCCAGCACTGCCAAGGGCACCACTAACCTGTGGCACTGAGGGCCTTGTCTCCACGGTGTGTGAACACTTGCAAGGATGGTGACTCCAGCCCTGCCCTGGGCAGCCTGTTCCAATGCCTGAACACCCTCTGGGAAAGGAATTGCTCCTCAGCTCATCTAAACCTGCCCTGGTGCAGCTTGAAGCCATTTCCTTTTGTCCCATCGCTTGTTTCCTGGGAGGAGAGACCAGATTCCTCCTGACTCCTTCCTCCTTGCACATAATTGTGGAGAGTGATAAGGTCCCCCTGAGCCTTCTCTTCTCCAGACTAAACTCGCCCAGGTCCCTCAGCCATTCCTCATCACAGTTGTGCTCCAGGCCTTGCACCAGCTCCATTGCCCTTCTCTGGCTCTGCTCCAGCACCTCAATGTCTCTCTAGTAGTGAGGGGCCCAGAACAGAACACAGGATTCAAGGTGGAGCCTTGCCAGTGCCCAGTACAGAGGGACAGTCACTGCCCTGTTGCTGGTGATACTACTGCTGATACAGGCCAGGATGCTATTGGCCTTCTTGGCTGCCTGGGCACAAACTGCTCGTGTCCAGCTCTGTCAGTCAGCACCCCCACGTCCTTTTCCACCAAGCAGCTCTCCAGCCACTCTTCTTGAAGCATTATTAACTCATCCCCAAATCATGATTTCTGATTATGTTTTTAACTTTGGGTGGTTGCATCGTTGGTTTTGTCACTTGTTAGAGCACCACAGCTCAGAATATCTGGCTTGCTTCTATCTATTAATGGAATTGTGTTATATCTCTGTAGCACTCACAGCCGCTGCCAGACCTTCTTGTGAACTCCAGGGCTGCACATGCTTCTGATGCACTGGTCTTAACACAGTGACCTTAACTAAGTCATGACATGGATTGTGTGATACCTGATCAGAAACATGGCTGGTTTTGAACTGTCACCTCTGGTCAGGTCATGTGCAAACTTGAATGAATGTGAGGGAGATAAAATTCATCTGGCTGAGATTTGGAGCCCCTTTAGAAATGGTTTTAATTAGAATAATTCAAAGGTGTTTTGCTGTGACTTATTTGTTTCTTGGCACCCTTAAAAACTTAACCATGTCTTTTTTTCTAGCTCTCTATGAGAAAGCAGAAATAAAAGCACCAGAGGACAAGAAGAAGCACCTCCTTATTGGTGTGTCCTCTGACCGAGGCCTGTGTGGTGCTATCCATACATCTATTGCTAAAACCTTGAAGAATGAGATTACCAACCTCTCAAATGCAGGAAAAGAAGTTATGGTGGTTGGAGTTGGTGACAAGATCAGAGGCCTCCTTCAGAGGTAAAAAGGATGGGTCCCAAACCCCCAAAAGAGTTTGGTTTGATGGTTTTATTTGTATTCTGTGGTAGAAATGTTAAGACTTCTTAGAAAGCTGTGTGGCATTCAGAGGAGATTGTATTTAATGGAAGTAAGTCTTGCTACCACGTACTGTATTGAGCATCCGCTTGCTTCTAAGACAGATCTGATGTTCCTGCAGGACACATGGCAATTACTTCCTGCTGACATTCAAAGAGGTGGGACGGAGACCTCCAAGCTTTGGAGATGCCTCAACCATTGCATTGGAGCTGTTAAACTCTGGCTATGAATTTGATGAGGGCTCTGTCATCTACAATCGGTTCAGGTAAGATTAACTTGGGACTGCACTGGAAAAACATTGGGTAGAAGGCTTCAAAGAGCACATTGGCCTGATGAAGTAACATGAAAACTGGCTGACTTGTCATGTTTATTTCTTGAGTGAGTGCTTTTTGTATGTGAAGAGCTGTTGGTTGTTGTTTTGTGATAGCTGGGATTGAAATTCTCTTTTTACATTACATTTACAGTCAGCATGTTATATCGATGTTGTTTCTGAGATCTCTTCATCAGGATTATCACAGAACTTTGTGGAACTGGGGGGCCAGAAGCTGCCTCCTCCGATTTGATTTTAAGCTCTCCATTTAGGGTCAGTTGAACTGAAGATGCTGTTTTTATCCAGGTCTGTCATCTCCTACAAGACCGATGAAAAACCAATCTTCTCCTTTGAAACAGTTGCTGGTTCTGGTAAGTAGAGAACTAGAAACCAGCAGTTAAGTGATAAATCACAGAGAGAGTACTTTGAACATGGGAATATGGTATTAATAATTGGTATTAATAATATGGTGTGTGTAATGGATATATAGTATTAATAATACAATGCATGTAGCATAAGTTGAACAAACTGTGTTATCTTGGCAGCCCAAAGCTGACTTACCAAGGTGCTGTGAGGTTAAAATGAAAGGTTGTACTAATCTTGGTTTGAGATTCTTTCTCAAGCAAGAATTGTGCATATGCAGAGCTCTGTCGGTTCCGGTGTTTTCAGCACTGTAGTGACTTTGCACTAACTCAGTAAAAACACCCCAAAATGTTTCTGCAGCATTACGTGGGAAGATTAAACATAACGTGTCGGTCATGTATTTGGTCAGAATCTGATTTTTTGAGTATTAAACTAAATTAAACCACACAAAATACTTAACAAAAACTTTAATAGCAAAGAGAATATGAAAGTACACAGAATGCATGGAGAAAATCCCTCTGGATTGCCTGAAGTAGAGAAACAGGCTGGCCTAGCAGCCTTTTGCACGGTGTTGTATTGTTTTGCTAGAAGTAGTATATCTCGGCTTTCTCTCAGTCTGCTCTTTTCTGTTTTACAGAAAGCCTAAGTATCTACGATGATATTGATGCTGATGTGTTGAGAAACTATCAGGAATTTACACTAGCAAATATTCTCTACTACTCCCTGAAAGAATCCACGACCAGTGAGCAGAGTGCTAGGATGACTGCTATGGACAACGCTAGCAAGAATGCTTGTAAGTCCACTCTATGGGTCTCCCACGACTTCCGTAGTTTTGCATGAGAGTACTGACCTCCTTTTGTGTAATTCTTTGCTTCCAAAATAGTAAGAAATTAGCTGGTTTCTTCTCTCAGTACCATTTTGAGTCAGTCTTTGAGCCAGCATCCTTGTAGGCCCCCTTCAGATACTGGAAGGCTGCTCTGAGGTCTCCACACAGCTTCTCTTCTCCAGGCTGAACAGCGCCAGTGTGCTTAGCCTGTCTCCATACGGGAGGTGCTCCAGCCCCTGATCATCCCTGTGGCTTCCTCTAGACTTGCTCCAACAGCTCTGTGTCCTTCTCACAAGTATTCCTTGGAAGGTGTCCAGGCTGGGTGCAGCATGGTGTATGCATTTAGTATTAGCAAGAGACAGCTTTTAATGTGGCATGCTGTGAGAAGATTTCAGCTTTAAGAAGGGCAGTGTTGCCTGAAGGACACTCATGACCAAGCAGAGCAGGTGTGATGAGCGGTTGGGCTATCTGGAACTGTATGTGTGGCTCTCTGCTGACAGCTGTATCTTGACGGAGAGGTGATATCTTCTGTGTTTAAAAGAAAATCAAATGCAGAAATAACACTTCAGAAAGATCTGTTTCCTTTTGCCAGAGCCGTAATAACTTGAAGGAAATCCCAATGTAGTTAATTGACAGTAAAATCTAATTTAAAGGCAAATAATGCTTACTTATGTTAAAATAAGCTGTGTCATACCATGGTGTTTACTGTCCATCTGATAATCTTCAGATGTTTAACTCTGATGTTTCAAGCCAAATTACCAAGTTTCTAAATTGAGTGTTATCTATAGGAGAAAAAATGGAAAGTGCAGTAAGCCTTTTCACTGCCTTCATGGATTTACAAGACTACTTCATACACCTTCATACACCTTCTCCCTATCTGTATTTGAATACTTACTGCATGCTTAAATCCCAATCTTGATTTTTCCTAGCTGAAATGATTGACAAACTGACCTTGACTTTCAACCGTACCCGCCAAGCCGTCATTACCAAGGAGCTTATTGAGATCATCTCTGGTGCTGCTGCTTTGTGAGTACCTGAGGAAATGTAAAACAGGAGTGGTTGCAACATCATGGAATGTGCGTGTGTCCTGCTTCAGGCAGGTGAACAGGGAAGGTTAGGGCATGCAGGTCGTAACACTGAAGGGAAGGCAATCCATGGCATGAGTCTTGAGTTTTCTAGCTTGTGCAGTTCTACTAACAAGTGTGAGGTTTGGCAGGCTTGGTTTGGCCAGATTAAGTTTAAAACACTGGTAGAATAGATCTTTAGCCTCAACATACACCCTTGTTTGAACATAAAATCATAGAATTGGGTTCCAAGGGTTGGAAAGGACCTCAAGATCATCCAGTTCCAACCCTTCTGCTGTGGGCAGAGACACCTTACACTAGATCTTGTCACCCAAAAGCTCTGTCCAACCTGGCCTTGAACACTGCCAGTGATGGAGCATTTACCACTTCTTTGGGCAGCCTGTGCCAGTGCCTCACCACCCTCACAGTAAAGAACTTCTTCCTTATATCCAACCTGAACTTCCCATTTCAGTTTGAACCCATCACCTCTTGTCCTCTTGCTCCCTGATGAAGAGTCCCTCTCCAGCATCCTTGTAGCCCCCTTCAGATACTGGAAGGCTGCTATGAGGTCCCCATGCAGCTTCTCTTCTCCAGGCTGAACAGCCCCAGCTTTCTCAGCCTAACTTCATACGGAAGGTGCTCCAGCCAGTGTTTGTTCCTCCTTTTTGGCTTTCAGTGAATTTTCCCCTCCACCTGGACTTTGTCTACTTTTCCCAGGCAGCCCAGCAGAGTTGGGTGGGCGAGAACAATGTGGGTGACTGAAACTTTGCATTTTAGCTCAATCAGCCTGTGGCAGTGTTCAGAGGCAGAGAGTTTAGGGGTGGGATTGGAAGGAAGAGGGAATTCAAGAGTCTCTTGCTACAAAATGTGTATTTTATACTTTTAAGCTCAATGTTTTGCTTATTTCCCTGAGAAAAGCTTTGTGACTGTGTGTACTGCAGGTTACAAACGTGTGGGCTTGGCCCACAATTTGTAACCACATGTGTCCAATGTGTATGACATCTTAGAGTTAATCTGTGCTGTATCTAGATGCAAATACATGTGTTAATGCCCTGCCTGTTTACAAAATGCCTGGAATACGTACCATGGAATATTGACCATGCAGCAGTTAGCT
This sequence comes from Lathamus discolor, assembly GCF_037157495.1. Taxonomy (NCBI): domain Eukaryota; kingdom Metazoa; phylum Chordata; class Aves; order Psittaciformes; family Psittacidae; genus Lathamus; species Lathamus discolor. Next base: position 953,173 of record NC_088884.1, read on the forward strand.
GCTGTATTGTGCTCCTCACAGTACATTTGTGGTCATAAATGTATCGTTTTGCCTGAATTTGCATGAGCTGCTTCCTAACCTGCTTGTTCTGTTTTCTCTCATAATACCATAACCAGGGATTAATCGGAAAAACAAAGCGGTTCAGCCAAGTCCAAGAGGTAAAGTGACAAAATAGATTGTGGTTTAGATCAGCACAGAAAATCTCCAAGTCAAATGAGGAAGCTGGAATTCAGTGGTGGTGTGTTGGTCAGCCAAACTTCTCTTCCCAAAATGCTGGGAAAGCTCCTGCTGCCGCTTTGAATCTGAACAAGAAGTACTGAAGCACCAGTAATCTTAAGCAATATACTTTCATGATACTACATCATTTGACAGGATTTTCTGTGCTGGTTTTACTTCTTTCTGGTTAGTTTTCGGTTACTTTTTTTAGTGTTTTTACAGTGCCATGACATTATGCAATGACTTAAAAATACCTGTATATAAAACCCTGAACAGCTTTCTGAAGTTAAAATAAGCATATCCAAATTTAAAACTTAAGGGAAAAATTGACTTGGTAAAGAATTGGGGGAAGGTGGAAAGAATATCAATGAAGTATTCAGATCGGAGGAGATAGAAGTATTAAGTGACTGAATAAATGGAAGGAGTTTAATTTGCTTCCACTTTCCTTACAGGTGAAGAAGAGCTTTTCTGAGCATATGGTTTAACCTGCCCGTGTCTGTGGTAATGAAACTGCTCTTATTTTATGAAGAAATGGGAAAGCCCCAGAAATCTGTAAATTCTTACAATAAACCACCTACATGAGACAAAATCCTCTTGGCTGTTCATGGAGCAAACACTCTTGGTATCTAAGTCTGGTTTTGATGGAGATGTGCATTGAAACTTCATTTCTAAAGGCTGTGCTCTGTATTTTGTAATGTACCTGGCATGTAAAACGTGTAAGTGGGTGTTTCTTTGGAAGAGTAGTGCTCACCCTCCTTCACCTTGTGCTTCTAAGTGTTGGTTTGATATGTACATAGTATTGCGTGCTGGAGGAGACAGGAATAACCTCTGCATCATGCAGTTGGAACGCTGGTGTTTCTCTCTCATTTCAATACCACATTACTACCATTTCTATATGTTCATATTCTCAAGTGAACAGTTCTGATGCTATGAGTCACCTCAGTGTTTATTTAGAATATATCTCCTCCAGAACAGCCTCTCATTTCCCTGATTCCCACCCCAGGATACTCGTGCTCTTTCCCTTATTCACATGTGCAAATGCTGCAGGGTATCACCAAGACATCACTTTGTTAAGCCAACAAGTTGCCTCTAAGGAAACTCATTACCCAAGTTCAGCACTTAACTGTTTGGTTTCTAGACCAGCTGACTGAAGTCCAACTTAGTCCAGTAGCAAGCAGCCTGAGGAAGGAGGTGGCTGCTTACACCTGCCTCTGTGGTACATTTATAGAGTCACAGACTCTTTTGAGTTGGAAGGGACCTTAAACTTCATCCAGTCCCAAACCCCTGGGACACTTTCTGCTAGAGCAGGTTGCTCCAAGCCCCATCCAGCCTGGCCTTGAACACTGCCAGGGATGGGGCCAGGGTCTCCAACAGCCTTCTCCAGGCTGAACAAGCCTAGCTCTCTCAGCCTGTCTCCATAGCAGAAGTGTTCCAGCCATGAAGCATCTTTGTGGCCTCCTGAGACTCACTCCAACAGGTCAATGACCTTATGTTTGGGGTCCCAGAGCTGGACACAGGACCGCAAGGAGGGTCTCATCAGAGCAGGGCAGAGGGAAGGAATCCCTTCCCTCAGTCTGCTGCTCATGCTCTGGGGATGCAGCCCAAGACATGGTTGGTTTCTGAGCTCAAATCCACACTGCTGGGTCATGGGGAGCTTTTCATCAACCAACATCTGCATGTCTTTCTCCCCATGGATGCTTTCAATTCAGTCTCCTCCAGCCTCTAGTTGTGCTTGGAATTGCCCTAACCTATGTGCAGGATCTTGCATTTGGCCTTGTTGAACTTCATGAGGTTGCACAGTTCCAGCTCTCCAGCCTGTCCAGGTCCCTCTGGATCCTGTCGTTTCTCTCCAGCGTATCAACCAAGCCACACAGCTTGGTGTTGTTCAGCAAACTTGCTGAAAGTGCACTCAATCCCACTGGCCATGTCATTGATGAACAGTGCTGGCCCCAGTGTGGACCCCTGAGGAACACGACCTGTCACCAGTCTCCATCTGCACACTGACCACTATCCTCTGGATATGACCACCCAACTAATTCCTCATCCACCAAAGTCCAACCATCAAATCCATTCTTTTCAATTTAGAGAGAAGGAGCCCCAGTTCTAAGATGGGAAAGGTGATGCCAGTTCAAAGCTGCCCAAAGCTTCCCTATGGACTGAAGGGAGCAAGTAAAGAACATCCACCTGCCCTGACCAACAACAGGACTGGTCATGGCTCCAGCTCCCTTCTCTACAGGTTTCAAACTTGAGATGTGACTGATAGAAGAGACAGGGCTGTTTACTGACTAATCAGCACACTACTAATGGTCTGAGAAATCAAAGAGCTAATTTGTGAACTAATTAACTTCTAACAATAGGCTGCCATTATTTAGGATTCTGTCCTTCACACCCTGATTAGTTACACAGAATTGCCATTAGTGTACAAACAGCCAGCACTGAGTAACAGCCCTGCTGCTCCTCATTCTAACTCCCACACCACTCCCTAGCCATTATCCTTGTTTCTGGATCCTCCCTTTTGCCACCATAGTTTCACCTTTGCTTTGCTTGGGGTTTTTTTTCCCGAATAAAAAATTCACCCATAAACACTTTATTGTTGCCAATTTTGCTATACCTGCAGCCCCCAACATGAGAGGGACCTGGAGCTGATGGAGTGAGTCCAGAGCAGGCCACGGAGCTGCTGCGAGGGCTGGAGCAGCTCTGCTCTGGAGCCAGGCTGAGAGAGCTGGGCTGGGGCAGCCTGGAGAAGAGAAGGCTCCTGAAGGGGAGACCTGAGAGCAGCTCCAGTGCCTAAAGGGGCTGCAGGGAACCTGGAGAGGGGCTTGGGACAAGGGCCTGTAGGGACAGGCCAAGGGGAATGGCTTGAACCTGCCCGAGGGGAGACTGAGCTGAGCTCTTAGGCAGAAGCTCTTCCCTGTGAGGGTGCTGAGGCGCTGGCACAGGGTGCCCAGAGAAGCTGTGGCTGCCCCATCCCTGGCAGTGCTCAAGGCCAGGCTGGACACAGGGGCTTGGCAGGGGTTGGAGCTGGAGGAGCTTTAAGCCCCCTTCCAACGCAAACCAGTCTGGGCTTCAGATTCCAGTTCCTCACCGCATGGGCTTAATCCTTAACCTCCACCTCGCACAGCTGGCTGCTCCACAACAAACCTGAGGCAGCGTTTGCCGTACATGACATAGGCGGAACACACGCGGTGAGGCCATACAGTGACGCAGGGGGACCCAAAAAGCCCCCAGACCCCATGTCCAAACTGAAAAGCGACCAACTGTCAGCATTAGCAGAGGGGTAATGAAAGGGCGTCACCTAAAAGACGCAGCGTTGAGGTCTGAGCAGTGAAGGGTTGGTACCTGTGGGCTCGCACTGCCCGAGGAGGCGTTAGACGCTGCAGCGGGGTGAGCCCCAGCCCTGCTGAGGGCTGGCACTGCCCCCCGCACCCGTCCGAAAGGGGAAGGGGAGAACCAGGCTCCAGCAGCGCTTCCAAACCGCTCTAACCGGGCCTCCGCCGGCACGCGGCCCCGCCGTGCGTTCAAATGGTGCGCCCGCGGCAGCGCCTCACGGGGCCGCGGGGAAGCCCGGCCCAGGGCCGCAGCCTCCAGCGCCCCGGAAGCCCTCCCGCCGCCAGCTTCACCTCCCGCCGCTGCCGCCAGAAAACACCCGACTTCGGTGTTCGTTCGGAGCGGGCCGGCTCATGGACGGCGCCGGCTCTTCATCACCGCCATCGCCGCCCGCAGAGCCCCGCTCGATGCGCTCGGCGCTCCGCTCCCCGCTCGATGCTCTCGGCGCTGGAGCGGCGCGGCCTGTGGCGGGCGGCGGGGAGGTGCAACGGCGCCAAGATGGCGGCTGCGGCGGGCCGTGCGTGAGGCACCCGCGGCCCTCCCGGCCCAGGGCGGGCGGCGGGCCCGGGGCGCGCCGAGCCGAGCCGGCATGTGCGAGACCTACTCGTGGTGGCTGCTGCGGGTGTCGGTGGCGCAGATCTGCCAGGCGCTCGGCTGGGATTCGGTGCAAGTTTCGGCCTGCGACCTGCTCACCGACGTGCTGCAGCGGTACCTGCAGGGGCTGGGCCGGGGCTGCCACCGCTACTGCGAGCTCTGTGAGTGACGGCGAGAGCGGCTGCGGCGCTGCGGGGGGCGCTGCCGGGGGACGCGGTCGGGGGGGGGGCGGCTGTGCCTGAGGAGGGGTCTGGGGGAAGCGAGCTCTGCGAGTGCGCTCCGTGAGGCCCTTCCGTGAGGGGAGGAAGGCTTTGGGGTCTCTGCGGAGGGCCGCTGTGAGGGGTAGGTCCGTGCTTTGTGGGAGGGGGTGTACGTGGAGGTGTGGGCAGCGCTGGGGGCTGTGGGGCAGCGTTGTGGTGGTAGTGGAGGCGGGCTGGGGGCAGCTCTGTACAGAGGGTGAGGGGAAGCGGTCTGCGGTGGAGATGTGGGCAGTGGGAGAACCCAAGCCGGGAAGTTGGGGGTCATGTGGAGAGGTGGGATGTGGGGCAGTGGGTGTGAGGTGTAGATGGGCGAGATGAGGTTGTGAGCTAGTGCAGGGGGCCTTGGGGAGGTGGGCTGTGGGGCAGTGTGGAGGACAGAGAGGATGGGAAGGGGAGGCATGGGGCAGTGCTGGTGCATGGGGGGCCCTGCTGTGAGGGAGAGATGGGCTGTGGGGCAGTGGGTCTGGGGAGATGGGGCTGCTGCTTGCCTTTCTCTGTGTATAGCCTACAGGGTACCAGGGTGCATGTGTACAGGAGGGGGAGATGGGGCTCTTGGCCCTGCTGCTGGGGCTGTAGTGTTGTGGATATGGGAGGGGAGCGTACTAGGTGGGGAGAAGGGGTAGTCAGTGCCTTTGTGTGCATGGGAGGATGTGCGGGTGCTGCTGCTGCTGTGCTGTCCTGGCTTACTTCTGGGTGATGGTCTGTGCCCTGGGGGCAGTGCTGGGGAGGGCGGGGGGATGGAAGTATAGGATTCACAGTGTTTGTACAGGGGTAAGTGCCGAGGCTGTAGGGCACAAGGGTTGGGCTGGGTCTACAGGGTGACAGGGTGGGGAGGTGTTAACCTCAGGGCTGGGGTTGTGCTGTGTCTGGGGTACGTGTAGGGAGTGAAGAGATGGAGCAGCAGTGCATGGGGTCTGAGAGGTATACTTGGGGAAGGGGAATCACCTCCGTGGGGAGAGATGTGGCTTGAAATGCTGTTGCTGGGGTGCTCTGTGTTAGGTATATATACCCATATATACACATATACGTGTAAGGGGGGGTGGTTTGTGGGGCCAGAGGTGCCTGTGTGTAAGGGGAGGTGTGGGGCTTTAGTGCTGGGGTGGGGATGCGCATGTACTGTCCTCTGTGGAGTCAGGGATGTATGTGCAGAGGGATGACGTGGGGCTGTGGTGCCTGATGTCAGGTATACATGTGTATGGGGTCAGAGAGGGCTGTGGTCAGGAATTGATGTGTACCAGGTTAGTATGGGATCTCTGTGAGGCTGGGGATTGTGTGTACAGGGGGGAATGCTAGTACCATGGGGCTGGGAAGATGGAATCATAGAATCATAGAACAGTTGGGGCTGGAAAGGACCTTAAGATCATAAACATGCATAAAGGGGACGTGGGTCTGCAGCGTGTGAAGGCAGGGATGCTCTCGAGTGTATTTTGGAAGAGGTAGAGCTGTAATTCACAGGATGTGGGAGGGCAGTGGGGCTGCATGTGGGTGGTGTGGAGTATGTGAATGCAGAACGGGAGGGGTGGGGGATCATTTTAGTGGACGTGGAATGAGGTGTAAGTGTCCTTGTGTGGATGCAGTGGAAGAGGTTTGGCTGGATACGCTGTGCAGGAGGAGCTGGGAGTGATGCTCGGGGCCTCACTGGATTTGGGATGAGGCTGAGCTGGGGTGGGAGCATGGAAGGGGGATGAGTTTACTCAAAGTGGGAGAGGTCTGGGAGTCGATGTGAGGACAGCTGGCTGTTTCACATAGGAGTATGGAGTGTGTGTGTGGATGGTAAAGGGGCAGCAAGTGTCACTGCTGGGCCTGGCAGTATGACAGAGGATGAAGTTGTGTGTCCCTTGGGGTTGCCTGCATCCCTGCAGTGGAGGTGCTGAGGGGGGTGGATGACCTGCTGGTACCTGCAGATACGGGTTGCAGGAGGATGAGGTGTCCAGTTGCTGGCTGGGTCGGGGAATAGGATGGTGGTAGGGGTCTGCTGGGTGTGGGGATGTCAGGAAGGGGGTGCTGCTGTCCTTTTGGGTCAGGGAAGGTGTGGGGAAGTGGCAGTATGGGGGAAGAGAGAGTCTGTCAGGGTCATTGCTAGGTCTGGATGCAGTGGGATGAAGGAGTAAGGCTCAGGCTGTCAATGTGGCTGAGGGATTGTGGGTCTGTGTGTAGAGGCCTTTGCTGCCCTGCATATGGGACAGGGAGTACGTAACATGGGGAGGACATCAACGATGTGTGTGCATTTCTGGTGTCCTCAACATAAGAAGGACATGGAGCTGTTGGAAAAAGTCCAGAGGAGGTCACAAGGATGATCAGGGGACTGGAGCACCTCCTGTATGAAGACAGGCTGAGAAAGCTGGGGCTGTTCAGCCTGGAGAAGAGAAGCTGAGAAGAGTCTGAGGGACTGTGAAGGGAATATAGAAGGATGCTGGAGAGGGACTCTTCATCAGGGGTTGTAGTGATAGGACAAGGGGTAGTGGGTTCAAACTGAAAGAGGGGAAGTTCAGGTTAAATATAAGGAAGAAGAAGCTCTTCCCTGTGAGGTCGCTGAGGCGCTGGCACAGGGTGCCCAGAGAAGCTGTGGCTGCCCCATCCCTGACAGTGTTCAAGGCCAAGTTGGATGGGGCTTGGTCAACATGGTGTAGTGTGAGGTGTCCCCGCCCATGACAGGGGCTGGAACTGGATGATCTTAAGGTCCTTTCCGACCTGAACCATTCTGTGATTCTGCAGGGCTGCCAGCACTGCTGCTGGGTCTGTATTTGAGGGGAGATTAAGGAAGGGGGATGCACATAGTGGAGAGGCAGGGGAGGGTGGGGGTGTAGTCTGTGTGTGCACAGAGAAACGTGGCTGGTTGTGCCTCCTGTGCCAAGAGGGACACATTCCCCCTTCCTTTTGGGGTGCTGTGGGGTTGTGGACTGCAACTGTTTCATGTGTCTGAGTGTACTCGTGGAGGGGGAAGTCCTGGAGAGCCCCTAGGTGGCTGGGTCTGGCAGCAGGGAAGGTGTTTGGAGGAAGCAGGGGTTGGAGTTGGGGTGGAGAATGTGATTAGTCACCTGACGTGCTGGATGAGGAGGAGGTGACACGGTGGTGGTGGACTGGGGGCTACTGTAGATGTTCAGAGAATGTGCTGGGGCCTTCAGGAGGTGATGGAGTGGTATCAGGGCTGTCAGTGGAAAAGTCCGGCAGCAGTTCTGCCCATGCTGAGGTAGCTGTGCTCGTGAAAGTGTCGGTCACGGATGAGCACCTGAGGAATGCTGCTATCAGCCAGTGGTGGATGCAGCCTCAAGGCCAGAGAGACTGTTAAGGCCGGAGGTGTCAGCTTCTCTGCAGGAGTGAGTTTGGAGAGTGTGTGGGGCAAAGATCAGCACAGGAGTACCTGAAGGTGCTGCTGCTTGTGGTCATATCCCTTCTCTGATGCAGGAGTTCTCACTGCTGTGGTGATCCCTGATAAAGCTGTGATGACCTGGATGTACCCGGTACCTGGACCTGCCTCTGCTTCAGCAGTTCGGGAAGAATTGAGTGGAATTTATCTTAGGAAGGACTTGGTGATATTGCTGCAAACTCCTTGGATTTTAATTCCTGGTTGAATAGGCTTCCTTGTCCGAGCTTTTCCCAAATTTGAGGGCTAGCTAGATGTAAAGCTGTGTGTAAGTTGTCTGGAAAAGACACTGTGCAATATTAACCTTAATCACCCAGCAGCACCTCTGAAGTCTGTATCTCAATCCAGATGGAAATGATCTGCAAAACATTTAAAGGGAACAACAGAGAGTTTGGGAGAGCTGAGTTCTGGGGTGGAAAAGGAGCTAACCTAGGCTTGATCAGAGCTGATACAGCCTTTGATATGGTCAGTACCAATGCTGGGGAAGAAGCTTCTGTAACTAGGTCACTACTTATGCAGGAGATGAGCAGTGTTGTCCCTTGAGCTCCACTGCCTCTGCCACGGGGCCTCAGGGCCGCAATGTTTATAGTATAGGGAGGAAAAGATACAGAGATGGTGATAATTCAGTGCTTGAGGAATTGAAAGTGTATAGAACTAAGGCATCGCTCTCTGACTTTGGGTGAGCTTACTGAAAGTGGAGTGAGGAGCTTTCTTCCTCTGTGAATGGATAAGGAAATACCACAGGCTGAGAGAGCTGGGCTGATTCAGCCTGGGGAAGAGAAGGCTCATTAAGGGGAGACCTTAGAGCAGCTCCAGTTCCTAAAGGGGCTGCAGGAAACCTGGAGAGGGGCTTTGGACAAGGGCCTGGAGGGCCAGGCCAAGGGGAATGGCTTGAACCTGCCCGAGGGGAGACTGAGCTGAGCTCTTAGGCAGAAGCTCTTCCCTGGGAGGGTGCTGAGGCGCTGGCACAGGGTGCCCAGAGAAGCTGTGGCTGCCCCATCCCTGGCAGTGCTCAAGGCCAGGTTGGACACAGGGGCTTGGAGCAAGCTGCTCCAGTGGAAGGGGTCCCTGCCTGTGACAGGGCATTGGAACTAGATGGGCTTCAAGGCCCCTTCCAACACAAACCAGTCTGGATCACAGTCTTTTTTTTTTTTTTTTTTTTCTCTTTTTCATGGAGGAGAAGTGGGATGTGCTGTTTCCATGCCAGTGACATGGTATTTTTTGTATTACCTCTCTTAAAATGATTCCTGTATTTCTTTCTTTAAAAGGCTTGTAAAAAGACATCTTAATACCCAGCTGCTGTCTCCCTGCTTCATGAGAATTGTTTCCTTTTGCTCCTCAAATAAGTTCCTGTCCAAACCCAGCTCTGGATGAATGAGCTGAATTTTGCCATGGTTTTGCATAAGTAGAATTAATTAAATTCCAATTGTAGCATCTTTATTGTGAGTGTGTTATCTCGGAGTCAAACCAGTGGGGTTTGAGTTAGCAGAGTTGTCAGCTGGAGGGACATAATCTTTGTATTTGAAACTGAATGGATTTACTCTTGACGTAATCGAGCCCTAGTGGTGTTGCTCTGAAAAGCATGTCATTGCCATTCCCACATCTCCTCAGCTGCAAAGGGAAAGGATGCCTTTCCTAGCTGTGTTAGATCTTTGTTCCAGCTGTTACATCCCATTAGGAGAGCTACAGTCAAGATTTTCATTACTTTTCTGCTCTTGTTTCTTTGCATTTGCAGGAACTGTAGTTGATGGCAGCTTCAGTGCCTGCAAAGGGAAGGCGGAAGGATTTGCAAAGCGGGTTTGAGATGTGTTTGATGCCGTGAAATGCTTCTGAATACTGGAGGGGGTGGAGGAGAGAGTGAACTTACAAGGGAGAAAATAAGGGGTTTCCTGTTCAAGTACACCATATTATGCAGCAAAGCTTCTAAGAGGAAGCCTGTTCAATGCGCTGTAGACTTCACACATGGTTTTAGCCCAAGATTTAAACAGAATATATGAAAACCAATCTCAGAGTGTGTCATTAAGGTATTGAACTACAAAACAAACTGGGGTTGTGTGGTTTCTGAGAGCAGAGTTCCACGTTTCTGTTGTTGTTTTAAGCAAGAGGGGAAAATCTGTTATGTACTGCTTGGGTTTGCGCTCACATTTCACGTGGTTTGATACAGGTGGTGGCACAGATACTGCTTTGGGTTGAGTGCTCTGGATTTTCTGTCTATGTTGCGATTTTTCACACTGGGAAAGTGTCCTGTGAAGAAAACCCAGTCTCTGCTTCATTCAGGATGAATTTAGTGACTGCAGCTTGTATTGGTTATAGACATGCAGAATACGTTGTGTTTTGCTTCTTAACTTGGCACATCCAGGGAGAGAGTTGGGTTTCCAGGATATTTAAGTGGGTGCTTGTTGTGATTTATACACAGTCATCCATAAATCACACAGTTGCTCTCTCACTGCCCCCTTTCTTGCCCTCCCCCTACTCCCGGAGGGACGGACAGGAGAATCGCAAAGAATGCAACTCCCATGGGTGAGATAAGAATAGTTTAGTAACTAAGGTATAACACAAATCACTGCTGCTACCACCAATAATAATAATGATAAAGGAAATAACAAGGGAAGAGAATACCACACCTCAACACCAGCCAACCGATAACTCACCCCACTCCCCCCAGCCGAGCACCGACCGATACGTCCTCCAACCCTGCAGTCCCTGCCCTTCCGGGTAACTCCCCGTTACATCCTGGGTGTGACGTGCTGTGGTATGGAATACCTCTTTGGTCAGTTTGGGTCAGGTGTCCTGTCTCTGCTTCCTCCCGGCCTCCCCTCCTCCCTGGCAGAGCATGAGGCTCAGAAAGTCCTTTGCCAGACCAAACATTTGAGCAGCAACTGAAAACATCGGCGTTATCAGCACTGTTCCCAGGCCAAAAACCAAAACATAGCACTGCACTAGCTACTAAGAAGGAGAAAAATAACTGCTACTGCTGAACCCAGGACAATGGGGCAGTTCGTGGGAGGGGTAAGAAGGGAAGTCATGGTTTGTAGCCCCTAAACCCCTGATTTGTATATTACATTGTTTTGAAAAACAACCAGGTAGCCGGTACTTCACTGTAATCACTGAGGGCACCTGGGCCTATTTCAGCATGGAATTCAGGACAAATTTAGTTATCTGCTGCTAAAACTAGGAGTGTAATCATAGAATCATAGACTGTTTTGAGTTGGAAAGGACCTTAAGATCATCAAGTTCCAGCCCCCTGCCATGGGCAGGGACACCTCACACTAAGCCATGTCACCCAAGGCTCTGTCCAGCCTGGTCTTAAACACTGCCAGGGATGGGGCATTCACCACTTCTCTGACAGTAAAGAACTTCTTCCTTATATCCAACCTGAATTTCCCCTGTTTCAGTTTGAAGCTATCACCTCTTGTCCTGTCACTACAGTCCGTGATGAAGAGTTCCCCTCCAGTATCCTTGTAGGCCCCCTTCAGGTACTGGAAGGCTGCTATGAGGTCTCCACACAGCCTTCTCTTCTCCAGGCTGAACAGCCCCAACTTCCTCAGCCTGTCTTCATACGGGAGGTGCTCCAGTCCCTGATCATCCTCGTGGCCTCCTCTGGACTTGTTCCAACAGTTCCATGTCCATTTTATGTTGAGGACACCAGAACTGCACACAATGCTCCAGGTGAGGTCTCACAAGAGCAGAGCAGAGGGGCAGGATCACCTCCTTCGCCCTGCTGGTCACGCTCCTTTTGGTGCAGCCCGGTACAGTTGGTTTCTGTGCTCAAGCACACACTGAAGCCGGCTCATGCTTAGTTTCTCATTGACCACCACTTGCAAGTCCTCCTCTGCAGGGCTGCTCTCATAATAAACTAGATAATTGCTTTTGAGGTGTGTTGGATTTGGAAGTGGGGTTTTCAATACCCTTTCCTTGAATTTTCAGTGTTGAGCATGTTCTGTGCTTGAGGTTATGCTGTGATTTTAATTAATTAATTTCTGCTGAAGTTGGCTTAGAGTGAGGAAATAAAGTTTCAAAGTTGGTCCTTAGTTTTATATTGTGTGTCTGCTTTTTCTGAAGGTTATTTGTATGTTAACATAGAATCACAGAGTATCTTAACATTGAAGGGACCCATAAGGATCATTGGGTCCAGCTCCGTGCTCCTTGCAGGACTACTTATAAGTAATATATATGCATATATTTTTATATATATATATATATAAATATAGAAGATATATACCATATGATATTAAATACAGACAATATTAAATAATACATTAAATTGATATTATTCATGCAACTGTGTTTCTGTTGAAAAGGCAGGTTCTAGTCTGGCAATCACAACATTGTAGCTGGAAGTGAAAATGACAAGGTAGAGCTGGCTTCAAACCTGCTCCTGTGTCACTGCACCTTCTCCTGTAAAGGGAAGCTTAACTTCCTTCTAGCAAATACCTTGTTTGGAGAATGCAAACAGCAACCAGGATTTTGGCTGGCAATTACCATAGTGGAGAGAATTGACCTGGTGTCAACCAAATGTTTCAAAGTATTAGACTTTGATGATCAGTTTAAATGGCTGGTTCCTGATCCTGATGCTGAATGATTTGTAACAAGTATCTATGTGGGGGCCATAACATTTTTTTATAAGAAATGTACCTCTGTACGTCCTGACAACCTTATATTTTGATGGATTTAAGTAATTTACTGTATACTGGCTACCAGTAAAGAAGAGCAACTTGGTTTTTTGCTTGACATTTATGAGGCTACTGGGAAAAGAAGCCAACTGAGCAGCAATAGCAGGAAGGTGCTTTTGCCTCACTGGCAACTCTGTTAACGGGATCCTTTTTCCCCAGCCAAGTGCAAGACATATATCATAGAATCATAGCATGGTTTGTTTTGGAAGCGACCTTAAAGCTCCTCCAACTCCGACCCCTGCCACGGACAGGGACCCCTTCCACTGGAGCAGCTTGCTCCAAGCCCCTGTGTCCAACCTGGCCTTGAGCACTGCCAGGGATGGGGCAGCCACAGCTTCTCTGGGCACCCTGTGCCAGCGCCTCAGCACCCTCACAGGGAAGAGCTTCTGCCTAAGAGCTCAGCTCAGTCTCCCCTCGGGCAGGTTCAAGCCATTCCCCTTGGCCTGTCCCTACAGGCCCTTGTCCAAAGCCCCTCTCCAGGTTTCCTGTACCCTGTTTAGTTACTGGAAGAGTTATTAAATCATCTACGATGTAGCTTCTGACTGTTCTCGTGGTTGCTGGATAGAAGCAACGTGTTGGCTGCTTGAAAGATTTATCCTGGAGTAACTACTCTGTGTATTTACACAGAGTATTTACTACGTGGCAGGGTTATAGAATGTGCCAGAGCACCAGGAATCTGATAGAGGCTGTAGTAAAAATATTGAGGAGCTACACCTATTAATTTTCTGATTAAAATGAAGTTTAAAACCCTGTCTTTTATAGCACACATGCGGGTGATGCTGAGCTATTTATAATAGACGTTACATGTTGCATGGGTAGTGACTTAATGCAGTTATTAGAGTTGTAGTTGCTCCCTTTATAAACCCCAGCATGAAGGGAGAAGCTCTTGTGTTCTGCACTGACTTGTTACATTCTCACTGATTCAAGCAGACTTTGGGCCAGGAAGGAGGAGAAGGTGGGGTGAGTTTGACAAAAGTAAACCAGCTATTCCTGAGGCTGGATTTGGGGAAAGCAAGATCCATTTTTCCATAACTCCCACCTTTGCAGTTCCTGTGGATGATGTGAGCATGGAGCAGCTTCTTTGCTGGAGGAATTCTTGGGACTCTTGCAAAAATAACTGGGTTTTAGCAGCCTCTGAATATTCCTCTTCCCCACAAACCAAAAGCAAGTTTTTATTGCAAGAGAGGGATCTGTTTTCCCTTGTGGACACTAGGTGTATGTGGAGGTGATGCTGAGCACCAGGGTTGGAGGGCTGGGTAACTTTCCACCCAAGTCCTCAGCTCTGTGTGGGTTCTGTTTTTTGTTTGGTAATGATAAATGCTACAACACACTCCTTCCTACAAGTGCTTCATAAGAACACATGGCAGAGAAGCAACTACTAAGTGTAACCACGCATGGAAATATTTAAGCAACGATATAAAAAAGCAGCTGTGTTAGGAAGCAGGTTCATAATGTGACCAGAAACCCCCTGAAGATTCAATTCTCCTGTTTCTGGTTTGGGGATCCATTTCTGCGTAGAGATTCCTCCTCACTCAGTGTTTGTTCTCATGCATAGGGAAGCTGGGAGTATTGTAACTTCATGTTCATTCCACAGGGTCCTGGTGAGCTGTTTGAGACAGAATGGTCCTAATATAGCTCTGCAACCCTATCAGTTTTGAGCACAATTCCCATTCAGGGAGCAAAAACAGCTTAAAAGCTTGTGAGAAAGATATTTCCTTAGTTTGCTGTTTGCAGGGTAAGGAGGAGAGTTACAACTTGGTGGATGAACTATTCCCACCTCCTGCCATCACTTCCCAATCCTGGACAACAGGTATTATTTGAAGTGTTGTGCTCTAGGGGACAACAGGAGGCTGGAAACGAAAAGCTCCATGTGACATTGGGAACGTCACTGGGAAGATTCAGCATCTGAACTTTTAAACTGAGGATAGCACAGAGACCTGAAAAATATTGAGACAAGTTCAGGATGCACAAATTCAACCTGTTTTTCCTTCTTATGGCATGGTTTCCCTACAGAACAAAGCTTAAGACTAACTGATAGACCAGGAGAATGTGTTAGGTGTTCGTCAGCATTCTCTTTCATATGTCTGGCTTCTGTTATATTAGTTGAATATATTAGCTGCTATATATTAGGTTGAATTTTATTCAGCCAGTGAGAGAAGAGGAATGCTGAACTAATCAAATAGAAGTATAAAGCCTTTATTTGATGAATCACCTGAAATTACATTTAATACATTTTTGTGCTGTGTGTGTTACCAATTGATAACTTTTGATTTGAATATGGGTATGACTACAGACCTAAGATGGTTTAAGATGGTTTTGGTACACTCTTACTATTGAGGACACTGTAACCCATCAGTCTTTCATCCCTCTGACAGTTGCAGGGTTAAGAATTGTTTAGCTTTGAACCAACCTTACGACTTGTTATTGTCTCTTTGGAGGCAAATGTCAAAGATACAGGAAAATTGAATCTTCAGAAGGTTTTTGGTCACCTTTTGCTTTCTAACAAACATAGTTGGTTTTTATATATAGTTGCTTAAATATTTCCATGCTTCAGTTACACTTAGTAGTTGCTTCTCTGCCATGTGTTCTTATGAAGCTCTTGTAGGAGGGAGTTAGTTGTAGCATTTGTCACTTACTGCTCACATCAATACATGTTCTAAAAGATGATATGCAGGTCTAGGGAAAGACCTTTCCTACTGCAGTGATAAACTGGACTAAGCTTTTCATGCTGAATGTATGACGGTGCTGGTGTCAAGAAGCGTGGACTGAGCAAGGTACTTGAAACGTCTTCACTGAGCTCCGCTCATTGGGTAGATGATGTGGTGCATCTTGCAGTCCTGTGCACCTGGTTGTCTGCAGCAATCCCCAGGGAAATTTCCCGTTTTATCAAGGAAAACTAGACAGAAGCAGGGAATGTGTCAGTGCCTGTCGATATGCTTTCTGTGTCCAGGCAATGCTCACCTGGGAATGAGTGCTGTGGAGCTGCTGGAGCAGCTCTGCTCTGGAGCCAGGCTGAGAGAGCTGGACTGGTTCAGCCTGGAGAAGAGAAGGCTCCTGAAGGGGAGACCTGAGAGCAGCTCCAGTGCCTAAAGGGGCTGCAGGAAACCTGGAGAGGAGCTTGGGACAAGGGCCTGTAGGGACAGGACAAGGGGTAATGGTGGAGACTTAAACAGAGGAGACTGAGCTGAGCTCTTAGGCAGAAGCTCTTCCCTGTGAGGGTGCTGAGGCGCTGGCACAGGGTGCCCAGAGAAGCTGTGGCTGCCCCATCCCTGGCCAAGGCCAAGGCCAGGTTGGACACAGGGGCCTGGAGCAAGCTGCTCCAGTGGAAGGGGTCCCTGCCCGTGGCAGGGGTTGGAGCTGGAGGAGCTTTAAGCTCCCTTCCAACACAAACCATTCTATGAATCCCTGTGTTCTGCAAGCAGCACAGCCAGTGATTTCAGGAGTGTTCAGGGAAGAAATACGCTCTACTTCTGGGCTTGTTGGGAAGTTTTCCTCAAGTTTTGTTTTGAAACCTAGTGTCTGTTAAGTCTTGACACCTTCTGGTTCAGTAAGTTCAAAGGTATATTTGTAGTCTGAAGAGCAACTAAAAGTGACAAAGCAAAATTCCTTAACTGTGTCAGTTCTCTAAATTTAGTTTTTTTAAGGATGAACCAGTCTGTTGTCTGTCTAATCACAGAATGGTTTGGGTTGAAAAGGACCTGAAGATCACCTAGGACCAACCCCCTGCCACTGGCAGGGACACCTCACACTAGATCATGTTGCCCAAGGCTCTGTCCAGCCTGGCCTTGAGCGCTGCCAGGGATGGAGCATTTACCACTTGTCTGGGCACCCTGTGCCAGTGCCTCCCCACCCTCACAGTAAAGAACTTCTTCCTTTTATCTAACCTGAACTTCCCCTGTTTAAGTTTAATAACTATAATGATAATATGTTATATATGTTAAGTTTAATAACTGTAATGGTCTCATAACTACTCTAAAGTTGTAATATCCCCCTTTGGTTATGTTAATTCAAGTCTTCACACTTCTCTGCCCCTGAAGTCTGCAGAGGAAACTGGCATTACATTTGTACTAGATATTATAGACACACACAAAATGTTCTTGTTTCGGTTCACAGTCTAAATACAGATGGGCAAAAGGGGCGATAACTTGGTCTGATGTCCCTTTTAGCTGTGGAGAGACTTAAAACACAAGTGACTTGCCCAGAGTCACACAAGCGGCCAGTGTTACAGAGCAGAGAATCAAAGCCATCATCTGAGCATTACCCTTATCTTCACTGCAAGACTAAGAAGAGAAATTCTAGAACAAAATTCTTATTCTTTAAATATACCTGAAGGCATAAGTTGGCTCAGGGCTTGAATTCATCCAGTGATGTGAGACCCAGCCAGCTCGACTGCAAGATAAACCAAGAAGAGATTAGGTTAAAGGACAAACAAAGGAGCATTCCCCCCGTCCTCCGAAGCTGGAGCTTCACAATAGCGATTGTGTTCCTTCAGTAAGCACGGGCTGGGTTTCCTTAATGGCTTTTTAAAGGAAATCGCAGCTTATCATTGTGTAGGGGTGTAATATCTTCATAAGCCAACTATAGAGAGTTTTAATAATTCACTATAATGTGATTGAATTGAAAAAACAATTGTGTTTTGGGGTTTAAAGCATCTGGTTTTGGTGTTATTTTTGTTACGAAGGCTTAAGATGAGACTCCAAGTGGTGCCTTGGCACCAGAGCCGGGTTGTCTGGTTCTCCCTCTGGAGGCCTTCAGAGGGATATCCCTCTGTCAGGCCGGGGAAACTGAGGCACTTGGAGGACTTGTGCACTGTATAGTTTAAATCTTGGAGCCAAATTCCATATGTAGAACAAACTGCATCCTTTCGTGGAGGTCTGATGGAATAAAGGTGCTGACAGCTTGGCCAGTGAGGTTTCACTGTGCTCTTTGTAAAGAAAAGAAGGCTTTTGCTGTAGAGTGAAACTTCAGTCGCACCCCAGGAAATCAGCGCTTGAACTTTAGCATAAAATATTCTCTCCTCATCAGACCACTACTTAATATTCCTCTGTTTCAACTGGGAGGTATATCTAACCGGGAGGTAAAGTGACTCATAGTAGATTCCATCTGGTGGAAAGATAGGATGTAAAGTATTTGTGTTATCAGGAGATACACCAGGTATCTTCGGTTTTTTTTGCTACCCATAAACTACATTTGATTCAACAAAATTGAGATGTTTCTAGGTTGAAAAATAACATTTGGTCTATTACATGCTAGTAAAGGGGCATCTTCTGCATAGTAAGGGCTTGTTTCATTCACTTGAATTTACTTTATGAAGTAGTAACCTATTTTAAGAGGTGTTGTACCGTGTTACTTGGCTGTTGCCAGGTAAAGCTGGTTGCTGCTCCCTCTGCTTTGCTTGATTTGCTTCTTGAGGTGCAGTTCTTAATGATATGAATTGAACCAAAGTGATACGGATCAAAACAAAACACATATAAATGTGTTCTTAGCCTGGAATGTTGGATAGCCCAGCAAACAGGGAACCTGGTGGGACTATGATCTCTGTTGCTGGCAGTGAGCTGTAACCTCTGAGCATAGATCCGCAGGTCAAACGGTTTGAAACTGGATTTTTAATAGACGTTGTTCTGTTGTTGCTGTTTTTGTTGCAGATGGCCGCACTGATCCAATTTTGGATGATGTAAGTAATGCCTTCAAGCTTATGGGGGTTAACCTGCATGAGCTGGAAGATTACATCCACAATATCGAGCCTGTCACTTTTGCACATCAAATCCCTTCGTTCCCCGTCAGCAAGAACAATGTCCTGCAGTTTCCCCAGCCGGGAAGTAAGGATGCAGAAGAAAGGAAGGAGTACATCCCCGATTACCTGCCACCCATTGTCTCCTCTCAAGAAGGTGCGAAATCAATCCTTTGCTTTAAGCTTTGGGCCCTGTGTGTTTGCATGCTTGTCCTGCATCCTCAAGCAGTTGGAGCTGTGCTGCCTCAGAGCAGTGGCTCAGGAAGGACCCACTGGGTGTTACACAAGTGTGGTGTTTTACAACAGGGAGCAGTGCTGTGGCAAGGTTGTTTTCCACTCTTTCACTTTCCTCCAAGAGTAACATGGTATTAAAATACACCATCTTAATACACTTTTCTATATTGCATTTGAAATTTAAGGTTTTGGATGACAATAGAATTGAATGCTTTTCACTGTTATGTATTAGCCCTCCTCTTATGGATACTGCAAGAGCTTCAGTAATTTGGTAAAGGTAGAAGGAATGCCAGTGAGACTGGCAGAGTATTCCCAGCTCCTGACAGGTATTTCTTCTTCCTTCAAACAAAGGTAATACACACAAAATTCCAATTAAAATGAATTCAGATCTAAAATAAGGAAGTGTCATTTAGAGGCACAGTGCGTTGCTTTCGGTCCTTGCTAATGTCGATTAAGGTTTCATCATTACTGGTTCAGCTGCTCTCCTTGTCCCACAGAGGTAGAGGATCACTGTAGTAGTGAAACCAACTTGCACAAGTGCTGCGAGCTGCAGTTAACCCTGAGAGTTTTAACAGTGGCACTGCAGAAAGCTAAATTTGTTCTGGTTTTCAGCTGTATGACACTTGACTGCTGAGATAAACCTTTAAAAAGTGTGACCTACTCTAACTTTCCCTTTGAATAGTGAACACCACACAGTTGTACTTTGTGGGGAAGTTAAAACATGTGAGCTTGTGGACTGTGAACAAAATTCCAGAGAGAGGAGCTTCATTTTTCAAAAGGGTGTAATGAACAGGAGCAATCCTCACAACGTGCCTATTTAATGGGTAATGGATATCGTGTTTTGTTATTCATACTTTTCTGTTTTAAGAACTAAAGTCTCAATGTCTGCACGCAGAAATACATGTAGAAGTCCTGCCCAGTGTGAGGATGAACGTAATCAGCATCACCTTGTTGAGTAGAGAAAATCCACAGCTGTGGAGCTACAAGTGTCACACAGGGCAGTATTTCAATGCTGTAGTAAGTGTATGTTCAGCCTTTTATACATCATGTTCAGCTAGACAGATGCAGTTCCTATGTGCTCCAGTTAGGCTAAGTAAGATTATAGTCGGGGACTCTTATCTAAGGTGTAAATGTCTGTCAGACATGATGGTTTGGGTGTGTTCAGAACAAATATACTATTTCCAGTAACAACGTGGGGACTTACACTGGTGAGTATTTCGGAAGCTCTGTAGACCTGACTTTTCTCTTTAATTGCATAAAATACATAGTTATTTCATAGATCAATAGCATTTTAATGTCTTTTGCCTGAATATAACCCAGGAAGCGAAACTACTGTTCAAAGCAGAAATCCTGTCTCGGATTGATAAGGAGATACTAAAATCTCCCTTTGTGAAGTTTGTTAAAAGGCTTGCTTTTCAATTCTAACAGTGAACTCTCTTCAACCAGGAAGAGACAAGCAAAATGTAAATATCTTATATGTAGACAACATTCATAAGGGAAAAATATGGAGGAGGAAGACACTGAGAAGTGAATAGGGATTTTAGCTACCCCATTTCGGCTACTTGTAACGCTTTAGCCTGATCTTTTTCAGGAGGCAAACACCATTGTGTCAGAGAAATCCAGCATCTTTGAAGTGTAACAAGTTACGTGCAGTTTTGTGCCTATTTATTTATTAACTTGGAAAATCATACTTTAAAAATACACAAGGAAGATCAAATCCAAGAAGGCTCAAAGCAGCTGTAAAGGAATATCTGAACATGGGGAGTGAGAGATGAGAGTGTTTCAGGCTCAGTCTGCCAATACGTGACATACAAAGAGGCTAAAAATTGAAATGGGGACAGTTGTGCTGCTTTTTTTTCCTTGTATGTAACTTTTTATACTCTTTCTCTTGCAAGTTAGATCCAGGAGTTAGATTTTAGCAGTCCTTATAAATAATGTATGAATCCTTTTAACACCCGAAGTAAGAAGATATTATTGCCAAAGTTGGATGAGAACCAGGAAAACTTCTGATGCCTCAGGCTAGTGTATCAGAGAACCTATAGGCACAACTTCAGAAACATGAATACAGTATGTTCTTAATGGAAACTTAAAGCAAGCATTCAATACAGCTGCTGAATGCAGGTTTCTTAGAGTTGATTTGAGATACTTAAGAGTTGAGGGCGTTTTAATTTTGAATTGAATAGTTTCTGAAAATGCTGTTTGTAATTTTAAGCCCTGTGTTGTTTTTTTTGGAAGGGGTGAAATGGATCAAGAGACTCCGTTGTGTGTGTTTGGTTGTATTTAACTTCAAGTAAAATGAGGCAGAAAAACTTACTTTTGCAGATGAAGGGAAATGCATCGTAAAACTACTGAGGAAGTGCACAAGCTGTTTGAATAGTTCGCAGATCTTTACAGAGTCTAAAAACAATGTGCTGCTGCTAAGATTGTGCAGTCCATAAGATCTGAGTTGCTTTGAGTAGGCAGTAATTAGGCAGTAATGGAGGAAAGCTTCATGCACGTTACGATGTATAATGTAAATCCTTCAGTCACTTAAAGAGCTGTCAGGACGACTTGTTCTGTCCCATTTTCTATCGAAGCCTAAAGCTCAGCTCATGTTATGAATATTTATTTACTGATAGGATTCAGGAATCACTGGTGCTGATATATTTTAGCAGTGGTATAGCCATGAATGGTCTGAGGGTGTGAGCAGAACAAGGTTTATTGGGAGAGGTGATGTATTTTATATAATAGTATTTAATAATACTATTTAGAAGTATTATCTCTGGTGGCAGACTGACTTCATAGGTAATTTTATGTAGGCGCTTTAGTAAGAAAAAGCTGGGTTTAGTGTTAACTTAAAAACCAAACCAGTGTTCAGTATGCACCATGGCCAGTAGGTGTTGCTAACTTCCTTCTCAAAAGCTGTCTAGTTGTGTGCCTGTAACTAACTTCTTTCCACTTACTCTAGAACTGGTAGTGTTGTGTTCGGAGTATACCCAGCAGCTTGTGCGATGTCTTAATTACTACTGCTCAATAAGAGCAAAAAAGCCCTCTCCAGTCTGAGAGGAGCCATTCCCTTCGTATATACTCAATAGTAAAGAGCTCTAAATGATTATTGAAGTTGGGGGGAAAGGGAAGAAGGCAAATAGGTTTTCCACATGCGTAATTCGTGTCGGTTGGAAGCTCAGTTGGGTGATACACGTTGTGTTCCAACGAGGCAGAAACTGTTTTCTTGCTTTAAACAGAGGTTGCTGTATTCCAGTAACATGCACCAACCAAACGCTTGCGCTGCGAGGATCTACATGTATAATTCTATATTTTATAAAACAATCTGACTCACTATTGCCATGGCAAATGGTGGCTTTTTAGCAGGGTTTTTACAAAGGACACTGAAGAAATGATTTTATGCCAATGTATCATGATGTTCAGTGCCTGCCTATTTTTAATTAGCCTCCTTTTTGTTGTTTTGAGTTATTTTAGCGCTGTTGTCACTAAAATGTCATGGTCAACTTGTAAGACAGATTAAAAAAGGAGGAAAAAATAAATTAGTTGCAAAACATGATGGTCATGCTTTATTTCTTGGGCTTTAATGCAAAAGAACATGCATTTTGCAGTAATACAGCAGCTTCATAGAATTTGTTGATTGCATTTGAAGCAGAACAGTGCTGTGCTGAAACTAGGCCAGAGAGAAAGCCCAGATACTTTTCCACAGCTAATAATAATAGTAGTAGTAATAAGAATAATAATCATCATAATAATCACTATTACATTTTGTGATAATGTTGAGCTCTGCATCCTGATGCTTTAAGAGCATGTATCATTCTTCATAGTTAAAACAAAGTGTGAATCCTGCATGTGCCATAGTAACCTTATTTTTAAGCTTCTTAGGATGAATTTCTACCTGTGCTTACTGCCTTTTGTTATTACCTCATCGATAATAATAATAGTTTATAAAAATAACGCACTTTTTGTCAACTGCTTTATTTTCCTGTCTTTCTGAAGTCTCAGGTAGTTGATCCCTGTTTCGCTAACCAGAAGACTGAAGAAAACAGGTTGCTGTTGTGCATGGAATGCTATTTGTAGTCTATTATATTTTATTCGACTCTCATTTCTCTCTTACAGCATAGTTGTGCTGAGGTGCATAAGAAGGATAAGAGGGAGAAGACATGAGAGTCTCTTCGCAGTAGTTAAGGTTTATTTGTGGGGAGAAGGGTAGCTTTGAGGGAGTCAGACTTCTTCCTGACTTCTTGCTTCATTTTTATCTGTTTTCTGCTTCATACCACTTCACCCCTGCTTCATAAAGGTGCCTCTCCTCTCCCTTAATGAGGATCTGGAAACAAATGTGATTTTTACTGGACATTAAGTTTTGTGGTCTTTCATTCCTGATAACACGTGTTCAAGCACTGGCAATGTATTTCTGATGATTGAGTCAGGACCAGTTCTTGGCACAATGTACAGATTCGGATTTGTTTGTAGCCTTTTCTGTCAGAACATTTTATTTCCCTGCAGATCAAAGCGTAAGATTGTTGATTTCTTACAGTCCTGCCTTTTCCCCTTTTTGCTGTTGATGTGATGTTAGGTTTTGGTGGGTAACAAGTCTTGCAGCCACCTGGAAGTGTGGAAACCCAGATGTCAAACCATCTCAGAACATACATCATTTGTTTCAGTATTAGTTGCTCAAATGCACATTTGGATTGATGAGAAGGGGGGATATGTATATGAAGCAAGGTGCTATGGCAACATAATTTTTGCATCTGGTATCTGGGCTTTACCAGTGCTGTAGAATTGTAACTGTATAAAGCATGAAGCACCATGATGGTACAAAGCATTAGTGTCTCCCTGCAGTGGTTTAAATATATCAGGTTTTTAAATCCACTGGCCTTTCGGTCTAGCATTCCTTTCGTTGGGTCCAGAAATGAATGTAGCAGGTCTTGAATCTCAGACCAGTGTCCGTTCAGTCCAGTGTCAGTTCAGTCTGTGGTTTCCTCACAGGTTAAGCAAAGCCAGTAGGTCTTTCTAAATTAGCACGTGATGGGCTTTAAAATGCACACTGGAATATCGGCTTTGTTGTTTTGTAACACAAGTCTTGCTGTTGTCATTCGTAAGCCTTTTTGCGTTTTCTCCAGATCTCTTTTAAGCACACAGACCAACTCTTCTTCATTCTTACACCCGTGGTTTAAAAGCAGCAATGATCTTTCCGACAGAGCTTTTCCCAGTATACTCAGTTAGGAAACCACCACCCATCACCAAACGGGTACTGTGCAGTGAACCAGCTCTAAGAATTAAGCCCCTGCCTGCCTGTGAACGCTTTGCTCCTGGCTGCTACCCATGCCTGGCTGTTGAGCATTCGCAAGCATCCTTTAGCTGTCCGTGCAGGATGCGGAGTGTTAGATGCTGATTGCTTTTGTGCGGATGAGTCTTCATGTCTGCATCACCCTGGCAAGGAGGAAGCAACAGGAGAGACAGACAAAATGAGAAAGGCAGCCAAGCTTGAGATGCAGACAGAAGAAAGGCATTGGGAAAGAGCCAATAGGAGAGGCAGGTTTCAAAGAATAAGGAAAATGTGAGACAGGAACAAAAAAAAAAGTGTACAGAAAATGTGCCTGCTTTAAATCTTGCCATTAGACAGAAAAATAACTTGTATAGAAGGCGTGCTGATAAAGCTGTAATTGGGAAGACAAGTGTATCTTTACCTTTTCTTAAGAAGTTGGACCATAATGGAAAGCATAATTCCAAGTGCAATACTTCAAGAAAGGATTTAATGAGGAAGAGTTTATTTTTTATTTTAAAAAAAGCTGGAAGTATGAAGTTAAATAGACTTTCACCGAGAGCTTCATTTAATTTGCAGCACTTGAGGAAAAAAGAAATGAATGCAATACATGCTATAGTAAAACTTTATCCATGGCAGAAACCAAATCGCATAGCTGGGATCCAGAGCCTATGGAGACAGAGGCATACAGTGCAGAGGCATAGTGTTTTATATTCTATAGGAGGCTAGTACCTAACTTTTCCTAATCATTCATGTCTGGGTTTAAAAAACAACCTCTTGCTATTTTTCATAAGAAGCGTAGTAGCAGCTGGAAGGAAATGGATTAAAAACTGGTTTTAAGAGAGAGCTTGTGATGGATTTTCTTGTTGTTAAGGTCTTTTGTGTTGTATCCTTCGAAACAAACCAGCTTCAATCTGTCTGTATCTGAATAAGGAAATCAGCAAATACAGTTTATAACGTGCTGACTCTGGTCTTTCTTAAGTAATAATGAGGAGTTAGTAATACTAACTATAACAATTCAACATTGTGTAAATGTATTTCATCAAATTCCTCAGCTGTCTGCTCTTATACACTGCATATTGCGAATGGGAAAAAAGTTAACATGACTTTACGGCAAGGCGATCTCATCCTTTGAAAGCCTTCCCATAAGGATGTGTCTGGTTTTCAGACCTGTGGAGATAACTTACAAGTTGTCAGTGAGTCTGATTCACAATAAAAACTGCAAAAGGCAGAAATGGACTCATAAAAGGCAGCTTTTGCAGTAAATTATTTACACTGCGTTGCAGTGAAAGTCGTGGGCTTCTTTCGCCTCATTGTGATGTGCAAATAGCAATTTTGGCTATAATAAAAATGGGACTTTATGATAAAAGGATTCTGTTGTGCATTCTGAACAGAAATGCTGTCACGATTTTAATTTCCTACTGATCCTTCCTCAGCAAAACTTTTGTCCCTTGTCTCCACTCATCACCTCAGAGCAGTTTTTCCCCTATTCCGACAAAGTGTGACTTTGTTTAGTGCCTGCATTGCTTCCTGCACTGGCTGCTGCTGCTGTGCTCGAGGATTTTATTTCATCTGGATCATCAGACACCTTTGTGCCTTTGAAAGCAGAAGTTTCAGATTAGGTCATCGTCCGATAGCCGTGTGTGACTGTTCCCAAGCATTTCAGGCTTTCCCTTAGTGCACTGAGTATTCTGGGGGGCTCTAGGGGAGGAGGTGGGCAAGGGAAAGTCTAGCTACTGCTTAAAGCAGGATAAAAGAGAAGCATAGAAGAATAATAGTTCTTGGCCCAAACTGGCCTATTTTAAGGGCTGACCTTGCAGCTTTATTATTTTTCAGTGCCTGTCCTATTTTTCTTCTCATCACATGCCTTTATACGTTTTTCCTCTTTCACTTTTGCCACCAAAGTTGCTTTAACTTAATAAAAATGTTAGTGATGACTAAAGATTCCTGGCATTTAAAAAGCAAATGTTAATTATTGTAGCAACTGATATCAGAACCACAACGCTGATTGTTACCCCCTTACACAGGAATTTGTGCCAAACCTCATGAGAAATGGCTCAGAACCCAAGCCTTAGTTGTGAACTGTATTTGAGAGGATTGTTCAGGAAGGATGTGGCAGTAGAACGTATTGGTTGAGATCTCAATACATCTATCTTATTTTGAGCCCAATGGCTTTAAATTTCTCCTGCAATGCCAGCATCATTCTGCTGCTGATTAACAGCTGTGGCATTTGCACAGACCTGGGGAAGGGTCCATGCATGGGGTTCACGAACTTGCACTTGAGGTAGTTGTTCTGAACAACCCTACTGTCCAGAGGACCATAGAATCATAGAGTGCTTTGGGTTGGAAGGGACCTTAAAGGTCATCAACTTCCAACGTGTCTGAAATATTTCTTTCTTCCTGTAAAAAATACCCATGCTTGGAGCTATTCAGAAATAGATGTTACACGATGTTTACACTCACAATTTCATGTGTAGCTGAGCCTCAGCTTGATCTTCTTGTCAGAACAACCATTGTCTAGACAAAGATCAGAAGTGAATTACAGGACCCGTATCTCTCTTGCCTTTATCATGAGAATGACTCATTACAAAGCTTCTGCAGACAAGTGTGTGGTAGGGTCCAGGGTAAGAACTCTGCCTTCTACTTTTTAAAGTTATTACTAAGAGACCTCATTTGAATTACTTGTCCTTTGCCACACACAGATAAGCACTAAAACTTTACCGTGCAGCTCTTAACTTCAGTGTCTTCTTCCAGTCTTCACCTTTGGTCCACGTTCCTGTTTTCTCCAACTCTCAACTAAAGGGAGTATTAGTGAGTGGGTAAGTCATTAGGAAGGGATAACTCATTTTGGTGTGTGGGCAGTTCCACTTCATTCTGCAAGAGCCTAAGAAATGTAAGGTTGGATCGAGAACAGAGTTCAAATTAGAAGGCGTTTGGAGACATGACCCTAGTTCTTGTAGCGAGATGCTTGGATAATTGAGGTTCATCTTTAACTGAGCGTTTTGTTGGAATCTTTCATTTTTGTAATTGCAGTCATTAGAAACATTATTGGTTCTTTGATGATGGTATTTTTGTCTATTTCTTTAGTTTGGATTTTGTTGCTTTGAACAGCTGTGTATTGCGTGACTAGATCAAATATAGCTCTGTTTGCCTCTTGTGTACAAATGCATATTGTTTGGATTGGTTAAGCAGAAGCTGCAATAGCATACCTGTGTGTTTGAGAAGCAATGTCAAACTTGAGCAGGGCTGGATCTGGCTTGTATTTAGCCCAAGGCTGGAAAACATAGGGTCTTCAGGTGGTAACACAGCAAGTCACACTTTTCCCTGACTTGGTTTGAGATTAATATTTCAATACTGTTATAAGTGATGACGCCACACTGCCAGAGGTGGTATTTTATATGGAGAGATAAATTGAAGTTCAACTCTGTGTGTGTGTGTTTAAATCAGTCCAATAACAACTTAAATGGCCTTTATTCTGGCCACTTTACAATCTGCAGCATTCTGCCTAATTCATTTTCTTTGGTGAACTTGTTTGCCCTCTGTGTTTGCACTGTTGGTGTCTGCTGCTTTCCCATTCCAAAGAGTTGCGCTGAAGGAAGACTCTGTGTTTCATGTGTATTCCTATGGTTGGGATGAAGCATACTTTTCTTCAAACGTTATGAGCTCTTTTCCCTGAGGGGAGGAGGATGGTACTGATTCTGTGTGTCTGAGAGGTACGGCTTAACAGATTGGCCAAATAATCCATCCTGAATTGGAGAGTCAAATAATTTTAATACCCCTTATCTTGCATAGATTTTTGTGGATATTCATCTCAGCAAATGAACTTTGCATTTCTAAATGTGAGGAGCAGCATGTTCGTTCAGGTACAGCATACTTGAATCTTAATATTCTCCAGGTTTCTGTGCATGTGGGACTTGTGCTCCAGGCATAGTTAAAGAAATGCTTTGCGCCTGTGTGTGGACAACACTAACCACGTCTGACAGTCACAATTGGGAATAGCATGGGGGAAATAATAGTTCTTGACCAATCGCTATAACACAGGAAGTCCTGGTGCCATAGAAAGGGAGAGAAACTCACTTTTCATTTCGAGTCCAGTACGTCCAGATTAACTTGAAAGGGAGCTGAGGCGCAGCTCTGAGGATTTAGCCTTCAGTTGTGGGCTACCTACACATGGAGGCCGGTCTCAGCAAAGAGCTAGTCACCATCCGAAGAGCTCTCATAGCTCAGCTGCTGGGTATCCTGTTGCAAATTAAATATGGAACACGGATGCGTCTGGTTTTGCATGAGAAACTTTTAACACATTCATTAAAGAGGCTTCCTTTCTGCTCTGAGTGTTTTAAATGACAGTATTGCTGGAGGTGATGTGTCATCTGTAATCCCTTAGAGATAACTGGTTTCTTTTGCTGTTCTGAAGAGGATTGATTGATTTTTACCATTCTTATGTGCAACAGTTGTAATTTTCTGTGTTACAGGTTTTACATGTTCAGCTTAGCCAGGTTTATTGTAATTCAGTTACCTTTTGGGGGGAGTGTGTATAAAATATTATACAGACATTTGCAATGTGATCAAAACATGCACATATATTTATTAAGATAAAAGCAATGGTTAAAATCACATATCCTTGCCCAGGCAACTTGAGTTGAGATGGGTTTTTTTAAGAGCATTAGAATTACAAGTGAAAATCTATTTAGATTTAGTCGAGATTTAGCCATCTATTTATCCTCCTTTAGCATCATACCTTAAGTTGTTTTTCAGAGTCCCTTAGTAGCATGATCTACAATCACAGCGGTTTTGATGAGCTGAAAAATCAAGGTGGAATTTTATTGTATAGTTGACTTGCACTCACAAGCTGCAGCATGTGAAGGGTTTATCACAATATTGCATTCATTGATACAATTCAGTATGGCTTTTAGGACTCGTGGGGAAAGTAAACTTTGTGAATTAAAACGTGGTAAGGATCTTCATGCTTACGTTGCAGGTAACAACGCTCTCGTAGATGCACCGATTTTCACAGAATAGAGCTTATGTGTAATATCTGTTTAAAACTTCAGGTGATTCAGGCTGAGACACTGCATTTTGGCAGAGTAAACCTCAGTTTTGTAAGAGGTCCATTTACTGAAGGAGTTTTTCCTTCACACAGATACTCCTCGTGTGAGCTCACTATGCTGAGCTCCTTACATGTATTTTTGGTCTGTCTCTGCTGTGCCAAGGCAGAGAAGGTGATGGCTCATCTGTAACCCAAGACAAGTTTCTTTTACTCTTTTGAAGAGAATCGATGGATTTTTACCATCCTTATGTGCAACAGCTTCAGTTTTCTGTACTACAAGCTTTCCATGTTCAGGTCCCAAGGTTTATAGTAATTCAAGTAACTGTTTTGGGGGTGTGTGTATATAAAATACACAAGGTGAGGCAATGCAGCATGTCTTCCAGACCCCCTCTGGTGTAATCCCATACAGATGGGATGTCAGTGTAAAGCTGTGGCCTAAAATGAAGATTGTTATATGGAATTTGAGCTTGAATTTTGCGGTATTATTGGTCCATGTAGGGACATCTTCCTGTGCCCAGGCTATGATTTTCCTAGGTCATGGGCTAAGCCAAGCAGGGTTTCTGCAGTACTTGTCCTAACAGCAGGCATCCAAGGCAATGCAATGAAGCAGCATTGACTAATAGATGGCATTTTATAAGCAGCTTGGTGCGGTCTCGAAACCAGCGTGTTTCAGATGGGATGAAAAATGAAGTCCTTGCCACTTGTGGTAATTAGAACCTCTGTGGCTCACTTTTCAAGAGCAGCATGTTAACCCTGAGGGCACGGTGCCAGTTGCGTTATAGAGTTCTGCCAACCTGGATGCTCCGAGCAGTTTCAAGTTCTTGGAGGAGAAGCGGCTCAGCACTGTTACTGTGCTTCAGCCACAGTGATACTGAGATGAGACCAGGGCCTATCTGAATGCAACAGCATAGCTTCTCTTGTTTTAAGGGTAAATCCAGTAGTGCACATGTGTGTTCTAGATTAATGTTAGACCTGCATGTGCGACTGATGATAAAGAAATAAACGCAAGGTCATTAATGCTCTTTCAGGACAGGGAGATGAGCCCATCCTGGTACCCAATCTGTGTTTGCAGAGGAGAAGACCCTGTGTGATCCACAGGTGCTGTAATGTACTGAAGAAACTCAGGCAAATAAACAGAAATCCTGATGCCTTTTATCTGAGGAGTTTTCTTCCTTTCACATGCATTTTAGGGGCTGCTTTTGTGCGCAACGCAGATAAATCATTTCCATGTGGTATTTTTAGCAATGTATAGAAAAGGTGTGTGGACTGTTAAAGGAATCCAATGCAAATAGCCGAGTAGGAGGACAACTGGTTGTAATCTCCTGGAAAAGAGAGGTGTGAGAGGTGGGAAGGTGATGCTGCAGTGGTGTGTGTGCCACCAGCAGAATGCATGGTGTGGTTTTATAAAGTGGAATCGTTCTTATCAGCCTCTGGTAAAACGAGTAACACTTGTGCTACTTTCAGACTTCAGTGTCACCCACATGCTTATTCTATGCAGTAGCTATTGGCCTTATCTAAATGGAAAACCCTTTCCAGCTTGAGAACAACTTAGTGACTTTTTAGTATCAAAAGGAGTACATTATACACGACACATGTACGAGACTCAAAGGAACATGTATGCTGCCTAAAGTTTTTGGAGCTAGTGTGTGTGCTAATCTCCTGAGAGTTCATTGCTCTGAGCTTTTATCCAGAGCAAAGGGACTCAGAGCCAAAGACTTCTGTGCACTGCCACTCCATCTGAAAGAACCAGCTCCTTTTTCCTTAGTTCAAGGCAATACGCCCAGAAGTGTGTGTACATCATTCCTATCAATGCAGTCACAGGACTCCGACTTCCTTTTTAAGTGGAAATAAATGAAAATGGTTTCATTATGTATTGTTAAAACAGCAGAGGAGGTTTCTGCTACAGTCTAATTGTCTTAGATCTGTTTCTCAGTGCATCGTCTTTGCATTAAGCTGTTACTATCTTTTAATGTTGTTTAGAAGAGATAAAATACATCGGTACTATCTCAGGGGAAATACTCTAGATGCTGGGTTTATGAGGGAAAGCTTAGATGTGGTTTAAAAACCTGCTTTCTTCACAAGTCGACTGCAGTTCAGACTGCTCACAGTTACTGCAGCCTCTAAGTGTCCAGTTCTGCACTTTCTTTGCCTTAATTTGTGTAAGTTTTGTGTTCCCAGATAATCTCTTATGAAAGGGCAGCGTGATGAGGGAAGAAGCGAGCTTAAGAGTGAGAGATCCCATCAAGAAGTCATGTCCACTTAGTATCACATTAACAGGGAGAGAGCACATGAGCTATCAGATAACATTAAACACCATTCTGCAGAATTAGGTGACTTTGTTTCCTTTCCTGCATTTAGTGTGCCAGCATCCTGCAAAGGTGGGAACAGCCAGAGCTCCATCAGTGCTGTTCTTTCTCTGATTCATTTCTCTAGCAACAGCAGCTATAACCTTTTCATTTTAACCAGCCAAACCTTTGTTAAACAGGGGCCTCTCCTGGTCATGGGTACCATGGGACATGAACACATTTAAGGCAATTCAATTCCTGTAAGGGGATACAAAGAAAAGTCTTACTTCCTTCTGCAAAGAGCTGGATCCCTGATTAGAACAGAGGTGACAAAGAATGACATTTGGCAAAAACCCAGGGCAAGACTCAGCCTCTTTGCCTCTTGTTGCAATGAGGCACCTTAACTGCTCTGTCATGATCACACCTCCTGGTTTCATGTAAAGAACGTCAGAAATATGAGTGAAGGTTTTCAAGATTCCCCTCCATTTGAGAGCATCTTAACACTGTGCTCATCAAGGATTTATATGTCTTTAATATTAGCTATGTGTATTGTATATAGATACCTAGATGTATCTATATAGATATATATCTATGTCACATCTACTTTCACTCTGCTGATGCAGTATCAAGGCTGAAAATTCTGTGAAAGTAATTTCTCTGGAGCTTTTATTTTGCCTTTTATGTGCATTTACAGCAGTCATAGCAAAATCTATGTTCTTAAAATGACAGCAGCGTAATCTGGTTACATATGGCGAAGGAAATAATACAGAAGATCTTGGCTTTCTCTAGTAGGAGTCCATAGCATCTTATATTGCTGCATGGCTATGAAATGCACTTCACAAGTGGGATGTTTTAAGTGTTGTGTTAAAATTATCTATGTTGTAAAAGACTAATATGTTTACTGCATTTTAATTCAAATTAATGTATGTGCTGATTTCTAAGTTCATATGACTTTGCTCACTCTTTCTATCACTGCCTCTTCTCTTGCTCGAAAACAAAACTAAGGAGCATGTATCCAGAGAGGGCGGTTACTTCTGTACTGCTCTGGCTTTCAGAATGGAAACTTCAGGGGGGAAGCTGAGAGGAGGCCGACAGGACATGCAAAGAAAATGAAATGTTTCAGGCCCATCTGAGCCCTGGAGATCAGATAACTGCAGTCCTGGTGTATCTTCTTGGAGGTTGTATTAGTAGTTACTATGCAATAATCTCTACTAATAACAAGAGCTTAGTGTGTGATGCATGCAGCACAGTTTGGAGCAGGAGGTGCAGTGGTTTGCTCCTAGAAATCTCTGCTGTTGGGAGACAAAAAGAGACACCAAAGTGGTGTTTTGCAGTTGCTAGAAGAAAGGAGAAAATAAAACACTCTTTATGCTAACGAAGGACATCTCAAGTTGAACCAGAGCCAGCAGGGCACTGTTGGTTGGGCACTGGCAACCAAGCTGTTAGCAATACGTCACCGTTAGTGTTGCAACTCTGGGAGAAGCACAGGACTACATCTTGTCTCCAGTTGTACCCTCATCGATTTTAAGGTGCCACGGTCGTGGTGATGCTCAGGAAAAGAGGTGACAACTTGGGGGAAGCCAAGCCCTTCCTAGGCCTGTTGCAGTAGTGTAGTTCTAGTGTTTAATTCAGTAAGGGGAGGTTTTGGAATGTAATGTGAACGAGATGCCAGCCAGGTCTTTAAAGTGTATGCCTAAGGTGTGTCAAATGGACAGATAAATGGTGATGGTTCTAAACAAATGAACATGGGTAGCAGAAACAGCAGAGCCATATTAACAGGATGCTTTTGTTGGTTCAATTTATCATAGAATCACAGAATGATTTGTGTTGGAAGGGACCTTAAAGCTCATGCAGCTCCAGCCCCTGCCACGGGCAGGGACGCCTTCCACTAGAGCAGCTTGCTCCAAGCCCCATCCAGCCTAGCCTTGAACACTTCCAGGGATGGGGCAATTTATACTGTTGAGAAGAATCTAAGCTCAGCTGTTGCTTGGCAAGCTGAACTTCTGCTTAGATGGATGCCCTGAATTGGGAGTACTCAGAGAATGCTTTGGATCAGAACTTGCACAATACCGTTGTACCACACACATGTGTAATGATGTCCACTCAAAGGACTTTATTCAGAGACTACATCTGCATCTTTTTGCTTGATGGTCCTTGATCCATCTAAAGAAGAGCAGGAATCCCTGCTGAGAAGCAGAAACCATCAGTCCCAGTGTGGTGCCATGTTAAAGGACTATACTAGCTCTGCTAGCTGAACAAGCTTTTGGGGTACAACTCTACAACTACTTAGAAGGAGGTTGTAGTGAGGTGGGGGTTGGTCTTTTCTCCCAAATAACAAGCAATAGGACAAGAGGTAACGGCCTCAAGCTGTTCCAGTCAGATATTACAACAGGCTTCCCAGGAAAGTGGTGGAATCACCACCACTGGAAGTGTTCACAAACCATGTAGATGAGGCCCTCAGTGCCATGGGTTAGTGCTGGCCTTGGCAGTGCTGGGGAACGGTTGGACTTGATGAGCTTAAACGTCTTTTCCAACCTCGTCGATCTGTGATTCTGTACAGGTACATCACTCTCAAGCTGAAACTGATCCTGAGATATCCTTTCTCCCTGCAAAACAAAGAGTTTGTCAGAGAAGAAGTTGAACAGAAAATACATATTCCACTGGAGTTTTTTATTCATCAGTCTTACGGAAAATCAGATATTTTCCCTCTTCAAACTCAATCAGATGAGATCGGGTGTTTTCTAGTAACACCTGATTCAATATCATATTGGTCCAGCCTTGCACCCTGACTGCATCAGTATGTTTCTAACAATAGTATTTTACAGATCACTGTAGATCTGCGTAGGTTGTCCACTATTTCCAGAGGAATTTCCAGCTTGGAAGCGTGCTGAGCTTGCTTTATATTAGCTAGAAAATCCCAAGAGGTCCCTATCACCCTTCTCCCTTCAGATACCACACGTGCAAGCATTTTTTAGCATAGTTCCAAGCCTCAAGTTCAGAGAAGTTATGACTTAAGGCTATTGAACGTGTAGTTTTCAGACAGCTGCAAGTTCTGCTATTTTTAAACACTTCTTCACCTGCAACAAAAGCTTCAGTTATTGTGTGCAATAATGTAGTCAATAAACTTCAGTTTGAAACTTCTCTATTTTAGCTGCATTGTGCTCATAGGAATGTGGAAGGAAATATTTTGTGAACTCAAACAACTGAAGTCTTATGGTAACTTTCTCATAGAAATTCGGCTCCTAAGTGGAATTTGTGTGTAAGATGTTGTATTTCTGATAGGACTGGTTGTTTCTTTCTTTTTTCCCCTGAGAATTCTAAATGTCTGAGGCATGATTTAAAATGGAAATAGCAGCGTCGCCTTCACTGTTGTGTCACTATCAATTTGCTGTAGTTAAAGCATTTGGAGAGATAAAACAGATTCAGTTGAGCTATCAGATAGTATCTTGCAGTCTTTTTATTTAAATGTTCTTCACTCTTAGTGCAAAAGGCAGAGTGTGCGGATGTGCGTATGGGTATTACCTACAGGGACTAGAGACCAAGTGTTGTTGGTGCTCAGTGAGTTTTGGGTTCCTCTGTGATAGTTTTACAAACCTCATATACTCTTTTCCCCCATTTCAGCTTTTACACATGCATTACTTTGCTAAACTAGCATGTTAGGAGTTAATTTTTCCCCCTCAAAGCT
Organism: Lathamus discolor; assembly: GCF_037157495.1. Classification (NCBI taxonomy): domain Eukaryota; kingdom Metazoa; phylum Chordata; class Aves; order Psittaciformes; family Psittacidae; genus Lathamus; species Lathamus discolor. Next base: position 987,837 of record NC_088884.1, read on the forward strand.
CAGTCTTTCCAGCATTCTGGAAGTTTTAATTTATTTTAATCAAGCCCCTTTTGCCAGCTGGAAGTGGAACCTTGTTTTGACAAACGCTTCTGTACTGTTCCTATGCAGCATTGTGGGTCTTCTAATATTGCGACCGACCTAAATGCAATGGTCAGATTTGCTGTTCCTTTTCTCTCTGCCAGTGTATGAGTCTTCCTAGTAGTTCCTAAGCATTCCATGCTTCCGTTCCTAATTCAACGATTCTACAATTAACATGTTTCTTGAAATGCATTAACTGATTTTTCCCTGTGTGCTGAGCTTACATTGTTCTAAGCAGAACACTTTATTTATACCTGTATTTGTTATAGCTGTTGTTTTCCACGAACGCTTGTGCCACACTTTCAGTGTTATCTTTCCTGACAAGTTGCCTTAAACAGGATCATCCTGGTTTTTAGAATATGCTACAGTAAGAGCAAGTGTAAATGATATTCTTTTGGTTCCTCACTAGATAACTCCCTCTGCTTCTTCATTACCACTTGTCTGCATTCTTCCCGCATGTTTCATTTTTGTCCAAGACTTTTCAAGTAAGATGTAGTGATACTGTCAGATGTCGAACTTTAAAGCTTCTGTAGCAGTTCCCAGTTATCTAGTATTTTTGTAGTTCTTTCAGAAGAAGCAGAAAATTGATCAAGTTATCTTTATTCTTCTTTCTTTTCTGTCTAATCTTGTAGGGTTTTTCTTTTCTTAATACATCCTAATTCTGTTTCGGGTTGAAGTGGTAGTTGTTAGGGTCATTCTTTTGAAGTGTATGTATATTCTGGACTTACTGATAATATTAATTAGATACATGTACTAACAAGCAGCTTTAGTAATCAGTGAGCTCCTGATAGAGACAGCACAATAGTTTGAGACAGGAATTTGCTCTAGCAGCAAGACAAAGTGATCCAGATGCTCTTTGTTTCGGTATCAAAACCATGTTCCTTGCTATGTACGTTGGGTTCAGGATGCACTGTTGTGGCTATTTATAATCCTGGGATTTGGTAGTGATGGTTACAGCCTGAGACTACTTAGAATTAAATCAAAACAAACCAGAAGTACAATATATTGATTTTAGGTCACTGAAAAAGCTTTTCTTCTGTCCAAGTTTCATTATAGAGGGGAGAAGATATTATTGAGCACAAGCAGCTGAATATGGAAACTGCCCAAGAAATTCCAAGAAGTCAGCATAAAGAGCAGAGAAATAGAGGCTTAGAGTGTTTGCAGTTTCTATTTCTATCCCTGTTTGCCTTGCTGGAAACTCACCCTGCGTTCATACCTGCACCCAGCTGGCACAGAGATGTGGCTGAATATTGGGGCATATTCTAAACCATATTCCGTTTGCCTCCCTTACAGGCAAATGTTTTTTCCCTGGAGTTTTATCCTTTTTTTTCCTGCCGGATAAAAATAAAACCGTTTTCAGTCCTTTCTTACTAGAGGTTCCTTTTACTTGCCTAGTTTGTTTTCTTCCGAAAGGATAAAAGGGTTTTTCTTCCGTAGCTGGACACTGAAGGAGTCTTTGGCTGTTGATTTGTGTGACTGGTGTTGTATCCAGGCTTGATGGCTGCTCTGGTCCAGAGTTAGCATCTCAGAGAGATTTAAATGCTTGTGTCTCCTTAACATGAAAAGAGTTTTGACTTTTGTCTCGACGCTGTTGCATCAGTGCTAACTGCATTTTGTTAAACCAAATAGAAGATTTACTAGTAAGGTAATAAATATAAAATAAATATCTCTAATAAATATATATAAAAGAAATATAAATATAAAATCTTTAAGGTCCTTTCCAACCCAAACCATTCTATGCTTCTATTGTTTCCAATTATTTTTCCCTATTAAATGTGCTTTTTTTGGCTTAATAGCCACTTAGGCTTATCCTAATTTTCAGTAAGAATATTATCAGTTACTTTATAGGTAAAACTGGATATTGAGGAGAGAAGGAAGAGAAATAACAAGGAAGAATGTCTGAAAATGCCTTAAGTTCATTGTTACTGGAAGTACATTAGTCTGGTAAGGCAGAAAACAGTTTTGGGGGTTTATTTAATGAAAAACCGGCTTAATTGTTATGAACAAACTTCAGTGCAGGTGTGTGAAAAAGAAGAAAACTGTGATGGCTTAATCACCTTGATCCTAGAGGAGCTCTCTGGAGCTTAGTTAGTGCCAGGGGCAAGAATGCAAAAAGCTGGATATGACCATTATTGCTGGTGTTCCGGATCTTAGTGAGTATCGCGTTATCTTGCTGTTCTTGCTGCTTTCACAGAGCAGCAGTGCTGTGAGCAGGTCAGTCTAATAAGCAGACTGTGTTATAGATTTATACACCATATATTTATTTATATATTTGTACACCACTCTATTTGTTACAGTGGTGTATAAATCTAAAAGAACAAATACACTAATAATATTAAGGTACCAGAAAGGTAAGATGTTCCCTGTAGGTGTCTCGTAGCAAAGTTCTCACCGTCACATTCAGTGTCCCCTCATTAAATTACTTCTTTATATTTGTGATGATTCTTCTCTGTTTTCTCAGCTTCTACGTTTGTTTTGTGTTTTTTTTTTTTTGTCTGAATCTTTTAGAAGTCTTTCAAAGGGGAATGATGCAATTTTGATTCCTTTGACAGCATCACTGCTTTGCAAGAGTGTTCTATCTGGATACACAAAGTATTCCTAATCTGAAATGAGAATTTTGGGGGTTGTGTTGTTTCCTGAATTTGGCTAATGGTTTAACTTGGAAATGTCATGCTGCTCTTGTTCCTTTCCATTATGTGTCCTAGTTTAGGTTGTAGTTTTTGGAAGGAGATCAGATTTTAGTGCATTTCAGTAACTTTTTAATCCCCCAACTTAAAGCATCTCTTTGAGCTAATATTATATGCACACAAAAAGCTTTGTTTCTCTTACTGACCAAAGTTGAAATCCACTAACTCCATTAACTTCCAGAGTGGGTGTAATCTAGTGCTTTGTCAGTGATCTGCTGTTTGAAAGATATTTATTGCTGTTTGTCTATCGCAGGTAAAAAGTGTAAGATCAGATCTAATATCGCTGACTTTTCATGGTGTGGAAAATATAACTGTAAAAAATCAGTTGGAGGCAGTGCATGAATCTGTGGTAAACTCATGTTTTAGCCTGAATTTGCCTTCATAATAAATAGTAGTCACAAAAGCTGCAACGCATGTCCCAGCTATTGACTACTGGCTGTATATCGTGGTAGCTTAGCACACAGAAATGAAGGCATTTTATCTCATTTTCACTGAGCAGAGGGCTAAACAGATCCTGATCGAGTGCTAAGGAAATGCTTTTAAAGGCAGAAGCCAAGGTTTGTGTGATTTGGGGAAGGCTACTTGGCAAAGTTACTGTTGTGTGCTGTGAAATCTGTGCCATAGGTATTAATATAGCATGCAGGGCGTGCAGAGGAAGATGGGTTTATATTATACTCTCCATTTTTAGCTTGCTTTGACATCTGCACATCCCACTCTGTCTTTCCCGGTGAATCTGTGGACAGATTATTGCGAGTAAAATACGGTTTCAGGGTTTTGCCTGTGAATAAAATATGGTTTCACAGGTTTTTTTCCCCTAATTTAAAATAAATTACATTAAAAATATTAGGGGAATATTTGCCCCTCCAATGGCCTCCCTTGTCCTGTAAAGAACTTGGAGGCTTTCCAGTTTGCACTGATGGCTTTTAGGGGCAGCTGGAGCTCTGCCTTGCTCTGCTTCACCTTTCCTCCCCTCACTGCCTCCAGCCTTCGTTTTCTCCCTATTGCAGTGACTGGCAGCAGATCCTGGAGGAGGGAGAGAGCTGAGAGCCTGGTGCCCTCCAAGATAGATCTCAAAACTCAGGGGGTGTTCTATAAAGTTATCAGTGCTTAAAACCCATGTGGCAAATTAATTTGGGTGGCTGAGGTGTGCTTCTGTGGCACCTGAATTGAGAATTCCTTGAAATGTGGATTTCCAGGTGAGGGCACAGATAGGTCTGTAGTAAATTAAGGATGTATTTTCTCTCCAACTATTTGTTCACTATTCTGGTGACACTTAAACTTTCTATGGGAAAAAAAGAGGTGGCCTCATCTTTCCGTTTTTGTCTTCCATGTCTCTAAAAATCCTCAACTTAACACTTAAAGGAAGAAGAGGCTTTTTGCCTTTACTGCTTGCTGGACCTCTGTAGCATTTTGCACACTGACCTGTCAAACCTCTCCTGATCCTCCATTATTGTGATTATTCAGCAGACAACACCACATCTTTTAAGTCTTGTTGACAAGGAGATTAATTTATAGTGGAAAACTTGTGAAGCACATGTTGGATTTTCTTAGAAATACACACTCAATTTAAAAGTCTCCCTTTTGGGAATGAAAAGGGATGATTTAATGCAGTAAATCACTCCTGGCACTACCTGTCTAAACCAACTAGAAGGCAGTGGGTTGAGATTTTCAGATTGTACAGCTGTCCCACACAACTGACATTCCTTTAAAAGCAGGCAGCTACTACATGAAGGCTGCAGGTTTAGACAGCAAATGGACCTTCAGGATCCAACAGCAGCAGTAAATCTTCCATCATTTGCATACCATTTTGAGTAAGCAAGCTGTTAAATGCTTTTTTGTCTGGTTTGAACTTATGGTAATATCGCACATCCTTGATACTGCATTATTACTATTTTTTTTTGTTGTTGTTATTGCACCGATGTGGCTTAAAGTCATTTTATCATCTCCATTTAACCTTTGGTGTGCATTTAAACATATGTCCTGTGGATCTGTGCCGTGGTCTTTTGCAGAAGAGGAAAGATAGACTTGTGAAAATGAGGTTCACAACAGAGATCTGAAATGGAAATAAGCATGGCGTGAGGATAAGTGACTCCTTAAAAAGACACTTCTCTTCTCAGCTTTTTCTACATTACTGTGTTTAAGCAACTAATTTTCCAGAACACGGTTAACCAAAAGTATTCCAGTTTTGCTGATGCAAAGCAGGCAAAAGAGAGACGTGTATGCAGAAAGGCCAGGGCTTGTAACAGGGTGCAGTAAATAAAAAGGCGCTCAGAATTGCTGAGAACTCATCTCTTTCTTTGGAATTAGCAACATCTGCAGGTACTCCCAACCCTGAAGGTTCATACCCAGCTTTAGCATCCCGATTTCAAACTGTCGTGCATGATAAAGATCGCGGGAGACGGTGTCCATATCAAAGCCTGAGCGAGCATCCAGCTCTTCTTCTCCAGCATCGCCATCTAGATGAGTGTCTGATGGATTGCCACCTCTCGAGAGGCTTGGGAGGTGGTGGAAAAGTTACTGCATAGGCAAAAAAGCCTTGCTTCAGGAGTGCCAGCTGGCAATTGTGTTTTACACTGGAGGTTGTAATTTTAAACCATGTAAATTTGAGATTTCTCAAAAATGGGATAGGTTTTTGAATTCCTGCTTTTAAAATGAAAATGTAAAAATCCCCATTTCCCCCCGCTTTTGTAAAAGGTGTCACTAAGGTAAAGAAGATGTGAGTTTTAACCTGGTCTCTGTTTGTCCCTTGCTTCTCTTGCATACGCAGAGAGTGCAAGGGCTGCTGTGAAGAGGAGCCGGGTTTCAGGGAGCTGCTGGTACGAAATAGGCTTATACAGGTAATTCATGGCCATTTTGACATCATGTGCTTTCTGCAGCCTGGATTACAGTCTGATCTAAAATATCTCTGTGCTTGTGGCTGTAGTTTCATGTAGGTGACAAAAACTATTTGCAATTTAATTGTTAGAGAGCTATTGAATAACTTGGGAATTTGAGGAAAAGGCAATGCTCAGACTTTCAGAACTGCATTGAAATACTTAATACTTTGGTGAAACAAAAGCATTAAAAGTGGAAGCAGACAGCTCTGCTGTGTTCTCCCAGGGTAAGGTAGGAAAGCCAAGGGAATGTAAAGGAGGGTCTTCTGCCTACCTCGTATCTACAAGTTGTTGGTCCTGAGAACTTGCCTTGCTATAGCTGTGAAATCACGCTGCTGCTGCAGTAGTTCCCCCAAACACATGGGATTAAGATGATTGCGCTGAAACCAGATTGTCAAAACCCCCTCTCTCAGGATGAGTTTAATTTCATTTGGTCCTTTTAAAATCCCACTTGTAATGGGGAGATGGGGGGGGTCGACTGGGTTTTCTTTCCCATTTTGTCTTTAAGAAGCAAGGAACAGAGAAGTTGCTGTCAGTAATTTCTCTGCTACGCTTCCCGGTTGTGCTAAGTTCCTTTGCCTCCCGTTTCTCTTTCCCTTTTCCACTTGGCCGTCTGAACCTGGAATTCTGAAAACCATCGGCCAGCCTCCCCTTGGTGCTTAGAATTGCATTTAGTTGGCTGGTTTGAGAGGCAGACAGCACGATTTTGGGGTAGTTACCATCTAGAAAATAGTGTATCGGTTTTCCTATTCAAATATATTGAATACTAGACCAGGTTCTTAAATTTGGTTTAATTATTTCATAGCCTATTTGATTTCAGGGTGTTTCTAGTATCACCTATTTGTATCTGTCATATAATGCATAATCAAACTGAGATGGACCTTAAGAAAAGCAGTGCTTTAGCACTGGATCCCAACCAGATTCGTCCTTGGGAATATCCTCGCTGGACGGATCCCGTGAATGAGAGCGAAACAATTCAGACCTCAGACATTGCTTTTAAACGTCTTTGGAAAGCCGAGGGTGCAGTCTCAGTGCCCGATGCATGCCTGCCACAGTGCTGCTTTCACATCTTCCTCCAGGAAAAGTCGCCTTCCTTCGGCTTTGTGCAAATCCCCAGTTTTAAGCAGAAACAATCCCAAAATACGGCTGGTTTTCTCGGGGTTGGGGTTGGTGCTGGAATCCAGCACTATTTCAGGCCCTCGGCAGAGGGCACTGTTGGAGCATTAAAAGCGCTTGGAAGTCTCCTCTCCGGCTTTGCTTGATATGTTGGGGTTTTTTTGTTTTGGAAAGTGTTTAATGTTCTCCATGTAATTAAATTCAGTTCCCTGTATAATTAGCAATGGAGCCTTATTCTTTGTGCCACTGCTGTGGATAGTATTAGTTTTGTCTCTATTTGCCTTCGGTCAATGCGAAATACTGTTGCCTGTCAAAACGTGGAAAGTTTCCTTGCTGTCTCTCAAAGCTAAGCACTATTTAAAGGTGGAAATATAAAACTCGGTGTAGTTAGTTTCATTTAGGTCCTCAGAGTAAATAGGAAACCTTGAACATTCCTGTTCCTGGCTCAGGAAATAGCAGCGTTAATGCTCCCGAATCGTTTTACCTTTGCATCCCAATGTGTGTTATAATATTCTGGGATTGTCACTACTTGTTGTTGTTAAAAATACATGCCCAAACCTTTAATATTTAAGTATGTGGGAAACCTATTGATTTCATTCGGCAGATTATTTTTGCCTCTGGAATTTGTTTTCTTCTCTATGCTTACACGAAGGTGTACCGTGTTGGTGCTGCTCAGCATATTGAAATATTAATTACAGAGTGATCAGGCACAGTTATTTGTCATTAGTTGCAAATGCAAAGTCATTACTGTGACCTAGAAATAGTTTGTTTTGCCAAATACCTGTAAACATCCTAATTTTTTATATGATTTATAAAGGCTGGCTACAAAACACTGTGTCAGAAAGAAATACGTTTCTGAGATAATAGAGATCTTAATGCTTCTGTTGCATTAGAATGGTCTTCCTGCTTGTAAAGAAGATGGAAGTCTGTTCATGTATTTGGGAGATGGAAGTCTATGAATATTGTGATGTATTTGGCTCTTTAATTGGCAAATACATAAGGAATTCGTTACGAACCACGCTCTGCTTTTCTGTCAGAAAGTGTTTCTTTGTCTGTAGCTGAGTTACATGAGCAAGCTGGAGAAGTTTGCCTTGAAGATCGTGGGATATGCTTTGCCCCGCACAGGCAGGATACTCGTACAGGCATTTAAAACTCAACCACAAAAGACATCTTCTCCACAATTCTCTTTAGAAATAGGGGGAATCTGTTTCTTTTTCCCCTTTAGTAGCTGAAAATGTTAATTAAGTTCTTGTCAACTAAATGCAGTTGGGAGGACTGTGAGGAGAGGAGCACCAAAGAGCATCAGAAATGAAAGCGTTCGGTGTGGGTCAGTGCAGCTCTTTGCTCTCAGGGCTTCCATGGGAAATCGTGGGGTCAGAGCTTGATCCCGCTGCAGACCTGGTGTCATTGTAGGGTCCCTAGGAACACTGCTCCGCAGGATCTGCCCGCAGACTGCCCGGCTGTGCAGCAGGATTCGTGTCTCGAGGCCAGTGCCACTGTCTGGAATCGCCGCTAGGATTGCAGCCGGGACCAGCAACTTTAAATAACAAAGGGAAAAGTTGGTTGGGTTGCTTCTGATCAGGGCAGTGCAACACCACTGGCTTCTGATCCACAGCGAGAGGCCATTGCCTCCCCAAAATAAAGCATCACAAAGCAGACTCAGTCGCAATGCTATGCAGGGGGTTGCAGCGTGCTGGTGTTCCTGCTCTTCTAAGGGGACTTATATTATGCCCAAGAAGATTAATTAAACACACAGTTTGGTTCTTTCAAGCTTTCTGTCATTTCCTATGTATTAGTGTCTCCTTGGTGGGCTAATATTCAGGCAAATTCTTGTTTTGTCTGAAACATTAATGCTGATGTAGTACGCCTGTATCATCTCTGTAGCTGTTATCTGTTGTATGTTTTCCCCATGAGAGGCTATCGCAGGTTTTTAGCCCAGACTGTTTGTATTCGACAAGGTCAAGATAAGTTTTATCTCTATAGATAAGTCCAAGTGCATTAGGATCGATGCAGTTACAGTAAAATACATTGGTAATATTTATTGCCAAGATCCTAATGAATTTTTAAAGCTTGTAAGGCTCTGTCGGTGTAGTGTGGATGTCCTGAATGGTTGTTTATAACGGGGCCTATGCAATTATAGAGTTAAGGACTTACTAAATGTGTTTTAAATAGACAACTTTATGGTTTTTAATGGGGATGGAGCTCAATGCTCCTCTTCCCCCAAATCCTAACAGATTCTTTGGACACAGTCAAAGTAAGTATTTACTTTTCCATTCACTGGGGTGTCTGTATAGGGATTTATGAGGTTTATCCCTAAGTTACCTGTGATGGTTATAAAGTTGCTCTATTTTTAGCACACTAATAGGGGTTTTGGAATTTTACCTTCCATTTTTTATTGACAAGATAATTGTCTTTGTTTTGGCTTTGACGGAGTGGCTCAGGCCAGTTTCATTGGTGATATAAATTTCCCTAGGTACATATTTAGGCAGTTAAATCAATAAGTATTTCATAAGCTCTCTAAATACTTATGTAACTTCATAATTCCAGCCATTATGATGCATCTACTTAAATATGTATTTTATGTAGGGGCATTTAAAAATGCAAATTATAAGGGATTATTTCCCTTCAGGCTTTGTATTTTTTTGCTGTTGCATCAGATAGAGAGTAAGAAAATTAACCCACCAAAAAAATCCCACTCAAGTAATAATGAAGATCTGACTTATATCTGCTAAAGAGAATTTGTTGATAAGACTGCGTGGCTCGCTTGAACTCATTTTGCTTGCTCTGCTTTCAATCGCTGATCTTTTAAACCCTGCAACACAGTAGTGTAAGGACTGAGTTAAGAAGAAAGTTTCCACCTTTGCCACAGTCACCTACTATAAGGTCTTTTACTAACACCTCATCTTTCGTAGGTAGGTTTTCTGCCCCTCCTGGCTGCAGAGCACCCAAAGAATTGCTGCTTTTTTGCTATTTAATACTTGGCAAATTCAAACTGAGGATTGATAATACCATGGTTGGAAGCTGCTGTGCTGCTCCTCTTCGTCTTTACCACAGAGGTTTGATACCTGACACTTTTAATTTAATTTAATTAGGGAGGCAGAACCCCCATCTTGGTGTTCATTAAGGGGATTATTCATCAAAGTTATTGCTTCCTCGATGGAGAATAACAAAATCACTCGCAATGGCTGATGTTGCTCTCATAACTATATTACTTTCCACTGTTTTCCTCTCCAGGGCTTTGTACTTACCCTCTTTATTTGAACATTTGAAATTGAGGGAAGCATAAACTTCTGGTAGAGCAAATTCACGAGGGCCACATTTATTTTACTCCTGTAGCTTTATGTCGTGTAAATGCTCTTTTTTTCCTCAGCTTTTTATAGGTTCTCTTTAAATATTTGTATTTCTTTCGAGCCTAGGCTACACTTCAGCTCGGGGCCTGAGGTTTCTGGCTGCCTGTTTGCTGCTGTAGCTGAACTGCAGAGATCGCTGGAATAGGGAAGCCTCTATGGAGCGGGGAGTTTGCTGGAACAGAGTGGAAATGTAATGGGAAATAAAGGGTTTTTTTAGGGGGGAGAACAGGCTGTGTGGAAAAGTTATCTTTTGTAACGCAGCTCTAATCAAATATTCAGCAAATGCCAGCTTTAAAAATAGGAACAATTGTCCTTTTAAAAAACATGACTAGTTTGGTTCATTTACCCCCAAGTATCCGGTGTCTGTGACTCAGAAAACCCCTTATCTACTAAAGGAGGGGGTGAAAAAAGAGCATTGCAGAAAAGGTGACAAGTTTTTCACCTCTTTCCTCAGAGAACATTTGAATTCCACTTTAATCAGCCTGACAGTAAAAGAGTACTTGGCTTTCAAGGGGAAACAAATCAAAATATGCATTTATCAGTCGCAAGGCAGAATTCAGTCGCTCGCAACTGATGAACTCCAAAAGGAATGAAACTAGTGCTATCATGCTGCCTTGGTGCTTTGCTTTGTACTATCAAAGACCGGGTACTATCTTTTCCCTGCCACAGCCACTGTTTGTCTGTCATCCCTCATTATGGCCTTTCAAAAGAAATGCTTCATAATTGCTGTTAATGGTTTAAAATAAGGAATTTGTCATCTCGATAACTCCATGTTCTGCCGAGTACAGATTTATGTGCTCTGGAGCTGCCAAAATAACTAGAAATATAGAAATAAGATATAATATATATATATATATATGGCCAGAGATGAGGAAGAGGTTGCAAAGTGGTCCTCTCAGTGTTATCCTACAAGAGCATGAGCCTGACTTACTAAAATCAAACTTCATTTTCCACTAGGAAAGGAGACTCCAGGTTCACGTTGAGCTGTGCAGGTGGGCTCTCGTTTCAGACTCCTCTCTCTGCCTCTCTGGTTAAGAAAGAAGAGCCTGAAGTGGAAAGAAATGGGCTGGGTTTTGTTTGTATCAAAGCAAAGTTTGCTGCCGTTTCATGTATGGGTGTTTCTAGGTTATGGGAATTGGTTGCTCTGGGTTTTCTGCTTGTTTAGCGTGAGGCGAACGCATTGCTCACTTTATTGATATTAAACAGAGTCGTCCCGATGGTTTCAGTAGGTAGACTACAGCATTATACACAAAGCTGAAGCTTTCTGGTGAGAGAAACTGCATTCTTTGGGCTTATCTTGCTCCCTGCGCTGGAATTTACATGCGTAACTACCAGTGCATCAAGATGAGTTTTTCGCCTTTGTGTGGTTTGCATCTCAATGAGGGTGGAGAGGTGCAGTCTGTTTAGCTTTCCTTCTCCCTGCCCTGAAAAATGGTTAGAACTCACCTCATACTTTATTTATGCTTTGTTCCATCCGACTTCTGTGCTGCTAGTAAGGATTTATGAGGCCAGAAAGCAACAGCCAAATTGCTCTTCTGTTTCATTTTCTCCCATTTCTCGTCCTTGTTTGCTTTCTTTCCCATGTTTTGCTCCCTGCGCAGAGCACACTTTCCACTGAATGCGTGCCCTGCAGGACGAGGCTGTGGTGATGCTCAACTCCCCTAACCCAGCACCGTGCCTTGTTAAAATCCCTGCCTCCACTCCGGTGTCCTGGGATTGCAGCCTGAAACTGGCCCTGCAAAATAACCAGTCTTGGCGCGAGTTTGATGTGCAAAAACACCAGGATCTGACCTCTAGTCTCTCCTTTTCCCCTTCCTGTGGTTCCACAGTATCTCACTTGTGTTGGCCCGGTCTGGGGAGCTTTCTGCTCTCCTCCATCCCACTGAGCTCCATCCTCTCTTCAGATCTCACCTCCTGACCTCCTCTTTTTTTTAACCCCGGGAGTGGATTAGACAAAGGAGGTATGTTGTCATGTGGATGGGATATACAAATAAATTGCATTGTATTTTGTCTCTTTTATGGTTGATTTTAATCTCGTGTTTCAAAAGCATGTTAGTAGCAGTCCCAGGTAAAAGAAATATAAAGTAGGATTGGTAAAGTGCCCCTTTGGCTCACCCGTTTGTGGAAATGAATGTGTTGTTATTGCTTGAATAGACAGGACAACCTGGGATACTCTGAAATGAGAAAGCAGGGAGAAACGAGGCAGGAATGCGATGGTGGGGGGGAAACTTTCATCTCTTCTTCGTTCAAGAGGGGTTACGTCAGTTGTAGGGCAGTAGGAGTAAAGGGATTTGTGTGCTGAGATACTGATTTATATTTAATTGATGATATATTTCATGAACCTCAGTGGGCTTCATTTCAAACCTGTGTTGCACAGCTTTGGAAAATGAATTTTAGGAAAACCAAGTAGAGCTGTAAATAATAATAAGCTTCTAAAAATACCCTTATGGCTCCAGATAAATGATTTAGGGTTATAGCTTGCTGGTGCTTACATTAACAGTTGACTTTCCAAGCAACAGATAGGGCAGAAACCAAGAGTTTTCGAAGCAAGCTTTTATTTGAAATGAAAGCTAAAGGAGAATTGTAAAGCTTTGCATGGAGCTTCTTACATTTCACATGTACATTTGCATTCATGTTTTTGCCAGACAGACGGCTGCAGACTTCATGCTCTCATACATGTTGCTTGAATTCTTGCCCCTGTTGCCCAATGATGTACTGCACTCAGGGTGTATGTATATATTCACAATGTATTACCTAGGAGTAATCTGCTGAAGGTGGTGGTGTATTACGTATCTCAACCACTTGCAATATTGTATATACAGGCTGCTGAAGTCTTCAGTTCAACTGATCACACTGGTGTGTGTGAATATAGATAGTTGTGTGTTTTCCAACAAGCTATTAAGTAGAAAAATGATGAATTATTAGGCAGTACTAGGGAAGGTGAGTCACATGAAGGCTGGAGGAGGAGGAGGAGGACTGGGTAAAGGATGTCAGAAGCTGACAAAGTTCTTCAGAATGTGGTTGGTAACAGAAGTAAAAATAGGAGTCAGCAGGAGCTGGACTGACAAAGCTCCCTAACTTCTTTTAAGGATACAGACATCCAGGTGTTGTAATGTCAGGTCTGTGTCCCGGTAGAGGATTTGGTTTGTTAACCTGTGTGCGATAGGTAAATTGCATGTATATCACAGAAGAAGTGTGAAATACCCTTGGGAGGACAACTGTAGAATATCCATCCCCCAAATAGAAGCATTTTCCCTCAGCTCTCCCTGTAAGGGTTGTGTGCTCAATCATAAGCACTTAGAAGTCTTCTTTTTATGAGAGCTTTGGATAGTTTTATTAAATGTGTCAGATCGTATCCCAAGTTTTTAACAAACTTTAGAGGACTTTGGCAGTACATTTCCTGCATTTAATGGTACACTTTTGGGATGTGTAGGGAAACAAGATGCATTTTTTATATTGTCTTTGGGAATTAAACTCCTCATTTATCTTTACCTTTTCCGTACCTCTACTTACAGAGCTTCTCTTTTTCCCTTTTGTTTTAATGCTTTAAGTGAGCATGCAGTTGGGTCACAGCTTTGGCCAGTGAATTCTGCCCTTGCAGCTCTGATTATCGATGTAATGTTGCCATATTTTGTTGTTTTGTATGTAACAATCAGCTACTATTATTTTTCCCTGACCTTCCTATAAAGAAAAACCCTAATAATTGAAGGGGCTTCTGATTTTGTAGCCTTTTCTCTGGATGTGTCTGTGTATTCTTGGGCAATCTTTATTATACTTCTCATGACCAAATCTTGCTCTCCTTAAGATTAGTAGGAAATATCCCACTTTAGTTCTTTGGGGGCAGATTGTGCTACTGTGCATTTCTAACTTCAAAGACAGCAATAAATAGCTGGTCCTAGTCATTGGAGCGAAACACACTTGAGTGAAAGGTCAGAAAGAGGGGGCAATGCAATGCAATGTCTCTGAATGTCAGAATCAATTAAAATAACACTTTATTTAAATTACTGATTTCATGGCATTATTCTCATTCCTGGATCCTTTTAAAGCCATGAGTTCTAGGTGGAAATATTAGCACTAAAAAGTGCCTGAAGGCTGTGGGTTTTGGGGGGTTGTGCTACTATTTGTTTTAGGAGGTAAGTAACTTGGAGTCTGTCTAGTCTACTAAAGCATAGATTTAAGGCACGAAGGAGAGAAGATGGATTTAATCTGCTGCAATTACAGTCTGTTCTTCACCCTGTGAGCAAATGAAGTTGGAAACTCAGCTATCCCTTAAGAAGAAAGAGAAAACCAACCACGTTGCTGCATTGGGTTTCAGAGAAAGACGCCACCGCCATCGCCCGCGGTGTGGTGGTAACCCAAGGGTCAGGCGAACTTGAACTGCAGCATTAGGTCTGTCGTTATGTCTATCAAGCTTTTCCTGTGATCCAGCTTGAGCTCACACACTGCTGCTGCTGCCGCTGAATTTTCAGAGCAGCTCCTTCGTGGCTCCTTCTCCTCTTCGAGGAGAGAAATGCACGTCAGCCGCTGGGTTCGGCTCCTCTGCTCGCAAGGAGCTTTTACCTTCCCGTTTCACTCGCTGCTCTTGTGATGGGAGTTAATACAACTCAGGGAGAAATATGTTTTGGCATGCCTTCTTTCTTTTGCAGTAGGAGTTGTTAAGTGTCTAATGTGTAGCTTGTTTTTACCACGGACTGAAAAACTGGATGTGCTTTATTTGATCCAGCACACACAGTTTGGATGCTCGCTAACTGTTCACATCAGTAACAGCAAAATCCAGCTTTCCAGAAGTAGCTATTAGTTTTTGGCCTCATTTTTTCAGACTGTGGTGCTCCATACTGCGTTAAAAGATGATCTAGGCTTTGTAGGACTGGCTCTGTTACAAGTATTCATACACTAAACACATGCTTGGTTTAAAAGGTAGTTTAAAAGCTTAGCTGGTAGCTGACCTGGAGGATAGACATACTGCCTTTTCCCACTGTTCCTATTTGGGTTTGCTTCAAACTTAGTATTTTCCAAATTAGACAATAATGCCAATTAAAAAATTAGTTTTCTGCAATAGGACCTTCTGGGTTTGAGCATTCCAAACCCAAGGAGCCATTTACACTTTGGATCTTACAGTTGTGATGATGCACAAGATGATTCAACTACACTGAACCTCCAATCAGTTTAATGTATTACTGTGTTTCTCTTTTTAAGGCAAAGGAATCATTATAACACTCACTTCAACCTTCAGTGTAAGAGGCAGTGAATTTCTCATCGGCTTGCATTCAGTCCAGGACTTCGGGAATTCCAAATCGTATTTTCCCTTCTAATACAACCTCTCTTGCAGCAGGCAAATGCTCTCACTAAAGGCAAAAGAGCATCTACTGATAAGGAAAAGTGACAGTGAACTTCAAAAGAAACAAAGCAAAACACCCTAAAGCACACAGTGTTTGGAAGCCTGACCTCTGCTCACTTGACCCTCCGTTTCAGGGCATTTTGTTTGTGTGGGATGCACAAGTGAGCACCAAACTCCGTAACTGAGAACTCCTCAGTGATTAAATCTTGGTTATTGGAGTATCTTGATTGTAGCCTTGATTATTTTGTTCCTCTTGGTTTTTGAAACTTGTGGATGTGCTTAAAGCACATTGTACTTACAACCACGAGCACTAGAAAGTGTTTGTGGTGAAAGCCGCAAGGATCATTCCTGCAGTCTTGGGGACCTGCACGTAGGGTCCAGAGAGAAACGCAAAATACCCCTTTAAAAAGAAAATTATCTAAAATTTAGAAAACTTCTAATACGGGTTTTTTTTATCCCCCTGTTCTTTTCTCTTTTGGATTAGGAATTTTAGTTGGGAGAACTATACAGTTTTATTTCTAGTGTTCTCCCGGACCATTCATGCCCTTCCAGGGATTTGAAACTTCTCATTCCCAGCATTTGGAACAGGAGTAAGACATGGGCTTTCTTGCTTGGCAGGGCGGGGAAGGACCAAGAAGGAGGGGGAATACCTGTTGGTTCAAGGGATGGAGATGCACGATATCATTAGGACCATAGGGAGCTGTTTGGATCCAAGCATCAGATGCTGAACGGCAGCACTGGTCATGTTACTTCTGCCTCACTTATGTGAGGGGTTTTTTATACAACAGTTTGTTTAAATAAAAAGCAGAGAAGCATTTATATAGAATGAAAGGATGTGGCCATGGTGTAGCAGGACATCGTAATAGAAAGCATCTAAGTGTAGCAGATGACGTGCTGGATGCAGGTAGCCTGATCTGCTCTGGATCCCAATGAAATGCCAGTTGGGGCTGGGTTTGTGTGTATACTCCCTGCATTGTTAGATGCTTCTGTGTGTGAAGGAGCTCGAGCTGCTGCAGGAGCTTTAGAGAGGTATGAAAAACATTCCTTTTGGAAATACTGGGAAGCTCCCCCACTGTTTATTGGAACACCCACCCCCTTTAAGATATTTGGTTATGGTGTAATGCAGCTAATTTAAGCATCTGTTTATCACTGCCTGGCTAGACTGAATGTGAAATTTCAATTGAATTACCTCCCAAGAGAGCTTTGGGCTCAGAGGGGAAAACAAATCGTTTTCTCTCCATTCCCCTGGGATTGCCAGTGAAAAGAATTCATCCAAATAGTTTACATGCGTTTTGAAATGTTGCATCTACTAGACTTGGTTTTGCTGTTAGTGGAAAATTGCCAATGTGAGTGGAATATCAGCTTTAACTTGACTGTAGCAGCGTTACAGTGTAGTACTACGGTGTCTGCAAAGGCTACAGCTATGAAAGCCTTTGCATTTGATTCATATTTGATCAGTCAATGTGTGTGCTTTATTTTGGGACAGAAGGTAGCATTTAAACCTGAGCTTACTACAGCCTCAGATATAAGATGCCACCAGCTCTTCCAGTTGGCATGTTACAACGCAGTGAATGACTGCTGAGGGCTGCTGGTGGGATCAGCACCACAACCTTGTCTGCTCCTAAATGGTTGTTTGTGCACACAGTGCTAAAAATACTTCTTCCACAAGAAACAGTAGGTATTGCCTTTTATTTGCCATCATGTCAACAGGGATCTGAGAGAGAGCAGAGCTCAGGTTTTCCTTGCTCTGCAAAATACGTAGTTCTTGGGTTTACATCTTTGTCATCAAAAAGAGCGTGAGCAGCAGGTTGAGGGAGGGGATCCCTCTCTGCAGTCCTGATCCAGCTCTGGGGCAGCAGCACAACAGGGACATGGAGCTGTTGGAGTGAGGGCAGAGGAGGCCACAGAGATGCTGCAGGGGCTGGAGCAGCTCTGCTCTGGAGCCAGGCTGAGAGAGCTGGGCTGGGGCAGCCTGGAGAAGAGAAGGCTCCTGAAGGGGAGACCTGAGAGCAGCTCCAGTGCCTAAAGGGGCTGCAGGGAACCTGGAGAGGGGCTTGGGACAAGGGCCTGTAGGGCCAGGCCAAGGGGAATGGCTTGAACCTGCCCGAGGGGAGCCTGAGCTGAGCTCTTAGGCAGAAGCTCTTCCCTGTGAGGGTGCTGAGGCGCTGGCACAGGGTGCCCAGAGAAGCTGTGGCTGCCCCATCCCTGGCAGTGCTCAAGGCCAGGTTGGACACAGGGGCTTGGAGCAAGCTGCTCCAGTGGAAGGGGTCCCTGCCAGTGGCAGGGGTTGGAACTGGATGAGCCTTAAGGTCCCTTCCAACACAAACCAGTCTGGGATTCTATGTGGATAGTTGCAATTGGCTCTAATACAGGTGTTCAGGCAGTGAAGAAGAGATTTTCTAGCAGTAATAGCAATAAGAAAGTTGGAGGTACCAGAGTGGAGTGAATGCCTGTTGATTATTTTGGAGCGGAGACATGTTCAGACCTGCAGGAACTAGCCCAGTTTAGCAGCTAAACACGTGTCATCACCTTGTTACTCTTTCAGTCTCCTGTCCTGATTCTGTATGTTAACTGGGATAATTTTAGCTGACACAGCAGTGGGGATGACAATCAGAAACAGAGCCTGAAAACTGTGCAGACTTTGCAATAAAACAAATGAAAGCTTGAAGACGTCTTAGAGTTTGCTCGATCAGGAGTTTGGTGTTTCTGTGGTTACTGTGGTGGTTGGTCATGTTTAATGGAAGAGCCTAAGGAAGTTAAAAGCCACCATGTCCATAATCAGTGTATATTCCTGACAACAGTAATAGTTCCTACCGTCGTCACAGGGAGGTTTTGAAGAGGGGCATGATATTGCTTGTTTACTTGCCAATATTTCTTTAGTATAGGGCATTGACTGTGTGAAGCACTTGTTTGCAGAAGCACTGAAAGCTGTCCACAGATTGCAGCGCTCCAGGAATGAGTAAGATTTGAAATCATATCATAATATTCATCAGCGGCTGAGGCATAGGCATGATAAAGATCATTCTGGATTTTTATTCCAAAACAGTAGTAGACCAGAAGTCTGTGGGTACATTGAAGTTTTGGCTCGTGTTGTGAGATGCTAATAGTCTGTATTTCCTTTCTGGCTCTAAATAAGGAACTGTTTTGACAGTTTACATATACTTTAGAGCGATTAAGCCTGACACGGTTGATAGTAACCTGAGAAAAAAGTACTTTAAACCCCCAAACTGCAGTTTATCCTAATGAGTAGCTCACACTGTCAACAGCAAAGCCCTGTTACTGTGTGTAACGGGATTTAGGGACTACCACAATGAGAAAGGGCATGACTAGGTGTATGGATAGCCCCTTCTCCATAGTGTTCCAATGTGCCTCCAGCCCAAGGTGCTTCACCTGTGCTTCTAAAACATAAAGAACCAATTTATTTGAGATCCTTGACCCAAAATGGTCTCCTTTTAGGAGAATTATGGAAAGATACCAGCTGCTTAAGGTATAATACAGACGAGTTAGTGTAATGTTCAAAGCAAACCCCCCACATGAGAATAAGCTTGGAGCTTTTCCGCATGCAAAGAAGCCCCGTGTCACACAAAGTGCGAAGCCTCCCTCGAATGAAGAGCATTGCCCTCAGGGCGCATGTTGGTCCCTCTTTAAAATTCTTATAAAAACAAAGAAATTAATTATCCAGTATAAAAGCGGGGCAGACGTCTCCTGGCAAACATTCAATTAACTTTTTAGTGCTTGCTCCTGAATGTTGTGTTTGACCACTGGAGCATTGCGAACGACTTTCCTTTGAAAGGGAGCTGGGCTGGAACGTGGCTGGAGCTTTGCTCCGGTGGCCAGTTGTGGCTGGTCATCAACATTTTTCCCATGATCGTTGAGTGTGGAGCTGGTTATATTTTACTGATGCATGTGAGATGTAATTTGCTTTGGGACAAGGGGTTAGGGTTTTTTGTGGTAGGCTGGATGATGTTTTCTTGAGAATATCATTTAGGCAGTTTTGCAATCGTAGACTGAATTGCAGCGGTTGAGCATGAACTACCAATTAAAAGCAACTGGATAATACTTCTAATTCCCATGACTAATGGGCTGAAAATACAGAGCTCTTTGACCTGGATCCAATCCAAGCGAAAGATGAATTATGCCACAATAAGATCACGTTTTCTACTGTTTCAGTAGCAAACGGTGCAAGTGTAGACTCCAAACATCAAGAAATACTGACTTCTGAAGGATGAGCTGACATGATGGTGGGTATGATGAGGGTAATGCATGAGAAGGGTAACTATTTTGGTTTAGAACTCTTGCCTATTTCTATATGCATCGATATAATTTATAATCTCCTTCCACTGCTTTGCTAGGAAGTGATTATGTGCTGAAATAATTGGAAGGGAAAGATTCTCTGGGGTTTTTTAGCGAGTGTCTGATGTCCTTTAGATTGGCAGTAAAAATCTCACTGCTAATATTATAATATTATGTAGTATCTGAAGGGGGCCTGCAAAGATGCTGGAGAGGGACTCTTCATCACGGACTGTAGCAACAAGACAAGGGGTGATAGGTTCCAACTTAAGCAGGGGAAGTTCAGGGTAGATAAAAGGAAGAAGTTCTTTACTGTGAGGGTGGGGAGGCACTGGAATGGGTTGCCCAAGGAAGTTGTGAATGCCCCATCCCTGGCGGTGTTCAAGGCCAGGTTGGGTGACATGGTCTAGCGCGAGGTGTTGCTGCCCATGGTAGGGGGTTGGAACTGAATGATCTTAATGTCCTTTCCAGCCCTAACTATTCTATGATTCTATGATTATATATGTATGTATATCTCAAATATATATCATACATATATATAATATATATCTCATACATATAATATATATTATATATTTTATATATATCAAAAATAATGATGATTAAGTGCATCCTGTGTGTAGAGATCCTCAGCTTGATCTTTGCTTGCCGTGTATGTATTATTTCATTCTTTTTCCTCAAAAGAATCACTAAAATGCTGAAATTTGGGGTTAAACCCAGTCAAGTGAATAGCTGAGTTGTGTTTGTTCTCATAGCAAAGCAAAAGTAAGTATCTATGGGTTAAACTTCAGGCTGCTAAAAGCTTTATAAATATGCAAGGCACCAGAGCTTATGTGCAGGGAAGTGCTCTGCTCGTCAAACGAGGCAGTGATTACGTGGCAGAGGAGTAGGAGTTCTCTTGGATACAGGGGGAATTATCAGCGTACCAGGACAGACTGCAAAGGTCGATCTGCTGAATACAAATAAAGTATTGAGCACCAGGTTCTGCCTCATGGAGCTGGCGCTTTTGGAACCGCTGTGATAAATGCACTGATAAATTCCAGGGAATGAGTGCTATTGCAAAAGCCTGATGAAGGCTAGAAAGTGTCCAGCTGGTAGGAATTGCATTGCTTGGTCAGGCACAATGAAATTAAATAGAATTTGCTTTAGTGAAATTGCATCAAGGATGATTAAAGGTGCTGCTGGCAGGAGGTGGTGATCACCTTTCACTGAAGCCACTTCAGTGACTCTGGCGCTTATTCCTGAAGACTGTTTTGTTTCTTTACTCCTTTGCTTATTTCCTCTAACTTCAGGGCTCCTCTCCTGCTGTTGTGTTGTACCCCTGCTCCAAGCCCGGAGGTAACACCAAGGCTGAGAGAACAGGGAGCTCATTGTCGGCATTCCTTGGGACCATGCGAGTTTGCCCCAGTGCGCCAGATCCTGGCCTTCCCCGTTGCCAGGGCACAGTGTTCTGCATTCCCCTGCTCTTTGATACTTCCATTTTGGGTCAAGATTTGGCCTTTTAGCTTTGCTGTTACAGTGTGTTTCCCCCTTACCTTGGTGAGATGAGATGTGTGGGTCGAAGTGGCTCTGCTCTCTGCTCCCTCCACCCCTCCTGCTGCTGGTTGGTTTTGTTTCCCTAAAATACAATTCCAGAGCAATGCCCAGTGGCTGCAGGCAGGACCAAGGCCTCACTGTGCTCCCCTGTGTTTGCCGGGGAGCTCTGATGCCAAGGATGCGATGTTTGAATGACTTGAACTGGGCTTTGCCCCAGATGGGCTGATAGTGGAACCAGTCTTTTAAGGTAAAACAAAACACGTATGCACACAGAAATACATGCATGTGCCTTATGACCGTGTGTAACATCCACGTGCTACCAAGGTGAGACAGTATCTCCTGAGTTCTGTTTCCGTTTGATATTTAAATGATCCTCTGGCAATGGGACACCCTAAATAAACCTTCAAATTCATGTAAGAACACCTTGGCGCTGTGAATGGAGGCTGTTTCCTCACTGTATATATGTTGTTGAACAGTTTGACCTCTTCTGCTGCTTAACACTCGGCTGAGAAGTGTGAGGAATACCATTGATGATTGCAGTTCGAGCAGTGCGTGTGCAGAGCTGCATTTGGTCATTTATTCCCTCCTCATTTGTGTAGCAGTTGTAGCATGAACTAATTATTTTCTCAGCTTGAAATGCCGTGGAGTTGTGTTCAATAACTGCTCATTTTAGACGCGTCTTTTGAAGGAGTGACCTAAGCTTGGACATGGGGTCCTCTGCTCTGCTCCCTTCAAAGGCACAGGGAAGATCAGGGGCTTTGCTGGGGGAGAAGAGGTTGGGCAGTAAGTTGGAACACCGTCGTCATCCATGAATGCGTATCCAAGTGAAAAGTGCCACTAACAGGATTATCTGCTGCTCTGTACTGGCACATCCCTTGTATTGCCCAGTCAACAGGGGTAGTCATATGGAGCCCCGTGGCTTCAAGAAGGTAGGGGGAGAGCAAAGCAGAGATGCATCAGCAAAGAAATAAGCACGCTGTTGGGTTTAAACCATTTCTCTTTTCTTATCTCGGCAATCAAAGCCTTTGGACTCCCTTGCAAAACCTTTAACCTGCCCGAGGGGAGACTGAGCTGAGCTCTTAGGCAGAAGCTCTTCCCTGGGAGGGTGCTGAGGCGCTGGCACAGGGTGCCCAGAGAAGCTGTGGCTGCCCCATCCCTGGCAGTGCTCAAGGCCAGGTTGGACACAGGGGCTTGGAGCAAGCTGCTCCAGTGGAAGGGGTCCCTGCCGTGGCAGGGGTTGGAGCTGGGGGAGCTTTAAGGTCCCTTCCAACCCAAACCAGTCTGGATTCTGTGATTTGCTGTTCGCTGGTACAAGGGAACGTCAAGTACACCATGGAACTGAAAACCTCCACCAAAATGCAGCAGTGATAATGATGATGATAATAATAGTAATGATAATAGAGTTCCAGTTTCCACAGGTTTAAATTGATTCACGTTAACTTCTGAGGTGATGATGCTTCGGGTTACACTGTGGTTGTTTTTTGTGGCATGTCAATACAACAGAAACTGATATTCTCTACTGGCACTTCAGAACATGTTTCTGCAGAGAGTTAAGCTTTCAGTGAGGATTTAAAGACTCTTGAGTGTAAATGGGACCATTCTGTGTATTTTTCAATTGAGGCAGCCTACTGTTACAGGGAAAATGTTAACAACTTGCACAGCTACAGGCTGGGCAAAGAAGAGATTCAGAGCGGCCCTGAGGAGAAGGACTTGGGGGTGCTGGTCGATGAGAAAATGAACATGAGCCGGCTGCAGTGTGCGCTCGCAGCCCAGAAACCAACCGTATCCTGGGCTGCATCAAAAGGAGCGTGACCAGCAGGGCGAAGGAGGTGATCCTGCCCCTCTGCTCTGCTCTTGTGAGACCTCACCTGGAGCATTGTGTGCAGTTCTGGTGTCCTCAACATAAAAAGGACATGGAACTGCTGGAACAAGTCCAGAAGAGGCCACGAGGATGATCAGGGCACTGGAGCACCTCCCGTATGAAGACAGGCTGAGGAAGTTGGGGCTGTTCAGCCTGGAGAAGGCTGCGTGGGGACCTCAGAGCAGCCTTCCAGTATCTGAAGGGGGCCTATAGGGATGCTGGGGAGAGACTCTTCATCAGGGACTGTAGTGACAGGACAAGGGGTAATGGGTTAAAACTGAAACAGGGGAAGTTTAGATTGGATCTAAGGAGGAAATTCTTTCCTGTGAGGGTGGTGAGGCACTGGAATGGGTTGCCCAGGGAGGTTGTGAGTGCTCCATCCCTGGCAGTGTTCAAGGGCAGGTTGGATGAAGCCTTGTATGGGATGGTTTAGTGTGAGGTGTCCCTGCCCATGGCAGGGGGGTTGGAACTGGATGATCTTGAGGTCCTTTCCAACCCTAACTATTCTATGATTCTATAACTTCGTGTTTTAGTTTAGAGTTAGAGATGATGGAGTTTTAGAACATAAATAGATGCTCTGGATGGCAAAAATATATGAAATAGCACTTGAAAGAGTTCATTATCTTCATATTTCCACAACTTAATTAGTTCCCTAACTTACTTGATGCTCAAGCAGCGTTTGCTGGGTGCTTTGTATGCACACAGAGGGGCAGTTTTTGCCCTGAAAAGCTCAGTCTTGGGGCATCAGATGTAGGATTTGATAATGCAGGAAGCAGTAAACGATGCCCAGCTCCAGACAGTTTTAACTGTAGCAGCTGGTTAAATTATCAAGCTATTCTTTAACAGAAAAGGAGGTTCTTGGCTTTCTGAAGTAAAGTCCCTTTTTGTGGTGAAGCAGAAAACTTGTGTTCCTGGAGGGAAGAGTTTTTCCTGGGACACCGTTTCCTGACCAGCTTTAAAATACACAGGTAGGAAAGACCATTTACAGCTTCATCACTCCTAAGGAAACTAAACGCTAAACTATCCGCATTGTGCGAGGTTTACTGAAAGCAGGAAAGGTCCTTGCTTTTTATCCTTTGCACCAGAAGAGGAATACAATAAACTATAAATACCAGGGTATTTTTGACACACCCCCCCCCCAAGTTGTTTTTGAAAGCTTTAGCTGCTGCACTGATTTTCTGTCCTCTGAAACTAGTTATCGGTCCCACTTGCAGCAGCCTAAAACGTGTGAGGTGAGAGGAGGGGCAACAGGAGGAGGCTCCATTGGCTTTTTTCCTGGAGGATGTCATATTTTCGCCAAACGTTGATACAGCAAAAGCTTTTCAAGGGAGAAACCAGTTTCCATTTGGAAATGTTCCTGTAGTGCCACATGCAAGTTGTTGCTGGGTTGACTCCTGTGCCTCCTCTTCCTGGTTTGGGTTCCCTGGGTGGACATGAGTTCCTTCATTGGAATGACTGTGCCTTTTCATTGAGCTATGCTGGTAAAGCAGAGAAAACAGGCTGGTTGGAAAGTTCTGTGTATAGAGAGCAGTGAGGAGAGGGCAAAAAGAGGCGCTGAACTGCAGTGCCTGTAAGACAGTGATGGTGCCATTTAAGCTACATTGGGTTTTCATCTTTTAGACAGAAACCAACCTCATGGTCCCAGAGATGCTTGCTAATAGCACTTAGTGTTTGCTGAATTGTGTGCTTGCCTATTAAGCTTCCTTTGCCCTACGTATAACATCAGCATTTATCTGCATTAAAGCAAAACACTGTCAGAAAGTACTTCACTGATCTAATGGTGGGTCTCTCTGGATCACCCAATAAATATTTGTCACTTCAGTGCCAGGTATCGTGCATTGTATTTGTCACTGCAGTAGCAGGTATCATCCTCACACTCTGCTGGAGCAGCTCAGGTCCATTTGTGTAGCAAATCAGTGGCCAGACTACTGTTAGCAGGTAAGATATGGTTTAGTGGTGGTCTTGGTAGTCCTTGGGTGGACTTAATGATCTTAAAGGTCTTTTCCAATCTGGTTGATTCTGTGATTCCTGGCCTCTTAATCTGGCCTTAAATTATAGAATCATAGAATAGTTTGGGTTGGAAAGGACCTCAAGATCATCCAGTTCCAACCCCCCTGCCATGGGCAGGGACACCTCACACTAAACCATCCCACCCAGGGCTTCATCCAACCTGGCCTTGAACGCTGCCAGGGATGGAGCACTCACAACCTCCCTGGGCAACCCATTCCAGTGCCTCAGCACCCTCACAGGAAAGAATTTCCTCCTTAGATCCAATCTAAACTTCCCCTGTTTCAGTTTGAACCCGTTACCCCTTGTCCTGTCACTACAGTCCCTGATGAAGAGTCCCTCCCCAGCATCCCTATAGGCCCCCTTCAGGTACTGGAAGGCTGCTCTGAGGTCTCCACGCAGCCTTCTCTTCTCCAGGCTGAACAGCCCCAACTTTCTCAGCCTATCTTCTTAAAGAGCATGATGATTTTGAAATACTTGGTGTTTTGTTAGGATTTATAATAATAATACAAAATATTTGGATGTTTTTCATTTTGGCAGTCATCTGTTCAGAGGTCTCAGCCCAAACAAGCAAAATCAGAGTTATAATAGATGAATGAACAACTTTGTTCATGTTCTTAGTTATTGGCAGTTGCTATAGCAAGAGGCTGCCACAGATTCCCCTATAATGGTTCTGGTATGTGGCTGCTCACCACATCAGTCAGATCAGAGGTGCATCCTCCTTGGTAAAAGTATCTCAACTACACATATGCCATAAAATTGGGGTTTTGTGGTGCTCGGAATGGTAAAGGGTTTATATCCATGTGCTTGGAATTTTTTTCTATAGAAGTACAAAGTGTGAATCAATTCCCAGAAGTTTGTCCAGTGGGATAACTCCAAGTGGAGTATTGTTTGTTATAGCATCCTTGAGCTTGGGCTGGCTACTGCCAAAGCAACATAGCAGTGTAAGAGTGGTGGAGGAATCCCAGTTTGCAATGTGTGTTTAAAGCTGTAAAACTCTGAAGGGCAGAAGTAGAACACTTGGAATACACTTCCTTATCCATAACTTTAAAGTCTCAACTCCATGAGCATTTTGATGGCATGGGGTGGTTTCTTCTTTCTGGCTCTAAATAGTGGCTTTTCCCTAGTTCTAAAGGTTTTCACTAATACTAAACTGTGTTTCCAAGCCCGTGGTGCTTATTTACCTCCTCACCAAGTGATACTCACTTAGCAAGGTGTAGCCCTCCAGATCTTCGCCTCCGGTGTAATGGGAACATGCTTTTTGAGCACTCAGTGCATCAAATTCTGACCCAGCTGTGTTTATTTCAGTGTGTGAGCTTGTACGGGTGTGAGAACATTCAGACACAGCCAGCGCCTTCATTTCAATCGCATGTTGCTCCTTCAACTAAACTGCGTGTGTCTGAATGGCTGATCGATGGCAGGTCGGTCCCTTCCTTAGACAGGAGGAAATCCAATGGAAACATTGATTTTTAGCATGATGCAGCAGAAATAAGAGGACAGAAAAGAAAGGAAATCAGGCCTGGGTATTTGGGAGCTGGTTTAATTTGGCTACAGAGTTCCTAATAGCCATAAATGATGCACTTTGGTTGTAACACGGGTATGCATTTTGGTATAGCAGACTCCGCATGCATGGGAAATCTGGTTCTGTGACAGAATTGTGCACAGAGCGCAAAGCATTTAGGGTGGATAGATGGGGAATTGCTGCCTGTGCAGGAGAGTTCATGTTAAAATAAATGCTCAAAGAGAAACCCAGAACAAAGTCATTTTAGCTGTAAAGTGTATTTTCAGGCCTTCATATGGTTGCTTGCCTATACTCTCATTAACCTTTCTTCTAATTGAGTATGGAGGCAAACTTGAGCTCTGAAGTTCAGGTCTAAACATTTAGAAAGGAAAAATATCAAATCAAAATTGCTCTTGTTGAAGGATTTTGGTTCAGGATCCACTTTAAACATGTATGAGGATATTCACTCTGGCTAACATAGGCTAACAGAGATACGCAAGTTGTAAGAGAAGTGGTTACAAATCAGAGATCCTTATAAACCCATTGAACAGACAGATGGACACCTCCAGGAATAGAATTCAAAATACTAGCTATCTAAACTGGATGTTTAAAGAAAACTATAGAAATACCTCAGGTTCTCCCCTATTTTCTTCTTCCAACAGAGATTTATACTACTCCGTCAGCAAAAATAAAGGCAGTTTCCTTTGTTTCGCAGCTTGTTTTGGCCTGAAACACAGCACAAGGCACCAAAACGCAGTTACACAGGTTCTCATTTTTAATGTGCCTCGTCGCTGCTACATTGAAGAACCTGGGCTTAGAAAAAAGCACGTAATGTGAATTAAATGTGGCGGTGGATGGCGAGTGTTTGCATTACAGCAATAGTATCACAGGTTCATTTCCTTTGTATATCTTACTTCTGTTTTGCACACTAGGATGGGGGTTTTTCCAGCTTTTTCTGTATACTTTTCCAGGGGCTTTTGTTTCCAAAGACGTAAATTGAGAGGGATGACATTTCCACGCAGAGAGAAGAAATGTTTATTTTAAGAACACACAAGTACCCGCTTACACTGTGACTTGTTGAATCCTCCGTGCCAGACTGGCTTTGCTTGGAAGATGAATGTCAATTTGAAAAGGAGCCTGTCAAAGTAATTGGGCTTTACAGCTTACTCCTATTAGCCGAAGCTTTGCTTCACGCTCCTCTGTTTTGTCTTGTAAGCGTGCAGTAGCAATGTTTCATGGGGAAAAGGAAAGTTTGGTGAACTATTTTCATTGTTTATGCCCCATTTTTAAACATGGACCAAGCTTTCCCCTCCCCAAAAGGTGAGAACCGAGGGACCAAGCACCCAAACCCCTTAATATAAGCAGAGAGAAGCAAAATGAGCAAAACCTCAGCTGCGTTTTGGTTAGAGTTTTATTTTCCTTTCCTTACATGGATGTAGCTGCTAATTTATAACTGGAGCATCCTGGGTTTGGGGGAGATGTGCTGAGCACCCAGCACGTCCACTGGTCGGGATGGAGGTGCGGAAGGTCACAGCTGTGACTCAGTGCAGGTCCCCAGCTCTGCTTTCAGTCCCTGGGCGCAGCAGAGATTGGCACTGACTCGACGGTGCTTTCAGCTTGCATGGGAGAGAAAACTGGTGTTTAAAGCAGGTTGTTGTTGTGCCTTCTTTCTCTGACAGCGTTATACAGGGAATTGGGAGTACCTTGCCCCCTTTCCAGAGGGATTTTTATGCCTGTGCTTCAGTGTAAATCAGAAGAGCACTAAAACAAGGCAAAGGGACAGTGTAAGGGTCAGCTGAGCTGTAGCAGTCACTTTCTGGGTATATTACTTTCTTTTTGCCTTAACTGTTGCAGATGTATCTGCAGACACTGTGCTCTTAGAGAAATTAGAGGTGGGAATTAAATATAGTGTTGATGGGTGATAGGGCAAAGCTGGGGGTTTCTCATGTAACTGCAAGAATGTCCTGCTTCCCACTGATCTTGCGTTCAGCACTCAGAGATGTGAGATTTGCAGTCCTTTTCCTGGCATGTTTTTTAATCCCAGTATGCTTCTTGCACTCTTCTTTTAGGATTTCTGTATTTCTACATGTTACATGTATGGACAAGGGTTCATGAATATATGTATGTTCTTCGACGGCTTCAGCTCTTGCATGCAGATATGAATATATATCCCTGGATGGAGTTTCACTTCTGTTGCAGACGCGATGGATTTCTCCCTCTTTATCAGTGGCACCATTAGTAGAGATAGAAATGGAAACTTTTTCAACTAAAACCAGCTGGGATATCATTGATCAAGATACAGTCTAACCCAGGAAAATGGGGTGTAAGTAGTAACTGGAGCTGTAATACAGCTGAAATGATGTTTTTCTTGCTGTTTGTCTTTAGACTATTTCATGACCTATTCATTCATTCTCTTTTTCCCTTAAAAATGTACGTTTCTCAAAGATAACGTGGTTGCTGAAACAACAGATGGAAAAGTTATAATTTTATTCATTCAGAAAATAATATATTAGAAGCTCATAGAAAGGAAAATATGAAAATATGACTGAAGGAATTTTCCAATCAGTGACATCTCTTCCGTTTAATGCGTTACATTTAACATTGCTGTTTCAAAGCACAGGAATGATATTTCACAGGTTTGTGGGCTTAAAAATAAAAGAAAATAAATAATAAATAATCCCTTCCCAGGACACTGGATTTACATTTTAAAAGGAAAACACCTTACAAAGACCCTGCCATAAACTGTGCAGAAAGAAGCATTTGATGGTGAGTTTCAAAGGCAGCAGATTAAGTGGTTAGCAAGTATTGTGGCATTTGGCACGTGCGCAGATTCAAGAAGTCAAGTCAAAAAGACCCAGATAAAACATTGTCAGGGATTTGGCTTTGGTGCATCTGTTTTGATGGCAAAGATCAAATTTTGACTGATTTGGATGAATTGGAAATGCAGTTTGACACCGGCAGGTATTTTCCCCTTAAATTCAGTGCCAGACACTGCCTCGACTGTCTCCTTTGCAATCTTTATTCTCCATAACTAAGTTCCAGAGTCAGCTCCGGAAACTAATTTACTTTCCTTTCTGAAACACATTTTAAAGACAAAACCTCAACTGTATTAAATATTTACATGTCATCAGTCACTGTAATTACCATAGTGTTTATATTCTGGTTGCAGCGAGAGAGGGAGGTGGTCATGCAACAGCAAGAGGCAGTTGATACTGGGGAGACAACTGCTATCATAGTGTGATTGCTGTGAGAAATGCTTAGAGGCAAGGAAATACTTTTTCCAATCAAATGCATTTTATTAGGAGATTCAATCATGGATCCTGCCTTGCAGTCCTCCTTTCTCACTTGGCTGCATTGGACCTTATTAACTTCCACTACAGGTTAACCCAGATACGGCTCCGATTTTCCCAGTTTCTTCCCCCTGTGATACTTTCCATTCTCTCCCTCATCCCAGCTACTTCTTCCCAGCATGCGCCCATTGTTTTTATACTCTTTATATAGGAATGTGATATTAAAACAATATTATAGCAGTGCCTAGTCAGTGTGGAGTCTGTGTGTATTGGTTACATGGGGTTAGGGATTGTAGATATGTATGCACACAAAAATAGTTGTACATATTTGGACAGTTGACCTTGCTGCTGCTACTGAGTCTTCCATTGGAATTCTGGTGTTCAAAGCTCCGTAACAAATTCTGGAAAGAGAGGAAAAGTTCTTGCCTGTCTTGATCAATTCTTAAAAGATGCTCTGCATAACACAACAAAGCCGCATCCATTCCCAGAACAGAGTTTAGGTTGTGTGTCGTGATGGTGCATTATCCCAGCTATTCAGGAGGGGCGTGGAGCATTTAGTTTTCAGTTGTGTAGTTCGTAGTATGTCAAATAATGTTGGTGTACAAAAAGCTGTTTTCTTTTAGATGAGAAAAATAGTAATGTAGGAGTCCAAAAAGTGGGTTTTTGTTCATTAGAATTGACTGTAACGCCTTGAGTATGAGCTACTAGAAGAAAAAGTTCTGAGTCATCATTTGCTAATGCTGAATTATAATCATTATTTCTGAATACATACACTTATATCACAGTTATGCCTCAGCTTTTAGCTTCACCCCCCAAAATGCAGTCATCTCAAACCAATCCAGGACAACTTTATGCAGCTATGTCGTATGTGCTCATTTTCAGACGTAAATCATGCAGCGTCTTGGTTTTACGCTGAGGGAATCCCAAAGCACCTGAAAAGTCCCACCTCCATAAAGGTCCATGAAAGCCAGCAGGACCATCTCTTGTGTAGGATAACAAATAGATGATTCACAGTCCTTTCCCTAAACTGCATCCTCCAACACGGTTGCATGAAGGACTTTGTCTTATACACCCTAGTGCTGTGCAAATGCCAGTGTAACATCTGAGCAGAGTACAAATGCTTGTTTATTTCAGCCTTACTTGCAGTCCCTTCACTCCTACATAGATACATCAAGCTCCGCAGCAGTTATCTTTAAAGGATGAAAAGCAGGTTGGCAATCCCGTTAGGATTCTGCACAAGGGGCTCTGCACAAGAATTAAACATTTCAGCCCATCCCTTAGGATTTCAGAGGTAGCCCTGCTCCATGCAGGATGGAGACACTTACACCATGAGCTGCTGTTTCTTTGCCTACCACCATGCAAAGCAGTAACAAACTTTGCCACGCAG
Source organism: Lathamus discolor (assembly GCF_037157495.1). Classification (NCBI taxonomy): domain Eukaryota; kingdom Metazoa; phylum Chordata; class Aves; order Psittaciformes; family Psittacidae; genus Lathamus; species Lathamus discolor. The sequence continues at coordinate 1,019,151 of NC_088884.1, forward strand.
AGCCACGCGACCAGATAAGTGGGATTTAATAGTATTGCCAGGGTCATGGACAATTGTGCTGTATTTTCTCCCCATTCATGAGCGTTGATCGCTGAAGTTTTTTGTCAGTGGCTGTTAGAGCAAACACACTGGTGTTTCGGCAAGCAGAATAATGCACTGGTTTTAACGGGGATAGAGAGCTGCAGAGGAAATGAGGGTTTGATTTTGTGCATGTTTTCTGCAGTAAACGTTTTCGGCATTCCTGTGTTTTTTTCTTTCATACTTTGTTTTTCCTGCTTGCTTTAATGCAGCAGAACCTCCTCGAAATTCAGTGGGAAGTGTAAACGTATGTAATGCTTTTTGTGTGGTTAGGAAATACATGTAGCATTAAGTTATTAAAGCTTGACTTTAAACTATGTCTTGGGCTAATGATTTTACAGTATAATTGCTTTAGTTAATTTGAAGGCAGGTATACATACAGCTTATTCCATTTTGGCACTATAAAGTTTGCCATTGGTATTATACCTCATTTTTTATATGATTTACATAATTTGTGAAACAGATTTAATACTTTGTGTGTGAGCTAATTACTTTCTGGTTTAGAGCCTTCATTGTATGTTCATTGGGTTTGGAACACCTCTTTTACAGTAGCACAGAAGGTCATTGTGGGATCGGAATTCTTTGTAGAGCAATCAATCCCCTTTTAATAAAAGAAGTTGCATAATTTTTAATGTAATTAAATTGGGTTACAGGGGATTGTTTTCAGCTGTAAATTTGCTGAAATGGGAGAAATAGGGAAGTGATGTGTTAATTACTGCTCCGTGCTTCTTTCCCTTGTTATGGTATACCGAGAGATTACTGGACTTCAGATGAGCACAGTATTACCGGCACCTCTGAGGAGCTCTTAGTGTCCAGCTTTTCCTGGTAGAAGAGTGGCAAAAGGAAAGGAACATTTCTAATAGAATTAAACAATTCTTCCTGCTTAACTTGCGGTGTCAATATGTCACTAACATGTAATGGCCAGCTGGCAGCGACACCAGCACTTCCCAAGCACGGAGCTCTTGGGCAGGTGACAGTGAGGTTGGGTGGCTCAGACGAGTTCAGATTCCATGATTCCATGAAATAAATGCCCCTTTTCCAGTTCTAGGGGCACGGCAGAGGAATGGAGCCCCTCCGTGCACAATAAGCACCTTACATCACAGGCCAGCCCAAAGAAGTTCTTTTCCTCTGGTGTGTGGTTTCTCCATGAGGGCACGTGCTGGCTGTTTTCCTCTCCAAGGAACTGTTTTCTTGGTTGTCGCCATGCAGTGTTTAACAGTACTGTGCAGCTTTAACGGCTCCTGGCTTATTAGGAGTCTAAACAGTCTCCTGTGTCCTTTGTGTCAAAGTGAGGGAAAGCTTTGGAAATGATTCTGGGATTCAGTGAGCAGGAAAAGGAGTTGCTCGAAAGAGCCAGACCCTGCGGAAAGCCCAACTTTGCAAGTTAAAAGTGGACAGGAACAGCTCCTTTCCTAAAGCTTTTGACATCCGTTCCCTGTGTTAACTCAGTCTCTTCATTTACTCAGAGTGTTTCTGTACACAAATGATTTCTAATTCGGATTATACTTCTCTGTTCCTACCTCTCTTTCTACCCATGGAGCTCACACATGCGTGCTCATGCTTTTCTGCTTGGTAAAATAGTTGCACTTAGAACAGAGATAAATTGAAGTTAATGAGACAGAACCAGTACACGGCGCAGGTATTTCCCTTCCCTCTGTTTGTGTGCTCTTAGGAACTGGTTTGGGGATTAAAATAATAATAATACAAATCAGATCAGCCACAATGCGAGCCCATATCTCGTGGGACAGTTGCCATAGGTTGTACTTTGTGCATGACCCTGGATCTGCTGAACGCATTTAGTGGGAGAAGCAAATATTAACAGTTGCCTTCGTGCTCTTTGCTAATGTGCATCTGATTGAATTTAAGAGCACACACGAGCAGGCTCTTACGCAGACACTGCCATTTTATTCATTATTATTGTTATTTTGATTATTTCTTAGACCAGGGCTGGTTATTTGACCTGCTTCCATGTATACATAACTATAAAAAAGGCAAAGAAAAAGAAAAGCTGACTTTTTATTGTCACATTTGCATCCATTCTCGCTCAGCATAGAGTTGTGTTAGACCTTTGTGGTACAATTATACCAGTGGAAGCCTTTAAAGCATTCATTTCCTACTGGGAATACTGTTTCTCCTACTTTAAACAATTAGATGAAGTGTAATCTCACTTTCTTCCTGTGGAATGCCACACTTTTATTGCTATCATTTATCAGTTGCGAGATGTAAATAAGGCGTAAGCTTAGGAGCTGGGTTCAAATAAACCCAGATTGTATTGATTCTTGTGTGGTACAGAACGAAACAGGGAAATCAGCTGCCATCCACTCGGTGTCCATCGAGGCAATTTTTAAGGACCAAAGGCTGAATACATGCAGTATAAATTCCTTATCTTGTTTACGTGATGTATGTGTGCAGTTCGAGAGTAAGGAACCTGATAAAAATCACTGCTAATTGTGTGAGATGGTGGCTGTTACTTTCACTATAGGTTGAAAACACGAGGTGCTTCAGCTTGGTCTAAAAGCAGCTTGGAGAGCTATGCTGACACTTTGGAGATGGGCCCTTAAAGAGGCGGAAAGAACAGAACCAACACAAAACCCTCCCGCATCACTGATGGAAACCAAGTCCAAACCCGAGGTTTTGCCCATGCAGCAAGTTAATGATTTTATAAACCCTTTTCCCCATCCCCCTTGCCCTGCTCGGGGAGACAAGACGGCTGCTGATTCCTTCAAGCCTTCAAGTTAGCTGACCTCCCAGCTGAACCAGACTTGAATGTAAACATTTTCTTGAGCTGGTTCGTAGCAGGGCCAGCAAATCTGGAGGATATTAGCGGCGCTGTGTTTGCGGGAAGCAGGAATCCCTGGGTAATTCTCAGGAGCTCTTTTCCAGCCTGAGAGACACAGTTGTGTTTTCAGTTTCGCAGGGGTCGTTGGGAATGCCCTGTGTATCTTTCCAAAATGGAATTAGTAAAACACATCATTAGGTTTTGCTTTGAAGGCCTCGGGGTTTTTCTGCCTTGCTTAAAACTCTTTCTCTTCGCCCACTATAGGTAAATAACAGAGTGTAATATTCTCGTGGTGCTTTAGTCCTCCACGTTTTGGCGTTGGTATAGGAATTGAACCAAGGGAGAAATCAGAGCAGGGCTTCCTTTTGCAAGAATATTAAGTTCCTTTTAACGCTCCGTGCTTAAGGGAGATATGCGACTGCTGACTCGACCTCAAGGTTCCAAAGAGCAGTTTTATGCTTGTTGGAGTGTTTTTAGCACTTCCAGGATCTTCTTGCGTGCCTGTTCTGTGCAGTACGTATCGGTTACAATGTCTGATCATGGCAGATATTCTACAGGTAGAAACTTGGGGCTAAATTTCCCTTACCTACATGCCTTTTCTTATAGCTATATTGTGTTCATCCCAAGCTCGAGCCGCTGTTGAAATGACATGCTGAACTGGGATATTATACTTAGCTCTTCTTGCTTTCAGCTTCAAAGCACTTTTCACACATTAATTCATCTCCACAATGTCCCAGTTTGCCCAGTACTCACTGCAGCACGGCAGCGTGCCTGAAGTGGATGCATTGGTTGGCAGCAGTCTGACAGGCATCAATCACTTGTGCTTGTTGTGCCCTAACATATGCTTTGTGTTGTATTGTCTACAAAGACCGTAGCTTTACTTGCACAAAAAAGCCTGTTTTCCTATGGGAAACCTGTGGCTATTATAGGCAGTTGACTGTGGTCACTGTGTGTTAAGCAGGAGTCTAAAAAGTGGGCTCAATCTGTTTACCCATTAGGTGAAACCACTTACTAGAATAGGCAGATTGATGGGAAGAACCCATGTGTTTAGCTGCCTTTTCTTCCTGTGCAAAAATGGCTTTTTCAATTCAGAAGCAAACTTGTAATTCCTCTATTAAAGAGTGTCTCAGATCCAGTTTCCACTTTCAGCACAGGGCAACGGAGATGGAAAAACTCCCTTTAGATCTTTCCTTTAAATAATTAAGCTAACTTGCAGAAAGGCGAGGCAGGGGAAGAAAGCTGAAGACTGGTGTTTTCCGCTTCTGTTCCTGTATTTTCCTTTCAGCAGTAGGTACTGTTGCTGTCTGGATCAAAACTCTTCCAAGCAGCATAAAAATGATGCTTTTCCAGAGTTAGAGCAGAATCCAGGCAGAATTTTTACCAACATTTGCTGGTTTTCTGTGCTGGATTGCATCAAATCACTCTTCTCTCACCCTTCTGCCCCAGCTCCTTCAGTCATTGACTGTACCACACGTTTTCAACAGCAAGGACTCTCTTCCTGTGCTCTTTTGTGTAGCTTGTAGGATGCTTTGAATACACTGGACGCTCCTTGGAGCACGTGCGTCTCCGTGAAATACATATAATGGAAAGGGTTTATTTTACATAATAATGATTGACATTTCTCAAAGCGTTTTTTCTTTCAGGTTTGGATTGCAGATACGTTTAATTGGCGTCAGAATTGGCTGTTGTGTACGCTTCTTGTCACGGCCTGTTTAATACCTCATGTTTGCAGTTGTCCTCCTTTTACCATCTTGAAAGATGGTTTCTATTTAGTTCCCTTAATGTTTCCCACAGTTTGTTTTCAAACCCACAAATTCAGCTGAAGTGTTTGTTTTTTTACATCAGAATGTTAGCTTTGGGGATAAAATATTTCCTGTTTATCAGCAAAAGTGTTTCTTCCCACTTGCTGGCATGATTTCCAAGATGGATTCTTTTTATTCCCTCCTCTTACCACTGCCTTTCTTTCTTGTTGCTCAACGTAATAAACCCTGAGCAATGATAAAGCTTATTTAACCCAAATATACCTGCCTCACCTCCAATAAATACAAAATAAATTGGGCCAAAGGAAGAGATAGTATGTTTGAATCAGTGCACAAACATTGCTCTCCCTGAGATATTCATTGTACTGCAATAAATGGGGGAAATATATTGAATTTATGCACACATGATTGACTTTTCATACAGTGAACCCAGGTTAAACATCTTGAATATGGAATATGAATAGAGCTAACATTTTCATATGAAGCAATAATGAAAATTAACAGAGCTCCATTTTGACTGATAGCAAGGAAACATTTGATACTTCCAAGGCATAAAATGTGTTCGGTACTTGGGTTTTGTTAAGCTTGACAGAAGCCAGGAAATGGGACAGCACAACCACTGCATAAAGGCTTCTTCTGTACCCGATGACAGGCTCAAGGATGTACCTGGCTAAAAACAATAACGCCACCCGACCGCTCTTCATTCCCTACAGTAAGAGGAGAAGGCATTCATGGCTGCGTGCCGTCAATGGGCTCGCGTCTGAAAGCATCACTGCTTGGGATGCGGGTTTTGTTCCCTGGGCCGAGCCTGGCGCCAGGCTGCAGGAAGAGGGCTGAGAGGGAAGGGGAGAGCAGGACTTATATTTGTGGGTTTTGCAGGGTGGACAGTGGTATGATATTAATTCATCTTGGTTTCAGCTCTAACAGCCCTGCCTGTAGTGGGGTTTAATGCAGGTATGGGAGGGATATCCCAGTGCTTTCCTCTTAGTGGCTTGCAGACCAGCTGCAGTGTAAGAGTTCCTGGCGTTACTTGCTCAGCGTTCCTAACTGCGGTGGTCCTTTCTGCTCCCCCGTCCCAGCATCTTCTAACTGAGCCTCTCAGAGGGTAGCAAGCCTGTACCCTCTTTCCTGTGGTGATTTCAATCCCTGATGAGCTTCCCTTGTTGAGTCTGTGTGTGTTACCGTTTGATGCGCAGGCAAATCAGAAGTCAAAATATGCAGGTTGTGTAAAAACTCCCTGAACCTTTCTTTATATTCCGTTCCCTGCCAACCCACCCCTTTCACTGCCAGCAGAAGCTCAAGTTGCTTTTCTCCTGCAGCCCTATAAATGCACTTGTTTCCTCAGTTGTAACCCTATAAATGCTCCTGTTTAACAGGGGACCTTGTTCAAAAGGTTAACCTCTCATTTAGTTTTACTGTTTTGAATTAGAAGTTTAAAGGTACCTAAAAACCAACTTCAAGAACCATTTGGCTCAGCAATTAAGGTTTGATGTATGAGTCTCTCCAGCTCCTGCATCACACAAGGAAACTTTCCAGAAGAGTCACACAAGGGAGGAATTTGTCTGATCAGGAAATACACAGCCCATAGAGCTCTGAAGGGCGTTTGGCTTCCACTCAGTTAAAATAGGCTCTTAATGGATCCTGTGCTAACCCAAAATGGGATCTTCTTGCTTGCTTTCAGGGAGATGGAGCCAAAATTAAACCAACAGGGATACCTGTCAGCTCCCAAGCTCTGCGTGTTTTCACGCTGTGTCTGTTCAGTAGGGTTTAATCATCATAACAATGATTCACATTAGCAGCTTAAACGTAGAGAACTTCCCAGTGAAACCATAACTAAACCTGTACTTGAATTCCTTAGGACTGACCCAAAATATCTTGGTGATGTGTATTTTAAATACAAGTGCCATACTGGCATCCAGGAGAGTTAAGGAGCCTCTGGAGGGGTGGCTACCTCTTGCACCAGCTAAAGGTGACCCATTTCTTCAACTTCCTCAGCTTCAGCCGGTGCAAGTTGAAGGTCTTGGACCTCTTACTTTTTGCAGTGCCTGTTTTCTGTATTGTGGATCCTGTTAAATGCATTTTCTGCAGATCTCTCTGCACATCTTGCAAGTGCCTTATTGTGAATAAAGGGCCTTCCTTCAAGTGCTCTTTGAATTTGCGTCAGGCCTTCAGCTGATCCAGCAAACAGGCTTCTGGTATCATTTAATCTCAGTTTGTTCACCTGGGAAATGGGTGTTTTAACAGCTTAGGGTAAGGTAAGGCTTTAAAAATGCACGTAGTACACCAGTATATCCTGCAATTAAATACATAGAGAACTTGCTGTTGGGTGGTAGGACGCTGAATTGCCCGGACGTAGGGGGTGTAGAAGGGACAGCAGGGTTGTGGGGTTTGAGTACTGCATGAGGATAAAACTTAGTCCATCAAGGAAGATCCTTTACCTCATTTTAAAAGTCCTTTGAGATCCCAGAGGATTATTGGAGCTGATTTTTCCAAACAAAAGATATTAGGAGGCAAAACAGCAAAGGGAGAAGACAACTGAAGATTTTGTCTTTCCATCCTTAAAACTATCACTGTTGTCTGCAGCTGTAAATCTGTTTTGTTGCCTTGCCCAGCTCTGGAGCCCTAAGTCTCCTGGTGCAGCCTCAACCTTGCTGGGCCAATTCCTTATCTCAAGAGGAGGATGAACAACAGTTTTGCAGTCAGTGCGTTGGACTGGGATCAGGAAGATGGGGTTCAGACCTGCTTTGTGACCTTGGGTAGGTCACTTCCTGCATAAATCAGTGTTATTACAGTAATATTTCCTGTCCTTCATCTTAGGTATGTCTTCCGTGTTTGATTTGTAAACTGTTCTGACTGAAGGCTTTTCAGGTTAAATCTGGACAGCATCTACCACAATGGAGTTCTGTTGTTAGCTGGGGTCTCCAAGATGCTTCCTTAACAAAAGCAATCGTAAGTTCAGTGCTACTACTATGTTACATCAGTCTTCTAAACATTGAGACATATGAGATTCTACTTGTCAGGAAATACCAGAGCTGAGGTTGGATGTAGGATGTTAACGTGTCAGTGCAGGATTGTGTTACCATCACACCTTATTTCTCAAGAGCAGAATATCATTAATATTTGACTTACTTGAAGTCTGTAAACATGAAAGGACGCAGCATGACATTGTGCCCTCAAAGGACATTGAGTCTAGGCCATGCTTTGCCTAGAAGGGCTGGACTAGATCATCCTTGAGGTCCCTTCCAACTTGATATTCTATGATTCGATGGCTTGTTGAAGTAGGAAACCTTGTTTGTACTTGTGGAAGTAGGACCAATTAATTCAGGTATATGCCAGGTACCACACAGCTTCTTGGAGGATGGGAGTCCTTCTTCTTCACAATGCTTTATGAATTGACATCTAAATTCTTGCTTTGCTTATTTTATACTTTATTGAATGTATATGAGTGGATTCAATGATACCATACCCACTTTTCACCAGAAAACTCCAAAGCACCATTAAGAGAGGTTGCTCAAGTGGTTTCCACCCCTGCTATAGCAGAACTGTGGTTACTTTTAGTTTTGTTCTACTTTCTGATGGGTTGAGCAGGAATGAACAATATGACCTCCACTTTTTAAAGGCTGTGACAGGCCAGACCTGATAAATTTTAGCATGATAGGGAAAGCTATAACCTGCTGAAAATGGGGGTTATAATTAAAATGTGTAGGCACCCTGAATTATAGCTGTTACGAGTGTTCCAGCTGCGGTGGTAATTGAAGACCTTTTAATAATTGTGTATGTTCCTTCCTAGCTTGGCCTTGAGCTTAGGCAGGACTTCAGTTTCAAGATAATTTTCTTGTCCTCAAAAGTTAAATTGCTTTCTTTAATATAAAGCATAGAATAAGGAATGCAATTGAAAAGCTGCATGCCTACTGAACCTGCTCTTTCAGCATGAGACTCCACTTGTTAGGAGCAGATCCAGTGGAACAAACACTCTTTTATTATTAGATCATAAATCCCTGATGCTGTATCACTGTTTTTGGCTTTCAACCTTATTGAACTTGCAAGAGAAATGCCTCTGTTTATAACATGAACTGCCCACTAGCATCCAAGTATCTGTCACTGTTCTGTGGAGTTGAGGTTTTATTCGGTAAAGTGTACAGTGTGCAGTGCTGTTGACAGCATGTCTGATGCTGTACGACTAGGATCTGGCTTCTGTCCTGATGAAAAGCTGTAGAATGAGATGTGGGGTTTGCTGTTTTTATTGCAGAGTTCTGATTGCAAGGTAGAACTTCTCATAAGTTTTAATTAAAAGAGTTGGCAAATGACAGTGGGGTCCTCTGCGTGCTAAGAAATGAAAAATATCCTTTCCATTGGAAGCTGTTGGGATTCTTATTCCTGAAGTACTGAAGTGCTGTGGACCCTGAGCTCAAAAACCTCTGTGCTGAAGGTAAAAACCTCTGTGCTTTAGAAAGTATTGTAGTGATAGGACAAGGGGTGATGGGTTCAAATGGAAGGAGGGGAAGTTCAGGTTAGATATAAGGAAGAAGTTCTTTACTGTGAGGGTGGTGAGGCCCTGGCACAGGGTGCCCAAAGAAGTGGTGAATGCCCCATTCTTGGCAGTGTTCAAGGCCAGGTTGGACAGAGCCTTGGGCAACAAGGTCTAGTGTGAGGTGTCCCTGCCCATGGCAGGGGGGTTGGAACTGGATGATCTTAAGGTCCTTTCCAACCCAAACCATTCAGTGATTCTGTTACGTACTACCATGAAAAACTGTCTAAATAAATGGTAATACCTCTAGCATCTTGACTTTGTTAAATGCAGAAAGTCTCTTGGAAGGGAAAAGCAATTTGCATTTCTGCATTCATGTGTGCTTGGTGAATGATAGTTCCATGTTTGCCTTTTAATTCACTGTTCTATATAGCTTCTGTAGTCTCTAGAGTTGGGGAAACTGAGGCAAGGCTCCGAATTTATTTTGCGGACAACTTTAGGCTTAGCTCTGTCAAAGCAAAGAGCAGAGTTGAAACTCGCTGACTGCCAGACCAGTGGCTTAGGTACAGGGTTGTCTTAGTTACGGGGTTCCCTGTGACGCTTCCTTCCAAATCATTTCCATTGGGTTACCCAGCACATTGCTTCGGCAGGAATCTTTGCTTTTAACATAGCAGTGGGGTATGATGACCCAAACCATTTTTAGGCTACTGATATATTAGCTCAGTGGTTGTTTCATATTGGGTAAGGTCTCAGCTAACCAACTGCTAAAACCTTTCTCTTCATGGGAGCTTTCTACCGAGTTCTAGCACGTAGTCAAAACATGGCATTTTATAATGCCAAGAGATGTCTTTAAAAGGCTTTATAAGCTATCAAGCTTTAAATGGTGTTTGCTGCTGCAGAGTATCAAATTGATAGTCAGCCATAATTTGGTTTTTAAGTTAGTCTGTTGAATGAGTACCAATTTGTATAGATAATATATTGTGCGATAAAGTGAGTGCTCTGCTTTTGTACATCCCCTTCCATTAAGAAGATGAGACCTCGGATAACTGGGAGTTTCAGATAATGTGGAATCAAATACGTTAGCAAGTCGTACTGTAACAAATCAGCACAATGACTATTTTATGTTTGAAGTGGAGATCGTGTTTGGAGTGCCTGTAAATGCCTTGTTGGAAAAATCAATTCTGAGCAGCCCCTTTCTCCACATTTTGATTCATTTTACCCCGAATGTATTTTGACACTGCAAGTTCCACTCTTCTCACATGCAGGGTTTCACTTTCTTGGCTTTCTTAAGCTTAGCCCAGATTTACATCTGGGTAGCTGGGAACAGAGTGCTTTTGACGGGACGTTAGCCAATGCTTAATGACTGTGTTTGGTAAAACAGTGTAAAAAGAGCATCTAAAGAAGCAAAGATACCTGAAGAAGAAATTGAACAACATGTCACACCTTTTGTTCCCTCAAAGCATCTCATAGGCCTCAAAACACTGATCTTTTCAGACATGCCCATTTTTTGGCAGGCTCGTACCATGTATAACAGCAATGCTCCAGCCTCCTGCCCAGGAGGATTGACAGAACTTGTTCCATGCGGGGCAGGCACATGAATAAATAAGGCTTCTTGGTCCACCCAGAGAACTCAAAGCACTTGTGGGAAACCACCAGTAATCCCCATTTAATAGAAGGTGGGAGTGAGGTGCTGAGCTTTGTCTTGTCAAGCACCACCGAGCTGGTCGCTGAGAGCAGAGCTTTCAAATCTGCTTGAAATAGGACAGTTGATGAGAGAGACACAGGAGGATGGATGGGTGAGGTTTTATAGAGAGGTGGGATGTATTGCTTAGTTTGATTTACTTTTCCTCACTAAGGAGGGAGTCTGCAGCATTCCACGTGAGTCTTTGCCCTGGCTGCAGTGAGCTTTTGCATTTCTTGAAGGGCTCTATTGGTAGTATTGTGAAAATGTGCCTGTGACCCATTTAGAGGGGCTGGAGCCAGGTACAGGTCCCTGCACTAGGAAGAAGTATCACTTACCAGCTGGGCAGAAAATCACATTTCTTCTGTAGTAGAACACAAGAGCTCATTGAACACCGGAGCGGAGTGGCTGAGCCATCGACGTTCCACCGGGGAATGAAGTCTCTGCTTAAATATTCCATCAGATAGCAGAAATCCTGGGAGTCCAGAAACCAGAGTTACTGGGTTCAGCAGATGACCAAAAAGTTCCTTTTACTCAGGAGAAAAAGCTTGCCTGCAGCACAGGATTGTTTCTAGGGGAGCTGCAAGATGCTTTCTGTGTATTCTCTGTGCTAGTTGTCAAGGGCTGAAAATAAGGAGGGAAGTGTTAGACATAAGCATAACCCTGGACTGGGGAGAAGACCGTGTTCAGAGGTTGATGCACATTTAAATACGCTTGGCTTGGAAACTGGAGCCCTTTAATCAGAGGCTTCTGTTTTTCAGAAAGGTGACCACTGAACCTGCAGGAATGGGTAGGGGTGCAGGTTGGGACAGTCCAATGTTGCAGTATGGCAATGTTGCCGTATGACAATGTTGCAGTATGATAATGTTGCAGTATGGCAATGTTGCCGTATGACAATGTTGCAGTATTACAATGTTGCAGTATGACAGTGTTGCCGCATGACAATGTTGCAGCATGACAGTGTTGCCGTATGACAATGTTGCCGTATGACAATGTTGCCGTATGACAATGTTGCAGTATGACAGTGTTGCCGCATGACAATGTTGCAGCATGACAGTGTTGCAGTATGACAATGTTGCCGTATGACAATGTTGCCGTATGACAGTGTTGCAGTATGACAGTGTTGCAGTATGACAGTGTTGCAGTATGACAATGTTGCAGTATGACAATGTTGCAGCATGACAGTGTTGCAGCATGACAGTGTTGCAGCATGACAGTGTTGCAGCATGACAGTGTTGCAGTATGACAGTGTTGCAGCATGACAGTGTTGCCGTCTGACAACGTTGCAGGATGACAACGTTGCAGGATGACAACATTGCAGTATGACAATGTTGCAGTATGATAATGTTGCAGCCAGATCAGACAGTTTGTAGGAGGAGGTGGTATTTCCTCTTAGGCCTGTTGTGATAAAAAGAAACAAAAAGCATTCAAGCACACAAGCCTCTGTACTCATGAGTAGGTTGTGCATAGAATTATAGAATATTTTGGGTTGGAAAGGACCTCAAGATCATCCACTTCCAACCCCCCTGCCATGGGCAGGGACACCTCACACTAAACCATCCCACCCAAGGCTCTGTCCAACATGGCCTTGAACACTGCCAGGGATGGAGCACTCACAACCTCCCTGGGCAACCCATTCCAGTGCCTCACCACCCTCACAGGAAAGAATTTCCTCCTTAGATCCAATCTAAACTTCCCCCGTTTAAGTTCAAACCCGTTACCCCTTGTCCTGTCACTACAGTCCCTGATGAAGAGTCCCTCCCCAGCATCCCTATAGCCCCCCTTCAGGTACTGGAAGGCTGCTCTGAGGTCTCCACGCAGCCTTCTCTTCTCCAGGCTGAACAGCCCCAGCTTTCTCAGCCTGTCTTCATGTGGGAGGTGCATCTAAATGTGTTTTACCCATCTCTTCTTAGTTGCCTCATAGGAGATTGTTTCTCCATATAAACTTAAGGGGAACTTTGCTGCCTTTCCTCAAGAAATCATCATAGAATCCCAGACTGGTTTGGGTTGGAAGGGACCTTAAAGCTCCTCCAGTCCAACCCCTGCCATGGGCAGGGACCCCTTCCACTGGAGCAGCTTGCTCCAAGCCCCTGTGTCCAACCTGGCCTTGAGCACTGCCAGGGATGGGGCAGCCACAGCTTCTCTGGGCACCCTGTGCCAGCGCCTCAGCACCCTCACAGGAAGAGCTTCTGCCTAAGAGCTCAGCTCAGTCTCCCCTCGGGCAGGTTCAATCCATTCCCCTTGGCCTGTCCCTGCAGGCCCTTGTAAAATATCCCTCTCAAACTTGAAGTTGATGGATTTTTACGATATGTTTAAAGAAACTTCACAAATTCACAGTGTAATAAAAATATTAACATGCAGGACTGTGAATTTGGGCAGTGTCACATCATCAGGTTTGTGCAGGTGCTCTGAAGCACATCACCGTTACTAAATACCATTATGCGTGATGGGCACATCTTATCTTGGCCTCATGCTGGCGTCATAGCAGCGAACTTGTTGAACTCCCCTAAGTTCTGGGAATATCTAGTGTAGAACCTAAACTCTGTATTGCAAGTTTTGACACAACTCTGTTTCAGCCAATGGGGAACACAGCTTATTTTCTATCCTTCAAAGCTGCTTTTCTGTAGAGATAACATTGGCAAGGATAGCTTCGGAGATAGGCGCTCACTCAGCAGAGGGACATTTCTGTATTACTCACAAAGATAAGGTGGTATTAAGAACTTCCTTGGAGTTCTTACCAAAAATCAATTCTATCTTTTATAGTTCTCCAGAGATAATTCATCCCTCTCCCCATCCTAATCCGCACTGGGGAAGGGTGGAGGCAAAGGAGGATGCGGTACAAAAAGGGGATGTTGCATTCTCTTCTGTGATTTATTTTGAAGTTAAAACTCTACCTTTTCTGAATGGGGCATCAGGCACAAAGTGATGATGGTCATTCCAAAATCAGTCATAGCCCAGTGACCAAAGTAGTAATGAATTGCAAGGACTTAAACTAATCTTTGTGCCAGAAGAAACTATTAACAGGTTCAGTGGCAGGAGGAGCTTGCTCTGCTGAGGAAGAGATGCAGGATCATACTGTACACGAACAAACACCATTTCATTGTTAGGACACCTCCTCTAATCCAAGGAGTAAGAGATGGACTCTTTCTCCTTCTGACTGTATAAGAAATACCTGATTAGCCAGATTACACCTTCTCTGAAGCAAAAGGTGAGCTGATGGCTTCAGTGTGAGATTTCCAAACTCTATACTTTAATTTGCACCTCTACCACCAGCAGTTTGTGTGACAGTGACCATTCATGTACAGTTTGTCCTTTCTGAGCCCTGTTTGGGTTTCCCTTTGTAAGATGAGACCCCTGATTTTGTTTGTGTTTGCAAATCCTTCCCCATGGGTGGATGAAGAGCTTGTAAAAATACGTGGCCATGAGCAAATTATCCTGAACTGGTAACAGAAAATTCCCAAAGCAGTGGCTTAGCAAAGAAAGTATTCATGAGCAGAATGAATTTTGGCTTTTATTCTGAATTAGGTGTCCTGTGTCTCTGAATACCTGCTATTCTTGAGAGTTTATTAATCATATTGCTTATGATACATGATGCTTTTTTGACACTCCGTCATTCAGCATCCCTGGTGCATGTCAAGGGGAATATTCTCTTGCAGTTGTGCAGCGTATTGGAAATGGAAATAATGCGCTTGCAGTTCCTCAGGTGTCCTGACTAAAATCGTTACCTGCATTTTCTCCTCTTTCGGTGTCCTCAACATAAAAAGGACATGGAGCTGTTGGAGCAAGTCCAGAGAAGGTCACAGGGATGATCAGGGGCTGGAGCAGCTCCTGTATGGAGACAGGCTGAGAACACTGGGGCTGTTCAGTCTGGAGAAGAGAAGGCTGCGTGGAGACCTCATAGCAGCATTCCAGTATCTGAGGGGGGCCTATAGGGATGCTGGGGAGGGACTCTTCATCAGGGACTGTAGTGACAGGACAAGGGGTGATGGGTTCAAGCTGAAACAGGGGAAGCTTAGATTAGATATAAGGAGGAAGTTCTTTACTGTGAAGGTTGTGAGGCACTGGAATGGGTTGCCCAAGAAGGTTGTGAGTGCTCCATCCCTGGCAGTGTTCAAGGCCAGGCTGGACAGAGCCTTGGGGGACATGGTCTAGCATGAGGCGTCCCTGCCCATGGCGGGGGGGTTGGAACTGGATGATCCTTTCCAACCCAAACCATTCTATGATTCTCCTTGTTCCTTATGCTCCTTACTATAACTGCCTGGGTTTTTTCTTTCCTAACTTGCAGAAGGCATAGATGCAAGTCCTGACAACACCTTTCTTAGAGCATTAAGGTGTCCTAGTTCTTCCTCACTGATTTTATGGTTAGATTCCTTGTAAAGCACCTAGATTTTCCAAACAGCTTTCTGTGAAGATAGCTGAGTAAATCTTAGATCTTTGTAGAGAACCTTTAATAGCCAGAGCACACATACTTGTGCTATGGTATATCTTAGAGACCCATAAAGAATTTATGGCAGAAGGAAGCAAGTAGTTATTGTATTAAAATTCCTAATGCTTTGTTTTTCTTGTTACTTCATCCCCCAGTTCTGGAGGTCATTTTGATTAACTTAATGAGTTCCTGGGTGTATACAGAGTACACCGAGGTTTTATGTTTGTTTCTTTAGCCCAGAAATGGTGGAGGAGGGGGCGAAACTTCACATCTCAGAGATTTCTACACATTCTCTGAAGTTCTGCTGCTGTCTTTCAGCTCGGAGCGGTGTCAGTGGAGGGGAAAGAGGAAAGGGATTTTCTCTCTTCCACTTTGTTATGGTGCAAAGAGAGGGAAACAAAACAAAACTTAAAAGGTAGATTGAGGAGTGAGGCCGTTCATATGTAGGTCTCCTGCTGCAGCTGGAAGAAGAATCCTCCGTCCTGCTGCCGAGGAAGAGATCTCAGTAAGTCTTTTTCCCGAACTTTCTCCATCTGCAGCAAGAGACTG
This sequence comes from Lathamus discolor, assembly GCF_037157495.1. Taxonomy (NCBI): domain Eukaryota; kingdom Metazoa; phylum Chordata; class Aves; order Psittaciformes; family Psittacidae; genus Lathamus; species Lathamus discolor. The sequence goes on from NC_088884.1 coordinate 1,034,892, forward strand.
AATCTGTACACAAGCATCCGTATTTATCCTTAGAGAAGAAGGAAGTCCCATCTCCCCTGAAAGAGTTCATAACTCTGCTGAAATACGAAATGCAGAGTTAACAACAGAAATCATGGAGGTAAAACGGTCTCGTGTGAGGTGTCCCTGCCCATGGCAGGGGGTTGGAACTGGATGATCTTAAGGTCCTTTCCAACCCAAACCATTCTGTGATTCTGCACAGGCTGTGATATACTGACCTTCAACATGGTGTTTTCATCATGTGCCATTCGTTTTAGTCAGAGGATTGATACCCCTGTGTCTGACATAGGCTGCCACGTGCTGGGTGAAAGGTTTATGAGCTGTAGCTGTGGGATGCTGCCAAGAGGGGCAGTATTTCTGGCTGGTCCTTTCTCCCCCTTTACTTTGAGTTGGTTAAGCAAGTTTAGGCTAAAAGCTGTTTTGTTCAGGGAGGAGGGAGAGGAGAATTGGGCTTTTCCTTCATCCCACTGAGCTGATCTGCCTTATGGTCACTGGATGCTGTGGGGTGAATGTCAGAGCATGGCTAGGCTGGAAGCAAGGGGAACATGAAACCATGCTTGAAAGTAGTCTACAGTAGACAGTGTTAGTACCCTGTGTCCCAAGCTGCTGATCATAGCGAGCAACTTCATCCTCTTAAGTATTCTGTTAAAAGTCAGAAAAACCCAAGAGATTGTAAGCTAATTCATCTTGGCTGTAATGTGCTAGACAGATATATTGTCGTGGTTTGGCGTGGTGACACTGAGTTCCCCATTTTAAGCAAGACAATCTATAACTTAGTGACCAAACTGGGATTCTTCAGCTATTCCTCATTTCTACTGTAACATATGAATAATAAAGCAGGATCTGTAAAAGCTATATATCTAAAAGTTAGATATCTAAATCCCTTCTGAAAGTAATGAATGCTTCATGAGAATATGAGGTGTAATTACTTTTTAATAACTGCTGAGATGCGTCACATCTGAACAGCTTCTTATCTAAGAGTATCCTTAGGCATTTTCTGTTTCTATGGATGTGCATAAGAAATGAAGCCACAGTATCTGCAGTGACAGGTATGAGATGGGAGAGCTCGGGAGTGAAGAGACTCTCCCTAAATGACCATTTGAGGAGCAGAAATCTTGGGATTTAGCATCAGGTGATGGAGAAGCCATCAAACAAGTGATTACTGCCAATTCACCTTCTGGCTTATTCTGCAGCCACTTAGACCATAGGTCCACAACATCCTTATCTGTCCCATCTTCCTCATTTTGCCTCTGAAATAGTTGTTTAGTGTAACTTCTCTTTATCTCCTCTCCCTCTTCTGGCTGCTTCTTACAGTTCCATGTTTCATGGGCTTTATGGATGCTTTGTCCTTTACCTTTTGCTTCAGTCTTGCCTTTGGCCACCAGTCTCCTTCAGGAAGATATCCTGAGTGACACAAAAAGCAAATGTGTTCTTCCCTGTTGTAGTTTTTATCTTTCTGCTAAATGCTACCGTAAGAGAAAGCTTGAGAGTGAGGGACAGGAAAAGGCAGGAAAGTTGTAATACAGAAAAATGAGTGTTTTCTGGCTTTTGAAAGGGACAGGCAACAAAGAGCAAACAGAAAGAGGAAAATACAAAGATGAGAGAAAACAGAGAATCAGAACAAAAAAAAGAAACAGAGAAATGGGAAAGAAGATCTTCAGTGTTGTCTGTGTTCACAATCTATTTGAGCAGCAGTGTGGGTGAAAGCAGGTTCCTGCCCCATAAGTGCACTGTATGAACTGGGAGGTGGGAGAAGTTTATGCAGAAAACCTCCCTCAGTTCAGCTGATTTCTCTGTAATGCATCCCAGAGCATATTTCATTTGGGGGAGAGGCGGTAATGACAGATTGTTGTTGCTAATAGGATTTGGATCAAACTGGTGCTTACTATTTGGCATGGAACTAAATTAATGGGGGGTGTTCTTAAAAATTACATGGCACGGCAGGATGATAATCCCCTCCCCACCGAATTTCAGGTCTCGTTCATCAGCAGAGGTGTTCGGCTGAGTGTACTCTAGAATACTTTATCCATTAGAACCCAGCCTTCTCTACTACTGGCTTTAATCCTAGCCTGGAAGGAGCACCCTTGCCATGGCTGAGCAAGCTTCATTCTGCATTGAGTCCTGAGAATACCAATAGTTTGTGCTCACTCATAGGTAAATCTCCTCTTTACCCCCCAATACGCATGAAGACAGGGGTGGTAAAGGTTGGCATTGATGAAAGCCATGGGGAAGGTTTATCTGTGTTAGCCAAGAGCTGGAAGGCAGTCTTAGAATCATGGAATGGTTAAGGTTGGAAGGGATCTTTATTGTCTAGTTCTTCCAACCCCCTGCCATGGGCAGTGACACCTTCCACTGGACCAGCTTGCCGAAAGCCCTATCCATGTGGCCTTAAAACACTTCACAGTCAAGCAGCTTAGGTTAAAAATTGCCAAAATGCCCCTCCAGATGCTAGCAGGGGCTGGTTATATCCATCTAAGGGCAAGCAGGCATAGGTCATGGGGTAGTGACTTTAAACAGGGAGGGGAGACTGAGCTGAGCTCTTAGGCAGAAGCTGTTCCCTGTGAGGGTGCTGAGGCGCTGGCACAGGGTGCCCAGAGAAGCTGTGGCTGCCCCATCCCTGGCAGTGCTCAAGGCCAGGTTGGACACAGGGGCTTGGAGCAAGCTGCTCCAGTGGAAGGGGTCCCTGCCTGTGGCAGGGGTTGGAGCTGGAGGAGCTTTAAGGTCCCTTCCAACCCAAACCAGGCTGGGATTCTGTGATCTACCAGAATGTCACTTATGAGGAAACTGTGTCTAGAAAATAACTTTTGTGAGGTAGTAGATTAGGTCTGTTGGAGCTCGAAGGTTGATGGGCTTTTAAAAGTAAAGGCTTTGGTTTGGTGGTGGCAGTTTGAAGAACGCGGGTTAAGAAAGTGTGGCAGAAAAGAAGAAGATCAAATGAACAGTTACAAATGAATTTTGCATCAGCTGTAAAGGCTTCTGTGGGGTTTGGAAGTGAAGGGGAGTTTTGTGTCTGGAGATGAAGGAGTTGTCTTTAGTTTGTGGCTTCTTCAGGGGGTCATTGTAGAGCATTGGCTCATGTCCCTGGGAATTAGAGTCACTGGTAGTACCAGTCTGGGGTCTATGGAGGGGGAAGATGACATGGGAGTCTTGCAACTCTAAAATGAAGGTTTTTACTTTTTTGGGTTTGATGTCTGGGGGGAAAGTTAATGTTACAGAAAAGTGCCTACTGCAGCCAATTCCTGCACTACATTTGTTTTCATTGGGTTCCTTCATTTCTCCCATGTGTCCAAGAAAAATATTACTTAGCTAAAAGACATTAATTCAGTTTAAATCAGGGTATCGGGCCTTCACTCTAGCACTGATGTGTGTGCACAAGCCTCTCGCTTAAATTAAGCCTGCCTAGTAACTGCCTTGTTGGTTTCTTCTCTATCCCTGCTTTCCCTCTATTTAGGATGCTTATCTCATAAACTGCTGGAAAACTAATGGCTGAGTACCATTATGTTTTCAATAATTCTGATGGAAAAGCAATATCCTGCAAGATTTCTGTAATCAAGTATCTATACAATCCAGTTTGTGCAGAAACTTGATCAAAATAGATCCTTAACTCCTACTTAAGCCTGATTAGCTTCTTTATGTTAAATAAAAAGCAGAGTTCAATACAAAACCACTTCTCATTTCCCTTTGCAATCAGCCCATCATTTTTGTTCTTAAAGGACACGAGCTGCATCCCTTAAGATGTAGCACAGCTTGGGCAGGCGAGCTGTGCAGAACAGTTAGAGCATCTTTCACATGGTCTAAACTTGATTGAATAATCACTCACATAATGGTCAGTAATGGAATGCACAGGGTTATCTCCTGCCTAATCCTCAGGTAATGGAGTTGGGGTGGCTCTGATTTTTCTCTTAGCAGGTCCAAGCGAAGAGGAGACAGAGACAAAAGTGATTATGGGAAGTAAAGAGAGTCACTGGAGGCCAGCAAGCAAAAGGAGGCCTTATCTTAAGCAATTAATCAAGAAAACTCCTATTGTGGGACAATTATTCAAAGCTAATTCTAAAATAGCTTTAGAGCCCAAGGTCCTGAAGGGTTTTGTGTGTGTTTGGGGGGTTTGGTTTGGTTTTGTTGGAGGAATTTTGCCAAGGTCATTGGGAGCACTGGGGCAGCCCTCCTGTCGAAATAAAGGCTGCTGCGTGCTTTGGAGTGAGCCGGTTCTGAAGTGCAGCATCACTCAGCGTTGGCTTTGAGGTCCTTGTTTTAGTTTAAGGTGTATTGAAATGTTTCTAAACAGAGATAGTCCTTTGAAACTTGCTTAATGCTTCCACAAATCCTGTGGTACCTTGCATCCATTGCAAGCAACGCCATGAAGAGTGGATCACAGATCATTTCACCTTCGCGCCCAGCTTTCCTAGTGTACATGCAGGACTCTGCTGTCTCTGAATCCCTCTTTTATTCTGTTTCTCTGGGTTTTTTTTGCACTACTATTTGCTTAGCTTAATGCTCCTAAAAGGCTTGCAATAACTGCAGAGTGCAGGATTGTTTCATGGCTGTGGCTTTGCAAAAGACCACAAGGTCTTTTCAGTTGCCCCCCCCAGATGTTCTTGTACAGCGCAAGCATCCAACAGACTCCTTTGCTCTGCTTTCAGCCTCTGAGGTCCTTGGAAGTGAGATTTATGTGCAGATGTTGCTGTGATCCATGAGGTCCTCCAGAAAGAAGCAATAGATTTTAGCAGCAGTCCCTGAAAAATTATAAGGTCACTGGGAAAAAAAAAAGAAAAAAGAAGGAAAAGCAGAGGTTTTAAATTGGATGTGGTTTAAATTTTCCTACAGCCTCCTGAATTGGGCTCCTTGCTGGAGAGGGAAGCTGCCCAACAGCAGAATTATTGCTCAGCACAGTTACCCCATGCTCTTTGTAGCACTTTATTTCCGCTGGTGCGGACAGTAGCATCTTGAACCCACCATGGTGCAGAGCTGCTCAGCCTCGTTGTTGAGTGCTGCCTGAGCAGTGCCGCTGCAGAGGTGACTGTGCTGCCATGAGTAGTTGTCTCACTGCCTATGGGCACCTTTAGAAGGGCAGGGTGAGAGGGCAGAGCCAGGGGTACACATATGCCCCTATACAGAATAAAGCAAAGAGGCAGAAAGACAAAGAGAGGCACTAATTGTATTTGTAGCTGTAAGAAAAAACCTCTTAAAGTAAATGTTTTCCTCTCTTTGAGTCTTCCTTTGGCTTCTTTTGTGAAGTATCTGTTTCGGGAGTGAGCCCTTCCCAGTAAGTGTAATTTTGAGGCTGGTCAGGTTTTATTAAAACCTTATCATCAGTGATTTCCTTCTCTGTTAGATCAAGAAGATTGTGTTTGTGAGGGGACTCGTACCTCGGAATTCTTCCCAGCAAACGCAGGGTTTCATGTATGTACCAAGGCACACTGCTACCAACTCAAGAGTACAGAAGTTACCACATACTTATGAAGACTTTGGATGCTCTTCACAGTCATAAGCTGCAACTGCATTTGTATTTCTGAGTTAGCAACTGTTGGAATAAAGAAGTCGCTCTTGTAGGCAGAAGCATTCTTCATTCCTGCTGCTGTCCTTAAGGAAATGAGCTGATACACCCGTTCCCAACAGCTGGAATATTTGGTAAACACTTGTGGGCATAGTGTGCGTACATGCACTAAGAGAGAGGGCAAACATATGGGGGGGGTTTGCCTTAAAGATGTAGTAACAGTGCACTAGTAGAGTCCCCAGTCAATTTTCTACCATTTTTCTATTATTACTATTAAATTTCACTAACTTATATTCAGTTGTGGCACTATGAATAGATAACACGGATCAGGGGGTTGCCTGACAGCGTAGACAAACTTTTTCCAGTTCATTCTAGAGCACAGGATCTGGTTGACATTTTTATGCATCCCAATTCACATATTGAAAATAAACTTCTCCTTCCTTCAGTCTTCCTCATTTTTGTACCATATTACACTTGATTTCCTTTTCTTATCCAGTGAAGACAATCAAATGGGTAGAAGAGTCTCTATATACGTGCTCCCTTATTTGTGGGTCTCTTATGCTGCCCACAAGTAACTAAAGCACTTTAAAAAACACAGATACGGTTCTTGCCCTGAGCAGCTTATCATTTGGTTGCAAATGTGCCCTTGCAATTGCAAGTGATGTGCTGGAGGAAGAGAGGACAGGCAATTAATGACCAAATGAGTTGTTGAACTAAAAAGTTATGTGAAGGTGATATAAATACTCGCAGCCTTTTTACGATGGCAAAGTTGCATCTTTGTCCTGCATAGGAAGAGTAATGATGGTCTTTATGTTGCATTGAGCCAAAGCTTCCTTCTGGTAATGCATTTTTGCAGGAGCTCCATCACATCAGCAAGTAAATAACAGATTAATACCCTAGCTGATTGCAAAGGTATTCTCTCTCCACGTAGGTTCTGTGCCACACCTCACACAGTGGTATCCATGTTTATCCTCTGAACTTTGAGATGAGCTCATCATTCCCTAGGGGACCACTGTCGTCGTACTCCCATTTCTTCCATGCTGCCACTTACACATTAGACGTCTTCCCTGTGCTCATCAGTGTTGCCACTGTCTCCCCTTCTATCTCCACAAAACCAATAATGAGCCGGGTCACTAATGATGGCTGGGCTGAAGGGCATGGTAGCTATTTATAGCAGCAACATAACTAGAAATATGCTTATTAATGCAGTCTAACATATCCCATTGTGCCATCACGTCTGTCTCCTACTCGCTGTCTCTGAGACTCCTGAGGACAAGAAATGTGACTCTGAAATTCTAGCACCTGAGCCTTGAACCCCGTTTGTGCATTACGTAGAAAGGTTTGGGGGTTTAAATACTATCATTTGGGAAGAAAGGGTGAGATCTCAAGTAATATGGTAAAAGAAATATGTGATGTCTATGAGATAATTATGCCTTACCATGGCGGGGGGTGTTGGAACTAGACAGTCTTACAGTCCTTTCCAACCTTACCTCTTCTATGATTCTATACCATTTCTGGGGTTCTTTAGCTCGTTTGCAAGACAAGAGATGAAATAATCACAGTATTTTCTCACTTCTGAATCCAAGCACCTTAATACATGCATAGGTTGCAAATCTGTGCAGTACTCAAATTCTGCAATGCCAGGTAATATTATTAGTGTGGGAGAAGTACAGGTCCCTCAGCCTAATAAATACCTAGTTCAGTCCTCTGCTAGAAGGTATAAATAGCTGCTTCCTAAAAGATTTGTGAAAGCCTGGGGTTTTCTATCCCAGGATTTTATTGAAGACAGAACAGTATATTTTCCTATACAAGACCATAATATAGAAAAGGAAAAGCACTGTAAAATCCTTCCAAATGTTTATATAGGTTCAGTGGCTTTGTTTTCAGTATGATTTGTGATACTTGAAAAGCCGGTTTGGAAAGCTCAGCCAGGAAGATTAGATACGGAGGTGCAAAGTGAAAAGGCTGACCATCAGCTTTCCTTTCGTCAGGAAAAAACACACATAAACCCCTCGTATTATATTTGAGAATTGTTAGCTATGGTTAATACCATGTGGATTTTGAGTCTTTAGATCATAAAGTCAATCTTTGCAAGAGGAACGGTGCCGAATCTTAGTTGTAACATGGATTCTCCTCCAGGAGTACTCCCGGGAAGATCATTAAACTACTACAGGTACTGACATCAGCTACAAATACCTACTTGTGCATATTTCTTTAAAGGGGGGGAAAAAACCACCTTAATACACAGTATTACCATAGCTAGGGCCTATTATACTATTGTAATCATAGCTGAAGCAAGAACGGTGATTAACGATGGCAATTTATTGTATCTGACGAGGGGAGAAAATAGGAGATGTTGTCGTTATCATAAATCATATCATAAATAACCAAAGAGAAGCACTCAGAAAGCTTGTGTGGTGTCAGCAGCAAGCCCTTTCAGGCACGTTAGCCCGGGATGTAGCCATAGAAACCCCAAAGTCATGTTGTTATCTTAGTCTTGCTGCAGTTATGTGATACAACAGTATTAACATATAGATTAGGCCATTTATAATACTAGGTGTCATTTCAGGTTGGCTTGCTTATATAGCATTTTAGGTTTTTATTGTGCCGAATGTTAGGGAAACACTGCATTTTCACAGGTCAGTATAGAGCCATTTATAACGTATCAGCTTCACACCTCTGTCAGTCTTGCTCATGTACCCTGTTATTGATGGGTTGTACTCTATGGATTGTCATTGCCTAATTACCTTGTCTTTGATAATAATTGTATTTTTTAGAAGTCAAAATGTTCCTTAAAGAGAAAATCTCTCTGCCTGCATGTGCACTTCAGGGTGAGTTCCTGATCTTCTTGGGGATCGTACACTCCAGAGGGAGTAAGAAGTAAAATAGAAAGCATGCAGATGAATCCAGATTTGGATATGGAGGTTTTCTGTCCCTCTGTATGGTGTTTTTCATGTCATACTCTGCAGATTTCAGGGGAGAGTCTCAGTCCCAGGTAATTCAGAGCAACACCAAAGTGACTGAACGAAGGCTGCCTTGCTGACAGGGAGCTGGCTGGTTCTCATGTATCTTCTTGCTCGATCGCTTCCTAAAGATGCTTCTGTGGTTGTTTTTACTCCCCATGCAAAGTCTGTGTAACAGCTCCAGACACATTGGCATAGCGCTGCCATGCACATGCATTTCTTCGTGTACGCATGGGTGATCTACAAAAACTGTTGAACTACTATTAGAAAGTCAAAGCAAAAATGAAGTCTCCCTCTATGTGTTTAGGCAGAAACACGTTTTTACTTGCTGTGTGCAGCACAAATGTAGGACAGACATTTTGTCAGAGAGAGACGGTGAGTAACTGAGTTGGTAACAATCTACCAATGCTGTTTTCCTGTCTTCAGCAGGGAGCAGGGTAGGTCATGTTAAGAATCCTGAGCAGTTTAGCTTCATAAACATTGCATATTCTAGAAGGTATTATAATGAGGACTGCCACTAGCAAGTATTTTAACGTGTTATTCTGAATTGCATCCAGTATCCTAAAGCAGCACTGGAAGGCAGAGGTGCACATTATACCCTAAGCCGCAGTGTGATGCCTGAAGAGCGATGCTCCACATCTCTCGCCTCTCCTTTCCTACGCCCTTAGGCTTGCATGTTGGGGAGCTTGATCTAGTGGAAGGTGTATGTGCCCATGGCAGGGGGTTGGAGCTAGATGATCTCTAAGGTCACTTGCAAGCCAAACCATTCTATAATGATATACATGATTTATGTATATCATAAAACTTGTGGTTTCTTTCTGGCAAACTATCCGTATCTTTTTCTCATGCTTGTGTTGAAAAGTTTATCTCCATTGATTTCATACCAAGAAGAGCCTAATCAAGAGTGTGAACCAGTTGTTCAACACAGTGGAGATGTAACTGAACTGGCCTGGAAATTTCTGAGTCCTGAGCCAGAATATTATTGTCATCTGTATTTCAAGGTGGATGGATTTATTTTGTCATTAGGGACGGAGGGGGGTTTTGTTGATCACTTGTAGCTTCTTGAACAGGTTAATAACTACTTTCGGAGTGATTGATAAATGTATACATTAAGTCACATTAGTGTCACATTAGTCCTGTTGAGCACCTCTGAGTTTTATCCTGCCCAATACTGACTGTTGGAGGCATCACTTTGGCCCAGAGTTTTCCAATGTGACCAGCAAATCTGGATGTTTAACTTCAGGCGCATTTAACATCCTCTTTACAGTTATTTATGCAAAACTACCAGCCACACCTGAAAGCTCTTCTTTATTTATATACTTATTTTTTAATGTATTTGTGGTTTCTGCACTTCAGAACGTATCAAGAAGGCCTTGGAATGAACTTGCTGGCAATGTCAGTGGAAAAATGTGAGACACGTGGAAGATGAGCTGCTTGCTGGTGCTGTCTTACCAGCTCCCTTCCCATAGAGAGTGTCAACTGGAAAATGTCAGGGTTTGGCAATTAGGTTGGTTTCTCTCCTTTGTGCAGTAAAAGAGAAACCTCTTGGTGCGTCACCTCTTCGGTAAACAAGTCACATCAGTGATCAGTGTCTTCATATGGCAGAGAAATTACATATATAATACTATGTACATATATGCACATATCTATAGAAAATCAAGCAATTTAAGCTCAAAATGTACTGCGGGTATTTTAGTGTGTTCATTTTGCATTAGGGTATCAGGATATTGGCCTGGAGGATATCAGGATTGAAGTTTGTCACTCTTCCATTCATTTCCTTTATGGACTACAAGCACACGTTCTGTTTGCTTTAGGAAAAGGCCATTGTTACTACAAGTAAAAGAGATAAAACCTATCATGGCATAAGACAAAAACTTTTAAACAGAAGTCAAAAGCCCCTACTTACTGGGTACGATAGGGATGTTAAGCGCTTGACTTAGTGACTTAAAGTATCCCGAAAGGTGTCCTTGCCTTAGTCTCATGCTTTATCTAGACAATAGGAGAATTATTCTGGAAGTCTGCAGGAAGTTTTTTGGTAGGCTTGGGAGTTTTGTTCCCTAAAAAGTTGTGTATGTTGGGTGGAAATGATCATTTCCTTTCTTGCATTTGAAAGGCTGAGCTGGCTTCTGTATAACGTCATAGAACCTTCATAAAAGGTATAAAACCTTCAGGTCAATAGATATGCTGTCCTGAGGAGCATTTGCTTGGGAAGAAAGAGGGGTTGAAGACTTCAGTTCGGGCACTGCCACATTATTGCCTTTCTTGAGTCTAATTTTCTAACATTTTGTGTTTGGTACCATGCAGTGCAAAGGAGCAGAGAGACCAGGTATCATGGAGTCATAGACTGGTTTGAGTTGGAACGGAGCTTAAAGCTCATCCAGCTCCAACCCCTGCCACGGGCAGGGACCCCTTCCACTGGAGCAGCTTGCTCCAAGCCCCTGTGTCCAACCTGGCCTTGAGCACTGCCAGGGATGGGGCAGCCACAGCTTCTCTGGGCACCCTGTGCCAGCGCCTCAGCACCCTCACAGGGAAGAGCTTCTGCCTAAGAGCTCAGCTCAGTCTCCCCTCGGGCAGGTTCAAGCCATTCCCCTTGGCGGGTCCCTACAGGCCCTTGTCCAAAGCCCCTCTCCAGCTGTCCTGTAGGCCCCCTTTAGGTATTGGAAGACTGATGAGCTCATTGATATATGATATGAGCAGAAGAAGTGTGCATGAAAGAAATGCATGATCTACTGATAGGTCTTTATTTGGCCATTGTCATTCTGTTAGAAAATAAAATGTTCAAACTCTGTTTAAAAATAAAAGGGCTGTGGAAGAAGTCAAATGGATTCAGAATTCTATCTTAATGGGTTTGTTCTGATAGCTGATACTGTTTATCAGCCATGCTAAAGTTAGTATCAAATGCCAAATACCAAAATCTTGCATTATTATAATAACAAGAGCTGGCTTCCACAGGAACTGTTACCTGCCAGAGCTTTGTGCAATAAATGCATTAGCCCTTGCATTGAAGGTAAGAGGCTGCTGTCACTAACATCCCATTACACTTTCTTCAGCAAGTATGGTTGGACTTGATGATCTTAAAGGTCTTTTCCAACTTAATTGATTCTGTGATTCTAAGCTTTAGGCCAATGTGTCTGACTCTGCTTCATCTTGTACCTGGGTTTTTTTCTTAGATCTCCAGGTCTTAGCTGGATGGTTTTACCTTATCACCACCCTTTGACATAGCGAAATATTCATCCAGTTTCTAGAAGAAGAATGGAACTTTGCTTTAATTAAATACCAGCCAGTAAGACAGGGTAAGGTTTTGGCAGGACCTAGAGCTGAGCAGAGATCTTGTCTGTCACAATCTGTGCCATGTTCTCTTGGACATCATCTGACTGCTGTCCTTGAAGCTACCGAGTCTGGTACTGACCAAGATGATGACAATTTTAATTATATGTATATATGCATATGTATATATATATAATCGATATGTATATATACACACACACATATATAAAATAGGTTTTCTTGCTTGAAGAATGCCTATACAGAGGTGCGTTTCTCTTCAATCAGAAGAGTTTTTTGCATCTATTTTTTCCTGCCTTGGCTTCCGTGTGACCTGTTTTTGACAGAGCAGTGGGTGCACCCTCATCTGGTGAGGCAGCCAGGAGAGCATGGTAGCATGGTTCTGGCAGTAAAGCCAGGATTTCTATTCCTTTGTACCCCCATACCACTGTTAGGGATAAATAGCCCCTCGATCACTGTGAACTTGGAAGTTCATTACTGAGCTGTTGAGTATTGCTGTCCTGAAACTAAGCCATGGCCGAATTAAGAAGGCATATATTAAACAAGCCTTCGGTTCTGGAACATTGAGGTACTACAGAAACATTGAGTTACGAAAAAATTTTGTGCTGGTTTAGTGTTTTTTCCTTTAAAAAGTGCAGGAGTTTCAGTTTCTTGCCTGGACTGTCCAGCTTAAGAAATTTCCCATCATTTGAAGTGGTGACAGATCCCCACGGCTTGCATTTGGGATTCTAATGCTTTCTGTTTAGTCATCCCAAGGAGCTACGTATTAATCAAGTTCAGCTTTTACAGCACCTCTGTGAGATGGAATTATCATCACTTGTCAGGTGGGAGCACAGCAGTACATGGTGTGACCTGCCTGAAATCACGCTGCAGACCTGTTTCAAGGCAGGAGTGGATTCCTTCCTCCCCTACGCTTAAAATCATCCTTTCATGCAAGTGAAGGACTTGCATCTACACATAGATTACACATCCTATTCTCCAGTAAGAAATGCTGCCTTAACAAGCAGTTCTCTCGGAAGCAGCATCTAGCAGCTCTCAGCTTGTTTTATTCCAGCAATGGACAGACTCACCTTCGGGGCTGCACTGCAACGGCTGAACTCGTCCCTCCTGCAAGCTGTGCATCATCTGAACCGGGCTCTGCACATGGGGCTGGCTGACGTAATAACCAATTGCTCTGTATAGCTTTAGTAATGTGAGCATTAATATTGATCCAGTACTGACTTCTCTAACAACCAAGAAAAAAAATGTATCTGTTATCTTGAGAAACCTCCCAAACAGCTTCAGTCTCCTTTCATTACAGGAGAGAGTTATTAGGGCAGATGGCCGAGGTGATATCCATTTGACCTATAGATGCTAACTCGAGTCGGTTCATTAATAAGGTGGCCGGAGATAGGGAGAGGTGGCAGTAAAGAGAGTTAAAAAGCAGTCCTGTGCACAAAGGATTGCACGTTAGGAAGTGCCGGGTAGTGAATGAGACGGACAGAGGTGAAAAAGTGGCTGCACGGTTTTAAATGCTCATCATCAAGTCAAGCGGATTACACCTAAAAGCTGATGTTTTCCCCTATTTGGTCCCTGCTCCGGTGTGAATCCTTTGGGAGGCAAAAGAGCCTATTGCACTTGAATGCAAGGCAGAGATTTCACTTTCTGTGATTAACCACCCCCCCGTCCATAAATAAAAGTGCTGTATTGTTTTCTGCCATGGCCACAGCTGTGGTGGCTCAGGTTTGAAAGCTGCTGCCTGGCACAAACCCAGTCCTCACTGAAGGATCGGCCCGTGGCCTCCTTCCAAGAGAAATTTGGGTTTCATTTGGCCACGATAGGATTCCAGATTGTCATCTGAGCATGTCTGAGAAGTGGTGAATGTGTGTCAGGAGTTAAGTGCTCGTGAACTTCCTTAGGCCCTGGATTGTTCAGGACTGACCCAGGCAATTTTTTCCAGATGTTCTGGGGGAATCCAAGTCCATATAAAAGGGATGGTAATGCTTCTGCTTCCTTACTAAGTTGTCTTTGTGGCTTGCAGGAATGCGCATGAAAGCTGGAGCCAAGACACCCCGATTTCTAGTCTCACCTCTACAAACTGCACTTTAACCTCTTCTGCCCTTCCCTGGCATCTCCACACAAGATCACAGGCACTTGGTGGGCCCGGTGCAAACTTTACTTGGCCTTATTAAGAAAGACACAAGCATCGCCCTTTCTTCTCATTGTGCAAAACTCCGGTCCCTGCTCTCCAAACCTCCTCTGGAATTGTTTGTTCGCCTTTGATCCCGCAGCTGCTGCTGTTCTGCAGTCCTGAGCAGGGAAAACATGAGAAGCACCTTGGGATGGGAAGGAGTTACAAGAATATGAATTATTGTGATACACAGTGGAAAAGAGGCTGGTTTAGCAGAAATCTTTAGCAAAGAAATGTTCTGATATTTGTAGCAATTGCGGGTTTTTGCAGTTGTTTCCCTTCCACTTTATTGACTCTTTTTATCCCTGTGTTTCTTTATATTCAAATGGTTTATGTTGCTATCAGCACGATCAAACCCTCTCTTCCCTACTGTTTGAATTGGGCTGCACTTTTCATCTTGTAACCAATGCGGGCGACTTCTCCACATCCCCGTTTTAAAGCATGGTGTTTGTTTTACGTTTTATCACCCTTTAAAACGTGAAATGAAAACAAACTCTCAGCGGCACACGAGGTGGAATGGGCTGGGGAGGGAATTGCTGGGTAGCAGTCGGCGCTGTGTGACATCTGATGAATGCTAATTCTTCATCCCCAGAACAGTCTCGAGCAGATGAAGGCAGCTGATTTCTGCAACAGCTTAAACAGAGATTGAAATGACTTCCATGATCTGGAAGCAGATTTTTTCCCCCTGTAGCAGGTGCAGGCTCGGTCCGCAGAGATTGCTTGGTTATACTCTAAAGTTTGCCGTTTATAAACTGTAATGTCAGTGCCCAGCCAGGCAAAACTGAACTCCCAAACACTTCTGTTCTTCACGGAAGGCTAAGACTTTATCCTCAGGCAAAGGCTCCTCTCTGGGCTGGCTGCTGTAAATCCTCTGGGCCCTGGCAAAAGGCAGAGTTGCTAGCTCATTTTACTTAATTTGTGATGCTGGCAAGATTTGTGCTGCAGCCCAGGGCTCTTGACTCAACTCTCCTAAATCAGAGCATTGACACATTACAGCGGAGAAACAGCAGCACAGAAAACCTGGAAATAAATGCCTTGAAAAGACATATTTCAGAAAGATGCTGCCTGACAAAGCTCTAAATGGCGTCAGTGTAACGAGTTCCTCAGTGTTGGCTTCCTTAAAACTTCCTCCTCATTAAGAAGTTGGGGTTTAGCCCCTGTCATAATAAATGGGGTTTACTGCATATTCCACGTGAGAATCTCAGGGCACTTGATATCTTTCCACAGAAGCCCTGCTAGACAAAATGTCATGCGTTTTTGCAGGTGGATAAACAGAGACACAAAGGGAAGTGAAGTGGGGTTGTCTACACAGGAATGTTAACCAGCAGAGGTGTAATGAAGTAATGACAGCAGATATAAATGCGTCAGGTTAACGCCGGGGTGGACGTTCATATCCCAGACTAAGAATCCTTTTTCTTGCTTGGATAATTCCATTTTGAGAGTGAGGAAGTATAGCCAAGAGGATAAAGTGCTTGGCTGTGGTTGGGGAGATCAGAGATTCTCTTATCAAACCTGCTGTGGATTTGCTGGGAGATCTCAAGTGAGTTTTCTCCATTCTCTGCACCGTGATGTCACATGTGTAGGACTGAAAATGGTGTTAAATGTGGGGAGAAGAATAATAATTGCTATTAAACAAAAAAACAGAGCAATCACACAGGTGGTACCCGCAGTGGCTTGAAGCAGTTGGTGCCTGATGTCCGCACTGTGCATATTTCAGGTTTATCTTATCTTCAAAAGCTGGTTTTCTGGCCTCTTTGCATGAATGCCCACTTGTGACTGGAGCGTGTTAGGTGTAATCTGGCAAGATACCTTTCATTTTGGTTTCACTACAGCAGGAAGCCAGCATATGCACTCCAGGATTGCTCTTGATGCAAACAAAACAACAGTAAGGGGGGGAATGCATTTCAAACGAACACACGCATGCAATGCTGGGGTGTTCCCATTAATAACAGATAACATCCATGTGCAGCAAGTGCTTAAGATGGTATCAGAGGCAGAACCTAGCAGGCTGAATGGGGCTTAGTCCTCTGCTTTAACCTTCCGACTGTGCTGCTTCAAGGAAAACAAACCAGATTTAAGAAGACATGTTCCTAGTAGTTAATTTGCAGTCAAAATTTTGGGGTATACAGGCAAGACAGCGAATTGCAGTGGATTTTGCTTTCATGTATGCCTTGAAGTTCTCTGTTACAGCAAAAAATGCTTCAACCTCTCTGCCTTCATTTAAAATGAAGCAGGTTCATGTTATTGTGATCCCAACAACTTCAATAAGAAATAACTGGGATGCTTTTAGGTAAAACTGATGCTTTAGACCTGCTCCACAAGGTCTGTCACTGTTGTTGAGCTCTTCCCTCATATCCTTTGCTTGTGGGTTTGATATTACACTGTGATGAGGGCATCTGCCAGTTGTGATGGTGGCTAGCGCAAGGCAGGAGATGCCACACTTTCCTTCCAAGTGGACCAGCAAGCAGCTGTTGGTTGGCCAGTTACCTCTTACAGGCTGAAGTGTATGTGCACATTTGCTGTGATGCTTGTTTGTTTCTGTAAAACACATTGTAATTATCCTAATGCCTTTGTAATATGTTCTTTGCTACAGAAGAGGAAGAGGAACAAGTGCCCACCGATGGAGGTACATCTGCAGAGGCCATGCAGGTGCCCCTGGAAGAAGAGGGAGACATGGAAGAGGATGAAGCAATTAATGATGAGAACTACTTGAGCAGAAGACCATTGGACAGTCCTGATGCAGAGGAATTTCCACCTGTGAAACGGCCAAAACTCTCTGTTTCCAAAGGGGACACCTTGGACGGGGCTTTGGAACCGCGTGAACCTCTTAGCTCAATAAACACTCAGAAAGTACCACCAATGCTTTCTCCTGTTCATGTTCAGGACAGTACAGACTTAGCCCCTCCTTCACCAGAACCACCAATGTTGGCTCCCATTGCAAAATCGCAAGTGCCAACCCCCAAAACTTTGGAGGCAAAGCCATTTGTACCCAAAACTAAGTCCAAAACAAGTTCTCCAGGACAGAAGACGAAATCACCTAAAACTACACCTTCACCAGTGGTAACTGGAAGTCCCATACGTTCACCAAAAACTGGATCCAAAGAGAAGAAGTCACCGGGTCGCGCCAAGAGCCCAAAAAGTCCTAAAAGTCCAAAGGTTGCTGCTCATGTTCCTCCACCACCGGTCAAGCCTGAAACACCAAGTAGAACCTCTCTGGCTGCATTAAGTGACAAGGTAGGAAAGGAAAACATTCAAGTAAAGCAAGGGCAGACACCACCTGAGCCTACCACCAAGCCAAATATTGAAAACCAGGCTAAGAAAGTACCAGTGATGGACAAAACCATCGATGATTCAATCGATGCTGTAATTGCTCGTGCATGTGCGGAGCGAGAACCAGATCCCTTTGAGTTTTCCTCTGGGTCTGAATCAGAAGGGGAAATTTTCACCAGTCCGAAAAGACTTTCTATATCAGAGACTACAACTCCTAAACCTTCTGTTTCTGCCAATAACACAAATAAGGCAGGAGCGACTCCGATACCTCCCTCAGGTGGAACTTCAAGTTCAGACATTTCATGGACAATGGATGACTCAATTGATGAGGTCATTCGAAAGGCAAACATGGGGACACCTTCTAATCCACCCACCAACTTCACTTACTTCTCCTCTCCTTCCGCTTCGCCACCAACTCCAGAACCTCTTCTCAAAGTCTATGAGGAGAGAGCCAAGTTGGCTGCTTCAGTAGAAGTGAAAAAGAAGTTGAAAAAAGAGCTGAAGACAAAGATGAGGAAGAAAGAAAAACAGAAGGAAAAAGATAAAGAGAAAAGCAAGGAGAAGAATAAGGAGAAGGAAAAGAACAAGGAGAAGGAGAAAGACAAGGAAGGAAACAAGGAAGCAAAGTTTCAGTGGAAGGAACTACTCAAAGAAGATGATCTTGATCCCTATAAATTCAAACTAAAGGACTTTGAGGATGCTGACACAAAAGTAAAGTTGAAAGATGGCAATACCAAAAAAGACCGAGAAAAACATAAAGATAAAAAGAAAGAGAAAGAGAAAGGCAAAAAAGACAAGGATAAGAAAGACAAAGAGAAACTTAAAGATAAGAGTAAGGAAGATAAGATAAAGGCTCCATCAGCACCTCTTGTGTTGCCTCCCAAAGAAATGCCTTTGCCCTTGTTCAGCACACCAACTGCCATGAGGCTTCCCAGCATGTTACCTTCCTTGTCTCCAATGCTTCCTGAAAAACTGTTTGAGGACAAAGAGAAACCAAAAGAGAAGAAGAAAGACAAAAAAGAGAAGAAGAAAAAGAAAGAAAGGGAGAAAGACAAAGAAAAGGAAAAGAAGGAGAAGGAAAAGGAGAGGAAAGAAAGAGAAAAGAAAGAGAAAGAAAAAGAGAAACACAAACATGAGAAGGTAAGCTCCTTAGTTGGGTTGAGGTGGCATACTTGTTTGGAAAATGCACATGGATTCCTGTATTTGCTGCTGAGTGTTGTTCAAGAGCTTTGAGGAGATGTGTGGTTACAGGTTTGGTTAAGCTTTAAAAACAACAGCTCCAAGGAAGACACCCGTCAAGAGTTTCAGGGGTTGTCCCACCTCTTTGGGAGATGAAACAGCGGAAGTTCAATCTGAATTTGAGATGTGAGATTATCCTGGTTTTCCTCAGCTCAGTTTTCCCTTTGAAAAGGTTGGACTCGTGCTCAGCAGCAGCAAATACACCATGGATGTATGTAGTGCTGCAATGCACAGATTTGGTTCTGTAGATTTCCACTGGTAGGGCCAACAACCTTATACCTGTATCATACAGGCTTTAATTTATTGTTTCAAAGCTCTAGAAGCCTGTAGGTTACAAGGTAGAGAGAAGTGAGGAGCAGACCTTCAAATGAGCACGTTCACGCGTAGTCTCAGATGCTCAAAAGAGCTGTTGAATTTTCTCTTAGCAAGACTATAACTTGTTTGAAGTAAGACAGTTGTTCTCAAATCATGGCCTAAATGTCACCTTTCGTTTTGAGTCTGATGCTTGAGAGAGAGAAGGGGAGAGCTGATTGTCAAGTGGGTTGAGCTCCTTCCACTACTGTAACTCTTACTGATTTGCATCAGCCAAAGATAATTTCTTCTTTCCAATATCACCTAATCTTGAGAATATAGTTAATATTTCAGAAATGAAACCAGCATATTTGCATGTTATCAGATTTGAAATCCCATTAGAATCGGCTCCTCTAGTTCAGGGTTTGCTCTAATTTTTTTGTCACTTCACCTTTTAATACGCATTAAATTGTTAATAAAAAAAGAAGAAAAAGAAAAGAAAGAGATTGTCTTCGTATGCGATAACCTTGGATACAGGATTTCCTAAATCTCTATCCTTAGCAGTAGGAAGCACTGTATAACTTGTGGTTTTGCCAAGAAGCTCTTTACATCGTGCTCTGAGTGTGCTACTCCATTCATACAAGCTCAGATGTGAGATGTTCCTCACCTTCCTCCTTTGCCATTGTACCGTTATGCTGGCTGCTTACTGAAACTGAAACAAACCCCTGATATCCAAACTTGACATGTTTTTTAGGCTGACAAGTGATTTTCCGTGCAGAATCTGGGTGATCTGGAGAACTATCATTTGTCTGCTGTGGATGAGTCACCGGTGGCCCAGTTGTTCATGTTAATTTAATGTCTGGGTTTAGACTGCAGCAGCACTTCCATGGATTCCCCGTTTTGTCTTCTGCTGCTCCTCATGCCTGAGGTGTTTTGTCAGTATTCCACTGAGAATTTCTGCAAGGAATCATAGAATCAGAACGGTTTGGGTTGGAAAGGACCTTAAGCTCATCCAGTTCCAACCCCCTGCAATGGGCAGGGACACCTCGCACTAGACCATGTCACCCAAGGCTCTGTCCAACCTGGCCTTGAACTAGAGATTTAAGTTAAATGCATGTATATATAAAGTAGAGTTTCCTGGTTTTCATCCATTTGATTTTGCATTTCTTCCTCAAATCTCTATATCTAGTTTGCTTTAGAGCAGCAGAACAGAGACAGGAACAAATACAACCTGGAAAAGCTTTAGCATAGACAGAAACATTAGGGAATATATATATAGGAATATAGAAATATTAGGAAACATATATATATGGGTTAGTGTGAGGTGTCCCTGCCCATGGCAGGGGGTTGGAACTAGACAATCTTAAGGTCCTTTCCAACCCTAACTGTTCTGTATATGATAGAATATATATATCATATATATGATTATATATATATATCATATATATGGTTCCATATATTTATATGAGTTCAACAGTAATAAAAACATGGAGAAATTAAACTGACAAAGCTGCCCCTTACCTCGGCATAAAGTCCCTGTCGAGCGATAAACTTGAAAGCTAAAATGCATGAAAAAGTCCCCAGATAGAACTAAATTTTAAACTGATTTTTGATAGATAAGCTTTTTTTTTTTTTTTTTTTTTAATCCACCTCTTTGGTGCAAGTCAGGATTTTCCAAATAAATTTTCCCCTTTAAATCTCTGGAGCGATTCTCATTTTTTGCAAGGCCGCACTGCTGGTGTCCTGGAAAAATGGAGAGTTAGAGCTTTATCAGTTGGTGCCCTGAGGTATGTGGCAAAGAAGCTAAATCCTTGAAGATTAGCAAAAAAAATGCAGCACATGGCAATAAGGGGCTTATATGACTACTAGTATTAGTTCAGGTGAAAGAAGTATTGCTTATACATAAAACTGGACAAATCCACTGACAATGTATTTTTAGTTAGCTACAAAGGAGTCTTATATTGCTGGACTTTACCTCTTTGGTGATTTGGGAAGCTTAGTAATCCACTGTAAATGCTCTTCTGCTGGCCCCAATTCCCTGTATTACCCCAGAATGCTGCTCTTTCGTTTTAACCCCTAAAAGTACATGTTTCCTTAATTTAGCTTTTAGATCACACAATGGCTTATTTAGCCAGCACTTGTGCGGTAAGAGCAAATGATTGTGTTACTGCTCAGACTTTTAACTTCCATGGTACATCCACTTCAGAGATGGAAGTGCAACCTGAAAGATGAGTTTGTGTTCTCACTGCAGTTTCCGCTCT
This sequence comes from Lathamus discolor, assembly GCF_037157495.1. Taxonomy (NCBI): domain Eukaryota; kingdom Metazoa; phylum Chordata; class Aves; order Psittaciformes; family Psittacidae; genus Lathamus; species Lathamus discolor. Next base: position 1,055,883 of record NC_088884.1, read on the forward strand.
TGATGGCCAATACAAAACATCAGATTTCTATTTCTGATACCACTATATTTACTGAGCAACTCAATGATAATGTTTTCATTTTGGAGTGCTGTTATAGTTATTACCTAGGTGTGATTCCCATCCTGTTGGGAAGCTCGTAGAATCACAGAATGGGTTGGAAGGGACCTTAAAGCTCCTCCAGCTCCAATCCCTGCCACGGGGAGGGACCCCTTCCACTGGAGCAGCTTGCTCCAAGCCCCTGTGTCCAACCTGGCCTTGAGCACTGCCAGGGATGGGGCAGCCACAGCTTCTCTGGGCACCCTGTGCCAGCGCCTCAGCACCCTCACAGCAAGAACTTCCTAATATCTAATCTAAATCACCCCTCTTTCAGTTTAAAGCCATTCCCCCTTCTCCCATCACTACATGCCCTCAGATGTTGAAGCTTTTTATCACCTTTTGGCTGTAGTTTTACCCCTGGCAGACACAGAACAGCAACCAATACCCTACACAAATGGCAGGAAGCAGATCTGAAGGCTTCATGCTGGAAGCATTCGGTGGCGGCACCGAGGAAGAGCAGTTTTTGTGCGGGGCTTGCCTGCAGCTCTGTGCTCTGCAGTAGCTTTGGGGTGCTGCCCTCAGCGCCAGAAGAGGAGGCAGTGAGCTGGGGTGCTGCCTTACATGCGCTGCCAGATTAAAAGCAAACACTGGAAGCAGTTCCACACCACTTCTACTACGGAGATTACTGAGTGTGTTACAGGAGTGACTGAGCAGCTCAGGAAGCTGCTGCTGACCCAGTTTCAGCCTTAACCTTAATACGCCGAGCTGTACACTAAAGTGGTTGAGGAACTGCTTCATGAGAAATGGAGCTGTCCTTGCATAAGGGCAAGGCTTGTTGGAGCCCTGAAGTAAGCTGCCCCTGATCATGAATCAGAATGTTACCACTGATACTGAGGACCAGGCTGTGCAGGATATAGCTGTGAATGCTCTTTAATTTTCTCTCTCCTCTGGTTGTGCAAACCCTACACACAAACCCATGTTGTAGAAAATTGGTTCCTCTCCTGTTGTATCAAAGGATAAGATTTAGGATTGTCGGGGAACACAGTTTTCCGCTCAGGGAGACTGTGATGTGGGTATCTGAGCTTAAAAAAGTGGTTTATTTGCTTTTCTTCTGCCACATGAACCCACACCGCTGTTGTTTGGAACAATTTGCCCCATCATCCCTCAGTGTTCAAGGCCAGGTTGAACAGGGCTTGGAGCAACCTGCTTTAGTGAAAGGTATCACTGCCCATGGCAGGGGGTTGGAACTGGATGAGCTTTAAGGTCCTTTCCAACCCAAACCATGCTGTGATTCTATCTTTGTGGTACACAAATAACAACACAAAGGACCTTCCTACAAAGCACGGATAACATAGGTGTCTTTCTGTGCTGTGTGCTGCAAGCTAAGCAGCAGTGCCTGTCCTAGAAAGCTTTGTATTCAAAATAGGCACTACAAAAGGAGGAGAAATGTGCAGGGAAAGAGGTAAGATAATCTGTGCAAAGCCATGTTCCTGAGCCTCCTGTACCCAGGGTTCAGTTCCATGCCTCTATCCCTTGGACATCGCTACAGGTTAAGATGCTGGAAAAGCAGTTAAGAGATGTACCTGTTGGGAAGTGGCAGTGGGATTGTTGCAGGCAGTAGGGGCTGCAGGGCAGTAAAGCTTTTGCAGCGCTCCAGGGGAATGACATAACGAAGAAATCATGCTATATAAACAAAAGAGTAGAGAGAGGCCTGTGAGGTAAGCTAATACATATCAATAGAGAGCTTCACTGAAAAGCATGGTTAACTGTGTCACAACAGAAATACTACTCAGGCTGCAGCCCTCCTCTCTCTAGAGTAGATGAGCAACTCTAATTCTCTGGGCAAGTTATGTGGCACGCGGCTTTGTCATTGCCATTCCTCAGTGTAAGTCCTAGCTGAGTCCTGCCACCCTGGCCTGCTGCCTCCTGCGCTGCGTTCTGTGCCTTGAATGGATCGTTTGCCCCCTTTCTTTATGAAAGCTTTCTAAACCAGATTTCTCTCACTGAGTTTTGCTCACGTTTCCATTTAGTGGATGCAGACTGCTTCTGTCTCTTGTAAGTTCCTGGATCAGATTCAGCTAAGTGGTTATTTTATTAACTATGATGATGCACATGCTTAAAATGAGATCAGTCTCCCTTTCTATCTACATATATACACATATATAATGTATATACACTTATATATGGATATAAGTTGAGCATCTTATGTATGGAGAATCCTTAGTGTCAACTGTAAAATCTGAGATGATTCTGTACAGATTGTGCAAAGCAGTAGCTCAATCGGACTTGGTAACTTTGGGAGATACTAGTTCAAATAGCTTAAGGACATATTCAAGAGGTTTAAATTCCACCAGAAACTGAGGTTGGAAACCGGGCCATTTGAAAAATAGCCATTAGAAGCCTCAGTCTAATTGCATTGAAAAGCAGTGGTTCACTTATACCGATGTGGATAAGCACTTTCATGAAGTATCCAGTGTTGGTGCTTGGGTTTTATTTGCTTCCTCTGTGTCTACTTTTAGTTCAAGAGGGTCACCGTACACTGATACGATGAACCTGGGAAATGATTGAATTTCAATCTCGAAATGCAAACACCAATGGGTACCTATTGAGTTTGAGTACTAAGGTCAAAGCATTTCGTATCATTGTTTAGAAACATACTGAGGGGTTTGTGTCTCTAGGAGGTGCAAATGCAATGAAATTTCAAGTTGATTTTTAAGTCTAGAGTTGATATTTGTGATTTGCTGCAGTTGGGAACTCCCAACTAAACTCTGACCATCATCCATGCCACAGCCCGAAGCGTGAGAGAGCAGTGATCAGCCTCTCAGAGGTCTGTCTCATTAAGCTCATAAACTCTGGTGAACTCCATCAGTGCTTTCATGTAATTAATGTATTTGGGGAGTCTGCTTGCAGTCTCTGATTGATGATTGTGTTCCCTTGTACAGATAAAGGTGGAACCAGTTGTTCCAGCTCCATCACCAGTTATTCCTCGGCTGACATTAAGAGTGGGTGCAGGCCAAGACAAGATGTAAGTACAAATAAATCCATCTCTGAGGCTTATGTTTACCACAGTTCATGCTCTGTCACTTGTGGCAGCTCTTATTTTCAGTGGGAAATGCTTAAATATCAGTGGCAAATTATTTATACAGCTGTGACATCTTTTGACCATCCATCCATCCATCCTGCTGTGTTTCTCACTCCATGCCTTTCTAGGGCATGGATTACAAGACTCCATCTAGACTCATATGATGCCTCCAGTGACATTTAATGAGGTTTCCATAATGGATGGTTACCCCTAGTGTAACCTACAGCTAAGTTTCATAACACTCTTCAGCTAACAGTTGTTTTATGCTTTAAAACATAACACTTGAAGTGCCTTTATGAACGTCTGTTTCATTATAACTGTTGATGATTATTTATGAGTGTACCTAACGCATTTCACATGGCGGTTCATTAGCTCCCTAATTACTGGGTGCTGTTGTACAAATAATAGTTACTTTGTACTGAGATCATCCAGCACAAACAGGTAGCAGGAGAGGCTGGGGAAGCCACACGTCGCTGGCCTTTTTAGGCTGGTCCTGTGCTGTATGTGAAGGGTTTCTTTTAATCACCTTTTTTGTGTTGGTTTTAATGGGTGATGGTACATGTGAGCCCCAGACAAATCTTTCCTTTCCATTCATCACATTATGTAGTTGTTTCTCTTTTAGAGCTGTTACAAACTGGATCTCCTAATGGCTAATTTTTCTGCTTTAGAAGTTAAATGGCATCTTCGAGGATTATTCTCTTTTTCTATGGTGTCCCGCTCCTCCACAGTAGGTGACTGTGACTTTCACTTGTTTGAAGTTGCTAAGGGACTTCCATAATTGGTTTCTATGGGACACCCCCATCCCAAACATCAGGGCTGATTCCTGCTCTTCAACCATTTCTGCTTTCTTTCTTTCACAATATTTGAGTATGATGTAAAGTTTCTGTGCCTCAGGTTGCTGTATGACAGCTCCAGCTTTCGCAGAACACTTGTCTGTCCTGCTGTCTGTGATTTGAATGTGCACATCTGGACAGGCTGCCCCTTTAAAGCCCACAGGTTAATTTTCCTCCTTGAGGAACTACGGATACTCTTAAGCTCATCTTCTTCAATGACTGTACAGGTGTTTATATGGGGGAAATTAAATCATATTGTCAAGGAACAAGCTCTAAGTTCTGAAGCTGTATTTTAGCACCAAAGAGTTGACTTTGCCTCCCACCTCCATCCCTATAGAAAGACCCCCAGTCTTTTTATACCCACACACATTTTGAGAAGGGGCTTCAGACCCCATCTGCCTGCTACAAATCATATGGGTACATCATCATCAGCCCTGCCATAGTGTGTCAGAGATACCAACATCTTGTTTTACAGCCTTTGGGGAAACTTGCTTCTATTACAGCTTCCCTTCTGCATCCTTAGTGGCACGTTGACCACCAGCTTTTCCCAGGGAACTGGTGGACTCACCACCCCTGGAAGTATTCGAAAAACACACAGATGAGGCCCTTAGTGATACGGTCTAGTGGTGGCCTTGGCAGTGCTGCGGAATGGTTGGACTGGTTGGTCTTAAAGGTCTTTTCCAACCTGGCTGATTCTGTGATTCTATGATTCTATCTGACCTCGCGTGTCACAAGAGGACCTCATCTTCTCCACATCCTTGAGATTGCTTTAAGCTGCATAACCAAGTTGGGTTTGAGCTATTAAGATTCCATCTCTGTCTGCATACTGCTTTCCTTTTTATATTTTAAGTATCTCCTCCCTGCCCACCATACTGGCCCCCTGTGTGTAAATCACCCAGTCGTATGTTCTGGCTAACAGCAATCATGAATTTGAAGCTTCATAATGGCTTTGGGGATTTTTCCATGGTTTTCCAAGGCAAAATCTAGGAAGACATTTGCCGCTACACAAGTAAATATGGTTTGTGCCACGTGTCTCTGGGAACTGTGTTGTGTGTCGATCCAGTGTCTCGTGTGCTTGCAGTGGAGGTGTCCTGCTTTAAATAATACTTTTGCTTTCATCCTCAACAATCAAAATTCATTCTAAACTTGGAGCGTATTTTAATTTTCCTGTATTGTAACCATTCTGAAAGGAACTGGTGTGGCTCTAAGGCAAAGCACTACATAGCTCTCTGTGTGGCTTCGACCTCTCAAGTAATACCAGAAGTCTCTGTGACCTCTGTTTAAAGTTATTAGTTGGAAACACCATAGTAGGATCATCAACCTTTTAAGCAGCTCCTAACAGGCAGAAACCAAAGCTTTTGTGATGTGTGTAAAGGAAAGTGAAACTTACTTGTGTTTTGTCTGTGTTGGTAATGAAGTGCTGAATATTTGGCAACGATCATAGAGAAATACTGTGTTTCAGTTAGTGTGTCTCTGGGGTTTACTAGCATGGGATTGTCTGAGGATGTCTGAGGATCAATCTCTATGACAAGGTATGAGAGAAGTGTTTTGGGATTCATAGAATTGGATGAGTAAAAACCAAGTGGAATAATGAGTTCTTTCAGAGTCCTTTGTTTGAAAAGAGCTGTTTGGAAGCTTTTGGGAGTACTTAAGTACCCATTGAACTGGAGGTTGGTTTGTTTAGGAGAGCTCAAAAGAAGAGTTGAGGATAGATTTAGATTAAACATTAGGCAGAAGCTGTTCCCTGTGAGGGTGCTGAGGCGCTGGCACAGGGTGCCCAGAGAAGCTGTGGCTGCCCCATCCCTGGCAGTGCTCAAGGCCAGGTTGGACACAGGGGCTTGGAGCAAGCTGCTCCAGTGGAAGGGGTCCCTGCCCGTGGCAGGGAGTTGGAACTGGGTGAGCTCTGAGGTCCTTTCAAACACAAACCAGTCTGGGATTCTATGAACTACATCTAAAACATTCTCTATAATGGAAGTACTTACAGATCTTGGTGAGGCCACAGAGTCTTTCAGGTGCCTGAAAAGAAAGTGTCAGATTGATGGTGCTTGAAATTGAGATTCCCATCACACCATAAACACAACAGCAACGTGAGATTACTCAAATAATCCTGCAGCGGTGAGGAAAATGCCTTTGCAGTGTAGCAAACAGTTTATTCTCTATCATCTCACTTTTGGCTCCTCTGCTTGGACCAATATACAAAGCAGTGATGGTAGCAGCAGAGAAGTCTTTTTCTGTGAAAATGAGCACAGATGGCTCCTAGATTCAAAGTGATACCTGCATTCGGTCTTGTCTGGTGTGCAAATATCCTTACAACACGCATCAGTTGAAAAGAGACAGCTATTAATAATGTAAGGTTAACAGACATGAAAATGTACCCTTGCCGAAGGATGGATAAGCCAGTATTGGAAAAACTCTTCTACATTAGGAGGTTTTTGCAAGTGCTTTAACTGCACAGTAAAACAAGAAGAAAGTAGATTCTAATCAAAGCATTTCCATCTTAGTTGTAAACAATTACAGCAATACTTGCATGGATGCCACATTAGAAGAAATTTACTGGATTCCATTCTAATGCAATTAGAGCTAATTTTGTTCTTTAAATGAATAAAAGGTCAGCTAGTAAATCTAGTTTATCTCAAGTCCAGGCTTCAATAAATTGTTTTATTTAATTTGTTGTAAAAGATCTTATCCTTTAATGGGCCTGGCTCTTATTGGTTTGCTTGGGTTCTAAAATATTTATGACCACCTTTTGAGATATGATTTGAATGATATGTCGGAAGGGGTTTTTCGACTGGGGTTTTTCTTTTCCATTCCAGTGTTATCAAGGTAGATTGCTAACTGAGTTAGTATAGGAAGGAACTAGAGATGCTATCTTCTTCAAAACAAAACAAAACAGAAACCCACAGCTAGTATAGGCTTCTAAATTTTAAGTCATCTGCAAATGATGAGCAGAATTTAATGCTGTTACTCAGCTGCATCATGGTTTCTTCTTGCCTCGCTGTTTTTCATGCGCATAACTTTTTTGTAAGCCTATCTATTGATGAGGTGTTGACATTCCAGCTACTACCACAGTTGACATAAACTTCAGCTAAAGCATGTGCTGTAATTTTTGATACTTCTGATAAATTTCTTCAACATTTCAATACAGTTCTTAAGAAAAAACACATGGCTTCTGACATTTACACTCAGTGCTTCTGTGTCAGTGCTTCTGTGACTTAGAAGCAGGATATATATTTACCTTAACATTTCAGGCCTTTGCTCCACACTTGTACTTCATGGTATCACAGCTCTGCCATCAGCAGAGGAATGTGGAAACCATATGTAAGAAGGGGACAGATAGGTATTTTAACAGTGTTTAACTTGTAAACCTGACCTGCTGCTCTAATGAAGTTGCCCCTTGTCTTAGATATTTTTAAAGTTAATAGAATAATAGAATCACAGAATAGTTCGGGTTGGAAAGGACCTCAAGATCATCCAGTTCCAACCCCCCTGCCATGGGCAGGGACACCTCACACTAAACCATGCCACACAAGGCTTCATCCAGCCTGGCCTTGAACACTGCCAGGGATGGAGCACTCACAACCCCCATGGGCAACCCATTCCAGTGCCTCACCACCCTCACAGGAAAGAATTTCCTCCTTAGATCCAATCTAAACTTCCCCTGTTTAAGTGTGAACCCATTACCCCTTGTCCTGTCACTACAGTCCCTGATGAAGAGTCCCTCCCCAGCATCCCTATAGGCCCCCTTCAGGTACTGGAAGGCTGCTCTGAGGTCTCCACGCAGCTTCTCTTCTCCAGGCTGAACAGCCCCAACTTCCTCAGCCTGTCTTCATACGGGAGGTGCTCCAGCCCCTGATCATCCTCGTGGCCTCCTCTGGACTTGTTCCAGCAGTTCCATGTCCTTTTTATGTTGAGGACACCAACAATGTGTCTTTCTCCAAAAACAAAAGGCACACGTGCTCAGATATGTGTGTGTCTATAAAAATGTGTCTTGAATAACCTGTGGATTGTAAAATAAAATCCTAAAAGGATTAAGGAATAGAGAAATCTTTGTTATCCAGGTATTTAATTGACTTCACTAAAGCTTTTTATCGCTTTGTGGGATATTACCAGCCTAACTGATGATCATTTGGAGGCTCACTCAACTGCATGATATCCCCATGACAAAAGCCACCCGCAGAGCTGACATCCTTTGTAGGGAATCTCAAAACCAAGGGGCAATATAGATCAGATTATTTTGTGGCCAGTAGATGTGACCTCTCTATGTGATATTGGTGATCTAGAAGCGTATATTTGGGACTAAGAGGACAGGGGAACCCGTTGTATCACACTGAGTTTCAGTGATTGTCCATCTAAGAATCATAGAATGCTTTAGGTTTGATGGGACCTTAAAGCTCATCCAGTTCCAACCCCCTGCCATAGGCAGGGACGCCTTCCACTACAGCAGCTTGCTCCAAGCCTTGTCCAGCCTGGCCTTGAGCACTGCGAGGGATGGGGCAGCCGCAGCTTCTACTACAGTAAGACGTCAACACCATTTATTTCTGTAACTTGCCAAAATAACGCGTGTTTGAAAACGTGGAATCCTGAAAGGAAACACAGCTTGAGACAATCACTGAAGCTGTAACCCTGCCTGAAACACAGCTGGACTGTTGGAGGAGTTTATTTCTCATCAGTTTACATGGTTTAAATTGTTGCTGCTCCTTGCTCAAGATTCGTTAAGTGCAACTACAGTTGGGCAACAGAATTGCGGTAAAACAGGTCTTTATTCATGCCTTATAAAACTCTGTAAAACTTTATTATCTGACCTGCAGCCTGCAGAGCTCCACCAGATTTATTATAGTGTAATGCTCTCCAAAAATAGATGCCTAAATGATGGATCTTCTATCTGCAGCGAGCTTGATTGATGTAAGAGTTGAGCTGCAGACTCTCCAGAGATGGAGTTTTCTTGGGGAAACTACATACACACATACACAATCAGACTGTAAATAGGTAATGGCACCAAGGAAGGAGAGAAGAAGGTATTAGCAAATCCATTGATAAGCTTTTGATGGACCTGATTGAAAGCAAGAAATTGGGCAAGGGCCATGTTGATGTTCCCTTAAGTTCACTGGGGATCTGTAGTTGCTCCTGTAACATGAATATGTGGGGTTTTAAGACTGCTTAAGCTCCCTTGGAGTTATGAAAAGGAAAGGTAGATACCTAAGACAGGATTTTTTCTTTTAGCTTCAGTTAAAATAGATTCTGCCCTATGTAGCTACCAAGAATGCATCTTGTTTTTACAGTGGCCTTCACTGGCTATTCCGGAGCTTTGGTTTTTAATAGGGTTGTTCTTGTACGAATAAATCAGTCTGTGTGAAACTGTTAAACTTTTGGTGCTGTTTAGTGGAGAGCGACTCAGACTTTGATAATTCAGATTTCTGTCTTCTCAGTGTTTGCCCACAATAGCTGGGTAATGGGGTGCATTAACCTCCCTGTGTAGGCACATCCAAATTGTTTGCCTCTAGCCTTGGCTCCCTACGTGTGGCTGGGGAGGAAAGGATTGACTTTTTATTGACTTGTCAAGCCATAGGTTTGCATTACCAGCCAAATAGCTCATGACCCATTGCATTTATTTCACTGTTTTGTGGTGGGGAAACAGGTAAAGGAATCCTGCTGGAAGCCCCTCCTTCCACACATTTGGATGAATAAGAGCAGTGTTTGGGGCAGTTAAGGCACCGTGACCAAATCCTCCCAAAGACGTAATGCAAGCAGCATGGGGCTATTGTGGGACACAGCTGTGGGTGGTGTTGGTTACCCTGCGAAACGCTGCTTATTCAACAGAAAGCTCTGGAGAAGAACTTATTGTGGAATTAAAGAGAAGAGGAAAAAAGTGATACTTCGGGGAGAAAAACCTTGAAGTGTAAACCACTGTTTGGCAAAATTAAACAGGAGCATCCAGGCAGCAAAAGCCTGTTTATTGCAGTACTAACTGGTATCCTAATTACCTTACAGTGCAGCCCTTAGCAGAGAAAGGCTATGTTAACCATGAGCTGACAGAACTAACTCTCTGGGTGTCAATCCCACATTGGCTGTAAAAGAGCGTGTAATGGTGAAATGATTTCTGATCTGCTCAATAGACCACCTAAGTGAGGAGGCAGAGGAATGAAAAATGATCCTGCTCCTCTCCGCGGCTGCAGAGGTGTGCTTGAGGAATGCCAGTGATCTTTACATAAATCTTTGTGTGTACATACCCGTACCTGCATTTTTCTGTTCTGTGGTCTTTCAAATTCAAAGAGCTGGAGGACTGGTTTTCAGTGCTGAATGCTGAATATATTTTAATAAAGATACTGTCTCAGGTATGATTCATGTCCTTTTCCCAGTGGTTCGTCTTTAGCATAACATTTTGGCCTCAATCCTGCGCTGAAATCCCCATGTGTGGTCTTGTATCCATCCAAAAGTCTCATTCGCTTCAGTGGAGGTTCCCCAGGCTCTCCCTTGCTGCAGGATTGCAGCTTTTACGTGACAAAATCCAAGGAATACTATATCCCTTTTACCAAAACAAGTAAATAATCTTTTCTGTTTGTATTTCTAGATGTAATTTAGGAGAGTTTTGTCTTTCTTGAGTGTTATTCCCAACTTCAGATGTAGTCCTTCGCTTTTTTCTTCCTTTTTAATTACTGAAGCCACCCCAGCTAATTATTCATCCTGTTTATGGTAGGTATTAGGCTGTGGCAAATGCTTTTCATTTTGCTGCTGGCCACATGGGGTGATGACTCCAGAAGTGAATCCATAAGAAGGTTTGAGTCATTAGAAAACAAAACAACTTACTGTGAGATTCTTTGATTTTGCTGCTGGTTGCTCAAGAGTAAAGAAATTGTACATGTATACCACAGTTATAAAAAGACCTACTCCAGGCAAGTTTGGACACAGAAGTGTGTTGCTTGTGTAAATGGACATGAGCAGCTGCCCTTCTAAAGCACTACAGAAGTGGATCAAATACGTATGAAAGATTAGAAAGCGTATTTGTTTGAAAATAGACTGTCTATAGAAGATGACTGCAAGAGGAAGGTACTGATTTGCTCTTGTCTTTGACAGCGGTGCTGCTGTTTATTCACTCTTCTATTGAAGTTTCTAAACAAAAGTTAGGAAACTATATAGACCCAAGGATTCATGTTACATGGAGAGATGGGTGTGAAGAAGAGGGACGTAGAGAAATAGCCATCCATAGACACATAAGCAAAAGATGAACCTATCTGAATTTACTTCATGTTATTAGAGCTGGATGTGGACAAGAAGGATGTACAGAAAAAGCCGTCCATAGACACATAGGCAAAAGATGGTCCTACCTGAATTTGGTGAAGTTGTCCTGTGAGCAGTTGATCTTTAGCTCTGTGGAGCCTCCAAGCTCAGGACTGACCATCTCACTTGGTTCTTTCAAAAACATGTCTTAGTAACAAGCTGGAAATGCACAGTTTTAGAGGTTTCTAAACCCACTGTGGCATAATTTTTCTGGTAGTTGACAAAATTAATATTCTAGATTAATTCCCATTGGAAAGGATAGATGTAGGACTGGTTTATGGACCAACTTCTAGATCATGTGTCCCATAACATGTCCCGAAACAAATTACAATAAAGGGCAGCTTTCAGGGAGCACATGAGAGAATGTTTGCAAAGAGCTCATTGGCATAAACATGTTTTACTAGCTTCTGGTTTTGCAGTCTAGAGCTCAGCAGAAGGGATAATGCCAGGTGGTTTTCACATCGAAGCTCTGAGCAGCCGGTTATTGTTGATAAGAGAAAAGAAGATGAAAGATACCAAGACGCCACGCTGCCAGCTCAGTTTTGTTTTGTCAGACTGGCAATGAACCATCTGAGGTGTAAGTCAGTATGGTGAGAAAGAATGGGAGGAAGATTTAGGAGTCATCAGAAGCAAGGTGCTTGTGGTTATTGGGAGAAATACTCTGGTGTAACAGATGCAGAGGGTGGAGGCCAAGAGCAGAATTCTGTTTTACTTCAAGTAATGGAAAAATAAACAGTAAAAAACCTGTAATTCAATTCCATGAGTGCAAATGTCCATAAACCAAAGGAGATAACAAGAAGTGTCAGTGCCGGCAGTGTGCGCTCGCAGCCCAGAAAGCCAACTGTATCCTGGGCTGCATCAAAAGGAGCGTGACCAGCAGAGCGAAGGAGGTGATCCTGCCCCTCTACTCTGCTCTTGTGAGACCTCACCTGGAGCATTGTGTGCAGTTCTGGTGTCCTCAACATAAAAAGGACATGGAACTGCTGGAACAAGTCCAGAGGAGGCCACGAGGATGATCAGGGGCTGGAGCACCTCCTGTATGAAGACAGGCTGAGGAAGTTGGGGCTGTTCAGCCTGGAGAAGAGAAGGCTGCGTGGAGACCTCAGAGCAGCCTTCCAGTATCTGAAGGGGGGCTACAGGGATGCTGGGGAGGGACTCTTCATTAGGGACTGTAGTGACAGGACAAGGGGTAATGGGTTAAAACTTAAACAGGGGAAGTTTAGAAGTTTAGTTCCTGTGAGGGTGGTGAGGCACTGGAATGGGTTGCCCGTGGAGGTTGTGAATGCTCCATCCCTGGCAGTGTTCAAGGCCAGGTTGGACAGAGCCTTGGGTGGGATGGTTTAGTGTGAGGTGTCCCTGCCCATGGCAGGGGGGTTGGAACTGGATGATCTTGAAGTCCTTTCCAACCCGAACTATTCTATGATTCTATGATTCTATGACTGAAGACCTGATGGGTTTAAACATGGTGATTTCTACCTGTGGGAATGAGGTGCTTATAGTAAAATGACTACAGAATGAATTGTATGAATAACTCCTTCCAAAGAACATTGGGAATAAGCATCATACCTTAAGGAGAAAAGGACTGTTAGCAAAGAATTTACATCTCCAAGGCAAAAGACTGTGGAGGTGAAGTCAGGTTTGGCAGAAGTCATACTGGATGAAATGTTGTGAAGTATCTTGAGCAAATAAGAAGGGAAGAAGGAGGACCATGGCAATGAAGACAGGGAGAAGATGGAGGATGAGCCAAGAAGAGAAAGATCACTTTCCGTGTGATCCCATGTTCATTCTTGGAAATAATGGAATAAAACACACAACAGAAGTGAACCACACCAACAGGCTTGATTGATAGCAAATCTTTGATAAGCAACTGGTTTTCTAGGTGAGCCTATTCCAGTTGGCAGTCCCTGCAAGAGATGTGGATGGCAGTGCTCATGTGCCTCAGGTATCTGTTTCCACCACCAGTGCTGAGAGCAGTTGCCTCCACTTGCCGCTGCAGAATGATTTCTTCTGGACTGGGGAAACAGTGGCTGGGTGCAGGATCAAACCACTTCCCCTCCAAGGGAAGGTTTCATCTGTGATGAAGAAGAGGTGAGACACTCGCATGCATACAGATGGAACAAAGTCGACATCTGTCCTACCATTGGAAGAAGGAATGCTTTCTAATGGATGAATAGATGATGGCAAAAGAGATGGGTTTCAGGAAAACATTTAATACTGTCACACAGGACATTCCTAGGGAAGCTGGCAGAGACAGGATTAGTAGAGGAGCTGCTCAGCAGTGAGGAATTAACTCGAAGGAAGATCGCAGCGGAGAGTTGTAAGAGAGCTTATCTAACCAGAGAGGAGGTTACTAGTGAACACGCTCAGGGATGTATTTTAGGACTGGTTTGATTTAATTTCACTTAAATTTCATTTAAAACTTTGTCACAGAAGGAGGTAGAACACTGATGTCTCTGTGGCAGTAAGGTTGAAAGACTATGTCAGTACAAATGAGGATCTGATGAAGAGCTGGATCCCCTTAAGTAGAAGGCAGAAATAGTATCTAATTCAGTAAAAGACAAATTGCAGTTAAGGCTTTGCTTTTGAAGCAAATTCTACCCATTAGGAACTTCAGCCAGAAGTAAAGAGCTGATCAGTCAGTGTAGCATTATGGCCATCATATGAGAATCTGTTGATACTTCATCTGAAATGTTATGTTCAACTCTTGAAGAAAGGATGAATTGGGAAGAGCAGATGCAGAGGAGAGCTTGGAGCACTGTTAGTTGGAGCACAGGGGGGTCTGTATTATGACAGATGATAGGGTAGGAGAGCAACTTCATGTGTTTAGTCTTGCATGTGAAGAGGTGATATGATTGCTGGCTACAAATACCTCAGGCAAGTAAACATTTTGGAGGGAGAAAGCAATTTAAGCTAAAGAAGAATGTTGGCACAAAAACAAATGGGACTTAGGTGGCTATGAATGTAGGCTGGAAATCAAAAGGGGTTGTTGTGCCACCAGAGCAGTGAGGTCCTGAAACAGGGTCATGATGGCAGGGACAAAACAGATAACCAGTTTTAAGATGAAGATCAATAAGCTTGTGAATGGGACTAGGTGACATGGTGGCTGTGAAATCACTAGGCTCATTTGCCCATGGATGTTTGTGAGGTTTTGCTGTAGTGATGGCGAATGGGCTGTTGAGCTCCATATGCACCACTGAAGTTGTGCCGTTTGTATGAGACCAAGCGCAGCCGACAGAAGTGATATCTTGGGATAAGCATTCAGAGTTCATTTTGCTTGATAGAGAAGAATATCACGTTTCAGCCAGCTTATCAAATTAATTATTTATATCTTTTTTACATTTCAAGTGTAAGTACTGCAGCCTTTTCACTTGCAAAATTGCCAGGGGCTCCACTGGAGGTTTGATGCATTTTGGCACTCCAAATGCATGAGTATGGTCACCGTGTGTATTTCTGGAGCTCGTTATTTGCCAGTATGACTTGTTTGCACAGAATAAAATATTCAGCAGGGCATAAGAGATAAAAACTTAAATTTCCCTTTCTAAAAGTAATATGGGAATTAGCCTACATTACACAGCTTAAATTACACTGATTCTGCTCCAGGCTTAGAATACAATTTTCAGAATACTTCTAATCTGTGAGGAATCTAAACCATATGGAAATCTTCTGAATCCCCCAGGGTGGTTTTGACACTCTACCCATAGGTCTTAGAATATTTAGGTTTTTTTTCTGATACAACAATCTCAGTTCCAGGTGTGAGATTCTTCAGTAATAAAATAGTTGCCCCAGTTAATTTTCTGGCATCAAGGAAGTTATATCAACAAGGGGAATATGAATGCTTATAGATAATAATATCACTTGTAATAATCCCAGTGAGTTGTACTAGTTTTGATTAGTCAGTGCAGTTGATGGTGTCACTTTCTGACATACAAAGACCCCTTTAGCTCCTTGCTTAAAAATGAGTCATGGGTTCGTTAAAGAATTAGGACTTTTCAAACTTGTTTTACCTTTGGGCAGAGAAACAGCTTCCGTGGAGCTCAGAAGCAAAGATTGCTGTGATTTTTCACCAGACCTTTCCCAGTCCTGATACAGCAGGTTTTTGGAGCTCATCACCCATAGCAATCATTCAGCCCTGTGGCTCATATCCTGCTTTTGAAAAGCCATTTCCATTCGGTGCACATGTCTGTTCCCTGTGTTTATATGAAGGAGTGAACGGGGCTTTCAGATGTAAGGATCAGAATGGAATCAAATAAATTGCTTCCAAAGGTAGGAAACCGGTTCACACTTCAGAGCCTCATTTTGCTCCAGATGTGGCGTTTTACAGGTCGTGCCAGTTGGAGCTGATCATAAACCAACTGACCTGTTGTGACACTTAAAATCTTGGTAGAATTTGCACTTTGCCTGCAAGCCAGCACTTCATTTTCGTCCTATTTGGATCTGGGTCTGTAGCTGTGAATGGGGTGATTCATAGAATCACAGAGTGGTTTGGGTTGGAAGGGACCTTAAAGCTCATGCAGTTCCAACCCCCTGCCACAGGCAGGGACACTTTCCACTAGAGCAGCTGCTCCAAGCCCCGTCCAACCTGGCCTTGATAGAGTCTTTTCTATCTTGATGATTGCCCCAGAGTTAACGATTAAAATGGGGTTTCATTCGCTCTGCCATTACAAAGAGGGGTACGGATGCATGTGTTCAGTTGAACACATGGGTTTTCTCACACCCCTTCATTCTGGAGGAACTGTTTTGATTCAAAAGCATTTAACTGACTTTGTACCGTTCAGTGTAACATGTTTGTGATACATTGCCAGGCAAGCAGCCTGCAGAGAAGTGTAGTCCTTGTCTCAAGACTCTGAGTGTGTTAATGGTTGTGGATGTGATGTTCATTTGTGTTTGATTACTCCAAAATAATTAATCCAGCCTCAGTTTTAGAGGATTGGGGTGGGGAAGAAGGTGAAAGTTTGCCTTATTTAGTGTTGTGCTTGTAAACTTTAATATATACAAGTGCTGATTTTGGAAGTACATGAAAAACATGTTTGGAAAAGAATATAATGATATCTGTATGGTTATGTCCAAATGTAGAGCTTAAATCCTAGCAGGGACCTAGGTACCAAGAGGGTGGAAGCTCTACTGTATTGAATACAGCCTACCTGCAGTATGCTTTGTGCCTCACTTCTCCTGTCTATAGAACAGAGCTCATAAATCTTGCCATCATTTGCATAGTGTTTTGATATCAGGTTCCTCTTCTAAGTCTGAAGTAACATTAATTATTAGTCGTGGGACTGCTATTTCCCTTTGATTTCTCCCCACCTCCATATTGCCATGTATGCAGCCCCTTCTGCAGGATAGAGGACAGGCTAAACCACCCTCGCTGAGATTACTCCATCACCTCTGATGGTGTAGCACAAAGCCATTTATTTCTCCACTCCGGAGTCTGAAGTCTCTGAACTTCATTAGCCCAAGGGAGTGGTAGGCCCAAGCGTGCTCCGAAATGCCGATCTTCTGCTTTGATAACTGAGCTCTGAAATCAAGATAAACAAGCTGCCCTATATACTGAACATGTCCTAATTGCACACTTGAAGCAAACCAGCCAATCGATGAGTGTGTGTCACCCGCTAATGAATATTTGTAGTTTTGGAGGATTTCATATGTGGGATTCCTTGTGGCTCCTGCAGTTATTAACAGAGAGGCTCCGAAGACCCTGTTCAGGAGGCAAACTTGGCTCTGTCTCCACCAAGAAACTGTGTCATTTAATTTCATCTGTTAGCTGGGCATGGTCACTCTTATTCAAATCATGTTAGCTAATACTTCTTTAAAACTGTTTACACTGTGTGCAGAGTTGTGTTTAAAATCCTATTAGCTAATACATTTCCTAGTCTAGACTTGGGCAGGGTTGACTCCCTGAAGAACTCATAGCAGGACTTTGTTTACTTGCAGAGGGTACAAGAGGGACAGAAAGGGTAATGATGTTTGAAACTGTCCAAACGACTTTTGCTGTGCCACGTATTTTGCTCTCTGACTGTCTCCTCACTCTTAGAATTGCGGAGATTCTTTATTGAGAGGTGGCTCTCAAGTCATGAGGGTGACTTTGCAAGCCAAGGGAGTATAGCCACAAACCAAGGTCTTAGGCGTTTGGCATTGGGAGCCAGGGCTCTCTGTGGGAGCAGTGGAAGGAGGAAAGCACAGAAGGCACATATAAGTTAGGGTGGCAGAGCCCCAGGGAGCCACACACTGAGACTTCCACTGAACAAGAAACACATCATGGACATTCAGGAACCAAAGAGAAAACTTTCTTGGTGGGGGGTATCAGTGGGTTTTCAAATGTAGCCCACTAACAGGAGAAAGAGGCTGGGTTTGATGCTTAGGTTGCGCCCAGGATGGCCTGATAATAGGACTTCCTTCCTTCTGCAAGTCACAGACAGCATCAATGAGGGGTCCTGTACTTTGACTCACAGTCCAGCACCTTACTGACACACATGAAGAGCCTGAGCTCCCAGGTTAGGTACCTGAAGCAATCACTAAGACATCAAGTGCTGTGAGTGGCTTCCTTGTTGCTGGTGGAAGATCATCTAACACCTTCTAGATTCTGCTCCACTGTAAGCTTCTAAACTTACTTCGTTTTGGTTATCTTCCCCTAGTCACTCAAAGTAGGTCTCAGAAGGTAGGTGTGATGCTACAGTTGCCATGTTAAGCAGGAATACCAAACCCATTGCTCTGCATCCTTTTGCCAACTGTTTTCACTGTAACTAGTTCTGATTTAGCAGTGCAAGCGGAACATCTTGGGAGGAAAACACTATTATCTCAGCCAAACATTAAATACTGTGTAATTCCAAGCCTTTCTCAAATGATGGCTTGGATTATTGACTTGAAATGCAGACAGTGTTTCTGATCGTAGTGATACTGCCTTTTGAATATTGTAATAGAGTTTCAGTAAACTCTAAAGTTGACTGTAAAGTTCCCATTGGAAAAGTCAAGCATTCGACTTGCCTGGTTCTCAGGAGTTGTTGCAATTTGATTTTTGTCATGGTTTTCCTACTGATGTCTCTGTTTTTCTGCTTTCTTAAACTATCCTCCTCTCTGGAATGTCTAACCTTTCTTTAATTTGCCTTCTTCATACAGTCCCATCACAAATCGATTGCACTCCCACACTTACCATTCAAATATAAATAAATTCATTAAATTATTTACCAAAATGTGGTAAAACAAATAGACGTATCCTGGGTTTTGGTTTTGGGGTTTTGTTGTTGGATTTTTTTTTTGTCTTATTTTCTAAAGCATCCTTTTCCTTCTCTTTAAGTTTTTAATCTCGAGCCTTATAGTAAGGGCTTTTTCTGCCTTGTTAAATTGCATACACATCCGTAACACTGTGTATCAGCATCATTAATAAACGTTGGGTCCTCTATGTATCCCCCTTCCTGGGCAAGATTATTCTCTACTGTGTATTTACTAGAGCTACATCCTGTCTACTTCAGCTACTTGAGTAAGTAGCAATAGTTTAACTGCTGAGTGTATAGTGTGCGTCATTTATTTGTCCTGACTAGATCCACTGCTGATTTCATAAACATCTGGGGGAAGAAATACCAAACTAACAAATATTTGGAGAACCCCCTAATGTAGGATCTTAAGAGGATGATATCGTCTCTCAGCTTGAAAATTAAAATCAGCGCTGTTCACAGCTGATTAACTTCCCTATCTAATACTTCCCACAAACCGAGCTAATGTAATAAAACTTACCGAAACAAGGTTTAGTAAAGCCACAAAGAATATTTGGATGACAGGGAGCTATAGAGTGGTTCAGGCTGGCCCGATGTTCACTTTGTAATGGCTCTGTGCTTTGTCCTGTCCAGTGGATGGGTGTAGCAGAGCAACAGACCTTGCATTGGGTTGAAACAGTCTCTTTGCCGACTCAAGGGTGATGTGAATTAGCTGTACTATATTTTCCTTATATCTAGTCAGTGATTGATTGTTGTTTTCCCATCAACTCTAACAACTCTCATTTTTGGTCCTACAGAGTCATCAGCAAAGTGGTGCCAGCTCCAGAGGCCAAACCTGCTACGCCTGTGAGCCGACCCAAAACTCCTCCACCCGTTCCATCACCAGTACCAGCTCCCGTTCATGTCACCCCTCCTCCAGCTCCAGCTCCTCCTCCTCCACAAGCCACCGTCTCACCGGTCCTGATCCCACCGCCCTCTCCAGCCGTTTCGGCGACAGGAGGCTCCAAAGCTCCGGTTAGGAGTGTGGTGACCGAGACCGTCAGTACTTATGTGGTAGGTTACACACGCTGCCGTGTTTGTCCAGTGCCAGTGACACTCCTCTCTTGAGTTGTTGAGCTCCTGGGTGACTCATCATCTCAAACTGATGGTACTTCGTGATGTTCCTCTTTGTTAAGCCACTCTATCCTTCCCTTGCTTCCATGCATGTTTTGAGGGGTTAATAACCATTAAAACACTGCTGCTTGGACTGAATTTTTCCTTTGTTCCCAGCTCAATGTTTTAACTTTTCATAAATCCAGTTATATTCCCCTTGGGTTTCTGTGCTCACTAAGTTCGAGCATTTATTTTTGAAGGTGGAACTATTTTTATATAGGTGCTTTCGTAAGTACTGAATTGAAACCTCAAATGTCAAACTCGCCATAGATTTTGCTGTCAGTCAGGTAAAGTACAAAACCTCGTACAACATCAAGAATTTGACTTAGCTCTCGTTTGAAATGTGTAGAGGCTACAAATCTCTTTCCTGCCTTCCTCAGCATACAGAAATTGCAGATGTTTGTGCATCTCAGGAAGGCTGTAGATAGTTCATTAGCCTGTCTGTTTGACAGAGGCTCTGAACGTGGCCTCTCTCTGGCGGCATTAAGATTTCATTGTTTTAGAGAAGTCTCCCATCAAACATGATGTAGGAACTATATTCTCTAACAGAACATGGACCTACCTCCAGGCAGAAACTTTCTGCTTTAGATGCAGTGTAAAATGGAAGTCTTGACCGTTCCTGATCACTCAAGAGCAGCAGATACCATTAACAACAGTAGCAGTGTCGTTATCCTCCCTGTCCTGGCCAAGTTCCAGCTTGGTTGGTGACACCTTGCTCATCTGTAGTGGGTAGCACTTTAAAAACTCACCATTTGAAACAGCTAAAACTTGCTTTTATTACAGTTTCCTGTGCTTTAATTGCAGCATATCATGATATTTATCCTCTTTTTTTTAATCCCTGTTTTTATAATGATTCCTAATGTAAATCTACCCTGAGTTTTTTAATGGAAAAAGTGCTCTTCCCTGCTGGACTTAAACTGTTGGGTGTCATGTTACTGGTTTCTATTTAAACAGCTGCTACATTTCACTCCTGAGTTAGTTACAGCACTAGACCTCACATAGGCTGTGCATATCTTCAGGGTGTAGGATACACATCCTCACCTTCTGTATCATAGCTGTAAACACAGTGAAACTCTTATGTATCAAGCTTGGAAATGCACTCTAAAAAGGGAACATTGCCAGAATACTGCACTACATCCCATTTTCTTCAGTAAAGCAAACAATTTAGAGGTTATGTTAGTTTAAAGAAGGAAAACCTAGAACTTTACCTATGTACTTCTGATGGTAACACTCTTATAGAGAACTCAGAGGACATGTAGACTCCAGGTTATTTCTTTTGCAACATTACAGTTGAAACCAGGGGTTTACTGCATTAGGCTCCAATTATGTGCACAGTCAGAGAGACTCCTGATACGAGACATTTATAAGTCCAAAAGCTGAGAGAGAGGTTGGGGAATAATTACTATTAGCCTCTTGTATGAAGGGAATCCAGGACACAGAATGATGAAATGGTTTTCCCCAGGTCGCATGGGAAAGCTTGTCCAGAGATAAGATTGGAGCCAGTGTGACAGAGGTGTGCAACTTCCGTCTGCAGGGGAGGACAGGAGTTTAAAAAGAAGAAAGAAAGGATGTGGGATCTTCCTGTAGGATAGCATCTCAGTCAGTGTGCTCTGATCATTAACTCTCAGTGGTTTGTACTAAAATAGCACTCAGCAATCACACAGTGTCTCTGCTTCCACGACCCTTGGCTCACTGGGGAGTGAGAAGTGATGCAATATATTTAACATCCTCATTCAGCAGTTTGGGAAAGTTAGGGTGTCCCTTTTCAATGGGACATCAGGCAGTGCTGCCTGCACCCAGCACCACCAGTGCCTGTGCTGGAGGATGGTGGATGGTGTGGGTACATCCACGTTGCTCAAGTAGGTAGTAAAGGGCTGTTGTCAGTCCAACAGCCCACACCACAGCCCAGCATCTCCCTCTGCCCAGCAGCATCACCCCACAGCAATGACTGCAAACCTCTTCGCACCAAGCACAGCAGATGCTTCTCTACCAACTTAAAATGACTTTGCAGATGTGAGATTAGATTATAGAATCATGGAATGGTTTGGGTTGGAAGGGACCCTAAAGCTCATCCAGTTCCAACCTGCCATAGGGTTTCAACCCCACTAGGCCCGGTTGCTCCAAGCCCCTGTGTCCAACCTGGCCTTGAACACTGCCAGGGATGGGGCAGCCACAGCTTCTCTGGGCACCCTGTGCCAGCGCCTCAGCACCCTCATAGTGATTGACACTTGAAGGTATTGGAAGGCTGCTCTGAGGTCTCCCCAAAGCCTTCTCTTTTCCAGGCTGAACAAGCCCAGCTCTCAGCCTGGCTCTATAGGAGGGGTGCTCCAGCCCTCTCATCATCTTCACGACCCCCCTCTAGACTCATTCAAGCAGACAGGAATGATTATTGCAATCGATCAGCTTTAAAATCAGGATGTAAACATAAAAATCATAAAGCTCTGAATATGCTAAATCCAGTGAGCAGCTGCCTCATGCTGTAAATGATCTGCCTTTCTTGTTTCCTTTACCCTTTAGTGAATTGAACTGCCACAAAAATGTCATAGGGGGAATGGAAAGTTACTCAGTAACAACTTTTTTTATATCCTGATCTTATCAGCTAGCTGCAGTTGAAGACTTTGGCTAATAAGTAATACGGCAATATATACACATGGCACTGGATGTTTTATGTGTATATAAGCTGTTATCTTCCACGGGAGGCTGCCGGTACTCGCTCTTGCCATTAGCAGGGTAGAATTTTAAGAGTCGCTGTAGTATAGACAGAGAAGGAATTGTGTCCATAAGCCCTGACTGCTGTATGTGAATGTAACTGGCTTTACTGGTTTACAGGACAGTAGAGAAAAACGCCTGCTTTTGTCATGTATACCATAGGAAAATCAATTGAGACATCACTCCAAGCACTTCTGATCAGAGAATTCATAACAGCGGCGGCTGCCGAATAGCTGTGTTAGAGAAGCAAGAATTGCATTAACTATTAAATATCAATTTTGCTGCCTGCTTAGCCCTGAAAACCAGCTGACTTCCCTTTTCTTTGCACCAGATCCGAGATGAGTGGGGTAACCAGATCTGGATCTGTCCTGGCTGTAACAAGCCAGATGATGGCAGTCCAATGATAGGTTGTGATGACTGCGACGATTGGTATCACTGGTAAGTTGCTCATCCCTCCTCTTCTGCTGTTCCTCGGCAGATTGGGGCTCTATTATTAAAAACCCTTCTTTTTTATGTAATGGTTTTTGACGCCAGGAATATTTAAATGGTTTTAATGTGTCCAATTTAATCATCTGGGAGATATTTTTATCTCTGTGTCTGTGGCATTTGAAGCAGCAGATTGTAAGCTGTGAAGGAGAGTTGCTTTTTAATTAATGGGCATTTGGGTTGGAAACGGCTGGGAAATATTGCTGATTCCGGTAATTCTGTGAGAACTCCAGGATTATGAGCATCGTGTATACAGAGAGACATTTCAAATTATGAAGCATTGTATGAACAGTAATATAAATGTCAGCTCTAATAAAAGGGTTGGAGGGAATTAATCACTTTTTTAGGCATTTTCTTAAACAGCTATGTAAAATCATAAGTTTTGCTGCAGATGTTAAAGAAGCTTTTGATATTATTTTAAATCTAGCCTATTATACCTGGAAGTGCACTGCTATCTTCTATTAAAATAACACTTCTTCTCTGAGTGTCCTTTCAATATTTGTTTCAAAGCAAGTGTAATTTTCGGTTTCTGTTCGATCATGAAGATAATGATAATATAATTTCTATATTAATTTGAATTAATACAGGTCTAATTTGAATTAATGTCTCCCACTGAAAAGTTTCATTTCTTTGGGTAAGAAA
Organism: Lathamus discolor; assembly: GCF_037157495.1. Taxonomy (NCBI): domain Eukaryota; kingdom Metazoa; phylum Chordata; class Aves; order Psittaciformes; family Psittacidae; genus Lathamus; species Lathamus discolor. The sequence continues at coordinate 1,079,303 of NC_088884.1, forward strand.
CAACAGCACCGTTACTCCACTGAAATTATAAGATATTTTCCCATCCTTCCTAGGCCTTGCGTTGGGATTACAGCTGCACCCCCAGAAGAGATGCAATGGTTCTGCTCCAAGTGTGCCAACAAAAAGAAGGATAAGAAACACAAGAAGAGGAAGCACAGGGCACACTGAAGACTCTGCAGTGGACCAATACCATGTGGTTGCCGCGGCACCTTCTGCCCTGACTTGGCTGCAGGGGAGGAATCCAGCCAGCTCCTGTCCCACCCTCCGTCACCGGCGGTCAGGGTCATGACTCTGGAGCGAATCAGGGGTGAGGAGATGCTCTCCATCGGGGGCTGTTGCTTTTCACAGGCCATCCAAGCCAGGGGGGTTGGATTTTGGTACATTCTGATGCTGTCTTTCACCTACCGAGACCAATTTGCACAGGGTGACATGAAGACTTCGGTAGTTCATGCTCCCGCTCCCGCTCCTGTGGCTTGGCAGCAACAAAGACGAATGTTGTAAATACAGATACCTGCCCTGTTTCTTCTCGATTTGTTCTTAATCCCTCTTGAACCTTTGCAGTAAGGTGCTGAGAGGAGGAGAAAATGTAAATTTGCAGTAAGTTGTAAACTGAGACGACCTTCTGGAATGATTTTCTGTAGGCTGGGTACAGTTCAGCCTCGACTCCTGCTGAGCCAGATAATCGTGACGCCGAAATAAAAAGAGTGGCTGGTAAATATTTTTGTGACGAGAATATATGAAGCTTTTTGCCCTTGATTTTTAGTACTAACATAAAATAAAACACGTTCAAGCTTTTGTGATATATCTTCTATTTTTTAAAAAGGAAAAAAAACAAAGTTTCTATTGTGTCAGGGTTTTTTTTTTTTCCTTCCGTGTGAATTGATTTCCGTGGACCTGTAATATATTTTATACATTGGTTTTTTGGGAGGGGTTTGGTTTTTTTTTTAGTCTTCGTCAACTGTACCTTATCATTGCTTGTACATTTCATTGGTGTGTAAAAACACTTCCCATTAAAAGATGTTCACACGTGTAAATACCTGATATTTATAAAGTAATTCTCTCTTTTTTTTTTTTTTTTTTTGTAATTATGATTTTTTTAGGGCTTTTTTTCCTTGCTTTGCCCAGGAAAACCAACCTTGCAGCTGTTAAAAACCCGGGTGACATCCACCTTGTCCCTATGGCTTTAAGGGATTGGTGAGATCTGCCCCAGTGGTGCATGCACGAGGAGTTGGCCAGCACCATAAGTAGGCCTTGATTCAGACACTTAAACATGTGGTAACTTCTTAAGAAGTGAGTAATCCCATTGCCTTCAAGGAGCCTGTTCCCACACTTCGTTATACATGTGCTTAGATGCCTTCTGAATTGCGAGCTTAAGCCAGGGGGCTCTGCACCTCCAATGGGAGCTGCAGTGTGTTAATCTGTAGCTGGAACTGAGCTTTTTTACTTTCTTTTCCTTTAACAAGTGGTAGTTTGCCAAAAGCATCAGGCTCGTGTTTAGATGGAGGAGATACAGGATAGCATCAAGGCCAGAGGATGCGTTCCTCTGCCTTCTGTATCCCCTTGGAGAGACCAGTAAAGCGAATACGAGTTGTATTCCCCATTCAACGTGAGGGGGGAAATTGCAGAGATAAAATAAGTCAGTATTAAATATTGTAACGCAATAGTTTGGGGAGCTAATTAAGTACAAGGCTAAAACCATGAAAGCAAAAATGGCACCTTTTGTTTCCAAAGGGCTTTTAGACTTTGTTGGTTCATTTGGGGATATTTCTACTTCAAAGCCACCCAGTGAGAAGCAGCTGATGTTTGAGAATATGACCCTTCAACCTGTTGCACACATATTAAGAGTTATTTCCTAAATGCATCCGAATTTATATTAATGGGAATGATCCAAATTGGTATTCATGGGAATGAATCAGTTGTGTTTTTAACAGTACCAAGTTTAGGCAGGGAGATGAGGCTTTGCTGATAGAACTTGTTAAAACTGCGTATCAGTGCAGATACGGATGAAATTGGTTTATTAAAAGTGCACTGTTACCTTCTTTGTTCAATGCCACCTCATTTATAGTCCGTCCCTGCTAATTACCAGTCAAGAAGGTTCTTGGGTTTGATTTTTGCCTTTGGTTTCAGTTTGAATTGTTGGATGTTGCAAACCTGATTCTCGGTTGGTTCTGTTCCCACGTGTAACGTGCAGACATACAAAATGCACAGTCTTTGGTCATTTCTGGTTGCAATAATAAAAGAATTAGCTTTTGATAAGTCGTTTTGTCCGTTTCCTCCTCCCCTCCATTAATCAGAGCTTCTCTCATCGAATCTACACCATTATTCAAGGTGCCACGGGAGGGCTGAACTTGGCCCATTGGCCCTTCAGCTATTTCTGTGCATGCTTGAGCGTCGCTGCCGCCGGGTTGGTTTCCTACCCCGGGGTTTATGGTTTTATAAATGGCAGTAAAAACCCAAAGCACCGTTTTCAGGAGGCTTGTGTGGCTGATGGGATTAGTAATGGGAGAAGGGGCCCTTCACCTCCGGGTCATCGGTTTGAAGCCAGCCCTGCTCCATAGCTGCGCAGAGCCTGCCTCCCCTTTCACTTACACTGGGGTGTGCATCAGGAATCTATTGTATAAAAGAATCATTGGCTTCCAGAAATAGTTACCCATGTGTCATGGACCTTCCTTATGGCCCCTTGTACCACCCAATGCTGAGCAAACTCACTGCTCCCCAAGGTGTTTGTATTTGCTACCATAACTTCATGCGTTGTGTTTCTTCTCCGTGGACTCCACCACAGGGCTGCTCCCTTGGTTGGCCAGTTGATTCCTATGGCTGGGCATTCGTGTTCCTCTGAATCCTTTTTATGATCTGGGTTTTGGGCAACACCGTCCTTGGGAAGAGGGCACAGTGGGTGGGTTGCCACTTGGTTTGCTCATTGGATGTCATAGGAGAGCATCAGTGTCTCTGAATGGTTTTCCTGCTTCTCGGGGCAGCTTCATCCAAGAGGAAAATGAGTTGTGAGCATCTGTTTCCATGGATAGCTGGAGCAGAACTGGCTAGAAGTTTGGAAAGTGGGTTTTTAGTGAGAAGACAACTCACCATCTGCCTGTGCCATAAAAAGAAGACAAGATGCAATTCCCCTCCTTTCCTGATGCACCACGCATAGTGGATTTAAGTGGTACAGTGAATCCTGGTAGTAAATACTCCAGAAAAGAGCATAAAAGCCATTCCATGAGAAAAGCTTGTTGAATCCTGCCTCTACTCCAGGGCCAGATGATTATCTGGAGTCAGTTGGGAGTCACTCAGAGCTGTGTCAGTTTACAGCAGCCGGCATCGGGAGCGGGGAGCAGCTCAATTTATTGGGAAACCACGGGGGGGGTTCTCCTCTTTACCCTTTTTCTCCTCCCTTAGGGCAGCCTGTGCCTGCAGGTCGCTATGGAAAGCAGCAACGCTGGGTGCTTGCATGTCATGGGGTGGAATTGCAACGTGGTCATGAGTTTTGCACCCAGGAAAATGCATGTTGTTAACACTGAGACAGAAGCACAACACTCACAAGTGGAAGAAACTGATTTTTATTGGAGGACACAGATATAACCGCAGAGCATCCATCCCTGGAGTAATGGGGATGCACTTTTCCTAAGGTAATCTTCCTGTATGATGTGCTCAGGGCATCGTTTCTCTGCTTGACAAGGTGTTTCTCCTCTGAAGGTGTCCACAGCTAAATACAGCGAGGATCTTTCTGCTCCGCAACTGATTGGTGATTCCAAATGTCCTGGAAGAGAAACGGAACGAAAAAGAACACCGAATCAGAGGGTATCAGAGCCTGCTGACTTTGTCTGGGCTTTCCAGAGATAAAATACAGTGTATTCCCCCACTGTATCGCCTAAACCTTCTTTGTTGTCCTTTCAATAGGACGATTAAACAAAGACCTACTAACCAAATTAAAGTATAAAGTGAACGCTGAGATACGGAAACCTTGCCAGGCAGAATGTTAATGAATGAAGTTCACTAAAGGCACACTGGCTAAGTTTGCAATACAAATAGTTTTATGGCCAATCTCCTTTCGATCGTAGCAGTTTGCTTTAGAAGTTTTAAGTCTCAAAAGTAGATGAGTTTCCTTCAGCGGGGAATGAATTAGATCATACTCCGAATAAACTCCCTCTTCGCACTCGTGTCACTCATGCTGCTTTAAGAAACTCTTTGCTTCTGGGGACTTTAGGATCAGTCATAACCTGAAAAGCAGGAAGCTGCTATTAACCCATGGGTGCTCTATGGCAGAGGAGGCTGTAATGGGAGATTCACGGCCAGCAAACAGCTTGTACCTGGCTGACATGAGCAGGAGCTCACACATAAACGTGAGCGATGGCAGCTGCTCCTGGGGTGCTTCCCTTGGGGTGCTGTGCATGGCTTGAGCTGGGTGAAGGGAGAAAAGACCTTTTAGCAGGGCCTCTTGTGATAAGACCAGGGGGAATGGTTTTAAACTGAAAGAGGGGAGATGTAGACTGTATTTAAGGCAGAAGCTCTGCCCTGTGAGGGTGCTGAGGCGCTGGCACAGGGTGCCCAGAGAAGCTGTGGCTGCCCCATCCCTGGCAGTGCTCAAGGCCAGGTTGGACACAGGGGCTTGGAGCAAGCTGCTCCAGTGGAAGGGGTCCCTGCCCGTGGCAGGGGTTGGAGCTGGGGGAGCTTTAAGGTCCCTTCAACGCGAGGGAGTCTGTGGTTGCCTTCAGGTCCTTTCCAACCCTAGCTGTGCTATGATTCTGTGATCCTAAGATCTTCCACATATATTTTAAAGCACAAGAAGAAAGTGATTCCTTATGAGCTCCCTGATACCTCCTCAGTGTGAGCATTCCCGTAAGAGCCTTGAAACGGATTTATAAAACCAAACAGAAAGTAATGAGATTCTTTTATATCCTCGTGATTTCATCCCTAAACGAGGGGGTGAAGGAGAAAGAGACTTCTCCCAAAATCCAGGTTTCATCACCTGTCACAGGCAGGAATTTGGTTTTCAGATTCCCAGGCCTTGCCTGTCAGCTCCTGCCTAAGCCAGCATGGGTTTGACAACTTACTGTGCCTGTTGTCTGCTTACCCTGGCACTAATGACAACTGTGATAGGGTGTCACCCGCCCGACACCCCATCACTGTGTCACCTGGGGCCTCTGCTTAGCTGTGTACAGGAGACCTCCGGCTTTCTTCCTTCAAGCTGGTCCATCCCCATCTATGGGACTGGGCACTATTTGCTGTGGCTTCTTTCTAATTTGGCATCCAAATTAAAAGCCATACTTACTTCTTTCTCCTTTTACAGAAAATAAATTAGGAAAAAGGATAAGGAATAGTGTGTAAATTACCTGTATTTGATTGAGATGTCATTGACAGCTCTTTCCTAACAGATGCTGTGAGAATTGTCATCTTGGGGGTGTGCATCTACTCGTTGCTGTCCACGCGGTAACCACTGCACACATTCAGAAGGACAAGCATCATCTTGTGGGGAAAGCTGGACACTTCTCAGCTCTGCCGTGGCTTTAGTGGTGCCTTTGGGCACAGGATCGGTGCGTGCCCCAGTTTCCATCCACGGAGGAGGGTAACGTTTCCTGCTCTGGCAGCTCTGCTTTGGCCTTGGACCCGGCTGATGTGAAGCTTGTAAAGACAGCCCAGACCTTCCCACGGGTTAAATAACCAGGGTAACACCCTCACACGGGGTGGGTAAAGCTGCCCCTCCACTGGGCCTTCCTCTGCACCTCTGTGCTTGTGTTTGCATCGAGGCTGGGAGCTGGAAACCGTCTCCTCCGCTCCTGAACCAGGCAGATCCTTTGGCTTTGCAAGCTTCAGCTGACCCTGTTCCAGCATCACTCCAACCCTCGTTTCACCCACTGATTTTGAGCCCTTCTGTGCAAGGAACCTGTCTGGGCTCATATTGAGACTTTATTTTACTCCTAACTACTTGGTTTTTGTTTCCAGGGATGTCTGGAGGGGTTTCATCTGAGAGACAGCTTCTTGCTTAAAATGACTTCAGGAACATCAAAACACACCTCTCATAATTCATACAATAGCTGCCTTCTCTGGGCTTCGTGGGCTGTGAAATATCTGAGCTGGTGCTTGGAGTGGGCATGTATTACGGTGCGGAGGATGAAGCGATGCTGTTGTTCTCTGTATTCTCTGTAAAGACAGATGCTCAGTCAAGCCCCACATCCAGGCCTTTGCCTCAGTATCTAATAACTCAGCCCTACCGCTGGCTCTTAGTGCCAGCTGCTTTCTGAAAGGCTGGGTTTGCAGTGCCACAGCTCAGAAGGGAGCGCATCCCTGCAGCCCTCCCTTGTTACATACTGCATTGCTTTGGCTTCAGGATTGCTTTGGCCTGGCGAGAGTTTCCCAAAACAAGGATGTGCAGCAGTTTCGTGCTGAGGATCCCACTGAAGGTGTCGTAGCTGTCTAACACATGAGGTGATGTTTAGGGAACATAACCATGATGTAGAAGTCTTGAGCAATGTCTTGTGTGCAAAGTCTTGAGCTGAACCTCCAATAGAGTCCCTTGGAGATCACAGAATCACAGAATGGTTTGGGTTGGAAGGGACCATAAGCTCATCCAGTTCCATGGGCAGGGACCCCTTCCACTGGAGCAGCTTGCTCCAAGCCCCTGTGTCCAACCTGGCCTTGAGCGCTGCCAGGGATGGGGCAGCCACAGCTTCTCTGGGCACCCTGTGCCAGCGCCTCAGCACCCTCACACCTAAGATTGGATCTAAGGAGGAAATTCTTTCCTGTTAGGGTGCTGAGGCACTGGAATGGGTTGCCCAGGGAGGTTGTGAATGCTCCATCCCTGGCAGTGTTCAAGGCCAGGTTGGATGAAGCCTTGTGTGGGATGGTTTAGTGTGAGGTGTCCCTGTCCATGGCAGGGGGGTTGGAACTGGATGACCTTAAGGTCCTTTCCAACCCAAACTATTCTGTGATTCTATGACTCTAATCATTATGGGATATTTTCATCCATTTTGAGGGGCTTGGGTGGGAAAAGGAGGAAAGCAGAGGGTGAAATGATATGAACTACAGAGAAAGCACTCAATTTGGGTAGATGTGTCTGTTCAGTGCTAAAACAGGTCAGGTTAAAACACCTTCACCCATCATCGACTGCCTTGCAGGCTTCGGAGTTCATTGTCAACCCAGTGCAGGTCCAGCTCATCTCTTTGGAATCTTTGGATTATTCAGAGTTAAAATATATGCAAGCACAGCCAAGGGCAGATCTGCTGTTGCTGACGATGGTTAGGTCCAAGGGGAGCTTTTGGCAGGTATCAAGCCAAGAAGTCCCCACTACTAGAGAGCAACGCCATGGGCTACTTAAGTTTTGTCAGCCGTTAATGAGTCACTTGATACCAGCCAGATCAGTTCACTTACATGGAAAGGGCTCCTATTTCTCCTGGTGGCGTTGACTTCAGTGTGTAGAGCAGGGGAGCGCGGGGCTCCGGTGACTGATCCTTCCTACACCCGCTTGCACAAGGGGTACGGCAGCGCGATGGACTCATCTCAGATTCCTTCGGGAGGTGGTGACAGAGCTCCACCTTAATGAGTTCATCGCCCTGCCAGCATTCTTCCCACACCCTGGTGCCCATGTTGGCAGAGCTATGCTGGAAAACTCTCCCTGGGCTTTTAACCGGCTATGGATATTGGGATGCAGCCTGAATCCTCATCGGCTGATGGTCCGGTTGTGTTTGCAAGCAGCACCGAGCCGGCTGGTTTGGTGATGGGGAGAGGCAGAGGGATCAGATTAATTGCCAGGGCTCCCATTAGGCCCAGTTTTGTACCAGTGTGCAAGTGGGTGGAAGGAGCAGCCGGTGCCTTAGCCCGTGCCTGAGGCTCCGGTGAGTGTTGTACCAGCTCTGTTTACTAAAGCCGTGCTCAAACAGCTGCGGAGCTGCATCATGGCCTTGTTTTTCTTCTTGTTTCTGGATAGCAAGCACTGGTCATGGAGGTAACGCTCACCAAACAGCATTACTCAGAGCTCTGGTATGAATCCAGCCTTGGATGCACACATTGCAAAACCGTTTCAGAGCTGAGTGCGCTCTTGGCATTGCCACCGCCGAGGTACTCCTGTTCTCTGCAGCGACGTACTCATTTAGCTGTTTATCTCCACTTTGAGTTATCCTTATCTCCATCGGAAGCGTCCTGCTGCCCGCACCGGGTCCCTCACTTTTACTTGTCTGACCCTGCACACATCCTCTGTGCAGGACAAGTGCCTGTTGTCATCTTATGGAGATGCATCTTCCTGCTAGAAACAAGCTCTCCAGAAGGGGACACAATCAATCACTGTTTATTCTAATATAATACTCAATAATTTATAATCTTAGACATAAGGGGACCTCCCAAGAACATCAAGTCAAATCCATCCGGGTGCAACATGTCCCATCATGCCATTTCTATGCTTGCATGTGCTTGGGCACGGTGGACGGGTGTCCCCAGCCATCAGTGGGAAAGGGTAATCAAAACAGATCACTGTTCAGTGGATATTAGTTTAATGGCTTAAGGACTCCAAAGCTGTGGTAGTTCCCATCAGATGTGCTTGGAGAAGCGAAAGGGCCGGGCTGGCATCACTCACCTCCTCTGAACAAGGGCTGGTTTGTTTTCTGCTGGCATTATGAGCAGCGAAACCAAAGCAGGGTGGTGAAGTGATTTGTGCCAGGTCACAGAGCACGTCAGGGGCGAAGCTGGGATGGGAACAGGTACCTCCGAGCTCCCAGCTCCCTTAGACACCAAGCAGACAAAGCTGGTGCTGGAGCCGTCAGAGGCCAGGAGGGTGAGTACCTATGGAGATGAGTCCCCTGGTGATACAAGGAAGGTCCCTTCTAGCAGCTAATCCTTGTCTTAACAGTGACATCAGTTGCAAATACACCTTTGAGCTTCCTCCATCCTTGGGTACCTCTCCGGGTACTTTTCCAGGCACCTTTCTATGAACCAGCTTACGTTATCTCAGAAGTGGGTCTCAGCTGCCAAGATCTCCATGGAATAGGCATGCAGAAGTCTGGATCCCTCTACACGGTCCTTCCAAACCAAAGGCGTGGGGAGATGCCTGTACATGGGCTCCCCCTGAGGCTGCTTGGCACAGCTCCCATTCACAAGTGGGATATAACGCAGGGCGAGCTCGGCAAAGCACTTGGGAGAATTGGGCAGGAAATGGCGATTCTGGATAAAACCAGGTTCATTTCTCCTTGAACCAAAAGAATCATCTCTGCAGAGCCCCCGGTTGCGTTGTCACAGATGTACGTGTGGACAGGACCATGGCCTGGAAATGAGAGTCCGCTCACTGTGATAAACTCTATCAGCCAGCAAAGGCATCTGAGAAGGGCATTTCCATGTCTGTGGTCCTGGGTCAGGATAATGTGCTTCCAAATCCATGCTTGCTGCTTCTTTAGGCTATTGCCTCTCTGCGCTGCCTCCAGTGTAACTCTCCACACCTAGCTGCTTTGGATTTCTTTCTCTACATCTCACCTTCACTCCAAATGCATTCAGGTTTGGTTTTGTTCCTATGATAATCACAACATTCTTTTGATACGTACTTCTTTAAGCCTTGATTTACTGCTCTGTGCTCCCAACCTTCGTTCCAGTTCACCCTTTCTTGTGCGTGGGGATATTTTAAATGAATATAATTATATTTAATAGCTTCTGCAGGTACTGAAGCATCTTTTGATTCGAGTCCTAACTTTCGTTATTACCCCCCACACACATACACACCTTTTCAGAGATTCTCTGTTTAACCTATGCCTGGAGATTAATTAAAGTGTCATTAAAATGCCTTTAGCACCTTTTGTGTCCTACATGCCTGGAAATACTCTTTTTTTTTCCCACAGTCAGGGTTGTTGTGCTTGTACCAACAATAACTGGCATGTGGCTTGTTCTAGATCACCACGAGATATAACCAACGCTCCTCATTAGAAGAAAACACATTCGTTTCTTGGATGCCTCTTCAAAGTTTTCTCAGGAAGACCCATTCAAATGGAGTTTTCCATTTACATCTCTCCATCGCTCTTGGCCGGCTCTGACACCGGCGCACAGCATGAATCCTGCATCACCCATGGTTGTGAAACGGATATTTAGGTTCTTCCCAACCAGTCATGGGGCAGAGCTTCTACCCCAGCCATAAATGTTCAAGGGCTGAGTGTTTAAATGTGTATGGTTCAGCCCTGGGTACGAAGTCTCCCTCTTCTTTCAGTGTCTTTGCTCAGTGAGAAGCCATCGCTGGGAAGTAATCTGGGCTTAGAGCCTAAATGGAGGATGAGATTTATCTACAGGCAGCTCCTGCAGCTGCCCTTGCAGAAATGGAGCTGGGCAGAGGATGGGGATGGGCAGTGCTGTTGATGGCCAGAAAACCTAAAGCAGGCAAAAACCCTCCATGCTGGGGTCTTGGCATGGTGCTGGGTGGGAGAGATGTGCATGAAGCAGGAGCAGAAATCAGGAGCTCTTGGTATGTCGCAGGGCTGGTCTGGGTATTAACACAAATCCTTCAGAACACTGCACAAACCCAGGTCAGAGCTTTCTACTCCAGCCTTTTCCATCTCCTTGTCGTCTTAAAATGTCCAAACAAATGGGCTTTATAACACTGTACACAAATGCGCATGTGAGCAGGTGGGACAGAGAAACCAAAACCCAAACTGCGCAAGGATCCGTTTCATTCTGAAGTGGAAGCCTGAACTCCGAGCTCCTCATTTCCAGTTCCTAGGGAGAGAAACCTTGGTGTTGTGCCAGGCATCACGCTCTTGGGCAAAACCAGAGCCAGCGTGGAGATGCCAGAGCTGTTTCTGGCTTCACCTCCACCTGAAATGGAGCTGAGACTCCCAGCATCCCAGAGGATTTTAGCCAAGCTTGGAGCCCTCTTCATCCCATTGCTTGGTGGGATGCTCCAGCAGGGCACCAACCCAAGGGTCATGATGCTTTTAGCAGCGCCTCGGTGCAGCTCCTGCAGTCTCCTCTTCTAAAAGACACGAGACAGAAACACGGGAAGAATAAAACAAAGAAATGGGAGCAAATCGCTGCCTTCTCAGGGCAGGTGGTGCTGAGCACAGTGTGATTATAACCCCTTTCACCGCTGGGCTCTTTCATGGCCCGACTTATAAACCCTGGCAGCTTCCGCAGCTGCAGGCTTTGGATGCTCAGCATGTCCCCCCCTGCTGGTAACCTGCCCCTGGCTTAACGTGAGCCTCGGCCTTCCAGGCTGACACAATGACAGGGGCACTGCTGGGACATCACCAGGGACCACTGCGGGCAGACCTGGCGTCCCCACATCTCCTCCCATGACTCAGGGCCGCCACATCTCTCAGTGACAAACCTGTCTTTTGTAAGAGGGCTGACAGCGACCCACCTTGCAATTAGCAGCTTGTAATAAGCACCCTGATGAGGTGAACCTGGGAGAGAGGAAGATGCTGCCTTGACTCATTGTCCTCCTGGGTTGGGGGAGAAGGATGCTCGGGATCTGCTCCATGTGATTTTGAGACACAGCCCTGCTCACCCTCCGTTTCCAAAGACTCTTGGGCCATCCCACCCTGGATGAGCTGGTGAAGAGCCCTGGAGAAAAGGGCTGGTTTTAAACTGCGGCTGTCCAACACCATCCTCTCCCTCTGAATTTTTACAGTCCCTCTGTTTTTCTACTGCCTTGACCATCTTATTGCCAACATCCTTTTCATCTCTTGCTTTTCTGGTGGGTACCACTTTGCAGGGCTGTTGGAAAAGCCTTAGCAGACCACCAGCATAGGATCATAGAATGGTTTGGGTTGGAAAGGACCTCAAGATCATCCAGTTCCAACCCCCTGCCATGGGCAGGGACACCTCACACTAAACCATCCCACACAAGGCTTCATCCAACCTGGCCTTGAACACTGCCAGGGATGGAGCACTCACAACCTCCCTGGGCAACCCATTCCAGTGCCTCACCACCCTAACAGGAGAGAATTTCTTCCTTATATCCTATCTGTTCAGAATCAAGGGGTTACTGCCCGCAAAAAAAAACCCAGGTCTTCCCTGCTTACCCTTCAACCCCTCCATACCCCTCACAGGTCAGTGCTGTGGGTTATAATTTGCACTACAGTATCTCCAGTAAGGACCTGGGGTATTATTTATCGCATTTAGGACCTGCCATCAGTCATGAAAACTTAACAAAGACCCTATTGGGTTTATCTATAGGCAGCTAAACAAACGTATCTTGCTCTCCCGTTATCTTCTTGTTAACAAAACACTATCAGGATGTTCTAAACATCAGCATTTACTGCACAAGAGCCCTTTATCTGGCATGATATATAGAGAGCCCATCAATTAGTGCAGGGGGCTTGAAAATACCTGCCACGCTTCGCTCAAAAATCCCAGCACCATCCCAGCGCTGCATCACAAGTAAATATCCCTCCGTGTTTCCTGGCCTGGAGCATCCCTGCGTGAGCTGGGAGAGCTCCTCATAAGCTGAAATTGTGAGAAATGCATTTTTCCACCTTCTTTTATAATACCAAGCCAGGCAGGCTGGTGACTTTCCATAGCAAGAGTGGTGCAAGAGCAGACAGAATGCTGGATGGCGAGGGAATGGGGAAAAGGGAAATCGGCTTTTATTCAGAAAGGCTCCACGTGGCTTGGGACTAGAGTGAAAAGTGCCATGAGCCAATGCATCCTCTGCACAGCAAGACCTTGTCTGCGTGATCAGTCCCCCGCAGGTCCCCCCATTGTGATGCTGTTCTAATGAAGCAAGGCTCGCTCTTGCTCCCCATCAGCTCAAAGGTGTAGACGCGATAGGTCTTCGACACCAACCACTGAGGATGCAGGGCACTGCTGTTCTCAAACACCTCTGCTAAATCAGTGCTCAGCAGAGCAGTCACTTCACCCTATACCCTAAACCACCCTCTCCTGTGTCAGCTGGACCGATGGTGCTTCACCCTGCATGGTGGTGGTTGCATTGTGATGGGAAAGTGATTCTTCAGATAAACGGCAGATGGGGAAGATGAAGCCCAACTCCTGTTTGCCTCTGACTGTTCGAATATCTTGCAAAACAGAAACTCTGCAAACAAGCACATGGGCTGCTTTGGAAACCGCTGTGGCTGTCTCCAAGTAATGGTTTGCTCTTGGGAGATGCTTTCCTCTCGGTGGATCTCCAAGCTCAAGACTAAACGCACTCGCAGAGGTTGGACTCATGGACTTCCCAATTGTTTCAGTGACTCCACGTATCTAAAAGAAGCTGAACCTGTAAATGTTGGTAATTACTCTTACTTTTAATTCCCAAATTGAAAATAAAGGGAAAAACAGCGGTGGATCTGGGGCTGGGCTGACCTCTGCCTGGCAATGAAGAGGCGGCATCAAACATGTAAGTGAAATAGGTGATAAAACCAGTGAAGCCAGTGACGGGAGTCAGAGAGGGCAGATGGGATCAGAGCTTTGGGCCAAGCCAGTGCAATTAGGAGTGTGTTTTGCACCAAGCTGAGCAGGACACTGTAGGAGGGAGGCCGGAGAGGTGCAGCAATAGGGAGAGATAAGATCCCGGAGGAGCGCTGGAGCTGTCTGGACAGAGAAGAGTAGGAGGCACCATAGAAATTGCCCGGGAGCTTATCATCGTGGGCCATCTTCTCCTCCTCTTTCACATCCGTGGCAGACCTGATGCTGCAGCACTGTCCAAGCCGCCCAGCCCGTCCCTGCTGCCGTCAGCTACAAGACCCATGGCAGCAGGATGGGATCTCTGTCCTGATGTGATTGGAAATGTAAGACCTCCAGAGATGTGCCTTAAAACAGAGATAGAAAGAGCTGATAAATAGCTTCAGGACAAGGACTTGTGACCCCGGGCACAGTGATGGGGCTGGTGGCCGGAAGATGCAGCGTGTGGATGTTTGCTGGGGTTGGTTTCAGTGCTGAATTCACAAATCCAAAGTACAGGGGTTTATGCCTCTATCCACGCCGCTCCCAACGGGAAAGGGCTGCTCACTAAAAGCCAGCCCAAAGCCATGCATCATATTCGGTCTCCAGAGGCAAAGGATGGGACTGAAATAAAATCCAGTAGCATGGCCCCATATGGGCAAAGCCTTGCTGGTGGGGAGGGAGCACCTCAGGTTAGCAGCGACCCTTTCAGCAGTGCATTAACCCATTGTCCTCTTACGACCAGAGCTGGCTTTTAACACCCTTAAACCAGCTCCTAACCCAAGGAGGACCCTCTGTAACTTATCCCCAGACCCAGGAAGTCCAGGTAAGGAGCCAAGTAGAAACTGGACTGAAGAAAATCACCCCATTGAGGGGGTGGTCATTGCTGATGGTTATTTGGTTATCGGTTATTTGGTTATTGGGTTTTGGGAGGTGCTTGGTTTTGCAGGGCAGATCTCCATGTGCATTCAGATATTCACCTCACACCGCCCTCATATCGTTGCTGTTGGCTGTTTTTTCCTCCAACTGCTATTAAAGTTACTATTTGATAGGAGAACAAAAGATAAATAGGAATCATTGGTTCAAAACCTCGCCGTCTAAGCGTGATCTTTCTAGACCAGGAACTCTAAGCTCCTGATCTGTGTGATATATATAGTTTGGGTACAATAATATCTGCTACGGTTATTATTACCTATATTACAAAGATCTTCCCCCCCCCCCCAAAAAAAAGGCAGAGATTGCACACGTGTCGGCTAGTTTCTGTGTTAGGGGGAGGGAAGGCAGAAAGGAATAAAAGTTTAATAAACGTGTGCTGTGTTGTGGATGACTTTGTGGCGACCTTTGTTGCAAATGGCCTATGCATGCGGAATAATGGTCTCCGTGCAGAGAGGGAAATGGCTTAGTGCTATCATCGTTGCCTCGGTAACCATCAGAGTCTCCATCTAGCAGAGAGAAATGAGTTATGAAAAGGCTTGAGTGAAGAAGGGATTAACACATGATCCCAGGGACAGCGTGTCAATCAAAATCAGCGGAGAAATTACACTGCTCTATTTGAGAATGTCTCCGGAAACGCAACCTTAGTGGGTGTATGTATGTGGATGTATGCGGGCGCGATGGAGGGACCTATAGCTCTGGGCCTCCTATGGAATAGATGTGTATTTTTTAATATATATATATTTATATATATATATATCAAGATACCTGCAGATGCACAAGCACCCCCTGCACACACATTCCCAATACATCCGTATCCAAACACATGCAGGAGGCACCTCTCCATAGGCATGCACCTTGGTGATGCCCATATGATGCGTGGCCCTGTGCTCTCCAGGCTCCATGCTGCCCTGAGCAGCCAAGCAAATGAAACTACCAGAATAAAAGTAATACAAAATGCATATTTGACCCTGAAATCTGCTCATCCTCTCTGCCATCCTCACTAGGCTTTGTTGGAGTGTCTCCTATGGCATCCCTTGCTCCTACAGGACAGCCCCGTGAAGTCCTTTGTGCACCTCCAAAAGGGGCAGTGGAAGGAAACAGCTCCCCCATAACATGCTCAAAATCCAAAAGCCAGGGCAATATGGAGACTATGGCTTTAGGCTAAGGGCCATGGAGCCTTCACATGAATGTATTCTATCAGCATCGCACTCCTGAGCTCTTCAACTTGTAGGTCAAGGGCATGGGAACGAAACCCACGATTAACTCCCCCTTGGTTTTAGCTACTGCAAACTCTGCGGTAGTTACAAGCCCCGGCGCTGCTCAGCCGTGTGTGGCTGTGCACACATTTCCTATGGCGATTGTTTGCCTTGATTCAGCTGACGAGCTTTACATTACCTGGGACCAGAGTGAGCTTTCTGCTAATGTCAGGAGCAGAATGGGATTGCAGGGAAGGGAGGGCTGGCGCGGCTCCGTAGCGGAGCAGTGTGGCTGGAAAGGGCCTCGGGTATTTGTTCTGTTCATTGGCCACTTCGGTAATAGAAAACTTTCTCTTCCAGGAAATTCTCATTTATATATATATATATATATATGTTTATATATATATTTAAAGCGGATTATTACATAGGGAAAGTACAACTTCTCTTTGGTTTCTTCGCTGCCTGCTGAGCCACCCAGCCTGTCCCCGTGCTTCCCCATGGGAAGTGCAATAGCACTCAGGGAGGGAATTCGCCCCCTGAGAATGATGCTGGATCACCCAGCCCAAGGTTTTCCCTGCGCTCATCACCCAACAGGCATATTCGCACATCACAGCCGCTCACACCCAGGGTCCTGCAGCCCCATTACAAATCCCATCCTACACCCACAGCCAGCTCCCACCTCTGTGAGCTACAGCCACAGCGGCTTTACACCCACCTTTATAAGTTCCATAGGGGCTCTTCCCCTACCCCCATCCTGACATATCGCCATCACTTCCATACATCCATCCCTCTCTCCTCCCAGCGCACAGACACACATGGCACCTCCCTAACCACCCCAAACCACACATGCCCTGCATCACCCCTAGGACCACAAATCCCAACCCAGGCCCTTAGCTGCCCCAGCCATCCCTGCCCTTTGCACAAGCACACCTTCTTTCTGGGCTTTGAGATCCATCTTCGGGTGGTCCCACACACACAAACACAGTGTTGCCTCACCATCTGCATGCTACAGAATCCCCCTTGCCATGTCTTCAAACCCCAGTGCTCATTCAGGGTGCAGCATCCCATGTAAAACACCAAGGATCAAGCCCAAATGTAGATGCCACCAAAATACATGCATTGCCCACAGCCAAGGACACCCCCAGCCTAACCAGTGCCACCAGTAAACCCTCCTCCAAGGCTTCCCGTAACCCTCAATCACTCATCATTGGTGCTGCCTTTTTGGGGCTCTCCGAGCATCAATCCCGCACCCCCACCCTCTTCCTCTCCCCCTTTCCTTGCTTTCCTTTCTCCCGGGTTTATTTCCCCTTTCCTCCCATTCCTTCCCCCTTTTCCTTCCCTCCCCCCCACCACGTCCCCAGCCTCCCACACAAGTTTAAAGCCATCAGCCCAGCCAACGGTTAACCAAATCGCCTTGACCTCTCTGCTATTTGATATTCGCCTCCTTGACACTCATTTAGGAGCTCGCAGCGGTAAAGCAGACATTGGACAAGTCCAGCCTGAAACCAAAGCCCTATGAAAGGAGGAGAGAGATCAGAAGAACCTGATAGCTAGGAACTTGTTCTCTCCAAAGGCTTTCTGGACATTTTAGCCTGGATCAGGGGTCCGTGGAGCGCCAGTTCGTCGCCAAGCAGGGTGTAAACGTTAAATGTTAGCTATTTGTTCCAGAGATTGGCATGAAGATCGAGCCTTTCTGCCTCCTCTTCCCCCCTTAGCCCCCCTCCCGCAGTCTCTCCAGCCCGTCCAGAGTCTCACAGACACTCATTCATTAGCGGTTTAATAACCCTCCCGACGTGATAACATCCTTTACTCCCGGCTCTGCGAGCGGAGGTGACCCTGGAGGAGGGGGAATGATGCTACGGGAGGGGGCCGGGGGGTACTGGGCAGCCAGTATGGGCTGAACCCCATGCAATTGCTGGGTGAAGGAAGCACAGACAGCCCCCCCAAGTTATACATATATATATATATATACACACACATATATACACACACGCTTTTATATATGTGTATATATAAAATAAATAAAGCCCAACTTATGTGTTTGAGTCCCTAAAAGTCCAAAGGGAGCTTCCTCCCGAGGTCCCCAAGCCCGGAGTGGGGGCAGACACATGCACAATGGGGTGTCCCCCAGCCCCCATGTCCTAAATCCCTGTATCCCCAACCTCCTGTATCCCCAACCCCCGTGTTCCCAACCCCCGTGGCCCTTCCAGGGTGATGCCCAGATGCGAGCGGTACCTCCCCCGATTAAGCCCTTATATCCTTTTAAATCTCTCTAATTTCCACATTTATCACGTTTGCCCCATAACTGCGGACCCAGGGATCTGAAGCAACCTTTGGAAACTCTGATTCGGTCGGCTTCGTTCTGTGCCTTTTTCCTCCTTCTCCTTTCTCCCTGTTTTTTGGTTGCCTTTTTTTTTCACCCCACCCCCCCCCCCCCACCCCCCCCACCCCCCTTCTCGCTCCCTTTCTGCGCGACTTTCATGCGCTCCAGATAAGATATAAAATACTCTATCGGGATACCGTAATATTAAAGATCAAAAGTGGCATCAATTGAAAACCAAACGCGCGGAAAACAAAGGGGAAGGCTGAGAGATGTTCATCAGCTAATTACAACTGCAAATATTATGCAAATTTATCTTGGCACAGCAATGGAGAAAGCGAGTTTAAGTGCGGAGATAATGCTGGAATATTGAATGTTCAGCTAAGGGTGGGACGTGGTCCAATAAATTCATCTGAGGGAGAACGGGTATTATATATGTGTATATTCCTATCAAATCATCTACGCTCCAAACTGGGGGGGGTGTGGATCAAAAATTTCGGTTATAATTGATACTTGAAATTCCTTGACAAATATTGCAGGGAATAGACGGTGGAGGGAGAGTAGGGAAGCGGAGATCACCGTTTGGATGGGATTTGGGAAGCACCGCATAGAAAATGATGAACCTATAGCAGGGAGATGTGCAACACGCGCACGGGTGGTGGTGGGGAAGGTCCCCCCCAATCCAAACCCCGGGTGGGAGCTTTTCCCTTTAGGCAAAGGGGAAAACCGAGTTATTTTTCAACCTTGTTTCAGAAGCCTCTCCCGTTTCCTGGAGAGAAAATGGAAAAGGACCGTGCTGGAGGTGGTTAACGATTAAACACCGTCGTTGTGGCTGCAGAGCCAAGAAGGGATGAGAGGGAGGCAGGGAAACTTAAAGCAAGGTAGAGAATAGGGCTGGCAGCACCTGTCCTCGGGACTATTAGGTTCGGGAATGTCCGTACACGAATTTGGGGGGGGGGGGGGGGAGGAAGATAAAGGGGAAAATATTAAAATAAAGTGAAGCAAAGGAGGGGGAAAATACGAGAAAGAAGATAAAGGAAAAAAAGGGTGAGGAAAATAAAGGAAAAATAAAAGGGGGGGGGGGGGAACCCAAAACCCCAAATCCGAGGTGCAGCAAATTGACCACGGAAAGGATTTTAGGCACCATTTCCTAGTCATTGCTGCTTAAGAGAAGAAGAAGGGGGGATGCTCTAACACGGGGGGTGAGGAGCACCCCCAGCCCTGCGCAGGGTGGGGTTTGGGGGTGTTTGAGCCGTTATCGGTGGTTCAGTGGAGAAGTACTTTCGGGCTGCGTTGGGACTTTCCCCCCTTTTCCTGCCCCATCCCTCAGAACGCAGCAAAGGGGGTTGTTCCCTGCAGGAAGTAGTTGAAATCCATCTTTTCCCCCCGCGCAGGTGAGGAGGCAGAGCCCGGCTGCTCCTTCCCTCCCTGGATTCAAACGAATCCATTCCAATCCAGTTTAAATATCAGCAGATCTTCCCCTCCTCAGGCACACGAATATCAATAATTTCAGGTGAATCCCACCCCTTAACCCCCTCCCTTTTTATTTCTGCAGCCAGAAAGCCGGAGCAGCGTTCCATTTACATACAAA
This sequence comes from Lathamus discolor, assembly GCF_037157495.1. NCBI lineage: Eukaryota > Metazoa > Chordata > Aves > Psittaciformes > Psittacidae > Lathamus > Lathamus discolor. The sequence continues at coordinate 1,098,687 of NC_088884.1, forward strand.
GCAACGCTCGGGGTTTCTTCGGTCTATCAGAAATACCTTAAAATAAAAGGAGGCAGAGACACAGGGAGAGAAAGGGGAGAGACTCCTTTAGCAGGAACCTTATCGATTCTTTGCTGTGCATGTATTTATTTGACAACGGGGCGGGGAGAAAAATGGAACATTATTGGCAGCCCTCCCTTAAGAGAAAAAAGAAGAAGGGGAGAGAAAAACTAAGATGCAAATTGTGTTTTATCTTCACCCGGCTCCGTGCTTTAGCCCGTGTTTATGATGCATTATCTCCCCCTTGAATAAAATATAAATCATGTAAAATTAGGATCTCACAGCCAGCGAGAGGAGAAGCTCCGCTCGATTTTCCTAATTTCAGGCTGAAAGTGACACATTAATTAAAGCTCTTCTTCCCCTCCCAATTTATTATTATTATTATCAGATTTACCTTATATTTCCCCAATTCTTAAATAATAGTAATAAAACAAATCAGTTTCGCTGCCCCTCGGTTCAAAACTCAACTAAAATAAGGACCCACGCTTTAGGTTGGGGTTTTTTTTCCCTGCCCCCCCCCAACGCTGCCCATCGCTTTCCACCATCAGATTCATTGTGATGTATTAGATGCAATAAATTATCCCATGTAACAAAACATTGGGAGCTGAAAGGGTGATAATCTGGAAAGCAGAGATAAGGATTCATTATTCCGAATCATTATGAATCCAACGTTGCCTCTGACTTCTTTCTTAATCAGCTCCTCTGATCCTGGATATGTGAGCAGCTCAGATAAGGAAGGAGTCATTTATAATTCTGTACCTCGTCTAATATTTAGGGGGGGGGGGAAAGAAGAGAGAGAAAAGTCAGAGGCAAGAAAACGCCATAAAACACAAGCAAGAGGCGGGCTCGGAATGAAATATCACTTCCATGCTGTTAGAGCCACAGTGAGATTTAATTAAAATCCCCCACTTCCACGTGTTGGATGTGTTCGTATAAATACATTTTACACCTTGGCTCCAGTGGATGGGAATTTGCAACCGGGACGACTTGCTGGGGTCTGGCTTTGATTTCATTCCCGAGTCCCTCGTTTAGGGGAATTTTAGGGGTGTGGATGCGTATAATTCCTGAGGTTTCCCCCCCATCCCCTCTGTCCCTCCCCACCGTTCACACAAAGTCATTAGGTCGAGCCTACCCGAATGCGGGAGGCTGCGTTTAATGGAAATCGTTTTAAAGCGAATTGAATACACTACGGGCACACAAAGCCCAGGATCAATGCCAAAGCAGTGCCAAAGCGGCTCGTTTGGAGCGAGCAAGACGAAGGGAGTGTTCTACCCCTCCTTGGAAATGAAGATTACGAGGTTGATATTAAATATAACCTGTCTGGGAACGTTTCACAGCCGGGGATGGGGGAATTATTGATTATTGACTCTTTTTCTCTGTGTCGGGGGCAGAGAAAGACGGGTTTTCTCTCCAGAGCAGTTTAATTATAGCAAATAACCCATCCCCAACCTCCTCCCTGCAGCCGGCGGAGCGGTTCTCACTAACAATACCGCACGGATCGTATTTATGGAAGGTCCGACTGCAAACCGGGTTCAGGCGGAGCCGAAATCGATTCTCTCTGTGTGTGTTTAGGTATTTACTTCGAGGTATAAGGCGGCTAAATGTGTGCCAAGAGGAGAGCGAGAGGTGGGATTAGCCACATGCGCTGGGAGAATCACAGGCTCACCATGGAAGCTGGAAAACACAAGGGGGGGAAAAAGTATATATAATGTATACAAGATATATATTTTTTCATCCATTATAGAAAAAGCATATAATATATTATATGTGTGTACTATAGAATATATACAATATATTAATATATGTAGAGTATATTAATATATTACATGTGTGGAATATATGAGGTATATAATATATATGGAATATATATACACACACGCACACGGTATGTATAAATTCCACATATACACGTACAAGGAAAAATTATACGTGTGTGTGAATAAATAAATAAATACATACACAAACAAATATAACCATACACACACATATACGCATGTATGTATTTAAATAACCTCTGGCTACCTGGCTATTGCTTTTAATGTATATTGGGACCTAAACCGCAAGCATCAGGGAAGGTCTGCGATACCGATGATAAACCCCGGGTGCCATTTAAAGCCTCATTAGTTATGTTTAACCTTTGAATCACCGGCCGTCAGAGCTGGAAATGAACTTCGCGGTGCGGGGTGAACGCGGAGGGGGGGGTGCTGTGTGGATGCGCCTGCGCCTGTGCCCAAATTCCCTCTTACCCTCCTCCCTAAGCCGGGGGAATAGGGATTCCATCTCCATGGCCTTCCCAAGAGGTTTTTGCAGGAGGATCCTTGATTTTTCGTTTCCCTAGTTTCTACAATGTGCTCAGATATCCGAGATCCAGTTCCCCTCTCTCGCCCACCCCCCTTTCTTTCATTTATGATGTGTTTCTGGGCATTTTGTGGGGGATCCGACATATTCCCCGTTGATCTCCCTCCATCTCGCAGAGCTATTTTCGGGGAGCAGATTTCCCAGGGATTTTCCCTGCCCGGTGATGTAGAATACACACCCTGCCCGGTTTTAGCTGTATTCTCCTTTATATTTTATCCCATACGCTGTCAGGATTTAGCCCCGACTCCTCCAGCCGGCTCCGTACAACCCGCTCAAGCCTCTTGGCTTTAAAACACTGATTTTCGAACCTTTTTCCTTGCAAAAAACACGGGTTTAGCGGGGGTAGATGGGCTCGACCCGCCTCCCCAGGGGTGCCCGAGCTGGTTCCATAGGGATTTCGTGGTGGGAAGGCTCCGGTCGCAGTTCTAATGAGCTTTACGTTATTACCTTAATTGAATGGGTTTTCTAAAGATAGAATTGGGAGGCGATCGCGTTACCTTTCACCTCACAGGGAGTCACTCTAGAATCAGAGATAGCAACTCCCAGCGTCAGCAGAAAAAAACCCAACCCAACAATACCCCTCCGGGACCAGGATTGTAATTATATATATGTATAATATGAATAATATTAACCAGGACTAATTATATAGATATAATTATTATTGTTTTCCCTAAATTATCGATTTTCGACCCACTTTCTGAAGCTCCACGCACCCTCCTTAGTCCTGGGAATAAAGCATTCCTCCTTTATTCCCATGGAAGCATTTTATGTCAGTGGTGGAAGTGGAGTGTAATGCTAAATTGGGGTGAGGGAGGTGTTTTTCTCCCTCTCCTTCCCACTTTTTCCCTCTTCCATCCCGGTAAGCCCCTGCCCAAGCCATCAGGTCAGTGTGGGTGCTCCGGGACGTGTTTGCCATGGGGAAGCTCCCCCCACCCAAGCTGGTACTGCTGGGTTTTGCTCGCAGGACCCCCCGACCCGTCCCAGCGAAGTGCGTTGCAGAAATGCGCACAAACCCTAAGAGTAAAACAAGAGCATCACCAAGGTGGAAGTTTGCTCGGCGGGGGCACACTGAGGCTGTAGCATTAAGTTCTGGGCACAAACACGAGTGGGGGGGGGCGTTAAAAGCTTCAGCTCTATCTCCCCTTAGCTGAAAGATTTGGGGCATCCCACGAAGCCTGTGGCCCTACAGCATTTTTGGGGAACAGGGAGGATCTTCCCTTCCCAACCCCCGACCCCCCCCAGGTCCTCGGGGGAAGGGGGTGATCGGGACCGGAGGCTGCAGTTCGTACAATTCATTCTGCAAGATCGGCCCTGGGGTCGAGCCCACCCAGCTCTGGAAGCACAGACTGGGATAGTGGGGGGACACACAGACCCCCGGGCTGGGACCCACCCTCGAGGTCGGTGTCCCCTGCAGAGGAGCCTTCCTCGTCCCGATGAAGAGGAGGGGGACAGGGCAACAGACCCCCCCCCCCGAGGTCTTCAAATGCCAGAGGATGAGTGTGGGTTGGAATTCTGGGGTTATGGTGCTTTTTTCTGACCAAATCCAGGAACCTTGCACAAACGTATATTTAAAAATTAATAATAATTAAAAATAAATAAATAAAGGAAAATAGGGGCAATAAAAGCCCCTCCCGAAGAAAAGGGGGGACAGAGGAGAAGAAACAGCCCATAATAGCCAATTTCACCTCTTCTCCTCAAAAGCTTTCGATGCAAGCAGAGCGAGCTCCGGCGTTATTCCTATCATCGTCAGCTTAGTATTTGTCTCCCTCCCTCTTTCCCCCCCCCAAGTCTCTGTCTCTGTCCCCAGGCACTGAAGGCTCCCGGCAGTGACAGTCACTCCCGGGACAGGTCGCATCACGCTCACACCGGTGCTAGCCCCGGTACCTGGCCCTGCCCCTATCCGTCCCCCCCTCTTTTCCCTCCCCCTGTGATTCCCGGGAGGGGTGTGTAAAGAACCGGCCCATCATATTCCTCTCACTCCTTCTCTGCCCTTTCCCAACCCGGAAGAGCTCTGATCTTCAGCCCAGCCCGGAGGAGGAGGAGGAGGAGGAGGAGGAGGAGGGTGGGCTTTTGGAGGATGCTGCTCCCCCAGGTTTTCCCCCTCGGTGGGAGCTTGCGACATGCCAGCGCTGCTCCTGCGCTCCTGCCCTGAGAGCTCCACCGGAGCGGGACTCCAGGAACCGCCTCTGCCCAGGTCAGTGAATGCCCTAACCCGGCTGCCTGCACCCCCCCCCCTTTTTTTAAATTCTTATTTTCTTTATTTTTTATTATTTTAATTCTTCCTCTGCCTCTTTTTACTCCTTCGCCATGTGGAGATTAGGATGGGGATCTCTGCTCAAGGGCTTGAAACCCAACCCGTCTCTCCCCCCGTCTTCCTTATTCCTTAGGGAGAGAGTTGGGTTTTCCCGGTGACCTTGGAGAAAGGCACCCCCCGGCTCGGGAAAGACAGGGAATTTGGGAAGCGGGTGAGAAAAAGCTGTTTTTCCCCGCGGGTGTTAGGGAAGGAGCGAGGCTGGGATGGTCGCGGTGGGAGATGGGACGCGTCACTGTCATCGCTGGGATGGGAAATGCTGATCTGAGGACGGGAAGGGAATTATCTGCGCCTGGCTCCCTACCTATGTGCAGATCCCTCCGTATATAGAGACCCGAGGCCCCTATGCGTGGAGTGATGTCCGTGCGCGCAGGACTCCGCTCTTCTGCGCTCTCCCCGCAGTTCATACTCAGCGATGTTGATTTGATCACGCTACTAGCTCTTTGTGCTGTAAAGTGCATAATATATGCAGTATTTTTAGTGCTATCTATATTCGCTTTAAAAATACCTAGTAGACAACATACAACGCTCATCCTACGCTTCTAATAGGCTCCAATTAGGGCGATCTTCCGCCCCGTTCTGCTCATATTCCTTCTTACACCTTGTAAACCTAAGCCCCAGCCGCGGAGGGGAGATGGCTGTTAAGGAGGATGAGATGAGGAAGGGGGGCCTTCGCTTCGGGCCAGAACCCGTTCCTGTACCCCCGGGGGTACCCGCGGGCCGGGACAGGCCGGACTCCGGCAGAACCCGGAGGACGAGGGGAGCGTTTCGCCTCTTTCCCGGCTCTCCTGGATTTAGGTCTTCCTTTTCTTTACCCTCTTGTGGGAACATCTGCAACCCTTCAGGTCGGGCAGGGAGTGTTTCGGGATGGAGCTTGAAAATGGCTTGGGCTGCCCAGAAAAGCGCGTTAACGTCCTTGGGCGCCTTTAAAACAGAAAGAGGACAAAATACTTTATCTATCTATCTATAATCTACCTATCTATCTATCTATCTATCTATCTATCTATCTATCTATCTATCTATCTATCTATCTATCTATCTATCTATCTATCTTACCCATACACCCGTTCACCCATCCATCCATCCCTCCATCCACCCATCCCAGCTTCTCTTACCTTCACTTCTCAGTACACAAGCAGCGGGCTCCGGGTGACGGATTTGAATGCAACCGGATAATTAACAACCACCGGCCCAGCTTGTTTTACTCCATTAGGAAGGTTCGTCCTCCCTCCCGGCACTTTGCTCCCGGCTGGGGCAAAACGCTTCCTTATCCCAGGGATTTTATTATTATTGTTATTATTTTGCTTTAATTTGACGCAGACACGAGGGTTTGAGGTTTAGTTTTTAATTTCAAGAGTGAAAAAGAGACGAGGAAGCGCTTCCTGCTGGGGCAGGTAGGGAGCAGGGTAATGCAGGGAAAACAGGGGCTTCGGTCCCCCCCGGGATGCAGGCAGCACCTCCGCTGCACTGGGAGAGGGCGGTAATTGCCTATATGGGCCCTTCAGGGAAATTTGGGGTGAAATATTCCCTTCCTCAGAGAGAAACCCCGCAGATTTCAGACGCTGCTCGTACAACCTGAATCTGGGAGCATGGGATGGTAAATGTGCGAGGCGGCCGTGCCGGGTTACAGCCGGAGGATGGTTCTGTGGACATGGGGGGTTTATTTGGGGGTGCAGGGACAGCTCTAAAGTGTCTGGAGCCGAACGCTTCCAGGGGTAAATGACTCCGGTTTTAATCCCGGGAGGTTGAGATATGCCCTTGCTCCTGGCCAAGGAAGTGGGGGGTAGTAAATCAGCAGCCTCCTTTCACACCAACCGCACGGCGATCCGTGTTTTCTGCTGTATCTAAATCCCAGGGTGATTCCTGCTTTTGGGGAAATAATACGAAAATTTAGAAGAAAAGCCATTAAACCCGACGCCAGCTTCATCTTTTCCATAGGGTGAGAAGGGAAAGACGCAAGATCGGGTTTAAAGCAAGACGCTTTTTGCCTTCCTTTCAAATTTATCCCTGACAAAAATGATGAAGCAAACCCGAAAATAAACCGACTCCTCTTACTTATATAAATGTATATATATGTAACTTATATTTTAAATGCTAATTTCCTGAATCTCCCCTTAATTTGGGGTAGATTTCTAGGGATTTTCTTGCTTTTTCTTGTCCCATTTGTGAGCTCACCGTGCGGACGCCTCTACCGGAGCGCTGCCCGAGCGCAGCCCCGGGCAGGCAGGAGCAGGAACAGCAGCAGAGAGGGGCAACGCAGCTCGGAGGGGCGCGGAACTTCTCCGCGCAGCTGGGGAAGAAGGGAAGAGGAGGAAATAGGGGGGAAAAATAGAGGGGAAAACTAAAGTAAGAGGGAGAACGCCGTCCTAAACAACATCTTTGGTGTCTGAGAAAGGGAAAGGGTGGCGGGGGGAGCAAAGGGACTTACCGCTTTGAGCTGGAAACTACGGAGGGAAGCACGGGAAGAGGAAAAGAGGGTGGGAAGGGAGCAGGAATCTTCCTCCCGTCCCGGAGCAGGACGGGGCACCGGCGGCACGGGGGAACACGGAGGTTTACCCCCTTCTCCTCCTCTTTCTCCCCCTTGCCTTTGCCTCCGCCGCGCAGTTCGGGGAATGTGTCGGGGGGAGAAGCAGCCTCTGGGACCTGCGGAGCCGGTTTTTGATCTCTCTCAGCCTCTATTTTTTCTTGCAGTGTCCCGGGGCAGTCGCTCTCCCCACAGCTTCAAAGGGGTGGTGGTGTGGGGGGGGGGGGACTACGACAGAGGAGGGGAAAGAAAAGTCCCAGTTTCTCTCCTCCCAATTTTAATTCTTCGAGTTTCTTCGGCAGAACAGGGTCCCCGCGTCCTCACCCCATAAAATAACATCATTTGTGCTGGGAAATAAAGTGTGTCCGGAGGGGGGGTTGGTGCGCGAAGGGAGAAAAGCGTTGGACCCGGTGCAATGAGCCGCTGGTTTGTTCTCGCTCCGAATTTGCATGGCTCCGGCGCTGCTTTGTGTGTGCGTGTGTTCGTGTTTCCTCCCCATCTTCGCGAAGGGGAGAGAGATGAATAATAAGAAGAGAACGGAAATATGCATGTAGATATTAAAAGAAAAGGAAAAGATAAAACGAAAAGGAAGAAAAACCACCCATGTGGCTGGTTTCAGAGCAGGGGGAAGTTGCATGGGGGTGTGAAAGGGGAGATGCAGAAATGCGGGTGTAGTGTCTCCGTCTCTTTTTCTCTCAGATCATTATTATTATTATCATCATCATCATTATTATCATTATTATTATTACCAGCCCCTATCTGCAAGGATGCTGATTATCTTTTTCTATTGATAAAGAGAAGGGGGTGTTGGCCTTGGGGAAACAGCTCCTAATTCCTGCCTGATTCGAGAAGGAAAAAGAAAAAAGGGAAAACCTATTCCCTCTTTGTTTAACCCCAGATTATCTCAGCAGCATTAGCAGGGCCCGGCAGGGGGGAGGTCCAAAACCGGGTCCTTTTTCCTCGGAGCCAGTTGCTGTACACAGACAACAAAAATATTCAATAATACAAGTAAAAAAATGAAGTAACAATCTTGGGAGCTCTGCCCTGGGCCGTGTCCTCTCCGTAACCCCCCGATTCCTCGCTCCCGGCTGTTTGTACAGCTTACCTGTCCTGTTCTGGTACCCTGGAAAAAACCAGCCCAGCAAACGTAACTTAATCCGCTTTCAGTCAATTGTCGTCTAAAAGGGGGTAAAAGAGGGAGGGGTGGTGTTTGTCTGCCTATTCCCTCCCCGAGGTGCCACTCGCAGCGATGGGCACCGATGGGGACAGAGGCAGAGGGTGGCCCCTGGGTCCCGGCATCAGAAAATGCTCCCTAAATACCTATTTTAATAGGAAGACCTGGAGGAAAAATGGGGGGGGGGGGGGGGGGGGGGGGAAGGCCGCTTTAGTGCCATTTGGTCATTTTTAGGGCAGGGGGAGGCTGGGTAACCACCCCATTTCCCCCAGTTCGGGTGAGTTTTATTATTATATTTAATTGTCGTTGATTTGATGTATTTAATCATTTATTTTCCCTCTTTTGGGGACTTTCAGTTATTTTTGATCAAGAGCGTTTCCTCCTGACTTTTTTAGCACCAGAACTGGCCCCATTTTCTTCCCAGATGTTGGCTTCCCCCCCCCCCCCCCCCCCCCATTACCCCAGGCAGAATTAACCCCCGAGCCCCCGGGCCTTATCTGGCGGCTGGTGGCCAGCTTGGGGCTAATTGCTCCAACAATGGGCTCCTCTGAAGGCCGAGCTGTCACTGGAAACCCTGCGGGAAGGGGGGGGTCGGGGGTGGGCCGAGGGGCTGGAGCTGCAGCCACAGCCTAGGAAAAGGACGGTCAATGCCAGCGCTCCTCAGGATCACAGATTAATCCGGGGGGGGGGGGGGGAATGATGGGATTGCTTTTCTCTTTCTTTTTATTTCCTCTTTTCCACCCACTTTTATGAAGGGGGTGGTTTTGCCCTCCCCATCCCTCTTTCACCCCCGGCTGGGGAGGGGATAGGAGCATCGCGTCTATTAGCGTGATAATGTAGAGAAAATGACAAGCGCAGGAAACTAGATGTGAAAGCGAGTGTTCTTCCCCCAAATCTGGGGCTAGGGCTGCGAGGAGCAGGCGGTGCGCAGGGTCCCGCAATGCCACCCTTTAACCCCCCACACGTCGGGGCAGGACGGGGCCCTCGGCGCTGTTCCCACTTCTTCCTCCTTCGCCATTGATTAGACTTGGTGTAGCTCTTGATGCATTTTAATTTTATATGTATTTTATTACTTTATTTTAATACATTTTATTGTTTTATTTTATTTTATTTAATTTTATTATTCCCTTAAAAATCATTATTTCATTTCATTCTCTTATATTTTGACATTATTCATTTTACCTCGCATTAAACATTCCGTACCCACCAAAAAGCTGAAGGAAAATGGTTTTCCCCTACCCCCGGACAGGGAAAAGACACATTTCTTCGCTGCTTCAGCAATTTTGTGACCTCCAGACGGAAATTCCCCTCCTGTGGCCCCACGGCTGTAGGTCCCAGGGCTGTAACTGCGGATGGAGGTGGATTTGGGAATCTCAGCTCACCTGGCCCAAAATTCCAGCTCGGCACTAAGAACCCCCCCTCCCTCCTCTTCCCCCCCCCGCCGGTAACGATATGTTAAAAGAGATTTCTTTTTAAAGCGACTTTTCCTAAGTGCTGGAGCCCACCCTCGCCCGCAGGGTCTGCTTGGGAGCTGGGGAAGTTTGGGAAGCAGGGATAAAGAGGCAAATCCCAAGGAGACACTTTGCCCTCCTGGCCATAAAACGCTTAAATTTGGGGTCGGGGAGTGGAAAGTTTGCGCTCTTGCCTGCAAATAAATCCATTCCTCCTCTCCCGTGCACCCCAAGAACTGGGGGGATCACCCTGAATTTTACGATTTTTAGTGCAATGACTACACAAAGGTGCATCCCCACGGAGGAGCGCGATCCCTCAGCTCTCTGTCCCCGCGGATGGGCAGCACCGGGGGCTTAAAACCGGTTTTAAAGCCGGTTTTAAACAGGGCGCCGGGACCGGAGCTCGCTTCTGGCGGCTCAGCTCCGCCGCTCGTCGAGGCTGAACCCAGCCTGGCGCTGGCCCCGTCGCCCGGACACCGTGAGCGGACACGGGGGAGCGGGAGCTTCGCGGAGCCCGGTTCCTAATTAGCTCCCCCCGTATAAAGACTCCAGGGAGACGCTTTCCCCGCAGCCAGGCAGACGCGCTCTTGGCGTGAGCAGACACGGCGCGGAAAGGCACCGTGAGTGACTTTGTCTAATTCCTTGTACTTGTTTTCCCTCTAATTGTTATCATTCCCCCCCTTTTATTTCTCCCCCCTTCTTCTCCCCCTTTTTTCTTCTTTCTTTTTTTTTTTTTTACTTTTCCCCTCCTGCCTTTTTTTTTTCATTTATTTTTTCTTTCCCATTTTCTTTAGTCTTTCCTTTCTTTTCCTTTCGTCTTTCCCTTCCCTTTCCTCTTTCCCTTTCCCTTTCCTTTCCTTTCCTCTCCTCTCCTTTCCTCTTTCCCTCTCCTCTCCTCTCCTCTCCTCTCCTCTCCTCTCCTCTCCTCTCCTCTCCTCTCCTCTCCTCTCCTCTCCTCTCCTCTCCTCTCCTCTCCTCTCCTCTCCTCTCCTCTCCTCTCCTTTCCTTTCCTTTCCTTTCCTTTCCTTTCCTTTCCTTTCCTTTCCTTTTCCTTTCCTTTCCTTTCCTTTCCTTTCCTTTCCCTCTTCTTACTCTTCTCTTCTTCTTTTCCCCTCTTTCTTCTTCTTTTTCTCTTCTTTTTCTTATCCTCTTCTTCCTCTCCTTCTCGTCCTCTGTCACTCTCCTCTCCTCTGTCACTATTTCCACTCTCCTCTCTCCCTTTCCCCTCTTCTCCCCCTCCCCTCTCTCTCTTTCCCTCTCCCCTACCTCCCGTCCCGCTCCCCCCGCCTCAGCCCCGCTGTCCCTGCCCGGTGCCGCCATGCCGCCGGGGCCGCTAGGGGATGCCCTGGCTCAACGCAGCGCCCGGCCCGGCCGGCGGGGCTCGGGCCCGCAGCCAATCAGCGCCTCCCGGGGCCGGCTCCCCAGTTCCTGCTCGCCCCCCATTGGCTGCGGCCGCGGTTGGCGGCGGCCCCTGCTGGGAGGCGGCGGGGCCGGGACAGGGGTAGGGACCGGGGGTAGGGACCGGGGGTAGGGACCGGCTCCCCCCAGTCCCCCCAGCCCACCTCGGGCCTCAGCTCCCGTTTCCCTTCCCCTGGCTCCTCGCCTTGTCCCGCATTGGGATCTCCTGCAAAACGCGAAAGAAACCACCCTGAACTACCCCAAAACCGCGTTATTCCCACACGCCGCCGTTCCCTGCGCGTACATCCTTGCTAACGACAATTAAATCCTTCACGAGAAGGAGCCGCTCTAAACCCGCCGCTGTAGGAGCAGGGGCAGCTCCCGGGGGTCCTGCACCTGCCGGTACATCCCGACTCATCCCGGCTGCTCGCGGGGGTCTCCGGTCTCTCCTGCCCCTTCCCGGGATGCCTGAAGGAGAAGAGAACCGGTCCCGTCCCCCCCCGGAGTGGGCATTGGCAGAGTTTGAAGGCGAGCGGGAAAACTTTTCCTCCTTAGAAAAGGGAGAAATAAGAAATAATTAAAGAGCAAAGGGGCGGGGGGGGAGGACTCAAAGTTGGTCCGAAGGGGTTCCGGAGGGGGCGGCCGGTGCGTCCCGCCGGTCCCCTCCTCGGGCGGGGACAGGCTCCGCCTCCCCCGGGCTTATGACACTGGAACCTCCTTAAGTTGCGTCTCGCCACAGCTGTCTGTAAGCACTGAGCCGGCTGGCGCCATCCTGCTCCTTTCAGAAAGAATGCCTTCCCTGTGAAAAAAAAAAAAAAAAAAAAAAGGAAAAAAAAAAATGAGTGAGAGAGGGAGGAAAAAAAAATAGGGAAAAAAAAAAAAAATAGAGCGAGCGAGCACAATCTGATCTGATCAAGCACTTTCAGCTTCATCCCTCCCGGGTCACACACTGCTTCTCCACCAAGGTTTGTGCGCAATTTCTTTAGCAACTTGTCGCTTTTTTCCTCTCCCCCCCCCCCCTTCCCTCCCCGTTCTCCTTTTCTCCTGCACCCACACCCCCTTCTGCATCGCTTCCCCCCCTTGTATCCCCCCCCCTCCTTTCTCCTTTTCCCCTTCTTTCCCCCTTTCTCGGTTGCATAATAATTAATGAGCAATCAAAGTGACTGCGGAGCAGAGAAGGGCACAAGTTCTCACCGGCTTGAGCCGCTGGAGCTTCTCAGGTGCAAATGGAGCAAATAAACAAATAAACGAACAACCGCGATGACAAAAAAGGAGAGCGAGCCCCCCAAAACCCACCCCCAGTGACCCAGCGAGTGCAGGAGGAGGGCGGTGAGAGCTGCTCCGAGCAGGGAGAGAGCGAAAGAGAAAGAGGCGCTGGGAGAGGTGGGTCCAGGGCAGAGCAGGCGCTTCCCAGGGATGGCTGCCGAGGGATGGGATGGGTTTTCTGCTGCCTAAAAAGTCAGGTGCTAAAGTTCAGAACTTCTCAAGCACGTTTCTCTCTCTTGCCTCTCCCTCCTCTCTCTCTCTTTCTGCTCCTTCCCTTTCCTCTTTCTCGTTACAGGTGATCAAAGAAGAGAAACATCTGCAAAAGAGCGGAAGATACCGAGGGGATCTCACTTCGTAGAGTTTTTTATCCCCTGAGTTTGTTTTCCTTTTTTTCTTTTTCTTTTTTACATTATTTTTTCTTCTTTTTTTCTTTTTCTTTTCTTCCTTTTTTTTTTTTTTTTTTTTTTTTTTTCCCCGGAATCGACCTTTTCTCACCATACCCCCCTCCCCTCCACTTCGAACAAACTTAACCAGAAAGCATCCCCAGACTCGCCGAGCACTTCCCCCCCTCTCCCAATAACTCCAGCAGCGTCTCTGCCTCCGTGCCTTGCTGAGGAGGAGGAAGAGAGGAAGAGCAGCGGCGGAGCAGCGGGCGCGGAAGATGGAGGTCTCCACGGACCAGCCGCGGTGGGTGAGCCACCACCACCCTGCCGTGCTCAATGGGCAGCACCCGGACTCACATCACCCCACGCTTGGCCATACCTACATGGACCCCACGCAGTATCCTCTCGCCGAGGAAGTGGATGTACTTTTTAATATCGACGGACAAGGCAACCCCGTCCCGCCCTATTACGGCAACTCCGTGAGAGCCACCGTGCAGAGATACCCCACGGCCCATCACGGTGAGTGCCCTGCAGACACCGAGATCCCGGCCCCGGCCCCGGTGGCTCCGCGCTGCCCCGAGCCCAGCGGCCCGGGCAGACCCTCTCCAGCCAGCGGGGAAACGACGTCACGGGTGGATTTTGGGGTGGGCTTGTTGGAAATAACCCCAAATCCAGGCTGTGTTCCTCCCTCCCTTCCTTTCTCTTTCTTTACCTATTTCTTGTTAAAGTATTATTTTTCTCTCTTTCTTCATATTTCTTTTATTCTCTTATCTCTTTTCCTCTTTTCTATTTCTTTTTCTTTCCCTTCTTTCACCTTTCCCCCCTTTCTCTTCTTTCTTTCTTTACCCTTTCCTTTCTTTCTCCCTTTCTTTACCCCTTTCCCTTTTCTTTCTCTTTCCCTCTTTTCTTTATACTTCTTTGCCTTTCTTTATCTTGCTCTCTTCTGCTCCTCTCTTACCTCTCTCCCTTCCCCCCTTTCTCCCCCTCTCCTTCCTTCTCTTTCTCTCCCTTTCATCTTTCTCCTGCTTTATTCCTCTTCCCCTCTTTCCAGCCCCCGCCCCGCTTCAATTAGGTGAACAGTCAGGGTTTTCATGCGGTGTTTAGTTTTTGCACGATTAAGCTGCTCTGGGGCAGAAAAGCCGGCTGGGGAGCAGGGGTGTGAAGATGACCCCGCTGTCCTCACGCTTGGGTTATTCCATTGGCACTCGGGAAGCTCGCTAGGGCTTGGGTCGAAACTTCCACACATGCACCCAGGGCCTCACCACGGCGTGTGTTAAAAATAAGAGAGAAAGACAAAATAGAAGTGCCTTGCTGTCGTTAGGTATCAGCCCGGTTGTGTTTCCCTGAGGGTCCTGCAGGAAGGTAACGATCCACAGTGTGAGTTTAGTTCCTGGGTCACAGCTTTTAGAAAGGAGGTGAAATACCTGGCGCCGATGGGGCCCAGCTCCACAGAGGGATGAGCGCTTTGGGGCCATCTTTTAGGAGGAATTGGAAAGATGCAGCGTTCGTAGCCGGAGTTTACCTGCGTGGTTAAGAAAATAGCGAAAAGAATTCAAACAAAAAAAGGAGGGGAAAAACAGATGGTGATTTGTGAAGCCGGGCAGTGGCCTCTGTCCTGTCGAAATCTAAATACCCGAGGTTCGCAGTGCAAATCACCCCAAAATCAAGGAGCAGAAAGCGGGATAAGTGAACAGAGATGGAGGCAAGCCGGTTAAGGGGCTGCTCCCGGCCCTCAGCTACTTGTTGAGCGCGGGTCTGCATTAGGCTCCGCTCAGTAACCGCATTGTTCTGCTATTAGACCCTTTAAAACAATTATTTCTAAGGATCAGCAGCCTTTGTCCGTTCTTTCTTTGCTTTTCTCTCTCTTTTTTCCCCCCCAATCTATCAGCAGAAAGTGGAAATGCGGTCTCTCTGATCTCGCCTGAATATTATTTACTATGTTACTTCCTGGAGAAGATAATGAATCTTGACCCTTTCTATTCGTATAACCCACCTTCCCTTCCTTTCGAGCAGTTACTTTCAGTATTGTTCACAAATGCCTGGTACGGTGCAAAAGTAGCTTGGAGATTTTCTAGACACTCACAAGCTCCCATGCAAACATAACGTGTCCACACTGCACCGGCTCCTTAACTCGCCCTGGCTCTGTAGATCTCTGTTTGCATCTCTCCTTCTGTATATTTAGCAGCCTTTACACACATATCACGATACCTACAGAGGCTGAGGCTCTCTAGTTGTCAAATCCTTTTCCAGGGCTCTATTAGCAGGCACAAACTTGCTTTTTTTCCAGTTGAGTAACTGTGGTTTTCAGCTTATAGCCGTTTGCACGAGCTGCTGGGGATTTTGGGTAGATTTGAGGTTTTTGGGGGATATAGTTTTATTTCTTATAGAGAGGGCAAAGATGAGTTTAAAATATTAGGTACCATCCCTTAAGAACATTTATAACCCAAAAATTAAAATTAGGTTTGACTGCGTAAATCTAGCCTAGTGAATCTGTTCTGTGTTTATTTCAAAGCCCAGGTCTCTGTTAAAATACAAGTGAAGGACCTCCTGTCATAAGAACGGGATGAAGAGTTTCCTTCGGGACAGTGGGTGCTCTGTTCTTGTGCCATATCGCCATGAAAAAGCCGCCTGACATTTATGTGCAGCCTCATGGAAAAGGGGGGACAGAAAAGAGACAAGCTGGGCAGTTTACAAAGTTTATCGGCTCTGTTGGGAAGGTTGTCGCCAAGTTTGATGGCACCTTCTGGTCTCCTTCGTTTGGCCAGCATATTCCCCGGGTTTATAGCCCAAGGCAGCGTGCGGGAAATTATTTCCCAGCTAAGAAAAATGAAATGAATTCTGCAGCGGGGTCTTGGCAATTTCAGGCAGGATCTTCGCAACAGAGGAAGGGGAAGGGGAGACAGTGAACCCAAATTCTATGTCCCGGGGGGCTGGGGCGGGGAGCACATCCACAAGACGGATCAGGGCTGTTATTTCTTTTGGTTGTGATTTTTTAAAGGGGAGCGGGGTTTTACATCCGAAGTCATTTGGGATGTAGAGCCCTTTCGGGGGGGTGGGGGGGTCCAGGCCGGCCCCCCGTGTGTCCGTGGGGCGAGGGGAGTGTGACCGGTGTGCGGCTGTGCTCTCTCCGCGCAGGGAGCCAGGTCTGCCGCCCGCCGCTGCTGCACGGCTCTCTGCCCTGGCTGGACGGGAGCAAGGCGCTGGGCAGCCACCACAGCGCTTCCCCATGGAACCTCAGCCCTTTCCCCAAGACCTCCATCCATCACAGCTCACCGGGACCCCTCTCCGTTTATCCACCCGCCTCCTCTTCTACCTTATCCGCCGGCCACTCCAGCCCGCACCTCTTCACCTTCCCACCGACCCCTCCGAAAGATGTGTCCCCGGATCCGTCCATCTCCACACCCGGCTCCACCGGCTCCACCCGGCAGGACGAGAAGGAATGCATCAAATACCAGGTGTCCCTGGCCGATACCATGAAGCTGGAGTCCTCTCACTCCCGGAGCAGCATGGCCTCTTTAGGAGGAGCCACCTCCTCTGCTCATCACCCCATCACGACCTACCCGCCGTATGTCCCAGAATATGGCTCTGGACTTTTTCCCCCCAGTAGCCTCCTAGGAGGATCGCCTACCGGGTTTGGGTGTAAATCGCGACCGAAAGCACGGTCAAGCACAGGTAGGGCGTTTGGCTTCTTGATGCCCACTGCTCGGGAGAGGAAGTTATGTGGGAAAGCGGGAGGGCAAAAGGAAAACGGCTTCCCCCCATCCTTCCCGTACAGAGGGATGCGCACAGGCATCTGTGTGGTGAAAGCCCCAGGGCTGGGGGGGGGTCAACATTTCACCTTGCCCTGGTTTATAACCCAGCTCCCCCTTGGCCAGCCCGGGCTTGGAGTGCAGCCCCAGGCCTGTCGGGCATCACCCCAGCTCCTCAGGGCTCCTGCCCGGGGGATGCTCCGGTCCCCCCCCTCCTCCCCAGGCGCCCCCGGTGCGCTCAGCTCCGACGCCTGGGGAGGAAGCGAAACCCAAGGAACCGCAGCATTAGTGTATCTCTGTGTTTTAATCATGGTACTAAATCCCGGCCAACTTCCCCTGCCTGCCCTCTCCGCCTCGCTTTTCCCATGGCCTCTTCCCCACAGATATGGGGAGGGTTTTCCCTTGGTGGGGGGTATGTGAGCACCCCGAGGCATCCCCTAGCCCCATCCACCTCCATTCAAGGGCTTTGCCCACCTCCAGCCCCATCCATTTCCATCCAACGACTTTGCCCATACCTAACGCACCACCTCAGAGCTGACCGCAGGGCCCAGGGTGGGGGGACCCGGGGTGTCCCAGCACTCTGCGCACCCCGCGGAGTGCGGGAGTTGCGCGGCCGCAGGTCCCGATGGCTGAACTCTCCGTGTTTGGACGTTTGTGTGCAGCGGGGCGGGGGGGGTGTATGTATGTATGTATGTATGTATGTGTGTGTGTGCAGAGGCAAGGGCCATTAGTCAAAACTCTCTTTTTCTCTCTCTATTTCTTTTTCCGAGGAGGCTGCTGCAGGGTTGCCTGGCATGAATGAGATCAGTTTTCAGGGTTTTTCCAGGGTGACATTTACTCTGTCTGTCTGAGCAGGGACTGTCTCTATTTAGCTGATATGTTTGAGCTAATCCAATTATTTTCAGACTGCTGCACGCGACAGTTGCATTGTTTATCCAGCGCCAGGAACTTTAATAGAGTCCGGATGCGGTTAGAGTGACAAAAAAACCCAGACCTGTATGTTTTGTACATGAAAGCAGGGCAGAGAGAGAGATGGAGTGAAACAAAAGAGAGGGACAGAGGCTCAAACAGCCCCGGAGCGGCTGCCCCCGTTTAACCGGAGGGGGACAAAACGACCTGGGTATTAACGGGAGCGGCTCGCAGCCTGGCCCCGGTACGGACCGGGTTCTGTGTCGGGGTAGGGACCGGTTGATGCCGGGACGGGCCGAGCTCCCCCGGCCTCCCGCAGCTCCCGCAGGGGCACCGGCTGCGCGGTATTTTCAAACCGCCTTCCCCCCCCTCCCCGCCCCGCTCCGCCCCCCTCGTTGTTTTCCTTTTGCCACTTTCTGTTACTTCACCTTCTAGAGAGACATCTGCGGCTTGTGATAACCCAGCCCCAGCAGCAACACCTATTTTTGTTCCTTTCTTTTAAAGTTGATTTTAGCAAGCTGGGAAGCTCGCAGACAAAGAGGGCTGGAGCTGGAGGAGAACGAGAGGGAATGGGCTGTTTTTGCAGGATGAAAGAGGGAGAAACGGCTGAAAAAGAGAGGTTTCTGTTGTTGTTGTGTTTTGGAGGGGTGGTGAGAGGAGAGGGGTTCAGTGCAAAGGCTCTGGAAAAACGGTTGCCGTTTGTGGTTAGGGCGCGGATGTCTCTTGCTTGAACACAGAGCAGGCTGGGGCAGTGGGGAGCCGGCTCTGAGCTGAGTTAGCTCTGCTCTGGCCGGCTCAGGTCTTCTGCTGCTCTCACATGGGCTGAGAGTGTCATTAAGTGCAAAGAAACCAACCCAAATATACCAAACGCCCACCAAAAATACTCTTCAAACCTCTGAAAGTAGCTGAGCCGCATTCCCGCACCCCCTCTCAATTCCCTTTTCCAAGCTGGGGGTGCGGGAGACCTCCCAATAAGTGGGGTGAGGATAGAGAGGTGGCAAAAAGGAGGAGAAGAAGGAGGGAAAGGTCTTTTGGGATCCCAAATACTGGGGATCGACCAGCAGCCTGAGGATGTGGTGGGGAGGCCAGAGAGGTTTCCTCAAGTTGGGAGGTGCAAGCTTAATTGCAAATTAATCAATAGCAGATATTAGCAGAGTGGCTGTGTATTGACTGGGGCCAGGAGCTGTTTTGGTTGTTGAGATGTGATTATTTTGGGGGCCTTGATGAGGTTTGACCTGAGGCCAAAGGAAGATTCTCCCCTGCCAGGCTCATGGGAGCTAGGGCAGTGCTCCAGGAACGACCCTGGGGTCCTTGGAAAGGGGAGCATGGGCTTACATTGGCTATCCATCCATCTCGGGGGAAAGGGATGGAGGCCCCTTGCAAAGCCTGCCAAGGTTTGCCTGGCCCGTGTGGCAACACAGGGGCTGGAGGGCTGTAGAATCCCTAAATCCAGAGGTGAGGGGGGAATTGTCATCCTGCCACAAAGGAGCCCCTTGAGCCACCATGGGGTTTGAGCTGTCACTGTCACCGTCCCTCTTCTGCTGGGACATGGGCCTGATGCTGCCTGTGGGGTGATGCCGGGGAGGCGGATGGGATGCCAGGGATGTTGCTCAGCCATGGCCTTGGAACCTTGCTTGGACATCCTGAATTTGGACAGGTCTGGCAAGGCCTGACAGGGCTGCAACTTGTATGGGTTTGTTTTATTTTGGGGGCGGCCTTTTCCCAGCCTATTTTACCTCTGCTTTCCCTAAGTGAACTATGTGCTCTCTTGTTTCCAGAAGGCAGGGAGTGTGTAAATTGTGGGGCTACCTCAACCCCTCTGTGGAGAAGAGACGGCACCGGGCACTATTTGTGTAACGCCTGTGGACTCTATCACAAAATGAACGGGCAGAACAGGCCCCTGATCAAACCCAAGAGAAGGCTGGTGAGTCTCCTTCCATTTCATTCTTTCTTTACCTTCTTCCGCAACTTCTGCTTCTTGTCTGCAGCTCAGGATGGACAGGGAAGCTCAGCCAGCTCCAAAATCTCTTTCCACTACATCAGAGGTCTGGGAGATGGGGATGCTCGGAGTGATGCTCCTAGCTGCTGTGGGCCTCAGCTGTTTGGCCTTCTTGCAAAAGGAAAAACAGGTTAAAAAATCAAGACCGAGAGCTTCTTGTAAACCAGGACAGAATTTTCTCTCAGGTCACAATGGGGCAGATGCGTCCCCTGCGCACTTTGGGATGGTAACCCAAGGACAATGGGGACAGTGGCTCTTTCCATGGGCTAAGGGCAAAGTAATCATTTCCTAGTGACCAAAGAGATCAGTATCAGGAGAACAGGATTTCTCCTGGGCTTTCCACACTGCTGTCTTTCCCTTTCCGAGTGTGTTTCCATCCCCTTTGGTTGGCTCTGTCGTGGAAAGGGGACCTAAGCTAGGTATTGGGTACCGCTAGGCCATCGCCTGGACTTTGGTCCTGCAAGACTCTTGGCTGATGCTCCTGGTGCCACGTGTGGTCATTTGTACCTCAACTATGTGGGTCTAAAATCATGTCATTCCTCTCTGAGTTGGTGTGAGCATGACCACAAGGTAGGGGATGACAAAGGCTGGTGAGTGTGTGAAGCTGAATGTGTGCCTGGGGTCACAAAAGCTGGAGGAAGACAAAATGATTAGCTATATCTGAAGTCCCAGTTGCAAGCCTCAGGACTGTACAGTGTACAGGCAATAAGTTACAGCATCCCCAGTGATCTACTTACGGATTTCCCTGGAAGCCACAAAAAGGTCTGGAAGCTGTGGGCATGGGTAATAAATGCATTGCAATAGATCTGGCAAATAATCAGGCAAACCACAAGGGGAAAAGATACATCAAAATGGGGGGAAAAAATATGTTCCCTGCTTGGGAAGTTATTGAAGGTTTTGAATTGGGGCACTTTTGGTTTCGTTATTGTTCAAAATGTGGATGGGCTCCTGGAGGCCACTCAAAACGCGGAGGAAAAGCAGCTCTTGCCTCTCCATGGAGTTTCTGAGGTGATGGATGCATCCGGCCTTGCATAAGGCTTGTGCCTGGCATGGCTGGATCCTGCGGGAAGGAGAGTGGTAATACAAGGTTTATTGACCTTGTGCTCCCCATGAAGGTGCTCAGGGCTTCGGAGAGGCAACTCTTAGGCATGGATTCAGCTTCCTCGCCTGCAAAACTGGACTGGCGTTATCGGACCAGCTTTATTGCCATAGGTGCTGGGAAGTGTTTGCAGGATACGGCCCCAGGAGGGGCTGCACTGCGAGGGGCAGTGGTGGCAGCTCTGTCTGGCCCTGTGGGTTTGGGGGAAGACGTGGGTTTGCTCCTCCACCCCCAAACTTCCCGCAGATGAAACTTCTCCTGTACGGGAAAAGCCTGCATAGGAAAACGCTGGTTTCCTTCATCTTTCACAGCCGTGTTAGAAAAAAGGAAAAGCTTTCTAGGGAGGGAAGTAGAGGCTGGGATTTTGATTCTTTTGGGCAGCTCTTTTGCTGCCTTCTCCTCCTGCCCCCGGCCCTTGTGTCTTAAACGCCCCCCCCCCCCCCTTCATTTTCTTTTTCCTTTCCTTTTTTTCCCTCCTCCTCGTTCTCTCTTTATGTGTAAAGTGAACTTCCTAGGAAAAAGCTGCCGGATATCTGAGCCCTGGAGATAACTCCTAAACAACAGCTCTGTTTCCCCAGCCCAAACACACAGGAGCTTGAGCGTATCCAAACAAGCGGAGGGGGAGGCAGAATAGGAAAGCGGCTGGAAAGAGACAGGGGGGAGAGCTTTCAAACACTGTCTGATGGAACCACGAAAGAATGTCCCGAGTCACCCTCGGCCCGGCACATGTAAAACGAACTGTATAAATAAATACGTTGTAAAAGGTCATTCTTGGGGAAAAAAAAATAGGAAAGAGAAAGAAAAAAGGTAAGGAGAGACCTTGCCTTGCATAATCACTCCAATCTTGCGCATTTTAGTTACAGAAAGTTCCCTTTCTTTAAATATCTTTGCTAAATGGGAACTTTTGAATTTTCTATATATATTTCTTATCCAGCACTGCCTGGGGAGAAAAAACCCAAGAGAAACATTCCTGCTGCTGTTTGAATCTCTCTTTATTTCCCCCAGAAGACACAAAAGCTGGGCCCGCATTTACTTTTCATGTGCATCGACGTTGATGTGTATCTGCAGCTTGACTTGATCTTTCCTCACTTGTGAAGGCGAGGGGGCTGAGGAAGGTGACATGTGATGGAGGGTCAGGCTGGGGATCCAGCGTGTGCTCCTCTGCCTCTGCCACAAATTCCCTGCATGACCTTGGCCTGGTTTCGTAGGCTCTGATTCCAGGCACGCTAAAGCTAATGAAAGGACTCCAATGGGTGGGAGAGAGAAGGCAAATAAATCCTTTAGATGCTGAGAACCCAGCCCAAGGTTTATTAAATTCAATGGATGTCTTTGTTAGGGCTTCCTTTAGGGAAGATGGATTGAGTTTTGTTGGCCGAGGGGGCCTAGACAGCTCTGCTTCATCTTGGGGGGAAGATCTGGAGATGTTGCAGGAACAGGCAGGTAGTACCACACCACCACAGTCTGTAGATGGGGTCTGTAGCCCTCTTGGAGACCATTCCCATCCCTGTTGAAGCCAATGGTAGTCCTGTCACTGCTGTTTCTGAGATAAAACCTTCCTTTAGTTTTTCTTCCTTTTCCTATCTATGTGGATGCAGAGGTTTCCATTTCTGTGTCCAGTCATGCTGGTTTTTGAAGGATTATAACCAGTTTCTCAGAAGGCCCCTGCACATGCAGCCGCATTTAGCTGATGCTTGCAGGGTTGTGAGTACCCCATGCAAATCCAGACACTGAATATGCCCCTTAACTAAGCATGTTTATCAGTGCATGGTTCTTCCCACATCATCCTCAATTCCACCTTCTCATCACTACCAGCACTTCTGAAGTTGTGCGCTTGCTCACACGCAGCTTGGTCATGGGGGTCTGGTCCTGCAGATGATATGGGGCACCCTGTTAGTCATCCCACTACTTGCATGGCCAGGCTGGGACTGGTGATTAGCATAAGTGGATGTCATTGCTAGGAGCTTTTACAATAGCGTTATTATTCATTGTTTCCTGCTTGGTGTTGGTGTCTCCGGCAAAAGTCGGTACAGCATAAAAGGTACAGCCTGGGACCAAAAGAGCACAGAGTTTAAAACATGCAGCTAATGATGCTGAATTTTTGTAGGGGAAACATGGCAGATGGAAGAGGTTTGAGAGAAGACAGTAGATGTTGTGATTTATTTGCTTATTTAATGTCAAGAGTTTGTTTGAAGGTAGCAAGGTGGTGACCAGGCATGTCTTTTAAATATGCTTGCCATAAGAGAAATTATGGCGAGCGCCGTGTAGAAACCCCAAATATCTTCAAAGGGGATGTTTCCCCTGTGTGGGCTGAGTCAAATATCACTGGTTTTCAGAAATTTCCCTAGGCTTGATTTTTGGGTCTGATAAGGGCAAAGCTGCCATTGAGAGACTCAATCCAGCCACTGAGCCACCCGTGCTGGTGGGAGCCGATGGGGCAAAGACCTCCAGACTTGTCCCCAGGGTCTCAGTGAGAGCCCGGCTCTGCAGCTGGCTGTGTCTGTGCTGCATTTGATGTGTGTGTATTAACCTGGTGATTTTGATGGGAGCCGAATTTGGTGCCGTGGCATGGTCTGGAGGAGGAGAGGACAGAGGCGTGCGTGTGTATCTGTTTGGGGCCCTGCTGTTGGTGGTGGGATGCTTCAGCTTCTGCTGGCGCTGGGATTTTTGCAACCAAAGACCCATGTGCTATTCCAAGCTCCTGCTGGTCATCAGCACGGAAAAATCAGCTGAAGGCCTCCTCAGGCTTGAGATCGGCTCATTTCAGCGTGGTTTATGGTCAGGCAAAATGGAATTGTCCCCATGGGCAGGCAGTGAGAGTTGTTTGCTGTCGGATCCGGGGCTCTGTAATGCTTCCTAATGCTCATGGGCATTGTGTTATTTATTTTTTAGGCGGTCCTTTTTGTCTAATTAAAAGGGAGGAAAAAAAGAAAACTTCTTTATCTAAAACAAAACCAACCCGTCCTCTCTCCACCTACGCCACATTCAATTATGATTAAAATTGCAACATGACCTAACAAGAGTTGGTATAAACGCTCACGCTGTGCCAGTGTCCGTGTTTGCATTTTGGGTTTGTTGTACGGGATCCAAAGATGCGTTATTTTTCCTTTTAGACGTTAGATGTGCTACAGTGTGCGGCTGTGTGGGGTGAGGGGTAAATTTGTAACAGTAAGAGCACAAAAGGGAGCATTAAAGGCTCAGTTCTGCAAGGTGCCAAGCATTGCTATGATCTGGCAAATCGCTTAAGCACATGTTTTAACTTTAAGCACATGAGCAGTCCCATTGAAAGCGACGCATTGGGATGAAATCAGAGCTCTGGGAGTGTGTCATATTGATGAAGAAAAGAGAGGACAGGGATCTAAAGGTCTCATTTTTTTGTAGGAGCTGTAGGCACTTGCACACACGCAAACATGCATAGTCATCCACATGGAAGTCTGCAAACTCCTTTTCCTCCTTCAGTGGCAGAAGGACAATTTGTTTGCTGAAGTTACAGTTTTGAAATGATAAGCACGAATTCATGCATGTGAAAGGAGAGCGACTTGGCTAAATTTGGCTTCCCTAAATCATTATCACAGCTAACAAAAAAGCTTCTGTATACACTTTGACACGTAGACTTTTTTTTTTCCCCTTGTTCCTCCCCCTTTATGAAATGGTAAATTCTTCTTTCAGGCTCATTACCAGTCCTTAAATAAACATGAAGGTTTAGGCTGCAAGAGGGTGTAATTAAAAAGTTGTGATTCTCGCTCTTCGCCACAGTGTTATTTCCGCTCTGGAGCCTGTATCCTTTGAAGCCGAGCTGAATTGACGGGACAGAGCTGTGCTTGCGGTCGGACCAGGCGAGCAGCTGCCCACCATGCCCAGTGTGGGTCTTACCCAGTGCTCACTGGAGCCAGCGTGACTCATGCCATTGACTTCAACGACTGTTGGTTCAGGCCCTGACTGCAGAATTAGACCCCTGGGGGGTCTGAGAGAATTAAGATGGAAAGACATGTTGGCATTTAAATAACATTTTCCCCTCTGGAATGGGCTGTGCCAGCGCTGCTAATTTTGATGAGTTCTATCAGAGGTTTAGCACTCACTTTTAGGATGCCCTTTGGCACCTGATTCAGTTCATATATAATTTGGGATTAAAGTTCCTTGGGGATTTTTTCCTTTCTTTTGCAGAATTGCTGTTTGTTCTCACCAGCTAGTTTCTGGAGGTCCCTGTCAACGTGCGTCAGTCTTGCGGGGTTGATGTTTTCGCTCTTGGAGATTTTGCTGATGGCATCTTTTTTCTTTCTCTTTTTAATATAATTTTTTAACACGGGTGCTTTGCTCTTCTTCCCTTCCCCTTCTCTCTCCCCCTCCTTCCCCGCAGTCTGCAGCCAGGAGGGCGGGCACGTCCTGCGCAAACTGTCAGACCACCACTACCACCCTGTGGAGGAGAAATGCCAACGGCGATCCCGTCTGTAACGCCTGCGGGCTCTACTACAAGCTGCACAATGTAAGTGTGACTGTAACACTCCATAACGGGGCCTCAGTTGTGGTGCTTGATGCTCCATACTCTTCCCTGACTTTAGGTTTTCCAGTCGCGGGTAGTGCTGATGCCTCCTTTATCCCTTTGGGGACATTAGGGGTTGGAGTGATGAGCCGGCATCCCCTCAAACATAGCTGATCTGACTAGGAGAGGTATAAAACAGAGCTGTTCATGGGTAATGTTAGAGCTTTCCCATGCCTGAGCCAAGAAAGGAGGGGTGGATCAACACAGAGAGACATTATCCGCTGCTGATTGGGCTCAGTGTGTTGGAAAAGACAACACGCCGTCCTGCAAGCTGATACCCCTTCTAGGCATAGCTTGGTTCCTCCAGCAAATACAAACTCTGGAAAAAAAGCAAAATGTGCCAGCAACTATTTAGATCTTTCTTGGGTTTGCGGCTGCCTTTGTCCCGTCCCTCCGCCTGTCCCCAAAGATGATTTATTTAGGTCTTGTGTTCTGCCCTGGTTGACGCAAGTGATTCCTAAACCAAAAAGGACTTCATTTAGTTAGTGGGTCGCAGAGTCTGCTCAACCTGTGATGTGAATTTTAAAGCATCTCTCATGGAAGGGAAGGAAAAAATGCAATGAAATGGCTGGCAGATTTAATCTAATGTCTCCATGCAGAGCCAGCTTGCAGGAATCAGGGATATGTGCCCGAGGGAAGGAGCTAAAGGGATCTGAAAATTCTTCTACTGAATAATACTGCTAACAAAGGAGTCTTAAGGCTACTCCTGCTACTCTCACTCCACATGTGGCATTAGAATAATTAGTATGTCAGAAGAAAAGACTTTCAATTTCTTTGCTTTGATAGATCTTACATTTTTTTCTTCCCAGTGGTCATTTGCTTTATGTTGGGCCTAGAAATCTCAGGCTATGTTTTGCCCTTCTGTCCACCCATGCAAACACATCAAAGACGGATCGGGTTTCCCGGAGCACCCAACCCTTGTGGTGTCTTAGTCCCCTGCATTTGTTATTTCAAGCTCTTTGGTTTCCTGTGATGAGTAAACAAGTTTGGATTAAGCAGGACAAAAAAAGAAAACCCAACTGTCAACCAGGCTAATTTTCACCTGTTTTGTGAGAGGCATCTCTCTTGGAAGACAGGAAAACGTGTTTACCCTGTAGCAAGCAGGCGTCCCAGCACGTTTCGAGTCCCATGTAGCATGCAAAGCTTGTCATCAAACTCTCAGTGTGGTCACTGCAAACAAAGGGGGTGGACCCAGAGTGAAAGCTCTGAGACTACCACAAGAAAGTGTTCTGTTTGCTATTTCCAGGGCAAGAAGAGAGAAAGAGCCAGATTCACTGGAGGAGTCTGTGCTTGTGTTTTCATTTTGGCCTTGTAGCCACCAGTAGTAGGACTTATATAGACTGGGAGACAGACAGGGAGACCTATACCTGGGCTGCTCCCCTTGTACCTTGGCAAAGCCCTTTGAAAAAGGTAGGCTCTTCTCAGGTTGGACCCGACGCCTTTGACACCTCACCTTTTCTTGGATGAGATGATTTTTACCCTTGAAGAAGGTATAGTTTCTCCCTATAAGTATAAAAGGTGGCAGGATGATGGGTTCATATGTGTTACCTGCATTGTAGACACCAGACTGGAAGAATCTCCTTTAAGGTGTCTAGAATGGTGCCTGGATGCTGAGGTTCTCCAGAAATATGCTGCAAGAGCACATCCCGTTCTTTTTCATGCTAACTCTGTGATCCCAGTTGTCCTGAATTGACCCCCTAGACCCACTGTTTAGGGAAACTCCGATCCAGCTGTGAAATCTGTGATATGGGGCAGGCCTTGAGCACATTGGAACCGTTTTCATATTCATTAAAAAACCTGACAGCTGCTTAAAAGCTCAGCACAGCTACTTAGCAAAGTCAAGTAGTATCTTGCCTTACGAGAAACTCCATTAATGGGGCCTGCTTAAATGGAACCCCTAGAGGACTGAGATGCTGTGTGAACAGTATAACTAGACAAGGATACCAAAGACTGGCTGTGAGTGGGTAGATCCTTTGATTTTACCTTTTTAAGATGATGCTTAGTTGTCTCAGTTAGGTCCATGATGGCAGAGCACTGGGGCACTATTCTGCAGCCCAACCTGCTTTAGAGGATGTGACTCTGAAGGCCACATTACGCTTCGGGAGCCAAATACTTCAGGAGTAAGATTTTTGTGAGCAGCGGGATAGCCTCATGGGGGTGCCTTCTCATTTTGGCTCTTGCGAGGCAGGACCTAGGGATCTGAGCTAACTGCCTGGTGAATGGCACCAGCATCATCCTTTAGTCAACTCAAGGCAGGGAGGAAGTTTGGTGGTTGCACATGAGCAAGACTCCTTGGCTGGAGCAAATTGGTCTGGTCTATTCAAGTGCAAGACCCCTTTATGCAGGCTGTGGTCCTGCTCCCTGTATGTAGCTTACCTGCATCGGTTCTGCAGCAGGAGAGGTGTCAGAAATAGAGATGCTCAGTGTAGCTTGTCCATCCTGAACACCTGAGTGTCTGTACAGGTGTTGCATCAATGACAGTGAAAGGTCTTTAGATGCTTGCGAGATAGCTTAACCCTGTTTCAGGCTATGTTACAGTAAACTCATGGCTGTTTTTTATCTTCCTTCCTCCCCATTTTGTTTTTTCTTTGGGTTTAATGAATTTTTCTCGGGCCTTCAGATCTTTACGGTATTTTAATGGATTGATCTGAGGGTGAAACTTAACCAGTTTTTAAGTCCACACTGGGAACATTTGCAGTGAAAAGGCTATTTTCTGTTACGGGGCTATTTTTCTTCATGGGGCTTCATCAGTTTGTTTTACTGCTGACTCCCACAGCTTAAGCAAACCCATTTGCCAGTAGGATATAAGCAGCAATTATAACAGTCTCGGGGTGCATTTAGTGAAGCTGCTGGTGTTTCTCCCAACAAGAACAGGCTCCATTAACACCAGTATTAACAATGACTAATATTTCACAATATTTCAGCCTGTGGCATCCGAGTGCTTTCCATGATACAGCCAGTCTGGAAGATTAACCCCACATTGTAATGACTATGTCTGAAGGATAAATCCGTGCCGGTGACAGGACCTAATTGAGGTCAATGGCAAAATCCCATTGTCTTCAGTCAGAGCAAGATCAGCCTGTCCCCTGGATTTGATCTGTTGAATGTGAGGTTCTCATTGTTGTTTTAGTCCTTCTTAGAAGCAGGATGAGCCTTCACTCACTTCAGGGATGGGGGGAGGGAACCTTGTTGGAGGTGCACCTCTGGCTGGCCTGTGCCCATAGGAATGAGTGAGTTGATGTTGGTTTTGGTACAAGTCCTCAGAAAAGACCTCTTTCACAATATCCTGAAGTAGGGCTGTGAGTCCCAAGAGCAGAGCAGTTGGTGTTTTGCATTTGATAAAACAAAGAGCATAATCCATGCCCGTAATTAATTGGCTCCATCTGAAATTAATGAATTTCATATACATGCACTGGGCTGGTTTAATTTTAATTTAGCATGTGTTTGTCATTTTTATCACAATGGATTTTCATGGAGAAAGTCTTCCCTCTGGGTCTCTTGTTTCTCTACCCCAGAAACAGAGACGAGGCCACGGCTTTGATGTTTTGGGGACTACTTTAATTCTGCTGTGACTGACCTTTGAAGTCACTGGAAGATATTCCAGCGTGCTGCTGCCATTGTGCTGGTCTTACTCCTGGTATTTATCCGAGTCCTTGTCTGCTTGGCACTTGGGTCAGGTACCTGCTAGGAGGGTGAGACCATGTACACCAGGATGATGTGTCCAGCTAACAGCTTGGATGGCATTTCTGCCTCTAGTTGATGGCTATAGCTTTGCCACCATGCCGGGCAAAACTGGTATTCCCATCCGTAAGTTTCGCATCAAATCATGGTCTGGGCCAATCTGTTCTTAGCATTTGAGCGAGACATGAGAGATGTCACTTTGGGGAAGTGCTCGTCGTCCTGCTGGTCACAACACCACGCAACACAGGGTCAGGACCCAGTGCGTGCTCAAAGAGCCAGCACAGCCCCAGTCCCAGCACAAGGCTGGTGTCACCTTGCCAGCACCACCTCCTGAGCTTGCACCTTTGCTGCTTCACCTTAGAAATCAATTCTAGGTGCTCTTGAGTCTGTGTGTCATGATGTGAATTCACACTGGGAGCTGGGGAGGCTAAAGAATGCCTACCCAAATCTGAGCTGGGTTCATCAGGGACTGGGGCTTCCAGGTCTCCTCTAACATTGCTGCCTGATGGGGCTCACTTGGGGCTTCCTCCCAGCTTTGAACCTGGGCAGCGTATCCCTGCTCTCTGGCTTAAAACAGGCCAGGCATAGATTTCCCATCCCAGCCATACGGCTGGAGCATAGGGCCTTCCTTGTGTGTGTATCCCCATCCGCTTGTCGAGGACAGGAAGCCAGGGAGACAGGTGAAGTATTTAAAGCCCATGACATATGAGGTTTTTGCTTGTTGCTGCCCCAGGGCTGTTGGGCTGCACATGGGCAGATTCCTCCTTCCTACATTTAGCTGCTGGGAAGGAGGGCTGCTTCCTCTGGTTCCCTTTATCCATAGGTAGAGGAATTAGCCTAATTTTAGGACAAGATGAAGTTTCCCATCACTGCTGATACAGAGAGCCTGAGGTCACTAATTCATTTGGGGATGAAAAACTCTGGGGTGCTTAAATTGGAAAAGATGAGCCCAGTCCTTTCTTTCCCAGTGCCTGCATCCCCACATATAACGGGAAGCTATTGGATCCTTGTCTCCCCAGTGAGAGAAATCTGTGAATGATTCCCATGCAGGGGGGAAAGGCATTAGGCAGTGGCTGATGAGCAACAAGTGAAACTTTGCTGTGATGTGAAAGAAGGGAGGGCTTTGTCCCTTGCGCTGGTTTAAGATCTTATGGGTGAAGATCTGCTCAGGACCCTTAGAGGGACATCTTTTCATTGTCCTTCACTGGGGCTGAGATAGTAGCTCCTGGTGGATAGCAGATCCATTCTTTCCCCCCTTTCTCCCTTTGCAGAACATCCATCGGCGCTGTCGTGTGCTCGTTTTTAGTATGAAAAGTAGTGTTCAGCCCTGGGGTGACTGATGGGCTCTCCTGCCTTCTGCTGTGGGTGTAATTCTGCAGAGGAGCTAGTGCCATACCTATGTAATTTCTCATGTAGACTCTCACGTTTATATTTTAGGTTGTTTATGGATATTGGATGAATAAAGCTCCTTCCAAGCGTGGTCTTTGGGGCTTTCATGGCACCTGTGCTAATGCATGTTCTCTATGCAGCAGCAAGAGTTTCTTGCAAGAGGTCCAACAGACCCTGCTACCGTTTCCTAACCCTGATGGGTGTGCAGATGGTCATCGCTGCTGTGTCTACCCGTGCAGGAGAATTGAATGCTTAGTTTTCTTACAGATATGTCCGCATGCAAGTAGAAAATGCTTTGCTGGGCAGAGCAGATGCGCGTTTCAACCTCCCTCAAAAAGCCTGAAAGGCCTTAGAAATAAAACCAGGTCAGCTAATGCAAACCTGAAAAGATGGTTGAAGCCAAACCTTTCAAAAGAAGAAAATTAAGATGAAAATAAGACAAAAAAGAAAAAAAAAGACAAAAAAGAAAAAAAATATAGAGAAACTCTTCACAACTCTTTTGTGTTTGCCCAGCTCTTTAATGCCTCTGTGAAAGTCTGAGATCCCTCATAGCACTGAAATCCCAGCAGCTATTGCCACTAATGGTTTTAGATCAGTCAGGAAGCCTCGGGGTAAGATGGTGTCTGCAGGGGATATTTCAAGGTGATAATGACCGGTTTCATTCCCAAACGTGGTGCACTTCCCTAATGTGCAGATAGCTGATTTTTTTGCACATGTTTTGCTCCAGTGAGGCTCTGCCAGCAATTTTCTGTCATCTTGTCTTCAAAAATGCCAACCAAACTTGGGATTTCCTGGTGGGATCTGAACTTTGGGTTAGGAGGGGAGAAGTTGTGTAGCCATGGCATGTGGGGTTTGAAAAGGAAAGAGAGGGGCTGCTGGCTGCTCGAGTGGTGCTGGGCACATGAATCCCATGGTGATGCAGGGAAAAGGGATGGAAGCACAAAAAAAAAAATAACTGGTTTTTGTTTAGATTAACAGACCCCTGACTATGAAGAAAGAAGGAATTCAGACCAGAAACCGGAAAATGTCTAGCAAATCCAAAAAGTGCAAAAAGGTCCATGACAACCTTGAAGACTTTCCCAAGAGCAGCTCCTTTAACCCCGCCGCCCTCTCCAGACACATGTCCTCCATCAGCCACATTTCACCTTTCAGTCACTCCAGCCACATGCTGACTACACCGACACCGATGCATCCTCCATCCAGCCTCTCCTTCGGACCTCACCATCCTTCCAGTATGGTCACTGCCATGGGTTAGCAAGAGACTCCCCTGCTGAATGCTTACGGTCTCAAAGTGAGATTTACTTTATATACTTGCATTTTTGCAGGCGTGTGGTTATGGGTCTGACGTCCCGAATCAAATGGGCGGGGGAAAAAAAAGAATATAAAAAAAAAAAAGAATATTTGAAGGCGTAAAAGAGAAAAAAAATTAAAAAAACACAGAAAAAAACTACAAAAAAACCCACAAAAAGGAAATAAAAAAAAAAAGAAAAAAAAAAGAGAGAAAAAATAATAAAAAAAAAAAGTTTTAGAAAAGTGATGTTTGCCACTTTTTAAAGGAACTCACTATGGCTTCTATGTATTCTTACCCACTGAATCTGGATCCCATTTGTGAATAAGCCATTCAGAACTTGCATTCCCTATTGGACAGGATCTCTAGTGCTGTGAAAAAAAAAGAATAATATGAAATAAAATAAAGTAAAAAGCGCTGAACATTGCATATAACTTATATTGTAAGAAATACTGTACATTGAGGAAGACTTTATTGCATCTGGAGAGCTGTAAAGACAAAGACAAAGGCATGAAGGACTCCGAGAGATTTTTCTTTAGTTTATTTTTTTTTAAAGGAAAACAGACAAAAAAATAAAGAGCAATGGAGGACGATTGAAAAACCAGACAAACAAACAATGCTGACCAAGAGGAAACGCGGTCTTTTGAACAAATGGACCAACTGCCAGTCATGTCTTCTCCTTTGATTTGATTTTATTTGTTGGTTTTGGTTTGGTTTCTTTTTATTTGGTTGCTGGGGAAGGGGGAGGGGGCTGGCTAGAACGGTTGTTGGATGATGCATTAACTAACTAATGAAATAAATAATTGAATCAATAAAAACCTATAGGGAGATCACTCATTTTGGGCCACAGGCCCTTTTACATAGGAAGTACCAATGGTGTCAGGCAATCAGTGTTACCATGCGGACATTGCCAACAAGGGGTTTTCAGATAGCCATTCTCCAGGTCTATATGCATTGTGAACAAGTTCCTGTAATTGTTGTTTGTATGTATAATTCAACGCACCAAAATAAGGAAGATGTAGATTTATTTCATCCTATTATACAGACTGAATGGTTGTACAAATTTATTTACTGCTAGTGATAAGACCTGCTTTTTTTTTTTGTTTTGTTTTGTTTTCGTATTTTTTCTTCCTTTTTTTTTTTTTTTTGAGAATAAACTAGATTAAATTCTGTTGACTTAAAAGTGTTTTGTGCTTGGGGAAAGGGAATATGTTTCTTTATTCTTCTTCTTCTTCTTTTTGTTTTAAAGTTGGTTTGATGGTATTTATTCCATAGTTATCATGGATATGGGAATGTGCGTCTCTGTGCTCATGCTGACAGCCAAAGCAGTGTTTGTAGTGGCTTGAGAATAAGAAAAAACACAGAACAAAGGAAGGAAAAAACCCTCACAAATAAATAGATTGCATATTAGTGTAACCCCACTGTCCAGTGTGTGCTCCCTGTCCCTTGAATCTCAGCCCAGCTGCTGCCGCCGTCTAATGCGAGGCTCCCACATGGAATGGGTCCCTTTTGGTTTCAGTGAACCATGGCTACCAAGGTGGCAAACCTGTGTTGAGGACAATTTGGGATTGGGATAAGTGCAAAGATATGGCAGGGTCCTTATGATCCTGGATACGTTTTGGGCAGTACTAGGAAAGACCCTGAGACTATGGACAGGAACTTGAAAAGCACTTCCTGCTCTGCCCATCGGGTACTCAGTGATATAATCTGGTGGTCTACAGTTGAGATCTTGATGTGAAATCAAGACAGATGGTCCAGACCCTGTCCCTGTGTTTGGAGGAATGGGCAGAACCTGAGACAAAAGGCTGGATTTGATGGTAGACAGAGGTCAATTCCCCAAATTTCAAAGGCCCTCAGGCAGCCCCTTCCTGCAAGAATCTCATTTGAAATAATGCAATTTATATTAATATTATTATTGTGGATAGCAAAACTTAGCTATTTTAATTTGATTTCTGATGGTTTAATCCTTAGATATTGGTCCTCCTCTTCAGCATTTATTCTTCCAGCTTCTTTATGCTATCATTAGGGTTGGGCATTTACTTTCCAAATGAAAGGTTAAACTTCTTATCACTCCGCTCCGTTTGGAGATTTAAGCATGGTGTGATAAGACAGAGGTTGCCACAGCTGTGAGAAAATGCTTAAAACCCCCCAAACAACATAAAAACCTCAACGGACATGACCTGCAAATGACTTATTCATTTATTTGCTTATTTAGCTATGGAATGAAATAACTGAGTTCTTTCACCCAGAAATATGTGTACTCCGGTGTTTCTGTGCCAGGTGGATGGAAAAAATATCACTGCATGTGTCAGAGGCTATTTTGAGCCCACTTTCCCTGAGGTGATAACTGGAAAGGGTTAACAATGCCCTGGTCTAATCCTCTTCTGCAGGATGGCTCACATGAGTAAGGATGTTTCACATAAGAAAGACCACGTCAAAACTTTCAGGATGATTATACAGAGGCCAAATAGTAATTTGACTTTGGAATGGAGGAGAAGGGGAAGAGTACTGACCTTTATTTGTGCTTTTCTTCCCCTGTTTCAAAATGAGCTCAGTTCATTAACTATGAACTGTTAAACTATGTCTACCATAAAGGAGGATTTAGCAGTTGTAAGCGGAACAGACAGTAATTGTTTTGTAATGTCGTATGTTCTTTCCTTTCTTCTCTGTTGATAAAAACATGTAAAAAAAAAGTCAGAACAAATAACACACATTTAAAACATTACGTTAATCACCTTTCTGCTTACTCAATGAGTATTTTAAGCATAAAGACCAAATGTTGAAATAAAACAGAGCGAAGAATTACTGAGATGCAAATGGAGATCTTGTTGGCTCCTGATTAATCATCTGCAAACTGTAAAGCTATTTCCACTTAGTCTGACAAATCAAAGGAAATAATCATCTTTGCTGATATTAAGCTTGAGAGATTATTATTTTTTGATTCGCGATGCTACAACCTTTCCCTCCTTTTGCTCATCAACAGATTGCAGTTGGACTAAGATACTGATTCCAGTATTCGCAGTGGTGTGCTCGTCTATTATTGTGTTTTTGTCTTTCAGTTTACTTCAGAGGGAACTGGCTCCTGAGTTTCTTGCTCTAACGTCTTCCTAAAACCTGAAAACACCTTCTTCTTGCAGTTTCCTTCTGATGTTGTTTCATAGGTCTTAGGGGTATTGAGTGAGATGATGCAGGACTGAGGCCAGCTCAAGACGATGAGCATCCTGAAAAGGACACAAACGGAGGCACTGTGTCTGCATATACTCTAAGAAACACATAGTTCATCTAGAGAGTTCTTCCATCAAGTATCTTCTGTTCTGATGTCAGGAGCAGGATGAATAGGAACTCATACCATGTGCCCCTGATTACTGGCCAAGATGTGAAATTAACATGAGTCTACCAGTTTCTCGGTTATGTCTTCTGTTTCTTTTCTTCGAGAGTAAATATTCCAGATTTTTAATGTGTTGAAGGGTTTTGGTTGGTTTTGTTATGGTGTTTTATTATTTGCTTTGCTCTGTTTACTTACTTCTCTTTAACACCTGAGAAAAGTCGGGTTTACAGAAAAGACGGAGAGCTGTTCCTTTTAAGCAAACATCTTGTGAATGGATACTCCTCCTTTCTTCATTGCTGAAACTGCAGGGAAGAGCTGATGATGGGCAGGCTGGAGCAGGAAAGCCCTCTGAGTCACAGCTCTACTTTGGTAATCTATATTATGCAGAAAACACCATGGAAATCATTACTGGGGTCAAATATTGTGGTCTTCTTGAAGGCAAAATGCCTTCTGGGAATTTGAGTGAGTAATAGCTGCTGTGCTGGTGTGATGGTGGTAACTACATTCTACTCATGATCCAAGCAAAAGTCCACCGGCATTAGTGGAAAGACTCCCAATGAGTAATGCAGTAAGACTTGAATCAAGACCTCCCAATTAATTTCAGTGTTATCACCTTGATTTATCTGCCTTAGTTAACTTTTCAGCTGCATCGGTCTTGTGTCAGTACACAAGACATACACGAGATACTGAAGATTACCAAGCTCAATGCTTCAAGGTGGAAGGAGTGAGAAATGTTGTTTACACAGTATGCAAAAATCTGATTTTTCTCCTGTGCTTGTGAGACCTCACCTGGAGCATTGTGTGCAGTTCTGGTGTCCTCAACATAAAAAGGACATGGAACTGTTGGAACAAGTCCAGAGGAGGGCCACGAGGATGATCAGGGGCTGGAGCACCTCCCGTATGAAGACAGGCTGAGGAAGTTGGGGCTGTTCAGCCTGGAGAAGAGAAGGCTGCGTGGGGACCTCAGAGCAGCCTTCCAGTACCTGAAGGGGGCCTATAGGGATGCTGGGGAGGGACTCTTCGTCTGGGACTGCAGTGACAGGACAAGGGGTAACGGGTTCAAACTGAAACAGGGGAAGTTTAGATTGGATCTAAAGAGGAAATTCTTTCCTGTGAGGGTGCTGAGGCACTGGAATGGGTTGCCCAGGGTGGTTGTGAGTGCTCCATCCCTGGCAGTGTTCAAGGCCAGGTTAGATGAAGCCTTGTGTCTGATGATTTAGTGTGAGGTGTCCCTCCCCTTGGCAGGGGGGTTGGAACTGGATGATCTTGAGGTCCTTTCCAACCCTAACTATTCTATGATTCTATGACTTACGAGTTGTTTTAGGAAGCACCTAAACTCGTATTTGGGTTCAGATTAGCAGTGTGTTTTTCAAGTGATTTCCCAGTAGTTCCACCTTAGGGTGATGAAATTTTACCTTGGCTCATGCAGCATAGTTTCCTTGGAACCCCACCTGATGTGCTACCATACTAATGCGAGCTCAGGCCAAAGGGCCAGGCTAAAATGACTCTGAAGCAACCCTTCAAAATATGCCCTTTAGGTCCTCAGCATGGATTGTTTGTTCCCCCCAGCGTCACTCCTATTAGTGCACACATCACTGTAAAACACGTTTTCCTACTCCATTTTGGTCACCGAGACATCTGATCCACTCAGGACTGGTTGTAGTCTGGGGAAGGACCCGGGTGGGTGATGATGGGACTAAAGGGAATGAACCTGTCTTGTTTTTTGCAGAGTCTGGGAGGTGTTTGGAACAACAGACCAGAAGTTCTTATGGAAAGAACCCTGTAAATGAAGCCCTAAAAATGTTATATTTATCCTTTCCTCTTTCATAGATCTTCTGTATGGCATTGGGAAACTCACATGAAGACAGCCACTAATAATGTGATCATCCCTTTTGGTGATGCCTAATTGTACACCCTAAAGTTTGTTTTGCAGAAATGTTCAGTGGTATCTTAAGCCAAAGGATCTCATGCTTGTTTTAATCCTGCAGAATACAGTAAATATGAAAAATACTGCAAATCCAGTGCTTCATTTCTTCCACCTCCACCCATCCCCAAATCTGAAGAACAGACAGTAACTCCTCTCCTCAAAGATGGGTTGTGAAGATAAATCCATCACTTGTGAAGTGCTTGGATGAGCACCATGGAAAACCCACCAGCTTCAGCAGGTCTGCAGGAAGGAAGGCTTGAGGAGTGAGCAGAATACAGGTCCACTGCTTATGAAGGTCAACATCCTCCCTGTGTCCTCAAGGATGCAAAGGAAAAATGCTTGGTGTGATTGCCCTATGCAGAAGGAGCAATGGAGGTGGAGGAAGGGTGAATAATTCAATCTGGTGTTTCCTAACATTTCAGTGGTTGATTTTTTAATCTTCATGCTGTTTTCTTAATGCATTCTTTTGGTTTCATTCCTCCATAAAGATATACGTGTGCAGGTACAGATAGGTGCTTATTGGTGGCACAGACTCTGTATCTTGTCAGCAAAGGAAGCATGACGTGTGTCAAACCTATGTGTAAGTATGTCTACACCTAGAGAACTGGAGGGCGCCTGTTGTCACCCCTCTGTCTTTGCTGGCTGTATGATGTTCTGTGTGTGCCTGTGTGGATGTATCTAAACTACAGCTCTACGGAAAACGATGCACAACACAAATGTATAGCAAATTTATACCTGTTTCACACATCTCCTTGAGGCTATGCACACTCCCGGGTGGATGTTGGAGCACTCCACCTTAGAAGTACATTTCCCTTGTCTTAACTTTAAATTAAGGCTTTGACCTGCAGCTAAACTCGTTTTTTTCTCTCAAGGTACAAAACACCTGGTTATTTAACCTGTCCCTTTACATTTCCACTCTGGGTTACTGTCAGCTCCAGAGGCACTGATATAATTCATGCAAACTTGTCCTTTGGGAAGACAGAAGTGACTGAAATGCTCAGGGGAAGCTTGTTCGTGAGCCTCACAGGCTGGTGTTCATGTTAACATGGAAAATTAAACCTCTGCATGAGTATTTAGGCTTAGCCCATGAACAGTTTTAGTTCCCAGTTAATACTCTATTGCAATATTATAGTGCAATCATTCACATAACTATTTCTATGTTAGAACCACAGTAATCTTCTTACACTACTTGACTGGATAACTCTTTTCTTGCTAAGACACAAATCAACCAGTGTGTAGATTGGGGTGGTCCCAGTGGCTGCAGGGAGCACTTCTGTCCACAGGTTCAGGTCAGGACACAATCCTTCAGCTCCAATTCTGCTTTTAATTACAGTCTCCCCTCATATTCACCGATCACAGAAGAGATTCCTTTCCCAGCTGTGATCATTACGAATAATTAAGAAGTCAGAAGAAAGCAATACGAACTTCTGTGAATGCAGGTGGGGGTTGAGAGCCACAAAGATGCTCCAAGGGCTGCAGCACCTACGAAGACGGGCTTGTTGTGAGCTGGGCTTGTTCAGCCTGGAGAAGACAAGGCTCCTTAAGGGGAGACCTTAGAGCAGCCTTCCAATACATAAAGAGGCCTAAAGAAAAGTTGGAGGGAGACTTTCTGCAAGGGCCTATAGGGAAAAGACAAGGGCCAACGGCTTTAAACTGAAAGAGGGTAGACTTAGATTAGATATAAGGCAGAAGCTCTTCCCTGTGAGGGTGCTGAGGCGCTGGCACAGGGTGCCCAGAGAAGCTGTGGCTGCCCCATCCCTGGCAGTGCTCAAGGCCAGGTTGGACACAGGGGCTTGGAGCAAGCTGCTCCAGTGGAAGGGGTCCCTGCCCGTGGCAGGGGCTGGAGCTGGAGGAGCTTTAAGGTCCCTTCCAACACAAACCATGCTATGATTCTATGACTGTTGGCTTCTTTTCTTCTTGAAAGAGGTGATCCTACCTCTCTACTCTGCTCTGGTGAGACCTCACCTGGAGCATTGTGTGCAGTTCTGGTGTCCTCAACATAAAAAGGACATGGAACTGCTGGAACAAGTCCAGAGGAGGCCACGAGGATGATCAGGGGGCTGGAGCACCTCCCGTATGAAGACAGGCTGAGGAAGTTGGGGCTGTTCAGCCTGGAGAAGAGAAGGCTGCGTGGAGACCTCAGAGCAGCTTCCAGTACCTGAAGGGGGCCTATAGGGATGCTGGGGAGGGACTCTTCGTTAGGGACTGTAGTGACAGGACAAGGGGTCAAAACTGAAACAGGGGAAGTTTGGATTGGATGTAAGGAGGAAATTCTTTCCTGTTAGGGTGGTGAGGCACTGGAATGGGTTGCCCAGGGAGGTTGTGAGTGCTCCATCCCTGGCAGTGTTCAAGGCCAGGTTGGATGAAGCCTTGTGTGGGATGGTTTAGTGTGAGGTGTCCCTGCCCATGGCAGGGTGGTTGGAACTGGATGATCTTGAGGTCTTTTCCAACCCTGACTATTCTATGATTCTATGATTCTTGAGACTCTCGGTTTCTTTCCTCATGTACCAAGATTGCCCATGGCCAGGGAGGCCAGAGGAGCCCTCTGTGCAAGAGGTGAAGTTGTCTCACTTGCAAAACCTCAAGCTAGTTGCAGAAGGTCATCCCTTTTCTGCATGCATGCAGAGATGATCACTGATGAATTCACTTCCTCTGGAGTTGCACTGGAGCAGATTTATAGATTCTGTGATAAATTTGAAACTATATTTAGGGACTCTGAGGAAACAGCAATGAATAGGCACAGGTCCTGAACTGTGATCCTTGATTGCAGCTGCTTCATAATAGACTTCTTTTAAAAGTACCAGTATGGGACAGGAAGTGGTGGTGAATATAAAATTCTGCTGAGCCTGGAGAGAGGAGGATCCTTGAGTAAGAATTGAACAGGACCCATGGGAAAGCCAAAAATGAGGAAGGAGAGACTGAACCTATGATGGATTTCTGAACAGTCAACCCAGGGTCTTTCCATTAATAGCAGGCAGGATGTTTTCCTTTATGAAAACCTGATAAAGTTTGTCAGATACTGATAACCTTTCTATAAGAATTCTCATAATGTCTGTACCATATATAGTAATATGTATATATGTATATATGCATATACATGTATAATAGGGATATTGCTGTCTATTAATTTCCATAGAGTGTCTTTTCTAAAAAATCCTGTATAACAAAAAAGAGTTATGCTTGCATATGGGCCTGTCAACCTTGTTTCATTTAGCAGACCTTTACCAAAAGGGTCATGGGAGAGGAAGGTGGAAGCCTATGGATTTGATGACATCTATCTGTTTCTATTGTGTATGCATCAGTATTTCAGGGATGTCACACAGGAGCAGCTGTGAAGTTTGCTTTACAGAGTTGTCCTTTTGCATGTAAAAGCTGGGTGCAGGCTCTGGTAAGGACACGTCTCCGCATCACTTCATTGGCAAATTGCCTTGAAGCTTTATCACACAAACCCTGAGCATCAAATTCATCATCTTGGCCCTGAGTTGGTGTTTCAGAGTGTCCCTTCTCTCTGCGCTTGTCTTAATAGTGATCAACATCTATGTTTTTCTTGGCTTCTGGCTTTAGCAGCGCGTCTCAGATTTCTCTCATTCATGGTGCAGAGGAAATCTGCTCAAACTGCTCCTGACCCATTTAAGTGGAAGTAGCTGGTCTCTGGGTTTGTTTTTATTTTGGAGGGGCAGAATTAAGTTGGGAGACCAGCTTTCCAAGCCTTCAAATGCTATCTTCATGCCTCCTGCCTTCTTGAAGACCTCAGGCTGGTCAAGCACTTGAGTGCTTGCTTTACTTGAGTATGATGGATCAGCATAGTGTGTTTTGGCAGCTCAGACATGATTTATGATGCTTGTAGAGATGAGGAAATCCTATGTTTTCACCAAATTTTCTTTCCATTCCCTCTGGTCTACTTGATCCACATCTCATGTGATGTCATGCATCTTTACTGTGGATGTAGAGTGAATAACCCTTCAACTCAAAACTGCCTTCAGACTTTGAGGATCAGGCATTCATCCCAGTGTTGCTAAAATAAATAGTCTCATTCTCTGCTCACTCCCAGAAATTGCTGGGTTCCTATGACAAAGTTCTCCCTTCAGGCCACTGGATACCCAAATTTTCTCCCTTCGTCATAAATCTTCTCAGTTAGAAACGTATGCCATTTCTCCTTTAAGGCATTGGGACGTCTGTGGTCAATGAGAACCCAGGGGCATGGAAAGGAAAACATCTACCATAACTACAGGAGTTTATTGATTTGTTTGTGATTTATCCTGCTGTTGCAGGATAATCACAAAGATTTCTAGGTGGTTTTAGGTAGTTCTGTAACATATTTTAGATGATACTTTTGACCATTTTTCAGCTTGGGACTGACTATGGCTTAGGAACTGCATTACCTAAATGGGGGACGTGCCCCTTTACAGCTCTTGGGTTTAGGGACATTTGTGTCCACACTAGCTGCAGTAATGGGTCAGGAGCAGAGATATGTAAGACAGGCGCACAGGCCTGCATGTGCTCTAGCACATCTTGGCAAATTAGTGTGTATCAGGTGGATAAACACCCAGAAATGTCATTAATCAGATTGACTTGCAACATGGTTTATTTAGCATCCCTTCTCCTAAGCCAAACTTTTCCTGTGTATAAAAATACATAATCTCATTTCAGAAAAGATATACATGTGTCTGCTCATTCATTTCTGAGACTATTCCCCTATCTTATGTACTCCATCCTTAAGACTTTTCCATGACCTCTAGCCTTTTCCATGACCTCTAGCCTTTGCTTAAGTAATGATTTGCTGACTCTGTCATTTGCATTCAGCAAAGCAGAGGCAACTTGCAGCAGTAAGTGCAACAGGATTGATTCAGTTGATACAGCACCTGATTCAGAAATAGGAGTCAACTCAGATCCTGATCTTCTGGAAGATGTTGCTTCTGAAAAGGCCCTTTCCTCTCCCTTGAGAGAGCCACTGGCAC
This sequence comes from Lathamus discolor, assembly GCF_037157495.1. Classification (NCBI taxonomy): domain Eukaryota; kingdom Metazoa; phylum Chordata; class Aves; order Psittaciformes; family Psittacidae; genus Lathamus; species Lathamus discolor. The sequence continues at coordinate 1,140,455 of NC_088884.1, forward strand.
TATAGAAAGTCTCACACCTCATTTGTCAGCTTTGGATCAGTCAGCCCTGAACAAGGGTCAGATGTTGGATTTCCTGGCCTGTCAGCTGTTCTTGGTCCTCAAAGGAACAGATAGCCTGTCAGAGGTGAGCAATACATGCCATTGCCTGTCCTGGAGTGTGAGGCTTTTCAAAAGAAACTCCCAAGAGCAGATTCAGGCACGGGGTGTAATCTTGACCACACTCAGTTGATATTCAGTGAGGGATAGTTATGGTGGTGGTAGTCTTCCTCCTGAAAGTTCACAGCACATGTCCTCAGGCAATGAAAAAAGAGATAGGGAAGAGGTTGCCTGATCTTTCTCTGGCACTGCTGTTCTTATACCAGTATCATTTATATCTCCTTATAACTACGGAAGGCAGAGTTTCATCATATTTATAGTGGACTGGGGTCAGCATTTGGGCTGGGTCCTTTACTTTTTTAGATGGTCAGGAAAAGTCCATCTCTGCCTGCAAGTACACCAACATGATTGATTTTGGTGGTGTTAGAGCTGTGAAACTAAGGCTGGAATGAAACCAAAGAATGAAGTTATATTCTGGATTATACTGATCAGTTGAGATGCATGAAATAGGAACATCTGTGCTCACAGCCTCATTATAGCGAATACCCAGGAACAGTTCTCCTGTTTCTGAATAATGACATTTATTTAGAGTCCTCTGATCTCCAAAACCTGCATCAGTGTTTGTGGGAGCTGGCCAATGACTCACTGTCGACTCAGAAAATAACTGAATTTTCCCCCTGAGGTCTCTTATGACAGGTTCCTGACTGTGCTTGCTGTGGTACCTGGCTCATTTTGCATGTTTCTCTACCTCCTCATGCTTAGACTTAGGTCCTTAGATTAGGCTAAATACGCAGCTGGAGAAATGGCCTTTTTCAGGTATATCTAGTCAACTATCATGCGTCATCAGGCTTGGGGCTCTTCCCAGACAACTTTGGATATTACAGAGAAAAGGTTTACTTGCAGGTAGTTGTCTGGAGTTTCTCAACAATAAGTGGAGAGGAAAAGGTGCTTCTTTGAATCTTATACATATTTTAGACAGCAATTTTAAGACATCATCCACATCCTGGGACTGCCTATTTCTTTCCACTGAGTAGCTCTACTCTAGCTATGGGCTTTGCCAGTACCTGGAGGAAGGACAGGTAAGTCCCACCTCAGACATTAGAGCAAAATGAGTGAAAAACTTATTCATGTAAGGCAATGGTGATTTTGGTGGCCTCTGACTTTTGCACACAGGATTCTGTGGTTGGTTTGGAATTGGTCTGGCGCTCCTTGATAGCAAGGAATTTTCCAAGGAATACAGTAGGTAGAGTAGGAGGGACACTTGCATCGCTCCTCTCCTAAAATCTCCTCCTAAAATGGCATCCCAGCAAAGTCTCTGAGGGTCAAACCTTTCCAGATTTGGGCATCTTAATTTTTATATCAGTGTTGCACTCGGTGCTGCAGTGATTCTTCCTTAGCTTTATTATGATCTACTAATTTGCATGAATTAGTTTTTCTTTTTGGGCTTAGACGTGGTATCAAAAGGGCTTCTGGCAGCAGCAGCAATAATTATAGACACAAATTATTTTAATATTTATCTTATCTAACATCTGAGCATGTATTTGGAGGGCACCCAGACACAGCAATGAAGTTAAAGGAGCTTGAAATGCCATTGTATAAGTAAATAAACAAACACATACATACTTTGATTCTCAGCTACATAAAATTAATGCTTCACACATCTTAAGGGGGTGTTATTTCACTGTTAAAGCACTAAAGCCGAGTAGGGACTCCTGAGTCTTATTTTAATTTGTGCATTTAACCCATCACAGATTTATGGTTTCATAAACACAGATCTATGGAGTGAACCTTAATTGATTATATTTATTTTTTACCTTACCCATATTAGCTTTCAAGACTTTAGCTGGGACGGTGGAAGTGAGGTTTAGGCTTCAATGCCTATTTCTGTAAATTGTTAGGTTCTCATCTTTTTGTACATCTGAAAACCGAGGGTAAGTAGCCTCCTGTCATCAAACACTGAAAGCATTTGAGATGCAAGGCATTATATCTCCATCTCTATGCAAGAATAACAATATGTTTCTGAGTGTGATGTTAAAACATTCTAAGTTAAAAGAAAATAATAAAGTGGCCACCGTAACAGTACAGACCCCATCTAAATCCTAATTGCAGTGACCTCAGAAAAGCCAAAAAAAACCCACTTTACAATACACCTACCTAATATTACAGTATTTTGCCATAGTGGGAGCTAAGCGATGCTCTGAAGAATACAGTTCTCTGAGGATAAAGTCCTGATAGATCTAAACCTACAAGCATGCCACTCCACAAAGCATGGCTGTTAGATCATTGGGTTGCTTCAGCTGCCAATCTTAAACACGTAAGAATAATGACATGAAAAATAACTCTGGCTACTACTGGTGTTAGATTTTGGCACTGCTTTGGTTTCTTCTCACAGGAGCTGAGTTCCTGGTGGAGCAAACAAGTTCGCAGTCTCCCTGCAACAGGGTATATTTTTAAGTTAGATTTTCTTAAATATAGCATGAGAAAGGGATGGAGACTCATTGTAAAAACTGAGCTTGAAGTTGACTGGAAAAGCTGCAGTGAAATTAGTCCCCAGATATTTAATTTCAACATTTGCAAAATGTTTCTCTTTTGGAAATGTATTAGCTTTCCTGTTTTCGAAGCAAAATGATTTTCCATTTAAAAAAATGTCATTCTTCATAAAAATCTGACTTACCTCAAGAAATAATAGAAATGAGAAAAAGAAATTAATAAGGCAAATCAATGTAAAAATTAGAGGGTCAAGTTGAACACACTATTTTGCCTTGACTTATAATTAATTAAAAAAAGGTGCAAAATAAAAAACGAATGTTAACTTTCCTCACATTTTTATTAAGTTTCTGATCAGAACCCCTCTTCTCCTTCTAGCAAAGTGTGTGTATATGTGTATACATATATATATATATACATATACATATATATATTCATATCATTCTTGGGCTTAATCTTCTCTATTTGTGGTCAACAATCAAGCCCAGGCCAATAGAGCCTGACTTCAGAAATCCCATCATTAACGGGGATGGTGACATTTTTCTGCTCTCTTTAGAGACCCCATAGAGGTATCTGGTGTAAGAAAAGCTTTATTTTATCTGTGAGTGGCATATTGATCAGCAGCCATGGACGAGAAGACCGCACATTTCTGTCCAGGCAGAACGATGGACAATAATAATGATGCTGTGAAAAACCAGCATGTGTATGCACACAAACACAGTGAAAAGCTGGACTTCTTGACTGGGCATATAAATCTAAAGGCTTTCAACTACATAGTTATCAGTTCAGGTATCAAATGATTGTACTACCTCCGATAGGACTTTTGGCATAAAGATCTCTGAGGCCATCTTGCCAGAAGGTCACTAACAAGTAGAGGAGGTAAGAGTTTTTCCTTTCCTTTCCTTTCCTTTCCTTTCCTTTCCTTTCCTTTCCTTTCCTTTCCTTTCCTTTCCTTTCCTTTCCTTTCCTTTCCTTTCCTTTCCTTTCCTTTCCTTTCCTTTCCTTTCCTTTCCTTTCCTTTCCTTTCCTTTCCTTTCCTTTCCTTTCCTTTCCTTTCCTTTCCTTTCCTTTCCTTTCCTTTCCTTTCCTTTCCTTTCCCCTTTCCCTTTCCCTTTCCCTTTCCCTTTCCCTTTCCTTTCCTCCTCTCCTCTCCTCTCCTCTCCTCTCCTCTCCTCTCCTCTCCTCTCCTCTCCTCTCCTCTCCTCTCCTCTCCTCTCCTCTCCTCTCCTCTCCTCTCCTCTCCTCTCCTCTCCTCTCCTCTCCTCTCCTCTCCTCTCCTCTCCTCTCCTCTCTTCCATCCTGAAGGGTGTCTTGGCACATTTATGGGTTGAGCATTGTTTTAGTCTGTTAGAGCAGGTGTATGGAAGGCTGCTAAGGCATGATGATGCGTTGGATTCTTCTGAGGCATCGGGTACTGGTGGGGGAATAGAAGAGGGCTTAGAGGAGCCAAAGTTTTGTATTTTCACAAGTCCTTCAGCTGCTCCCCTATAATCCATGAACGTAGGGGTGTAAATCCCAATCTAATATCTTAGTTATGTTTGATCTACTGCTAATAATAGCTCCACCTACTTGCCACAGGACATAACTCACTGACATTTGTAAGGCCATCTGGGTCTCAAAAGTAAGATACAGCATGAATCGAACATGTTGTAATAAAAACAGTGTTGACATCGTCATTTCATTTTATCTTTTTGCTAACAGGGACCTGGGACCGAGGGTTCGTGCTATAAGAACCCCAGCGGAGAGCCACAGGAATCATTTTATCATGTTGCATTTATATCCCATTTCTAGAGATACAGAAGAAAATAATCCCCATGGAACATACCCGTGCTGTGCCCAGGGTTTGATTTCAGGGAGGATCAACCCATTGGATCAAGAGAAATGGTTAACTGCAGCAGTGCTCAGTTACCTCTGGGTGACCTTCCTAGCAAACGCGGACAGGAGTCTCTCAGCATTGCCGCAGATGTTGCATGACTCTGCTGGCGCTGTTGAAAGACAGAGGTGATAAATAGCATTTGAGCCACGTTTCTCCCCTCCTTCAGGCAGAATCTCAGGTATACAGCCTTGGGAGAGTGATTCACGAGGTACCACTCACACCGGGCTTCCTCCGAGGGAGAAAGCTGACACTTCCAGGACACTGACCTCGAGCCTGTGCGCGTTTTAAACGTTTCAGCACCCTCAGGAAAACCACAATTAGAGGTTGCCTCCCTGCGTTTAACCCTCAGAAACAAGCAAAGCAAGTGGCTGGGGAGTGAATGTTTGAAAAACAATGTCAGAAAGACCAAAAATATGAAGCAAATTTTGTTTTTTCTCCCTAAATCTCTTCCGACACCATCTGGGTGAGTTTGAGCTCATTTGGAACCGAGCTGAATACCTTTTTGCACCTCCCCGCATAATCACCTTGCAGAAAAACAACCCCTCAGCCAAGAAAACAAAAAGGCAAACCCACACAGATTTTGCGCTCTGTGGAGGCAAGACATTGCTTCAGATTTGCCTGCGTTATACAGCTATGTCTGGCCAGGCTGAGCCTTGAACCCGCTCCTCATGCTTTCGCCTCCTGTGCAGCACACGAGCTCTAGATGCTGGCAGCTGAGTGTAGGCAGGATCTCAGATATCATAGCAATATAAATAAATGGAGAAGGATGAGATAAAATATACAGGCAGATGGAGGTGCTGATAACGAGATGATAGGCTGATAGGGTGGTCAGGGTAACTGCGCTTCAGCACATGCATAAATACGTGGGTTGTGCCCCTTTACCCTAGGGGCAAAATATCCAGCATCCAACATGACACACACGTGGCCATTCAGGCAGAAGTACTCCAAAGCATGTAGTAAGAATAAACCTGCTCTTGGGCAGCACATTTAGAGTTGCAGCATTTTCTACAAAAAACAAATCTGTTTTTAATAGCACATATTCCTAAGTGGGACAGATATAATTTGACTCCAAGATTTAAAGAAAATGTTAAAAAAACCCTCAAACTCCAATATTTCCCCTACCCACCAACACCCCTTTAGGTAGGCAAATACCCAGGTACTAAGCTGAGAGCTGCTTCTATTAGGGGAAATGTCCAAATGGCCATGGGAGGAGTGATTTTTGTAACATTTCCAACCTTTTTGCTATAAGGACCACTAGGGAAAATGAGTGTCATGAGCTGTAGCCTTTTTCGTGACCCTTGACAAGCTTTTCAGTGTGCAAACATCACTGTAGACCAATACAAGCTCAGAGGTGATCCTGAATTTCTGCCTGGGGGCATTATGTTGTCTGTGAGCCCCTTCCCAAGGATAATGGCCACAAAACTCACATTAGTTATGGCCTGGTTTGATACGGAGTCTGTTACTTGCTGGGTATTTTCACCAGAGCACTAGTGATGGTTTGGAGCACTGTCTTGTCTCCTGCTTACGTAAGAATTCAGCTTTTGGTAATGAGGAATTAGCATTTTGTACTGAATGATGTGGAGGGGAATGCATGTATTTTTGATGAAAAACACATATATACCAGGGTCCAAATTCACTGGTTGAATTTGCTGTAGAAATTTGTGACCAAAATAGATAAGAGAAGTATTTTAAAATCCTAACATGTAGGTATTTTTGGGGTAAAATGTTTTCCTTATGGAAATAACAACTTGATTTGACTTTTTTTAAACTGAAACATTTAAGGTTTTTTTTTGTTTCCAAATGACATTTTCTTTGAAGGATTGACCTAATCTAGAAAAATAAGAAAGATAAGAAAGGTTTTAAATGAGTTCCAAATGATACTCAGCATTTCACTTTCAGATGAAGAAAATGTTTTGGGCTGACTCGAATGATTCATTTTTTTGGGGTGTTTGTTTCATTAAAACCAAATGAAAACCTTCAAGCTTCCCATTTTGCTTTGCTTTGACTCTTGGAAGTTCTTTTCCCCCTCCACACTTATTATGCTTGGCCATGCTGCTGGAAAATGCAGTAATTCACTGAAGTGAATCACCACTGGTGACCTCTTTGAAAATACTTCTGGTGATACATCTCAAACATCTCCAATCTTTCATGTCTTTCCTCAGGTCTAAGCATTTGTTAATTAAGCGTTGCCGCACAGTGCTGAGGGAAAAAGCTATTACCATGAAATGAATGCAGGTTTTTATGTGACCTGACTGGAGATATCAGGACCATCAGTTTTCCAAGCAAGGAGAAAACATGAGATTCTTGGAGTGTTTCCTCCTCAAACTATGGTAGGCAATTCTGCACCACTGCTGGAGTTATCTGTCCTTGTGAAGTGGTCAAGAACACAGCCACTGCCAACAAACAGGTAACTTTGGCTAAGAAATGATGTTTTTTTGTTCCTATGGATAAATGACATGTTCCAAGCCCAAAATGGGACATTTCATAGAAGGTAATCAGGCACTGCAGCGCAAAAAATACAGAGAAAAGGGTGAACTTTGTGTGGATGTGCAATGCAAACGAAACCGCAGCTTTGCCTTCCCCACCCTTGCACCAAAACTATGTTGAGGTTTTGGAAAGTGTGTTCATATTTTCATTTTCACTCCTCCAAGGTAGGACAAGAAGCAGGATGTGCTGAAATACCACAAAGGGCCGTCTGGTCTGGGTAGGTTTCTTCTGCAGAGCTCAGGATGGCTCTTGTTAGTGAGGGGGTTTGAGGTAGGGCTGAAACCCTTACCCAGCCATGCCATCCGAAGTGTAAAAACTGAGTCTTCCTTGTGGGCGACTGAGAATGATCCTGGGTTATTGATGTAAAAAGGGAAAGAGAAAATCTTCACTACTGAACTAATTTTATAGTTGAGCCCTGTCACCACTCAAGTCCTTATTGAGGCTGCAAAAACCCCTGCCTTCATTGAAATCAGGGTGGTGTGGTTTAATGGTGAACGTTGCATTTCTTGGGTGACGGCTGGACTTGATGATCTTAAAGGTCTTTTCCAACCTCGTTGATTCTATGATTCTGTGAGAGGGTGGATTTTACCCCTACCTTGAAAAAGAGCAGACGCTGGCCATCAGACAGGGACAGGCAGTCAGGGAGAATATAGCAAGATTATTTAATAGGAGAATTGCAGTCTTTTATTTGCATTGTTTCTTTTCCCTAGCTCCAAGCTTTGCATAACGCTTTGTTAAAACACCATGCTTGGGCTATGGTATTAGATTGACAAAAAGGCATTTATGTCAGGGTTTAATGCAGCCCAGAAACAAGGTATAGTTGCTACAAATGAAAATGAAGGGTAGGCGGCCTCCTGAGAGCCTCGAAGTTTAAACAAATTACAAGCAGTATTTCTCAGGTGAAATTGGAAAGGGTGCTCTGTGATGCAGAAGAGTGGCCATGAGTCCTCTGTGTTCACACCGTCTTGGGTATTGTAAGGAGCTTTCTTGTGAAACTGTTTGCCAAACCAGAAGACCTAAATTGAAATGTGTTGACAGAAAGAATCTTACTACTTATTTATAATTCAAATACATCTTGAGGCAGGCTATGAGATGATGCGCGTAAGTCATAATCCACCCTCCTTCCTTCTCCCCCGTGTCCTGGAGCTCCTTCCAGCATTGGCCAGGGCTGCCAGGGCACTTTTGGGTGCTGATACTGGTGGGCATCATCCCTTCACCCTGCATTTCAGAGCGGGCGGAAAGGGTGCCGGGAACTTGGCAGGATCGGGCCCTTCACCTCGTGCAATCCTATGACCCTGAGGGAGCCCACACACAGATTTGTTCCATAACACATAACAAACAACTTCGTTTTACTTAAAGGGAGGGAGATGAGCACTTTGAACAAATGATGCATTAAATCAGGGCTGCCAACTGCACCTTGATGCGAGTGCTTAATGCCAAGATCTGTCTATCTATCCATATAATCTTTTATATTCCCAGCAATTCCTGCTCATCTATCTATCCATCCATCTCTCTCACTTTCTCTCTATATGTATCTTCCTTATTTCAAACTTTCTGTCTATCTGTCAGTTAATCTATCTACTTATTTTGATGGCTGTCATCCGAATAGCACCTATTATGGTGTTTTAACTGTGCTGGCAAAGGACGCACTACAATTCCCTTGACAAAATCACAGCTGTGTGGAAATCAGGCCCCAGTTTAACTTGACTGAAATCAAGTGAAAACAGCAGGTTTTATTGTCCAGTGGTCAGAGTCTGAAGCTGGGGTTTAGGGGCTGTAGGATCTGAGGTCTGCTGTGGGATCGTCTCCTTGCAATCTTGTTCCTCCCTTCATAAAGGTTTCCCCGTTTTTCCCATTTCTACCATCTCCAGGCTTGCTATGGACATCATAAAGAGGTTTCTATTTTTTCACTTAGAAAACTGTCCCATGGGCTTTGTGGCAAGTGCAGATTGGTGCTTAGGGACATGGTTTAGTTGGATTTATTAGTGTTAGGTTTATGATTAATGATCTTAAAGGTCTTTTCCAACCTAAACCATCCTATGATTCTACGATCTCAAGTACATCTGGAAAGAAATATCATCTTGTTTTCCACATTCTCTGCCCTCACATGTGAGAGGTACCCTATTCATCTGGGGGGGGAGCTGGCAGTTTGCATTTTAGCTCAGTGCAGGTAATTATTTGTACTCTCTCCTCTAAAAACCAATACAATTTAAAGCTTTTTTTTTCCCCCTCTATTTATTTTTTCTTTCATCTGAAAAAATGAATCTGACCCTTTCCCTTCTCCCCTCATCCCTTCTTTCTCTGCTGTCCCCATGTTTTACTCTCTGTGTATAGTAAAACACGTGCTTAGCTTACTTGGATTGTATTCACATGCATTAACCTCTACAGCCTGCAGCTAACAATGAAAACCCATCTTAGCAGGGAAATAACAGTAGCTGTGCATTGGCTGGTAGAGGCAGAGGAAGAGTTTCAATGTACACAAGGAAATCGAACCTCTGATTTGCATAAGACTAGGCTGTGCTAATTTGTTAAGTGAATAGATAGATGAGAAACAAAAACATGCCTTAAAGCATCCACGGGTAGTTACTGCAGAAACCAGTACCCAAAATGGGCCAGATCCAAAAGGGAAGCCGGCAGAGCCCACTGGCTGCTGCTGGAGTTGGTCTTGATCAAAGGGTGAATAAAAAGCAAATACTCGTCTTCTTCATGAAACCGCAGCCCTTGCCTTTGAAAGGCAGCAGGGAGCCACCTGGCTCTAAGGGGTGCTCCAGATGCGATGGTGTATCCAGGGATGTGTGCAGGAATTTCCAGGTCTCCCAGAAACCTAGGATTGTGATTTCTTTCAGGATTTCTCTTTTCCCAGTGAAGTGCTTGCCACTCTTGCAGTCAAAACTTAGAATTCCCAAGGGAAATGAAATCAGTGGAAGTCTCTGGGGCTTTCCCTCTTTGTTACCTATGAAAGAGACAGTCTTTAGGTCTGCACTCAAGAAACATGATCACCTCCAGCAGCAGAGAGAGACTCGATATTAGCCATCGCATGAATGTGCACGCACTTATGACATATATGTGTATGTATATACATATATGTGTATATATATGTATGTGTATATGTATATATATATGTATATATAAATCCAGCTGAGTAGTTTTTCCATGTCGAATAAATACCTGGGATCCCCAGGATCAGACATTTTGACGAAACACACTTTTGCTAAGCATTTGCTATTTTCTCCACCAATTTCATTTATTTAACTAACAATAAAGAGTGATCTCTGAGCAAGAACAAAAACAATCATTTCTCAATGCAAAAAAGCTCTAAAATAATAAATGCCAAGAACAAGCTGAGATGAAAGACCTGAGGTGGTTGTTCTGGAGGAAGGGAAGCTGCTTTGTGGAAGTGCAATAATATTTTCCTTGCCTTAAGACTATGAAGGCTTTTCTGTTCAAGGTTTCCCCTGGAGCTTTAGTAGGATACGGCTGTGTTATTACACATTTGATAGCGCACAGCCGGGCGATAGCTGCATTAGCAGGTGTGTTAGGGTTTCTAGTGAAACTTTACAGTTAGGGCTTGTTTTCAGGAATTCATTCGATTATGTCTTTGAACAACACAGCTACATGGCAAGAGACAGCAGCAAACCGGTCCCTGTAGACAAGGTCCTGGGTGGTTCAGAAACATTGCAACAATCCTGGTTGGAGGTTATGTGAGCCTCCAGGTTGCTGCGATGCGTATCTTTGAGGGCTATTGCCTCTGCTGCCTGCCTTTGGATTGTTGCTGGGTGATGCCACTGAATGGGTAGATGCTGGTTATGATCCTTCCAGCATTACTGAAAGGTGTCTGAAGACCTCCAGAGAGAGATGGTATTGGGACGTATAGAGAGCAGAATGGACTTAAGTATAATGTTTTCCTGGAAAAGCAGCAAATGCAGTCCATGGCTTGACTTCGTAAATGAAGATTTGGGAAGGGCTTTACCCACGCTTACTACAACTAAATAGCATGGGAAGGAACCTCGGGGTGAGAGAAGACAATCTCTTGCTCTGACCCCAAGGTTTCCGAAGGCAGGTTCAACTTTGTTCCTTATGAGCTGATATTCGTCAGCGGTTCTTAAAACTACCTGTGATTAATACACAAGGTTTCCGAAGGCAGGTTCAACTTTGTTCCTTATGAGCTGATATTCGTCAGCGGTTCTTAAAACTACCTGTGATTAATACACTCACCATTAGAAATAATTTCTCTTGTCTTGTCTGATGTCTCCAAGGAAAAAGCCAAGACTTCACAGTATCCCTAAACCACCAATTACTTATTAGTTACATGGTAAGCCCAGAAGAGTACGAGTTGCCCCTCGGGCAAACAGCCGTTACCCATTATGGAAAATAACAATCTGATTTTTGGATAACTGAAAGGGGAGGATCGTGAACGAGGCGCTCAATTTGTCAGAGAACTGGAAACCATTTTACAGCTGGGAATGGTATCTCTTTAGCTGGCAAAACACAAGGGAAATATACGCAGCTATCAAAGGGGTTCATGAACCTAGATACATCAGTGGGGTTGCTGTTTTTCCACTGGGCATTGGCAGCTCTCTGGTCTTCTACTGTACAGGATATCCAATGAGGGCCAATGAGATAGCCCTGAATGTGCTCTGAATGTGGGTGTTGGCTGAGTGAGGACTTGGATCTTCAATGGAAAGAACAATAAGACTTTGCCCTGTCGACAGGTCTATGGGTATTGTTTTAGACTCTTCATAATCATATTTACCAAATTTATTAACTGTGTAAAAGAAGCTAACAGGCATCTTTGCTCTTGCAGACCCATGTTATCCAAGAGCCAGGAGTGTCTTCCATTTTGTAAGTGACTTTCTGCATATCCTTTCTGCCTAGGACCTCCCAAGGAGAGTTGGCTTGTCCACTTGCTTGTTTTTCTCCTGGATGTGATGGTGGTGTATTGCCCTCCTCCCCATGATGTGAACATGTGCAGTGGGAAAACCCAAATCAACTGATTTTAATATATTACATGGATATCCCTGTTGACACTTCTGATTCTTTGGAATAATTCCCAAATTAACTACTAATGAATGCAGCAGGACTCAGTAGAGTTGTAACCCCTTTTATAGCATATTATCCAAAATCCCCTTCAAGTCTCAGGGGAAATCCTTGATGGCTCTGGATGGAAGCCTGTGTCTCTGCAAGGCCTGTTTCTCATTAAGGGATGACCCTGCTTAGCTCTGATTAGACTGTATCTTCACTGCCTTTCTTCTGTTCCCCAGTCCACCTCTTCAGCTGAATTGTTTATCCTTCTTTGAGTGCTCCTATTCCCCCTTGTGCAGCCTTCCTTTCCTTTAGGACAGAAAGCTACTGCTGACTCTTAGCAGTGTGAAAAATGTAGCTGTATATTTATGGGAGTATTTGGAGTTGGAGTTTTTGTGCATTAACTGGCTTCATCACAGGATGGCCACTCAGGGTTTTGTTGCTAAGCTGTATCTGTGGTGGCTGAATGTGCAAGAAACAATGAGTTCTTGTGGCCATGGTCACTTCTTGTCTGTCCATCCACCTAGTTCTTGTGGCCATGGTCACTTCTTGTCTGTCCATCCACCTAGTTCTTGTGGCCATGGTCACTTCTTGTCTGACCATCCACCTAGTTCTTGTGGCCATGGTCACTTCTTGTCTGTCCATCCACCTAGTTCTTGTGGCCATGGTCACTTCTTGTCTGTCCATCCACCTAGTTCTTGTGGCCATGGTCACTTCTTGTCTGTCCATCCACCTAGTTCTTGTGGCCATGGTCACTTCTTGTCTGACCATCCACCTAGTTCTTGTGGCCATGGTCACTTCTTGTCTGTCCCTCCACCTCGTCCTTGTCACACTGTCTTGGAAACCCCGATGGGTCAAATGCCCAAATAACAGAGATCCTACTGCACTCCTTCTCCAAAAACATCCTGCCGACTCCAGTCTTCCCCAGGCTCTTGCTACAGCACCAAGATTGGCAAAGTCCTGCAAGCCATTTTGTAGATCTTAACGATTGTACAGCCCTCATTTTGAAGGCTCCCCAGTGTTTGCTTCAGGTATGCCAAAAAGAGAGGGTGCGGTACAGGCTTCTGTGAGTTGGCACCCACTGATTTGAGTCAGTAATTTCAAGCCCTCAATTTTGCAGACGGTGGAACCTGGAGCACTGGCTCTGCTCATAGTCTTCCTCCTTCTCTTCCTTCTTCCTCTCTTCATCTGGAAGCTGATGCATGCAAGCATGGAGTGCTGATGGGAGCCATTGTGATGGAGACCATCTTGGTTGGCAGGGTCTCATACAAGTGAAACATCCAGATAACAAGAAGAACCCAGTGCTCCTCACAGCACTGGAATGGCCACTGGGTCATGCAAGGCCCTCAACTTTGAGAGGACATAGTGGGCTTGAATTGTACCACTTGAGTAGAAGGTATTGCCACTTTTCAAGTGTGACATGATAACCATCTAGAGCTGTCTACATGTGCAGGTTTATCTTTGGCAATACAAAGTGTGGTAGCAACGACAGTGAGATAACAGTGTCATGGCTATGTTTATAACAACTAGTGATGGGACAAAGTTGAGCTCAGGTTAAATTTATACATCAGAAAGGACCTGCTTTGCTGTGAGAGCTTATGGGCAGTGAAGCAGTTATCATAGAACACGGAGGACTACGTCATATAGAGTGCTCAAGGCTGGGAACATACCAATCCCACCTCATTGGTCTGCCTGACCCAGCATGCCTTTTCCCTTTTTCTAACATATTAACTCATCTGAGATCACCCAGATCTCAGTGACAGTAGATCGGGGAGGCCATGCAACCTTGGCCTCCAACCAAAGCAAGATTATTCCACCTGCCCTACCTATACCACACACAACAAAGAGATGGCTGCTAGTTCACAGTCATTCCCCCCCCCCCCCCCCAATTTTTAATCCTGAAGTAAACATGATGCAGCTACAGGAGGGGTGGTATGCAGACACCGGACCAGGGCTGGCTTCCACCATGGTGGTAGGAACGGGAATTTCACTGCAGGCTAAGGGGAAGGGAGAGCCCTCCAAGCGAACGTGATGTGGGAGGTCTAATTCCTACCATCCCAGGCCTGATTTGTAGGCAACAGACTATTTCACTGGCTTTCACGATGGTTTTTATATCCTAGGTTTGTTTTTTTTGGGATTTTTTTCTTTCTTTTTTTACATGAAAGCAGGAGTGTGTGGATTTTTGCAGGGAAATTATAATGAAAGCTGATGGGTGCTTGTGTAGGCTTGTAGAAGGTTTGCGCGCAGAAAGCAAGCAGGGGCTGGAGGGAATAGTTGAATGCCCAGGGAAGGTTTAATTAACATATAGAGAAAAATCTAAAGGTTATACCTAGCCCCCAATTCAGTGAAAGACAAAACCCGACTGTTCTCAGAACATACCTCAGCAGCAAACCCTGTCGCACCTGATGCAATGCTTCCCTTCTGGGCCACCCACCTCCAAGACATGATTATGCAGTGAGAAAGGAGCAGCGCTTTGCACTTTCTGTTATCATGGTCTCTCTTAATTATACATGCGTAAGCGTTCAGACACGGCCGCAACGAGCATGGTACACATCCAGGGGAAGTGAGATTCATCTGAGAATCTCCTACTGCTTGGCAAGCACTTCTTAACTCAGCTTCCCAACACCCCCGTGAGGAAAAATGTGTCGAAACCCATTTTCAGTGTTAATTTAAAGAAACAAAAAGCCCAACAAACTTAAGCAAGCAAAGTGATTTGCTCAAAGCCAAACAGCAGGTTGGTGTGAAACAGCTTGCCTTAAAAACCCAGAATAAGGGGTTTTGCCCTTCGTCTCTTCACACGAGGCCACGTTCCCACGTTGCTCTGTGTTTCTACAGAAACTACAGCAGGGGGGTCCTGCTCTGTGATTCAGGGTCTTGGTTCAGATCCAGAGAACCGTGTTTCCATGATTACTCCTCCTTTATGTAAAATGGCCCTTGTATGGGCTCATCTTGCTCAGCTGTTTGGCGCTGTTCCTGGGCTTGACTGCTACCACGGGGTAGGACTGCAGGATCACATTTCCATTTTGTTAGGAGATGCACTTTCCCAGGATGTGTGGAGGCCTGGTTAATTTCAATAGGAAGTCTGCTTGAACCAGAGCTGCAAGCTTAGAACTACTGCACTATTATTATTAACATTAATATTCATTGCAGTAGTGTGTCGGATTCCTAATCAGTGATCAGAGCTAGGAAACAGTAATTGTCCTTAGAGATTTCAGGTCTACATCCACCAGAGTTTAACTTCTAATTGCGTACTAATGTCCATAGGGTTTTTATTGAAGAAGATCTAAGTTGGGAACAAAACTAGCTTTGCAGGCCTTGGCTGAAATCTCTGCTGTACAGCACCCTTCCTTAACATCCTGATGCAAAACTGTTCTCCAGTGAAGAGCAGTGAGAACCTGCCATCCTGTGCGTGCTTCATATGGCAGGATCAAGGCCTCTATTAATGACAAGGCTTGACAATGGGATGAGATCTACAAAAACAGGGAGAAGAAGGTGCCGAGGGTGTCTTGTGATTATGCTGTTAGCGTGTGTTTCTGCACCGTGCAACAAAAAGGGAAAGAAAACCAGCTAGACTACAACAGGCATCTTTGTGCAGCCTCCAAACGGCAGCGTCATTTATAGCCTCACTTGGAAACCCTCACAAGGTTTTATTAACATCTGCTTCTCCATGAATAGTGATATTTTATGCACAGAAACTCAGCTTCACCTCCCTCTTCTACCTTCTCCTTTCTTGTGTGTATGCTGATTCTGTCCTTTCTTTTCCCCTCTTTTTTCTTCATGGTTGCCTAGTATCCCGCAGTTGCATTCTGCCTTATCAGATTGTGCCTAGTTACAATCTTTCTCTATGTGCCGAGGGCAACCCACCATAAGAACATATGGAATATTTTAGTGTGTGTTGTTGTTTTTTTTTCTCTTTCCTTTTTTTTTTTTTTAATTTTAATAAACTTCAGTTTTGTTCCTAGTTTTGTTGCCATTCGTATTGTCTTTTGTCTCTGGTAAAAGCTGACATCCACAACCTGGGAGCTATCAAAAGAGTGAGGTGAACTGAGGAAGGTTGTAAGGTTTGAGGCCTTTGGGGCCCTTTTCAGATGAAAAAAACCAACAAACCACATTCTGAACTGGATTTAACACTCCCTCCTTCTGACCTCTGACTGGGAAGCCTGTGTTCAGCCCATGTAATATCTAAATTGCCTTTTGGAGGTGCCTACATCGCTCCTAACTGAAAACAGAGAGAGCCTCCAAAACACAGCCACATGAACAGCAAAAAGCCACACATTCAGCATGCTCTTCCAGTTCTGTTTTACCATGCTGGCTTTGCTGGATGGGATAAAAAGGGAAAGTCAATGACACCTCTTGATTCAATCTAGACTCTTCCTTGAGCAGTGACAAAAGAAAGCATGCTGCTTTTGGAAAGGAATGACGCAAGGGCTAAATGAGGGCTGTTGGGCTGCCTGCTGCTGGGCTCTTTGCAAAGCCCAATTTTCAGTGTGGGTGCAGATCAGTGTTTCATATGGGATGCAAGCAAGGGGGGAGTTGGCCATGTTGGTCTCCTTAAGCCTCCTTTCCAATGAAAATCTGGCTCATGCTTTATGTCTAGATGTGTGTATCTGATTGTGTGTCTGTCTGCCTGGTAACTTCGGAAGCCATTAACCAAATTCAATCACATTTGACAGCAGGAATAGAGATTTAAAGATATGCAGCTCCTGTAAGTTGTAGGAAACAGGGAAGAGACTTGAGCTGGAGGTTTCATTGAAAGGCAGCAATGTGAGGTCCGCCCTTGTTAGATATTAGAGAATCCCCACAGGAGAGATGTTTTGAATGCCCTACCTGCAGGAACAGCTTTAATCAGTTTATGCCCAATCAAACACCACAGAAATCACCGCCTGCTTCTGTTTCGCTGTGGCATCTAAGAAGTCACAAACAGATGCTTAACTTTTCCTTTTCCTTTTCCTTTCCTTTCCTTTCCTTTCCTTTCCTTTCCTTTCCTTTCCTTTCCTTTCCTTTCCTTTCCTTTCCTTTCCTTTCCTTTCCTTTCCTTTCCTTTCCTTTCCTTTCCTTTCCTTTCCTTTCCTTTCCTTTCCTTTCCTTTCCTTTCCTTTCCTTTCCTTTCCTTTCCTTTCCTTTCCTTTCCTTTCCTTTCCTTTCCTTTCCTTTCCTTTCCTTTCCCTTCCCTTCCCTTCCTTTCCTTTCCCCTTTCCCCTTCCTCTCCTCCTCTCCTCTCCTCTCCTCTCCTCTCCTCTCCTCTCCTCTCCTCTCCTCTCCTCTCCTCTCCTCTCCTCTCCTCTCCTCTCCTCTCCTCTCCTCTCCTCTCCTCTCCTCTCCTCTCCTCTCCTCTCCTTTCTTTTCTGTTCCTTTCCTTTTTCTTTCTCTCCTATGACTAACAAGGGAGCTCCTGCTGCAACCTTAGTTCTACCCTATTAGAAGTTAATCGGTCATCAGATAGAAATCATTTGGAGACAAGTTCCATGAGACCTGCTGTCCACTTGCTATTTTTTCCCTCTTCCTTGTCTTGGAAAGGGAGTTCCAGATGCTGGAAGAGACACTTACTAGCTTATTATTTGAGGTAAATCTAATCAGCAGGTGATTTATCATAATGGCATTTCTCTGAACATAAGAGGAGAAAAAGCCTGAGGACATAGTGGTGATAAGTTTCCCACCCAAGACAAACCAAGGTGAGCCCTACTGGGTCAGAGCACGACTGATCACTGTGGTCGTACCCTGTCGCGTATCTTGCAAGGAAGCTCACATCTTCTTGTGGGTAGGTTAGTACTGTTTCTCATTATTAATATGGCTCTGTAGGTGTGCCAGGCCTTTTCCAGACTAATTAAATAAAAGGTCTCTGCCCCAAGGAACTAACCCAGCAAGGGATGACAATAAACAAGAAGAGGAAGAGGGTTACGCAAGTGAAAGATCATGAGATACATCTCATGTTGTACCAGTATGTTGGGCCAAATCCTCAAGTAATTACATAAAGCCCAATTTTGCCAAGTTGTTCATTGTTAAGTTACTCCACCCTCATATAAGAAATCCCACTGAATTCACTTAATAGGAAAAAGACATGGAGCTGTACTGAGAGGTGAACAATCACACCTTGCAACCCAAGAGAGTGGATCTGGTTGTGAAGAAAGGGCCCACACATCAGGTGACAAAGTGTACAACCTAGTTTTAAGCTGTTATCTGCTCAAAATATGGACATTTGTTTTATTAAACACTGCAACACAGTAGAACAAATTTCCCTTTAAATGAATTCTTTGTTGTTTCAGTCACTGTGACTGGATCCTACGAGGTACTTAGGAATCAATGGTAAACGAGTGCCCTTGAGAACCTACCTTCATATCATTAAAACTGGATCTTCTGCACCATCTATCAATTCCTATCTCTCCCTCAGAAAAACCTTGTCTGAGAGGTTCCCTCCTTCCTGAAGCCACAATGACTCACACTTACAGTTGACATTCAAGGAACAAAGAAGTCTTCAGCATCTATCTTGATGTTCATTTGGGCCAAGATGGCAAGTCACAATCTGCTTTGCTTTGAGCTTGGAAAGAGAGGGGCTGATGCTATAAAGATCAAAGGAGGTCCAGATTCCCCTGACGTTATTCTGCTTAAATGAAGGGTTTAGGGATAATTCCCAGTGCTAGTTCCAGAGAAACCTCCTAACTTTCAGCTGTGAGTCTCGGTCTATCAAGGAAGTGAACACTCCTGTTCCAAAAGAATCCAGGTCTATGGCAAACAATGGCACTGGGAGATCTTTTTTTCTGCACTGGATCCAGGCCATCTACAGCTGGAATATAATTCTGAGAAGTGGGCAAACAACTGCAGGGAGGGAATAGCTGGGAGTGGGACCATGTTCAGATACGTAGGTTGAAGGCAAAGTAAACCTTGTGTATGTTGGCTCCGAAGCCATGTGAGGTAGAGGGTGGTACAGAGAAGAACTCAGACGGTAGCTCACCTCCTTCTTCCCCTGGAGGCAAATGCCTTCTTTTCAGTTAGGAATGGATACACAATAAAAGAGCCAGCTCTGTAGCAGTCATGATGCAGAACCTGGCAGTGCCTGTTTCAGAATGCTGGCTTAAGCATAAACAAGACCACATGAGAACAAGGAGAATGATGATGGACCCAAAATTTGTTGAACTGCTTGTAGAGCACACGTTTTTCCCATGCTTCACTCCTCTCCCAGAGCTTCCTTGGGTCCATGTGCTCCCAGGGGACTTGCTGCTCTCACTCTGCAAAGTGAGAAGGATGCTGTAGCTGCATTGTTTCCTTTTGGCCAAGGCCAGCTGGCAAAGAAGGAATAGGATGCCAGGGATCCTAGCAAAAACATCAAGCTAATGTGGTACCCCGTGAAAAGTAGGGACTTGCATTTGTCAGACCACTGTCACCACTTGTTCCTGCTCCTGACCAATGCTGTTCAGCCACATCCAGCCCTGACAGGGTATATATATGTGTTCCCAGGAAGCACAGATGGATGTCTGCTCAGCAGCATCAGGGACTTGAGTTAACCTAGTCTTCTGTTTGTGCTGCCTGTCAGAAATGAAATAACACGATGTCTCAGGCAGGCTACTCGGAAAGGAAACTGATACAGAACAGCTAATACAACACCAGTCCTTTACATTGAGGATGAGCCAGTCACTTCTGAGCAACATAAGAAACCCACTCCAGCTGAAGAGCATATGTTTCTTTTCTCTTTACAGCAAAGCTCCCGTTTCAGGCACAGGTATCATTTGTTTCTTGAAATCCCCTTTCCTGTGTCTGCTTCACTGACCCGATCATCTGAGAGCCCTGAGAGTGGTAGTTATACCTTCCTGCTATTGTTTGCTCTCCAGACCAGTTTGGAAGTGCTGTGTGCATGTGTGTTTGCTTTGTTTCTCTTGTTAGTTGTTGAGTTCTTTTTCTTTCTCTTTTCTCCAGGCTCAGATGTACACAAATGCAACAAAGAAATCAGAAGCGGGAGGGCTGTGGCATGCAAATCTGTCAGTGTGCTATTCAATTAGTGTATTGTTACAAGTGAAACACCAGCAGCCTAGTGAGAAAAAGGAAGTACCAGGTGCTAAAAGGACAACCATGCAGTCTTCTGTATAACGTACCAGACAGGTTTTTCCCTTTTCACAAAGTTTACTTGTTCTTTCTCTCATACAGACCTGTAATACTGGAGGGCACCTCTTGAGTCTGTAAATCCTGTCTCTTCTCCTATTTAATCTCTTCCATGAGTTGAAAAGAGTTCAAGGAAGTTTCTTGTCTGTGTTTTTGCTAAGTGGAAGTTGAAGATCCTTCACCCTAGTGTTTCTTCCACTAGCCTGTATTTATTTACTTTCAATTTGTGCCATTCGTGGTGCCCATGCTGTTTTTTAGTTTAAATGTTTTTTTCCTTCCTCCTCCCCTGATATATTTATATAAATCATTACTGTCGTCTCAGTCTTCACTTTGTTCAGCCAAACGAGCCAAGATGTATATTCTTTTCCCATGATATGGGATCCCCATTTCCTGATGTATCTCAGTACTTCAGCTTTGTACTCTGAGTTCATCCCTCCTAAATGTAGGTAATCAGGTTTTTCTCTACCCTGCAATTGTTCTGGTGCTTTGGAAGTTGTCTGTGTGTTTTGTGGAGATCAAGACATTTCCTTGTCCGTATTGGAAAAACCTTGTCAGATATGTTTTTGACAGCCATGTCACACATCCTCTCTTGATGGTTGATCCGGTTCTGTTTAATGTCTTTATCAACAATGTGGATGAGGGGATCAACTGCAGCTGCAGTCAGTTTGCAGATGATACCAAGTTGGGTGGGAGTGTTGATCTGCTGGAAGGTAGGAAGGCTCTGCAGAGGGATCAGAACAGACTGGATTGATCAGTGGACTGAGGCCAGTGGTATGAGGTTTACCAAGGCTCAGTGATGGGTCCTGCACTTGAGCTTCAACAACCCCATGCAATGCTACAGGCCTGGGGAAAAGTGGCTGGAAAGTTGCTTGGCAGAAAAGGACCTGTGAGCGTTGGCCGACAACTGCTTGAACATGAGCAGCTTGTGCCCAGGCAGCCAAGAAGGCCACCAGAGTCCTGGCCTTTATCAACACCAGCGCGGCAGCAGGGCCAGGGCAGTGACTGTTCCCCTGTGCTGGGCACTGGTGAGGCTGCGCCTCGAATCCTGTGCTCAGCTCTGGGCCCCTCACTGCAAGAGAGACATTGAGGGGCTGGAGCTGGGCCAGAGAAGGGAATGGAGCTGGTGCAGGGCCTGCACCCCAAATGTGATGGGGAACGGCTGAGGGACCTGGGGGGTTCAGATGGAGAAGAGAAGGCTCAGGGAAGACCTCTACAACTACCTGAAGGGAAGTTGTATTGAGGTGTGAGTCAGTCTCTTCTCCCAAGTAACAAGTGATAGGACAAGAGGAAATAGCCTCAAGTTGTGCAAGGGGAGATTTAGATTGGATATTAGGAAAAATTTCTTCCCCCTAGGGTTGTCATGTATTGTACAGGCTGCCCAGGGCAGCGGCTGAGTCACAGTTCCAGGAGGTATTTAAAAGACGTGTAGATGTGGCACTTAGGCACGTGGTACAGTGGTGGAAGTGGCAGTGCTGGGTTAGTGGTTGGACTCAATGATCTTAAAGGTCTTTTCCAACTTAAGCAATTCTATGATTCTATGATACATATATCCTACTTTTCAGACTTTTTTTTGATGGAATATCTTCAAAAACTCTCATTAGTACCTGATCTGTTAAAGCATCCATTCAGCGCCTGTCTTGAATGTCTGTAGGGTTGTCTAGCTTAGGCTTGTTTAGTGGTTGTCTACGGCTGCTCTACAGACACAGGAGAGAAAATAGACATCATATCTTACTATGAGTGTCTAAAAACGACACCCTCAGAGGCTGATTTATCTACTTACATCTTTACTTGACTATAGCAGGAATTTAGACAGCTACCTTGGACTACATGTTCAACACAGCTGAAGTTAGGTGAGATGCATCACTCCTTCAGTACTGAACCTCTGGTTCTCAAGGACATGCTGTTCATCTTATGTGATAACTTCATGCTGTTAGGTACTGACAGTAGTGCCTTCTGATTTTCTGTTAGCAGCAAATTTTAATAACACTGCCCCACTTTTTGTGATAATGGCATTTGGCAAAACAGTAATACAACTCAGTCCCCAAACTGATTTCTGAAGAACTGCAGTCATGACTTCCTTCTAGCTCAATAATTCCTCTTTCCACGCTACCTGTTGACATTTCCTCTATAGTCATTCCTTTTTCCATCTTAAAATTCTTCTCCTAATCTCCATACTCTACTGCTTAATAATTTCCCATGAGGTATCATAACAAATGCTTTTCTGAAGTCCGGAGAGATTAGATCTCCTGCATTTCCTTTCATTAGAAAATCAGTGATCTTATCAAGGCAAAATATTGGGTGAGTTCAGAATGATCTATCTTTGTCAGAAAACATGCTGTGTTTTATTACAACTCTCTTTTACATCCATGTCTTCAATTATTCTTTACTGCTGAAGGTGTTCCAGTCCCGCTTTTTGCTGATGTCAGTCCACACTTTCTGTATCAACTTCTTTAACCTAGGACTTGATAGACCTCTTAAAACTCTTCACAGTCAGGCTTTATGCCTGTTTTTAGAAAAGTAAATAAAATTTAGGAAAGTAAATAAAATTCTCTGATTCTAAAGGCAAATGGCAGGGCATGGCTTCAGATGGTGCAACATCCACCTCTCCACCGAAAAAGAGTGGTCCCGTAGGGACTGTGTATGAGGAATGGTGCCTGGCACATGATGTCTGCTGAACCATGCCTCAGCATTCCAGGACAAAACCAGCTAGGAACTCAGCTAAGAGCAGGGCAATCACATGCCATGGCCCCATTTAATATATCAGTATAGAGAAAACTAATATTTCTCTGTGCATTTTCTCTCAGACTTCTGTAGGGAGATTGTTTAGTTTTCCCTTGAGCCGATGGCAGTTTCAAGGAGATGCTTTCTATTCCCATCCACTCTTTCCCATTAGCCTTTATGCCTCTAAGCCCATGCTCAGTATTCATATTGTTGACTGGAAACTTTTGTGATTTGTTTGAATTTCCTTTGCAAATTCTGAGTTTTTTGGCTCGTGGCAGTTCTCCCACTTCATGTACTTGTTTCAGCCATCAAAAAGTCCAGTGCCCAATCTGAGATGGCGCAAAGCTGTCTCCACAGTGCATGGATGACGTGAAACACTGACCTCCATTCCAATCCCTTAAAAGTTGGGTGAGATAAGTCTCATCTTATGAAACTTCTCTCTTTATCTCTCTCACTCTTATTCTTGCTACAATGAACTAACCAGGATATTTAACATTATAGGTAAGGTCTTCAGTGCCCATACGTCTAAAGCCAGTTCTGTTGGCTCAACGGTGAGACCTGCACCCGCAGCTTTCCCTGGTGAACCAGGGCGAGGATGCTTTGATGCCATTTTTTCCTACACAAGTCAGACACAAACGGGATTGTTGCTCCCGTGCAGTTTTTTCCTCCCCACCCCTGTGACGTGAAACGTAAGGCTGCACATTTCAGCTATTTTTTTGGATGGAGGCAATAATTTCTTAATTTGCCCTGAAGGGGCACGCGCATAAATGGGGAGGAAAAAAAAAAAATAAGAGCTTGTGGAATTGATTGGAGCAGAGATGCATCTTGTTCAAACTAGAAGTGAAAATATATTCCAGAGAAGAAATCATTAGCATTTTCATTAAATGCCAAAGAGTGTGACTATTAGACCTACCTCAGGCAACCCTGGGGTTGAAAACTTTTCAACAAGATTTAATTGATCCAGATGGGTTGAGGTTGTTTTTGTTTTTACCGCTTTCCACCCTTCTACCCCCTGCCTCAATCTCTGCGCCCCATCATATGTGAGAAAACCCCAAACCCAACCAAATTCAAATAAATAAACAACGCCTTCAGCCCACGCCCTGGAATGAAAACTGCAGTGTAATATGAAATGTGTCCTGATCGTCTTGTTATGGAGCCCGGTGACTCACCAACTGCTACAATTGGGGTTAGATAAAATAAAGGCATTATAATTAAGGAGGCAGCAGGAGGATGTTAACTGGGCAGTCAGATGGAAGAAGGCCCATTGCAGATCTGGGTGTGCTGGGGTTTGGCTTGGCCTTTGTGGAGGGCTGCCAGGCATGCGTGGACATGCGGCTTGGCTGGGTGATTTGCAGCAGAGGGTCTGCTTGAAAATACATAAGAGGGGCAAGTTTGGCTGAGCCAATCCAGCATATGAGGAAGAGGATCCCCAGGTCTCATGTAGTGTTCTGTAGGTGTCCCCCCAAAATGCCCAGTTCCTGGTTAATGTGAAGATGGGAGGTGAAGTACGCATTTGCCAGTCCTGGTCAAAGGAAGCCATGAGCCCCTTGCTGCAGTTGTGTGAAGATTGGGCTGTTTATGGGCAGTATTTAGACCATGAACCTTGATGCAGGACCCTCTTTCCCCTGAAAAGAAATCGGAACTAGCCCTCTGGACACAGCACTGACTACCAGTAGGGCCATTGCAGGCACCATCCTCCATGGCAGCAGGAAGCAGAGGGCTTTGCTTGTGATGGGGAGAAAACAACAGCTTGGTGAGACATGAGTATTAGGATTAGAACAAACCTGGCACAGTGATGGTAGTATTTTAACCTGTTGGATACAAGGTCATGCAGCAAGTAGACAGGTTGAGTCTTCCAACATTTATCCTATCAACAGAGCTGTTTTTCCTCTTCCTCTTCCCAGCTTGCTTTGCTGCTTCTTTGCCTCCTGAAGGAAAGTGACTGCAAAAATAATTCTGTTAAGATCTCCTGTGTATTTAGCACCTTACTCCCAGCAGCCTGAGTGAGCTGGCCTCAACATCCCATCGTCAGGTGGATCCTACAATGGTGTTTCACAAGTCAGCATGCCAGAGCAGTGCCACAAACAACCTATGGCCAGTGAAAATGCATCTTAGGTAAGCCCACGCAAGCCATTTGCAGGGGTGCGAATCACCTAATGCTTCAGTTTGGGTTAACTTAATATATCCAGTAATTATCTGAAGGAGTCCTGAACATTATAATGGTTAACTATCAGGTTGGAACTGGACTTTGAGATGGAATCTGTGCAAAAGCAATCACGTTTGGAAAGGGCTGCAGGAGTCATCTGGGCCTGTGACTCCACTATCAGAGTATCTTGGAAGGAAAGCTGCAATGACTTCTCTAGTGAAAACTATACTGGCAGCTTCGTTAGGATGCTTTGCATTACTCTGCAGCATGTAGATTTGCCAGAACATGGGAATTCATGTGCCTGAACACAGTGTTTCCCCAATGGAGTCAATAGAAGGTTAAGCCCAAAGCTGTGCTCCAAACCTTTACCCCTGGATCAGCCGCACATCGTCCCTGTTTCCCCATGCTCCTCTGTCTGTCTGTATCTTTCTGTTGTCACTCATCAGACAATTGCACTGGAAATGCCCTGGGGCTGGCATCCCCTTTTTGTTCTGAGCTGTGCCTCTTGCACAATGAGCCCTGTGGTAATACGGCCAAACAATTGTGAAGGGTGAAACATCGCTAGGTTATAGATGGCAAAACCAGTCCTCAGGACTGGCTGTGTAATAGAGTAACAACAACAAATTCACAGTAATAATGGCAGGAATAATGAACGAGTATATTCAAATATTAGTTAGCTAGAGCTCACCACTTGCCATGTCTGCAGCTCTTATAAAAATCATTCTCCTTGCTGAACATGTATTTGCCTGCACTGCCAATGTGCTAATTCTGCTCCTCACCATTTTTCCATTTGCCTTGCTGTATCTTTCTCAGTTTAAAAAAAGAAATAAAAATCAAATCACATGGCATCAAAGGGCTACATCAGGAGGTCATTGCATCAAATGCTGCCGCTAGTTTAATAAAGGAACTGACTAATATACTCATTAGTGGTGCTTGTTGCTAATGCCCGATCAGATAATGAAATTGAAATATCATGTTTTAGGGTGTAATCAGGATCCCTGCAGGTGCTGGGATGGAATTGCCCCATAGGTACAGCATTACACAGTTAACTAGGTGTGTTACTCGACGGGGGTGTTTCAGCTTCCCAAGCCTGCGGGTAGGAAGAGATGAGCAGGTCTGTCAGCTAGTGAGAAAGGGGAATGGGGCTGGAAACAAGGGAAAAAAGCTGAGGTGACCTGGCTTGAAGGGGATGGAGGCAGATGGGAGCAAATAGTAGGTATCAAACCACCTATGAGACCAGTCAGGACCAGGTGGATGTGTGGAGGCAATGGTGCTGGTCCATTGGGAGGACGTCAAACTGCCTGTGGATGAGGAGCTCCCTGGGTTGGCTAAGCACTGTGGGTGTGTGCAGAGAAGAGCACTGAAGCAGGGCTCCTGGGAACATCAAAGGCTTTGTTGCCTCCCTGGCCTTTGGAATTCAGAGAAGAAAGGACTAGTGTGGGTGCAAAAGAGCCAGGCTTGGAGCTGGAGGTAGAGGGGACCTCTTAGATCACCCTTGAATAGGGATGTTGAGATGTTTTTAGCACTGGCTGTAGCCTAAATGCAAAGCCCTTGCTTAGAAGGGATGCACCTTGCTTCCCTGTCTGAAGTGTCACGTACACAAGGCTTTTAATCCCCAGAGTCCTGGGGAAGCTTTAATTGCGATTTCACTGTCCCAGTATGACGGAAGAGCACATCAGAAGCCTAGCAACAGCTTTCTCTTCCTCAACTCAAACATCTGCCTTCTGTTTTCCAGCAAGTGACTAAGTCCAAAGAAGTTAGCAGCTCTCTTTTAAATTGCCTTTTTATTTTAATAGAAAAAATGAAAACACATTAAAAAATTCAAACCCAAGCCCAGCCTAATCAATGCTACCAGACTTTGGGTAACCTGGGCTGAAGGACATGAGTTTTTCCAGAGGAATTTGTTCTGTGTGGAAGTTAACTTTAAATGCTTTTCTTCGTTGCCAGATGATTTAATACTGGATGAGCCAATGAAAGACAAAGCACTTCAGAGACGCTCAGATTACTTCCCAAGTTGCTCACAGAATATGTTCTGCTGAGACAACACCAGGCTAGAGACTTCAGTGGGATTAGCAGTAAAGCAAAGTTTTGCTTCACTGCAGTATTTTATATTGCCTTCCAATCTTTATCTCTTATGTATTTTTCTGCCTCCTGCGCCAAATTGCTTAATAATGGTACTAACTTATATGTCAATAAGAAGCCTCCCTGGCTAAGTGCCTCTCAATACTTGCTATTTGTCCTCTTCTTCCTTCCAGACCTTCCTCCTTCCACTTTTTCACATGCACTTTCCTGGAATGACATTTCAAATGCTTTCAGAAGGAGTGAGGTCACCCAGTACTTACACATCCACTGGGAGGCCCTTCAGAAGAGGGATAAAAGAGGTGAGGAAAAGGAAACTCCTGCTCCTTTTTTGAGTTTTTGAGAGAAAAATCTTTGCTTAAGTCCAGGAGAGGGGTCAGGGCCATTTATCCTCTGGGAAGGGAGATGCTTTCGCCGCACAGAGTATGGTACCCACATCCTAAAGGGAGGCAGGATCTAAAACATATCATTTTTTCTCTTTTCCCTTTGCTGTTCTCTATTGGTTATTTTAGGCAGTCTCCTGAGCCATGCACAGACTGCTATGAAACCTGTTTTCTAAGGGCAGATCCATGGGAATTAGGTCCCTAAATGATTAAACACCTAAAGCTATGGCTGTGTCGACAAACTAAACAAGGCCAGGGCTCAATCCCAGGTACTGGCACATGTTCTCCCAAACTATCCAACCCTTAGCATCCCTGACAATGGTTTTGTCCTGTTCCAACTAGCACTCTTCCAGACAATGCCTGGGCATGGTCCAGGGACAGCCCGGGCCAAGGAGCATCACCACAGGCAGTTCAGATGCAGCCCCCTGGTTTTGGAAGCAAAGACGCTTATCAGCACGGACGTGGGTTGGTCCATGCCAATTGGCCTCTGGGCCCAAGAACAGCCCCATGCATGTTTTATTTACTAGAATAGATGAAGTTAAATGCTTTCGAGAATGTAGCCTGAGATGCTAAACAGGGACTTAGGAGCATAGCTGGGATCCTAGCGCTGAAAAAGAAACGGGGATAAAAGTGGTGCTTGTTTTATCCAACTATTAACTCATTCCTTCCACAGATTTCCTTTGGACAGCTTTGTCTCCAGAAGGCCCAGAAGGGACCAGATTCCTCATTACCCTTTTCTGCCGCTGTTATTATCTTGAACACTCGTAATCCACTTGTTGTCACTTCCCAGATCTCCCAACAGCATGAAAGTCTTGAAGACGAACAACTAGGGCAGCAAGTCAGTGTTATTTCCTACTGGAATGGAGGTGAAGCTTTTAGCAGGAACAAGGTGTTCTGGTGTTTTCCTTAGGTAATTGTCTGATGTCTCTGTCATAACTTGGTGGATGGAGGTTTTTCTCTCCCTCTAGCCTGTGCCAGTGCAATATTTGGTGGAAGGTGGTAATGAGACTTCAGCATTTATGGCTGGTGAGAATAAATCATTGGAGATGACGCTGTCCTGTTCTCACAGCACAGAACGAAAGCTGGCATGTCTGTATCCCTTGCCACGAGCACTCAGCCGTCTGGGCGAACAATAGAGCCTGTGTTTGTGCAGCACCTCGTGGAGGGGTGTCCTTGTCTCCAGCCAGCTCGCCAAGCAACATGATACTGCAAGCATTAAAACCCAGCAGAGCATCCACATGCTTCAAACTGGGGGGCTCTGGACGTGCTGCTTGAAAATGTCTGTGGCAGTCGTCTTGGCATTAACATTTAGGGTTGTTTTGCAGCCCACTGATATTTTGCTGAGTCAGACAAAATAGCTACGAAAGGGAAAAAATATATTTTAAGTAGAAGGTTTTAAATTTTGACTTTGAAACATATTTTGACTTTACGCACTCCAATCTCTGACTAGAAAATCTAAGTTTCTTGCATTAGAAATTAGATGTCTATTATACATGCCCATATGTGCATGAATTACAAGCAGAGGTATGTGTAATAGATACGTATGTACATTCTTTACCCTTGGATGGATAATTAGTGTTATAATCCCTGATTCCTGTGGCAATGGAGACCCTGTTTAAAATCATGGTCCTGCTGGGCTAGATGCTGCTCAGAGACTGGTGCTCAGGTGTCAGCAGCTATCTAGCCTGAGGGGTGAAGGATTAGTCTCACAATCTCTTCTCATGGATTCTGCTTCCTCACGGACATTTCATATCTGTTACTAGGACATCTGGAGGCAAAGTCCCCACTCCTGTATGTGTCATTTGGGTGTCTGGAGGTGACAAGGCTAAGGTTGGGGAAGAGGTGTGTGGTGGACTTCAGCTAAATGCAGCCTGCTGGAGTTATCGGTTGTGATCTTAACTAGAAGGTCCTTTTTCTGCTCACTTACCCTTGCACACACGCGCGTAATTGCAGTGTGAATTCATAATATAAACCATGATGTAATAGACACCAACTCAACTCAACTTAATTACTGTACAAATGAACAACAACTTAAATCACAAGCAGAGTCCCATTAAAAGTAATCAGATCCTGGGTGGGGAGATGGTTAAAGGTGGTGTTTGAACTCCAAAGAAAAATATGCTCTTGTTTGGACATAATTGGGTTTCTTTTTTTATTGCTATTTTTTCTTACATGGTGTATTTTTGCTCTCTCTCCCTGGCGCTCTCTCATTTTAATTTTTTCAACCTTTTCCTGATAAACCAAACTAGTCTAGACATATCTTTTGAGAGCAAATGTTCTCTAAGCTATGTTCATTCCTTGTGAGTTTGTACGTTAATCATTAAATATAATTAATTAGAACATCTTGTAATTAACTTGGAAAGCAAAATTATACAAGGGAATGAGTTTGTAACCACATCACATTTGAAATAAAAATAAAACTTTGACTAAAAGGAATAACTGCTCTTTGGAATTAGATGAGTAACAACGTTGGATTGGCTCCCCCGAAGCTGTAATGTTGGCTCTGAACTCATTCATATATATTAACCATATATCACATTGATTCATGTGTGTGCACACATACATGTGCACACACACCATAGGGCCATAGTGCAGAGTCAGCCCATTGCAGGGATGCTTTAAGCCACCTCTCTGCCTTCTCACCTTTCTGTGCTGCAGAGGCCACATTAGATTCAGCAAACGTGCCATCAAGCAGCCATAGGGCTGCTCTGACTTGTCCTGACTAGTTGTGATGGCTCTTCGGGTATGATGCTGGCTGGAAATTGTGGCATTTCATGGCAGCCTTTCCTGCCAAGGCAGGAGGGAGGTGGCAGGAGGTGGCAGGCATCTGGCCATGGGGCTACCCCACAGCTGGAGATTCCTGGTCCAAAAGAATCCTCACATATGTGCTGGGACCAGTTCTCAGGTCCACCACTTCCCTAAAAAGGAGGTTCTGGGCTGACCTGTGGAGCACAGCTAATGAACGAGTCCAAAACAGAGGGCGAATAGAGTTTATTTATTATAGAGTTTATCCTCTTGCCAAGCAGTTGTTCCCATCAAAAGTTAAGCACCACAGCAATTTCCTTATGTGTGTGAAGAGTTCTACCATCCTGGCTTGATTAAGTCGAGGATGACCTAGGAGACAGGACGCCATGTCCAACAGGAACACATGTGTTCATATCTGGTGCTACATGCCAGCGTGAGGTATTGGACTGGGTGGTTTTGGCTCAAGAAACCCTTGAAGTCTGTAGGAACAACACTACTGGGCATTCCCCAGCTGACACTTAGGGGGTGCTGGGGTCTAGTAGGGAGTATACAGCAGCTCCAGGTGCTTTTCTGCGTTCTGCCTGTTGCCATACAGCATAGGGCACATAATTTTGCCTGTTTCTCCTTTCTTTCTGCTCTCACTGTGTTGTTGGGGAGGTCACCTCCATCTCTATGAACTGGTCAGACACTACACCTAGCCGAAACGGCCCTTTCGCCCCTGTCACATTCCCAGGTGGGACGGTGATTTCCCCAGCAGCTGGTGTTTGCTCAAACCAGCCGGAGGACTTCATTGCTCTGAGCTCTCTCTGTTGAATTTCGCCTTTCACTCTTTTGGCAGGAGGAATCATTAATCCTCTCTCCAATTAAGTTTCTACCCTCCTCAGCCAGACAATTGCTCGGCTGTGTTGTTCATCACCACCTAGGCACAGAAACTTCCCTCGCATTCTTGTGGTTGGTGTTCAGGCCGATGGGAGGAGAGGCAGATGGGGAGGAAGGGGGCTATGGTGGGGAAGAATGGAGGTGGAGCAGGGGAAAGGCTCTTTAGAAGATGGGGGAGATGAAATATGGGTTTGCCTGGAAGTCCCGATGTTGGGATGGGGGATCCTAGTGAGTGGACAGACATCATAGCAGACTGCAATGAGTTTTGTCTTCTTCTGGGATCATGAGCTGAATCACCAAAGGACTTGGAAATGTGCGTTTGGATATCCCTTTGCATTCATCAGGGTGTCCTTGCTTCGAGATGAGCTGTCAAACCACGCATTCGCTCACTTAGGCTGGAAATCAGCTAAAAACTGATCCTTCAGCTAAAATTTGCTCAGGTTATGGAGGATGAATTAATTTCAAGAGGCTCAAAAATATGATCCCCCCACTTTGATGAGCAGATGAAACAGGGTGTGAATGTGCAGGGCTGGGTGGAGAGGGAGAGGCATTAGGAGCATAACTGTGCTTTCCCTGCCTCCTGCCTTCTCCCTGCCCATGCAGCTGGGGTAGGCATTAAGGGTGGGATGCAGCTTGCCTGGTGTCGAGCAGGTTGATGTTAGACATATGGGGTAAACTAGATAGGTTGTAGCACCTTCTCCAGGCAGAGAGGAGGGACGAGCACTCTGTTGCAACCGGGGACTAAGATCATAGAATCATAGAATAGTCAGGGTTGGAAAGGACCCTAAGATCATCCAGTTCAAACCCCCCTGCCATGGGCAGGGACACCTCACACTAAACCATCCCACCCAAGGCTCTGTCCAACCTGGCCTTGAGATCCACCCAGTATAGATACTTGGGATGACAAATGAAGTGCTCATCTTACTTTTCAACAGTGACATGAACCCCGCACCCAAAAGAGGAACAGGGCTTGGAATTATCTCCCTGGAGAGAAGTTTCCCTCTGCTTTCTACACCCATTACTCCCACTTTTCTACCTTCATCTTAGCTGTATTTGTCCTTCCTGGCCTGTTCTCTTTGGCAAAACTCCCATTCCAGAGCAAGATAAGATGGGTCTGATCCTGACATGTAAGAAAGGGTCCACTTTATGTGGGACAAGACATCAGCCCACGTTTATTGCATTGCAGATACGGAGCACCACAAATAAATAGGGGCACATGCATATTCCCAAGGAACAACAGGAGTGAGCGACAATAAAAGAAAATCTGAAAGAGATGTGACAGTAGTTTTGAATAGGGCTGACACTGAGCAAACACTTCTCACAATGTGGAGGGTGATACAATACCCTGCCCTTTCAGAGTGTCACCGTGACATGTATTTAACATTCATTGGCAGCAGCAGCCTGGCTTGATCATGCTGCAAGGTGTTGTGCATATATCTAGGAAAAAAAAAGAAGGTAGTAAAGAGATGCGCCCAGTTAGCTGCCCTTTCTTATGTGGGTGTGAATCTGCCTCTGTGGAACCCATGGGAGCTTTACTACTGACTTCAGTCCCTATTAACCTCCCTGATGAGTAGTAGGAAATTAGGCATGCGTGGAGGGAAGGGTGTTTATGAAAAGCAAGGTCTAATGAGAACCCGGTTTCAGAGTTAATTATGGAACAACTCTTGCCGCTCCCTAACCCAATACTGTGCCTGATTCTGATCTCGCTGCATGGGAAAGCGAGATACTTTATACCCATGGGGGCTCTTGAGCTGCATATGGCTCTTGAGCAATTTAAGTGCATTTATGCTGGGGTGATATCATGTGATCGGCAGTGGGACTGCACCGATGCGGGGCTGCTGGGTAATCTGTGGGATGAAGCAAATCAGCAAGACTTGCCAGGTCATGCCCAGCCCCATCCCATCCCATCCCACAGTGGTGCAGAGAGACGGAGGAGAGCTGTTGTTATCTCCTCGGTGAACCACTCCTGCTGCTCTCCCTCCCTTCCCTCTCTGATGTGCCTGATACGTGTCTTCAGTCTCTCGGCTGAATGAAAGGTGTTGGTAGATGGTTTGTAAGGTCAGCAAGATGGGCCAGCGTTGGGATCAATGGAGTTGTGCCTGCGTGTGTATGTAATCAGGATCTGGCCCTCTGTTAATTAAAAAGCTTAAACAAATGCATGCAAATGAGACAGATATGAACACACAGGTGGATTGCTGGAAACAACACCCTCCGCTCCTCCAATCGAGGGGGCAGCTTGTCCCAGCACTCCCTTTTGTTTTGTTGTTTCCACAAAAAAGCTGCCTCTGTTGTGGGGAAGTTTCCCCTTGGTTGAGTTCAGCGCGTATGGTCCTGGGGCATAAACAGTCTCTTGTCCCATGACACACACTTGCCCTGAGATTACACACAGCTTGTCAGAGATGGTGCAAAGCGCTTCGCAGGGGGTGTAAAGGAAATGCCACTTTCCTGTCTCTCTTGGCCTTGCATTTGCTGGGCTGGCAGCCTTTTCTAGAATGAATCTCAGGTGGCTCATAGCACGTGACAGATTCTTCTGGGTCTGATTCTCTTTTCCATAAGGTCATCCCACATAGAACCCCTGGGAAAACCTTCTGGGAAAGATACGTTTCCTGCTAGGAGAATGGCGCATAAAAGAGGTCCAGAGGTGTCAGCCATGGACCCATTAAACCTAAATCAAGATGCAACTGATCAGATTTTTCAAGATGAACCAGATTCCAGGGTAAATTTTATAAATACTTGCAGTGCTCTTGTCACTGCACTTCCAGAGTCCTTAGAGAACAGGGATTTTTCCCACTAACACAAATGGTCCTTTGATAATGGAAAATTTGCCTGAGTAAAGGCTGACTGTTTAAGGCTGTGGTTTAGTCATTGCTTTAATCTGGCATAGCTCTTGAAAAGTCTGCTGGAAAGAGTTACTGGAAGGGTCATTTAAGTCCCCTTTTCCCTACAGCCACTCATTCTCTTTGAGCTTGCACTAATGTTCATGAATCTGCATGGTGATCCAGATCAGGGAAACGATCTGGCCATAAACTAACTTGGCCAAAAAAAAAAAAAAAAAAAAAGAAAAGAGAAAAAGCAAACAAGAAAAGTAAAATAAAAAAGCTTGTTTTTTTCAGCAGTGTGTCAGCATGAGATCCACTGTTATTCAGAGGGAGATGGTGGGAATGAGAGGAGGTCATGGATGTGATTGAGGTGAGCCCTGTCCATTGTACACACTCAACAGAAAAGTTGAGTAGGACCATGAAGCATGCTGTGCTGAAAACCACCCTCCAACTCACTTTCCCGTTTATATACAGGATAGCTAATATCTGCTACACGCAAGAGATAATCAGCAAAACTCATACTTAAAATGACCCACCCTGGGCTGTGCATCAAGGCTGGTCACCTACGAGTGGGGCATTTAATTCTCAAGTCTACTACAGCAAAGGTGATTTGGCAAAAAAAGAAGTTGGAGTGAGATCTACTCAATACACAATCCACATGCTTTGTATGGTCTTCCCCTTCTTGGTTGATTTTGCTACCTCTGCTGAGTCCATGCTATACTTTACTTTGGGTAGCCCTGACTGTGAAAGAACTTTCAATCTTCTTCTCTAACTCTCCCTTTGGAAATGACTCTCAGATATCTTCAGTATCCTCTTCTCACTGGACGGACCTGTAAAGGACCATTGTGCCAAAAAAGAGTCCAACTTGACCTAGGTGCATGACATGCTATTTGATTTCATGCATTTTAACTTTCAGTAGGACTTAGGCTACTCTAAATCTCTGTCTAATATTCACAGGCTGGGGGTTCGGCAGAGACGGGCAAAGCGGTGTGTTAATTTGCTTGGCATAGCCTTGTCATGTGGGTTTTCATTTTGCAACTCCACAACCAAAATGAAGGGTAGCTGAGATCAAAGTCATTTGCTGTTTAAACTCTAATGCTTAGGGGAAGGTAGAGGTGCTGTTTCAGATAGGAAGAAGTCTCTGATTTCATGTCATTAAAACCGTATGTCTCAGTTCCTGAAAGCACATAAATACACTTTTAGTCGAGCTTAAAGACAGGAGCATATGTAAATACTTTGATAAAGCAGAGGCAGAATTACATGAAGTTCTCTCTTGTATTGACTTACTTGAGTTGGCTAATTCAGGAAAAAAAATGCCATATAGGCATAACAACTTTGTTTTTAACTAGTTTAAAGTTAGAAGGAACAGATTAAAGCATAGAGGGGGCTTGGATGCTGAACATGAATTACTTTTTAAAGTTGATCTCAAAATGCTCTTATCTTTGACCAGTTCAGAATTAGAAGTAGATTCACATGGAGAATTCCAGCTCATATTGGAAGCCTTCATTAAGAAGGGCTTGTGACAATCACTCCCCTACAGACAGTATAGAGATGGAGCTGCTTTGTTTCCAGGATTTGTTTCTTGGAGTGTCTAGAGCCAAAACTTTTTCATGTTAGCTTTATTGAATGAGGTTGGCCAGATGCAAGAATTCCCTTCTTTCTTTATTCCCACTGAAAATAGACCTTGGGATGTCAATTCAGTGTAAAGTTTTGGCTGAAATCCTTGTTCCAAGACCTTGGTGTCAATAACAGATTTCTGTTTACTTTAATTGCCTTTGCTTTTAGCCACAAGTAAAGATTGCAAAACTCAAAGGTGTGGAATGGCCGTCCTCTGCTTCCAGTTGTGGGTCTGCATTACTGTTTATTTCTCCCCCACTTGGGCTTCTTATGCAAATATGTTTTTGAAACCACTTGAATCGGAAATTCTATTTTCAAGTGGGGACCTAAATTTAGGATCCTAAATCCATATATAGAAATGGATAAAAATAATAAAAAGGTCCTTAGTGCTTTTCTCCTTGGATACTGCTTGGCCCTGCAAATTTTCAGGAATTTGGTTGTGGAGTATCGTATTTATCAGCATAAAGACTGCCCAAACTTTCCCAATCATAATCTACAGCAGAAACAGCAATTTTTTTGTTTATATATTGCTCAGTGCCTCTCAGTGAATACGCTCATGGCTTGTGGACACAACTGGTGTCCTAGGAATGCAAAAAAATATAACAAATGACCTGATTTTCTAAAGCAGAGCATTCAGTGGTACCTCCCAATGTCATGGCTGAAGTTAACTTGCAGAAGAGTTATCTGATCTGCAACTGGACCATCCTTTACACCTGAGAGTGTTTTGTGCTGGGACTTCCTAAAGTGCTCAGTATTGGCTGAACACTGTCAAATGTACTGGCAGTGATTATCAACGATTCATTAGCAGCAAAGCTATGCCAGAAACTAAAACCTCTGAGGAAGTCCACAGTGAGATCCTGTCCTGAGGTTCCCATCTCCTGAAGATCTCCTCCTGGGTCTTTTTATTGGTGGCTGTAGAGAGAAACGACCCCAGAAAACAGGAACAATGCACCTTGGTGGGAAAACTAATGCTGCTGCCATGAATCTTTTGCATGTGAAGAGGAAGAAATTCTGGGGGAGTTATGAGAAGTCCTTCTTACTGCCTGTATCACGCCACTTGTGAGCTAGTTTCTCCATAGCTGGTAGACCTGTGGTATCTCTCCCACTCTGTCTGTGGTTTGGAAATGTTTCTTCTTTCCGCAGAAAGGGGTGTGATGGACAGGAGATGTGCGTATGTATGTCCATCTGTGCCCTTGGTGTGATCTGAAAGATGGAAAAACTTCCCTGTCAAAATCCTTCAGGAACTGTGAAACAACAGAAAACCCCAGTGCAGGTTGGAGACCTGTAGCCAAGGGTGTCCAGAACAACAATGAAAAGAATCTATCAATCACGTTTGCTATCTCCCTTATTTTCTACAATTCTCACCAGGCTTCTTTCAGCCTCCTCCTCCTCCTCCTCCTCACTTCATGATCCCAGTTCTTTTATCCTGGATGATGGTGGTAGTAAGAGATAGCACGTTTGGACATATTTGCCCTCATGTGGCTTGTCCTTCTCACCCCACCCATGCTCTTGCTATGATGATGCATATTTATGGGAGTCAGTGGGAGATCTTTTCACAAACACTCACTGTGTGTTGTGTCTCTTGTGGGCAGAGATGTTGCTGTGTTAGCCATCATTATTTGATCTGCCTCTCTGACAAGATTGCTTTAAAGCTTAAATGTTTGTTTCTGTTCTTAGCTGGGAACATGCTATAGTTATAGTTCTAGTTATAGCTTTGCCTGTGTGGCCAAGTCCAGTTCTTCAGCTATGTTGGGATTACCTGGTACTGTGGAATGGAAACTGTGAAGAACAAGATCTGTGACAAGGAGTGTTGCATGAAAGAAAGGGAATACTCTGCTGGAGTACTTTGGGAACAATATTTCTATTTTTTTGCTTCAAATATGCCTTAGTTGTAGCTGGAAACACCCACTGAAGTCAATGGGATTTCAGAGAGTTGGGTGGGAGAGGTGGAGAAATATTGATTTTACCTTCAAGTGATAGAGGTAGAGTCTAAATTCAGATTGTAAGTGATGCTGCCTTTTGTGCCATGAGTTTCTGTTTTGCCTATTCCACACAAAACGGCGATTTCTGTAGTTTTCAGTGTGGAGCAGAACTGGAAATTTCCCTTGCTCAGCAAACTCAAAAGCTAGAACAGAAATTCACCAGCATTCATCTTGGTCTTAGAGTGCCTTCAGCCACGAAAAGCAAGTACCTACTGAGGTAGTAGCCATCTCCTGATCCTTCCATTGTCAATGGATTGAAAGAGTCACTTAATAAAACTAAGATCTAAACCACCCTCCAGTGGGAACTCCCTCTCTTGTTCCTAACTGAGGTATCACTCGCAGGATGTGGAAGTTGAATGGGATGAACTTGGGTTAGAGTACTTCTTTACCAAGATGCTTCTTCCCAAAAGCAGAACAGAGGACATGGATAAACATGGCTGAGTGAGGGTGAAACAGGGAGAAAAGAGTATCCTCTTTGGGACAGAAGGAACTGTTTCTCCTGGAGAGTTGAATGGGAGCACAGGGAGATGAGATTCCCCAAGGCAAGACTTTTTCTTGGCATTTCTTTAAACATGAGTATATTTCATGAGATTTATACAGTGCTTAAGGCCAATCACCCATCGTTGGCCCAGTATACTATCCTGAGATCAGCTCTAGTTTTTGACGAACGCCGACATGAACAGTTTTCTAATCACCATTAAAGAAAGCTTCAATGAAAGCTGTCAATGGATTCTCAAGGGCCTGGCCCTACTCTTGAAGAAGGCAGTAGAAAAGGTCCTGCATAGTTCAAGAAATGTAAGTATGATGGCCTTTCTACACAGGGATGAGCTTTCTGAATGGGCTGAGAAGGGGAGAGGACTGAAAACCAGTGCACTGGAGTAGCTGAGCGAGGCTGGAGAGAGGACAGTGGAAAAGCAGAGGAAGCATTCCATTTTTTTGCAACTGTTTTATGCAACGTAAGGCCTGTGGTGGCATAGCAAGGTCTGTATGTGTCAGAGAATGAAGGCCACAGAAGTGAGAAGGAAAACCCTGGCCAAGGAGGGTGCCATGCAGCTGAATTGCTGGCTGGATGCAGAAACCTGTGTTTGCCCGTAGTGCAGAGCAGGAGCCCTTCTGGGAAAAAACAAGAGGAGTTATTGCATCCAGGGATTCCAAAATACTGCCCTGTGTGTGGGGAACTGTGGGAATGATGTACTGAAAAACTGGGATATAAGAATCAGAAAGGACGCTGTGACCTGGCTGGGGGTTTGAGTGGGGTTTAGTATGCTGCTCTTGTCTCATCACAATGCAAGACCAGCTGCCTTACAGGCAGCAGAGCTAGGTGTAGATGAGAAACAACAGAGATCAGAGTATTCCCTCCAGCAATTCTGGGGGTAACAGCTATTCTATGAGTGACATACTGGAAACAGCCGGGGGGAAGTCAGAGAGAGAGATAAGATAGCTGTGCTGTGTTCCTCTGGCCAGTGTCCTCAGCCAGTTTGCAGGATTGCAGATTAGGTCTTTTTCTCTGGTCCCTCTTGCTGATCTCTCTGTGCAAGTGCCACAGGGCTGTGATAAGGACGAGGTCAGAATGGTGCTCTGACTACACAGTGTTTTTTCTCATGCAGCAGGATATGCTCATTGGAAGCAAGTATGCCTGATTACTTCCTCTACTTGTGGCTCTTCCTATCCAGCAAAGCTGGGATATGGGGATATTCACCAAGGTCTATGAGGGTCTATGGGAGGGCTATGAAAAGGGATTTAGTGCCCTGTGTGCCAAAAATCCTCCCTCCACTTCCAGCACAGGTCTACATTTTGGAATCTGCTGCCCCAGTGTGACCAATGCACCCTCATTGTGCCTTGTGCTTCCCCATCCATCTATCCATCCATCCATCCATCCATCCATCCATCCATCCATCCATCCATCCATCCATCCACCCCCTCCTGCCTGCATGGAGCCCTGCAGGGATCACCCAGCTTCCTGCGGGGCACCACCATGGGTGCAGGCAGCTGCAAGCAGCTGAACAGAGGCACCAGATTGCCATTTCTTTGTCCTGTTCACTTTGGTGACAGCCCCATATGACCTGATAGCCAAAACTATCCATGTGGGTGCTTCCTGAGTGAGGCTGGTGTAGGCAGCTTAAATAATAGGTGTTATCCAGGCTGCAGTGGGTGAGGGTGTTCACAGTCAGAGAATTGGAGGAGGAAACACCCATAGGACAGGGGGAGTGTGACAAGCCAAGATGGGCATAGAGAATTCCTTTCCAACCAGCATGAGCGGGTCTGGAACTGATCCTGCAGCCCATCCTTAAGTAGCAGCCCTGAATCTGCCAGTGTTCAAGGCCAGGCTGGATGGAGTCTTGAGTGATATGGTCTAGTGTGTGGTGTCCCTGCCCATGGTAAGGGGTTGAACTGAACGATCTTACAGTCCTTTCCAACCCAAAGCATTCTATGGCTCCATGACCCCAGCCCCACGTTGAAGGCGGAAAATGCAGACTCTTCATTTTCCTGAGAGAGGGAGGAGCAGGGCAGGTTTCTGCCTGGGAATCCAGTCACCCTGGCAGCACAGGGGTCGGGGGTGGCCTTCATGATGTTTCTTGCAACGTTGAGTCAGGGCTGTGATGAACTAGCCTTGCATAAGCAGGAATGCCATCGCCAGTGGTAAGCTGAAAAACGCCGAGCTCTGTTTTCAAAGACAGCTCAGAGGTTATTTATGTACGGAAATGCTCCTTATCTCTTAATTCCCAGACTGATGGGTGGAAGATATGCAAAGAGTGACTTCTGTCAGAGACCAGCTCACCAGCACTGCTACTGCCTTGGCAAGAGGGGAGGGCTCTCTCTGCCTTCCCTGGTAGCAATGCTGACTAAGGGCCATAGGAATCTGGCCCAGAGACGGCAAGCCAGGCTATCTGATGGGCTGGTCGGCTGACAGTTAATATCCTGTTACAGAGAAGCCAGTATTCATGATATAGCATTTTTTTCTTTCTTTTTTTTTTTTTTTTTTTTTTTTTACCTGCAAGACCAGATTGGGAAGACACAAAAAATACTCCATTTTGTGTTTAAGCATCACATCAGTCTTGAAAGAGCCTAAATCAGACCCATTCTTTATCTTTCAAAGACTCCATCAAAACTCCTTGGTACCAAGAATGTTATTTCATTCACCATTATTAGTGTAGGAGATTCAGGCTGGAATCTGAAATTCAATCCCATTTCCTTGTGGTTTGAACATTATTAGTAGGTAGAAATTTGCAACTGGAAATTAGCTAACGATTCCTCCGTAAGCACAGCAGAGAGATGGAAATCCAGCTTCTTTTCCCTGGCTGCGCTGGCACTGGCATGCTAACTGAAAGTAGTAAAATGTTTATTAATGAGTGGGGTAGGGAAAAGGGAAAAGAAAACCTAGAGCAATGAACACAGGTAATAGGGTGTCATTATTAAAGAGACATTTGCCGGAGTAGGGCATGCATAAGAATTAGGAAGATGCTGTGAAAAAATCTCTCTACTTCTGTTTGATGGAATCAAATTTCAATTTTCATGAACTTTTCACAGACTAAATGTATTTGTGTCTAAAGAAATAATATCCCTTAATAGACAGTAATGACAACCTCATTTACACTGAGTGACATTTCTTTACCGGTTGGGCCAGAAAGAAGAGATTCTTTTCCTAGTGTAGGGACAAGAAATAACGTCACTGCATGTGAAGAGTAAAAACAAAAGCTATTGCATAGGATTCATGGTGGGTTTATAACACAGAAAATGAAAGAAGCTTTTTTGTTCATTGGAGGGGATTTCCCAACATATCCCATTTGGGAGAACTGGATGGAAGGTTCTGGTTTGCTGCTGCCTGACTCCTGAGAGGAACCTTGTAGGCAGGGAGGTTTTGCCTGGCCTCAGCCTCTGTTCGCTCCCCCTGATTCAGGCTGCCAGGCAGGCAGCTGCCAGTGAGGAAGCAGAGCAATCGGTCCTTGTAAGAGCAGAGGGGGCTGGACTGCCTCAGAGAGAAGAAAAGGAAGTAGCGGGGTTCACAACTCCCTGTTTTCTGTGCTGTCGGGATCAGGTCAGCTTGACAGCAGAGCTGGGGAGGAATGATGTGATGCCCTGGGGAAACAACGTGAGAGGCTTGTTGCTTGCATCCCACCTGAAAGCTTTGGAAATGGTAACTGAGGCTGTTTCTGGGTTTATGATGAACATTTATTCCCCTTTCCTTCTTTCCTTTCCTTTCCTTTCCTTTCCTTTCCTTTCCTTTCCTTTCCTTTCCTTTCCTTTCCTTTCCTTTCCTTTCCTTTCCTTTCCTTTCCTTTCCTTTCCTTTCCTTTCCTTTCCTTTCCTTTCCTTTCCTTTCCTTTCCTTTCCTTCCCTTCCCTTCCCTTCCCTTCCCTTCCCTTCCCTTCCCTTCCCTTCCCTTCCCTTCCCTTCCCTTCCCTTCCCTTCCCTTCCCTTCCCTTCCCTTCCTTTCCCCTCCTTCCCTTCCCTTCCCTTCCCTTCCCTTCCCTTCCCTTCCCTTCCCTTCCCTTCCCTTCCCTTCCCTTCCCTTCCCTTCCCTTCCCTTCCCTTCCCTTCCCTTCCCTTCCCTTCCCTTCCCTTCCCTTCCCTTCCCTTCCCTTCCCTTCCCTTCCTTTCCCCCTCCTTCCCTTCCCTTCCCTCTCCTTCTTCCATTCCTTTGTTCCACTGTTGCAACCCACAGAAGAGCATTTCCCAATGAAAAATCCTTCAGACAGCAGGCTCCCGAATTAGCCCAAATCACTACATGTTGTCTGCAGACCTCTTGATCCTGAGGGAACGGCCGGTACAGTAAGGAGCTGATGTGCGTGACTCAAGGTGACCAAATTAAGCCCTCTGCATGAATAGTGGTTCAGGTGCTGATGCATCGTTTCTTTTCTGTAGCGAGAAATTGGATGAGAAGGTTCACATGAGCTCATTCGGTCTTTATGGGCCTGAACCAGCTTCCATTGGAGTCAATAGGAATCTTTCCATTGACTTTAATGAGAGCTAGATTGGATCCTAAATTAGTACCTTCATCCTTCAAATTGTTTTGCAGTGCCTATCCCCATCCATAATTAACATAAACTGGCTGTGATAGTCATCAACAGGAAAATTACACTGAAATGTCCTCAGTAGGTTTATTCCTGCTCTCACTGAAGATGATAGGAGACTCACAATTAACTTCAAACAGGACGAGCTATCTGCGTATCGTGATTATAAAATATCTTGATATATTCGTAAGGGAGAGTTCAATTTGAGCAACTTCTTAATTGCACGTCAAGACTAAAAGGGTTGGCTGTGACCAAAGACGGCAGCATTGGAAAATCAAGCAGTATTAAGGAGCATGATTTGACTTTGTGGCTACATAAATCAGTATTTTCAGCTTCTCATTTGGTATTCACTGAAACGCAAACATAATCTGAGTTAATTGCTCTTCCCCAAGGTGCCTTGTTGCGCAATGTTTTATAAAATTAAAGCCTGTTAAGTACACACGAAGAAACACACTTTAGATGCAGAACATAAAATACTAGCACCTCTAATTCTACTGTCATGTACGGTTGATTAACCTGGTACAACAGAAGCCTTGGGGAGAGTTTCTGTGCTGTTAGAAAACATATTTCCACTTAAGGGAATTTAGACAACAAAGGGATCTCACAAATCCCATTGTGAGAGGCTAGGCTGACATTCGGGGCATCTGAGTTGTCTGACAAAGCCGTGAAAGACCAGGGAAAAAGCAACCTTCATCCCACTTACGGATAGTTATCCGTCATCCCAGTGCCTTCCACAGCAATTAACCGTTAATCAAGCCCTATATCCCTCACTCAGGCAATGTTCCTTGCTGGCTCCAGTGGGAATTTTGCCTGGGCTTGGTGTGAGTGTGGGGTGAAGAGCAGGGAATGGCATGGGCAGCGGGGAGATGTTCTCTCAGGCACTTGCAGATAGAAACAGGAAGGTCACTGTGCTGCTGTGCTCTGCATGGGGATGCTGTAACTCACCTCTGAGAAGAAATGAAAGTCAAAGGTTTGAATTTCCTGAGCCCCTCAAATGCACAGATATAAATCAACTGGACAAGAGTCACAGGGGGCTGAGCTGGAGATCAGCATGGGGGTATCTGCAGGGAGGATGTGGTGGTCTAGAAGGACCAGAAGAAATGCTATAAAGAGACTTCCCCATCCCCACCTGCTCTGGATTCCACTCACCACTTGCAGATGCCTCTCCAGGGCAGGCAGGGAGCTGTGGAGGGCAGATGGAGCACATTGGCATCTGCCTGTCAGACCAGAAGCTGCTTGGGAGCATGTGGGAAGATCAGGAAGGGCTTATCAGATAGTTTGCAGCAGCAAAACTGCCTCGTAAGGCGTAGTGTGGGAGATGGGGGTACCCGCGTGAAGACCAAGCTGGGAGCTTGCCAGGTGAGCGTGGTTTGAGTTAGAGTGAATTGAATCTTCTCCCAGGATGAAAGTGAGCCTGTGTCTTCTAATGAAACCAGCTGGTGTTTCAGGTTGCTGCCTCATTCTGCTCCTGCCCTGCCCTGTGTCCCAGCTGCCCTCATGGCTGGCACAGTAGCCTGTACCTTGCTCTGAACCGGACCAAACCCTCATGAGGAGAAGACGGAGGTGAGATAAGCGGAATGGGTTCTCTGGGTGGTTGTAGACCCTGTGATCCTTTTTGTTTTCCCTAACACTGTCCTTACACACTACATGGAGAAAGCTGTTGTAATAAACTGAATGGGGCCGCAACACTTGAGACCCATCGTCTGTGGTGTTCATTGGATATGTTTGGCCCACACCAGCGATGCCCAGGCTGGTGAATGCAAAAGTGTTCTCTGAGATGTGCCCAAATGCTTTCTTTGCTGTGTGTCAGCACATCCCTTTTCAGCCTTTACATGGAGCGGTGTTTTCCATTTCTTCAGCCTCACTAGGTAGGAAATGTACTGCAGCCAACACACAATGAAGAATGAGAGAGGAAACCTGAGGACGTGCCAGCAGGTACCTGGTACCTAACTTGAGTAGTCTGTGGATGAGCTGCCTACATCTGGGTTAGGCCTTCCAGTCTTTTGGAGAAAGATAAATACAGGGCAACGTCCCCGATCTGTCCTAGGTAAAGAAGGGAAA
Source organism: Lathamus discolor (assembly GCF_037157495.1). Lineage (NCBI taxonomy): Eukaryota > Metazoa > Chordata > Aves > Psittaciformes > Psittacidae > Lathamus > Lathamus discolor. Next base: position 1,184,958 of record NC_088884.1, read on the forward strand.
GGGCAGGGAATTGGATCCTTCATGACTATTTAGGGCAGCTAACTGAAACCCTACAAACTGACCTTTGATTCTTTGCCTTGTGGTCACCTTTAAAAGTGACCACAACCGGTAATACGTTTAGTCCATTAACTGGTAACATGTTTAGAGCGAAGCAGAGAATTTTACACTATCAATGAAGGAAAAGGATTTTTCTTTGGGGGGAGCTTCGCAGTATGCGACTACCCCTGTCGTGGTTTAGGCAATCCCCTTGACACCTGCATAAACGGGCCTTTGAACTTCTGCCAGGAACTTTCTGAAAGCCTTATGTAGAAAAATACCAGATCTTCTAAAGGATGTTAGAGCTTCTTTAGCAGCTATCCCAGCCCATGGAGTTTTCCCAGACTCCCTAAAAACCTTTCAGCCGTAGTTCAAAAAGTTCTTTAGCTTGTTGCTGTAAGCTTTTAGCTTGATATTCCGGGGGTAGGTGTCCAGGCCTGCTTAAACAAAATGCTCTTAAATTCAGCAGATGCTGCCTCACCCCTGTCTCTCCTGCTGTTTACTATTCCACCCACTATACGTCAGAGCTGCTGCAGGTGTCTGAGGCTGGAACATTCATTTGTTTCCTTTGCCATCCCTGAGCTGGGAGCAACGGGGAATCCAACCTGTGAGTCAAACATGACATTCACTGGTCGTATGCAACATAACCTGCAGCATCGTTTGGCCCTCTAAGCTGGAATCTGTCTGCCTTAATTATGGGTGACTGTAGAAAAACAAGAAAGATGCAAGAAATGAGATTCCACAAGCCCTTCTAGTGGTTCTGCCTGGCCTTAAGCGCTTGGAAACCTCTTGAATATGTTGGCTAATGCTCCAACACTCACTATCCTACGTGACCTCTGTGAATATCCTACATGTGGCTACAGTAATTCTGACATTAAGTAATGTCTCCAGTCTTCCAAGAGCTGTACAAATTTCAAGTGAACTTTCATACCGCCTCTGATAGCAAAGATCTCCTACACATTTTCACAGCGATTCTAGCTTTAAGCTATGGTGAAATGTGCTGGTATATAAATCCTGCCATTCTGACTCTTTGAACATGAATGCTATCAGTTTTCAAAGTTAGCCAGATAGGACAAATATGTTCCTTTGCAGGATCCTTTCTTTTGATCACTGGGGGTATATCAACACCTGGTAATTCTCCGAGGCCTGCTGTGGTGGAGCCTGTCTTTCTCCAAAGACTATGGAAAAAGTCCTGGGAGATGGTTTTCCTAGGCCAAACTTAATGTAAATAATGTGAATGCTCTCATCCTCCTGTCCCTGTATTTCACACACAAGGAAACAGCAATAGCATGGCTTATTCAATAGACCCCAGCACAGAATTCTTGGCTCAGAGCCCTGTGCTCAAACCCTTTCTCCTCCAGCACTCAAATAAGGGCCCAGTATGTTCTCAGTAATAATATCCAGTGATTTGTGCAAGTGTAATAGAACAATGCCATATGCTTAGGTTCCTAGGCCAAATTCTCATTTTGGCGTGACTCCATTGACTGTAATAAAACAAGGCCAATGAGAGCATTTGACCCGGCATGTTTCCACTCTGTAGGGACTATAGAGGTGGTCTTGTGATTTTAACACGGAACTGCTCTGCTGGGATGGTTTGGTCTTTATTTCAAGCATGGAAAGTTTCAGGGAGAAGTAGCTGCTTGTGCTGTACTGGAAGCTTCATGGGGTCTGCTCAAAGGAAATGTTGACATCATTTTCATCAATGTCTTCTTAGCTATGATGTTCCAGTTGCTTACATCTACAGACCTAGGAATGTGTAATGTTGCTTTAGTTCTGTATTTATTGAAAGGATTTTTGGTATTACTGGTCATCCCATCTGCAAAAGGGTCTGATCTGTATTATCCTGACTGATAAACCTAACCAAGAATGGTGGAGGGATCAGCTATCTCACATAGGGAACTGTAAACTGCCTCCCCCTCCAAAATTCCGAAGCAACAATAAATCTGGACTGTTTAAGCCTGTTGAGTAGGCATTATCTAAACTCCTTATACATTGAATACAGCTCCTTAACTGATCTATTAGAAACCACTGAAAGTGAAGGTAGGGACAAAAATGTAGGTTGACATTTGTCTATTTAAAATGAAGAAATTTGTAACTTTGATTCCCAAGGAAATTGTGATGTTTCAGTGTAGCAAACATCAGAAGATAATTTCAATGGGAAATCCTTGAAAAGCTCGAATCTAAGCCAGTCACATGCTTTTCATCACTAGGATACTTGAGCAAACTGCTGACTTCAGTTTCCAAGAAGCACCAAAGAGTGCTTATCCTCATTTTATAAGAGGACAGGCAAGATAAATGGACACAAAACCGCCTGTGGTGAGGCTGAAAATGGACCCTCCATCCGCAGCATGCTGGCTTGATGCCACAGTGTTCTCCTGGAAGGTACTGTAGAGCTAAATTCCCTCATCATTTATATATTGCTGCTTATTGAACTCTGATTTTTTTTGTTTGTTAGTTTTAATTTTGTCTTGAGGAGCCCAAAGACAGGAAATTAGTGTCCTTACAAGTGTGTTCTATAAATTTAAAGCAATAGTCTTTAGGAAGGGCTTGCAAGTCTTTGTACTAGAAAAACCAAAATGGAAAATTTATATTTTCTCAATAAAAACTGCATTCTTTCAGTGATACTTTGCTCTTCCCTCTCTGCACTAAACCTTGAAATTTATCTTGAAATACATCAGCATACTAAATGAAATATATTCATGAAGGAAGAATAATAAAAGGTTTCATAATGTCCCAAGAAGTCCTGAGGGAACTTTAGTTTTGCTACTGAATTTTGGGGAAGAAAATATTTTAAGAATTAGTGAAAATATTGATCTTTAAGAGACAGAGAAAGATAGGCTGAAAATGGGGAAGAAATGCCGTGTTGGATATATTACCCGCGAGGGAGGAAGACGAAAGAACTAAACATTACAGGAAACATACGTTATCCTCCAGGTTTTGCTCCAAACTTACACTAATAAAGCAGAGCTCTTTAAATGTGTTCATGACTTAGGGAAGAAGGGGAAGTGATTTGTAGAGGTGTGCATGTCTAATCAAGCTTTCTGAACCAGGCACAGCACTGGGGTGGGATGTTATTTATGACAAAGGGTTTTAAAGGTCACTTGAAACAAGAGAGTATCTTTGATGGGTGACATTCTAGCCCAGTGGAAAACATGGCATAAACTAGCAGTTACGGAGACTTTTTGTTTCAGTTTCAAACACTTTAACTCAATGGAAAAATAGAAATATTTTCCAACTATTTTCCAAATATTACAACAGATATTACTGTATTTTCTCTAAAACTAGAAAAAAAGAAGAAAAGCACTGGAAAACAAACTAGGTATGGATTCATGACAATTAGCTGTAGCTCTTTAGCTTAATATTGAACTTTTAGACAGCTAGACTGAGGAGGGAGAGGCTCCATCCTAGGTAAAACTCGTGTTCCTTTAAAGTAAATGACAGCAATTCCAGTGACGTAGATGGATGTCACCACACTGTCTTTCATGAATATTTTATTTGCGTGACTCCTTTAATCAGGATACTGCTAATCTAAAATATTTTAAGTCAGCAAAGAAAGAGGAACTGGAATAATCCCAGCTGATTTAAAATACTTACTGTGTGGAGGTCCTCATCTGAGCTCATCACGCTCAGATTCTTTATATAGACCGGATTAAAAATAGTAATTTTTAGAGCTTGATTCATATCACTAATTTTAGATTTCTCATTTAGGATGATGAAAAGAATTGCAGCCTGAAGTGCCTAATTCTATTCATTAAATTACTGGGGAGTCTAGACATTCTAGATCAGCTGTAGATATCAATTGCATAGACCTTTTGGTTTTGGTCACATGAAGCCTACTTCTGATCTTAGCCCTTTCAATTCATGTTTCAGGGCCTTTTGACACCTTTATCATTCTGCCTTGATATCAAAATGAACATATACTATCCAGGATACTTTCACATATGAGCTTACTCCACTTTAGTCAGCAAAACTTGACCAATATTAGAGTAAAATGTATCATAATGTAAGTAGCTAATTTTTTCCTAATCTCTTTAAGCAATGGTAAGAGAAATTTTACACCTACTCTTGAATAGCCTTGATGGCACATAAAATAAAAGTGTTTTATTTATCCAGGGTCTTTTTCTAAAGGATAAGTATTGCTATGTAGTCCAGAAGAAAACCCAAAACATTAAAATGCCCTGTTTTACCTGCTCCTATGTTCTGCCTTGCATAGTCTTCAGTCAGAAAGGAAACTATTCCATTAGGTTTACACACTCCAAGTCCTTCTTACAGACATATACCAAAGAGGTATGTAGTATGAATGATAACTGAGCCCGGAGTGTGTAGTATAGGTGGAAATAGGCTATAATAATTTTATTTGGAATCTTCCTGTGGAAGAAGGTCAATCAGAAGCTTCTTTCTATGACTTTGCTCAGAGAGGATTAAAAATATAGGTAAAAAGTTAATTATGAGATCTGAAACTGTAGGCAATTTCTGCTTATATATTGTTGAGGGGAAATACATATTTTGGAAGGCATGAGGTGAATATTAATACTGAGCCTTAGCTTACAACAGGCAAGCAGTAATACTCCTTAAATCATAAAATCATAGAATGGTTAGGGTTGGAAAGGACCTTAAGATCATCTAGTTCCAATATTGACAAGAGTCTTTAAACTAAGATCTGGAGTTCTGCAGATCTTGCATCTGTTGAGCTTTGTATCTGGGATTTTAGTTTTCTGTCTCTTGAGGCAGACTTGGTTCCTCTGTGAAATTCAGAGCTGCATTTAGATACAGGTCTTGGGATAAGATGGGAATTTATATTCGGATTCCACCTTGAAAATAATTTTTTGTAACTCAAGAATATAAATCTTGGAGTGATATTTTGATTGACCAGATCAATGCTTGATAGAGGTAAAAAAGGAAATTAAGTTTTGGTACCTACTAAGAAAGAAATTGTGAAAAAACTAGAAAACATCACTATATATCTAAATAAATACATGGTGCTCCCACACTTTTAATACTGTATGCAGTGCTGGTTTTCCTGGTTTCAAAGAAGGCATGATAGCCTTCTTTGGAAAAAGTACATAGAAGATCAGGGAATGGTTTCTGTACTAGGAATGACTAACAAACTAAAACTGTTCACCCTTCAGAAAAGATGATTTGACAGAGGTCACTTCTCCACTCATGGAGAAGACAATTAGGGAATGTTTTATTTCTCTTTTTTTTTCTAATAAAAGCAGTAGAGTGCATCAAATGAAACACGTTGTCCCAGTCATAGGGCAAACAAAAAGAGAAGGTTACTCTTAAAACATGTGGCTAAACTACAGGTGCCTCTTCCTCAGGACCTTGCAGATGGTAGCTGCACAAACTGATCAAAGACAAATCTTCTGAGGTTATTTAACACAAAGATCTCATTACTAGCTGGGAACATCCTCGAACCATGGCTTATTAGAAGCATAGAAGCCAGTCTTCTAAGAATATAGGGCTCTACTTTTCATGTTATTATGCTCTTATCTTGAGTGTGGCAGTTACTGTTGAACTTTGCTGAAGACAAGGTTAACACCAACTAGATCTTTGGTTTCTCATGATATGGCCATTCTTTTGTTCTTGGCTTCGCCTTCAACAAGACTTTTTTCTTGTGTACACAAGCTGAAATTAAACCAACTCTTATAACCCTAAACAACACATTATTATTTTGTCTTCATCTATTCCAGACAGCCTGCTTGTATAGTGTGTCTATCTGAGCTGTTAATGAATACAGCAAATCCCCTGGATGATTATCAATGCTTTAAACACCATGAAGTCTAATCTGATTGAGGTCTATGGAGGACAGGTGTTCTTTGACTGTGAGTCTACAGCTATTATACACAAAGAAGCACCAAGGACAGAAGACTTATGGCTGATGTGGGAACACAGATACTTACTGGTCTTTTGGTAGTCTACTTACAACCTTTTTTTTTTGTTTTGGCATGAACTTGGTTTTGAAGGTTCCAGCATTTCCCCCCCCCCTGCTTGAAAAGTCTTTTGTTCCCTTTAAACTTCCCTTATAAGGACTCTTATGTCACCACTGTGTTGATGGAATGGCTTTGATGGCAAAGTTTCAAAATCCAGTCACCTTTGTCAATCAGTCATTGAGTTAATAACAAAACAAGGACTGTTAAAGGTATACCTAGGTGAAGCAGAACTGGAATTAGAGGAGAATAACTTCTTGAAGTGCCCAAGGGAAAGCTGAATAAACAAGGGCTTCCAGCCTGTTCAAAAATGTGTCAAAATGATGTCTGCAAAATGTAATAATGGCTTAACAGAAACTCAGGCCATACATTGTCCCGTAAAATATGAATGTAAACGTTTAGGAAATTGTTGTACTCCTACCTAACAAGCTGTTTTGGAATCCAGTATTTAACTTGGTTTTCATGGAGTATATGATGGAGCCTTGTTTAATGTGAAGGACTGATTCTCCTCGTTATTCCAGTTTACCTTTATATTTTCTCAATGTGTTCATATCATGATGGCATTTGGTATTTCTCAGCTTTCATTTTGTGTTCAGTGTGAGACCTGGGTTAATCCCTCAGCTGATGTAACCCCTGCACACTTCATTAGCACTAGGCAGATTTACATCAGATGAGGATGTGATTTTGGGCTATTTTTACCCACAATTATTTTTCTTCTTTTATTTCTTTTTTTGCTTTCTGTTCTATATTTGTCTAGCTAAAGAAATGCTGCTAGGCATATCTTGGGATCTACATGGAAACTTCAGACTGAAGACAGAGTGATGTCTCTCCTTACAAGTCAAAACATTTGCTTTTTATTTAATGAGAAGTTCAAATTTTAAAGAATAAAATAAAACTGAGTTGAGAGTTGTATACAAGACTTTTCTTTGACTGTGGTTTTAAAACCTATCAGAGACATATTTGATGTTTTTGCAGCTGTATGGCTCTTATACAACCTAAAGACCACTTATTGGAATTTTTGAGTGAACTTTTGTTTTTATAGGTGTGTAAATGTGTTATCGAAGATATTTTGGCATTTTAACCAAAGACTTAAATTTTGTCGACTTTAGTTGAAAAAGTAAGTCCTTTTTTTTTTACTCTTCAGAAAACCCCTTTGGTTGACAGGTGCTGTTGGTTTCACAGTGAGCCTTTCAATGCGTTTATTTTACCAAGAGCTGGTTTGGATTAAAAAATAATAACACAATGAGTTAAATCCAGTCCTCAGTTACACCACTGTAAACCTGCAGTAAAGTCACGAAAGTAAGAGAATGTTTCAGCATTTGCATCTATCTCCATGAAAGCAGGAGGTTCCCTTTGGGCAGAAATAAAATCTGTGATGACACAGCATTAAATCTGAGCTCTCTTGGTTTTCATAGGACTGTTGTGTCTTTCATTTTTCTTTTTAGTTTGACACAATTGAAGAATTTTGCTCACGGTTTGAAACCAGGAGCTTTTCAGGTACAGATTGATGCCTTTCAGGTTTTGATACGGTGATATTACTCTAACGGCAACATGCTCCTCACTCATCCACTGGTAATCCTAGACCCTGTAGGTATTTCAATAACATAAGCTCTTTTCTGCTGCCAAGGGAAGACTGAGTTGAGTGTGAGATGACCTTTTGCTTCATCTCATTGAATACCATTCAGTTTTATGATGGAACAAAAGGGTGACTGGAAGGAATGAACAAAGTGCCTGGTGGAAGCAAAAGAATTAGTTTCTTGGGTCAAGAGGAACGTAATTGTTATCACTAAATCAAAAAATACAACTGTTTCGATTTGTTTTCTTTTTTTCTTTCCCTGCTTGATATGCTCCTAGTGTAGCCTGCTTTCCTGACTGCCAGTGTGCTGGTTTCGGATGAGAATCCAAACCACTTCAATGAGAAGTAGAGTAGTATTTTATTTATACATATACACACCACTTGTATAATAAATATATATACATCACTCAGCAAAGTGTTAACAAAAATTACTCTTCTATTCTAATTAAAGAGATTTAAAGCCTAGTTCCTTGCCACCTCAGTCAGTGCGAGCTTTGCCATTGACATCATTAGGAGAAAGATTGACTTGATCGTTCCCAGAAGTCCTGCAGAATAGTTTTCCAGTCCTGATTTATCCTTACCTTTGGCTGGGCTGAATCCATAAGATCGGTCTAGTCTGATGGAAGGGAAGAATAGGCAAACCTGGGTTAGTTTTCAAGTATGACACTGGCTGTGGTTTACAAAGTTTGCTTCCTGAAAAGTCCTCTGAGAAGCAGGCGGAAGTAGATGAGTTCCCTATTGCTTAGACTATTAGAGCTACTTTATTAAAACCAAGATCAAATATGTACTTATTGCTCCATGTCACAACTATGGGGGCAATAGGTGAGATAAAATAACCTCTCTTAGCATTTAGAAACCCAGCCCCATCGGTTTTTCTTAACTTTCTCTTAACTTTTAACCTCGCTGCTCTCCTTTTGACTCATGCCAGTTTGCCAGCACTATTTTTAAGGACTGATGCTCAGCCTGAACACATAAGTCCAAGTCTAGTGTCCCAGGTGTGGTTTCATAGTTTGTTTCTCTAAGTTGCACACAACACACATATTGATGCCCAGAAAAACGTTTATTCTTTTCTGCTACAGTATCAGGTTACTGACATCTCAGTCTGTGAGCTGACCTCTCCTCTTAGCTTTGCATAGCTGACAGCCAGGCAAACTGAATTCCAGCCTAAGAGCTCACTGTACGATTTTTGGCTCTCACAAACAGACCATACCAAACAGACTGCCAATGGCAGTGCTTTAGCTAGCCACACTGAGTAGTGATTGATCAGTTTGGTTGCTCAAGATAAAGCCTGAAATACAGTGAGGTGCACTGATTCAGAACTGACCACTTTGTGCCGTTCTTTTGACATTGCTGCCTTCAGGATGGCCAGAGCTGGCCTTGGTTCTCCATTTACTTCAAGCAGTGACACCCCTTCTTGACCACCCATTAATCTTCTTCTGCTGTATCCGAACTGACAGCCAAGCTGGATGCTGAAGAATCAAAGCTTGGTGGAACCCCAAACACATATTTGTGCATCATAAATTCAGACCCTGAATGAACACACATGTCGCAGCAGACGGGTACCAGGTGGGTGTTGGAAATGTGGGACGTGAATTCATTCAAAGGATGCTGGGGCTGTAATTTACGACCTCCTGGTGTATGTTATTTTTAAACACTTGATTCATTAACACTTCTCTAGATGTTAAAAGAGGTTCATAAATCGATTGGTAGCCAGGAAAAATGAGCAGCAATGAGGTAATTTTAGTCAGAATGGGCTCATTACCATGCCAACTGTCAAAACTTTTTGAAGCCAGACTTATTCCTTCTCCCTTTTTTCAAGCAGTCCATACATGCTGAGGGTCCTTTGGTTTGATTGTTTCGATAGAATAAAAAGAAGTAAAAGAAAATAATAAAAGTCTAGACAAAATAGGTAAATAGCAGATTTTCCTTGAGAGCTGAAAAGCGTTTGAAGTACAGATGTTTCCAGATCTTGGATCCGTTTTGGTCCAAGACTGGACAGAATAACCTATAGGTTTGTCCTTTAGGAACTGCATACAAAGATAAGGATTATCGCCATTCTTTTCAAGTTGTGGCAGGGAAAACAAGCTAAAGAAGTGGAATCACCACCACCTCCGTATATCTGTGATCTTTTTTTCTCAATCTGACTAACAGCACAATGAGGCTGGATCATAAATGAAAATCTGTGTAAAGTGTAAATCAATGAAGTCATGAAGCAGAAAGTCAGGGGCTAGATCTACAAGTGGTTGTAATTTGTAATGCTCACACTTGCTGAGATAGGCTTTGATAAGTCTGGCCAGCTCAGGGAAACCCCAGCTCTGATCTATCAATAGCGGCTACCATGAAGAGATATGAACATGTTCCTGAGAACAAATGCAGTCTTTCCCTCAAGACCGGCTTGGGCAAATAGAAAGTAAGATATCTCTGGGCTAGTGGAAGATTATGAATCCCTCCTCTGGTGTGTTTATTTCTGATCAGGTAACACACAATTACTCTGTCCTTCCTGTTCATCCGCTCTTGCCCTTCTTATCTGCCTCATTTTGTGATAGTGGTTGAATAGCTTGATCAAAGGAAGCTCTGAGTGGGATTTATCTCAGCTAACTGTAGGCAACCAATATATAGACAGGTAAATCTGAATTAGTCAATCTAGGCTCCTTTTATTGTCAATAGAGATAAACAGGTATCTCCAGAGAGCACTTAATCTGATACTTGTTTGATATCTAGATTAGGATGAGATGAATCGCCTTCTCTAGGTGCCTCTTCCTCTCTGTTGACTGTAAAGGGAACTGAGGATGACTACCCTAGATGTAGGTATCTGTGTTAAAGATGCTTCAAGGTAAGGAGACAAATCCAACCTCAAGGGAACCCCAGTCCTGAAAGTCCGAATGGGTAATGATTCTAGCAAACTTGTTGCAGAAGTAATAATAATGGTTGAAAAGAAATGAGGATGTCTTAGCATGAAACATTCAGCATTTTATTCTGAACTCCCAGAAATCCCAATCAACACACATGGAAAATATCAGTAGGTATGTTTGAGACGACATTGGTGTAGTATACTGCTGTAGGAGGGTGTGTTTTATGCACGGCTTACTCTGCAGTAATGATTCCTGTCAATTCATCATCTTTGTGCTGGTGACAAAAACTGTGCAGTGTGATCACTGTGTTTTTCATACTCATATCCCCCTCTAATTAACTGATTCAAGTTAGAAGACCCATGAAATACAGATTTAAATCAAAGGATTTGGGCCCTAGTTTTGAACCAAACAGTGTCTTCCTAGTCTCTGGCTACACAAACTGCTTCAAGAGCATTTGCCTCCCACAGTAAAGCTCTTCAGCAGGGAGATTAATCTTCTGTATTCAGGCACTTCAGTAGGGAAATTCTTTCTCCTTGGGGAAAACACCTACTGATAGCACAAACGACCTTTGCTATAGACAGAACCCACACAATTGATTTTGACTAGATAACTAAATTCTAGATAAACCAAAGACTAAATCTTCCATGTAATGTCCATGTTCTCATCTGTCTTATAAAGTGCCAGAAGGGACATACAATGGGAAATGTGTATGTCTGCAGAGAAGGAGGCAAATTTCTGCTGGAGAAGTAAGAAAGATGTTATGATCAGAGGTGCCAGCTTTTCATTAAGGCTCTGGTGAGTACAAAGGGATCATACTTCACCAGTTCTGCTGCTGGTATTGTTTCCACCATCTCTGGTTAATCAAGGTGCTATGGATAATAGACTAGAGGAAGATCTTTTGCTGGTAGCTTGCCTTGTTGATAGTTATGTTTCTTTTTATCAGACAGGAGATGAGAGCCAAGATAATGTGAGCTTCATTCTCCCCTCGTTTGTATAGCCTCCCTTGACACTAATGGTAGTTACACATCAGTGTTACCTTACAGTTGTCATTGTCTCTGGTTTTGGCAGGCTATTTTGAGAAATTGAGGTCAGATGAACTCTTACTACACAGCCAAGATTCATTAGAGAATGAGTTATTCCAAGTGATTGTATTAACATTACTCTGTACCGAATCCAGTCTTTAAGACCCAAATATTTATTCTTTCTTAGTAATTTCATAGAAAAAAGAAATCAAAAGTTATCTACTTTGGTTTCTTATAGCTGAATTAAGTGTGACTCTTTAAATCTTTGCCAGTATGTATTTATGACTCAGAAACTAGAAGTATTGAGTAAGGACACTTCTCTGCTATTTACTGATTTCCAGAATCAGTTTTTTTTGGTCATTTGGTAAGAAGGAAATAGCAATCTTTGCAGGTGTCAATATAAATAACCATATATTTTTTTTTTCTCTTGTATTAACACTATATGGTAAAAGACCAAGCAAATACCTTCTGTTTCATGTAGGCAACCCAGAGCTGTTGCATGTGTGCTTAAACAGAATCACAGAATCACAGAATCCCAAGGGTTGGAAGGGACCTAAAAAGATCATCTAGTCCAACCCCCCTGCAAGAGCAGGGTAACCTACAGTACATCACACAGGAACTTGTCCAGGCGGGCCTTGAATATCTCCAGTGTAGGAGACTCCACAACCCCCCTGGGCAACCTGTTCCAGTGCTCTGTCACTCTTACAGTAAAGAAGTTCTTCCTGATGTTAACGTGGAACTTCCTATGCTCCAGTTTACACCCATTGCCCCTTGTCCTATCACTGGATATCAACTTGTGAAGAAGGTGAATTTCTGAGGCAGGAAATGCTTATTTGTCCTGGGATTCCTTTTCTGAAGGTGTGCATGCCATCATTTCCTCTTTTCTTTGTTACTCAGAATTAAAAGTCACACACACACACAAAAAGACAGAAAGATGTAGAGTTTTTGTTCCTTAGTTTGACTAGAAGACAGTCAGGAGAACAGAAGCTGTCCAGTTTTCCTTGGAGGATATGTATTTGATATACATAAACAGCTAAGAAAAATACAGGTAGAGTTTAATTACCTTCTTCTAACCCTGGCATAAAATTAAACTAATTCCAGAGTAGGCAATAGAGCTCCATTAGGGCTAAATTTTAATCAGATAAACTGAAGAGCAAAGGCTCCCTCATCCTATGGGTGGAGAGATGAGAACCACAGAGATTAAAGTCTGGAGCACCAGAGGATTTAGACTGAACATTAAGGTCCCTGGCTCTGAAGGAGGCACAGAAGCCAAGACTAGCCAGGCTCCTGGGATTCTTTTTCTGCTTCAAATTACTCATAGTCCAATTCTGCATCAGCTTATGTGAAGCACATAGAGAACTGGCTCCAGGATGCAGCTTTCTCAAGGTGCCTTGGGGAGACTGAGTCATTTGCACTGCAAAGTAGCATTTGGGAATTGGTTTACACTGCAGGTATCTAGGTATAGCTCCTTTTGCTTATAATTTAGATATTTCTCTTATTCCCTGTGAAAGCTGGTCCAGACAGGGCTTACATCTCTAATCTCGGGACCCCTCTCTGTTTCTGGCAGATGCAATCCAACCAGAGCTGAGTTACTCACATTTCAGTGCTTCTGCTTTGACCAGAAATACAAGTCATCATCTGAAATACTTTCTTTTGAAAACAAAAGGCCTATAGGTCATTTCTTGGCTTTTGTGTTAAATCACTGGGTGGTGTGGCAGAGGACAGAGCTGGGACCACTGCCTCCTGTGTCTCAGTGGAAAACAATTGTGCACCCAGCAATGAACCTTGTAGAACTACACCAGTGGATGCCACTACTTTGTTGGTCAACTTGAGTTTAACTCTCACAGGATTTTTCCTTTCCCCAAATATCACTTCCCTCTTCACCCCTCCTTATTTTTCCCAATCCTTTGTTTCCAGAGCTGCTCAGGTCTCACTCATATTTCCAAACCCCTGCCGCTGTGGGAGAATGAAATGGACGAGTTTCACCTTCATTAGCAGTAAGCAGATCTTGATTTTAAGCTTTTATTTCATTGCTAGCCTGGATTTTTTTCTTTTTCTTTTTTAAATTCCTCTCTTCAAAAAAAAAAAAATAGTGAAAGAGGCCCATTTCCTGGGCAGTCATCAGACAGCTTTCATCTCTTTCCTGACACACAGGCCACCAACCTAATAGCTTCATGCACTCAATTGTACACCCAAGGAATGACACAGAAATGTAACTGGGACATATGTACCATAGAAGCAGTACCAGAAAGAATGTATTTGTCCCTTATTATTAGTTCTTGCAGGACTAATTAACTTTTTTTTCTTAAAGCTTCAAGGAAGCATTATACTTCTATCAAAGGTACTACACCACATTTCTGGGAATCCTAAGTGGAGCATTGTGTGCAGTTCTGGTGTCCTCAACATAAAAGGACATGGAACTGCTGGAACAAGTCCAGAGGAGGCCACGAGGATGATCAGGGACTGGAGCACCTCCCGTATGAAGACAGGCTGAGGAAGTTGGGGCTGTTCAGCCGGGAGAAGAGAAGGCTGCGTGGGGACCTCAGAGCAGCATTCCAGTATCTGAAGGGGGCCTATAGGGATGCTGGGGAGGGACTCTTCGTCAGGGACTGTAGTGACAGGACAAGGGGTAATGGGTTAAAACTTAAACAGGGAAGTTTAGATTGGATCTAAGGAGGAAATTCTTTCCTGTGAGGGTGGTGACGCACTGGAATGGGTTGCCCAGGGAGGTTGTGAGTGCTCCATCCCTGGCAGTGTTCAAGGCCAGGTTGGATGAAGCCTTGTGTGGGATGGTTTAGTGTGAGGTGTCCCTGCCCATGGCAGGGGGGTTGGAACTGGATGATCTTGAGGTCCTTTCCAACCCTGACTATTCTATGATTCTATGATTCTATTCTTTCCTCTTTTCCCAGCCCAGGCATTTGTCCTCAAAACACCAAAATGTAACGAAGTGACTCCATCAAAACACGGTGGGATTCCTGGCTTCTGGGGACATTGATGCTGTGTCTCAGAATGATAAGACATTCTGGAGGTAAATTCAAATTACATGCTTATGTGTACATCACAGGGATGATCTGTGTGTTACAGGCATCCAGACTTCATATATAATAGCCATATCTGGTATTATACATATATGTACTGTTGCATATATTGTTGTGTATCTATAATATATCCACAGAGATCACAAAAGGTGATCTTTTTAATAGACAATGCAAAATCTGTAGTTTGTTACATAAATCAGTGTTTTGACAGTGGCCAGTTTATTTAATGTAAGGGGACTTTGCACAACATCTTATACAAGGCATACTCCTAACAGAGGTCTTTGACATCTCAAAACTCTTTGCTATTTCCAGGACAACTAGTTTTTTCCTCCTGCTGTTGTTCAGCCCAATCTGTGTTAACAGATGTTCTGGACATTTACTTCTGGCAACAGCATACTTGTTATTCATCTGATAGAGCCTTTCAGTAGCTCAATGCATCTCAATGCTACTCAATGTAGCAGTAATCAGAAAAATGAAACTCAAAACCCGTCAGGGACTGTAGTGACAGGACAAGGGGTAACGGGTTAAAACCTAAACAGGGGAAGTTTAGATTGGATCTAAGGAGGAAATTCTTTCCTGTTAGGGTGGTGAGGCACTGGAATGGGTTGCCCAGGGAGGTTGTGGATGCTCCATCCCTGGCAGTGTTCAAGGCCAGGTTGGACATAGCCTTGTGTGGGATGGTTTATTGTGAGGTGTCCCTGCCTATGGCAGGGGGTAGAAACTGGATGATCTTGACGTCCTTTCCAGCCCGAACTATTCTATGATTCTATGATTCAAATGAAAGAGTGCATACAGCAATTTTTTCCCTGTCTTTCTTCCTTCCTTCCTTTGAAAGTGTCATTGCCTCCACCTCTCAGCCACTTTCTGTGCACATTCTATGCCCCTTCCATATTTTTTTCAGGATGTTTCTGCTTCAGTCTTCTTGTGGCCACCTTGATGTTCCTGAGTGAACCTTGCTTGCTGCTCTAATCACAGCTGTTTTCCTCACTTGCATTAAAACTGGAAAGATAAGGGTTTTTTTTCTACATAGAAAATGTTTCCTCATTCTTGATAACAATTTTGCCCAGGGTCCTCAAGGGTTGAGAATATAGTTTGGAAAGTCCTCAGAGGTTAGGAAGGTTCTTTATGGGAAGAAAAAAGAGATGCCAGGGGACAATACTGGTGATTATTATTTTGATTAGCAGTGAGTCTGAAATGATCTTGATAAAGGCTCAAGTCTCTGTCACAAAAATGGGGGAACTACAGCACAGAACGAGGCAGTGACTTGCTAAAAATCATGCCACAAAGGAGGACAGAAAATAGATCAGTACATTGACTGCAAAATCTCACCATCTCCTGTAGTCCTAATCTGTTTGCACAGACATAAATCAGCTTGGGTCAATATGTCAGAATATAGACAATATTAAATATCTGGTAACCATTATTTCTCTTCCCACTATCAGGTGTTTCTGAATTGAGTGGTATCTGTGTAACAGTTAGTTATGCCAAAAGACCCCTAGGGCTGTCTGTGTCTTTATAACCATTAATGGTCTCTTTATCCTTTTCAGCTAAATTATCTGATTCTCATGAAAATGGTGTAAGATAATACCTGGTTTAAGGACTGACTAATATCAGAATTCCTTCAGAATTCATTTTGGGAGAAATAAAATAACATAAACCAAAACAGACATTCCTGACTTTCTGATGGAGGGAGAGTGGGAGTGATCCTCTTTTTATATTGACTCACCCTAAAAAACATTCCAGAACTTTATGGGAACATTTCTGTTGGGTGATCTAGAGTGAACATGTAGAATTTCAAGAACCATATGAAACTTTTCAGTTAAATCTCAGATTAGAAAGCATAAAGGCTGTATTCATATTGTGTTTGCCTGTGCCAATAAATCACATCTCCTCAATGGGAAGCCTGTAAAGTGAGATGGAACAAAAGACCTCATGGTACCACAGAGTGAAAAAGAAGTCATATGCCATGGGAGTGACAGTCTTCCAATGGACTCTTTTCACTGAACACGTGGGGAGAATCAAACTTGCCTCTAGCCACTATAATTTAGATTGAACCTTGGCCAAGAATGAAAAATTAATGTAACTATACTTCTGCAGTTGCAGTAGCCCTTATCCCAGACCATCAGTCTGGAGAACTTATTCTTAGCAAATCCCCAGGGAAATTTGATTGTAATGAAACAAAATATAGTTCTAAGGGCATCTGTAATCCAGCAGAGAAATCCAGAAAGAAAAGTCCACAACTGGAAAATTAAGCCTCATAAATTTCATACAATCACAGAATGGCTTTGGTTGGAGAGGGCCCTGATGATCATCCAGTTCCAACCACCCTGCCACAGGCAGGGACCCTTTCCACTGGACCAGGTTGCTCCAAGCCCCTGTGTCCAACCTGGCCTTGAGCACTGCCAGGGATGGGGCAGCCACAGCTTCTCTGGGCACCCTGTGCCAGCGCCTCAGCACCCTCATAGTGATGAGTTTCTTCCTAATATCTACTCTAGATCTACCCTCTTCCAGCTTGAAGCCATTCCCCCTTATCCTTGTAAAAAGCCCCTCTCCAGGTTTCTTGACAGCCCTTTCAGGCACTGGAGTTACTCTAAGGTCTCCCCTTAAGGAGCCTTCTCTTCTCCAGGCTGAACCAACCCAGCTCTCTCAGCCTGGCTCCATAGAAGAGCTCCTCCAGCCTGCTGGCTTCCTCTGGACTTGCTCCAGCAGGTTCATATTTTATCTATGCTGGGAATATTTCCCTTGTATTTTAGTCAGTGAGATCAACTTCAGGACAAATTACTAAATTGATGAGCGATTATTTTTTCTTTGCATGCTTTTCCCTAATAGAGTTAAAACCTTTCTGAGATCCATGCTTCACTTAACCAACCCGAGCTCAGTGCTGAGATGGATTTATCTCAGGTCTGTATTGGAAATCAGATAGGGACAATGAAAAGTCCCTTCTACAGTTCAAATGAGTTCATGTGTGTATCTGTTTTATAACAGCCTCACTTTTTCTACTTTTCCTACTGCTTCCAAGTGAAAGACAAGCAAAACATGTAAAGAGAGATATATGAGGGAAATGAATATGGAAACTGTTTTAATACTACAGAAATCTGAATCAAAGTCTTATAGTCAGCCTGGGAAAAAAATGCATACTTAAATACAGGGTGTGTTGTCTTCTATCCGGGTAGATGTTTCATGCTTCTGTCCAGACAGGCAAGATGACATCAGTCCCACTCCGCTCTGAAGCAGGATCTAGGCATACCTAGGTATTTGCTACTGATATCCATCTACCATGGTCTTAAAGGCTGTGGGACAGGATTCCACAACCTTCCTTAATATCCAGACTCTGTGATTATGGGTCTTGTTATTCAGCATGCCCTCTCAATAGATAACCTTAACCCTTCCTGCTGCACACTGAACCATTTTCCCTCCCATCCTATCCTCAATGTCACTGGGGAGCAATGGTTGGTATCATCTCTAAAGCGACTTTTCATCCATGGGAGAAAAGCTTGATCGTCCTCATTGAGCCTCCTCCTTTCTAGACTAAGAAAATCTAATTTCTGAAACCTTTCCTTGCATGTTTTGACCAGCACATCTCTTCAACAGAACTATGTCCCTGCTGTTAGTGAGCTCCCGCCTATTAGACACTTATGCCCCTGAGTTTCCTAGTATACATTTTTATGCTTGCCTGGGCTAATCATTGTTTCCTTAGATTTTCCTCGGATAGGGGCAAAGCAGTTGACGTCACTTACCTGGACTTGCGCAAAGTGTTCGACACTGCTCCACACAACATCCTTGTCTCTAAATTGGAGAGACATCCATTTGGTGGGTGGACCAATCAGTGGATAAGGAACTGCCTGGATGGCCACATGCAGACAAGGACATGGAGCTGTCAGAGCAAGTCCAGAGGAGGCCCATGAAGATGATCAAGGGCTGGAGCACCTCCCATATGAAGACAGGCTGGAAACACTGGGGCTGTTTAGCCTGGAGAAGAGAAGCTGAGAAGAGTTTGAGGGACTGTGAAGGGAATCCACAAGGATGCTGGAGAAGGACTCTTCATCAGGGGTTGTAGTGATAGGACAAGGGGCAATGGGTTCAGACTGAAACAGGGGAAGTTCAGGTTAGATATAAGGCAGAAGTTCTTTACTGTGAGGGTGGGGAGGCATTGGAATAGGTTGCCCAGAGAAGCTGTGAATGCTCCATCCCTGGCAGTGTTCAAGGCCAGGTTGGATGAAGCCTTGTGTGGGATGGTTTAGTGTGAGGTGTCCCTGCCCATGGCAGGGGGCTGGAACTGCATGATCTTACAGTCCTTTCCAACCTAAACCATTCTATGATTCTATGATTTCTGACCATTTCTCCAGTTTACCAAAAAAACACTAATCTTGATCTTTTCCGGAGTTTCTGAAAACTCTCTCTTGATAGCACCATATGCTGATTCTATATAGATACTGCCAAGTCTGTCATAGAGTGGTTTTCAACTCTGGAAACATCTCTGCCATACTACACACCGCAAATTCCCCTACTACATCTTCAGGAGTAGCTGATATGTTGATAGGGATTCTTTGAGTATTTTTCACAAGTAGTCCTAAACCTGCTTTTCAGTGATCATATGCAGGCCTCAGACGCTCTGTTTAGTGATAAGAATGACTTACAGGAGTCTGCTACAAATCTTAGAATAGTTTTATTATATCAGATTTTCATGTTTCCTCCATCTATTATACCAACTGTCCTGGCATTAAGGGTAATAAGATTGATTTTACATGATCTGCTGTTCACAGACTCATGTTTCATCTTATTACTCCCTGGTTTGCTTACAAATAGTTCAGTGGATAATGTGTTCCAGTATGTTTCTAGGCTTCAAAGTGAAACTGGGACTGGCTCATAAATGATGGCCTTTTTGTTCTATGCTTCTTTTTGTTCTATGCTTGCCCTTCTGTAGTGCCCATACATTCTCTTGCGTTCTCAGACGAGAACTTGTGTTCTCAGATGCCATTTCACAAAGGAAGGCCTGTGAGGCTCATAACCACATAAATGTCCAGCTTCATTTCTTGTCCCAGCCAGAGCCGGAGCTCATAGTGTTCTGGCACAACTGTTATCTCCCTTCGTCCTTGAACCAAAGGCTTGTTCCACCAGTCAGCTGCATCTGGGTGTCTTTGGCCATGGGCTGGAACAGTCACCTCCTCTCCAGGGGTGCTTTGACATAGGATTCTACTTTCTCCTATCTGTGTCTCCTCCTTCATGCCGTGAGCTCTCTGGTTGCATAGTCCTGGACATTTTCCGCTTGTGCATCTTCATCCATCTGTTAAGGACCAGATGCAAGCATGCCCACTGGGCGCTGGAGTACCACAATGAGCTGGACTTCCATCCTCAAACAGTAAAACAAGGGTACTTTCAGCAAAAAAAGGGCAGCAAGTATGCAATAGATCAAAGAAAATGTATTCTCTACAGTATATCGTCACATGATATCAATGTGATTGGATGGATGTTGGCCGTCTTGTCCCAGCCCTATTTCTCCAGGAGACAAAGATCCAGGATCACAAAGACCAGGATCCTAGAAGGATTAAGAAGAAAACTAAATGCTGTCAGGAAATAATTATTTGGTAAAGCACTCTTTAACCAGGTTGTGTTTAAATTCCACAAATCTCATCAGCTAACGTCAGAAATTAAGAAGCCTCCGCTGAGGTGCAAAGAGTAACAGGCCAGTGAACAGTGTTAGGTGATTTGAAGGGGAGAGAAATGGGACTGTTTTAAGGCACCAGATTTCAGTTAATGTGACATTAACTCAGTGGGAAAACGGTCACTATCAGCTGAGGAATGATAGCTTCTTACAAAGCACTCCACATTATTGTCTGGAGCAAGGTGGGCACACATTTAGGTGGACATGGAATAAATTTAGGAAGATTAGTTAAATTCATGGCATAAGCAACTGTCTACTTAACGAAAGATTTCTGGACAAATCACAATTATTTACATCCATTGTCAAATTGTTTGTTCCTGTTAAAATCACAAATTATTCCTATTAACATCTCAAACAGGATACAGAAATAATTACATGACTGGTCTGGTCAGAGTACCTGACTGTTAAACAGACTTCTTTCCTTATAGTCTGTTCTGTCCTTTTTTTATCACCCTGCTTAGCTCCGGGTTTACAGACTGGAAGTAATTTTTTCTTCCTTTTCTGAAATCATGGTTTCTCATAGTTGTGTTGCTTCTTCATTATGCAGACCCAGAGGGAAACAGCGTTACCAGTACTGTAAGAGATGGAAAGAAGAAACACCAAAGAAGGAAACATCTGATTAGGATCTTGTCTGGTAGTAGTTTACAGACAGCTTTCCTAGAAGTAGATGGTACAGATACCCAGGGTTAAGATTGTGGCTTTTAAGACCTCCAGAAATTCTTACTAAAAATGTATGAATAAAGGATTTTGGGTAGGAGGGGGTGGATAAGCCAAATTATTTTAAGAATCACCTTCAGTTGATCTGAAACAAAAACTTTTCCGTGCTTTTTGTCAACGAGATAAAAGGAAGTGAAAAGAAAAAGTGCTTGGCTGCTCAACCCACAGACATGCAATTTGAGCACGAGGAAACTTCTCGTGTTTATACTAAATAGCTGAGCACTAAATTTAATAACAGTCACAAATCATAGAATCATAGAATAGTTAGGGTTGGAAAGGACCTCAAGATCATCCAGATCCAACCCCCCTGCTATGGGCAGGGACACCTCACACTAAGCCATCCCACCCAAGGCTCTGTCCAACCTGGCCTTGAACACTGCCAGGGATGGAGCACTCACAACCTCCCTGGGCAACCCATTCCAGTGCCTCACCACCCTAACAGGAAAGAATTTCCTCCTTATATCCAATCTGAACTCCCCCTGTTTGAGTTTTAACCCATTACCCCTTGTCCTGTCTCTACAGTCCCTGACGAAGAGTCCCTCCCCAGCTGAGTCCAGTCTGAAACCAAAACCCCATCTAAAAATGAGAAAGAATAACAACAAAATGACAATACTTTGAAATGATGATTTTCCAAATTGACTCTGAGCCTTTGGGGCTGCCTGGTTTTGACAAATTTGAAGGCATTTTGCCCAGCGCTTGTTCTTTGTTCAAACTCTTTCATGCTTCAGCTCTTGGTTTCCTTGCTGGTCTCCTCATGTTGTCACAGCTCTCTCACTGTCTTTCTCCTCTCCCAGACATGGTGACATTTCATGCAGAAGGTGCTGCATTGTTTGCAGTCAAATCAGGTGTCAGAGCTTTTACTAGGCACGACTTCCTCTTGAACACAAAACTGCACTTCCAGCAATACATCACTGCCATTGTACAGGTTGGTTTGCAAAGAATTTTCTGAGGTCAGCATCCTTCGCTGCGCAAGGCCAGACCTCCAGTCATTACCTTGCTTATAATGAGGGAAATGTACAGCTGGCTGTGGGGGCTGGTGGATAACGTGTCTCTGGTGCTGGGAACAGCTTTGGCCTAGTGGTGAATAGTAAGATGCGTAGGAGCTCTCCTGGAGAAAGAAAATTATGCATTCCATGTATTTCCCCTTCTCATCTGGCTGAAGAATGGCTGGGATTCTGTTTTTCAACTGGTACAAGGCGGGGCAGCCTTCTTGCTCTTTTGTTCTGTACCTGGAGATAGTTTGATCCATGACTAGGGAGAATGTAAAGTTGCAGTGGGTGCGTTGGTCTATGGGGAGCAGTGGCATGAGGACAGTTTGGATAAGTCTGAAATCTTGGCAAAGATCGGCTGGTCACTAGCCCTACTGCAAGAGCACACACCAAGAGGTCTAAGAGGCACTTGGGAGGTTGGGATCTTGCATGATCAAGGTGTTTGTCTCCAGACAGCACAGCTTCCTCTCCACCCTGTGCAGAGGATTGATACAGGTAATGAACTAGTGTTTGATCATCTGAATTTCATAGGTGGGAGAGGAACTATGCTATGGTCCTATGCTATGTTTTTGCAGTGTGTTTCCATATGGTACTAGCAAGGGTAGTTCACAAATAAAGGCTCAGCTTTAATCTGGCAGCGGTTTCATGTGGCTTTGAATTGCTGCAAACATCATTTCAGAGCTTGTCAACACTGAAATTAAAGGGGAGCCCATGCCAGAGGAGTTTAATTCCACTGAAATTTCCCCGTGAGTTAGAAAGTGAAGCATTCGGTCCAACAAACCACCTTTTCCCCTTGTCCCCACTTTTCAAGCAGGAAGGGTTGTAGCAAGAGTAGAGGATGTCAGACGCTGTGGACCTGAGCCAAAGCAGAGAGGACGTGTAAAGCTGGTAGAACGGGTAAGAGAGAGGAAGAATGAGTTAGCCTTTTTCACTTGTGTGGGTGGGAGAAAGGTAGTGCTATTAAACACCGTTCAGCTCCAAAGCAATGAACGTTTGTTTTATATGACAGGCTGTGAAACTTCCTGTGAATCTGACTCATTGCTTGAGCTAACATTACCTTTCAGTGACTGGAGCGGCAGCAGGTAGTCAGCTGGCAATGCATCGCCAGAAAGGGCAGTGAGGGAGCTGTATCAGAAATGTTCATCTTGCTATTAGGATATCTTATTTATCTGTGGTTGCGCAAACAATGCGCTAAGCGTGCAGCAGTCAGAGCATCAGTCAGTCAACAGTACCTTGTTCCTTACCTGTATGCAGTAGGAAGCTATAAGGTCAGCTTTAACATGGAAATGTCAGGGGTTGTTTAGGATAGCAGGATACCATAACTGACAAAATGGCCATGAGCTTGCAAACTACTTTGCCAATGCAAAAGCAGGTTGGCAAAGGAAAGGCAAGAACACGTGAATGTTACAACTGGAAAAGACAGACACCCCCTGAAGCTACAGGAACTGCAAGGCTAACCCCCAGGCTCTCCTTCCAGCCCCTCTCCTTCCATGAGGAGCTTTTTCTCCTCCCATGAGGAGCTCTTTCTCCTCAGGGTTACTAGGGACAAGCTCTGTGTTGCTTCTGCAGATAATAAAAGAAGAAAATGAGTATCAGAGGGCTCTGTTTCTAGCTCAGTGTGATTGATTGTAGGCCTGTTTCCAAGGCTGCTTCGGTCAATGCGTCCTTCAGGGAAGGTTGTCTAGGACCATCTTCATATGACTGGATATGAAGGAGCAGCTTTCTGTGGAATAATAATGTGTTTGCTAGTGCTTGAAGATGATGATGATACCTTGGAGGTAGGTCATCAGATGTAATGACCACAACAGCTCCTTCAAAGCTGAGCAGGTGTTCCTTGGGTTAGGTAGATTATTTTCCATGTATGTTTAGGGTGAAACCAAAAGGCGAGACGTGGATGTGAACTGGTGATAAGAGCCTCGGCCATGGGTGCATTTGTACTAGGTAATAGCTCTGGTCCAGCCTTGAGTAAACCTCAACCAGGGGAGGTCCCTCTTTACCTCTGCAGTGAGTGATGGTCACTTGGTTCCAAGTGATAGGGTGCGAGGAGTAAGCTCTGCAGCTCCTGCCTGTGTCCATGTAGCATGGTTGCAGTCCATCCCTGCCCCTCAGCCCTTCCAAACACCAGTGGGTACCTAGCTGCTGCCTGGAAAGGTAGGAGGAGATTTGAGGTGCACTGATATGAAATGTGTCTGGTTTCTTTGCCCTTGCCTTAGGGTCTTGCTTTGAATATAGTTTGTTTTTTTCTGATACTTTTAAGGAAAACTCTAACATACAAATGGTGGTTGGTTGCCAAGGAGCATCACGCCAGGGTTAATTTTACAAGGTTGAAGTGTGGTTGGAAGCGCCATATCCATGTCCTTCATATGCAAACCCATGTCCTCTTGAAGACACCAAATGATTTCTCCATGTCTAGGCTTTGGCCCTTGCTGTTCAACCAAGAACAGGGGGGAAATGCAGTCCTTCTGCTCCTCTAGTCTGGATGATGTCTGTGTTGTAGGCGTCTCCTTCAGGGCTACTCCATGCAGGGGTGCCACATGCAGTTCCTGATGGGTTTGGGACAGATTAAGTGGGATAGTGTCTGCATGATTTACCATACAGGCACCTGGCCGCTAGGAAGTGTGCTGAGACCACCATATGGATTTCATCTCCTCCACCAATCAACTGGGAGAATCACAGCCCTTAATTCCTTTGCTTTAGGCTGAGTGCTCTGAATTGGGTTACTTTTGAAGCTGCGCACCCCTTTCCTCCTCCCCTCCTTGTCCCACACACGCGCACTCTGCTTCCCTCCGAGGGAAGTGCTTCCGCATAACGCCGCGGGGAAGAAAGAGGGATGACTGACACCAGATTTATCTGAAAGGTGCTTTTAAAGCATCAGCCTTGGGACGCTGTGGGAAGTCTGGCCCCAGGAGGTGAGAGGTAGCTCAGGAGTCAGAAGAAGAAGGTGGAGCAGGGCCAGCTAAAGCCAGGTTAAGCCAGCTCTTCTGTTCTTAGCTTTTAAAGTCTAAATCCTCCTGCCCTCAGCTAATCTATCGTCTGCTTGTCATCTCGCTATTGATTTTACATGTAGGTAGTATCATGTCTCAGTGCAACGCATTTATATGCACACACATCAAATAATAAGTGGATTATAGAATAGGTAGGTAGGTAGATAGATAGATAGATAGATAGATAGATAGATAGATAGATAAATGAATTGATACTTCATGCTCCCATACTGTACTGAGCACTGGTGTAATACTACTTGAGTGAAAAGCAATAAATAGGAAACCAGATGATAAACAAACTGGAGGAAGAACCTTGTGTCTGTCTGTCCATCTACCTACCAACCTACCTGGCTTCTACCTTGTCCTGAAGAGTCTCTTAAACCCATAAGCCGTCTTGTTGATTTGGGGGCAATTACTTTATTATCAAACACATACAAAAGCCTTTTTTCCCCCCACATAAGAGCCTTTGTGTTTCACTCAAAGCCCAGTGAAATAAACAGGGCTTGGAGAGGCTTTGATCCTGGCTTTTGGTAAAGTTTCTATAGAAGGCACATTCGAAGAATAATATCTGGAGCAGATTTTGATTGTGTGACGGCTGGCATAGTCAGGTATGTACAGATACCAGTTACAGGTCTCACAGGCAAAAAGCCCCTGCTATTGCAGCTGGAATTTATTACTCTTTAGATTTATGTGGTTGTTTATATGTATGTATTTCCATACAATATATATATCTACATTATATATACATATGTTATCTACATCTCTATAGCTATATATTATAAATGTGTGTGTGTAGCATGTCTCTGTAGCATATGTGCGTTAGAAAGCAGCGTGTCTATTTGGAAAAATCCTGTGTTGTATAATGCAGACAGGCAGTCAAACATTCCTCAAGGATGCCAGGCGGCGTGAAGGTAAGTTGAGTGAAAATGTTTATGTGAATGTTCAAAGCTGGGGAAGTTTGACTCTCGCACAATACAATTAAAATGTGTATTTTAGTGATAACTGAATCAGAAATAAACACAAAGAAAATACGAGAGAAGAAAGGAGGAAAAAATTACGCACTGCCGACATGCTCTTAATTAATTTGCTAGGTAGAAACCATGATGTTGATGTAGATACTCTATCTGCAGCTAGCTCCGCAGTGAGAGGAATAACCTCTATCTAATACTGTCTTGATATGAAGGACTTTGACACAGTTTGAAAACACGAGTGATACATTAGAGTTAAAAAAGCAGCATTTCTGCATTTTAGGGCCCAAAATAAATAATTTATGCTGCGGGCTTTTTTGTTCTAGTGATGATTATTTTATGGGAAATAGGTTTTGATTTCTAAACTTAGCCATGCTGCCCACAAACGGTACTTTCTGGGGATTAACGACTGATCTTTCCATTTCTCAGCTTTCTTGGTTCTCTTCACATCTTCTGCTTCCCAATGTGTGTGTGTGTGTAAGCTCTGCAGCCAAATGCAGAGTAGTCATCTGGCAGAAGCAGTAAGCCACTGGAATACAGACATACTTCTGTCTCCAAATTTACCATGTCTTCAGTCTAAAGGCTGAGGATGGCAGAAAGGTTAAAGTTTGACATTTATCTGTTGTCTACTGAAGGGAAAAGGGAATTCCCTTCCTTTGATGGTTTGAAATTGTAGTATAGATGGTAGAGGGCTGAAGGCAGAATCCAGGCAAAGTGTTTGCTGATTTGAAAAGAGGGGTTCTCAGAGCAAAGATTTCAGAACTAGAAAGTCAGCTCAGAGGAGTGAACAAGCGCATGCTGAAATCTGCCCTTGACGATGGAAATAATACTCTTTGCAATTTAGGATGGGAATTTGCATGTGTTTTATTTCTCTCTGGCCCAAGGTAATTTCCCAGGTTAGTAGCAAACCATCAATAAATCTTTCAGGTGAGCAAAACTGGTTGTGCAATTGCTAGTGAACTGCCAGACAGTTACTATTCCCGGTTATCTAGGAACTGATTGTGCCTTTACACATTTATTACCCCATCTTCTCCATTTCAACCTGTTTGTGCACCGCATGCGGGGTGAACGTCTATGCGGTAGGACAGTCTCCAAAGGATGGCTACTGTGTATATATTACATAAAAACCATTATCAGGCTGCAGAGTCCTTTGCTGGAGCTGACTGCATGCAGCAGAACAGCCCTTGTTAAAACTCATCCTTCTAAACCCAAATTAACTTCTTCAAACTTCAGATTCTTACTAGAGGTGCTTCATTTGGCAGCATGATGCATGGTCACTTTATGTTTCCTCCATAGTCAACAGAGCTCAATAGTCACCTGCCGAGGGTGATTCACATTATTTAATATCTGAATTGTTCTGCAGTTATTACTATCTTACCTCAAGGACAACTACCTGCCTAAATTAGGTGATCCTGTTAGTGCCTTAGGTGGGAGAAACTGGTCCTGGGCTTGAATCTATGGGATATGTTAGTGGGTTTTCTTGGCACAGAAAAAAAGAAAGAAGAAAAGAAAGAGAAGGTTCTATACCTCTGACCAGTAGGTTACCATCTGTTACCATAAGCTACCGGGCCAATTTATTTTGGACAACAGATGCATTCTTAGAAATCAAGTGTGATTATAGGAAAATGAAGATTAATGAATGAATAATTCTGTATTGGTGTATTATCTGAATCGGTTCAGATAATTCAAATTGTCACTAAGACTTTCGATGGCATATGCAGCTCACATGATCTCTGTAGCCAGTGACCTCACAGTGGGCTGAGGAACCTACAATCGCACCCAGCCACTTTGACTGCGTGAGCTGGGTCACTGAATACCTTCCTGGGTCTGGGAAGGGTGTGTGTGGCCTTTGTTACACATGTAGAGTGAGACTTAATCACACCTTGCATGCCTCCAGGCAGGCACTTCTTCAGCAAATAAGCACCTATAAAGCTGTACCAATACCGTAAACCTGATCAATAATGCAACAGAATAGTCTTTATAGGAGCACTCCCGTCTGAGATTTTCCTTCTTGTTCTGGCAACTAGAGAAATACAAATAATTCTGAGGTTTTATGACTTGTTCCTGCTTCGATTTCACAACCCACTTTTCTTCACTGTTTCGAGAAAGTTATTGTTAAGCACTGATGACCTCTGCACCTTAAGCTCTGTGCTAACCCTGCTACACTCCTTTGCATTTCAGTTTGCCACATACATACCTTAACATGAGACTGGCATGTTTTGTGCTGCAGAAAGGAATTTCATGCTCAGAACCTGTATTTCATGGAAACATGTTCTGCTAGTGGAAGCACCAGTGGTTCAGGCGTATCTTAGTTTTTGACACTGTGGAAAAGAAATGCTTGGAATGAGGCAATTTAAATTTTTTCTCTGCTTTGTAGATGCTTTGAGAAAGAAAGAAAAATTGGAACAGTAGTGGTTGGGAGAAAGTCATCATCTGTTTTTCTGCTATTGCTTGCGATTAAATAGCAGGGTCAGATTTGGATATTTGGATAGCTGCCGGGCCTTTGTTGCTGCTCTTTTTTTGGCTACACTTACTTTGTATCTCAGGAAATAAGTCAGAAAGCAAACTGAAGTTGCCAACCCTCCAGTAACCTAACTTTGGGCTCTCAAGATGCCTTTATGCAATGCAGCTTGCCAAGCTGTTCAGGATGCCTACAGATCCCATCTGCACATGGTCCAGGGTCCCTCCTGGAAAAGAGCTCAGATCATTTGATTTGGGTGTCTTCAGTTGTATGACTTTGCCATGGGACAATTGGAACAGTTTGTGCCCATCATGTCTGTACTACAGACATGTGCTGCTGATTAAACTTGGGCCAGGAAGCAAGTCTGGGTTTAATACAGGCTCAGACTCACGATGTTCATAGTCAAAGGGGTTTGGCTTCAGATTCAGGCATTTATGATTTATATACAGATGGACTTTGAAGAGTGACTCAGCTGTGCCTGTTGCATGGTGTCCTCTACGTTGCAGTGATTGCACTCTCCGCATCTTTACTTCGACGTCTGTGACTATAGCACTGTGAAATCCCTCTGTGGGCCCATGCAATATTGAATCAACCAAAGTTCCTATGTGTGTTTGCTCTTTTGTGTACAGAAAAACAGGAACAGAAACTCACAATAGGAAATGGGCATCTGGGCATCTCTGACTGGGATGTCAGAGGACCAATTATCCAAAGATTTACAACATTGAGGGAGGGAGGGAGGGGGGGAGGAAGGAAGGAAGGAAGGAAGGAAGGAAGGGGGGAAGGAAGGAAGGAAGAGGGGAAGGAAGGAGGGAAGGAAGGAAGAGGGGAAGGAAGGAAGGAAAGGTCTAAGGAAGGAGGGAAGGAAGGAAGGAAAGAAAGGAAGGAAAGAAAGGAAAGAAAGAAGGAAGGAAGGAAAGGAAGGAAGGAAGGAAAGGAAGGAAGGAAGGAAAGGAAGGAAGGAAGGAAAGGAAGGAAGGAAGGAAAGAAGAAAGGAAGGAAGGAAGGAAGGAAAGGAAGGAAGGAAAGGAAGGAAGGAAAGGAAGGAAAGAAAGGAAGGAAAGAAAGGAAGGAAGGAAGGAAGGAAGGGAAAAAATAATTAGATAAACAGATATACAAATAATAGGAACAGAAAAATAAATAAAACAGAAGAGCAAGCAATTCTCTCCAGAAAAGTAGCTGTAGTTCATTGAACCTTGACTTCCTTTTGCTTCCCTGATCTTAGGTAAACATTTGAATGAAGGCCAAACCAAAAACACACACTGAAATAGCATAAGGGTGTAACTGATACAATCTCCAGGGCTAATAGAAAAGGCTACTTTGAAAGGGGAAGGGAGAGACCTTTTCCTAGAACAACTATTGCTTTTAGGTGAAGACTATCTTCCCTTTGACTGTACAATGGGAATTAATTATTTCCTATAGCAAGCGTAACAAAATGTCCTGTGTTAGAAACGTGGCTGTTGCTGAGACGGTAATGGAGCTATAAATGCTCTAAAAGTGACCTTTTAGAGTGTTTTTTTATGAAGTTGTCCTGAAGTCCCTCACAAATATTTTGACCCCACATTTTGGAGTAAGTAATTTGGCCACCTTTCCTATGCAGTAATAACTTCTTCTTTTTTAACTTTCTGTGGTTGCTATGTGCGTGTTGTGAGGAGAAGATGAGGATGAAAGGCTATGTATCAGCAGAGAGGGGAAATCTAAGCCACAGAAGTCAATTCAAGCCCATCTACAAGATAAAGGCACAGCACTATGAGCACAGCTCAGTCCAAGGCTTAGGCCCTCACCCGCTTGGTCTGGCAACAGAAGCAACAGATAAGACCAGAAGGGCAGTTGGGTGGAGATAGCCTTGGTCATTTAAATGTCTAAAGTGAGTTGTGAGAAGGCTGATCCATTCATCATTTCATGTCAACTGCTTTGATGGAGGCATCACACCTAATATGTGTCTAAGATGTCCTCACATGTCTAATGTGTCTAGACTTACCAACCTTTAATATAGAATCATAGAACCATAGAATAGTTAGGGTTGGAAAGGACCTCGAGATCATCCAGTTCCAACCCCCTGCCATGGGCAGGGACACCTCACACTAAACCATCCCACCCAAGGCTTCGTCCAACCTGGCCTTGAACACTGCCAGGGATGGAGCACTCACAACCTCCCTGGGCAACCCATTCCAGTGCCTCACCACCCTAACAGGAAAGAATATCCTGCAATCTGGAGGTGATAGGAGGCACAGAGGAGGTCAAAGCCTGTGTTGCATTTTCACTGGTGTCAATGAGTGCAAAACCCCCCGTGGTGAGAGCTGCGTACATTTAGACCAGGTGAAAAGCTGGGTCCTTGCCAGTGTTGGCTGTTACAGAAGGTATAAAAGGTCTTTATAGGAGGAGATTATGGAAGGGAGTGGTGGTTTATTAAGAAGATAGGGCTGAGCCTGCCTTTGGGACAAGTCTGTTTAGCTGTTTAGGATACAGCAAAAAACTGGGCCCAACGCACCTGGCACATGATTTCTGGGGATTAAAAAGGATCTTTGACTTCTTTTGCTGTTCTCAGCACAGGTTGTCCTTTGCTTGTGCCATACACAGCTCCCACCATTGCTTTGTGCTGGGTACAAAACGTTCCTCTCTGGAGTGCCTGTCATCTTCTGGGAGTGTTGCTGCTGGCTGTTAAAAGCCTGCTGCATTTGCCCCAGAGGAGAGGAGGGGTACGGATGCACACCAGATTTCCACATTGTGTGAAAAGAGCCTTATAATTATCTTATACATTACAGTTGGGAGCCTTAGGCAAAGGGTAGGCTCCTTGTGCTTTCTCCTGACCCATTGTGTGAAGTTTCATGTGATGCGGGGTGGGGATGTGGCTGCCTCTAGACGTCTTTGTCGTGTAATGGTAGTCATTACGTGACAAATGGGGCTGGGCCAGCCTGCCTGGGAATGGGTCGAGGTCGGATGGTGTGGCTGCGGGACAGGTTGGCTGCTTTAATGGAGAAGGGGCTGGGACATCACTGGGACGTCGCTGGGAGTTGGGTGGGCCATGCTCTCGGGTGTCTGTGTAGCATCCTCATGTCTCTTCTGTATATCGAGCCTACGGGTTGTGTGTGGTCTAAGTTTAACCCAGCTGCCTGCTACCCCTCACTTCAAGAAGATGAGTTGTTTCCATCATCCTTTCCTTGTTCATCCTCTGACAAAGTCTTACCTGCACCTTGTCCCTTTGACCTGGCTCAGCTTAGCATCTTTGTGAACCTCCCAGCTTTGTCTCCACAATAAGGACCATTCGGGAGCTGGTGTACCTTGCAGAGCCACCTTCTGCATGCTGGTTCAGGATCTCTTTGGAAAATGAAGTATGGGATAAGATAGGGAATTTTTGACCTCTGTATGAACAGATTGTTGTCACTGTGGTATAATAGGAAAGGCTTTGCTCTTGTGAGAAGGGATGGATGCACTGTAATCCCCCTCAGCCTGGTCCAGCACACCATGTGTGGTCTGGGCACTGAGGTGCTGTTGCAGATGAACTGACTTGTTCATACAGCCAAAATTAATTCCAGGATTAATGCTTGAGCTGACTGTGGAGAGGCTGTTAATCTCATAGAAATATTGCAGTCATTGAACAAATGGAACAGTCACCTCTCAGAAAAGGATGAAACCAAATCCACACAAAATTTCCACAAAACAACAACAACAACAAAAAAAAAATCAGATTTTGTTAGGGTTTTGGTTCATGTAACAAAAATTATTCATTTTGTGCCAACTTTCTTGTTTGAATAAATACTTTTATTTATCTGAGTCTGATTTTTTTTTTTCACCAAAGTCGAACAGCAAAAAGCACAAACCTGGGCTTTAACATACTGAAATGAAACGCTCTGATTGCCTTGAGAGGTTTTCCCAGCAGTTCTTGAAGCCCATCAACTTGCTTAAATGGACCTTGGGCCGTGGGCAGGGTCGGCTTCTGGGAGCTGAGAAAATCAAGGTTTCATGAAGGAATTCCCAGTCTATGGCACACCCCACCACCCCACCCAGGGGAGAGGGGTTATGGGAACTCCTATCACACAGAGATCAAGCTTCAGTTTAATCATCTCTTGTTAATGCCTTTCTTATATTGGATTTTAATACATTTTTAATCTGTTCTTCATTCTTCATGTTTTATCACCTGGGTGATCTGAGCAAACAGGAACGAACCTGATGCTGGGACTGGAAAGCAACAGGGGAGGTGTAAAAGCAGAAGCAGAATTTCCCAGGATGGATGTAAGCTGAGGAGTGGTCAGGCAGAAAAACTCTAAACTGGGACTGAGGTAGCTGATGTGACCTTGAGTCCCTCCAGCCCTTTGGTTGCCAATTCAGTTCTATTCTCCTTTATTAAGTAATTCTTTCTCTATGTACAGCACCAAGCACATTGAAAGCTTCTTCATCTTCTAAATAATGCCACACACACAAAAAAAGGAAAAACACTGAAAACTTAAACTAATGAGACAGAGAACCTGTCAAAACCCCCTTCTTCCATCCCCCTCCATGCTGAACTTATTTTTCCTTCAGTTCAAAAAGACCCTTATCAACGTTTCAATCTTTCCATGTAAATACACTGACAAGTGTCAGGCCCTGGCAAACCTATAATTAAGGCTGAACACAATTTGCTAATAAAAGCTAAGAAACTCTGGGTTGAGTTTCCTTACATTATCCCCACTGGGCACTTTCCATCAGAATCTTTTATCTGCCTCTGCAAATGCCACATTGACATTATTTTTACCATATCAATCAAAAGCGGACACTACGCGCATTCTCCCCCTTGCCAAGAAGATGCTCTGGCTTCAGAAATAGAGATTGTTGTTGTTGTCATTGCAGCTTCTGTGACTCATAAAGCACAGCGAGCCTTTGGAAGGAGAGAAAGAATGGGAAAAACAGAGGAGGGGAGAGAAAGAGGGAGAATTGGAGAGGGAGAGAGAGAAACGTGAGCCAGAGATTGTGGCAGGCTTTACAAATTGGCACAGCCTTATCAACAGCATTTCATGGTTTTCTGGAAGTCTTTCAAAGGGAACTTGCCTTTGTGTGCACTGGCTTAAGCTTTACTAATATTTAAAGCTATATTTAAAAGTTTATGAAAATTACTTCTGAGTTCCTCTGTCTCTTACAATTGCTGAGGCCAGTGTTTGCGTCTCGCTGTCATCCCGCTCACCCCCCTTCTCCCAAGGTTTCTGTGGTTTACCCGTCCTCTACGTCCTTCCTTGGCAGGATCTGTGCCTCTCTCTCTCCCTCCACATTTGCTGTGCTCCCCCCTCCCCATTTCTAGGGGTTTTGTTTGTAATGGGTGAGGTCCAGCTTTCAGCAGTGCTGCTCTCCACTACATCAGTAAGTACCTAAGTAAATACATCTATCACGCTCTTCCTCTTGTCTCCCTGCTTGGGCAGAAGGTCATCTGGCTTTTCTCCTTGCTTCCCTTTCTGCCCAACTAGGGCTGAGTCAGTAGAGCATAGTCTGAGACCTCTAGCAACCCACGGGGGCATCTACACCCTGAAGCAGATATTGAAGTGGCTCAGGTGATCCTTAGTGCAGACACACACCACTTTTAATGAGCTTCAAGAGGAGAAATCATCCCAGCTTCCCACTGATGGTTTGAAGGACTGGGGCAAGCCCCAGACTGCATCCAGACTTGCTGACAGCCCATTGTTATTTGTGTGCAGGTAGGCACTCAGATACATGCTCTACCTGAGCACCAAGTCTGTCTGAAAGAAGAAAGTCTACACAGGTTCAACATCTTGGTCTGCAGATATGCCCTTGCTCTGGGCATGCATGGAAGAAGGACATATGGAGAGAAGAGTTGTCCGACACAGATGTCTAGCAGCCCATTCCTGGGTGTAGCTCTTCCAAAGGTGACAGGAGTAGGGTTTGCCTGTCTCCTGTGTGAGGGCTGTGTATGAGTCACTCACCCTTTTTAGAGCCTCGTGGTAACACAGACATCTGCAGAGGAATTGCCTCTTAAAAATGCCCATTTTGATTCAGGGCTGTTGATGCAGCTGGAGGTAGCTGTATCAGCTATGTAACATTTACATCCTAGAGGACTAAATAAAGGTAAGATGAATCTTTTCTAGGATAAATGACTTCAAGAAGTTCAAAGATGTTAGATCCCAGTTAATACAGTCTAAAGGACTTGTCACGTTAGAGTTTTAGTTGTATCATAAGAATTCATGTTAGCAAATGTAGTCTTAAACATAGTGTACGTAACAGTGGTCATATTATGACAAGCCAGAGGGCCCTGCTGGTCCAGCACCCTATTTCCAGCAACAGTCAAGAGTAAATGGTAAAAAGGAAGAATAAACTATTCACAGAGGAGAAAAGAAAGTCTCTGCCTCCAGCAATCACTGATGTAGGCATCTTCAGACTACATTTATAGAACCAGATTTAATAGCCCCCGTGTGCCTGTCTGTTGAAGTTTCTCCCTTTTATTTGTTTGTTTTTAAACCAAAAGCTTATAGTCTGGTTATCCAGCAGCAATGTCATGCTTTCTTAGTTTAGACCCAGCTGATGGAGCCATGGGTGATTCTTTGTCCTTCCAGTGCCTTGGAAAGTGCCTGTACTGCACCTGGGGCTATTTGGTGGAGTTAGGCTTGCTTCAGACAGGATCATCTTCTACGACTTTGCTGTGACTTCAAAAGAGCTAGGCAAATGCTCCCAATCTGAGGAAGTGACCCCCTGTTTTGCCTTATTCCCTGGCATTAAAAAAGCAGCTTTGGTGTAAGAGAATGTCAAGCAACGTTCTCATCTCCCAGTGCTTAAAAGTGCATGGGAATGAACCACAAGGAAAAGCTATAAATGACTCCTACATCCCATAGTGTATCAGTTATAAGCAAATCCTTTATATAAATGAACCCCAGATCCTTTAGATTCCCTTTGAGGAAATCTTGTCCTCTGGCAGCTGGAATTGCAGTGGTGGGAGTGATAGAGGTAGTGACTGGGAGACATGGCTGTCTGCTGGAGATAGGATCAATGTTCCTTCAAGGGACAACTGCAAATCTGGTGTTACAGTCAGATTATAAATTCCCTTAGATTTTACTGCTGGTTTTGGAGAGAGAAGGAAACTAGATTTAGAAAAATACAGTATATGTACATATAAAATTTATAAAGCTTGTGTATAGATAGTAATGCCATTTTATGTGGTAGAAGGTATAGTATGCTTTAATGCATTAATCAACACAATACTGATGAAGTGTGTATGATCGTCTCTGTTTTACAAGGCAGTGGAAGGTTAAGTAAGTGATTTGCCTGAGGCCAGAGAATAAATCAGTATCCCAGATGGTATGAGAGAGGAAAAGGCTCCAGTTCAGTGTGGTTTCTTAGCAGAACAGACAACACCAGAAAGAAACAAGGCCCAAGCAAAGGACAGTGGTGGCTTGTCACTCCAGTGTCCACCATTTTTCAAGATGTGTTGTTAGGGGGGAATGTCCTCTGCCCCCTCTTCTCCTTTCTCATTAGATAGCAGCCAAGGCTCTCTTTCCATTTGCTGCACCCCAGACTCACGTGTCTCTTTTTCACACTTTCTATGTATGTGCTGGAAAACTATCTTCTTTTTATTTTCTGAGGTCAGACATCTCAGTGTAGGAAGTTCATACCCTGGGCTCGATTACTCTGCAACAACAAGAAACGTTGGGCCAGGCTGATCCTGTCATCACAGCTCCCGCTTGTGAAAAACACATGTGTCCATTAAAAAGCAATGATGGCACACACGAAATAATTAGTGTCATTATTAGTACTGTGGAGTAGCCTGCAGGACCCAGGCAAGATCTGAACCTTGTCAGTTCAGGCTGGAGAGACGTATATTAATGCACAGTTTTGGCTTTGAAGATTTTGCATTCTTAATGGATGGAATTCAGAATGGGTAAAAGGAACTTATTCTCCCTAGCTTGCAGGTGGAGCATTGGGACCTGGAGGTATTGAGTTGCCAAGGTCACACAGGCTGTGTTGAAGACAGAGGCTTAACTTGTGTTACTACCTCCTGATCAAGAAGAACTAAGAGAAGGCACTTATAACTATGATGGGTCTTTAATACAACAGGGAAAGTAATAAACAGGAGAAAGAGCTTGGGAAGGAAAGAAGGAGGGAGGGATGTGTGTGATTGTGTCTCTCTCAGCCAGGCTCTTCAATGACTAATAACAACTGGTTTTAACTGAGATGCTCTGGGGGATGTGTTATTTCATCCCAAGCCACTTAAAGAGCCAGTTCATCTTAGAAAACTCCGAGCCTATAATCTAATGCGCAAATAACAACATTTGCCATTAAATCACTGTAAGGAGAACATGTATATATATGCGTGTGTATATTTACAAATATATACACATAAAGTGTTTAAGTTATTTAACCTACATCTATATGTATGTATAATAACACATGCACACACACACACCCTGCCCTGACTTAAAATAATACGAATAAATTCAGAGTGGACCTATCGCGGCAGCCTGAAAAGAGATGACCTAGAAGGTGTTATTAACATTTTTAACCAAAAATTGTATCATTGAAGTTCATGTTTTGAAAAGTTTTGCTCAGAGTAAAGCACTTAAACTATGGCAGAATGCCCCATTCTATAACCTACAGGATAAAATACTGTCAACTTTTTTTTTCTTTTTCTTTCAAAATGAAATGTATTTTTTGCATAAATGTTTGGTAAAATTTGGGGTTGATACTAAATATAAAATATTTCAAAGTTAGCAGAATTTTAAATTTAAGCTGTGGGATGAAATATTTTAATGAATATAATGATAAAGTTTGTATTCTAGGCAGAAAAAAAGTCAAAGCAATAAAAAAAACCCACCTCATGAAATGGAAATTTTGGTTCCCCTAGCTGGGAAATAAAGTTCCCTCTGTGGTTCAGCTCCTTGTGATAAATGCATATATAAAGGTATAATACACTTTCCACAAACTGTGTCTTTCATCGCATGAGAGAGACCTGCTCCAGTGAAGAGTGGGGTCAGGCAATGGGAGAATGGTTTAATACGCAGCCCTTATGGGTATCAGGGGCTCTTGCACTGCAGAAGTGGATTCTGGCTCTGCCTCTGGCAAAGGTTTCCAGCCAAACCGTTTGGTACAAGTGGCCGGTTGTTGCGAGTTTCCTGTCTTGGAGGGAACCTGGAGATGTTGAGCTTCTTCCACCAAGTTGCTCAGTTTTGTCATAGAATAGAGTCATAGAAGAGTCATAGAATAGTTAGGGCTGGAAAGGACCTCAAGATCATCTAGTTCCAACTAGACCTCCAGAAAGGATGCTGGAAAGCAGCTTTCTCCTTGCCACAGAGTGGACACCTTAACGTTTTTCACCTCTGCTTTTCTGTACTTCAGTCTCTGAAGAAGTGAGGCCAAGAAAACCCTCTCAACAGACAGAGTCATTACAGAGAGAAAAGCATGAATATCAGCAGCACCTTCAAGTGTTAAAGTAATGGGCACTGAGGAAAAGCCCATGTGCAAATGAATCATTCTGTCTTGGGGCAAAACCATGCTAACATGCAAAAAATATTGTCTCGAGGGTCATGGACCACACAGGGAAGAAAGTAAAATTCAGAAGAGCTTTTATGACTATGGGAGCTCTGTCCAGCCTCTGCCGAGATTATGGCCTTGTGAGAAGAGAAAAAAGTGAGCGTGTATTTGCATTTCTTTTGCAGGATGGATGTGTGCAGAACAGCAGCTTTAATCCTGGAACTTCCAAAGTGTTGGACGCTTGACTTGGAGATCTGAGCTGAGGTTGTTTGATGTACTTCTGTTTTTTGCATCTCTTTGCACAGACACATTAGATAGGCAGCGCGTATTTACATTCTGGGTTTATGAAGTTGTAGCTGGACTTTTTCCTAAATTACTGTGAAACTAACACTTTTCATACCCTGTTCAGTCATTTTGGGCATCCTCATTTGCACCTCAGCGGGCGCAGCTGTAGCTTTGACTTCATTTCTCTCTTTCTGCTACACTGGCGACTCTTTCCCGTTTTCATATACTTCCATCTCCTGGTTGAAGTGACCTTTCCCATTCACCCTGAAAATTCCACCCAACCGAAAAACTAGTCCTGCCTCCAGGCCTGTAACCGTGGCCTCTCTATCCCTGGACAATGGGGTGAGGAAGGCAAGAAAAGGGGCATTCCTGCAGGTCCTCCGTGTGTGGATAACAAACAGGGCACAAGAGGCGGGCATGTAAATCAGAAATCACTCCATTAGCTTGTTAAGCATTTTGGAGTGACACCAGGTACATTAGGAGCTGGCAGCCACAATGCAGGGATCCTGGCCATTTGATATTCATGAGATGAAGAAGGTTTAAGAACAGAAAAGGAAGGGGGAGGGAGGGATGTGGGCTTTCTAATGTAAACACCATTATCATTTGAAAATCAATTAGCTCCTTGCACCGAGGGAATGACGAGACTTAAGGCCCTTTTCTGAACTGCTATTGTGAGCCTGGGTTATTTACTTTAATTAAGAGGAGACAGAGTGGATTATTGTCTCAAACTAAGGAGTTGGGAAGAGTCAGAAAATTACACTCTACCTCACTGCACAACAAAGCCAGAGTAAGAGACAGGCTCCAAACCCAGCAAAGTCAGAAAGAAATTTGCCTTTAATCTGGATTTGTCCTACATAAGGAGCAATCAAAAGGAAGCAAGCTTCGGAGCTTTCTTGCTAAGCACCAGGCATGATATTGCAGTGGCTGTCACTGCCAGCACTTCTGTTGAAGCTGAATGTTGGGACTGGAAAGGGATTTTGCCCTCGAAGGGGTAAAGTTTGAGAGCAAAGATTTGCTTTGGCCTAAAATCCGACACAGTGAATTGTCAGGTATGGGACTGCATTTCCTCCTGCCCCATCCAACACAAAGGCGGGGCAATGCATCGCTTTAGAAATGGTAACTAGTGGTGCAAAGGTGTCTCTCCTGGATGATGATGCACATATTTCCTTGGCTCTTATTTAATTCGAAGAGCTTGGATTAAAAAATTAGGAAAAAAAAAAAAAAAGGAAGAAAAAAGAAGGAATTTGGCAAGTGACTAATCCACAATATTTTCTAATTTGGCATTTAGAGAAACACCCCCCTGAGGTGTCTAATACTGAGATGTTTCAGCTCTGCTTTGCGTTGCCCACTCTTACTCTGCATACTCTAAATATGTATTAAGTCAGTCGAGCATGGCAGCTGCTGAAGGAGTTGCCACAGCATACTGGGTAAATAATGATCATTTTTTAAATCACCTAAGTGCACATCTACCCCAAAGACCGCGGCAGTGGCTTATGGGAATGCTGATTTGCACTTTAAAATTTCCTCTGATGCATTTGCGATTGCTGTGCCCCCACCTCTGATCTCTGCATGCTCCAGTTTTAAGGCTGGGGCCTGATTCTGTTCTCAGTTAGGGACGGATGACTATGGAGTGTCACCACTGAAATCAGTAGCGTGAAGGCAAACTGAGGAACCATTTTGCTCAACGAGTTTTGCAAGGAATGAAATTTAGTACCAAGGTTTTTTTTTTTTGTTATTTTGCAACTTTAAAAATAATTCCTTGAGAACTGAGGAGCACCTTTTTGGGGGGGCTGTATGTGGGAGAGATAAGCCAAAGATGAGCTGTTGCCCGACCTTTATGTTGAAGTAGCGCACAGCCAGATCAGCAGTAAGCAGTTACAGTCAGGCTCTACTACACCTCTAGAAAACATCTTTCCATTCTGGGACTTTGGGGTATATATATGTCTTTTTTTGGCCGATGGAGGGAAATAGTATCTTTTTTTGGAACTCTTGGCATACATCCAAGCTCATCAACTCCTAACTTTTTGCAAAACCAGGACCATTCTCTGTGTTTTATGGTCAGAGACACCTTGTCCTTCAGTGAACCCAGAAACACAGAGCTCTGTAGACAAATGGATGGGAAGGCTTTTCCAAAGGCCATGGGGAACAGAACACTCATTACTTTAGGCGTCACAAAGAAACCCACGTACTTTTACATATAGCTGGTCAGAATTCACACAGGCATCAGGGTTCCTTTCCTTCAGACCGTGGACTCTTCCTCTCCTTTGCAGCTGCTTCTTTCTTATTCATTTGGTCCTGCAATTAAACTGGATCTTTCCCTGTGACAGCCATTCCCTCTTTTCTGCTTGTTTCTCCTGGACAAGGGTCTATACGTGCTCTACAGGTCTTGTTGAAATGCCTGTTCTAGCTCAGGAGTTCAGCAAAACAGATGTGTGTCTGTGTTCCAGCTGAGTTTTGGCCCATCCGTTTCACTTCTCATGAGTCTGTAGCTTTTCCAAGCTGGGTAACTAGGCCAGACCTAGTGACCTGCACATTGGATCTGTCCCTTGACTCTTCCACCACCTCTTCTTGCTCTACTGGGGAAGGTCCACCCTGCCCTATAGCATGAGGTACACAGACCTCCAGGTGAGGTCACATTAGCATGGTCAAAGGGTGGGTGTTTTTATGACTCAGTATTAAAACTGAACTCATTCCACTTCTGGGGGTTTTTCAGTTGTCTCCCCATTCACTAATGGAAAGAAAATTTCCCTTATGAATGACAGACCTAAGCAAGGCTCACCTCTTTCTACGCTCATTGACCCTGCATGCCAAGGCACCATCACTAGATGCCACATGGCAGTGGAAGTAGAAGTACAAACACACATAAGTGAGAACCAGGGCCCAGGTGAGAAATGAGAATTACATAGACGTGAGGGCCCTAACAGCCATGAACCAACCAAGCTCAGAAACTCTTGGAGATGAAGAGCAGGACCCAGTGATACCCTTTAATGAAGCATCACCATTAAAAAGCTGGAGATTTTGCTGTTGGTGTCACATCCTGGAGGACCTGGGGAGTGGTAACATAAGACAGATGCTCAATTTTTGCTCTTCTCCTCTGGCAGGGTATAGCTTTTAATACTTAGCGACAATGGGCACAGATAATGCATTAATTCCAGTCTTAGCTCTGTAGTTGTTGGATTAAATTGAGTTCTTTATGTATATATTGTCTGGTTATTGTACTATTATTTTGTGATCTTTAATATACTTAACTGTATTAGAAATGGTGCACTGGGACATTATTCATCATTCTTAATATGAAAATAAATAAAAGGAGGATTTTTTTTCTTCCCAAGAGTAAATAAAATCCCCAACTGGAGTTCGCGGTCAATAGACCCACAGGGCTGAGCTGCAGGCTGCAGACAGCATCCATGTGTATGCATAGATGACTACACACAAGTGTGCCACCTATATTTGCATTCCTACAGCTGTTCATTATTTGTATCTATTATCCAGTGGAGAGAGCACAAATGTATGCAATTGAGACACAATAATGCAGGGATATGAAAGCAACAATCCATCAGTTCAAGTGTGTTTGGGTTTAAGGAGAAGGGGACAAACTGATAAATTCACTGATTTATTCCCACTAGCTCTTGCTGTATTCTGTTGCAGCCGCTGAGCCACTGGAACTGCTGGAGCTGACAGTGATTTGTATCAGCTGCAAGATGTGGCCTGGAGCTTTCAAGTGTATGTCAAGCACCTCCAGCACTTTATGAATCTTTTTGGATGGAGTTTTCCAAATCAAAATCTGAGGGAAAGGCAAATCCATTAGGAAAGCGAGCACATGCTCGGCTGTGTTTCGTGTTTAGGGATTCCTATCATGCTTATCCTGTTCAGTTTTGACTCTCCAGCTGTTCAGAGTCGTGGGCTATAACCTCGAATAGCAACTATGGTCTTATTCCAGAAGAATCAAAACCTCTCTAAACACTGGTTGGGTTGAATTGAGGAGCCTAGTTAGGAGATGACAACAAAGTTGTTAGTGGCAATCTCCTGTTATAGTCAGGCCATAGAGTTGTCTTGACAGCTTTTAGAGCTGTGTGGAGCAACATCTTCCTGCATGCTCCAGTGCTGTTACATGGCAGAACACTGGAGGGCCCATCCAAAGAGCCAGAATGGCTTGACCAGAGACATTTTGGGTTGTGGTACTATCACTTAATTATAAGCTTAAAACGACAGAGATAGGAGACATAACATGACATACCCAGGGCTGCATTGTGAGAGAAAACAAGCCAGCAGTAAGGTGAAGGGTACAGAGGGCTGGGACCCAGGGGTTGCATTCCTGCCTGTGCTGGGGACCTGGGGTAATTCCCTTCTTGTCTCTGTTTCCCGTCTATCTTTTGTGAAGTTAATTATAATCTCACTGCAGCAAAGGGTAAGGGCTCTTTCAGGACCCATGAAGACAGTTGACCCTATTTGCTAGGATAAGTAGGTAAAAGTAATGGGAATGAGCCCTGGGGGAAGCTAGGGGCTGAGGGAGGAGGGGGGAGATGAGCTGGTTCCCAGATCACGGGTTGAAAAGTTTTCCAGCTCAGGAAGGTGAAGGAGGGCTCAGACAGGAGCTACTTGGCATGTGAAGGAGCTGCTCCCCTGAGGGTCCAGCTGCCGAATTTGCAGGAGGGCAGAATTGTTTTCTTTTGGGTGGAACTGCCTTATTCTTATTGGAAAATAAAGCTGATTTTGGAGCGTAAGAGCCTAAACTGCTCTGGCCAACAGGAAGGTTACTGGCACGAGTCATTGTCAGCCTACAGAACATCTGTATTGTATGGTGGGTGCTGAACATCCATATGTTTTGCTATTGTCATGATTTAATACTAATCAGGACTGCACTGCATTCCTTGTTTTCTCCTAGATGGCTTAATTATAAAGGCAACTTGCTAAATTTAAGCACTGGTATAAAGTCTGTGAAATTAAAACAGCAAAGACCTGACACTTTCTTACAGGTCAAAGGCAGATCTTATCAGTGAACAATTTACTATAGGTTTAATTCCACTCCATGGACTCTATAAGCAAGGAGTTGTCGCTGACATCTGAGCTGGCAAACTGGTGAGAGATGAGTGAATAACATCTTGCCTCCAGAGCTGTGTGATGCTGGGTTGGGTGGAGGAAGGCGTGTGATGAAGCATGATGTCCAAGCTGAATAGAAGCGACAAATCCAGCTTCTGGTCCTGCAGAAATGCTGAAGAAAGAGGGATTTCTCTGTAAGAGCTCCTGTGAGGTTTGTTGTTCCCTGCTGGTAAGGCTGCAGGACACCGCGGTGAAAGGCTGGCCTCTCTGCAGAGACCTTGTGCCTCTACAGTAACAGCTTTCCCAAAGCTGCTGCCCTGCTCTCCCCCAGTAGTTTCCTGCTAGAATGCCATGCCTCCAAGGATGTTTGTCTGGCAGGTTGCCTGGCAACCAATTGCCTTTGGTCCTCCCTGCATCATAGGACCATAGGATTACCTAGTTTGGAAGGGACCTCAGGATGTCTCTATCTGAACTCCTCTTCCACACAGGGTCAGCTATGAGTTCAGATCAGCTTGCTTAGGGCTGCATATGAGCTGCTGGGTATTTGTCTGCATTATGCAGGAATTGCTGCTCTCCTGTACTGGCCTTTGACACCCTGGGCTTTATGGTTCATGGGTGGCCAGGTCTAAACCCAGCAGCTTCCAGTTAAAACTTAAACAGGGGAAATTTAGATTGGATCTAAGGAGGAAATTCTTTCCTGTTAGGGTGGTGAGGCACTGGAATGGGTTGCCCAGGGAGGTTGTGAGTGCTCCATCCCTGGCAGTGTTCAAGGCCAAGTTGGATGAAGCCTTGTGTGGGATGGTTTAGTGTGAGGTGTCCCTGCCCATGGCAGGGGGGTTGGAACTGGATGATCTTGAGGTCCTTTCCAACCCTAACTATTCTATGATTCTA
Organism: Lathamus discolor; assembly: GCF_037157495.1. Classification (NCBI taxonomy): domain Eukaryota; kingdom Metazoa; phylum Chordata; class Aves; order Psittaciformes; family Psittacidae; genus Lathamus; species Lathamus discolor. The sequence goes on from NC_088884.1 coordinate 1,228,850, forward strand.
TGATTCTTCCAGACAGCTGAGGATGCAGAAGCCATGCTGCCAAGTTAGGCTGCCCCCAAGTTTCATGTTATTTCTTCCCAAACAGGATTTGTTTCTTCTCCTTCCACATCCTTCTTTCCTCCAAACAAGCCTTTCTCTCTCCCTCTTACTTTCTTTGTATGTAGTTGAAATTAACCCATATCAGAATAGATGATTACTAATAGATGTAGTGAAATATTTAGGATATGAATGGTTTGGCGACTGACATTTCTCTTTTCAAGATGTGGGGAAAATCGTTTTTTAGGCTCAGGGTCAGATACCACAGAACAAATACTGACTTGACCATTGATTTCCCCTAAAACAAGAGGGAAAGTCACTTAAACTAGGGAATTCTTTGCTGCAGGATTTTATGGATACTGGAAGTTTCCTTGGATCAGAGTCTGCTAGGATAAATCCATGGAGGAAAGCCCACGGAAGTCCTTGGCAACAAAAGATTTCTCTATGGCTCAAGAAATGCACAAGCCACCATGTATTGCTCTTGTTTGTAGGAAAATGACAGCGTTTCCTTTTTCTTACACTTTACGCATTGTAAGGGGTTGTCTTAGATGGAACATGGGGCAGGAGGAATATTGTTATGTTCTCTTGTTGGGCTTTATCTTGATTTGCCCCATGGGATGAGTTGCCATATGCCCTTGCATCTTGGCTTCCCAATTGCCTGAGCACAGTGTGATTGCTTCTGGAACATGGACTTGAGTTTCTTTCCTATGGAAATGACTGTATTGGGTGTAGCTGGTGCGTCTCTGATATGCTGCATATGTGTAGCTGAATTGCGGGTACATGCAGACCCAGAAGCTCAGAATCACCCCTATGTCCATAATGCCTTCATTTCTGTGCACAACCCTCAAACACTATTTCTTTTAATAGAGCAATGATCATCCTTTTTGTTGCCCCATAGGTCTCTATATCATTAATACTCTATTGACTTGACTTTGGATCAAGAAATGCCTGTGTGTGGTTGTGAGTGAGAGTGTGTGGAGTTCATTCAGGTTGGGTTCACACAGAAACCTCTTTCATGCCATACCACACATTTCCTCCCAGCCCCTTTTTTGACTGACTACTTGTGCATTTCCTCCTCCCTCTCCCTTTTCCCTTCAGGGAAACCTTTAAATAAAACCTTTCCCAGACTGTCATTTGCCTCTAGTGCGCTGTTGAAAACCCGCAGTTGCATTGTTCAAACAGCAACTGGGTCGCCCTTATACCACTCACCAGCACGTTTGGTCTTAGTCTCCTTATGCTGATCCACGGAGAGAGGGGGCAAATAATGAATTAATGCACATTCCACAGTGGGGGAGCCGGGGTCTGAGATCCACAGGATTAGGTGTGTTAGCAGTGCTGTATGTAACACCGACATGCAATCAACAAAGTGAAATATTCATTTTATTCATATGACATGACTGTCAGCTGAAGACTATTTCAATTATTCTGGCATTTCAATGGGTGAAGAAGCCCTTTAGGCTGGCTCATGAGATTAGACTTAGAGGCTCTGTAAATTAAGAAAGTTGCAATCAGTATATTATCTGACAGGCAGCTGCAGAATATACTACAAGAGGGAGGGGAAGGAAGAAAGGAAAAAAAGGAGACAAATTGCTATATTCAGGTTGTGGTTTGGATATATCAATTTGCAGCTTTAATATATGCATTTGTGAAATAATTGTTTTGCATTACTTAAATCAGCTTTGACAGCATCAGTGTGAAGTTTCCAGCTTGAAAGGTCAGTTTTTCTTTTGCCTCACGCTTTCGTTGAAAGACTCGTTTTGGTTACAGGAGGGGAAAAATTAAGCGTTGCTGGAAGAACAAATCTTTCTGAAAGTCATTTAAATATTATTCTCTATGGCTGTTGATCATAATATTCCATTGAGGCAACATTTGTAATGTCCCCCAGGTTAATTTTTACAGTATGATCTCAGCCTCTTTGTGCTAGATATGCACGGATGTGGTAATTTATGGACTTATATGGCCTTTACTGCTCCTGTCTGACGTGTTAAGGAGAGTAATTTATATCATCATAGCTTGCATTTTGAGCGCTTTTATCTCTGAGTTTCCCAAACTGTTTCAACATCTTTACTAACAGCAGTGCAGAACCTGTTTGCTTCCCGCAGTTACATGACTCCGCATGGTCAGAAATGCTGAAGGCTGAAAAATGGGTAAATTTCAGGCGCTTCTGGTGAAGAACCAGTATAATTTAGTAACAGAATATGCATATTCTCATGGGGTGGGGTTTTGAGTTATATCCTTCAGGAGCACTATATAGAAAAGGCAGATTTGTCTCAGGAATGGGGTAGATGAGTTGTGACCTAGAGTAGTTAGTGAAAAACAATGGTTAGGTTGTAGCAACGAGGACTTGAGTGAAGGCGATGACTGGGAAGGTCTCACTGAAGGTTGGGTCATGTTCCTCATCACTGCTGCCACACCAGCTAGCTATGCTGAGGAGCTGCATTTACCATAGAGCACCCTACAGCCACACTATGTAGATGTAAAAGTGATTACAGCCCAATGAGGCAGTTTGTATACCTCTAAGTTGCCTTTGGTGATGTCCACTCTGCATTTTAAGGGTATGTGCCCAGCTGTTGACCCTCAATCTTGCTAAAAAGAGTAGCTTTGCATGACTAGTGTCATGCAAAAATGTCAAGGGGAGACTCTAAACAGTCTGAATTTATGAGTGTACTTGAAGGCATATTCTTCTGTGGTGCAGATGAGATTCACGTGTCTTAAGAGACTCTTACCACTTCTTGCTATTGGCCTTCCCTCTCTGGTACACGACTCAAGAAGGTGAGTGGTTTCCTCTGCAAATAGTTGTATGACTGCAACACAAAGGCTGTTGAATCCTGAATTTTTAGTTTTTAAGGAACATTTACGCCAGTTCTCTTTTATATATTAATGAAATAATGTACTGGAAGCAAGACCTCACCCTTTTTCCCTCTTGCTTGAGACCAGTACCAGGCCTAATACTGCACAGGGTTCATTTTACCCATATTTGCAACATGGAGGGATATATCTTAGATCCACACCATAGTCACTAAGGAGAAAGAGACTCCAGGAGACCAGACTGTTTCATCCTAAGGTTGACACCTCACTTCAGGCAGGGGAATCATGATCTGGAAGTTCCTGTTTCTCTCCAGTATCTCTAAAGGAAACCTTGATTACTAACTCATATGCACATGTTTAAAGCTAGGTGAGATAAACACCACCCATTTCTTTGCCTGCAGAATGGTTAAACCATACAGCCTTCAGTACAGAGATTGTGTCTTGCCATGGATGTGTAAAGTAGAAATTACAGTGTTGGTAGATCTTAGGTGGAACCGCTAGAGATGATGACAACAGTGATAACCATGATAGCAGCAGTGACAGCAGACATAAATCTGATGCTAGGATCCATCAAATATAAGATTTCCACTACCAGTCATCCTTAATAACTTTCACTTACCAACCTAATTTTAATCTCATCAGCTTTAGTAGACACTTCATTCACTTCTGTGGAGCTATTTTCAAATGACAGCAATATAAATATGACTTTGATCTGCAGATCATGTGATACCAAGAAGATTGGTGTCTGCAGGGTTTTACTTCCAGGTTGTGACCTGTTTCTGGATGAATAAAATTACGTAAGAAGCATCTTGGAAGTTACACTTCGTATGTTGGAATACAAAGGTCTTCATTTCCAAGCACAGCCACTGATTCCCAGAGTCTCTGGTTTTGACTGGCTTGAACTTAGATGCCTTCATGGACTTGATTTCTGAGTTTTGAGTGCCCCCTTTCTGAAGCCCAGGCTCTGATAATAGGTCTTCGGTTGCCAATGTACCATCAGACACCCCAAATCTCTGACTATCAGAAATCCTCATCAAGGATCATCCAATCAGCATGTTGTAAACTGTATACTTTCGTTTCTTTTTAAAGTGAGATTTTGACCTATATTTGAAAAATAAATAATATTGGAATTTGAGACCAGCATTTTTTACTGCTGATTCTTCTGGAATATTCAGCATTGCTTGTGTGTGTTGTTCCTCTCTTCCCCCCCTTCCCGACTTTGGCTAGCAAAGCTGTAAACAGATCCTTAAAAAAATAAATACCTCACTAGCAATTTACCCCACAGTTATGCATCTTTTTGCTTTGGAGAACATTTAGCTAAAATTAGATGACAGCTCCATACCCTCAGAACCAGTGTTATGTTTTTCCTCCATTTCTGATCTACATAATTCAAAACAAGGAAATGTTCGCAGGTAAAACTGCAGGGTAAAACCTTTGGCTGCTAGAAATATTTGCATTTATTAGGCTAACAACTGTAAAGCAGATATGCGCATCTTTAGACTTCCTCATTCTTGCCTTATTAAAAAAGATCTTTGAAATTCAAAAGCTTCCATGTAAATGTTGTGGAGGGGTTTTTTTTTTCTCCCCTTCCCCTGATGCAGATGATTGTACTTGGGTGGCTTAAAAAAACAGAACCTGGAACCAAGCACCTTAACACGTCACTGCTGGTTAAAATCCAGACCCGGCCTGGAGCTAAAATTTGGCAATGGCTAAAAGACGGTCCCCACCATCTCTTTCAGCCTCATACATTTGAAAGTTTCCATAGTACACAAGCTTGTTAGGGAAGAGGTTGTTGAGGTGTCCCTGCCCATGGCAGGGGGGTTGGAACTGGATGATCTTGAGGTCCTTTCCAACCTTAACTATTCCATAATTCTAAGACTGGCTTGTTTTGGTCCATTTGCGTGGAGGGAATTGAGAGTTGCTCACTGGTCTTTTTCCAGCTCTGTGTTGTTATGTGTTGCATAAGCAGCTTTTGGGCTGCTGACCTCTCCATCTGATGCAGAGAGCATTACTGCTGGAGGACAGGCCACCATACCCAACCCTGCATGCACTGGAAAGCAGATTTCCCCAGGCGCAGGCTACCATATTCGCCCCTGATGAGTATCCTTTGCTTTGGGAGATAGGGCATCTAAAGCATGCTTCAGTCTGTCTGGATCAGAGTTTGACACCTTCTCCAGGAATGGTGTCCCTTAAAATCTTGTGTAGACTACCAGATCTGCAAAGGTATGTTATTCAAGGACATTTTACCATATGAGGAACTCAGACAGCTGCGCATGTTGGTGGTGAAAACCAATGAACTCTGTTAGCTGTTGAAGCAGGGCAAAAGCCAGCTCAACCTTCAACACAAAGAGGATTGGATTTTCATGCCTCTGTCCGTATTTTTCCATGTTGTGTACAAGATATGTCACGCAAGATCATCCTTGAATCACGGTTACAAATGCTTAATCAGTAACTCCAACTAATAAAGTATCCCTTGCGGCCTTTTCAAGAAGCTAAGGATCAATAACGGAGAATTAAATAAAACAAAACACAGAAGAATGCTTCCCCTCCTATTTACAGAAGAAAATGACTCACAAGGGACAGTTTCTTGTCTTTTCACAATACAAGGGTAATGCCCTTCATGGCAAACACTGGAGCTTGAGCCTAGGCTTTTATAGACGTTGTGTTGATATATTTTCTCATGGGAAACACTGGACTAGTCCAGACAAGTGTCTGTGATTTCTAAGTGGACTGAGGCAAGGCTGAGGAATTTCGACAGGACACCCCAACTGAGTTTTAACGCTTCACGGGATAACACCAAGTGACAGCCTTCAAAGGACTTGTTAGAAGTTATTCTTATTCTGAAGATGAAGGGAACTAATTCCAGAATTTGTCAATAGATGAGCGGGCTAACTTTATTAATCCAACTTAGGGCTCCTTTTCCCCTACTTCTTTCCTTTCCTTGGATTGGTTTTACTGAACCAGTTGAATCGCAGGAGCTTACTTCAATATGGCTAATGCTCTGAATGTTTGAGTTTTATACTGATTAGTGCCAATCCACTATCAGTTTTTTTCTGCAGTGTGAAGACTGCTGCCCACAGTTACTCACTGAAACTTAACATAAAAGCAAGCTAAAACAATTAAAGTGGGAGAATATTTGATTAAGTAGCTCACTGATTTATAGTGGAGTAAATTGAAATTGATGAGACAGAGAAGTTCTTTTTTAGTAGCAGCCATATATTATGTTCATTATCAGAATCTCTGGGCTCTTTGTGCTTTTGTGATTAAAACCCCACAGTTTAGGGATAGTAACTCTGGTATTTATTACTTTATTACATTATGCATTTTTTAAGGCTTTTTTTCTCTGCTTTGCTTTTTCTGCTTCCTGTGGTAAAATATTAAGGCCACATTGGAAAATCGTACGGAGCAAATACATTGCCAACCAACCAGTGGCTGTTTGACATAACTTAAACAGCATTAATCCTGACAGCTACGCAGGGTGAAAAAACAAACACTCCAGAGTTTTGTTTTGGTGACAGGGATTAAACCTCTCCTCAGGGAGTTTTCAGCACTGAAGCAGGAGCTTGCTGGGAGGGAGGCTCATGTACTGGAACTCTGTGCTGGGGACTGGGAAAACCCATCACGCAGTGGGGAGAAGGGGATGAGGTCGCTCTATACGCACCACCAGAGCAAGGGACATCCTCAAAACTGATGAGTCTCAGGCTCTTGGTTTATCCACCAGATTCTGTAGGTGTCAGGTAATGCTTGTTTCTGATAGTAGGGATGGGGTGAGGAAAGAGGTTAGTCCCCCTCTCCCCATGCCCTGAAGGGTGTTTTACAGCCCTCCTCATGTCCTATTGTGAGGTGTCCCTGCCCATGTCAGGAAGGTTGAGACTGGATGATCTTAAGGTCCTTTCCAACCCAAACCCTTCTGTGATTCTATGATTCTATGCTTGCAACGGAGAGGGAGAAAAAGAGCAAAGCTCCAATGCACCGAGGTATCGAGGTGTCACCTTATGAAATGCAAATGTTAAGAGACTTGCCCAAGGATGCAGAGAAAATCAGTTGCAGAATGAGTGAGCCAACTACAGATAGGTCATCACTGAAGAGTACTCTGCAACCCACAGGTACATGCATCCTACCAGCATGCCCTGTATACTCCCGATACATCTGCCTAAGGCTTCCTTGCAACCTTTTCGTGTGGCTCAAACAAAAAACTGGAGCAGAGGGGAAAAATCAGACTCAGTCTCCTGTAAATGTTTAACTGTTTGAATAAGGGAGGGGTGGTTTTATCCATCTCCACACGCATCACACACATGTACATTTTCACTCTCAGGCTTACAGCGATGCCTGCTTAGACTCCTGTGCAGGATGATTTCAGGATGAGAGCACATGCAGTGATCCAGGCTATTTTCTTGCAGCTGATCAAGGAGAAACAAAAGAAATAAATAGGAAATAAGCTACCTTATTAATGAACATAAACCTTGTTGTTAGGAATTTGTTTAAAGAAGTATTGCACTTTCCAGCAAAGGAGGTGGTAAAGGCAGAAACCCGAGGCAAAGTTATACAGCTCGACCAGATAGAGCTGATGAAATCAGCTCCTTTTTTCCCCTTAGCGTTCGTTCTGCTGCCAAGCGTCCTCACCATGGAGTTGGGAGACTCCAGGGCCATCTGTTCGGCTTTTCAGAAACCTCCTTTTCAATAGTGGGGCTCTGTTTTGCGGCATTTCTTCCCAGAGTATTACCTTTTTTTTGCGAGGACAGCTGCTTGAAGGTCAGCCCAAACAAAAGTATTGCCTTTCAAAAGAGAAGCAAACCCGTGCCAGGAGCGGGGCAGAGTGGGGAGAGAGAAGGACAAGGAAGACACATTTGTCACTCATTTGGTTTGTACCCTACCAGTCCCTCCCCTCTTTCCTTGAGGCATGTTTCAGGGCTGTGACATCCAGAGGAACTTGAATGCACCTTTTACTTTCAGTACTGCTCACCCCAGGGGTCCAGAAATCACAAGTCAAGCTCTTCAAAATTACAAGCTTGGGTTAAAAGCCATGAAACTGCTGTAAAAATTACATTTCAAGGATCTTTCTCTTTGCCTTCTGTCTTCAGAGACTTACGCTCTCGTCCTGCTTGTTTCAGGATTCCTCTGCAGGAAAAGAAGGTTGAAAAATGCAGCATTTTTCATGTGAGTGTGAGACAGTTCTGTGGGGAGGAGAGATGAAACTTGATGTAAAATACTTTTACTGCGAGGTATGCGGTGGTGTCCTGAGTGTTTGCTCAGCATTGAGGATGAGGCAACCTCAGGGCTCAGTCTTAGAGGGTGCTGAGGTTACCCCTGCAAATGCAAAATGGGGATGCTCAGCTCATCTTCATCCTAAGTGTTCTTTAGAGGGTAAAGAACTTGATATAGAAGCTGAAAGAATACAGTGGCTTTTAGGGGAGCTAAGCTCTGCTCAGCAGTTCCTATGCCATGGTAGGGCTCATCTCAAGTTATAGCTACTTGGAAGGCTGATGTGTGACTTCGGCATACCTGCACAGAGAAGGTACCTACACAGGGTGCTTCCTGCCTTGTTAGACACCAGCACTGGCAGATTGGGTTGCTCTCTGCAAGTGTTTGTGATCCAGTGATCACAGAGGAAACCTCAAAAACTACTTAGGTTTAGGCTCTCACCTTCTCGTGGCTAAAACTAAGAACACCTAGCCTGATGCCTTGCAGTCAATGTGGGTATAACGCTCTCTCTGGACACAATGATTGTCTGGTCCTTATGGCTCTGTGTCTGTGTTGACCTTTTCTTGAAAAGAAAGACCATGATAGAAAAATCATGACGCTAGTGCCAGAGATGCCCTGGGCATGGGGAAAAGCTGCTACTTTCAATAGGGCTGTTGTCAACCCCTGGATGTAGGAATGCAGTAGCAGCAAGGCTTGTTCAGGTCCGGAAAAGAATCATAAGATTATTTTTCTTACTAGTATAGATGAAAAATAACATTCAGATGTATCATGCTAACTGCAGGGCCGTATGTGGCTGACTGTATGCACACAGGCAAGCACACACACACAAAACCCCCTCCATACACATATCTGTGTAGTTAGAATTAAAATGTATGCTATCATACTACTGTACATTATGCATACAGACACAGACAGAATAGTTCTGCCATACCAGCATGTATTTGGTTTAGGACAAACAGAAAATGATAAAATTGAGACCTTGCTGTATCAGGGGAATTATAATTCCTTTCTGCAGTCATGGTTGGGAAAAGATTACTGTGCTGGTAGCAAGTTTCCAGCCCTCGACTTCCCAGCCAAGGCATAGAAGGATCTGGAAGCTGGGGAGGGATTATTGCTACCCAGCTGAAGGAAGGGGATATGTGGAGGAGGGATTTCAGAGCAGCCTTGAAGTATTTAATCCAGCGTGAGTGCCTGGAGAATGGTGGTGGTTATCACTGGTGGGGTTTACCTAGGGGGGGCCTGTAGCACGGTGAGGACCTCAGTGAGAAGAGAGAATGGGGTGATGTTTTGGGAAGAGAGGGGGGAGGCAGGAATAAGACACTCCATGGCAGAGGGCAGCCAGGGAAAATCATTACATTTGATGAATGGGTTTGAAATGCCACTTTGGTGCTGGTTTACACAGTAAGTTGGGCATTGCACTGAGCCTGTTGCTGAGGCCTGACCCCTCCAACCTGTCTCAGCTAACTCAAACACATCTGTCGCGAACTGGCCAGGTCTATGCAGAGGGGAAGGATGCAGTGATGGTAGTAAGGGAAAGCTCAGGCACACAACCAGTGCAGACAGAGAATAGGATATGCCACAGCCCACTGGCTCCCACCTTGAGATCAGCTCTTCCTAAGTGCAGTACTGAAGCACACCTGGGCTGTTAGTATTTTACACCAAAAGGCAAAGATCATAAGGTATTTAGGTCCTCTCAGTTGTCCTCATCTCATAATCACAGTTTTGCCTGACTTACAGAGACTATAACCCAGGCAGGGGCAGAATCTGGGATGTGATGGCATTTCCCAGCTGTGCCTTGGTCAGACTTCCTGGCTGTGCCTCGATGGCATCGTATGGCTCTGCTGTCCCAAGGTGCAGTTTTCTTCACAGCCTCACAGCAATGAGGAGCAAGGCTGGGTGACACCTGAATGGGAGTCCACTGAGGAAGCAGAGCCAACAAGTTCCAAGAAAAGGGGCTTTTTGCTGACTCTGTCAGTGAACTTTTGTCCTGCAAGGCACTATCTGTCTGAAGAGAGATTAAAGTAAATAGCTGTGGTCTTCACTTTCTGTGCAGATGCTCTGCAGATAATTTTTTCTACCAGCCTCACTGCTGGGTTAAAGCAAGCTCAAATCCTGAACTTTGCTCTAGAATAGGTGTACCCACACTCTGGTTTTCCTGCTGTGGCAATATAGGAATAGCAGGTAGGATTTCCCACACCAGCACAATTTGTTGACCCAATGCCATCAAAAAAAAGAAGCTTTCTACTGAAATCCTCACTGGGTTTTATTTTTGGCAAGGCTTATGCTTTCCAACCTGGCCTCTTTGCAAATCTGGCTGTGCTCAGTACTTGGGCATACATGACATCTGCCAATACAACTCCTGTTGGTTGTATGCACAAATAACAATGGACTCCTGCTAAGGAGATGTGTGTTTGGCTTTGATGTTCTAATTTTTGGTACCAGTGAGCTGGCTTTGCTTCAAATGCTAAGTGATCCCTTGCTAAATCCCTCCCAACTCTTCCCTGGGAGATGGAACCATTTTATTTCCCAAGACGTGTTCTGAACCACTGCTCTACAGTGTGGTGGCATCCACTGTGTATCAGGAAATTAGTATTAACTGTTTTTTCCAAGCCTGGTGGTAGAAGAGAAGAAAGTGAGAAGCTGAAGAGACGGAAGGAAAGAAGGAAAAGAGTGGAAAACAGAGAAAGGTAAGGAAAGAGTTGTAGGAATCAATGTCACTGATGAGAAGGCTCGAGTTTTACTTGAGGTCATGATGCTAGGACATTGGGCATCTGTGGCCTTTCCATCATTAAACTGTAATGTCACATCTTGATAGTGGAGAACTCATACCATTGCACTTTGCAAACACAGATGAGTCAACACCACAAAGCAAAGATGCTTACGGAAGAGTGTTGGGTCAGGACAGGCTGTGGATATTTAAAGGAGAGGATATAGAATTTAACATTGATTATATATTACAGACTAGCCCTCATAAGGGTTGGAGCTTGGTGTTTTTGACACAGGTGTCTCTTCAAACAGGTCCCACCTCAGCCCCACGCAGTGTTATCACACGTATTCTTGTTCCTAATTCCTCTTGCTACTCTTCAGCTGAATGTTCACTGAGGATCCCCTCTCTTCTCTTTTCCCCCCGTCCTACATATGTCTCCTGAGCTCCAAAGTCCTTGCAACCCAACACTGTGTTTTACAAGTGGACAGGAGGTAACAAGAAAATAGGGAGCTTTGGGATCTGGTCCTCAGACTTAATTTCGTCTATCTTCTTAATTTAAGAAGCTCTAGGGAGACCAGCTAAGACAACAACCTTGTAAATACCTTTCTTTGGTCAGATAAATGCCATTCCTGAAGTTCCAGTGAACAAATTGCTGCTTACTTTGATGCAAGATCTTCTGCTGTGCTCTTAAGCAGCCTCTCAGCACAATTGAAGCTGTCTAAGGAGCACAGGCATCCTTGGTGTCTGCTCACCTTTTTTGGGACGAGTGATGGTGCAAGCAAAGAAACAGAGAAGTCTTCAAAGGCTCTGAAGACCACCTCAGTGTACTTAAACTACTAGAAGATCTAGATGGGATAAACAACACCCTCTTTATTGCCCATTCTTCCCATTGAGCGATCCAGGGGATGTACCTAAGCTCAATGAGGAGATCACATCTGTACTCCAGCAAACACAATTGTTTCTTCACAATCCTTATTGCAACCTGCCTTCTGCTTTCTCACTGTTTGGATGACTTCAGACTCCTATACATTACTTAGTTACCAGTTCCACACAGTCCAGGCTGAAAACACTGGTTTTCCTCAGGAGGTGGCTGCTCTGTTATCCACGTCTGTCCCATTTCGATGAACTGTGCCAGGTTCTTTTTCTGGCATGTCTTACAGTCTGTGTCTGAAAATAGCCAGGAAACCCCATATCCAAACAGAATGTGCAATCAGAGAGACACACACATAGTTACCATGGCTTTGCCAAACATATCACACACTGAAGGGTAGAATAAAAGCCGGTAGGTCCATGGTATAGCCCCACTCTTTTCTCTCTGTGCCTGAGCTGGCTCTCCTTTTATCCATAGAATCATAGAATCAGCTAGGTTGGAAAAGACCTTTAAGATCAAGCCTAACCTTTACCCCAGCACTGCCAAGTCCATCACTAAACCATGTCACTAAGGGACTCATCTATACATTTCTTGAACACTTATAGCATGTTTCCTCCCAGCATTTCACCCTGGAGTGGTGCACATCCTAGTAAGTCTTCTCACCTCACTCTATTTCAAGTAGTACATTTTGGGTGCTGAACACCCTGAAAGTTTGATTAGTCTGTTAAGAAACCCCACGTTGTTTTAGCATCGCACAAGAGCAGTTAAAACCAAGTAACAATATCACATAAGAATGGTTTTGTTTTACACTCTGACCTACAAAAGACACATCCAGATGGGAGCAGTGCTATCCTTTAACCAGTCAAGTCTCACTGAACGGCCTAGTACTGAGTCTAGGGACTGTTGTGTTTTGAAGGAGCAATCTCTGTAAAAGAAAGAAGGAAGATGTCAGTTTTAGCCTGCAATACCACAGGGTATTAGTCACCAGAGAAAGGATTTTGCTTCTCAGATTCCCCTGGGTCTAGATGTGGAGCTGGATGCACACTTCTGTCTGGGTATCCCCCTCTCACAGACAAGAACCTGAAGGCTAAATTATCTTTCCTGGCTAAAGACATAGGAAGGAGAGCGGGAAGAGGATCTAAAGGATGATTCCTCCTGGAATTGCATGCTGCCAAAATAATCCTTTGGGAATTAATAAGCTCAAAGCCAAGCTAGAGTCATCCTCTTTCAGGAAGTCTAACCCGAGCAGTGGGCTGAGATGCAGCGGGTGACGGAGCTGCAACCAGCTCCATGGTGGTCTCCAAGCTACAGGCCTGGAAGGACACGATTTGTTATATCCTCTCCTTTTAGCTCTGTTTTTCATTGGTGTTAGCAACCACATCAGAGTTAGCTGAGTTTCCAAATGACGTATCAAGGAGTAGCGTGATAGATCTTTAGCTTCTATAGAAATCTGCTGGGCTGCGTTTGCTCCCATCAGGAGGGAATTCAGACCTCTCGCTCACCCAGTGCTTCAGCTTTGTGGGCCAAGCTCAGCTTTGAAGTCAACAGCTTTAGAACAACTTCTTTGGCTGTCAAAGTTCATAGAGCACATCTGATTTACACTAACGTGGAGAATCTGGCATCTCACTCCTGCTGGAGAGAATGGCATTAGCCCAAGTCTGAATTTGGCCTTTTGACTTTCAAAAATTGGCTGCAAAATGAGGGATCCTTGTCAGCTTTAAGATTGATGCTGTATGACTCCAAGCACGTTTGTCATCTGTTTGCAAAGTGAAAATAAGCCTACAGTTGTTGACAGTAAATGAAGTAATATTTACATAATATAGTCATACCTGTTTCCTGGTAAAGAGATCAATGCATATTTCTTTTTGCAATAACACATTCATGCTGTATATCTTTGCAGAGACAATAATATTTGAAGTGAAACATTCATCCAGCTATATAATTACTTCTATTGTTTTCCATTTGCTTTTTGTTCCCTAATAGTTTATTACTAGTGGCCGATAGTCAAAAACAATCCAGAGGGATGCAATACAGCCCCCTTTTTCCAGGTCCTTTTGAAGATACCTTGGTTATTAAAACTACTGTCATCAAGATTGGTGCTCAGAGTCTGCTCCCAAAACTGAGGCCCCATTGCTCCAGGTGGTGGAATCAATTGCAGTAAAAGGCATTGCTTGCCCACAGGAACTTACAGCTGGAAAAAGGCACAGCAGGAACACAGCCACCATATAGCAGATCAGAAACAAAACTGCCATGAGGTGTCCTGCACCTTTCCCACCTTCCTCCTGGATGCCCACTTTTGCATTCACCTTTACAGCCAAATTAGATATAGTAAAGTGGGTGGTGGGGAGAGGGGATGGGGTGGTCTCTGGGATACTCCACATAATAGGAAGCCAGTGTCATAGTGGTTTGGTGGACCCTGCTCAGTGGCTTTCTTGCGGTCAGCTCTGGCACAACAAAAGTATTGCTCTACCTGTGCTGGAAGGCTAAGCATGCAGCATGGGTCAGAGGAGTCATTCTTTGGTGTCTCTCTCCTAGACTTTAATAGACTGGAGAGCAGGTGAGATGAGACCCAACCCTTGTGTTTCTCTCAGTTGCCTTTTCCTTTAGCTGAGAAAGTTTTATCCTGTCCTATAGCACCTTCCAGATGATATGGTTCCTAAACCACTTCATGTAAATCAATAACAGCAAATAAATACCAAGGTGCCTCCGCTATTAAGGTGCTTGTGTGGCCTATCTTGTGTAAATACTGAAGATAGCAATCACAATTTAGTAATTATTTCCCCCTCTTTCCACCTCCATAGCCCTCTATGAACACAGAGCTTCTAAAGAAAACCCTACAGCTATTTTTTCCCCCCACACAACAGTATCAACATAACAAACTCTTCAGTCAGGCAAGTTCCCCTCTCATCCCTCCAGCTGCCCTTCAATTTTCACCCTGGTGCACAATGATGCTCTGAGTCAACTGGATACTCTCCTCCACCTACTCAAGAGCGGCTGTATTTCATGCTGCCTCTGTTATCTGGGTGTCATGCAAATGGGGAGCAGCAGAGTTACATCCCTAGCATGGAACAGTGTGGCTCTTCTCATCCGTGTGGCTTTATTTGTTCTTGAAATAGAGAGTTGGTTTGCCTTAGTGCAAAAAAGTTTTATGCTGCTCTTGCATGCCCAGTCTGAACTGGCCACTGGGTAGAAGAGGAAGCAAAGAAAGGTTTCTTAGCAGGAGCAGAGGTAACAAAGGAGGGTTTCCCGGTAGGCAATGCTAAAGCAAAAACTGGTTTCCAATTCCACCCAGTAAAACTGATTTAAATGCCTTGGGCTTTGGCTGTATTATCAGGATTTAACCATCAGAAGATGAACAGTGGGTAAGCTAGCCCAGCAGTCTGAATCTCTGAGTTTGGTTCCACAGCCATAGACATCTTCTTGGCCAACTCAAAGGTGCTGAAGAAAAACTCAGGTTAGATCATTTACCAGCTCCTTTCTAACAGATAAGTCTTCTTGGCTCACCTGAACAAGAGGCGATGTGATGAGGGAGGGAATGGCTTTAGGATGTGCAGATGCTGTGTTATCCAGGTTTGAAAGCCGACCTGGTCTCGTCCTCCCTGACATATCTCTATCTATACCTTTCAAGGTTTGAAAGTCTTGGCTTTGGTAATGGAGAAGCTGCCATGCAGGTGGGATCTGCAAACCTTGCAAGGCTGTGTATTTGAAGAGGCTCAAGTCCTGAGCATCAGATAATGGAGATGATGACCTCTCACCATGAGCCAGCTCATCTTACACTGGGCTGTAAAAACGAGAGACCTTCTTCTGAGTGATGAGGATACGTAATAGCACTTTCGATTTTGTACCTATATCCCTTACCTCTTCCACCTCCTCTCCTACATCCCTCCCTATGCTTGCCCCCTGGGGACGAAACACACCATATCTAGTCCAAGCCCACTCCAACTCCTGTGCAGTGGAAGGCATTGGTTAGGACTTGCCTTCTTGCCTCCTGCTTTGCTGTGGGGTAAATCTCAGAAACTCTCTCCGTCATCCTCAGTCCTTTGCCAGGTCTTATAGGACTAGCTACAACCACAACACTGAGAGGGTGAAGAGCGGTGCCACCTCTCCCCATCACATGAGGTGTGTCCTGGGTTCAGCAGTAGCAGTCAGTTTTTCTCCTTCTTGGTAGCTGGTGCAGCACTGTGTTTTGACTTTCGGCCTGAGAACATGGCTGATAACACAAATGTTTTAGTCTGACCAAGGACTTCCTGAGCCTCATGCTCTGCCAGGGAGGAGGGGAGGCTGGGAGGAAGCAGAGACAGGACACCTGGCCCAAACTGACCAAAGAGGTATTCCATACCACAGCACGTCATGCCCAGGATGTAACGGGGAGTTACCTGGAAGGGCTGGGGCACTGCAGGGTTGGACGAGGTATGGGTCAGTGCTTGGTCGGGTGGGGTTGAGGGAGTTATAGGTCGGCTGGTGTTGAGGTGTTGTATTCGCTTCCCTTGTTATTTCCTTTATCATTATTATTACTGGTAGTAGCAGTAGTGATTTGTGTTATACCTTAGTTACTAAACTGTTCTTATCTCAACCTGTGGGAGTTGCATTCCTTCCGATTCTCCTCTCCGTCCCTCCAGGAGTAGAGGCGGGGGGAAAGGGGGGGGAGTGAGTGAATGAGCTGTGTGACTTTGTTTAAACCACGACAAGGTGCAACACCTGTGATGAGCTGCAACTGGTATGCTCTGAAACAACTGCTTGGCTCTTGAGTGGCTTTGCTCAAGGGCTTAATAAATCCATCAGAGGCTGCTCCAGTTCCCAAGTGTTTGCACTTCGTAGGAGGAAAAGTATGACTTATTTTTGCTTTTCATTATGAGAAATGGAGCATAGAGAAGTGAAGAGGCATTCCTGAAGTTACAGCCCTGACCGCATCTTTATGCCAGAGATAGGAAATAAGCATCTGAATATCTTGCATTTATATTGATGTATGAAGTACCTTTGGGTCAGACATACTCGGTGTGTTTTTACAGCACCTAGCGCAATAAGGCTCATATCCTGAACAAACACTGATAATGCACTATAAGCAATCCTCAGTGATGGTGATGAGATTAATGTGGACTATTTCTCAGCTCTTGACCCTGCTACCTGTGAATGTCTCATCACATGTATTTATCTAATATTTGACTTCAGTTAATTTCTGTTGGGGAAAGGTCATTCTTGGGTAGAATTCCCTTCTGGGTGTCAGGCATTTAAGAGCTTGTTTCCCAGTGCATCTTGATGGGTTTAATGTATTCTTAAATCATTCTGGATGCTCTTGTCAATCTACAGGGTAGACAGTCTACTTCACACAGATTCTGTACACGACTGAAATGATCTTCCTGCGAAGAAGGGCCCCTCTATTTCATTTAACAATGGACTTTTTTCTCGTTCATTGTTTCACTGTTAGTCATAATACTTGCAGTTAGTTGTACCACTTGTCAAGGAGGTACTTTTAAAGAACAGTGCAGCTCTCCAGTTATTCCCTGAGCCTTTTTCTATACAGCGTCCTTATTCTGGAGCTCAGTATGTACACAAGCAGTTTAAAAGACTGGTCCAATCATGCTTTATTTTGTTCATTTTCTATTTCATTTTGAGAATCTGAGGAAGGTAGCCACGAAAAAGGGAAGGGAAAGAGACCACAGCAGCATCCCTGAGCTGCTCTGCAAAACCTTACTTTTAATTTCCTTGCATCAGCAAAGCAAAAGCTCAGAGCAAGTGTCAGCTTTTGGCCACCAGCTGGAAACATTAGCAGTGATGAGTACCATGGGCATCAAACGCTGCCACCCAGGATTGAAGGGCAAACAT
The DNA here is from genome assembly GCF_037157495.1 of Lathamus discolor. Lineage (NCBI taxonomy): Eukaryota > Metazoa > Chordata > Aves > Psittaciformes > Psittacidae > Lathamus > Lathamus discolor. The sequence continues at coordinate 1,246,297 of NC_088884.1, forward strand.
CTGTGGCTGTCAGCTTATTTCCATTCAGCCTTTAAACAGCCCAGCAGAGATTTGTGGATGTGTGTGTGAGGGTCCTTTCCTTATCAAAGAATATCCTTGTAATGTGTTTGGGGCTGGGTAATAATAGGCAGCATCGGTGAATGATGTTTCATTATATTTTTTTAAGTGCATGTCTTCTAGTGGGTGATTCATCAGCTGCTGTTACAAGAAAGTATGTTGGGAAGCTTGCAGCTGTGGGCTCAGACTGCAGTTTCTGTGTTGTTGCTAGGGATTCTGCATTAAATATCCCAATTCTCTGCGCTTAAAACTAGGAAAAATTGACATTCTGACTTCCCATAAGAGAATGGAATACGTGATTCACAGCCCTTCTTCTGCAACATTAATCAGGCCCTGTTTACAGGGAAAAAAGCCAAGGGGGGTGGTTAGAGCCAAAGAGGTATGCTCAGAAAGCCAAATGGTGATGTCATCTGGGGCAAAACAGTAACGGCAAGCCACTTAACTGGCTGAGATGGCTTGTAGTGGGAGCAAATCCCAGTTAAAAGATGGAGATGCATTAGGGTTTCTTGGCTGTGCCATTGACTGCTCTGGTTTTACTACGGGCTGTTTATGGAGGAGGATAACAGAGCCATCAGTGAGCACTCAGAGTTCAAGTTGGGCAGCTGAGTCCTGCAGATCTGCTGTGAGAGTGGGGGATGAGAAGTTCATAGTGCTGGGCTTCGAATCCCCAGCAACTTCTGTGTGTTGTGTGGAGTAGGTTTGGGGGGTTCTTTCCATAAGGGTGCAATGCTCTGGTTTTCTTCTTATGCCATATCCTGTCGATACGTGGGTTATTTCTTGAGCTGCCACGGTGCTGGGTAATGTACATGTGTGTAAGGGATTGCTCCTCATCCTGGTCATTTTCAACCCCCATGAAAAAGGAGAGAGTTGTGATTACCTTTTGCAGATGGACTAAGGGAAATGGAGAGGGATTTCCTTGGACACACAGGAAAACACCAACGTGCCTCAGCTGGCAGAGGACACAACTTTCCATAGTAAGTTTTCACTGCAAGATGGTTCACCTGACATCATGTGAAACCTCTTTTACACACAGGAAGCACAAATCATTTTGCAAGCTGAATAAAGGTTGAACAAATCGGTTTCTGTTGCCTCTTCATTTAGAGAAAATGCTGCGGATGAAAGTGTCAAGATTTTCATAAAACATGGTGATAATCTATGGGCAAGAAAAACGTAAAGGCTGATCCCCATCCAGTCACTTCAAGGGACTTGCAGGAAGGCTCCTTCCTGGGCTTCGGGCTGTCTTCTCAGGCATCCTTCTTGCAGAGTGGATCCTGACTGTCTGCCTACAGAGATGTAGAAAGGAACCGTAGGAAGAACATTTAGAAAGTCTGACTGGCCTACCTGCATTCTTTGTGTAGCATGGAGATATCCCGGTAAGCCAGCAGCAAGATGTTTGGGAGATTAGAAGCATTTCTAAACGTCACATATTGTCTTACTAGAAACTGTTCTCCTGGGCACTGATTAAAAATTGTTAAGTTGTGGGAGACCCAGTCTGATAAGGTCCTACACCTGGGTCGGAGCAATCCCAGGCACAGCTACAGACTGGGCACAGAAGAGATTCAGAGCGGTCCTGCGGAAAAGGACTTGGGGGTGCTGGTTGATGAGAAAATGAACATGAGCCGGCTGCAGTGTGCGCTCGCAGCCCAGAAAGCAACCGTATCCTGGGCTGCATCAAAAGGAGCGTGACCAGCAGGGCGAAGGAGGTGATCCTGCCCCTCTGCTCTGCTCTTGTGAGACCTCACCTGGAGCATTGTGTGCAGTTCTGGTGTCCTCAACATAAAAAGGACATGGAACTGCTGGAACAAGGCCAGAGGAGGCCACGAGGATGATCAGGGGACTGGAGCACCTCCCGTATGAAGACAGGCTGAGGAAGTTGGGGCTGTTCAGCCTGGAGAAGAGAAGGCTGTGTGGGGACCTCATAGCAGCCTTCCAGTATCTGAAGGGGGCCTATAGGGATGCTGGGGAGGGACTCTTCGTCAGGGACTGTAGTGACAGGACAAGGGGTAACGGGTTAAAACTGAAACAGGGGAAGTTTAGATTGGATCTAAGGAGGAAATTCTTTCCTGTGAGGGTGGTGAGGCACTGGAATGGGTTGCCCAGGGAGGTTGTGAGTGCTCCATCCCTGGCAGTGTTCAAGGCCAGGTTGGAGGAAGCCTTGTGTGGGATGGTTTAGTGTGAGGTGTCCCTGCCTATGGCAGGGGGGTTGGAACTTGATGATCTTGAAGTCCTTTCCAACCCTGACTATTCGATGATCCTATGATTCTACGATAAAGAAGAGAAGTTTCTTGGTTGGACCAGTCAAAGTTCTCTATTCTAAGTCAGACCTTTGGTTTAATCTTACTCTTACAGAGAGAGAGAGAACAAACAGCAAGCCACCCAGAATTTGGGATGGGTTGATATAATCAGTGATGTGTCTGCTGCTTCTCTGCCTAAGTGGTGAGAACTCACATACTTGGGACATAGGACTGAGGAGCCAAAACAAACTGTGGAGCTTGGCTTGGGAGAGGAAGATGTTAGCATACGTCATCCACTTCAAAGCTGTAGCTCTAGTATCTAACCCAGCATGGGTATGTTTCTTCGTATGATACCAAAGAGGCTGGCTGTTGGTGATGCAGTACAAGCTGAAAATACTGTGAATGGTGTGTTTAGCAGTGGCAGCCGTAGATGGTTTGTTACACCTCAGAGGCTGATTGTTTCCTCTGTTGTAGATCTGAAAGAAATCTGTAGGCTTCTTAGAAGGTGATAATAAGATAATAACAATGGAAAATAATAGCTGATACATGAAAGAGAAGAACACAGAAAAGGAAACAGTGTATGGACTGGCTAAATGCCTCAGGGACACAGGCGGGAGGGAGGTCTCTGTCCTGTACTAACTCCTTTTATGCTTTTGGTCCATTATTTAATTCTGTCATATTTCAGTTTTTCTTTCATTCATGGCACAAGAAAATGGTGAGTGGGGAAATATAGTGAGTAACAACAGGGCATTTTGAGTTTTTGTGTAGCACAAGATGCCCCTACGAAGCCAGGTCCTCAGCTGGAGGTGAAGACAGTGATTTACACAAGCTGATGATCTGGCTCCCCCTTTTCTAGTATGTCAACACACATTCATCCTTACGCCAGCAACACACAGGCCCCCATTGCAATAATTTAATAAGTTTAAGGAAGTTCCTGTTTTGATCTTTTGTTATAATCAGTGTTATTACGAATGCAAACAATAACCAGAACAATTGTAGTCATCAATGGAGCTATTGGTGAAGAATACAGGGCTTTCCTGCTTAGACACAACTATGAAGAGGACTGTTTACTTAGCTAGCCTGTCCTTTTATAGTTACCAACAGGAAATGTTTGCAATGTTTGTGTAAGAAGGAGACTCCAAATTATCCCACATGATCTCTTCAAAGGGATGTGAGAACAGAATGTATGTTTTAAATAAAGTCTCACAGCCCTTTTTTTGCCTGAAGAGTGAGCACATATGGTTTTGATGGACTTGCTAACCTATTGTCTCTGTCTTTACAGCCCAGGTTTGTCACATTCTCACCTGTACATGGAAAAGTTTTGGATCAAAACTCTTTTCTTATTTTTGGTCCCCCCCCGAATGGCTTTAAACATTGGTAGACAGTATGATAAGGCCAACTTGACTGAACCAGCCTCTATTATTGGATGTCCAGATGTTTGCCATACTGAAGACCAACACATCTTCGCAGTGGATGACTGAAGTGGGACTGTCTGGAGTGAGAAGAAGTGACACCCGTGATTGTATAGCAACAAAAGCATGAGACAGCATCTTTTTGGTCACCTACAGTAGTTGAGTACTGGGAACTCACTGGACTGTTAACAGATTAACCAGGGTGTCTCTTTATAAACAATAAGCTACTGTTGCAAGTGTAAATTAGGGCTTAGTTTTGTCTTGGTCTTATTTCTTGTTACAGAAACTTATACAACAAATAAACCACAGTTCAAAAAGCATCTCAGGCTCCACCTCAGTAAATTAGTGATGCACACAGAGCAAATATCAGACCCACTTTGATCAACAGGGTTTTGTCATTTAAAGCTACAGAATTACCTGTTAATACCCATTAATACACGGGTGGTGGATGGAAATGTCTTGTAACCTAGATAATGGAAAACATTTATGAACACTAGAGCTGGGAGTCCTGTTAGCTTATCACAGACAGGTAAGGAAAGTTTGGTCCTTACGTGACTATTTCCTTGCTGTACAGCAGCATTTGTATGTCAACTTAAGATTTGAGTCCCATTAGGAGTGGGAACTATTTTATCCACGTTTTACACATGGGGGAAGGGAGGCCGAGAGAGAGATTAAGGGACTTGCCCAAGGTCACACAGGAAGCCTGTGCTAGAACCAGGATATGAACAGAGATTTCCTGAGCCTCCATTTGCTGCATTAACCACAAGCTCTTCCTTCCTCCTTCATTTGGGAGAAACAACAAGTTTTCTTTAAGAGGTGCCCTGCAGGGAACTTGGCTACATGGTTCTTCTTTGCACGTGGAGAAGACTTTACAGGCAAGTGATATCCTTGCACTGAAGCACAGCCTTGCGAGTATTTGTGTGTTTGTGCCAGAAGAAACAAATCACCCATACAAGTACTATCCCTTTCTCTATGGCACTGAGTTTTGCTGGTGCAGAATTGCTTTGGGGTTGTAGGGCTGTGCAATTTGATGACTGTGGCCATGCCTGTGAAGAGCACAGCCTCTGGGAAGAAGTGTTTTTTACCTGCTGGCCCATACATAGACATCTTCATTGAAGATCTGAGCTGATTGCCCAAGGGCCAGTTAAAGAAAGGACAATAGGTTAAGTTGGAGACTTGCATAAGTGAATATGCCTTTGTCCCTGTTAGACTTAATGCCAGCTCCAGGACATGGACAAAATCTTATCTTGTAATTTCATTCGTTACTTGTTCAGTGAATTCCTTTCTTTCCAGATATGGCAGAAGTCAGACTTTCTCTTCCAGGTGTGAATGGAAGTGTCCTGCAGGATGAACAACAGGGACTATAAAAGGCTCATGATGGATGAGCACCTCGGGTGTCAATGAGTAGGATGTCACTTCAGCATCTCACGTTGAAAAGCCCTGTGTCTTCCATCAGAAACATGCTGGGGAAAAATGGGCCAAAGACAACATATCACCAGTTCTACGTAATTTTTGTGAGGTGGAGGCTTCCTTTAAGTGATGCTGCTGATCTCTCTTGATTTACAAGGGACGGATGCTGTTCTTCTGGGATTTACTGCCATCATTGTATAGGATAACCAGGATGAGCTAAGCAGCAGCTTGAGCTTCCTCCATCTGCTTGTGTAACCAAACCACCATTCAGAAGAGGGACTTTTTAGCTCACACACACATATACAAGATGAACAATGTTGTCAGTGGCATCACCTCTGATTACAAATGACAATACAATACTATGGTATTGCCTTGTGCAGGTTGAATGAAAAGGATGTTCCCAAATAAGTTTTTGTGGTTATTTTCTGTGGTCACCTACTCTCCTTTCTATCATATTCTCCCAGGATTAACACAGATCAGAGAGAGGCCACATGCCTTTTATTCTCTTAGGCACGTTGATAACTTGTCACCATCTCACCTCCAAATTCACCTGGGCAAGGACCCAGCTGCTCATCTTAGACTACTTTTGTGCTGAGCACAGGATATATTTGCTCATGGGGAAAACAGAAACTTCCCCATCTCACCACAATATCATTGCTCCTTATCTATCCCTGCATTTGGTAACCAACCACAGGGATTTTCCTTCAGGAGAGATGTTGGCTGAAGACTACAGTTCCCCAGCAAGGACTCGGATGGGGTGCAATCACCCAGCCTAACCTCAGGCTGCAGTGGCAGAATGAGGGCAACAAGGGTAGTCTAATGGGTAGCCTAAAAGATGTGCTGTCTTTGTTTCACTGCTTTATCATTAGCTGGTCCCAGGTAAGATGCTTTTATCTGAAATATTGAGACCAGTTTTTCTGCTCAGTTAATGACAACATCCCGACACAGTCTCATAAGATTAGCATATGCTAAGAAAGTGCAAGCAGGGAAGTTGTGGATAGTGCTGGAATAGATTCTGGGGGTAGAAGGAATATCAGGCATCCTGTTAAAAATTAATCTCCAGGGTTTTGGCAGCACACTGTAAGCAGTGTTTTACAGACAGTTACCTGTCTCACATGCACACCCCATTACTGTATCTTTTATTGAGCTAACAAAGATGTACCCGGATACAGGGAAAAAAATATTATTGAAAGCGCATCCTTCTCTAGCCAGATGTTTGTCTTCCTTTGGTCAAATGTAGCTTCTTCACTCCCTGTTTTTTCCTTATAGCTTCCATTATGTCAGAAAGACATTCAAAATATCCCTTGAAAATTTTTATGTATTTAGGATCTTATTTGAGTCAAAAGTTCCATTTTATGACAAATTAATATACTTCAGGGCAAATTTGCGATTTGGGACTCTTGAAAGTGAGTACAGAGAACTAAATTTGCTGCTAGAAATTCTAATGAAAACCATGATAGCCTTCCTCCTTTGTCATTCATAGTGTCACACTCAGTTACATTTCGGATCTGGAACTCTAGTAAGTACTGGTGTCTTCAATGGGATGTCCTTGTGGATTTAAATATTACTAACATGTGTAAGCGTTGTAGACCGTATCTCATCCTAATTGATAACAAATTGTCAGAGAGCTGCCAACGTGCTCTTGCTGAGTCCCCAGCGTTTATTGCATTTCCTTATAACTGTGTCCTATTAAAAAATGTATGTCTATACATTTGCCATTAGCCACGATGCTTAAAGGATTTGGTCAACCCGTCATGGTTACATATAGTGTGACACAGAGACCACACAGGTTGCAAATATTGATCAATGCATGGCCAGTGTATCCTGTTTTAAACAAAGCCAGGAGCCAGATCGTTGGTGAGCGTTTGTGACTAGCTTGGAAAGATGAAATCAGGACTTGCTTGAGTTAACAAAATGAAAAGATCAAAACCCATCTGTGCGTTGTGGCAGTATAGGGCAGGCTGGGCTGCGTTTATGCAAATTCCCATGAACTCACATGCACTAAAACCTAATAGAAATTTTCTGGTACTACTAGATACGAGGTCACCTGCCTCACACTGACCATCCAGACGTGCAGATATATCTGAAATAGGAAACAGGGGATTTTACCAGCGGGATACTTCACCTGAGACCACAAAGTCTAAGGCTTCAGATTCACTGACCTGAAAATGAGAGGAGGGCTGTAGCCAGAGGAAGGTCTTCTGTTTTAGGGTGAGTGTGGACAGCTGAGGGCTCTGGACCAGCATGAAGCTCGAATAGCTTGAGATGTCCTCTCATGAAAGGTTATAGATCTTGATGGCAGCAATTAGCACCTGGAGGGGAGCGGTATATGTGCTGCTTTCAGCTGTGAAGGTTGCAATGTGACAGTGTCTCTGAGATGCCATTTTCATTTAAGATGAAAGAACCATGGGTCAGATGTCCATTCAGTTCAGATGAATCTCATCTGTTGAATTCATACTTTTTGGTAGATATGTGCACAGCACTGTATGGAAATATACGGAAATATATGAAAATATCGATTATAGTTGCTTGGATCCTGGAAAATGTGGGACTTGAGGAAAGAGGAAAACAAGTACATGGACCTCTGCTCCTTACAGCTAGTGCTGTGTTCTGTAGACATACCTGGTGCTTTGTGAATTTCTGGTTGCATATATGATGACCTAGAAATACTAATTATGAAGGCAATTTCCATTCTCTCCACCTTCTTCACAACCCTTGACAGCAAGTCAGGTTTTGCCTTTTGGAAGGAGAAGTTATTTTTATTCACATTGCAGATTTTCCAAACTCCACATATATTGTTATGTCTCTCAAATGCATTACATCACAGGACTCTTCTGAAAGGTGTCCAAATCCTGCATTAAAATGCTTGTGGGAAAAGTTGGAAAAAACTAATGGTTTATGTTAAATGGTATTTGGAAAAGGGAATGAAATGCATTGCACTGATATGGTGCAAAGGTAATGTACTAATGGATGCTTTGGTTTTGAATTAAGTGTTACGCTCTCCCTCATTAAACTCCATTCTGAAGTTATGTGAACTTATATATGCCTACCCCTCTTTCCTTCTTTTACCCTGGATAGGGTGTAAGAGAAGAGCAGTGAAGTACGAGCTCTCTGTACATTATGCCGTGAAAAAAATAACCAAAGCAGGTGGTTTTATGTTAAATTAGGAGAGAATCTGATCTGCCCATATTTCAAACAGTGACTTGGAGAACTCTGGAAAACAGCAGACTCAACTTGTGCCTCATGGCTTGATGGGACCTATACTGCATGCCTTAGAAAGCCATTGCTGCTTCAGTTCATGCTGAGAGGAAGAACAGCCCTTGAGATTTCCCTCAGCACATTCTTGTTGAGTGTGGTGGACTTTGGCCAGTGAAGTTTGGGTACTATCGATATTAAAGACCCTTATTAGCGAGACTTTTGCTCTAGAAAGGTTTATCCACGTTGTGCTTTTACGGTGTTCCCATGGGCCAAATATTCTGACTGCATCGGGGTACCCTGGGGACACCATACAAGCCTTGCTTATATGCCATGAAGGGAAATTTAGGGCCTTTTGGCCTTCGCAACGTCCTCTAGGAACACTTAATGTGCTTTTCTGGACAACTCCAAATTTGGAAAGCTACCTGTCTGAGCATCCAGAGCCTTTAAACACATACCCCATGTACAGCTCTCTCAGCACTCCTCAGTGTCCAGTATTTCAAAGGTTTGGAGACAAACCTGGCACATATCCAGCTTTTTCTCAGAATCAGCTAAGTCTGGAAGATCATGGGATGACTGCCTGACTTCACATCCCATCCCAACCAAGCATACGACAGAAGTATTCTGCTGGCCTCCCTTGGACCATCTCCAAAGCCAGGCTCCCAGAGGTCTTGGCCTGTGATGGGAACATACTAACGTAAGCGTTGCCAACACCTGCTGAACAGTGATGGTGGCTGAGGAGAGGCTTATGGACCCCAAAGAGGATTTTGGTTCACTTTTCATAGTGGAAAGTGCTCTTTCAGGGCTGGATTATGCTGACTTTGAGAAAGAAAGAAATGACTGCATTTTATGAGGGGTCCTATACTTGTGAACATGATTGACATACTCAGGGGATCAGCATCTTCGGGGAATCTCTTTTCGCTCTGTCCACTTTCAGGTTTTGATATGTTTCAGGCAGAAGTCAGGCTCCTCATTACTCAGGCTGGACAATTCTGGCAAAGCTGCTTTGGAAGAATGGTAAGGTGAGTCCTCCTCTGAAGGTGTCTATCTCCCAAGTGATGGTTGGATGGCCAACATGGATGAGACGCATAACTCAGATGAGTCAAGATAAATGATACCCCACACTTACCTACCTGGTACTTAGTTGTCTGGGAACTCAAAGTATACAGGGATCAAAAAATAGTAGGTACCAGTGAAAAGCTTGTGTTACTGCAAGTTCATAAACATTCTGTATTAGCTGCTTCTATTAATTCCTTTACTTACTAATTGAGAAATATTAGTGTTAGAAGGAGATGGGCTCCTTTGTTTAGTACCATTAGTGCTGTTCATACTGAGAGCAGAGGCTGAGGATCAGGACAGCTCCCTCGTAGCCTCAGCAGCCTCCTCCTCTTCCCTCACCATGAAGACCTCGATGTCTTCAGGAGAATGATAAGGAGACTGAGTTTAAGAAAAACCCTTCAGAATAATGTTGTAAAGGCCCAGATGAACCAATTTCTCACTGTGTTGTTGGGCCTTCTCTATGAGACACACCAGGGAAGACAGAGGTTATATAAAGATGCTGGAGATACCAGCTTTCCTATATCTGCAATCCAGACATTTGGCGGCAGCTCAGAGTTGGTCATATTAGAAAAGACTGAGTACTGCTTGCAGAAACTGGGAGAATTCCCTTGGATTTATTTCTATTTCTGTATTTAAGCTCATTTTTCTTTCCAGAGCTATTTCCCCACATAGCAGCGGCTGCTACTGAGAGCCCACAAGGCACCTGGGAAGGTCAAAAAGATGGACATTTTGAAGAAAGCAGACAACAATTTCCTTTTATTTTATCTTGTAAACACATTTGCAGTCTAGTTAAAACAACAAAGCAAGACATTTCATACATTCAGTTCCTTAATTGAATGATAGACCAGAGCCTCGGCTGGTGTGATTCTGTATCCTTCCCTTGCAATCAATTTAGTACCATGGGAAATTCACTTCCAAAACCCATTTTTCATAGCGAACACAGGAACTTTTCATGTAGTTTCTATCAAGGCTTTTACCACTGCTACTGCTAACGTCATCCCATTTGCTTGCAGAATGTCCAGCTCCTACAGAGTCTTTTGCCATTGTGCCTTTGGGTGCCCTGCTACTGATCTTACAATGACTGAGACACACTTTGGCTAACTTCATTAGTCATGCACCATGAAAAGCTTTCCACTAAGGAAGGCTCAGCCCAGTCTTAGGTTTGCCAGGCCCCTTGACTGCCATGCAGATGATGTTAATAATTTTTTTATACTAAAAAGCCGATTGAAACACTTATAACACTTTAATGTATATAACTCTTATAATGTATAACACGTATATAACACTTAAAATGTCATATAATGGCTTTACAATAACCCAGCTGAGCCAAGCACTTTATTCTTTTAAGGACACCTAACTCACTTTTTAAAGGAAGTTAACATGGTTACCCAGGTGACTTTGCAAGTTTTTTAGTGATATAGTCTTGTTCATGAACGATGAAGCCTTGTGTGGGATGGTTTAGTGTGAGGTGTCCCTGCCTATGGCAGGGGGGTTGGAACTGGATGATCTTGAGGTCCTTTCCAACCCTGACTGTTCTATGATTCTATGATATATACCTAAACCACAGTGCATGGACATGAGTCAATAAAGAAGCAATTCTTGTGAGTTTATATGCATTGATACTGTTTGTTAAAAATAGGCTATGGCAACAGAATTGCATGACAAGATGCTGCCGTCTGAAAACATGAACTGCTGTATAACACCGGTATATAACATTGGATAGAATCATAGAATCATAGAATAGTCAGGGTTGGAAAGGACCTCAAGATCATCCAGTTCCAACCCCCCTGCCATGGGCAGGGACACCTCACACTAAACCATCCCACACGAGGCTTCATCCAACCTGGCCTTGAACACTGCCAGCGATGGAGCACTCACAACCTCCCTGGGCAACCCATTCCAGTGCCTCACCACCCTAACAGGAAAGAATTTCCTCCTTAGATCCAATCTAAACTTCCCCTATTTCAGTTTGAACCCGTTACCCCTTGTCCTGTCACTACAGTCCCTGACAAAGAGTCCCTCCCCAGCATCCCTATAGGCCCCCTTCAGATACTGGAAGGCTGCTATGAGGTCCTCATGCAGCCTTCTCTTCTCCAGGCTGAACAGCCCCAACTTCCTCAGCCTGTCTTCATACGGGAGGTGCTCCAGTCCCCTGATCATCCTCGTGGCCTCCTCTGGACTTGTTCCAGCAGTTCCATGTCCTTTTTATGTTGAGGACACCAGAACTGCACACAATGCTCCAGGTGAGGTCTCACAAGAGCAGAGCAGAGGGGCAGGATCACCTCCTTTGACCTGCTGGTCACGCTCCTTTTCATGCAGCCCAGGATACGGTTGCTTTCTGGGCTGCGAGCGCACACTGCAGCCGGCTCATGTTCATTTTCTCATCGACCAGCACCCCCAAGTCCTTCTCTGCAGGGCCGCTCTGAATCCCTTCTCTGCCCAGTCTGTAGCCGTGCCTGGGGTTGCTCTGACCCAGGTGTAGGACCTTGCACTTGTCATGGTTGAACTTCATAAGGTTGGCATCAGCCCACCTCACAAGCGTGTCAAGGTCCCTCTGGATGGCATCCCTTCCCTCCAGCGTATCAACCGGACCACACAGCTTGGTGTCATCGGCAAACTTGCTGAGGGCGCACTCAATTCCACTGTCCATGTCAGCGATGAAGATGTTAAACAAGAGGAAAGTGGTAAACCAAGTCTAAATGGGCTGTGTCTGTACTTGAACTTCAGAATGTCACTGGGTTTTCAATTGCCAGTAAAAAAATCAAATAGAATCCTTCCCCCTTTTATTTTTAACCTCACATTTGCAGAGGGAAGTTGAAGGTTTCTGTGGATCTTTGCAATTTGCACACCTGTGCAGAGATAGGAAAGGGTGAGAAAAACCTCACAGTTCTTTTCTCTCCTGTTTTTATGCAACTGTTGGTATCCGCACACAGGTCTTCAGGCAGCTTGAGTGCCATAAGGGTATTTTACACAGTCGAGCCTGGCAGACAGCTTAAGGAAAATGCACCTTTTGGCATAAAAACTAAATTCCAGGGTGACTTCAAAGGTTTCTCGATGGCTGATTTTTGCCCTGTGCCAGGGCTATGTGATGCACTGGCTATATGAATATTAGAAGGAGAAATTAAAAAAAAAAAAAAGAAAAAAAAAAAGGAAAAAAATAAAGAAAAAGGGGAGAAACATAATTAAAAGCCTAAAATCATGCCAAGGAGGGCACGTTCTGCGGGCTGATGTGGGACAGAGCAATCAGAGCTCTCGGTACAGTAAGTGGAAAGCAGAGTAACTGCACTGCGTTTTACCTCTTTGAAACTTCTGACAGGAAGCAGCCCTGACGTGAGGCAGGGAGCCGGTCCTTCAAACGCTGGAAGGCTCTCAGTGCTCTCAGCACTTTGCAAGGGGCACCCACAGCTTCTCCAGTGCCCAGCTTACAGAGGGTCCATTCTGCTGCAGCCTCTGCAGATCCTGATTTTCCTCTCTCAGCTTCCCCAGTGCTGGACCAGAGGAGACAGTCACAGCTTCTGCCAAGCCTACCCCATCTCCAAGGCCAGACTCCCTCCTAATACACTTTGGGGGCTTAAACTGCGCAATAGAACAAGCACAGGAGCCTCTTTGCCATGCACGGGAGTATTATGAACCCCTATATAATACTGGGCAGATATTACTGATGCCAACTCACACCGCAGCGCGTATGAGTTGAGATGTGAAATTCAGGGCAGCAAAGTGGGTTTTTTAGCATCCCAAAAGGGCTGCTTGAAGCTCCATTTGCACGAGCAGAAACCTTGCTGCATGCAAACACGCATGCAGACACCCCTACACATGCAGGCTCACATGTAAAAAGAACTCTTTTTTTCTTCCCTTTTTCTTCTTGATATGCATGTTGTGGAAAATGTGTGTCTCTGTGGGTCTGGTGACATGCAAATGTTTATGTGGGTGTTAAAAAGAAAATGGAGAAGGTGTGAAGCATATATTCAGAGAGCCAGAAGCCACACACAGGCTTCTATTTATAGCACCCCCGTGGTGAAATAGAGAAAACGAACTGCAGCTTCTATCTGCTGCTCTCAACTGAAGTTTGACAAGAGCAGATAAAACCTTTTAGGGTCTCTTTGTAGTTGTAACTGACAACAAAAAGTGATGAGTTAGCTGTTTCCTTTGCGACCCTCTTAAGCAGGTGAAGAAGTTAACCACTGCGTGAGTGGAACAAGCTGACGCTGCCTCAGTGCCTGAAAGTGAACTTCTTCTCATGCAGAGCCCTGGTCAAAACCCAGAAATAGCTCTTGTTATGAGCAAAACTGCCTCCCAACCTGGATTCCGAGCCCCAGGTGAAGAATTCATGATCCAGATACCCTGGGGTGCATCAATCTTTCCATTTCTTTCTAGTTACATCTGTTAGAAAGAGAAAAACAGAGAACCAGGGTCCTAGTATCAGAGCTGAGATCAGAGGTTATGGTTCAAACCCACTGATAATTTCTTATGCCAATAATAGAATGACTGCAATTCTGCTCTCGCTTTTTTCTTTGGTGGATTCTTCTCAGATGGGATCGACTACAATGTGATCCTGCTGCTCCATAGCATCCTTTCTTTCCCCTTTCACACCTTGCTTTCCTGAGGGCTCTAATTCAAGTATTTTCCTGCTTGAAGCTCATACATTCAGTGAGTGAGTAGGCATCTCACTACCTACCTCTTTCCTGGGTGAAGGCTGGTCTTTGTAGTACCTGTTGTTGGCTACTCTTGACTTTTATGCTAGTGTAGGACATACCCAGTCTCTCTCTCAGCTCCTCATTCCATGACACCGTCAGATCACAGCCCTTGTGTGAACTGTGGATTTCTCCATGAGGAGTTGGGAGCCACCAATTTTCTTTCTGTTTGGGTGGTAGAGGTGGGTTTGGCACTTGGAAAATGACAGTGCTGGGAGCTGAATGCTGAGATCCTGCCTTAGGTCCGCACTTTGGCTTAGTGATGGTGGAAAAACGAACTTAAATCTGAGCTGGTTTTAATCCCTATTGTGTTTTTTTTGGTTTTTTTATCTTATAAAATGTAAAGAACACAACCGGACAGAGATCTTTTGAGACTCGGTGTTTCTTACAGCACACACTTTCCTCAGAAATAAAAATCCTGAATTATTAAATAATTATTAAATAGCCACAAACCTCCATTTCCATGTTTTAAAATGAAGTATGTTGGTGTTTTTCTTTAAAAGGCAGTTTTGATTCGTAATTTGTGTGCGTGTAGTTTCAAAAAATAATGTCTAAAAGCCTGAGAGAAAATACGCACCTGTATTAAATTTGAATGAAATCAATATTTTTTGAATTAATCTTTGAACTCTGTTGACTCACCAAAAATTCTGACTGTTTTCATTCTGAGTTGATCTGAGTTGAATTTTTATCAAACTCTGCATTTTAAAAATTCGAGTGAACCAATAAATTAGTTATTTGCACGGTCCTAAGATAACATTAAGGAGTGAGTTTTGTCTCTGTCTCATCTGGAATTGCTGGCAAAGCAGTTAAGTTGAACTTCTCTTTCATTCTAAAGTTTATTCGTTTCATTCATTCCATACAAAAACTGCTTTGATTGAACAAACTGGTCACATGGGGCACTGTCTGTTCCTTGACTGGAATAGAACATATCTCTTAGGGCTGATCAACCCTGAGGTCTGTTTTTAGAAACACGTATGTTAAGTGAGTTCTTCCATGTCTAATATCGTTGCTGGGTTTAGACCAATGCCTTTCTCTGTGGGGTAATATCTCAGTGAGAGCACTGTTTTGGCAAGCTCTCTTCTCAGATTTGGGCCTTGCCTCCTGGTGCAAGCATTACTACTAATATATTCACTACTAAGAATTTCTTGCATATTCTTCAGTGAATGCTCCTTAGTATTTGCTTGAATTTGCGTGTTTTCTTCTCTCGCAATAAACCACTTTCATAGGTGTTGATAGGGAGAGATCACAGGCAGCGACAAACATTGCTGAGATGCTTTCCTTTCAAGCAATAACTGAAAAAGCACCGTCTCTTTGGAAAATTTTTGTTTAATCTTGGTCACTTTTAATTCTGTTCTTTTTGTGTTGCTTTCCTGGTGATAAAAACAGAGTAAATGTCCCTTTAGAAACAAACAAGCAAACGAACCAACCAACCAGAACTCACTTTAAACGCACAGGTTCTACATAAACCCCAGCAGTCAAACCACCCTCTGGTACAGAGGAAACCAGCCAGGTCTTTGCAAAATAAAGGTGGAACATGTTCTTCACTCCTGCTTTGCTCACGTACCTAGACCAAAAGTCAACATGAAAAGCTGGCTTTGCACTCACCTACAGGTCAACAAGGGCAAACAAATTAAGTCCCTAGCGCATGTCAAACCACTGCTGTGGGTGTGTCACTGGAGGACACTGATTTGAACCATGCTTCAGTTACCCAATTGTCTTCTTGGGCAATGTGCTCCACTGCAATGGGATGAGAAGCCTTGCTCAAGGTTCTGCCTGCTATGAGGCATTGTCCTTGCCCTAGAGAGCTTTCAGCTGAAGGGACAAAGACAGCAAGAGGAGAAAATAATGAAGAAATTATTGCCAAGGGTAATAAAACAGGCTACTGCTGGAAAAAACACATTTCTCTCTCCTTCTGCAGTGCCCATGGTGGTGTCGAAGGAGACACGTCTAGTCCTGGGGGTTTTATGCACATTTCTGTATTTTTTATTTTAACATAGTTATGAAGCTTTAGATCAGGCACTGCGTAACTGCTGGTCCTAAGCCTAAGGTAAAACACTACTTGGTGTCCTCAGGACTTGAAGCTTACGTTAGGTGAAACATGTTAAAGCACAGCTAAGCTGCTTCAGCTCACTAGTCAGGGCAAAAACAGAGGGGAGAGAGAGGTCCTTCGGTTGAGCCCTGGGGCAAACTCATGGTGCGGTGGGGTTCAGGGATGAAGGACTGACCTCAGCAAATTCACCTCAGTCAGAATGAAATGCTTTCTCTTTATTAGTTTTACCTCAGGATAACTCAGGCACCTCAGTCATTCTGAGGTTAAGAAAGAAACCCCAAACCCAGCTTTTTCAAGCAGCAAAGGCAAGCCCTAACTGTAGACTTAGCTGAAGGGCTCACCTTCGCTTGGGATGCTTGGTAGATCAGCACTGCCAATTAGTTAAATGCATTACAGTAATAATTGTGGGTATTCCTTCAGAGCCCACCCATCTTTTCTCTTTTTCATCTTTGTTTTAAATGAGCAAGGATTTAGCCAATGTACTGAGGGAGAAGGGAAGGTAGTAGCTCCTGAAAGAAGCTGCCAATAATTAGGAGCACATATTCTAAAGCTACTCATGCATGCTGGTCTCTGAACTGTCTCTATGACAGGAGCAAGAAGTTTTCATTGGAAACAACAGTTCTACAGTCTTCTGGTGCAGCATTTGGACTTTTTTATTCCTTTTCTCCAATATAAAAAGCTACCCTGCTTCTTTCCCCCCGCCCCGTACTGAATTGAACCAAACCTAAGCAAAAAGATGCGGCTGGCAAAGCTCCAGCCGAGTGCAGAGGGTATGCTTAAAAGCAGGAAGCTGTGGCAAAGCTGAGTCGCTGAAAAGCTACTGGAGCTAATATATTGTGGTCATGGGGATAGGCAGCAGCATCTGTGTAGCGATGGGAAGACTCAAAAGTGCCTCCAAAACAGGCTTGTAAAATACTGCTGATTTTTGCACTTTGGGCTTTTGTGCTTGAAGCATTTAGAACACCTTTTGCGTTGATGAGCTGGAGCGTATAGTTTATCCCTATGTGCGACGCGTGCCTTTCAGAAGCCTCATTTGCTGCCCGTGCACTGAAACGCAGAGGTAGGCTTTGAAGGTGAAAGGGATGCGTAGGATTGAGTTCATCTGTCAGCATTTGTGACGGCATCTGAAGCTAAAGCAGGTTGTAAACACTCGCTGGTGAAAAGCTGCCTTCCCCCTGTTCTTTCCACGGCAGTGTGAAAAGCCAGGCGTGCACTTATGGATTGACTAATTCTTTTATGGGGTGGAAAAAAAGATACTGGCTGTGAAGCTAATAAAAACCACCAGGTGGTCAAGATATCATGGAGGCCTATTGTTCTAGGAGATTGTTTCATTTATTAATATGGACTGCGATGATGAGACCAGGATGCATAATATTGCCATGTGAGATAGGGAGTGAGGAGATGGGTGGGTGAGGTAAGATGCCCTTTTCCTTCTCTGGCTGCCCTTAGGAGGGAGGAAGGAGTGGCTATGTTTCAGATCTGAAGAACCAACACAAGCTGAGATAAAGGGAGGACTTCCACCAGTACCTCAGTAGCTGCTGCCTTAAGATGCCACAGTTCATTGGAGAGCTGCACCCAGCACACAGAGGGAGGGACAAGCTCCAGACCCCATTCTTGAGCTCTCTGCTCTTCTAGATGCCTGTAGGTGCCTGCCCTTGTAGCTGTATTTGTTTTGGGTAGGGCCTCAGAGACTGTTTCATGTGTTTCTTGATGCCTGGACTGGGCATAAGGAACCACTTGTGCCTGATGGAGGCACAGATATAATTTCTGTGGTCCTTTCTCTACTGAGGGCCAGAAAATACATACACATCCAAGACACCACTGACTTGTGGAGCCTGGATAAACCAACCAGGACTTACTGACAACCTGCATGCTGGTTTTATGTGGTTTTGGAGCTTTTCATTTTTTCAGCCCTGCTCTCAGGTGGAAGAAACTGAGAATGTGTCAAGTGGGTTAGGGGAGCTGTGTCAAAACCCACTCTCAGATCATGCTCACTGCTTGCCCATCATCTGGTCTATAAACCTAAGGCCCAACCTGTCTAACCATAAGTGCATAAAAGAAGGATTTTGTTGAAGGACAGAGGTAGGTGCTCAGACAAGTTGAGTGGGATGGATCTGGACCTCCTAGGCCACCTCAGGGTTCTGTGAGAGATGATGCTTTGAGTCTCCTTTGTATCCTAGGGTGGACCCAATTAGGATGAAAGAGATGTAAATAGAGATGGATGTCACCACCAGCTACAAGCTGGGGCCTTTCTGGGTGTCTAGGTCCTTTGTGCAATCTGCAGCCAGTGAAGGCACCAAGGAGCATTTATTGCTGAAGCTGGTATCAACAAGCCTGCTCTTACATCCCAGTACAGAAGCCGAACAGAGGGCATAACTCATTCCCTGGTCCAAAATATCTTCCGTGCTGTATCTCTGCTGTGGGATCACATTCAGGGATCAAACACTCTGCTGTGGGATCACATACTCAGCTCTACTCTCAGATGGTGAGTAGAAGAGACAAAGAAATGAAGAGCAAAAGCCGTTCTTTTTCCTAGAGAGTGTGCTCTGTGCCTGGTGTGGTGGAACCAGAGTTAAAGAAAATAATTTATGTTGGCCTGAGCTGTGGTTTGGAAAGAGAAAAGGAGAAAAGAAACAAAACAAAAACACTGGCCCACAGAGAAGAGAAAACAGGAAAGGAAAAGAACAAAACATCCTGTACCCAGCAGCCAGTCAGTCGGGGAGGGAGGGTCCCTGTCATCTTCATGCTTCTGCTGAAGTGGGCACAGGCAGCCTTCATCAGGTCTGTGCTGCTCAAACCTTTCCTTTCCTTTCTTTAGCCTTTCAGGTCATCTGATTGTGTGATGTCTCTTGTTTATCCCTGAGCTGGATCAGCAGGACCAAAGGTGGTTTCAGGCATTTCCTCCTCTCCCAATGACACTTCATGATGAGTGAGAGCATCTGCAGACCGTACCATTCACAGCTCCTCTCCTGGGATGGGTATCAGAGAGCCCCACTGAGTGCTGACAGATGTAAGCTCACCTTGTCCTGCTCCAAGGTGAGGGACAAGCACCAAGCTTGATACGTGTCATGCAGTCAGCACTGTACTGTGGATGAGCTAACAATGGCCCGAACCAGACCTGGTTCCGAGCTTAGGCTGAGAAACTCGAGGCTCTCTGCGTTTGACTGTGTGAAAATGCCTCTTGTTCTTCATCACAACAGCTAACAGAGAATGAAACCAGTGTGGAGACCTTGTTGTTGTCTCTGCTCAAGAGTCAGTTTTCAGGGTGGGGTGGCTGGGATGGGTTGTAGGGGGAGGCTCAAACCCATGCTGTTTATTCTGAGAAGAGATCACGGTGAATTGGATCTGCTGATACAGCATCTTTTGTGAACCTGAAAGATGTGTAAAAACAGTAGTTTCGACCGGGGGAAACCTCTCCTTTAATATCATTTACTAAGCCCAGTTAAACACTAGCCAGGTGCCTCTCTCCTGGTCATCATTTGTGTGGTCTTGCTGAAGTGGATGTGAGTTCCTGCAAACCCTATAAATGCCACTTCTTAATCTGTTCGAGAGTTACTGCCTCCTTCTCCAAGCTCAGACTCACTGAGCTGCTGGAGTTAATCCCCTCCCCTGGCTTTCCTTCTGGAGAGAGCAGAATTAGTTTCTGAGACAGAGGCAGGATGTTTCCAGCCTGTGGTCTCGTGGCTGGGAAGTCAGATGCACTACTTCTGCCCCATTACAGGCAGAAGGGGAGGATGGACACCATGTACCAGCAAGAGGTGAAGCCTGAATGAAGTCTCTAAAAGCTGATACTGATAGCATGGCCCTTGAGGTCAGCTGAGCTGTCACGAAAATGCACACAGCTTCTGCTTAGACAGCTTCACTAAATGATGAAGGCAGCCTATGAGAGGAGATTGGACATTCAGCTTCTCCCATGCATTTTGTCTTGGATCTCTAAAAGTATGCCAGGAGAATTTTTTCCCCTCTGTTTTTCCTGTCAAAGCTCTCCCTATTGAAAGCTTAGAGACAACATGCCCATTTAAGAACAGATGTAGCCGATACAATTTGAAGAACTTCCCCATTTCCCAACATCCTGTAAACTTGGAGAATGATTATTCTTTATAATGATCTATTAGTTATTTAGGTGCTTTAAGAGGCGCTGTCTTCATAAAATATCATTTACCATAACTATTATTACCGTAAAATATCATTTACCTAACTCCCTTGTCCTCTCATTTTCACCCCCTGCCATCCCGTACCTTCTCTTCTCCAGCTTGTTTATTTTAGAGTGCAAAGCTCCTTAGAATTATTTATTTTTGGATCAGCTACTGATTCACTTAGTGACTAACTCATTTCATCACTCGATGCCTCACTTTACCTATACATTAAGAAGGATTAATAGTACCTGCTTTTCAGGGCTGTTAGCAGTAAAAACTAATTCATGCTTAAAATGTTTATAAAGAGATTTGTGATCCTTGGTTACTGGAGGCTAGGGAGCTGCAAAGTATCTTATTTTTACTTAATGGTGGGTTTTTTTTTGTGTAACTTTGCATAATAAAAGTACAAGAAGCCTTGCAATTAGTTGGAGAATCTATTATTCCCAGTGCTTAGTTTAAATTCCAGTTCAGATACAAGTATTTTGTCTGCATATTTTTTTCCCCTGATGTTTCAATCAGACTTAATGTCCTGATCTCCTTTACTGAGAAATGTTGGATGGTGGGAAATGTGGCAATGAGTATCACAGGGTGGATAATATTGCTGTGCAATCTTGTTTGGTGCCCTTAAAAAACCTGATGTGCTCTTCTTCAGAGGTGACTGCATCTTGTTGTTACTACAGCAAAATATGTGGCCAGAAAGCCAAAAACTTAGACTACTGTCACAACATTAGTTACCGTATTGTGCATTGAGTAGAAACACTTTGTTAGCACTGTGGGAGGTTGCCATGAGTCTATCAGGAAGAAGGAAAGGACAGCAAAGCAGAAGGCACAAGGGGAGTGTGCCTAAATGAAACCTGAAATCAGTCTGCAATTATTTCATGTTTATTGAGTAATCTAATAAATGATAGTGCTAGTGACCACATTTGCTACTGATAGCACATTGCTATGCAAATATTACTTATAGGAGGGGTGTATTTGGACTTGAATATGAGTATGTAAGCAGATCATACTGGCTAGGTTGGACGGGGCTTGGAACACCCTTGTCTAGTGGAAGGTGTCCCTAACCGTGGCAGGGGATTGGAACTGGAAAAGCTTTAAGGTCCTTTCACCACCCAAACCATTCTGTGATTCTATGACTATCAATCAGTTTGGTTATGCTAAAAATAACTGTGCTGAAATTAGAAAAGACTTCTTATTCTGTTGCCTCGTCTCTTACAAATGACTGATTTGTGCAATGCAGAAAATGCAGTTTTGGGGAAAATAACACAGCAAGTGTGGACCACTGGCCCTGCCCTCAGCCCTGTCTGTGGGAATGGTAGGAATTGCTTCCACAGTGGCTATTGCCACTCGAGGTTCTTCCTCTGATAGAATTGGTGAGCTTTATTATTGCATGCATTCGACATCACAAAACATAGTAGCCAGAATACAGCCCAGAACAAGGCCTCCCTTTGACAGTAACTTTATTTTCTGGACTTAGCCTGTTAGCTGCTGCCCTTTTTTTCCATCTTGGCAGACTGCAATAATTATCCAGATGACATATATAGGGAGGCCACGAATTATTAACAATTAACCCAGCTCTGGAGTCACTGCCAAGTATTTGTTGGTTCGTAAAGGAAGTCTAAGTGAGTAAACCATGCTGAGTGACAATAGCTCTGCTTCCCAGCCAGACTGAACAGCTCGTAATGTAACTCAAATGTTTCCTCTTGCTTATAAAAGAGCAGACAAGGAAAGGGCAAAAAGGACATTTAGAGGAACGTAAGACTGGAAAAACAACCACTGATGTAATGACTTTCTAAACTAAACATAAAGCATACACTGTGGCAGCCATTGAAATAATGATTAAAAAGAAAAGCTTTGTCTTCTTAGTTCTGAGCACTGAAAGAAAAAGTGTGAGCAATTTTATGTTGGATGCTTGGAAATATTTTCCTTGCACAGTCATCTGTGCCCCTAGTAAAGAAGAACACAAAAAGCAGAAAAATTGCATGAGATAGAGGGCATAAAACTGTGCACGAGAACCACAGCACAAAAGGGAGAGGAACAATGGAAATATCATACACCCCTAGTGACCATCTATGTTGTCCTACAAGGCTCAGATTAGGAAGATGTTCATCATTGTGCAAAGACATGGTAAAAGGTCTGGGTTTTGGAAAGAGCTTAGAAGTTGAATCAATAGGATGGCGAAAGGAGGGTTAATTTACAACTCCATTTCACAGAAGGGTAACTAAACTATGGACAGATTAAAGCCTCTTTGCTGCCTGCCCTTTCCCATATGTCTAATCTGGCCTGTTCACTGACACCACTTCTGACAGCAAAGTTAAGTAGGTGCATTGGTGTTTTCGGGACTGGGACCTATGTGACTTGCCCAAAATCACAGAGGAAGTGTGTAGGAATAACACCCAGATCTCTTGAGTCCCGCATCACTCTCTCAACCACAAAACCATCCTTCCTGTCTCTGCATAAAGACAGAGCTGAGAGAAGTGATTTTATGTACACATGCACATATGCAGAGTGCCTTATAAGGTGTATAGGCACACTAAGGTGAAAGTTTCATTAGAAATCACATAAATTCAGAGTGATTTTTTTGTTTGTTTGTTTTATAAAGCAACCGTGTTTCTCTTTCTCTTTTCTCCCTCAGCTTTCCTCCATTTCAAGCATCACAACAACAGTTACTTACATGAGGTTTCTGAATGCATTTTATGGAATGAAAGGAAAATCACATGAATCTGAGCTGGAGCAAAGCCATAGAGCTTGATTTCATAATGCAAATCATTACAACTTTGGTGCGTCTGGTATGGGTCTATGAATTTCTTTGTATATGATGTGAACCTTTTTCTCTGGGAGGGTCTAAAGCAGAAACAATGAGAAATTTGTCCTCCTTCTGCCCTGAATGCTCAGGTTCAACGCGAAAAATGGCAAAGTTTGACAAAGTTACCCAGTAGATTTGGCTAGTTAGTAGAGAAATTCTGCTTTAAACTAGCACGCAGCTGGGCTGCGTTTTCAAATGTTTTTACCAGAGATTGATAGGTGACAAGTTCAAAACATGCAAAAGGAATTTGTGCCATGTCATTAAGTAGCAGAATTCCTTGCTGCTGTGAATTACGTGGATACTAAGAAATGTACACGGAGTAGATAAGAAACTGCACATATCTGTGGAAGAAATGATCATTTAGGGCTGTGGGTTACAAAGACACATTGCTGGATCAAGGAATCTCTCAAACACAAGCTCCTTGGATGAAGGAAAGAAGACCACGTTAGTGAATTCCAAGATATTGGAGGTGGTGTTCCCAGAAATGCTCAGATTTGGGCTGTCTTTCCCCTGTTAATAAATGCTCATACCAGTGAAAGTAGAGAGAAGCCAGTGAAGAGGATGGGCTGTTCAGTCATCTAAGAGAGAGGCAATGCGTTTAAATCTGGTTGTGTAGGTTTACTCTTTCTTCAGTGAGGAGATAGAGGCACCTCTGGAGGCTGATTCATCCCATCCTAAGGCAGAAGTCCAAGATAAGTGGGGTCAATCACCCACTGTCTCACTTCATGACTTTAATAGAAGCCAATGTAAATAATTTATTTGGGTTGTCTAGGGCAGGATTCAGTTAGAGACTGGAATTTTGGAAGTGTTCATGTGAGGTAGGTGCTTTATCTCTCTTAAGAGGGAATGGAGACATAGTAAAGACAGTCTGTGGAGCCTACGTTTCATTTTACTCTGCAGCAGACAAATTAGGTCAGCTGCATGCCTCTAGGTTTAAAGATTACTTGGTGGTGATTGCTGTCTGAGCCATCATAGTGGATCTGGCCTCGCCTCCAGCAGATACCCTGGAGTACCATGCGGATACCATGTCACACGTGTCATACCTGCCATATAAAAATCTTGGACATATTAGGTCATCTCAGTTGATGCCTAAGCAGCTGAATCAAATACCTGCACTCCATTTACTACAGTGAATTTAAATGTGCTTCCATTCACCTGCCCCAGCATGGTGCCTAGTACACTCTGAAGTGCCTCGTGGTATTTCTTCTCTGTTGTTGTTTTTGAGCACCCCTCCAGAAAGGCGTGGGCTTCCCATAGCATTCCTGTATCATGTCTACCAAATGAATCGATAGCTTGGGTAGCTGACTTCTAAAATTATAGTGGACATCCAGACATGAGCAACTGAATTTATTTACATATAAACACTTACACACAGACATGTAGATTTGGGTGTCTCTGTCTGGAGCTGAATCCCGTGTTCTAGATGGCCAAACTAAAGTCAGTTCTACCAAAAAACTGTTTTGAATGATTCCACCTTAAGAACAGCAGGAGCAAAACAGTTTCTAGGAGCACTCAGCATCTTCAATAAGGAGCTCTTCCCTTTTTATCTCTTCTCCCCAGAACTTCTTCCTCCAAAAGCCTTGCTTGACAGCAGGTGTAGAGCTCCAGCACCTGAATGAGACACTTGCTCACAAAGGGCCCTTCCAGAATTAGTTATAAAAGCCTCATGCCTACAAGTAACAGTTTTTACTTTTAGCAATGAATAACCCGTAGAGATATTTTTTTCCCCCAGAATTTAGTGTTTCATAATATTGGAAAAAAAGGTTTCTTAAATTTGTAACACAATGAAAAAATCCAGCTGCTACTTTACACCAGCTCTCGGTACAGTAAACGGAAAGCGGCTTTTAATCGCTGGATGGCCATTAGTTTGACAGAGCCTCTTCATCACAAACCACAAGTCACTCTTACACGTGGAAGCAATTTTGATTTTTCTCAGGAAGAGAAAAATCCCTGCTGCTTCCAAAATCTTTGACAGTTAGGATGGCTTAGCTCAAAGCTTCTCGGTCAGGGCACATTGACATAGATGGGCACAAGTGGATGAATCTCACTTTGCCTACACTTCAAGTTGGCTGGATATAGGCCAGCTCTGAAATGGAAGCCAGAAATCATGTTAGAATGGAGCTTTGCCCAAGCTAATAAGAGCTGTTGGAAGCACATGCTGAGAAGTAAGACATTAGTTTGGGCAATGCATCATTTTCATGTAGCTACAAAACTTCCACACAGGAGTTCCTGATCCTGGGTACCCGTGTCCAGATGAATGCACTAATGGGGGTCTCCAGGAGAAAGAAACATTAAAATTAGCCCAAATTCCACCAAGAACTTCTGCTGACATGTTGAATGTTGGATCAGGCCCACAGTCGAAAGGGGTTGTTCTTAGAACAATATATAGCTAGGGCTTAGAGGAAAACATCATTCTAGAGCTCTCTACCCAGCAGATTTTGCTTTATAGCTATTGATTATTTCTATTTACTCTTCATCTGGCTCATAGTACCAAGCTGTAGGAGACTAGCTGGTGATCAGGCCAGACTGCCTGTTCTCGATATCACATGTAGAGATAACAATGCCATTTGTACGCCACAACATACAGATAAGTGATTAGTTTATCACTCATTTACCACTGAATGATAAACTAATACAAAGCCCTGGAGATTTCTCTTCAAGCATAATCTGAAGGATGCTGTATGGTCTTCCACATGAAACATATTCACCTACATGCTTTTTTCATGCATTGAAAGGTAGGATGTAGAACGTTCTATATCCTTGTGCATGTTTGGAGCCTTCAGTACTGTAGAAACCAAAGACCAGCTGTGTGAGCAACCCTTCCGAGCTTATCAAATACTCTTACTTCACCTGGTATCCAACCATTTGGACTTTCCAGGTCCTCAGAGTCCTCATGGAAAATGTTTTAAACTGCATGTCACTTTTTAGTAATGAAACTAGTTCAAGGACTGAAGGATTGCACACATGGGGTCTTTTTACTCTCCAAATATTGGTCTAATAAAAACAAAGGCTTAAAAAACAAATGTCCCTTCTAAGGTAATTATGGCCCTGAGGTCACGGTTAAGTAGGAAGACATCAACAGTTAACAGTAAAGAACCTGGCTCTTCCTAAACTGGTGTGAATTGATAGTAAAGCCAGAGACGTCAAATGCATGATGCTGATGTGAAGCCAGCATGAGTGAGAGTAGAATCAAACCTCTGGTGAATTACCATTACTCTGAATTTCTCTGATTTCTGGCAGGTTTATGGCAAGTTCCTTACAATATTTTAACTCAGGGTTTTTGCATGTGTGTGTTTAACGTCCTGTCTATTTGAATGCTGCATAACCACAGTGTGTTCCCCAGGGGCATCCCTCCTACGTATACAT
The DNA here is from genome assembly GCF_037157495.1 of Lathamus discolor. NCBI lineage: Eukaryota > Metazoa > Chordata > Aves > Psittaciformes > Psittacidae > Lathamus > Lathamus discolor. The sequence goes on from NC_088884.1 coordinate 1,272,713, forward strand.
GAAGTTCTGCTTAATGTTTCACTTGGATTTATTTGAATCTTTTATTATTACAGTACTGAATGGATTCTTGCATTAAAAACACTTGTCCCAGTGATTTCACCAAAAGTTGGAGTTTTTTTCTTTTTCAATTACTTCATCACATGGAGGCATCGACACTGTAGATACAGCTCATTGCTGCAGAGATTCTGAAAAGCTACCCATAAGACGCTTAATAGTCTAATTAAACATATATAAAACCAAGTGTTGTCAGGTCCTACATGAACACTTCTTAGCTTGTATGGATTAAATTTGTTTGGGAGAAAAATGTCTTTTGTCACATCTTTTCTGATGGACCAATTTTCTGAGTGGAAATGGAGAGAGTTTCTGAAAAACGTGACAGGATCAGAAGATTTAAAGCATTTATGGTGTTCAGCACCTCACAAATCAGAAGTTTTTGTTAATTTTTTTCCCCAGCTTTGCATAGAAAATATAACTACACTAATTCTCAGGTCAATTTAGGTTATCTTGGAAAGGACTACATGGCTGCTCTCAAGTCCATAAATTTGATCAATTAAAATAATTGATCAAGTTTAACTAATTTCATCTATTCTGTGTAGGTAAAACCTATGCATGGATGAGGGATGGAAGTCTTCTGCTGGATCTCTGAATGCTTCCAGGAGGTCCTATGATACCTACTGGCAGTTTCCATCAGTACTGACAAAAATGACAGGTCAGAACATTCTTCTGCATGTGAGAGTCATTGATTTGGCTCATGGTTCCAGCTATGGGACCTTTTTCCCTATCACAGACAACACAAGCCTGTGATTTCTGCTCTGCCATGAGACATGTACACATGGCTAATTGTGTCTGGGGTTTGTAAATCAAATTGGCAAATCTGAAAGGCTTCATTTATCAAACTGGGTTTCTCTCATGTGTTTTTTTATTCCTGTTACGGGTCTTTTTTAAATTGGGGAAAAAACAAAAAAGTCTAGTTTCATAAGAAAACACAAATTAGGCAATTTTACTGTCAGTGAGATGGTAATTAAGTAGCCTGCTAATTTAAATTAAACTGAGGGATGGAGGAGGGAAGAGAAGTAACTCAAAGATGTTACCTTCCTACAATATCTGAGAAAAGAGTTTGACAAATCACTATTCTCATCAACATTACCCTAAAGAGAAAGGTATTGCTCTAAACTCAGCAATGCTAATATACACAGAAGAGTTCATAAAAGTAGTAGGAAACCAGACTAGCATGTATTTTAGTTTTCACTGGCCTAGAAAGTGCAGTATTCTTAGCCCAAGGAAAGTACATAAGGAGGAATGCTTTTTGCATCACTTTTAACCACCTGCTTTTGTTCACTAGTGCAGAGCAAAATGATGGTTTTGCCTCAGTTCATTGACACTATCCCAAAGACAACATCAAGTCACACTTTAGAGCCCCTGCACCTTTCCAGGTTGAAGTTTATGTCGTGCTGAATGTCCAGATCCTCTCTATAATCAACAGAGAGCAACAAGCACTTCCCCAGGATGATCTGGAGGGGGCCTATAAGGGTGCTGGGGAGGGACTTTTCATTAGGGACTGTAGTGATAGGACAAGGGGTAATGGGTTCAAACTTAAACAAGGGAAGTTTAGATTGGATATAAGGAGGAAATTCATTCCTGTTAGGGTGGTGAGGCACTGGAATGGGTTGCCCAGGGAGGTTGTGAGTGCTCCATCCCTGGCAGTGTTCAAGGCCAGGTTGGAGGAAGCCTTGTGTGGGATGGTTTAGTGTGAGGTGTCCCTGCCCATGGCAGGGGGGTTGGAACTGGATTATCTTGAGGTCCTTTCCAACCCTGACTGTTCTATGATTCTATGATTATTCCATCTTGAATGAAATGGCTAAAAGAGATAGGCTGGCTAACCTTTCAAGTGTACCATGTTGTATAGAGGGATCCTGTGTTGCTAGCCTATCCATGGAACCACCAGCTGAGAGGAACCACATGGTGGTTAATACCAGACCAATGGGTAGTTCTCCCCAGGACACTGCCAAAAACCCTGTCAGGAGGTGACCTGAACTGTCTCACCACAGTGGGTGTGACAGATAAATAAGCCACCAATGTTAACTGGGCTTTTCTGTTTAGACCTGGGCAAAGTCCCAGCATCCTGGGAAGAAAAGAGCTGTTCTTGTCCAGCCTGGTCTAGATTCCCAGGGAGAGGTTTCGTTAGGCGTTAGTTTTTCAATAGGCAGAAGGAACTTGAAGTGCATTTTGAACAGGCCATTTTCCACTCCAAACTCCACGTCTCCGCTCAGCCAGTCGTTGGATTTCCCAGCTGCTCTACTAAAAATAAATTGATGAAAATGAAAACTTTCTCTTGGCAAGGATTTTGACAAGTGCCTAATGTAGACCTGTGCTGATGCAGTCAATGAGTAATAATATCAGCATAGCCAGTTATGGGAGAGGTTTATATTTTTCCTTTCTCTTTTTCCTTAGGAAAGGGGAGGGCTGCACTGTAGCACATTATTTACAGTACAACATGATTCAATTGCCAGAGGGGGGAAAAAAGTCAACGCATTGTTTGAGGACTATACATGGATTGAACATTAAGAAGTAAATTTCCCTGCCTGAAAAATGTGACTCCTCCCCTTTTCCTTTGGCACGGCTTCATCTGGAAGCTTTACATCTGAAACTTGGTTTCCAAAGGCAGATCAAAATCCCTGCTCAGGTCAGACAGAAATGAAGGCCATTTCTGTTGCACCCTAAAGAAGGAATTTTTCTGCCTTATGGAGTACGAAAGCTGCAAGAGGAATTGAAACACTACTGGGTCAGGACCTTGCATATTTTTTCTTTAAAATCCCTTTGACAGGTTTTTAAAGTGACTGTTGTAAAAGCAAAGACCAGCTACCTGCAATGTGATGGGATGTACTCGGCCTCATTATTGCCATCACATCCTGTGCCAAGGCCTCTTGGAGCTGCACTCCCTACTAACTACTGAGATACACAGTTCTACAGGCTTGAGTAGTCATCCTTAAAACTGTTAAAAGTGGCAACCACGAAATAATAAATACAAAAAGTAACTTAGAAGCCTGGAAAAGGTTGACAAGCCTCACAGTTCTCATCTTGTGAGAACATGCACCAGCGTGTGCTGAGGACAGACAGAAGGAGATCACTTCTGTAATTCTGAAACCCTTTTGGAGGATGAGGAAAAAAGTGTTAGAAAACTTCAGTTATACAGCTCTCAAAATCAAATTATGACTTACTTGTGGCATACTTTGTTCTATGAAGTAGCATAATAGCTGAGTAATTAGTTGGAAGAAAATACTTCTTTTTTTTTCCATCAGTTTAGAGACAGTGTTGAGTCTGCCAAAATGAATGAGGCATCATATGCAAATGTGGATGCATTGTTGAAGCACAGCTTGCTGAGCCTGGTTGCAAGTTCCCAGAGAGTGCTGATAAAATATCTGTCTAGGAATGTCCAGGTCTTGCAGTAATATCTCATTTGGTGTTGAGTGTCATAATCACTAGTCACAAAAAACGGCTGCATGAAGGAAGCATTTGTTTTTTACATAGCCATTAATGAACATTTCCGGATTTATTTTACTCAGTGGTGCTTTCTCTAACTGAATTACAAGTGCAAAAACAAGATTGTGGTCATATCATGTTTAAACAGGGAAAGTTTCAAACATGAAGCCACATCTATTATTCAGCACCATCTTCTACAAACATTAAAAGATACCCTTTTGAACTTTTGTGGTTATTTTTGACAAAAGACAAAGCTTCTTCAGGTTGAATTTTACTCTGAAACGGGGGTGTGAGTAATGATTAAATTGCTTTGTGTGTGGTGTAGTGTTACTGCTTGCTAATCTAAGAGTTCAGCACTAGTGGAAGCAGTAATTGCATTCTCTTTTTCCTCTTCTCCCTTTGCTTCCTTCCTCCCATCCTTGAGCACCACCAGACAATCCATTCCCTTTCACTTGCTCAAACACACTGGACCTTTTGCTGAGCTACTGCTCTTCTGTATATATCATAGAATCATAGAATCATAGAATAGTCAGGGTTGGAAAGGACCTCAAGATCATCCAGTTCCAACCCCCCTGCCATGGGCAGGGACACCTCACACTAAACCATCCCACACAAGGCTTCATCCAACCTGGCCTTGAACACTGCCAGGGATGGAGAACTCACAACCTCCCTGGGCAACCCATTCCAGTGCCTCACCACCCTCACAGGAAAGAATTTCCTCCTTAGATCCAATCTAAACTTCCCCTGTTTCAGTTTTAACCCGTTACCCCTTGTCCTGTCACTGCATTCCCTAATAAAGGGTCCCTCCCCAGCATCCCTATAGGCCCCCTTCAGGTACTGGAAGGCTGCTATGAGGTCTCCCCATGCAGCCTTCTCTGCTCCAGGCTGAACAGCCCCAACTTCCTCAGCCTGTCTTCATACAGGAGGTGCTCCAGCCCCTGATCATCCTCGTGGCCTCCTCTGGACTTGTTCCAGCAGTTCCATGTCCTTTTTATGTTGAGGACACCAGTATATTCTGGTATAAAACAACCCAGTCTTACCACAATATTAGTTTCTGTCAGTTGAGAGAGCATATCTGGCTCAGAAGGGGACCTGCAGTGCCACAGGAGCGGGTGGTGGTGGTGGAAGGATGTAGGTAGAAGTATAGGAGGAGGAAGGGAAGGAGGGCTAAGACCACCCCAGCTACAGCCCTTAAATTAATTCAGCTGTCCTATCTACCTGTGTACTATGTGCAGTTAAGCAGAGATTTGACTGAGAAGGTCTTCTCTGCAGTCATGTTAGAAATTAATGAAAGAAAAGATGCACTTAAAATAAGGGTTAAGAGGTTACACAGTTTGTATCTTTAGGCATTTAAGAACCTTGGAAATCTGTCTGGATTCGATTAACTTTAATTTCAGACTCATGTTCAACCTTAAGTAAGAGCGTAGTCTCCCAGAGTCCAGTGAATCTGCTAATCTGCTTCCATTTTAATGCATACTTATGTTCTTTGCTCAGAACAGGGAGAGGAAAGGACCTGATAAAAAATTAATAAACACAGATTAGCTGCATGCACCAATTCTTTTCTGTGCTGTATCAGCATCCCTGCCTCACAGTCTTCTTATCCATTATCAAACAAGGTTTTCTCTAGACTGTGAGATAGATAGGGATTCAGAGATGAAACTTAAAGGTTGGTAAAAAGCCTGAAAGTAGCTTTAGGGAGTTAAAACTATTCCGAATAATTATTTTCCTAGGACTATCCCAAATATATGTAAAGGTACAGAAGTCACTCTCCCTATCTGTAAGGACAAGAGTTCAGCTGATGGAAATAAGAGCTGAAAATGGTACAAGAGTAAAGCAGTGGGAAGTCAGGATTATTGTAGCATGGGGGATTCCAAGTCGTGATACTTTCTTCTGTGTCCCATTGGTAAGAAAATGAAAAGAACCCACCTGCCCAGCCAAAATATTGAACTGTGCAGGCTAAGTGGATTTGACAATTTCACTTTGACTTCATTTATATGAATTGTCTGTTTTGATGTATAATCTAAACCTGGAGTAACATAGAAATGTTTTAAATATGGCAACGATATCTGAGACAAGACATTTTCATTGTAACAATATATTTTGATTTTTATTGCAACTATTTTTTGTTTTGCTTTTTTTTAAATATTGATGAGATGAAATCACTATTTTCTGAAAGAATGAAGTTGATAATCCCAACTAAAACATTTGGCTTCAATTATCTCTGACTTGCATTTATCTAATTTAGGAATGGTGCCGTAAAGCCACCTGGGATAAAATCTTGAAGCTAAGAAGGGAATATGTGAAGAGAAATGATCTCTTAACTGTACCTACTGGTATTGATTGGCTCTTGGTTTTGCAAGAGAGGCAGTAAAAGTCTTGACCTATCAGCAGTTGTTTCTTGTCTTAATTTCTGGATTGGTGGCTTTTTCACCATTCTGTACCTTTCAGAAGTTCTTCTATTTGCTTAGACCTTAGTGTTCCTCCCCCCAGTGCTGTGAGTGACAGAAGGAAGAAATAGCTGCCATTTCCAAGAATGTGATCACCAGTTCTACCGCATGGCACAAAATAAATTCTCTTTCCCCCTCTCTTTTATTTGTTGTACTTTTTGAAATATTTTTTCTGTTTTTCAGGGCTTTCTCTGCTCACACATGTGGCTAGTACCGAATATTTTAGGGGATATAGTTGCTGCTCCATGCAAAGACTAAAAGTAAGAAAACATCAGAAGAACTGGCTTTCTTCGACCAACTGTACTAAGGCACACAGAATGACCAATTGCCAAGACTCCAGTGTTATCCTTCACTGGCCATGCTCAGGAGGGAAGAGGATATTCATTTTTACTGGCAGAACCATCTGAGGCATTCCAGCTTTATGAATGAGGCTCACCTGAATATAAAGAAAAAAGTCAGGTTCCATCCCCTACAAGCAGGCAATCCGAGTACCTTATTTTGGAGACTTTCATGGGATTGTAAATAACCATCCAGAACTGGAGGTACCGAATGAACTAGAGGCCTACAAAAGAAGTAAAGCTAAGTTGCTTCTCAGTGACTCCTTGGCATATAAATAGCATTTAGCGAGCATGGAGATTAGCACCTCATTGAGGCCACTGCTGGGTGCAGAGTGCTTTCGCTGTTGCCTGCTCAGAGGGAGGTAGAATGAGCAGCATCATCTTGGTAAACTCTCATCTCATACATCTTTCACAGTAGGTCTGCAAATGCTTTTTTAAAGGCCATCCTGCTCCCCAGCTTCAAATGCAATGAAAAAAAAAACAGATAATATTTGGTTGAAGACCTGTGACATGTAGATGCTCCCAGATTTTCTCCGAGTCTCTTTTTAATTCCTTACTAGCGTGTTTTCTTGCAGAAAGAAAGCTTAAGGCATTCACTTTTGCCTTTGTGCCCTTCTGTACCCCTTTAACCCTCTCTCCTCAGCACCAGCCTTTTTTAAACCGTGTTTGTTCAAGTGTCTCAAAACATACACATCTATAGAACCATAGAACAGTTTGGGTTGGAAAGGACCTCGAGATCATCCAGTTCCAACCCCCCTGCCATGGGCAGGGACACCTCTCACTAAACCATCCCACCCAAGGCTTCATCCAACCTGGCCTTGAACACCGCCAGGGATGGAGCATTCACAACCTCCCTGGGCAACCCATTCCAGTGCCTCACCACCCTCACAGGAAAGAATTTCCTGCTTATATCCAGTCTATACCAGCTTTGTAAAGATAAACAGCCAGGTAAGGGAGAAAGATCGCACAAGACTGTCCCCATAACATTATAAAATATCAGAGGATTCAGATGTTGTGAGAGATGTGTAACCTATGTCTAAACCATGCTGAAAGCCCTGATCAGCACCCATATCTCTGGAGATGTCCACCAGCCAGTGAGCCAGTTTTAATCTTCCTGGCTCTGTTCATTTATGCAAATAAAGCTGACTCACATTTTGTGAAGCAATAGAATCACAGCATCATTTAGGTTGGAAAAGACCTTTAAGATCATCAAGTCCAACCTGGTCTGCCCTGGTGCCTAAACAACATGAATCCACTAAGGACATGAGCTTATCTAGTTAGGACCATCAGTTTTAGTCTGATGGGGACAAATCTGGAATACTGACGCCAGGCTTATGATCTGACAAAAGTCTTTGTCTATTTTTCCATGGGTTCAAGCAAAAATCCATTGCTCAAAGCACAAAAGGGCTAAATATTTGGACATTCGTTTAACTTGGGGGAAAACCTACTTGCAATGTGTTGTTCAGCGCTGGATTTCCATATTCACCATGAGACCATCAGTGAGGGTTGCTTCCATGTAGGTTAGTGAGGCCTTACTGAATGAGATTTGCCAGCTAAAGAGCACCTTATGGAAGAACATACTGTTGATATCTGTCTTAGAATCTCCGTGGGATTCAAGTGCCTATCTATGTGCGTACACAAAGCTCTTACTTTGTGTGCAGATTCACAAAGCCATATCCCACATGAAGCACTTGGGGCTGTCCCCCCTTCCTCTGCCAAGTTTCCACTTCCTCCGGATACATAAACCCCACGTTCCTTACAAACATGATCTGAAGGAACAGCACTGATGAGTGAGCGTCCAGGTGTGCCAGTGCAGCATGGTGTCAAATAAGCATGGAATCATAATTTTGGATTAAAAGCTGCATCTACCTAAGGAGGGTTCAGAGAGAGATGTTAACTCTACAATACATGGGAGACTATAGCAAATTACATTTGCAGACAATTAAAGGTCACATTGTTTAGCTAAGTCTTAATCCATCACTGTGAACAAGGCATTGATTACTGCCCTGGACTACATTCATTTTTAATTCCATTAGTGGTATAAATGACAGTTTCTCTATTTGCCTCTTCTCTTGATACATAGCAATGAGAATGGCAAATTACCTCCAGATTCAAAGTAACTGAACAGATAAGCTTCTTTCCATGCTCTTTGGCGAGAAACATCTGTCCTGGCCGTAACTAACCAGTAAACACCCTGACAAACTCCTGAAATTATGTATTAATGGCCTAGAACAGGCTTGGGCATCTAGTTTGAACTCCTTGGCCTCAGCCATAGGAAGCTTGCAAAAAGACATTGGCACCTCAAAAGGCAGCCTGTGTTCTCCATTTCCAGCCTTACGCTGCTCAGTTGTGCTAATGCTGGTGCACAAAGGAGCCTAAAACCATGCAGGCTTAAGGACTTGTTGCTTTTTGAATCTCATTCACTGGTCATTAAGGTGTACTCCCTCTCCCTGTCCCCTGAATGAATTGAAAAAATGGGATAAAAGTGGGAATGAGTCACTGGTGAAAGGAGTTGTTAATTCCGGCTTTAACCCCTGATGCAGGAATTTTAGCAGTTTTAACTGCCTGAACTATGTGAAATTAATTCCACGCTTGGCGATGTCGAGCTAATTGCATGGGGATAGACACCAGAGATGTGTCCAAAATTGCCTCATTAGTCCTGCAAGCTTCCTTGTTTACCTCCTCTTCTGTACTCAGACTGCAAACTCCGGGTTTTAGGACAGCGTGAGGCGGATTGCCACCTTCAGCTGGACGCCACAGGAGTATGCAAGGGATGAATCACTCAGTGTTTAGGCAGTAGCTGTCTAGCAGGATCTGTATGTGGGCTCAAGTGCTCTCTTGACTCTCAGGGGCAGTTAAATGCCCAAGGGACTTTTTAAGAATCCATTAGTGCCTAGTGGCACATGCAGTTACCTGAATACCTCAATAAATCTCTTTGTAAATTAGAAGAAAATGATAATCAAATTCATTAACATTTGCAAAACATTTTAAGTCCGATAGGTGCATCAACTATTATTACCTTGAAGGCAGAGCTACTCTTTATCACTGCTGCCAATATCTAGGCTGGCTTTACTTGGCAGGATTTAAACCTAACGGTTCTTATCATAAAAAGAGAAAGTGTCATCAGAACTGATTGAACTGTATGTTGGCTACGTTCTGTTGTAATGGCTGTCAAAGATAAATGCAAGGGTGGCTTATCTTGTTTCCTAATCATCTTCAGGTGTAATGTTGTCATTCATTTTGTAAACTCTCTCTTTGTATTTAAACCCAGGGGAGACCACAAACTGAAAAATGTGCTTTCGGTCTGTTTCTGCTTTCTATTGGTCTGCTTGTGGGAATCATCGTTTCAAACTCAGTGACCACAAATGAGATTAAGTTTATACAAAACTTCCTGTGAAAGAGCGGAGGGGACCTGTCACCCACTGCTGATGGGTTGACAGCATCTGCTGCTGCTCACCCTGCATTGGGTCTGGTCTTGTGTAAGCCTGGACTGCCTTTGCTTCTCCCAGATCTCTGCAGGTTCATGGGAGCTTGTCCTGTAGATCTGCTTACCTTAATCATCCTGGGCACCCAAATAAGATCCACCCTGGCTCTTCATGTGTAGATAAGGAGACACTCTTCCAGTTGTTACAGTAATGCCCTCTAATCCGTCAGCGGGAAGGGAGGGAGAAGGGGCTACTCCAGCTCTGCTGTGTCTGTGGTCATTGGCTTCAATGGACAAGCTGGTCCTGAAGAGAGGACAGCAAAACTGGTGGGTTAAACACAAAACAAAGAAGGAATCCCCCACTCTTCTCTGTTTTTTTTTCCCTAGAGCAATGCTGCTTCTGGATGCTTCCTAACCTTTCCCTAAGAGTACAAAAGAAACTCTCAGTTAGGTTTATCCTAATAACAACCCTGTGACAGAAGGAAGTAATCTTAGCATTCCCATTGTATAAACAGGGAACTGAGGCTCAAAAAGCGGGGTGTATCTCATTTATTTTTATGCACTTGAGCATTTGGTCTAAGCTGGTTGTTTGGGCTCCCTCTGTAGTTGATGGAGGAAGGTAGGCAATTCCAGATAGTAAATATCCCATTTCTTCTTAGCCACTTAATTTAGCAGTGGGAGAGTTGGCCTTTGCCTAATCCCTTCTGGGATCATGGGCTGGGTGGAGAAGGACTTTGGTTTCTGGCTGTGTGGGTGTTCTCAGAGTCTGCCTAAAATATTCTAATAGGATCATGGCCCTCACAAAATGCTGGTTTAGCTGCTTTGCTTTGAAACCCCAGCCAATGGTTATTATTATCTCCCTTGCTTAATAACCCACTGGTTTGAACAGTCATTTAGGAAGTGAAAGCTCACGGTTCAGCCCTGAGAGAGCCTGGTTTTATCCCTCCTAGAAACATGACCTAGATACCTTACAGCTCTGCTGGGTAGAGATGTGCTACCACATGAATCACAGAAAAGTTTGAGAGTGGTGGCAGAGTCCTTGGGGGATAAGGAGCAAGATGGGGCACTCCCAAATCCAGATTACTGTAAACAGAAGAGAAGAAAAGGAGCGTGACCAGCAGGTCGAAGGAGGTGACCCTGCCCCTCTACTCTGCTCTTGTGAGACCTCACCTGGAGCATTGTGTGCAGTTCTGGTGTCCTCAACATAAAAAGGACATGGAACTGTTGGAACAAGTCCAGAGGAGGCCACGAGGATGATCAGGGGACTGGAGCACCTCCTGTATGAAGACAGGCTAAGGAAGTTGGGGCTGTTCAGCCTGGAGAAGAGAAGGCTGCGTGGAGGCCTCATAGCAGCCTTCCAGTACCTGAAGGGGGCCTATAGGGATGCTGGGGAGGGACTCTTCATTAGGGATTGTAGTGACAGGACAAGGGGTAACGGGTTAAAACTGAAACAGGGGAAGTTTAGATTGGATCTAAGAAGGAAATTCTTTCCTGTGAGGGTGGTGAGGCACTGGAATGGGTTGCCCAGGGAGGTTGTGAGTGCTCCATCGCTGGCAGTGTTCAAGGCCAGGTTGGACGAAGCCTTGTGTGGGATGGTTTAGTGTGAGGTGTCCTTGCCCATGGCAGGGGGGCTGGAACTGGATGATCTTGAGGTCCTTTCCAACCCGAACTATTCTATGATTCTATGATTCTAAGCTGCGTCTCTCCAAGCTCATTCTTCCAGAGCAAGGAGGGAGGTATCACAGGGAAAGAAGATCACTGGAGGTCACTTTTAACATCAGGGTTTTTGTCAGCCAGTTCTGCTGCCATGGACAGGCTGGATAACCACTGAGGCTATCAGAGCTTTCAGGCTGATTCATACAGCACTGTCTCAACAACTTGGTTTCTTGGGTTTATTTTCCCTTCCTCTTCTGCTGGTTATCTTTTGACGGTTAAAGCAGTTGTTGAAGAAAATGGAAGAGAAGAGGTAAAATAAAATAAAAGGAAAGAGAAAAGAAAAGAAAAAAAGAAAAGAAAAGAAAAGAAAAGAAAAGAAAAGAAAAGAAAAGAAAAGAAAAGAAAAGAAAAGAAAAGAAAAGAAAAGAAAAGAAAAGAAAAGAAAAGAAAAGAAGGAAAAAAGAGAAAAGAGAAAAGAAGAAAAGAAAAAAAAAGAAAGGAAAAGAAAAGAAAGGAAAGGAAAAGTAAAAGGAAAAAAGAAAAGAAAGGAAAAGAAAAGAAAAAAGAAAAGAAAAGAAAAGAAAAGAAAAGAAAAGAAAGAAAAAAGAGAAAAGAAAAGAGAAAGAAAAGAAGAAAAGAAAAAAGAAAAGAAAAAAGAAGAAAAGAGAAAATAAAAATTAAAAATAAAATAAAAGAAAAGAAAAGAAAAGAAAAGAAAAGAAAAGAAAAGAAGGAAAAGAAAAAGAGCAAAGAAAAGAAAAGATAAAAGAAAAGAAAAGAAGAAAAAGGGAAAAGAAAAGAGAAAATAAAAAGGAAAATAAAAAAGAAAGGAGAAAAAGAAAAGGAAGAGGAAAAATCTGCAGCTATTAAATGGAAGGTCACATAAAGAAAAGAATTTTAACTGGACTGATAACCAAGTCCCTTAAATTAATACTGAATAATTGGAAATGATAATTTGCAAGTGACATTTCCTGCATGGTTAACCATGGTATGGGCTTTATTGTTATATTGTTAAAAATGAATAAGTTGCTGCACAACTGCTAATAACATTTGTAGCTATTGAAGATAAGGCAACAGTAAGGGGTAATCAAACCACGTTCTACCAAGTATAAAATGACTATGTAAAATGACATCTGTAAATCAAACCTTAATTAGCCTGGTGTCATTTACAATAACTGGTGAACCCAAGTTTTCCTCTGGAGCACTGCCCTGATGGAGCAGGCTGATGGCATAGTCAGACGGGATGTTCTGGCTGTAGCTTGGATACAAGGCTGCTGCTGTGCCCCTGAAAATGCCTGTTGCACCTTCATTTCTGCTTCCATTGCTGCTCATGTCATTGCTTTCTTACCCTGGTATCTGTCTGTAATATCTGGGCTTAAAAAGCTTGTTTAAGGATAAACCTTTTGGAAGAATCCCTTTCCATAGGTTAGGAGGTTGAATGTCCTCCAGGTCAGAAGGTCTGTGGAGGTGGTGTGGTTCTGCCATTTTGGGTCGAGTGCTGTAAGTGGGGAAGGGGCACAGAAGAAAATCTCTATCTATGAAAGAATTAGAGGCTTGGGGGAAATGCCTGATGGTGTAAGAAATGAAGAACTCGATTTATTTAGCCTGCATGAAAGAAGAGAGAAATGCTTTGATTACACTGCATAATAGAGAAAACGCAAGATACGAAAGGGCAGTTTAATCTGTCAGAAAGCAGATAACAAGAACCATGGATATGAAAGCTAGACGTGTTCATCTTGGAAATAAGGCACATATCTTTTTAACAATGAGGCTGATTAAGAAACTGCAGAAAAGAATGATGAAGTTTCCATTTCCTGATGCATGCGACTTAATTTAAATTGAGTCACCTTTCAGGGAGAAATATGTTAGTCCAACACAAGTTACTGGCTTATACAGGCCTAACTGGATGAGATGGAACAGACATGGTTTACTTTTTCGTAATACCTCTAAAATATAAGAATTAAAAAACCACTGTCCTGTGGTTACTACTGAAAACTTAGTACTACAGAAGCTGGTATAAATCCATTTCATATCATCTTATCTTATCTCATCTTTCATTGCACTCTAATTTAGGATAAAAACATATGATTCCAGTAGGTAATCCAGGTTTCTCTCTCCTATTTTGTAGCTATACAATTGGGAGCGTTTTTATTATTATCACCATTAAGGCTTAAGCATACGTTTAATGTGCACTTAAACACTTTTTTTTCAACTTGCAGCCTTAATCATCGTAGTGTAATAAGAAGTGAATCATTAAAGTGCAGCAGATTAGTTCTCAGAGCTTCTGCACCTTAGGCGGTGATGCCATTAATTCATATAAACCAAACAGCGCTGGGCCTGGCAGGTATTTGGAAAGGAGACCTCCAATGCAAATATATGCTGTTTAAATTAACTTCTGTTGAGGCTACGCATGTACTTACTAAACGTGTGCACTGCATTTAAACATAGAGATGGAGAGTAAGCTAGCAACAAGGTAGGAGGACAGTAATTTAATAGGTGCAGCACATAGAATGTAGGAAGAAGGTGCGAAATGAATGATGGCATGAAAGATAATGTGCAAGGTATGAATCAGATTTCAAATGAACGTTCAGTATAAGTACATTTTTCGTAAATTCTTCAATCTCTGATTTTTTCCATCTAAATACTGCAGAAATTATTTTCTGTCTGCATACTTCAAATTCATTCCATGAATATTACATTTGCTGAACCAAAATCTCTGTGTTTTTTCTGAACTATGCAGAAAAGTCTTTAACCTTTACCGTCAACTGCATTCTCTCTAACTGGGCTGAAACAGAAAGGTTACATCTGAAATGTCTCTAAGATCATGCTTGTACTATCGACATGCAACAAACCCAGGGAACAACTTGTTACCAACAATTACTGAGCATGGGTTTTAACGAGGTTATAAAATAAGCAGCTAAATAGACCTAAAGAAGGCTCTGTGGATTTAGTTTCCCGGGCATGTTCTTCAGTATATTATAAAGTGTTAATGTTGGTCAAATCTTTGCCATATTTAGACCTTTATGAAGTTTCCCGTGTTTTCTCTCTGTGCAGGTTTCCCAGCATCATTCATTCAATGGTGACTCTGTTCCGCTTTCAGGCTATTCTTCTTTCAATCAAACTTTTCAGGACTTAAAAACTTGGTATCTCTGCTTCTCTGTCAAATATGGTTGAAACTGGCCTAGACTAAGGAGTGCTCACTGTGGAATAGGTAGAGAGATGCAAAGGCACAGACAGTGTCATCTCGTGTACTTTGTCCCCGAAGGAAACCGTATTAAAAAAGGGATTGGCCATTTATACCAAGGACAATAATACAAACTATAATTAAAAACAATAAAGCTATTGGAAGGCATATTAAACCCTGTACTTCAGAACTTAAGCTACACTCTAGCTGTTAGAGAGGATTATAGCTCTATATTAGAGCAAATAATTGATTTTTTGGGTCACTTCACATTCACTACCAAAAAAACCCCAGACCAGAAACATAAAAAAACCATCAACTAGTTTTTCTTCTCCCTGTTCTTGATTTTTTCCTGACTAGAACAATTTTACGATAGTAACCAGAGTTTCTCAAAATCATTGAGGGTGTCTAAGCTTGTTCTTTTGTGTAGCAAAATGATTTAATACAGAATTATTTCATCTATCTTTCACTAAGAAGAGAAGCAAGGTGCGGGTCACAGAATACTTAACTGATGGCTGCTGTGAAGCTTTTTACTTCTTCCTCATGGTGTCTGTCTTCATCTTAAGATTTGGATAGAGGTGGATACATGGCTTGGGGGATGGATTGGGATCTGGCCTAGGCAGGTAATGTCTATGTTCCACATATAGCACACCACAGGCTCTGGAGACCTTCCTTACCTATAATAACTGATGGTTTGATTGAGATGTGACTTTCTCCACTGACTATAAGAGCAATGAGGGTCTGACAGCCCTGGTGGTAGGTGGTCTAAATTGCTCACCAGTCTCTTGACCTTACGTTCCCTAAGAGATGAGATACTTAAATAAGGATCTCGTGTTGGGCAGTGTGAATATGTGAATTTATAACCAAGGTGAAATTCTCCAGGATGAGGGCTACGTTTGCTGGAGGGAAAATTCCTGCTGCTGAGGCAACACCTCTTTGGCAGTCCACTGACACCTCCTTCTCCTGTGATTAAGGGTCCTGTGACAAGTGTTTACTTCCTTGAAACTGCATTTGATTCAACGGTTTTAGTGGGAAATGGCTGTGAGCTCTTCTGAGAAATCACTATAGGAGACTGATGTGGGGTTTGCTTTGATACCTTTCTTTAGCAGGGTATCTTCTCAAGGTAAAGTAGAGGCATGCAGAGGTACCCAGGTGGGTGCCACACTATGCTATTGGCTATGGAAAGGGTGGTGAGACACTGGAATCAGTTGCCCAGGAAGGTTGTGAGTGCTCCATCCCTGGCAGTGTTCAAGGCCAGGTTGGATGAAGCCTTGGGTGGGATGGTTTAGTGTGAGGTGTCCCTGCCCATGGCAGGGGGGTTGCAACTGGATGATCTTGAGGTCCTTTCCAGCCCTAACTATTCTATGATTCTATGATTCTATGAAGCACTGACTATATCTTGCTCCAACCAGGGAAATGCTCCTGCTTCTCGGAGGGTATCCCTGACCTGCCTTAAGCATTGGCTTCATAGAATCATCACAGAATGGTTTTGTTTGGAAGGGACCTTTAAGGTCATCCAGTTCCAACCCCCAAACACAGGCAGAGACACCTTTCACTAGACCAAGTTGCTCAAAGCCCTATCCAACCAGGCCTTGAGCTTGTGCCGTAATGTGGTTCTGCTTGTCTTGCTGTGCCAGGTAGCATTGGACTGTGCTACTATCTTCCATCTCCCTGTGCCTCATCTATCTGGGAAATGGGGCTAAAACCTACTAATGTCATAGTGCCTGTGAGATACTTGGGATTATATTTGTAAAAATACCAGTTCATATTGAAATGAGAAATGAACATGAGCCGGCAATGTGTGCTCGCAGCCCAGAAAGCCAACCGTACCCTGGGCTGCATCAAAAGGAGCGTGACCAGCAGGTCGAAGGAGGTGATCCTGCCCCTCTACTCTGCTCTTGTGAGACCTCACTTGGAGCATTGTGTGCAGTTCTGGTGTCCTCAACATAAAAAGGACATGGAACTGCTGGAACAAGTGCAGAGGAGGCCACGAGGATGCTCAGGGGCTGGAGCACCTCCCGTATGAAGACAGGCTGAGGAAGTTGGGGCTGCTCAGCCTGGAGAAGAGAAGGCTGCGTGGGGACCTCATAGCAGCCTTCCAGCATCTGAAAGTGGCCTATAGGGATGCTGGGGAGGGACTCTTCATCAGGGACTGTAGTGACAGGACAAGGGGTAACGGGTTAAAACTGAAAGAGGCGGAAGTTTAGATTGGATATAAGGAGGAAATTCTTTCCTGTTAGGGTGATGAGGCACTGGAATGGGTTGCCCAGGGAGGCTGTGAGTGCTCCATCCCTGGCAGTGTTCAAGGCCAGGTTGGATGAAGCCTTGTGTGGGATGGTTTAGTGTGAGGTGTCCCTGCCCATGGCAGGGGTGTTGGAACTGGATGATCTTGAGGTCCTTTCCAGCCCTAACTATTCGATGATTCTATGATTCTATGAACTTCAGGTACGAGTGGTACGGTGTCAGCAGGGTTAGATGCTATCAGTATCCTTGAGGCTCTGAGCTTGGCTCTACTTACTGGGAGGCAGTAAGAGAAGCAGGTTTGAAGTTGCGGAATATCATTTAGGCTGGTACTGGTGCATCAGAGTGAGGGAAACCCAAATGGCTCAGCTGTGTTGAGGACTGAGTGGTGCTTTGAAGCTTTGTAGTGTTCCTGTACCTCAACTGTTCAGTATCTGCGCTTTTCAAGCAGACATATTCTGAACTGATCCCGCGTTCCCATTGCATCTCCAGGCAGTGCGGTGTGCCTGTGGTGCACAGCACACTGACAGCTGTGGGTAATGCTTGTGGCCATGGATTTATCCCAGCCTGACAGCTATCCTCCAGCATGGTGCTCAGTAGTAGGTTCCTGTCTGCTGCTTCCTTATCTGTGACAGCTGTGGGCCCTGCAGCTGCCCTGAGGTCTTCTTTTGCCACTGCTCTACTTCATTCACACTCAATTCTCCAAAGCCAACCTGCAGATAAGAAGTTCAACTTCCTTTCCCTATGCAAGAGGTCTGGTTCCATTGGCACGACTTCCACCTGGTTGAGGATCCCAACAGCACCTTCACTGAGACATGAGACAGAAGTGTATGGATCACAGGAATGAGCACTGTATGGACACGCAGAACCACTGAGGGTGGCTACAGCCCTGCAAGAAATTAATGGCAATAACTCACTGCACTAAAATGCATGAAACCTGGCCCAAGCCCTCACTCTGGAAAGCAATGGTAAGGTGTTAGGAGAGAGAGGGTAACCCACTGAATGCTAGAGCAGCATTTCTTCCTTGCCACGTAGCTTTCCCAGGGGTTTGCATGGAGTTTGTGGATAGGTTTATATATGAAAAATGTCCCTAGCACAAGCAGAATCATGTTCCAAGCAACTATAGTATACGTATTTACACAGAAAGCAGTCAAATCATATTTATTGGATTCAGGAATATTAAGTGGACATTTCTTGATATGCATGTTACAGTCACCCCTAAAACCCTCCAAATTCTATACAACAACAACTTAAAGGGACAGGCACTGAATAATAATAACAAACCAAAAGATCTGTCGCTGCAGTTTGTGCTTCCTCTTCACCCATCCACACAGCACATCTGACACTCAAGTCTCCAGTAAAGGATTTTGCAGCTCTAACCACAGATGATTAATACACTGCCACCTCCACCCCATCCCTTCCATGGCAGGCAAAGTGTGAGCTGACTGTGTAATCCGCTCAGATGCTTCATGTAGTGTCCAAAACTCATTGCAATGAGGCTGGATGCCAGTAGATTGGTGGCTCATCTGCACAGTGGTGGCAACAGTTTGCCTTGTGTTTCTGTGCTGTTATAAACATGCATGACTATGGAGGCCATAATTTATAAAAAAAACCCCAAAAGCCATTTCTTCTACAGAAAAATGGATATGTAGGAATATGTACAGTTCATTTCATCTGATGTAGTTCTGGCAGTCAGAAGTAACTGCACTGAAATCAATGCGATACTCTCAAACACGGAGGAAATAGGAAACAGTTTTTTTAATAAAAGAAAATAATAGGAGAGGGCAGACAACCAGTAATCCCAGTAAATTACTTCCTTGGCATTAGTGATGCTGAATTGACTGATTGCAGCAGAGAATTTGGCCAACACTATGACCAGATCTTATTACAGCAAACACTGCTCAGAGCATCCTCATGTAAAACTGGAATATACCTGATCAAAATAAACAGACAAACTGCTTGAAGCAGGTTACAGTTCTGTTTGGTGATAAGATGGTTTTATGACAGAGGAGTTCAGGGCGTGGTACTACAGGACCGTCACTGATGCAGAACCAAATGCCTAAGCTGAGGGACACTACGGGCTTTTCATCACGCTTTCTGCTATGCTTTGTCCTCTTTCCATTTCCAAAGAGCAGGGACAGTGTGGAGGTATTTTGCTTCCTCATATTCCACAGGTCCAGAAGCTTTTAATCTTCACTATTAGACTAGAATAAATACATTAACCCCCCCCCCCCCCCCCAAAACAAACCCAAAACCTGGTTTTTTGTTCTCTTTTGAGGATGAAAGCTGACAGGAAGGCTGGGTTTTGCTGCAGCTCTCCGTATTTGAAATCCAGTAGGAAATTTTGGTACAAGAGCTTAATTTGGACTTGATGGGAACCCAGTTTGCTAGTTTAAGTCACTGTTGGCTGATACAGCTTGAAGTCGTTCCACAATAAAACACTACATTCAGCCGTGAGCCTTATCGCTGGGACTCATCTGACCTTTTCCAGGTAAGCTGGAATTGCTTAACACCGTGGTTACCCCAAAACTAATAGAACCTTTCAGCATGGCTTAGGCTATCACTTCACTTTCCTGACATCAATTTCTAAGATAAAATAGAAGGCTAATTGGTAAATCAGGTGAGTACTTTTTCCTCCCCCCCCCCCCCCCCCCAAGATGTAACGGTCAAATACATTTCCAAATCTAAGCTACCAACAGTACAAAGGTACAACTTTAACACACAAATAAAAGCGGAAGCTCAGCAAGAGGATGAAAGATCAACTAGAATTTAACAGGCCAAATTTATTATTATTGGTTGCCCAGGGAGGTTGTGAGTGCTCCATCCCTGGCAGTGTTCAAGGCCAGGTTGGATGAAGCCTTGTGTGGGATGGTTTAGTGTGAGGTGTCCCTGCCCATGGCAGGGGTGTTGGAACTGGATGATCTTGAGGTCCTTTCCAACCCTGAGTATTCTATGATTCTATGATTAGCATTTGTGGGGATGGGACATGATTGCAGTCACCGTGCCTGAGGTGGTGTGGTCAACTTTAATCAGCATGGTTGAAAACTTCAGGGGGGAAATGGAGATGCAGGAAATGGAGCATAAATCCCAGGCTTCTGAGACCCCCAAATCATTTTTGTCTCGTCATATCATGCTATAACACTGAAATTCTTTTAGAGAAATGCAAGACCATATAGGCTGACTAAAGCATGAATTCTTCAAAAACTACCTGGCATCTGGTTATGAAGCTGAAGATAGACTCTAATAGGATGCTTAGCATATTTTGTTGGATATTGAGATGTGTAGTGAAGCAAAGCCAGAAGGAACAACAGGAGATGATAAAGGTGGGTCAAAGGCTGGACTGTACCCATTGCTCCTTAGCAGGAAGATTTTGGATAAGCAGCAGCAGATGATGCGAATGATGGGTGTGAAAAAGGCTCTTCAAACTGTCAGAGGAATTTAAGATGTAAAAAGAGAGGTGAAGGAGTGAGAAAACTAGTCAGACTCCTCGGTTCAAATCTCTACTGAATGTCCTGGAGACATGAACTCTACCTAAACTAACTACAGAGGATGCATCAGAGCCCAGGCTGTAACATGTTCCAACAACCTGTCTGAATATATGGGAACTATGAAGAGGTGTAAAGAAAAGGAAGCATTATAGCGTGAAGGACTTTTCACTTATACATTTGACAGCAGTTGGGACTGTGAGCACCAGCCTCGAGGCACAGCCCCATACTGCTTTCTGCACTAAACACAGATGAAAAAAATGAGAGTTCCTGCCACAAACCACTTCTAATCTCAGTATAAGGCACAAATATCCTCTAATCACCACCCATGATGTATGAGGTGGGGAACTCCTGTCTGCTTTAAAGAAGTGCACCTCTTGGCAGCATCAGCACCAGGCTCATGGTGATGACCAGCAGGGACATTCCCTTTATGGGCCTCCGACAAAGATGATACTCTGTGGTAGGAAACAGGATGAAGCCAGAGGCACCCAGGAGCTCCCTGGCTGAGGACTCCCCAGGAATGCTGTACATGGAGCTTCCTCCAGAGCTTGGCCAGCACACAGGAATCCGATGTTTAGAAAGCCGTTTTCCTGTCCGTATAAACAATTTGACCACAATAGCCCAATTCCTGGCTCCGAGGCCTCATTTAAATGTTGGTCAGTCGAGGCCCACAATTAACATTTAATTAGTAAACTCATTACAAAGGCAGGAAGTCTCAGACTTTCCCTTCATTCTCTGTCAGGCCTCCGAAGGGAAGGACCAGACCCGTTTCTGGCTTTCGATTCAGCAGACGGGTAGGGTTTTTTTTGCTCCCTCTCCTGACTTCCCTCTGCTTGCAGAACAGTTGCTTTCCCTGAAGCAGACAGGCATGACCTGAATACGTTGAATGTTTGGCTGGAAATAATCTATTTAACATAAATATTTCCATCTAAATTCTGCCCTGGATGGTTTCCTCAGTGTTCTCAAGGGGCTGAAGTGGTTTTCAGGGATGAGGTGTTGAGGATCCTGGTTGCCTGCACTCACAAGTGGTAGAGGAACAGCCAAAACTATCTGATTCAGTGTGTGATGCTGGGAGGTTATGTCAATTGTCTGTGACAGCCAGGAGAAAAGCATCTTCTTGACAGAAATAAGGGAGAACAGTCAGGGTTAAAATCAAGAGAAAACACCAACACAGAGGAAGGAAGTGGACTATGCCTGTGATGGAACAGGTACAATGGCCCTTTCCCCAGTGTGGGAGAGGAACTGCTAGTTAATACTGTAGATTACCTGGTGGGATGTTGTTCATCCATCCATAGGGTATAGGACCCCCACCTTCGGCCACCCAGTTACTTTTCATGTGATTATTCGT
This sequence comes from Lathamus discolor, assembly GCF_037157495.1. Classification (NCBI taxonomy): domain Eukaryota; kingdom Metazoa; phylum Chordata; class Aves; order Psittaciformes; family Psittacidae; genus Lathamus; species Lathamus discolor. The sequence goes on from NC_088884.1 coordinate 1,294,313, forward strand.
AGAATATGAACTACAGGTAGAACTTGTTTTTAAACAATGCTAAAAAAGTCTGAACTTCCTTATTTGGAGGATGACAAGACAGCCCATGGCAGTTTTTTTCCAGCACTTATACTGCTCTATGGAAATTTATTCACCTGATCGTGCCCCGGAGTAGAGAAAAAAGTAAAGAAGTCAACACAAAAAGTGACAATTGCAAAACAGGTTTTAAAATATAACTTATTTCTTTTTTTCCTCATTATCTATTTTTCATTGCAGCGCAAAGCAGAGTTTAAAAAGTCTGCTGGATGGAATGGTACGTTTTGCATTTTTGCAATTTTGAGGAGATATTCGTGAAGTAAACTGTATTTCTCTCAAAATGGAGAGCTGTAGTGCTAGCTGTGCCACCAGTCATACAAGGATTGTATCCTTTTGCAAAGAGGGACTGTGGGAAGCAGAAGACACTTGAGTTGTGAGACTTGTTGAGTTGTCTTCCCTATAGAATCATAGAATAGTCAGGGTTGGAAAGGACCTCAAGATCATCCAGTTCCAACCCCCCTGCCATGGGCAGGGACACCTCACACTAAACCATCCCACACAAGGCTTCATCCAACCTGGCCTTGAGCACTGCCAGGGATGGAGCACTCACAACCTCCCTGGGCAACCCATTCCAGTGCCTCACCACCCTCACAGGAAAGAGCTTCCTCCTTATATCCAATCTAAACTTCCCCTGTTTAAGTTTTAACCCGTTACCCCTTGTCCTGTCACTACAGTCTGTCTTTTGTCAGAGATGAGGAGATTTCAAGAATTTATTTTTTCATCATATTAATGTTCAAAATCATCATCATCCTTTCTGTGGAAGGCAGGGAGGTTGGAACCGGATGATCTTAAGGTCTTTTCCAACCCAAACCATTCTATGATTCTATGTTGTGATCTGGCCACTGAAGCAGCAAATTGGCTTTGCATTCATTGTTTTATCCCATATTACATCTTTAATTCATTGTTTTGTCAACATTACATCTTTAACATTTTTTTTTTCTCTTATGTCCACAGAACTGGAAAGAGATAGCTGACTTGCAGTGATTTATGGGAGTGCTTAGCCTCGGTTTGTTTTGGTTTTGCACAAGTGTTAAAAAAGCATTTATTATCAGGCAAAGAAGATCAATGTGCTAGGACAAGGACTTGAAAAAATCTGTTCCTTAAGAGCCTTTCACAGGTCTCTGAGTATGGACAAGTTATTGAGGCTACTTTTTTTTGTTAGGTATCTAGGTCAATAGTTAGCAGATTTTTGTTGGAACATCCTGTTTCCTCTATATTTCTTCTGCAGAGAGAGATAAGCTACTGCACTCATTTAGCCAAGGCGTTTACCCCCAGTATAATCCACATCAATTCCACTTACTTGGTTAGATCATGGGGTGAGCAGAGGCACAACTTATACCTCCCATTGGTGCTTTGAAATTTATTCCAAGCAGTAGTTTTGACAGTCATCCAAAGGATGTGGAGACAAATATGGTTGGACCTTACAGTGCCTTGTGACCCTGTGGTAGCTACCTGACCAGAAGTACTCATCTGTAAAGTAGATATCCACACTTGAGCAAATCACCTTGGATCCCTTGCTAGAAAATGGAGAAAAAACAAAGAGTAGGGTGTGATTTACCTCCTTCAAAGTGAAGAAATCAGATGTTTTCCTCCAATGACTAGATCTTCTCAGACAGTAATTGTATCCTAGCCATCCACTCGGAGGTAGGATCCTACATCACAGTCAACCTAGACAAGCTGCATTCATCCAATGTGTAATATATCTGAATGCATGTAATTTTGTTATTAGTGTTGTATGGTATTGTGTTTGCTGTGATCAGGGCCTTAGGACTCACCAACGAAAAGAATCACTAAATAGACAGTTCCTGACTGTGAGATTTTAGAGTTCGTGGGTCAGACTGTATCAAAACCCAGAGAAGTGGCTCAAGACAGGACAGTCTAATTCTCCTTCCTGAGCCTTCATTTCTCTCTACTGACTGCAGAAAGTCTTGTGTAGGTAGCTCAGATGTAGATACATCCATGAAATAAAACTAGGCATATCCCACCCCTCACCTAGGTGCCTGGGGCAGTCCAAAGCTTTAAGCACTGGATGGAGATCCATCTACATGCCATTAGACAGCATTTCTCCTGAGTTCTGCACATCTCCAGTCTACAGTATAGCAGGTCAAAGAAGCAAATATAAATGAACGGTGGAAGAATGATCTGGCTTGTGGATGGTATCCCTGAGAGACTTTGCCACTGCAAGTTAAACTTTAAAACTCCTCAAAAAGTAGCTCTCTTTTCAATGTCATTGTTCTTGGTGCCTGAAATAAAATAAACCCTGGCACAAGATGATGAGCTGTTAGGCTGAGCCTGTTGGTTTATAAAACACATGATTCCCTGAAACAGTAAACGACTGGCCTCATAACATATGTGCTGCAAGTAAAAGTATAGTCCTAGTTGCATCAGTTAACTTTCCTTTTACTATTCTTTCTCTCTTCTTTCTTTTTTTTTTTTTTTTTTTTTTTTTTTTAGTTTGTTTTAAATTAAAATTAAAATCAGGAATAGAAATAAAACAGACCAGAGTTCATGACCTGTTCAGGAATGCAATTAGCCCATAAAAATCATGACTGGGATTTGTTGCAAGGTAGAAACATGATCCCTTAGAAAAAGTTGCCCTTTTGCAAAGTACCAAACGATCGGGAAGAACAAAATAAGGGAGAGATGAGCGGTTTTTAGTTTTACCCCGCTTCCCTCCCTCCTCAGACCAAAAAGAGCTGTAAAAGAAAAGACCCATCACCTCCTGTAGTCAAGTTTCACAGCAAACAAGAAGTCCTGAGCAACTCTGTGATTACTTTTATCTCCGTAAGACTAATCCCATGATAAACCTGTTTCCTATACTTGATGTACCACTATTTTACTAGTCCTGAATGCATCAGGCACATTGTGGATGGCTCACTACGAACAAACAGAACCTGACAGTTTCCTTCCTTAAAATAAACAGAAGTGGTACTTAGACACAGTTCAAAGAGTTTAGCGCTCCCAGAATGGCTATTATTACCCTCGAGGTGGGCAAGTAGACCCAGCTTTTCATTCTAGTGAAGGCACCTTTCTTAAATTTTTCTCCCTTCCCATTGTCATTGGCAATAAAATCACTATATAATTATCGACCCTGCCTTTTTACAGTCCTCTGCTTCCAGTTGCCATGCAAAGTGGCCTGTTTACACCACTCTTTGTTTCCTTCCACCTCCTTTTCTGAGAAGAAGTCCTGCCGTTCAGGCTTCTCAGAAAGCCTTTTAGCAATGCCTCCCTCTATCCTCAAAGCTGCACAGCACTGGACTGTCAGCCAACAGCGGGAAAGAGTGTATTTTAAGAATAATATGACAGTGACCTTTATGGGGCCTTTGATCCAAAGATTTCTGAGGCTTAGCAGTTATCAGTGATGTGGAGCGAACCTGTCTACATATTCCCCTAGAGGCTTTTACTCGTGAATGGTCACAAATTCTGTAGTTCCTACAGTGGAAATAAGCTTTTTAAGAGACCTTCAGTGCCCTTGTCTACGCGGAGTTCATTAAAGAAGTGCTGTGAAATAGAGTGTAAAATAAAGTGAAGTTGCTATTCCAAATGAAACTCTTATTTAGAAACTCTTTCATCATTAGGGTCAGTTTTCATCCTATTTAGTGTAAGGAACCTATTTAGTGTAAGGAAACCAGAGTTTCTAGGACCTCTAGGTTATGCACCAAGTGGACAGATAGAAGGGAATTTGTATCCTCTAATATCCAACATCAGCAATTCCATTGACGTACTGGAACAAGCCCAGTGGAGGGTCACCGAGATGGTGGAGGACAGGAGAAACTGAGGGTCCTGGTTTGTCTCAGTTTTAAGAAGTTGCTGTCATGAGACCTCACCGGGAGCATTGTGTGCAGTTCTGGTGTCCTCAACATAAAAAGGACATGGAACTGTTGGAAAAAGGCCAGAGGAGGCCACGAGGATGATCAGGGACTGGAGCACCTCCCGTATGAAGACAGGCTGAGGAAGTTGGGGCTGTTCAGCCTGGAGAAGAGAAGGCTGCGTGGGGACCTCATAGCAGCCTTCCAGTATCTGAAGGGGGCCTATAGGGATGCTGGGGAGGGACTCTTCGTCAGGGACTGTAGTGACAGGACAAGGGGTAACGGGTTAAAACTGAAACAGGGGAAGTTTAGATTGGATCTAAGGAGGAAATTCTTTCCTGTGAGGGTGCTGAGGCACTGGAATGGGTTGCCCAGGGAGGTTGTGAGTGCTCCATCCCTGGCAGTGTTCAAGGCCAGGTTGGATGAAGCCTTGGGTGGGATGGTTCAGTGTGAGGTGTCCCTGCCCACGGCAGGGGGGTTGGAACTGGATGATCTTGAGGTCCTTTCCAACCCTAACTATTCCATGATTCTATGATTCTAAGAGAAGATTCAAAATCACATCTTTCGACATCAGGTGTAGCAGCTACCTTATGGGGGTGTGTACAACAGACCAAACCAGACTCTTCTCAGAGGTGCACAGCAACAAGAGTAAGGCAACAGTCAGGAGAGCTCTGATAAGATATTATGGACATTTTTTCTTTCACCTTGAGGTTGGTCGAACAGTGGAGGAGAGGCCCATAGGGGCTGTGAAATCTCAGTCCTTGGAAATATCTTGGCTTTCTCCATAAATTGCATCCCACCATCCTAATAAAGATATCTGAGGTAGCTGTATTTAATGGTCCTGATGTGTGTCTCTCTCAGGTGGCTGTAGGGTGACTCTAGCCAAGCACCTTAGCCCGTTGGATGTGTAAAGTTAACTGAGATGGAATATATTCCCTGTCACCTGAGACTAACCCTGTAATGAATAGAAGTACCTGTTTCTCTGTTACCTACAGCAACAGCTGAAGACATGCACGCTCCTAACACCTCTGTTAAACCCAGGGATTGCTCTGTTGCCTTCACATAGGCCCATGCTTCTTGAGACACCTTGGGTATCTGAGCCATCCCCAGAGACTTGCAAACATGACACGGGGCATCTCAAGTGGCACTTCACTCCCGGCTGTGGGCAATGAAGTCGAGCCCATGCTGTTAGATGGGATAAACTCGGGTTCATGTGTCTTTCCAGTAAGCACATGAAGAAAATGTACTGCCTCAGGCACCCAAGATCCTAAACACCTGAATAAAGACAGACATTAATATACTATTGTGTACCTTATACATTATTAGTGCCCTGCAGCTCCTATTGTAATACATGTGAGTAATTTTCCCAGGAAGTGGGTTGCTTTTTATTGCCATGTCCTCTATGGAAAATGTCTTTCTGCTGTTAAAAAGGAGGAAAAACCACTGGAAAATTACAGCTTTGTTTTCATGTGGAATGCTTTCAGAGTTTTAAGGCTTTCAGGTTCCTGACAAAAATTCCCTTTTCTTCAGAGAAAGTGCATGCCTCTTCTGACAAAATTCATGCAAGTCCACAATTGTCACTTTAGAATCACAGCATCATTTAGGTTGGAAAAGACCCTTAAGTCCAGCTGTAAACCTGACACTGCTATGTCCCTTAGCATCACGTGTACGCATCCTTTAAACACCTCCAGGGAGGGTGACTCAGCTACTTCCCTGCGCAGCCTGTAGTGATAGTCACAAGGAAAATGTTTTGCCCATACCTTAAGAACGCGCCAAAGAAGAGATCTCTGTAAAGAAGCCCATTAATTTTGAGCTTATAAGTCCCAAGCGAATGCCTTAGATCCTTTAATCAACAGCTCCAGAAGGGTCAAAGCTTCAGAGAGGTGTAAATAGGTAAAGGCTGTAATTCACAGTATGCTTGAAGGAGAAACTGAATGTTTGCTGGCGCTGCCGGGTTTGCCCCAGGTAGGAATAGGGTGAAGTGTGATTGCAGCAGCCCTGTTGACAAACTAACTTGTGCAGAGACTGTGTTTAGCTCATATTTTCAATGAATGTTGCTGATTCGGCTCTTTTGGTTAGAGGGTGCAAGCAAAACCAACGCAAACAAAACCCCCCGAAGTTTAACCAACAGAGATGTGCCAGGGACCATCCCACCTCTACTGTCATTTCAAGGATGTCTTTGTCTGCCCACACTGCTGTTACCATGGTATGATGGTATCCTCAATGTGTGAAGTGGCCTTGTGTCAGGTTTAGTGACACAAGGGACATACAGGGAAGCTTCAGCTGTGAAGAAACCTCCCAGCCCATCTCCCCTGCATTGGAGTCCCATTGGCAGCAGACCCATGGGAAGCTCTGCTGTGGCCTTTCCTGGGGCTGAAACTCCCTGGCTTTATTCATTTCGGCATACTAACAGTAGGCAGAGGGGATATCAGAGTATGCAATACATATTTCCCATTGCATGGCTGCATGGAAAAGAAAAGGCTGGAATGAATGGTATAAACCATATGTTTAAAATAGGATTGTCTCTATGAGTTTGTCAGTGCCAGCAAAGATTCACCTGTATAACTCGGCCTTAATTTTTCCCACATTGCCAAGGCTGGAATAACCTGAAACACTGATTATGCTGTGGGTGCTTCGGAGACTTCCTAATGTACGCATGTGTATGTGTGTGTGTGTGTAATAATCCCCTTTTTATAGCTGGGTAAACTGAGGCACAGGAAGGTGATGCTAACCAATGAGAGTGCTACAGCCTGTGAGAGAAGCCAGCTCTCCTGACTCCTCAGTGCTTGCCTTTTAACCACTAGACCATGAATCCTATTTGCTTTGTTTTCTTGGGTTTTGGGCATGTTTGTTTTCCCCTTTCCTGCACCTAATGATGCTGGTCCATTGCAGGCAGCAGACAGCTGACAGATTACAGGGAGCGCCTGGCTAAAACGGGAGGCAGGATGCTTCATCAGCTCCAGGGCCATTTAACTTTTCTCCTATGGTGTGGGTCTGAGTCCCTCCCACTCATGCTCATATAACATCCCTGGGGCAAGGACAACAACCGCCTGAATGGAAAAAGGAAACATTTCCTGTGCATTTAACTACTTTTAGTGCAGTTTGGCACCTTCAAAGAGAGCAGCGTGCTTAGCTAAGTCAGCCAGCACTCAGCAGCTCTTCAGGAGCTTGTGATTTTGGTGGACAAATCCATCAGAAACTACACTTTGGGAGCATAACTCAGCACTTCCAGGGAGCTGGGAAACGCTTGTTGACCTCTCTGATACCCATGAGCCCAAACTGCTTATCAAAGTGGTTTTAAACAGACCACCCTACTCGGGCTGGTTTTCACTGTCACTTAACACAGCTTTATTTTAGGGTCCCCCTACAGCGCTCGTTACAATCTATGTGCACAGGTACTGATGAATCATCTTCACTTCCGTCCTTCTCCATCCTCCTACTGAAGGCTCCAGTTCACAGATCAGAGAAAAAGAGAGGTGCAGAGAGACGCTGCCAGCAGTGCCTGAGGAGCCACTTGCACCTCAAAAGCATCTGCAGAACTGTTAAACCACAGTCGTGCCTAGCTTACTGGCAGGGAGGACTGGCCTAAGCCAGTGAAGCAAAGCGTTGCAACTGCTTAAAGTGTGTGTCTAGGCATTGGGTTTTGGCTTTTTCCTCCTCTTTTTTTTTCCAGCTGGACACTCACATGGTTTTTCCAGTGTTATCCTATCGGAAAACAAAACTGTAATGATTTTGTGTACACAAGAAACGTTGACTGGTGTTTTAAATCCTTATATGAAGCTTTTTCCTGCTTTGATGTCTCATGCAGTTGCATATCCACATATGCAGTGCGTATCACTGACCTTAGTGCAGATTTGATTTCCACTAATAGTACACTCAGCTGAAAGGTGGACTTTGGGTTCAAAAGGCTGAAATGCCTTAAAAGTTGTACTTACATCAGCCCCAGGAAGAAACCTCAATATATTTTAAATATCCCAGAAGTGCTTTCTGGGTGTCTACTATGGTCCAAATTGGTTGCCAAAACTCCACTGTACTTACTGTTGTCCAACCCCAGCTCAAAAGTAGGTCCTGCTCCAAAAAGCTGAGTAGCGGTTTTGAACCCAGGCTGTATAAAGGTATTGAACAGAGTGAAAGGTATTGAACAGAGTGGTATTTCCTTGGAGAATAGGACCCCTCCTCCATGCAATATTGATCCCAAAACCTGGGCTCCCTGCAAAGTCTGCAGAGAGAAAACCTCCTTCACTGACTCATCCTCTGCCCATTAACTTCTGCACATGTAGGCAGTGAGATACATACCCCTGACCATACCTCTTCAGGCAAATGAACTTCTCTTATGCTTATTTATGAGGATATTTTGTCTATCAGGTTTAAGGACCTGTAGCTGATGCTGTAGGACAAATAATAACACTAAATGGATACAGACTAGGGAACACCTGAAATGTCAGTATTATCTCGGATGCCAGAGGCAAAGCACTTTACTGGGATTATTCTCATATTATTTTTCCATTAGAGATTCTAATTAAAATGCAAGCCCTGACTGAGCTGGGCACTGCTAACATACAGCCTCTGATCAAGAAAAGCTACGGTTTTAGGTCCTACTGCGTTAAGGAAGGTTGTGCTGCATCTGAATGGGTCTTACTAACGTCAGAAGGATGAAAAAGAGAGAAAAACTGGGTATAAGAGCTGGAGAGCCTCTTCCATCTGCTTCACCTCCCCCAAATGAGACAAGATGTTGTATGGAACATTTTCTCTCCTTTTCTGTTTCCCTTTCTCGGGGAAGAGGGAGAGACAAGCAGTTCTCAGTGGTAAGAGATTTCACCACCCCACAAAAGCAGGGCTCTTCCGCTGTCCCCGGGAATGATGCAGCATCCCTTCCTGAAGCATGTGAGTGAGGCCACATGGTAAATGTCACGGGAGCTGCGGGTCTGCGCCGCAGTGGGTGAGAAAGAGCAAGAGTGGGGACAGTCCTGCTGAAAGGAGATCCTGTGAATGAGGTGTGACTGAAGCACGGGGTGGCCCTGAGGCAGCCTCCTGCTATTTAAGGGGCAACCCGGGAGATGCACGTGGCTTTTAGCAGCATCAGTGGCATTCTAATCCTTTCACAAGCTCAAGAGAGTTTGGAAATGAGGGAACGAGAAAGCTCTGCTTCATTTTGCTCACTGGATTTTAGTAGCTAACCCTTTTTTCAGGTTTTTCTCCAAAAAAGTTTTTTTTTTGCTGACCACATTTGGCCCCTCGGGCAAGTCCGTCAACCAGCTAGGCTTAAGTGAAGCTGTTCTTGGTGCAAATCCCATCAAATTCTGAATCTTCTTTTTCCCCCCTACTTTTCTCAGGGGAAATGATATGTTTGAAAGAATCACAGCTTTTGCTGAAGTGCTGCACTGCTGTAGGATAACGGAAAGAGTCCCTGGTCACTAAAAAGTGACTTCTGAAGCTAAAGTTTCTTCACATATGATCTGTCTCTTGCCAGGACTGTGTGGTGTCAAAGGAACAAGAGTCAGCATCCTTCTCGAGTAAGTCTGCCTAATTTATTGTGCCATATCTTCTCTGGGGAGAATTTCATACAGCCTTGTATGAAACCTGACAACTCTGAATAACTCAGACTCAGTGAGACATTTCTGACTGGAGGTGGAAAACGCTTATTCATTCAAACTGAGATGTTCTGCGAAAAAAAAACCCCAACAATCCACAACCCTCCCCCCCCCTGAAAAAAATAAAACAAAAAAATCCCCAAAGAAGCTGGTCTGGTTGAATTTCCTATTCCAAAATTTAAAAGAAATGCTTTCAGAACACAATTTTGACCTTTCTTTCCCAAAAGACACGTTAAAATGAGAGCAATTTTTGTTTGAGCTGTTTAACCCCAGTATTTCCCTAATACCTAAACCACTTCTGAGTATGAATCCAGATCCTCAAAAGGACCCAAGTGCTTCTCTGCCTTTTAGGAGGAGACAGATGCATCAGGCTTCTGCCTAGCAGGGTTTCAGGGACATCTGCCTATGGCAGGAACACACACAAGTCGCCCACTGAACATGGGTTTGAGCCCAGTTTTCTCATACCCCATAATAATTACCAATTCACATATGTTTCTTGACCCATGATATGATGGAGGTGTCTGCGGATGGTCGATGTGCCTCATCCTGGGGTTCTGCTGTGTGAGGAGGTTTCTAGCACACCCCAAAGCTTTGCCCACCACAGGACTCGATGTGCCCATGGGTTGTGTCCGTTAGAATCTGGTCCTGGAGCAGAAGAGAGATGCCAGAATGACAACAAATGGGATGTCTATTATTCCAGAGGAAGATCAATCAGGGGCAAAGAAATGAAGCTTGTGTGTGATGCATGAAGCTTCGCAGGACCCGTTCTGGGAACACCCCAAAGCTGATGCAAAACTATTCAGTATTTTCCAGAACCAGGAATCCCATCCTAGCTTTCAGTGAGCAACCCTTGCTTGAGCTGCAAACTAGTCCTGCTGCGCTCTCCTATGACATGGGGATGTGCCTGAATCTTCTGGTTTTCGTTTTGCTTTTCTGATTTCAATAAATATTTACCCCATCTTAAAACAGAGGAGCACCAAAACACCAAATCAATCCTAGGGATAAATAAGACAGAAGTGACTAACAGAGGGTCAGGCTGCTGTCAGCTACAGAAAGCACTGGTGATGGGAGTCAGACAAGTCTGGGGGTGGAAGCTGTGGTTGAAGAGAAGGTCATTTTGCCAAGGCAGGGGAGGTATGACTATTTACACCAGCTGAGGATCTGACTGTCTACAAACAGGAGCGATGCTGATGCTAAAGGTCACATAGGGCACTCATGAGGTCTGCTGGATGGAAACACTTTTCTTTCCACTACTCACCCAAGCAGAAAGTCAAACAGAGAAACCTGTTATTTCTTGATTCAGTAATCCTGCTGCACAGTCCATCTTCCCTGCGCTTTGACAATCCCCTCGTGAGCCCTGACCTCTAATTTTGCCCATGTGAGTTCATCAAGAGCATGGAATGAGCAGCAGTTTGAGGTGGATGCTGAATGTGATGGCTTACCTCTCAGATGGAAGATGTACCATTTGGAATGTGGAGCTGGGAGCACTGAGCTGGTGCTGAATGATGGGGAGGAAATAGCTGTGATATTAGCACGGTTTATTAGCTTGTGTTCAAGTGCACTAGTGCCAGGCAGCTTTCCCCTGCTTGAGGCTGATTTCATCTCCGCATTCCCAAGTATGTTCATAGGTGAGCACTTTCTCTCATGTAAGAGAAAGGTTCCAATCAAGCTGTGGGCACAGCTGGGATGTACAGGTGTGGTTTACAAGGAGAGAGGAAAGAAGGGGCTTTAGGTCGTCATTAGCTTCCATCTCCTTTCATTTATGGCCCAAGCTCTTGTGCTCCAAGCCTAGCTGTGTGGCTTTTTGTGCTCAGTAGTGCTGAGGTGTGAAAGAGGTGGTTAGAAGAGCAAGAACGGGTTCAAGGCCAATGCATGATGTGATAATGTTAGAAAGGGGCTGTTTCAACTTCTCCCTTGGATAAACATCTCTGTTGTCAGAAACAACCAGTACCATACTATCAATATAAGGGATCCAGCATTAAAGAAGGAACTTTTAGAATAGAATCATAGAATCATAGAATAGTTCGGGTTGGAAAGGACCTCAAGATCATCCAGTTCCAACCCCCCTGCCATGGGCAGGGACACCTCACACTAAACCATCCCACCCAAGGCTTCATCCACCCTGGCCTTGAACACTGCCAGGGATGGAGCACTCACAACCTCCCTGGGCAACCCATTCCAGTGCCTCACCACCCTCACAGGAAAGAATTTCCTCCTTAAATCCAATCTAAACTTCCCCTGTTTCAGTTTGAACCCGTTACCCCTTGTCCTGTCACTACAGTCCCTAATGAAGAGTCCCTCCCCAGCATCCCTATAGGCCCCCTTCAGGTACTGGAAGGCTGCTCTGAGGTCTCCACGCAGCCTTCTCTTCTCCAGGCTGAACAGCCCCAACTTCCTCAGCCTGTCTTCATACGGGAGGTGCTCCAGTCCCCTGATCATCCTCGTGGCCTCCTCTGGACTTGTTCCAGCAGTTCCATGTCCTTTTTATGTTGAGGACACCAGAACTGCGCACAATGCTCCAGGTGAGGTCTCACAAGAGCAGAGCAGAGGGGCAGGATCACCTCCTTCGCCCTGCTGGTCACGCTCCTTTTGATGCAGCCCAGGATACGGTTGCTTTCTGGGCTGCGAGCGCACACTGCAGCCAGCCCATGTTCATTTTCTCATCGACCAGCACCCCCAAGTCCTTCTCCGCAGGGCCGCTCTGAATCTCTTCTTTGCCCAGTCTGTAGCTGTGCCTGGGATTGCTCCGACCCAGGTGTAGGACCTTGCACTTGTCATGGTTGAACTTCATAAGGCTGGCATCAGCCCACCTCACAAGCGTGTCAAGGTCCCTCTGGATGGCATCCCTTCCCTCCAGCGTATCAACCGGACCACACAGCTTGGTGTCATCGGCAAACTTGCTGAGGGCACACTCAATCCCACTGTCCATGTCAGCGATGAAGATGTTAAACAAGACTGGTCCCAACACCAATCCCTTTTGGCAAACCTGTTTTGATTTTCCCTTTCTGACCTGCCCTGGGTGACATCCCTTCCTCTCTTGTCATCCCCCAAATACACATCAGCTTTTTAAAGTTAATATCTACAGCTTCCTGCAAGTTTGTTATAATATTTAGTGTTTTAAGTCATTGTTGCTCTTTGATTTTACCGAGCTACTGGCTGCTTTGCATTGCACCATTGCAGCTGTGCTGCACTGCACCTTATGTCTGAGAATTCAGACTTCTTTTAATAGGATTCCTTAGAAAGAGCCCTTTTGCATCTAGGCTTAATATAGGGGGCATGATGAAGACTGGACCTCTTCCTCCACTGAACAAAACAGGCTGTGGGCAATGCCTAACCAAACAAGGGGTTATCTCTTCCCTGCCTTCTTACACAGCTATTCCCATTGAAGGAGTATTTTACGTTCATCAGGGACTGTAATGATAGGACAAGGGGTAATGGGTTCAGACTTAAACAGGAGAGATTTAGGTTGGTTATAAGGAAGAAGTCCTTTACTGTGAGGGTGGTGAGGCACTGGAACAGGTTGCCTGGAGAAGTGGTAAATGCCCCGTCCCTGGCAGTGTTCAAGGTCAGGTTGGATGGGGCTTGGAGCAACCTGGTCTGGTAGAAGGTGTCACTGCCTATGGCAGGGGGTTGGAACTGGATGATCTTAAGGTCCTTTCCAGCCCAAAGCATTCTATGATTCTTTGATTCTATGCAGACGTCTTGCTGGTGTGGGAGAAAGGGCCAGGACTGTAGGAGCTGCAGCCCAAACCCTTGTCACTATTTAGTACACAGTATTTCCCCCAAAACCTTTCAGGCTGACCCCAGTACACCTGACTACTGCAGGTGACTCAAAGCATGAAGAAGGGGGAGCTGGGCAGCAGGAGGTGCTTGTGTTTGGCTTTCCTCCTCCTCACTCATACGCATAAGCAGCACTCCAGTACTGCTGAACAGCCTGATTTGGGCACTGCTCATCTCTGTGCTGTGCCAGAGAAGCACCAGAAGGGAATTTTCTCTTCTTTGACTGCATGCTCTCACATCTTACTTCACACCGAAAAATGCCCATGCCCTGTGTCCTGTGTGCACAAGAAATTTTGGCTGTTGCCCATGAGTATGGGAAAAAGAAAATAAAGAAATAAAGCTGTAAAATGCACTTGGTTTCTTTGGCCAGCACTGTCATTGAAAAATGTGCTGCTGCTTTTCCAATTTTCTTTTTCATTTTCAGATTACAGAGCTATTTTTTGTGTTATAATGGAGTCAATTCACAGTTCTAAGCTCCAGAGTTGTGGTTAATTAGTAGCCAGTTTAGGAAATTATGTTATCATTACCTCACCCTTTCTTAGCTTAGCAGCTTTCCTCCTTTTCCACCTCCCCCTGCTTCCCCATCCCCTCCAGCCTTCCCTGCCCAGGGATATTATTTCTGTTAATGACATCTATGTCACACATGCAAACTCAAATCTCTTAAACACACCTCAGCATCTCGGGTCTCCAGTAGTTTGAAAACCCACATGAATTAACTTTTTTGGCATGGAGGCTGATTAAGTCAAACCAAACCCAAACAACATATATGTTGTTCTTTGCTTTCCCCTCACCATGTTGGTTTTACACTGGCTCTTGCCCATGCAGCTCTGTACCAGGCACTGCATCTGATGCTGGGCTGACCTCCATCTGCCCAGTGTTTGTTGATGAGGAACACGCTCACTTCCCTTCTCTGCCATCCTCCCACATGCAGAAAGCAAAGGGGAAAACAAACAGGAGGACAGAGGAAACAACCAGGTCCCCTCAACAAGTGGTGGCAATGTGCAGAATTAAACAGAAAAACCATGGAGGGGGAGATAAAACCCACAACTTAAAAGGGAATTTTCTAGTGGCATACTTTGAAACCAGACACTTATTATTAATGGCAGAGGAGGAAGGGGAGTGGGAGTTCACAGACGGAGACCTTGGGTTTAATGGTTTTATGCTCAGCTCCACACTTAGCCAGTCCTTGTCTGGATCCACATAGTGTCTGAGGATGAAAACCCAGGGCCAGTGCATGGGAAAAGCACTCATCTATCAAGTTTTGGCCCTCTCTCTTTTGTTACTTTCCTTCTATCTATCTATCTATCTATCTATCTATCTATCTATCTATCTATCTATCTATCCATCCATCCATCCATCTATCAGGGAAAAGGATGTTTTAGTTTGTCATTCTTAATGTGTTGGAGGTCTGCACTGTCACATATAGCAAGACAAGGAAGGGATGTGGAAACCTCTGGAGCCCACAGCTCTGAGATGCCAAAGCTTGAGCTGAAGCTCTGAATCATCTCGTCGATGTGGCCACATATACACCCTCTGTAATTAAGCACGAAGAAACATTTGCATCACCCACCCACCACCTGGTTGCCCTTGGTGTGCAAGACATAAGCACTTAACCAAATGTTGTTTTTGCTCTCCTTTTCTACCTCGGATATTTTTTTTTCAAGGTTTAGACATAAGGAAGAAGTTCTTTCCTGTGAGGGTGCTGAGGCACTGGAATGGGTTGCCCAGGGAGGTTGTGAGTGCTCCATCCCTGGCAGTGTTCAAGGCCAGGTTGGATGAAGCCTTGTGTGGGATGGTTTAGTGTGAGGTGTCCCTGCCCATGGCAGGGGGGTTGGAACTGGACGATCTTAAGGTCCTTTCCAACCCTAACTGTTCTGTGATTCTTTGGTTCTACCTTGCTCTCTCACACCACACAATGAACATGTTTGGGTAGATTTTCTCTGTTATCTCCTCTAAGAGGAACTAGATCTAGATTGTGACCTTCAAGACAGCACCTCACACGTTCTCTCTACCTACCCTATGGCAGTTTCCCCTTCTCTGCAGTGTTCACACCTCTCAGGCATTTGCAGACTGGGTGCAGCTGGGTCACGAGTTAGTAATTTCTTCACCAAGACACTCATGGGTTTTGCAGCTTTTGCCAGCCTAAAACCTCTCTGCACCCCTCCTACTCAACAGGGTTTGAAATGCATGTGATAACCCACACACGCTGTCCCTGCAGCTTGTGGGAGAAGGGCTTTTACTCCCCAGCAGTGATCACAATATTGAGACAGGCCAAAATCACCCAGGCTTTCGCCGTATCACATTTCAAGGCAGAACTATCTGTTGGCTCCCAGGCAGTCTTTAGGCTGGGGAAATAGGTTGTGTCTGAAAATATATAAACGCATTACTGAATTTTAAACAGGACCTTTGCACTGAGGACAAATGGAGCCTCAAATCATAGGAGCTGTCTGGAGCCAGCCCCAGCAGTGGGATGTGTGGGGAAGGTTAATACACGTTATTTCTTCCATACGCTTGGTACTAATTCCCACTGAAAATTGCATGAGTTGAAACACGTTATGATTTTCCTGGAAGTATTGTGTGTCTCATTGAACATCTTCTCTCCACAGGTTTGTCCTCACTGAATAGTGTATTTCAAGGGCTTTTATCAGTCACTGTGTCTGTTTTCTCAGGAGGAATCTGCTTTCTCTCTCTGCTGCCCAGGTAGTGTTTCTCGCACGGCTGGAGCTCTGCCCCCACTCATGGGTTATGGTTATTATGATGGTCCCAGAAAGAGGACCTGTGAGACTTTATGGGGGGAAGTAGGAAGGGCAATGTTTCCACAACACTCTGCTTGTCTGGAGTGAGGCATTGAACAATCCATCCGTTTCCTACACCCATCCATTATTTAGTTCCCTATGGATGTCAGGTTTCTGGGGATATTTGCCAGCTGAAGGGTCTGGGACTTCTTCCTGGTCATTCTTAAGGTGGTTTTCAGCATTTCTCAACCGTTATATAGCCATCAAGGTGGATGGTGAGAGCCAAAAGCAGCACTTAAGCTCTGCAGAGTAGTTAACCTGTACCAACGACAGGACCCACTCCTTTCCCTGTTTGCTGCAAAGTGACAACCATGGGAGTCTCATACAGGCTGGAGGCTCAGCAAGATTCCTGCTGGGACCCAGGCCGGGAGCCAGCTCTGAAGCACAGATGGAGCTGGAGGCAATGTCCAGACATGTGGGCTTCTCTTCTGTTAACACACCCAGCTCCGCAGAATCCAACATGCCCCAGGGACAGCGCTGAAAGCTATTGCGAATCCTTGCTATAGACACCCCGTAACTAGTCTAAAGGTTCATTTTGAAAGACTTAATTTGGTGTGGTAGGTTGCCCAATAAAATTCAGAAGATGTTTACTCCTGTCTCGATCTGTCCATAAGGAAAGAAAGGTTATGCTGGTCATTCAGTGAGGTAAAACAGGCTCAGCGTTTCCACTGAAGGCAAACCTCCATGCCTCCCTGCCCTCCTGCCTGTCTCCTACCTCTTGCAGTGCTAT
Organism: Lathamus discolor; assembly: GCF_037157495.1. Lineage (NCBI taxonomy): Eukaryota > Metazoa > Chordata > Aves > Psittaciformes > Psittacidae > Lathamus > Lathamus discolor. Next base: position 1,311,093 of record NC_088884.1, read on the forward strand.
AGAAAGCTTCATATGCTCTGGCATCCTGATGCAAAGCAGAGCTATTTACTTGCTCACAGTTCAGCACAGGAATCTCTTCTGGGGGTGTCTATCTTTTAGGATTTAGATTCGAGGGATGCTGCACTGCGGTCTCAGCTTATTTCTCACACAGCTGGATGCATTGCAGGGGTGGTGTGCATCAGTGCTTTGTACAGCACTCAACTCCTCAGATAGCCACACCGAAAGTCAAAGGGCATCTTTACTGAGTGAGGTGTTATTTCCAGGGGGACAGACACATCTACACCGTGGCTCAGCCTGTTTTGTTTTGAATCCCTTATAAATACTCAGCTGCTGGAATGAGCTTATCATCTGAGAATCTCCTTCTTCTTTTCCCCTCTTCGGAGTAAGTTGTTTTTAATCTTCGTGGCTGTGTGGAAGCTGGAGAAAAAACTAACCCCAGCCACAGAAAGCAAATTAAAAGATCTTTGAATTTTATATTTTGCCTTAGGACTTCTAGGTAGGCTTGCAGTTTTTAACACCTGACAGCTACACCTTGCAGACAAACAGCTTAAAGCACTGATGTCCCGTCCCCTGGGTGAGTCTAAGGCCTGGGGTTTGCAATGTACAGCTCTTTCCTGCTCACGCTCTGAGGGCTGGTTTTAAATGAGTTTAGTTAAAGCAGAAAAGTCTCCCCTGCTGGAGACATTAATAATCTGAAGTAAGTGTCTGGACTAACTCTGTCTCATTCATTTAATTGAACCTCTTGATAAGATGCCTCAGTTAAGCTGACGTGGTGTAAACACCATCCCTCAGGTTGCTTCTCGCTGCTTTCCTGGTGTCACCGTTGGTCAAATATAAACGTGCCATAACTTGCTTGCCCCATTAGCTAACATTGCTGCAAGAGTGTTTAAAAAGCAAAGGAAAAAAGGAAAAAAGAAAAAAGAAAGAAGGTGACATTAAACCAGCTGAAAAAATCTCAGAGACCTGTCAATCAAGAAAGATATTTACTGAAGCTTCTATTGACCCATATATGCTCTTATCTAGAAACCTTTATCTTCTAAGACAATGTTGACTAACAGCTTTTCCTTTACTCTTGTTTCTATCTTAAAAGAATAACAAATAAGCTTAATTCTTCACAAAATCTTTAGCAAATGCCTTTTAAGCCTAACACAATGGTAGTTATTTTAAGAAGGATGGCTAAGCACTGCAACACTTTTCTATTTTTCTGTCTTCGTTTTTCATATTGGAGCACTTAATCACAGCTAATCTTTGTGCACAAGGAAGACACATTAACTTTGTTTGTACAGGTCTGATATAAAAGCTTTCAACTCCTCTGTTCCTGTATTCATCTCCCTGGTAAGCCTTACCATTTTAAATAACAGATAAAGGAAATGCTGAAGATTCAGCGATACAGCCTATCCTTGCTCAAGTAACTGCAGGGACCAGGCTCTGTAAGCAAACTTCCAGCCTAACAGATGAGCCAGCTCAAGCTGAGCATCTGCAAATCCCAGTGGAAGGTTTGAGCTGAGGAGAAGGGCATAATTTATAAGGGCGCATCAATACCCATAATGTATAAGGGTGAGAAGATGCCAGTGCTTAGGGCAGGTGAAAGGAGACCACTTCCCTCTACAACAGGGGACATTCGTATGCCCCTGCTCTCTACAGACACAAGGGAACTTCATTGCCAGGATTGCAGCCACCTCCTGACATTAGTCTGAGTGTCCCTTCTCTGTGTTTTGCTTCAAAGGCTGCAGTAATGGCTTGCTAAAGAGTCTTGTTTTGACAGGGTTATATTCTCCAAGGCTGTGAAGCTGAGGACTAAATCTCGGCTCCACTGAAGTCAGTGAGCCTGAAATGAATAGAATTTCTTTTGGACTGACTCCGAATTTCACTGTTGAGGGTAATAGTAATTTAAATGCCTTTTACAGCCTCTTTACTCTCTCAGAGCAATAAAAGGGGGCTTAGTCCCTGGCTACACCCAAAAGTTGCCCTGCTTAATTATCTTGGAATGGTTAAAGTAATAAAACCATTTGCCTGCTCCCTGCCTCCCTCACACCTACCGGAGCAGATCTGCTGGTATAAATGTACCAATGTGGGACATGAAGGGAATTAAACTGCAGTGGCTTGGGGGTGTTGGCTGGAAGGAGACAGCTGTATGCTAATTCATTAAGTGAGACCTTGTTCCTGGATTTTTTTCTGCCTGATTATGTAGGTATGAATTTAAACTACTGAACTCAGGAGAAATTCTGGGGTTTTGAGCTGGTTGCGTGCCATGGCCACATCATGATTCCAGATCAGGGGGAGACTCAGATATGCACGGAAACCTCTGTGCGTTTACTTGCACAGGAAAGAAGCCTGGACAGGAGGACAAGAGGGAATGATAGTCCCTAATGTTGGCACTTGGGGCATGGAAAGCTGCGCATCCTTGGCTTTCTCTAGGAAAATCAACGGATAAAAAGAAAGAGGAGAGAAGAGATCCCATGGCATCTTCAGTAGGTGTTAAAACACAACCAGAGATCCTCCTTTGCTGACTCGTGGCAATTCTGCATCCTGTTTTGTGTTTGCTAGGATCCAGCAAAACACAAGCTGTAGGTGTTGCTCCAAACTTTTCTGTCTCTCTCCAGACATTTCTGGGAGCTATCTGCAGAGACCAAACTGAAAAACATAGACCGACCTGCTCTAGTGGAAGTGCCCATGGCAGGGGGTTGGAACTGGATGAGCTTTAAGGTCCCTTCCAACCCAGATCATTTCTATTAAAAACATTAGACATACTTTGGCCAGGAACTATTTTAGTTTGCTATGAAGTGCTGTAGTATAAACAAACACATATGTGCAAACAAATGCATAAAGAACATTTGTTTGGTGGTCAGAAGAAGCAAAGCTGTCCTTGCCCTTTCATCCCAAGTTGAGAGGACATTAGATCAGACTGATAAGCATGTAGACTGTTGGTTAGATTTCTGCCCCCCCCCCCTTCTTTTCTTTCTGTTATGTTTCAGTTGTACTATTTCATCTTAACAGTAGCTAGGTACAAGAAGGCTGTGTAACCAACATACTAACCAGCCATATAGAGCCAAAAGGTTACACTCAAAGGCCATATCTATGACAACAAATAGACCATGACCCTGAGGGCGAATGGCACAAAGTGATTCAACCACACAGACTCTTTCTGTCCCTTGTTGCCACGCAGTTCTGCCTCCTCTGCCCTGTTCACTTTTCACATATATGTGATAAGTGTATATCATATATGAGTGTCCTTTGGGGTGCTTTAGGGAATGTTTTCTTGCCTCTTGATGCCGCTCAGGGGACCATGGGTCTCCCATAGATCCCAAATCATATCTGACTATTTAGTGCAAATGTTACAGATACTCCAGGGTTTCACTCCAGGTACTAGGTGCTGGTATGTAGCCAACTGGATGAAGCTCCTAGGAAGTACAGTCACTGCCACTGAGAAAACTGATTGATGGGCCAGATAAAAGTGTCTGCTTTAATGTGAGCTGAGTAAACTTCTAGAAGCTGCTAGCAACATTGCTAACTCCCCAGTAGCTACAGTGGGACTTCACAAGTCAACGCATAAACACCCGAATTCGGATGCTTTAATCTGTGAACTAAATCTCATTCCAAATTCCTACTTGAATACATCTAATACCACTTGAAATGCATAATCTCATTTGTGGACCTGACCCTTGATATCTAAGGCTCTGTATCTTACCTGCTTTGTAACAATGAAAGAGTAAATACCAGCAAAAAATCCTTAGAAATATGCTTCTGAAGCAGCTTCATGTGCAGTACAGATAAGGCAGAGGAACCCCTTTTTTTTCTATATTCCTCTTCTAACAGTGCCCTGTTGTGCTCCTCTAGGACAGGCAAGTTTCTCTCCTAGGGAAGTAGGTAGGTGCAATGAGGTTTTTATTGCAGATATGCTCATTTGTAGCTCCCTGTCCTAATGATCACAGTGTGTGTGTCAATTGGCTCTCATTGGCTTTGTTAAAAAAGAAACCCAAACAGTCTTCTTGGGTTTCTTCAGATTCCCAAAGGAAGTTTTAGTTCATTGGCTCTGGGTATCATCCTACAGTGTCTGAATACTGGTGCTACTGGTTGGGTCTTGGAAGGGATTCAAAGGCAGCACTATACAAGAAAACTTCACAGGTCTTGGCATGTTAGATAGTGGTGGGTAGTGGGGTTGCTTAATAAAGCAGTTCAGTTCAAAGTGAAGGTAGAGGGAGTGTAGGCTCATAGATCATAGCACACATGCTAGCCCAGAAATGCCAGGGTATTTCAATTGTCATTAAAACATGCAGGTACATGAATTATTGGTAGAACTAACCATCCCGAGATGCCTGAGCATGGAGCCAATAGAGGCAAAACACTTCCAATATTTAGCAAGTTTGAATGCTTTGGCAAGTTGTTTAGCTTGGAAGTTACTGAAAGCCATATTCATTTAATTAGCCTTCCAGTGTACTGGCAACAGGTCTAGGAGTTTATCTGTGCTCAGACCCCCTCCACGATAGGTGTTTTTCAGGTCCCACACATTGAATTTTGGAAGCAATGTCAGGAATTATGAACGTGAGCGATGGATGGTTCTTGTCTAAGTGAGGGAAAACGTGGGTGGGCTCTTTCTCAGCTAGCTTGCACAGCCAATTCCTGTCAGTACCCCCCACATCCCACCTGCCAGCCCAGGGCTGGGTTTTCAGTAGGGCACGATAAGGTTTTTGACGTAAGATCTGGATGTCTCACAATGAGAATATCATTAAGGGAGGCTCAGTTTTCAGGGCATGAGATGTTCAGCAACAGACAGAGGCTCTGGGTGCCATGTTTAGACTACCTTCTGCATGTGTCTATATAACTCAGGACAAGAAACCAATGAGTGATTTGCATTACCCTGATCTCTGCACCTTGAACCATCAGTACTGCGAAATGCCTACAGTGCCCAAATCAGGCATCCCAGCAGGAAGTTTGGAGATTTTTTTACTGTATTTAAGTTCTGTGGCACTTGAAAATGGGGACCATGATTAAAAGACACAGTTTGTTTTTCAGAGGGAAGCAGGGAGGACTTGGACTTTTCCCTGATATTATGATACCCTTTTTCTACTTTGGGATGTTTGTGAGATAGAAAACCTTTCTAATTCTTTTGTGCATGGCAAGAAACACCCTCCAATGAAAAAGAATTAATCTTTCATCATCGCTCATTTGCATCTATCTCACTACGAGCCCAGGAATGCTGGTCTAAACAGAGACAATCTCAAAAAACAGACAGATAGACAGGGGGAGTAGCAATGTGGACTTGATTTTAGACATCAAAGCGGTTGTTAGCTGAACAGTTCTATTTATAATCTTGGTAGATTTTCAATGCACTTTCACAGACTGAGATAGACAGTTAAAGAGCGGAGGTTTTATGTCGATGAGTAAGTAAACATTTCATTTCTAAAATGATTTGTCTTAAATGAGTTGCTTAAGGTTCAGTTTATAGTGTAGGAGCGCTGGAGTGCTGTCACACCTCTGTCAGTAACATCTACCCTCAGGGGCTTGAGGGAACAGCATCTGCCTATGTGGGGTTTTTTCCCCCAATAGCTCGTTAGCACCCTTTGATTCTGATTTGCACTGCGCTGATTTGAAGGCAGTGCAGTGTTTTTTCTGAGGTCCGTGTTACAAAGAGCAACGTAAAGTCCCACATCTTGGCCACAGGACAAAACCCTGAATGACAAGATTAAATCTTTTCTTTTGACATTTTATTTAATGTTTACAGGGCTGTTTCATCTCTGGACATCAAGGCTTGTGTTTGTGGAGTAACCTGGGGCTGGGGAAATAAGGAGACTGGGCTTTCATGGTCCAGGGATTGCCAAAGTAAGAAGATGAAAGAGGAAGGACATGATGGGGAGAGAGGGGAGCTGCCCATAGTAAAGCAGCTGAGTCTTGTTCTGGAGAAGAGGGGTTTGCCATAAGGTTTCTTACATGGCACGTTTCCCACCTAGGGAAATGTAATTAGCCCCATATGGGACTAATTAGTCACCTGGTGAAGGAAAACAGGAACTATAAACTGATTTAAGAGTCTTGCCCTCTCTTGCTGTAACATTCATCTAGAGATGACTTCAGACCCACTATGGGGAAAGGGGAGAGCTGCTTGCAAGAAACACTTTTGCCTTTGTTTATCCTTAGTAGCCTCAAGGAATGGATCAGGCCAGCCTGGGGCAGCAGCTTTTCCACCTTGATACTTATTTCTGGTAATACAAGTATCCTTATCTCTTGTGTCACTGAGTACGCTGAATGTCATAGGAGACATTTCCAGAGCACCAACTCTCGTGATTCCTGAAGAAAAGCTTCTTTTTGTTTTAAAAAGAGACCCTGTCCATCTCAGAGTGGTGAAGATGAGTTCAGTAGTGTAACATCCTATATGGTCTGGATCAGAAAGGGAAAAAAAAGGATACAGAATTGCTCCTTGGTAAAATCTCATGTTGTCCTCATGGTAATCCCAGAGTCTGCAGAGATGGATTCCTTCTTTTTGAATGTTTGATAACACCACCTCCATCTCAAAGTCTTTCTGTTCGACGTTGTAGCACAGTATTGGGATGTAGGTTGGTTATTTTAAGGACAGAAAGGAACTCAGATCAGACTCTCAATATAGCTGAGAAAAATGGGTACTGAGGGGAAGAGCAGCATGTTTTGGCTGTGGCAAACAATAGATATCTGGGAAAAATGCTGAGAATAATCATGTGGTGATAGTTCCTCAAACACTCTCCTAGGTGTCAGTAATTTGCACCTGAGCCAGAGGGTCTGTGTTTGTATTCAGTAGCCCTTAGGGTTTATTTTCTACTACGTGTGGAGACCTCATAGCAGCCTTCCAGTACCTGAAGGGGGCCTATAGGGATGCTGGGGAGGGACTCTTCATCAGGGACTGTAGTGACAGGACAAGGGGTAATGGGTTAAAACTGAAACAGGGGAAGTTTAGATTGGATATAAGGTGGAAATTCTTTCCTGTTAGGGTGGTGAGGCACTGGAATGGGTTGCCCAGGGAGGTTGTGAGTGCTCCATCCCTGGCAGTGTTCAAGGCCAGGCTGGATGAAGCCTTGGGTGGGATGGTTTAGTGTGAGGTGTCCCTGCCCATGGCAGGGGGATTGGAACTGGATGATCTTGAAGTCCTTTCCAACCCTAACTATTCTATGATTGTATTGTATGATTGTATGATTGTATGAATTTCTCTGGCTTCACACTGGACCTGAATAAGCTGTCAGCAAGGGTCTGTCACTCTTGCCTCTGCAGTCCAACAACACAGCTTCTGTCCTGCTCTGTGTTTTCACCTGCCGGATGCTTCTGATAGGGTTGATCTGGTATGCATGGAGCAACAGCCTTGGATATGAGCTAATCACAGCAGAGGGAAAGGTTTTACTAGAGGGCTTTACTGTAGCTGGCACATATATAACCTGGCAGCACCCTACACTCAGAAGAGGTTGGCTTGAAGATATATTACCAGCAACACTTTGGATATGGGAGACATGGCCTGTGGGATGTCTTTCTGGAGACCAGCAGCGCACCACTAGTTACAGAGTTTCATACAGAGTTCATTTACCACTCCTGTTTAGGTGGAAAATATGAAGCTTGATAGAGGCATGATTCTTGGGTGATGTGTCTGCAGTAGGTGTCAATGGACTTTTGTCCTGTCTCCTCCTCCTGCTGCTAAGTCAGATGTGCCCGTTCAGCGTCCAGGGCTAGTGTAATGTGAATCAGACAGCGACTTGGACTCTGCTTGACAAAAAGCAGTCGCTTGACAAAAAGCAGTCTCTGAGTTTGGAGAGTCACATGCCTCTTCTCCTTCCAAAAGCAGCACCCAAGCAGGAATGAGGAGTGAAGGACCTGGATGCGGATAACCGTGGGTGTTACCCCTAAGAAAACATTTATGGGATCACAAAGCTTTTGCTTAATGTCTTCACCGAATTTGGAAAACACATCCAAGATGCTCCCTCTGTGTACCTTTCTCACCTCCTCATCTTCATGCATGCCTAACAGGAGCTTGGTGCTGACCTCAGCGATTCACAGCCCTACGCACGGTGACAGTACCAAATAAACTCTTTCACACCTCTGAAGCCTTCGTTATGTGTGTGCCTTGCCACACTGCAGCCAAAGCAGCTGAGAAGCTCTGCCCAGATCTGGAGGCATTCCCACTTCCTCTTCTACCTATCCACTACCCTGTGCACCCCTCATGCCCTCATCATTCAAACATCTTGCTGAGATGGGAACAAGATGATGTTCTACCGGGAGGGCTCTGCGCCGATCTCTTGCAAACCCAGCTGAAAGGCAAGGATGCTTCCTACAACAGCCTCTGAGAAGAGCGGGTTAACCTGAAAGCCACATGAGAACTACACAGGTGCAGCAACAGTTTTTATTTGGTAAATATCACCTCCACAGCCCAAGAGGAGGCTCATGAAAGAAGATGCCTCTTCTGCAAGTAGGAAGAGTGTGGTTAGGAGCACTTGCTGAGCTAATAAAGGCTGTTGAAGCTTCAGCTTCCGTTGGTGGTTAACCCTGTGACATGGCTCTGCTCCTCTGAAAACAGCACCTGACTGATACACAGCTTAAGAGTGTGTGATATAAACGCGTTTTTATCACATTAGCCTGCCATTAAGTGCACAACTGAAAGGTGCTGCTTAAGCAAGCAGGGGGTAATTTGTACCTAACAAGAAGGGGTTGTGTACTGCTGTATAAAACAATGCTGGGATTGGCATGGGTGATCAGGGCTGCCCCTGCCTGGTGAGTATCTGCTGGAGCAGGGTGCATTGCAGGGCAGGGAGCTGTGATGAGATAAGAAAATGATGGCCGCTGCGGTTAGAAACCAAAGCTCACCGACCTATTTCCTAGCAGAAGTATTCATCATTTTTGCTTTGGTGCTTGTCTCTGCGTCTCAGGGAGGGTTGCTTGGATCTAATGGGCAAGGTGCACAGCAGCTGGTCTATCTGAGATGAAGGATGAAGTTTGCGGCAGAGCCACCTTGGTCTGCAATGCCCATGTCTCCTCCAAGACAAAGCTCTACAGGGTAATACAAGCTGCAGAGCAGGTTGCAGCCCTGAGCATCGAGATGATTTCTGCATTAGGAGTTTTTCTGCATCACCAGCCCAGACCCCTTTAGAATCATAGAATCATTGAATAGTCAGGGTTGGAAAGGACCTCAAGATCATCCAGTTCCAACCCCCCTGCCATGGGCAGGGACACCTCACACTAAACCATCCCACCCAAGGCTTCATCCAACCTGGCCTTGAACACTGCCAGGGATGGAGCACTCACAACCTCCATGGGCAACCCATTCCAGTGCCTCACCACCCTAACAGGAAAGAATTTCCTCCTTAGATCCAATCTAAACTTCCCCTGTTTCAGTTTTAACCCATTACCCCTTGTCCTGTCACTACAGTCCCTAACGAAGAGTCCCTCCCCAGCATCCCTACAGGCCCCTTTCAGGTACTGGAAGGCTGCTCTGAGGTCTCCACGCAGCCTTCTCTTCTCCAGGCTGAACAGCCCCAACTTCCTCAGCCTGTCTCCATACGGGAGGTGCTCCAGTCCCTGATCATCCTTGTGGCCTCCTCTGGACTTGTTCCAGCAGTTCCATGTCCTTTTTATGTTGAGGACACCAGAACTGCACACAATGCTGCAGGTGAGGTCTCACAAGAGCAGAGTAGAGGGGCAGGATCACCTCTTTCGACCTGCTGGTCACACTCCTTTTGATGCAGCCCAGGATACGATTAGCTTTTGGTTAGCATCCACTGGGCTGATTTTTGAGCAGCCATAAATATACCAGCAGAAAGCTCCCCACACCTTGTGTCCCCACTCTAAAGCTGCTTCACAAGATCAAGGGCTAAGATTTCCCCCACCTCTTTTCCTCCAGGAGTAAATAATGTCAGAGTTGGAGGAGGATGTTTGCATGGACCTGGGCTCACCCCGTGGTCACATCTAAAATCACCATCACATCCTCCCCTGAGCTGGGAATGGCTGCTCTCTCTCATCCACTGTGCAACCACAAGTAGCTATGGAAGGGGTTTGCCACATTCACTATCCATAAATATATCTCCCCTAAGCACTGTTAAACTGCATTTCAGATACAGAGGAAGATGAGGGAAAAGAGCCTGCAATGACAGTCTATTTCACACAGGAAATCTATATTCCAGGAGCTTCTCCCTCTGCAAATGCAGGCCTCTCGGAAGGTATTATATTTAGGGTAAAATACATATATTTCTTTTCCTTCAGAATTTTATTTGTCTGCAAAGCATCACACACACACACGCATGGCTCTGTAGGCACACTAAGATTTTAATATTGCTTTGGTTCATGTTTCACTCACTCCACATCAGCAAAGCGGCAGGTACAGAGTTGCAGCCCACTTCCAGGCTGGTAAACAGCTCCCCAGAGGTCCTCCTTCATCTGGTCCAGCTCCAACGTGAAATGATGGGTTTAAAACTGCCCCCATGGCAACCCAGCAGAGATTTTCTTCTTACTTCACTAGGGTAGGATGGAGCCAAGGCTGCTGTGTCCTGCAGCAGATCAGGGCTGATCCTACTTGACTTTCATTCCTCACACCGTCATTGCAGTGCCTCCATCCATCAGCTGTGACACACATCCTTTCCTCACCCCTTCTTCCTCTCTCCCCTGTCCTCCTCTCCCAGACAAGCTCCTCTGCACAGCCGAGCTTGTCACAACACTGATTTCTTCAGGCATTAATTTATGAATGGTACAGGCAGTGCTTTGGAAATTTATCCCTTCGTGCCAACTTCCTGCTCTGTGGAACACCTGCATTTAACAGCAGAGAAAGAAAACAACCAGCACAGTAAACCTTGAGTAAAACTGGTTTCAATTAGGAGCCTTAATTGCAATGAAACTGAAAGGAAACAAAATGGAATCTTTGCTTATATGAGTTCTCCTTCTCTCCCCCCACAGCACTTTTCATTCCCTCCAGCCTGGGTGAACGACACCATCTCTTCAATTCCCATGCAGGCACTCAGCATCTCCACCAGCGGGCCCAGTACCCAAATCTGTGCCATCTTTATCATTTGCCCTTCTCACAGGATGAAACAAAATCTCAGCCACAGACTCTCATGGCTGCAATAGGGATGCTTCAGAGAGTTTGGGATAAGTTCTATACCCCAGAATGGTGCTTTTCACCCAGTTACCCTCACACTGAGTCCAGTAACTTGTGTTCAGCTCAATGAAAGACCCAGAGACCTCAACCTCCACCGTTATTCCCCTGGGTTTGGGATGTCAGCCGTCCTGCAGCCAATGTAGCTGACTGAGTGGAGCTCAACAGCAGGCTGTGAACTTCCACACGTGTTTTTCCCTCCCCTTCTTGCAAATACTCTCCATGTAACAAGACTTAAAGGTGTAATTTCCCCATTTTAACCCAGATCTGCTCAAGGTGTGGCTATTTTCATATTTCCATCAACACAGTTCCGTGTCTCTTGGCAGAGGGAGCTTGTTGCCGTATGCGGTATCCCATCTGCAGGTGTTACAGCCGCTGCCACGCTAAGGAGGTGAGAGGAGACGGTTGGGACCTGTCACACCTACATTTCATCATAAAAATGTTAATGGATCATTCCAGAAAGTCTCTGCAATCTTTTCAGCTGCTTTTACTAGATGTCGTTTTGGACATTCTTGGCACCATCACGGACCACTTGTGCCTCATTTTTCTGCCTCTGGAGAGCCAGAGGTGGGTTACATACGGCACTTGCTCTCAGCTGCAAGGGTTTGCAGACTCCAGTTTCCCCCATCATTAAATTCAGGACTCAAAAGCATGGTTTTACTGCACTGAGCTGGCAGCACAGGACGTTGGACTTCCCACTCTACCAGCAGGAGATCCTGGTGATGATGGCCATGGTGGCAGAGGGGGGTCTATACCTTTCCTGGCTCCCTGCATAAGTGGGCTATGTGACTATTGGACCCAAGTGGCAAAAGGACCTCCCACACATGGAGATGGTTGAGGCTCAGACCTCAGTGATGCCATCACCATTGGTGACCCCAGTGTGCCTGGGTTTGTCTTTCTTACCACTGTGTCTGATGTTGTACCATACGCAAAGATTAACATATAGTAACCTGATGTGAAAACAAAACACCCTACATGACTTCATATACAGGTGCTATTGTAAGGTTGTACGGTTTGCTCAACAGTTATGCTGTCTGTAGTCTCCTTTTGTCAGGAACTGAGTCATGCTGTGCTTTGTCCTTAGTGGCCTGTTATGTCCTGGTTGTTGCTGTTTGTCAGCATGACCTGGTGAGACCAGAAGTGAAGATGGATACTTACCATGATGAAGAAGCCAGGGTGTCATTGCTGGAGTGAAACCGTGCTCTTCCTTAGCTGATGTCAGTGCAGGGCCTTGGAAACAGATAGAAGAGATCAAGTCCCACCCAGGAGAGATGAGTTTCAGCAATTCAAGCATGTAAGGAAGGACTATTGGCTTCCAGTAAAGATTGAGGGGAGACTAAGTATCATCCCGGAATTCCCACAGACATTTAGGGGACTGAAGGACTTCTCCATCTCTGCCAATTGGTTGAAGAAGTGGGGATGGCCCTTTTGGAATTCAGGTGCTGCAGGTGGGCACTTAGGGCTAAGGGATGGAGCTGTGCTCCCTATCTGGCAAACACACAAGCCATTGGGTGGATTGCAGTTCCCAGCTGTGTTTCTTCATGTCTATAGCACCATTATCTAGAGAAAAGTGCTTTTTTCCCCTCCTGTGCCAACAAACTTTGTTTTCAAGGAGGCAAAATGAGCCTCGTGCGAGGTAACCAGGACGAGAGTGCCACCTTTCTTACAGCAAAGCCAGCCGTCAAAACCTTCCTGCTCACGACACAGCAGGAAGACAGCACAGACAGAGCAGGATGGAACGCTTGCCTGGGCAGAAAGGCTTATCTGCCATTCTCCCGCAGTGCTGGCCACGTGTGGTAAAACCGAAATCTTCCTCAGCACAGCTGAAGGATGTAGCTGTGGTTGTTCTGCACTGAAAGAAGGGATCAGCGCGTGTTTGATCTGAGGAAGGTTCTGGTTTGCCTTGCACCACAGCTGATAGGCGCAAGAGCTGCAGCTCCCATCCCTGCTGTGGCTGGTACATGCTGAGCACCAGTGCAACTGGGCGAAAGAGGCACGTACCCTCCTGGCTGTGACCTGCCCCTATGACGGGGACCTGCATCTCAGTTCCCTGCATGGTTAGAGCTGTTACCCTTGTTGGCTGTGCCACAGCTCCCACCTCCGACCCATCCTTCCATTCCCACAGTTCATTTCCTTATTTGCTTTAGCAAAGGTGGGACACATCATGTTGGGTTTTGAATGGAGACATGTTGGAGAACTGGAAACCAGCCCAGCATAAGACTTGTATGTGTGTTTTCTTGCAACAAGGACAAGGCAGTTTGGCAGTGGGCACAGTAAAGGAAATAAAATAGGATTTTCTGCCATCCCTGTTGCAGATTTTTGTGGCAGGTTTGTCCTGTTCTTTCTCCTTGCTGTAAGCCTCAGTTTCTCCACTGGGAAATGAGAAGAGATGCTTGTATTTTGGGTCAAGCTATGGGTGGCCGCTTACTGTTGTGGCTCAGGTTAAGATTAAGTTGTGCGTGTCATGGAAATGGAGGAGAAATGCAGACTGCTGTTATCACTGGGTGAGTGGGCCTTAGCACTCATGTTTTTCATGCATTGAAACCAACCGCTTTCTTTCAGAGTACACAGCTTTCCCTTGATGTTACACGCATGGGACAGGAAAGCAATGCTTGGGTCATCAAATTCAGTCCCTTGTGTCTGCCAGTCATTGTGTCTACTCATTCTCCTAACAAACCATTCAGGTTTCCACCAACTTGCACTGCTGTTACCCAAAGCTGTTCCAGACCTACGGTACACTAAAAATTACCCACCTTTTATCCCCACAATTACTTGGGTGTGGAATGAAAGAAAAACAGAACAAGAAAGGCTGAAAGTCAAATTTTCCATGGGTCTTCTTGGGAGTAAGATGTTTCATACCCAGATAGTTGTGGCTGGATCAATTAAGAAACATTAACAGAAGAGTGCAATGCTCAAAAAGCAAAACCAGAGCAGCCACAACGCACCAAAGGCATCACTTTTGGTTATGCAAAGAGCCCAGTGCTAGATGACCCTAACATGTTTTCCAACGCTAAGCATTCTATGATTCCATGTTTTGTTATCTGAGTACGCAGCTGGGTGTGCGTTGCCACTGGGCCGCATACAACCGCTTGAGAAGAAACTCCTTCTTGCAGCCATGCTTGCAATGTGCAAAGCGAAGCAAAGCAAACCAGTTCCAGGGCTTCAGCATGGGCCCATCCCTTATTCCCACATCAGCAGCAGCTTAGCTCCCCCCTTGCCTGGCCTTTTGCAGCCGTGTGTTTGCAGGGGCCCTCCAGAAGGTGAATGAGCAAAGGTGTGAAATCAGTGCGCACCAGCTAAAGACATTCAGCCCTTGTGGGGATGCTCTCACTCAGGAAAAAGTTGCCTTACATTGCTGTAGGCAATGCTGTAGGCATTTTAATCCCGAATGAGAACATGCACATGTGCTTTAATTTATGGGCACTGACTTCACACCTGTAGTTAGCTGACTTTCCTGCATGTCCCTGTGTAGGAAAGCTCTAATGAGACGTAAGTGGAATTTGGGTGATGCTGTGGCTATTAGTTCTCCCTTTGAGGTTTCTGTGGTTTGGGCTTCAGTGCATTCCATGTGTTTTGGGTTAGATTTTTTTCACCCTTTTTGGCCTTTTCTGACACCCTTTCAGTTTTTGTGTGTATGCATGTTTGATTAGAAGAATCTCAGATGGAAGAATTTTACTCCCGGAGAAACCCATGCTTTTTGGTTATTAGAAATGTTCTGAAACCTGTTAGAATATGAGGCAACCTTCACAGTGGCTGAACAAGAGAGGACTTTTCCCTTGAACACACGCTTCTCCTTCATAGATGCTCATAAGTCTAAGTGCTCAGCTAATATACTTGAGTTACATAGTTGGGTTCCCAATGCTCTGTCTAGAAACATCGTGAAAAGTAATTTTCTTCTCGTTTTGGAGAAGTCTCTTTGTTAGCTATATACTGAGTGTAGAGACTAGGCAGGTCAGAGACAGACCTAAATTTTGGTAGTGGAACAGTTCCACTCTGCAGGGCTGCTTTTTTGCTTCCAAAAAGGGACTCAGCGATGGTATGTGTAAAGGGGAACCAAGGCCACCTACAATGATGCTGACATAGCTCTTCCACTCTGAGGTGAGTACATAGAAGAAATGTGGTCAGGATTAGGTTGTGCTAATAGACCAATAGCTTTCCTGGCAGGGAAATCCTGCATTGGCCTTCTAAGAAGACCCAAGAACTCCCATTACCCTGAAAGTTACTGTCTGTGGGGACAGGGACTTGGACTCAGTGCTTCCAACCTGATGAATTCATCAGAAGACATTTGTACCTTCAGATGCAGTGGTACCCAACAGTTAGGGTGTTGGTTTAAGACACCAAGACTAGTAACAAAGGCACATACCCTCATCCTGCAGTGCTTTGGTTTCCCCAGCTGTGGAATAATAACTGTTCTCTTTGCTTTGAAATGGCTGTTGACACTTGAGGAATCTAAGGTCCTTCAGGAGTGATGATTTAAAGCAGGAAGTTAAGTTCATCTCCTAGATAAGCTTTTCTTGCTCTGTTGACTACATGGGGAACCAAAAGAGACTGACTTGTCTATTTAAACATATTTGCCTTTTAGTGGGATCCTAGGTTAAAAGTGAATGTTATTAAAATACTGATAATAATATTATTACAATGTGCGCCACATGAAACTTTATTCTCCATATGAAGTAACTGGATTCCCCCTCCTATTTGTTGTTATCATTATTTACTATTTATTCCTGTAGCCACAGGTGTTTATTGCTCCATAGAGCTGAAAAAGGAAAAGGGACTTAGGCTGAAAGTGCCTCTTCATAGAATCATAGAATAGTCAGGGTTGGAAAGGACCTCAAGATCATCCAGTTCCAACCCCCCTGCCATGGGCAGGGACACCTCACACTAAACCATCCCACCCAAGGCTTCATCCAACCTGGCCTTGAACACCGCCAGGGATGGAGCACTTACAACCTCCCTGGGCAACCCATTCCAGTGCCTCACCACCCTAACAGGATAATCATAATCATAATGCTCATAATCATTTTCATCTACTAAAAAAAAAAAGGAAAATAGCCGAGACTCTTTCCTCAAAGGATTGCTTGGTTTTGATTTTGCTCTTGTCGATTACTCTGTAAAGTCTTTATGGCAAATGCAAAATGCTCTCACCTACACCCTGATACCTGGAAATCAGTGCAATCTGGCCAACTACTCTGACCTTTTTCAGTAGCTGACCCGCTTCTCAGCAATCTATGTGTGAGCTGTTGCCAGATTTTAAACATGTGAATGGCAGTGAGCTTCGTCTGTGCTCAGACTGAGGGGAACCCTTTCAAGGATTCAAGGATTGCTTTTTAGAATGGGTTGCTATCTGTTTCTAGATGATCAGAAAGTTTGAATCAGATTCTTTGTCTGCAGTTTTCAAACAGCTCTCTAAAAGCAGTAGAAAAGCTTAATTTCCATATGAAAACACGTTAAATTACACACCAGAGAAGCAGAAAAACAAATGATCTTTAAACCACGGCAAGATGTAAAGAAACACACTCCCTTCATTAAAAGGTGCCAAAGTACCTTTCAAGTGACCCTCAGTATTCAGGGCTGAAAGCTTCCTAGGCCTTCAGGCATTTGCATACAGACTTCCCCTGAGTTGAAACGTCTGGCACTTTCATTTTAAAGTAATAATTACATTAATATTTAAAGTAAATTTTAAAGTGACATGTTGCTATATTGCAGGACAAGCTCCAGTACTGCAGGTGAATGAGAACATGCTGTTGTGAGTATCACTATTCTGTTCTTCCTTGTTTCCAAATTCATTCACTCATTCAAATCATAGAGCTCAGCAGATCTCAAAACAATTTACAGAAGAATTACAATAAATTACACTTATTCCCTTTTCACAGAGGAGTAAACTGAGGCAAAGAGAAATGAAGTACTATCACAAGTTTATGCAGCAGGTCTGCTGCAGAGGCAGGTAGGATTAAGCTCTTTGGGCTAGCCGTGGGTATCATAGTGTATTGTGCAATGTTACGTGCCACATGCATATTCTCTCATTGTTATAGACTAAACCCTAAGAAAATAATGAAATGTATTAATTCAAACTAATTACACACCTCACCTTTTTGAGCAATGCAGGTGCTGCTTTATGACCTCTTTGTGCTGTAATGAGAAAGGTGTTTCAAAGATGCCACAAACTGAGAAAACTCTTTTTTAAAACAATGTTTTCTAGATCTTTCAGCAATGTGACTTTAAAGCATTTTCCTACAACCATAGGACTGGAAATGTCCTGTCTTTTGTCTGGGGCCAAGGTTTCATACGACCCTAGAAGTCCCTGAGATATACCATGAAATTCACGCTGCCATCAGGCTGCAGGATGCAGAATACAGTTGCTTTCAGCAACACCAGTGATAAAACTTCTGATTTGGAGCAAACTCCCATATTTTTCAGTCCTGGACCACATAAATCTGTTTTCTTTTGCAAGAACACCCCCCCAGTCTTAATCTCTGTACTCTGTCTACGCCTTCTCTGCCCTTTGAGGGGATGAATTCTGCTTTAGCTTGCACAGATGTTTCACAGGGTGAAGATGTGTTTAAAGGGAGGTTCATTTTTCCATGCCCTGGTGAATTTGGCCTCCAGGTAGCAAATTCTTCCCTCTGTTATTCCACTACAAGCTCATGCACTTTTTCTGGGGCAGGGAACGTCCTTCTGTTCAGCGCATGTGAAGGGCTGTGTGCGCTGCGGTTCTGGGCCATGGTTTGGGGCTCCTAGGCACTACCACATGCTGCATAATTAATATTAGTAATGAATACTAATACTAATAATAATAATAACAACAATAAGGGCTGAATACAAGTGAACCCCATAACCTTGCCCTTGGGTGCCTGAGTAGGAAACACGAGCCAAGGCAGTTCAAGAGAGACACCAACAACAGAGTTACTTACAGCAGTCCTGGCAGTTGGTTTTCCTAATAAGCATTATAAATGTGGCTGGGAGGGGGAGGCAGAGCACAGCAATTTCACATTACTAGGCTCCACGTACAGGGCAGTGTACCATCACCGTTGGAGTAATTTCAGTCTCGACTGGAAAGCCAGTGGGAATTACAGCTCTGGAACATTTTCCATTGAAGGGGAGCAGCCCCAGGAGCAGCCTCTGAGAGTGGCACTGGGGTGTAAAATGAATTGCAAACAACTATTGCCTTTATGTCTTCTATACAAATGCTTGAGTGGTGAGACTCAAGCTATTATGGAAGGTTGATTCATGATGCCAGCCAGCTGGCTATCGCTGGGACCATTAGCAGCTCTACCTGACACCTCTTCATTCAAATGAAAGGGATACACTTTGATTCTGCAGGTTCCTACTGACCCTTAGCTTGATGAGGGATACATCCTGAGGGGATGCTGAGCATCTCCACTTTCCAGTGATGACTGCTCTTCTCTCAAAGGAGTATCCCCTTGAGAAATTATAGCAAGTGGATGACTGGAGTTTGTATTTCTTACTCCACTGTTAATATTGCTATTTTGCCTTCATTGCTAGGCCTGCTCTTGTGGTTTCAGAAAGCTATTTGATACCCGGAGAGGAGGAACTTGGTCTTCACATCACTCCTTCAGCGTGGTGTTCCTGCTGCATTAAAAAGCATCTTATAACGCAGCCTGCTCCTCCACAGCAAAGCCCAGGATGTATACTGGCAGCTTATCATGTATTTAAGTCTTGTGTTAAATAAGAACAGACTGAAGCTTTGCAATCAAAAAAAACCCCAAAAGGGTTTGATCCCATATCCCAGTGGTAATGATTCTCACCGCTTCTGTTTAGCCTGGCGTTTATTGCCTCTCCTAGGAAGACCCTTCAGCAAAGCAATTGTCAGAGTAAGCAAATATTGTATGCATAAAGGGCTTCAGTGTGCCAAGCCAAATCCTGCCCACTTCCAGTCTACTCTAAAGTCAAAGCAGCTCTCGTGACTTTTGCCTTGTGGTGAATGCAAAGCCCAGCTCTTCAGGGCCCTTCCTAGTTGTTCCTGGAAGGGTCAGCCGCTGCTCTGAAATTCACCACACCCCTGCTCTTGCCAGCAACCAACTCTTAGGTCACAACCATTAACCTACTGCCAGTGCCTTTCAATTAGGTTTTAGCCCCAGCTCCTCCCCCATGGAAGGCTTTTCCTGAACTTCACTCCCCTCATGTTTAGAAATCATCAAATTTCCAGCCTTACGGGCCAGTTTGTTCTTGTGCCAACATTGTCCTTTTGCTTAAATAGCTCATTTCCCTCCATGGCGCTTACCCACCTTCCCCTCCCTGCAATATATTTATAGAGAGCAATCTTTCCCCACTAGCCAGTGCGTGCTCAGCACCTTCCAGTATAGGTCCTTGGCATCTGTCTTGTAGAAACGGCTTAAAGTGCTTCCTCTGCGTCTGAACGCAAACAGAGTTCCCACCCTGCTCCAAACATGGTGCTCGCGCATGCTGGATCTGGTCCAAACGGCCTCAGGATTGCCTATATACTTCATTTACATGGCAACAAAAATAAATCTCAGCCCAAGCAGCCTCATGGGACAGGCTCCTTGCAAAAAATGGAGATCTGTGCCTTTCTCCCGGTTCCCTCTACCTGGGAAAAAAGGGCAACTCTAAGTTGCTGAGACTGAGGTCCCTTCTCGCCTCACTGATGCTTTCCTTGGGGTCTCACTGGGGACAGGAGCCCCTGCAGTGGTGCTGATAGGACCGGAGCTGTCTGGCTGCCAAGGTGAATCAGAACAGCTCTGTCTCTAACACCCTGCTGCCTGTTAATTAATGCATTAATGAATTGCCTTCTAATTCCTATAATCATCCTTATTTTGGGGGGTGAACGGGATTTCAAGGTTGCAGAGCTTGCCCAAGGCCACGCAACAGGTTAGTGGCAGAGCCAAGGAAGAAACCTGGGTGCTCCGAGTCCTGGGCTGGGCTGTGCTTACCAGGCAATGACACCCTTCGTGGCTGGGCCAAATTGCTCTCCTTTTGGTAAAACATCCTACGCACCATTTCTGTTGCTCCAGCAAATGCACTCGATGTGACGAAGCACCTTTTTTATTTGCCTTACAGCAAGACTACATAAAAGTGTGTAACAAACTGAGATTTGAAGCTGCCTTCAGCCTCTCGTAATCTCTGCAGACGTTATACTCTTTGTGGTAAGGAGCTTGGGAAGCTCTCCCTGCCTCCTTTGTGAAGGCAGATACGTGTAGCTGGCAGGGTATTGTTTTCACTCCTGAGTCGAGCTCGCCTTCTATATGCAGATAAAACTTCCTTCAAAGTCACTAAGAGTTTTGCTGAAGTGCATAAGCGCGATTTGTTTTTAACTTCTATGTTACCTCACTGACATAAACAAGTACAAACTAGTGCTAATGCTTTACGCAGCCAGTGCAGGTACTGCAGAGGGAGCCGGGCTGTGATCTGGTTAGTGCATCGCTGGGAGAACTGTTCAGTTCGGATGACCAGACGTCTGTTTTTCTCTAATTAGTAGGAAATGGATCTTGGGTTTTTCAGTTGTTCATACCAATACGTTTTTATCTGCACATCTGAAAGTATTATCTGCACCTTAAACATATCCTTCCAGAACTGCATGTGTTAACACGAGTGGTGTTCTCTACAGTATGTTTGATATTATCATTATTACTTATTGCTATTTTACTATCACTATTATTCAGAGTTCATCACAGAGGTAATATTTTAAGACAAATTAGGCAGAATTTATAGAGACCAAATTCATCCTAGAGCTACCGCATCGGCTTTGAACTGACTCACCTTGAGATGGTTTCATGGACTTTGTATACAAAGTGACAATTACCTTCTTTTCAATTTCCTGTGTAGTTGTTATTCACCAGAGCAGCCTTTCTATGCACCAAGCAAGAATCTAAATAACAAAAATATGCATGTAGCTTATTATATGGATTCATCCTTTCAACACATTAATGTTTCCTGCAAGAGGTGGAAGGCTGTCAATTTACGCTGATGGTGATGGCTTTTGGGTGGGAAATTTTCCCTTTTGGAAAGAACCTGTTTATTTTAATTGTAATATTTTTTTTCCTCTTTGAAAACCTGAGAAATCTGGAGTGGCACCAGCATTGCTGAGGGCTTGCCTGCACTCTGCTTACGACTGAAACCGAAAAACATCTTGATTTTATATTAAAGGCTATAACAAACCCCAAAGTCCGACCAGGTTCTACCCTGTATTGCAGAAGTGGGACTTCAAATGTCTTTTATGCAAAGGTAAAACCAGAAGCATAAAGTCCCACCTTCAAAACGGAGAGATTTTAATTGCTCAGCCTGCAGCCTCCTGTCCCAAAAGCGCTGCTCTGGGGTGATGGGATGAAAAGTGCTGTTCTCACTGTTCGTACTGCTTGCGTGAGAGAAGGCATAAGAAGGCTGCTCAGGATTTATGGAGAAGAAGCTATGGAGTCCTTAAAGAAAGAGATCAGAGGAGGAGGCAGAAGGGAGGCTCCTGCCTGGTGGTATGAAGATTGCTGATTCAGGGCTGCAGCCCTTGCAGGAGTTAGTGTGCTCTGCGATGCGAAGGGAGCCAAGCCACTTATGCAATATTAATATTAATAACTGCTTTGCACTTCTATAGTGCCTTTCATCCGAGGATTTCAAAGCGCTTTACAAACATTAATTAATTAAGGCCCATAACACCCTGTGAGGTAATGCAAGTAGATATTACAGCTCATGCAGAGGCCAGAATTGCCAGCATTACAGGTATAATCCTCTAGCAAGAGTTAACTTCTTCTTGAGCAAGCTTTCTTACTTATAGGCATAAACAGGCTTCCCTTTAACACTGAGCACGTTGGGGGTTTTTTTCTTCTTCCCCTTGATCCGTCAGTCTTCACACGAGCAAAACTCCCACTACGATGCAGCCAAATGAGGTGAATGAGCAGAACTTCCATCTCCCAGCTCACTGCTTCCTCTTTCATGGGCTGATAAAATTGGAGGATATCGAAAGGCTGCAGAGTTGTGCCACATATTAGTGTCCTGCTTCTGTGGGGTTTCCCTGCTCTAAATATACTTTGCACTAAGGAGATTAAGAAAGGAAGTGAACTAAAATATGTTTTATGGCACCTGCTTATCAGATGACCTCCAAACAACCTGCAGACGTTAGCTAACGTAGCCCTCATCGCAGCTGGCCATAAATGTCATTAGTGCCATTTTAGCCAGGGTTTTTTTTAACCATTCCCAGCTCCTGTATTTCAGGGCCGAGGCAGGAGCTGGTGGAGAAAAGGTAGACCTATTAAATCTACCTCTCTACTCATTGCAGCCTTTCATTTAACTCCTGTCTTGCACTTTCTCAGCTCAGCATTTGTGCCCATTCTATTTTCAGCCTGCCTTTCCCTCCATGGGAAGGTGCAGGTCACAGAGTTGTGGGGTGCTTTGCCATCCAGCCCTGTGTGGGGCTAGAACCAGAGCTGAGCTGAGTGCAGTCCATGCCATACAGCTCTACAAAGGGGTCCTGTCGCAAAACACAGCACTGAGTGCACACAGAGACCTAGGTTAACACCGCTTGGCCACGCTGAGTCACGTCATGCAATTAAATACCCTGGCGCGTGTCCCTCGGTGCATCCTGGCAGGAGCAGACCTGGCCAAGGGGAAGCTGGGTGGTTGGAAAAGCCACATTTGTGCTTTTATATTCCAGTGCTCTCACGTACACCGTGTTTTGCAACATGCAGAAAATTGCTGTTTATTGTATGGGCAAGAAATACCCATTTTTCTGCCTTGTGGGACTGGATGCTCTACGTAGTCAGGGATGGAGCTGATTTCTGCTCCAAGCTCTGCATGTGAGGGGAGTGTTATGTCTGCCTTGTTTTGGTAAGTGCTTGCTACAGCTGGAGATGAGCAAAGGGACCTTGGGGGGGAATTAGTCTAGAGTACAAGTTCTCCAGGATTTGCCCATTCAATTGCATTCTGAAACTGCACAGACATTAGCTAATTAATGTGGTGAGTTCATTAAACCAATTAATTGCATTTCTTTCTGTGAGTGGGCTGGGCCTATCAGTCATCTTCATAGAGTGCAGTTTAGGATGTTAAAAATATTCTCTTCATCAAATTAAACTTTATTAAATAATAACTCCTTCCAAATTCTAGGCTAGGAATGAACAACGTCACTCTAACCACAAGAGCTGTTTATTGCGCATAAACTTCTTTTACTGCCCTGCCAGCTGTGATAAAACCAATTCAGATGCATATTCTCAGTACAGTAAGCACTTTCTCCCCTTTCATAGCCTTGCATTAACCCACCCAATGACTCTGTCCTTTTGTGCAGAACTCCCACTGAAATCAATGGGAATTTTGTGTGTGGAAAGAATGCAAGGTTGGGAAGTTATATGTCCACATATTGGCCAGCAAAGGCATTGTGCTTGCCACAAGGGGCTTTGTGGCAGGCAACAGAATGTTTTGCCATTTTCAAAGACAGCCAGAACTGAAGAAACACCTAAAGGCAAGGAAATAAAAGTTGGCTTTTACTTGGTTTTGATTCTGCTTAATTCTAGAGTCTGAAAATACCTCTTATTTTAAAAGAATTTTAAGATTTGTGTTTCAAAACCCCCCTTTTTTTTAAGGTTAAAAATTATTTCATTTTATTCAACCTCCCAAAACTCATGGGTTTATCTTTTAGAAAGTGTCTGTATCAAGACTTCCCCCCTGAATATTTGTTAGACAGCAGAGTTGGAAGGTGCCAAAATAAAATAAAGGGCATTTTTTTTTCAAATGATTCAACAAAAATAATTTGGGTTTAGATTTTAATATCTAAATTTATGCTTTATAGGTCTAAAAGTTTTTGAGAGCCTTTTTTTTTTGGCTAAAGGCACTCTGGAAGTTTTCTGTGTTAAGGTAGGTTCAGCACCATGCAGTGAAAATCAGGTCTGCTTCTTGGCATGGACATTTAAAAATGAAACCAGCCAAAAATCATCACACCTTAGTAATAGCCTATCTGTAATTTCTTCCTTGATGATGTACTTGATTTTGATTTATGGCTTCCCAGGAGCAAGAAAGAGCAAGATTTCCAAAGCTATTGTAAGAGCAAAGGACACAGGTATCTATATGTCACTGCAGGTGCCTTTATCTTCAGTACACACTCAGCACTTACCCCCATTGCATGATCTCTGGTGGTCATCAGGTCCAAGAACTGGTCCAAGTGGCCCTGCAGCATCCTTTGCAAGATGGCACCTCACAGGGGGCTAAGAAAGGAGGGACACATAGCATCCTTTCTAAGTGAGGAAGGACAAAACCATTCACCTACCTCATGGGCAATAGCTCAAGCTATATGGCAGCTAACACTGCGCTCAAGTCCATGTGCACCTACCTGCTGGAAAAAAATCCCTAATCCCAATTATTGGCTTTTTGCAACATTTGAAAGAACTGGGAGGAAGAAATCTGTTGGAATTTTGTGTCTTTCCTTTCTCCCACCCCTTTGTTTTCTACAACATGCTCCATATTTCTACAGGAAAGCTTAAAACTGCTCAGCCAGTTAGGCTTTTTGGCTGATCTGTTTTCAGCCAAGCATTTCACTTCCACAGTGACAGCTGAGTAGCCAAAACCCATGTTTTGGATTTCTTTGTCAGTCTCAAGCACCTAAAATGCAGGCAATACAGCGTATCTAAGTCCTTTCATCAGGTCTACCACTCAGCTTTGCAGCACATTCAGAAACATCAGCCTTAGATGGAAAAGATCTGCTTTACTATGTCTAGGACGTTTACGTCAAGACCTGGTAACATGAAGAGCCTGCTTTCCAGCTTCCTCAACTCATCATTCCTCTTCTTAATTAAATTAGGGCAATTTATATCAAACACGCTAAGAGTAAATTGGAGACTCTTGGAAGAACTCCATCCAATTAGAATGATAGCTAAAAATACATTCATATCTAAAAGAGAAAGAAACCTGAAAGACCACAGCAGGCCACTGTAAGAACTTGAAAATAAAGCTGCAGGGGAAAAAAAATCAATTGCATTGTGGCCAATATTAATCTCCCATCAATAAATACCATATCTTTCACTGCTTATGGTAATTGCCCCAGTGATTCCTCTTAAAGTGGTTCTTGAGTACTTAGAGGGCCTCTCGATAGCATCTTATCAGGTCTCAAAGCAATGGTGTGAAAGCACAAATAGGAGCTGTGGCCTGGTCTGAGAAAAAATGTGGTCTTTAGAATGTGCTGATTTGACAAAAGCTTGTTCTTTGTCGCAGACATCAGTTTTTATCTGCTTAGTGGATAATTCTTTGAGAGGGGACTCTTCCGCATCTCTCTGGCACTGCTCAGCTTGACATGAGGTGGATTTTCTAGTAACAGAAAGCATTGAAGCCAAGTGGGTCCAGACTCCAACTGCTGCTTGAAATAGACCTTTTTGGAATGCTTCAGGGATGCTTCTGGGTGGCGTGTGACTTTACATGGGTTCCTGCCTGAGGGCTTCTGCTTTCTTCGGCCTGAAAAATGACAGAAAGGAGTCCATGTACTGTGAAAGTGCTGTTGTAAAGATAGTTGTAACACCAAAGGGAAGTGGTCTTGGTGGTTTTCTTCTCTTGGAAAGTGTTTCAAGTCAGAACTAATGTCCATGAAAGCTGATTGCTGCCCTTAATTGACTTTTGGGAAATAGGCACAGTGTCACATTTCTTGCATGCACAATGCACTCCATCTGTTATCAGGCTCATCAACTCCCCTACATGGATTTTAAGGATTATCCAGTTGAACCTGCTCCTTGTGCAGCCAGGACCCATAAACTTCACAAAATACGTGAGATCCTGCAGAAAGTGGCCATCAGTGTGGAGTGACCTGTTTGGGTCTTGAAATTTTGCATGTTTTCACAACTCAGGAATCATTTTGCATGCACATTTTATCAGTTGCTGATGGCCCCACCTGTTTTCTCACTGTACAGCTCAAAAGATGCTTAAACTGCCTGCATGATATGTAGCAGGAAGTATTGGCCACATACAAAGAGGTTTCTGGGAGTCTGTTCAAGTAATACCACAGAAAGTCAGGCGGCAGAAGAGATGCACATAGGGATTTTCAGACAACCTTTGTTTGCACGTAACAAGCATAATCTTATGACTATCACTTATGCGCACATATATGTACTACTCTTCTTGAAGACCACACACAAAGTTTTATGTCCTTGTGTTCTCTCACCAATGAGTGTTATATTTTGCTTATTATTTAGATTTCCTTAGGTTTAAGTGGCATTTTCTAGATTTTACAGAAATGTTCCAGAATTTTTCCCTTCCAAGGTGGCATGTGCCATTTGAAATTAAACTAAAAGACATCTCTTTGATGTTATTTTTCATTCTAAACTTAGCCATCACATGCCAAAGCCCCAGTTTTGATTGAAAATGGCTTTCTTCATTTTTGTAAGTATTTTTTTTTTAAGTAAAAATCTCATTAAAAACTAAATTTTCATTCCCCTGTAATGTATCGGCAAGATTACAGAACTCTGATTTACTGTTAGGATCGGAAATTAACTTCAAAAGACAAGAAATGGAAAGTGGTGGCTTATTCTCCCATGGCGTATTACTGCAGTGAGACAGAGTGATATGGTGATATCAGAAATTTATTTTCTCCTCAAATGAAGAAAACTATATAAATTCATTTCACACCTACATATTTACTTCCATTTCAGGACACTTTTCTACCCTAAGTAAACATCTGGGACAAGTGACAGGCTGGTATTTACTATTGCAAAAAATGCTGGTAGATCAGAAGTTTCACTTTTCTACTACCTCTCATGCCAGCCATTATATCCTATTATATATTTTTAAGCTGAATTAGGCAAAGTATTGAGTGTTCTGGCTTGCATGCAGCTGTGCATTTAAACCCATTCTTGACTGCATGCAGCAGTGGTCCCACTCGGCCTGGTTATACGCCATAAAGAAGTACATGTTGAATTGCCTAATTGGGTCTGTGCCAGGGTACAGAGCATTTTGAGGATCCAGGCCATCCCACAGTCATCTCTATGGTTTTTGAGTATCTGCCTTAAGTCATTAAGTTTTTTGAAATGGCATCTCTGTTGTGGTATGTTATCCTTCCTTCCTTCATAAAAAACCTCTATTGAAGTTTCAACTCTGTCCCTAAGGCCTGATCCACACCAGGATAGGAAGCACTGGCTGAAGTAATCCATGTGGGTTGAGCTATCTTGCTGGAAGAGGCCCTTTTCTGATTCTGCTTGGTTTTAGCCTTAAACAGGGCATTTGATACTTATTCCAAATGGGACAACTCATGGGCACATGTGCCCAGAACAGACCCCACGCTCAGTGTTAGGAACTCAGATCACTATCTGAAGAGCATTTAATGCCTTAGAAAAGACATCCCAAAGCCCCACACTGAGGAGTGAGTGGTCAAGAAAGAAAACACAAAGCAGAAGTGCCAGAATCAGTGCTGCAGGATAGTGTGGCTGGGACAAGTAGTCCCCAGGCTTCTCCTGAGCAGGTCTTCAAAGCACTGAGCACAGCCAGCTTTGTTTTGCTTCCATCAAAAGATGCAGTCTCCAAAGGAAAAGGAGGAGCCTCTCACCATTTATATCATAGTCCGGTGGTTAAAACCACTTGCCTAAGAAAAGCATGACGAGTTCTCGGTTTGCCTCTGCCTGGGAGGTTTAAACCTACGCTTCCCAATTGCTATGGGAGTACCCCGACCACAAGACTGCAGGTGACGCTGGGTGGAGAAAACATTTCTGCATTCCTTGGTCAAGCTGTGGGACTGCTCAGGAAAGATGAAGACATTCCCACGACCCTCCGAGAGGAAAAAGGGATGCTGGGATTCTGAAAAGGGAGCGTTTCCCCTTTTCAGTCTGATGTCTGTTTAACTAGGTGAATATGAGTTTTGGATTTGGAAAGGGGGAGTGTCGATTTCAGGAATGAGTCAGGCATTTAATGAACAAAGAATGTTCTTCTACAGATTTATACCCTCTACGACCTTCAAATCTCAGTCCACAACTCTGTAGTGCAAAGTACTCGTGCAGCAAAAAGAAAGAGGAAACTGAAACTTAAGGCAAGCACTAGGACATGGACTCATGTTCTGTTTGCAAGTCACCTTGGGGTATTGTGGCTTTTTCATTTCTTTCTCTCTACTCATTGGCATAGCTTGAATGAGGAAATAAATGCTTTCTCCTCTCCTCCTCCCCATGCCCTGCATCTCACCCTCACACGATAACTTGGGGTTTCAGATGGTTTCATGGGAAATGGAAACTCTGAACCCCTGGGGCTGAGGAGGGCTCGGAGCCCACTGTCCCACTTCCTGGGTAAGCGCTTTAATCCTGAGGTTATTACAGGAGCAGAGGGCACTGGCGCTGCTGTCTCCTCCTCTGCCAGCTGCATTTAAAACAAGAAAGCAACTATGACTGCATTCTTGAAGGGCGTGATCCTGTGAGCGAGAGGTAGGTGTGTTCCCAGCATACCTCCAGGATTGGACCCCGCAGGGGACTCTGGTGCCACTGTGCCTCACCGTGCTGGATCGTGATGGGGCTGCCCAAGCCAAGCCAGGAGATGCCTGCCGATGAGCAGAGCAACCTCTAGGGTTAGATGATGAAAGGAGGGAACTTGTGATCTGAAATTTCCCCAAGTCTTTTCTGCTGGCTGTTATCAGCAAGCATTGAGGTCCTTCAGAAAGGGCAACCTCCATGAAGAGTCCTGATGGAGATGTGGGCTTTACCAGCAAGGTTTTAGTCCTGTCTAATCACCAGAATCCCCCTTGGGGATATGCTCTTATTCACAAACGATAGAGAGAAGGTACCTTAATGTAGTACCCTGATCACTTAAAATGATGTGTGGGCTTCAGAATGATGTCCTTAAGTTGAAAGAGAGTAAATTTAGTTTAGCTATAAAGAAGAAATTTTTCACTGTGAGGTAGTGGGACAATAAAAGAGCTTGGTCAGAGAAGTTTTGGATGCCTCATCCCTGGCAGTGTTCAAGGCCAGGTTGGACGGGGTCTGCAGCAACCTGCTCTAGTGGAAGGTGCCCCTGCCCATGGCAGGGGGATTGAAACTGGATGATCTTGAAGG
Organism: Lathamus discolor; assembly: GCF_037157495.1. Classification (NCBI taxonomy): domain Eukaryota; kingdom Metazoa; phylum Chordata; class Aves; order Psittaciformes; family Psittacidae; genus Lathamus; species Lathamus discolor. Next base: position 1,340,142 of record NC_088884.1, read on the forward strand.
TCCTTTCCAACCCAAGCCATTCTATGACTATATATGCTTAGGCTTAAGTGCATGGTCTTAAGCATTGGGCTTAGGTACATGCGTAAGTGATTTGAGACCTTAGACCTTGAGACCATGAGCAAGCAGCTCGGCTCTCATTGCCAGCTCACTCCCTTTAGACTTCCACTGCTGACTGAGATCCATCTAACGAAGAGGCTGCAGCAGTATGTATCAGGCAGACTAAAGGCAATTTGCTACCTTTCAGTGGACTCGTCATTACTTTTGTTTCTTTCCCTCTGTTGCTCCCTTTGAAACAAAAACATCTTTCTAAAAATGGCTCCCTGCATGTGCTAAAACAACATGGGACATTAGTCTGGAAAGCAGGGCCATGTCTCCACTGAGATCGTACAGGATCCTTTTTTGTCTCACCTACCGTGATTTCCCAGTTTACGAGATGGAAATAGCTTTCCTGTGACTGAAGGCGTCTCTCACACACTGTTTCTTTAAATTATCATTTGCAATGCCTCAAAGAGAAAGAGGCAAAGGAAACTGGGTGGGAATTAGTTGCTCCTTCATGTACATTGCACTAGTTACTGTGTGGGAGGATCATTATTTCTAATGATGATGGATGGTTCCTATATGAAAGGGTTTTTTTGCCTCTGTTGTTCCCCAAGTTGAAGCAAGAAAGGGTTACTATTTTAATGAGAGAAGTTGAAATACAATTTATTGAGAGGGATGAAAAAGAACAGCCATAAAAGCTGAATCAAAACAAATGGAATGCTTTACCTGATCACTTTCATGGCGTTGCTACTTTCATAATGCGCACACACACACATGCAGTACCACCGAGCTTTGACTTCAACTATTCTGTGCAATCTGTTTTTCCATTCTATCTTCAGAAGGCAGTTTTCTCCAAATAAATATTTCCAATGTGTATTTTTGCTCAAAACACAAAGAAGGGAAAATGTGACTACAAAAGCTTTTACGCTGACAATTTGTTCTTCTTTTTTAATAGCCCTCTAATAGGGACAGGTTCTACTGCTTAATGACTGAAACCCCAAACCTTATCCCACCTACATGCTGCTGTTATTCAGAGCATTGAAGGTGCTATCCAAAACAATGACAAAGAATCTGCTAAACAGGGACGCTCATATAAACACGTAACTACCAAAATAAAAACGTCGGTTTATTCTAATCCGCACTCAGCTGATTAAACTGAGGAGTTATCATGAAGATAGATAGATAAATAAATTGATCATATCTTTTTCTTTTTTTTTTTTTTTTAATAATTGCAGCCTTCAAACTTAACATATTTTGACAGGATAGTATATTAAAAGCCATTAAAACAGCTGTTTTGCTGTAGGGAATATTACTCGTGGGTTGAATGCAGAGATATGTGCAGGTATTTATTCAGTAATCAATCATAGAGAGAAAAGACCTCGAATTTCAGTTGGAAGTTTTTATTTTTATCCTTTTCCTTACTACTGGTCTTTAAACCTACTCTGAGGAAAGCTATACATGCCCGGCTGGTGCTCATCAAAAGCAAGCAATCACAGCTAAATCAGCATGCAAAATGCCACTCAACCTTGGGCCTTTATTAAAATTTGCTGGGACTCAATTTGAGATAGCGATCGTTCTTATTAAAAAGCAAAATGTAAGATAGTTTTTTTATATAAATCTCTGGATGGAATGGAATTGTTAATCAGCATAGGCTGATGTGATTTCTCTGTTGCAAATCCTGCCGAGGGCTCAGAAGTGGCACATTACCATAATTCCTAGGCTAGAGCTGGCAGCTTGAAAAAGACCTGCAAGAATCTTTAAAATGCTTAAGCAAAGCTGTAAGTCACAGCAAACAACACACGCTGGGGATGGGTACCGCAGGTTCGCTGTGTTATATAACAAAGTTTCTTCCTTTGGTCTGTTTGCTCTCACCACAATTTGCTGTTTTGTTGGGTGATTGCTTATGTTTTCTTGAGGAAATGGGTAACAACAGCAAAATCCCAAATCTGAGCAAAGCTTTGTTATTGCCCCTAAAAAAACAACCTATTTTAATACAACCCCTCCACAGTACTCTGAATTTGATGTGTGGAGTCACTCGCCTATATGCATCTATGCATATATATTTTCAACTTGAAACTAGCACCTATTATTTCAAGATCACTTTAGCACCTTTCCTTTTCCCTGGTCCTTCATTGCACTTACGCTGGTGCATTTCAACCCGAAAGTGTCTGTGGGTCAATGCAAAACAGATCCCCATTAATATGCTGTATATTAATTTCAAAATATTATTGAGCTATTTGTCATCCCAAGCACTAATAAAATTAGTAGATTATTATTGCTAGTGATGAGCACCAAGTAATGCAAATTTCAATTATTTTGTATGATGGTAAATGGTGCGGATCACTGCAGATACAAAACTACTCAACTGAACTCCGCATTATCAGTCAAATTATGATTTATTTTTAATATTACTATAACATTTAAAGTCTGCTGTTGTGACTACATTAGACATTGCACAAATGTGTACCAGGGAAGAACAGTTTTTCTATGTATTATTCCATCTGTAAATATACATTTTATGGGTTAATAGCGGGTAAAGCGCAGTCCATGCAAATGTCATACTACCTCACTGGCAACACATTTCAGAGGCTGTGGCATCAATAGGAAGTGTTTTCATTAACTCAAACACTTTTGGCTCAGGATCCAAGGCAGACGGTGGCTGGTTTCTTCTTGTCTTTAATCAGGAACGCACAAGAGGCAAAGGAAACAAAGAGCCTTTTAGTGAGGTACTTCTACCTTGATATTGCTGGTCCAAATCTGGTCCAGGCCAGTAATGGGCAATTACAATTATTTTCTCATTTTAATTTGTTAGGGGTCTGGAAAATAAAGATGTTACTCACAGTTGATTTCTCATGGGAGATGTGTCCACCTAAGAAACATACCTCCTCTGAGGGGTTTGTTGAGGTGTTCTGCGTGAAGATGCCAAAAACTCATTGCACAAAGAATGAGCTACCTGTTGACCTACAGAACAGCCTTTGCGAACTGATGCATATGGAAAGAGAAACTTGTTCTGATGTTGATTCTTCTGTACCTGCCTTGAAGATTGTGAGAACAAATCGGTCATAGATTGCTGCCTGATAGTCATGAGCAAATTTTAATTCCAGCATGCAGGCACTCCCTTTGGAAGGGAAAGGCAGGTTCAGTTGCACATGGAGAGACAGAACTGCAACCTTGCAAAAATAAGAGACTTTGTTTTGAGAGCCAAACAAAATTGAATATGTTCCCCCCACACACATATATACACTATCATCAAATATTATCAATTTAATTGCTCAGCTCCTGCAGCTGTGAGCACAATATATCAGCTTGACTGGAATGGAATTCGTAATTCCCTAAGACACGTTCGAAAATAAAATACTGAGCTAAATTCTCAGCTAATGAGAATCAGCATAGTTCCACTAACCTCAGATAAGGTACTGAGCAAGTAGCAATTGTTTGAGTCCCTCTGACTTAGTTGGAATGCCTTCACTCGATTCATTTACTCCAAGAATTTGTGTTTCTGTGCCTTTTTTTGGGATCTGATATACAATCAGTGCTTGGAATGAACCAGTACGATGTGATATACCACAGCGGCTCTTCCATATATCGCTATACCGGTGAACTCACAGTCATGGGATGTTGTGAAAGCATAAGAATTTACAGAGTTTAGGGGGGCACTGAAGAAATTAGTGGAAGAGAAGGCTGTTTAAAGTTGTTAAATTTAAGGACATGATCTCTGGCTCAGAAGTTGTCGATCTGCAAATTGCTGGCATATTTGGGAAGCATCGTCATATGTCTGAGCTTTTCTTACGTTCTTCACGCATTTACTTTTGGCCTTTCTTAAAACAGCATCCTCAGCTGGGAAGACCTCTGCTCTGGCCAAGTATTGCTGCTTTTAAGTTCCCCAAAAATAGATTATGAACCAGAACGTTTTTTCTTCGTTATCAGGAACTTTGTCTCTTCTTCCCCCACTCTACGACACACTTTCACATTTATTTTGAACACATAAAAATGAAAAAAGGCGGTTAAGACATTATTATGTCTTATAAACATATACTTATATACTTATAGTAAGTATATACTTATATACTTATAATAACTTATGACATTATAAATTGTATTTATTGTCTTAACTTATTTATTATCTATTAGATCATAAATTTCACGTACCCGTGTTCAGATATTATAGGTATAAGAATGGTATTTTTTATGCTGGGTAAATTTCCCACTCCATACAATACTTTCAGTGCACAGAGCTGTAGTAATGCTAATTTTATGAACTAAGTAGAATATTTCTGTCTTCTAATCTTTAGTCAAATTATTACCACTAAAGTTGAAGTCTGAATTGTCTATACCTATGATATAGATATATACACACATAGGTATACATATATACTTAAATATATATATCTTACTAGAAAAATAGATTCTTTTTTAATCTTAGAGTTACTAATTTGTGCCTGCACAAACAGCATGAAAATAATAACACCTTTCACTTGTTTTGCTGTGCTATTAATTATTAATTATTATTAATTTCCTTAGGTGCGAAACCACAAAGAATTTAGCATTTTGCATTTAATTCTGTGTGTTTCCCAACTATTGCCATGTGGCCTATTTGAGTGAAAGTTCAGCATTCTTGAAGGGTTATGTAAATGTGTATGTTAGTGAATAAACAGATGGCCTCTAATGAAAAGCATCTTTTCATGAGCTGTGTCACACTGATTCGATTCTTCATTTGTACATCAGAACTTTGATGTAATAGAAAAAGGCATAGAGCCAAGTTTACACAGTCCAAATTTGAGTGGACATCTCTTAGAAAGGTAGGAAAATTTACACTGCATCAACTAGTGGTAGGTGAACTAGTGCAGCCAATTTTTCATTGTTAGTGCTTGCGAACAAAAAGATGCGGATTCCAATCCAAGGATCTATGACTGCCCAGGAGATCTGTTTTTTGGGCATCAGAAGTGCCCGGACAGATCTAGGAAAACAGCCCCGATTTTCTGATTTGAAATAGCAATCAGATTGGAAGAGACAGAAATTATCTTTCGGGGAAAAAAAAAAAAGATATGAAGGAAATAAAAAACAAAGACAAACTAAAAACCCGACCAATGTACAACTTAAAGACATGCTATGTTTATTTCCATTCATGTGAAGTGAAAATGGAATAGGAGTTTAGACGCCTGTGCTGCATTTATTTAGTTTTTTTTCTTGAATGACTAGATGGTTTAGAATCAGGTTACGCAGCTGGACTTCACATTGCATTTGCTGCGGCTGCTTCATCAGAAATGCTGGTAGTATTTGTCAGCCTGGAAGTGTCTTGAGGCTGCTTCTGAGAGATACAAGGAGGCAACTGATAAGGAGAGCATCAGAAGGGCAGTTAATTGCCTCCAGTCTCTCGGTGCCGGGGAATATTTAAAATCTATGGGATTAAAGGCAGATTAAAAACTGTGGAAGCAGGAGCCCAATAGCGCTGAAAGATCATAATCAGCAAGGGTAATGGCAGAGCAAAAATGAATGTGGCAAATAAAATGACAGATAGGAAATTCAGATCCGCTTCTAATGCTCGAAGTTCCATCTTGTAAGCACAATTCATCTACGTGTAAATCATTTTTTGGCTTCAAGCTTATCAGCCAATCGGTGAATTAAAAATGCTCTTTCCTTGGAGGATTAAAGAGGTTGATTGAAGTCAGTGTGAAAACTGGCTAATAAGTCTGGAAATGTCAGGAGGGTGCTTCATAGGAACTCAGTGTACTTTTTCTATCAGTGCTATGAAACAGGAAGTTTGAAAAGCTCTGTAGTTCTGTTACTTTGAGAAATGCTTTTGTGTGCTTGCTTTTTTTTCCCCCTCCTGTATGTCAGAATGTCATGCAGAAATATTTTAATTTGCAAGATGAATGGTGATAGATGCAAATGCTGAAAAAAATGAGATTGGGAGAATTTGCTAAAATATGCAGAGAAGTAAGAGAAATTTCATTCCAGAAAGCACAGTCAATGCATATCACGGCCATGGGAAGTTCTAGGTTCCAGGCCATGAACTGCTTAGGCGTGTTCTACCTTGGAAGGGATGTTTGAACTTTGCTCCTTTTCCATGCCTAAAAAGCTAACGTAGGTGGTAAGGCCAGAGATTGCATTAAGGCAGTCTCTGCACTAAACACGAGCCCTACCAGCGCATCTCCAGGGATGGTGCATATACGGAAACACACACTCCCATATGACATGAGGGTTTTCCATCAGTGCTACTAAAAATTAAACAACCATTTTAGAGTTTTATGTGCAAAAACTGTGCTGTTCATATTACCACAGCCAGTATTCCGTCTGTAATGCTGAAACTGGTAAGTGCAAATATAGTTACATGAGTATATAGAATTTGACTGTGGCTGTCAGAAATGATTGCCCATACTGTGGACTGTGGTTGGACTGTGGAATAGTACCCTCTCTTTGTTTCAGCCCAAAATCACAAAGAAGGTCAAAAATGTCCATAAGCAAGAGAATTTTCTGGAGGGAAAGCTGCTACCTGGGTATACCAGTTTCTTTCCTCCTGGGCCTTAGGGAAAAGGAAGTTGAGGGATGTGTTCAAGGGAGAACCCACAGTACTAATCCAATCTTTCATTAGTATAGGGAGCATTATCCCTTGGGGTTATTAAAGCCATGAAAAGCAGTGAATGAATGAGAATGCACATGTGGTAAGAAAGGAATTGATCATTCAGGTCTCAAGGACTGAGCATAAGAATTCCCTAGATAACTCTCACAATGTCCTTTCTCACCTACCCCATGAGCCAGATATGGCTGGTCGGCCCAGTCTGTCAGGGGAGACTTACTGGGAGCCCCCATGCTTTGGCAGCATCTTTCTGCTGCCTTTTGCCCCAAGTACATGAGCTACCACATGGTCTCAGCAGGACCAAATGTCCCCATCACGTCCTCATTCTCTTTCTCTCTATCAGGCTATTCTGGGGAATATAGCTTACCCTCCCCCCACCCCCCCCCAAAAAAAAAAAAAGATAATTTGTTGGAAAGAAATCATGCTCATGATTAGATTGCCCAGAAAATGTCAAAAGCAATGTGCCTGGATGTTTACCTGCTTCTGCCCTCTGATGTTATTTACTATGTCTCATGCTTGGGCTTGGAACACCAAGTTGACAAGCTGACCCATGTTTTTGCTTGCCAGTTCACTCCTAACCACAACCAAAGAAACGTCCATTAATTCATATAACCCCTGTAAAAAATGATATCAAAACTCTCTGCAGCTCCCAGATTCTGAGTCTTTGATACAGGCACCTCCAGGGAGGAGAGGCAATGAGAGATACTGGATTCCTCTGCCTGCCGCGAGATGCGTTTCTGTTCTTTTTCACCCTATAACTGTTTTTCATATAAAAAGCATTAACTACTGCAACTCTAACCCAGAGCTCATCTCGGCCAGCTGAAAGCCTAACCGCTAGAATGCTGAGCAGTGGTCTGTGTGCGTCTGGGTTATGGGAGGTTTCTTTGATCTCCTTATGCCCCCCGGAATGCATTTCTGCACAGCTTCAAGAAGAAGAGGCGGCTGCACATCCTATCTCCCCAATCTCAACCTCACTTTACCCCCGTTGGTTCAGGCTCTCTCTTGGGAGGTGGGAAATGTGGTTTGGATCCCTCCAGGCTGAAGAAAGCGCTGAAGACAGATTTCTCACTTCATGGGCCAGCGCTTTCGCTAACTCGTCTCCTGATATTAAAAAAAGAAAGGTGTGTGCACCCCTGTGTTGGTCCACGTTTAAAAAGAGCGAGCAAAGCTCAGTTCTGAGTTCTTCCAGATGTCTCCCCTCAGGAGTGGGCTCGGCCCTCTGGAACCCAAATGGAAGGAGATATTTTGCTTTGCAAGACCTGATTCATGTACCTTAGGATGGGTTGGAGTTTGGGCACACCCTGTGTGCTCAGCATTTCCAAATTGGCTTGCTTTCAGTGGCTCCCAATGCACCACATGGAGTCTTGCCCCAGGGCTTCTCCCAGTTGCAGCAGACTTCCTGGTTTTAAGCCTCCAGGCTTGAGGCTGTAGCAGGACCAGAGAGGAGGTGTGTGGAAGTGCTCCATTCTATGAGATAACTAATGCTCCTTATGCATTAGGTAGGGAGAGCCCAGGAGCCTAATGCTGTGCTTTGCGTTTCCGTTTTGGGGCTAGGCACCAAGAAAAATAGCACTTAAGTCCTTTTTTTTGAATCTAGTATGTAATTTGGGAGAACCCTGTTCAGTACCTGTCTGTGCCATGTATGAATGGAGTTACATTGTTGGACTTATTTAGACTTCTGAAAGTGGAGAAGATTGCTTGGAAAGCTTTCCAAAATCTCATGGATGTAGTCAGTCATTCCTTAATCTTCAACAGTACTGAAATCAGCAGGACCCTAGGTACCTAATTTTCTCTCTGCAGTCACTTCTGCAAACCCTACTGGGTGCTTCTGTACAGCTGAAAGCACACAAGTATCATTATAAATAAGGCCCTCAGTGTCTTTGGGTATACCTTCTTGGTCCATCTTGTATAAAGTCTTAAGCTTACATGTGCCTCAGCCAAATTGTTGTTTCTGTCAAGGTCTGTGTTAATTTTTTGGGTGTGAACCCCACAATCCATGACCTGCATGATACCTGACATGACTGTAAGGGCATCTTGTATGGCCTTGTAGTGGGATCTGTCACCTTGTAGTGGGATCTGTCATCTTGGGCTTCTCTCTTGAACAGATTTGGATCTGCCATCCATAAGGGCAGATAGGACTTGCTGATACCATCTTTCCTGGCAGTCCCTCTGTGTTATGGATGTCCATGGTGGAACTATGGGCTTCTTAAGGGCAGCAGAGTGTTGAAAAGAGGTAAGGCATGATTTCTTCAAACATTACAGCCATTTCAGTTTCGAGTTAGCCTGTTACTATATTATAGCTACACAGGCAAGCAGGCAAGGTACTGTCTCTGTGCACAGTACTATGAGCTGAGGATTGTTGGGCAGGATGGATCCTGCAGAAATGGATAAAAGCTGTGAGGAAGGAAAGATGCTGCTGTTGCAATTAGCTTATTACCACGAGGTCATATTCTTCCTTTGGACACAATACTCTCCCTTAAAAAAACTATTTGCCTGGCAACATCAGAAAGAGACAGCAAAGAGATTGGAGCCCTTCCCTAAATCTATATGTGGAAGAGAAAACATGGTGTTTCTGATACCACTTTTCTCCAGTGGGACACCTGCTGGGTTTTTAATGTTATATCCCATGAAGTAGACCAAATAAGAAATACTAAAGACTGCTAAGGTGGAGATAAGTAGCTTATGTGTGATGTGACAGAACTAGAGAAAGGATGCACAGAGCAAGGCTGTATGACCAAAGCAACACACAAAGGGGAGGGTCTTTGCAGCTGCATTCAGGGTTGAGGACTAGGTAGAAGTGCATGGTTAGGAAAGCCTTTTCCACTCTTTGTTTGCACAATGGGTCTCAGTTTAAGAGATTTGTGATCAAGTGACTGAGGTCTACTTCACTGGACAAAAAGTCCATAACAGCAAAATCTCTTAGTCTTTAGAGAGGGTGAAATTAAAACTCTTTAATTATAGGATGATGTTAGGGCAAATTACCCCAACTCACCACTGCCTACAAGCGCACACAAACATCTACCATAGTTTACCAGGTATCTATAGCTTAAGCTACAGGTAACTTGATTTGTACCATGAAATGTAACCTTAAGGTACCTCAGGGTTATGTCAGGGTACCTGTGACCTTAAAATTAGCTGAGGTCCAAAATGTATAAATAATAATAATAATAATAATAATAACAACAACTCCTTGGATGCACCTGGACTTACGTGTCAGGAATCATCCTTTATAATGGTGTGCATTAATGAAATTATTATCTGATAACAGTGATTTTCCACACATCTATTATAGTAGATAATCACAGAAACCAGAAAGCTGAGGTTTTTAGGCCCACCTGACAAACAGGAGCACCTCACTCTTTATCTTTGTAATCACAGCTCCACAACCAGCTCTCTGGGGATGGCTTTTCACCTCTGGAAAACTGTGATGACTTCTGTCAGATTGATAGGCTGATGTTATCCCAACCAAGGATAGCACAGCAAAATCCACCTGTGGGTGCCATGAGAGTGTATTGAGGGTAGAATCTGGACAATAACTTACAGCTTCTTTCTTGTCTGAGAAGGAGATAAGCTAATGCAGCTTTCAATGACCTGTATGTGTGTCTGAACTTCCTGGGTTTTGGTGGGCAGATTGACCAAGTGTTTCACAGGTTGCTTAGTAAACATGGTTAATAAACCTTCCTGTAGCAGATATCCAGTGCCGCAGCTCTCACGTTCATTTGATCAGCTATCGTTGGCCTTTCTGTAAACAAGGGCTGCTACTACATTGATCTGTTATATTTTTCCTATCAGAACCGTACAACGTGGCAGGAATGTGGGAAGATGGGAAGGCACTATTGAGGAACATGATGTGGCAGGTGAATTCTGCACAGCTCCTTTGTCGTTTAGTTTTGTATCCTTTTGCCTCTCTCCTCTTCCGTTATGCTTTCTTCCTCACCTTGGGGAGATGCTCTTCTTCTGAGCTCTGGGTCTCAGCCTCCTTTGAAGAAAATAAACTGACTCCAAACTGCAGCGGGGCTGAATGCAACAGCAAAACCCATGAAGAGATTCCCCTTCTCCTCCTCTTGTGAGGGCTTTCCTTGCTCAGTCTGCCCCAGGGGGGTTGAATGCCTTCTGCCACCTCACTCTCGAGACATTGAGACCTTGAAATTTGAAAGAAGAGTGGCGTAGTCTGGAGGAAAATGGACCTGTGTTCGAACCCATGCAGCTTGTGATACGCACGTTGTCGGGTGATAACAAAGGATTTACATAGGATTTACATTTTTCTTAGGGGACATTTAGTGGAAAGGGAGCAATCAGTAGCAATGACAGATGAATCCATTTGGCGGCAAAGGCTGCCTCTTTCACACAAATAACAGGCTTTCTCTTAATCTACAATTTGTCACTGTTTATTCTGCAGTGCAAGCCTTTTAATTGCCCTGCGGCATCCTGCGCTTGTGATCCCTGGGAAGCAAGGGGGTAGTTTGGGGGAGTTAGAGGGCATTTCTCACATGAACCTAGAAACCTGAACAAGGCTTTCTAGAGTTCAGTCAGGTTTTCTGGGTGAGAATATAGGTGGAACGTGACTTGATCTATGACTCATTTATGGGCACGGTGTGGGATGAAACAGTCTGGCTCCCATCACCAGTAGGCAGGTTGGCATTGGTGCTCTTGCTGCTCAGCACTTGCTTTGCTGGGACTGGTGCCGAAGTGGATTCACAGCTCTTTATTAGTCTCCTCAGCTCCTCTTTAACTCCTGACACAAAAATCTGCCTCTTGCTCCAGGAAGGCAGAGGGCACGAGAGGAACTTCAAGCAGACAGCTCTCCATCAACTTTTATACAATGCTGCTTGACCTAACACCATGTTTGCTCCCAGTTTGCTCCTTCGTTACCGGGATGCTGTCATTCTGGCTTTTGTTCTCTGCTCCATATATTATTTCAGCTCTAGCCATTCGTAGTCTCAATCATTAACAGAGTACTGATTCAGTTTAGAGATGTAGAGGGTGTTTGGGAATAACAACTCCTGACTGGAAGTCATGGATAAACTATGGGAAAACACAGTCTTTCCAAAGCAGTGGGTTCCTGTTGAACACAAGATGGTTCTGGATGTCTATGCCATTTTGCCCAGAGCCAAATCAACATAAAGAACTCCTCTTCCCAAAAAAGTCTCCTCTCAAGTAATCAGAATAAGAGCTATGGCATTTTTAGTTTAATGGCCACTGTTTGGTTTAAGCCACTCCTTGTTCCCCTGTTAGCTTGATTATATAATCCTATTTTAAGTTGTCCCTTGAAGGTGACAAATGCTGTTCAGGAAAGGGTGCTTAATGCATAAACTCAGTTATGCATCCATATGGAAGCTGATATTTACCCTATGCAAGCAACCAGCTTCAATGTGGTTCAGAATGGGTGGCCAAGCACTCGGAAAGCAAGAAATGCAGTACTGAGTTTGGGAAGTCAATGGCTAATCCAGATGGACCTTTGACTTCTCATATATATGCCTGAAAACATCTTATTATATGACTACAGATTCCTTGCCCCAGAATGCAACACTGAGTATAATATAAAGCTGTTCTCACTCTTGGTTGTTTTGAACTCTGTCTTGAGTTTCAATCAGATTTATGTAACAAACTAAATTCGGAGAAATGGTCTGGTTTTTATTGTTTGTATATATGCATTTGTACAGAATTGGATAAATTTCCTTCTACTTTATTATGAAATGAGAAGAATTTCAGGGAAGGTAGTATATTTCAGAGAAATATGAACTGAAAATTCCCTTCAGAGCAGAAATTAATTCTACAATAAAACCCCCATTCAATGTATATGCAGAAAGGTAACTCAGCTGCAAGCTCAATAGCAACCCCAGTATTTGTCTATGTCTGCAATGGACTTCAGATCCTCCTCCTATTTAATGCCTTCATCAGAATCTACATCAGTCACTGTAGTGGATAGAGTTGTTCTCTTGTGGAAATGATTAATTTTCTAGATAAGATTTGTAATAACATTAGCTTTGTCAAAAGTTTTACGCAACTGAAAACCATCCATAGAACTGGTAGTAATGACCCAATATATTTCATTTCCAATAGCAGGGATGACTAAGGACTTTTGCTTTTTCTGTTAAAAAACCCAAACAAAACCAAAGCCCAGATTTCACCAGAATCTTTATCACATACATGAATGCTTAGATTCCCCTATTTTGGTGATGTTTCCAGGTTAGCAAGAGTATATCACATTTGCCAGAGACATTTGAATATATAATAGAGAATGAGAAGGGGATTTTCAGAAACAGAAAGGAGGGGCTTAGTCAAGGAAGCTGAATACTCACCTGGAGAGGAGCTCTGTCTGTGTTGGTGTTGCTGAGGTTCTTGGAGAGATTAATGAATTCTGGGAGCCCCTCTTATTAGTCCCCTAGGAGCCTTATTTAGGACTCTGGCTTTGCAAATGTGCTGAGCCATTATTGTGGCAGTTAGAGTTGATAGGATCTATGTCTGGAATATAGAACACTTTTAACAATGCTGAGGTCTTAGGAAAGTCATGCCCTAGAGATGTAAAATGAGGCACCTAAAATCAGTGGACATTCTTGACAATCTAAGTTGACTTCAATCTGTTGTTCTCAAGTACACACGGGGAGCAGTAGCACCCTTTTTTGACCCAATCACATAAAATGGGAAGAGTTTCGGCTTTTCTTGTCTGTCATATAACGTCTACCACAATTTGACTATAACCTTTTCTACTAGCTCTAGATGGTAGTGGAATGCAGATCCAATTATTGCTACTATTATTATTATCCCTGCTTTTACTTAAAATGTTATTTTTACAATTATTATTTTTATTTGTAATGTGATCCTTACTGATTAATACCACCACTGTTGCTATGAATAATAGTGGCCATGGCTTTGCAGGCCACCTTGGCTAGGTTATTCTACACACAATCATTGCTGACTGCTGAGAAGTAAGGGATTAGGGCGAATGATCTTTCCTTGTAGATGGAGTGGGTAAACTCTTGGTCAAAATCTGGGCTAGCTGGCAGAAGGCTGTGAGAAATGTTTGTTATCTTTCTTAACTATTCCTGTTTTTCTTCTCTTCTATTTCCTGCTATATTCAAATAAAGAAAATAAAAAGAATGCCTAGAGGTGGATGAAGAGCGGGTGTTACATGAGCCAGCGATATACTCTTGCCACAAAGAAGGTGAATGGTATCGTGGGCTGCGCTAGATATTATACCATCAGATTAAGGGAGGTGATCCTTCCCCTCTACTCAGCACTGCTGAGGCCATACCTGGAGTTCTGTGTCCAGTCCTGGGCTCTCCAGCACAAGAGAGATATGGACATACTGGAGAGAGTCCAACAAAGAGCCACAGATGAGATGAAGGGACTGAAGCATGTCTCCTATGAGGCTGAGAGCACTGGGACTGTTCAGCCTGGAGAAGAGAAGGCTCAGGGGGACCTCATCAGTGTATGTCAATACCTGAAGGGAGGCTGCAAAGACAACAGGAACAGGCTCTTTACAGTGGTGCCCAGGAACAGGACAAGAGGCCATGGGCACAAACTGAAACACAGGAGGTTCCCTATGAACATCAGGAAACACTTTTTAACTGTGACAGAGCACTGGCACAGGTTGCCCAGGGTGGTTCTGGAGTCTCTTTCCTTCTCCAAAAGCCATGTGGATATGGTCCTAGACAGCTGTCTCTAGGTGGTCCTGTTTGAGCAGGGGGCTGGACCAGACGAGTTCCAGAGGTCCCTTCCAGACTCATCTGTTCTGTGATTCTGTGTTCAAAGGCAGAGTTAAAGTCCTGCTCCTTCTCCCTGGTCCCCATCCCGAGGTCCCTTGTCATCTTTCATTTGAGTTCCAAAGGAAGTTGAGGTCAGGCCAGGACATCTCACATGTGCATATGGAGAGCAGCTTTGCAGCTACTCTTCCTTTGGCCTTGGGGATCTAAGGAGAAGCTGTGGCACTGGGCAGGGCAGCTGCTGGGCCTTTGTGAATCACTGCATGCCTGGCGGCAGAGGAGGGATCTAACGGTGGCACCTTAGCTCCCTTGGGCTCCTCCTTAAAACTACACCTGGATAAGATGGACCTGGGAATCACTGACCTTTTATTTTGTTATTACTTTTCATTCATAGGCCAGTTTTGCTGTGAAATGCAATTTTAGCTGTTATTAAGTCCCTTGCACCTTTCAAGTCAACTCTGCTGGTAACTTCACTTGGGAGAGTTATTTGTAGAGCAACTTCACCAGAAAAGTGAAGGTGAAATAAGAATAGGACATGTCAATCTCATCAAGTGATTGCTCAGCTGCCGGCTTCTTTGCGTAGGAAGTAGGAAACTCGGTTTCAATATTTCTTCTTTCTTGGAGAGTTCCCATGCTGTTGGGTATCAAGAAGGGTAAATGCACTCAATCCTTCCTGTCTTATTTAATGCTAATAGGCAGTCACAGAGAGCCCACAGACAACGTGCTAACCCTCAGGAATTAGTCCGTTTAGTTTTTGCATTGACTAGGATTTAAATTCATTTTCAAGATTGGAATAGATCCAAGGGGAGGAAACAAGCGCAGTGTGCTCCCATAGCACTCCCCAGGGAGGTGAGGAGGATATTTAGTGAGGAGGCAGCTGAATCAGGAAGAAAGTTGGATTTGAGCAGATGTTTCCCAACCAGCTGCTGAGTGGCCTAGCCTCCCAGCTGGAGGGTATCCGAGGGCAGCATGATCTGGATGGCTCTGGAGCCTTTCCACTTGGCAGGCAATAATTCAGAGCTCACACAGACAAAGAGCCAGGGTGAATCACCAGTCTGCTGATTAGGCAGCTCTTCTGGGAGGGAGGCACCTGGGTCCCAGATCCAGGTTAGGGCTGCAAAGTGGAACAGCATCAACTGGGAGGGACTGGAAACACTTAATGCTGCCTGGTAAGGAGGCTCTTCTTGTGTAGGAGGCACGAGTTTGAATCCACTTGGAGCAGGGAGAGAATTTAACACAAACTCCTAAAAAATAAAGGAAAGCTCTCATCACCTCTATATAATTATGGAATTATGGGGATGGAATGGCTCTTCTTCAGCCATTGGGTGTTAAAGTGGACATTTGATGTTGCTTTCTTAACAGCAATGTTTTTTGATCACCAGGACATTCTGCAGAGAACAGAAGAAAAGAGTAACTTCTGGTCCTCCTTTCTGTGGGATTATATTCTTCTTAGTTATTTCTTTTTAAACGCATTAGGTCTTTTAACCTGCAAAGCAGGCAATTACTCACACTCCCCTGACTGGCAATGCCATATGTTGCTCTAGAAAGTGATGAGAACATGCTTGTATGTGTAGCTGGGCACATTATCCCTGGGCATGGTCTGGTGAACTGGGAGCCAAGGATGGCCACAGAAAAGTTCAATGGGCCTGGGAGAACCTGTAGCTATGAAAAGAGAATGGGGAATTTGATTGTCTTGGAAAAGACTCCATAATTTTCTCTTAAATGAATATGCTAATGGTAAGAAATGTAGTCTTAGGGATGGATTCTTTTTCATTTGCACCAGCTTAAAGCTGAGTCAGTTTAACCCAAGGGCGTTATTCTGAATTGAAACTTCTGTAAAATTGGTAAGAAAAATGTCCAAAATTATCTATCTGTGTCAGTCCTATGAAACGTGTTAAGAGGAGTCTCCCTGCCTTGAACAGAAGTGAGCTTTAAGATCCTATCTGGTCTACCGCTGTCAGCTTGGCATCTTTGCAGTAGTCAGTGGTTGCACAAAACTGGCCAATTTTTCCATATATAGCATTGCTAAATTACCCTTTCTGGTTTTGTTTTATTACCCCCTCAGAGCAATGATCTCACCGATCAGTGTTGTGTTGCTCTAAGGGAGTGGCAGGGGTGGAGCGGGGTGGGACGAGCAAAGCCCTGAGCTTTTTCCAGAGTTCCCTGAATATGCAGAACATTTCATTGTCTTCTCTAACACGCCCTCACCTTTCACACAGACTGGAATTTGACACACCAGGTTAGAGAAAGAGCGAGGAGAAAGGGGGTGGAAATAGGCACAACACAAGGAAAAAACCCAGCAAACAAGATCTTATCATGGAAAATATCCATCCACCCTCCTGATAATAAAAAAAAAAGCCCCAGGTTAGGAAAATAAAAAAATGACTCTAATGAACACTCAAAATTAACATGCAAATACACCCATGGTTCCTGGCACAGATGGGGTGACTGAGCATATCCCCCTTCCAAAAAGGCAGTTTTCACACTTCTTGGAAAAGGGAAATACTATCCCAATTATAGATGGTTTTGCACTCTCTTGAGAAGGTTTTCTTCTCTGTTGAGGAAAGCTCTGGATACTGCTGCTCCCTCACCCCACCCCATACCCCACATTCATTTCACCAGGTGGCATGACGAAACCCTCCAGATCAAGGCAGGTTTCATCAACAAGGCTTCATGCCATGCCACCCATAATTCATCCCAGCCTGCTGTGGCTTTCTCCCAGCGAGCAGCACCTCTTGCAAAACCAGCCCCTGTCTCACACTCCTTCCAAACTCATGTTCCTGAGCAGCAGCAAGAGTATGAATCACTAACAGAAGGTATAGACCTTCGCTCCACTCCGGCCAGTTTGTGTCATTGCCTTAATGTTAATTACACACCATAATATGTGCATTTAATTTCCGTGGTGTTTCAATTAAATTAATCAGGCAATTAAAATTAATTAAAATTACAGAAATCACCTGCAGAAGTGCTTGAAACGTGGGGGAGGGGAAGGGAGGGGTTGGGAGGGAGCTGGGAACGTAGATGGCTGTGTTTTCACAGACCTTCCTTCCCTTGATTAATTTTGGGGATAGACTATTTCAGAGCAGGTTATTTAAGGATTTAAAGACTGTTCCAAGACCCACTGAAGCCAATGGAAATCTTTCTGTTGGCATTGATAGGCTTGGGACCAGGCCACTAGCCCCAAGTACTCAGGAAAGAGATTTAAGCGGTAGGTGATGAAAGACCTGGTGCTGAGCAGAAATCACTCAACACCTTTGAGGAACAAGGCCAAGGGCCCTGAAGTACCAAATGAGGGTCAGATTTTGAAAGGCCGTTGGTTAAAGACAAGGATAATATCTGTGGGAGTTGAGCGCATCAGTACTTCCAAGGGCTGGACGACAAGGTATGCTAAGAAACTTAAACATGTTCTTAGGGTCAAAGGACTTTTGAAACACTACCAAATGTATCTCACCCTGAACTTCCACTGTCTTTTGTAGCCAGTGAGAGTGGGTCCTAATTTCACGGAGGTATTTCATGCCTCCTGAAGTCTTGGGGAAATTACTTAGCTTCTCTTTGGGTAAGCTATTTAGCCTTTCTTTAACAGCTCCCTTCCACTACGCAGGGATTAGTGCATTCCATTGCTTCACAGATGGATTGTACTCTTCTCTGTAGAAGAATTTGAAAATGTCACATCAACCTGGACAGTTCTCTTGCTGCTTATAACCTTTGTACCAAACAAACACAGTCACATTCTTGCCTTTTAACCAAACCATAAGTTTTTATCCAGCATGGAAAGGTTGGCCCCTTTAGCTTTTGAACAGCTACTTCCCCCACAACATCCTGCTAGCCAAACCCAACTAGTTCTCATGGCTGGGAGACAGGTTAGCTCCATCCACACTTTCTTGGAAAGATTCTGCCTGGCACACTCCTGTCTTAGTGGGTGACTCACCCATTCTTTGCTCCCATTCTTCGCTCCCATTCTTCGACCCACAGTTGGGGATGTTTATACCGCAGTCACAGAAGCTGATGCAGGTATCCCCGAGCTGCCTTTAAATTAATTTGCCAAAGTACCGTTGTTAAGATAGCTGTAGTTCTAGGGAACGCTGTGTGGGCTGAAAAAACAGGGGATGAAGCAAAGTAAATGTTCATAATTAGGCTGAGCTGTTCTGGCTGCACTGGCTATTGGAATCTGAACTCGCTGTTTTAAAGATGTAACTGCTTTTTCACACATTATAATTTCCCTCACATTGCCAGATAATCCCTCAGAGTTCCATAGGCAATTACCCATGCTTCCTGGTGTCCAAGAGGGAGTAAAACCTTATCACCTCTGCCCCGATGGCACCCGCTTCTGCTCTGCACTCCTGAGCCACCTTTTTCTCTCCAGTTGTTTAGATGATTAACATAATTAAGTTATGCACACAGCAAACGTTTAAGGATTCTAGTTAGACTGAACTTTACTGCCAGCTTCAGATCAGAAAGATTTAAGTGCAACAGAACTTGTGTTATTTTTTCCAACCATATCAGTCCATATTTTCTCTTTCTGTAAACCTTGCATCTTGTACACTCTTAGACAATTGGGCCATAATATTCCAGTTGTTAGCCACTTCAGCACAATTTTCTGCTACTCTTTTTCTTTCTCAAGTCACAGCAAAATATTTGCTGATATATTTTCCCACTTTTTCAGTTTTTGGATCTGTATCTTTAATTTTTGTCTTATATCTTTCTCTACTCCCCCTTTCTTAAAAAAGTAGGAAATAAAAAGTGCAGAAGAAGAGGGAAAAAAACCACCCAAGAACAGAAAAACTTGA
This sequence comes from Lathamus discolor, assembly GCF_037157495.1. Classification (NCBI taxonomy): domain Eukaryota; kingdom Metazoa; phylum Chordata; class Aves; order Psittaciformes; family Psittacidae; genus Lathamus; species Lathamus discolor. The sequence goes on from NC_088884.1 coordinate 1,359,251, forward strand.
TTTTCAAAATGAGAAGTTGTCAGAGGATGATGACACTTTTCTTCTGAACAACCCCGAATTTTAATTACAAATCTGATGAACACCCTTTCTTGTCTCCAAATTTCTCTAAGTGATGAAACACCCCTCTCTCACTTTGCTAATCCTCCTCCATCTGAATTCTTTGACACGACTTCTTGTGTGGCCTTTGGCACATCACTTCACCTCAGTTTCCTCATCTATAAAATGGCTGTTAATCCCTATATAGTATCACCCACGCAAATTGCCAGGGCTTATGCCTGAACAGTGCTTTGAAGATAACTGACTAAAGTTTCAAAAGGACCTAAGAGATTTAGGAGCGAAAGTTTCATTAGCTTTCCATCAGATTTGTACTCTTCTATCTCTGAGAGCCTTTTGAAAGTCTGCAGAATTGCAAGACTTCACTCATCACAGTCATACTTCTTGTTGTCCTCAAGGAAAGGGAATGCTCCAGGCTAGTTTTGGCAGAAGAGCTTGTTCCTCAAAAGAAGCAAGGTGAGACCTGGGGCTCTCCAGTTTCTTCCCCTTCTCTGGGTACAAGATATGAAACCCTGAATGCATGCTTCAACCATTCCAGGCAAAGCGGTATCTGTCAGGCGCTCGGTATTTATATTAGTAGATCTACTTGGTTTATTTTGACTGAAAGAAGGAGGGAAGGCAAGTATCTTCAGCTTTCTCGCTAGATTTGAGATAGTAACCTGGGAGGCAAGGCTGAGCTCCTTTGGATGGTGCAGAGGTACTCACCTCTTCAATTAGCAAAACTGCATCTTGAAGAGAGAATTATGCTCTTGTTTTCTGCGAGGGCAACTTGATGGAGGGGCTCCAAAGATGGCCTGTCAATCTTGGGGCATGCTGGTTGGCTCAAGAAGAGTTACGAAGATTCTCTAACTGCAAGGGAATGATCTTACTGCTCCATTTGTCCAGAAAGTGCAAGTCCCAGGTTCTTGCTAAAAGAACAGCACTGAGCAAAGGTCAAAATTACTACGGAGACATACTGAAAGAATCATAGATTCATAGAATGGTTTGGGTTTGAGAGGACCTCAGGATCATCCAGTTCCAACACCTTGCCATGGGCAAGGAAATCCAAATATTGGGCTTTTTGGTTTTTTAGTTTTTGAATTTAGGTTTGCTACCTTAAGTTACCCTTTTTAGCTTTTCTCAAAAACTATGAAAAGGGAAAGAAAAAGAAACTGATCAACCAAAAAAGCTGTACAGGTAGAAGTGGCTTAGTGGGTTTGGTTTGCTCAGCTTCAGCGGCTAAACCACTATTCTGAAACCACCTGGAAAGAAGGTTGTTTTTCTTTGTGGGACTTTCCTTATCAAAATGAAAATGGAAATGAACTTGTGAAAAAAGAAACATTTTCTTTGGCCATCAATTAAATATTTTATTTTCATTTCTATTTTACTGACATATTTAATGCAGCAGAATTTGAAAATGAAATATGATTTGAAAATAGGAATCTGGAAGGTTTTGTTCCAATAATTTTGAGGCAAATAAATAGACTCAACAGTAGGAATTTTTCCTCGAAAACTGCCATATTTGACATATATTTGCTGATGATTTTGATCAACTACATACTACATTTTGCCTAAAATAACATTCTATCTATCTATCTATCTATCTATCTATCTATCATCTATCTATCTATCTATCTATCTATCTATAAATTGTCCTCAGTTTGGAAAATGGGTCCTTAAGAAAAAAACAGTAAATCAGGAAGTATCATTCTAATACTGAAAAAAAGCTATTTTCAGGGATTGACAGCACAATGCTCTGAATAGTCTAATGCAGTTTTGATCCCATCCATTTTTGTGAGGGGGATGTGGTGGACCAGCCATTCACAATAGTTCCTTTCAGTCCTAATTATTCTGTGACTCTGTGATTATCTAAGCATCTGTCTTTAGTACCTTGTCCTTATTATGCCAAAATTGGATACCTTCCAGTTTAATACATTCAGCCTTTAACAGTATGTTTTTCTTCAATTTACAAGAGATGGAACAAAAGCAGAATCAGGTCACTGTGACAGTTTCTGGCTGAGTAGGCAACTGAGCCTACAAGACTCAAGTCTCAAAACAATGTCACACTGTAGGTTTCCCATTTTCTCCTCGGTGATGCAAAATCTAATAAATACCAAAAGCTCAAGAAACATCCCTGAAATTCTTGTTTGGGGAAGTCTAACCAAGAAAAAAATTCTCTTGGGAGATTTTATTTCTCAGTTTTAGATTTTTTCAAACTACAGTGGAGTGCAATTGGCCTAAAAGCTATGTTTCTGCAAGGACATTGATAGTGTCCGTGCCTACTGCCAACCACAACTGAGAAAGACAGTGGACCCAAAAAAACCCAGGAGAATTTAGCTTGTGATGGAAGGTTCTTGGTATGCAGCAGAGTTTCTTTTCACCTCTGGAATTGCACGGTAGATTCTAATTAGAGCTGTTAATTAAATACATTCTGTTAAAACATGTTGCATCAAAGCTGAAGCTTTTTGTAGAGAAGTGTCTATTTTGTTAACAGTTTTCTTGGAGAGATTTTTGAGGTTCAGGGTTCTGGTCAGGGAGAGTATTCAAGGAGAAGCAGAGTCTCATTTCTGGTATAGGGATAACACAGAAGTGTCATTAAAATTCCAGTGTCTTTTAATTTGACAAAACATTTGAAAAGCTTTCTATTTTCCTCTTTTTTTCTTCTCTGCAGTGTGGATGGAAAACAAATCTAAAACCTCTAAAACTGTGGTAGAATGGAACTGTTGTCCTGTGGACAACTGCTGTAATAAAGCCAACAAACTTGTCATGCAAAGTCCAGTTCCTCCCTGTTGAAACACAGCAATTCACTTATGCAGCCTTACCAAGTGTTTCATGCATTGCTAACAATTATGGGTGCAACTTGGTGGTCATATTGAATTCAATGGCAATTTTCCCACAGATTTTATCAAGAACAGAATTTATCCCTATATGCTTTAATTGTATAACTCGTTTCTGTTATGGCTTAAGACTCCCCAGTCTGTGCCAGCACGTGAAATTCTGATGAAGCTTAATGTTAGCGGCCGCTGCTAACTGTTCCTAATTATTTGATAGTCATCTGAGGCATGAATTTCATAGATGTGCAACTCTTCTTCCAATTCTAATCAGTGGTAATTTGGATGCTTTGTCCATCTGTAAATCAGATCTTTAAATGACATTCCCAGTCGCATTGTCTCTAATGGATGCAGGTCCATAGTTCCAAGGCAAAACCTTTCCTTCAGTTAACAAAAGAGGCTAAAAGATGATCTTGGTTAAAAAAATCCAAACTGTCCTTTTAGGTGAAATAGCAAATTTAATTTTTTTTTTTTTTTTTTTTTTTGTTTGTTTGTTTTTTTGTGGGGAGCATCTCAAATTTCGGGAAAATCACAGACTTCTTCACAAAGCTATATATTCTGATACATCAGCACTGAGCACAGATCTGACACCAGTGTGTGATGGGGAATTAGGCGGACAACAGAAGTCCTTGCTCTTCCCCACTGCCAGAAGACACACACCATGCTAACATAAACACTGGTTACAGCTCTCATTTAATTACCCACTGTTTAGGGAGGCTTCAGGCCTGTACTCCAGAAGCTTGATTTAAATTAGGATTCAACATAAGACACTTAAAAAATTATTTGTTAAGGTATTTCTGTGTTTAATCTCCATTTCTCTAGCACCAGATTTCCAGATCCTCTGTTTTCATCTTCCCTTTTGGGACAAGGGAAGTTTTGCACTTCCTTTGCAGTGCCTTCTTCCACTGGCACTGCAAGGACTATGAGCTGATGCACAGTCCCACCAACGCATAATAGATCTGCAAGGGTGAAATAGTGGCTGCTGGCCTGTTATAGGAGATTTCAGTGTCTCCCCTGCCTGCTGCCTTGTGGGAAGTGTGAATTAGGCAGTACTGTGCATTGGGGGTATCTACAGCAGTGGGTTCACAGGAGGCTAGTCCTCCCAGGGCTATGCATTCACAGCCAAGTGCATGGCTGGATGAGATCCTTTGGCACCACAAGTTTTGCCAACCCCTTCTCAGCTTTGCAAGTTCAACTAATAGGATTTTCTCTCAACGGGAATGGAGAGTTACCTTGGTTCAAGGCTGATCTAAGAAATTGGAAAAGGGGGTTTTAGTCTCTTCCCACTTGGATGTCACTCATGTAATCAGGATTCACATCTAGACTAACAGCCTGCCTCGCCTTAGCTGCAACTGAAAAAGAAAAAAGAAATGAAAGAGTCTTTATGCTAGAGGCACAATTGTATCAGAAGTCTAAATTGAAATACAGGTATTTTTTCCCTTGGCCACCCAAATCGGGGCATCTAAAATGCCTGTTTTGCAGTCAGTCGATACTCAGAAGTTTCAGAAAATCAGCTCTTCGAAATACCAGAGAAAAGCTCCCAAATTTAAGAACCTTTCTGTCAAAAACTGGTGCTTACTGGTTAGTTTTGGAACAGCTTACACATCCTCCCCACCCCAAAATGCTTTTAGGAGGTTTAAATGACCATGAATATCTTTTGCATTTGGGGTCAGACACAAAACTACTCCCAAGATAACACCATACCTACCACATTCCTGGCCTGGTGGGAATACTGGCTTTGACATGGAAAGGTTTATGTCAAGAATGTTGACACAAGCCTAAATGGAGTGATGTGGGAGTAAGGGAGGAGTGTAATGTGGGAGCTCTTTGAATCTGTCTTTCTTCTTTACTTTGTAAGGGGCTGTAGAAAAGATTAATTTTCTATATCAAGTTTCATTCGTTGAAAGGGTTCAGAAGATAAAACTCATGAATTAAAACCAAAACTGAAGCACAGGCACAATGTGGGCAAAAAGGGTTAAGGGACTGAAGAAGACACTAATTCTCCCAAATGCGGTCCAGATGTTTGCTGACATTTTAAAAACACACAGTCTCTTCCATCCCTACTTACCTTTATGATGCTGTGAATTGCTGAGATCAATGAGACATTACTGAAGAGGTAGTTTCTTTTCCAAGGTTTCTTCTATTTGCATCATAAAGTACATGGGCAAAAGAATACAGACGCATTAATAATAAGAGCAGTTCTCACCTGGTATAAATTGTCACAGCTTCTCTGAAGTCTATAGAAGAGCTCTGATTTACTTATCTTTTGTCCGCCAGGGTGATTGCCCATACCCAGTGCTGTCACAAGAGCCTTTACAGACTATGTCATGTTGCTCAATATTATGTCTATGCAAGGCTGTGCCACGTCAAATGCGGTGGTGAAAGGTATGTCAGTAGAGAATCAGGCATGCAGTATACATGGGAGTTTTGAAATCTCAGCAGGAAAGAGTTGTGCATCTAAGAATGAGAAGAGATGGCAATGGCATTGGTCAGTAACTGTGCAATGAAAGCAACCAAGTGCATGAATAAAGATCTGCAGCTATAAGGAAAAAACAAAGGACTATGAAGAACTGAATGACATCCAAGTAGAAGAAAAATCTATCTTATTTGTTATTTCAGTTCACATCAAAATCAGAAAAAAATGAAGGACGGAGAGGAAAAGGAAGCTATGCTGCAGTTTTGCTGTATTAGGTAGATCACATCATGACTGTATGAACTCAGGCTGATTCTTTCCCTATCATGACTCACTTGTGCACGCTCATGAAGGGGTGCTGAATTTGGCAGGCAAAACACAGAGACAGTCATTTCACATTTTGTAAATCCTGTTGGCTCAGTTTAATCTGCATCCAAAAATATTGCCTGTGTGGTGAAAGGGATGGGCTGAGCAATGGAGAGACATTGCAGTGTCCAGAGTGGCTGCTCTCATCACTATTATCTTGAGCATCTCAATTCATTCCTTTTGTCCACCACCCACTGCAAACTGATGGCCTTTTTTCCTAGGGGCAGGAAATTATAACAGCGGCAAAGAGAGCCAAATTGAGGGAAGTTATGCCTCTTCTATTTAGACACCGAGCAATTTGGGAGCAGTACAGTTGCTGGATGTTTCCCACCACAGTCACTTGAAGCAGTGTGGCAACAAAGGTGTGGGGAAACAAGCTGAGCCAAACCCTTAAGTTACATGGATTGAAACTTGCCCTCTAGCCAGTGGCTGGTAAACCTCTTTTAAACACCATGGGCTATTCCAAAAGTAATGCCATGGAGGTCAGAGAGGGCAGAAGGAAATAGCCTGATCACAAATCAGGAGCATTATTCTGGTCTAGGATGAGATTTAGCTTGGGATGCTGCAACTCAGTCCTATGACACATAACTTTTTCTATGGGACATCTTTTTTGGGGAATGTCCACCATTTAGCCATCTTTGTGCTTCAAAAGCAATAATGACTTCAGAAAGAGAGGACTTAACCTGCAGCTGGTAGCTTCTGAAGGTAATTAAATATTTCTAATTTACTTAAATACTTATTATATAATACTTATTTTTATTATTTATTGTCTACTTGGTTGACTTGGTATCTGTGTAACTTTTATCTTCCTTCATTTAATTTTTCCTTCTTCACCCATGTCTTTTTTATCTGTTTTGTTATTCCTTAGAAAGATAAATTACGGATGATGCCCTGCCACTGAATATATCTTTAACCAATGTATATTTAATATCCTTTTTTCTAAACTCTTTTGATTTACTGTCTTTTTCTTATCCCCTGTGATAATAACTAGCCAATGTATTACCTTGAGATTTTTCTTCCGAAGTTTTCTCTTTCCCTTTTCATGAACCTAAATATATATTGGCCAATGGCCAAGTAATTTTCCATATCAGCAACCTCTCTGCTTGCATGCAGCCAGGAGAGATGTGCCTCTTGTAAACTCTGCTTTTCTCTAAAATGTGAAGTTCTTGTCGTCTGAAAAATCCCCAAACTTTCTATTTAAAATTAGCTGGTCAACCACGTGCTGGCTTTCTGCTTTTGATTTCATTATTTTCATGCACTTTTGTTCAGGTGTCCCTACCACTGCTTAAGACAAAAGTAGTACCTCTTTCTAAAAGTGCTCTCACTGATATCAATGGTAAATTAATGTTGTCAGGTATCACGAAGATGAAGGGTGGTAAAATTTTATTCCAATTAATATTAATTTCTTCACCATCTTTGACACTACTCTTGGAAGCTGTTGGATATAGATTGGTGAGCTAAAGGTAGTGGATGGTCTGGTTTTAGTGGTCTATGATCCAGAGAACCAGGTATGAAATCAGGAGTCAGCACCACTTTTACCTGAGAAAGATGAGAATAAGGTGGCAGAGACCACAGTAGAATAGTCCAAATATAGCTGTGAATTATGCTTTTGTAACTACAAGATAATTTGATGTATTTAGATTAAATTAATGGTGTACATCAATGTAGAAAAAGAGCAGAATATGGCTCTATGTGGTAGATTATTTTTATTTGAAGCCTAAACCTCTACTGTTAGTTACACTAAACAGAACAAGAACTGTCCACACTGTTTAATTGCTAGCACACTTGGGTAGCTTCTGGCCCATTTTAACTAGCACTATCCCCAGCAATGCCCTGCGAGGGGATATTCCCAACACATAGCATGAAAAGAGATCTCCCAGTTTTTGGGGAAAGAAGGGAATTTAGCCTTATGGACCTGTCCTGCAGCATTTGGTTTCAGAACCAGAGAAACCAATATATGATATTGATATAGCTGATACGGATAGCAGGCAGTATTGCTGTGCAATACATGCTCCCCTAGCCTGGTCAAGCTGGTAGTGAATCAAATACAAACGCATGAGTTTTCAGCACCGAGCTAAAGACCCATTTACGGTAGCTGCACTTACAACAGACATGAGCCCTTTGTGATTCAGGCACTGAAACAAAAACCAAAAACTGAAAGGAGCAGTAATTACCTGTGCCACCTTATTTTATTCTTCACAAGTTAATGAAGATGTGAGCGAAGTTTGGTATAGGGAGAAAAGGATATGTAAAGGGTTAAAGCATACCTATTAGGATGACATGATTGAAATGGTCCTGTGTGCTCTGTTGTGGGTAGTTCTTGAGTATGCACAGCAATAAAAGGAGACAGAAGGCAGAAGTGGAAATCTGGTTGAAAATGTGTACTAGGAAGGGACTTTTGGCACATAATAGCACGAAAAGGTCACACAAGCTAGTGTGGGTGGTGGAAGACACCACAGAGACTAGCACCCTCACAAACGTATAGGCATGATATTTATCACTAAAGTCTGTAAGTACCAAAACAAAGACGCAAAAAGAGACAAAGGGGATTGACTGTTTCTGAAGATAAAATCAAGTGCAACATGAGGGAGAGGAAGGGACCAGGCTCTGAGGTGGGAGTTGGAAGGTGCCTTTAAAATAAACAGTGAAGGTACATAAAGGATAGTGATAGGTGAAGGATATGGTGGGTCTGACCATTTGTTCCTTGGAATCAAGGAACAAAAACTGTTTCTTTAGGAATATAGGGTTGGACCTCACTGGATTTTAAATGTACTATGTTAAAATACCTGTAATATGTAGGATGAAATATTCTTTGGCTTTTTCTTATAGAAGACCCTTCAATTTTAGTTAATTTACTATGAAGGGATAGAACCATTTTGATCGCTGCTGAGCGAGTCATGGAGACAATAACACCCTAAAATGCAAGGCCCAATATAAACAGTACTCAGCCCCAGTTTTGCTTATAGCCAAGCAGGGACTGGCACTAGAGGTTTCTGAGCAATGGAGGAGCAAGTCCTGTAGCTATTGCAAAGGAAATGATATTAATAAAAGTACTTCAGAAAAATTCTGGAATCTGTCCAGTCAGATGGATATTTTTATTATGTTTAAATACTCATGTCAAAGTTGCATTTATTACAGACTTTTAGGAGAGCAAGAGGCATTCCTGAACGTCACGTTCCATATTTTTCCATCCTGTCTCAGACACATTAGATTTCATTTTATCAAGGGAGACACTATTCTCCATGAAAGTCTACTGTCATGTTTTACAGTGCTGTTTTCCCTTTATTTCCCCTTCTAAATAACAGTAAGAGTATCTACTTCCTCCTTAAAGAATTCTATGAGGTAGTCTGGAGGACTACCTGGAGGAAGAGCATGGTAACTACATTTTGCACACAGGTCACTGAGGCAGAGGGACACGATTTATTCAGAATCACCCAACAGTCAGCCCCTAGAGCAGAACTGAGGGCAGGGTCCAAACCTCCAAAATCTCAGGGCAATGAATAAGCACTTATGTCCAGCCTGAGTTCAAAGCCAGTCTGGTTTTGCATTGATTCTCAACTTGAGTGTGTTTTGGACACAAACTGCTTCTTCAGGTTATTAATTCCCTCTGATAGTAGAAGAAACCATTGGACTTTAGAGTCTCCCTGCTAAGCCAGTGTATAGACTCTAACACATAACTCCATGTTCATTTTAAGTGGAATAGGTTACTAAGGATTATTCCCAAATTTGGTTTCAGCAGCTGTTTAACTCCTCAGACTGTGCATGTCGTTTTCATAACAGAGCACCTGAGGGAAGAGGATGTCCCATGATGTGACCTAATGAGTGGATTGGTTGTTTTCTGGTCTGACCCCATGTGAAGAGTGGGGATCCTCTTCCACTTCACATAACACAATGCTGTAACTCATCTTTGCATCCATGCCATTCACAGTGGATCATACCCATCTTGAGGGTCATCTTCCCTTCTTGGCTTTTCGCATCAAAAAACTGTGGATGGAGACATCCTTCTTAAAACAATATGAAGTCAACAGGTAAAAAGCCCTGCAGAGGAAAAATTAAAATTTCAACTGTATGGATTCCAGTTCTCTTAAGTACTGTGTATCCCAGTTTCCAATTTCAGGAATTTTTCTTACACAGCAGAACCTGGCAGAAGAAATTACTCCCATTGTGTGGGAAATTCCAGCATTTCCAAATTTATTTTGTTCATTAGAAGTTGTGATGTTTCATGGAATTGAAAGTCTAAACTGTTTTAAGAGAAATATAGAAACATAGAAACACACTTATCAAAAGGGAGGTCATTAACCTGAACATCTTGGCACAGGTGGGGACTCAGCTGGCTTGAGGTATGTAGTCCTGACCACCACACTTTAAAAAGAGTAACAAACCATTTGGAAAGGATCCAGAGGAGAGTAACACGAAGGGAAAGAGGTTTAAGAAAACATGACCTATAATGAAAAGTTGAAGGAATTGAGTTTGTTTAGTCTAGGAAAGCAGTGAAGGAAGGGAGGCATGATAGGAGTCTTCAAACATATAAGAGGTTTTTTAAAAGAGAACAGTGATCAATTGTTATGTCCAGCGCTGGTAGGACAAGAAGAAATAAGATTAATTCGCAATGGGAAGAGTTTTAGGTTAGTTATAATAAAATCTTTCTAACCCTGTGGACAGGAACAACACAACCTTGATGGGCTGCAGGATCATTACCTCTGGAGGGTTTTTAAAGCAGGTTGGATATATATCTGTCAAGGATGATCTAGAAATATTTGATGTTATATCAGAGCAAAGGGTCAGGTTGGAAGTCCTCTTGAATTCCCTGCTACTTTACTCTCCTGCTGTAAAATGCTTTATCCAGATAATGCCGGCACATTGTCAGAAATCACAAGGAACATCAAACATCTTGTACTATTGTGTACAGTCATTCACAGCAATGAATGATACTTGCAAGATCTTTATATTAAAGGTCAAAACAAAGAACCATCCCCCCCCCCCCCCCCAGATAAAGCAAAAAAATCCAAACAAACCAAAGAGTGAAGGTCAAACTAAATATTTCTTTTCATCTTGGAGTTTTTTTTAAGCATTGCCAACAGGAATATTATCACAGTTGACTGGCTCCCAAGAAATATCTTGATTTTGACAAATCAGTTTTTCTGATCCGAAGTTGTATAATAAAGAAAAAATAATTAGCCAGTGTTGTTGCATGAGGACTGATAGGCCTTAAAACCCTGATGGGTTTTACTCTAGCTATGTATGGAGAATAAAATTTAGCAAAACTTCACTTCCTACATGGTAGATTTGGGATGGGAAATGGTATTTCTAGAATAATACTTCTTTCAGAGCTTATGACAGGCAGTTTCTGCAAGGGAGTACCTGTGAAGAGATGAGGAGAGTTCTTCTTACTCTTATTAGTTTCAAAGGTGAAGATAATGAAAGCTTGGTCACAGCTGAAAGAAGCTGTGTAGCTGAGGGGAACCGGAGAAGTTTTCATCTCTCCAAGCACGACTTGATGTGTAAGGCATGATCCAGTCTCTGATAATTTCTGTATGCATGGAAGTGGGGAAAAAAATGTCTAAAAAATTCTCCAACAACTATAATGTTGTGGAGAATAAAGACCTAATTATCTCTGTCTTCTAAGCTTTGCTGCAAGTTGCATCAAAATTCCTTTTGGGTCAGAGAAGTGCAATTACTCAGTAAGCTGTAGAGAGATGTCAACCTATAATCAGCTGATGTTTGTCTACTAGCAATTCTCATTAGATTTCCCTTAATTAAGAAGCAGTTACCTTGTATTTAGGGCCCTGTGATTGTCATTGATGCTTTCTTAGAGTGAAAGCAGTTCTAGTTTGTCAAAGCGGATGTGCTTCTGTTAAACCCACATACGTTGTCCTAGGGTTGAATGATGGACCTGATGGACCAAGGCGTCCTATATGCCTTGGGATTCTCAAGCTTTTGATTACACAGGGCTTTTTTGTGCTGTCATTACAACCAGCTCCTGGAAATGACCCTGCCTCAGTCCAACTCCAGTCTCCGTGATGTGATAAGCTACTTTGAGGTTGCGTTTTTAAAGGGATATGAGTTAGATGAGACTACCCTTGGAAACAGGCAGTATGGGATTATTACAGCCCAACACCCAAGTGCTCATCCTTCTTGTGGGGAGATGTTACAGATATCCATGGGGAAGCCCTGAGAGGTGCACGGGTCAGCCTGAGCAGCTCCTTGAGGAAGGGGCACCAGACCTGCACTGTGTGCTCCCTGCTACCAGTAGTGGCACCATTGCAGATGGCTGGGTTTCTAGTGGCAAGAGAAGTTGCAAGAGAAGTTGGTGAAAAAGAAATGACCAAGAAAGTGAAAAACTAATTATTTGATCAAAAGCTTTAAGAAAAAGTTAACTAAAACTTTGGGCTTCTGATATGTTCTGCCCAATAACTGTAACAACAGGAACTGAGATGGGCACAAATGACTTATGCAGAGGCCTGACTGGAGAAACTATTTTTCTTCTTTTGACTCCACTAAAAAAGACTAAGTGTGGATGGATGTTGGATGTATAACCCCCAAAGCAAATAATTCATAATGAATGCCCTATCCCATTTTAATTCATTTTGTGTTGTCTCTGTGTAGCAGGATGTCTAGAGGCCAAATACTGTTCTCCATAATGTTGGTGCAGTCCCATTGATACATTGATTTCAAGAGGTCACACCAGATTATCATAATGGCTCCTTCAGGCCGTAAAAATCTATGAATACGAAAGCATGGGAGAGCAAGTTGAGGAGAATACAGAAAACTTCACTTTGTATTTTGTGTAGAGGAGACAGGGGAGTATGAGGGACTGTAATGCAATAGACATAGGGCCTTTTGATCATGAATGTGAACACTTTTCAGGTTGGTACCTGTTGAAAGCTGCTACTATTTGGTGGCTCTAGAGTAGTTTATGTGAAACCAGCTGGAGGTCTCTGTACAATTCTTCGGAGCTAAAAGTCTAGTGAAGTCAATAAAGAGGTTTCATAGGAAGTTCCACGTTAACATCAGGAAGAACTTCTTTACTGTAAGAGTGACAGAGCACTGGAACAGGTTGCCCAGGGGGGTTGTGGAGTCTCCTACACTGGAGATATTCAAGGCCCGCCTGGACAAGTTCCTGTGTGATGTACTGTAAGTTACCCTGCTCTTGCAGGGGGGTTGGACTAGATGATCTTTTTAGGTCCCTTCCAACCCTTGGGATTCTGTGATTCTGTGTGATTCATTGACTTCAAGAGGTCTCAAATCCGGCCTTAAGTGAATAAATGTTCACAATAACATCAAACTGTCCACCATATGACACCTCCTACATTCAATTTAACCCTCACCTCTTCTCCCCTCCAATGCAACCCAGCTTTATCTGAATATCTGCTTTGAAACACAGAGAGAAACAATGATGTTCTTTTAAAAACAGGCTTTCGAATGGGTACCACTATAATAAAAGATTGACACTCTCTAAAAACAAATATTGCAGTGAGTACTGATTGAATTTCCTCCATAAAAATCTCTTAAATACCCACATCCCTTCCCCAGGGACAAGTTTTCCATAAACAGGCAACATTCTTTTGTTGTTGTTGTTGTATTTTTAGCAGTCTTATACAGTATCTTGTCAAGATGTCATCAATACAACCGCTTTGACATTTTTAGTGCAGCATTTGGAAAGCAGGTTGGGTTTTTCAGTCTGGCAAGCCAACATAAGTCAGTCTCCGATACTTAATTTCTCTATGAGATCCTTCACTTCTATTATAAACAGATCCAGCACTTGAGAGATAAATTTCTTGGTAACAGTTTGGACTTTTTTATGAACCACCTGCAAGTTTTCTGCAAACAACATGTTTTATGGGAGCTCAAGGCAATGTTCACCCATCAAGACCTGACAGTAAGAAGTGGATGAATGAGGCCTTATCTCAGCCACACATGTAACCTTCTGTGTCCCCTGGCTTGACCTCCCTCTGCACTCATTTATGAAAATGATTCATCTTTAAAGAGCTTCCTCGCTCTGCCTGGAGGCTGTAGATCTTTCTGCACTGGACTTGTAGGCTGAGGTTATAAACTTCGGCATGGAAGGCTTACAGAGGGACTTAATTTTGAACATTAGGGGGAAAAAGAATGTGTACACACTTAAAGAAGCAGGTTAAAATGCAGAGAATGGAAAAAAATCTCTTTTTGGAATACTGAGATTTTTGAAAGGGAGGTGGCTGAAAAAGTGGGCCTCTTACTGATGTCACATTAGATTTTTGGTTAAGATCGAAATAATTTTGAAAAGCTATTTGTTCTCATTTTTTATGCTTCTTGCCTTCTGTGTGTTTTTTTCTGGGCAATAAAGAATATAAAATAATGCATTTCTAATCAGTATTACTCCCTGGTTCTTAGGCATTCACACTAGATTTGCCCCAAACTGAACAGTTGTCAGGGAGGAGAAGCACAGTCTTTCATAACAAAATAATCTCTTGGAATAACGTAAATGATAGTTTTAAAGGTGAGCAAAAGAGCATTCTAGTGTTATTTTGGCTCTATTTAAGTTTCTGCAATACTAAACTTTATTCTGTTAATGGAAACCTTCACCATGTCTCAGGCTTATTTCTGCTCTTTCACTGCTACAGGAAGTAAACTTCTACTCTTCTCAGCAAACCTGAACATCTGCAACTTAGCAGTAAAAACAACCCGTAAAAAATAAAAGCTGCTGTCAGCTTCTGAGTTAAGTTACACGCTCGAGTTTCGTGCGATAGAATACTTTTGGTGTTAGCTTAGGATTTGTTTCCTTTATATAGACAAGCTACCCAAAATCTAATCTGAAGTGCTTTATCATCCATGCAGGAAAAAAGAAACACCTTCACCTATGCTGGGAGACAGTTTAAGCTTGAACACATTTATTCAGCTGGGTTACAGCCTGATTCCACTTGGAGGTGAAAGCTGTTCCTCAGAGCATGGGTGAGAGAAACATTCCTCCAATACAGATAGTCCCTGCACACTGTCCTGCTATCAGCTTCTTTCTTGAGGTCCAGGCATGGGAAGAAAGGTCCAGGCAAACCTCCCCACTGTTAGCACAACAGAGAGATGCAGAGTCTAAGAAAGTCTAAGTATGAAAGCCCTTGAGATGCGCCCTCAGGAAGATGCAGGTGAAAGCAGATTCAAGGTGGTCATGCTCATACAGATGGAACTTCTCTATGGGAATACTTATCTTCAGGTTAGGCACACCCAGCAGCCAATACTTACGATGGTGCAGAGTAAAACAAGTGCCTGGGGATCTTGCGAGTTTGTGAGATACTGGACATTGGCCTGAGAGCTAAACACTAGCGTGGAAAGTGTCTGCCTTCGTTGACTTTGTATTCACAAATATCTCCTAAGCAGGTAATTTAAATCCTAGAAATGCATAGTTAATGTTTAAACCCCCCACATTCCTGACATCCTTTGGCACGAAAAGAAGTTGCCCCGTACAACCTCTGCTTTAAGGTGATGCAGTGAACTTAACACACCATTCTGGTGGTGTTTCCTGTTCCAGAGTAAATAGGGCACACAGCACATCTGTGTGTGTTGCAGCATTTTCTAGCTCACAAGGCATCACAGGCAGTCATAACACTAATACCTTTCCCCAGCTGGTCATCTCAAAACTCATGTGGTCTTGTTTTGGGTTTGTTTTTTTTTTGTTGTTCCCCTTACGTATCTAAAGTTGTATAGATATTGATTGCAATCACAGCCATTAAATCCCATTGGTTCTGGTGAGAGCACGGGCCTTTAGCTCAGAGAGATTTTCTTACTCTCCCTTGTTTATCTGTCTATATATTTTTATAAGACACTTCCAACCCGTATAATCTTCTGTTGCTGAGCATTTTTAAGTCAACAGGTTATGTTCAGATGTGTTATATTGATGTAGCACTAAAGACACCTGGGAAATAACTTGATATATGTGTATGAACAGTGTGTTGGACTGCAGTGGTATGATCCGGGTTCCTGCAAACACTGTGACCACATTGATGTCAGCTCTAGTCTGTTCCTCATCAGAGCTGAGTCACCTTGGTGTGGACACTCTCTCCTTTGACCCTCAGACCACTCTTTTGTCTCCTTTGAAGCAGACCATCTTTCTGATCATCCACGTAGCCTTTCTCAATACTACACTCAATCTATAGTAATATTTCTAAACATAGGGTGATTGTGGTTATGCATACCCAGAATGTCCAACTAAAGTTGTCTTCAGATATGCAATACAAGCTATTTGTTCTATCCCCATAAATCACTGAAGAGCTTGAACAGTTTTTGTTGAAATCTGGTGAAGCTGAAGATTCTTTTGGTGGGGTTTGTTGCTGAGCTCTTTGATTTGTGTTTTGCAAATTCATTACTGAACATAAATCTCAGCTACTTCTTGATGAGTCTGCAAATACCACCAGTTGACCAGGCAAAGCCTGGTTTATTTACAGAACATCTATCACTGGCACATAGCTTTGGGGGTTTGTAGCTGAACACAGAAGTCTTATGACTGCATTTATGGTACACGATTTGGCATATTTAATACATTTAAGAGGAGGGAAGATTGAATGCATCTAATTCAACTGGTCCCTGGGAAGAGCTGAATACCAGCTGTTTGAAGGGAGGGACAGAGACAGACAGACGGCAGAGCTCTCATGTGTAAAAGATGACAAACAGCATGCCTGAGGAACAAGGCAGCTGCCAGCTTTAGCAGATCAAGTGTATCTGAGTTGTGTTAAATAAACTAACCTGATTCAGAGAGGCTGTAGATATTAAAGATCCTGGATACCAATGAATAAGGATTAAAGCTCCTATTCTTTTCTATTCTAATCTATTCTAGCTCTTCTGTCATTTGTGATATCAAAGATCCACATCTACAGAAGGATTTACAGCACTGAATTTAGAAGCTTCTGATTCTTAGGAGCTTTGTTGATACTGGGTTGCCTAATTTAGGCAAGTAAGCTTCTTACGCAATACGTGGGGGCATCAAGCACTTCACTTCCAAAAGGGTTTAGCATGTAGCAGCACAAGGTAAAAGCCCAGTTTGGTGGCAGGAAAGCCAAGGATAGGTGTGAGGCATTGTGCTCCTTCCTTCTTAGGAAGCCAGGTGCCCAACTCAAGATTACAGGCAGATACTATCTTTCATTCAGGTTTCACGGCCTGCTTGGCAGTCCATGAACTCCAACAGCCACTTGAAACACTCACTTGGTATCTTGGAGGCTTTATTTCAGATCTTCCCAGAAATAACTGGAAGAGGTCTGTGTCTCCCGCTTGAATGGATTAAAAGCTAAAATGCAGAGTAATTCTGTCTTATTTAGACATTTTATGCAAAGGTGGAGCACAGAAGACACTGATGAGCAGAGTAATCGCTGCCATTTCAGCTTTACTGTTTTCTCAAGAGGTGAAATACCTAGGATCACCTCCATCACTACCTATTAGGAATACTGCGGCTTTGAACTGGGATAATTCCTAGACCACTTATGCATTTAATCAGCCGGCTATTGAGACTACCTGCCCATGCAGGCTTCGCTGAGAAGATAACTGAATGATTTCTATATCTTCCTGCCCCTGGTTGCTGATTTCTTCACTGGCATCAAGATCCAGGTTTGTGCCTGTACAAGTACAAAATACAGAGTGCTAGAGCATCAATGAATTTGTCAGTGATTTGCAACACTGTAAGAAGCAGCTCCGTCCAGAATTGGGATAGTGCTGCTCAGTGGCTTGCAAAACTACATGCAAAGAGCTTGTGATGCCTGTGAATCACTTCTCATTTCATGTTTCCACTAACAGTCCTCTGAGTGGCGTTTGGCAGCAGGAATGTTATGACAGAAAGGATAGCAGCCACAGGGACATTTTTTGGGGCAGAGGGATATTTTCTGGCTGTTTCATGTTTCACGGAATACCAGGCCTGAACCATGGGAAGAAGCTGGATGGCCACTGAATGAATTTCCTATGCCTGATTGCCACGCAGGCTGGGAGTTTTCACCCTATTTTGTTTAGATAGCTGCCTCTGATCATCTCTACTTTCTTATTTATTGGCATGCTGACAGCATGCCAGTGGCAAGACAACTCCCTCCAGTAGTTCCCATCATTTGGAGCTCAGCTTCCTCCCTCTCCACCTACTGCAGCTATTAGGCACATTCAATATGCACCCAGGCATGCATGCACTAAAATACCTAGGTGAACCCAAGGAGCAGCCAACTCAAATACAAAACAGGCCTCCAAATAATAATACCTGTGGAGCCTGAAGAGTTGCCTTCCTTGCCCAAAAGGCTTTTTAGGGGGTGCTGGGAAGGGAAGGGAATGGCTTTTGAAACCCCAGGTTAAACCCTGAAGTGAAGATTTCCATTTTTGTGTGCCTCCACACTTCTGGGGTGACCAATCTGGGATACCTGCAATGGGCCTGCAGCTAAGCTTCGTCTTCAGCTAATAGGTCCCATGGGAGAGGGGTGTACCTCACTCAGCCAGACTTAATTTTGCAGTAGCTCTCTGTCTCCCCACCACCTAAGTGTTAATTTAGCCTACAAAAATGGGTAAGCCTGCGGGACCAAGGGGCTGGCTAACAAGGTGTTTAGCCTATGCAGATGAAGGAGTACTTGGGTGCAGGACAGGACTTGTTCCCCGCATTAACCCTCCTCAAACCCTGCTGCTAGGAATTGGTAGGAGTGAGGGGGGAGGGATACTTTTCCCTCCAAGTCATGTTCAAATGGAGAGGCTATTGAGGCAGGGCACCAGGCAGTGTTCTGCAGGATGGAGTCGCTTTTTCCTGACTTTTCCCCACTTTTTTATCATTACCAGGCAAACTTCTAGTCAGGGCAGGCTTGCCAAGTGCCAGAAGTAACAGGAATAAAAACTTGGGGGATTTCCCAGCCAATTTTCACATAGCCAAGCATCCCAAATGATGTGTGTTTCTACTGCTGAATCACTACATGTTTAGGACTGGGGTGGTTGCTTGGACATCCCGTTTGCCCAGAGAGGTCGAGATATGAGAGAGGCACCCTTCTTCTTGACACAAGCCTACCCATGTTTTGCACTGGAGAACACGGAGGAGAGATGCCCCTGAGAGGCCACTGTACCTTCCTCTCCCAGAGGCAGCCAGCAGGCTTCAATTTTCTGTACCTTCCAGGCAGCAACACTGCCTCAAAATAAAAGTATTTAGCAATACACCCATTTTCAAATTACTGCTGTATGTCAGAGAAAGAGCATTAAGAAGTGAATAGTATGTCTACCACTGGACACCACTTGGTCTGCTCCTTGAATATGACAGCTGTATGAACTAGGGACATAAAAAGAGTTGTACCAACTATACAATGATCCACCTAACACATTTACCTCTTCTTGACAGGGGCCAACAATGAATACATGCTTGGGGAGAAGTAAAACAGCAAAGTGAGACTTCCTCAGAGAACTCTCCCAACATCTTGAGATTTGCATGTCAGCGCCTTCCGGAGCCAGAGGTAATGTCTTTGTATTTAATAGCTCTTGAAGAATTTCTTTCATGAACTTGTCCAGTCCTTTTTGAACCCATGTAAATTTACAGCATCCACAACATCCTGTGGCAAGGAGTTCCACAGCTTAATTATACATTGTATGAAGAATCATTTCCCTTTGTTTGTTTTGAACCCGTCTCCTCCATGTTTCATTTAATGTCCCCTTGCTCTTGTTTTGGAAGAGACAGAGAACAATTGCTCTCAATTTCCATGCCTCTTTGATTTCATGGACCTCTGTCATCTACCCCTCATTCACAATCTGGTCCCTAATGAGCAATCTGAGGTTTTCATGCTACTCTTGATTGCTTAAAATTGTTCTTCCCACGTAATGGGATTCCTTATTGGGCAGTGAAAGGCTTTTTTGAATGAGGAAGAATAAAATATCTGGATGGATTTGTAATATCTGCAACCATCACCATTTACAGGGAACAATCTTTGATCTGCGGGTACTTGGGAAATTCCTCTCAACCATCCGTCTGAGGAATTATGAAGAAGTTCCCTGTCTTGCAAGTACACTGCAAAAGCAATCAGAGGATAACACCACATTTAAATCTGCTTATCACAACCACTATCAGGAAGAGATGACAAAAATATACTGTATGTTTACCGAAAGATCAGTTCTCTTTGTTAACTTTTGGTTCAAATTATATAGCCAGTAGACACTTAACATGTTATCTCATTGAGATATCAGTGATACTGTATTACAACATTACAGAGAGCTTTATAGACTAGTGACAAGAAGCTGAGAGTTTCTCAACTGACATATAATTATCTAATGTGCTTGATGTGCCAAAAATTGCTGCTCAACGTGGATGAACTGAAAGCACAGAAACAGAAAATACCTGAAGTATTTGGTAAGAAGGAGGAAAAGGCAATCCTTATAGCAAAAGCTGTTTCTTAGAAAAATATTTCTGGAAAATAATAAATCATTATCAGAATGCTGTTTTGATAATAAACTTGAGTTTAATCACCAAAATTACTCATCAGTTTATATTAAGCATATACTTACTTGCCTTGCTTGATAAAGGTCTTACTGGTTCATGTTCAGAAAACCAGCCTATTCATTCATCCTGAGGGTCACAACCTGCAAAGAATTCCTGATATCAAAAGTTGAACCTGTGTCCAAACGATTTCAGGCTTTGGGGTCTTTGGAGGAGCTCTAGATAGAGAAACGAACACATAAAATGTTCAGCTTTGGGGTCAGTCATCTGAGTGCTTTAGGTAATTGATGATCTGTGTGTTTGTGCAGTTGCATTTGCAACATCAAATAACTGCATGTTCCTGCCTGGCTCATGTGATTTGCTCACAGGCTACTTTAATCCTGAAGATTTAGTGAGATTCCAAGAAGTAGCTGGAGAGTTTTCCAGGTAGCTGGAGGGATGAAGGGAAGGATACATTTCTTCCTTAAAAATCTAAACCTATCTTTAGTTAGCTAAATTAAGAATAGGTATTCAACAAAAGCAAAGATGGGTGGGTAGCTCTTCTCTTTCCTTCAAACGACTATCATTTCTTCTGGCACATTTGAGCCTAGTCACCAAGAGAGAAAAGATTCTATTCTATATAAACTAGAAGGTTGATCCAGGAGGTCAGCGTTTGCAGTCCTGCAGGAGACTGACCTTTATTCTCATGAATATCAATTTAGAGTGAATGTGAGGCCCCGATTCAGACATCTATCCCCATTTAATTTGTATATCTCAGTACGTGCTGCTATCTGTGCTTTATTGTTTATTTTTAAAGAAAACCAAGACTTATCTCTTTTAAGCTGAATTCAACTGATCCAAAATCCAAAATTAAAATAAAAGCTTGTCATATCAAGGCAAACCATTGCAGAGATGCACGTTATTTTATATGCCTGGAAACATGTTCATCTGGCTGTAATTTTGTCCCTCTCAAATGGATCTCTGATTGTGATACAACATAGAGTTCCTTCTCCTCATTTAGCAAAACCTGTTCATGCAGTAGAGACATATACAAGAACTTGACACGGCTTATGTGCTGTTCTCATGACACATCTGACCATTATCCTCCATTACCCTGTCCATTCCTTTTCCTGCCCTTTCTGTATCCAGAAGGAATCACTTCTTATACTTACCTGTCTTCTGCTTTGATTGCAGACGTTCTGGAGCAGACACTTCCTTTTTGTTCTGTGTTTCTTTGTTCTTTTTTGCAGCTCTCAGCAATCTGAAACCAGTTTTGGTTTTTGGCATGCTTAAGTTTGGTGTGACTCCTAGACTACTAAGTTTACATCTACTAGGCATGACACACATACAAATAGTAAATCATAACACCAACATCCGGGTTCAAGGAGCTTGCTCACTTTTCCATGCTGTTGGAAAAAGAGCCTTCACTGCCCGGCATCTCAAGATGTAATCTTGCTTGTCAATGGCTGATTCCTCACACTGACATTTCAGTAGGAAAGTCCCATTTTGATTTTCTCTATATTTTTATTCTTTTTCCCCCAGACATGCAAGATTCTGGTAAATGGGATTTTTTATTTCTTTTATCACTGTTTTTTCTCAGGTTTCTCCAGCTGTTTATCTCTCTTTCACTCATTTCAGTAAAATTCGTGTGCTCAAATCAGCTGTGGGTAAAGCGATACATTTTTACCTTGCAGATAGAAATGAATCGACTTCTTGCTCTGCTTATTAGGCAAGAAAAGAAAAGAGGGAAAAGCAGATTGCGTTTTAAAACTGCAACTTTTCCTTTAATTACAACTTGAGAATGAAAATAAATTCAGCTGCTAGGCAAACAATTATCTTTCTGTGAAATTCTTTATCTTCATTAGTGTTAATGTACTTTTTGTGCGTCAGACCACCTGCTTTTCAGAAGTTCCATAAAAGTGTTTCTTAAGGGCCCAGCTCTACCCAGCCTGTAGCTAGGTGAGATGGAGGGAGAGAGGTAGACCAGCTATTTACACGATGCAATTACTGAGCAGAACTGCAGTTCTTGTCCTTCAGGGCCAACATGCCTCATAGGAATCACAGAAAGAGTAAGCAGAAGACTTGTTGTGTAGTAGGGTGGAAAAGGAGGAATTTGAGACAGCTCTACTTTCTGTTTTGGCAGAGGGTCATCAAGAATTTGGGGTGGTCTGTGGTTTACCTTTATGTTTATTCCCCACAAGCTCAAATGTGTGATTTGCACTGCCTCCTAGGGTTTAAGCTGATGGCTAAAAATCAATTCCATCACTCCAGCACAGAATTTCGGGTAACAGATGCAGGGAAATGAGTGTTTTATTGCGTCATGAACGCCCTTTTCTAGATATCTAACCAGACTTCCTGTGACAGAAGGGCAAGCACAGTAAGGAAAATGCCTTGTGCTAGGGCCACTTTCCTGCCCATGAGGCTTCAATTTGCACGATGAGCTGGGTAAAAGGAAGTTCTGGCTGTAACAGGCCAGGCTGGTCCCTTAGAGCTTCACTGCAGCACTCTGCAAACCCGTTCCTTCTTGTTTACTCAGTAGTAGCTCCTGCCCTTGCTTTCCAACAGGAAGGGAAAAGGAAAGGTAATGTGACCTTCGGTATTTTGAAATAACATGATAACTATGCGCATCTTCAAAGGACATGACTATTGAAGAACAGCTGGGGATGGTGGTGGGAACAGCCTCCCCCTAACATTAGGCCTGGTGGAGGAACCAGAAGAACCTGCAGAGCTTGTGAGAAGCAGTGGGGGAAACTAGGAGCGGCCAGAGCAAACTCATTGTCCCCTTTCATTATGTCTGAGATTGACCTTTATTAGTTGCCTGTGGGTATGGAATGGGCTCAGCTGAAGCTCTTCAGAGGAGGCAGAACCAAAGCACCCATGCAAAGCAAGGAAAAGGAGGAGATGGGCTGGAAGGGAAAGCCAAAGGGAGATTGCTAATGGTTCTCCCTTTAGGGCCATGACTAACCATTGTAGAAGCTCAGCACAGTTTTGAAAGTACTCAGCTTTTCAGCATCTGGATAAACCAGGAAAAGATTATTATTTCTGTTTGTGTGAAACAGGACTGGTGAAGCAGAAGGCATCTGAATGCCTCTGAGGATGCTGGTCAGAGAAATTAAATTCTAATTATCCTTCAGAATCATTGCTTAATGGAAATTGAAGGTTTCTGCAAACGTTAGCTTTTCTGCAGGGGAAAGAAAACAAAAAGACCTTTCATCTGAAAATCAGCACATCCAAAAGAAATATTTTGATTTCTGGAAAAAAGGAAATTATTTTATTTCTCATTTCACACAAAATTATTTTGGGGCATACAATTCAGAACAGACAAATCTTCAGCAGTGATAGAAGAAGCCAAAACCTGCTTACTCTTCTTCAGGCTTCTACACTAACTTTGAAAGCACTTGACTGAAAACAACCATTATAGGAAATAGTCACAGATCAGTTCCCTCATCACTGTGACTATAGGAAATCTTTGACTATCAAAAATAATATGATTCTTATGAGAAGATGACCTATGTATGAAGGCTTTGGTTAAAGAAAGGGTTCCCTAATGGGTGTCTTTTGTCGTGGGCTAGGAGAAGTTTGTGCGCAGCACTCAGAGATAATTTCTGGTTCTTCTTATGGCCTTATACTGACATCTGACCTCATAGACAGTGCTCCACGAACAAAACCTAAGACTAAGGGCAGCATAATACATCTCATATTAGGCTTATAATAGAGTCTGAGTGTATGAATCTGAGTGCTTCAGGTTCAGCAGCTATGAATTCTGGGTTTCACTTCTTTACAGGGCTAAGAAAGGCTGGCGGTCTATGGGGTGATTTCACCATTTCTTACTCAAGCATAGGAATGGGTTGGTGGAAGATGAAAGGAGCCTTGGCCCTTTCCAACATACTCTTCTGCTCCTTTTTCCCTCCCCTCCATGTACGGAAGTGCGCTGCTGAGTGCAACTGGAACACGGCAAGGCAAATGACTGCCAATATTTGCTGCTTAAAATCACCCGGCAACAGAAGGATACTGTTTTCCAGCCCATATAGAGCCATGGCATATCTCTAAAGTCATGAGGAAGGAGCAGTGTTTGTAAACAGCAGTCTTCCGCCCCTTCTTTTGAGGCAGATGTAGGCATAGCTGGTTTACTGTGAAAGGGGTGTCTAGGTTGACTTGGAAATTGAGCCTAAATATGTACATTAAAAAACTTCCACTCAAACAAGTGTTGCTAATACTTTGAAACAATACATTAACTATATAAAGAGAAGGAAAAGGCATTCAAAGAAACATTTTGCTTCATTGCAAATAATTATTTGCTGTAAGCAGGACTAATTTCCAATAGAAGAAGAATTTGGCAAGTCAGAATCCCCTCAGCACTGGGGTTGTAGACAAAATGCACCCTTCAGAGCAGCTGCCATAGCCTCCAGGCATGCTCAGGTCTTCCAAGATTAGAGCTGGCCACTTTGAAGGTGGAGAAGCCTCACCTTGTTCTTGCTAGTGCCTCCAGCTCTGCCATCCTTCCCTGGGGTGATGTGGTGACCTTTGCGGTACAAACTGGACATCTTGCACAGCTGCAATTATTTCTAATGGGGATCATAAATAAAGAGCGTGCTCCACTCTCTCCTTGCATTTTCATGTTAGCCTCTTCTTTGCAAACGTGGAGGAATGGGGTTTCTTGAGACCTCTGGGGGTCTAAGAAATAGACCCCTACAAAAGAGCCCTCATCCTACAAGATGCCAGCTAGGAAAGGTGTCAGGATGGAGGTTTGTTTCTGGGCAAAGGTAACCACTGTTTTGGGAAACCTGTCAGCTGCACCGGAGGAAAGAGGCTGATGGTGCACGGACATGTGTGGGCAAGCTCCTCGCTGACGGGGGAGAGCTCCATGTGTCGGCACCCGCATCCAACCATCAATCATACTGAGGCCATATGTACGCACCAAGCACTCTGCGACCAGACAGAGGAGGCACATGATGCAATGGGCACAGGTGTGCAGCAGACACCAGGGAAAGGCAGCAGGGCTTTGCATACATAAAACGTCTTCCCTCTGAAGTTCTCAAGGCGATTTGCAAGCATTAATTAATTCTCACAACGCCCAAGGATGGTAGGCAAGGCAGTGTCACTGGCAAATTAATTTTATAGGTAGTGTCTTTGATATCACATGCTCATGTGCTCACTGCATAGGATTTTGATGTATTCTATTCCTTACCCAACACACCTGCTGCCCTTCAGCTCTTCTATGCAGCATCCTGGATGAATTTATTATTATTTCTATTATTATTATTTCTATTGTTACTGTTACCATTAGCATTATTATGGCAGGACTGGTGCTATGAAGTAGATACGTACATCGGAAGAGAAAGTCATTGCCCCAGAGAGCTCATAATCTAAACAGGCAGGATCCTCATTTGTGCAAGTCCATGCTTGCACTCCAAGAATGCCTGATGTAAAATACCTCAGGAAAGTTTGGGCTGGGATTGACAAAGATGGGTCTGTCTGCAGGGTTTTTTTTTGCACTGCTGTGTATTTAATCCGTCTTTACGTTACAGGATGACTGGACATGAAGATATTCTCACCTAAAGATCGCCTGAGCTGGGACAGTGAGTTGCAGCCACCTGAGAGCCTTGTGCATTGAGGCTGGGTTGACATCAATCTAAAGTGATACTCATTCAGATTACTGAATATATACAGCGACCTTTGTCAATAAGCAAAATTCTCATAGAAAATTATCAAAATTTAGTGTAGGGTTTTGGTTTTTATTTTTTTTTTCACTTTCAGAGTGATCTTGAATTGAAGAAAGAGTGGAAAATGATGTGGGTAATTTTTTCTTAATAATGGAAACTATCAGGAAATAGAAGTTTATTCGCCAGATCTGACATTTGCTGCACTTGGGAACAGGCATATTACTGATTGAATCTTACCAGTGAAGTGACTTTGGGCATTTAATGGCATGCTTCAAAACTTGTTTCTTCTATTTCTTCTTTCCTCCTCTCGTCTTCCTAGTTTTGTGGGGTTTTTTGTTGTCTGTGGTTTTGTTTTTGGTTTGGTTTTGTTTATTTTTTGTTTGGTTGGTTGTTTTGGTTTTTTTTTTGGTTTTTTTTTTGTTCTTTTAGGGTTATTTTTATTGGTTTGGTGTTTTTTTGTCTTTGTTTTTGTTTTTGTTTTGTTTGGGGTTTTTCTTCCTCTTTCTTTGTTTTCATCCGCTCCCCAGTCAGGTGATCCCAGCCAGGAGATCCAGGTTGCTTCCCTCAGCTGGCCTAAGGCATGCATAAAAAAATCAGCCACTTTCATTCCACAGGCTATCTAACCTCTTCATAGGTACTGATATATCAGTGCTTTCTTATGTGTAACATAAATATTTATCTACCAGATAACAGAATGCAAGCGCCATGGTTCACAGCATTGCAGAGCTGACCTTCAGCTTGGAATTCATATACTTCTTCAGTAATTTATGCTACGGGTTAACCTTAGACTTTGTCTTTTCTATCTGTGCCTTGAGGAAAAACAAGTAGTCCAATGCCTGTTCCAAGCAGTCTGGGTACTGAGTTACATCTCTTGGGACTGGTATGTTCTGTTTCTTGGGCCTTGGACTTTAGAGAAGAGACTTAGTAGCATCATATCGATAGGGATTTTTCACCAATTCTTCATATGATATTCTGCAGTCTGGTGGAATGTTGATGTTGGCATGGCTTTGTTTGGGCCAGGTCCTTGAATTACAGGCCTGAGTTTTGACAACCTTTATTTTTTTCTGTCATTACAGATAGGTAGATGGTTTGTGCAGATCACAAATAACGCAGGTGTGAGTATGCTCCCTTGTGGTAAGCCATTTCGTTGTCACATCATTTACTCCATTTCTGTCAAAGTTCATCATGAAATCATTTGTTTTCTAATAGAGATTGTATCAGTCACACTCAGTGATCTTTCAGTATGATAAGCATTTTGGCAGGGCGTTCCATTAGCTGAGGCAAGAAAAGGAAGCAGAGATGTTACTTTTTCTCACCAGTAACGTTGTTGTGAATACCCACCAAGCTCTGGAAGATCCAGGTTCAGTTCCCTCTTCTGCTTAAGGGGATTTGAACTTGTCTCTCCACTTCCCTGACTGCTCTAACCACTAGGTTAAAGAATATTCTAAGGTAGGGCTTTCTCAGTTCCTCATATTGAAACCATTTCACTTTGCATAGGTTAATTAAATATTCATGGGAACAGGAAGATGGCAAGCATATGCAAATGACTCTGTACCTTAGTGGTATAGTCTTTCATTTAGGAGCAGAGGCCTGGCTTCCATTATCCACATCAATGAATACTTAAATGAAAAATACAGAAACATTACCAAAAGCAGGCACAGGAACTGAGGACTTCCCCTTCCAGGTGAGCACACTAACCACTAAACTAGAAAGTCATTCTCCCTACAAGAGAAATAATGAAATATGGCATACAAATAAAACTGCTCCAACAAGAGAACTTCAGACAGGTCTGTCTTGAAACCTTTCACTGTGAATATTCACCCATAACTTCACACTTGTGTTCAAGTTCCTTGAGAAGAAAGCTATGAGTTTTAATTACCAAGGGTTGCTGTCCGTCCCTAGTAAAAGAAGGGCATTGCCACTATTTCTTGCTCTTGCTTGCCTCCTTAATTTTTTATGCTTCTTTAGATGATCAAAAAGTTATTGTGTTGATGAATGGTGTATTTGTTCTGTACAATGTTTGCTCTGTACAATATTTGAATGTTGCCGTTTTTGGCTGAGTTACATGGATGGCTTATTGCCTTCTGCACTCGCTTAGTTATAGTAACTTTCCCACCACTGCTAGATTGTGCTACTGAAAGGAAATGTATGTTGTTGCTAACTTCATTGTATAGGGGCTTTTTCAGGGATAAGGGATAACGAGGCAGATAAGATATATTCTTGGTCTTATATCTTTATGGCCTCTAAACATGGTGTACCTGTGTCTCACACCCACCAGAGAAGAGCAGGTACACACTGGTGCTGTTATCTCTGTAAAAGTGGTGAAGACCAGCATGTGGACTCACCTCTTGCCTTTTGGCCAATGACCTTTCCCACTAATTTCCAAGAAACCTCACTATCAACCCCTGTGAGACTGCTTGGGCAGATGTGCTTAGGGAAATCCACTAGCTAGATATTGCAGACGGAGTGGGAAGAGGAACATTTAGTGTGGATTTACTGGGTTTAGGTGTCAAGGTTTTGGTAGCAGGGGGACTGCAGGGAAGGCTTCCATGAGCATACCAGAAGCTGCCCCCATGTTGGACAGAGCCAGTTCCTGCTGGTGGCTGAGCCCATCAGTGACATTGGTAGCACCTTTTCAACAACATACTTAAGAAAGGATAAAAATATACTTTACAGATGGTGGGAGAAAAAAAGGGAAAAAATATGAGAAAGACAGCTCTGCAGACACCAAGGTCAGTGAAGATGGAGGAGAGGAGGTGCTCCAGGTACTAAAGTGGAGATTCCTCTTATAACCTATTGAGAAGATACAGGTTGTGCCCTTGGAGCCCATGGAGGTTATAACAGTGGAGCAGATATCCATCTGCAGCCCATTGAGGACCCCATGCAGATGGATGTGTCCTGGAGAAAGGTGAAGCCTACGGAGAACCCATGCTGGAGAAAGCAACTGGCAGGACCTACAGCCCAAGGAAAGGAGCCCATGCAGGAATAAGGTTTCAAGTAAACTTCTGTGGGATCTACACATGAGCAGTCCATTCCTGTGAAAAGGATCCATGCTGGAGCAGTCTGTGAAGATCTGCAGTCCATGAGAAGGGCTCACACTCGAGAAGTTCATGAAGGAATCTACATCAGGGGATAGCGTACCCCATTTTGCTTCCCCCTGTGCCACTTTGATGGAGGAGATGGAGGAGTTGTGGGAATGAAGCTGAACCTGGAAAGAAGGGGGGCAGGTGGTTTTAGTTCTGCTCTTATTTCTCATTATCCTACTCTGATTAGTTAGATATAAATTCAAATACTTTCACTAAGTCGAATCTGTTTTGTCCATGACTATAATTGGTAAGTGATGTCCTTGCCATTACCCTGACCCTAGTTTTTCACTGTATTTTCTCCCCCTGTCCTATTGAGAAAGGAGAATGACAGAGCATCTTAGTGGTCACTTGGCAGCCAACCAAGGTCAACCCATCACAACATGTTTTCTCATTGTACTTGAAATAACTACAACAGAGTTGGCCTTGTCTGAGATAATCACCTGGGCTTCCCTGGCAGTCAATGGAGAGAAACAAGACTTTCTAGGCAGCAGTTCATCTCATTCTAATGTAAACATACAGATGAAGCATATGAAACTTATCTTTTAAGTGGTTCTTGCTCTGTTGGCTGTTTCAGGAAGCCTAGAGCGTCAAGCTCAGATGTAGGTGTCTACACCACAGCTGTCAAGAATTAAGTAAGATGGCTTCTTCTTCTATGTTTTACTATTTCATTGAGATCTATTTGTGATCTGTGGTTCTGATTGCCCTGAAGACTTGAGATGATTCTGCATATACCCAGTGGCAGGAAAGTTTTGCAGAAGTAAAATACCAGTTGCATCCATGGGAGACAATTCAGAGCAGCTGAGAATCCCGACCTAATAGCAGAGGGCAACACTGCGTGATGATACTACCCCAGATGCAACGGCATCATTGGTGCATCAGCCAGTCATCAGAGTCATTATTACAAGCCGTCAGAAAAGTTAGCTCAAGTGCAGAATGGCATCGATACAACTGTATTCTAAATGTGTTCACTCTCAGTTGAGGTTTCTCTTCTTCCACTCCTTTATATACCACAGGGGTATCAGAGGCTTTAGGACCCCTCAATGGATCTCAAAGGAACCCAGGACTTGAACCTCATTTCAAAAAGCAGCAGTTAGTGTCCTGCATGCCTGTACAGCTTTGGGGTGAAGTTGCTCTGGAAACATCAGTGTTCAGGAAGAGAGAACTTCAAGGGAAACAAGTGTCTTATCCATTCTCTGCATTTTTATATAACTTTTCTTCTTTATTTTAATCAGTATCAGATTTATTTAATTAAAATAAAATAGCCTTACATCTGGCTCTAATTCCTATTTTTTTTCTCAGAGAGTAGATCACACTTCTGCATTTTCATCAAAGCGTGAAGAATCAGGATGTACATAGAATCATAGAGCAATTAGGGTTGGAAAGGACCTCAAAATCATCTAGTTCCAACCCCCCCGCCATGGGCAGGGACACCTCACATTAAAGCATGAGCATGCTAATAATGCCGTTTCATCCAGCAACATGAAGGTGCTTCCTAAAGGCATGATGTATCATTTCACATGTGGCAAAGCTGAGTCACGGACACTCTTAAGTGACTAATCTTAACAATGTGCTTTAATTCCATAATATGTCATTGTAAAGTTTGACAGGTTTGATACGTTCATTTCAACATTCCGCTATACTTTCTTTTCCCACATTGAATCTCCTCATTGGGAAGACAAACTGTAGAAAAAACCCAACCCAACCCTTGAAAAACTAGCTAATTTGCCTTTAAATTTGTCCATGGACCAAATTCTGCCCTCATCAATGGGATGCAACTTCCATTGACTTTACTATTCATATATCCAAAGGCAAAATCTGTTCCTATCTATCAATCTACCTACCATTTTATCTACTATCTGTCTGCTTAACTCTATTAATTAGTTAATGTTTGTAAAACACTCAAAAGATGTAAAGCCCTATAGAAATGCTAAGTATTATAATTATTGTTATCTGACTGCTGTATCTCTTTACCTATCTAGCTATCTACCTTCTCTATCTATTATAATAACAATAATACTTAACACTTATATAGTGTTCTTAATCTTCAAAGTACTTTACAAACATTAACTAATTAATCTAATCTAGTCATCTTGCAAACAACTCCTTTAACAAACCAGTGGTTGTTTCTGTAAAACAAAATTCTTTGCAAAATAGAAAAATTGTATTTTGGGGGGGTTATTTTGCTCAGGTTTGACTATGATAAGACAATAAATACGTATAAAAGCAAAGGAAGAAGACGGATGAGAAAAGCTCCATCACTAGAAAACATAGAGCTTGCAACAGACTATAACATGTCTTAAGCAGCTGCAGACCATGAAGAGATTGCCTGGACAACTTATTACTGAATTACGTGATGTCTTAGTTTTGATATATAGACTTCCTGCTATAGAATGTAATTTTTTTTCACTTGTTATTTATAAGGAGCCATGAAACCAGTTTCTTTTTCTGGATTAGTCTCTAACCAGAAGCAAGGACAAGGCTGTCAAATGGAACAGCTCAAGTTGGGCTCTCAAGTCCCAGATCTGCAAAAGTATGTAGACAAGTTGTTTTTTCCCTTACAGAAACAGTGGTGACAGCCACCCAGAATTTTCAAAGTGTTCGGAATTTGCAGTGGGGCTAAGGGGTCCGAAAACATTGAGACCAGGTTCCTTTGAACACAAATGCACCCCTAAATGCCTCCATGGATCTTCATCTAGACTCACATTGCTGTTGGATAAAGGCAGTGATTGCTGCACATATTCACAGCATCCTGGAGGCATATGGTAAGATCAAAAATCATGTGCATGCTTTTTTGGTGCTGGCATATAGGTTTAGACCTTTGTGCTTCTAAACAGATGAAGGCCACACACTCAGATCAAGCACTGCTTGACAATTGTCCTCACTGCTGAACTGCCACCTAATTGTCCGACTTGGTTTTAGACCGTACTCAAGAAGAATCTTCTACAGAGAGGGGTATGGAAGCTTGCCTGTACCATTTGGCATTGGGAATACAAATCAGTCCTGGCCCTGGCACACTTAAGAAATGAGGCACAGCCGTAGTGAAGGACTATCCAAGCCTCATGTGGCTTACGATAGCACAAGAGAGCAGAAAATGAAACAAAAACAAATAGAAAAAAAAGAGGTTGTTTTCCACTTGATGAAAGAGTAAGGGTTCGCTCTTTCTTTCCTGTTTGGTTGTTCTTTTCTTCTTTTTCTCTTGTGGTATCTTTCTATCTATCTGTCCTATTTATTTATCTACATCAGCAAAATGTAGATTAGTAAGAGCTAACCTAAAAATGACTTGGGATTCTCCACTGAGCTCCTCCAACACAGCTTGGCAAGCAGCAGAACTGCGACCACTCTTGGGCAGAGGCTTTTGTCTGTATTAGTTCTGCCAAAAAAAAATCATTGTTTGGCAATTTCCCAAGATCTCTTCCTCCAGCAGCTACGTTAACATAAAACATGCCCCTTCCAACTAAAAAATCATTAACTTGTGTATTTCTTTCTCAGGCCGTCTTGCAGCCACAGATGAATCTTGCCAGGTACCAGTCTGAAGCACCAATATGTCCCCCGTGACACTGCAAGAGGTTCCCGAAGTTGCACTTCGTGCAAATAGCTGTCATCATGCACCAGTTATGTTTGTAAATGAGAAATGAAACAAAACAAAAAGTGTCATTAAAGGAGGCGACACCGGTCTGGATTCATACTGCGCATCAATCACTTCGTCATGCAGACAAGACTGGCATATCTAGTCAGAGCAATTATGGGCAAATCAGGCTTCCAATACAATCAATGCAATAAGCAGCTGTTTTTCTGTTAAAGATTCACAGAAGATGATCTGAATGTGGTTCTTGTCAGTCAGGCAATGAGAGCCAGCTAGGCTGAAATTCAGGGGATATGGGCTCAGCCACACACTCCCTGATTAACCTTGTACACAAGGCCTAACCTAACCCCTACCTTCATATCTTATTTTTTCCCTAGCTATGCACTGCATAAATGCAGTGCTTAGATGGTCTTAGATGTTATGCCCAGTAGGGCTTGAGAAATGAAACTGCTTAGTTAAAGCTATGGCTGCAAAGGAGAAACATGCATGCAGTCAGCATCTGCCAATGAGGGATTCATTGAGATACAAGGTAAATAGAAACCTAAAATTAAGGGTTGATGTTGGAAAAGACCTGGGTCAGGAATCTGGGATACTTTGCCTAGAAAGAGTGAAGATACCATTTGAAGCTGACACAGAAGGAGGACTTTGGATTCTGTTTAGGGCAGCAGTTAAAGAGCTATAAGGGTAGATGGGGTTCACCCGTCTCTCCTTGACCCCTATGTTCACTGTGGAGTGTTTGAACATCAGACCCTGTGCAAATACAACTACAACTCCTCTTTCTCCCACCTCCCCTTTCTCTTTCCTTCCCCCAAAGGTTCCTGAAATTCTTCTTTGGGAAGGGGAAAAAATACCCCCTTTATCTCAGCAAACAAAACCCCATGTGTAGAAACCCAAACCTTATGGTTTGTTTGAATTCAAGGCACTTTGCAGAGCAACTGTTACTTATACGTTCTCCTTGGTGACGCAGAGGAAGACAGAACATGTTTTTAATTGCAAAGCCAAATGGTTATGCATGGGTCCTGTCATGCTTGTGAGAACTTGTTCCTCCCCAGCCCTCCCTCTCCTCCCCACTGAGACAACCTTGCCAAAACTCTGTTTGAGAGTGGTCACAGGGAAAACACGAAGCCTTGCAGGGATTTTGGGGAGTAGACGTCAATCTGTCAGAGGTGTCACCAGAACTGGATATATCTGCTGATCTGTTACCACTTGCTAATTATGGATTCGGCAGCTAATTGTCATAAATCTCAGTAAGAGATGTGGAATGAGACAGGGCTTTCAAAACGTCGTGGCCTGGGTAGGTTTGCACTCAGTGAGTTGTGAAGCAGAAATGATCATCCCCATGCCAGGGTTCTGCTGCTGTGTGATGCCCTAGTGAATACCTGTATTGTTACAAGTGCCAGTTTGCTCCGAGCAGCATTTCTGACATTCTTTTGCAGACATGGTGAGCGCCCAGGACTAGAACAAACTGAATCATTGAGGATTTTGTTTAATAAGCCCAGAGATGCTGGTAGTCACAGCCAGGCAGATGTTTTACAGGATGAAATCTTGCACCCCTCATCAGGCTGACTTCCTGGTCCACCCTTGAGAAAGCAAAGCTCTGCCAAGCAGCCATTCAGTCTAATGCATTCACCGTGCAAACCCACAAATCAGGCACTACCTCAGCGGGGATTCAGATTGCTGCTAAAGATGGTCTTGAGGGTTAACACTCTTCAGATGCGATTCAGCCCGTTAGGAGTTTGGAGTTGGAAAGAAAAAGGTTTAGTAATTTTCACGTGGCTTTAGGTACCCTATTCAGTTATGTCCAATTACCTACCACTTTACACTAACTGGTTTAAACCTTTCCATGCATCTTGAAAGCTACACTTCAGGGTGGAAAGGGTAAAGCCAAGTCTTCAGCATCTCAAAGGAATCTAATTTTCTTAAATGCTGAGCACCTTCTCAGGAAATCAAGTCCCTTCAGGGTATCTGCAGTTGAACATCCAAAAATAACTACTTGAAACTTTCTGTGGCTCTGAGGATCACAGGCTTTGTACTCATGTGAACAAGGCTTCGGGTAATGGGTAGCTCCTGTAAAAAATCAGTGCAAAATCTGTGTTGTTAATAGTATGACTTGTCATTTAGAGAGAATATAGCTAAGATTGCAAGCAGAAGAAATGTCTCTCTTAACAAGTAACTCATGGGTTTCAGCAATTTTGTTCTGCTTTTATTTCCCTAGTTCTTTTCCTGTTTTCAGCCAGTTTCTGTAATGTTTTCATCTAGTCCAAGTTTTTATCTTAAACCAAGATTACCAACCACTTTTGGAAATATAAACCACTATCTGTCACGTATTCCATTAATATCTGCCAAATTTCCCAGGTAGAAAGACACAACAATCTATTTTAAGGTCGGTTTTCAGTAAAGCTGGCTGCAAACTCCACAGTGGAATGTTTATTTATTTTCCCAGTCGAAAAAGCTGATTCATAGTAATTCAAACACTTTTGCTGGGATGGATCAGGTTTTGATTCAGGTGTGACAAGCTCCAAGCAGAGTACAATTAACCTCTAATGATGAGATTTCCACTGGAAACTAGACTTGCAAGATGCTGTGGTCCTACGGGAACCAGCTCCTGGGAAGCGCATCAGCACATCAGGACTGTTGCCGGCAGGGAATCAGGAACCTGAAAATGTTAAAACATTTTTGGTCAAAAGTTTTGATGTTTCCTGCTGGGAAAGGAGACAGAAAGAGGCCAGAACACCATTAGTCATTTCTTCCCTGAGCTTCCATGCCTGCCTGCCTAGCTGTCCAAGAAGTCAGGATCAATTTGTTTGTCAGGACAAACATGGGGAGTTTATTTTAAATTAAACAGAAATTTAATATTAAAATGTTGAAAACTTCTCTACAGAGAATGATTTCCCTTTACAAAGTTCCAGTGCTCTTAACAAGCCATGCCCACTAGTGTTCTTGTCCATTAACTGCTCACTTAAAAATGTGCTTACCCCTCAATCAGAAATGTAATGTTATTTTTCGGGGAGAGAATTTGCTCTGTGTATCACTAAGCCCACATAGGCAAAGTTCTTTCTGACTGAATTCTGCAACCCACATCTTTATTTCTGAAGGCAAAAGCTTTTGTGTACTAAAAGCAACCATTTTTTCCTGCAGAAGGCAGAGATGCACGTCAACAAGAACCAAACAATTAAATGAACCAATGCAAAAATTATTCCTCACAAATACGAACTTACTTAAAAAAAAAAAAAAAAAAAAGGTAATTGAAGACAATAATTAGTTCCAAAACATCTGTTTTGAAATTTCTGCCACTGTGATTTCAGGAAAAAAACTTGAAAAGGACCTGAAATATTTTCTTTGCTTGAGAATGAGATAATTTTTAGTTCTAATTTTGTCAAAAAAACTCATAGGAAATGTTTTGGGGTTGACTTAAGGCAAGTCAGCTGTCCTCAGCCATACCTCCCCTTGCTTTATGGTAGTGCACGCAGTCCGTGCCAGCCCTGGAACATCAGCCTTTCCAGCAGAACTGATGCAAAATGTCTAATAGACTGGATCACCAGTCCATTTCCACAATGGAGTGAGTCTTATGTAAAAGAGTTATAAGTAGTCTCAGAATCTGGACTAAACTATGAGAAAAATGACTTTAATTGGAGCATTAATCCTCCATTTAGTGCTCAACTGCTGCCTGAGCTAGGAAAAGACCAGGAAATGCAATGTGGCCCAAAGACCTTAAATCTGTTGCTTTATTCTCCTTGTTGCTCTGGGGAGGTCAAGTAAATAACACCAAACCATTACTTGATGCAGGTGGTTTCCTTCCAGCACAGTCATGTCCCTTCTCACACTGGAGAGACGCTTCCTAGTTGTGAGCGTGTGCTTTGTGTGAGAGCACGTGCAGGTGGCTGTATGCTCATGTAAATCACATCTCCTACTTGCTGACAAGTTCTGGTCCCTCTGGAGTTGGCTGGGTCCCAGCTGTACTCCAGCAAACAAACACACATCCTAAAGACCAGCACCAGGTCTTGTAGTTTCCATCTCAGGCAATCCTTTCCCTTCTTCTACCCAGATCCAAACTCAGCCTCTGTCACTGATGACAAATGCAGCAGCCAGGGTGAGACTAGTGTTTGGCTTAAAGGTGTTTTAACACTTTGCAGATTGCTGTCCTGGGTGATTATAGAGTCTTCCGCATTTGTTTGGCTGGAAATATGGAAAATTAATTAGTAGCAGAAGGGTCTAACTTTGCCAGCCATTAACTGAATTATAAGTAAGTGTTTTCTTTGTCTGGCAATATCTTACCTTGTCCTTGTGCCAAAAATATCTCATAACTTGGTATTATATTCTCTGAAGACAACCTTTTCAATGACTTTATGTGTGAGATAATGTAATACCAGTAGGAGAGGATTATATTTTCTTCTTTCTTTTTTTTGTGTTGAGGAAAGGGGACGTAGCTACATTTCTGAAGGTCAAGTGTTTGGAACCAAAAGCTGTTTGCTTATCCAAATTTTGTTTGAACTGTGAGTGAAAACCAAAAAATCACAGCTAATGATGAGAAAGAGAGAGAGAAAAGAAGAAAGGAGGAACCTTTTCTAAGTCTAAATGCTGTTGCTTACTCATTTTCTGATACAGAGCACGATTTGCTGTAGATTTTTTTGGAAGAAGAGAGAATCAGATTTAACATTCAGTCTTTATTTTACAGTAAGCAGTATTGCAGCTGATACGTCTTCCATCTGCATATTTGCTCTAGTACAAAGATTGATGTAGCTTGATAGGTGTTGCAGTTAGAAAAAAAGGGGGGGAAAGGAAAAATAGAGAAAAAAAAGTGAAAGAAAAGAGAAATAACTCATCCGTTGCTCTAGGCATGTTTTTAGAAAGCCGTTATAAAACAGACAACTCCTAATTTGCCTGATGTCCATTAATCAACATAGCTGTGATGAGGGATAAAGCATGTTATCATTCCTCCACTTGGGCCTTCACACTTTTTCAAATCTCCTCCTTTCTATTACTCTGCCCTGGATAGTGGTTGGGAGCTGAGGATGTCTTCTGTTGACCAGCCCTTTTCTCCAGACCAGTTATCATCTGGCTGGACCAGTTATCATCTGGCTGCTGGGTGTGTAGCTGCTCATTCTCCTGGCCATAAAGGTGTAAAATGTAACTCATGGGAACAGGAGATGCATTATTATCGTGGCCAAACATGGGCCAGGTGATGCATTTGGTGCATGATGGATGCCTTGTCAGTTGGCTCATACAAGCAGGGAATGGTCTGAGAGGACGGCCTGAACATCTCTTATTGTCCTTGCGTGCAGAGGCACACGCCATTCAGCAGGCCTTCTGCTGCAAGTCGCCCACGAGTACCTGCCTGTTTTCAAAATTAATCAGTGTTGACTTGGAAGCACTTTCATCTGCATAAACTTTCCTTCCCCCACCCCCTTTCTCTTCCTCATGCTGAGACAAGCTACCATGAATGCTACAAGAACAGTGGAGGTGCTGTCTAGACACCCAGAGCATCTCAGCTGTTGCTGTGAGCATGAGACTTGCCATGCAAAAAAGGCATCCACACATGAGGCTGTTGGCAAGCTCATCTCCTACTCTCTCAGCCAAATCTCCAGCCACAAAAGCCACGTCTAGTCAGTTGGATGTGCTTTCAAATGTCAATGGTTGGACTGATTAGCAAATACAAGAAATGATCCTGATTGTGGTGAAACCCTAAATTGTCTAAGAGAGAATCTGTGAAGTGCTTAAAACAAGAGGTCTGTGTTGAGTTTGCCTATATTTTTTTGCCTAGCAACACAAACGGATCTGAATTCTTTGCTGCTAATGGGATTGAAGGCCTCAGAGATCACAGAAGTGCTGGTTGAAGGGGATGGTTTGACATCTGCAGTCCAAACTCCAGCCTGAAGAAGGCCCATTTCTAACATCAAAGCAAGCCAACTGTGGGCTTGAAAGCCCCGAGGATGGAGATTTCACAGCCTCTCTGGGTGGCCCAGTTTAGTGTGGGGCTGCTTTCCTAGAGCTCTTCCCAGTGACCAACCTGGACCTTCCAAGTCACAACCTGTGGACATGGCTTCCTGCTTTGACACTTATTAACAAAATGAGATGGGCTCTTTGCAGCTCTCCATCACATATTTGTATGCTGATTAATAAATAGATCAGTTCTTCCTCTTTGACAGTCTAGATAAACCTCCTACAAGCCCTCCTTGTAAGTTAAGTGATAGAGGCACCTAAATATCGCTAGCTTTCTGATGAGTTCTATTCAGTTTTTCAACAACTTTCTTGAACTGGATGCAATATTTCAAGTGCAGCCTCTGTACTGCTGCACAGAGGGGGATAGTAATTTCCACAACCTGCTGGTCAGTCACTCCTCCAAATGTAACCCAGCAAAAAGTAAGTTACATTCATTGTTGCCTCACATTCAATTTGGTATCCACTGTTATTCAGCCTGTCCCTACCTTTACTGGTCCATAAGGTTATTCACCTAAGGCAAAGAAACTACCACTGTCTTTTCTGTATTTCATAAGGTCTCTGCAGCCCCAATCTTTAAGTTTCTAAAAACCTGCCTGACTTGAAGATCTACTGTTCAAGTTGCCAGCTAGTTGTAATATGCTTGCTACCAGGTGATAAATGGATGCTGAGCTAATTATGACAACCGATTTTCAACTCGTATAGCAGTTTAGTCCTTCTTCAGCATCCTAATGATAATCACAGAATCATAGAATAGTTTGAGTTGAAAGGGACCTTCAAAGGTCGTCTGGTCCAACACCCATGCAATGAGCAGGGACATCTTCAATTATGCTTTAGGTGACAAAATCCTCATTGTATTTAAGGATGTAATACCTGCTGCTCTTCCCCTGTTGTTGTAGCCAGTCATTTAATTACAGAAGTCAGTCAGGTTAGTTAACCGTGATTTGCCCTAGACGGATCTGTGTATTCTGTTACTGATTGCTTCTTGTCTTTCAGTAGATTGGAAGTGGATGCCAAGAGGATGTGCTCCCAGACCTTTCCAGAGCCTGAGGTGAGAGTGGCTAACCTATAAGTTCCCTGGTCTTCCCAGTCTTAAAGACAGATATAATGTAAGCATTTTCCATCATCGAGAATCTGCTGTCTCTAATTGACAAGATAGAGGACTTGCAGTAATGTCAGACAGTGTTTGCAGCACCTCCAGGTGAATTCCGTATGACCCTAGTGTTTGAGCATATCCAGTTTATCTCAGTTTTCCCTTATTTCTTGCTCTCTCACTACCTCTCTCCTCCCCAGATCATGCTGCTGGGAGTCAGAGGTCTGGGAACCAGGCTCAGTTTGTCAAGACTGAGGCCAAAAAGTCATAACAACAAAGTTATCGATAAATGCACATTTCCTCTGAATCTCCAGTTGCATGCTTGTGGAATCACTTCTTGTTGGCTTTTATGCGGTTTTAGCTTCAGCTGAGTTTTGGTTTTCCTGATATGCTCCAGGCTCTGAAGGATTAAATCCATTCTGATTCAAGAGGGAACACAGGAAGACATGGGATTTTGCATGTGGATCAGCGCGTGTGCTCTTGCTGCTCATCCTGAAGACGCGCGAAGACCTGCCACGTCCCATGCACCTTTAAACTTTACACAGAACTTTTTCAAGAGGTTTGATTTATGGTTGATGTGTGAAGCCATACAGTTCCTTCCCCTCTCTGTGTTCTGCGTGTTGGAAAGCCACCTCCTCTCGGTACGGTACTCTGGTTGAGGGGGAAGTGGGCTTGCAAACCTCCTTTTGTGCAAGGCACAAAGGAAAAGGGGTGGCTTGTAGGCAGCAGCCAAATGAGAGGAGGCTCTCTCCTCTCTTCAAAGGGCTTCCTTTTCCCCTTCTCTCTCTATTGTGAATTCTTTAAAAAGACCACCCTTCCCTTCTGCAGAGGGAAAACATCAAAGGGAATGGTGTGGTGGCGTATTTCCTTGTGAGCACTGACTTACCTTACCAAGGTGAGGAGTTCACAGGAGGTTCTCTCTTGTGAAGCGTGTCCTGGCTGCCTGGCTTTGAATGCCGAGCTCACTGAGAAAATGTTGTTACATCTTCAGGCAAGTGGCTTTGCTGCGAAGACAAATCTCTTCTTCTCCCTCCCACTTTCTGCTTATACAATTACATATTTTTTATTTTATTTTATTTTATTTTATTTTATTTTATTTTATTTTATTTTATTTTATTTTATTTTATTTTATTTTATTTTATTTTATTTATATTTAGTTTTATTTTATCTTATCTTGTTTTATTTTATCTTATTTTATTTCATTTTATTTTGGCCTTGAGACCTTGAGGGTTTTGTGATTATTTTTTGTATGGAGGACAGTTACAGAAACAGAAATGCAACAGAAAAATAAAGGTTCTGACAAAAGGTTGATCATAAAAAATTCACTCTTCCATTTAGTATGGTACATTTACACAGGAGAATGTGAAATTATTCTGTCCCAGGATATAGGGATTAGATAAGTTTGCTCATGCTTGTGGCAGCATAAACATTTGGTTGTTTTACTGGCTGATAACCTTAGAAAAAACAGTCAACAAGCAAACAGCTGTATCAAATTCTTCTTGAGGGAGATGGAGTTTAAAGCCATCAGAATAACTCCAAAGCCCTCCATTTCCTCCTGATTTAGGGCGAACTTGGTGGCAATTAAAACAAAACTGAGCTGTAGACCAAGAAATTTGTTCTCTTCTTTCCCTCTGCTAATGTGATTTTATCCTTAAGGGTAGAGCTGTTGTCCACAAAATCAGTGGTTTAACCCCTGTCGGTAGTTAAAGGCAATGAAGAAAGACTTTTCAGCCATGAAAGTTTCATTCCACAACATCTTTTAGCACTTCTCTGGTATGTTGTGTGTGTATATACATATATAGTATATATACATATATAAAATATATATATATAAAAGCTTTTTCTTTATTGTAAAGACATAAAATGAATAAAAATTCATTTCACCTATAAAACCATTGAGAACATGTCTGCGTGCCTCACCTTGGAGCAAGTTCTTACACCCTATTTCCTCCCCCATGCTTTTTTGGAGGGTCCCAGCCCCACTGCAAGTATCATTCATCTCTTTATGAAGCCACTGCCCAAGCGCTGCAGCATGCTGGAAGGCAAATTCAGGCTGCTTTTGAAGGGGGCAGAGTTTTGAGGATGGGAAGATGAGGGTGGAAACCATCTGGGAGCTGCTGATTTGTACTGTGAGATTTACCAGAAACACCCAGGATATCAGCTCAAAAGCCCAGAGCAGCCAAACGGGGCTGTTTGTTGCCTCAAAACCACATGTCGCTGAGTCTCTACTATAGCTAGGTTTGGAATTCAGGTATCTAGACCTAAAAAAAAGTGAAGGATTTCCCCTTCACCTCCCCCCGACAAACCACAATATATTTTTTATTCACATCCATGATTTCCATCCAAAATGCCTCTGCTTAGAGCCCAGAGGTGTGTTTCAAGCTAAATCCCAGCTGTGACTCAGAGTCTTATAGCAGAGTGCATGTAAATACGCTTCATCGCGCTGGGAGCCAGTTGTGCAATAGCAGGGGAGAAAGGCTAAGAACAAATCCTCTCTGTTCAAGTGGCAAGGATGAGTCTTACCAGTCCACCAGTAAAAAGAGCAGAGGAAATCCTTTGCTGAGTGCGAAGGATCTGATTTTTAACCCACGTAGTGGAGGCTGGCCAGAGCTTGTGTGCATTTCTGGAAGCTGGAGGTGCTGAATAGAGGAGCGGGGTTTTGCTCTTGTCAGCACTTTGGTGTGTGTGTGGTTTCCCCATTGCCGCTAGCTCCAGGCACTTTGGAAATCTTATTCCTGCTGCAAGGCAGAGTGGGAAGGGCTGACAAGGTGGGTTAAAATATTGAGTAATGAGGATAATTAATCAAGGGTCTTGTGCAGAATTTCTACTGGGTTTTCTTTTGTCTCAGGGCAAGGAGCAGCCGCCAGCAGGCCTCCGGCTGCAGTGTGGGCGCTCACTAGGTTTCAGGTCAGAGTACTTGACCTCAAAGTCTGCTGTCTCTTCAGGCTGCATTGCTTCAGTTTGAGAGGGTTATTAATTGGGAGGTAATCCGAAGGTCGCGTTGTGCTGAGGGTATTGCCAATAGAGTGGGAGATGCTCCCTGACTCCACAGGTGTGTAGCCTAAGAGGATGAGCAGCAGGAGGAGAGAAGTACAGGTTATACAGCCTTTTAGTTCTAAACGTTTCTGAGTCCATAACTAGGGTGAACTCAAAGCTTCCTAGGAAACAGGGAAACCATGGTTTTGTGTCCATCCAGCAACATGACATCCTAAAGCCATCCAAGGCATTAGTCTGCACTGGTCTTCACCGGTGGTTTCATACTATACCAGCTGTAAAATGCTGAGTAGTCCTTGTATATTTGAGGGGCTGCAGATAGTGACTGTTTCCCCCAGTGCACAAGGATGAAGAATACATCAACCACACACTTTTAGTTTCAAAGGAAGAAATCATCAGAATCGAAAGTCCAAATCAAACACTTTGGGGAGCAGAATATGGCCTTCCTCTTCCCGTGGTGCTGTTTAGTAACTCGAGGTTACATTTTGGGCTGCTGTTCAGGAAATCCAACTAACCCTGGTAGGAAAATGGTAAAGTGTAACTGCAAGATAAATACATTATTCAAGGACCAGCCACCCCTTTAGGCATTTCACCCCTTGGGCGTGAAAACACTCAAACAAGTCTCATGGCACTTGCATATGATATTACTGCTTTTCCTAAAACACAACTTTTCCTTCCTCAGAGAAAACAGCTTTAATTAATTCTCTGAACAACGTTTCTGCCAAGTCTAACTGGCCTCGTGTATTCATCAAATTACAGCAGCGCTCAGCCTGTGTCTTATAAAACTTGTCGTGACTGATTTTCACCCTTTTTGCACCGCTGTAAAGAGATGAATTCAAAGGCATTCCTTCTCATGCAGGTCCAGATTGAAGCATGTGTTTAACATAAAGACTGCAGTGATGTATTTTGCTGAACGGGGGCCTTTATAGGAAAGGCAAATCTACCCCTTTTTGTCATTCTGTTTTTGAGTAAACATTTCTGCAGTGTGACATTAATTATGGATTCTCCACCTTGATTCAGTATCGTGTTTAGGCTGCTGTTCGCTGTTAAATCATCTTCCTTGACATGCGAAATTCAGGCTGCCTTTGTTAGATTAAAGTCTTTTTATCTGACCTGCCTTTAA
The DNA here is from genome assembly GCF_037157495.1 of Lathamus discolor. Lineage (NCBI taxonomy): Eukaryota > Metazoa > Chordata > Aves > Psittaciformes > Psittacidae > Lathamus > Lathamus discolor. Next base: position 1,402,747 of record NC_088884.1, read on the forward strand.
GCTTCATCTACTTAGTCATATCACTGGGTAGGTAACAGAAAATTGCCAATATGTCACCCAGTGGGTAAATCAATTCATGAAAGGAGGCCTAGTGCTTTTAGATTGACTGCAGAATGGCTCTTTTCTTTTTTTCCAAGCATATCTTCCTCAGCACACCTGGGTATTCCTCCTGAGGGCTCAGGAAAAAAGTTTGAATTGCCTTGTTCTTTATTAGCTACATCCCGTCTCCTTTATATTACAGGTGAACGTGATTTGCTCCACGGTGTTGTATTCCTAAGAGAGGTACTGAAAGGAAAAGGGCAAATTATCGTCCCAGTGATGTGGAAAGCAGGAAAATAGCTGGCAGGAATATTATCACCAGGAACAATCTGGGATGTTTTCTGCGTATAGGGATGCTGGGGAGGGGACTGTAGTGACAGGACAAGGGGTAACGGGTTAAAACTTAAACAGGGGAAGTTTAGATTGGATATAAGGAGGAAATTCTTTCCTGTTAGGGTGGTGAGGCACTGGAATGGGTTGCCCAGGGAGGTTGTGAGTGCTCCATCCCTGACAGTGTTCAAGGCCAGGTTGGATGAAGCCCTGGGTGGGATGGTTTAGTGTGAGGTGTCCCTGCCCATGGCAGGGGGGTTGGAACTGGATGATCTTGAGGTCCTTTCCAACCCTAACTATTCTGTGATTCTATGATATGTTTGAGAGGTGGTGTCCTGCCCAGTGGGTTGTGCGTGAGACCTAGGTGACCTCATGTTTGAGAGGAAGACCAGTGGGTTCCTAAATGACGAGTTTTCTAGGGTGTCTGACTCCAGAGTTTTCAGGGAAAAAGCTCCCATTTTCAGAAAAAACCAAAATAAATTGTCTGTCCAGGGATGTGAACTGATTAGTAAAGAGTTGGGAAAAAACTGGGAGGATTTCCTATCTGTCCATTGAAAGTCTATCAAACCTCTAGAGGCTCCATGGGAAGGAGACTGAAGAGAGGGGTCTGGAAATGGGTGTTTTACTTGGGCAACAACAGGTTTCACGAGGGTATATTTGGGTAAATTGAGGCAAGAAAGTGCATCTTATGTTTTGCTCTTTTCTTTCAACTTATATACATCATTTATGCCTTAGAAAGCAGAACAACTGTTTGAAACTCCTTCCTGTGAAGGCTGTCATTGTTGACTATCTCATGTCCTCCAAGCAGGCAGCTGACAAAGGCTGATGTGCTGGTAAATCATGGCTTGATCTTCTCAAGAGTGACGCTGGTTGTGGAGTAACTGAACTGAAGGGGTTTGGTTCGCACTAGCAAGGCAGCAAATAGCAAAACCATGGTACTTATAACAAGAGGCATCAACCCAAGGGAGTCCAAAGTGCAAGAGGCACATCAAATCATCCTGGAGAGTTTTACAATAGAGAGAGCTTTACCAGAAGCACATATGTCTATTTTCATGCCATGCGCTAGGTAGAAGGAAGAAGAGGCAAGACTTCAGAACTCCTTGGTCTCTGCAGTTTGCCACAGTGCAGTGTACAAAACAATGGGAAACTCAGTTCTCCCGAGCTAAATCACTCTGGAAACAGATATCCAGAGCCAGTGGAGATATTTCTGCTAAACCTGCTTAGCAGTAACAAACTGAACTCTCAGTTTAATAATAATTTTTTACACAATTTTAAAAATGCTGCTTCTCTATGTAATTGGTTTTAATTTTTTTTTTTTTTGGGTGGAAAAAGGGGTCTTCCTTTCTTTCAGGTATAAAACTTTGCCAGAAAACAAGCAACGCACTTCTTTTTTTGGCTAAAAACTCAAGGTTTTTAAACAATGACCTCTATGTCTGAGTCTGTAAACACTCTGAAAATGTAAAACAGTATATACTTGCTGCTGAGCTACACGTCTGTCATAGACAACCAACATAAAAATTTTAAGGTTCTTCTTCAGAAAGGTATTTGGTCAATGTGACCCTTCCTGTTCTCTCACTTAAGAGTGGAAATCAGGAATAACTCAGTAAAATATATGCATTTTCTTCAGTGTAAGTGGAAGGAAAATCAAAATGCATGTATCTGATATACATTAACTTAAAGTCTGCTATTAAACCACAAGTCATGAAAGACTATGGGAAATCTGAACCCCTGCTGATTTTTGCTAATTCTATCAAGAGTCTATTTAATTTCCTCAGGAAAACAAGGCAAACCTTCCCTTGAGGGCATGTGCATTTTTGAATGGGCTACAAGTGAGTCCCTAAGGGCTCAGTTATCACTGATCACAGTTTGGTCTGTTGGATATTGCTAAGGGAAATTTAGTGTGATTGTCTGTGATCACTGGCATGTGCTCATACCCATTAGGAGACCTATTCAGCCCACTGACATTTGGTTCCTAGGAGAATAGGGTAGCTGCTCTCAAAACATTTAGAGTTTGCAGGATTTTTTTTCCTCCCCACTCCTCTTCCCCCCTTTTCATTTTCAGACAGAGGAGCAGATGTTCGCGACCAGAAAAGAGCTCCTACAGAGAGCTGCCGTGGTGGGAAGAGGGTGCTGTATTGCTAAGAAAACGCTGTATAACAAACCCACTCATCCTGTTGTGTTAATTTTCCCTCTTAACTCTGTTCTGGGCAACTGTAGGGGGGATGTAGAGAAGCAAAAATATCACCTGCAGCTGCATCTGTGGTGCAGAAGTGAGCTTCAGATATTTCCTTCTAACCAGAGGTGCTTTTGGAGGGTCACAGGTCTGGCACCAAACTCACCGCTGGCATTAGGTATGCAGTAGCGTGGTTGTCCCTTATCACTCTAGCTTGCCTTTACAGAACACAGGCTGCCTCTTGGAGCTGACATTTGCAGTCTTGAGAACTAGTCTCACTGACATCAAAAGTTAGAGTCAGTGTATATATGCATTGGGAACTGGTAGTGGCACCTGTGTGGTTGTTTACTGGGGATAAACAGCAAGTTGTAGCTATGTGAGAGGTGAAGAACAAATCTGTCAGTGTCATGATATTCAGTCCACTGGATGCAAGCAGGAAGCACGGGGTGGTGTGCTGCAGTTTCCTGAATGACAGCCTAATGTCCACAGAGGTCATAGAGCTGGGTATAAAATACCAGAATTGCTTTCTTTTCTGCAGAATTTGGATATAGGTCTCGCTGCAGCATCCTTTTCTCTGGGGTTTAATGAAATCCTGGTACAGTTGCTCTTTTGCCAAGATCCTATAGGATAGGAGTGGGGAAAACCTCTAACTAACCCAAAATAAAGTTCTGAAGTTTATATAGCAAGAAAAAAAAAAGGGGGGGGGGGAATCAATTTAAGTTTTGGTTAAACCACCAAAACCATCAAACAGCCTCTCTGCATTCTTTGTATAACCTTCTGGTTCTTGTTTAGTGCTAGACCCAAACAGACCCATCTTTTATTTTCCACTCCTATCTCACCAGTTTTAATGATCTAGCCAGTTCTTTCAATATATGGGAATAAGTTGTGGAGGCCAAAACCAATGTGGCTAATCCCTGCTTGTGTATTTTCTTCTTGTAGGCCTGCCAGATCGCAGTGCTTTGCCTAGAGACTTTCTCCATTAGAACAGATTGCAAACAAACTTGTTTTCTTCTTGCATGTGCGTCAGTGAGGAGTTTAGGGCTAGTCCCCAGAAAGGGTGGGGAAACAACCCAGGTGTGAAAATGCCTGCATGTATATGCTTGCAATTAAACTGTAACCATAGATGCAGACAGCTTTTTTTCATGCTGTAGCTTTGCCATTAGCTGGTTCCAATTCAGCATTTGAGTGCTGCTGAATTTTCAGCATTTATTTTGGTGCTGTTTCGCTGGATATTTGGCAAAAAACCCGAACTATTTCTCACTTATATGCAGCTGGGCATTTACGCTAGTCTCTGCTTGTGGAGGCCAGGGCAGCCTGACACCACCCATCCATCCCCTGTTACTTGGTTTTGTTCTTGAAATTATTTAAACCAGATTTGACGCTGACGTTTTTCTTGCTCATAAATGCTATCTTTTCTCTCATTTTTTTCTTCAGTACTGTGCTTGACAAAGGTTGTCTAGCACAGCTGAAATGAAAGAATAGCGGGGAAAAAAATTGTTTGGTTTATTCCACCATTCTGGCAAAATTTATCTGGACCTTTGGGGATTATAGAATGACACAGAGCTACGCTCTTGCAAGCAAAGTAGCTTGGCAACTTGGTTTAATGCATAGCCAAGACAGATGGTAAAAGGTGGGTATGCCATTAAAGTCCAGAGACAAAGTGCTGTGGAGTACAATTAGGAGAAACATCTGGAGAAGAGCCCAGGATACCTCTGCAGTGGTTTTATCCTCAACATCCCGAAACAGAAGGACATCCAGTTAGCAATCAAGAGAAAAATGTAATCACAGTTTCTGCATGCTTCCTTGATCTGTTACAAAACACTCTGAAGTTTAATCTGTGAGAGTTTATAATGTCTCTGGAGGTCATTGGAAGACGGGATCTATCTGCAAATACTAAATATTATCCATCTGGAAGAAAAACCCCACTGCAACAACAGAGAGAGATTCCTTAAACATAATGTGGTTTTCCAGTGGAATCACTCCTCATCTTCAGAGTATCACCTGTTGCATAAATACATTGCTACAAAGGTAACAACTAGGAATAATCTTAAAAAAACCCCATAATCCTTGTGTTCCCAAAGGCAAAATAGTTCTGTGGTGTGAAGATACGGCTCTCACCTGACACAGTGCCATTAGTTCAGCTGAAGAGAATCGCCTATGGGCAAACATCAAACCGTGATGGATTTGGTTAGGTTTTTTTCCACACAGGTGTCTCTGAGTAACTTTTTGTAAATCTTTGGAGATGAAAAATCAGGGAATAACTTAATCATGTAGTGTTATTAAAAAGATTTACTGAGCAGCACCGAGTGGATTAATTGGGTGGTCCTTCAAGAGCCTCGAATCTGGGGGGTTGCTGTGCTCCTTTTCATGGAGGTGGGTTTTTTCCCCTTTATTCCACCAGCGTGTGGGTAATAACTCTGCAAAGAGGAATATGTTGTTTTTGACTTATCATAGCTTTTTTAATTACTAGTAACTGTCACATACTACATGCTACAGCAAATGAAACTGATCTGTGCACTGCGTTGGATAATGGAACAGTGCTAATTAGGAGACAGAGAATTATATCAACCCCCCATGACTGTCACAAACAAAACCATGGAGCAGCCTAGCGAATGGGTATAAAGAGAGTATCATGGTCTCAACATTGCCTAAAGGGGAAGTCTCATAAAGCTTCACTATAAAATTTATCTGACAGGTTTCCAGGCAGTAATTATAGCTCTGATTTATACGTGTTTAATATCACTTCTGGGTTGGGTTTTTTTTTTCCTCAAAAGATTCTTGGAAGCTCCCTTTCATGAAAACGGATCCAGGTAGCTGTGACATCACAGCACTCTCAGCATTTGGATTAGGCAAGGTTTTGGGGTTGTTGTGGTTTTTCTTTGATTTTCAAAGAGTATTACAAACCATCTTCAACCCACAGCTCTTCACAGTTGTCCTCTCTGATGTGTAAGGTTATGTCTATACAGAACAGTTAAACACTTTTTTCCCTGTAGTGAGATACAAGTGGAGTCATGAATAGACTCAAGAGGTCCATGTAAAAATCACCACATGCATTGAGCACAGATATATTAAGCACTGAGTTGCAGAGCATTGATACTGCCACGTTGCCGAAGAAGGGAGGGATGTGCAGTTTAGCAGTCCACCTTCCAAGGAGGCTTATTTTAGGATCCCAGTCTTCTTCCAGGTATGGGTTAGCAGCAGTATCCCTGAAAACCCCAGAGTATGTGGAGCCTTTGAACAGGGCCATCCAACTGACCATCTCGGTGACTTTAAAGGCATGGTATTACCAAACTGAAGCTGGAACTTCCCTCTATGGTCCATGAGAAAATCAGCTTCCAGTACCCTGGATTTACTAAATCATTGATAAAGGGGTTAGGAGCAGAGAACAGACTTGTGTGGATGCTATGTAGTACCAGAGAAAGGACTTGTGCGGACGCTTTGTACTTCAAACTGTGATCACGGTCTTTCCCTGTTTTCCTCTCTCTCTCCAGATGCTCCAATTCAGCATGCATGTCCAGAGCATCCCGGAGCCCTGCTGACAAGACTTACAAATGCAACAGATCTCAAATAAAACTGGTATTGTGCTGGTGGGTCTTCAAGCAGAAACCTGTAACTTTTCAAAAAGAATATATAAAATTTGTTAAGCCTGGATTTTATATTACCACCAAGTGGCTAGATTTTTATTTCAGTTCCCTCTTCAATAATACTGAGGTATTTTTGCAAGGGAAATACAGCAGTCAGATCAAATGCAGGAGGAATCACAGTGAAAACCACTCCATGCTTAGCTCCAATGAGGCACTGTTTCTCTCTAAGCTACAGCTGATTAACAGCCCCTACCTCATCTTGCAGTGGGATGGCACAAGGAAAACATTATTGCCTTAAGTTCTACATCGTTGCTCTCTCTCCATCTGTGACGTGGAATCATAGAATAAACAAGGTTGGAAAAGACATCTATGATCATCAAGTCCAAGGTGTCCATGAATTGCCCTACAAATTCCCCCTGGGAACACTGAAAATCAGAATACACCACCAGGGCACTTCATTTATTTGTTTTTATCACAATGGGCTTGGGAATCAGTCATTCCCAGTTTACTTTTTTTTACCTGTAGCCTGTCATGAGCCATCAGTGCCCTCTCAAGGAATAGGGAATATGAATGGGGACCATGATCTCTGTATGAGAACCCACTGTGCTGCTTTGCCAGGAGGGTGGCAGAGTCATTCTTCAGGCCTCTGTGGTCCTGTTGGTGACTTGCAGAGTGGACCTGGATGATGGGCTGCTCCCATCTGCAGCCATCTATTGCTTGCAGACAAGAGAAAAGATGAGACCCAGACCACGAGCCTACACACAGCTAATTCCAGAGGTAGCTGCAGTGGCTTGTTTAAGAGCAGAGGAGATAGCAAAGCTGGAGTTTCACCTCCAGCTGGCCATAAGGAACATGACACCCAACACAAGAACATGTTGGCACACAGCATAGCGTTGACCATAGTGCTGTAACCATCTGAGTGAATATAGCAGGAAAGGGAGCAAGCGAAATATGGGATATTGCAATGCTTAGATGTCTATCATATACAGTGCTGAATAAGCCAGCTCCTTATGCATGGCCCAGCATGTCTCTCCCCATGATCATGCTGGCAATGACTTTTCAAAACTGGCGTATAAGTGACTCCTGAGAAATAGAGCTGGCTGGTTACCAGAACCCAAAGAGCTCTAGTGACCAGATTCGGCATTTGGGCTTGAAGAGTTTAGGGACACAAGAGGGGAACAGAGAACAGCCATCTGTGTTTGCTATCTGACACTTAGCTCCACATCTGGCCTTCTGGATTCCTTGTTTGGTTTTGGATTTTGTGTTGGTTTGGGGTTTTGGTTTTGGTTTTTTTATTGAGAACCAGAGTTTCTGATAGTAATGTGGAGTTTCCTGGCCTTCGGACTTCCAGGCAATGCTTCTCAGGTCACTGCTCTCATTACATGAGAATACTGGCAGTTGTTTGGCACACTGAAAAGAGAAAACTGTCACATGTAGAGCAAAGAACAAGCTGTGTAAGGTTGCTATGATTTGTGAGTATGGTTAATCTTGGTGGAGGTAGCCCATATGACCAAACCCCTGACTTTAAGGCTTTTGAAGTAGTCTTTGAGGTAGAAATCCTTGGGTAGCATTATTGATCTCAGATAATATTGAGACTCTATCAGCCTGCTTTTATGATTCTGATGGTTTTTAGCCTCCAAATCAAAACAAGAAAGTACAATTGTCCCCATCATAAAATGGTGACATGAAAAGAGAAAGAATGACTTTCCCAGGCCAAAGGTCATCATGTTAGACCAAATTTAATCACATTGCTGTCCATGCAATAGGAGATTTGACTGCTAAAGGTGGATGGAGCTTGTACATTGAAAACATCTTCTGGAACATCAGCTCATGTTAAATACATTGACCAGCAACTCCTGTTGCTACCGGCTTTTGAAGTCAGTCTGGTAAATGGAAAGACACTCAGACAGCTTTGCTGTGTTTATTATTTTCACTTGCACTGAGGTCAGGCTCCATGCACTGTAACGGAGATGTGGCTCTCACCCACACATAGCAGCTGCTTGAAACTGTATAGTTTCACGCATTGTCTTCATACACCCCCCCATTTTATTGACTTACCAGCAAGGCAACTAAATAGTTTGTGAAGCAGCTCCTGAACTTGTGCACAATTTGAGCCAATAGAAAATGAAATAAAAATTGGTTAACCCTCCTGGTATACTATCATAAACTCAAATTGTGTGTCACAGTTACGACATGCACCCTGCAGATGCTCGTACTTTGTCCATACTCTGTTTCAGATACATTTGGTGAGGAGCAGCAATCTTGGAAGAGAGATGGTATAGAGAGAAGGGAATTTCACAAAGTTGCCATCTAATTTCAATCTACTGCTGCAGGAGAGTCAGAACGCCTGTAACTGCAGGGTTATGATGTTGCAGCTGAGCTGAGCCTCTGTCTCAGTGAATTCGCATTCACGTTGCCAGCAGACTTCATTTTGCACTGGCGAAACACCAGGTCTTTCCGCAGTAAAACCACCCCATGACATTGCTTCTGGAAGACAACCACAAAACCTAATCCCTTAATCCCACTTGAGAAAGCTGTTTCAAACGGGAAGCAGAGTTGTGTTAGCTTCCATGCTCACATGACTGATTCTGATCTCAGTTATGCCAGTGCAAATTGAAACACACACTATAACATAGCAAAATGTGCTCTTGATCTGACCCAGACACTCCAGTTCCTGTCTGTGTATAAGGTGGCTCCATGCTACACTGATAGATGCATCAAAGACTCAAAGAGACAATGTGTACCATGTTACTGGCAAAAGCATGAACTGAATTAGGAGTTATAATTTCCAAAAGCCTTTTTTCCCCCCTCCTCTTCTAAAACTAACAGATAGGGGTCAGATCACTTACTTGCAGTATTAAAGATTCATGTTCAGGACCATCTCTGCTTGCTTTAGAAAAAATTCTCTGGTTTTCAGAGTATGCCCTAATATATAAGCTGTTCTCAGATGGGTATTTCCTTTCTTATTTTTCCTAACCTATGTTCTGTATTGTATAAACTATACAATAAACTTCAGCAGCAATGTGGAGGTGCAGAATCACAACCACAACTCTTTCAGTATGCAAAGTGGTGGTGCAGACTGTATGCCCTTCTTCTTGAATGAGGAGTTCTGCAATGGAGGGCATCATTTCTTCATTAAAAAGAAGATCTTCGTCGCGTGCCAGGGTTGTACAGGGAAAAGTCTAGACAATTTTAAAAATGAAAGTGGAAAAAGAGACAACCGAAATCTCCTTCTCTTGGTTTTAGAAATTAGCAGGATCGAAATCGTTGTCTTCTATCTCACCACTTTAGCTTAGATACCATGCATAAAGCTCACTTCCCTGTGCTGCTTTCATTCTGTGTTCAGAGCTCCCATTATTCACTGTGTGTGCTGGGTATCAAGGCAGAGAAAACTAGAAAGTCTCCAGAGAGAAATAAGTAAACGTCTGTGGTGGTTCATAATGGTTTGGCCAAAATTGTGATGACATTTAAATAGAATTTATAAAGTGAATTTAAGTCCTTGGCTGAAATGAAAAGCCATTATCATTAATATCCTGTGGTTTCTTATGAGGCTATATTTCTTAATGGTAAATATATGTGCTTTTATACAATTTTTTCTAGAAATAATAATTATTTCTTCTTTTTTGCCTGTGGAACCGGGACTTTTTGCTAAGCAGCTTCCACCTGAGGCAGCAGGCCATACACACTGCTGTTATTGCAACTTAATGCTGAAATGGGAATGATGTAGCAGTACTCCATGTAGGGGAGTTCTTGAACTCAGGTAGAACCTGAGAGCTCATACCTTACCTCCACTAATATGTTTGGTTTAATATATATATATATATATATTGCTCTAACTTCACCGGGCAGGATTAATTTCACCTTATTCAGTCCATCAGAATTGATGAAATACTTATCTCCTGGTAGCAACTGGGAATTGTTTTCACCTAAATTTAAACCATATCTTAGACTATGAGGAATCCCTTCCTTTCAAAGTGTCTTTTTTTAGGCAGTTGGATTTCAACCTTGGAGTTTTAAATGAGGTTATTATTTGGATTAGTAATGTGAGATGGTTTCATAACTGATTTCCACAAGGCAAAACACACAATGTCATGGAAAATAGCACTTATTAATACTAAAGGCCAGATCTGATCAAACAGAAGGCAGAGGAATGCTGTGACTAAACTGGAAGCAATCCCAGCGTTCTGTGATGCAACCTAGCAAAATGAATCAGATTGCTAGAAATGGGATAAAACTCATTGTCTCCTTGCAACTGCTAGGATTTTTCCTTGTGAAATGACACATTTTGTCTTATTTGTGTTAAAATATAGGTCTTTCACTATTGCTTTTGGCACACTCTTTGCAGATAGTGATTTCATTGTGAGAGGGCTACTGACAAATTTCTGGTCTAGGAGAGCAAGTGTATAACTATTTCACCTGAGAAATGACTCATTTTATCAAGAAGCAGATGGAATGTGAAACTGTATTCCACAGATTTGCAGTCTTTAGTCCTGATGAGAGTAGGATCAGTACAAAATCATACATGTAAACTTGTAGAATCACTTATAAATTTTACTGTTCTTGGATGGCCAAAATCCAGATTAGAACATAATGGGACTATTGTTCTCTGTCCTGTCCTGTCCTATCCTATCCTGTCCTATCCTGTCCCACTCCCCATACAATAAGGAAATCCTGAAAGTGCATTACTAGTCTGTTCTTCAGCAGATAAAAGAAAATTCTTATTCTGTTTTTTTAAAGAAATGGCACAGTGAAAAATTGTAATGATTAAAATTAACCATTTGCAGTGATTTTCATTGCTAATAATAGTTTGCAAGTTACCAATGTAAATGTGAATATCATGTGACCAGGCAATATCTGATATTAGAAAATGAAAAAAACAAAGAAGGAGAAAAAAACCGGTGGCTTTTTCTTTTCTATGGAAAAATGCTTTAATGAAACAAGAAAGACATTGGTAAAAAATGTCAGTACTCACGTTTTTTATTTGCATTTTTTTCATTATTTATTTGGGCATGGTAAACAGCATTTGTTTAATTATTGTATTTTTGAATCCTGTTGTTACATGAAATAAAAACTTATTTTCAATGAGTAAATTATCAGCAAATGTTTTAGAATCATATTTTATTACAAATCCCAGAAAATATTGATTAAAATATCCAAGTAAAATGAAATAACTGTGTTCAATTCAAGCAAAAGTTTACATATGCTAAATTCTCGAAATATTATACTTTGCTTTTATTTAACCAGCTCTGTAAAGTACAATGAAACCAAACAAATAATCTCTTAATATTGCATATTAAGTAGAAAAAAATGTGTTTATGCTGTGTGCACAAACCTGACATTAAATACAGAAAATTTGATATTTTGTCAGAAGTATATATATATATATATTAATACAGATAAGCATCAGTAAGCAGCTCAGTAATTTCCCAAGATTTCTTAGTGTTATGACTTCAAATGTAGATTAATAAATGTGCGTTGAAATACTTAAACAGAGCAATGTTTTCCAAAAATGGTGAAAATATTACATTTATCAGGTATGACAGTGCTTTCTCCTAACTTTGGGAAATGAAGTCCCTTATTAAGACAGTTAAAGTAGGTAAGACCATCTTTTAGTATCATTGGTTTTAAGGTTTTTTGTCCATAAATTAATATTATACCTCATTTCAACACTTTGAATGACCATCTTCTTCAAACAAAATTAAACTAATGGATTCGGAACCTGACTATTGTCATGGGAAAAACTATATGAAACCCTTCTTCAAGCTTTTATCCATCTCCACTGTCACTAGCTATCGGCATGCATAAGAGCAAATAATGCACACTAAACACTGACTTCCCCCTATTCCAAACTACATTATAACCACCTGAAGGTGAAAACTCCAAAAGCTGCTTCTACCTCTACCTTGCTCTAAATACATGGGCTACTCGATGGTGGTGGCTCAGTAAGACAACATCAGTTTCCCTGCTGAAGAAAGATGCCATTTAAAGAAATCAGCCTTATTATGTCCCAGTGACAAGCATAATTAAGAATGTCTGTCTCTGAGAGGCATAAGAATAGAGGGAAAGCTTTTGTTCACCTGAGCACACTACCATCCTTGACCCATCCAAGTAATTTAAGCCCTGGCTGAATTGGACAAGGACAGGTGTAATTGGGCCCCAGTCTCGGCTGCTTCCAGCCTTGCAATTACCCTAATAAGGTTGTCTGTAGAGGGGTCAGTAGCTAACGGCCAGTTTGGCTGGAGCCTTCTCTAAGCTGTCAACAGGAGGAGAACAAGGAGTCCATTGGGCCACAGCGCGAGACAAAATGAATGCTGGTAATTGATCTAGTGACAGCAGCGTCTGTCCTGGGATGAGAGAAATGGAAAGAAAAAGAAAAAGGAAAAAAGCAAAGCTGCAATGAAAGACTTGATGCCAAAAAACCCTCTGAACAAAAAAAGAAAGTCCACAGAGAACTCATATCTTTCTGAAGATGTGGCAATGGGGGATGTTACCTGGAGCTTAAGGGGCAGGCAGTCATGGGGACCTCAAATATGGACTTTTCAGCTATGAACAATGATGTTGCCATCTCCATTTATTTGCTTTTTTTTTTTGGTGAAAGGAGTAAACCAGGCCTTTCCACAAGCTTTTTCACTTTGCCCTCTCAACCCACTCGCTCCCAAAATACCCAAAGGCATTCTCAGGTAAGGATCCATAGGCAATGTTGACAGATGGGCAATTATGTTCTCTTGGATCTTTCCAGGGAGGTTCTGGATCTGTCCTTGAAAATGCCTTCCCAATTAGTGGTGTGATTCAGCGTGTATATTCTGAGCTTCATTGTTTCGGGTGGGCTAAAGTGTAATTTTAACTCATCCTGCCATCACTCTGTTCTTGTGACAGTTTTTAATTAAACACAGTCTTTAATCAATTAAGTGGCAGCTGCAAGTAACGTGTTAGTGCTCTGAATATGTCTTTAGAAATAGCCAAACTTGCAGAAAATGCAAGTTCAAATACCAGCAAGGAAGAGACTGTCTTTCATCCTTTCTTTGAATTCCATGAAATTTCCTGTCTGGGTCTACACATCAATATCTTGCCTAGACATAAGAGACAGACTTTCGAAAACAAACCATCCCTCCTCCCTTTTTTATCTGCATGGTAATTCAGGATAATAGAAATAATAGTAATAATAATAAATTCTGAAGCTGGAGTTAGGGATTGCAGCTCTAAAGCTTAAAAATCCCTACATGTTTGGAAAGCGTGCTGGTGTTGACAAAGACCATTGCTTATTATCCCTTTGACTTCAGGGCTAGTGTAGAACATACATGTCCTTATGCATAATTAAGCTTATGATTACTTGTAATAAAGGTAACAATAATAACTGTTATTATTCTTTATAGTTGAAGTTAGAAGCTAATTCCTACTACTTTTTACAAAGGTATAATAAATGATGCATGCTTACCCTAGTTAGGCATCTAAGATTTAGTGTCTCTCTGCAAGGTGATCAGCCTAGAATCTCCTTACATATATTTATTTACAAAGTAAATAAATATGAGTGGGAAAATGTGACAGAACAGAACTGCCATTATGCATGTGAGAAATGAGAACAGAGACACCAGAAGGTTATGGGTGGGATTGCCAAACGTAAGAAAGTGGAGGTGCTTACCCTAGCTGTTCTCTTTAATCACTAGAGAGAAGTAGGTGACAGCAGCAGGCAAATGATTCAGCCTTTAGGGAGGTGGCTAAGAATAAAACGAATTAAGACAAATTCTGCCTGGAGGAGCCTCCTACTCTCCATCCAATCAAGGGACTCTGGGGTGACTAGCTCAGATGTAGATGCTGAATCTTGACGGACTAAGATTGGTTGTCAGAATCCTGCCTGTGACTTGTGCATGTTCAAACTTGGAGCCTGTGGCATGGTCAGAAACAAGATTGACTTTTTTAATATTCACTTACGAATGAACCTAAAGCTAAACGTTTTTACAAGGGCAGGAACAGGGAATGAGACCACATACTACTTCTCACTGCCTATGTTTTACCATTACATTCTGCATGGAGGTCCATGACCCCCAAAATGCTGAAATCTTACACCACTTCTCACACACACATTTCTAGCAGGATGGCAAATTACAATGATATGGAGTCTGAGCTCCCATTTCATAACCATGTGAGTTTAATAACCACACAAACCCTCTGAGAGCCCAGTGCCATTGGTGCCTATGACCAGTAACTGGTGATCTGCCTTGCAGAGAGGCCACCATGGGGAGCTGGGCAGGTTTGATTTGAGAGCATTTCATGGCTCCATGGATACTATGGCTATCATTCCCCGCTAAAGGGAGTGCATGGTGATAATAATGATTTAAAACAAATATTGGCTTGCAGTGTTTTTCTTTTTCTCATCCTTGTGCTACAATGCCAAGGAAGTTAGAGAGAATGCTGGCTACTGGAATGATGGATTTATGACTACAGCTGACGCCTTTTTTCCTTCTGTGAATCAGGAGTTTTAAAAAACAGGCGTGTGTCTTCTGCACAAATAGCCTGTATTAACAGAATGCATCAGGTTCCAATGCACGTGTCGAGGCCTATGCCAGAAACCGAGTGCCTGTCCACTATACAAAGCCTCATGCACTAATCAGACATCAGTCTCCCTTAGATGCATTAAACACCAAACACAGTCTCTTTTCCCAATCAAACACATCTCAGAGTTGGAAAATAGAGCAATAAAGAAAGTTACAAGAAAATAATCAATCTATTCCTATGTTGTGGTTTCTTTTTTTTTTTTTTGTAGGCTCTACTCAAAGAAATTCCACTCAGATGCTCTTCCTTCAGCTAAAGTTTTGTTGTATTTCAAGGTACAGACCAATTTGGAGACCAGTCATATTTTGAGGTGATACATTTAACTTAATCTCTGATACAGTAAACTAATTGAATTTACTTCTCTGGATATATAGAATATATTTGATGGTTGTGCTGATTTCTGCTGGGATAGAGTTGATTTTCTTCATAGTAGGTTATACAGGACAATCTTTTGGATTTGTGCTGAAAATGGTGCTGATAACACATAGAATCATAGAATAGAATTGTAGAATAGTTAGGGTTGGAAAGGACCTCAAGATCATCCAGTTCCAACCCCCCTGCCATGGGCAGGGACACCTCACACTAAACCATCCCACACAAGGCTTCATCCAACCTGGCCTTGAACACCGTCAGGGATGGAGCACTCACAACCTCCCTGGGCAACCCATTCCAGTGCCTCACCACCCTAACAGGAAAGAATTTCCTCCTTATATCCAATCTAAACTTCCCCTGTTTCAGTTTTAACCCGTTACCCCTTGTCCTGTCACTGCAGTCCCTGACGAAGAGTCCCTCCCCAGCATCCCTATAGGCCCCCTTCAGATACTGGAGGGCTGCTCTGAGGTCTCCACGCAGCCTTCTCTTCTCCAGGCTGAACTTCCTCAGCCTGTTTGCATACAGGAGGTGCTCCAGTCCCCTGATCATCCTCGTGGCCTCCTCTGGACTTGTTCCAGCAGTTCCATGTCCTTTTTATGTTGAGGACACCAGAACTGCACACAATGCTCCAGGTGAGGTCTCACAAGAGCAGAGTAGAGGGGCAGGATCACCTCCTTCGCCCTGCTGGTCACGCTCTTTGGATGCAGCCCAGGATATGGCTGGCTGGGATGTTTTCATTACTGCTGAGCAGTGCTTGCACAGAGTCAATGCTTTTTGCGATCATCATACCACCCCACCAGTGGGTGTGCTGAGAGTGTACAAGGAACTGGAGGAGACAACTGGGACAGCAGGCCCCAACTGATCCCAGGGATATTCTATAGCATCTTACTCAGCATGTAGAGCTGGGAAAAGAAGGAAGGAGGGAACATTATGGCATTTGTCTTCCCAGGTAATCATATGTGATGGAGCCCTGCTGTACTGGAGATGGCTGAGCGCCTGCCTGACTATGGGAAGTGGTGAACAAATTCCTTGTTTTGCTTTGCTTGTGTGTGCAGCTTTTGCTTTACCTCTTAAAGTGCCTTTATCTCAGCCCATGAGTTTTTCACTTTTACTCTCCTGATTCTTTCCCCCATTCCACCAGGAGAAGATGAGCAGCTGTATGGGGCTGAATTGCTGACTTGGGGTTAAACCACAGCACTGGAGCTATCAGTTAGTTAAAGCTCAGACTGAGATATACAAAGCAGTCCATGAAAGTGAGCACCCATAGAAACCTACCCCCAAGTTCTGAGTTTTTATTGATGTCATTTGAAATTGCAATGAATTTACAGATAAGGTTTTCTGCCTGTAAGTTCAGACAGATTTCAAAAATTTAAGGCAATGTCCTGAAACTCACACTTGAGTGAGGAAAAATGTTAGCAAAAAAGACCCAAGAATGGGAAAAGCTATTTACCACGTGGAAAATGACACCTTAACAATTAAAAACTAAGATTAAAACCTCCAAAAGAAAACAAAACCAACCAACCAAATAAAATCCCAGGAAAAAATATAACTCCAGTGGGTAATTCGACGTTTTGCCAAAAGTATCACAAAATAGGAAAATCAAAAAAGAAATTAACAGAAACTAAAGAATACAGAAACAAAACCAATACAGGTTTAGAAAGAGTCATTGAAATCAAACCAGATGAACATTGAAATGGATTTCACTCCTTAGGAGTAGGCAGACTATATCTTAAAGTAGTCATGGTGTGTAATGAACACTTCTCCAGCAAACTGTAGCTTCTAGGGAGCCAAACCATGGGCACTGGCAGTTAAGCAATGGGTCCAGTTTTCACTTCCCATTTTCTCTGTTTTATTACTTTTCCCACTGGATATCAGACTGTTTTCTTCCACTTCTTGTGAACTTTTCTCATTACAAGTCTTTTGACAAGCAGATCATCTGTTACATGCTTCTCTGTGCCTCAGGCAAAAGGACCCCCATATCTTGGTCAAAGCTTTTGCAGTTGCTGTAAGAACAATGAATCCCACATGGAATTTAGTTAGTGCACATACTGATCTTATAGATGTGATTCATTTGACTGCCAGTGTATATACAACAATAAGAAATTGCCATCATGTCTTTCACTTTTCCCTTGGCCTATGTATAAATATTTCCAAAACCACTAAAACTGGTCTATTAAATGACTGATGAATAAGAAGGAATGATTTTAACAGGGTGATATCTAAACTGCTTTTCCTCACTTAATTTTTGTAGGGAAGGCATATGATGGAGTTATTGAGCAGTTAAATAATCAGATTGATTATCCTTGTGCTTATAAGAACTCTACAGTACCAATTTCACTTTGTATTGCTGCTCATTCAAGCTCAATAGACTTAATTTGCATGGGGAAATATTATTTTTCTTTGGGAAAGCTAAAAATAGAAACTGAAGCAAAGTGGCTATAATAACCAAAACTGCATGACAGAAGACTTCAGATAAGCATTTCTGTTCCTTTATACTGTCCTTAGAGAAATTAGTGTAATTTGGATTAACAAGCAGTGACATGACATCACTTAATCAGTAAAGCTAGAGTTTAACACAGATTTAATTTACTCTTCAATTATTTAAGAAGTTAGAACATTATTAAAGTCACTGGAAAATTTCCCCTTAAAATCAACAGGAGATAGGTTAAATGTAGTGGGCTGTTCTTACCATAAAAACACAACTCTCTCAATCTTTCACATTAGGTGAATTGTGCTATCACTGGTGTCTCATTTAAATCTGTCAATAATTGCACTGCAGGTAGAGGTAGTCCAGGCTTCAGGACTTGAAAATTCTGATCTTATTTATGGTTCTGCCTAAAAATTCTATTAAAGAACAATTTGAACACTTCCAGTGATGGAAAAAGAACCTGGATGTATGAAGAAATTACACACAGACCCAGACTTGTTCTGTCCGTGTGAGCCAGCCAAAAGAAGCCGGACCTGGCTATGAATCTGTATACCTACCTCAGCATGCTGCTGACCACAGCATAGTCATCCTGCCGTGTGCACCAGTTCTGGTTATCCTGGAGTGGTACCAGTGGAGCTTTGGTCACCTACGTGTATCCACATAAAAGCTCCTTTCTTTTTCCACTCTTGTTTGTACATGTATTATGATCAAAAAGTCTTTTTCCCTCATTCAGATGGCAGATGGGAGGTTCCCACTCCCTGAGCTACTCAAAATTGTGTTTTATCTTCATTGCTCTGTGGGTGGTCCTCTCCACCATAATTTATTACCTGCTGATGACAGAATGATTGGTTTCCTCCTGGGCCTTTCCATGGTTCTCCTACCTAAATGTTATTGGAAATATTCCAGAAAAATCCATTTTTTCTCTCAGAATCTACTGATTTTTCAACATTTATTTCATTTAGAGAGTTAAGGTAGGATTCTTCTCGCCTACTTTTGGGAGGGTAGGATTCAGTTCACAGATTGAGACATCAATTTTGGGGTTTTGGCATGTAGGTGTCTCCAGGCAAGCTAAGTACCTGAGCAGGGGAGGTCCGACCACACAATTAGTGGAGCCTACAGGGCTATGGCACACATAGGTGCCTGCTCCTTGCTGTTTCTCATCTCACTGAGGACACTGCAGGGATAAGAGGGAACCTACAAGCCCCACAGTGGCAGGCTGAAACCACCTACATCCCTGCCATTTCAGTTCAGCTCAGAGTGAACCAGAGCAATGACTCTTGCTCATTTGAGTGTACTGGATTAAAATAAACAATCTCCACCAATCTAAAGTATGTAACTGCTTAATAATGCCTTAGTAAGTCCTTCTGGCCTTCTCAGTTGAATTTGAAAATTATAGATAATTACAAGCAGCACAAAAGCAGTCTTATAACAGGAAGTTCTGGACAGTATTAATAACAGGTTTCGTTAACAGAGCCACCTATGCTGCACAAGAGAGCTACATTAGGAAAAGAATAAAACCAACACAGAAGATTAGACACTCAGCATAACAGGTATTAGGTAAATCATCAACCAAATTGTCCACAAAACCGTGCAAGAACCTTTCAGCTTTTGAAAATCCACATTTTAAGCTTTAAATAATGGACTCGTTGAAAATTCATATGCGTGCTAAGAGCTATAAAAGAAAATTGTTACAAAAATCAGTAAATCAAAAAAAGTAAGCTAAGATCTTGATTTTGTGAAACATGGCAGAGCTCTAAGCAAAGCAGATAGCTTATCTTTCTGTACGATGGATGTGAAGGTTCCTCATAGACTTCAGTAAAATAAGCAAACACCACAGTGAATGAAGTCCTTGCTTTAACAAGAATAAGCTGTCTGATCAGGCCAAATCCACCTAAAACATAGTTTGATCTATTCTTTGGATGTGCAAATTCCACAGAACTGGAGTTTCTTTGGTTCTCTGTTTGTTAAAAGTATCGGTTGTACCTGTTCCTCTTGGATAGGCAATACATGGGGTTCATGCGGTTGTCAGTGTCCAGCACAGAGCAGCAAGCAATGATCTTGTACACTTTTTGCAAGTAGCTCCCCGAGACTCAGCATCCTACTGTCAGGAATGCTTTAGTTCCTCACCACCTTCTGTTTCCACTGTAGAAATTAATCATGGGATGAAAATGCTTTGGGTCGCGGTTTTACATTGCTTGATAAATGTACAGCTGCTGGGAGACTGGAGCCTTCATCTTACACACACCACTACTTTTATTTTATTACACCTGGTCAGAGACCATGTGGAGGTACCTCATGTTTTCAATCTGCTGAAAGAAACTGCCATGAAGAAGACTATATAGTGGATGTGGCATGAATGGAGAACACTCAGTATATGCTTGATTTTGCTGCATGTATAGTTTATAACTCACTCAAGGCTCTGCGTCTCATTACTTCTGGGTGGGTCTCTCCCACCAGGATAATCAGCCTTCATTTAATGATGTTTTGGTCTATCCGGTTTAATACTAAGAGGGTTGACACAACAAGACTGATAATGTGGAGAAGTCCACAGGCAAATCTGTAACAGGATTATTCAGATAGTACAAGAGGCTGCTCCTTTACTCCTCATTAGTTTTCTAGAAGAACTGGTGGAATTTGCATTCTCTTGAACAATTTTGGACAAATCAGCTGTGCGTTAGGAAGCAGAAAAATAACACAGACTTGGGCCGGGACCCAAAGACTTGGGTCATTCCTTCCTGAACTTCTCCATTTCAGTCTTGAAGAAAAAACAAATGCAGACATGATAACAAAGAGGCAACAAACAAACAAAGCCCAGCAACACCGGCACAGAAAGAAAGATATGGAGAAATTGCAAGTGAAAGCACTGAAACGTCTATTTCCCAGATGTCTTTTGCCTTTCAGAGCTCTGAGGACATTGCCCAAGGATGTCACAGCCACAAGTGAACAGGACTTCCCACACCTTGTCCTGACCTGCAAGAATCAGTTGGAGTTAACCACTGTGGAAAAAGAACGTTTAATCCATGTAAATCTGAAGGCTGGATGTTGCTTTGATGGGAAGAAAGTAGACAATGAAATTTGGAGCATATAGTATAATAGGGAGCTGTAATGGGAAACGTACTGGGGCAGAAAGGAGATGTAACTCTTACATCGCATTTAAGCATTCAGGGTGCATCATGGGCTATGAGGTTTTAAATCTATGGGTGTGTATTCTTTATGGGCATGATTTTTCACTTCAAGTATGAGCCCTTTGTTCACACCTTGGTCAGTCAGAGGGATGATGAAATATCCAAACTTGGACTTGCATTGGCAAGAAAGACACAAGGAACTCAATCTGTATTTCTATCACAGAGAAGGCTGATTTCGGCTTGTATACACCTGCATGACAAAGTTACCTTTGCCAATAGTTTTCTTGGTCCACAGTCTAAAAAACATCCAATAAACAAAAATAGGAGGCTAAAAAATTCAGATGGAGAAGAAGTAGGTTTCAGCCATGAACCTGGAACAGCAAGCTGATGCTTTAATAAAAGTTTTTTCCTTATTTCTGGGTACTTAAAAAATGAAGACTGAATGTTTTTGCCTTGAAGGGCATGCTTACTTTCAAACTTGACTGAAGAATATGTTATGGCCTGGGCTACAACACTCTCTTAAGTGTCAAGTTTTTGGGTGACATGGTTTAAGGTGAGGAGTCCCTGCCCATGGCAAAGGGGTTGGAACTGGATGATCTTAAGGTCCTTTCCATCCCTAACTATGCTATGATTCTATGATTCTAAGCTGGGCATCCTTCTTTACCTACTCCAAAAACCTCCAGCAGCTTTCTTCTCTGAGGAGGTGTCTCTTAATCTAGAGACATAGGTGGTACAAGCAAATTTCTTGGTTTTCCTTTTTTGTTCTCTTTCACTGTTTCTATGAGAAGCAGAAGCAGCAAATAGTACCAAACATACCTGAATCCTGTCCTCCATCCCCCTTGATTATGCCTTTTGTCAAGGGATGTAATGAACTGGTGGGATTGGGGAGAAATTTTGATTAAACTTCAGGTAAACTTCTCTCTCACACTTAATTATTCCTGAAAACCATAATATTGACCAGACTATTCAGATTGAGATGAATGAACAAAATTGTCTACAGCTGCCTTAGAGAATACAGGGCCTCTTTCTAAATTTCTATACACATAAATACATATATATATTGCATTCTAATTGCCCAGTGCTTGTTGCCAGATGCAGATTGGATCTCTTTGGCCCCATTTCCATTCACATTGCACACATTAGACCAACCCCTTCACCTGAATGTGCTGACACAGAGGTGTTGGCACACCTTGGGGAGGGAGATGCAGGGATCTGGAGGTGGCAAAGGAGACTTGCCTGCAACCTGTTAGTGTTCAGGGTAAATACCCAGTGAGCCATCCCCTGCAGCCTGTTTTGGCTTGCCTTGGATCTCTGCCATAGACCCGCTGCATGGCCATGAGGGTGATAATCTCACACCCCCAAGTGTCCCATGGAGACAACAATATTTTCTTGCATTCCTAGTCTATGGATGATCTTCTGTGTGAGCCTCCACAGCCCCTGGCACTAAAGGTAACGGTAATGGGGATAATATTCCAACTGTATGAAAAGGCACATGTGGGTGTCTCAGAAACATGACGACTTGAAGACTGCTTTCTCCTCAAAATGATGCAGCCTGGAATCCCTTCAAGGCTCTTGTGTTAACAGCATAGCAGTGCAAATGGCTTAGGAGTGAGCATGCACTGAATTACAACCTCCTCCTACAGGAACTCTGAGTTCCCTTTAAAAGAAGCTGTTCGCTTTGCTGCTGAGCTAACATGATTAAACAAGACAGGTCTGGCAGGGCTCTTCTACATTGTCAAATCTTGAACAAAAGGCATACTTTTCCTATTTCTTACAACTCCAAACTGCCTGCTTATAGAGATGGCAATTACTCACAGGCAGCGTAACTCAAGATCTTTCCAGTGTTTATATCTCCACATGAAGCACACATTTACATGGCAACGGCATGGGACAAGACATGTCTGTTAATTTTCCCATCATAATTCATAGCAGGACCCTGCCAAAAAAACACTGGAACTGATTACCAAGTGTGACTACAATCGGATCATTTAGCAATTTGAGTTTCCACACGTTTTGTGTGAGGCTGGGCTTTGTTTTACTTAAAGCAATAATTGCATTCTAATTTCATAATGTGGGTCATGGTTGCTTCATCTCCCTGTGCCTTCAAGGAAAAGAAAAGGTGCACAGAGCACAACAAACATATTTTTTTTTAATTAATTTTTTTAAATGAGCTAATAAATGTTTACCTGCTTCACAGGTGTGCTTGCTGCAGAGTGACTTAATTATCATTCCCATAGGAAGGATCACTAAAGGATTAAACATTGGTATTATCCCTGCTAATATGAATTATGCTTTTATGAAAAACAGAGTTAACGAGTCATTTTTAGGAATAAAAGTACGGCGAAGGTTTCCAAATAAAAAATGTTAAAGAAGGAGTTAAGATTTAATAGCTTAATTCAGACAGAATTTCAAAATTGAGCAGAAACAGATAATTACAAACAGATTTGGAGCTCATCCTGCACAATACTCAAATTTGCCTGCAAAGTTCCCCCAATAAAGGATAGCGAAGAGGATAGATCCTACATCCCAGCAGGACAGAGCCAGAGCTTGTTGGAGTCCTCTTACCTTCCCATGCAGAGCACAAAATTCCATGCGTTAGCTGGAGTAGTGGGGTCATAGCAGTTTATCAGGTCACATAATATGGCAAGTTGCAGCATGTCCCAGCTGGTCTGGGTTTCATTGGTTTACTCATCCTCATCTCCAAGAGGGTAGCATGGGTTCCCACAAGTCTTCAGTCCCAGCTACTTCATGACAGATCTAGTCAATCAACTCCTACCTTCATCCCTAAACACAACCTGGAGGTGCTGACAAGGGGGAAATGGGCAGTAGGGGCTTACTTTGTGTCTAATATATAATGTATGATCTTTCCATTTCAATGGGCTTCAGACTAGGTTTAGTACTGAGTCCTTTCCTAGAAATCAAAGTGTCTGAAAATACAGACTAGATAACTCTTATTTAAAATATACAGAAAAGCCATTTCAAATCTTTATAATGTGTATGTTAAAAGATGCAAACTTTTTTTATTTATGGTTTTTATCTCATTTTTGCCATGAATTTCTTCTTTTATCTCAAGCACTTGTTACTTTTATAGCTTCTGCAGTCTCTGAAGGTGCCAAACAGCAGTGTTTTTTCTGTCCTGGTCTCTGCCACAGACCCCATCTAAGGTAACATATACATGTTTTTCCCAAACAGACATAGCCATGCTTCTATCTGGGGTATACCCTTAACATCCAGAATGTCTGGAAATCAGGTAAAACCACCTCACATGCTGGATCTGTCTTTCATGTTCCTAGCTGATTTCTCCAGGGCCCGAAGAGGATCCAGGGAACTACAGGTCTCAGCCTGACCTTGGTGCTGGAGAAGGAGCAGATCATCTTGAGTGTCATCACATAGCAGCACATAGAGGACAACCAGGTGATTGGGCCCAGTCAGCATGGCTCTGTGAAAGGCAGGTCCTGCTTGACTAACTTGATTACCTTCTATGCCAAGCTGACCCGCTTAGCAGATGGGGGAAAGGCTGTGGATGTTGTCTACATACGCTTTGGTAAAGACTTTGACATAATTCTCCTGGAGAAACTGGCTTCTTTAGGCTTGGTTGTGTGTTCAGTTCACTGGGTAAAAACCTCGCTGGATGGCTGATCCCAGAGTTGTAATGAATGGGGTTAAATACAGTTGGTGACTGGTCACAAGTCATCAACTGTGACCAGCCATGGGGATGTTCCCCAGTGCTCAGTACTGGGGCCAATGATGTTTAATGTCTTTATCAATGATCTGGATGAGGGGATTGAATTCATTCGCAGTAAGTCTGCAGATTACACCAACGTGGGTGGGAGTATTGGTCTGCTTGAGGGTAGGAAGGCTCTGCAGAGGGACCTGGACAGGCTGGATTGATGGGCCAAGGCCAATGGTATGAGGTTCACCAAGGCTTAGTGCCAGGTTCTGTTCTTGAGTCACAACAACTCCATGAAACACTAAGAGCTTGGGGAAAAGTGGCTGGAAAGCTGCCTAGAAGAAAAGGACCTGTGGGTGTTGGCTGACAGCCAAATGAACATGAGCCAGCTTGTGCCCAGGTGGCCAAGAAGGCCAACAACATCCTGGCTTGTATCAGCACCATTGTGGCCAGCAGGACTAAGGACATGGTTAAATGGTAGACTTGGCAGTGCTAGGTTAATGGTTGGACTCTATGAGCTTAAAGGTATTTTCCAACCTAAATGATTCTATAATTATAACTGCAACTGTTCACAAAAAGATTTAGACCCTGAAGGCTCCCACTTATGTTTTGCAGGTGCAACCATCCTTGTCTGCAAACAGAAATGTAAGCCATATATGTCTGCCATGTCAGCTGAAAAGATGTGCCACAAACTTCCTCTAATGTGATGTGCTTTTGCTCCTGTAGGACACTGTGGGCTGATGTTTCTGTGTGTATTAGCTTCCTGCACCCACTTCTGTGCATGCACGTAACTAGAGACCATGCATGGGGTCTTGCTTGACTCATGGCTTAAAGGTTCACATAATGTGCTCTAAAAAGTGGGTTGGTGTGACTTAAGACTGAGTAGCTCTTCTTCCAACCTGTTCCATAACCACTTTCACTAACAATGTGCCTTAGCCTTTTTATGATATTTTTTTGTTATACTTCGAAAGACTTTTAAGTTACCCTATCCCTAATCCTTCCCAGAACTTGACAGGGAAGGTAACTAAGCAGTTATCTCTTCTTACGAATCAACAAAAGCTGCTTATGTGAGTTTCCCACAGGAGGAGCAGTGCCAAATTTAGGATTAGGATTTCAAAACATCTAGGACCTTCTTTCTTGTGTAGGTCTGTAAACGTCTATGAAGAATTTGGTGATGTAAAGAGTCAGTTTTCTAGACTGGAGAAGGGGTAGTATTTGCAGTCTGATCATAGCCATCTAGATCAGAGCCCATGTGATGTCAAGACTCTGCTTCTGCCCCTTTGTAGCCAACAAGGAAAGGATTTTTCAGAACATCAGTTAAAGCATGCCACAGATCTCTCCTTTGAATCATGCCTTTCATTTTCTCTTGTCTCTTTTACAGACAGTTCACAGTGTTAAGCTTTCTAGTATAGCTATATAAATATAGGTAGTATAAATACTCTTCTCTAATGCTGCCTTCACCTACTCCACAATGCTTATGCCAGCTGCATATGTGGAACAGGTTTTAACTCTAAATAATAGTTGGCTCTTGGTTTTGACATATTGAGTAGGATTAATTTGCCTAAACACAGGCATTTTGGGCATATCTATGAGATATTGCATTATCATTAGCTGCTGCAACTGCAGGGGAAATACAGGTCTCCCTCAAATCCTGCCTTATGTCATGGAGATCTCTTAGCTTCTCCAGGGTACTCAAAACAGCCCAGGCCCCTGTGTTTAGGCAACCTTGATCCATCCATTTGTAAACAGGCTCTTTGATGTCATCAGAAGGTACCAACTATTCTTGGAAGCTGGATAGTTCTATTTCTTCATCAGTTTTCCATGTGCCACTAATTCAAACAACTAGAATGAGCCTGGTTCTCATTTGCCAAATACTCCAAGCAACTTCATGTTGCTTTATGGTCTGTCGATAAATACACTGTGAAAACTTACAAAATAACAGAAATTTGTTCCTGGTTTTACATTCACCATGGGATTTACCTTAATTTTCCTTCCATTTGATAGTTTGAACAATATTTTTTGTCACTGCTTTTTTTCCTTGTTTTGGGCTTTGACCTTGGTTTGAGGCCTGAAAAGTTAACGGAAACACGGGTTTGTGCATTCATTGTAACCGTGTCAAGCAATATGTTTTATGATTTGAAGAGAGTAAGCATTAAATCAGCACTGATCATTAGTATGGGAAAAGAGACCTCTATGGATATGTCAATGACATTTCTTTTCCAAAAGGCTAAAACACATACAGCATTATCCCTTTTTGGATAAATACCCTTTCCGATAACAGTTACTTCCTTGTACCTCGCTGTAGCTCAACATTTTCTCAGTTGCTGTCAGTTATGTCTGAGAAACAGGAGAAAACAGAGCATGGCTATGCTGTGTTGCTATGATGGGAACGCCCTTCAGCTCTGACTTTGCACATGGCAGGCAGGTCTTTACCTACTGATGTGTCACAGGACAAGCAGACAAATGAAACATAAAGAAAGGGGAAAGGGTGTATCATCACTGTATTTCCTTCAATTGTCTAAGTAGTAATTTAGACTATTATAACTTCTCTATGTTAATTCAAACTTCTAGACATCTTAGAGAGAGAGGCACTTCTAGAGACTGGATTCTGCCCTATTGTCATAGGCACCTATTAGTGACAGGACAAGGGGTAACGGGTTAAAACTGAAACAGGGGAAGTTCAGATTGGATCTAAGGAGGAAATTCTTTCCTGTGAGGGTGGTGAGGCACTGGAATGGGTTGCCCAGGGAGGTTGTGAGTGCTCCATCCCTGGCAGTGTTCAAGGCCAGGTTGGATGAGGCCTTGTGTGGGATGGTTTAGTGTGAGGTGTCCCTGCCCATGGCAGGGGGGTTGAAACTGGATGATCTTGAGGTCCTTTCCAACCCTAACTATTCTATGATTCTATGATTCTATTCAGTGACCTGTGTGGCTGAGATGACTACCAATGGATAGCTATAAAATAAGTAAGATTAATCCTGCCCATAATGACTTGTAGGATAATGACATCCCGGAGGGATGGGGATCACCATGTTGGCACGCATACAGAGTGTGTTTTATCCGTGACCGTTTCATCTGATCTCGAAAGCTAAGTTGGGTTTGGGTATTGTCTAGGGTTAGATGATAGTATAGGAGGACCAAGAGATTTTCCCTGAGGCTGGACAGCCATGAGTGGCAGGGTGTGTGGGATAGTATGGGCAAGCATCTAGGTCAGTGGACTCCTCCAGTACTTTGGAATTTCATCACTGAACCAGTGCAAAATCCAGAAAAATTAGTAAAACACTTAAATGAGGTGTGTTGTCATCCTGGTCATACCAGAAAAGGACAAATCATGGCAACGTGCTGGGGCTTGGCCTGTGCTTACAGAGCCCTGTTCAACACTATCCAGCACCTTCAAAGGGGAAAATACATTTCTGGATCTGGTGGCAAAGCAACAGACAACACAGCTTCTCCAACTCCAAATACAGCAGCTACACCAACCCTAGTGAGAAGTACAGCAGCTACTCAAAGTCTGACTACAACAGACAGCACAGCCACTCCAACTCCAAGTACAGCAGCCACTCCAACCACAGTGATAATCACTGCAGCTAAACCAAAGGACCAATCTGTGCCCCACATTGGGCGCCACAAAGAGCTGTCACGGTTTAAGCCCAGCCAGCAACCCAGAACCATGCAGCTGCTCACTCACTCCCTCCCACTTCTCCCTCCCCCCTGCTCCCGAAGGGATGAGGAGGAGAGTCAAGAGAATGTGACTCCCACAGGTTGAGATAAGAACAGTCCAGTAACTAAGGTATAACACAAACCACTGATGCTACTACCAGTAATAATAATGATAAGGGAAATAACAAAGGAAGAGAATACAACTGCTCACTACCTGCTGACTGATACCCAGTTCGACCCTAGCAGTGATCTAGCCCTTCCGGGTAACTGCCCCCAGTTTATATACTGGGCATGACGTGCTGTGGTATGGAATACCTCTTTGGCTAGTTTGGGTCAGGTGTCCTGTCTCTGCTTCCTCCTGGCTTCCCCTCCTCCCTGACAGAGCATGAGGCTCAGAAAAGCCCTTGGTTGGATTAAACATTACTGAGCAGCAACTAAAAACATCGGTGTTATCAGCGCTGTTCCCAGGCTGAAAGTCAAAACCACAGCACTGCACCAGCTACTAAGACTGAGAAAAATGACTGCTACTGCTGAACCCAGGACACAAGGTCATTCAGGAAAGCAGCAGCAGAACAGGAACACAACTATGATCTGCAGAGTCCTAATCAAGAGTCTGACGCAAAATACACCTCTCCCACACTCTTCAAACAGAGACAGCAAATCCTCCTTCCCAAGAGTATCACATAAATTAAATTCCACATCCATTTTACCACCACTGTCCTCCAGATGAAGTTGGTAGATGAGTAAACTGAGGCAGATGGTGAATCCACCTAACCATTAGCATTCAGCGAATAAGTGATGAGCTGGCAAGAAATCTATTTTCTCCTTCTTGTTCCATACTTCTGTCTGTAGCCATGGCTTGTATTTATGTAGCTCAGCTTACTTTTAACTTAGAAATATGATAGTCTCCTCCTGTTGTAATTCTGACAATTCCACAATTGCTTTCCAATTAAAATGTTATAGGGCATCTAAAACACCTACACAAGGGTAGCGGAAATGACACAAAATCCAGTGGAGACCCACACCTTTCTGCAGAGGCAATGAAAAGACATTCAGTTAGGAATGGATGTGATTAGGCAATGGGAGGGATGAACTAAAGCTCACAGTGTAAGACATCTTCATGTACATGATTTGGATGATCTAGGTGTCCAAGCTCTGATTATTATTAATGGAGATCTAATGCTTAATTCAGATGTCGAAGCATAGATGCTATTCTAGCACTGAACTAGTGCTATGCAGCTCAGTTTGAAAAAAACCTTTATATTATCACGTTGCAAGAGATTAAAACCATTACAATATTACAATGCCTTTTTCTATGGGATGATAGAACAGATAAACTGCTTTGATGTTGCTCTCTAGCAGGAATCTGCCTAGGGAAGATCCATGCTT
Source organism: Lathamus discolor (assembly GCF_037157495.1). NCBI lineage: Eukaryota > Metazoa > Chordata > Aves > Psittaciformes > Psittacidae > Lathamus > Lathamus discolor. The sequence continues at coordinate 1,432,064 of NC_088884.1, forward strand.
ATGTGGTTTACAAGTCGTCTCTTGCAAGAGGATCACAATGACCCTTTCTGGCCCCCACGTGTATCTATTCCATCACTGGTCTACAAAATTCATAATGCAGAAAGACAGGGAGAGAGAGGGAGATGGGGTGGGGGGAAGGAGAAATTTACATTGTGCCTGCATTGTATAACTAACAATCATCGTAATAGAATTACTGACATTATGGGCTGCTAAAGGAACAGTTAGTAGCTTGTCTCACTTGTCTGTAATTTACTCTGTGTCTATTTAGCCTTGATGTACAACCTAGGTCAATTGCTGTGCCTCTTTCCTATCTTCTTGCTTCTGAGTTATGGAGAGAAATGTGTGCCTCATGAATGACTATCTCTCCTGGTCAAGCTCGTCTCTCACACTGTTCGGCAGTGCCATGTGTTAATAGACAGTGCTGAACAGTTAATATCACCAGCTAATTGGTGCAGCATGTGTGAAGCAGATGGATTTAAATATAGAATGTGGAGGCTGAAGGAGTAACTGAAATGCATAAGTGATAAGGATTTATTATTAGAACAGATTAATGAGCCCACCTTTCCCTGTTTCCCCCTGTCCTTCATCTCTCATCCTCTTCCCAGGCCAAGTGCATTTTTAATTCTTCTCCTTCAGGAAGATTTTATTTCACTGTTGAGAAAATTATGATAGAGAATTTTGCATTGGCTGTATGGCAGCACCTGGAAGGCCAAACCATTTATGCCACGTGCTGAGCGTGTGGTGTTTGTGGAGACTCAGGTCTGCAGTAAAACAGTAACAACTGATTTATAAAGTGTAGATGAAGAAGGGATATGTAAAGAACGGAGGGAGAAAGGTGGAGGCGTGTACTTATTTTAATGCAGATCAGTTGTCCCAAAGACCTGCAATATCAAACCAGAGTAAGCTATTCCCTTTAAAAGAACTTTGGCTCAAGTCTCAGCTCTTTGCACAGTGTCGCCTACTTGAATGTAGCTTTCCACTGCCTTTGCTCTGAGGCCTGTCAGTGCTGCAGGCCAGTCTACTCCTCAAATCTAGGTTGCAATGGAAACAGAGGTAGTTTTGGAAGTATCCTCACTCACACATTTAATCCCCATGGAAACTTCCCAGCTAACTACAATAGTGGCTCCAGAATTAGGAACCAGGTTCTGGGCTTCTGTCAAGATAAACATCCCTGAATTCGCCCTCAGATGGGAAGAGAGACTGAGGTATTTTCTGTGGAGGTTGCCTTTCGCTCTCAGATACTTGGACCATCTTGTAAGCATCCTTTATGCCCACCCAAGTGATTGTGTGTACATTTGTTTTTTCCATTTTGCAGCTGGAGATACTGAAATTCATAGAGTGTAAGCTTAGCGTTTTTTTAAGATGAACATCAAAGTTCCAAACACTGATCTTGACTGAAAACCAAACAGAAGAATCCATAAGGAAAGATACATTTTCACCATGCTGTTGAGCCAGCCTACCATTGCTCTCTCCACTGTTTTACCAAGCGGCTGATAGCTGGACAATGGGCACAAGACAATTCATCATGCAAAATTAGTCATACACTTCAAGTAAATAAGCCTGCCGATGCTTTTACTTGTTCATGGCTTAATGCTTACTGTCAGGAGGTAGTGGTCCAACAGCTACTGGATTTGATGGCCAAACACCTTTCCTTGAATTCAGTGTACAGACAGGTAAATGGAATTTACTCACTCTTGAACTGGACAGTTTAGAGTTAACTCAGCTCTCATTGGCAGGCTTTCAATTCCAAATAAGTGAGGTTACTCATTTATTTACCAAGTGGATTGATTTTAACCATATTTTAAGTGGTAGTATGTCTCTGCAAGACATTTAAGCTATGTCTAATCTAGAAGGCCAGGGGAAGCATTAACTGTGACATGATGCTGGAAAGACATGAGTCCCAAAGAGACAAAGATCTCTCCATCCCCACAGTTTCCATGTGAAGGAAATCTGTGTACATGCATTAAAAGGGGGGTGTGGGGGTGCTGTGTGTAACACTTCCCTATCTATCTCTGATAAGGACAGGAGGGGACCTGGACCCCTGTGTGCAACGTTGGATGCCTGTACCCATATCTGTATCCATTGCCTGATCTACAGACTCAGTAGACTTCACCAGGCTTATGAACTAAGGACCATACTAAAATATTTTCAAAAAAAGGGCTAAAAAATCTTCTCCAAATAAAATAAAAAATTGTAAATTTATTTTCATCTGTAAGATAAACAACTGCATGTATGTGGAAAACCACATAAGGATCTAAATCATCCTCAATTATACCCATGAGACCACATGAAAACGAAACAAGGGCAGGATTTTCCCAGCAAACAGAAGTTTCTATGGGTTTACCCCACACTTCACAACTTCCCATGGTTCAGTGACATGATGTGGAGTGTTATCCATTGCAGAGTTTGATAACTGAGCTTGGTTTTGGGCACAGCAAAGCTCCTCTAAGCTGCAGTTTTTGGTTTTATTGTTTGGGTTCTGTTGGAAAGATATTTACATTTATTCTAACATTCCTTTTCATAAACAGATTACCATTGCAAATTGCACTATGTGGAAGTGGTAAAAAATTTTGGGCAGGATTAAGATAATCCTAAAACAAGCTCATAAAAACCACAGAAGTGCTCTATTTTTAAACAGAGACGAGATGAGACAATCTTATTTCAGTAAATTTTCTGAAGCAATAAACCTTTAAACCCAACATACAATATATGTGCGTGTTTGTGTGTGTGCGCGCCTCTGTACATGGGTATGTCCTTAAACTTTCCTTTGCCAAGATACAAAGCCCAGCTTGTCAGCATTGCATCATGTTTGCAAATCTCCTCTTCAGTGAAATTTGTCAACTTTGCCCCCATGTAAGCATCAGTCTTCTCTGGCAGATGAATGTTTGGTTGTTTTTTTTATCCCTGCCTGAATCTATTTCTCAGAACATGGATTAATTTTAATTATTACTGTTTTATCAACTTTTTATAGAGGTAGTAAAGGGACAGGCCAGAGATAAGAATTCAATGCTTATTATAACTTTAAATCTCACCCTCTTGCTGTCTGTAACCAAACTACCAGTAAAAAAGGGCAGGTTTGTTTTCAGATCTGATCCTATAGTCCTAATATTATTTCCTCTTTCAAAATACATGGTTTCATATAGGTGTTTTTCTCCCATTATTTAAGAGCTGAGTTTGATCCTTGATGATGTGAGTGACAAAAGCCCTGCTGGCTTCAATCGAATGGAGAGAAGTGTTTAAAGCATAAGCTTGGAAGCTCCACCTAAGTTTCTAAAACAAGGGGCAGATCTTATAGAGATAAAAAGATGCCATATCTATGTGGGGCAATTTCTGTACCCCTAAGGCAAAGTTGTCATAACTGCATGGTGCAAATTGTTGCAGCTTGAAAGTGGAATTGTTACAGCCCTATCTTGTAATGACAGTAATTTATATTGGCTGAAAACCTACCCTAGTGATTTAGATCCTGATCTTGTTTACACCAAGCTTGATGGCAAAATTGATGGTGGATTCAAATGAAAACCAAAGACAAATGCCACTGAAGCCTCCAGGAGTATTACAATTGACTTGAAAGGCAAGCAAGAAGATGGCTGCTCATATGAATTCATTGTTATGGAAATTACCTGGAGGAGGCAGTTCTGCCTGGACTATCACCCTGTGACTTCACATGGTCACACAATTTTGCCTGTAGGATCCAGCCAGACTTAAGGCTCAGATTCTTTGCTCTTTTCACCTCAATGCTTCTTTATGCCTGGGCAGCGCACTAATTTGTGTCATGTGTGAGGAGTTTCACCACAAACACTTTAAAATCTTTAGGTCTTTTCGTTTTTAATTATGGCTTCCTATTTTTTACTGCCACTTCTTTACTTCTGAAAAGATAATACACTGATTTCAAATCATGCTTCAGGGTAGCAGCTAATTGCATACTTGGCCAAGCACTGGACTTCCTTATATTTGTCTCAAGTGCTACACAAAAGCAATTTGTGGTGCATTTTGCTAGCCAAATGTATATAATATTGCATATTATTAGAATGTTATTAAAGCAAAGACTTTTGTTGTTCTCCAGCCGAACGCAAAGAGCTCTTTTCCCCTGTATAAAGAAGTTCCAAAGCTAAAACTTCCTGCCTCTTCAAGTTTCCAGCAGTGTCCTGACCTTAATGAACTGGGAAAGGCTATTTTTCTCATTCAGGAAGAAGCTGCAGATATTTTCCATTCTTGTGACTTAGGGCAGGACAAGGTGTGACTACACTGCGTGGGGATACCTCTGAGCTAATTCCAAATAACTTGTTTGGGTAGTGCATGCAAGAGAGTGCAGAGAAAAACCCAAATTGCAAAGCCTACTGGAGCAGCATAGTTATAACTCTGCTAAACTCCCTGCTTCCAGCTATGCCCACGGAAGCTGCTTTCAAGCTAAACATGTTACAGTCACATCTTAACCTTGTCTGAGCTGTTCTCTTACCTTTTCACCTCCTTTCAGCTCACCTTCTAGGGGTAGTCTCTCATTCTTGCTTTGCCTGACTTAAACCATGCAAGAACCTTGCCTACTCCTGTTGTCAACACTATAATGGCAGACTCAAGCTGAATGTTCAGCACTCAGAAATAGTTTAGAAAATCAGTTCCTTTTCTAGATCAAGAAACTGAAGCAGAATGACATTCTTGCCCAAAAAGCTGGTCCTGGGGAGAATAGGAGCTGTGCGGAAGGGCTGCTAGCAGGCAATGTGACCATCATACGCATGGGGAATTGGGAATGGAACAGAGCTGTCAATTATTTGCAACCCAACCTATTGCATCACCTGTACTGAGGGATAATTTGCTTTTCTAGCTTGGTCTTGTCCCATCACTCTCAGTACCTGAAGGGGGCCTATAGGGATGCTGGGGAGGGACTCTTCATCAGGGACTGTAGTGACAGGACAAGGGGTAACGGGTTAAAACTTAAACAGGGGCAGTTTAGATTGGATATAGGGAGGAAGTTGTTTACTATAAGGGTGGTGAGGCACTGGAATGGGTTGCTCAGGGAGCTTGTGAGCACTCCATCCCTGGCAGTGTTCAAGGCCAGGTTGGATGAAGCCTTGGGTGGGATGGTTTAGTGTGAGGTGTCCCTGCCCATGGCAGGGGGGTTGGAACTGGATGATCTTGAGGTCCTTTCCAACCCTGACTATTCTATGATTCTATGATTCTATCCATTAGTACCAGCTCTCATTGCCTGATTCCATCTCTTTTCCTATCTCAGTCTTCCCTTCAAACTAACTCTACGGCAAGCATTTCCTACAATTCCTCTCTTCTGGTGGCATAATTATGAAGCCTACTTGAAACAGGGAAGGAAGGGGAACTGGAAAGTATTCCTGCTTTAAATTAAATCCACACACGTGTGCCAGAAATCTTGCAGCAGAGACTTCACATCCTTGATCTACTGAGGAGATACCAACGGTCTCAAGTTTGCATTAGTGAAAAGCTCCTTAGAACTGTTATTTACAATATATTCAGTGGGGAAAAGGAATTTAGGAATTCCCACAGGAGAATCACTGGAGCCAGTAACTCAACGTATAGTAGGATGAAAAAGGCAAAGAGGGTTGAAGGCACAGGGGAGATGGAATACATACCAAAACAATGATAAAGTTCATGGTCTTCACATGTGGGAGTTGTGGCAAACTGCTTAATCCTTTACTTGAACAGCACCCATGTGCCAATGCAGTGTGTATCTCCTCAAGACCTCAGAGAAGGGCTGCCTTGCACACTGTAACAGCAACATGGGGCTCATATAGGAGAGACACAACCATTGACCCTGTCACTGGCAGCATAAATTATGTAAAAATCACACACTCTATAAAGTAGTCCCTGTCCCAGGCTAACAGTTACAGCAAAGGCTTCATCCACACTGGTCTGTCTAGTCTTTATCTAGGTGGACTGAATGCATCCGTGCTAAACTGCACAGGGCAAACCATCACCTCTGAGTCCTGTCAGGAACCTTGGTAGCACAGAGGTACAATTATTTTGTATGTGTGGAGATTCACACTGCTCAAAATCATGTGAGGACACAGCCCATCAAAGAGCTGGCCAGGTTGTCATAGCCAGTCAAGGGTATTGCCATGCTGTCAGGGCACAGGGCACTTGCAGCCCAGAAAGCCAACCGTATCCTGGGCTGCATCAAAAGGAGCGTGACCAGCAGGTCGAAGGAGGTGATCCTGCCCCTCTACTCTGGTCTTGTGAGACCTCACCTGGAGCATTGTGTGCAGTTCTGGTGTCCTCAACATAAAAAGGACATGGAACTGCGGGAACAAGTCCAGAGGAGGCCACGAGGATGATCAGGGGACTGGAGCACCTCCCGTATGAAGACAGGCTGAGGAAGTTGGGGCTGTTCAGCCTGGAGAAGAGAAGGCTGCGTGGAGACCTCAGAACAGCCTTCCAGTACCTGAAGGGGGCCTATAGGGATGCTGGGGAGGGACTCTTCGTCAGGGACTGTAGTGACAGGACAAGGGGTAACGGGTTAAAACTTAAACAGGGGAAGTTTAGATTGGATCTAAGGAGGAAATTCTTTCCTGTTAGGGTGGTGAGGCACTGGAATTGGTTGCCCAGGGAGGTTGTGAGTGCTCCATCCCTGGCAGTGTTCAAGGCCAGGTTGGATGAAGCCTTGTGTGGGATGGTTTAGTGTGAGGTGTCCCTGCCCATGGCAGGGGGGTTGGAACTGGATGATCTTGAGGTCCTTTCCAACCCTAACTATTCTATGATTCTATGATTTTACGATTCTATGATTCTACAATTCTATGAATTACGTTGGAAAGGCAGTATCCAAAACTGGTGTGATCTTACCTGTGCTGTTTATAGATAGCAGTCCTTAGAGTGAGCTATCCCAGAACTTTACCCAGGGGACCTGTGAGTTTGATGATGCACACATCCCCAGCGTCCACAGTAAGCTTTTCAGCAGCAGTAATGGGTCTATATCGCTTCCAGCCTAAGGCTGGCTCCTCTCCAAGTTGGGAAATGCCTGGACAGAGTGAGCCTGGGTTCAGAGAGAAGCGCAGTCTCTGTTTGCTCACCTCCCACAACAGGGCTTCCTCAAGCACCAGGAGATACGTGTTGCCGAGTCCTGTTTTGTTTGGATTGTGTTTTAGATAAGTAACATGAGAAAGGCTCACAAACCCATCTTTCTGTTCAGATGGCACAAGACTTGAGTGGAAATATGATGTATTTCGCTCATCACTCAGGCTTTTAAACTAGTGTAAGATGACAATTTTGAAATACTAACTTTTTTTCCTCCCACTTTGCCTTGACCTGAGTTTAGGGAGCTGACAGATTCTTTCCACCCTCCCTGTCCCCTGCAAGAAAAAAATAAAGTTTTGGATTTCAGCAATTTTGATGTTATTGTACTTCAATGATCCAGTTGGAAATGCAATGAATATCTTGTTGATGACATCCCAGTGACAACTGAAGTTAATAACGGTTTTAGAAAGTCATTTACTTCAATTGACTTTTGCAAATGCACAAAGGCTGCCAGTTTCATTAATGCAAAAAATGTAGGGAAAACCCTGCTCCCTTTCATTTCTTACTTTCTGTTTGAAGTTGAAAATATGTTACAAATAAACTGCTAAATAGGTTTAATATTTGACATAAAGAACCTCTGTCCCAGATGTCTGACATGATTTATAAATTACTATGCTTATGGAAATTGCATTATTGTTGTACCTTATTTTGTTGTAATGACTGGATATTATTCCTTGAGCAACAGGGAATAAAATAAATCACCAATAACTAAGCAATGTCCTATAAAATACAGATATCAGCACAAATTCTATTTATATTTGAGCAGTGAAGTTTGAGGTTCAGCTATAGAGCAAAAGATTTAGCATGAACATTTTAATGGTCTGCCTTGAAATATTCTAAAGCCATTCCTTAATTTTGTTAAGGTTTTAGCATTGTGTTTTCTAGTGAAGACAACTCATCAGAAGCCACCCCATTACCTCTTCTCTAAAGTGAGCAAACTGTATTGTTGCACTAAGTCACTCACAAGGATGAGAAACAAAGTCTTTAATGCTGAAGATCTCATCCATGACAATTAGGATTCCTTTTTCCAGTGACTGCATTTTCACCTTCAAATCCCAAAGGTCACAGAGAGGTAATGTTTTCATTAAAACATACCTGCTAAGGTGACCTAAGCCTTAACATAAACAAAGTCTTTTAAATGCAGACACCTGAAATACCTTGGTTTTCAATCCTGGCTCCAGTGTTTGAATCTCAAAGGTGAAGAAGGCATACCAAATTCCTTTGAAGCCCAGTTTTCTAACCTTAAACTACTTACTAGAGGTAGATTTCCATTTGAAAACAATTAATCATGTATGTGAAATTACATTTTTAGCAATTTTTACATATGCAGTATAACATATGTAGATGTGTATTTCCAGTTTGTAAAAACAGCATTTTTTAAGTAATAATATCCCAGCTTTTATTTTATAAATATAGCTTATATTTAGTATAATGTTTAATATAAAGCTGAGGTAAGGGTGAGTAAGCCCAAGAGAAAACCTTTCAATACAGCATATTTCCATAGCCAGTTACTGGGTACCAACTGACGAAGACCTAATTGTGTCAGATTTTTAAGGGTGCAAATCATCATCAAACAATGTGCACAGTTCACATAGATTAGAATTCTGAGCCCCAGGTCTGAATGGTTTCTGTAAGGACAAAACAGTATCTTCTCTAGGACCTCTACATTTTAATATCATTGAAACCTATACAGTAAAGCAGGGGCTTCATCTATGTTCCTGGTTAACCTGCAGTCAGTATTATGCTTCCTCCAAACTCCCTCGGGAAGGTAGGTGTCAGATTTATGTTTCTTCTCTTTGCATAAGGAAGCAGGGTAAGTCTAACCTTAAGGACTTTCTGTCCTGACATCTTCACTGACCTTCTCTCCAGCAACTTCTATTTTGCCTTTAATTATTCTGATCTTGTGCTATAAAGTATATATTCTATGTATGCATATTCTTGTCTTCTTGTTAGTGGCTGGGAAGTGCAGAAGCATTCAAAATCAGTGGTTGTTAATAAATGGTGAATACAGCAACAGGAGAGAAGGATTCAAAGTGCTTCACCAGATATGTTAAAAATTGGTGACAATTATGGTTTACAAGGGAAATATTTACAGCTGTAACATGATTTGCTCAAACTTTGCTAAGAAATGAAGAATTCCTTAGGAATTCTTCTGCAGCTCAGATCTGTTGGATGTTTTCATCTTTTTATTAGTAGAAATCTATTTAAGTTACCTATCTGAAATGAACCTGGGACTTATAATTGCTGTAAATTTCCACATTAAACAAATGAACATCAGTGAAACATTTGATAGACTGGGAATATTGTCTGTTTGAAGAAAAAGGCACTGTACTTTAGTAGATAAGAGGTGATTTTAATGTCAGGAAACTTGTTTGGTACACAATAGGTAGGATCCAGTCTAAGTCTTGTGTCTGTGCGTTAGGTTTGTGGCAAATCAGACTTCCTCAGATAATGCCCAAGATGACTACCCAGTGCAGAGAAGCACTTTTGGAGGAAACCAGAGGGAAGTGCTTCCTAACTTCATGTTAGCACCTAAGTTTAGTGTCCTAGGTGGTAGATAAGCATTCATCTGCTGGCCTTGAAACCACCTATCTCCATTGCCTGTACAGGCAACTTAAGTAAGGGGAGCTCACAGAACATAATTTTAGATATCTAAACTTCTTGTCAAGTGAAGTGGAAAAATACAACAGCTCACCGAGGTCTGAAAGGTCAGGAACAACAGCAAACTGAAGTAGTGGTCACCAAACTCAGGAAGAACTTACTCTTTAAATGCATAGTGTCTTGTTAAACCTATCAAAGATACAGGTCAGAGTGTAGCCGACTTTTATACTGCGGGCTTTAAGGCCACTCTTCCCTGGAAAAGTTAATTCTGCTGCTTTGTAATTGCACAGATTTTGGCAGTGTGGCAAATTCCATGTTTGTTCAGTCAAGCCTGAATCTTCAAGAGCAGTAAAACTGCTCAGTAATAATAACTAGATAATTATAAATTAACTATTAAAACTGAAACTGGCCATATCACTGAACTGATGTGCATTGTAAAATATAGAAGCTGGGAAAATAGTTATCGTAGTTAAATGGTGTAAGGATTTAAGGAAATAACAGGGCTGCAAGAAAAAACTGAATTGTAGCCCTCTCCTGAAAACATGCACTGCTCTCCTTACCTGTATAGTTGTTCTTTAGAATAAAAACGGATGGCCCCTGTGTTTAGAGTCTGCAGAGTTGCATGTTAGCAAAAGCACATGAGTTGGGTCTACTCAAGGGAGGAAAATCAAGCAAAAAATTAATTACAAGGAAAGGAATCTAACGATTCAAGTCTGTATATATTAAAACAGTAACATAGGAAAAGACTGAGTGAATGCATGTGTGACGAGAATGCCAATAACATATCACAGGAGTGTGAAACTGCCTTGGATCTCGATCCAAAGTCAGTGGAGGCCTGTGGACTCCAGTGGAATTTTGCACCAGGTCCTTGGAGATCCCTCAGAGTAATCTCAGCGTTTGTGAACACTGCCCAAAGACATTAAATGAGTAGCATGGGCATGACTGGCTTTCTTTTTAACAGGTAACTAACATCTATGATCATCAGTGGAGCTATGTCAACCACACCAGCTACAGATGCATCTGGGGCCCAGATATGAATTACTAATGGATTTGTTATGCTGGATGAGGTCAGAAACAATAGAAGTCTGCACTGGGATGCTCAGCCCCGGCTTTTGATTTCTTCTTCCTGAGTGTGAGAGAACAAGAGGGCAAATAAGGTGAGCAATCTTAATCACTCTACTTAATCCCCCACTACATGATGCTTAGGTAGGTCACTGATGTATCTACTTTGTGCAGCTATACAAGGAGGTGCTGAGTTGGGAGTCCTTTGAGAAGGTCTTTGTGAACTGCAATGAGTGAGCTCAGCTTTGAAAACTGAGGGTCACATCCACTCCACAAACACTGTTTGCTTTTAAGAGGAACCTTGGTTCATAAAATGGTTCCTCATATTTATTTTGATTCGATTTTCTCGTTATTTTCATGTTCAGAGAGGGGGACAGGACTCTTTGCTAGGGTCTTTTCTTATATGCTTCCTACATTTCACGCTTGCAGTCTCAAAGGCTCTGAAAACAGATGTCTGGTTTGCAAAGCAGGTTTTAGTTTTTTGGCAATGCCAGACATTTTACAGTAGAAAATACAAAACAAAAACAACACCAGTGACTTCTGATGTCTCCTGTTTCCTTATCACCCTTTGTTATACCTGTTAATCAGGGTGACTGGGAGTATTTTAAACATTTATAACGTATACATTTCTCCCCCCCCCCCCAACATCTGTTTATTTTACAACAAAATGAACCTTGGGAAAAAAAAGTAGCCGCTATTATATATTTTTTTCAAAGTGAAGAAGTAAACATGCTGCTTTCACATTTGCTACATCAAACGGATGCTATTTATTTAGTCGCTTGAGGCAGGAGGCCTGATCAGAAGCGAATTTCTTTTATGGCCTAAGGTGGTGAACTATTTTTAATAAGAACAATGCTTAAGGAAAAGAAAATTCCTAAAAAACCTCTTCAATCAGTTGGAGAGGAGAGAAGGGAAATCCCCTCTTGTGGTAAGGAAAGGTAATGAGCTGCTGTTCCATAACACATCCAGCCTGGGCTGCCTTAAACTTCCAGTGTTAGAGGGAAGAGATGTGTCACCAAGCATCATTGCATCTGAAAGTAAACAAGAAAACAAGACTCACATGCCAAAAAGTTCCTTTTCTGCCATGTGTATGAACAGAGGTGAGGATAACCAGATTAGCTCTTGATGCCTGCTCTGGGGACAAAGGTGAGGTCCAAACCCCATTTTCTTTCCCAGCTTTGCGCTTGTTTTGCTCAGTAAGTGCGTGCCCCGTATTCAAATACTCAAAGGAAAATAAGAAAAGTTAAAAATAATAAATGTTAAATGATTTTTATTGGACTCCCACAAGCAAGTGAAATGGCCCAAGGCGGAGGTAGTTGTCTGGGTGAAAATCATCCAGGAACCAGCTCAAGCCTTGTTCCCTACCCTCATTCAGTTTACAAGTATAGACATAGCCCAAGGTCTTCTCTTTTTCAACCGCTTGCCAACAACATGCAAGCTAGAAATTAGGATCATCTGAATGAAAGCTGATGTAAACAATTTCAAACCCAAGACTATTGAACTCATCATCAAAAATCATAAGACTCACCATAAAAAAAAGACATAAAAGCTTCATTTTTATATTTCCAGAGTTAAGCCTTGAGACAAAGATATTTTTGTCACTTGATTTCTATCTTCAGTGTAAGCAATTGATTATGAGTGCAAAACCAGGAAAGATGACTGATTGTGCACAGCCTAACTGCAATGCACAATTTGATACACAATGCAAATATCGTAAAAATAGGATAGAATTTGAAATTTCAAAGTTTGATCTATCATTACCATATTGAGATAAGAAAAAATATTCTGGAAACTTTGAACTGAATTTCTAAGCAATACAAATGTTGGCATTTTACTCTTTAGGCCACAGATTCCAAAGTATTTTAAATGGTCTTTTAACCACAATGAAAACTTCACCTTGCAACCACATTTCCCCCAAAATGTCAGGGTTTTCTTCTGCATACAAAACTCTCCAAATACACCTACACGGTCTGTTTGCAACCCATCCCTTTGGTGAGAAAATGCACTCTTGCTGTCTTGACTAACAAATAATAATCAACATGCTAATGTGGAAAGATAAAAAAGACTCTGAAATGCTCATTTGGGTCAAAATGAGGTTATTTCCCAGGGCATAGGGAATCCCATCTGAATTGGTTACTGCAGTGACACAAGACACATGCAAACTGTACCCTTGATTAGAATCTGGGAGAGAGAGATAAAAGGTTTATCTGTGTGACAAGCGCTGTTTGATGGACTATTAGATGACACTTTTTTATGTCTGCTTAAATCTCACAGCTTCTGTTGCTGCTTTATCACTAAACACCCACTCCCCAATTAATAATCTTGCCTTTCAAGGAAGTCTTTCGGGCAAACAAAAGTGCTGAGAACAAACATATAAATATCATTAGTATTTTGCTTCGAAAACACATGCAAAGACAGGCATGTGTGTGTGTGAATGTTTAGGCACCATCATACACTGTAGCATGTAAATCTGCCCATGTGTGTTTGTTTATGTGTGTTTGTGTTTCAAATGCCCTTCAGCAGGTCGAGACTTTCAAGCACTTGTGTTTGTGAGCTGTCATAAACTCAGGCAAGCAGACACTGCAGCATGAACCTGTGGCCATAATTTGAGATACAGATAGGTGTATGCTGTACCTATATGCGCCCAAAGATTAATATGCATGTGTATATATTCTCACATATCTCTATGTATATGTACACATATAACCAGTCATGTGGTAATGTACTCATGCATCTTTATGATAATATAATATAATTAATATAATATAATATAATATAATATAATATAATATAATATAATATAATATAATATAATATAATATAATATAATATAATATAATATAATATAATATAATAATATTACATTATATATAATGCAATATAAAAAGCATATTATAATATACCATCAGTATATCATTACCTTATATTGTATATTATGAATATATAATGTCACATAAATTACATATCAATACACAGATATTTTCATTTACATAATATCTGTATGTGCATTAAATGATACATATATTGCTTGTATATGCAAAAAAAATTGATAGAAACCTAAGTTTAAATAGGGTTTAATGCATTTTAATCTCCATTTAATGCTTTGTCTTGGACGAGAGGCTCCAGTGAGACACTGTGATGACCTGATATAATTCATCTGTGTTCTTGGTATGACTTCAGAGTGATCACAGCCATCACACTGCAGCGGACTGACTGAATGAATCAAGTCAGTGGCTATAAATGAGGGAAGATGACATAAAGGTGGACCTTGCAAAGTGTGATGGGGATAAGGACCATAGCCAGCTCCTTAACCAGATACCCCAGATTACCATATTGCTTTTTTTTTATGGAGTGCGTGTGAATAAAAGTTGCTGCCTCTCCTCCTGAAGTTCCTTCAACTACTTCCTATAGCATACGGCTATAACTCACTCCCACTCACTCAACAGTTAAATGTAGAAAGGCCTACAGGGAAAAACCTTTGCTTCAGAGGGCTTCATAAATTCTGTCAAAGGACAATAGTCCTCCCAGAGACTAATTTAATCTTTGTTTTCCTTTAAAAACACAAAACCAGGAGAATTTCCCACACAAAGAAATGTTGTCAGAGTTGAAGCTGCATACTGTCATACCCTATGTACTGTATCACTAATTATTTAACGCAGCAGAATTAACACTGCCAGCCGCTTCGAGGCATGTGCCTTTTGCAAAATATGAGAACCAAATATACTTAGAATCATAGAACAGTTAGGGTTGGAAAGGACCTCAAGATCATCCAGTTCCAACCCCCCTGCCATGGGCAGGGGCACCTCACACTAAACCATCCCACCCAAGGCTTCGTCCAACCTGGCCTTGAACACTGCCAGGGATGGAGCACTCACAACCTCCCTGGGCAACCCATTCCGGTGCCTCACCACCCTAACAGGAAAGAGCTTCCTCCTTATATCCAATCTAAACTTCCCCTGTTTAAGTTTTAACCCGTTACCCCTTGTCCTGTCACTACAGTCCTTGACGAAGAGTCCCTCCCCAGCATCCCTATAGGCCCCCTTCAGATACTGGAAGGCTGTTATGAGGTCTCCATGCAGCCTTACAGGCTTCTTCCCTCCACCCATTCCTCCCTAAACTGGAGGTCACATCCTGCTCTTCAACATCATGTTCAAGCACATCATTTGCTATTGCACTAATCACTTTTCACTGCTGATTTTCTTGAGAATACTGATTGCATCACAGTGAGCACAGAACACAACTGATCAGTTAGGTGGTCTAAGATAACTTTCCACCTACTTCTTCAGTTAGTTGGAAACGGTAGTAACTTCCCAGTGCAGCTTGCAGCAAACCAAAAGCTACTCAATATCACATCAAGAGCAGTTTTAATTCCTAGATGGGGTTTTGGAGCGCAGCCTTTTTGTATTTCGATAAGACTGATGATGTTGGCTTTGTCGTTGCTCCCTCGCTTGTCTGCCAAATGTTGTCTTTCACAAAGACAGCCAAGTTGCCTGCTTGTTCTGCTGTTGTATAGCCTCAAGTCAGGGTGGTTTAACTCCCAGATAGGGCTACCAGGCTGTGGCATCCAAAGATCTAATCCTCACTTGCTTCTGCTATCTCAGAGACCTAATCATCAGCTAATGGGCCTGAGGGACAACTGGTCATGGTGTTGCTTCAGCTGTTGTAGCTAAATGGGAAGCAGATAGGAACACTGAGAACATATCTATGTTCTGCATATCAGTAGCCATAATCTGTGTCTGAGTTACATTCACTTCGTGACTGGTGAAGGAAAATGGGTCACTTTTAGGGCATGGTTCATCTTATTATAAAATAAACATGTACAATAAGCTGTATTAATCATGCCTCTTGACTATCAAGGCATCTCAGGAAGATTAGGTGGCATGTAGCCATCAAAAAATAAGTGAATCTACTCCCCAGTAAGTTGGAATCTCAGGACTTTTTCTTGGTCACAGCAGGAGAGACCTGATAGAATCATAGAATAGTTCGGGTTGGAAAGGACCTCAAGATCATCCACTTCTAACCCCCCTGCCATGGGCAGGGACACCTCACACTAAACCATCCCACACAAGGCTTCATCCACCCTGGCCTTGAACACCGCCAGGGATGGAGCACTCACAACCTCCCTGGGCAACCCATTCCAGTGCCTCACCACCCTAACAGGAAAGAATTTCCTCCTTATCTCCAATCTAAACTTCCCCTGTTTCAGTTTTAACCCGTTACCCCTTGTCCTGTCACTACAGTCCTTGACGAAGAGTCCCTCCCCAGCATCCCTATAGGCCCCCTTCAGATACTGGAAGGCTGCTATGAGGTCCCCACGCAGCCTTCTCTTCTGAGTAGCCGTCTCTTTTGATGACCAGAAATGTGCTAATTTACAAAAAACTCCACTGGGTTAGACTGTAAATTTATGTTGTGGTGCTCTGAAATCCTTCAAACAACATTTAGGAATGCTTTGTTTCTAGAAACATCAAGGGAAAATATCTATATAATATGTGTGTGCGTGTATACATATGCATACGTATATGTGGGAGAGCCAAAAAAAAAGCTAAAATGAAAATGCACCAGAAATTAACACGTTACTCTACATAGTATACCTTAATCCATGGATTGCAATTAAATCCACTTCTCTGTACCTGAGTCTATTCACTGCATCAAAGCCAAACCACTAAAAGTACTTATTTTGCAGTGGTTCGGCTATTAATTGATGTTTTCTTCCCCTGTTCTCCCATCCCAGTCCTCTTACTGTCTTCTTGGAATGGTTTATCATAAACAGTGAAAATTCCCATGTCACCATGTCCAGTGCAGAGTAACTGGAAAGTGTGAATGTTGTTTAGAAGAACTCATTGTCCAATTTATGTTATGCCAAAAATAAGCACTTCTGCTCAGGCTCAGCCTTGTTAACAAATTTCTTCATCCGTGGGCAAAGCAGCCACTGCTGCCAAATTACGCAGTAATGGAGACTAAGCGGGACTAGTCCTTCTTCCAGCCACAATGCCACTGATTTTATTTCTTTATGTGTTTTTACTTATTCTTGATTTACATCTGTTTCAGGGTGGGTGAGTGAGGTCGAATGACCCCCAGAACGGTTGTTTCTGATTTGTTCTGCCGAGTGAGCATCAAAATTACTATACCAGGGAAAATCCACCTGAGTCATACTAGGTCTTACAATATAGTGGGTATTAAAATGACAAATTTTGATGTCCGTTCTCTTTCATCTGGAGCCCAAGCAGATTTAAGAAGGGGGTTAAAATACTTCTTAATATTTGAAGTTGTTCTCATAGGTAGAAAATTATTGCAATCTTAAGGAAATACATTATATAGACAAGAATGAAAAAAAAGTCTACGTTTATTTATTTTCTAAGATACCCACCCCTCCCCACTACAATATTAGTTAGAGACTACATATTCACTGGGGGTGCTCAGAACATATGGATATTGCTGACTACAGAGGCAAACAGCAATGACGATTAAAAAGACCTTGACAGAAGTGTTTGAAAATGCAGAAATCACCATGAAAGGGGAATCTGTGTAAAACAGGGCAAGAATGACTCTACATCAAATTACTGCAGTTTCTACCTCTTCCACTGCAATAGTAGATGAGGCAGTGAGTTGGAAAGCTGTGTTTAGAGCTGGCCTGTGCTTGCAGTTTGCGCTCTCAGTGGAATTCCAGCACTTGGAAGTTAGTCCTTGTTTTGAATCTCAACAAAGCAGTTTTATTAGAATTTTCCAGGAGCTGAAATAAAATAATGATAAAAGATTTAGGTCAATCAAAAAATTTAATTTCAGGTTTAGGGCTGTGAGTTTTTTCTTCTTCAAAACAGTTATTGTGCCAAATAAATGCATTTTTAAGTTATTTTGAAACAAAATGAAAATATTACAGTACAACGCAATTGAATGCTGATTTTTTTTCTTATGGTAGAAATAGTTATGACTTCATATATAAGTGAATTCAAAGCTTCTATTTTGATTAAAGCATTTTGTGATAGGGGAAGAAGATGGCAGGGTGGAAGAATTTTAAGTGAACTTCAGCTTTGCCAGCGGAGAGCAGAGACTCATGGGTCTCTGCAGGATAGTAGTTCCCAAGCTGTGCTTTTTATCTAGACTTATTCACTACCAAATGTCATAAAAAGACACAATGGATTTATCTTTTTTAAAATACTCGGAAGAAATCACTGCTTTTGCATAGCTGCTGCATCACTTTGGTCAAGGATCCACTTTCTAACCATGTATCTCCAGCTTGCTTTTGTAGCACATTGATGGTCTTAGAGCTTTTATTCACTAATTGGAAAAAGAGTTGTTTTACAGCTTCACCTGTGAAAAGTCAAAAGACAGAGTTGATTCCTGCATGGAATTGTGCTATTGGCTCCAACAAGGTAAATGCAGAGAAACTATCCCATAAGAATGGAGTCTCTCCAGTGTAAAAGGTAAGCCAGCATCCTCTGAAGGGTGGTACTGCAAGACCAGCGTTAACCTGCCTCTCCTCAACACATGGGTAAAAACCAGAGCAATGCCAACCAACTCAAATACCTCTCAATGAGACATGAACACTGATTTGTGGGATCTCTTGATTTGTTTTGCATTGAAGAAAAGGAAGTAGGTTTTGGAAATTCTATTGAGGATGTAGCTGATGTTTATCCATTGATTAGGATTTTAATTAATGCTCTTTTTTTTTTTTTTTTGGGGGGGGGGGGGCTGGATTTCACTGTAAGGAAGTCATAACATGTGGTGCTCATGTGGAGAGAAAGTGGACCTCTCTGTCCAAAAGTTCACTTTCATCAAATGTTTTCAGGTATGGGCTGGAAAGCAAAAGTGTTCAGCTTCCAAGGGGGCTAATACTGTAGAAGTCAGATACTCTAAGGGAATAAAAAGAATTATGTTCCAACCCAAAACTTGTTTGGAAATTTCCTGCATGACCAATGACATTGACAGCAGAAGAAGGAGTAAGATAAGAACTATTAAATTGCCTGAGAAAGAATCCTTCCAGTCCCCAAAGCTCACAACCTAAGCCGTTAGTTTGTAAAGGCAACATTACTGACTACTGTTGACTGAAAGAAGAAAAATGTACTCAGGAAAACTGCAGCAGATGCACAACAGGAGTTAAATCTGCTGAATGTCCTGTTTGTATTGAAACAGGAAGGCCTCTTTGCCTTCTGTTTAAGTTTAGTGAAGTTTAGGTGATTTGGGATCCAGGACTTCTCATCCAGAGACATTGACCTGCCCAGTGCCTCAGTTTCCCTATCTCCAGGGAGTCATAATGTTATCTACATCAGATTTTCATTTACATCAGATTATCATTTACATCATGATGTTAGTCATTAAAATGCTATAGAATTCTACAGCGTTCCTTAAAATGTTATAAAAGAACAAGATTCATCCACTATTCATTACTCATTGTGTAGAATTACTCACAGGGTAGGTTTTTTTTCTGATCAGATGCACATCATCCTTATAACCAAATGAATAAAGTGACTACCAGAAATTACTGTAATGCTGATGGTGAATGACATATACTTTTATTCTGTGAATCTTTTTTCATATGTTTAAAGAAATGACTGAATGAAAAACAGCCTTTCTGCAAATGCTCCTATGAAATAAAGCCACCCAGTGCAAATAGGCACGAGCAGCAAATTGAAAACACACACCACATCTTGATCTCAGTTCAACAAGTTTTGCTTGGGCACAAGTCCATTGGCTTCTTCACCCAACCGAGTGAGACACAAATCAGGCTGACATACGTATGCATGTCAGATAAAAGTGTGCAGGGTTATGTCCATATTAGTCATGCGATAACAGGACAGATACATGTTAGGGTGGAACAGAGTTAGCAAATTATCTCACAAAAGGCTATTTGTCTTCCTTGGGACGTGTGCCACCATTTTAACAAGTCTGAATAAATCTACATTCCTGACTTCCTGTCATGGAGACTTAATGCAGCTCGGTCAGCAAAGGGATCCAGGCTACAGTAAGTAGATTGGAGGAGGAAAAGCTTTCATGTCTTACATTTGCTTTCCTGTGGGTGCTAAGCAGTGCAATGGGGAGAGGGTGAATGAAGAGATTCATTAAAAGATGTGGCCGGCTGGATTCCCTTCATAACAACCGGCCGGATGTTGAAGCATCAGTGACATGTTTACTCTTATCTAGAAATAAAGGCCCCCAGAAGATCAGCTATTTCTTTATTAACTATGAAGGATGCTGAGGGAATCTGTGTTAGGTAGGGTGTATTTGTCTTGTCGGATGCAGTAAAATTTGACTGAATGATGAGTCAGAGCTCCCCACAGCTGGCAACCTTCAGCATGGCAAAGTGTAAAATTGCTTCATTTTATGTGTTCCTGTATTAACCAACAGTGACAAGATGACATGCCCGAGCCCTCTGCCCCACAGGTCCCCTCTCTGTGACAGTAAGAGCAGCATCACAGCAGAAACAGCTGGAATTTAAGCTCCCAGTTGGCTTTGCTTAAACCGCCATTAATTTGCCCTGCAGCGCACTGTAAGCACTCACATATACTGTGTTTCAGCAGCAGCCACAGCAGCCTGTAGCTAAAATCTACAGCAAACAGTAACTTCTTAAAGTTCTTCAGCTAAATATACATAGCTGGCTTGCCTACACCTTAAATTAATCAAGCACAGATTCACAGTGAGGAGTGAGAGGAGAAAGAGACCTTTTTTCCTCTTCCCAAAACTCAGCAGAGTGGAACAAATGACCTGGATCACATCTGCCTGGGCTCACAACCTCTGCTTTTAAGTTATGAGCCCTTGTGTAACATAGACATAGAGCTATTTACAAAACAAACTCCTGATCATGGGTTCTTACTGTCAGCTACCAAGTATTGTTTGCTACATTAACTATAGGGCAGCCATAGATTGAATAAAATAGCTCTGGCCAACTCCTAACCCTGTTTACTGGAGCAGGACCTAAACTGGTGAAGTTTACACATTGTTTAATACCGTGACCTCCTCGCACTTGCTAATCCCTCATTCACCGCTCTGCAGCTTCTTTCTTGTCCGCAGCCTCCAGACTAATACCCATAAAGATGCTTGGATTTCCAAAACTGCAAACCACGCAGCTGTCAAATGCGCAGGGGACATTTTGTTGAGTCAGCACACCGCCCCAGCATGACCGCAGCTATGAGATCTCTCTTTCCTATGGATAATCACATCTTCGCATCAAGCACCTTCCTGCTGCAGCAAGATTTTGATACTAGCAGTGAGATTGCTTCTCGCTCTCAGGGCAAGCTGAAATACAACCAGAGAAAAGACTTGGGGGTCTATTAACCAGATTAATAATATTTTAAAAAATCAATGTTCATATTCTTTGAATCACCAAATTTTCCCCATGATGATGCTTAGAAAAATACTATCAGATACTTTCGTGGATCATTTTGTATTCAGGAATATTTAATTTGGTATGAACTCAACAATATTCCATTTTAGGCAGAAATACCCAGTGCTTCATTTGTGCAGACTCAGAGTACGGGCTCACAGAGAAGTATAGAGGACATAAACCCACAGTGTATCACCCCTGTACCATATCTGCACACTGATGCATACTTATCTTACTGCACACATAAGGTTATTTAACCCCCTTTTTTATGGACAGTTTAGTTGCTTCACATTTTTAATGCATGCATCACCGGCAGTGCTCAGGATGCAGCTGATGTGCTAAGAGTTCCCATCCTATCTATATCTTAGTCATCACTTGCATAACTATGCACTAAAAATCACAGTGATGAAGATGATGGAGTTGCACTACTGCATAGATAAAAGGGGACCAGAATAAGAAGGTGGCATTTGCCTTCCCTGTAAAACTTCTGTTTCAGCTGGGAAAAAGAGGAAGACACTTGGAACACTACACCAAATCTGAAGTGAAATTTCAGGGCACTCAAGGTGTGTTGAAGAGGAAGATCTTTCCTGGAGGATATCCACTGAGAGAGAAATCAAAGCAGGTAGGCACATAGACCCCACATCAAAGTAGTTGTGTGTAGAGCCCAGATATATATGCCCCAAAATAGAAAAGCTGGCAGTGCCTGTCCTGCAGTTTCATTGAGAAACACTGATTCAGCAGTTCTGAACAATGTGAAGCTTCGCTGCTATTACAGTGAAGCCTATTGGAATATCTGGTTATTAAGAAACACTAAAAAAAATTACGTTGTAATCACACTAGAAAACAGAAAAGAATCTGTTTCCTCCAAGAAAATGCCTTTTTGCTCTTCCATCTTTGAAAACCTTTCCTCTATTCTAGGAAACAGCAGCTCTCCTTTAGTTAATTCTGCTTTTTAAACATCAGTTTTCCTGAAATGTGGCAAGCCAGAGGTTAATTTCAATGCTCTATAACAGCAGTTCCAAAGGAGTTGCTTCATTTGGAAGTCACTTCTTAAAAATCAAGCAATTCTCAGCATCCACAGCTTCCCTGAAAGCAAAACCCATCATATTTAGGTAAAGAATTGTCCCTCTGAATGTCTTTTTTTGAAACAGTGGGTCCAGTGCTAAATAGGTATGCGGGCCATGAAGAAGTTTTACAGTAAATAACAGAAGGCAAATAACACAGAAAAGAAGGGGGAGGCTTTGAAATTAAGTTGTGGAAGACTTTATTAAGAAACACTAAACAAAGGCCTTCCCTGAAACACTATGATGTTAATACTGAAATCAAATACCTTTTAAATATAAGATATGCACTTCACAACATAGATTCTCCCAAGGCTCTGATTATGAGGTAGCAGGAGCAAGCATACAATAAATATTATATGTTGATATCTGTTTAAAGCAGATTGTTCCAAAAGCTGCGATAACTACTACACAAGCATGTTGTCCTTCAATAGCTAAGAAGGAATGAGGACCCAGAGCAAAGGTAAACCTGGAATCCCATTTAATTATTGGCTTTCTTTTTTTTTTTTCAGTACTCTAATTGAAACAGGAATTTGGATGTTTCTGAATCCTTTTAATAGTCACCATTGAGAGCCTGTTTTGCATCTAGATCCTTTACATGTATCCGGTCAACAGTTATTCTGTATAACAGAACCATGACAAGTGCAAGGTCCTACACCTGAGTCGGAGCAATCCCAGGCACAGCTACAGACTGGGCAAAGAAGAGATTTAGAGCGGCCCTGCAGAGAAGGACTTGGGGGTGCTGGTTGATGAGAAAATGAACATGAGCCGGCTGCAGTGTGCGCTCGCAGCCCAGAAACCAACCGTATCCTGGGCTGCATCAAAAGGAGTGTGACCAGCAGGGCGAAGGAGGTGATCCTGCCCCTCTACTCTGCTCTTGTGAGACCTCACCTGGAGCATTGTGTGCAGTTCTGGTGTCCTCAACATAAAAAGGACATGGAACTGCTGGAACATGTCCAGAGGAGGCCACGAGGATGATCAGGGACTGGAGCACCTCCCGTATGAAGACAGGCTGAGGAAGTTGGGGCTGTTCAGCCTGGAGAAGAGAAGGCTGCGTGGAGACCTCAGAGCAGCCTTCCAGTACCTGAAGGGGACCTATAGGGATGCTGGGAAGGGACTGTTCATTAGGGACTGTAGTGATAGGACAAGGGGTAACAGGTTTAAACTTAAACAGGGGAAGTTTAGATTGGATCTAAGGAGGAAATTCTTTCCTGTGAGGGTGCTGAGGCACTGGAATGGGTTGCCCAGGGAGGTTGTGAGTGCTCCATCCCTGGCAGTGTTCAAGGCCAGGTTAGATGAAGCCTTGTGTGGGATGGTTTAGTGTGAGGTGTCCCTGCCCATGGCAGGGGGGTTGGAACTGGATGATCTTGAGGTCCTTTCCGACCCTAACTATTCTATGATTCTATGATTCTATGAACAGAATTGTCTTGAAGGAAATGATGCCTTCAAAACTGTTTGCTCTGTCCCTTTGGCCTGAGGCATAATCCTTAGAGACCAAGCCATTTGCAGCAAAGAAGTAGCCTCTAAATGGAGCTGTGAAAATTGAAATAACATCTGGCACAGTGAAACAGAAATTTGTAATTAGCATCCCCAAGCAGAGCAATGGGAACCAGCTATTCTCTGTCCAGCAAGAAGAAAATTGTTAATGCTTAAAGAAAGAATACACCCTAAAGAGCCCCATTAACTTTACCTAATCAAATGCTCTAATACTGGGAAATTTGTCTGCATCACCATTAACATAAATGGTTGTTCAAATGGGTGTGTAGTATTTGACATGAATCTGAGATGCTTGCTCCCTTTCCATCCCATGGCAACACATTCTATGTTAATTATATGCTGTCTTAAAAATACATTAAAAAAAAGCATTTAATCCATTTCACAGTGGCTATGTTGCTCATCAAATGCCTAGAACAGTTAGCATCTTGGTAAACGGTATCAGCTCAGTAAATTTTAGAGCTCAAAAGGCTTATTTTGTCATCTTGTTTGACCTATTATATGATAAAGGCCAAAGGACTTCTCTTAAAGTTATTCCTGCTTTTAACTGCACTAGACCCTGACTTTACATCAAAGATCACTCTAGATTTGAAAGTGGTTGGTGATAAAATGAGTTGTTCCAATGTTTAATTACTCTCATTTGTTCCAGACTATTTTTGTTTAGTTTCCACTTCAACATTTTGTACCTTGTTATACCTTTGGTAGAATAACTTTCCCCCTCCTTGTCCATCACTGTTTTTGGGTCGAAGTGTAACATCCTGTATGTTCAGGTTCATGTCGGACAATTAAAATCGTAATTTGTCCTTTTCTAATTCACTTCTCCCATGTTTTCTGGACTATTAATATACTTTCATCAGCACTAGCCTACAGGTTTCTTGCAGGCACACTGGCAAATACTCATTTCAGGCCCACAGTGCTTAAAAGTGATGCTTTTCAGCCAATGATCTTCTCCAGCCACCTCTGTGTAAGAGGCCAAGTGCTCCTGCAATGTCCCTCAATAGACTTCCCTCTAAAGCTAAGACATGGGGTGCTCCAGATACATCTATCCCAGACGAACTGGTCCTGAACACATAACATTGGTATAGCCCAAATTTCTCTGATGAACCTTGTTCTCTTGTTTGGACTGTCAAATCTCCCTCAAAAGAGAAATGCTACTGCTGTCCAGTGACAGCAGTCTGTTAGTGCTGGCAGAGGTGTTTCCTGAAGATCAGTTCCCTGGTCCTGCTAGGGGTATTGCGTGACTGAATTCATCTCAAGCAGGCCAGAAGGATCCTTTTTGTCTGGAAACATTGACCTGCTGTGCGAATTGGATCCTGAATGACTTCCTGCTCAAACCAGGCAATGTCCATTCCATCAGAAAGGGGACTTAAGGAGGTACTTAAGTACCTTTCTTGCAATGGTTAATGCAAAAAAGGGAACATTTATCTGGGCTGCAATATTCTGAGAACATAATCTGTATTTCAGCTGGCTAAATCTTTTCCAACAAAACCTGTCAATGTATTCCTGAGTATGTCAGGGCATTATCTCTAGGATGCTGCAATGCCTAAGATGTGGGATACCACTGGCAGAGGTTCCCGACTCCTCTCTGAAGATCTTGCACAGAGCTGATGCAACCACTTTTAGGTCACCTAGGAATAAGAGACCATGTCCTCCATGGCTCTTCATAGATAGATACAGGCCTGAACTCCAAAACCTGGTGCCTTCCTATTGTACAAAAGTTCTGAGCATTAGGGTTTTTTCAAGTTGGTTAAAGCATAGAAATACAGCACCACAGACAAAGAGCAGTTATGAAAAGATAAAACACTTTTCGTAATAATGCCCATGGCTTCTTTTTCAATCAGTCAATAATTACCAAAAATCTGGTTTGTTTGGTTTTTTTTCGTTTTGACCCCACAATATGATAAGGAAATTCAAAACAACTTTAAAGTACCAACAAAGTATGAATTGATCCTTTAAATGAAGGCGTCAGAAACCTCTGTGCATCACGATATGGTAATTTAGATTATTTTAGGACATCTTAAGGCAAAACCCCATTGTAGTTTCTCTGAGCTGGCAGTGCAGATGGAAAGATGACAGTTGTGACCAGAGTTTTTGGGTATGAAAACACATAACAAAGCTGTTTTCACTCCTCCATCGTGTGACAGAGAACAGGTCAAGTAAACTCTTCCGCAGCTCAGTCCACCTACAGTTTTTAAAAGTCACTCGATCTGGAACTTAGATGAAGCAAAACAACATTAAACCTTCAGCATCTGCTAGTTAACTCAACATAACCAACTTGCCAGCTCACTGCCAATGATGCACCTTATTTCTGATTTCTTCTCCATGCTTAAAGATACTACCCCCCCCATCCACCTTTTTCTTACCTTTATATGCTCATGTCAGAGATCCTCCATTAGGCCCACAGATACCAAAAGCAGCTTGCTCCATGGGTCGAGCACTGGATGCAACAAATCACTTTGCTCTTCTACAAGAGGGATACAGCGGTTGTATCCCAACTAACTCCAGATAGAGGCTGGGTGTTGACAAAGCATTCATCCTGTTCCAAGCGGAATAAGAGACATCCTGAACCTTCTTCTCCCTTCTCCAGCTGCTGCGTACCTGTGCTGGTGGCATGTGCCAGATGAGAGCATGCTCCACACTGTCCTGATGCAGCCTTGGCCTCAAAACCCACTCACCTCTGCCAGGCTCTGTCTTCTCTCTGCTTCCTGCCTCAATGGACAGAAGGGTTGATGCAAATAAGACTTTTTTTCCCACTGAAACTGTATAAATCGTTTAACTGGAATGTTTTTCTGGAATCATGCTGATCAAAGAGATTTGTTTCAATTGAGAAGGGGAAAAATAATTAGCAGTAGGAAAATGGGAAAGGGTTTTTGAAAAAAATGTAAATGTTTTTTATTTGGATGCTTTCAAAGCAATTTGAAGTGATGTTTCATTTAAAAATATACTTCAGTTTTATTTAGAGTAGAATAAATATCCTTTCCTAGGGCTCAGAACTGCAACATTTCATTTCAGCCTAGAAGCAAAATATACTTGAAATAAAACTTCTTTCGCTGTTGTTCTTGCTTTCACCTCTCGTTTTTATGTCACTTAAAAACAAAAAGTTAAAAACAATATGGGAAAGGTAACTGTGAAATCCAGAAGTGGGACCAAGAAAAAACCATTCTGGGTTTGACATCTCTTTCCACCTCTTATTTGTTTATATAGAAAACTGATGGGTTTCTTAGCATTTTTTGTTCATCTGACTGTACTCATGTCTATAGACAAAGTGCATGATCATACAGGAGCTATCTGCTATTAAGCTGAGAATATATCTCCAGGTAAGGGGAAGACGATTTGCAATCTTTACTACTGTGGTAGTACATGATCAATGGAAACCTGAAAACCAGCACAGGCTCCTTTGAGAAGGGATGGATATTGCAGAGACCCGTGAAACTAATTTTCAGTGGCTTTCCTCTTTTCTTTTCCCTGTTTGACTTCCAAACGGGAGGTCAGGTCAAACTTCTGGCTGGTATAACTTCTAATTACATCCCCTATTTGGCCTAGGATGCAGGGTGAGGCATAAATTAGGACCTGATAGCTTAGTTGGTGCCATGGTGGGTTATTAGACGTGTGTCAGCGAGCAAAGTTCTGATCAAAGCCCGTAGAGAGGCAGCCAGAGGTCGTGAAGCATGGCTGGGGACTAATTGCTGAGCTGTGTGCTAAAAGGAAGTTTGCAATGAAAGGCCATTAAGATGCAGCCTTTCCGATCAGTGGAGCAAAGCTATCCTGGAGAAACTCAGATTGCTGAGCAGACAAGGAATCAGGGGGTCTGGTGCAGAACCTGCTTTGGGTGATGATGATGGCTCACTTCATTTCCAAAGAGATTTCTTAAGGAAGGACAGGATCAGATCCTAAGCATCAGTCCTTGCAAAAACTTATTAACACATTCTCTTAATTGAAGCAGCTTGGTCAAAAGAAACAATACTTTTTTAAGAGTCTGCACTCACAGAGAAATCTGTCTGGTTGTAAAATGAGCTGGTGGCAGCGCAAACTTAGCTTGTACGGCAGAGGATAGTGAGGGCAGAGGGTTTAGTCAGATACTTGAAAACACCTCAAGATCTTTGAATAACACCTCTTAAAGGCATTTAGAGAAAAAGGTATAACTTCTTTTTCTTCTCAGAACTTGCTTACACACTGTGCACAGCTCATCAGCCACTTTTTGCCTATTTTACCAATGGGGAAACTGAGGTAAAACAAAATAAACATCAGGATTTCTTAAAAAAACCCACTCAGACACCACACTTCAGACTTCCTGGAGTCCCAATGACACAGTTAAGCTGATATAAAGAGGAACGAACAACCCCTTCTGTATTTTTCCTCATTTTGTTACAGAAGCTAATCACTTGTGACCTTCCAGTGACATCTTCAGCCTTGTTTCCTTTCAGGTCCTTTTTGGAGCTTTGAAACTTTCCCAGTTAAATCTTTCTTGAGGCTGGTATCCATCTCAGTTACTCTCTCCTCTTCCTCACTAGATTTTGTATAAAATAGAATAATTCATGGCTCCTTCTACGTCCACTGAAGACGAGGACAAAAACTTCCATTTTCTAAACATCAGTATAATTTTTATGCATGTGACCAGTTTAAATGAACAAAGTATTTAAGTTGTAACATGACGCAAGCCCTAAATAGCAGAGACCAAATATTTTCATGTCTGTTTGGAAAGGGCATCTTGAATACAAACAACGATAAAGAGCTAAGAAATGTCTGGTGGCTCTGGCCAAATATGGATTATCAGAACCAAAGCTGGAATTTCCACATGGAGAAATTTCCACTCTGTCAACGTTTATTTTCAGTCTGGTTTGGGATGAAGTGTCACATTTTTAGGGAAAGGAAAAAGAATCTCATGAATGCTTCAGTCAGAAATGTTAAAATGTATTTGTGTCACTTTGCCTTCCATTTTATCCCAGCTATCCTCTTGCAAAGTTAGAGAAATTGTAGCTTAGATGAGTCATGTCCAGCACTCCTTCATGATTTTTTTGCCAGAACTCCATTTCTCATGAACCCACGTATCCCAACTCAAGGAACTTGATTTGTGAATTAATATCAGCCTTTCGGGTCATGTCACCTAATTAAACAGAAAACTGCAGGAGGGACAAATACTGTTGCAGATTTAGCTTAGCAAAAGCTCTTCCACAAAATCCACCTGTCTGGGAATCATGTTTCAACACTCCCCTCCTTTTCTTTGCTCCTGGTTCACATTTTCCCTTTTTCTCTCCCCTACCTGTCCTTGGGGTAAGACATGAATGTGTCATTGGCAATGGTAATTATTGACTGATATAATGCAATTACCAAGGCATATCATCCCACTGTCAATGAATTTATACCTTTTAAATGTACGGTTTATTATTTGAAGGCATACAATGAACCTGAAAAATATAAACTGTGGCTGCAGATTTCTTTCTCTGAATTAAAGGAATTTTAGTTCCATGTAAATGAATTAATTTAGGGAAAAAGTCACTGAAACAAAGGTCATAATTTCTGTGTGGTATGTCACAGGTGACACAGACCAATATTTAATATCTTTTCTAGCTGCTTGCAACCTATTTTCTTTTACAGAAAATCACTCACTGTGTTAAAGAAAGAAGGGGAAAAAAACCTTGGTTGTTGGATTTGTCTTTTTTTTCCCCCCTTGGAACTGAAGAAAATGAAAAGAGAAAACTGTTTCATGTCTCTTTCTGTGCTTTTCATACAACTTAACTAGATTATTAGAAATGTTCAGTAACAATCTGTAGATGAAAGGAACATTAACTCTTGAGTCTTTATGATGATCAAGTCTTGAAGTCATTTGAAAATTGTACGTGGAACATGATCTATTACATCTTATTGCAAATAAGAGCTCATATATTTGGGCTACAGCTAAAGAGTAACATCTGCCTATGTATTGAAGAACTAATTGCTAGCAAAAGAGAAACGAATATGTTTGTGACTTTGTATGGTAAACTCAGCAGTAAAGAGAATAAGGTCCTGATGTGGAAAATTGGAATGTCAGTTGTCCTGCAGAAACAAACTGTTGTCCTGTGAGGAGTAACAGAAGAGATCTTTTTATATCATGACGCAGAAGGCAACCCCAGGACTATGTGATTTTAAGTTGAACTCCCAAACCCATAACTGATAAGTTGGTTTCACTAGATGTTGTCGATAATACTGCCAGCAGCAAAGATGCTCTGGCAACAAAACTGCTCCTGTTGAAGTCAAAGGCAAAATTCCTTAACCTGTAGCATACACCTTGGTCTTTATGTGTTTTAGAAATGAGCCAAACCCTCAGATTTGAAAGTGGCATTTGAACTTCCCTAAATTCAGGCTTAACTTGTTACTCGGCTTTAGGTTCTGCTTGCTGAGAAGCCAGACTGATGCCATTTGGAAATTTCAGATCTGGATCCAGTTTTTGATTCAACGTACGCTCAACACTTCAAGTTGTTCGCTTCCAAGATTTAACTTCAGGTCTTTCTATTCTCAGTTTTATAACTTCATATGTGCAATTGTTTGAAGTCTCTAAAATGATTAATGTGCATGCAACCCTATGAAAACATTCTTTGGTGTTCCTCCAAATTGTGGTTTCGTACATGTGAATAAGAAGCAAAGAAGAAATATTATCCTTTGCTTGCACTGCAGCAAGTACAACTAGTCATTTAAATATAGCCCCAACCACAGCAAAAATCACTCAACTGTGTTTGAAACTTTGTTTGTGGAGCTCAGCTTCATTTTACTAGAGCAGCTGTTGGAATCCAAAGTCTTTAAATATTCACTTGTATGAGGAAAGAAACCTGATTGAATTCTTCAAGTGATGTAAGCTGCTATCAGGAGAATTACAGGAAGTTTATTACCCAGAGCCTTTTCACAAGGGTTTGGTAACACAATTACTTAGTCATGTTTAAGCATCTCAGAAAAGGGTCCTTAAGTGTAACAAGAAATTGCGGTTAATAGACAGGTAAGTAAAGTGTATGTATCTGGAACTGAGGAATCATAGATATGAGGTTCAAAAAAGGTATATGTGTGCACAAAATTCACAAATATGCATAAATATAATCCAAAACCATTCTGGAAAATAGTGATTTAAAAAAGACCTCCAAACTACATGAAAATTATTTTCTGCATAAGACCATTTTCTGTAAAAGTTGCTATAATGCAGAGTATAATCCCGTTATGTAGACTCTGTGGGTTCTTGAGTAAAAGGTGATGCTACTCAGACACATTAAATCACTAAGATTGATACTGAAATAATATGTGCAATACTGCTGTTCATTTAGAAATCAAGATGTAGACAAATAGGAACATGTTCTATGATCCTATGATTCTATGTCGATGATGACAGAATAATTTGCGTTCAGGGTCCAAAGCAAAAATGTCAACTCCTTAGTGAAGTTCTTTAGACTCTCTGCTGCAGACACTCATGCAGGATTATTGTAGCAGCCTTGTCAGTGCTTAAAATTTGAAAAATATTATTATGATGGATAATTTTGTTCTGCCATTAGTTCGTCTAGTGTAGATATATGAGATCAGTCTTTCCAGTTGCTTCTACCATCTGCAAGAATTTTTCCTGCCCTTCCTGTTCTGAAACAGCCCAGAATGTCCTCTTTTAATCCATTATCTCAGTTATATGGAAGCAAAAAAAATGTTTGACAAGACCATCAACTTTCCCCTAACCCTTCCAATATACCCCATAAATGACGACTATGTGTACAGGCACGAATAGGGTCTATTGGCTGTTTTAGAAGTATCATGACAACCATGGTTTCTGGGTTAAAAATCGATCTTGCAAGTCTAACCTAGAATAGAAAAACTACTGGATTCTATTGTATAAGTCATATGTTGATCAGGAAGTGAACTGTGTGGATGGATAAATAGTTTCCCAGTCTGCACAAAAAGCGGTGTAATAACCACATGGAGAACATGGAGCAGTTGCAAACTTATAAGGAGATCCTCTTAGTCAAATGTATTCAGAATTATAGATAAGTCTGCAAAACTAAAAATCAGCATGGACTGACATCTTCATCCACAGCCAATACAAGTCCTGGACCATACCCAGGTATAAAGTAAGACTGCCTGGAGCCAAAGATATCTCAAAATTTACAATGCAGTCAGCATTTCCTGACCCCACTCTGCTCAAACTTCTTTTCCACAAAAGAAAGAGGAAATCAATACCTAGTTTATGCATTTATGCACAATCCTGTAATGTCAGGCTATAGATACATTCGTGACAAGCCATTAATATTGACATAAGCTCCACTAAAATACTAGTGAAGTACTATGGGTACTAAGGACATCGAAATTACATGAATGTGACTACACAAATTAAATAATTTTGAGTCTGTTTACCGGACTCCAAATATTAGCACAACATAGCAAATCATGTAAGCCTTCATATCCTTCAGCACATCCGCTCCTGTGTGTAAATGATGGAAACCTTTTTGTTCCATGTTCCCTGTGTACTCTGGGTTTAACTCACTATCGATAGGTGCTTAGTTTGAGCCACTTAGTTGGAAAGTGTAATTTTAAGTTCCTGTTCAATGTGTGTCGTGTCATTTTCTTGAAAGAAGTCATAAATCTTTATTAAAATCCTGATGAATGCACTGTTGCTGTGTTGTTCTGGATTTATATTACTGGAAATGAGAACAACATTTGATGCTAAGGTAGTGGGGTGAGGACAGATCTTTATTTGATGTGAGTACAGCTCTGGCAATGTAGATGAGCAATGCCCCGTATTGTGGGTCCCTTATAGATTTCATCCTTTCTATCCCACTCAGAAAGTTAGCTTCCTTGTTGGAAATTTCCATTCTCCCTAAGCATCTCCCCTGCAGGTTTGCACTGGTTTGAAGCATATCTAACGTAGCAATTGAGAGGTTTGTTGGGTTCACAAGCAGCGCAGAAAGCAATTTTACTTTCATACTTGACGTTCTTGTGCACATCTGACCAGAGTAGCCAAGCGCACATGTTGTAATCTTTCCAAAAGCAGTAGGTTGATATCAAAGACTTTGCAGTGAAGCAAGGAATTGTGGCAGTACTTCAAGGAACAGGTTTGCAATTGACTGTTAAATACAGATTGAAGGAATGCCCCGCTTGGTTGCTGCAGGCTTTTCTTGCAAGCCAGTGATGACTGAATCTAAAGCACAGAGCATAGCAAGATGATAACCTGTTAGCAGGGGGAAAAAAAACAGGGGAGAATTATTGAGTAGTTGATAACATGCAGGCAGACTAATGGTTTCAGAATATTGCACAAAATAACAGATCAGTCCCTCTGAATTACAATTCTGTTGACAAGAAATGTAAAGGGGAGGAAAATAACCAACTCACATTGTGTACACGTGAGATTTCTTTTGAAAAGCAAAGCAAGCTAGAAATTGCGCAGCCTACAGCTCATTCAGCCATCAATGGATATTACAGATGGCAGTGCACATAATCTGGAAATCAAAAGGAAACTAAACAATACATTTTGCTGTCAAAAAAATCCAACCCAACTCCAAAAGCCTGAGATTGCTTTTATTTTTGGCAATGTAGTCTGAGGTCCAGTACACTCGGTGGCTCTAATTTTAGGATAAGGCACATGGAACAGAGTCTTTTTATTCTGTTTTTCATCCTATTCTTTAATTATTGCACTTACCTGTTTGCACTACTTTTCCTATTTGGATAGCAAGCTCCATGGTCCACAGGATGTCTTTGGTGTATAGCACTTTTTAGCATGACCAGATACTGATTTTACCTTGATGTGGCTACTGTATTAGGAGGCCATGGTTTAAGATACAGGCCAGGTGAAACTGAGCTTCCAAAGCTTCACTTTGTTAGTAAGGAGAGAGAAAGCCTCACATAACTTTCTGACTTCATGCATATGGTAATAGTTCTGTTTATATCAAACCCTCTGTCTTCATTACTCGTTACAGTGTGCCCTGTGCTAGTGTGAACTCTTCCAGTAAATAAGAGTATCTATCTCTCTTTAGTGGTATGTCCCAGTGGATGAGCATGCCTTTAATGAGGATGGCCGTCATTGTTTCCAAGGGCTCTGGGATTTTTGTAATGCCATCCTTCTACGTATCATTGACCAAGGGTAAACGTAGGATCAAAACATGTAAAACTAGAGCTTTGATACCTGCAGATTTTTTCAGATTTTAGACATGATTAAACTCTTGTATTTCTGTGACTCGCCACTCTTCAAGGTTACAGAGCCCCAATGTATGAGCAGCTATTACATTTGAGTGGAAAGGAAACTTTAAGTGCATTAAGAGTCACAGAGAAATAGGAAATAAGAGTTTTTTCTTGTAGGTATTGCTCTCCAGACTAAGCTAAACTTTTCAGAAGGCTGAGGGTTTGTGAAGGGTCTTCGAAACCAATTAGCATCAGAAGAATTTGCAAAATGATGCTCAACATGTGTCAGGTTTTGGCACCAAGTTGTTCACGTCCTTTGCTTAAACAAATATTTTTCCTGTGCAGTTCATGATTTGGCATGAACATGAAGATCAACATTCAAAAAAATAGGAAAGCTTATAGTGCAAAAGTATGGTTATTTTTGTACTTTCAGAACTTGGAAATAATGCAGATAAAGAAAAGTTGTTTCTGGCTCTGCTTCAGTCCCAGTATGCTGGAGTAGGTAGTTAGTTGCCAGTTGAATTATCCTATGACCATACAAACAGTTGCATATAAGGCTGCCTTATTATACCACTGGTTTAGCTAATGGTCGGCCTCACCTGAAAAATGAAGTCAGATTTGAACCAAATTTGAACCAGATTTGAACCATCCTTCAAAGAGCAAACATCACTGCTTCGGCATTCACATCCCAGGCCATTTGTTCAGGAAAGTCTTCTTTGAGACTGGAGCCTCCCAAAATTATATCTGATTCACAGGTTTTGTGTCATTGTTACTACAGGCAACCTGCCAGTGCAGTGTTCTGCAAAGATTGGGTTTGATCTCTTCCTCTCATCCCATTTTTGTGTGTCTATTCCACCCCCAAGATCTTAACCCAAGCACTGTGTGCCAATATCAATAAGTAGCATCCACACACAACATCTCTATTTAAAACTAGGCATTTGCAGCATTACTTAATGTCAGTAGTTGCTGATATTTGAAATAAGAACCTATGCAAAAGAAGTTAGTAAGTGAATGACTCAGTTTAGATTTTACCTTGCACTCCTGCTTTCTGTGGAAATAGAATTATGTTGAAAACATGTGTTTTCACTAAGTTTTGCTTGGAACCTTTGACTTTAAAGTCAGTTTATTGTTGTGGGAATCAGTGTTGATGGGTAGATTTACTGTTTAGCTCAAAGTGTTCTTCTAACTTTAGAGATCTTAATTTTGTTTAACCAGAGAAGTCAGCCAACTCAAGCCAGAGAATTAGCTGGAAATTGCTAACAGTTAGATTCAGTTTGAATTTGGGGACTCATTGGCTCCAGCTTTTCTATCAGATCAGATGCTCCATTACTTTTAATGGTCTGAGCTTCAAAACTACTTTACAACCTTGAGTGAAGTATACAAATATATCCAGTGGTGCTAGGGTCTGGTGATGAAGGAAATGGTTCACACAAAGCTTCCATTTTAATTTTGTATGAAGAAGCTCTACAGGATTAACTGCTCTCCTGTGTAAATAGGAATAGCAACTTGGTACAGGTTAGAACAGCCCTTGGGGTATTCTGCCAAAACATGGGAAACTTGAAGAAGGAAGAAAGTGTAGAAAGAAAGCCAAGGGATGATGGTTTGGGGAGAGATCCTATGGGTCAAAAAAGTGAAGAGAGCAGTTTAATATGTGATTATTATCTTTCTCCATTTGATTGAAGTGACTGTGTCTCAGAGCCAAAATAATTTTGCTAGTTTTGCTGTGTCCAGATGCAAATGTGGAAGAAGTTTTGTGATCCAGAATTGGGTTTATTTCCTGACCTCTTTAATTTTTTCTAAATTTCTGATATTAACATTAAAAAAACCCCAACAATCTTGGTAGATTTCTAAGAATGACAGGTATGATGACAAATGAACTCATGCTTTCTCATTATAGAAAACCAGGTCTGCAGCATTTTCCCTTTCAAAATTAGACCTTTTCATCCATATTTAACCTGGAGGTAGGGATTCTTCTCTGTTTTACATGGGAGTAAAACAAGGCAGACACCAACTCTTTAAAATGCTGGGTGAGCTACAGGTATGGAGCAGCCTTAAAAACACATCCCCAGCTCTGAGCAGGAAGAATCTGACCCTGAGCACCTCTGAAAATGCAGCTTGTCAAGTAGTGACTTGTCTAAATGTCGGTAAACCAGAAGACGAACAAGCAGTCTGGCTGCAGGATCCCATGGTCTAACCTCCTGCTCAGCTGCAACCACAGCATGGTTGTGCCAAGAGGCAGCCATGTGCATGACGTGCAGTAAGCCCTTCATGAGGAATGCTATGAGTCTCTTGACCTTCTCCTTCCTCAGGCCAACAGTTTCACCTTTGCTTATCAGATCATGAATGCCATGAGATCCTTCATCAACGTAGTGTTAACGTTTCCAGAGAACCTTTTACAACCCATCAAGACCGTGCGACCAGTGTTGTTGGTTGAGTAGTCTTGGGTGAAAGGCAACATCACTAGAAACTCCAACCTGTAGCAAATGTAGCTAAATTGACATAAGGCTATCACAATAAAAAAAGATATCTTTTCCTTTAGACACAACCCCCACACATATACAAGGCCAAAAATAATGTATGATTCTCATTTTTTTTCTGACCAGCTATCTTTAACTATAAGGTTGTCCAGAGGCTAAAGCCAAAAAATTCCTGCCTTAATGCTTATGCAACATACCTGCATTTCATAAAGTCTGAAAACTGCTATGTCAACAGCCTGAGATAAATAGGAGGTTGGAGTTTTAGATCATGTTCCTAATCACCTGCAAACTGGAGCCAGTCACTGAAATGTCATGATCAGGAGTTTGCTTTCACATTCTTGTGAAATTGTACTGATGACACCAAGCTGTGTGGTTTGGTTGATACACCAGAGGGAAGGGATGCCATCCAGAGGGACCTTGACACGCTTGTGAGGTGGGCTGATGCCAACCTTATGAAGTTCAGCCATGCCAAGTGCAAGGCCCTACACCTGGGTCAGGGCAAACCCAGGCACAGCTACAGACTGGGCAGAGAAGAGATTCAGAGCGGCCCTGCAGAGAAGGACTTGGGGGTGCTGGTCGATGAGAAAATGAACATGAGCCGGCTTCAGTGTGCGCTTGCAGCCCAGAAAGCAACCGTATCCTGGGCTGCATCAAAAGGAGTGTGACCAGCAGGGTGAAGGAGGTGATCCTGCCCCTCTACTCTGCTCTTGTGAGACCTCACCTGGAGCATTGTGTGCAGTTCTGGTGTCCTCAACATAAAAAGGACATGGAACTGCTGGAACAAGTCCAGAGGAGGCCACGAGGATGATCAGGGGACTGGAGCACCTCCTGTATGAAGACAGGCTGAGGAAGTTGGGGCTGTTCAGCCTTGAGAAGAGAAGGCTGCGTGGAGATCTCATAGCAGCCTTCCAGTATCTGCAGGGGCCTATAAGGATGGTGGGAATGGACTATTCATTAGGGACTGTAGTGATAGGACAAGGGGTAATGGGTTCAAACTTAAACAGGAGAAGTTTAGATTGGATATAAGGAGGAAGTTCTTTCCTGTGAGGGCGCTGAGGCACTGGTGCAGGGTGCCCAGAGAAGTGGTAAATGCTCCATCCCTGGCAGTGTTCAAGGCCAGGCTGGACAGAATCTTCAGCAACATGCTCTAGTGTGAGGTGTCCCTGCCCATGGAAGGGGGCTGGAACTGGATGATCCTAAGGTCCTTTCCATCCCTAACTCTTCCATGATTCTGCGATTCTGTCAGTAATGCTCACATCCACATCTGAGCTAGTCTCCCTCAGCTGCTTTTTTTTGTCAAGTTGAGAATATAAAGACAGTATTGGGGTATAATTTTTCACATCCTAAAGTAGCGGCAAAAAATAAACCCTTTGACTCCACTGCTTATCAATGGAGTCTGAAGAAACTAGTTCAGATGCAGAAGTCTACATTAAAGATGCCAAGCTAGTACACATGCTACCTTACAGAAGGAAAAGTATTCCCTTCCTTTCTGAAGTCATTCAAATTATGATGTGTGTAAGCTCTTGAGAAAGGCCTTAATTACAGGCAGTAATGAAAAAATAACCTCCTGTCCTCTGGAAGCAGCTTGCGGAGAGATGGAGAGAGAAAAAAAATTAAAAGATTTGGAGAGAGAAACAGAAATTAAGAACGAATCAGGCAGAAACTAATTCTGCAGCATCATAATTACAGTACTGAAGAAATTTGGGACTCCTAATTGCTGCTTTATGCACACTGGAATGTTTCTGTCTTTAAGCAAATGGTTGTCAGTCCAAAATGCCATAGGTGACTTTGGAAAGAGACCTTGGAACAAGGCTGAGTGTGCTTCTCCAAAGTGAATGTCACGCGCACTGTACTAAGATCACAATTTTTCTCGCAGCTTGACCTTGCTGTTGCAGACATTGCCCAACATCAGCAGGAAAGGCAAAGTATTCCTGTGCCAAATATCTTCTGGCCTGGATACTACAGACAAATTTCCTAGGAGATGGAACTAGCAACAAGCTGAATTAGGAAATGAACACTTAAGTTTTCCAGTGCTTAGACAAGTGATGTAGCCTAAAGGTTATGGTATAGATGCCAGAGTGACTCTGCCAGTCACAAAGTGGTAGTCATCAGTGCTTCTTCCAGGGCTTCTGAGCCTGTTGGTTCATGTCAGGAATGCTCTGATGATGCCTAGCAGTCTGGCCTCTTCATGAGCCCTAGGTGAAGGATCAACTCGTTACCTGTGAAGCTGTCTAGACACAAGCTAGCGTGGTTCTACCTTGTCTTGCCAGGAGAGAAGACGTTCTGGGCACTTGTAGTCTTAAGTACCTGGACAGCTTAAATCAAAATAAGTGAGGTGAGGCTGAGTGACCCCTAGTGTTTGCAAGAAGATTTTAGGATGGCAGTTCGGGTTTTGGGAACACTAATTCCTTTCAGTCTCTCTGCCTGACTGACTACATGGAGATGGACACTTGTCACCACACTGCTGTGTGCAGCTGGATTGTCTCTGATATCAGTGGGAACATACTTGTCCCAACATTGAGTGGTTTTGAAAAAGCCAAGCCCTTGTGTTTAGGTAGTAGAACACAAGGTAAATAAGACAATCAGAATCACAGAATGGTTTGTGTTGGAAAGGACCTTAGAGATCATCTAGTTCTAATGCCCCTGCCATGGGCAGGGACACCTTCCACTGGAGCAGCTTGCTCCAAGCCTTGTCCAACCTGGCCTTGAACACTTCCAGGGGTGGGACAGCCACAGCTTCTCTAGGCACCCGGTTCCATTGTCTTGCCATCCTTATAGCAAAGTTTCTTCCTAATGTCTAATCTAAATCTCCCCTCTTTCAGTTTAAAACCATTCCCTCTTGTCCTATCACTACAGGCACTCCTAAAAAGTCTCCAGGTTTCAAGTAGGCAGCTCCTTTTAGGTACTAGAAGCTCTAAGGTCTCCCTTGAGCCTTCTCTTCTCCAGGCTGAATGTCTGTTTTGGAACTGCCTGACAGCTGGGAGATTGCACAGGATGAACAACAGTGGACTTCAATCCAAAGATTAGAAAGAGGCATGACCACTGCACCTGTATGTGAATTCTCGATATCCTCTACAACTACACATGGACAAGGTTTGGAGGCTTTCATTTTGTCAAGCACCAGCTTTAGCTTGCAGCTGCCCTTGGAGTAGTAACAACCCTTTCTATGTCATTTTGTAGAAAGTGGGTCATGCTGTTGCTTGAAGTGCACGTGGATTTTTTGGGAGGCAGAAAGGGACAATTGCCTGTTGAGGGATTTTGCAGGGGTTAGAGTGGGTGCCAACTGTCAATAAAGTCATTTACTGGCAAGTTTCACCTTCACCTTAGAAAAATTTCACCCCACTTTCCCAATGAAGAGGAGAAATCAGAAGTCCAGCATCACAGCGCTATAAAGGAGAAAACGCAGGATAAGAGGAATTTGTCAACCTTTAGGTTGAATGTTCACTTTTATTCCTTGTACACGCCAAGTTGCCTGCATTTTGTATTTCCCACATATTTCTAGTTGTAGTGGAAGGGGCTGTGGCTGAGATCCAGGCCTGATGGACTGTGAACCAGAACATGAGTGTGAGAACAGAGAAGAAAACTCACAGCAGCTGCAAGTAGAGAGCTGGGGTCTGAGACTTGTCAGGATTAGGTAGAAAGGTAAGAGGCATGGTTTCTGTGCAGAATCAATTTATTCCAATGGAATGAAAAAGTTCAGCTCTAAAGAAATGAGACTGAAATTTTTATGCTTGGAAAGTATCATCAGAGTTTTTTCCCCTGTCCACACTGGGGCTTGACTATCTTTAATGGAAGCAAAAAAGTGCTTTTAAAGAGCAGTAGTTGAGGGTAGAAGCAAGAAGCAAGGAAGCAAAATGTAGGTAATGTTTTGGTTATCTACCGGAGTTAAGGTCACCTCACAAGAAATAGCTGGGGTTCCAGTCACTTTGATGAAACTTTATGAAGCTGGAGGTGCTTGCTCCCTCAAACTGATGTCTTTTAAAAACCTGCTGGGGTGGAAAAGAGGTGTTGGAAATGTTGTCATTTCAGTGTTGTAGTAAACTACATAACAGGCCTTTTCAAATGGGCCCTTCAATGTTTGCACATAAGGCTTAAAAGAAAAAATACCCTAAATTATGTGACAAATCTGATATATTTCTTATATTATACCTAGCAAAACACACAGTTGTTGATTACTCTGAAATACCATGACAAGGACGTATTTCTGATGCAATGTTTTCTAACCAATATGCTTACCATTTCCTAAAAGGAAGCTCTGTATTTTCTAGTGTTTTAATATTCGGGCACCATAATTTTCAAGATTTTATCATGGATTTAAAGAGTTAAAGGATGAACGACAGAAAAGAGCGGGGGGGGAAAGCCAAGAAAGAAACCTGACATTATGATGAAATCATATGATTCATGGAATAAGCATATTCTGAAAATGCCCCAAATGTAAATAAAAAAAATTAAAAATCTCTGATGCTTGTGGTTCTTATCTTGAAAATTATGTTCTTTTTATTGACCAGACAGGGTTCTCTCACAGAGAAAGATGAAGTTCCAATAAAGCAAAATAAAATTGTAAACAAATAGACATTAATGTTTTCTATATCAAACACAGGGAAATAAAGCACTGTCAACACGATTTTATTTTTTTTTTCTCTCTTTCAGCTTTTTCCTAGCAAAATAAAGTCCAAACTTCCACCATAAGGTGTTCTAATGCTTGTAAATTATTTGGGTGGGTGCTTCCCTCCTGCAGTTCAAATATTAATATACAAGGTGGCAAAAGAAGAAAAGTAGACCTCACATTTGGCTAGACTCAGGATAGCCATCATTATCAAGATGAATTCTAGCTTTACAGTGGAGATTCCACCACCTACATTAAACAGCTAAGTACAAAATAACCCAATTAAACACAAAGAGTTTGCATTGATTGTTTCATGGATTTGGCTTGTTGGACGGCCAACGCAGTGATAACAGAATGAGGGAGGGAAGAGAGAGGGGATTGTTGCAAAGGGATGATGACCCTTTCTCCACCAGTATGGGTTTTGATGGTTTGAAGTGCTATTGCAACTACCCAGGCACTTTCAACTAGTGGGAGAGGCAAATTAAGAGATGTTTA
The DNA here is from genome assembly GCF_037157495.1 of Lathamus discolor. Classification (NCBI taxonomy): domain Eukaryota; kingdom Metazoa; phylum Chordata; class Aves; order Psittaciformes; family Psittacidae; genus Lathamus; species Lathamus discolor. The sequence goes on from NC_088884.1 coordinate 1,473,329, forward strand.
GTTAGATGTTCTAAAGATATACTTGTATTGAGGGACCCAACATTACCTCCCTATTTCTGGAACATGGCATGGGGCACATTACAACCTGACTCAGCAGTGCACTGCCCTTTTCCTGCCAGTGTCTGATTTCCGAGAGAAAGGAACTCTTCTGTAGAGTGCACAACCAGCATCCATGGCCAGGACCTTGTTTTGAGCTATCAGGATCTGGTATCCTAAGGCATGATTTGACAACGTTCTTGCTGCCAACTTCAGCTATGGCTTGAAGCACCTTCTGGAGAATCCCACTCTCTGGGGTCAAATATTCCTGTTAGCAATCTTATTCGACTGCTGTCCGTATTACCACACCAGCTGTTTCAGGACTGTTGCAATGCAGTGTATTTTGATGTAGGGAATCTGATGTACACTTGGTTTTCCATCTCCCTATCAAGGAGGTCTCTTCAGCCCAAACAGATAGACCATCTCATCCTCTTCTGAGCAGGATTGCCTAAATCTCAGGAGAACAGCAAAAATATCAGGCTGATATTCTTAGAGAGATGGTGCTGCTCCACTTTTCTGTCAGCACTGAACTATGCTTGAAGTGAAACATCTAGTCCCAAAATTGTCATTTCCCTAGAGGCCACAATGCATGTGTGGAATTAACTATATAATTAGATTATCCACCATCATGGCCCTGGCAAGATGAAATAGTTTGAGCATAAGTAAAACAGCTGTATTATGAGTTAGGAGTAAGGTAACATTTTACAGACTTTTACGCTACAACAAAGAAAGATAAGTGTGACATGAAAGTAAAAGTCTTTTATCTGTGTATGTCTTTGAAAACTCAGTCTACACGACTCAAAGCATCTGTTAATCAGATTTTGGGCCATATCCTGCTCCCAGAACAGTAAATACTAAAGCTCACATTGATTTCCTCAGGACAGAAACATGCCCTAAAGGAGCACTCTACTTCTTCATAGACCTGCTTGTTGGAGGAACATTTGTACTATTCACAGAGGCAAAGCAATTTCCTGGAAGCAGAAACTCCTGCCTTCACTCTTAACAACTCCGGCTAATTTTAGGAACTGAAAAATTCCATCCAGCATTAGGATTCCTTTTTCAAAAATGCTTTGTTCATGTTTCTCATGCTGCTTCTGTGCCACCCATGAAGGTGCAGGAGCTGCTTTTTGATTCACAGTATTGATTCACTCTTCCTCTGGATCTTTTCTTACTTGTCAGATCATTTTTTTCCACCCTTTCGTATTAATTTTTGGTCCTGAGCTGACGATAAAATGCATACAGGGAGGTGAAATATTTATTTCAATCTCCGTAGAGACAATGGGCACTGGGAATGCCTGTCCAGATCAGACTGCAGGATCGTAGACGATGTTCACATTGCCATATTATTCTGGCAGTGCTACATGCTTTTATTGCTTTTGGGTTTAAACTTAAATAGGGGAAGTTCAGGTTGGATATAAGGAGGAAGTTCTTTACTGTAAGGGTGGTGAGGCACTGGAATGGGTTGCCCAAAGAAGTGGCAAATGCTCCATCCCTGGTAGTGTTCAAGGCCAGGTTGTACACAGCCTTGGGAAACATGATCTAGTGTGAGGTGTCCCTGTCCATGGCAGGGGGGTTGGAACTGGATGATCTTAAGGTTCTTTCCAGCCCTAACCTATGATTCTATAAATATTTATTCAAGGTCATCCTTTATTTCAACACTTCTGGTTTAGTTCTATTTACATGCCCTTCTGTTGGATTCAAATCTTGCCCTTTTTTAAACAACAATCAAAAAGACCCAATTGCTGCTTACATGAGAGTTACACAGGTAAAGTTACTTGTAGGGTTCTGTTAACTAAGTAACAGTAACATAACCTGCATCATCTTAGTGAAGAAAATCCTTGAAATACGGATTCAGATATTTATTTGCAGAATGTGTGATTTTGGGCTCCTCCATTATTTAATGAGGCTGCTAAGCCACTGTGAAAGAGGAATAGTTTCTTTCTGGTTTAGTCCCCAAAGTCTGATCGTTTGATGCTTTTGAGACACTGAAAATCAAGAATTATGTTGGAAAATCTTGGCCACAGTCACTTGCACTCTGTGGCCTACCCTTTTCCAGGACAAGGATACAATGGTACGATGCGTGTTTTGCCATCTTGGAATATAGATTGCCCCCCAGCCTATCCAGAAGGCAGGTGTACTAGCTGTTGCTTTCAATGCTGCCCATTCTCCTGCCCACTGTGACACAGAAGTGTCCCTCTCCACTCCACTTGCGCTAGGATCTTTGCTGTTACACTTTGTGCTGCCTCAAAAAATACGTCAGTAGTTAATTTTAAATCTATTAATTCCTACAGCTTGACAGCAGCAAACAAGTTTTCAAGAGCTTCCTGAGTGCAAAATCTGGACCAAAATCTCTAGCTATATAATTTCATCAGCAGGAAGTACCTTTTGCAGACCTCACTGCTAGTCAGATGGAAACCACAGATTCTGCTTCTGTTGATAAACCCCTACATTAAAGACTTCAACCTTCGACAATTTTCAATTCCAAGCAGAAACCCTCACAATTTTATTTCCCATGTGCTTCTTATTTTCCAAGAGAAATGCAGAGTCCTCTCCCACTGCATATCAGTTTAACTCAGCCACAAACAGGGAGAACTTTTGGAAGCTCATTTTCCAGAATGCTAGTTGCTTTACATTGGCTGGGAACAACTTCTTCTCCTGCATCTGTCCTGAAACTGCATGTACTTGTAGTCCTCTACAGCATTAATTCACAATCACACAGAACCTTTAAACAAATTGCCTTCAAGCTGTTCTGTTTCCACACCAGTCTCTTTCTACTTCCACTTGTGTTATAGAGCCTCTGCATTAACGTACATGGGAACCAGGACAGTCTTTAATGAAATTGAACTAGTTTCTATTCCTGTCTCATACAGATGCCAGCCAAAGTATAGTCCTATTTATTATATTTCTATAGTACCTGCATTCTCCTGGTACTTAAACATCTGAGGACTTTATAGGTATTAACCTTTATAACCTTACTAACCTACAGGTGCTCTGTACTCCCTATGTGAAGATGAAGTAATTCATCATTCCCTTGCCAAGAAAGCCTTAAAGAAAACATTGGTCTTTAGGTACTAAGGGCTCATTTGGATAGGAAGAGTTCTATGTGTTAGCCCTTGTGTTGGAGACTGTTTTTTTTGCATATCGTTTAATTACTGTTACATACAAAATGACCAGAAATCGCCCTTACAATATGCACTAGTGTCTAAGCAGTTTTCTGATCACAGGCAAGCTAGGTAATTACATACTCCCCACCACTCATCCCACCATCCACTAAGCCATAGGTTTCTAAGTAGAGTCCTTCCTTAAATGATGTGTGTATGGGTACATTGAGGAGAACAGTGAATCTGGCCTTCCATGTCCTGGAAGAGTGACTTGACAAGAGCCTACTCTTTGTGGAGGGCACATGAGGTGTGCTGTTCCTTTTCTGTTTCAAGTACTGTCTTGTTTTCCATTTAAAGCATCCAATTTGGGAATCTTGAAAGCATAAAGGTTCTTCACAAACATGAACAAAAGGCTTGTGTCCCATCCTAGCAGTTATGGTCTGAAATGCTCCACAGTCAGTTTCTCAGCACTTTTGCATGAATACATGTCACAAACTATTTTGAATAATGATGGGATGTGTGAAAAACAGTCTTCTTAAAGCATTGACTGACTTTTGAAACCTAAAAGTTCTTCTTTCAGAACATTTTTTGCATGTTTCAACTTAGCTCCCATGGTGGCAAATCTGATTTGTTTTTCAATAGCTCATTTACTAAACTTAACAAAAGGAATGGAATTTTTGTGTCTTTCCTGTGTATACTGAAAGGTTTGAATTCTTTTCATGAATGCGCGAATGTACCTATGAACAGTCAGAAATGTTCAAGGAGGGGACAAGAGAAGGTGATTTATTGGATGGAGCAGGCTTATTTAGTTGCCTGCCTTTTTTATTATTGATGTATTTTAGAAGATCTATCCTTCTTAGACTCCTTCCATTGTCAGCCAAGCAAGGCTTTTCCTGAGGGTGTTTCTGAGAGGCCGTTTGCTTTGCGTGTTTTGAGTCACAGTTTGGCAGTGACAGCATGCATCTCCCATCCATAACCCTCCATACAATAGGGCAGGGCGGTAGGTAGGGTTAAAGGGGATACATTGCCCTCTGTAGGCACCTGACACTCTGAGGAAGGTGACGTTTCTTATTTTCTCTGTGACTCATTGAGCAGAAAGGATGGTAATGTGGGCTTTAATCTTTGTGATGTTTGCTCAGACGTACATGTTTCTCACTATGTCTTCAAATAAAGTTTTTAAGTTAAAGAACAGCACGAGAGAAGAAGGAGGGGTGCAATTCTGATGACTTTTGTGGTCAGTTGTACACTGGCATTGAAAGGGAGTTGGCTGTGGAGCTAAGTTTTTTTGAGTGGCCTGACATTTGAGTTGTGATACGAGTTGAGGTAGATGTGGATGTTAATGTCACTATATCTCATGATAATCTTGGGTTCAAGTGATTTTGTTGATAAGAGATGGGTGCCTTTGAGCAACCTTACAACAAACTTCAAGTTAGATTTATGTATTATGTATGCTCATGTCTCTGATGCAGTTTTGTGAGAGAAATCCAGAATTGTGTTTTCTGAACACTAAGTTCACAAACAGTGATTACAAGATGGGAATTGCAGTGATTTGTCTCTGGCTTGTCTGGATACTGCTTGGGAAATACAGCCCAAAAGTTTCTTTTCTGGGCTGGTGCAGAAAAACATTAATATCAACAGAAGCTGGAAAGGGTATTTGGGTTGAGAGATTTAATACTTTTCAACATGTTTTGAGTTGTTTTGGTGAGTTTATATAACTTTCATCATACGCACTGCTGTAAAAAAGTCCACTTTGGGGTCACTGACTTCTTATTTTGTATACTGCGGGTGGGATTTATCTTCTTTCACTTTAGCCGTCTAAAGGTTAGGCATCAAAGCTCACTCTGCAGACTAATGAAGACAGGTATGCAGCTTCAGAAGACAATCCATGCTGACTATTTTAGGATAAGATTAATGGTCCTGCTGACATCCCATGCTTTTTCTCTATTTACAGTGCTGGTTGACCAGGTGATTCATGTAAACGGAAATTCAAATCATCTCAGAAGACTGCAGTTGAACTCCTCCCCCCATCAATTCCTTTTGCAGTCAATGCAGAACACAAGTATTTTAGCCATGTCATCCCACTTATTTGAGACATTTGTCTCAGAATAAGATATCTGAATGAGATCCAGTCATAAAGAACTAGCTCAGGTGGAGACATGGACTTTAGACTTTGACATTTACTCAGAGAAATCTTTTCTAAAATAACTAAATTTCTTCCTAATTAAAGATAGGAGAATTCCAACTGACCTTTAATGTAAATATAAGCAAAGATTGCAAAGTTACACCTAATCTGAGAATTAAAACAATGCAATGTCAGGCTGACTGTGGATTATCTGACAGAACAGCTTGAGCACACGCTGAAAAGTGCATTTCAGCCCTTTGGTGAATTGTTAAAGATCAGCTGGGCTGTTAGTTTTTTATAATGTAAAATCTTCTTTGAAAAAAACCTGCATTTTTGAACATAAATACTGAAGTAACATTGGAATTAGTGTCTTATTATCATATATAAATGGATTTAATGACAAGTACAGGAAATATACCACATATCTTCAGTGCTGGACCAGCCTTTAATCTTTAACTTAGCTTCCTTCTAAACTACCTGATAATACCAGGAGGTTATTTCTTTCTGGTGAAATGGCCTGGTAAGACATGGAGTTACTATCAGCAGTGAAAATTAGATATTTCTGTTTGCCTTTGTCGAAAGATGTGCGTGTTAACGTTTTATTTTTTTGCTGTTTATTTGTTTAGTTGTCCATTTTTTCTGTTTTGCCGATTAAAAAAACAATGTGTAACCAACTTTTTCCGTTTAGTGTTTTGGGTTTATTATTGTTTATTTTTTTTTTTGGGGGGGGGTGTGAACACTTTATAACTGTAAAAATAAAATTCCTGTAAGCTAATATTTTCTTACATGGCAAACATTGTACAAGCTCTTTTGCTTCTCTCTACCTAGGATATATGTTCCTGACTGTACAGGGTACTCTTTGTCTTAAAAGTTTGTATTTCAAGAATTCTGATAGACTTTTGCATCACCAGACCATTTTTCTGAACAAGGGATTAATTTTGACAGTTTTAGGGAGGTGTATCAGTAATGGTGCTGGATTTTTGGAACAAATCCAGTACTTTCCTCAAAATACTTGAACATGCATTCACTTTTCATTTCCTGTAAGTCTGCTTGCAGATGAGGCTTCTTCCCTCCCTTTTGAATGCAGGAATGAAAGGACTTGTTCCATATGCAAACAAACAGGAAAACTTCCTTCACAGTAATATTTGTAAATGTCGCTGCTTCATTTGCATCTATACAGCCATATAGCCAAATCATCTTTTTTATTATTATTATTTTTAAATCTAATGTAATAACTAAAGTAGTTTTCTATTTGATTTTGCAGGTAGTTGCAATTTACCTCCTTCAGTTGTGTCAACCATTTTGGCATTTCATTTCTGGGGTAGTTTGGGATTTAAGGGGCAAGCTCTGGAGCTTTATTTTCTTCTTGTTTCTTTGTTTTAGTGGGGAAGAGTTATTTGATTGTTTTTAATTTTTTTTTTTAATTCCTATAAGTAGAAGCTTCACTGTTTGCCTACACACTCCTGGTACCTTTGAAGCAAGCATCAACTTTTAAATATTTAATAGAAAGGAGAGTTGCTTTGATTATGCATATGTGCAAATAAGGAACCGTTGTCTTAAAAATGCATACAGAAAGAAAACCTAATCTTTCCCCTCACACTTTTGTCCTTTGACCTAGGTCAATAAACACAAACTAAGTATTTAATCTTGCAACAAGGAAATCGTATATTTACAATGGTCAACTGAAGTTAGGCACTTTATAGTCTTCTCTTATTTTGATATGTCTGCATTGTTTTTCCTCTAGACATTTGTCCGTTGGAACATTTTAGTAAAGCTTTGCATTGGCAGAAGTCTCCAGAATAATTTGTCAATAGAAGAATCAGTCTCATTTTGTCCTCAAAAAGATAAGAGTGTTCCCTCACTTCGGAACTGGAGTTATCAAAATATGAAAAAGTCAAGTTACTTATCACTTCACCTAGGAAGTGTTTTGAAGATTTATGGAAGATTTTGGAAAACTAGGTTTTTATGTCAGCTGTTTGGCTTGGGAGATTTAAGCTGATCTTTTGGGTTACTAGAAATGTTATTTAAATGGTGGGGTTCTCTGCGTTGATTTAAATTCTGCAGAGCACAAAGCCAGTACATAAAGCATGATCTTGGACAAACTTGTAACTTAAAATATGACAAAACCACAACAAAGCAAGCATAGAATGAGACACATAAGAGTTTATATCCAGTGTCACGTGTACAATACTTTATAATATCATTGCAGGTATATCTGGGATGAGAGTGAGGTGATAGTGACATCTAACCTATAATATTGTTTGACTTTGGATAAGAGAATTGCACAGGTATTGCAATTGCTGAGGTATCCTGACCACAGGAAATCCATGACTGTTAATGTCTGATAAATTTTCAAAGCAGAAGGCTTCACAAAATGATTTAACTATAGCAAAAATTTACAAGTAGGAAGTGAAGCCAGTTGTCACTGACACAGACTTGGTCCTCTTGAATTCAATAGTCATTTTACTGATGGTTTCACTGGGGGGAAGAAGTTCACCTTGAAGATGTCATGGAAAACACAGACACTAAAGATTGGAAACCAAAGAAAGAATATGGGAATGGGATGGCAACAAGCCAAGTGGGAACCCAGGTGGAGATCTGTAGGGTAGTGAGTATCCCATCCTTGTTTTAATCAACAAAATAATTTCTCATGCTCATAGGTGGAAAGAGGAGCTTTTAGAGTGACAGCGATATTCTAATTCCTTAAACATGATGCAAATAATGACAAAGACTTATTTTTTTTATTTCTTAGATTTCTAATATTAATTATATTTTCATTATTTGTAAGAGGAGTGAAAAGGGGATTAATTCATGGCTCTAGTGCTTGGATCTGGCAATCATGCTGCAGGGCTTGGGTACAGAATTTGCATTGCGAATGCCTGTTCCCATGGGAAACCCGCTGAGTACTGAACTCATTTCAGAGGTCTCCTAGTAGCTTCTGATAATTCATCCAGCTCAGCCAGAACTACCCCTCAATGTGCTGGATTCTTTATAAACCTTCCCTTAATCTGTATGTTCTTCAGAATCTTTGTCTCATATCTTTTTGATCTCTATTTTTAACTGGACAACTTCAACACCTGATACCACAGGTCTGGCCAGAACACAGAAAGCCTAAAGTCACCCCGTGCAATACTTTTTCTCTATCCTTGATCAAGTACTAATCCAGAGAAAGATACATGAATCCTACAGTATCGTATATGAAAAGCAAATTGTCTTCTTCTCATTATGTCTCCTCAGGATTTCTAACAGTTGATGTGGTCACCCTCTGAAGCATGAGGCTCCCTGCCTCTGCCTATCACAACTCTGGGTCGTATAGAACACCGTGTTTCTTTTCTTTACCATGCTGTCTTTTTGCTTAGGGTTTGTTTTTTCATGTGTGTGGATGGCTTTTTTGTTCATTTATTTGGGTTTTTTTAACTATTATTTTATTTTGACTTTTGCCTTTTTGTTTTCACTGGATGTCTTTTTATTTTGTTGCAGAAATAACCAGATAATCTGTTCTTTTCAGCTTGTAGGGTCTACTCCAAAGCTCATTTAAGTCAATAGTTTCTTTCCTTTGACATCAATGAGCTCTGGATGAGGCCCAAAATGAGCAGGAGTTAACTCGGTTCGATAGGATGGGTATTAACTATACTGATTGCTACTGGAAACAAATTTATGAGCCTCTCACTCCAGGAGCCAACCACAATAATTTTAATTATACAAAAGGAAGTATCTCTTGTGTAAAAACATTCCAACTACTTCCATTTCTTTTAAGCTACTTCAAAAGTGGGCAGAACTACAAAGTAGTATTGAAAACTCAGGATGGGGTGGAGGGGTATTTCCCTTCCTCTGAAATTCCTCCCCCATATATGCATACTGCTAAACCATCCCTAGCAGGGATTACTTTTATCTCCAGCTCATGAAGAAACTTCTGAAGAGCTTTTTGCTTTTGTCCTTGGAATGCGCCACATTGTGCAAAATGGCATGCGAAACTTTTTCTTGAAGAAGGAGCTTGAATGGCTCCCACCATGTGCTTTCCTTCTCCTTCCTTTGCCAGTATCAAAGCTCCTGTTTTGCAGGATATAATATAGGATACATGCGTCTCTGTTCAAGCCTTTCAAAGCGAGCACCTGCTGAAGATCATCAAGCTCCTGGAGATGTACGCAAACCTGATAAATTGCATATCCGGCATACCAGGTGAGTAGATACAGCGAATTTATCCTCATCTGTATATAGCTATGCCAGTACTTTTATGGAACATTTGTATCTTCTTGGAATCTGAACAGCTTAGTGTCAATAACCACACTGGTTTGATCTGAAGGTCTGTATTTTAACATGTAAAAGAAACGAAAGTAATAATTTTCCTCTATCAGCCAAACTGTGTGTGTTTCTGTCAGTACTAGCAGCTGCCATGGTTCCGTGTTTGAACAGAAGCTCAGGTTAGATTAACCTTAATTTAAGACCACTTACATTCTGTTTTAGTTATGACTGACATACCCTCCAACAGATCATGCAGGGTATAATACTGCAAATCTCTGCCTCGGTTCCCTTCCTTCAAGATGGTGTTCCTGTTTTAGTCTGTATGTTAGGTTAGGGATTGCTTTGTCATTCAGGAGCTGATTCTACTTATCATGGTGGGACTCCAGTCTCAGTTGGACTCGGAAAGTTTCTATCCTTTTTTCTTTTGTTTGGTCATCTCATGGCAATGTATGTGAAGAGAAAAACAGGAAAGAGTAGGTATTTCTCCTCTCACCTCTACCTGCCTATGTTCATGTGAGTTTGTATGGATAGAATAAATAGCAATGGTACTGAGGAGTATTCTCCTGAGATGTTTGGCTCGACATCTCTGAACAGACTATCAGAACTGTCAAAGCTCCATGGAGTACAGGTATTTCCATTAAATGGGAAATAAATCAACAAACCTTCTGTGAAGAGAAACCTGCTTCTTTGTACTCACACAAACCCGTAACAGTGTTGTTGCCTTATCTTCCGTCTGATGATTTCAAATGATCTGACAGAATTTAAGCAAGGGAGCATGAGGAATCAGGCAAGTCTAGGAACAGGGCATTATCCCAGTTTCTTTCCCACAACCCTGCTCCATGGGATTGCCTCACCTTTTCTTGTTGGTAGAAGGAACAACCACTTTACAAGGTAAGCACGGCACCTTTTCTACTGCTCTTTGCTTCAGAATGAAACCCAGATCTAGAGGCAGCAAGAGAAGGTACAGAGGCATCCATGCAATGTTAAAGGGTGCTGTAAGAGGCTACAGCAGGAAGGCTGGAAGAAGGAGCTAAGAGCTTGAGATGAAATGGCTGCACCATGAAGTTGGTAAATACTCCCTCTGTCTTTTCTCCTGTGAAACTAAAGGAGAGGCATCAAAGTGGGGTGGGGTGGAGGAAAACAGGGTGCTATGAGTAAGTGCAGGAATGTTCTGCTGCAGCTCTGAAAGTGGATATTTAACATGCACAAGCACAGAAGAGCCCTGTGACTTCCTAAAGTAACACAGGAAGAGAGGAAAACACAACCCAAGCATCTTGGCTCTTACGATACTGCTAGATGTGGCTAGTCATCCTGAACCCTCTCCCCTGCCAAAACAAACAAAGTGCTCTGCCCTCTTAAATATATTCTTCTAGAAGGATAATATTTACCACAGATAAGTGTGCCATATGCATTATATATGAAGCTACAACCATCAATAGACTATTCATGCTTTTCTTCCTCTTCACTATGTGAGACAACCCTAAGAAAACAATCTTGATGTAAATGAAAATTAGAAGAGATATAAGGACCACCTAATACAAGCACAGAGGTATTGGTTCAGGGAAAGGTTTTACCCCCAAGAAGCAGCTGTTGCCTCGCTTTCCATCAGAAAAATACTCCCACTTACAGCCTTTCCAGTTTTAGTCTTTGGGTTGTAATAAAGCTCTCTGCTGTTATCTTATTTTGCCAAATGCCTGTGCATAGAAGGAAAGATCCACACCAATGGGGATGGAGTGCAAGCTGGACTGAGTGGGGGTGTTTTGTACAAGGAAAATAAATATAAACATCCTCAGAAGGGAAAGACAGATAAGGGAATACATATTTTATGGAAGTCAAGATGGTGAGCTTAGCTAGACCCAGGAGAGGGACTTTGCTCTTTCCTGTCTCATACTCACTGCCTGCACATCGGATGCCAAGAGGAGGAGGATACAGCCGTAACTTTCCCTGGAAATTCAATTGGGTCTGAAGCTCATTGGGAATTTTTCATTTCCGAACAGATGTTTGGATATCAGATGCACATATAAACCTAAGAAACCCAAATGTCAGCTCCGGTGCACTCTGGGGTTTCCATTGCTCCCAACACCCTTATTAATATAGACTCTAGGTAGAAGAAATGTACAGAAATTTTAAATGACATAATGGAATTTTAAAGAGATGTTCCATGAAATAACCTAGACAAATATTTTCTGTTAGACATTCAATTTTGTTCTCAAACTATCAGAAACTTATTTATCTTCCACCTCTAGTTTAGGACTAATGGTTGAAGATAAATGGAGTGTGATTTTGGAACCTAAATCTAAAACTGTAATTTCAGTAAATGCCACATAGCTGACCTTCAACCATATGATGCATAGGTCAGAGCATGTTTCAGGATCTTTTTAGCATAGAGGCTAATGAAGATTGCATGGCTCACATCCATGTTATATGAATCTTGCCTTTCAAAACAACTAAATAGCTTCTAAATAGCTAAATAGCAACTGCATAGCTCCCTGGGACTGGTCCCTGGCCTGTGCTAAGTCCCAGACTGAGCCTGGCTATTGCTGGGGAAAATGCTAGCTTCCTGAGACCTAAGCAGTGATTTTCTTACAGTGCGGTGGTGTGCAATGCACCTTTGATACAGGCTTGTAGGACTCAACCATAACTAAGTTCAACTGAAATACAGGGTTGGGATTCAGTCTGGGATGGAGATGATTTTTGATGTAGATAACTGGACATTGAGGATGTAGATGTGGAGTTTGGGGAGCAATTCAATTAATGAAACCTTGGTGTCTATTTTAGGGGGAGTTGACTACCTGCCTAGGCTCCCTTGAGCACACTAGGGCCTGATTTGGTTGTCTACACAGAGGTGTCTAGTGACACTTGGAGTTGCCTCAAAGCATCCCATGTGGTCTCCAGCTGTTACTACAGAAAGGAACTTGTCTTCCATGCCCTCACATCCGCCAAGTCAGTACTGTAAGGAATAAGCCATACTTGGCAGGATGCTCAGGATCCTTAGTTAGTACTTAGCATTAACAGTCAGGATACTAGTTAGTACTTAGCAAGCACACTAAGGATCCTTAGTTTACGTCTCAGTACATTAAGGCTTCTAAAATGCCGTAAATGTCAGTGTGAGAAGAGCTAAGCCTTACATACCTCTTGACTATAATGACAGACTAGATTCCTTGCACACCTGTAGACACTTCTTATGGAAACCTTCCTGTGTACGTCTTATGCTTGAACTGAAACTTACCCTATGGGTTGCTCCTCTTTGAAAACCTCTATCCTGAGGGTGTTTCCAGATTATGTATAATGTGCTGGCTTCATCTTCAGTAGAGGGGCATCTGCTTTCTTTTAATGACGGCAGTAATACAGTAACTTGGCAGAGTTGTTCTCCTTTAGGGTTTGGAAGATGTCGTTTCAGTGTTCATCCATTCCTAGGAATGGAATGTCCTGTCCAACTTCCATTCCCTCTGTGGCTGTCTCCCACCTATAAAAGTGAAGCAGAGGGCTTGCTGCACAGGCCGCACACTCTTGCATGAGCACGAATGGTCTCCATACCTTCTTGTGATGATCTTCCACTTAGTGTGGGAGGGAACCCCCCCCCCCAAAAAAAAAAACAAGACACCTTGAATCAGGACAAAGTACTTACTAGGTAGAGACAGATCTGCAGAAAATACTATTCTCTGCAGCTCAAAGTTCTCCTACACATTTGCAGTGAGTATGGTGTGATGACAGCAAGGACAGAGGAGATAAAGGGTAGCGGAGCCGTGAAGGTGTAAAATTCAGGGGGACAGCTCTGGGGTGGGTTGGTTTGCTGCCTGCTCTGTTCGTGTACTGTGACATCTCTTGGGATTCCCAACCTTAAAGTGGCCCTAGAGCAAGGGCACTTTTCATTGCATCTTTACTCAAGCTCTGATGCAATACTCAGAGTTGGAAATCAGGAGGACAGTTTCAGCAGCTCCTCGTTGTTGTGGATATGTTTTAACCCAATGACTTTGAATAATTTTTCTTATTTCATGAATATTTTGGCAGTTTTTAATGTGTGCCAGTCCCTGTTTCTGAAGATCTGCTTCCCTGCTGTGCCAGGTCATCTCCTCACAGCTTGAGTTAAAGTCCATATCTGAGTTTCTCAGGTCAGAAGGCAAATAGAAATGGTAGTAATGTTAAACAGATTAATACCTCACCTTCCTCTGGCTCAGAGGAAGCAAGAGGCCAGCAACTACAGTAGAGCAAACGAAAACTGGCTCAATTTGATAGCTTTTCCCTTCCCATTGGGAGCTGCAGTGCTGCACTGCCAACAGCAGATATTGTTTGGTGAGCGTATAATCAGTGGGGCATCCTCCAGAGATCTGAAATACACTGCATCACCAGCACAACCCAGGGTTGTCCAGGGAAAAGTAAGAGATTCTCTGCTAGTTGGTTTAGTGTCAGTATAGCCAGTAAAATAACAGGATTTGCATGGAAGTTTTTTTGCAATGCATTTACTCATTTTGTAGTAAAACAAGCATTATTTGACATGGCTGGTGGAGTTTTTAAGTTCAGGCATAGGAAGAACCAATTTCTGCTGTTTATCTATAATGCCTCATATGGGATTTGGGCGAAGGGATTTCCTAGGCTCTGTCTGTTTAAAGGTTTTGAAAAACGAGTCTTGACGTTAACCCTGACATAAATGCTCCCTGTTGGGTTCTTCTGTTGTTTGGGATATGTTCTGTCACGGTATTGAATTCCTCCACTGGAGAAGCACATAGGTTAATATGACTCAGAGCTGATGGAAAAAAATAAGCAAAGGCATATTTTTCTTTTTCATTTTTGCTTGCTTGTGTCTGTAGAAAGTGAGGAAAAGGTTTTAATTTGAAGTTTTATCTAATGATAAATAAATTAAATAGTTTTTTTTTTTTTGGGGGGGGGGAAGAGTAATAAAAATTATATCAAAATTCTTTATTTGAAATGTTTCAGTCCAGTTCAAGTGTGGCTGGATAGTGATTGTCTCTTCCCTCCGTGCTAGCACAGTGACTGTCAGTAAGACAGGTTAATGGGGGAATGAATATCCTATGAGTGGCAGTACCGGGGATAAGTAAAAGCATTGCTAGGAAAGATAACCTCCAAACAAATCTATCCCATACTCCACACAACAGACTTTTCCCAACTCCCTTCCCCCTTCAAACGTGAACCATACACTCATCCTTAGTACAAGTAATAGTGAGGCTTTGCAGTTTGCCCTGAAGGTCAACAGAAACGGGCTAGCTCAGGGAAAGAGATCAGACAACATTAAAAGGGAAAAGTTGGCTTTACTTGCAACAGTGCTTCGCTACTTAACAAACACACCCCTGATCTTGCAGGGAGACCCTTGCAGGCAGATTGCAGAATACAAGGCCTAAATTACTGCTTCAAATGAGCCAGACCCTTTAATTTTAATCAGAACCTCATTTTAATTAACTTATTTTCCCAAGAATAAACAATTCCTGAGTAATATTGTAACTTTCCCCCTCCCCACACATACTTCAAAACTGTCAAGGTACACAGGGAAAGTATTTATTAGACACCTCAGTAAGTTACCATGCAGCTTTTACACCGCGACCTTATTCCAGTTTCTTCCCTCTCTTTCCTTTGGTGGTTGACAATTTTAAATCCCAGTGACAGTCAATTCCAGGTTTTCATTTCTGACAGCTCTGACAGCTTTGAACTCTGAGGAGGAAACCAAATCAGAAAAGGAAAGAGAAAGAGAAAGAAAAATACAAAGAGAAAAAAAAAATAGAAGAGAAAGAAAACCTTTCACTTAGAATAGGTCAGAAACCTCTTGGCACTGTCCACATTCTTCTCCAGCACCTTGGCTTCTTACTTCATGTCTGAAAGGGAACAGAAACAGCAGATAATCAACCAACCCCGGTGCACTTTCACAATTTCTGTATAAAATTTCACTTAATGCAATTGTGGCGCCAGGGCTGGGCGCGTGATGGTACCATTCAGAATATGTTTATATAACATGACTGCATGCCACTGCGATCCTTTAAATTCTTTTCTAAGAGCTGTAGTCACTCCAGGTTCACTCATCCAAAACCCTTTATAATCTCAAATATCTCTGTTACTTTCTCCTTTGAGCAGCAGGGCTGGAGACAGGGGGGAAGGGGAAGGGCGGAAAGAAGAGGGGAAATATGTAACTGATGTGGGCACTGGGAAGAGTTTGTTCTTTTCCCCCATTATTTGGGAATATTATTCTTTAATATAGATTCACGGGGATACTAGGAATTTTGGGGAATAAAAGAACATACAGGGAGGATTTGAGAAATCCTTAAAAGCAGTTGCTGTGTTTGTACCATTAGTGCTGGATGCAGTGTAGGTATGAACACATAGATGTCGATGAGACATGCTGATCAATAAGAAAATGAACATGAGCCAGCAGTGTGCACTCGCAGCCCAGAAAGCCAACCGTATCCTGGGCTGCATCAAAAGGAGTGTGACCAGCAGGTCGAAGGAGGTGATCCTGCCCCTCTACTCTGCTCTTGTGAGACCTCACCTGGAGCATTGTGTGCAGTTCTGGTGTCCTCAACATAAAAAGGACATGGAACTGCTGGAACAAGTCCAGAGGAGGCCACGAGGATGCTCAGGGGACTGGAGCACCTCCTGTATGAAGACAGGCTGAGGAAGTTGGGGCTGTTCAGCCTGGAGAAGAGAAGGCTGCATGGAGACCTCAGAGCAGCCTTCCAGTACCTGAAGGGGGCCTATAGGGGTGCTGGGGAGGGACTCTTCATCCGGGACTGTAGTGACAGGACAAGGGGTAGCGGGTTAAAACTTAAACAGGGGAAGTTTAGATTGGATATAAGGAGGAAATTCTTTCCTTTTAGGGTGGTGAGGCACTGGAATGGGTTGCCCAGGGAGGCTGTGAATGCTCCATCCCTGGCAGTGCTCAAGGCCAGGTTGGACAGAGCCTTGTGTGGGATGGTTTAGTGTGAGGTGTCCCTGCCCATGGCAGGGGGGTTGGAACTGGATGATCTTGAGGTCCTTTCCAACCCTGACTATTCTATGATTCTATGTGCCCCGGCTCCAAAGGGCTTGGGATCTTTACATACAACCATGGGGCAGCCAAGAAGGGCAAAGAAGACACATTGGGATGGTGGCTCCTCATGGCTCCATGCAGCCTGCATCAAGTGGTATCTCCTTATCTCTTTCCATTCACTGCTAAGACGCCTCTTCCAGCCTCTCCTTGTTTCTTCTGTAGCTGTCCATGCACACGTTTGTGCATGTGTATGAGCTTAAGGGAAACACCCTGGAATCCTACTGTCACACATTTTTGGTTCACATCCTTCCTGATAATGTCCTTTTTCATGATGCAATGAGAATACAAACACCCCTTACAGTAGGGACTGCTGGCCTGGTGAAACCTCAGTGTGTCAGAGTGGCACGGCATCATTGCTTCTTTATTTTCCCTTTCTTTCTCCATTCTTACTCTGTTCTTTGTCCATCTGGCATTCCACAATGTATTTCTTGGTGATACCAGAGGGTCTATAACAGTATATTACAGCTTGACAGTAAATGAAGTCATGTCAAGTAGACTTTTCTTAGGGAAAATTGTTCCTTATAAAGCATTTTTCTTAATATGCATGCTCTTCGAAGCCTATTAATATGATGTTTAAATGCGTATTCCAGCTTTTGACTCAGCTTGCATAATTTCTTCACAGTTTGCTTTAAAACAATATTATTGCCAGACATGAAAATAAGTGTGTCTGTTTCCAGCAAGAACAATGACAGTCTTTCATTTGGATGGTACATTGCTCAGTCATTTTAACCTAGGCTTGGGGATTAAGGCTTGCAGTTTCTCGTCATGTGTCAAAAAGTACATTAGGCAAGTGAAAGATATTACACTGTGGGGTATGTTACTTATTTGTATAAACAGTTCTTATAGCAACAGCAGTGCTGTATAAATAGGAGTTTTGCAGGGTATGTTGCTGTCACACGTTATAAGAAAATTCATTTCTGAATGAGAAAATAGGCGGGTAGGAACGTGCTATTGTGTAATCATGGCAAAGAAAAATAGTAAAGAATTGTTCTTTCAGAGTGGTACTGGTCATTTCTGTGGAGTTACTGGTTAAGAGAAAAGGGAAAGGAGACCAATCCCATTACTCACATTGCAAGCCTTTCCCTTTGTTAATTCTGTCTGTTGGGACTCAGTTTACCCATCAAAACAGCCTGGCTGCTCTTGAGGACTGCAAAATGCAGCTATCAAGAGTAAGATCATTGCATTGCCAAAGGGAAGGGAAGCATGACTGCTGGTTATTGTTGGGTCAAGATTTTACCCTTTATGCAATACAGAGCTTCGTCTTATAACCCATAGTATACAGCTGCTAGCTGTGCTTGTGAGCACAAAAAGCTTTACACAACCACATTGCACCAGCATTTTCAGGGCAAATAACCGTAGAGACTACATGCATCAGGAAGACACCAACGTTTGAAGATCACTTCTCTTTTTGTTAGCAGCCAAAAAGCTCCAGGCATTAACTTTTACTCAATCTATCCTAAGGGAGCTACTGACTGCACCACCGTGCCTTTCCCCACTTCCCTCCCAGCTCTACAGTCACAGGGCACCATGTGCTGATTCAGCACACACTTCACCTTAAAGCAAGTTTTTGTGTGGATTTCTGGCACAATGGCTCTTTTCTTTCCTTTGGTCTAGTAGGCACTGATTTCACACTGAGGCCTGGATACCTCCCATGGAGGCAACACACAGTGGTATTTCCTTTAGGAGGACAGTTGCTACCCACTGCCTACAGAAAATGTGACATATTCAGCCGCCTTTAAGATCTGCAGTATCTCCAGATTAAAAGCATGGTATGGAGCTATGTAACTGCTATCAGATGTTACAGGAGACTTACGGTTTTGTGTTTGCCACTAGTATTGATCAGGACTTTGTGAAGAAAATCAAACTTTTAGTTAAAAAGAATAAATTCCCAAATGTTTTCAACTAAGAATTTGATTCCCCCCCACCCCCAAGCTGTCAATATGCACTGTGAAATGTTGACAAGAGGGGGGGAAAAATATCCCCTGCTCTTCTAGCTCAATACAACTTTTTTTTTTTTTAAATTCTGCCAAGAAAAATTCAGAAAAATAGAAAAAATTGGACAAATTTTATTTGAAAAGCATTATATTAACCAGAATTTGTTGCGTATTTGCTGTTTGTTTGTTGTTTTGGAGTGGAGCAAGTTTTCTGGAATCTTAAAAACCATTACGGGATATGGAACTATCATTTACACAACTCAATTTACCGTGAGTCGTGGCATATTGGAATTGACTGGGAATCCTCCTTTGAATATCTGATTATCTGGATGTGCTGTGAACACACTGAAAAATAATATGAACTTTAAATGCATGCCTTAATTCTTATCATAGTAGTGCAGGGAAAGAAAATTTATTTCCATGCTGTTTTCTTCATGGGGTTTTTATTAGCAAGTAAACACATCCAGTGATCATTCTGTGGATGTGTATGTTTTAATAGGCATTTTAATAAAGTAATGTAGAATATGTTTACTGCCATTCATTAAGAGTTTGATATCAAAATGTCTTACAACCTGTCTAAATTCATAATAACTGCATACTTGTGAATATTTTAGCTTTGCCTACAACCACCTTGGAGGTTTATCACATTATGCATAGAAAAATATTGTGGGAAAGCACAATAAATATAATCTCAGCAGCTATTCCCTTCAAAGACTTTCAGTTTTATGCATCTTGAATTCTAAATAGGTTTATTGCCAATTATACATGATGATGAAGCAGTAACACAGAGTATATGCCGTATTTAAGCGACTCACACCAGCAGATGCTCTTGTAAATATATTTTCCTTCAAACCAAGAAATCAGTATTGTGAAATCCCCCAGAAGCTTGCTGCTGCACTTTCTCAACTCAAAACTTGTAAGCATTCTCGCTCTTTGATGGGCAGCTTCTTAGAAACTCTGGCCAAAAGCAACTGCAACACAAAGATGCTCGTTTACACCCAGTTTTGCCATATTGCAGTAGTGATGGTGGTACATATGAAGCTCAGGACCAGCTGTGACAACATCCCGCATTGGAACAATATTCGCAGTTTTAGTAATCACAGACAATAAGGCTGGAGGGGACACTGGGAGGGTCACCCAGTGCAACCCATCCTTCCTTGTCTGGCTGAAAAGTGCATAGGGCAACAGGTTACCTTTTTCAGCTATCTGTTTCACACAGCAGATGCCTGCTATCAGATTTCTTCCTTTCTCAACCATAAGTAAGCCCCAATTTTGCTATCTTTACTCCAGTGGTATGCTATTGATGTTGTTGTTCCTGTAGATGCTCTCCTGTCTCACCTCTTTTTTAAACCATTTTCTTTAATATGAAGAACTGGATTTGAAATGAAGCCAAGCAGAAAGGGCTGTTTCACAGATTTCATTTAAATACACGGTGCAAATAGAGGCAGAAAAATAAGGAAGTGTATAATACCTAAATTTACACATCTGGAAGGGACACAGAGACAAATTAAGGTCTTGGTCCTGCAGATGTAAATACTTTCAGTTAAGTTCACTAGCTGGCATGAGCTATTGGGATCTTTGGCTTGGTTAGCTCCAGGCGTACACCTAAGTATTGCTGCAGGTTTGAAAAGTGAAAGTCTTTTCCAGCCTTATATCAAAGTGAAGCTGTGAAAAGGATCCAGCAATGCCTAGTCTTAGTTCAGTGCCTTAACCACTAAACCACGGTTTAATGTTTTTTCCTGTGAAAGGAAAGTTTTCAGTCCTTTCAGAAACAGAAAATATCCACCTGTCCGTTAGAGAAGGTTCAGCTTGTTTTATCATAGCAATTTCATGGTTTGCTTTCACTGTTGTTCTCAAAGCTGGAAAACCAGAAACAGGCTCCCCTGAGACATTAGTCTGTCTCCCTTTGTGACTTGGACGAGGAGTCTCAATGTCCATATTTATAAACACCTCAAAGGGTTAAATGATTTTGAGGATATTGGGAAAGTTTTTATTTGACTCCTCACTACCTGTGGCTGTGCAGTCAAGTCACACAATGCAAGCCCTACATTGCTGCTTGAGTCCCTTAATTCATCCAGATTTCTTTTCACACTTTCACAAGACTCAGAAAACATTAGTCTAGATCTGTGGGAGCAGAGGGCTTCCTATGCCACCAAGTGAATCTTAGAGAAATTTTGATTCTGAAAACATACATGGTCTTATCTAAATATCCGTTTTTCTAATTATAGAGAAGAATAGGACAAAATGTGCCAGAATCTAGAGTAGCAACTGTCAGTTTTTCACATTAGAAATGTGAACAAAATTTTGTATGGAAATTTCAGCCCAAAGGTATAATTTTTTATTCACCCATAATTCTGCACTTTTGCCCTTACATTCCACTTTATAAACTTTACTTGACATTCTGCATACTAACACATCTGATGTTCATGTTCTTAACATCAAATAAACAATAATGAAAATTCATTGCACATCTGAGAGTGTTTCTCATTCAGGAAAAACATGGAAATGCCTTTAAGCGTATCCATATTAAGGACAGCATATAAGCAAATAACTTTAATCTTGTACTAAGTATGTGCTTAAATAAATGAAGATGCCTTTCCAGCCTATATTTTTCACGTTGCCTATAAGCGCATCAGAACTTCTCTAAGCTTCGCTTACTG
This sequence comes from Lathamus discolor, assembly GCF_037157495.1. Taxonomy (NCBI): domain Eukaryota; kingdom Metazoa; phylum Chordata; class Aves; order Psittaciformes; family Psittacidae; genus Lathamus; species Lathamus discolor. The sequence continues at coordinate 1,494,457 of NC_088884.1, forward strand.
GCATAGGAAGGATCTTATTGTTACAAACCCGAAGTAGGAGGTCTAATAAAATTTCCTAATCTGATGAACCACATAAAAAGAACCAGAGCAAATATAATTTTATATCTCTACTGGGGGGAAAAACAGATGATGTGGCTTGAGGTTTGCTCCCCTATCTTTTATTAGGCTGTAACTTATACAAATTATATCAAGCTCTGCAATAAAATGAAGCTGGATTTATTTGTAGGCACAGATCTTCTTACAAAGATGTAATTTTTTAAATCCTGTAGGAAATAGAAGCTGTACATAAAATTGTACCAGATTTGGAAGAAAAGCAAATAAAATACAGATGATGCTATTACAATGTTTTAAGGTATGTATTTATCACATGTTGTCATTTCCCTTACTGAAAGCACACTGTTTCAGGTATTTCAATAAAAACAGCAGTTTTCATACAATCTAATAGCAACAAACTGCGTAAGTGAAAGCACTATCTGAATACACTCATAATAGGACAAATCACTATGCAAAAAAAAAAAAAAATTCTAAAGAAAAAGGAAAAAATAAAAGTATGATTTTGGAAACAATCCAAGCTTTATGTTTCAGGCGTCAGACATTCTCTCACTGATGAATGGGTAGGAGGAAGTTTACCTAGCAGTAATAACTCGGCTCTGATTCATCTTGCTACAGTTTAGGTGTCTAGGTATCTAAAAATTAGGTGTCTAGTCATGGCTAATTATCTATGTTCCTTCTGTAGTCAATAAAGAGAGATAAGCACCTCTGGAAGGTGATTCAATCTACCTATCTCAGGACATTTATCTTGGGATAAAACAAGTCTCTCTCCTGGTGCCTATTTCTGTCTGTTCATTACAGGGGGAGCCTAGGTGGTTAGTTAGATTAGATACCTGACTTGTAGACAACAAAATTTAGGTGAGATGATTCTCTCCATAACTAATTACTCTAAGTAATATCTTGTTGATACTAGGGATAATTTCTACTGATATGAAGACATGATGTTTATCTGTATACCTATGTGAATGAGCTAACAAAGTTTTCCAGATGGTAACAATGCTTTCCAGAAACAGAAATTCACATTTGAATTTGTACTTGCCCAGGTCATCCCTTCCAGTGGCTGTGAACAGTGACCTGTATCTCCCATCTTAATCTGTTGTATACCAGTGAAATGAGTAACTTCCACAACCCAGAATTAGATGCATTCCCATGAGAATTGAAATAGCTGGCTTATACCTCTACAAAACCAGCAGCACCTATGTTCTGCCCATTGTTCAGGATGGAATTAATAGTCTTCTGGATTGTTGCAAAATCCAATATTCTGCTAAACTTCTCAGTAGCCTCAGATGAAAAACGCAACAGTACTCAAAGTGCAACACAGACCTGGCGGTGTCCAAGGCCAGGCTGAACAGAGCCTTGGGTGACACGGTCTAGTGTGAGGTGTCCCTGCCCATGGCAGGGGGGCTGGAACTGGATGATCTTAAGGTCCTTTCCAACCAAAACCATTCCATGATTCTATGATTCACTTCTGCACATGGGTCACACCCTGGTCATCTTCCTATATGCTGTGTGATGTATGGTGAAGAAGAGGAGGCCACACAAAGGGAAGTTCTCTCTCCACCCCCCCAGATCTGTAACAGAAAATATCCTATGGTCTGAAGCACTATGAACAACCCCTATGACACACTCCAAGGCACCCAACCTGTACCTTTGATATCACAATGGTCAGTCTAGTGCAGAAACAACTGATTCTGACTATAGTATGTGTAAACCAAGCAGCAAAGGTGGGCCTGAAAGAATTGATTTTAGGAATATAAACAGATTTTTTGATACAAAGCTTTCTTTTTGTCGTTGAACCCCATAAGGAATTCAACAAAATTTTCCACTCAACAATTTAGCAAAGCTGGTACTGTCTCTGGGATGCAGTTGGTTAATACATGTCACAACTCAAAATGTGAAGAATAGAAAGGTTCAAAGATTTAATATCCCCTATGACATTTCCAAGAAAAGATTGGATAAGGAGTTCCTTTGGCCTCCTTGGCCATTCTAGCACACAGAACTCAAACCTTAGGGATAGCTATTTATTGTCTTCAATTGCCAGGTTAATGGCAAGTTGAGAGTAAAGCAAACATTTAAGCTCACTTCTGGTCTGCACAATTCAGACCCTAACTCCTGGTGCCAAAGAAACACCTCTGTTCAATGGGATGATTTAATCTTGAGTTGGTGTCCTGAGTCTTGTCATCTTATAGCCCATCAAATTACAGACTGATATTGTCTATGGATGTAAGACAAGTTTTGAAAAAAGAGGTGATGAAATTAACTGAGATAAAAGGGAAGAAATACATCCCCTACCTTTCTTATGCACAGGTACTTTGGCTGGATGCAGTTTTATTGTGCCTCACAGCTTGGGGCTCTTGTTTTTCATCCTCCCAGCCATACATGTTAGTCTAACAAAAGCTGTATTCTCTCTCTGCAGAGCATATCTTTCTGTATAAAACTGTAGACATGCCTGTCTGAAAACAATTCGTTCTAGCGATGAATTATAAGAAATGAATTTGTAAAATCTCAGCCCACTGCTTCCTGAGTAGTGTTTTGGTATTGATTCTGTAACAGACATTACTTTGGTTTCTGCAGAATGACAGAGAACTAGCTCATGGCTACTTCTAATTGTGGACATGATTCTTAAAAAGGATAGCTAAATATTCTGCGGAAGAGAGTTTGGGTGTGTGAGCATGTCTGTCACTCAGAAGGAGGTTAAGTTATACAGAGTTGAACAAAAATCTATTACTGCTAATACTTTGGGGCAGGGATAGTCTTTCTGCTCCCAGTTTAATGGTTTAGAGCAATAAGCTTGTGGCTCTTAGCAACTACTGAAACACAAAAGGTAAATAATGGTGTTCATAGCTGGCTCATAGGCCTTTGTTCTACTTGGTAGTTGTTTATTTTGGTGACTCCTATGTACTTCAGTGTTACTGCGGGCCACGTTGTCACTTAGGTACATATTGCAGAACTGGCCCGTTCAAATCAGACAGTGCTACTTGTCATTGCTTTCTGTGGACCAAAAGAAAAGAAAAGTCAGCCTACAGGGCTATTATTCTGGCCTTCCTTTGATCACTGACTTCACTTAATTTAAAATTAAAGAAAGATCAGAAAGAATAAATGCATATTAAATTAATAGCACCTATTCAAAAGGCTTGCATATTGCAGATAACAAAGTAATGTTCACAGAAAAGATAGAGATACAGAATAGGATGGAATTTCCCCTACTTGTTATCATTTTCAGATGTCTGTATTCATGCTCATTTAATCATTACCATAATCTGTATAGAAAAATGGCCATGACAATCTGTATCTCACTATACACACATACACATGCATATTAGTCAGAAAGGAAACACCACACCAGGTTCTTTTCTCCCTTATCTAGGCATTATGTATACAGGATCGTTTGTCCAGGATGCAGACAACCCAAATGTTACCCTTTCTTTGTGCACAGGGTCTTCAAACTTCAATCATCTTTTGTCCTCAGGCATTGCCTAATCACCAGCTAGCAGGTTATATCAGAACTGAAACAAAGCAATGTGTTTTTTTCTATGGAGGCCAGGGTTGAGGGCTCATGCCATGGGGACCCTATAATTGTATGTGTCTGTGGCCTGACTGTCATGATGTTCAAATAAAAGGAAATAGCATGAGTTTTGTTTCCCCCATCAGTCTTATTTACTCCTCTTCAAGTCAATCTGTGGGGTGCTAGAACCAGAATCCTGGGTTTGAGAGCTATAACTGTGGGATCCTAGAGTGTCATTGAAGTTTTCTTTGTCATGATTTCTTGAGTTGACCTGTGTGATTAATACACAGTCATACTGGCATCATCCTTATGTTCTTTTCCCATGCATTGTTTTTATATCATAGAATCACAGACTGGTTTGGGTTGGCAGGTACCTTAAATATCTAGTTCCAACCCCCTTCCATGGGCAAGGACACCTTCTATTAGACCAGCTTGCTCCAAGCCTTGTCCAACCTGGCCTTGAACACTGCCGGGAATGGGGCAGCCACAGCTTCTCTCGCCACGCTCACAGGGCAGAATTCCTTCATAACATATAATCTAAATCTCCCCTCTGCCAATTTAAAGCCATTCCTCCTTGTGCTATCACTAAATGCCCTTGTAAAAATTCTGTCTCCAGACATCTCGCAGGCCTCCTTTAGGTACTGGAAGGCTGCTACTTCTTCAAATTCAGGAGTTTCAGAAACTTCCTGCAATGCTTCCCACATACGTTTTACTCCCAAGTAGTTATTTTTAAATCTGTAAGAAAAATATAAAATATAACTTCGAAGAAGAACGAGCAATTCTTCTACACATGGGCAGCAGTTTCAAGATTTTGAACTATGCCTATCAAACTACCAGAACTGTTATTCTGGCTTCCCTCCTCACTGCCTTTGTTTTATATGGTACTTATTATTATTCATTTACACAAATAACAACTGCAAAGACCAACAAACAGAGTTCTTTACAAAGAACATGTGTTCCTCCTGTCCCAGGAAACAAAGGCAAATGACACAAGAAGAAAAACAAGTTCTACCTGTGTCTGCTTTATTGCGCTGTTCTTTATTGGACATTTTACCTGTTTCGTGACAAAATGTAGCACCTTGATCCCCTTGGTAAATAGTCACCTCTCTTACATCTCTCCAAGTTTCTCATTTATCTGGATATGAGCTGCAGTATCAGTTTTCATTAGATTTTCTGAGATTAAGCTCACACAATGGAGGAAAGTTATGGCATTTGCTGCATCACGGAACCAATCCTTCTATTATATATCCTTTGAGCGTGAAGCTCCAGCCTATGTCACACACTTGGTGGATTTACAGCCAACAGTCTCTTCTGTTGTGATCCTTGCCTCAAACTGAGCCAGTGGATCCCCACAGACAGGGCTGGTTCAGAGCATGCTGGGTCTCAGGGTGATAAAAAAGCTGTTCATAGGATTGAAAACTGGTGGGACCAAGGGATGAACTTAAGTGGTGTGAGTAACTCAGCGCACAAACTGTTGTGTCTGGCCATTCCTGTAGATCAAATTCATGCTTTGGATTCAAAGTGTCTTGAGCCTCTTTGGTATTCCCAGCCCCAAAACATGAATCAAAAAATTACTTTCACCACCTTAAAGCAGCGATATTTTGAGGTGTCATGTTAAAGATGTCAATGGAGCCTTTACGACTGAAGTAAACAAGACCAGGTTCAAGGTTGTTATTTTGCCAGCAGTGATTTTGAAGGAAAGGTAGATCAAGGTTCTGTACAGTTTCGTACTGTATAAACCTCCTTGATTAAGCTCTTTTCATTTTCAAATTACTTAATTACCATTCCTCTTGCTTTCAAATCAAAATGTGCGACAGCTTATCTCATTCATATGAGAAGGCTAGTAAAGAAGGAGATAGCACCAGGAAATTAAAAAATAAAATAATGATAATGCCAGTCGGCCTCAAGAAGAGAATGAAAATTGACTCTTACTAGTGTTATGTATTAATTACACTTACCCTTATTTAATGTTCCCATTACATTATACAGAGCAGTGCTCAGTAACCCTAGTGTAAATATAGGTCTTGTCCACAGTGTCAGTTAAAGGTTCCCTTCTACACTCTGCCGTCTTAAAGAAGCAAATTTAATTTATTCTTGATTTATTCAATTATATTATGACATTCCTGTTCTTTGAAAAGGATTTTATTCTTTTGAACAGCATAAATATTTATTTCCATAGGACAGCTTGGGCCACATTTTCAGCTGACATAAATTTCAGATTAATCTGCAATACACATGTAGGAAACTAAAGGGAGATTGATTCTAGTTTTACTGATTAAAAAACCCCAGTGTTCTGTCAGAAGCATGTTGAGAAGGGATTTTTTCCAAAGGCTGTTGAAAGTTTTTCAGTAAGTGTTGGGACACAGATATTTTAAATTGATTTTTTTTAACATTTTGGAGTGTAGTAAAACTGAGTTATTTTTTTAGCATAAACATTTTCTTCAACGGAAGAAGCAGTCAGTTGTACCTAAATGATTAATGGTGCCACCTCCAGTTAGCCAAATTGTTCATCTGATTAAAAAAATTAGTTTTGGTTAGTACTATAGCACTACATTTCAATATTTTCTATGGATATGTTTTTTCCAGAAAGTTTGTTTTATTCCTAGAAGTTTTCTGCATATTTATTAGAGACAGCATATGTAAGAAAAGTTACCATACTTGAAATAAATCTAGAGTACATCATAGAATGACTGAAAGGTGGTGTGCAGTCCCTGATGATTTTTTTTACATTTTCTTTGTTTTCTGCTTTTTTTTGGTGTTTTTTATTATTAAAAAATAATACCAATTTTATTATTATTTTTATTATTTTGCCATACCTCTCTCCCCGAAAAAGCTTTTTTAAAATCATGTTTTACATCTTGCAGAAAACTAGTCTACTATGAAGATACCCCAGCTAACAGGAACTTCTGTGCCTAAACTTACAATAAAGAAAACATGCTATGTAGAATAGCTAAGGTTTTCCATTATTCTCATAAACACTGGTGTGGAAGGGATCCACCACACTCTGTGAACACAGCTCTCATCTTCTTCAGTAAAATCAGGTCAAACTTATTCAGTTTGCTAACTCTAGCAATTTTGTCACTTACTTGATAAAAACTCTTTATATATATATATATATATATATATATATATAAAATCTTTTCTCTAGTGAAAATGCCCTGTAGACTTTCAAAAAAATTGATCACCTCTTCTGTTACATTATTGTTCAGGACTGAATTTTTGTTGCAGAATGGATGGTTCAGAAAAGTAAATAGCTTAAAGCTTTTTATACAATTCAGACCATGCTGGTAGCCAGTAAGGTTGATTTTGATTGCTAAATTCACATTTTTAACAACTACTTCAAACTTTTTCCCCCAGTGCCTAGATTTTCTCTCTAATTGCTTATTTCTACAAAGATATTTGTTTTCCAGGGTGATTATGCTGATTCATGATGAAAGAGCAGTAGGGATCAGAAGCTGGCCCATCGCTAACATGAGCATCATTTATCAATGTTAGTTCCTGAGCATACTGCACTTTGTATACATATTAAGAAGTTACAAGTCCACTGCAAATCTATATCCTGTTTGGGCTAGGCTTAAAAATCAATAGAGTTGGTGAAGTTCCTCTGTCTGTGACCTCCTAATACTGTAATTACAAAGTCACAATGGATGTAATTGCTCTATAAAACTTCCACATACCATGGAAGTACATAATCACTGAGAATAAGATTGACAAGGTATATTTTGTACATTACGAAGTTTTTTTCCTCAGGACAGTAAGGCTCCATTTAGGGTGTGTTGTGGCAGGAGGACTGGGTAATTTTTTCTTCCTGGAATGATGAAGTGCAAACAGTTCTCTCTTTCAGTACTGGAGGTTACAGGTGTGCCACCATGTTATCCATATCACCCTACAGCATTCTTCGCAGCTATCATCATGCCTGTAAAATAAACTAGGCTCTTGCTCATGCCCGAGTATGTACACTGTTAAAAATTTACTGTCACCCCCTGATTTATGAACCTGCTTTGCAAAATTCTGAGCTAAATAGTAGGTGACACGACTCTCTGAGTAGTTTCAGCTCTTTTCTCCCATACTACGATAATGTGATGTATGTTGTTTCAAGAAGAGTCTTTGCTCGTATATCCAAGGATTGGTGATTATGGCAGAGCCATCTCTAAGAAGTTCAGTGAGTGATGGATCTCAGATGGCTAGGGGATTCAGGATGAGGGCAGGTTTTGAGTATTTACAGAGATTAGCTATGTAAAAACTGGTTTACCACAAGTTTTCTTCGAACACTTCCTACTTTATTTTACTATTTTTATGGACAGGTTTCTTTCTTGCTAATGCTGAATCACAAATGGGTTTCTTTTGATATGTATGGGAATTTTGTTGGAGACAAAATATGGCTTAAAAAGTACATGCAGCAAATAGTTTGAAACAAATTCATGAAGCACTGGGAGAAGCGTCTGTTGTTCTTTTTTGACAGACCAGGTCAGTCACTGTCAAAGTCCACTTTCTGATAACACACAGAAATCAGTCCTTCTCACTCAAGCATTCTTTTTCATGGTTCAGGTAAAGTTCTCGTATAAGGAGAAACTCACAAATACTTCAAATATAAAATAAACATATGCACTTAGTGGGATCCTGCATTAGGAAGATTCCCATTAGGAAGGGTGCTCCCCAAGTGCAGTATGATGGATGTCCTTTTCTCCTGTATCACAGGACCAGCACACCACATGGCTGCTTAGAATATGGTCAGACAAGCACCTAATGTGATGTGCTGTGTTAGCTAAGTGTTTCCACCTTTTAGCTTTACACTTGGCTTCTTGCACAACTGAGCAAGAAGAGAGGACAAGACTTCTTTAGGAGAATGGGAAGCTTGGTAAGACTACCTTCCACTGCCTAAAGGGGATACGGAAAGATGAACACAAACTCTAGCCAACCTTGTATTAAAAAAGGTCAAAAGGCAATGCAGATATTGCAAGAAGAGACATTTAAAAACATAGAAGCAGCTAAACACTGGAACAGTTTGCCTGGAGGAGCTGTGGGGTTTTAAAAACTAATGGACAAGGCTCTGAGCAACCTGATCTACTACAGGAAATTCAACTAGAGATTTCCTAAGGTCATTTGCGGCTTGACTGTGTTTTTATGTTAAGAAATAGCATTCATGTAACATAACCTCTTATTGCTAGAGCTCTGATCTGGAGAACAAAACCAATATCCAGTACTGTCAGAGACAAAGAGAAAGTATGGTCAGATACAAATTGTAAAGAGAAAAAGCTGTGCAGTTATGTTGACATCTCTTACTGCAGATCCAAACTTGACTTGATTTCTGCTAGATCCACATTTGAGTCAGTTCTGTAGAAATATTTACAAACGTAACCTTTTAAGACAGATTTTGTAAGGATATGAAGACTCCATGAACCTTTACTCTGTGTTTGTGAGATGCCCACAGTAACCTGTGAACTCTGGCAAATTCCAGCTCATTGGACAAATTCTGTAAGAGGTAAACTCCAAAAGGAAACTAATTTCTAGGCAATTTTCCCCTAAAGATAGATATCTGAATAGATAAAAGAGAACCAAATAATGCACTTTGAGGAGCTCTGCAAATGAGAATCCACTTTTTATCTCCTTGTGTATCTATGTATCTATCTACTGCATACTTGTATACTCCCTTTATTATGAATGAGCTTATGCATAGCACATACCCAGAACAGCAATTTATACAGTTCACTTGATTCCGTTCTGTGGTTGCATTCCACCTAAGGATTATGATCTTAAATACATATATAGGAAAGTGTGAGTCAATGAGTATGCTAAAACCATAGTTACAGAGAAGATAAGTGTTCTCCTTCTGTCAAATACTTCTACCTTCTAGCTCTTGTGCACATATTTTCATATCTGAATCAGTTTCGGTAAAGTGTTCCAGCTTCGCATTTGTCAATATTGCAGAATGACTGCATCAAAATTCATTTTATTTCACTTTTTTTTTTCCTGAGACCTTGGCTCGGTTGTAATTCTATGCTAACTACTGTGGAACCATTACAAACACTGCATTTATTTATTATATAATAATGTACAGTTATAAAGATATTAACAATATTATAACTTTAATAAAACAAGCAGTGTGGTAAAGAAAACGGGCAGGTAGCCGATTTGTCAATGTCTAGTGTTCATTAAATAAAACTTTATCCACACAGCTCAGAACGTAACCCTAACTTAAACCCTTTGTCATCAAAATAATGATACCTTTGAGATGGAATTTAAGGATGAGATAGATACAAGCTGGATTCTGTGTCATTAAAACTTCAAATAATCCACAAATGCTTCTTAGGACTAAGGGAGTTACACTGGAATGACCTCAGATGAGATTCTGACCTCAAAATTCCTACAGTAAGCCTTGGGAGGGTGTGGGTAGAGATCTTATTTTGTAGAAAATGTAAGTTATTAGTGATTTTTGAAGCTTATAGGGAAGAGCAGAGTCTCAGCCATTTGCATCTTAAAAATCTGGCCTAAATTGCCTTGGGAAAAATACCCTCAAATTGTAGGACTTGTAAACTTATAGCTGTTGAAATTCCATATGGATTGGAATGATAATAATGACAATACTAATCCTTGTGGGTGTTAACATCTTCAGGTGAAATCCTTATCCTGGTCTGGCCTTTATTGCCCTATTGACTTATTTGCACTGTTAAGGAGTCTTAGAAAGTCTAGTACAGCTGTGTAAATGGAGTTGAGGAGAATGGAAGATAAAGCAAGATTTCCTCCACATGGGCATGGTGGAAAGCAGATGCGGTATCTAAAAAGGGTCTTCTTTGCAAGAAGGAGTAAGGCTGCTGGGATGGAAAGAGACAGCCAGGCAGGAGGGGAAATTCAGAGCTTTGGTAAGAGTACGAAGAGCTCTGCAACTTGCTAAGCCTGGTTTCACCAGGGAGAGGGTAGCAGCCACAGGGAAGGAGAGTGGGGAGTCTAACCCTAGTGGAGTAACGCATTTCCCATGTTTTTGCTGGCATTTGGCCCTTGGCAACTTTCCCGACTGGTTGTCTGAGTCACAGCAGTTCAGCCTCTGTCCGGAACAACTCCAGCCAGGTCTGTTCTGATTGACCAAATGTCAATGATTTCCTTTATATTTTTTTGGTGTTCTTGTTTTGGTAACTTCTATTCATGGAGGAAGTCTGGATCTGATAGATTTCCTGTTTCATTTCCTACCTGTGTTTTATGAGTGAACATCTTTCCTTGTTCTCAAGCAGCAAGACTCCAAGCCACTTCCCTTATGAGATGATTTTTGCCATCCTTTTGAATTCCCAGCAGAGACACTAGGAAATACTTTTCTGTAGGTATGAAACACAGTTATGTCTGAAAGCACAGACCCTGTGTAAAAGAAAGAAAAAGAAAGAAAAAAGAAAGAAAAAAGAGAATTAAAAAGTGTGTGAAAAGTTCATGAAATATAGTATGTTGGATACTAGCTTAGATTAGTTCTTGAATTACTGGAATATATTTTGTTAATAGTCATCTTACCCTTGGTCACCTGCATTGAACTTTCTCCCTGCAGTTATTATTTGAATAGAAAAAACAGCTACAAAATAAACAAAAACTGTATTATTTTTTTTGAGAAATAAAGAAGCAGCAGTATTTGGAAAAAGGCTGTTTTAAGTTTGGGTTCAATTTTATATTTGGGTTATGGTTTGGTTTCAGATGAAATTTTCATAGAATCCCAGACTGGTTTGAGTTGGAGGGAACCTTAAAGCTCATCCAGTTCCAACCCCCTGCCATGGCAGGGACCCCTTCCACTAGAGCAGGTTGCTCCAAGCCACATCCAACCTGGCCTTGAACACTGCCAGGGATGGGGCAGCCACAGCTTCTCTGGGCACCCTGTGCCAGTGCCTCAGCACCCTTACAGGGAAGAACTCCCTCCTAATAGCTAATCTAAATCTCCCTTTTTTCAGCCTAAAGCTACTCCACACTGTCTTGTCATTACGTGCTCTTGTAGAAAGTCCCTCTCCAGATTTCTTGTCAGTCCTTTTTGGCACTGGAAGTTTGTCCTGGTTTAAGCCCAGTCGGCACACAGCACTGCACCAGCTACTAAGAAGGAGAAAAATGACTGTTACTGCTGAATGCAGGACAAAGCTGCTTTGAGGTCTCCCAGGAACCTTCTCTTCTTCAGGATGGACAACCCCAACTGTCTCAACCTGCCTCCATAGCAGAGATGCTCCAGCCCTCGGAGCATCTTTTCGGGCTCCTTTGGACTTGCTTCAAGAGGTCCATGCGTCTCTTGTGTTGGGGACCCCAGACCTGAATGCACTACTTCATCTGGGGTCTTGTGAGAGTGGAGTAGAGGAGGAGAATCACCTCTCATGACTTTCTGATTCCATTTCTTTTGATGCAGCCCAGTGTATGGCTGCCTTTCTGAGTTTTAAGCACACACTGTTGGGTCATGTTGAGCTTCTTAGAATCATAGAATAGTTAGGGTTGGAAAGGACCTCAAGATCATTTAGTTTCAGCCCCCCCTGCCATAGGCAGGGACACCTGTTCTTGTCAACCAGCACTCCAAGTCCTCTTCAAGGGTGCTCTCAATTCATTTTCTGCCCAACCTGTAGTTATGCTTGGGATTGCACTGACCCAGTTGCAGGACCTTGCACTTGGCCTTGTTGAACTTCATGAGGTTTGCACTGGTCCATTTCTCCAGCCTGTCAAGGTCTCTCTGGATGACATCCCTTCTCTCACACAGCTTGCTAAGGGTGCGCTCAATCCCATTGTCATGTCATTGACAAAGATGTTGAGCAGCACAAGTCCCAGTACTGACCCCTGAGGAACAGCACTTGTCACTTTATTTTAATGAATTTTCCCCATTGGTTCTTAGTTATTATCTTTAAATGGGCTGGTATCATCTAAAGCTTCTCGGTTGGTTTGTGGGTTTTCTTCTGTTGGTTGGGGTTTTTCTGAACTGTCTTTTGAAACCACAAAATAGCCTGAACTTCAATGATAAAAAAGTTTGCAATATATTTTTCAGTTTTATCCAACTGAAGAGCAGAAAGTTCATTGTTTTGTACTCCTAAGATGGGGAGAAGGCAGGCAGATCACTTGAAGAGGATGGATCCAATTACATCCTTACTACAATATAAATCCGTTAACTTTAGTACTTATCCCTGCTTTGCATTGCTACACGAGATGAAACTAGATTCTCAATGCACTGAGGAATATTTCTTATAATGGATCATATGATGAAAACTTTCTCCTGTGTATTCAACAAGTGACTTTGTAGAATTCACACTGAATCCACTTTATTGAATCACTGTTTCCTTAGGTTAGTTTTTAACATATAGTTGCATCTAAGTTTGAGTTTAATGTAGGCTTTGAAATGCTGAATTTATATTAATGAAAATATTGTATTATATGACACCTCAGAAAAGATTTTTAAAACAGTTGTGACACATGAATGAAAACTGATGAGTTTTTCCCATGCAAATATATATTGTGGTGCTCTCCAATTCTTTCTCTCAGTGTACTTTTTCTTACAAACAAATACACACTTCAGGAACTCTACTAAATCAAGTCATTATTAATAACTCAGAAAATATTATTTCAAATCAACTAAGATTTTTTTGAGCTAATGATATCAGAAAGAGACAATTTTTCCATGTATTTATTCCTGTCAGACTTATTCAGAGGAGCTATTTCATATTTCATATCCAGAATAACCATTGATTTCATTCTGGTGTGCATGTGAAGTTCCTTTTATCACCAGTGGGAGTTATATATTCACATTAAGTTGAGAACAGGCCCTGATTCATAGCCATTTTTCTTCAACTATAACTGTAATATCAGAAATATACTAGGTGTTTTTTATTTTCTTTGAAAAATATATATTTCATAGGAAATTCTGCACAGACTTAATTACTGTTCTTTAGAGCTGCTTGAAAAACTCTCCAGGTACCTTTTTCATTATATTTTTCATAAGAAGATAAAACCTTATTTTTTACTAACTAGGCTCCCTCTTAGCTGCTATGCTTTCCAATTCATCAATTCTTTTACTTAGACACCAAAAATCTTGCCTGAGCAATACTACATCCTATATCCATACCTGACCATTTAAGTCTTTGCCCTAGACCTATGGAAAAGCTCCCACTTACCCTGCTGACTATGGATCAACCCTGCAATAGACCTCACATCAAAATTCAGAGAATTTGGTGTTAGCGTGGATGTTCCGTCTTTTCTGAGAATGAAGCAAACGGAAACCCCGCATCTAGATATTTATTTATATTTGTCTCTCTCGTTGATTTTCTTAGCTGTCGAGTCAGTTTTTCCATTGCTACAGTTTCCCCATACTTTATTCAATTCAGTCAAATTCAGCAATGCATTTGGAACTCTTTGTTTCAGATATTCCCACTACAAACCATGTTGGGAATGTTGGCCTACAAGTAGCAAAATACTGAAGTTTGAGTGTAATTTACTACAGTCTTTGACCTAGACCAGTAAGATCACCATTAATTCTGGAGGATAATTTAGTTACTTACAATTTGTAGCATTTTATTGCTTTTATTCCACTATTTTCTGTTCAAATTCCATTTTATTTTAATTTTTTTTAATAAATCTCTTCAGTTTACCAGTGTGATAACTAAACTTGTTTAGTAATATACTGCAGTGTATATATATGTTTATATAAATATATATTTATGTATTTAAAATGCTTATTTGGGGTACACAATAATCTGGATTTTGGAACATGAATGGTATAAGGAAGGAAGAACAACTTCTGTGTTCTCCTAATTTCAGCACATTACCATTTGCATTAAACCAATATTCAAAGGCCCTGTGTAATAGTCTAGTAAAGTTGAATTCTGCTTTATGGGTACAGACAGCCCAAAAAGATTAGAGTTTAATCAAAGAGTTTATATAAAGTTTACCATGAAAAAGTAAAGATGGTGATGTTTGAAGAGGCTGATCCATGGTCACAAAGGAGTAGAACTGAGGAGACAGATCAGTTCTTCAATGTGCTGGTCCAGGGCTTTGCCAGTGGCTGATCGTGCAGACACCAACAGAAAGGAAGATGTTCAGTCCGTATTTGAACTTATAAAGTGCTGTAACACTGGCTCAAAAGGAAACCTCAGCAAAACTAGATATCAACACAAGTCCCTACTTTGTTTTGTTAAGAGCTGTAATTAAAGGAATATTTATATAAATATACACCTATATATATTATATATAATAAAACTATATATATTATATGTATAATAGATATATATACATATTTATTTCCAGCTAAACTGACAAATGTGCATTTCTGTTTCTTATTTCACTGCTTTCACTGTCATTTTTTCTGATTCTGCTCCATTGATTTTTAACTGGTTCTTTTCACATTTACATTTTCATTACTGCTCTTCAGAGAATCTGGTAGGTTACAAATGTGGAAACATTCTGTAAATGAACTACATAATCTGTGAATAAATTGCAGTTTCTTCAGAAAACACTAAATGAATCATCTAGAAAGACGTACAAGAGATTTCCTATTTTCATAACCTGTATTTTTTATAAACTCATAAATATTTCACCCAGCAGACATAGATGACAGAATGGAATTGCAACATTTTACTAAGTCATTTGACCTCTATATTTTTTGCTCTTAATTATAGGAATAAAAGCTTATGGTGGTTATTATCCTCATAAAAGAACCCCTTTCTCTCCTGTCCTTTTTAATCCCTCACTACAAATTCTTG
The DNA here is from genome assembly GCF_037157495.1 of Lathamus discolor. Taxonomy (NCBI): domain Eukaryota; kingdom Metazoa; phylum Chordata; class Aves; order Psittaciformes; family Psittacidae; genus Lathamus; species Lathamus discolor. The sequence goes on from NC_088884.1 coordinate 1,509,703, forward strand.
CGACTTTTTTCCTTCAAGGTTTTTCCCAGTCTATCAATATGTTTTCTGAAAAAGTACATGGCAAGTGGCAAAATGCATTAGAGCTATTACTTTCATCAATTACTTAAATTCCCAAACACTGAACTTTTAAGAGTTTCATGTCCTTTGGGTTATGCGAAGCTTGGTCTGTATCAGAATACAGTGAAGACAAGCTAATAGCACTGTGTTTACCTACTTCTATATCTGATTAATCACACAAAGACCCCAAATGATAGTCAGCTGTAAACATTACTAAAAGCTACTGGTTGGCACCATTTGTTTTAGCTGGGGGCACCAAAGGAAATGTTGTTTTTTTATTCATTAAAACATATACCAGAATTAGTTCAGCTTCTTCCAATCACTGATGATTAATGAGGTTGTATTAAATAATTTATTATACAGGTGAGCTCTTCTGTTTTCACATACAGCTCTTCAGTATCATGGGAGTAAGTGGTCAATTTTTTAAGCTACCATTTTACCCACGTTCTTTCAAAATAGTACAGCATGTACCTAGAAAATATATTGGAGATGCGGTTTTGCATGCAAATATGAACCTACATGCAAAGCAAAATGTCATTTCCTATGTGTGTGAACACAGTCATAAAAATCTTCCTTCTTATTAAGAAGGCCTGTGCTGCGTACAGCTCCACTGAACTCCCAGTTTGGTTCCACAGTCTCTGCCCATGTGAGAGGGCACGTGCCTGCATGTTACAGCCTGGGGAAAGCAATGGCATAATCCTGTGTGAATATGACCATTAAGATCTAATGAAAGTAAAAGTGATTGAGGGCTGTAGCTGTAAGACCTGAGAAGAAGTTTCAGGCTCTGCTCCATTGAGACCAAGGGTTCACACAATGCAGTTGAAACCCTTCTGATGCTAATGTGTGTCCTGTGTTTGGGAGGAATATGCGATTGCAAATGTGCCTTAGACTTTTGTTTGCATGCATAGGCTCTCAATACTTGATCAGTAATGGGTTTTGGGGAACCCTGGGACAGCACTTCAGATGTTTTCATAATGAGAGTGAGATCATGAGTCCAGTGAAGGGAACAACATCACCACCACAGGGAAGTCTTATATTTCACCCAGCATAACTGGATTTTTTTTTTTATCTACCTTTCAAAAACATATAAAAGAACTTTCTTTCCATTACCAAAAGCTCTGACCAGGTAAAGTATTATTTCTATCATCAGTGGGCTGGAAAATTTGGGAAGTTATTTGTTAATGAATTACAGACTGTGCAGCATCTATATATGAGTCCCTTGGAAGCTAATTATATACACATATAGACATACACACAAATACTCTTTTTCTATATGTTCAAGAAATTTGGACTCAACTTCTTTTGAGACTCAGGTGGTGTTTGAAAACATCAACTGGAATTTCCATTTTGATCCTGTGTAGGATTTAGCCACCTGTACATGCATAAGCACAGAGACCACCTATGAAGCTCACCCAGAGAGATTTTATAATGAGGATAACTCATATTTTTTAGTGAAATTATGGTATGCAACATTTCTGCTAGAAACAGGTGTATTTACTCTATCTTTAATCAAATGACTACCCTCATATTCAACCAAAGAATGCCTCTGAGAAACAGAATGCTTTTCACAAAGCCCAAATAAATTATTTCTAAGAAAAAAGAGGCAAGAAAGCAGATCTTCCGCCATATCTGGTCACAGTCCTTGGCCTCTCAGCTGATGCTGGTGATAAATTTGATGATAAAATCAGGAGGGACTTTCACAGGGGAACTTTGCCTTTAAAGCAGCTATGTAAGACTCAAACCTCCTTACACTGCAGATCTGCTGATCCCTGTTGTCTCACTGTGGTTACATGTGCTGACTCCAGTTTCAGAAATAATTTCTTAATCACTTTTGGCTCATCTTGGTTTTTCACATTGCAAAGCCAGTGCAGCTGTGGAAGGATGGACCAGATTCCATTCTCCCTCACACCTCATCAACATCAACACTAATTAAGTTCTAGGTTTGGGGCCAAGTTACACCCTGAGATACAAACGGCCTCCAGACTGGGGCAAGGACTTTTCTCATTATTGGTTCAGTGCATGGTATGGTGTGGTTCATGGGTTATGTCTGAGATTCCCAGGAATTACTGCAGTAGAGATAATAAATAGCAATGTTCTATAAGTTAAGTAAATTAAGGTAATTCCTTCATGCACAGCAGTGGGGTTAGGGTCAGCAGGCCTACTTTGTGTTTATATGATTCAATGCCTTGCAGTCCTGGTCTCCTGTCCAAGGTGGAGAACATGGTAGAGCCCACTCTGATGTTCTCTTGTCCTCATGCAAAGAAAAGCAGAGGGTACAGAGAAGCGGTTCGTGTTCACGTGTCATTCTGTGAGTTGGGAAGTACTGTCATGTCTCACAGCACCTTTTGTAGCTACTGAATCTCTTTGCTAAGAAGCTAATTCTTCTGTTTAACACATTCCGCTGCAAGCTGCTTCTTTTACTCTGCAAGGCTTCCTTCTTCAGCAAAACAAATGACCTGCTCCATTAAATACTTCAGACCTGTGATACCTTTCAGGGTTTTGTTTAGTTGAAGCAGACAAGTCCTCATCCAAGTACAAACCTGGCTCTCCCTCTCTCTCTGTCTTTCCTTGCAGTGTTACTTGAGTCCCCATTTTGAAATGCCGTAATAGCATGGAATAACTATTTAGTTGAACACAATTACACAATTGTGTGACAAGACAAATGTAATGTAGAGCACAGGAGAAATGTGATCCTAAACTCAGGGCATCCATTCTGCACCAGAACAGTTGAGAGCTATGTAGTTTTTGAAAGCTAGTCTCCTCTTGACAATTACCTTCAATTAATGGTACACTGCACTAAGCAGAAAATAAAAACTATGCCATTAAATCCTTTGGTGCAGGTTGGAAGGGTTCCAGGTTGGCTCTAAACTACCCTAAAGAGCCTGTGTTCGTATTACATAGTTATAACTTTACAGGTCTAAAAGAATATGAATCAACAGTCATTTATGCTGTCCCCTGCACTTGACAAAGCTTATATCTGAGAGCTTAAATCATGATGTAGCCAGAGGCTACAGAAGGCTGTTTTGCACTGAAAATATAAGCCTGTCCACAAACATTTCCTGTTACCTTAAAACCAACTATGCACTATACAGGTACTTTTTTCATTTTTATATATTATTTATTATATTATTTATTATTTAATTATATTTATATTATTTTATCTATAGAAAGAGTGAAACTGCACTTGTATTTTGGAAAGTCTTTGCTATGAACTTCACTCTGGAATCCATGTACTTGAAACCAGGCTTTTTATTTATGTTTTCTCTGAGGAGAATGGCTTTGGGTAAGCTATTCCCCCTTAAACAGGGTAAATTTAGATTGGATAAAAGGAAGAAATTCTTTCCTGTGAGGGTGGTGAGGCACTGGAATGGGTTGCCCAGGGAGGTTGTGAATACTCCATCCCTGGCAGTGTTCAAGGCCAGGTTGGACAAAGCCTTGTGTGGGATGGTTTAGTGGGAGGTGTCCTTGCCCATGGCAGGGGGGTTGGAACTGGATGATCTTGAGGTCCTTTCCAACCCTAACTATTCTATGATTCTATTCTATGTGAATGAAAGAGTGATCAGCCAGGACTGGTGTCCCAGAATGCACCAATCCACGTGTCCCAGCTCCATCTTAGAGCAAAGGGAAAGGTGGGATCTTTGGGAGTTCTTGTCATCTCCCAGCTGCCCCTTTTGTCCTACCTTGGGTGGCCTTGGATGTGTGACCATTTTGATGTACTGAAAGGTCAAGAGGGTTGGTTGTCCAGGATAAAGCTCATCCAAAGGTTATGGAGAAACAGGTGAGAGATGAGAAACTGTGCTCTGAAAAAAACAAAGCCCCCTGATCTTAGTTGTCTCATTGGCTTTAGGACTTAGACGTTTAGGAAATAAAGTGTTTTCTAAGTTGCAACTTGGCAAAAAAGAAAAAATGGAGTATTTTTTACCTAAAAAATAAAAATAAAGTTTTCTTCAGTTTTCATGCAGAAAGTTTGGTTTTTAAAATCAGACCCACTTGTGGTTTGGTTTGCATTTGTTAGTTTTTAATTAGACTTTTCAGTATGTTGAATAAATGTAAACATTTTCTTCTGACATGTTTAGAACAACTCTAAATATCTTCTTTAATAAATTAAGCACCAAATGGTGGAAGCTGTTCCTGCTTGTCACTTGCACTCAACCTGATGATGAAGGTAACCTTGACTCCAGAGATGCCTGCCTGGTGCTCAGAACCTTCCATTGCTATGTCTTGAACAGCAGATAAGCTGGAGTATTCTTTGGGCTACGCATTTTTGCACTTTGGCTGCAGTAAATATCTGTGAAAAAGAAGGACGACAAGGTGTGAACCTCCCTGAGGTATTGCTGAGTCCTCCCCACTAAGTCACTGACAGTGACTTGGAGTATGGTTGGATACCAAGTCCTCCCCAAGACATGGTTTAACATCCAGAGAACACAGGATTGTTGCCACAGACCAACTCAATGGTCTGGTGTCTGTCCTCTCTCTGTAAAGCATATCTAAGATGTCCCCAGGGAAATGAAGTACATTTCACTTGAGTGTTTCTCATGTGGGAACACAAAGTCCTTCAGATTCTCCCAGCAAGCAGTGTGAATTGTTCATAACAGGTTATTGTGACATTCGTCTTAAGCTCCTGATGCATGCTTTCACTTTTTTCTTACTCTACTATGGCAACATTTCAGCTTTCCTTGTTTCTTTTTACCCACCCATACAAGAGGTACAATGATTTCTCCTCATGCTTTTCTATGATGCCCAGCCAGTAATTTTTGGCAGCTATGAAGGGAGACCAGTACGTTTATCTCCTTGAGGCATTGTAAGGCTTTACTAACATCCCTCATAATTTTGTGATATTTGGAAATTAACTCTTTAAACAGTGAAATCTTATCGATAGTCTCTAGAATGACAGTTGTTTCATTGTATAACGTGACAGAGTTCAACTCTCTTGTTTCCCTAAAACTCTTCAGAGACAAACATTACTTCAAGTTAACCTTTAATCACTAACACAGCTTCATTTGGCCTCAAAATATCCAAGCTGTTTAGAGTTTTGCTTCCGAAACACATGATTATTCAGACCCAAAAAGAGAAAGATGTGCTCAGTGCACAAGATGTCAAACTGAGATTAAGCCCACTAAGGTCTACAAAGCCTACTGCAAAAACGATAACTATCTTTGTCAAAATCCCAAGCAAAAACATGTACGTCAAGTGAGATTGTTGATAAAATATGAATATCAGGGCAAGAGTAAGTTGTGGGTTTGTTTCAAAGAAGTTTTTTCCTCTGAGATGCAAAAATTATCTCAAATCTTACAACCCGTTTCTGAACACTGCATTTATAAATTCTGATGACATGTGTAGTTTCCCTCTATAGCAACACATAACTGCAAAAGACTCATTTATTAAAAAGTATCTTTGTGTTTCTGTGGTTTACTGGGACATTTGGGATACTAATTTTTTAATTTTACTTTGTCGCATGCGTACCCAAAAACCTACAGCTTTCTCACACTGGACATGTTCATTATGAAAGATGGAATCCTGGATGAGGCATTTGATTCCCACAGAGACATCATCTGCCACAGCGTAATTAAAAGGGTTTTGTCTATATGATATTACAGGGATTTCTGTGTTTTGGAGAGCTGTTCTGAGCTACAGCTAACCCTATTGTCTCAGGGGATTCTTATGTTAATTCCAGTCCAAGTTCTCCCCTGTTCCCAACTGTAACTGTTTATCAGAGATGTGGTAAGGTTTAATTTTTCTCACAGGTTTATTTGTTAGGCATTGCATGTGAACTCAAAGTTATACAACACAGAACACAGAAACAAGCATCGGTTTTTACTTCGTGGATAATGCAGTTGGAGTCATTGAAGTCTTTATTTATGGGAACAGATTGTATGCCTGTATTGCAAAGTATGAATAAAACCACCTGATGATGACTAAATGGTTTTACCTTGGGCATAGCATAAGCTGAAGAATTCACCCTGTAACTGTGTCAGAGTGAAATTTGTTTTAGATTCTTTTAGATCTTGATTAATAGACTTTGGGCAATAGAGATTCTATAACATTATGGGATTAACTATGCAAAGATGCAGTGTTCTAGCCTGAGGTGAGTGGCACACTACAGTCAGGGTTAAAAAATTAGGCCAGCTTTAGCTTTCAGGCATTTGTTCTTGTTCTGTAGCTAAGAAAGGTGCTAGCATCATGATTGCCCTACCCAGGGTCAGTGGGTTCCCCGGTTTAGTGTGATTTTTCCATGTTCTCAGAGAAGATAGAATAAGACCACAAAGTATTTCCTGTATACAGTCAAATGGGTCTCTGCAGAGCCATATTTTGGCACCAGCTCATTTTGCTTGCCAGATTCCTTCCACGTTCTCAAAATCCTGCAGTACCCTTTCCCTCCTAGAGATCTTCCTTACCTTCTCCCTGCCATTCCTCCAAGCTTTTAGCCTTCTGGATTCATTAGGATCCTTCTCTCTCTTTCTTGGTCACTCTGAATTAACCTTCTGTACTTCTGGTAATCAGCACCAGTAATTAATGAAATTGAGGTATGTATGATACTCAGGCAAGTACAGACACTTAGATTCCCTCTCCTCTAAGGGTCTTGATGTAATTTGGATTTTCACTATGACTTCAGGTTCCCACTTTGAAGCAATGCTTAGCTCTTCACCAAATTAATGCTGAGTAATTAATCAGTAGTAAGAATCCTTGTATGGAGGCAGATGAATTAGGCACTTGTGGAAATTTGGTTTTGGACTTGTCTATCCATTGCAAGTATGCCATTTTTGGTTCCTTGAACAGGTTCAGACCTCATTTAAATCAATCCGCTTCTGAACTGGAGTTTTTACATGAACAAAACCCAAAGCAATGATAATTCCAGGATTTGTCTTATGTGACAGAAAGCAAAGACAGCCCCAGATCAGCTATTTTGATGATTCATCTATGAACTGTACAAGTGTTAACGCATCCTATCATTATGATTTCCCCACTCCCACCTGCTTCTTTGCTTCACCCACCTGTTGCATCTTGCCTTCTAGATTGCAAGCTGTTTGGGGCCCTTACATTGTTTACTCTGTGGATGTTGTACAACATCTAAGTACGACCCAATTTAGGCTCCTAGCCTCTTCCGTGAAAAGTTAGAAGTGTAATGAGCATCAGAGATAAGCAGAGGCAATAGTAAGGTAGTGATCAGTTTTAGGATAGGAAGCTTTAAAGTGTATTTTTTAATAATGATATACTTAATGTGTGATAATGATCTTAGTATGAAATCTGATTGGAAAGTAGACACCTGTTGTTTTTTTCTGCAAAGTAGTTAAATGAGGTCAGCACATTAAGTTTTCTCTCCTCCCTTCCCTGCAGCCAAGGGTTGACCTTGCCTTGCTTAACATGAGATAAAATGGCAGTGTCTGGTCCTGCCAGTGGTGGGAAAATGAACATGTGTTGGGTATTCACTGGTAACAATGCTGGAGTGTTTCAAGGAAGGAATCATAGACTCATAGAATGGTTTGGATTGAAAAGGACCTTAAAGATCATAGAATCATATGTGAAGGGTAGGTGTCAGGATGATGGAGCTAGGCTTTTTTCAGTGATATCCAGTGATAGGACAAGGGGCAATGGGTGTAAACTGGAACATAGGAAGTTCCACGTTAACATCAGGAAGAACTTCTTTACTGTAAGAGTGACAGAGCACTGGAACAGGCTGCCCAGGGGGGTTGTGGAGTCTCCTACACTGGAGATATTCAAGGCCCGCCTGGACAAGTTCCTGTGTGATGTACTGTAGGTTACCCTGCTCTTGCAGGGGGGTTGGACTAGATGATCTTTTTAGGTCCCTTCCAACCCTTGGGATTCTGTGATTCTGTTAGGGTTGGAAAGGACCTCAAGATCATCCACTTCCAACCCCCCTGCCATGGGCAGAGACACCTCACACTAAAACATCCCACCCAAGGCTTCATCCAGCCTGGCCTTGAACACCGCCAGGCCCTCCTCTAGACTTGTTCCAGCAGTTCCATGTCCTTTTTATATTGAGGACACCAGAACTGCACACAATGCTCCAGGTGAGGTCTCACAAGAGCAGAGCAGAGGGGCAGGATCACCTCCTTCGCCCTGCTGGTCACGCTCCTTTTGATGCAGCCCAGGATACGGTTGGTTTCTGGGCTGCGAGCGCACACTGCAGCTGGCTCATGTTCATTTTCTCATCGACCAGCACCTCCAAGTCCTCCTCTGCAGGGCTGCTCTGAATCTCTCCTTTGCCCAGTCTGTGGCTGTGCCTGGGATTGCTCGGACCCAGGTGTAGGACCTTGCACTTGTCATGGTTGAACTTCGTAAGGTTGGCATCAGCCCACCTCACAAGCGTGTCAAGGTCCCTCTGGATGGCATCCCTTCCCTCCAGCGTATCAACCGGACCACACAGCTTGGTGTCATCGGCAAACTTGCTGAGGGCGCACTCAATCCCACTGTCCATGTCAGCGACGAAGATGTTAAACAAGACCGGTCCCAACACTGATCCCTGAGGACCACCACTTGTTATTGGTCTCCAGCCGGACACTGAGCCATTGACCACCACTCTGCGTTTGGCCATCCAGCCAGTTCTTTATCCATCCATCAAATTGATATCTCTCCAATTTAGAGAGAAGTATGTGGTGTGGGACAGTGTCAAACGCTTTGCACAAGTCCAGGTAGATGACATCAACTGCTTTACCCTTATCCATCAATTCTGTAGCCCCATCATAGAAGGCCACCAAATTGGTCAGGCAGGGTTTCCCCTTAGTGAAGCCATATTGGCTGTCACCAAGCACCTTGTTGTTATTCATGTGCCTTAGCATGCTGTCCAGGAGAATGTGCTCCAAGATTTTACCAGGCACAGAGGTGAGACTGACTGCTCTGTAATTCCCCGGGTCTTCCATTTTCCCCTTCTTGAAAATGGGGGTTATATTTCCCTTTTTCCAGTCATCAGGAACTTCACCTGACTGCCATGATTTTTCAAATACGATAGCCAGTGGCTTAGCAACTTCATTCGCCAGCTCCTTCAGGACCCGCGGATGGATTTAAAAGATCATCTAACCCTCACACCACGGGCATGGACACCTTCCACTAGACAAAATTGCTCAAGGCCCTGTCCAATCTGGCCATGAACACTGCTGAGGATGGGACAGGGAACACTGCAGGATTGGAAGAGAAGGCCATCAGCTGTTTCCTTGGTTTGATATTCCATGGACTTCACAACACAGGCTGACTTTCAAGATGAGCTCAATTACGGTTATCTTTCCAGCTTGTTGTGAGGAATTGCAAAGGTACCACAGAAGACATATCTGCTAAGAGGAGAAGATCCCAGCTTGAGCTGGATTCAAGCCCTTGCCCAAGAACGTATGGGCTCAACTGCCTGTTGAGCTGGTCCCCTCCACCATGTATCTGTTTGAACAAGAGTGTTGTTACCCGTTTGGCAATAGAGTATTTAGCAGAAGCTAGTCATAAATCAAAGCATTATCATTAATAATCAGAGTGAGACAATGGATAGAATGGGAAATTAATCACAAGTGACAGGCGAAGTATCTCAATGCAAGATGAGCTTTTCTGCATACTGAAAAGGAGAATTTTTCTGCTAGCCTTCACAAAGGGAAACAATGGGTTTAATACTGAGTTCCACCTTATCCCCGTTCCCTCTGCTTTTTAAAGGGAATGGTATATGATCGCTTAATTGCCAAATAGTGAAAACTTCAGAGTGGTATATAAAGTGTCCTCATACAGTCCTACAACAGTGAGATAGGGCTACTATTTCCTGAAGAATTAGGAATTTATGTTTCCAGTGCTCGGCAATGTGATTTGAGTAATTTCAGGACTCATTGTGTCTGAAAAAAAAAGTACTGTAACTATCACCTTTCTCCTTCTTGCATGGGCCCCTCAACAGGTACCAAGAAAACTGCAGTGATTAAAGAGGCAGAGTAATAACTTTGATTTAGTCTGATTAATAAAGACGATTGAAACCTGAGCAATTCAAACAAAAGCCCTTCTCAATATATCAACAAGTTGAATTTATGTCACCAATTACAGCCACTTTTTGTTACCCTTTCTCCTGGAATGGAAAATGATTCATTCTTTCATTTTGAGAGTTATGACCTGAATATCATGCTGAGCTAACTTTTATGTTAGAAAATCTACAAGGCACAGAGATAGTGTGTGTGTTTTTCAATAGCTGCTGTCCTGATGTGTTTTGTTTTTTTTTTAACCAAAGCCTATTTTACTCCTGTAATTGAGTGACATAAATTAACACAGAATGAAACTAAATCAACACATATTCACATTAAGTCACAGATTATACATTTAAACAAGAAATTTGCAGTATAGTTTTCACCCCTCCAATGTGTAAGCAATGATGAATCTGTTACTGGTTAAATATTAGTACAGGAATCATTATTCCTTCAGTTTTTAGTTCAGGGAAACATGGAGGTCTCTGGTATATATTGTAGGATGCTTACGAGAATGGCAGCTGCAAATGCAAAACCATGAAAGAAGCGATGGTGGCTAGCAAAGGACTTTGAAGATCTGGTAGCTCTTTAACAACCCATCAATTGGGAACAGCTGAGCCATATACCCTTAACACATTTGATGTAAAACATCTCAGCATTCTAAGCTTACATCTCTTTAAAGTGCAAACCAAATACTGGCTTACACTAAAACAGGAAGGTACTACATTCTTTTTGAGGTCCCTTGAAGGAGAACCCTGAACTAACTTTTTCTCTAGCATGTAAGACCCCTCTCTTTTTACTCAGATTATGGTAGTTATCTGAAGCAGAGGATTTCTTCCTTTTGCCACACAACCACCTGTGGCAAGAAGTTCTATAGCAGCATTGCAAGAAATGTATTTTCCTCATGTTAAAGGAACATACAGTTTGTAAATGTATAGATCACAGTCATTCTCAGCAGACACTTTTCCAAGGTAGAGTCCTACTTGGCTTAGTACATCTTTAGATTTGTCCAACCTCAGCTGACCATAGTGTTATCTTTCTACAACTGTAGGGAAATGGATGCTCCAGCTGCAAAGACCTATCTTGTTATCACTTCTAGGCTACATTACATCTAATGATAGCCAGAGGTAAGTTTAACTTGTTAGAGCAATCAACATGCAGCCTAAGAAGCACTGAGACCATATTATACCATGCCTTCATGCTTAATGTCCTGTGACAAGCTCATTGAAAGGATTGCTTATTGTTTCCTGGATTACAAAACCCCTGTGCATCTCTGGGCAACTCCTCTAAACTGTGGAGCAGAAACTGGATATTGCAGAACTCTTCAGGAAGATACAGTAGGATTCTTCTGGATTCCATTTTTCAGGGAATGGGGCAAAACTTTAGAGATCACAGTTACAAAGTGACTTTCATCAGAAGTTCAGCAAAGTCTGTGTACAGATCTCTTTCAACAGTTACCCTTTTAGTGAGACAGATGGGTAATTTCTTAGGGAGCAAACCTCTCCATTATCTGATCCTATTGATAAATTGCCACCAGAAGTCAGAGAGGACCTTGATTTCCATTAGAAATCATGATACACATTAGAAACTGATAAAGTGATTCCAGATTTTAAGGGTATGAGTGCTTAAAAAATGTGCACAGTTTAAGAGTTACATTCAATAATTATAACAACAACAGTAACTAGCAACTGACCTAGGCAGATCTGGTTTTGAGATGTTGATTTGTTTTAAAACACTCAGTTGTGTTTGTTTCAATGACAGAGAATTTGGGGCTCATGAAAACATTCAAAAATAAGACACATTCCTTAACAGTGGTAAGATTACTCTTGAGGTTGCTGAGACTGGGAAAACTGCTTGTTGAAATATAAAATGCCTTTAAGTCAACTGGGAATATCCTGCTGAAAAAGAAAATCAAAGACCGGGACAGGGAAATGTACTGTCATTTTCTGTTAAGGAGCTCATTTTTTGACTCCTTTTAGAACCATTAGGAATAACTTCAGGCACAATTTAATAATCTACATCAGTATCCCAAGAGTTCAGATAGCTAATGATATTATGGCAAAAATGTCTCAAATTAAATAAACCTCAGTAAACCCAGAAATGTTGCTTTTTCATCAGATTCCTGAATAATTCAAGAGCTGTAACATCTGATTTTTAACTTTACTTAAATAGGGATATTCTTCCTCTTAAATGACAGCAGTAGTTTAGCATAAGGCATATGCAGTGGAACAGAATTAGGTTAAGATTAAGTGTTATGTAAGAAATTGTGTAATATAACTCTTTCACATGTGATTGTGCAATTGTTGGTATTAATTTTAAGCAATTATTCACGTTCTTTGGGTACTGTTGTTCCCGTCCTACCTCCCTGATTCTGTGAGTCGCATTCCGAAATCTTTGCACGGGGGAGAGAGGTAGGAAGCTTGGGGTGGCAATGGTGGAGGGAACTCCTGCCATGTTTCACAGCCAAGATCCACAGCTCTTGTCAAATTCATGCTGTTGCCCAATGGATGTGGGTTGAGTGATCCTGCATTAACAGCCCTGCCTGATTTCCTCCCATATCCAAGAAATTGGCTTAGTTTGGGAACTCCTGTCCTATGCGCAGGTTGTTCCTCAGCTGTGACACTGTCATAGATGACAGATGTGGCTCAAAAGCCACATTTTGGACATCCTTCTCTGCTGTTTCATGGACTATATGCATAAAAATGAGCCAGGTTTATTCCGTCAGAGATCGAGTGCACATAGAGGAAGGCTTTGAGATAACCTGGAGTTTTTACACACTTTTTTCTCTCAACTTTTAGCATAATGACTCTGGCAATGGGATCTGTAGGTCTTTTAAGCATTTAACTAAGTGGTGTAGCACATTTGATGGTTATGTAGCAAATAATAGACGTTTATAGTGAGATAGGTAGGATAGCTGGGGATAAAGATTGGGAGGTATAGAGGGAGAGTTGCATTGACATTTTGTTTGACAAAACCTGCTTTTCAGGTTTATGAATGATGGTCAGAATACTGACCCATAGGAAATGTTGTTCCATCGCTGACTTCCTGAAGAGTCACTCAAAATGGATAGGATTCATCTGAACAAATATAGACGGTGACAATGAAGGTGTCTATGCATTTGCATGTAGTTCCAGTTTCTTTTTATTGTCAGGGGAAATCTGGTTGATATATCCTGTGAAATCCAGAACACCATTCATCACATTCTCAAATATTCTCCTCAGTGAGGTCAGATGAATCACACCTAGAAGTGCCTGCTTTTCACCCCTAACTGTAAAGAGAGCTGGCGAGGAAAAGTTCAGTTAAAGATGTCAAAAATGCACATGTATGCCTGAAATTTTCTGAAATGAATCATATTCTAGCTTTCTATTCCTCAGTGTCTCATGTGTAAAAGGGAGATATCAGTTTAGCCTTATCAGTATAAGGTTCATTACTTGGAAAATGCTAGATTTGTTGTTGTTGTTGTTGTTACAAAAGCACAGTTTATACTATAGCCTACGTATTTTACAGATCGAATGGCAAGTAAAATGATGTGCTACTAGGCAAACAAAAACCCCTTCTAAGCTTATTGACACAAACTTTCCTCCCTGTTGATCTTATCTCTTTTCAAATTATATTAGATCATATCTTACCAGGAGAGCAGGCTGGTTAAGTGCAGAACTGAGTCTGATGACACACCAGTTTTACCACACTTAGGTCCAAAGATCTGAATGAAAATTTTGCTGGTATGATATCACCACATCACTAGAGCTACATGAACTTTCATGTTTTCATTCTATCTAACTATGGAGAAATCATGAAGCCTACTTGTGAGCTTGCTTAGTAGCAAAATATTATCCTGTTTGGAAGGACGGAGGGAAATAAAGTAAGAGAGCAAAAGAAATAATGAACGTTATACCTGTAAATATAAAATTGCTGTCATTGAGACTAAGCAAACATTGTCAAAACCACATGCTACCCTCTCCCTCTGTCTTATGTAATGCCTTGGTAGAATCCCATCAAACTTTGCCCCCCAAAATACTTTCATGTGCCTTTATAGTGCTCTCTAAAGCATTCATAGAATCATAGAATCATAGAATAGTTAGGGTTGGAAAGGACCTCAAGATCATCCAGTTCCAACCCCCTGTCATAGGCAGGGACACCTCACACTAAACCATCCCACCCAAGGCTTCATCCAACCTGGCCTTGAACACTGCCAGGGATGGAGCATTCACAGCCTCCCTGGGCAACCCATTCCAGTGCCTCACCACCCTAACAGGAAAGAATTTCCTCCTTATATCCAATCTAAACTTCCCCTGTTTAAGTTTTAACCCGTTACCCCTTGTCCTGTCACTACAGTCCCTAATTCAGAACATGTCTTTATCACCCCAGGGAAAAAACACCACTCTGAGGGGTTGTGCAATAGCAACTGCACTATTTCAAGCCCTTTGAACTGAAACAGAGGACAATAGTAGGAGTTGGACTAGATAAATTTCGTCGTAGGTCCCATCCAGCTGAACTATTCTATTCTGTTCTAAAACATTCTATTCCAGTAATTAATGTTATACCTTAAGGCCAGTGATGCCACACTGACCTCAATAAAGATCTGAGCTGTGCTTGGAAGCGGCTGGTTCAGCCAAGACAGGACAAAGTCCAAGCAGTGGAAAAATGAAAGCAAATTGTTCGTGTTCAAAAGTCCGAAAATGTTTAATACCTCTCAAGGCACCTCTTCAGCAAGATGAAAGAGGGCTAACCACAAAAATTAAAAAAGCACAAACAAAATAAGAAAAAAGGCAAAACATAAAAAGAAAAATCTGTTTTATACAAGGTTATATCACTCAGCTCTTCTGATTTGTGTGCCACTTTCATATCACAAACAATGACCTATTTCCAGGAGACCAGTGTACTGAAAACAGTGCAAAATTCAAGGAGAATCAGGTTTTATAGCTGTACTGACACTCGGGTTATCAATGCATTGAGCTATTGATGTGCACTCTAACTCCAGGAACATAAAGCATGCCAAAGCAATATTACATGTGAGAGTTATTCAATAGCATGTGGAACGTAAATCTATCCCATATCTCTCTGCATCAAGAACATTAATTAATTGTGTGATGAGCATGCCACTTTCAGCTTACAGTGCAAGTTGGGCAAAACTGCCAGTGATCCTTCTGGTTTTAATAACTGTGTGTTTAGTTCAAGGAAAGAGAAATGAATTTAGTTATTAAATTGGAGGATTTTTTTGGTCATTATGCTATTCAGTTATAGGTAGAACTTGCAGTCTTTATGTTAGAGCAGTGGAAGTGTGGATGCCTCTTTTAGTATCAGTATTCTGTTTTGTTTTGTTTGGTTTAGAAGACTCTGCAAATTCAGGTTCAGATTGTTGCAGAGAGGGGAGCAATACACTGCATGTGTCTGGGACATGTAGTACCAGAATAAACATACTTTCCTCCCCATGAATAGTTAAATCCACCCTCAATACACTAATTTACATGCATATGAACCAAAATGGGCCTGATCCTGTTGCTTCTACTTAAAACTTTTCTTTCCCAACGTCATTTCCTTTGGTTTGTGAAAAACCAGGGTCAGCAAATCCTGTATTTGTTACTGCAGATCATGATGATGAGAAAGGTAGAGATTACATCGATCTCAGAGAATATTGGGACTCTGAGATCTTGTAACAGACTGTGACCTAGAGATACAGTCTGCTAGAAATAGAGAACAAGAGTGCACATGCTTAAATCTTACAAAAATGTGTCCTCACAATTTATGCAGCAATTCCAAATTTAATATACAACAACAACTAAAAATTCCAGGGTCTTTTATTAGCTGGAAAAACTGGCTACATATCTTTCTTAGAACAGCACCTTTAATGAACTCTCAGCACTGCAGCCTAATTTCATCGTGTGCTAGAGTGTCTCATTGAAGAGAAATCGTGTTGATGTCTGGCTGATCTTTAAAAGCTAGAGATAAGAAATTCTTTGTCAATGTCAATAATGGTACAATGAAATAAACTGTATACATGCTGCTGTTCATCTTGCAGCGCCAGTTCTGCTTACCAAAAGTGGCCCACTGAGCACTCACATTCCACGACGCGGCTCCACGCCAGCATCTATAGGGGGAGCTGCTTAGGAATTTTTCCAATAGGACGTTTTACTGTGCAGAAAGTGCCAATAAATGCTTTTCTTTTTTTTTCTGAGAAGTTATTTTTGTCTTAAGAATCATAAGTCTAAGGGAAGATGGGGTAGGGCAAAGAGAATGCTGATCGCATTATTTACAGCAGCAGACTGGGAAGAAACTTGTTTGAGTCTGCTCTGAATCACACACTGATGAAAGTTTTCTAAAATCAGAATATCACTAAGCACAAGCCTTTCAGTAGCATTTTAGAACAGAGACAGAAACTGCAGACTTCTGTTCTGGCATAAAACACACATAATTATTTCCCAATGCTTTTTACATTACATTAGGGAGAGGGGCTTTCTATAAGTACACACTCCTGTGAGCATGTATAGATAAAAACATCCTGGATACCAATCATGTAGATGAGGTCTTCAGCGGTATGGTTAAGTGGTAGTCTTTGCAGTTCTGGAGTAATGGTTGGACTTGATGACCTTAGTCTTTTCCAGCCTCATCGATTCTGTGATTCTGTGATACGGTTATACCCCACAACTAATGTAGAGCCAGACATAGGTCTCCTGGGAAGCTGGAAGGCAACCAAAGACCTCATAAAATCCACCTCTCCTGCCCTTTAACAGCCTCTTCTGTAATCCTGCGGACCTTCCTTGTCCCCCATCCACATGTAAGTCCCCCAGCAAAGTCCTTCCTTGAGTCATCAAGGACCTTTACACACTTGCATTGACTTTTAGGTCCACCATTTGGGAAGGGAGATGGGGCACTGGAAGAAGGGCATCTAATCTTGAGAACAATTCCAACTGCTGAGTGTTGCCTACTTTGTGGATTTGTCAGTGCAATAGAGGACTATGTGACACACATGAAATATATATGAAACGTACATTTATGGTAGTTTTTGGCCTTTCATTTATGAACTTTCCAATTTCTGACTTAAATCTGCTATTTTTTGCATAGGGGTAAGCTGAAACCACACAAACTTGCAGACACCTCTGGCATGCACATTGTATTCTACAAATTGACCCTATCCTGTAGTATCTGAGAAAAAAGTAAGGAGTGAATAAAGTGAATTTGTGGGTTGCTACTTTCCAGTGGTAGGCCATGTTTAATCAACATCAAAATTAGTGCCTAAGAGCTGTTGTTTCCCAAGTTTTTCTGCTCAGATCCATAGGGGAGCAATTCCACATCTTATGAGAGAAAGGACTTCAAAGCGCCTAGTTGTTACATTGACTTTGCCCTCACTGTAACTATCTGAGTAAAAACAAAGTGCTTTTGTACTTAGGATGATAGCAATAATAATAATAATAACAATAATAATAAATCTAATTGTAGAGGTGCTGAAGGCACCATGCAAGTCACAGGCAGACAGGCAGGCTTTCCAGCACACTCAGCCATCCTTTTCTTCTTGTGATCTGGGTGCTTCCCTCCCATTATCCATGTCACCACGGCATTTATAAGGATGTGCAAGCTCGGGTGCCTCAATGCATTTGAGCCATTCCTTCAGTGACTGGGAATTTTAATTAGAGGCACAGTCTTGTTAAAAAAACAAACAAACAAACAAAAAAAAAAAAACCCCAAAAAACAAATAAAGGATAAAATCCTTGTCTTATCCTTTACAAATTCTTAAAAATCATCTGTATCTATTTTTATGCCCTTAAATATCAATGCAGAAAAATACAAAAAGATGGTTAAAAATAAAAATAATTTTTTAAACTTTTTCAAAACATTCAAAATATTTCTCTAGACTGTGTTGAAGAATATTACCAACTTTTTTTTTCCTTTGCTTTGGAAGTTTTATATTCACATAATCCTAAAAATGCTGTTTCCTTGTTGCATATTAACAAAATATTACCTTATCCCAGGAAGAACAATTAATTCTGGTGTTTAAAAGAAAGAAAACCCCAACTTTCTGCAGTTGTAGGCTTTTAAAACTGGTAGAGATTTAAAAGCCATGATACTACATGTACAAACATTTTTGAAGGCCAATATCCAACTGATTAGATCTCTGAAAACCTAATTAACTAATTTTCTTGAAACTCCTCAGCAAATTGAAGTATTATCCAAGGTTTAAAGCTGAAAATCTGGGGAAAGTTTCATTTGTTAAAAAAAAAAAAAAGGCCAAATTATTAACACTTAACAAAGCTTCTTAATTGTTTCGGTACAGCAGAACTTTCAGACCCATTAATGAGTTATAGAAAGCAGTCAGTATTTTAAAGTAAGTCAATATAAACTTAGATCATCTGAGTTGATTCTTAGCCTGTGCACCCTTATTTGAAAATACAGGAACACTGCTGTTTCACTTGAGTTATTCCTGCTTCACAAATACATCACAACTATAAAAATGATAGAAGGATTGAAGCTAAGCATGCTAACATAGGTTCTTCAGTCTGAATTTCATAATGCAAGTAGAGCAGCTAATGACATTTACAGTGTATTTCTTGAAAACAAGCGCAGTTGGCTTTGAAAAGAAAAAGAATTCATAAGTTGAATGTTATAGATAAAATGTCTGAAATTTGGCTTTGTATTTCCAGGCTCCGATGGCTTATATTGCTGTTGCTTCTTAGGTGCAAGATACCCTGATACAAAGGGAAAGGGGAAACTATCAGAGTTCTTGCATTTCAGCACTGCAATGTATCCAGTCATCAACCAGAATCAGTTTGCTCATCCTAGGAAATAATCATAGTGAAAAGCAGTACTGCACGGGGCAGGGAATTTTTTTAAGATTCACCAAAAAGTTCAAGTTCACATAAATACATAAAAATGCTTGTCCTGTATTTGGCCACAGATGAAAACCAACAACAATTATCTTTATTGGTCTCTTCTTTAGTTTCAGGAATCCTGCCTCGTTAGACTCAGGAGTTGTCAAACTCCTTGGGGTAATGTATTAATTTTATGTGAATTATGTTGATTTTTGCTGTTACTGTCTCAGATTTTTTTGTTCGTGATGTAATTCCTTTTGAACAACACTTCTTTTAAAGGCATTTCTGTAAGATTTTCTTTCTGGGAGGATTTATCAATACTTTTTAAAGCATGCACAACAGTCTTTTCTTTTTCTAGATGCAAGCAAGACAAACTATTGTGAAATGTGGTAGTAAACCCTAGCAAAACCAAAACCCCATCTTGCCCACCATAAAAATAGCAATGTAATATTTAAGGAAACATTTGTCAGGGGAGGCAGAGTGAAATACCCTCCTTATAAAATGTGATTTTGCTTCTACAAGGGCCAATCTGTTTCATTTGTTGATGTTCACATCAGGATCCATTTGATTTAACCATATCTTCACTTCGGAGGAAAAAATGCAATGCATTATTAATGCCTCATGGTATATGAGAAAAGAGTATATGAGTCAATATTGCTCCAGTGCTGTGCATTATTAAGAATAACTTAAAGTAGGTCAGCACAGCACATGAAGCTAAATAGACTAATAATACATTCTACGGGTAGACATTCATCTACCACGGAGTCATGCGTTATGTGCTGGCACCAACACAAGATAAGCATTTTGATTTGTGGATTTTCAAGATCACATTTGTACTGAAAAAAGAAACAGCTTCTTCAGCTTCTCCAAAATTCACCCTCACTTTTATTAAAGGGGCACAGCCAGGTCTTTTTTTTTTGCTCAAAATTCAGGGGGGTTGCTGGGAAGTTTTTGGTTTGATTTTTCAAGGTCAAATTATAGAGGAGATGAGACGATAAATGAAGTTCATAATTAAATATTCCCCTCAAGTGTCTACAAGTTAAATTTTGTAGTAGCTCATGAGTGTTTGGACAGACTAGGAACTAAAATAAAAGTGATGGCTCAGGGTTTAGTCCAAATTAAAATACATGCTGAAAGGAAGTTACAGAGCACCAAACAAGGAAGAGTTACAATGCTGATACTGCTTTTTAAGCACCAATCAGTGCAAAAATGTTGGGTTTTTTTCTTAAATTATCATTAGCTCCCATTCAGTAAAATTTGTCTCCACAAAGTATTGGAAAATAATAATATGACATTCCTTTGCTATTAAGTCTCAAAGTCCACAGATCACATCTGTTTAGGTTACAAGTTAAAACTAGGTTATCATGCTCAGGTTTTTGTTTTCTGTCTTGAGTATCATTCATCATCAATAAGAGAGATATTATAACTGTCCCTGATATCTGAGCTAAAAGCTGAGTTGTCTCCCCAGAGCTAACAGTACTAAAATGCAGTTAAAATGACCAAGTATGAGTCAAATACACAAAGAGAAAGGTTTATTGAAGAAGGAGGTGCTAGCCTTTGATGGACTTATGTTTTCAGCAGCATGCTTTACTCTGCTGGCAGCATTATAAAACTAAATGGGAATATCTCCTCTTTTGTTTTTTTTTCTTTTTCAAAATATAAGTTGAGAGCCATTAAAGTTAAATTTTAAGCATGTTGGCCCCATTTTCCCAAGCACCACGTAATCCCCAGGACTGTATTCATTTCCATAGTCTATAAACTGCAGATACTATAGGAAAGGAGTGACCACTGTGTAGCTCCTGACCAACATGCAGCCAACTGTGGTTCCCAAGCTGGGGTCTGTCCCTGGCTTTCTATGCCTGGTAGATGGATGACCCCTGTTTGAACTGCTCCCCTCCCACACTAAGTCAGAAGGAGTTGGGGAAACCCCAGCATTTCTGTCCTGCAAATGGTACCCACTGCTTCAGCTCAGCCACATATGGGGTGTTAAGACAGATAGTGAAAAAAAAGTCCATAAAAAACAATTTCATGCATGAAAATTATAGAATATACGTATTTAACCTGTTTTTTAGTGACGTTAGTATCTAAATAACTTCTTCAATAGATGCCCATCATCTAATTTTGTTTTGTCATTAACAGCCTTGGAAACAGCACAATGTTGGTAATGGGAGCCTGAAATGCTATCAGGATATATATTATGATTGGTTTCCGGACCTAAAATCAAGTTAATAAAGAGGAACCTGACAAACAATTGGGCACTCCCTGATAGAGAAAAACACAGGATGAAGTCGGTGCACTATTTTAGCAGAGCATACTCTTGCATAAGTATTTAATGATTCATGTATATTGCTTAAATATGAGCTACATGCAAGAGAAAAACAAGAAATCATATGAGGTTATCTCTGGCTTTTTTGTTTCAATGTATGAGTAAACAATGACAAGTGTTGTTATGTATGTAATTTTAGTTTTTGGTTTTCCTTATTTTTCATGTATGCAAATGATAGATGGCTGGTAGAGAACGAAAAGAAATAATAACAATCAAACTGAAGCCAGTAAAAGACAAATATTTTAAATTCATGTTTCTAAAAATATTTCTTGGTATGCCACTGCCTACTAATCACTTGAACATTTTTCTTATATATTTGTGACAAATCCCACATTTGATTTTTCAATTAAAGTGCTCCAAAAGCACTGTGGAAAAGAGATGCTGAAGCCCCTTAACCTCCAGGAAAAAAAAACAGACCTAAACCTTTCTAATCTTTCTTAAGTTGAAAAGTATAGGCAGAAAAGTCTTGTATTTAAAAAATCTAAAATCACTCAAATTGAATTATGCCTGAAATTTTCCTTCTACTAAAAAAAAAAGTATAAAAACCAAAATCTACATTCTGAAACAGCCTTTAGTAAGTTAACACAATCAAGTTCAATAAAAACAAAGTAAGCATTGTAAATCTGCCCTGAAATACCAGTTTATTTGTATGTATTATTTTACAAGGCACTTAGTTTATCATTTAGGTAAACTTTGCAAAACTGCTTCAGCACGTTTGACTATTTGGGGAGTTATTTAATATATAAAGAAGAATTTTCCCTTTTGAGTATGTCTTGTGACACATTCTTATAAAACACCTTAGAGAGTATGGGAGATGAGTTATCTTGCTATATTTAATAGGACAACCTTAAACTGTAAGCTCTGGTTTTGCAAGAAGAAAAACAGATCTCCTGCCATCATGTGGAATGTAGCAGTATCTCCTTTTTGAAATGATCTGATGTTTGGAAAACCACAACAGTAAATATACTGTGGCAGAGACATTATTTTGTGTCTTATTTGAAAACTGAATGATGGTGACAGAACATGAGCATTTTGTGGGGTAGTGTCATAGTCCATTGTCAAAGGAACATCCTCTGTGACTGCAGTGGGGGAGCTCTGCATATGAAGCTATGGTAAAGCAGATACATTAGTTTTAATTCCTGATTTCAGGAAAGTTAATTTACATGAAGGTTTTGAGACTCCTCCCCACAGGATTGTGTCTGTATTATAGAATCATAGAATAGTTAGGGTTGGAAAGGACCTTAAGATCATCAAGTTCCAACCCCCCTGCCATGGGCAGGGACACCTCACACTGAACCATCCCACACAAGGCTCTGTCCAACCTTGGCCTCAAACACCGCCAAGGATGTAACGTTAAGAACTTTCCTGGCCAACCCATTCCAGTGCCTCACCACCCTAAAAGGAAAGAACTTCCTCCTTAGATCCAATCTAAACTTCCCCTGTTTAAGTTTTAACCCGCTACCCCTTGTCCTGTCACTACAGTCCCGGATGAAGAGTCCCTCCCCAGCATCCCTATAGGCCCCCTTCAGGTACTGGAAGGCTGCTATGAGGTCTCCACGCAGCCTTCTCTTCTCCAGGCTGAACAGCCCCAACTTCCTCAGCCTGTCTTCATACGGGAGGTGCTCCAGCCCCTGATCATCCTCGTGGCCTCCTCTGGACTTGTTCCAGCAGTTCCATGTCCTTTTTATGTTGAGGACACCAGAACTGCACACAATGCTCCAGGTGAGGTCTCACAAGAGCAGAGTAGAGGGGCAGGATCACCTCCTTCGCCCTGCTGGTCAAGCTCCTTTTGACGCAGCCCAGGATACGGTTGCTTTCTGGGCTGCGAGCGCACACTGCAGCAGGCTCATGTTCATTTTCTCATCGACCAGCACCCCCAAGTCCTTCTCCGCAGGACTGCTCTGAATCTCTTCTCTTCCTAATCTGTAGCTGTGCCTGGGATTGCTCGGACCCAGGTGTAGGACCTTGCACTTGTCGTGGTTGAACTTCATAAGGTTGGCATCAGCCCACCTCACAAGCGTGTCAAGGTCCCTCTGGATGGCATCCCTTCCCTCCAGCGTATCAACCGGACCACACAGCTTGGTGTCATCGGCAAACTTGCTGAGGGCGGACTCAATCCCACTGTCCATGTCAGCGATGAAATGTTAAACAAGACCGGTCCCAACACCGATCCCTGAGGGACGCCACTTGTTATTGGTCTCCAGCCGGACATAGAGACATTGACCACAACTCTTTGTGTGCGGCCATCCAGCCAGTTCTTTATCCACCAAGTGGTCCACCTATCAAACTGATGTCTCTCCAATTTAGAGACAAGGATGCTTTGCACAAGTCCAGGTAGATGACATCAGCTGCTCTATGCTTGTCCATCAGTTCTGTAGTCCCATCATAGAAGGCCACCAAATTGGTCAGGCAGGATTTCCCCTTAGTGAAGCCATGCTGGCTGTCACCAAGCACCTTGTTGTTTTGTATGTGCCTTAGCATGTTGTCCAGGAGAATGTGCTCCAAGATTTTGCCAGGCACAGAGGTGAGACTGACTGGTCTGTAATTGCCCGGGTCTTCCATTTTCCCTTCTTGAAAATGGGGGTTATATTTCCCTTTTTCCAGTCATCAGGAACTTCACCTGACTGCCATGATTTTTCAAATATGATGGACAGTGGCTAGGCAACTTAATTCCATAGCTTTCTCTTTGATTTCTATGAAGTTATTTCAGGAGGAGGTTTGGTTTATACTGCTTTCTCATTATAGATATCAGGCTTTTGAAAACACGCCAGGCCTGATACTTATCTACTGGTGTCACTTACACTGTTTTAAATCCAGAGAGCAGAATGAAGCCAAGCTTGTTTGTAGAATATCTTGACCAAATTCCAGAACCTTTATGCATGCAGAATGTACATGTACACAAATTTTGTTGCTTGAACTGCCATACTTTTAAAGGAAATGCACGCTTCCTGGCCATACAATTCAATGCAGGTGGACATCGGTGTCCAAATGGAATGGAGGTCTTTAGTGTGGAGAGATTGGTCTTGATGGCAGAAAAACCAAAAGTAGCATATCTCTAGTTACCAGGTCATTCACAGAATCACAGGGTGGCCGAGGTTAGAAAGGGTCTCTGGAAACCACCACATCCAACTGCACGCTCAGAGAAGATCAACTACAGCAAATTGCTGAGGGCTATGTCCAGTGAGGGTTTGAGTATCTCCAAAGATGGAGACTCCACAACCATCAAATCCCTTTTGACCTTGATCTGGTTTGACTTTGAGTGACCTGAACCCAGATTTTTAGTCTTTCTGCTGGTGCTTGTCTTTATGTAAGCCCCTAGAGATGTCCTGAATTATGGCAGATTCCTCTGCTTTACTCTGCCCAGTGTTTTAACCAAGATAGTTTTTAGCTTAGTTTTAGTTTTCATTTCTGGGATATCCCCTCCTCCTGACCATTTATCGTTTTATTCTTTCCCATCACTCTCTGTGGTACTTTCTTCATTCCATCTGAAGTCTGTTATGTTTTTGCTGGCAGTAGCTCACTCACCCTTCTTGATTTTCTGAGACGGCTCAAAAGGGTCTTCTTTGCTCAAAGTGAAGGCGATGCATGAATCCTTCTGGATATAGAAACATTTGATAAAATGAGAATACTGGTTTCCAGCTATTCCTGAAATTTCCCATTATGTCCTTCTTTAAAGCTGTCACTCAAGAGAGTAACTGCTTAAAAATCCACATATGGAGACGTATTTGCTGCTAGATCAAGTTGCACACCTATATGTTGGAAAGCAGAAGATATCCTCATTCTTACATCTCTCTTTGCACTGATCACTTGAGCTTTTCTGCTGTGAAACTGGACTTTATGGAAGGCTGACTGCTTATCGATTTCATCAGAAAAGATGATTTTGAAAACGTCTTAAATGGCCAAACCATGGGTTACTTCATATTTGAAAAACAGGCAGACTAGATTGCTGCTCAGTATAGTGATTTTGAGTTTCCTAGGGCCCAGTTAAGATGGAATCCTACCTCTTGGCTATAATCAAAGAAAACACACTCACTTTACAGAGCAGTAAAGGAAATTTTCATTTTCCTTAGAAATGTCAATCCCTTTTAGACTAAATTCTGGAATAACATCGCAGAAATTATAATTGCTGTCAGATATAATGAGAAAGTTATTTCTAAATTTTACAGTAATTCACACAGCATATTTAGTGTCTGAAACACTTTGAATCTCCCTTGTTTTCTTCTCTTCCTTCAGAAATGTTTGATTTCTCTTTGTAATGACTGACATATGAGTACTGTCATGTTTTAATACAAAGATTTTACACGTTTCTGGGATAATGTTAGTTGAAAATATAGTCAATTTTTTAATGGAGTTCATTTCTTAATAATCTCTTTTATTTCCCCTGGCCAAGAGCAGTTGGCCAACTTGTGCAGGATGAATGCGAAATCTTTTAAAAATCACTATGATTTGTCTGAGGAAAGCTGGAAAAAGATGTAACCATTGTATTTTTCCAATAATGTGTTTCCCATGGGATAAGCACTGAACTAAAAAGCTGTATTCAGCCACAGAAGAACTTGTTTAGCATTAGGTAGTAAATAGACCTTGCACCTCACGGACATCTGCTGTCCCCATGGGTTTCCACCTGTAACTGTCTATAATACCTCTGTAGTCCAAACTGTGGTTTGGAGAATAGTGGGATTAATGCAACATTAAAGTTTTCCAGAGGCATATTTATTTGTCACACATCATATCGAATAAACTTCAATAACAATTTAACATTGGACTGATTTTCTTGGACATGCTGTGATGTTTGTCTGCTGCTTTTGTGGCCTCTGTACCATTCATTCAATGGTAACAATGATTTTATAGGTGTCGTCTAAAGACTCTTTTAGCTATGGGGCTTAGCTTTCTTCTCTCTAAAATAGGATGATTCTTAGTTTGTGGGATTGTTGTAAAGTCTACATCAGCCGTTATTCTTTGCTTAGACTCCAGCCTGAGAAGTGTCCTTGAAGAAGTCATTTATTTCTTCTTTTTTTTTTATAATGCTGTTAGTGCTAAATAATATGGTAATTCATAGGTCGGATCATGAACTCTTTACTCAGGCAAAATTTAAATTGACTTAACTTCTGCGGTTAAGACTGAATATCAAAAATACAGGATTATTTGGACTTGTTATTTACAGTGAGAAACACAGTGCACATTTAGCTGTGTGTTTCTTTAAAAGAACCTTGTGAATTCTTATCTATTTTCATGTGTACACTTATTTATTTCAAACTGTTTAAACAAGATAACTAAAATGAATAAGAAAGAAAAAAAAATCTTGCATGTGTTTAAATACACCAATGTGATGCATTGGCTTTTTACAAATACAAACAACAGAATGAATATGTAGACTTCCTACTACAAGTTCAAGTGGGAAAGCAACACAAGACCAAATTAATCAGGTCTAAAACTCTTTCTTCAATCTTTTGCTAGACAAATGAGGTTCCTTATAGCCGATGTCAATGGTATTCTAAAGTTTTAAAATCAATAAACAGGCTGTAAAATTGCATCTGCAATCAGGATAAGGAACACAAACATTTACAGAGTAACATGCAAACATAACAAAATACTGCAGCTGGATAAAATTGAATGAGAAGCCATGTTCGGATGCCATTATTTTTAAATGCATGTTTCATTTAGAATCTCAGCTGAGATAAAATGCAGACAGGACCATGCTAAATTGGTATTATCAACTGCCTGAAGATATCTCCAGATTAACCCAACTATCCACAGCCCATCTATAGTAAAAAGTAGATTAAAACTAAGCTACGCAATTCAGGCTTTTTTGTCTTTTTCTTTAGCATTGTACGTCATTGTCGAAACATTCAGAGATAAAGTTCAGCATTGCAGAGAGATGGATATTATTTAGACGAGCTTCAGCATCAGCACCAGGAAGTTCCCAGGTAAGCATGTGTCTTAAAAGGTCGCTATGTGTTGCAGCAAGTTGCTGTGAGTGAAATGCTTTGGAGCTCTCTAGCAGGTGTTTCGGGAACACATTGTTATTTAATTTAGAGCTGCTGCTCAGTAATCTGGCCACTTTGCTCACATATTCTGTAATCTATGACTGATCTCTCCAGAGCTTGGGGGAATAACCCACAGCAGTGTGAGTTAAAAAGCCAAGAACAATAAAAAGAGATACAGGGGGGCGGAAAAAAACCAAAGCACACCAAATCAAAACCCCAGCAAAAATCAACAAAAAATTGAAATGGGAAAGTGAGTGTGAGGAATGAGGTGGGTGATGTGTTATTTGAGATAAAGCAGTAAGGATGAACAACAGGTATATCTATGTGAAAACAAGCTGATGATATAAGGATTGGGGAAAGAGTGACACTTTGAGGAGTAGAGGCATTTTTTAGAGCGAGATTTAGCTTTTCTTGCTTAGGGACAGATCTGCAGCATTCAGTTCTTAGAAGTAAATACTGAGTTGGACCAAAAAGAAAACTGAAGAGTGTTTCAATCTATAATGTGCTGTAAATAGGTGTTTCAGGGTAATTTGTATTGTAGTTTGTGTTTTGCTTTAAAGTCCCAGCTCCTGGAAGCGTGAGATTATGGAAGGAACTCAGATTTCAGTGCAATAAAAAGAACAAATCCCTGAAGTGAAGGGTGGGTTTGGTTTTCCAGATCCTTGCTTTTCCACATACATGATCCTTCCGCAAGTTGTTTTTAGTTTCTGGGCTTCAGTTCCAAATCTGTGAAATGGGAATGAGCGTACTTGATTTCCTCATAGGAGAGATGTGAAGATAAACACATTCAAAAACATGCAGCACTCCAGTAATCTATTGCATACTTGACTACCATAAAAAAATTATTAATACAGGACAAATGAAAAAAATCTTGATGATGTGCCTGTACCTGAATACCCCTAAGGGTACAGTAACCAAAAGCCAAACGAAGGAAATAAGTTGATGTCAATCTCACACATTCTTGGAACTAGATGTTGGGGTTTTTTTGACATTAATGGTTGACAGGGTTGCCATCAAGAACTGTGTATAAGGTATGTCTACATTTAAGTTGCCAATATAGCGTTGAGATACTTGGTAGATTTAAGCAGGCTAGTGATCTAACCACTTTAGCATAGAACTCTGAGCAGGTTATTTCCTAGGTGAAAAATTGTGAAAAAATGTTCCTTTGGTAGGAAAAGCACCAAAGAAAATAGAGTTTCTCAATACCACCATACTTCTTGTAAGGAAGTCTTTGATACAGGTTGTTTCCAAACCTGTTTTGCATATTTCAGTAATATGCCACAGCTATAAGCAATAGACAGTGTCAGAAAAAGGGAGGGAAAAGGGCAATGGTGCGAGTGACAGGGAGAGAGAAAAGAAAGAGAGGAGAAAAGATGTATTTCAGGAATGACTTGAAATATATTTTTAGAGTTAGCAGGGGACAAAGCAAGGGTACTGTAGAAGGTAGCCTTTTCAAGACATAGCACTTCTTTTGCTGTAACTACTGGGAACTGCCAGTTGAGGAGCTAATGACACATTTGGATGGATGAGCACGGAGTGTGGAAAGGATCTGATATGAGGTAGAGAAGGAGCAAATCTGAGAAGTTTAGTGCAGTGGTCGGGATTTACCCTACTTACATTGAGGCATTAATTTAGGTTTCTTGTGGTTCCTTCAGTTGTTTCCACAGAGTTTTCCATACGAAGAGAGATACCCATGTTTCCATGGAGCGATGCAGGAGTAAAAAAGGCCTACAAAGCCTAATCTTATTCACTTCACTGTTAGCCCTGCTATGACCTGATGACCTCCAGAATTCTCTTCTAACCTACATTTCTCTGTAGTCTCATAATTCTTCAAACTGCCATCTGGATGTAGTAACTCTCTCCATTGATTGTCCAGAAAGCTAAAGAGGAATACTTTCCTGGAGACACTCCTGGTAAATTCCAAGCATAGGATGGAACTTGGACCAGGGGAAAAGGATGTTTTCACAATGGGTAAGAAATGATTGATTGCACATAGATGGAGCCCTCAGATGAGCACTCTCACTCTAGAAAGCAAGACATTCAATCACCCTAGAACTATATAAGATGTGATTTTATTAGGGTAGAATGTCTTTCAGAAGCTTAAGTTAATCTCAGTCACAAGCACTTTGAGAAGATGTCTGAGCTATCCTGTGTGCTTTTCTCTAGAAAATGTTGATATCCATTTAATCTTACAGGAGTTACGTCAGTGCAGATACCAATTATTAGCCAGGACATGTCAGTGCTAATCCACCTTTAAGACAAGATGAAATCACATTATTTGCTAGTTACATTAGACAAGAAATGATGGAGGCATACTGACTATTTTGGAACTAAAATTCAAAATTTTCCATGCAACAGAAATAGAAAAATAAAATATTTATTTCTGGAAATGCCATTGGAAGTTGAGATTTGGGAATTTCTCACTGGGTGAGAATTAAAGTTTACTACATGGTCTTTATCTTGTTTAATATAACTAGTGCCTAATAGAACTTATCTTGTTTAATAAAGGATGAACTAATTATCGCTATACATGTTTAATCCTTTTTAAAACCTGCTAAGCTCTTGGACTTGCAGCTATCATGTGGCAATCAGTTCCACAGGTCAATTATCCATTGTGAAAAAATGTCTTCCCTTTTATCCTCTCTAAATGTCTTGCCATCCAGTTCCATTGGATGTTTCATTATTCTTGTAATATGAAACGGTGTAATTGGGAACAACCAATTTAATGATCTCTATCACACCCCTCATGTTTGTTTATCCTCTTTCTTTCCTAATCTATGCTTCATTATAAGCATTTTTCTGTGCATCAAATGTTTCCACTACCTGTTGCCAACCCTTGCTTTGTGCTGTTTTGATGATGACAAGAAGTTAGGCTCAGAATTCTACCATTTTCCTCACCATTTTAGTGATAATCACATAAATTGCAATGCTGAATCTATTATTGTCATTGACTAGTTTTGCAAATGTTGCAGCAGTTGTAATTAATGGTTTTACTCGCTGTCCTAAGTTGCTTAGCTCATATGCAGCAATTGTTACTAATAAATCACCATGTATCTACAGTTACAACATTAGGGAGTTGTTCTTATTTCCTTTTTCTAATTAAGAGGAAATAATTCAGGTAGTGATGTATTAGCCACTAGAGATGCAGAAAGACTAGAACACTACAGTGCTCATTGCTGCAGTAAATGGCTGCTAACTGGTGTATGCAGATACATAGGAAGGCATGCATCTCCTAGAACTAGTTTCACAAACCTAGTGCGTCATGCTCAGCATATCTGTTAGATATGGGATTAGAACCCAAGTTTTCCCGTTCGGCCTATGTGTAGACTTATTATCTCTTCCACAAGCACAATGAATATTTAATTAAAGTGGAATAGATTCACTGGAAAAGTTTATGAGACCCACATCTCCTGGACTATCTCTTGGTGGTTAAGGTATTCTCCTGGGAGGTAGAGAAATAGAGATGTGGTTTCAAATCCCCTCAGGAACAAGAGAAACTCACACCTGGGACTGCCCTGTTCCAGGTGAAGCTGAGACTTTTGAATAAAAAGGAGTCAGTGAGAGGGTTATAAATCTCCATTTCTTGGATATGTTTCTCTGTGCTCAGAGAATGTTTCTGGCTTAGGTCCTGTGGGCCAGATAGGCAGGGAAACCACCTAGTTTGCAAATTCAATCCATTCTGGAATGAGAATAGGTGTGGAACACCTTGGCAATTACAAGACTGCTGCACAAACACAAGGGATTTTACTGGAAGAATGGTAGCTGTGGTAACCCTGCTGGTCTGGAGATATAATGTGAGATGAGGTTTGTGGACAGTCAGTATCTTTATTTAGAGCAATTACTATCACTGGAAAAAACAAATGATAAGTGTTTTAAGCAAATAAGCCCAAAACTTATTTTTTTTCCAGGCTTGCAATAAACCCAGGAACATTCAATGAAATTTACGAACAGTGATTATTTTAAATTGAATAACTTTTGCTAAGTAAATTAGTTTAGAGAAAAGGTAGGAACTGGTGGCAAATTAGGTTTCTATCAGGCTAGGCAAAATTAGGCAATTTTTAGGATATAAAACATGACCTTTGGCTCCTGAAAAGCTTTTCAATGTCTGTGGTTTTGACTTTTTAACGCTGTTTTTCATCAAAAGCATTGCAGGAATCAGTAGCTGCAACCAAGCTAAAGAACATTAATCAGTGCTGTTCAGAGTTCCCATCCTCCATGAGGGAAGCATTAGGGACTGCACAGAGAAGGATGACGGTTAGAAGCAGATGGTGAATAAACTGTTAAGAGTCCAACTTCATTAGCATTGCTTTGATAGATTAATGGTGCCCTGAAATCCTGCCAGGCAGGCTGTTGCCAAAGGTGCCATCTGCGTGGAAAAGCATACACATCAAGAAATTCAGCAGAAAAAATAAAAGAAGAAGGAAAAAAAAGAACAACCAGCTCCATCAGTCACACCCCACGTTATTTCCACCCACCATGTGCTGATGGATAACCAAAAAGCCAATAGTAATTATAAAAATGTTGAATCACATTAAGAAAGAAAAATGATGCCTGAATGTCATGCTCTGTACTTTCAG
Organism: Lathamus discolor; assembly: GCF_037157495.1. NCBI lineage: Eukaryota > Metazoa > Chordata > Aves > Psittaciformes > Psittacidae > Lathamus > Lathamus discolor. The sequence continues at coordinate 1,541,389 of NC_088884.1, forward strand.
GCAGCGGGTCTTCTCCAAATTTATCTAATCACATCTTCTATTATTATTATTATATTGTCATCAGCAACGTCAGCATAATTTTACTTATCATTTTTTGCCATCACTGGCAACGTGGACACACCTGGAAGGCCAATTATTCTATGACTTTGCATTTCAGTGGTAAGAGGTAAACCCTGCCCCAGAAAGTTTGGCAAAGCATTTCTTAGTTTCAGCTGCAACTGAAATTGTTCCTATTTAGTTCCAGTTCAATCCAATAACTGTTTCATAAACAGTTTGTTAATCTTGAACTAGTTTGAAACTAAAACATATAAAAAGGGGAGTTGCAGGTGGTGAAGAGATGGCCAAGGCATCAGCTGGAGGGATGTTGGACCTCCAGCTCCAGTTCCCCTGACAGATCCTTTGTGTTTGTTGTATAAGGAGCTTTTTCCTAGCTACCTACATCTGTCAGAGGGGATTGAAATTTTGGTGCTGCATTGGATTAGGAACATGAGTAGGATCATGGGCAAGTAAGAGACGACAGTTGAAAGAGCTAAATATCTCACAGTTCTCCCTTCCTTCCTATTCACTCCCCTGCAAACATATCTGTTCATAAACATGATTCATTTCTGTATAACAAGATACAACAATGAGATTATTGCTGGGACCTCATCAGGCTTGCAATGCGTTATCTCTGATAACAAGAATCAGCCTCTTCCCAACGGACCCAATTTGTAGAGCGCTCACCTGCAGCGTGATCAAAAAGCCTGTGGGCTGTATGAGTCTAACCTAGGGTCTGTAAAGCTGCCCAGCCCTGTGGTGCGGGAACAAGGACTGATGTTGTACGCTCTGATATCTAGTGTGCAAAAGATGAGAAATGCAGAGGGACAGGAAAGCTGCAGAGTGACAGCTGGGCCTTGAAGACACAGTTCTGCTGCCTAGACACAGGCATCTACCGCTACTTGAGATGCACTAGGTTGTGCATATCTTGACTCCAGACACAGATATCCAAGTTAGGTGTCTCCATTCAGATGTCTGTATCAACTGATGTTCAAACTCCTATTTTTGTCCATATGAATGATTTAACTGACCAAATATAAGAATGTGGTATAAGCAGCCCAGCTGCCTAATCATGGGTTGGCATTTGTTATACCTTAGTGTACCAAGAAGGGCCTAAGAAGTCCTCCTATAAGTCCCAGCTCAATATGCAAGACCTATAGACATGTCTCAGATATGCCATGGTGTCTCAAATGGCACTAAATTCCTGTGTGGGCAACTGACTCAAGTCGATGTTCACATAATTATACGTCTAAATTTAAGTGTCTGAATCCGGATCTGAAACATCTCATGAAGCCTTGTGCTGAACAGACCTCTGACAGACGACTATAAATTTTTGGGTGAGAAAAACCCCAGCAACAAAACCAAACCAAACCTAGACTTAATATTAGTAGTACGTTTCTGTCAGGGAAGTAGTAAAAAACGGAAATGTGCTCAAATCTCCCGAATTTTGGTCCAAACAGGTTAATGTAACAAAAACATATGCCAACCTTATATGAAATGCTATGGAATTCAACACAAACCCAACCTACATTCCAATAACATCTGAGCAAAATTTCAATCAATGATGGCAACAGACAGAGCAGATGAAAAGGGAGATAACAGAAAAGGAGGGTGGTAATATTGATGGCATATAATTATCTGTAATACTAGGAAAGGCTGGGCAGGTGGGGCAGTCTCCATTACAAATGTTGGCTGTGTTCAACATGTTGGTGAAGTCTGAGTCACTTGCACAATGTTGACTGTGACTCCAAGTCAATTTAGACCAAGATAAGTTGCATTCAAGGCCTAGCTCTTGATTCTTCACCTTGCTTAAGAATGCTCTCAGATCTCACCAAACCTAGTTAAATCCATGTATTAAATATAATTAACTAGAATGATGCCAAATACAGTTTATGGATAGTGGTCAAATTCTCTGCAGATACAGTCAGACTTGCAAAAGATTTCCAAGGAAAGACAACACACACAATGTCCAAAGTTCATGTTAATGTTGATTCACGGCATACTGATTTTCCAAGGAGGCAATAAAACTCCTGTGGATTTAATATTTATTCTGACCTATACTTAAGAACCATAGAAAAGAATTGAATGGAATTGACTATACTCCACTACAGTAACTATACTCTATTACATTTCAGCAATGTTTTTGCTTTCATGCTAAATTAACAATGTCTTTAATTTTTTTCAATATATTTTTAATGTGGACTAGCCTAGACTAAATCTAGCTTTACAATTTTCATACTATATAGCTTGGCTATAGAAAGCCAATGTAATTGTTCGCATATTTTTACCTGTTATGGTTCTTTTTACTGTCAGAATATAATTTCTGCAGGTATTCAAGTTAGTTTCCTAGCAGCGTCCCCGAGATTTAGTGATATTGTGAAATCGCATGGAAAAAATATAGATTCCTTAAACATAAAAACAAATGGGAACTGAGAAGAAGTATCTGATGTTATTTATAACCCAGGCTATGAAGTTTGCCTTGGCTATTTTTACTCTGAATCTCATAACCGTAGTCACAGTAAAAGGTCTCAGTCCTCTGGAGTCTAAAACTAGAGTGGGAACAAGGGAAGACTTGGACTTATAGGTGAGCATGACTCGGAACTGCTGCAGTTGGTCCTATCTGTATCTGTTCGTGTGTCACTTTTTTCACGATCCTCAGCAATGTTTCAGGGAGATCTCAGCTGCTTACAGAGACACTGTCTGTGGCCTGGCCTATTAAAAGAACATGAAGGCACTGCTCTTTTATGTTAATATGCTCTGCAGTAAATTGTGGTGGGGTATGAACAGCTGGTCCCCAGGGGATAACCTCAAAGTGTGTTGGGGAGAAGGGAAGGATGGTAGGAACCACCATATCTGCCTTAAGCCAAGACATTGCCACTTGTGAGTCAGAGCTGTGAAACTCCAAAAATGCTCACTCTCCTTCAGAAAGAGGTAGTTTTTTGGATGAAGTGTTCCCAGATCCATTGGACCCTGCAAAAGGAGAAGATACACCAGATGACATCAGAAAAATAAAATTCTCTGCATCACTTTAGCAGCCTAGTCTGCCTTATTAAGCCCTATATATTTTCTGTTTGCTTACGTCTCCGTTGAACCTAAGGTTTATATTGAAAAGAATGTCCAAATAGTGTGGTATATCAGATTATATGATATTATATGTATCAGACACCATGTGCACTACACTGCTTTACGTTTCAGTAACTACTTGTGGTCACCCAGGATATCACATATCCGCTATTTTCAGTATCCAATATTCTTTTATACCCTCTGAATTAAGGAGACAACCTTTTTGTAAATTACTTGGGGTTCATCTTTCCATTTTTTCATTTCCACATGGTTTTGATGAGAATAGTTTCTGTACCTCCACCTTTTATTTATTTTCAATCTCTGAAGCACAGGCTAAGGAGTGTCCACACCCAAACAACAGTGACTAAGACTTTGAAATAACATGAGGCATCTTTAACTTATTCTCCAAACGTGTAGCAATGAGTGAGGTGCTGCCTGAAGAAACTGGGTGAGACAATTTCCCAAGTAATGAATTAATAAATGTTGCAACTCTTGTTAGTGCCAGCCAAATTCTCAACTTGGCGTGCTAGAACGTGATCAGAGATCTCCTTCTTAGGTACCTTCACCTTTGCTAGGCAAGATGCTCCCGTTGTATCAACTAATACTAAAAAGGAGAATTTGGTATCTGAAATATGTTTTAAAATACACAGGAGGTAGTTCACAGAGCAATAACTGGAATAATATACCAGGATTAAAACGAGGCTATGTGGTATAATTCGGATACATGCCTGCTTCCAAGAAGAACAAGACTTCATGTCAGCCCTACTCCAACTGACATTGGGAACTATTTAACCACATTACCATTTACCCTCACCACAAGTGACATCAGAAACCACTATGCCAGTTTATCAGGAGTTACATTTTAGCCTCCTACAACACAGAATGACATACAACTCACACCCACAATTGCCTGATCTAAGTTTAGCTATCTTAAACTTGGATATTTGGTCTAAACTAGGTATCCAAAGTGCCCCTAAAGGTGAGAGAGAGGCACCTTGCTGGCTATCTAGATAGTGATTTCAGGTGGGCTTAATAGTCTTGGAGGTGCCATGTGCCTTGAAGAACAAGTAAGGAATCATTACCAAGTAGTTTTGGCTGAACACCTAACATTTAGGTGACCAAAGGCCAATGAAGTGTATCCCTCATAACAGCTTGGAGATTCAATTTGCCTGGTTTTAAAACTGAGCTAAGGGAAGCTCATGAAGATGATTATGAACCATTATCTGTTAAAGGTTGAGACAAGTGCAGTCCGGTGGTGAGAATTCTCCCTTCCCTTAAATGAATCAAAAACCTGCAGGGAAATGAGCCCTTACAGGGAGCTTAGGAAAACATTTTAATAGCAAATAAAGACATGACACGCACTAGCTTAAGCAAATTCAACGTTTTATGAGACTGTGTATTTTGGAGCCTGTGTGGGGCAGGCTGAGTGAATAAATTGCACCAGAGTATGGTTCAGAGGAGGATCCCTCAATGTGGTTAAGAGCATCTTTACTGTCTTAGAGGGTCTGGTCTTTATGGGGGACTAGTAGCCTCTGTGAATACCTCCTCCACCCATGTGAGCCCATAAGCTACAAATTCTGCAAACTGAAAGATGAACCAGGATCTCTTAAGTTTCTAACCAGGCTCTGGAAATCAAGGCCCAAGAGTTTGTGATCTTGACTCGTCATCTTCCCAGTGGGACTTACATGCTTAATCCTTTTTAGAAATCTATTCCACTGGACTTGAACTACCAAAACACTGAACTACGTACATAGTTTTTACAAGAGGCCATTGGCTTCCCCGTACTATTTGCATTTCATGTCAAGAATATGCTTAAGGGCCTTCCTGTCTTGAAGTCTGCGAAATCTATCTCCTGAAGCCCAATTTTCAACAACAGCCTGTCATATTTGGAGGGGGGTGGGGCTCCAGCTCCGGGTGTCCAAATTTATCCCATTATATTATATGTCAGAGGTCTTCCCACTTGCAAAGCAAAGCGCATAGTACCCAGGAACGGGGGCCCTTGTCATGCCTCGTATTTTATCTTCTCTATATTTAAGAAAGGTATATTAGTCCTTACTTCTTAACCTCAGATGGTTGTTGTGAAGATTAATTAGTTAATGCTTTTACAGAACAGTGAAAATATAAAGCGCTACTATATAGAAGTATTATTAAGTGCCTGCAGGGTCTTGCTGTCTAATGTGGCTGAATGGGAGAGGCTCTGAACCATGGAGATTAAGCAATTTTAAAAGAGTTCTTTTCAAATTGCATTATTTTTAACTCTTTGCTGTTACTAATATGCTCTCAACCAGGGTTGGAAATATTTACCCCATTCATTGCCTTTTCTATTTTCTCTAACAGTCACTTTTAAATAAACACACATGTCCTAAGGTTTTATCTGCATACATAGTTGTATTGGCTTAAATAAAGGTGTGATTTTACACCAATTTCTTTTATCCTAATCCTTTTATTTCATTTTTTAATTAAGCTTATTTCGGTTTGGCATAAGCTGATTCAGAACTAGTTTACGATAAACTGAGATAAGCTCCTCTAAAACTGAAATTAGTGTGTCCACATTGGGATTTGCTCTAGTTTAACTAAGGCTATGAATGTGCACGCGAGTTATTGTGGCATAAGCTAGAAAATGAATTTACACCTTGCAAATGATTGAACAGTACCTGCTAGTGCACTTAACCCCAAGCACCTGCTCTCCAAAAACATTAATTTTCATTGAGAGAGCTACTTCCAATTACTTCCCTCTAACATAGGGTGAAAACATGCAGATATTAAAGACTCTGAAGCAGTCAGGACTTGATATATATCCAATGTGAACTGGGAAAAGAGGGAAGATATTTGGGCAAAGACTATCCCATAGCTTGGACTGCAGTCCGCTACCTTGCAGGAATGACAGAGGATGGAGGTGCGGTTTTACCATTCAGTCTGACAGCGTGTTCTAACTGCTAATAAACTGCAAATTCACCCTTCCTGTTCAATCTTATTTATGTGTCTGTATGCTGCTTTGGCTGACTTACATCCATGCAAATGTGTGCATGGACAAGCTCAGAATTGCTGCTGTCCCAGTGAGTCACTATTACCCTAATCAAAATGGTGGCATTCAACACTTCTTTTGTCTTAACACATGTAATTGCACAACTGGTAGATTGATGGGTGGTTGATAGAAACTCAAATGTATGCAGGGGTGTTAACAGAAAGGGACAGAATGTAGCTTGTTCTGTTACAGGAACAAGAAAAAATAAGCAAATGAAAAATTAAAGGAAAGAAAAAGAAGAAAAAAAAAGAAACAGAGAAAAAAGTGCTTTTTCTCCTTGTGCTAATATTAGCATTAAAAAAGATAAAATTAGAGAAAACATAGTAAAATTTCAATTACATCTCTAGTATTTGTAATACTGGGTCAAAATACTTGACATAAAACGCTTCTAAGGAATCAAAATTGTATGACATACGAAAGATCTACATTTTTCAACAACATATATCTTTACTTCTCCTTATGTGACTCAGATTTTTAGTTACCTGGTTGTTGTCAAGCACTCACAAACATGATTACCAAAATAAATAAGTGTATTAAGTGTTTTCCCTTTCACTTAAATTTTTATTTCATTCAAAACAAACTGATGCTTTTATAAAATCAAAACCTAAATTTAAGCTCCCGAACCCTGATTTAGAAACTTAAGTGAGGACATTATTTAGCAAAGATCATAAGCACATGTTTAAATTGATCCTGGTTCAGGAATGTGCTTAAGTATATGCTTTAATCTGATTAAATATGTGTTTAATGTTAAACACATGTTGAAATGCTTTGCTGAATTGTGGCCTGATTTTCAAAAGTGTTAAGTACCTTGAACATCTCATTAAGGTCAAGAAAAGCTGCATGTGCTCATGCTTTTACCCATCAAGGCATTTTCTTACATGTTTAAATTTGGATTTAGGAGCCTAGCCATTTTTTTTTTTCAATAAAATTTTGGACTCAGTGTTGTTGAAGATAAACACGGGAACATCTGCATTCATACCTTATCTGAACTATCTACCCCTAATGAGTTTCCAAAGTTGGACTGAAGGACTGAAAACTTCAGCGCAGCCTTGGTTTGTTTGGTTTGGTCTTGTTTTGTTGTTTTTAAAGTGTAATTTTTACTGCTCTCTGTTTCCATTTAGAAATGCTCTGCTCTTTCCAGTCCCAGCCAGCACCAAGAAGTGGTGTGTGAAAAGAAGTGTTACTCCTAACATTATTTATTACTTGCTGACAGCATGCTTAGTTCAGTAAAAGACACAAGTGAAGGCAAACCCTTCTTTGCAGATCTTACTCACAGGTAGTCTGGATTAATTTCAAGTTCCAGATGGCTTTTCAGGGTGGGTTTTATTTTATCTGAAATAGCTTTCTTTTTTCCTAAGAAAAAACAAGAAGATAATTTAGGATTTTAAATATTTCCCCCCAACCCCATTCTAAGACATTAAAGGCCTTCTTTAAAACTTCTAAAATTCTTCTCAATCCTATTCCTCTTTTTGCCATTGTCCTTAAGAAGAAGCAGTAGTTTTTAAACTGCTTCTCACTCTATAAATATGTATTTGTAGACCTTTTTAATTTTTTTCCTTCATAAAGAACTTTCCAATAATCTTCACCCACATATTTTGATTTACATCAATAGCAGCTTTTCTCTTGACTAAGAAAAGCTTCAGATCTAACCTAAAAGCCTTTCTGCAGCTGAGCTTTGCTAAGGGGTGGTAAGCCTGTTCCCACCTGCTTATATTCACTGTTTTCTTCCAGCCCCCTCCCTTGCAGTGCTAAGAAGTTATTTCTCACTTATCACCCCCAGTATACACATAGAAAAGTCTGTCAGGACAGCTGCTGCCTGATCAGGTTTTGTTAAGGTGTTCTGGAGGAGAAGTACCTCTTGCTTTTAAGCAAACCTGAGACTGTGGGAGGTAGTGACACTATGATTGTACTGCAGCTCTACAAGTGTATGAAACCAAACTATACACAAGCAACCAGGAACTGCTATAATTGTAGTATATGTGACACTACCTGCACCCAGCCTGACACAACCTGTGCAACAAGGCTCATCCCAGTCCCACTACGTGTCTGTCTTTACTACAGCCACACAACGTTCATGTTTTTTACGATGTCCTTCAGTTATTGCATGACCTCTCTTTCAGAGCAGGAGCCAATGTGGGAGATGCTCCTTCTTCCCCCTAATGGAGGCAAGATCTTCTGCCTTATGTTAATGCTGGAACAAAGTGGAGTTGTTCTCTGAGGAGGGAGAACATAACTCTTCAGAAAAGAAGAGCTGGGGTGGAAAGTTATATAGGAGGACCTTCACTCCATTGTGGAGTGGCAAAGAAATTCCACAGGGAAGAAATGAGTCCTAATGACCCATTGTGCTAAAGACTCCAAAATGGAAGGACTTCTTCTGGGGAAAAGTCCTGCCCTTCCAAAACAACAGATCAGCTACAAGGCTCAAATTTACCCTAAAGCCTTCCTCTCTGTCTCCCCTACACCCAAATACAGGGGGTCCTTGTACAGAATACGGAAGCATGCTGTGTTACTTGACAATATTGAGATATTTTTTATATACTGTCCTGGGTTTAGCAGTAGCAGTCAGTTTTTCTCCTTCTTAGTAGCTGGTGCAGCGCTGTGTTTTGACTTTCAGCCTGGGAACAGCGCTGATAACACCGATTGTTTTTAGTTGTTGCCAAGTAATGTTCACTCTGGCTAAGGACTTTGTGAGTCTCATGCTCTGCCAGGGACGAGGGGAGGCCGGGAGGAAGCAGAGACAGGACACCTGACCCAAGCTAGCCAAAGAGGTATTCCATACCACAGCACGTCATGCCCAGGGAGGTAACTGGGAGTTACCCAGAAGGGCATGGGCTCTCTTTGGGGGGGTCGAACTCATTCGGTGGTGGTATCATATTCTCTTCCCTTGTCATTTTCTCTTATCATTATTATCATTGGTGGTAGCAGTAGAGATTTGTGTTATACCTTAGTTACTGGACTGCTCTTATCTCAAGCGGTGGGAGTTGCATTGCCTCGATTCTCCTCCCCATCCCTCTGGGAGGAGGGGGGGGGGGGTGGGATGGAAGGAAAGAGGTGGAAAGGGGGGCACAGCTACCCCAGCAACAAGTACAGCAGCTGCTCAAACTCGACTGCAACAGACAGCGCAGCTACCCCGCTCCTGGAGAATTAACAAATTAACAAGTATTTCAAATTCTATTTACCTAATCCATCATGTGGTCTTGACTGTTCAAAAGAGATGGTAAAGTTTTAGGATGTGGTGAAGTGGTGATAAGCATTTGGGAGCAAACTGGCATTGTTCACTATTTCATTCTTCTCCAGTGCAGGCAGAACATGAGATCTGGTTGTAGTCTTTTGAGCAAGTTACTATATCCTTCAGTTTGGTCTCATGTAACATTGACTATCTGAAATACAGCTTGTTTAGTCGTCTAGGTGCCTTCTACATATAGTGAAGAGAATCCATAAGGTGATTCATCCCAGAATCATGGAGTGATTGATTCATTTACTGCATGATGTCTGTCTACACACATTTGGGCTACAGGGGGGATTTAGACAATTATCTATATTAAACATACTTTTTTAGATGCCTAATGTAAGATAAAGATATCTCAAAACCTTTATCAAGAATGCTGAACTATCAGATCAGCAGAAGAATTGCTTTGGTACCTTTACTCCACCTCAGCTGATTCACAAGCTTGTTTCCTTATCGGGACTTGTCTTATGAGTTCCAGAGTAATGATAATCATGATAATTCTTTAGGGAGATTAAGTAATCCTCACAGTCACCGTGTGTAATAAGTAAATGTAGATATCTCTGTTTTACAGATGAGGAAATAGTGAGAGTTTAAGTGGCTTGTTCCATCTAATTTAATCTTGTTTGAATTAATCTAATCTGTGTTTTATAAATAAGTCACCCAATCACTGTGATATGTAGGTAACAGACAGTCATGACAGTGATGGAGACAGTGCCCAGGTATTCCTAGCTCCCAGGCCTATATTTGTCCCTCAAAACCATTGCCTGGAGAAATAAGACATAGCAGCAAATGATCTTAAAGTTTTCCATTAAGTATTTCTAGGTCATGTATTATAACACAATTGAAGGTCCAGATCTAAAGCACTTATCTTTTTTTTTTTTGTCTGAATGAATTGGGATAAGGTTTGCTGCTGCACAGAATAGCTTGGTATATGAGCAAATGGATGAGAGGTGGCATTTATGTTATTCCTTTGGAGCATTATCTGGGAGAAGACATAAAACCCTTTGAGAACAAGGTGATATGATGTCAGTCTTAACACTTTGCACTAGGAGTTAAAGGGATATTAAAATTAATAAAGAAAAAGTATTTTTTTGGAATTGTTTTACTACTTCGTTATTTTTTAGTAACATCTGCTTTTTTTTAAAACAAATTGTTTCTAATAAGGTAGTAGTTACTTCTAAAAATCAAAATCTGTTTGTGAGATGGGCCTGATGGGCAGTACCCTTATTGGGAAAGAGAAGTTCAGATCTATAGCTCACTTTTGATTTACATCAGTGAAAGGATGAGGTCCACTCTGATTGAGTTGCTGCTTCCTGGAGCAAGAAGGATGAAGGTTCAGTTCCCCTTCCTAGCTCAGATAAAATGCAGATATGAACCAGTCTGCAATGAATGTTTAACCTTGAGAGTATGTTTGACCTTGAGAGTATGTGCTATCTCTGGGCAAAATCTGTTGTCTTTGGGCTTTTTAAGTGGTTGGTTAAGGTTGGTGTTTTTTTATGGAAATAGGAAAAGGTTTTGGAATCCTACAAAGACCGGGGAGAGGGAAATAGTTGTTTTATTCAATTTATTTAGTTGGTAACATTGATCTGATAGAGCTGCATTGGAAGGGAGGGGATACCCAAATTATAGGGTGCATTTGCAGAGTGAAGTTTCCAGTCTTTTCCATGAGGAAATTATCTCCATTCTGAAATGAATGATTTCTTTTCTGTTCAGTTTTACTGCAGATACAGTCAGTGCGGCCTTCTGTGATTAGCTCTATCTCAGAAGTACGGGGCAATCACTTCTCCACAGAAACATGTTCTACCTCTTTCAAAGCCTCTGGTTAAATTTTTATCTAAGTCATCAGATTTAGCAATTTGTAACTGATCTAATCTCTTTGCAAAATCCTTGCTCACCGAAACTGTATCCAACAGCTCTTCATTGTAAACCTTGTTGTTCATATAAAAATAGAACTACAAATTATATCGGTGTCTTTTCTTTATTCTCTCTCTCTCTTTTTTTTTTTAAACTTCTTGTGACCTATCGCCCTTTCTTTTAACCTAAATCAAACAGATTTGCAGATTTGCTTAACAATAGCACTTTATGAATCATATCACCAATTGCCAGCTATCATACTGTGAAACAGCTAATAGTGTATAATTAACGTTATAGGCGAGTAATGAATCACATCATCGTCATTGACTGTCTACCACGTTATTAAAAGGAAAGATTTAAGTAATCACAGCTACCTTTCTATTTTCTTCCCTCCTTCCCCCATAGGACTGTAAGAAGAAAAGGAAATTCCAGCTGTGTATGTCAGCTGGTATTTCCATCAAACAACATGATACATCAAAATGATAGCTGTAATCATTTACATTGGAAAAACTTTAGACAGGTAGGTGATTCGGTTAAGACTTTCTGCAACTTAGCATATTTACTGTCATCAAGTGCATTCAAACAAGCAATTTGACGAGATCAAGAATATCTATGAGCAGAAGGAACAAAAAGTTCAGTTTTAAAAAAGCACATTTGTCTACCCTACAATTTGGAAAATTATTAGAATCCACCTCAAGGCTCCCACTGGAAAGTGTGCAGTAGCTGTTTTCTAAGAAGCTAAGTTAATCTTCATACCTCTAAGTCCTAATTTTTTTACGAGTTGAGCAATGTGTTTGAACTCCCTGTTTCACTTCTTCAGCACCAAATTCTCACTTATTTTGTGTGTTTGGGGCTTTTTTCTTTTTTTATTTTTGTTTCTCACTTTTGTCAATTTTGGCCACTAATTCTGCCCAGATCTGAACATCAGTATAGTGATTTTTCACCTCAAGTTTCACTGTAAATAATGATGCTTTTGTGGAAAGCTTCTCTCCCCACACAGAAGTCATGGTTCACTCCATCCCACCAGGGTGAAAGTCACCAGAAGCTCTACCAAAGCTGTTAATACATTCCTAACAGGTGATTGAGGAGAACCATGTCCATACAGCCTTACATAATACATGTAGTAGGTCAAAAAAAGACTGCTTGCCAAGCAGCTTCAATGACCTATTTGCCTACTTCAATCTAGTCAGTGGAAAAGCAACTACTAAAGCTAATGAAAGCGCAGCCATTCTCACTGATCCTTAGGGAGGAGCCAGAAACTCTCCTTGTTCAACACAGAAGCTGAATAAACATTTACACATAACAGAATCAGGACATTTTCACTATTTTGTATTGTCTCAAGTCTCATAATGAGGAATTTTCAAAATACGTATTTTCCCAACATCCCTCAGATTTGACGTTATACTTATCTTGCAGGTGGGAGAATAAATATCTTCTGAATAGAAGTCATTATCAGACAAGGGTATTGAAATCATAGAATCATAGAATAGTTTGGGTTGGAAGGGACCTTCAAAGGTCATTTAGTCCCATCCTCCTGAAATAAGGTTTTCTGCTTAGCTTGCAAATGTTTTTAATATCAAATTATCCTTACTTCAATAAAGTTTATTGTTAATATTTTTTCAAGTATTTTAAAACAAATAACACTTTCTTTAATGAGCACATTTTAACTACTTTAAACAAATTAGTTTACATTTTTTAAAAACAAATAAGAGAAACTAAGGAGTTTTTAGTTTTTTACTATTCATACTTTAATTTGTTCCTCTTCGATTCTCTCCCATTCTTCATTTTTTCCTTCTGAACAATTCTCCCTTTCCCTTTAGTTCTACACTGGTAATGAAAAAAACCCAAACAACAGAAACTCTGGATGAGACTTCTTTGCTGTGATGCTGAGTTAATCGCTGCAGTATCCTTTTTTTGAGTCAAAGCACCTGCAGAAGGAAGATCCTCTGATTTAGCTGCTACCGCTTCCAAAGATGTTGATAGCTGTCCTTTGAATATAGAGTATGCCTATGGCAACTGGTTCATACTCAAACACTAAAGTGCAAATACGTGAAGTTAAATGATAGCAATACCACCCAGGAATGAAAACTTTAAATAAATTTGATATTCTTTTTCCTTTGATACTTTTCTCCCCCTCCTTTTGCAAGCCAGAGTACAAATGGGGGAGAAATGAGGGAAAAACATGAAAAATCACCAGCATTGAAAAACATGAAAAATCACCAGCATTGAGCTTGTTAAAAGAAAGATGAAAACAGCACTTATGAAGATTTCCATTATTAGCTAGACTTTTAAAAATACTAATAACAATGACAAAGTAAATTAGACCCTGTCAGAAAGCTACTCAGTATGTAAGTATCACTAATTCAGTATGGTACAACGGAGGTGACTGATTTCTGCACACTAACCAGCAGTTTAAACCATCAATCAAAAGGAGGGAGAAGTGATCTCATTTCTTAGAATCATAGAATAGAATCATAGAATAGTTAGGGTTGGAAAGGACCTTAAGATCATCCAGTTCCAACCTCGTGCCACGGGCAGGGACACATCCCACTAAACCATCCCACCAAAGGCTTCGTCCAACCTGGCCTTGAACACTGCCAGGGATGGAGCATTCACAATCTCTCTGGGCAGCCCATTCCAGTGCCTCACCACCCTAAGGCACTCTTCCCTGAGTTTAAGAAGATTTGTACATATAAAACTCATTTTCCACAAGTTTATATTGACAACATGGAAGAAAAACATAAAGAAAATGAGAAATGGGATCCTAACTTGATCTTGCAGCAGTGTCCTGCTGAGAAGGAGCAGGTCTAGATTCTGACCTCTGTTCCCAGGCTTGTTTATGTATTTTGCATTAAGCAGTCACTGAATAAAACAAACCTGGAAGCTGTGCCAGGGGTTGTCCACACCCATGCAGTTGCAGAATTGGGACCTCAGTCTTTCCCACAGATATGGTTTGTCAGTCATTCCATCTATCTCCTATAGTGTCAGCCACTTCTATTTCTAAATACCATTGAAGCAATACAAATAAGTTTTGGGTTCATTTGGGTTGTTGTTGGGTTTTTCTGTGCTGTTATGTGAATAGTTTCACCATTGCTAGTATTTCATATATTTTGTTAATATTGTTCCCATTCCCTGGGCTATTTGTCAGATACATTTTTCCTCTTAGACTATTGAGTAATTTATTATTATATGAAAATAAAAATCCCAAAAAAAAAAAAGGCAAATTAACTCTAGTGACATTTGGGTTCAAAAAAAGGCCTTTCACATGCTACCAAACTACATTTTCATGTTTTTCATTGACTTTAAATAGCATTCTGGTATCGGTCAATGTACAATTGAGTTACCTGTTGGGAAAAAAAATCAAACTGGTATAGGTGTCAATTTTGAAGTAATAATTATAGGTTTATGTAGCAAAGTATTTATTATATTATCAAATTAATACACCTTTTGGCATGTCAGGGTCTGTGGGTAATTATAGTTTAGTATTGTGGTAATAATTTGTATGATTTATGTTACCTATGGAGCATTTTTGAAAGCCAAAAATCTGTCTGGCATAATTACTGTTAAGAAGTAAGATCAACAGATATCCCTAGCCAAAAGAAAACAGCCTTAAGGGTAATAGACTCAAACAAGCAGAAGTCACCTCAGGTATTTGCTTTGCAGCTTACTTTTTCCCACTTGGGAGATGGCCCACCCACTATTCTAGGCTACATTAGCAAGAATTGGTTGTCTTTATGTTGCTGCTTTGCACTGACCTTGAAATTCTCATTTTAAAAGTGAGACACAAAAAAGTGGCAGTGGGGGACCTTTTGCAAGACCTAATTCTTTGGAAATGGGAAGGAAAGGGTTTGCTATGAGATGAAGATGGGTGAATTATTTTTGATTCTCTTCTTTCCATTGATTTGGACACAGAAAATATATTTTATTTGGTGACTGTGCCCTTGTTTTTATTATTTTTTGTTCTATGTGCTGTGCAAACACAGAACAAAGTTTTCGCACAAAAAGTCTGCTCAAAGCTGATTTTATATAGTTAATTGCAGTTAAAGCAGATTGATAAATGACTTAGCATCTGAGTAGAAATAGGCTGAAAGTTGCAGCTTCTACCCCACCCCCCAGTTTCTCTGCATTTATGCAAATAAATGCATAGAAATGCAAAGAGTACCCTCATCTCATTTCAAAGCTCAGACCTACCCTGACAAATACTGACCATGTTAGTTTGGGGGTTCTTCCTGAAATAGCCTTCTAGCAATTTTGCCTAAATAACAATATCTCAGGAACAATCTAAAAATCTGGCCAATAAAATCATGATCACACTGTCCAGACAAAACTGCAAGCCTGCCTTGCTTCCTTCTCTCCTCCATTCTCAGCATCACCCTTCTAAATGGAAAATGCAGGTCTGGTATCGTGTTCTGTGCAGGTTACAGACTCAAGCCTCAGATGAGGAAGATTATGAACAAATGGCAAGATCCACAAAGGTTTTTAAATACGTAATTCGAATTCTAATTAATTTATATGTGCCCGATCCAAAAACATTTATGTATGTACTCAAATTTCACTGGCCGTGTGATCTTCCTGAAGTCAAAGACATTACTCAACTGCCAAAACAGAGGTCTGTATATTGTGGTTCAGTAAAGAAATATCAAATGGAGAGTGTCCTGCCAGCAAGTTCCTCTTTTATTAAATTGCAGAATATCACAAACTCTGCCTGAATCTTGCGGGGAAGAAGGTATTTTTTCCTTCATATTCTTGTACTACCTTATTTCTGAAACACTGTCCTACATAGAGAGAAAAGTAGCGAAGAAACCCCAAGTACCCATTGACCTTTTAGACATTTTCCCTGTCAGCAGAATTTGCCTATGAAAATGCTTGAACTAAGTCTGAGAAGAGGATATAAGTGTGGGATTCATCTCGTCTAATGTTATGTATTAAAAAGTTCAATGTCTAAATCTGAGGAGGCTCACTTCAGAGTCAACAGACACAGGTGGGCACCTCCAGGGAGTGAGTCATCCAATCGGTGTCAGACAACTATGATGGGATAAGGTGAATCATACTCTGGAGGTGCCCATTTCTCTCCTCTAAGGGAGCTTGGAGTGACGAGCTCAGACTTAGCTGTTTAGCTTTAAGACGTCCAAGTTAGGGCAGATGAATTTTACCTCAAAGGCTTGGAGTGTTTTCCTGAAACTCAAACCAACCTTTTGAAGTTCCCTCTTCATCCTTATAGAACACAGGTGTGCCAATATCCAATTTCTCATGTTTTTAATTCTATAGGAAAAGTTATGTATGTCTTTATGTGTATGCATGTGTACGTGTATACTTAATGGCTACACTGTCAAGTTGACCTTCAGCAAATAATTAAAATGCATTTTAATCCTGCTGTATAATGTTTTTGTTGGCAGGTACCCCAGAGAAGGTACTCTCCTACAAGGAGGCAACTGGTGAATTTCTGCCCACTGTATCATTATTACACAACAAGTGGGAGCTTAAGTAGCTTATAGGCCATCCTACAGCTTGATAAGGCTACTTTGTAGTATGAGACCAATTAATACAAAACCTCCCTCACTTGGGCAACTGTTATGCCTTTATCTCCATTTACCTTCTCCAGCTACCTCATATGATGAATGTCATTAGCTATTGCCAATGCTTATGCAGTATTGCTGGGTATGGTCCTAAATCCCAGCTAGCTAACTGAAGCTAGGAGTGGAATACGTTCTTAAATGCATATTCATATGGCATCAGATGTCAATACCTTCAGATAAACTTGAGAGATAGAGCTGTAAATGGTCTGATGAAGCAGAAATGCATTTGCACTATCAAGAAATCAGAATGGTTCAACAAGTAAGCTCTATTAATGTCATTTCTTTCTTTTCCATGGTGGTTAAATATCCTTGCCATGTGTCTTCCTTGCCTTAAAGATGCAGAAACTTGAGTGCAGCAATTGCTTGGCTAAGGAATAATGCCAACGTGATGAAGCACGTGAAACTGAAACAGCCAAGGCAGTAAGTCGTTTCACAAGCCCAGCAAATCTGGATGATTCATGCAACAGCATGGAGCAGGCTGGTTGGTTAGGGTCCTTTTCAATTAAAAAAAACCCCAAAGAATAGTCAATCATCTCAAAGAATCCCATCAGTCTTTGCCATGATAATGTCTAATGAAGCACACAATTACGATGTTAGCAGTGATATTGCCTAGGCATGAGGTGATCTCATAACAGGTCAGAAAATCCTGCTCCCTAATATCTGAGCTCAGGTGATCTTCTAACACTTCCCGTCTCTTTTGGGAGATAGAATGAGTAACTTAACCTTGTTTCCTCAAGAAATAATAATAAAGATATGTATAATGCGAATAATAGTTGTCTCACCTGCCTGACAGGGAGAAGGTGCAGTGAGAATTAATTAGTTTGTGAAGCACTTTGAAGAGAAGTGCTACGTTATTAATAAGTAAAACCCACTGCACTTAGATACAACTTGCAAGTAATTGCATTATATTACAGTGCTTAGATAACACACAGATAGTTGCCTTAGAAATACCAATAGGCAGTAGAGAGCTGGAGGGATAGATAACCACCAGATTTCTTGTGTTTTTATTTTGCATCACAATTTTTACTGGCTTAATGATATTTAGCTTCTGAGATATGTTTGAGTAATGGAAATTATTACCCGCGTTTTAAAGATGTCACGGGAGAAGGGAAAAGCAGTGAAGTATGGTGAATAAATACTGCCCACAAGTGAAAACAAGATCACCTCTCCAGGGCCTCTTCCAACCCTGTGATGTGTAATCTTTAACAATTGTTCATTAACCTCAATTCAGTTCATCCAGCACAGCTCTGCTCACTGAGCTCGTCTACCATGTGTTGGAGTACAGTTCAGGAATGAATGAACAGTGATGTTCACTAAAGAGCAACAATGTGGATGTGTGAAAAGTGGTAAGAACAGTCACCTCTCAAAAGTAATTAAGACAGTGAGTAAGGAAGCTTAGTGTCTTCTGGGTCAGCAATATGATCCTGTGACGTGAATTGTTGAGCTGGCAGTGGGTGCTGCAGGGGTATTTTGAATCTGTAAGCCTGACAAAAGGTGTTTGGAGTAAAATTTATAAATATGTGAAAATGAAAAGTTAATGTAGAATTGCTTACACTTACCTTAGACTGTCAGAGAGTTCATTGGCCTGTAAAGGAATAAAAGGATGTGGAAAGCTAAAATATCAGAAGAGGAAGGTAAGGCAGCTGTTGATGGTGAAGGCTTCTGATTCCAGCCAGGCAGCTGATCCTTGCTTGTGAATAAAGAGGTCTTGTTCCTAAAAATCAGGAGAGAAACAGAGCTTATGAGGACACCCACCTCAGCAGCACTGGCAGCACCCAGAAGAGGGCGGTTGTATGTGCAATGACCACTTCATTTCCTTCGAAAACTGGGGGATTGAAAGCTATAAAAATTAACTGAAAGTCATTTTTATTCCATTCTTTGCTGAATATGGGGGTGTAGCTGCCATAGATGTTAAAGACAGATCACGTGCATCGAAAGAAGCACATCCTCTTTTGTGAAGACAAGATGAAAGCCTTTTATAACTATGACCTACTGGTAAAAAAGGCATACATTCAGATGAAACCTATGGGTTTATACTGATGGGTTAGATTTTTTTTTTTTTTTAAACACAATACATTTTGTTAAGAAGCAGGATTAAAGTATTTGCCAAAATGATTTGTGTTGACAAAATGGCTTAGTACATTTGGCAGATTTATTTTATGAAGCAGAATAAATTAAGGTGCCTCGTAAAAAATGTGGGTTACATCCAGTGAAACAATTTCAAGTATTTCAGAAACTCTATTTTTATTCACTTTGCAAACGTGCTTAGTTGAACTGCCAGTCATTGTTACATTTCCATTTCCAAGCAATTAATTAAAATCCCAAATCAGGTTTTTTCTTGATCATGCCAGCAGGAGTTGGTTGCCATGGCAATAGGACGATCAGTAGCATTTGGGAGGGAGGAGAGGAAGAAAAAAACGTTCTGCATTTGGGCTTGTATTATTGAAACATAAGTGCAGGTCTGGAGGAGCGTGTTGGCTCATCTGTGCAAGCCTGTAGCCCCAGTGGTAACAACTGGAAGTGAGTGAGGGCTCTCAGGATTACATTATTGTCAAGGATATCATTTGGACCAATGTAGAAATCATTAGTAAAGCCTTTTCAGTCCTACAGTCTATAGGTTGAAGCCATGAATGCAGCTGATCACAGAGAGTTTCAGCAGTGCTAAGGAGGATTTTTCTATCTGTAATTGCCCACATTTGCAGAGAGCTATCAAATATAATGGTTTTTCTCCCCGACATGCCTGCAAACCTTTAGATTTGAAGCTCATTTTCAGACAATACTCTAGACCCATCGCAGTTTGTAAGAGCTGTTGCATAAGTGGGTTCAAGAAAGTATGGTGGAGCCAGGGTGGCAAAGTTTTATGGTTGGTGTCAGGGACAGGCAATTAGGGGAAGGTCAAGATCTTGCAAACTGGGAAAGAGGAAAAGGGAAACAAGTGCTTCTATGAAGTGATATGTTATCACATGTTCCTCTTCATTGCTGCTGTTAATGATTCTTCTCTTTAGGTCAGAGCCAGCAGTGGAGAACTGAGAAGTTCTTGCCTCTGAATTACCCCTACGACTGCACATAGTCCCGTCTAGCATGAGCCATTTTAACCCAGTTAAGGGTAATTTTGTTGCTCTTACACCATCACTTAGATGTGAGTGAGTTGAACAGCATGAACATAGTGATCACAAGCATTAGGGGAAAATGGAATTTATATTGTGCACCATCTGAAGAGGTACCAACTACAGGAAAAAAAGGACATACCCCACACTGGCATAACTGTTAACACAGCCACATTGTGAAGTGGGCCTAGAGATGCAGGGGGGGGTGGAATTTGATGATCTTAAGGGCCTTTCCAACCCTAACAATTCTGTGATTCTATGCCTCCAACTTAAATAAAACACAGGCATTTCACTTTTCCTCTTCAAAGCAGGTCAGTTTTAAGTGTGATGAGCTTCAATATGTGGCCTTATGGTGTCCCAGAGGTGGGAGCATGGCACAAGTGAGAAAGAGAAAATGTGGTGAAGGATGAAAACAGTTGAGTACTAACATAGAAGACTTGTGAATCCAGAGCCTTGGTTAAAAGGTGGCAGTCAGCAGGACACTAAGTCGTGGAGATAGAGCACTCTTTTGCTCCTTCTACTATATTGCACAACACGGTTCATTTTAAGCATGCTCTGGACCTATTCATGCATGGCTGCGTGATGCCTAAGGGTCCTTTGCAGCATCAAAAACACAGACATGGAAAAAAACATGCCAGTAGACCTCAGTATTGCCATTGTTCAGCTTCTGATGGTGTGGCAAAGCAGCATAGTGACAGAAAGATTCCCTGGATCATTAGGCTGTATTAATGCAGAGGAACACAGTGCTCCACATATGGTGCTTGTTAAGCCTTCCATGAAATCAGGAGATTGGTAACAGAATTACAACATGCTTAGGGTTATAGGTCACTCACCAAATTTTATCCTTATGTATTAGCTGGGAATTAATCTGAAAATAATTACGACAGAATCCAGATATTAAAAAGGAAAGATTTTGAGAACATTAGGATTTCACGTCTTCCTATAGCATAATATTCTCATGTGAGAGAGAGTCTGACAACACTGCCCGATAGCCTAACACTTTTGCTGGAAAGGAGAGTGACTTTAATTAAGCTCTTTGACAAGGTCCTTGCTCAGCTGTCCTTCAGAAAAGCCTCATCTGGGCCTGAGGTTTGTTACTTGCCTTGTACTTGTACTATCAAGGTAGGGGCTCAGTGCGGTTGGGATCTGAACAAGTTCAGATGGAGTTAAAGAGGCCAACAAGGGATTTATTGATTTGGATATATCAATTTGCACTAGTACAAACAAGTTTGGTTCAGAGTCCTACAAACTCCAAGGGTTTCAGGGCAAAAGTTGTGCTTTTGATCTTCTACATAGTAGGATGTAGTATAATGCAATGATTATGGGGTTTCTCTAGTGTCTCAAAATGGGGGGGAGGAGATTTGAGAATAATTGTTCACTTTGTCTTTTCCACTCTGAAAACCTTTGCAAAACTTTAATTGCATAATAACTCTTATCACTATACGCTGGTCTCCTTTCTGCTTTTTCCACTGCCATTTATCTATTTCCTGACCCTAGATACTCCTCTCACTTTCCCCCTCCTATGTACAGACATCTGGAATTTAGGGGGTCTGCCGTGTAAATTAAGATACTTGAAATAGATAAAAAACTCAAAACTTTACATCCTTGCTGCAACCTTCCTAGAACATTTCAGAAACAAAGTCTGCATTAAAGTCCCTCAAAGTAAGTGTCTAGTGCCATTTGAAAGCTTTCCCCTTAAATCTGAGATATTCACGTAGGACTGGTAAGTGGGATACACGACCTGCAAAAGACGCCTCCTTTGGAGAGTTAATCGTAGTCCAGGTAGATACTGGCCACCAAGTGCACCTCATATGGTATCTGACACTTTGAGGTGTGTAAGGCAAACCATAGATGACTAGATTAGACCAAATACACAGTTCTTAGATTGCCAAAATTTGATGAGCTGAGCCTCACCCTCACTATCTTCCACATAAGGGGTGTGTGATCTGGTGATCTTTTAAGAAATCATACTTCACTGACAATCTGAGGTTAGCAGACTATAATAATCATTAATTGAACGAAGCTGGAATTTCACTACATTGATATTTTCAATCCAGTGATATCAGTATCTATCTATATGCTCTTGGGTTTTAATATTTTGTTTCCCAGTTTTGCATAAAATCCTTCTTTCACTTTGCAGAAAGTAAAGAAAATAAATTACTGGGTATAATACATATGTGCTCTTGGAGTATTTAATATGTTCACATATTATTAAATTTGTAAAGTTAAGTTTGTATTTAGGTATATGCATACTTGTACATGCGTATGTAGTACATACCCTATGGTTATAGTTATATATTATGTAAACCAGCACTCTAAAGTGAAAACATGTTTTTAAAATAGCTTAAACAATATTAGGATAAAAGGTCTTGCAGGCAAGCATTCAAAAATAAAGTATTACAAAATTAGAAATACAAGATTTTTTTTTTTATGAAAAAGCACATTTATGGAGATGTTAACTCAAGAATTAGGATCCAGTAACGCAGTTCTGTATTTTTATTACACACTCAACATACTCTTAAATCTGTAGACAGGCTTCTTTGAAAATGTCTGTCTTGTTTTTATTTCTAATAGGAGTTAAGCCAACATCCACTCAGAGGACATGGAGGCCAACTGTCCTGTCAGACAGTCAGAAGATGCACTGTGAGAAAATGATTGCATCCTTTCTTGAAACATCAATTCCACCCATCACTGTGGGGCTCCAAGCCATTGCAGAAATCCTGTACAGAATTGTTTGGAGAAGACAATTTTCTTAGTCTCTGCTGAAGAGCAAACTTTTAGAGTGGAAGAAAAAGTAAAATATAACAACCTGTCCTAAAATAATAAAAACAAACCTCTACTGTGTTCATGTTTGAGATCCTAGTGAATTTCAACAGCATATGATATTTGAAGACTGTGTTATTTTATGACTGAGATCATTTGGCATAAAAATAATCTTAATGACAGATGAAACTTTTTAGGGAGCTTGTTTTAAAGTTCACAAAGTCCAAAAGTTTCTTTTACATCTGAGAAATAAGTGCAGTGATTTTTTGTGGAGAGTATGCTATATTTTTTAATACATAAGCAAATATTTAATTCATTCTAAATGTCAAACATAACTCCTTCCAAACCAGGAGCCACAACTACTTTTTCCACATTTGAAAGCTTCAGTTTGCCCCCTGCTACCCCATCACATGCAGATTACGTAAGGTTTTACCCTTAAGGCCATAATAAAATCCCTCTATTTAGCATTCTAGTGGTTTGAATTACTCTCTGTTTCTCACAGGCTTTCATCAGGAGCAACTGAGGTTTCTCTCACGTTTGTGGTTGAATACTTAGTGACTTTGACAAAAGAATGAATTTCCAATTGCACCCTTTCAAACTGTCCTCAATACACCTGGCACAGACTTACCAGGGAATCAGGGGCTTTTGGATCCATCATTGCTAGCAAAGTTAGAGGCCCTGTGTGATTCCAGCAAGGTGGATGTGCAGGTTTCTATGAGGCTAGAGCCACATCTATCTAAACAAACCCATACGTTCATAGAATTTTCAGTAAGAAGTACAATATGATCCTTATAAACTTCACATTTATAAGACCATGTGCACAAACACTGTTAAGTTGGATAAAACACTTTTACTGACCTTTACATTTTATGTGCTCAGGAAACGAGCACCAATGCACGTATCTGTCTGTCTCCTCTGCTAGACTTTAAAATCATTAACCATTTTCAATCAAGCTTGATGTAGAGGAAAAAAAAAAAGACAAAAAATATTTAGTCACTGTAAGATTTGTGAATGCAGATATTTGTATGTATATATATTTATAAATATGCAACTGCAGCAAAAAGAGTGTTGCTATAGGAAGAACCTTAGCTGCAAGCTCAGACATAAGAAAGTTTGATTAAGTTCTGTAAACTAAATTATCTAGTGTCATTTGAAATGCTCTGGAGTATTCAAGACTTTAAAGTGGGGATGTCAGATACAATACAGGACCTACAGTGGACAGATATCTTTCTAGAGCAGTACGAGTGGACCTGATGGGATAGCCTAAGGCATCTCAAATAACACTATGCATCAACATATAGGAGATGATTTGAGCCCAAGTGTCTTTTCAGTGATGAAGTTCTAACAATCCCAACTCTAAGTGCAAGAGTTTTAAATGTATAGGTGTATTCCACCCTACCTAGGTGTCCAGAATCAGTTTCAATATCAACATTATAATGTAGATCGATCTGAAAGGTCCCAAGTTCGCTAGAATTCACTAGCATGTCTTCAATTCTTACATAATATAGAGTAACAAAGTAGTTGCACAACATAAAAGCTTCATCAATATAACAAGAAGTTTGTTGGTTTGAAAATTGTGCCTCAAGGGGTTTTCCATATTAGTTTTTTAAAAAGCATGATCATTCAATGAGAAAAGAAGGAGGGTATTGTTTGATTTTAAGTGACAAATTATTTAAATTATAATTGAGCTAGTGACTCTGAAAAGTTTTGGGTGTAGTAAGATGTGATGGTGAGGTCCTATATTAGTTGCTTGTCAAAGAGATATAATCTTGTTTTGTAACTTAGCCTTCTTAAAAAGTGGCTTCATATCGCTGTATCTGCTTATCCTCTTGGCTTTTATCCTCTTGTATTTCATTTGTTTACTTCTTACCTAGAAATTAAACTTTCTAGAGGTCTTCTCCTTGCTGAGGATCAGAGGATATTACTTGGGACCTCTAGCTTGTAGTGAACTATAAACAATAGGATAGGTAGTATTTTGCTTCTTTTTTATACCTTATTCCTGGATGTCCCCTGTCCTGTAATGATGCCGGTCATCAGAAATGTGTTAAAATAGGAAATCTAGATAATTTTTGTTTGAATTCTGCTTAACTGGGAGGTCTGGGTAATCTGATGGGAAATCCATCTTTGTTGTCAGTTTTCTCTTTTGTTCTAAAAAAGGCTCAGTGGAAAAAAGAAAACCTAATAGGCAAAATACCTTCATTATTTTTCATGTGCCTAAGTACCTCCTGCAAGTTCATGGAGAATACTTTAAATATTCAAAATTCAGATTGTCTTTCATTTCAGACACTGGTCTTCTCTGTCACTGCTCATGATCAAAATACGAACAGTGATATACAGGCTACAATGCTTTTGTCTACATGAATAGTCTACTTCAATGAAAACATTCAGTACTGACTTGCGAGGTGAAACCACTGAGGGGTTTTAGAAAGAAAGAACTGGGCTTTTTTTTTTCATAAGGTTGACATGAGTCTCTTTTAAGGCTTTTTGAAGGTTTGCTTAGGACAGCCTATCCCCAAATACCTCAAAGAATAAGACATTGACACCACCCACACCCAGGCAGACATTTGTGGTTTAAATACAAAATGGACATGTGCATGAATTTTTCTGTGATGATGCGATACCACTGTCAAGCACAAAGACAAAGCCTGCAATGTTTGTACTGGGTATCTTTACCAATGTCTTCTAATACTGTTTTAATGACATATGGATAAAAATGAACTTTCTATGGATTAGTCAACGTGGATTAAAAGACACATCTCTTATTAATCCTGCATCAGAAGAGAGGCAGTGAAAAGCTGAAGAATTTTTTACTGTTGATACAATCTTACATGTGAATATATTCAAATACAGAACAGTCCCGAGGACCAGCACTTTTCTTCTCTACTGTTCATCCAAATACTACAGCTAGTCCGGTTGAAGTCATCCTTGGAGAGGCTTCGCTATTCTGCTATTGCTTCTGCTCAACAACAGCTATTTTTGAGCAAGAACTGTAAAACAGCAGACTTTTAACACATCATTAGGCCAGTACTGGTTGGAGGAAAAAGAGTAGTGGTGTATTTCTAGAGTTGGGTATTTCTAGAAGTCCAAATGACCAAAAACTGATTGTCGGCATTCACAAAGGCAGACTTGATCAAGCAGATATCGGAAGAGATTTGCTCAGATTTGCTCACTAAGATGGAGATAGAGAATAATTTCTCACTGCAGAATTTACAGCAGTACTTTAACTATGCTACCCAAGTCATTGCAAGGTGGCCAATTCTTACAGTAGGCAGAAGATAAAGGAATGGCTTACTCAGCTATAACAAGGCAAGATTGATAGAAATAAAGTTTGAGATGACAACCTGAAAATGAAGTTCATCTAAAAAGGGAAGCGCCTCAAAAGACTGAAATTTCTTATGTTCTCAATAATAAAAGCTATTAACAAAGCATTTTTAAGAGTATTTTATCTGGTATATCATGGAATAAAGATCTAGATATAAGCAGTAATTAAAGATCTACTTTGATTTTGATAATCCTTTTTAATTGCTTTTTTAATTGTGGTGAAATTTTAAAACATTTCTGTGAAGTGCTCTGTGGAAAAAACGCTGATGTAGAGAGATTAACTAATCAAGATTGCTCTATTCTATTTGAATAACTAGAAAGGAACTTTGAGTGTGTAAGTGTAAAATAAATCTTCTAACTAATGTATGGCTCCATGTAATCTCATCTCACCTTCTGGGAACAATGTATAACAAATTAAGCTTGGATCATGAAATGTCATACAAATCTGGCAGTGAGATTTTGTTTGAAGGGAAGAACTACTATTCTCTTGGTCCTTAACAGCCATAGAAAATTTCAATTACGTGAGCATCTTGACAAATTCTACCTCCAGGGTATGGAGGATTTTTTAGAAGTTTTCTTTAACCAACTACAGTGTCCCAAAGAACATTGCCTGGTTTAACCATCTTGAGTCATACCCATCTGCAGCTCACTTGCCCTCTTGGACAAGAAAACAGCTTTGACAGTATTTTTGATCTTGAAGTAAAATATTAATATTTCATGTGGCATAGTAAACTTCCTCAAAATAAGCAGTAAAATAAGGGCATTGTAACAACAGTAAAAAATCTTGTTTCATCTTCTTCAAAATTGGATGAAGCATTAAAGGACCGGATATGGATATACACCTTGAAGTTGAACATATTTAAACTATTAAGAAAGGAATAAACAAAATTACACAGAGAAAAATTCCTAAGGGAATGCAGAGTGAAGCAAATTAAAAATCTGTACAAAGGAGTTTGGAGGGAGGATGAAGCAGAGGAAGCAGAAAAGAAAAAATCGAAGCACAGAAATATGCACAATATATACCAGATACAGGTATCAAGACCTTATTTTGCACCTGATTATTCTTTCGCTGTCGCATAGGAATGATTTCATTAAAAGATCTGTTAATTGTGTTATTGGTATGTGCTTTTTAAAAATAATTAATTCTTGGCATCAGTGAGGGAGACATACATTCAGTCAGAGGAAAATATGTTAAATCTGTACCTGTACTGCTCTCCCCTGTTGTAGATGAGTGTTATCACATTTCACTATCTTTTTCAGAAAAAGTTTGACATGAGTTAGGTCATATGAATCTCAGTTTTCCAGCTTACCTGCAATAAAGTGGAAATCACAGCTCTGCTGTCATGCTGTTTGGTGGCCAGAAGATGCTCAGATACTGCATTGTTTGGGGAATCATCAGGTTTGACTGTGCAGAACTACCCTAACTAGCTATAACTTCAGTTTAAACCTGTGACAATAATATTTCCAAATCATTCTCAAGCCCATTTAATTCATAAGAAAGTAGTATTCCATGCATGCCCTGTCAACAGAGCAAAGAAACCACTGACATCACGCATCCCTGCCTGTCTTCATTCCAAAGGAATATGTTTGATGAGTAGATTGAACTACACTGTTAACGGTTAGGAAAGATGATCTCCCATTTTAATATTGTATGTAGATTTATAATAAAAACAAGTGCAGGGTTCTGCAACCAAGTAAACTTCAACCCAACTTCAAATATCATCATTATTTAAAGTATCAACACACACTTTTAATTTCCATTGGTAAAATCAAGAAGTTTCCATTATTAATTAAGCAGCTAATTTTCTCTTGCTGTATGAAACACGGAGAAGCAGCTAATTGCATTTGAGATTCCCTTCAGCATAATTAGATCTAAGCAAATAGATAATCCCCTTGACACCAATAGCATGCATCAGACTCATTTCAAAGCAATAATTTCATTTGGGAATATCACACCTGTAGTAATTAGAAAAATGCATCTCATTCTCCTAGGGAATTATTCGGGTAGCACATGGAGTTACCTTGAAAAATGGACAAAATTAAAGACCATTTGTAAAAATATTAGTATATTCTTTAGTGTTAGGGTGGTGAGGCACTGGAATGGGTTGCCCAAGGAATTGTGAATGCTCCATCCCCGGCGGTGTTCAAGGCCAGGGTTGGGCAGAGCCTTGGCTGGCATGGTTTAGTGGGAGGTTTCCCTGCCCATGGCAGGGGGGTTGGAACTAGATGATCTTAAGGTCCTTTCCAACCGTAACTATTCTATGATTCTATGCTTCTATATTTGCTATGATTAGTGACAATTTTTTTTTTTTTTATTTTGAAATATGATCTTAAAGTTCAATGGCAAAAATTACGATTAGACTGTATTATTTCAGGAAGAAAAACTTTAAATCAATGGACACAACTGCACTTGTTACAAATAACTCCATTTTAAGTAGTTCTTCAAACTGAAAAGAGAATCATAGAGTTAAGTTCACATAAAATTCATTTTTAAAATAAATACTTTTTCTGACAATATGAACAGTTGAATTTTAACATTCTTTAATAAAAAGGTGGGTTTTTTCCTTTTTAAAATAGCCTTTAATTTTTAATTTCTTGTAATTATGTGTGCTGTAAGAATGCAGTATAATACAGAGTTTAAAGAATTAAATTTTGATCATCTTAAAATAAATTTTTCCAGACGGCTCTTCTTTCCATTTCAGAAAAAGCGATTTCTTCCCTATTTAAAAAAAAAAAGCATCAATCTTCACCATTTCGAGTTAAAATACCTGTGGGTGGGTGTATGCATGCTTGAGGGATATAAAGAGATGGAGAAACAAGTTTAAAGACAGAAAAATATGTCCTTATACGCATAAGATATTAACTGCAAAATTAACTCTTCTAGGTCAAATTAATTTACTCTTCTTTGGGGCTATACAAATTCTGATACATCAGCTATTTTACCACAGGTGGAATCACACCGTACCCTGGCAGAGATACAACCCTAAAGCTACACTGCTAGACCACGGACATTGTGGAAGCTGTGATCCTTCTTGTCATCAATCATTCAAACTGTTTCATGTTTAAAGGCATCTTGCTGCAAGATGAACTGCACCTAAAGCTGGTTTTGTTGAGGTTAAAACTGCTGTGCTAGATTTTTCCAGTTTTCAAATCCCAAGGAACACATTGGGAAACTCTAATTCACACAAGCCAGGTTGTACATTTGACTGAGCTGAGCAAAATAGAGAATAAGTGGAGGTTGAGATGTGCTTGAGACAGTGTAGTGCATGTCAAAAACTACAATGCCCTCTGAACTTTAGATTTTAAGAATCTCTTAATTAGTACTTGATAACTAATATATAAACATTTTAGTAGTAAGAATTGAGAAAAGTAGTACTGATCCTGTACGGATGAACAAATGTCTATTTTACAACCTAAAATCTCAGTAAATAAACACCTCTTAATCAACAGTCACATTGATCCGCTATAAATATTGTATCACCTAAACATCGATATCTAGGCAAATTGCTTGGGTAACAAAACCGATGCATAGCAAATGTATTTCTGCAACCTAAAATGAGTGCATGTTAGATTAAGCAAACACTGCTCCATTCTGTTGCTGCTTGATTTTGTGTGCTATGACCATCTGACTTGAAAGCAACAGTGGGGCAGACTTAAGAGGTATAAACTGATGTTGATCCATCAATTAGATTGTTGACATTTTCACCAGCCAAGAACCCATAATTCTAGCATTATGACAATGTTATGTCAAATATATCCAAAAATAAGTACCGTTGACAGAAGAGAAGAAAGCTTTGGTTTGTTTTGTCTGTTTTCAAGGCACTTTAAACAATTAGCAAATATAACTTCTTCAAAATGCAATAAGAAAAAGAAAAGCAAGAGGAAGAGCATTCCTTGATTTTGACAACACCATTTCTTCAAAGAACTATCACAAGGCTTTCAAAGTAGAAAAATAATAAAAAAAGAAAAAAGGAAAGTTTACTCTCGTGGGCTTCAAATGAACACTTCATAATGTCACCAGATAGTGTTCTGCTGATCTCACTGGGATTTGGAGTAAGCTTCTGGAAACAAATGTCGTAAAGCAGTACAAATAAGAAGAGCTTTCAATTTAATGAGAAAACCAAAAATCTCCATAAAAAGCAATTTCAGCTTGGATTAATCCAAAACAATTTCTTTTCTTTTTTGTGTGTTAAGCAATTCTCCAGTTTTAGTGGACAAGTGTTTTGTGCAGTGCCTTATGAAATGTTTGGCTTGTTTATTATTTATCCTCTAAGATTCTTCCTTGATGCAAGTTAATCTCTTTGTGATAATGGCATTTTGAAATACAATAGTCAGATAATTTACTTTGACTACTTTTTCTTTTAGCTCTCTTTCCACACCCCACCTTTATCCCAGCTGAAATTCTTTCTAAATTAGCATCAAACATCATGAATAACTTTGATTTCTGAACAAGTTTGTTAATGAAGTTATTACTTGTCATATATTTTTTCCATGCTTTACATAGACACTGCACTTAAGAGTTTATTAAAATCGTTGTGTTCAGTATGTTTCCTTCAGGTCTCCTGAGTATTGAGGCTGACCTGCTGTCTCACACAAGTTACAAGATTTCAGTTCCTTCTGCATTAAGTTTATGTTTCTGCCTCCCCTTGCACAAAGGAATATAATTTCTATTTGTGGGTTCCTACAGCTAAATCTTGGTTTTCTTATTTTGGGCTTCTACAGTTTGATGGCAAAATGAAACACCCATGAGATTTGGGCTAAATGATCACCATGAACGCAGGGCAGCTGATGAGCAGCACTGCTTCTGTCTAATGAAATTGTGTAACCTTTGAATGAAAACCAGGACTTTGGGATAGGGCAGAGGTGGTCTTACCTTAACACCAAGTTGGGACATGGCCAACATATCTAGTCAGACCTTAGAATTTGGAGGCACTCCTAAGTTTAAAAATACAGAAAACAGCCAATACATCCCACCTTTACCACCAAGATCTGAGTCTCATAAGACAGATTCAACTCAAACTCATCCTGTAAATATAAATACATGCTTTGCCACAACGTGTTTCATTAATACAAAACAGCCTCCCCAATCATTCATCACTTGAAATAATACGCACAGGTGCTGGAGTGAAGTGCAGCTGTCGATAAAGGCTGATGCCAAATTATTTTCCTGAGGTGAGTTGGCTTTCAATTATGCTGTGGTTTTGTTTTGTACTCTTTTTTTTTTTTTTTTTTTTTTTTTTTTAAGAAAGTGGGGAAGAGGAGAAGAGTTGGGATTTTTTTTTTATTTTATTTTCTTTGAACAACAATGTCTGTAATTTTCTTTTTAACCATAGCAAATGTGTCTGGTCATTCAGTACTTTGTGAGGCTGAAAATATGTCGCAGTTTGAAAATAGCACTGAAAATCTGAGGTTAAAACCTGCTCTGCAGGCTTTTTCAGTTGAAACCAGGAGCATCCAAGAAGTGCAAACATTGAATACAACTTTTACTTCTTGCTTTGATTCCTCCCTGCCCTCTATTCTACATTGTGATAATTGCTTTGAATTTGGAGGGAAAAGTTGTAGATATTCATCTTGACATGTACAATGGCTTCTGGGGCTCACCAAGAATGAAATCTAACTTCAAGTTCTTCTGTTAGGTCCAGGACTCAGCCTCGTATTTTCACAGTGCCGATAAAAGCCGCAACATAGGGTATAGTCTGAGTTCCTGTGATGGTGTCAGTATGGAGGTAGGTGTCTCTCAAAACTTCCTATTGAACTGCTTCTATTTTCTATAAATAATTGAACGGACATTAAGGCAGAGACTTAAAATATGGTCTTTCATATGATCTATACAAAAACATTAACTACTTAACCAGGTTGTCTCTTTGCTCCAATAGATACTTAATTATTTAATATCAAGTGGAGACAAATTCCCCTCAGTTTTCTATACGAAACAGTGCTGTGGTTTAACCTGGCAGACAGCTAAACACCAAGCAGCCATTCACTTGCTCCCTTCTGTTGAGATGGGGGAAAAAAGGTAAAACACATGGGTTGAGATAAAGACAGTTTAATAAGAAGAATAGGAAGAGAAAATAATAATGATAAAAGAGTATACAAAATAAGTGATGCACAATGCAATTGCTCACCACCTGCTGACCTATGCCCAGCCAGTCCTCAAACAGTGAGTCACCACTTCCCAGCCAACTGCCCTCAGTTTTATTGTTCAGAATGATGATATATGATTTGGAACATCCCTTGGGTCAGTCAAGATCAACTGTCCCATCCTTGTCCCCTCACAACTCCTTATGTAGCCCCAGCCTACTCACTGGTGGGGTGGGATGAGGAGCAGAAAATATTTAGTGTAAGCACAGCTCAGCAACAGCTGAAACGTCCCCGTGTTATCAACATTATTCTCATTCTAGATCCAAGGCATAGCACTGTACCAGCTACTAGGAAGAAAATTAACTATTCTGGTTGAAACCAGGGCAAGCAGTATATGAAAGCAGAAATCAGTTGTAGGATGTCTGTGCAATCTGTCATATATGCTGTCAGTTCTGGTTGCTTTCCCACTGGTACATGACAACATGACCTTGTGTGTAAAAGGGACCAGTATTGGTCAGGTTCACCACCTCACCATTGGTCAACTAGCAGTCAAGATATTAGTTTAACCTGCTCTGTGAGGACCCCACTTTCTTCCACTTAAAAGAGCTGGATACTTCTTGAGGGTGTCCTATGTTACCAATTTTACTAAAAGGACAGAATGAATCTATTCTTCGATTGTTTCTAGTTCTCTGTCCAGAGAGAAAATCTAGATAACAAGCTTCAACTAGAAGCATTTCAATTTTTAGGTATATAAAGTTAAGGGAGACTAAACTTGTTTTTCCTTATAAAATCACTAGACTTCAAGAGTGTCAACCACTGTTTTTCAGGTAGTAAGTAGAAACGGTGTATCATGCTGTACCAATGGGCATGATATTAAATTAGATAGTTTTAGTTTTGCAATGAAGATAATATAACCAAACCTGCCCCTCTACTTTGCTCTTGTGAGACCTCACCTGGAGTATCGTGTGCAGTTCTGGTGTCCTCAACATAAAATGGACATGAAACTGTTGGAACAAGTCCAGAGGAGGCCACGAGGATGATCAGGGACTGGAGCACCTCCCGTATGAAGACAGGCTGAGG
Organism: Lathamus discolor; assembly: GCF_037157495.1. NCBI lineage: Eukaryota > Metazoa > Chordata > Aves > Psittaciformes > Psittacidae > Lathamus > Lathamus discolor. The sequence goes on from NC_088884.1 coordinate 1,574,524, forward strand.
AAGTTGGGGCTGTTCAGCCTGGAGAAGAGAAGGCTGCGTGGAGACCTCATAGCAGCCTTCCAGTGTCTGAAGGGGGCCTATAGGGATGATGGGGAGGGACTCTTCATTAGGGACTGTAGTGACAGGACAAGGGACAACAGGTAAAAACTTAAACAGGGGAAGTTTAGATTGGCTATAAGGAGGAAGTTCTTTCCTGTTAGGGCGGTGAGGCACTGGAATGGGTTTGCCAAGGAAGTTGTTATCGTTACATCCTTGTCGGTGTTTGAGGCCAAGGTTGGACAGAGCCTTGTGTGGGATGGTTTAGTGTGAGGTGTCCCTGCCTATGGTAGGGGGGTTGGAACTGGATGATCTTGAGGTCCTTTCCAACCCTAACTATTCTATGATTCTATCAAGGGAAGCGTGGTCAAGAAATATTGAGCCCTGAAAGTCAAATAACTCTGCTGAGATGGAGACTTGATGCATGTAAAGCCAAAAGACTCATCTACCTTTAGTTAATTCTGGTTATTGGCTACTATTTAGATGGGACAAATCATAAGGTTTTCTGTTTCTTCCCTAGTGCATAAAACAGATCCCCAGCAAGGGAGGGCTATTTTGCCAACTGTCTCTTGTTAACACATTATTGGTATGTTTCTCCTCATTTCTCTCACAGCTGGAAAAGGTGTTCACAACATCTCCCATTTAATAGCACATCCTGGCTAGACTCCTCAGAGGCTTTTGTTTCTCTGTTAATTGTGGACTTTATTTGGAGATTGCTAGAAGCCAGCACTAATTCAGAAGGAGCTGGTGGGCAGCAGCATGACACAAGAGACTCTCAAAGAAGGAGGGTTATGGCATTTCCTTCCTCACATAAGAGCAATCCCACGGCTCCCAGTGCCTGTGCTTGGGAGGATGGAAATCTGGCTGGCATGCCCTAGCCTCCAACTCCTATTAAAACAGCAGCAAAAGCTACCCATCCAGGTATGCCAAATGAACATCTGAGTGCATCACAATTCAATCACTCCTTCCTCCCAAATTGCTAAAGCAGCTTGAGATAGTCACTTCCATGACCTTGTAAAATGTCTGCAGTGTTGCAGAAACAACCAGCTCCTTTTTGTAGTAGTAGAAGAGAAGGGTTTTTTTTGGAAGGAGGGGTGTTTTTGTTTCATTTTTCCACCTCGTCCTCCCTCCCCCTTTCCTTGAGCAAATCCCCATAACAAATAAAGTTACACTTCAAGACTGGATTACGCAGACTGTTAGGTTCGCATGCCAATGTTTACTTTAAGTTAAAAATGATACTTCTGAGAATTCAAATAATATGTTTAAAGTATTTCCAGGCTGTTGCTTTGCTTGTATTTGTGTTGGCACTGATTCCCTCCACGAATGTCAGTTCTGAAGGAAAGATGAATATTGCTCAGTTACAGCCTTTGCCTATTGATCATGCATTTAACATCTTTGTTTATGTGCAGTTTTGGAGGGATTCATGGCAAACTTAAGAGCACTTGCTGCAGAGAAATTTTACTGATGAGACCTTACCTTTTTCAAGGTAAATGTTCTTGGATGGTAAATAGACAAATGGGGGAGCAGCAAAAGCCCACAGCACTGCCATTCATAGATCAGAGCAGATAATCAGAATAGTCCTTTTTGACCTCAAAATTTATACATCTATCAAAAGGTTTCTCTCCAATTTTTCATTGTAATGGCTTGTCTGGGACTCAGATGAAAGGACTGCAGAATGCCTGTCTCACCTGACATCCTCTGGAAGATATTCTTTCCATGGCTGTCTTTTCTCTGAAAGCCAGCTTGCCTGATATCCTGAACAACATGCCAGATCCTGTACTCTCAGCCTTGATTCACCTTCTCCTGAGGCATGCGTATCCTGTGGCTGCATACACCTGAGCTGGTTTCTTACAAGTTCCCCCAGGAATCAGACCTGAGAGGAGATATAGGCCAGGGACATCTGAGCTGCCTTTAACTGAGCCAGTTGCATGTGCATGTAAAGCTTGTTAACTTAAGCTAGAAACAGAGTAAACATAGCTGTGGCTATAGATATACCCGGACTGATGCTATGCAGCAACAGCATGGTGATCCCCTGAACCCACTCTATAGCACCTATATGGACTTGACAGACACATTTTTTTAGTCCATTGTTTCTTTCCTGCCTCCATCTTGCCTTTGTCTTTGATAAATTTAAATCGGGGCAGCTTTTATATGGAGGCAACATAGTGGTTTCTGCAAGTTTTAGAAGCAAGGAAAGAGGTTAGGGATGGTAAATGAGCAGATCAGTAAGCAGAATAATCTTTTTCTTCCAGTTAGAATTTTCTCTAATGGTCAGCAGGAGTGGTCCATACGTTTCTCTTGGAGTTTTTGAGAGACTTAGGAAATCAGGGGAGCAGGGAAGGCACACAGACTATCTTCCAACCTTATCTTGAAAGCAAGCTGAAGCTGACCCTTTTTCCATCTCTTCCATCTAGAAAAAGACTTGGTATTTATTCTTGAGAATGATTTGTGGAAGAACATCACAGATTTCATTTCCACAAAGTTTCCTTAGACTTTATTTAAAGAGTCTGGAAAGTAACTGGACTTTCTGAGTACTTGGCAGAAATGTAGGAACGAAACTATTCAGACATATTTTATTGTGTTTTAAATAATGGGTGAATAGAAAAGAGGAAAAGTTGGTCAAGTTAATTAACACTTAGTCAAAGAAAAAAAGAAGACATAACAGGAGTTTTAGAAATTACTTGACATTGAGATAAAAGAATAAGTCATTAATTGGTTATCTTGTAAGGGCTACAGAAGGAGTCCTAACAAGGTCACCATGACTTTGGCAGTGACCACAGCTATATTGCTGTTAGGAACTGAAAGGGAGAATGGTGATAAGGAAATTGGATAGGTAATTATGCAAAGGTCAGGAGGGAGGGTCAGATGATTGCCAAGCTGGTCAAAAGGCAAGGCATGTCATCAAAATGGCTTGAATTATAGCTGTCTGTAAATTCATTGTCCCTTTTCAAACTGACATCAAAGGAAATGGAAAGCACTGATAATCTCTCTAAGAAGATAATGAGGCAGATGGGCAAAAAATTAAAAAGATAGATAAATAAGCTAATGAATAATGTACCAGAAAAAGAGATGCAAATGTAAATATTGAAGTATGGCCAAGCTCAATAGCAAAAACTTACAGGCTTTACTAGCTTGGAAATTTTAAATAATGGAAATATGAAGATTATAATTCTTAATGATTAAATTAATTCAGTGGTGGAAAATGACATGGCTCTGGATCTCTCCTGTTCCTGGAAACAGTTTTGCTTGAATATTTTGTGGCAATAAGAATCATAGAATCCTAGAATAGTTAGGGTTGGAAAGGACCTTAAGATCATCCAGTTCCAACCCGCCTGCCATGGGCAGGGACACCTCGCACTAAACCATCCCACCCAAGGCTTCATCCAACCTGGCCTTGAACACTGCCAGGGATGGAGCACTCACAACCTCCCTGGGCAACCCATTCCAGTGCCTCACCACCCTAATAGGAAAGAATTTCCTCCTTATATCCAATCTAAAATGAATGCGAAACAAGAGTTAACCTTGTCTCCTCAAACTGTTCCAGGATCTCAGCATATAGCTTGTCTTGAAAGTTCCTTCTTGGCTCCGTTCATATCTTTCCTGCTGAATGCAGGTGTGGATTTACTTGTGAAACATTAGCCTTCTTCCAGCAATGGGAGTCTCCTCCATGTGGTGTATGCTTCAGACTAGTCCAACTGCAGACTTGCAGTAGTAGACCTGACCTGTTAAGATTAAGGCCCTGTCACTGACTCACAGCACAGTGAAAATCTGGGTGAAGCCGAGGGCTTAAATGGTGACCCCACAGTCTTGTAAGTGTAGTTCAGCTTAATTCTGCAGCCCCAAGATATGCCTAATGGATATGAATGCAATAAAGATGAAGCAATATAACTTACTTAGAAGACAGGCAGGTTTTCCTCTTTCCAATTGCAAATAACTGTTCCTCAATTAACAGCAGTTAGGCTGCCATTCCTTAAAGCGAAGGGCTGCTGTGTGAATAAAGGGACCTTACATTGCTATAATTATTCCCTTTCTCTATAAGAATTGATAACATTTCTGTCTACAGTTTAAAATCTTTGATACAAAGATTCTACTTTGCACTCAAGGTGTGTTCATAAAGAGCATCGTGTCACTCTATAACTAAAATATGGGAGTATGGGGGGGTAGTTCAGATGAAACAGAAGGGTGACCTGAAATCTTTTGCTTTTCAGAGTAACTCAGATGGCTTTCCAATAATAATCCGATATCCAATGTCTGCTAATAATCATGGATGAAATTTTCTTTTAAGATGAACAAAAAAAATAAATTCAGATACACAGAATTTTCATTGGAAGTTCATGGCAATTGTTCAAAAAAACCCCAGTGGCCTACTGGATAAGGCACCTAGAATATCTGTGTTCTGGTCTGGATACATAGAGCAGGGATTTGAATCTTGAATTTATTTCACTGCTGCCAGAGAAGGAAAATCTTTATCTTAAACTCCAATATTTTCTAAGATCAGGCACATATTTCCATGAAAATTTTCAGTTTCCATCAAGTGACACTTTCCAGTGAAAATTCTTCTTTTCCAGTTCTAATGATGGTCTGAATTTCAGAGAACTTAAACGCTTTTGCAGAAAACCAGAATCTCCTGCAGCTGTAATTCTAGTTTTAAAATGGAGCTCTTGATTTCTCTTCTGCAGATGTTCATACAGTGTGGGACATAATCTGTCTCATTATGTTTTATGTGTATCCACAGTTTTGGCACCTAGTACAACATCCCTGTGTGCAATGTAGAAAGTTACAAACCTCAGAAGCTCTCCAGGGTGGGATCCCATTTATCTAAATTTGTTACCTAAATTCGCTAAGAGACTTGTCTCTTGAAGGCTGATAGTCTCTGAAGGCTTTTAAAATCCCTATTTCTTTCCGTTGACCATATAGGAAATTTAGATATTTAAGAAAGCTTCCTTTACTTAACACCTACAAAGTAGATCCAAAGCAGATGTATAACTTGTTGACCAGATCCCTGCAGCCATGCCCATCTTCTCTTTGCGTTAGTGTTTTGGCATTATGATAACAGCCAGTGCAAAATATTTAGACCTGGTTAACTTTGTATTTAATTCTAAGAGGAACCACAGGAATGTTCATGGAAATTGAAAACCAGAGCTGAATCTGGCCCATTAATTTATTTGTTGCAGGGGAGGAGGAAGGAAACGATTTTTTGCGTTTGCATCATCTACACCATTTAAATCAGGCACAATACAAATCTCCTTAGGAGGGAACTTTGGGGTCCTTTCCATCTCCTCCCAGAATGTATCCTGAAATCGTTATAACAGGAATGTGGTATCCATTACTTTTGATTCCAGGTTTCATACCAATGATTATCAGATAGCAGCAAGATGCAATATAAAGACAAGATTGCATTAATTCTGCAAGCTTAGAAGTGGACTAGCTCCCAGCTTATTTCAAGCAAGAGTCATCTAACTTTGTCTGGAACTAACAGCTGCATCTGGATCTGACACCAGGATTTCAGCTTTGTGTCTGATGAAATGTCTTTCAAATACCCCTGGAAGTTGTTGATGCCCAGAATCCTTAATGGTGATTTAATTCCCATACACCTCAAACTCGTTATAGAACAGAAGCACAAGGGAAGAAAGGAAGAAGCAGATGATCTCAGGGCCATGAAGAACTGCTGTTTGAAAGTCTGTTTGCGTTCCTGCTTGGTGATGGCTGTTATTCAGTGTTTCGAATACAACTTTTTTTACTTTCTGAAGTTTTATCCTGGTGAATGAAATTGTGAAAGACTTATCAGTAGATAGAGTTGGTTGTCATCATTGCTTTTATGTAGTCTCCTGTCTGAAGACTCCAGGCACACTCATGGGATGGATACAGACTTCCTTTCAAGTACTCCTTGGAAGAGCTGGTCTCCATGTAGTAATGCTCTTTCTCCTTGTCCTCACTATTTCCTCCTCATATTCCTTAGGTGTCTTCACGGATTTCCTCAATGCCTCCCAAGCATATGCCCTATAGTGTAACATTTCCTGAATTCTCACACAGCATAGGTGAATTTACATGCATTTACCAGGAAACAAGAGAGAATATATGGCGGAGAGGCTGAACAAAGTCTTTTGCTATTACTTGTCACAGCCTTAAGACTCACAGGGATGGTCATTCTGTGCTCAGACAGAAACAACATCTGCTCATAGCACACTGCTTCACCAAGATCCTCATGCAACCCTCTTTACCTCAAGTGCTTGAAAATTGGCTGCTTGAGTACTATCAGCACCATCTCCTCTGTGACTTTCAGCTGCCTTTTGTCCCATGATCAGGAGGATGATAACAGCCTTTGGGCTCTGCTGCCAAGGTGGCACCTCTCCTGACAAACCTGCTGCCCCTGGCAGGCTTCACATCTTAGATGACTGTCTCTGGCCTGAAGATCTTCCTGATTTAAAGATAAGCATACCATAAGCAGGTCTGAGTGCTCACCTTTGGCCATTCCACCCTCTGCAGAGATGAGGAGGCTGAATGGTAGGTGCAAAACTGCTCACTTCTTTGGACTCTACTCCAAAGTTGTGTTAGGTAAGGTTTTAAAAGACACATCTTGGAGCTTGTCAGAGACTGCTCTGACGTATAATGGCATTTGGAGGAGCCCTCTGATGAATCAACATCCAGGAAAAAGAGATGCCCAATGTTCCCGTTGCCATACCACCCAACTTTCCCCACAGTGCAAATGTCATTTTCCATGTCACTCCCAGAAAACTGAGGGCATGGGGATGTGCAGTGTGTGACTTCCTTCTCACTGCATAAAAGCTGCCTTTAAAAGCCCTCCAGGTTCCTAGATTGCAAGCTCTATTTACAATGCCAACATGCTAAGGTATTTTTCATAGTTTTAATGCCATCACATCTTTCAATACAATGCCTTAAACTGCCAAAAAATAATGCTCCCAATAAAGGCAACTGTATTTTATGAACATGCTATGACTTACTTCTTCCTACTGGTGTTAATCAGATTTCATTTATTTTTATAGCATTAGAGACATTAACGTTACCCTCTGGAAATATTCCCTTTCTATTTGTCCTTGGATAAGATATGTCCTGTATTAGGATAACTTTCATCCTGAAGATAAATGTTTCCTGATAAACCAATATTGTTAACCTTCAACAACTGCAACATGAAATAAATGCAGTTGTCAAGTAAACTTTAAAGGGGGGAATTAAAAGTAAAAAAAAAAAAGGGGGAGAAACCCAGGACACAGATTAAAATACTGCTGTATTGTTCTTTGCTGTCCCCAAATGCATTCGTCTTCTGGCTATCTCACATGATTAAATAGCAAAGAAGTCACATGAAATAATGTCAAATGACAGAAGATGTATTAGCATCACAGGGTAATGTGTTTGTTCTCAGGAAGAAGGAGAAGTTCAGATGTCTTTCATACTGTATCATGCAAAAGGGACCAATATAGGTGAAATACCCTTAAGGTTTCTACATATGAACTATAAGATGGAAACAAAGTCTGCAAATATGTATGGGTACCTATGTCTGTCTATTCTTGCTCTGTAGTATGTCAAATCTAGGGCTTTCCAGTAGCCATTGAAGTCAATGGAAGACTTCCTGCTGACTCCAATGAGTTTTTCATCACACCCTGACTTCTTTCAGATCTTGGTCCAGATAAATGCTTCAACATCTACTTAGCATGTATGTGATTCTACTGCAGTATAAGAGGGTTTTGCCAGGAAATGTCCATCTGACTGCCCATTATATTTCTCCTTCTGTGTTTTCTGCATTTTTTACCCTCTAACTTTTCTCTACTGTCTTCTGATGGAAAAAATTAGTTGTTTAAATTGTAAGGTAGAATCAGAAAAGTCACTTAAAAAGTTGATGCTTTTTAATTTAAATGTCCCCTAAAGATGTTTTTCATAGCAAAACTGGTAAAGCTGTGGGGTATTTCAGGAGTGAGAGAAAAATGGGGGATACAAATGGTTGAAGATGAGGGCAACAGAGGTGAATAATGTTTTGGCTCTCTTTTGTTTTCTTGTTGTTTCTTGCTCATACCTTAGCAAAATGATGCAATTCAAAGGCAGTCTACGGGAGAGTCAGAGCTGGTTGTACCTACAAAGAAAGGCATTTTGCCTACAAAAAATACTTGTTTGTTTGACCCTTGCTCAGACATACACCTTGGCACTGTCACCGGGGTGAACTGATCAGGGTTTGAACAGACTTTGGACAGGCTTTGGACCCCTTTCCTGTTCTGTAAAGGTATTATTACCTTGCCTTACCTTACCTACCTGCCTTACCTTACCCACCTTACCTGCAAGAGTCTCTGCTCTGCTGTCTTGTGCTGCTGAAAGTTTGGTTTCTTTTTTGGCATCTTGATTCATTTTTCACCACATTTACTGACCTTTCAGACAGAAAATGGCATCTCACCATGTAAGCCCAAAAGATCTCACTGGATGTCTTTCTGTGCCCTAAGTCAGTATTTTGGTGTTCTTTCTCTTTGTAGTTTCAGGGGAAGGAGGAAGAAAGGGGGATGGAAAAGAGGTTGGGAGCTTTTATAATTATAAGAGCTTTTCTTAGGGCTTTAGCTAACTATTAAGTAAATATGTTTCTTATTTTAACCTCTGGAGTGCCCCAGGCCTCACTGGGATATTTCACATACATGGATTTTTGCGGTAGGATGTAGGTCATGCTATTGCACTGATTAGCATGGACTCTGCCTTTCAAGATATGCCTCTGGGTGGGATGTTCTTCCAAGGAGTAACTGGATTAGTCACTAGGTCAAAGACTAAGTGCTCAGTCTTTGTGGTCTAGAAATTCAATACCTTGTCCCAAGCTGGACCACTGAGCCTGACAAACGAACTCTTTCTAAGACCTTGCCTAACATCTACCTGTTCTGTGTTTAAAACAAGAAAATTACTTCTATCATATGCCTGAGGACACGGCTCTTAGACAAAATTATCATAAGGTGAGGTGGTCGACTACAAGTTTTGTCTTGGTGTTCAGTATATTTTCTGTGGTACTTTATAAGCTCAGAAATCTCAAATCCATTAAGAACTGTGAGACAGATAAAAAATTGAATTTCAGTTCCAGCCTGATGTCTTAATCCATTTCTGACTATACCTTTTACACTGTGTTTAGTGTTAGGGACATCTGCAAATGAACATACACGTGCACACATTGCACTAAGCTTCTTTTTTTCTTTTCCTACTTTTACAGTTAAGGGTTTTCTTCTCACTTCCCTCACCCCTTTTAATGTCTTTTAAGAGAAAGATGCAGTCAGCAAAAACCAGCCTTCTGTGGCTAATGTGAATCAAGAAGGATGTGTCATGTATAATGAGACATGAATAGCTAAAGAGATTGCATAGCCTGCATCATAGGCATATGGAATTGGATGGTGAATCCTCTTTATATAGGTCAGCCTCTTGCTAAAATATATGATCATATCCCTATTTCTAATCTAAATGTACTAATGGACAATTTATATCATCCTTATTCATGATAACATTGTGGTTTAGATTGTCTCTTTTTTGCATTCACCTGCCAAACATATTTGTAGACCAGTGTATTAATTCCTTGACTTATTCCCCCTTCCGGCATTCCTCTCCTATTTTAAACTATTTTTCTTGCAAATGCATAAATATCCTTGTCCATATTACTCCAGACAAATGTTGAGGTGTGCTTATAAACATTAGTGTCTTCCTTGTCTGTGTGACAAACAACGGATGTGACATCCTTAAGTTGATAATTGCTCTTTTTTCATGGTCAAATAACTTTATTAGTTCATTTTCACTTCAGCTGGGAAAGATTTCATTTTCCTTTGACATCTGAAAACTAGGCATCTGCTATAGCGCATAGTATAGTTCTGTATAAGACTCTCTCATTTACCTTCCACACCAAATATGACTTAGGTTAAATGGAAGAAATCAAGTGTCCTTGGTCAATTAGATCACCCACGTCTCTCTCAATATCATTTCACAGGAAAAAGTTGTTCATGTGTCCCCACACATGAAACAGAAACACTGCAGTCTTGTGGTAAGAACTCAGGCAGGTGACAGAAACACCTTCATCTAGTTTGTGCTGATATTACCAATGACTGAAGGAGCTATAATCAAAGACTTTTACTTCCTTGTGTTATGCAGTGCACTGGTTACCTCGATCTCAACTGGTCAATGCAACCTCCGTCTTACAATCAGGTTCATATAGACTGCACAGTATTTTGTGCAGAACTTGGGGTTAGCAAAAAATAGGCATCTCGGCTCATCTTAGTGTTGTCATTACCTGTAGAAGAAAATAAATCCCTACTTGCCATCGAGGCACCAACTATGGGCGTTCTTAGAGCAGGCATATGTCTGGGAGCCAACCACTGTCCATCTGCCACACAGGCACTTTAGGAAATCAGTCATCTGTCCTAAAAGAGGAAAGTTATAAATGGGACCTAGTGAGATTCTTTTTCCTTCTCCTTCTCTTTTCCCTTCTCCTTCTCCCTCTCCTCCTCCTTCTTCTCTCTTCTTTCTCCTTCCCCTTTTTCTTCTTCATGTTCTTCAAGTTCTTTACATTCTTGTGTTTCTTCTTCATGTTCTTTTCTTCCTGTGCCCCACTCTCTCTCCCTCCAAGGCATTCCTAAATGTTTTGAGCGTTGCTTTTAGGTTTCTATTGTAGCAGATGATTGTCCATGTGGCATTTCTAGTGTGCGCAATGAACGGTTGGCACAGCCCAATCAGCTAGACAGGAAAACAGGGGCAGGTGGTGTGGAAGCATACACAATTCTAGGGACACCTGAATGTCATCCCTGTCAATAACGGATAGTGGTGAATAGATTTCTTGTCCTACCTGCTGTTCATCACAGACCTTAATCAATATTTTCCATGAATATGAAAGTAATGGTTAGAATAATAAATAAGATTCAATTTAATCCTGCATAGCAAATTAAATTATTGCACCTGTATTAATAATGTCTTTTTCTATATTTTTACCATTTTTTAATGTATGTTAAAAGTCAGCCTAATAAAATGGGATTTAAGAACTTTTACACCACAGCAATGTTCAAGTCTTCAACGTCCACATTAGCACAACGCATAGCTTAGGTCTAAAAATAGCCCACTTTTTTTCCAGATAGCTGCTAACCCCCTCTTATTTCTTAGAATTTATTTTTCTCCCTGCTGTTACCACAAAGCCACCCACCTGTTTCTAACTGTACTCCTGTCTACAAGCACTGATACCAAATACAATTGATTTTCTCACTCCTTTGTGTAAGAACATGCATTTTCATTCCCACATAATCAGAATTTTGCTATGTATACACATTATTATGAACCATTTATACAGAAATAAAGACAGGCAAATATTGGCACCTTAACCTTTCTTTAAATAAAAATGAGGAGGAGGGTATGTGGATGTGTGTGACATTTAAATTTTCCTAAAGGGTGAAGAAACTCTCTAAAATACTAAATTAAATTTCCTTTGCTCTTCAGGTTTTCATTATTTTTTGATCAAAACAGAGTTAGTTGTGATTGTTATCAATTGTTCAGCCTGAAGAAAAGGCGGCTGAGGGGGGATCATACTGTAGTCTTTCAGTATATAAAAGGAGCTTATAAGAAGGATGGAGAGAGACATTCTACCAAGGCCTGTAGTGACAGGGCAAGAAGCAACAATTTTAAAATATAAGAGGACAGATTTAGGTTAGACAAAGGGGAAAAGGTCTTCCCTGTGAGGGTGCTGAGGCGCTGGCACAGGGTGCCCAGAGAAGCTGTGGCTGCCCCATCCCTGGCAGTGCTCAAGGCCAGGTTGGACACAGGGGCTTGGAGCGAGCTGCTCCAGTGGAAGGGGTCCCTGCCCATGGCAGGGGATGGAGCTGGAAGAGCTTTAAGGTCCCTTCCAACCCAAACCAGTCTGATATTCTATGGGTCAAGGTTTTTAGATTTCTCTGGTTCTTTTGATTTTGGGTTTTGGTTTGTTTGTTTTTTTTTCTTGGGGGGGGTGTGGGGTGTGTTTGTTTTTTTGTTTGTTTGTTTTGTTTTGTATTTTTTGACAAGTATATTTTATTTTATTTTTGACAAGTATATATTTTAACAATAAAATAAGAAATTAGGAAAAAATAACTTACCTTTGGTGTATTTTTTTTATCTTCTTGTTGTTCTTTTAAAATTAGATAGCACTGTGTTGCTTTCTTCCTTACTCTCTCTCTCTCTCTGTAGTCTTCTCATATGAAGTCCATTTTTTCCCTCTGCTTCTATAGAAGATGAGATATTTACATCCCTTGTACTTTGTTACTGGCTCTTGATACAGCTGCCCTTAAATAATATTATTTCATTACAACTTCTTTTACCAATAATTTTTCTTTCTTTGACATCATTCTAAATTTGAGCTTAAAACAGGCTTTAACAACTGAAAAGGAGAAGTAATTCTTGTGACAAAGAGTCTGGCTTCTCAACAGGAAAGTGGTGTCTTAAAGTGCAATGGCCAAGATTAGAAATCCATTTTTTATAATGGTGTAATTTTATTTGTATTCTTGAATCCTAAAGATGATACAAATTACTCATTGCAGCTATGTCATATGAGTTCACTGTTCTATTATTTTCAGGTACAAGTATTTGTTCTTTTACACAGGGGTAAAGAAGAATTTACCCACCTAACAAAGGACACTTTCACAGCCTAACAGACACTGTGTTTTTTACTTATGTCTTTGCTTTCTATTTAGCACATCAACCAAAACTGGTATCCGTTGTCATTAGAGGGAGTCCACAATTACACATCCTGAGTCATAACAACATTTCCACCTTCAAAGCAGTTTGTGAAAATCTGAGTGATGGTCTTGTGAAGCAAAGCAGCATAATAATTCCAGAGTTAAAATGGCTTAACTGAGGAAAAGAGATTTGAATGCTGTAGCACAAGCACAGGTGTTTCCAAAGACATGTCAGGCTATCTATTTTGGACAGTTTTTCTCAGGCTGGGACGAATCATAGTGTGTAGGGGTAGTCTTGTGCCTATAGGGATCATGGATAGGTGACTTAGGCTGCTTTTAAGCAGGTAATGTTCAGAGGGAAGATTGTAAACACCAGTGACCCATTAACGGAGCTGGTATAAGTAAAATCTGTGTTAGATGCAAGAAAGTGCTTTAAACAAGAACTAATAATGTTAAAATGTTGAGAGTGTACTTCATGTTTGGGAGAGCAAATGCTCAAGAGAAAGGGTGAAGGTCAAATGGGGAGTTCATTTAAGCACACAAATACACAGAATGAATTTAGTCTTTTAGCGTGTTATTCTTAGGTGGGGTGGAGAGAAGAAAGCTTCATCCTTTCCTTGGAAAAATAATAAATGCTAAATTTTCATGAAACTTTCCCTTTCACCCATGTACTTGAATGAGTTCAACTTTCATTCACTGTTCAGGCTTTGAAGGTTTGGGATTCTGAATGATTTTGAAACTAACTGGAACGGGTTCAGCAGTGCTGATCTGAACCAAGCAATGTGTGCGAAGAGGTGGCCTGCGAGCCACCCCCAGACATTACACAGCATGAAAGTGACTCAGACACCAGAAATATCTTCATTCACCAAGGCAGTGGGTATGCAAAACTCTGTTCGTTGTGTAGCTTAAGTCTGGGTACTGAAAAATTTTATTGACTCTGTTTTTCACGGAAATACTTATTTTCTGTTGTTATTCTACAATCTCAAACATGTCTGTGAGTCTAAACCCCATTGAGATGTGAGGTATGAAAACATGAGGGCTTGATAGTGCTCCAATTCATAATCAATGGAGTAACCTAGTTGGACATAGTGCATGTGTATAAATACCTAAGGAATTCAACATCACTGGGATGAAACTCATCAGTGTTTGTCCTAGAGAAGAATTAGGAGGAATATGCTACCAAATTGCTACCAAAAGAATATAATACTCTTTTGGATGGACAGTAGAATTTTTTCCATTTCAACATGTGAAAAAATGTGTTGTGTAGTGGCAACACACAGGTTTTCTATGAAATAATATATAATGTTACCGTCATAAAGCAATATTCCAAATCCAAATATACATATGAAAAAAAACCCACCCTAAAACCACTGCAATAATAATGCACCTGATTACTTGAGAAATAGAATATGTAAGAGACAAAGAAGAAATATCTCAGCCACCAGTTTTTCATTAAAAAATGGAAGTAAGTTTATCATAGTACTTGCAAATCCAGGTCAACTGTACGAAATTCTTCAAACGGAAACCAAAGATATTTTTGTTCCTCACCAGTATAGCTTCTCTTTCTTTGTTTTCCCATGACGAATTCTGTTTTGGATTTTGTTTTTGGTCTTTTGGTCTTTTACAGGCAACATTCAAAAGCAACATCCACAAGCAACATCCACATCAACAAGAAGTTGGTATCTGATTTATGAACTGCCTCTAGTGTGAGTTTCACGACACTCACATTATTCAGTAGTTACTGAAATACTGCTGAAATAACAGTACATATTTCATATATAACCTCGGATGGCTTCTTTGGGGTTGTAGCTGTTCTTTGATGAATCCTAACTCTAGCTAAACTTTTGGAGGAAAAAAACTAACAAACAAACAAACACGAAAAAAGAAGTCGTAGAATCAAAGATGTGACTGTACAAACTCATCATGGCTCAGAGAAGAGTTTTGTTGATGTTTCGTTATGAAACCTGCCTCCGTTAGTGCAAATAAGATCCTGTGTCTTGCAGAGTTGCAAACTGGGCATCTGAAACTTGTTAACAACAGCTGTTGCTGGGTTGTTTTATTCCTTTTTAATTTTATAAGTGGAATCTTTAGGTCATAACCTGCTGTTTTTAGCAATCATTTCAGAAAGATCTGTTTGAATGTATAGGTAGGTCTGTACTTATTCATAAATTTGGATGAGAACCCATTTTTGCTGTTATTGCATACAGTTTGTTGGAGTGATGCCTGATCCTCCAGTATTATAAGGACCATTGTTTTTGCAAAGAACACCAGACACATGCTGAGCTTGACTGCAGAAACCCACCTCCAACGCCAACTATATCTGTCTCCAAAAGCTAAACACAAATGACTCATCAGACATACTAGATGAAGTAGAGAATGTTTTGACTCTGTACTGCATTTGCAGAAATCATTATTAAAAATGTATCCTCTTCACTTATTTACAATCTTAGTTTGTGTATGTGCACCTATTTTTGTAGTAAGTCATTGTACTGTAAGAATTCAGAAGTAATCTTGAGGAGCTGAAGCTTTACTTGATTTTGATGTGGGAATTAATTAGCCCCAAAAGAAGGGATCTTGTTTCTTTTTCTGACATACCAGGTCAGTCTTTTGTCAGGAGTAGAAAAATGAACTAAGATAGCTGTCAGACCTCAGCCAGTGCTGCAAAATTATGTTCTTCTTAAGGTCATGTTTCCACCTTCTCCAGGATATTGTGAATTCTGCATTTAAATGTATTTCAGTGGTCACCTGCAACATATTTCACTGGTCATCTACAGTTTACCTAAGTCATCCAAGAGATAAACAAAGCAGTCAATGTTTGTCTCCTGGGAGGAAGAGCCATAACTGTTCCTTTTCTTTAAAAGAGAAAAAACAATTTGGTATATCTAGCAAGGGACTAGGAACCACATACAGAAGCCTGCAATCTAGTGACAGTCAACAGGTAAATCCAATATGGGGGATAGAATCAGTATAGTAGCTATAGTAGGTAAATAAGGTGTGTTGTAGAGAAAAATAAGCTTTATGTTTCTGTGAGATTTACTGCCTCCGGCACAGAGGCAGATATAGCAGAGCTGAGCAGAAACTTGACCCTGCTCAGTAGTGCTTTCACCACTCCAGTTCTAGACAACCTCAGGAAGAAAAGGTAAGCATCTTTACAACATGCTGTCTATAGAGAAGAGGTTGATTTTACAGAGCCAAAGGTATGTTCCACTTCTGTCTCTTTCTTTCCTTTTTTTTTCATAATTCTAATTTTTATTAGAATTAATAATTTTTTAAATTTTTAATTTCTAAATTAATTTTTTCATAATGCTAATTTTTATTATAATTAAGAAGACCAAACCAAACTCTTTAATTAAACACCAGCTCCATTACACCCTGCTGTGCTTTCTGACCATGAAGTATCAGAGTTTTCTACTTTGAATCCTAATTCAAAGAATCCCAGCGATTCCTTCTAATTCTGCAGGGTGCTCAGTAAAACAGAATGTCTCTGAAACTAGCAAAAGACCCCACCCCCTTTCCAGTCACTGTTCAAATTAAGGCACTTTTTAAATCAGAAGCCAGAAGCTGATGAAGTGTCAATTTTTTGCTTATTGACATTTTCATAGAAATACTTTCCTCACTGAATTTTACTTGCTCTGTAATTTTTCCTTAGCTGTTTCAACACATTTCAAAGGTCTTGGGCAAGATAAGAGTCACTTCTTCCTTAGCTGTTTTGCAGAAGAGGCTAATCTCGTGGGACAACCTTAAGATAGATGAGGTTTGAAAGTCTGCCTTAATCAATTATTACCCCAGTGGCTGATGATGCCAATAGGTAAACAAGGCACAAAACTATGCGATTCTGGGGGGCCACTATTTGATAGCACAGAGGAACAGAGTCATAGAACCATAGAAAGGTTATTCGGAGAAGACCTCTAAGATCATTGAGTCCAACCTTTAACCTATCACTGCTGAGTCCACCACTAAACCATGGCCCTAAGTACCAAATCTACGTGTCTTTTAAATACCTTCAGGGATTCAGCCATCTCCCTGGGCAGCCTGTACAATGCATGTGAGCCCCTTCAGGGAAGAAATTTTTCCTAATATCTAACCTAAACTTCCCATGGCGCAGTTTAAGGCCATATCCTCTTGTCCTATCACTTGTTATTTGTGAGAAAAGAAACGACCCTCACCTTGCTACAACCTCATTTCAGGTAGTTGTAGAGAGAAATGCAGTCTCCTCTGATCCTCCCTTTCTCTAGGCTAAACAACTCCAGTCTGATCAGAGGCTCCTCATAGGACTTGTGCTCCAGGCCCTTTACCCACATTGTTGCCTTTCTTTGGGCACACTGCAATACCTCAACCTCTTTCTTGGAGAGAGGGCCCCAAAATTCAACACAGTATTCAAAGTGTGGTCTCACCAGAGTGGGTTGAACCTTGGGGTTTATTCCTTCTGAAGAAAAAAAGCCTGAAAAATTTCTCTACTCACAGACAAATCTTCAAAGGCTCCACATCACCCATATACAACAGAGTATTGGCATCTTCACGTGTGGTGTAAGACTGTCTCAGCTCTGCAACAGCCCCAGGTGTAAGAACAGATTAATCTCAAGGTTTTTTCTTGATGTGTCTATGTAGTTACTTCTTTCTTTTTAAACTCTGACAAATTTTAATCAGATTTTAACTGAGGATTCTTTTCTTACGCATTTTTAAATTGGATTTCAACTATTCAACTTCTGTTGTGTTGAACATAAAATACGTTTTTGGTAATAAGGAAGGCATCAAAAAAGGTTTGGCGGAAGATACTCATTAAATAATGTGGAATGTTGAGAAAAGATATGAAAATATCACCAACTGTAAATACCAAGCAGAAAGTGGAAAATTGACCTTTCCAAAACTTTGTAGATTAGAAACACATAACACAGAAATACTTCTGTTCTCAAAACCAGCTCTTTATTTTCCAATAATTTTCCATAAAATTATATTAGTTTATGGAATCAACTGCAACAGGGTATCATGCCTTTGTCTCATTTGAGACCTTTGAAGGACCTGCAGTTTGCATATGCAGCAGCTGGAGGAAGGAGATTTTACTGCTACACAAACGCATCTGCTATTTCATAACAATACTAAAGTAGTCCCTCTACTGCTGTTTCCTCCTTCCTATCAAGTCATTGCTTCAGGACCTTCTGTGTGAATCCAGTACCCTCACATTCTCTCTAGCAAGAACCTTTCAGACTACCTAAATACATAATCTCTGCCTTTTTTTTAGTTCTTTGGAAAAGATAATTATAAAATCTATACAGATACATTCCCAATTTGAAACTAATGTATATTACACAGTTCTGTCTCTGCATGATTCTCTTAAGCTTTTTCTTTGCCTGTGATGCTCACTGTTTTTTAGAATCAAGTGAATAAAACATATTGATAAAGTGAATTTCATGTTTTTAATTTGAGCAACAGCAAAATTATGCAGCACTTGGCATGAAATAAATGAATAAGTTGCTTCAGCACAACATCGTCACATTGATCAATATTTGCTTTGACTGAGGATTTCAGGTTTGGGTTCAAAGCAATACATTAGTCATTATCACTTTCTTAGCTGAAAAACAACTCCTTACATGCCATTTCTACCCTTCAGAAGTTCCTTAAGTTATTATTTATTTATTTATTTATTTATGACACTGAAAGAGTACTAACAAAGCCAAGTAATGGATAAGGGTCCTATTTAGTCTGGCAAAATGCAAAGGAGTTGTTTGTCCTGCATGATTTGGAACTGAAAATCTGTAAAACAAAAGTCATGATCAATTAGTAATGATGTTATTTTTTAATCAAAAACTGTAGTACCTGAATTTCAGAAATATTCAGACCCTATATCATACGTACAGATTATTAGTCTTATAAAACATGAAATTGATAACGGTGAAACTTGCTTCTTTATACACAATGATGATGTACCATGGGTTTCTCATATAACAGGCTATCATAAAGAGTTTTACTAAGGACCATAGCATGTGTGATATATTTAAAACTGAAAAAAAACCAAAAAACAACTAGACAAAAAACCCCCTCAAAACTAAGACTTTATTAATGTATTAAATGTCAAAAATTAAAAGAAAGCAGTCTTGGAAAATGGAATCTTTATCAGATATTGTCCTGGGTTTAGCAGCAGCAGTCAGCTTTTCTCTTTCTTAGTAGCTGGTGCAGCGCTGTGTTTTGAATTCCAGCCTGGGGACAGAGCTGATAACACCGTTTGTTTTCAGTTGTTGCTAAGTAATATTTACTCTGACTAAGGACTTTGTGAGTCTCATGCTCTGCCAGCGACTAGGGGAGGCCAGGAGGAAGCAGAGACAGGACACCTGACCCAAGCTAGCCAAAGAGGTATTCCATACCACAGCACGTCATGCCCAGGGAGGTAACTGGGAGTTACCCAGAAGGGCATGGGCTCTCTTTGGGGGGGTCGGACTCGTTCAGCGAGTGATATCGTATTCTTTTCCCTTGTTATTTCCCTTATCAATATTATCATTGGTGGTAGCAGCAGTGATTTGTGTTATACCTTAGTTACTGGGCTGTTCTTATCTCAACCTGTGGGAGTTACATTCTCTCGATTCTCCTCCCCATCCCTCTGCGAGCGGGGAGTGGGGGGGGAAGGAAAGAAAGAGGGAGAAAGGGGAGGGGAGTGAGTGGAGGGGCTGTGTGGCTGGGTTTAAACCACGACAGATATATACATTAGAATATAATACACAAAGACAAAATATTTACAATTATACCATGAAATTTTCAAGCATTTTTCAAGAGTCTTTACCTATGTGCTGCTCAGTGGAACCAAGCTAAAGGGAATTAAAAGCTTAAGGATGTGTTAATTCATCTTGGTTTCCTCTCAGTATTACTGTCTCATAGGAAGGAACAAAACAAATTGCCCTTTATGATGGCTTTGACTTCTGCATCTATACAGATGTTTGTAGTTGCACAAGGAAGCCTGAAACCTCTCTTTGTTTTTTGTCACTGTCATGGCTTTTTTATCACATCAATAAATACCACTCACCAGAGGAAAGAAGGAGAAATTTAGCTGGTGTAATTAACAATTTGCATGTTAGCAGTTTAGTTTAGAATCTGATACATGCAAAAGCGAAGGAGAAAGTTTTTACCTCTTCTTCAGATTACACTGAAGGTTTGTCCTGGAAGGGGCTGGCTAATGTGGCAATGACCAACAATTCAGTTACATGTTCATTTTAAGTCAATATAGGATCCAAACTAGACTGCTCAACATTTTGTGGGATCAAATCCTACATCTTGGGAATAGAAGCCATAAAACACTCAGGTTGCCCATTCCTCAGAGGAAAGCAAACCACACACTCTCCAAGGAATTATTCACTGTCTAGTTAATATGAATGATTGACATCAGGACTTGAACAGCAGAACTACCCTTGCAGTGAATTATATGGCTTTGTGACTTCTTCACTCATTTTAGTACATCTCAGGCACATTTTGGCAGTCCCTGGACTGAGATATTTTCATCTTGCGTATTACAAAAGAGTCTATTCATCCCTTGCAGGAACTGTAGAAAGAGCACTGAAGAGTTATCATTACCCATGCAATAGCATACCTCTTGACTACAAAGAAACCTGGTTTGTTTTAGAAAGAACATAACATTAGCCACTCCAAATGTATGTCAGCTATGTTTGTTTGTTTGTTTGTTTGTTGTTAGGGGGGAGTTGTGGGTGCATGTTTGGATTATTTTGATGTTTGCTTGGTTTGGTTTTGTTTCTGTGCCTAGGTAAAAGGCCAAGCTAACTGTAGTGACAGTGACAGACATGGACATTTCAGTGAAGTTCAGTTATCTGAGGTTGCCCATGTCCCAGGTCAAAACTTTTCTGGCTACCTTACAGAAGGAAGCTATCAGACTCAGGTATGTTCTGTCTAGTTATTGAAAGCGAGATCACCATTTCAGAGGTCTTTGCATGGCATCTAAATAAATTACGTATATGGTTGTATCAACACTTTACACTATTGTGAGTAAAATCACTTTAATGTAAGATTAGCTCCTGATTCTTAGTATACTAAACCTTTAATAGACTTACAATATTGAAATTGAAAAGATCAAAGCAATCGTAAGCAGTGTGTATAATACATAGTTTGGAAAGACTGGAATCTTTCTGGTATAGATTTTTCTTTATTTGTTAATCTGCAGAGAAGGAACAACATTCTGTAATAACATAGGGAAACAGGATTTAGCTACACAATGTGGCATTCATGAGTTAGTTCCAGCCTATTCCCTCCCCTTTCTTTTCAGACACTCATAACTTCCTCGGAATAAATTTGAGGGGCTGGAACTATCCATGCTTGGATTCAACTGAAAGGTGAATGTTTGGGGTTTCCTTTTTTCCTTTTTTTAAGTTAAGATTATTGAGTGTAAATTATTGAAGAGTGAATCTAACACATCTTTTTCTATTATGTTTCAATTAAAAATGTAATTATGACAAATAAAAATGATTAACAATCAAAACTTGAAACACAGACCTGCACACATGCCTAGATGCATTTATATTAGGGAGTAATCCTGTTTATTTTGAAGGCTTAAAGTGGCTGAAGTGTATGCAGAAAGTTGAGAATGTGTTCAGCTGTTTTAAAATTGGGGACCATTCTTTGCTTTTTAGCTATTAACCTAATAATTTTACAAAGTGTGTATGAAAAAACTAAAGAAATATGAAAAACATAGGTATTGTTCCTAGACAATTTTATTTAAATGCATGAAAAAGAATTTTTATTTCCTTTTTTTTATTACTATTATTTTCCCCAGAGGTTCTCTTATTAACTTAATCTCAGTTTAATCTATATCTTGCCAAATTTAAGCAGATGGAAGACTGGAATTGCTGAAACAATTTTCCTTGAGTCTCAGTGAGATCTACAAAAGAAATAGAGTCTGCAGGAAACCAGTCAACTGCGTCTAAAGTCATGTATGCCTGAATTTCGCATTTGCATCCAATTTAGGAGAAACCTAACAACTGCATCCCAAACATTTCAATACTTCCCATAGTCTGAGAAACCTTAAGATGACAGCAATTTGAATAGGAAGCATGACAGGAATTTTTAAAGGTATTATTGGTCATATTGTCATATTATTCTTGTATTAACTGACAAACAGTAACAAGAGGTGAAAAAAGAAACTGAGTTCTGAGATGGAGTTAATTCTGAAAAGCCAACCTGAAATGCTAGAATTTCTAGTTTCTCAGTGCTCTATATTTCAACTTTTGGGTTTCCTTAGAGTTTTTTTAGGACAGATACAGATTATGAATAAGCTTTTTTATATCTAGTAAATCAGTATAAAACTACCATATTTAATGATTTTGTGCAAAACTAGGAGAGGAATGCACTTAGTTTGCACGGGAGGCAGATATGATGATCAAAATTCTTAACATCAGCAATTTTCAGAAGCCATAGTTCCGATAACAGCAGCTCATTGCAATGCATTCTTTTGGTGTTTGGCAAATACGAAAGAAATCCTTATGTAACTTAATACATGTCAATGTTTATGATTTACAGACTGTCATATTTGAGCCTTAAGTAAGTCATATATTTGAATGCCACAACTTATATTCATACGATTTACTTATTTTTATCATTTTTGACCAGTGAATTTGCATACTGGCAGAGTCCAAAGTTTTATCCCTTTTTTTTATTTAATATATAGCCAAGCGATTTTCAGGATTCTGATTGACTTGGCACAATGACAGATTGTGATTATTTTATATTTTTTTCCCCTCTCCATGTCACAGAATCTGTTTTTCATGACGTGTCAAGCAGTCTCTGGTTAATTGGCCTGGTGGTACATGGGGCAGAATCAAGTCTTTTTCTTTTACGCTTCCCAAAATGTCTTTAACAATTTACTGTGCACACTCCACTACCTTGGCACTGCTCGCTGGCAGAACCCAGTGTGCTTCTCCTTAACCATGGCTAGTGACTTGTGCTCAGCTTGAGCCATGCACATTTCTAACCAATATGTAAACCCCCTCCTTGTTAAGGTCCCTGCAAAATGTGTTTGTATTAACCATTTTGATGTTGCCTTGTTTGCCTAACAGAGGATGCACCCTGGAAAAGAGAAGGCAACCTAGCAGATTATCAGTATTTAACACAAGGCTACCACATACTGCTGCACTTGCGGTCAACAGCGATGAAGGTAGTGATTTTGACAGAAAAGCTGCCATTATTGAAATGACATTGCATGTGACTGTGCATGACTTCAAAGAACAGAGTAGTTAGAGAGATGGAAAAGACCTATTTTATCTGTTTATCTCTCTCTTTTTTCCTTCCCCAAATGCAGTGCAGTCATTACACAGGAAAAATAGAGGATGGCAAACTTAATGGTGTTCTAGATTTCAGTAAGCCATATAAAGCTGGAGCTGACAAAACCTTCTCTCTTTATCAGCATCTCTACATGCAAAAAAAAGATGATTTCCCCTT
Source organism: Lathamus discolor (assembly GCF_037157495.1). Lineage (NCBI taxonomy): Eukaryota > Metazoa > Chordata > Aves > Psittaciformes > Psittacidae > Lathamus > Lathamus discolor. The sequence continues at coordinate 1,597,644 of NC_088884.1, forward strand.
TTTTTCCCCCACCTGATACTTTGAGGCTCTTCTTGGTTCTTAGATTAGTCATAATAGTTGACACGTCCAATAAGGTTCAAAATAGTCTTCCAGATTCTTTAATCACTTTCTTTAATCACTCATCTGAATAAGCAACGGGAAAAGTATCTTAGAGCTTTTCAATATGGAAGAACTTTAAAAATGGAGCTTTTCAACCCTAACTTTTCTATAATTCTATATTGTTAACCAAGCATGCATATATGTCCCAACCTTGGCAGAACAGAAATCTCTCCATGAAGTATCAATGGTCTGTTATTAATTATGGTTTATGTTCAGCATATATCCAGGAAAATCAAACATTTAAGGCCTGCACAGGAATATATGATTTCTCATCACCAATATTGTTGTTTCCCATTATTTTTCTCTTCAGCTAAGAAGTGCCATCCACACATTGCCTTCAGAGTTCAGCCCATGTTTGTTGAAAACCCAAAGTATCACAAGTTCTTAATATTATCTCAGTTTTGCTAAGATAAACCCAAAGGTGTGCGGAGTGTCCTAATTCCGCGGTGACAAAAGCACAGAGGTTTTCAGGGATGCCTGCACCCAAACTTTTGCATTTCATGAGCCTGCTGCTGTACTAAGTTGCATATCTCACATCGACATCCAAGACAGATGCATTTTGCAGATGGGTTCATTGGAGGATGTGACTAGTTGATGATCTTTTGCTGGGATGACCCACAGCTGTGAAGTGTTTATTATCTCATATCAGACTTCTTCACCAAACCGGGATAAACAGTGGACACTCCTGTTAAATTTCTCAGTTTTCCATGTGGATTTCATCCACAATTGAACAACACTTGCATATTTGAGAGATATGAAGAGAAATCTTCAGGGCTAATTGACCTCAATAGTACAATACCACTTTTTCATACATTTCATGATATTTTGTGAATGAGGCTGAAAACAGTCCAGAAACTAATATTCCTAGATTCCACACATAAATGAATCCAGTTCGAATTTATGCCAGAATGTAACAATTCAAATAAATTTTTGGGTCAGTGTACATCAAAAAAAAGGACTAGAAAAAAAAATTGTCCCCAGGATTTGACTCATGGTCTGCTGTCCAGGACACGAAACCCTCTGAGTTTCAGGGAATAACTGCTATTAATAAAGGTGGTATTTGAAGGCTATAGTCAAATCTTCATTGACCTACAGCACTCTTGCAATAGCATTTTACAGTCAAAGCAAAAGGTTTGATATTAATGTACTTGTTTTATTTTTATTTGGTTTTAGCTCAGGCCATCTTAGAAGTTTCCTGTGCTTTGTACCGTGGGTTATAGCTGTGCCCTCTTAAGAAAACTTGGCACAGAGTAGTACAGAAAGTGGGTTGCAGACCATGGCTGCTGTTAAACAGCGTATTCTCATGTAAGGAAGGCATAATCCAGCAAACACAGTCAAGCAAATGGCACAACACAATGATCCATCCTACAAGGATCTATCCTACAAGGAACAGAAGATTAGATGTCTGAACCTTTGAAGTGTAAGGTGAGCAAACCTTCTGTACTACTGTATGATCTTAAACCCATTTCCCTTTCCTGCCATGAAAGAGCTCTCTGAAGTGCATCTGCTTCGTTTCCTCAGTCTTTGCTCACCGCACAACAACTATTTCTCTGTTTTGCCCTTTGAAAACAAACATATTTCCTCATTTAAAAGGGAGGTAGAAGGAAGGATTTTTCTACGAAAATTCATTTCACTCAATAAGTTTTGTGTGCAAGGGTTGGTTCACAGTGACATGCCTCTTGGGCATGGGTTCTTCCATATCACCGATGTCACCCCTTCAGAGCCAGTCTCTGAGAGCTTATCTTCCCCCATTGACTACAGGGGGAGCCATCAGCAACCAGGATCCTGATCAAGGTGACTCAGTGACTGCTGAGACCCAAGCGAGCTGAATCGCAGCCTGAGGGTTCCTAAGTAGATTATGAACACAGCGCTGCCTTTTAGGATTCAGCATCGCATTTTCGCACTCAACCAGGCCGAACCAGGGTTGAATGCAGTGTTCATTTTTCTGATATCCAGGGACATTACTCATCTCCCTACACATTAAATATGAGGAAAAGAAGGAGGAAAAGGCATCAAACTCCCCCCTTCCCAGACAAGCTAAAGCCTCAGTCCTGTGCTGTGCAGGATCTCTTGAAATGCAATTTGCTGAATGAGATTTTGATAAATGATGATTCTAACATGAAACGTAATAGTGGTCTACATTATTGTTTTTAATTGCTTTAACAGTCTTCTTGCTCTAGTGCTTCATATACAGCATTTCAAGGAAATATACTGTGTCTTCTTTAAAGCAGGAGGGCTTGACAGTTATTTTGAGAATGGATAATATAGTATAAATTCTATAAGCATGTACAAAAGCATTTGAAACTAGTGGGGTCTGAGTATAACTTTGCAAAGTTAAATTACTGTAATGTCAGAAGGATAAAAAATGTGTTCAGTGTTATGAAATGAACAGATATCCTTGTGCCGTATTCAGTCCTTATCATTTAATGGCATATAACAGCGTTTTGCTGCTAGACAAGCAATCAAATTTTTTTCATGTAAATAACCTTGTCTTAAATCTATTCCGCTCCGATCACTGCGTGACTTTAAAAAACCCACAGTGCAGCATGATTTTCAAATGGTTTTCAGCCTAGCGGGATAGGTGTCAGTTGTGGGTGTCTTTCAGAAGCTGGAGGTTTTAATCTAAGCAAAGCTAGTTAATACACAGCACAGGAAGGAAAAGACATTGCAAGAGCCTTTGAGAACTTTTAGGCTTCTCTTCCTCACCCAGCCCTTTCAATCCCTTGTAATATTAAACAAGAACTGTTGCCCTTGGCAGTGCTGTTTGTAAGCTACAGAGGGATTCTTCACATTAAGACAAGAATTATAGCAGAACTAAGTAGCAGAGTTGTTTGAGGGCTTTCTCTAAAGCTCCCTGAAACCAGCCTATGTAAAGGCTCCAGTTTTAGTTTTTGGGTTTTGGCTTTTTTTTTCCAGTGAGCCCTCTATCTGTCCTCAACACCCCCACTGAGCAGTGTGCAGATTGCTTATGCTCTTTGCTTTAAGATTTTGCTCATTTTAGCTGTCCTTCACTTCTGTGGTCAAGACAGTTGGGTTAAAGAGGTATAGAAACTGGAGGTTTTGCTGTATCCCAAATCAGAGCAGTACTTTGACAGAAGAAAGTATCAGCCTACTACAGTGCTTAGTAAGAGAAGCTCAAGCCTAGTTTGATATACCGCTGCAATGAAGACGACTATGTTGGCATTTATCAGTGCATGTGAGGCCAGATTTCAGTCCCTGATGTCACCTGGATGCAGTGATTTGGTTATATTGTGATAAGACTGAGAAGGTCTCTAAGAATAAACACTTCACACTGAAAAACAGAGCAGCTCAGAGAGATTGCAGCTTAAATTGACAAAGCACATGAGGGATGGGAGAGGAAATAGAGGCAGAAAGAGATGAAATAACTAATCTGCTATGTAGAAGATGTGGAATTTGTAATTCTGATCTCCCACCATGCTCATACAACACTCCCCAGCTGCAAACTGAGGCCTCCACTGCAAAATGCAGGGCTGGGACATAAAGAACAAAACACTAAATGATGTTCTGTATGTTGGTTGGACTGTGAAGTTGACCACGGACAACCAGGGCTGGACTGCTGGTCTTGGTTCTACCTTTCTGCCTGGTGGTCAAATCTCCTCTTGTGTTAAAACATTAGCTTAGGACCAGCCTTCATGTCAGCTCTGTGGGAACCTCCATACTCCTGAAATGCAGCAGCCATCGCAAGTCATTCAGGCAAATCCCAAGGTCCTATAAGGTATCAGTCTTGTTAATAAAGCATCACATTTAGTTTTCTTACAAGAAACTCTTGAAGATGAGGTGTTTTCTGTAGAAGGCTTTCATAACAATCCCAAAAGAGATCTATTTTCTTTAAATAGAATATAACCCCCCTCCAAATGTCAGTGGTTGTTTGCTTGACTCTCTGTTCCCTAATTATAAGATTATAATTTCAAATCCTTTGAAGCTCCATTTTTCCCCTCTTCAGTGATGAGGTAGGAAACATTTTGACACACGGTTAGTTTTCTAAGAACAAGTGTCTTTTATGATTTTTTTATTTGTTTTGTTTTGTTTCAAGTTTGGTTATAAAATGATTCATAACTATACTAACACCTACAGATGAGATCTCTAAAAAGGATTTAAACATAATGTATTGCATTTTGCACCTTTTTTCCATTGTTCTTAAGAACTGCATTTGTTCTCATTAAGTCTTAACAAAGATCAGATTGAGTTGAAACTTGGGTAAGAGAGGTGATAAGTTTGCAGATAATAATGCATCTCATCTGTCATGAATTGCACAAATTAATCTTCAGATAGGGGCATGTCATACAAGAATTTACATGCTAGCACTTTAATTTTCAGAAGCTAGTTTCTATTAGGCAGATGGACTGTGAATGAGTAACACCATTTCCAATTAGTGGATGGAAAAAGAAAAATTAAGGTAAGTTCAAAAACATTAAGAAAATGCTTTAATAATATTGTTTAACTTAGCTTTTAATGAGGAAAGAGAGCAAGACCTTAGGCGAATTAAGACCAAATGTGCTTTGTTTAATAAGTGCTTTCTCTCTGCTTAGGACAAAAGATGTGTATGGAAAAAGATACCAAATAAAAGTATTATACAGGGAAAAAGTCTGCAGAAAAGGAAAGATCTATTTAAAGGAATACTTTGAAAAGGCTGAAAAGAAATTCTGTGAAAAACTGTGACTTTTTTTTTTTTGTAATGAAATTTGAATATTTCATTGTTTTCCAACCAATGTGGGTAAAAAGTGGGTTTTTTCCTTCCTCTAATGAGGTGGACCAGAAGGGCCTTTGCACTTTGCGTGGTTTGATTTGCATTGGGAAAGAACATGGTTGCCAGATGCAAGCCACAAATCTTTTTCTGGTTTTAAACCATACTTGGTTATTTTAGCATTTCAGAGCATGAATTGATCACCGTGTGGGCTCAACCTAACCCTAACCCACGTCTACACCCTGACGTGACCCAACAAAATGCAATCCTACCTTAATGAGATACCCACCCTTTGGGTTGTGCTGGAATGGGGAATGATTGCAGCTCACCCCAGTGATGCTGATTTTTGTGCTCTGTTGCATGCAGCTGTTAAATAAACAGAACAGCCACAGGGGCTATTAAGGATTTGCCATAGGCTGAAATTTCCAAGAAGAAAAAGATTTGGGCCACATCCTCACTTGGGATAAACTGACTTCCAAGAGTAGCTATCAGTGAACGACACCAGCTTACACCAAGTCAGAGATTGTATTATACAAGATTTCTTTGTCATCAAGGGCTTGTTCAGTTGATAGGCAAAGCTCTGCAGGTCATTATGGTGATCATACTCAGTACTATTGTGCTTTTCAGTTATCATCTGACAGCATTTCTAAGGCATTTATTACACTTTAAAAAAAGAAAGAAAGACAAAGAAATTGTGAGGCTGCAACCTGGAGGCTGCTCAGAATTATTACAACCTGTTGTTTTGCAGGTGAATGAAGGAGACAGAATACATTTTGCCTAAGGTTAGTGTGAACCAAAAAAAAAAAAGGATTAAATTCATGGTGACTACTAATCTTTGGCTTTAATAACTAAACTGCAGCAGGTCCCACCTGTGCTCAGGGTTCTTAGTTGTCATTTGGACAAGTAATTGAATAAAAACTGAAGCAAAGAAGCAATCCTCATTCTTGTTTCATTTAGGGGGATGTCTTATCATGGATCTGAATGTGACATAAAGCCTCAATGAATCACATCAGTGCTAGGATGTATCCTAGATGTTGTTTCCTGACCAAGACTGAAAACTCTGGCCTCGATCTGTCAAAGAAACACAGGAAAACCATAAACTCGCTAATCTTGTTATTTAAAGAGACAACAATTCGTTTATATACATTTACTGTTGCATGTATTTGTCTTTGCAGCAACAGAGGTTAAGGGCTTCAGAAATAATTTATAATACTCTTGCAATGATGTTCAGATACTCAGGGGTAGTTCTGTTTTCATGCTTTATTTCAAAATCATTTATATACTTACAGACAGTGTTGCAGTATCTTGGCACATGAAAGTGCTGGCTTTTGGGATGCTGTCCCATGGTTTATTCTATGCCTTCTCTGATCAGCTTGTCTTTCATTACTGTATGTGTAAATATATGACAAACTCTCCATTTTTGTTTTAATTTCCTCTAAACACCCTGCCCCCCATGGCTAATCTTAATTTGTTTGCTTCATTTTAATCTATTTTTATGTCTTTTTCTACAGTTGTTTGCTTTCGTTTTCTTTTTATAATTATTATTATTATCATTGATGCTTTGGTGTGGGTTTTTTTGGGTGAAACACACTGCTAACATTCCCATTCCTAATGCCTAATAACTTTTAATATTGCAGCTACAAATGTCCCTGTTTACCTTGGGCTGTTAAGATATTTTGCCTGAGAAATATTTCCACATTACCCTACATAAAATATTTTCACACAAAAAATACAGAATTATAACTTATTTCTGAAAGCTTTCATGAGTGATAAGTGATTTGGGTCAAACAAATGTTTTTTCTTAAGTTCAATGAAACTGTAAAATTTTTCATAAACATGTTCCCCTTTGAATGATTTTTTGGACAATACTTGGTCTTGTTTTGAGAGAGGCAAAAATTGCAAGTTTGAATAAACTTTATATGAAAGGATTGGATTACATTTTCATTCACTATTTAAAAGTGCAGAATTGCAATAGAGGCTCTAAGGAGAAGTATATACATGAACTGCTACTTTCATTTTTAGTTTCTCTGCTTGTTTTCTCGTAAAACTTCACACCCTTTAAGTACTACATATATATGCACGAAGAAAGGAAGAGAAAGAATAAGTTCCGATCTTCCTGATTTATCTTTCATTTCTATCTACCCCTAATCTTGCTGCAATTCTTCTGTGTCCCTGTTATGCGACACTACTTTATTTCAGAGGATATTTGGGAACTAATGGGAGTATCTTCTGGCCATCCCCATGTAGGTACCAACTTCCAAATTACTCTTCTAGTATGGACTATGCAGATAAATGGGTTCTTCTAAAGCTTGGTTTTTAAAAATGAGCTTCCAAATGAAGTCAGATGAACCTAATCCTAAAAGCACTCATTTCCCATTGCTGGTTGTAAAGGGCATCCAGGAGAATAGTGCAGTGTATACGTGCATACACAGTCATCATCCCCCACAACAGGTAGAGATATGGCTTGTCAAATGGAAAGTCACTTCCATGCACTGTCACACTTTGTGTCAATGGGACTTTCTTACGTGTAAGAGCATCATCAGTTGTGTCAAGCTTTTTTTGTGTGCCATGGTAGGTTATTAGGGTGATGGTTGATTTCAACTCTATTTTTTCCCAGTGACTTCAGTGAGATTTAGATCAATTGCCAAACTTCTTGTTGTCCGAGATTTTTTTGCTGAACGTAGAAAATCAGTCCCTTTAACACACACAAAATGCACTGCAGCAGTACAAGTATGGCTGGAAAAGATACTACATGCTAACCAATAGCATCAATTTGATTAATGAAATAAAGTTATGAATCTGTGAGTAAATTTTTCAAAATCATAAGATAGGCAAGTTAAATAGAATTTCTGAATGCACATAGAATCATAGAATCATAGAATAGTTAGGGTTGGAAAGGACCTCAAGATCATCCAGTTCCAACCCCCCTGCCATGGGCAGGGACACCTCACACTAAACCATCCCACCCAAGGCTTCATCCAACCTGGCCTTGAACACTGCCAGGGATGGAGCACTCACAACCTCCCTGGGCAACCCATTCCAGTGCCTCACCACCCTAACAGGAAAGAATTTCCTCCTTAGATCCAATCTAAACTTCCCCTGTTTCAGTTTGAACCCGTTACCCCTTGTCCTGTCACTACAGTCCCTGACGAAGAGTCCCTCCCCAGCATCCCTATAGGCCCCCTTCAGACACTGGAAGGCTGCTATGAGGTCTCCACGCAGCCTTCTCTTCTCCAGGCTGAACAGCCCCAACTTCCTCAGCCTGTCTTCATACGGGAGGTGCTCCAGTCCCCTGATCATCCTTGTGGCCTCCTCTGGACTTGTTCCAGCAGTTCCATGTCCTTTTTATGTTGAGGACACCAGAACTGCACACAATGCTCCAGGTGAGGTCTCACAAGAGCAGAGTAGAGGGGCAGGATCACCTCCTTCGCCCTGCTGGTCACGCTCCTTTTGATGCAGCCCAGGATACGGTTGCTTTCTGGGCTGCGAGCGCACACTGCAGCCGGCTCATGTTCATTTTCTCATCCACCAGCACCCCCAAGTCCTTCTCTGCAGGGCTGCTCTGAATCTCTTCTCTGCCCAACCTGTAGCTGTGCCTGGGATTGCTCCGACCCAGGTGTAGGACCTTGCACTTGTCGTGGTTGAACTTCATAAGGTTGGCATCAGCCCACCTCACAAGCGTGTCGAGGTCCCTCTGGATGGCATCCCTTCCCTCCAGCGTATCAACCGGACCACACAGCTTGGTGTCATCGGCAAGCTTGCTGAGGGCACACTCAATTCCACTGTCCATGTCAGTGACGAAGATGTTATACAAGACATTGAGATAATTATGTTTTAGGTCTTGCTTTGCATTTTTGGTGAAAGGAACAGCAGAAACATACATTGCTGAGCAGCAGAGAACACAGCCTTTATTCAGTGGTAAATAAGATAGATACACTCTGAGCACTCAAAAAACTCACATAGAAGCCATTTCAGAATCATTCCTGTTTAACATTGGTACATATTTGGTAACTAACCAGAAAAGATCATGTTAACAGTCATTCAAAAAACTGTAGTGGACAACCTAGAAGTAGAATACATTCTGCAAAACAGAACAGTTACAATCCCATCCTTTGTATATTTGATTCAAGCACACACATTACAAACCATGGGCTGATAAATGGAGCTAAAATATCAGTAAAAGAGCAGAGTTTTTAACCATGCATAACACAGAAACAAATTGTTAAACTTACTCAGTTCTAAAGGCCTTTTCCATAATTTCTGCTAATGCAAAATACTCCTGAGGCAATAAGACAGCTTACCTGCCAGCTTTGACATTTCTATAACCAAAGTAGTATTTCAGCAGCCTTGCACTATAAATCTGATTTTGATTTGAATTTCCTGAAAGTAATAAATGATCCAATTAGAAAACAAACAAAAAGGTGAGAATAATTACGCTGTTTATTCTTCCATGATGATAAGGTGAGCTTGACAAGACAGAATGCTTTTCCTGTCTGTCCCAGTCTGTCTGTGCTTGCAATTGATCTTAGAGTTAAAGGTTTTGTTTGCATTTTTAACTCTCCAAGTTAAAATGATAAAGATGTACAGATGCCTTGATAGAGATGTTAAGAAGTGGTTTGCTTACAGTATCTCATACCCTTCATTTTATATTCCTCTCACTTGCTAAAGAATTTCAAAGGCATTTGGGGATATATTATCTATGTAGAAGTAAGCCTTACATTGCAATGATTTACAGTAGTGAAGCTTTTAAAATCCTTTCTCAGCAGCTCTTTCTGCACATTATCATTCACAAACTGGAATTGCATTCTTAATTAATTACAGGGATACTTTACTTTTAATGAAAAGAAAACAACCCTCACCACAAAAAATGAGGACAGTTTTCCAGCTCTTTTTTTTGCTTTTGTAAGTGCAGTCAAAATCAAAGCCTGCTCTCTTCATCACCACAGTTTGCAATCCCTTGATTTTTGGATTTTCTGAGGTTTGATTGTGCATAGTTCACAAGAACCAATGGAAAATTTTGTGCAGCATTTTCTGTGCACATTGGTGAGTCTAATCCAAAGCCAGATATGCTTCAATAGGTGTGGGTTGACACGCTTTATGGTAAATTTAGGACCCAGCCCTCAGAAAGTACCAGGCATTGGAGGACTCCTCTCTATCTTAGAAGTTTCTTAGAGATACATTTATTATGTTGTTGATCTTTTGGGTTGTTTCAGAGGAAAAAACCCAACAACAACCTCCCTCCAAAAGTAACCCTATCTTAGACCCACTAACTGTCCCACTCTGAAATGCGTGTGAGTAGCACTTGATTAAATGTCCTCAAAATCTAGGTCTAGGGAGCTCTGCTGTAATTTCCATTTCATTTCATCCACAAGAATTTATCATAATCTTGTCTTAATTTTTCCAATGTCACAGGTACCAAGACCTCAAACACAAGACACTAAGGGACATAGTAGCCACTTCAAAGGTCTACCGAAACACCTTGTGCTTGTGCATAGTTGCAGACTAAATGAGCAAACCCAACGCCTGGTAGTTGATAATTTGATTCAAGGCACTTTGCTTTGTGTTGTAACTTGGAGCTGTACTGTGCATCACAGTTAAGTCACATGGAAGTTACGAAATAGTTCAGTCCTCATTCAGCTTAGTAAAGAGCTTGGCATATAGTAGGGATCTTAAAGGTGCTAGCAGATTTGATTTTGGGGTCACCAAGTACCAGTGTTTATGCTAGCCAAAGTGCAAGGCACCACCAAATTCTTGAAAAGTCAGCTCAAAAGAGCCATCAGATCTGTACTGCAGGAGATACAGAATATCCTTGCTGTGACTCATGGTGATTTCCTACAGTATTCTTCAGGACCCAGAAAAACCCCACCTAACCACTCTCATCTAAAACTTAGACATTTTCTGTAAACCAGACTTGAGTGTCTCCTTAGTAGGAAATGGAAGGGAACGAAACTACTCCAGAGTGACAAGTCATAGTGTCTGCTTGAGTTATCTGTTTCAGGACTATGTAGTACTTACACCTTTTCTCCATGCATCTTCATCCTAGATGACAGCTTCCAAATAGTTGACTATTAGGCAACTAGGGCCAAGTCAAATGAACCCCCACCTTTGAGGATTATAATGAAAAGGTCAAAATTGTTTTTTGCGCAAAAAAAAAAAATTAAAACACTGGTTTTCTCAAAAAAACAAATCCGAGGCAATCACACTGATTGTCTGATAGTCTGTTTGATGTCCATTGTTCCCACAGAGGTTTTGGCTACCTGCTGTTTTTTAAACATATTGATTGATGGATTCAAACAGAATTCGTCAAAAGAGTAAAAGTTCAGAATATATTGAATCCTGGGGAATTCTTGAAAAGTAGACAGCTGGATAATAAGAAAACCCCGATTATTCTGGACTGAGGAAAATGCCTCTGTATTTGGTGCCAAGGAGGTCATGGAAGACATAGGTCTTATTGAATGTCCAGCCTGTGGGAAATTGCCACTGAAAGCCTTCAGAAACAGATTTCAGTAGTTTCACAAATGTAAGAGCTTGTTTAATAAATTTGGCTTTTCCGTGTGGAGTAGAAAACAGAAAACTGAACCCATAGTATGAATATGTTGGTTTTAATTCATTAATACTAGCAGCACTTGCATCAATTTAAAAACACAGAAGAACAGTGGGAAGACATATAAAAACCAGAAAAAGGTAATCTGCTGGTTTGCACAGAACCATAGCTATTTGTTTCCACTGCCTTGTCTGTGCCCATTTGCACCAAGCAAGGTGGGAGCATAAGCCTGTGCTGAGGTGAAGGATGATTACTATTTCCACCCACTTCACTCTCTGACTGTGTGGAGCACAGCACAGTGGTGAATCATAGAATCACAGAATGGTTTGGGTTGGAAGGGACCTTAAAGCTCATCTAGTTCCAGCCTCCTGCCACGGGCAGGGACGACATCCACTAGAATCAATCCTAGTAACTCCATTCCTGAGAGCTGAGGTTGTTCTAAATATTTTCAGCATCATGTTTTGTTTTGCCGCATCTCATAAAAAAGGCCCTGAGTTTATTGTTCTGAGTTTTATTGTTTTTTCCCTACCGCATTGCTATGAAAATGGTTCATTCTTATTCTAATAATGTGGGCTTCAAGAATAGATCTCCTTGCCTAGCATTCTTTTGAAATATGAAAAAGACGCCCTGTGCAGCAAGCTTAACACTGCTATCATCTGCATAATAAAGATAGGCTGTATGTATAGAATATTCATACACATATAAATTTATACTGATATACTGTGTGGGCACAAAGATAAACAGAATAAGAAACACAGTGGCAGAATAGAGGAAGAGACCTGTAATTCAGTGACTGCCATCAAGAAAAGATTTCATCTGTTAAATTACTGAATTGAGAAGCTTTCATGAGCATCTCTTCTAGGACAAAGTACTTTGCATGTGAAAAATAAATGTATACAACCTGACAGTGTGTGATTTCTCTAACAGTTCCACAGAAAAAGTTGATTCTCTTTCTTTCTTCTTCTCCTCTTTTTTTTTTTTTTTTTTTTCCCCTTGGCAGTTTTCTCTCTCCAGACCAAAATAAAAGAACTGGATTCTTAAAAATACATCTGCTAAATTTTGGATCTCAGTATGGGTAAAATTATCTACTTGGTCATGAGTTCAGATGCTCTCAGAATTGCTCCAAATGTCCCACAAATACTAAAAACTAGTACAGTTACATCAGAGATATTTTTCTTCCAGATCTTTGGTGAATTTGCTTATGTGACTGCTCTTGCTCTTTTTTAAGAGGTGTAGAGTAAGGCAAAGAGGTTTATGAACCTTAAAAGTCATCAGGATTACAACATCGATGTTATTTGTTTCCACAAACACTGGTTGTCAAGAATTTACTAAAAATGTCTGCTTATATACAGTTGCAGAACCAAATATCAACTGAATCAGGCAAAAATTAAGCTTCTAGTGGAAATTTTCAGATGGTGCATCTTACAACTGCATTTGTCATTAGCATCGGGCACTGATTCAGAAAGGCACTTGTATGTCTCACTTTATTCATGTATTAGTGCCCCAGCTGAACTCACTTGAACCACAAGCATGCTCAGGTTTCATGCAGGCTTAAGAGGTTTGCTGAATCAGCACCTGAGCAGCAAGAAGAAAATGCCCTTAACTGTGGAATCATGTTAAGGACTCAATAATAACTCAGATATTTTCAGCTAAAGACTTTCCTCTAGGAGGGGATAAAATACTTCGCACTTTTCAATGCATCTGTTTGCATTAAAGCTCTTTTCCTCTTCATATGGTGACTTTTTCCTACTTCGTAATGACGTGAATTTTGAGCTCGTTTTAGATACCCTTTATCAAAGCCACTGTGAGTTTCCAATCAACCTTTTAGCCAGGCTAGCCTTCAGTAACCAATAGCATGTAGATTCTGCTTTGAAAACAAGTCCTTCTGAATGGACATGGCTTAGTGCAAGCCTCATTTGACTGCAGTGGATGGTGGTGGTTTTCCAAAGCAACACCTTGTCCCCCATTAAAGCATTTTTGAGTCCCTAACATCACAAAGATGTCACTGAAGGAACTAAAAAGTAGGATTTCTTTACAACAGAGTCATGTAAAAGAAATGTCTTTTTTTTTTTTTTTCATTAAATGGAAAGGAGAGGGGGTAAAAAAGCAAAACTTACAATAAAAGGGATGGATTTACTTATGTTCTTTGAAGGTTTTCTTTGTAGGCAAAGAATCAATGTGCAGAGAGGGGAGAGAGGAAAAGGAACCAAAAATAATTTAAGAAAACACTGAGTTCTCTCTTTGAATTATATAAAAGCAGCTGCATTTGATTTCATTTTTCTTTAGCATAATGTACTGTATAATCACTGGCTTCGTCATCCCCTGGGCCCAACCTTCCTCTTCGCACAAGCTTTGGGAGCTGTGCCACAGAGTTCAGTGGAAGCAGAATCTGACCCGTGCTTTGCTTTAAAAATAGACTGCTACCTCTGTCATTTATCTCCCCTCTTAGAAACTCTTTCTTTTGAGATGTTAATGGCCCTAAAAATCCTTGCTTGTGATGCCATTGGCCTTCTCCCCCATAAGCCATCAAAAGGAATCAATAATATACCAAAAAGGTAGAAGCCCACACTCCTAAGGTTCATCAGCTGGAAGGATAAATAAATGGAAGCAGGATATATGCTGGGTTTTGCCAAGGGGGCTGTCACCAAGACTTGTTTCAACATCACTTCTTAATGTATAGCGTGGTTAGGAAAGGGAGGAAAAAGGGAGGAAGAGGATGAGGGACTACAGGGAAGGAGATGGACTTGTTTCTTAGCACATTTAAAGGCTGGCTTGCTTCCATAGCAGTCATAGCATTCCAAGGTAAAACAGCTTACTTTCATGAGGGTGAAAGAAGGCTTTGCATGGGGAAGATTTCTCCCTAACAAAGCATTAATGAGAATTTGAAATTTGAAGAGAACTTTGAAAAATGCCATCATTTCTCCAAGTTATCTAACAGATATCAAACGGGCTGTGATGTTTCAGAGATTATTTTAGCTATTAACCATGGACAAATGAATATTAATTGAGTCTGCTTCTATACGATGTAAATATAAGATTTATAGCACTGTTACTGAAAGCAAAATCAGAGAAAAACAAAACCATTTTAGCCTTTAAGCCTAAAAATGCAAATAAAATCAGCAAAACCAAATAAATAATAATTTGTCTCTCCTGCAACCTGGAGAACTCAAATGTACTTTAAATATTGTTTAATTAAACCTCACCAGACCCTGGTTCAGTAAAAAGTGAATTATTTCTTAACTGCTTGTTTTAAAGGAGAGAGCCTTTGGCCTTCAATTACTATAAATTACACAGAGGGCAAGCATGGACAAGCAGGATTCAATAGCCTTTAGTCAGCCTCATCTTCACAGCTCTGGAAAGCAAGGTTCTTTTTCCAGTAGGACTTGACTCTGCAAGCCCTGAAGTCATGGTTAAGGATCCTATTGACTTCCTGGACACAGAAACAGACCCCAGATGCCTATGGGGCTAGAAGTTAGCACTTTAACTTTGTGATTGATAGAGCTGGTTTGCTGCACCAATACTTTTTTCCTCTCTATTTTTTTGTCCAAAAAGTGGATTTTCCCCCACCCCACATAGTTCTTGATGCGGTTTCAATGTACTCGTCTTCCTGAGATCAGTTTTACTTGATAAAACTGCAGAGCCATTATGGCCTTATTTGTCAATTTAGTGTGTGGGGGAGAAGTGTGTTATTGTATGTTGAAGTTCTGCAGCTCCTTCAGCAAGCAGTGATTCATTAGGACATTATGTGGTAGGTAGTTGCACTCTAGTGTGCTCTAGGCATCATGGATACCGCCGTTTGAAACAGAGCAACATAATAAATCCTTTTGTTAATAACTCTAAATGATGACTTATGCCCTGGAAATTCTTTTTCCTCCTGGCACAAACAACTATAATCTCCATCGTGCTTCAGAAAGGAGTAGACGTCCTAATACCTTTACTGGAGGTGAAACAATATGCACCTCATTAGCAGGCCACAGATCAAACTATCAGCAACATGGTGGGAAGCAAGCCTGGATTTGGTGGGATTTATGAAAGGTCACCTGGAAGCAGTGTGCAAAAAAGCTTTTTGGTTCTGCAAATGCCTCTAATCAACAGATTTCCCACCCAGTAGGCACAGGGAAGACATTTTATCCCATTGAGCAGACTAGTTTGGCAACGGTGATTACGTGGGCTTAAAGCTTTATGTATCTCATGAAAGCTGCTGCAGTTCCTTCTGATAAATTAAACTTAGTGTTTTGTGATAGAGAAGGAGGAAGCCCATCAGCTCGTCTTGGTTTCCTTTGCACTTTATCTCTCTGCAGCATTCATAGCCTGAGGGAGAGGACAACTAGAAAACATTGCCATATCTGCTACAAGTGAACACTGGGTACTTGCCCTGCAGCAGCCCAGAGGGTCAAATCCTTAGTCCAGATGTGGTATGACCAGGGGAGTGTTCAGCAACTCGGTGAAGTCTGGGACCTTCCATTTGATGCACTGTAGCTGCATCAACCAACTGCAACCTTAAATGAATCTTTATATTCATAAAATGATATAGAATGTTTCTTTGTAAAACAAAGCTGTATCAGTGGCAGTAAACAGAGGTCAGCATTTCTACTGTGCCATACTGAAAGGGAAACTGAGGCAGGAGGCCAATTCACCTAACCCCATCTCGCAAGGCTTACAGGTGCTATACAAATGTCACCACTCCTGAAGCCACAGTATTTGTAATATCTTACCTTGTCCGTTCTTTGCAAAGAGACCCACTCACTGCAAATACCTACATTGCTAAGACCATCAAAAGAGAACGTGGCCTTTTGTCCGATGTGTGCATACTTTCCAGCCCTGGGAGCCCCCAGGTTCTCCCTGGACACTCTAAGAGGTTTGTGCATGCTCTCCCAGTCCATTGTGCATGCTCTCCCAGTCCATTGTGCATGCTCTCTCAGTCCATTGTGCCCCCTCTACAGAGCAGCATGGTCCTGGTGCTTCTCCTACTAGACAGTAAGAGTAAGATGCAGGATTCCTTGCCTAAATTCAGGTCAGAATCATCCTTGCTGGTATAACAAAGTTTAATTATCAAATGTTTTAAATACACAGATTATCTCCTGGCTACCACCTTTGGTCTTTGGTTCATGCCTCTCAGCTCATAAAATAATCCTTCATGCTGAGGTAGCAGACAAAAAACCAATGAAAGGAAATCTGAAGCTTGTTCGCTGCTCATCCAATTTTGCATTAAAGCCCATGCTTGGGAAATTCCTTTTTAACTGTCCCCTCCAATGCCTGGAATATTTATATGTGTGCATAAGGTGACAGGACCTGAACACACCAATCTAAACGGTCCACCTTGTTTTGAAAGATGCCTACAGAAATATTTAGACAGATTTGTCTGAAATCTCTGTCAAGAAGACATTTTGCCTTTTTAAAGGACATACAAAGCATGAGAGAGGAAGGAAGAGTGGTTCTCTGATAGCTTTGCTGGTGCGAGTGGCGTGACAGCTAGAGACAGCAGGCTCGCATTAGAAAAACCAGGTTCCCTTCCTATCCAAATCTTACTGAGCCTTATTTGTTTAAATCTTTCTAGGTTTCTGTTTACTCACCTGCAAAAGAGAAATAGTATTTTTCTGAAATTTCTTAGAACTCTTTTATTTTTCCTTTGAAAATAACTAACCTTTTGAATTTGACGGCATCTTTCTTCTGCGTAACTTAAGGAAATAGGGGAGAGATTGTCCATACAGTCTACATTCAGGCACTTAAAGTTAGGTACCTAGGGAAGAAGCAGGCTACAGCAGAATGCATTAAGAGCACCTATCTTAAGAAGATGCCATCGTCCAGACAGCTTGCATTGGCCTGTAAGGTATTTCCAGGGGGAGGAACAGGACTGTACACAGAGAAAAAGTGACATTCTCTGAGTTCACAACAGTAAGTATCGGAATCAGTAATTCACTGTTATTTGTAAACTCAGTATTTGGGAGGGCTCTTCCCTTCCCACTCCTCAATCTCAGGCTGAGCAATACCAAGGCTGTTATGAGTCACTGTGCTGTCCTCCAAGAGAAGGGACTGTGCAATTCTTTCTTCTAACAGCCTACACAGAGTTCTGCTGCTCATGGCAAAATTACTGCAGTCATTGCCTCCATCGGTGGAAGCTGTCGCTTTCAGCTGAGCATAAAAGGCACGCTCAGTGTCATTCTTGCCACTACCCTTCATCTCCTCCTTTCCCCTCCAGGACACGGTCATAACAAGGTCAGGTTATGAAAGACACAAATGTAAATGGAAGAGGCTTTGACTGCATGTGTGTTGTTAAATATGTGCATCAGAGAGCAGTCTGTGTAGCCCTTGTTAAACGGTGCAAAGTTACACAGAGCTTGGAGCTCACCGCACAGCCACGGTAGCATGGTGCCATGCCTCGTTTCTACCTTTAAAGACTTGGTTCACAAGGGGTGTCCTTCAGTCTTAAAACATGATAGGGTTTTTTTCTGTTGTTGGTGTATTTTTAAAGTCTCTGAAATATTACAAGGACTATGCTGAAGTCCACCAAAGCATTATTTCTATGACAGAACCTGAAAACATGTGTTCTCTTGCTGGCCAGTGCTAAGAGTTAGGTGTGTGAAGGTTGAAAGCTCACTCAAATAGTGTTGGAGGATTGCATAAAGCAAAACAACCCACATATGGAGCAGTTTCATCCTTGCAGTGGTCTGCTTGCTGTCCCTGGAACTGCAGCTGTGTTTAACCCTGCAGAGGACTGACTCCCAAAGAGAAACAAAGAGCAGAACAACTGTCATGAAATATGGATGCTGAGGACACCAGGACCAGGA
Organism: Lathamus discolor; assembly: GCF_037157495.1. Lineage (NCBI taxonomy): Eukaryota > Metazoa > Chordata > Aves > Psittaciformes > Psittacidae > Lathamus > Lathamus discolor. The sequence goes on from NC_088884.1 coordinate 1,615,780, forward strand.
AGGAAATGAGGTTCTATGTTGTACAATGATATAAATCCACCCGACGGATTCTGGCTCCCAGGTCCCACCAATGCCCAACTCTGTCGAAAACCCAGGTAGAAAACATGGTTTCAGGGAGAGCAACTGCTGGTAGAAGAAGAACAAGGTGGAGATTAATATAAACAAGCTAAAATTCCCCCAAATGTCTCACTGCAGCTTGTAAGAATGAAGCACGGGGCAGCGGTGTCTGTACCTCATCTGCCTAGCTCTTCTCCAGCAAGATACAGATAACATAATTTCAGGATGTTTTATCATTTCAGTACAGGCTTTTGCTTTGGAAGCATTCAGGCAACAACTAGGTAAAGGGCTTTGCAGAGCCATTTCCTTTTCAGAGAGGGCAATTAAAACAACAGTACTCTTATCTCTTCACATTTTATATTGTTTTAGAGCCACAGGACAAGAAATATTACTGAATGGAATTTCTGGGGAATTTGTAAAAATCAATACAATGTATGTTTTGTATTAAATGCCTTAAAATCTATTTTCCTGCGATATAAATACATTCCTAATATCCCTAATGCTGATAAAATATCATCTTGATAATCTATTCAAACACCTAAGAGACTTAGTTTCTGTTCTGACATGCTCTGAATTTCAGTTTAAAAATGCATTCTGATTTAACTGTCATCAATAGCCTAATGCAATCTCAAAGAAACAGGCATAGGCTATTCAAAAATGTTTCCAATATAAGCCAGAGATTGTCAGACAAAGAAAAAAATAGCTTCACAGTTAAAGACATAAATGTCAAGAAATAAGAAGGGGAAGAAAATGTGTGAGAAATTCTGATTTTTTTAATTGCATTTTTCTGGTTTGGGTCGATGAATCATAAATCATCATAATTTTAATAAAAATAGTCTACAAAGCAGAGTTAAAAAGCATTACTTAGTTCACCAGGATCTAAGAGGTCCTTTCTTTACTGTTAAAATTTTAATTATTCAGTCTTTCAATATTCATAAGTCACCTCATTCTTTAAATCTTGGGGCAAGCCACACAATCATGACATTTAGAAATGGGAAAGATAGCAAATTTAGGGTGCTTTCCTGTATTGTAAAATGTAAATATTAAATATAAATATAAAATATAATGTAAAAGCATTTTCTTTTATTTTCCTGTATTTGAGTATTTGCAATAAAAATTTCTCTCTCTGAAGTCCTAATGCCTAGAGTCTTACTGTCATAAAACCTGAAACTCTTATGGAACTACATGATCTCAATACAAAAACTTTTGAACCATGCCAGGTATTCCAAATCTCAAAAGGGAATTATTACCCATTAGTCTCTGATTGTTATTAGAAAATGGAGTTTCAACCTCTTTAATGGATTAATGTTCATAAAAGATATGATAGGAACAGTAATAGTCCACTCAGTAGTGAAATCTCAATTAGTGGTTAAAGCACTACAGAAAAAAATATGAACATTAATTAAATCATTTAGATTTTTGCTTTAAATCTCAGATAACAACCTTCAAGTTGTCCTACCTAACAAACTAATTTTGCGAAAGGATGTGATACTTCACCTTGTTATTCCATCTCCTATACGACACTTTATTTACCAACAGAGTACCGAGGCTCATGATGAAATAAGCTGGTAAGCAGCCTGGCAATTCTTGCACTATCAGTAAACCCGTTCTTTGTAGCAAGTACTTTTTTGCAAATCTTTTCCCCATTTTGTAAAGAATAAAAAGTTACAATCTTAGACGGAAGACCTATTTGTGCTGTCAGTGATAACCCTGCAGGAATGCAGAAATCTCAACTTGAGTCAGACATGACGTGTAAGACATAGGTGCTTTTCTATGGCAAAAATATTTGTAAACCTTGCAACCTTCTTTTTTTACCTTCTGCTAGGCAAAAGGTCATGCACAGCAGCATGAGAGATACGGACAAGCTGTGGCAATTTGCCTTGAACAAAAGATGAAGTTCTGATAGGTGGATCACGTAGCTTGGCTGCTTGTGGGAGTTCCTGTTCACCAAAAGGGACCTTAAAATTTTAAGCTATTCTCATATTTCCTTCCCTACTAAGCATATTATGATTGGCATTTGGGTTTTTTGCTGAGGTGCACTGTTTTTTTGGTTTTATTTAATTTATGACTAGACCTTTCCATGAAAACTAGAAAATTTCTAAGTTAAGATTGAGACATTCGTTTTCGTCTTGGTAGCTCCCCTATGTTCTGCTAGTTTACCCCAAATATTGACATTTTTTTGGCACAACAATGATCTAACTGGAGCTCTGTTGGCATTAAAAAGAGACATTTGATATACCATTGTGTGCACTTTGAATTCACTTTTCTCCTTCTCTGAAATATTTTCAATGAGATAGTTTTCAGGTCATTGTGAGCATCCCTTTCTGCAAGTGTGTGTGAGGGAAATAGGATACTGAAAAATGGCAAATTTTCCTCAATGCATTGGGAGATTAAGAAGGGCCCTCGACATCCATTGAAATCATATTGTAAGAGCCCCCAAAAGGAGCCAAGGGAAATGAGTTTCTTTGGGAAATTTCTTGGCAGGAACCTTCACTGTAAGATGTCTCTCCATTTGGAAATTTCCAGAAGTCTGAAAATCACAGCATCATGATAAACACAAGGAATCTGATTACCTACAAAGCAGAAGCCATACACTTACCCTGTCAGCATTTAAACGAGACAAAAAACAGGGTGAGAAACACTCCTCATTTCAAGCTAAAAAGTTCAACAGAAGTCCAGGCACATAATCTGTATACTTGATCCGCCTCCAACCCAAAAATGCTTGATGATTTTCTTGCCAGTGTGGTGCCTGGCTTTGGTTTCTAGGCATTAAATCTCGCAATCTTTTTCTTTGCTATATTGAGTAGATCTCTTTTGCAATGCCCTTCTGAGAGTTTTCTCCGAATCACTTCCATGCTTTTTAATGGGGGAAACATGCTGATGTTCTTAGACTGTTGCTTAGGTTTGTAGCAGAGATACTCTTCTTTAATGTTTCTGTCCACCAAATACTGTGCAGTTGTATGGAAAGCCTCGTGTACACAAATCCTCAATCTCAGTTGACAGCCCATGAAAACAAATGTAATTCAAATAATAAATATTAGCAGCAAAATATTTGCTATATCTGCATTTGTAGAGGGACCTTTTGTCCTCCAGATTTCTTTACCTGCTCAAAACAGTGGCAAGTCCCTGCAGGGTGCAGCCAAAGATGATATTTCTTAAATGAGAAGTAATAAAAATTCCCCTAAGTAAGTTTAAATCCTGATAATAGTGCACTTCTATTGAATTGCACTGAACTTTTACCAATCAGTCCAATTATGGGCTAATTCATTCTCATCACTTTGGAAAGCTTTTTTTTTTTCTCAAAGCCCTATCTGATTTTTTGCGTGTGAAATGCTTCCAAAGGGAAGTTAATAGAAGAGCGGTTCATCTGCATATACAAAGAAAGATCATAATATAAAAAATTGCCACATTAGAGAAGTCTAGACCTTGACTATCTGTCATATATTTTTATAGCGTCTTATCACTGTGCTATCTGATTAAGTAGCGAAATGGTTAAGATAAATGAGTCCTAATTAGCAGAACTGATACCTGTCTATTGCAAGTCTTATATTTGCATTTGGGAGCTCTAATTTTCAGAAGTGCACGCCTGCAGTCCTCCTTCCCTTTGAAATCAATGGGAGTTTTCCCTGCAGTGAAAACAAACATTCGAGGTTTCACCCAAAGCAAACTGAAGCTTTTGCTGTCTACTCATCCCTTTGACTCATGAGCTGAAACATGGGGAGACAAGCAAATACCGGAGCTCTGAGATGGAGGGAGAAGAGGAAGAGCCTAAACTTGACTTTTAATACACCAGGTTGCAAAGCCCAGCAGCATGCAGAGATAAATGAGTTGTGTCAGGAAAAGGGTTGGTACAGATTAGTTTCTTTCTGGAACAAAAGTGACCAAAACGCGGCTTAGGTTTTTCTCTCCAGTTTTGCTTGTAGAGCAAAGTGTTTACATTTGAGCTCAGGGATTAGATGGCCAGTTGCCATCGGTCTCAACTATTTCAGTAGGAATGGGCTGTAGCATAATTTCCCCACTAAATGCTGTCTGTGCAGAACAAACGATTTACCACAGAGCTCAGAGATGGGGTATTTACATTCATTTAGGTTTGGTATAAACATTTACAGAACATTAGGACAAATACCAGCATTCTCAGCTAAATGTCTGACCACAATTATTTCTGATGAATAAATGGCTTGTAGAACGACTCTGAGACAAGAAGGGTTTTTTCCTTTCTCTTTCCCTCTTAAACCAAAGGACTCTGAGAAACCTGTGCACCGCACAGCTAAACCCACTGTGCAAAGGTTCACGTAGAGTTAAAGAAAACCATAGATGATTGTGAGATTAGGGAGTGAATATCTAGATTAAACCAGTTTATGTTGTCCTTCATCTGCTGTTCTGGTTTTTTCCTTCAAAATCTCACCTTCGAATCTGACCCTGACAGACATGCCTAACACAGTAAAGATGCTTTGTGCTGACCAAGTACTTTTTAGTACAAATATTATGAGCTGGCCACTGCAAAGGTGCTTTACCCGCTGGAAATGGTGGCATGAGGGCTGTTGACTGCAGCGTAAGAGACTATTTACTAAATATTTCTCAGAGATGCCTGGCTGTGAGAATACGGAAGCCACTCAAAGGTACCTAGCATTATCTAATCTAAAATTCACATTTTATCTCTAGTTTTAGCAGAACAGTCAAAGGTATCCTCCCCCACTCTTCTTTTTTTTTTAATTTTTTTTTTTAATATTTTAAAGTGTGCTACAGACAAAAATTGCAGATGCAAAGATTTCTGTTCAGTGCTGCTTCTGCAGCTCTTCTTCTCATCTTCACTTTAGAGGCTACATTAACCTCTCTGGGCAGCATCTTCTAAAGGGCTCAGGAGTGATATCCCTTATCTACACTATGGGAAGGGTTCTTGTACCTGGAAAAGAAAAATTTTAAGGCAACACTGGGAAATGAGGCTCTATGAATTCAGAGCAAGATATGCACAGGCACTTCTTAGTTTAAATTTCTGAGAAATAACAATCAAACCATAATCACCACAATTCCACAAAAAAGTAAAAATAACAATCAATGCTCACAGTGCTGTTTTCAGGATATCTCTCATAGCCAGAGCAGTCCAGCAATTGTAGGAGTCACATAGCAAGTCAGAAACGGTTCTGGTTTCATCTCTGACAGAGTAGAGAGCTGAACCTGATTTTCAGGCATCTTGGTTGAACATGTAATTATGAGTCTATTGACCATTCTGAAATGTGTTTTTCTTGGTTTGGGGGGTGATTTTGTCTTATCAGGTTTTGGGTTTTTTTATGCTGCTGATTTAAAACATCTACTGAAAACAGCTTATTTATAGCTCAGCATTTCTGATTGAAACTGCATTCTCTTTTTCTGCAGGCCCCCTATTCCTCTAGGGATGTTCTTCACCCAAACACACTTCTGCCTGTGAAAATAATGGGTACAAGGCAGAACTAAAGTCTTTCAACTCTCTTGACAATTAAAACACAATTCATTACTACTTTCCCCCAACACCTGATTTGAAAGTGCTGTTGATCTGGTTCAGATATCAGATCCTGTGAAAGGCAGGTCCTCTTGTTCAGTGGTTGACAGAAGTCTGTGAGGATCCTATTGATGCTTAGAAACATCAGCCTGGGAGGCATCAGGGCCTTTATGGTAGAAGAAGACATGTCGAGGTAGAAGGAAGCCCCATTTGATTGGATTTAAAGCCATAAAACCAGATACAAAGCAAGTTTTTGTTATGGATTTGTTCTTCAAACAATACTGTGGCTGATTAACCTTACCTTTGAATTCCTGATTCCTACATTTATCACTGACAACATTTTGGATAGGAACATATAATGTTATTAAAAGAGAACAAAAATGTCACTAACACCCTGCATCACCTCATGAGCTATTGAGGTCAAGCTGCTTCATAGGATTCAAAAGCATAAAGAAACAGAAGGAAAATGAGCTCTGAGCATTTACATGAGGCTCAGATGAAAATTGAGACCACTTTGCTCCCACTTAGTTCATGGCACAATGAACTTAAACTGAGCTTGGAAACAAGGATGTTTCACACAGGTAGCATTTTACGCTCTTTATCTCAGGGTGCAAAAGACTGCATGACAGCCAGAACAGTGATGAATCCTGTCTGAAAAGTTGCACCCACACTCAGAGAGGGGGTGTGGGAGGGAATCTTAATGAGTTAGGGATTTCTGTCTGCAGCAGCCTTAATCATCAGGTCTCCCCCCAGAATGAGGAATATTCATGACTACAATAATTAATAATGAACAGGAGATTTGTATCAATCTGACAGATAGGAGATGAAATTAACTGTACTTTCATGTACAATTTTAAGTAGGTCAGATAAGAACATCTATTGTAACCAACTTTTATTTTATAGATAGATATACTCTGACACATACAGACCCACATGTACACATTATGTATGTCTACAAAAATCTCACACGCAGCAGAATCTCTTTAACCTGACATTTGCAAGCTACCCATTTCTTTCCCTGGACCTCACTACTCTTCCCCTCACTGATTCATAGGTTCTAAGGTCGGAGGGGATGGTTGTAATAGAGCAAGATGTTCTGCAAAGACAGGGCGTAGAATACCAGACAGTAATTCCTACACTATACCCTGTCAGTTGAGGTTGGACTGAAATATTACTGAAAATTATACTTTATACTGAAAATATTTAAATAAAACAGCCTCCAATGGTGCCCTGATTTTACTCTAAATTTTATTCTTTTTCCTCCCTACCTTTACATGGTTAAGCTTGATCAGCATCAGTGATCTGAGAGTGTTTTCTCTTTTAATAACATTTCCCTCTAGGTAGTGAGAGCAACAGTAAGAATACAACAGACAAAGGTATCAGAATATGACATTGATGTGATGGGGTTTCAGTTAACTTAGTTCTCTGAAGGTGTTCATTAGTTGTTCATAGCATCTGGTGCTTCAGAATTGAATTCCTTCAATGCATAATGGAAATGCAAAGAAAAGATGTCTCTATCCTGCAGTGTAATCTACATGCACATTTTTAGCAACAACTGAAATTATAAGGAAATGAACAGTATTTTGTTTCAAAGTCTTCAGGCTCCTTTTCAGTGACGCTGTTTTACCTATTTTCTGAAATAAAAAATTAAACCTGTTTTTAATATTTATTTAAGGCCTCAGCTGTTAGCTGTGTTAACATACGGCTGCTTGAATAAAATAATTTATTTGGGTATGAATCACCCAGGGAAAATGTTAAAACCTGAAACCAAACTCTGAAACATGTTTGCTAATAGTTTAGGTTAAATACCTTGCTCTACTTTTCCATCCTCTGTTTTCCTCTTTATTGAAAAAAGAGAAGTGGTACTGGAGAACAGAAAAATAGGAAAATCTCAATGGAGAGAATTTAGGAAGAACCATTGCAAAAATAAACTTAGTTGATTAAAAAAGCTGGCAGTATTTTTTGATGGAGAAATATATGTCTTGTTTTGAAACACTAGTCTACTAGATACATGCCTGAAGTTATACAAATGCTGCAGCAATGTGACATAGTTATATAGTCACTAATCAACACTGTGTACTTAAATAATCATGCACATAATCATAACCGCATCCTTAATTACTTGTTGTCTTGAGTCCAGACTTTGTGGCAAATATCTATGTGAGATTTAAGTTAGTTATAAAAGTGATTTTCTAGTCTTGCTCCCAAAACAATAGAAAGGTGTAACAAGATCAGAGACATTTTGTGCCACCAGCAACCCCTGTGTCTTACCGACCCCACAGCTCCTGCAGTTCAGCTTCAAAAAGAGGGGTCTTCAGTGCTCTTACATGGGACAATTCGCACCCTGGGGCTGGAGCTAATTTTGGGGGTGCCTTTCCTCTGTTTGAAGAGTGTGCGGATGGACTTCGGAGCTTGCAGGAGGGAAAAAAACTGCCACCAGTGTTCAATAGGTACGGAAATAGTATGGAAATTAGGTAAAGTGGACTCATGTTGGATGTTTAGCTACTCCTAAAGAAGGTTGCCCAGTTAAGCATATGAAGGTTGGTGGAATGAAAACCTGGAAGAGGACCTGAAGTATCTGAACCTTCATCCAAAACAATGGAGTTAGTGACTTAAAGGGCCATGAGTGTATAAGAACTACATGCTGTGATTCCCCTTGCATGTGAATGAAAAAGCTATCACAAAAACAAGAGGACAGAGAATCAGGAGGAGCAGCTTGCTTTTATTCTTTTTTGTTTCTTGTTAAGAAACTTTCTTTTTAAATAAGTCCCCTTTAGTAGCTGCAACCTTAACTTATCACACGAGGATCAACAACTGAAACCAAATGAGAAAAGAAGTGAAATTGTTGAGGCCGAGCAAATTGCAGGCAACGTGCTGGAAAGTAATTGGGGAAGTTGAGCATTCTTTCATTTTTTAATAACCTGAAGTGTTATCAATAATACCTGTAATTAATTTGTTGAAGATGTTCATTTTAGATCAATTGTATCCCAATGAAACAGACAAGGCTGTTTATCATAGTGAAAACAGTAAAGTCCAAACTGTATGTTGTATTGTGAAATTATACCAACTAACATTAGTGACAATCAACTCTTTTATCTTCTATTTCTTTTCTTTTTATTTTTGGTGAAGTCATCAGACAATTATATGTTTAAAAAATATTGTCGAATTGGTGCATTTCTCTTCATCTCCTCTGTAGTTATGCATTTAAACTATGGAAAAGGAATGTTTGGGAAGACAGGAGCAAGTATTTCTGAAACTGTTCAAATTCTGATTCTCAGGGAAGTTATTTTATGCAGAGGTGCTAAAAATATTGGCCCTCAGAATAGCACGAGCTGACTGCTGCAAATGCTGTAATTTAAGGACTTTTGTGCTCTTGGGTCACATGTAATAATTTCATGCGGGTGTTTTAAGTTTTGCCTATGAAATAGTTTTTCTTGAGATGCAGGCTTAGATTGAGTTGACAGAAAAACAATAAATTCAATAGTGTTTATATATGGGCTTTCTGTTAGAAACATGAGGGCAAATTCTCAGCAGAGATACACAGATCTCTTCCTGAAATAAAACAGCACTGCCCATGCCAGAGTCAGTGTCTGGTGGATCAGCCCCTTAACTGGCTTTGCAGCCAGATGAAGCTAAATCTCTTGGTGGAGGAACTGATGCTGTCAGCCCCTGCAGGTAACTGACTGCTTTTGAAACTGATGTCAAATCAATGACAGTCCTGAGCATGAAACGGTAACATTCGCAGCCTGCTCTGTATATGGTCCTGGCTGTTGGTATTTAGATCCTGGGCTTCACATCTCACCTTTGTGATTGCAGCATAAATGAAGCAACAAGATCACTGCTGGAGCAAGCTCAAATGCAGTCCACACCTTATTGCTTTTTCTTTCTTCTTCTTTTTAACTCCTCATTCCTTTCTTCCTGCTTCCTTTCTCAAAGAAATACACAGTGAATAATCCTGGAATCATCTAAACATCATAAAGACTTGAAATGTCTCTGTAAGCACCCTCAGCATTACAACAAGGCAAAAATACCCAAGATGACCTAAGACATATTTCTTTAGTCTAGAAGGCTTAGTTTTACAAGGGATCCACCCTTCATATTTCCTTTGTTGTTGTTTATTATGATCATCTAAGAAAGCAAACAGTGCTGTATACAACACAGAAGACTACATTAAGAGAAACTTCGAACAAGCTAAATATTGCTCCTCATTTGAAGGGAGGGGAAAAAGTAAAGAAGAATTAAAGCTTAATTTTGTTTCCTTGTTAGTTGTATGAGAGCAAAAGTGCCCTGCTCTTATAAGATGGTTCTACCTGTTATATTGAACGGGATATGCCTGGGAGACAATATGGAGCTAACTATTTGCTTCTATATTAAGAATGATTTTTCTATATAGGAAACCTGAAGACTTTATTCATTTTTTTGTGACTTTAATGTTTTTGATATCGAAAGTTCACGAAAAAGCCATGTAATTGGTACAGACCTTTTCTTTCTTGCATCAAGCCCCCTAATCTTTGAACATTAGAATAATTTTGCATCTAGCCTGGGGTAAATTAGTTTCTTCAGGGTTTTGGGGGGTTTTTTTTCAGCTTTCCAGCAGTATTTATTTTCAATTTGAAATTCTTTTAATATCAAAGTGGGTGTAATTAATTCTCTGTTTCTGATGATCTGAAAATTAAAATGAAAAATTACAAATAATATATCAAAGAACTTTCACAAAATATACCTGACCAAAATAGTTCAGGTTTACTGAACCTACATACCAATTTTTGTGTTTTGTTTTTTTTTTTTTTTCCCTGTATGTAAAAGCCATGCTTTAGTGCCATCTAGTGCACTGAGAAATCATGAAAGAAACTTCCTTGGGTATTTATGCCCCTGCTTTGCAATAAACAGTTTAAAACTCTAGATTAGAGCCATGGTTATCATATGAAGTAAACAGTGAAATGATTCTTAATTACCTATGTGGAGCCTGACAATGTATGACCAACGGTGAGTGTAAAGCAAGAGTTTCAGGTCTTCTCTCACCAACCACCACTGAAACTGAAACAGACTCAGCAGTTCAGATTTAATCTCTTTTCCTCTGGAAAATTAGAAGCATCTCAAAAGAATTCTAGCTCTCAGCTAAATATCATGAATTTGACACCTAGTTGTGGGATATACAAAATACTGTGTATGCAGAGCCTGAATTTCTCCTTTTCCATAACTGAACCATAATTATCCTGAGGCCAGAGGAAAAAAAAATGCAAAAATAACAGAAGCCTGCTGGTGCACAGTATAGGTAGTAAGAATAAAAACGGGATCACATATTCAGTATTTTCTCTCTCCTGTTTTTATGGGGAGTGGGTATTTTGTTGGGGTTTAGGTTGGGTTTTTTTGAGAATTTTTCAATGAAAAATGAAAACTGGCTTGCAAGCCATGAAAAAAAAAATCCTACACTACGTACCAGGAGGTGAGAGATGCTGCCGTAGATTGCTGTCTATTATATTTAGCTCCTGATGATCACATGAGGAGGGCAATTTGGGCCTCAGTATCTGTCTAGATAGTTGTCTTACCAATGCTTTGTTTGGGTTTTGGAGTATTATATTTGTTATCAGCATAGCCATAGAATCACAGAATAGTTAGTGTTAGAAAGGACCTTAAGATCATCCAGTGCCAGCCCCCTGCCATGGGCAGGGGCACCTCACACTAAACCATGGCACCCAAGGCTCTGTCCAACAGGGCCATTAACGCTGCCAGGGACGAAGCATTCACAGCTTTCCTGGGCAACCCATTCCAGTGCCTCACCACCCTTACAATGAAAAACTTCTTCCTTTCTGATTTCTTTCATTCACTCCGATGGGGTGTGTGTGTGATTCATAAATAGCTAGCAAGGTTTGAGAGGTTAGAGGATTTGATTAGATGATGTGAGGTTAGATATTTGTATTAGAGAGGTTAGATGATCTGCTGAAATCATTCACATCTTTGGAGATCGAGACACTGATTATCAGCGCAGATTTGGCAGCAGGTACATGCAGGTTGCCAGGTTTGACAGTTCCAGTCCTTGCAAACAGGTAGAAGATTTCTCACCCCAAATCAGGGAAAAATCACTTTCCTGGAACTTTTACTATTGAAAGGAAAGGCGTTAGTTTTGATCAAAAGCTGAGACTCATTCTGATAATCATGCAAAATTGATCATCTCTGCTGAATCCCTGTATGTCATTGATAAAGATGTCTCTACCTTTATTTTTTTCTGTTATGTACAACAAAATATTTCATGAAAAAGCCAGGTATTTGCAGTGTGGCATCTGAGTTCATTGCCTGGGCGACTCAGTAACAGCTGAGGGTCAGGAGAGAAGCATAAGAAAACTGTAAAACTTCTCCAAAAGGAAACCGTCCACAAAAGGTGTGAAATTTAGCATCGTGTTAGGCCATTACAACTCCTTTTCCAAATTAGTAGTAGTAGTAGTAGTAATAACAATAATAATAGTATTTTTCCGCTGACTCAGGCCTTTTTGGTGAGCATTGAGAGGAGCTCAAGAGATGGAGTTCAGCTGAAGAAACGACTCTCTCTCTGAGACAGGACAATCTGCATCTCTGTGGGGCCCTGACCTCCTCTTGGACTTCCAGGTGCAAAATCATGATAGTAATCCCTTTCCAAGAAAGCATGTGCTCCATAGCAGTGCCAGGGGGAGAATGGGAAGGAGGAGAAGAAGGAAGAGAGTAGATCATCAGGTGATGCACTCCCTAGATAGTACAGTAAATTCTTCACGCTGATGGTTACATGACTTTCAGACCCCGTAAGCTGGATGTAGGTGTCCTGAAATGATAAGATCCTTCCCCCTCACAACACAACCTTCAGGAGTGTCAGCAGCCCCGCTTGCTAGTGGCAGCCCCGCTACTGCCTGGCGAAAAGAATGAAATAATGTCAATCTTGTTAAGAGAAATGCATTTGTCAGCACTCTGAATTTTAATGTGAACTGGCAGCGGATCTCAGTGATAAAGGAAAAGTCTAATACGGATGGTAATTTTGCAGAGACCTTGCTAACACGTGTTATCCACTGGCTTTCTTTTGTTCACCACTGTGAATTATCAACTGACTCAAGGCAATAAAGGGAAAAAGTTATATTTCTCACTGTGTCGCTTTCCTAACCTCATCCAAAGCTCACTGCAATGATTTAATTTTGCAGAGAAAACACAGAGTTTATTAATTTCTCTCCCCTTCTTCCCTCAGTATTTTGTAGACAGGTATGGAATAGTGATTGACCAAAAGCTGTGATTCATGGTTAGCAGCAGGGTTCCCCCAAATACCTAACAAATTCATTTCTATCAGAACAAGAGGAAACCATCACATTTCCTAATCCTGCAGAAAGGGAGCTTGATCCAACACATGATCAGAACCAGCCGTTACCAAGGAATATATAAGAAGCTGTGTAGAAAGCTTGTGGTTAAACAACCCAAGGGAAAGTTTCCTCTTATCCTTTTGAAGTTATAGGTAAAGACAGTGATATTTTTCTATGCAAAGCATCTCGGTTAAAAATAAGGAGTTTATACAGCATGAATAATCAGAACATTCTGAGATTGTTGCTTCTATTCTCTTATCAGCAAATGAGAATCTTTAGTGACGATCTGGGACACTATTTTGCTAGAAACTAATTGCAGAATGGCAGCAAATGCACTGAAGCCATGTATTTATACTGTTTAAATTATGGAACTTCTGATTAAGTTGCTAGATCCAAGCAAACAGCTACAGAACAAAAATGAAGTTACTTCCCTGATTCATTTTAAATGTCTGATAGTTTACAGGGAAGCAATTTCACTTAATAATCCTGTCATTATCCTGTATCTTGCTTCAGTTTCACTGTTCAGTGAAGAATTCCCCAGGTTCCACAGATGAAAAGGAATTTCTTTGATCAGTCCTAAATACATTGTCTACTACTACTGCAGGCTCAAAAGTTGTCTCACTAAACAACTGCATGAAAAGGAGCGTGACCAGCAGGTCGAAGGAGGTGATCCTGCCCCTCTACTCTGCTCTCGTGAGACCTCACCTGGAGCATTGTGTGCAGTTCTGGTGTCCTCAACATAAAAAGGACATGGAACTGCTGGAACAAGTCCAGAGGAGGCCACGAGGATGATCAGGGACTGGAGCACCTCCCGTATGAAGACAGGCTGAGGAAGTTGGGGCTGTTCAGCCTGGAGAAGAGAAGGCTGCGTGGGGACCTCATAGCAGCCTTCCAGTATCTGAAGGGGGCCTATAGGGATGCAGGGGAGGGACTCTTCATTAGGGACTGTAGTGACAGGACAAGGGGTAACGGGTGAAAACTGAAACAGGGGAAGTTTAGATTGGATATAAGGAGGAAATTCTTTCCTGTGAGGGTGGAATGGGCTGCCCAGGGAGGTTGTGAGTGCTCCATCCCTGGCGGTGTTCAAGGCCAGGTTGGATGAAGCCTTGTGTGGGATGGTTTAGTGTGAGGTGTCCCTGCCCATGGCAGGGGGGTTGGAACTGGATGATCTTGAGGTCCTTTCCAACCCTAACTATTCTATGATTCTATGATTCTAAAGGTCTTGATGCTAGCCACAGTTTACACCAGTCAGCAGATTTTGCCCGTTGATTCAACCTCTCCGTACAGTAGAATTCCCTGCTGTCCAGCACCCCTAATTTAAATGCTACTTCTGGAAAATGTGGAAAATAACCTTTAAAGTCATCATTAAAAGTATTGCTGGGAGTGTCATATAAATATCTTATTTACAAAAGCATTGAATACCATATGTTCAGAGGAAGATGTGCCAAAAAGTGCTAATTACACTGTTACTTAATGGGAATCAGGTAATTATCTCAGCCCACTTAAATACTCTCTGCAATCTGGGTTGCCTCAGCAGTTGAGGAAGGATTACTTCTGCCCCGTCCTGCACGTCAGTGCCCTTTCCTGAGGGCACCGGGTGTGAAACGAACTTCTGAGTACGAACACAAACCTCACAGCCCATTAGTTCCCCTGTTCCTCCCCCTCCATTTTTAAATGCTTTTCTCTCTGCTCTGCTCAGACACTCAGGAACTTTTTCCCCAACCCAGAAACACTTGCAAGAAGATTTTTGATCCCTTAAAATCTTCCATTTCCTTTAAATATTCTTTCTCCTTGCAGAACTAAACTGCCCTACAGGTTGTCTTCTGATCCCTGGGAGAAAGGCAACCATCTCTTGCTGAGCTTGGCCAATTTCCCCAGCCAAGTGCTACTCAGTCCTTGCCAGGGTTATTTGGTTCCTCACCTCCATTTTGAACTATTTTCTTAGCTGTGTTCAGAAAGAGAATTTGTGCTCAAATCCTTTTCTCTTTCTCAAACCAACTTCTGGTCAGAAAGCCAACCTAGAGGCAAGGTACAAGCATAGATATGCATGTATAAATGTGTGAGTATAAAAAAGTATAAATATAATTAAATATGTTAAAATATATTTATATAAAGTTTATATAGAATGTATATATATTTAATATAACATAAACATACGAACATTTGGAACCTTCCTGGAAAGTTGATAGAGTTTTGCTCTGACGCACTGCTGTGGGGAAGCCCATTGATATGACGCACAAAGGTGATCAGAAGATCTAATCCCTCTCATTCTATACGCAGCCAAACCACCAGGTAGAGCAGTCCGGACCATTACACAGAACTTGTATGCAAAAAAAAAAAGTGTTGAATATACTCAGTAATCAGTGGCAAAATTTGCCATCACTTTAATGCAGCCAGGAGGCAATCGGAGACAGTTTAACAGATGTTTCCATATTTAAACCAGAACAAACAGAACAGATTAGTTTCCCCACTTTCTCTTCAGAAGCAAATGCCAGGAAGTTCTGGGTCTGAAATTTCACTGTGTAACACAAGGAAAAAACAATGTTTTGGTCCATCAGCAAAGTCTGTATATGCAGCTGTGGTGATGTTAAGAACCAGAAGCCAGTCTACAAAATCAGTCTGGTGCTTGGGAATAAGAAGGTCATAGTGAGGTCTGATCACACAACCTTGAGTACAAGCAATTTAAAAATATTACACACTACTACTATTAAATTGGAATACCAAAGCAGATTATCTTCGACTGGAGCAAGAATATCTCAGCCCAGCATCAAATTCACTTTTTTTCCTGAACTGTGGGGTAGGTTGAACATGGTCTTTTTTCCTACATAGTGTGTTATTCCCTGAAAGGGATGAAGCTTGCCCTCTCTCTCTACCCATGCCATCCCTCTGATTGCAGAGGGGTGTCCCTGGGCACACATCAATGATGAGTACATCCCAGAGGTCACAAGCTGCCTCTCAAATTGCAAGACTCCCACACTTAATTCACTGCTCTAATTATACCATCAGCTGTCATTACTCCTGTTATTTAGATCTGTCATCCTGACCTAGCAGGGGGGGAGCTGGGGTGAGCCTTGGGAAGGCATAAAAGAGGAAGAAGGGCTTTAGCATCCAGGGATCTTGAACCTGATGTTGCAAAATGGAGCTGTTTTGAACCAGCTGGAGGGGAAACTGCAGTGGCAGTGGCTTGCACCCTGTTTCAGATGAGAGGTGGTTTTACAAATCTGCTTCCTCCCTCTGTGCATGTGCGTGAGGGGTTGTTTTTCTGCGTCTTTTTTTTCTCACTCCACGTGGTTTGCAGCATACTAAAACTGGCTTTCCAAAGCACAGAGCTCCGATCCGACGGTGATGGATAATCAGCATCACACAAACCACTGTGTAATTTCATATGCCCTCTTTTTATCTGTAGCCTCCCCTTATGTGTTGATTTCCTGCAAGCTTTGGGAGGGTGAGTAACGAGAGCAAAGGGTTAAGGCTCCTACCTCCCCCAGCAGCCCATGGGTTTGTGTGGGTTTTTTGCTTTCCTGAGCACCCATCGCTCCCCACCCCACACGTGAAAGCTGTGTAACAACCCCTTCCTCAACCTTGACTCAAAGGCTGCCAGCTCAGTGATTCACCCCAGCTCCACCACCTGCTTTCGCTGGAACTCCGAGCTGAAAACCCAGCCAAAAAGAGCCCATGTGCGGGGCTAAGAGAGCTGTTGTCCCCATCAGCCCACTCATCCCCAAGCTCCCAGTCGCAAATGACAGCTGTAGGGTTATATTTATCGCAGGTGTGCAGTTAGCATCTGACATTAAAAAGTGGGGGAGAGGACAAAAAAAGAAGGTGCTCTTCTTTTGCAGTAACACTTCCTCTCCTTTTGCTCTTTGGAAGGTTTTACAGTCATTAGACAGTCATCTTCGCAACTGCCTCACCCAAACTTTGCTGGAGCTTAAACACATCTTCCATGTGACAACGATTTCAGCCCTGGCAGGATCTAAAAAAGGGTTTTAATCCTAGTCATTTTCTGTTCCGCTTAATTGCCTTACCCAACACTTAGACCTCATATAAAGACAATCCATCTTTTCCCCACTTATTTCTGAAATAATCATTATCCTCCACTGCAGAAATACAAAAATAAAATAAAACGTCAGAGTTAAAAAAGAAAAAAACCCAACAACAACAACAACAACAACAACAAAAAAAAACCACACAACAAAAAAACCCACAAAAAACAGTGATAGGGGTTAGGAGGAAACTTGACATTGAAAACAGACACTCAAATTATAAATGACTTTGAGTAATCCACAATATTTTTCAAGCACTTCACAGAGTTCCTTTCTGGAGCTAATGGAGCTTTAATAAAGGATGTTTCGCCCCACTCCCTTCTCCATGAAACTTCCCCTCCCCTTTCCTCTTCCACTGTGAAGTTTCCATGAGTAATCCCAAAAACAATATTTAGATGACTGGAACGTTAGAGCATAATGTTACTGCATAACATAACATGTTCAGAACTTCGGGATGGAAATCTTTTCTTTCCAGTATATTAAAGGAGACATAAACATTATAATGAGGATAAAAATGGAAGTTTGAAAAGTTATTTTATGTTTTTGCTATATTATTCCATTTATGTCAGCTTGGTTGGAGCAGTATCAGTTATCCTAAACGTTTTCTGGGGACAGCCCCCTTTTTTTTCATGATAGATGCAGGCCAATACGGTTGGATCTGTCATGTCCTCCCTGCTCTTTTCTCCTGTTTCATTTGCCAGCAGAACACCAGATCAGGCACCAAAAGCGCAGATATGTTTTCCCTAATCTTCAAGACAGACAAAACTACTTCTGTTGCTTTTGTTTGGCTTTCATGTAGCCTGTCAAATGGTGAAGTCAGAGTATCCTTGGTGAACCAAATCTTCATCCACAGTGCAGTTTATCACATTAGTCCTTTTCTTTTAAAATTTGGTCTTTAAAAGAGTCTCAATCAGAAAATTAATAGTTAAAATGTTACCAGAGTTGACTGGAATTGTTTTCAGGGATAACAATGCTACAACAACAAAGCACTTTTCGAGCAAGATTCAGATGATTTTGGGACAGCTCCCTGCTCTTCCCCTGACTTTCTGTTTGACTGTGGGCAAGCCCCACCAGGCAGCAGTTTATCATCACCAAGATGGAGTTGACAGAAGATATTAATTCTCTATCTTACAGGCCATCGGTGTGAATAAATCCATGAAGAAATGCTCTGGGCATGTCTGCCCCAAAGAGGCTGTGGTTTCAGTGGAGATTCCCAAGACATCTCTAAACTGGTTCACATAGGTACCAACAACAGCCACTCGCACAGTACAGACCACACTACAGACCTGCTACTGTAAAGCTAGCCCAGATATATCAAAATTATAGTGTAGACACAACAGTGAATCATTTAATAAGGAGAGGGTTAAAGACAGATACACGACTTGTCTTTTAGACACTGAATCTATGGCATTAATGTGGTAAGAACAATAGAAAACCTGTTATTAACCAGTTTTGTTTTCAGAATCAACCTGCTTCTCACATCCATTAAAAAACTTGTGGTGTGGTAAATTGTCCTCGACAGGGGTGGGGTTTTTCTTTGCTGCCCTTTGGTTTAAATGCGGCTACTCACAATTCAGATTTCCCACTGCATCAGTGTCTTGAGCAAAGGAGATCTTGTATTTTTCCACTTATAAAAATAGAAGAATCTCAATGGAAATTCACAGGTCCTGCAGACACTTTGCTGACCTAGTCAGCTGGCCATCTTTTCTCATGCAAAGTGTTTCACGTGAACAGCTCTTGTTTTATGCCTTGTAACATTTTCATGTGACTCATGACAAATGATTCATATTTCTTTGGTATTCACCAAATATCATACTTAGAAATCACATTCTTAGAAATCTTTAATTCCCTTGTGTAGGAGGGGCTGTGGGTGTTCTACTCAGGTTCATTATGATAATGCAATCTCAGACAGTGTCACATAAGCCAGTTTACGGTAATAAATAACGATAATCACAAATTCATTAAAGTGTTGAGCTTTCAATTTGAAAAAAAAAAAAAAGTATGGTAGAGCCAGAAAAAAAACCTATCCCAGAGTATTTTTGAACTTTAAATTGTTGCTTTAATGCTAAAAATGTGTGAATAATATAAATTAATAAGTAAATAACCTGAAAATTTGAGTTCCAGGCTCGGATATGAGGTCTAAGCTTGAGTCTTTGTCTTGCTAGTGGACTTCCAATGTGACTTCAGGCAAGTTACTGAATCCCTGTAATTCTATTCTTTCCTATTAAATGTGCTACTTGTTAATGTTTTTTTTTTGTCCATTTTGATCCTAAATTCTCCAAGTGACAGAAGGAAGATTAACTGTTGAGGCTATACAGGCAGTAAATTGGTGAGAAAGAAGGGCTGGAGGATGCTTATTGTTTAATCTGTGAATGCTCAATACTTCTATTAAGCAGTTGACATTCAAATAATGATAAAAAATGTAAATTTCCAAAGTTTATTACATAAGGGAATTTTTTTGATAATTACATGATGTGATCTAATTTTAGGTGTTTAGGTGCTCTGACCAGACAAATGTTGTACAAAATTTTCCTAATTCAACACTCTTCATGTTTTTTCACTCTTCAAGAGTGAAACTTACAAAAAGTGATGGATATGGGGAACAGGGGTGGAGGAAAGTGTGTACACTAAAATGCAAAACAAGAAAAAAGAAAGGAAAGAGAAGAGAGTGGGGTTTTCAACTCTTTGTGGAAATTAAGATTTCAGATAAAGTTGGTTGGTGTTTTCTATTTGGTCTGAACTGGCTGACCCATGCAATTTCCACTTCTGATACAGTCATCCTGTGTTAAACCCTCTAAAAGATATTAACATGTAGACCAGCATGATGAATGGATGATGATAGATGGATATTCAGCTAGAAGAAGGGAGTTTTAGTCTTTGATTTCTGTTCCCAGATTTTTACATTCTACTTTAAAAAGCCACTTAGTAAAGTAAGTTTGTAATTTTAAATACACTTAACACTTCATCTAAGTTTTCTTTTGGATCTGATCTATTGACATTTCAAACCCTTGCAGCTGATCACCTTTGGGTTCATTGCAGCTTTGCTTATGTGAGTGTGTCTTAGCTCCTTAGACTTCTCTGCCAGAGAAGAAATCACATAAGGTTTAAGAATACCATAATATTCATGCTATTGGTATTTATCTGTAAGTAACACAATTTACCGTAACTGCAACCAGAAAGATGATTGTAAAATTTAGGAACTTTGTCAGAATGACTGTATAAATCTGCTTTGTGAGGATTGCATCTGCTAGCGCAAGTTTTGCTCTCCCTGTGGCCAATAGTCCCCTCCAAACTCTTACACCAAAACCTGACATGGAAGAGTTTCCTTACCAGGTGTCTTTCATCTTTTGCCTATGCCTCCTGTTTGTCACGGAAAACTGGGACCACAAAAAGCAATATGGTGAAAATATGGTGTAAATGTTAATTGTGAGGGAAATTATTACTTACATTTTTTTTTCTGAGCTGTTCTCTAAGTTATACATTAAAGTCACTGTATTTGGCTTATGTGCAGCTCTTGAGCTTCTCAAAAGCATCTAGGACCTGCCGTTGTCTTGCTTTTATTGGATACACATTACTTGGTTTGTGTGCTTTATAGATACAGTAGTAAATATACAAGACTCTTGTGTTTTATGGGACTCAATTAACATAATGAAAGGCGATCTTTCCTTGGCTTTACTGAGCTCTGAAGCAAAAATACCCACCCACAGCACAAGTTTGTCTATCTACCATTTTCAGATTCCTCTTTTTGCAATAAATTTCAGATGTTTTAGTCAGAAAGTATTTAATATGATGACGTTGACCATGTTCACATGTCATTCTAAAGAATTTTTTACACTCACCTATTAACTCAGAAGCATTTATTTGGAGTCAGTAGAAAGTAGGTCCTTCCAAATAGTTGTTAAGTGACAAATGCGATAAACGTTAAGAGAATGCCCATGGCTCGCTTAGGTAAATACTATCAGTCTGAAATCGCCTTTTAAGGAGGAGATAACCAAACCCACTCAAGAAATAACAGCAAACAAAGCAAGACAAAGTAAACTCACATTAAAAGAAATTAGTACCTAACAAAACAGGGTAACAGCTTAACAAGCTGCTGGTGCAGCACAAATCTCCTCTAAGTACCAGGAAATAAGCTATTGAAGCTTCATCACTAAAATGAAGTCCCCACTTGTAAAACTTCAGACAGCTACAAACTCCTTTGATTCGATGCAAATCAGAGGTGATCTTTTCTTTCCTTTCTTTTAAAGGTGCTATTTGCTTCCAATGTATCTAAACAGTAGGTGAGCTGAGAAAGACCAAGGATTAAAAAACACAGGGTAACCTCCCCGTGCTTATATATTCATTGAGGATGGGCAAATTTAAAAACAACAATAGCAACTCTTCAGTGTTTGCATTTCTGTTGATTTTATCCTTTCATCTTCTGGCATAGGGTGATGTTTAGTGTGATATCTTGTTAACCACTCTAAAGTCTTTCTCCTTTGTAATCTTTACTTCAGAGTTACCTGGTATTTCCAACCTTAAATAAGGTATTATACCCACACATGGAGAGGCAATAATAAAACTTCTGTCATGACTGTATACGGATGGATTCCTTTTCAAATTACATCTTCCCTGGTGTATGCAACCCACTGCTCACTGTCTGGTCTGCTTTCTCCTCTATACATGATCTATGGACAATACAAAACTGTTTCAACTCTCAGTAAGAGGCTTAAGTCTGTAGCTCAGACTATAGGCTCCCAGAGACTTTAAGCTCTGAATGGACTATTGGATCAGCTAGTCTGACCTTCTACACAAAGCAGGCCCTTACATTTCATTCAGCTACCTCTGCAAGAAGTGTTGCAGCTTGTATGACTGAATCAGGACTTCCATCTTATGAAACATATCTCTCAGAGTGTGCATTCAAAAAAATAATTCACCACTTTCTGTGATAACATGTGTCAATGTTCAGTCAGTGTTGTCTAAAAGCAACCTCCTTATTAGCAATACAAATTTGTCTATTGCCAGTTTGTTGCTCCAAAAGTTCTAGACTGATCTGAAGATGTTTAAAAGACTCATGACTGAATACCACCCTTGGCAATTATCTTGATATGCTGCTAAAGCTTCTATATTGATTAAATATTTTCTCTCCATTTCCTCATTAATAAGCTGTAGGGTTTCAGGATGTCTGTTCCTGATCTGCGTCTTTCTAGTCATGGCTTTTTGGTCCTTGGTGAGTTTCTATTAACTTGAAATCACCATATGGTGTAAAATTTCCATTCTTGATGTCTATATAAATCTGAAGATATGTGCCTGCTAAACCAAGAAGATAACAGTACCAAAATGTAACTAGATAAGAGCAATTCCCTAGCCTGTTATGTGGTGGGTTTATTTTCTATGAAAAGTAGAGTGATAATGATAGATGAAATGAGCACTACAGTTCTGGAGAGGGGAAAAAAAAGCAGCGTTATGTGTTAACAGAAGATGGGTAGCATTTACTACAACTCTATTTCTTTTCAGTCTTCTCTGAGTTTTAAAATCAGTCTAATAGGGCAGACAGAGATTTCCAGGAAAGAATTCATGTTCAATGTGTCATGGAGTTGACCAATTCCACTAAAAAACCATTGCTTGGCTTGCAGCAGAGCTGGAACTGTTCTGCAGGATGGCCAGCAAATTGAAGCCAGCTCAGGCTTAGTCCCTGAGGACCTCAGCTCTGTAATTATGTCACCACTTAGTGGAATAATGAACACTGATGGGTTGAAATGAAACCTGGTCCCAACAGATTGAACTTTTTAGCCTGTCCTGTATCTGCCATCTCTTCATTTTTACGTATAGAGTTTCAGTAAAGTAAAGGGCAAGGCCAAGTTCAGAATGGCAGAGATTGGCAATAGTAATATGGGGTTTCCTTATTTGTCTGAGGGGGTTTATTTGCTGTTGTTTAACCACCTGGGCTTTAACCCTTTTGGCCAGTCTTGAAACCATTTCTTTAATTATTTTTATTTTAATTAATGAGAATAAAGCTGGATTTGCTGGTTGCTTACAGAATACATGCAATGCAAGTTATTAATTTCCAAGATCATTGTGAAACATCTCTGTATTATATCATCTATCTCTAGTAATGGAATTAATGATATTTATCTTGCAGCTTTGACCAGTGTTAATTTCTTGCAGTAGTCTGATAAGGTAAATTGCCGCATGGCAGAGGACTGGTGTTTTCAGTGTGGTTAAGGTGGGACCAGCTTGCTCTTTGACTCATGGTTTTGACAACTCATCTCCACCCTCCCTTTTTCATGTCACTGGAGCAAACACCGTCCACTAAAAGTCATCGATGTGTGGCAAAGTGTGTGGCTGTATTGCCCTCTAGTGCTGACCCTCAGAGGAGAAGTTCTAACGTTACTAGATTTAAGGACAAATTTAGCAGATATGGGTCCTCAGGTCCACTATTAAGAGGCAGCGTGACTTCAGCTTGGGAGATGATGCTATATGTCCTGTGGGGTAGAAGTTCTATAGTGAGAAATCCCAGCAGCCAGGGAAGAAACTCTTGAGGTCTGCTTAAAAGACACTTGAGTGTCCTATTGCTCAACTGAGAGGAACACTGACCTTTGAAAATGCCACTATAAACCATAGAAGGCATGTTTCTTTTTAGCAAGGTTGTGATTTTTCATGGAAGTGGTCATCATCCTTCAGAACTGTACCCCATTTCTTAAAACCACCAGGATCCACAGGGTCAAACCATTTTTCTGTCTGATTCAGTACAGGAACTGTGACCTCCATCCCAATCACAATGTCCTAAATACAGGATGACTGGTTATTTTAAGGGGAAAGCTTAATTTTAAGAGTCAAGTTCAATTTTTCCTTTCTTTCTGTTTTTCTTCTGTCCTTCATCACGTCTTGCATTTTTCTCCCCTGAAACTTTAAATTATATTCAGTTATCTAAGGAGAACCATGACCTGTGTTAGATAAAGTACAGTCTCACAGGCAGTGTGTTTAAGACACTGGCTGTGGTCTCTTAGGAGTCATAATATTATTGTTTAAAATCTGCCACTGTTCAACACAAGCACTACATAACAAATACACTTGTTCCCAGAGTGCAACACAAAACACATGTTGTGTGGCTTAGCTGTGACAAGAGACGCCTTGGCCCAATGTAAGCCCAAGGGCAGAAGAATGGGTAGCATTTTTGGTCCTGTTCTGTTGGGACAATCACAGCAGGTAAGTTCCAGGTCACCATTTCTCGTACTGTTCTGGCTGCACATCTGTTTACACAGACTGAGAGCCATAGCTGACCTAAATGCTTGAGTTATTCATGTGTCTGAATAGCTGCAAAACTGATGGGTCTATTCACATCACAGCACAAGAGACACACTGCCCTGTCTCCCATCATTACCAGCGTGTGTCAGTCCCATCAGCCCTCACTCATTTCAGATTAGCATGTTTTCGCATAAATGGGATAAACTTTCTATGCTAAGGAGCATTCATCTTTGTGCACCACATGTTTAAAATGCATCATTTGAACAATAACAGTACCTAGAGAAGCTGTGCTGCCCTATCCCTGGCAGTGTTCAAGGTGAGGTTGGACAGGGCTTGAAGCAACCTGGTCTAATGGAAGGTGTCCTGCTTGTGACAGAGGGTTGGAACTGGATGAGTGTTAAGGTTCCTTCCAACCCAAACCATCCTGTGATTCTATGATTCTACAGTTCTGTGTTCCTAACAGCTGCAGACCATCCTAGGGAGCATTTTAAGGTGTAACGCTTCCCATAAACCTTTCTCCTCCCCATCCTCAAATTATATGAGTAAAAGTTTTCCTTTATATATTTATAATATTACCAGGGCAGATGCAACCAGCACTGATGAAGAAGCTTCACAGTTGACTGGCCTTGGCCACATACAGCTCTGGACAGCCATTGTCCCCCATCCTGGTAAGTCTTTGCCTGAACACCTAAAGAGTCAATCAGTTTTTCCCAAATGTAACTAGTAATTCCATGAGCCCAGATATTTGAGAGTTAAGTGAGAGCTATCTTGAAAGCTGAAATAAGTTCCTGAAAACTAACTCCCCAAACTGACATAAGATTATTTATTATACTTTAACATAGTTCTCCTTTTTTAACTCTTTGACAAAACAAAAACACCCAATTGCTGGAAATAGAATCTATTTAAAATGTAATAATAACAATAATAATATATAAAATTTACTATATTAATTATAATTATGATTCAATACATAATATATTATATATATGATAATATTATTACTATAAACCCAACTGAAACAATAATATCCTGTAGGAAAAGCTAAACCTTTCCAAAGTAAACAAAATATTTTCTGAAAACATGGGGATTTTTCCCCCAAATCCCTGCCTTTCGTCCAAACCAGTAACAATCAACATCCTTTGTTAGCCCCACCAACGTTATTTTTTTTAAATCTCAGCTGCTCACTTGATGTGATTATCACCTTGAAGACATTTTCCTGTAGATTCACAGTGTAAACACCATGCTGGCTACATCACAGCACGACAATGAAAGCCTCCTCAGAGGATTGGCTGTGTCACATAAGGTAGTGGAAGCGTAGGAAAAAAGCTATTTTTTAATGTTATCTGAAAGGCTATCAGGGGAAAAGTTCTTACAGAAAAGAAGTTACCAGCGAACATGTCTGCACAGGACGTACTAACTTACCGAACAAGTTAATAAAGTGTGGAATAGTATTTTAGCAGTTTGCTTATGATTAGCAAGGGACCATACCCCACATGAAACATGACTCAGCCAGCTGCAAATAAACCCCTCTTCGTCCTCTGAGGTTTCTCTCTTTGATGCTCAACTTATTCAAGATACTTCCCACTGCCTGCCTCCAATTTTGCTTTTGTGGTAAATTGTTTAGACATGATTTAAAAACACATTATGGGCTATGAAGTGAGATAAGATGTAAATCAAGCTCATCCAGTCATTCAATCCAAAAATAATATGCTGGCATGGCGGGATATTAGAACCTCTGCAGGATCCCAAGTGAGAAGTCTTGAAACAAAATCAAAGTTATTGTTGTTATTATTACACTGTGCTGAAGAGTGGAGGATCCTTCCCTATCTGCGATGGGCATCTTGTGTCAGGTTTCCCACACTTTGGAAACCAAAGCAAACCCTTTGATTAGAAAGAATAATATACTGTGGCATATGTGGTGTGGTCTACTGCTGCCTTGTTGTACTGAATCTACGTTAACACGAATGATGGGCAGGTTGACTTAGGTTAGGTAAATTTGAACAAAAATAAAACTGCAATGAAATTCCTTTGGAACTTCCTTAGCTTAAATGCCAAAATAAATAAATAAAAAAAATAAATAAAAAAAAAAGTCCTTCATTTATTGTGTTCTTTATATAGGCTGCAAGTTTGGAATGTATAATAATAACATGATGAAAGGAAGGCTAAATCTTCACCAGTGGATAGTATCAAAGTTAAACTTCTCACCTGTAGTACAGACAAGTTACAGATGAATACGATTCAAATGATCCACAACAACAGATATATTAAATTCTATTTTTGATAAATACCATATCAACTATGATATAAATCACCCATGGCCTAGAAAGTGGTAAGGACTGGTAGTTCTTTCCTTCTAACTAATATCACTTATCATTTCCCTCTTGACAAAATCATTATATGTTGGTAGAGTTTCCTGCCCTGAGAATGCCTGTAAATTATGTATTCAACTTGCCTATTGCTTACTCTAACACTGTAGGATGCAAATTGCCTGAATGAGGCCAAAAGTCAGTTCTGTCCTTAGGAAAGGTTCTTGAAGAGATATAATTGCTTTGGTCATTAAAGAGCCCATGACAACCAGACATGTGGTTGGTGATCATTCTGCAGCACAAGCTAGCTTAAACTTTCATTCTAGCAAAGAAAATTCATTATATCAAGGAAAAAAAATGTTCACATGCTCTTCATTGCATAATTTTGGTATCCTAAATTTAGATACACTGGCCCTTGAGCACCTTGTGAAGGAAAAAACTGTGGACCTGATTTGCTACTCTATGACAAGGGAGGTTGTGAGTGCTCCATCCCTGGCAGTGTTCAAGGCCAGGTTGGATGAAGCCTTGTGTTGGATGGTTTAGTGTGAGGTGTCCCTGCCCATGGCAGGGGGGTTGGAACTAGATGATCTTGAGGTCCTTTCCAACCCTAACTATTCTATGATTCTATGACAATGTCTTGCGTAGCATGGAAGAATGATCAGGTTTGTGGCTGAAGAGCTGCTGTCTAATACCTTATGGCATTCACAGTGGCTGGATGATTTGCAAGGTAAATGGTGTGGAACGCAGTTAAGGCACATGCTGAAATGATCCTAGGAAAGGATGACTATTCTATGATTCTACAAACACAACCAATGCCAAGTAATCGTTTAGCTAGATGGAACAGGATTCCTTCACCAACTGAAAACAGGGGAAAAAAGCGAATCATGGACCCTACCAGCAAAGGACAGAACTGGGGAGGAATCCAGCTGTTCCAAACCTTTATGTTGAACTAGAAAGTTGCAGATATCTGTTCCCAACAGAATGAAACTGCTTTATAGCAAAATACTTGATTATGCTGGAAATCACTTAACCTCTGACCTGCTCTGTCCAAATGAGACTAACTTCTGCTGCCTGTGGTCATGCTAAAGAGAAGGTCACCTGTCCTGGCTGAAAGCAGAAACTAAACAGTCCTAACCCATGAGTTTTGTTATTTGATGACTCAGGCCCTAAATGGTGAATAACAGAAGCTGAATGGGATTCAACCCAAACAAAAGTTGAACCCTTTCCCAATGCTGCATTATTGTCAGACATTCCTGAATAAGTGGTACAACCTTATGCAAAATCCAAACAAACCTAGCATGTGAAAATGGCATTTAAGCCTGAATAAAGTGTTAAAATAAACGTATTAGGCAGCAAGGATATGTTTTGTAAACACACCAGGATTTGTGAACAGATTGTCATATTATGTTAAAACCATTTAAAACCCCATTTGTGACTACAGCCGTTTCATAACATCTTTTTCTAAGTGGCTAAAGAGACATATGTGTTTAGTCTATTAAAGGGGAGAGCAGGAGCACATGGGGAGTGCTAGTCCACATTACTGAGTCCGTGTTACAGCCTGAGCTAGCATCTTGAGCTGACATTGGCAGTCCTTTGCTGCCAGTCACCTTGCTGAGCACAAGTGAGCTCTTCTGCTCTGCAAAGCAAGAATGAACACATTCAACACTTTATGGCATGTATTGAATTTAGAATTCTTTGTTGAATGAGAATCAAAGAGCTGAGACTTTTCCAAATTTGAAGTTTTCTTTCTTGTACATACTTTTGTTAGGATTTTTGCTATTCTTTCCATTAAGCCCAGATTCGTCAGGGACTCTAGTGACAGGACAAGGGGTAACGGGTTAAAAATTAAACAGGGGAAGTTTAGATTGGATACAAGGAGTAAATTCTTTCCTGTTAGGGTGGTGAGGCACTGGAATGGGCTGCTCAGGGAGGTTGTGAGTGCTCCATTCCTGGCAGTGTTCAAGGCCAGGTTGGATGAAGCCTTGTGTGGGATGGTTTAGTGAGAGGTGTCCCTGCCCATGGCAGGGGGGTTGGAACTAGAGGATCTTGAGGTCCTTTCCAACCCTAACTATTCTGTTCTGTTCTATTCTATTCTATTCTTCCATGGTTAATCCTTCAGGTTGCTTCTGTAAAAATTGGTGAGAAAGGGGTATCTTCAGAGGTCTTTGAAGGGTTGATACTATCTCTGTTGAATAGCCAAAGGACCAAAACACACAACAAGATGTGTTTTTTTGATGAATGAAATGAGAGGAAATAAAATTGCACTGGGCAAATAATTGTTAGAGATTTTTGTTAAGTAAAGAAATAAACCCCCCTGCTACAGAGCAAGATTGTCAAATGGCACATATTGAAGTGGGATGACTGTCTTCTCTGAAGCTCCTTTTGGGTGGTAATAGCTGAGGATCTTGCACAGGATTTTCTGACTGAAAATGAACAAAAACATTAATATTAAAAGATTCAGTCATGGAGAGCTTGGTTATTCCAAATTAGCTTTTGTCACATGACAGTATTGTGAATTTCATGCACTCAAAATCAGGAGTTTGGCTTAAAATAACCTTAGATGGAAAAATAAATGAATGATGGGATCATGCTTATGTCTGAAGCATTTTGTATAAATTTAGATCTCCCCCTCCAGAAATACAGACAAAAGTAATAGAAAAGCTAAGAAACAGCTGCAATGACCTTATGACAAATTTATTCCAGGAGCTGGGGATTTGTATTAAATGAGGATCACCCCAGTTCTCCAGCAGTATTTGCAAAGGTAAGTGTGTATTACCACTCAGAGCTTAGCAACGCTGGTCACTCAGACACGGATCCAGAAACAGTACTGGCAAATCACAGTGTACCATCAGTTGCTAACTGTCAAAGGCTTTGTTATCAGCATCACTGTGAGATCCACGCTAATTATTTTACTCCCTTCCCAGCCTGGTGTTTCCAAGTTTGCTCGCTAGCCCCAGCCACTGACTTTTCACAATAGAATTTCAGTCTAGCTGAAGTTAATTAATTTATATTTGGCTCTGCCTCCTGTTACTCGTTTGTTAAGCCATCCCTTTCCTCTGCCTCAGCAAAACCTTGTTACCTCATCTGTTGGACTGATCCTCACGGCAGAGTGTCCAATCTGAACATAGGTGTAAACCCTTCCCCAGCCCCCTGGTTATTGCTGGGAGGATTTGCAAAGAGGGACTTCTTGAAACTTAGGGGTTTATGAATTGTCCTTAGATAGAAAAAAGCACACAAAGCTTGTTTGTGTGATTACGGTGCCCCAGCATGAAGCATACAGATTTTTGAGGCAGTCATTATATTTTATAATTGTAAGGAAGCTGTCCCAAAGGACTTATTTTATGTTTAGAGTAATGCTTCTTTACCTCACGGTAGCACTGCTGAGGGACCCCAAAGTGGAGATATATCCTGGCACCCACTGAGGTCTCTTCAGGGGTGATGAGGCTGCGGAATTAAGGAGTTGAGCCCCGAGTGTCTTTTAAGCTTCAGGCAGAAAATAAAAGCTGTTCAGCCAGTAACTTCCCCTCCAGCTCTTTCTACATCTCCTGTTTCTAAAACTGCCTCTGCTTTAAATTCCCAAAGTGTGCTTTCAGAAACCTCTCTGAAACTCAGAAGCTCCTGTTTGGAATATTAGCTGTAAATAACCTTCCAAGATAAGCTTTGTATGGTGAAGAGGAAAAATTTCCTCTGACTCTTCCTTGACGATGCAGCACAATGTGCCCTTACTATAAAGTTTTCCTGTTCATGTACGCTGCAGATACGTCTAATGAAATGTCTTTCAACTCCATAGACACTTGCTATATGCATCCCTGTTAAACCACCCTGCCTAGCCACAGCAAACACATCCACTGGCACAATAGGACAATCCAAACGAAGTGATGTTATTCCTCAGCTGCCATCATTTGGGGGGGTGCGGTGGGATATACAATGAGATACAGGCAAGAACTCAATTAAAATTGCCATTTTAATTCAGATGATTTAAGAATTTCCTTCTACTCCTAAAGATGGATAAAGAGGTTTCCTATCTTTACATTTCAACCCAGTGGCTGATAAATTCAAGGCACTTCTTGTCGGCATATACAGCTAACTGCAGAAGCTGCCATGCCATCAAAAATGACTTGAGAGAGACAGCCAGGGATTCAAGCTGCTTCTTAGCACCACTAAATAGGTTGATGCCTATAATTCCTAAAACCATAACAGCTCACTAGTAATTTCTGTCATTTCAACAATATAGTTTCAGAAGAGATTTAAAAATGTATCACCACTATTTCATCAAATGCCACATTTCACCTTCTGTAGCCACTATTTTGTATCCTTCTTCGCTATGAAATTGACTTCAGTTCTTCAAATGACACATCTGTTTAAGCCTTATCTGTTCAAAGAAAGCTAATAAGCATAGCTAGGTTTAAAAGGATTAACTTGGATAGGAATTCTAAAAGTTTTCAAACAGTCTTGATAGTATTTGCTATTAAAAGGGGGAAAAATGAAAAAAAAAATACATTTACCTTCTTAAAAGCTCTCTCAAACTTACGATGATGTGAGATTAATTCCTTAGCAGGTCAAATGGATGGGAATGACATTTCTGTGCTTAAGGAAGCTCCTGATAAGTATCTAATATCTCCCAGTGTACTTTTAAGATCAGTGCTGGAAAAGAGGAAAAGTTGTATTTTTTATTTTGAGTAGTAAAATTCAGAATAACACCTATATATCTATGTGAAAGCTCTCCTCGGTTATACACAGATACAGCAGAGTTGCTGCAAAAACACAAATTAAAATGCTATGAAGTGAAATGAAGATGTTCAACCCCCTTGATTAAAAAAACCCATTAAAACAACAGCAAAAGTTGTTTTCCTGTTTTCATGCTACAAACATATGCTCCTATGAGCCCCAGTGTCCACCGTGCTGTATCTGCAGCATATCTTCAATGAAGTTTAAACACTAGGATGTGAACTGAAATACATTCAGAGTTACTTTAGTTGCAGAAAATAGATAAACTACCATCAGTGGCAGATTAGTAGCATGAACTGCATGTCGGGGCTCAGTTCTGCTGAAATCAACCTGCTCTTTCCTGTGAATCCAGTGGTGCTGATGTGAGATTCAGGAGTTGATTTGTACTGGAAGACATCCCCTTATGCATGAAAGAGGATGGATGAACTGTGTAGAACCATGTATTAAACTTGCACTCACTCGAGAGGGCAAGGCTGCAAAGTTTCAACTTTAGATGGGATCCTTTTGTAAAGAGATAGTGAGAAATTGCCCCACATCCTGCAACAGTGAACCTGAACATGTTGAACTAAGTAAGAAATAGCTGCCACTTGAGAAATAGTAAATATTGCTAAATTTAATTGTCTTGCACAAACAACAGATCAGCACATCGATAAACCCCTAATTTTTATTTTTTTTAATAAAAATTGAAAACACAAAGCTATTGTCACCATTTCTCCAGGAGAGACTGACTCTGATGAGTGACTCTGACTCTCCATATATAGTTTAGATGCAGTTACAACTGAAAGAGAGAGAAGCCAATCTAGGTAGATACAGGCCCTAATACTGTATCTGTCAGTCACAAAGATGAGCTGCTCAACTTTAGCTTTAACCAAATTAGCACATCAGTGACTTATGCATAACTCTTGGACTTTAATTCATACCTTGACAAACCACAAACAAGAAACCAAGGTACAGATTTCATATTTCTTTTCAATAAATGCTTCAAAGGCAGCTGGAGTCAGTGAATAGCCCAAATGATGCAGATGTGTTTGCAGTGGCAGAATATCTCAAATCCTCTGATACTCTGGGTTTCCCTACCATACAGAGGTAGCTCAGGAGGTAACTTACAGAAATGCATAAAGACAAAACACAGGTTTTGATTTGGGTTCAGGTCCATGCCAGTGGCAAGCTAGAAATCTCTTAATTTGTTTTGCTGTAGTGAAACTACATAGAAAGTGAATCCAGAGGAGAAACTTTCATCAGCTCTGGATTTGAACCAAAAGCCAGACCTCATAGGTTGGCTCAGCCCCAAAGATTCGTGTCAATATCTACTTTCATCAGAAAGCTGGAGTGGGAGGCTGAGATCCTTCTCTGGGTCGTTATTCATGTGTAGGCTCTAAGGAGAGATATGAACCCCCTGAACATCTAATCAAGACTCTTTAGAAATCTTGTTTACTTTTCATTCTTATTTCTGCCTTCTTTAACCCTCGAAAGACCTTGGCACTGTAATGCTAAATATTGTTTTTAAGTAAAGATCATTTAAACAGTTTTCGGATTAGCAGCCTTTTGAAGTAAGCTGTGAAGCCTCATGTGAACAGTACAAAGATGAGCCTTCCCATAAAAGTCTGGATCCAGCCCTATGTTGAAATTCTAATCCATTTCCCTACAAAATTCATCATTGTTCAGCTCTTAAGATATTACATCACTTTAATTACTAGTGGAAAATGATCATTTCACCCAGTTAATCCAGTTCGTCTTTGAAAGTATAATAAAGTACTATCTAATAATAAACTATGTGCTTATCATCTGACCAAGCTTCTAGCTAAAGTACTGTTTACTGATCTAATGATCTGGCTTTGCTTTAAACAATAACATCTAAATATAAACACTGATTCTTCCACTTGATCTCCTACACATTTGATTTTATGTAGGTCATTAATGATGTCAGTAAGGATGGGCTTTAATGTATTTAAATAAAACAAAGTTGGAGAAGCATGTGGGAGAATAAGAATTTAGCCCAGCCATTGAAGCATGTTGGGTAATAATTTTAGGCAGTGTAATGTGTCATATCTGCCTCTCAGGTGTCTTATTCATATAGGGTCACTTCCAGCGCATGCCACAGGGTTGGACTGAAAACTACAGACCAGAAGACCCATCAGTATCCAGATGGCCATTCCTAATGCACTGAGTAAATTTACTTGTTGAAGAAAGTAACTACATCGAAGTATTATGTGAACAGGTGTACAGAAAGGATGTGAAACGAACTCTAAAATGGTTTTCTTTTTCCTTATGATGAGTCCAAGGTTGTGTTGAAGTTTCTGGTAAAACTCCAGTATCTCCGCTAAACAAAGGCACACATGAAATTCATGCTGACTGTTCAGCACGTCAGTAATCAGCAAATTGCAATTACTTCTCTTATGTGCAGCTCTGTGTAATAAAAGCTGAAGAGTTATGAAGAAAATGATTTGGCAGCAAAGTACAAACACACCTGAAAACCAGTGTGAGAGTCCTGGGTGATGCTGCTTGTTCAGCCTTTTCCTCTGAGATCTGAGCCCCCATGGGTAGAAAATACACCAAACAATTCCATCTTTATTTCCTGCATCCAAACCTGTCCTCAGTAAAGAAGGTTTGATTTCACAAATGTGCAACCATGGGTGAGACTAACGCAGAGCCCCACGGGAAGGAGGTTCCAGGTACAAAATCTGCTTCCAGATATTTGAGGAAAAGTGGCTTGGTTCCATAGGTTACATCTCCAAATAACAAACAGGATTTACAGCGACACTAATCAAGACACTATGAAATTTGTGCATTTGAAGGAACTTGTCACAGCAGACAAGCAAAATGCAAGACTCTGTCCATACCCTCAGAGCTACTCATGGTGGGACAGAATTGGGCCTTGTGCACAAAGCAGATGTACCCCATATTCCCAGCAAACCCGTGTCTCTAGAAGATTGTCACGGAAAACACCACTAAAGGAACATTTTTGGTGTCTTTGGAACAACATATTAAGGAAAAAAAAAAAAAAGAGGAAACCACAGTTCCCCATGGCTTGAGGGTCACCCAGAATCTGTTCCCACAGTTCTATTCACCTAATGAAGTCATATAACCCTGCACAAAGTGGCACTGGTGACCCCTGTGTCACTGGATGCCAAACTTTAAAGGTAACATGATAATGGTTGTGGATGTAGAAACAAAGAAAGTCTATGTGCAACCACATAAGCAAGGGAATGACAAACAAAGATGCTATAGAATAGAAATAGGTAATTTCAGGCAAGGAGAATGTAAAGTAATCGCTCTTGCCAGTTCTACTTCTCATTGCCATGCGGGCTTGGCTTTCTATTCTCCTTCTCTGCTTTTGCACCTTTTATACCCAATGAAGAGATTTGTTTTGTAACATGGAGCAAAAGCACATAAACAAAGTTACTAATTCCCCCCAATTTTCACATACAATCAAACGCACCGGTATCCTACCTGGGGCTGTGAGACATACTGTCCTCCAGGGTTTGAAGCCTCGACATAAGATACTCCAAGAGCATCTCATTAAATATTTATTTTCTCCCCCCATTTTGTGTGACAAATTCATGTCTTTCTTTTCTTTTTTTTTTCTTTTTCTCCTCCTTCCTTTCATTCTTTTCCCTTTTCTTTCTTGCTGCCTCTCTTGCTCCCTATTTTTTTCTGTGAACTTTGAATATAAGAATGAAAAACGTTTTAATAATTCTCATGCAGTTTGTTTTTGGCTTGAAAATGCATCAAATCTTTGACTGCAAGAATGCCTGTGTAGCAGATTTTGAATGTAAAGGAGGACATCAGTTTCCTTGAATTCAGATTAACTACAGAAAAAACAGGTTTCTCACATACGCTGAAAATAAACTAAAACCCCAAATATGATAATTCTATTAGTTTTACTTTTTGCTTTAACATAAACATTTTTGCAAAATGATGTAAGGTAAAGAGAACAAAAATGTTTATCTGCTTTTCTTTTTGAAATTGCAGATTATGCTCAAAGTCACAAGTGTGCATTAAAATATGCCTTTCCCATGAAAGCAGTGTCTTTTATTTTTTAATGCACTTCTTTAAAGAGCTCTAATTTCTAGTAATAAATTCTTGTGATCCCCATTTTGCAGCTGGAAGCCTGAGACATGGAAACACTCAGAATCTCTCTAGCGCTAAACCACACAGGCGAGCCTTGTGCTTCAGCCCTGGGGCCAAGTGGTGCAGCCTGACTCATGTCCACATGCCTAACCCTCCCTCCCAGACAAAAAACCCTCAGGGTGGTTGCATCCAAATAGCCTACTGAGAGCCATGCTTGGCTGTTGCTATCCCCCAGATTACGTCTGAACATTATCTGGGAGAGTTTCAGCAGTCCAAGCCCAGATCTGTGCCACAAAGCGTAGTGATGGCTGGACTCAGTATAGAGTCATGGAATCAGCTAGGTTGGAAAAGACCTTTAAGATCATAGAGTCCAAACATTAACCCAGCATCACCAATCCAACACTAACCCACGGCACCAAGCACTGAGTCTACAGTCTTTTAAATACCTCCACAGGGATGGTGCCTGCAGCCCTGCCCTGGGCAGCCTGTTCCAATGCTGAGCACCCTCTGGGGCAGGAATTGTTCCTCAGCTCCATCTAAACCTGCCCTGGGGCAGCTTGAGGCCGGTTCCTCTTGTCCCATCCCTTGTTCCTTGGGAGCAGAGCCCAGCCCCTCCTGGCTCCATCCTCCTGTCAGGCACTTGTAGGGAGCCATCAGGTCCCCCTGAGCCTTCTCTTCTCCATCTGAACCCCCCAGGTCCCTCAGCCGTTCCCCATCACACTTGGGCTCCAGGCCCTGCACCAGCTCCATTCCCTGCTCTGGCCCCGCTCCAGCCCCTCAATGTCTCTCTTGCAGTGAGGGGCCCAGAGCTGAGCACAGGATTCGAGGTGCAGCCTCATCAGTGCCCAGTACAGCAGCACACTCACTGCTCTGGCCCTGATGGCCACACTATTGCTGACACAGGCCAGGATGCTGGTGGCATTCTTGGCTGCCTGGGCACATGCTGGCTCATGTTCAGTGGCCACTAATCAACAATCCCAGGTCCTTTTCCATCAAGCGGTTTTCCAGCCTCTCTTCCCCAAGCCTGTAGCATTGCATGGTGTTGTTGTGACCCAAACGCAGGACCCAGCGTGTGTAGACCAAAGACAGCCGTGCTCCACTCCATCCTGCTGCAGGTCATTCAATGGTAGCTTATAATAGCAGCTTATTCCAAACTGTTATCCAAAATCTGGATAGGGTCTCTTCAGACCCTTTTCATACATAATTTTCATGCAAACAGGAATCAAATTTTGCAGAGCCCCTACACTCTTGTGTAAAGCATCTGTAAAGGCAAAGCACCACTTTGGTGCACACGAGCAGACTAATCCAGGAGTTAGCATGGATGTATCATCATGGTGTTGCATACAAACCTTACAGAGAGGCCCATGTTGAGAAAGAACCGTGCAAGCTCACACAACTATATAGCTTTTCCAAACCAGAGCTGTCTTTTACCTGCTCAGCTCTCAAGAGAAGGAAAGAAGACTACATCGGCCTATATTCATATTTGAAGGATGGATTCTGTTGTAATTTTTAGGTCTGCCCCTAGCATAGCTCAGCTTTTTATTGTTTCCTACTTCAGACTTATGGTAGAAAACAAAGTTTCAACAATTTTGGTGAACTGCCTCACTCTTGCATATATCTATTAATATATAAATGTTAAAATTAATCTGCATTGCTATAAATAAAGAGTTATTTTCACGAGACACATAAGCAATGTTTCATTCAAAATCTACAATCTGAAAGGACGCATTTTGTCTTAGTAAAATATGTGGTGGGTTTCCTGTATGTGACATTAAAAATAGTGAACGTTTCCCAATGGACCGTTTAACTACAATAAATCCAGACTTGTTCCTTATAAAGAAATGTTGTCAGCAACAAATTGTTTAACAGTTGTTTTAAGGTCATGCTTTCTAAACCCACTTACTTCCCACAGTATTTACGGCACCACTATTTAATATAGTTAAAATGTGATTGATTGTATGTGTGTGCGTGGGCATGTATGTGATTATTTTCATTAAACAAAATAGTCCTATTGCAATCTTATCAGAAATTGCAGAAAGAACAGAATGAAAATGAACTGAATTAATAATAAATTGAAGGAGGATTGTGCAACACCAAGATTGCTGTTAAAGGCGAGATGAACTGAAATGGCTCTCAAAGCCACTTGGTTTTGGGATGCATTTGGGCTCAGTCCTCTCTCTTTTTCGGCGAGACAGTAGATTAAAAAATCACTGATGCCCACCCCTCTAGGCACATGGAAATAAATGGAGATGATTCCCCTTTGTAAAGAAAAATGGGTAATTTGGACTTAAACTCACTAAGAAGTGCTTGTGACTGAGTTCTACAGCAGCACCTAAATCATTGCCCCAGTTTTTGGTTGACACAGAAACCAACATCTCTTGTCACCAAAGCAAAATAAACCTACTAAATCTGATGCTAAGCCCTTCTGGCCTTGTGTATGCATCTCTCAAAACTCTTCATTCTGTTATTTCCCACCTTTACACACACATAAGG
This sequence comes from Lathamus discolor, assembly GCF_037157495.1. Classification (NCBI taxonomy): domain Eukaryota; kingdom Metazoa; phylum Chordata; class Aves; order Psittaciformes; family Psittacidae; genus Lathamus; species Lathamus discolor. The sequence goes on from NC_088884.1 coordinate 1,653,497, forward strand.
CCAAAATTGTCCCAGTCCTTACCTTGCCAAGCATCTTATCAACACAAAGGAGCTATTTGTTTACTTAAGTTTAAATAAAACTTTTTCCAAGGACTTTATGACCGTGCACTGGACACAAATGCTAAATATTTACATACATAATAAAATAAAACAAATTTACCATACAAATGCAGCTGACTCCAGAGTACCAGCACTTTTACCACTGCTGTAAAATCAACTTAAAAATCCATTTCACAGGGTGGGAGAATGAGTCTCTCTCTCTTTGGTTAAATCTAGGGCTGAAATAATGTAAATTTGGTCACACCCAGGTTTAAACTAGTCATGCATTAGGATTATTTGAGGCAACTGCTCGACACCTTTGGGTAGCAGATACCTTAGAAAAGCTCTTTATTCTGTGGATGCGAGTTTAAACTGATTGTCCTGTGAATCTTGAGTGTATATGGAGCATCTCTGCCTGCCTCTTTGCACCAGACTGAAGAACCTGCAGCTTGTAACTTCTTACTCTTGTGATAGAGCTCACGAGCTGTTCCCAGGCACATAGGGAGTACTCAGGTGAGACAAGCAACAAGTCCAGACCTCTTCCATCCCACTAAATTAACTTGGTTTTATTGTTGCCTCATTCCCCACACTCCCAGGCCAGCCCCCACTTGTCCAGTTAATATCCACTGTTGTGTCCTGTCTGGCATACGGATGGTAAGCTTGCCAGCTCGGGGACTGTCTCTTGCTTATGGCAAACCCTGTCCAGTGGGGCACTGATTCTTTACTGGATTTCCTAGCCTCCTTTCTATTAAAACAAGAAATAATAATGCCTATCAAGATTTTGCACGATTAGCCTTAGTCCTTAGTGGGCAGGAAAAGCACCCAGCCCTTCACAACCTGGCTTTATTATTGTTTCTAGTACTTTTGCAACTACAGGCCACCAACTAGACTGAATCTACTGCCATCTACCACAACTCAATTAATTCTAGCCAACAGGTTTCAAGCCAAATAACATGTTAAAATAACTGTATTTGCTTGCATAACAGCCTCACACATGCAATGGTCTTGCTGTAGAACCGCACCTTTTGACTGGCCATGAGCAACACTTTAAATTATGGACACACTATTGGTTTTTCAGGGAGAAATCTAGGGAAACATAAGCAGCCATTATGCAAGTAAATATGATAATTATAAATATCACATGTTAACAGAAAACAAATCTGTAACTGGCTGGCACCTCCTTAAACGCCCAGAGTAAGAAGCAGACTCGGTTTTTTATTACTAGCTATCAGGGGACAGAGCTCCCATTGTGATACACACTATATATATGCAAAATGAGATGCTATTCCCTCCTCACCCAAGAGCTGGCAATCTTTGGGCATAGACACATTGCCTGGTCACATAATCTGTGCCAAAGCTTTCAACTCATTAGACCACACACCTTCTCTCATATAAAATCTGCAATAATATCTGTATTATTAAAAATGGACTTTTGCCATAAAAACAAACCCAGCACATTAAGCAAGTCTATGTGAAGAGAGTGGCTTGCCGCATGACCTCAAAAGCTTGTGATGCCAGCTGTGACTATAAGCTATCTCTTTCTGCTCAACAGCTTACTAATAATTCAGACAACCCTTGCTCTAGCTGAATTATTTTTGTGAGCTGAACTGGGAGAGCACTTGCGAGAGGAGAGCATTTTGTTAGAGTTCTCAATGCTGCTCTGAATGTGACTGGCAGCATGTTCTGGCAGTCCTCCATTTGGACGGCACAATGGTGTCACTTCTAATAATAAGGAACGTACAGACGTTTCATGAGCTTTAAAGCATCGCTTTGCTGCAGACTTCAGGGCACTCATATTTCTTGGAAGTGTTAATAAGTACAATGGGAAAAAAATAGGCTTTATTAGAGGGAACTTCTAACGCTGGATAATCTGGCATGATGAAGACTTATTTTAAAGAGGATAGTAATGTAGTTTGCCTAGAAATACCTTGATTTTTGGATAGACTTTGGGCTGTTTTCTAATTACATTTGAACTGTCTGGTGACTAAAGAGCACATCACTTTTGGAAAGGAGCTGCTCTCTCTCGCCTCTTGCTTTTTAATGGGTTTATTTTATTATTTGGCTCATTTGTTTAATCTTCATCCATGGAGATGTTCAAAAGCCTTCTGGACATGGTCTTGGGAAGCCTTTTCTGGGTGACCCTGCTTGAGCAGGAGGATTGGACAAGATGATCTCCAGAGGCCCATGCAACCTCAGCCAATCCGTGTTTCTGTGAAATAGATTTCAGGCTTTTTAACAGACAGAATAGCTCCCACTTAGCCCCACAGCACACACAGAAACAGAAACAAGTCAGGCCAAATGCTCATATTTTTAAGTTGTGGCAGAAAGAGACACAGTGGCCCAGAAAATGAAATGTCATTAAAAAAATAGTCAAAATAAGCCCTTGCCGAATATTTATATGCTCTGGATGCATTATTGCTATTTTGGGGGATGCAACAATCCAAAGTCCTCTAATTTGGCCCTTCTTTGAGAAGAGGATTGGTCCAAACCTTCAGCAGCCCTTTTCAGTCTAAATAATTACATGATGTTTTAATCTTATCCCTAAATTAGATTATCTGGGTCTTTCTCTGGAGTCCTTCTGTATCCCACTGTCTCACTGTTATGAATTGCATAGATACAAGCATATAATATGTCTGTACCCATGAAGACAGAGTTGGTCATTACATTCAGATCATCTGACTGAAAAAGATGTTGGATTAATGCAACTGAGTAAGGGAGAATGAGTAATGTAAGAGATCACATTCCTGAGAAACTTGGATATATTCTGAGAAGGGCTGCTGACCATGGTTTAAGTATATTTAGAGCCAAAGCACCATTAAAATATAAACTGAGATTCCCCCCATCAGTCATTCACATCCTTGTAAAGTATAGCTTCAGGTTTCAGTGTTTACTTATGTGTGAATTTATGCCTTTTCCAAAGCAAATATAAAACTATGTATTTTGTTGCTGAGTTTATATAAAAGCAAACTCTGAACTTTCATAGATGCTATGTTTATCCCAAAATATTTGCTTCTCTGGACAGGCCCAAAAAATTCACCATCAGTGTTGAACAGAAGTAGCTACATTTTAATGATCTTCCAGGTAATAGCCACGAAGAGTGTTTTAGTGGTATGTGTTTACCCATATCCTTCAGTCTTATGAAAGTCAGTGGTGAGGAAACACATGTCTAACAGCTATGCTGTAAGAAAGACAGAGCTTGGGGATCTCATTAGGAGCTTTTAGTCTGATGGTAACATTACTTCTTTATCACTAATACGTATTCTAATAAAGGCACAATACAAGAAAAGTAAACACACCTTGCCTGTATGTAAGGCAATCTAAAAGTAATGCATTTCCAAGCAAGATTTTGATGATACCCTCAGTCAGATAAAACCTGGTGCTTTCGCATATATTCAGACCCAAGCTCCCATTGTTAATTCAAGCTACTATATTTTCTCCTTTTAACTAGCACTTATATCTGACAGCTGTAAAGGCTTTCAGCCATAATAAATCTTTCCCTGACTTCCCAAAGCAAACAGTGTTGAAGTGAGTGATCCCTCCAATAACATTTTGTCAGCTCAAATCACCACTGTGTTGTGAGTTACTCAGACAGTCTATGCTGACTGTTTGCTTCCCAGATTTCGTATGGTACTTATTTCCTACCTTTGCTCTGATACTGGTATGTTGTCAACCCTAAAAAAGTATTTTACTGCAGCTGTACCTGTTGATTGGATGAATTACTTCGTTAATTTTAACCCTGGCAAGTTTCAGTTTTGAGCTATTCATCGGATCCAGGTGTTTGTATTCTCCCCAGAGGCATTAGGTGTGTTACAAGATCTCACTGAAGAGAATCTGATCATTCAGTGGAACCTGAAAAAAATCCTCAAATTATTTCAATCAGCACCAATAGATTCGTCACAACTGATCTACAATGCTTTTTATTTAAATTCAGAAAAAAATACTAGGTCCCCGTTTTCCTGCCTACACTGCAGTGTGTTTAACTATTCAGCACAATTCAATTTCTTCAATATGGTATTAAGATGCAAGAAATGGAAAAGAGTAAAAGAAATGGAAACCAGTCCATACTTGGACCTGAACATCCCAAACTAGTTGCTGGTTTGAGAAAGGTAGTTCCTGATGATTTACTAAGGCAATCCTCCACTTGCAGCCCTGTATTATTATGAATACACTCTCTCACACTTAATACTCCATTTTATGTTTTGGGAAATCTCTGCCATGACAGGAATACTGCACTGTGGCTAGTGGGTGATAGAAAGGGTCAGATGTACAGCTAGCGCATCAGCTGAGGATAACAGTGTATCTCCAAAGGCACCAGATGAACTTTGGTGGACCTACACACTTAGATACACTCAATTGCTCCCTTTGTACCCCAACCACATATCTAAAGCTGGCAGTGTGGGAACTACCTTGGATCATCCACTGGTACCACCAGAAGATTCATGAGTTACTTAGAATAACTGGAAAGGATCCAATTGCATCAGAGAGGAAAATGCTATGAGAAAGTCACCAGTTATTCATACCACCTTGTGAAGCCTATGGCTAAGAGCACAAAAAGAGGAGCTGGTATTGAACACATGACCACACGGTTAACTTATCTTTGTCTTACTTGGAGACTCAGTATTTTTGGAGATGGTTTGAGTGCAAAGAAAATTTAAATGTTTTGCAAATATCCTGTTTTAAGAGTATTTCCTATTTTTAAGAGGATACTTAAGTGCAAGCCCTTTTGATCTTCTCCCCAGTGTCTGATAAAAGGCTTACATTAGTTAGACCTTCTGTGCTCAGCACTGGAGACAGGAACCTAGGTTGGGGTGAAATAGCCATGGCTCTGGCTGTATCAAGATAGCCATTCTTGCCAGACGAAATCTAGGCACCCAGAATTGCTCTGGGGTACAGATATCTAACACCTGGGAATCTAGAAACACTACCTGACAACAAATAGACCCTGAGAAGGGAGTCGCTGACATGGCCAGTTCTTCAACTGGTCCCTACTGCTAGGATCAGCTCAATATTTTTCTGACTAAGCATCAGCCGGATGTACCCATTGAAGTCCCAGCTTTCACCAGGCATGGTAGAGTGGTGAAATAGCTCTGGAAGGGCCTAAACCTCAAGGGATCCCCATAGACTGATCAACTATTGCTCTTCATACATCTCCCCAAGGTGGCTCCAAACATATTGTAAGGAGACTTTGCAGAGCAAGTCGACTGGTCTTAAAATTGGTAAAGAAAGATCTCAGTATCCTACTTCTAGGTGGATGAAGGTCCCAGTGTACTTATTTACTGGTTTTAGAACCTTACCACTACATGCAGGACCACTGACTGACATACAGAGGCTTACAGACTACATGTGCAGTGCTAAATTATGCTTCTTATTTGGACACTAAACCACCTTCTTAACCCTATTTCTTTGCCTTGACAATATGAAGGATGTAGGATCAGTAGCTTATCTACTGCAATTTCTTAGACATATAAAAATGTAATTTTATATGAGCCATTATAAGGAAAAGCATTGAAGAATTCCTGATAATTAATTTGAGGTGCCAACTCACTCTTCCTAAAAATCCCTTTTCCAAATGGTTAATTTTTGGTGTTGTCCTGATCAATGCATGCTAGAATTCATAAAAGAAAGCGGGGCACCCTGAAACTCTCTGAGGTGAATCACCATATCCAAAGTTATGTTTGGTGCTTTGGATGAAGTACTTTCAATTGCCGTAGTGCATACTGTAAGGTGAATTTAGCAATGTAATCGTTAAAATCAAGAAAGAAAACCAAAGCGATGCTTTGTTTCAGTGCTCTGTGCTGTTTTCTAGGTATTTACAGGTACCTTATAGTCTATTCTAGCCTGTGTCCCAATTTCTAAATTAAACAGCTTCATCAAGAAATACATGGATGAGAATATTTGGCATCCTTCTTTACAGCTGTTTGTTTTGCTGATAAATGCTATCAAAACGTCAAATACTCTAATGGGTTGATAAGGTTTTGGCCCTCGTTATTTACTGTGTTTTCCCTCAGTTCCCTTTTTCTCACACATCCAACCTTCTACCCATTTACATTCATCTTTCTTTCAATCTACTAACTTACTTGCAATATGTTTCATGGCGACCAGCTAGCGAACAGAGCAGGTGGAGTTTCCCAGATGTCGGGTACGTTTGTGCTGCACAGAAAAACATATCAAGGGAGAAAGAGCTCATGTTGATTGCTTTGAACACCGGTGGCTTCTTTTCGTAAGAAATCAAATTCAAAACTGGTTGCCTTTGGCAGGTAAACACACTGTTTTGCTTTAGGCAAAACAGAGGGGAAAAACCTGCACTGGTTAATTTTTTATAAGACAAAACATTCAAAGAGGAGAAAGTGGTTTTGATCAGTGACAGGAGGCTGCCTATAAAAACAGTCAGGTTCAGTCCAAAACTTTAATTAAATATATTTGGTTTATGGTAAAGAAGTTATGGAAATATATAGGAACTGGGATTTTCCTTGGGTGCATATCTCTCAGATCTATTTTTCTCAGGTAAATGAAGAATTGTCATGCATATTTGCCCCAGGCTTGAATTCATCATTTTCATAAGCAAGTTGTATTTTTCCCCCCAGTGTGATCCCTGTAATGAACTTTTCCCCCCAACAACAAACCAGAAATGCATTCATTTTATTTGCTTGTTTGTTTTCTCCAAAGCTGTTGAGTTGGGGATTAACGATGCCTTGTTTTTCATTAACCTGCAGAAACATGATTTTTTTTGGGTACCAGTTGTGTATTGGTTATGAATTATTTTTCAGCCTCAGACAAAACACTGAACAGGTTGCAACCACAAATGAGTCTCCCACGTGGAGAGGAGGAGAGGAGAGGGAAGGAGAGGAGAGGAGAGGGAAGGAGAGGAGAGGAGAGGAGAGGAGAGGAGAGGAGAGGAGAGGAGAGGAGAGGAGAGGAGAGGAGAGGAGAGGAGAGGAGAGGAGAGGAGAGGAGAGGAGAGAGGGAAAGAGAAAGGGGGAAAGGGAGAGACAAAGGGAAAGGGAAATGGGGAAAGAGAGAGAGGGAAAGAGAAAGGGAAGGAGAAAGGGAAAGGGAAGGAAATCTGATGCAAATTTAAGCACCATCCGTAAAAACATATTATACTTTATTGATTATTTTTGTAAAATACCTTCCCTTGCTCCCTCCTTTATAAAATTCTACTTGCTCCCATGGGAAAATAACTTCTGTCCCCTTTTAATCAGTCAGACATTGCTTCATTACCCCTTGCATAATTTCACAGAGTGAGAGAAAGATGTGCCAAATTCCATCCCCGTCCACTTCTCTAATCCAGGAAGGAGCTCATGGTCACAAGCAGCAAGAAGGTGCAAGTCAGATTCGTGCTGAAGACTCTGTGGTCCAGTTATCAGGGCTGGGTGTCCTGTGTGATTGCAGAGGCTAATCTAAGAAATATGGTGACTGGGGAAGGGTAATTTAAGACTTTATTAGTATTATAAGCTCAGTGTTCTCTTTCTATGGAAACTATCAGGCCAATCCATGATTATGTTGTCATTGCAGCTGAAAGATGAGGATTACTAAAGTACATGAGCGGGTAACACAGGAGACCATAACATGGTGGAATTCTGCTATCAAGTGAACAAAATTTCCTTTTCTTGAGTGAAATGTTAGCTTGAAGGAAAACATGGGAAAATGCACCTGCACGGTATAGAATTTGCTTCTACCTTTGGAATACATTCTTGGGAATGCCTGCTTGATCTTAACCAAGTCATTTAATGATATGTCTCAAGGCTATTCACTCTAAAGGGCTCCAAACATTATAAGAGATGTACTTGGAATAACAGACTGCAGAAAGTAGCCAGGATCTTGTGCTCATCCTAAAGAGTATCTTGACTTGATATTAATGGAGAAGGGTTCTTAAGCCAGATGGTCCACCTGTTTGCTTCAAGGGAACACTTATGTTCATAAATAGTCTGCTGGCTGTTCATGACAGTAGTATTTTATGACCCAGAGTGAATATGAAACTTATGTTTCTTATCAATTCAGGTGTATGCAGTTTGTAACTCCATTGTAAATTCAAGAATAGGAATGAGAGAGAACCTTTTTCTTACTGAGAAAGGATTTGGTGAAAAACAATAAAGCATTATTACATTGTCTAGATGATAAACCAGGACTCAATAATTTTTCTATTATGTTGTATTTTTGTTTAGCTGTGGTGAATATTAGGAAACTGGAGACCGAGAAAAAGTAGATTTGAGATAAGTGATGCCACAACAAGTAACTATCCATGGGGAAAGATCACAAAAAATTATTATTTGTCTTTTTTTCTTCTTCTTCTTTCCCTTCTACTCCCCCAGTAGTGTACAAATCCATGTGAATGCTGACATTTTTTGTCTTCGGAAACTCCAGCAAATGGTGACAGCTTTCAGCAGTTCCTGCAGCAACCAGATAAATGTTCTATTATAGAAGGCAAAAAAATGAAATTAAAATAAAATCGAACTGCTTGAGTGTGCAGCCTGAAACAATAGCACTTCCCACCAAGGGATGATAAACAGCTTAGGTCTCAATGTGCAACCTTTGAGGTCAGTAAAAAACGTGATGAGTTCAGTGCGTGTAGGATCATTCCCTAGCAATCATGGCATACGAAGCAAGGTGTAGGATCTGCCTCTGTGCTGAATTTCACATTTCTTGCATATCAGCCAGATTGTGGAGAGGAGCACTGCTATACAAATCTTATTTACATCCAAGCAGTGAAGCACTGGTTCCACTAACCTGTTGACAAATGTTTTTGAGAGCATGGCCACTGTACTTCACCAATGGGTAAATCAACCAAAGAGAATTGCCGGCTGCAAGGGGAAGAAGGTGTTATGTACTTCAGAGAGGAGCCTTTGTGCTTGAGCTGGTACAGATAGGAAAGAGGAAACATCTACCACCTTACATAAGGACACAGGCTAAAGGAAGTCTCTCCCTGGGACAGCCCAAGCATCAGTGACAGTAGTGAATCTTGTTCATAGTTTTAACACTAACTTTAGGAACTGACTGTGATTTTAACTAATGTTGACAAGCAAACAGCCAACTCCAAGACACCTCAGCTTTTAAGAAAGGCTGGACCAAGAACTTCATAAGCAATCAGATACAAGGGTTTCAGGAAACACCTCAGTTTACTGCAGTAAAAACCGTTGCTGCTTTCAGAATAAAGCTATAAATTGCGTATATCAGGGTTTAGCCTCCTCTCCAACTTTCAGGGTCAAGGGTGTAGCAGGATGTAGGTTTTAGAAATCTACCTGCTTATAGGTTTTCCCACTCTCCTCTAAACAATGTGGCAACATTGCCTTTGTCACAGGCACAGTGATGGAGGTAAGGGGCTCTCACTGCCCATTTCATGTTACTAATGGCAACAAGGCTTTGTCAAATGAAAATATTATCTTTAGACAGCTTTCAACCTTCTCCGATTACAATTCCCTTTGCTGACTTGCACCAAACATCCATTACCCCCTGGGCCTAAAATGTGCTCTGAAATGATCTCCAGTGATGTTGCTATATGGAAAAAAACAACCACTATGCTAACAGGGGGAGATATTTCACCTAATTTTTGATGGAAAGGTTTCCTTTATAGGTACTAGAAGAAATAGATTACCTTATCCTTAACTGTTCATGATATCTACTTCTAAATCATAGAATCAGAATCCCATACTGTTTTGGGTTGGAAGGGAGTTTAAAGCTCATCCAGTTCCAACCCCCTGCTGCAGGCAGGGACCCCTTCCACTGGAGCAGCTTGCTCCCAGCCCCTGTGTCCAACCTGGCCTTGGGCACTGCCAGGGATGGGGCAGCCACAGCTTCTCTGGGCACCCTGTGCCAGCGCCTCAGCACCCTCACAAGGAAAAAACTTCCTCCTTATACCTAATTTAAATCTCCTCTCTTTCAGTTTAAAACTGTTGCCCTTTGTGCTGTCACCAGAGGCCTTATTTTAAAGTCTATCTTTCTGTCTTAGAATCCCCCTTTAATTACTGAAATGCTACAGTAATGTCTCCCTGGAGCCTTCTCTTCTCCAGGCTGCCCCAGCCCAGCTCTCTCAGCCTGGCTCCAGAGCAGAGCTGCTCCAGCCCTCGCAGCATCTCCATGGTCTCTTCTGGACTCGCTCCAACAGCTCCACATCCCGCTTGTGTTGTTGCCCCCAGAGCTGGATACAGTACTCCAGATGGAGTCTCTAGAGTGCAGTAGAGGGGAAGAATGGTCACGCTTCTTTTTATGCAGCCCAAGACATCTGAGGAGAAGAAATGCCTAATCCCTGTTGGCTGTGATTCTAGACTACAAGCTCAGGTAGAAACATTAATATTTGTTTAGAAGAATCCTACTCTGCTTGTACTGTACATTCTAAATAAATCCCATCATTTATCAGTGCTTCTATTACTTCAGTACTTAATGAGACCCAACAAAACTGGGAGTCTTATTTTAAGCTCTCTTCTCTCTTTCTGTGCATGTACACATGTTGATGTGCATATATTGAAAGCAGTCCGAAACACAAAGGTTTTACCCTCCAAATAGAGGTGGATGAAAGGCGCACAGTGCTATGATCCCCATTTCACAGAGGTGGAAATGAGACACAGGCAGATTTAGGGACTTGCCCAAGGCAAGACAGGAAACATGTAGCATGACCAGGAATCAAACCCACATCTCTTCTGTGCTTTACCTAGACGGCTAGTGTTCCTCTTGGTACAGAGCACAAATAAGATGGGAAGTGGCACTTTGAAGCACTTTTCTCAAGATAACGTCACTGTTATTGTTATAATTTAGCAATAGATGTTATCAATATAAAAGTAAAGCCGGTTGCAATTTGAGTTTATCCCTAGCAATGACTCACTTCTTCCATACTGCCCACAAGAAGTGAACTAATAACCAGTTATTCCCCCTGGATTTCTCAGTATGAATTGTCTCTGTGTTACTTGCTTTTAAACTACAAGACAGTTTTCCAAGCCACCCCAGCTTTCAGTCATACCAAACCCCCATTAGACCTCCTGGTGACCCCCTGATGGAAAGGCGGCTGCAGACACACATCCAACTGCAGCACGGTGTTCCTTGATGGTCCATTACTCTGACGAGAGACTGTCTGCATTTAGAGCTGGTATACTCCTGATGTACATAAACTACATCATGTTCTTTGAGCTTTGCTGGTTATGGTGGGCTTGAGCTTGCACAGCTAATTTGACTTGCAAGCACTCTATCTGCGCTGTCTTCTGCTGAAGTAGGATATAAAAGGCAGTGCAGGTCCACAGGGAGTTTGCATCAAGCCATATGCTGACACGCTACAGCAGACAGAGTTGTTAGAGCCTGACCCCCACAAGTACAGTCTATGCTCTCACCTTGTCAGCCAAAGTCCTTTAGCCTGCCTGGCTGGCAAATGTACCTTAGCTTCCGTCCTCTAAGTGCATGGTGAACTGCAGCATGACATTGAAAAGGCAATGGACTGTGAGCAGTGAGAAAGAAGAAATACTCACCAGTAACACCTTTAGGAGGCCAGTAAACACAGTAAGGTTGTCTCCAGAGTACCTCAATTTAAGCTTATAAATAGTTTTAGAGATGGAATATTAAGAGCGGGATAAGTTGCTTTTTCTTTACTTCAGAACATAGGTTGCAACGTGCTCTTATTCTCTGAACCAACTGTTTTTCTTAGTCATTAATAGATATCACTTCATGAAGGTACAGGCTTTCCTGAATGAAAGTGTCCAGAAGTAAGTTCTAGTCACGTCTCTCCATAGAATCATAAAATCATAGAATAGCTAGGGCTGGAAAGGACCTTAAGATCATCCAGTTCCAACCCCCCTGCCATGGGCAGGGACACCTCACACTAAACCGTGCCACCCGTGTTTGGGTCAGACAAGGTAGCAGAAGGAAAACTGTCAGAGAAGTCCCTACAGGTCACAAGAAACAAATTACTGCACTGAAGTCTTCTGAAAGAGCATCCACGAAGCCCCAGAGAGCTCCATAGTTATTAGTGACTCAGTTCCATCTACCTATCTTAGCCTGTTTTTTTCTGACAGATTAGTGAGTGGAGACACTTCTTCTGCAGTGCTGGATACACAACCCTCTCAATATTAGGCAGAAAGAGAATTCTAAGACATGTCATCTGAATGTTTCCCATGGGGAGCTGATCCATGTCAGGCTAGGATCAAATTACTCATATCAACTAATAGGACTTTTGACACTGAATCCATTAATTCTAGTTTACAAAAATGATGTTTCAGTCTATTTGGGGTGGGGGGGAAGATATTTTGTTTTATTTTGTTTAATATGGCCAGTTCTTTTACACAGAGTAAGCATTTAAGTATTGTTCTGAAGTGAGTAACTGCTGCTTTGCTCGAGGATCTCAGTGCTTTGCTGACATGCTTGCAATGATATCAGGTAACTAAACAATCTGTGTTGTGCTTTTCTTATTGAGTAATCTGGCATTTAGAACGCATTTAATTCAGCATGCATGTTGCATATAACCACTGTTGAAGAAATGGTTGTTCATGGTTAACTAACGGCTTTACAAAAAGTCGCAAGCAATGTTTGGTTCAGGGGTTTTATGTCATTTTCCCCTGCAGTCTGTCTCTATTTACATACACTTTGCCTTTTTTTTTCTCCTGAATTTTTAAAGCTCAATTCTGAAAGTGCAGCATTTTACAGATTATCTCAGAGCCACCGAAGATTTGTTGTGTTTTTTTCCCAGAGACTGGTAAAATCACACTGGCTCCAGAGGTTCAACTTTCTGCCCCTGCTAAGGGAGGTCATCAGTAGCGTGGAGTCGGCTTTAGATATCTCCCAATCAGAAACAAATAAAAGTTAGCCCACTGGGACTTTAGCTAGGCTGTGTTTGCCCTTCCAATGAACAGTTAAGCTTTGTAGTGTGCCTGCTTGAGAAACAGCTGTTTGTCTAACCTCTGAACTGCTCAATACATTAATCTGAGGCATAATTTGGCTCTGTCTGAGCTTCCGAACATGGCACCAATAACTGGCTAGCATAGATTTACCAGCCTTAAAAATAACCATTTCAGAGGTTTGTTAGAAAAAAAAAAATAGTTCTCCTTTTGTCTTAGATTAGTTAGAAGTGATAATCTTTGGCAAGAACATGCAGAACAGAGAGCACAGTTCATACGGTTCTGAGCAGCATGCTCCCCCTTGAAACCTTCGTGTTACAGTTTGTTCCTGCTGCTTGTGAGTCAGCTTGAAGAGGCAGACCCTGTTTTTTGTTGGCCTTCTGTTTGGGGAGCGTGGTTCAGCTGTGTATCACCACGTTGTTCCTCTGCCAGCTAAGAACAAAGATGCAGTCAGAAGGATGGGAAAATACAGAACTATTTCAAATGAGGAGGAGCCAAGCCTTGATCAGATCTGGATATCCTCAAAGTTAGAAGACTCCTGGATTCAGGCTCATCTGTTTCTGAATTCCAATTTAAAGTCAGTGAGAGTCAATGTGACCACTGATCCCTGTGAGAGAGAGCAGGCGTTAAAAGAGTGAAGAAATAGATAAAAATATGGATGAGAATGAATGTTTGTGAAAAATAATTACATACTTTCAGCTGTTGAAATGCCAAGTGATGCAAGATCCAATGTTCTCCTTTCACTCACAGATCCTCAGCTCTTGCTTCACTTCATGAGCATATACACACTCCATTCCTGAGATTGCCTCAGAGAAAAATGGCAGAAAATGGATCACTCTTCTAGGAATTTGGCTTCTGAGAGCTGTTGTTCTGTATCTCTCTATCTAGGTCATTAAGTATCTACCCTGATTCAGCACTGAAATATTCCACTAACTTGTACTCACTACGATTTTCCTCCTGCACCATCAGGAGAGATGGGGGGGTCCAGGTCGAGGTGGTGTTTGGTGAGGCAAACCAAAGATGTTTATTTTCCCACTCTGCATAACATGCATGGGTCGATTTTGCAAATGGACCATGAGATGCCATGCTACCAAATAAGATGTTGCATCTTTTCAAGCAAAAACACAGTGCGGAAGTTATGAAACTGAACATTAGGTATTATGGCATTGCTGGGTTCTGCTGTTGGTCTTGCTGACTTTCAACAGTCTCCATGGACTATTAGAGAACCTGAGAGCTTGTCCTCCTCCAGACGCATGCATGTTGGTGACATGGTTTAGTGTGAGGTGTCCCTGCCCGTGGCAGGGGGTTGGAACTGGATGATCTTAAGGTCTTTTCCAATCCTAACTGTTCTATGATTCTATGTAGACAACCTTTGTTTCAGTCTAAATCCTCCCCCCGTGTGTTCTTTTCCATAAAACTCTGACTCCAACAATCATGGCATTATGAAACACCATCCAGATGTCCTTAAAAATGAATGCAAACAGAGCTGTCAACATTTTATAATCATGGAGAAATCTTGAAAATGGTCCCTAGACCCAAGGATATGCTGGAAAGAGATGATCATGATTTTATTGTATTATCATCATTGGAGAAAGTACGGCACTTGCAGCTCAGGGAACGTAAGAGTTAATAAGCAATGACAGAGCTCTGGGAACTGGGCAAGTTGTGGACCGTGTTATGAACACAATTCCTGTTGCAAAGAGTTTAGGATATAAAAAGGTAGGATAAGATGGACAGAGACAAGCTAACAAGGAATATGATGGTATTACCCTTTTTTTAACAGATTACTGATTTACTGACAGAAAAGACCTGAATCTTAATGAGGGATTTAATCAGAGAAGGATGTAATTTTTTCAGCTGGAACCCCTTTGGTGAAAATGTAGGTTTGACAACATCTATTTTCCTGTGAATTTCTGTCAGATGAGCTAAATTATTCATTAACCAAAGCTGAAAATGTCTTGAAAAAAAATAAAATAATTTACTCTAACTTTTAATATTTAACTCTCATTAATTTTTATCTAAGATTGTTTTAAAATGTATTTAAACAATTAGAAATAATTTTAAAGCTCAGCGAAGCATTTGATCTTGATCCATTAGGCCAAGATATTTATATTTTCAGTGGCTGCTTTGCCAAAATGTCCCAACATTAATGTTCTTGCTCAGTTTGATGATGAAGATTATGAAGAATTAACAACAAAGCATAAAGTTTCCTGTTTTCCCAGCAGGCTTCCACTTGGATGAGGGAAAGATGCTGTTTATGAAAGCAAATGGGAAGGTGAACTGTGCAGGTAAAAGGGGAAATTGAAGAAGATCAGAGGTAAATGCAGAGAGGACATTAAGCACGTTTGTTGCAATAGGACGAAGGCTAAAGGGTTTTAAAGTAAAAAAGGGCAGATTTAGAGCAGATATTAGGAACACATTTTATACAATTGTGGTGATGAGACACTGGCACAGGTTGCTCAGAGAGGTGGTGGATGCCCCATCCCTGGAAACATCTGAAGTCCGGTTGGAAGGGGCTTTGAGTAATGTGTCCTCAACATAAAAAGGACATGGAACTGTTGGAACAAGTCCAGAGAGGCCACGAGTATGATCAGGGGACTGGAGCACCTCCCATATGAAGACAGGCTGAGGAAGTTGGGGCTGTTCAGCCTGGAGAAGAGAAGGCTGCGTGGAGACCTCAGAGCAGCTTCCAGTACCTGAAGGGGGCCTATAGTGATGCTGGGGAGGGAACTGTAGTGACAGGACAAGGGGTAACGGGTTCAAACTGAAACAGGGGAAGTTTAGATTGGATATAAGGAGGAAATTCTTTCCTGTGAGGGTGGTGAGGCACTGGAATGGGTTGCCCAGGGAGGTTGTGAGTGCTCCATCCCTGGCGGTGTTCAAGGCCAGGTTGGATGAAGCCTTGTGTGGGATGGTTTAGTGTGAGGTGTCCCTGCCTATGGCAGGGGAGTTGGAACTGGATGATCTTGAGGTCCTTTCCAACCCTAACTATTCTATGATTCTATGTGGTCTAGGTGAAGATTTCCCTTCTCGTTGCAGGAGATTTGGACTGGATGATCCTTTCAGACCCAAACCATTTTATGATCCTCCTTTTACACAGTCCAGTTTTTGCTCTGCACTAGACAGCTGGAGATCACAGGGAAGGCAGTGAGAGAGAACTGAAGAAGCCTCACTTTTACCCCTGGGCTGGCTGTGGTTGTCTCTCATTCCTGTCATATTATTCCCTGATTTCTGGACAATGCTAAGGCAGGAGATAGACTCATCCATCTGCTGTTGCAAAGCACACAGAGAAGTGCAAGACTAATTCCCTCATCTGAAACCTTCCAGCCCTCTTTGGGAAGATCTATGCATCTTTCTGGCATGGGGACAAACACTATACCCCAGCCCACAAAGCCAGCAAACCCCCGAAGATGAGATTATCAGCCACGATGGTTATTGGGTGGTGAGGGGAGGAGGTAAATACCTGGAAAGAGAAGATGCTTTGCTATGAAATTTCTTAGGACATGCTGTTACACTGCACAGTGTCTGAAACACCCAGCTGTGCTGCAGGATGCATCATTAGGCTGTCATCAGCACTGTTATCGGCACCCACACCTATTGAGCCTGACAGAACTGTTTAGCCAAAGTGCATCACGTTCTCTCCTGCCCTCATTTTGCTTAATCTGCATTCTTGCAGCTCAGTAATCCTCATGGGAGACTTCCTATAAATAGTGCTTTGGCAATTAAACCCGCTTTCCTTGCAAACTAAGCTTTAATTGCTATTGGCAGGTAGCTTGCTGAAGTATCTCCTATGGAGGAACTCGAGGATGAAACACATTTTAAATAATGAGGTTTATCTTTGTGAAGAAAGGAAAGTTTATCTCAAATGCTAATGCTATTATCTAATCCAGCATCTAATGTTTTTCTACGCAGTTTACCCCTCCTGAGAGCACCATGGAGCAGAAATGTGAGCTGTAAAAATCCTGCTGTGCTCATAGAAATGTCTCTTGCACATTTGCAGGGAAACCAGGTCAAAGATTACACCTCTGCAGTATTTTTTTTAATGATACACATTCATTATTTTTAATGCATTTTACTCAGATTTCAATCGGAATATTTAAAGAAAACAACAAAACACAATAAAATATTGACCCTCTGCCCTCAGAAAACAGGTGAACACACATCCAGGTCAAATCCACTGGCCATATCGGTAGTACAGAGAAGCTGGGGTCATTTACTTCAGAAGCAGGTTTAGCTGTTGTGCTTCTTGTTTCTGGAGCACTTCACATTCTTAAATGACACCTGGAAATCTGAACAGGCACAGTGGAGCCTATCATAAAGGGAAAGGGGGATTTAGACTGTTTGGAAGTAAATCCTGAGATTATTTTTACATGAACCTGTAAGAATTATATCACTATGCATGTAAGTGTGTATAAACCAGATGCTGCTCCTGTCTCCTTGCATGCTGAGTGTGCTTTGCTTCAAATCAATGTTCTTATGGGCTTCTAAGGGAGCAGGAGCAATCCAGCTATGCACAAAAAACCAAGGCTTTTCAAAACTAAATATGGTATCTAATTATGTGAGGTTTAGATAAAATGACAGACGATGAAGTCCTGTTTTAACACTAAAAAGCACAGCATCACACATTGGTCCCTGTGTGAGCCAAATCCTTTCAACTGATGAAGCTCTGAGCATATGAGTAGTTCCATTTGGGTCTAAACTCATCAGAGCAGCAGAAATTAATGTGCGATACCTTTCTGAAAAGTCCTGGCATGTTTAAGGGGAGATGCTGCATAAGCTTATTTTGAATACTGTTAGTCAAAATCACCTGTAAAACTCATTTAAATGGCACACACACATCCATTTTGTGCTCACTTTTAGTATTCAAATAGGAGTTTTCCTGCTGGTAATGTTTTCAGCAAGTCCATGGTGGTCAGGTCTGAGGCTGAGTTTTGAATATGTATTTGTACTAAATGAATGCATGCCCTGAGCTCAGTCCTGCTGAACACACGTACCAACAAGACACAGCATGGAGGCACTGAACTACATCAGCCTTCGACAGGAGACTGCCTCAGCAAGCTGCTGAAGGCCAAAAGCAAGCAACAGTTATATTTTAAGGATTTTTGTTTTAATTCACAACTCAAGTTTGTACATTTTTTCAAGGAATCTGATGGTCAAAGTTACTCTGGACTTTATGTGCTACCTTACTTTGGACCTGGGACATCTGCGATGCCGCACTTTGCCTATTTAAACGTAAAGAAAAAGACCTGGACCATGATCCTACTTGTAAAGCTTTGTCCCTGCCTAAACTTGCTGGATTCTCCACTATCTCAACCTAGTCCTCAAACCCAAATCTACTCATTGTGGTCCATTCACCTTCTGCAACATGGTTCAGGTTCACCACATAAATCTGACACCTTGGTGTGTTTCATTTGCTGGCTGACCCACCAATCTCTCTGTCCCCAAACCTATAGCTCTCTCTATCTTTATGAGTTTTTCTGGTTAACTTAGCTGCCATGCACAAGCACACACACAGCAGAGACAAAGCGAGATGCAGGTTCAGCGTCTGGTAAAGAGCAGAAAGACGGTGAGAACAAACAGGGTTTTCCCAGCTTTTGCGAGGATGATGGAGCAGGGAAAAAAGAGGTTCCACCGTAGTCTGCCTCATTGCCCGGGCACCTCTCCTCTCCACCCATTCTCACCAGCTACCATTGCAAGGTATCCTGCTACAGGAAACTTCGCCAAGCTGAGATAACCCCCAGAGAGCTCCTTCACTTGGAAGCTCACTCCTATCCTATCCTATCCTATCCTATCCTATCCTATCCTATCCTATCCTATCCTATCCTATCCTACCCTATCCTATCTTGTCCTATCCTATCCTATCCTATCGTATCCTATCCTATCCTATCCTATCCCATCCTATCCTTCTGTTCTCTTCTGTTCTGTCCTTTTCCATGTATATGCATAGCAAGTACTTTAGCTGTGAAACACTTCCAGCCATGTCTCAAAAGGAAAGAGAAACCCAGCACCACATGGATTTTGAAAGATGTTGGTGGCTACCAAAGAATGGGGATGGTGGGACATGATTCTTTACACCTTCGAGTAAAATACTTTATAGAGAAGGGATGGGATTGAGAGGTGTCCTGAATGTCCCATCACAGGTCTTTCATTACCTCCAGGCCAAATCGTGTGACAAGAAACCCCCTTATTCCTGGTCCAGGGACAGAGAATATTGAAAATCCTACTGGGCATCTTGCTCTGCTCAAGCACATTTAAAATAAGCCAAGATGCGCACACTTCTTGAAAAGTCAGTTTGCTTTATTTGGTCTTGATTGGAGAAAATAAGACATGAAATATTTATTTATTTATTTATCTATTTATTTATTTATTTATTAGGCACCCAGTGATTGCATTTTTTACCTCTGTCTTTCCCCAAGTACAAAATTTTTTAGTGCTAATGTGACTGGTAGAAACTTTCAATTTGTTTCTTTTCCTAACAACAATTTTTTGTTCTGTTCACATTTGTAATCTTAACAAGAGAGAAAATGTTTATAGAGAAAGCATAAAGGTAGAGAAAGTCACAGAAGTGCAGTCAAGAAGAATAAGGGGTATTAAATCAATATTTATAAACATAACAACTAATAGAAAAACAGGCTCATAGCCATTTGTTTTAAAAATAGGTTGCTGCAGAAACATGTAAATGAATATTTAATTTAATGGGTTTTTTCTATATCAAGTATAGCTCCTTTTATAAAAGCCATGAACAATGACAATAATGCACAATGAATATTAATAATTGCCCATAATGTGTAATTAAAGTTTAATAATTAGTATGAAAGTCAAACTAACAAGAAAGAATCACTTGATCACATTCAAAACCTTCAGTATTTGAAGGATGTTGTATAATCATTACAGCATAGGTTAATGATTGTCCATTTGAAGTCTGCACTCATTTGCGTTCATGGTTATTGGAATGTAACAGTTGATAAAGCATTTCATGATAGAAAAAATTGAATATGCAAATATTATTCCAAATGTGAGTCCACCGTGATGGGGTTATCTCAGCAAATATAGTTCAAACTGGTGGCATTCTCTAAGGTGGTTGTTTTTGAAGTGCCTTAGCAAAAAGGGGTTTAATTTAGGGGGGTTCAGGTCAATATGCTGCATAGAAATAGAGAGATTTTGTACGTGTAAACGTGGCTCGACTGAACTGAATGGGTTTAGTCAAAAATGCCCTGCTACCCTAGAGATGAGGATTGGGATCATATTTCTTAGTACTTTGCAGAGTTATAGTTGTAAATTCTTTTGAAATACATTTTGGGGTTCTGAGAACTTCGATAGAAAAACCCAGCTGCTGACACTCCCACAATACAAGGAAGAGAAATAGTTCATAAAAAAATGCATTTTGGCTCATGAGACTCACTTAGAAAGACGGAGAGTAGAAGACAATTCACAACACATCTCCTATGGGGTAGCATGCTGGCATTTCAAATGTAAACAGCCTTTTTTTAAGGTTTTGTGGAGTTTTTTTTTATTAAAAGGTTTTTTGATAGGTTGTTTTTTTTTTTAAATTTCTGCAGAAAAAGAGAAAAATTATTCTTTATAAAAGAGATCAGTTTTCCTCAATGCTGTGAGTTTTTGTCATTAACAATTTTGAATGATACATGTTAACCCACAGTTCCAGGAACTTGCATGTTCTTTCTGCCAGCAGTCAGTCAAAGTCCCCCACACATCTTCCAGGTTTTGAGCACTGTAGCCACCAACCCACTTCCATCTTTTGATGTTCAAAGAGATATATTGTGGCAGTGTGACAAGCCACCTAACCCAAAAAACTGTTGGTTTTGGGGGCTTTTTAGCTTACATGTTTCAACTGAGTTTTAGCAAGTTCAGTTTCCTGACCCTCTTGCCTGTGCATCCGCCTTGTAAAGCAGGAACCGCTCTTCTTCTGCACAAATACAGTACCACTTTGTGATAGTACAAGGGATACTACAGCCAGGGACTTGTGACATGGTAATCCCTATCTCCAAGACCGTTTAACTGAAGCTAGTGAGGAGTGCAGGTGAATGAGACAATTACTAAGCAAGGAAAAGGTATTTCTGAAGCAATATAATTACTTACAGTAACGACCAATCTCTGCCTTTTCATTGCTTCATGCCCTTTGGTGCTATTGGTGGTCAAGCTGTTTTGCAATGAGTTTATCTTTCCCATTTCATAAACAAGGAAAATGAGGCACAGGAGAGCAACTTGCTGAGGAGGCAAAACAAGTCCTTGGCAGAGGCCAGGAAACCACCAGGATGTGAAATACCCATGAAAAACAAAATCCTGGGTAAGAGGAGAGGGAGAAGCTTTAACACAGTTGCAGCCTCCGTATCCATATCCAGTACTGGAGAAACCCCAGCACAACGGCATGACACACTTGCCTTTACATGCTGATCTGCAAGCAGCAGCATTATCAGCCCACCAGTGTCCCATTCAGTCCCAAACAACATTCCTCAATCCCATACCATCCCGGAGTGCTTTTGCAAGATATGGCCTACATGTAATGACTGTGGCACACGTGTCCTACCATACTTGGATAGGAAGAGCGTCTCATCCTTTAGGGAACCCATCATTTTCCCTGTTATATAGAAATGCAGGAGGAGGCAAATGGATCTGTGACTGATTTTCAGGCAGTGCAGGAAAGCAAAGCTGCTCTTAGTATGTAAGAACATCAGCAATCTCCACATGCTTTAGTTTAAGCAAAAGGTGCAATAGAGGAAAAAGACTGAGGAAGTCTGTGCAAGTGAGTGAAATTAGCTTTTTCCTAAAATGGAGAATTAGAATGTTTCACGAAATTAATGGAAAGAGGATCTTAGAAAGAATAAAGAGGGGCCTGGATAAATTAAAGATTTTATCTGACACCAAACTGGAGTAATTGACTAAATTAACTTGTCTTAAAGAGACATGTACTGAGACATTGCAAAATGAAGAAAAGATAAAAGGAAATTAGAGAGTGTAATATGGCATATAAACAACACTAGGAAAAAACTGAGGGGAAAAGCAAGAATGCTTTTGTCAAAGGGGAAGAAGAAAGGCTTTACATGGATATAAGTGACTAAATGCACCATTTTATTTTTAAACAAGGAATATAAAAACCTTCCTGCTGCTTCCCAATAAAAAGAAATCAGTATTCAAATGATGTATCTTAAGGAGCAGTCTATAAACAAATACACCTCCCAGTCATTTCAAGCTTATTTTTTTTTTTTCATAAAAATTGCAAGAAATTATGGGAAGGCCCTGAGCAGAGATCGTAAATTGATTTTTTTTCTATCGATGTGTAGAATCATGGAATCATAGAATCATAGAATGGTTATAACCCAAAACATTGCTATACATATTTTTTAATTTGGGCAATATCGAAAATGAATCATGAGCAACGTATTTTTATTAATTCAAAGTTGCAGGAAAATTCTAAGCTTTTAAAAGATGTTTTTCATTTGCTAAGGCAGCTAGCACAAACCTGCTAAAGCAGTAGGGACTCATCTATGCGGTATGTTAGCAGAATGCATACCCAGTGTCCTCAGTTTAGAAAATATTAATATCAAGGAATAGTGTTAATGATGTAAAAACCCTGTACAAACCAAGCAAAGCTTTCTGCACAACTCCTTCTTCATTCCTGATCAGAATATTAAATTAAGATGCATTAAGGAATAGAGAAAAAAGTGATTTTGTTAATCTTGCAGACTTCCCTTCAAAGCTCTTTTTCATTTTCTTCTGTATATCCTAGATTACTTGTTATTATTATTAATATTTATTATTATTATTATTTAGTATCATAGTTGCACTTAGTGGCCCCCGTCAGAGACTGAATGCACTTGATTAAATGCTTAACATATACACATGCATACATGTATACGCACATACACACATGCTTAAGGAATTTCTGTGACGCAGTGGGTTAACAGCAATGGAAATTGCTCATCTTTAAGGACTGCTCAGGAAGGGAGCATTTCAGTGACAAAGAAGGATGGTTTTTCAGAGCCAAACTTCATAATACAAAGAAGCAGTTTAATAAGTTTAAAGGGGATTTCTTTTCTTTTTAATTCTAAATAATAGTTTGTCTTAGGGGTGGAGAATCTCCTTTAATTTTTGATGGGATCTAACAAAAAAAAAAAAGGAGAATTAAAATAAACCTTTTACCTCTCCTGTTTATGTCAGATAGTGTTACTTCATAGAAATAACCTACTACACAGAAAATGCACTGCCATTTAACTCTTTTTTTGTGATTATATGGGAATCATGTTCAACAACTTAATTAATAGACAGATATTAATGCTTCACTGTCATCTAACTAGCCATTTCTGTTTCAAAGAACTAAACCCAGGGCTGCTGCTAGGGAAATGCACACCATCCATTTTACTTGGTTTCCTACATATCTTGCTACAAGGAAGGCAGCTCTGTGATGGATCTGCAGCAAGAAGGTTTCACAGCTCTTGAGGGCAGAGAGAAAAATCAAACTGAGGTCAGGGAAAGAACAAAGCAAGATTTTTCTCTTTGGAGATGAGGCATGACATGGCACTTAGCTAGGAGGAGGCCTGCAAGGAGATGTTCATGTCAAGTTTATAATGTCCGTGGGTTTCTCCCTAGTGCCAGGGTCATGAAGCCAGTGTCCTTCAGGGCTGCCCAGCGCTCATGGTGAGGAAGGGGTGTATAGTGAGAGCCTCTTCTCCAGAGCAGGTGACCAGACCATGCGCAGCTGTGGGAGCTGTGCCACCTCATCCAAATCAGTACCAACGCAATCAGTAATTATCTCAGGGGGTAGCTATGAGTTCCATAGCACCATGGAAATGCAATCACAGAACTGTTCCTCAGTATTTTCACTGTGAAAATTTGGCTTTTTGTGGCCACACGCGGGCAAGGTTTCCTCTTGGGGAGGAAGTTCCTTTCTATTTTTTGAAAGTCCATGGTAATTTAAGCAGGATATTGGAATGTATTTGATATTTGCTATTTTCGAGCTCGGCAAGCCTACAGGCTGCTGAATAACCACCATGTTGTTTTGGTATGGGACCTGTCCAAATCCTAGCTCCAGTAAGAAGTGCTGAGATTTTTGTATCCCTCATTCTCCGAGAAGTTGGGATCGAGGTGGAAGAAGCATTTGGCACCTGTACAGCAGGGCTGGTACAAGACAGGAGCAAAAGAGACTCATGGTACTTTCATCCTTAGGCCTGGGATGAGTGTTAATGTTGGAATCATAAAACACTTTTATTCTACATTTGATAATGGCACACATCTTACCTTATACCCTCAACCTTCCTGTTGATCTCAAATCATACCAAAATCAAAGCCCCAGCAGGATTAGTTTTTCTTAGTCTCAATGAGATTTCAGCAGATTCTCCCTCATAAGGACTGTAATTTGAGACAACCATTTTCACACTTTTTCGACCTCTTTTTTTTTTTCGGAGGAGCAGGAGGGACTCTCTAATCAGATTCTATGTATATGCATATGACAGAGTATGTCCCTCAAAATATTTTTGCATGTAAAGACAGAAGTTTAAAGCTTGCGATATTCATGTTCTGGCAATTTACCCAAAGTAACTGAGAGAAGGTAGTTGACATTAGTCTTCCCATTCAAGGGAACGATGTTATAAATTAGAAACCTAAGAATTAGCCTGGGAAGGAGATTTTACATACAGGTGAAACCCAGGAAAAATATAAATGCTCATAGACACCAACGTACTAAAGATCCTGGTGAGTGGTGAGGTAGTGAAGATGGGGAACTGAGGCAGGACTCTCCAAAGTATTTAAATGCCTCTTTTAAAGAAATGAATGGCATTCAAGCCAGGAGTGAGTTGCCGGCATCCTATTCAAAGCCCTGTGACAAGGGAGGGACTCAGACCTACATTTCCCAAGGCCCCCAGCCACCGCTTCCGTAACTGGATGAGCTTTCTTTGCTGCATCCTTTCACAACATCACCATGACAACAGTGGCTGCTCTCTTTTTGGCGGATGCTCAGTGTGCATATTGATGGTGATCAACAATGAGGTACCACCACGATGAGTAAATAGATTAGACCCATGTGCTACCCCATGGTCAACACACACAATGAGCAGATCTGTAGCCTTCAGATCACTGTTGTTATTCCTTCTCCTGAGTCCTACAGTGTCCTTTCTACTGACACATAAGCAAGTATTCGACGATAGCATTATTTACATTTTTAATTACATTGTGTGTACTGGGTATTTACTCTGAGCACAAGCGGCAAGCTGTTTGGGAGCTAGTGCTTCTGCAGGGCTGCTAATTAATTGATGATAAATAAGTAAATAAAGAGCCCGGCAAAAGCAAAAGGAAAGACTATAGCTGCTGCTTTTCTTCCCAGAAAACTCTGTCCTCCCTATTCTTTTTTCTTTTCATTTTTTCCCCTGTTATCATTCACTTTTTAATTGAAACAGGTTTGCCATTTGGCTGCCAGACCTTCCCCTGTAAACAATGCATAACTGAAGACTGGTCTAAATGTTTTTTCTTTCCTTTCTTTCTTTCCTGTACTGGGATGACGGGTCCTCAGATTAGCCCGAAATTCCTTGCACACACATCTCCCTATAAGTCAGGTCTGGGAAATCTTCCATATATGCCATCATCTGAAATTTAACTCAAGAACAATGAAGGGGAACTGTCACAAATACAGGAAATGCGCTGGGCTGAAAACAGAGCAAGAAGAGCTTGACAGCCTAATCTTTATTGAGAGCGAAAGAATATTTCACCCTTTTCTCCATAAGTAACCCTCACTTACGCTGCAAAGATAGGAAACAAAGTTTAATAAAGTGCAACCACAAGAGCTAGGCTTTCAAATGATGCACCTACAGCTAGGGAAGGTTTCCCAACAATGTCTTATTGAGTAAATTCTGACCACTTTCATTATGTGACTAAGGCTTTCTTTTAGCCTATCAGCATGTACCTGAAGTCATATTCATTTGCTTAGCTCTTTTGCATTTAAAAATCTGGTCAAGATGAGACAAGCTATATGTATTATAACATACATTTAAATATGACTTGGGCCAATGAGTGTGACTTGGGCCAATGAGTGTTTTAAGAGAAGTGAATACTTGGTGTGTGTTCATTAACAAATCGAGTAATCTAGTAAAGGAAAGGCCAAATCTGGGAGCTGAATTATGTAGCAAATCCAAGCTTTCTAGAACTGTTGATGGTTTTATAGCTGCTTTGCCTAGATGGGGACAATTATACAAAGGGCAGGCCCAGGCAATAGAGAGCATCCCAAGTGCTAGTAGAGCTTACCCATTCCTGGGGTTTGCAAGCCTTCCTGTGCTGAAGTTGCGTTTCCCAGAATGGTTTCTGAATTAGACATCCAGACTTTTTCTTTGCAAAGATAGGTGAAATAAATGCATCAATCTTTTCCTTTCAAAGAACTTCAAAATACTGCTCATTATTTAAAAAATTGGACACTTAACTCAATCTCTTCTCTCTTTGGAACTGTTTTAACTGATATTTAGCATCCTGTTGATAATTGTCCTGCATTGTGAAGTGCTGGGGGAAGTTCCCACAATCTTTCGGGTCAAGGCTTATTTCACTCTGCATGATTTTTCAAAGGAAAAGGACAGTTAAACACAGATCTACAGTTTAATGACAGGAGAGACTCAAGTTCCTACCGTATTGAATACTTGATAGCAGGTATTGAAATATTTAGTGGCCTTCAGGCTAGAACCCAAACTCTCCCTTCCCTCATGCCAAGTGAGTGCCTTAACTAGGTTATGATACAGCACAGTGCCATATCAAGATCTTTTTATAGCCAAGATCCACACAGCAATGTGTACCTTGGAGAAACAAGGAGAGGGGGAACTCCAGGAGTAGCTCATATGCACAGAGCAATTGCAGATTCCTTACTGTGCTTTGATGCACTTCTACTTTGGGTTAAGGTATTTTGAATTATTGCCTGTAAACTAGAATGGCTTCAGCCAGGAGGTCTGAGATCATCTGTGTCCCTACAAGACCTCAAACAATTTATCCTGCACTTTGCTTACGATCAGCCATAATCAATTAATCCCACTAAAACTCCTGGGACAGCAATGCAAGCTGTGGAGTGTGACCATCTACAGGAGATGTGAATGCTCCTGAAAGGAGCAGCACTTCTGGTTAGGACGCCTACCTCTTGGATGAGAACTGTGGACCAGGAATAGAAATGAATGTAGGTCCTTGGCAGTAGGGAACATTCTAGCTGAGGAGTCCTTATACAAAATGGGACAGCAGTACCTATTCTGGCAGGATTAGGGGTGATGGTTTTAGACTAAAACAGCGGAGATTCAGGCTGGAGGTGAGGAATAATATTTTTTACAATGAGGTTGGTAAAACACTGGCCCAGGTTGCCCAGAGAGGTGGTGGATGCATCATCCCTGGAGACATTCAAGGCCAGGCTGGATGTGGTTCTGAGCAAGCTGGTCTAGGTGAAGATTCTGAGATGTTCCTGTTCATTGCAAGGGGGTAGAGATAGATGAGATACGTTGGTCCCTTCCAACCTAATCTATTCTATGATTCTACATACTTCCAGCTTGGCAGTGATGCGTTGTACTCACATGCCTTGAAACATCGCCCAGATGGACCCCTGTAAGCAAGTAGAAAACCACTTCATTCAACTTTTTGGATTAGGAATTGCATACAAGTCAAAGTCTATTGTGTTGGTGAGGTGGTAATTCTGTGTAAGGTACTTGTGAGCACTTGTGGCTTCTGGAGGACATTACTATTAGGTAGCAGCAGTGTCAGACAAGCTGAAAGACAACTGCCAAAGTCCTTTACAAGTCTCTTGACAGAGCTGTGCCAAAATACCTGCTGAGGAGCACCACTTCCAAAAGCGTTCATTGTAGGAGCACATCCTTGAGTTCAAGATGTAGCTACCCTATCCATGCAGGAGCAATAATCGATTTGAAACAATGTTGATGAGCTGCTGAGATTTCAAGTTTACTAAGGAAAGAGTAGTAAAGACTAGAAAAATAAATTAGAATTGCTGGATTTCTATGCTCATTCCCAGCGCCCAGCTTTGAGATTTAGGTTATTAAATCAGATTCTGAGTTTTCATTTAAAGGAAAACAACAACAAGAACAACAAAAAAACACCCACACATTAAAAAAAAAAAAAAGGGCAAAACAAAGAGATGGAGTGACACTCCAATCACTGGAATGCAACCAAATGAAACCGTGTGATCCTATGCAGGGAATATTTGCTGCTGTTTGCTCCTTAGTTAATTAATTATTGCTGGCAAGTTGTGCAGGGTGTGGGCCTGTTCTTGGCTGCTGCACTCTATGTTTGATGCTGGGGCCAGGGGAACTCCAGAGGGTATTGTAAAAATTCCTCGCCTTGGGAGTGAAATGGAGAAAAAAACTGTGCATGCTCACTGTTGTTGTTGTTGTTTCAAATCCTGTCCCCCATGGTAATTTTGTGATGGTCCTTGATGCTCTAAACCACCAAAGGAGGCTGCAAGTTTTGCCCGTCTTAAAGATGTTAGGGAAAGGTTATAGTGGTAGAGCAGGCATATTTGTTGAGTTCAGGCGAAAAGGGGAAGCCTAGAACAGGAGTTAGGATGCCTGTATGGGCCATAGCACATCTGGGCTTCATTCCCTGATTTGTTGTAAAATGTCGTTATGACCTCAGTCAAATCACTTAGGGATGGGTTATTAAAGGGATTTACATACCTAAATCCACCATGACATTTTCAAAGTTGAAGCTCAGACACTGCCTTGTCTTTCTCCTCCCTGCTGGTGCATGAAACTCATGGGGATGGTTAAACATACCTTCCTGCTAGAGGCTGTGAGGCTTGAGAGAAACTTTCCCTCACCATGTCCCTGATAGTTGTTTGTCTTCATGCAATTTGTGCTGATATGGGCCTGTGAGTAAAACTGGATCAAGTAAACAATTCTGCTGAAAAATAAGCAGTCAAAATGCCAACAGAACTGTTAAAAAAAGGGCTTATTTTAGTCCGAGTGGATAAAATTTTTTGTTCACTGTGTAACACCACTATTATGTGATACAAAAGACTGAGGATGAGTAGAGGCAAAAAGTTAAACTGTGGACCAGAAAGGTAGGCTTGGCTTGTGTCAGCACAACCACTAACAGAATTAGGTTGGTTTACTTTTATTTTTACAGGTTATTTTTTGTGAAAAAGCCTAAGAGTTTTTATAGTGCTGCTAAAACATGAAAATGTACCTCAAGTCTTGCATACACTAAGAATGTACACTTAAGGTGTGTCAATTAATTTACCTTATACACAATATATAAACAAGTATCCCACAATCACAGAATAGGTAATTCATGATAGCTGTGTAGCTTGCAATAAAGTCACAACTACCCCGATGAAGGCTGAAAACAATTTCTACATTCCTAGATGAAAATTAAAGCTGATTAAAACATTGGATTTTTAATTTCCTACTCACTACTTCAATATACCTGATTTGGTTAAAATCATGCTTTTTCTGACTTAAGAGCAAAACAGGGTTAAGCATTTTCAGGTTAGGTGGTTTTAAACCACAATAACTGTCCATATAGGCACGGTTCCATTAATTAAACATATGAATTTAATATAGTTAATTTATGCAAGTTTGGGCGCAGACTCACAGGTGGTTATCATAGCATAATAAGTTGCAATGCTTTACTTGACCTATGATTTAACTGTCCCTGTATGTGATTTTGAGCTGTAATGAGAGACGTAACAAGGCAAAGTTTGGCTTAGCACAGGAAAAAGAGTTCTGCTAGTTCAACTTTATATTTCAGTGAGAATAAATACGGTGCAAATATGAAAATGCATTATCTACTAAGAAGAAAGAACGGATGCTTTATGTTCTACTGAGAGGTGCAAGAGATTTTATGCCTTCTTGTGGAAATTATAGCTGAACATAAGTTTGGGGAATCTGTTTATTGTTTGATATTTTGTCCTCACTGACACTTTATTTAAATTGAAAATACAAAAGTCCTTCTAAGAAACTAGGAAAAAAAAAAAAAAATCTGGTGAAACAAAGAAGATGTTTAAAATGCATTCGGCAAAAGCTTTCAGCAAAAGTTGTTTTCAAATTGGCCATTGAAATTTTTCTTGTACTGACTAAAACCAGATGCCTGATAAGTCAGTGACTGAAGATTTCATGTTTTGTTTAAAGAAAAAAAGCTTAAGAAAGTGGGTCGGGGAGGGGGGGAGTGTCTGTGAGGAAATTTGGGCAAAGCGAATAGCTCTTCCATTTCTTCTCTGCAAAGCAGAAGCAACCTCAGCCTTTCGGAATTACGATGATTTCTTCACTTTGCCATTTTTTACTCACTCTGATGAGTACTACTGAAAAACAATGGGTTTCTCATTGACTGAGGGAGGTGAAGTCCTCTCATGTATTCCCCCCAGTACAGGAAAAGGGATCACAAGCTTGAAGGCTGCAACTAGCTCCTTTTTTTTTTTTTTTGAGTGCATAATATTCATAAGTAGATTGCAGCTGAGCTGGCTACCTGCTTGAAAGTGTGAATATGTAATACTTGACCAGAAAGTAGATAATGTGACCCTAAAAGAAAGACTCTATTTCTCAGCCTCAGTCAGCTGATATTGGTCAGATCTACAAAAGTCACTTGAAAACAGTCAGTGGTTGCTGACTCAGGGGTTACACTTCACTATGACAGCATGAAATTAGTTGCAGTTGGGCACTATGTGTTTTTGGTCCACTCTTGGATAAGGATGTCTCCCACAGTAACCCAAAAGCTTTGAAGTCTCATCTGGATAGCAAAATCCCCAAGGGAAAGGTCACAGTTTAAGAGAAGCAGCAGTGTTCTGATAAACAGGATAAGGGAATTTTAGAAACTTCAGGACTCTTTTTTTTCTTCCTTCCTTTCCGGCCCACACAGGTATTGCTTGAGGCATCCGTCCTAGAAAAATTAGGCTACTGTAAGATTTATTGGCTGAGTGCAGAGTTTACATTACATTTTCTCTCATCACTTTCTCCCGGAGTAATTGCCTATGCATGCACAGTCCTGGCTGCAAACAGTGTGGTCTGATCCTTGGGTGGCTCATTTTGGGATTGATCCAGCTAAAGGTTGATAGCAGTTGTGTCCTTTAAAAGGACTCAGAAGCTTGGAGCTTTGCAGGAAGATAACGTGGTACTTTGGGAGAGCAGCTCCTCACTACAAGGCTTTTGCAAGCACTGTCTCACAGTTATTTATTTCATATAACTGTTGTTTTCCTTCAAGTCTGACTGTTTTTGCTGTAATTTTCTTTCATCAGCAGCCACTGTAATTGATATAAAATACCTGTAGACATAGTACTAGTTGTGAAATATGTGGTTAAATCCTTGCGTGATTATTTGTTTGGGTTTTTTTTTTTTTTTTTTAATTTCCAGTGGGCCTAAAAGCTCTGGCACAGTATTTGCAAAACTCTCTCTTCTTTGTCATAATAAACCCAGAAAACACTCAATTTCAGCTGGAAAGACTAGAGTCAAGTTTGCAGCACTGCCAGTGATTATGAAAAATAAGCACTCAATTCTCTACACAGGACCCCAAAGAGGCAAAACCATGCTAGCAGGTACAAACCACAGTGCTCATAGAACATATGTGGGTTTTGTTACCCAAGATTATGACCGGGCAGGGATAGAGATCAGACACTGCACAACAATAATATTTCCAAGCCCCGATACAGTGGAATTTACAGTAAAACTATTTTATCAACTCTGAGAATTCATGATACTGAGACTAATACCAGTGGCTGAAAAAGTCTTACAAGGCCTTTAAAATATGCTAAGCACCCATAGGTTCTCACCTATTCTGTGCTACAATTTAATCCTTGAAAATATCTTTACCTAATAGAACACCTAAATGCAAATACCAGAATAAAAAAAAAAATGCTAATTGAATCTTTGCTGGTAAAACCAGAGCCAGACCTCAGAGTCTGACCCGTGGTGAACAGTCTTAGCATTTCAGCTCGTTTCCAGTTCTGAAGTGGGACGCAGAGAAAGGCGAAACCCAAATTATTTCCTTCTGAAAAAATTACAGGTCTGTAAAACTGCAATAACTATTCCTGAAACAACAGAAGGAAAGGCCTGCCACGCCGCTTCAAAGACCAATTGTATTGTTCCTATTGGTTCCTTGAAAATATTTCATGACACATGAACCTCTCGAACAGTAGAAAGACATACAGCTTTGAAATAATAACTGGAGGAAGAGGGTAAACCGAGCCATATTTATTCAAGCATTCCAGGTGCCCTCTGCAAATGGTGACCTAGTCAAGTATGAGAAACAATACAATCCCAGGGGCCTGCTGCCAAAAAGATCCACAGCCACTAAATGCATTAAGACATTAATGTCTACTTTGGGATCAGTTCTCGACTTAACAGGTTAACCTCTGGCCCACAAGGGAATAAGCAGCAAACAAGATTTAGCCAAAGCTTGTACTCAGAGGGTAATTGATAGCTGCAGCCCACCCATATGATACATTTTTTGATGGAGATAATTTTCCTTTCGTAAGGGAACTATCCATAGAAATAATTCAAGTTGATGTCTCAACACTAAATCAAAATGCTGTGGTCTGACATAGGTAGTGCTAGATGATCTGAGCCTTTCCAGCTAACTGGCAGAGGCCAGGGGTGGGGAGTGAAAGAGAGAGAGAGAAAACCTGATTTGCTATTTTGGTTGCATTTTAGGAGGAAAGTTTCCATTTCAATGGTAAATACTCAGCATTTCTTTGGAATAATAAGGGATCACTCCTTTATTATTTTCACAATATACATTTTAGATCTCCATAAAATAAGGTTCGTATGGCATTTTTGGATGAAAGTTGGTTGGGGTTTTTGCCCTTAAAGGTCCGAAGAGGTATTCTGCTGAAGTGCAGAGAAATATTCATTAAATTTTTAGTATGCTAATGTCGGAAAAATGTGTCTGTAGAGGAGACAACATTCTTATGAACAATATTTCTCCTCTTCTCTTCTCTTCTCTTCTCTTCTCTTCTCTTCTCTTCTCTTCTCTTCTCTTCTCTTCTCTTCTCTTCTCTTCTCTTCTCTTCTCTTCTCTTCTCTTCTCTTCTCTTCTCTTCTCTTCTCTTCTCTTCTCTTCTCTTCTCTTCTCTTCCCTTCCCTTCCCTTCCCTTCCCTTCCCTTCCCTTCCCTTCCCTTCCCTTCCCTTCCCTTCCCTTCCCTTCCCTTCCCTTCTCTTCTCTTCTCTTCTCTTTTCTCTCATCTCTTCTTCTCTCCTCTTTCCTCTCCTCTCCTCTCCTCTCCTCTCCTCTCCTCTCCTCTCCTCTCCTCTCCTCTCCTCTCCTCTCCTCTCCTCTCCTCTCCTCTCCTCTCCTCTCCTCTCCTCTCCCCTCCCCTCCCCTCCCCTCCCTTACCCTCCTCTCCTCTTCAGTACAGCCTTTGGGGAATACATAGGACCAGCAAGCAACTTGCAGCAAATTGTGCTTGTAGTACTGGAGACTGAAGCTGAATATATGGCAGGGAGGTTCTAAGTAGATGATCTTAAGGTCCTTTCCAACCCTAACTATTCTATGATTCTATGATCAATGGACTGTATTTTTGGAAACTCTTTTTTTGTTTGTTGAAGTGGAAAGGGTAATATGCAATTGAGCTGCTTCCTCCCAGAGCAATAGAAGTGAAAGCCAAGGTAGTTATGCCAAAATGAAGTATAGTTTATGAACACAGCAAGCTTCAAATTGTGACATTTCAAATATAGTTAAACATACTAGACAGGTGGCAATTGCGGAAATGGTATAGGAGCTGTGTATTTAAGATCTTGTAACATTTTATGCTCTTTCATGGCTTATTAGGTTTGCACAATGTTGCAAGGTCTTTTAACCTACAATAAAGCAGAAAGCAAGGAAACAAAAATAATCATGAAACAGGTATCATTGGACGCTGAATAGAAAATATCACAGTTATTTGAAAAAGTAGATTCAGGACTGACTTGTACCAGCTGGAAATTGTTACATTGAAAACCAGAAAACAAGGTACTTGAAATGCAATTTACACTCTGAGGAAAGCCTTACAAAGCTCCCGTATTCTGAAATTTCCTAAGATACACTCGCTTAAGGAGCAGCAAGTAAACTGGAGAAGGAAATTTTAGGATATTTGATGTAACCCCCCTTCCTAAAGGAAAACTTCAACAGTCAGTTGAAATTAAGATGTTTTCTGATAGTTTAAATATAATTTTGTTTCAGCACAAGAGGTAACAAAGAAACAGTTGTGAATTTCCACTTAAAAAAGGTGTAAGTACTATAATCAGGTAATTAAACACAAGAACCAAGTGGAGAAAAGTCTCGGGACTTGTCTACCTATTGGGTTTGTGTCCTGCTTGCATGAAGTCAAATACTGCTAGAAACAGCAGATGGAGAAATTAATCCATCAAATAAATGAGACATTGTTTTGGGAAAACTGTAGTGGATAGTTTAGGGACATCAGCTTACTGTCATCTTTTTTCCTGAAAATACCCCAAAACCTAAAATGTATAAATTGTAATCCTGTTCTGTACAGGTGAAGTAATATCAGTTGAAAGCTGAAGGATCTTGATCACAGAATATGCTCTGAAGAGCCACTTTTTTAATCAATTGAATTTTTGCAGCAATTTTATTTGGGAAATTTTGGGATTTTTTTTTTTTTTTTTGTGTGGTATTCAGCCAGGTCTGTTGACCATTAGGCTGTTCCCTCAGGTAGAAATAAAGTTCATATAATAAATGTTTTCCTTATTGTTAAAAGCTTTATTCTGTAACTTATTTCCCCTCAGACAGTATTCATACTACTTTCTGCAGTAAAATTCTGTGACCCATTTGCACCCTTTTCTTAACCTAGGAGTGATTTTACTGTTCTCTTGATAGGTGACACTCTGATTTACTACATCGTTTTGTCTGTATAGAGGTCAACAGTTTAAGAAGTACTGGGACAAAGCTGCAGTGCGAGATGAAATGAAACAGTTCAAAATTAGATAATACTAACTAGACCTTGACAGCCCTATGGCGAGATGAAGTTCATTTCTGTGTATAAAGGCAGCATCGGTTTCATCTTCAGTTTTGTCAAAATAAGAGCCAGATCCTTATTTGGTTGTAGTTTTAATTTTTTTGGTTGAGGTTCAGTGATTTATATTGTCTGGCACTGTGCAGCTTGTGATACACAGTTTATTTATCTTTGCAGGAGGCAAAAAAGAGGACACGCAGAGGTGAGAATCTGTCCCTCTATCAGCACACTGCACCATGGTCATTGTGGGGATGAGCTGGTTCATAGTCTCCATTATGGCCAACGTATTTGAAAGGAAATTCTGCTTTGTGTTGCCACTTTAAACTCTTTCTTTTTTTTTCCTTTTTTTTTTTTTTTTTTTTTTACAGCACAGACTTCAAAATGCTTCTTTGAAACAACTGAAGAGTGAACTTTAATTCATGTTTTTTAAACAAAGGTTATATGAGACTTACAGAAGCCTCACAAAAGAAAAATATCAGCAAGAATTGCACACTACGTTTAGAGTGCTACTGACTTTCAAATTTCTCTACAGGTATTATTTCCCATGAATAGGAACAAAGAGCAAAAACAGTTAAAAAAGCATATTCAAATGTGTGCATAAAAAGGCATGGTAAATGAATACTGTTTAGTTTGCTGACATAATTACTGGAATGTAATTTTTATGAGTCGTAGAAATCTTGGCATTTTCACTGAACCAGATAATTAGACTCTGAATAGAACAGGGTCAGAATAATTAATACATCAAAACTAGATGAACTTTTTCTAATTATTTTTATTTAATCTCTATTATAATTATTGTTATACTCTGCTGAGCATGATTGCCTCATGTTCATAGATTTGAATGCTGTCTTATAGTTGCATCCTGGGACTTTGTGGAATATTAACAAACCGTGGCCTGGAGAAATTAGAATGGTGTCGTTTCATGATGGAATTCTAAATTGGAATTTTTCTATTTTTCTATGTAGTTGCACAAATTTTGCTTCAGTATCATAAAAAAAATAAATTTTAAAAACAAAGTCTTTTAGTTTATTTTTATATTAAAGGGGAACTTCTCATGGAGTTAAAAGCAAGGTCTTAATATGTGCCTCCCTCCCTTCCCCTTCTCACTCCTGCAACTATTTTCAGATCTCATAATTTTTTCTTTTGATTAGATATTTTTTTCTAATTGCATAGTTTCTCTTTGAGCTTTTGAAACATCAAAGTTAAGACTAGACTCCACAGACTGAATTCAAACAATCACTCAGAAGCATGGGGAATAAGGAGTGCTTCTGTAGTCAACGTCGGTGTAATTGAAGGCATGTGAGAGGTTTTAGTCTGCATTGTAGGGGTTTTTTTCTCTTTCTTTGGGAAGTGTAAACATTATATATAACCACAACAACTGCTATCAGTGGGACTGATTCAACCAGCCTTCTGACATCAGGTCTTCTGGACAGGACCTAGGGGTTGCTTTAATGGCTTGAAGATGTCTACACTCTATTATTCAACATGTACTGTGTCTAAGCAACAGAACACATGTAGCTGGAGCAGAGGTTGCAGTTTTAAAGTCGTGCCCTTTGCTTTAGATAGCAATAGTTTATGAACTTGGTGCAAAAGGATGCATGTTGAGTTACAGGGAGCTCTTGGTTGTCCACCAATTGTTTTTCTTTAATACCTAGTATATGGGCCTCATTTGTTCATTGAGGCTTGAACACAGTCACTGCAGGCTTGCATAAATATTGGTATATTGGTATAGCCATAAATAGAAGTAAGAGGGATACTCACTTTTGGACTTAAAATTTCTCACTATAGTTGACAATTGAGAGGTTTCTTTCGAAAGATTAGGGTTAAAATATGTATCAGCTTTTGCTTTCTGATACCTTCTATTTTCTAATATCTTTTATCATCATGAGTAGGAGGTATTAATAAGAAGGAATGATCTGTAAGGTGAAGGTTTTTTCACTTGACAAAGTCATTCCATAAATGCTGTGTTTAACTCAGCCATATTAGATTGGATCTTTCACATCAGCTCTAATGAAATCTTTATTTCTTCTATCCCACACATGATCTCCATGGGAGTAAAGACAATGTTTCCTCAGCTTTCTCTAGCTCAAGTTTTTTTGAAAGCAGAGCAACCTACTTTTTATCCCTCACCCACTCTTTGTCTCTAAACATGAATCCCAGCCCTTGTCAGATTACAAGTGCTGTGAATGAGCAGAGATACCTAAGAAGATAAGTGACCATCTTCCCTTTAAGGGATGTCCAAGACGACATTTTCTGTACCAAGAAGATCTGACTAATCTCTGTAGGATTTCATAACAGATAGTCAGCAGTCTGGGAAAGGAACCTGGCCTAATTTCCAGTGCAACCCTCATTCATTTAATGTCTTTACTGGTAGATCTCCAGCATACACAGTCTGTCTCCCAGGAGAAAGAATGCAAATGGCTGGAACTGGAA
The DNA here is from genome assembly GCF_037157495.1 of Lathamus discolor. NCBI lineage: Eukaryota > Metazoa > Chordata > Aves > Psittaciformes > Psittacidae > Lathamus > Lathamus discolor. The sequence continues at coordinate 1,690,698 of NC_088884.1, forward strand.
AAGCGATAAGGAGCAAACAATCAGACCAGGCTGAGTTTCATGCTAATTACACAGTAGTTCAGACTCTGTATTCTTCTCTAGCAGAGAGTACTAGAAGAACACAGTATAGTTTGCCATCATAACCTAGGCAGATACTGTTAACCTGTTAACCACACATATATAGTATGTCCAGAGATGTTGTGGATGCCCCATTGCTGGAATAGTTCAAGGCCAGGTTGGATGGATCTTGGAGCAACCTAATCTAGTGGAAGGTGTCCCTGCCTATGGCTGGATGATTGGAACTAGATGACCTTTACGGTCCCCCCCAGCCCAAACCTTTCTATCATTCTATGTTCTATGGTGGGTACCGCATTGGAGTAGACTAGGTAGGCTTGAGGCTAAACTCTTCCTCCTTAAATCATTTTAGTGGAGTCATTGTAATCTACTTCTGGTGTTTCCTTGCAAATAAGAGGAAGTATTTCCCCATCTTTTAGGCTACTGTGTAACACAGGCAATACCGAAAGCCCAGAGTTCATGTAAATAGAATATAGTCTGCTAAAAATGGCTTAGCCATTTGGGTACTGATGGAGACTTGCAAGTACAGCTCTGAACGGATCTCATTCTAAACTTACCATAGGTGAGTATCTAACCTATATTATTTTGCTAATCTCTTAGGAAAACTGCTGTAATTCCAAACCTTATATAGACCCAATCCTGAAAACTGTCACCCAGATGCCTAATCTCCTAGAGTCAAAAAGTTTACCACAAATACATTTTTGTATTGCTAGTCTTGCTAGACGATAGGAAAAAGCTGCCTACAAAATCTGTGAGATGGTCCTTCACCAACTGGAAAGCATTTTTCAGTCTCTTTCTCACATTGTTGCAAACAACCTTTTCCTCAAATAAAGCTGCATTTTCATCATTTTTGGGTGACCTAAAATAACTTACCTTTAAACTTGCACAATTCTGCACAGAAATCCATTTCCTTACAGCCTGCTCTCATGACTAAAGTTCTGGTCTGGGTCAGCTAATTTATGGTTGATATCAGTGAAAGGTCAAGCATCCTGGGTGTGGGAGGAGGAAAGAGTGAGTGTGTGGAGGAGGTGGGAGGAAAGAGGAAGGTTGCATTGAACTATGGATGGAACTGAGGGAAAACATTTAAGAAAACCAGATTAACAGGAAAAAGATTAGAAAAAAATAAAAAACCCAAACCAAAACTTCCCACAACATAGAAATAATAGGGGACAATGATACAGTCAGGTTTCTCATACACCTTTTCCATTCATTCATGCCATCACCAAGATTTCCCCCTTTCTTCTCACACCTCCTTGTCTGTTCCTCTTGAGTTGCCATGCTCACCTTGTTTCCACACCATTTCCCTTTTCCATATGCCTTAGCTCTTGATTTTGTGGAGCATATGAATTAACACTAAATCCTGTAACTGTTAAAAGTCCCTAAAGCCCTTTAAATGCTGAAACTATACAGTTAAATCCATCACCCACTGCTCTGCTTGCAATAAAACATAAGATTTTATAGACTGGAGTTAACAATATGATATCTAAATACCCACTGTAGGATGAAAACTATACCCAAGAAAGACTATATCTCCCTATTAACAGGGGATTTTAGATAACTCATTCACATGCAGAAGTTTACAAGGCATTCACCTAAAGTCAGATGACATGACTTCCCCAGTGAGTTATAAAAGATCTAATGTTTTTCTCAATTTCAGATTGTGTATACTTTCCTGTCTGAGAGTGAGAGGTGAAAGTGGTGTGCAATTTTGCTCTCTATACCTCTTTCCACTTCAGAGAGGACCTCATTTCACAAAATGAAGCATTTTACCTACAGTTTCCAGCATGGCATCCTAGAATTTTCTTTGAGGCACCATTTTGAGCAAGAGCAGATACTTAGGCACATATCCTCGAAGGTACTGTCTTCTTGTCCTTCCACTGTGCACTAGAAGGTTGATTGCTGCTGATTCATAAGATGGTGAATTACATCAGTTTTCCTTAGCCTTTTCCCCACTGTCATTATAAAGACTAGCTCACGACTCCATTTCCTCAGCTATCACTACTTCACATTTCCACACAGGAAGCAAAACAACACAGTGCAGGTCTGTGTCTACAGCCCAGAGTTATGGCTAGACCCCTAACATGAAGGAGTTGGGGCAGGAATCTCAGTTCTTCACAATGGTAGGTCAAAACAGAAATGAGTTTCCACGATGAAAACGATTTCCAAAGTACTGTGTACAATTCTGAGCCTCCAAACCAGGCAAGACATTGGTACGTTGGGGCAAGTTTAGCAGAAGGCCATGAGGATGGTCAGGGGCTGTAGCACTTGGCCAGTGATGACATGCTAAGGGTTGGCTTGGTGGGACCTGATAGGATCCTATCAATATCAAAGAGGATGTTACTGAGAAGATGAAGTCAGGATAATCATGGGAAATTATAGTGGGTGGACGAGGGACAAAAGTTGTAAATTTCAACAGAATAGAAATATATGAGGAGAACGGACATGAGGATTTTATTTTTTTTTCTCATTATGGGGATAGTGAAACACTGAAACAGGGACATGGGGAGGGTTTGAAATCTCTGTCCTTGAAGGTTTTCAAGACCAGGCAAACTGTTATGATCCTGCTCTGAGCAGAAAACTGGACTAGGGCTTTTCTGAGGTCCTTTCTCACCTGAATGACTCTATCATCTTACAAATAAAAGACAACTGTGGAGCTCTGACATCGATCTTCTGATTCATTATTGTCTTAGCCTGGACCTATAGAAAATAAAAACTTTCTTAGTTAGGCACACATAGAGAAGGCAATCTCCATTAAAATGACACAAAGCAACTGCTAATACTAACACAGTATCAACAGTATCTAACCATTGCACATTTTATGAAACATTCTAGCATGCTGCACTCTCCCTCAGTTGCAGCCAAAAAGCATCAGAAACAGTGGGATTCACATCATTTAAACTTGGACATTGGTCTTAGAGTCAGTGAGTGGAGCTACATGTTTGTAAAGCACAGCTCTCTTCTGACAGCGTAGGTTCATAAAATAGGTCAGGTGAATCCCACCACAGGCACGTCTACTTCTCTGCATTGATAACAGTGCCAATAATACAATGACTATGACTATCTGGCACTTCTAACAAGAAATGATGTTTTATTCCATGTCTTTGGAAACGTAAAATAGACTTATTGCAACTTTCAGATTTGCAAATTCATAGCTGATATTCTCCCTAATTCAGAACAGAAGAGCTAAAACTCCATCATAACAAGAAAATAGTATCTATAAGGTTCACATTTGACCTATTCTGTTTGAATGATTGCTACTTTTAATGACCAATAACACCAAACTTTCTGAATTAGAAATACAAAGATCTAAGCACCTTCTGTGATTAGACACAACTGAGACACCAATACCAAACAAGCAATGCAAAACTTCTGCTGTAAATATTTGATGCTGCTGTTTGCAATAGTATTTGTTGGTTGAGTTCCCAGGAACGTTATATGATAAGCATCCCTGTCTGCACTTGGAGCCTGTGGATCTGCTGCTTACCATCTGTATGAAGCTCAAAAACTTGATAAATTACAGGTCTGTAATTCACAGAGATTAAATGTTTGCCGCGTGATCCAAAACTGAGCACATAGCTTTGCAAATATATTATGTGTCACTGCATTGATCAGAAGAAAAATGAATAAGCCATAGAAAATCTTCCTGTCTCTTGCATAGAGGGTTCATTACTGTGAAGGTGGTGAGGCAGGTTGCCTCTGCGTAGGTTGCCCAGAGAAGCTGTGGCTATCCCATCACCTTCAGTGTTCAAGGCCACAGGGCTTTGAGTAACCCAGTCTACTGGAAGATGTGCCTGCCCATGGCAGGGTGTTGGAACTGAATGATCTCTAAGGTCTCATTCAATCCAAACCATTCTATGATTCTATGAATGAGAACGTGAGCGCAACTGATGTATAATTGGAGAGTATGGTCTTTTGAACAGCAAGAGAAGATTAAGGAAAAGGAAGACATTTGTAGGCTATAGTTCCTGAGTACAGCTAGTCCGTCTTGTGTTACTTGTGTGAGATGAGCAGAAGAGGACAGGAGCAAACTCCTATTGTGGGGAAAGCTGCTGTTGCCGACGTAAACCAGCCCAGTCAGCTGCTTCATCACACATGTGGCAGATGAGGCATATGAGGAGGTGATGGTGACATGCCAGCTCTCCTTTTCTGCACTCTCTCAATGCTAGAACAGCCCAAAGACTGCTCTGCCTCACGTATAGAAAACTGACAAAGCTCAGCAACTTACAATCCATACTGTGAGGGTCTCTGCCAACATTGCTAAAAGCACGAACATGGGAGAAAGTTGGGCAGTACTTATCCATTCTTTAAAAGATACTAAGTCTAATCTTGCTCTGGCAGACAGAAATGGAAAAGTTCTCAATAGCTTTGCTGGAAGAAAACCAGGTCCTCAGTGCTGCAGTCTTTTTACGGAAGATCACAGTGACTGGAGAGGAGTTAAAAAGTGTTAGTGACAAATGTAACCATTGCCATCCAGTGGTACCATGGGCTACTGCATATTTATGGAAAACCCCTCCTTGTACCGTATCACAGAAAACACATCTCACCCTTGTACAAGACTTCCACAGCACATAAGCATCATCTCAAGGCTTTAATAGAGCTGAAATATTGCTCAGGGTTTGAACTGGACATCTGCATATGGCTGAATATAGTATTTTGACCTTTTTCTCTTCTAAGATAGGGCAATCAAACTTGTTCCTTCTGCCCTCTTCTGCTGCAGAAATAAAACGTCTTTTATGCCTTGACTGCATTTGGACATAAGAAATCCTACTTCTATCTTTAGGCTATTAGAAATATAGGAACATGTAGTGAACGCATATAATTGACCTGAACTTTTCTTTCAAGTGAACAGAAAGCTCAGTAATTCCAATAATGAGTTCAAACAATCCCAATTTAATAATTTTCATATAAAGCTTTCTTCCTTTTCCCACCTCCTTTTCCACAGACGAAAGCGAAGTGATTAACGTATTTTAGTACTTTTATGAAGAATCTATTCCTTGCCCGTTGTTAAATAAATCTCCACTCAGGATGAGGAACATAAATAGAAACAGAGGTTTTTTTTTTCCCTACTGTAGGTTTAAGAAAAGTCCAATACGAAGTAAGGGGGGAGTAGCATAATACGGCAATTGAAAGCTATGGCTAAATCAGGAGAATGCTGTATACAGTAGCTGACTGTGATGTTTTTTGCATGGTATAAGTAATCCCAGTCAAACTGTGAGCTGCAGGTTGCTGCATGGAGTAAACCGTCGCTAGTAGTTTGATGTCTCTCTTGCTTATCGGCTGTACAAGTATAAACCACCTATAGACCTGAATGACCACCATATTTCATGCCATTTCCCTATCACTGTTATGGCAGTACATCCTAAACAAAGCTGACACCACTGTAAAGTTATAAAACAAGTGACACAAGATAGTGAATAAGGTTAATGCACCTCAACCAGGGATGAATTTGACCCTCTGGGCTATTTCATATTTATAAGATTTACAGTTGGCATCAGATTCGCTGGTGCACTATACTTGCATTGTAACAAGGAGGAAGAGCAGCTGTGAAACATCCAGATCAGTTGGGATGGAATTGTTTTGCTCATGAATTTGACCCTGGATGCCATATGGACAGGGAAGCTCGTTTGATTTTAGAAGCACTGCTGTGATAATGTTTTTTTTCAAATGTTGCATCTTCAGATGTTCAAGAGCGGCATTTACCTCCTGATCATGTGCTTTGAATGGGTGAGGCTTTTACATGGTGGTGACAGAAAGTCATCAAAATATAAACAGAAGCCAGGGTTTAGGTCCCATTTCTGATTGAGGTACCTAGCTTTGCATTTGTCTTAGATCTCCTGTGTCACGAGCAAAAAATCCCCAACATAAGCACCTGCAAAAAACAATCTTAAAAGTGTCTCTATTTCTCTATGGTCTACTAGAGAATTCAGTGTGACACCTGCTAATTGAGGCACTCCAGCTAATTGCCTAAAGTTAGGCATGATTCCGGGTCTGGGGGTATGAGCTTGTTGTTACAGAGACCTCTGCATTAACTCTGAGGGGTGACAGCACATCCCACTTGACAACATACCTCGTGCCACCTAGACAAACACCCTGTGTTCTGGATATAATAAGGAACCAGGATGAGCATGTTGTTGGAGAAATATTACGCGAACTTTATGATGGCTTTATAAACACTTAACTCTGTGAAAAATTATGGTAGTTTAAATATTTTGAAAATATCTATTTCTCAAATATTCCTGTTTTCAGAGATTTAATTTTGATACATATCCAGTTTGCCCATTTTGGCATTCAAATTCAGATATGTTTGTTTTAGCTTGTTCTTGAGAAAACATCAGACATTTAACATCCCCAAGAAAGATACTAAAGACTACTGAAGGAACAGGAAAAATTTCTGGTGAATAGGGGAAAAACTGAGAACTTTTGAGTCCAACTCTACCTCACCCATATTTGCTGTGGTCAATAAGGTTTGTCCTGTGGCAAAATTTGACAGAAACTCTAACAGAAGCTTGTTTGTACAAGGCAGAGTTTCCTTGAAAAAAAGGGAGAGACTGTGGAGTGATCAACAGACTATTCCAAATATTGCTGTTTTCCGTTCAAACCAGGTGCATCTTACCATGATTTCCCTAATAAAAAAGGTGTATGCATCCATCTGGCCTTACCAAAACAAAATGTTCTATAGCAATATTTGCCTGCCTCTGGGCAAAGGGTGAGATCGAGAATGAATTGCATGCAACTTGTTAATTACACATACGTTGCTCAATTGGAAATGAAAGAAATTTAAGAAACTATACCGAATAAGAGAAAGAACCTATATGTGTTCTATAGATCAACTGATAAAAAGGTAGATTCGGCTGATAAACTGCAGCTTTTAAAAATACCAGGTCAATACTAGCTACAACATGGTGAACCAAGTATTTAGAATACCTCTGGGATAGTTTCTCCTTATGACTAATAATGTTACCAAAATTCCCTAGAGGAATTTAAACAGGACTATGTGCAATTAGGAGGATATAAGCATGATATATATTTTGTCATGTCTGCTAACACTGTCCTAGTTCAACTATTTAATCAGTTTTAAATTTTATTGATGTAATGAAATCAATGTTAAGTTTGCATCAAGGATGAGAGGAACAAACACGTCATTTTGCAATAATTATGAAATTTTTAGAAGGTTGTGTACATCCTACATTGATGTAGCAGCCAGAGTTGTTATTTGCCCCTTCTTTTTCTTTTCTTTCCAGAAAAGACCATGAAGAAGTCTTGGTTTGTCCCCAGGTCTTATAATACTTCAGAGAGTTCGCATTAATGGAAGGTATAGGATACCTTCACTTGAATCTTTTGGGTCCTAGGTTGATCAGGTAGATATGAGTTTCCTGTAATTCACATGAGTAAGGACTGAGTGTAGTGTAATGTAGTCATTTTCACTTTGAATACCCATGTATTTTGATGTATAGAATGCATTTGTGTTTACATTTTGGAATAATAATTTTTTGACCTTTAAAAGAAAATTGAGGCATGAAACTCCAAGCTTCATAACTGTGATTAAAATAAACACACAAAGCGGATGGACATCAGCGTAACTCTCTTCTTACCTAACAAGGTAATCTCATCAAATTCTTTACTTTTGTATATATTAGTTTGCTGAAGTATACAAGGAAGTGGAAATTTCAATTTACATTTAAACAAATAAAAAAATCACTAGTCTCTTTCTTACCCTCTCTGTGCTGGTTGCAAGTTTAAAAGAAGTCACTTGTAGTATTATCTAGTATTAACTGTTGATGACTTAAAGTATGGTGAAGTTGGAAAAAATGTTGGTTCCTTGTGAGTGAGTTGTATTTGAATCAGCTGGAACTTGTAGTTCTAAAGAAAAAAAAAGGCAAGTAAATGAAACCAAAAGGAGCATACAAGCATGTGCCCGATGCCTGATTCATAAGCCAGTCTTAGGGGTTTTAGGGTCTGATTTATATTTTCCCATATTGCTTTCTGTAATGCTTGACATTCTGATTATAAAACCTGGCTGGGGAAAATGGAAAGTGAATAGACATGGGATTGAACATGCACATTTTTGGCTTATCTGTACTCCTATTTGGGAATGATGGTGGGATATATGTAATGCCCCACATAAATGTTCTTTCATGTTTTCAGGATGGCTACTTGACCTGATGTGCTTATGTAGATGTAGATATCTATGAGTGTATACGCTGGATGGGAAGGGTGTGGATTTTATGGTACTAGAACAAGCATCAGAGGTTTTACTTTCTACTCTGGGTCCACCATAGGTGACATTACTGGAGAAGCAATGCAACTCCTCTGTGCTCACATACATTTATAAAAGAGGAACATCCATGATTCTGTCTTTATCACCAACATTTATAGAGGACTATTTTTGTTGGTGTCTCCCTTAGGGAAATGTACTGTCAGTTTTCTAAAACACGTAAAAAATGTTTGTTTCTTTAGGTGGTAGTAAACAAAGGAATGAGAAATGTGTCGTTCATCCATCTTTTTCCCTCTTGAATTCTCCAACAGGATGAAAAGCAGAGCAGTAAGCTTAGCAACATCAACATGCTGCTTTTTGATTTGGCTGCTTCTGGTAACATTTTGTGTTACACACAATGTACACTCTAGCTAAAGTTCTCTGTGACACATGAGACTACTTAAAATGCCACCAAGTCTAAATGTACCTAGCAATCTCTGCCTATGTAAATTTTCTCTACAAGTTTTTGATCTCACCTTAGTTTTAGAGCATAATGTTTAAAAAGTTTGAAAATTCCGAGTTTAAAATGTTTAAAATATTTAAAAGTTCATCTACAGTTTAATTCAGAAAGGTGGTCAAGCACTTAAGTGTTACCAATGCAGTTTTGCACATTAAAGATGGAGTCATGTTAAACAGGTTAATGAACTGAAGATAAATGAATGTATCTGCCCCTGAAAGTCTCAGGTTCATAGAAACTAAGAATTTAGAGTTCGAAATGACTGTAGGATAATGCAACTCGACTTCCTTTAAAACAAAAGCTATCATACTTTGTCTAGTTGTTCCTGTACTGAGCCCAGATGTTTGGCCAACAAGTGCTTAGTGAGGGGACAAATGACTACTGCTGTTCTTTAAAGATCTGTATGATAGACTCAGATATCTGATTTTTGATATCTTTTTATATTGAAGAGAATTAATTGAAACTCTTGCCAAAAGTCAAGCTCATTTGTCACAGATTCTCCCACACTTGTCTATTAGCAGTCTTACTGAGTCACTTTCAAATAATCTGCCTCTTTTATGCATTATTTTTCTTTGTTTAGCTCTTCAATTCCATGTACTACTGGCCTTCTTTGGCAAGGTTTTTTGTGACTCTTCAGTTTTGTGTAGTGACATTTTTTTAATCCTCCTTCCTTTTCATTACCACCAGCCCACCCCTCATCTATGTCCCATAGTCCCAATTTGCCACTTGTGAAATGTGGGAACCAAAGAAAAAGATGGAAAGCAGCACTAGCATGTGAGCTGCAAAATAGACAGAAATCATTATCTTGCTTTGAAAACGAAGCTATTGTAATGATGCTGTTTTGCCTTCAGAGAAGCTTAATCATCTCAGTACTTGTCTATTTTCAAGTCCCTAGCCCAGTTTTGAAGACCTACTGTGACTATAAGGATGAGCAGTGGTTCTCAGAGAACTTGGACAATTTGAAAGAACTTCACTAATGAAGCCACTGTGGTGTGGAAAACAGCAGTGAGAATTGCTGGATAACATAACACAGGAAAGGGAGTATACTGGGAGAAGGGTTTGAAAGCCTATCAGAGAGTGAGGCGTACACTATTCCTGGACTTGAAGTTAAAAGAAACCGTGTCTCTTGATCCTCTAAGAGCCTTTGGAAACATTGTCACCTTATCCTATTGAAATTCTAGTTTGAAAGGAAATTAGGCAGCTTTTCAAATTAAAATTTGGCTAGGATACAGTTACTCATAAAACACGACCACTGAAAAGGCTATATTCCTTGTTTATTTATCCAAACGGAACAGTCCTGTCAAAAACACAAGTTGATGTCCACAGTCCAGTTCCTTCAACTCACTTCATTTGCTTTTTTACCAATCCAAGCAGTTAAGTGTCTGTAAGAAGAGAAGAGTCAGAAGCACAGGGTTTCCAACTGCTCTTCCTAGTGTCTGTAAGGCTAGCTGCTTCCGACCTCATGTGGTAGGACAGACACCTAAAGGAAAGCTTAGTCTCTGAATCTGCTCTCCTCGGCAACTGAATTCAAACCAGGATGCAATCAGCAACTTAAGCTATGTCCTCACTAAATACCTCACTGCATGTTATTCAAAGGTATGGTGTTATTTACGTGTTTATCTGACAGAAGAATCTGACTACGATAAGCAGTACTGTGTGGAGATTTTGCAACTAACTCAGGACCCCAAAGCAGTGGAACCACATTTTCATGACATACCACCAAACAGGTTAACTAGCCCAGGAACTAGCCATGGTGATGTAATCCTACTGCTTTTCCAGCCTATGTTGTCACACCTGCTTCTTCACAAGTAATTTGGTTACCTTTAAAAGCCTTGCATAATGTAGTTATCTGAAAAGATTGATGGTAAGAGACAGCACATTTAATTTTTGCCAACTGTATTCCTGAGGTCAATGGAGAAAACCAAAAGCCCTGCAGGAAACTAAACCCATCATTAAGTTGGCATTAAATGTAAGTGGGGACTATCCTCTTATGGAAATACCTATCTCTTTCACTTGACTATAGGGTGTCCTAGTTGACCAGCTGGGACCAGACCAATAGTTAGATAAGGTTAAGGAAGGTGAGTCCCAACCCCAGGGTGGATGTTAAACCAGAAAAATACCAGTTTTCCTTTCCTAGCTCATTGCACTTGCTGAGCCAATATAAGCCATTCCAAAAAGTGAATTTTGCCAGTATAAGCAGTGTCCACATAAAGAGATTTTTGTTAGAACAGCTATCTCTATAAAACTGCTAAGTGTAGATGAGACTTTATTTGTTTTATTTGGTTTCACAACATTCTGTATGGGTTTTACTGTTATTAGAAACAACCTGGAGATTTTGCCACGGTCTATGAATTTGGAAAAGGTTGTTTTTAGTGGTGTCAAGGCACGTAATTGTCTTGACAACAGAAGCCAAATATACTTGTTTAACAAGCAAGTATACAGTAAGTATTTCCTATATTAATCACCCAAATTCAGCAACTGGGTTATTTTTCCAAAGTCCAAATTCTCTGTTTAGTTTGTTCTTGAGCTTTTGAGCCTATGATCTTTGTGTGCCCCCTACCTTTGAAGGGGAGGGAAGGTATTCAATCATGCCCCTTCAGTGCTTAATCACAACTTTAATATGGTTTCCTTCCTGGTTGGTCGTGGCACATATTGAATTAGGAAGCAATCCTGTCCCAGATCCACAAACATACTGCCAACCTTATTTCCTCCACTTAATGTAATCCAGTCTAGGCCTGGATAATTGAAGGCTTTTGTTACTCCCACCATGCCCTTTTCACATGCTTCTTATATGTACAGTATATAAGTCATTTCTTAGCCCAGTTGTTCTCTCAAAACAGGTGGTCTATATTATATTCCTTTGGGGTCTGACTCTGCTTTCATTTACCTCGTCATAAATCAGGAATAGCTCCACCAAACTCAATGGTTTTATGTCAGTGTAAAACTGACGTAAATGAAAGAAAAGAATTTAACATTATTTCCTGCTACTGTTCTTTCTGCAGGAGGTGGACTCAAAAGGAAACCCTAATATGTGGTATAGCCTTTATCTTGCTTTTATGTTTCTGTTGGGGGCCCTTCATTTTATAAATTGTCTTCACTGCTGGGTGAACCAATCTGAAATGACTGAAAGGTCTGTTCATCAGTAAAAGCTGAGTCTGTCTTCTGAATGGAATATGCCTATAGGATCCAGGAGCTTTACTCCTACTTACTGTATAGAAAATTGATGCACAGCCATACTTCTATTATTTAATGTCTAGAGTCCTTCCTCTCTCCATTTTTATGAAATGGAGAAAATGATTGCTAAAGACAGAAAACTGTAGTACTTGAGTAAATCACTGAGCCTGACATTGATTTTAATGGGTCCAAGATTCAACCATCAACACTTATTACAGAGCTATGAATCACCTCATTGAACCAGGTCTAGTCTTGTAGCCAGTCTCTTCACAGTTTAATTTCCTGTACTAACCATAATCTGGAGGAGGCGATATTTGGTGATATTTAAAAGAAAGACAGAGATAAAAAATCTTACCCAGACACTTTCTGTGTTCACTTTAGTTCCATTTTTTCATTTTATCAGGTTGATCCATCCTTTCATTCATCAGTAGAAGTCCCATAGCAATCTTCTTTGCAAAGCGGCCAAGCAAGCAGGACCGAATAACATCTGGAATATTTTTTCCTCATTGGAAATTACTGAGAACAGAATCAGAATACATTTTTCTAAAGTTTAGAGTGTGTGGATAGCAAGGAAATTGTAAATGACAGATTCTAAACAGTATGATTATAGGGTTTTTTTTCTTTTTTTAATAAGCTAATTCAATCAGTATCAGGATAGGGTGGGGTAAAGGGAGGCAGGGGTCAGTTCATTGGAAAGAAACTCTTCTTTACTTGCTATAAAAAGTGTTAGATTTGCCACCTAACTTTTCTTTTTTACTTTTTCTTTCTAATTTGTGAACAGCTAAGAAAAAACAGTGTCATAAATACTTATTTTCCAAAATTTGCAGAGAATGCTACTGTGAATGCAATATTTCTGTTTCTGTAACGTTACTGCATTTCTCTTCTCAAAACAGAGTATTTTTCATTTTGAAGAGCTGTTCTTATTTAGTATTTAGCAAATCACAGCTTCAAAATGAAAGTGCCCTTACTAAGAGGATTCAGTCATCAAAATGAGAAAAATTAAAAGAGACTGAAAAAGTTAAATGGCATAGTTAGGAAGACTAACTTATGTCGGCAACTGCTCATCAAACCAAGAGTGGTGTTTTCTGTCCTCCAAAGGCAATCTTTCATTCATGTCTGTGCTAAACACCTCTGTAGTTCGTACTTCAGTCCTGTTAGAATCTGTCATCTAAACATTTCCCCTCTCTGTTCTCCAGGGAATACAATACTTTAAATGTTCTCTTACCATCATTAGAACAAACCTACAAAATGGGGCACTGATACTGCTTAATAAATATGGTGGCACCATCCTTCTGCTGTTATAAAGCATCTCAGAAATTAAGCTCACACCAAGAAATGCTTGACTCAGTTTAATAGATTGTTCATATAATCACTTTTAAGCTCCTGTCCACAGGTTCCATCAGTTCAGTCTCCTTTTGAAGTTGTTCCCCTGCACAAGAAATAATCAAGGAGATACACAGTGGTCAGGACACATACTGAGGAGACAGTACAAGTTCTGAGTCCTGCTTCAGCAGCTAGATATGCATTTTATGTTAAATAATGAATGGGGAAAAAACATATTTCCTTTTCTCTTCGAAGGAAATCTTTTTCATGCCAATTGTTTAATCAAGCCAAAATACTCTATATGTGTGTTTGAATCCTCTTGGACTTTGAAGAAACTGAAACATAAACTCCCACATTGTGTGCATATTCTCCAATTGTTTTCTTATGCTATGAAAAGGCAAATGATTTTTCAGAATGGCAACTACAACTGCATCTCAAAAGAAAAGTGCAATCCCCTCTCTGCTTTTGAGATAAATGGTTGAAGCAGTAAGGCCCAACACAGATTTTATGGTGCTGACTGAACTAGAAGTAAGACAAATTTGCTTTTTACATAATGTGGTTATGTATTAATTTCTAATGTATACCTTAATTAGGTATAATGTCTTGAAGTACTCTAGACTTTGCCAATATATAAGTATGCACATGTTCAAACACATACTTTGGTTTTGAGACATAAAATTGTACACACAGATGGCCGTTATAACATTGGACCACTCAGTCTCAATGTTGTTATCCTGCCCTCCAGAGAAAAACCTCATTATTGAATGGATGAAATGATTTAAAATGAAGTCAGTACCTACATCCCTTACCTCCCTATTCTCACAACATGAAGGAGAATATTTTGTTTATCCACCACCATTACTCATAGCTAGGTAGAAACACCCTTGTGAGACCAGGAGGGCTGATTCCCATCTCACTTGCCCCAGTTCAACACCATTTCAGACTGCAAGAGCTGCACCTAGTCAGACTGGTATAAATGAGGCAAAAGCTTTCTTTGGTTAGCCTGGAGGAACCCAAGAGGACCCTCACTGGCAAACATTTGTCACGAACATAAATAGCAGAAGGGTTGTACAGATCATCTAACTCTTTCAAGCCCTCCCAGTGGTGTGGCTTTTGTGGGTGAGATCTTCAGGTTTAGGCCCATGAGCACATTTGTTTCATCAGGGTATGAGTATGAAAACAAGGACATGAAAAGCAGTGGGCAAGATGGCTGGGTGTGAACCACACCAGAAGTCCAGGCAGGTTGCTGCCGCCCAGCACATTGCTCTCTGCTTGGGTTAGGTTAACTAGTAAGTGAAGTGTGATGTGAGTCAGCCTCAGGACTTGTCCAAACATTTCCAAAAGCCTGCAAGAAACATTTCTGAGATGGGACCGGCTCGCAGTGGGAGCGGGGGAGTTGGAAGGGAAGTGCATACATGGTGCAAACGGGTGGCAGTCATGCAAAACCTTAACTTCTCACCGGGCAGTGACCTTAGTATGTTTTCATGTTTATCTAAAAAGATAAAAGGTATGTGATTGCTCAGGAATGAAAACACGGGTAACATTCAAACAGGGGAAAGCAGAAACAGCAGTTTAAGAGGCAGGGAAATGTAAACCAGCACTGAGAAACATTTGACTTTGCCTTTTTTTTCTTGCGCTGTAGAGGTCATGGCTGCATTGTATTGAAACAAATAGGAATGACCGAGCAGAAGGTTTTGATAATGTAGAGCAGAGCTCTTCTAGGGATACTTCTTGCTGTCAGAATTTGTAAGATCCTAGAGCTAACAGTATAAATATGACCAGGGTGAACAGCTTCAGATTTTTCTAATTGCAAAGGAGGATTCGAGTTCAAGATTTCCCAAATGAAAGAGGCAACAAGAGCCAGAGTTTGTGATCGTGTCTTCTTTTTTGCATATGGCCCAAGGAAAACCATATGTTTCTTGAGAATTTTCAGCTCCTTCAGCTTCTTTACAAACGCCAGATAAAGCCATGACAGTAAATACTTTCAGGCAAACATAAAATAAATGAGATTAAGGTATAAAACTGTTGGAGGGAGTGTTTTGTTTAAAAACATGAAGGCAGGTTCTGAGTGGATGTAAATTAAGGTCGCCCCAGTGAAAAACAACAATTTACATGAGGTGGATCGAGCCTGTGATGTTTCTGAGGTATTGCCTTTATACATATCTGATTTGATTAAACTGCTAGCAAAGCAGACTCCCTGTGTACAGACACAGACAGCACGCTGCTCAGACAAAGGTTCTGATTCTTATCTTGCACCAGTTTCACACTGGTGCAACCCCATTGCTACCAGCCATTTTGCTGATGGTCTGCTCTCGACGGTCGGACTTGTGACAGCCTCGGGCCCTACGTTTCTCCTCAAAAACTGGCAGAGAGAAAAATTGCAAAGAGGGGGAAAAAGGATCAATTTTTCATTTGACACCGAGTGAATCATTACTTCCTTCTGGGATGTAGTACCTTTTCCCACTGTTGGCTCCATTTCCCATAATGCCCTTGACCTCGGAGGTCACCTGTCATTGGAAGATGAAGCTCTGAATAAACAGAGAAGACCCTGTGGTGTCTCTTATCTCTCTGTTTTGCCTCAAATCTCCGGGCGGAGTTTTAAATTATTCATCCACTAGTGCTCTCTGCGAGTTACACGTCTCCGTCACCTACCCCCCCTTTGCTTGCCCATTTGTGAGTGAAGGCGGTATCCTTGGGAACCTTATCAGAGATCACAGATTCAGGCTCCAGAAATGAAATAAAAGAGGAAATTGGCTGTATTAGCATAAGAGGAGTCAGCCTGGAGTTGAATACACACATCACCCAGAAGCACCACTGGCTTCTCTTATCAGTAACGTCTGATCACCACTTCTTTATACACACAGGCACACAGGCACACATGCACCACACACATGCACACACACACACTCCACTCTTTAATTCCACCCAGCCCATTCCTTTGTTCCAGCTCATATGAGGGAACACATGAAATAAGGTCAGATGGCATGAGTTTCCTGAAGCGGTTTTCAACACTCAAGTTCTCCTAGGTAAAAGAGCAGAAAAGAGCATAAACAGAAAGTAATTTGCTTTTTTTCTTCCAAAAATTATGATAATCCTGTAGCCTCCACTGGGGGGAAAAAAAGTCAGGATAAAGATTTCAGATAGGGAGGTTCTGTTATTAGTTCAAGTATGATTCCTAAACCAATCTCTCTGTTTATCTCTCTCTCCCCAGTGTCTCAACAATAGCACATAAACATGGTTTATGAGGGTTTTTTCTGAATATAAAAATCTGATAGCCATATAACATAATTGGACACATTTTTGCAAATTAATACAATTAATAATTTTGATATTTAGAGGTACAGATTTGTGTAATTGAAACAAATTATCCTCCCGTTCTTCCTTTACATGGAGATGTTATCTTTCATACACAGTTTTGGCAAACATTATACATTTTTTCTTCCAAATCAGAAAAACTGCATTGGAAAGGGAAAATATTGTTTTATATACTTGAAGGGATAAGGAATTGGTATTTTTGAATTCTGCCTTCCCTATGTTTGATGGAACATTATGGTATGTGTGGCTCCATATTTCGCTGTGAGTAGCTTTTAGAGATGTACATTTTCTTAGAGCTGATGTTGATAGGGTAGCAGCTGCTGCCCTCCTTGCTATTGAATGTGGAAACTGGATGAAAAACAAGATCAGAGGGAGCTGACTCTACAGACAGGGGAAAACATGCCCTGTGAGATCAACTTTGCTCGTATTTTAGGATGTGTTTTTTTCTCCATCTTGTGAAAAATAACAGAAATAAATTTCCCTTTGGCTGAGAGTTGTGATTTTGTTAGTATCCAATATGGTAATTTCCATGCACAGTTTTATTTATGGCAATATCACCATATCTCTACAAAATGAATCTTCGTTGTCTAATGGATATTGCCAACATCACATAGTAAACATGCATCGGCTTTACACAGTACAAGTGGTGGCCTAAATTCTATTCCTCTTGGTTAAGCAGAGCTTTAACTGAAAAAAAAGTACACCTTTACCTTCATTTTAATGATGGAAGCAAGATGGAATCTTGTGGGATTTGGACAAAAAATGCTAATGAAAACAAAATTAGTAGTTGTAATGGCTCCAATTCTCTTAGTGTTTTTTATGCTGGAGTTGTTACTTTTGTACATATAATAAAAAAAAGATTTCTATTGGCTTCATTCATGTTGCTATGGATAAAAGATGACTATTCAATAATCCTTTCCCTATGCTCAAATAGTGCCATGAATACCTAGGAATATCAGAATAATTTCCTCTTAGATCTGTGCAAAGTCTTCCTGACTGCCAGAGTAACAACTATATATGCTTATAGGTCTTTGACAATATTCAGCGGCAGGGATTGTACTTACATAAAGAACCAACTTTGACTGGACTCTGAGTAGGAGGCATGATGTACTAGTTTGTAACCATATGCAGGACTGATGCCAAATTATTCCATTAAATGACTCTGTGGATCTACTGAAGTTGTTGTCAAAACAGCCATTGACCTCAGAAAAGCCAGGAGTACACCCTTAATATCTACCTCTCTGCTATTGCTGTATTCATCGATGTAGGAGGTCATGGTATCACAAGAAAGTAGCTAAGAGGAAGATGAGTGTGATTAGAGTTATAGGGTTCATTTTTGGTTGTAACATGCAAATCTTCTTCAGTTCCTTATTTGAATACGTTGGGCTAATCTGACCAAGAGAAAAGCATCTGTTTGCAGTGCCAACAACAGAAAATGAGAAGTGTGATCACAACTTCTATTTGTGACATATCTGGAGGTTGAAAATGCACACCTATTTATTAATCCAGAGGTTTTACAGATGCTAAATATTTACAGCAGTAAAGAAAGCTGAAAGCATGATGACTTCTGTTAAATAAGGTTAGACTTGTTTATTTACTAACTCAGCCCATCTAAATGAATGGAGTTGATGTAGGCATCCTGTACAGTCAATGGAGTTAAATCTCAGTTGGGTCAGTCATATCTTGGAAGTACTTGACTGTGTTCATGAACTGCAAAGTGAAATTGGTAGGAAAAAATTCTCCTCATTACCTTTCAGTCCATTGGACAGAATGAAGATGGGCCAGAGATCCTAAACTGTAAAGGTAACACTGCGAAGCTATCAGTAGAAGTACGGTTTGAACCCAAAACTTAGTAATATATAATGGGGTGTGTGTATAACAGATGTTTTGCTACATTTTAATAATTCAATTATCTTATAAATTAACTTTCTTTTTTAGTCTTTTCCTGTGGGAAATTTACGACAGAATCAAGGGTATATCATAGACAATAAGAGCAGTTCTCCCTTTGCATGAAGTGACTAGATGCTAGGCATTTCTCAGTCATCATGATCAGCATTTCGTCACTGGGCTTAGTGAAGGTTGGATGAAGTCTTGTGTGGGATAGTTTAGTGTGAGGTGTCCCTGCCCATGGCAAGGGGGTTGGAACTGGATGATCTTGAGGTCCTTTCCAACCCGAACTATTCTATGATTCTATGATTCTATGATTAGTGAAAACAAAATTTAAACTGTGTAGATATTCCTGAGGTCAGTAAGAGCTTCCCAGGTAAGAGATTCTTTCCTTAGTCCAGACTTTCTGGTATTCCTTGCTGATAGAGTTATGACACTGATTAACTTTCTTCTAAGGTATAAGAAATCCCATAGACTATGAGACTGGGGAGTACCACCATTTCTGTTTAACCCGGTGTGGCAGCACCATGCGGGGAAATTTGCAAACCCATGCCATGTAGCTGGGCTCTGTTCAAGGCATAATATGCTAAAGATTTCACCTACTAAGTCATTTTGGCTTATTAAATATGACTTTAATGAAAAGATATTTGCAGAACAGCTTACAGTGCTTGTGGATTTAATGGAAAAGTGCTTCACTTCATGTGACTTAAGTGAGAGTTTTTCTGTTTAGATAATGTTTCTCTCTTAAAAGACATCATTCCTTTTAACCCTTGGAGATGCCAAGGTTTTCCTCATTACAAGTTTCCTGATTGTTCACACACAAGTTTTTTACACGTACATATTGCATTCTGTAGCAAATTGGGACCTTTAAGAGCAGAAGTACCATGTAATCTGTAATTCTATGGTACTAGATGTTCTAAGTAGCTACCTTAAATAGACTGCGCTGTACTTGTCATGCCTGAGGCAACTCTTCTCCAAGCCTCTGACTTCCCTGCAAATCCAAGCTATTTCCATGTACTTGCTCTGTATAACTCCTATGGTCAAGCTTTCTTTCTTTTCCTGACCTGCAGAACAAGAGATGTGTCTATTTTTTTTAACAGAAGGCAAAATCACATATTCATATATTCAATCATGTATTCAATCACATATTAGTTTGGGACTCAGTGTGATGGACATGTACTTAAAGGTAAACCTTAAGCCAGCCTTCAACAGGGCTCTACAAAGTGTTCTTATGTCAGTCTACAATTACCTGCATGAGTCAGCACGGTACATCTGCACTTACTGTGTAAGAAGTGCCTGCTTATCTTAGCACCATCTGAGAAAAACGGATGGCGATCTGGAGGGGCAGAAAGCTGTGATCTCCCCTTTCTGCAATATATGTAACATATTGTGACAAGTCTGCCATCTAGTATTTACCTCATGGAGGAAATAAGAGCCTGATTAACTAAGACAGTTTCTTTACCCACGTTTTGGAAATTGGTGTAATGAAACATTACAGCAAATTTGCATGGGCCTGCAGATCATGAACTCAGAACATCATAGAATCATAGAATCATAGAATAGTTAGGGTTGGAAAGGACCTCAAGATCATCCAGTTCCAACCCCCCTGCCATGGACAGGGACACCTCACACTAAACCATCCCACACAAGGCTTCATCTAACTTGGCCTTGAACACCGCCAGGGATGGAGCACTCACAACCTCCCTGGGCAACAAATTCCAGTGTCTCACCACCCTAACAAGAAAGAATTTCCTCCTTATATCCAATCTAAACTTCCCCTGTTTAAGTTTTAACCCATTGTCCCTTGTCCTGTCACTACAGTCCCTGATGAAGAGTCCCTCCACAGCATCCCTATAGGCCCCCTTCAGGTACTGGAAGGCTGTTCTGAGGTCTCCACGCAGCCTTCTCTTCTCCAGGCTGAACAGCCCCAACTTCCTCAGCCTATCTTCATACAGGAGGTGCTCCAGTCCCCTGATCATCCTCGTGGCCTCCTCTGGACTTGTTCCAGCAGTTCCATGTCCTTTTTATGTTGAGGACACCAGAACTGCACACAATGCTCCAGGTGAGGTCTCACAAGAGCAGAGTAGAGGGGCAGGATCACCTCCTTCGCCCTGCTGGTCACACTCCTTTTGATGCAGCCCCGGATGCGGTTGGTTTCTGGGCTGCGAGCGCACACTGAAGCTGGCTCATATTCATTTTCTCATCGACCAGCACCCCCAAGTCCTTCTCCGCAGGGCTGCTCTGAATCTCTTCTCTGCCCAGCCTGTAGCTGTGCCTGGGATTGCTGCTACCCAGGTGTAGGACCTTGCACTTGTCGTGGTTGAACTTCATAAGGTTGGCATCAGCCCACCTTACAAGCGTGTCAAGGTCCCTCTGGATGGCATCCCTTCCCTCCAGCGTATCAACCGGACCACACAGCTTGGTGTCATCGGCAAACTTGCTGAGGGCACACTCAATCCCACTGTCCATGTCAGCGATGAAGATGTTAAACAAGACCGGTCCCAACATCCTACTGGTATCCTACTGTTATCCTACTGATAACAAACCTCACTCTGCAGGATTTCTAAATTCGGAATACCTGGTGTCTTTTGAAATCTCCCCCACCTCTTGGATGTATTCCCATGCGGGCACGGCCATTGCTTTGGAATCTGATTTATACTTTTTGCATGTACCATTCTCAAAGCGGAGGGCAGAAGCTGGCAGTTGAAGTTTGCATTTCTCAACATTTGACATGTTTATGTGAATAAGCATGCCAAAATATCCTTTTTTGTCTTCTATTGGTAAAAATTGATTAGCAAATACATGCAGTTTGTCACTCATGCAAGACAGTGATATATTATGCCTATTTTATATGAGAGTGAGCAGAGGCACAAAAGACATTTTGGTAACGTGGTCAAAGCCATGCTCTTTACTTGAAGCTGAATCTCAGAGTTCCTGTTTTGATACTATTCTAATCATCATCTGGCTTTTGCATTTTGGTACTGTCAGGGGATGGTATCTAAGAGCTCTCTTTTCCAGGGGGACCAAGATCTGCATCTATGCTATGAATCACACAGCAGAAACATGGATACAAAACAAAGAAAGTCCATTAAGCTCTCCAGAGATGATCATCTTTATATTTCTATTTCTTAATAAAGGCTTAAATGATTTCCCTTTGCTTCAAAGATACAGATGCCCAGTTTCTTATCTGAATCATGTCCTTTCATGAGACTGAAAGAGCATCAGCATGTTACTTCTGGAAAGGCCCACACATGCCTACATAACCATTCCATTTCTGGGAAAAACGGATTTATAATTACCGCTGTGCAAGGCCAATTTGGTGTTGGAGCAGTTTAGAAGGTGCATCAGAGCTTTGTTTTCATGTACGAGAACCTACCCCTGCTGTTTTACTTTGGGCTGCAAATAATCTCACTGCAGTCATAAACAGAGTATGCATTCTCCCTCTCCCTCAATTAACAGCTTGTACTCAGACATGCAATCATAGAATCATAGAATCATAGAATCATTTCCTATAAGGAGCCTTTAGCCCACAAACTGCATTTCAAGAGCATTTCAGACACAGTCCTACAAAAGAGGCTTTACAGATGGGACTTCATCAATGAATACAAATTTGGAAAATCAGCATTTTGCTAGGGGGGCGAAATTTCCATGTTCAATAATTTGGGTAACACACACTATCTTATACTACCTGTGATCATCTTTGGAGGTGTAGAGGACTATATGCAAAAGACCGAAGAGAAGCCTTTCTCCTCCTAGAGAACTCTGATCAGCTTTTTGGATGGCAATGGATTTCAGTTGCTATTAATTTGGATGGGATTCAGACCAATGTAGCAAGCAAAGTGGTCTTGTCTAAACTAGTCATGGAAATCAGGTTCTGTATCCGGTCCTATTCTTCCACTAAGAAATTTAATAGGATAAAAGATATTACAGATTTTTCTGTATTCAGATTTTACTTGGGTTACAATTTCCTTGTTATGTGCCAAACTAGGACTTTGTAGCTCTGATTAAAGAGAGAGCTTAGAGTGTAGTCAGGTGAATTTTACTCAATATAGGAACACATCTCCAGCTATCTAACATAGCCATCTCTGTAGGGGCGAGGCCACCACTTGTTCCTTCATTCCAACATTTTACATTTCCCAAACCTCCCACCAATGAGAGGCAATTTATGCATCGGCTTAAGAGAGCACACTGTCTTCCTAAGTGCCACCCCAGAATGCTGCTTTAGGTTCCAAAAACAAGCGTACATTGGATTTCATTATTTAATACTGCTGTGGTGGGATTTTTTTTTGCAGGGGTTTGGTTGGGTTTTGGTTGCTTTGTTGGGTTCTCTTAGCAGCAACAGGGGTCATTTGAAAACACACACCTCATGAGCTCTTCATGTGCATGTACTGGGTACCAAAGCAAGCAGAATTCTTATACAACTGTAACTGTTTGTTACACTTGATCCCAAAGCTCTCCAATATTTTTCCTCTGATGCGAAATGTATAATTTCTTTAAGGAGTTTTCCTAATTGCTCTGAGAACCTTAGTTTTCTACAGTGACTATATGGCAGACCATAAGGAAAAGTAGAGAAGTAAATCTGTCCAGGTGAGTTGACATAGTTCTAGCTATTTAACAAGGACAGGTTAATTGGGTAACTCAAGCTGGATTGTTGTGAATGTACCCCTTTTAGTGCAAGACAAGATACCAGATGATTGTATGTACCGTAATACAGCGATGGCAATTCAGCATAGCATGGTGATTTTCTCATTGGGTCAGATTATTTCCTTTCTCTAATAAGCAAACAGTGGACACCTGAAGTTTACAAATTTATAGATAAAAGGATTTGCCTGCTGCAGCTTGGTATCATAAACTAAAAGCAGAACTGGTTTTGATTCCTGGTTAAAAAAAAGAGTAAAAAAAGAAATAAGCATAATGTTTATATCTTGAAGTAGGAAAGTATCTTCTAAAAGTATTAAATGTACTGACAAGGATGTTTCTATGAAATCAGTAGGGTGTTTTACGGGTGATACTTCTGCATTCTTTGGCACTGCAAAAAATAATGATTAATTAGCTGTATTATCTTAGTGCTAAACATATGAGGTTCTGCATTAACTGGAAAAAAAAATGTGCATTTTTCACTTAAGTTCAGAAACCATATCCTGCAAACCACTTTTATTTTACATTAGCTGTGATTGCTGTCCTAAGAAAGCTATATTGGTTTACGTTAGGCTGTCTCCAGTGTGTGATTCAGGCCTTACAGGTAAGTAAAGTCCACACTGATTTTAAGGGCATAATTACCAAACAACAATAAAATATGCAGTTATTGTTGAAATTCACAGCTCTCACCGCTATTCAATCTTTACTATATTCAATCAGAAAAATATGGAAGTGCAGATACCCAGGCCACCCTGAAAAAAAACTCATTTAAAACGGGACTTTGGAACACTTACAAAGAAAGAAAAAAGAAAGAGAAAAGAGAAAGGAAGACTTGTTTCTTTTCACCCACAATGCTGATGTCTGTTTCTGCTTGCTTCTTTCACACCAATGCATAATGTCTTTGGACGCTTATCACAATAGCCCCCTTGGTAAATGAATATTTTTATTGCAGTAGCCTTTGGAACTTTAACAAAGAAAGATGGGTAGATTCCCACCCACAACATTAAAGTTTTCCTATTCACTGACACCAAACCATGTTCTAATGTTTAAACAAACCCAAATGCTTGGGAAAATTTAGATTTGACCTCTGTGTGCATGTTAAACAGTTTACATTACAGCAAACTCTAGTTTTCCCTAATGTGCATAGCACTTTGGAACTTTGTCAAAACGGAACAGTTTCAAAGCTGCATGATCTTCACCCGGGGGCCTAATTGTAGCAGCATAAAAAGTATTTCTTTCTTTACTTTTTTCCTCCTTTCTATGATTTTTTTTTTCCTTATAAAGCTGAATTTGAAGCTGGGTACTCTACAAAAAAAGCTTATGAAGTTGATAAATGTTTACCTCCCAGTCCAACAACCCTAAAACTTCCATCATAGAAATTCAGAGCAAAGGTCAGAAGGAGAAAAAACATACTTGAAGAAGTATGACAAGCCAAGTTTTATTCTACTTGAAAAGCCAGCTTTTAAAAGTTCTTTTCCTTTCATACTGGTTGTTTGAAAAGAGATCTGAAGAAAAGTTGAAATCCCCATGTAAATGCATATATTTTCAAATGAGAGGGTACCTATGCAGATGCATATTAAGCCGCATCTAGCTTTGGTGGGCAAGCCACGTTTGAAGAACATTCCCAATGCAGTTGACGCTCATGTAATTTTTGAGTCCCCATTGAAGTTCATTTGCATCAAATTGAAATGAATATATAAAAATTAGATGCTTAATTTGCGGTTGCCAGTGGCATAAGAAATATGCATATGTGTTATTTTCTTGCCAAGCAAAACACTTTTACAGTAAATGTTATATCTGTGTAGCTCTAAAATGTATTGTTTATTCCAAGATTTATGCTATAATACTGGATTAAGTACTACATTATATCTTACTGAATGGCTGGTGGCTTAGGTACTCAGAATATTGTTGGTCCAATCTAGACAATTTACCAGCGATCACATATATATTTGTGCAGTTTAAACATAAGCATCAGTGAAAATGCACAAACTTTGCAAAACCTTTTTAGTGTTAATATGAGCATCCTAAAACCAAGACAATCTAGTAAAGGATTAATGTAGGGAAATCGTAGATTTCTGCATGTAGCTATGCAGGCATGGAACATAATATACATAAATTGAGCAGTCCAATTTATGTTCCCATTTTTTCTAACATAACTCTGTTATTTTTTTCAGGGTCTTTCTTGTTTAACACTTCTAAATCCGGGCAGTGAGGGAAAGGACTAGGGAGAACCGGCCTTGGGTGCTCTACAATTTTCTACAGAGAGGTATTGCAATCTTTCTTTCATCTGATTAATTGCATGGATGGAGATATTTCAGTTCATCTTATAAAATTAAATCCAGCAAAGATTATTGGATATGCTTGCAGAGTTAATTCAAAATTTCAGTCATCCAAAATGTATCAGCTTCAGTGTGCTCCTACAAATCAAATGCAAATAATATACAGCTCCTTGGTCAAATCCTCAAGTGGGGAAAATCAGCTAATCTGATCTGTATTAACAGAGGATGGGATCTCTGGTTTAATCTGTGACAGGATTTTCTGAACAAACATTTTCCAAGTGTAATATTTAAGATCCTGAGAACTTACAAAATGCTTCATAATGTGAAGATTCCCTGAAAATTCAAGCATACATCTCAAACTGCGATTTGAGACTTGAGGGACACGAAGTTAAACTCTTTACAGCACACTCTGAATATTTATAGGAGGGGATTTCACAACTACAGCTCCACAACATATTAAGCACTTGCAGCTACTGTTACTGCCAGAAATGAGGGTCAGGGATTTTGTTTCATGTTAGGGGATCTCATGTCATGTGTAAATGCTTCAGATAGAGTGCATATGATACTTTTATCCATTAACTGAGAGGTCTGACCAGACTTTTCAGTATGTCAGATTCTTAAGACTGATTATTTAGCATTTACCAATCCAGATGTACTGTATTAGTTTCAAACAGAAAAACTCAGTGTCTATGATATTCATCTTCTCTCACCCCCAACAAAGGTTAAAGAAATGTACAAAGTCATTAGACCCCATCATCTGCTGTGTATTTTTTAATAGAATCATGGAATGAAATTAACATTTTTTTTTTAAAGATACTGTATATCCTGCCTTGTGAAAAAAAATCTGATGGAATTTTATAATTACTAAATAAATAGGAACATGTGTACATATATTTGTGTTCTACAAAAAAAATATGTTCAAAAGGTGTTAAGTGTAGTTGAGATGGGCTATCTTACCAAACATGTTCTCTTTAACCACTT
The DNA here is from genome assembly GCF_037157495.1 of Lathamus discolor. Taxonomy (NCBI): domain Eukaryota; kingdom Metazoa; phylum Chordata; class Aves; order Psittaciformes; family Psittacidae; genus Lathamus; species Lathamus discolor. The sequence continues at coordinate 1,717,060 of NC_088884.1, forward strand.
ATTTTCTAAAAATGAGTTAGTTAATTATAAAAAAGACTTTGTTTAATGATTTTTGCGACTTTTCACAGATCTTATTGGATTCATATGGCAAGTGAAAACAACTTATTTGGTTGTTTCTGATTCTTTGAAATGGTGGCTTATCTGGAAACATTTGAAAACAATATATAGTAAAAACTTTACCCTCATCAGATCTTAAATCCTAGAAATGGTTCAGTATGTGATAAGAAGACTGTGCCTGCATGTGCAGAGCCTAACACACAAAGGTGTATGCAAGATCAGGGCTTCCAAAGTAATTTTGATTTCTGGTAAGAATACTGAAGAAGCACGGTTACATTTTCAGTTGGATTTCCCTTTGGGACACTGGTACCACAGGAAACAGACTTTTTATTGCAGTACATGAAGAATTAGGTATGTAACTAGATAAGTGGTACACTATTACAATGATAAAATTTATGCGCTCATGCACCTGGAGGCTTATGAAATATCAGGCACTGGATGTTTTCTTTAGAACTTAGGAAAAATTAAAGAACAAATGTTTGAAATATTTTTAAAATGTTGTTGTTTTTTTTTTTTTTTTACCTAGTTTTATTTCTTCATTTTAATCTCTATTTCCAACCCTCTGCATGTTTTTTCCTGTTAAATGTTAGAGGAGAATTTTTTCACTCACAGTAACAGTGGTAGCAATAGCTAATAATAATTAATGAGCATCTGATAAATATTAGAAGTGATGTTTGCAGTGGAATATTTAAATCTAACTTGTATGCGGTCAGAGATTCTTCTTTCTCATATAGTAACTCGGAGTTTAAATGCATGGACAGAAGGAATCTTAACTCTCAGTTCAAGCACTCTGTTTTTCTTGGCCTTTTATCTCACACAGCCTACCTACATTTTCCCACGATTTAAGATCCCAGTCATGACTATCAGATAGCCACTGTCCTTCTCACACCTACATAGTGCTTTCTGAGTGTTGCCCTTATTTACTGTTTGGGATTTCAATGCTGCAGGCTGTAAAGCAAATTATATGGAAGCAATCACTTCTCATTAGAACTTCAGCCCACAGAGCCAAGGAATTCACTGATGTGATCAGTATTAGCTGTGATTATCTTTTTTTTTTTGGAGATGTTGGCCCACGCTAAATGATTTTTCTTTTATTTTTTTTTTTCACACTCTGGGATTTGTCGTTGTATGAAAATAATTTCTGAAGGAGAGAAACTATCATGAATATGGCCATTAACTGACAGGGTAGCATGCAGAACAAAACCCATTCTATGGACAGCAATCCATTGAAGAAAAAGACTTTTGGCTGTTTCTTTGAAGTGAATTCTAATAGTTTCATAACTCAGTGAAATATGTATATCTTTGTGCTCTATTAGAATTGATTATATATAAATAAGGTCGATAAGTCCTTAGACAAAACTGTCACTTTTGGTTTATTTTTATGAAATGACCATACTTCATTTCTATCAAGGCAATATCCCTGGAAACATCGAAATTTGATAGTATCTATTTAGTTTGTTAAAGTACTACACTGACCTCCTTTCTGAAACATAAAGTGTCAAAGAGCTGTGACTTGAACTCATCATTATAGTGCCTTGAGCTGCTACTGTGAACCCTAGTGCCTGGAAAGAAAGGTTATCTCAAGGTATTTCCCATCTCTTCTTTTCCCCAGCTTCTGTCCAACAGTCTTCGAGAGAAGCTTCCATTACAATAACTAGCTGAGCTTCTAAAGAGCTCTCAGGGTTAAGGACAATTATAGTAATTTACCATACATAAGCATGGCACATCTCACATTTATTTTGCATGTATCATTTCAGTTATGATTGACTGGTGGCATATGGAGTTTTGGTAAACTAGGGACAATGAAGATACAAATGGAAAGGTAATTCCTTGTCCCAGAGAAGACCTTACAATCTCTGCGGAGGATAAATGGAAGAAGAGGAATACTTGAGCACAGTAAGCAATGTGACTGTTCTGCTCTGCATAGTAGGGAGCGCTTTCAGTACATCAGGTGCATATCCACTTTTTGTTGTTCAAATTCTCATTATTGAAGAAAACTTATTTTCAGCTTCTTGTTTATTGTTTTTTTAAGCTGTCACTATATTGTTTATATGAGGGCTTGAGGTAATTTTCCCATAAAGTCCTGATCACACAGCAGAAATCACATTGTCTCACAGGAGATAAAGATCGTTCCAAGTCAGCGTGTGATCTCTGCTCTCTCCTTGGTTTAATCATGCAGAGGTGAGTGAAAACGCAAAAGGAACTAGTCAAATGAATCAAATTTCATGGAACATATTCTTCTTTTCCAAAGTGCAAAGTGAAAAGTGTCTAGCTGAACTGCTCATATTAAAAGGACAGAAAAATAACGGGTTAAGATGAAACTGAATTGAGTTCTTGGCATGCCTACAGTGTTCTAATGGCTAGTAGTGCCCAGTATGCTTTCCACGATTTCATGAAATCAGTCTTCAAAGCATGGCACCACCTGAGTTTGTTTAGGTGCTGGCCTTCTGTAGTTTGTTATAGTAGTCCAGTATCTTTCTCTGCTTCAAATAAGACTTTCTCTTAGAGCTCATGCTCTGACTGCAGCTCATGGGCCACTGGCTTTTGTCTGGTGGCAATATGTGCTTCTTATCCTTTTTCATGGAATCTGTATGCCCACAATCAGTGAGTGTTAGAAGCATCCCCTTGTTATTTCTAACCTCTGAGGTCATCTCACATTTCCCCCCCAAAAGGCAACCCTTCCTATGATAAGACAGTTGGCACTAATTACTTTTGGGTGTGGCTATCTCTTTCTATTGATTAAAGGAGGATCTTAAAGACCTAGCTGTGCCCAAGCAGCTAATTTTATACAGGGTTAAATGGGATGGATGTAATTTTAGGTACCTCATTTTAAATGGTTAATGCTAGGAAGGAAGGAATTCCACACATTCTCTGGAACTAATTACTCTTCATTAAAATGCTGGTTCTAGTGGCACATCAGATTTAAAATACAGCTTTTCCTTATTTCCTCTTTAATATCACAGCCAAAGGGTTTTTTTGTTCTTTGTCTTCGTTAAGTCCTTTACCTGTTACACCATTTTCTCATGCAATACTGGCTATATATCAAAAAAGAACAACCGCTGCTAAATCATCGCATTTTCATGAAATTTACATCAGAGGGATTGTGCAGATGGGTCATGCCGTCTCCTTCTATGTCACCTCAGATAGTATGCTACTGTTGTAATTTCTATTGCTCCACAATACTGATTTGACATTTCTGAGTCTCCTGAGCCGAGGGCTTCATGTTCTGCTGGCTTGCTTTTTCACTCCACTAGAAGCTTGTGCCAAAATACTATACTTTTCACAACTCTCTGAAGAGAGAGCAAAGTGGTGTAATTAGAGGTGTTCAAAGTTTTCTTATCAAGTTTTGCAAGCTATACTTCACCTCTATTGTTCAGATATAACTTCAGCTCACACTTTGTATCTCCAGCTTCTTTTCTCATGTGCTGGCCTGCATCAGCTCTTCTGTGTAACTCAAGAAAGAAATGAAAAATCTACAAATTTTCTGGCAATAGTTCCTTCAGGATGGATAAAAGAATGGATGACAACCATAAAATATGGCTTATCTAAAATCTATAGGAAAGAATGTTAAAATATAATACATATAGTGCACATTTAGTACCAAATTCCAGATAGGATCTTATACACCTTTAGAAAAATACAAGAAAGGAGCAGACAGCTTGTTAAAGATTCTCATGTTTAGGGTGCTAACATAGACCTCAAAACAACTCTCTTTGTTTTATCTTCTTTCTTGTGAAAGATATCTTGTGCTGCATGAAAGTTTCTCAAAGACCTTCCAGTCGCAAAGCTTCCAAATGTCTGTGAAACAGTGAAAACTGTTTTCCAGCATCACGCAGGACTCGTACATGCTGAGTGTGAAAGGTACGCAGAGAATGTCTTGGCAGGAAAAAAAATTGTAGGACTCAAACTAAAAAAGAAAATGCTTTTTGCTTGCAAAATATTTTTCACTGAGGAAATACCAATGATCTGTATCCCAGTCACAAGATGCAAAAGAACCATTTAAAGTTGAACAGGATTCATACATTCAGCATGCTTAGAGAAATACATGTTACTAATTAACAACAGTTGGGTCGTTTTCCATCCGAGATGATCCAATATAGAAATAAAGTTACTTTCCATAATAAATGCTGAAAACTTGCAGAGAAAAATGTATTAATAATTTTTAACAATCTTAAGAAGGCTTTCCAAATAGGGGCATAAATGCCTTCGTTTTCAGCAAGGATTCCCTTTTGACCCTTTTCTGACCTCTTCAATGAAGAATTAATTGTTCCTTATTGCAGACGTTATTACAGGCACTTGATTCTCCCTTTGGTGACACTGATATGTTTCAGGAATTACTCCATGACAGGCAATGGATTTATTCCAGTACAAAACCAGTGCACACGAAAGCAGGATTGTGACTCTTTTGGTGCCTGTAGTACAATATAGAACAAATAGTCAGATAAATAAGGTCTGTACCCATTGAACTATACCAGTTTCTGTTGGTAAAGAATTTGGTTTTCTATATCTTCAGTGTAGAACTGTGTGGCAAATACATAACAGCAGTAGACCCTTGTCTTATCTACCAGTTCCACAACTGTTTCCTTGGACAGCCTCAGTCCAAAAGTGTCTGCAGAATTTAATTTTCAGATGGACTAGCAAGAGAAGGCAGGAATGGAAGAAATATGCTACAACCTAGGGAATGCATGGGATGTGTGCAGAGAGGGGATAACTCATTATAGGATAGCAGCAGTGGGTAATGAAAATAGTGAAGATGTGCTTCGCTTGTGTTTATTCCAACATTGTTCATGTTTTTCACTTCTTCTGCCCAGTAAGGAGTGGAGGGAAGTCATCAAAAACTTATGAGAGTCTTTCCATCTGGCATCTTCCCTGCTTTTGCAGGGATCCACAAATGCCATGTATCATCCAAGTGCCAGCACCCTGATGAGGGGCAAATTTACTTGGAGAGCTCTGTTAATTTACACCTAACAATCTGACTGATAAGTTACTGCTGTTCTTTATTTGAATGGTTGAGCTTGTGCATGGTATTTAGGGCTCAGACTTATATGGGAAAAATATCACCATGTTTCAGTCTTGTTAGATGCATGCCTGGCAAAATTGAACCTATAAAGCAAGTAGTTAGGAGCTCAGATTTGCTTTCTCATCACAGGCCTTTATATATTATTGTGTTGAAAGAGATGATTCTTTTCTGACCACGTGAAAACCCATCAGCACAGCCAAGCAAAGACATTTCAATAGTCAGGATGAGGACAGTTCGCCTTTTTACTCACTACATCCCTTACCTATAGGACAAATGAGAAGTGAGATGTAAGTAGCCAAATTGGAGTGTGTATGGAAGGTCTTGCTGCTGGCAGGCTTCCTTGATTAAGGTCTGTGTGGTTGATTTAGCACCAAACAGTATGAACAATGCAAAGGAGCAGGTTGGGAGGTGAATGATTTCCAGTGATCTGGGTGGCAGTGCTCAGATCACCTTTGCACTCTAAAGTGAGGCTTTACTATATAGAAGTATGGAGTATAGGGGTGTACTATAGAGAGGTTGATCTTTGGATGATCTTATATCTAACAAGTAGTGCAGAAGTAGCCAAAGAGACAGAATAATTCAGATACCCACAGTAGTGGGGGAAGTAAGAATAATTCCACTGAGCTCAGTAGTTTGACTTCAGCAGGTACCTTCCCAGAAGAGTCCAATAGGCAGAATACAAGCAATAACAATAGAAAGTTCATAAGCTAATTGAATATGTATTTCATAGAAAAAAATCCCACACATCTAACATTCTTTCCAGGAAACATACACAATAATAAAGATCTAGATATTAACTTATGAAATGTTGCCTACAGTAAGTTACTGTTGCATATCTTTCTACTGTAGACAAAATGAATTGGAGGCTTTGACTTCATATAATGAAAATTTTCTGTATTTTCCTCAGTTGAGAAGCTTCATTGAGACTTTATATTAATGTTCCATTATATATGAGATGGGAGAGAAATCTACCTGCTTTTCTCTGCCAAGTCTTTTGTCAGACGAGAACATGTATTTCTGCAGTTGTGTGAAACAGAATCGCAGATGTTCAGAGCCTGTATCCAGCAGTCACCCTTTTCTTGAGGACCCAGCACCAATTTCTGTCGTATCTAGCAACAGCTATTTTAATGCTATCAGGGAGAAGTTAGAAGGTGTCAGAGTGATAATGTGTTGTTTCGGCTCTTGCAGTTGTTTAAATGTGTGTGAAAAAAAAAAACAACAACCCAGCTAATCAAAACTGGTTCTGCTTAAATTTCCATCACTGCAGAGTCATGCTCTGAGGATTTTCAAGAGAGGAAGAACTAGGAGATGAATAAAAATATGGTAAATTAAAACTCATTTGTATCTGCCAAAATCTGCTTGATCTTATTCGTATTAAGAAATAGTACTGGCTCCTCACTAGATTGAGCAATGTACCATTTCCTTTTCTGGAAAAGAAGAAAATATATCTAAATATTTTCAAACCCTGCACACTACAGGCTATAACACAAGTTTCTTTGAGACTTGAAAAATAAGGTGGACAATAACTGTTTTTCACTGCGGGGCTGAATAAATGACATTAAAGCAATTGTCATGCTATCAGGCAGCAGTGACATAGCCACTCAGTGAGCACCTGGTGGTCAGTTAAGGTCAAACTCACCACATTCCCTTAGAATTCACTGAAATCCCATTCTTTCCCTTGCATCTTTCTCACAGCCAATTCACTGCTTGAGCCAAGCTAGACCCTGCTTGCCCAAGGAGCCCATACAGGTGCTGAGAGTCAGAGGTGTGATCTTCACCAAGGGTGTGATCCAGCCTGCCCAAGACGGCTGGGCAGCTGCACAAGGAATGCACAATGACTTCAGGTGATTCATGTAATTGCCTGGAGTCGGTGAAGTGAAACTGAACCTCAGTGCTTTCGTTTGCACCTCTTGAAATTGCAGAGGACACAGTATTAGGTGCATGTATGGCACAGTCCAGCAAAAGACACCAACTGCTCCAGCCCCTTTGAAGACAGAGAAGAGAGTCCCATACTTATCATCAACCTTATGATTTAGGTTGCAGGCAATGGCAGGGTAGCACCATGCATTTCATTCCATCTGTGTATGGAGTTCTTCCTGTAGCTGCACTCTTAAAAGGTGAGCCTACAACCCCTGCCCTGCCACACATGTACATTTCCTGGTCACTTATCTCTATGCCACTACAGTATTTAATTGCATTCACCTATTGTATCTCAAATAAAGCACAATGCCCATCATCATCATCATCAGAAAAGCATAGCACATCCAAATATCACTATTCATCTGCTAAACCAAAAACTGCAGTGCTTGGTTTGGCTAGTGTTACTGCCACCACCGAAATGAAAATGCTGCATTTACATACTATCACTAAAAACATAAGGCATCTGATATAACAGGTATGCAACTCATAATCCTAAAACCTAAGTCTTATTATAATTAAATCATTAAATCTATCTCCATCTTTCTCCCTCTTTCAGGAGGTGGCAAGATGCGTACCGACCACTGTGAATGTGTTAAGTAAAGAAAAAAAAATAAAAGAAATAAATATATATTTTCAAAGCCCAAAAGGAGCCATTTAATGCTGTAAAAGAGAAAATAAATTGCTGATCTTTTTTTTTTCTTTCTTTTTTTTTTTTTTTTTTTTTTTTTACAAATGGCTGGGAGTGTTATAATGTATTTTATTTTTTTTTTTTTTTCTAGAGGTAATCTTAGATGTGGAGTGAATGAAGTGAAGTCTGTTATCAATCCATAACATCTGCTGCAGTGTCAAGTGATGAAATGGGTGACTCCAGAGCCCAAGACAGCTGGGATGGCTTTCTTAATGCAGTAGGGTATTGTGCAAACAAACAGGCACTGATACCGTCTATGGTTGTCACAATTATTCAAGCTGGTGATACATCTTCCTGTATTAGCTGCTTGAGAAGCCCTATTTCTTTTAAAAGTAAACTACTGTATAACAATCACCCATTCTGGTCTCTAACTCAGTTGAGTGCAAGCATAATAAAACGTTGGAAATAAAAATAAATTAAAATTTACCACCAGAGCAATAAAGCATAAAATAAGTATATACGAGCTTGGAAAAAAAATCTACTCCCAGTTTTTATAGAGCTAAGAAATTGTGTATACCTTTGTAGCTGTAGCTCTACTGGCAAGATTATTCTGCATCTCTGTACAGCCTCCCAGTTACTGGGAAATCTAGTGCATTGTTCAGAGAAGTTAAAGACAGAGTGAGAATAGGGAAAAAACAAATATGGATCATGGAGAACATCACTTTGTCATTGCAGGATAATTGCTGAGATCACTCTGGGGATTTGAAACTAAGGGCAATATTAAAATGTTTCAAACGTAAGGAAATGAATTTAGATTTAGGGTCCTACACATAAACAATCATCAACCTTAAGTCAAAAAGGCATTTGCTCCTTTCAGGGTATAGAGGGGAAAAAAATGCATAGAACTGCAAGAGGCAGATGTTGTTGTTAGAGAAGAGTAAGACCCAGCAACTGGTTTCCATGAAAACAGAAAATTATAATTTAGATTTGAATTGCGTCATTTATGGACAGAGTTAAATTCAACAGCCACTTGCAGTCTCCAAAACCCACAAACATACGAGAGAGATCTCTATGAATCCAAAGATGATGATGATGGTTACTATTAATAAAAGCAACGTTTCAAACTTCAAGCGAATAAAAAGAACATATGCTTTTGAAAACTGAGCTGAAGCTGTGATATTTTAAAGAACAAGGTCCCTAGAACTGAAAATAGATTTTTTCATTTGCACTTAATATTATCATCAACTTAAATATATAAAATATAAATACATATAACTATTATACATAAATATTTAAAAAAATTATACAAATAGTATATATTTACATTTACATTATATTATATTTTGTTTGAGCCACAACATGTCTTCTTTATTTTAGTTCAGGTATAAACTGACTATTGACTTTGCAAATGTAGAACAAATGTTCAGTGAGTACAAAGTATGAATTCAAGCCCAAAATTTTAGAATCAGATTTTCAGACCAAACTTTATCTGCCTTCCTTCCTTCTTTCTCAGAATTAAAAAAAAATATATATAAATAAATACAAATCTGACCACTATGAACATGGTATTTAACTCCCTCTTGTACATGTGGGAGAGAGGGCACACAGACCTGTGGAACTGGTTCCAATCTCACTGATGATGGAGGTTGCTGTGCAGAATGTGTTGCAAAACTAAAGGCTAACAGGTAAGGAAAAAGACGAAAATAGTGTGCTTGTTCTGATGCTCTGCCTGGTGTATTTGCCACTGCCTCTTTATTGCTCTGAATCAGACCTACAGAGATCTTTCTGATTGAGTTCCCTGCCATATCTGCAGGCATCTCAAAAAGACATGTGTTCTAAGAAAGAGGGGTTGTTTTTCTTCTCACTAACTGAAGCTGGTGAATCGTTTTGAGATGGAAGACTCTCCCTTCTCTTTCCCAAGATGAGAATAAATTACTAAAATGCCAATTTTATATTCTCATGCATTCCTGACTTAATAGAAGTACCTTATTTGCCTAGCTATGTATTGGTTATTGCTTACTAGGAAGCTGGAAGAACCCAAAGGAAGATGAACAGATTGTGTTAGTTTAATTTGGTATGATCTGATTTTGCTAGATCTTCTCATCCGATTTAGTTTTTCGAAACAGTGAGTGGAGAGGACAATTTTCCAACCTATGACCTTTCTACAAACTTTAAACTGCTCCTGAAACACCAAGGTGATTAAACATACACAGTGTGTGGTGGTCGTCAGAGAAATCCATTGAAGGGCTAGACTTTCTGCCAGGAGTCAGTCTGGGTGGCCCCAAGATTGCTGGTCATCTGTTCCCCCTGCAATGTAGAAAGGACTTACAGTGTTGGCAGTGAGATTTCTAAGCAAAGCAAATGTTAAGGATAATGTTCTGGTCTGTTAGCACATTTGCCCAGAAACATTTTAACATCTGTGAGTGAGTTTCAGACTGGTAACTACTTTCTAAGCAGTGGGAAAACCTCAGTTTTTCTTAGGCAGCGTATTATTCTATTGCTAAAGCAATGCATTAGCAGAAAGCAGTGAAGGAAGATGCAGAAAACATGCTGGGAGAGTAAGGTGTAGCTCCATGCTAGAATAACTACAGAGGAGCACAACTCTTTTGTGAGAGAGAGGAAAGGTCTCCTCTAGTGCAGAAACTGGAAGGAGTTAGGAGACATCCTCAAGGAATTTGAGAACAGCTCTCCAAGATGCCAGTGAAATGAAGCAGGACCAGCCTTGACAGCATCAAGACAACCTGAGAACCACCTCAAGTAGTAAAAACTTTAACACTGTAGAATTAACCTTTGTGTAGAGATAGAAAGAACTAATGCCCACGTATTTCTCTTCTGTTCCTAAAGGAATGAATGTTACGTGATGGTATATCTTTCTCTCTTTCCATTCCTCAAATTGTCTTCTTTTCAAAGACTTTTAATCTTAAAAAAAAAAAAAAAAGGAAATAAAATGCTAGCCAAATATGATAGGGAGAAATTTCAAGTGTGTTGAAATGCTCAAGTTTTCTTCGAAACTGGCAGCATGTAGAAGAGGCTGCCTATGATGTCCCATATTAGGGACCTCAACTGGGGAAAAACAAGATGGAAAATTCAACAGATGCAGCATGTAAAATTATTAAAATCCATTGATAACATGGTTTTTGAAGCCATTTATTTGCTAAAAAGACAGAACTGAAACTGAGAATATTGCAGGTAACTTCCATTATTCACTTAACTCATTGCAACCACTTAAAAAAAAAGACTGAAAGCCTTAAACCTGCCTCTTCTTACTCCATTTTCAAATCTTGGTTCTCCCTATGTAAAAAAAAGAATAGCTGAGGCAATTCAGACAGAGATGAAAATACATGATTTAGCAGTACTTGTCCACTTGTTGACAAGCCATACAGACCCTCATAAGCATCTGCTTACAAAACAACTGCTCCTGCCTTCAGTTGTGCCATGGATTTTGCCTGTTTATGGCTCAAGTGACTGCGTAAAGAAAGTCTCTATTCCTTGTTCTAGCTTTCATCTCCAGTTTAGCCACCTTAAGAAGCAAGAGTGGCCTCAAAGACAGAATTTCACAGGTTAGAAATCACCAATGAGAATTGCAATGCTCATTCAGTCACTCAGGCTGGGGACAAAAGCAATGTCAATGCTGGAAGTACTCTTCAGGTTCTTAATATCCTCATAGATGATATCTGGCCAAACATGGTTTTGCTGCTGGAATTTTCTTGTCTATTACACAGGGAAATGTCTATCTTCCAAGGCTGTGCATAGGTCAATTCATACTGACCATGAGAAAAAAAAAAAGCACTGTTATTAGGAAGCTTCAGTTGTGTTTTCATCATTCATTGCTGTGGAGACTGAATCAGATGGAGCAGGTGATCAAGTCAAGTAATTACTGAAATGACTAAATTTGAAGCTCCTGTTGTGAAACCTCTATACAGAGGGCATGACTACCTTTCCTTTTATGCAAGTGTGAGTGATACACAGTGCAAGATGGAACTGAGACAGTGAGAAACAGACCAAGGAACTACAGCATGAACTTAAACTTACTTCCATGTAAGCTCCCTTGCCCAGTTGCCTACTGACCCCTCTCTGATTGACTCAGAAGTTCATCAGCTGTTTCTAAGGTCCCTTTGTCTCCTTTAAGAACTTGTTTGGAGACTTGGGGTTTTGTTTCCCCTCCTCCAGGAACTGATGTTTCTAGTGCATTTTAAAAAGACTTTGAAAAGGATATAAAAACCTTGCAAGCAATTTGTCTCTGTAATGCGGGCTAATTTATATCAGCACAGGGTGAAAGGGACAGGAATCAAAAACATGAATGATACCAATATGTTACCAGTAACCAAGTGCATATGCACAGAACCTTATATTTATTATTATGCAGATATGTGCATATACTCAGCAATAGCAGATTAAAACAAAAATAGGTTAATATCCAGCAGACTGAAGAAATCTGGTATCTTTCTGGTGGGGAATGTAGACTTTATAGGAGGACTGATATATCAATTAAAGTCCTGTTATTTGGGCTCTCTGGTGGAGCTGAAAAAAATTTGGTATAATACCCTGATTACATTATGTATTTCAGTTGTCCTATCTGTTAAACAGGGATTTTTGCAGGACTGGATAATTCTTTATTTTTATTTTTTCCTTGAGAAATATTTTTCACACACACTGAAAATTTTGAATTCATTTTGTAGATTTTTAGTTTGGTTTTCTTTCAAACTCCCACCTCCAAAAATGCCCCTAAAAGCGCCAAAACCTCTATCATAGAATTTGCAATGTTTTTGTTTTGAAACTCACTTGAATTTCATCCGACCTAAAATAAAGGGTTTTATTTTAAGTTTGGCTTTTTGAAATAAAAAGTCAGTCATTCTCATGACTTCAGAAAACTGTTTTACCTCAAAGATCCAAAGGGTTAAAAACATCGGTGGAGGACCAGTGCTAATATCTCTGTTCTTCTGATGGATCTTCTGAGGTTCTGGCATTTTAGCTAAGCTTCCAAGCTTTTAGCTAAAACCCTTTTTTACTGCAACCCTTATATTTGTGGCAGAATAATAGACATGCTCTCTATCCCTCTGCCTTCCAGAGCACATACCAGGATGTATTCTAAGAACAGTTACTTCCAAAGCTATTTACTCAGTTTATCCACTTACAGCCTTTGGATGCATTGATATAGCTCAGTCCACTTTCGCAAGAGTTTTCCTTCATACTCTGTACACGCGCCTGTTCATCACTTTCTCCATGGCTGTTCCACATGAAGCTGAACATCACTTGTGGGCTGGCCGTATAATTTTATGGGCTTGATAGTAATGGCCAGTGTTGTACATTCTTATGCCTCCATGTTGCCTGTATCATCCTCAAACACAAGGGTTTCATGGTGACAATTTCAGACATCCTACTAAATGCTCATCTAGGCAAAATACCAATTCAAGCAAGAAGAGCAGATGCATTGTTAGATGCTGCAACAAGGAGCTCTTTCTTGGCAAAGGCTGGATAATTTGCACAGTGGGCAAGAGTTTCTGAATTTGAGCTCTTTCTCAGCAAAGGGTAAATCTGGTAAGAAATGAACCTTTCTTTTTGGAGTACGGAGAAAGAGAAACTCCTTATAAATTCAAATTAAATTTTGTATGTGGCTTTGGCTGAAAAGAAAGTAAAAGTAAAAAGAAAGACTTTGAATGTGTACAATGTGTTCATTCACATTTTCTAAATGAATTCTTTCTTTTTAAAAACGCTAACTTCTATCAGTATTAAAAAAGTAAATTTCCTGACATTTTGTTTCAAAACACTGCATTTTGCCTAGAAGATGAGATAGAAAGTGGAAAACATAGAGAATTAGAACACACAGAAGTAAAATAAACTATTCCATTTAATATCAAACATAACATTATGGGTCTACCTGAATTTTTTTGCTGTTATTTTCAAAAATGAAGACACTGAACATCTTGTGTTACTTTGACTTTAACATTTTTGCTCTAGTTCTATTCTGGCCGTCAACATGTAAAACCTATTATTGACACAGCTTTACTTTGGGCTTCCTTCATAACCTCTCTTTGAGAGATAAAAAGTCCTTTCTGTCTTCTCCAAACAGGAATCCAGTGCTGCCATTAATGATTTCAGGTTTTACTGATACATATGTCATTACGAAGTGGAAGGTGTGTTCTGCAACATTATTTGACATCCCCAGTACAGAACGATATAATCATAGAATCATTAGGGTTGGAAAAGGCCTTTAAGATCACTGCCTGTTTACACAAGGTTGCCCTTAAAAAAAATAGTATTATTTTATCATATTTGTCTTGCATGGGCGTAAATGTGGTGTTGTCCCAGAACAAGTTTTAAACCCTACATTTTTGTATTGAGAGAAATACGATAAAATCCAACCAGTCTCTCCCTTTTTACAATATTCTTTGTCCTGCTCTGAGACTTGCTCCTGCCCCTCTCAAACCAGATGGCGAAAAAAGCAATTTGTAAATAGAAATACTTGCACCTATTTTACAGCAGTTGTCCACTGATGTGTTGTGACATTTCAGCTGATCATGAGAGGGAGATATCATTGTCTAACTGTGTGTAATCGTAAAGCAGCCTTCCTGAACAGTAAAATACCTTAATAAGAATTCAAATGGGAAGAATATAGCTCCTCACTGTGAGATTAGAAAGAGTAATCCCAAAACCTTCCACCAGAAATATAATACTCAGTGGTCACTGGTGACTAGCATTTCTCCATTCCTCCAGACAATTGCTCCTTTTTGTTCTTACTTCTGGAGTTTCACACCTTACAAAAGCTATAACTTGTAAGCCCTGATTCAGGAACCATCCGCAGTGCATTTCTAGTCTAGCCAACAAAATTACAACAAAGATAGATTTGGCTGGTGGCAATGATCAAATATCTTTAAGAACTCTTCTTGCACAGTGCAGAATAACTTATTGCAGTTATAAGCTTCAGCTGCATTAGTATCCAACACTCCTGGAAAATATCTCCTTCTGTTTTATCAGACTAGCAAGCTACCAATGAAGATGAATTCTTGCTCAGGGTAGCATCCTGGATTGAAAAAGGATGTAGTGAGAAGGCATGACATCTGTCTTCCAATCAGAAAACCAATAAGCACACAACCAAGGGTGGCAGGAAGGGGAGACATAAACATAAACATTACTTTAAGAGACCTTCTAATGTGCAATATTTATATACAAATAGCAACTAGTGTTACATGCAGTACTCTCAGGTTTGTGGAATATATCAAAGTAGAGCAAATTGGAATGAGCCCTGACTTTCCATTTACTTTATCTAGCCCGACTTATCAATTCTTTTTTCTCCGGGCTGATAAAGTAGAACTGCAGCAGACAAATGAGCTGGCGGAGCTGACATAATGTGTTGTCACAAAGAAATGCTGGATTAAAAAAACCCCAACAACTCTGACTTTGATGGCCTCTGAGACTCCTACTTCACTCAACCCAAATTAGTTGTTTACACGTTCTTTAGCCAATGTTCAATATTACTGGGAGGAGAGCAAGTAGAAAAGGAGTGTGCTCGTGAAGGGAATTTACTTCCATTCTCTCTTTGGCTTTTAAGTGGCAAAATGGAAGATGTGGGGGCTTGATGATGGTCCTCTGTATCATTAATAGCAGAAAGTCAATGGCTTCAACGTGATTAGAATTAACTGCTTAAGTTTACAAGCTTTATTCCTTGAATTCAAAGGTGCCTTGCATGATGCTAAGTTTAAGTAACATAAATATGAAGGTCTGATTTCCATTATCAAACAGAAGTAAGAGACATGTGCCTGCTGACAGAAGACCACAGCTCTTGGCTCTGCTGCCAGTGATAAGAGAAGGAGTGTCTTTGAAAACTACCACTGTGGAAATGAAACATAAAATTCTAATCTAATTATATAAATTATCTTTGTATCTGAATTTCTCAGACATTTTCATGTGTTTGTTCCTACTTTTTGTTTTTTCTGATAATGTCATTAGACCTATTCACAGTGGAACCCTGAGGCAGAAGTTACAACTAGAAGAGCTGCACAAAACGAATTGCTGGATCATCTTTTTTCACTCCTTAAGTACACATACAGGTAGTAAAAACTGATATAGCTTTGCTGAGATTAGGACTTTAGAGACAGGAGACATCATTCATTTGTCAGGTCCCCTATAATTCAGATATAAAGCAGGTTCCTAAAAGGAGTTAGCAGGTGAACAAGAAATATAAGACAAAGAATTATGAAGCACATTCTGATTTTTTTTCCCAAGTGTAACACAGTTGAAATCAACAGCCATTTTGTTCAATGAAAGGTTATTGAATTTTGCAGCAGCCATTTAAATCAAAGTCATCTGCAGTCTCTGCTGTGGAGTGGCAGTACATCTGAGTACTCTGCTACAAACTGTATCTACCAACTGAACAGTAGATGCAGAAAGCTTCCTGCAAAGTTCTGCTCTGCACTTTCTGGTATTGGGTCGTATGTATTTACATCCACACTTCAGAATTCCTTTTTTCACCTTGTAGCTTTAATGGATCTTCCAGAGAAGCTGCTGTTGAGAAGCAAACACTGCAGACTGCAAAACAGAGAGTGGTATGTTTCTTAAGAATATTGGTAAACAATGCATTGAAAGACATTTTAAAGGAGAGATAGATTCCCATGTTTATATGTAGCTCATCTGTGTTTATCTAGGTGCTTCTCCAGGCTGTTATTCGTTTCAGGGAGCTGCTTAGAGGAAATTTAGAGCTCTTGGCTCACTGAATATAATGAACAAATGACAAAAAACTAAAGAGGTTTCGTATGAGCTGTGGTCCCCCAGCACTAGACTGTAAGATACCTTGTGCTTGCACTCAGTGACTACAACTGCCACTTCTTTGGGTTAAAACAACCAGAAAGTCTAGATTTGTATTTGGGTTTGGAATGGTTTCACCTGGAGTTAGCAATCTGAAACCAGGTAAGCTAGAAATTACTTTAAAATCATTGGGGAAATGGTTGTTCAGCTGGCACTAATATACAGTAATGTAGACATGTAGTAAAGGTGGAATGGCCTGAGATACCTCCCTGAGGTACCACCTCTGTTGGTTTTTGAATGAGCTGGTTTACAAAAAGTACCATACTGGTAATGTACTGTGTTTTCTCAAAACAAGAGAAGGGTTTTTCTTTCATGCCAAGTTTACATCAATCTGGGACCCTCATCAGAAGCAGAAGCTTGAAGAAATACTCCAAATACCATCAAACACATGATAAAATCTCAAGCTGGTGAATCTGCTAGCTGCAAAGCAACCTGCCAGTTGCCAGCTGTCCTGTGGCAGTGTGAGGTTGCCAAATACCCCCTGTATTGAAATAAAAGGTTCAAACCATCTCAAAGAACAAACAGATCCTCCAAACAAGACTTGTGCCCAGATAACTTGCAAACAAAAGACAGCCTGTGTCCTCCAGTGGATTAATTGCTACAAGTACCTGTCATGTTCTCATCACAGCTTTGATTCTGTAGCCTTAAGGAAAACAAAGCTTTCATTGCCTGCAGTGATGCCTGAGATGGTGTGTTTGACGATGTAAGAAGTGCAGGATTATTCCAAGAGATGTTTGCTTGCACACATGTGATGGCTCATGGGTCCCTCTTAAAGTTAGCTAGGTAATAATGGTATGATGTGCTTTTGAGTCTGACAAATCCAGATATGATATTAAATAATGAGGCCCAATAAGAAAACAGTGAGTCTTTATCCTCAAAACCTCCATTTTTGATTGTATCATTGCAAAAGAATGCGTGTGTTTAGATACAGATAGACAGGACTACTGATTGTGCAGTCATTTATTCCAGGCTAAAAGGCATTATTGTTTGATCTCCAATATTTTGGTGTGAAAACTCTCTCTTGAACTAACTGGAAAATGAAAGTAACAAAATACTGGAGCTTGGTTTGAATACCCAAGTACCCAACTGATAGAGAACCACGAACTCTACTGAAGCTGGTTCTTCCAGTGACAAAACCTCACTGATGCAAAGAGAAACTGAATCAAGGCAAAATCTGTTCTTCCAAAAAATGAACTCAGCACATTTACTTGGAATGCACATGTGGATGCTGACATGTTTATTAGAGCACCAGCTACTTTGCTCATTTTCACTGGCTTTGGTTAAAACAAATATTTATGAATATTGCAAACCCTGATTATAAAGACTGCATTTGTCCCCTTAATTTTTCAGTGACTATAACCTGAAGTTAACTCTGACATCCTGTGGGCACAAGGAAAATGACCAAATAGTACTTTTATTTTCCACAGTCCTTATAGTATCCCATTTTTCTACGGCAACTCCTTCATATCTTTTGTCATGTCAGAGAAAGTAGCAAGATAAAATATTGGATTTAAAGTGTTAATCTTTCAATTTTTCTCTATAGAAGCAGAGTCAATAGCTTCATTTCTCCAATTAAGGCAAACTAAATAGTGGAATGCTTTGAGTTGCATGTTTGATCACCTCTCATTTTTAATTAACTGAATCCCTGTTTAGATAACGTGAATAATCATCACCAGCAAACTTACCATGACAGGAACTGTAGGAAACACTGACCTCTTGTGGAGAAAAAGATTACTCTTCTCAAATGTCACTCGTGTATTGAGGGCATTCAGCTGTAGTCCAGAAGTCAGTAGGTCTACAGAGTTCAAAAAGTATAGAATTCCGTACAGATATGAAATTTCCTATAAGTACCTCATATACTAAATATAAAGTGTATATATATATATGCAAATATACACATATACATATATGCATATACATGCACATACACATACTGAGAAAAAAAGTGCTTCTATTTACTTCTCTTGTTTGAACAGGTTCTACTGCAGCTTGTGACTATGTTTTTGCTAACGCTATGAAGCACAGCGAACAGGCTCTGTGACTGTCAACAGGGCTAATTCCAAAATTCCTGCTTTTACTTTTTATCTTTTTTTTTTTGCCTAACAGAAAGCTCTGACATACCCTTTCTCTTTTGAAAGCGCATAAAACCACATAGCATTGAGTAAAACAGCAGAACTGTGCAAATTAAGGAGCAGATCTGCTGAATACACGGGGTAAAAAATGCACTAGATATTAAAAAGTACCGTTAAAAATGTGGTTCACAGCTTGTTCAACATTTCTTTCAACAGCTTGTATTTTAGTCATAAAATATGTAAACTACTATAGGCAGCAATTCCTTGGTGGTAAAGCACAAGCAGCTTCTGCCCCTCTGTGGAATGGAGCAGCAGTGGCACCTACTGGCTTACTCATCTCTCAGCAGATAAAATTTCTCAATAAATATCTTCACCAGGCTGTCTTAAATACCTCCCCACCCTGCTAGTAAATACATCCTGATGAAAACCCTACACCCTTCTACTCTTGGTACACAGAGAAGCCTATTGCAGGCATGTTCTGGTGATGCAAAGGGTAGGGAGAACTGAGCACACATATTTCAAAAGCAATGGAAATAAGCCCCATCATCAGGCCCAGCCAAGCAATCTCAGCCCAGAGTTTACAGGCTGCGCCTGTAGAAGAGGAAATGAGGGATGTCCCCTTCAAAAGTGATGGAAAAAAGAGGGTTAGCTTTTCTTGCGTAAGATCTAACAGGAGAGTACATATGTATCCAAAAATACCAACATCCATCAATATCCAAACCTCTTTTGTACCAGGAAAAAGCCTTAGACTCCAAGTTAATTTTTATGTTCTCTGAAGTTTCTTTCTTGAGATGTCACAAAAAAAAAAAAAAAAAACCCAAAAAAATGCTGCTAAAATCTGTGTATCAGGTTATCTCTCAGGGAATGGACTTGGAAAGTGGAACACTCAAACATGCAAACCATGTTGATTTATAAGGTATAATTATTTCGCTTCATGTAATCTTAGTGCGTGGAACTCACAGTCCACTCAATTTTCAAGGCAACGAGAGATGGAGAGGCTTGAAGTGAAGATAAACAAAAGGGAAGGGCTGTAAAATGTAATAGCAAAAATACAAAAGTATGTATGTTTAAAGGTATGGGCCTGAGATTTATCCCTGTTCTTTGCTCTTTTGTGAGGCAACATCACTGCTGTGACTGATATTTAAAATTCACTTTCTTGAAACCATAGTTTTTCACTGGGCAATGCAAAAACTTATGTCAAAATGGTTTTAATTATTGGGTTCACCAGGTCCACCAAGTACCTGCAGATAAGGACAGTAGTCTGCAACCCAGTGAATTTCAGATAATGCCTGTCTTAAGGCATAGGATACACTCCAATCTTGATTCATATGACTCTATTTTCTTGCTTTCTCCTCAGGACCCGGTCTGTGTCAAAGCTGGTACTACAGCTCTGTAGTGAGAAGCTCAGAAAGCTCTTGGGCCAAAATTGCCTCTTGTCTCCATTAGTTGGCTTTCGGAGTAATTTTAGGACCAGGAGAGAAGCCATGCTGTTTGTTTTCCTTTGGGCTGAATCTGAAGTGCGACTGGTATATCAAATGTCAGTTGTATATATCTGGAGCACAGACTAAATCTTCCAGTTGTCCTGATGGTTCTTCTGTGGTAGGACCATCAGGCAGAAGAAAAACCTCACTTGAGAGAAGTCATCCTTGTGCGGGATCCTTCCTAAAAGGTCTCTTTTATCATAGAGAGCCTAAAAAAGTCTCTAGTGTCACCGTGTGATAAAGGTTACTCGCAAAACCTGACAGAAATGTAATGAGCCATGTCCTCAGAGTATTTGGCAGTTCTAGGAAAACCAGAAGGCATTCACACAAGCAGCTTGCGAAGGTTTGCTGTATGCCTCATAGTCTCCAAACTCCTAACACATAACCTGGGATGCATATAAACTTGATGTCCCAATTTTATGTAAGGAACTGAGAAATGTGAAAATGTTTCTTCTTTAATGGTGGGGCACTTAAGAAGGTGCCTTTGTGTGAAGGAGATTTTCCTTTAAAGTTTCTGGAAAGTAAACTGTTTCCTACAAAGTTTGACTCAGTTCAGTTCACCCAATATCTTAGATACCTATTTTACAATATGGGCTAACATACTAGTTTAATTCTTTTGGCTGGAAAGTAGCCTAGGCATTTAGTTTTACTGTAAATATTTGCACTGGAGATTTCTATATTTGGTGAGATGAATCTCACTTTAGGTGTCTGGTTAATGCTAGTCATTCAGGTCTTGATTCAGTCATGAGCCATTTGATACCAGCTGTATCCTGTTCTGGGAGAACCCGGTTCTCTGGTTAGTCCAGGGGTTGTGTCCTCCAGCAATGTGTGGCTTCCACAGGCATCTTTCAGTGTCTCCAGGGACATTAGATGCTTCTGCTTAGTTAGTTGAGTGGAGCCCTCAAACATCCTTCACTGTCAAGAGAGGTACTTTCAGAGGACAGCTCAGAAATTTAGCAGATAGGATGACTCAGTCATCCCATAAAAGAGCTAACTGTTGTTACTCAGGTTTACACATTGAGCTTGAGAGACTGACTCCCATGTCAGTTAATAATGGGAGAGTTTGGATGGAAGGTGGATTTTTTTTGTTTGCTAAATATTAAAGGAAAATAAACGACTGAACATAATGACGGTAATACTGAGTCAGACCAAAGATCCTCCTAGCCAACCACCCTGTCTCCAACAGTGGCCAAAGGTAGATAGCCACTCCTTACAAAGAGGGGCTGAACTGAGTTGTTTATAACACCCACACTATACCACACCTTGTGGAATGAGTGGATCTAGGAAGGCGAAACACAAAGAGAATATAGGAGTGGGTAAGCGTGTCGTGATATTTTCCCAGTATATTCTCCCAGGCTCCAATACTCTGTGGTCCTGACAATTCTTGGGCTTCATGTTTTTATGATATTCGCCCTCTTCCCCCACCACCCCCCGACCACCCCCCCCAAAAAAAACCCCAAAACCAAAATAAAAACAGCACAAAAACTATAAAAAAAATCAAATTTCTTTTTCCTTCGAATTTTCCAATTGGATTTCCCATTTAAACTCGTGGAAAAGGTACAACGACCCAAAGAACAAAACCCCAAAAGTGTTTGTTCACTTAGGTTAGAATTAGGTAAATACTAAAAAAAAGATGTCTGGCAAACTTTCATTCAGATTTCAGACAGGTGCTTTGTGGTTTTCATTCCTCTTTGCACTGTTGCTCATGCAGAGAGATAATTGGAGAATATTATGGGAAACAGCTGCATTCACATGCAAACAAGGGTATTTGCTCATGAACCCAGGTATTCATTATCACTCTATGGTGAGCGTTCTCCCCAGCCCACCAAAGCATTTCTGCATGTGTTTAGTCTACATCAAAGAGATAATTTCTGTTTTAAAGCAAAGCATGAATACACTTTGCTGGATAATGTTGCTTATGCAACGTATTGCTTTGCACTAGGAGTATCCTCCAACTGTTCCCCTGACTTTTAGTGGGCCAGTTACCCAAAGAAACTGATGAGCAACAGATAGTAACTCACTGAAGTCTTAACTGCAGGGAACAGCTTCTGAATCAGCATAGCTGCTAGTTATATGACCTCTGCTAATTCAAAGAGTGACACCATAAAACAGAAATCCCCCGAACTCAGAAAACGCCCTGTTGCTTTCCTGCAGGCACAACAAACCAGGCTTCCCTATGATTTACATTCCTCTGATATTAGCTGCCTAAAACTTGGTTGTATAAATCTTTGTTAGTCACCTTGGTGGTTTGTACTGCTATAAATCAGCATGTTCTACACAGGAAACGGTATGGGCTATTTGAGGAAAAAGAAACATAAAGTTTTTAGGACAGTATATCAAACACCTTTCCTAGAAGTATTTAACATGATAATGCTTAACAATCCATCAGAAACTATGCCTACAATAAGATACATAATCTTATCTCCCTATTCAGGAAGCCTAAGCAGGACATATTAGCAAATGCCTGACTTTTTCGTGTTTATTGTATTTGCACGGTATTTGTTTTCCCCCCTTATGAACAAACGTACTTGTAAATGAAGGTGCTGTTATCATTCCTTTTTCCCAAGTGGTTAAATCAACATGCTCATTCTCTTAGGGGACACATACACCTTTGTGGGATGAAAACCATGGAAAAAAAAAAAAAAAACAACCCTGTGAATTTTTTAATTCCATTCTCCCCATAATAACAGCTAGTTTTGTGTCCAATATCTTTCCCTTCTCTACATCTCTCTCTTTCCAGGAGGAATTAGGAAAGGTTAAGTAGCATTTAAATACTTACTCTTAAAGCTATTTGTAAGTACGAAAACAAATGTGTGATTTTGGCTCAGTTGCCTGAACACAGGTTCTAATACCATGTGAAATGATCTAGGGAAGCCAGCATGTCTACATGGGTTTCCATGCAGAACACAAACCAATGAGAGGTGCTTTCTTGTAGATGCCAAGTAGGATATCCCAGGATACCCGGATACCTGATAGATACTATGTTTATGAAATGGGATCTTAACCAATACATGCATGCATATGAAGAAAGAGAATGAGGAGGATAGTGTATCCCTTAAGTTATCAGGAAAAGGTTGAATGTGCTATGTACAACATTTGCAGGAGGGAAAGTGAGGTTTTTGTAGAATTCAGGGTACTGCATGAGGTGATGAAGGTATACCTTTTGTCGAAGCTCACAGAGAAACACGTTCTTGGTATACCTTCCACTGTAATCAGTAGAAAGAAATAAATATGCCAAAGGAAAATCTATTTTAAGAGATTGTTTCAGGTGTTCAAGATTTTTTGGAGGTATTGCCTGTTGGAACTGCTTAGATTTGACCTCTGCAGTAGGGTCTAACAGGAACTTAAGCAGCTAACGTACATGAATTAACTTTGGACTCAGCTATGGTGGGATTTAAGCAAAAATTACAAGCTAATGCATAAGTGCCGTCTGAGAAGCCACAGCCACAGATAGCATCCACAGAAACATGACCAATGTGATAACCAACCCTTTAGAGACCAGTGCTCACCAGAGCACCAATAGCAGGCCAGTCAAAACACCCTGGAATATTTCATCTGGCACCAGATGTCCTTGTGTAGGCAATGGAATCAAGTCCTTAAGATACCTGCATTTGGAGCATACGTGTTGATCTTTATTAGCTTTCTGGGTGACCAATATCCATTATAGCTGATGAAGATTTGGTTGGTATAATGAAAAGAACCTAGGGAGTGACTCAGTTTACCCCACTATGGATACTGCTTTATGTAGAAACACCCACGTGTAGACACCAAGACCTCAAATCACCTGCCGAAACAAAAGCAAGTTAAACAACCTATGGTATTCAAAACTGCAGTGTGTCACGTACCACAGGCTCTTTGCATGCAGGAACCCTTCTGGAGCAAGAGGTGGAGACAGCGCACTCTCGGACACCCTCTATGTGTCATACATGTAGGCAAAGCATTTCAATTAGGTGCTTAAATTTAGACAGTGGTAATGTTCCTGAAAGACACAATAATTGGTACTGTGAGGAGGAGTGTTCTTTGATTATCATCTGTTGGGATTTTTTATAGGCACTTTGAAGGAGAAGACTTGGTAGAACTCACACATAGCAGTCAGCATTTCTACTTCCGCTAAAATTTCATGAGGAACAATTTGTTCCAGGCATTTTCTTAAATGCATTTTTCACCCCACCTCTTAAAGAAATGTAATCAGTGTAAAAAAGACAGCAGCTTGTCTTTAATGATGAATAAAAAGTGTTGATGTACTACTATTGTATTGTTGTTTACTTGACCTTTCTGTAGCTCCTTGAGCAATGCTTTTGGAATAGCTAAATGTTGTTAGTGTAGTAAACTTGAGTCAATAATTAAAATATTTTCACACTGAAGTGCCTTTTAAGCAGTGGATTAAAAATAACCTTATGAGCATGGAAGAGAGATCCTAAGTGTATGGAGGTTTTGTGTCTCTGTGTGTGAGTTTGGTTTGGGCTTTTTTAGTTGTTTTTCTTGTAGGTTGGTTGGGGTTTTTCAATATTGTTATTCTTTACTGAAAAACATCATTCAGGCATGGCCGAAACCATGAATTTGTGTCAGAGTTTTCACGTAACTTCAGCCGTGGAAATTGCTGTCTTTCTGGAAAACATATGGTGCTGAAACTTCTGTTGATACCTAGATTTAAGTGCTATTAGATATCCAAACTGAACATGTGGAGAAAACCAGGCTCCAGTCATTCCTATTGACACTGGGTTTCTGTGCTTTGTCTCCATAAACACAGAAAGTTATTTATGCAATTTACAGGGAATATCCTACACCCCAAATGTCAGTTTCTCTGCTGTATTTTGGAATTAAGACCCCCAGGATCTAGATTTTCCCCTGAATTAGGGATGGAGAAGCTACTCTTCCCCTCAAGATAGATCTGATTGGCTTTGTGGCATCTAGAGCTGGAGCTGAACCTTGGTGACCACTCCTTGTCCTATACAAAGCAATATTTTCATTTAAACTTCTTGCTCTAAATAACACCTGTGATTTTCGTCTGATCCTGTGGTGGTGTGTCATTTCCATGGTAATATTGACTTTGACAGATAGAAATGTTGAATTTGACAGATACTGTTTTTTTAGGAAGCCAGATTATGAGATGAGTGGTGCCTTGAGCCTTTGATATGCCCAGTGCCTTTTAGAAATGACAGACTTCAATATGAATAATACCTCAGAAGAAGGACTGGAAACAATCGGAGAAAATGTCACCCCCAAAACAACATCAACAGTAACTAGCTTCTTCCTGATAGATGGTTGTTTAACCTGATCTTAAAAGCCCTCTTTGAAGGGCATTTCATAGCATTTGTCACACAAACATGTGATTAACCTTTCTCATTAGAAAAATTTCTCTAATATGTAAATTAGATCTTCCTTGTTTCTTGTTCTATTCCTATTAATGAAAGCTGACAAATTTTTTCCTCTGATAATTGAGTAACGTGCTGTTTATTAGTATGGAATTACTTTTGGTCACAATTAATTAAATGTTGTTAATTTTCAATACATCAGATTTTATTGTGTGAGATTATATTTATTCTATATTATGTATACTATATTATTCTAAAATAATATATCGTAAATGAGAATGAAAAATAATTATTTACTTTTGTTTTAACTTGCTGGTGGTAACAAGAAAGTAATACCACTTTAAAAGACAATTCATGACGAGAAGACCGAGTGTAGTTCAGAGAGTGGAGCATTCAGAAACTTCCTTATACCTTCAGAATAGCCAATAACTTCATTTTACCCGCATCTTTCAAGAGCAACGCAAAGCTCCTTCCAGCAGATGGTGATAGAGAACTTCCAAAAAAAGCCAACTGGCTGCTCTGGGCCTGCCTCTCCTTGTCTTTGTGGCTGTGTATGCAAAAGACCCCAGATCATCACCGAGATAAAGAAAACATTTGTTTAATGGTTTCATAATGGGACCCCTTGTTGATTTGTGGAATATTTTATGCTTCCTCTAAGATTCTGGTTTTGTTCCCTAGAAGTTCAGTTTTATGCCATAATCTGGGAGGAAGTATGCAGCTATAATTACATTACAATGAACTATTTTTGTCCTAGATCCTCAGCATTGATTTTGGGAAACTTTCTAGCTTCCTATCCGTCTTGTCCTCTGAGATGGTCAGATGAGATAGGCTAGCTCTTTCTTCATTTCCTTTCAGAGGGAGTTACAGAAATACTGTCCTTGCTCTTAGTCATAGTCTTCATGTAACATACTTCTAAATGAACAATTAGAAGTTTCGGCTAAGTAAGAATTCAGGAATATAGATTGAGCAATGCAAAATTCTGTAGTAATCTCAACTGGCTGCTTAAAAGCAGTAGCTTTGTAGGGAAAAATGTGTACTTTGGGCATGTCACATTTCAAAAGGGTTAAAGAAAAAGGAAAGAAAATGATAACAAAAAATGCCACTTTTTCTTGTCTAAAATGACAAGATTTATACACATAGGATGAAACTGCTTTTGGTATTTCAGCAATGTCTACCAATCTCCTTAGAATTTACAGGGAAGAAAAAAATAAGAAGTTTATGAACTTCAGGGAAACCAGTCAGTTTTTCATGAGCTCTAATTTTGATAACTGCATCTGAGATCATCTCTTAGACATCTGACTATAGATCTTGAACACTGTCGGCCAGAAGTAACGTGTCTACATGTGACATACAGGTACAAATGACATAGTCTGATAATTATAACACTGATAAGGATGATGGGAAAATATGGGCTGAACCTGAAAAAAAGTAATGAAACCATTTCACTTGCATCTTAAAGTCACATCAGAACAAGACACAGCTGACTGCAGTGAGGGTGCATGTCCTAACCAAAGTATCATTGCTACCCTTCCAGTGTTGTACTCATGTGGAAATGATTCTGTTTGTCATTGATCATTGATCATAACTTTGAGAAGGCATTAGGCTCTCATAAACTTTCAAAGGCTTGTTTCTGAACTTGTATAATACCATCACTGGGAGAGAAAGATATTAATGACTGTTGTTCACTGTAATAGAATCAATAGAGAAACACAATGGATTTTTAGCTTACTTTTCCGAAAATATAACTGAAAAGTATTTCACGTCCATGCAGTTTTTCCATGGAAACCTAGATTATTTTAGTCCCCTGAAGGAACTTCAGTAATCTTACCCCAAATCACTGTGATTTGGAAAAGATTATGGGAATACTTCAAAACAAAGAGAAGATCAAAAGAAGATAAAAATAAAATGTCTTTGTTTACCAGCCAAGCAGAAATGGTGTGCTTAAGGTCAGTCTGACACTAATCTCACTGTGCCTGAGCTAACCTTTTAGGATTATGGGAAGTGTTTTTCATTGCCCTGGCCTTCACTTCTGTATTATTGGGTAGGCTTACTAGCAAAATTATATCTCCTAGATGCTGCTGTATTTGTGTCTGTGAGGAGGCACAAAGGTAGAGCATGATGGAAAAAAAAAGGTTTGATGGGAAAATGCTGACCACTCATAGTGCTGGTATATTTTTTCTTGGCTTTTTGTCTTTTGTCTTTTTAATCTTATTTGCCTCCAGTAGTTTGGAAATGCAGGTTTAATTCTGGGGGTCTGTAAGGATGGCAATATACCTACCATGACTCTAAAGCAGTCAGAGAGTTGTCAGGAAATTATTTAGCATCATTTTGAAGTGAGTACTAAGTGCCCGGTTAAACTGGTTGAAAAAATTTCATTATTAAAACCTGCACAATGTTAAAAAACCTACTTTGCATACCTGAGATTTGGAGAGTGCTTTCAGATTTCAGCCCTGCATTGTTAAATTCATACTTGTTCTGATAAAAACCCAGCCCAAACATTGTTTTGTGTCCGGGGCTTTAACCACAGTTTGCCCTCCTGCAAGCCACCAAAGTGATAGAATACTATTGTGGTGAAAAATGTGATGATCTCCTTGCTTTGAACATCTTCATTCTCTCCCAAACTACCATAGGAACATTAATTTGATTGTGTACCTCATACAGCACTGTTAATTAGTTATCTCATATTAATTACAGTAATTACATACACACCTATCTATAGACTATTAGGCAGTTCATAGGAAAAAAAACATGAACCAAGATGCTCTCAATGCAGAGCAGCTAATCAGCTAACAGCTGCTGTTAGTCCCAGAGTTGCTAGTTAACACTTGAAATACTGTACCAAAATTCCATCTAATAAAAACCTTTTCAAGTCATTGCTAAACAAATTTGTTCTGTCTGTGTGTTTCACTTCATCTGCTAACATAACCAGGGATCAGAATTAAATAGTAATATGACTAAACAGCAGTATAAGAATCATCAAAGGGCTGTTGTGAGGACATACTAGCAGGGAACAAACAGAATATATTTTAGCAGAGGAAATGCAGTCTTTGCAAATCTAGGTCAGTAAACTTACTTAAAAAGCTATAAAATATGAATTAAAGTGGTTTATCTATCTTCAGTCTATGGTAGTTTTTCATTGAGAATAATTTCTGTCCCTGTCACTATCTTATACACTGGGGTGGGTGAGAGACAGTTGTTCTGTCACATAAACCATCATATTAAGACCCCAGAACAGGGTTTTCATCAGTGGACTGGAGAACAGTGCATCTGGCTTATGTGTGGTTCACAGGGATACCCTTAAATTGGCATCCAGAGGGTGCCGTTCCTCCCTGTTATCCATGCATTCCTTTGTTTTACACAAGAATCTACAAAAACGGTGGACTTGATTCACTATTCAATGGCTCTATTCAGTGGTCAAAATCACAGATCTAGTTCCCGTTCCTTCATGTATTATACAAAGATGGCCTTGTACAAGAAAAATTCATCCTGCTTCTGTAAAATTCATGGTCATCAGCTTTCACTGTCTGTGGTGCTTGTGATCACAAGGCACCTGATGACACATTCACTGATTTTAAGACCAGAAGAAACAGTTAGGTCATCTGCTTTAACTTCCTCTGAACTGTAGGCCAGCAAGTTCTGCTTGCAGACTCTTATATTAATCCCATCAAGACAGCTCTCACACAAAACCATTAACGGATTATTGAAACCCACAAGGATGCCAGATCCATTTTTCTCTCTTTATTTTTTCCTAAAAGCTGTTCACCCTCATTGTCAAAAACTTCCACTTGCTGGTTCTGGTTCTGCTCTCTCTGCTGTCATTACAGCCTTCCACCCCCCCCCCCATCTTTTCTTCCTGTGAAGCACATGGACCAGAGTTATTTCTACTCTATATCTTCACAGCATCAAGTCTCTACTGGAAGGCTTTTCCTGCAACCCTTTTAATTGTTGTGGCTTTTTTCCTTCTTACAAAGTAATTAATTTGTTTGTGTAAACAAACTGAATCCCCTGCTTTGCTTTATATGCAAATCAGAGCTCTACCATGATGGAAATCATATTTATGCTTTTGACTAAATTTATCACACAGCTTCTAGCCTGGAAGCTGCGTTGCCTTCCCACTCTTGAGCAGTTTCTGCATTTCTACTATTGCTTTTTATATGCTCTACTATTGCACTATGATTTTTGTGTATTCTCTTGACAGATCTGATGAGAATTGTGCATACGGAAAGGAACATGCTGTGTTTGAGGTAAAAAAAAAGACCACAAAATTGTTTAAGGAAATGTGAAATCATTTGGTTCCATGCAGGCTCAAGGCCCAAGTAAATGTTCCGTTCGTGTTCCCCTGCTTGCCAATGAAAGTTAGTCCAACACACCTTTAGCTGGATCAGGAGCCTGAAGTTTTGTTGGGGTCTAAATTTGGGTCCAAACCTGCACAAGGTCTAATTTTTCCTGGGTGAAAAAGTGACAAGAACGACCAGTATTTGGCTTCCAGGTCTGCAACTTTACCAGTTTCCCCAGAGGCTCAGAGAACATTACAACTTTCTAACTGACTGTCAGAACAATTTGTCTTCCTGACTCTATTGGTTGCTAGTTGCAATTTAAACCATCCTAGTTGCTCTTCTGAGAAGCAGATAAATATCAGGTGAATTTGATGCTCACCAATTTGCAAAGCAACCCATGAGCTGATATTTGCTTTTCAAAAAATACTCAGAGAATCCATCAGGGGAACAAATTTACTAAATAGCTCAGAATGTTATTGGTCAAGTTGCACAGTTTGCTTTAATTACTTCTGAAAGCCTACCCATCAGTGTTATCATTCTTTAAGAAAAATAAAAGTCCTTTAAGACAAAATGAAGCCTTTAATTTGTTGGGTTTTTTTTGTTTTGTTTTTTTTTTTTTTTTTTGAAAACAAAAGCACTGATTAGAAGGGAATTAACAAGGAAGAACAGGGAAATTCCAACAAGAATCTATGAGACCGGGAAACCTTGTTTGATCCAGGTTTTCTAGTCTTGGATGGCATCTGTTTCTCTTCCTTTAATAAGGAGAAGATCAGAGTGATTTCAGTCCCATTTTATGTACATACTTCAGTTATAGGCTGAAATGTAGATGGAATGAAATCTGAGCTAAAAAGATGCATAAGACTGTTTATGCCCCATCGGTTTCTCTCATTCGCTTTCAAAGCCAGATCTCATTAAGAAACCTTTGTTTAAATAAAATATGTTTAGTGGGGGCATAACCCTTACCTTTAGCAAAATTAATAGCAACGTTAACCAGGAATCTTTCAGAAATTAAACCAGGGATATATGAGCCTTTTAATTGCTCATGCCAGAGAATGCAATTGAATGAATGCAGATGTAAAGTAGGTTGTGGGCACCATGCTTGTAGCACAGTTCGTGTCATGAACTAACTGCTAATCAAAGAGGGGATGGATTTAGGAGGTGCATTGGAGAAAAATGTAATTTCATGTCATTCCCTGTAACTAAACCCAAGCTTGTATAGGTCACTGAGTTGTAGGGACATGAAAAGAGTGTTAGAAAACAAACTTTTCAGGAAATGGTTTTCTAAGTTTATAAATTGTAGCATACCCCTGTCGTATTAGATGACCAAGGTAGGCTTCATTGGCTTTGCCACAGGTATCTGTATTACAGGGAGGATGATGTCTGTAAGGGTTAGCATGACCAACGGTCAAGATGAAAATGCAGACAAGAAAAATATTTCTAGGTAAAGATAAAAAAATATTGAAAGTTTAAAATTACATTTTTATTCTCATTGGAGAATTGCAGTAACATCCAATGTTATCTGAGGATATTGACAAAACCAGGTTTATGGGCAGAAGTACTCTTTCATATTACATCCATTGATAATATTTGGAGAAAGCAGATGGTCTTTTGAATATACAAGATCTGAAGAATACCATGTGTGCCCAGCAGTTATTCTATTCTCTGGAAGTAAGTATTCAAGCTAGAAAAACTAAAAGTTTATGACTTATAGCCTTAAGGGATATAATCTTCTCCCTATAAGATTTGCATCATAAAGTTGCAGCAAAAAGACCAACCGTGAATTTTATCCAGAGGTATAAGAACATTGGTGGTGAAGTGGTATGAAAACTCCACATAATTTCAGTGTATGGCATTGGGTAAATGCTGTTGTTAAACAGCAAAGCTTGGGTGAAGATTGCCTCTGAACACACTAAAAAGCCATCTCAAGAATCAATATCCCACCTAACATATTCTGTGTTTAACTTGAGTTTAGATCATGCTAAACATCTGTATGTGAGTTAAATCTCACCCATAAGCAAACTTGTAGATTTTCAATTAAGTTTTGATTTATTGGGAGCATCTGAATGCAATGATTATTTCTGAGAAACCTGGGATTCTTTGATGGTCATTCTTAGGTAGATTTGTTAGATGCTGAAATTGTCATTTTAAAAGCAAGAAGTTGTAAAACCTTTTTCAAGAAGCACAAGTCATCTTCTGATACTCAGCCCTTTTCTTCCAAGAGAGGAGTCACAGCTTTCCTGCAAAAGGACAACAGTTTTTCCTTTCCTATAAAAGATACAAATGGAACAGGAAAGAAATGGGTGAAAATAAATTTCTATTCTGTTCTCTCATCTATCACTGACTTCCTTTATATCTAGAAGCAAGCCTTTTAACAATACCTGCCTTGTTTTCTGATAACAAGATAACCAAGATACTCGTCAACAAGAAAAGAGACAGCTTGACTCAATGCCTTGTCTTTATCCTGTGATTCCCCAGGCACACCTGACCTCGACTCTTGAGTAACCTCTTATTCAGGCATCTTCCTCTAACAATCTCCCCTCTCAGGCAACGAGAAACTTTTGCCTGAGTAAACTGACACTGTGACATTCACCAAATTTTAATTTTGCTCAGTCAATTAGCAGTAGCTTCAATCTTGTATTTCAATTGATTAGGCTAAAATTACCATAGCGAATTTCCATCCTGGAGGGTATAAAAGCCCTCAGACGCTGAGTGTACGTGTATCTCGTGTGTCTCTCCAGACTGAGTTGCTGTAGCTAAAACACTAAAGAAAAGGTTATGTGAGGCAAGCCAAATGAAAAAAAAAATAAAGTTTAAAAATTTGAAGACAGAAAAGTTAAATAAGTCACTTTAAAGTTGTTAATAGAAGCAGGTTAGGGTGCGTTTTTTCTTCTTCTAATAGTAGTGAACGTCTTTCCATAAGTGGCTTCTTGCAGATATTAAATGTAACAAATACTGCAGGGACTGCTTTTGAAATTGCAGATGAATTGAAACAGTGGGAAGAAAAAGGGATAGGAATAGGATGGTGGATAAGGTACTTCAGACTTAATATACTGCAGACAGATAATTCTATGGGCCAAAAAAATCAGTCAACAGACTACATTTTTGCTTCACAGAATGCAGAATTCCATCCTCAAAACAAACAAAAATGCAACCTCTATCATTTCACATACTTTATTTTTACTTTTTTCACATGAAAAACAAGCTCCACTTGCAAATCCTATAAAAAAAGCAGGACAGACTGTAAACTATGCAAAGGGAATGTTGTCTGCTGTAGATTCCTGGATTTAGGAGAACAAACAATAACCTCAGGACCAAATGCACTGGGCAAAAACCACTTCCAAAACTTTCTAGTTTAAGCAGTATGGACGGTTTCCATTCATCAGGGAAACTTCCTAGCATGATTCTGTGTTCTTCCAACCCAACCAGAAGGAGACAGGTACGGCCAGACATTTTTTAAACTTCCATTATGGAATACAGACAAGAAGTTTATCTGGCTTTAAAACTTGATGAGGCTTAAAAAAATCAGCCTGGGTTTCTTCTGCTCTCAGATACACTCTTCATTCTTAAGAATAAATATGAACAGAATTTAGTGTTAGAAGAATGTTGATCTTGTACCACCCTGCTGTTCTGATGTAAATCCTCAGTTTAAACAGTTTAAATATGGGTCCCTATGATGAGCTCAGATAGCTGAACTGCATTTGTCTGCAGCCATCATTATGTCATTATGAAAAAGTCCGAATCTTGTCTTCTACCTACAGAAAATCATAAAATCTGAGAGGAGGAAGGACTAGATTTTGACAGTTCATCTTATTTACCCACTTACTAACTCAGCGCTGATCCCTACAATCGAACTGTCTGCCAAAGGATTGTTTGTTGTTGACTTTTACAGTTTTTTCCGACAAATAAAAGAAAAAACGTATTGTATTTTTAAGCCATGATGTAACACTTTCGTAGTGGCATATGTAAGTTCCTAAAAAGGAACAGGACATGCACATGAAAAAGTTTCTAGTTCGGTTTGGACAAAGAATATTTTTCTTGCCTTTTTATTCAAGGTCTGCTTTATTGTCATGACAGATTCTGTCCCAGTGACCAAGACAGTAGAAAACTGATGTATTTCTTCTTAGCAATTATTTGTCTCAGTTTTACCAAAGTATGGAGGAGCAAAAGTATTAATTGAGACCTTAATATGATTAAACATAGTCACATATGCCAATGTGACTATGTGCTACAATGAAAAATGCCGTTTCTGAAACTCTCTTGGAGAATACCACATCCTCAGACCAACACTACCCTTTGACAGTGCAGGTCCAGATTTTCAACTTAATGTCTTAAAGTCAACTTAATGAGGTCATTACCCTGAAGTTGACGGGCTGCTCTAATTCCCACCCATAAAAATACTTCTGTCTTCTTGGGTCACAGGAATAAATTCCTTTCTAAAGCATACTTTTCCTGTTGTTCAAATGATTTCACATGCTCTGTCTCACCCATCTTCGAAATGTATCACTAGCCATTACAAGCACTTTCAGTGTGTGGGTGAGCTGTGTGCCTAATGTTCATCTGTTAATATTCACACTGTCTTCTGTGGTGTTCCTGCCACGTTGCTAAAATCTGCTTTGAATACCATTAATTCCAGCTTATATTTGGAGGTGTTTTTCAGTTGGGTCTACTCTTTATAAAAATAATGCTGTATTTCATTCTGTGGCTGCTGCACAGGGCCCTTGTGCTGCAGAATACAGCAATGGAGTTTGCAGTGTATGCAGCTTCTGGATGAAAACAGCATACACTGCTGGTTTACTCAGGACCTGGTTCTTCAGGTGACCAGGTCCTGACTCTAAGGAAGTCAAATAAAACTTTTTCAATTTGCTTTAACAGAGATGGGGTTTCTCAATTCATTGGCTTAACTGATGTTAAAGCATTGCCCACACAGAGGGAAAAAAACTATTTTGAGACCTCACTTGGAGTACTGTATGCAGTTTTGGTGTCCTCAACATAAAAAGGACATGGAACTGTTGTAACAAGTCCAGAGGAGGCCATGAGGATGATCAGGGGACTGGAGCACCTCCCGTATGAAGACAGGCTGAGGAAGTTGGGGCTGTTCAGCCTGGAGAAGAGAAGGCTGCGTGGGGGCCTATAGGGATGCTGGGGAGGGACTCCTTGTTAGGGGCTGTAGTGACAGGACAAGGGGTAACGGGTGAAAACTGAAACAGGGGAAGTTTAGATTGGATCTAAGGAGGAAATTCTTTCCTGTTAGGGTGGTGAGGCACTGGAATGGGTTGCCCAGGGAGGTTGTGAGTGCTCCATCCCTGGCAGTGTTCAAGGCCAGGTTTGAGGAAGCCTTGTGTGGGATGGTTTAGTGTGAGGTGACCCTGCCCATGGCAGGGAGGTTGGAACTGGATGGTCTTGAGGTCCTTTCCAACCCTAACTATTCTATGATTCTATGTGCTTAAGACAAAGGTTTTCAAATTTCAGGGAAAACCAAAGGCGATGATACCACAGGATAGTTAATTTTTCATCATCACATCACATAGTGCCATTGAAACTGTATAATCATAGAATCATAGAATCCTTTCTAAGCAGCTCGATTTGGAGATCCACCTTCAGATACCCTGGTTTTCATTGCTTCATCAGGGTCAAGTTTAAAAACACCTTGAACGATGGCATGACTCTCGATGACTGGAGAAGAGAAAAATATAATTAACAAAGTTTTATGCTTATTTGATTTCATAAAGTGAAACAAAAATATTCTTCCAAGATATATTTTCTTTAACATATCTAAAATTGGTATGGGAAAATCATAATGTCCCCATGGAACTTGCTATAACATACAATATAATATTGTTAGATTGTGCATTACTTTGTTGAGAAAGAGTACTTTCGATGAGACAAGAACTGAACACTTACCTGTAGTTGTTTCCATCTAATCTTTCTTTCATCCTTCCAGGAGCTCTCTCAAAGCAGAATATCTCATAGTCCAATATTGTTCCTTACCACAAACCTTCAGATTAAGAACATACACTGAGAGTTTATCATTTATCATCATCTGTCAATGATGTTACATATGTATCTTGAATTTCTCTTACCCAGCTGCACATATGAAGATACGAAGGGATATAGGTCTAAGTGTTCTTCAGCTGATTCTGATAAAATCAAGGAGAATGGCAAAGCCTTAAAACTTATATGGAGGACAGAGGGGCTCCTGTCTTGTACGGGGTTACTGCATCTCAGTTGGCAGTAAGGAATAGAATGCAACTGCTGCAGAGCTTAGAATCATAGAATCATAGAATCATAGAATAGTCAGGGTTGGAAAGGACCTCAAGATCATCCAGTTCCAACCCCCCTGCCATGGGCAGGGACACCTCACACTAAACCATCCCACACAAGGCTTCCTCAAACCTGGCCTTGAACTCTGCCAGGGATGGAGCACTCACAACCTCCCTGGGCAACCCATTCCAGTGCCTCACCACCCTAACAGGAAAGAATTTCCTCCTTAGATCCAATCTAAACTTCCCCTGTTTCAGTTTTAACCCGTTACCCCTTGTCCTGTCACTGCAGCCCCTAATAAGGAGTCCCTCCCCAGCATCCCTATAGGCCCCCTTCAGGTACTGGAAGGCTGCTCTGAGGTCCCCACGCAGCCTTCTCTTCTCCAGGCTGAACAGCCCCAACTTCCTCAGCCTGTCTTCATACGGGAGGTGCTCCAGTCCCCTGATCATCCTCGTGGCATCCTCTGGACCTGTTCCAGCAGTTCCATGTCCTTTTTATGTTTATGGTTCTTGAATTGTTTTTAGTTATGTGGGAATGACAATGTTAGCCCTCTGCCGTATATATCAAGAGGAGGAATTTGAGCTAGCTAAGGTGACAAAATCACCTCTTTTTTGAATTTGGTCAAGCAGAAACTTCTTGGTTACAGGTGCTATGACAGTAGTGAGAATGAAATGACCTTTCTCCAGTTCATCCTCAAGGCTCAGCTCCCTACACTTCCAACAGCCTTGGAGTTAGCTTAAATTCAGATTGTCTACATTTTCCATTTTGATTGCTTTAGGTAACACTGGGGTCTCCCTAGGATGGACTCCCAGCATATGTCTGCCTATGGCTGGGTGGGTGAATAACCATGAAGACCACAAACTATAACAGCCCTCTGCAGATGACTGCTGCCTTTACTGTGCATCAAAGCAGAGGAAAGGCTTGGAGTATTCTTCATGTTGCAGGGTGCCTTAACCTTTCTCATTCTGAGGGCTTTCCGGTTCACTTGTGACTACACTCTGCCACCTTCACCTATGCACCCTGTAGCTGCTGTGGTATTTCTGCCTTTGTATACTTCACACTATTCTTCTGCACTGTTCTCATGACCTTGCACTTGCAACACTTGAGGCATACTGATTTCGTCGTTTCTCCCAGAGGCAAATGTCACTGATGTGAGAATGATTCCTTTTTCCCTCTTGCCCTTTGTTTTGTAGGATTTAGAGTGTAAATTTATAGACTTAATGAATGACTTCAGTACATAATAACCATTTCAATGGCCAATAACCATTATCAAAAAATATGTATACATAAAATTTAGTGGTCAATCAATGTGCAACATGTAACCAAAGCTTGCTGCAGGGAATGCTGGCAGGAACCATCACCGAGAAGATCGTGCAGGACATGATGGGTGGAGGGAATATCTACTGCACTGGAGAGGACATCCAGGAAAGTTTGTCCATCTGGGAGACAAGTTTTCTTCTTGGCTGGGCTCTGGGGAGAGTTTTCACTTTCCCATTCCCTCTCTCATTATCCCCTGAGTCAAGGTATACCATCATCTAGAGAACCCATGAATAAAGTTTACCTATGTAGGCACTCCCCATCTTTCTTTGTTCAACACTTTCAGCATCCCAACAGGTTCAAGCTAAGACCAAATCCAAACAAGAACCTGTAAGTAAAGATTCAGCCAATTCTGCCCCAAGTTTGGCCTTGAGATTGCATTTAAAACACAGTGAAGAGTGAGCCAGGGGGAAGCCTTATGTGGTTTTGATGCTTTTGGTCCTTGTTTGAGACTGGGACAAAACCACTATAAAATTGAATGTTACCATCAATTGATACTGCTTTTTCATCTATCAAGCTTGTATTTGTACTGCTGATTTATGCTCTTGAGGATGTACAATTTGCACTTTTTCTGAATATACATCCTACAGAAAAAGAATTCCTTTATTTTCTCTTTACTCATTTTAAAAAACCTGTGGTTAAGATGTATATTGCAGAGTGTCCAATAGTTGTCAACAATTTTTTTTCTGTTATGCAAGATATATTCCCAACCTCTCTGAATCTATGGAAATAGCAGTGTATGCTCAAACTATTTATATCTCTGAACACATCACTTTTCTTATCAAGTTGTCATTGCATTTGCTGAGTTGCTTGACTGGTTATTGCAGACTGAGTGAAAATATTCAGCTGCCAGGTATGCCTGGAAAGAAGGAAGAAAGATATACAAAACCAATAATAATGAGTTGTTCTAATATTTTACACTTTTTGCTCTACTCCTGCTGATTGCTGACAGGGCTGTTGTGGTTTTGAAGATATATTTAATTATAATTTTAATCTGCCAGTTGTAGTGAGAGGCATTAGAGTGTTTTTACCAAGTAGGTTTTTTTCCTTGCAAACATTATCAATGTGATCTTGATGGGTAATCTTGTAGGGCGGTACGAACATTCTGCACATCAAATTGGCCTCCCATTCATGAGCTATACTAGATAACACCTGAACTTTGATGTAGATATTAACAATCTGTGTCGATATACTAGCTTCTAGATAATTGGAAAGAGAATGCGAATTTGCAAGTACTAAAAGATCTGCTCTACTGATATCCCTTACTCACTGTCTTTTACGTTGAGTTGATTATCAGAGAGAGCACAGTGAAATTCTCTTAGACGACCATATTTGCGCTTGCTATTACCATATGCTAAGTAGCTTGTGCAAATGTTACTCCTACGCCGAATAAATTGCCTGGCTAATTATTGCATTAACTGTTTATGGTCTGAATTTGCATTTGCTCTATTATTCATTACCAGTTCATGTTTCTTAATACTTCCCTGTTTGATTTTTCTTCCTCACAGATTAGAAATCCCTTCCTGTGTCTGACACAGAAATCTGTGCTATTATAAAATAATCACAGTTTCAAAATGCATAGAAGTTGAGATTTCCATAATCAGATATGCAGAAAAGTAAAATCACACTCTTTCTTTAAACTGTGCTCTTTATTTATTACCAATTAATCACTCTGGTTTTGCTGCAAAAGCTTTTGTCCTGCAGAACTAAGCAAATTCTACCAGGTGTTTTAGGTGTCTGGCAGATCTGTAAGATAATGATAGCTGTAGCAATCACTGCCTGAGTTGCACTTCAAAGGAGCCAAAACTTACTGACTGGAATGAAAATATCAAGAAATCACTTCAGATTTGTTCTCACTGATCAGCTGAGCTAGTCTGACATTTTACCAGACTTAGCTAATTGCTTATTCCATTAAAATCAATACGAGTTTTACCTTTGTGGTCACCAAGATCAAAACTTACCTATGAATTGCTGTCTGGATTATAAATCTTTCCTGACAGGTGCAGTGCTATACAATATGTCAGGGATTGGTAGAATTTAAAGCAAATAGTATCTTTTATTTATTGTCCTCGTTACTTTACCAGTAAGCCTTGTAACTTGACTGTTACTTTTGTCTTTTTCAAGTCTGTCTTCCAAGAAAGTTTCTGCTCTTGGTTGAGAGATAGAGCATTTCCCTTGTCACCATTTTTCGGTAGTTAAACATCTTTACTCTTAAAAGAAAGTGTCTACCTCTTATGCGATTTCACCTGGTTGAACCTTTAAACTTTGTGGCTGTATCTTTTGAGAGAATAAAGAACCTTTTTAACACACAGCACACTTTTTCTTTATGAAGATATTGCGCATTGTAAAGAGTTTGCCTCCTGTTCTTGAGAAGTTACACGCATCAAGTTCTTCAAGTCTCTCAGTGTAAGGATTCTCCAGCCCTTAAGTTATTGTTGTTGGTTGTTTTTATAAAACAGCAAGGTAAATGGTTGCATTGTAGTAGTATTGTTCTTGATGCAGAATCCTTACAGATCCCATAGATCTCTTCTTTACAGGTCAAAAGACTGAACTAATAGCTGGGGTCCAGTATTTGCCTCAGTTGCACTGACTTACTGAATTCTTTCAGCTGCTGCTTTCCAGGACATAACTTTTCTTCTTATAGGTATGGTCTTCATTGTTTATCTCTTCCTCATTGATTAACACTGTGCTTGCTATGTCTAAACACTTGGATCTAATTTACCTTTAGGGGGTGTATTTCACTTGCAAATTGATCTAACCATCACAATTTCAGTCCTAATGTCACCTACATTTTTCTTCTGATTTCCTTATGAAAATACCAAGTGGCTTTAGGCTAGTCCTTACAAATCTATCTCTTCTTCCTCCACAGGCTGACAGTAATTCCCCATGGAACTTTTTTTCTGAGAAAAGACAGCTAGCTGCTTCTCAAACCACCTAATGTGCTTCCTTCAAAACTTTCAGCCAAAAGGCAGTGAAATACTAAATCCCACACTCTTCAGCAGTTTTAGAACATTTACAGTTATCATAGAATCATAGAAGAGTTTGGACTGGGAGGGACCCTAAAGCTCATCCAGTTTCAACCCCCTGCCATAGGCAGGGATACCTTCCATCAGAGCAGGTTCCTCCAAACCCCATCCAACCTGGCCTTGAACACTGCCAGGGATGGAACAGCCACAGCTTCTCTGGGCACCCTTTGACAGCGCCTCACCACTCTCATTGTGAAGATGTTCTTCCTGATATCTGATCTAAATCTATCAATCCTGTTATCTCACAAAAATGATTTTGTAATTTATACCATGATCAGCTTTTCCTTGATTTTTTTTCTGTGACAGATACCAGGTTAATTGTGTCCATAGTATCCTAGACCACCTTGGTTGCTGTCTCTGAATCAGAGTACAGTGCTAGGATTCATCCAGCCTGCTGGTGTTTTCCCTTCTATCTCTATCTATTCCCGCTATCTATTAAAAATTCAGAGCATGAACTAGAGATGTCCTCCATCAACTTACACAGAATCCATCCATGCAAGTATCCTGGCCTGCTCATTTAAAATTATTTATCTCTGAGAGATGTTTAACACCCTCCACAGCTACTAATGGAGTAGAAAATACTTTATCATGTTCATATGATTCAAATACATCCTCATGCTTCTTTCAAGATACTAAACAGAAATATTGAATAAATGTATCTATCATTAAAAATTCTGCCACCCCCCTAAGCATCAGAATTTTATTATAGCTATTATTCAGGACCTACCTTATTCCAGCTAGACAGAGATTTTGCTCTTTTGTTGCCTTAATATCCTACAACCTAAAACTTCTCCTTCTAGTTGATAGCTGTTGCTTGCTTCCCTTTTCTGTTTGCTAAATATTGCCTTTTAATTCGTAAGTACTTCTTCCACTCTTTTGTTGAGCCTGAAAGGGTTATAACTAATGCTGTCCTCTCTTTTGGATGTATGTGACATTTTAGGTACTTCAGTTCTTTTTAAAAGATCTCCAAGAATTGCTTTTTTTTAAAAAACACTTTTCTCGTAATATAATTCTTTCAGTTTTTCTTCCTCTAATTTAGGATAGTAGCCTTTTATATCTGTTTTGACTGATGTAATATGCATAGAATCCCAAGGGTTGGAAGGGACCTCAAAAGATCATCTAGTCCAACCTCCCTGCAAGAGCAGGGTAACCTACAGTACATCACACAGGAACTTGTCCAGGCGGGCCTTGAATATCTCCAGTGTAGGAGACTCCACAACCCCTCTGGGCAACCTGTTCCAGTGCTCTGTCACTCTTACAGTAAAGAAGTTCTTGGAGAGGTGCCACTGGCCTGTTGTCCTGAAAGTACTTCCTAGTCTGGTGTGTATTTCAGGTCTCTTAGTGCCAAGGTATTTATACCACTCTTATTGGATAAATGTGTAGATAGATCTACAGAGGAAATGGTGTGGTTTGAGGTAAGAGACTCTAAGTCTTACCAGATCCTCTCCCTCCTATCTAGAATTTGCCCATTGAGACACATGCAGCTCCAGCCTTGAAACATGGGTTAGAGATGTGAAGCTCTTGTACTTAGGTTAGATTCAGAAATTAGTTTGGAAGATGGCTTTTTTGGTTGTTAATTCTAGTTCACAGAATGTATAACCTCATTTCATGAGGCAGCCAACAACTTCCAGTACAGTGATTATTTCTTTTTTGTCCATAAAAATAAATCAAAATTTCTTACTGCCAAAATACTTTTGAGCAAGGGCCTTTTCTCACTGTTAAAAAAATAAAGTCTATTATGGTTTAAAATCATGCATATGTTTTATTTCTGTCTACCTGAGACTTACCACATTTATTTTCAATGAAGAATTTGTCTCACACTAAGCATGGAAGCAGTGCATTACCCACTTACCTGCTCCTTGTAAGCTTTAGATGAAGTGCGTTTGCTGTGATGTTTATGAGGAATTGGCCAACATATGATGGTTTCATTCTGAATCTGCCATGGATCATTAATTTAATTTTTTTATACTTGTAAATAGAAAAGCCATTGCCCTCAGTAAGGCACCAACTTGTTCAGTGGCTACCTGTGTAATCTCCTGTATCTGATACTGTCATCCTTCTTTCTTACGTTCCTGCTACTGTTATTTATGGTTAGCTACTATCTTATTAGCTTGTTAGAATAGGGTTATTTTCTTATGTCTTTGTATAGCACCTACGGTGACAAGAACCATGATCCTGACATGCTATATAAATAACAGCAGGAACCCTCACTGTGGAGATCATAGATATTGGTTAAGTCCTTTAAAAGGAGGCTGAGGGGCGGTCTTATTGTTCTCTGCAGCTTCCTGAGGAGAGAAAGTGGAGAGGGAGGTGCTGAGGTCTTCTTCCTGGTATC
Organism: Lathamus discolor; assembly: GCF_037157495.1. Lineage (NCBI taxonomy): Eukaryota > Metazoa > Chordata > Aves > Psittaciformes > Psittacidae > Lathamus > Lathamus discolor. The sequence goes on from NC_088884.1 coordinate 1,759,571, forward strand.
CAGTAATAGGATGCGTGGGAATGGTTCAGATCTGCACTAGAGGAGGTTTGGACTTGCCATGAGGAAGGATTTCTTTACCAAGAGGGTGGTCAAAGACTGGAATAAGCTTCCTAGAGAAGCGATGCCTCAAGCCTGCCAGTGTTTAAGAGGCATTTGGACAATGGCCGTAATAACACGCTTATACTTGCTGAGGCCTGATGATTGTTTTAAGTCCTTTCCAACCAAAGCCTCCCACTGATTCCAACAATATTTGGATGAAGTCCTGTAGAAATACACTGATCAAGGTCATTAACAGGTGGCAACGCTGGTCAAATGTGGGTCCCTTTCCTCCAGGCACTTGTTTAATGTGAGGGTATTCCCATTAGAAGGGCTGAAGTAAGAAAAACTTGTCAGTTATCAGAGACCTTTTCAGGTTTCTTTGCAGAGGTGGCAGAAAACATGCCATTTCAATTTTTAATCTCTCTGCAACATGGCTTTGAGAACAAACTCTTGTAATGGTCTTTGCACAGTGTCTAACCCTACATCTCCCAACAATACCAGGAGCTCTCTTCTTACCTGCTCTCCAACATTCCAATACCTGATACCTGGCTGTGCGCTCCTTTGCCATCAGGCATCTTATCAGGAGAAAAATAACAACTCACAGCAGCACCTGTCTTGCAATGCACTAAATCTCAGCAACCGAGATGTCTCATAGTCTGTGATCTACGAAAAACTGGACACTGTTAAAACCTCACCAATCTTGCTTTAAACTGTTAGCATGATACTCAGCTGATTTCAGGGGTACATCATTGAAGTTGGGAGGACTATGCAGTTTGCAAATCTCACAAAGTATTTCTGAATCCCACAGCATGCTTACAAATCTCAAAAGTTTCACCAATTAAATAAACGAATCTTGAATGAAAAGCTCCGACACTTTCAATTGCAAATCCTGAATTTCTTTCTACAATACAAGGATAAGGAAGGATTTACAAATCCTGTACTGTCAAGTACCAAAGCAGTTTTGATTCTCAATATGCCTTGTGGCTATGTCTGAAAGAATGAGCAAGCAGAAATTTACTGACAGGATCTCAAAAACCCAGAGAGTAAAATTCTTCCAGTAGAAAGGAAAAGGAACAGAGGAGGAAGCTGAATACTGCACACAAAATTTTTTCCTCCCAATGATGATAGTAGTTATTTGTCCACTTACTGGTTATATTATGATCAAGGAATCTCCTCGATCTTTCCTTAAGGCTGTTAAAAACTGATGGTGTTAAAAAATGAGTCCCCATGGAATAGGATAGAATAGAACGGAATAGTTTGGTTGCAGTTGCAAGGGAACTATAACAATCAACCACCTAACCACTTCAGGGCTGACCAAAAGCTAAAACATCTTATTATTAAGATGCATGGTCCAGATGCCTCTTAAACTTAATGGAAGGGATGTTAAACACCATAGGTTTGTGTGGCTTTGTCACTGGATATGTGAAATATATAGTCTCAAAGGATATCTAAATCAGAATTCTGAATTGCAGAAAAAGGTTTTTTTACCCTATTATTGTTAATTTAAATAACAGTAGTATACACATTCAGTTTACTTTTAGGGTTGATGATTATTGTTATTTATTTCAGTAAATATACATTAAATTGTGCATATTCTTGATCCTTGGCCTGTTTCAAACCTTTTTGTTGTTTATTTCCCAGAAAATGTTCTTAAGCTTTCAATTATGATTCTTAATTAGTAGACAGAGTTCATAAAAAGTGAAGCAAATTTTATATGTGTTCACTTGAATCTGCATGAAAACAGTGAAAAGAATTTATGTCTGCACGATTTTATGAATTTCTAGTGCAGTTATCCATACATATTCAGGTACATTCAGTACAGATATGTATTACTCATTTTAAACCATCTGTAGAATAACGCTACAAATTCCTTAGACCCTGCTCAGAAGACTGCACAAATGTGCCTAGCACCGTCCAAGATGCCCCTGATATCCTGCCTGACTTCCCACTTGTGCTGCAGAAGGACTCAGAGCACCTGTAAGGCTGGATCTTCCATATCTGCCAGATCAGAGCAGATGTCACAGATACCCTGGGCATCTCTGCTGTAAAACATCCAAGGGGACAGCTGAACCAAATCTCAGCCCTCAAAACCTATAATGGGATTTAAGATATTTGACACAGACATGTTATATTGAAGACCCATAAATTGGAAGTTCAATTTGGAACTCAGCTGACTTTATGTGTTCCCATTTATTTAGATTAAGTCCATCACAAATTGAATTTAACTGGAAAAATCTAGGGAATCTTAAATTGGAAGATCATCAGTAGGACTTATTTCAAGTACATCCAGTCAAGCAGCACAGTTTGAATGCCATATTTCAATGGCAAATTTTAGAGGCACAAATGAAACCACATCAGAATATTACCAAATGTTGAAGAAACTTATTTCTTCACAGACACACCCTTGAATTATTCATCATGTGTTTTACACATCGTTTTGAAAACTTCAGTCCTCAAGCCAGCAAGTTCTGACATATTGTTGATACTTTACGTGGAGTATTTTATACATACTGTATTATTAATACATACTGCATTTATTAATACATACTATATTTTCCAGAATCTCAGTTTATACATAGGTTTCTTTGGTTATAGCCATGGTACTGAACCCTTACCAATGTATGCAAAATTTGACTACTGTAGAGATGATACCATCAAAATCCTGGTTCAGTGAGAAATGTTAAGTCACTTGCTCATCCTTGTGGTGGAGATGCCAGGTGAGGATCATTTTAATGGTAATATTGTGAAGTGAATCATTCTTCCATATTGTGGTAACATATTGGATGAACCACTTCCAGAAAGCCAAGCCAAAGGCATCCAGGACTGCTAGTGAAATGCAGGGACTTTATAGCTATTCAGAGAATACATGCTACCATTTATCAAAATCTGCACCCTGTTGGGCAGTAGCGTTTCATACTGATAGTGTAGAGGCATAGGTCTTAACATTGAATTGCTCTGCCTTCAAGTGTGGGAGTAGGTTTTGAGGTCCCTGTATGTTTAATTCTGTCAGTAGTTTCAGAATAGCTTACCTACACCTTCAGCTTGTGAAGGTCAGTGTACAAAGAAAGTTTAAAGGAAAGTAAAAACGCAGTACTTAGCAGTGAAAGTAACTCCTCCTTGCCCTCACAGGTAAGCAGTGCAATTCCTGATACATGGAATTAATACTGTATAATATACAAGTAGCAATCTGGAGCATAAGTTCAAAAAAGAAACACATTTTATTTCTTTACAGTCTATCACCTACCATTTTGATAAATCTTAAAGTATTCCTTTAGGGAAGAGAGGTATAATTTACTGTTGTAAAAGCATATCTTCCCTTGTATTGTACAATAATTTCCAGACATTTTCAGCAAGATTAAATAAATGTTATTTTTAATAATGAATGACTAAGCACCAACATGGTGAAAATCAAGGTAACAGATGTATTATTCAGGTACATGATCCACAGCTATTTGAAGCCAACTGGCTTATTGATCTTATCTAGTTCAATGGCTTTGGATCAAACTCTAGTATTTACAGGAGCTTTTATTTGCAAGGCATTTAGAAACAAGTTCAGATAAGAATTTGCAAGTGGCGTGAATGTTCAGCCTACTGATAAATTTAAACGAACAGACAATGCATAAATAAACATTTATAGGTCAATGTTTATCGTGTTCCATAATGCAACTTTGTAGAGTTTTCTGTTAATAGATATTTCATCACAGCTATACCACTTTAAAACTGTTTTTACTTACTGCCTAATATCCAAAGCGGCAGGGAATTAAACAGCAGTAGCAAAACAAAATGTTGTTATTTGATTAAAGAAAATTATCTCCTAAGAATTTTTTCATGTTGCTGCAGTGTTCCTACTGGCATTATATTATGGCAGAGATACAAGACTGAACTAAGAATTTTCCTGAGCAGCATTAGATGGCAGTCTTGGATGTGTTGTACAATAAACGCCGAAGGTACTAAAATTCAGGAAAATGGTATGTTGGATTAAAAGCTGCTTCTGCGGCTGTACTTGGCATTCTTGTTTAAATGGGTTTAGATGCCATAACTTCTGTCATCTGTCACAATAACAAAGCTCTGGTCTGAAAAACACAAAAGGAAACATTAGAATAGAATTTTTTCAGACCCATTGGAAAAATATTCTCTAGAATAATAAAGGTATTTCTCTTTTTTATTGTTGTTTGAGTAAATGACCGTAGATACTTTTTGTGGGCTTTTCTCCAACTTTCTTTTCTTTTCGTTTCTAAATAGCCATATATTCTTTTAGGGCCTTCAGAAACTTTTCTGATACAGCCCCCTAGAAAATCCAATAAGTAACCGTTTGTGTCCCATCAGCTCACCGAAACTGGCTGTTTCCTTTGAAATTTGTTTTCCCCAAAGTTGTCCATAGTCCCCAGGATACACGGAGTATAGATTAAGAGAGCAAAGGCAGCCTCATATCACATTTTTTTGTGTGTTTAGGCTCCTCCAATTATGGCAGCTGCCCGTATCTGTTCTAACAGCTGGTCATCACATATGGTTTCTGGCCATAGCTCTTTATCCTTGGCTGATGTCCTTGCAACAGAAACTTTGAAAACTAGCGGACAGTCAGGCTTGGATCCTGGAGCTTGCTTATGCATACAATATGTTCAGGATTGGATGCAGTGATGATTATCTGCTCTGATTGTTCTTCAATGGATTTCAAGCTTGTTGTGTGCATCACTCACTCCTTCTCCGTAGTTTTCGGGTACTTGAACTTCCTCCAGTATAGTGCTTCTAGAAAATGGTAATAGGTAGAATACATTTTTGTGATGTGGTTGCTCAGGTCAGATTTAGAGCTGTATATATTGGGAAGAAGCATCAGATTGCCACCATAAATTAGTGACTTAATGCTTAGTGTGATATAAATCAGTAGGAAGGTTTGGAAGTAAATCTGATCACCCATGTAGACTTTAGCTCACACTGTCAAGTGGTGTTAGACTATAAGGCCTGGGCTCATTATGGATGAAAATCAGCTGGAGAACGAGCTCTAGCTCACACGTGAGGTACTCAAACTGCCTAAAGGCATTCACTCCTTTGGACCAGCTAAATGCTCATAGTCCAGAGGTGGCTGCACAAGTAAATGAAGATGAAGAAAGAAATCGTAAAAATATCACAAAACCTTGATTCACTTCAAGAAAAACACTGGATATCTTATCTGTATTTGGTACAAAAGATTTTATTTATTTTCTTATAATTTTATTAACATTAATATTATTAGTAATAATACCTCTTAACTCCTATGAAGAACTCAGTAAGTCTCACAGTGTTTTGCAAAACAGGATCCTGTTATTATTCCCACTGTACAGCTACAAGAAACGGTCACAGAAAAGATGAAGTGACTTCAGAAAGATGTCCTTGCAGGCCTTTATTTGATCCAGAATAAAACCAAGACCAATGTAATTACAACCCGGTACACTGTCTGCTACTCCATAATCTCTTTTGGCACAACTTATTTGCCTGCTCTACACAAAATAAAATACGTTATTATTAAGATTTATTACTTTTTCTTGTTAGTGGAGGAAATAATCTGTATGGGGCAAGTTATGCTGTTATAAAGTGCAGTACAGAGTTGTATAAAGAAACCCAAATCTGACTGCATCTTGGAATGGAATTCCATACAATAGAAAGGACCTTTAAATGTCATCTAATCCAAACCCCCCTGCAATGAGCAGGGACATCTTCAACTTGACCAGGTTACTCAGAGCCCCATTCAACATGATCCGGAATGTTTCCAGGAATGGGGCATCTACCACTTCTCTGGGCAAACTGTGCCAATGACTCACCACCCTCATAGTAAAGAAGTTCTTTCTTATATCTAGCCTAAATCTACCCTTTTTAAGGTTAAATCCATTACCTTTTGTTTTATTGCAACAGAGCCTACTAAAAATTTTGTCCCAATCTTTCTTATAAGCCCCCTTTAAGAACTAAAAGGCTGCAACAACGCCTTCCTCCAGCCTTCTCATCTCCATGCTGAAGAACTCCAACTGTCCCAACCTTTCCTAACAGAAGTGCTCCATCACTCTGATGAATTTTGTAACCCTCCTCTGCACCTTCTCCAACAGGTCCATGTCTTTCTTATGCTGAAGGTTCTAGAGCAGATGCAGTACTTCAAGTGGAGTCTCACCAGAGCAAACGGGAAGAATCACCTCCCTCAACACACTGGTCATACTTCTTTGGTGCAGCACAGGATCTGGTTGGCTTGCTGTACATTTTGTAAGGTCCCCTAGACTTATATGTGTTCAGTTTCCTCAGGTGGTCATAAACCTGATCTTCTCTTACAGTGGGAGGGACTTTGCTCCCCCAGTCCCTGTCTTGTTGTCTGTCCACTCAAGAAGTGTGGGAAGAAAGGTTACCAGTGAAGACTGAACACAAAAATTGGTGCATACCTCAGCTTTCTCTCATTGTTACCAGTTTGCCAGTCCTGTTCATCAGGGGTTCACCTCCTTTGACCTTCCTTTTCTGGCTGACATACCTGTAGAAGCCTTTTTTATTATTCTTTGTATCCTTTGCCAAATTAAGTTCCATCTGTGCCTTGGCTTTCCTGATCCCATCCTTTCAAAACTAAGCAGCATCCCTGTATTCTTCCCAGGATACCTGTCCCTGCTTCTACTGCCTGGGCATTTCCTTCTTACCCTTTAGTTTCACCAGCACATCTCTTTCGCCTTCCTTTCCTAATTTCTTATACCTGGGAATCAAGAGCTCTTGCACTTTATGGAAAGCATCCTTAAAGATTTAGAAGCTCTGTTCTGCTCCCTTGTCCCTGAGGGCAGTTTAAAAGGGGATCCTATTGACTAACTCCTTGAACAGGTGGAAGTTTACTTTCCTCAGGTTCAGTATATATGCCCACATACATCCCTGCAGCTTGACTTCTCATTGACTTGCATTTTGGGTATCTTGATAAGGCAACACCTTACACAGTTATAAAATAAAAGAAACACAATACACAAAAAATCCAGAATATAAATTCCTAGTGAGACTGAAAACATAATAGTACAGATATTTCCATGGTTCACTTTTCCTTTCTCTTAAAAAAAAATCTTTATAAGGAACTTACTTAGAAACATTTAACTGGAAATTGCTGAGTAACAGCTAGATAACATTTTCATAAATTAAAAATTTCATGAGCCTAAAAAGTCTGAAGAATGCTGTTAGCACATGGTCAAATTGAGAAACTTTATAAAGCACTAAGGAACCACCCTTTGCAAAATAATCTCTTTGTCAAGCAACTAAAGTCTTGATACTTAAAATCAGATGCTCAAACCTTTCAGTGAATTTACAACATTCAGGTTCAGAAATACATGCAGAGTCTGTTCTCTGCAGTTCAGGTTTGACTGAAATACTGCATTCTGACAAATGCAGGGAATCTCTTCTTTTTTGATTCATCCTCCTTTTTGAGGTGGGGAGGAAGAAGGAGGAAGTGTTTCACATTTGTCGAGTGGAAATTTTAGGTTCTCAACAGGGAGAACGTGGAATTCATGATATCCAAGCACCTTTATGACTTCCTGAATTTTGTGTGGCATTTTTGCTTTTTTCTTTCATTTGTCTTGTCCTAGACTTCTAAAGTAGACCAGTTGAATCAGACTTTTATAGTGCCTATTTGTCTACCTGTACCAAGAGTAAGGATTGAGCAGTCTCAAACACAATGTCTCAAACCCTATATAATAAACAGCTGATGCTATATCAGATTAATTCCACTCATGAGTGACCTAACCCTGAAGTGAGAGGAAATGTTATTTTTGGACCAAAATGAATCCATTCTTTACCCAAGGTTTTTTTCCTAATTGAAATTTCCACGAAGGAAATTTTAGTTTTTATGAACTAGCACTTGCTAACATATTTTTGCTGTTATTTGACTAAAATGAAATTACTTAACTCTCCAAAAAGTATGAAAACAAAGGACTAAATCATCCTCAATGGACTTCCCACCTCCAGTTCATATTCCCACTCTAATTTTGTGAATTACTGTATTCTGTGTAGTTTGTGGGTGATGGCATGGTCTTACATCTAGATTTTAATGAAGAACATTCATATATATATGTATATATATATATGATTTTTTTTTAGGGTAGGTCTTATGTTTTGCTTCCCCGATTATAAGTTTTTTTCTTCAGCAAGTAAATATATTTACAGAAATTATCTCTTTTTCTTTAAAAGATCTGTTACTGAAAGATTTTAGTTTCCAGTTTCTGTAAGCACGAAAGGTCATATCCTTAAATAGAAAAACTTTCAGAAAAACAGAAAGATTAGGAAAAATCTAACTGAAGTTCTTACTTTTACAACTCTTGAATTTCATTTGCAACTTCATTTAGATTAATACCAAAAATACTGGTAATACTCTTTGTATATTCTTCCGAGACTTCATAATGCTCTGAAATTCTGTGAAAATGTCCATACTTTACATTTTTTTAAAATAGAATTCAAACTCAACATAAAATTTACTGCACCTTTTATAGGAGGGAGACTAAAACTAACGTAACTCATCTGAGTAACACTGAAGTTTAAATATTAGATTACAGAATGTGGCAAAAAGACCTTAACCTCATAAGGAATCAAACCAGATTCAAAGAATATTCCATAAGCACCAGGCAGTGAAACATTTGATATTCAAATGATGTCCTAATAGTCTGGTTTGTTTGCTTGTTTGTTTGTTTTGTCATAGGCCAGTGCTTGAGTTGATGGGTTACAGCTAAGGTCTGTAAGATCCTTTTTTCTCCCAGAATCTAAAATAGGTAAATCTTATACTTACTTACATATCTCAGAAAGCAAAAAAGAAAGTGTTAGGAGAGAAGGAAAACCCAAGTAAACACAATATAGAGTAAGATAATCCCCAAAGATACGCTAAAGCTTTTCAGATTCATGAACAATAGAATTTTGTAACAATTCTTCATTTGCATTGTATAAACTGCAATCTTTGCTTTGTTGGCAGAAACATTGTGTATTCATGAACTATGTTTAGTTTAGTACTGCTTAGAATTTCCTTTTTCACTCTAAATGCCAATAGAATAGAAAGACAAAGTGGTGATATTAGGCTAACATAACACACAAGCTCTTGTTTTGATTACTCATCTGTCTGCTAGCCATTATGTTTGCCCACCCAGATACTTTCTGCCTGTTCTACTTTGTACAGTCTTGTGGAGCAGCCCAAACAGCCAGTGATATCTTAAAGTGGTTCATAGTGCTGATACAGGGAAAGGAAAGCTTATGTACAAAACAACATCAGTGTATTTGAGAGGAGTAAGGCAGTTATAGTTTCATTTCTCATTCATAATGACTTTTAAAAGTTAGAGTAAAAACTCGCATCTATAACAGTTTTGCAAGATTACAAATTAATTTTCTAGTTTCATGTAGGCCGATGGCCAGGTTTTTAAACTCACATCCTGGCAGGTTTGGAGCAGGTACTTTAATGTAGTATGACCATATCTGAATCTCTGCCATTAACTTCTCCTTTGAAAACATTGTGTAAATGTTTGTAGGGAAATAACTCTCACTGTTTTTGGTAAGCTCAGTATTTTTACACTGAAGTTTTCCAAATTGAGGGCCCAAATTAGATATCAAATTTCATAAGCCACATAATTAAAGAATCTGGAATATTTAGAGATGCTGTACTCTTGCTAACTTGTCTAAATGCAGTCCCATAAGCAAACACCTCAGACAGGAGAGTGAGAGCCATTCAAGCATCCCCATCCACTGTTAGCACTGGATGTTATCTAAAACCTGAAAGGTAGAGAAAGGTAAGAGTGAAGCAAAATTCAAATGAAATCATACCAGAATTGATTGTCAAGCTCAAGTATTTATGTAAGAAAGCCATTTGTTATTAATTCGTTAGTGTTTAAAACACTCTCATGACAACCTGATTTATATTAAATACATTTATTTCAAATCTTTGAATTTTTAAATGCTTTGAATTTTTAAGAAGTGCATTGTTAAGATTGTTCAGTGCTACTCTTGCCTTGCTTGAAATGCGTATTCCACTGAAGAGCACAGATCTCTTGCAGATGATGCCAAGCAGAGAAGTGTGAAGGGCTGATTATTTCTTCTAATAGAAACTTCTAATTCAACATGAAACAGTTGGCTTTGTTCTGTGGAGGTTCTTAATCCATTTTTTAAAATTAAATTTAAGTAACTATTTAGATGGATGCTATTCATGACCTTTTTTCTGGCTGAAATTATTTGCCAATGTCAATTCAAATGTAGAAGAAATTAATGTTGACGTGTTTTTGGCAAATAAATTCTTTGCTACACGTGTATTGGCTCATGCTTGTCCTGGTTGGAAATTGCCCTCCATCATCTATTTTGAACACATTTTAATTCACCTCCAAATAATCAATTTACTTTTCCGAAACTCAGAGGACTGAAAGTATCAAGGGTGACGGAGTAATGCCCACGTATGGAACTGCAAAATAGTTAAGCTGTATTTGAGTCAGACATATACTTCTGTCGTGAAAAAAACACCTCCCATTGTATATAAGTCCGTGACAGAGTATACTTAATGAACATAATGACTTGGAAAATTGCCTACAGATCTTTAGAGTCCATTATAAGTAATGTTATGTCAAAGGTGATTGTTAGCTGTGAGGAGGGAAAGTAAAAAATAATAGAGATGGTAAGATGATGTTTTATGAAATGTTTTTCATACATAGATTTCTCTGCAGAAGATTATAACAGCAACTGGGTGTTTTACAACTTCCAAGAGCAGTAACTTGGTTAAACCCACTCAGCAAGTTAAGGATAGAGATGTGAATAAAAGTGAAGCAATAAAATTCAGAACTGAGGCAAAAGAAAACCTCTGGTCTGACAAAGAAGAGCAGGAGGTGGTTTGGGATTTTGGCAATTTTTTGTTATACTCTTTTAGCTTCTGACTTTTAAGCCCTTAGGCTTAAAGTTTTTAAGGTTTCCCCCTCCTCCGCTCTAGGCATGGGGTCTCCATGCTGGCTTTCAAGGCAAAGCTAACCTTCTTCTGTAATTATAGTCTTACAAGAATTTGGACTTAATGGAACTGCCAGAAGATTGATCTTTCAGACCATAGACTTGAGGCTATAATGCTAGATTGCCAATTTCTCTAACAACCCCATTTCAGACCTCCAGTGAAGATAAGCTAATAGCAACAAGTAGATCATAATGCTTTTGCAAACCTGCCTGCTGTAGTCCAGTGTTTGATTGGCAGTGAATTATTTCAGAATTTGTCAATAGATAGCATTTTTTCTCAGGCTTCATCAGGCTTACCCTGATCCTATTGCCCATGCAGTTAATGAAGGTGTTAGAGCACCTTTACAACTGTCTTGCATGTTCATTATACATTTAACATTACACCTCTCCAAACACTTTTTACCCTGTAGGAAGCAAGCTCCTGTTGGAAAAAAAGTGTAGATTGAGTGACATGCAGAAGCTTTTGCTATCGTGTGACCCCGTGACACTCAGTAATGAAACCAGTCTTCAGTGTTTGTATAAAAAGAACATTCAATTTTCAAGGAAATGTCAGTAAGATTATTTTCTTTTCTTCTCTTTTATTATTTTTTTTATTTATTTTGCTGGGGTTTTTATCGTTGTTTAGGTCCAATGTGTATTTCAGGACCTGTATTTTTAGGTAACAATGAAAAATTCTAAAAAAAATTGTATTAAGTGTTGACGTTTTTCTTATTTTTTGAACAATTTCACTTGTAGGTAGGAATAAGGGGGGGAAGGTAAAGGAAATACATGCAAACAATAAAAATGTTTCTCTAGTGTTCATTGACTGACATTTTGCATTTGTAGGATGCTAACATATGTGCACTTTCAGGCTAAGGAACACATCCTTGTAGCTCACAGAGGAAATTATGAATACATGGGATCTGCATTAAGACTACATTCAAACACAAACACCAAAACAAACCCAGCTGCATAAGGTCCACACAGTTATGAAAATGGAACTAATCCTTAGTGGTACTGGTGAATCTGGACCTAATTCCAGGGACTCCTTAGCCATCTTCTGTGATCTAATCATGATGGTAAGAGCCTGCTCAGATTAGTGATTTTTTGTGTGAGTGCTGAACTGAGAGAGGAGGGGAGAGGAGAAGGACTAGTAAATCCTGTATTTAGTTTGATCTTGTTGTTGTTTCTTACTGGAGAAAAATCTAAAATACATTTCAGATCATTAAATTAAACTAAATTGCTCTGCAAAACTCCATGCTGTGTTAGTTGTAAAAAAATGAAAGTAGAATGAAGCCTAGATTCATCATCGTCTATTGGCAAAGACAGTCTCCCAGCTGAATGAAACAGTGGGCTCAGATTTCCACCAGGTAGATGAAGGAAGCAGCTCAGATCTCTTGCTTCAGTGTCCACTCTGGTGTATTTTTTCCGCTAATGGGAATATTTTACCCTTTTTGTTTTCATCTATGGATGGTGTCCTACAATGTGTGAATTAAATATTAATTAGCAGTGAAACTATAAAACAAGTGACCCACTTCCAGAGAATACGTCCTGATTACCTAATAAGGACCAATTCTCTGTGTCTCAGAAGACTGTTCAGCATTTAATGCAAAGTAGTACAGCGCTAGTGGGAAGAACTGAGGAAGAATGACCTCAGAGCATCCTCATGTCAGGTTCATTCTCCGGAGAAGTCAGACACCTGCATTCTAGCCTATTTTCCAAGGGAATATGAAGATTTCAGTAAAATGGAACAATGGAGCAATGTCAACAGGAGATATATCCCTTCTTAGCACAGTCTTTTACATAATACCTGTGGGATATGGTCACTGAAGTGTCTTCAGATGGAGTGATGTCTTAACTGTGAGATACCACTAGACCAATTAATTCTATTTTCAAAAAGTACCCAACCATCCTTGAATTTGAAAAGAGTTATCAGGACTTTCAAGACTTTTTCTTGTGGGGAGAGGAAATATGATGTTTGAAAGCAAGCCCCCAGGATCTAATGATTGTAATACGGGTTGTAGTTATTTGTTAGAATCCCTTTGCTGGTACATGGAGACATGAGGAATGGAATCCTGGTCTCAGATCTAGCTTTAGAAAAATATACACTTTTATAGCTTCACTCAGCTGCCCTCTTAGATTTCCAAATCTCAGTGACATGAACTGAGGCCTTTCATTGACTGTGTCCTTTGATTACTCACAGTTGAGACTGTCAGACCAGAAGTTGGGGAAAATGAATCTTTGTAGAAATGTACACTCCTGAAACCCACAGCCACTAATTTGTTCACAAGGTTTCACCCAAACTTCCTCTTTCCTTACATGAAGAATCATTTAAAGCTGACTGGAAAATCACTTTTGCTCCACACACACTTTGGAGGTCTGTCCACTCCCTACAGATTTCTGCTACTTTGGAGAGTTTCCTGTTGTTGACCAAAGGTCACCATGCTTGGCATGTATTTAATATCCCTACATATCTGAAGTTCAGTGTAACAAGAGCTGGCAAAGAATAAAAACTTAAATGGAAAGAGATGAAGACAGGCTGTTTCTTGCAGTGAATTGTGTGCTAAGAAAGGGTGATGCAAAGTTGAACAGAGTACCCAAAAGAAAACATAAGAGTTATAATTGCTGAATAAACAACCTTTTTGCCTTAAGAGTTGAGTAAGGGAATAAACATGCTGCCAATGAAAAAAAAATTCCTTCCCAGCTCTTAATGACACCCAAGAGCAAAACGATAACTGTGTTCAGTATTTAATTTAATGTAAAGCTTGGACACTGCTCTAATCCGTATGAGAAGCATCGTATTAGTCGGAAAAGATTGTAGGCATACTCGTGTTTCTTAGAAGAAATGGGTTTCAAGTTGTGTGTAACTGGATGGTAAACCAGGACCTGGTAGACAGCAATAGGAACTCCTTGTTCAGTTCCCTATGTTTCGGAAGCAACACAGCGCATTTACAATATGACCCCAAATCACTGGAATCAAAGGGGATGTGACTAATAACTGCAGTGCACACACAAACTATCCATCAAGGGTTGATTAAAACTCATTCACATCACAAAACTCATGCCAGCACCAAGCTTCAAGCTGGCAGCAAACTGATTAAGAAAATTCCCTTCATTTCAGTCTGATATTTCAATGTATTTTGCAGAGAGATTCTGAGCAATACAAAACGTTGTGTGGTGCTCTGTGTTGATGTGAAGTACACGTCACAAATACGAGTAAGCAGTATAAGTCCACAAGTAGGATTTAGGCTAAGCCACACAAGTACAAATGCTATCATTTCATATGGTCACCTCAGAGTGTCTTATTGCATCACGCTAGTCTGGATGGAGTAAATATAAGGTATAGAGCAATCCTGAGTGCCTCAAACTTCTGTTGACCCTCAGTTAAGAGGAAAAAGGCTTATTTTAACCCTGCAAGGCCCTAAAAATCCAGATTTACCTACTGTAACCTTAAAATGCTTTTATATAATTTCCTCTTATGTATTTTTCTGACAAAGTTTTTATATCTTGTAGATGTTTCTTTTTGTACTTTACTTGTTCTTCATTAAATGCTTTCCACCAACACCAATGTACTTCTTAAACGACCTTTATTATGAAGAGAAATTTCTTCTTTGTCTTGAAATGAAATTTGGTGAATCATGGTGAAACCACTTGAGATGTACTGTAAAAGTGCAGGGAGATGTACCTAAAACATCAGGGAAGAGTTATCCTTAGACTTTATGTATGAAATTACCCAGACTGGCTGCATCAGAGTGTCCAAAAATCATGATATGGAAGGATTATGTCCAAGCTCATGAGCTCCTCAAGCACGAATCATGCTATATGAATTGAAACATGATCTACAGTTTGCTTCTAGCTTTTCACCTTCCATACTGCTTTTGATTTAGACATCCAGCCAAATAAGTCACACGTTTAAATGAGGCAGATGTGGATGTGGAAATTATCTTACCTTCTAACCCAGCCAGATCTAGGAACCGCAATGCTACAAATCCTGTTGTTATCTTTACACATGTACACGCAGAAACACATACACAGATAGTATCCTTCCTCCTGTTGTAGTGAATGTGTACAATGAACATGTGTATGACATAAGAATCATCCTCAGACACCCTATTACAAAACTGCTTATAGGTTTGTCCATGTTTATCATTGAAATATCTCAGCATTGCATAAGATTGCAAGGTCATTGCAGCAGCTAAGAAATGCTTTTATTCACCCCTAGATACTTGATTAAATTCTGAAACTCAGGGTAGAATTAGCTGCAAATTTGGGCCAGGATGCTCCAAGAGATCAAATTGAGATTTAATTGAAAGCTACTGGCACAGCACAAATTATAGGCATTCTCTTCTCGCTGTATCTCTTCTGGTGTATAATTATTTAAAATAAATTTGACAGTACTTATTGTTTAACTATTGTCAAGCTAGTCAAAGCTACCTAGAGATCTAGGGGAAGAAATGGCACACTGCGAATTTAATATCACTCAGACTTATATTGGTTTTCCCCTGGCCTCACAGATAATAAGGAAACACCGCTGTGAAAGAGCAAGCAGTCAAAATAATAATAATAAAATCCCTCCCTGCTGCAGCTCTATGCAGAGACCTTCATAGGATTTTGGGCACTGATTCTTATCTTTCAGTGGGGAGAAGGGAAGGAGTAAGTGGGAAATAGGCAGGAAGTGCAATTCTGTTCTTTGTTTTCCTTTGTTCCAAGAATTATAGATGCTTTGACATCTCCTATGCTAATATACACAGACGACTTCACAATCTAGTATTCTCAATATAGGAATTAACATTCTCTAAATTAAGATGCAGTACCTACTAAATGTATAATTGTCTCCTATACTTCCCCTACAAGTAGAGAGGTGCCTTGCAAAGCCATAACAGAAACTGATGGAAAAAAGTTATTTTATTATGTTCTTCCTAAGTACCCACAATGCCTTTATAACCCTTGTGGGGGTTGTAAGATCATTGATGTTAAGACCATTGTTCTTCCTTCCAGAGTTCCTAACTTCCATTAGGTTTTTATCATGAAATACTGAAAAAGTTGAAAACATTGGTACAGTTGTGCCCTAAATTATACCACACATGAATCCTAAAATGAGAGAAATCATAGATAAATAAGATTTAAAAAAATAAAAGATCAATAGTTCTTTTTTTATAAATTTGTTCCTGCACATCTCTTCTCCTAAATAATGATTTCTAGAATTGGCCTAATATTTGCAGCACATTGGACTGAAAGAGTCCTCATCTCAAAGCCTGTGTGCTTTATTAAGCTGCCTAAGTCACTCTGCTTACCATATGTAGATTATTCTTCGAGTAAGGCTGCATGAGCACCTTCATGCAGTGAATTATGAGCTGATTGCTTGGGCTCTTTTGCAGCTGCTGGACCTGTTTTAAAGAAATTTCTGTTTCAACCCTGAAGTGCAAAATGCAAACTGTTTCACTTTATGCTATCCAGGAAGAAATGATCCAGGCTCTGCTATCAAGATGGAATTCATAATTCAAAATTATGTGGTGAAAAACAGATGGAAGAAAGTCTAGAAGGTTTCATTAGTGGGTAAAAGTTTGAGTTGCATACACAAGATATTGGTTTTAGCAGTAATGTCACTATATTGGGATTGCATAGCAACGTTTTGGTAGCAGGGGGCTACAGAGGTTGCTTCTGTGAGAAGCTGCTGGAAGCTTCTCCCATGTCCAATAGAGCCAATGTCAGCCTGTGGCCCTGTGGAGAGAGGAGCCCAGGATGGCGCAGGTTTGCTGCAGGACTTGTGACCCCACGGGGGACCCACACTGGAGCAGTCTGTTCCTGAAGGACTGCACCCCACAAAGGGACCCACACAGGAGCAGTTCATGAGGAACTGCAGCCCATGGGAAGGGCTCGTATTTGACAAGTTCATGTCAGACTGTATCCTATGGTAAGGACGCCACACTGGAGCAGGGGAAGAATGTGAGGAGTCCTTCCCTGAGGAGGAACGAGCAGCAGAGATGTGTGATGAACTGACTATAAGTCCCATTTCATGTGCCCTGTACTGCTCTAGGGGAGGAGATAACAGGAGTGAAGTTAAACCTGGGAAGAAGGAAGATTTAGGTAGAGAGTGTTTTAAGATTTGGTTTTATTTCTTATTACCCTACTTGGGTTAGATTCATAACAAACTAATTTCTCCAAGTCGAATCTGTTTTGCCTATGATGATACCTGGTGAGTGATCTCTCCCTTTCCTTATTTCAACCAACATGCTCATCATTATATCCCCCCTGTCCAGCTGAAGAAGGGTGGGATAGAGAAGCTTTGGTAGGCACCTGGTGTCCAACCAAAGTCAACCCATCACAGTCACACACCACATCTACCAGGAGAGAAGCTGAAGGAAACTAAAGATGTGCTTTTTCCCTATGACCTCAAAATCCTTAGAAAATACAGTATCACACAGAAACATGTGATTATACTGATCATAGATACCTGAAAAGTTTCTGAATCCCAGATGGATTCCATGCCTTTAGAAAGCATGAATTACACGTATGTTGAGCAAGCAAACCCTCAGTCCTTGCTAAGAGTTGGATATGGACAGAGGACAGCAGAAGTGCCAGGGAACTGCCATGATTTCAGCAAGTCTTTTCTGCCCCTTAGCACAGTGGTTTGGTGTTAAATCAGGAAGAACCACCCAGAATACACAGGGAGAAGTGGGAGAGACCTGCAATGCCCACATTAGAAGTGGGCAAACACCACTGATTTGTGTTTAGCCTCAATTACACCACTGCTGTGGAGATGAGCAGGATATTTATGAGAGTGCCTACCCAGGCCATTACTGCTGTGCATGAAGCATGTGACAGCCCATAACGGAGATGTGAGGTGAATGCAGAGATGCTATCTAATGAAAAAGGGATTGGATTCCGTTAAGCCTCTGTCAGCACCAGGCTTGAAAATATTAAGAGAATTAATGAAATATAATTAAAAAATAATTTTCTTCTAATGAAACAAAATTAAACGCTAAGCTGGTGCTGCTGTGAATGGAAAATAAAGCGTAGGAGTACCAGCACCAGGATTGCTTAGCACTTAAGGGAGGAACAGGGTCGGTCATTAAGCTCAGTCATGCCATCTACCTCCAGAGCCCCAGGAAGAATGCAGAGGAGAGAGGATGGACCTGTCCCGGTGAGAAGAGGCTGCAAAGTGCAGAGCATAAGGCAGATGCCCAAAAGATCCAGCTTTCAGTTTTAGCTTTACCACCAATCCTTACCTGTGATTCTAAGCAAGCATTTTGCTCCCCCCTTTCCATCCTACATCAGCCTAACGTGCTTAGACTGCTGAAGTGGCCCACCAGAAGTTCGTGCAGCCCTTGGCTCCATCCATACCCACAGAAGTCAGGGAAATGTCATTTCTGTGAGGGTTTGAGGTATGTGATATCCTTTAAGAACTAACAGCAATGAACAGAACAGTCATGGTGGGTCCCTTATGTCCTTGCTATGTGAAAACCTGAGCAGCTCCAGTTTTCTGTCCTATTTATTTGATTTGTCATTTAAGTTATAGAGATGGTGAATAGTAATTTCCTAACAGTAACATCTGGAAAACAAGCACTCTTCTGTCCTTACAGCACTATATGTAACATTCTCTTAATCCTAAATAAATCTTTCCCTCTTATGTGAAAGCCTGACCTCTACTTAGCAGCAGTAATAGAAATACCCTGCTGATTACAACCGCATCTATACAGCTACATTAAGTGAATATCCCAAAATGTTCACCAGTCATAGTGAATACAAAGAGGTTTCATATTATTTCAATACGTAATTCCTTACTTTTGTAACAGAAGGTATAGAATTATTAATGGTAAACAACATAATTTTAACTTTGGAATTCATTTTAGTGGGAATATATACAATACTTGTCCTTACTTGACTTCTTCATTAATGATTTAGAGGAGAGAGAAGCAATATGTTAAAGATAGCCACTACCTGTGTGGAACTAGGAGATATCGTTAGGTCCAGTGAGGACAGAGCCATAGTGCAAAGGGACCAAAGGATATGAAGATATGATGGAAGAATATAGAACAGGCTGGAGAGAGGAAAAGAAGAAATAATATAAAATTGGCTTCAATACAGGAACAGCTACAAAACAGGATAAAAAGTGTAAAAGGATCTTGAGATATCACATGTGAGAAAAATAACAATAATAATATTAGAAAAGAAAACGAGCAGAGGCATATTTTGCTTAGCTGAGACAGAATTGCTGTTGAAATGTCTGAGTCTTAAATAGCTGGTGCTTTACAAATGCTGGTGTCTAGGTAAAGCTGATGTTTTCCCTTCTCGCCTTTTTTAACTTCTCTCCCTTCCACCCTTTTTTCTTTCCTTCTCATTCCTCCCTCCCTCTCTCCCATCAACCAGCCTTCCTTAGGCAGCTCTTTTCCTCTTCCCAGCATTCATGTATACTCATCTTCACCAGGAAAGGTGATCAGGCTCCCTGGTCTCTCTCAAGTTGGGGGACTTTCAGGAGGTCCTGGGACTGAAGATTCTCCATTTTCCTCATTGAGTGCTTTCCTGATGCTCCTGTTGCCCAAGAAGTGGGTAGCAATATCCCCTCGATCAGTGCTGCAAGCTGAACTTAATGCCAGAGTTTTGGCTTCAAAGTGATAGGTACAAAGGACTGCATCTTTCAAAGGGTACATGCACAACTGTTAGGATTAAACTGCTTCAACGCCGGTGTCCAGTGTCATGTGAAGAAATCTTGCCCAATCTCCAATGGCAATTGCAGAAACTTACGGGTCTCTCCCAGGTTTTGTGTCATATCTGCAGCACTCACTATGCAAGTGTTTTGGATGTTTTATGTCATCTCAGCTGGCTTTAGGTGCCCAGCTTTTGGCAGCTGAATCCCTGCAAAGGAATCCCAAATGATCAAATACGTCTACAGATATATTACTGTGTGAGACCAGTTCCTGTGGGGGTAGACAATAGAAGATTTCTATTTGTTTTCTGTAAGTTAAATAGCTTCTGCAGGTGTTTTTTCCCTTTGAATTTCAGTAACTGAATGCTATCTCGCTTTCGCTTCATATTTTGAAGTAATATTTTGGCTCTTCTAGCCTGCTTCTCCATTAACTTCAGCAAGCATTGGCTGAGGTCTGTTTGTCTTTAATTAGACCTTGGATATACTGCATGGAACAGTGTATTCAGGCAGATGCTGATACTCAGTTTACTATCTCTCAGTAGAACCCACCTAACTGAAGGATATATTTAGAGGAAATAACAACTGCAAATACAAGAAAAAGCCTCAAAAGTAAAAGAAGACATTTCTAACTCTTTACACAGCTTTAAAACATCAGAAAGTAGCATCTGCAGGTAAATTCAGAGAACAGTAAATAAAGATATTCTTAACATATAAACTTAAATAGAGTTATATATCTCATTGTATAAAGCTAGAATTTTTAGGGCAGAATAGAATTAAGTTACATAGACGTGTTCTTGCATCTCCATGACAAGGAAAGCCAAGATCTGTCACTATCAAATTAAGCATGAAGAAGAAGAAATTAGGAAAAAACAAAACAAAACATATGCAGATACATATACAGATATATTTTTTCATATTTTCTTAAAGTAGCTCTTAAAAGTGAATGCATGACTCTGCATTAATAGCCCTCTAATACTAATGCAGAAGGTCAAGAGATTTCACACCTGTATGTTCAATTACAGCAGCCTACCCAAAAACCCAAAGGAAATTCATTGTACTTTTCTTAGTCAGCTTAATTCACCATGTTGCACCAACATTTTATGAAATAAAGATTCCTCTTTTCATAAAAATATCCATAGGATATTGCAATTCACTTTTAAAGTATTAAATATTTCATTTTATTAAAAATGCTGGAATATCCTGGCTTTGCTTTTCAAGACATTTAAAGCGCTATTTTGCTAAATAGGAGCTGCTGCTGCAGATCACTGAAAGCTATTATGTGAGACCACCTGCAAACCTTAAATGTGATTATAATAATTGAGAGAAAGTGTGTGAATATGTGCTATATTCCTCTAATTACACTACAAGGGCAAGCCCACGGCATAATTATTACAAGGTGGCTTCTGGAAAAATCTTTGCTGCTTTGTTTTCCTTTCTTCATATGAAGAGTCACTGCCATCAGGATTCTTGTTAGGTGGCCCTCCAAATTCTGAGTCCAAGAGATCACCAAGTCTTGTCAAATAAGAGTTTAAATTAAAAAGGTACAGTGAAAAAAAAAGGACCCAAAGCTGTCAAAGTTCTGTATTATTTATGCTGTTTAGGCTATCAAAATACTGTAAAACTGATCCAAAGCAAAAGCTAGAGGGAAGAACAAGACCTTTTGGAAAGTGTAGAATCATACCAGGTGGATCTGCATTAAAATTTCATTTCAGATGATGAATATGTTTTTAAAGTTGATATTTATTGATGAATATTGATGCTATTAGGTCTGGGGACCTAATAGCAGCCTTCCAGTATCTGAAGGGGGCCTATAGGGATGCTGGGGAGGGACTCTTTGTCAGGGACTGTAGTGACAGGACAAGGGGTAACGGGTTAAAACTGAAACAGGGGAAGTTTAGATTGGATCTAAGGAGGAAATTCTTTCCTGTGAGGGTGGTGAGGCACTGGAATGGGTTGCCCAGGGAGGTTGTGAGTGCTCCATCCCTGGCGGTGTTCAAGGCCAGGTTGGATGAAGCCTTGTGTGGGATGGTTTAGTGTGAGGTGTCCCTGCCCATGGCAGGGGGGTTAGAACTAGGTGATCTTGAGGTCCTTTCCAACCCTAACTATTCTATGATTCTATGATTCTATGAATGCACATCTTATCATTCCGTAATACTGGGGTAATAAGGGACAGAATTACTAAAATGCTTAGGCTCCTAACTCCAGTCAGGTTATTAGGTACCTAAGATATCTGATGTCCCATAAATTCAATCCCTAAAAACTCACGTTTTCTGGTAGTGCTGTATAATGTCATTTATCACGCAGAAGAACAGCCTAAACCCCAAAATGACACCAGAAATGAGAAGTGAACATCATAACTAATGCTCATTAGTTCGTAATGAAGAGCAAGTAGCAATAGGGATGACATATGGAGTATTTGTTCTATGCGTGTATTTTGAGTTTATTTCAGCTACATTCTGGACACACGAGACAAAGTCCTTGATTCAATCATCTAACCACTGGTATCCTGGGCAATTCAAGACATTTTAAGGTAACTGATTTTTAGCTGCCTCTGCAAACAGGCACAGGTCTTTTACAGGCATTGTGTCATATGTGCCAGCTTGGAGTATGTGGCTAAAATAATCTAGGGATGCCTTTGCTTAGGAAATTAAATTGAACCTCAAATGATGACTGTAATGCTGCCCCCTAAACAGGGGAAGTTTAGATTGGATATAAGGAGGAAATTCTTTGCTGTTAGGGTAGTGAGGCACTGGAATGGGTTGCCCAGGGAGGTTGTGAGTGCTCCATCCCTGGCAGTGTTCAAGGCCAGGTTGGATGAAGCCTTTTGTGGGATGGTTTAGTGTGAGGTGTCCCTGCCCATGGCAGGGGGGGTGGAACTAGATGATCTTGAGGTCCTTTCCAACCCTAACTATTCTATGATTCCATGATTCTATGATCATGCTTTGGTCTGCAGCACAGGCTGGTCCCAAAACACACAGACCGGATTTCTTCATTTCTTAGGTGAAATTAAGCTGAACAATTTCCTCCAGCTGCTAAAGCACATTCAGTCCATTGGACTAGGCTAGAGCTACTCCAAAGTAAAATTCTCAAAGACAGAAAGTGTGAATGTCATCTCTGTATTCAAAGTAAGAATCGCCAATCAGGAGGCAAGTGAGAGCTGTGATTTCTTAACTGTAACTTCTGAAAATAATGATGCTTCAGGAATGAGCGCTTGTTTGATACTAAAACCACATGAACTCACCAGCACTACTCTGGCAGAAGTGTGCATTTTGCTCTTCTACAAATATTCAGGTAACTTTGTTTCTAACCTTTGAGCTGGCAAAAGCACAATTTTGTGAATATCATAGAAAACCACATTCATACAGAAGGCTAATGCACATGGCAAAACAGAGTTAGAACCTTACACGGCTGACTGCAAGGAAGACCACGTGTGTCTTCAGTTCTCCCACTTTGTATAACATTTACTTTCTCTATGTTGTCCGAAGAATTCATTCTTCAACTATATTCATACATTTATTCTCTGATTTGGTGCAAAACCATTCTTTCTTACTTAGATTTTATCTATTCATCATTTCAGACCTAGTTACGTGCAAGGACCAAGACATGTATGCCCAGACGGGTCTGATAAAGTCCCCCTGTGTGACAATGGCTACCAAGATCTTATCTCTTGTGATGTCCTTGGCTGGCAATGACATACTGATTTTTAGATGTGCCTTTTATTTGGGACCTTTGACATTATTATTTTGCCTGACCTGTCATACATTTTGAGTGAAATTCCCAAATTTCATTTCTCTTTTTTTTTACCTTTTTCTGGCAGTTTAAGGTTCCAGTCCTCTTCTTATCACCACAGCTTTGAATCATCTTGCTCTTCCTCTTCTTATCTGGTCATTTGAATGACACCACAGACAGAGTGCTCTATATTGCTTAAAGGATACTATTTCTTTAACATCTTTTTCTTTGCCACTACTGCTGGTGCTATCACACACGTACGCACTTCTATTCATAAATAGTCCAGACCAGTCTTTATATTCCTGCTCCTATTTTCTAAATCCGTCTGCCACCTGTCACCTTTCATGTGCTACCAAGATGTTTCAAGACTGTGCTGTCAGAGCTTTTGACTCTTGTTCCCCTGTTACATCCTTGGTTTCTTTGTGCCTTTTTCCATGCCAACCCTCACATTTGATAGAGGCTACCAAAATAATCCATGAAGCTATCTCACTGCACTTCCAGTTCACCTTCCCCACTGCCTTAAAATGCTTAACAGTTGAGCTGCTGGGGGAACGCTACGACCATTCCAGCCAGCTATTTCTGCCTTATTTTTTCTCGTATCTCTTTTACCTCTGTCCAGCCTCTTAGACTGAGATTTTTAGCTCACTGGGGCAAGAGCATCTCTTTAAACATAAGACAGTTCATGTTTTCCCACCCAGAGAGCTGCTCACTGCTGTTAGATGATGGCACTCCTGCGGGAATTTCTAATGACTACTGCTGCATTTTTAAGGCTCAGACTGAAGCTTCGTATCTGTGAACAGCTGAAATTAATTGGACACTTGAAGTTGAGCTGCTTTTAAGGAAAACATCAGCATCTAAAAATAAACCATACCTTTAGTTTTGACTGGCCTAATTTAAATTTACCATTAGATAGTTTGTATTTCCATCTCAGTCTTAAGCTGCTAAAGTCAATGACAATGACTTGGTTCTTAAACTGCTTTCCAAATTTTCTTGGCATTTCATATAATAAAGAAGGTGGGGTATTTTTTCTTTTAAAAATTTGCCGTGAAAGTTTTATTCTTGAAAGATATATCTTGAATAATTTAAGGTAAATTCTGAGTCTGGTGGATATCTTCAGTGTTCAAACTACATCTCAATTCAAACATGGACACACTGCAGAACCCATAAATTCAGTCTACGGAAGCATCCTTATTTTCTATGCCAGAGTGCTTCTGTAACCAAAAACCTTCTACTAGGCTTTATTAATCCATCAGAATTCTATTCTTCTATTTCAAGGAAGTAGGATCATTTCTTGGACACATTTTTGTCCAGTTTTGCTGTCTAAATACAGGTTTTGTGGTCTGCCAAGTTCTTGTTGATGAAAGTTTAGGTGTTATATGTATAAATCTTATCAATAAGTCCCATAAATTATTGAGAATTAGGGTCCATTTGCCACAACTAAGACATCTTAAGAATATCTTCTACATCTGAGTTTGTCCCTAAAAGTAAAGGATGTGATGGAGAAAAAAAAAAAGAAGCAGTAAGGGATATTCTGGTATTCTAAACCTAGCAATGAAAAAGATCTGTGAAACACCCCCTGAAGATGCCTATTTTTTCACTCCTGAATATCAAGAAAGGTCAATGAGACCTGCTCAGATGTAGCTATTTAGCTTTTAGATTTCCAAAATTAGGTGAGATGAACTGCACTTTACGTGACTAACGTGGAACAGCATTTTCAGATCGACAGAAGTCTAAAAATAGGAGTTTTGAATATAAATGCACTTTTAACAAATTTCCTCCAAACTTGTTACTGCAAAGACTGAATAAAATCAACACTTCTAATAATAAGAAAGTTATTCACTCGAATTCACAGTCTCGATAAGTATCAGTACATCCTATGCAAAACCTGGCAGTAATCTAGAATAGCAGAGTTGAGAGAATTTACAGTGCTGATTAGTTATTACATATAAACAGTCATTGGCAAAATATTAGGTGCTAGTTTGTTAATTTTTTTATCATGTTTGACTCATTTTTTGGCAGATTTTACAACTGCCTTATAAACATTGAAAATATAGAGGTTAAAACAAACGTTAAATGTGCTTCTTTAAGAGTGACATTCTACATGAAAAAGAAGAAGGAGGAATTATATTTGCCCTGAAGTAGCGGATTAGGCTGTGTTAGCTTCGAGGTCATGATTTAGCTTTCAATATTTACTTGAAATTCTTTCCTTATATTAGCCTGGTACATGCTGACTAGGACATCAGCGCAGTTGTGACATTTAACAGAATGCTTAATGTAATGAGTTCATTCTTTTTAACCATTTTAAGGCTAGGCAATAGCTCAGATTTTAAAATCAGTTTTATAAAAGCCTACTCCTGCATTAAAGCCAAAGGTGCAGATAATCAGGTCATTTTTAAACCACTCCATTTGATATCCATTGAGGGTTCTCTTGTGCCACACATCTAGCGTAAATTTCTTGCCTTTATTTGTGCAAGAAAAGCACAATTCCCAGAATTTTTCCATGCTGCTTTGCACTGCCAGCAGACAGATCTCCTTTAGAAAACAACTCCATGCTTCTTTCCATATTAATCTTTGTACTTGGAAAAATATCCTCCAAAAATGAATTTATCGAGTCTACTCCATGGTGACAAAATTTATCATGAAGTCTCACTTTTCTTGAGAAGCATAAGGGGAAGGATGGGAGCTGAACGCAGAAGTGATGGGTTGTCTTCATACAGGCACATCATTCAGAGCAAGCAAATGTCGATCTTCTCGTTTGACACCCTGAAATTGTGTGAGGCATTTCACAAAGCAAACTTGCGTTTTTGTCTTTAGCTAGAATTCAAACTAAATTCAATATGACACAGTAAATGTCTGAAGACAGACAAGAGTAAAGGCAAAGAAAAAAGGTGGCTGAAAATGACAGTAATAATTCACAGACTTGATCAAGGAGTTAAGAGGTGCAAGATGTAGTTTGCTTGCGTAGCTGAACTTGTGTACTGATTGTAGATAGCAGGAATAACATTCAAGTAGATGTTAAATAAGATTGATGTGACATTGGCCCCCGTGGAGAACTTTCACTCTGAATTACTGGCCTTGTCATTGAAGTATACCCAAAAACTTTGATTAGAGATCAGCAAACCAACCTTTTGTGCTATTCAGAGTGACAGTAGTTCTGATATTTTCATCAAAACTCTTATATGACATATAGTGTCACATGCAGCACCTGGATCAATAAAAATCTGTGCCAGTCTCAAGCTGTGATTGAAAGCCATTCTCTGCGTGAGTGTGGGAAGCTGTTCAGTGGTACTGGGGTGGAGAAAGAGGCTTGGTGAAGGGTAAATGAGCTGTTTGTTATCAAGTGGATTTGATTCATTATTAGTCATTTGAAAAGCTCATACTCTGAAGACAAGTGAAAGTCTAATGTGACAGACTTGCTCCCTTTTTCACTTTGGGTAAAGAAATCATTTTCAGCTTTCATCATGACTGGCACAAACACTTTTCCTGGGAAAAATGTCCTTAAAAGCAATATTCCTTCACTTCACAAAGAAATCCACAACAGCCAATTATCACACATCCATCTTCAGCTACCCTCCCATGTAATCCCCTTTTACCTTAAACAATCAATTGACATATTCAATGACATTTTTACGTATCTCCTAGGGATCTGCTTACGTAAAGAGTTATTTCAACAAGCTGTTAGGGGTTCCATGTTTCAAGAAGGGTCATGCTCCTGTAAGTACAAAACCCTCAGCATTTGTACACTTAGCAGGAACAGAAACACGTAGACCAGTCTCCAGCCATTGGTTTCTCTATTCAAATGTCATATACGTATGTATTCAGTGTCATCTGAAGTGCTTTGAGGTAACCAAAACCATTTCTTAAGGCTGTTAGAAATAACACAGGACCTCTGGGAGACCCATGCCCTACCAGAACAGTGAGCAGTTGCTGTTTATGTAATGTTCTGGCAACTGAAGTGAGACCATAGCATGATCAACCTGAGATCAAGAAACCCATGTTCTGGTGTCTGAGTGCAGATATTTATCTAGATGTGTCCTTTTAGCAAGAAGAGATTTAGTCAAGGTAGTGAACAAACCCTAGTGAGCAACTCAGCTCGCTCTAGGGTGGACACGTAGGGCTGGATTTAGTAAACTTCTTGTGCTATTTGGAACACTTTACAGTGTTCAAGACAATACAGGTTTAAAACTGTGACACAGGATGATGGCAAAGGATCTCATTCTGGAGTAGCTTCTCCTTCTGGAAGTTGAAAGATGGGGTAATGGAGGGAGGCTACTTGAGGATAAATGCCTGAAGCAGAATCCCATCTGTATTGGGTCACAGTGAACACAGTTTACTTTCTGAGCTGAAGATACAGGTCTTAATTTGCACTGTGCATTGCGTTACATAGGTATAAATATTGGAAAAGGAAAATGAGCTTCAGTCAACCATGAAAAACATGTGGCTAGCCAAATAATTCCACATTTTGCTCATAGGTATGTGTTGCCTGTCATTCATTGCAAACGCATGGGAGAAGTAACACTGTCATTTCGCTCAATTTTGTTTCCTTCATTTTTGCTTCCTCAGAGATTTTTTCTCTGTTTGAATCAAGTGACCAAACAACTAATCTTTCAGAATCTGTCCTGCTTTCTTATGGTACCTTTCCACCAACCCAAATCAGAATTTAGTGCCTTCCTTACCCTCTGTTTCCTGAATCTATGATCTCAAAACTATAACCCTTATCACTTTGACCCCACTAACTTCCCAGACCTCTTTTTCATCTTTTAAAACTTAACATTACAGCTTTCTTGACTAGAATATCCTATAAACACCCTAATCTTTGTAGACAACTTACAGCCATTCTCAGTCCATGACCTCAATTGATGGATGGACCACTCGGTGGATAAAGAACTGGCTGGATGGCCGCACACAAAGAGTTGTGATCAATGGCTTGATGTCCAGCTGGAGACCGGTAACAAGTGGTGTCCCTCGGGGATCGGTGTTGGGACCGGTCTTGTTCAACATCTTCGTCGCTGACATGGACAGTGGGATTGAGTGCACCCTCAGCAAGTTTGCTGATGACACCAAGCTGTGTGGTCCGGAGGGAAGGGATGCCATCCAGAGGGACCTTGACACGCTTGCGAGGTGGGCTGATGCCAACCTTATGAAGTTCAACCACTACAAGTGCAAGGTCCTACACCTGGGTCGGAGCAATCCCAGGCACAGCTACAGGTTGGGCGAAGAAGAGATTCAGAGCGGCCCTGCAGAGAAGGACTTGGGGGTGCTCTCCTTCAAGCAATTCCCTGTCCTTCTTGAACAGAGGGGCCCAGAACTGGGCGCAATATTCTAGATGCGGCCTCACCAAGGCTGAGTAGAGGGGGAGGAGAACCTCTCTTGACCTACTAACCACTCCCTTTCTAATGCACCCTAAGATGCCATTTGCCTTCTTGGCCACAAGAGCACATTGCTGGCTCATGGTCATCCTCCTATCCACCAGGACCCCCAGGTCCCTTTCCCCTTCACTACTTTCCAGCAGGTCAACCCCCAATCTGTACTGGTACATGGGGTTGTTCTTCCCCAGATGCAAGACTCTACACTTGCCCTTGTTAAATTTCATCAAGTTTCTCCCCGCCCAACTCTCCAGCCTGTCCAGGTCTCGCTGGGCCCCTCTGTTCAAGAAGGACAGGGAATTGCTTGAAGGAGTCCAGCGCAGAGCCACAAAGACGATTAAGGGAGTGGAACATCTCCCTTATGAGGAGAGGCTGAGGGAGCTGGGTCTCTTTAGCTTGGAGAAGAGGAGACTGAGGGGTGACCTCATCAATGTTTACAAATATGTAAAGGGTAGGTGTCAGGATGATGGAGCTAGGCTTTTTTCAGTGATATCCAGTGATAGGACAAGGGGCAATGGGTGCAAACTGGAGCATAGGAAGTTCCACGTTAACATCAGGAAGAACTTCTTTACTGTAAGAGTGACAGAGCACTGGAACAGGTTGCCCAGGGGGGTTGTAGAGTCTCCTACACTGGAGATATTCAAGGCCCGCCTGGACAAGTTCCTGTGTGATGTACTGTAGGTTACCCTGCTCTTGCAGGGGGGTTGGACTAGATGATCTTTTTAGGTCCCTTCCAACCCTTGGGATTCTGTGATTCTGTGATTCTGTGCTGGTCGATGAGAAAATTAACATGAGCCGGCTTCAGTGAGCGCTCGCAGCCCGGAAAGCAACCGTATCCTGGGCTGCATCAAAAGGAGCGTGACCAGCAGGTCGAAGGAGGTGATCCTGCCCCTCTACTCTGCTCTTGTGAGACCTCACCTGGAGCATTGTGTGCAGTTCTGGTGTCCTCAACATAAAAAGGACATGGAACTGCTGGAACAAGTCCAGAGGAGGCCACGAGGATGATCAGGGGACTGGAGCACCTCCTGTATGAAGACAGGCTGAGGAAGTTGGGGCTGTTCAGCCTGGAGAAGAGAAGGCTGCGTGGAGACCTCAGAGCAGCCTTCCAGTACCTGAAGGGGGCCTATAGGGATGCTGGGGAGGGACTGTTCATTAGGAACTGCAGTGACAGGACAAGGGGTACCGGGTTAAAACTTAAACAGGGGAAGTTTAGATTGGATCTAAGGAGGAAATTCTTTCCTGTTAGGGTGGTGAGACACTGGAATGGGTTGCCCAGGGAGGTTGTGAGTGCTCCGTCCCTGGCAGTGTTCAAGGCCAGGTTGGATGAAGCCTTGTGTGGGATGGTTTAGTGTGAGGTGTCCCTGCCCATGGCAGGGGGGCTGGAACTGGATGATCTTGAGGTCCTTTCCAACCCTAACTATTCTGTGATTCTATGATTCAATGGCAGCAGCACATGAACATTGTAAGCCAAATCCAGTTCCAGCACTACAATGGCTCCAGGCTCTCGGAGAAAGCTAGATCTCACACATTTTCAGGGACATAATCATTCTGTGGGCTAATTTATTTATTTATTTCTTTTTTTTAGGTATGCAAGCTGGAAACAAGCCATGGCTGAGGTCAAGCTCTAAGAAAGATTGATTTTTTTTTTTTTTTTTTTTTTTTGTGGCACATGAGGAATTTGAGGAATCCTTTATCTTTTGCCTCCTTTTTGAACTTCTCCTGAAATGGATAAAAGCACAGCTTTTCAAGCTCTCTGATTGAAAAACACAAGAAGAATAAGATTCACAAATATCTGTTTTATGCAGTCACAGAAAGTTCACCTCTGCATACTGTGTCCTTAATTCCATTCTTGTCCTTCACCATCACCGTACTTTTAATGATAACATTAATCTTGGTCACCTGTTGAATCCCCTGTGTATCTCCAGACACAAGAAACAACACCTCAGAAGCTTCTCTATTCTTGCATCCCTCTTTTGCTTTTTGTTGTATTATATTTGCTCTTTTAACTGCTTCGAAGAAAGTAAATGATTTACAGAGATTTCTTCCAGATTCTGTAATTCTCTAACACTTAAAAAAAAAAAAAAAAAAAAGAAGAAATTAGATAAGAAGCTTCACCAATCAAAGAACTCCTCTAACTGATACTGGTATTGTCGCCTTTTACTCAGCTATCAAGTAACATTACTTCTGGAAGATATGTTGAAAAAATATAGACAAGACTAAGACGCTCCACAAGTATCTTGACCTTATAGTTCCCAGTCTGCAAACTGAATCATAACAGGAACTTCTCTCTGGGGTGATTTCTATTGTTGCTTTATGTCCTCTTATTTTAGGATTTTTATATATTTTTTGTTTAATTTATTTTTTTTATTAGAGGTTTATAAGGATGTCTTAAAGTATATGTGTGAAAATAATGGCTTCAGAAACCGGTTGTAGGACACGTCCCTGTTTCACAAACTATTTTTCTTTTTTATAGGCAGTCATCTCCTTTCTCACCTTAAACCAACAGTATGGTTAACACTGCCCTATTCAGGCACCTATTTACTTGCTGCTGGTGTTAGTTTTTAAAGCTGCATATATGCTAGGCTGACATCGGTTTCCAAATCTGGGTCATTTTGGCTAAATGAGATTGAAGGTGCACACATGAATAGTTCAGACAGCATTTTCAATGGGACAAATTTCAGCTGAGGCAGGATGGGTGCTATAATCTTCTGCTGCCACAATGTAAAACCATACCCAGAGTTTAAAATGCCCTTGGGGAATGAGAAGTGAACTTTCATGGAAAGCTCCTGAACATTGGTCCTTTCAAGAAGTAGTGGCTATGCAGTACACCAAATGTGATCCTGGGCATCGCAGCTCTGTAAGGGAAGCACAGGTCAGTGACCTTAGTATGATGAAATATAGATCCATTTTCTTATCTTTCAGATGAAGATTAGCAGGAGCTTGAGAATATTAGGTCAAGGACATTTCTGAAAAGCAGTAAGACCACTCCTTGCTGCTAGAAACAACATGGACCACAGTGACCAGATTCTGTTTCCATTTGAAGGCACATTAAGAACCCTAGAGCACACCTTCCTTGGTATGGAGGCTTGTATGGTGAAAACCTATATCTTGTTGATTTTCCAGTGTAATACTGTGATTTTTTTTTTTTTTTGGACTTAAGCACATCATTCAGTGATCTGAAGTAGACAGAACATTTTACACACAAATCCTCTGTAACAGCAGCAGCCGATGAGATCCCAGACTCTTTGAGAAGCACTGCAATACAGGTGTGAGGTACCATGTGCAGCTTATTCTCTAGAAAACCTTTCATTGTATCTTAATCCCTTGTGGAACTCAGTTCTCCATATGTAAAAGGGAGATCAGAGCACCGTTCATCTAAGTTTTTCGTATGGGTAATGTCGGAATGTACAGTCTGCAGTCTGTTGCCAAATTTCACCTTATATTTAAAGAGGTTTCCTCAATATCTTCTTGCAGCTTTCCCTGGTTTCCTGCTGGCCTTGTAGTCAACAAGGAAAACATCTGCTTGCTATTTTTGTAATAATAACAACAACAACAACAATAATAATAATAGCTATCATATAGCTATTAGAAGATTATAACATCTACTTTCTGTCTTCTGGCCAGTTATTCAGTTGCCCAAAGACACCTGGCACAATTTCAGATGCCTTAGAAATCCTGCTTGGCCTTCACCTCCCTCACATCAGGCTGCCCTTTGCAAATGCTAGGAATGACACAAGGCACCTCCAGTTTTCCTGCACAGCCGTGTTTTGGTAACTGAATCAAGATTCCCTTTTCTAGACACAGCAAACCTACCTTCTCCACATCAGTGTTGCTTTCTAGATCGCCCGCTGTCCTTCTCTTGATCTTCATCTCCTTTTATATGCAGCGTCCCATGTGCACCTGAGCACATTCATGCAATTGCCACCGGAGGCTCACACACAGCAAGACCATCAATATAGCCCAGAAGAGAATGTGCCTTTCTTTGTTCACCACTCACACTCAGCCTATTAAAATTTAAACTTCAATGTTTTTTCCTCATGCTGCTACATATCAAGTTATTTCTCTCTGAATTTGATTTCCTTCTCAGAAGTCTGAGATAGCAGCCTTCCAGTACCTGAAGGGGGCCTATAGGGATGCTGGGGAGGGACTCTTCGTCAGGGACTGTAGTGACAGGACAAGGGGTAAAGGGTTAAAACTTAAACAGGGGAAGTTTAGATTGGATATAAGGAGGAAATTCTTTGCTGTTAGGGTGGTGAGGCACTGGAATGGGTTGCCCAGGGAGGCTGTGAGTGCTCCATCCCTGGCAGTGTTCAAGGCCAGGTTGGATGAAGCCTTGTGTGGGATGGTTTAGTGTGAGGTGTCCCTGCCCATGGCAGGGGGGTTGGAACTGGATGATCTTGAGGTCCTTTCCAACCCTAACTATTCTATGATTCTAAGTGCAACACCTTATACCTGTTTGTATTAGAATTGAGACATCCAATGAATTGGGACTCAAACCATTTCTCCAAACTTTTTTTGTGTAAATTTCCACTTGGGTGTCCCTAGGGCACATAACTTTTGCATTTTCCCTTCCCACCAGTTAAACCAGAATTTACAATTCTCTCATTCGGATCAATATTGGGAAGGATAACTAGGCTCAGGCTTAGCACAAACCTATTAGATAGTGCCGTCCCAGTATGGCAGAGAATCTCTCCCCATAGTCCATTGAGAGATGTTGATCAACAGCTGAAAGTTCAAGCCTGGCTAGTGTAGAGGAAAAGGAGCATGGAACAAAGGAGAGACATGGAACAAATTACCTAACAGCAAACAACGGAACTTTTTGATGAACAAAAGCATATGAAACAAAACTGAAGCTCGAAATCAAGGTTCAATCTGAACACTGCTTCCGCTGTCACTACTTCATTCTTTCAGGATTCACTGCTGTGCTGTTGCTGAGAAGAAATTACCCAAAACAGGATTTTGCAAAGAATAAAGTAGTTCAAAAAGGAAGCTCCAGAACAACTGTGCATCCTTTCAAGCAAACTCTATTCAGCCACCCACTTCTCCAAGCACAGGCTGACACAATGATAATAAATACTAAGCAAAGATAAATAATTTGACTCCATTACGGTTTATAATTGCAAAGCTTAACAAACAGTGACCCAGATACAGTGGGCTGCTTTTCCAGTGTATTTTTCTTCCCTTCTATCCTGTGCTGAACCATAAATGCTGTTCTGAGATGCATTATTTTGTTGGCAGCAAGTCCTGCCAGTGTTATTACAGAATCGTAATATTTCACAATTGAGAAGATCTATTAGATCAGTGAGTCCACTTTTCCTCCATGGAAAGGATATTGTCTCCCCAGAGGGATATGTCTTATATTGAAATAAGGCTACCTGTTGATTGCAGCAAAACTGCCCCTTGCTTTCTTCTACGACTGTTACAGTTTGCTTTACCCCATCGAAGTCCTGCTGCATTGTCTCTTGAAAAGGGTTTATCATGGGATAAGGGTGTTAAATCTCTGTTGCACGAAGTGCAGACAGCCCAGCAGGAATATGAACTCAGAACAAAGCCATCCCCTCTATACCACCCTTTTCTGGGGTAAATCATGAACATGCTGCAAAAGCAGCTTGCTTCTAGACATAGATTGTTTTCCAGCTGTGTTGCATTAGATTCTTGCTTACCTCTGTCTACGTATGTCAGAAGTGATGGTACTGGGCATGAAGAGCATAGTCCTGCAGCACACGTTCTGCATGCCTAGCAGTCCTCCACACAGCCAGATTTGCCACCCACATGCAAACTGACTTTGTCCTGAATTTACATTGCTGCCAGGATGAATTTCTCACACTTACAGTCAGTCCATAGCTTTAAGAAAGTATCAGTGCAACTTCAGGTCTTGCAGTGGAGTTGCAGGCAACTCATTAGTGAGAAAAGAAGAGGCTGAGATAG
This sequence comes from Lathamus discolor, assembly GCF_037157495.1. Classification (NCBI taxonomy): domain Eukaryota; kingdom Metazoa; phylum Chordata; class Aves; order Psittaciformes; family Psittacidae; genus Lathamus; species Lathamus discolor. The sequence continues at coordinate 1,794,197 of NC_088884.1, forward strand.
TTCTCCCACAGGTTCAAACAACCCTTCAGCACAAACCTCTGCCAGTCTGGAGATAAAACCTGGAGTGGGAACTGCACTGATTGCACCTGTGAAGTAGCAGAAGTCAAACAAACCACATAGGTAAGTTAGGAAATTCCCTGAAAGCTCGGGTACGAGGGTTTAAGAGTCTTGGCCTCATAGGTTAAACCTTGGGGGTCTCACATCTGGGTGAAATTAGGAGGAACAGCAGGGAAAAAGTACAACCCAATGACTTCTGTGTAAAACCTAGGACACGAACAGGAGTCATTTGCAATGTACATTCAGTTCTGCTGTGAAATGGCCCTCAGGGGCTCAGTTGTCAAAATACAGATATACATTAGTTACCAGATGGGGAATGAAAGTGAATGCTCTGCAATACTCCTCATTCTGCCCAACAAGCAGGAGATAATTCAGAACTGGCTCTGAAGTTGATTTGAAGAGGATCATAGAGAAAACTATCAACCACAGTCACTTCCAGATTCCTTTTTTCTGCCAGAATGGCAGAAGTTGATTGGTAAAAGTTGGCTTAAATATGAATATGTATCCAAAACTGGAAAAAGAATATATGACTTATGTTTTCATAAGCCCTGTAATAGAATCACCTAACAAAAACTACTGCTGATTGTGCCAACGGACAAATAATTTCCCTTTTAGTAGAACTAATCTCCAAAGGCAGGTGATACAGTATGTTTCAGAACAGAGCTGAGATTAAAGGTGATCTGTGAAAAAGAGGATAAGGGCAGAAATCACTCTAGTAGCGGTGCTTAACAACTGTTAGTGATCAGTCAGTACAAAGCAACAAGAATGTTATTATTTTCCTCTGTGGCATCTAGATAAGGTAGCTTATAATAAATTCTAGATCTCACTGTCTTCATTTGCCAATCATCCCACATTCACCCTTTCATCATATCTATGCACGTTGCTGGCACTCTGAAGATAATCTGTCAGTTTGCTGTGTTGTCTGCTTAAATTATCATAACTCATAGGGGCTTCCTTAAATCTTGTGCCTTTTTGTCGCTATCAATAGTCTGCTGTGACTTTTTTATTTTTATCACTCTAGCACCAAGAAATGCTGGGAAATATTATCAGTTCTGTCTGCAGGGGAAGGAAATTATAACTGTCAGTCTGCCCTATATTCTAGAGAGCTCTTCTGCACCTCAGAAACAAAGCATTTGCTGGCAGTTTGACAAGCCCTTTTCTTTTAGTTAAAAGGGAAAAATAATCAAAAAGATCAATAGGAAGTGTAAACTGCATGAATTTTACTGAATTAGAATGACTTTCTTGTGGCACTGCAGGCAGAGACTGACTACAGGCTCATACAAGTGTTTAATGCGAGCTTTGGAGACGATTGTGTTATTCAGAAGAGTAGTCCTTGGAATAGGGGTGGCAGAAGATGGTTGAATGAGAGCTCAGATTTTGCATCACTTTGCACACTGAAGAGGCCATTAAGCAAGCGATGGCTACTGGTACAAGGCAGTAAACACACAAGCACCTCTCATATTTCTCCATACAGGAGGTGTAGGGGGTAGTCCCATTGACCACTTTGTTCTGAATAGCTTTTCAGGTCCATCAAGTCCATGGACCTCATGAACCTGAGATCAACTCTTAGACCATGGAGATGGCAGTTAATGGTGTTAGAGATTATTATTATTAGTCATCATTTAAATTAAACAGCATTTTTCAACTAATAAGAAAATGGGAGTTTTAAGAGGACTGAAGACATCTGCCAGAATCAGGGTATATTTGCAGCTGTGGGAAATGAATAATGTGTAAGTAGGGGGTACAAGTACATCTTTATCAAGTAAAAATCACACAGAAATGGAGCAATGTGTAAGTGGGGGGTACAAGTACATCTTTATCAAGTAAAAATTACACAGAAAGGGGGCCAAGAACTCAAACACACCTACCCATGTCATTTTGCATTAAATACAATGTTGTGCATTGATCTAAAATTCATTTTCCTTATTCTGAAAAAAACCCATCTTTTTTCTTCACTTTTTGCTTTTATATTTGCTTTACCCACCCACTAACCTGAGTACCCTATTCAGTTTTTAAACTTTTTATTGTAGTGACAGCTATTAACTGAAAGATAAAGCCTCTGTAGGTGCTATTTAAACTCTACACATCCACTAAAGAGCTTAGTCGGAATCATATAGGGAGAAAGGATATAATAAACAGGCAACATCTTATACACAAGTGACATTCTGCAACCTTGCACTTTCTCCACACTCCTGATAACCTGCTTTATTTTTATGCTGGGCGCAGGATTTGACTCTTTAGAAGTACTTTACCAGAATATGTGATGTTACTAGTTGTTTCATTGACAATTGCAAACTCAGGAATAGTCCTTTCACTGGAACAGGAACTCAGCATTGTCACTGCTGTTAACACTATTCTTCATTTTTTCTTAGTGTTTTATTGGAGTCTGCAGGCTTACAAATATTCTTTAACTTGCCTTCATTTATTGCCTGCAAACCCTCGGCAGAAATATTCTGCTTAAAGAACAAATAATGCAAGACACAACTTTAGCAGAGGTTAAAAGAAACATTCAGCTGACTGACTAATGGAAGGGAAAATCAATTATATGGACATCTCTTCAAAATCCAAAACCCTTTATGCTTTTTTTGCTTGTCCTTGGGGATGCTTTATCTTATGTAACGTTTCTATTAAAGTGTTTCAGCTTAACTGAAAATAGTATCGACAAGCATATTGTAAACTCTTCTGGGCTAGCAGCACATTTCTCTTTATGTTCAAGCAACTTAATTGTTATTAGGGCCCCTTGATAGTGCTTTTAGATAAATAAAAGTGTGCCATTGTAAGACACTAGGGAATTCGAGCAATAAGTTCTGAGCATGGCAGGAAATAATGGTAAATCACTGTTAACTTGTAATGTTTTCATGCAAAAAGTGGGGATGCAAAATGAGAATAAGCTCAGTGGAGGAATGGGAGAACTGCAAAGAAAAACTCCCTTTTTCTCTCAGTGCTTTATATTGCTACCGGAAACCTCAGCTTCTGAACCCTCATCTTGCAAACACAAAACCAATACTAAAACCCTAATGGTCACCATGGAGTCAACAAAATGTCCTTTTGGGGTCAAACTTTCATTATATTCATTCTCAGGAGTCTTATTTCCTCTTTTTTTGCTCTTATATTTAATCAGCTTACTCCTCGAGTTCCTGAAGTTTCTCAGATCCAGTCTAAAATTTCTGAGTCAATGTCTTCTTATCAGAAACATCATGAGTTGTCAAAATCACCCCCATCTTCAAAACCAGGCTCTTTCAAAAAAAAAAAAAAAAAAAAAAATTAGTATTTTCAGTCTCATCAAAATGGAACATTTCATTTTTTCCTGAACATTTGAATTTTTGCTTAACTAAATCACCAAATATAATACGGTTTTTAATTACATGTAATATAAAGTGTAAACGATGTTCCCCTGTGGTTGTTTTACTCTGGAACATTAAACTCCAAGAAAGAAATCTACTGGAGCTATTCAGATGAAAAAAAAAAAAGAGCAAAATCAGTAGTCTAGAGAAGAGAGCATAGGAAGAAAGACTGAAAGAAAAGAATGTATTTAGCTTCATGTCTTTGGTTACGTAAAAAGTTTGCAGAAAAGGGAAAGAGAATACAGTGCTTTCTGTTTGGATTTTAATGGATACTGCATTACAGACAGCACAAAAAGTACAAAGGTTACAGTAATAAAAGAGAGATCCAGGTTAAATGTAAAGAAGAAACCTTAACATCAGGAAGTTTAACAAAGCATTGGGACAGATTACTAGGAAAGGGGTGGAATCTCAGTTGCAGGTTGCTTTAAATATTCAGTCAGAAAAACAGAATATGAGAAACGACAAATGATACTAAACTTACATTAGACCTCAGAAATTAGCAAAACTTATCCTAGACCTTACTTAGCTCATTTATTTACGGGGGTTTTGTGTTAATTGTTTCTTATTACAACGCATAGATGACAGCAACTCTTCATCACAAGTTTTTGCATTCTTTTGATTCTATTTAAAATAACAGAATACCTTCTGTAACAGGAGGTTCAATTTCAAACTATTTCTAATGGTTCTATTAGGGATCTAAAGACAGAAAGAAGGGTCAAAGGGTTATATACAGATAAATACATGAGGGCTTCCCAAGAAGAATTTCTTGCTAGCAAGAGAATTTGAAGTCACTGCATGGAAGATTTTAACAATTCTTGTTTTTCATTAATAATTAAAAGAATATTTATCCCATGCAAAGATGGTTAAAAGGTCATGAAATAACACTACTGGGAAGAATAACTTTATGTATTTATGAATATATAGTATTTCATCTCAATGTCTCTGTAATAGTAACAATTAGCAAATACTTCAACTGAATTCCAAGATTTATTAATTCCCTTAGATCACTATATCATCCGAATCTTTATAAAGAATTACCAAGGGAATAAAAAAGGGTAGGGTAGAATGTTCACAAACAATTATATCAGTTGTTCTACAGAGCCGAAACATTCATTTATGCAACAAATAAATTTAGTGCTAATTGCTCCACGAAAGACATGCTCCAGATTTGGACCGTATCCAAAGCATGGGTGTCTGCCTCAGTTTGCTCCACTGCGAATTAGTGCAGTCATCTGTGTGGATGCAAGCATCAGTGTTGAAGCTTCCTCTTAATGACTTGGTTTCCACTTGGGCCTGGTAATTCAGAAGGATTGTGATAAACAAACACAGAATTAATATTACTGATACTTCTTAATATTGTGTCATGCTGTCTTTAGAGTAGACAGAAAGTGACAAGGAGACTTGTGAAAATGGCAGTATTATTTCTGCTACCAATAGTAGGGATAGAGCTCAAGGATGGGCAAGATAAGAGGAGCATGTACAAAGACAACACAAATCAGGATGTGCACATAAACTATCACTGTATGTCCACAGTTGATTTTTCTGTGTTCAGGGGAGTCTTCTCTTTCAAAGTGTGCTAGGTAGAATCGAAGCAGTGACATTAGACTCAATTGCTCTTCATACTGTGGTAGACCAAAGTGATCCCCATCAAGTAGGAGATTCCAATGAAAGGGGTTTTCCAGGCACAGAACAAAAGCAATGCTGGTCTTGTACAGCAGATGCATTATAAATATGTGAGATCATCATATTTCACTATCTGCAATAAGTGGCAGATGCTTATTTTGTCATCTGAAAATCAGAAAAAATAAAACCCAGCAGCTATTTTGTCTTTTATGAATCACATACACATTGAAATCCACAATTATGACTAAATTATATTCAAAATTTATTGTAAATGTATTTTAAAGACTTTTGCTTGTCTTCATGCTCGAGAACATGTTTCACTTACCTACTATGAAGTTAACAGGTAAAAGTACCTGTTTCTTAATATGTTCATTGCATGAAAACATGCTTCCTTGGATTACTTTTACCAGCACTCACTAATTAATTCTCATAACACTTCTGTAAGTATTAGCATCTGTTAAACATTAGCATACATAAACAGATGAATCCTTTGTGACTTTCCTTTGCGTAATTGTTTTTCCTCAAAAACACTTGAGAGTTATCAAACTTCTTTAATATTTGGACACTAAAGCTTCTGTCCAGATTTTTGCCTTACTTTATCCTGGCCCTCTGAGAAAGGGTAATTTTCCTTTCATTCTTTTAAATATGGACCACAATGATGATAAAAATAATGAAAAAGGATATTTCTATGTGTAAACCTCTCTACATTATAACAATACCCTTTCTTCTCCTTCTCTGAACACCCCCCTCATCACATCTATCTTATTTTCAGCTTCCGTGTATAAAGGCTTCAGGTTTAGATTTTTTTATTGCTAGCTCTTGTCTTCTGCAGGCCAAGCCCTTCTGTTTCTCATCTTTCTTAGGAACAGACCTCACAGACTTAGGCCACCACTGCCCAAGAATCCCATCTCCATAAACTTAAGATTCTTCTGCCTGAACGTGGAAGTCTCTACTCTTATCTGTGCTACATATCTGGATTTCTGTTAAAGTGAATGGGAAAAAATATTTCTAGAGCATTGATTATCTCATCATAGGATATCTCATCATGGTGAATCGGGCCCCAAAATGCCGATTTCCCTGCTTTGAAACTGTAGTGATTCCAGTTCACCAGCTGAGGTGCGAGTGCTAGCCATACTCCATACGAAGGGCTCCAGAAACCTGCTGTTTACTTTTGTTAGCTGTAGACCTATACAAAATCAGATGAGAAAGAACACAATAACAACAACAACAAAGAAAACCCCAAACAGTTAAAGCTTTCAAGCTTATCAGGTTCTTTGATCGCTCCTTGAACTTTCATGAAGAATCTTATTGTCCTTCTGCACACAATTCTTTTCTTTCTAATTATGGGGAGATGAGCTAAAGTCATATTTTTGCCTCTTTGGACATTTTCTTTCTTTCCGAGCTGGTGAAGTAATTAGAAAAAGAAAATCTTTTGTCATTTTGTTCTTTTCTTTTTCTCTGAACATTATGCTCTGCTATTATTGACTAATTATAAGCCTCTATTACCTTATGCTTTTCATACAGGTTTGTTTTCAAAGTAAAGGGATAACAAAAAACATTTATGTATTAAAAATATGATATATTCTCAGATTTTTACACTTCCCAAGGAAGTGACATTCAGGTGATTTTGATCCTCAGTGTAATCCTGTTCATAGATGAGTCTCTCGTATTCCATCTTTTTTTCTCTTTCATCTGACCATGATGAAGTAATACATAGCAAAAGATAGCCAGAAGACATAAGGATGCATACTGTTCCCAAAATGAAACTGAAATTCCTAAACCCTGTATAAAGTTATCATAGACTTATTGAACGCAGTCTGGCAGCACAACAGAGTTAAAGCCAGAAACAAAACTGAGTTCCAGCTGTGAGACTCATATAGCTTTGTTTTCTTTATACCACACCTTTAAACCTCCAAGACCTTCCTGTTGAGAAAAATAAGCACTCACAGAGACAGGCACAATGTAGGTCTTTTAAAGGACACCTTAACTTTGCTCTTCCGTTCTTTTATACTAAGAGAATTCAAAATTAAGGTAACCCAGTGTAATTCTACTTTTTGCATGGAAACAATACAGCCCTTATCAGTGCTTTAGCAGTGCATGGCTGCTGATATCTGTGGCTATTCTGACCACCAGAGGCTTGCATTTAGTTTAAAGATGCAGAGATGCTTTTAGTTTTCCGGAGATGGTATGAGGACATGCAAAGCAGCTGTGCTCCCCAAAGCTGCAACCCAGCTTTTAGACTATCTGTTGCTGAATTCCAACAATTCCAAAGCTACTCTTTTTCTGCAGTTACAAAACTCTTCTTAACATTTCTAAACTCACATTTTTATCTTTCCCACCACCTGAGAATGCCATCTGCTGTTTATCACAAATATATCCAGCTTCCCATAGCATATTTCTTTGGGATGTTCTCAAAATCCATTTTGGTAGGACTTTGTTTTTCATTTTGGTTTATTTTTCTCTGATTTATTTATTGATCAAACCATGCATAGCACAAGGCACATGTGGGTTTTGCTGTATTTTTCCCTTCTGTTGTAATCTGTCAAGCAGTGCATTTTAAACAAAAAGGACAGTCCTTTGTTTGAGCTTCTGGTTACAATACTTATTAGCACCCATGAAGTAAATGGTTCCTGCATATTAAATCACATTTGACATACTTATATTTGAACTTATGAAACAGCCACTGCACAACCAAGAATCAAGTTACTCAGAGCAGTTATTATATATTTTCTACAGAATATACTGGCTTGCCTAGCAGAATGAATTGGGATGCATTTTCCTAGGAGATGGTGACTTTATGACAACAGCGTTTTTCAGGTTTTGGGGTTTTTGTTCAAGTTGTCAGAGAAATGTGTTCATTTCAAAAGAAGTCTTGTTAGGAATCCTTTTCAAGCTCCATGTGGAAATCCAGTCAGTGTGGACTCTGATTACAGCATGCTTTAAATCAGAGTAAAGTGTTGATGAGTGCTTATGCCCCTCAAGTATTTTGATGTAGACCATTTCTCCATCTATTCTTTTAGTGATAGCTCAATTTAATTCTTTAAAGAAGTGTGAGACTCATCTAACCTACCTGTAGGTTCTAAAAACCAACTGTCTAAGCATAGTAATCAAGGCTTCAGCTACAGTCAAAGGAAAGAAATAGCTGGAAGGGGGAGGTACCTGTCTTTTAAGATGGCACAAACCTTTCTCTGACACTGCCTCTCCTCTGGCTTTAGAAGAAACTTTCAATCGCAGCAATACTGCCATTCAGTGAAGATCCTGTCCTTAGTAACTTGTTGGTATTTTTGATCCAGGTCTTGAAAACCTCAACTAAAAACCTACTCTCCCTCTCTTTCTAAAAAGACTTCAAATATCTGAATTTCTGGGTGCAAAAGAAAAAGAAAAGAAACAGAGGCTTCAACTTCAGCTTTCTCTCAAATCATATTTTATTGTACAGACAACCTTAGCCTGGTCACTCAAAGATAACACTTGGACCCTGCGGCTGTACTGGCTCTATAGACACATTTTGATCTTCAGTGAGCATCCGAGACATAGGTATCTGCTGCAGTTTGGAATAACTCAGCATATCCTAGACAGCCAAACAGGGCTGGGAGATGGAGACTTTCATTGCTGGCTTAGCAGGTAAAGCTTAAATGACACTATATGCTTATGAAACAGCAGCAGATAATATTATATGCTTATGCAAATTCAGCCAACATCTGAACTGTGCATTTCTGAAAATCTTGCTTTAAAAACATGCAGAATCAATGAGAATAGGAAGATTTCAGGAGGATCATCTATAGTGACTAGAACATAAGCCTGGAAATTAGGGGACCCAGGTTTAGCTTCTTTCTCTGTTGCAGACATTTTGCTATCCTAGGTAAGTCACTTTGCCTTTCTGTGCTTCTTACCTCCCACTTGTCAAATAATTCTTTCTTCCTTACTTCTGCAGGATATCATAAAGCATGTGAAGTGTCCAGATTTTATGGTATTAGTTGCCATAAATGTATCTGAGACTGTCAATTTTAAGCTTGTGAAGGTACACTTTGTTAGATATTCCAACAGTTATTTTGTCATTATCCTGCATAACCTGGCAGAGCCAGCTCACGATTTTGCAGAAATATAGATTTGGGTTTTGTGGAGCTTTGTTTTATTTTGTATCTTTGTTTTATCACAGTGACGGGGGGAAGGGGCTGAGAAACTTCTGGCAAAATTAGAAGGAGGGGAAGAGCCTGGGTAGGATGTGAGGTTGTCAATCAGGGCGTGCTGCCTGCTGCTATCAAGGTGTTGGAAGGACTGAAGGCAGTAACTTCAGTTACTGGCAGACATCATCCTAAACCACCTGATTCCTCCCTTACTAATAGCAACAGCCACCAGCCATGGCTGTTTTGTTAACCCAACTGTTTGTTGCCAAAAAGCACTATTCTGAAACTTCTAAACCCAGCTTTGTAATAAAGGCAGCATTGCACTTATCATTTGAGGTTCAATTTAATTTCCTAAGCAAAGGCATCCCTAGATTATTTTAGCCACATACTCCAAGCTGGCGCATATGACACAATGCCTGTAAAAGACCTGTGCCTGTTTGCAGAGGCAGATAAAAATCAGTTACCTTAAAATGTCTTGAACTGCCCAGGATACCAGTGGTTAGATGATTGAATCAAGGACTTTGTCTCGTGTGTCCAGAATGTAGCTGAAATAAACTCAAAATACACGCATAGAACAAATACTCCATATGTCATCCCTATTGATACTTGCTCTTCATTACGAACTAATGAGCATTAGTTACGATGTTCACTTCTCATTTCTGGTGTCATTTTGGGGTTTAGGCTGTTCTGCGTGATAAATGACATTATACAGCACTACCAGAAAACACGAGTTTTTAGGGATTGAATTTATGGGACATCAGATATCTTAGGTATCTAATAACCTGACTGGAGTTAGGAGCCTAAGCATCTTAGTAATTCTATCCCTTATTACCCCAGTATTATGGAATTCACATAAGAGGGAGAAGAAATGGAGAAAGAAAAAAATAACTCTGTCAATCTAATAACTTTCACCAGCCAAAACAAACAAGCAAACAAAAAATCCCAATTTTGAATAACCTCCAATGGAGATTTCTAGCCTAATTTGCTCATGAAAATGGATGAGTGTTTTTCCCTAATTGGTAGTTTCCAGTGGGAGTATGGGCTTTTTTTGTTCCCTGGTTGCCCCGGACATTGCTAGAGTACTGTTTCAATTGATAGTCTGGCACTTCACTCCCACTTTTTTCCTCATACTACAATTTCAGAGTCAGTTAAGTCATCTGACGATGCTGTTTAATTCTCTTATAAATAACAGGTTTGCAGAATGGGAGAACTGCTGCTAAGAAATTATAGCCCAACAGAACAATTTGGGCATTACTTTGGATGACACATATGCTTCTTTTATTTCAAAATTATTATTGTGGTGTTTTCATATAATCTTTGATTAAATTGAGAAGTTAGCTTCAGAAGAGCTACTGTAACTATAACCCAGTTCTGCACAAACTGATCGAGTATTGGCAGTGTGTAACCCTACATAATTCTCTTTCAGCTCCTCTATTTTTTTTCAGATTAATAAAAAACCAAACATACACAAAAGAAATTAAATTAGTTTTCAGGCAGAAAAACATCTGTATGACAAAATCACATTTTTGCAAATATCACAGTTCATACATTTTGTGCTAAGACATCAGTAAAAGTATCTTGAAACATCTAAGTTACATGGAACAAATAACCTCTACACATGACAGATACTTTTCTGCCCTTACCCCAAAGGCACATTATCTCACTGACGACTCTTGCAAGGTTTCTTGTATCTACTTAGGAACATGAATTACCTTGGTGATATCTTATTATGCTAGAAAAATTATTGGCCAAATGGTAAATCTGCAATGCACGCATAATGGATAACATCAGTTTCCCCCTCAAAGGTCTTTAGAAACTCTAAAACTCTAAGAGCACTATAAGTGATTATTCCACCTGCAAACCATTGTGTGTTTTCTCTGAAAACTCATCAGATAGGGACCATCCCATTTGGTCTCTATCTGTCTATAGCCGTATTTACCAGTTTGGGATATACAGTAGGCTTGAACAGCTCTGCTCCTGTTTTTGCCTATCTATTCTGTCTCTTGTACGACTCACAAACTGGGAGAGAAAGTGACGTATATTAACGCAACAAATTGTGCCAGATGCCATGATGACAGCCTAGAGCATCTAAGACATACATATATTGCCAGTAAATATGACATCAGATCCATGGTAGGCCAGTGGCCTTCTAGAGCAGCATCAGGAGACCACATATCTTTCCTTCATACCTTTCAAGTAGGACAAGGTACCCTATGAGAGTAACTTAATTTCTTCCAGGGAATGATTCTTCTGATCTACTTTAGATGTCTACACTGAGATTAATTTAATCTTATCTGAGATCTTTTTCATCTATTAAAGAAAGAAACAGTAATTACCTTCCTAGTAACATTTAAACTGTAACAGTAGATTTCAGTCTACAGATGAGATATCTACATTTAGGTATATAAATTAGGTTTTCGTAAGTGATAGGTGTATTTAAACCATGTATGAAAGTTTGACTCTCTTTAGTCAATGAAAATCTGAGGCCATATTCAGTTCCCTTTAAAGTATCTAGCTCTGTTTCAGATGATCAAGGATTTCCCACTAGTCCGTTCATGATTGACAGGTATGACACCAGACACAAAAGTAATCTGTAGTTTCAGAGCAGCAGAGAGAGTTTGAATGGGAGATTACAGGGTGCCTACTATGACATCAGACACCTACAGATAATTGAATCCTATCCTCTACACCTGTATTAATTATTGTCTCAATCCAGCTACTTCAGCATGAACATCTGGAGTCTAAGCTGTCTGTTTTTTTCTGCAGAAGGGTTCAAGTCTGTTATTTGTTCTGTGTTATATCTGCTGCATCATGCGTTTGTCTAATAAGTACTGTTGCCTCTCACACAGTGCTAGACATTTAAGGATGTGCTACTGAACCAAACCCAAGAATCCTGCCTACTGTAACTGAGAACAGCTTGAGGTCAGGGGTCCATTTCACTTGCTGTAGGTGATGGGGGTCTGTTGAAGAAATATGTGGCTGTCTTGTCATAATACCAGAAATTATACAGAGACAAGCAGATGCACAACTGTGTTTGCTTTATGTATCAGCAGAAGCCAAAGTTTTCCTCACAAAGGTCATTGTAAGCCTAGATCTGAGTAGAAGGCAAGTTTGACTTTAGATGCTGTCTGAGACATCAACTTTTATTAGGAAACCACATCCAATTTGGTAGCTAGGGTTTTCAATTGCTCTTTTTCCACACAAAGGTCAGTAAAACTTCAGACTTCAGAGGAGGTAGAAAAGAGTTTTCCTTTGTGCTGACCCACCAGAGTCAGGATATCTGAGAAGAAAGATAGAATAATTTGGTTAGAAGGGATCTCTGGAGGTTATTGGGTCCAATCCCCCGCTCAAAGCAAACCCATAGGTCTGCAGAAGCCTACAAGCCCCACGTGAAAGGGATACGTGAAAAGACCTAGTAGACTGCAGCATAATCATCTTTCATACTCCTTTTCGGGTGCTTTAAGTGGACAAGTCCTAATGGATAAGCTGTAGCTAATCTCCTTGCCTTATTTCAGCTCAAGTCCTTTCTTTTTTTACTTTAAAACTAAGCTCTTTCAAGCCTGAATGAACTCTGTTTGCAACCTTGCTTATTTCAAGAGGAAAATGCCTTATAGTGGCATTGTTAATAAAAGAGTACATATTTTAATTTACAGTGGAGTCTTTTTAATGGAGAAATACAACAGAATGAACTAAAGTGAAATAGGAAAAGATTTGCACCACACACTTCAATATACAAAGAAAGATGGACAAGCTTAGGAGCAGCAGGTGCTTCATTGCTTCATGAGAATTCACTGAAGAGGATCTAAGAGAACTAAAGTGAAATAGGAGAAGATTTGCACCACACACTTCAATATACAAAGAAAGATGGACAAGCTTAGGAGCAGCAGGTGCTTCATTGCTTCCTGAGAATTCACTCAGGATCTAAGGGAATTAGGAGTATCATTTGCTGATGTTTAGTCTTCTGTAGTCTTCACATTTAGGCACAAAAGCTTTTCATTAATTTAGCAAATCATAACGTAAAAGCAAGTTTAAGAATTTTTATAAGCAATGAGATAAAAGTTTAGGCACGGACTGTCAGCTGCTATAAATGCAACTCCTTGTCTTTTTCTTCTCCATACCAGTTCCCATCAGGACTTCCCGAGTTCTGCTGTAGTCTCCAGCACTGATATCTCTGAATGAACGTTTTACCCATAACATACATTGAAATTATTTTTGAAAACAGCTATTTATTTAAAAATATTATAGATTTGTAAGTTTTTATAGAGAACAGGTTTTATCTTGAAAGACGAAGTTTCTGATCTTCACCCATAAAAAATGTTAAGTGCTTCTTTTTGTCCTTGAAAATGAAAAAAAGTTATTATTCTGAGAAAAATAAAACCATTTTCTGACCACGTCTATTAATAGCAGCTGTTTTTTCTGATTTGAAATACAAATGGAAATTCTCTGATCAAAAGTGCAAAGTTGGGTTTTTTTTTATTCCTAAGAAATTTCAGGAGACAAATGGCTTCTTTGCATTTCACCAATGTGAAGCAGACCAAAACTGTGTACTGGGAAATGCAGCACTATCCGCAGTGACTAGGTGCAAAACTATTTGAAACTGCTCATTTCTTTTCCTGGCTTAGCAAAGCCTCTGATCTTCCTGTAACTATAGCAACATAACCACAAGCTGCTCAATTTTAGACGCTTTTTGTGCATTGTCTATTTTCTTCTAGAATATAGAAAGATAATGGGATGCAGGCACTCTGCTTTGTTTGCCTTGTTAAGCTATATTTAAATAATAAGTGATACACAGAATGAATTAGAAATCCTCCTGTCTCGAAATGATTTTAATGTTAATTTTATTTACCCAAAGACTTAGAGGAGGTGATACGCTTTCCTTAGTGTAGACATATCATTCCATTTGAGAAGCCCTAGGGGCTCCCACCTGGTATCCAGCTGCCACAGCTCAAGGGTAGATGTTTGGGAGCTTGTAGATGGCTTAGGTGGAAAAGCATCCCTATGTCTAGGTGACTTCATTGCACTGAAAACGGACTATATATTTTTCAGAAGATCCTTGCTTCCTGCCTGCAAGTTGATTGAATATTTCCTTAATGGTTAAGGATTCAGGTAATGGTAAGATACAACCTCCTGGAACATACCAGACAGGACTGTATCAGAGCACACGAAACCCAGTAAGTTGCTTTCTTGCCCCTACGTTTTCTTCTCTTTGAGTTTTCTTGAAATACTGCAAACAGAAAAAATTTGAAGTGGAATTTAGGGATTTTCTTGTCAGGTAGTTTTGTCTCTTATGCCATTTAAGAAGCTTTTTACCCCCTCAACCTGGTGCGATGCAGGTTTCCTCTAGGTCTTGTGTAATATTAGCTGATCCCATGAGGATATCTCAAAAAGCACAAAGCAACATGCAGTTCTGCAAGGATAAATCAGCTGCCATGTGTTCATGCTCATAATGAAGATTCAAGCTCTGTAATGAAGATCTAATCAAAACAATCAGGAGCCAACATCTAGACACATATGTATAAATATATGACTCTCAACCTGACTTGACTCAGTGTATAAAACTGAAAACTAAAAGTATTTGAGGCATCTTAGGGTACATGATATATTGACACAGAGATGACAAATAAAACAGGATAATTTAGAGATTTCCTCTCCAGGAAAAGCAGAGTAACCGAGGACAATATAAACAATTTGGAAACTGAGTCAAGCAGAGAATACTTTTGTGCAGAGTGCAGACAAAGAGATTTTACTCATTATCTTAATCATGTCAGAGATACAAATAACATGCGAAAGGATAGAACCTTTTTGTGCAAAATGCCTGCTATTAATACTTCAGGTAAAGAAGCAAAGTGAAACACTTAGCAAGTATCACACAGCTCATCATATTTCTAGTACTGGCAAGAGAAATTGAACATTTTAGGAATGTCAAGTCAAATGCTCTAGTGTTATAAGGATCAAGTTCACAGACAGGCCCAGTAAAGGACCTATGTCCTTCCAGTTACAGCAGCATGAGCTCTGATTATTACCTGATCATTCAAGATCCAAAGTGTTAATCAGCACATGTACAGCATGGCCATCCACAATTTATTTGTGGACTTTCTCTGTAGTCATTAGACACAAATAAAAAAGCTTAGACAGCAATTTAACTCAGCTAGTCTAGATCTTTCAGAACAGATTGAATTACTCATTAGCAAGATTTATTTCTTTCTGTTATTCTCTCTATTAACTCTATTATTTATTTCTCTCTATATTAAATGAGGACAGAGTGATCAGAGCAGAATAAATGCCTACCATCAGTGACATGGACCACTCCTAAAGAAAGAAAGAAATCATTTTGCAGCAGGTTTCCATATTGACCCCAAAAGGTTAAAAGAGTAATAAGTGCCTGAAACTATATGAATCTTATATGACTACATTAGGATTCTATCTACTTTTTCTACAAAATGTCCTAACTCAAACCAGAATGCCTTGTGCTTTTTGTTATCGTTCTGATAAAGAGAAAAGTCTCACACTATGTCTCGGAGCAAAGCTGGTCAAACTTTTGCTTGGTGAGATAGTGTTTTTATCTCAAGTGAGGTCCACGACATTATTCTTGTAAAAACCTCAACAGAAACTTACTTGCTTTTTGTTATATTTTTCAATTTTGAATCAACTTCTCCAGGTAGTGCATGAAAAGATGAAAATCCTCTCCTTCCTTTTTTCTTCTCTTTCTAGATATTTTTCTACCCACACACACAGAGAAGACTTTTTAAAACAACTTCTAGTCCCTAATTTGCAAATAATAATACATTATCTTAATCTTACTTCTTGTCTGTGAGCATAAAAATAGTATTGCTCATAGGAATTATGTTAAGCAAGAACATAATTGTTTGCAAGGTCAGGACATAACCATGTAAGCATCCCTTTTAAAGTTTCTCTAGTTCTTTTTTTTTGGGTCCTTCCTGAACTATTTATATAAATTACTAATATCCAAATGGAGAAGGAGAAAAAAGCACTTATGTTCCAGATCTGAAATCAAGGAAAGAGCTAGATTATTTATGTGACATCTTAACCTCCGAAAAGTGGTTAATAAACAACAGCTAAATAATAGTACTTCAGTCACCCAAGGGCAAAATATATTAGCGCTGTATCATATCACACATATGTAATCATAAAACTGAATGCTTGCTCAGATAATTATCAAAAGAGTCTAAAGTCAGCATTTATAATAAGGAATACATATAATCAGATAAATAGCTATGAGCACATGCAGTCAAATTCCTCACATTTTTCACCAGTCCTAGAGTTATTACAAGAGTTAAAAAAGGGCATAAACAAAGCTTTGCTTGCTCTCCTTGTCACAGATGTCCCAAATCATCTTAACTCCATTGCTAGCCACCAAAACTGTTGCTTACCTTCCTATATTCTCCCTACCGATTCCCCCTCTCCACAACCTTTCAGAATTCAGTTATGCTTTCCTCAAAGTCAGACAGATGCAAAAACTAACTAGAAGTGTCTCCTTAGGGATGGCAATTCTGATCAAAAGTCCATCTGGTTTTATTTGCTTCCTATATTTCTTCTGTCATGACAATGAGAAGTTGCAGATCCAGCACCAGACAGCTATATGTTCTTATGCCAGAACGCGCTCTCTTTTTTCTGAGAGACCCGAATCCTCTTATTAGCTCTATTCTGATGGATAAAACTCTCAGAACCTTACAAGATGCCGTCAGTGTTAGGTCACCCTCACTCTTTGGCTATTTTGACTACCCCCCATCAAAGGTCTTTCGTGGTGAGCTAAAGAAGAATGGAAAGCAGAAGAATTAAACACTTGTCCCTGCTGTTGAAGTAATGCTGTTCAGCAATTAGGATATCCTGGGGTGGAAAGAAGTTGGGGTAAGAAGAACCTGGCACAAGCTTAATTAATTTGCTTCTTTGCTTAAAGGGAGTGGTTCTGAGGCTGGTGAGAATAACAACTTCTCTAATGTGAAACTTCTTACCTGAAAGAGAAAACAATGGAATAAAACTTCGATTAAAGCTCAGCATAATATAGCCAATACTAGGAATGACAGGGATTTTTTTGGTTCAGCATTACAGACATCCAAACCAGCATATTAAGGTTACGTTGTTCTGGTCTTGCTAGAGTAATTACCAATAGCAAAGTGGAAAAAAATATAATTGGCTGTTCAGTGATATTGATTTCGCTAATAATCTTGTTTCAGCGTGTTAGTGTTTTTTCTATAAGCTACTTGGAACACATTTGAAAAGTCTGGCTAATGATATGTGAAATCATATATATAGTAAAAACTATTACACACTATGAAATGTGTCTTTGAAATGTTATTAAGTGGCCTTGCTTCATTACAAATACAGTATAATCACCATGGTTGATGGAGTTTAAACAAGAATTCACTGCAGTTTGTTTCAGTTCAGTAAACATAGTTATGTCACAGGTTTTGTATTTAGCTATAAACATTTAGACTTAAGGAGAAAGTCAAAGGGTATCTGGTATTCATGCAACATTACTTTTTTTTTTTTTTTACTTTAACAAGTACACCAGTGATTTAACAAATTCACCAATGATTCTGAAAACAGAACACAATGTAAAAAACTGCATATAAATACTTTAGGATTCAATACAGAGACCTTTTAGCTTAAATTGCCTTTCAAACAGCTGCTGTACCTTATTTATTCAGTATAAACAACCTATGAAATTACAATTTAGATTAGTCTATATTCATGCCTCCCTATACATGAAGTAAGAGCATAAAGAAGTGCTAGCCCTTGATTTTAGGTGTACAATTCAAGTCAGGTTTTGGGTTTAAACAACATCTATATTTCAGATGTGAGTTCTGACTCAGTCTGTTCTTTCTTTAATGATATTTTCTATTGGTTGCTTGTGTGTTTCGTTTTTTCATTCTTTCCCCCCCCCCCCCCCCCTCCCCAGGAATGGCAGCAATTAAACCAGCACTAGGGGACTGATCGGGTATTTCATACCTTAGGAACTGAGTTAGTGCTAGGACTCCACTGTAGAAGGAAAAAATGACTGCTGGAGGACTTAAACTGGACGTTACCTCCTCAATATATTGTCAGATCTACACTGCGTTTTACATATGCTGTTATTTCCAATTGGATTCTATTATCACACATGGGGCATTGTTGAATTTTATTGTGACACATGTTCAATTGCATTGAGTAATACTGCAAAGAAAGAATAACAGGGAAAGTTGGGAAAATCTTCTTTCAATTAATAACTTTTTATGGAGCAAAAGTGAGTCCCTGTCTTAAGAGAAAACCAGATGTTGATGAAGCACCTCTTGTCAGAAACCCTCAAACACTTGAATAGACTTCTATTACAGTGAAGATGGGTATGAAGGGGTTTCATATATTTCAATGGGTTCATCTTTGCCTTCAGTGTCTATCTTGGTTCTTCTGGTAGAACAAGTCCATTGTGTGCAAGGATAAAGCATTCCTTATTTTCTTGTTAGATATGATCATATACTTCACTTTGATATCACCGCAAGTAGTGTCCTAGCATGAAAGAGCGGAATTTGGTCCATTTGATGGATAACATCTTTGACTTTTTTTTTTATTAAGAGAAAAAGTATAAAGCATATCATTGTACCTTGAGTCCTTCCAGTCAAGGTCTTCCTGACATCAGCTTTGAAATAAGTATGTTGCCTCTATATTTAGATTAATTTTAGAGTATAAGGAGTTGTTTTTTCTGAAGTCACCATAAAATCTACAGAATCTATTGTTGCAGAAGGCTCTTGAGTTGAATACTCTGGATTCTTGCAAAATTAAATTCATTGAGAATGACATAAACAAGATATTTAGCATTTGACCAAGCTTCCAGCTTGTTTCTAACTGTTGCTGTTACTGTGATATGCTACCAATAGCTCATCTTGCTTACTGCTTTTATGTTCGACTGAGCTTATATTTCTTACCTGTGGAAGTGTGCTTCGCAACCTGACCTTTATTTCCTGTACTCTGCTCAAGTAACAACCACCAGTGGTGATCCTAGCAGATGCATCTGGTTGTGATGGCCATATCTAGCTCAAAGCGGATTCCAGGGAGACAGATAACACCACAATAACCAAGAGTTAACCTGAGCAACATGCTCCACCCAGCCATATTGCTGGTCAAAGTCCAAGTACCAAGTCTGGAAGAAACTAACTTCTCTAGTTGAAATGTAAATGTGCCTATGAGTCAATTATCTTACTTAATTAGTGGATGGCTCAGGGCCCATTGAGCTCTTCTGCACAGAGGCAGGCTGTACACCACGATCTCCCCTTGAGTAAGGATGCATTTCTAGGTTACTCCTCAAGGTTTAAAGATTCCTTGCCACACAAGATCCTCAGTGAGTGATTAATAGCATGCTAAACTTTAAAATCTTAGTTGAGTGGTATAAAGGATTGATTGCATATATATATAATCCTTTAGACATGAACTGTTGACCAAGTCTGGGACTAAGTCTGGATGCAGCTGCATCTAGACTCCACTCTGAGAAGGAGTTTAGAAAGCAAGGTTATCCTTTCTGAACCTCATGACTCAATGGGAGGGTCTTCCTGACAGTTTTGTCTGTCCTCTATGCAGTACATAATCAAGTGTACCTTGCCATGAAATCTTGTTAAACCTCTGTCGCTTTTACCACTGAATTTTGTTAAATCACAGTTTTATATCAATAATCATATTGCTTCTTCTCTCTTATGAGTAAAGAGCATCACTCTATTTGTGACACTACCTGCTAAAGTAACAAGGGTTTAATATGGAAAACGGTAATACCATTAAGCTTAATGTGCTTATTTCTTTTCTTTTCTATTGATCAATAATAGTGCTCTGACCTACATGTTAAAGAAAACAGAAAACAAAAACCAAAAGACCACAGAGAAGTAATAAATCATTATTTAAGAGTCAAAGCAGAAAGTTCTTCAATTTTTGAGTGATTTTCAAGGAGTGGCACAGAAATAATGCATTAAGGTTCTCCATGCCAAGGGTCATAATAAACAAAATTACAAGGTCCAGTTCAAGAATAAATGGTTACAGTGAAGTATCAATGCGAAACAGCAGTTCCTGGACACTGGGCAGATCAAGAACAAATACCTGCAAACTGATGAGGAGCAATGCATTTAACAGCAGGAATCAAGCTCACGGATCAGACTGATGAATTTTCCAACCATCTGATTTTTCTCTACATGCCAATGACAGACACGCACAGAGAAAACGAGCTGCTTTGTATCATTAGTGCACTGATAGCTGCCAGCTCAAATCGCTTTACCTGCTGACCTGCCCATCCATAGAAAGTAATTTGCAGAAGGCTGCAGGAGACCTTTACCAAATCCACACTTACCAAAGGAGGAACTGCATGTTATCATTTAGCATTTCGGAGCACAGGAACCCATTTCAGAGCTATTATGTCTCCCATGTCTCCAGAAGCCATCAGTGTTAAAGGAGGCCCCATACTTCTTCAAGAGAGAAAAAAAAAAAACCTTTTTGGTTATCTGTTATCTATTCCCAGAAGCTGTGAACTACTGAAAGCTGTGTACTATGCCTCACCCTGACTAGACCAAGATGTATTAAGGGAACCTGAAAACTCCAGATTCTATCTGTTTACAACTTTCTCAGTAATCTGTCATAGGAAGGAAAAACCTAGGTGTAATGCAAGAAAGAAATTATTGGGGCCCGACAAATATTTTCTGTGAACATTTTTTTGGACAGAAAATTGTGTTTTCATTACACACATGCTTACAGTGTCTGCTCACCTTAAACTTTCAATTTTTGTCAGATAAAGAAAGCTTCAGGATTTTCATCAAAAAGGCAATTTTCCACAGGAAAGAATTCTGTTGTTTGACTGTATCTAGAAATTACCAATTTCAAAAGATAATTTTCTAAGCTGAGTCACAATGAATATGATTATTTACACTGAACACTAGTCTTCACTGTGGAATCTGAGTAGTCTTCACTAAAAGCAGAACTGATGAGTACATGCAAGCCATAAAGTGAACAAGTCCAACAAACCTTGGCATCTTGTAACTGCATGCAGAGATCTTTGAAATTCCCATTTCTCCTATTGTAGTACCTACCCTTCCATACCCCACCCCCCCACACACACACTAGTGCTTGAAATAAGTTCTTCTCCTCTGACATCAGTATTCAATCAAACTTGTTTTGCAAATGAAAAAGAGAAGTTGAACCAGAGAGTCTAATTTGAATAATAATCGAACACTTGAAGTTAATTGTAATGTAAAGTCTGTTTAGTTTTGCTTTAATTCTAACATTTGAGTGTACATTAAGCTTTTAATTGGCCATCTTGTAGAGAAAGGATACATAAAGCTTTGTACATTTGCATCACTACAAAATGCACACACAAAAGGGATGTTATTGAATGGGCGACCTCTGTCTTCAAGTTTCATTTTAATCTTAATGGGTTTGATACCACTACCTTTTCTGCTTGGCTGAAGGCAGAACTGGAACCTTGTAAAGCAGACACTTTTTTCATTTCTTCTGTGTTTTAACTGTAATAAAAGAACCTTCCCAATTTCCTTATAATCTGCTTCATGTCAGTTCCCTCAGGTTGCTAGCTTCATTCTAATTCTATTTTTAAACAAAGGTAGTTGGTTCTTGTTCTTCTTAGCTACCCTTTGCTTAACCTCTAATTTGAATCTGCCAGTCTTTCCTGTTTGTCACTTAGAAGAGATGCATTAGTAAGAAACAAGTTCTTTGCACAGAGGAAAAAAGTCAATTTTTCCTTTATTGTTTCATCCTATGCATCTTGCTGAATATTTCACTTTTTATAGGGATTTTATAGTATCCTGCAATAAATCCATCAAAATCCAGAAAATGCAAAAAATTGAGGTTATGGGTATAATAATACTTCATACTAACAACACAGAGTAGCACATACCAGAGCAAAATGAGGCTCCTGTATAAATCCTTGGCAAGGTTGCCATTTCTTTCACTAGTCTAGGACTTAATTTGGGTCTTTAATAGGAACTAGGAGCATAAGCGATCTTTTCTCTCAATTTATGCACCACTCAATAATGTAAATTCAAAATGTTAATTAAAAACAAACCAAACCACACCACAGTACACACACTCTCCATCAGAACCTGTGATATCTTATGTCATTACTTTATAACCGTGACCTAACATGACCTAAGACATTTCTTTTACTTTCCTTTGAAGACTTTGGGGATTATTTAAAACAGGCATTTCAAGTAGTTTTCCTGTGTTCTAGATATGAATATGGAATCTCAAATTACTTCAGGGTATGTTTCCCTTTCTACTGAATCTCTATGGAGTTTTTAGCACTGACTTTATGAGGAGTAGGCCTTGTTCTTTAAATTCATGTTCTTTATTTCAAATACAAATGTATGTTTCATAAAAAAAGCTGTTTGATGATAACAAATATTCTCACGCTGGGGGACACAACAGTGAAGAAATTGTATTCCAGGCAACCAAAATTCAAGGGTTTTGCTAAGAAGAAAGCTCATGCTTGTACACAAAAGAAGTCAGGAAAACAATATAACCTTATAAAATAGGTGATGGATCTACCTGTATTTTAGAAGTATAATCCAAGGTCTTCAAAACGTGATAACAGAAGTGGTATAGACATTTCAAATAAGAATGATTGTGTCATCTAGATAGGATGACCTCTGTAGAAAGAGTGAAAGAAACTGCAACTATTTAAACTAAACAAACTAAGATGAGAGACGGAGATAGCTGATTTTGAATATAAGGAGAAAAATGCTGCAAAGAGGATGGGGAAAAACCAGTCGTCCATCGTCATGATGGATGCGATACACAAATAAATAGTTACACTTCACCTGGAAAAAAAATCTAGTTCAGACAATAGGAAATATTTCCTGTCAAGGTGATGAAGTACTAGAATAGATTATTTAACCTATTCTGAAAGACTTCTAAGAGGAAAACTTGTGAGATGGTATAGCTGATTCCATTAAGTGGCAGATGGCTGGATGAACTCAAGTGTTTCCTGGACTCTCACAGCCTGTTTTCCTCTGATAAAAAACGTTTTCCTTTTTTAAATATCATTTATCAAAACTGTTTTTGTTGAAAGTTAAATGCTTTGCAAGAATGCGCAACTTTGTGTAGAGATCTGTTGGGATTTTGATTTACATGATTTCAGCTGACTTCTCCAGTTATTATTCTGAAATTATAACTTCAATATGCAGAAAGAAAATACAAAAGGAAAAAAGGTATGTCTTGAATTTATTCCTGTTTCTGCTTGTTTGGTTGGTTAGGTTTTGGGGATTTTGTTTGTTTTTAATAAATGTACAGATCATTCAAACTCAATGATTAATTCAGCTTTGGAAAGTGATCAAGTTTTGTAATGCCAGTATTTCCTGCCGATTTTTGTTTCTAAATAGCTGTATCAGAAACATATATATTTTCAGTACTTCACTTTGTTAAAGGAATACAGTTGCTGGTGTTATTTTCCAGTTAAAGATCTTTTAGAGTTTAGTGGAATGTGAATTTTGAAATATTTTGGGAACATTACCTAGGTACAATCTATGAGCTCCACTAAACTTCATGGAAAGTGTTGTGCCAAGCAAGAACTAGAAGTTTCACTCTCTAAAATAAATGTATATAGGTGATACTGCATAATGAAACTCAATTTCATCTTTTCCTGTGAAAAACTCTACTAAAAATGTCTATACTTAGTTGAACAGTGTTCTTTTCATTAAAGTATATCGCTCTCTGTGGAGAAAATATGGAGTTCTGGGTCAGGCCTGTCTCTGTGTATACTAAAGGAGAAAAATTTTTAATTGTTTCTTCTAAGATTTCTTGTAATATCATTTAAAAAAAATAATCAACACCATCTTTATTTGAACACATGGAGAAAAAAAAACATGTTCTTTTGTGTCGCACTAATAAAAGTTTTTTAGTTGTTAACGGTAACTTTTATACACACTGATTTAAATCAATGCCCTGGGTCTGTCCTTATAACTTGTAGTGGCATAAAACTGACATATATGAAATCAAACAATTGCATACATTTTTTTTCCCAGCACACGGGGAAAGGAACAATTGACTGTCAGTAGGATTTGTAATTCATGGGTGGATTCAGTAGCATCCCTAACACTTTTCATCGCAACTGAGATTACGAATTAAAACCAACTGTTCTGAGTTGTTGTATGTTCCCTGAAGATAATTCAAGGTGAAATTTGACATGAAAGGCTGAACATGAAAAAGGAGGCAGAGTCTATGTAGCACACAAACATCTCCCTTTCCTCCAAACTATCAGTACAATTCATACCAAGGTAAGCAGGGAATGTAGTTAGCCACCCTATGTGCAGCCTGTTCCTTCAAAAGTATTAGTTAGCACTGCAAGTGCAAGAGAACTCGTGGCAATTCAGCTTTGGTTTCCACAGGGACCACTGTACCCTTGCCTGTGTTCTCCATCTGTGTTGCCTTGTACTTTTTTGTTGACTGAACACTGTAACAAAATGAGAATAAATTTTGGTGAAAATAGATGCTTTGGTGTAGTTCTGCTTGTGGTAGGAGGTGATTACAACAGTTTTCTCTTAGCTTTATCTTAAGGTGTTGCAAACTCCATATAACAAAACCCTCTGAAAGCTAATAGTGCAACTGAAATTAATTTTCAAGGAAAATACATTTGCAAAATTGTTGCAATAAACAAGGAGGGAAAGGGGAAAAAAAGCCACCGCTACATGTGTACTTCTTGTATTTTTGTAGTTGATGTGTTTTTCTTGATAAAATATTGCCAAACTTAGGAAGCTATCACAAGCCTGCAAGTTCCATATTATTAAATTCCACTTCCATATATGAAGCCACTGTGATTCATAGCTGCGCTTGGTCCATTAGCATCTTATATCTTTATGCTTAATGACATCTTTGGTAATTGCCTGAAAGACGCTGCAAACCAGAAGCAGGACAGGGAACAGAAAGAAGATCTATAGCATCTTCAGAACTGATATGGTGAAGAACATACCACTAGGTAGGGCAACCTGGTCTTCGACATTAAGCCATATTTGGTCCAATCTGACTCAAGTAAAAGTTGAAATGGGATTTTAGGAAACATTGAGCTATAACTTTCACCCTATCCCAGAATAGCTGCCTATCCCTTTTTTTCCCCTGACTGATGACTGCTTTGGTGTGTAAACCAGGACAGAAAGAGACAGTGGTGCAGAACATATGGCAGCCTCCTCTTGCAATGCACTGGCCACCTAGAGAGTGGGGTAGCATTGACTCTATTTCCTTTTCGGTCACCCACATACTCTCTTAGAAGTCACACAGGGATATGTTACTTTGCAGATACTTTGCCATGTGGATGTTCACTACAAGCAAGTCTTAATTCAAATTCTTTATTTTTTTCCCCAGCTCAGGTAATAAATGGAAATGCATATTAACATATTTCACCCTACACTTTGTGACTGTGTTAATGTCCCAGAAAGTTCATGGGCCCCATATACTAACAGGCTTGCCAATTTACTATGTGTGTGCCACATGTGTACATGAAGAGTATGATTACTTCAGCCTTTGTAGGTGTCACATTCAGTGTTGCTCTGCATGACCCTCGGTGGATATAACATGTTCTGAATTCACATGAACTATTTAATTCTGGGGCCCACTGAAAAGGACTCTCAAAACTTAAGACATGGATAAATATATAAATACTATAACAAATGATGGTTAGCTGACTAGGTAAGCATAAAGCTGCAGGATAATTATTCTGATTCATTCACTTGTATCTTTGAGCATAAATTTCAAGCATTTAGACCAAATAGAAAAGAGCAGGAAACCACTTTTTCTAATTTCCTTGCCATCACAGACAGTTAAATTCCACTCAATTAACAACAAGCTCAGTATCCCATGCTTGATCGTAGACATCTTCCAGAACCTTAAAAGTCATCCAGTCTTGATTTCACCTCTTTCAGTGACCACAATTCGTCTCTCTCAGTTTAGTCCATAGGTGAATTGGTTACTATTTGGTCCTGATCCCATGTCTGCACACAGGAGATTAATATATCCTGTATTTTCTCTTTGGGGAGGTATTCACGGTCAAAATCAGCTCAGCACACCCTCTTGAGCTGCTTAAGTCTGTAGCACATTTTCCCTAACACTCAAATAATTTCTGTATCTTTTTCTGCACCCACTCCAGTCTTTCAACACACTTTTTTGAACTGTGAACATTACAATAGGAGCAATGCTTCAGAATCAACCTCCCCTGTTCTATGTGCAGTTAAACTTATCTCCCTGTTACTTCTTTGCAGGTTTGGATTTGTACTCATAAAGATTGCATTAGCCTTGTTATCAAAGTGTCACCAGGGGAGTTCAGGGCCATCACTAGGACCTAGGACCTTTCATAGCTTCTGCTTTCCAGGACAGAGCGGCCTCAATCAATCAGGTCATGCTAAGTTTCTCACTGTGACCAGTGAGCCACTATTTGTTTAAAAATCCATTTCTGAGTTGTGTATTCATAGCAAGAAAAAACAAGGTTCTGCATGATTATTTATGATGCTCAAAGCATTTGAAAATGAGAGTAAAGGAGAAGAAATGGAAAAATTGGTACTAGTAGCAAAACTGAATGGCATTTTTTCACCTTTTTCCCTTGAGTTTGTTTGACAGATATATTCTGATTTTCCTTTGCACAAGATAAAACTTATTGCTGATGAGTTTTCTATGGAGTGGAATTACTTCTACTGACATTTTCTGTTCTTCCTCAATAGGATGCACTCCTTTTAATTCCTTTTCTGAGGATGGATGTCATGGCAGCATGCTTATAATTTTTTTCTGGACACTTTCTGACGCATTATTAGTGCAATGTAGGTTTTTCTGAAGTCTTCTAGACTTCTTTGAGCATTTTCTACATTTATTAAGCAACCTCTAATCTCAAAGAACTCATGAATTCAAACTATTCTCGCTTGCTGTTTTTAATGTCTTGGTTTCTACTGGACCAGAAATCACTTTTTCATGATTGTTATAATGGCACCACAAGAAAATGCAGAATAAAAGTTCTGCATGAAAATTTCTGCCTTTTTCTTCAGTGTTCTGCTTTGTCATCTCATCTTGCTATAGTCGTAAATGAGATTTGGTGGGTTTGTTTATTCCTAATGTTTTTCTCATTGTGTGTATGCTATCCTGACATGAATTTTCCATTTTTCCACCATGTCTGTAGCTTAAACAAATATTTCTTGAAACATAGCTAATCACTTATTATTATTTATACTTTTTCCCATTTACTGAATACTACTTTTCTTAATATTGTCCTAAAACCTACCCTGATGTTTTTCATTGAAGCAGGAGAAAATTTAATCCAGATTTTCATTTTATTATAATAGAGTTATAAAATCAGAGAATAATTCAGGTTAGGCAGGATTTCTGGAGGTTTTTAAGACAACCTCCTATTTGAACACAGGCTAACTTCAAATTTTGATCAAGTTCCTTAGTACTTTGTCCAGTACAGTTTAGAAACTGTTCAAAGATATCCAACAGACTCTCAGGGCCAAGTTCCAGCCTTCTCTCCTTGCAAAATTGTTTGACTTTATCCTGCAAGAATTTCCACTCTCACAGCTTGTGACTGGTTCCTTTTGGGTCTTTTCTTTGTGGTGTATGTCTATGAAGAGTCTGCATCCCCTCTGTATTCTCCATTTATGTCTCCTTAAGATAAAGAAGACCCAATGTATACTGTGATTTTTAAAATATTTTTTTCTTTACAATGACTTTTGCTCTTTCATTTTAACCTATACATAATTTGGAGACAGAGAGGGTCTATGTCATTGTGAATGTCTCCATTTTCTCCTGTGAAATAAAGGATATCACAGTAGTTCCCAAAGCAAACTCCAAGGTCTAACTACATGCTTCGTCTTTATCCATCATAATAAGATCTAAGGTAGTTATCTCACGCTGAGAGTAATATTTAAATGCTGGAGCATAAACTCTAAATGGCAATTTATTGCCATTAGATATAAGAAGATATAAGAATATGTTATATATTATACAGACTTATACAATTTATTTTAAGGGCATGACTCTACAGGAGCCTAAATCCAAGTAAAATGAATCTCAGCTACCCACCCGCTTTTCTAAATGTACCCATGCAACCAGCTGGTGAGCTTGTTGAAGGAACAAACCTAGCAATAATTGAATCCTGAAAGAAAATAAAAATGTTTAGCTGGGGACTGCTGGTAAGAGGCCAATAATGTGGCCATCGATGACTTTCTTTCTAATTGTGAGCTGAAGTTTGAATGAGTGTCCTAAATAAGTGCCATTGTTTAGTTTGATCTCACAAACCATCGTATTTTGCACAACTTTCGGTATTTTCAAGTTATTTCAGCTGTTGTTAATATTGAGAGGAAACTTTAACGTGCAAAACCACTTTAAAAGGGTATATACTCTTCAAGTTAGTAGAAATGTATTAAACACTTTCCAGGGTCATTAAATGCATTCATTGCCAATTCACCTTTTTTTTGTGGTATTGGAAGGAAGCTATTAGATCAGCTGTAATTACTGCATCAAGCAAAATCTTCATAAGATAAGAAGGGAAAGAGTTAATGCTGTGCCATTATATGGAGTTTACAGACTTTGCATGATGAGTGTTTCACTCGTGTTGAAGGTGTTTCTGTTGTTATCACTGAAGTAAAGCTAGTTTAATCTCCAGTGATGAAGTTCTACTTCCATGATTAATGAACAAATCACTGCTTTCACAAGGGCTCATAAGACAGCCAGTTGTTTCTCCCTGCTTATTTAGGAGACCCTTCAGGTTTTCTTTAGGGACCTCATTATTTTGCATATGTGTAGGGAAAGAAATAAAGAGAGCCCTAAAGGACATTTATGCATACATAAAGCAGAATAAGTTATTCTTCTGAGGGGAACCAGGATGAAATGGAGATGAAATAAGTTCTCCAAACTTTGAAGGACCTACATGCTATCTCTAAACCTACTTTCTTATCAAGTTTAAAAATGTCGGAATTTTTCTCTGTCTTCAATAATCAGTCAGAATTAGATCAGGGTAAAGATCAATTTGTTTTGATGTAGTGGGAGAAAAACAACAGTGGACCTGATTTGAAGATTATAAACTTGAACATATCTAATTAGAGAAATATTGATTTATTCCAGCCGAGCATCTGAACCCCAAATACTTCATCAAGCACTTGACTTTCTCCATCCCATGCTTAACCAAGTGAATGACAGTATTTCAATTCATTATTGTTTGTTAATGTGCTATACTTTGTATGCCAATATTCCCTTCCCAGGCAAAGAGTACTATCTGAATTTACAGGAACAGCATAGGTTTTTTTTGTAAGAGTTTGTGTACTCAGCCCATGTAAGTCAATGAAGACACATTGATAAACAACGCACTTAACAATAATCTGTCACACATGTTTTCACCTTAGTTTCCAATGGATAAAACCTCTCATTTGATAAAGCAATACGAAAATCTAGTTGATTGTACACCTATTTTCTGTGGGTTCACTTGTTTATTTCAGCTATATTTTATGAAGTGATGTAGGCACAAAAACCACACAATTGCATATTTGGCTGAAGAAGAGCTTATCGAGGTCTTCAAAGAGACTGCCATTCTGAATAGCTAACAAAGAGCTGGAAGTACTGAAGTACACAGTATAGTGTACTTAATGTTTGACTTGGTCTGGAAGGAAGTTCATGGAAAAACAGAAAATAGGGATAGTCCATAAGCTCATCCTTCTATCTCATGTCCTCCAAAGACCAGGATTAACACATATGCTGAGCACAAAGGAAGCATAAGTGAGAGGATTCTTGTTCCAATAGGAATTCCATAGAGTCGGTGGAAGGGAGACATTGTGCTGTCCAAAGACTTACATCCAGGCCATCTCTAACAGGGCTGTAAAATCTAAGTCTTTGTTCACTAGATTTTCCTCTCCAAAATTAGTTGCAAACCAAAAGACAATTGAAGAGAATCATCCTGTTCTGTTGACATAAGCTTATCATATAGTCATCTACATGCATCTCATAGGTGAAATTTAAGAAAATGCAAGGTTGTTGATAAATGTTACATATTTAGCAGTCACCTTTTCAGTTAGAGGAAGAAGCTGTTTACTAAATCATCTGCTTCATGGAAGGTAAAGTGTGCTGGGCACAGTGCTCTCACATGGGTTTAATAGGCTCAGAAAGATTCACACTTTGTTTTGTTTCGACAAGCAGCTAACTAAAATGCTTTGAGAAGGTGGAAAGATACTTGTTTATCTTAGAAAAGAAAAGATCCTGGAGAGTTTCATCAGCTCTGAAAGAAATTAAAAAGTATTTTTTACTTAGTTTTGTTTCTTCTTGTAAACGGAGAATGCTTTAATCACCTGTAACTACATACGAAAATACAGCCCACTGGAAATGAGATTAACATGAAACCGGATATGATTGGTGGCATCTGTTCAACCTGCATACACAGTATACTGAACAAAATTGTATACCTTTGTTTTAATATATCCTTCAATTTGTTCAGCAGGATTTCATGCTGATGCAATGGCACAGAAAATGCACCAAAGTTTTATTGAAAGTTTTATTAGGTATGAGATACACAGGGCGGGGGGGTTTCCATAGAAATCTTAAAGACTACCACTTTTAGAACCTGCATTGGACTTCAGGAAACTTTCTTTATCAGAACAAATAGACAAGCCGCCACACAGTTTGGAGACTGAAAAGTTAATAACATCTTGTTGTCAGTGGTACAAGTCCCTAATCTGATTTTAAGCAGAGTTAGGAGTTTACCTCAATTTATCGTGGCCTAAGCAGGTGTTCCTGCCCATGGCAGGGGGGTTGGAACTGGATGATCTTAAGGTCCTTTCTAACCCCAAACATTCTATGATTCTACGATTCTAAGCAGACTCCTCAATAAAACTTCTGGTCATTTTAGATCTGGGAAGGAAGGCACTCTCTATTGCCTTTGGATTTACTCCTTGTTAAAACTGGCATGTTTTCCCCAAATATTTTTAATCAGGGGTTCTGCAAAACCACATTTGCTGAAACATGACAAACCCTACATAAACCTAGTGTCTTGGAGAAAAGAAAAGCTTCAAGGACACAGTGTAAGACACAGTATCAATGTTTAGCAGTGATTTAAAAAAGCAAATGAGACAAAAGTAAGGCTAAATTAAAACTGAATGAAGACTCCTTTACAAAATAGTAAGGCTTCCATAGGAATCACTTGCACTCACTCCCCATGTATACTGCATTTGTTTTTGATCACTTTACCCTAAAAATCAAGGGAAAGCAATAAAAAGATCCTGAGAAGGGCAACAAAAAGAGAAGTATAGGTGGTGGGGAGGAGGGTTTCTGTGAAATACAAATTCTAGAACACATCTGATTAAGTTTGTACAGAAGGTAACAGGAAAGATGTTAATGTAAAAAATATAATAGCAGAGAGAAGATCAACCTGGAGCACTTCTAAGTGTTTCATTTTTCATTCCATTTCAGAAATCTGAAATGGCAGGGGGTGTAGGCAGAGAGATGAGGGTTGTATTTTGGCATCCAAATTTGTACCAGGATATTTTTTGAGACTTACACATTTGAATGTTAAAAGAAAAATTGTGATGATCTGTAAAAGTCAGTTATTTTGACACAGAAGCCACGTCTTTCCCTGAGAACTTTCTTTCAGAGAAATGAATAAACTTTCTCTTATTCCATCTTAAAAACTAAGACACATTCTTAATATAAAAAGCTGAGAAATTTTGTTAGAAAACTCAGTGGTTTTTCTCATCTCAGGTTTATGCTCTCAATGGGTCAACTCTTTACTCAGGTGGCATTCCCAAGAGTTGATGGGCATTTGTGGAGATATCTATGTGACCACTGTGTTAGACAGCACCAAAACAGTTTCCTTGCAGAACCCAAAACTAGTTGGTATCATACAGGCCTGAAACATCTGTAATTTTAGACAGAAGGTATAAGGGGCAGCTCTAGGGATAATAAGCTTTAAAAGTGCTGAGAAAGTGGCAAATCTTCCTTGATTCTTCTTTTTCCTTCGCTTTGCAAGAGCATAAGAAAATCAGCTTAGATGTTTCTGACAATGGTACTGGAGGAGGAAGCTCAGCAGACAGGATAATAATTGTTTCTGACGTGAGTGGGTTGAACCTGCACCAGGAAATGTTGCTGTTTTCATCCTTCTCATGTTCTGGTGGCAGAAGGAGCAGAAAGGTCTATATCCCATATTTTTTACCTGAGTATGTGCTTTAGTTGTATCACTTCCCTGTGTTTCTCCACTTCTTGTGGTCTAGCTCGGTCTTGAGACTTGAGATGATCAAATCCACTATTTTCTACCCTGCTGAGAAGTGTCGACCCAGGCCCCCAGATGTGGCTTCCACATGTTCCAGGGACTACTACTTGCATAGCACAAATGCCATTTTATTACACAAAGCTGATGCAACCCCATCAGGTGATCACACCTGCCCTCTCTTGAAGAGACTGTCAATTTGTTTTCACTAGCATCTTTTTCCTTATAATAACTTGAACTTTAAGTAGAAGCTTTTGTTCTTTGCTGATTGTGATACAACCAGTAAAATATATAGAAGGACTTCCATTCACTGCAGAAACTCTAGATTGAACTCTCTGTATGGAAAAAAACTCCATCAGATAAATTAACTTGGCCTCAGCAATGTCAGCAAACTGAGAAGTCAGTGTGGTCAGTGGGTGGAGGACTGGTGCTGCATCTCTCAGTGGGAAAATCTGGCGTGGGTGTTGGAAGAGAAAGAATATTTTAGTGTCAAGAGCAGGACTTTTTTTAGAGCAAGTAGACGTGCAAACTGTTGAACACTGACAGCGCTCCTTTATTCTTTTTTAATAGCTCATAAGTTCTCAAGGCCAATGATGAAAACCCAGAGGTCAGCAAGATAAGTTATTTTCCTGCCAGTCACACTCCCACCTCCAAAAATTAATGTAGGATATGTCAGGTTTTGCTGCTATCAGTTTTGAACTCAGATAATTGTATCAGTGTTGGTGCAGAGCCACCCTGAGAAGAGAAAATGCCAAACGCAACATTTCCTTTGCTGTAGATGGAGTCTGTCCGCCTTCAGAAGGTGATAGCACAACAGGCCTCACTTGCAAGTCCTCTTTGTAGTTATGACAGTGAAAGGGTTTAAAAAAATGAAGCTTTAGTTTATTTTTAAGAAATAAACCTTTATAACTGATGAGCTGTCTTGGGAGACTCAACTCTCTCCACCTCCACCACAGATGAAATGAAAAACAACAAACTTTAAATGGTGGTATGTATTTATACAGGGCATGATTAACTCTTCAGGAAGGAGCCTACTGCTGCAGGAAATAAATGAGGAACCATTTAGAATGATGTGGAAAAAAAAATGTGTGGGGGGGGTTAGGGTTAGATAAGTACAAACAAGAACTGCAGTTTATAGTTGTGTTATTTTCTTAGGCAGAGATTACAAGGCCTGCCAGATTTCTTGCTTTAGAACAAAAACAGAACACCATCTTGATTTGAGAACTGATCTCCTTTTACCCTATGGGATGGGATATTGAGCATTTTTTTGCAGGGTGCTTTTGTAGGCAAGACCAAAGCCTTGTTATTGTGGTGGGTTGACCCTGGGTGGAAACCATGTGCCCACCAAAGCCACTCTGTCATTTTCCCCCAGTGGCATAGGGGCACAAGGAATGGCAATTATGATCAGTTCATCCCATGTTGTCTCTGCTGCTCCTTCCTCCTCAGGGGAGGACTCCTCACACTCCTCCTCTGCTCCAGCGGTGGTCCCTTCTATGGGGTGCAGTCCCTCAGGAGCAGATTGCTCCAGCATGGGTCCCTACAGGGTCACAGTCTCCAGAGTCTAGAGCACCTCCTCTTTCCTCCTTCATGGACCTTGGTGTCTGCAGGGTTGTTTCTCTTGTGCATCCACTGTTTACCTTCTTAAATTCATTATCACAGAGGTGCTACTACAGTCACTGATGGGCTTAGCCCTGACCAGTGGTGGGTCCATCTTGAAGTTGGCTGGTGTTGACTTTACCACTGTAGGTAAACTTCTATCACGTTCTCACAGATGCCACCCCTGTAGCCACTAGCTTCTAAAACCATATTCTTCTGTGGGTCTGATGTGAGGTGCCATCAAATCCAATCATCCCTTTCTTTCTCCTGGCTGAGTCAGTGACAGAGCTGCTGGCTGCAAGGCTAAATCAGGATGTGTCTCACTGAAGCTGGTGTGTTTCATGCAGACACCGCCAATGTGGGATCCATCCCCAAGCCTGGTATATCTAAACCAGATAAAATATATGTCCATCATGATGATATATGGTCCCTTTGTTCATCTCCTCTCATGTGTACTTACATAAGATTAGATAAGGCAAGCGTTTTGGACATTTCCATTAATTCATATATTTTCTAAGACAGAAATTTTGCTTGATTTTGGAAGTAGTTTTTAAAACATTCGAAAACCACAAAAAAGGTCATGCCGGCCATCTGTACCAATGCTGAAAATCAGCTCTACATTTTCCATTTAAGAAATTCCACCACTGAGAGCACAGGATATTGCCACAAAGTACCCACAAGTCTCTTGCAGTGCTTTACAAAAAGCATTTGTCTACTCTTTCGAAAACTGAGCAGCATCTGGGAGTGATTCAAAGCTTCCAGCAGAGTTCATGACAGGTAAGAAGGAACTGAAGAGAAAAGAAATGGAAAAAGGCACTGGTAGTTTGTGACCAACATGGGAGAAAGAGCCGGGAGTTATTTGTTGTGGTTAGGAACACTGAATCATTGTCACTCCGAAAGTCAGATTCCAGTGAACTCACTACTTGTCTGTTCTGGAGAAGAGCAAATCAAAGAACCTGGCATGGATAATCAAGTGTTTAAGACAAGTCTTTGCTTCTGATTGACATGCTGCAAAAGAGCCTGTAACACTTCTTGCACCTTGGCAAATAGAAAGTATAGCAAAGGTGGCTTTGATGCACAAAACAAGCCGTGGCAGATATTGGGAAAATTATGATTATGTATGGTCTTTGAGAAGAGAGCACTCATCTTTAATATGAGTTTGTATTAGGACTAATGTGAAACAAAGGGATTGTTCCAGATCATAGTCTGTGCTGACTGATTATCTGCTCTTGTGAACCTTCAGTCACAGATAATGCATCTAACAGCTCTGAAAACCATAGTGCCCATGAATCCTGTCTCCCTCTTGTTCATATTACTAGCTGTTTTCCCTCAAACAGCTCATATCTTTTGGCTGCTGAGATACCTTGGTGCTAGCTTAGGTAAATCACAAAAGGTGAAAGACTGAACATGTTACTTAGCTTTTGGCTTGACTTTTCGTAGAAGCTGTGCTAAGGGTCACAAATGTCAGCTACTGGAAATGGCACCTGAATGCTGAAAGGAATCCAGGTGTTTGTTTTTTTTAAGACCATGGAATAGGGATATGCACATAAGATATGGGAAGTTGCTATTAAATCAGGTTGTTAACTCAGATCATAGAATCGTAGAATCAAAGAATCATAAAATCAACCAGGTTGGAAAAGCCCTTTAGGCTCACCCAGTCCAACTGCTCCCCATCACTGCCAAAGCCACCGCTGACCCACGGCACTGAGGCCTCGTCTCCACGGGGTGTGAACACTCGCAGGGCCGGTGCCTGCAGCCCTGCCCTGGGCAGCCTGTTCCAATGCTGAGCACCCTCTGGGGCAGGAATTGTTCCTCAGCTCCATCTGAACCTGCCCTGGGGCAGCTTGAGGCCGGTTCCTCTTGTCCCATCCCTTGTTCCTTGGGAGCAGAGCCCAGCCCCTCCTGGCTCCATCCTCCTGTCAGGCACTTGTAGGGAGCCATCAGGTCCCCCCTGAGCCTTCTCTTCTCCATCTGAACCCCCCAGGTCCCTCAGCCGTTCCCCATCACACTTGGGCTCCAGGCCCTGCACCAGCTCCATTCCCTTGTCTTAGTTACCTCAGTTTCATTGATAGTTAATGGAGGAAAACCACAGAACTCAAACACCTTCTGAAGTTGACTGCATTTTTCTATTAATCATAGAACCGCAGCACAGCTGAGGTTAACAAGCACCTTCGGAGATTGTCTCCTCCAATACCCCTCACCATAGCAAGTTAATCTATAGGAGGCTGCTCACGTTTGAGTCCAGCTGGGTTTTGAATATATCCACAGATAGACCCCACAACCTTCATGGGCAGCCTGCTCAAGTGCTTTGTCATTAATATTATACAGAAATACATCATTAGTGTTGTCATTAACATCGTTTTGTCATTAATATTATACAGAAATATATCATTAATGTTGTACAGAGGCTTACAAATTAATGCTGGAGTTAAATGTCTCAGTTAAGACAGGCTTAACATATGTGAATTAGTGACTTGCTACAAACTACCGAAACATTTGATTTACTCTAAATGTCTGTGGGATTTAAATATTTGTAAACAAAGGGTACAAAATTTGCGGGATGAAAAAATATTTTTACCTAAACCAAACGTTTTATCAGGAAAAAAAATAATGTTATGCTCATATTACTTTATGTCCTTACATGACCGCTTTACAGCTTTAGCTTTTAAAAACACAAAAAATGGCTACATTTTCCTATAAATTTTCTAATATAATTTGATAGTCAAGGTTGCAGCCATACCATTACTACAAGGAAGAAAATAACTTCATTATCTTTTTTCTTAGTCTCCCTTAGGTCCCTTGTTTTTGTCTTCCAACCCGTTTGCTGGGAGGAGCTGGAGAAGGTCCAACAACGTGAGCAATACATATGTTGGGTTAGCAAAGTTCAACTGATAAACTATCAGAGGATTCATGGTTGTTGTGGCAATTAGCGCTCCTTACGTAGAGTGGAGTTCTGGTTTTGTTCCATATGCAACCATGGATTCTTCAGTCTGGAAAGAATCTCAAGGGGCTTTCTAGAAGATTCATTTTCATGAGATAAAATGAATGTTTGCATCATGTTTGACAGCTGCTTTCCTAGCCTATTTCTGAAAAGCTCTTAACAGAGGTGGGTGAAGACTGAGCAACTGAGAAAACATTTTTTGTGCTTCACTAACCTTATTGATATAGATAGATTTTCTTAACACTAAATTTTCTTAACATTGAAATTTAATCTTTGTTACTGCTATTAAATGCCCATTGTACTTGTCCTGCCTGCCATGGCCAAGAAAAACAAGTTTCTCATTTGAACTTTGTAGCATCCATCTATCATTTTTACTATTATCAAGCTCCCATTTCCTTCTGCTTTTCTGTTAGACCCAGCTGAATCAGTCTTTCCCTGTAGGTTGTGGGGCTTTAGCGTTCTGATCATTCCCATAGACTTTCTTTGAAACTGCATTTCATGGTCAGTGGGATCTGGAACATGGTGCATATTAGTTACTCATATTCTAGGATGTCTTTTCTCTTTTGGGTGGTTTTGTGCTTCTTTGTGGTTTTGTTTTCGGGGGGAAGGTTGTTTTTTTTTCTTAGATGTTATTTCAAAAAAATAAAATTTAAAATTTAAAAAACAAAAACTTTTTTTTCCCCCTAAATTTTCAGCCCAATCTTGCATGCTTACGGAGCTTAACAGGTAGAAATAACAGCGCTGCATGAGCCTGAGTGATTGTTGTCATCCATCAGTCAGGTACTAAAAGATGTTATTTCTTTCGAAAGTTTGAGGTTTATTCCTTCAGGTCACCCCAGCAGCTAGTCATGAACCCTGTACTCAGCAAGAAGTCATAATAGCTAACCAGCTTGCACAGAACAGTTGAGGTTTCTCGGGAAGGCTCTTCACAAGTGATGGTCTGTGCTGACAGCACCTCTCTCACACTAATCACCGGATGTATGCACCAAATAAGAAACTTCAAAATATGAAGTAAGATTAAAACATCAAAATCCATGTGTAAGGAAAAATAGCTACATATATAAATCAGTAACGTTGTCAGTCTAAATTCTAAATTAATACTAAATTCTTGAAAAAAATATTTACTTTTGGCAAAAGGATGCACGTGAATGGGAAGGAACAGTTACAGTGATTCTGATCTAACATCCCCACTACTCACATCTACTGGCCTTGAAAATGATGCTACAGGTGCTAGAGATAGAAATAAGTAACAGAATCTTACATACTGCAGCCAAGTTAGAATAAAGCAGAAAATTTCCAGGAATTTATTACTTCTTTTTTTTTTTTTTCATATGTTAACTGAATAATTTAACTGCAAAAACTACATGTGTCATTAAGGAAACATCATTTAGATTTATGTATCACATTTTAAATTAGCTGCTTTTCAAAGTATCTTGACCTAACTTGAATGATATAAAATTATATCCCTCATATGCCTGAGAGTCCATCAATGCTATTCAGTGAAATCAACAATTATCAAAACAAGCTGCCCTTTCCCCCACGCAAGCACAGACACCCTCCGTATAGCTGCTTGTTTTGATAATAACCTAGATTATTACATGAGAAATCATGAATTTATTCTTACACCTCTCTAAGAATAAAAGGATGCATTCTTTTATTTCTAGCTTAAGATGTACCAATAGATGTAAACACACTACGCAACTTACGTAAGGGAATGGATGAAATTTATGGCAGGATCAGCTATTGATTTTGCGCTTAGGGTTGCTACTGTTAGAACTGTAGTGTAACACTGGAAAATGATTTTAGCTGTTGTCTGAATTCAAACTGTCTCCATGGCCTGACCCGTAATCCAGAGCACCTTTTCTTCAGCAGTTTATGTGCAGACTGAGCTGAGGGATGACTGTCAATTTCAGTGGAGCAAGCGATGTTAAAGCCCTTTTAGGAAGAACTCCAGTCCTCTCTGCAAGGAAGAACTCAAGTTGTCTTCTCTCTGACATGATAGCAAGAAGAGATAACTAAAGATCCCAGGCCCATTCACACTCAGGTATGAAAACTTCCCTATATCTAAGTCTTCTTTTCATGGGAATAGCTATAGAGTTGCCTCAGAACGACCAAAGACAAGTAGTGCAGGAAAGTGGTTATTTTAGTCTTGAAGCCAGCAGGAAGAAAAGGTGTATTCTGCAAAATATCACAGAGTTCCCAAAGCTTGTTAATTATTCTCTTTTCCCTTACATCCAATCTTCCAATTCTGTGATATATGAAGGCAAAGAAATATTTATCCAGAAATCATCCGTTTGAATGCAACCAAGATTTACAGAATTTGATTTTGAATGAAGGAAGAGAAATGCCCATAAAGCCCAATACATAGAATTAATTAATGTGGGAGAAATATATTCCTACTATAGATTCAGTTACAAGCAAGATTCTTCTTACGCCTACGTGGTCAAACAGTCCTTCTGTACTGCCTCCTTGTTTTTCTCCATCCCTTGAATAATACTTGCTCAGTTATCACACTGTCAAGTTAGTAAGAATACATTTATTCTTATTCAGAAGGTGCAAAATGCATATCCAGCACTAAAGTAAGATGGATTAAGTTGGTATAAAATTTAATTGGAGGTTGCTTCTTTTCTCAAATCAATATTCAGCTTTATGAAGATGGGGTAATATTAGCCACTATTACTTACAGTATATTTAACAAAACACCATTTATAGGCATGACAGTATTTGATGTTGATGATTTTGGCTCAGTAAACATTCTATATTCTACTTCTGTGTCTTAATCCTCTGGTTTACAGGAGCTTGAAGCTCAAACTGTATGTTCTTCAGAACTAAGGATGCTGATGGCAAGGTTAAAACAACATAAGTAAAGCACAGATTTATGTTTGAAAGCTATCAATGCTGATAAATTCCAACTTCCCTCTTTCAGCCTCCCTATATTATTTTCCTCACCAGCTATTGCTTTGGTGTACTTTTGTTTGCAGCATAGCTTGCTTCAAGATAATGAGGGACTTTTCCTTTAAAATTGCTTTAAAGAAACCATGAAGATTCTGCAGCTGCATTTCCTGGTTGAACAGTCCCTGATGGGACTGGGAGGGAGGGGAAGCCTTGTTACAGAAGCTGGAAAGCAAATACACAGGACTTGGCTCGCCAAGCATAGTCTTTCGCTAGAGTGCACACAGCTGCGGAGTCCCCAGAAGCATGGAAGTTGTTCTGAGGCAAGACGAAGAAAAGATAATATAAGCCTTGGGAGAGTTACTTGGCACTTCAACATAGGAGTGCTTGTACTTCCATCTGGGTTGTGTGCAAAATTATAGAAGCCAGAGCTGTATCCTTCTCCTTGGGCTGTTGACAGGAGTTTGGCTTTCACTTTAATGGATTTTTTATATGTTTGCCAGAAGGTTAGAACCACAAAACCTGTGCTGGAAATGGCAACCTATATTGTACATATGTGTTCACCCTGGCAGATGGAGGACAGAAAGTCAGACTAGAGCTTTCATGTCCTTTGAGTCTTGCAGTTATACCTCACAATGTTTTCTATTTCTGAGCACTTGCTAGCCCTTCTCCAATGTTGTTTGCATTAGCTCTTTCTGCTGTTAACTACTTTTATGCAGTATAATTCATGCCTGGCCAAAGTACTGCCCAAGTTTCTTGAGCAACCAGCTGCTTCTTTTACTTCAGCCTTTCATTTCACAGAATCACAGAATCACAGAATCCCAAGTTCACAAGCTACGGGGAAAAAAAAGCGCATCCAATCAATCCACTTTGTTCTCTTTGGTATTTTTTCAATATCAATGGGAGCTACTTCGCTCTAAGTTAAAATCATGCTCTATGCTACTGACAGAATTAACGAGGGTGCTGTAAGGCAGCATTACTCCTTTCTGATGGATCAGAGAGATTCACGAATTGTATAAATGGATGGCGGTCCATTGACTTCAATTCTCTCCGTGTATGAGTCTGCGCAGGCATGCATGTATGTGTATATGCGTATTTACCGTCTCCAGTGATCTGTCTTGTAAATTTTAGTGAGAAAAAGACTACTCACAGAATTTTCAGTGGTAGCAGCCACTCTTCTCCTTCATTTTCAGTTTCTAAATAATTATTCTCTGAGTAGTTCTGCCTTTATCTGTTATGTCAGGTTTCCCAAACACCTCTAGAAACAGAGGTTTGATAGGAGATACTGGGGAAAAGAAGGACCAAGGTTTTTGTACTAAACATCTGAATAATCTTCCTTCTACCAACATGAAATAAGTCAGCTGACCACTATTAAATCCTGAATAACTTCCATTGTGCTTTTTAGAACCACATTAAAAAAGAAAAGTATAAGCTTGAAGACAAATATTCATCCAGTGAACATAAGGGAACTGTAAAAAAGTCTTGGTTTGGGCCTTAAGATTTTAAATAA
Organism: Lathamus discolor; assembly: GCF_037157495.1. NCBI lineage: Eukaryota > Metazoa > Chordata > Aves > Psittaciformes > Psittacidae > Lathamus > Lathamus discolor. The sequence continues at coordinate 1,835,481 of NC_088884.1, forward strand.
AGAATGGATTATTTTGATCGCGTTGTCTGTTATACTCAACTCACGCCAAAAATTTTCACCTGATAGTTTCTGTTTTGAGCCACCAGGTATATTTTCTTCCCACTATTTCTTTCAAACTTCACTCTAGAGAGGGCAACAATTGTGGAAGAGCTGGTAATGTTGTACATCAGGCTGCTTGCTGCTAACTTAAAGTGCTCTTCAGTGAGACAATGGGACTTCCAAAGATTTCAGCCAGCTGAGAATCGCCCCTGGCAAAATAATTGCTCGTCTATTACCAGATATTATATTTTGAGTCATTCACTACCACTCAAACTCCAAAAAGGTCAGAGAAGATTATTTCAATTTAAGCTAAGTTTATTTTTATTGCTTTTCCCACTTCCTCCAGAATCAGAGTTTTAGCCAACATATAGCACTCCATATCCTGGATTTTTCTTAGTGTTTGTGAGACCATTTATTAGATGTTTAACAACTCACAAGCAATAATATTTCCACTTAAGAAAAGTGCCAGAAAAAGTGTCTATGAGTGCCAGGAAAATATAGAAAAATGTTCTCCATTAAACACTTTATTGCTTATTAGTCTTTGTGGGTTTTAAGTCTTGGGAAGAAAGTGTTTCAAAATGAGTTGAAAGCAACTGCGGATATTCTTTGGAATTCTACCTTGTCTGGAAATGTAAGCTGGTTGACCTTGATGGAACAAGGTAGCTCAAAACAGTCAGAAACATCTTCATGCATTAGTAAGCGCCTGTTGTCTCCCCTGTCTTTCATATCTAATTGTGCTCCTCATTATATTTGCAACAGAATTTTATCTGGGGACCTGAAGCACTAAAAGCATGAGATGTGAATCTGTAATAATTTGGAGTGATAACAAACTACAACTATTTGCAAAAGAAACGGGTAAAAAAAGAGGTTGCAAAAATGAATATATAATTCACTGCAACCAGCAGTTTGCAGTCATATTTATCTTTGCAAAGGTGGATGCAAAATGCAATTTTTTGATGAAGTAATAACACAGTGCAGTGTTAAAGATGAGACAGTTTAGGTAGCGATACCATCTATACCTCTGCTGTAGGCTCTTTGTGACTCACCCTGCAAAGTACTGTAATTGATAAACAACTGTAAAAGAAATCTTTAGCAGAGACAAATCCACACAGATCTATTGACACCAGTTTACAGCCTTTCAATATCTGGCCTAGTGCTAAGACCTGGCATTTAGAATCAAGGACAAAAGGATTTTTTTTGAGAAAAAGAGGTGTTATTGGTCACTTCAGGGGTGGGAACGGAGAGAGTTGAGGCTGGAAGTTGTCCAAACCAACAAACTCCTAAGGCTATCAGATCCTTCATCTCCCACTGGAAGCAGACCTGTATCTGAGCAAAAGAGAAAGAAAATGCTGTGATTATCCTAACAGACCTCTGGATGCCACTATGAGCTCTTTACCAGAGACAGAAAAAGTGCGCTAGGAATTTCTTTGGCCTGGCTCTTCAGAGTTAGCTCTTCATTTTAATAGCCAGATTCTCAAATAGTCCTTAAAAATGCCACTGATGTTACCTGTCATGCTATGTGTTTACGAGTGAAATTACCTGACATACGTCCAACAGCTTTGATGGAAACAGATTTTACATAGACCTATGAACATGTGGACTTTAAAAGGTTTACTACCAAGAATCACCAAGGAAAATAAAACACTAACTAAAGCAATCTCTCTTGTACTCTATAAAACTTTATTTTATGGGCACAGAGGTACAAATCCCATTGGGCAGCATTATTTCCAATGAATTGGGTACTCTTTCAATCTAACAGTCAACCCCACGCATCTTGTGTCAAATTGCATCATGAGTTTTTTCTTCTCTTTATTACCACAATGCTCCTGTGGGCATTTGTCAGTTTACACAACAGTAATTAAGGCACAGAGTTTGGGGAACATTTATGTATTCAAGTAATAACACCATAGAAGACTGTGCAACTTGATGAATGACGCAGAAACCTGTTGCACATTAAAAGAGTCAACAACAGTCCCGTAAACTCTAGCTTAGAGGCATTTATGATTTCTTCACACATTGAAGAAATATTGGATGCATTTCCTACTACCAGGAAAGATTCAGTCTCACAGTATCTTTGAAGATCAATTAGCACTTAAGTTATTTTACAAGGGCAAGCAAAACCATTGCTTCCATGATTCCATGCAAGAGTTTGTTGACTTTGACAAAAATTACAATACCTTCAATTTCCAGGATTTTTATCATATTTCACCAATCATTTCACAAATTTTGTTGCCTTCAACTAAAGCCCCTGGAGATCAGAGTCTGTGAGCATCTCAGTTACTGCCACACAAACTAGTAGGACCTATATGGAACTTCCAATTATCTTCTTTTTCCTATCTACCCTTTTTTTATAATGCTTATCTCAGGGTGATTTGAATATTTTAAGATAATAATATTCTTTATTTTGGAAATTTTGGTGGCACGATGTTGGGAACTGAAAACAACTTCTGAGGCAGATATTTAAATGTTGCAGTGAGGGACAAATCAGCATTCTTGGGCCAAGCCCCTTTAATTCCTGTCTTCATTGGCTCACCCTTGAGAAGGATGTATAACACTTAGCCAGTTGCAGTTAGTTGGACCTATCTATTTCTAGATACAATTCAATCAGAATAGCTGGTTAAATAGTCATTCACATAACAGTCCCTTTTGGCATTAAAATTCATACCTTTTCCTGGCTATCTCAGTCCTTTAGCTTGTATAGTACTGATTTATACAACAAGACAACAGGAAGTTTCCTCTTCCAGCATTCCAGTCTGTGCATGATAAGGGTCACTGCATACATTCTTAGGTCCAATCACTTGGCACATTTTATGAGCTCTGGAAAATACATAGGTCACTAACTGGAACACTGCACATTCATCTGGTTTGCTAGCTGAACGCTAATAGGACTTTGATATTTGTTCGTTCAGCTTTGTATTTCTAGTTCTAACAGTTAATAAAACTTATTTCCCAGAAATCATACTGGTTAAGAGATGCATAACAATGTTTATTCCCATTATTTATAGCCAAAAGGTTTCCCCTCAGCCCTGTCTCTCACTGACTCAGAGGTCTGTTTTGTATGAAGAAGACAAAGTAAAGGTTATATGATTATCCACAGAAAGCCAAGAAAACATACTTGGTGGCATACCTTTTCCATTGTTACTTGGAAACCATTAAAATATTAAAATGTCTACAAAAGCAATAAAATGATCACAGGAGTATGTGGTGATATTTAATTTTCACACAAGCTAAATATCACTGATAATTAACTGTTAGAAGTTTATTTTGAAATGACATTTCAGTGGAATATCAGACCTTTACAACATAATTAAAGGTTTTCGCATTGTAATGGTGCCCTATTCCTGGTATGAAAGCTTTTTGAAATTATCTGTCTGCTTCATAAATGATTTTTTTAACCTTTTTTTTTTTTTTTTTTGCCATTTAATTTGGCCATTTCTTGTTTTGTTTCTCTTCTAAGTACTGAGTATAACCACCACGTGCATTTTGTGTCTTTGAGATAGCAAAAGGGCTCACTTCTTTTCTTTTGTTTGGATGTTTGATCAGGCACTTTTCTCTGATTAGGTGGATTTTTGCTGCCAGTCTGGAGTTTACTGTTAGCAGAGGCACTCCAGGACATGTTTTTCTCACATTATAGCTGGGGAGATTTAGGCAAATAAAATCAAAGTTTTAGAAGTCCCCAGCTCTTACCTGAAGTAGGCATTGACACTCCTTAGATGTGCATTCTATACATATCACACCAGTGGGTCATCTGTCCTCTAATGAAACGAAGAAACAGTATTCTGTCTGATCCTGTTGATAGCAATAGGCGTGACATAGCCAAGCGCAAGTATAAAGAGATTTTAGTCTAACAAGGGAGTGTTTACAACACAGTCTCCACATTGAGAAAGATTCTTCCCCACCACCACTCAGTAAAATTGGCTAATGTCTCACAGAATAAGGGGGTTAATAAATCTTTATCAGAATATTTCTTGCACTTTTATGATATCTGTGCATTGTAATCTTGCCTGCTTGAAGAACACATCATGAATTGGCCCTAGAGTCTTAGAATGGCATTTCAGAAATCCCAGACTCTTAAGACCAGTCAATCATTCTCATGGTTTGGACATGGTCAGCAGCTCAGCACCACACAGCTGCCCTCTCCCCACAAAGTGTGATGGAGGAGTGACTCAGAAGGGTCAAAGTCAGAAAACTTGTGGGTTGAGATAAAGACAGTTTAATAAGTAAAGCAAAAGCTGCACACACAAACATAAACAGGACATGGAACTGTTGGAACAAGTCCAGAGGAGGCCACGAGGATGATCAGGGGATTGGAGCACCTCCCGTATGAAGACAGGCTGAGGAAGTTGGGGCTGTTCAGCCTGGAGAAGAGAAGGCTGCGTGGAGACCTCATAGCAGCCTTCCAGTACCTGAAGGGGGGCTACAAGGATTCTGGGGAGGGACTCTTCATCAGGGACTGTAGTGACAGGTTAAAACATACAGAAGGGAAGTTCAGGTTGGATGTAAGGGAGAAATTCTTTAAGGGTGGTGAGGCACTGGAATGGGTTGCCCAGTGAAGCTGTGAATGCTCCATTACTGGCAGTGTTCAAGGCCAGGTTGGACAGAGCCTTGGGTGGGATGGTTTAGTGTGAGGTGTTCCTGCCAATGGCAGGGGGGTTGGAACTTGATGATCTTAATGTACTTTCCAACCCAAACTATTCTATGATTCTATGATTCACTACTTCTATCAGCAAGCAAGTGTTCTGCCACCTCCAGGACATCACACATAACAGTTACTTGGTAAGACAAACATCATACCTCTGTCTCCCCTTTCCTTCTTTTCCACCCAGTTTTTTACACATCATAGGATGTGGAATATCCCTGGGGTCAGTTGGGATCAGCTGTGTTCCTTCCCAACTCCTTGTGCACCCCCAGTTTCCTCGCTGGTGAGGAGCAGAAAAGACCGTGACTCTGTGCAAGCACTGCTCAGCAGTAACAAAAACATCTCTGTACTGCTTTCAATATAAACACAAAACATAGCCCCATAAAAGCTACCATGAAGAAAGCTAACTCTATCCTAGCCAAAACCAGCACAATATTTCTCTTCTCTAGCCACCCTTTAACTTTTAGTTCAAATCTGAGGTCAACATTTTTCAACAAAGAGGTCCAAAACTTTCATGTGTTACTCAAACAGCCTAATACAAGTATTATAATAATTTTATGGATAATCCTGGGGCATCTTTATGCATTATTATCCAGTGATGTACTCAGAAAGGGATTTCACTGCTATTCAGCATTGCCTCAAGGACAAGATGGACCACTCGGTGGATAAAGAACTGGCTGGACAGCCACACACAAAGAGTTGTGGTCAATGGCTCGATGTCCGGCTGGAGACCGGTGACGAGTAGTGTCCCTCAGGGATCGGTGTTGGGACCGGTCTTTTTTAACATCTTTGTCGCTGACATGGACAGTGGGATTGAGTGCGCCCTCAGCAAGTTTGCCAACAACACCAAGCTGTGTGGTCTGGTTGATACGCTGGAGGGAAGGGATGCCATCCAGAGGGACCTTGACACGCTTGTGAGGTGGGCTGATGCCAGCCTTATGAAGTTCAACCATGACAAGTGCAAGGTCCTACACCTGGGTCAGAGCAATCCCAGGCGCAGCTACAGACTGGGCAAAGAAGAGGTTCAGAGCGGCCCTGCAGAGAAGGACTTGGGGGTGCTGGTTGATGAGCAAATGAACATGAGCCGGCTGCAGTGTGCGCTTGCAGCCCAGAAAGCAACCGTATCCTGGGCTGCATCAAAAGGAGCGTGACCAGCAGGTCGAAGGAGGTGATCCTGCCCCTCTCCTCTGCTCTTGTGAGACCTCACCTGGAGCATTGTGTGCAGTTCTGGTGTCCTCAACATAAAAAGGACATGGAACTGCTGGAACAAGTGCAGAGGAGGCCACGAGGATGATCAGGGGACTGCGGCACCTCCCGTATGACCAGCTCCATCAACACCAGTAAACTCGATTATACCACAAAATGTTCCTCAAGTTACTAGATTGTTACACCAATCCCAGGCAATATTTCCATGAGAGAAAACAAATATTTTTTGAGCATTTCCAAACACAGTCTGAGATCTAGCACAGACTAGGGACTATTTCCAATAGACAGCTGGAAAGGAACTTTGCTGTTTTGTGGGGAAAAGGATTTAAGGGTGTAAATGTGAGTCACTGCATAGGGAGTGGCAGACACTGTAGAATTTAATAGAATATATAAAACCATTATGCATCCAATGCTTTGCCATCCTAAGAGCAGAGAGGTTATAAGGAAGAGCAATGCACTCTTACTTCCCATTGCTCATCACCGTGCATTAACATAGCAGGAAAGAAACTTGCAGTACTAAAACAGTTTGTCATGCACATATTGCCCCTGAGGTGTCAGACATGATCCAAACCGGTACAAATATGGCTTTATATAATGCAGACAGAAGTCAGCACAGTAATTGCTGGTGGGTGCAAAATTCATTTCATACAGGTCACAAAGCAAACTTCAACAGATGATTCCAACCAGCAACAGTTGCAATAGTAGGCACTGGGGTCCACAGAGGCTACCTTGTGCTTTTATGGCAAGAATACACTCCTGAAACAGCTTCATTTTGCAGATATTACTCGCTGGAGCACCTAGGTTCCATGACTTTGAAATATATGTCTTATGTTTTATTAGTGAAAATCTGAAATATAGAAACTAAAAGATTTGCTTTTAGAAAGAACAGATTATCTCAAGAGGTTTTATAGAACATCTATTTTCATCTATCTATTACTTTTGTTTCTTTTTTGTCTCCTTTTAACAGAACTTGGCTCAGAATTTAAGCTCTGACAAGCTGAAAAGTAATGTAAAGGGTATTAACATCCTATAGACCTATCCTGGGTTATATAGTAGATGTGAGACAACCTCTTCCCAAACATAAGTGAAGAAAAACCAAAGAGATAAAGAACAAAAAATGGTTTATCATTTTTTGGGGACAAGCAAACTACTAACAGGGGGGTTAACCGTTTTATTTCATTATCAAACAAAATCCTTGGGTCAAAACCAAGTTACGAAAGAGTTATTTTCCAAGAAACTAGAAAAAGTGATGCTAAGGGAAATGTGCTAACTCTGCTGTCTATATTCATATCATATTCTAGACAGGGACCAGCTGGAAACTTCCCATAATAACAATCACAGGATGCAGAACAATGTCAGAATCATCTACTGAAGTAGACACAGATGCTGTTGGAGAAGCTGAAGAGATTTATGCCATTGAATGTGAGAACAGCAGTGCCTTGTTTCTTAGATGCATTAATAAAGTTGCTACTTGGGAGTGTTCTTGTGTTGACAGAAGTAACACAGGCTTGTCCAAAACACATAAATTATAAAGCAAGTAGATAATGAACTGGATATTTTAAGGCTTATTAATTTTGAAGAGTTTCATTTCAACAAAGGGACTTAGGCTCTTCAGAAGTACAAAGAAGACCAACAATAGCACCTGCCAGGAAACTTTAAGACCTCTTACAAAGCAAGCAGTATCTTTCTCTCCATTTTACAGAGGAAAAGAAACTGAGCAGCAGAAACAGGTACTATTTGTGATTAGGCAAGAGGCAGCCACAAAACCTCAGTTTCCTGGATCCCAAGGAACCCATAGTGCAATAAATCATTGTACCCCCACAGTATAATTTAAAAGACCTGAGAAAATAAGTTATGTCATAACTCACTCACTGTCTATGAGAAAGCTAATAAGGAAAACTTTATTCTAGGGGAGGAAAAACCAAAACCAAAAAACTTAACCCCAGTTTAGCTGATCATAGACATCTCTCAGATCTTAATAACTTTAAATAAATGTTAAGACATTTCAAGTGTGTATTTTGACATTCACTTTTATGTCCTTCAGCACTTTCCTGAGCCAGCTTTCAGTGGACAGTGGTGTACCAACAATGTAAAGCACATTAAGCTGAGAAACATCAGCATTAGATGTCTCTATCTTGAGTGAAAATGCTGAGACCTTTCATGAAACAGCTGCAAACCACACTCACTGCTAAGCTACATTTGACTAAATGCTGGTATTAACTTGAAGCGTTTTCAGTTGCTTCTGTTCTCTTTCTGTTCTTATTTTCTGTAAATGGCATATACTGGAGATAAAGATTGCAAGTAACTATGGATTGACAAAGACACTCATTAACACTTAGAAAAGACCCAGACACATAAAAGAGGAAGGTGACAAGGGCTCAGAAGCTTCCTGAGGAGATTTTTCGAAGTATTGCAGAATTTTGCTTGGCTCAAGAACTTTATATAGGCATTATTTAGTAGAGATAGAATCATAGAATAGTTAGGGTTGGAAAGGACCTTAAAAACATCAAGTTCAAAACCCCCTTCCATTGGCAGGAACACCTCACACTAGACCCTGTCACCCAAGGCTCTGTCCAACCTGGCCTTGAACACTGCCAGTAACGGAGCATTCACAGCTTCACTGGGCAACCCATTCCAGTGCCTCAGTAAAGAACTTCTTCCTTATACCTGACCTGAACTTGCCTTGTTTCAGTTTAAACCCATAAACAAATAAATGAAGCTGCAAACCTTGGTGGTAGGTCTTAGGCAATCTCACAATAGAAATGCTAGATATGAAATGGAGCTGTCCATTATAGCATTATTAAAGAAAATAAAAATTATGTCCATTAGCATTATAAAAGAAAATAAAAATTATTAGATAGCTACGCTTAACATGCTTGCAATATTTGTGCATCAGTATTGTCACCATAATGTCAAAAATCTAATCTGGTAAGTATTTTTTCTATTTTTTTTTAACCTTAAATGCTGAATACAAACTGTATTTTATTCCATTCTACCAGAAGTTCATAAACACAAACCTCACTAAGATGATATGAGTGCAGACCAGCAAGTAAGTCCATATCTTTGCCAGGCTGGTGCTTAGGGACTGAGGGATTCATTAGGGATTTTTAATGAACTTTCTTAACCTTTGATTCTGTAGCTGTGATTCCTCTTTATTCCCTAGAGGTGCTGGCCAAATGGATACAATCGACAGCAGCAGTTTGTTCATTGACCCAAGGGTACGCACAGAAACAGGGGCTACCAAAAGTGTTCAATAGATGCACAAGTGACAGGCTGTTAAGGTTTGTGTGTGAATAACCATTCCTGAAAATCAATATGATAGTTGTCTACCGTCAAAGGTAGTCAAGCTGGTTTGCAGGTAATGTTATTTTCTTGGAAGCAGGTCAGGCAACATACATAAGAATTTATGATGAAAAGAAGAAAAAGAAATAAACCTGTGATTAAACAAACCAGGAAAGGAATTTTGTAGCAACTGGGGCCAAATCAGTTGCAGACAGAAACTGACATAAATTGTGTTTCCAACATGGAATAGGGAGTTTTAACGCAGTGAAAAAAACCCCACGTAAAATGTTGGAAACAACTACAGGATGCAAAGAATCCATTTGGATTTTAAATTGTTGTGATAACCATGCAATGCCATTACATGGAACTTGCCAATGTCTAATTACCATGACTTCAGTCATCTAAGTGCCGAGTTACTAGCTGTAAACTTGCATCTAATCCTTCTTTTCATCAGTTTAACCCCCCTCCCACACAGAGAGGGAATAAAAGACAGGGCCAGTCAATCAGTGGTGATAACACCCCCACACAATCAAGCAGCAGAGTCCAGGGGAGGATTAAGCATGGGGCAATAATAGGGTTATCAACTAGAGAAACAGCAAAACAGCTAAAGAAGGAGTAAGCACATAATAATAGCAAATATTCTGGGAACAATTCTAAGCAACACATTCCAGCTAACAAAAAGGCACACTGTATTCAGTCGGAGTTTTTTAAGAAAAGATAGTGTGTCCGGTGAGTAGAGCACTGGCGTCAGAGTGAAATGAATTAGTGGCATAATGAGTGTTGTTTTCTGTGAATTTGACCCAATCTGTTCCTGTTTATCTTTCTAAACATATTTGGAGGCTGAATTTCATCAAAGATCAACAACTCTCAATTATGTTTTGTACGTCTAGTTAAGGTATCTCTCAAAGAAGGAGCTAATAGAAAGCTGGAATTAAAGACAGACTATTTCTTATGTTTAGGTAAATGCCTAGCTTGCTAGAACTCTTAAGAAAGTTTGTTCTGCTTCTTGTGATAAAAAAGGAATTCTAGAAAGTACACCCTACACATGAAAGATATATACATCTCAAAGTGGAAATACCTTTAAGAATGCAAAAAAACTTCAGACTCCCATCCCTAGAGCTCTTCAGTAAGTTGTTCAGAGAAGTGGCTGTTCATTAAAAATCTGCTGTGCACAACTCAACTTCTTTCAGTGGTGTTCAAAGAAATCTCAATGGGAAATACATCACGGGCCTGTGGTGGACTGGAAAGAGACTCTGCTCTGGAGTAGTTAATATGCACACACAGGACACGTGTAGGAGTGAATAAAGTGCAAGATCCATCTCTGACCAGCTGCAATTATGGGTGTAACAGTGAAGCTAAAGCTTGGTTAGTGCCCTAACCTGACTGATATGGGACAGATCTCTCTCCTGTTTCCATTTCAGTGCAGAGCAGACACACTTTTGAATTCTCTAGAATTTTAACAGGACAGAAAAAAATTACTTTCCATGCAGCCCTATTTGCCACCTCAGACTGAGCAGTTCCCTCTCTTTAATATAACCATCTTCATAATTTTCCTCAGGTTTGGAAAATGCTAATTATCCCTGTTTTACAGTTCATAACACCTGACAAATGCAGGGGTAGGCTCAAAATATGCAGTCTATGCTGACTAATTTTAAGAGATACAGATTAAAAAATAGAATTCACGATCAAAATTATACATCTGAGTGCCTTGTTTAATGTTGAGTAGGAGCAACACACATCAGAGAGAAGATATCAAATCAGGAGCTACTTAGACTTAATATAAATGTTACATACATAGGTTGTTTCTGAACTTCAGCTTTATGTACAGCAGAAGCACATAAAGAGAAGACTCTCCATGAACCTGAATTTCCAAGTGGAATAGATGATTCTTACAATGCAGCTGGAGAAGAAAGACTCAGTCGTATCTGTCTTTTATATATTAATATGTCTCCTGGTTAAAATACTGTCCAAAAAATGGGCAGGAACTCATTTTCCGCAACCACTTTACATTTGACAGAACAACAAAAGAACGAGCTATGTGAGATCACTCCTTATTCCTCCTCTTAAGTCTGCAACTCTGTTGAGGAGAGGAGAGCAAGATGTGGTAGAAGGGTGAAGGAGCAACATGACATTGTGGCACATAGAAATGGGGAGTCCCGGTTTGCACTGCCTGCTTCCACATAGTTTCCATTTTCATCCAGTGGCTCTCCTGATTGATTATCAGAAGGCACGACAAAAACTCAAGATATTTTCTCCCTGATAACTATCTTAATCACTACAGAGAAACCTGTTCTTTTTTGTGTCTTCTTTGGGCCCTCACCTTTTGCATTCCTTTCTAAGCAGAGGCACAGAGTGCTTTCATGCTCAGAATACAGTATTTAGGGGGGAAAAAAAAGGGACAGAAGCCCAATATATGTATTTTTCTGTCTGTTTCTAAAATGAAGCAGCAGCAATCACTGCTGGTTTTGTGTGAGCCCCCCAACCCTATAAGCCTAGATTTGCTATTGTCCTGTTCACTGTACTGCTATTGATGAGCTGATGAATAGCATGGCCTAGCATCCAAATGCCATTCAGGTACAGTGACAGTAGGTCTGTAGCCCAGAGACTTAGAAAATAACCAGGTATAAGGTATCTGGTTAGTTCTGAACTCTACAGTCTGGGTGATAAATGCATCTACCTAAATCATACTGCATATGGTTTCAGGCATATGTTGTAAGTACTAATGGGAGAAATCTTGGTATAAAGAGGAAACTGAACTGAACCTCAGCTCTCAGCTTCCCAGCCACAAAAATGAACGCTAGGGCTCCCTTCCCTGGCAGACACAAACTCATAATACTGCTATCTAAAAGAAACCTCTTCTTCAAGGTATTTCAGGGTGTCGAGGAAGGAAGCACTGGCAGTTCAGACCACCTTCAGACATATGTTCCACATATTCCAGGAAGATGGCAACCAAGACAATACCAGCAATGAAGTTTCTTAGGATTGCCTGCTAAAATACAAGACAGTTCCAGGTTCTGCTGTAGCTTGGTTAACTGTTGTTTCCTGAGAGACTGGTGAGAAGCAGTCTTAGCAATTTTGGGTCCTACAAAACATATTGATGGTGTTGCTTAATTGTCAGCAAGCATCTAACACCTAACTTTTAGTTATCAACTGTTTAATGATAGCCAGAGAGACGTTGTTATAGTTTTCTAGATGGGGAAAAGACAACTGGCATTCTAAGCCATTTACTGTAAATTATATATGCAAAATGAGAAAACACTGGAGCAGCACATAAATAGCCATGCTTACATGGCTACTACAAAATTGCACACAATTGGAATTTGAACTGTTTCCAATCTATAAAAAAGAACCTATGTCTGCCTCTTGACTTAAAAAGAATCCATAGTTTGTTGATTACACTAATTACAACTCAGATGAATTCATCCTTTTTCTCAACCACTAAGGATCACAAACACATTCCCTTCAGTTCTGTCTGAACCATGCGCTTGACTTCAAATTATAGGCATAGAGAGAGTATATTCTAAATCATGTACATCGTCCATGTAAGAAGAATAATGAGTTTTCATATCATGAGATCTAAAGGATGAAGTCTCTTACTGGAGACAGAGCAATGTACGAAGATGTACTGCTGGCACCAGGAATAAAAATAAAGGCACAGCATCACACCAAAAAGAAGTCAAAAAGAGTAAAGGTAGTTGAGAAAAGAAACAAAAAACAAAAGGAGAAAAGCAGACTTGAGACCACATCTGTGGCCAAAGGAATGGGGGCAGGAGCCTTGAAGGCTTTGGATTAAGATACACAACATATATACAAGTGGATGGCTAAATGCTCAAGATTAATCTTATTTCCTTAGATCCATCAGACATATCTCATGGCCACTGCAAAAGGTAACTGGCACATTCAGAGGCTTAGGAAGAACCCTGTTGGAAACTCAGGATGATTCTTGTTCAACTTAGCTTCTTATTAGTGTTAGAGTGTGAGAAACCTGACTGAGATTCCTTTCACTCTCCCATACCGAAACCTCTTTTCCTGTTAATTAATCTATCTGCTGTCTCATCATAGCTGGAAGCTTTGATTCACAGTTCTTATTAATTGTCACATAATGCACTACAGCCACAATACAGAAGAGAAAAGTACTGTGAAATCAGAAAGTGCTTGGCAGAGAACTGAACTTAAGGAGAAGCAATGAGTTCTGATGGTAGGAAGAAAAATAGTGCTTTCTTGGGAAAACAAGCATTTCCATCCGCTTTCAGAACTGTGATGATTTCCAAATTCCGACTGGTCTGAATAATCTTCTATAGTCAGCTCTGCCTCCATTGCCCAGCTCTGTCTCTTCATATTAGTTTCTGGGTTGTTTTTTTTTTCTGGGTGAAAAATCAAAGGCAGTTGGCCCAGGGTCCCAAACCATGAAAAGTCACCATGAAGCCAGGATAGACAGCAAAGCAACCATTTCCCATTGGTTGGAAGGGGCCAGTCATTGGCCTTCGCCCAGGACCCACAGAGTCATTGGCTATGACAACATGATTACACTAAGGTTGAGCTCATGTTTAATTAATTGGGATAGACTTGTTGCACAGACTTATGGGTAGGGTTCCATTAGTTAGCCGGGCATGTACACAGCGAAGCTGCACTCCACAGACTCAGCGTGAAATCACAGATGGAAGTCCTCAGCTCCCTTTCCTGAGATTCCTTCCTCACAATCACCATCAGAAGTCAAAAACATCAGCTTCCTGTGTCCTCCGTGGTGGTTGTTTGTGGGGCAGAGCATTCCAGAAGGAGACTTTCATTCTCCCAACCAAGCTACCTCACCTTTCTTCCCAAAGGCCTTTTCCCAGATTCCCCAAAACTTATCTGAAAGAAGTTTTATCTACTTCTTGATGCTGACAGCCTTCTCCCAACCTCTACTCTCCCACATTTACTGATTGACAGAATTCGTCTAACTAAATATAGAGAACTAGAGTCAGACATCCACCCCTGTGCTAGTCACTCTGGGCTCCCCTAATGATTAGTGGAAATAAAGACCTGTTCTTAGATCACAATCCGTTTGGAGTCTACTTTAAGATGAAATTAATCACATCCTGGAAGTAAGGATCTCAGCCCAGGACAGTAAAGGTAATCTAGGAGACTCTATCATGATGCCCATCGTCTAGACTGCCAAAAAACACCCTAGGACCTTTTCTTCATTCCATTCTTATAGTCTTATTCAAACTGAGAGGTCCCAGTTTACATGCACTACTTTTGTTACACACATCAGCCATTTTACAAAAAACGTCATAAATTCCTTTATGCACCCTGTGTTCAAGCAGCTGGAAATGATTCACAAGTAAATGTGAGTTTAGTTATTTACAAGTAAATTGCAAATCACAGCATATAATAAATTGTTCCATCAAGGAGAAATAATACTTAAAGCTTTTCCAAATGATAAATAGACTTGCTAAGCAGAGTCATTGGTGTAAAAAGTTGTGGTGCTTTTTTCCTCCAGTAGGAGACATGGCCTTGCCTGTTTGTTAGTAATTTTCTCAGGGTTTTCAGTATGGTCATGATAATCTTGTTGTTTTCTTCCAAGTTTTCTTCTTCAGGTACTCAACCTGTTTTGATCTGAACTTATTGTTCATTGGAACTATGGACTTAATGACTTAGAAATCTTTCTGCAACGACTTGGCAGGGGTTATGAAGTGACTCAGTAGCAAAGCAGGAACAAGCACTCAAGCAGCACTGGCTCATAGTCTTTCTCAGAGGCTGTCTACCCTGCTTGAATTACTTACATGACCATCATCACTCAATCTTTCTTAACAAGAGTATTTTTCATTACTATTATTTCAGAAGTGCTTTGTAATAACTCAGAAGTACTGGAAAAATATCTGAAATGTCCTTTTTTTATTTTTTTCCGCCTTCACCCAAAATGTATGTTTTCTTCCACAGTGTACAATCTGTTTCTGTGGCAGTGGCTTGGGTTTCCTAGGAAACGGCTGCAGGTCAGACCTTGATTGGTTGTGTTGTCAGCTTGATTGCAGTGTTTCAGGCGGTGGGACCTGTAAGTGCAGCTCCGAAGCAAGTAAATAGGGGGCTATCCAAGAGCTTTGCATTAGTGGTCTGAAAGAAACCACACAAATGGCATTTTGGGGGAGTATATGACTCAGGGGGCACTGGTTTGAAGAGAGTAGGAGACAGCAAGGGGTTAGAAAAGAGCCAAATCAGAGGTGTGGGCAGGATGGATGGGATAGAGGGCTTTGAAGGACAAAAGTTTGGCTGCAGTGAAAAGTATAAGAGTCTTGCCTTGCACTGAAGGGGCAGCTGACAATATGGTGCTATGGTGGTCTGGACCCCAAGTTCCTCAGTTACTGGGACCTGAATGCTTTGTTTCATCTTTGACTCTACAATTCAAGTGCAAGTTTTCTGTACAGTAATAGAAGGGCGTATAGGCATAGGAGTAATACAGTACTAGAAGGGCAAAAAACCCACAATGCTGTCTACTGCAGTGCCTAGGTTCCACTCATAATTATTAAAGAGAGTAACAGTATTCTTCAACCTTTTGGGAGAAGAGGAGGGGATTACCTAAAAGGGACATCTCGGATGCTGCTTGTTTATAAATCAGAGAACAGCACAACTGCATAGGAAGAGCACACAGATGGGAAGGAAACAGCAAAGGTGGGAACAGCAGTTCTGAAGAGCTCCCTGAGACTTGGCTTCTTTCCTCTTCCACCTGTCCAAGCACATGCATACTGAAGGGCTTTCTGTGCTCATATGTGACCACAGTCACATACATATTTTCCTGGTCTAGTCCTATATGAAATTTCCAAAACATAATTTCAGAAATATAGAATATCCAGAATGAATCTAATTTGCCTTTCCTTCCCTTGCTTTTCCTTCCCTTGCCTTCCTCTCCCTTGCTTTCCTTTCCCTTGCCTTCCCTCCCCACAAAATGAGGTTTAATTTTAAACTTCAGTAGAATAATAATGATGTGCACTTCTGACTCACTCTGCCAAATAAACTTCCACATGGTGATTATGTCATGTTCTGACTCCTTAATGTACTTGATAAATTCTTTGGCAAGCAGAAGTGCCCAATGCTTAATAACTAACTGTGAATCTATGGATGAGGGGAGAACAGAAAAAAAAAGGTGTTGCTTGTTTTTCATGTGTGCGGTTTCATTTATTTTCTCCCCGATGCACAAGCAGATCACTTTCCTTTAATTAAGTAAAAAGTACTTAGTGGAATTGATCTGAACTCAGGTCTAAGAGCACTCGCTAATTCTGCTGTTAGTTTTAGGAAGCTAGTGGCAAAAAGCATCTATCAAGACAAATTTGTGCAGGCACCACCCATGGTTAGAGTCAGAGTCAAATGTCTGCAGTTTAACAGCTTGCCTGCGCGTCAGCTGAGCACTAGGGACTGTCAGCAAGCTTCAGCCTATGGAAAATGCAAGCGGATGTAACCCTGTATAACCTGCTATGAAATAGCTTGGAAAAAAATCACGTTCTTCATGATTTTTACTGGCTTGCACAGGGATTATCTCAGTTCACCCGACACGCAGTAACCAGTTAAATTATGTTTAACAGACACAGCCCATGGTGATGGATGTGTCTCAGCCCACGACGACAGATCAAACCCACCTTGACATTTCACGAGTTAAACAGAGAAAAGAAGGGAGGCAAGACAAGGAGACGAGGACACCCATCTGCTGTCACATAGAAGAGAAGCAACAAGTTAGAAGGAGGAACAAAACCTCTATTTCTTCACTAGTGCCTTCTTCCTCAGTTAACAGTGCTGCTTTTATTTTAATAGTGTATCACTCTTTTTCAAGCAGATGTACAGCTCTCATTAGAGATAATCTTCATGCTCCCTCATCTTCCATTTTCCGCTTTACAGAGATAACATTAGTTACTGTCTTTTTATTGAATTGTTCCATTTTGTGTACTCAAAGAACTGTCTGCATTACGATAATCTATGTATGTCAAATGGGATTAAGAAGGGAATTGAATGAATCAGCCAGAGTCATATAGTAAATAATCAAGGAAATTTTGAACAGGAAAATGCATCATTATAATTATGCAGGTAACACCAATTGATGCTTTTTATTGAGACTTCCTTAATCCCCTATAGAGATAGATTAAATGACACAGAAATTATTCTTTTTTCCTTAATAATATCTTTCTCTGGAAGAGAAATACATATTCCAGGCACTGCATTTGCTAGCATCCTTTTTATGGTACATAGAGGGAGCTGTTGCATAGGTTTATTAGACCAATCATACTGAAAATTTTCCATTGTTACCAAACCCTTTATAAGATTTCATTATTACTTTAACTGGAAAAATCATCCCCTGATCAATAGGTGAATAAAAAAAATCTCATGAGTTTTATGCACATAAAGAAGATACGAGCTGCAATACAGTATTCTGCCTTTTGTGCCTTTTGCTGGACATTACATTCATTAATACATGAGCACCAAAAGTTTTTTTGCTGCCCAATAATATAAAATTAGGGAATATCAGCTTCCTGATTTACAAACTATATAAAAACATAACAGATACATGAGACAACTGTAAATATTCCAGTGTTTATGTATACGAGTATATCTCTTCCATTATTGCTAATACTGCGGGACAGTGTAGCCAAGGAGCTGGGATTTCTGTCTTCAGCAGAGTACAGGGAGAATACTGTCCCTACCTGTCACTCTGCTGAACTTCAGGGATTTTTTCAGGCTGGTGTTGAAGCAAGGGACAGGAAAATATTTTAAGGGGAGGCTCTTCCCCCTAGGAAAGGTCTCGATGCTGTCAGTTACCACTGTAAAAGCAGCAGGACTCTTCCATCCTACAGTTCTTTTTCATCTAACATAGGGACCTCAAATTCTCACTGGTATGCCCTCGGGTTTAGTAAGGATGCAAAAACAGAAGAAAAATGTACATTGCATAAATGTGACAGTCACAGGAGTTATCTTTAAAACTCGTTAAGGAAGAATCAGGGCAGAAATATATTTTAAAAGTGAAAAATAAAAATGAATCCATCTGGGTTTTTTTTAAGCCTATGGAATGTTTTGTTAACTTTTATGCCCATCAGATTTCATTGCTGAAATTCTCTATGCTTCCTAGTGCTGACATCCTTAAATTGTAACTATCCCCTCTGCAGTCCTGTTTCAGAAACCCCAAACAGGAAGTTTTGGAAATTATGAAAAAAATATTAACTCCCAAGAGATATCTGGCAAAACTCTTTGGGCGTGCAGCTTCGAAATGCATGTGAACATGGGCATTTTTAGCCAGATAACACTTGAGACTCTTAAAGCTTATATCAACACTGGACATGACAAAGAAATGACATTTCTACATTGTGCAAGACAGTCTTAGATTTAGGAGCACCTTAAGCACTGAATATGATTTGCACATTTCATAGATGGAAAATTCTACACAGGAACAGGTTACTTAATTTCACAGCAGGTGCACAGATGTTAAGTTGTACGTACATGGACACATACTCATTTTTCATCTGACTCATTATGGTTTCCACTTGGGACTGAAGAAAAAGAAGGTTATTTACAATGCCCAGTCTGTGCGTGACCTCCTCTTCATTTCAACCAGTAAGAGGTCTCACTGCCTTCAGTAAAAGCAAGAAGTAGCCCTTCATTTCAGCTCAAATGTAAATAAAATTGTATCTACTGCTCAGTGCAGTGCTGAGCAGGTGTAGTAGACATCTACCTTGATGGCTGGAATAACAAAGACTACTCTCTCTGTCTCTACAGCTATGCCTCTACTAATACTTTCTCAACCATTTGTCTCTGTCTCAGATTTTATGTCTGTCTGGTACTTCAATTAAAAATCGTATTGCGTGCTTAACCTCAATTCAGCATGATACTCAAGCAGAAGTTAACGTCAATGCATACACATTCCCAGTGATTTAAATAAAGCTATCCATATGGTTAAAGATAGCTTCACACTTTTTGAATAGTGATCTAAGCAGTTGCCTAGATTTCTGCTTTAACAAGTGCACTGTATCTGAAGAACACATTTATTTATTCAGTAATTTCTTTAGCCCAAGGGTTTTGAAAGCATCCAAATGGGTGGATTTCTTTTTTTTTTCTTTTTTTTTTTTTTTTTGCATTCCTAATACAATATTTGAAACCATAGTTCCTCTAGAGCAATTTCTGAAGAAGCAGAAGGGGATATTTGATTTAGGATAGATATACTGAAAAGAACAAAAAAAAAGGACATTGTTATAAGCCAGCCATTTCATGTTTGGAAAAAAACTAAAAGCTAATCTTAACTAAAGTGCTTTTGTTTCAGTTCATGACACTAACAGCTGCTGTAATTGTAAGTGTTGAGGCAAAGAAGTTCTGTATTGTGAAAAATAGATACTAAATTGTTTCTAGGTATTTCAGAAGATCTTTCTTTGGGGTTTCTTTACTTTCTGCCAGAAAACATGTATAGTCACAGTGCATTTATTTTTCATCGAACAGACTTCTGCAGAACAAGAATTCACAAAAATGCATAAGTACTCAGTAAGGGAAAAATCAACATAGCCAGACAGCCCATACAAATCCAACAAGGGGATGACCATAAAGAGACCTTGGACCAGGACAGGAATGGACGGTGAATAATGGCAGACATCACAGGTTATCTTGGAGAATGAGAATAGATAGGTTTGTCTTTCCTGTGGATGGGTACCTCACATTAACTGGAAGTCCAGTTGATAGGGATTCAGGACACTGGTAGCTGGTAGGTGATGTTGGAGGATGCTTTTTTTGCTAGATTTTCTATTTGTTAAATTATTATTGACAAACTGTTAATTTGCCTTTGTTATATAAAGGGAAATCAGATGTTGATGGTGCTTTATGAAATCTTTGGACACAAGCAGAAAAGTTGTGAGCTAAAGCTGAAACTCATTCTGACCATTTTCTTTACAATTTGAGTATTTCTTTTCCTCTTTAATCCTAAATACAAACCAACTGTAAATTTTATAGATCTAGAGAAAATATCTATACTCTGAAATTCTGGGTCCTGATTAAAATGTCTGACCTTAGTTCCTTTATTACTTCTGTTGAGGAAGAGCTCTTTGGGATGGGAGAGGTCAGTTGCTCAATACTGCTTCTGGTTTCTTGTTCTTAGTGAACAGGAAACTATATATATTGAAAGTGTTTTTCAGAAAACAGAATAAAAAATCCACAATAGATTATGATATTTTTTAGATGGCTTGTAAATGAATCTACATAATAGATAAATTTGTTGACTAGAAATATTACACAGACAATCATTTTAATGATTCTGAAGCCTTTTTTTTTATAGAAGTGTGGGTACACAGAAAATATATACCCATTGTGTCCATGTCTGGTGGTATGCAAAGAAATAACAAAAACTTCCGGAGGTCTTTCATTAAAAAATGAGTATTTTCCTTTCAAAGGAAGCAAAATCTGCAATACATGCTGAAACTTTACCTTGAAGGGTCCACTCATACTTCCAATAAATGTTGGGAAATTGAAAACAGTGATTTATAATTTGTAAATGAGGAAAATTAGACCATACAAAAGCAGAATTTGGACCATTGTGTTCCACAGTTTCTACAATACAATTAAAAGCTCCTAGCATAGCTAGGTTGGATGGGTTCTCCATTTGTAGGAGTAAGATTTCATAAGTTTTGTATTCTGCATCAGGATAAAACTAATGGTAAAGGCTCCAAAGGAGACAAAGGCCTGAGCCATAGTCAGGCCAAAAAATCCAGGAAACCCACAAGAAGGCAGAGTGACCCAGTGATCATTGATGAATATAAGCTTGGAACACAGAGCATGCAATAAATCCATCGATAGCAGCTGATTTTCTAAAACTCATTTATCAAGAAACAAAGAAATTTGTGGGTACAAGGAGCCTCATGCATACCTTTCCCATTGTATACATTTTGACAACAAGCCAACCGCTTTATCCCATAAATATGACAACCTAAGTGAGCCTTCTCTGAGTTCTCCCTGCTAGGGAGAGTGGGTACATTGCAGTGATATCCCCTCGAACCTCTCAAGGTTGCTCCTTGAGGCAGAGAGACCTTTTTACTAATGGCAGATCTTTGGATGAGTCCAATGAGAGTTGTCTCTAAACTGCAAATGGACTGCACACCAGTGGCTCTCCCTTTGAGCTGGGATGTCTCTCAAGGTTTGAGATTCATAAGCTGAGAGTGAAAGACCCTTCTTTACCCAAGGCAGAGAAATCCATTTCTCATAACAGATCATTGGTAAGTGATGATAGCATGCTAAATTATTGAAATCCATGTAGCTAATGCCTTTAGACATAAACTGTTGTCCAAGTCTGAGACTAAGCTTGGACCTAGACACACCTAAGCTCCATCAGGAGTTTAGAAAGCAACGGGGTCCAATCTGAACCTCATGGATCAATGGGGGATCTCCCTTATGCTTTTGCATCTTCAGTCTCTGTATAAATTGTTTTAGCTCAATGCTAGTTTGATTTGACTTTTGTATGTTTCACCCACATGGCAAGCAAAAGTGAACCGTGCAATTGAGCTTTGTTAAGTCATATATTAAATTCACATTAAAACAACTTTTGCTAATATATTTGGTGGTGTTTCTTTAAGTCACCTAAACCACTCATTCATGACAAACTGGCATAGTCAGCAGGATCCTAAATCAGGATTCATGACAGCTATCAGAATATAATTTATGCTGTCTGTCTTGAACATGACTGTAGGGCAGCAAGAATCATCACTGTCCATTGGCTAGAATGGGACTGAATCTTGAACTAAATTTTTACTATTGTACAACTAAAGTTAGATGAGGTGAAAACAGCTCCTAATAGCAACAAGGGCTTTCAAATAAAGCTTCAATAGCTTTCTTCACTAGCTGTCTCTATCAAAACACCATATTTTCATATATTCATTACAAACTTCAAGATACAGAAGAACTTTGCATTGAACAAAGGTCAACAGCTTCACTGACCTTATCCTACCATCCCTTGTCTTTTAGACTATGTTAGCAACAGACAAGATTTACAATAGGCTCTAACACTCAGTGAACTCAGTGATCTCAAGACTCAGTGAACTTGTAATCTGGGTGGTGCCAACAATTATTTTTGAACATGGACATTTGATTCTGGACACTTGTTGAACTTCTGAGTATAAGATTACTTCACATGGCTTCTCCGTCAGCTTTGCTCCTTCCAACAATGTTGTGGTAAACTGCTCAGAAGTGCAAATGCCAAGATACAGAAATCCTGCAAGAAATAATCCCACAGTCTCTGCTTTCTGATCTTTTGACATTTGAGTTCTGTTTTCTTCATTTTCTCCCTCTACAATTCCAAAAGTTGATGCTTTCCAAGAAAGAGATCCAAGTACTGCTTGGACCAATTCCTAGAAACACTCTTCCTCACACAGAATGCAGCACAGTCATTATAAAGATGATACTTACTTTTCATAGTTTTACTAATAATGTGTAATTCTCAAGATACATCTCATGTACCAATATGTCCCTGAAGAGTACCCTTAGTGTTTAAAAAATCCTTATCGTTCTTGTTTTATGATTTTAAAAGATAATTGTTCTATAGTGCAAAAACTCTGCTTTCTGCAGTCTTCTGTATCTGTGAATTCATAGCAGGAATTCACCATTTCCTTACAAAGGTAGGAAGTTCTAAATATTAGCTCCTATAACAACATATTTCCAGAGAAATACATTAATATATCTATTAATTATCTTTCCCTTGAATGATTTTGAATGTTGGTAGGGTAAGTTAACATTCCAGTCTTTGGCTTGTTGGATTAATTTCCCATTGTATGAAGAGAGCAGAACTTACAATTCTGCTCTTGATTTTTTTTAAGCAAAAGTCCCAGGTGTTTCATTTTTAAAAGATGTTACAGCAATAAAAATGTTATTAAAGTGTCATCTTCATGCTGTTATAGTTGAGGTTGTGTCAGTATTTCCATTACAAGCTCATCTTTTCCAGAGAAAATGCTCTGGTCCATTGGGTAAATAACACATGTTTTACTATGACAAATACCCAGGAAAGATAGAAATATTCAAGCATAAGAATGTTTAGGATACTTTCTTAATTCCATACAGTATATGTTGTGTTGTAATTTTTCCCCATGAATGAATAAATCAAGTACCGTCTGCCACTGATCATTAATTTCCTTGTACAACAAGCTATGTTAGCAGTATTTTTACTTTGACTTGTTTTTTTTTTTTAAATGACAATCTGAAGGAAATGTATTTCTCATTATATCATGCATACTTATCGTGAGGATAACGCTTTGAAACTTCAGCTAGCCCTCAGGACTGTTGTGGAAATGGAGACAGGCCCAGAAAGACAGGTTTAACAGCAATATTTCCAGGGGCAAATTTGGGGGTTTGAGTTCTCACCATTGCTGAGGACCCAGATGCCTCATGGTTTCTGCTGTGTTATGGAAGTACCCCAAACTAAAAGCAACTTTTAGTACTCCTGTCGTAAACGGCGCATCAAAGTCTGCAGAAAGAGAGGTACAAGAAGGAAACAGAAATCAATAGATCCTCCTTCCCAGGCCTCTGCTGAATAGAATACACCTCAGTCGATCAATTTGCTAGCTAAGTCTACTTTCTCCAGAGCCAGCTCATAGACATTTTAGATTCAGTTTACGTTTTGAGTCACCCATTGCTGTTTCTAGACACCAACCCCACTGTTAATAACACTACATCTGTTAAACTGAATTCTGAGCTCGTCCCCAGCTCTTGGGGTGTAATCTTGCAGTTTAATGATCTTTGGGGCCATCATCATCATGACCCTGTCATATTCCTGCCTCATCTGACCTTGAAAAGGTCAGGATTTGTTACAGCAGCTTGAAAAATAAGTGGTTCGAATTTCGTGCCTGAACTCTTCACTCTCTATTTAGGAACTAACACTGTTATTAATGCAAGGGACGGATGATCTCTGAGCTTCATCTCACTTACCAGAGGAAGCCAAAGTCTTCATAGCCCCAGGCCCGTTTTGCTGTTGTTTATTAATCTCTGAATCCTCTAAGACCAACTATTGTATTGCAGCTAGGTTTATTGCAGAAATACTTACAAGTTACTTCTGGAACTTGGGATTCAGATGTGCCAGAAGTCGTGAAAACATAGGAGGAGATTTTTCTTGTCAGCCTGAAATAAGAAAAGAGGTAAGAAAGATTTTTTAGTGGATGAGATAAATAGAGATGTGGAAAGGAATATTTTCATAGTCTTTTGCATCTGCCATATGAAGACAGGCTGAGGAAGTTGGGGCTGTTCAGCCTGGAGAAGAGAAGGCTGCGTGGGGATCTCATAGCAGCCTTCCAGTATCTGAAGGGGGCCTATAGGGATGCTGGGGAGGGACTCTTTGTCAGGGACTGTAGTGACAGGACAAGGGGTAATGGGTTAAAACTTAAACAGGGGAAGTTTAGATTGGATCTAAGGAGGAAATTCTTTCCTGTTAGGGTGGTGAGGCACTGGAATGGGTTGCCCAGGGAGGATGTGAGTGCTCCATCCCTGGCGGTGTTCAAGGTCAGGTTGGACGAAGCCTTGGGTGACATGGTTTAGTGTGGGGTGTTCCTGCCCATGGCAGGGGGGCTGGAACTGGATGATCTTAAGGTTCTTTTCAAACCTATCTATTCTATGATTCTATGATTCTAAGAAAGGTGATATTAAATAATATACCTTAAGCCACATTGAAAGTCAGTGATAGTCAAAAATAATGCCCACGTCCTGCCTGTGTTCAAGCTTTACCTTAACCTAAAATTTCTCATATTTAAAGATTAAGAATTCACAAAGAGAAGGTCTGTTTGGCTCATTTAAACTCTCATGTTTGCCGAAAGACTATGATCTCTTAATTTTTGCTGTATTTGCAATTGTTCAAGACCTTTTATGGGATCATCATTCACCTGGTGCACTGATTAAAAAGAGCATCCTTTGACTGTTCATTTAGATATTTAATAGCATGTTCTGTGATTAGGTGCAGCTATTTTTTTTTCCCCATATTTCTTTGTAACTTTTGTAACTCCTCTGTTACAAAATCCAGAGATTGCGGTTCTCTTGCTCCAAATTAAGCTGAAGTCCTGTACTAAGCACAGGCTTGTTACATGCTCTTTTCTTGTCCAACACAAGGGTGGAAAGAGTCATGAACTGGAATTATAATCTCCCTGTCTCTATTAAATCATGGAGGGAATTTTATTGCTGAGCTTAGAGACTTCAGCTCTGGATGGTAGCAATCCAGAGTCCCTGGTTTCTGCCTGTCTTTCTGTAACTACTTGATCTAGTTTTGTTACAATAACACATTGACAGTTCTCTTCACATTTCTATTATACTGCAGATCATGCTTTTTTTGAATATGACATATCCTTAACTTTCCCATCCTCTTTCTCTTATCTCTAATAAATGGTCAAAGGAGTCAATCTTTCTCCAGAATTCACAGATGTTGTGAGGAATATTCTCCTATCTTTAGCTAAGTTACGTTTTGAGGTGCTTGAGAAAAAACAGTCCAAAGAAAGCTATTTATGACTGAAGTATGAATTGTTTTGAACGTTTTTCCTTAAATCCAGTTTTCTGGAATGAAACATTTTTGGCATTGACAGTTCTCATAAAGGGAAAGCTAATGATTTTCTTCTGAGCATAGTATGCGGATAATTACGATAATGTTTTTAGCAATCTGAAGTATTTAACTCCCTTCATACAATATAAATCCTTTTTTTCACCCTTCATATATTTAATTTAACTATGCAACAAAACAGTAGAAAGAAATATGATGGTTTGAAAGAAAAGAAAAATGATAATTACACAGCTTCTTCAACATCATGTTTTTGGAAGTCTTTTTCAACCTTTTGCTTGGTAATCTTTATAAATGAGCAATTTAAGTTTGGGAACTTTCTTTTTCTTCCTCCTAGCTGCATTAAATGTCTATGTCTAAGCATGAAGCATTTGCTTTCAGTTTGTATGTGTGTATGTGACAGTGAGGTACCGAAAAATATGCATAGCTGTATATGTTCTCTGTATAATATACATACATATGCATTTATATATTTATCTACATACACAAGTAGATTTGCACTACTACAATTAGAAAGGTATGTGTTCATAAACAAGTATTTTATCAACTGCTACACCTTGGAAACACAATCACATAAAACATCCACTTATTTGAAAGCTACATTGGAGAGTTGCTATTAATAACTGATAAATTGAGGAAAGGTTTGGTAATGTAAATATAGTGCAGAAATATTTTCTGTTGAGTTTCTGAACACTGTTGAACAATAAACCATTTTGGGGGGCTATGTGACTCTTGTGATGTTACTTAGAAATAATAGCAGGAAACGATGCTTGTTTAAGCTGTATTATATTGGTGAAAGAAAGGCAAAATGACAGAAACAACTCAAAAATAACAGCTTTTATCACTCACATGTTTTCCCCTAAATCAAGGTGCACCCCTTGTACCTTAGTGCTCTGCTGCTGCTGACTGCAGTTTGTGAGAAGCTGACACAGGGCAAATCTGACTTGGTAGCAGTGCAAGGGCTAACTGGCATCACTCAGCTGCAAACATTCAGCACAGAAAGAAAGGACTTTTCTCCACCCAGGTTGCAGTCATTGTTATAGGAAAGGGAGCTTTGGATCTCAGCCTCTCTATGTTTGCTCAAAGGTGTGCGATGGGGGGAAGAAATGTTCAGAAACTGCTACACAAAGCTATAATTGTCACTACATCAGCCAAAATGCTTGAATATCAACCATTCTGCTGTTGTACTAAACAATCTGATATAGAGTATAAAAATCAGTGGTAATATTTCCACCTACACTTTCAATGTTATAAACATCTCTAGAAGATTAGCAGTGAGGATGCTTCATTGTGTGCATGTAAAGTGTCTGCAAACTTTCTAAACCCTATCTTCAAGATTTTAAAGGCATCAGTTGCTATTTCATTTTCAAGAACTCTCCACTGACACGTTAAACAGAAAGTATTTTTAATTTGTGAAATTTTGTTTAAAGAACTATTTCAACAGTGACGAAACTTTCCCTGTGAAGTCCTTCTCTGAGCAATCAGACTTCTACCCTAAATGCACACACAGCAGTGTTCCTGTGAATTGCATTGTCCACTGGAAGCATGTGAAAAGAACTCCATGCACTCAGATTCCTCTGAACGCCTTCACGCCTTCACCATTAAAGTGACAAGCTTAAAATTGAATATTTTTAGATAAAAATTTTGCATTTCTGAGCAAAGACAAAGATAGATACTACGTGCTGTTAACTATTAACATGAAGCCTATCTTACAAGGGAGAGTGGTTTGTATCTGTTGGATATAGGGTTATATATAGCTTACTGAAACTTCAAAGAATTTGAGATCTTGTAGGTAAGCTAGATTTAGAAATAGCTGAGAAAAAAAAAAAAGGAGTAATTTTAGTGTAATTTTACCAGTTTCTGTAACTTTCTGGTGCAAAGAACGTTAAAACTGAACTCAGCATGTTTTTTTGAGAATTTACACCATGTTCAGTACTTCCCACTTACATAATTTATCCATAGTTCTCTGTGTACCTTTCAGAGGGGAAAAGGGATCATTACCCCCATTTCACAAATAAGGGATGTCTGAAAGCCTCCAAAGCAGTGATTTTTTCCCCACATTCACATAGAAAGTCATCAGCTAGGGCTGAGAGTAGAAACTTTGGTCCCCTAATCTGCACAGGCTTCAGAATAGACAATCACAGGTCTTTATAAATAGCCAAGGCTACTTAGATCTAAAATTATTAACCCTCCTGCTGCAGTTCCTCTACCAACAAAACATATACACAGTGTTCAACTGGAAACTGCAGAGCATGACAGTCAATGTGTTGCTATAATACTTGTTGTTATGAATTAATTAGCTGATTTGCATTTATATAGCACACTTCATGCAGAAGCAACACATGGCATTATACACTTAAACTACATCACAATTAAACATAACTTCTGCTAGAGAAGTCAAGACCAGCCATCCAAAAAAAAAAAAAAAACCTTCCCAAAACTCAGAAGATTTAGATTTCTCATAGCTCTGATGGGGAGCAACTTATAAGAAAATTCAAATCTTTAACAAAAGCCACAAGTCTCAGTTACAAGGGCAGTGACTGATCAGCTGTTCAGGGAGGTAAGTGGAGATGAAAACAAGATGTGAATAGTATGCAAGTACTGTAAAAGCAATTAGGCATTTGACAGGGAACCAGCGTATCATCCTCAATTGCAATGTGATAAGCCAATGTATGTAAGTGACCATGCAAGATGCTGAATCTTGTGCAAACCAGACTTATACAATAAATGATCAAGGAAGGCTGCAAACACAAATTGACAATAATCCAACTGTGATGTTATAAAATGTGAAACAGGAGCTGTGCATCCCACTGGGACAGAAATGGTCTTAACCTACTAAATTTCTGAGATGGATAAAATGAAGTCTGAAAAGCACAGCTTACATCGGCTGGTTAGGAAATTAAAATTCCACTCCCAGCCGAACGTTGAACGAAGAATTGCTGTGAAGAGAGTTATTGGACCTAGGGAAAAGAGTTAAAAAATCAATTCAGTTTTCTTTGAGCTAGGGAATTAGGAAAAAAAAAACCCCACAAAGATCCAAAGTTTGACATCTGAAAAAACTATTCTCCATCAAAGGTACATGGTCAGACACTAAAGGTATTTTTAGTGACCTCACTATGAAAATATTAAGAGATTCAGAAAGAAGAGAGTGAAATCTGTGAGACACCTGTTTCTGTTTCTAGAGCTAAACTATTGCCCCGTGCAGAAGTCCTCAGATGTTAGACTTGGTGTATTGACCAAGCTTTTTCTCTAGAAATACGCTTCTCTGGGCTTTTTTAGTGTTTAATGTGTTCTTATGAATAATTTTTGACTGACTCAATTCTGCCTTTCCCACCAAACTCACTTCCACCAAATACTTTTACCCACACACACATTTAAAAGAAAAGAAAGAGATTTGTCACACAGTTTCCTTTATTCTGACAATTTGTCAGAGCAGCAGTCATAAAACTGACCAAGCAGGAAAAGAATAGACCCAGTCACCTATGACTAAATCCTCAGTACGCTTCCTCTTAAAATACCTTTAATTAAGTCACCACTACATTTTTCTATACTATACCCTGCTTTACTAAGAAAATACTATGGTCATATCCTGGACTGCCTTGCTTAAGCTTTCTTCTCTATAGGATGCTTCCCACTGAAACACGGAAAGCAGTCGGAGTTGCTCAAGGCTTCCTGAAGTCCAGCTCCTCCAGAAGGAAGTCTAACTTTGGTAATTCATGTGTGTTTGCAGCACAAGCTGAAGGCTAAATTTAGGTCATAATAAGAGATAATTTAAATTAAAGGTCAGGGTAATTGCACTAACACCCAGCAAAGAGTTTAAGGAAGAATTTTCCAGAATCAGAAAGTCCTTTGCTTTGTTTCAGCTATGAGTGAACCATGCACTGCAAGGAATAACAAGGCACATAGGCGAACAAGAATACATTAGCAGGAACGAAATAAGGAATTCCTATGCATCGTTTGATATCTCTGATTTTTAGAAATTTAAGGAAGGTAAAATGCATTCACTCAAGTTACTATTTCCTAAAATAGTCCAGCTGGCAATCTCCCTTTTCTGAAAGCACCATGAAACGGTTCTTGCAGTGTTTCTCCTACAGGAGCCTACTGAACTCCACCAAATGACATGGTTCATTCCTTCAGCTCTGTCCCTAGTTCTGTGTGGTTGAGGTGACGGTTCTGAAGGAAAGCCTGGAGATTCTTGAGGGTCCTCTGGGACCAAAATGTTTGGAAAACCTTAAGGTAAGAAGCTCCATCCCTGGCAGGGCTCAAGGCCAGGTTAGAGGTGACATGGCTGGGTGACATGTGGTGTCCCTGCCCATGGCAGGGGGCTGGAAGTAGATGATCTTAAAGTCCTTTCCAACCCAAACTATTCTATGATTCTATGAGAGTAATGTGGCTAAACTGAAAGCTAAGTTCTTGTTCCAGTGAGTGCTATGGTTTCAGACTTTACAATAAAGGGTATGAAAGGATACGTTCCTAAACAAGATTACATATTCAAATTAGAAAACTTTTAATTAACAGTGTTTCGACAGAAAGCTGACGACATACTTCCAGAAAGGAAGTGTTCTTCAAGAGCCTTTCTTTCCAGACAGGAAGATTTACATTGTGAAAATATAGAGGGGAAAGAAAATCGAAAACCAGTCCAAACCAAGTAGATGTTGTTCAGAAAATACCTCACCAGCCAACCTGATTTGAAACCCAGCAGGTTCTTGATAGGCTGGGATTAGTGACAGCAACACACAGGAGCTGTTTTTATCTTGTTTTGTTTTGTTTTTCATTTATCTTTTCATAACAAACCAACAGTCATCACCGGGCAAGGGAGCGCAAACCAAAGCTATAACTGGTGTCCCTCCGAAGCCGAAGATAATCCATGGCATTGCAGTTCAAACACCAAATTAATTTTTCTGCTTACATCTCATGGGTCACGTATATCAATCACATCATATACCTCATGTTCTTCAGACTGCATGAGTTGCCTGTGGAATTTTGCAAATGTAGCTGTTACTCTCTAACATCATAAATTTTGGGAGCTGTCATCACCCGAGATATTTTCTCTTTCTGCTCATACTCAGTTCTTATCCTGCATGGTCTTGAAACGTAAAGCGAGAAATCAATAACAGGTTGTTCCCAGTGTATCCAAACTCACTCTATAACCCTGTGCCACAATCTGGGATTGCTGCATAAATGCTGCAGTGGGGATTCCTTTCCTGGGGCACTAGCATAAGAATTACACTGTGGGAATGTGAGGGAGCTTGCGGTATTTGCTCAAAATGAAATTATAGCTGTATCAGTGGTCAGCAATAAATTTGAGGAGCCTAGTGTAAACGTTGACAGCTTTAAGTCACACATGAATGGATAAGTCATACTGGGGATTGGATGAAACAAAAATTGACATAAATTAATATCTCAGAGAGAAGGAAAAAATAAAAAGTGGGTAAAAAAGGAGGTAGCAATCTGCAGCCCCAGGAAAAAATGTCAGAGTGTCCTTCTAGCCATGCTAGCAATTTAGGCATGGAAAAATTACTGAAGGCAGATCATCATTATTAGAGCAAGAAAAAGATGTCCCTAATAACTGTGTTATCTGCCATCATATCTCCAGAGACAAAAAATAGACTCATTTGCTCCAAGGTTGCAGGGGTTACAGAGTGAGGCAGGAACCACAGAAAAAGAGATTGATACCAGGGATTAAAGATCACAGCTGTACAGAGAGGAGGTGGAAACAAATTGGTGCTATTTCTAAAGCCCTGATGAAAGAAAATGGTGTCTTGCTAGGGAAGGTGACAACTGAAAGATAAAAGTAAAAAGAAAATGTTTTAATATTAGAGCTGGGCAAAGTGTCAGTAATGAAACCGAGCTGCAGTTTTGCTTAGTTTTGTGTTTCTTCACAACGCAAGAGCTTGGGCCGGTTTCTCAAGGTGAGCAATCCTAAACCAATTTATGATATCTTCAGGTGAAAATGATACAGGGCAAATTGTGATTTCACTAGCTTAGATACAAACCCAGCCAAATGGTTATCCAGCCTGGTGCACTGGACTGTTTCATTCTCTTATTGAGTTACTTCAGGCCTGACAATGGCAAAGCAAAGGTTCATGCTCGTGCAGGTCTGGAGCTGCGAAGCTTTGCTAAGCTCAGACTGAGCTAGAACTCAACCAACCAAAATAGCTGCTGTAATGGCCATCAAATCCCTTGGCACAGGAGGTATTAAATAGCAAACCATTAAGGATTAGACTACAAGCTACTGCAGGAAATCTAAAGAGGAAGATTTCCACAAACTCAGCTCTCTTGTGGGTAAGATAGATGGACCCAAAACACCATTACCAGACTTGCTCACAAAATGGAAACCTTATTGTCTTAGTACCTGAACCTGAGAAATGGCAGTGGGGCTACTCCCCATCAGCTTGGTGGGGACTCAGGACAGGAGGGAATGAAAAGTCCTTCCTTAAATCTGACTGCTGACTTGAGATTATGACTACAGAACTTAAATTTAGCTTCCCAAGTTGAAATTCTTAAATAAGGATGGTCAAAATCTAAGGGAAAATTTTTATAAACCTTTTTCCCCGTTTTTTTTTTTTATTAATTTTTTTCCAATATATTAAAAGTTCCTGAAAGGCTATCCATATCTGATTTTGACTGCCTGCTGATAATTGTGCAGTGATGTTGATTCACTGGAACAATCAGATTATATTTACTTACACTGCAGAACTATAAAGTCCAGTTTGCATTAGATAAACACAGTCTAGATGTCTTGATACCAAATTTTTGTTAAAGCAATTGCCTTTCTCCTTCTTGGAGCCCTGCATGGTTGTCCATGTGGCAAGGATACACTGCAATGCTGGCAGGGAATTGGGAAGAACTTAACACGTTGCTGGGTATTTCATTCTGCAAAGACATCCTTATGTAAGTACACAAGCAGTATCAATGAACTCATATTTTATACATGTATGGATAAAGACTTTATATCATAGAATCAACTAGATTGGAAAAGACCTTTAATATTATCAAGGCCACCACTAACCCATCATAGGGTCCCATCTACACAGTGTGTGAACACTTGCAGGGATGGTGACTTCACCACTACTGCCCTGGGCAGCGTTCCAATGCCTGATTACCCTCTGGGGAAGGAATTGTTCCTAATATCCAGTCTAAATCTGCCCTGGTACAGCTTGAGGCCGTTTCCTCCCTGTTTCTTGGGAGCAGAGCCCAGCCCCTCCTGGCTCCATCCTCCTGTCAGGCACTTGTAGGGAGCGATCAGGTCCCCCTTGAGGCTTTTCTTCTCCATCTGTACCCCCCAGGTTCCTCAGCCGTTCCCCATAACACTTGGGCTCCAGGCCCTGCACCAGCTCCATTCCCTTCTCTGGCCCCGCTCCAGCCCCTCAATGTCTCTCTTGTAGTGAGGGGCCCAGAGCTGAACACAGGGTTCAAGGTGCAGCCTCACCAGTGCCCAGTGCAGGGGCACAATCGCTGCCTGCTGCTGCACTGGTGCTGATACAGGCCAGGATGCTCATGTTCAAGCTGCTCATGTTCAGTGGGTACCAATTAGCAACCCCAGGTCCTTTTCCACTGAGCAGCTTTCCAGACGCTCTTCCGCACACCTGCATATGTATATACAAGCCTGTGTAGGTACAGTTATCCAGTCTGTAATAAAGAAGTGTCCATACAATGATTTTGAATTAAAATCATGGTCTTAGAGCACATTACCTGTGGCATTTCTCTTTAGGGAATGATAATGACAAGGTTGGTAGTGGATAAGGCTATAGAGACGAGAAATATTCTGAAGTTTTAAGGAGCTATTTAACCCTATATCTTGTTTGGTGATCTCAGAGCAGAAGGAGCCACTTGTTTAAAGCTAGGTGCTGAAAAGTTGTAGAGCAGAGTAGTGTGTTCTGTCTGCTGCCAAAAAGGTTCAAATGGCTTAAAATTACTATAAATATTTGCTGCAGATGAACTTCTGTTCTTTTCACGGCTCTGTAAAAGAATCAGAAATCACATTTTGCAGTGATCAATCAACATCCATTAGACTGTATAGATATTATTTAAAGTAAACCAGGGTTTTTCAGTCCCTGCAACTAGCCACCAAAAGGCTGGAAGAGGTTAACTGAGGACAAAACTATTACTGCTTACTACTTCTCTAGCTCAATAAAGAAAAATTAGAAACTATAAATATATATATATACTGTTTGATTGTTTGAGCTCCTGCTGTTACTTCTGTGCCTTGGTGCTTCCCCAGGATGCTGAGCATCCTTTTCTATCCAACCCACAGAAAAGGGCTGGCCATTAGGAGCACCAATGATAGATACATGCAGTAGCAGCAACAGAGTGGTGAAAAGAGCTAAGGCTATGTTTGCCTGAAGAACACTTCAGATATTCCTCCTCTGGGGTAATTGTGTCTACAACGTGGTCATACACATATTTGAGCTATCCACAAAAAACCATCCTTCAGCCCCTGTTGTCACTTCTGCATACAAAAAAAGCATCCTTCAGTCCTTGTTGTCACTTCTTCTGCACACAGGTGACTCTCAAAGAGTAGT
The DNA here is from genome assembly GCF_037157495.1 of Lathamus discolor. Lineage (NCBI taxonomy): Eukaryota > Metazoa > Chordata > Aves > Psittaciformes > Psittacidae > Lathamus > Lathamus discolor. The sequence goes on from NC_088884.1 coordinate 1,869,682, forward strand.
GATCCAGCACCAGTTGTGCCAGCAAATGTCCACGCTATCTGAGCAGTAAGTATCCAGGGAAAGCAAGCTGCTCCGGGACGTCTAGCTCCCCAGGATGAATCAAGAGCTTTCTTTCCACACTGCCTGCAGATCCAGGAAGACATGACTATTGTCCCCCCAACCATAAAAAACAAAAAACAACTAGAAGGGGAAGTGAAACTTGTTTGTTTATGGGCAATAGTCTCCAGGAAGTGTGAGTGCAAGTGTCGTTCCAGCTGGTTTTGCTGGTAACATAAAGAGGTGCAATGCTCTCAATTCCAGTGTCATTTTATCTGCTTTCTCCGACTGCAGAAACACGAATTATGATTAACACGTTCTAAGTGTTCTTTCCCTTAAACCTTTCTTCTGCATAAATGAGCTGGTGATGGATTTCTGCTGAACAGTGTTGAAGCATCTCTGCACCTGACTTCCTAGCATACGGGATCATCCAAACTCACAACTTCAGTTTAAGCTCTATGAATAATTTTAAAGGATGGATGTCACTCATAGATCATTAGTTCAGTAGATGTCAGATCTAGTGTGGATATTTTGCAGAAAAATGCTGTTAAAATAAAAGTAGGAAGGGAATATGAATTTCTGAATAATTATCTATGTTATATTGCTTCTTGCAGATTACTCACCATTAAACAGATTTAGGTCTTGTTAACCACAGGAAAGAAATAGCTGAAATTCTTTACGTGTACATAGGGACACACTTACTTCCTTGTAAAGCACCTCATGCATTTGTTAGTACTACTTCCAGCGTACAGTAATTAAGATTTATATAGCTTGAGGATATTTGATGTTAACGCTGGAAATTATGCTTTTCTGTAATCAGAATGTAAATGAGAAAGAAAAAAAAAGCACACTTGAGACTCTTTGTGGATATGGAACTGTCATTTATATTTAGTTTGGCACTGCAGCTCAAAGGTGTTGATCAGAGAGCAGTCAAGGACATATCCAAACTGAAATTCACAAATACTGGACACAAAGATTTTGGGAGTTTGGAATTTTGAAAGAAGATTTAGTAACAGCAGAAAGCTCTCTGTTCTCCAGAGTAAACACAATCATTTCTGTATCACTGTTTTTAGTGTGTAATAAAATATCTCTACTGGGGGAAATCCAAAGACAACTAAAACATGAACAATCTTTAAGGAAGATTCTGCTTTGTACATTCTTTTCCATAGCATTATTGTTCCAGGATAGCTGTGTCTTTGCTCTGGAAAATATGCAATAGTCATAGGAAAAAAAGTAGAAAAAATAATAGAATCAGCTTCCCATTTGTTTGTGGTAATGCAATTGTGAACCTCAAGAGAAAGCAGAGAGAGAAGAGGGAGTTCAAAACTTACTATGATGGACATACTTAGGATTCACCCTTTTTCTAGATATACTAGTTAGAGAAGCAAGAACCTGTGCATTACTAATGATTGCAACATAGCAATAAGACTTAATTCCAAAAGACCTTTTTATTGGTAAATGAGTATCCTTGTTCTTTAAGAAGCAAGAACATGTTTTAAAATTAAATTGAAGAAAAACATCGAAATAAAAATGGGGGAACAGAACTTAGATATGATCTGAGAGACTTACAACTGACAGAGGAGCCGGGAGCTATACAATGCCACTAAATTCACCTAAATTCACATTGGAAATGGAAAAATAAAGTTCTTTCAGAAGGGAAGAACATCGGCAGTAATATCGGCCTTGTTTCTTAATTCAAAAAGAATTCTGCACATATTGCCAGGATCTGAGTTGTGTATACTTTGAAAAGTAGTTTTGGATAGATATATTCTTATAGCTGCTACTTTCTTTTTCCTTCTATTTTTCTTTTTTCCTTTTTTGTTCTTTTTTTTTTATTTTTATTTTTTTTTTTTTTTAGAAAAAGAATGTCAACCTACATCAGGTCTTATAATGACTTGTTCAGAATCAGCGAGGAAGTGACCAGAAGACCTAAAAACTGAACATCAGCATTGGGAAACACAGAGTTGTCAGTTTTGGGCCTTTTTTTCACTGTACCAAGTCAGTGGCCTTTATACCCATGATTTTAAACTTGCAAAAGTGAAACCTGAGTGTAATAAAGAATGTTTTGAGGGCTTAAATGACATGAATGTGTCAAAAATGGAACCCTAAAACTATAGCCTCCAGTGCTGCAAATGTGCGCCTGTATCCTGACATCTAGTAACTGCTTTGTTTTTTTAAATGTAGGTAAGACAGGAAGTGAACTTATTTCCCCTTACAGACTATTTTTGAATGCAAAAAAAGGGAATTAAAATTGAATTAGAAAATTAGAAATTGAAAGATTATTTAAAATTTAAATAGAAAAGTAGCGCACTTCACCGCAACAGGCCTTGAGTACACAGGTCACTTTTAGCCAAATTTGACAGTAACACTGTCATTTAAGAGATAATTCAATTTGTGTGAATCTCAGCAATCAGATAAAAAACGTAATTTCAGACCAGTGAACAAAACATAGAGCTCAGCTGATAAATATCCCCTTTGGCAGCAGTTGTGGGCAATGAGCATGGAAGAGCTCCCAACTAGGTTTAGCCTTACTATCATGTTGTCGTTAGTCTGCTACTAATGTGATGGGGTTGTCAAAGACAGGGCTTGTTGTTGGAGGCAGGGAAGGAATACAGAAAAGGAACAATGTGGTTCCGTCAGAGAAGTTTCATTAGCTCACTGCTCACTGAACTACTTGTTTTTAAGAGTAAGAAACAATTGTCTACACTTCAGAGTCAGCTTGGCTAGAGGTAAAGAACAGTACAGACAGTACAGCTCATGGGAATACTAAGGTGTGCTAATTATATCATTGCGGATCCAGTCTGGCATTAAAATCCCTCCTCGGAATAATTCACCCTGTGAAGAGATTCTTTGATTTAGGGCTGAGAGAATAGTAATAACCATATACAACAATATAGCTTGAAAAACAGTTCAAGCTACTATTTACTAGTAAACAGTTGCATTAAAATAAAAAATTGCAATCATGCAGAAACTCCTGAAGAATAAGCCAAAAGGTAGCAGATAAATAGGATTTACCTAAAGGCATAATAATTCCCTCCAAACATAACTTTATCCTAGAGCTGCTTAAAATATCCCTTGGAATAACTGTGATTCTAGTAATCTTGAAATTGTTAGTGCATTACTCAAAGTTGCCATATATTTTCAATTCAAAGAGAAAGAGTAATTCCTTGTAAAACCACAAGAAAAAGGGATATGCTGTCTTAGGAAATTGCCATAAACCTCAAGAAAAAGATCCCATCAGGCTGGGACCTTTCACTTCCTCCCATTAAGACTGCTTTATTTTGCCCTTTACAGCAAACTAATCCATATGAGCATCATCTGGAACCCAGATGTTCAATGACTTGAGTATGTCATGCTCTGGGCTGAGTATGATAATCATTATGTTTCCAGGCATGAAACGGTCTTCCCTTTGCCAGCTTTTTCTCCAGCTAAGTTTTATGAATCTAACCTTTCATTTCCCATTTCTTTTGTCTGTTCTGCAAACCCCAAATATTTCCTCTGAAACTGAGTGGTAACTTTCATATGCTGCTGACTTTTCTCTTAACGTTTTGCATAGGATAAGCAACAAAACAAATTTCAGTCTGGATCAAGCCATTTTTTTTTCCCCTAGTTTGACTAAGAGAGGAATAATCTATAATTTATATCCCTATCCACTACATAAACAGCTCTTTCTCCAGGGAAAAGATAAGACAAAGAACAAACCACCTATGACGGATGTTGCTCATATTCTTTCATGCACTATGTGAAGCTGTTCAGATTCTGCCATGGTGAAAGTGGCATGTGAAAATATATAGAGTGGAAACTACAATGGTGTTCTGAGGAGGGGAAATAGTTTATGTAAAACATTCTTCCTCTTAACAAATCATCCTAGAAGCAGTCTCATCAAGGTAAGGAAACCGCTGGGACACAACTCTACAAATTAATACCTTGCTTCCTGATTGTGCCTCCTCCCTGTTCTACACCTGAATATTTACTTTGCAAGTTCCTAGGTGAATACTGCACAAATTAGCTGCAAGACCCTGATGTTTGTGACACCATGCTTGAATTCAAATCACAGGGAGCAGAAGTAATGGAGGCCTTAAATTAAGGAATTATTAGAAGACAGCAAGGAAAAATCTATTTTCCTTAATGCAGAACACAATGCAAATGATTGAAAAGAGGAAAATGAAGTAATGTCAATTAGTGTAAGACAATAACAGTACCTTGTACATACACCTATGTTCAAATAGTCTTTGAATAACTGTGGTTTGCTAATTGGGAACTATAAGTGTAACTAAGATGATCCTGTGCTCCATTCTAAATTGAAAGTGTGCTCTTCCTTCAGTACACACTTTCTGTATATTTTCTTTTAGTAACAGCTGGGAGATTTTTCAGCTGTCCTCATTAGAAAACTCCAGTTTGACAAAAATGAAACTGTCTAAAGGCAGGGTTCATTTTTCATTACTTCCTTCACAGAAATCTGTTTGGAAATATTTGGTATTTGCTAAATGTATTTTCTGGGTGTTTTCAAGAAAAAAAAAAGTTGAAATTATGACCCCCACCGGCTGTGCTAAATTATGCTAACTTTCAATAAACATGGTATAGTAATGGTTGAAATAAAAGTAAAAGCTAAGTATACCAAAACTATCAGAAATTATTAGCTGATCTGCTGTTAAGTTTTTTGAAAGCAATTTCAAATCGCACAATAATCATCATCATTAGAAGCAGAAATTAACCCAAATTTGGACAAGATAAGTCCTTGAAATCCTAAAAATGCTCATATAAATTGATACCTTGTAATTTTCAGTCTCAAGGTCTACAGTGGATGAAGCTGCAGATGAGGAGAGGCAACTACTTAATATCAAGCATTAAGAAATTAATTACTAAATTACTTGAAATAAATTCAGTTAAATTACTGGGGGAAAAAGCAGGAGAAATGGAATTAGCAACAGGGGAAATTACATCAACATCTACAGACACATCTACAAATATAGCTGTAGCATTATGAAAGGCAAGGGCCCTGGGTCAAAAATCTGTAGTTTCCTCAAAACCATAATGGATAATGCTTGCTAGTGGAAATTAATCCCATTTCCATAAGTATTGCAAAATCCTGTTATAAATAAGAAATTTCTCACTGTGAGAAGTGTTTACTAGGTGTAACCATCAACAGGGTAATTACTAAGCCTGTGGCCCATCATGTGTGTAGGCTGGCCCTTGGAATCTAAAACATAATTTGTTTTAAATTTAAAAATCTGATTTAAACTATGGAATATGATACCCCTGATAAAATGCTTACCATGAAAACAAAGCTTCTCCATGTCCTGGGGAAATGGAAGTGAAGATGCGTTGAGGAACTCACACCAACGGTAGTATTTGAAAACACCTGCCTTTTTCTTTAGAAGAAGATGGCCAAATTTGGACTGAATGCGTGGGAACAGCCAGGCGAGTCCTCAGTAATTCTGATTGTTCCACTCCCAGTGAATTGTCATTCATCTACTGGCAAAGAACTGAAACAGTATTATAATAAATTATTAACTCCACTATGCTGTTACTTTCCTAAGATTAAGTATTGTCTTTTACTTCTGAGTAGCTGTCAATGCTTAAGTCAGATTTAGTCAAAAGACATTTGGCAATTTTAGAAGACACCTGTCCAATTAAGAAAAATTTCTTGGCATTCAAATCTCAGTCATCTTGTGCCAATGAGCTAATATTTAAATGTTCTGCAAAGTTCATTACTCCACTATTACAGTGTAAAAATAGCGTATGAAAATAGAAATAACATTTCTCCAAAAGAACCCGATACATCTGCATAGAATGCTCAAGCAGTGTTGATATGAAATAGAATCTATGTCTTCATAAGTCTCTGTAGAAAAATAAAACCAGTTCAATATACACTAATCCAAAATGTTATGAATGAAATATAAGTCAAATAGGGTCAAGAAAACTGTTGTTAAACGTGTTCTCCTCTTGACATCCTCTTACCTTGCCTGTGATTGAACTTGGAAAAGACCATAGATGAACCCACTAAAGTATTTTGGGCGTAGTATGTACAGACTACCACCGGATCGAGTTCAGCAGGTGTCAAGAAGCATTATCATCTTACTTCTTTGTTAAGGTGTTATGTCACCACTCCACAAAATCATTCAGGCATGTGTGTGTCTGAACCTCAGAGGAGTTTCACTGATGCTGTGTTGGCTCAGGCCTTGAAAGAGTGATCAGATGTAAAATACGTGTTAGGCACAAGAATGGTGAAGCCTAAGTTTGTAAGCCTGAAGAAGCCTTAACATTCCATGCTTTCAGGAATTTAGATAAAAGATAAGCACATCGTGTCATTTTGCAAATTTCGTTCTCTTCAACAGCATCTGCGTGGGACTTCAGATATTTCAGCCAGGTTTTTCTTTCCATGCTGGATACTTAACTTTGATATTGGTGATCATGGACCAATTTCTCAGCTTTCTATTGCATCTGGCCCAAAACATTTATGGTCAGCAAGCTCAACGTGTAGTGCCAGCATTATTTTACACACCTTTTGTCTGTCTAAATTCAATTTGGCTTTTTTGTCTATCAAAGGGTAATTGTACCCTTGTTAGCCTTTCAAGGTCATTATAGACATGGGAAAATGCACAGGATTTAGTTTTACATTCAGCATAATCTGTAATTTTTGATACCGTATTTTTTACCAAGGAAGTCCCAAGGACCATTATTTTTATCCATATGTATGTGATTATCTCTAAATTCAATTGAGACCAATTGGAGCCAGATCCTCAGAGGTATTTAGGCATCTACTAGACACCTACAACACTGATGCCTATGACAACCAGGCTCCAAAATATTGAGGATTTGGATATTGGAACCCTTCTGATCAACTGAACTCTTGATGGCATTCTCCTAAATAGTTCAATATATCAAGAATTTGTGTTACAAACATAGTCTGTATAGGAAAATTTGCCTTAGTCTTGGATTGACTGGATCAGCTCAACAGATATACATCACATGCTTCAGAAGTGTGAGAGAGGGTAAAGCTCTAGGAATGGTTTGCAGGCAGGAAATGAAAACGGCTTCTGAGTAGGCTTTTTCTTGTCAGCTTTGTGATGAGTCTACATAGTACAGGCATTTGGGACTCAAAACTGTCTCACTAACCATGTCTGCATCAGAAGCTGCTGCTTCCTCCATTCCACCCCCAGACAGAGATTTGATTACTCATCTGTACTCACTAGTCCTCTCAAAAAAGTGAAGAGAAATGGAAACAAAGTTCTTGGATGCCCTGGAAAGTCCTTGCCGATAAAACTCACACTACTCTTCCTTCTTCATAGAAGATGAAAGCTACAGATTGGGCAAAGAAGAGATTCAGAGCGGCCCTGCAGAGAAGGACTTGGGGGTGCTGGTCGATGAGAAAATGAACATGAGCCGGCTGCAGTGTGCGCTCGCAGCCCAGAAACCAACCGTATCCTGGGCTGCATCAAAAGGAGCGTGACCAGCAGGGCTAAGGAGGTGATCCTGCCCCTCTACTCTGCTCTTGTGAGACCTCACCTGGAGCATTGTGTGCAGTTCTGGTGTCCTCAACATAAAAAGGACATGGAACTGCTGGAACAAGTCCAGAGGAGGCCACGAGGATGATCAAGGCGAGGTTGGATGAAGCCTTGGGTGGGATGGTTCAGTGTGAGGTGTCCCGGCCCATGGCAGGGGGGTTGGAACTGGATGATCTTGAGGTCCTTTCCAACCCTAACTATTCTATGATTTTATGTTAGGGGTTTAAGTTTGTGCAAACACCTGTATGCCAGTTTCTGCCACTGCCATTTTCCTCCCTTCCTCTAGCTTCTGAAAGACAAGCAAGTAAGTTTTGAAGTTACACAATTCAGGCTTTTTCTATGAGCATTTCATCTGCGTGCATGTGCAGTGTTCAATGGAGGCAACTTCAAATGGAGATTGTATGTGCTGTTGTGAGACAAAGAGTATAAAAATATTTGGTTTGCTAGTCAACATTTAAAAACAGAACTTTATGCATCTTGCAGTCCTTCAGTATGGATTTTTTTTTAACCACTGAGAAATGCATGTTTGAATGCAAGTGAATTTTGCTTTGCTGGAAAATTGGGTTTCCCTACTGTAACTGCCAAAAAATTACGGCAATTTTGGATGATGAAAACTCCTCTACTTCCGCTTAACTCCCTACCTCCTATTTTTAAGAACCACAAAGTGAGAGGCACGGCAAGTTGTGGAAAGGGCTCAGCTGGTCAAAATCTTTCCTTTCATGTTAAAATCCATTTAGTCGTGAGGGGCATAATGTAACAAAAAAAGAAAGTGTGTATAAGTATGTAGAACCCTAGCAATTTAGTCTTCAGCAGGTCATGTTGCTGCACAGGCTTCCCAGCTAGTTCACACTGTTATTGAACAAAAGCAAAAAGTACAGTTACCATAGCAACGGCCACAACGCATGGTGCTGGTATTTCCTTCTCAGATTTTAAAGCCCCACACATTTTTAAGGAAACATGCCTTGAAGCACTTCAGTTGCACTTGCAGGACTTTGTGGTTCTTATTAACATGTACTAGTTTTAATGTGTTCATCAAGCAGCTACTCCTGCTGAGTGATTTTAGAGAAGGCCAAGAGAGCAGCTGCAAGAGTACTGATAGTTTGTACGTAGATACTATATATATTCATTGTCAGTTGTTGCTGGAAAGATGTATTTTCGTGTCTTCCTATGTTTACAAACAGAAAGGAAAATGAGAAGCTGTATAAAATATCTGACATTTCCCAAATCAAATAAACACCATCTCTCGCTGTTCTCCTCCAGGCTCATGACTCTGGCACATGTAACACCAGTAACACAGGTAAAGTCCTGGACCCCCCTGAATGAATCATTTCCATGTCTGTCTTTCCTGCCTTCCCATTAACTATCTCAGAGTGGGACAGTATTTTATATGAGTTATCATATTACTTTAAAACATTAATTGGAGGTAGGATCTTGGAGCATTAATCTTATATTATGGAACAAACAATACTTACAACCCAGCTATTGCAGAGGACAAGAACATAAAAACTGTCTGTTATCTTTAAAAAGAACCTTCTAATCCTTGCTTCTGGAAGAAATTCGAGGGAGATAACCCAAAATGACTTGGTATGCAGGAATTGCACAGGTATGCAGGAATTACAGCTGGCAAAAAAGGGTATTATGAAGCAAAGTTTTACTGGCGGCACAGTCTTCTGGAAGAAATGTAAATGTAATTTTTAGGAGAGTTCAGACTTCAGACATCTGCTTGCAGAGCAGGTCTAGTATACACTGAAATTTTACTCAATTTCAATTACTCTACATAAGCACATTCCTTCTTTTACTACTTGATGAGTCTTTGTGTTTGTTACATCAAAACCTCTGAGAAAAAAGCCAATGTTGACATACACTTCTAAATAGGGAATATTAGGTTAGAAAATATACTAGTTTTGATTAGTTAACTTTTGTGTCTCAGAAGCAACCCACAGAGTCCGCAGGTTGAAATCTGCTGCTCTGAACAGCTAAACAGCTTTGTATAGTCTGTATAATAATAACTGCATTTTACCTCTGCACCTGATACAGATGTAGCCATATGCTGGCATCACATAAGCTGATATATATACTATTATTTCATTTTGATGATAAACCACTATAGAAGACTTATACAGAGACAGAGCAGCAAATCTCTGAGAAAGCATTTGAGTAAGGTAGAGATCATTGACAGTGAGTAATGGTTTCATATAACACCAAATGTCAAAAGAATAATTTACAGATAATATTAGGAAGGGTAAATGAGGAGACAATGGTTCAAAGTGAAAATAAGCTCAGGGTGCAGTGATCCAAAAATTGTGTTTGAAGGCTATATAATGCAAATACAAAGCTGGCAGTGCTGCGTCCCTTTGAAACAGGAGGAAGTGTGCAGTCTAATTGTTAAGTATGGCTGCATTTGCTGAACAAAGAATGTTATCAGCAAGACAAGAAGAAAGTTAAGTAGCAAGTACTAGTTTATACTGTGGGTAGTCACCTTCATACAAATGGGCAAAAAGTATGGATTTGTACGTTTCCATTTAAATTATTAGGGTTTATCTTGTAAAGGGCCATATCATTTTTCCTGTCTTTACATATGAAGCTGAATACACTGGTTTGGTTGTTCTGCTTACAGTACTGATACAGATTTCCTTTTGCTTATGAATCATAGAGTCATAGAATGGTTTGGTTTGGAAAGGACCTTAAGATCATCTGCTTCCAACAACCCCCTGCCATGGGCAGGGACAACTCACACTAGAATAAGTAGCCCAAAAGTCTGTCTTACCTGGCTTCGAGCACTGCCAGGGATGGAGCATTTACTACTTCTTTGGATAGAGGTGTCTTCTTAATTACATTCGTCTGTACATCTCTGGACTACGTGACAGATTTATTTGAGTCACTCATTTAACAGATACTTGAAAGCAACAGAAAGATACTGTGAAATTGCTGATGAGATTTAGTACCAAAAGTATTCAGGCAGACCCAATCAGGGTAGAACAGGCAGGGGGAGATAAATTTTGGATCAAAGGACTGTTGGTGGAAAACAGAAGTACTTTCTTTCTGTTTTCACTGGGATGTAGGACCAGATCACTGAGCCCAGTAACCTGCCAGTTCTGCCCTATATATTATACAATCTCATCCATAAACGTAATGACATCTGTCTTAAAAGTAATGAATGTAGTCCTCCTCTTTTCACATTGGACAGATGTCGCAGAACTTCATGACTCTGATGTTAGCATCTTTCTTTCAGATTCCTGCCTAAAGATATTCCAGACTAATGCAAGAATATGACACTGTTCTGTAGCCTTTCTCCTTCTCCATAATATTGCGAACAGTAACATTAACTAATTTTGGTTTTTTTTTTTTTTATTGGAACACTTAGTGTTGCAGTGTAGATATTATTTTTCATTACCCTTCTTACCTTGTCATGTGAATGTTTGAGCCTGGTTTCAATGTTATGAACACAGTGAACACAGATATGTTTATAATAAAAGCAAACTTCAAGAAGGGATTAACGGTAGACTTCATATAACATAAGCATGTTCTGTTAAGATTAGCTCAGGAGGTTTAGTTGATTACAAGGTGAGATCAACACAAAACCTCACATTTTGGCATAGGCTGAGAGAATAACCTTATTTTAAGTGGTCATACAGAGCACACCTGCTTGCCAAATTGTTACCATTTACTGTTCCTTCCATGGTACATGTACAATAAAGCGTTAGACCCTTCTTGCTTTAGTTTCCTTGATTGTGCAGCCATTAAACCAGCTAACACAGTTGTTATCCCTTTAATGCACTGCTTCTGCCCCAGCATACATACTATGTGTTATTAAATCCATAATTCATATTTCTAAGTTTCTTTTCTCACATCAGGAGTTGTAAGCAGGCATAGTAATGATACACATCAGGAGTTATAAGCAAGGGCAGTAATGATATAAGGATGTTGCAACAAACAAAGTGTTGTGCTAGTGCAATGCTGCTCCCCGTGAGCCTCCATACATCTCCCCTGGTTGTGTGTTGAAGAATCACAGGCTGAAAATGCTTCCAGCTACACCAATGGTTTGGGAATTTAGATCTTTAAAATCAAAGGTTCTGTTTGTGTGTTTTCAAGTTCTCGCTGGCCATTGTACATTGCACAAAGATATCAAGGAAGCTGTTAGGCAGGGAAGAATTTGTTGCTGACTATTTTCTTCTGCTACTATTGTAGCAGGTTATAAAGATAAAATGGGTTTAATTTTATGGAGATGGTGCAAAAAAGGCTTGCATATTTAACCTCAAAATCTTTGTTGTAGAAGTGGATGATCACAAGTATTTATTTACTCTTTTTTCTGCTACTGAAAAATTACTTCCATGAAAAGAGGGAGGAAACGTGGAGATATGTGCATTACTATGTAGGTCAACTATTAATTGGTTTCAAAGGGCTTTATTCTTTAAAATAAATCATCCTTTAATACTTACAGAAGACATTTTTCCCATTTGCAGTATAAATTGGGACACATGCAGTTTTCTTTGTTGTTCTCCAAACCATGATGATTAAGCAAGCCCATTAACTCAACGAGCAATATAGTGAGGCCTCTTGCAAAATACTTCAGAAGAAAAGCAAAAAAATCTCCATAACCGCAGGTGAGCAATAAAATAGCTATAAGGCAAAGTATTGTTTGCAGTATGCCCTTAATCAGTGGCTCCTCTTTTTATATCTCAGTGTGAAATCGCCATATCAGTGAAGTCAGTTTTGTAAGAAATAATCAGGGAAACTTTATAAAACCTAAAAGCCACTACCAATTAGATTCCATCTATACCAAATATCCATTAGATGTTCACAAATGAACCACTCTAATTTCAAAATACTTTGTCTTTCTGTCAAAACTCTGGCTTGAGTGAAAAGCGCTTTGTGCTATTAAAAAGGACCTCCATTTACTTAAAACGAAAAAAGTTGCCTTAAGCAAGGTTGTTTTCTTTTTAGATAAATCTTCTAGGGTAAGATTAGATGGCTAAGGGAATTAATAATTGCTTATGGTAGAAGCTGTCTTCTACAGATGGCTGGTTTGAATTCAGATTAGCCATGACCAAACAGTGTTATCCTCATTTCAAAATAAAGTACAGTCATAACTCAAAATGATGCTGCTTGCATCTGTGTTATTACACAGTACTTGCATCGTTATGGTACCATGCTGTACTTCTCATGCCATTGTAAAAGAAATTTGTTCCCTTAGCCTGATGTCCATTATAAGTTTCATAATTTTCCCCTTTATTTCATATAATATTTTCATTTTCAGAGAGCATCAGGATTGTAAGAGGGACTAGATGACTCACGGAGCTGATTCTGCTGTAAATGCTCTTAAATGGGTTAAATTCATAATGAATGGAAAACAGATATCACTACCTGTTGACCCGATTTTCTCTTACCTACACCTGACCACTAGCAACGCCTCTTAAGCATGATGAAAGTGCATGATGTGGCAGAAGACGCCGGGCTGCCTGAGGCTCTTCTGTTAAATTCATGAGACAGATCACAAATGACATTATTTCATTGCTCTCACCACCACTGTTTGTCTCCACCAGTGCTCAGTATTGCCTGCCAGTTCCTCCAGAAGAAATCTGGAAAAGGTTGAGAGGCGACTTCCAAGGCAATAAATTAACATCCCTAGTCCTGTAACTGGAACGAAAACCAGACAGGCTCTACTCAGGCTGATTATTGCTACTCCAACACAACAGGAACCAAGGTGAGAAAAATAAATCCCTATTTGTGACTTCTAGGCATCCTTTTCCTACTTATGTATTTGTTGATTAACAATACTGGTTTTGTCCAACAGTGCCGAATAGCCACCCCTGTATCTATGTCACGGTTATTTTTTTTATTTTAATAAATATACCTATTTATTTTTTAAATGTTTGAGAAACTTTTTAATCACCAAGAAACTCCATATACAGCTTTTACATTTTTTAACTCTTTATAAATTGCCGAACTGAGCATCTATTACAGTATTACAGCAACACAACACTACAGGTGAGATTAAGAACCCTGGTTAGATTTTTATTCTCTTCAAGTTGCAGCAGTACTTGCTCACAGTTGTTACAAGCAGTCATATATGTAAAAGCCACTTGGTGCTGGTAGTTATAAAGAAAAGATCAATAGAGCAAGCAGAGTTGTCTTGGCCAGTGCAGCATATCAGAGTGTGAAGTGTAATTTGGCCTTGTAGAACAACATGCGAACTCGGCCTCTTGGAAAAATACCTTCCCAGGAGAACATGAGAAATTACATTTATATCCCCTTCTATGGGAAAGAAAGAGGGCTCCTTGTATGCTGGATTCCATTATCAAGAGGTGTCCAAGATCTTGAAAATACCTACAACAGAAAGATCTGGCCATGGAACAATTACAAAGGGAAAGTGGGGAAATAGCTGAGACATTCGCTTGTTATCATAGAATCATAGAATGTCATGAACATTTCCGTTCCGTTTGTTTCACAAGCTCCACTTAACCGAGGCAATCCATGGAAAGCAGCTGAGCTGAATGCAAGCAATGACCAAGTTGACCCATAAATGCTCAAGCAGAGTTGCTCACTCAGCATTCAAGTACTGTTTTGTGTCTATATATGGATTGTAAATGTCATGGGGGGGGGGGGGGGGGATGACTAGATAATTAACAACACCGCGTTATACACCATTAAGCCACCAGTCTAGTCAATGGTATCTGTACTTAGAAGAGTATTATAATTTCCTGTTACCTCTATGAATGTTTTCTTTTCTCTCTGTAACTTAGTTTTCCACCCTTACCCCCCCCCCACTAACTAAGACCAGATAATGAATTTTTAAAGCAAACACTTCAACACCAATTTTTTTTAGCAGAGTGATTTAAACCATTTTAGTTGCCTCATTACCAGCATCACTCAAAAAACTTACCTTTCACACATTACTGTGTGAAATATTACTCCAGTGAAGTCAACAAAATGACTCTGAACTGCAGGGTGCTGAAATTCCCACATCCTCTGCCTTGACTTCTATGGAGCCAGGATTTCCCCCCTGTTGCGTTTATTGCTGAGCAGAATGGAGTTAGAGCTTACGAGCAAATTGCCACTGTGTAGATGTTTCTGTAACAAAACTCCAACAATTTCCTATTAAAAGTGAGAGTAACTAACGGTTAAGACAGAAGTTGTAGCTTATTTATAAATACAAACTAGTGACACTTACTCTAATCCAAGGGCACTTTTTGGGGGGAAGGTGGTTTAACTTAAGATGGTTCAAAAGCATTTATCTGATTATGCTGGAACTATTCCATTTATACTTAACTATGTGTCTTTGTAGTGATATAAAGTTGTGAAAAGAACATTATGTGTACAGGCTGGATAGATGTCCACTAAAAGCTGAACTAAGAAACCTAAATAAGAAACATACGATTCTGAACTGGCTATTTGGGCATAATTCCCTTGAGAATTACTTCAGTCCATTAACAACCAGGTAGCAAGTCAAACTTTCTCCAAATCTCAGTAACAGGAAAGACAAACTCTTATTACAGCATAATATAATTTTAGCACCAAAAATGATTCGGACAAGTATAATCCTTTAACTGATTGCTAGCATTTTAGTAACTGTCATCATTTATGTAACTAAAAGACAAAAAGAACACCATAGTGTGGGTAGTACACTTGTGATAGGAAGCTTGTAAGATTCACTGTCCTCTGTATTTAAATTGAAATTCCTTTAGGAAATGCAGGGCAGGGGCTGTCTCATACCACCTACGTGCAATGCATGGGAAATTTGAACATGCACAAGCTGGACCACAAAGAGCTACTAGTGTGCAGTCAACCAAAATAATAACTTCCTAGGAAATGCTTTTCCATGGCATCTTAAAACATTTTTAGCTGTCATCTCTCTGTGGAGAAAAGCCTGGCTTAACCACTTAGTCTTCCCTGCATTTAGTACTAGGTACTACAGTGCAGGTACTTGCGCTAGGTAGCAAACCTTTGTAATGCTGGGTCTTTTACACCTGGAAGCCAATACTGCCATAAATGACAAGTCACAGAACCCCAGATGGCTCTTTCGCTACATGCATAGCGTACATAAATATGCAAGAATGAGCCACTATCCCTAAGTCTTGTATCTCCTAGATATAAAAATCTACAGTGTAGTTTCTAGAATATAACTGCAGGCAGGATGGAAATTGTATCGTGAGAATATCTAGGGAAGCCTATGTAAAACAAAGAGCAATTGCTGTGTTAGAAAGCCCTCAGGTTAGAATCCAGCACAAGAGCTTTATAGGTTTCAGAAATAAAATACCTTAAATGGTGCTAAAAGATATTAACTAAATGTTGGTTTTGCATAGGAAACAGTCATTATTTCTTAAGCATCAGATTAAGAAACTTTTTAAGTAAGTGATAATCAGAGGTCCCTTACTGCTTTATGTCCCAAACAGGCTGGTTTTCTCAACCAGCTTGGTCTGGCTTACAAAGGAAACACAAAAAGCTTCCAGATGGAGTAAGTTTATAATCAACGAAAACACCTCCAGAGAGAAAGATTATTTGCTCTTTTTCAGTGTGAATTTTGTTTAATATTTAACTTCGAAGTAAAGATAATGCCAGGGGAGTAATAGCAATTGAGGCCTAAGATGGGCTGTGAGAAGGAACTACTTCTGCCCATTACCTCACTTGTAACTGTCTTTCTGTGCCTCTATTCTTCACGCTTTGGCTACATGATCTGCTTGAATCCTAAGCTTTGGGGACATGGTGGGTTTGGTACTATCGGTAGCATTTATCTAGCATAATGGGAACCTGTAAAGCCTTTCAGTGCTTTTTGCAGCATTGATTATAAAGATATATTTCCTTATCTGTACTAAGGTTCATTTGTACCTGTTTTTATGGCATCCACTCAAATGACTAATACTAACTTCCTTTCAGGACTTCAGCACATCTGTTGCAGCAGCGATAAAGCCAAAAAGCTAATGCTTTTTAGGCATTCCTAGAACACCTCCAAAACACTATCAAATGAATATCCCTTCCAACAAACAGTGTGTCAGAGAAGGGCTGGGAAATTACTCACTTATGAGGCACTGTAGATCAATTAATAATTTTTAAAAGTAAACTAGAGGATAACAACTTGAAATAATCTATGAAAATTCTTTTCTCCTTTGTCACAACCATGTTGTAGCTCTGTACACGTTAAGACTCTGGGTTTGGAAGCTTGTAGACCTTGAGAGACCTCCCAGTCTCCAGCTAACAGCTACCTGTGGTATTTTTGACTTCAGGAAGAGGAACAATGTGGGACAGTCCTTCCTTCCTCCCTCCATCTTTTATTAATCAGATCGTAGAATCATAGAACAGCTAGGGTTGGGAAAGACCTTAAGATCATCTAGCTCCAGCCCCCCATGAATTATTAGTACCTAAAGTATCTTTAAGTACAATAACTTAAGTTTTACCAGAAGCACTTAAAGACATCAGATATGGTGTGTGTTTTAAACACGATGCTGGAAGTAAGGTGAAGAAGATCTTAAGTGCTTACCTCACGGTCAGAGTCTCTTGCTTTGTAGTTTTCAATGATTTGCTTAATAAGCTTATGTTATACAGTATAGAGTTGTACCTGAATCTGATTATACATGTCCTAGAGGGGAAACTCCCAGAACATGACCAATATATTCAGGGATTTAAAGTGTGTTTTATACAATTTACAAGCTGTGTTTAATACAAGCCATCATTGCACTTACATTCTTTTTAGAACTTACTGAAGGTTCAACGGGTTATACGAACACTGATAATTAACTGGGGTTTTCAAAGAGGTCCAAAAGTGAGACACTCATCTCTATTGTCTAGGTAAATCCTCAAGACCTCTTTGAAAAATCCTATCCTTGACTACCTCAAGCACAGCTCTGGTCCCAAATGTGGAAAATACTTCCTTACTTGCACAGTTCCTCTCTGCAAGCTTTAGTATGAAAGATTCCAGTTGATCAAAGTCTTTATGTTATAAATTATATTTTCAAAGGATGACTTGATCCCAAACCATAAGGACAAGTAAGCCCAAGTAATGCTTTGTTAAGAACCTCTTCATAGCATCAGACACTACAGGGTCCACTGGCAAACACTGAACTGTCAAGATGAAAATGAGAAATTGTTTTTAATAGTAAAGATAATTAACACTTAAAATAATTTAATGTCACTTGCTAGAGAGTCTCCATGATTGACAATACCACATATATTTATCCACAATTTATAGAATCATAGAATAGTTCAGGTTGGAAACGACCTCAAGATCATCCAGTTCCAACCCCCCTGCCATGGGCAGGGACACCTCACACTAAACCATCCCACACAAGGCTTCATCCAACCTGGCCTTGAACACTGCCAAGGATGGAGCACTCACAGCCTCCCTGGGCAACCCATTCCAGTGTCTCACCACCCTCACAGCAAATAATTACCTCCTTATATCCAATCTAAACTTCCCCTGTTTCAGTTTTCACCCGTTACCCCTTGTCCTGTCACTACAGTCCCTGACGAAGAGACCCTCCCCAGCATCCCTATAGGCCCCCTTCAGATACTGGAAGGCTGCTCTGAGGTATCTGGGATTGCTCTGACCCAGGTGTAGGACCTTGCACTTGTCGTGGTTGAACTTCATAAGGTTGGCATCAGCCCACCTCACAAGCGTGTCAAGGTCCCTCTGGATGGCATCCCTTCCCTCCAGCATATCAACCGAACCACACAGCTTGGTGTCATTGGCAAACTTGCCGATGTTACATTTCCACCAAGAACAGGTTCTTCAAACTGTGTGTATCTGTTACAAGCAGAGTGGATGGTGATATCAACCATTTTTAAGTTTATGACTTCTCAACCTTTTTGTCTATGCTAAACTTAATCTGTTTACATTTTTACTACCTTAATATATTTACTTTTGTCCTTTATTCTTTTTCTCCTCTGACATGTATACAACCAGCAACATGTTTGGAAGTTTGAGGTGACGTTCTTTTTTTGTAACTGATTCTGATAATCAAAACAGTGTTCCCAAAATTAGAACTTTCATTTGGGGAATCTTTGATTTATGATCTGAAACAATAAGCTCTTGCTTAAAAACAGAACATGGGTATTTCACACAGCGTTGCATTTTGCTCTCATTTCAATTAGTTCACTTTTGATATCTGATGGAGAATTTCCAGGTCAAAACATCCATCCAAAAGTAAAGGTACTGGGTATCCCTGGCCTACACAATACAACTGCATCAGGACATGATCATCCCAGGCACCATCTTAAGACAGTGGGAAAAGACATTCTCTAGCAGAAACTTTCAAGAAAACTTATCCAATTCCTCGAACCAGGCCAATACCAGCTTTTCTATATTTACCCTCTTTCTGCCTTTATTTTCTTGCCTAACTGGCACAAGATTTTCCCATTCTAACGCTTTCCTGCAATGTACCCAATGCTTTTATTAACTTGGCTCCTAGTGAAAAATGTAACTGATTATCTTAAGAACTTTAAAGTGAAATTTTAAAAGAAAGAACTTTAATCAAAAAAAAAAAAAAAAAAGACAAGTATGAGAGTGCGCTGTAAGTCTAAATACTGGGAACTTTTTTATGGAAAGTTTTTATGTCCCATATTCTGCTACAGCTTACACCCATGACTGAACATATGATGGTAAGCCATGGAAATTAAAAGCTGTATGTAGACAGTAAGTGGCAACACTGTCCTGCACTTAATGGTCTTTGCAGGAACACTATAGGACTTTTTCATCATCTTTAAAACATTTCTGTTTCTGTCTCTCAGGACTGGCCTTTCCAGAGACAGGAAAAAATAACATAAAATACCCACATGGCATTTGAGGCTTTCCATATCAAATGAACAAATATAAACTTGAACCTGGGTTTTCCATAGGTGTGCTGGCTCCCTTACTCAGAGGATGGGTGATCCCAAATGCTCAGCATCTAATGGGGTTTTTTTTTGTTGTATCTCTGGTCACCTGGGGAGAATTAAGCAGCCCTGTGAATGTTATGCTGTTTACTACAAAGTGTTGTAAAGACAGGAAGGGTTTTGAAGAATTTCCTAAAGTTTTCTTCAACTTCAGATGAGTTAATCTGAAAATGCACTCCACAGCAAGTGTCTTACACATCATTTTTTGCCTTTTCTACCTTTACTGGCTCAGAGATCTAATACAACTTACTTGGTTTGTTTCTATTCTCTGTCCAAACTTCCAGGACTCATTCACCTGTGACTGAAGGGGACAGCAATTCCTGTGGATGAAGTGAATCACTTGCTTCCAAGCCTGCTTGCTAACATCTGTATGCTCAGTACCAGTGGGTAGATGGCTATATAATTTCTTTCTGCATAGCAAAAAATGTTACCCACTTTATTTCCATTGATCCTGTCTTCTGGTTAAGAGCAGAAAAGACTTTGTGACTAATACAATGGTTATGTGTCAGCAACTTTCCCTTGTTGCCTGTTCCAAACCTGGAACCTTCAGGTTTACATGTACCACATCCAGCTTAATTTGTTATTGTGTATAATCATTAATTCAACAAATATGTGCAACAATAACAGAGTAGCACGATAACACAGTAATAGTGACCTGCTATGCTTATATTTTCAGCCCTAATTTCCCCTGAAAGATTCTGGGTAGCCTAACCCATATGCAATCCTGTATTAAATTGTCTTGATAGGCCTCACAACAGAAATTACTGGAAGTACTGCAGGTCCAACTCTGCTCTCCCATAACATCCATGTTCCAAAAATCAGAAATTGGCTCAGACTGAATATGTGACTTTTGCTGCAAAATAATAAGCTCTCCTTACATTACTGCCACTATACACACATTTTACAGTCTGAAGGAGCAATTTTTGTCAAAGAGAAACATAAATAAGTTCTTATTTTGGCAGTTTTATTCCAAATTATGTTGCAAGATAGCAGATGAGCAATTTTATTCATTGACAAATGGGTTCGATCGGACTAGTGCAATGGTTCATTAACCTCATGATAAGTTTGGGCTATCTCAGAAGTGTTCTTGCTGTGAATTTAGATTTGATGATGGCTCGCACATCAAGGAAACAAATTGCCTCATGTTTTAAAAGAAAAAAAAAGGGGGTTTAAAGAAGTTAATTGATGTCTTTTAAATCCTGTAACTAATAAAGCATTTTTTCTTCTATATATTGCTTTTTAATTCTTATGAGATGCATTAGACAGACAGATTGCCAAAAGCACAGATTACTTTAGTTCTGTTGTTACCAATTAGAGAGAGTCAAAGAACTCTGATTACAATTATCAGATTTTAATGAGCAATTGTCTGTCAAGATTTTTCCACAACTCTAAGGGTTCATGCACAATTTGTATGCAGCATACAGGTACCAATGCAGAGTGAATTTTCCTTTAGATAATCAAGTACCCGATTTTTAACTATTAGTGTTCACTGGGCATTTTGAATAATTATTTTTTGATCTCTTGGAATAGCTACTACTTCTCTTGTTTAATCTAATAAAATATGGATTAACAAGAGATTAAAACCACAATGTCAGGAAAAGCAAAAATTACATTTACAAATCTGCTGATATGAGCTTACATTGATTCTGTGTGCTAAATGAAACTGGGCTGATCTATACTAGCCAAAGATTACCATGTCTATCTCATATTATTTTGTCAGTCTGCTTCATCTTTAAAGGTAACTTAGTAGAGATTCTAGGTTTAAGACCTTAAAGTTCATGTCACAATAGAGGTCTTAAATATTATATTTATTTTTTCCTTATAGGAAAAAAATCAATCTTTTCCTTATAGGAAAAATAAGGTGGGAAACAAGGAGATGCTAGCTTTAATGTTTCTGGATTACTTTATGAATAAATGCCCACTTCAAACTCCAGATGATTCAACATGGATCTCTTTCATACTGATGGCCTTGTGCTACCTACTTTATCAGATACTGGTTTTCGAAAGTATCTCTCCTTGAGACACTCTAAATTTTGGATGTTAATCAAGAAATTAATTATGATTGTGTACTGAACAGGCTGTAGTTTAAAACCCATGCTTTATTTGATGAAAAAAATTTAAGATACACAGAGAATGAGTTTAGAAGCCCTCTGTGACAGTGAAAGTCACATATGAAGAAGGATGAGTACAGAAGGGATAATATTTTCACTGCTTTTCCTCGATAATTGATGCAAATACTGTGAATCTCCATTTGGTAGCATCCTAATTCTGTCTGGTTTCTGTACAAGAAATTCAAGCTTCTAGGATTGCCAAGTGAATTAGGGAGCTAATCACTGTTCAGCATGAGTGCTCTAAATCTTTTCCTCAAGCACATAACTCACTTAGACCCTTAAGAAAAGGAGAAATATGCTCAGTATGTGTGTTTGAATTTCTGTATTTTTCTATCTGCCTCCCTCTCCCCCATCACAGCTGCATTTTAATTGTCTGACCCATTTCAGCCAATTTTTACAGATGGGATAGTAGTATCAAGGTTATGAAGGTCTGACACATCTTATGAGAAACAGAGACTCAGGAAAGAGCACTTACTAATGAGGGGAAGACAGCAATATGAGTTTTCATTAGACATGGGAAAATCCACATAGGGAAGTGAAAAATAGATTATGGAAGTCCCAACCACAGAACCATCTTTAAGGAAAGCCTGAGCTAATAGAATATCCATCCAGGAACTGTATTTGTAATGGAGGCTTCAAAGATTTACACACAAATTTTGTGTGTTTTGATGGTTTGCTGTTGTTGGGGGTGTGTGTGTGTGTGTGTGTGTGTGTGTTCCCCTGATATTGAAACATAAGTATAATGATTCTATAATTCCGTTTTTTAAGATCTGATCAAACACTTTATTTTTTGCTTCTGTTATATAGAATAAAGATTGGTAAAAAAAGCAGCCAGTTCTCCTTTTTTGCCTTTGAAAGAAACTCTTCACTGTCTTCCTAAACAACATTTTATTAAGTACTAATATTTATAGCTTAATATTTAGCAAGGCTGAAAAGCTTACCTGGTTTTTACCTATAACCACTATTTTATTTCTGGTCTAATGTATTCTTTAGAAATGTATGATGGCTCACTCCTGCCACTTTCCTTGGTAATAAACTAGATAAAGCTTCACATGAATCCTGCTTTTATGGCCTATTCTTGTCTTCTGTTTCTAAGTGATATAGTGCAGAATGAGGGTCTTATTCTATCACTGTCATTTTTACTGAGGAGGGTGCTGTGCCATTAAATACCTCTATTAAAACAGATATGGCTACTTCAGAAGGAAGGCACTACTTGATTTGAGTTAATGGAAACACTGGTTCCAAAATGTCACCTTGCTATGAGGGCTGAAGTTGAAAACAAGGGAGCTATAGATAATAAATAGGCACAGATGTCAAATTCTGTCAGTATTCAGTTAAAAATCTACCAGAACATAGCAGGAAACTTCACTGCAAATGTTAACAGTGCTGGTAGGCCTTGCAGAAATTGCCTGGCATGTCCTTAGACATGGTACATTCTGTTTTGTTCTACTTCGTGTTTGCTTTCCCTTGACAAGTGTGGTTTAAACAGTTTGTAACCCAGCTACACTTGGACACACCAGATTGACCATCCCCTAGAGAATTCATTTAGGCTGTGCTTGAATTTTTACTTGCAAGCTTTGAGTTGCAACTTGAAGATAATAACCCAGTCAGGTCAAAGAGCAGTTTCAGCCCATAGAATATATACACGTATGCCAAGCTGAGGAATTTTGTAGTGAAAATATGAAACAGAGCATTTTCTTGCAGCTTTCTCAATCTATTGCAAATGAACACCCACAGTTTGCTCTCAGCTGTATAATAGAACTGAGATACAACAATTTGGTTTTCACAGCTGTATGTGGGCTCCTGGACTTTGAGTATGAGTATACAAGATTTGCATTGAACACATTTCAATAGGTCATCTGAGGGGTCATGGTCTTACCATTCTTGATTAACAGAGCTAATGGTGGAAGAAAAAACAATTTAACAGTTATCACTGTTGTATCAGTGGTTACTAGTCCTTAGATAGAGGAAACAGTGTCTGCAAGTAGTAGCAATTTCTGGCTGGTGACACCTTTAGAGCATCACAGTTAGTTCTTTATGTTTGAATTCATCTCTATAGGCACACATTATGTCTGTGTCACCTACATAGATGGGACTCATCTGCCTTATTTTAGCTGTGCAAAGATGATACAACTGTCCCAACAACATCCTACTTTAGGATTAGATGGACAGTTCTATGAGGTTGCCACCTTTTCCAATAGCCACATGAGTCTTAAACCTCATGTCTTCAAATTAGATGGCTAAAATTAGGTAGTGGGTGCTCCATTCCCTATGATTACCTTCCTATGCACTAACACATGTAAATATGTGAATGAATACTTACTTTGCAGTTTTACCTCTTTCCAAGATTTAGAACTTGTAAAGTTAGTTAAAAAAAATGAAATAATATGATTTTCTTGTTCATTCCTACACAAAGCACTGACATAAATGCAGGCTTTTCCAAAGTTGCGTTTTTAAAAGCAAAATGCTTACACTAATCCTTTAAGGTGGGAAAATTCCAGCTCTCCATTTCTGAAATCTTGCTAAATTTTGTAACAGAATAAAAACAGTTTTCTTATCACCAGCTGATGTTAATACCTCTCTCATCTCCCCTGTGACTGTTGGATTGCACACATTCACACGCTCTAAACTCTGACAATGCAGCATCATGACGTAGGATTCCTTGAGTGTTATGCATCAGAATAATTCAAGATGTGCTTCTGCTTTTATTACTATTATTTTGGAAGCTAATGAAGCCCTATATCTGGCTTAGGTCCCAAATACCTCACATAGCTATACAGATCCCACAGCCTGGCAACTTTTATCATGATGCCATTTTGAAGGAGGGCAGTCTTGTATTATTCCCCACTTCACAGACACAAAAGTGGGGCTCCGAGAGTTTAGTTGAAACAACTGCTTTAGCAAAACTATCTGACTTTATAGTCCCTGAAGAGAAAAAGGGTCCTACAGATGAAGACATAATAGCTTTCTTTCCTTAGGTAAAGGCAACTGCTATGAATATCCCCCCTGAGAAAATTATGACCTTTTTCTCACAATTTGGATCTCTGAATGCCACTAATCTAGGGTGCATATGAGACACTTAAATGAACTAGACCTAGACAATTTGTTTATGATCATTGCAACATGTGCTTAAAAACATGGTTTTATATTAATGTTGCTGTCCATACACTTGGCTAAATTTCTTTCCAAGAGGAGAATTAGAACCATTATTTTCTTTCCGACGGTTAAAAGGTTTCTGTTCAGTTTTCTTGGTCATATCAATGGGACAGGTTTTAATAAGGAAAGGTCAACTGTTTGAATTGTCACTCAACTGAATTTGTCATTTGTCATAACGAAATTGGCATTTCTTTGAGTCTGTCAAAAACAGTGTTCCACTTTGAAGAATTATTATGTTTAATTATAAAATTCAAAGGCAATAATCTTAAAATTCCTTTTTGTTCTGAAGGAGCCTTTCAACCTTTCTGATTAGTTCTTCATATTTTTCTAAGAGTTATTTTGATTAATGCAATATAAGAACATTCACGAATTGGGCTATGTCCAACGGCATCCTGCAAGGCTGATATTTCTTTTGCTGACAAAAGTAACCAAATTAGTAAGTTAAAAAAAGTCACCTTATGCTTGAAAAATTGTCAGTGTGATGCAGTTAAATGGTTGCAGCAGGATGAGACATGTTTTAATAGAGCCAAAAGAAAAATAATTGACATGGGAAATAGGAATGAAATGAGGCCTAAAGAAGTGAGTCTGTACATCAGAGCACTGGCAGCATGGATTTGTTCACTTTGGTACTGGCAGCTCAGTGTTGATTACAGAAATAGTAACTTCTCACTGACTGAAGTCACTGGCAGCATGCACTGGTGCCTGCCTGCACCTTCCTCTGCAAGCAGCCCTGACCTTCTGTCATCAGCCTGCAGCTTCAGACCATGCTAAAAGAGTGTAAGAGGAGTCAAGCACCTCTTTCAGAAACACAGGAATGGTAAAACCCCAAAGCCAGTGAGCAAAAACAAATATAGAATCATAGAATAGTTAGGGTTGGAAAGGACCTCAAGATCATCCAGTTCCAACCCTCCTGCCATGGGCAGGGACACCTCACACTAAACCATCCCACACAAGGCTTCATCCAACCTGGCCTTGAACACCGCCAGCGATGGAGCATTCACAACCTCCCTGGGCAACCCATTCCAGTGTCTCACCACCCTAACAGGAAAGAATTTCCTCCTTAGATCCAATCTAAACTTCCCCTGTTTAAGTTTTAACCCGTTACCCCTTGTCCTGTCACTGCAGTCCCTGACAAAGAGTCCCTCCCCAGCATCCCTATAGGCCCCCTTCAGATACTGGAAGGCTGCTCTGAGGTCCCCACGCAGCCTTCTCTTCTCCAGGCTGAACAGCCCCAACTTCCTCAGCCTGTCTTCATACGGGAGGTGCTCCAGTCCCCTGATCATTAATAAGGTGTTCAGACTTGGGTCCCTTCTTTATCTGTAAGGGACACATGCGGATGACAACTTTCTTCTAATTCTTCTTTGATAAGCATATTAATAATCTCAGATTACTCAAACTGAGGTGATGTCACGCAACCAATAGGTAGACATTTCATACGATTTCAAGTCAGACATACATATGCCTCTGCAGACACCTCCAACAGATTATAGCTTAAGCCTTTCGAGCAAGCTTACTTTGCTAATATTTAAGACAGGTACAGTGATAAATAGCTTCATGAATACAGAGAAATCTGTAGAAGCTATGAAGCGGCTGTCAGTAGAGGTAGATTGAGTAATAACTCTGTTCTGGGAAACGCGGGAAGGAAAGTGAATGGTGATTTATTAACTCCAATGAACATATACTGTTTAACAAGTATAGCAAATGGAAGTGAATAATACATGAAAACTGCTAGGCCTTAAATTCAGTGCATGGAAAACTGCAGATTAAATCCATAGTAGTGGAATAGTAACTGAAGAAGCTGAGGAGTGACAGGTTATAATGTGCAGTGAGGATAGAAATGAACCTGATAACAAATGTCTAGATGTCACAGAGGCTTGGGCACAAGGAAAACTCGATTGACACTTGAAAACTGTGTAAAACTTTTCTGTGTAGCTAAGGGGCCTGTTATGTATTACACTTATAGCATGTGGTGCTTAACTTATGGCTTTGTTTGACACTGAAAATGAGTCATAAGTGCTGCTTCAAGCTGTTTTGATTCTGATGACAACCCTGAAAATATAAAGCATCCAGGAGCTCCCTTCAGCAAGCTGCTCCCTGTCCAAAGATGACAACCTATTTAACCTCAGGTTTTCTGCCCTGACAGACTTCTGTGGATTTTCTCAGGCCCCACCTAACACCAAAAGGTTAGGCTGAGGAAGTTGGGGCTGTTCAGCCTGGAGAAGAGAAGGCTGCGTGGGGACCTCAGAGCAGCCTTCCAGTACCTGAAGGGGGCCTATAGGGATGCTGGGGAGGGACTCTTCGTCAAGGACTGTAGTGACAGGACAAGGGGTAACGGGTTCAAACTGAAACAGGGGAAGTTTAGATTGGATCTAAGGAGGAAATTCTTTCCTGTTAGGGTGGTGAGACACTGGAATGGGTTGCCCAGGGAGGTTGTGCATGCTCCATCCCTGGCGGTGTTCAAGGCCAGGTTGGATGAAGCCTTGTGTGGGATGGTTTAGTGTGAGGTGTCCCTGCCCATGGCAGGGGGGTTGGAACTGGATGATCTTGAGGTCCTTTCCAAGCCGAACTATTCTATGATTCTATTCTATATAATCTCACTTTTGGGGCCAACTTCAAAAATCTCAGCACTTCCAGACCTCAAGCTGTGCAGGGGACATCGGGAAGAGCAAAATCAATGAGCAGTGATCTATGACATTCTCTGGAGGACTCCAGGCTCTTGAGATCCAACATCGCTGATGAGTTTAATTTACACTTTTTTTCCTCTGCTGTATCTGCCCTCCCAAACCCTTTGACAAACAAGGAAAGGAGTAGCCTGGGTGGAAATGTTTGACTCTTGAAGTCTGAGAAGTGTGTGTATCACACTGAGAACCCCTGCAGGGTTTCCTCTGCTGTTCAAATCAGGATTCCCCACTGAATATGGCTTTAATCAGTCATTAAACACAATTCATTCAAAGATTTATTGTGTCTGAAGCAAGCAGAGACTACTGGATGAAATCATCTGACATCTTTATACCATGTCATTAAACTTCAACAGTTTACTTCTGTGCTGAGCCTAGTAAGTTGAATTCGTTCATCTGTAAAGGTAACTAGAACTCCTGAATACAGAGATATTAAGATGTAGTAATATATTTCACTGGATAGTTGTTGGCACCGTGTTCTGAATTTCCTATGTTAATGCTACCCAACATTTTATTTCACGATCATATAGAAATACTGGCATTAAGTCCTGTAGCTCATGATATAAAAGCAGAGTCTCCTTTTCCTGAGCTTCTTCTACGGTTTTGCACTATCTTTAGTAGTTTAACTTTTCAGTTCCAGCATGCAGAACACAGCATAGCCTAAATGTGATGATGGTTCCGCATTAAAAATACTTTGTAAGATCTTTGAGTTCACACACTTTATCTGTTCTTATTTATATATATATTTTTTATATACATTTAGATGTAGAGTGTGTTATTTATAACTTCATATGTGTTGTCACAAATGTGTAAATTCTCAGCATTTTCACAAAGATTTCTTCACAGTTCCGTCTTGATTGGAATTAACCATGATTCTATCAATTCTAGCCATTGTTATACTTTATGTTAGTGTATTTAGGATCAACAGATTATTGAATTGCTTAAAGCAATCAATATTTTTCAAATAATTAGGATATTTAGTATTCTAGTAATTATTTAAAACTTACACCAGTGGGTCAGAGGTCACATCAGTCAAAACTTGGGTACAAGCCTGTATGTTTTAAATCTTTACACCCTACTCGGTGTTTTATGTCCTCCTTGGTCATTAATGGACCGAGAAATACTCAGGAAGAAAAATGGATATATATAAGAAGTACAACGTATTTCTTTACAGTGCTAACAGTTTTTCTACATCCATCTAGCAATTGGCCCAAATCAGTTGTGTTTTTTACTCCTGCTTGGTATGTGCTAATGTATCTGACCTAATTAAATCTGTCCAAAATTGAGCTACTCAAAAGTAGTCTTTCAAGGCTTCCTTATTAGCTATTGGAGAGTAATGGACAACTCTGTTGAATGTAATGAATTAGAGCTGCAGGAAGCACACCCACCAAACATAACCTGCAATTTTCAGGTTTGGACTCAGAAAATAGTGTCTTCCCAAACTTTCTCCTAAAGTCAATCTCTACTGTTGCCTATAAGTGCATATAAATGTAGTCGTCCCCCAGCACTTTAAGGACATTTAAAACACGACACTGGAAACTTCACTAAGGAGTGGCTTTCCTCTGTGGAGCTCAGGGTATGAAGAGTGGGAACACACCAAGCTCCTGTAGACAGGGCACTGCTTTGGATCTGAAGCTCTCACCAGAAGAGATTTTTTTTTCTGATGGCAACAGAAGGATTGAAAATGCAAATTTCTTGTAAGCAGATCCTAAAACTTCTCTGGTCTAAACATATTCTAGAGGCACAGAGGAAGCACCAAATCCATTTACCCAAGTTTAAACAAGTTTAAGAAAGGCTTCAGAACGAGGTGGTCTGGACTTCTGTGTACTCCAACCAAACAACCCCTCCATCCGCTTACACATATTCTCCTTTCTCAGCCTTCCTTTCTCTCTTCTGTGAATAAAAAAAGCATTAAAAAAGCCCTTTACAAGCCTCTCTCTACACAGGTACTGAAATGTCTGAATGGTTTCTAATCCTATAATTCTGTGCATGAGGAGTGCCTCATGCCGTGGAGCTTTTACTGCTTTGTAAGTGGTTCCATTTTAACTCTTTTACTTCTCCAGTTTAAGGTTACACTGTACTTGAAAACACTATCTTAATTATATTTCAACAGCAACTTCATAGTTTTTTGTTCCTCTTTCAAGTGTTTGAAAGGACTACATAACTACTCCCTGAGGTTATTTGTATTAGCTTAGTACAGGACTGCTCATCCTCACTTCAGGTGTAGAGTTTTGAAGGAGACAGCGGCTCTCAGCAAATATTAGTCACACTGAATCCATTGAGTACAAGGACTTATGTGAGTTAAGTGCTGCCAGAGGACTGAGGCCAGGTCATTGCTTCCAAATGAGTTGTTCTCACACAACTAACCCCATTGCCTACCTCACAGGAAGATGCCCAGTTTGAGGAGTGCTAAGTGAAATCCTGGCAATAGAGTTGTCATCAAATGCACAGTCTAACGTGGGCTTTCTCTCTGAATAACTGCCCCACTTACCACAATTTAAGGATGATTATTTCCAGTGGGTTAGAATGTACTTGCTCATACTGCTCTGATACACTGTCGAGGGACAGGAAAGAAGCAAAGTTCAACACCAAAGGTCAAGGTGCCAAACTTTAAATATAAATAAATAGAACTTTCATAAGGGAAGGATTGCCTTTTACTAACCAATTAGTATAATAAACCAATGGTTTAGGAGTAAATGCAACTATGTATTTACCACATAGTGTTTGAAGGATGAGAACTGTGACTGCTGTGATTTTTAAACAAGGCCAAACCTTATAAACCGTAATCAAATGTTCCTTTAAAGTGATTATGAGCTCCTGAAACAGTTTATTATATCTACACTAAGTTCACGGCCCCTGAAAGAAAATGTCCTCTTCACCTAGCTCAGATTCCTCATTGGGGTCACCTTTATTGTTATATTTATCATTAAATATGCTTGCATTTTTCCACTGTAACACTCTAAGGCCCAAAAGAGGTCACTGTACTTGACTTTCTGTGAGCCCAGAAGAGCTTATGATCTAAACAGGCAAATTATGTAGCCATTCCGAGTCACCATCTTGACCTTTCTCAGACTGCCAACTTTCCAGACACCTTTGTGGCAATGACTATCCTGCTGGTCTAATTACTTCTAATTGTGTTGTTCCCGCTACCTTAACAAGCTCAATTTTGCCATAAAATGGCCTGATATGGACATGAGCGAGGTAAGAAATCTTTTTCCTGGACTGCTGTCACTTCCTTGCTACAGCAATTGCTCTATAAGTAACTTTGGTAATAGTTCTGGAAGGGCTGTTTAGTCAGCACAGTCTGGATACCTTAAACAAAACTTAAACCCATTTAGTAGCAGAAGGAATCGATTAGACCTTCAAATGTCAATAGCTTTCCAAGTATGTCACAGAGTTTACAAAACTAATCTAGCCCATTTCGGTTGTAAGAGATGTGAAGAGCTTCTTTACAGAGAACAGTGTTTCTCATGTTTTATTCTCTTCAGTAGGTAAGAAAAGAATTAGAAATGTCTCATTCAGGCTATGTCAGGACTGGCCCTATTCATTATGTGTTCTGGATAAGATTGCAAATAGTAGTGGAGGTGGGTGGTCACCTGTGTTATTCAAGGCGTTCAGGTTATGCAAGATAATAAGAAACTACAGAAAAATTGGGGATAGACGATGAATGAAAATGAAATTCGTTATTGATACATGCAAAGGAATGCACTTGAGAGAAAACTGTCAACTCTGCATATACAATGACCAACGGCCTTGCACTGTAAGATCCTGAGCTTGTAATCAATATTTAGCTGAAAATATCTGACAATTGTTATGAAACAAAGTGATTTGGGGCAATTATTAGGAAAAGCATAGAAGACCATGAAGAATATTTTGTTATTCTTGATTAAACCATCATGTATCTGTTGCTTGAATAGCAAAAACCTAGCTCTCCTTTTCATAGAATCATAGAATCATAGAATAGTTACGGTTGGAAAGGACCTCAAGATCATCCAGTTCCAACCCCCCTGCCATAGGCAGGGACACCTCAGGGACACATAAGATATACTACAATAGGCCCAAACAAAATCAACAGAGGGTGATCAAAGGTGTGGTATGGTTTCTGTGTGATGAACTAGGATCCTTTAGTGTGGAAAAAAGTTGACTGAATGTGTTATGATAGAAATCTACATAACCTTGAGCATCACGGGATTGACTGTTAGCTGTCTCCTCCAGTGCAAGAACAAGAGGCTCAGTGACATTATGATGTAGTGATACAAAACAGAAACAGATCCTTCTTTATACAGTGCGTGTAAAGTTTATGAGCACATCTGTGAACTCCAGGCTTCTGGATGTTGTATATGTTAAAAGAGAATGCACAGGTTCAACTACAAACTTCAAAAACCCATAGAATGAAAATCTGAAAACCCAGTAAAGACTTGGCTTGTGCTTATGTTGTTCCCTAAACATCTGCTGTGGGGTGCTGTCAGAGATTCACAAGGTTATATGGTCCTTCTACCTCTCAGTGTGATTGTTCTTATGTTCTCACCCTTGTGTTTTAGTCCTGGCTAAAATAATTGATCCAGCAGCAGTCAGATCTTAAGAGTCCTGCTCCTCTGATGATTGAAAAAGATAATATTTCCTTAATCTGTCCATCCATCTCCTTCCATGCTGTATGTCACCTCTGTCACAAGGCTCATATCCTTCAGGAGATGGGCGATTATTTGTGCTTCATTGTGTGTTAAATTGGATTATTTCAAAGCCAGCCATCTTCCCCCACCTGATCGCTAGATAGAAATAGCTATGCCCTCTGTTTTAGTGTACCTAAGGAGTAAACACACATCCATCCTGGATTTTTATTGGGAATGTTCATACCCCTGGTGTTAGCATGCCCAGATCAGGTTCATAGAGGACTTTTTCAATCCATTTCCAGCTTATGCCAAACAAGAAAGCATATGGACTGCCTGAACAACCAAAACTAGAGAACTATGCAGGACTGCAGACTATGGCTGTCCTTATGAGATCTGCTGTATTTTTGCCAGTTTTGCTTATTTCCACCTTCACTGTTTCCAGCACAGGAGCTATAACTGAGCTCAGCAATGACACACCAACATTTGACCCAAGACCTCCTGAGTTAAGTCTGAGTAACTTCGTCTTACACCAACAAATCACACTCGACACAGACAAGCACCCACTCCCCACAGAGGTTACATGAAGATATCATCTGTCTGACACCTCTTCTAAAAAGATGCCAACCTACATAGCTAGAGAATATTCAAACCCTCTTTCCCAAATTCCATCTCCAAGTGGTATGACTGCACCCCAGCTGTGATATCTCTTGGGCAGTCTCTATAAATCTTGACTTTTTAAAAGAGTGCATTTAAAGAAACTAATGTGACACTACCAGCCTTCTAGTTTTAATGGGAAGAATAATACTTCTGTACTGCTTTTCTTGTCCCCGAGAATGAATACCCATGGACATATTTCAGTGTTGTGCAATCCAAAAAGTTTCACAAGAAGAGTTCATTTTCCCATAGTACTGACAAAAAAGTTCAGAACTGTATGAAAATAAAAAAAAAAAACCTCATATTACACTGTTCTTCCAACAAAATCCTTAAACTAATGAAATCAACAGCAAATTTTCTTTTTCCTCCTCTTGCTTGCCCAAAAGCAAAAACTTACTTCTTTGCAGCAACTCTTGTGTTATGGATTTGAAGAAATATTCTCCACTCTTTTACACTCGGAGAGCAGATGACAACTTCCTACATTTTCTCATGTCACATAAGCAGCATGTATCAGTGTCAGGCAGAAGGTGTTCCTTGACTGGAAAACCTCCAGTAATCACAGGAGAAAGCCAGGGAGTTAATCAGAAAGTCAGCAATGACAGAATGTTTCTTTATTTCTCACAGATCTTAGGTCATTGCCTTGCTCCATGCCAACCCATTAAAAAGACATAGTCAGTTTGACCTCCTGAGGCTTGAAAGCTCGCTTGCCGAGCCATGCTAAGCTATCCTGCAGTAGTCTGAATCTGTCAAATAACGCTTCATTACAGAAATATCACTGATGGAGTATTATAGAAAGAAATATCAGGTTTATTAAAGAACTGTTTCCCCCTGTGGAACACTGTTGTATGTCTGCCTTGACTCTTTCTTGCAGTGTTTTCAAGAAGAGAACTTGCCGAAAATGTTTAAGGTATTAGATCTTGCTGATAAATAATCTCAAACTGTCAGGAAGAGTGATAAAGACCCTAGGATAAAACTGCCTGTAATCAGCAGCCTTGTTTGCAGCCTCAGGAAGCAGCAAAGAATTTACTGGGTCTGGACACTGAGCAGATCCTTTCCTTGGAGACTCTTTTGTTCCTTGTACCCGTTCTCCTGCTGAGCATGGAACATCAGTCAGCGAGTTTATAGCCTCATCAAACTCAAACACTTGCCTCTAGGTTTTAAAAATGCCAACTGTTGCCTTGCCTCAGGAGACACTGTTTTGCAGATCTGATATTCTGAAATGCAAAACTCGGCTGATTTGAGAGCATTAGTCAGAAGCTCAGCAGTCTAGCTGGAGTTAATTTTACATTAAGAGTGAAGAGCAAAGTAAAGACATAGAAATATAATGCAGGTTTTATGGGATCATGGGAATAGAAATACTTCGCATCTAAATACCAAATGACTTTAAGCAAACCGTATCCTGGGCTGCATCAAAAGGAGAGTGACCAGCAGGGCGAACGAGGTGATCCTGCCCCTCTACTCTGCTCTTGTGAGACCTCACCTGGAGCATCGAGTGCAGTTCTGGTGTCCTCAACATAAAAAGGACATGGAACTGTTGGAACAAGTCCAGAGGAGGCCACGAGGATGATCAGGGGACTGGAGCATCTCCCGTATGAAGACAGGCTGAGGAAGTTGGGGCTGTTCAGCCTGGAGAAGAGAAGGCTGAGTGGAGACCTCAGAGCAGCCTTCCAGTACCTGAAGGGGGCCTATAGGGATGCCGGGGAGGGACTCTTCATTAGGGACTGTAGTGACAGGACAAGGGGTAACGGGTTAAAACTTAAACAGGGGAAGTTTAGATTGGATATTAGGAAGAAATTCTTTCCTGTGAGGGTGGTGAAGCAGTGGAATGGGTTGCCCAGGGAGGTTGTGAGTGTTCAAGGCCAGGTTAGACAGAGTCTTGGATGACATGGTTTAGTGTGGGGTGTCCCTGCCCATGCAGGGGGTTTGGAACTGGATGATCTTAAGGTCCTTTCCAACCTTAACTATTCTATGAAACCACTCAGATGATATGGTAGGTTTTAGGACTGCTTTTCTTATTCTATCATTTTCCTTTGTTTCAATGTTCTTGTTTTTCATTCAGAACAAACCTCTTTCCTAAATGAAAATGTGGGTTCACACAGAGGTAAAATAGAATAGAGTTTTGTCCTTAAAGATATGGCTGCCAAATAGTTGTCCTTATGCAAATAACAAAAGAATTATCAGCTCAAACCTTCATGCTTGTCAAGTCATTTAGGTATCATTTGTCAAAACTTTCTATTGTCTCTTGCAGTACTCTCTGAGCTCAACTGAACAACTTTTGACCATTTTAGTACACTAGCTAGTGGCTGATCATATAGAACACACTTATTCAAATCGAGTTCAGGGACAAGATCTCACAGACATGACTGGAAGAGTGAGACAGGAGAAACTGGACTATGGACTCAAACTCTTGAGAGGAGGCAACTGCATGGTTTCCTTCTGTTTCGACTCTTTCACAGCTGTGACATCTGACATCAGCAGATGTGGAAGCAAACATAAGAGCATGCTTCAGGAATTATGAGCATACCTAAGTTTTTCTTGCCTCTCCCAGCCATGCCAAAGTATAGTCCCTCCAGCTGTATGCTGACTCGTATAATGCCAGACCCATGCCTATGTCCTGTTTGCATGTCTTCGGCACCCATATACCTATTCTGAAGTTAAAGACTTCATAAAGCCTGCCATCAAATCCTTACAAAATCTATCTCACCAATTATTTAACATTGCCATTACACCTCTCGGGTCAAAACCCCAAAGCAACCAACCAAAATACCCTTTTTTCTGTCCCTGTTCATTTGAGCTATCACTGTTCCATGCACAATATTTGGATGACACCAATTTAAAAAGGGAAAAAAGGAAGACCAAGGGAGCTATCAGTGCCCTGGAAGATCACGGAGCAGATCCCCCTGGAACTACACTTTACTTGGAAAGCACCAGGTGGCTTTGGTGAGAATTGGTGCATCTCATGTTGGATGAAGGCTAAATGTTCTGGGTACTCAGAACGTTTCAAATACATGTTAAGTGCCTGGTTTTAGACAACTAAATCAAATCAAAAGTGAAGGATATATGCAGCCCTATTATCTGAACTACCTGTCTAGACTTCAGTTATCCTCATCATAATGATTTCAACATAATGATTCATCTGACCAAAACAAGGTATTTACACTACAATATGATTAATAACTCCTGGGTTTTTTCTCTTCATTGCATTTTACTTGGGTCATTTATGCATATGAAAGTAGAAATACAAGGCAACTGCCCTGGCTGTCTACTGCCTTGATTATCTACTGATTTGATTAAGTAGTATTTCAAGTGTCAAGTCCAGATGTAAATGACCATACAAGACAAAGGCCAACAGAAAACCAGGTTTTCTATTCCTGCCACTCAGGTACAGCTAGTGGTTACATCTGAGTATAGAAAATAAGATTTACAAATGTAAATGGAAATAAAACTATAGAAGAGTGCTTTGATGGGTTTACATTTGTGTCTGTTGTGGTGAATAGTCCATTCCAACACTAAGCATTAGATCAGTTTATTTAACTCCACATTTGCCTAGTAGAGCTACTCAAATCCAGCAAAACAGAACTAATCTCTTGTTGCTTATGCATCAGTGAACTCTTTAGGCCTCCTGTTCCAGTTTCACATTTTCTGTGTTAACTGGAGCAAGAATCAAAATCACTTATCATGACAAACAAAACTCCAGATACTGAGCTCTCCTTACACTTGTGCAAGTGACCTTAACATTTCATCGCAGTAACCTGCCACTTTTTCGTTTTATTTAGGAAACAAAATGGCATTGATGGCCTGAGAAGTTGACAAAAAAAAATAGTAGGAACAGTACTTGTATCTTCGGCTTTTGCAGACAAGTTCTGTGTATTACTGCTAATATCTGCTTTATTTTTTCTTTTTTTGTAATGCAGAGGAAGCCAAATTGAATAATTAATCTTTGACCTGTATCTGTAAGAAGCAATTTGACAAACCCTTTTTAAGAAGTCTAGCCTTCTCTGTAGCATGCACATTACTTTCATTAACATTAAATAGAGTTACATGTGCACACCAGGGCATAAACTTCTAAGTAGATATTAATTTATTAAGAACTGATGCACTATTTCTTCTCCTTGCAGTCAGTGTTTGGGAACTTGCTTTTGGCTTGCTACCTGCACAACTTTGTTTCCTCCTTTAACTGTTTAAAGGACAAAGTTTCTTCAGTGACCTGTTTTAGTAAACGCACCCACTTAAAAGGCAATAGAAGAAACAATTTTCAGTAGAAACATAGAATAATTAGGGTTGGAAAGGACCTTAAGATCATCTAGTTCCAGCCCCTGCCATATTTAACATCAAGAGCCTAATCTGCCCCATGTCTCCTTCTGCACTAATTCCTGGAAAGTATTACCAGTATCTTAAATCAACCCTGATTGACTGGTAAGTTCAGAAGTAATTATTGGTCTGCAGTCAATATTATTTTGTAGTTGTAGAAATGAGTTTAGAAACATAGGTTAGTTCTTTATGTCTCAGGTGGTCTATTCAAAGCACACTGTTCTTCCTTTGTAGCAGTCAACCAATGCAAAGTGCCAAGCCGTCACTCTAAAGTAGCTCAGACTACAAGGGCTAGAATTCTATATTAAGCATGCCATCTAAATGGACCACTTAGGAACAGAAATTGCTTTATTGTCACATTAGAATCCCACTGGGATTGGGTTCAGGATTCTCAACTAAGTTTTAAAACACACCACCTTAACCAAGACAGGCTGAGCTTTCTAAGAGATTTAAATCAGCCTATAAAGAGTCCAAAGTGCAAGTACCTGCTAGAAGCCACGTTAACAGTTGTTGGACCTGCTTTACTTGCATTGAAAGTCCAGGATGATGCATTTTAAAATGAGGGAAACTCCCTATGGCTGTTTCACTTACCAAATTGTGAACAGAGAAAATTCCATGTGGACAAATTTCTTCCTTTGCCTACAATGTTTGGCAGCTCTCTGTGCTCCTTTACCTTTCGGTATGCTGAGTTACTTCTACAGAATTCCTGTTTTTTCCAGCTCTGATTTGTGAATCTGCAAAACACCATGTAACTATGCACTGGAGGAGAGATTCACTTAGATGTCCATAATGCAGACATTCATATTGGACCCAGTTTCCTGCCTCTCTGGAAATCAACAGCTAGTGTACCTCATGCTTTTAGCCAGTCACTTTACAGTAAGACCATAAGTATCCTAGGAATGCTTTGAGCAGGAAGCTGGAAAAGAGGACCTCTTGAGGTCCCTTCCAACCTGAATTATCCATCATTCCTTGACCCTATGGATGCCTCATTGCAGCCTTCCAGTACCTGAAGGGGGCCTATAGGGATGCTGGGGAGGGACTCTTCATCAGGGACTGCAGTGACAGGACAAGGGGTAACGGGTTAAAACTTAAACAGGGGAAG
The DNA here is from genome assembly GCF_037157495.1 of Lathamus discolor. Taxonomy (NCBI): domain Eukaryota; kingdom Metazoa; phylum Chordata; class Aves; order Psittaciformes; family Psittacidae; genus Lathamus; species Lathamus discolor. The sequence goes on from NC_088884.1 coordinate 1,907,713, forward strand.
TTTAGATTGGATCTAAGGAGGAAATTCTTTCCTGTTAGGGTGGTGAGGCACTGGAATGGGTTGCCCAGGGAGGTTGTGAGTGCTCCATCCCTGGCAGTGTTCAAGGCCAGGTTGGATGAAGCCTTGTGTGGGATGATTAGTGAGAGGTGTCCCTGCTCATGGCAGGGGGGTTGGAACTGGATGATCTTGAGGTCTTTTCCAACCCTGGCTATTCTATGATTCTATGATTCTATGCCCATTTCTCTCTTTCGACTGCAGTAACAGTCTTACTCGTAAGCTCAGACATGGCAGTTAAAGTTACATGGGATGACTTCTACCTTTCTCTACCTTTAGCTTCTTCTGCAATTTTCAAAAGAAGAAAAAGATTTCTGGGGACTGTGTTGTCAGTTTAAATACTAGGCACCAGGCTCTTCCTTGCACCTGCTTGATACTATTTAAACTGCAATTTTCATAGAAACGTTTGTCTTTGGAACTGATGTTTTCTAATGTTGCAGGTGCGCGAGGGAGATGAGTTTTGCATCCATCTCTTATGTTGGGCTTTGGTTCAACTGTGCAAAGATTAACTCAAGAATCAGGGGCATTTGTCCATGTGATCCACACTTATCTTTCTCCTGTATTTATTTTTTACTCTCTTTGCTCAAGTTCATAGAATCATAGGACAGTTAGGGTTGGAAAGGACCTTAAGATCATCCAGTTCCAATCTCCCTGCCATGGGCAGGGACACCTCACACTAAACCATGTCAGCCAAGGCCAGCCTGGCCTTGAACACCACCAGGGATGGAGCATTCACAACTTCCCTGGGCAAGTTAAATGAATACTGGCCACTACTATCAGGCCCTGGCAGTGCTGTAAGCTTAACTGTAAAGAAGACAGAGCTGATTATTTTTCCCTTTGGGGGCTACCCTTTGGCCTGCAGGCAGTTTCTTTAAAACAAGCTTTGCTCTGCCTGATAGTGTTATTATAACAGATACAATTCTCGACTGTCCAGATCAGAAATGAAACCTTTGTGTTCAAGAACAGCATACTGCATGCACTGCTTTCCTGTTGTGTTCAGACAAGTTCTTTCCATAAGGATGTGTGGCAAGATTTTGTGGGTACTGCTTTGCTTTGTTTCTCTAGTTTTGATCATGCTTGTCATACAAGACAAAAAGCTGAGGGCAAGCTGCTAGTGAGCCTGGAATATATGCGCATGAAACTGATGTTCTGCTTCCCTAGGTTCGCTCAGACAGTGTTGGCAGGCTAGTGGCACTTCCATTTATATTTCTCAAAAAGAAAAAGAAAGGAAAAGAGCAAAACTAACCTGGTAGTTGAAATATACTATTGGGAATATTTCTGCTACAGACTCCTATTAGCTCAGACAAGCCATTTAAGACCCCTGCTTCCATTTAAGCCTTTGGTAAAATGGGCATCTGCTTATTTTCAAACCAGGAAGTCTCACTGCAGTCAGCAGGAAGGAGGCTACATGCAGGTGACATGAGCTATTCCCAGAAGTTGCCACAAAAGCATGTGAGAAAACACATGGTTTCATCCCTCTCTAAACAGTGGAAAGGCAACTTGTCATTGTAATCTAAAATCTGTGTTTTCAGCTCCACTCTGGGATATGTTAACTCCCATTTTTAATGGAAATTAAGCAATAATGATAAAACTCATATGAAGGGTACTGCACATTTGTATTACCACTGACCTGGTCATAAAAAACTGCAGTATGTATTAAACAGCAGAGGTTTCCCATCTACCTAGAAACTTCGATCAAAGGCATTGTCCAGATGTTTAAACACCTACCACAAAACTATCTCAGAAGAAGCCCTTTGTCAATGATTTTCCAACTTGGTAAGTGATGGAAAAGTGGAGCTGTTGATGAACTTGGGTCTGAGAGAAAAGATGACTGGTGATGTAATAGCCAAATGAAAACAGTTTGGAATTTGATTTTGAGACTTAATTTCTCTCTAATACTTCTTATTTTTCTGGTAGAGATTCCATGACAAATTACAAGAACTGAGTTTGAGATTTAAGCCCCGAAGCACAAAGAGTAAAAATTCAAGTTCATTTGAGTAAGTGCTGGATTTATATTTGCAGTTGTATACAGTTCAGTAGAGTACAACTATACTGTACAGACTGTTTTCTTCATAGGGATGTTTTGATGCTTAATCTTTGTGAATCATGATGAGATCCTTAGATAAAAGATGCTATGTAGCATTCCGTAAGGTCTCAGGCATGAAAGCATCATTAATAATTTAACAATGAAAAATATGGTTACCCTAGAGGCTGTCAGATACTCGGTGGTAGAAATACCTACACAGAGGGGTACTGTAGCATTGAATGAATAATTTACTTGATGAATTTCTCAGTATTTTTAAGAACATTTGACAATGTCTTTCATTATTCACCTAACTTGTGCATCACTGTTAAACTATTATCTTGTGAATATAGAAGCTGCTTATTCTACAAAAAGCTTATTTTCATTAAAGAAGTTGCTTTGCAATGCCATCTAGTATCAGCATGACCAGAGCATTTTAGAGTTTCACTTAACTACAAAAAGTGTTTAAAAAATGTAAAACACTTACTGAAACTTAATATTATGGAATACAAACTATTACAGACATTTTGTAGAGTTTTCCTGCTGAAGATTTTGGTCCAAGAAGTAGTCCAGGGTGTAATTCAGAGATTCAGAAATAGGTGTGTGAGGTATTTCTGGCTTTCAACAAAAGGCTGCTGCCAGCTTCTGCTTTCAATAACTTCAGTGCATGAGGTGAGATGGAAACTAAAGTCCTCACTGATATGCAGATATTCGTGGTTGATGTTGAAAACCCACACTGATCCACCATGCAGAAAACATTTGGTCTGGAAACTTAGCTTGCAGCTTTATAAGGTGACAATTTCTGGAACCTGCCTTTGACCATGTTAGGTTTGTAACATCAATCCTTCTCTCAGATGAAAGGCAACACACGCAAGGGCAAGGTGAAGCATTAAATATAAATGTTTATGAATTTTGTTTCTCTTGGAGCCTTAGGGTGACAACCTAAGTCAAGGTTCACAATTTACTTGTGAAAGAAAGAGACCCTATAGACAGAATTGGCCCATCCTAAGAACTAACGTGTATACATGAGTTTGTATAACAGCTCCCAATCTCTCCTGCAGCAATATAGGTTGTAAACAAACAAGACATTTACTAGACAAAAAAAAGGCACAAGCAGATTAAATGACTTCCCCAAGGCTATAAGAAAAGGTTGCCAAAAAAGGCTTCTTTCTGAGATAGTCCTGAATCTCAGATCTCCCAACACACCTTTTAATACTCTAAACTTCTTTGCTGGATATTTGGCTTAGCTGAAAGGGTTCAGAAACCATTCAACAAGCATGATGAAGCCAAAGACTTCATCATGGAAAATTGTCAAACTCAGTAATAACTGGTATTCAAATACACTGCCATTAAAACCCTCTCTTAACAAGAGCTGCATTGTTTTATTTAGTAATGGAGTAAAGGTTGATGCGACTACTTGGTTTTGCTTCTTTTTACAGATGATCATATAGAAAAGGCGATGGAGACTATTTTTTAACAGATCAAAGCAGTTGTTTTGCTATTTAATTCTTTGGTACTGGCTTTCCCAAGGCCCCTGCTGCTAAGAGCTAATGCAAATTACATCAGGAAATCCAATGGGCTTAGTAAACACTGAATATTAATTCAAGATGCTTCTGAAAATGCATAAACAGCACCAGTCCCAAAATCCAGAGCAGAAGCAAATAACAATATTAGACATGTCAGACTTTTATGTGGAGTGTTGTTTTGGACATAAAAATCAGCTTTTTCCTGCCCTGTTGAATGTTCTATGATAATACATGAATTTGAAGTTGAGCGATATCTTGTTTCCCCAACATTATACCCAGGGCTCCCTCTGATTGCTAAGTGCTGCTTTTCCTCTGTTGAGCAGCTCACTTTCCTCTAGACCCAGCCATTAAATGTATTTCTTAAGGAGTATCAGAGTTTTCTGCTGAGGGACTCGGAACAGAACTCAGGAAACCTACGGCTACTGTCCAGCCTTCATCAGTGCGTTTGTTTTGGCTGGGATAGAGTTAATTTTCTTCATAGTAGCTGGTAGCAGGAACTGTCTTTGTGCTGAAAACAGCATTGATAACACAGATATGTTGCAGTTATTGCTGAGCAGTGCTTACATAAGGGAGATTTCCTGCTCCTCACCCCGTCAGCAAGGAAGCTGAGGGTGCACAAGGAGCTGGGAAGGGACACAGCCAGGACGGCTGACCCCAACCGACCCCAGGGATATTCCAGACCATAAGGGGTCATGCTTGGCATATATAGCTGGGGAAAAAAATAGGAAGGGAGGACATTCAGAGTGACGGCGTTTGTTTTCCCAAGTAACTGTTATGCATGGTGGAGCCCTGCTGTCCTGGAGATGGCTGAACACCTGCCTGCCCATGGGAAGTGGTGAATGAATTCCTTGGCTTGCTTTGCTTTTATGTGTGGCCTATTAAACTGTCTCTGTCTTTGTGCAAGTGTTTCCCCACTTTTACCCTTCCAGTCCTATCCAGGAGAAAGAGTGAGCAGCTGTCATGCCTAGCTGCCAGCAAGGGTTAAACCATGACAATCAGGCACTCTTGTCAAGTCATAACATCACTGTTACCCATATATGAATATTTTGTCCTGATTTGGTCCTGTCTCAATAGTTGACAGTTTAGGGTAAATTCTTCCCAGACTAACACACTTTAGCTAATACAAAAAGATCCAACTGTCAGCTGTTGCTTACTCCCAGATCAGGTCAACCCTATTAAAAATTTCATATATTAAAGTCAAAACAATTACCATTCAGCTAAGAATCTACCCAATCTACAGGATGAAAATGGAAACAGAATGTCATTGACAGATGTTCCTATGTCATCACTGAAATACCCTGATTTTCAAAATATCATTTGTGGCTAGTATCACCCATTTCCTATCTCCACTAAGTCTGACACCACTTATATATCTTGTGTGGGTCTGAAGAAGCTGTGGACACATCAACAGGAACTATGAATGCCAAGCAAAGAGGTTCGACACTGTCATTCAAAGGTCCATTGACTGACTGATCCAAGACTGCTTTGTATTTCTTTCCCAGTTTGTTCTGCATGCTTCATTCAGGAACATAGAAAGATGGTCTGAATACTGAAGGAGGCAAGAAGAATGCATTGGCATGAAAATTTCTTTAATTTTACCATGCATCATTACATATTTTAATATTCACCTTGAAAATCTTTGTGTAGATATCACAAAACATGATCTACATTAAAGTTGGGATCTGAAAGATTGAGATCCTGATATCCTGGAAAATCCTCAAACTCTGTTAGCAAAATATTCTATGCTAGAAAGCGGAAAAGGAAATCGCACTCTGCAAGCAGTGATTTCACTAAATATAAAAGATGTAGTGATACAGAGACTCATCAGATGGTAGCTGTAGACACCGAGTAATATTCATTCTTGAGAGTGTGCAGCTACTTTCCTTGGTATTCTAGAGATGAAAAATGCAATTTAAATATTTTATAGGTCTCTGACCTTGACTGATGCTTGGAATTGGTCTAGCAGCCTGCAGATGAACTCATGCTATCTCACAGCTCATTGGAGACATTCATATAAATGCCTTGTGAAACCACCGTCAATTGCCCAATACGACAATCAGAGCTCCTCAAGTCACAGGTTCCACTTTGCAGGATGGAAAAGAAGCTTGATGCACTCTGACAGCAAAGGAACAGCTTTTTCTTTCTCTATTAGCCTTCCCTTTGGAAAAGCTGGAAGACGCATGATGCTTCCAGGGTCTAATGACAACTGAAGCAAAGTTGTACTTGGTTTTTCTACAAATATAAATTAAAACCTGGTACTGCTGGTTATATCAACTGTACACCTGGGTATTTTCTGACAGAAGACATTTTAAGAACAATAGTTGCTCCCTTTGTTTTATAAATACATTTAATTTTATGTTTGTCATACTGTCAGCCTAATCTTTGTGCCTTCAGATGTTACGTATTAAATAGCATTGCCACCCAAACCTTTTAACTAATAAGCACTGTTTACATTTCATGGCTAGCTAAATAAACCTTTTTAATAGATCTGCACAGTAAAATTTCCTTCATTCGTCCCCTAATAATGAGGTAAAACCAGTCTGTAGCAGCAAAATTTGGTAACATTCAAAGCTGGATACCTGCTAGAAATGGTCCTGGGATATGAATACTAACACCAATTAACTGAAAAGTTCTTATTTTCATATTTTTCCCCTCAAGAAAGGGTTCATTTTGCTCAATTTTTTTTTTTCTTCAAGTGAAATGCAATGGCTATTTTTCTGAGCCAAGTTAATATATTCCTTATATAAAATATTTTACCATCGCTTTTATTAGTTCCTAAGTTTTGGCTTTGACAAAACAAATTTCTTTTTTCCTGAGAAATCTAAAAGAAAAAGCAAATGTACCCTGCATTTTAATTATTTCTCATGATAGCAATGAGAACACAATAAATATCAGATATACAAACAAAGACATAGAGAGATGTATTAAACTCCTGTGGAACTTGGGAGTCATTAGCTGAACTGATAATAAAGCTGGAGGTTTCTTGGTTTCTAATCGTATGCTTTGAGCACAAACTTTCAGTATTTTCCTAGGATCAAGCAGTGAACTGTCATCTAGTTTAATGCAGATACTGATCTTAAGCCATCCAGATGATGCATAGTTTCCCAGATGAACATTTGCCATTATTTTAAACATAACTCATTAACTTCTATGGACGCTTTGCATTTCCAAGGCTCATTTTTCCTTCTAAGGCATATGTGAATTTATGTAAGCCTTCCACTCTCGGTAATGGTCATTGGACAGAATCCAGAGTACTTTAAATACAGAACTAAAGGCCTAAATAGGTTTTCAAGCAAGTTAAAAACAGTAGCAATTTACTAGTACCTACATTTTGACCAGTGGAAATCACAGAAGACTGTTTCATGTAGGATTTCCTTTTGACAGTAAAATTAACACTAAAATTGTCTGGTAATTTTGAAATATTTAAAGCTATTCATGGGTAACATAAAAAAAAAATCTGTATCTATGACATGAGATCTCACTGTTTCAGTCACAATGAGTAAAACAAAAATCTTTTTCCAGTGAATAAAGCACTCTAAAGTTACACTCGAGGAAGATTATTTGGTACTTCAGACAATCTATATGCAAAGATCAATGGATAATACAATGTTTGCTTACCCTTAGTAGAGCTCAAGAACTGTTTTCCATATCCACATTGTATCTGAAAGCTGTGGGGTTTTTAATTATGGAAAGGTCTTTGAAAAGTGTTCAGGACCAGAAACGGTTCCGTTTCCAAAACGTGTCTTGTTTGGCAGAATTAAGATGGTAGCTAAATTCTGATACTGTAAGTAAATTCTCAAAGCTGGTTAAGCACCAAATTAGAATGCAGGAGTACAAACCTTATCCTGTCTCAGCTCAAAGGAATGGAAACCATGCAGCCTATATGTTTGGGTTATTCTCTGCTATATGAAGATTCACGTAACAAAAATTAAACAGGGATACAGGAGAGATGACTGCCTAACTTTGTCACTGTAAGGCAAAAGATAATCTACACTTAAATAATTAAACTTTTTTATAACCAAAGACTTGAAAAGAATTGGGCAATTTCTTTTCTTAACATCCTTCCAAACCTGAACACTCTTATTTTCTTTTCACATTTCCCATCTGAGCATCCCCATGACAGTCCAGAAGGTGCTGGGTAGCAGATTTTGAAAGCCTTTTGAAGGTTATCCCCAACACACACACATTCCGAATCAATACTCATATCCCTTCTAATAACCAAGTTTCCGGAGGATCCCCTAAGCAAGAATTACAATTGATTATTCTCTCACAATGAAAAAGTTCCGTGTGTCCTTTTCGAGGAGGGATATCAGCACATTTAAGCTGTTTTAGAACCAAGTTTATCCAAGACCACGTCGACATGAAATTAAATAGGTTCCTTCAACCAGTTCCAGTACCATGGAAGCAAATTACACCAAGAGAGAGTAACATGAAGTGAAAAATCTGCTTCATAACATCCAGGTATTTTTATTATTATGAATAATATTCAATGATTTGATAGGTATTTTGAGCAGAGGAAAGGTATGGTCAAAGGGAAGAAAACACTAACAAGGTACATCTTAGGATTCTTTTACCCTTTGGAAGTTTTTTGTAACTGAGTCTCACTCCTTCCCTCAAAAAATTGTGTATTTCTAATTCTCCATGAGGTAAGCCCTGTTCGGAGGAGGCTGTAAGAGTTACACGGATACCCAGATCAGCCCTATTCCATATTCGTATGAACCCTTGTAGTATTTCCCACAGTAAACTGGTGTGGGAATTCTCTCCTCTCATTGTGGCTCCTTTATGCACCAGACAAATTACCCCAAATAGCGATTGAGGCAAACATACATACATATTGTAAAGCAGTTTTTAAACTAAGAACTATGCAATCAATTGATGGGGTAACAATAACACAAATGCTTGCGGTGGACTTTTTGTAACTCAGATTCCTCTGCTGCAATAGGGAAAGAAAAGCTAGCGTGGCCGTTCAACCGGCATTAAACAGGTTAATAGGTCTGTGTTCACCACCAGTGGGTAGCTTGAGCCCAAACTGCTGTTTCTAGTTTAACCCCTTCAGTTCATCCCGTAAGGTGCGAAAGGGTTAAAGGCGAAGAGGGGCGGTCGGCTTTTTTTGTTTCTCTCCCTGTAAACCCCACATAGTTAACTAATTCTTGGCCAATCCCACCCCAAGTGAGGACAGGTCCTGACTGCGGTCCCCCTGCCACAACAGTCCTAAATCTGCCCTGAATTTGCACACATAAGGTTTTAAAGGATCAGGCAGTCCTCTAATCAGAGGAGTCATCCCATAAGGATTAACTGTAAGCAACACGGAGGAAGGTTGCCGAGGTGTAAGTTGTCTATCATGCACTAATTGAAAGCAAGCTCCTTTCTGTATATTTGCAGTTAAATGGCACAGACCAGGGGTGGGTATGGATATGGGGGCTCCCCATAGAATGGGATACAATCCTCCTGCCCAGTATGCAGCTCGCTTGGGTCAGGGACCACGGTTCTCTTCGGTCATCTACTGTTAGAAATACCCCTGGGCTCCAAAATCCCAGGGTTGTTTCTTCAGAGAGCTTTATCCTGTCCCCTCCAGTCAGGGAAACCCTCTATACAAACTTCATTTCGGTTTCCTTTGTCCGCTCTATTTTTCTCGTAATTTACACAGTTCGGTGGCACTATAGGTATTGCCTTTAAGGTACTGCTTTTATTGACGGTGGGCTCGGCCCTCATTTGCTTATCATCATAAGCTACTTCAGCTTTAATGAGTGGTCTGAGTTTAGGGCTGGAAAGCAACTCAGCCTTAGCTTTTTTTAACTCCTTCCAGGAGTAACAAGAAGCAACTTCCCGGTCAAGATCAGCCTCCAGAGAGAGGCAAGAAAACCCATCTTCGCTTCACTTAAGATGGAAGTTTCTATCTTAATTGCCTCTCCCTCTGGAAAGCATCCTGCAAACTATTTCGCCCATGTTTCTTCAGCCTGTCGCCCTACCCGGCAGCAGTTTCCAATTCGCTTTGTGAGCTCTTAAGCACTTCTAATAGAGACTCATTAGTTTCTTTTCCTGTTTCTTTAACGTTATGTTTTCCGTCGTGGGCAGCTATCAAAGCTGCCCCTAACAGCACAAACCACAGCAGTTGCCAGGAACTTCCAATGTTCCTCCCCCCAGCTTACCCCATTCAGCATCGGACAAGCCTGTTGAACAAATCCAACAGTTTCTACCGAAAACCACTTCCCTTTTATTCCGCATTCTAGCCTTTATCCCCCAGACAAAAGCCTCTGAACCGCTTCTTTGGGTGGTCAAGCATTGGTCAGGCTGCCCAGGGGTGTGGAGGAAGCATCGTCCCTGGAAGCATTCAAAAACCCGTGTAGAGGAGACCCCTGGTGACATAGTTTAGTGGTGGCCTTGGCAGTGCTGGGGAACGATTGGACTTGATGCTCTTAAAGGTCTTTTCCAACCTTGATGATTCTATGTTCAGAGTATCCTGCCGACTACGCCAGTTTTAGTGTCCCGTACAGCTCGGCGGGGCCAGGGGGAGGAGATATTTTACCATACATTGCGAGGCTCACAGGCGAAACCACGGGCTCTCCAGAGGCTGAGAAATGAAACAACAACCAATTTTACAGTAAACGTCCCTAAAACAGTCAGGAGGAACCTTGGCAAGCTCACATTCTAGGTAAAAATATGAAGCAGAAGGAGAACAAAAGAAACAAAGAAGTAAATAAACAGGGAATCAGACTCACCGCTTCCTGGGTCCAGCGACGTCTTCTCGGTCAGCAAGTGGGAACCCTTTCCTTGGAGCCACCGAGTCTATTGGGATCTCAGGTAAAGAGATGCACCACACAAGTGAAAGCCGGTTGCCTTTTTATAGGGTCAGTCTCTCTTGGAACCCTCTCACAGGTGGAGACTCGTTTTCAGGGTCAGCTTCAGACCCAGTTAAGTTTGTGCCCTGGTAGGAGCCGCAGTGTCTATTGCGCTGTCTCTGGGCAATTGGTTGCCACGGCAGTCGATCTTCACTGCCCCAGGGCAGACAACAGAGAGAAGCATCCTCCGCCTTGGTGGGGCAAGATCCTTGTTTTGTGCCCCCACTGTTTGCCCAAGCGATTAGGAGCTGATGGCTCCTTCTATCTTTGGAGTTATTTGGAGACAAACACGAAAAGGGACTCTTGACCAGCACAGATGGGAAATAAAAACACAATATTAGAAGTTTTAAAATGAAGTGTAGAAGAATTCTGTACTGTGGTTATCTGATTTAATTTTATGATCGGCCTAAAGTAGATTTCTGGGCTCTCTCTACAATCAAGAGAAAGAGATCTTTGTTACACCTTTCTCTGTGCACTATTGAGGAAACCTAGATGATAGGTAAAAGGACAGGTGGCCAAATCTTAGATGATTAAATTTAGATGAGACAAACCCAAGGCTTAGTACTAATATGGCAGAGATTTAGGTCCTGTTGGGCTTTCTGGGTTTTCCTGGGACTGGACTGGATTTGTACAAACCTCTTTCTTCAGTGCAAAGTTAAATAAGAGAATCTTTAGAGATTGGCCTATCTACTAAATTCTTGTTCTCCTGGATACTTCAGAAGGGAATAAACTCCTGGAAATAACACTAAGACAGCCTGGGAAAAAATATATATTGCAGAGCCTTTGGCATACAGGTCCTTGCCCTGCTATGAGAAAGAGATATTGCTGCCTAGTCTATGTGTCACTCAATATGAAATGGGTTTTCAGCCTGTTTCTTAGTGGATTGAATTATAAAACCACTGCCACCTTCAGAGCTGAATCCTGAAAGATGCAGAGCTCCATCAATTCCCACTGCGTACAGTGAAAACTGATGATACTTAGCAACTTGTCAGTACTCAGTCCCATCTGTGTTGCTAAGAGCTGTACAGGCAATGGACCTCTAAGAGAGAGTTGAGGAAACAGGTGGGATCCATGTGAGTACATACAAACATCCCATCTCTTCAGCAGTGAGAAACCTGAACATTAGCTGTTCGCTTGTATTCTGCCACAAACATGTTAATGTAATATGCATTAAGGAGAGAGCAAACTGCCCTTCGTTTGGCCCACATTGTTAAAATTCTTAGATGAAGATACATGAATCAGATTCTTCACACTGCATTGATATGATTCTGTTAGCCTCTGACAAACTCTGGTTCAGTAATTTCTAAAGTGCTTGTAGCTTACAATGCAAGATGATTGACAGCCATTAAAGTGCTATACCTTGCCTTTTGAGAGAGGAAAAATGCATTACTGATGAGGATTGCAAAAATTAACTACGAAAATCATGGAACTAGCACTTGATTACTATTGGCTCAAACAATATTTCTTTTCATCACATTTAATCATGTGCTGAGACTGGAATTCCTGTCCCATTAAATAAGAGCGAGGGGACTATATAAAAACATCCATCTTTCCAGCATGAAAATTCAACTCTGCTTAGAGCTCTGCTGGTGTCTAAGTGGATTTATACAGACGACTCCAATGGCTCATCAGATCAGAACTGGTCTTTTATCCTTGTCTTCATGTTTCTGACCATGCCATCTATTTTACAGCCTTGTAAACGATTATTTCACTTCTACATCCAGCACAAAGGTTATTTTCTTTTTCTGGAGAAAATATTTTTGCTCCTCTCTCTCTTTCTCTTTGGTTTGTTTTTTTTTCTTCAAGCTGATGCATTGTTTTCAAGGGCTCTGGATAGCACATCACATAACAAACCCAGCTCATTATTATGCATCATCTACTGCTGCTTGCTGCAATGCAATATTTACACTTTGGCATTAAGGCAGGAGACGGCCCTCGTTATGCAGCACAGCCATCACTGATAGATCGACACAAGGTTTTTTTGGAAACGTGAAGAATTGAAAATGGTTCATCTGGGGATTGCAAGTGCAATGAATTCTTTATATCTAACAGTTGGCCTGCACTGCCCCAAAGGATATTAGATTTCTTAGGAACAAACGTGCTATGCTGAAATGTACTTAAAAAGCTTGATCTCAATGGCCTGCAGTGGCTGCCCCCCCATCATCACTGGCCTCTGCCAGACAAAGCTTCCTCTCCCTCTGTGCAACCCTTGCTCCCTGCCTTATACCTCCTGCTGGCTGCCTTACGTCTTCCGTGCTGGCATCACGCAGGCAGCAGGCAGGAGTGCTGAGGGGTAAGCGAGTACACCATTAGGAGCTGGAGGAGGTTGCTCCCAAGCCTGGATTTTATTGCCATGTCACTTGGATTGTTTTTACAGCTGGCAGGCCAGAGTGACCTTTGGCTGCCTCTTCTCATTTCTGTTGGCTTCTTCCCCATGAGTCCACATCAAATATGCTTTTCTTGCGGGCTTTTTAAAGGGCTGCTCTGCTATCGTTGCTGCTGCCTACAGAGCAGGAGGCTCAGTTTGGAAAATGGAGGGGGAAAAGAAGGAAAAGGAATGCTGAAGGGCACAACACTTACCAGGTCTTGCTGCTCTAAGGACATCAGGGCTGAGCTGGGTGCTAACTGGCATGGGACAGTAGCAATTCAAGGAGGCACAGAAAAGCACCACAGGTACCACCCATGCAAGGAGATGCTGTGGAGATAAGCGAGGATGTAATACCTGCTTTGCAGGAAGCACGAGGCAAAATCACCTTCCCATGCTAATGAGAGATATCTCTAACAGTTTCTCATTGAAGTTCCCAAAGCATGTTACCTATAAAAATTGAGCACCATGGAATCATTTTACCGTTTATAAGTATTAGTATCATCCCTATTTGTTTTGAAACAGATCAGTTGACTCATGTTATGACTCATGACTACTTACCACTTAACATCACCTAACCACTCGGCCATACTGGTTCTCCAGAAGTTGTTCCCCCTTTCTGTTTGCAAACTACCCCAGCATCTTTTCACTTTGTGTCCCCAAATCATCCCTACTTCTGTGTTAGAAGCTGATAACTGAAAAATCCTTCATAGGAGTAGGAAACAGGATAGAATATGGATTTCTTTTTAACACTTAGGCTCTAGCAAACCCTTTGTTTCTGCCAACTCGTTATGATTTTAGAGACCTGCTTACAGGTGAAAAGCAAACTGTGTGCATTGCAATAGCCTCCCCCACCATGACCCAAACTCAGACCCTGTATGCAGCAACACTGTGCCTCTCTCTGCCAACACGGCTTTTGTCATTCCCCTCATTTGAACAACAATAAGGAGAAGGTGGAGGAAAGAATAGAATGGGGGGGGGGGGGGGGGAGAGATGAAATCTGTCAGATAATTGGGACAATTTTTAATTAAACTCTGCATTTCACTAACTGCTATGCGCCGAGAGCTTTATTGCAGTGTTGCTGTGGTAATCTAACTTTGAGTGTCCTGATGTGTGATTAAAATCTTAGATTTAAATGTTTCATTAATAAAAAGAGGTGTTGTTTGGTCTTTTTTTCATGGACAGCCACCAAAACTACTGATCCTGAAGGCTGAGGGTTACATTGTCACCTCGGATTTTAGTCACTAAGGGGAGGGATGGGGAGCAGCAGCCATGCAGATGACTGCAAGCCCATGAGGGAGAGATATCCTTTTCCTAAGTCACAAATGCCTCCCCTCTTCTCCCCCCTGCCCTCTTCTCCCTCCTGCCCTCTTCTTCCCCCTGCCCCGAGTCTTCCCATTCCCTAAGGATGCTATACCAATCAGATATAGTAGCTTAAAAGGCCATAAAGGGAAAAAATGTCAGGTGTGAGCTGCTCTGCTCAGCATGACAGGAGTTCAGATAAGAACACAAAAAATACCACATGGGGTTAGACATAAGGTTCATTTAGCCTGCTAACCTTTGCCTGGCAACAGCAAGTACCAAACGCTTAAGATATGTATAGACTCGACCTTTCTTCTCTCACAGACCCTCCTCAGCTCTGATAACCACTACTTAAATGTGTCCTTGCAAATCTCCCCCAAATGGTGTTTTTTTCCTGGTAAAGACCTTCTGAACTAGGAGAGGAATATCTTTTCCTTTCTTTTTTCCCTGTAAGTGGCCACACTTTATCCTTTGAAGGAAAGATGATTGCTGCTTGTATTATGATGGAATGGGATCAAGGATTCAGGGCAGCCCAGTAGGCAAACAATGAAATAGAGGCATCCTAGCGTTAAGGCAAGGTGCTTTTTCCTGTCTTTTGTTCTTTCGGGCTCTTTTAAGAAAAAAAATTAGATGCAGGCCCTGATACATGTTTCTGTATAGAGATGGAGATCTGTCCTGACATGTCCTTCTCTTTTCCCAGTCAGCTGTCATAAAAGCTTCATCCTGAAAAGCTGGGATCAGATCGCCGTCTCTGATTCCCTCAACAAGGGGAATGAATGGAAAAAGAGTTGCTTGTATAGCTAAATTTCTGTCAGCCAGCAACCCTGAAATACTATTCCTTGGCTCTTCTTGTTTATTTCAATATCTTTCAGATACAGTTCTCAGTAAGTTACTTAGGAATATGATACAGTGGAAATATCTAGATTGGATATAAGGAGGAAATTCTTTCCTGTTAGGGTGATGAGGCACTGGAACAGGTTGCCCAGGGAGGCTGTGAATGCTCCATCCCTGGCGGTGTTCAAGGCCATGTTGGATGAAGCCTTGGGTGAGATGGTTTAGTGTGAGGTGTCCCTGCCCATGGCAGGGGGGTTGGAACTAGATGATCTTAAGGTCCTTTCCAACCCTAACTATTCTGTGATTCTATCTTATGTGTTAAATAATGGCAGGATGTAGCATTTAACTTATCACTCACAATGCTGGATTTCTTGATTGCTCCATCCAACAGTGGATGTTTCATTTAGTTCTTGGATTTCCCTTGTTTCAGGAAAAGAAATGAAAACTCAGAAGACAACTAACCATTTGTGTAACATTGGAGCAACACATAATTTCCTGACCTGCTGGGCAATTAGTTTATGCCCTGAAGTGTGATGCCTGATTACCATTCCTCTCAGACTTAGTTTGTGGTGTTAATGGCCATAAAATTATTGACTTTCTTATTAGATGCAGTCACAGAATTCGTCTCAATGATTTCCAGTTACAGCGAATTACCCAGATTGACCATATGTTGCATGGTCTGTTCCAAACTTGCTCTCTTTTGACTTCCCAGGACCATCCATGCATCAGGACTGTAACAGGAGGAGAGGATATTTACTCTTGTATAATTTTGAACAGCTCAAACATGCCAAGACTGCTTGCTTACAAACATTCACACTACTCTAACCTGTAGTTTATTTTAAAACCCTCTCTCATTTAAATACTGATGAGAACCACATTTTGCCTGGGCTTTCGGGGGGCTTGTTTTCTATATATTTATTTTCCAGATTTTCTCTATCCTGAATCGGACAAAACCTTGCGATGTACACACATACAGAAGAGAAGCTTTGGTAAACTCAACTACTTCATACTCTATCTCCTGTAAGTTTGGAGGAGGCAGAGATTAAAAGAAGTTTATTAGGAGATATAGCATTTTGTATTAGAGAAGTGGTTTATTAAAAAGACAGGAATATGACAGGTATTATTTTAACTTATCATTTGCTGTATTAGGTGATATTATTTTGAGAAATATCTTTCTAATACTGACCCCTGATTCTTTTTAATGAATTTTAGTCTAAATTTACAAATTTTAACAGTTACCTTATAATTTTGTAAGTGTACACATTATTCTCTGTCCTTAGTACCTTACCTCAAGATTTTTAACATAGTTAAATAATGCAGCGTCGAAGTCCTATAGCCAATGTGTCAACAGGGAAGTAAACAATTACGAGACAAGGACTGAATAAAGAAGAAAATTGATAACAGTTTCAATATGTCTGCATTTTTCTTCAGCAGGATTAGGGGAAAATGTTCTCAGAGTTAAGACATGAAAATTGGTCAGGTTTTTAAATCTCTCAGTGCTGGAGCGAGGAAGCAGGGTTAAGGTACTTTGGGTACCTTAATGCTTCAAGAAAAAGCTCCTGGCCTCAGCTTGCTATATTTAAGTTTATTATTGCCCAGAAAATAATAGTTTAAGGCTCCTACATACAAGTAAAACGGGTTTAACAAGAAGAAACATCAGGAACAGGGATATTTCCATCCTTGCATGAAAAAAACACAACAAAACCAACCAGACTTGATCATATGAACCAAGACTTCATACTCATCATTGCGACCTACCGACAGCAGAGTTGCATGTCCACCCAAAAGGGCACAACTGAATAATGGTCATGGTTCTGAAGAGACATTTTTCAATTGTGGGCAAGAATATTGCTTCAAGGATGAAAAAATCAGCATCTCAGTTCCCTTTTGTTCTAACAGTACTTTAGGTCCTATTTAGAACCTAGAGCAGGTCGAAAGAGGTGATCCTGCCCCTCTGCTCAGCTCTTGTGAGACCTCACCTGGAGCATTGTGTGCTGTGAGGGTGGTGAGGCACTGGCATGGGTTGCCCAGGGAGGCTGTGAGTGCTCCATCCCTGGTGGTGTTCAAGGCCAGTTTGGATGAAGCCTTGTGTGGGATGGTTTAGTGAGAGGTGTCCCTGCCCATGGCAGGGGGGTTGGAACTGGATGATCTTAAAG
Organism: Lathamus discolor; assembly: GCF_037157495.1. Classification (NCBI taxonomy): domain Eukaryota; kingdom Metazoa; phylum Chordata; class Aves; order Psittaciformes; family Psittacidae; genus Lathamus; species Lathamus discolor. The sequence continues at coordinate 1,924,812 of NC_088884.1, forward strand.
TCCTTTCCAACCCTAACTATTCTATGATTGTATGATGCTATTTTCCACTTCTTACAGGTGATTCTAATTATAGAATTATGAGTAGTTTGAAAAGGGACAGGGGAGAGGGGAGATTTGAGATGAAGGTGTTACTCTCATTGAAAAAAAGCTGTAGTGCAGCCAAAAGCATAAATTGTGGGAAATAGAAAGAGCCAGAAGAAAACTGGTCATGAACTTAAACAGTTGATGCATGTCTTCATATTTTTGCATCTGTGGTGTTCATACAGGCTGATTTCTCCGTTAGGACACTGTGATAGCACATATTTGATACTTGTTTAAAAATGTTCTTTAAAGATGAGATTTTCACATTATCCCCTGAGCAAAGGATTGAAAGGAGAGCACCCAATGTTCTGAGTTATTTGGCAAAATCAGTTTCCAATATCTGCTTTAAACAATACATGCCTGTCCTGGCTTCAAGTTTTCGGTCATTACTGAGGAAGAAATGATTCTTGGTCTCTGTTTGAAGACATGAAGCGCAAAAGGAAGATCTAGGATTTAGAGAATAAATGTATTATTAAAGACAACTGGCATATTTTTTTGCACTATACTACCAAAATATGTTTTCATATTTTAAATAGTCCGCATCCCCCTCTGCACAATGTGAATGACTTTATATATTTTAAAACATACGATTCCCCCCTCCCCATTGGTTATATTGCTAGATTCGATGTAGTTTAACTGTATTTTATCTGCCAGAGGTGGGAATTAAATAATTTCTCAGAGATCTAAGGGAAGCTGGAACTTCCTTTGCCTTCTTTTCTTTTTTGCATGTCTCAGAGTTTTGACATTTTCCCTAGTGACGGTTGCTATGCTATTCCTCAGCACATTGGCTGGTGATCCTTGCAATGCCTAAGGTGCTAAGGCATATTTTGTACAGAATATCATCTTTTTTTTAAAAAAAAAAAAAAGAAGGGTTTTTTGGAATGGAACCTCAGTTAGAATTTTTCCCCTAGAGACGGTGGCAAATCTGTGATCAGCACACAGCAGTCAAAGGCATACAAAGTTAATAGTGACCAGAGACATTTCGTACATGGTCCCACTGTCTTTCAGCATCAAGAGGGACACAAAATTTGCCAGGTTCAAGTAACTGCCTGATACATTAAAGCCATTCTCCCAGTTCTGGCAGATATCAATGGACGGCTGCAAGAAGAAGGAGAAATCTTTACATTTCCTAATAGCCAGGTGTGCTGCTTCTACAGGGATGGGGTGCGTGTGAGCATTGTGTTCCTAATCACTTGCAAAGCCAGTTTAACGCGTGACATCTGAGATCACAAAATCGTCTTACGCAAAGTATAAGTAAGAGAATTTATTTTCTCCTTGTCCAGTTCTGTTTAACGGCGAATTTCACTTGTACGTGCAAATAGCAAGACAAAAGAATCCCTTTTCACAGGTGGCCCCGTATCACTTGTCATCTGTCTTCTCTCCCAGCTCAACCTGTTTGCTGAGCACTTGAATTGCCTTTTGAAAAACAAAAAGCCCAGCACTGTTTGTCCTCGTGTTTGTGAACTCTGGCAGACTCAGGCCTCTGGGAGGAGTTGTCGGCAGGTAAAATTGACAGCAGGCTATAGCTGACTGCGTGTCTGCCGCAAGGAGCAGCTCCCAACAGGCCTGACACACGTTGTCACCCTTGTTGCACTAGCAATAAAGGATGCACAGGCTGGAGGAGTCGTAGAGATCTGTTCTGAGTATGCACCAAAGCTGACATATTGAGAGACCCGTGTTCGGTTAAAGCCCAGCACTGAGTTATATTCTTGAGTCAGGACGTGTGAAAAATTGATTTTTCGGAGTTGGCTGCCAAATTCGGGAAAACAGTGACAGTAGCAATAGAACAACAAACACAACAACAACAGAAATTGAGCTAGGTGTAAAACGTGGGGGAGGAGGAGAGTGGGAAGGGTTTATTGCTGGAATAAGAAATGTCATTTTGCTTGACCCATAATGAGAAGTTCTGTTACAAGCACTTGTAAAGAACAATAATAAAAAGAAAAGCAATCACCAAGGCAACCCCATCACCCATCATTTACTCTGAATCTTAGGAGTTAGTACATTTAACCCTGGCTGTTAGACATCCATCCTTGTGTCTAAGGAGGTCTGAACCTGTTTGTAACTTTGATGAGGCTGCTAAGCTCACATGGTTATATGTGATCCTGAGCATTCACAATTTCCTTGCCTCACATTGTTCCACAAAAGAGTACACAATCCAAATTTGCTAGTGTAGCTGGAAAAGAATCAAGCAGAAATCCAAAGTAGGAATTTCCACATACTGCTTATCTAGGGTTGGTTTTCATTGAGACAGGATGGGAAAGAAAATAACTTAATTTTTCTCATCCTTTTCAGTTTTTCATTTGCTATTTTTTCCACTGCTGTGATTGAACTTTTTTTTTCTTTAATCTGTACATGATTTATCCATATGTCTGGGGGTGGGTGACAAACCCCATTTCAAGTCAAATTCTTCAAACAACATATAAGAATATTAATTGCTGTAGCCAGCTTGTTTCAAGAACCCAGGCTCTGATAATCAGGTCCCCTCAGTTAATATCCCTGACTGATGAATGCCTCTGCCTGATGTTTAAATATACCCGTTGGGATCTCACACTGTTTAACATGCATATGAAAGCATGAAAATAATACCAGGGAAAGCCCCATCCTGAGAGGAGGGTAATGCATCAGTGTGGGCACTTTACTTGTATTCACATTAGGTGCTTTGTCACATTTTCCTGGGTGCCTCTTGTACTGGTTTTCCACTATTTGCAATGAATTGGGTGTAACATTTGAAACTGGGGCAGAGCATCACCTAAAGGTCTATTATGAACTGAGAAAAAAATTTACACTGCTCTATGTTGCATAGAAAGGTTCTGAAGGAGAAGTGATAAGAAATGTTATTTTGAGCAATCATGGAGTATTTCTTACCTTCTGTTCTTGATGGTTGGCTAATGCTTTACTACTTTTTTTATGCACAGGTGTTCTCACATTAGTTTCTAACCGTTGCTTTTATTTCTAATCTGAAAGAAGTTTAAATGGAGGAAAATGCAGATACAAAGACGATTTTTAGCAATCATACTATTAAGTTTATGTCGTATCTAAAATAAAAATATATCCTTATCATCTATTCTAGCAATATGGATTTTCTTACTTATTTCCATCACTATTTCAGTAATAAACATCATCCCATTATACTTTGGCATCCTTCAATATAATCTTCATGTTTTAGATACTAAAGAAAAAATCAAAACCAACAACCTACCGATTACAATTGACAGAAAACCTGCAAACCAGCACATCTGTTTCCATGAACACAGTAACTATCCAAAATGCATTACAAAAAATACATTATCCAGCCATGCCTTTGGACACCAATGTATTTACTTTGAGGAGAACACTCATGATACCTACCTAAATAATTAAAAGAACAATTTTATCCAACAAAGCATTTTTCCAGAGGATCGGGTTCTTTTGAAAGAAACATCCAAATGCATCACAAGAATTAGTTCCACAAGTCGTAGACACTATGTGTTATAGGCCATCCTGCCCTGGATACTGTGTGGGAAATTAATGAACAATATGATTAAATGACTTTTTAATTATACATTAAACTTCTATGGGAAGATCATATCTCCTCAGAACTCTTCCAACCATTCACAGTATGCAAATCACTAAACTCATCAGAAGAAAACTCCCTGTAGGCCAAAAACATGACAAAGGGATTTGTCTAAAGATCATAGCTGAGAAATAAGTTTAAACTTTACCAGAACATCTCCGTAAAACCAGAGTAAATATTCCTACAATGGACTCATAGAACTTCTGGCCTTTCATTTGTTTTTTTGCAGCACACACTATACAACGAAGTTTATCAAATGTCTTACTCACAAAACAGAAGTACAAGAATGAGCCATATAGGCAATAAATGATGGACAAAATGACCTCCGACTGGGAACTTTCTCCTACGAAATAGTTATGCAGTACTATTTCAATCCTGATTGCCACAAGAGATTTACAAAAGCCTTATAAAGCTAAATCTGAGAACTAAAACTCTTGACTTTGTTGGTTGCCAAAAACATGGATTTAGTCTTGATTTTGTGATACATTATAATGTACCATCTCTCACTGTATGTTCATCTACAAACATGCCTTCTATTCCTTAGAACCAATCATCTTTTCTAGAGTCATGACCTGATACTTATCTAACTAAGCTAATAATTTGTTTTCAGTTTTAATTCAGCTTTAAAACCCACTACTTCACTTTTGTGTTAAAGAACATGATTATTTTTTGTCTACTGTAATTAGTCTAATAAAAGTTTCTTATAACTCCACTATGATTAAAAAACAGTACACATTTTCCACTGCTTTTTTGAATTTTAATAACTGTTCTGAATAAGCATTTTGTCTTTTTATTAAATAAACTTTTTTTTATTTCAGCAAAGTAGTTCAACTGAAAAATTAAAAAACCTACTTACTGGAGCTCCTAATTCTACCTTTTTTTTTTCCAGATTTACCTGAAAGTCCATATCTTTCCATGTTTTCTTATACAGAAAGATAATTTTAGGAGGAAACTTTAACCAAAATCCATTTCAGTCATTTTTGTGTTCCAGTATTTCTTTATTAAAAAAGAAATCATGAAGACTTTAATGATTTCCTGGGACTACAGGATGCCTTAAAATAATTAAGAAATTATGTCCAAAAAGTCAGTGGCTGGTATGTAATTAAAGGTGATGATTAAGAGCAAGAATGTCTTTACTTTAGACATCTACAATATAAATGCCTCTAGCTGATCAAATCATCTTTGTCTCTTGTAAAGCCAGTGGAAGGAAATTTAGACCGTGATTCCTACCAATCACCTGCTTTAGGCAACTGCATTACACTACAGACATTTCTATATTTGTCTAGATGATTTTCACCCTAGACCCTGAACATTTTCAGATGCTTTAGATGCCAGCTGCCAATGCATCACTATTGCAGTAAAGAAGCTGTATAGAAGATGAACTAGACACCCTGTTGACAATGCTTCTCTATCCTAGGTATCCTGTAGCAAAGTCCCTGCTTTAAATCCAACAAGGTCACTTATTTGACTGGCACAGTGGTAAGACCAGCTCAAGCTGGGTGCCCCCTAGAAATTCCTAGGCAATTACACTTTTACAATCCATGTTTCCTACCATTCCCCTTCCCAATCCCTTCCCAGCTGTCACACAACAGTTCAGTCCAATAATAATAGTAGGATCTGATAACCTCTTCTCTGTTAGGTCTCTTCACTGTCTCTAGACTGAACATTTTTCCTGTTATCTGTAAGTTGAAGCTTCTGCGGATGGGGGTAGTGGTCTTTCTTGCCTCTTCATCTGCAAAACAGCTCTGGGGCCTCCTTCTACCTAAGTAGGTAAAAACTTCAGTGTATTTATGTGAAAGATCTTGCGACCTGAGGCTACCACACATCTAGCTACTAATGCAAAGTAAGTTACACTAAGCAACTAATTTCCTTTATTTCTTCACACACCATAGGAAGACACAGCAGTGCTTAGATTAGGTATTTACTTGTTGATAAGCTTTCAGTTTCTAACTCCACATTTTCTAAGACAGGCTGATTGCATGAGTTTTCATCCCCAGGATTTCCACATATGGTGTATAGACTAAATATCAAAGGTCTCTGAACTGTGAGTGATATTTACCCACAGTACACTTGTCATTAACAAGTAGCTAAGAAAAGATTGATCTAGGCTCTGACTTTAAGAAAAGATCTGTTGTGTGTGTACAACTTGTGTTACCAGCAGAAGTATTATCTTCGTGAAATGTTGGGGCTTCACGTTTAGAGCTATATACGTTATGTCGATCTTGCTTTCTTGGCTAAGTCATAGCAAATTGTTTCAGATTGACCAAATTTTTGTTGCTGCTATTCTGCTAATCATCACACTTTGTTCTGGATTACATGAATCATTGTATTAAATTGCAAATGTGCCAATCAGGGCTAAAACCTTAAGAGTTACTCCTAACAAAACAGATTCATTGATTCACATTCTAATAACTCATGTACCATCTGGGATTAAATGTAACGTCAGTTCTTGCCCATTTTTGTCTGATTCAGAGCAGTGATATGAAATTGAGTCACTCACTTCAAAAAGATGGATATCTCTGCATTTGGGTTAAATACTGGTGCCTCACCAGCCTTGCAGGGAAGACCTAATTCCTGATGAAGACCTCTTGCAATCTACATCATTTGCATTTGGAAACTCCTTTTAGGACCGTTTTATTGTATTTTTACCATGTTAAGCTTTAGGAAAACATAAGCCAGCTGCTCAGATAAAATAAACCACTTATTTCTGGGAGGATTTCTATTTGCCCCTCTTCACAGATATCCAACAGTCTTCTAAATTTCATAAGGAGTAAGCTTTCTGCTGTGAGGGTGCTGGGGCACTGGAACAGGTTGCCCAGGGAAGTTGTGAATGCCCTGTCCCTGGGTGTGTTTGGGGCCAGATTGGGCAGGTCCTGGAGCATACAGGTGTAGTGGAAGGTGTCCCTTCCACTAGTTCCAAGGGATTGGAACTGGATGATCTTGAGGTCTTTTGCAACCCAAAGCATTCCATTATTCCAGTATTAAAATCCCAGTGCCTTCTGCAAACTATATGTTAATTAAGAGTAACAATGTCCTGGTTTCATCTGTAACAGTGATTTTTCTCCTTTCTAGTAGCTGGTGCAGTGCTGTGTTTTCGACTTTAGTCTGAGAACAATGCTGATAGCATGCCGATGTTTCAGTTGTTGCTGAGCAGTGCTTACCCATACCAAGGATTTTTCAGTCTCTTGTGCCCTGCCACTGAAGAGAGGCACAGGAAGCCAGGAGGAAGCAGACACAGGACACCTGATCCAATCTAGCCAAAAGGGTATTCCATACCACAGCATGTCATGCCTAATATATAAACTGGGGGGAGTTGCCTGGAAGGCACTAATCACTGCTTGGGTCAGGCTGGGTATCAGTCAATGTGTGGTGAACGATTGTATTGTGCATCACTGCTGGTTGTTGTTGTTTTATCCCTTTCCATTTTAGTTTTATATTCTCTTCCTTTGTTATTTCCCTAATCATTATTATTGCTACTGGTAGTAGTATTATATCATACTTTATTTATTAAATTGTTCTTATCCCAACTTGTGAGGTTTACATTCTTTCTATTCTCCTCCCCATCCTGCCTGGAGGAGGTAAGAATGGGCTGTGGGCAAATGGCTGCATAATGCTGTGTTACCATCTGGGTTTAAACCGTGGCAAGCAGTGAGTCCTTGATCCTTCTGCATCAGTCACACACTTGTAGTTTGTTAGTACATGAGGGTTTTGGTCTCTGATCCATCTCCACTAAATGGTTTTCACAAGAGGGTACATTTCCACAGCATCTCAGAATACCTGTAAAATTAGTGCTGGGAAACCACTGTTGGCACGGTTTCCATTCCAAGTTATCACAGAGATCTCAGTGTGATCTAAGATGTGTCCTTCCTTTTCACAAACATCTTCCTGTTCACAGAGATGACACCACCTCACAATTTGTTTCAGAAACACTGCAGGAAACCATTTGAATGCTTACAGAAAATATCTCCCCCCCCCCAAGAAAAAAAAGTCTCCATTTGATGCAAATTTGTATGTTTGCAAGACCATTCAGCAAATATGAGACACCAACATTATTTTGCTAAACCAGACTAGGAGCACCAACAAACTCAGCCATACCCTCTGCTGCCTCCTGGCTCCCAACACACTTGCACTGAACCTAATTCTCTTTGGCCCAAGATCTGCATAACCCACAGAGGAGAGGGCAGGTCTGTGTCCTCAGTCTCCCCTGTTGTCCACCATTAACACTTACCTGTTCTGTTAAAGGATTATGTTGTCTTGGTGGAAATCAGGCACTTGAACAACGTACACTTTCTGTCAGAAACTGAGATATTAAATGTGTGGTTTCAGTTTTTTCTTCTAAGGTTGCATTTCTTTGTTCTTTGCACTCCACAAACTCCCTATGCGTTCAGCCAGGAATTTATAAAAGCAAGAAGAAAGTAGCCTAGCTCCTCAAATTATGTAGTTTTGCAGGTGTGCGTATGAGAATAGAAATAATTAAAAAATTATATATATATGAAAAAAAACCTACCGCAGATACAGCTTAGAATATTTTAAAAGAAATACGAGTTAGTAAGAAACACACCACAATTTCTGATTTTATTGCATAAGAACAAAATGATGACTTTTCCTTGTCTAGCAGGTGGCAACAGCTTGTTGAATACTTAAATGGATTGGATATAAAGATATGGCTGCACATTATTATCTTTCATCACTGTCATATTAAAGCCTAGAAGATTTCATTCACTATTAAAAAATACATTGGTAGATGACATTTAATTTCAGAATAGGTTCATACATTCAAAATTATCCTTGGCCCCCCAGTGTTAATACCCCTCCAGTGATAATTTCCAGTTTGTGCGGTTTCAAAATCAGTGGAAGATGGAAGGATTCAAACTTCCAAGGATGCCAATCATTTAAGCAACCCTTTCCCCTGTTTGTAACATCCACTGTAAGAGCAGAGGCTGCAGGCTTTTTGTTTCATGACATACAGCTGAAATAGAGCACTCCTTAGTATATTACTTATGCAGCTTGATATTTGTCTGGCATGATTATTTTTTCCTTCTGCTAAAAATAATTTAATCACACATTGAAGCCATGAAAATTCCATTGCTTTTGCAGACTAGATGCTCCAGATTTATAACCTACTTACCTCACATGGGTTTGTTTTGAGATGTTGAGATTGGCTTTATTTATTATACAGTCTATAAAGTAAAATTATTCTAAATCACTCCTGTGGAACCACGAAAATGAAACCTCGGATAGGCAAGAGGATTTTTATGTCTTTTAATTAGAGCTTATGTTGAAACTTCAAATACAATGGCAAAATGTTCAGTGAACGGCCTTTTCTTAACCTGACTACAAAGGACAGAACCTCAGCTTAGAGACGTCACAGCTTTTGAGTAGTTTTAAATGATAATATCAATACTCAAAACCCTTTGCTCTTACTTAGCCAGGAGCACTGTATAGGAAACCTATTGCTGTATCCCCATTTTACTAGGGCAAGTTATGAGGAGGTGTTTGGATTGTTGTATTTACCTCCTTCCTACAGCTGCTTGGGCGCAACATAGTCGTGTTGTCAACCTAAGGTCAGGCAATGATTACAAGTGGCTAAAATGAGTCCTCATGCTTCAAGATTTCTGTCATGATTCAGAAAGTTTGCTCCACCTCATACACAATTAGCTCACAGTGTTTGGATTTCTTTCCCTGAAGTATCGGATAATCCGTTCTCTGTGCTTGCAGCCAGCTGGGTGTAGCTGTTACCTATTTTCTCTCCTGTTCTCTTCCTGTGGCACATGATTTAGTTTTCTGAAGACTGGAAAGCTTCATTTTCACTGAAGTCTTTGGTCTTAAGACACTTCATGCATGTGAAACATAATGGGTTATGATAAGCAAGCAGACTAGATGATCTAATGGCACTTTCTGGCCATAAACTCTAGGAAATTATTACATCTATGAAATTGTACAACATAAAATACAGGATAATGTTAAGCCAATGGGAGTGGTGGAAATTAAGAATTGTGAGTTTTAGACCCCACATAGGTGGTTTCATCAAACTCCAAGCACCGGAATCCCCCTCAGGCAGTATCATTACATAGGATAAGAAAAAAAAGAGGAAGAAGCTTTAGGGCCACTTGACCAGCATCTCCGCATATTTGGTTAAGTGCACACACTAAAACTAATCTTCAAGGAATTAAATGCCTCAGAGTCAATTCAGCAAACTAAGTAAATCCTGTCTCACAGAACACCTGCAATTCAGTGGGAAGGAAATGTTCTCAACAGTGCTTCAATAAGCTTATGTATGCAAATTTAACTTGACATACAGATGGGTACCAATACTGCAATTTTTGTTTCAACTGTTAGGGACTGTAGAGTTTTTGGCAAAATGGGGAAAAAACTCACTTTTGAAACTTGGCAAATTTTAATATTTAAAGCAAGCATCTCATATAGTTTAATCAAAATCCTTTAAAGTATATTTCCCAGTTACTTCAGTGCAAACAGTTATCTTAGATCCAGATATATGCTAATATTTATTTGGTTGGTTTTTTATGTATTTATTTTCTTACTATTAATTGAAGACAGCATCTCATAGTAATTGTTGACACCTCCCAGGAAGTTTGGTATCACATACAGTGGAAAACCAATCATAAATAAGCCTTGAATCTCATCAAATTGAAAATTCATGGAATTTGCCCTCGTCAGGTTTGTTTTAGTCTGTTCTCAATGTCAGACCCCTCTCTTTCTCCTCTACCAAATATCCTGACACAGAACCTTCTTACATGCTTGTCCTGATCCCAAAACATGTTGTAGTTCTTCAAACTAACTTGCCACTTAAATTTTCATGCATTATGTTCATAAAATTCAGAGCACAAAATACAGAGATATTGTTGTATTAATCCCAGAATTTCAGTAACCATAAATCTCAAGGAGCAGATGCACTCTATGGAAGATGCCACACATGTGGTGCCTTGACCTAGATGACCGGTAGATTGCCATGGCTCCTTTCTAGTCTGGCTTTACAAGATTTTTCCCCAAACAAGCAGGTGATGAAATGGTCTTTACATGATTCTCACTCCTGGCTGCACGCTAAAGGCACATCTGGACACCGAGATTGACAGAACTGGCAAAACCAGTATGAGGTGATCCTGCCCCTCTACTCTGCTCTTGTGAGACCTCACCTAGAGTATTGTGTGCAGTTCTGGTGTCCTCAACATAAAAAGGACATGGAACTGCTGGAACAAGTCCAGAGGAGGGCCACGAGGATGATCAGGGACTGGAGCACCTCCCGTATGAAGACAGGCTGAGGAAGTTGGGGCTGTTCAGCCTGGAGAAGAGAAGGCTGCATGGAGACCTCATAGCAGCCTTCCAGTATCTGAAGGGGGCCTATAGGGATGCTGGGGAGGGACTCTTCGTCAGGGACTGTAGTGACAGGACAAGGGGTAACGGGTTAAAACTGAAACAGGGGAAGTTTAGATTGGATCTAAGGAGGAAATTCTTTCCTGTTAGGGTGGTGAGGCACTGGAATGGGTTGCCCAGGGAGGTTGTGAGTGCTCCATCCCTGGCAGTGTTCAAGGCCAGGTTGGATGAAGCCTTGTGTTCGATGGTTTAGTGAGAGGTGTCCCTGTCCATGGCAGGGGGGTTGGAACTGGATGATCTTGAGGTCCCTTCCAACCCTAACCATTCTATGATTCTATGATTCTATGAAGGGCTGCATTCTGGTTCAGTATGCATATTGGGATTCACATACAAACCCAGGGAGAATCTTTCTCAAAAGAGTTCATGTTTTAAGAAGAAAATGTCAGGGCTTTAAAGTTCCTCCCAGGGCCATGTATGTACATGACAAAGAAAAATCTGGTCTCTGGACTCCCAAGTCATGGCTCTCCTGCATATGCTCATTTTCATTACAGTAATCTTCTACTATGGAAGATGTCTTCGTCATAAACAAGAACATACAGGATGAGGCTATCCCAGCATGCATCTGCATGCATGAAAACTTGCACATTGAGTGTCTTGCTGTTGATAAGATCAAAGGCAGCTTTTCTCTGCAGATGCATATTTAATGAAAGCAAATATATACCTGAAACCTAAAAATCTTACAGGTGAAGTTTCTGGGACTGTAGTTCAAAAGGTTTTTGACTGAAAGTTTATTAGAAATATGCTGGCAATAATTTTTAAATCCTAACTCCATGTGATGTTGTCTCTCCCCTGATGAAAGAGATAGAATAATTAAATAAGATTTACATTTATTAAAGCATATATTAAATAACAACAATAATAATAATAATTGAATTAGAATATATAAAACAAGTGATGCCCAATGTAATTGTAGCACCCGTGGCTAGCTTTCCCTCTAATTTATATACTGAGCATGAGTTCAAATGGTATGGAATACCCCTTGGATCAGTTTGAGTCAGGTGTCCTGGCTGTGTTCCCTCCCCACGCGTTGTACTCCCCTGCTTCTTTGATGGTGGGGTGAGGTGAGAAAGTCGGTCCTTGACTTAGTGTAAACACCACTTAGCACAACTAAAACAGTGGTGTGTTATCAGCATTATTCTCCCACAAAAGCCAAAGCACAGCATTGTACCAGCTACCAGGAAGAAAATTAACCCTATCCCAGCTGAAACCAAGGCACATGCATAGTGGAAATATCTTGTCTGATTGTTTTTAATGTGGACAAAATTCCTAAATTCATTTAAACTCAATTTTTTTCCCCCAATATCTTTTCTGCCTTCCACCTGCAACAATCAAGACAACTTACATGCCTTAGAGAAACTGAATTTACTGCATTACTTCAGAAGTGTTTTTTCTGGCTGTCCGTATGAAACTGGAGAAGGCAGAGCCTGGAGTGGGAAGAAGGTCTGAACTCTGAAACAGACCATGAAGGCACTTCAGAATAAAAGAAGGTGCCCTGTTCACTGCTTAAGTGACAAATTCAGGATTAATATTCTAGTTCAATTTTGTCCTCTGCTACGTAACCTTGAGGAAAATCACTGAGGAGACTTCATACCCCAGTCCCTGTCTCTAAAGGGAATAATAACAGTGACAATAGCAAGAAAATCTTTATTGGGAAGATAAATATGTGATAAGGTGGAAATGTTTTGGTGATATGATAATAGAGGTCACATAAGTAGCTTAGATGAATAATGTACTCAAACCTGCAGTTGACTGAAAGTCTTGGCCCCTGGGCTTGACTTTTAGAATCAGCAATGGTTACTCTTTCTACTATTGTTATAATTGCCTTTGATAACTTTAGATCTCTCTGCATGTTCTAGCAATTTGTACCGCATGTGAAAACTCTAACTATGGGCTTGGCATTTTAGTTTGAAGTTATGTATTCAACAGTGACTGTTTAAACAGATCTGAGCAATTTCTGGCTGCACTTTATTTAAGATTACTTGTTTTCCTGGTAAGAATGCTAAAATTAAATTTTCAAAGACTGGACTAAACTGCCTGTGGGTACCAAAGAAATCATGAATAAAAACACTGAAACAGTGACCTTGTTCTGTGGTGAGCTTCATTTCCACCTAATGCTGGCTCTATAGATAGATGCTAATAAAGGACTTACCCTGGTAGATGCTCCTTATCTACTTCTCTTAAAGGGAGTTATAATAGGACTTTCTGGCAAAGTCTGATGACTTGATCTTACATCCATGACTTTTTCTTCTTCTTCATGTAATATAGCCATCCTCTTTCAATGAGAATTTGTATCTTCACATTAACTCATTAACTACACTTGTAAACTGTCACTGAAGCTAACCGATCTTACGGGAATCTGGACACAATGTTGGCTTTTACTGGTAAAATGTGATTCCAAAGGTAATTGGCTCCTATATATCTGTGTGACACTTTCTTGGCACTAGCTTCTGAATTGCCTTCCCCTCTTCCACTCCTCCTCAATATGTTTTAGTATTGGAGCCAATAGCCTGGTGGCCATTCAGAGGTTATACTTGGCAGATTTAGGACACAGATGCTGGGTTGCAATATTCAAGGGTTTGCAAGAGTTTTTATACACCAAGCTCTCTGAGTGGCTCAGTCTCTAGGACCATGTGGCAATTACAAAATCACCTTAAAATATAATGAGAATTAACTTGTTCATGAGCTAACTCAGCTCATCAGTTTCTTTTGATTTATTTTTATCTTGAAGGAATTAGGTTCTCTCACCTTCAGGATTCTGTTTTCCAAACCTTCTGCCCAAGATAAGCTGATGATGAATTATGTAACTCTTTTAATGATAGGGTGCCTTGAAGACCACCCACCTGAGCCCCTATGCAATCATTGAGACATATTACCACTTCTGCACCCTACTACAAATAATCCAAAGTGTAAAAGAAAACAACATACCAGGTGGCTCAAGTGGGAAGTGGGGGTAACAAAATGGTGTAATGCTGTCAATTCTTCAACAGTCAAAAACAGCAATCACAGCCCACAAAATGCAGGCAAATATAGTCATAGTCTCCTCCATGAGAAACAGAGTGGGGGTCCCTGGAGAAAGTTCTACTTCAGGTAGTGGACTTGGCAATAAAGGGGTTTATACCATGGAAGATGCGACAGCATGATGCTGGCATCAGCTTCAGTTAGATGAGTTTTTAAAGAGATTCTCAATGCAAAATAAATATGAATACATCAGCCTCTAAAGTGTCTGTGAGCAGGGGGCAAACTCTTCATAATACAGGTAAAAAACTGAGGCCTTGTAAGAAGAGATCATTTTTAGATGTTGTGCTTTGCCCAAGCTCAAGCAAAACAATAACTTTAGAAAATACATAGAGAATGTGAAAGACTCTTTACCACTCGCTCTTTTTTCCTCTTTGCCACTCATTCTTCTTTCATTCTTTTTAACAAAGGAATTTTTCAACACAGAAGGATTTGTCAACACAGAAAATTACTGAAAAAGGATTAATTTTGGGGGAGTTGCTTTATTACTGGCAGTACCAATTGTCACCTCCATTTGGACTCAGCAGAGAAACAGAAATGCAATTTTCAGCTCTGGTTCCAGTGAAGTCAGAGGCATTGAGGGATGTCCACCACTTCTGAAACTTTTGCCTTCAGCTCTAAATGAATTTATTCATCAGAGGCAACAATGTACAACTCTTTGCCAGAATATAAAACAAGCCAAAATCCACATTCTTTGCTCTTTGTATGTTGGCTAAAGAGAAAACTGTCAGAAAGCTTTGTATTTTTGGAAGTTCCATATGCAATTAACACAAGGTATTCAATAATCAATAAGCACATCTAAAAGCTTAATCAAGATGACTATTTTGGAATGGCTTTACAATCTGTGCATGGAGTAATCTCTTTGTTTTCTGCTCTACTGACCAGAAGTTCTTCAGCTTGTTAAGGGTTGAATAAGTTTAACAACAAAGAGTGAGTCCAAAAGTATAGACAAAGCTGTAAGAAGAAAAAAACAGAATTAAGGGAATTCAGACAATACTGTGCAAAGTGAACAAATGTTAGCCTGTCTAATGACTTTGTTAAGGATGAATGCATATATGCATATATTCATATAAATATCTCAAGGGCAGGTGCCAAGAGAATGGTGCCAGACTCCTTCCATGGAGCCCAGCAATAGGATGAGGAGCAATGGCCACAAACTAAAACACAGCAAATTCCACCTCAACATGAGGAAGAACTTTGCATTGAGGGTGGCAACATAAAGAATTTCTGCCTGGGGTGGGTCACGGATTCTCCCTATCTGGAGACATTCAAAACCCAGGTGGATGTGCTCCTGTGTAACCTGCTCTAGGTGACCCTGCCTTGGCAGGGGGATGGCCTGGATGATCTCTAGAGGTCCCTTCTAACACTGATGGCTCTGTGATTCTGTGAATTTTAGTGTAAAGGAATAGTCTTACAAGGAATAATGCAAATTCATATTTAGCATAGAGGCAGACCAAAACTGTGTGTTTGTGTGTGTGTGCAGGCGCACACGCATGCATGGGTGTCTGTTCCCACTGTAGAAGCTTTATTTTGTTCTGGAAACAAAAATAGCAGTGTGACTTAACTGTCTCACTTTGCTTTGCAATTGGATGTTTATGAATAGAATAACTGTGGCAGCAAATATGTCATGAGCAATCAATAAGTTGTCATATATTTGTATAAAATATTCATCAGATAACTTAAAATGGAACAAATTCATAAAGCATGTTGTATCAACTTTGCTTACACCGAGCGCTGTAGGAAGCATTAGTTCCATTGGCATCCATAAAAATTCTCACATTTGAGCAAAGTCTGGTCTGGGAAGATTTTGTTCCTTTTTTATTTCCTTCCTTTTCCATAAAAAAAAAAAAAAAGAAGTAGGCAATTAGGTAAATAAATACAGCAGCAATTTCCTCTTGATAATAATGGATCCTAAACTACCAGAAAATCTTACCTAGGAACACAATGGGCTTCCCACCACTGAAAGATATTAAATCACATTCTTATGCATTGTAAAAGAGTTGTTTGATGCAAAAATGATTGAGCGAGAAGCTCTTTTTGTTTTCCTGTGCTTATGAAAGAAGTTAGACTGCAATTTTCTTTTCTGGCCCTAGAATTTACGAATCTATGATACTTAAGGTGTGTTTGCAGATGATTTCTACAAAAGAAGTGGAAATAGATTAATGATGTCCATTGTTAGCTGAGTGGAATTTGTTTGCTTCATACCATTCACTGTATACCCTCTATAGATACCTATAGATACAGCGTGTACCAAACATATGGAATATTTAAATGCAGGTCTAATTTAAGTGAACATAACCTTTTGATCTAAAAGATAAACAATCTAACAATAGGAAAAATTGCAATCTGGCGAGACATATTTCAGTTATTTTGCAGTAATTGGCTTGGCAGCAGCTTCAGTCACAGATTTCTGTTTCACAGATTGTCCCCAAATGAATAAAAGGTTTGCTTTGAAATATAATTAATACTGCGTTCAGCTGCAAGACTTTCTCAGGTTGTCAAAGGAATTTGAAGAAGGTAGTTACAAAGAAAGGAAGCAAAAAGAACAGGATGAAATAGCTAAACCAAACCCAAAAATGAGCTGAAGGACAGCAGGAAAAAAATACAAAGTGGCCTGAAATAAATGACAAAAGTCTTTCAGGCATTCAATTTTTATCAGATTAGCCATCAACAAATAATGTTCATGAACTACACAGACACAAGATGAAGTATGATGGTGAACAATTGGGCTGTGTAGTGTGTGTACAGGAAAATCCTACTTTTCCGCTGCTAGAATCATAAATATCTGCTCCACATACACATTCATTTTACTTTAAAGTTATGTATAGGTGTTTAAGGTTCAGAAAGACTGTTTTGGGGTATCTCTAACTGACACAGAGGACAGTGTGCAGCAGAAATAGTAAAGTGGGGAGATTGTGATCCTTTTCACAATAAAGGAGTTACTGAGACCCTGAGTTCTCAGCCAGCATGTACTGCATTTGTTTTCCCACATGTTCTTCAGCATAAGGCGGGAGATACAAATCCTTGTTGGAAGTGAAATGAAACCAGGAATGTGGTATGTGGGGCAAGGCGGTGGTATCCAACAGCATCACTGGAGCAGGGGCTGATGGCCTCAAGCTGTAGGCCATTGGGAGGGGTGGTAAGAGACCCCTGTAGGGGTGGCAAGGGTCATTAATGCCTTCAGAGCTCTGACATAACCCTTTTTTCCTCTTAAGACCACCTGTGTGACTACTGAGAGAAGGTGGGTCCTGGTATTTTGGGTGCCAAAATCCCATGGCCAACTAAACACCAAATCTACGTAGAAATGTTTGTAAAACTTGAATCGTAGAATCACAGAATGGTTTGATCACAGTGCATTTCCACCGTTGCCAGTGAAGAAGCTTCAAGGCTCAGCTTATCCACTGATATATCAGACGGAGCATCTCTTTTGATCAATAAATAAAATGGACCCTTGGAAACTTCAGACTTCTAGAAATTTAAGGTCGAATAAGAAGGAAGAGACTGTTTGATGTGTGTTGTCTTTTTGGGTTCTGAAGAAAAGTGAACTCATTTTAGATATTTAGTGAGCTTTGTTTTATCCCAGGTGGCTGTGGGGAGCAAAAGTGTTTCAGATACCCACACAGGAGGATATTTAATAGTCAAAATAGACAATAAACACTGGGTGCTTTACTGGCCACCTTGAATAGATTTTTTCTTAAAGATTGGAGTAAAACATTTAAATATCACTTGCTTCATTTCCAGGCAGTTTCCATTTATCTAGTTCAGGTTACCCAATGGGGAAGACAGCATAGTTTTGTGACAGAGTGTCTGCATCGAAAAGGAGCTTGTTCACCAGGAATTTGATGTCAGAGATGATTCTCAGTGAATTCCACATATTAGCTAGACTCCCTTTTTGTACAGACAATTATTAGTGAATTTATTGCCTACGGTATTTTGTCCAGCAGAGTTTTGGGAGCATGAGGGTATAACTGCAGTCTGTGTGCTTCAAGCTAGCTTCACAGAGGGGTAAGGATTAGCAAGAATCTGGTGCTTAGCGAGACAGGTGGATGTACGAAATGAAGCTGTTTGCAAAGGATACTGTGAAAGAGTAGAGAGAAGGGGGAGACTGAAGATACGGCTTAGTGTATATCCTAAATCTGGCTGGAAGATGGGCTTTGAACAAGCTGTTATTTTCCACATGGGAGTAGCATTGCTACAGTAAAATGCCAGATTTCATCCATCATAATGTCATGGCTCATATTAAAATGTCTAGAGGGACCTGAGGGAGGGATGGGCAAAAGACATCAAATCAATTTTCAAGCAATTGCTACGGTTTTCAGAACCGAAGTCCTATGTGATGGTGTTATGGTTGCACAAAGGGAGGCTATAAATAAGGTCCATATATCAAGAGAGGAAGTAATGTAGAAAAAGGCAGTTGATTTGACTTTTGCACAAGGCTGAACATACGGTAAAGTGCAACCAGGTTATCGTTCCATATATTCTTCACAGAGATAAGCACCAAATCTATATTTATGAGAAATTAGCACAGCAAGCGCAGTCGTAAAAGTGACAACTCTGGAGTTTATAAAAAAAAATAAAATAAAAATAAAAAAGGTTATAAAGTTATCTTACATTTGTTTAAATTAGCTTTTACTTACCATATGCAAGTCAAGCACCATTATATAGCTAGTTACTTCTGGAAGCTTGAACGTTAAACTTTTGCAGGCATGGGTATTTTTTACAAGATGCTTTTAAATGCAAAGAATGGAAAATTAGCCCCAGGATAGTCCTGCATTAAAAGCAAGTAAGACTTTAAAAGTTTAATAGTCTACATAAATAAGCATAAACAGATTTATTATAAGCTTGTCAAGACAACAAATAGTATGCATACCACAGCACGCATGGGGCAATGTTTGTACAAGATCACCAAGCAGGTGGCTTAGAAGCAAATGGATGTACCTAATGGCTTAATATTTCTGGATGCTGCACCTACTTAGCTACTCCTCTGTTTCCAGGTCTTTTTCCTGGAAAAAGACCAATATATATGAAGACATATTCAAGGCATCTCAGTGCCTTCATATTCCATCTGGAAACAGAAGGTTCCAGGGAGTTGCTTATGAAGGGTCTTAAAAAAAATACCTGCTTCTCAGGTACGTGCCTATGGATATTTACCTCCTTTGTGAGCCACACAGAAGGAAGTGAAATGAAAACATCTATGAAAGCAGGCCTACAATGTGGTTTTGTCTTAAATGGTCGCTACGGTTGACATTATTGACCTGAAACAAACACTGAAGAATTTCGCTTGTTAATGTGTAGTTTTAATCTTAGGCAAACAAACATCAAGATTTGCTACCCAGCAGCTGTTTACATCTTGTATAAAGTTAGCAGCTGGCCTCAATCCTAGCCAAAGTGGACATATGGCTGAATAAAAAAACTACAATACTTAACATTAATTGACATACTTGTTGGCAATAGAGCTGGATGCATAATTCAGGTTATTTTGTGTTTGGTAGCCAAACTTCACAAAAAAGTAGTGAGATCTCCGGCAGTACAATGTTTCAGAAAAGAAAAAAAAAGAATACAAAATGATTTCTCCTCAAGTGTTCCATTAATACCAACATAGAAATGTATTTATTTTCTTTCCAAGGTTAGTTGATGTTATGACTTGATCTTATTTCTTTCAGTGTAGATGATTTATTTAAGTACAAGATACTGCTCCAAAATATGAAGTCAGCTAGTTCTGCTTAAAGGAATGATGTTCATTTTTAAATAGTGAAACAAAATACTATGACATTCTCAAAGCACTTCCTTCATTTTTCATTTTCTTCTTGTGTGAAAATAATTACTGATTTTGTCTCAGTTTTTAAAGCTTTTTTTTCCATAAATTTACTGTTCACTAGGAAAAAAACAAGCAAACAAAAAAAAAAGATTGTCCAGGTCTCATTGTTACCTCCAAAAATGGCAAATGTACATGAAGACCAAAGCAAATTCAGTCTAACCTCCGTGTGAGGGCCAGCTATACCCAATAGCCACTGGAGACTGATGATTTCCTCCCTTTGGTTATGGTTTTGTTTTTTTTTTTTTGTCAGATCAGGACCTCGAATGTGTAAATTATTTTGATGGTTTACTCTTTCTTTCAGCATAGACCTCATAATGATATCTATAAATGGTTCCAGTATAAAGTATCTGCTCTTTCCATCATGGTCTTTTGGTCAGTGTCCATTCTGAACCTGTGCTTGCTGTGGTCAATAATGGGTTCCTTATAACAAAGCAAGCAGTTGTACGGCAGTTGAAAAACATACCTGTTTCTTTTGGTGAGTGGTAAAAACCACTCTCTACAACCTTACCTACGGTATCTACCCTTGTTTCTGCAGAAATATTGGTTAAATGAAAATCTATCTTAGCCTGCAAACAGCAGAAAAGGAGGATTGTACATTATGGACTATGACCTACTCTACACACTCAGTGTAATTAATCTGTCTGACATAGATTTTTACACTTTCTGAAAGCATTAGACCAAGTACACTCTTGCTATGCTCTGCATGCACAAGCAGTTCTTTGTTTACAATGAAGCTCCTCAAAGGTTTGAATTATGGGCAGAATATCTAGTGATGGCAACCCATACCTGGACACCATCTTTCTCATGGTGTCCTCACTTCCTCATTATCCCATGACCTCACAGCCTATGACAAAGAATGAGATCCAGAGTGCTCAGAGATGATGTGCCATCAGGCACAGGATAGACCAGAACTTTTTGTCGGAAGAATGTTCCCAGTCTGGAACCCTCTCATACAGAGCATGGAAAAAACACAGAACCAGGAAGTCAACAAACCTTGAAGAAATGCACTATTAAATCTAACAGTTCAATTTATCTGCACTGATAAATAGCCTAAACCATCAGTACCTCTGCTACAGGGAAAGCTGGCTTTATTGTCAATGGAGACACTGGTTTTGTTCAGCCTCAGAAACCCTTCCTTCATATAAGCAACGTACAGAATAGCATTATCTGCCTATTGACTTCCAAACAGCAAGTTGAGTAAGGCAGGTTGACTCAGTTGCATCTTTACATAAAACATTAATTCAGAGCCGGTTAAAAGCAAACAATATTTTAACATAGAAGAACTTCAGCTAGGGCGGTGGCAATGAGATTTTTGTTTGGTTTGAGCTGGGGTTTTTGTTTCTTTGTTTTCTGTCAAGTGTGAACATACAGATGCACTGCAGGAAACCAGAGATTATTGTTTTTTCTTATGTTACTCTGACCTCGGGCCAGTAGCTTGATCTCTCTCTCAATGCATATGCTCTCTCCATTTTAAAACTATTAGTTAATGATGTTTTTGTAGAGAATTGTTCTGCGATATCTATGAATGAAAAGGTTGCAACCCCATGTGGAAGCATCACATGGTAAAACAGTAAGAGCCAACAGTGTCCTATGAGGTTTTTTTACTTGCTGTGGAGCAAAAGAATATTTTATCGTATTGCAGTGATGGATTAACTAATCAGTTTTGTTAGCTGTGCGACAGAACTTGGTTTCAGGAGATGGCTACCTCCACTGTTTATTCACTTTAGTAATGAAGTCCTTTTCTAAGATTATTTTGTATGTTTTCTCCACTTACAATCCTTCTCTGATTTTGCACCATTAATAGAAGTAATGCTACTGATTATCCAGGTCTTAATTAAATAAGTGCATTACCTGATGCTTCTGTGTAAGCCTGTTAGCATAGTATATCAAATTCAGTTCAGGTACTTGAACATGCCTGCTGTCCTCCAGCTACCATTCCAAAAGGTCACAGGTCTCCCTTAGGTCCTGCATTGTATCTGTCAGGTCTGTACAGATGTCATGGATACCCCCCGGCATCTCAAATAACACCAGATGTCTATTCATGTGTAAGGGAATTCATCTCTAAGGACCGGCTGCAGCTCCAGTTTCAGATAAGGTGTCTACTATGTAGTATTAACAAACTGGGTTTCTAACCTCCCATTTTTGTCTACAGAACCTATAAAGCTCTTCAGCTCATCAAACGTAGGTTCCTACTACAGGGACCAGATGAATAGTTATCACCGTTGAGCTCAATCTAGCTGACCACATAGGCATTTAGTATTATTTAAGATGCTTGAGTGCATTTGAGAGCTCCTCAAGAGGTGTGTACATATATGCACATGACATATGCAGCAGCTGGTACCCAGGTGGGATGCCCTATGGTATCCCAGGTGGCAGTACATGTCTAAATATGGATAACTGATTCAAAACCTTCTGGTTGTATTGAAAAAGGACTTGATTTAGGTGCTAGAATGGGTATCTACTGTCACTTAACACGGCAATCCCTTGATATACATAGGGCTGGCAGATGTGACATAGACCTCCAGAAAACTAAGGCCACTTTTAAGCTGGAGATGGATGTCAAGATGACCTGAGCTACCTACAGTGTCATTAAATGTGTTAGCTGAATCAAGCCAAATGTTTATGATGCATAGAGCGGAAGTAGCAAGTTGTTCTAGCTCTCCCAAAGGCCCTTGCAGGACCAAAACTAATTGCCTAATTCTGGATCTGAACTTACCCAAAGTATCATGATCACTTGAATTGGACGCTCACTGAACCAATAAAGCATTTAAGTATGCCAGTCAGATATGTAAAAATAGCCTTCTAGGCAAGTGTTATTATGCAGATGCTTAAAATTCAGCATGTGTTTAAGTGATTTGCTGATTCAGACCTTGAAGTGCTTGGCCAGTCTTTCCCTCTGCAAAGCTCAGATCAGATAAGCATGTGATTTTCTTCTTTTTTTTTAACTTTTTTTCTCCTTTTTTTTTTTTTAATTCTATTTCCCAAGGCAGGAAATAATTTCTCACCTTTTTAAGTGCCACTTGGCTGTGGGTACTGTAAAAATTGCTACATCTTGTGGAAGTGCCAATTAGAGACAATAATTACTTGACTTGTCTGCTTTAGCATTAAAATGCTTAGAACTCCTTATCCCTGGCAGCTGGAATTTTTATTTCTATGCTTATTCTGATTTAGGAAATACACTTTATTGGTGGAACCCGATTTAAAGATCAACAAGAATTTTGCCCAGATTACTGAACTCTACTCTTTTTTAAACTAGTATTCTTAATGTTTTTATTTCATTTGTTACTTTTAGGAATTCCTTCCAGGGTAGTTTACATGATCACTTTGTATCATTTAAAATAATTCATATTAACTATAACATAGATTTTATGTAGGATATACTCCTACATCGAGTACTCTAAAATTATATTAGATTTTTGCAACACAAATAGTGTTTTCAAGGAAAATTAAACCAGTCTGTACTAATAAAAACCTAATTTCCTTGAACTATATGTGTGTTAATGAAATGGAGTGCAAAGTAGAATTATACTCTTTTATATAACTCTGCCTAAGTTTTCTGGTGTTCAGGAGGATAAAGTGGAAAACTCCAAAACAGCTAATGCATCTTAACGTATTTCTGCATTTTGGCAGATCCCCTTATAATCTTAAAAAACATACAGGTATTTTTTCTAGAAGGCTTTTATGAGCTTTTAATAATCCTCGTGTGTAAAATACAAGTCTGTTTTAGCTGCATGTTAGGCACTTCCACTGGAAAATGCTTCCAACTAAATTCTAGTTCCTTTTTTTTTTTTAAACTAGTACAGAATATTTCAGAGATTTTTTTCAGAGCTATTCAACACCACTTCTGTCTAAAAAAGTGGATGCCTAGGTGGGTGTTGATTAATGGTGCTAAAAACACTTTGTGTAGGATCTTATGCTAATTACCCTTTATACCCTAACCTGTGTCAGTTTTAACAATCTAAATTAGCATTTTCTCTTAGGACTAGAGGAATGTGAGAATTGTGAAATTGGCTCAGTAAGCTGAATTAACAGTGTGAAAATTGAGATGTTCTGTCTTCCCATATTAACATCTGCTGCTTGTACTAAATGTGATGTTCTAATCTAAGTGATGGAGACATTACCCCACCCCCCCTTAGAGAAAAAGTATTAAGAAAAAAAGAAAGGGAAAAAAACAAGGACAAAAATAAAGAGGAAGAAAAGACGGGGTGGGGAAAGAGAAATAAAAGTCTTGCTACATTGTGAGAAAGTGTAATTGGTGACAATTGTTATCGGCAGTTCCAGGTAATCATGTCTGGAATAATGGATTTTTGACATGCAAGTCTTGAAAATTGGTTGCATTATTGTTGATGCAAATAGTTTAGTTTCTTTCCTATTACTGCTGTAGTATAATGGAACACAATCTTATAGGCATTGAGTGATACAGAGAACACATTGCTCAGATAAAATCCTGATTACAAATGGTTCCATTTGGTTTATTTTATATTCTAATAGGAACATAAGTCTTTCTGGTTTCATTACATTATTAAAATAAACCCCCATATTTCTGAAGAGAATAGGAAGGGTTTATTATTGTTTTTTTCTTCTAAAATACTGTGAGGATTATTCAGATTTTAGGTCTTAGACATAGGAGTTGATAAACAGCAGTAATCAATGGCAGTGAGAAGAAATCTGTGCTTTCAAACTCCCCCAGACTTGTGAACTGCCCATTGTTGCTCATTGTTATCATAATCAATACTGCCTAAAATATTTCTGGGCTGCCAGGATAGCATCTGTGTAAGAAGCAGCATCCAGGCAGCAGTGACTCACTCCAGCTGAGCGCAAGTCAAACTGCAGCATTCTGCGGGCTGTACTTACTGTTTCAGGGAGCACAGGGATGGAATTAAAAATATCTAAATCCAGTCAATACTTCAACTTTTTTCCCCAAGATTCTGGCACTTAGAAATAATAATAATAATAAAATAAATAAAACTGCAAAAAAGCCCAATAATTCAATGACAACAACAACTGGAAAGGCATTGTGGGTATCTGGATGCCGTATTAACCAAAGTGTTATTGGGACCATGATGAACATGGCTGGCTGGGAAAAGCCTGTTCCCATAGGGCTCTGTGTTCTGGCTTAGCTGGAGGATATGGAAGCACCAGAAAGATGTCAGTCCCAGAGCTTGCTTCCAGACCACAGTTACTTCATAATGATGCTGAAGGCCTGAGCTCCTGGAGCAAGCAGAAAAGCTGGAGAGAGTTGGTTCAAGGCCTCAATTCCTGTCCTTCACTGCTCGGCAGGAAGGAAGGAGAAGGAAGAATTTACTGCTTTTAGTCAAACTGAGAAGAAAGAAATAATGAGTTTGGCCCCCAGTCACCACTTCATTAAAATACAAATCCTTCCTGACAGCTCAAATGTGATCTTTAGAATCTTATTACTTGTCGGAATACACTTCTGTCATATTTCTAGACAAGTATATTTTAAATTATTTCTTTTTATTTTTTTCATCCCTGCAGCACTGCTATGTGCAGACCTTCAGAACCATTGTATCACTTTCGAAGAATTCAGTTGGAACTGAATTTCCAGATCTTAAAGAGACTCCTGACATAGCAGATTACAAGTAAAAAAGTACAGAAGGCAGCATGGTTAGCCCAATTATGGTAGTTATAGTCATGCTTCTCTGTAACCCAGCACAATCCAAGAGATCAGCAAAATAGTTTTGAAAGGTCTGTCTGAGTGCAAATGTAGATGAGTTGCCATACCACTGTCATTTTAGGGTTTAAGCATTTACTTCCATTAGACACCACCTTAAGTGTCTATCTGAAATAACGTTTCCAAATGAAAGTGTCACTCCATGTTGAATTTCGCCTATTAGAACTAAATTTATGTGGACTTCAGAACCCAATATGTGAACCCCACTCTATACTTGCTACCCCAGAATGTCAGGGAAACCTCAGCTTTAGTGCTTTTTTGTTAAGATGCAGAATCCCAGCCAAGGTACCTGTAGTTCTAATACAGTAACAGATGTTTATGTACCTGTGGCTGAATAACAGGTCTCTTTTATGGTTGGACTCAATGACTAAATGTCTTTTCCAACTTCCAATGATTCAATGATTCTGTGCCTTAGCCAGCCTCACAGGCCACACCAAGTCTGTGCTGGCTAAGCATACAGGCTTATGCACCATGATTTGCTAGTTTTGCTCTGTTAGCTGTTCACCAGAGATGCTATTTACATTTTCCTTTAGCATCTCTTGAACATCTGCAATGAGTGTTGCTATAACATGACAAGCAGATGCCAGTAACCATCAAATCAGTTCTTAAGCACCTGTAAATTTTACTCTACTTTCTCTTAAAGAATGGTCAAATGATGAATTGTACCTTCGTCACAAGAAGGGATTTCTTCCCAAACACCCAGAAATGCTCAGCAGTATCATGTGCCATTCCTGCTTCATGATCTGAAACAAAACTTTTCTTGCACTAGCAGGCAAGTCACTCTTTTAAAACCATTTTTTTCATATTGCTGGATGTCAGAATCCATACTGACCATTGGGTCTGCCCATTAACTGTGAAGCACACTGGTATGTGTTTCTTGGGTTAGATGGTTTAGTGTGATGTGTGCCTGCCCAAGGCAGAGGGGTTGGAACTAGATGATCTTGAGGTCCTTTCCAACCCTAACTATTCTATGATTCTATGTATAGGCTACTGTCAGCTTTGCTAGTTCATCTGCTTTCTCCTTACAAAGTTCACAAAGTCCCAGCCTGAGCAATCACTTGACCCTAAAATCATCCGTGACTAGTGTCTCTTAGGTCTGTGATATTTAATCAATTATGTTCAGAGCTGTGACAAGAAGATGGTTCTGGCAGTGTCATACTGCATGTGCTTCAGTGCCGAACCCTTTTGGCAACCCTGATTTTTATTAAATGTATCAGATTTATGTTCTACAGTCTCTTGGGGGTGAAAAAGCAAATTAATTTAATAATAGATTCACTTTCTGCCAACATCTGTTTGCAATCTGGCCAGGCTGTTATAAATATCACTTCGCAGTGTATCAAAATGAAGTCTTGTATTACTTATACTGAGTTCTAGAAGAGATTCCAGTGTTCTTTCTCTTGGGAAGAATTTTTATTTTACTTTATTTTTATTTTACTTTCTAGAGCTAAATAATATCACATTTGGACTTTAAAAAACAATTATTTACCATTCCCCAGGTGGTAAAATATACAATGGTATTATCTTGTTGCAATAGGCTGCAGAATTTGGCAAAAACAAAGATGAAAAGCCAAAGTTAGATTTTTTTTCTCACTTCTCTTAGAAACCAACTGAAACCAACCAGTGCCATTACTCCAATTGCTTTATCATTTTGTTCTTTGAATCATGGTAGTGTTTAGAAATAACTGTTACTGGTACAAGGAGTCCAAGTGTTAGAACTAAGCCAAACAGAAAGGTTGAACAGACAGCAACCTCAGTACTTTCATATGATGAACGTTATTACCTTCCACCCACAGTCAGAACAGTCTGCACTTGAGCTGTCGAGCTGATCAGGGAATGAAGCTTGAGAAGCTGGACCCAACCAGCAATTCTGTGGGAAGACACTGACAGGGAGAGGATATTCAGTGCAACCTGAGCTCTCTCTGGTCCCTTGGAAATAATTACTGTGTTCTTTACCATTTCCAAGGCAAAAAAAAAAAGAATTGCTGCTAAGGCTCGGCCCATGGTTTCCACAACAGATAAGTTTTCACATCAGTGATGGTGAATTGCTTTGGTTTCCTAGTTTCACAGCAGTTTGCCTTCTCTGCAAACTCCCTATATCTCTCTATTCTCTTCATGTATTTTACTCTTCCTTTTCTCATCTTCATCCTCTAACATTTCCCTCAATTATATTTTTTCCCCAAGACAAAATCTTTGCATCCAGCCATTCTTTGCTAGGGCCTGGAAGAGACATTCTGCTTCTGACTCCCCTCAGAGTTCAAAACTCCACCTATGTTGGTTGGTTGAAGACTCCACCTATGTTGGCTTCGGTGGATAAAGAACTGGCTGGATGGCAGCACACAAAGAGTTGTGGTCAATGACTCAATGTCCTGCTGGAGACCAGTAACGAGTGGCGTCCCTCAGGGATTGGTGTTGGAACCGGTCTTGTTTAACATCTTAATCGCTGACATGGACAGTGGGATTGAGTGTGCCCTCAGCAAGTTTGCCGATGACACCAAGCTGTGTGGTCCGGTTGACGCGCTGGAGGGAAGGGATGCCATCCAGAGGGACCTTGACACGCTTGTGAGGTGGGCTGATGCCAACCTTATGAAGTTCAGCCATGCCAAGTGCAAGGTCCTACACCTGAGTCGGAGCAATCCCAGGCACAACTACAGGTTGGGCAGAGAAGAGATTCAGAGCGGCCCTGCAGAGAAGGACTTGGGGGTGCTGGTCGATGAGAAAATGAACATGAGCCGGCTTCAGTGTGCGCTCGCAGCCCAGAAACCAACCGTATCCTGAGCTGCATCAAAAGCAGCGTGACCAGCAGGGCGAAGGAGGTGATCCTGCCCCTCTACTCTGCTCTTGTGAGACCTCACCTGGAGCATTGTGTGCAGTTCTGGTGTCCTCAACATAAAAATGACATGGAACTGCTGGAACAAGTCCAGAGGAGGCCACGATGATGATCAGGGACTGGAGCACCTCCCGTATGAAGACAGGCTGAGGAAGTTGGGGCTGTTCAGCCTGGAGAAGAGAAGGCTGCGTGGGGACCTCATAGCAGCCTTCCAGTACCTGAAAGGGTCCTATAGGGATGCTGGGGAGGGACTCTTTGTCAGGGACTGTAGTGACAGGACAAGGGGTAATGGGTTCAAACTGAAACAGGGGAAGTTTAGATTGGATCTAAGGAGGAAGCTCTTTCCTGTTAGGGTGGTGAGGCACTGGAATGGGTTGCCCAGGGAGGTTGTGAGTGCTCCGTCCCTGGCGGTGTTCAAGGCCACGTTGGATGAAGCCTTGTGTGACATGGTTTAGTGTGAGGTGTCCCTGCTCATGGCAGGGGGGTTGGAACTGGATGATCTTGAGGTCCTTTCCAACCCTAACTATTCTATGATTGATTCTATATTTTCAGTGCTATTTTCCAGCCTTGAAGCACTTGCCTCTTGAATTAGCTATTTATCACCTTTTCTCCTGAAAGTAATTTCTGCTTCCTAGGTACTCATACATGGCTTAATGTCATAAAGTACTACTCAACCATAGTAAGTCCTACATTTTTTTGTGAGATAAACTCTGAGCTACACCATCTCATACCTTTCCTTTTGATTCTATTGCATCTCTTATTTACATGCTTTTGCCCCCTCTGTGCAAACTGGTACAATGCTTTCCTGTGAGCTTGTCTCTTTCCTGATACCATTTCTGGCATTCCTTTACCCTTTCTCATCTCAGCTATTGTGCTCAGTGGTAATATGCACCCATCTGGAGAGCTGGATGGGGAACATGGGCCAAAGTGCCAAAGGTAGAAAGACAACTCTGCCAGTTTGCACTGGCATGAAAGGTTTGCACCACCCTCTTCCATGTCTTATGATGTCCAGTCAAAAATCGAGACATGAACAAGGATCTTAGGCCAAACTCCTGCTAAAAAGAAGCAAAGATAGCGCAAACATGATGCACATCAAAGGATGCAACTTCTTCACACATCTCTCAGCATCCAAATTATTTGTTTCAGATCATTACCAGTGTCTTACTATTTAAAATCCTTTTGCAACTGGATGCTCAGTTGTCTTGGTGGCAAAACACGCGATCCCAACAGGCAGATGGCTATTAAACCGCATTCGTCTTACCAACCTCTGACTAAATACAAAATATACCATCAAAAACAATGAAATCCCATGACCTGAGGAAACAAAACAGAACTAAAGTCCACCAGTTTGCTACAAAGAAAAGAAAGTTATCTGATTGTGGCAACCCAAACTTTAACTCTGTTCTTTCCTTCTGTCTGTATGTAGGGTTTGATTTGACTCTGTAAAATCATTACCAAGATAAATATTAGAAGAGCTTGTGACATTACTGTGTCTCGTGATATTTAATTAGTAAAGTAATGCCTTTGAATTTTAAGGTAGGAGTGCAATAGCAAGTGCTGTCTAAGCAAAGGCATTAACTGAAGATTGCTGAAGAAAATATACCAGTAATGCTGTTAATATTTTACCTTTTGGTTTGCCTATCATAAGGACCAGGAGAAAGGAAGGAGGCAGTCACTCTCTGAGCCAGAGAAAAAACACATACCCCAGATCATCTTTTCTGAGTGACTTTGGAGCCACATGTGACATCAGAAACAGGAAAGCTGTGGGTCCCAGGATTTCCAAGAATCATACAGGATGGATAACCAGTCACCACCATCATCTTCATGCTGGAAGAGAATTGCTATTTTTAAGGAACACTGCATTATTATTTCCGTTTGGGTTTCTTAGGGAAAATCTAACTTGGAATGGTCTGGCACAAGGTAAGCACTCTGCTGTGTTCCTCATGGCCAATTATTCCTCAAGGCTAGACTGCATTTTCCAAGCATCTTTCACCTAACAGACTGGGGGCAAGCGAAGTCATGAGTGTCCCTAGCTGTAAGATTGTGGCTGCAAACAAATAATGTTAATTGCCCAATTGCTCAGAGGTTTATCTCTTGAAAAGTGTTATCTTGATTTCCTTTGGCAAATGGTAAGATAGTGGATAAAGAGTCTGAAATACAGGGTTCTCCACAAACCCACCTACCACCTGCAGCCCATCTGCTTAGCAACTGTGGGCTCAGTGTACTAAATGCTTGAAATTGTATTTAACATAGAGATGAACAAAAGCAAGCTCCTAGTCCTAACATGCCAGTCCCAAACCTCTAAATTTATTCACAGTTGACCTCATAGCCTTAAAGAACTGTTTCTCTCTATGCGACCCTGCCTATGACAATGACACTTGATGCTGATGAGCAGCACAACACTGGAATACTTTGCGAAGTATGTAGAAGTATAAGGATTCTTTTATTATTATTTAAGAGATGGATTTCTTCTGTGAAACTTTCTTGTCCATAACAAGACCTCAATGTACTAGTTTTGGCTGGACATTCCTGCACTGGAATACTTGACTTTGTTTCCCTTACATAGTTTTATCCAGCCCTTGGAAGCCACAGTTCCATGCTGTGCCAAATGACCATTTGAAACCATTCAGCTGAATGTGACCCAAGAGTACAAACATTTTGAAACAGATGGAGATTAATTACATAGGATTATGAAGAGGTAGATGAGTAACTAACGTAAAGTCAACAGAGCTGTGTTTGACCTCCATTCTCTCAAAAAAACCCCAAAACTAACCATGTAGTATGATCTTGGACAAATCTTTTTAAGTCTTTGCTCTTTCTTTGTTGGCTTTGCCGGCTTTGTCCCTTCAAATAAAATGCTCTCTGGAACAAGGATTGCTTTTCCCTGTGTCTGTAGAGTGTCTAATACAAGAAGTTTCAGCCTTGGTGGAAGTCTTCAAGTGGAATTGCAAGAATAGTAATTATGGAGTCTTTGTATCCAGTGTCACAAGCCCTTAATGAGTTAATAGAGAAGTGTCAGTATTAATATTGAAGGAAGGACAACAGATAGAGCCAAGAGGGAGGATAAAACCACCTTCAGTGCTTGAAAAATCCATAACAGAGGAAGAGTTTATATAGAGTCTGTTTTATTTAGACAATAAGACGTTTGTTCAAATTACAATAGACATTCAAACACTTCCTATTAGAAACTTTAAAATCCCGGAGAAAGCTTTTCTCTTCTTTTTTCCATTGAGGCCTACAAGTAAAAGAAAAAGCTTCTTCCTTTTTTACTGCCCTGAGACTTTTCTACCAGTGTGTGAATCATTTGCTAAATACAAAGTTTTATATCTTATATCAAGATCTGACCATACCCATTGTTTACAAACATTTCCCAGTTTCTTCAGTGTCCTTCTCTTCTTCTAAAGAGCTCGGAGTAGAAGCTAACAACGGGGCTCTGAGCAGTGCATGTACCAAACGCATTGTACTGAATATCTGTGTATTTGAGAGTGATGAAAATGATAGAACCTAAGTCTGTACTGCTGGAAAGAAAAACATACAATTGTGTGATTCTATTGATATAGAAATGTTCTTCGGGTTCACAGGCTAAATCTGACGATGGGGAATGAATGTGTTTACATATCTTAATTTCTTTGAAGCAGAAGGTTTACCATTTTAGCTCCTCACTGTGAATAGAGAGCAGGGCTTATGTGGTCACTGAAAGCAACAAAGGATTTTAATGAGTTTGTAGCATAATTTCCCCAAGCTTTCAGGGTTGTGCAGCAGTAGGAAAATAGCACATCCAGTAACCTGATTTTTTGAGAAGGATGAAGTTAGGAAGATGTGGACTAAGAGAAGGATCCTGCAAGCGCTTATACTCTTAAGTAGTTCTAATGCTTTCATGGTTCAGGGCCATAAGCACATAATCAAGAAGTGTTTGAGAAGTCCAATTTGCTTCAGTTGGACCACTTATATGTTTAAATAGGACACATGCCTCATATTCTGCTTTGCTGGCATGCCCAGTCTGACACTTAGAGCGGAAAATGAGGAATTCATTAGATGGTCATGACAAGAAGCAATTTCCAGGACAAAGGGATTAGACTGCAGGAAACTCCTACTCTTGTGGGTAAAAGACAATATTCGTCTTTAAGAGTTTTAATGGGTACTATTTTCAGCAGCAAATGATGCGAGCAAGAGTTTATCATCATCATTTTAGAACACTGGGAAAGAGCAGGGTAATGCCCTCTTCCCTGAGATATCCCGCTGACATTCACGTGAGTACAAAAAGGCATGAATAACTGCTGAACATACCCTGCTTCCAACAACACTCTCTTCCCTGCTCTGGTACCTTTCTGCTCACCTGAGAATATCAGAAGTATTTCTGGAGATCCACTTCTAAAGCTGCACCCACATCATTTACACCCCCCACATTCTAAACCTGAGTGCATATCTGATGCTACCGCATCCTTACCCCCCTTCTATTATTGAAGCTAAATAATGTCTTGTGGTTTATCTGGTGATAGTTGTCAGATTTCAGAATAAAGGGGGAAAACAACACTTGCAGCACTCATCTGGAAGGGTAAAATAGATGCTTGGGCATGATGACTGTGCCCAGATCTCATAGACAGCAGCCTATTTTTCAGTATTGCCTGGCCTAGGAGTTACCTAAATCAAGTGGTGTCCACATTATAGTTTGTAGACTGTGAAGATATCTGAAACAAAATGATGGTTTCTTCAAGCTGTGACACAATCCCGTCATAAAGCATTTAAAATTATTTGCTTTCATCAGGATTCTTGGCTCTAACTTTGCCAAACCACAACATCCTTGGCATAGCAAGAAGCCTGTGCATGGCTTTGGTCCCTTATTGACTGTACTACATTCAGCACAGAGCCAGAACTGGGAATACACACAAAGCATCATCTCTCATGAGTGTTTTCTTAGTCCTAAGACCAGGTGAGAGCTCCTGCAGCTTTTTAAGGAAGCTTCTCAGTTGCCCATGCTCCTCTGCTGTCTAACCAGATCCTCTGGGCAGAGTGCTCTGATGAGGAGAAAACCCCATGGGGTGAGTGGTAATGGGGCTTGCCAAGAGACAGGGCTAAAGCTGCAAACTTGGGTCTTCTCCAGCAGTATATGGAAATAAGAAAGCTATCTGCTTTTTGTCCTTGCCCCTTATCTGCACAGTTTTGGCTTCAGAAGGTCCCTGACACATCTGTGCAAGAAAAAAAAATAAACTTGATTCTTAAGGTTCATAGCTTCAGGATAATCTTTTGGTGATATATTTCGGAAAAGGAAGAGCACACACCCTTGGTATGTCAATCCTGCTGACACGTTTA
Organism: Lathamus discolor; assembly: GCF_037157495.1. Classification (NCBI taxonomy): domain Eukaryota; kingdom Metazoa; phylum Chordata; class Aves; order Psittaciformes; family Psittacidae; genus Lathamus; species Lathamus discolor. The sequence continues at coordinate 1,958,503 of NC_088884.1, forward strand.
AGTCTCCTATGTCAGTAAAACTTGCTAAAGCCACTGTAATCTAACAAAACATTCAATTATACATCCTTGGTCCTCTTCTTCTGCTTCACAAAGTTGGAGGACAAGGTCTGCTGGTGGTTTTGCTGTGGGTTTTTTTGACTATGTGACTGAAAGCATTGCATTTGGGAATGCAAGTAGCTTAATAAATTTGGGCTGTTCTTTGCAGACAGGTGCTAAGAAAGAAGTGCTAAGAAGAGCTACCGGCTCTTTTGCATAGCAGCTGGCTGAATAGAGAGAGGGTTGAGGTTTCTTCTTGGAAGTGGACAGGCCTTTGAAGTCAGTGAAATAAGTCTTCTGGTTTAGATTCAATTTCCAGTCAATTGCTGGTCAGATTAGCTGCAGGACTGCCAGTGTCTTACTGATGAGGAGCTAAAGCAATTAGATGCCTGAAGCTTGTCATCTCCCTGTTAACAGGCTTCTGGGTATGCCTGCAGCCCCCTTATTTGCAGAAGACTGTAAATCAAATGACATCTGTGAGTTATTTATAGGAAACCAGTGCTGGAGCTGTAACCTATATAAAATCAGCCACTGTTTTAGTTCACTGAGACACATTCTCCGAGAGTCCTATGCTTCAGCCTGCTCCTGATTTCCAGCGTAAGGTCAAGGCTGACCCATGTTCTTTGATTTTTGTCTTTGTCCAGCCGTGTTCTGGAATATTTCTACTATCCTGTGCTTCACCTCTGTTGAAGGCTCAGTCCTGGGCATGCCAGGTATAAGAAACTGAAGAGTGCAGAAATAAGCAGGGGTCAGCAGACATCCTTAGGACCCCATTAGTAGAGAGCTGCTGGCCAGCCTAGCAGAGCTGATGTTTCTCAGGGTATGTTCACTGGCAGAACTCATAAAGCAAGCACACAGGTACCGGGAAGGAAATTCAGGATCGTATCTGCTCAGTCAGCTGCAGAGATGGAAACACTGGGTAACAGCAACATTAACTGCGAGAAAGGAGCCGCATCTGCCCTGTCACTCATAAGCAGACACATTTTCTCTGCTTGCTGAATTCATCCAAAGGTGTCATTATCCTATGTATCGTGCCTGCTCCTTCTATCTCTGCAGCAGCACCAAATCAAACCTTCTCACTTTCCCCCTGTAACACAAGGAATCCATCACACCAGTGCAGCTCTGTCTAGTCCAATGTGACACCTTCTGGGTCAAGCCCACAGAATAAATACTGCAAATCTGATTTCTAATATTTATCAGATCTTTTCATAACTTCCCCCTCTAAAAACAGTTATCCCACTTCATTTCCCTTTCCCCACTAAAAATTACCTGGAAAGAATTTATCTTACAATCACAGATGTTTAAATTTGACTTAAACATATTTAATGAGTGTGTAGAACTAAAAATGTGAATTGTGTCAGCTCCTTGGTCTTAATATGTATTAAAAGTATTATATAAGAACAAGTGTAATTTACTTCAGAGCTTAAAATTGATCAGATCAATGCATATCAAAATGGTGCATGAATACTGAGATTATGGTAATTAATTAATCACTTAAATGTATGTTTAAAGTGACGCTTGACAGAGAAGAGCAAAGGAATTCAAAACTAATCAGTAATCCACACAAAATGCACATCTATTTTAACATAATTTCTGTAGATCTTTCATCATTCTTTACAAATACTAATAAATATGTTTTGACTCTGAAAAATAACCTTAAAGGCATATTGGGATCCATTTTTATTAGCACTCAGTTATTTCCAGGATAAATGTGTTTCTGTTATGCACAGGAATATGCCAGATTGACACATCCATTCAGGGATGCTAAACTACGTTCTTTCTGACTGCTATACTGCTTCCAGTGAGAAGTTCTGTCACCAGATCTTAATTGAGCTCACTGTTGACAAAGCTCAAGACAGATTAAACACAACATGTTCTTCATTGCTACAGTCATTACTCAGTGACATTAAGAGTCAGAAGAACCAGTTCCTACTTGTAGGTAGAAACTATTGATATTTTGATTTTGCAAAGGATTTAGGCTGTCGTGATCACCTTTGAACACCTCAACCATTGTCATCGATTTCTCATTTCTCATACATGCGCAGTTGAGAATTTATATGTTTACTTTATGTGCTCATATAATTAAATGTATATATATTTGCTAGGGGTTTAACCTTCTTCTCTAATGGAGGTCTAGGCAATACATTGGATGGAGTCTAGAAGCTAGTTTGACAGGGGTAATGCCTCTAAACCAAAAGACAAGAGATTCAGATCAGATACAAGAAAGAAGTTTCTTACTGGGAGGGTGGTGATGCCCTGGAGCAGGTTGCCCCATACCTGGAAGTGTTCAAGGCCAGGTTGGAAGGGGCTTGAAGTAACCTGCTCTAGTGGAAGGTGTCCCTGCCCATGGCGGGGGTTGGAGCTGGATGAGCTTTAAGGTCCCTTCCAACCCACACCAGTCTGGGATTCTAGGATTGAATGGCTGAATAACTTAACGGTCTTCTCTGACTACAACTCAACACTTAAGTCAAAACATCACAATGCCTCTGGATGCAGCTTATATGTTTTTTTTTCCTTGGCTTGAAAGCTGGAAAGCTTGAAAGTACACATAATTCCTAGCTGAGGATGTGACAAGCACATGACCGTAACTTAAAAGAACTGAAGACAGGCTGAGAAAGTTGGGGCTGTTCAGGCTGGAGAAGAGAAGGCTGCGTGGAGACCTCATAGCAGCCTTCCAGTACCTGAAGGGGGCCTATAGGGATGCTGGGGAGGGACTCTTCATCAGGGACTGTAGTGACAGGACAAGGGGTGATGGGTTCAAACTTAAACAGGGGAAGTTTAGACTGGATACAAGGAAGAAGTTCTTTCCTGTTAGGGTGGTGAGGCACTGGAATGGGTTGCCCAGGGAGGTTGTGAGTGCTCCATCCCTGGCAGTGTTCAAGGCCAGGTTGGGCAGAGCCTTGGGTGACATGGTTTAGTGTGAGGTGTCCCTGCCCATGGCAGGAAGGTTGGAACTGGATGATCTTAAGGTCCTTTCCAACTCTTAACTATTCTATGATTCTAATTCAGACATGATCAAGGGAAAGAAAATTAAAAAAAAAAAAAAAAAACACAAACAACCAAACAAACCCAACCCAAACCAAACAAAAAAAAACAACCAAAAGAACTCCCACACAATTAAAACCAAACAAAACCCCACCAAAATCCAGCAATTTTAAATTGGAAACTTCTTAACATTTGGACTGGCAGAGTACATAATTGTTTGAGTTTCTCATAAACCATTCTCTTTTAATCTACACACATAATGTCTCTGGAGGAAGACTGGTGAAGGAGCCACTGTTTGGATCAGGCAGATGCAGACTTTTAACCTCCCACACCAAAATTCCACTCCATTAATTTCTTGGAAAAGTCCTTATCGCCATGTGTGCACTGCAACAAACAAAAGGCAGTAATACATCACTGGTACGGTAATAATACTAATGTTTGTGCTGTGGATGGCAGGTCACCAGCTTGGAAATTTAGGAGCCTTGGAATTGCCTTCCCAGCTCTCCTGCCAGATGACTGTGACCCCTGCAAAGGTCATTCCATACTCTGAAAGCAGCTGTTTTCCCAGCTTCAAAAAACTTTCTCTTTTTGTGGAAGTCTTATGTACTTAATCTGTAAATTCTCCAGGGTGGGCACTGTCTTGTTATGCAGAGAAAGGGGTCTTGATCTCCCAGGACCTCCACATTTTACCATAATACAAGTAACATTAATCTCGTACATATTTGCCCGTTTAACCTGGTTATGTGCATGGGCATTTGGCAAGCACATTTTGAAAAGGAGAGTTATTTTCTGAATTGCTTTCAGCTGATGACTTAAATCCATTCAACGGTCACTTAATGATAAAAAGTGAGCTTCATTTACCAATCAGAACTGTTCTGCAGTTGGACTAATGCATCTGGTATACAACCATTCATTTCCAAAGTATTTACAGTTTGCTCCAATGGCACAACCTGGATTTTGTGGGTCAACATATTGTCCACAGGACTGTAAAAATTCAAGGGTTAGGCACCGTAATACTGACAAACACCCAGCTATACCTTTTAAAAAGGCATTTCTACCGTTTAATATATGCAGTCCTGGTTAATTTTTAATGCAAAGTGAAACATTTGGTTTTACTGTAAGGGTTCTGTTCGAGTCACTTGGCATATTTGTAAGACCTCATAAATCATTTGGATATAACTCAGAAATTTCCAAGTCATGGTAGCAAAGACAAATGGTGTATAAAACACTCCAAAGTGTCAAGCAAAAGCAACTCTAAGCTGTCTATGGAAACTTCCTTCCCTCATCTGATGTTAAGCCTTTGTGTAGATATTGAGCACCAAAGGACCAATGATTTGTCTCTTTTTTTGGCATCAGATTTCACTTCTCCAGCCAGCTCTGCTCACAACAACATAGACAGGGTCAAAATTTGGGCTTCCTGTTCCAGATGCAGAAACAAATCCAAGACGTGATGAGCTTGGCATTTGTGATGGAGAAAAGCAGTAGTTACTGCATGGAGGGTGAACAGAAACCTGAGAGAAAGGTGCATTTGCAGTTGAAATGTTGGAGCTTATGATTAGAAGATAAGGTCCAAGGATGGAAAACTCCATAGAAAAGGGAAAAAAGCTGAACAAATTTTGGAAGAGAAGCTATGCAATCTCACACATACATATGTTTTCACATGTGGGTTCATGCACTTGCACAGGTAACAGAACATAATAGCTCCTCTGGAGTAATTGGGCTGAGTTGTTTAGTGAAACCACACAGAAAAATCCATACAAAAGCAAAGAGCTTGAAAGCATCATTCAGGCACCACAGGGCCTAGACAAAGCATAAATTCTCTACTCATTATTTCTGAGAAATTTGCTGCTGTCCTCTTACTAGCTTATGCTGATTGTCTTTCAAAGCAAGAAATATCCCTGGCTGTTTAGCATAGGAAAGAAAAGACAGCATTAAAGCATAAGTGATGAAGTAGCAGACAAAGTTGATGCCAGGGGCAGGCTGGTGCGAGTCTCCCTTATAATTATAAAATTATACAAAAGAGAAGTTCCTAATTTGGAACTGATTATTTTTTGACTCCATAAAACCACAGGAATAATTCATTCATTGCCCTTTTCTGCTCTCTTTAATTAGGTATTTTCGACAAGTTTCAGCATCTAAGCTGTTATGAAGCAAGGGTAAGACAAGATTTTTTTCTCTAAATCATTTTCTATAATAATGGCAGGATATCGAAAGCGTTTCTTCAGTAGGGGAAAACTTCCTGCATCTTCAGTGTACCCCATCTTACATAAAACTGCTACATAATCGTAAAGAAAACTTAAACAATAATGAAGTCCTTATATATCACACTAGACACAAGAACAAAATGTAACAAATACTTGTAGATCATCCTAGTGTCTTCAGCACTGCAGTGCTCTACAGGATCTCTGGCATAATGGTACTGGAAATCACAAGTGCAGCTATTACCTACCTTCCTTATCATGACCAAATTCAGCCCCACATCTCTTTTGTGTAATGGTGCCTAATCTGGTGATTCTGGATACAGGTTAGTTACTGTAATTAACACAAAGAAAGGAATTTTTTGGTTCAGAGAAATAAGACTTATGAAAGAATTAGCTATGGATAGATCCAACTTGCTTCTTGGTACTTTACCTGCCTAATCTTTTTACAGTAAGCACACACTGGATAAATTGTGTGGATAAACAGGCCCTGGAGGGATCCCCACTCCAGGATGGAGTCCCAAGAGATTCCAGCTCATCTGAGCTCTCTGCCTTTAAGAGTTTTGCATACCTTTCTGCACCTTTTCTAAATGCAGGTGTTACCTCCTCCTCCTCATCTGCCTCCTCATCTTCTGCCTCCTTCTCCTGGTATTTTGTAGAAAAATGCCTATCATTTGTTCTGCTTTATGTGGAAGAACAGTGGTTTGTGTTAGGCACATTCTGAGTGTGCTTATCATACTGGGCCCCCAAGGGATGCGAGATGGAACAAAGCTTTGCTGCTAGCTCCTGGGCAGACCTGGAAATCATACACTGAGCCCTGGCAAAAGTGCTGGTGGCTTTGGAGACGGCATAGAGTTGACTTGCTGGGAATTATTTAGTAAAAAACACAGGCACCAGCAGATTTTCAAAGATCTAAGTATTTATGGATACTTGTTTATTCTCTGCAGGTGACCTGAGAACCAAACAGCCCAGCGAATGACTGAAATCAAATGACAGACCTGGAAATAACACCCAGGCATCCAGAGCATCCAATTTAGGGCTTAATCACAAATACTTGCACTACCAAATTCCATCTCCTCTCTCTTGACACATCTAATAAAAAACATGATATGAGGAATCAGACTGAGCCTGATGCTCATGTTGAATGTGTGTCCTTTTTCACTGATGTTAATTTTCACTTTAATTCATTGCAATTTGTTCTATTGAATGTTTGTTTGGAATAAAAATGTTTCTGAGGCAGTGGTCATAAGTCATCCCTGATATTGCTACAGACAATGATAGCCTAAAGCAGAGAACACTTGGGATCCACAGTAAAGGGGTAGTCAAAATTCTAAAAATGGACAAAGTGACAATTATGGGAAAAATGAATGAAAAATAATTCAGTGAAATTACAAAGAATATGGGAAATCTATCTGCTTTATAACTTACTTTAAAGGAAACATTTCTAATGTTGCTGAATGTTGGCAGTGAAAAAATGGGTAATGAGGGAAGAACAATGCTGAAATTAGCTTCCTTCATTAATACATGATCAATTAGTTCAGTAGAAAAATGCCTTCTAATGTGTTTGCCACTAGTTCTGTTTATGATATTAAGACTAGAGGAAATGTTGTCAAAAAACAAAGTGTCAAAAATGCTGCATGGGACTGCATGAGGAGTAATAAGTTCAGGTATCTACGGCAGTATGTAATACTCTATGGTATAGAAGAGCAAAGTGCCATTATGATTATTGCTAGAAACAATAAAACATTTTCAAATACAGACAAGCTCCCCAAAGGCCTGAAATTCCAATCCAGTTTCATATGCAAAGTCCGTGAGTGGGCATGGTGAAGTATAGCTGAAGGAAACAAGCACTGTGTTTTTACAGAACATAGTCTGACTTTGGGCAAAAATCTGAAAGTAAAAAAAAAAATCAAACTAAATCATTACGATTTCCAACTGTTTATCATTAAAACAATGAGTTCCAAAATGCTTTCAAAGCATTAAATGTAGATTCTGTTTAAACATTTGGTTGTACGTACTTACGTAGAAAGATTTGGTAAGGGAAAAGTAAAAAGATCCCCAAGGTAACTCTAAATCTCAAAGAATATATACACAAATTAAAGCTCAGTATTATTCCACTGGTAAGGCTGCTCTGTAGAGCCACATGGACTTCATTACAAGGTAGTCAATTGTCATAATTAGCATTTACTGCATAAGAAAAAGGCAGAAAAAAAACAGTCCTTTTTCTTATGATCCCAGAGAAGCTCGGACTCAAATCTTAGTTATTCTGCTGCAAATTAGAAACACACTAAGCATATCAGAGAAACTGGCAATAAAATTGGGCCTACATATGTTAGTCCATTGCTAATAATCTTGCACCGCAAAGCCCAAGCTTTTTGCTTAGTAACTCTGTCAATGTGAAACAATCTGTTCTTTGTACAGTGGGAATAATGAGTCCTGCTTCCAAGCAATTTGGTGTCCTGCCTCTCTCACTTCTCCACATCACAACATGGTGTGGAGCCATGGCAGTGCAGCGTACCACGACACAGACTCAAATCCCACCTTATTACAACCAAGCCCTTTTTATCGCCTTGTTCAGTACTTTCCCAACCCACACAAGCAGCAACGCTCAATCTCACAGGCCCCTGTAAAAAGTCCCCAGGTAAAGAGTCCAATCAGTGCTGAGCACATGTTGTCCACACAGCGACAGCTTCACCCCGCTGTCCCAGACCCTCCCGCAACCCCCACATCGTCTGGCTCCAACTGATTCCCCATCAAAGCCTCAGAGCTCATTCTCAGGCTGTTTTTCATACAAATCCTATAGCCTTCACTCCCCACATCTCCCCCTTCTTTGTTTTGTATATCCACTATCAGCACCTGCTTTAGATGACCCTACTTGAGCAGAGGATTTGGACTGGATCACATCTCCAACATATGCCAACCACAGGCTGTTTGGCATGCTTGGATGCCTCTCTGATAACAGGGGAGGCCATCCCTCACATCAAGGTCTGGCATGGCATGTATCCCCACCGCTCAACGCCTGCTGGGTTGCAGCCAACAGGGGAGCTAAAGGTTCTTCTTGGTGGCAAACACAGAGGCCAACCCAGTCTTGCCCTTGACTGTGGTAGGAGGCATTTGGCCAACCTCAGTCCTTGCACCTCGTCAATGCAGAGTTTCACCTGCCTCATCCAGTAACAAGTCGCTACTATGGCAAAGCATACATAGATTTACATTAGCAGAGGAACTACTACAGGGTGCAGCAGTGTGTAGAAGACGCTGATGGCAGCGGGGGAACCAACCAAAGAAAATTTCCCACCAGTGATGTTCTCCCACCCTCTTAATTTGTTCCATTACCTGCTTTATAACACTACTGCCATGCTAGAATCTTTCTAGCTTTTGCCTTAGCATTTTCTAGCAGCTGCTGCAAATTTCCATGCTCTAAAAACATCTCTTTTACAAGTGACAAACCCATACAAGGTGTAGTTTCTTGTTATCAACTGGCTAGTAAATACAGGCGGTTTTATACACAAAATCGCAGCCTCTAATAATAGCCACGTTACAAGCACACATATTCAAGTTGTTGCTTTTCAGCTGCCCCCAAATGATGTTTTACAATCATTTGTTTATCTCATTCTGCTCGGGGTATTCATGGTCAGCTCCTGTAGCTGAGGCATCGGGTTCTTCCACCAGTCTGTCCCTGGTAAGGCTTGACAGACTTTGCACATAGCCACCATGGGCCTGTAGGCAGGAGGACACAAATATACCCCTCCTCCAGGTTATCAGTTCTTGAGAAGCAGACAGGTTAAAGTGTTTCCTCAAAGCAGAGGCATTCTGTTGCTGAAGCAATGTGAAGCAGCTGCAGAAGTAAACTGCACAGTGTTAACAGTCATAGAATCATAGAATAGTTAGGGTTGGAAAGGACCTCAAGATCATCCAGTTCCAACCCCCCTGCCATGGGCAGGGACACCTCACACTAAACCATCCCACACAAGGCTTCATCCAACCTGGCCTTGAAGTCAAGGAGTTTGCTGTGCCATTCCCCGCAGTTAAAGGGCCAGGCAGGCTGGAAACACAGGAGCTGCGCTGGCTCCTTCCTTTTTCACGTCTGCCTCGTCTCAGGGTTTTCTTCTTCTGCCACCCTGATGCTGCTTGGGTGGCAGCTGATAACGCTTGTGGCTGCGCTGCCCCTCTCGCTTTTTCAGTTAGCAGTTCTTGTTTCAGCCGATCCATCTGATCCTCCAAGTGCTGGATTCACCCCTAGGTCACTTGAAACACACTAAGCAGGGCTTCTCCCATGCGTGCAGCTTGTTGCAGGCCCTCTTTAGCCTCTGTGGTGTCTCTACAAACTGCCCCCATACTTCAATAGATCCAGAGGCTTTTTCTTCTACACTCCACAGCTCCTGTGTCCATCCTGGCCGTTCCACCAGTGGAACACTGGGAACCAAATTGGAGGGCAGCTTCTTTTGAACATGGTTATCAAGCAACTAAAGGGGCCTCACTGCCTTTTTACACCCCCAGTTACTAACTCTTACGCGAACCCAACAACAAAAAGTACACAGAACACCGTCCGCCCTCAACATGCACACACACACACACACACAAGGGATCCCACAGGCACACTCCACAGAATTCCAGTGTTTGAAACACGAAACCCAGACAATCATTACCCCCACTGCACGGCCCCACGTTCAGAACGCAACGCAAGGACCCTGTGAAGACCTTCAGGAAACCAGCTCCGAGAAGCATCACCGCAGTGCGAGGTGGCAGGCTCAACCTTAGCGGGCGTCCCCGCGGAGGCAACGCTGACCTGGGTGGTCCTGCCCCCCCCACATCGCATGAGGCTCGGGCTTTTACACTGACCAAAATGCACACTCATTCCGACGCAGGGGGCCAGCCTACATCGGAAGAAGTGGCTAGCCATGTCTACAAAGGTCTCCAAGGGTCAACAGAAACATGGACGTATTTGTATTTGCCAACCTCTAGTAAATTAGTATCACAGAGAGACTATTAAATGAGACATATATGGGGCCCCAAGTCCATGCTCCATCACCGTTCACCTGGTATCTTTGATTAGAGCATACAAGAGACATTCCCACCGCAGGTCTTCATCTGGCAGATACAACACCGGGAAATCTCGCAGTACATCTGCCCAGCCACCCCCCCCCCCCAACCTTTACGGCTGCCCATGAGGATCTGGCAGATATAAATCAGGCTCCTTTTGCAGATCAACAGGTCCCAGGTCAAAAGGACCATCCAGGTCAGCACCAGGATCCTTAGACTGCAGAACCACAGGAGCAGCAACAGCAGGATGACACTTCGGCAGAGTTCTGCGAGCAGGGTGGTGGTGAGGGAGCCGAAGGTGCCACTTCTGCCCCCTGTGCTTGTGAGTCGGCAGTTCCAGAAATAGTTCACCAAGGGCTCCATAAAGTGGGGGCCAACTTCATCATTTTTTGTAGCTCAGTCCCACAAATTAATGCCGATTTTGTCCCAAATAAATATTAGCAGTACTAACAGATGGATCGGGTGTTGATGTCCACAGAAGGACATGCTTCAATTCTTCCTCGTCAACTTTTCTCCCGTACTTCTTAAGAATTACAGCGAAAACTCCTAGAACATGCCTTTGCTCTTCTGTTAGGGCAGTCCCCATAGCTCTCAGCTGCTTACCCCCGTTGTGCGAGAGGCAACCAGCGCGGTTTGAATTCGCTTCCTTTCAGCATGTAGCTCGGCTGAGCCACGCCACCACCAGCCGCTTCTCCTGCCCCACATGCTGGGCACCATTTGTGGCTCTCCATGACGCAGCCTCAAGCCGACAAGGAGACTCGAATCCTGCGTTACTGCAATCAAGCCCTTTTTATCCCCTTAGTCGGTACTTCCCCAACCCGCACCAGCAGCCATGCTCAATCTCATTGGCCCCTGTAAAAGTCCCCAGGTAAAGAGCCCAACCACAGTGCTGAGCACACGTCGTCCACACGGCAACAGCTTCACCCCATGGTCTCGGACCCTCCTGCAACCCCGACGTATGTCTGGCTCCGACTGGGACTCCCCACCACAACAACATCCCCCCAAGTCTTGCTTGCTTACCTTTCCTGTCTTTCAACATTCCAACTCATCGCCCCACGGCTTGTTAAGTATTCAGGCCTCAGAGCTCATTCTCAGAGTGTATTTCATGCAAATCCTATAGCCTTCACTCCCCACATCGCAGTGTAACTTCTTTCCTGCACTACCACCAAGGTCTCCATGTACCAATGTACCCTAAATCCTCCACCACCCGAGGACTGTTCATGCCGTGATTGTGCTGCTCACTGATGCCTCTTTACTGGTTGGACACGGTTTGGGTTGGAAAGGGCCTTAAAGTCATCCAGTTCCAACCCCCTGCCACTGGCAGGGACACCTCACACTAAACCGGGTTGCCCAAGGCTCTATTGAACCTACCCTTGAACAATGCCAAGAATGGGGCATTTACCCTTCCAGTGCCTCAGCACCCTCACAGCAAAGAACTGAATTTGTCTGTTTGCTGAAATTAACCCTTTCTTTTCCATCTGTTGCCTATACAATTTAATGACTTCAGACCTCACAAGCCTCTCAAACTTGCCAATGGGTTTTAAAGTTATTGGAAGAGCACAGAAAGTAGGGCAGTTGTATAAGCCCTGCTTTTATTTTGGGTTAATCAGATTTCTAAGTGCTGGAAACTCATCAACATTTCAACAAATTCTGAACTCTGAAATGCCTGTCCACAAGCCATAGTTTTTATTTAGCTAGGGAGGTGCCCTAGGATCAACTCTTACTTACTTACAAGTGTCACTATGAAATTACCAGCTTGGATGACACTGGGGATTGAAATAAGGACCTGTATATTTTTGATAAAAGTCATGTTTTGTAGGTGTGCTTTGTATTAGATTTTCACCCTCTGTGGATTACAAAAAATTGGAGACCCAGAACAAACTGCTTAATTTGGAGTCATCTAGTATGTGTTATGTGGTTGCATTTACATCCTATTATTGCCCTGGGCAAGCCATACCTAAAGAAACATCATATGGAGAGGATTTACAGATTACAGTGAACCCCACCATGGGTCACTCAGTCAGTGCATCTCTGGTTACTTGCTTAAGCTCACTTTCCAAACTACAACATTTCTTTAACCAGGTTCAAGGGTATGATCTGATAATTGTCCCTAATTGGAGGTGGTTCACAACTGCTGTCATATGGAAAGCAAGTGAGGCTTATAGGCCATGAGATATCAACATGCAAACTGGAGTTCTTAACTTCCAGGGGAATTTCTAAGAAACTTTCTGGTTTCTTCAATTTTGATTGTGAAAATCACAGCTATTAATTGAAATTAATAATTAATAACAGTTGTAATTTGCCTTAGGAAAAGAAAAACAATAATTTATTAAACTTCATCAAGAATTACAGAAAATATTTGAAAATTAGAAAAAGCAAGCTTGGAAAACAATCACAGCACAAGTACTTGGAGCAATTCTACAGGTTTCATTCTAGGAAAGTCACGATTATTCAGTATTAAATTTTGTCTTACCAGAAACCACTACAGGAATTTTTCTATTATAATTTTCTTTTTTTTTTTTTTTGACAAGACTTTTCAATGTGCAAAAATTTTTCCTCAACGTGTTAACCAAGAATAAGGAATCTTTGAAAACAATTCGATTTATATAATAAATAAACTGACCTTTAAAAGTCTAGAAAATATAAATGAGCTTTAGTCGTCAAAGCTATCATAGCAGCAGTCCTGTAAGGTTTGATATGCTGTATTGAATTCCAGCACATATTCCCTAATTTAGTACTTTCAGGGTATCTGCTTGTCGTGGTTTAAACCCAACCGCAAACCTCGTTCACTCACTCCCCCCCCTTCTTGCCCTCCCCCTGCTCCTGGAGGGATGGAGAGGAGAATCGAAAACAATGCAACTCCCACGGGTTGAGATAAGAACAGTTTAGTAACTAAGGTATAACACAAATCACTACTGCTACCACCAATAATAATAATGATAGAGGAAATAACAAGAGGAAAGAATACAACACCTCAGCACCAGCTGACCCATAAGTCGCCCCACTCCCCCCAGCTGAGGACCAACCGATACCTCATCCAACCCCGCCGTCCTAGCCCTTCCGGGTAACTCTCCGTTACCTCCCTGGGCATGACGTGCTGTGGTATGGAATACCTCTTTGGCTAGTTTGGGTCAGGTGTCCTGTCTCTGCTTCCTCCCAGCCTCCCCTCCTCCCTGGCAGAGCACGAGGCTCAGAAAGTCCTTGGCCAGACCAAACATTTGAGCAGCAACTAAAAACATCAGCCTTATCAGTACTGTTCCTAGGCCAAGAATCAAAACACAGCACTGCACTAGCTACTAAGAAGGAGAAAAATAACTGCTACTGCTGAACCGAGGGCGCCGCTGCATGGGTAAGTAAATGTTTAATGAAGACACACATTTTCCTATTTTACTATTTCCTGCCCCTGCAAGTAAAAATTTGCTGAGTGTCATGATGAGCACTGTGGCACTTTAGGACATTACTTTCTTAAGTTTCATTCGCTGTCTCTTCAGAATAATTCCTCCTCTATTACCCAAATGAATAAAGCACCAAAAAAAGACTGATGGCTTTGAGTGAAGCTTTTAATTTATTTTGATTCTGAGAAACCAAGTGCAATTTTCCAATCTATCTTTGTTCCATTTAAAAAGACATATAAGTACAATAAGAAGACATTAAGGCTTATATTTTTCTTTTTTAATCAAACTTTGACCGTGAGGGTGGAATTTATTGCACTAAATTTTAGACATTTAGAAATTCGACACTAAAATCTGAACTCCTCAATGTAGGCAGGATGTTCATTCATAGTCAATAAATGGAATAGATTCTTCCAAGGGTGACTCATCTGACCCGAGTTACCTGCTTCAGGCTGAAAAGTTTCTTGAATACCTATTTCTCTCCACTGACTGCAAAGAGACCTGCTCAGTCTTAGATGTCAGGCTTTTAAACACCAGATTACTCCCATATCTCATCACCTAGATTTGTCTTTAAAAAATCACCTTGCTGGCCCAGCTTCTCTAACTTTCAGGGTGGGAGCTTCAAAAGTTCTGACTGACTTCACAATGATGCTGGTAGAAAATCACCTGCTATTTTCAGCAAAGAAATGTAGGTAATTGGTAATAATATCTTCATCAATGATATACACAGTGCACCCACAAGAGTTTTGCTGATGACATCAAGCTGAGTGGTGGTGTCAGCTCCCTAGAGGGAAGGGATGACATCCAGAAGGACCTTGATAGTCTTGAGAAGTGGACCTCATGAAGTTCAAAAAGCCAAGCTCAGGGCCCTGCACCTGTGTGGGGGCAATCCCCAATATTAATATAGACTGGGGGATAAATGCATGGAGAACAGCCCTACGAAGAGAGACTGAGAAATACTGGTGAATGAAAAAAATGGTCATTAGACAGCAGTGTGCATTTGCAGCCCAGAAAGCATTAAGCATCCTTGTGCACCAAAACACAATGTGGTCAGCAGGCTGAGGGAGGTTATTCTACCCCTCTGCTCCACTCTCGTGAGACCCAATCTGGAACCCCATGCACAAGAAACACGTGGATCTCAGCAAAAGAAACACAAGGACCTGTTGGACTGAGTCCAGAAGGGGACCACAAAGATAATCAGAGTGCTGAAACACCTCTCTTATGTAGAAAGGCTGAGAGAGTTGGAATTGTTCAGGCTGGAGAAGAAAAGGCCAATGGTTTTAAACTGAAAGGGAGTAGATTTAGATTGACTATAAGGAGGAAATATTTTCCAGTTAGGATAGTGAGATAATGGCGCAGGTTGCTCAGCAAAGTTGTGGATGAGCCGTTATGGTCAAGATCAGGTTGGACAGGGATTTGAGCAGCCTGATCCAGTGAAAGATATCTCTGGTTAGGGAAAGGGTGTCAAGCTTGGTGATTTTTAAATGTCCCTTCCAAACAAAACCATTCTGTGAATCCATGATTCTCCAAATTCCTTTGACATCTGTCACATGAGGATGAGAAACGGGTTTCACCCATTTTGGAAAATACACAAATTCTAAGGATTCTATGCTTACTTCACTTTATCCAACCCTGCAAGCACCACAAGACAAGCTGCATTTTCAGGTGAGGTCCCACATTGCCACATTTGAACACCATAGAAGTTATCCTACTATAAGTAGGCAAGTATTTTCCTATTTAGAAGCGGGATACTTCAGAGAAGTATCAAAGTTAGAAAGGTCTTCAAAGGGATCTAATGAAGTGTGGCCATCCAGTCCACTGAAATATTTAGGGATCAACATTAGATTAAATAAATCTTCCATTGTTCCAGTCTTTTCTATAGACCTTAAAGGATATTAAGGCAGTAGTGAAAATCACACCGCCCTCAAATCAGATCTCTTAAAATTGGCTTATAAACAGGTCTTCAGTGTGCTAAATGAGGAGAGGGAGAGAGAGTGCATACTCCTCCATCATTTTATTTCCAGGCTGTTAATATTTCTCTTCACCTCAGCATGGGAAAGCATTTGAGGCATCAGACTACCTCTTGTCACCACGTTGATCACTCTTTTTTTCTCCAGATATTCAGCTGAGTCTCCTTCGGTTCATTTCCCCAAACTGCATTTGTGTAATGCCTGAGTAATAAAAGTCAGCAGAATGCCTAGATGGAATTTCATCCATTTGCATTATCATTGAAAAAGACATTACTATTCCCCTATCAAAAATATCCATCAACCTAATTACATCTCTTTTCTTCATAAGGTTTTAAAATAAGGTACCTAAGTATGATAGGCAATGTAGAGTTATTATTTAATGACCATAGGGGGGATATATTTTGATTCATTTTCTTATGTGTTAAAAATTTATGACAAACATAAAACCCTGTTACAGCAGCTGGATCATTTGTAATGGTCATAATTTTGTTTAAATCATATATAGATAAAGCATTATGTACATTTTAAAGCATTATGCTATTCTGAACCACTTGGGACGGCAGTGTGGTAGATTGGTAATAAAGTAAATGGTAAGCATAATGTTAGCTGAAAAATAGGTGAGCTCTGAAACTTGGAATCTAAAACTGATTTTATTTTTAGCCTTTTTTTGGTGTAAGTTTTTTGCCAATTTTAATCATTTCTCTGGAAATGTCTACATTTTCCCAGTTTAGCTTAGGATTTTTAAACCTGATTTTGCCTTTGGCTTTGCAGTATGACCTTGCTGTGCCTGATTCTTTCCCTCCCAGTTTTGTTTCCCTCGCCATTTAAGACTGAAGGAAATCAAAGCCACTAAGCAAAGGAAAACAAATAAGCAAACAAACAAGACAGGGACAGCTTTTCAGAAAGCATAGACCGTCCAAGAGCAGCACATCTAATTCACTTCAGACCAGGGGAATGTTTGCACGCTAAAGTGGAATTGCAACGCTGCTATCCACTTTGTGGGCATCCTAACAAATTTTAAACCAAACTCAGTTGGTTTCTGTTCGATTGGAAGTTATTTGAAGAAATTCTTCTCTTTCACAAGAAGTTGGCCCAGGATAGGAAAAGTCTGAAATAATTTTAAAGTGTAAAAGACATTTATCCTGGAATTTTCCTGTAAATAGGGATGATGGATTTGCTTCCCTCTGAAAATGTCAGTTTAATAGCTCAATGCTAGTTAAATCATTGATATTAATGCCTACTCTTTTGTTAGAGAGTTACAGTTCCAAATATTTTTTATACTTGGTATCTATTTAAAAAGAAAGTAAAGCAGAAAATGTGGAAATACAAATTTTCTTCTCAAAATGCTTAAATTCCCAGTTTAAAATAACCAGTTGCTAGTGTATATGAAGTGGAAATAAACACATACAAAGAAACTACGTCTTATCATTCAAATCTTTCAGGATTTACAGGGGAGTTATCTCCCTGGAAAAATATGATTTTCCTGCTCCTTCGAATTAGTCATTGGCCCTCTGTGCTTAGAAAGTTCTTCCTCTTTGCAGACCCTCTTGCAAAACCTAGAGTATAGTTCCTGAGCCTTGACTGATATAAAGGGATGTAACAAGCTGGTTTTCCATGTCCATCTTCACCAGCTGAGGGTCAGGCATATATTTTTAGTGGTTTTCAGATATACTCTCTGAAATCTGTCTCAGTGTTTTCATATGGGAAATGGCTGCCAGTTACCATTACTGGAAGCTAGATGAAGCTCACACTGAAAAAAATGGGAGTCATTAAGGGCAGGAACCAATGGATCTGAGTGGCAAGTAGTTTAACAGGCCATAAATTGACAACTTCCGTATGTTTATGAATGCATGTATGTGTTGGCAAATGAGCATTTGGGTTATCTTATTCAGGCTTGGGCAAAGTATTTTCTTCCCTTATAAACTATACAGGGTAATTCTGTACTGCCATGCAAACTGGCACATTTGCTTCAACTTTGTGGAAGAAATAATAAGCTTACAATATAGTCCTAAAATGTCTCTCTTTTCTATGAGAGACAAGAGAAGTAAGGTAGAGATGATCTATGATATATGTTATAAAAGTATATTGTCACCACTAATGTCTTCTCCCAACTTCCTTTATTTTTAGATACAAAGTCATACCCTTCATTTACTCCATTCTTCTGCTAGATGATATTTTGCAGGTGAAGGATATCTTTTTTTTCTTTAGGGATTATCCCAAAATGAATGTTTGGGATATTTTTCTTTTTTTATATTTCTGTTATTTTATCATAAGATTCCTTAGGGAACACTGAATCTCTAATAGCTAGATGTTTTATCTAAGATGGATAGCAGGGCTACTTCTCGGTGACTCATGAAAGATTTTTGTGTGATGGCTGAAATTTATTTTGAGGACAATTTTTTGAAAAATAATATTTGAGCATAAATTATATGGAATTACCTGACATAACTTTGGCAAGTATGAGCTTGTATAACTAACAATGAAAAGGAAGAATGATCAGGAAGTTACTTACATTTGCAACACACATCCGCAATGCATGTAAGTCAAGTGCCTATATTGCTTATTTCATTGCCATTAATATTAATTACAGCAATAAAAATGACTCAGTTATTGCTGTCCTGAAAAGATGTTAATGATCTGGTCATCACTGAAATAGCTAAATTGGCTACTATGATGGCACAATAAATTCAGACTATAATTGGTCTGATTCTCTTTTCTCTGACATCTGTGTAAATTAGGAGTTCCCTAAGAATAAAGCTTGCGTAAATGAGATAGATAAGATTCATATCTTTGCTTCGTAGCTGTGGAGACCTGTTTGTAACAGTTAAGGTAATTTTAGTTAGCCACTCTGCACTTCTATGCTACATTAGCTGGCATTTATATTCCAGATACATAGCCATCTGTATCTCAGGGTTGGTATGCCTCTTTAACTTACCAGTGTATCCTTGTACCAGTTATACTTTCCAGCAAATCAGCATGAAGTATCTCATGATGAATCAATATAATTATAAGAAAAATAATTTCATCTGTTGCACATCTGAATAGTGGTATAAAAATCTTTTAACTGAATTCAGGCTCAAAAAGCCAATACTTTAAACCTTAGGAGAAAACAAAAAGCTCAACAACTTGGCCCTCCTGTCTGCTGTATTTTAACTACATGACTGCAATATCACTTTTCTACAAGGTCCCAGCCACGTTTAGTGAACAGGCTGGACAGTCTGCTGTTAATGAATAGCAGGATAATACTTTGGGTTTTGATTTTTTTCAATGTGCTTAAGCTTTATTTACTTTGCAATGTTGAGACTTTGCTCTGAAGATAGAATGATTGATTTCTTCCCAGCATTTCCACACTGCTTGCCTTTTGTAACATCCATGGGTTTCAAAAAGAGTATTGAATTTTTGTGCATAATACATCTGTTAGACAAAGAGATTGTATTATTCCCATTTTAGAAAAGGAGAAGGAGAGACAATGGTTGACCTGGTTTTACCTCACTTATTTTAGTTGCATAACTCTTAAGTTACTTAAGTCAACAGCCTGATAATTTCAGATTTGATCTACTGTCAGTGGAAAAAAGCAAATCTTTGAAGAACAACACAGATTTTAACTGTGTACCTCTCTATTTCTGCAACCATAAGGAAACTAGGTTTCTAATTCTAACAGTGCTCAGAATTCATGGATGTAGATTAAGACTGTCATCTGTGAATTATGCAAGGCCTAATTTTTCATAGGAATAAAACTGGGCCTACTAGTAAATGCATCTGTTTGTTTCCACCATTTTATTGTTTTCTTGAAGGAATGAGCCTGATGATCAATTTTGCTTTAGAGTTCTTTGATTTCTTCAAAGCAGATGACCCACAGATCCTATGCCAAGCACCCACAAAGTGTGAAATATGCATTTAATAGCCAAGAGTAGGAACTTTGGTTTAAACAACATGTCTGGGAATAGAGAAGGTTTCCTGCAGAAGTAGCTTGGGGACTTGGATCCTCTGCAGCTAGATTTCAGCTGCCTCTGTCAGGATATCATACTTTCTCTTCTAGCAATCTACTTCGTAACGTGTTATACATATTCCAATTTCTGTTAAAAAAAGAAAAAAAAAAGTTTAATACATTCTACGAGCTCATTAAACTGAACAACCTTCACTTATCCCCAAAGCCTGGCCCATTTGTGGACCTTGGGATTTAAGGAATGGAAATGGAGAATTCAGCCGCTAGCACGCAGTCACTGAAATACTTTGGCACTTTGCAGTTTTTCACCACTTTGACGCCCCTTGTCAAAACATTAAGGGGGATGTAGAGCAGCAGCATGTCATTATGTAACATTTTTACACATCATATTTATAAAGAGTCAAACACATTTTATTCTTGATCTAGAACTCTGCTAATTAGATGCCACTGACAGCTTGACTGCAGACTTTGAGTCTGAATACTGTCATGCTGTTCCCGGCTGGCATTTATAGTTGGCTGGTCCATAGAAGCATGGGCCATTCTGCTCAGGTTTTCAAGGCGAAACAGAAGCGTTGGAACTTTTCACCACTTGTTCATCATCTCTCTTGTTAATTAATGTCTGCACAGTGTTTTGAGCATGTGCTGTCAGAATACTGTCTTTTATTTCCCCAGTGAAAAAGCCCAGGAAAGGCCTTTGCGACACCCTACAAACAACTCAACCATCCCAGCTGGGAAAAAGAAAAGCCAGAGACTAAATCACCTGAGGCTACGAACTTGTGCAGAGCACGTGCATCACAGTGTTATCATAGCAATGGGTTATTGCTCTTGTGATTATAGGTTAAAGAGAGCTTTGTCATTTAGAGAGCTCAGGTTCAGCAAAAGTGGGACAATACAGAGCTCAGCAGCCAGTGTAAAGCCATCCTCAAAGCATGGAAAGGTAATGATCAAGTTAGTGACCATCTGAGCTAAAGGTACATACCAGGCAGATATTGCTTTCCCTCCTAGAAATTGTGTCTGGATCACATCCCATAATATCCTACTGGTAGCTGGAATATGTGATACACCTCACTCAACTCTGACCATGCCGCTAAATGGCCCATGTCTGACCATCTTTCTGAACTGTGTACAAGGCAATCAAACATTGCAGACACTTTGGGAGTTCACCAGGTCCATTATGCCTATTAATAAGTCACAATCTTTGTAGATTACCAGTTTTCTGTATGGGCTAAATGTCACATGTCTACAGAAAAAGATCAGGTCCCCTTCAATGAAATTAAATAGGAGTTTAGCTGCCTATAACCCCAGTTCATCATATCTGCTTTACAGAACTGCATACTTCTAAATTTACTGTGCATTTTCTATTGAAATTTTTCTGGATGCCAAAATTCAGGCGCTATAATGTAAGAAAATGGGTGTTTTCCAACCAAGATACCACTGCAATTCAGATAATGAATAGAGGCAAAAAAGCTAGGAATGATCAGAACAGGGAAGAGCTATATCAGAAATGACATTAATACCTGCCTTTCTTATTCATTGTCTTGTCATAATGATGGCTGTCTGTGTTGCATTCCCTAAGTTATGTGGTAAAAAGTGGATCGCAAAAGCTCTCGCAATTTGGGGTTTTTTCCACCCATTGTCTAAATCTTCTTATGTCAAAGCTCAGTGAAAACAAAGGCAAAAGGATTTTAAAATTTATTTCTAAATAAATAATGTTTCATGCTTCTTTCTACAGTCAGGGTACTTTTGAGATGGTCTGTCTTTTATTTAATGCCTAAACACACATACTTACTTGCTGTACTGGGAGGCATACATACGGAAACACAGCCAGAACTTGTTATTCAGAAAAAATCAAAGACATGGAAAGAAATTCGCAAACAAGATGAGGGTATTGCTTTGATTTTCAGTATGACCCCAGAATTATGTTGAGTTCAAGGTTATCCAATATTGGTAAAGAACTGGCTGTTTCTTTAGGAGGGTAAAATCATGACTTTATAGAAAGACAGACTTTACCTTTGTCAGTTCAGCAGTCTTAATCTTGACCTCCTTATTTGAAGAACTGTGGAGAAGTGTGTGTGAGGGGGAAAACATGGGCTTAATTGGACAGGAAAATATTAGACTCTTAATTTTGTTTGTTCTTTGGAAACAAAAATTACTTTACATTTACCCACAATAAAACAAGATCTTTCTCAGCTGTGAAATTCTCCCCACAGAAATCTTACATAGAAGTAGTAAATAATGCATCACAAGGTAACGACAATGACACATTAGAGCTTCGTTTGAATGCATGCTGTGCTTTGTGCATGATGCAGAATTCAATGGACAGCGATTCTAAGGATGGGGGGAGAGGCTTGTTTGTGTTCAGATTATATAATCCACTCGTCTTTGTTGTTATCGTTCTAGGCATTTTCTCCAAAGATGTTCTGCTTCTCATAAAGCGCATTCAGCCTCATCTGGAGCACAGAAGCCTAAGGCTTTGTTACAATAGTTATTTATAACTTAACTATATGAAAAAAAATAAAAGGTAGCAGAACAGGAAAACACTTCTTCAGTCATAAATAAATAGCTCAATTGTATCTAGGGAGGAGAAGAATAGCTTTCAAAGAGATTTCACTTCAATTGCAGAATCATGATTTCCAGGTAGAAACTATTGCAAGAAGGCTCTCTAAAACTAGATGCGAGCAGGTTGTTGTTGAAAGCTTACTGCTAAGATCTGCAAAATTACTCTGGGATTTGAATACCTTTGTGGGTTTTTATGTGTCCAACTTGGAATGAATCTGAAAGGAGCCATTATAATCCTAAGCCTTCACAGATCTCTGAAAACCAGGCATTCCTGTCAAATATAAGACCAACCATCTTGAAATGGAAGAGCACAAAGTTTTTGCCTAAGAGAAAATGAGTGGCAGCTGCAGATGGAGGATCATATTCATGTGGGATAATTTCAGCCTCTGAAACACAATGGAAGCAAAAAAAGAGAAATCTTGGAAAGTTTTCTATCAGTTATCCAGTTAACAATTTATGACCTATTGTAAATATTGATTTTGTGCTCAGAAGCTGATTTCAGACAGCAGTCTAAATTTTTATTGAAACATGTAAATCAGAAACCATGCCATGTTTATGATGATACTGTTATGACTGTGTTTGGTATCAGTTATACTGGTATGAAACTAAAATACTGATAAAGGTGTTTCTTATTTCCGGAGATGAATCAGCTACACCCAAATAACAACATCCCACGAGCTTTGTCATTTCAATTATGATGTTCAACAGTATAGTCATATCATAATTAAAACACTGAGGTTTTGTCTGTTTACAAGACTTTACTTATTAGCTCCAACCAACCCTACTCAATAACTTTCAAAAACCGAGGGAAAAAACCTCAATTGTATTTTCCCTTCATGCAGGTTTTGCAGATATGCTTTTATATATATATATATATATATATATTTCATTCAGGAAGAGTTCTTTTGGGTTTAAAGGGTAAAAAGTTAGAAAAGAATCAAAATTCATACAGCGACATTGAATTTGAACCACACAGAAGCGGGTTTGTTACTCAGTTTTAGTTGAAGCTGATTTTGTGCTAACTGCCCTGCTATGCTGATCTCTCAGATCATCATCCACATTGCATTTGAACATTTCCAAACCTATCAAATAAACAGTGATATTTTTCCCCTTCTTTTTCTGTTGTGAAGCTAGAAGAGTACACTACCAATTTCCCCAGCATACAAGATTTCTAAGCAGCAACAGAGAAACCTCCTGAACTCTGCAAAGCGTGTGCTGAAATGCAGCATTTCTCTATTCTTGAATTCCTTTCAGTAGGTGTTGAAACCTTTTATAGTAAATTGCATTTTGCATGTTAGGAACTTCAAAAGAAGGTGTTAATATAATTGAGACATGATAAGTTTGACAGTCGGTGTCATTATATGAGTTTCACTCAGCAGCCTTCTGAAGCAAAAATAATTAAAAAACCTCTCTTCCCAAAGAAAGGAAGCTTATGCCTATAATGATGAAATAACTTCTTAATAACTTGCTTTAATCCATAAAGTCCTTGTCCCAGTCCAATATTCAACATCTGAAAATGGATTACATGTAACTATTCTGACTCTCATAGTGCTGACATTATTTTAAAAATGGATCTTTTGCAATGGTATCGTTGTATTCTGTGGTTATTACTCTCCCTTATTAAAGTACAGATGGGAAAATACCTTACAGTTAGCTACTTAACGCTTGCGTTAAATCTCATTGGTCTTCCATCAAACCTGCCCCAGGTTACCACTTTTATCATGATTTGTCCAAGATCAAGCAAAATAACAGAGAAAGGCCTGAGCACAGCCATGAATGGAGCTGCCAGCAGTCTTGGAGAGCCTGGGAACAGGAGACGTTCTGAGTATCCATTAGTTAATACTAGAGACACTAGAGAATCAACTAGTTGATTCATTTCCTGCTGAAATTTTGGTCCCCAGTATGTGATTTAGTTGATCAGTGTATGTTAGGATTCAGACTTCTAAAAAGAGACCTATGAGAAAAGCTCAAGAAAAAACTGATCAACAAACCAAAATGATACTACATATGTAAAATGCAAAGAGAACTACCCTCTTGGCTCGCCTATGTTAATGCATAATTAAATCAAGGACAAATCTGACCACTGATTCCTTGGGAATGTTCTTGGAATGTGTCATATGTGAAACTGATTCTGCTCTTCAAAGAGCTCAGAGTTCCTGGGGCTTGCACCAACTCTCCATATTCCTTGCTGAAACATGTATTGTGCTCCTAATTTTCCTCTCTATTCCTTCCAGCCTGCATTGTGTAGATTATTCTTCTCAAAACAGCAGAAAGTTTGATGAATTCTAAGTACAAAGTCTTTTATGCAGTCAATTAGGCAGCTAACATTCACTTTGCAGTAAGATCCATACAAAGATCAAACATGACAGAGTTTATGGTGAAATCAGGAATGGACATAGCAGTAGACCTTTTCCATAAAAATGGCATTGTATAAGTATCTCAAAGCTACAAAAAACCAGGACTTCAGACTTTTCAGGCCTGCCTAGCATGGCCCCAGCCTTCACAGAAATCTGTTCTTCACCAAAATTCATCCCAGCATCTCTTAGTTGTTACTTTGACCTTGGGGGAGCTTATTCCTTGTTGATATGAGTGAATTAGAATTAAAACCAAAATGCTTATAAAAGCAGATCTCCAGTTAAGAGCAGCAGGCACTTTTTAATCTTATAATCAAGGATTTGTATACTCTGGCCTTCCCTCAAAAAGAAGGTGGTACCTATTTTTCAAAGTCCCCCTTTCAACAGTTTGAATCATGAAGAGAGAAGGAATATTATGCACAACTGAAACTGAAGAACAATTTAGATAACTATACTCAGTTCAAGTTCATCCCACTAAATTTGATTTCTGCACTACATGTCCCCTTATCCATTTTACAAGCCCGTTTATCCTTCCATGTGCTTAAAGATTAATGGTCCAAGTTGGATCAGTGAAAAAAACATGTTCTGTGAAGAATGATGCTTCATCCAGGCTGTTGTGCAGCTCATATTAGGTTAGATATTAGGCTTAGGTTAGATACTTCCACTTCACTTGGCCAGACAATTCTGCTTTTGTAGGAATACTCAGAACATGTCAGACCTTCCCAAACATCTCAAAGTAGAGGTTTGTGAACTTACAAGTATAAGTACCAACTTTGTAAACTCCCAGTTTTGCAGTAGACAGCAAATGGTGCGGAAAGAAGAAAAAGATTTTGATGCCTGTGTCTTAGATAAGGCACCAGGCTGAAGGCAAGCTTGGGACAAATAAGGCCTACAGAGATGGGCAGAGGGAAGAAGGAACACTAGGCAGGCAGCGAGACCTGAACAATCAGGTCTAAGACTGGTTTGTTCATGGGCCTCCCTATTGTGTGCATTATGCTGAGGGAATAGTTCTGTTGTGCTGATACAGCATTTGAAGGGCTAATAGCAACAACTATTTATTATTCTGATGGCTTAGACAGTTAAATCTTTGAGCCTTACCACCTCAATGCACACTATCAGTCTCATCGAAAATGTTCACTTCAGATTCATGACAACTTTGATGCCTGCTCTCATTTGTAATGGTGCTGGCATTCACATTGCAGATCTTTCCAAGGACCACATGGAACAGTGTGCCAATGGATTTGAAAAGGTTTTAGTGGGTTTGAGGGAGGTCTGTAAATAGGATCAATCGTAGTCAGCATGCAAGTTGTGGCCTCCGCATACAAGATGTCAAACTCCAGTAGTTCACAGACCTCATCCCCGAGTTCCCAACCTGGTCCACAATGTCCGTGACTTGCTACAGTTCAGCTTATGTACTTAGCATTGCATCAGTCACTGTTCATATAAATAGATTTTCAGTAACCGTTCTCATGGCACTTTCATCAACAGCTTTCCTGAGAGAGCATTTTATGTTGGCTCCTATGAAGCAGCTTCACATAAGGCGCCATCAGTGACTCTGTCCTCTTGAGGGAATATTCTCTTACTACTCTAACCTGCATGATCTACTCTGATTGTACAGCCTCTTCATGTTTACTGCGCATTAAGAGCTACCTTTTGCAGTCTTCGTGTCTTTCATCCAGACCTGAAGAGAAAGAAAAACCAGAGCACCGCTGGGAGAACTTGCTCCGTCATCGTGAGAATGTGACACATCCTCAAATTACAGTGGGGATAGCTGAAACGTGATGGGGGAAGGCCTGTGTTATAACACTAGTAAATTAAATGTACTTTTGTAACTTTTTCCTATCTTACACAACGCAGCAGGAATGACATGAGGGAAAATGACAGGCAAGCACATGCCTCAGCTAAGGAGAGGGGAAAGAAGGTGAGGAAGCAGGAGGTGGTGATAGAGCATGAATAGCTTCACAAGGCATCCCCAGACAATCAAGCTGACAGAAGGAGTGGGAGTTTGCAGGCAAACTTTCTGCAGTCTCATTAGATTGGGAGCAGGCTGATGAGAGCTGTACATAACAGGTGCTTTATTTAACAAGGGAAAGAGAACATGAAAATGAAATGAAAGACAATTATTAGGAATAAAGTTTCACCAAGTGTTGGAGGCTGAGGCCATGACAAGGAAGATTGTGGTGGTGTTCCACCTCTTTCTGCTCCTTTCTCTGTGTGTAGACTTAGCGGCAGGAGGTCTGAAGGTTTCCTATGAACCTCCTACACCCTGCAGGGATGTGCTATAGTGTGCCCATCCTTGAAGGATATGTAGCTTTCCACAGCTTCAGCACCTACAGTGTTCCTTCAAGGACAGATTAGTCCTGTCACATAGAGCCTGGGACAAAAGACATTTCAGGTGTCCAGTGCAACATCTTATGAGCTCCATGTAGTGACCAGCATGTGACCTTATCAATGCTTTTGGATCTGATTCCTGAAAGAATCACTGATGTGGCCCAAAGCCTCTGGCTCATAGAACACCTCTGTCCTATACACTTCCACATGGTCAGAAAATCAATGCTTGAGTTGAGTCTTAGCCTGCAGAGTTTTTGTGAGGTTAGATACAAGGAAGAAGTTCTTTAGTGAGAGTGGTGAGGCACTGGAACAGGTTGCCCAAAGAAATGGTAAATGCTCCATCCCTGGCAGCGTTCAAGGCCAGGTTGGACATAGGCATCCCTGCCCATGACAGGGAGGTTGGAACTGGATGATCTTAAGGTCCTTTCCAACCCAAACCTTTCTATGATTCTATGACCTTTCCGAGCAAGTCTTGACATTTCCACGTTCCAAAAACATCAACAAAATTCAGCCACCAAGATAGCTAGCTCCACCACTCCCAGGAACAGAACGTGATCTACCATGAAATTCAGCTTAATAAATCTGGGGTTTGATCAATAGGACGTACATATGAGAATTTTAGCTCTGTGTAGTTAACCAAGGAAATTCTTACCAAGCTTGCTATGAAATTGCTACCAGAGACAGCATAACATAGGTATGTAGCAGGTACAAAAGATGCTCAGCAGTTACCAGTTTATTTACTTTTCTCATTGCATCAGAACACATGAGCAGTAGACTTCTGGGTTTTTCTCATATTTCCCTTCAATGCAATAATATTAAAGAAATATTAGTATTTTCTTGTCTTCAACGGTTAGAATGGGATGGCCATATCACCATCTTAAAATTGTCAATAGCCATTTCATTTTTAAGCTAATTCTGACAGAAATTGAAACTTCCACCACTCATTTTTAACACTTCATTGTGGCCACCTTGCTGAGAAAAGGGAATTTGCTTTTGCAGGATATAGTTTGAATGGGTGGACTTTCAATTAGTTATATCTTGCTCTGTTATTTGGTAATAGTACCTGGTTTTCACTAAATTCTTGAGGGTAAAGGAAGCAAACTGGAGGCTGCTTCCTCTCTCAGAGCAGGGTAATATTCCCAAGCTGACAAGAAGTAACTAGTCTTGACTACATCAGCATCTAGCTCCCACATGTGCCAGGACTTTAAAGAAACCAAGAGCTGCTACTACGTACTGCAGCATGTTACCCGTTTGTGGCTGGACAGATGGGGCTTTGTTTTGTGGAGGGGAGAAGGTATTCACTCAATAGGTGTTTGATATTAATATATATACTCCTATAGACCTATTTCAAACTTCATTATAGCGAAACACTTCAAAATCCTGAAAATATTTAACTTCTTTTGTTATGTTACCCTTTTACACACTTGCCTGAGGGTAGCACAGTTTCACTTGCTTTTTGCAGCTTGATTTATGTCCGTGTGCTACTAGATATACAGGGATGTCTCTCATTTGACTCTGGATATCTATTGCTTAGTTGCTTTGGCTACCACCTTCTTTGTAATCACTTTAGAGATCCTGAGGGCTTTAAGGTACAATTCATTTGACCTATTTTAGTCACTGGTTTTAACATGAAATAAATTGCACTCCAGAAGTTCTCATTTCTCCCCAAAGTGAGCCTCAGGTGACCAGCTCAACCACATCTGCCTATGGTGTGGCTGTCTACAGGTGCCTTACATTAGTCCGACCCATGATTCTCACTTAGTGTGGTATCCACTGAAATCAGTGGGGAGACTCCCTTAGGCTTTGGATACAGTTCTGCCCCATTTCATTTTGAGAAGAAATAGATGTGCTTGAAGATGTTTTGAACACATGGTGGGCTTTTGCTCTTCCAAAGATTTAGGATAGCATCTTAAAGACCCATTGAATACCTGTATTGAAGTCACTCTTGCTCACTGACCTGTTTGAAATGAAAATTAAGTTAGTGTGATAGGGTTGGAGATGTAACGTTCTTCTGCAGGTTTGAAATTGTAGAGGTAATTGTTTTATTAAAATATTTGCTCTTCTGCTCCCTACAAGGTTTTTGATGGCCTGGAAGTCACTGTATAGCACCATGCTAGCCGTTAGTGCTTTGATTTCCACAATGTCTTGCTTTATTTAATAGGCCTGAAATATTGATTAACATTTACAGATTCAATTCCAAGCACTTGCCAGGGGTTACACAGAGCCAGAGAGAGCTGGTAGTGCCAGTCAAATTCTGAGGTGTAATGAAATCCCCTACTGTGCCTGTCAACTTATCCAGTGTACAGGTCATTTCCCACAAGCTCTGCACTGTTGAAAGAAGCAGTTTTCACTTGAAACATTTCATAGGCAAAGGAAAAATATGTCTCCAGTATTGTACGCTTTATCCCTTTGTCTAATATTGAATAGGCTCATTGCTTCACACAATTTTTGCTCCCAAAGCTTTCTAAGTCAATAGAAGGATGTTTCAGGTGGGCACAAGTCAAGACTCTCAGTGTAAATGCTTTATTACTGTTGTCAAGGAATTTCACAGTAACTAAGGCTAGAGATAGACAAACCTCAAAAGCACTGGAATCTCAATTCATTTTAGTTAGGTATCAAATGATTCTTTGATTCTTCCAAATATTACAAAGCTCCCTTTGAAAGATACTTGCATCCTTCTTCCAATAATGTCCCCTTTCTTAATTTGTTCCAAGACCACAATTTTCCTTCAAATTCAAGCCCTCTTACCTATTTCAGTCCAAGTCCAAATAGAATCTATTCTATTCCATCCAAGTCTTTTTCTGATTTTAAAAATATTTTTCATTATCAAGATGCTTTTGTCATCTCATGCAGAGAAGAGAAAGGATGTGCAGCAAACTGTTTTCCTTTTGTAGGGTTTCAGTTTTGTTTCTGCTACTAAATTTTAGGTGTCTGTTTTCAAAAAGGTTATTTTAAAGAGACATATCTTGCTTTTTGAGTGACAGTCCGCTGAATGTCCTTGTGATCATCTGTGATCAAATGTATTATGTATATTAAGAGTACTGTAATCAAAAGTATTATGTATATTAAGAGTAGACCCCAGAACAGTAATGTTGCTTGCAGGATCTACTCTTAAATCAACTATAATGAATCTCTTTATGCCAGAAAATTAAAGTTACTGATCTTAATCTCTCATGTGAGGCAATATTGTCTCAAGATAAAAATTTCTGAATGGTGCATTAGAAGACTATTATTGTTTGCCCTCTCTTGTGTAACAGGGGACACACATACATCTAAGCTAGTGAATGCTTCCAGCACCGTGTCCTGACCTGAACTCTAAACGATGACTTTGATTTAGAAGTTTACAGTTGACTTTGGTTAGCTTCTCTGCCACCTTCATTTGTAATGGGACATTAGACACTGATGCGTGGCTAGATAGAACTACCAATAGATTCAAAACCACTTTCTTCAGTATTTTCTGAGGATATTGAAAGAAGAGGGGAAATATCCACCTGAGAATGACGCATTAGATATTTTACATATGAGTGGCAGTAGTTCAGGATGGAAGAAGTCTACATTCAGTTGAAAATTTCTAGCTATCTGAACGCAATGGATATTGCAAAAGGCAAAGGAGCTTTTCATCACAAAAGGGTGATGAGAAAAATCCTACTATTTGGCATTCCAAAGAAAGTGCACGTTTTCTCCCTCAAATGTGTCTTTTTGTGTTCTTTAGGAGCTTTGTGCAAAGATAAGCTGTAAACATGCAGCCCTGATAAAGAGTTTATTACCAGAGATTGGTTTTCCATCAGCAGGTATGAGCTTCAGTGGAAACTTGGCTACAGATTCTCTTGACCTGCAATATACTTTCAATTCTGTTGCTGAGAAATTAATTATGGTCTGTATAGACCTTTGTTTCATTCTGCATTCTTCCCTGAGATCAAGATGTCCCAAACAAGAGCTTTGCTAGAAAATGGAATTAAAAGGATTTTTTTCCAGTAAGCAGCATCCTCAAGGTTAAAATATAAAATTTTAATGATCCATCAGTGATTTCTGGGGGTGGGATCACATTTAAGATTAAAGAAGCTATATTTAGGTGTCCGTACTTGAGCTGTGTGTTTAATTTCCTGATAGGTACAGCCAACAAACATCGTATGCAAAGAACTATTTAACTGACCAGCCATTAAAGTAAAATTCAATTATTTAAGCTTTCTGAAGCCGTTTGAAATGCTTGAGGCATTCCTACTGGACTGACAAATGTAAGAGGATTTATGGGGGACAACACCATTGTGTAAGAGCAAGTAGAGACCAAGCAAGGTATCCCTCAGAAGCTAAAATGACACAAGACTGTATTTAGCATCAACTGGATGCTGCCCTAGATAACTACTTCAGGGTGAGCTAATAATCTGAGCAGCAGATAGAGATCTCTGCTTAGAGTGAGACATCCTGAAACATTTGGGACGTTTGCATAGCTTGGACAAACATGACATAGGCCCTGCAGGAGACACAAACCCTATAGAAAATGCAGGTGTGAGCCAAGTGGGATCCACAAGGGCATCTCAAATGACAATAGACACATTCATTTAGGCAAATTATCTGAGTTCTAGAACCCATTGACTTTTCATTACATTTCCTATAAGTATACCAGGAGCTTAGCAGATGTATAGATGTCTGCAGATAAACTATTCTGGGACTTTCATGATTCATCATGTCAATACAAGTATTGAAATTTCTCAGAGAACCACATCTGAAGTATCTCAGGATTAGGTTGGCAATAAGAAGTGGGTTTATGGATCCACAAGTCTATAGTACACTCTAAATCAATATAAAATCCAAACTACTTTAACTCCATTCTCAGTTAAGAGATGAATTAACTGCAACAAGGTCTTACCTGAGGTACTTTTGTCCCATTTGGTGTTTTCAGAAATGATTACAGTTTCTCCCCTTTCTAAAAGGAGGTGTGTGCAGGAAGGAGACTTCTCTTAACCTGGACCTACTGGGTTCAGATCTCACATTAGTGGAGAAGAAAAGTGAATCAAAATGTCTAATGCTCTCAGCTTTCAAGTGAAAGACGGGACTCAGATACTCTCCCTTTTCTAATTCAGGCCTTAATTTTAAAAGGAAAACACTGTGTTTCTTGATGTTGCAAGCTTTTTAGAATCATAGAATAGTTAGGGTTGGAAAGGACCTCAAAATCATTCAGTTCCAACCCCCCTGCCATAGGCAGGGACACCTCACACTAAACCATCCCACACAAGGCTTCATCCAACCTGGCCTTGAACACTGCCAGGGATGGAGTACTCACAACCTCCCTGGGCAACCGATTCCAGTGCCTCAGCTCCCTAAGAGGAAAGAATTTCCTCCTTATATCCAATCAAAACTTCCTCTGTTTAAGTTTGAACCCGTTACCCCTTGTCCTGTCACTACAGTCCCTGATGAAGAGTCCCTCCCCAGCATCCCTATAGGCCCCCTTCAGGTACTGGAAGGCTGCTATGAGGTCTCCACGCAGCCTTCTCTTCTCCAAGCTGAACAACCCGAACTTCCTCAGCCTGTCTTCATACAGGAGGTGCTCCAGTCCCCTGATCATCGTCATGGCCTCCTCTGGACTTGTTCCAACAGTTCCATGTCCTTTTTATGTTGAGGACACCAGAACTCACAATGCTCCAGGTGAGGTCTCACAAGAGCAGAGTAGAGGGACAGGATCACGTCTTTCGCCCTGCTGGTATCCCTGCAGGATACGGTTGCTTTCTGGGCTGCAAGCACACACTGAAACTGGCTCATGTTCATTTTCTCATCGACCAACACCCCCTTTTGTTTGACTTTAAACAAGAAATCAAAAAAAATAAAAATTAGTTCAGATCAACATAAATGTATTTTTTTCTAAAAAGGGATAAACAGAAAAAGCAATAACTAGCAGAGCCATAATAATAATAGTAGCAATAACAATAATATAGACTCAGATGAAATTGAATAGAATTGAGTAGAATATCTGAGCCTAACTTCTTTTTCATTTAAACAATCTGGGTCACCACTATGGTCTCCTGGCATTACTATGCACTGGCTTCTAGTGGTATCTTCCAGTGTGTCTTTGACACCTCTTTCTCACACCACTCCAGATCCAACCCTATTTCTCAAAGCAGCTTTTCGGCTATGTGCCTCTAGTTCCAGGTACAAAGCTTTATTTTGCAAACTAGTTCCACAGTTTCTGCTTTCTTGCATTTTTCTTTGCTTATGCAACTAAATTCTATTGACCTTAATTAAGCTTGACTAGGTTCTAGATCTTTGAATTTTGTTTTTATTTTTGTTAAGATAGTTTATGCTTCCCCTCTAAGTTGCATTTCTTGATCCTCACTAATTTTATCACTCTACTGCCAGCTTGAATGTAAACCCCTCCAGTTAAATCATTGTCTTTTTAGAGTAACTTTGTAGTATTAAAGGCAAATCTGTAACACTTTCATCATGTTGACATAATAGCAACACAAGACATCCCTGACTGCAGGAATGCTGGGGGCATGAATTCTAACATTTTGCTGTAGGCTAAATTGTAAAAAAAAGGCTTTAGCAGCCGTGATTGACCATATCTGTTATAAATCAACTATAATGTATTTAAACTAGTGGCTTTTAATTCGACTTATGCAAGGCTAGGGACAATACTGAACACGATCAAGAGAAATCTCTGCTGCAACTCAGAAATAATGTCAGCATTTGCACTGCTTGTCTCTAATTGTGACACCTTTCATGAATGTCTCAATTTTCTCTTTTCCTTATGCTAGCCACACTTTAATCTCACTTCACCCCTCTGCCCCCTAGCAAAATGGTATGTTGACTTCTTGCTGAAGGCATGAAAGTATTCTCTTTTTTTTTGTGTTTTGCCATAATCCTTTTAGCAACCTCCTCCTCTACATTTTCTGGGTCTAATCATACCAGCCAGAAATTTAGAAGCACAGATCCTATTGACTTCTTCTGTGTGTTCCTACACATAATAAAGGTGCTTTTGAAAGTCTCCCTCTGGGTTCCTCAAATAGCACTTATACTGTAGAAACTTAGGTGGAAGTGAAGATATAAAAGAAATGCTGAACACCCACAGATTCCTTCAGCTTTAGAAGTTATTGCAGGTCCTTTATCACGTCTAAAATTTGTACATTTGTACTCAATTTGGAAAGGCCAGCTCATTTGCAAAAGTGAAGTCGTACCCTGAAGAGTTTTTTGTTTCAATAAATATGTTACCAAGGGAAAAAGAAGATGGAGACCTTGACATGCCTGTCTAATTTCAGCCTTTCATCAGAAGAGCCCTTCCTTTAACACTTCATGGTAAATTCAGTCTATCATTGACCAACTCTTAAAGCAGAAGCAAGGAATATATATATTCAGGACCAGACACAGATCAAGATTTCTTTCCATATGACTCATGGTCACTTTACAGTGTGTGGAAATCTGCTACACTTGGAGGTACCCATGCCTGACTTGAAAGGCCCTCTTGGAGTTTATCCATTGCCTTCCATCAAGTTATATTAAGCACTGAATCCTGGCAGAGATTTTGAAATCTCAAATAAGCTGCTATGGTTTCAGTTCACAAAAATGTCAAGGCGTCTACATTTAAATATGAGCTGAGTCATTAGAAACTCAGTAGCCATCTAAATTAATTGTCATTTGGTGATCCAGTCTCCCATACGGATAGAAAGTTAATCTAAATGTAAACATTTACATCAGTTGTTTTCATGGATCCCCCCTTTGGTTTTTGTTTGGGACATATGGATTTAATCCTTTGAAAAGAAAGTAAGAAATCTGAGAACACTGCAGGATTAAAATGAAGCCAGGAAAAATACCAGACTTCTTTCCTAGCAGTTAGTTTGGGCCTATTTTAGAATCATAGCATAGTTAGGGTTGGAAAGGACTTTAAGATCATAAAGTTCCAACCTCCCTGCCATGGGCAGGGACACCTCATACTAAACCATGGCACCCAAGGTTCTGTACAGCCTGGCCTTGAACACTGCCAGGGATGGAGCATTCACAACTTCCTTGGGCAACCCCTTCCAGTGTTTCACCACCCTTATAGTTAAGAACTTGCTTATATCCAACCTGAATTTCCCCTGTGTAAGTTTGAACCAGTTGCCCCTTGTCCTGTCAATGCAGCCGCTAATGAAGAGTCTACTATTTTATAGCAGAAGGAAGAAAAACTCCTTCAAAAGGCATGATCTAGTTGAACATGAGCTAAACACATCTTCAGGCTAGCTCTTTATTTTTCCCTTCTTATCTTAACAAAAGATTATGCACATTATCAAAATTGTATTAAAGGGTTTTCATTGAAATGAATATTGGACTTGCTGATATTAATAGCCTAACCTCCTTGAGTACTTGTTCACAACTAAACGAAGGTCAGAACCTCAGTATTGCTAAGCCAGGAGTTCAGACGTTGCCTGAAGATTAAAAATGTGGTTTAAGCATAAATTGTAAGGGACTTTTCTATTTGTCTTTTGGCTTGTTGACACCCCAAGAACTCACATTTTCCAAGTTCTCCGTGTATCCCAGAGGGCCAAGAAACTTAGTTCCTTTGAAATGAAAACTGAGAAGCAGAAGCTTATGTTAAAAAACAGGACAAATATGATATTCAGTATGAAATCTTGATCTATGACAATGTTGTAATCTGAACCATCGTGATTACAGCTGCAGAAGAATAGCCTCATCTTCTTTATCTCTGAAGAAGGACTGAAGTTTTCTGAGGGAAGATAGTGACACAAAATAACAAAAAAGACTTCAAAGATAATTCTTTCACCTCCATGGACACTCCTTTCAAGGAGTTTCTTTAACTTTATAGTGTTTCTTTAGCACTGTGCCTTTAACAACCACTGCGGTGAAAGTGATTCTGATGGAAACGCATAATAAACCCAAGTGATTTCTTCAGAACTAAATAAAAAGTTTCAAAGTCCCCAAATGACTTCCTCAGTACCGGACAGTATATGAATGTATACTTGAATTTGTACGTCTTCATATCTCTTACCCACTTGTTTTACTCGGATTGTCCAGTGGTCTGAAGCTCATGACTATGAAAGGCAGCTGAAATTGCTTTGCCAAGTGATATTTTCTAGTCAAGAACTTATGGGTTTTTTTAAGGGTAATTTCTTTTTACTTGTTGCTAAAAAATGTTCTTTACTTTTCCTAAGTACTTACAAAAAAAAAAAAAATTAGAACATTTGAGAAAAAAATCAACATTTTCTTTAGTTTTTCTTATCTATTTTTTTCCTAATTTTAAGGTATTAAAATGAAAAAAAAAAAAAAAGAAAGGTAAAAGGACAAAGGATTGGAGGTGGAGGAGGAATTAGAAAACTTCATTTAAAATTTCCTAATTTCTGTACTGAACCCATTTTGTTCTATCATTGTCCTCCCCTTTTCAGTCTTTTTTTTCATTCTAGTCATAGCTGGTAAGTAGCATGGCCCAAATTATAGATCATTTATATTGTATTAATATTCACCATTCCTTATTTTGACAAAACACTAATAAAAGTTGTTTGCTGAAGATACACATTAATATTAATAAGTGAATGATGAGCTCACTTAAGACTTTCATTATCTGTACATTCATAAGTTTGACAGATTAATATCTTAGTTGAGCAAAAAGTGTTGCTAATTATGGTCTTAGCTCAATCATCAGCACAGCTTTTTCTAGAGATGCACCAAAAGCAGAGATCAAAATATCAGCCTTGAACTTTAGAGTGGAGCTGAAATCCAACCTCAGATTCATTGCTTAGTTTTAGCTTTACTCTTTATGATAAGTTTCTAAATACTTGTTAAAAGAACACTTGGAGTTCTTATGTTTGTTTCAAAAGACTGGCCATACTTATTCCAACAAAGGAAAACGTTGCCCTCACTGTAAACAATAAGCAGCTGGACTGTGCTTATGAGCTCCAGTGAGAACACAGTTTATGCACATTGTGTTGTACGTAGGCATTTGTGTATTGTCTGCTTTATCCTGGAGCCAGTACTCTCTGCACCAAGATGCATGCAAATAATCTTCCCATGAGTTCGTGCAAAAAAGTGATTGCAGCGCAAATCAAAACAGTCACAAACTTATGAAGCTGCCCTGAAATTGGTCTGAGAACTAATTGAGGACCAAAGAACAGATGGACTGGGCAAGTGATGGCCACTGAGAGCTCAGATAACTCCCTCACTGGAGTCTGGAACTCATTTGTTTCCAGGAGACATAGGAGAGCAAAGTCCACCCTAGATACATTTTCTTGTCATCTCATTCATGCTTTGGAAATTGAATTGCACAAGGTTTTTTACAGGAAGAAAGAAACAAAACCAAAACAAAAGCTTCTACAAAACAGCTTTACTGTACATTTGAGGACAAAAATAACAAGATCAACTCAATCTGCAGTGCCAAGTAAAGTCAGGAAGAAAATTTTCTCCAGTGTTTTGACTGAGTCTATTAGCCCCTCTTCATCATAAAACTTCCTGTATTGTTCACAGTGGGAAACACAATTCCAGAGTAACTTGTCTGTCAGAGTCGTTCTGCTTTAGCAGCATGAAGATCGAATTTTTAAATAGATGTAGGAGATAGAACAGTAGAAGAGGCTGAAAGATGCTTTGCCTGTTACAAGCTTATGCTTGTAGAACGTAAATCTTGATGTACTTTTACTTTATTTGGACATTTCTAATTGCTGGGTCAGCTGGAAACTTGGGTTAGCCCAACTCGTGTCTGACTTGCTCTGTTAAAATCTCTATCCATCATCTGCAAAAACAGATTTGTACAATTACTTCCCTAACTTGCATGCCTCATTTAAATGCCAGACGATTGGCGAGATTAATCTGTGTATCTGTGTTCATACTAATACCCTGAAATGATGCATGTATATATTTCCAAAGAAATCCTTTTCATTTCCTTGATGTGATACAGACAGATTTTTTCCAGTGGACCACATGACTATTCCAGAGAGCGAGTTTTATCACAAATAGTCCATTGACCATAAAGAAGATTATGGTCTGATTTCTAGTCTAAGTGAAATGCTTTAATTTAAGTATTGTAAATGTTTTCCAGTATGATTACTTGTTAGGTAAAACAGACAAAGTTATGGTATTTTGTTTTCAATAACTATTTTTACCTTTTCTGTGCTAATATGAAGGTTTTTCAAGATGAATGCACTCATATTTCAAGGAACAGAACAAAGAGATACTGTAATGACATATGTGAGCTACATTCACCCTGAGGCATTTACCATGAAGTTCAGTTTATTATTTATTACATCATTCTGACAGCTGTGAATAGGAAAAGTGAACATATTGGGATTGTCACTGGGAACTACCATTTGTGTCTTTTGATACATGTGGGAAGGGGAACATTAGGAAAAGAATCATCATTTGTGTGCACACAGAGCCATGTAGAGTCAGAGAGCTCCCTTAGTTCCATTTCATTTGAAAGTCAAGAGGGATGAAACAGTTAACCCAACTGCTGATTTTTTTACAGGGAAAGGAGGCAAGGAGTGAGGTTGGGAAGAAGGAAAAGAAGGACAAATGGATGGAAAGAGACAAGGAGAAGAGAGAAAGGAGGGGGAGAAAGTAGGCGAGCAAGCAGGTAAGTGTGCAAGAAAGAAAGAAATGGAGAAAGAAAAAAAAGTAAAGAGCAAAGGAAAGAGTGAAAGAAAAAGAAGAAAAATAAAAGCAAAAGCAAAAGGGGGAGAGAGAGAGGCAGACAAACATGCAGGTGGAAAGAGAGAGAAAGAGAAAGAGAGAAGGAAGGAAGGAAGGAGGGAAGAAAGGAAGGAAGGAAGGAAGGAAGGAAGGAAGGAAGGAAGGAAGGAAGGAAGGAAGGAAGGAAGGAAGGAAGGAAGGAAGGGAAAGAGAAAGAAAGAAAGAAAGGGAAAAAGAAAGAAAGAAAGAAAGAAAGAAAGAAAGAGAAAGAAAGAAAGAAAGAAAGAAAGAAAGAAAGAAAGAAAGAAAGAAAGAAAGAAAGAAAGAAAGAAAGAAAGAAAGAAAGAAAGAAAGAAAGAGAAAGGAAAAGAAAGAAAGAAAGAAAGAAAGAAAGAAAGAAAGAAAGAAAGAAAGAAAGAAAGAAAGAAAGAAAGAAAGAAAGAAAGAAAGAAAGAAAGAAAGAAAGAAAGAAAGAAAGAAAGAAAGAAAGAGAAAGAAAGAAAGAAAGAAAGAAAGAAAGAGAGAGAGAGAAAGAAAGAAAGAAAGAGAAAGAAAAAGAAAGAAAGAAAGAAAGAAAGAGAGAGAGAAAGAAAGAAAGAAAGAAAGAAAGAAAGAAAGAAAGAGAAAGAAAAAGAAAGAAAGAAAGAAAGAAAGAAAGAAAGAAAGAAAGAAAGAAAGAAAGAAAGAAAGAAAGAAAGAAAGAAAGAAAGAAAGAAAGAAAGAAAGAAAGAAAGAAAGAAAGAAAGAAAGAAAGAAAGAAAGAAAGAAAGAAGAAAAGAAAGAAAGGAAGGAAGGAAGGAAGAAAGGAAAGAAAGGAGGAAAGGAAAGGAAAGGAAGGAAAGGAAAGGAAAGGAAAGGAAAGGAAAGGAAAGGAAAGGAAAGGAAAGGAAAGGAAAGGAAAGGAAAGGAAAGGAAAGGAAAGGAAAGGAAAGGAAAGGAAAGGAAAGGAAAGGAAAGGAAAGGAAAGGAAAGGAAAGGAAAGGAAAGGGAAATGAGGAAGGGATGAAGGAAGAAAGAAGAAAGAAGAAAAAATAAAAATAAAAAAAAAAGAAAAAGAAAAAAGGAAAAAGAAAAGGAAAAAGAAAGAAAGTGAAGGAAATCAAAGTTCTTTCTTCATATTTGCCCAGAGAAGTACAGATAGGTATGTTTGATGTGCAGACGCAATTTAAAATGACCTTCTACAAATGTCCTCGTGCACAAAACAAGAAAAATCCATTATTCTAAATGTCTGGAAAAGTTCATTATATTTATTCTAGTCTCTGTGGAGCATCTTTAAGCAAAAGCATGGTAAATAATATGTCAATTTTCTATCGCCACCTATGAGTGAAAATATAGAACTGCAAATTACTCTTCTGTGCATAAGAGAAGATACGTGACATCT
The DNA here is from genome assembly GCF_037157495.1 of Lathamus discolor. Lineage (NCBI taxonomy): Eukaryota > Metazoa > Chordata > Aves > Psittaciformes > Psittacidae > Lathamus > Lathamus discolor. Next base: position 1,998,296 of record NC_088884.1, read on the forward strand.
GTAGTTCAACTGTTTGAAGACATTTATATTTATATCTGAGGTAAAACTAGTGTGGATTTATAATTTCTGAAGGAGACACAACAATTTTCAGCACAGGTAGGTTTTAGTAATTTTGGGGGGTTTATTTGTACCACAGATTTTGAGACTTGTCTCAGTTGTTCTACTGTCCTGCCCTAACTGAAGTCAAAATGTAGGTGTTGCATAGTCAAAGATAGAAACAAGCTTCTGATTTGGATGGTGCATGCTATAGGAAACAAGGTTCATTTTGAGACTCCTGTACCAACATTGTGTTGACAGACTATGAGGTATAAGATATAGGCAGAGACTTAATAGCAACTGGTGCAAGAGGGGAGGAGGATATAGAAAAGAAACAAGCACAAAGGTTTCCTAAAATCAGCAGCAGGCTGAAAGTGGGAAAAAACAGAAGATCTGAGTGAATGCAAAACACTGAGATACTGAGTGGCTGAAGAATGGAGATGAGAGGGGACTGGAGACAGGACAAAACATGCAGGATAACAGGACTAGGGGTAAATAGGTATGGCTGCTAAAAGTATGGGGTGTGAGATGGCAGCAGCAGCACTTGAGGAAGAATAAGACAAAGTGAAGGTGACACAGTGTGTTGAGACACTGCTTTAGAATTCAGGTAACCTGGAAACCATATTTGATTGAACTACAAGCTTCTTATGTGATTGGAAAAAGAAGACCATAAAAGAAAGAACTGTAAAATATCTATGGCCATAATTCATGGAAAGAGTCTTGGTGGGATTCACTAAATGAGTGAAACACTACAAATGAAAGATCTTCGAGTAACGAAGAAGAAAAGATTTTTTTTCAGCTTTTCTTTGTCCCTTTTTTTGATGATCCCTGATTATTCTATTATGATTAGCTGATTCTGAAAGACATGCATCAGATATAAAAACTAGAAGAAGTGAGCAACAGAAGAAGGCCTTGTGCATTCTCCAGGTGGTCATTTGAAAATGCTGTAGCAATATATTTAGGACCTGAACTTAAATCATTTAAACATCGGGGCTTTAGTTTTCAACACTTGCTGATCAGCAAAGGTGTTTAGGAATTTGGGATACAAGCTTAAGAGAATTTTCAGAGATGCAGGACTCATGCCTGTTGAGAAGAAAACTCTTAAATTGGCCCTGTTGGAGACTCAAGAATGTATATTTCCAGCACTTATTTTTATTACTCAAAGAAAAAATCTGTTACTTAAACCAAATTTATTTTGGCATCAGATATACTGCCTTAAAAGTTCAATTAAAACTTGTGCAAGTCTCGGAGTATATCTACTGCACTGAAGATATAACGGAATATATTTTAATTTGAGTGAAAGGATGTTGAAGATATAATAAAAGACTTTGACAGGTTTCCCAGAGTGCAAATGAAATTTAACTATGCAGATCCTACAGGCAAAAAACAATTCTTTTCAGAGATCTGTTTAATACACTTTAGTTCAGCAAATATGGCTTTACCACTAATCCAGGTAAAATAAAAGCAATATTTTAAATGATTATTCTACAGTCTAGGGAGGTTGTCTTGAGATTTTTGAGGATAAAGCAGAATATGGAAAAACTCATTCAAGACAGATGTGATGTCAATAAAGCCTTAAGGGAAGAACTGGAAATTCGCATGACCTTGCATCAAAAGGATAATTGTTAGACATTTAAATAGCTAAAATTGCTCTGACTACTCATACTGCTTTTTTCTTTTAGTATGTGTATACCATGTTAGAGTAGATATATACTGTATGCAGTATTCCTTGTGAATTGTCTATAAATGTCAATCCCTAATTTAACAAGCCAACAAAAAACAAAGGCCTGAAACTCAAAATAAAAAGGCAATTTGGAGAATTTAGTGTTTCTTTGCTTAGCCTGGTACCAAAAAAACCCAGAAAAAGCATAAAGAGGAAACAGTCTTAGAAACTGGGCACAAATCACTGAAAAAATTGTTTTCACCAATTTAAAACTGGGTACTCAGTGGGTATTAATTGGCTGAATTGACTACCCAAGCTGAGGACTAGCTTGCAGTCTTTAGAACTGATTAGAATTAAACATAAAATTATGATCAAACAGAGAATCCATGGTGCCAAGGATAAATTGTCAAAATCATTAGACTTCGGTTTAGAAATGGCATGGGGTCAGATTATCACAGGTAGGTACATGGCTGCAGCAGCATATTCCTGTTATCTAAAAGCTTCAAAAGCCCTGCAGCCCGTACCTCATAGGAAAATCCTTGTGTCCTTAATTTTGTTCTAAACACAAATAATGCATAAATGTCTAATTGTTTTTATTAACGGAACTTAGTCTCTTAGAAACATTAGATTCCCTTGAAATACTACTTCAAACTCTCAATTGGCATGAATTTAATGATGTGGTGCATTGATGCTCACGAGGCTCAAAATTTGTTTTATTACTCCAACACACCTAGCTCCAGGAGTCCTGTTATGAAAAGATCAATTTTTATTTAGGAAAAGATCAGCTTCTGCTTCTTGCCATCCAGAAAAAATAGTCTGAAAATGTAGAACTACTCTTAAAGCTAAATGGAAAACAAATAGAATTAGTTCCGTGATTCTGTTATACTTCAAAAGATCTGATACTTTATACTGGACCTTGCCTTCCAAGAAGGGGACAGACTCATCACTTATTAAAGGCTGAGGTTATTGATACTGTGCTCACCTGGTGCACAACATGAAACCCACAGGTGGTTCTTACAGTGAATACCAAAGAGATCAGCATTACTGTGTCAATAAGTAATAGAGAGTGAATCAAATAGAGTGCTTGTATGCTATAAATACCTTGAAATCAACAGAAATGCCATTCCAGAAAAAGCAGACCCATTTTTGCAGAATTGAAATAAACAGTTTTACATGAATAGCCCAAAGGGAGAGAATGGGTTATAAAACCATCTTTTCCTGCTCCTTTCTCTCAGCTTTTTAGCTGGCTCGTGTTTTGTCTCCTTCTTTTTCTCTTTCGCTCCTGACTCAGTCAACTTGCTTATTAAGTAAACAACCTTCAGAGCTGCTTGTCTGAAGAGTACGGTTCCATTAAGTAAAAATATGGAGTGAGAAACCCTTGAGAAGCAATGATCAGAGATCTAAGAATACAAATGAACAAATGCATTTTCTGATTTAAATATGTTATTGTTATTAGCACCATTATTCATCTTCCAGTAGCTTCAGAACAAACGTCTCGCTGCAGTAAACTTTCATAGGCACAAACATCCATTCTGCCCTAAATAACTTCCAGTGTAATTGAATGTTAGTAATATAAAACACTTACCAGGAAATGAGACTGACTCATACAGAGAGTCAACTTACTATGTGACAGGTGGGTTCCAAACTATTTTTTAAGTGGGAAAATTGTTCTTTGTGTTGATACAAGGGTTTCTCAAAGACTGGTTGTTTTTTAACATGCACCCCTGCAGCGATGGCTGCCAAAACCACCTTGTCTTTTCCTCATTCAGCATTCAGCTTAATGATCCTGCTTCATAATGGTCCTCAAAGCTTTTTGCAGAAGAGGAGGGGAGGTCCGCAGGGCCCTCTGACTTTCCCTGCAAAGGCTCCTGTTGCTGCATAACATGTGAGATGGGAGCAGCATTGGGACTGTGGACTACTGCAGCAAAACTTCCCCAGGTCCACCATGCAGCTCTCAATCCACATCACCCTTTCCCAGTGCAGGAATTTACTGTCTTTGCCACTCAAAGTTAACAGGCATTTTTTTGTCCAAGGCCTACAAAGCGTTTTGGAAAAAGAAAGCATTTCAAAACATGCCTGGAGCATCACTTTAGAAACAAGCAGACGCACAATATCCCTGTGAGGCAGAACAATGCTATTATACTAATTTCACAGATGGATAAACTTGAACGTAGTAAGGTAAAGGGCTAGATCCTGTTTGGTGCTGTGATTTGGTATTTTAGGAGATTAAGCAGCACAGAGAGCATTTTTCCCCTAGCAGGAAAGCAGAAAGATAATCTATACAAGAAAATACAATAGGAGTGCAACTGTAAATGCATTTACTCATCCAACGCGTCCATGGAAGAGTGTGGTTTGCCAGCTAGAGGGCACGCTCATCTTTTCTGCTGTGCTGCACAGGTAATGAAGACCCCAATGCACGTTTTCCCACCAAGCACACTTACTCGTTTTTAAACAGGAGTGAAACAAGTCCCGTCTGCCTGACAGCCTCTCTTCCTCCATGTTCTCCAAGCTGGCATGAGTCCAAAGCAGATGTTGCCTCTGCTCCACTCCTTTCACCCTCACCTCACCAGCAGAATAACCCTGCTCAAGCACACGGAGAGCACCCAGATGTCCTCATGGCTATGCTCAGATCTCTACCCAGGCCATCGCCTGAATATTAGTGCCTATCTTCTTGCATGTTCCCAGGAAGAGACTGCTCTTTGGCAGGCTGAAGGATCTCTTTGCATGTGCTAGGCAAGAGGGTTGCTGAGTTTGAGCTCACTTTTTCACTTTGCACAATGTGGAATTTTTAATTGTCTAGTTGAGAAAGGGTGGCAGCGTGAACAATTGTTTTGTTCAGACTCACAGAGCTGATAATGGGGCTGTTAATGATTTGTGAGCTGGTATTTCCTCACACTTGATTGTGCACAGTATACTTCGTAATTTGAGCTTGTCATTTTCATTTTTCAGGGGGGAAAAATCCAGCAAAACCTCTCTTTTTTTCATGGTAGACTTCTCTATAAGTGTGTAATTACATCCTGATGCTCCCTGCGATTTGTGCCTTGTTCAGCCCATTGAAAGCCTCTTTTAATACATTTTCAGAAAATATTTTCTTTGTTAGAAAAAAACACAATTTTTCCATGTGACACACCATGGGGGTACTGTTTTCTTATATCTGAGTACTTTGCATTCATGTAAAATGCTTCAAAGAACTTTTGCATCATATAGAACTATTTCTATTCTGAGAATTGCTGCAAGAGGAAGGGACTTGCCAAGTCTGCAAGTGACTGTCACTTCGTTCGATTGAAGCATCACTCTATCCATCTCATGTCCCTACCACAGGGATGGTAGGAGTCTACTAGAGGGAGCCTTCCGCATCCAACAGAGCCTTAATAATCAGTCAAACCTTCAGTGTAAATGTAAGAGCTATTTACAAACTCACACAGAAACATCATGTTCCAAACTATAGATCACCCAACTGCTGTGGCTTTGGCTACATGGATTAAGTGGCTGAAAGATAAAGTACTTTCAATAACATAGCAGGCTTTGAAGACGTATTTTAGCATACATTATTTTTCATAAAGATTTTTTTTTCTTAGTATTGTAGGCCTAAATATTTAAGATATACTGTTGACCTTAGATCTTTCAAATTTTAGATTGCTGTGAAGTCCTGCTCCTGAAAGGCAAGATACCTTCAAGTGCCTTTCTTTAGAGAATCCAAATTGCTAATCATTTTAAAGCAATCTTTTCTATAATTACATTGTAGACCACTGCAACCAAAATCATCTGAAGAGATATATTATCTAAACAATATGCGAGACAATCACTGTTAGAAGAGTACCAAGCCTCAAATAACCAGATAACATTTTTATTCCATGAGGGCGGAATTGAGACAAAGGAAGGCTCGGAGTCTGTGTAGGGTTTGAATCTTCTAGTAACAGGGAACTAGACTTTGTGCCAAAGTAAAACTACCAAAAGTTATGGATTACATACATATATATAAAAGAATAACAATCTTACAGGTATGTTTCATATTTAGTCATAGTTATATGTGAATAAAATGGTAGTTTGCACCATCACCCATGTTGTCCTGATACAAAAAAAGGAGAAAATTTTCTGTCTGTAAGGAGGCAGCCAAGCCTAGAGACATGGCTGCTTGCAATCACTTAATAGCACATGCATCTGACTTCTCGTTCATTTCTAGAGTTTAGGCATTTGGCATGATAAAAAGGTTGAGATTTTTCTCAGTGGCTTTAAACATATGCAGTCCAAGCTTGTTACCTGCCAAAATTTCTTAAACTCACAAAATCTCATGTACACATATTCCATTTCCTAAGGCACTTTTCCAACTACTCGGCTGTAAACTTGGGATAAGGCTGACTGAAGAAGCAACACTCATGAAGTCAGCACGTAGTGAGGAGCCTGATTTTTTAAGATGGTTGTTAAGAAATCTCCTCTGGGAGAAAGTGAACTGAATTGTAACCCTTGATAATTAAATATTTCCTCTGTTATAACCAGTGACTGTCTTTTGTGAAAGACATTAGTGTAAGACTGAGGCTAAAGTATTTTTGTACGCATGTGGGTGGTTTGGGTCAGCTATGTAAAGAACAGCCACAGAGTATATGTAAATATATGCACTTCCTCCCAGTTTTAGGAAAGAGATAGGGAGCTTTTAAGGTCTCATTCACAATTACTTGCCAGAAGTCATCTAAGCCCTGTGAGAACTTGTCCCCAGGTTTACACAATCATTCATATTCATGTATTTTCTTAGCCTCAGCGACATTTCTCAATCTTCATGCCCTGAAAAAGATACATTGAAAGAAAAAGAAAATCAGTACGCTAAGATACATCTCTTAGGAATGAAAAATCTCTCCATGGTACATATTCTGAAAGTCCTGTGACCATCATTGTTGTTAGCAAATCTGTACTAAATGCATAACTGATGCTCCTTTATCTGTCAGTTTTATGCTCTTAGAAATCAGTCAGGCAAATACCATTCAGATGATTTGATTTAGCAAAGCTGATCTGCCTTGTTCTAGACTTAAGATGAACAGTGTTTTAAAAATCAGAAGGACTGTAATACCCATTTCTAACTGAATGCATTTTATTACACAGATGCAGCTAAATACTTCTGGACATTTAATTCAGCCTAAAATTGTCTCAGCTATTAAAAGCAATGAAATATTCCAGAGTAATTTTCCAAAGTGCTACTGCTAAACCACCGTTTCCTGTGGCTGTTAACACAATAAGAAAATAAACAGAATATTATCTCAATTTAATAAATTCAGATTTATTTCACCTTGATTTATCCATTTGAAAGTTAAATATCTACCCTAGTTATCTGAGGTTTCTCAACAACGAAAGGAGAGAGAGAGAGAGACATCTCTAGAGCATGATTCATTCCCCCTATCTTAAATACCTATCTCACTTTGGATGCTGAATTCTCCTAACTGTTAAAAAGGGATGTCATATTTCTAATCTGAATCTGTCTAGTTTCAGCTTCCAGCTATTAGATCCTGACATGCTAGATTAGTGAGCCGTTTACCGTAAAAAATATCTTCTCTCTGTGCATGGAGAGTGTAAGTAATCTACTCTTCAAAGAACTAAATAGATGGAGATCCCTATTTTCCCACTCTATGACATTCTGGTTACTCTTCAAATAAGTCTTGAGAGATAATATTTCTTATCACCCAAACCAACACAGCTGGAAAAAAATAGACAGGTTTCCTGGCACATAAGCTCTTCTTTAGGTCTCACCAAGTTCAAAGCTTCTCAATGAAAAGCAAATTCATTTTCATTTTTGAAAAACCGTTTAACTTGACAAATTAAAGCTTTGCAAGGGATGAAGCACTTCTTACACATAATTGGCACTCTAAGGTTTTAATTCAACAAAAAGCATCACAATAGTGAGCCAATTTGTCTTCTATTGCCAAGAGTCTCTTTCCAGTACGTACACAGCAAATTCCGTACATAAATGTGATGATTTAAGATCGCACTCCTGAAGTTCGCAGGAATCAATGGAATTGTTTCCACTAAATGACTTTCATTTAGGCCTTTTGGTTCAGCTCTCTATACTCATACAGGATGAAAACTTTCATGAGCACTGAACAGCAGTCATTAGGAAGCTATGATGTGCTTGTAGGAATAAAGTTCACATAAATGGTGAGAGAAAGCACATTGTTAATTTGCATTTTACTTTAAAACTCACAGTGTATTCTAGAAACCCATGACCCTATTATCAAAGGCTAGAAGAAGATAATGAGATTCTAAATAAGGCTCTGAATAAATGAAGGTTTTCTCTCAATTATGAATGGATACATACTTACATTTATAGAGGTGTTCACATGTCACTTTTCTGAGGTCTTTGTCAAATATTTCATTTTGTCAGATGAAGGTCAAGGGGACATTTTCACAATTACAAGATCACTGTGAAAAATGTGCCTGATAAAAATAAATCCAATCTCTAAGCAAACAGATTCAGCCAACTAGAGGGGACAACTTCGAGACATTTGACATTTTCACCCTCTTGGAAACATAGAACAATTACTTCATCCTTACTTTTCCAGTCAAATCCTCAAAAAAATGAATTAAGTTAGTCCAGTCCCAGGATCCAAGAAATTAATAGGCAAAAGAAAGAAAACATAGCTGAAGCTGTAAAAAATAATTCCAGTTTCTGCTTTTAAACACAGATACAAACAATCTGTTTTTCTGAAACATTCTTCTCCCTGCTTTTCCTTTTTTCTTTTATTCCTTATATTTCACAACTCGATTTTAACGCAAAAAAAAAAAAAAAAAAAAAGTAGCTATTTCAGTAAACCAAGCATGAAAATGTTTCAATGGTAACAAACTTCCTGATAGGAAGCTTAGAAGATATTCCAAACACTTTCCCCAAATCTGAGAAATAAAGGATAAACTAAAGCAATATGCTTTGTTAATTTAATTGCAGCAATTAATACTCTGTGACGCACTGTTTACAGGAAAAATGCTACAAGTGATTCAGTTTATGAGCTTAACTCTTCAGACAAAAGCCAGTATCTCACACTTTGCAAAATGCCAATTACCTTATCAATAATACTTTTGTCCAAATATGCAGCAAACAAAAAATTTGGGTATTAAGCAGGCATATCATTCTGCCACTATAGTAAATAGTATGTTCCCATAAAGCACAAGACCTCTTTCCTCTTTTGTCATGGTATAAATTATATTATTGGCATTGCTTCATTATTTCTTCAATCTACATTGGGTTTTCCCTAGGGAATGGCAGCTGAGACATGCTTGATTCTCTTTACGTGTCCTGTTACTTGTCAACAAGCTAATGCAATTAGGACTTTTCTTTCCTGGTGGTCTCTGTGTGTGCCCTGTGTGATTGGTTTTATTTAAAGGTGGACTAGATTCAACATTCTTCCTGGTGCAGAGTTCCACAAACCGCAGGTGCGACTCATATAAGAGTCCAGTCACAATTAGTTTGGCATATTTAGTGTTTCTTTGAACCAGCTCTCCAGTAGGATCCTTGTGTTATTTTGCAAATAGTTGCAAATGGAAATTGGCTGTTTGATTAAAATAGAAATTCATAAGCCTTTTACGAAGTATGCCTGTTAAGAATAAGGGCTGTGCTGAAAAAATCCAACTATTCATGTTATACACAGTAGACATCTTTCCACCTGAATGCTTTTCTCCTTTTTTTGATCACATAAGACAAACAAGAAAGCTTCTCCTGAGTTAGAAACAAGGCTAACCCCTTTAAATCCACCAATTTGAAAAGAGAAAGAACAAGTCATTCATTTTCCATCCATTTTTATTTAAAACTGTAACATTTATATCTCTGATGAAATATGCAGTTTTGTTTCGTTGGCAGTTACAAAGCCCTTTTGTGCTGTTATCTTATTCTTTATATTCCTGTATCTTTCTTTTTGAAAGCTAACAAATGACAGATCTTTAAACTGTCTCAAATCTTTTAGAACTCCTACACTTTCAAGAACTTTAGTCACTTAAAGCTGTAAAAATTGGGAACTATGATAGAGATGTTAAGTATACTTTTACAAATTCAATTTCTGATTTTCAATAAAAATCCCATTCTGGCATCAAGACAGGTTTGGCGAATATGGTTTATTGTAGTCAGAAATCTATTTCAGTAGTTTCTCTAGCTTTAGGTGAAACTGCTTAATTACATTTTTAATTTATAGACATGAAAACAAAATCAAAACCAAAACCAGATTTAAGTTGTTCATACAAATTTTTGGAATTCCACACTTATCCTTGGAATTCAAAACCAGATTTTTCAATAGTCGTTATTTGACATATATTTAATTTCTTTGTGTTATAGCTGAAGAACACCATTTGTGAGCCCTTTTTGTGAATACTCTCTGCAATATATTCAATGAAAATTATCCTTTTGACTTCAATAGGATCAAACTTAAGCTGTAAGGGAACTAATAGCATAGTGTTCTAGTTTGCAGCAGTATGTGATCTCCATTACCCACTGAAAGTCAACCCCCCAGGTTATGTGATATCTGACGAAAACCTTTTTTAAATCCTCACAGTGTCTTATTTTTTACCATGGATATTCATGCTGTTATTCATGTTCTATCAGATATATACTCACCTTCATGGTATTTGTGCCACACGCTCTGATGACACCATCTGGGACATTTGCCAGGAATGGCTTAAGCAGTTAGAGGCAAAAAGTGGGCACAGGAGAAGATGAACAGAGAAGCGAAGTGATTTGTTTGTAGTCACGGGGTATGTGACTTGAGTATGTGACGTGCAGATCTAAGAAGCGATGATGATTTTGAAGGACAGGGTCTCCATTCATAGAATCATAGAATCATAGAATAGTCAGGGTTGGAAAGGACCTCAAGATCATCCAGTTCCAACCCCCCTGCCATGGGCAGGGACACCTCACACTAAACCATCCCACACAAGGCTTCATCCAACCTGGCCTTGAACACTGCCAGGGATGGAGCATTCACAACCTCCCTGGCCAACCCATTCCAGTGCCTCACCACCCTCACAGGAAAGAATTTCCTCCTTATACCCAATCTAAACTTCTCCTGTTTAAGTTTTAACCCGTTACCCCTTGTCCTGTCACTACAGTCCCTGACAAAGAGTCCCTCCCCAGCATCCCTATAGGCCCCCTTCAGGTACTGGAAGGCTGCTATGAGGTCTCCACGCAGCCTTCTCTTCTCCAGGCTGAACAGCCCCAACTTGCTCAACCTATCTTCATACAGGAGGTTCTCCAGTCCCCTGATCATCCTCGTGGCCTCCTCTGGACTTGTTCCAGCAGTTCCATGTCCTTTTTATGTTGAGGACACCAGAACTGCGCACAATGCTCCAGGTGAGGTCTCACAAGAGCAGAGTAGAGGGGCAGGATCACCTCCTTCGCCCTGCTGGTCACGCTCCTTTTGATGCAGCCCAGGATACGGTTGGCTTTCTGGGCTGCGAGCGCACACTGCAGCCGGCTCATGTTCATTTTCTCATCGACCAACACCCCCAGGTTCTTCTCTGCAGGGCCGCTCTGAATCTCTTCTTTGCCCAATTGCTCAAAAGGAATAGAAGAGAAAAATGTACCTCTTGAAAGTTGGTTGGTTTAAGTGTTTAGCTTTGAAGACACTACCAATAAAGGCATCCGCACCATTTAATGAACATGGATGGAGGGAAAGAAGATATAAAAGAAAAAGAGAAGTTCCTGGTGTAAAAAGCTGACCACATTGCATGCAACAAGAAGTTCAGGCAAAAATGAGCTAAACATACATAACAGTTCCCAATAAATGTGATAATCTCACAACCAATAAAACAGCAGAACCAATCTCATCTCACCATAAGACAAAACCGCATCTGTGAAGCAAATTGTCATCATTTTTCTAGTGGAACACCAATGCAATATTCTGTAACATTAATTTTTAACAAATTGGATTTTTAAAAATAATTCTACGTGTGTGAGAAAAGCTTTTCACATTTGAATTATTCACTGACTGTAGAACTTCTGGGTTGTTTTTTTTTTCATTTGGAAAATATCTTCTTTAAATATTTAGAAAAAATACCTATAAACAGCATGCAGTTTTAATTACAATTTATATGCTTGCATTTTAATTGCCTTTTAAACTAATTTAGCTTGTTCTTAAAGTTAATTAAACTCGTTGGGGGGAAAATGTTCCTTAATTCAGTTGTGAAAATGGAACAGATGTGGTGATGTATTTGTGATTGTGTCTATCAGTCTGAACTTATAAGAATCCTTTTTATCTTGAAGTCTTTAATAGACCTTTAAAACCATATGAGCAAGGTGCCCCCTGCATTTGTTATGTGCTTTCAACATTAAAACCATACATGCACAGCACAAGCTTTTTTATTTAGTTTGCTCCTTCTAAAATACACTGAAGCTGAATATAGAGGAGGATGCACCAATGGCTGTATTCTTACAACTTCAGGTTTGGGGACATTTTACTCTGAGCTTACAAGCATTCAAGTAATTCAAATTCAAAAGCACTGCTTGATTTGAGCAATTCTGACTTTTGAAAAGAGCTTCTGGGAGGCCTTTGAGCACTTAGGCGGTGAGTAGCGGGAAAGCACATTCTGTGGAAAGAAGAACAGCAGAAATACCTATCAGTTGAATTAGAAGTCACTGTGGCACCTGCAGTTCAACCCTTGATATAGCTTTGAAGTGGCCAACCTGATGCTTGCAGCAGTTCTGCTGTTGCAGAACACATTGTGGGCTGGCTGCAATGTCCACAAAGTCCAGAGTTCTGAGCAGTTAGTCCATGCTGAACTTGATATTAAACTATTTGTTTACAGCTGATTCACGTACCTGTACTCTAGCCGTAATTACAAATGTCACCCCTGAAAATGAAATTACTTCTTTAGAAATTGATAAGGGAAAAATTAAATTCCCAAATACCAGTTTCTCAAGTTAAAGTTCCTTCCAGCCAAATAGCCCTACCAGGTGACAAGCTTCTGTTACTACCTTGCTCTGGTAGTAGGCTGTACATAGTGGTAGCCACCAGTGAAGGAGCTCATAGCCTTTTTTCCCCAAAGTGACCTGTTCATATTCCTTTCTTGAGGGAATTTATCTGATAAAAATATCAGACCAGTAATGAGTGGTGTCCCTCAGGGATGGGTGTTGGGACCGGTCTTGTTCAACATCTTTGTCGCTGACATGGACAGTGGGATTGAGTGCGCCCTCAGCAAGTTTGCCAATGACACCAAGCTGTGTGGTCTGGTTGATACGCTGGAGGGAAGGGATGCCATCCAGAGGGACCTTGACACGCTTGTGAGGTGGGCTGATGCCAACCTTATGAAGTTCAACCACGACAAGTGCAAGGTCCTACACCTGGGTCGGAGCAATCCCAGGCACAGCTACAGGTTGGGAAGAGAAGAGATTCAGAGCGGCCCTGCAGAGAAGGACTCGGGGGTGTTGGTCGATGAGAAAATGAACATGAGCCGGCTGCAGTGTGCGCTCGCAGCCCAGAAACCAACCGGATCCTGGGCTGCATCAAAAGGAGCTTGACCAGCAGGGCGAAGGAGGTGATCCTGCCCCTCTGCTCTGCTCTTGTGAGACCTCACCTGGAGCATTGTGTGCAGTTCTGGTGTCCTCAACATAAAAAGGACATGGAACTGCTGGAACAAGTCCAGAGGAGGCCATGAGGATGATCAGGGGACTGGAGCACCTCCCGTATGAAGACAGGCTGAGGAAGTTGGGGCTGTTCAGCCTGGAGAAGAGAAGGCTGCGTGGAGACCTCATAGCAGCCTTCCTGTATCTGAAGGGGGCCTATGGGAATGATGGGGAGGGTCTCTTCATCAGGGACTGTAGTGACAGGACAAGGGACAATGGGTTCAAACTTAAACAGGGGAAGTTTAGATTGGATATAAGGAGGAAATTCTTTCCTGTGAGGGTAGTGAGGCACTGGAATGGGTTGGCGAGGGAGGTTGTGAGTGCTCCATCCCTGGCAGTGTTCTAGGCCAGGTTGGGCAGAGCCTTGTGTGGGATGGTTTAGTGTGAGGTGTCCCTGCCCATGGCAGGGGGGTTGGAACTGGATGATCTTAAGGTCCTTTCCACCCATAATTATTCTATGATTCCATGATTCTATGATAATCAATCTAGACTGAACACTAACTCTCCAGCCTGTCATGAAAATGGTCCAGTGAGGATTTCTGGTTACAGTGATAGTATCCGATCCATATTAAACAACTAGATAGTGCAGACAATTGATCTTTTGACAGACAATGAAGAGTAAAACTATAAAACGAATCCAAGCCTTCAAAAAGACCATTAAAATGATCAGAAGTGACTATCCCAAATGCTCGTTATAGCACATCTTGAATGGTGTTTAACCAACATAAGCAAACAAAAAGAGAGTTATCAGGAGAGTTGAGGGAGAACAATAGACAGTGTTTCATTCGCTTTAGAATGGAGTGCTAGGTACCTAGAAATTCCAAAAGAAAGAAAGAAGAAATAAAAGCACCAAACCCCTTTCATGCTTACTGTATCCAGCTTCTGTGGGTCAGTGATTCAGAGGTCACTGACATAGCCTTACGAGTTATAAAAAGAAAGCCTCAGTTAGCCTATGGTTCTGTTATTGCAGCAGAAACAAGCTCGCTGCTGGTTTGTTAACTTGTTTTGATTCTGCTCTACTCTTGTTTCATTGACGTACACAAAGCTGACATCCAGAGACACTCTTCTTGGGCAGTCATGTGTATCAGGCCCCGTACGCTCACTGTCAGCTTGATAGGACTACTAAATGACTGTGCACTGATCCAGAAGCAACTATTCCTCACACTGTGCAACTTGTTGGAGCTTTTATGCATACTATATAGTGTGTGACAGCTACTTTTGTGCATGTGTAGCTAACTCATTATATGCACATTTAAATTCCTTTGCTGTAGTTCCTGCATGTATTTCACTTACAGATAAACTTTATGATTTTTTTTTTCTCCTTTTGTCATGAGTCTTTATTTTTCATGCTCTTTGGATTTGAAAGGATTTTTTTTTATGAGCTTTTCTTTTCTGACCATTCATGTTTGCAAGAACTATTTCATTAGCTGTTGCAGCATATAAACCTCATGGAATTAATGCATTCTTTCACACCCAAAGGCAAATTGAAGTCACCTCAGTAACATCTATAAAATGTGGTTGAGTTTGTAATTTTAGAGGATTATTGAGCCCAGAGATGTGTGCATGCCCTGTTGGAGGAGCTGTATTCCACAGTTACTATTCTCTTTTACCTCATTGTTGTCTTGTTAGTCTTCCTTCTCCAGTACTGTAAGCCTGATCCCACAGAAAATCACAGCACAAACCGTGATGCTCTCTCTGAATCAGATAAGCATCTGGGAGGTTCATATGGGATCCACCTAACCTAAAAGGCCTTCTGGCAACAGGGACCACTTATTTCCTTGGCTGACAAAGCACTCTCAGGTGTCGTGGATCACATCATTATGCACATCGGTAATAAGTTACAATTTCAAATTCTTATCTGTCGTAAAGATGTCTGTAGCTGTTTAGACACATTATGCGTATTCCCCGCTGGTTTAGCACACTTTGTTTCATGGTGGCTCTGTGTAGGGCTTTGAAAATTGATAGCCTAATGTCAGAACATGAATTCACTTTGTGTTGTGTCTGCTTGGCAGCTGTGGTCTCTATGAGTTACTGATAAAACCTTCTCATACATCTTGATCACAAACATGGGTGCTATTTAATTGTCAACCATATCCTTCTAAAAGATAATCTAGGAACTTTTATTGTTGATAAGCACTTAAAAAAGCTATTAAATCTAATTTAAGCAACTTTTTTGGGACAGGAAATAATTTTCTTCTACATCTAGAAGGATTTTCTACAGGTGCATTTACATTTCATAGGAGTTTAAATACCTCCTTTTCACATTTCAAACCAGTTTGCAAGCCTTCTATATCCATTCCAGGTTTGGAGATCCACCACCTCACTGAAGATCAGCACTACAAAGCAGTCTTTTCCTTGGGTCTCTAAAAACTTGTCTGGAATATACCAGTCCAAGGTGCCTTCATTTTGTTGTCATTAAAGACTTATTTTGAATCTTCCGAGATTCCATGCTGCTGGCATTCACATTTACCCTTGGAAAAAAGAAAAAGACTGTCTTAACCTTGCTAATACCCAAGTCCCAGAGCACAAGCTGTCATGACTATGCAAGCAGTGAAATAACCACAAGGTCTCTGTAGAGTTTTAGATTATTCCCTGATTGCACATAGGTTAACTGTGATATGAAAGAAGAGAAGAAAGAAATTATGCTGTACTGATTCCTAAAAAATTGCTGGCAAGAGTCAGCAAGCAATGTCACTCATTATTAAAAAGCAAGGAATGTAATTTCCTTTTGTCATCCTTTAGTGACTTCAGTGACGTTTTCATTTTCCCTTCTTTTCTAACTACTGGTCACACCAGTTACGAGCTAAGTCAGCAGCTCATGAAGTACAATGGTTAGACCATTGCAAAGGGCAAATTTAAAGAGAAGAAGCTTCAGGTGCTTACATCTATCTGAGCTATACACTCCTGTTAATTTCTAACAAACAAGGAGGAACTGAGTTTTTTAGGAAGCAGTTTCTTTTCATCTTAATATGCGTTCTGTAGCAAGTTGTATAAACATGCTCCAAAGTGTGGGTTATGTGTGTGAACAGTAAAGTCTGGACATCTAGTTCAGTTGAAGGTATGAGACACCTAAATTAGAGGAGATTAATTCACCTTAACTTAGAAGCAAAACAAAAGCAGCACAGATCAAGTATTGTAAATCATTCAGAGAATAAACACCAGGGTTTGCTACATATCGTTTTTATTTGAATGGAGATAACCTAATGTCATTTGAGCAGAAGATACCTGAACTAGGATTTTGAACAAGCTCATATTGCATAATGTATCCCAAGTCACATAGGAAATGTCAATATGTTTTCTTTCTCCATTAACTTTAGAAGGCAATTAGAGGACTAGTTTACACTAGACAGATCACTTTTTGAAAGCTAGAAGCAAAAGAGATTAATTCTACCCTATATGTTTGCTCTGTGTATTTATTTTTTCCAAAATCAGTCTTGTGCTGTCACCTGGTGTCTGGTCTGGCTAGATCTATACCACTGATTGACACTATTAAGAGTGTGTGGACAAGACAGCGTTCAAAAGGCCCAGGTTTCCCTGCAGATGCAAGTGACTATCACTAGAATAGCGCTGTTTCTACATATTGTCTTTGTCCTGACAGCTCATCACAGAGCTATGGATCAGAGCCAGTTCAAAAATGTACAGAGAGAGCAATCTGTAGACACTAGCACAGGGCGTTCTACTCAACAGTATTGTTTCTCATCTCTAGCTTTCCTTACAATGAGCTGTGGATGCTGCATTTTCACTTTTGCAACCAAAGTTTTTTATTGGTACCATGGTAGGAATAAAGGATTTTTCTTTTGGAGGGGTAAGGTAAATATCTAAGCACAAAAGCTAACTTCTGCCTTTAGTCTGTTCTGCATAATCTATCTTCATTGACACCGCTCTCCTGATGTCTAATAGGATGCCATCTACAAACATATATTAATCATGCTTACTGTCTGCCTAAAGCACCCCAGAAAGTATTAGGAGCTTTCTCTCAGCATGTGATCCAGCATTTTGCAAGTAGCGATCACAGATCATGCACCATGGACAGCAAGCATGGTTGTTCACAATGATGCATTGGTCTATTGTTAATCAGCCTTGAACATCCTTCATATGTAATTCCTGAAACTACTACTAATTTTGTCTTTCCTATATGGCTTATAGGTAGTCTTGGTTAGTAACAATATTCCAGTAGATCAGTAATGGAATAGTCATATCCCATATTTTAAATATATTGTTGTTTATCAGTTTCAGAGAAGAAAGCCACTCACTTGTATTTTAGCCACAATGGATGGAAATATTTGTCAGAAGATGCTGGAAAGCTCATATAGGGGATTTAGGTATAGAATACTGCTAGGATATTTTGAGTTATGCTGGAGGTCACCTGCAATGTACCAGTTACAATCCCAAATGAACCAAATTAGCAAGAAAAAATTATCTTAATTCAATAGCGGAGACTATATAAGGGCAAGAGAATTAAAAGTTTGGTTTAGTAGCAAAGAATGAAATAAACCCACTTCCACCTAACACAAACTTAGTTTTATTTCTGAACAGCCTGTTCATTTTAAGAAGCTGGTTCCAATGTTCCCAGGCTGAATCAGACCACTTGTGATTTCTGCTGAATCCAGACAAAAGCAATTTTTTACAGTTTATCATCACAATATTGATTCTGTCATATTTTTTTATGATACAAGATTGATGTGGATGCTGGAAACTGCTAAAGGGAGTTCAAGATTATGTTATGTTCCAAAGAATGGTTTATAATATATAGCAAAACCTAACATTTTATATTGCAGTGAATTTAAAAACTTATAAAGTGAGAAGTGAGCCACGTGTATGTGCATTTAGTCAGAAACAGCTCCTTTGATTAATTTAAAGAAAGACAGAATAAAGAATATGGCAAAGACATCAGGAAAAAATACCAAAAATGTTGAATGAAATAAATTAGAGGAAGTTTAGAATTTAAAGAATTATCAGATGAGGATATTATAGCAATTCATACATTCTCTGCCACTAAATGCAGGTGAATGTCAAACAATTCTGTAGAAACATTGACTCTGAACGACACGCTTTTGCACTTTTTAGATATATAAATTTGCTTAAAAGACTTAAATATTGTTTGCAAGCATTATTCATTTCTTCCAACTTCATCTGCCATAACTGTAGCTATAAATGTCACCACACCACTTAAAATCTTTCAGGGGCTGTTGCACACACACTTTTGATACTGTCTTTTTAATTATCGTATTACGTAGGCATTGAAAAAATTCATATACCATTAAGATGCAGCTACTTTCTTTAATATTTCCAGTGTATTAAAATAAGATTACCCTGTATCATCTTTAACTTCCTACCACCCAAAAGAAAACAAACAAGTGAAAAAGAAGTCAAAGTTAATATTGTGACCAGCAAAGGTAATAAACTCCCCACAAGTCTAGGGTTTTTGTTAGATAACAGCTAGTACAAATCTTAGGTGTATGAATATGCTTACTTCCATGGAAATACAAGTAAAATAAAATTTTTATCTGGTGCATTTGAAAAACAGTATTTCTAACAATGTTTAGAAATTTTCTCACTAGGTTTCTCCCTAGCCTCACAATTACCAAGATGTCTGAGAAATCGGCTTCTCAGCCTACAGGCCTTGTCTTTCCCCAGACCTTTCGTGTTTGTTTTGTGGGTAATAGTGGAGATTATTCTTTTTTCTTATAGGCATTCTTATCTTTAAAGTACATATTGCAAATCCTTAGCTCCATATTCATCCTGTATATTTTTTAGCACTTAGCTAAGGCTCCAAGAATGCAATCCAGTTGGTTATGGATGATAGAGAAAGGTGACCACTGGAGGAGAGTTGCTCATGGTTCAGTGATCTGCCCACAGGAACAACCTTAACTGACTGCACTCAATATTGAGCATTTCATTTAAATTTTAAATTAGATGAGAAAAGGCTAGGCCTTAATGTGCTGAATGCAATAAAGAAGTGACATCTTGGGAGGTCAGGGTATGAAGTTCAAGACAATCAACTTCCATTCCTAGTTATTTTGCTGGACAATCATATCTCCTCCTGATTTGGAAAATGAGGACCTTTATCCTAAAACTCTTTTAAATATATTTAAATAATAAAAAAATAAAGCCATACATGTGAAGCGAACATTATTAGCATATATGTTATTTTTATCTTAAGATGTGGTGGAATCTTCAGGAATTTTCTCAGTTTTAAACAGAAATGTGTGGTACATTAAAGACATAAAATGTTCTTTCAGAAAGTTTACAAGGATTACATCAAGGCAATAAATGATGAACACAAAACATTGTGCAAAAGTTCCCAGTCATTGTCTGGCTCAAAGATCAAATCTTTCTTGCTAGAAAAATAATGAATCAGAACGGTTTCTTGTCCACACACCCTCTCAGAAGACTGGGTACATGTGGTGCCTTTAAACTGTACAATGCTGATCGAGTGACAGATCTTGAAAGCCCATCTGCCCTAGTATTTCAGCTGCTGACACTTTTGTTTTGTGGGAGTCTATTCACAAATTTTTATTTGCTGATGCTTTTCATCATAAATGTTTAAAAGTGTAAGTGCATAATCGTTTTCTGTTAAAAAAGGCTGATTGAAATCTAACCGAAGTCAATGGGAGCTTTTCTTCCTTTGACATCAATAGGCTTTGGATCAGATCCATACAATGCAATTTAGTACAGCAGTTAAACATGTGCTAAAGTTCCATGGACTAGAGAGAGGCTTTAGAAATATTCTCGACAAATGCCCTCAATACAAAGCTGTTGTGGGAAGAGAGCATTTGTTTGGCGGTTTTGGAGGTTGGGGGGGGAAGGCAAGCAGTAGAGGGGAATTGAAATGGATTCAGGACCATAAGATTTTAAATTAAAAGCTATAGAGTTTCTTACACTGCCCACTAAAACTGAGATGTTCACAGACATAATTGGGAACATAGGAAAGTTTCTAAACTGCAGAAACCTCTTATTTTTGCATGAGACCTGCTTCTCTTAAGAAAACACACACCGGAGTGTCCTGGAACGGATGTTTCATTCTGCGCCCATATAACATGGCCAGGGGTGTTATGGTGCATAATACAAAGTGTCAGCCTTAGTATATCTTTGAAACTGGGCCTTATGGAGTAAGTGCGCTAGATTACGTGGAGTTCAAGGTTTTTATGCATAATACAACCCTTCATCTCTGAGCAGTCATGCAAGACTAAAAATAAATCAAAATTATCTAAGTACATTAAAAGTCATCTAATGCCATTAGATTTCAAAGGTGCTGTCCTTAAAACCTCTTTGTGTGAGCTGAGCTGTCACAGATTTTTGCAGCCAGCACTTGTCTGGTCACATAAGTAAGCATTTTTGGAGCACAGTCAGGAAATGTGCATGAGTAATAATGACACAATAGGTGTTGGGGCTAATTCTTCACATCCCCAAGAAGCACAGTTGCAATGTCAAACAAGGGGAACTGGATACAGCCAGTCCCTGGATAGAGTTGGATACCCATTCTGGCTATCCAACACATGAGAAGCAGCTTCTCAGAAAGGTCTCCCAATAGGAAACAGTGATGTTAAGTCATGTGTTTCTACTGCATCACTTCAGGCTGCTGAAGAGATCAACCTCCTCTGGAACATCTACATACTGCAGATCCATCTCCTCATCTTTCTATGCTATTCCACTGGTCACTTCACTTATATACTTTAAGAATTTCAGTTCTCCGGGCTTTGGGTCTTGCTCTTTCACTGCTTGGGTTTATAAAGTTGAGTGATTTCATTTTTACCAAAGGGCATATGCACAGGGAAATTGCTGCTGTTTAGGGACCATAGACATGACTGCAGAAGGCAGTTGTATAGAAAAGTAAAATGCTGAAATCCATGCCAAAGAGTGGTTGTTTTGAAGTATCTACTAAACTGATGTTTATGAAAGGTAAAATTTAGTTCTGCCCCCTTTCCTTTGTATTTTAATTAAAGAATTCTCAACCTGTCCCTGGAAATCCCAAGCAGGAAAAAAATCAACCTTTTCTACAGACAACGTTAAAGTAGACTGGGGGAAAAAAAAAAAAAAGCTCTAAACTTTAATGAACTCTTAAAAAAGGGAAGATTAAAAAAATGTGTGATCAATAGCAAAATGCATCTTCTGTGAGTCTCATGTCTCTTCTGCCTTTAAGACAAAGGCGTGTTAACAAGCACACGAGCACAGGCAAAAATAATAAGGGCTATATTTACCTTCCACTTACACCGTGGAAAACAAATGCAAAGCATCTGACTCCGAGTAAGTTCCTTCTAGGTAAAACCTGAAAAAGGAACTTTAACAAATACTCCTGTCACAATTACAGTCCCTCCTTTTTATTCTCTTTTGGGTTGGGTTTTTTCCTCCAATTCATCACATCTTAAATGTGCGAGGAGACAATCCAGACGCTAAGAAAAGACAGTTCTCAGGAAAGATTGAGTCACTGGAAGCTGGAAAAACTAATTCCTAGTAAAGGGGAAAAAACTGTCTTTTGACAGTTTATTAGTTCCAAGAAAAGGAATCAAGGGTGGCCAACTGTTCCTGTCCTGTTAAAATATTTATAAGTGAATGCTCTGGAGAGATGTGCTCATTTGATGGCTTTTGGGAGATTATTCCTGAAGTTGCTTATGGCCAATGATCTTTTCTGCCTTGTCACAGTTTAAATCCAGCCAGCAACTCAACCCCACGCAGCTGCTTGCTCACTGCCCACCCCCCCTACCCTCCCCAGTAGGATGGGGGAAAGAATCAGATGAGTAAAAGTGAGAAAACTTGTAGGCTGAAATAAAGACCCACGAGTAGAGCAAAAGCTGTGCATGCAAGCAAAGGAGACCAAGGAATTAGTTCATCACTTCCCATGGGCAGGAAGGTGTTCAGCCATCTCCAGGACAGCAGGGCTCTATCACGCATAACAGTTACTTGGGAAGACAAATGCCATCACTCTGAACATCCCCCCATTCCTCCTTCTCTCGCCAGCTTTGTATGCTGAGCATGACAAATATAGCACAGAGTATCCTTGGGGTCAGTTGGGGTCAGCTGTCCCAGCTGCGTCCCTTCCCGACTCCTTGTGCACCCCCAGCCTGCTCATTGGTGTGATGGGGAGCAGAAAAAGCCTTGACTCTGTGCAAGCACTGGTCAGCAGCAATGAAAACATCCCTGTGTCATCAGCACTGTTTACAGCACAGAGCTAAAACACAGCCCCATGACTGCTACTGGGGAGAAAAGTAACTCTATTCCAGCCAAAACCAGCACAACCCCTACCTACCAGCAGGTCCTACCTACCTGTAGATCTGATGAATCACTTTTGATGAATGTCACCTTTGCCTTCAAGTGTCCTCAGCCTCTAATGGTCCAAATACAGGGTGGGACCTTTGGGATTTTTCACCAGCTTTATCACAGGGTTTGGAAATGTGCTTTCTCCCAGGCCTTTCCAAACAGAATGCACATTGTCTGTGCAGTCTGAACGAAAATAGGGAATATTTATTTCAGACCTTTATGGATGCAATTGATGGGAAGGAAAACGCAAGGATAAACCATTTATACAGAGGACCACACAGCATCCTGACATAGCTTTATTCTTCTTCAAAAATGATAAATATTCATTAACCATTAGTGAAATGCCTCCACAATCTAGTGGGATTCTTTTTTTCTTGCAAAGCTACAATAAAAAGGACTCAGAATATAATTTAGCTTATTAATATTCTTTATTTGTGTTACAGTAGTAATCAAGGCCCAGTAATCACTCCCACCCTCATTGTGTTCTGACAAATGACCTTTATTTGCCTGTCACTGCACAATGTATCTGTAGCTGAGAGCAGCAGATGACCTGCTACAAGCTTCAGAATAAGTACACGTGGGAGCTAATGCAAACTCATCCTTTCTGTGGTAACAGCGCACATGATGATGGGAATGGAAGACAACACAGTTTCATGCTATAGAAACTATTTTAGGTCCCCTGTCAATTCCTCTTTTCTTTCTACTCTGCACTGGGACGAGAACCACATTTTTGCAGGAGATTTTTCCCAAATACGAGTGTGTCTATCCTGAAAGCAGAGGAGGTCAGATTCATGGATATTTAGTTTGCCAAAGAGTTTTTCCCCTCAAGTTACTGTAAATTAAGCCAAGCAATGACTTAACCTGTGCTCCCCAGAGCTTAGACCGCTGCCTGAATTTTTTAGTGTTTTAGCTTTAAACTCCTTCACTTCCACTTTTTCTTTTCTCATTTCTTCTCCCCCATATCCTCCTCAACAACAACAACAAAAAAAATCTATGGAGATTAATTAAATGATTTCTGTGCTTGTTAGTGCTGAGAAACTGAGATCTAGGGAAGTACAGAGGCTGGTGGCTGAGGCAGAAAACCAGGTTTCAGGAGGCTAGGCTCAGTTCCTGGCTAAATTGGAAGTCTCTTAAGTGTCACTGTTCATTAATTGTTCTCTTTTTCCTCTCTCTGTAGAATGAAAACAAGGGTACTCCTTGCCTCCCAAAAGTTTCTTTACTGATTTTTCATGAGATTTGTTAAGTTTTCACTTGTGGACATTGTTTATTATCTCCCATGGAATTACATAGGCAAGCTAAAGTCCCCAGTGAAGGAAACAAAGTGATTGGGGAAAATAATAGTCTTCATCATGTGAATGTGCTTATTTAACCTTGGGGATGCTTGGGGAGTCTACTAGAGTAAAATTTTGTTGAGATTAACTATGGTGCTTGGCATTGGATAATTCTGATTGTGCTCATTTGCAGGAAAGCTCCACACAAGTGCAACATCCTAAGACTGGTTCCAGAAAACAAAAAAACACCACCCCACCGCCCAAAAAAAGGGATTCAGCTTCCCAAATGTGGAGGTTTGATGCAATCTAAATGCCTTAAAGCGATCAAATTCAGTCTCTACCTGCCATCCCCTAAATACCCTGTGCAGTTTGGATCACCTAAATCTAGACACACAGTGGCAGGTCAGCTGAATGTTTATCTTTCTAGGCTGTCATATTGGCTTGATCTACTCCAACAGTGATGCAAGCAGACACACGTTGTCAACGTTTAGGTAACAACATGCAGACACATTGGAATTTCTTAGCCTGGAGATGAATCTCATCCCAAATATCTGAATAGCTGAATTTTAAGAATTTAGGGCTTAAAAGTGGTTCCTATGAAAGAGAAGAGATTGCCATCAGGTTTCGTTCTGCTCCAACATCTCCTGTCCCTCACAGTGACCCAAACTGAACTCTTGAGTTTATAATGGCATCTGAAGCCAGGTGAGTTTCCAATAGCTCTAGGCTTTCAAATGTCATGCTGCTCCACTAATTGCTTAAGCAGCTGTACTTTTATATCTTCTATTCTTTTTGAAAAGGTAATCTATTTAAACTTGGTTTTTTATACAAAGAAACCAAGAAAACAACAAACTTTGTTTTCAGAGGGGAGCAAACAGGTGCAGGAACAATAGACAATAGCAAATAAAGAAAGAAAACCCTACCATATTGGAATGATAAACAGAAGGAGCAGCAGAAACAAAAAACCCCACTGATCCTGGCATAGGGAGCAAGGTTATTATATCCCATTGAATTATCCATTCTTACTCTTCTTGAGGTATTTGGGAGATTCCGTGAAGGTTAAGTAAGAATAGCAGAAAAAATAAAAAATAGGATTGAATTGATATGGACAATTTGATGGCAGAAAGTCATTAAACTTTGCTTTGATGAATAGTATTTATTGTCCATGGAATGAGTCCTCAGACTTCAGCACTGAAGACAGAGGTCGTGGAAGGTAGTAGTGAACTTGGAGAGAAGTTCAGGCACTCGGGCCCCTGCATCGTCTCACAGCTGTTATTGTTTAACATCACGTCCAACATCACCGATTCCAGAAGCTTTCCTGCAGCCTGTTTCCAGTGTAACAAAGCAAACCAATTTTCCCACAACTGCAAAATCTTCTTTAAATTTTGGTTAAATCTCTGTCCCATTAAGCTCCGTATGTCTTTTGTTAGTGTCTATTTTCAGTATTTTAGCCAGTAACAATTCCAGTATATTCCTTATAAGTATATATGGCTTTGGAGGTAGGGGTCATTTTTGACTGGGAGGGATGTTTTGTGGGTTTGGATATTTAATTCTTTTTACATTTTATTCTCCTGACTCATTACAGTCTGTAAGAGACAATGAACAATGTGAGTTCAACAGTCAGAATCTATACAGATTGCACTTGGACAGTAAAGTACCCGTGCCTGCAAATTGACTAGATTAAGGTCTCAATTTCTATTTTAACAGAGAACGTGGAATATTTATTTGTGGAAATACCCTTTGGCTTATCAAAAAGAAGGTTAACAGGTGGCTTGATCTGAGAGTATCTAAAGAGTGACTAGAAGAGAGCTCTTTAATCAAGTGGCCAGGAACAAGCCAAGATCCAACGGCTAGAAATTGAAGATAGAATTAAATAAGAATTAAATGCAGAGCTTTATTCTGAGAGTAATTGGCTGTTATTTGCTGTTGGTTATTAGATTACAATAAGAAGTGGATGATCACAGGGACACAAGATGGTTGGGGCTGGGCCTCTGGAGATCATCTTGCCCAAACCCTCTGTCATCAACATCAGGTTGCTCAAGTCTGTGTGCAGTTATGATTTGAATATCTCCAAGGACAGGGACTCTGTAACCACTCTGGGCAACCTGTTTAATACTTGATCACAGTAAAAATTATTTGTCATACATTTAAATTGCATTTCCTTCATTTGAATTTGTGCCCTCTGCCTGTTGGCCTGTCACTGGCCATCACTGAGAAAGTTCCAGCTCTATCTTCTCTACTCCACATCAGGTAATTCTATACATTCATAAGACACCCATAAGCCTCCCTTTCCAGGTTAGATAAGTGAACCCTCTCAACCTGGTATTAAAGATAACACAAAACGATTAAAGATAACAGGAAAGGATTCTATAGGTATATTTCAAATAAAAGACAGGCTAAGAACAATGTGGGCCCCCTGAAGAAGCTATCGGGACAGCAGGCTACCCTGGATTAGGAGAAGGCTGAGGTTTTTAATGACTTCTTTGCCTTGGTCTTCACTGGCAAAGGCTCTGACCACACCACCCATGACTTGGAAGGCAGATGCAGGGACTGTGAGAATGAAGACCTTGGGCCCACTGTAGGAGAGGATCTGGTTCGAGACCATCTTAAAAACCTGAACGTTCACAAGTCCATGTGACCTGATGAAATCCATCCATGGGTCCTGAAGGAGCTGGCGAATGAAGCTGCTAAGCCACTGGCCATCATATTTCAAAAATCATGGCAGTCAGGTGAAGTTCCCGATGACTGGAAAAAGGGAAATATAACCCCCATTTTCAAGAAGGGGAAAATGGAAGGCCCAGGGAATTACAGACCAGTCAGTCTCACCTCTGTGCCTGGCAAAATCTTGGAGCACATTCTCCTGGATGGCATGCTAAGGCACATGAAAAACAAGGGACTGTAGTGACAGGACAAGGGGTAACGGGTTAAAACTTAAACAGGGGAAGTTTAGATTGGATACAAGGAGGAAATTCTTTCCTGTTAGGGTTGTGAGGCACTGGAATGGGTTTCCCAGGGAGGTTGTGAGTGCTCCATCCCTGGCAGTGTTCAAGGCCAGGTTGGGCAGAGCCTTGGGTGGGATGGTTTAGTGTGAGGTGTCCCTGCCCATGGCAGGGGGGTTGGAACTGGATGATCTTAAGGTCCTTTCCAATCCAAACTATTCTATGATTCTATGATTCTATAACCTCTCCTCATCTCCACCACTTCAAATTTTCCCATCAAGAATGGAAGTCTTTCCACCAGTCTTTCCTTAGTGCTAGGATGTGCCCTAGCTCCACTACAAATTATCAAGCCTAATTGCATGGGTTATAAAGTGATATTTATCATGTAGGAAGTCAGATAACTAGAATAACACATTTTTCCATTAAAATCTTTAGAGTAACACCTTTGCCTTTCAAAAAGAACAAGGTTTCTTTTTGCCTCAAAGAACTGAGATTTTTCAGCTATAGGAATAGAGTTATAAGACCTGAATAATTTTCTGGGGGTAAAAAAGAAAACAAAGAAAAAAGCATTTTCCTGGACCAGATCTTTAATGACTGGTTGGGCTATGCTGTACTGAGTGTTCTTTTGGTCTACAGTCACTTGAGAATCTTGTTATAGACACTTGCTTCCCTCCTGGAGACACTGGCATTTTGGATTTTGCGGGTCAGCAAAAAGGCAATGACATGGCAGGAAATCCTAGACAATTATTGCCTTTACCTCCCATTAGTAATGTGGCTGCAGCAGGGCTGCACAGCTTGAGATGCTTTACCAAATGATTTTCAAAGTGTGGATTTTTTTTTTACATGACTTATTTCTTTGCTTGAATAGGCAATCACCTTAGCATCTATCACTTTTCTTGGCACAGGGTTAATGCTATTACGTCTGATCTTCCTGGGGAATTTTTGTTTGGTTTTTTTATACCTTTCACTGGAAATCGAGCTCTAGATTTAGTTCATCAGTATGTTTGCTGGATCTGTCCCCCCTCTCACACTGTATTCCTCTGAAAACAGTCTGGAATTGATACAGAAACTGGATTATAGAATCATAGAATGGTTTGGGTTGGGAGGGAACTTAAAGATCATCTAGTTCCAACCCCCCTGCCATGGCCAGAAGGGATCACAGAGCTGATTACTTAAATCTACTTCAGGTAGATAAAAATTGGAGCATTCAATGGAGAAAACTCCCAGAATGGTGCTTAACTCCAGCAGAGCCCCAGCTACTGGGATGCAGTGAATTGGTAGCTCTCTGGATGTGGGAAAGGTGGCCACCAGCATGAGAAAGGCCATGCATGGATGGAACATGCCTCTTCCTCACCCAGCTCGTTCAGCTATTGTGGCCTATTGTTCAGCTATTGGGGTTTACCTCTGCTTCCTATTGGAAACTGAAACCAAGTATGTGGTCTGCGTACTCCAGCACTGTCCTAAATGGGGACATAACCCAGATAGAAATGTTCTAGGAGCTGCGGAAGGAATCGAGCTTTTCCGACAGTCCTTATTGACCGATAGGCATTCACGCATGCTCTCAGTCTCTAAGTATGTGCCGCTTCCTGGTTGCTTCCAGGCTCGCACTGGTATGCAGCCTGTATTATTTCTCCCTTTAGCTTTGAGTTGTCTCAGCATTAAAGGAGTCTTGAGAGCCTCTGCCTTTGTACTGTTACAAATTAACACATTGGGAAATGAATTACACCACCCACCAGCTAAATGAAAACATAGACTGATCTAAGAAAGTCATTTATTGATCTTTCTTTTGTTAAAGTAGATTTCAGTGTGTAAAATACTAACTCAGCTAAATCAATACTCCTTTCACTACCAAGTTTGTCTTTAAGATTATGTGGTTATTTCTGAAGGGTGGAGTTTATTGTCAAGACATGTCCCTCACAGGCGTTGCCTTAAGCTAAGGCTACAGGATATGTATTGGGCAAATGGAGAGGGAGAGTCTAACAGTGATGTATGGATCGTCCAGAAGCAATTCATTAAAATCTCAATGACATATAAAGGCAATGTGAGGTATAGCGCTAAAAGCTGAAATTGCTTCTAAGTACAAAGCAATTTTAAATCCCTTGCTAAGAGTATAGCTACAAATTCTGGTTTAATAATTTTTCCTCTTTGAATCCCTAACTGGTATATATCAGCATAGCTTTACTGAATTCAGTGGAGTCTCATTGGAAATCTGGCACTTTTTTTGACAGCAAGGAAATATTTTTAAACATATCTAAGCTATCAGCTAGTTACTAATTTATACAAGGTTTGCATTTTAAAATACTACTTTTTGGAATCCAAACAAAATCTCTTAGAGAATCATATATAAAAGCACTATTTTAGCTATACTAAGGGCCTGCTAGGTATCAGCTATGACTCATATACAGCTGCAAAACAGCCCAAATAGAGAGAGGGAAATCAGGAAGTTGTTGCAGTGATTTCTTTCCCAGCAAATTATCCTACTTTACCTGGAAGAATTAAGAAGAACAATCTAATCACCCTTTCTATTTTATTCTTTCCTACTCTATGATTTAAAAATTCTCTGCTTTTTCTGCTTTTTTTTCCCTCTCTTCTTCCCTGCAAGGAAAGTTTAATGAGGCATATTTGCTTGTTTCCATGGTATTTCAAAGAAAGATTACCAGCTGAAAGCAAAGAAATATATAGAATAAAGCAGGAAACAAGCGTCTGTTCTTCAGTAACAGATACAAACCTTACTTTCAGAATTAATTGTAGAGAAATATTTTTCTGTACTTGGAATAAGCGAAACCATGTCAGTCATTTTTTACTTTGATGTAAGGTCTGATGTTTTACAGAAAAAAAGTGATTGGTTACTCAGTATTTCTCTGTACTTCATTCAGGACATACACATTTATGGCTCTAAAGAGCCATTAAAAACATCCTTTGCTATTGAAATATTTCATAACCAAGTGACAAACAGGATTCAGCTTGTGCTATTCATACAGCACAGTACTGTATTATGCACTGTTGATGAGATCTGAATTTAAGTCTGGGGGTAACACTTGGTCAAGAAAGGCAAAAGCATCTTTTTGGACTTCCCAGGTAGGCCGAGGTCCGTAATTCATTGTTCACCCAGTAATTCCCCACGTCTGGTACGATAGCGTTTGTGCAAATGCAGACAAGGAAATCCAGTTATCATAAAATCCAAGCTTTATTAAAATCAGAGACAAAAGTTTATGAAGCTCAGGGGATCATGCATAGGGTTATGGTCAGAAGAAGATTATTCTTCATTATTATTATACTGTTAATTATTTGACTTATTTTTAAAGTGCTTGAAAGTTCAGAGAAGGGTTAGGATCTCACCCTGCTGCACTTGAAGGCAGTGCTAAAATACCTATTAATTTCAGAAGGACAGATTCAAAAGCACCTAAAATACTGCAATTAAATACAGACTACACCAGCAGAAATTGAAGCAAGTGCTACATTTACTGCAACATATAATGAAAAATATAGACAAGTGATGCATGAATAAAACAGAGGTTCATCAAGAACCTGTGACCTTTATAACCATGAGCAAACCACAAAAGATTGGATCTGTCATTTAAAATGACGTACCTGGAGTGCGAGCCTCAGCTTTCTCTCTGGTCAACAGAAAAAGATCAGCAGCTTCAGAAGACAATTTAATGCACCTAAGACTTGAGCCTGCCTCGTGACCAGGAGTTTTGTTTAAGTGCCTAAACCTAGATGGGATGAACCAGAAAGAGCAAATAGACAAATAAATAATAGTAGCAGTTGGGACAAAACTGCTGAGGGCTTTGCAAATCCTCTTGAAATCTAATGTGCCTGATTTCCTACTTTCAAATCGAGCTGGAGGTACAATAGCATCTCCAGAGATTTGTTAATACAACATGCTTTGTTAGCATAAAGCAAAAAAACCCTATTCAACAAAAGTTAGGGTTTTTTTATATTGCAATCTTAGGACTAGTATTTTTCCAGAGCTCTGCTTTACTGTTTGAGGTTTTGTTAAACCTCGTCAAATGTCTCTTTGAGCTACACGAACTCACCCTTGCTGGTGTTGCCTTTGTTTGCGTTTCGGTGGGGGATCTGGCTGCCTTTGTGCAGATCTCAGCTCCAGCCAGTAATTATCCAACTACAATAAAACCTGTTAATTCTACTCCATTGCTGCCGATCGACGAGATCTAATCCTCAATGATTTTAATAAAATCATTGTGAATCAGCCAAGAAAACAAGGATATGTCTGTGGTAATAAAAAGCCATAGGTCATAATATTGTCAACCAAGTATCTGATTTTATGAAATACTGTTATTTCAACATGAACAAATGAAAAATGGGGACTATCTGCTCAGCAGTTTAACGAAAACACACGTATTTCATCTTACCTACATGTAACAAACAGGTACTTCATCTGACATTCTTTCACCCACTTCCACAAATCTATAAAAATAATACCTTTTTTTTCCTAGGTAATCCCTTTTTCTTGTCTAGCAGACAAGAAGGAATTATTACCTTCATTTTATATATGAAATTATTGCCCAGAAAAAATTAAATGACTTTTTTCAAATACAGAGGGTTGAGAACTAATTTTCCCTAAATTTCTCCCTACTGCTTCACAGCTCAGTTATAAATATTCTCTTTTGCAACTTGCAGTTATTTGTAGTTCAGAGATCAGTGTGTCTGTGTATTTGGCAAAAAGCAACGCAAATGCAAGAGTTTCACTAAGGCAATACTCCCCTACACAGACCCTATTCACACAGGCAGTCACATCTTAGACAACATGTTCTGGTTTTCTGCAGATAAAACAAATTCACGTCACCGATGTTGGCCTCCTGGAGTGTAACAGCAAATGCAGCTCTTCATACTATGATGTTTAAATCAACTTGCATAATTAACCTAGAATTTAGGTACTTATGCACAAACAAACATTGTGAAAGAAAAGACAAAGCAGATCATACAGCATTCCTGCATTTGCCACAATTTCTGAGTAACATTCCCTTATTTTTTAAGGAAAAAAGAATAATCTCTACTCAACTAAAGTGTTAAAATATTATCCTATATATACTTCCAGCAAACAACTTCTCGGCATGGGTTAGGCTCTACTTCGAAAACTATTGTCATCCAGGAGACAACCTGTAGTTTTAAATGACTAGGCTGTCAGTTCTTTAGCTCTCTGCACTTGCTTTTTCTGCTTTAGTGAATAGTAACAATTACACGACAAACAGCATGTTATTTCCAACTGTGGTTTTTTTGACAGAAATCTTTGTGATACAAATATTGCAAACTTACCTTCTTTTGCACGATTAATTTTTATGCAGATTTATAAAGGTTAAGAAGCTTTTCATAAAATCCTACAGTCTTTTGACTCTGCAACAAGACAGGAATCATGTCAGAAGTATTTTTATTAAAATTGAATGTTTTAAATAGTGCAGATTTGGGGATTTTTTTTACTAGTTTTACTAGGTTTGTGTTGAGATTTGCAAACAGTATATTTCATATCCTGAAATGGTGGTTGGCAATGAGGAGGAGGTATAAAGTAATTCTGCCTCATAAAATGTTTATATATCATATTTTTTCTGTATTTACAAATGAACGTGTAACATTATGCCTCGTAAATAAAGTTGGAACTATGACAATCGAGTAAAGCCTGCATGTCATTCATGAAGGGTGTTAGAAGACATAGCCCTTACTCTGGTTTGACAGAAAGCATTCTTAAAATTGCCCTTAAGCATTTAATTTTTGAAGGACAAGTAAGGATCCAAATCATTCATCAGTGTCACATCTGAAAGATGTGTACTTGGATTTCTTTCCTCCCTGTTCTGCCTTCTCTCCCAACTGGAACCTGAGATGTACTGCAGGTGTCATTTTCTCCCAGCCCACTGACAAAGCTGCATCCTCCTTGAGCTCTTGTAAGAGCCTCCATCACTTAAGGGTGCCATTCCCAGAATCACGATCTATCCCCAATGTTTTGTGACATTCTAATTACCCTATTAAAATTTCAGTGATTTAAATAACTGAGGAACAAGGTTTCACTATGGGTTTTTGTGAGGTTTTGCATTTTGACAAAAGAGAAAGTGTGACTTTAGCACAGGGTTGTATCACCAACCCTTAATGAAGTTAAAGCCCCAAACTAGTTTTGCAGACTTGCTCAATTTTTACTGTATCTGCCCAATTTTCTCTCACTATGCAGACACAATTGCATGCATGGAATTAATTCTCTTTTTTTCTTCTTTTTTTTTCTTTTTTCTATTAATATACTGTCTTTTCTTTCCAAAGTCCATTTTTAACACTTCTGGTCTTTACATACATGAAAAAGTCTGCAGCACCAGTTTGTATGAAGTCTTATTTGTTGTGTTTTTTATGCGATACTATTAACAAAAGTTACAACAGGCAAAATGAACTTTACATCAAGGTTTGGCTCCTTATTAATTTGTACCTTTATAGATATATTTTAACCAATGAAGAGGACTCCCTGTACCTGTTGGGGCTGTTTGATTTCTACTAAAAAATTTGTGAATCTTTTTCTTTTCCACGTATAATTTTGCATTAACAGATTCCTGATATCTTTCTGTATTACCTACTAAACATGCACACTAATTTATGTTTTTATTTAAAATAAAGCGTTTGTTATCCTGAGCACGTTTAGTGGTTGTCTCCTATCCACGGAGTGAACTGGTGGTCAACCAAGCCTTCTCAAGTGATGACCCTTATGAGATGTCCTTTATCGTTCAAGAGGCTACTTTTCTGTGGGGTTTTTTTTATGTATTTATTAAATCTTTTTTTTTTTTAATGACTCAGTTTCTGTAAAATGGCTTTGCCAATTTTCTCAATGCCTTTGTATTATTAAAGTGATAGAAAAGTAACCTAAAATTCAACATAAAACCAGTTACAAAAGTAAATTGTTGCACTCTGATAAATAAGCCAACAATACAAGGTTGTGTTGTCTGGGTTTGGTTTTTTTATTCCAAGTTGCATGCAAGAAGTAAAAACCATTCCATGATGGCATCTCAATTTAAATGCAATATTTTGGTCTAAAGTTAATATCACTTCAAATTGAAATTAGTGTTCCAATCACACAATTTAGTTTAATCGATTTCTTTTTTTCTGGGTTGGAACTGAACAATTCAAAACCTATTGTTTCTCTAGAAGTAATCTACACAGTCTCAACCGCCATCGTGCTTGGAGCTGAAACAGCAATATATTGGCCACATGGAATTTTCAGGTATGGATATTACTTTCCAACAACTATTTCTGCTTTGTCACCTCTTTCCTTACTGGAAATACATGGGAAAAAAACAAAGAACTGAAAGGAAATATTTTTTTTTTATGAGAAAACTTTTTTTTTTTTAATTACAGAGGAAATATCTGTGAAAAAGGGGAAAAAGGAGAAAGGAAGGAATAAAGACGAGAAGAAAAAGAAGAGGAGAAATGGGAAAAATGCAAAAGTCTAAATATACTGTATTCAGTATTTATACTGAATACTGTAAATACTAAATACTGCACCCAGAAAGTGGAAATGGCTTCTGGGTTTCGCAAAGTAATTTACAGATTAAACCCAGACAGTTATTTCCAATGCTGCCACTACAATTTATTTAGTACCTTTAACTGTCAGATAAATCACCCAGTCTCTTGGCTGAGTTGCAGGTGTTCAAGTGATGCCATTTTACCTACATGAGGCCAGGATCATGAACGGACCCAAGTAAAACTGGGTTTTGAGACCCCATTTGGGAGTTGCTTTGCAGCCCACTACCACATTTCCTTTTATTGCATCAGTACTGTGAGAATAACTTATGAACACACAGTAACAGACTTGCAAAGCAGTCATTGAGTCACATCCACAGTCAGGTGGTTTCTTTTAAATGCCATTCAAACTGCAGTAAGTATATAGGGAAAGGGGGTCATTTCAGTGGAAACTAGAAAATTTAGCCATCACAGGCATCATATAAATAATTTTTGTCCAATTAATTTCTTTGTCACTAGAAAAACAACTAGTTCTAGTTTGACGTTAGCGGCATGACTGTTTCTCAAACATTAAAATTCTTTCTTCTGTGCAGCATTGCAAAAGTTTTCTGTTATTTGTGTAGGTTCAGACTTTTAGTCCATTATTATTCACAGTATGTTATTAAAATTGCTACTTGAAGGTTGGTCTACTTATGGGGGCTGGCCTCCTTCTTAATAGAATTTCCTTTCTATTATTCATGTTTGTACCCCCACTTAAATAATGCTAACAACACAGTAAAAATCCTTTTCCAAAGAACTTCCACTCCAAACCAGCAGAAAAAGGGGAAAAGGAGGCACTTAGCCCAGATTAAAGAACAACTCACTGCTTTCATTTAGTTAAGTGAGATGCTGCATAAAGCCATTTGGCGTCTGCACAGACAGAGCAGGACACGATCACATCTCCTACTTGTGATGCTGCAAGTGTGAACCCTGTGGCTTGGTTTGATGCTGTGCAACAGAACCAGGGAGGATGCTAAGGAAACTTTGGCGTAGAGGAGGAGGGTTTCCTCTTTTGTCCACAGCTCAGAGTTGTCCAATTGAGGAAATGCCTTGCTGAGGACATGAAAGCTTAAAAAACTGCTTGCACCTATAGAAACTACTAAAGGCTCTGCCTGCCAAGGGAGGTGGCAGATACCAGAAGGGAGGATATGTTTCCTTGCCAGCCATCTCACTGTCTGTTAATTCTTCTGCTATCCCCTATTTGAAAAACCTCTGCTGTAAGAAGGCAAGGAAGCAAAGACCTGTTCTGGGTGGTTTTCTGAAATCAGTTACTGGGCCAGTCTGTGATTTTCTTACATCTCTATCAAAAGGACACAGAGAGCGTTAGATACTTCAAATCTTAACTAATGAAAACATTTTTATTGTGCATAGTGGAGCTGCTGGGTAATATTAAACAAATGGATCCATTTAGAGACAGGGCAGAGATCAAGAAACCAGATTAGACTAGAAAAACTGATCCATTAATTATCAGTTACTAAAATTAACTTTGTCAAATATCAATATGAAGCTTTTCCCTCACTATGCTGTTAGTGAAACTGATTTATAAGATCAATCATCCTCGAACATTTTTTTGTTGTTATTGCTGGATAAATTTCAAGTTCACTGTCCTATACCTTAGTGGAAGTTTAATTCCAGCAGATTGTTCAGTAAAACAGATGCTGTTTATCACTTTCCCTTCCTTTTCCAAGCTGCTGTTGGTTTCACAGTCAATGAGGAATATTAGTTTAAAGAGCAAAAAAACTTCATAAAATAATTGTGGCTTCGAGGACAGCAGAACATTGCAGGGGTATATCAAAATGCATTCACTGGCTCATACTCCTGACTCTAACTGCAGGGATCTATATTTATGCGTGTTCCCTGTTTGCTTACTTAGAAATCTATAAATTATATCCATTATATGTCAGTCTAATAAACGCTTTAGCCAATATACCAAAGGAAAATTTGACCAGTAAGAATTTGATGGTGAGTAGGTATTGAAATACACAGCAAGGAATGCATTAACCATTTCTTTCTAATATTGACAACTGTTTAAAGCAACATACAGTATTACAACTGAAAGGAAAAAAATTCAATATCTTCCTTTATAATCACACGCCATTCACAAAGAAATGTAAAATTAAGAAACTGAAAACACCATTGGTTACCTCTGCAATTGATTGTGTAAATTTGAGGTCTTCCACATTAGCAGGTTCCTGAAATCAAGTACTAGCATGCACACCAACAGACAGAAAGAGCAATATTTTATCTTCTTAGTTTTCTATAACTGCAAGTCCATGCATCTGAACACATGAATCAATGCAGTGTCCAAGATATTAAATTAGCACGTAAGAAACATCATATTCTTGTTAGTTCCAGTAAAACAGGTTATGCCAGAAGAACCTGGTAAAGAAAATTCCAAATACCAGTTATCTTTTGAGAGCTACAATTCAAATTCTTTCCCACTCTTGGACTGATGCCTGGTTGGAGTTACACTTAAAAACAGACAATGGTAATCATTACTTTGGCTTGGGAAAACATGTAGGATTTCATGACGTATTGGCTAAAATATGTTAAATTTTAAAGAGTGGTCAGCACTGAATGCAAACAAAATTAGTAATAAAGATAACTCAGCAATGGTGGATTGCAACGAGATCTAAAAGCAATAAACCATGCCTATTCTACACACAGCAAAATGAAGGAACAGCTGTAATACAGAAAGTCAGCTACAGTTACTTAATCAGATAATTAACCAATTGTTTAATTGTTAGATAATTGGATAACGGCAGCAGAGAAAATGTAGCTGCCTGGGTTTCATCGCAGGCTTGGACCACAACAGGAGTCTCTGGGCTGTTAGTCTGCTAAGGAAGAGGATGATGCTCTCTGCTCATGTATATTTTTAGCAAGATAATCTGAAGTAAAGCTAGAACAGATATGCCTCTATGTGTTACAATCATGCTCTTCTTTTGCTGTCTATGCCTTAGATGGAGGTTAGCCAATTAAAACACCAGTTACCACAGTTTAAAGCATAGGAAAACCCTAAACGAAAGGAGATTTTTAAGAGCTGGAAAATAGGCACATGTAATATAATGTTCAACTTCACAAGTATATCTTACTTCTTTCTAAAATGCAGTACAGCAAAATGCTCCATGACATTATGCCAAATGTAGGTATGGTTATGGATTTGCAAACAATTGCCTCTGACAGCAAAATGGCTTCATCAAAGCCACCCACTCCCTCACCAACACTATTACTTGATTTAGCTACTTTAGTTTTTGCAGAACAAGTAAATAGTTCTTGGCCCAAGGATCTTCTTGAATAATTTTGTTGGTGATGTAATGAGTGACAGCATGTTGCAATAGTAGAGAAAGAAAGGAATGAAATTAGGCCTTAAAGGTGTGGCCGTGATTATCCAGTCTGAGCTTACAAACTGAGCAGTGTGCAGGATATGTACTCTTTTTGCTTTATGCAAGAGAAGTCAGAATTTTGAACAGTAGCATTTTTATGCTTTTGCTACTGAGATTTTCATAGCCATCTCAGTAAAAATCTGATACTTAACACACACAATATGGAGAAATACCATATGACTGCCAAATTTTCAAATATATCTTCTAAAAAACTACCAGGAAGGAAACCATAGAAACATTGCTGGGTGTATAATAGTCAAATGGAAATCCATATATAACTACTAAGAAGAAAAAAAAAAAAAAAAACAAAAATCTGTTTTTTTTTTTTTAATTAAAATTTAATTGCTTAAAAATTAATGTGTAATTTCTTTTTCCAAAGTAACAGCTGTATGCCATCTTTTTGGCTGTTTTCCTTTATACATCATCTTGTTAATGCAATGACTTTCTTTTCAAGATAATACACAATATCCACATACAGCTGAAACATGTAGAGCTCAGGGGGAGCCTACA
The DNA here is from genome assembly GCF_037157495.1 of Lathamus discolor. Taxonomy (NCBI): domain Eukaryota; kingdom Metazoa; phylum Chordata; class Aves; order Psittaciformes; family Psittacidae; genus Lathamus; species Lathamus discolor. Next base: position 2,036,428 of record NC_088884.1, read on the forward strand.
TGGAGAAATCTATGCTTAGTAAGTATGGATATGAAGTTATACCAAATTAGCTACTCTGCGCTGATACTTAATGTGGACAGTGGCCTTTGATACATCTCCCTTTACATACCTAAGGAAATTAAATTAGAAACATGGTTGTCTTAATTTCCCCATGTGGTGAATGGGTAGAAAGAAGCATACCCAGAAGGAGAGACAGATGTTAAATGGACTGTACCATGCTGTTGAGACGGTTTTATCTCTGCCGCTTTCATAGGGAGAAACTAAACTGAACTGACTTCAAAGAAACTTATGTTCCTTGAAAAGGGAATAAACGTTACCAGGAGGACTGAATTTTGCCAAAAGAACAGGGTGCATCACACCTGCACATAGACATTTAGAAGCTGGATTTGATACAAATCTTGTTGTTCTGAGGACAATACTTTTTCATCATAGTCTTATCTGTTATTAAATTCCAGTGGTACTGGTGCTTGAGATCACAGCATATATTTTCCACATGTAATTTATAAAGAACTTATCTGAATATGGCTTTCCTGGTGGCCTCTGTCATTCATGAGCACTCAGTTTCCTGATGCAATAGTTGAACAGTATCTGTTTCCTTACATCCTTCCAAGTTCCCTCAGCCTTAGAATGGGCTTTATCTCATAGAATCATAGAATCATAGAATGGTTAGGGTTGGAAAGGACCTCAAGATCATCCAGTTCCAACCCCCCTGCCATGGACAGGGACACCTCTCACTAAACCATCCAACACAAGGCTTCATCCAACCTGGCCTTGAACACTGCCAGGGATGGAGCACTCACAACCTCCCTGGGCAACCGATTCCAGTGTCTCACCACCCTAACAGGAAAGAATTTCCTCCTTATATCCAATCTAAACTTCCTCTGTTTAAATCTCATTTAATTTCATCATCTAAAAGCTAGACAGGCTGTCAAAGCTAGTCATGGAAGTGTCCTCTGTACTCAGTGAGAGGGGCAGACAGAATAAATTCTGGAATCACAAATTGGTTTAGGCAGAGGGGACCTCTGTAGTTCATCTAATCCAATGCCCTACACAATGGAGAGTTAATTTTAACAATACAAGGTTGCTGAGAGTATTTTCCAAGTGAATTATGAAAATTTCCAAGGATGGGGATTCCATAAACCCATCAAACTTGTTCCACTCTATAAACGTTCTTACTATGATTCTGTTTCCCTGTATATAAAATAACTTCAGTTATTTTTTCATGGCATTTGCCCCTGTCCTTTAGCATGGAGGGTTGCTTTCGTTCCAAGGAACTCTGTGAAATATCAGCACTCACTTCTTGCTTTAGCAGAGTCAAGGTGATTTGCCAGTGAGCTGTGAAGATTTTCTTTCTCTCTCCTTCACTTGGGCTAACACGACTACTGTGGTTTGTCATGAGTGTCTAGATTGTGGTTAGATGTGGAAATACAGTAATAGATGCTTTCACGCAAAGATGGAAGGTTGTGACACCAGTGTCAAACCAACTATTTCAGCATTCCCCAGCGATGCATCAAAATGTCAAAATAGTGACAGAAGTTGAAAAGCATCTCTAACAGGGGAGAACCCTGAACACACCTTCCAAGGAAAGAAAAAGGCAAAGCACTTTCAGTTGTATTCTGAAACAGAGAGTGGCCTCTTAATGATACGGCATTGGTTCTGGTAATGTCTAGTTTAGAAGGGCAATCAACTGGGCATGCAGCCATGGGTAAACTGCACATTTCTTTGTGGACAAATATCATCAGATGCAAAATATCTGAGATAATTAACAATTATACAATTGAAGCAAAATGGAAGAGGGTTATGGAAGTACCAAATATTCTGGCAGAACAAAATAGAATTAAGTATCTGGCAGAATGAAGTAGAATTGAGAATCAAGAACACTTGCTAATTTTTCAGTCTTCTTTTGGGGATCTAAAGTACCTGTAATTTTGCTGTACTTTGTTTATACTGTGGTAGCACAGTTATGGCCCAATGTGCCAGATGAAAAGCACATAATAATAATTAATCCTTGCACTACAGAACTTGCAATGCAATTAGCCATGATGAGCAAAGAATGGAAGACTTGCTTTGGGGATATGTAATCTTACTTGGGACTAAAAGATTTACCCCAAGTTACGCTTAGAGTCATTAAGACACAAAGAATCAAATAACCTGCTCAAGTTTGCAGAACAGATGCAGCAGTTTCAGGACCTGATCATATATTTCTCACTCTTATAATGTGCTTCAAACTGTCTGTCATTTCCTATTTCTTCTTTTAATAACTAAGTGAAGAGCAAGAAGCTGGATTTCTTTTCTGCTAAATATTCAAATGGAAAAAAAGAGGCTTGAAGTCCTGAGTTTCCTGCTTTCTGAGTAGATGTTTCCCACCCAGACTGCTGAGGTACCACTATGCATAGCTGAATGTAGTGGTTTAACCCTAGCCAGCAGCTCAGCCCCACACAGCTACTCACTCACTACCTCTCGGTGGGATGGGGGAAAGAATCAGAAGAGTAAAAGTAAGAAATCTCATGGGTTGAGATAGACAGTTTAATAGGTAAAGCAAAAGCTGTGCACACAAACAAAGCAAACCAAGGAATTTAGTCACCATTTCCCATGGGCAGGCAGGTGTTCAGCCATCTCCAGGACAGGAGGGCTCCATCACACATAACAGTTACTTGGGAAGACAAATGCCATCACTTTGAACATCCCCATTTCCTTCCTTTATCCCAGCTTAATCTGCTGCTCACGATGCTATACAGAATGGGGTATCTCTTGGGTCAGGTGGGGTCAGCTGGTCCTGCTTGGGTTCCCTCCCAACTCCTTGTGCACCCACAGTCTCCTCACTGGTGTGATGAGGAGAGAGGCAGAAAAGGCCTTGAATCTGTGTAAGCACTGTTCAGCAGTGATGAAAACATCCCTGTGTTATCAGTATTGTTTTCAATACAAATCCAAAACTTAGCTCCATAGTAGCTACTATAGAGAAAAATAACTCTGTCCCAGCCAAAATGAGTGCACCAAAGAAAACAGGATGGAGCACTTCCCGCATGAAGACAGGCTGAGAAAGTTGGGGCTGTTCAGCCTGAAGAAGAGAAGGCTGCGTGGAGACTTCAGAGCAGCCTTCCAGTACCTGAAGAGGGCCTACGAGGATGCTGGGAAGGGACTTTTCATCAGGGACTGTAGCAATAGGACAAGAGGTGATGGGTTCAAACTTAAACAGGGGAAGTTCAGCTTAGATATTAGGAAGAAGTTCTTTCCTGTGAGGGTGGTGAGGCACTGGAATGGGTTGCCCAAGGAAGTTGTGAATCCTCCATCCCTGGCAGTGTTCTAGGCCAGGTTGGACAGAGCTTTGGGCAACATGGTCTAGTGTGAGGCGTCCCTGCCTATGGCAGGGGGGTTGGAACTGACTGATCTGAAGTACCTTTCCAACCCTAACTATTCTATGATTCTATGAATCTAAGAAGTTAATTTATTTTTTTCAGTGTTATCCATGGCTGAAACTGTTTCAAGTGTGGTTTGGCAATTTAAATCCCAAGCTCATATTACTTATAAGTTTGGATGAGTGTCTGACTGATACCTTTTAACTTTACTAGGTTTCCTTCTGATGAATTATCCTGAAGTCACTACGGAAGTCAGAGACATATTTATGTAGAAATAAAGTCAGTGTTCTTTCTTGCTTAAATCCAAGTAATTTTATTTTTCTTGTCTTGCTTATTTTAACATTGCCTGGCAAAAAACAACAGCGTGGGAAAAGCTGCAAATGTAATAATTCAATTAATTAAGCCATTTTTAATTTACTGAACATGCTGTTTTTTAAAGAATTTCTTAATGCTATTTTCCAATATATTAAGGTGTCAATTATGTTAGTTATAGCAATTAGTTCCATCAAACTTACATCATTGTTTAGTTACTGCTGTTGAACTCTGAAAGAGTTGTTATAACAACACTGCAGTTCACTGCTGACCGAAGTCAGTTCTAGCAAATAATTAAACCCTCCTATTTAAATGGAACCATCACATCTTCATTCTCCTCTTTAACTAAGAAGAAGTGCTCATCACAGACATGCTGTTAACAGGATGATCACTAGACCAATTCATCATTGTAATCCACTTATGCCAGGCTGGCTTCTCAGCCCTACAGTTTTTCTGGTGGCCTTTCTGAAAAATTAAGATACCTCAGTGAGATGAACATCTGTCTCAAAATAGTCTTGTCAAAGGTAACATAAATTCCTATTACACTCGGTAGAGGAAGGATGTTTGGGCATCTAGCAAGACTAATTTGACACCTCTAAAATATCATATAGGTATGTATGTGTACTTGTTTCCTATAATTAGTTTTGCTAAACATGGAACAGTTTTCAGTGCCAGAGCACTTAAAATTCAGTAACCTTAATTTTTTGAGATGTGACATTGTCCAGTTCTCTGTTAAGAGATTTCATATCTAAAATGCAAGTGCTACTGGATGATGCTGTTTGCATTAGACAGTATTTGACTTATCCAGCCACATAGGAGAGAAATCAAGGACTTTCTTTTCATTGTGGGAGCAAAGCTCTTTTGGACACATCAGGGGATGATTCATTGTGCAACCGTCTTCCATCATCGAAAATATCAAAGGTCTATTTTAAAAGGAGGCCAAAGTGCTTTGTCTATTTCACAGCCAAAAACTACTGTGAGATTAATTTTCTTCTATAAAGGTATAAAGTTCAAGTTGCTAAAATTAGCAATTGTTTCACCTGAGCCTCTTCTCTAAGGTCCTATTCAAAGCAGTATTGTTTAGTGTTTCAGTGCCGGCTGCTTAAAATGTAATGTTCCCCATTCAATGTGTCAAAAAGCTATAGCTAATTATTCTCATAGCAAGGATAATCATACCAATTATGATTCTTTAAAAAGAATGGTGGAAACAAAGAGGTAGAGATAAGATTTAACAATGACAAGACAAATTGGGGAGGCAGGACAATCTTAAATGTTGAAAATCTACAGTGCTTTCTTTTTTGCAGGAAAGAATAAAATTACAGCTTTATGAATGAGACAAGTTATCACTGTTCAATCTGTGGAATCATGGATTATTATGATAAGGTCCTTGTTGGTTTGGAATGAAGCTCGTAGCTGTCTCTCCAGCCTCAAAATCTAGGGCTGGAGGATATGACATAGAGAAAGATCTAATGTTTGTACAGTATCTACCTTAGACCGATAGCTGGTGGAATTTTAGGATCATAGTTCTGAAGGACTTGTCCTTCCAAGACAAGCACCTTATTTCTCACAATGGTCTATGAAGACAGGCAGACAGACATAGGATTATGCAGTTTTCCTATGTGAAGTATCTATATCCATTGATTGCCTCAGGAACACAAGCATTGCTAAAAGACAATTCAAACCGTCTAGGTTAGATCTTTGTTTCTTTTCATTAATGCAGAGAGTGTACAGGCTTTTCTGCCCAGCTGGGATACAGGATGCAAATCCCCCTTTTTAAGGAAAAGTACCAAAAAGAGAAGATCTGAAGCTTCATGAGGAAGAAAATAGTGACCACAGTGACACCTATAGCCCCACCAAAGGTAAATAACCAGAAAGAGGAAAATATAGGTTGTCAGCCTAAAGAGTGAAGAGCTCTTCTTTCCCACATCAAAAAGACTACAACAGGATGTGGGACACTGCCACGAGGAGCAGTCTGTGGTAATGCTGAAGATGACTCCTTATTCTGGTAGAAAACCAAGGATCAAGGAGACAGTGAGGATTTTTTTGCCAGACCAAATAGAGAATATACTGGCTTTTCCTTAGGCGATGGAAAGGAATAACTACTTCTAGGGAGCAAATTATACCGCTTGTTCTGAACACTTATTTTAGATTAAAACACATACACTGGAATGTCTCTCTGACTCTCCATGAATTACAAAAGGAGCTTAGACCAAATGTTTCCCTACTGGATAACTAAATTTAAGCTCCTTTTGCAGCTAAATATAACAAGAACACTGTGAGACTAAGCCTAAAAGCCCTTTCTGTACTACAGCTGGTAAACAGGCCACCTGACAGCAAGGTTACACACAGGTTACAGACGCTTCCTCTTAACATCTTTAAAAGTGCTGTTCTCTGTATCCCCTATAATGCAGCTCAAGCTAACACAAGCCATCGTGCACATGGACAGTCCAAGCAGCAGACAGCTTTGTTTCGGTTGCTGTTAAGTCTATATACGAACCTTACTAAAAGCTCTTCGCAGGACTCTTCAGCCAGTTCTGATAACAAACCTCATGTTCTGCCAGTAACAATCCTGTTTTGCTATGCTTCTAGCTTTGCCACATTACCTTAGGCTTTCTTTTTCATACTGTCATTTTGTGGCTTGGTCTAACATCCAATGGGAAATTAAGAAACTGGTGGGTGATGCATCTAACGATGTGGTTCTGCAGGGAGAGCAGCCCAAATGGCCTCGTGAGAGCAGAGATTCTCTTCAAGGACCTGGGGGCTAAAACTGCAAAGCTTTACTTTTACTATAGCAGAACAAGAGGGGAAATAATTTGGTTTCCCTTCTGTTCCCTAAATGAGAAGCATCAGTCCATTCCAAATGCTCCCTTACAAATGGCAAAGCATGAGGAACTACTTAGGTGTGAGACAGGAGCTTCAGGTCATTACTAATCTGGTTGACATGCAAAGTGCTGAGGTAGAAATTGAAAGCCCCTTTGCACATCTCAGCCCTCTGAGACATTTGGTCTCCCAGGAATAATTATTTCCTCTGTACAATCTATTGTTTCATAAAGAATATCGTGTTTCAGCAGAAAAGTCAAATGTGTCCTCTCATAACTCCATGTGGCTGTTAGCTTACTGCTGAGTTAATACTTTGCCACATAAATAAAACCGTACAAAAAAGGCAGAGCAGATTTGCAAAGAAACATGGGGGAAAATACAATTCATTGGCGCTCAGGGCTGAAAAGCTAGCGAGCTTCTTTCCTTTCCCTTTTTATTCCCTTTACCCTTACAAGTTGATGTGTATCCAAACAGCTTGAAAAGTACTTTGAAATCCAACTTTAGTCAGCTACGATGAAGACATAAGAGGAGCTGATTTTTCCTTTGTGGTGCTTTGTTTTCTTTTATTCAGCGTTTGCTTCAGCACTGGCTGCAGGAGAGAAGCCAAGTGTTTTTTCTTGGAACTTTTTTCCTCTTTTGGTGCAGTTTAAAGATTTATTTCTTGACTTTCACTGGACAATAATCACTACTTATTGCTGTTAAGCCAAGCTCAGGTAGCGAGCTGAGAAAGGGCTTGAACCAAACTGCAAGACTTCTCAAACAAGGAATACCATGACATTTTGCCTAAGGGCTCTTTACTCAGGTAAGAAAATGCTGCTTTTTGTTCAAAGATGTCAAAAAACTTTTATTACAGAAAACAGTAAACAATGCTGTTTTTCATTTCGTTGAAAATTGTGCTGAAAAAACCCAATCAGACAAATGTTCTAAGGTACCATTTGTATGAGCTTATTCATCAAACTGGGGACCAGTCATTGTGTATAAGGGCAAGGCTGCAACTCAGACAGCTCTAGTCAGGCTGTAGGACAGGGCCAACAGGAACTTCATGGAATTTAAGCAGGGAAAAATGCAAATTCTGTGAGTTATATGAATTACCACTGCACAGCTGGGGAGCAGCTCTGCTGAAAAGGACTTGGAGGTCCTGGCGGATAAATAGCTGAATCTGAGCCAGCAGCATGCCCTGGCAGCAAAGAGCAGCAATGTTCTGGATAGCTTATGCAGGAGCAGAGCCAAGAGTTGGAGACAAGTGATTATTCCTCTCTAACCAACAGCCATTAGCCTACAGTTACAATACCGCATCCAGGTTTTGGAACACCCAAGAAAGAAAGGCATTGGTAAACTGGCATGAATTCAGTGACAGGCCACCAACAAGTTGGGGGGAGGAAGAACAAGAACTGGAGTTACTACCCTTGAGAAAATGCTGGAGGATATGGGCTTGTTTGGCATTGAGAAGAGACAGCTTCAGGAGAATGTAAGAGCATCCTGCCCATACCTACAAGGAGGTCATCAAGAAAATAAATCCTGGCTTTTAGAAATAGAGCATGGTGGGAGGACGAGAGATTGTGAGTGTAAGACAAAGAGAGGTTCAGAACAAATATTTGGGAAAATTAGGACAGTCAAGCACTGAAACAGCTTGTCCTTGGAACTTTTCAAGTCCTAGCCAGCAAAGTAATGAGCAACCTGGTCAAATCTCAGAGACAGCACTGATATGAAGGAGCCAAGCTGAAACAGCGACCTCCTAACATTGCTTCCCTCTTGTGTTCTAGGACTCTATGAAGTCTCTGCTAATTTTCTATCCCTGTGTCCTTTGCCAGCATATTTGAAAATGACCCATTAACACCATTCTGCTACTGATCAGGTTGGTTTTGAAGAGCACAACTATGGGTAATAGTTTTAAGGTAAAACAGGGTAGATTTAGACTAGATACGTGGAAGAGTTTTTTACTGGGAGGGTGCTGAATCCCTGGAAAAGGTTACCCAGAGAGGTAGTACATGCTTCAACCTTGGAAACATTCAAGGTCAGTTTGGATGAGGCTCTGAGCAGCCTGATCTAATTGAAGATGTCCATGCTCATTGCAGAGGGGTTGGAATAGATGACCTTTAAAGTCTGTGATTCTATGAATTACTAATGATTTTTAATACAGAGGTAGTAGAATAGACCTATGCAGACAACCATGATTTTCCTTAAAATTAATTATTAAAATCTTAGTTCAGTAAAGCACTAAAACTCACACTTAAATTTAAACCTATTTTTATTTCCTATTCATTATAGTCTCACTACTATATTTAGGTAGCTAGATCTTTTTTCATTCTGATCTCGCTAATGCACTCACACATTACTATCTTTTTAATAGATTGCAAACACCTACTTGAAGCTGGACAAATTTCTAATATCTTTCTTGTGCTGAGATATTTTGTAATATTAAAACGTGATTATCATTCATCCAATCTGTGGATTAGGTGCTATTTCATTTTACTTTTACAGCTATATGTAGTATTACCAACCATTAATATGTAAGCACGAAATTATGAAGTTATATGGTTACTGCATGAAAGGTAATGGTGACAAAATGATGAGTTTTAACTCTGAACAATTTTTAAAAGGAAAAGGATCCAGTGCTATGATGCTCCCTTGGCAGGGTGCATGCAGTGACACAGAGTGCAGTGGGTACCTCGCAGTGCTCCTGTGTTGTGCACGCCCTTGCCATGGGATGTCCCTGCTGATTGAGATGAAGACATACAAGACTGCTCTACCTCATCGTTTTGATTCACAGTTGACTCCATGAGTGTATTCTAGCACATACTACAGCTTCCATCCTGCCCTTTCAGCTTGGTTGTTGCTGGAGAAAACTCATATGAAACCTCACTGTCTAAAATGGCCTTGAGGCCAGATGAGCATCAGAAAACAGGTAGAAAAACATACTGAAAACCGTTTGAATTATCCTCACCCTGCATAACAAAAGAAACACTGATGTGGACAGAAGACCCTCTGAAGCACTGGCTGGAGCTGTTATCTCATTCACAGTTGGGAAGAAGTAATTCTCAAGGTCTAACAGAGGCTGACGTACTCCCGGTCTCATATTGGGAGTCCACCACATAAATCACTGTTTTTCAAAGAGTCACTAGCCAGAAGTGACTTGTTCCTTCTTTATTGCTTTAGGGGACTGTATTCTTCATGTTCTCACATGACTGTGGTGACTCCTCATTTGAGGTCTCTGAATAACAGCATAGTAGGCTACAGCTGTGTTTGACCAGAAAAAGCTTCATAAAAGATCCCTGTGATCCAGTACAATTCTCTCATCGTGGTAAAATAACATCATAAGTCAAAACAGTTCTTTGGAGTTAGACAAGAAACAAGATTAACATCATTGTCTTTGCAAGAATTCCCTGTATACTGGCAAGCATAAGAAAAGTTAGATAAGTGAAATGAATATAAATGTCTAGCTAGATTCTCAGAAGTGTCAGTTGGCAAATGACAAATGAATACAGCAATGCTGCATAAATTTGAAATATCTGAGAATCTCATACTATTTCTTTAGAATAATAATAAAAACCCTTACAAAATAAAATAAAGTAAAATAAAATAAAATAAAATAAAATAAAATAAAATAAAATAAAATAAAATAAAATAAAATATTCTTTACAATTAAGGAAAACAGGTTGGTGTAACTTAGTCTTTGAATACTTAAAAATTGCAGCCAGTATTAATTCGTATGCATGCAGATGACAAGAAAAAGATTTTCAGAATATTGGTTAAATGCAACACTGAAGGATATGTGCTAATATTAATGACTATTTTCACCATTATTTTCTTGATGTTCTAGGAAAGATCAAGAGAAACACTAGCAAGAATTTTTAATTTACATTGATATGCAAATTATTTTCCGATGTAACATCATGTATTTTCATATAGCAAACTCCATCTTTTATACTTTTTCCATCAAAGAAAGAAACAATACGGTGTGCCTGATGTATCCAATAAAAGTTTGTGACCCATTTCAAACTTTATTAACCAAGTACTCACAGTGAAACCTTTATAGAATCATAGAATCATAGAATCATAGAATAGTTAGGGTTGGAAAGGACCTCAAGATCATCCAGTTCCAACCCCCCTGCCATGTGCAGGGACACCTCACACTAAACTATCCCACCCAAGGCTTCATCCAACCTGGCCTTGAACACTGCCAGGGATGGAGCACTCACAACCTCCTGGGCAACCCATTCCAGTGCCTCACCACCCTAACAGGAAAGATCCAATCTAAACTTCCCCTGTTTAAGTTTTAAACCATTGCCCCTTGTCCTATCACTGGATATCACTGAAAAAAGCCTAGCTCCATCATCCTGACACCTACCCTTTACATATTTGTAAACATTGATGAGGTCACCCCTCAGTCTCCTCTTCTCCAAGCTAAAGAGACCCAGCTCCCTCAGCCTCTCCTCATAAGGGAGATGTTCCACTCCCTTAATCATCTTTGTGGCTCTGCGCTGGACTCCTTCAAGCAATTCCCTGTCCTTCTTGAACAGAGGGGCCCAGAACTGGATGCAATATTCCAGATGCGGCCTCACCAAGGCTGAGTAGAGGGAGAGGAGAACCTCTCTTGACCTACTAACCACTCCCTTTCTAATGCACCCTAAGATGCCACTTGCCTTCTTGGCCGCAAGAGCATATTGCTGGCTCATGGTCATCCTCCTATCCACCAGGACCCCCAGGTCCCTTTCCCCTTCACTACTTTCCAGCAGGTCAACCCCCAACCTGTACTGGTACATGGGGTTGTTCTTCCCCAGATGCAAGACTCTACCTGTCGTCATACGGGAGGTGCTCCAGTCCCCTGATCATCCTCGTGGCCTCCTCTGGACTTGTTCCAGCAGTTCCATGTCCTTTTTATGTTGAGGACACCAGAACTGCACACAATGCTCCAGGTGAGGTCTCACAAGAGCAGAGTAGAGGGGCAGGATCACCTCCTTCGCCCTGCTGGTCACGCTCCTTTTGATGCAGCCCAGGATACGGTTGCTTTCTGGGCTGCGAGCGCACACTGAAGCCAGCTCATGTTCATTTTCTCATCGACCAGCACCCCCAGGTCCTTCTCTGCAGGGCTGCTCTGAATCTCTTCTTTGCCCAGTCTGTAGCTGTGCCTGGGATTGCTCCGACCCAGGTGTAGGATCTTGCACTTGTCAACTGTGTGTTGTATGAAGGGTGACTCCCTTATGTTTCATGTTAGGATTTGGCTCTTTTTTCATTATTATTTCGTTATTTTCCTAACAACTACGTAATAATTAAACTATTAATTATATAATTAAATTATTAAATTAATTGTATTTCATTATTAAATTAGTTTATTTAATTATTTAATGATTAATTACTTTTACAATTTAATTTTTTATCATCTCTAACCACTGAGCCGACTTCATCATTGGAAGAAGGTTGGAATTTAAAGATTACATTACTTAATGCTAATAACTAATTTTAATGTTGTATATCAGAAAGTTAAGACTATTTTTTTTTCAGGTACACCTGTTAACATTTACTCAAGTTCCCTGCTCATTGCCTTCTGATCACCACTTGTTGCACACACATGTATCACATTGCTAAAAGCTACTGAGTTGTAGAGTTAGAGGTCAAGGCAAGGCTTTAGTTTAGTTGTTAAACTGTGTCTCAGCATTCAGATCGCAGATAGCCCAGAGATCTCTCTGAAGCACTTTCCTATGTGATTTTCCTTCACAGAAACTAGACTGTTGGAACTTTAGTACCTCTGGAACTGAGCCTTTAATTCTTTGTATCTGTGTTCTCCATGTATGAAATCCAATCTTACCTATGCCAGAGATAACAATTTTTTCCCGAAGAACAGAGGCTATAAAGAAAAATTCATTCATGCTTTTTAGGCACCTCAGGCAGGTTTCAACTCACCTAATGTTAAATATCTACAAAGTAATTGTCTATACATGAGATAGGTGGATTTTTTTTACTTTTGGAGACCAGGGAGAGAAATCAGCACTTAAAGAATCTGATTCATCTCATCCTGAGGTAGATATCCATAATAGGTCAGAGGAAATGTGTATTTTAAGTGTCTGTTCTCTCTATGACTGTAAAACTAGTTCATATGCATACAGAAGTTCAGATTCATAGTGGACCATACAGTTCAGATGTAGACATCTACACAGCTGGTTAGCTATACAGACTGAGATGAGCTTGACATCCTGAGTTTACAGTGATGACTACTGTTTCAGCTCCTACATAGATACCTACTGGAAAGTTTATGCACTATATATGTCTTTGGGCTATAATTTAATCAATATTTTAATAACTACACTTTTCATAGTTAGAAAAGATATTTCCCAAAGCCATATGAGCATGATTTTGTTTTAAATTAAGATTTGGAGTCTGTTGTGAACTGTAGAAACTCTGAGAGAAAAGTGTCATAATCATGAAACTCAAAGGATACATAAAAATTTGTTTGATAAGTTCTAGATAAAATAGCACAAGATTACCCTATAACTGCATTTTCACCAAACTACATGACTGCTTCTGAATTCAATATTAGTTAAAAGCAACTCAAAGCACCAGGAGAAAACAAAGCAGCACAGTAATACCCCCATCCCTGGAAGCGCTCTTCTGTGGGAATTTGATGTTTACAGAAGATTTCATCTCAATGCATCGTAAACTGAGGTGCTCTGTGGTCAACCACAGGACATGAATTACAAAAGTGCCGGCAGTGGACAAGAAGTCTGCTCCAAGAGCTAAAGCTCCTGGTGGCCACACAGTTCTGGTCTCCTGCTGATTAGCTTTCCTGCTTTTGCTTATATGGGGTTGTAAAGTGCCCAGCTATGGATCAACTGAAACTGTCTTCATGTATATGTTTGAAAAGACAATAGAAAAGAAGAGTTGTCACTACCTGTTTGAATGCATCAACTGCCTGAGCCATACAGTTATTTCAGAGCTTTTGCTGCCTTTAGAAAGATGGTGTTTGCAGGGGAAGGAATCAAATGTGTTATATTACTTCCAGCTAAAAGGAGCGATTCATGACGGTAAGACCTTTATCTTTTTGGATGTTGTCTCATCAACCAAATTTCTTGAGGATTTCAGGAGGGAAAAAGGAAAGAAACAGAGATTGAGGGGTAAGAAGGCGATGTGATCACAGTAAGTGCCTTGACTGTAACCATCTCTCAGCCCTGTTGCTGTAGTTCATAGGGAAGAGTCTGCGTGAGCTTATGGAAGCTAAATAATGTTGAACATCATCTGTTATACAGATTCGTCAGCTGCGAAGGGTAAAAAAGTTTCCTTTTTTGGTCTCCAATTTCATTCTTTGATGTTGCCTTCAGCGATTATTTTGAAATTTAATGTTGCTACTTGTCGGTTAATGACTTTTGAAAAAATAAATAAACTTTGATAACTTGAGTGAAGATTTTTTAATAGTTGTCTACAATCTCAGCTTGCAAAAAGTTATTTTGTTTTTCCCCAACTTCTAATTTATACTCACTCCTGAAACAGTGCTCTTGCAGGATCTTGATTAAGAAATATTAACCACTGCCTCCAAAGTGTGGGTTTCACAAAGATAAAAAGACTCACAGCTTACATAAGCTGTCACATCCTGTGGGCTGATAACATTTTAGATTAGTTGAGTCTCTAATATTAACAATTTCTCTAGACATTCCCGATTTGCCTAGTGAGATCCACTGTTTTGATTTTTACTTATACAAATAGAGAAGCCCTGAGGGGCCTAAACTGAGATGCCTTAAGCAGTCTGCTTTTCTAGTGGAAAGCAGAAAGCCCTCTATCTTCTGAAGACTAGACATCTTTAAAATACTTGTTTATTTGGACACGTATAAAATCTAAGTATGCAAAATTCTATTTTTTGAGTAAGGTTAAAAAAAAATCTCCCTTTTCCATATGGATCAGCAAGGATTTGTAAAGACTTCAGTTGTAATTTTACTTCTAAAATAAATCTAATTTCACATTTTTTCTGTGCATCTATGATGACAGTTTGAGTAACAAACGAGGACCTACCTTTTTATACTTTTCTGTTTTTTTAAAGCACAGGGGAAATCATGAGGGAAAGCGAAAGGTAGAAGCAATTTATGAACAAGTATCCACTAGTTACATTTATGTGTGTATATATATCTCAAATATCATCTCCAGTCATATTCATACAAGATAATGAGGTGACCCCACTACCCCTTTTCTTCAAAGTTGAAAGGGAGGTTGCATTTTTACACACTTAAAATAAATGCCTGCCTTCTGTAAAAAAAAACACCACCATAAAAGGTGTTGCTCAAAGGAAGCCATCAGCACTAGAGAGAACCATAATCCCCACCATCTGCTACCACAGAGACAGAGCAACTATTCACAGCTTTTGTTGCAGTCCTCAGGCTGCAATTGTACTGCAACTGAGGGTGGTCACAGTAGACCTGAGCAATTTTATATCTTTACTGCTTATTCCCCTGCCTGCACCACCCCTCTTCCTCCCTGCTCTGCCCATTTTTTTACTGTAATAGGCAAAATGAGGGCAGGAAAGGGATTGTATCTCTCTGATCTTTAGGCCACCTGCTGCTACCAACAGAAATATGAAATATGTATTGTATTTGGGGCCTGTAGGAGATGTTCCCTAGGCTGAGATTCATTTCATTTAATTATAGTAATCTGAAAAGTATCCAGTCTGAGCTAACTATCTAGGCTCCTCCTTTAGACAATAAAATAGAGGCAGTTCCAAAGGTGATTCATCCTATCCTACAATTGGTATTAATCCTAAACCAAATGCTGTGTAAAAGGAATTGTCCTGTCTGCTACAAAAGCAGCTCAGCGTCCGATTTAGAGCAGATACCCAGGGTAGGCTTTGCTTGAGCATGCAGACACTTCCAGTGTAGATGCAAAAACACTGAAATATTATTTCTCTCTACTAACAACAGTGATTACCTTGGATGTAGACTTTTTTTTTTATAGTTTTATTGTTAGAAGAGATGTTTTGTGCTTCTATTTTCCAGATGGTTAAAATTAAGTGAGATAAATCTGGGCTTTACTGACTGGGCCATACAACTTGAAATCATGCTTACTGAGCAATGCCACAAGCTTCAAAAAATTACACCCCTCGACCAGGCAGTCAACACTATCACTTCCAGTTTCTAGACTATACAGTTGTTCATATGCTCTCCAGGGTAGTGTGCAGTGAGCCAAAGAGCGAAGACCACTCCTTCATCTACCTCACCAATGTAAAGAAACAACAATACCTTTGAAGTTTCTGAGTTATTGAAAGAGAATGAGGTTCTAGAGGTAAAATGTGTGTATGTTACTTGAACTGCCTGGAAATGTTCATATGGCACAATGTTCATGGAACTTAATTTTCATAGGCTGGTTGGCTTAAGGTAAGTATATGAGCCACACATTTGCAAAGATGTTTATTCACCACAGTATGCATTTAAATAAGTACTAGTTCATTATAACCTTTAAAACACAAGCATCATTGGTATTTAAGTATTGGAATGCGCTTTGTCTCAATGAGCTCATTAGAGAGAGGGTTGAATATATGGAAGGATAGTTCTTCAGCCTTATTTCATTGCAAGTTCTATAGTTAATTACTAGGACAAACCACTAAATAAGAACACAAACAATATTACAAGTTAAAATGGAAGGTTCTGTGGCAGATATAGCTTTATAAAGAAGCATAAGTTAAATGCTAAGAACCCATTCATAATAAAAAGCAATTTCCCAAGTATTATGTGCTATCTCCATTATGGTTAAACATAATAAATTAACAGTGAGCATTCCAAATCCAATGTCTTGTGTTCTTCAGTATTCTTAGAAATCAGTGGGATCAAAAGTCCTCTAGCACTTCAATGGAAGTAATAGAAGACAATTTAATTGACAGAAATGTGTTTCAGATAGTACTTCTTATCTTCAGGCAACACATTTTATTACCTAAAACTTCATTACTGTGCAGGAAAAAAAAAAAAAAAGGAGAAAGAGAAACATACATTTACTTGTAGTGAATCATACATTTAAAATGATAACAGAATTGATTTCTTCCTGCATTTTTTATCTTTACTTTATACAGCATGACCTGTATGCTAAAATGTGGAAACCTAGAAATTTCTGGTACACTTTTGTATTTCCCAGGAAAAGAATGACTTTCTAAGAAGAATGATATTTTTTGCATTGTTATAATGTGCCTTGTTTTCCTAAGATCAATTTAAAAGGAAACTGGCCCCTGTATCACCCAAAGTAACACTTCTGTCAGATCATGTAGTTATATTTGCTAACAAAGACAGTTCAGACTTTCAGTGGGATTCCCCACATAACAGTAAGGAAGAAGCAATATTGGTTTTCATATGTAAGGACGGTGTGTGCAGTCGACTTTAGAAGTAACATGGTGACACTGCTGATTTTGATCCCTTATAATCAGTGGGGGAAAAAATCAAAAATCTGAACCCACTGCCAATAACTGCAGGGTTTTGCTGTCTGCTTCAGAGTTAAAAATAGGATGCTTAGTTTCTGGTGTTCCTGGACTGTCATTTGTGAAACAGCCTCTAGCACTCCACATCAGTGCGAAGGAGCATAGTTTGATAGGGATACGGGGATTAGATGGCATGATAATGATTAAAAAGAATCATTGAATCATAGAATCATTTAGGTTGAAAAAGACACTTAAGATCACTGAGTCCAACTCTTAATCCAGAACTGCCAAGTCTACCACTAAACCATGTCCCTAATTGCACATCTAAACATCTTTTAAATACCTGTAGAGATAGTGACTCCACCACTTCCCTGTGTAGTCTGTTCCAGTGCTTGACAACCCTTGTAGTGAAGAAATGTTTCCTCACATGCAGTCTAAACCTGCTCTGGTGCAATGTAAGGCCATTTTTTCTGGTTCTGTCACTTGTTACTTGGGAGAAGAAACTGACTCCTGCCTCTCTACAACCTCCTTTCATGTAGGTGTAGAGAAAATAAATGAAAGTAAACAGCTCTACAATCTAACAGCAGCACTTTTCACATTATGACTTAGAATCTGATAGTTTTGCCAAAAAAACTCTTAGCATTTTCCACAAAGTCAGAGGAGGCTGAGTCTAAAATGAATAATTCACATCCTAAAACTATGCAAGGGTTAAAATCTATGTGAGGGCTGTGAACCGAAGCCTGAATAAACAAGAGGAGGTCTCCAGCTCATGGATGTGTTCAACTGTCCTAATCCCATTGAAAACAATAGAAGTCATGTCCTTCTCAACAGACCTTTTAAGGATGTGGATCTAAGCTCATAAAGTACAGGAGGACCACTGACAGTCACAAGCGTGTTAATCAACTTAGACTCAGAATTGTAATTGCATTACAGTTATTAATACAATGTACTGCAAGTCTTAATGTGCAATAATTGAATTACAAACCATTTAATATGGAGGAAGAAATCCTCACAGATCATTTTACAGGTGCACAGGAAACAGAGAATTGACCTGGATTGCTTGGTCAGTTGGGCAGAAGCAAACAATGTTGGCAGCAAGAACACAGATCTATGGCAAGGAGTAAAAAGCTTCTACAGAACTATCCATTCCTATAGTGGAAGTAATAACAGAGAACAACAGACTGTCATGTGTGTGGAAGCCTGGTTTATGTTATTGTAGTTAAATATTACGACGATCCGTGAACCAATAGAAGGGAATACAGAATAAATGTGAAGGGGTAGCATTTCTTCTCTTGGGACAGTTGTATACTCCACTGGAATACAATGACCAGTTCCAGAAACCATATGGGGAGGAGGGTGAGGGGGAACCAATAAAACAAGTAAATAAACAAACTAAATAAAACAAAAACTTTAAAAGTAGAAGTTGTTTTTTGTTGTGTTTTTTTTTAATTAATGGCATAATAAAAAGATTGAAAAATAATGAGAAATTGAATTCCTATATTTACACTATATTTATTCCTATACTGCTTTTGAACTAGCTGACTCCAGAAGCAGTCTGAAGACTGCTATGCTCCTGAGACACAATTATATGCATTATTAAGCATATTGGCAATTTGGGTTGAATTCAGGTTGCTTACAAGCACTGCCTGTTTCTGTGTGATTGCAGGACAATCCATCTGACTGACATTGACCATGGGACATTGCCATGGCCACTCAAACAGCGTTGTGAGAGGTGCGAAAAAGCAGGGAGCATATTCAATATTTTCCCTTTGAGTTTGCCTCCAGGTTCAGTTTCTGTGCAGCTCAAATGCACTCATTAATAAACACTAAGAGCTATTTATCCATTTGTGCTAAAGCTACATCTCAAGGACCTCTCAAAACACAGTATGTGTAAAGCAAATGGACTTAATGGCCCCTCAAAGTGCTTGCTTCTGTCGGCGTAGGCAACTAATGGAGACTGGACACTGAACCTTCAGACAGCATAGCTGGGAGGAATAAATCCTACAAGGGTACTAATGCAAATTGATTTTGCTTCAAGTCAACATTCTGTTCTTTCCTATATTTTTAATTTGTATTATCCATTCCTTACCATTTTTTCTTAAACTAAGGGGTGTTTAAGTTAAAATAATAAGATCTCAATGGGACTTTTTTAAGATCTTAACTGTGTTTCATATTGTTTTCTTAATTTCCTCTAACATGCTTGCACAAATATTTGGAAACAGTCTTCTCATTGCTAATAAGTGTTCATAGCTCATTCTTACCCTCAATGTCCTGATTTCATCCTCTTTGAAAAGATATACTATTTGTGGAGTATTATTACTGGGATGAAGGAACAACATCGGTTGATGGATAAACCAGTAAGTAACAATAAAATGCAAGCCTTGCAAAGCACTCTACAAACATCAATTAATTCTCTTTGCAGCAGCCTTATGCAGCTGGTAAATTCCCATTCTGTAGATTGAAGTGCTAAGACAAAAAGTGGCAAAGTAATTTACACTGTGCTGGGACATTGATTCAGCCAGAGTTCTGAGGTTTGACTCTTTCCTTAGAGTGCTTTCCCAAAAGCACCAGAACTCTCCATAAGCTCTGGAATGAGTTTTTGTTACAACAGAAACGAGATGCATGATTTCTTTTTTGTCTCCTGCAAAGAAAACTCAGGCTGAGACAGAATAGAAATATCCCAGTTTATAAATAGATATTTCCTTGACTCTTCCGTCCCTGCAGAAGAGGTGCTTTGTTTCAGGCTCTTTAGGAGCACCTCCCGTATGAAGACAGGCTGAGGAAGTTGGGGCTGTTCAGCCTGGAGAAGAGAAGGCAGCGTGGAGACCTCATAGCAGCCTTCCAGTACCTGAAGGGGGCCTATAGGGATGCTGGGGAGGGACTCTTCATCAGGGACTGTAGTGACAGGACAAGGGGTAACGGGTTAAAACTTAAACAGGGGAAGTTTAGATTGGATCTAGGGAGGAAATTCTTTCCTGTTAGGGTGGTGAGGCACTGGAATGGGTTGCCCAGGGAGGTTGTGAGTGCTCCATCCCTGGCAGTGTTCAAGGCCAGGTTGGACGAAGCCTTGTGTGGGATGGTTTAGTGTGAGGTGTCCCTGCCCATGGCAGGGGGGTTGGAACTAGATGATCTTGAGGTCCTTTCCAACCCTAACTATTCTATGATTCTATGATTCTAAATTCAAGCCTGTCTCTTCAGGGTCAGAAGAAGTCTTTTCTCCTGTATCTTCACCTTCACTACTAAGGTCTCCTTGCTGCTGTGCAGCTCTTTTTTCCTAGTAGCCCACACTCAAACAGCCCCTGTGTATTTCCCCTGTCTCAGTAAGCCTTTCTCCCCATCGCCTGAACCCTTATTTTTCTGAAGAGCCCAACTTTCCCCCTTGGATCTCCTGTCTGCTGACAGAACAATGCCAAGAGGCAGCTTTCCTCTTTGCTGCTTCACCTCAGCCTTTTAAGATAGCATAACATCTGATACACAGCGGGCTGCAAACTGACATATAACCCAGGCACCATCCCTCATGCATGGCCACAGAGTGGCTCTCTTAATTCTGCAAGTTCCATCCACCTCAGGAAACGCAGATAACGGAGGTTGCTCCTCAAAAAGCCAGTAAGTTTTATTTTGGCATAAGCTCTGAATGTTTTGCTGTTGCTTATACAAGTAGCCTTACATAGGCTTTTACACTGGATTTGGTTTCGTTATGTGCATTTAACTGATGGAATCATTCATAGTGACTTTTTTTAATTTACTGAATTAGAAAAAATCATTCCTTTTTTTTTTTCCCCCCCAGAAATAAATACTTGGTCTTCCCAAAGCAGAGTTGCCTTTTACTTGTTCTAATCTGTTTGGTGGCATTAAAAGTTGCTGTATGGCTGCTTCCCCTTCTTGCTCTTCTGTATTTTCCTATTAAAATATGAACAGGATTTCCTTCTCAGTGGATCACATTACAGAGCAAGAGGCAGCATGAGTCCAGGATTTAATAGCAGCTGAACAATGAAAGGACATCAAGGCTGGAGCTCCTGAAACACAGCATTCCTCAGACTCAGAGGCACACTTCAAACTTGAGGTTTGATCTACATGTGTTTAAATGGTTAAAGAAGTCAGTGAGAACTCATTTTTAGCACACCAGCATAATATGTAAACGATTATTTACTTTTATAGAAGAAAGCATTTAAAAGCTTTCTTATTTAAGTCTAAGAAAGATGCTTCCTTGCTTGTACCATTGCTGGCAAAATGAATCAGTCAAATACGTGATTTTCCTGTAGATCGCTGTTCAAGCTCTCTATGTTAAGCTTGAGCTTGATACTGTGCCATCCCATGTAGTAAGCGCTCCACTTCCAGGCTCAGGAAGCTCAGCATGGAGCAGGATGGAGCCCAGGCTTGCTTCAATAGTTTCCTTCTTGTTTCACACCTGATATGTGACCAATTCAAGCTGATATTCAGCCACTAGTAAGACAAAAAGGGAAGAAACACTTTAGAAAGAGGTGTTTCAAATCGAAGCTGAAATTCTGAGTAGAGAAAAGCTTTGGTCTTTTTATAGCATTTGCATATACATATATTCATGTATCTAGTACACGTATATATTCTGAAAACATTTAATTTTAAGAGGAAACCACTTATGTGGTTATTATTTTTAAGAGGGTTAAGAGGTTTTCTGTAATTATGCTATGCTCATCTTACACATCTGTTCATTACAAATCTATCTATGTCTCTGTAGCTAATCATTTAGAAGTTCATCACACGAAATACATAAACAAGGCAGTTCCATCATATTGGCAGCCAATCAGAGATGCTGGCAATGCATATTTGATTATTTCCCAAAGTCAGTATTTCTGTTAAAAGGTATTTTATTTTATTGTTTTCCTTCTTTGTATTTTGATACTAGAACTCCCCATTTATACAGGCACAAATATTTTGAAATAAATCTCTGAAAATGACCACTGGTATTGCTCAACATTGAAAAAAAATATATATTTTTTACTAAAATAAATTTTCTTGGAAAATCAGATCTTTTCCAAGAGGCAGCTTGCTTGACTGGGGCCAAACACACAGCATGTTTAGAAGCTAAGGTCCACTGGGTTCATCCTTATTCAGTTAGCAGACGATTGAGGTGGCTTAAGTATGTTCTTCTCACTTAGAAAATTGCTTGGTTTGAACATTGTGACACAGTCTGTAGTCTCCGCCATGTCCTGATGCAAACTGCTGCATAGAATCATAGATTCATAGAATGGTTTGAATTGGAAAGGACTTGAAAGACCAACCCTTCTGCCATGGGCAAGGACACCTTCCACAGGGCTTGCTCCAAGCCCCTGTGTCCAACCTGGCCTTGAACACTGCCAGGGATGGGGCAGCCACAGCTTCTCTGGGCACCCTGTGCCAGTGCCTCAGCACCCTCATAGAATCATAGAATAGTTAGGGTTGGAAAGGACATCAAGATCATCCAGTTCCAACCCCCCTGACATGGGCAGGGACACCTCACACTAAACCATCCCACCCAAGGCTTCATCCAACCTGGCCTTGAACACCGCCAGAGATAGAGCACTCACAACCTCCCTGGGCAACCCATTCCAGTGCCTCACCACCCTCACAGGAAAGAATTTCCTCCTTATATCCAATCTAAACTTCCCCTGTCATAGTAAACTTCCCTAGTAAAATTCCCCTGTCTCATAGTAAAGAATTTCTTCTTGATCTCCCCTCTTTCAGCTTAAAGCCATTACGCCTTGTTCAATCCCTTCATGCCTTTGTAAAGTCCCTCCAGATTTCTTATCAACGCCTTTGGCTGCTGGCAGGCTGCCTTACAGCCTCCCCAGAGCCTTCTCTTCTCCAGGCTGAACATCCCAGCTCTGTCAGCCTGTCTTCATAGGAGGGTGGCTACAGCCCTCTGATCATCTTTGTGGACCACCTCTGGGTTCTCTTTAACAAGTCCACACTCTTCTTATGTTGGGGGCCCTTTGCACAATGCACCAAAGATTTAAATACGATGTCCTCCTGATTAACAACTGGTTAAAATTTGGGGATAAACACAATAAGCACACAGGAGTTTCCATTCGAACACCAGGAAACAGATTTTTGCTGTGATGGTGTCTGAGTACTTGAATGACTTGCCTGGAGAGTTTGTGGAGTCTCCATCCTTGGAGATAATTCAAAAGCTGGCTGGATACTGTTCTGAGCAACTGGTTCCAAGTGGCCCTGCTTGAGGAGGGGGGTTGGACCAGGTAACATCCAGAGGTCGACCCTTTCCAACCTCATCTACTCCATGTTTCTATGATTCTTAAGATGCTAATCAAGATTCACTGAAGTCCTCAGGAAAATAACTATCCTATAGACTTTGCAACTGATGTTTGATCCTGAGTTCGTTTGTTAACTTTAAGTATTAAATGGAGGTATCCATATGTCAGAAATTTAGTCATTACATATTCCTCTTATTTTTAAAGCCTGGAGATTTCCTTCATTAGAGAGTTATTCATATTTCATAGAGCCCAAACCAGACTCTGGAAGAGCCTTTCTCTACATGAACTTTACAG
Source organism: Lathamus discolor (assembly GCF_037157495.1). NCBI lineage: Eukaryota > Metazoa > Chordata > Aves > Psittaciformes > Psittacidae > Lathamus > Lathamus discolor. The sequence continues at coordinate 2,059,815 of NC_088884.1, forward strand.
GAAGCCTTAAACTGCTAAACTCTTAAATTAGGTCCCTTGGTTGTAGTCCTTAAATTAAACTGAATAAATCAGATACATTTCTCTTTTTTCCAGTAGTCTCCTGCAGAATAAATAGTTCAAGTTTTGGGGTTTGTTTGCTCTCTTCTCAAAGCCAATACACCATCCATCATTACTAGCTGGGTTTTGCTTTTGCCCTAATGTTTAAAGCAATATATTATGCACAAGTGAGGATCAGGCCCTAAATACAAAAGAATATATTTTAAGGTGGATGAATGTATTTGTGCACAGCTTGCTCTCCATGTGCTTGTTGTATCTGAGCTCTCAGGGACAGTACTTAACGTTTTCCCTTCAGACTTGTCATAAATAAATGAACTGGGGAGAAAATAGCGAAATGATTTGTGCAATTGTTGAATTACATCAACTGATGAAAAATACATAGCCATAGAATTCTGACAGGTATCTTCATCTTGCAGCTGGCAAGGTCACAAAAGCTGAACTGAGCTGCAAAATTACAGGTATTTACCTCTCATTGGGTTAATACGGCCTAAGTTCTTAAATAAAAACAGCCCACCTTTGGAGTCAGAATGTCACGACAGCTCAGGACAAGGAGGCAAGCTCTTAACATTGGTTTGAAGTGGTTTAAGGCAACATTTTCCCTATGAGAAAAATAGCACTCATCAGGTGTTAGTTACTGCACGTCTAAGCAAAGTGCAGGAATTGATGATGACTTAAAAGCCACCGGGTTGCATTACACTGAGCAAAGAGTGAATGTGCAGGAGCTCATTTCAGCTGACGGGTGGTAACTCAGAGGCAGTAACTTCGCAGGCTGTTCCTATTTGATCTGCAGGAACTGGTCTGCCAAAAATCTGGTCATTATTCCATGTTGTTGGGTGCTGATCACATTACTGTATTTTAGACCCAAGGCAGCCACAAATTTAAGTATAAGGAACACACAGGAGGATGCACTATTTAAAATACGGCATTATTTAGAATCAGGGCACCACCGCCTGAATTATCTGAATTGCTGCTGCATCCAAGTCCATGTGATTTTAAACAGATCATGTCCTCTAAATCTATTAATTACATTGCAAATTTGCCTGATTGTGAGACTGTCTAACATATTCAGTGTCGCAGCTCTAAGTGCTGTTAATTACAACTCTGCCAGATGGGTGACAAAAAAAGGAACAAACTCCAAATTTCTCTAAAAAAAAGTTAAAAGAAATGCCATTCTGTTGTTCATGTGGCGAAAGTTAAAGCAGATCCTGATCTGTGCAAACTGACCAGCTCTATTGCTGGTGTCTGACTGATTCATACCAGCTGAAGATACAACCCAGTGTTAAACGAACAGATGATTCATACAGTTTTTATGTTAAACATAAAAATGATGTTCTCTAACATAGTTTAATAGGTACTTACTAAGTGCCAAGTTTCCATTGGTGCCTTATAAGTATACTGACTAATAATAATTAACAGATCTTCCTGGAAAGCAGTAATTTTCATATAATCCCCCTGCAAGACTTTAAACTGTTAATGCAAGTCAAATTAACTCTTGCTGTAGATGGATTTATAATCCTCAGCTTTTGCTTTTTTTTTTACCTTTAGCACAGCAAAAGAAAAGAAGATCATAGGAGACTAGTTTCCATCACAGGGGTGGCAATTTCCCAGGGCTGACTGCAGCTGGGGCTTTCTCAGGTAAAGCAGCCCATGGTTGTTGCTAAGCGAGTTGAAAAATGTGTTGACATTTTAGCCCACAGTATTTTTTGCTGGGATTTTTATTTCTCTTGTTTCGTGCTCTGTGCTTGTAGAAATCACTGTGATTTCCCTTCAAAGGCAGCGCACCATTGCACAGTATATAGGGACCTAGAAGCATTGAGGGGCTTTTTTGCAGCATTGAGATCCTCGGGCCGGTACTTACTGAGTCTGAGCAGCCTGGCAAAGGGATGCCATATAAACTGGGGAATGAAAGCTTCAGATTGCTTTTTGCACTGAACATGGGGACAAAACCCCCTGGATCACAGCAAGATCATTTTATAAACAGGTTAAGGAACTCGGCAACTCTCTTGCTAGTCCTGCAGCACCTGAAAGCACCATCCTCCTCCCAGGACTCCTGTGTTTCCCACCTGGAGTAGTTTTCCTGCCACTGTGAACACTAAAGGAAAGTTTGTGTTCTTTTACATGAGAAAAGGCAGGAAAAATGCAGCCCAGGGTCTGTATAGTGCTAACTCACACAGTGAACCCAGCCAAGCTCTGAGGATACTGATATTTCACTTCCCCCAAACTCATGAACTAATTCACCGCTTCTGAAGGGTAAAAAAGCTCAAATCATTGTCGGGGTTTTTTTTTTTTTTATTTATTTTTATCCTTTTTTATTCGTTTTTTTATGCTTGCTGGTGGGAAGTCCTGAAAGGCCAGACTTCCCTGAAACAATGCAAATGAATGCCTTAACACCACACAGTTATTGGTGCCTTTATCCTTTGTGGGTTGTAAATGCAGCAGAACTGTGCATATTTAGTGTCTGCGAGGTGCCTCAGATAATGATCTTTCTCTGATGCAGTATTATTGCTGTTTCTGGCAGACTCTAGAAGCGCAGGCTAATTGCACAATGTCAGATGTAGGTGTGTTATTGGTTAAAGCTGTAAGAGGCACATCAGCAGAGCTTTTTACGATATAATAGGCACTGATTAGCCAGCCAAGTAATATGGCAGGAAAAGTTTCACCACTCACAATTTGCTTCAAATTCAGAAGGTCCGAATGTAAACTAGGAATAAAATGAAGACCTCTGTTTCTTATTATGGGAGTGAAGGATTAAAATATTGCACTGCTTGAAGAGCCTGGCCCTTTCAATCCGTTGATTTTTGTGCACCGATTTACTCACTTTAGCATCTATTCCTTGTAATTTAGCTTTTCCTAGGCTGGTTACGCCAAGGAATCTTTCTAATCTGGTCAGAATCACTGGCAATTTAATCTACCAAATGAGATTAGGGCCTAATCCTGCAAGATGCAATAAATTCACTTGCATAGAATATGGAAGGATGTGGCCCCTAGCTCTTAAAAGCCTTATAGCAAAACTGTATCAATACAGATTGCAGTGGTACCATTTAAATGATAAGAAAAATTCTTTGATCCTAATTTATCTGCTTGAATTGAATCTAGACATTCCCCTGTCCCAAACCCAAGAGACTGCTCCCAAGAATGTATTTCTCTATTAACACTGAATACATGAGGGAGGTGCTTAGATACTAGATGGCAGTATAAAACCTTAATAAAATTCATTTAAATAATGACATCCCGAATAATCATACAGCACATCATTATCACTATACTCACAGGGTTAGCAGAGGAATTAATTTCATTTCACTGCCGTCCTATATATTCCAAGTATTGAAAGTTTCTTTTAGCACAGAGATACGAACTTTTTGGATATATTCAGAGGGTAACGAAACCTTCAGCTAGACTACACCTTCTCCCTAAAGTTAGTCATTACCATCAGTGCAGCAAAGATAAAGAAAAATAGAATGTTATTTTACATCAATATTCAACAAGGATCTTCATTAGAATGAGGTAAACTTTGTTACTGGCAAAACTACACTCCTGAAATATAAAACATTTAAACTATTATCTGCTCAAAAGTGCTTTCTACTGAAAACCTAAAGAAGTTATTTCTATTTTCCCCTATTTCTCCCTGCACTGTTACCATGAAGTAGAGAGAAGAATTTGCCCCAGTAAAACTGTTAATGAAATACAGTTTACTCATAATTAATAGTCTTATATGCTGTTTCTCACTGGGGCAAATGCGTTTCTACTTCACCAATTTGAGAAGTGCACCACAGATCCAAGACTGATTTATAGAAACCTAAACCTGAGAATTGTATTGAATCCAACAGGAGTTGGTTAAGTTAGATAAAAGAATAGAGTATCCTGTTGAACAGATTTGTAGTGCGGTTTTCATTTTTCATTCTGGGGGATGTTAATATTCTCCATTTACGTTCATAGGTCTTTTTCATGGCAATACCCACGGTTCATAAGATTAATTCTTAAAACATTGCAGCGTTTATCTAACCCAACCTCCTACATAACACAGGTCAGGGTATTTCATTAAGCATTTCTTGCACCAAGAAAAATACTTTTGGAGCAGCTATCATAGCAGTGGCAAACTGTCAACACCTTTCTATCAATTTATGCTCTGCCCCAGCCCAAAGTGCTATACACTGGTATTTTCTCTCAGCAGTTGGTGGTTGCACTTTCACTCTCCCAGACTGCTGGTTCTTTAGATGAATCAACTAAATCCACGTACAAGGATGGAAATAGGACCTGCATGCTAATTTCAGATGAATAGAGTATGCAGTAGTAAGACAGAGTACATTAAGTAAGAAATATAAGACAAGCAAGCAGCAGTTGAAAGGCTCTTGAGCATTTTACTGGGAAAGGGCCTCTAACCTTTGGGCATTATTCATATCAATTGGATGTCAAAGTGATCTAGATCCATAGCTCAACCGAACACAGCCAGAGCTTACTTGAAAATTGCATGAAAATAAGTACTGCTTAACATTGTGGGACACTTTTTGGTTGGTTGGTTGGGTGGTTTTTTTGTGGTGGGGGTTTTAATGGTTGGTTTAGTTTTTTGGTTTTTTGAAACAAAACTCTTCAAATCATCCTTGAATATTTGGGATGCTGAGCAACCTGGTCTAGTGGAAGGCGTCCCTGCCTGTGGCAGGGAATTGGAACTAGATGACCTTTAAGATCCCTTCTAACCCAAACAATCATGATTCTATCATGCTATGATCCACAAGCAACAGCAATTGCATTTCTGACTTGACTTTTTTCTTCTTCATAAGGCTTTGCTTTCCAAACTAGCCATGAGCAAACTCATATCTGCTATGAAAGTCTGCTGGCACAGTAAGGTCACACAGTCTTTTGCAGACACACCTCATGTTGCTCCATAGCATGCAGGCAGATGAGAAAGTTCTTATCTAAAAGCCGCTCAGCTTTGTTAGCACACGAGGTCTATAGCATCAATAGAGCACTTCAAATCAGTACAGCAGCACCTTCAAACTGAGACTTGCAAACATGTGGTCACCCACAGCACATACGGAGCAAGCACAGATCTGTCTGCAAATACCTGTACAAATCCGTATGCAATTTAACATAGCAAACCAGGCCCATACAGTCTTCATATCGCCATCATACCTCTGCTTCTGCTGTACCTGCCAAAAGAACCACAGAGGTATGACAGGGACCAAGGGGAATGAGTGCCCCAAATGAGCTCCAAGATAGCTTTCTGCAGCTTTGACCATAATCTCTACTTACCATATTAGACATGATAATTTTGCTGCTCTTTTATAGTTTTCCCCATTTTTCAAATCCACCAGCTGACCTTCATCTCTAAATCCAGGAAACAAACCTTACACAGGGCTGGAAAGTTTTTTCCATTACTCTGCCTATAGCCCTTCACATGGTGGGTCCCTTATCATAACATCCAGATGCTGTTGTCACACAAAAAATAAATGACAAAATTTATTTAATTTCCAAAGATTGTTGTGCTGGATGACTCCAAGTTCCATCCCTCCTCCAGATAGGTAGCCACTGTAATAGCTGAGCATCTCATCCATTTAGTATCTGCATGAGGAAGATATTTATTCTATTTTACTACAAATGAGAAAGGTCTCGAAAAGTAGTGAGTGAATTTCCAATTTCTTAGGTCTGGAAATATCTCACAAATCCAAATAAACCATTTTCATGATTCGTAAATGCAGTAGTTCTGAATAACATCATTAGTGGGACTGTTGCACTGAAGGAAAGTACATGATTTCAAACTATGTAGGGTAGTCCTTGGGGAATATTCTCCATTGATGGTCAGGTGCAAAACCCCTTGAACCAAACTGAAATTTTCCATTTGTGTCAGCAAATTTGGGCTCAAGCCTATGATGTGCTGGATTTCACTTTGAAATCTTTTACATGTGCCAATACAATACTGGTAATGTCTTTATTTTCCTCTCTCTGTACCTCAATTCAGAATCAACCAACTGATTTACACCTGGGAAATATCCATATTTTTTGCCACTGTGCATACCTCCCATAAATTTGTTCTCTTATTTCACACTCATTTTAAGGAGATAGAAAGAAATAATTACATTTATTGTTTTCAGTTACATGCCATTAAGCTTGCCACATCAATGCATTCTCTTTAAGTTTGTTTAGGAAAGGTAATTAGAATCATAGAATCATAGAATAGTTAGGGTTGGAAAGGACCTCAAGATCATCCAGTTCCAACCCCCCTGCCATGGGCAGGAACACCTCACACTAAACCATCCCACACAAGGCTTTGTCCATTAACATAAAGCCTAAGTGTTAAATGCACAACCAGGGCATACTTCTGATTGCCTTTAGTCACTTTTAGAAAAAGAAAGGAACCAGTCATTTTCCTCTAGTTCTGTGTCTAATCAGATTTCAGATTCCCAACACAAATGGTAGTCTACTTCTATGCAATCGGGGCTTTCCTTTCTGAGACAGCTGACTCTCTTGCCTATGTGAGGTTGAGTAGGACACCCTTCATGCCGTATCTGATTTTCATCCTCCAGTGAGGACCAGAAAAGGACCAAACACCTCATTTTCCAACACTTCCTAGTGAAACATAGATTTTGGTTACAATGGCAGAAAGCCCTGATTGGTTGTCTATTTGCAGAGTAGGCAACAAAATGTGTTTCAAACACTGGTGCTATAGTGAGAGCTCTGCCTATGTGACTTTCTGGAAGTGTAATACTCAAGGCGCAGCAAAATCCCAAGGCTAGGAATGGAAGCAAGACAAAGCCAAATGAGATAGGGCAGGTTTTGAACAATAAAGCTAATTAACCATCCAAATTACTTCATCTGAAAAGTGCCCTTTTACCCTCCCTTTGAAGACTGTAAAATCAAACATCACTGTCTTTCCAAAAGATCTTCTCTAGCTCAGCCAGAAGTCATTTATTAGGCTTAACACAGGAATTACTGTGTATAATTTTGTGTTAGGTTGGAGGAGCCAATGTGTTTTTCAAGCCATAAAATATAATTTCAGTATGACAGTGCCAAAAGCTTGATGCAACACATTAAACCCAGATGTCTTAGAGCAATGGATGTGATACGGGAATAAAATCTAATCTCAGCAAAAATGATTTAACATCGCTTTGGCTTTTAAATACAAGGTACCTAAAACAGGGGATCTAGTGATTGGCTCTGTCCCCAAATGCTTCTGACAGTGAGGAAATTTTGAGCCTTGAACCTGACCACTCTGTTACCCGTGGCTGACCAGGACAATGCCTCTTCTGTACATTCAGTATGGTTTCTGTAATGCTTGTCTGTTAAATTGTGTTTTCCAGTGCAATTAGGTACTACAAAGAGAGCCTCATACAACATTCAGGCACAAGCTGCTAACAGCTGCTGACTCTTCCTTCCGCAGAAATATACATTAAAGAGGAGAAGATATTATCAGGCTCGTGCTGAGATTTAGAAGTCCTCTGTGTGGGTGCAGGAAGAGAGAAATAGGAGGAAGAATAAGAGGGGCATTAGAGAAATAATGCAATCTCCTCATAATTAGGGCTATTGAAAGGAAAAAGTGTCCTGGATTAGTCTTGGGAAGGCAAACTGTCCATCTCAACCTCTGTCCCTTTTTTTTGCCACTGAAAAAAATCCTCCTGATGGGAGATGCCATATGATATTTTTTTGTTTGAGCCTAGACCTTGTCCTTGGCTCACTGGAAATCTATATTTGTTGCAGACTGGCTGTTTTATGCCTTTTTAAAAAGAATGTTTTTTTTTCAAAAGGCTCGACTCCCCCTGATGTCCGTGGGACATTTAGCTTTTGACTATAATGTGAGCAAAATTAGACCAACGCTGAGAAGAATCTCTCTCCCATATGCCATAATGAAACCCCTCCTCGTGTTTATGTGCTTCTGAAAGGATGTCAAGTGATTATGATGGGGCAGACACTTTTAATATATAAATATCTAGAAAATGACAGAACATTTCAGGAGCCTCCTGAGTGGGTAGGAATCCTGAGCAGACTGTTATTTCATATTTAATCCTATTCCCTTTCTCCCCAGAACCAGGCAATCCTGATTAGGGTCTCCTTTTTAATAAAATAACAAATGCAAATAACAAATGCACATACAGCAATGTGCTCCATGTAAAATTTACATTAGAGCTTTTCTGAGAGAAAGCTTTAATGCTGCGTTTGAAGCAATTCGACTTTCATGGAGTGCTGCTTGTTAAAAAGTTGTAAATCCATTTCTGTGTTGCTGAGGATGTGTCTAGCTCTCAGTTAAATGGAAATATGTAATCCCACTCACTCGTTTGCTTTGCTTCGGGTTTTGGTGCTCTCTCTGGGCTCAGACCTGGAAGGTGCTGGGTACTCCCGGGATACCTGTCAGGAAAACTGAACCACAACCAGACCTACCTTCTTATCTGTGGTATTTCACTTTCCTGAATTAAATCAATCTCTTCTCTCCTTCTGTCCACTTTGTACATTCTTGATAAAAAGAACAGAGAAACCCTAACTATTCTATGATTCTAAGTGGGGCAGACCTGTATTTCCTGTCTTTCCAACTCCATCCATTCACCTAGCAGCAGATCCAAAGCTGTGGGAGAAGCCGCATATTGTGTGCATGGCGCATCACCCATGGGTGAGGAGAAGACCACGAAACAGGCTGAGACTTTGAACATCTCAGTCTCTTTTACAGCTTCTTGTCACCCAGGCACTGGGACATTGGGTATGCCTAAAATGAGCCCGATGTCTAGTATTTCAAAGACATTTTAGCAGCTAGCTATCGCTGTGGGGGCCAAAACCCCAAAACTGCATTTGGAACCTCCAGTTATGTGTCCCTGAAAATTTCTGCTGCAAAAACAGAGAAATAATTAAAGCAGAGCAAAATCACAAGAGAAAGGTGACTCATTCTTTATTTGTCAAGCCACTGGAGATGCTGAAGCCCTCCTGCAGTTACATAGAGCCTTGACAGAGGTTTTGCCTGTGCTGAATATTGCCAGGCTGGTGCTGAGGCTTTAGGAAGGAGAAGACACTGCACCATTATCTGCAGCTGGAGCTACGGCCCTTAAAGGAATCTTCTAGGTGCTTCTGAAAGGATTAGCTTCTCTCCCAGTTGCATTTTGACTGAAGTATTTACAGGGAAAGGTGGCTTTTATCCTGAGAATTTTAGGTTAATGTGACAGATGCCAGAGGTCTGATTAGGCTCTTGTGTGAATTCCAAAAACAATAAAACCTCCTTTAAAACGTGCCCTTCTCACTCATTGGAACCAAGCAAATTTGGTTTCCTCCTTCAGGTCTTTTTTAAAATGTAAATTAATTCAAGGTTATCACTTCCCTTTGGCATCCCCCACTTCACTGAATTACTCTTAATTTACTTTGATGAAACATACAATATTAGTCTTAATTAGAAGCCTTGGGGACAGACCTGTGTAGGCTCGTGACACAGACACGTTGCACTTTTGTTGGAGCCTCTCTCGTTTGTAATTTGGGATCCAGGAATTTGTTTTTCGGCAAATGATAGCCCTGATATTTTCCAGCTTTACGGACCTTTCAAGTAGTCAAAGGCTTCAAAGGAAGATTTCCTGAGAGGCTCTGACTTACGTGTACCTAGCTCTTTAAATCAGCGTTTGTTGTCAGGGGGAGGAAAAGCAGCCCAAGTTAATAGGTTCATATAACAAACCTATCTTACACACGCACCGTGTTTCAACAAGCAAATTAACTGCAAGTTCAGCAGAAGTGGCCATTGAGTGACATCAAGAACGAAACTGTCACCAGAACCTTCTTATTTTCCCTCTGTCTTCAGTGATACTGCATGAAAAGAGGGAGGACGGGTCTGCTTGACAGGCTGCCTTTGCTCTTGTTCAGCACAGGCACGTGACTTCCCACTTGGCAACAGCTACAAAGCTGCTGGTTTCTTTCCAGAAACCCAAGTAGAAAAGTGTTTGGCGTTCAATTTGATGGACTGAAACATCGTAGTTTTTCGTGATATTTGGAGAATACAACCCCAAATACGGGTGGATTTTGCTTCATCTTACATATGTGTATATACGTACATATATATACGTTTTGAAAGATGTGGAAAGAGGCAAACTTTGTACGAGGGGCACAAATGTTACTTCTACAATTGAATGAGCCTCTGTTTTCTGAAAAAATTAAACCCCCACAGTTGTTCATCCCACCACTGCTCTTCAGTGAGCTAAAAAATACAATAGGCTGCTCTCCCACACTGCAGTAAACTAAAGAGCATTTAAATTGATCCTTCTACACCTCCCCCTCTATAGCGAACACTCACACAGCCATGAATATCAAACTCCAGATGTCTGAGATGTTGGCAGCCGTGCCCTGCTCCTGAACCTTTGCCATCAGCTGTAGCAAATGGCTGTTATTGAGAACGGTTGTTGACCTAAACGGTTTCTGACAGCAGCTTCACCCTGCCCCTATGATTGGCATTTCCCAGAAAGCTGATGTGTCTGATGGACTGTATCAGTTTTGGTACTTCGTGTTTCGGATTCAGCAGCTGGTAAAATGAGTTCAGTCCTCGCTGTGCATAATTCGGTGAACGTTGCATCGGTTTTAGCATGCTCTGCATTTAATTTATTAGGAGAAGAGACACGGTGCGCACAGATTGATTGTTATTTTACTAGGTGATGTGTTTCAATCAGCGGGTGATATATGTCATTTACTGTATTACACTGTTTCTGGTGTCGATATGTGGTTCAAAGGGAGATGCACTCGATTTAGCAGTGTTTTCTAGCGCATTTCAATCTGTTTTTCATTCAGTAACATATCCAGGTTTTCCTTTTATTGTGTAGGCTTGTAGGTGGGGTTTTCAGGTTTGGGTTAGGTTTTTTTCTTAAACGTGTGATTTATAGATGCTTCTTTTCATTTAGACTGTGCTTAAACCTTTTAGCCCATCCTCACTCATTTTACTTATTTGTGTATCAGAAATACACACATAAATTCTTACTGCATGTAAACCCCTATGTACAAAGCAAATTAGTTATTTCATAGACACATGGACTAAGCATTACAAAAACATATAATGTAATAGAATCATAGAATCATATAATATAATATATATAATAATAATAATATAATATATACTACATATATATAGTATATAATAGTATATAGTACATATAGTATATATTATATACTATTATTTGGACTCTGATTGTAGGTAGGATCTTAGGACTGAATTCCTAACCTGCTTCACATGCTCACTACTTCCCTTTTTGTGGTTTATGACATTCTAATTTTCTTTGTGAGTACAAGTAGAAAAACATTTGTGCTAAGTTTTGTGGACTCACATAACTCCATACATGCTTACAAAGAGCTCACAGCCCTGAGACATTTAAGAAATGTCTTGATTTCTGTTTGTGCTGGAGTGAGATTTTCTGAATTTCCAAGCTGACAACAGTTCTTCCCCTCACAAACAAACGACTTTGGATGAAAGCATATTTTTTCTCCTTGTAAAAAATGGAACGTGTGTCTCAAAATGTATTGGTATGCAGTTGGTAGTAGGCAATAGATAAATATTTTCTCTGAAGAAAGATGAAACATCAGATTAAGCTGCAGCTTCACAGAACACGTTGCAGCTAGAGGTTCAAATGGGGCCCAGGCAACTTCAGTTCTGCCCTTTGTCATTTTGGAGCGGATGCTCTGAGATAAAGTCATTTTGCTTGAATCATGAGGTTTATCAATCTAACTATGCTCCAGCACTTTAACTTTACAAAACACTTCACAGACAATATTTAGCCCTTAAAAGAACTTCCTTAAAGACTGAGAATGTCAGTGTGCCACACAATCATTAAAGGCTTCATGACATTCTCATGAGAACCAGAGATTTAGTCCAGAAATAAGAACAAAGTTTTGCCTCACCTTTGTGTGCTTCAATTCCACACTCCAATCCTTCAAATAACAGCTGCAATTCAGAATATTCTTTAATGTTTTTTTCTGTGAATTATTTTGCTACCGCATTCAGGGCACTTAAACTGCGTTTTCACTCTGAACTGCTCTCTGGAGAAGGCTTTCTTACCCCAGCAAGTATAAAGAGAGCCAAAGTATACAAATCTCCTAACTTAGGTACCTACATTGTAAATACCCTCTGAGGGATTGTTGCTACAGAATGCAGCATTAAGACGTGCAGCGATACCTAGAAGAATTACCAAAGTGTTGTCACAGCAGGCAGCTACGTATCATTTTTCTGTCACTGAGCAGCTTTACAGCATTACAAATATTCTAAGTGCTCAAACTATGTGCAAAGTAAATCTGTTTTAAATCAAGCCAGGTAAAGTATAAACAGTAAAATGTTTGGCTTGGTTTTTTTTTTTCCTTTTCTTATTTTCCCCACATAGAAAATAATCATTTGTGAGGCTGTAAAGTGTTGGAACAATAGCAGCAATTTCATAAAATGTTCTAACAGTTTGAAAAATGCTCTGTTGTAGAGGATGGAGAGCACATAACATATATATATATAGAGTCATAGAGTCATAGAATAGTTCGGGTTGGAAAGGACCTCAAGATCATCCAGCTCCAACCCCCCTGCCATGGGCAGGGACACCTCACACTAAACCATCCCACACAAGGCTTCATCCAACCTGGCCTTGAACACTGCCAGGGATGGAGCACTCACAACCTCCCTGGGCAACCCATTCCAGTGCCTCACCACCCTAACAGGAAAGAATTTCCTCCTTATATCCAATCTAAACTTCCCCTGTTTCAGTTTGAACCCGTTACCCCTTGTCCTGTCACTACAGTCCCTGATGAAGAGTCCCTCCCCACCATCCCTATAGTCCCCCTTCAGGTACTGGAAGGCTGCTCTGAGGTCTCCATGCAGCCTTCTCTTCTCCAGGCTGAACAGCCCCATCTTTCTCAGCCTATATATATGTATATATATATATATATATATATATATATATATATATGAATATGCGGCTGGATTTTTTTCTCTTTTCACACTGTTTTTCTGACTCACCAAATGCTTTAGTTCATTGAATTTATTAAAAGAAGATTGTGTGTCGGTGTTTCTGATCCAGTGATTGGCTGAACTTATCTCTTGAGAAGTGTGGGAGAGAAGAAATTCTTATGCTTCTTTTTTTGCAATGCCACTTCTGGAGGTGCATCCTGAATATTGATACGAATGGACCCACCTAAAGCTTATTGAAATCAATAGGAAGACCGATCGTGCTCATAATGATATGTGCTACTAGCCACAGTTTTGGAAAATTCTGAAGCAACAGCTTTATACTGCAATGGGATTTGAGTAAATGCTTAAGCAATTTGCTGTGCTGAGATTACATCCTGGAAATGGGGCTTATATACCTGCATTTATCAATCATGGTGGGTATATACGCTTGCAGGTGTGCGCACATGTGCCCAAATGAGCAATACACATAGAGCTGCTATGCCGTTATTACCCAGAACAGATATCCGAAAATCCATCAGTCAGGTAAGATAATAAAGCGCTGCGAAAAGTCACTGATTTCTCCAGCTGCATCCTCCTCTCCTTCTCAGGGAAGACAGTTATGTTGTTGCATTTGCCAGGCTGTCACTGGCGATTTCTCTAGTGCAGGGAGATCCTGACACCAGCCATCAATATATCACACGGTGAGCACTCGCGTACGAGTTTTCAAGCTATATAGTTCTGTGTTCTGCATAAGATCCTTCAGAGAAGGGTAGGGTCTGTAGCAGATTTACATCACGGGGTGAACTGGATTACAAGAGCTATATTATTATTATGTATAACTTGCTAATTTTAAAGCTTGCTTTGCTTCAAACCCGCGAGTTTCATGGAGATATGAACTGATCTGCTCCTTGTTATCCAAATGGGATACCCAAAAATCCCCCCACACATCAGAATCTGTGCTCAAAAGCTCTTGTCATGCCATAGCAGCATGTTAGCCATAAAGTCAGGGCTTTAAATATGAGGGAGAAATCATGCCAGTAGGTTTTGGCAACGAAAGAATTGCGGTAAATGTTGAATGGCAAAAGGCTGTTGGCTGTGGGAGGCCAACACATGTCATTCTCAAGCAAAACTAGAACAAAAAGCTGAGAAGTTGAGTCCAAAGATTGTTTTAGATCTTCTTCTTGTGAGTTTGTTACGTTGTATTGGAACTGCAAAGCCCTCAACAGTGATAATAGGGATAAAAATGTTATGTTACTATGGAGAGTGTTTTGAGGTAGTGCTACTTCTGTGCTGCAGTTGTGCATTGTATTCATAGTGGGGGTTGTTTGTGGCTGCTCTGTGCTAAATTACTGCAGCACAAAAGTTTCCTACCTCGCTTCTCTCCATTTCCCCCCATCTTTCCAAAAATGCTACTTCGGTAACAAGCTGAAGAGAACTTGTTGAAGAGTCATGTGTCTATTTCTCAATCATTTCGCACTAAACAGCTTTTGGTTTATGGTTCAAAACCAAGTAAATCCTTACTTGCATAATTGTTTCCAGTGGTTGCGGCACCACATTAATCCCGAATTGTGTTTTTTGAAATATTAGCTGTGCAAGAAACTACACTTAAACAAAATAACGCTTGGAAATTATGTCAAACTATAAGAGAAGAGGAGTTTATTTCAGAGATAGGAATGATAGACAGACCCAAACACTTATCTATGCATGTCCAGAAGGTACGCTTCAGTGATCTGAGCTTAGAAATGTATAAGAAAAGCTTGTGATTTCCAATCTTGGGTCTGACACCACTTTCTTCTATGTCCTAAGGCAAACCACTTAACTTCTCCATGCCCCAGTTCACCATTTGCCTCTATCTTTGAGGCTACAGCAGCTGTTTTTACTTTCTTTGGTAATTAGGCAAGCAGGCTTTTGCTTGAGGCCTGACATTAAAAGCTACCTCCTTGCTTAAAGAACAGAGAAGGCTTTTGACATTGGTCACACTCATTTTTCTTGGTTTCCAATACCTTTTAAAGGTTTCTTTTTACATATCTTGGACATGATAATGCAATCAAGATATCGAGGTTCCTGCACATATAACAGGTGAGCAGCACACACTTAACAGTGCCTTAAAGCAGCCATTGCTCCAGCCCCAAACAGATTGAGGAAATACAAGTGAGGGTTTCAGGTACAACATCACGACCTTGCTATCCACAATGCCAGTCAGTGGACATTGTAGTTGTAGTTATATAACTGAATAAAACAGGTCAGGGACCATTTTCTGCTGCTAAGCCCAAGCAAATGCCTCACACTCGTAAAGCACACATTTCCCCCATATTGAGTCTTTATATTCAAACTGCTCATGGGGATTGATCCCTTTCATGTCATGTCCTTTCTACTACTGGAAGAGGGGGAGGATTAATTAGGTAAGGGTTAATTACCACAAGACAAACGTCACATGAAAGAGAAATGTGTATGTTGAGTGAGGACTGCAGGCCCTTCTCAAAGCCAAACGCCTGTTTTATTTGTCTGGATGGATATGAGTGTGTCCAAGGGAAGTATCCTGACTGATAGGTGAGCAATAAGCTTAAGAAATAAAGCCTTTTGAATGTTACAGTATGTTCTCTATAGATAATTGATGGGTCTTTGAGCAATCTGCTGTAGTGGGGGGTGTCTCTATCTGTGGCAGAGGAGTTAGAACTAGATGACCTTTAACATCCCTTGCAACACAAACCGTTCTGTAGCACTTGCAGTTCTGATAACAACGAACGCTGAAACAATAATAATACAGTA
Source organism: Lathamus discolor (assembly GCF_037157495.1). NCBI lineage: Eukaryota > Metazoa > Chordata > Aves > Psittaciformes > Psittacidae > Lathamus > Lathamus discolor. Next base: position 2,075,506 of record NC_088884.1, read on the forward strand.
ATAATACCTAAGAAGCTATTATTTAGCCATGAATCTCAAAATATACAGGTAATAAAGAATCATCTTCACTTTACAAAAGGGAAACCACGACCAAAAGAGAAGAAATACTTTATCCAGAGTTTTCCACTGCACATATAAGCAGGACAGGACTCAGACTTGAGGCTCCCGAGGCCTGGGGGTGTTCTGTGCGGTAGGAAACAGGGCTTCCCAAAACCAGACCATGGTTAGGTTTTATTGAGACACTTCCATTTATTGTGTAGTAAACTCTGCAACATTTGTTACAAGATTAACTTGGATTAAGATAGTTCTAGACTGAACTTGCATGTCCCAGGGCGACCAGGTCTCAGTTACTCAGGAAGCTTTGCTCAGACATAAGTTGCCTCAGATGTTCACAGTGCTCCTCTAATTGGGAGGTATAGTTCTTCTCTTTGAGATATGAGAGCAGTGCTTTATATCTTGGCAGTGCCTTGATAAATGGCATTACGTATCTAATAAATGCTGGAGTGGCATTTATTTTCATGGCCATATCAACTTTCAACCATGTCATCAAGTAGCATATCCAGCAAAATCCTTCTTCTCCCTGGTCATTTCTAACTGAACACTACATTTATAGAAGAATATTTTTATTGATCCCGAAATGCATGTACTTGCTCTCTGTACTATTGAATTTCATCCCTTTTCTATTACTCCAGTTTTCAGACTCATCCATTTGCTCCTTGCAGATGCTCTGAACCTCTTGTATCACCTTGTATCACCAGCAAGCTTTATTAATGTACTCCCACTTTCTATGCCAGGATTGCTAGTGAAAATATTAATTAGTATTGCTCCCAAGGCTCCTCTATCAATCTTCCTTCAGGCTGAAATCCTCCCATCTCAGCAGTACCTGTTCCAGTCTATTGGCTAACTGCTCTACGGGCAACCCCACAATTCTCTGTCCACTTAGGGTCCTATAGGACCTATAGGGATGGTGGGGAGGGACTCTTCATCAGGGACTGTAGTGACAGGACGAGGGGTAATGGGTTAAAACTTAAACAGGAGAAGTTTAGATTGGATCTAAGGAGGAAATTCTTTCCTGTTAGGGTGGTGAGGCACTGGAATGGGTTGCCCAGGGAGGTTGTAAGTGCTCCATCCCTGGTGGTGTTCAAGGCCAGGTTGGATGAAGCCTTGGGTGGGATGGTTTAGTGTGAGGTGTCCCTGCCCATGGCAGGGGGGTTGGAACTGGATGATCTTGAGGTCCTTTCCAACCCTAACTATTCTGTGATTCTATGATTCTATGATTCTATGATTCTATGATTCTATGATTCTATGATTCTATGATTCTATGATTTTCTTCCCAGTTTAACATCTTCCCAATTTATATTTCAGCTGTTATACTGTTTTGCTGATGTTCATGCTGCTTTGCTGAGGAAACCAGTGTGGATTGGCTTTTTTTATAAGTGACAAACAATCAGATTACTCCAGCAAGATCTACCTTTGGCATCCTAAATTGTGTTTTACTCTGTATCCATTTTTCTGAATATTTTTAATTTCTTGCTTTTCCTTTGAGACCTGTTTCAAAGCTTTGATGCTGTTCAGGTGGGACTAACAAGTCTGTGGTGAGTTGGATCATTTTCCTTTCTACTTTCTGAAAGTAATCCCTACAGCTTCACCTACCTGTGCCTTAGAGATTTAGTGCTACCAGCACCACAATTTCTTTGTGTTTCATAATTCAGGCACATCAGGTCACTCTGACTTCTCTTAAACCCTTGGAGTTTTGCTTCTTAATAATTTCCATACCTTGTGTGTTAGTCATCCTGCCTTCGCTACTGTGCTCAGCATTACTGTTCTTATTGGCTACCTCTGTACTAGTAAATAAAGCAGGACCTTGACACAAGCACAAAGACTGACAAATAACAGCCCATACCATTTAATTGTAAGGATATAATTGACCATTTTTGACTCATGCAAGCTAGTACTGACAGACAGTGCCCAAGACCAGCTCAAGGACAGCTACAAGTAAGAAATCTGTATGTGGCCACCCTGCTTTGGGAGGCCTAGAGAGTTCGGTCGTAACAGTATTAGCACTTGCTCTACCCACATGCAAGCTTTTAGGTACATTTTATTTATTAGCATATAGCATCCATTGAAGCCAAGGCACAATATTCGTTTAGTTTAGTTCATTATCTTTCTTTCCTACACTGATAATTCTTACCTTACAGTAAAAAAACTGAAAGCAGAGGTACTCAGTAACTCATTAACTTTGGCACAGTCCTTAAAAACAGGGTGAAATTAAACAGGACTAAAAATGCAGAGAGTGGATTTCTGTATGCCTTTCTAGATTGATTTCTTTGTCAAGCCTCCAGCTTGTAAGCACCTCCCTGCTTGAGTCTTTTTTTATTCTCTCCATGTTGTGATTTTATCTGTTTTCTTTCCTCTTTTGGACAATAGGTTATTTAACTTCTCCCTACTCTTTCCCCTCCCCATTCTGTTGTCTCTGCTGTCCTTCTATAGCTTTGTTTGGCTGATTTGGGTTTGCTTGATTTCTCCCTCTAATAACCTCTTCCTGCAGTGGGTGACAGGGAAGGTGCCATAGAGGGTGGAAAACTCTTCCTTCTTTGTTGTTGTCTCCTGTGTGAACTGACAGGCTGGGAGAGAAACACAAAAGGAGGAGGGATGGAAATGGGAGGCACCGGAGCTGCCAGAATCCCCCCTCTTTTAACATTTCTGCCAGGTTTTCTAGAAATGACAGGTTTTTCCACCCTTTTGTTTTAGCTTCTCAAGGAACTGGATGGCAGCAGCGTGAAAGGGTGGCCAGAGAGAGAAAATTGTTGTAGGCTTGATGTGACGATTTGGGTTTGTAAAGGCTTCACCTTGGGTGAGTTTCTTTTTGCCAGATCCAAACGAGCTGTGGTTTGGCTGTTGGTGCCATGTAATTCAGAATGGCTTATTCTAGGGGTGAGAGGAGGGCTCATAGGTTCTGCTTTGTGGTCCATTTAATCTCACCAAGGGGGGAAAGACCCTAAGGAAAGGCAAAAAGGAATGAAAATAGGACTAATGTTTACTCTTCTGTGGCTAAGATGATTCTGAGCTATTACCACATCAAATAACACAGCCAAGCCCTGTCACTATTTTCTCTATTTTATGCCAAGCACAGAGCAGCTAGAGACCAATGGCCCGTTCAACTACTTTATAACACCTTTGTTTCACCTTCACACTGAGAAAAAACCCAAACAAAACAAAAAACAGATCACTGATTTCCCTGTTTTAGAGCCTGTCTTTGTCTATTTACTCTCAGAGCTCCTCTCCCTTCATCCACCTGCTTATATGTCATTTGCTATAATATTCCAGTTTCTTACCCGACCTTCCCACCACCCTCATGATGCTGCTCTTAAGATGGTTTTGCCATAGTTTTTCATCACATTCTTTGTCCTTGGAAGATGCCAAAAACCATTCTGGCTAGGGAGAGCTGCCACTTGCCAAATTGGCTGCCACACCTTGTTTTCCAGGGGACTGGGGTTATGCACGTATCCCACTTAGAAGCTTTGTTTTCAAAATTACATTAATCCCCAGTATTCTTAGCAAGAAACAGCATATATCACCTTTAGAACAGCAAAACAGATGTCCCATGCGGGGTCAAGGTTGCTTAAGATTAAGACTTTATGCTGGGTTTATAACACCAAAAGATTGTGGGGATTTTCTATGTTACCATCTCACATCTGTTCCCCCTGTTCTGAAGGACAATATCATTTTCACTCCTTTTGTTTTTGTTTTATAGCAGGTAATCAATTATTCAGGATTCTAGTTTATTACCGGCCAAGCAGTTGTCAGTAAGTCTGTGAGGACTGGTTCTGGCTGGGCCCCTGAGAATCACTTCTTCCTCTCTCTCCATCGTTGCTCTTCTCTGGTATTTAGTGGCTGTTCACAGTCACGTTTTTAATTTGTTTTCAGGGGAATCTCTCTGCAGGTTCCTCCTGCAGAACTTGGACTTGGCTCATTTCCTGGTACTGTCCTTCAGGGTCTGGAGAAAGAGTGCCGATGGCTCAAATAGTTCACTGGAGTAAGGAAAAATTACCTCCTCCGAAACCTTAGGGTACCACTGTAGATGCCAGCTCTACCCCATAGGCATCAAAGCTGGCAGTAACAGGGGTTCACTGTGCTCTTTTATCAGTGGTTTTGCACGCATCTGAAAGACCTGTTCTGCCTTCTGCTGCAGGTGGAAAGAAACTAGGAAAAACTACAGGGTTTTTGCAAAACAACCTTTTGCTGCAGTGTTTGAAGGCTGAGTTTGTAAGAACAAATTATGGATCTCTTTGAGATCTCAAAGACTTAATTAGAAACACTCTAAATATAACTTTATTTCTTGCCAGATATTTTAATAAGTGTATTTGGGTGGCTCATTCCTCTTTTGAATACATAATTCCCTAACGCTTTGAAGTCCTTCCTAGGAAACTGCAGACCGTCCCGATTATAGACATTTCTGTAATACATCGTTAAATACAGCTCTAATTCTGCTTGTGACTTTGATGCTAGACTCCTCCATAATACAACCTCATGTTAGTAGGGACAGTAATTCAGTATTTAAGTGTAGTTTGCCATCTCATAACAAGTCTTGCACAACCCCAAGATGTCCTTGCCCTGCACTGGGTGGTGAGCTCTGTGCCCTGAGACAGTAAACTCCACTGGTCTGCAAAGTAATATGGTGCTTGACTGGCAAGCTGGACGGGATGATCTCCAGTGGTCCCTTCCAACCTCAACCATTTTGTGATGCAGAAGAGATGGATGTCATCTCCAGACTATGGGGGTGATGTTCTCTGAATGGAGTACTGAAATTCCCTCCCAGTCCACACTGGTGCCTCCAGACTCCTTCATGTTTGTGCCTTCAATCACAAAACCCATGGCTCCATATATAATTTCTTCTCTTACACTTCTCCATAATCATTAATCATGTCAGGTTATCATAATATGGAGCCTGTAATCCACTGCCTCTAAGTACTGCACCATCAGCTACAGAAAATTCTCATTTAAATGAGAAAGATGCAGTGGATATATTTTGTAATTCCCGTGCCATCTTACACTGATAGCCTTGAAGATTTTCTGCAATGTCTCATCTTTCTCTGCAGTCCCTGCAAATTCATTCCACATTATTTCTCAGACTGGATAATTGTTTCTTATATTTACATTATTACATTTTCTAGGTTTCTTCAGTCTGTACACTCTCCTAATCAAACCTAGGCTAAACATGTTTTTAAACCAGTATTGCCTTTTTATTCCTGCAACTACAACAGACTTGATCAATTCCAGCTAAAGATAAACTTCAGATCACGTAATCCTTTACTCAGAATTAGTTTCCTGCTATGCATTCTCAATTATATTTGTCTCTCCTCTATGTATTTACATTTTCCATTCATTTTTTTCCAACTGATCTATGTTTAGTTTATAATTTATAAGGATTTCATTATTTTTTAATGAAAAAAAATGATTCTTCGCTTTACCATTTTTCAGACAACCCCCATGGAGGACTCCTCCATGCTGCTGTCTGCTATGTCCCCTTGAAGAAGGCCTGGTGTCTATTGTTCTGACAGTTTAAGTTGTCCTGGTGAAAGGTACTACCTGTCCCTGCAAATCTTGTCAGCCTCTGCTCTCCTGATCAGTAATCATGAGATGTTCTTTCTTGTTCCTGCTACTCTCGCCTGAAAACTCTTGCAAAATGGTATTTATTTCTAAATGCTGGATGTTGCCTGGGTCTGTACATGTTCCCATTTCTCAAACACCTTTTCTTTCTTTGACATTTTCTTGCTGTTTATTCTGCAGCATCCCTTCCAAATTCCTCACTTGTGCTGTGACCTCCTGCTTCCCAGCTTCCTCTCCTGCTGGTCGGTGTGTCGAGAGTAGCTGCAACTTGTCTTGGGTTTAACATTTCTATTCTGCCTTGAGTATTTCTGCAGCTTGGTGTATCCTGATAGAATTTTCCCTAAGTCTAAATCTACATCTTCTAGCAGTCCGTCCTCTCAGCTCTGGAAATGTAATGATTTCTAGTGACTATCAGATGTCTTTTAATACAGCCTGACAAAACGCTGCTGTTACACATCTGACTCATTAGTTTAAGATCAGTTAACAAAAACTTCAAAAGAGTCTTCATCTATTTGCACTTTCCAATGAAATCTCTCAATTTCCAAAGTTCCATTTTTCCTGTGAAGCCAACATCTCCCATATTTATGAAGCTTACCCATTTATTCTGGCTTAATTACATAGTAGTAGGGAGAGGTACTGCAAGCTCTAGGTCAGTGCTCTGGATTTAGTTCAGTATGAACTAAATATCCCTGACAGCAAAGTCTTAGTAACTGACACTGCTAAAAAAAGGACCACTGCGAGCTCCTTCAATGCTCATTTGAAAGCAATCAAATGTTATGGTATTTTGGGAAAGCAGATTCCTCGGTATTCCTGCTTTCCTGGGACAGAGAAAACTGACATATATGACTAGGTTCTGATTGGAAGAGTTCTGTCTTTTTTAGGGTAACATTTTTTAAACCGAAAAAATGGAAAATAAAATAGTGACATAAAATAAAATTAAATAATTAAATGAAACTATGAAATATAAACCAAAATAAATTAAAGCTCCATGAAAAGACCCCAGAGACTTCAGTTCTCATACAGTCTCTTGATTCCAACTGTTCTGCTGTTGAAAACACCTTGTATGACTCATAGTAAAACTGTAAGGGATGCTCCTAGTCACTTTAAGGCCAGAACTGGGACCTGTGCTTTGCTTAAATATGAAGTCACCTAAACATGAAACAGCAATTAGTTAAATAACTGTGATAAACCCTTTCTACATTTGTATACTTATTTAGAGAAAGATTCACAGTATATAAGGTCTCATTCTTTGAAGGTAATGATGTGTTAAGTAATCAGAGAACCATAGAATCACAGAATGGTTTGGGTTGGAAAGGACCTTAAGATCATCCAGTTCCAACTCCCCTTCCATGGGCAGGGACACCTCACACAGAACTAACTGGTTTATCCATGTTACATATGAAATGTACTGAAGATCATTTAGGACTATGGAAAACTGTGACATCAGTTTAGACGGGATGACCTTCAGTGTCAAAATTGATAATTCTTGGGTCCAGCATAGATCTGGACTCTCTTCAAGGATTTAAAAAGCTGCAACAAATAGCTTTCCATGGTATTTCCATGCTTTCACTTTCTAATTCCAAAGAAGATGCTGTTGTGAAATGAAAATAGAAAGAAATAGCACAGGTAAGCAATTTTTGAGGGAGTAAGGTTTGGTTAGTAATTTTCATGCTTTTTGCTTTTTACAGTGCTAGCTAAGCAGAAGAGTAACTCTTCGAAATACAAAGCATCGTTTCAACTATATTGAGACATACAAGAGGTATTTAAAACATCATTTTAAATACACAATACGATGCCAATAAAATATTTTGTTATTGAAAATCTATGCTTGTGGTTAATGTTAAAAGCAGGTTTTTAAAACAATTACAGTTTTCTAAAAAAATTAATATGGGCTAAATTGTTTAATTAACATTGAGACACCTTTCTGGAAAAAAAAAAAAAGAATCTAAAACCACATTAAAATTAAATTTGTGTGTGATTACCTCAAACGTGTCCTTATTAGTAGCTACCTAGATGACTGTGGTCCTTCATGCATTCATGTTTAGCTCCCAATTATTCACAGTTTGTTAATTGGTGTGATATGGGATGAATATTGATGGTACAGTCTGAAGATGATTTCCATACCAAAGGAGCAGGCATATTTCTGTCCGTGCACACAGCCAAAGACAAAGTTCTCAACAGATCTGACATTGAAACTTGGCAACACCCTCCCTGTGCGCTGTCTGTTGGCTCATTACACACATAGCCTTGCCCAGTGGATGATGGAAAATGCAATGCAATGTGATAAGAACAAATAAACAATTAAAAATTAAATGCAAGTAAACTGGCTGAGTTCAGTAGTTTTATTTGTATAAACTTCTTGAGAAGCTCTGAAGGCGGTAGGTGATTACAATAGGTGTAATAGTGGCTTAACTTGGTGTTTCTAATAGAGGAGGATCAGCATGTGGTGTTGGGTACCCAGGTTTACCTCTAGACTGAAACACTCATGTTTTCTAGGAAGTAAAAGAGTCTTGGAATTCAGATCTGTTTCATAATTTTCCTCGAGTGTTAACATGCCATTTTTAGCCTCTCTGTGCATCTGTGTTAAGTCTGTCATGGCCATGAGCCAAAGCTATTAATCTCAAGGGAAACCAGAGATTATCTCTGAGCCAGCACCAGAGTGGGATGGTCCCAACTGACATTTAAAATAGAGATGCAGCAGGAAAATACGCAAGAAGAAGTGCAAGAGGTGAAGGCAAGGATGATGCAAGGATGGAGGATTTCCATGAGAGACAGTGCATCGAAAGAATAAGACATAGCATGACACAAAGCCTCTTATCTGATCTGCAAGAAAGGATTTCCTCCTAACCAAAGTAGAGTTTCCAAAGGAATAGGTACATACCTTGCTATGGAAACTAGGCAGAAAAACATGGGCTCAAAATGATTGTATCCCATCTCTTCTTCACCCTGGCCACAGTGTGCACTGTAAAATAGACCAATCTTATACAAGCATGTGATGTTCTTAATGGATTGTATTTTCTTTTGAAATGGCTCAACTTATCACTGAAACATAAAGAAATACAGCTACTCTGTAAATGTTCAGAAAGCCAATGCACAAAATGAAAAAACATTAACATTTAACTTGCATTTGAGATGATCTTTACCTTTGATCAGATAGTATAACATTAAAAAATGTTATTGAAATAGTGACATTTCCAATTTTCAGGCAACATAATTTTGCACATAACAGGGAGAATATTCTTGGCCTGAATTCTTTTCACTAAAAAATTGCAGTCTTTATACATTCCGCATAGTGTATAAATTCAGCCCAGCTTCTATGACTTTATTAGAAAAAAAATGAAAGACATTACATAAAATAATAATAAATTATTTTTTACCTGCTCAAAATACCGTGGGATTTTTCATAAAATATATTAATTCAAAACCTTACTTTTTCCTCAGACTGAAACTAAGCACATTTTAGGTTAGAGAAAATACAGTGTCCTAAATGAAGTGGGGTTTTTTCACCTCTAAGCTAGTTGCCCTTTTTTTTTTTTCCCTGGTTAGTAGCAATAGCTGAAGAATGACCTGGGGGAAAAAAACAGTTAAATTTCCTGTTCTTCATACTGTTAGAAACAATGCAAGGTTTATAGAAGATAACTACTTCTAGGTATTTCTATGTGGCAAAGACACAATACTCTGGCTCTGTCCATACCAGTGAAAGAAGAGGGCAGTGCACAAGAGGCAAACACCCAGATTTCAAACATTACCCTTCCTGTGAAGTTCTCAGCACAGCATGATTTTCACCTGCTCCAACTCATGTCCTCCAATCAATGCCCAAGCTGGGTATAGGGCTTGGCTTAAGGAGGAATAATTTTTAATAGGCAGCTTGCAGATATCCATCTAGCTGTAGATAGAAAATGTTCAGCTAAATGCACCAGGATAGTCCCTAGACCATTTAATTTTCTACTAAAGACATAGCCTCCAAGGCCACATTTAAGATTAGCTTTAGTCTCAATATAGAAGTCAGGTATGCAAGCCTGGCTCCAGGCACTGCTGAAGGCTGCCTTTCACAGCAGACAGGATCCCATCAGTGTTTAATGAAGAAGAATGTATTAAAAAAGTTAAGTTGTTAGTGGTGTAAGCACGCAGAGCATTACATCTGCTCTTGCATGCAGGCGTTGAGAAAGTATCGAATAAGCTGCATTAAGAAGTCTTTGCAAACTGTTTCGCACTGAAAGTAAGCCAAATAAACCCATCTTCACAACATTTTCGTATGAGGCAGGTTGGAAATGCTGAAGGGGGTGTAAAACGAAGACATGAAGGGGACCACAAGCCTAGGATAAAAACTTGCCTTAAAAAATTCCATGCCTTAAAAGCAAGGAATAAATCTATACCTTGCTGTAAGAGCTTTAATGATGTTAAAGGAATGACTTCTGCCACCAGCAAATTTGAAGTTAAACCCTGCACTCACTTTAGTGAGTAGTAAGATGCCCACTTACTTCAAAAGGGGTTTGGTTGCACCCTTGGAATCCTTCTGTATTTTTCTTTCTCTATTGCCCATTCACACCATCACCTTTTGCATCTGCCTCCACTCACTGTATGTTCAAGTATCACAGCAGGTTGTTAACCCCCTTATCTTTCTACCCTATTTCCCTTGTTACATTCACCAACAGAAGGAAAAGAGAGCACAAAATCCATGACCCAAAATTATTCATGAAAGACTGAGAGCTTAGTTGCAGAGTCCATAGGGCCTCCTTCACAACAGCATGCTTCTTTTCAGGTTTATGGCAGAGGTGGGTTTCTTTTCAGTCTTGCAGATCTATGAAAAGACAAGTAGACTTTCCAAGTGAATGGGCACACACACAGTTAGGCTTGTGCATCTCATAGCTATCAAATGTGTTGCGTTTTACTTCTTTCACGTGCTTATGGACTGTGGACACCTGTGACTTTCGGCAGCAGTTGCGATGGGGAAAGTTTCAGATACAGGAATTAGCTTTGTACTTCTCTGGCTTCTTGAAACCATTTTGGATTTGTTCAAACACTTAGTATGTGTTTGAAGCAATTCTATATGTTTGAAAAGCCTACATACAGGAAAACAAAGAAAACCTAATAAAAGCATGTGATATTTATTTTTCTTGCTACACAATAGCTTCGTTTGTGGCAAGTGGCATTAGCAGTCTGCAATCTGAGAAACAGATGCTTTTAGCTAGTAAGAATTACTAAGTGGAAAGAGATTTGGTAGCAGTTGCTAGGTAGTGCAGGAAGCATTTCTGGTAGCAGATGCTACCAGGTATTCAGGATATTTGTGCTTCTCTGATCATCTGTTGCACGGCTTCACTCTTTCCACTGACTCAGAGCTGAAAGTGTTGGGAGCTTAGTGTATTTCTGTTAGTTTTAGGATAAATTAATGGGGTTTGGAAGGGCAGAAATTGATGTAAAAGCCACCTTATCTGAAGGTTGTGCAGGAACAGAGTTTTCATGCACACATTTTGAAAGACCTTTTGGAAGCTTTGTCAATAAAACACACATCAATATTGTGACCATATAGTCTTTGGGATTTTTTTATGAATGTGTGTAAAACTTTTCCAGAGGTTTGAATGCAACAAAAAAATATAGGCTGAATTTTAAAAGTTAATGGAGACCTGATTTCTTTTGTCAGATTTTTTTTCCCCCAGTAAATTTGATCATCTAATTTGACAAAATGCACTAAACCAGATTGACAAAGCTGACGAGTGGTGTGCTGATGATTCTGATATCCAGAGGAAGAGAGGGGTTTTGGAAGCTGTTGGAGCTATCGACTCTCAATTCTTCTTATGGGGTTTCAAAAATATATCTCCAGCAGAGTGTATCATAGCCATTATTGCACTAGGCATGCATCTGCCGAAGCTGTTTCATTTCACCTCAAAACATTTAATGGTATAAAAACTGGAACCTTTGCCCCAACTTCTCATTCACAGCCTTCATCACCAAACTAGTATCTTAGTTTTCATTTTACAAGTAACTATTTAAAGTGTTTCATACAACACAAAATGACTCTAACAACGAAGTTGAGACAGCACTGCCAAAGAAACACAGATCTGGTGCTTCAGGCAATGTTCTGAGTGGCAGGAAATGTGTTAAAATTTAAACTTAAAATAGTATTCCCTCCTCTTGGATATGTATTCCAACCACAGACAGATCTATTCGACAAAAAGGAGACTGACCGTCCCTTCCTAGGACTGACTTGTGAACATGGCTCAAACTCCTACATCCCATCCAAACCTACACGGCAACTTCAGTATGAATTCGGAAGAAAGGTTTGTGCTGCCTTTGTCCCCCACTGGTAATCATCAGTTCTTCTTTCAGTACAACAGTGCAAGTATCCAAAGACGCAGTATTCTTTTGCAGAAATACAAGTGAGTGTTTTGAGATACGATTTGTTTTTTGGCTCAGATCCATACATAGCTGATCATTAGCAAAACAGGTTAGAAGGCATGTAATTGCTTAAATAAGTGGCAGAGGGCTAGAAATCTTGCCTTGTAAATGTAATTACAGAGCTTGTCAATAGCCATTGATTTCCTAAGATGGATCACTTGAAAGCATTCAAAAAGCTGGGAATGAAACAGGAATGTTGCAGAGCTCAAAAGGGAGCAAATAGTTTTTCCATCTCTTCCTTCAAGTCGTGCATTTGCATGGTGCAGCATCTTACAATTCAGGAGTATCTTTCATGCTGTTGAAGGAGATGCTTAGCACTCCTCTTACTCTCCTGTACATACTGGGTTTAGTGTGTTTTGTTGAACTTTGACTTTTAAACGACTAAATGCTGTAACATGTAATGATCAGAAATCTCAAACATTTCTGTTCTCACACTCCATCTGCCCTCTTTTGAGTGACAATCTTGTCGTTAATAGCTAATGTTTCTTCATATTAGCAGCTTTTAAACTACACTTTTGTGAAGAAAACTCTCCTATTGTTTACTCTGCTCTGATGAGACCCCACCTTTAATGCTGTGTTCAGCTCTGAAGTCCTCAGCATGGGCTTTTTGGAGTGGATCCAGAGGAAAGACACAGAAATGATCACAGTGGAACTCTGAAAAGCTGAGACTTGGGGTTGCTCAGACTGGAAAAGAAAAGGCTCCAGGGAGACCTCATTGTGGCCTTTCAGTACTTAAATAGGGCTTATGAGAAAGATGGGGACAAACTTTTAGTTGGGTCTGTTGCAATAGAACAAGGGGTAACGGTTACAGCTAAATTAGGGTAGATTCAGACTAGATATAAGGGAGAAATTTTTTACACTAAAGGTGGTTAAACACTGGAATAGGTTGCACAGACAGGTTGGCAGATGCCACATCCCTGGAAACATTAGAGGCCAGGCTGAATGGGGCTTTGAGCAATCTGTTCTAGTTGAAGATGTCCCTGCTTATTGCAGGGCGTTGAACTGGATGAGCTTTAGAAGTTCCTTCCAACCCAAATGATTCTATGATTCCAAAAATTGACTCTTAAAATTGCTTAGCCTCCTTCTTCCTTCTTTCTCTGAGTCTTGTGTCTGACCTCGTTGATAGGAGCGAAATATTTAAAGACTTGGTCCAGAATTCTTTCTGCAGTTTGTTGGAATTTGCAGCAGGATGTGTTAAACGACACTGAAAATATCAAACAAAGTTGAATTGTAGCTGAGGACAAAAGGAAGAAATGTAAACTCATGGTAGAAGACACCTGGCAGGTAATAAAAATGTGAATATTTGGGGCTCCTACTCAAACAGTAGCCTGGAGAAAAATTATTATAATTAGTGCCAGTAGATAACAACCTCTTTTATATGCAAGATGTGATTGAGATCCAGCCAAATATTTAACAGCAGGCAACCAAAACTGGGTATCATAAACAATTGCCACTACATATAAAACATTATTTTTCCATTTCCTTACTTCCAAAATTTTTTGTCATTATTTTAACAATTGTTGCTACAAACCTTTCCCATGTTCTTATTTAGGATGGAGAACACCAGCTCTAGTCCATCCACTTGCTGTTATTGAAATATGACTATATGGCTGAATTTCAGTTTGAAAAACAAGGGAAAATTACCTGCTGTTGAAGCTGGTTTCTGGAGGACAGGATTAAAGTGTAAATGGCTATATTGGGATTACATGGGTTTTGTAACAAAGGGGGCTGGAGAGCTGGTTCTGTGAGATGATGCTAAAAGCTTTCCCCATGTCAGATACAGCCAACGCCAGCAGCTCCAAGGCAGACCTACTGCTGGTCAAGCTTGGGCCCATCATCAATGGTGGTAGAGCCTCTGGGATACCACAGTTAAGAAGGGGAAAAGAAAACTGTTGCACAACAAAGAGCAGCCAGAGGAGACAGTAGTGAGAATATGTGAGACACAGCTCTGCAGGCAGCGAGGTCAGTGGAGGTCCATGCTGGAGCAGATATCCACCTACAGCTCATGGAGATCCATAGTGGAACCACGGACAGCCCATGAACAACCTCATGCCAGAGCAGGGGGATACCCAAAGGAGGCTGTGACCCCTTGGGGAGCCCTTGCTGGAGCAGGCTCCTGACAGGACCCGTGGCTCATGGAGAGTAGAGCCCGCATCGGAGCAGGTTTGCTGCAGAACTTGTGACCCCATGGGGGATTCATACTGAAGCGGTCTGTCCATGAAGGACGGCAGCCCATAGGAAGGACTCACATTGGAGAAGGCGATGGAGGACTGTCTGCCCTGAGAGGAACCTCACAATGGAGCAAGGGAAGAGTGTGAGGAGTCCTCTCCAGAGAAGGAAGGCAGAGACAACGTGGGATGAAGTGATCACAACCCCCTTTTAATGTCCTCGTGTGCCACTCGTCGAGGAGGAGGCAGAGAAATTGGGAGCAAAGTTGAGTCTGGGAAGAAGGGAAGGAAATGGAGAAGGTGTTTGATTTGGGTTCATTTCTCATTACCCTATAGTGATTTGATTGGCGATAATTTCAATGATTTTTTCCAAGTTGGGACTGTTTTGCCCATGATGGTAATTGCTGAGTGATCTCTCCCTGTCCTTATCTCAACCCATAAGCCTTTCATTATATTTCCTCTTCCCTGTACAGCTGAGGAGTGATAGAGTACCTTTGGTGGGCACAGCCAGGTTCAACCAACCACAAAGGTACAGAAGAGTCTTACAGTGCTTCACTGCTTCAATTTTGAGAAGATGAATTTAAGTACACTTAAGATTTCAATACTTTCTGCTAGTTGGAGGTTGAGGGAGAGTTAATAATTCAGTTGCACAGCTCATCTATTGTAGCCTGACCCAGTCCCACCTTTTCTTAAGCACTAGTGGCCAATACGCCAACAATTAAGAACTCAAAACCTATCTAATCTAATCTGAAAAAGCAGTGGGATTTCTTTCTCAGATAATTCAGCAATGAGTTCTGAGCTAGGTTTAGAGGCCTTCAAGCAATGGTCTCCTGTACTTATAGTGTAATGTATGTTCCTCTGCTTTGAAGGAATTTCTGTTAACAGATGAAGGCTAGAGGAACACAGAGCAAACAGTGAAATTTCAGCCTCTGCCATCAAACCGCATCCAACACAGGGCTTTTATTCTTCAGATTTACAGAGAAAACAAGAAGTTGCCTCGATTTCCATATTGATCTGGGGCAAAATGGAGATTACCACAGTAAGTTGGCTGGTAAGCTAAATTTTCTTAAGATAACCTGGAGATCTGGACAGCCCAAGTGCTGCAGATGTGGATAGAAAGTCAAATAACCATCTGAGGTCAAAGGGAGTGTATGGACATCCTTTTATTTAAGTAACATCTTCAAGATTAAGAACTCACTGGAGTTTGTGGCTAGGAAATAGCCTTGGAAATATGAAGACCCACCAATTTCTTACATAGATAAAACTGAATATTTCCAGGGTGTCAGATGGCCTGGAAATCCGGCCCTTGTCTTACAAAGAAGACAAGCTCTTTGGAACGGAAGTCTTGCCTTCTTTAAGGTTTGTGTAGTCCCCGTATCCTATGTAGCAGAAAACAGTTGCGGAGAAAGCGATAGAAAACAGCAATCTGCTGAACATGATGCCCAGATTTGAGAACAATACAGACAGCTAGGGAAAAAAAACCCAAAAAGCAACAAAAAAGAAAGTGAAGTCACTTCAAAATCCCTTAAAAACTCTCAAGGGTGTTGCAAATCCCTGTAGGCAAGGAGACTTCATGGCTGCGGAGCTTTCTGTAGAATTCTGCAGACTTTGCAAACAGTTTGGGATGCTACAGGGAGTAGAAGATTCCGAGCTGTCATTGCTGGAGTATAGCTGGCCAATTATAGTTCTGTTGCCACAGCACCTTTAATATTTTCCATTTACTTTATCATTTTTCCCTTAACTTTTATTCAGGTAATCGTAAGCTTGCAGTCACCAGCCTGATGGACTCAGAGAAACGGTTGTTAAGGAAAGCTAGCTTCTCACTCAAGAGATTCTCTCACAGTCAGGTAACAGTTCTAATAGCAACGATATGGAGAGGGGAGAAAACAATAATTTGGACAATAGAATATAGTGTTCATTATGTTGATTTACTCCAAAGTATTTGTGTGGTGCTACTTGCCACTAAGAGACTAAATTGAGTTGGCCCATTTCATGTAAGGAATATGGTAACATCATGTGAAGTATGCAGGGTTTCATTTAGGGCAGGCAGGAGAACTGGCTAAAGTTTCAATCCTTTATCACATAAAACAAATATCAGTATCAATGCCTTGCATGCCAGAAGTGAAAATAAGTGTGTTGGGTTTTTTTCCCATCAAGCAGACTAATTTGACTATTGATTTACTGTATCCAATCAAGAGAGGCTCAGGGCTAGAAAAAGGTACAAGAAGGAAGGTAAGGCAAGTTACAGCTGAGGTGATGCGACAAGGAAGTGTGGAAACACTTGACTGGTAGTGGTTCACCCTCCGACTGCTAAGTACTTGTGTATTTCCTATCTGACCCTCACTGGGAGAAATTCTTCTGTGCCAGTAACCACCAGCATCCAAGTTCCCTACATGATGCCTGGATAGCTCAGATTTTCTCCTCAGACTGTCTCAGAGGACATAGGGAAGTGAAAGTCCACTATTGTTTTAAACTTGAAACATCCATGTTTCTCCTCTAGATAGGTTCTGCCATGTCATATAAAAGCTCGAGAGTATGAGGGTGTAAGACAACCCTTGGAGTAAAGAGACTCTTCTCAAAGCAGAGGGTTTGTACAAGGGGCATTGTACCAGAATGTGGGAGTTACGTGAGGGTCACCTGGACTGAAGATATCTCACAGAAAGTTGAGTGGAAATACATTTACTCCAAGGTTGACCTCATCTCCTTCCTCTTCTGATGGGTCCAATAGTGGGACCTTCCAGGATAACGGACGTTCCAGAATTTCAGGCTTCAGAATGGAGTTCTGATTTTTTTAGGGAGACAGAGCAGCTGCATGGAGACCTCATAGCAGCCTTCCAGTATCTGAAGGATGCTGGAGAGCGATGCTTCATCAGGGACTGTAGCGACAGGACAAGGGGTAATGGGTTGAAACTACAACAGGGGAAGTTTAGACTGGATATAAGGAGGAAGTTCTTTACTGTGAGGGTGGTGAGACACTGGAATGGGTTCCGCAGGGAGTCTGTGAGTGCTCCATCCCTGGCAGTGTTCAAGGCCAGGTTGGATGAAGCCTTGGGTGGGATGGTTTAGTGTGAGGTGTCCCTGCCCATGGCAGGGGGGTTGGAACTGGATGATCTTAAGGTTATTTCTAACCCAAACTATTCTATGATTCTACAATTCTATGTAAACCTCACCCTGACATGTGCTGGATCCCATTCCACACGGCTACAGTATTATTTTCAGCATGAAAAGCATCCGTGACTGCTAGCCCTGCACCATAGTCCTTCAGCTTCTCAAACAGATGCACATTACTGGAGAAGCAAGGGCTAGATATTCCATCCAAATTCTAGGCAGACTTTAAAATAAAAAAAAATAGGAAAGATGGCTTTTCTCCATCTCTCTGGTCCCCTCTATCTGTTTCCAAGCAGGAACTGAGCAGAATCCTAATTCTGTTGAAATCAGCAGGAACCAATTGTGCTCCCATTGACTGCAATAGGAGCAAGTCCTTGGTGCATAATACATGGAACAACTCTTTTCCTATTCTCAGAATTTGGAGGCGAGGGATAAAAGAATCACAAATGCGGCATAGTGCAGGGAAAAGGGGGAAACTACCCACTTAACTAAATGAAATCTTTGACTACCTAAGAAAACCCTAAGAAATAAGGTTGTCTGGACATGCATCTGATCATTCTCTCTCTAGTCAGGAGGGTATAGGACAAATGCATCTAACTGCATGAGGCTGCTGAAGAACTTGAAAGTGCTTTTGAATTTAAAATTGAGATTGCTTACAGGATGCTTGTACTGAAATACTGACTGTGGCCATACCAAGCGTGTGTCCAACAAATCCACACGTACTTTAAAATGCCTTATTCATATGCCAGACTGCGGTAGCCTGCAATTCAGAGGTCATGATATCAATTTGGCCATGGTG
The DNA here is from genome assembly GCF_037157495.1 of Lathamus discolor. NCBI lineage: Eukaryota > Metazoa > Chordata > Aves > Psittaciformes > Psittacidae > Lathamus > Lathamus discolor. The sequence goes on from NC_088884.1 coordinate 2,093,587, forward strand.
TTGAGAACGTGCATGGACATTTGGTTTGATCTGAGCTCTGTAATGACACAGCTCTACTGTACCTGAGCTGGCTAATCAAAAGCAATGCCATGATTGTCTGTGGGTGCTGCAGTCATACAGTCCTGCACAACAGCACCCACTCAAAAGGGAAAAGCATTGGGAGCTAAACACTGTGAACAGGCAGGAGCTTGTTGAAGCTCTCCATGGTAGTACTTGTTGGGTAACATGGTAGCATGTCCGCACTGAGAGGCAGTCTCGGCCCCAAAAGAGCTACCAGCCTTTAGAAACATTCAGCCATTCCTGGTGAGGAAAATGGCAATGCGAGAAGCAAAGGCACAAAAAATACCTAATGTGGAAAAAGGGTTTCTTAAATCAGTTTCTCACAAACATTTTGATGAAATCTTCAAAATGTTGAAGGTATGAGAAAAATATCAATTCCTATTTTCTTTATAAATTAGACTATAATGCACTGTTGGTGTGAGACCATGCATGTGCATGTATGTGTGCATTCGTATATAATTAAACACTCACAGGCTGAAGCAATGATTCCTCATTTAGTTTCAGTTATACATCCCCACTGAAAGGCTTCCATTTAAAATTAAAAACTCTTTCCTAGGACCCAAAGCAGAGAATTTTGGGATCTGATCTCTTTAATGGCATGTCAGTTCTTGAACATGGGGGGTTTTCTGGTGGGGATTTTTTGTGGGGTTTTTTTTTAGTGGAACATTGCCACTGAAGTTATTTTCAGAACATCGTATGGATTTTTCATTGAAACGTCTGTGTTAACTTCTATCATCCTTGCTCTGCTTTGTAATTTTGGAAACAGATATAAAGAATGAGCAACCCAGAGCACAGTAATATAGTGGGAAGCATCCTTCATAAGTCAATTGAAGAATTTAATAATCTCTTTACAAATAAGCTCTGCAGCTATGAGAAAAATGTGTGGGTTAAAGGCCTTCCAATTAAGAAAGGTTTCTCTGTGGATTTATAGGCTGGTGGTTAGCTCTTCCTGTTCGGGTTTCCATGGCAACTGTCAGGTAGATTTTCTTCTACTTGCTAGGAAGTTGGAAATGTTGAGTCTGGTTGAGCCTTTCAATTCACTGAAGCTTAAATGAAATTCTTTCAAGGAACCGGCATTTAGCCTGGGTCATTTATTCATATCTAGAAGAGAAATCAATTATAGTAATCAAATGTGCAAATTTTTTTTTATTGGAATTATTTTGGGTACACAATTTTTTATTATTGTGCCACAATCTATTTTTAATGCTAGGGTAGGAAAGGTTTGAAATGCTGCAGCTGGCCTCTTTGCTGCTTATGGCTTATGGCTTTAATTACAGCCCAAGACACACAGAGGCACGTCTCTTTCTTGTCTACTTTTACAGGCTATAATCACTCCCTGTGATATTCATGATACCAGCTCAAATCCTGTAGACTCATTAGAGTTGAGACACCTGTATTGTGAGAAACACATCTTACCACCTTTTCTCCTTTCAATTTTCTTGTCTTGTTGATTTGTTTGAATTAGGCTCTAGGAAAGTAAATGATTTGTATGCTGTTATTCAAACTTTCTGGGTACATCGTGTTTTAATTCCACATCAGAATCCCTGTGTGTTTGCACACTTCTTTGTGCTCCTTCTATTTTCCATCCTACACTGACTGCTGCCTGACAGCTCCATGCAAGCTTCATTCTTGTAATTCTCTAACATCAGATACGTAGGCGTGCGCGGTGTGTACCTATACTTTCAGCCTTTCTGTAATGCATAATCTGTACCACCCAACAAGCTGTGTCCTGCAGGCTTTATGTGAATAACACCATGTCGACTTCACTGACTTTTCTTGCAAGAATAAAGCCAGCATGGCTTTGCCCAGAGATCGCAGATTATCTAAACAGAGGCAGGATGGTCTTCTGAGTAGAGAGTAGTTAAGAGCTTGGAAAACCTGGGGGCTTGCTTCCCCACTCTGCCCCTGGCTTCCAGGTAAAAGGGAGATTCATTTAGTGGTGAATCTTAAACTCCACTGAAGTCCTCTCATACCGGAGTTAATGGAGCTGTGACAATTTATGCCAGCTAAGGATCTGCTCCATTACCTGAGCTTCACTCCAGCTGTATAATAAAAACAACAGCAGTGCCCTACCTCAGAGGGGTGGCGTGGGGATAAATAGTTAGACAGGAAAGTGTTATGATACTATGATGATGAAGACCCGAAAAATACCTGTGATATACAGAAATCAGTATAACTGATCTGACATTTATTCTTTCAGTCCTTCTGCCACAGACAGTAATAGCTTGACAAAGTGATGCGCAGCCCCTATTTCTCCTGTTGATTTGCTTTGCTTTGCTTGCCCTGTTTTCTTCCTTTCCTTCTTTCCTTCTTAGAATTTCAACTAACTTTCCTTAAAAGTTTTTAAGAACCAGCTAGCAAATATTCCATTGCATTTTCACCCTCACCTTGTCCCAGTATATTTAATTGTTCTCTTTTGTGCTATTTTGCTTATCTTTATTTCCATGGATTAAGACCAAAAGCTGCACACAGAGAATCCCAAACAGACTCAGTTAACTTAAAGCACAAAAATTTAGTTCCTCTGGCATTGATAAAGCAGGCAGAACCAAGCCTCAATGCTATAAATGCTAGCAGTCACTCCCCGGCCACCTCAGAGAAAGAGCACTGATTTGAGTCCAAGGAGACACAGCATCTTGTGCTAGGGTTTTCAGCACGGATATCTTTCTTACGTTTAGGTCTGCTAAAGAGCTGCCCTGAGCCTTCCTGTGTGTTTCCAGGGAAAATTACATCACACAAAGCTTGAATTTATGAGTTGGTATCATCATACATACACTAAGGAGCTGGGTGACTGGATGGACTCACAGATGCATAGGGAGGAAGTGCCTCTATAAATTCAATTGTACAAGGAAATGACTCAGTTGTCTGATAAATGACTGATTCTTACAGCCAGGAGGATGTTTTGATATTCCACTCCAACCTTCCTCACTGGTTAGGGGTGTAAACTTCAGGACATGGAGCTGACCCTAGTCCATAAATCAGATTTAAAACCATCTCAGTCGCCAAGAGACTTAACTTTTTTGCACCACAGGCAGATAAGAGAAAACTAAGATAGCACCAATGCCACCAGCACATATTGACAGTTCTGTTCTGAGGTCTGTATTGACTGCCCTTGGTTTCTGGTTTATGATGTTAGTTTTAACAAGTAAAGGGAGGAGCAGCTGTGCCTACTTAGAGGACTGCCTCCATGACAGTAAAGCTCTACAGGTCCTCCAAGGCTCAGACCCTACTCCTTTCCTGCAGCAAACACACCCAGAATAAGCAGTATTGATCTTTCATCATCACTGTAGAAGATGGCGGGGTAACCATGGTTTTGGAAAGATTTGAAAATGTTCTGTTGTGGTGCTGAGCAAACAGAAGACAGGGCCCCTTTATTATTGCTTGGGAAATTTCAATACATTGCGGATTACAATTTCAAAAGGCTGAAGGCTTGGGTTCTAACTCATTTTTCCTGTCAATGTCCCTTCTGTGGCTATTCAAACACTGGGATCAGGCACACACAATAAAAGAAGCCAAGTGTCTGCTTAACTTCAGTCCAGAGCAGCACATAGGAGGGTAGAGTCTGGGGAATAACTCCACTGCTCACTACATAGAGCAGCTGACAGCAATGCTGAGTTGACAAACTAAGGGTGGTATTGCTGTGATGGAAACTTCAGTCTACGTTTCGCCAGTGCAACTAATCAAGGAAAGGGGGGAATTGAGACTGTGAAGAATCATGTGTCAAGGGTGGTTATCTTTATGCATCAGCCTTTGCTGACAGCTATGTGTAAAGTAATTATTTTAATCCTCTCCATTAATAGATGCTGAATATCTAACTCTAAAGCAGTCCTGTGTATAAGCTGCAAGTGTTAAACTGGCAAAGGGCTGGAAAGTACCGATGGTTGTTACACAAAACCAGAAGCAGCACATTCCTTCACAGCTGTATATAGCCACATCTGTTTTAAATGTAAAGGCTGCTGTTGCAGGTGACCTTATATACTTTTGAGCATTAGAGTATGTTAGCAAGTGTGTTTTTGGAAAGGTTAAAAAAGATGTCTTTTTTTTTCAGAAGCTATTAGCTGGATACAAGCAGAGCATTTCAGCCACACGGTGTTATTGTAGGAAATACGAGGATCACTTCAGATTCAGTAATGGCTTGTTCTTCCTGGCACTAAAGAATTGTGGCATCTGATTAGTGACTATACTTCTCCATCACAATCCCAATACCGATTCATATTTCCATTTATGCAGGCAGTCACAGGATTATCCATTTGCAATTACTCTGTGGTTGTTGCTGCAAGGCAAGAAACAGTTTTACCAAATCACTCTCTTTCCTTCTAAGCAAACCAGCAGAATGAAGAAATGAAGTTTTTCTTCAGGTGCAATGCCTGGACTTCTCCAGGGAATGAGGAGTGCTAGCAAAAGGCAGGACCTATTTGACTAACCAGGTAAAAACATCCCTGCCCAATGGCTTGACAAACTTCTGGGGAGGGCCTTAAATTGGGTATGAGAGGGGATACTGGTTATGGGATGGTGGTAACAACTTTAATTTGTGATTACAAGGGGACAAGCCCTGCCTAAAGGGGGCACCTTGAGTGCCTGTACACAGATTAAGGCAAACAGAGAAGCAGGCAGGAATCTGGCTTTAGATGTGGATAACAAGCACTGCAGGAATAAATGGGACGTAGTAGGACCCAAGACATACATAGTTTCCCTTCTACCCTGAATGAGTCTGTGGTCTGTGACCTGAATGAGGTTGCTTAGTGCTTGCATTCCTGTAGAATGCATTGATCAATGCCTGGTTTCTTGATTTAAGCTCATAGTCTTTCCTTTTTACATTCTTCTTTCTTAATTGATCAACATTGTCTCACTCCAGAACAACAACTTTTATCAAAATTACCTTTCAATTCTTCTCCTGCCTACAGCAGTATAAATCTGAAATAACCTCATGGATACCAAAGCAGTGATCCAAATCCACATTGCCATCATTGATATGTGATTCAAGAGCTTTACAGCATGAAGAATTATGAAGATGGTTGTGAAGGTAGATGAAGTTCTAGATACACTCTGTATTCACTGTATGGATATACCCATCTTTCCAATCCAGGAAACAGCTCTTGAGCCTTTGAACCTCATTTAAATGCTCTGCAGTTGACATTGAAGTTACTTTTTTTTGCTTATTTCTGAATACGGAATAATCATGCTCCCTTTCCAGCTCTTTTACTTTACATCAGCAGAAACAGGCCAATGTCATGTAATCCCCTATCTGAGCAAGAACAAAAAGGTACAGATCATCCAAGTCACAGGGATGTCTGCTCCTCACCTTACACCCTCTTAAATATTAGCAAGCAAGCACGCATCATCAGGAAGATCTTTACCTATTTTAAACGTGAGAGACAAATTTATTTGAAAATGTTTCAGTCACTACTGATTGTTCTTAGTATTAAAAAAAAAAAAACTAAAAAAAGAAAAGCTAGTCTTAATTGTTGCTATGGTAACTAACACATCTGCCGGGATACGTTGCAGTGGGAAGAGCATGAATCCTGTGAACGTTTCCTGTTGTCTTTCCATGGAAAGACTTAGAGCAGGGCTCCTTAGCGGCAACTTTGCAAACTCAGCTAGAAGGCACTGCAAAACTGATAGACAAGCAGTATGAAATGAGTGCAAAGAAGTACTCTGATTTAAATAAACAAGCAGAAAGAGCACAATTGGCCAGTAGAACTCATTGCCTTGTTAGGAACAAAGGAATTTTTGTAGAGTTTAAAACACTGTCAGACACTTTATCTAGATGGCAACATACTCACTTGGTGAGAATCCAGATACGTATATTTTCAACAGACTCAACAGAATTACCCTTTGTGGTTCAGGCCAACTCATTAATATGGAAGGAAGGAAGGAAGCAAAGGAAGGAGGTCAGTTTCTTTAGAGTTCTCATCATTAAAACGTGGCCTTACACAGGGTGGGTGAGGAATGCTTGTTTGGCAGTTTGCTCATTCCATGTTCCACTACATAAAAATAAAGAAGATATTTTCCCACCTTTATCTCTCCTTGTGAATAAGATGACCTGCATCTTCTTCTCACCCTTCCCACTACCCGTACTTTTATGTTGCATTCTGAAAGAATTTGATGCACTGTTCCTCTATTTATAGCTCAAACAATTCAGCTGCAAGGCGGGTGGTTTCATTGAAAGATAAACAAACTTCTAACAAAACCCCACTGATTCCTAAATGACCAACTCTGATGACACTGCAGGCTGCAGGGATCTTAAACTACCCTGGGAAGTTAGCCATTTACTGTACTACAGAGTAAGAGCCCCCTGTTGTTTCCTTGGCCGAGGAACAGCTGGTGGGTTTGTTCTTTTATTTCTCGTTTTCCTTGGGAAAAAAAATAACAATCAATTTCACTATTGTTTTTTAAATGGATTAAAATGTAAGGTTTCATTGTGGTTTTAATGTAATATATAAACCTCCATAACTCTCATTACATCCTTTGTCTGACACATTTATTGATTTCAGATTTTGGGGGGAAGATTGTTAGCATCTTTTGTCCTTTTAAAATGTACTTCTGAATAGAATGGCTGATTTCCTCGTGTTCTGGACTTTCAACCTTTAGCACTGGGATTTCTTGTCTTCATCTTGCTCTTGCTGGTGTTTCTTTGTCCCTGAATTAAAGCAAGTTTCTATTCCATTGGCACTGTTATTCTATACAAGGAGTAACAGGTTCAAACTGAAACAGGGGAAGTTTAGATTGGATATAAGGAGGAAGGCCTTTACTGTGAGGGTGCTGAGGCACTGGAATGAGTTGCCCAGGGAAGGTGTGAATGCTCCATACCTGGCGATGCTCAAGGCCAGGTTGGATGAAGCCTTGTGTGGGATGGTTTAGTGTGAGGTGTCCCTGCCCATGGCAGGGGGGTTGGAACTTGATGATCTTAAGGTCCTTTCCAACCCTAACTATTCTATGACTCTATGATTCTACATGAAAGAGGTGTTAAGACATTATTTTGTGCTCCATCTCCTTTCAATCTCAGTGAGTGACAAATAAAATCATTTATCTTATATTTCAAACTTAAAATACACTTTTGTCAAACACCACCACTGCATTTTGTTTAGAGTCTTCTTTTATGGAAATAGCCTCACCCCTTAAAGAAACCAAGGAGGAAAGGGGATGACTTCATAGATACTCAGAATTTCTAAGCATTAAGACTACTTCAGAGGCAGATATGTGCACTATCTTCTCTCTTCCTCACTCCAGAGTGGATTCCCTTCCTTTTTCAGACCCACACAAGTTAATCACATTTGTTTGAACTGAAAATATGAATGATTCACTCAGCAAAGACATTTTGCACCAGCCTCCTCCTCCACTTCAGGTTCCTTCATTGTAGGGATGACTCAAGTTGCTGTACAGAATCCTTCCTGCATTCTTTGAGAGAAAAAAAAACTAAAATAAAATTAAAATAAAAAATAAATGAAAGAATAACTACACATCTTGTCTTGGGAACAACTTCTGGCCCTTATCCCAGTATCACACAGACATGTGGACCTAGATGTCAAGCGTTCCCATAGTTAGAACCTTCTTATGTTGACACCAGTCTGGGTGTCATCTGTGGAAAGCATCGCAGGTCTGTGGCCTTAAGAATTATCATTGCTTTGTTTGTGAGGGTTTTTGATTTCCCAGTTTGGAATGCCTGGAATACTGAAACAACTGTGTAACTGCATCACAGAGGTGTTCCTCTAAAATGACCCAAGCGTATGTGCCGTATGCCTTGAAAATCAAGACTCGGGGAGCACTACGAAGCTCCCCGCTCCCGACACACTGAATACCCGCCCTGTGGTGGGGAGCGGGCCATGTGGCGTATTGAAGTCCCCCTCCCCGGCGGCGCTCTCGGCAGACCCAAGTCCTTGTGATGGAGACCGCAGCCCACTGGCTGTCCGAGGCCCTCGGGGCTTCTCAGAGCCGGGTTGCTTGGGAATGCATCCCAAAGCGGGTGGTGGGCCCCATCTAAGTCTAAATACTGGCAGGAGACTGATAGCCAACAAGTACTGTAAGGGAAAGTTGAACTTGGAAGAGAGAGTTTGAGAGGGTGTGAAACCATTGAGAGGTAAAGAAGTGGGGACCGCGCAGCCCGCCCTCAGGATTCTATGAATAGGGTACAAGCCTGCTGAAGTAATATTGAAAGACTGCAAGGAGAAGAAACAAAATAAGGTGTGCTTTCATCCCTACCCCATGTGCTTTCATCCATACATCCATGTGCTTTCATTCACTACAACGTGCGATCTCTGGAAAGACCTATCATCTAAATTATACCCTAGTGTTACCTGGGAGGGAAGTAGCTGGTTCCCTTCAAAGAGAAAACCCAGATGTGAATGAATGGGTGCAGAATGATTGGGAGATGAAGACCAGACAACAATGTGGGCAAAAATTTGCTCTGCCAATCTTTGCATCTTTCTTGATTTCTGATCTGTTAAACAGTTTTACAGGAAAAAGATTATTTGGGGGAAAAAACAAACAAACAAAAAAAACCAAACCAAAACAAACAAAAAAAACCAAAACCAAAACAAAAAAAAACCAACAAACCAACAAACAAAAAGGAAAAAGAAAACCCAAACAACAAGGTGAAAAGAAGGCCTGGCCTGAACATAGTATTTTCAGTGGTTTTTTGGTCTACTACTTGTTAAGGAAGACACATCTCAGGAAAAAAAGCATCATTTTTACACCTTCTTTGACTGTGTGGGAGAACTGTTGAAATCCGTCTCTGGACCTGCAGTTGGCTCCAGTTAGCAGAATTTTTCAAGGGAATTGGTAAAAGAACTTTTACTTAATTTTTTTCTTTTCCATTTTTTCACAGACTCTGAAGAGTGTGTGTGTTGTTAAAAATGGCCAATACTAACTGTATTTTTTAATTAAAAAATGGTGTTTAACTAAAAGGAAAAAAAATCAGCCTATTTTCCTTGTTATAAAAATACATATGCAACAACAAAGCCCGCTTTTTTAACATCTATTGGATAAAACTGTCATTTACACTTGCTTAAGTTTTAGACAAGTTATCAGTTCCCCTGTTCTACATCTTTTCCTGAAGTTGACTCCAAATTATGTCAGCTGGCTATTTTTTTATGTGCCTTTTAAGCTATACATTTGTTTTAAAAAGAAAAAATAACAGGACATACAGAAAGGGAGGAATTGTCTTTAAATTACTGGGTTTTATATGCAACATCCCACTGCATGCATGACAAAACCACAGAAACTAGCAATGTCAAAGATATTAGATCATCCAGCCTTTCCTTCTTAAAATGCAGAATTCCATTTGCTTTGATATCAAATCAAAAGAAACCAAAATGGAACTGTATGTAAAAAATTAAGGCAAAGGGTCCTGGCCTTAGAATACAAGTTACTTTACGATTTTATATGTAACATCTCCAAGGGAGGATTTTCTGAAAACACAAATGGGAGTTTGGTTCCTGAGTCAATGGAAATCGGACACTTGACTCCCATTTATGCCTTTGAAATTCTTCCTTTTATAAATCATTGTGGAATTCCTGTACTATGATAGAATGTAGAAAGGGAAAGAGGGCTTGCAAGTAATGCTTGAAGTTCTCCAAGGACTATAAGGATATCCTTTCTACTTTCTTGCCTTTGAAACCAATGTTCTTGGTTAAGGCACTTCATTTAAATATAGCTGTTCTTTTGCAATGAATTATGGTTTGCAAATTGTGACAACCAGCTTTCCTGCTGGTGGTCATTCAGAAGTCTCCTGTATGATCTTTTGAAAACATCTGCACTATTGTTTGCACCTGACTTTTACTAATAGTCTGAAATGGCAAATCTCTGACAAACACAGGGAGAAGGTGGTGTTCTGTAGCTCATCGGACCACTGATTGCTGTAATTATTGCAACACTTTTAAGTTACTTTTGTTACTTACATTTTTTTCCTGTTTTGAGGTTTTCTGACCAGCTATTACACTATCCTAATACGAATGAACAGAAAATCAATGACCTGAAAAGTTCAACACACTGTAATATGACTTAACTTGGAAATATAGTGCAATAAGGTATTACTCATGGTCTAATCCTACCTCAGTTTTTTCCTTGTTATAACAATCTTCTTTATGACCTGGTACAGTGTAACTCTTCCTTCAAAATAAAATCATTTCTGTAAGGTATAGGATAACAACAAGAAATCTGGTGATTTCTCATCGCTGTTTCTTTTCTTTTCATGGAGGACCAAGAGAAATGCCATCACTTCTCAGTTGAGAGAATGCTTTGAAGGTTTGTTTGTATTCCCCCCCCCCCCGCCCAGGATAAAATTTTCATGGTCTTAAAACCAGACTGGAATTCATTCAGAAGAACAGGTAGCTCTTTAAGGAAATGAAAGAATAGGATATCCAGTTTGAGGAAGATGAAACTTTTTTAAATTCATTAATAGAATCATAAAATCACAGAATAGTTAGGGTTGGAAAGGACCTCAAGATCATCAAGTTCCAACCCCCTGCCATGGGCAGGGACACCTCACACTAAACCATCCCACCCGAGGCTCTGTCCAACCTGGCCTTGAACACTGCCAGGGATGGAGCATTCACAACTTCCCTGGGCAACTCATTCCAGTGCCTCACCACCCTTACAGTAAAGAACTTCTTCCTTACATCCAATCTAAACTTCCCCTGTTTAAGTTTTAACCCGTTACCCCTTGTTCTATCATTACAGTCCCTAATGAGGAGTCCTTCGCCAGCATCCTTATAGGCCCCGTTCAGATACTGGTAATAACTGAAGAGCATATAAAATAACACCTGACAGTTATACTACATTTTATATCAACAGGCTCGTACAACTCAAATGTTACAGTTCTTTAAGAGTTATTTAATTAAATATGACTTGGTTACCAAGATATTCTTAATAGATCCTTCAATACCAGAAAAAGTCCTGAAGACTGAAAAAAACCCAAACGTGATAATATTCAGAAAGGATGTGTGGAATCATCTGGTGTGTTTCAGGGTTGTCAGAGTGACATGAAGTTATGGAAAATATGTAAAAAAGAAATAGGAATTAAGTTGATGGAAATTCAAAGAGTGAAATATCAGCCAGTACTAATTAATGCAAAAAATATCTTTTAAAAATTTGAATGTCATCTTTGATAAGATTGTGAGTTTGGAAGGGATAATTAAGAGATGAAACATATTAATTCGGGTATGCAAATTAGGTATTACAATGCCTAAAATGACCTCACATGGAGATTTACAACACCTGCCTAATATAACACTTCAGATGGGCTTAGGCAGTGTGTAAATACTTGGTCCAAGGAGTTACATAAGTGTGCTATTGAAGGCTGCAAGCAGACGGGACCTCTAAGTCAGTCTAACAGCTTTGTGTTGCCTAAAGAAGCAGTATTGATGCTCCCTCCCCTTTCTTCTCCTCCTCTTTCCCACCTTCTTCTGTTTCAAGCCATTTCCTTCTGTTGCCTGTGGGGCTTATCTGACCCTTTGGTGAGCTAATTCAACTTGCAAAGTCTACTTGAATTTATTCACTGTTTTGCCAGGCTAATTTTTTTTCTGCTTTAATGGGTGGAAATGACTCCTCAAGAACTCAGACAAATGTCAGAGCCTGCATATGGAAAACAGCTGGAGCATGTGGCTGGGAGCTGGCTAGGAGATGTGGAAAGATGTGAAAAGTCAGGATGCTTCCTTTTGGCAAGAGAGACCCACTGAGTCAGCCGTGGCCATCCATTTGGAGCACAGAGTTCACTGAAGCATCTCCAATGAAATGCCTTAGCTGAACTGGATATGGTGCACTGACTGAAATGTCTCCAAAGCAGAACCTCAGTTTGAGCAGATCAGTTCTTGATCATGATTGAGAGAAAGAGAAGAGGGGTCTGAAATCTGCGCTTAAATTTAGAAAAGAAAATAAATATTCCCATATGAGAGAAAGGAAGGTGCTTGTTTGTGATCCCACAGTATTGAATAATAGGCTGAGTAGCTCTTTTGCACTCAGGTGCCTAAACTCTGACAAAGTCCGCAATGGGTATTTAAACAGGCATATAAATACCCATACACTTACTCTTTTGGAAAGTACCAAGAAACACTGTAATAAAAGCATAGCTTCGCAGAAAATCAATTTAACAACAAAGATTAAACTGGACATCAGAAAAAATGCAGGAAGCATTTCATTCTATGAAAGTATTTCTAGTAGGAATCTGCGGGAATCTCTACAAGGGCTGAGAAAATGCAGTGTTTCCATAGTGATGTAGAAGTAAACATGATGCAGCTGCCAAAAAATGGGTAATTATTGGCAGAATGATATATAATGATAGAGACAAGGAAATCCTGCAGAACAACGTGACAAGCAGGGTCTGCTCAAAGAAAAACACCTACAGATACGTGTGTCTGGGTAGCTAGTGGCACACATAAAAGTGAGGAACATTACAGAATTGAGGACTTCATCCTGGCAAAACACTAACCCTAAAATTAAATAGCATTGTAGTGTAATAGAACCTCAGTATAAATTCCTTGTAAGTTATAAGGCCAGAAGGACGATCTTAACTCTTTGAGAAGCAAAAGATTGATAACAACTGTGTGGCATTAATAACCAAATAAACTTGCTTGGTCTTGCTGGCTTTATGGTTTTTTATTCCTTAAGAAAGAAACTGGTAAAAATTGGACAGGGTACAGTCAAAGATACAAAACATATTTAAAAGCTAAGGGGAAAAGAAAACTCAACAGCTTTCATTTTCCTGTTTAAAGGGCTTTGAGTGTTTGTTTTGTCTAAGTCCACACATATATGCATCCTGTAAAAGTTTGCTTGCCCTGCGAAAGAGGTTGTGGCTGCAGGACACAACTCCTCGAACAATAGGAAATCTGCTCTCACAAATGAAATATTACTTTGCTGAAGGTAATTTCTTACAGAGGTGAGATAGCTTTTTTCCTAGGACAGTTTCCCAGGTTAATCTGTGCACAGCTGTCCTATCTCAATTGACTCCATGCTTTCCCTTGGAGCAAATCCACGTGCCCAGCTGCGACTTGGAGGAAGGTTGAGAGGTGACTTGATAAGTACCCCCAGGAGCAGAAAATCAGAGGTTTTAAATGGCTTTATAGTCTAGCAGAGAGAGCTGTAACTGAGTGATTCCAAGCCAAGCCAAAATCAGACTGGAAAGTAGGTACCTGCTATAAACAGTGAAAGGGATTAATCGCTGGAACAAATTACCAATGGAAGTGTTGGTTCCTCTGTCTCTCCGTGTCTCCGCATCAAGCATCATGGTTGTCAAACAACTGCAATTTGGTTCAATCTAGGCAAAACCAAATGACTTCTGGTGTACAGAGGGTCAGAGTGCTCAAGGTTTTATCAGCCTCCATCTGCACAGCTGCCTAAGTAAAAGAACATATTAAGGAATTATTACATGGGTAATTTTAATAACATTTTTTCAGAATCAGTTATGCCAGAGCTGATTAAATATTAATGTAAACTCCAGGGGTTTTTACTCAAAGGTCCACTCGGTGAGATTTGTTTTCTCCAGTGAAGCTAACGATGATATGGGAATCTCAGCATTTTGCAGAACTAAATGAGTTTTTCTGCACTTTATGATGCATGTGGTACGTAAGTAAATACCAACTTCAATCTTTTTTCCTAATATAAGCAAAATATTAGCACCTGCTCTCATAAAATCAGTAACAAAACTAATATTTGCATCCTCTGAGATTGTAATCCGGTTTAAGGAGCGAATGATTTAAAGAAAATCCAGATGTGTGGCCAGTCACCTAATTCATACGAGAGTTTCCTAAGATGTTTTTGCAAATGGGGTGAATGAATAATAAACAGTAAGTTAGAGAAGAGCAAATATATGTCCGTTCAAACATTTCTGCTCGATACTTCCACGATTCATAAGCAATTTCACAAAACATCTGGCTCCCTGAGTACTCAAATAACATGACCTCTCTAGAAGCAGAGCATCGATTAACTGTGTTTATTTATGAAAATGTTCTTGACTAAGTTTTTTCCTTCTCTAATCGTGAGAATGTAAGGCAAGATTTTAATTAAAACATGATGCTAAGATCAACTGTTTTTAATTAGAGAAGGGTAATATTCCATGTGTAATGGAAGTGATTTACAACATGGTTAGCTTGATCTAGATGTCTCTCAACTTGATCCCTGTGACTCATTCCTCCCAAAATTACCAAAATCCTGATGAAATTCTGTAGGACTGGAGAGTCTTGACATTCTCTGAAAAATGTTAATCCAAGTCCTTTAAGGTTGCAGTAGTGCATGTGAGTGCATCTGCGTGCTTAACAAAGTGCTTAAATATGTTTTTCAGATGAATTTCTTCAAGGTTAGTCAATTAAATGTTCATTCTTCAGATGTTTAGTAAAGCAACAGTTTTTGTGAAAGCACATTTTTGCTGCTTCAATTATGCCGTATATTTGATACTCAAAAGCACAGAGAATCATTACCTACAGAGGCATTTCCAAGAGCTCATTGAGAGGTTTTGGGATTGTTTTTTTGTTGGGTGGTTTGGGGGGTTTTCTTGTACTTGCCTGAGCCATTTTAAAAAGATGTAAACTTTGATCCTGAAACTTTTTAATTATAATGTGTAATTGAAACACGTTTCAATTAAAACAAAGCAGCCTAAAACCATAGGGTGTTAGAAGCTTATAAGCAGGGTATAATTTATTGCATTTTGATGATCTGTTAGACTTCAACTTAAATCAATTGTAAATAACTCATTTGAAAATGGATACAAGGAAATTAACTAGATTGATACCAGTTTCTTTTTGTGATCTGAAAATATATGCATAAATGGCAAGAAAATGTTAATTGACCTTAACCTTTTCTGTGATAAATCTCTTCAGTAATGTAGTAATACTTGGCACTTATATAGTATAGTACCTCTTATCGAAAGATCTCAAAGAGCTTTACAAAAATTAATTAAATCTCACAGCACTTCTTTGACGTAGGCATATGAAGTATTAAATAGGTGATTAAACAGAAAATGAGAGGCTAAACCAACATTTTCAAAACAGGGTGCCTAATGTTAGAAATGAGACCCTAAATCTGCTTACTGTGGTACCTTATTTTCATTAAAGCCACAATTCCCATTGATCCTAGGGCTCTAATGACTCATAGCAGAAAGCTTCTGACTCACAAGGTCTTTGATGCAAGAACTTGATTACTTTGGCCTTTATAATGCCAAGCAAATGAGAGGCCAGACATTGTAGAGACTCCTGCTTGGTGTAAAGAAAGAGACATCCTCTCATCTTTAACACCTTCTAATTCTGCTAGCCTTCGACACAACAAATTTAGCTTAGATACGTGTCACAGCTTTGAAGCATATCACCATTTCATTGAACTGTCTCCTGAAGGTACCTCTCTCCATCGAGAGTAGGGAAAACCAAGAAGCTAGCTAACATAGATGTCCAATTTTTAGACAGGCAATACCATGCAAGATGAATTTCACCCTAATTAGGGGAAACTGAATGTCTGTGGACCTGATTAGCACAGTAAGGCTAAAATTCCAGCATCAAGAAAACACAACGAATAGGTAATACTAACAGATACCTTTTAAAGATAGCACTTTGAATCACGTATATCTTTGTCACTTTGAAACTAGAAATATAAAGGCAGATAAACTTTATAATTATTACCCCATATTCTCCTTTAACGTATGTTGCAATGTGAATAAGCATAAAAACTTCCTGCCTGAACGAGGTTTGCCCTCAGAAAGCTTGGAAACGAAAGGTGCTGTTAAGCAATGTGTAACTACATATTTGTAAGGATTAATATGATGATACATGCATATATTGAACCTTACTCCTAAGATTTCCTGCATGAGGAAGCAATTCAGTGTCAATTCAAATAGAGATTCCTGCACAGGATGGGTACTTTCTCTCGCGTGTAACTCATCCATGATGAATTTGAAGAGGAAGACTTATTCTTGCTAACAAACAAGGATCCCCCTTGGAATTAATTAGGATCATAAGACAATTTTTGTTAGCACAGAGCTTAGAATTCTGCCAGAATTCTCCTGTCAAAGACCAGACACCCATCAGTGCTCCCACAGCCAAGAAGAGACAGGCAGTAATTTAGTTTCAGCATCTCAGTCTCCAGTTCCCAAGTGTCTTCTCAGGTAATGCAAGAAAATCTTTGAATTCTGGGTTCTAAGTGCCCTATGTTTGGTATCTCCAAAACTGACAGAAGTCTTTAAAGACAGATGGGTACTCTAATTCATCAGGAGTCACTATCTATAGATTCACGGTGTGGTGGTCCATGAAATATCTCCCATATACTTTTATCGCCTTTATCTCCACTGTCTCTCTTGATTTTTTTTTTTGTTGTGGGGTTTTCTTTCCTCTCTAACTTAACCTTGAATACAGGTAACCTAGGGTAAAGCAAAAGCAGACAATTCATATTTGGAAATCACCAACCAAAATATAATTATCTGACATTCAGTACTCACTTTGCAGGGCTAGGCCATCTTTATTTGTGTCACACAGTGTACCAGCAAGAAACGGTATTGCTAAGAACATGACCCAGCTTCTCTTTCAAGCAATGGACTATCTTAGTTTACTTTGTTTGGTGATGCTCTAGAATTACAGAGTGATCTTGTTGTACCCATTAAATATGAAACTACCAATTTCTTTCAAAATGTCATGTGTTTCTGGGGGAAGATCACTGAACATCTTTCTTTTCAAAGAATCGAATTTATTCCTGGGTATTTTACTAAAATGACAATAGGCAAGTTCAGAAAACACATCTTGTGTTCCTGTCACTGTGAAATCCTTGAACTGAAGTATCCGTGGCAGAATATAATCAGCTGGAGCTATTGTGCATGATTCTGGTGGTAGCTTCCATTTTTATAGCTCCAGGGGCCAGTAGTGTACAATGCTTATTTGGCACCACAAAAGACAATGTTTTGATGCCAGTCTTCTTTTCTTGGGTTTCTTTTTTTTAATAATATATTTCTGTTCAGCATGTAGAGAGCAGATGCTTTTTCTAGGTGTCTCCAGGTACACAAGCACAATGAATACGTTCAACATTATTCAATTACACAGCTGACATATTTTCTGAAGTGGCATGTTGAGTATTTCCTTATGAGCTTAGAGCATGTCTCTAAAATAGCTTTAAAAAAAAAAAAAATACAGAGCCAAATAAGGTATAATATTCTTTCCCTAGACTAATTTACCTTTTCTTGTTCTAGTAGCAATAGAGTTTTTGGCTGGAACAGCAAATAGTGGGATTAAACCGTTGCATTGTCAGTCCTCCATTAAGAGTGCTTTTAAAGTTAGCCAGCTCCTCAGACGGATTAAAGCAACCTTATACACCATGAAAGAACACCCTAAGTGCACCCAGAAGATCATTCTCAATTGAACTTTGCATTCTCTTTGAAACAAAAAAAAGGATCTTATGCAATGCCTTCAGCTGTGCGGTTGCCAATTAATATATGGGAAGACAGCTGCTGGTTCAGTTAGTCACAAACGTTTATTTACCAGCATGACCACTGAGAAAGTCAAAACACTAGGTGCAGATTATATTTCAGGCTAGATTTTGCATTTTCCATCCTGTTATTTTACAAATAATGCCTTTATCATTATCTGTGCTGCAGCAGTGTAAGATACATGTCTGAGTATTTAAAATTCAGATACTGCAGCAGGTTGAAGTTGAACTTTGCCCTTCTGCAAATGAGCGCTGTGATTCCAGGATAAACTCCCTCCTAGCTGCTGTTGGCAAACAACACAAAGTCTTGTTTCAGCACCCATCTACAGCAGCAACCACTTTCCCTCGGCAAGGGGATCTATTTCAGATTGACACTGAAGACCGGCACTACTCATCTATTTGTCCTACTTGTGCGGGCTTGATTAGCATAGCAGCAAGAGCGGCTCGCAGACCACATCTGTTACCTAATGATACTGCCTGCTGACACATTCATATATCTTTCAGGGCGCCTTTTCTACATCTCCTCACAGCTGCTTCCAGTTCCCTTCTGGTTCCATTCAACTTGAGTTTTGCATAGCTGTGTGAGTCTCACTATGGCTTGGATCTTCATTCTCATTTCATTGCCTCTCTGTGTGCTCTGTACTTGCTGGAGATTTACTTAGCCTGAGCTAACTGCCTCGAGATTTTGATAGGAAGCTAAGTGTAGGGGATTTTTAGCACAACTCAGATAAGGAACTTTTCTTTCCTTCGACCCAGCAAAGCAGTTTGCTGTTCATATGGGACCAATGCTCAGCTGACAGAAATAACTCTATTGACACCAATGCAGCTTGGCAGACTTATATCAGCTAGGGAGCTGGCTTTCCAGGGTATGCAGAAGCCTATCTTCTCACACAGGCTTTTGCTTCTCAGATATCAGAAAGACACTGGACTTAACCTTCGCTGTTGACTTGACCTTTAAAGCCTAGTCCCAAGTGCCTCTCTTCCCCACCTGAAATGAAGAGTCTGCTCCAGCTCCTCCAGCCTGAGAAGGGTTGGCAGGACACCTCCCTTGGCTCCTGAGCTCTGACACACACCCCAGGCCAGGGATAACTAAAGCAGCTGCAGAGCTCATCTGTGTCCAAAGGCATACAGAGAGCCAACTGTGCTGGCTTGAAACACAGTTTATAAGGCTGGATATTTTTATTCCTCTTCTTGTTGCCATTAAGAGTTTGTTGAGGCTAGTTTTGTTTGCAGGACTGGATGTGCCTCCTAAGTAATTGTAAGGACACCTGCAGCTCCAGGGAAGACTACAAATATGATCATTAGTTTTTGATTGCTCAATCTTAATTCTCCAGCCCTGGAGGGATTGTGATAACAAATATTTTCACTTAGTAAATCAAGCTGTACACACAAAACTGAGATATACCTCACAGTAACGAACAACACTAATCATTTTTAAATAGCTTGCCCTGTGCCATTTTTTAAATCTACTGTATATATCATAATTGATGGCCTCATATCTTGTAACTTGTTTAATGTGTCCCTTCTGATTGTTCTAATGCTTAGACATTGAGTGATGCTTGAAGCTAAATGAATCGGATCCTTACTCTGTGCGCTGCTTGCTATGCTGTCCTTGCAGTAATAGAGAACAGTAAACCGCAGCTTTGGAAACAGTCCCTTATGGTTTTTAGGTGACCCTGTCAAATAATCCCATTCATAAATCTGTTAGACTCCATCTTCAAACCAGTTAAGTTTCTTATTCTACCTCTTGTTCTTTATTCATCTCTTTTGTTAGTAAGTTGGGGCTGTTCAGCCTGGAGAAGAGAAGGCTGCGTGGAGATCTCATAGCAGCCTTCCAGTATCTGAAGGGGGCCTATAAGGATGCTGGGGAGGGACTTTTCATCAGGGACTGTAGTGACAGGACAAGGGGTAATGGGTTAAAACTTAAACAGCAGAAGTTTAGATTGGATATAAGGAGGAAATTCTTTCCTGTGAGGGTGGTGAGGCACTGGAATGGGTTGGCCAGGGAGGTTGTGAGTGCTCCATCCCTGGCAGTGTTCTAGGCCAGGTTGGACAGAGCCTTGGGTGAGATGGTTTAATGTGAGGTGTCCCTGCCCATGGCAGTGGGTTGGAACTTGATGATCTTGAGGTCCTTTCCAACCCTAACTATTCTATGATTCTATGATTTGACGAACCAGGCTGCTCTGATAGTTACAACTTCACATCTCTCTCATATTTAGATGTATTTGTTCTTGTACTATGTTCACACATAGTTCATAATATCCATTATTGCCAAGTAATAGCAGCAAGCATTTTTTACCTTAATCATAAAGTTTATACTTAAAGATAGGAGCCATAAATTACATTCTGTAGCAAGGTGGCCCTGCTATGTGCCTTTAGAGCACACAAGGAAATATGTAACTGTTTAGGCAGAAAGATGGATAAAGAAAGTCTAAATTATTATCAGCTGCAGAGAGAAATTTGCTAAAGTATATGGCACTGAACATAATTACAGAATGCAAGAAGGTTTCTTGTAATTTTTGTTTCTAAATAGTGCGGTCTGATTATTTCCCATTTGCTAGCTCAAACATCAGCAAAGAAGTATGAACAGCTTCCTAAATTCTAGTGAAAACTTACACCTAAAGCCCTTGGCTGGGCTTTCTGAAGCATGTCTAACACTGTAGTCAGGCAAAATTCCCTCCTGAGCTATGAAATGCCAAAGTTTAAAGAGTACCATTTAGCTCCAACCACCTGTTTCAATTAATTCTCTTACATGTTTCATGCCTTGAAAGCCTTCTTCTTTCCCTTTAAGTTGCTCTGTCAAAGACCACAGATGTTTTATTTTCGCTGGAGCCCTACTATGCTTTCCATAATAGCAAGAAGTGAATTAAATAAATCTACAAAACCTAGCATACATGGGCATCCATCATCACTTACAAAACATGTAGCCATAGTTGTCAGATAAGAGAAACAATCCTAAATGACTTGGCAAGGCAACAACCTGCCTTGAGCTGCACTTGCTGGATATCACATTCAGTTACAAGCTTAAAGAAAGAAATACAGTCTCATAAATGGGGTACTAGACAGGGAACTGAACTGCTGGTTATAATCCTTGCTCTCCTGCTGGCCTGGCAGGCAGTATTTTGCCTTCCACTCATGTGAAATTTATGCTGAAATCTGTCTTTGCTTAATGTGCGGGGCATCACCTTTGTCAAGAGCCTTTCAGTATAATGCTGATATGGACAGTAATCTAACACCAAAAAAGACATACACAGTTTTTCACATTCTTGATAAAACTAAAGGCACTATGTTGAACACTGTGTAGCTAGCAACATACAGTGTAAAAGTAAGACAATATCTCACTGCAATGCAATGAAGGATCATCTCATATATTTTCAAAATCCTGTTAGCATTCATTTCCCAGCTACAGCTGTCATACAATGTGCAGGCATCCTGTTCCTGTCACCTAACCATCATACTCCCTGCACTGTAGGTTCTGTAACACATAACCTGTGCTCCTGTAAGGAAACCTGCAGTTCCTAGAATCCTGTCTTCAATACAGACTCTTAAATTTCTAAGCAAGAACAGAGAAAAAGAATTTCATTACTTTATAAGTAAAGATTAACAAGATCGTTTATCTGGCTTTGCCTTGTTTTGCAGGAGGTCCACAGTGGTACACTGAAGACCTGGTTCTCTTGTTCGTATTATCTACAGGATGCATTTGGATCACTCTTTGAGTTGTTTCTAAGAGGCTCTCAAATGACACCTAGAAGATGGCACCTTCAGCTCATCCAAATTTGATGTCCTCCTGTCCTTGGTTCAGCAGTAGCAGTCATTTTTCTCCTTCTTAGTAGCTGGTGCAGCACTGTGTTTTTGACTTTCAGTCTGGGAACAGCGCTGATAACACCGATGGTTTTAGTTACTGCTCAGTGATGTTTAGTCTGACCAAGGGCTTTCTGAGTTTCATGCTCTGCCAGGGAGGAGGAGAGGCCAGGAGGAAGCAGAGACAGGACACCTGACCCGAGCTAGCCAAAGAGGTATTCCATGCCACAGCACATCATGCCCAGTATATAAACAGGGGGCAGTTACCCGGAAGGGCTACATCACTGCTCAGGTGGGGCTGGGTATCGGTTGGCAGGTGGTGAGCAGTTGTATTCTCTCCCCTTACTTCCCTTATCATTATTATTACTGGTGGTTAGCAGCAGTGGTTTGTGTTATACCTTAGTTACTGGACTGCTCTTATCTCAACCTGTGGGAACCACATTCTTTCGATTCTCCTCCCCATCCCTCCGGGAGCGGAGGAGGAAGCAGTGGGGGGAGTGAGAGACAGACTGTGTGGCTGAGTTGTCGACTGGGCTTAAACCACGACACCCCCATAGACAACCTCTAGGCTATTTATCTAGGAGGGCTTTTCCATGGAGCATCCTGAATTGATCAATACCTGACAATGCTGCAAAGATTTATCTTTGCCACTATGCCCTTCTATCACAATACCTACACCAACACAACCACCTGACCTCTCCCAGAATTTCAGCTGGTATCTATGTCCTGCCTTCAGGACAAGAAGGCAAATGCCTTCAAAATGCTTATCCTTTTGCTCTATCAGAAAAAAAAAGCCAAAAGAAATCTCTTGCTTCTACCCTTATATAAGCAGCATGCATGAAATCCTAATTCCACCAGCGTCACCTAAAACCATCACCTATACGCCAAGATCTTTGTCTGGTTTTGCCTGCTTGAGTATATGTGACTGCTAAGTAGTGCCAGTTTACAGCTAGGAAGCAGGAAGGAGCTCAATTGCAGTTTGACCACTGTGGCCAGCATGCTGCAGAGGGGATAGGGTGAATGACGAAGTCTGGTGCCAGCCATGAACAATTTCATGTGTTCTGAGATGTGGAAGGCGAGTTTGTATCACTGCACTGATGCATGTGCAAATGTTATCATGCTTGGTTTTCACCTCCAGCAGGTGACCTTGGTCCCTGCTCTCCTGGGGCCCTGTGTACCATTCTGGATGTGCCAACAGTCAGAACAGTGAGTCTGATGTATTACAGTGTCTGGAAGGGAAGGTAATAAAAATCATTAAATGAATTTTCAATTTCAAGTAAAACAGTGGTTTTCTTTAGTCTAATAAAATTCAAAGTATTTCCATTGATTGTAAAATACTTCATAATACAGCATTCAAACTGCTGTAGAAAAGATAAAATTAGGCCTGTGACATTGAGAAAGAAGTGTCTGCAGAACAGTGCTTCACAATGGCTCCAACCTGAATAGATTATCCCTATCCACAATGAAAAGATATATATGGGATAGCTTAGTTAGGACTTCAACATGTGTGTGTGTGTGCTAGTTTGGATTTTTCTTTATGCTGAGAGTTTTTATGGGACACTTCCGATATGTTGTGATTCTGTCCTGGGTTCAGCAGTAGCAGTAATTTTTCTCCTTCTTAGTAGCTGGTACAGTGCTGTGTTTTTGACTTTCGGCCTGGGAACAGCGCTGATAACACCGATGGTTTTAGTTGCAGCTCAGTAATGTTTACTCTGACCAAGGACTTTCTGAGTTTCATGCTCTGCAAGGGAGGAGGAGAGGCCGGGAGGAAGCAGAGACAGGACATCTGAGCCAAACTAGCCAAAGAGGTATTCCATACCACAGCACGTCATGCCCAGCATATAAACGGGGGGCGGTTACTTGGAAGGGCTAGATGACTGCTCAGGTGGGGCTGGGTATCGGTTGGCAGGTGGTGAGCGGTTGTATTCTTTTCCCTTGTTATTTCCCTTATTATTATTATTATTACTGGTGGCAGCAGCAGTGGTTTGTGTTATACCTTAGTTACTGGACTGTTCTTATCTCAACCCATGGGAGTTACATTCTTTCAATTCTCCTCTCCAGGAGAGGAAGGGGAGGGAGTGAGCAAGTGGCTGCATGGCCCTGGGTCACCGGCTGGGCTTAAACCATGACAGATTCAAAGTCTTTTTCGATTCCAGAAACAGCGTTGGTTTTTTTTAAAATGCTTACATGTAAGTAACAAAATAATGGCTTTACTCGGTTTCAGGAATGCATACATTAAGTATTACAAATTCATTTTTATTGCGGAGAGAAAAAAAAACAACTGTGGAAACTCCAAATCTGTTTCCACTATGATACAACTGTGCTAACACATGGCTTTCATATCAGGTCTTGGAGAAAAAGACCTTTTTTTAGGATGGTTTCTGTCTCTATGGGCAGAGTTGGAGCATAAGTGAAAGTACGGGAAAAAAACTGAGAAGGATTTCAAAATATGGATAGGAAAATATATAAAATGTGCCAAATGCTATTTTGCAAAAATGACAGGGATTAATCAAGTGTGATAAACCCCAAGACACTGATATTCTGCAACCAAAATTTTGGGTTCAAGTCCTGTGTGCACAAAAAACATTTCCTGGAACTGTTCATTGACACACCAAGGCTTTCATTATTCTTCTTGTCATCCTGGATCACGGTGCTGGAATTGTGCTCGATATATTTCTAAATTTTTAATTCAGCAGGATTTTTTTTTTTTTAATTCTTGGTCAAATGCAGCTGAAGTTCAAATAGAAAGAAGCTTTAGTGTTGATTTTTCTAGGAACAGATAGAGCAATGCCTCTTAACATCTTGATCCAAATTAGCAATCACAGGATAAAATCATTGAGTCTGAAAGCCTTTTTGCTTTAGATTGAAGCTGAGCATTAGATCTACACAAGCATTATTAACATTTCCTTCTACTGTTAAAATCTGGGGGCTGTTGGAGGAGGTTTCAGCCTTATTTGAATTTGTAAAGCTCTAGGAAAGCAGTTTGCACATGCCAAAAAATACTTCCTTCAAGATATGCTCAGACCCCAGTGAAGTAATGTGATTTGCCTAGAAAATATTAATGGCACATCCAAAGATTTAGATCAAGACTTAGCTCTTTGTGTTGAAAATAGGCTGAAGATGTAAAGAGGCTGGTTTAATGACTCCTAATATGACTTTGGAAGTTAGCAAATAAAGAAGATCAAGGAAATAAACCTTTTTTTTCCTTTTTTTCCCCCCTTCTCCTCCATTTCAGGGAAATAGGTCATGCAACTCTAGGAGGAAACATCACAATGCTACAGGGACCACCACTGATATCACAAGACCAATTAGGACTACATTCTTTTCAACAAAATTATACACAGCTGTAAAGTTCAAGGCATACAACAAAAGTAAAAATAAGATGACTTCCTGGCATGCTTAAATGTAGATTTCAGTTACTCACTTTAAGCATCAGTCTTTATTTATCGCTTTTACACTAACTTTTTCACACACTTTTCTCTGGCTTTAGCCAACCATAACAGCAGCTGTCCTTGTAGAAATAGGCAGGTGGAACTTGATACAGTGAGAAACCAACAGGTACCCAAGGAAGTAATTCTAACTGTCTTTTGATGTATGTGTTTCTAACTACATTGCAATCTGGAGGTGGGTGCCTATCCTATGTAGATATCTCCAAATTAACATCAATCGCACTGTGTCTCCATGGTAGCAAGAACTTCCTGAGACATGTAGAATCCTGCAAGATGTGGGGTGTTTATGCTGGAAAGGATGTGCTTCCCGAGTTCTTCAGCTGTCAGATTAAAGCTCACTTGGAAATATCTGTGTAAGATGCTATCACACAAGTTTTGAGTGTATTTTGTTGTTGTTGGACATTATTGAAAAAGGGCTAGGTCACTTCTGAGATGATGATTCAAACCCTGACAGCTTGAAGAGGAAATTAAGTCTTAGGTGCTTGCCATCTGGGGAAAAATCTGAAGAGCTTTTATTATTTCTGACTTTCAAATATGCTCTCTCTGCCAAAACAGACACATATCTGTAGTACTGATTGATACCTAATTTATAAAGAGATCATTCTATTGTTCAGTGTTTTCCTGTAGATTCGTCTGCTCAATGTTAAGCATTGTTCTTCTGTTTATCTCATCAAATTTGTCTCATGGCAAGCTGATGTATCTAACCCCAAATCTGGGAGTTTACTTTGAAAACTCACATCAAAACGTAGATGCTACAGCACTTAGAAACACAGGCACCAAAGTTTTACTGTACTTAGCCCTCAGACCATAAAACGTCCCTGTACTGCTCATCCTCAAAGGCATAGAGAGGTATTTCATTGTATTTAGTGGCATTCTTCTCCTCTATTTAGAAGTCAGACAACATTAATTCATATCCTCGCCTCTAACCAGCTGTAAACTGACTAGAAAGAATGAGACTAGCTGTCGGAAAAATTTTCCAGGATGAGGTCAATATAGGTATTTCACATGTCATTCTCTTATCCTTACCACAGATGTCTATATAAATGAGTTCCTGGCATTCCCCTACTTACCTGTTACACAGCATTACAGATTTGAAAGATTACACTTTCTCTGGGCTCCGAGATTCCCTCTTGAATCCAGACACTCAACACTGTGTTCATCACACTTGGACTTTGTTCCACTTTTAGTAGCAGCGTGAAGTCAGTCACATTTAAATCAGATGAAAATCTGAATTTTTCATATTAATTAAAGTTCAATAGACTCCTTATAAAGAATAGATGAAAGGAGCAGCAGTGACATGGGAGTCATGTAGGCCGGATTTTCTGCAGATTAGCTAAAGCTGGTATGAACTTCCTCCCTGGCTTTCTCTAATGTTTCCCCATTTTTTGAAGAGATTGACAAATAAGGTTTTGCATAATAGCACAGGAGCAATTTCCCAATCATTTCCATATTGTAAAGAAGAGACAGGAGTTGAAATAATAAAAAAAAAAAAAAAAAAACAACAAAACCCCAGGGCTGTCTCTCCAAAGTGATGTTTCCTGAAATGCCGTTAAATGCAAAGGAGCCAAATTAATCTCCACTATGATTCTCCCAGTCACAATGTGCTACAACAGTGATGAATCTGGCTTCAGTGTGGAGACCCTCACTTCTTTCATGTGTACTTGTCAATACGTTAACAGTCACAATCATGCTTAAGCCTGAGTGCATTACAATGACAATAATTAACAAGGCAGGCTACAATTGTACAAATTTAGGAATCCCGCCCATTAACATGAATTTCACAGAGGGAAATATAAGCATAATGTGTGAAACACAACCCCCAAACTTACTTAATTTTCAATATAACTCCTTTGAAAAATGGCATAGATGTAACAAGGCTGGTAGCTGTTCAGTGAGTGTTACATTAAAAGAAAATACAGAGAGAAATGGTATGCAGATGGGGATATAATTTATCCACAGCTGAAACAAGGATAATTCATATCGACAGAGCAAAAACTTACCTTAACCCCCCACAGTCCAACTTACTACTTCCAAGACCCCCCCTCTAAAACTGTTAAACCTTATCCTCAAAGATTTCTAAAAGTGGATCCTATGTTATTAAATATACAGGTCAGCAACAAGTGCTATTGCATCCATTATGGCCCCTTAAGTGAATGGAACTTGTCAGTGCAGGTATCTCTGCCATTAAACTTACCTCTCACTATTCCTAAATACAGCCTCTACAAGGTGGTTTCATGGGTGAACCCTCACCTCTCCAAAACAAGAGGAAAGCTGGGACTGGCATCCTGAGAACCAGATTAAACCAGTATTAAACAGTATAGATGCTGAAGTTCCGACAAACAAATTAAGCTTGGCAACAAGTGATTTTTGTAAACTAGAACAGCCATTAAGATCATCTTTGCTGGCACTAGGAACTAGTCAATGGCTCTTATTGCCTAAATGGGATAGAATTAATGAGAAGGACTACCAACTACTTGTAGATGTACACAGCATTACCCAGAATTTTCTCTGTTTCTCTAGCTTTTAGCTTTTACCAAACTCAGTTATGGGTGTAATCCATTACAGTGGCAATTATACAAGAAGGCAATGAGGGCACCTTGACCACTGAGATTAGAAAGGTAATCTGGGAAAATGGAATTCAATTTGAAAAAGATTTCCAATCTTGGTGGTATCTAGTCAACTTCACTTACGATTGCACCAGCGGTAAAGCCACAGCTTTTAACTGCATGCAGTGCTTCAGTATCCACCATACACCAAATCATTGCACTGGGATTAAATCACTATGGGACTATACTATCCATTAGAACACAGGCTATGGGCCTAACAAAATGGGAACAAATGGCAGACTGTCGATGTTGACATATGTGTTGTACAGAAACAATGAGGATTTATTTGGGAAAGTGATGCCATAAAGGCCCAAGACATTTGTCTTGACAAAATGTTTGTCAGTTTGAAATACATCCCAATGGAACCCCAAAAACCGTACTTGTGTTTGTTAGAAATGGATGCTTGCATGAGAATCCTTTATTTATAGGTCACACCACTGTAGTTTTACACAATCACTCAAATATCTCTATTTGCAGTTTTACCAAAATTATGGGATGCCAATTTAACTATTCAGCTGCTGTCACAACCCACCGATGGCTGCAATCTGACTACACATTGTCTCAGCCTTTATTGTCTACCCCCATTGGAATGAATCTCACATTGGTTAAGAAAACTTCTGAAATATGGTGACCTGTGTCAACTGCTAAAATGAGTTAAAAACAATGGATGAAGAGCCCTGATTACTATCTGCTATGATGCAGATGAGCTACTCCACATCCTCGAAACAGCAAAGAAAGACGGGGACATCACTGGAGGGAAACTATCCTTGGATGGTCACCAACAGCAAGTGAAGCTTGAATTTGACGTTACATCTAATTGTAGTCTTGTTAATCTTTGTAATGTTGTGCTTATTGTTAAGCCTTTGTGTATATACAAAGTTATGGTGCTTATAATAGCTGTGAGTGAATATGTTGAAGTACCAGCAAATCTGATATACTAAATTATATACCAGCCTATTAAAAAAGTGACATCTTTACCACCCTATATTTATGACACAGAGATGAAAGATGACCATACTCACCACTCTCTGATGTAAAGTGCATTGACTGTAGTCATGAGGTGGAGAGTGTGACAGATGCACTCCTGCTGTTTTAACTAACCAAACTTTGGTCCAGTCAGATGCTCAGCAGGTAGGCCTAATCAAAATTACTCCTATTGTGTAAGGCTATCAGTGAGAACACAGCACCAAATCTAAGAAAACATTTTGGCTGGAGGCTGGTCTGATAAGCATCTGAAACTACATTAATCTGACTACAGATCAACCTCTTTACATTATAAATATCTGCAGCCATCAGGGTACATTGAGCTCTCCCTCCAGAGCAGCTGGCTATGTAGCAGTGGTCTCCCCTTGAGTGGGGACACTCCTCAAGGTTACCCCTTGAGGCTGACAGATCCCTCACCTGAAGCCAGACATCGATGGGTTGGTAAGTGACACTTTCTGCATGCATGTAACATTTAAAATACCTAAAGCAAGCTTAAGCAATAATCTTTGGATTCCACACTAGCTGTGAGTGTAGAGGAAAGTAGAGTATTGACCCCCATTCCATCTGTACTTATTAAATATTTTACTTATCTAAATTTATTGATTAAAACTCAAACTAACTACTAGATCACATCTGTCTGAGTGATCTCTGACTCTTCTGTGACACCTACGGACCAAGACCAAGCTCTGGCAGTGGAGTGAAAAAAAGAGGACACACAACTATTTTTCCAGCACCTTCTAAGCTACACTGACTGCAAGTGCTGTAGCCCCATGCATTGACTCTTGCTCCATGGTGAAGAACTTGTCAAAATAGCATGCCACATTTGTCCTCAGTTTCCTGGAGTGTTCGGGAGAGACTTAGTTATAAATCCATAAATAGGGTAAAAAAAAAAAAAAAAGAAAAGGAGTTGTTTGCAAGACAGTAGTTTAAAAATGGAAAAATGTACAAGTGCTTTAATTTAGTTTAAGAAATGGGGAAACTAATAAATAGGCAAACAGGTGTATTAGCAACAGATTGCTCAGAGCAGCATTTATTTTAATACTTTCTATTTTAAACAAACCACTGTTATTACTTAAGGAGATTCTGCTTGTATGTTTCGCTACCTATTTTAATGAATACTTGTAAAACTATCTGTGAAATACTGATGCTATATTTTTCACAGACAGATCAATCAATGCTATTTCTAGTAACATTGCAGGGGGTGGCGGTTGTTTTTTACTCTAAGGTACCATTATAATGCTTGGCTTGAATTCACCTTGGATGACAGTCTCAAAAAGGGCAATCCAAGACAAGCATGCCCTTGAAACCTTTGACTCAGAGTTCACTTGCAGTCAGGGAGGCTGCAAGAGTGAGTATGAGAGATCTCTAGTATGAGAGATGCACTATAGAAATTCCTTCTGGCTTTCTCCTTTAAGAGAGGGGAGAGGTGGGATTTAGGATGCAAGCCTGTTCCCAGCGGGAGAAAAGATATGCATCATTATGTATGACATGGAGTATTTCTAACACACTTAAGAAAACATTTCCATTTTTGAGGAGGAGAACCATTGCTCGTCTTGCTAACAGAGACTGTGAATAGTGAACTTACTCTCTCTTCAGATAGGCCCTCAGAGGACAGCAACTCAGCACCTAACATCCTTGGGACACTTAGAAGCCTCACAAGGTTCCTTTAGCAGTAAGCACAGTTTCCTCAACTATCCAGAATGCTTACAGATAGCAACCATGGAGACTGAAGTTTCGGCTATTAGAGAACTGATCTACTCCAGGTAGCTTCATGGGCAGCTGCATCCCCAGAGCCCTCTATCCCCACCCAGGGAAGAGCTCTCCCGGCCAGGGCAGGGCCACCCTGCATTCCCAGCAGGAGATGAGTCCCAAGTCCCCTACCTCTTGCTTTCCCCTGGTTTGAGGGAACGAGGCATTTTCTCAGGGAAGCGGGGGAGTCAGTGGCGGCATGGGTGGGATGCGCACGATGGGCCTGCGGAAGCCAAGAGCCACCGGTGGGTGACAGGGGACAAACGATCCAGCCCGCCTCAGGGCAGTGCCCCAAAATCCATGGGCTTGTACCCCATGGCACCCCCCTGCCCACTGCCCTCAAAGAGGGGTCCCCATCCCCCCACTCGTGGGCAGAGCATTGGAGGGGTCTCAGCAGGGTCAAACCCCCCAGACAGACTCCCTGAACCCTGTGCCTGTCAGACGGAGCTCTCAGCATCCCTCTCCCCCCGCCCCACCCATGCAGCCCCCCGATGCTCCGGGGACGGGTGCTACTTACGAGCCAGGCGCCCTCACGCTGAGCTGCCGGTCACAGGACAGGCACTGGGAATTGGCACTGGAAAGCTGCCTGGGCAGGGGGGGAAAGGGCTGGGTGAGCTGGGAAACGTGGGTTTCAACCCGGTTTATACCCAGCACCCAAGCAAGGTCCCAGCCCGCTGGCTGGTTACACAAGAATGGCGGGAGGATGAGGGAGAGCAGTTGGAGGTTGGCTCCAGAAACAACCACCACCAGTGGGAAGTACTGCCATGGGCACCCAGAGCACCATAGGAACCGGGGGTGCTGGCAAGGACAAAGTGGCAACGGGGCGAGCGCTGTCCCTGAAGCCATCACTGTCCCCATCCCACTCACGTCTTAATGCCAGCCGCATTGTCAGCCTCTCTCGGCGGTGCCTTCTCCTTGAGCGGCTTCAGGCTGCTCTTCCACTGCTCCTGCAGCTTCTGCCGGAAAGGCCACAGCTCCTTGCGGTCCAGCTGCAGGCAGACACACTCCCCTCAGCCAGCGGCCCCGGCCTCCGGCACTGCGGCCCCCAGAGAAAAGGCAGCAGCAGGAATCCTCAGAGGGATACAGCCCCTTGGGCCACCAAGCCCCAGAGGTGCCAGTCTGGCACGGTGGGCTTGGGCCACCCCTCACCTTGGAGGCCATCTCTTCCCGCAGCTGCATCCGGACTTGCAGCAGCTCCTGCTCCTGGACCGTCAAGCGGCTCAGCACCTCCTGGTCCTGCTGCAGGGAGGAAGACGACAGGGTAGTGCCATGCAAGGGGGGTGGCTGTGCCCCGGGGACAGACCCAGCTTCATGGGCAAGTGACCACGGGCTGTCCGTGCCAGCAGGACATCTGCAGCACGGCTTCAATTTCCCTCCATGCTGCTAACTCGCACAACCCAATGTGGGGGGAGCCCCATTAAACAGAAGCACAACCAGCCTGGGGGCAGGGGAGGTCCCAGCAGCCTCCTCCCAAGCCCCCCATGCCACCATCTCCTTACCTGCCTCCTCTGCCTCTCCACCTTGCCCTCCTCCTGCCTCGACAGGAGGGAGTCCACCTGCTCTTGCAGCTTCTCAAAGCGCTGCAGGAGATTCCCCTCCGGCGCGCTGGGGTCCCTGCACATGGGGCACGCTGCCTGCCCCTCTGCCTGCTCCTGCCCTGCGCTACTCATGGCTGCCCTCAGCTCTTCCACCTGCACGAAGGGGAGGAGGAAGCACCTCTGAGATGGGATGGACGCAGACAACAACCCAGGGTGCTGCGGAGGCTCCATGGCCACAGCCAGCCAGGGGAGGTGGCCATGAACCCCACCAGGACCACCCACCCCACTGAGCCACTGGGTGCTCCTGCAGCTGCTGGGATGTGCTGACCCACTGCTCCAGCGTGGCCCTGGTCAGCTCCTGCTGCTCTGCCTGCTCCATCAGCTCCTTATTCAGCTCCTGGAGCATGGACGTGAGGTCTAGGGCTGTGGAGCCCAGGGGACTCGGGAGAGCCCCTGCCTCAGAGCTTCTGCTCTCCACACGCTGGGCCCGGGCCCTGACCCCCAGGGCAGGCTGCCCCCAGGCTGGGACAGGCAGGTCCCCGAGGCGCAGGAGCCCCAGCACGGCCCGCAGCAGGCTGTGCAGCTCTGTGACATTCACACATCCCCCGTCAGACGTGCTGATGGCAGCGTCCAGCAGCTGGAATAGGCTGAGCGGTGCCATCGCTGCTGCGGTTCCATAAATCGCCGCTCTGTTTCCATCCGCAGCCTTTGCCTTTCCTTGCAGCTTCCTTCCTCTTTGTCCAAACAAAACGCGCTGGCAGTGCAAACACAAAGCCCAGAGTGGCAAGATTTGATTTACGCCTCTGAGATTACCCGAGGTGACTCCTACTTTATGCTGCTACCCCTCTATACGTAATGCCTATTTTATATTACTTGGCCAAATCACAGCATACAAATACAAAAGCTGTCCTTTTCCAAACCCCTTTCCTTATGGATAGACCTTGGATTCAAGCAGCCCGTCTTCATTCATTCTCATGACCTTGGCACGGCAATCCAGCAGGAACTTCAGGCTTCTTTCGTAACCCTCTGGGAAGACCTGCTGCACTTGCAGCACCTTTCCTGCAGAGCAGGATGCTGTCCTGGGAGCACAAAGGAAAACAATCAGTACAGCAGGGAATAGGAGGGAAGGATGCACTTGATGCGATTCAGTCGTGATGATCTTAGATCTTAGTTGTTTGACGTGGTTGGAGGAGTCAACAGAGGATGAGGACCAGAGGTAATTGTTTTCTTACTTCTCAGCAGCGATGGCTGAGTTACAGTCATGCTCTGCAGGTTACTCAAGCCTAAAGTGGCTGTTAACACTAGAGAATCGACAGTGTGAAGATGAGCTCATGCTGAACTAGCCATGGGCTAGATGCAGATTTGGGGTGCTTAAGAAGTGAAGTCAAAAGCTCTTTGTGCAGGTGACTCTCTCTGAGTCAGACCTCCTGCTAGACCGAGAGCTAGTGCATGGGTGCAATGGAGCAAGTCAGAAGGCACCATTATGCCTGCTCTGGGCTTACTCTTCCCCTTGTGATGTGGCCTTACCCCTTAACACTCCCCTTTCAACCCAAGTAGATGACCTCAGAGAGCTGAGTACGACCCAAAAGGACCAGTGACTCTTCCTTTGTGGCTTGGTTTTCTGCTTTATGGCACTTATGGAAATACCACTTTATGGCACATGGCCATTGGCAATAGGATACATGAGAAAATCCTAAATTTCAATGTTATGGATGCAGAACTCAATGCTTGTTTCCACTATAACTTGCTATATAGATATATCTGTGTCCATACTAAGCAAGTAGGAACGTCTGAAATGGGTATTTCCAGGAGTATGTCAGCAAGATGCAGTGAGTCACGAGCTGTGGTGAGCTCAACTCAGCATTTCCTTTGTTCTGTGTGCTTCTGCACCAACATGGCTTTGTGTTCTATATGGGCATCAGTCATCTTTCCAAGTAGGGAGCAGGGAGGGCTGATGGGTCTGCAGGTCTAACTGGAGCAGGGTGAGACAATGAACCACAACAACGGGCAAATTCTTCAGTGATGAACAAAGATCTTCCTCACACAGAAGCAGGCAGGAACCCATCAAGGAGATGCAGAAACCTGCATGCAGCCAGGTCAGACCTCACCTCAGCTGCCTTTCCTAGGACAAAGGCATTGCCATAGAACACAAAATTCACTTTAAGGATCCGCTGCCAGGACCCATCTCTCAATGGGGGATACTTGCCAGGCCAGAGAAAGTAGCTGATGATGTTAGAGAAGCCTTGTGTCAAGGCAAGCTGCAGCAGCAGTCAACCTGCAGTCCACCAGATGGGTCTAACCAGAGGCTGTTTCACTCTTGAAAAGCAAAAGCAGAAGTATCTGCTGACACCTGCCAGGAAACCAGCCCAGCAGAACAGCTTTATGCAAGGTGCATTTAAAATCGAGACTGGCTGATAAGAGCAGATCCCATTAGTAATAAATCTTTGGAGGCTGTTTAGGTGTTTCTGCATGTTTGATTTCCCACCTACAACTCTTTTTTCTTCCTTTGACTCCTTTATCTGCAAAAACTGTTTAAAGACAGAGTCTTCTCTGGAAAGCGACTTTCTACAAGGGCCTGTAAGGACAGGACAAGGAGTAATGGCTTTAAGCTGAAAAGGGGGAGATTCAGATTGGATATAAGGAAGAAGTTCTTCTCTGTGAGGGTGCTGAGGCGCTGGCACAGGGTGCCCAGAGAAGCTGTGGCTGCCCCATCCTTGGCAGTGTTCAGAGCAAGGTTGGACGGGGCTTGGAGCAACCTGCTTTAGTGGAAGGTGTCCCAGCACCCAAAGGCAGTGAGGGAGAAGGAGTCAGAGTGGAGTCATGTCCAACTTCAAACTTCAAAAGGCAAGTAGATATGAAACCAAGGGCCAGATGTAAAAGACCTGGACAGTTACTCAAAATAAGACTAAAATAGAGGTCAATGCAGTTAAGGCTGGATAAATAAGAAGGTAGAAATTATCAGGTCTACAGCTTGGTTTCTATGTCCTGGTACTTGTTTCTGAGTCAGTGTCATGGTTTGAACCCAGCCACGCAGCTCATTCTCTCACTCCCCCCGCTTCTTTCCCTCCCTCTACTCTTGGAGGGATGGAGAGGAGAATCGAAAGGAATGCAACTCCCATGGGTTGAGATAAGAACAGTTTAGTAACTAAGGTATAACACAAATCACTACTGCTACCACCAATAATAATAATGATAGAGGAAATAACAAGAGGAAAGAATACAACACCTCAACACCAGCCGACCGATAACTTGACCCACTCCCCCCAGCCGAGCACCGACCAATACCTTCTCCAACCCCGCAGTGAACTAGCCCTTCATGGTAACTCTCCGTTACATCCTGGGCATGATGTGCTGTGGTATGGAATACCTCTTTGGCTAGTTTGGGTCAGGTGTCCTGTCTCTGCTTCCTCCCAGCCTCCCCTCATTCCCGGCAGAGCATGAGGCTCAGAAAGTCCTTGGTCAGACTAAAACATTCATGTTATCAGCTCTGTTCCCAGGCCAAAAGTCAAAACACAGTGCTGCACCAGCAACTAAGAGGAGAAAAATGACTGTTACAGCTGAACCCAGGACAGTCAGCCACAGAGCTACATCACAGAAATCAGCACAAAATCAGCCGATTTTTTCGGTGGTCACAAAAGTTTCTGGTAAATGCAGAGCTGTTGCCATCATTTACAGGATCCTGGGAGGTGAGGTACAAGAAACACAGCACTGAGCACATGGTGCTTACTTCTGGTACCACCCTCACACTTAATTCCTGGGTATAGAATCATAGAATCATGGAATAGTTTGGATTGGAAGGGCCCTACAAAGCTCATCTAGTCAAACCCACCTGCAATAAGGAGGGACAACTAGATCAGGTTATCCATGGATATTCCCTGTGGATGCTTTATTTGGAAAGCACGTTGGGTTGGCCCACACTTGCCATTAAAAATCCATGCATTTATTTAATATAAACCTTTCAAAACATAATTCTTCTGCAGTCTTAAATCAGGTAACACCCCTTGTTATTGCAACCTAGGGCAACTGCTCAGCCAGATTATTTATAGAATAGTTGAATAGTTAGGGTTGGAAATGACCTTCAGATCATCAAGTTCAAACCCCCCTGCTGTGGGTGAGGACACCTCACACTAAACCATGCCTCTCAAGGCTCTGTCGAACCTGGCCTTGAACACTGCCAGGGATGGAGCATTCACAGCTTTCCTGGGCAACCCATTCCAGTGCCTCACAACCCTAACAGGAAAGGACTTCCTCCTTCTATCCAATGTAAACTTCTGCTGTTTAAGTTTTAACCCATTACCCCTTGTCCTGTCACTACAGTTCCTAATGAAGAGTCCATCCCCAGCATCCCTATAGGCCCCCTTCAGATACTGGAAGGCTGCTATGAGATCTCCACGCAGCCTTCTCTTCTCCAGGCTGAACAGACCCAACTTCCTCAGCCTATCTTCATACAGGAGGTGCTCCAGTCCCCTGATCATCCTCGTGGCCTCCTCTGGACTTGTTCCAACAGTTACATGTCCTTTTTATGTTGAGGACACCAGAACTGCACACAATGCTCCAGGTGAGGTCTCACAAGAGCAGAGGAGAGGGGCAGGATCACCTCCTTCGACCTGCTGGTCACGCTCCTTTTGATGCAGCCCAGGATACGGTTGCTTTCTGGGCTGCGAGCGCACACTGCAGCCGGCTCATGTTCAGTTTCTCATCGACCAACACCCCCAAGTCCTTCTCTGCAGGGCTGCTCTGAATCTCTTCTCTGCCCAACCTGTAGCTGTGCCTGGGATTGCTCCAACCCAGGTGTAGGACCTTGCAGTTGTTATGGTTGAACTTCATAAGGTTGGCATCAGCCCACCTCACAAGCGTGTCAAGGTCCCTCTGGATGGCATCCCTTCCCTCCAGCGTATCAACCAAACCACACAGCTTGGTGCCATCGGCAAACTTGCTGAGGGCGCACTCAATCCCACTGTCCATGTCAGCGACAAAGATGTCAAATAAGACCGGTCCCAACACCGATCCCTGAGGGACACCACTCATTACTGGTCTCCAGCCGGACACTGAGCCATTGATCACAACTCTGCATGCGGCCATCTAGCCAGTTCTTTATCCACCGAGTGGTCCATCCATCAAATTGATATCTCTCCAATTCAGAGACAAGGATATTGTGTGGGACAGTGTCAAATGCTTTGCACAAGTCCAGGTAGATGACATCAAGTGCTCTACCCCTGTCCATATGTTCTGTAGCCTCATCATAGAAGGCCACCAGATTGGTCTGGCAGGATTTCCCTTTAGTGAAGCCATGCTGGCTGTCACCAAGCCCCTTGTTGTTTTTCATGTGCCTTAGCATGCCATCCAGGAGAATGTGCTCCAAGATTTTACCCAGCACAGAGGTGAGGCTGACTGGTCTGTAATTCCCTGGGTCTTCCATTTTCCCCTTCTTGAAAATGGGGATTATATTTCCCTTTTTCCAGTCATCAGGAACTTCACCTGACTGCCATGAGGTAGTTATGAGACCAAGAGGTCTCTGGAAGGCTGGAGGGTAACCTTCAGCAGGAGCAACAAGCCTCCAGAACATGGTGTTCTGGTCCAGACCTGTATATAATCCACTGTGCCTGGGACTTGTCTCTGACATAAGGGAAAGACATGTACACCCTTGGTCCTGGTGTGTGGGCATCTCCACACTTCCCAGAATGGAAGAGCTGGGCCTCCCACTAATGTGGGATTATACACACATCCACAGGGCACAGGATCACTGTGCAGAATTGTGAGAAATGTTGGGAATTCATAGCAGATCCAGGCAGTAGCTCTCTCAAATATGTGATCTTCAGAATTTCTTGAAATGGTACATTATGGTGCACCATAGTTCAACTGCTCCTTACATGCCTTATTCTTCTGTCAGAGAAAGCAAGACATCGCCATGCGTAACTGAAGGGCAATATAACACGTACCATTGGGCATTTACTTACTCTGCCTCCTGGAGGAAGACCCAGAACCTCAAGAAACATTGGACAACTCCCTTCTAATTTATGTTAAAAGTGAGAAAATTCTCTTCCAATTCTTTCCCCTATCCCACCAGGGGGGAGTGAGAGAAGGGCTGTATGGGACTGATTTGCCAGATGGGGGTTAAACCACAACGAAAACTTAGACAATATTCATTTTTCAGCCAGAAAGAGGATTACTGCTTGGAATGGGATACTGCTTGGAATAGTTGGGGCCGTTCAGCCTGGAGAAGAGAAAGCTGCGTGGGGACCTAATTGCAGCCTTCCAGTATCTGAAGGGGGCCTATAGGGATGCTGGGGAGGGACTCTTCGTCAGGGACTGTAGTGACAGGACGAGGAGTAAAGGGTTAAAACTGAAACAGGGGAAGTTTAGATTGGATATAAGGAGGAAATTATTTCCTGTTAGGGTGGGGAGACACTGGAATCAGTTGCCCAGGAAGGTTGTCAGTGCTCCATCCCTGGCGGTGTTCAAGGGCAGGCTGGATGAATCCTTGTGTGGGATGGTTTAGTGTGAGGTGTCCCTGCCCATGGCAGGGGGGTTGGAACTAGATAATCTTGAGGTCGTTTCCAACCCTAACTATTCTATGATTCTGTGATTCTTTTAAAGAGCCAAAGCCAAAGGTACGCTAGGGAGCCATGCAAAGAGAAAGTCTACTGACTATATCTTATTAAGGTTGGGGGGGGGGGTATTTTTTCCTACCATTGTTTATAATAGATATTCTAAGGTTGAAGAAACAACTTTTTATTGTCGCTCACATTGAGAGCTGTCTAGAGGATTCTAAATGATGGGTAATGAAAAACAAAGTTGAAAGTTGCTGG
The DNA here is from genome assembly GCF_037157495.1 of Lathamus discolor. Classification (NCBI taxonomy): domain Eukaryota; kingdom Metazoa; phylum Chordata; class Aves; order Psittaciformes; family Psittacidae; genus Lathamus; species Lathamus discolor. The sequence goes on from NC_088884.1 coordinate 2,131,968, forward strand.
GAGGTATCTAGCAGGTACTGTAGGAGTCAGGTCAGGCCTTAATGTCTTCATTTTGGTTCAGGGGAAAGAAATAAACAGAATACTAATGAAAGTTGCAGATGGTACTAAGATCAGTAAAGGTTATCAGCCCAAGTGATATAAGGCAGGAGGACCAGAACAGGTTAGAAATTTGGGCTTAAAGCAAAATTATGTTTAGGTTGGAAAATTGCAAGCTAATCCCACAAGAGAAAAAATAATTAATGTGGAGTAGCAAACGGAGGAAGGTAAAAAGAGCCTGAGATGCAGGGTTATTGAGAGCAATCTGGAGTGAAAGAAAACTTTTAAGTTAGAGATAAATTTGCAGTGTGAAGCAGAAAGGGAAAATACTGTTGACTTAAAGACTTAGGCAAAATTCACGTGTCACAAACCAAGATGAAATGTTGTAGCTCTGTGTGTGCCAATGTCTGGCAGAACATCTCTAAATGGAAACATCTCAGTACCAGGGGGCAAAGTACAAGGAGTGAAGTCGTTTTTTTCTTCTCTTCAGAGATAATTGTTTTCTAAGGACACGATAAAGAAGTTCTTGAATAAGTCATGAAAAGCAGGCTTGAATAGGTTATGTGAAAGTGGGCATGACCCTCCAGAAATAAATATTTTCTTTTTTCTACTAATATTTTCATTGCAGTTGGCCAAAGAGAATGAGATGAATTTAAAGGTCTAGTACCCAGTGCAGCAACCACACTTTGAGAAGACATAAGTGTTAGCACTTCAGGCTTTGAAGGAACATGGGGGCAATTTTGGAGCTGCACAATAACAAACTTTGGTAAAATTGGAAAGTAAGCTAGAAAATGCAGCAGATCTGCCACATTTGTAACTTCTGCTACTTCCGACTAACTTAAGCTTTCCCACTGGATAAAACTTGGTTTCTAGGAAAACATGCTTCAAACTCATCCAGTCTCCTGAAGGGGATTGCTTCAGTGTTTTCATGTAAGATAGAGATTGGTTTTGTTCAGGTCACGTTAGTCTAAGTAATATGACAGATCACTAGATATTACTGAAGGGAGCCTATAAGGATGCTGGGGAGGGACTCTTCATTAGGAACTGCAGTGATAGGACAAGGGGTAACAAATTAAACAGGGAAAGTTTAGATTGGATATAAGGGAGAAGTTTTTTACTGTAAGGGTGGTGAGGCACTGGAATGGGTTGCCCAGGGAGGTTGTTTGAGCTCCACCCCTGTCAGTGTTCAAGGCCAGGTTGGGCAGAGCCTTGTGTGGGATGGTTTAGTGTGAGGTGTCCCTGCCCATGGCAGGGGGGCTGGAAGTGGATGATCTTAAGGTCCTGTCCAACCCTAACTACTCTGTGATTCTGTGATTACTAAGGATCAGCCTTAGCACTTGGTTATTTGCTGCTTCATCTGGCCAGCTATGGAAATAAAACCGCAGCAGTGTGTTCCAAAGGAATGGGCTAGGTATTCAGCGATCTGTTCTTTTTCCTGTCCCTGACTTTCTTTGTCTCTTTAGGGCAGTTATTTAATATCCTTTGGACTTTCCAAAGTTACATATTGATCATAGGGTAGTAGCACACGTTTCCAAAAGCTGCTGTCAAACGTATAGAATTTTGTGTATCAGAGAGAGATAATATATCATGAAATGCTATATATATATACCCACTGATATTGCGTTCTAGTTAACTATTATTTTGTTACGTTAAACTGCTGACATTTGTTTCCAAAAGGTCTTCATTCTGAATTGACAGATTTTTTTTATTAAAGATATTATAGTTCAGAATACTTTCCTCAGCAAATAGCAATCTTCAGATCGATCACATTTTAAGCCACCTAATTTATGTGTTGGGAGATTTTTTACCCTTTGACAAATCCAGCTTCTATCATTCCAGTGAGAGGTTCTTATTTTATGTACAGTACTTAAGAATGATTAATGAGTTTCATTGCCAAGGCCAAAGCTTTGATAAAATCTATCGTAAACACTGTAATAGCTAATAAAAAGTTCCATTGAATTATATAAAGTGAATTGAATTGAAACAAATATAGTTAAAAATAAAATAACTTGTTGTTTCATTATTTATAGGTGCAATGTAGAAATTCCTAATTTTGCACAGGCAACATAAAAATTTGCTATGCAGCAATAGTGCAATTATACCTGGAAATACCTGTCTTTAAGGTTATTGCTTGTTCTACTTCCTGGCAAATGGTTGTTTTACATTATGCAAGAGCAGTGGGGATTTCTGACATACAGGCATGAGGCAGACCGATTGCTGTTTCTCACACTTTTCCTCAGGAAAATCCAGGTCTGTTCCTGCCCCATTATACACCAAAGGGACCTGGGAAAGCAGTTAGGATGTGAGGATTAAAAGGAAAGGTTTTTCAGACAAACAGCAAGGTTTTGACACATGTTTTGATCCACTTGTGCCTCTCGAGTTCTATACAGGAGAACATCACAACACCACTGGAAGACAATTCTTCCACTGAGCTGTGCACGTAAGCCCGGGGAACGTGCCTGCGGCAGCAAGGCAGAGATGCACTGCAGCCTGTGCAGTGACAGCTAGGGTGCACTGATACATAAGTGCCTGGCAACTGCTCTAATTTATTGCAGTAGCTGTTATGGCTCTCTGTGAAGCCTAAAATAATCTATGAGCATTTCAAATTTTAATAGTATTCATGTTGTGGGCCTCTGTGTGACTGCAGCTATATGATAACATATGCCCCAATTGGATCTGCCCTTTGTGTATGAGATGACACGATTTGGGCATAGTTAGCCATGAGGGAGATGGAGATTACCCGTTTCCAGTGCAGGCAACGCTGGTTCTCCCAGTCTTTCATATACACCAGAGAGACAAATATTTTCCTTTTTAAGAGCATTTACACCCTCAGAGCTCAACAGATGGGGTGTTCTTGCCCTTCAAGGCAAAGCTCTGCTGTCAGAAGAGACACACAGAGGAGCTAGCAAGTAGCAGGCATAGAACTAGTTAGAGTTTAATGGGATTTGGTCGTTTATTTCATTTTCTTTCATTATAATTAACTCATATTTTCAATAGCACCAAGGACTTCAAGCTAGGAACACCATTAGGAGTCTGTACAGTTCCTAGCAAAGAAAAATGCTGTCTAAGAACATTACTGTTTATAGAAGCTGAGCACTTCAGAAAGTTAAGCTACAGTTAAGGTCACTAGCAATAGTCATTCCCTCCTCTGAAGTAAATGTTGTACAATGCTACATAATAATGTGTTCTTCATTATACAATTTCTCTTTACACATCCAGCCTATTTCCAGCGGTATATCTCCAGACTCCATGTCTGAACCAATCTCTCTGCCTGCTGCCAGCTTACTTCCAGCCAAGAAGTAAGGTGCAAAATCAACCTATTCCCCTCTCCAGCAGCATCTCAGTTTTAGTTCTCTTTCCAGGCATTTCCAGTCTCCTTTCTTTCTCTGTCCTCCTGAATATATGTTCAGATTTGCTCTCCTTACTTATTGCCTCCAATCCACTCTTGTTTCTCTTGTCTTCAGTTTCAGAACTTTTCTAACATCAGTTCAAGTGCTCAGTAATGGTCATATCTACACTAGTATGTAAACTGGGTTGCAACCTTCAGAGTAAGAAGCAATGCAGAAATCTGTTTCTAACCCTTCCTTCCTGAACTTTCTCCCCCCAAATTAGGATGGTATCATCCTGTCATTCCAGTCAGACTGCACTGTCCCCTAAACCTTGCAGGATATACCTTGTCCATCCTTGTTTTTTCACTAGCTTCTCCAGAATTGCTCTCATTTGTGTAATTTTCTTTATGCATGTTGGGGTTTTTTGCTGTCCCTGACATAAATGACACTCTTATGGACAAATTTCAGGTCCTGCTTGAATCCTGGCAGGAACATAATAGTTCCAGACCTCCTGAAAGAAAAGACAACTGCCATCTAAAGATGCTTTTCCCCTAGCCTGGCTCTCAGCAAGGACTGGCTTGATTTGGCTGACATTTTTCAGCAATCAAAAGCAGACCCCTAGCAGAGAAAACTTAATCCCCAAATTTAGTGTGATAAGAAGCTGTAAACAACTGAAATAGGGTTAAATAAAAAGAAACATAGTGAAACTTTGGCACGTGCTGCTCCTAGCCCTGCTGATAATACCTTTTCTACTGGTCTGATATTCCTTGATCCTCTTGTAAAGACTGCAAAAGTTAAGGAAGATTTTACAAGCAGGCTCAATAAATACCAAATCGTGCCTTTGTCTGTATATATACATACTTCTCACCTAGTAAATTTTAATCTCTAAGGCAAAAAAAAAAAAGGTGTTGGTTCAGGAGCTGCCAACTTGCCCTTTCTGAATTCATGATGGATCTCTCCCAGATCTACCCAGTAAGGTGTGAACACAGAAGTTAAATGTCAGGGTCAGCCTTGCATACACAGATGCCTTTGAGTGGGGCAGCCCAGAGAGCACCCTCCTATGGTACGTGTCAGGATTTACTGACCACATTTATTGGCAGCTGCCAAAGTAGTTGGAGTGCTCTGGCAGCAGAAGACACAGTTGGTCCCATCAAAGTGATCACATTCTTGGACATTAATTTAGAGTCTGAGAGGATGGAGTGATGCTTGCCAGGGGATAAACTTCATAATCCTAAAGGGTTAGTGACTCAGAAATTACAGGCTAGTAAAGGTGTGGTTACAGCAGCTGCAACTGCTTTGTTAACAGGTCACTTGAAACTTGGAGAAAAGCCTATTTAGGCAACATGTGGTCTCCAAACTGGCAACTTCTGTCAATGGCAAGAGCTATAGATAGACTAGCATTGTAAGGTACCAGCCTCTGAGCACTGGAGTCTCAGTAAATAACAGTAACTCGGTGCTAGCAGAAGAATGAGTTATTCATCAATGTGTATTCTGAAAATACACTCGAATACGTCTGGAAGGATTTCTTCTGGGGAGCATGTGCTGGAGGTATGTGGAGATACGTATCAGAAAAAAATGAAATATGTTCTTGTGATGACCTCCACTAAATACATAAGGCCTACTGCTGAGATCTGATTTATTGTGGCATTTCGTAAGCAGAAGACCCATCCAGTCTGCAGCAATGAGAAACGTCCAAATACTTCTCATGTATTTAAACCAATTAATGAGTTGTGCTCTGAGGCTGTTACAAAGAAGCTTTCATAGGAGTCAGTTACAAACACATGAACTTGATGTTGGTAAGGAGAATCTGATTATCTTCCCTCCTGTTTACAGCAGTATGGAAAACATCCACTTCAGAGTCAGAGCTGATATTGCAGCATTACAAAATTGCTGAGTAATTTTCTTTCTTTTCTTAGCTGCTTCCTGTTTTAACATCTGGAATTTTCCATCAACTCCCCAGTTGCCAGCAATAATCAATAACATACTACATCCAAGCACCAAAGCAAAACCCAAACCACATTATGAGTAGAGTTGTCAGCCTTATATCACCACACTATTTTTCCTGTGAAAAGAGTGGGAACTTATACACAGCATCTGTCTCTCTTTTTTGTCTTAGGGATTCACTTTCACCCCACAAGCTAGTCTTAAGGCACGAGCATTTAGAAGGCTAACACACATGGATGCATTAATTTATCAAAGCACCAAATTCCACAGAGACATTTTTCTTTAAGTTAGCCCCCTTTGACTGCAAGACAGCAGGATGTACCAAGGGGACAGCAACATAGGCATGAGAAGTGAATTCAACCACAGGCGAAGTGACGGGGAAGGACTAAGATGTGTAACTGTCATTTGTTAAATTCCATAAGCCACAGAGTTCTTTCTTCTTCAATGAGAAATTTTGGAAAGCAAAACTACACATTATAAGATTATGATCTTTCAATGGAAGCTGTAACAAGTTTTTTTAAGCTGGATAAAAATATGTCCACAAATCAAGTTATTGTTATCCACAAGGTAATCAGAACTTTATTTTTCCCTTTACCAAACAGTTTCTGTGGACAGGATTTTGCTTGGGGAAAGGGAAGTCTCCTGGTGGTGTTTTTTTGTTTTCAGCATAGGGTAATTAACATATTCAGGTCACCACATCAGATGTAGAAATCCTCCAACAGCACACTACTTCTAAAATAATGCACTGGATTCAAAGACTACACAGAACTGTACACAAAGTACTCCATTAACAGCAGGTGCCGTACGAAAAAAGCTCTCTTTAAAAGAGCTTTTAATTACTGTATATCTTTGTTTAGAAGCCACCTTCAACTATCTTTTCCTTGCGAGCTGCAGGGGAAAGCAATTAAATCTATGAGAAAACCACCCTTAATTTAAAGCTGCAGGAAGAAGCAATTAGTGTAACGTAAGTCTTAGCTTGTACATGAAGAAATACGGCACATGAAGTCACTGGAGGCTGGGTATTACTTGGACATAGTTAATACATGTTGTAAAACTTAAAATGTGTGACTACTGAAACTTGAAAGCCGTAGCTGGCTGGATGGCCTGTATTTGTTCCCACATCTCCCTCTAACAACAGAGTTGGATGCTTACACAAAATCCCATTTACATCTCTCAACTGTATAATTCACACCTTCTTTAAATTCCCTTTAATAGGTGAATGGTCTCAATATAGCTGAGTAAGCATCTTTGCTTTTAGGGGATAGGAAATTATAGGGTTTTATTTATTTGAAGTAAAGCCATTTAGATAGATCTGGCTATAAAGAAAGACTTCACAAGTGAAGGAAAAAGATCTTTCTGGTCTTCATTGGTATTTCCGAAGTTTACAAGTCTTGATTTTAATACTAGAACAAATATCATACTAGTTTAAGACCTCTTTTTCAACCCTTTTTCCATCACAGTATTGCAACGTCTATTCAGACATAGTACAAAAAGGGATTCTGAATGTTTGGTGTGTTTGTTTGTTTGTTTTAAAAAGGATTGAAAATGAAATAGTCTCACTGTTTTTAGGGATTACTCCTTGATGGTCAATGACATGAGAAAGAAAACAAAACAAAGACCAAAACAAACCAGTCAGTATGAACACTACTGAAGTTAAAGGCAAAAATGTTCCTAAAACAAGACTAGAAAATGTTTCACTCCATTGTATTTTGTAAATAATACAAAGGTTAATTAGATACTTTCTGTTACATTGTATAGTGAAATGCTTCCATTAATTACTGCTTCTTAAATTTAACTAATTCAGTAAAAATTGACTATAAAACCACAAAGTATTATCTTTCCCATAGTACTTAACTGCAGTCCAGTGCCTATGACCATTAATCAAAATTGGATTGTAACAGACACACCGAATGGTTAATAGTAAGATACAGCATCATTAGAACCCTAAAATGCATGAATTGTCGACCAACTTCAGTAGGACATTCAGGTGTTTAGACTCTGCTCTTCTAAACACCTCAATGCTTGTGCTTGTGTTTTCTAGTGTCCTACATTACAGGAGCAAAGGTTGTTATTAACAGCTTGCTTTACAATAGCACAAGGAAGATGTTTCTATAAATGTTTGACTTTCTTGGCTTTTGTGCATTTTTTTCAACAAATTAGCCAAATTGGCTTCTTGACTGTAGCTCCTTGCTAAACCAAGCTTTTTTAGGTTTTGTTATTTAGTGCACTACTGTATTCCATCAAAGGCAAAGTTCAATTATTTGTCTTTTGAAGGTCTGAGTGCCTTGTTTAAAATGCCAAGTGCATTAAAAACAGGACACCCTTGACTTTTGCAAGGAGATAGAGAAGGATAATAAGTTAGTTGGATTTAAAGGAATTTTGAAATTGAACATGTGTGTCTATGTGTGCATGAAGATATCAAAATAAGGATTAAATGCTATCAAATCAGCAAGAAAGCATTTTTGACCATTTACCATTTTTCTTCCTGAGAAGGAGCAAAAAGAAGGAAAGTCTTGTGGTTAAAACAAAGGACAGGGAGCCAGGAGACACTGAACTTGCATAAAAACCTATACTAAAACATTTTACTAGTATGAAAATAGGGCTTTAAAGCCATACAAGTGCAAATGAGAGCAAATTCTAGTGGAAAAAAAATGCTGCCTTTTTTTTTTTTTTTTTTTTTTTTTTTTTTTTGCTGTCATTACTTGTGGAATCTACTGATGCACCTCTTCCAAATCATATTCACTGTCCTTATATATTTGTATTTCCATTTTGAACATCACCATCTATGCAGTCTTTTTGCTCTGTACTGAGACTGGACCCAAAAGGAGTAGCAAAAATTCCTGTAGACAGAATAGTCTGTGGTAAACTTTGCAAAGAAATGGTTCTCAGCCATGCTGATTTAAACCTCATTTATGGAATGACTTCTACAGCCCATAGAAATGGGTTCAGGTGGTCACTTGTTAAAAGCATCTGGAGGCTTCAAAAGAGAAGAAAAGCAACTTAAACGTTGACTATGGTACCAATTTAACATGACTTTCTTTTCATGATCAGGAGCCTTAACAGGGCTGAAGGGCAGACCCTACATCTTGAGCCCTGTTGTGCAACTCTTGATGGCAGGACTCAACCTATAAGATCTACACCCATGAATAAAGGCTATAGAAGGGATGTATGCCTAGGAGCAACTAGCTTCTGTAGAGTTTATAAAAATCTATTTAGAAGCCAGTTGTCTATGGCAGGCATGTTCAGCAGGCGTCTCTCCCCATGTAAATGGCAAACTTCAAGTAAAACAGAGATTGATTTAATTAAGTTTAAACTTTTCAGCTTTTTATTTTATAGTTACATACATAAGTAGAGCAATAACTGAATACAAATGTTGCATATTTACTGTGGCATGATCCAAGCAATTACTACTAAAGTATTAAGGAATAACATCATTTCACTCTTTCAATTTTATTTCATAATTAGGTAGAAACCATATTTTGGTGAATAAATTTATAGTTAGAAGTTATAGATTATGCTTCTCTTTGTTTTGAAAGGATGATTTTAACCCTGTTGCTAAAAGCCTGTTAGCAACAATTAAAATAGCTATTAAAAAAAAAGCATTTACAGTTCTACTTGTTTTCTTGTTAGTTTTCATCAAATATTTCACACTCATATGATGGATGCAGCCTGCTAATAGTTACCAGCACAGACTTTCAAGAATGGTTTTAAACATCTGGTTAAAAACATTGCTTTTTATGTACTGTGACTGTTTCTACGTGAGTGCTGTGCCAGTTGTTCATTATGCCTCTGACTCCTGTTACTTTTTGTTCTCAAAAACGATTTGAAAAAGTTTAGAAGGGAAACTTAAAAGCAGAGCAAAACCAACACCGGCAACTTTTCAGAGTGCCAGAGTTTTAACTGCTTTCTGCTGAAATGCTCTCCTGACTTTCCATTCAAGCAAGCATTTTTGCACACAGTATAACAGGAAGGGCTGAGCGCGTGCCTGCAAAGCGCAGCATGGTAAACATCTGTGTATATTCCACATATACCACACTATTAAAATCAATCTGCTCAGGTCACTTCCCATTCTGAGGAGAGATATGAGAAACGCAGCCACCAGTTTCTGTCACGTGATGCGTCGTCTCAATTAAAAATAAATTCAATTTCACGCAAAGAACCCAACTTGAAAATCCCAGCAAACAACAACAGAACCTTTCCACTAATGATTTTCAGTCATCACAAGTGGAGAGAGACTCAGACAGCAGACAGCATGGTCCCAGCATGCTTTTTGCCTTTTTTTTTGTTTGCACAGTAGCTGTCAGTTGCAGCCCTGCAGGTAGTAGAACCCAGTGGGAAGAGGGGCGGGACAGAGCGATGCTGCCTGAACTGACAGCAAATTTAAATTACTGAGCGTTCTTTTTCTTTTGTTGATTTTTTTTTTCTTTCTTTGAGTGCCCTTTCTTTTCTTTTTCTTTTTCTTTTTTTTCTTTTTCCTTTTTTTTTTTTTTTTTGGTGTTTTTCTACTCTGCGACAAAGTGAAAAGATTCTCGCACACGCTAATTTAACAACCCTGCTTCGTCGTCTTCTTCCCCCCCCCCCCCCCCCCAACCCTGCTTCCAGGATAATTAAAAGAGAAACCTGTAAAGGCAACATTCCTTCAAGCAAGTTGGTGCTGCAACGTGCTGGTAAGATGAATTTAATTATATTTTTCCCCCTTTCCCCATCTTTTCTTTTCCTTTTTGGAGCTGAAAGCTTTTGTATATCTAACGCAGTCATAAGTGTGGTTCCCCTGCTGTGGAGGGTTAGGATGTAATGAAAAGGTGTAACTGCTTGATATGCGACCTTCTCCTATTACTTAAAATGGATAATAACAGCTTTCGCGTCTGTCCTCATGATGCTTTTATCTGCGAATTGACTATTTGCTCAACAGAAGCGGTGCTGTGATTGTCGCACTATGACAATGAGGACTTGATTGTTTTTTGGTTACTGTTCCATGCTCCTATCAGAAAAGATACTTGAGTTGGGGGTTTTGTGTGTGTGATTTTTTTTTCTCTCTGAACATTGCCTGAAGCACTGATATGATGGGGGTGGAGATGGGGGTGGAGGAGACGGTCTGGGGTGTCATTCTGCCTGTTCAGCTGTTTACTAGGTAGGGAAGTGCAACACTGAAACTTTGTAAAGAAATAAATATCTTTCGGCTCACATCAAGTGGGGTCAGTGTATACAGGATTTATTGTTTTCCAGTGCTGGGCAAAGTTCTTCCCTGTCCCTTGCATTGTTCTTCTGGAGAAAGGGGGGAAGGGATGTTCCACTTCATATCTTGTCATACTGTTGTAGTAGCTAATTGCAAGGAGCTGACAAACTTTGAGATGAAATACAAAGCGTCGCTTTTGTGAAGAACGAGTCCGATGCTGTGGATAGTTTCCTATGAATACAAGCCTGCCAGATACAGCCAGGTCTATATTACCATTTGTTGCAGTTCCTGCCTTACAAGTCCCCCTATTCCAATGTCTCCTTTATAGTCTTTTTCTGTCATTAATATATTACTAATGTATTATTTTATTGGTTTTTTTTTTTTTAAGAAAATTAGAGGTGTTTTTCTTTTCTCTTTGTGTTTACCCTTTTAAAACTTATCAGGTGAATTTTTTTCTCAGGCTTTCTGAATGTAGTTCTGCCAAGCTCTAAATGCAACAACACCTACTGAAATCAACAGGAAGGCTGAGCTTGTCCTGTATTTCAGAGGAAATTGCCGAGTACTAGCAGAACTGGATCTTATGATTATTGAACTCTTTATCTAGCTGCAATTAGTTGCTGTTGCACTTAAGACTGGATCATGTAGGCTTCTACTGAAGTATTTAGAATAAACACTGCTCTTACAGTTGGTTGTTTACAGGTGTGTGGTCATGCTGAGGAAAACTTTCTGAACAAAATAGGGGATTTTTGAGAGAAATCTGGTAGAGTTAGAAAAATGGTGTGATTCAGTTCTCTAACTCCTTGAAAACTGTTGTTCTTAATATATATGTGTCCTGAAATTATTCATCTGCAGATTGATACATCAGACTTTCCATACATCAGACTTTCCATACTCAAGGGTCTGACATGCCAAATGCATAATGTGATCACAGGAGCAACGTTGTGCAAGGAGAGGATTGATGAGGAGCAGTCAGGAATTAAACACAGACTCCCTGGAGAGGAGGAGAGGAGGTGCAAGTGCCATATGGAAAATCACAGTCTTTCACAGCAACTTTGTTAGGGCACAGGGTTAAGGGCGCTGCACTTGCAGGAGTTCATCACCCCCCATTTCAGCCTCATTTTGAAGCACTGCAATACTTCTAAGGTTTACTTCTCTTGTGCAGAAAATGCTGGTGTCTTGTGAAATGAGGTCGTTGTAGCTTTCACATCTTGCTTTTGCCCTGACAACTTGCCTTCCCCCGCCCTAACACCAAGGTCTGCAGGGCCTAGAAAATTAGGCTTTGTCCCTTGCGATCCTAAACTCCCATCCATTTATAACCAGAGAAGAAAAGGATTGAATTCAGTGTTCTTGTTATGGAAATAAGTTTTTATTCACTCAGTATCAACTGACAGTTAGAAGCGTATCTGATGTAATATGAATAAACTGTAGGCTGTTGACAGTAAATTATGCAGCTATAGTCCCACATTCTCCTAGAAACACGGCTTTTACAAGGCTCAAGTGGCCTACTGGGGGAAAACAACTACCAATATTCTCATTTGATCTTTCTAACCACCCAAAGCCATGAGAAGTCCATGGTGGTTGATTCCCACTGCCCATGGCGGGCATCTCAGCAATTGGCAAGGCTGCATGGAGTAGAGCCTGAATGCAACCAGGGGTATTCAGTCATAGGGGTGATATCAAAGTTCCTGTTATGAGGCAACATCAAAACATCATACAGCCAAGTTTAGATGCTACGTTTGGTGACAAGAATTTGTTCCTAAAGTCATAATGTACAAAACCCCAAAATCTATACCTTTAAAAAACCCCACCACACCAACCCAATCTACCAGTCTACTTTCTCTTTGATTTTAGCCTTTAAATATATATATTCTTAATTAATCTGTGCACTTTAAATTGCTGTTGGCTTCTAGAAATACTGTCTTCTACCCAGGGCTTGGAAATTTCTAGTTGAATAGAAATGCATTCATTGTAACAAAAAAAAAAACCCTTGCTGTAATTTCCTGTCAGTAACACAGAAATAAGAAAACACTAGGCTAATAAAAATGATAATCTGAGTTTACAACTGTTAACAAGATTCCTGAATAGAAATGGTGTTATTATGCACAAAGAACTTCTATCATTACTAGAGGAATGTACTATAAAATTATGAGTTTTATTTTTAGGACCCTGTCATCCCCTCAGAAATCAACCCGTAATCTTACTTGTGAAATGCCATAAGTTTTGGCATCTTCCCTCCCCTCCTATTAATGAAATATTAAAGGAATTTTATAATTAGAAACTTTGATAACTTAGCTATGAATTTTCTTTACAGGAAAAAGCTGGCATAATTCTGTATTTCTTCCACATCTCTAACTCTCCACATACAGTCACTGCAAGTCTGAGTTGAGTGCAGCAAGGAAAATTAGGGTGAATCACGGACTTTGGCAATAATGGTGGGATTCCATCACCTTCCTTCTCCCGAGAGAGGGCAAATTCTCAGACTTTTCTCAGGACTCTAGAGAAGTACTTGAGAATATTTTCCCTCTTTCCCTGCATGGAATTATTTTTTAGTGTTTCACTTCTGGTCAACTGAAGTGAAGTATCATGGAGTCATGTAAATATGCTCAGATTTTAACCTCTGAGGATTTTTTTTTTCATTCTACTAATAAAAGACTTTTGCATTTCTCTTTTAACTGCTAATTATTAATGACATCATAAAGGATTTGCTGTGTTTCCATTTGATTTAACACATTAGCTATGGTCCTCTTTTGTCAAGAACCACTCTTGAAGTTCTACATCACCAAAGGAAGCCATACCAATATATCTGGCTCAGAATGTCCCAAAGTTTCTGGTCCTCCCTCTCTAGCTGATTGACAACATATTGAGCCAACAATTGCTAAGACACACTCATTCCACAGGCCTGGCAGCCAGTCACATGTCCTTCATTTCCTGGTGATGGTTTGCTGCACTAGTTGGGACTCCTAACCCTGTGTAGGATAAAGGAAACCCTAAAAATAATCTAATACCTCCTAATTACTTTCATCACTCCCAAGCCAATAGAGCACACAGTATTTACTGGTCACTATTGTCACTAGACCATAGAATCACAGAATGGTTTGGGCTGGAAGGGACCTTTTAAAGCCCATCCAGTTCCAACCCCTGCCATGGGCAGGAGCACCTTCCACTAGACCAGGTTGCTCCAAGCCTCGTCCAACCCGGCCTTGAACACTGACAGGGATGGGGCAGTCACAGCTTCTCTGGGCAACCTGTGCCGGTGCCTCACAACCCTCACAGGGAAGAACTTCTTCCTAACGTCTAATCTAAATCTCCCTTTCAGTTTAAAGCCATTCCCCCTTGTCCTGTTGCTACAGGTCTCTGTAAAAAGATATGAATTAAGAATATAAATAAACATGCTATTAAGGTAAACAGTAAAATATTAGGAAGAATCAAACAAAGTGAAAAGAGAAGTAGAATCCCAGAGAGCTCAGTTCTAGACTATAACTATTAAACAAATTCCTCCTTGGTTGCTTTTCATGCCCCATGACCTGTGGAGACTGGTAACTTCACTCCCATCCTAAGGCTAATGTATTCCAAAAGCTTTTGGAGCCACATCTTTCCTACTCGCTGTGTTAAAGACACTCACCATCTTTTTTTTCTGAGACAATAACAAAGGGGGAGCAACCCAAAAGCTCTGCATATGTATTTTTTTTAATTTGCTTTCTCAGTCTGAAATCTCCAACTGCCTGTATATCATCCATATAAGCGTTTGCTCTCTATTCATAACACCTGAGCACCACAGGTAGGAATCATCTCATCCAAATTTAGATACCTATACTGTAGACACCTACATCTGAATTACCCACCTTGAGGTCCCATTATAGTCAGAGGGAAAATCATTTCAGAGAATGATTTACCTAACTTATTTTAAACATCTGTTTTCTCTGAATCCCAGAGAAGGACACCGCATTCAAGACTCAGATCATTTAGCCACCTCTACTCCTCAAATTCTCTTAATTACTGTACTGTTGCATTGCTTAATTTGGGCATCTTTTCCTCATCTGCTTAGCTTCTCTTGTAACTACTTCATTAAGACAGAGGACTTAAAACTCTGTAAATTACATACCTTTAAAAGCAGTCATAGTGCTATTGATTTACTGAGCCTCATATACCAGAAGGTGGTCTTAAAACAAGTCTAATCATAGTAAAGTTAGGACTGGATTGCATACACAGGATAATGTCACCCACTTATATCATTAGTCCTCAAGAACTGCTGGGGGATTACTGTCACAAGTGCATTCCAGGCAGTGTGTTTAATGTACGATTAATCTTGTATTTAATTGTACAATTAATTCTCATGGTTACTTTTATTAGGCTGAACTGATCTAGCAAAAGGAGGTGCTGCAATTGGTTTATTTGTTCTACTTTGCAAACCATTGGCATTTAACAGTTATGCTACAATGCTTTAAAAGATCTAAAAGTCAGAAAACTCCATGAGTGTGATGAAGTCTACCTAATTTAGACACCACTATTTCAACAAGTTGAAGTTCCAGATATAAGTTCCTTTATCCAAAGGAGGCTGTACGCATTTGAAAGCTTCCAGACAGACAATTTGGCTTCCTAATCCGTACAGCTAAGGCTGCATTTACAGTGCTAGAAGTATCTGATGCAAAGAGATCCCTGGCTCACAGGTATTACTGTGTACCTCATCCCCATGTCTCACGTGGCCATATGTGGAGGGGCTAGCTGTGTCCTCTTGGCCCTGTGCGTGGCCCCAAGTGTTTGTTTTCATGCCCGAGTACACGGCATGAAGGGTTGTGGGTGATGCTGGTGGGCTCACAACCCACTTATACAGAGAGTTAGGAGGAGCAGAGAGAGCCAATGTTGGAGCATCCTTGTTCATAAATTCTAGAGGAGAAGGTACCTAAGTATGACCATAAGCAGCATCATGGTCAGGTTCATCTTCAAGGAAAATCTGATTAATTTCAAAAGTAACCGTGTCGGCACACAAATATATTTTCATATATACATAAAATACACAATATGGCTGTTAGAGACAGAAGATCTCACAAGATAGCTAAGACATTCAGTGATATGGACACACTGTATATCGGACAAACATGGTCTCCCTTAGGATTCCTT
This sequence comes from Lathamus discolor, assembly GCF_037157495.1. Taxonomy (NCBI): domain Eukaryota; kingdom Metazoa; phylum Chordata; class Aves; order Psittaciformes; family Psittacidae; genus Lathamus; species Lathamus discolor. The sequence goes on from NC_088884.1 coordinate 2,147,571, forward strand.
TCTTCACTTAGGTAGCCTTCATCATCCTAAAGATTAAGCATAGGTTTGGCTTAAGCTAGAGAAACAAGATTCTAAAATTCGTTTAAATATTAAATGGTTGATCATAAGGCATTGTTTAAGTTGGAAAAGACCTTTAAGATCGAGTCCAACCATTAACACAGGACTACCAAGTCTACCACCGAACCATGTCCCCAAGAACCATCTCTACATGTGTTTTGAATACTTCCAGGGATGGTGACTCCACCACTGCCCTGTGCAGCCTGTTCAGTGCTTGGCTGAGGTAATTCTATTCTGAACCCAAGTTCTGCAGTGTTTTGCAGAAGTGGTTTTTATTCAGACAAGGACAGTGGATGGATTTTGAAGCATGCAGAAAACATTGTAATATGCAATATAACTGCTACGTAATAAAAGAGCTCTGAACACAGGATTTGATCTCTTATATATTTGTTATTTTCAGTGATTAACGTATAGGCACTGTACAAGCCACTGACATAGGCTTGTTGCCTGCGTTTTGGATAACAAGAGACAGAAGCATAGATTAATAGTGGCTCTTAATCAATCTGATGCAGTCAATGTTTTCCATAGGAACTCCATTAATAAGCAGCTTTACTAATGTCTTTCTCTTGCTCTATCCTAAGTCACTGACAATTACAAAGGACATATGCATATTAAACGAAACTTTTACACTTGAGTGAAGAGCAATAGCAGCCTAGCCAGTGTCACGCAGTAAGAGAGACCACATTCACAGGGCATTAAAGGCTGAGTATTCTTGCCGAACAGGTTTACACGTTTAAGCCCTGATCCTGCAAGGACTTATACACATGCTTAACCTTACGTACCGCGAATGAAATCCTGGGCCTCTCAAAATCAATGACAAAACTCCACTGACTTCAAAGGGCCACTCTGAATAGCCTCTTTGGCTTTAGTGCAGCCACACAGAGTGCAGAAGTGTGTGAACTGATCTCCCTCAACCTTGCTTGCTTGTGTGAAGTCTTAAGAGATTGAGGGAGCTGCTAAGTGTAACTTTTAAAACACTTCTGTCTTACAACAAACTATGAGCATTCAAAGATGTTTTCTTGTCTGATCTGTGTTCTTTAGGGGATTTGCCCAAACCCCATGGTAAAACCTGTGGCAGTGGTTCCTGCTGGAGAAGTCTGTGAGCAATCTATAATGCAATGCTCTTCCTGGCTGGTATTGCACCCTGAGCAGCTTGTTTTCTTTACTTTTCAGAAGATCCAGTTCCTGGATCTATACCTCACATGACTTTATAGGAAATCTGGGAAAAGTCTATTGAAATGAGAGGTCAGAAAAGCAATAATACATGAATTTGTGCGGGATCTAACTGGTGTTTTTCATCTGTTTGCTGTTAGTAATTGAGATTCCCTGTTGCAAAATCTAACAGCTATCTCAGGATCTGTTGGACACCAGGGACCCAATCCTGGCTCTGCCTCCATTTGTTAAACAGTCCCATGGCAATAGTACCCCTGAGACCCACTGGGGGGTCCTGAGAAGTCTGGTGAAGAGCTGTGGAGGAGAGAAAGTGGTATTTGCCCCATTTTTCAGCATAGAACTCTAACCTTAACCCTAACCCTACACAGACCCTCTGGCTCTACACTTGATGCAACGTGCACTCAGCCTTCATGGTGGCTGGAATGCTGAAGCTGAGGGGGGTCTTTGGCAGCCCTGAGTAACTGAGGTGTCTCAGTTCCAGCATGCAAGGAAAGCTCATGCTGGTAAATGCAGATCTTGTGATCAAAACATCTAGCAACTGGTGTGCAGACACACCATTGAGACTTGCGCGTGCTAGGAACTACAAAAGTTTTGGCTATCATGTCTGTAAGCTGGCAAAAAGATTTGTGAGGACAATTATCCCCACTGTAACAAGGAGTAAGTACTTGGAAAAGACATTTATAAAGATCTGCGTCCCAGTTATGCTTTAGAATTAGTCTATGTTAGCCTTTGTACTAAACCAGATTATCTCTTCTCACCTATATTTGTGGCAATCATTGGAAAAGAAGAATAGGCTGGGTGACCCTGGTGAAGTTTCTTGCCTATTTCAGCATATTCCTCTGACACGTTTCATTGCTTCAGCAGCAAAAAAAATAAAATCCCCAGACTTTATTCCTTTTCTTTTTGGCCTTTACTGTAAAGGTATTTTAATTTCATCTTCATCGTGCTCCTGTACTAATGGGCTTTACCTATTCCTAGCAAAGTCCTGTGTGAAATTCTTAGCCACAGAGATTACAGAAATTTATTGCTTCACTGGCATGGTCAAGTTGCCACAAAATTGCATTTGTTAATGTAGCTATGAAAACACATGGCGCCTGCCATCTCAGAGCATAAGGATTTTAAATATGGCTGGGAAGAATTTAAGAATGCCTATAAAATGGGTCTTGGGCATGTCAGTTTAGCTTTAGGAGGGAGACTGTGCTATAAAATCCTCACCCATAATTGGACACAAGTGACAGCTTTACTTAACTAGTGTTCACAAATGAACGAGCAATGAAAATGTTCTGCTTTTCTCACCCCAGAAGAATCACCATGGCAGATGTTAACACTGTTGAGAACAGCTTTATTGTAACTACAGGTGAGACAAATGGGAGATTTATTAGTCTGGGCATTGAGGGAAAGGGAGGGAGGGTAAAAGTCTTATTGAGCGCTGTTCCAAAGAAATGCAATGTACATTATCAAACACATTGCTTGGCACACACAGTGCTCTAAAAACAGGGGCTATTCTGTGTCCATGAATTCATGAGCATGACTGCTTTCTTGTTTGCTTTTTAAGTAGCCCATACCCAGAATTACAAGTTGTACATATTCTGCTTTTTGTTTGCTCATGCCTATCCATACCCATTTAAATCGTTGGCAAATCTCTAATTTCATTGATGATTCGAGGTAATCAGTGACTTAAAGTCTGGGAACCCAGTGATCTGCAAAATAGTAAACAAGAGACAATGTTGTTTCTCTGATGAAAGTCCTGAGAAAAGGCTTGATCCAGCATCTGCTGGATCCTTTCTGTTCATTTTAATGAGCTTACAATTGGTCCCTAACATAATGTGCATTCAGTAGAAATCAGCACTGGCTGTTCAGGCACTGATCCAGTAAATCCCTGAATGATGTGCTTAAGACTATGGTATCGGAACAATCCCATAGAAGCCACTGCAACCACAGACATGCCTGAAGTCCAGCAAGTAAGTAAATGTTTTCTTGCTGGAGTATCCTCACATATTGTTCAGCCAACCCCCTCTGAAAAGCAAACTAACAAGTGGTTTCTTAAAATCCAACCCTTTGAGATGACAGAAATGTGATCGGGTACAAATTCAGATTTGTACCCAAAATTTTAGCTGCTTTCTACTTCTTTATGCCCAGGTATAATAAAACACTTGACTGCAATTGCGCTATGAATAGGAATATTTGTAGCTTGAAACACAAATCTCCCTCCCCTTTCAGATTGAGGAAACTCTCTCATGCAGTATTGCTCTGATTGTCAGTCCCATTTCTAAGTAGAATAACATATTTAAATTTATAAAAAAGTAAAACTGTTTCCAGTATAAGCAGGAAAAATATTCTCTGTATTTAAAGCAGCTTGCGCTGAACTCTCTAACCAGGTGCCTTCTTAGAAGAGCTGCTTGAAAGGAGTTTGTGCTTTCATGCCACGTGGAGCACATATTGTTTAACTGCTTCACTTCAGCTCATCCCATTTTAACTAGAGGGTACCATATTTCTGCATTATCTTGCTTTCATGAAACCTGTGATATTCACCAGGTTTTTCAGGTAATGCTGTTTACAGCAAACACTGCCTATGGTGTTTCCAAAAGTTTCCCGCTGTCAGAAGCACAAGGGCCAGATAGAAAATATTGGTTTGGGAGAATGTAATCTTTTCAGTACAGACTTTGGTCAGCATGATTGTGTTCAGTGTAAGTGCCCAATAGTAATGATGTCCAGGCATAAGGCCAAATGCTAAAACTGCCCCCAGAGTGAATATACACATACTCTGCAAGAGAAGCAGTAAAGTATGCTCGTATTCTGGCCAGCAACATGCGAAAGCACAGCTCCCCATGAGGATAATTCTTGCCAGGAGTATGAATAAGCTGCATCAAGGCTATGCATTATGGCAACTGCTGCATCAGGGACTGCTAAGTAACTCATAAATAAACAGTCTCTGCTGTCCCCCAATTCCTGTATCGAGCTTCAGAAGGTACTGATGTAGGTCCAAGTGTGAAAGGCTTGTACAGTGGCCTCAGTGGACTTTGAGAAGTGCCAAAACAGAGGTGGCTACTTTTCATCTCCTGCTCATGCGACTGGCCATAATTTTCCTGGCAAGTACAAACAGACAGCGCCTAGAAGGATTTGGCTTCCGTTCTTCAACTCATATTCATCATTTGGGTTGCTTCAGTGAAGTTATGAAGCCAGGAGCTCCTGTTATGGTAGGATAAAGACTCCACAACAGCTGAAATCTTTATTAATAAATGAATAAACCCAGAAAAAAATGGACACACTTTAATAAACCCGCCAACCATTTGTTTCGGGCACACAAGTGTGTTTATACCCACATCAGAACTAAAATGTAGGGGTTTTGCATTACTGCTCGTTTCAGTTTTGTTTTCCTGGAAAAGACTGAAGCCTATAAGCCTGCCAGACCTTCTGGTGATATAAATCACAGTGACCCCTTGAAGTCTGCTGAGCATCTGCCCCAGAATGGCAAATGTTGGTCTCTAGAGCCTGACTGATCTTTAAGGATGATAGAAGTTACTGATCCAACTTGTACAACTTTTTGCATAACACAGACAAAATCATTTTATCCAGGAATTCCTACACTAGGGATAACGATATTCTGTCAGGCTGTAGTACAAGTTAACTGTATTCTTGCAGGAAAGCATTCTGTCTTGTTTTAGAGGTTTCAAACTTGCTTATATAGATGCAGTATTCAAAATTTTGTGCAGACAGGTAGTAGTCAAGATAATAAAGAATATGAACATTAGACCTCTATGTTGCTCTATACCATACCATTGTATTGGAAATTCTCCCAGTTCTAACTGCTGACGTACGAAGACCCAGATGCAGCTTCTTTGCAGCAGAATTGCAAATTCTGAGTTCAAATAAGCCAATAAAGTGATTTTCTGGAAGGCAATACTCTGTCTGTGTGCTCCTTTTCTTCAAATACCTTTTCTTGCCTTTCAGGATATTTCATAATCTACCACACAGATATCACCTTTTGGAAAAGCATGGAAATACCATCAGTTGATGTGTCTATCTAAACAAAAAGCTGTATAATTTAGAGCAAGGATAATCAATCTCTTCTACATGTGAAGACAAACTGACCATCACAAGCAGAGAAACATTTTCATAGTTTAATTTTCTTTCTGTCCTTCTCTTTCAATAGTAAAAAAATGTACTTTTGTGCTGTAGCTACAGACTTTTTACTAGAACAAAAATGGTAATCTATGATCCCTAGATCCCTACCAGTGATTTATCTTATATAAATGTGTATCTCTGCTTAATTTTCACAAAATACATTAGGACAAAATAAATAACATTGAAGTGGGACAGGAGGCTCTTCGAAAGGAACTAACTTTCAAATGCTGTAAAGCTAGTTTGGGAAACTTCTTAACACAAAAGATCTCTCATGCCTCCAACTTTCTTTCTGGAGGTTCATTCACTGTCTTAAAATTAATTTTCTTGGGTAGAAAAACTTGCTCTCAAGAAGGTAATAAAACTGGTTTTGAAAGTCCTGATGATAGTGGTTCATGTTACTGTGTTGTCAGTGTCTTACCTGTAGCCATGCCTCTAAGATTATGTCAGTACTGGGGAACAAACAGTCAAGGACCACTCTATAGCCTCAAGGCATGTTGGCATGTGTCCTGGTTTAAACCCAGCCACACAGCTCATTCACTCACTCCCCCCAAGCCTTTCTCCCTCTTTCTTCCCTTCCCGGGGAGGAGAATTGAGAGAATGTAACTCCCACGGGTTGAGATAAGAACAGCCCAGTAACTAAGGTATAACACAAATCACTACTGCTACCACGAATGATAATAATGATAAGAGAAAATAACAAGGGAAGAGAACACAATACCACCGCCAAACGAGTTCGACCCCCCCGAAGAGAGCCCGTGCACTTCCGGGTAACTCCCAGTTACCTCCCTGGGCATGACGTGCTGTGGTATGGAATACCTCTTTAGTCAGTTTGGGTCAGGTGTCCTGTCTCTGCTTCTTCCCTCACCTCGTCCCTGGCAGAGCATGAGACTCACAAAGTCCTTAGCCAGAATGAACATTACTTGGCAACAACTAAAAACAATCGGTGTTATCAGCTCTGTTTCCAGGCTGGAAGTCAAAACACAGCGCTGCACCAGCTACTAAGAAGGAGAAAAACTGACTGCTACTGCTAAACCCAGGACAGCTTGGCACAACTCATATTCATCTTCATACATTCCGTGCAACCCCAGACAGAAATGACAGCATCAAAACTTGCTCTTGGTACCTGCTGTACCTCAACCCAAGCTTGAATGATTTGAAGGGAAGTGTCAGTTGTAACAACCCAAAGCTCCACCGTGTCAACTAAAGGTCTATGAATGATCAGGCAACAGTGCTTAAGCCTCAGCCCTGGCCTTGAATTCTTTTATTAGTATAGATATAACTAATGGAAACACAGAGCAGAGATTCCCCTCTCCAGAGTGCTCACCTTCTCTGATCTGAACTGGTACAGTTTCATACCTTGACAACCCTGTTATAGATGACCTGAAAAGAGGAGATGAAAGTAATCGCTACCAGGTGACTGTATAGATTAAGTAGGACCTTTCAAAATGTAAAAGTAGAACCCTGTGTAATGAAAATTCAGTGTATGGATATATCTACAAGACATCCCTAAACTTGGATGTTCCAGAGGATAGCTTTACTTTTAAAGGCTGCTTTAAGCATTTATTATTCCTCACTGATGGAGACAGGACAGTGAGTTAGATAGATATCTGATCTAAGCTGGTGCATCCCTGGCACAGAATCCTTATGTTACCTGAAGGGTTGTGGGCAAAGACAAGCATGTTTTCTGCTTTCCTTAGACGAAAGAAGGCTGGCTGTTAGTACTGAGCTAATGAGACCTGATGAGGGCTGTTGGAGCAGAACTGGCTTTTAGACGAGCACGCCTGTATCCATCCAAATAAACACACCAGGTACTCATCAGTACCGCCTTGTCCAGGAGCAAGTTGGATTCTGAACAAGCATCCAAAGATATAAAAGCATAAATATGCTGATGCTGTCCCTTTGGAAAAGTCAGTTGCATGCATTTAGCAGAGCAGGAGGGGGTGAGGGAGTGGGTGTTGTGTTATTCTACTCACTTGAAATGTCAGTTTAGATAATTTCTCTAATTGAGTCTTGATATTTCACTGCTTCCCATAGTCCCCAAAATGATTATTGACAAATAAACAGATCTTTCTTAGTTCTTTCTGAAACAATAATGGCAAAGGCTTCATTTCAGATGCAAGAACTCCAGTTTAGGTGAAAATTATTTCTAGCAATACAGCACGCTGCATCGTGCGGACACATCTACTAATATTACTACAAATTTTTGTACGTGTTGTGCAAGAAACAGTGGCAGGACATGTTCCAATCCTGGTTTTATTAAATGAAAAATACAGACCAGCAAGAAGTGTTATGTCAGTGGAAAATAAAACCATAATATTTGTACATGATATGATGACATGAAAATGCAGACAGAAGACCATATCACTGTGGTTTCCTACTGCAGGGTTTTGGCAGGCTTCCTACATATCTAGCCAGTTTAGAATTAACAGGGTCAGATGTCCAAAATTTAATATAATTTGGATTTATCAATACCAGACTCCTCTGAGGAAAAATAAGTCCCCTTCCCACAGGACAGATAAGTCTTCCCAGAACGTTTTCCAGAAAGATTCTCTTCTGCACATCCCTTTGCCAATTGGAACCTTTTGATCTCAACATCCTTAGTGCCAGATTCTTTAATGGTGTAAATGAGTGAAACTCCACCTAAGGCAGTGGAGCAGATCCCATTTACACCTGCAGAGAACTTGGCTTTGATTCTGTAGCCAAGGAGAGATTAAAACCATTGGTTCTAGTAGATTTCTTAGCCCATAAAAATGCTCTTCATCTCCAGTTGCAGATAGGTCTGTTATCCAGTCAATATGAGAAGGAAAAGCAGCAGAAAATGCTGTTGAAGGGGTAAATCCTGGACAGGAAGGACGATACACTTGAGGATTTAATGGGATTTGGTGATCTCTATCACATGATCGACTATACATTATCATAATTCTGATTTGGATCCCTTCACTTGCTCTCTGTGCAGCTTTTTTCCAGATCTCCTAATACGAAACACTCATTCCAGATTGCTCTTTGAAGAAGGCATCCAGTGATACATCAGAGATTAAATGAGTCACTCATGATGGATTGTGCTTCATGGCTTTATATACCACAGAAAATTATGAATTCTACACTACTTTGTAAAATAACCATTTATCTAAGTAAACATATTGACTCCTTTTGGGTTCATATGAAAACTGTCCTGTGTTGTGAATCTTAATTTAGCAAGCTCTTGACAAGCAGGAGCAAAGACAGCAAACAATGATGGAGAAGAATCAGTTACTTAAATGTCAATAAAGGGAGTTTAAAAAATGAGTCAAATTAAGAGATCAATTTGCTCCCTAGTGTCCAATCAGAGGTACAGACTTGGCAACTTTTGCCACATTTCCCCTCTCAAAAAAAAACCAAACCTAAAATCTTTAAAATTTGTGGTGCAGTTATATACTGTTATGGTGTCAATTCAAACATGGCAACAGCACATGCTGGAGAAAGAAATGAGGCCAGGTGGTTAGAACAAAGTGAAAGGGTTGAATATCATTTCCCGGGGATTCTAACTTTCATCTTTCCAGCACTTACTGTAGGTAGCAAAGCAAGATATCTCTTTGCCAAAAACCTCAGTCTGCACATCTGTAATATGGAAATGATACTTTTGAGCCAGGTTGTCTCTGGAGTCATTCTATGCAGATCACTGCAATGTTTAGATATCTGACACTGGTAAAATCGGATCAGAATAAATGCTCCCTAATTCCTCTTCTGAGTTGAAAGTGTCAGAAGGCTTATGCCTTCTAAGGACTGTGCAAGAGCACAGTCCGAGAATGTGGATCTAATGGACTCATCCGAGGCGCTTTAGAAAGCCCTGTATTTGTCTGCCCCGGAGTACAGGTTACCACTAATGGAGTCTCACTCAGCTTTCAATGTTGTAGCTGACCATTTCTGCTTGTTACCCCAAATGCACTTAATTTGTGTACCCGCCTGATTTTTGTCCTCTTTGTATCGTTTTCCTGCTAAGCATTTACAGCCCTCTCACTCAGTATAGGGTCCAACATGCTGAGTGACTTCAGCAAGTTCTTGATCACTCTTGTAATCACTTCAAGCCTCTGACTAGCTGGATCAAAGTATTTAGGACGAATCACCTCAGAGACAAAGAAGAATATCAGAACGAAGTATTATCTTATGTATTTCTGCTTCCACAGAGGTTTATTCTTCAAAAAAAATCCATTGTCCTATATGTAATGTAAAATAATTCACCGTGGAGCAAAACATTGTATCATGATACAGATCTGGGCAGTGATTGAAATAATAACAGACTGTTTAATTGCTAAATTACAGTGGTGATATTATGAAATAACATATTATATCCGCATTTATAATAAATTAATCCATCATGATTAAAGGTCTCTCAATGAATACCAAATGAATTATTACATGATTGGCCTTTATAACTATAAGCCTTTAAAATTATGCAGTATTCTGCAAGCAGCTAACAGCCCGCAGAATAAAGTTGCAATGAGAAAAATGTGTCACAAAGAAACTTTTCTACATTTCATGCAAAACACCTTTTCGTTCAGAACATTTTTACATTGAATTTGTTAGCAATTACAACAGATAGATAGCTTTTTAACAGGAGAAAATATGTCCATAATCACACAGTGTTTAGGGGAGAGGGGAAAATTACCACAATATGACTAATTTTATGAAAGACATCTGTCATTTGCTACTGTTGTAATACAAGCTGTTTAGTAAGTAAATTTAATTAACCATATTTCTCATTTTAAAAAGGGGAAGAAAAAGGCTTTTACAGCGTGCCAGGAGCATATCCCTTGAATATAGTTTGTTTAATGTTCCCAATTAGACTGAATCATCAAATTTCCTGAACCTTAAATATTTCAAATTAATTTGTTTCCTCATTGTTTTTCTGTATTTTATTTTGCAGCCATTTGTACTGTGGAGTACATGTTGTTTATTCTTGATATTGCTGGTTTAGGCTCTCTGCTTGAAACTGAGGGTTTTTTGCTGCTAGGTATTGTACATAAAGAAAGAATTCTCTATCAAGAAGTTTCCTGTTGAAAAAGAGTGACATACAAAGAGTGTGAAGTGAGAAAGGCAGGGAAAGCAGGTGTATCTGCCCCACATCATAAATAATTCAGTGAAACATATGAGTCTTGATCTAGTGTTGGATCAAATGCTAGGCCACACTATACTTTAGGCTTATAAAAGGGTACAACTTGAAGTAAATGGTAAGCTCATGCTTAAGAGTATGAAATTCCCTCTATTGCTCATAACAGTTGCAGACCTGGTCCTTTTTCTAATGAGGATAATATTCATTTTCACTAAATACTAACTGCCCCTAATTCATGGAGCTTACAGCAAAAATAAGGATGTTCTATAAGGGCCTTTTATTCATAATATGCAGAAGCTTATGCCATAACATGGTTCCCCCACAGAAATACTGCCAGCATTTATGCAACCAATCAACTAAACAGAAAGTTATGTTATTGATGTCAGTGCACATCTGGGATAGTTTTCCTGACTAGAACTAAAATCTGACTAGAAATCACAATTCAACCTCAGTTTACAAAAAAAATATAACATTTAAGTACTACTAAAATAGTTGGTTGTAACCTCCTATAGCATATTTTCCAGTTGCTTAAACTACTCTTAAGAACACTTGAGCTAGTAGAAGCTACTCGCTTACTAAACAAAACCTCTTGGCAAATTTCTCATGTTGGTGCACCTTTTTAATTCTGCTCCTAAATTCATGCACCACCCAAAATTTAATATCTGCTGCTTTTGCACACAGGGGAAGGCTTCCTCCCTGTTCAGAAAGACAAGCAATCACTGCAAAAAATGCCCATGCCCATTGCCTGGGAATGTGCTGAACTCTACAGAATTTCACCAAAGTATGAAAGATTTATATATTTTTTTAATTCACTTTTATTTAGAAACATCTACATAGGTTATGTATGGAGAGCACAGCATTAATTCTGGCAAGATTTTATTACCCTAACCTTAGATTTAGGAAGTCTAATTGTACATAATATGTGTCTGGTATTTAGAGAGCATCGTTCCCTTAATAGTGTGAATAGAGTTACTGAATGTGAGGAAAAAATCAGACCAGAATGTAATAGATTGTTTACTGGGGTGGAATAATCATGAAGAGAAGTGAATGGGGAAAACTGGAGGAACTTGTTACTCTCATGTACGTGCACACGCTGTAAATCTGCCAGGATACCTGCAAGCTTAAACACTACATCTAGCCCTTTAGACCAAGGTTTTCCTCCATGCTATTGCAGGACAGTCTTTCATAACTCCATTAAATGAGGAACAACTGATGGTCTAATAATGAATCACAGAATCATAGAATAGTTAGGGTTGGAAAGGACCTTAAGATCATCCACTTCCAACCGCTCTGCCATGGGCAGGGACACTTCACACTAAACCATCCCACACAAGGCTTCATCCAACCTGGCCTTGAACACTGCCAGGGTTGAGCACTCACAACCTCCCTGGGAAACCCATTCCAGTGCCTCACCACCCTCACAGGAAAGAATTTCCTCCTTAGATCCAATCTAAACTTCCCCTGTTGCAGTTTTAACCCGTTACCCCTTGTCCTGTCACTACAGTCCCTGATGAACAGTCCCTCCCCAGCATCCCTATAGGCCCCCTTCAGACACTGGAAGGCTGCTATTAGGTCTCCACGCAGCCTTCTCTTCTCCAGGCTGAACAGCCCCAACTTCCTCAGCCTGTCTTCATACAGGAGGTGCTCCAGTCCCCTGATCATCCTCGTGGCCTCCTCTGGACTTGTTCCAACAGTTCCATGTCCTTTTTATGTTGAGGGCACCAGAACTGCACACAATGCTCCAGGTGAGGTCACCATGTAGGTGGCTGCTTAGAGCAGAGAAGAGAAAATATTAGCTCCAAAATGCGCTTACAACCCAGACACTTTCTAAATATCCAGGAGAGATGAGCAAAACAAAGCTTACTGGTAGAGAGCATATGATTATCTGTATTCAGAACTGTGCTATACAGATAGAAGAAATATGTGGTTCACCATGGGATGTATGCAGACATGAAACACACCCCTGAGGGGTCAGAAGCAGAAAAGGTGTTAGAAGCTTGCACAAATTTTATCTGAGCAAAAGCAATAGGATCACGCTCTGAGACAGAGCAGCTTTTAAGTGAGCGCAGACAATATTGCAATTAATGGAGACGTATCTACTCAGTATTACAGTACAGCCGACCTGCATCCTTGGCTTATTAATTTCTCCCACTAGTACAAGTAGGTTGACGTCTTCTAAATTAAAAACAGTTCCGCCTTAGGAAGAATTGCTGAAGAATTTGTACATTAGAAGTCTCAGGAGACACAACTCTTGCATGCTGCCTTCACTGGGGAAGAGTACAAGCTTATCCTTCAGGAAGTGTCATCTGCCAGTTATGACAGCTACACATTTGTATTCATTTATGAATTCACCATTTACAACTGTGGCTATTTAACACAACAATTCCCTGGAAAAATCTTTGGACTCTGTATTTACATAATGAGAAAAACTTTCAAGAACAGCTCTTCTCCTTCCTCCTTTTCTGCTATTACAGTTTTGTACTAACTAATTTTACACAGTCATATTTTAGGGCAGCATTTGGCAGGGTTGTTCTGGTCCCTGTGCACATAGGAAACTTGTGAATCTCTTGCAATCTTGCTATAGGGGACAACATTTCTGATAGGGTGTATTCAGGAGAGCTGATTTTCTTATTCCCTAGAGTGAAATTGTAGTCTGACACCTGGGCTGATGCAACTGTTAACTGGAGCAGGACTCTAGGTAATGAAGCTCTGTTTCTGATTCAACTAGAGATGTCCTGAGTGACCCTGAATAAATCACTTAATCTAGCTTGTTCTTCGTCTTTGTATAGCATCAAAAAACAGCTAATATTTCTTCTTCTCCCAGGCAAGCAGTGGGAAAGCAAGGTGTGCATAATGATGAGGTGTTTAGATAGCTCCGTGTCCACTCTGCCGTGTATTTGGTCTGTAATATGAACTCCTTCCTGAAGCTGAGCCATAGTATGTATGAGTTGAAGCAGGCTGTTAGCTCTACCTCTTCTAGATGCATTTCCTTTGACAGCTGAGGTGGTGAAGGCTCATTAAACTTCAAACCAAGAGATAGAGAATTGAAAGAAAAGACTTTCTAGTTCTCCCAAGACAAAAAGGAAACAACTAAATACAGAACTTACCTGTGATGGAGAAGCAAAGATCAAAAGCTTATCTTATTAATTTTGCACTGTTTCAGTTTCTTTCAACAATTGTTTTTAAATGTCTGTAAGTTCAGATCAGAAGTTGATCCAAAAAGTATATTTCCATGAGTTTCCCTGGTTTTTTTTCCTTCTTGGCTTCTCTGGTCATTAGTGGTGGCTGAGGTACTGGCGGAGGGGAACAGGATGTTTGGAGAAGAGTAGGGATGATTTTAGCAAAATATTGGCCTCTGAGAAGTGCAATGAAACAAATGAAAGAGAGTTGTTGGTGGACTTGTGCCTCAGAGAAGGTGAAGCAACATGCTGTTTAATGCATATGTAACAACGGGAGATTTATGAGGAGGAGAGAGGTTATAAGAATAGACCACATTAATCTTCTGCTACAAACTCTTCTCATTAATCTCCCACTAATAAACCACAATGGTCAAAAAAATGGAATATTCCTTTAAGTCGGTTTTGCCATGATTTTAGTCCTTAAAGAGCTTCCCAGAAAAGAGATTCTCTACTTCTGTTTCTCTCAACTTCTCGTGCTATCCTATACAGTACACAGAAAAATCCTAGCCAAGCTGTAAGTTTGCAGGACCATGCGTTATCGCTATAACTTCTTTTCACTTCTGTCTGGAAGTCAGTGTCCATTCCTCATGGCTGCCACCATCCTTTCTTCTATCCTTTCTCCCTCGCTAATGAGACGTAATAGAGCTGTAACTTGTGATTGTTATCTGCTGATTAGCCCGAACCTGAACTCTGGGAGGAGGTGAATTCGCATTTCTAAAACTGAAATAAAGCCAGATACCTGGATAAGCATGATCATCAAAAGTAAAAACAAACAAACAAACAAAAAGAGTTTCCTTTAACAATCCAAATGAAAGGAAATTCAGAAAAAAAAAATCCTTCCTGAGCTCTGTTATATGTAAGGATTGCAGAAGTGCTGCATGCTACTGAAACCATCCAGATAAGTTGGCAGTACCTAAGTTAAATATATTGGGTTAATCACTAGCCACTGAATTTCATTCTACATCTGAATTTCTTGGCTTTAGTGTACTGCATATGTTCAGTAAGTCTGGATTTTATGATTTTCAGTTATCTTTATAAATATCTTTCTAAGAGTGGAGGCTCTGACCAGATAGGGATCATAGACTCCATGGACTCATTTTTCTTCACAGAGTAGTAGAGGTAGCACTGTCACAACAACAAAATTGTATTCTATCCAGGAAGTAAATATATTGATTGCTTACTTAGTAGAGCTAGCGAGCAGTGCACATTGCACCTATTCTCTGCAGCTTGCACTGACTTCAAATTTGCCTTTGGATGTCAGACTCCATGCATAAAGCCATGGGTTCTGTGCTTGTGACTGGTTTTCTTCTTTTTCACTTCTCCGTGTGTCTTGCCACTATAGATCATCCATCTGCTATCAGTCTCTGTTAACTCAGAGGGACCCAAGATTCTGCCATACCAAGTACTTCTCCTCCTGCCCAAGTAATTTTAACCCATTTAGTGCCTAGTACAGAGACTGTTTACTTGGGTAATTGCTTCAGGAATGAATATAGGCTGAACTGAGATCATCTATAGGAATTTATTATTTGACATTCTCCTATATTTAGTTTTTGGGGGATGTTTTTTTAGGATTTCTTTTGGTTTTCACTTCACAATATAAAATTAATATAGAATCATAGAATAGTTAGGGCTGGAAAGGACCTCAAGATCATCTAGTTCCAAGCCCCCACCATGGGCAGGGACACCTCACACTAAACCATCCCACACAAGGCTTTGTCCAACCTGGCTTTGAACAATGACAGGGCTTCAGGTCTTCAGATCAGCTTGAACTCAGTTTATCACTGACCACCTACTTTTTAGACACATGGTTCCTCAGTTCCTTTGGTGGAAAGATTGAAGTTCTCCACCTAACACCAGAATCTATGAAGGCTTCTCTATCTGGTGGTCTAAGCAAGAAGCCATCAGATCTGAATTCAAGTGGAAACTCTCTTTTAAACAGTCTTTGCCCAGTCTCTTTGGGGATCCTTGCAGCTCTTCTGCTCATATTGCCTGTGCTCTATGGGGAAATGTAGAGCTTCAGCTGCTCCATGCTGTTAGCTGTGCATCTCCCCAGTACACACATTTGTAAATGCAGTTGAGTGGATCAACAGACAAATGTTTGACTAAGCAACACACACATGATGTTTTATTGGTTTTGCTCTGCCTTTGAGAGTTTTCTTCATTCTAACCATGCTTCCCCTCATGAAACTATGCCTATGGTAAGGGATTGCTAATATGCGTCTCTTTTGGATTTTACATATCTGGGTAAAGAAATATTGCTTGACTACAAGGTGTGGTACAGGATTTCTGTTAATAGACTGATTGCACTAGCTATGGGCAGAATCTGCATAGCTCCCATCCAGCTCTACACTTTTAGTCATAGAATCATAGAATAGTTAGGGTTAGAAAGGACCTTAATTTCATCTAGTTCCAGCCCCCAACCCCTTGTCTATGTCTGACCATACTCATCCACACTATGAAGAAGCATGTGCACACTTCAGCCTGTTAGCTTCAAAGTAGTTTTGAAGTCAACATTTCAGATGCTTTATTTGACTGCGGTATAGATTGCTCCTGAATGCACTCACCTTGTGTGTCAATGGCTTCTCAGTAACTCACAATAAAGAAAACGTGTATGTGCCGGCACAGGCTGTACCCACTCAGACAAGCTGCTGTGCGAACTTACCTTCAGCCCACAAAAATGCTGAGAATTTCTCATCAGTGTGAGTTTGCATAAGGAGATACTGCATTGCCAAAAGGAGTCTCTTTTTTATTGATTTCAACAGAAATTTTACTGTAAATAAGCTCATTTGGGTAAAAAACTGTCACCCAAGCTAAAAATGTGGCTGGTTGCGATGGTATTCTACTAGATTGTGGGAAATATAGGAGTTTCAATGAAGGAAATGAGTTCCTGTCTCCCTAGACATGGAAAGCTTGGACTGGTCGTGGTTTCATCCTCAGGTATCCACATTTACTGAAATGGGCAAGCTGTTTCCTATCCAGTTTTACCACTAGTCACAAATGTCTATGTTAACTAAAAAAAAACCCAAAAAAAAACCTAAAAAAAATTACTACTGAGCCCAATCCCTCAATAAAAAGTTTACATTTTTGTCTTAAGGGCAGAGATAAACTTTGTCTTGGCCTTCTTAGGAAACAAGGCTTATATGATAACAGTGCTTGTCCTCCAGGCCACCATAACTATTAACTTCTGAGTCCATGAGCAGACTTCAGCCCAGCTCAGCAGCCGCTCTGTGTTTTACACCAGCAATTGGCTCTGCACACATGAAAGCCAGGACTAATCACAATGTCTCTTACCTGCCAAGATTTCATGTTGAGGACCAGCCCGTACATTAGCTGGGACAAGCCCAGAGCAGAACAAATCTGGAGGACATTTGGCTTTCATTAATTCTGCAGCATTTTGTGGGGTGGGAAGGGAGATGTGGCTTGGCGAGACAGGATTAAATATTGTATATTTGGAGAAGCCCTCGAAACAGCATGTAAAGCAAATCCTCCGCTCTGCAGAGCTCCCTGGGAAATGACTGTCCCAATCCTTATCGTGGCTTATCTCTCGCGCAGTGCCCTTTGAGCGCTCGCACACCGCAACCCAGTCAGACCAGCGAGCTGCTGCGTTATCACGGCTCTGAGCCCTCTCCTCCTCACTCTGCAAGAGCAGATAAATGGGAAGCAGGTGTGTTGTATCCGGCATGTTAACTGAGCAAGTGCTCCCCGAATCTGCTTCTTCAGCTCTTCCTTTTATCTTGTCTTTAACACCAAGCAGCCACCGCTGATAACAAGCAGATTAAAACCACTATCAGATTAACATTTTCATGTAATAAATGGTCAAGAACCTCACATTAAAAGAGTATCTTTCCTGGCATTAAGCATCCTTCACTCACCCAGGAAGCCTTTATCAGCTTGAACCTGCTCTGCTCATTGCATAATAAATATCCTAACCCTGATTCCATACTAAGGAAATTCTTCATGAGGACAGCAGGGAGCTAAATGGATGACTCTGAAAGGAAAATCAAGCAAAAAGATTAAAGTGCTGGTTTTCTTTAGCTTAAAACTAACTTTCTGTGCTAATTCTTTTAGCTGGGGATTGCTTAGTTTGGATGTTCCATAGTGTGACACAGATTTTTGCTTTCTCCAGGGCAACTCAAATTTAGCTCAGGTCAGATTTACTCCAGACACACTACTTTTTTAATGAAAAGTCTCTTTCTTTTTTTCTCTTCAGAAACAAAGCTCTGATCCACTTGTCTTTTCCAAAATTCTTTCTGGTAAAATATCTTTTTCGTAGACTGAACAAATGCAAAATTGTCTTGCACGGAAACATTGCTTTTTTGCATAAGGTATCCATGTTAAAATATGATGATTTAATGAGGTTTTCAAAACAACTGTCCCAGAAACAGTTTTATATTCATCCAATGCTCTGTTCAAGATCTTCCTAGAAGATAACCTTCAAGGAAGTCTATTTTAGCTATACTTTAAAACAGGCTGGCTGGCATAGTCCCAAGTTGCTTGACTAGTGTTGCCCGATAGATTTGATTTTCAATCCTGACATTATTCTTTAAAAGCATATAGTGCCTGAAGGAGTCTGAATTGTGTTTTCTCTTCAGAATACTGGACAGCCTCTTTCCTTTATTACAGAGCTGTACAATACTCAGATGCAATCACTAATAACTTTCCTATGCTGTGTTCTTAAAACTATGTCTAAACTCCAGTACATTGCATTTAATAAAACCATTTTCTTCCAACTCAGATGTTCACAGCCACCTTTGGGAGAAGAAGAAATCTTCACCTGTGAAGATGTCTCTTTTTGGTTGAAAACGACCCCAGTAATCCCTGGAGGAAACATTATTTTCAATCACATCCCAGATGTAATCTGAGCCAATGGCCTAACCTTTGCAGTAAAAATTAATCCGAATTCTTTCTGTTGTTTTCTAGAAGCCTGCTTTCAGATGCATATACAACTTAACAAATTGTCCAAATCCACATCAATATAAAACACATAGAGAACCAAAAAAAAGTTGTTTTGGTGTTTTTAACAAAATATACACTGTTTTCAGTCATGGAAAATTAAATCATAAAGCAAAGCCGGTAGGGTTGTATTTTGCAGCCATATTCACACTGGTTAAAATGTGTCTGGAGTGAACATGTGCATCTCTCATATCAGTTGAAACGCTGCCCTGGATTTCAGTGGAACAACATAATTTCGGAGAAGTAAGAAATATCAAGTAATAATTGATAACACCTGCTAGAAGCCCATTTTTATAGTAAAGCAATGACATCAGAGCCACTTGACAGTTTTTTAACCCTTAGCATTTCAGAATAAAATGGGTAAGGAGCCAAGCTTTTGTTTGCAGGGCACTTTTCATCTAACCATATCCTAAAGTGGTGTGCAGGCGTAACTGATTGCATGAACAATGCGATGATTCACCTCAGCCAACAGCAAAGTTCAGCAACAGCTGAGGCTGAACAAAGCAGCTGCATATAGGAAATTCAAACAAAAGGGCATGAGGCAATAATGATTCTACTGAGGAGGCTCTTTTATTTTTAGTGTGAAAAGATATTGGGGAAGGAATAGAAAGGTTAAGCATGGAGATTCCAGCAAGTGAGAGTGTAAGAGGTACCAGGCAGAAAGCGATGATTGGGCAGGAAGACCGAACAATAGAAGTGCTCTCAGCACCAGATGCCAATTTCCAATAAATTCAAGCATCACATAGGGTTTTAGCCACATGACTCCTATTGGCTTTAATAGGAGTCATGCAGCTAAAAACCCCTCATTGCTTGGAAAGTTGCTTATTAAAAAGTGAATACAAAAAATTAATTCAAGACAGACGGGTTATTCTGAAAGAACTGGCTTGGAAATACTATGAGTTATGCCAGCAGAGAATTTGGCCTGATCATTGCAGTATTACCCCGGACACCTTTTTCCACTTGATACTGTACATGTGCCTTCTCCAGCATTAGTTACTGGATAAAGAGGGATGTGAGCTCAGTTGACATTTTGGTTGACTGCCAAATAGAACTTAATAGAGTTAATAGACACTAATCCTGATTTAGAATTTTTCAGGGTTTGCTCCATAAATTATTGTGGCCACTGTATGCTTGGATAATGGTTTTAAAGAGGAAAAGTGTAGACAGCTGGGTGCACCCAGGCTTACACTATTCCATGTAAATTATACTTCTGAAATCTGTTTCACATGTTGTTATGTAAATATATGATCTGTATTTTTTGAGCTGTTGTTATAGCAGCTGCCATTGACCAACATGTGTTGCCCCATAGAAAAGCCTGAAAACAAATCCTCAGGTTTTTTTAAACTCCTTTTGCACTCCCACCTTCCTTACCAAGCCAGACAAGAAAATGAAGATATTTGAGCACATGAGCAGTAAAATGTTTTCAATAGGGATGTCAGATGACAAGAAGCATAAACAGCAATTAGAGGGACAGCATTTCTTTACAGATGCAATAGAGAATATATACATTTCCATCAGGCTATCCTCATAGTGCCTGCTTTGAAAGATCCTCACGAGGAAAATGAGCTGAGTTCATTCCTGAGCATATCACTGTCATGTGCAACCATTATTTCTGAAGTTTGTTGATAAATTGAGAAGAGAAAAATACCCAGGCTCAGACACCTTTGGTTTCATGGGCTGGACTCTCTTCTGAAGCAAGAAAAATTCCCAAGATTAGTACATGAGATCATTTTACCATCAAGCAACTCCCAACAGATAGAGTAGTCCAATGCAACCTCAGCTGTTCGACATGCAAACCTTTCACCTGAACTGCTGCCTAATCATTTTCTTGGGGAGGGTATTATACACAACGTGTAAAACTATGATTGCAAAAAGCAGCTGTGGTACTGAGTATTCCCATACTAATATTCCTGTGTCATGGCAGCCACAGCAGTTTTTTTCAGTGTGAACCTTCCTCAAAATGTTACCCTGTAAAAACACAAATCAGCACAACACAGGAATACTGAATTCTAACACCTATAGCTCAGTAGAGATATCAAACTCATCCCTTCTTATACTTGTGTGCATCCTGAAATGCAACGAGTTTCTGTATTAAAACAAAAAGTACTTATGCTTTGCTCCGCTTCAATGTATTCACCTACTCACCTCCTTGGTAAAGGTCAATCCAAATTTTGCACCTTAGAAGCTTCAGCTCTTAAATTAGCTAGGGGTTAGAAATAGACTACCGTGTTTCAAGAAGGAGTATCTTGTACTTTCTCCATCAAGTTTCAGTTTCTCTAATGTTTTTTTTAGGAAGCGTATAGGACTATATTGAATAAGGACATGAACTGAGAGTGAAAACAGTGGGATAATTCTAATGATTCCTTTCTTTAGTCATACCGATTAAGTCAGCTGAATGGCAAAAGAATGAAAGGACATATACACACAAAAGAGAGTATGTAATACAGCCCCATATTTATAGATTAAATTGATATGAAAAAATGGAGACAGGGAACTTCAAAAGGCAGCCATGTGAGATACACAGAAATGAGTCCTACTGATATTATCATGTCCAAGAAACGGATAATGTATTCATTTACTGTACTGACATTTCTACCAGCATAAACAGTATAAGATGTAGGAAGCCTGTGAGATAACATTGAATCCTGAAAAAATGTCTTCACTCACCCATGGCACCCATCCGTATCTCTATTTCCATGGCTTTTTGGTTAGCTCATTGGCTCCTGTTAATGTTAATCTGTGAAACTATCTTCCCCGTGCTCCCCAGGATTTTGCATGACTAAGTCCTAAGTAGGAGCACTAGCTTCTCAAGATGAAAATGCTAAGCCTGACAGCTACTTTCTTTCAAATACCACCTCAATTCTTTCCAACATGCAAATAGCTTTCCTCATGTGAATTTCTGGCCATCTTGAAGACAGAAATAATGACCTGTGGCAACTCTGTCCAGACATCAGCATTTCTCACCACTCACTCTCACAAAGACAGGAAATTGAAGTCCATTACAGAAGGTTTTAAGCTGCTTTTCTCTGCTTCCAAACCTTGAAAGTCAAGACAGGAGCTCCCCTACATTAACTTTCCTCTCTCCTTTGTAGTGACACAGCAGAGGCAATCAAGAGAGAAGGAGGCAACAGAAGACAGGAAGGAAAAGGGGATTTTCTTTGACTTTGCTGTGCTGGATTGTCTTGGGATGGGTGAGGTAGTTCAACCCCATGTAATGCACCTTGTCACTTAGAATAGTAATAAAAAGCTTGCTGCATTTTATCGTTAAATACGTGCTGCAGAAAGTCCCTCAGTTAGGTGAGTGAAGGTGCTGTGTGCTTATTTTTCAATTCGCAGTTGTGATGAGAAGGCTGAAATGTTTTGAGTCCTCATTTAAGATGGTCTTCCCAAGAGATTTCAAAGTCCTCGGCATAAAGGTAACTGTGTGCTTTAAAAAAGAAGTGAGGAGAGAAGCAAATATCTTACTATACCATCCTTTGTCAGTCAAATGCAGCAAGATACTTTCCTGCCTTCAGACATCTTTCTTTGTGTTAGGGAAACTGTAACCCTTAAAAAGTACAAACAAAAAAACGCAAGAAAGAAATCAAACCACAGAAATAAAATTATGATACCCCAGGGAAAATAGATGAAATATGTCTGAAGTCCAGAAATATGTTAATTGCACATCAAAGAAGAGAGCACAATCCAATGAAGCAGTGATCCTCTGCAGGTTTCAGCTGACACCTGCATTTAGCTTCCTTGTGTTTTTCCACCTTAATGAACATATGGAGACTGCTCTATAAAGGGAGCAACGTGTCATACTCTCTGTAAGTAGTTTTGCACAGTTGTTGAAATGAAACAGAATAAGCAGTGGCGTAAACACCTTTCATTAATCACCCAAATACTGCTATGACACTGAAGTTAGCAGTTTGATTATTAAAAGCTTGTGTTCCTGGATTTCTTGCCCATGCAAACGCTGTGCTATTCCAATAAAACATTAGGAAAAGAATGTGTCAAAAGCAATTTAGTCAGTCACCAATGGCTGGCTTATTTTTCCGTTCACCTTTTTCTTTTTTTTTGCATTTTTTAAAGGACAAATGTCTTAAAAAAAATAGAATCATAGAATCACAGAATAGTTAGGGTTGGAAAGGACCTTAAGATCATCCAGTTCCAACCCCCCTGCCATGGGCAGGGACACCTCACACTAAACCATCCCACACAAGGCTCTGCCCAACCTGGCCTTGAACACTGCCAGGGATGGAGCATCCACAGACTTCCTGGGCAACCCATTCCAGTGCCTCAGCACCCTAACAGGAAAGAACTTCCTCCTTATATCCAATCTAAACTTCCCCTGTTTAAGTTTGAACCCATCACCCCTTGACCTATCACTATAGTCCCTAATGAAGAGTCCCTCCCCAGCATCCCCAAAACAAGGGTATAAAATAAGGGTAGAGTCTCTATATATTTGCCTAAAACCAAACAATGGAATAGAAATAATGGTGTCCAGGCCTTCTATGCACAACAGTACGGAGACCCTAATGTATTCTGTGGGGCTGAGATATGGAACTTGAAGCACACCTTTGTATTTCCACAACTCCAGAGAAGCTGAAAGGCACCACTTGGGGTGTTAATAGATAAAAGAATAAGGAAACTTCAAGGCTTTCCAGCTCAGGATATAAGAGGTTTGTGAGTTCTGTGTCCAGGTCAGATAAGCTCTCTGAACCTTATTCGATTTTGACTTCCTTCTTTCTTCATATCCTCTATCCTGCTCAGCTCTCAGGCTGTTTGGGAGCCATTTCTCATTTGCCAGACTTCTGGCATTTAATGGGAAGTATAGAACCTTTTAAAACCTTGAGTTGCTCTAGATTCATGTTCCTAAAGCTGCCCACATGCCTGGAGTGTGCTGAAGCTGAGGATGCCAAAAGTCCAAACACCTTTGTTTTGAAGGCTATTGATGCACTGGGGCTTCCCATCTGCGCTTCTATCACGTAATCTAGCAGGAGGCCAAGCTCATTTCTGATAGATATTTTGCTTCTATTAAATTATTATTTTATAATAAATTGGAAATGAGAGACCTAATTAACGCATTACAGAATATCCCTGCAAAAATAGTTTTGTAATTTCTTACTACAGTTGTGCCCATTTGTGTTCCTCAGGAAAAGTCCAGACTGGATAAGCACAGAGTACTTAGTGTTACTGCAGTCATCTCTAAATAGTTCTTGGTTTTCCTGCACCTTTGGCTTTTGCTCACACTTCATGTATTTAAAACAACAAAAATAACACTGTCTGCAGTGTTATCTAGGCAGTTAACAGAGTTGATGGCAACAGTTCAAAACTAGATTACTGCCTCTTGAGGTTTCTCTAAAGGAAATGGAGTCTTCACTGTGGCAATAATAGGAAAGGGGAATATCTGATTCTAGTAAAGCTGTGTAGATAGCAAGGAATTGCACCTTTTCTTGTTGAACAAATGTCAAGAGGATGTCTAGATTCGTGCCTTGGACCAGTTTTAATGTGCACGTCACTGTAACAGCTAATCATGTGCAGCAATATAGGATTTCTCTTAGACGTGAAGGCTGGTTGTGTCCATGAGTCTCACTGCTGGTAGGTGAATCCGTACCCGCTGCATGTAAACACCTTGGAAATATTTCCTGTAGCCTACTAGGAAAGCTGACCATCTTACTACACCACAGAGGATCTTCTCACTTATGCTTGGACAAGATCTCTGATGCTATCTGCTCATGCAAAAGACTAGCACACACAGAATTTTGCAGGGAACCTGTTGCTAAATCTCAGGTTATATCATTTTACATGTATTTGATATGCTTTCCAAACGATTCCACTATTAGAGAATGCAGCTTCACAATACATCTCCTGGATTATAGAGCACACTGGGGACTTTCTCACTTACTTACACAGCACAGTGGGCATACCAAACCTACTGGACATCTTGGAGGCACCCTGGCAAGTCTCATGAATTGTATATTTAATTATCATTGCTCCAATATATGGAGTCTAAGACAAAGATTTTGTGGGCAAAGTACAGCAAGCATGTGTTATTGGTCTTCCTCACTGTCAATGAGATCCAGAGAACATAAGGAATGTGTCCTTGCCCCCAGTTACAGCGTTTGCCTTTCAGATAGAATCATAGAATAGAATCATAGAAACTTTTTCTAATTCATTAATAGAATCATAGAATCATAGAATAGTTAGTGTTGGAAAGGACCTCAATATCATCTAGTTCCAACCCCCGTGCCATGGGCAGGAGCACCTCACACTAAACCATCCCACACAAGGCTCTGTCTAACCTGGCCTTGAACGCCGTCAGGGATGGAGCATTCACAGCTTCCCTGGGCAACCCATTCCGATGCCTCACCACCCTAACAGGAAAGAACTTCTTCCTTATATCCAATCTAAACTTCCCCTGTTTCAGTTTGAACCCGTTCCCCTTGTCCTATCACTATACTCCCTAATGAAGAGTCCCTCCCCAGCATCCCTATAGGCCCCCTTCAGATACTGGAAAGCTGCTATGGGGTCTCCACGCAGCCTTCTCTTCTCCAGATCAAGTTGTAATTATACTTTTGTGTTCATCTCTGCTGGTTTAAGTGGTTTTCACCAGCTAAATTGGCACACATGAGGGTCTTTTTTTGCTATCTCTGCTTTGTGAACCCCACAGCAGTCAAGCAACTTTGACTTTCAGAAATTATTTTCACTATAACTCCATTCCAAATAATTTGTAGACTGAAGTACTCAGCATGTCAACCAATCAGGAATCAGGTGTTTCCATAACAGACCTTGTGAACTTTCTGAGACTCTTTACCTAAATGTACAGAAGATCACACATAGAATCTTAGGGAGAGTGAGGCACATCACATTCGAGCTAAGACTGGCAATACAACACTATTCTTCCTTGCCTTATTGACTGAAGGGTATTTCGGCCATAGCCTATGTAATTCAGTCTGACAGTTCAGACTTCTAAGACAAGGTAAGTGATTTACTTTCCTGTGACTTGTACGAATAGCCCACATTCCCACTGATATGACCTGCACATATACATTTATGATAATACATACCTAAACTCAGTGCTTTAAAGCACTGCCTCCTATCCACTGATATGGTTTTTCTCTAATTCATAGGGAAAAAATACTATGAGACAGTTTGAGTCATTTTTTTAATCCAAACAGACCCAGTTCTGATTTATACCACCTAAACTGCTTGCAATAGAATAAGAAAAAATGGTTATGATGTTCAGTAGACGCTGCTTGGATCTCTATTATTAATTAGATTAACTTGTATATACAAATTACTCTATTTGCAGATGTGGTGGTTAGTGACATGGTTTAGCAGTAGACTTGGCAGTGTTAGGTTAAGGTCTAGACTCAACAATCTTAAAGGTCTTCTCTAACCTAAATGATTCTATGATTCTATAACTCACACACAATCCTTGGTCACGCTTCCATTAACCCTATGCAAACAAGAATAATAAAATAGGTTTATCTTGCCCATCCTGTATCTCTAGAAAACCTGAGACATGCTGACACCCATTTAAAACCAACCCTAAAGCCATCCATTCCTAATGATTCAAAACTGACAGATTTATTCATATACTTCACCATATACACTTAGCCCCGGAGGGTCTTGGAACATTTTCTTCCTAGATCCTGAGGGAATATATGCAAATGCTAAGTTCTCTACTTAAAAGAGTTTCAGAACTGAAATAACAAGGATGGTGTAGCTCAGGACTGAGGAACTGTGGTGCAGTGGAAGACTGCATTACACCTGCCAATATTAAAACTAGATCTTGCCATTATAATGAGCACCCATTTTTATGACACTAAATTTGCACTGGAGAGATTTGGGGATTAGGTTATGTCAGTCCTCTTCAGATTTGCTGCTGAAGGCAAGTGAACATGACCTCTTCTTGACACCAGAGCCGGTCATGTCATACTCTGAAAAATATTCTTCATTATTCAGTATGAAAAATTGTTTGCTATTGCATTTCACCCTGGGTTTCTTTCTAAATATTTCATGCTGAGATTTGCAGGTGTTTTATTATAAACTTACCTGGCTAAAATCAGAACTTTGTGAAGGATCAAAGGCAACCACATTGCATCTTCAGATGCAGATAGGAAATTCGTACTCCAATTCCGTGCAGAATTTCCTGATTCTTTTTTCTTCCTAAGAGCACCTTCTTTACTTGGGAATTGGACTTTTCTATAAAAGCAGAGCTGTGAGAAGCTATTCCCAAGAAAATGTTTAGTTGGAAATTGTGACTTAACAATGTGCAGGGCACTGAGAATGATGGAGAACCCAGAAAGAGGATTAAAAACTTTAAATGCACTTGGTGTTTAATTTTGCAAAGAAGTTTTCTAAAATGCCCCCTGGATGTCAAGCAAGACAGAATAAGGTCAACCAATTGGCAGGAACAGTTATGACCTACAGAAAAATGTAGGAAAATCTTAGAATTAGAAACAGATCTTCAAAATTCATTAGTCAGGAAGTAGTGAGGAAGAAAGGACCTCACCTGGAGCATTGTGTGCAGTTCTGGTATCCTCAACATAAAAAGGACATGGAACTGCTGAAACAAGTCCAGAGGAGGCCACGAGGATGATCAGGGGACTGGAGCACCTCCGTATGAAGACAGGCTGAGGAAGTTGGGGCTGTTCAGCCTGGAGAAGAGAAACTGCATGGAGACCTAATAGCAGCCTTCCAGTACCTGAAGGGGGCCTATAGGGGTGCTGGGGAGGGACTCTTCGTCAGGGACTGTAGTGACAGGACAAGGGGTAACAGGATCAAACTTAAACAGGGGAAGTTTAGATTGGAGATAAGGAGGAAATTCTTTCCTGTGAAGGTGGTGAGGCACTGGAATGGGTTGCCCAGGGAGGTTGTGAGTGCTCCATCTCTGGCGGTGCTCAAGGCCAGGTTGGATGAAGCCTTGGGTGGGATGGTTTAGTGTGAGGTGTCCCTGCCCATGGCAGAGCGGTTGGAACTGGATGATCTTGAGGTCCTTTCCAGCCCTAACTATTCTATGATTCTAAGGAAAGATTGTGCATACAAAAATGGAGGATATGGAAATTGTGGCACAGAAGATGATGTTGAAGCTTTCTGAAAGATGTAGAGGAAGGTCTTGTGAAATATTTGAAGCCATCTCTCATTGTTTTTACGCTGGAACAAACACATTAGTTATCATGGCTAAATCAGAATCCTAGACAGCCGCAAAGTTTTCTGATTTCTGTCAAGGAAGATATAAGTTGTAAGTATTTCAAGAGATTGCACATATGGCTTTAAAGAAAAAGCAGGAATTAAAACCTTGACAAGAGCAGGAGATGCAAAAAACAGATGGGCTTTCCCTTCGAAAAACTAAGCAAAGACTGGATTTAAATCCCCAAGTGTCTGAAATTACCAGGAAACACAGGCACCCACAGGAATGTTCCTCTCATTCATAGAAATACAGTGCAGAGGTTTCCATTCCATCTAGTCACACAAAGTTCCCTTTTATAAGTCAAGAAAATCACGTATTTTTAGGATATGAACTGTTTCAGGTATCCGCTGCAGAATCATACTGTTTCCATGAAACACCTATTTCCTTCTTCGACTAAACTGAGGGTCTAGACTGCTTGTTCACATTAGATGCCTGTGTTTGTTTTAATAAATCTCATGCAAAAAAGGCAGTGCTTTACCCTAGAAAGCCACACTGCTCAAGCCAAACAGAGGTTTAGCTTTCAAGTTTTTTGAGTCTAGTGGTTAGTGGCATCTGTCTCTACTGTTTGTTCCTGGCTGTTTATGTAGGCTCAGTTGTTTCACTCCCTTTTTCTGTCATAAGACAGAATTTTGTGGATTTGGCTTCTTGTTTTAATGAACACAATAGCTATATGAGTTTTCTAAGAGAGGATGTCTCAAAGCTGTCAACATATTAGCATTTAAGTGTGTTATTAACTGGCAAGGCTGAAGCATTATCCAGTCGTACTGGTTCATGTAGAACTAGATGGTGAAAGAAACGGATTTCTCAGGTGGATCACTTTCCTTAAGGTACCTTGAAATCCCCAGCTGAATATGAAAAGCTTTATCCTCTTGCCTCTCCCATCAACTCTGACAAATAAGAGAGAGGTAGTAAGAAACAGGCTGCCCAAACCCCTTTTACATTAATCTAATTTTGAACAGTTTTGCCATTATACAGTCTTTGTAGGGTGGTTCACTTTGTGCAGACTCAGTGAGGCTCATATTTACTGTTCTGAATCAAAATTCAACCTAATATACCATGTCTTCTCCTTATTAAGAAGGGAAATGAAAGATAGAGGGATAAAGTGGCCCATCCTCAAATCCCCTCTGCAGTGGAGGTTCAATTTATCACTTCCATAAGATCTCACGTGTCTGGCAGATTGGGAAAACACCTAATGAGATTTGTGTGCTTGAATATTTCTATGCCCCTGTATTTCTTCACCCATAATTCCCTCAGATTTGTTAGGAGGTCAAGATAATAAACAAATTCAGGTCCCACTGCCAAAATGAAATTTGCCACCCTTGCTCCTCAGTTCCAGCTCCCCTGAAAACAGAAATGCATGGAAATTTTCAAAATATGCAAAATGTTTTTATTAAATGGGCTTTTTAGAGAGGATCAATTGTTTGATTTTGTTTCCAGACCTTTCAAGTTTAATAGAAAATGAAAAACACAAATAAAAACCAGGGACTTGTCCCCAGAAAATTTCCTGTTTGTCCAGAATTTCTCTCCAGTGCTGCCTCTGTTAAAAATAAACAAGCACCCTTCCTTGAAGCATAAGACCCATGTATCATTATATAGAAGCTATCATAGAATCGTAGAATAGTGTGGGTTGGAAGGGACCTTCAAAGGTCATCTAATTCCAACACCCCTGCAGTGAGCAGGGACATTTTAACTAGATCAGATCTGCGATTTTAAGCTCTAATTCATGTTAAAATCGAAGCTAATATTTAACTATGAGTTCAACAAGTTTTATGGCATGTAAGCTAAGCACATGCAAAATGTTTTTCTTCTCCACCACCCTAATTCTACAAAGATTTGCGTTTTTACTTCATGTGAACCATGTGAATTATGTCATTGATCTGATGAATTTGGTCTTAAGCTTGAATTTAGGGGAATATATGTGAATTTGGGGTCTTAAAGAAAAAGAAGTATTAGAGCAATAGTACCTGGCATTTATTGTCATGTCTTTATGACAAGAAGTTGAAATAGAGATGAAATTTTTGTAGTTTTTTCTTTTTTTTTTTTTTCTTGGGGGGGTGGATTTTGCTGGGTTGTTTTGGGGTTGTTTTGGGGTTTTTTTGTAATGCTGTTGTCTATTTCTTTCATAGTTCTGTCCTTAGAAATTAGCTCAGATTTCTTCCTGTTGCACTCACTGAGGGCAGCTATCGTATCATAGCCAGGAAAGATAATTGAATGAGGAATTGATTTTTATTGCCTGTAATAAAAAGCAGTTCTTATTACTTTTACAAATTACTCATAATTACAATTGTCTAGAGACTGCCTTATCACTCTGAGTGGAGCCGAAATAAGCTGGATGCACAATAGTACTTCTATGTCTATGATTTAAAACTTGTATTCTCATTAATGGCAATGTAAATTAGCACTATGGCAAATTTAGTCCGTATCATTTTACTGGACAGATTCTAATACTGCTGGGGAAGAATCTTAAGCAGACGTGCAATTTATTTCTGAGTGGCATCGTTCTCGTTGGAGCATGTGCACTGACTCTGAGAGGTTTCTTTAATTATTAAGGAAGTAGAGATGTGCAAGTTACACTTCATGAAACATTTTGATTACGTCTTTTAGAGCCCAAGTGCTGGAAAGTCTGGAGAGTTATAAGATTTGTTACATTGCAGGCTTGCAAAGCTAGTTTCAGCATTAAGATTGCTCTGATTAGGTTCAGCAGACATATATTGAATGGCCTTTTCTAAAGTCTTGTCTTTAAATTTCACAGAAAAGCAGCAATAATTTTGCACCTGCCACATCTGAATTCCTTTTTTCCTGTTTATCCTTTAGTAAGACTAATAGATAATATATCTGGCTTCTTTTCTGTTCTTTGTTTTTTAAGTGGAACAGGTAACTCTGGGTCACTTTCATGACTTGATCTGTTATAAGACAGAGAAGGAAAAGCTAGAATTAATCACAACCTTTCTCACCTCGCTGAAGAAAAATGAATTGTTAAAAATCCCCTGGGCACTCTGTCTTCATTAATGTCTATCACAGACTTTTCTGCCTTGTTTAAATGTGTCGTTCTGATAAATCAAGGTATTGATCTCACTTGATTATAAAGAAAGTGTCTTTCAAGAAGAATGAGAACCGGTTTGGGGATGAGAGGTTGATATTTCTTCTTATGACCTGTTGCATGACTGCCAGTCATCTGGGCTTCCCTTGTTAGGCAGTGTGAGCATAAAGGAAGGTCAATATTCTCAGAAGTGTTTTAATGCTAAATTAGATTTGTTAATTTTGCCCGTGTTATACTTTACATTTTATATGTTTTACCTCACTCATTTAAAACTTGCTACCTTTAAGGCAAATATTTGTTAGACAGTATTGCGCAAATTTGGATTCATGAGTATTTCTTACTAATAAGCAAGTCCTATTAATTCACTAAAACCTGCTTAAGGAAATAATAAGCAATTTAAAGAGCATTTCTTATATTAAGCTTGCATACCAGATATCTAGACATCTCCTAACCACACCATGGATCACAACCAGGAAGTTTATAGAGGCATGTGCTGGGCTTCTGCAGTTATTCAATGCTAGAATTAAATTATCAAACTCATTACTAATGTATATGGTATTTCTAAGGCTCTGTGCCTCAGACATTCTTATAAATAAGAACCTTTTATTTCATTGTGTTTGCCAGTAAAAGCCCTAATTTAAAGTTTCAAAAATATTAAAAACAAGCAAACAAAAAAAGGTAAAAAAAAAACCCACAGACCAAAGGAAACCAAAGCAAACAAAACAACAAAAGAAAACAAGAAAAACCCAAACCAACCCCACAAAAAGAAATAAAAGAAAAACCTTCCTAAGGCTTCTCTCAGGACATCCTATTTGAAATTTCAGTGAAGAAATGCATACTTAAAACTACTTAGTAGGATTTTGGAATGGCATTCTGCACTCCACAGGAGAATTTTTGGTGTTAATATTAAAGGAAAACAACCCTGAACTATTACCTTGAAAGGAGAACTCTTCTAGTCCACTTAGTCCTGGGAGCCTAGAGGAGAGAAACTGCTCCCCTGCTGCATTCAGCAGAGTGCTGGGGACTATGCAGCTTCTTCCAAGGTTTCCTGCTCCGCATCACTGATGTATGGAACATTTGAGGAGACAAACCTCACATGCCGCCAGACTCACACGTAACCTAAATCATGTAGATGCCATTATACACATTTAGGTTTCAGTTTGCACTGAAGTACAGACTCCCCAGCTGTTTGCTTTCCAGCATAAGCCCACAGTGGCCTAGGTAGGCAGGCTGACCCTTAGATGGAACCATGGTGTAGGTTGCTCTCAGAGAAGACCTATGGGAAAACTCTGGAAAACTAAACACTACTTTGAGAAGCCAGGCTGAGGCTTGTATCAACAGAGCAGCACTCAGTTCAGAAACAGAGGGTGAATAAAGGTTTTCCCTTAGAGGAAGGACTGAGCTGATTAGG
Organism: Lathamus discolor; assembly: GCF_037157495.1. Classification (NCBI taxonomy): domain Eukaryota; kingdom Metazoa; phylum Chordata; class Aves; order Psittaciformes; family Psittacidae; genus Lathamus; species Lathamus discolor. The sequence continues at coordinate 2,179,776 of NC_088884.1, forward strand.
GCTGTGAGATGCACTTTTCCTTTTTAAGATGATTTTCACAAGATGCTTGCATGGCAGATCACTAGGGAATGCTTAATGCTTCACAGACTCTTGTCAGCAGGGCAGAGCTGAGTGTCCAGCAGAAGTCCCATCAGCAAGGGGTCCTCAACACACTTCAGGCTCAGCCCACTTCCAAACTCATTGCTGGCGGCATCATCTAAGACATGATCTTCCCAGATCTCTCCAGACACAGCCAGACCCCTTCCACAGCCCAAAAGCTGCCCTCTGGTGAGTACATTGCTGGTGGAAGGGAAATGGAGAGGGGGCATATGAGTGGGGGGGCACATGGATCCTCCCAAGGCTGATGTATGTGGCAGTCTGGGCATAACAACTGCAGTAACAGCATGTTAGAGTTCCCTTTTGTCTTAAAAATTCCCACCATCACTTCAGGAACTGATGCCCTCTCCAGCTTGCTCTGGACCTCTAACCGAAACCAGAAACTTCCTTTAATTAGACAGCAGAGACACCAGATGGAAATTCTCCAAGTGAGCAGTTGTGTCATAACCAGAAGTGTTCTTGCCCAACTTTGACAGCCCCACACATTTCAATGCTTGCATCTGCAAAAAGTCTGGTCACTTGTGACCTAAGTAGAAGACTCCAACCTGCAGTGTTCTCCTGTCTCTCCCTCTCCCAACACTAAATGTATGTATGAACTGGGCCACCCAGTTCTGCTCACCAGAGTTCCTAAGAGGTGGAAACTTAGGTTCCAAAAGACCACGAAATAAATTAAATGTAGAGTTAGATCATTACCCAGTGATACATAGCAGTATTAGCTCTTTCTCACCCCATCTCACCCCTCTGTCTAAACACCACTCATACTTCACCCAGCACATCAAAACCATGTTCTGCTGACATTCCCAGGCCTGACAGTGAATGACAGTAGGAACCTATCCCATTTCAGATCACAATCCATTTTCCCTGTCCCTGCACATATCATCTCCATGGCAGGAGCACAGTTTCACCCATCTCTCTCATGGATTCTTCCTGAAACAGTATATTCATACCACAAAAGCAGATCAGCTCCATTACTCTCCTCTCCATCCCCAATAGCATAACCTATATAAAAGGTTCTTGGCCAATTCTACTGCCCCCTCAGATAGAATCATAGAATCATAGATGCTTACTCATAGTTTTCTGATGTCCTGTTCTTTGTATTATCTCCAAGGTAATACAACCAGGTTTGTGCTCCAGGTGCAAGGTTACGAAATTTGACCCGTGGGTAGATGTCTCAGTAGTCTAGGTCTGGATACTGATGTGCATTATCTTCTGTCTTCCTGATCATGCAAAGGAATTACATGGTTGGTGTTTTTTCTCACAGATACATATAAAGCAGACATATTGATCCAGGATGCTTTCACCATGCAAATTCTAAACAAATTCAGCCTGTTCAAGTGGACCAAGAGCAGAAGATACGGCAGAGAAACCGCAAGACAACTAGAAGACTGAAGTGAGAGCCTTCATCCAGAAAGACTATGAGGATCAACCTAAAGTCAGTTGACGATAGGCTGGATCTACCAGAAGTTCTTGGCCTGTGAATGTAGGACAAGAAAAGCCAGAACAAAACTTCTAAGTGCTGGACAGTGTCAGAACTGCTACCGGCACCCATTGCAGTAGGGGACAAAGCACAATGGACCTGCAGGAATTTTGTCCACTGAAACTTTTTTCCAATACTCTAAGCTATACTTTCAATTACCAGAAAAAATTATGTATTCTGGATGCTCTTCCAATGACTGTGTTGGTTAGGGTCTATATGGATATTTTCTGAAACAGGCCGCGCAACTGTTGTTATTTTTCCCTCAATGATGTAATACCTCTGCAAGCATAGTCATTCCTTGTTCTCAGTGTTCTCATATTAGGCCTCAACTGATGAACATTAACTGTTTATGGAAAATAAATGTGTTTCAGCTGGTGAAGTTGTCTGCAGTGCCTTAACTCTTTATGTTTTTCTGTGCCCTACTGAATTTTCCTTCCATTAGGACCTCTTTGTTAACTAGAAAACAGATTAGAAGATTACCTACTTCAGTGGACAAAAGGAATCCCAATTGTTAATGATCTATTCAGCATAAACTTGTATATCTTTGCATATTTTTTCATCCCATGCATTTTTTCTAACTATAAGTTTTGAGGAAAGCACTTAATCACTGCAAAACTTGCATAACGAAAATAGAATTGGTTTTCAGACTTTCAGGTTTTTGTCCTCTGTAAGTGGTGTTCAGTCTTCCTGAGATGAATTTTCAACTTCTTTCTCTTTGCTTCTACTCCAGTCCTTCATTTTTTAACCCTAACATGACTGACTTCCCCTTGGGTGTTCCCCAAAACTGTTTCCTCCACAGTGTCAGCTGTGCTGGTTAATTCCTCCATGCTCTGGTTCACTCATTGTTAACCTGTAACATGGCAAAGTTAGCTAGTTGAGACCTGAAATCCACAGTTTTTCAGGTTTTATGTATTTTAGGGTGGGCAGGACTATACTACCTCAGAGTTTTTCACATGCACCAGTGATGGCAGTGTCTTGCACACAGACTGGAACTCCATGGAATTCAAGGCAATGAGAAATACCTATCTTGTTTCTTAATATCTTTCTTTAAAAATTGATATAATATAATAGGCTGAGACATGATTTCTTGCTGACGTGAAAAGTCAGTCTTGCAAAAATTGTCATCTGCTTTTCCTATTTGCAAAATTTCCTTTCCTCCCATCCCCTTACCAGCAAGGTAAGAGTGATATTCTCCTTTCTTTTGAAATGTAAATTATTTATTCTTGGACAATAGTCAAGTAGACTTCATCAAGTAGATATCATTTTTAAAGTAGGCTGAATGAGTTGACAGCAGAAATCGAAATTCAATCACAAGAATGATTCTCTCAAATTATTCATGTTGTTTATTCTTTCCTTCATCCTCACTGACCCCTTCAAGAAAAGGTTCTTCATAAATAAGCTTACCTAATACCTATCCAATTATTTCTTCAACAGTATTCAGGAATGTATTTCATGATCAGTTGTGGTTAGTGTTTTAATTAAACTTTTGCAATGTATCTGCCTGAAAATACAGCCAGTGAGACAGACATACTTTTCTATGGGAGTTGATTGACAGAAGGGAACAGATTGACTTGGCATGTTAGTAAGACTCATTAATCTTCTTCAAGTACATACTCGGAAAACATGGAGTTCTCTCAACAAGCTGCTATCAAAACGGAGTTTCTGTTTGAACAGTTGGAAAACTAACAGTACAAGTGAAAGTTATAAGCAAAGAGTGAGATGCTTTTGCAGGAGGCTGAAACGTAGTTTGGGGGGTTTGTCACTGTGTGTAGTGTACTTTAACATTTAAAACAGGGTGATGCTTGTTAGAATATAATCCATTATCACCTGAGTCTGAAGTTTTGTGCACTGCGTACAAACTCGGAACTTAGGGATTGAAATCGTGCTATGAGTCTTGACTCATATAGATTGTTTCACTGATTTTATGCAGGACAAATATGCAGCTCCTTAAGAAGTATATATTATGTGTTTTCATACCTATCTAATGTGACAAAAATATGGAAACAGAGATACCTTAGACAAGTTCCTGTGTGATGTACTGTAGGTTACCCTGCTCTTGCAGGGGGGTTGGACTAGATGATCTTTTTAGGTCCCTTCCAACCCTTGGGATTCTGTGATTCTGTGATTCTGTGAAGTACACCAGAAGGGTTTAAAAGAAGCTGGATGTACATCTTGCTAGAGAGTCAAATTAATCAGAAGTGCCAGAAATCACAATTTCACTCAGTATTTCTGACCAGCTTCTCAGCAGACAGACTTTAAACAGCTCTCACTCATGACATGTATCAGACAATTTTTCGTGTTTCTTATACAGAACGCTTAGCAGGAAAGGCTGTTTATTTTTTTTTCCTGGATTCTTAAATTAATTAATAGCTAATATTTTATCCACAGGCTACATCTGACAATCCCCAGCAATCTACTCTTATAATTTTTATTGCACTTACTAAACAATGAATATGTCATCTGAAAATATGTCCTTTTAGCATAGAATGCTGAAAATCACTCCAGCTGGGACATATTGAAGGGAGAAGTATAATGAGGTATTTTGGGGAGATACATACACGTGCACAATTATATTTATGATATGCCCTGGAAATCTATCTGATCCAGATGCAACCAATGCAAGAAACTTAATTTTGCAATGGGCTATGAATGTCCTTTTTACTCCTGCTAAACTCAACAGGATGTTTAGTACATGACAGAATTCCCTCAGGACAGAAATACGCTCAAGAGCCCAGACAGGAGTGGCCATAAGGAGGAAATGAGGCTAAAGCTCTTTTCAATTATAAATCAGATTTATGTACAGCACAGGCCAAACAGTTAAGGTGATCTGAAATGGTGATTACAAAGAGTCTGTTGACCTGATTTTTTTCTTGATTTCTTTTTCATTGCATTTCTCCTGAAGCCCAAAGGGGACTGAACTTACAGAATTTTTGCTACCTTAAACGTACAACACAGTTCTTATGATATTTTTCCATTTATAAAATGAAAACCATATTTTACTGATGTTGTAAATATTACAGGCAAATTAGATGCTATCAAAACCCCCATGAAACATTCAAAGCAGTATCTGCTTCACATACAATATATTATAAAAAGAAGTTTTCTTGGCTTTCTTACAGGAGAGATTTTTGTGTGCAATCATTGTATTTGCAGAGCTTTCTTTTCCAATGCAGCATCAATTGAACGGTTATACAACATAAATCTTAGCAGGCATACAAACACACATAGAAATAATACAGACTGCAATACACTTAAGCGTGGGATATGTATATTGGAGTAAAATTGGACATTGTTAATAGAGGTTTCCTGGTAACAGAACTGCTGTAATAGGAAATTTTGTTCATATTTGGCTTAACAGGCATGCTCGGGGTGCCATGCTCAGTTCTGAAATGCAAAGCTGACAGCAAGATACAATGCACAATAACATTGCATGCTTCCAAGAGAGAACTTGGCTACATCTTCCTTGGTCATCTTTTAGCATAGCTGTCTGCAGTTCTTTACATTTTCAAATCTAGGTTCATGAATACACGTCCCCCAAGACGGGTGTCATCGATATGAATTTTAGAAAGTAGGAGGAAAAGAAAGGCATTTTCAGTGATGTTCATCTGTGTTGATCACCTCCTTTTGGGATGGTCACTGGGTCATTACATCCTGCACTTTCGAAGACCATCAAAGATCTTCAGCCATCTGGAATCAGCAGGCCTATGTAGGTACTCATTACTTTTAGAAAATTAAGTCTATGGGTTCAGCTGAACATCCAAACAGCAAAACACATCTATTTGGAAAGTGTTCTTCAGGCTTTCTTGCCACTGAGAAATGGATAGTACCAAAGGAGCATCTAAATATATTTAGTTAGAACTTTTTTGGACAATGTTTGTCAAAGTGTGCAGTATAATTGATCTTAAATCTTTGCAGAGATGTACTCCTTAAGGTTTTCTGTAGTGGGGTTTACAGATTTTCAGAACTTAAGAGAAGTACTTCTTGTGATGCAGCCCTCAGATTCTCCTCAGAGCTGCTCTCAATCCAGTTTCCCGTAGGCCTCTATGCCCAACCTAGATGTAGGACCTTGCACTTGGCCTTGTTGAACTTCACAATGTTTGCACAGATCCACCTCTCAGGCTTGTCAAAGTCTCCCTGGTTGGCATCCCCTTCCTCCGGCATGTCAAAGCACCACACAGCGTGGTGTCATTGGCAAACTTGCTGAGGGTACACTCATTCCAGCTGTCCATGTGACTGACATTAAACAGCACCAGCCCCTGAGGAATGCCAGTTGTCACTGCTCTCCACTAGGACATTGAGCTGTTGACCCTTTGAGTGCGACAATTCAACTAATTCTTTATCCATTGAGGGGTCAATCCATCAAATCCATACCTTGCCCGTTTAGAGACAAGGAGGTAGTTCAGGATGGTATCTAATGTTTTGTACAAGTCCAGGTAGAGGACATCAGTGGCTCCTCCCTTAGCCACCAACTCCATAACCCCGTTGTAGAAGGCCACCAAAGTTGTCAGTCATGATTTGCCCATAGTGAAGCCATGTTGGCTGTCAGCAACCACTTCCTTGTTTTCCATGTGCCTTAGCATAGTTTCCAGGAAGATCTACTCCATGATCTTGCTGGGTACAGAGGTGAGACCAACTAACATATAGTTTCCCAGGTCTATGCTTTTCTCCTTTTTAAAAACAGGGTTACATTTCCACTTTTCCAGTCAGTGGAAATTTCACCAGACTGCCACAGCTTTCTAAGTATGATGGATAGTTGCTTAGCCACTTCCTCCATCTCTTCCCCCAGGACCTATAGATGCATCTCATCAGGTCCCATGGACTTTTGCACCTTCAATTTCCCTAGATGATCTCAAACCTACACTCTACAGTGGGCCATTCATCCTGCCCCTCTACTCTGCTCTTGTGAGACCTCACCTGGAGCATTGTGTGCAGTTCTGGTGTCCTCAACATAAAAAGGACATGGAACTGCTGGAACAAGTCCAGAGGAGGCCATGAGGATGATCAGGGGACTGGAGCACCTCCCGTATGAAGACAGGCTGAGGAAGTTGGGGCTGTTCAGCCTGGAGAAGAGAAGGCTGCTTGGGGACCTCATAGCAGCCTTCCAGTACCTGAAGGGGGCCTATAGGGATGTTGGGGAGGGACTCTTCATCAGGGACTGTAGTGACAGGACAAGGGGTAACGGGTTCAAACTGAAACAGGGGAAGTTTAGATTGGATCTAAGGAGGAAATTCTTTCCTGTTAGGGTGGTGAGACACTGGAATAGGTTGCCCAGGGAGGTTGTGAGTGCTCCATCCCTTGTGGTGTTCAAGGCCAGGTTGGATGAAGCCTTGTGTGGGATGGTTTAGTGTGAGGTGTCCCTGCCCATGGCAGGGGGGTTGGAACTGGATGATCTTGAGGTCCTTTCCAGCCCTAACTATTCTATGATTCTATGATTCTTCCAGTCCCTGCTTTTGCTTTCTGCAACTTGAATGGTGTGGCTGGAGCACTTGCCAGTGAAGACCAAGGCAAAAAAGTCATTGAGTACCTCAGTCTTCTCCATGTCCCAGGTATCCAGGCCTCCTATTTCCTTCCGGAGAGGAACCACATTTTTGTTAGTATTCCTTTTATCACCAACCTATAGAACTTTTCATTGTGTTTCATTTTCATTTCATATATAATACCAAAGCATTCGTATACATATATGCCATATATAATATCAGGAGCCTTCATATATAAGGCTCCTTTGAAACACAAGATCAGGAGTTATGCATTAGTGTATTTCCACAGATCTGAGGCTTAGAAATTTGTAAACTCTCCCTGAGACCCCTTCATTTGCACTCAGATAACAAAGGGTTTTGGTGAAATTGAGACAAACAGCTCCAGTCAAGTTTGGTGAAGCCTGAACTGAAGTACAAAAGAAGTAAAGATGGAGAAACAATGTCTGGAAATTTCTGTATTCATAATCCAGTGGCATTTCAGGAACTGGCAAAGGCCTGTGCTTCTGGAATTAGAAGCTTTATTGGGATATCTTTAAGAGAGAACTTGGCTTGGGCCTCAGTTCAGCTTTTGCCATTCATTGTTTCTTCAGAAATTTCTGTCCAATGCTTCACACCAGTGCTCTGTCCTTGCCCTTCATTCACCCCACTGATCTTTTGAAGCGTAAGTGAGGACAAAGGTAACAAGACAAACATTTATGTAGATGCTTTCATCCCCATCAACACCAAATGAAAGTGGAAGAACAAAACAGCGCCTCTCATGGGGTACTATGATGAAAACTACATAAACTCAAGGGTGACGGCCACCAGAGAAATAAGATCTTAAATGGTTAATATTACATATTAAGACCACTTCAGAACCTGAGATAAACTGGGATAAGACAGCAAAAGAGATGCATTATTTTGGCAACACTCCAACTGTGTTAACTGTGAAGCTCTAGGCACAAGTGCTATAGTTCAAACCCTTCAGGACAGAGGTTGACACAGATACCAATCAATGAAAGAAACGTTAAAACCAACTAAAAATAATATTTGTATCTAATAGTCCGGGTGTTGTTAACCCAGATACAACAGTTTCAGAAACACCAAAGCTGCTTATGCAAAAGCAGTTATCTGAGAAATTGTTGTTGAGTTCTTGTACCATTTTCACACATTGACAATAGAGGCTGTTATGTTAATTCAGAAAGTGCACAGTAATCGTTTAGTTTTTACTAAGTAATTCCTTCATTGCTAATTACATGGAGCATTTTGAATAAATTATTCATACATAGTTTAACCTTTTTAAAACAAATGCTTTTAATCTGTTTTTTATCTATTCTGTGCAACCCCTGTTTTTTTCAAGTACACACTCCCAGAATAAATAATACTGGTGCTAGTAACTAACATGGGCTATTTTGGAGGAAGGATACTTCAAATATCCCTTTCTTTCCTATCTATGGGTGCCTGGCAATGCTAAGTTGTACCACTGACTCTGCAGTAAGTAGATTCAGCAATAAAACTGACTGTAAATTAATCAAATATTGTCTTTGTCACAATGATGAATCATGTACAGTCAAGGTTCTGACATGTAATGGGTTAGAAGGGACTATTCCTCCACCTTACTCATGCTATTTTTCAAAATGCATACAGCATTTCACCTAGAAAATCTCTAAACTGTTGGTTGGTAGATGTGGTAAGTCTGTTTTCACATGACATTTGAATTGTAGTTGAGGTATTATGACAAGCTGCCTTACTGTCTAGGTGCTGAGCACTTTTGCAATGTAGTATAAATTATCTTACAGGATTACCAATGATTTATATGTGTTTTTCTTGGTCTTCTGAGTTTTGCTAAGGTTAGACTTTCAGTTATTATTTATTTCTATGTCTCTGCAAAGATGAAAAGTGAATTATTCATTTCAGTATCATAGACTCGTATGGTTGGGAGGGACCTCAGAGGCTCTCTCGTCTATCCCCCCGCCCTAAGAGGCATCAACATCAGATGTATTAGTCCTGACAGATGCTTGTTTGAGGTCTTCTCATAGATTTTCAGTGATGGAATCATCACAGCTTCTGACAGTCTGCTCAATGTTTCCCTATCTGCACTGTTCCAAAGGCAGTTTGTTTGGGTTTTTTTTCCTAATGTCCTTGCTTTGATTGAAACGTTATTTCTAATCCTTGCTGGCACTGGCCTGAGGAATAGACTGCTCCCTTTCACACTGCAGTAGCTATTAGCGCATCTGAAGACTGCCACCATTCCCACATCAGGTTATTAATTTCTTCCACTTGTTTGTCATAGATCAGATTTCCTTATTCTTCCTCTTCAAGTTCTCTACCTTGACTGAAGCCCTATGAGCACAATGTGGACACTGGGTAGGATTTAATCTTCGCTGGAACTCCATTCCAGTTTCTGTGATGCCTACAGCTGAGCAAGTCACCAGAGGCTTATATTCCCCAGTGAGCTCGTCACCTCCTTAAAATCAGCAGTGTTCAGGGCAAAATTGCATTTCATTACAAAGTAGATGCTTGATTTTGTCCAGATTCTTTGCATCCTAAACTCCAACATCATAGAATGATAGAATCATAATATATATGTACTGGGGAAAACTTATTTGTGTACAGTAGGTATATAGGCAGCTCATCTTGTAGATGCCAGAATAAGGTGATACAAATTCTGGAATGATGCTTCTAGAGATAATTGCTGTTAGTATGCTGCTCCCATGTAGCCTTCTAATACCCATACAGATAGTGTAGGCTTATACCATCTTGTCTCCATCTTCCTCATCAGAAAGGGATGAGTCTCACACAGCAAATCTGTGTCATCTGTCTGTGCCATACAGAGGTCACAGGTATCCCAGGGTGTCTAAAATAGCGCTAGATGCCTACATGTAGGCAGCTGAACCCTTCTGTGTCTTTGTGATCATATTCTTCCTTATATTTCCCAGTATAACATTAGCCCATTTTGAGACATGATAAAACCCAGTTGCTTTTCCCTGGAAAAGCTACACAACCAGTTTTTCTTCATGCTACACTTATATGTAAGGATGTTAACTGTTCCTGTTGAGGTGTGGTATATCATACGTGCCTTATATTGATCTAAAAGCATGCAGCAGTCTAAATAAATGTACTTCTGTTATATTTGCCTTTGAATAACTCTTAGTATACCTCTCCTGAACTCTGTGTAAATTCATCCTTCATAACTCTAGACCACTCTGTGTAAATACATCCTTCATAACTCTAGACCTTGCTCCAGTGTCTGTGTTTCAGAGTCCGGTTGCACAAAATGTGTCTAGAAAAAAGCAGTGTTTTGCGAAAATTCCATGGGGATCAGGACACCTCAGGTCTCATTCAAGCTCATTCACTGATTTCAGCCTTAGACAAAACTATTTCTTTGTTTCACTTGTTATCTCCATTCTGTCAGATCTTCAGGACAAAGAATATCTCTTCCTTTGCATTTCAATCTCTCCTAGGATGTCTAAGTGCTATTGTAAGCCAATTAATATATTATGCTTATAATAAAACTGACATTTACACAGAGAAAAACTACTCATTTTTATTTCAGAGCATGCTAGATGTAAGGCCAAATATATTTACCCCAGGAATATTTTTGTACTAGAGGGAGAATTTCTGGCCCATAGACAGAAAAATAAGCTTTGTATCCACAGTTTTAACTGCAATCTATTAATAAAACTGAAAAGAGCAGGATGTGATAACAAGGTGCAGTATACCAGGATTGGTTTTTTTTTTTTTTTTATATATCAGATAACTGTAGAATTAGGCAGGGAGGGAACTTTCTTAGGTTTTAGAGGATTTTCTTATGGATTGTTCCTCTGGCTGGTGTGCCAACACAGTCTCTATTTCTCATAAGTTTAGAGTTCATGTTGTGTCAGTGCTTGTGTCTACCTATGCGAGATCTAACAACTAGGAAGTGTTTTCTGGTATTCAGTTTGCAGTTTCCTTCATGAACCTAAATGCCCCTTTAGAGCTTCATTTTGAAGGCATATATATCTTAGATACTAATGCTCTTTTCATTTATTTGCTCCATCGTATTTGGTATTAAACGCAGATAGTGATCTTTGCTCTTTTTTTTGTGGGAAAGGTTATTATTTTTCTTTTTATCACATGGATGTCTGTAAGTAACATGCAGAATTATCTCTCCTCTTCTCTTGTAGAATTGCAGACACATAATGCTTGACTGCAAAGCACTGTAATTTTCATGTGGGATTCTTTTTTTCCTAACACCCTGCATTTAAAGTTTCACATCTGCAGATCTGAAGAGGAGGATGTAAAATAAAAAGCACACGGTGTTCTCAGGAAAACAAAAGAGGAGTGGGTGGCTTTAGATAAAACGATTGCCTTGTACTTCTGACACTGATTATTTTGTTTGGTGGTACATAAGGCTCTAACGGAGAGAGTCCATTTGGGAGAGACATCTGCACTCCGAAATTGCCCAGTACAATGGGATACAGGTTAGTCTTTGGCTGAAGAAAGGATTCAGATAAATTCAGACATAAATGAATATTCAATGTTAAGCAAAGAATACTACATTCCTGAATGGATGTTAAACGATATGTCAGACAGCTATAAAGCATACCCTTTAAAATGAAAAGATCGTATTGCTTCCATATCCTCCTTGCTTATTTGCACTGAAGCATCAGTGACAAAATATGGACTGTCTCTCTGATTCTTTCCAAAACAAGGATTTGATTATCCTCAGCTGCCAGGCAGACTAAACCCCACAAGACAGACATACTTTTAACTGGAGATATAATTTACAGTGAATTAATGGTCAAAACATTTATAGCTGACCTGGGCATAATTAGAATCATAACTAGAACCAAAGGTATCTTTCAAGTAAGAATATATTTTTATGTCTTGTGTATCTCAATCCAGACTTTGAAAGGCACCTTTTTCTACATAAATTACAAGTATTTCTCAGGGAAGAGATGGACATTTCTGTTTAGAATTGAGCAATTATGAGATTTCACTATAGTAAGCCTAAAGGGAATGCATTTTTTTCTTACAGGTCATTGAAAACAAGGTTAGTAGAACTTCTTGTTGAATAATCAAAAAGCAATATACTACGCATCCATGTAAAACTTGTCTGATTCAATATTTGCTTTAATTAGGTCTGCTGCAGCTCTTTCTAGGGCTAGTGATCCCTTCAGAGAGCCAGCATTTCAGATTAGGATTCCATTGAAAGACTTGCAATACTTGTCACAGAATCACAGAATCACAGAATCCCAAGGGTTGGAAGGGACCTAAAAAGATCATCTAGTCCAACCCCCCTGCAAGAGCAGGGTAACCTACAGTACATCACACAGGAACTTGTCCAGGCGGGCCTTGAATATCTCCAGTGTAGGAGACTCCACAACCCCCTGGGCAACCTGTTCCAGTGCTCTATCACTCTTACAGTAAAGAAAATTAAGATAAAAATTGTCAATTAGAAAGAAAATCCTTCTTCCACCTTCTTCTCTCTTCTTTGTAAGGAAAATTAAAAAAAAAAAAAAAAAAAGAAAGAACAAATTTTCAGCATTAAAATGATATTTTCATTATTAAATACTAATGAAAAATAATTCAAAGTGTGATTATCCCGTACTTTTTTGGAAGGCTAATCTAAGGGACAGAAATGTTATTCAATTTTATCTAGGTAATGTGACAAATTAAAGGGAGGATCCAGACTGGAATGTAAGAGGCTTTCTTTTTTTTTTTATCTTGGGAATTTACATAATTATCATCTCATACTTAGGAACAGCATGAGAACAATCATAGAATACCGGGTTGGAAGGGACCTCAGGGATCATCTGGTCCAACCTTTCTTGGCTCTATGACCCATCTTTCACTCTGTCCAATGTTGGGAAATCCACCACTTCCCTGAGGAGGTTTCCAATGGCTGATTGTTCTCAGCGTGGAAAATTTTCCTTTTGTGTCCAGTTGGAATCTCCCCAGAGTAACTTCTGCCCATCACCCTTTATCTTTTCCATGTGGCTCCTTGTGAAAAGGAAGTCTCTCTCTTCTTTGTAGCCACTTTGAATACTGGAACATGGGGATAAGGTCTCCCTTGGGCCTACTTTTCTCCAGGCTGACCAGTCCCAGCTCTCTCAGCCTTTCTTCACATGGCTTCCCAGTCCTTAGATCATCTTTGTAGCCCTTCTCTGGACCCTCTCCAGCGTGCCCACCGCTTTTTTGTAGAGCAGGGACCAGAACTGAACACAGTATTGCAGGTGTTGCCTTGACAAGCGCTGAGCAGAGTGGGACAATGACATCTCTATCTCTGCTGGTGATGCCCCTGTTGATCCACAGCATCCCGTTGGCTTTCTTTGCCACAGCAACACACTGTTTACTCCTACTGAGCTTGTGTCCCTTAGGACCCTAGAACTGCTCCCCATCTGGGTAGACCCCAGAATGTGCTTTGCTCCTGGATTGTGTTTCCAATCTGCTGCTGCAATTTATTCTTTTTTGATACATATAATTCTAAATGCTCGGTGTTAATAGTAATTTAGACAAAAGGTAATGCTTTTAATTTGTGGGAAAATCTTTTTTTTTTTTTCTTTTGAAAAGACAGAATTGGTCTGAAAATGTTTTATGCCAGAATTTTCTGCAGAGTAGAAGCTCTCCAGAGGCACTGAAATTGGCAATCCGACTACATGTATTTCTACAAGGATATCAGGTTTACAGGGCTGGACAGATTTCGTAAGCCCACTGGGGTTAGGGCAAATCATCCAGGAAGACTACCCTAAAAGTAAGGATGTCATATCTCCACAGTGGCTGGCTTTAAGTGCTATTGTACCTCACAGCTAAATCAACGTTGGAGGTGTCTCACAGAGGGCTGGGTCTGGATTGACACATCTGATTTCTTTTTGTTAACTTTGTCCAAAATTTTCCAATCACTAGTAACATAAAGCATAATAAAAAAAACCTCTTCTTCTTCTTGGTTTTAAGAGGACAACTGACTAAGCATTGAAAACATCTATTAAGCTACTTTTCAAAGGTTTTTTTCCCCTTAGAGCCTAGTAAAATAGCCTTCGGATGTTAAAGCTTTAAATGAGACAATAAACTTCACCGTGTTGATTTGTTTTAAGGTGCTTTACAGATCATTGCTAAGATAAGGCTTTTAACATTCATAGTTTCAATACCAGGCAGCAAAGAGTAAAGTCAATGGATGTGGGTTTCTAATGTCTCCAAAGCATTCCCCAGGAAACACAAATACTGCTATGTTTTTTAGGGGGTGTGTAAAGATTCTGCTTTGGGATTGAAATTTGTACTCTTCTAGATACACAGATGTTTACACCGATATTGAAAAGTACCATTTGGGTATATTGCTCTTTGCATTCCACTTTCTAAACACATCATGTCAGAAACACTGAGGGACTGGATTTTCTCCTGGTACTCTGCCCTAGAAGGCAAAGAAAATACCATAGGCATTGTTTGTCCATTCTTTTTCACTGTTGGTACACAGCAGAAACCAAACAAAGTAATGGATCCAGAAACAAAATGGGAGAGGTGAAAAAGAGGAAGTAAAAGAAGGCCTGAATGAAACCAAAGGTGTAGAAAATCACTGACCATTTGAAAGAAAAAATAAATTAAAGGTGAAATAATTCAGCAGAAATAAACAGAGTTAACAGCTGAAAATAAGAAGAGAAAGAAGGATGTTGTTTACTTTCAGTGTATTAATGGAATGGTAAACCTAAAGTGGAAAAGTTAAGGAAAAAATCACGAAAACAGAAAAATAAACTGTAAAAAGATGAAGAAAAATAAAATCAAGAAATGCTGTAATAATTCCAAGCATCTTATTTACAGGAAAGTGCTTGTAACTGTGCCTTTTGTATACTTATATATATATATATATTAATGTCACATACTGAAAATATAATAAAAAGGAAAGAATCTAGGCTTAATGTGATTGTGATTTTCTAAGCTGTGACACTTTAACATCGACATACTACACCAGGAATCTAACTGAGCATGAAACTTAAGCAAATGCTGGAACCTAAGCACTTCAAGAATCCCATTCACTGCCGTAGCTTATTAAAGCATGTATATGCTTAAATGTACTGCTGGGTTAGGGTTTCTGCAGAATGTTAACTTGCAACACCTACAAAAGAAGATAATATTTTAAACAACATCTGTTTCCCTCATTCAAAGTTTTTCTATGACAGCATAGGTTTCTGTGTAAATATTTGGGATCTCTTTGCAGTTCTTCTGATATCAGTTGATTTTAACAGCAAATGAAAGTCATCTTCTCAGGATAGACTGATTTTTAACTTGGATGTAGCCTACGGTCCCACAGTCACCCCGTTTGCAAAGTTCTTAATTAAGAAAATAGATTTACAAGACAAAGCTGGTGCAGGAAGGGAACATTTTCAGCACCACACTCTCAAAATTAATGAGGATGGGAGGTTCAATTGAAGGGATGGGGCTTGGAAAATGTAGAGCAAAATTGCACACGCACAACATTATTACTCTAGCACATTGACTAATTAATCATAAAAAAGAAGGCGATGGCAAATACCAGATTTCCTAGTCTGTATTCTTGGTTTTTAGCAGATATCTTTGTAAATCTTGCTTATATTATGACTTCCTTGACACAGCACTCAGATGGGGATGTATCAGAGACATCAGCTCCAAATTGCACAATTAATCTAAGGTGACCTGAGTAATTCAGCTAAATGAGGCATGATCTGAATATGAAAAGGTAGAAGGTATGCAGAAAAAGGGAGCAGAGCATGAAAGGATCGGATCTTAGCTCAGAATAAGGTGCAGAGATTCTGGTTTACTATTTCCCTGCACTTTTATCTTTATTTGCATCTCTGTACAAAGTGGATGTTACATGATACAAAAGAACAAGTGAATAAAGATGCATCTCAGTAGTAAAGTAGGACAGGGCTGTAATTTAACACATGGGACAAGGCTATGCTAAAAGGCAGCTAAACCCCCCTTCACTTTAGCAGCACTATCTCTGCTCTCTCAGATCTCTTCACTGTAACTTTAAGCCTGACTTTCACAGATTTGTATAAAGATGACTGTCGCTTGAATTTCCCATTCAACAGACCTAATAACTCACCATATTTTTTCCATCTGATTCATTTGTGTCGTTCCATGGCTATATTTTCTCCAGCTGAAAAACCTGTAGAAGATTTTCATATCCCATCCTGCCCATGTCTCAGCACAATAATTTAATACCTCTGTTCTACCAGTGCCGCTTTTGCAGATTTGCACCATAAATTCAGATTTATGAAATGAGCTGAATTTAGAAAAAAATGAATATTTAGTAATTAAAAGCAGGAAGAATGAACAAAACCAAACAGAACAGTTCCACAGTTGTGTGGAAAGAAATTGAAAACTGGGGAAAAAAGAAGAAAAATCTTCAAGCTGTTGTGAAACCACAGCCAAAGAGAGTAATGTACAAGCTGAACAGCAAAAGAAAAAGGACTGTTGATGACAACTGACTTTATTCAATGATAGGCAGAGTTTAGTGAGCTGTCTGAAGACAAACTGCCCTAACAAAAGGATCAATTTCTACTTGTGCTCGTGAATTTTTCAGAGGAAAATAACTCCTTGGGAGTTTTTGCTACAGGAGCAAAAAGCTATGCTAAAGCAGCAGCGTTATGTACCTTTGATGATGCTGGGGCACCTTTCAGAGGATTGTCTCTTTTTTATACCGTTGCTATTAGTATCAGTGTTCAGTTCAGAGTAATTTTAAATGTATCCTTACCTCTTTCTTATTTATCTCCTACAAATCTTATCTGCTGGCTTTGTGAAGGAAGGGACAGTAAGAGCTGTTTGCTTTACGAGCCAAGGTAAAATGTACAAGTTACAGTCTATGCAGCTGCTGGGAACGTGCCTTTTTTCACGTGCAGCTCAGTCAGCCTCTTTTACAATTTCTTTCAATTTTATTATTTTATGAAGAGAGCTCTTGCAGTCCATTATAAGCTACTACCAGAATCAATTAAACATGACACAGTAAAACTGCAGAACAAAGGAGAGAAGCTTTGCAGGATACAGTATGTTCAATTAATTATTCCATTGTGAATTAGAGGCAATTAAGATTGAAATCTTTTTCATTGATTTGTGCTAGTTTATCTGTGATTGAGCCAGTAGGTGAATTGCATAAAACGACAGAAAGAAGGAGGAGGAGTGAAACAACGTCTAAGAAACACTTAGCTTATTTGGATTTGTTTAAGGTCAGATACCATACCAGACATTTCTCAAACTTGAGAATTGAAGCCGAAGTTGAGAATGAATAGGGTGAGGAAAACAACTACCTCTTAATTACAGAAATTTGGTGTATAGAGCAGGAATAGGCCTGGCCCAGTATGGTTCTGTGGAGCTTTGCATGTGTTTTGGAGACCGTAAGGGTCATTTCTCCTGCAAATACCCAGGAGGAACATCTGGGTTTTTAAAGCGCACTTTTCTATGTGGTATTTAAATGCCTTCAAAACATCTGTGATAGAAGCAGCTCATCGGCAATTTGAATCTAGGAATTTTTTGCTTTCAAAGTGAAAATCAGATGCCTAAACCTCTGAGCTGGAAGGAAGGACACCATAAAAGCTACCCTAGAAAATGCTTATAATGGTCTGGAAGTGTAGCTAATAGTGTGTAGCTTGTTTTCCTGCCAGAGACACGCTGCTCTGTGCCTGGTTATCTCTCAACTGTTCACAGATCTCCCAGTTACACCATTCCTGAAGACATAATTTTTTCACCATACACTTTGTTTTTGGTGGACTACACTTTATTCAGCTATCCCGATCCAGCACCTGAGCTGGAATTAGAAAACAAGGTCACAATACTGCACTTGACAAAAGTACACATACAAAGGCAGTCCTCAAGACGTTTATTGTACAATGGGTAAAGTACCCATAATAAAGCACCATTATGGTATATTAGGCTTTTTGTGGACTGTGAAATGCTTTGAATGCAAAGCATTTCCAGACTCTGGAATACTCCAGTTTTGCTGTCTGTGAAAAGACACTGATATCAGAGAAAGAAAGAACAAATGTTAAAAATAAATTTAAGGCATTTTTTAGTCACTTATAAGATACCATATTTATGAATGCATGAGAAATCAGGCTACTCAGTAAATTGATACTTGGACCCCAACAGCTATGAATCAGTCAGAAGTTGTTACTGTCTGGTGGCCCTTTAAGAAAGTAAGTGAAATGGTCCACATCCCTGTAGGCAGAACAACATCCTAGTCACCATGATATACGCTCTGCTGTTACTCCTGCTGCCATTCTCAGCACTCAAAGATGGAAATGACCTTAATTTTCTCTCATTGAGGTCACGCCTTCATACCAAGGCTGAGTTGTCTTGACATGTCAGTGTGGGTAACTGTGCACTTGCCACATGGCTTGCAGGGCAAGAATTTGGGACACTGAAGGTTAGCAGTGTGCCCACTTCTGCCATCAGTAACATCAGACACAAATGCACAACAGAATCCCATCTTTCTGGATGTAAAATGCATTTACTACAGCTATGGTGAACATAAATATACATGAGTATACACCTTTATGCTCACAAAAGAGAATCCACATGGAAGGAAGTTAATCTCTTCACCAGGATTTTCACAAACTTGATTTTTCTTCCTTTCTTCAAACATGTGGGTTCCAGCTCTCCGAAAGTAAGAGGTATAGGTGTAAGATAGGCACAACGGCAGAAAAGCACAGACAGGTCCATTAGAGCTTGAATGCACAGACCCACCAGGAGCTGTTGAGTTGTGAAACTACTTCTCTGCACACACTGTTTTGGATCACAGATGTAGTAAAAGCATTGTTCCCCCATTAACATTTTAAGTGCAAAGTGCAGTGCTGTCTTGCTGAAAAACCAAAGTGCGAGCATAATGTGTTGTGCTAAGCTGATTTATTACTGCTCCATTACACTTCTGTATAGATGCTTTTTTAATGTCAGCTTTTCATAACTCATAATAATTCTTACATACAGGTATACCTACTACACATGTACCTATAGCTCTCTTTTAAGTACAGTCATACCTCTGTATATTCAAATATAGGTGTATGTAGAGATACATACAAGAAATAAGTAGTATGCCACCCTAGATGACAATAAATTCTTGTACATTCAATAAGGAGCACTTACTTTTATATACTTATTTTATATGCTTATATATCTGTTAGTACATAACACTGCAATTGCAGAACACATTTTAACATTAGTAAAGTGTCATTTTATAGATACATTATAAAACGTAAATTCAGAGCAGCAGGTAGGATTTAAGACATTCAGACTTTTCAATGCCCTGTATGTTGGTGCCTGCTCCTGGGGTTATAACTCCCACCAGGTAAGTGCCAGGCTCCTACCAAAACTGTCATAGCCAAACAGTTGTGCCTGAACTTTTCCTCCAAAAAACTGCTTAAAAGATTCAGGGAAACATCCATAAATAACTGTGAATGGTATTTCTGGTGTAGTTCAAAAGGAGAAGAAAAAGTTATTGAGAAATCTTCTCATCAAAAGACCTTTCTGCAAATAGGCACCTCTAGAAGTAGACAGCCACTGAACTACATCCTGGAACCTAAATTTTAACCATGACCCAATATAGTTGCCTACAGCCTTCTTTTAATCTTATCCTGCATGCCTATAATCCCCAAGTTTGGGGCGCATATAATTAAACACCAGAAGATTTGTATCATCTCCATAGATTTCAAGTTAGCTGACTGCAGTTATTAAACCAACTACATAGTAAGTGTGAAAGCACAAGTTATCATTTTGTGTAATTTTCATAAAAATGACCTTAGAAACTCATAGAAGAAATGTCTGGAAAGCAATTATTTACTACATTTTGCTTTTGTGATTCTGTGGCAAAATAGTTCAAGAGAAATAGTGTGTTTCTTAAATCTGCTCCAGTACAATGGAGAACTCAGTACAACTGAGAACTCTACAGTTACAGAAGTCTGGCATCTCAGTGACAGCCCTGTGTCTTCAGTTAATCCTTCGCTTAAACAGGGCAATCTTGGGTCTTGTTTCATTTCTCTGGAGGGAGTTAATCATTCTGCAGCAGCAAAAAGCAGCCTACCATTTGTAAGTGTTCTCACTATAAATCTCAGAAATCACTCTGAAGCATCTCGGGGTCATTTTAATTGCGGTCACTCATTCCCCAGCACAACAGCCCCACAGGGTATGTGTGTTTTATTAGATCATTCCTTCAATTTCTGACTAGAGTCCCAAAAAGTGCATGTAGTCTGAAAAGTGACAGTAAAAATGACATTGTAGGTTCCTACATGACTTCTCCCAATGGATTCCAGATCCAATTTTCTCACTTCATGAGTGAAAAGATGCTTATTTTCTCTTCTCTCACTTGCAAACACAGCCTGTGATCTTAAAACCAAGAAAGGTTCTTTCACCTCTTGCCTCATTATCAGTAGCAAAGGATCTGCAAGCAGAGTTTTACTGTTCTAATGATGAGAATACATTCTAATTTGGTCTTCACTTTTGACTTTATTCTTCTAATCATATTGTGACTTTTTCCTGTCAACAGGATAAACATAGTAAGGGCCAACATCGCGTAAGAGGAGGTCACTTTTATGAAGTCATGTGTCTTAGCATAACAGCATTTCACATAGATTTGCTAATGTATCAAGAGAAAACTGATAGGTGGAACATATCAAATTTTGTCTCTGAATTTCTTGTCTTGAAAGATCATTTTTAAATATCATGAGAACTGGACTTTGATGCCAGCAGGGAGTCCTGCTACTTTGTAAGATTATAAGGAAAGAAAAAATCTAGAAGACAAAATATATATTTTTTTCATTTTAAGAACAGAACACAAGGGAGTACAATGTTTAGCTTTAGACCCTTGACAGCATCATTTTTATTGAACCAGTCATCATTTTTTCCCCCTATTTTTCAGTCAACTAGAGTGGAGACAAGTGCTCCCTTTAGGGCAGTGTGGGGTAGCCAACCAGGATCACTCTAATGGGATTACAAGTGACATTTCACTAGCCCTCATTCCAGGTAGATGTTTCTGCATCAGCAGGCTCTTTTCAGTCCCTTTCTCCTCTCTCAGAAAGCCAAGAAGCTGTTTCCAACAATTACTTTGACCATACTTGAGCAGGTCAAACTGTAGTCAGTTCATATTACTCTGTTATCTTGAAACTAGGGGTGGGAGAAGGTTGGATTTGGGAGCAATAAAAGAGAGAATGTAAAAATTAATATATCCTATTATTATTAACAATAAAACATCAGCCAAATATAGCTATCATAAAATAGTCGTGAACTAAAATCACGGGGTGTGAAACAAATCCTTTAATCTTGCTTCACATCACACTGTTGTGTTTTATGGTAGATTGCACAAAATGCTCTTCGTGCTCTTTCAGTTGCAGGACTTCTTTATTTTTAATGTGCATACTGCTGTTAACCTCACCGTCTCTACAAAATCTCATAGTTCATTGCAAAATGTAGTGTAATGCACTTCACCATTCCGATTAGATATGGGTGATTATAACACAATAATCGTGTGCATGTGCTACATCTATACTATCAAGCCATTCTTTTTTAAATATTAAATGGCCTCTTGGGGCAAAAAGTAGGTTAATCAAAATAATACTGTCAAGTAGAGAGTACAGACCTTTTTATAAGAGAAAATTAAGTAGAACTGGTAATTATAACTAGTGTACAACCTTTCAATGTAGTCAATAAGAAAGTCAATTTGCTTAAAATAATGAGGTATTCTGGCATGAACAATCTGTTCATACTTTGTTCCCAAGAGCCTCCAGAGGGAATCAGAGCCCTAGCTGACATTTGATACTTTCTCTCAATTTATCAGCTCTGTGTCAGTCTGAGTTTGTAAGATGGTGGTAGGAAGATGCTTGGGGATTGGTATGAGAAAAGACAGTTGGTTTCCGGTGCCTGAGCTTATCCTTATTAAAAATAAATAAACCCCTCTCATTTCCATCCACACTCCCTCCAAAATTGACTTGGGATGTTTAGATATGGTATTAAACTAACAAGGACAACTAGTGTAATAATAATAAGTGCTAGCACCATTTGGAAGACGTGAGGGGATCTTAAGCTTTGGGTTTCACTAATGGAGATCTGTTTGCAAATTAATGAGTACAGGAGGAAGCAGATTACTTCCCACTTGCCATTTCACTCTGAGATTGTTTCTCTGCTGCCAGAGGAGCTGTCAAGGGCCAGTCTTGGTAAGAGAATATACTGGATAAGGTCAATTTGGTGGCCAGTTGAGAATAACATTTTCCGCTTCCAGCAAATTCTACAGATTTTAGCCCAAACTACGGCTGCTTGTGTTCCCTTCTGCTGCCTTCCCTTCAAACCCGTTTGCTTTAGGAAGCTTTTCTTGGAGAATGGAAGCAGACAGACATGTAATTCGGAAGGCTCAGGGTGACAAAAAGCTGTGGTTATGACAAGTTATCCTTTTGGATTTGATATGCTGCTCAACAGTCTCTCTTCACCCAATGTGGAGAAATTTCAACACTCCCAAAATCATGGTACTCTGTCAGAAAACTGTGTTATTAGAAGAGTGGTCTGGAAAAGAGATATCTGTACATACGTCACATAGAGGTCACAGCTAACTATCAGCTTGCGGTGTCCCTGCCCATGGCAGAGGGGGTTGGAACTAGATGATCTTCAGGTCATTTCCAACCCAAACCATTCTGAGATTGTATGAGTCTAATGAGAATCTGTGCTAATTCACAGTAATACATAACAGTTTATTAAGGTGTATTGCTTGTTTGGTTTCTGGAATCATCAATATCTGAATGGAGATGTTCTTCAGATCACCAAAATCAGCCTTTTGATAAGAGGCAGCTCCAGGTTTAGGCCACTAAAACAGCCCTCCAGGATAATTGACATTATTGCTCAGTGAGACAGCTAGCCAAAGGAAGCGCAGTAGCTGGCCCATAATCTCAAATCCTGCTCAGTTATGGCCAGGTGAGAATGGTCAATTATCCTGTGCTGAGGGAACTCGCAGTGGAGGTGAGAAAAGTCATTGCCATCATCATCTTTCAAAAATAACCCCTGAAGATGTGCCTGTGAGACCAAACAAGTAACGCTGCATTTCTTCAGTAAGGGAAAAAGGGGGCTCCAGTACTGGTGATCTTTTTGACTCTGTCACAGGGCAGCGAAAAGCAGAGAGATCTCACTGAGAGCAAAAAAGGGGCTGAAGAAACAGAGGAGCAGAAACCCTGAAAAGCAAGAGGACAGCAAGGTCATCCGCTCATTTCAAAGGCTGTCTCGTTAACTGAGGAATTGATGTGTCCTTTAAAGGCTTGTGTACATTTGTAAACAGTTCAGGGAAAAGCCACTGACAGCAGGTACTCAGGAACAAGCAATGTATTTTGGGGGCTTCTTGCGCGCAGCCTTGGGCAGGCATCCCAAGCATTGCCAGCTTGCACAGAGGCCAGCCCAGGACCTGGGGAGCTAGCAAAATCCTTGCCCTCACTGGTGCTCTGCCATAGCAAAAAGCTGCCCAATTCTTTTTGGCCTCTGATGAGCTCCATGTAATAGATTTGTTTATCCTGGTAGGGTATAAGGTGAAAGAATATGTTTTCCTAGGCCTCCCCACAGAGGGACATGCCAAGCATTCCTGGGAATGTGAAGAGCCATGCAAAGCCTTGCTGCTTTTGACCTTCTCTGCATGGATGCAGAAACCCTCTGTGAGAGATCCCTTCATGCGATCACAGTCTACCCCAGAGACATTTCTGTGTCTCCTGGGCACAAATGCGGATGCAAATGTGTTCACTGAAACGAAAGTGCTCTGCAAAGTCGCAGCACCCAAAAAACTTCCCTCAGGGAAGCTTTAATAACACCTGATTCCTAGTACTGTCTAGCTTGTTTTGAAGGTAGTTTTCTCTTCAGAAGGGTTTTTAATGTCTCACAGAGGTGTCATCCCTAACAAGCCACTAACACTGCCTTTGGTTTGACTGAAAAATAGATATATCGCAAGTTCTTTCCAAGAACACTCCAGCATATTGCAGCTGGTCTAGTGAGTGGCAATAGCTGTGGGACAAACAGCTTGCTTTAAAGGAAGGAGCAAAAAATATAAAATAGCTAAAGGACAGAAAACCTTATTACTCTCTAATGTAAAGCAGAGACAAGAACTTCCTTACCATTAAATCTTCCTAAAAAAATCTTGATTCTTTTTCTGAAGAAAGGAACACTTAGGTAGACCGTGTACTTTTCCAAAATAAAGAAAAAATACTCACTTTACAGTGATACATTTCATTCTGTCAGCACCTCTTTTTCTGGAGTTACCAAACACAGAAAGGATCAGTCAGCAACTTCTTGCATTTCTACAAATATGAGGAATTGAAAAAACCCTGATTTCAGTCTAATGTTCCTTTTAAACCCTTCCATATGAAAGATCCAGCTAACATTAAAACGTGAAGTGAGCTACAATGGCAAACAAATTCCTGATGCTGAAAACAGTGTATGTGGCTTCCTCTGGACCACAGAGGTCCAGGTGCCTGCCTGTGTCACCTTGTTCCATCAACAGATACCTGACCATCTCCCCTAAAATCATGCTATCAAGCTAAGGCTGATTATACACTCTTACCTAATTAATTCCAGGGAGAGGTTGAAGTTTGACAGGAATTGAAGTGGTAGTGGGAAATATCTCCTACATTCACCACCATGGGGGATTAAGAGAGAAAAGGTTATACCTTCTCAGTATCCCCACATGTCAAACAGAGACCTTGAGTCCTTGAAAATGCATAGCAAGTGATGAAATTGCTTTCTACAAACACTTGTTCAGTTATTTTTAAGATTTTTCTTGATGAAAGTTCAAACAGAAAGAAGTTTTTCTTGGTGGTTATGTGAAACTGAAGTTACAGGGGAAATTTTCATACAGGGCATAGCTACACAAAGCTGGTAGTAGTTTCAGATTCCAGCAACTCATTTGATGGTGTACTTATGCTCTTAACCGGGTTTATCTTCAAACCTACAAGGCACTTGAATTCTAGACAGTTCTTAGGTATATTGCCCAATTAACTGCTGATCTGGGGTTCTTTGACTTTCCTGAGATAATGCCTTAAATGGGGTTGGTATTCAACAGACGTGCCTCCACTCACTGATGATTTGGCCCCACTGAAATCTCTCAGGTGTAAGTACAGTAAGTATATACTGACTACAGTAAATACTAACTGAAAAGTGCAAGCTGCTCTTGAAAACGTTTCCAGGGTTATCTATAAAACAGAATAAATGCAAAACATTTTACAAAGTGTACACTGCACAGGGTAGAATTTATCTGATCACACATGGGTTTCTGGATGTACATAGATATACGTAAAATACTGGTTTCAGCATTTCACCAACTCCTAACTCCCTTTGTAGAGAGATAGTCAATATATCCAAGGGTCTCATACTGGTTTAGACAGCTATATTTCTTTAGATAAGTCTTCCCCCTAATCTTCACTGACTCTCATGGAGCCTGGATTCTCATAGCTCTAAAGCCTGAGCTCAGACACACACTCACCCATCACCAGATGAATTTCAGTTTGTGTTTCTGACTGTCTGCTTTAACATTTCTCTAAGTAATAAAACAAAAAGCCGGGGAATTTTTCCTTTTGCAGAAGTTAGAATTTATGCTGTTTCCAAGGGTTAGGATTCTCCAGTCTTAAGGAAAAATACAGTTCAGTCTGTCCACCTTACCAGGGTGCTGGTTGTAGATGGTTATGCATATGCTAGTCTTCATGTGGTTTCGGGTCTCACCCACCCAGTGTGCTGGATTTCATCCACTCAGCAAAACTGACCCCATCTCTCATTATCAAGCGGGCTGATTTCAGCATTTGTATTTCTCTCCCTGCTTTTTCTAGTCCACATATGTATATTTATATGTAATTGCCTGTATTAAACTGTGATATTAACTTATAAAACTTCAATGGCTGTCGAATGCAGGCTTGTTGTTAATAATAGGGTAAGTGATTTCACATGTTGACTTAATGAGTCAGTATCAGAATGCTCACGTATCTCCTAGCTCCATCCTGTGCTTCTGACAGCCAGGGAACTCTGCCTCTTCATGGCATGATAAACACAGGCAGTGAACACTAAGAATCATTAACTGCATTCACACTCCACGAATGTCTTTCACTCTGCTGGATCCCATTGCTCAGTTATAACTGTGTCATTTATACTTTGCTGCTCATCATCAGAATCTTCTTATTGGATGTGGCATTTGCTCATTAAGGCTGAGATGTTGTTCCCAGGCTTCAGGTAAGAATTAACACCAGTAGGAACTGCATCCTTACTCTGTAAAAATGTTGTTCTGGAGCATCATTAGAACGATTATCTCCTGCTAGAAATTTGCTTCTTGAAGAAATAAATGACATTGTCAAATGAAAATTAAAACTTCCTAAATTCCCAGTTAAGCTAACATGCCAGGCATGCATTAAATCAATTAGATGCAAAGCCAACTAAATCAAAGTATCTTGCTTTTACTTATTTATTTTTTTTTTTAAGCAGAGCACAAAGGCTCACTTTTGCATTTGCTATGCTGCCTGAATATTCAGTGTACTCAAAACACTGAAATATCTGGTGACCTATTTCTGGAACTGAAGATAACATGCAAAAACCAAGAGCATGGTTTTTGTATGTTGTCTTGAAATACCTTTTATAGATTTGCCAGTCATTATTGCTTCAAAAACGCATTTGTTTACAATATTACTCGTGGGACTTAACACTGTGCTGCATGGAGGAACTTTGACTCGTGTTGGACTGCTGTAAAAATCAATATCAAAGCACTGGATGTACTGCAGTACAGAGCGCTTATTAATGTACAGTTGAGGGGAGTAGTGAAAATGACCCATCTTAATGCTGTTGACAGCACGTTTGTCTTGGTGTCTGATTGGTTTTAATTTGTCATCTGATAAATGTCCATTTATGTAATGGAGAGTTAAGTGCTCATTAGTTTACATTTAGCTTTGTGTCTAGAGTCAGGTCAGGCTGCTGAAACTGATGTTACATGAAAGCTATTAATAGTCACAAAAGGTTATTTCAACAAAAACAACAGAAAGGAAATATATTTGCAACTGTTCAAATAAATTCATCATTTGCTTTGTAAACCATTGGCTAACTCTACTGTCAACAGAATAGTCTTTCTTGGTGATTTTGGTAGATGTGGAATTTTCTAAGAACTTTTGTTTTATACAAGTTTATCAAATCAGTTTTTAGAAATATGAAAATAAATCTATAAATTCCATTACTGGTGAGTGAAGCGGGTGCTATAAAATGCATAGAATTATTAATTCATGTGCTGTCAGGTAGTCTGTAGTTCAAAGCCACCTATCTTTTGTCTCTCTCTCAGGCTTTTCTTGTGTTTGCTCAGTCTTACAGTGGAGTTATCAATGCTACTTATAATGAAGATGTTACAATAGATGTCATTACTTCTAGGGCTTTCATCTGAGACCTTCCATATCGGATGAACAGCAATGAATGCACAAAAACCGGCATAATCCAAATTCATTGTGTAGAGCTGGGTAGGATTTTCCCTCTGAAATTTATGTAACTGTAAATATTTTACCATCTCTCCCAAAATATCATAATGAAAAGCACACAGCTGTTCTCATGGTGCTTTGGCATGGGGTGAGAATGTGCATAAGGTCAAGTTATATACTGAACTATAGCCAGGACTACAGAATGGAAACAGAGTCCAAATCAAAGTGCTCTTGAACCGGCCTTGCCAGGTATGTCTGCTCTACTCTCACCTATTAAAGTCACTCAATCTGTTAAGATCCAGTAAAATCTCTTTTCCAGTGTCTCTATCCTGTAAATCTTGGCTTCTTCCAGCTTGTAACAAGTTAATACTTGGCTGTGTATGTGAACTCCAACTTCTGCAACTGAAGTTAAAATACCTTTAGTCTCAAATCCTTTTAAACACAGGAAGATAGGGGAGAGATTGGTGTGTGATGCACAACATTACTGACACCTTAAAACAATACATGTTATGCTTTAAAAGCAATCTTAGGCCAAGCTGCACACTGACTTCAAATCCATTCTGCAGCTGTGTTAATCATATTGAAAAAGCCAAGAAGCTTTTGTACAGCTTTGAAAGGTGAAAAATGAACAAAGAGGACAATGAACTGCGGGGGGAATTACTTTCCATGTATTTTTGAAAAACAAAGCAAAGGGTTTCATCCAAATGACCACTTCAGTTAGCACCATACAGCTGAAGTCCTAACCTCAGCTTTCTCATCGATTGAACATGGTTGACCTCCTTCATAAAGTACCTTGATTTCCACTGATGAAAAACACAGTGTAATAGCTGCCTGGTGGTGGCTTATATCCCACAGGTCAGTGAGTGCAACTTGTGCCTTGTGTGACTAAGCCATGCTTAATGAGTATCTGTATTAGCTTTCAAATATAGCCCTTTGACTTAATTTCTCTGCTCAGGAGCCTTTCCAGTAGAGCTCCAAGCAAAGGCAAAATGGAGGACATCATGCTTCTTGTGCCTCAAGATTCCAAGTTTTCTGAAGTGCCACAAGTATCTTTTCTCAGATGGCTCCTGTGTTTTCCAGTCAAATGTAGTTCCTGAGCAGCAGGAACTGAGTGATGGAGAGCTGAGAAGCCTGGACTACCAGAGTCAGAGAGGATTCGTCCTTTAAAGACCTGTGCTAAGGTAGTCTGAGGTGCAGCCATGACGCTTTGGGAAGGTAATAACGTTCAGTTATATGGACATGAGCCTTGCAGAGCTATCTGCTTTCAGGCCATCTTGAGTTACTGTCAGAAAAGTCATCAGGGAGGCAATAGGGACATGGTGAAATAGCAGTAATCAATAATCTTTCATAAGGTTTCACTGTTACGCAGAATTACTGTAATCTGGGTTCCTAGGCTGAAATACAGGAGGATGATTTATCTATCACAAGGTCTATCTCATGCTTTTCTTTCAACTCTATATTCCTATGGACCTCAATGGTCTTACTACATTTCACGAGCTTGATTTTGCTTTTTAAAGTTGTGCTTATAAGTTTTAAAAAACTTCTGTACATTTTCAGTCATTCTCCTGAAACTGAAAAGGGTGCAATTGAAAACAATTTTAATTTTTATTACAGGCTTACCCATCAACATTTAGCCCGTTCCTGCAGCCTGTTTGTGCCCGTTTGTAAAAAAGAAATGTTCTTACTACTGCTTTCAAGACATGAATGGAGAAGAAAGGTTCACAAATTTTCAGAAGTCCAGAGAGCTGAGATTTGAAGACAAAAGTTCTGTCTGTTTTCTAGAGGAATCCTCATCTCACACACACTCTGAGCTGAATCCTAAGTACACAACATTCCTCAAGCAATCCATGCCCCCACCCTCCACAGCTTATCAAGTTCTAATCCTTCAATAATGCTCACAACTTTGTGAGAAATCGGGACTTTTTCAAGAAAGTGGAGGGATCAGGTGAGGTTATTTTGTTTGACGAAGTCAAAAAGTGAAGCCAAACCTTCCCATGAGCTAAATCCCATTCTACTTTTTTATAGCCAAAGTGTTTAGGATCAATTCTTCATTATAAATTTCTCTCTAACAGGTATATGACATCATAAATTTAGCACATACGAGATGAGATCTTCATAATTTTAAGCTTGTGTGGTTTACAATGAAATGCTGTTATATCTCTTTCTCAGCATCCTCATTTTGGTATCCTTATCACTCTCAAAGCCTATAAAAATTTAATCTTAGTAATCATGACCTGACAGTAATTACATGGAAAGCTTATAAACAAAAAGTGTATTATTTGGAAGCATGTTAATTTATTTTTGTTTTTTTCAGTTTCAAATATAGAGCAATTAATAAACCTGACCAATTCTGCTAACTTATGTTGGCAAAATACATTTACGTCTGCCTCTCAAATTCTTCTGACCTATCAAAAAGGAACTAAACACTTGTTACACAACTTGCAAAATCAAATAATGATTTTCTATAACACTGTTTCTTGTATCATGAACTGAGCAATTAGCTGGAAAAGAAGTACTCATTATCATTTTCTACGAACTTGCAGAGTGGTATCTCTTAAAACAAAACAGCAAATATTTTTAAGAAGCTGTTTATAAGAACATGCCCTTAATAGGGACAAAGTTCTTTCTTTGAAAAAAATTCCTCTCAGGATGAAAAAAAATCTCTGCATCAGGGTTAGCAACAAAATCCAGATTATATCTAAATTTCAGAGGATTTAATTACAATAATCAATCAATTAAAGCATTTGAGAGTAAGTGATATTCAGTATCTATGGTGCAGAAAGTGATAGTAAATTGTAAAGACTGCTAAAGAAACAACACATTAACTGCTACAACATGGAAAATAGTCTTATGTAAAATGGAGAGCTTGTAGCTCAAAGGCAAGGCTAGACAAAAAAAGCAATTATGTTCTTATCTACTGACAATTGCAAAAGGAGAAGTCAAGTGCAATATTACATATTAAGAGGCAAAGTACCAAACATGATGTCCCAGCCATAATTTTTATTTCAGACGTGTAATTACATGAAGTCATAAGACAACACAAGAAAAGAAACCTTTTTTTTTTTTTTCCCAGCTCTGCTATTAGTTCTTGTTAAATCAACAGCTTACTTTGGGTTTAGCTCTGAATGGAAATACAGTTTAGCCAAAACCTACCTTGCTTAGTTTTGCTCTATAAAGTTTTGATGGATTGATTCAGCTTTACTATTATCTATGTGACAAATCAAAGAAATATGGAAAGCAAATAAGAAAAATATGGTTACTCTGAGTGGGATAGAAGCTGCTTCATTTGGAGCAAGAATTCCAATGATCTTTTGAGTATTTTGGCTAAACAGGTTGCATACCTAGTTATTATGAATTTAGTGAAGGCTTGTTATAGATTTTAATGTGCTTTATTTTGTTCTCTTTGTTGAATAGAAAAGTTCCAACCACCAGTGCCTGAGATGTGTTTACCTTAAACAGTACAGATATAGGGTCAAAACAGTCTATTATTGGTTAGCTGGCAACAATTAACATTTGGGTGATTGTGATACGTTTTTACCTTCATAGTAGTAACAGCAGAGCAGGGTAAACTCTTGAACTCTAGGACTTGGTGTTACGGGTTGGGGTTTTTACTTATTTGTGTAACTATATTCCATGAGACCAGCGTGGAAACCCCATAGTCTCAGTCGAAACACAGAACGGAGACTGCCTGGGTCAGGAATTTGCAGTCTAAATATAGCTTTTGATTTGTAGAGGGCAGGGTAAAAATTCTCTGTTCAGTCTGGCCAGCATTGGTTTAGCATGTGCATCACATTCCTTTTTTTCCATTCTGTTTTCCAAGACCAATCAGGAGGGATCAACTAAGAAGCGTAGTTCAGGCAGAATAGACTTACTGTTTTCATTTTTTTCTACATAAATAATGCAATGTTATTATGGAAAGGAATAGAAAAAGATTATCCTCTTTTCAGTTCCAGACACTGGATGAAGGTTGAAAAATATATTACTGCACTTCGCAATGTTACACTTGCAGAGAGAATTTGAATATCAATAAGCAGAGAGATTTTTAAATGGATATTTACATATAATATCACTGTATGTTTACATTTAATATCTTATTGGATTTAATTTTATTATGTTCAAGAAAGCAATTGAGTGAAGAATAAACACTGTGGGATGTTATCTCATTGATATGCAGAATCAATATGATAATCAAGTTGCTGATATAAACTCATAAGAAAAAGCTTCTGACATTTCATCTAGGATCCCTAATTTCATATTTACAGTGTGGCATGAAACAATATACTTCAGTCTTACTGTTTAACTAGGAAGATTACTCTTGTATCAATTTCTATTTTTTTTCTAATTACTTTTACCCGCCTTTCAAATGATTCCAGACTAATTCTGGCTTCTACCGAGAAAAGATCAGGAAGATTTTTTTTCTTTTAAAACCAGTTTAATCATAGAATCACAGAATATTCACAAACATAAGGTGAATATATAAAACAAAAGATCATCCTAAACCTATGCTATAATCCTTGTGAGAAGTATGTTTGTCTTAGAATCACAGAACAGTTAGGGTTGGAAAGGACCTCAAGATCATCCAGTTCCAACCCCCCTGCCATGGACAGGGACACCTCACACTAAACCCAGGCTTTCTGGGCTGTGAGCGCACACTGAAGCCGGCTCATGTTCATTTTCTCATCGACCAACACCCCCAAGTCCTTCTCTGCAGGGCCGCTCTGAATCTCTTCTTTGCCCAGTCTGTAGCTGTGCCTGGGATTGCTCCAACCCAGGTGTAGGACCTTGCTCTTGTCACGGTTGAACTTCATGAGGTTGGTCTTTATGAGTTGAGTGGTTAGCATGTGTTTCCAACATCCTAAACAAGTGTAAGCTTGTGAAAGAAATTAAACAGGGTATACCTTGTGTTCTTCGCAAAAATCGGGAGTCGGGCATGATGGCTATTAGGTATATGGCTAATGCATATTAGGGAATTAATTTCTCTTCCCTATTTTCACTATCATTCATAGAATCATAGAATCATAGAATAGTTAGGGTTGGAAAGGACCTCAAGATCATCTAGTTCCAAGCCCCCCACCATGGACAGGGACACCTCACACTAAACCATCCCACACAAGGCTTCATCCAACCTGGCCTTGAACACTGCCAGGGATGGAGCACTCACAATCTCCCTGGGCAACCCATTCCAGTGCCTCACCACCCTAACAGGAAAGAATTTCCTCCTTATATCCAATCATTTGATTCCTTTATTTAGCAAGTGCAATTCAAATAAGCCTCCATACCTTCACTGGGTGGCATATGCTCACTAACCGATTTGCTGCAATACATACCTAGATGCTCCTCAGAAAAGTAAAGCTATAAACCAGTACACTTCCCTAAATTTCATAACCAGCACCCACAGGGTGGATTTACTGCATGAACTCTCTAAGGGTGTAGGTATCATCCTTAAATGTCCAGAGCCAACAGCAGTAGTACAGGGAACATACCAGAGATGGGGACTTGGTGTGATTTTGGGGCAGGGCACTGACATGGTATGAAGCTGGAGAACTCTTTCCTTTGGCTGGAGATGTTTTATTACCCTCTGGGTCTGGGCACTGGTAGGACTATGAACTAAATATTCTCATCTATTTAGACCTGTGTTTAAATGTTATTAACAAATCATAGAATCACAGAATGATTTGAGCTGGAGGGGATCTTACAGCTCATCTA
Source organism: Lathamus discolor (assembly GCF_037157495.1). Lineage (NCBI taxonomy): Eukaryota > Metazoa > Chordata > Aves > Psittaciformes > Psittacidae > Lathamus > Lathamus discolor. The sequence goes on from NC_088884.1 coordinate 2,212,907, forward strand.
GTTCCAAACCAACTGCCATGGGCAGGGACACCCTCCACTAGACCAGGTTACAGTTTACACTCCCCCTGGATCATCCCTCATGGCAATATCTCACACAGGGCAGATGTGTTACCCCTGCAACAGACTAAGCAAATGCAGAGGTGACAAACTGTCTTTCGCACATCTTCAGTGACGTGAGAACAGCTCCTGAAATATGTTTCTCTGAATTAAATAAGCTTATCCTTTTGCAAACTGTTCTATAAAAAGTTATGAGAGCCAACTGTCTCTAAACCTGATATATCATTAAAGCTTCTACAACATTCCAGGTATTGCCACTAGTAATTTTGTGAGTTAGGATTGATTGGGTCTCTATTCAAGAATAAAAAAGAAGTGCTTGCCAAGAATGTTGACAAGGAGCGATATGAGCCCAGTCTTATCTCAGTGTTATTGCTCCTGCCAGTCACTATCTTAGTATTAAGATAAAGCAAGTTACCCCAGTGTATAAGCCACTGATTGAAAGCTGGATAATGATTTCTGGAGTTTTCACTGCAGCTGCAATATTGGAGACAGTCTGGAAGAAGATGGATTGGCAAATTGTAAATTTACGTTTTAGGATGTGCACATAAAAAGCAATATAATGAATTTATATACCTGTTCATATATGTACTTCTCTGACTTTCATTGGCATTAACAAATGGCATCTACTTTTCATAAATAGGTATACATAAATATGTCATCTCTGCTTGTTGATATGGCATTTTAGGTATGCAGAGATATTTAAACATAAAAAAGGCATTATTTCTATTCTGAATGGTTCCATTAGAGTGATATATACCTCAATATTTGGGAAATATCAGTGTAGCTTACATATTGTATACCTATAAACACTGTGCGCGTATACGTGAAATTTATATGTGGACAATCCAGTCCTGTAAAAGGGTTCATGCTTTTAAGTGGCTTTTGGATCAGTCCCAGTATATATTTCTTGTCTAGATGCAGCAGAATTTAATATTTTTATTTCTTGTTGGCTGTCTGATAAGTTATGGTTACAACAAGCAGGAGCTGTGCTGGGGGAAAAGAGGTTATGAGATTCCAGAAGTGTATGTGTTCCAAAGAAGAATTACACTAAGACTGCAAATATATTTGAAGAGACAGAGGCAGACCTCATAAGACAGTAATAGGACATTCCTTTTAGGTGCTAAAAGCAAATTCCTCTTATACATAATTCACAATCTGCACCTCAGTATCCACACCTCAGATTCACTACATAACCACTAGGTTATCAACAGCTTGGGAGTGACGTTTGCTTTTACTTGTTCTGTGAGAGCATATTTCTTATCAAAACTGGTATGTGGTTCAAGAATTACATGTTTGTTCAGGAAATCTTTTTGGACTATCCTCAACCAACTCTGCAAGACAGCTTTCAGTTTCAAGGTTGGTTGCCTCCTGGGTTCCTCTGGCTTCATCCTCCAAGCTATCTGGTGAAGCAAGGATGTAGTCAGTGTCCTATATGTCTTTATAAATCATCTACACACCAGGCTTTCAAGTGTTAACATAACATTTTAAAAATTAAATAGCTTGTCACTGTAGGACTCACTTTGTATTCAATGGATAGCAATAAGCACCTCAACAAAATAACTCATTTAAACTTTTATATTGAGATCTCTTCTAGAGATACCTCTTTGGCAAGACAGGAACATAGAATCATAGAATAGTTAGGGTTGGAAAGGACCTCAAGATCATCCAGTTCCAACCCCCCTGCCATGGGCAGGGACACCTCACACTAAACCGTCCCACCCAAGTCTCTGTCCAACCTGGCCTTGAACACTGCCGGGGATGGAGCACTCACAACCTCCCTGGGCAACTCACAACCTCCCTGTGCAGACATAGGAGCAGTCTTCCCCTAACACTATCCTACAATTCTTGCAGGATTCTTACTCCATCATGTTCATTTCATCTATTTTTTTCTCTCATTGCCAAAACCATTTATATTTGAGGATAGTTTTTAAACATTACCAGCAATGCAAGTATGAAGTACTCACTTGGTGAAAAAGTCTACATATACCCATCTTCAACACTAAGTGCATACTGAGTTAAAGAGCTAACAACAAATTTGCACAATTTATATTTTATATGTATAGTTATAAAATATTTTATAAAATTTTTTTATAAAAATATTTATATTTTGTATGTACAACTGACAAAAAACCAAAACCACAGATGTTTTTCCTCCTACTGTACTATTCCAGGTAGAAACTGCTGCTCTTATTCTGTAGTAAACAGAATAGTTGCTATTATTTCTTTCTCAGTTTTATTATTTGCATGAGCTCAAAGCACTGAATTCCATAGAAATTGAGGGGTTGGGGTTTGGGGTTTTTTTTAATATGAGCTTATAGCTATGAAATCAACACTCTTCTACTTTTTAGTCTTGGGCTAGAAAGTCAACAATACTGTCCTTCAGACCTTGTCCAGCCTGCCTTGCAATAGGCTTTATTGTCAGTATCCACTTAAAACAATGATAAAAAGCAAATATACTGTAAGGTATGAAATCAGAAATAGCCGGTGGATTGCTGCCAATCTTGATCATTATGACAGCTTTTGCATTTTTTGTATTAATTGATTGCATTAAAGGATTGTCTGATCTAAGTCTTTTCCAGTTTTTAATGAATGTTTAACGGATTTCAGGAAAACAATACTTTAATCTCTGCTGGCACAAATTATAGTTTGGTGTGAAATTCAGAAAAGGAAATTAAGACATTCTCTACCTACCATGTTTAGGTCTAAACCATGACAGTGTTGTATAGTCTTACGTAGGCTCTGCTTATGTTACATATGTCATACTTGTCTAAGCTGGCATCCTCTACAGACCTTGAAATCCCTTGTAGACTATAAGCAAGCAGTATTATCTCAATTTTTTATACTTGGAAATTTAAGTATAGAGGCTAATCTGAAGTTCAGTTTAGCATAAAAGCTTTCCATCCAGGGTTTTATATTAGCTGCTTCTCTCTAGTGTGTTGGTATTTCTAAAGAATAATACATATATTATACACTTGTAAGACTGAATTTTTTCTTCAGTCTATACATAGCAGATGAGGAATAAGAAAGAAGTGACTTTCCTAAAGCTGGGCAGATGATGTGCGGCAGAATATACACCCTGGATCTTAGAAGTCTCCTTCTCATCTATTGTGGAATACTGGAGTTATTCTTACCTTCCTTTTTAAACTGAGAGCTTCCTATTCACTCATTGAATGCTGAAAGATGTCTTCAGATCTGAAGATCACTCTTGTTGTGTTTAGACAACAAACTCTATTTGTTGTGTAAATAGACGGTGTGAAATGGACTGCCTAAATTCCCATTCCACATAAACTGGGATTAAGGCTTCAAAAAACCTAAATCCCACTTAATGATCCAGTTTACTTCATTTTCAGGTGAGGCTACCAGTAAAGATACCCTTACTCATAAGTCATCTCTTTACTCAGTACCTAATTTGAATTGCCCAAATATGCTCAAGAATTCTTGCTGTGCAGAGCTGGAAACATTTCTTGCTTTAGTCAATCATGCAGGTGTGCCCAGAGAAGCCCCAAGGCTAGAATTGGACAGGACCACAATTGCATGAGTACTGCACAGCTTTGCATAGCTAGGACATGAAGGATTTTGGGTGAGAATGCCTTCCATTCCTCCACTGTTACTACTGTAAGAAAAAAGACAAGAATAAAAACTCCCCAAGCGAGGAGGAAATCCCTTGGCTACCAGCATTCAGCTGCCTTTCCTTGTGAACTCTGATTTCTGGTCCATGATTTGTTCCTATGATCACACAGTGCTTTATCTTCAAGATATTCTCACTCAGGACACTCCAAAACTGCAAATTAAGCATTCAAAGCTGGACTGAACTCTGCATTTTAAAAGGCATTGATCTGTCCCCATTAACCATACACATCAGGTACAAACTGAGGTAGATGTGTTTTCTCCTCTTCTCCACTTCCTCTTCTCCCCTGGTTTATATTCTCAAAAGTTTAGTAAGGCAACGCTAATACTTGACGTTGAAATCTTACCAGTAAATATCCATCATGAATCTCCCAAATCCCATGTTCCATCAACTGTTATTGGGTTTTTTCCTGTTTGTCTACTGACACCTCGAAATTTAATGATCTGGAATCGCTACTTTTAGAGACGAGCCCTGGGTAGAAATTTTGAAGGTGAGAATGTAGTTAAACATCCTCAGCCTAAGGGAGTTCAAACCCACACCACAGAACACCCTAATTATTCAAGTTTGGAATATCCTAAGGAACAAAATATCAGAATTGGAAGTGATGAGAAAGCAAGGTCTTTTAAGCAGAGCAAGGAAATGCTAATAAGAAAGGACAACAAAGACACAAAACGTTCAGAATTTGAAAGGGAAGAGCCCAGATTTGAAGCTAGGAGAGACTCTGAAAAGAGGAAACTACCCTTTATCCAGTCCAGATCTCACTGATGTTATTTTTTTGCTGCTGAAGTCAGAAGCATAATACACCAATATTTCACAATGCTGCTAATTTTCTGCTCAACACGCAGCCTTTTTTTACAGATGTGCCATAACTTAACTTGTAAACTACTGATTATGAAACTATGCTAAATAACGTGTTAATGCAAAATTTTATCTGTCCGTACTGATTTTTATTAATCTGGCATACACACATGCCTATGCCAAATTATAAAATGTCAGTTGTTTCACTGATTTACAGTATGAATTGCAGACTGTCACAAGTTAAATTACTTCAGGGTGTGCAACAGTGCTTGGACTCCCAGTTTCATCATTCAGGATTAGTTATTAAGAAACTGAGATAATACTAAACCACCAATCCCCCATATGTGGTGAGCAACTTCTATAGGGAAATATGTGGTGTAAATGAGGTAAAAACAGAGCAAAGGCTGTAAATCTTCTGGAATTTAGTATGCAGTTAGCAGCATGTAGATCCATGAATGTGATTAACAGTCTCCTGCAAGTAAGACAGCTCCTTTAGCTGTCAAGATTTTCACAAAGCAAAACCCAATTACACATAAACAGATCTTGAATCCTCCCTCTGGGTTTGTGTTTCTCTTAGCTATAGATTTTCATTCTTACTTTTTTTTCCCCAAATGTAATATTTAATACATCTAAAGGTTGCCATTTTATTGAGGAATTCAGACAGTGTAATCCCCTGGGTGGCTTTCTTTGATCATATGTGGTACATTTTAAATTGAATATATTGACAGCATATTATAACATGCTTTGTCTTGTAAATTAATTTTCAGTTATTTTTTAATGTATGTCAAATATGAATGGCAATCAGTTCTTGGTTTTGTGTTTTAATATCATGACCACTTCTTTCATGAAAGGGCAAAAACCTTCTGTAAATGGCTTTGGGCTACTTTCAAGTAAAGCATGTCATTTCATCTCAAAGGGCACAGTGAAGGTCACTTGGGACAAGGTTCATGTGCTTTAACTTAGGCATCTAAAAATTGCTTCTCTAAATTTGAGCTCCATGAGTTCCCTGCATAGACTACAAAACAGAAATTATTACTTATTAAGAGTTATTAATTTTCTCAAAAACAGCCAGTTTTGCTAGGTCAAGTGAATTAATCTCTGAAGATGCCTATTTCTCTCTAGTGACTCTAGAAAGAGCCTGTATTGTCCAGCTCAGACCCAGACACATTTTTAGATGCTTTTTAGATAAGGTAGGATTAAGCTGCTTAAAATAGATGCCCAGGGTCATTTGACATGCCTTCTGGTATCCAAGACATGCACATGGTGAGACAGATATGATGCAGAGCCTACAGGAGGGCCAAGAACTTGTAAAGTAGCAACTAGAGATCAGGCAAAATAATCCCCAACACATAATGAACACCAAATTGTCTATATGGGTTAACTGAATTCTGTCCTTGATTTTAAGTGACATATATTTCACCACAAGTTACTTCAGCAAATGGGGAGGGCAATAAAGGATTACCTTTCCTTCCCTAGAGTGCTGGTTTAAGGTTAGGTGACTCACATTCAGTGGGTTTGAGACTGAGATGTTGGAAATTGGATGTCAACAAATAGTTGTGCAGCTAGATGCCAACATACAGTTGTGTAGCTGTGAGTTGAGTAGCTGAGCTCTCATGGCCACCAGCTGCCCGTATGTATGTATCTGCTACAAACTGTGCTGCTGAAGTGTATCTTAGGCATTCACGTATATTATTGGTGGCTGTGATACAGGACTTACAGGTGACTCATGCCCATCTGGACTTGTAGCCGAAGTACAGATGAGGCACCAGTGGCATCTCCAGTAACTTGAATGCCAACATGTGGGCAAATAGATCAAGCCCCTCTTGATACAACTGTTGGAATCTAGACAACAACAGAGTAGATAGATTCTAGACAACAACAGAGTAGATAGAGTAGATAGTAGACAACCCACAAGAAATACTTGTGATTCATCAGACAAATCACAACTTAGACAAGTGTTTTTCTTCTCCATTAACTGTCGTGTAGGGTCTGGTAACTGATGCACATGTAAGTGACTCAGTCTGCAACTGAATTAAACAGATATCAAAAGCTGATTGAACTTTGGTTTGTGTGACACAAGGTACTTCTCATCTAATCCTCTCTATACAAGACACACATTTCTAAATGTAGTTCCCCCTTATCCATTATCAGTGTTAGAAGTGGGATAGAAGAATTCAGGGATTCTTCTTTTGGTTGGCTGCGACCATGACACTTCCACTGAGAGCTGTGGGACTAATTTGATTGTCCTTTAAATGTTTGATAAATGGGACAACATTGCATCCCCTAAAAAAATGTTTTGTGTGTAAAATGTCTCAGAAAAAATACCTCCACAGCACCAAAAAAACCTACTTAAATACTGGCAGCAACTTTAAAGGAGTTCTCTGTTTAGCTGCTCAAATGAATAGATTTAAAAGTAACTTAAAATCACAGTCTCTATTTGCAAAAGTACTTATGCAGAGTCTGGAGAGGCCTTTAATCTAGCAGACAGAGGCAGGATAAGGTCTAATAATTGCATGCTGAAATCAAAGAAGTTCAAGCTAGAATTAAAAGGAGCTAATTTTTTAACTGTATAATGAGCTAACTTACCGGGGCAAATTACTAAGTGTCATTGTAGTCCTTAAATCAAGATAAGATATGCTTACAAAACATACATCTTAGTTTAAAAACATATAGCTGGGCTTGAGGCACAAATCCCTGGATGAAATATAGCCCGTGTTACGCAGGAACTCAGACTACACAGAGGTCAAACTAGTTAATCATAATGGTCCTCTATGGCTTTGAATCCACAAAGCAATAGGCAAGGTATTAATTTCAAGCAATAGGCAAGATATGTGCACATAAAACTTAATTAACTTAGGGTCTTTAACCCCACCTTCTTGTATACGTGTTTCTCTCCATATCTGGGACTCAAGTCTGATGCTAGTTTGTGAGAGACTAAAGTACCTCGACAACCAGGGTTTAACTTATGTCTCATTTCAGTGACAGGATTTACATTTAGCTGAAATAATAGTAACTAAGAGGAAGACTGCACACTTTCATATTTGCTTGACATAATATTTCATGGCATCTGAGTTTCGGTATTTAGTAAGACATCTCCTGTTTTAGTCTAGCTGCTACTTCAGCTATATCTCAGAAAAGAGCCCTCTTTCAGATCACTGATGGGGTCCTGTTTCTGGAGGTTTAGGTGACCACATAATGTTTACTTAGAAAGCCCTGGAAACTTCCTTTTTCTCACCTTACAGAGAACTATTGTATTTATGAGACAAAAAGAATACTAAAGACTCAACTAACCATAGAAGAATTACACATTAATCGAGATGCCCTTTAAAATGCAAGTGGCTAGGCATTACCTTAGCAGTTCTGACCTCACTTGTTGCTTTTCTGTCCAAAAGAGTGAATTAGAAACAGGAGCATCCTAGTGCCAGTATCTAATGGTCACCTAGAAAACATCTGGAAAGCATCTGGAAAACAGTGAGCTTTGCTAATCCTTGAGTTTTAAAGAAGTCCATCAGTAACCAGCTTCAACAGTGGCTTGTGATGTAAAGGATTGAGAAAAATCACATGACAAAAATGGTAAACCTGGGTAGTGATCTATATGTCTATTTTAATGTGAATTCCTTGGGAAAGAGAGAATTATGTGGAAAATACAGAGATACTGCCATTACCAATGTAAAAAGCTCTTACCAATGTATCAGCTGGGATAAGCTGCACTCAGAAAGACCAAAATCATCAAATATTGCTGCTATCAGGCACCCTACAGTCTGGTCCATTTCTATATGTGTAGTATTTTCTGTTAGCATCAGTAGACTGCATTTTGGAGTGTGGTGGGTGCACTGTGAAATCACTATGCATTATATTCATGGTTTTGGATACAGTACTTTTGAATTTCGTGACTCTTATGCTGCAGAATACTCAAGAATGACACTCATCTGTAATGGAAATGGGAAAGCAAAGAGAAGCCTTTTTCTCTGCATGCCTTTGGTCTTAAAAACATGTATGTGCAGGAGTGGGAGGTGCATTTGTCACTGTAAGCACTTCTTACTAGGATGCAAAGGCAAGATTTTATTTCCTGTTCATGTCAGTAGTCATTCTAAGCATATAAGAATGTGGCACGTTGCTTTTCACTGTGAAACAGGACCAGCCTGGGAAGACAGAAATTATAACTTCATTTTTAATATTTGATTTTTTACAAACCAAAAAGCCTCCAAAAACAAAACCCTCAACCCCTACATCTTTACTTTTTTTCTGGCAGAAATCTTTATTTTTATGTCTCATGGGATTTGATCCCAGATTTCCTACTGAGTTCAGGACAAATAGTAACATGTAGAGATAGGCAGCATGGAGGACTTTTGAGGCTAGCAAGATGCTGAACCTTTATTTGTGCATCTCAGCTTCCTTCTGTTAAGCAATAATTCCATTCTCTTTGACCGGGTGGAAATTTTTATTGGTTTTATTCATCACAGGGAGTCCACAAACACCACTTTGTCACCTTGCTAATTTCCCAAATCCAGTTTTTTTCTGGTCATGCAGGTGTCTGCATGGGTGGATGTTCATGCAGAGATGAATTTGTTCATATGCAATAGGTCTAAAATTAGATGAGTTTAGATTTATCTGCTTCAGAACCACCTTTGCTGACCGATGTCTTTATGTTCTGTTGTTCACTGAATTTTTTCTCATTATAAAGGACCATTGTTTATGAACTATAAGCAGATCACAGACAAGTGACATTTAGCATCTAGTATTTTCACATTAGTTCCTTTTAAATATGTATACAAGAATATCATGGAAGAGCAGATAGGTACATTTACCCATTCCTTAAGTTATGCCCATGCATAACTCATCACCTTATGACAAGGTCTACAAAGAAGAGTTGGTAACTTAGCGCTCAGCCTCCCTTAGGGTTCAATAGGAATTAAACTCAATAATCCCCCAGACACAGATGAAAATTTCAGTTCTAACTAACACATTCGTAACCTCAGACCTACCAAAGTGTTCAAGCCAGGATCCATACAGGTTTTTCGAGTCATAAGTTCCATGGAAATCAATAGGAACTAGCTGCCTAAATGCCTTGTTCTTATAGCTTGGAAAATGGATATATTCTTTGTCTTAGATCAGTATTTTTTCTGTCTATTGTTTTTTATTGCTTTTGAATTATTCCCTGCCAGTTATCACTATCCCTAATTCAAATACGGGTTGAAAAATATTTATAAAGAACTCCATCCATCATCAGAAAGACAGTTTCTAAAGGTAAGTCCACATGGTTTGCTGTGATACAGACCTAATAACTGGCTTTTCAACCTGCAATAAATATTCCTTTCCCTGTCCTCTTCTGATTGCTCCATAATTAACACTAGGGAGACACAGATTTAACTATCTGACAGATATTTATTTAAAATACCTTCTGCTGCATATATTAACATTTCTTTATCTACTTTTTTTAAAGCAGCTTTGAGTTCAGCAATAAAATCAGATCCAGAGTTTGGTTATGTTAATAGCCTTTCATGGCAGTGGTGTAGATCAATTTGGAAAAAGCAGTGAATCAGTCATCTGCAATATAATTGTGTGTGTTTACACTGTAGAAATGTTTTTAGCATAAAAACACAATAGAAACATATGACTCACATCAATATCACTTACGATGGATAAATTGTGAAAGGAAGTTTGGTGAAAAGGAAGATTAAATGCTTTTCACATACATGTACTGATGGCATATATTTATGTATTAACTAAGTCTTTCTCTTGAGCTTCTGCAAAAAGGCAGAACTGCAAATAACTGCTACTTATCCAATCCCCTGGTTAGTGAATACACTTGTGCCACTCAAAAAGAAGGCCTAAGTGCCCATGTGTGAGGTTAACTTTATTGCTAGCTCTGGCTATCTCATCTCTTGTATCCGTCTACTAAAAGCCCAGAAACAAGCTGATAAAATAGGATTTCTTCTTTTTCTTTTCCATCCTTTCATATCCCTTTTATTCCTTTCCTTTTCCTTCCCTTCCCTTCTGGATGCTAATAGAACATGAGATTTTGGAAGCCAGCTAGGAGACACCACTGCTATTAATGTCAATGTTTTTGCAGACAGCTCTGACCACTTCAGGCTGTGGCTGGCTGAGCAATCTGTGGTGCAGAAACCCCACAGGAACAGCCACTGGGGTTGCTCCTGACCAGTAAAGAATAGGACAATGTCCTTATTCTTTATGTCATTTATGCCACATGGTGAATCTGCTTAGTGTGGCTGTAGGAGCCAAAATCACTTTTGAAACAAATGGAGATAATCCAGGTTACTGATCTGTCAGGATGCAGAACACCCAATCCTTTTGATCCCAGTTATTTTGCTACTATCTACAGTGTGTTTCACTGGAAACTTAGCAATGGGGTTTATCTGTCCTTTGTGACAAAATCTTCCGTGACAAATGAGCGAGAAAGATCTTATGGGTTCAATACTTCTTTCACCAGAAAAGTCTTTGTGTACATTCTTTGTACATATATATATATAAAGATGTATCTAGAATAGAAGAATCTATTATAGACATGTTCTAATGTTATTGTCAGCACAACAATATTTGGGCACTTTCATATTAAGCCTTAATGTCCACGATTAAGATCTAATTTACAGCTCAGCCTCTCCCAGGGAAGAATCCAGTGTGAAATACAGTGCATTGTTTTGAGAGGGTTTTATTTTGTTTGGGGTTCATTTTCAACATATATGCTGGGGTCTGACAAGATGAACACTGTTTTCAAAAGCAGCAGAGTTGCAGATGGAGGAAATTATTTGTTTATGGTATTGTCTATCAAAGAAATGTCACGGATAGATGGAGTTTACTCAAATATTAGAGTTTGCAACCAGTTCTCTGATTTAGCTGGGTAATAAGTACATACTCAGGCAGCAAGACAGCTTACTGTTGGCTACATATATCATGTTCAAAAGCACAGAGGAAACCCAACAAAGCCACTTGTAATTTGCACTCACTAAATTGGATACAGATCCACCTTTTTCTCCAACAGTAGCCTAGAATAACAAAGGTTTTGGGAAAAATGCCTGGGTTTGGTTGAACATTTCTTCCCATTGGCTATCTGCCACCACAAACACAGAGGGGATATAATAACAGTCATTTGGAGTTCTGTAAACCTTGTCATCTGAGGACCTCAGAATGCTTTCCAAGTGTTAATTAAATCCTCACAACATCCATGTACCCATGCATAGCAGATTTCAGGTTGTTAGGCTCTCCCTGTGACCACAGCAGCTCACTAACTCTATTGCTCTTGGGAGACTTCAGAACCTTTCACATCAGAGACAAGAGCTGCATCTCAGTCGCTGCTTTGCCAACCCGAACACTGGTATTGTGGTTTCCACTTCACTCTTCCAAAACAAAATTAGGTGAATTTTTCAGAGAAACTGAACACCAGACTTTAACTGAAGAGGAGCTTTAAGATACGTTAACCTGGTTTGAGGGGATAATGCTTTATTAGCAGCTTCAGAGACAGCAGCTTAAAAAAAAACACTCAGGTCAGTACAGAAAGAAATCATTCCTTAGTTCTGCAAAAGCACACAATACCTCCCCATGTCGCTGACTTCAAGCAATAAAAAATCATGAGTTCACTCCAAAAAGTTCTTTTAATAGTCTTTTTGTCTTCAGGCTTTTTGTTCCCTGCCCAGTTCTTGAGACATTAGAGTTTTAAAGTTCTTTGAGGTGGGAAAAGATTTTTCCCACAACCATAAAGAGATGAAAACAGATATTCTTTTCAAGTCACATGGGTCATTAAGCTAGGAAAGAATCAAATATTGCAAGATGTGGTATAACTCAATAAGAGTTAGCAGTGTTGTCTGTTTACCTTCTAAACACAGCATTATTTTCTCTTAATAGTCAGCTCAGAAAAGACACTCAATCTCAAACTCTGTGCGGAAAGAGCTCTGTCTTTCTTACTGCACTGTAATGGGTACCTTGCAATATGTCTTTGAATATATTTGGCGTGATGATCTCAAACAAAATTCCATCTGAATGCTGTTTTCATTTTTTCCCCTTATATGCATATTTGTTTAATCTACTGAGTGCATGTAAATAAATCCAGCACTAAGCTCTATGGAGAGACGAGAGTAAGGATGTACTGCAGCACACACAAAGCTTTGCCTTGTTACCTCCTGTCCATGCAGTTTGTGATCTCAGTTCTGGTCATCTTGAATTCACATCCCATTATGTCACCTATGGAGACAAGTAACTCTTGCAGATACCAGTAAATATTCTCCAGGCAGCCTTCTAGAAGCATTTCTTTACCTCGAAATATCAATGTACAGTGCTTTATGTCACTAACAGTGCACTCCGGAAGGCCATTAACTCCTGTCTACCTTGCAAACACAGAGGAAACTCCACAGTGCTCTTGGTGACTACTGCATAATACAGATACACAAGAGGTAGCTTTAAAATGGATTGTTTGGATGCCGTAACAGCCCCATTGTGGTAGCCAGGAGCTCATTACCCTGCCAAGAGACCTCTTCAGGCCATATTCAACATGCAAATCGTACTGATATTCCTCCTGTTTTCAGCAGAAGTCTGTGCAAACTAAAGGTGGTCTGAAATGGTTAACCAGCCCACTTGATAACTCCAGACACACCAAATAACAAACTAGATTTCCAGAAATTACTTTGTCTGACATTATTATGATGAATATAGAATCATAGAATAGTTACGGTTGGAAAGGACCTGAAGATACACTTCCACAGTGCTACATACAGCACCTTTCTTGGTTTATAATTAGAAACCACAAAAAACTGTACTGGCTAGAAGCAAATATTACTTTTTTTGTATTGTCTCTTGGTGATTGGTATGAAAGTTATGAAAGCCTCACAGGGTAACAAACTATAATACTAAATGTCTTGATTTGTTTTTAATGGCTAATATAATTTTCGACTCATGAAATGCTGCATTTTTAATTATGGGAAGGCCATCCAAACTGTCTTAGATAAAGTTCCAAAAGATTTTACTTATGAATTTCTTCCCAGGGGGGGTTATTTAGAATGAGATGTAAACAGCACTCCTGTTCCATACATGTTACACTACATCTAACACAAGATTTGAGAGCCTTCCAGCCCTGTATACAATAATATCACTAATTATGTTTGTATTTTTCATGTTCAGCCTCCCTCTGAATTAAAGGTATGTGAAGTAGGATGCTTTGCAGTGTGCATGTAGATATGTGCTATATTCATTAGAGGAGGCAAGGTCAAAGAAGCATACACTGCACACGGAATGGTTTTTGCTTCCATGTGATTGTGATTCAGATAACAGACAACTGAAGCTTCACCTACTTCATGTAGCCACCAGCTCTAGCTTTTAAGACTTATTACATCACTGGTAAACAGTCTTTCTTTTAGTATATTATTTGATGATCACTATCTTTCTTTCCACAAATACTAAGCAGCTCCTAATTTATCCTCCTAAAGCAGACCCAGATGTGCTTTCCATCATCTTTTTCCCTAAGCAGTTTATGACAGGCCAGATGGTAAATCCAGTTGTTCTCTCCCACCCTGCAGTGCTGTGACCTCACCCTTCATGCTTCTGTTTCTTCTGAACAGTCTTGAAGAGCTCCAAGACCCAGCTGCTGAAGACAACATCTACAATATTTCACACATCGTTATTCTCTAGGAACTATTTAATGCAAACACACTCATCTAGGTACTTACGAATGTCAACGTAAATTCACCAAGCAGGAATTGTGTCAAAACAATCTAGATGCCACCCACTGGAATGGGAAGGTTTGGGGACAGAGGAGAAGCAGTTGGAAGCAGATCATTTCACTTTTTAATACGGTTTTTGACATTGGCTTATGTGATGCTCTCACAAGGAAATAAGGGGAGGGGAGGTGCAAAAACATTTGAGTAATTCGTCAACAGTAGTTTGTGATCAAATTACAGGGAGATATCAAGCAGAATTTCCGGGGAGTTCATCTCTGCTTTAGAGTGTATTGAAAGTTTCCATTAGAACCTCAACAAGGGAGTAAAGACTGATCACTAAAACTAGATGACACAAGTCCCAGAAGGACAGAAACCACTCTGAAGGAAAACATCATACCCATAAAAATTTCAATCTCAGTTCTTTGGTTGGTTTTAGTTCTTCTGAAAATATCCCAAATGATAGTGAGGGTAATGTCTAAATTTATTAGGTTTTATTTAACCTAAAGCCAAGAATTCTAAAGGGGATGTTAGAAGTGTTAAAGATATGAAAGGCTATTAGAAGCAGAACTGATGCAAAGGACAGAGCAAGATATCCCAGGTTTATGCTATGGCAAAGGAAAAGTCCAGATTAGACACCAGAAGCAGTTTCTAACAACAAAGACAGTAAAGCTCTGGAATAAATTGAGGAGGAAGGGGGTAAAGTCACCACCAGATTAGATGAATGTCTACCAGAACTATGATGGAAGCTGAAACTGGTCCCAGTTCAAATAAAAGACATTTCCCACCCACATTTGCGATTCATTGTCTCATAGAATTTGAGTACCTACAAAACCAGTACTGTATTTGTCCTCACAGCAAGCCCATTTGGTAGGGAAATAAATGTAGTTATTTAATTTTTGGCATTAAATGAATGAAATAAAATGTGCCTTTAACAAAGACACGAAGATGCTAAGTCCCAGATCCAAAACATCCTAAGGAATCTCATGCCCATTGATGTGCTGGTGATCCCCTGTAAGTCTAGATGAGTTCTAGGAACTTACTAAAGTCTCTTCTGTACATTATAGCAACTGAACTACATCATTGCCATTTGTTACATTTCATGTCCCAATAGGAAAATGAATAAAATGGAATTCCTCTTCTTCTAACCTATCATACACGTTGCATGAAAAAAATAGATGTCGTAAATACAGTCTATAAACCAATATATAGGTCTTTCGGCAACTTTACAGTGCATTTCAACTTTGATCATAATTTAAAAGGTGGCACTTACCTGTATCATGACTGCTCTCATTTCAAAGTCTTGTTTCTTGTGAAAAGTGGGATACAATGTCTTTGAAGCTAACAGCTATCAAGATATTACATTAATACTATATTGACTCAGACCTTCATCCTTCCAAGGTGTATAAATTGAGTTGCATGGAGGCAGATATGTGATGATACCTTTCAAATGGATGTATTTGTGTGCTCATTATTATCACTTTTACTCCATGTGTCCCAGAAAGGCATCATTGTAGGACATAGTAACTGAAGCACAGAAATGTGGTACTTAGGAGAGCAGACTGATTTTCCTTGACCTTGGACATGTAATTTCCCCTTCCTGTGCTTCAGTTTCTGCTTTTATAAATGGAAATAATGATGCTCTGCAGACTATATACTTTTACAAATAAAAGACAGACTAGGGAAAATGTGGGCCCTCACCGGAAGCTATCAGGAGAACTGCCTACTCTGGATTAGGAGAAGGTTGAGGTCCTTAATGACTTCTTTGCCTCAGTCTTCACTGGCAAAGGCTCTGACCACACCACCCAAGTCTTGGAAGGCAGATGCAGGGACTGTAAGAATCAAGACCTTGGCCCAACTGTAAGAGAGGATGCAGTTCATGACCATCTTAAGAACCTGAATGTTCACAAGTCCATGTGACCTGATGAAATCCATCCACGAGTCCTGAAGGAGCAAATGAAGTTGCTAAGCCACTGGCCATCATATCTGAAAAATCATGGCAGTCAGGTGAAGTTCCCGACGACTGGAAAAAGGGAAATATAACCCCCATTTTCAAGAAGGGAAAAATGGAAGACCCGAGGAATTACAGACCAGTCAGTCTCACCTCTGTGCCTGGCAAAATCTTGGAGCAGATTCTCCTGGAAGGCATGCTAAGGCACATGAAAAACAACAAGGTGCTTGGTGACAGCCAGCATGGCTTCACTAAGGGGAAATCCTGCCTGACCAATTTGGTGGCCTTCTATGATGGGCTGTTCAGCCTGGAGAAGAGAAGGCTGCGTGGAGACCTCATAGCAGCCTTCCAGTATCTGAAGGGGGCCTATAGGGATGCTGGGGAGGGACTCTTCATTAGGGACTGTAGTGATAGGACAAAGGGTAAGGGGTTAAAACTTAAACAGGGGAAGTTTAGATTGGATATAAGGAGGAAGTTCTTTACTGTGAGGGCGATGAGGCACTGGAATGGGTTGCCCAAGGAAACATAATGCTCCATCCCTGGAGGTGTTCAAGGCCAGGCTGGGCAGAGCCTAGGGTGGGATGGTTTAGTGTGAGGTGTCCCTGCCCATGGCAAGGGAGTTGGAACTAGATGATCTTATGATGCTTTCCAATCCTAACTATTCTATGATTCTATGGTTCTATGATTCTATGTTAATATCAGAAGATAAAAAGCATTGTCTGAGAGACAGCTGCTGTTACTACCTTCACCAGTGTTTTCTTTGAGCAAAACATTTTCCACCCTTAACTGTCAAGAGCTTGCATCTTAAAACAGGAAACAGAAAGCTCTATCCTCATTCTAGAGAAACAGAGACACACAAACCAAATGCACTTCCTGTGGTCACAGTAGAAATTTGTAGCTAAATCAGGGATCCAATTTGCCAGTCAGTCCTTTAAGCACAGGTTTCTTCAGGTGTTCTCCCTGGACATTAAAGATTTAGTGAGAATTTTTTGTGAGAGGGTGGATTTGTGCCAATATCCATGGCTAGAATTTTTCCTCCCTCTCGAGTTATGCAGAAAACAGTTTGCTGACACTTTGCTGGCCTTCCTGACACCCCAGAGGTGACCATATCGCAGTAAATCTGCCCAGACTATAAATTATATAGATCCTTTCATCCTATGAAACAGCAAGCAAAATCTTACACAGTTTTCCAGCCCTTTATGTGAAGGGAAGGTCCAGCAGAAGGAAACTCAGTGCTTGCTGCAAGGTGCCAGGGGTTTGGAAAAGTCCCAGGGACAAAGGGTGCATATTCAGAGGTCAATGGACTGGCTCATAAATCCTCCCTGGTTCCACAGCAGCTTCCTTTCGTTGTCACTCTGCACAAACACCAAGGGGCAAATAGGTTCAAATGTAGTAATTGTACATTTAACTGCTGTTACCATGTTACACTCCAGGCATTTCCTTCCCTCTTGGTTACTCTTTCTTCCCACCATGGCTTCCCTCTACCTCTCTTGTTTCTAAATTTCCTTTCCTCAACATATTGTTCCCTGGTGCTGCTCTCCCCTTGCAACTTAGGGGTTTCATTATTGCTGCCAATCCCCATTCCATGCAACAAATAATTAGTATCTAAATAATGATATAATTGATATTGATGTATCAATGTAGCTCCTTCATTTCCACAGGTTAAGCAAAGATTGTCGTGCTCAGACTTCTTATTCACTGATCTATCAGAAGGGCTACAGACTAAATATCATTTATGTGCTTTGCATGGAAGGCTACCTTTTTCTTTGAATATTTAGATCTTGGAGGGCATATAAACATAATAAGCCACTGGATCTAGGCCAGTGGCTTCAGGTGCCAACAAAACATTTTATGAATGTTCTTACTGCAAGAATTTAATACTGAATAACATTTCCTGTGCACCTAATGCTTCTGATCCATCAAAGGTTTTCTGTCCCAGCTCCCATAGTAATTTAAGTTCTAGGTACCCAGCATAATCTATTTCTACTGTCTAAGAATCAATGTCACAAAATGGCATCAATGACTTCCTGAGCTGCCTTAGGCACTTCCCAGTTCTGTGTTCCCTCGTACAAGATAGAGGTGGACAGAGGTGGAGTGGATACACCAACGGGCCACAGAGGTGATTAAGGGACTAGAACATCTCTTGTACAAGGAGAGGTCGAGAGAGCTGGGACTGCCAGCCTGGAGAAGAGAAGGCTCAAGGAGATCTTATCACAGTGTATAAATACCTGCTGATAGGGAGTAAAGGGGACCAGGTTCTTCCCAGTGGTGCCCAGTGACAGGACAAGAGGCAATGGGCATGAATTGAAATACAGACAATTCTGTTTAAATGTCAGAAAAAAGGGTTTTTTACTGCGAGGGTGACTGAGTTCTGTAACAGGCTGCCCAAATAGGTTTTGGTCTCTCCAGCCTTGGAGATATTCAACACCCAAATGGACACAGCCCTGGGCAACCTACCTGCTGCAGGTGACCATGCTTTGAACAGGAAGGTTGGATAAGACAATCTCCAAAGGTCCTTTCTAATGTTGGCTATCCCTGGATCCTATGTTTTTGTGAAATAACATATTTTAGTGTGGGGGAAAAAACAAATTAAAGTGTTTCCCCTGGAAACCACAGTCCCTTACCATAGCATACAGGGGTAGAGGGGAATAAAGATTTGCAAGTTCTGAACAACTTAAGAAACTAATACTATTGCTATTGCAGCAGTGGTCTGAAGGGTACATCCAGAGCACCTGAGTTCAGTCCCCTGCTTTTGCAGGTCATCATAAGAGATAATGCCTACTCCAAACTTCATTATAAATGAGGTCTGGGCACACCTGGGAAGACCAGGTGTTTCCAAATTGAAAAAGAGAACCCACATGGGACACTTGTAGAGAGGGCCACACTCCCCATGCTCCAAAATACCCCTTGAATGAGAATGACCTGCCTTGTGTGGAGTGGCTGGAACATGGGGGAAAGGTAAAAACCATGTCTGAGTTTGAGTCTGTATTATCAATATCATATAAAACAAAAGAAGCTGGAAAGCTGAGTAAAGGAGGTCTAGATGCAATACCCTAAGCTCTGGGGGGACTAGCTCTGAGTTCGGCTGATGAGGCTTGTATTGTCATTTTACTGTTAAATGCTGTGTGGACTTCCAGTATAAATATATGTAATAACCTTTAGGTCCATTTAAGTAGAAAAATTTTGTTTTCATACACTTACAAAAACAACAGGAAGGAGTAAAGAGTGCTTACAGGCTCTTACTAACACAGTGTTGCAATTTAGGCTTCCTTTACAAAATAGTGCCCAGCATCTACTATCTCATGATAAATAGAAGCTGTACTGCATGACACTTCCGAACAATGGGTGAAATGGATGTTAGAAAAATCTCATTTATCTTCTGCTTCATTTCTTGATAGAGGTCCTTGTCACCATGGCTATTATGTGACTAGCCCTAGAAAGACCACCTCATTAGTTTTCTTTATCAAGATAGCAAGGTCTCCTTTAAAGGGACAGCACTTAGATTGTAGATTGAAATAGAAAACAGATTTAACTGTGTGAATGTGTTTCTACCTCTGTTTTCACTGCTTAAATACGTAAGTTGTTTCCACAGCTGTCACCCAGATGAAATTAACGCTCTGTGATGAGGAAGGTATCCCTGGAACAGAAATGTAAAAATGGAATTTGATGAGCAGATTGCTTGTATTTGCCTCATGCATTTCTTTAATATAAAAACACACACCAAGGGAGGAAAAAAAAATGAAAGCAACTTTCTGTAAATTCTGTAAATCTATTTTCCCCTTTGTCTCTTCCACTCACAAATACATCTTCCTCTTGCCTGACAACCACTTTGAAGATTCGCCTCTATTGCCACCAAAGCAACCATGTGAGTGTCAACAAATCAGTAATGATTTAGAATATGTCAAAGGAAATTCAACATTTTTGTCTCTTCAAAAATCTTAATGACAGGTAGATAGAGTTGGACAACACCATCTCTACTGGCTCTCTCTGAGTTTTGATGGGTATTTTTCACAGAATGAAAGAGTTTGCTTCCTTTCTGCAGCAGGCAAGGCAGTGGAAGCATAACTGTAAAATCTGATAGTGCCAAATAGTTGCATTACCCAAGTCTAGTGTTCTGCATAATTAAAAATGTTTTGGACTTCATTATATAGAAGATCAATGATTACAAAATAATATTGCTTTTTTGTTCGTTCTGAATTATGATACAATAATAATTAACTCTCAGAATACACTGCTAGCTTTAAATAGATGATTAAAGGTACCCTTTCATTTGATAACTCACTGGAGAAGAGACGTAGAGGTAAAAGGACATTGAATGGATCTGACAATACTATTAGCTTACTGTATAAATCACAGTGACTTATTTCACTGCATTTTAAATTAAGATAAAATATTAAAATGAAAAAAAAAAAAAAAAGAAAAATTGCATTAATACAACATTAAAGTCAGAAATTTTAAGCCACAAGATTGGGAAGTGAAAAAGCTCTGTTAGTAATAATCTATAACAGGTGTGTGTTTTCAATAAGTAACCTGAGTGATAAATGCTGTATCTGAAGACATTGAAAGTATCGTAAATATAAAGGGACCGCTACATTTGCTAGGAATAGATTAGGTACATAGAGTTTAAAATCCCTATTTCTGTTGTATTTACAGGTTTGATTGAATAGAAATGGCAGTGTGGCTTTTTCCTCGAAGCTGTTGCATGCCATACTTCAAACCTTTTGGGAGTATATTCTCCTTGTGTCATGCCCACTAAAGAAATGGAGCTGTCATGTTTCAGAAGCTCACTATGAAAGTACTACCAAGAAAGTACTGGAACAGCTTGTGCTTCGAAGAATTTGCTAGTTCACTGTTAGAGTTACCAGATGCAGAAAGGGTTCAGAGAAAGAAGATGAAATAGATCACTTTGGTGGACGGAAAGTCGTTGACACTATGGGTCCGTCCTGCTTTGAATGAAACATCCCTTAGGAAAGGTTGGTGCAGACTCATTGACTAAACCATCAGTGCAGAGTTCCTTGTTGAGTTGCTTATGCCTGAAGTGAACTTGTGCTCCTTTAGTGCCAGTTTTGTTACTCCCCTGCTATCAGTGATTTTCTTTTTGGAATTTCCTCAGCACTTAAGAAATAAAGAAGACTGAGAGAAGAATAGAAAATGAAGGTTCCCTAACACTTCCTTTCTCAGTTTGCTCCTACCTTTCTAATCATGCAGATGTTTTCTCTAGGAGCTCCTTTTATTTTAGGGTCCTTGAAAGTCACATTTGTATTCCACTGGAGCACAATCATCCCACTCTTGAATAAGTATTGTGCCAGAAAAATCACATCACTAATACACATCACGTTGGTTACTACATTGTGTAGGTCTGCATGCCATTAGTAACAGACACATATGAGCTGAAGAAATTGAAGAAGCACCTGAACATACAATCATTTTCTATTCCTAATAGAAATAGCCTGTCAGGGCCCTGAACACTAGTGCACAGGCCAAAGCCACAACAGCAGAAAAAGGTAAGAGCTAGTGCAAACCTGTAGGTGCTTAGTCTAAACAGACAAAACAAAGTGGGGGAAAATGCTGGGGAAATGGAGTACAGATGTGGAAACATAAAGGGAATAGCCTAACGAGCACAGAGGGCAGCTAGATGATGACAAAGCTGGGAGAAGAATCAGCTCCGCAGACCCCCAGTTCAGGGCATAATATAGCAGGTTTACTTGGAACCTATCTAATTTGTTGGTCTTTCACAAACCAGTTTAGAATGAGAAAAAAAAAAAAAAGTAAAAAGAAATTATGGGTTTAAAAGCCACTGGTTTTAAATTATTATAATAATCCTTGAGGCAAGGGAGAGGATGTATTTTGAATGTCATTGCCACCCACTATTGCATATACTCGTCACATCCATGGTCTGGACGACCAACACACAGAGATGGACCAGTCAGTATAAATATCATAGACATGTGTGTTACATAACAAATCTTTATCTATTTACCTTTCAGGACATTAGATCAATCACCTGTGAACTTTGGTATTTTCACAGTCATAAATATTATTGTTTCCCACTCATAGCAACTACAGAAATAGCAGGGATACTGCTGATGGAAAGACCACGACCTCACTTATTACACCACCTGTGTACTCTTGAGAACCCTATAACTGAAACATTACATGTTGACTCACCTTTTTCTTATGATGTATTGTGACTTCTCAAGGCTAGTGTTTTCAATCATGGATTTTCAGAGCTGTATCAGTGTAACAGATTTTAAATCTATTCTATTCTGAGAGAAGCTTGTCCTCCTCAAGAAACTCCCCATCTTTCACAGTTATTATATTTCGTTAAAATGGTTGTTCTAAACAATTCCTTTTTCTCCTGTAGAAGACTTTATTCTCTAATATTGCTTCCTACAAGGTTTTCTATTAACCAGGAAAGATTCAAAAGCATAGTTGGGCCATTCAGGACTCCAGCATAACAACACTGCACACCCTGTTCCCCCCCCAAAGACTCCTACACCTTTCTTACACCACATATAGATATAAAAATAATCCTCCCACGTCTACTGTATCTTGCAAATGTTATCCCCTCTGTTCCACTTGTCTCCTGCAAAACTTTTCTTGTTGGTACTACATTCAGCTCCTCTCTGCTACTGTTCCCCAAAACAAGCATTCAAAACAGGAAAGTGTCTAAGATGTGCTCATCTATCAGTGGACATACTACACTTGTAGAAGCAGCCTGTGTTAGTTGTCTTCCCAGGAGATACCTCCTGATGGGAAGCAGTCAGACCATCTGCAGATCATCCTCCAGGACATTCCCCCGGTGATTCATTATGAATAGTTCATTGGCCTAATAAAACCTATTAGTACTGTGAGACAAAATGACTGTGGAGAGCAAATATGTTTCAACTTGACTAATATGATCACCTAAATATCTTTTGAGGTTTGGCCCTTGTTCTGTCGGATGTTTGAAGGATGGCAATAGCCAGAAGACATTTCTCCCAGTGAACTCTATGAATGTTGCTCATCTACCAGGGCTTGCTGCAGCCTCATGCACACAGCTGAGAGTTGAAGAAACGCTAAATATGGCTCATCTGTCTGTGGCAGCTTTCCACTCCCATGGGGGAAATCAGCTCTCTTTGCTAGCAGAAAGCTCAGTGAATAACGCATTTTAGCCCATAGTCCCTACAACACTAAGCAAAAAGCGGAAGGGACTTTGAAGACACTTGTTTCCGTAGCTGTGGGAAATGTATTGCCTCCAAACTGATTGTCCTGGGTTCAGCAGCAGCAGTCATTTTTCTCCTTCTTTGTAGGTGGTGCAGCACTGTGTTTTGACTTCCAGCCTGGGAACAGAGCTGATAACACCATTTGGTTTTAGCTGTTGCTAAGTAATGTTTACCCCGACTAAGGACTTTGTGAGCCTCGTGCTCTGCCAGGGAGGAGGGGAGGCCAGGAGGAAGCAGAGACAGGACACCTGACCCAAGCTAGCCAAAGAGGTATTCCATACCACAGCACACCATGCCCAGGATGTAACTGGGAGTTACCCAGAAGGGCACTCTCTCTTCTCAGTCAGGCTCGTTTCTGCAAGTGGTATCGTATTCTCTTCCCTTGTTATTTCTCTTATCATCATTGGTGGTAGCAGTAGTGATTTGTGTTATACCTTAGTTACTGGGCTGTTCTTATCTCAACCCATTGGAGTTACATTCTCTTGATTCTCCTCCCCATCCCTCCGGGAGTGGGTGGGGGGGAAGGAAAGAAAGACGGGGTTGGGGGGGGAGTAGAAACTGTGCGGCTGACTGGGTTTAAACCACGACACTGATATATAAAATAATCCCAATGATAACCAAGCACTGCTTTGGAGCTTTTGATCCCCTTGGCTATTTAATCTTTTCCATCTCTTTATGCTATAATTGCTAGTTTAAAACCCTACTGAAACACATATCACCTCCTGTAGGAATAGTTAGTGAGAATATGTTGCAGGAAGTTATATAGGAAGAT
This sequence comes from Lathamus discolor, assembly GCF_037157495.1. Taxonomy (NCBI): domain Eukaryota; kingdom Metazoa; phylum Chordata; class Aves; order Psittaciformes; family Psittacidae; genus Lathamus; species Lathamus discolor. The sequence continues at coordinate 2,236,980 of NC_088884.1, forward strand.
ACAGGTGAGAAAATGCATCTGAAATAGTCTAAGATTTTGGAAAGCTTCCTTGCCAGACAACTGATGATTACAAAAGAAAATCATTGATAACTAACTGGAAGCACTGATATTTCTAGACTGATATTATTTATGCCCTGTCCACCCTTACACAGAATCTCCCCATTGCAAGTAATAGTACCTACAGTGTTGTGTGGTCAGTGTTGTGGAAGGTTTCCAGAGACTTTCCAAAGACTTGTCAAGAGGACACGAGTTTACATAAAGTCCTATGTAAAAATTGAACCTAATTCCTGGCTCTACAATAGCCTGAGGGCTAAACAGACACAAGTTCTACTTCCTGAAATATAGTTAGGTTCTCAGCATCTACCAATTCCACAGTGAGTTACATGCCTTAATAAATTCAAGGATCCCGGTCTAGATCGCCTTATAACAGATGGCATACTGGTACTAGTAGGTGTGTAGGGGTAAAGAATTATTATTGACAACAATTTTAAGTGAAAATATCTAATTCTGTTAATTCTTTGAAGAAATCTCTTATTTTTGAGAAAGAGCATGTCATTCTTCACCTAAAATTCGTGGCATAATTTCCAACTTTCTTCTTAATAGATGTTCCAGAACAATGCTTCCATATTTTAAATAACGAATGTCTTCTGAAAGAAAGCATTAAATCATTCTTGGCTATGGTTACTAGAGAAGTTAATGTAAGCTACTTAGATTACTATTATAAAAATGTTTTTCAAATGTTTTTACTAATGTAAGTCTATATTGAGAGCTTGATCACGAATGGCTTTTGTTCTTCAAGTTCTTTTTGACCTGCATAATACTTTGGTTTAAATTCTTGAGGGAAAATAAAAGGGCATTAAAGAAATCATGCTCTGTATACAAATAATTTTTCATTATTTGCATAATGAAGGAATAGTCTTTCTATTATTCACTACTTTCTTCTTTCACTGAAACATTTTTTCACATCCACAAAATACATAGCCTCGAATCACAGAGGTCTCAAGTTTGACAGTGTGTTAAAATGCTTTCTCTGCAGTAATTAAAAATAGGCTGTACCAATTGCTACTTTTTCTGTCAACAAGAAGATTATGAAAGGTTTGTAGTGGGGAAAAAAAAAACAACAACCCACCCTGCTTTTTTTTTTGCTGGCCTATGTGCAATTTTCTGACTGCTTTCTTCTTTACAAAAATAAGGAAATAACAAAAAGCAACCAAAGAAATAACCAAACAAAAAAAGAGACTAAGGATAATCTCAGAATGTATCAGAAAAATCTGACTTCTGCTTCTGTTGTCTGTTGTATTTTCTACTGCAGTGATAACAAGGAATTTCAAATTTTGAGGAATACTCTGCTCTCAAAGTGGCAAAACCAGCCTGAGCAAAGGGAGGAGACATTTAATGTGTTCACAGTGCCATGAAAATGCATCCTGCCACAGCATGGCTTCTTCCCTCCTTTCAGGTTTAACCCACATAACACTGCTGGTGAATATCTGCTGTTATTGATGAAGTTAATGGTTCTGGTATTATTAGTTAATCAGTAGAGATTCCCATTTTCAAATATCTTACTATTCATTCTCATAGAGCCTTATCCTCAGGAGTATTATAATGGTTTGTAGTTATCAGCTGATGGTAATTATGGAAGAAAAATATTTCAGATGAAAGAGAGATTGAGATTGAGTGGATTGAGCAAGATCACTGAAGTGATTTTGGGATTTCTTTACCACTCCATTTCCCATCTCATCCCCCATCATCTGCAGGGTGTATTCTTCCCTTGAGGACTTTAGCCACAAATAATACTGTACAACTTTTCCTTTGCTGTGGAAGTATGGTAGTGTACTGCCACCCTCTGCTGGAATATACATGGACCAAGCACCCACCTCCCCATGTCTATTTAGAAAGAACAGTATGGATTGCATCATTGTCTGATATAGCAAAAAAATAAGGAATGTGGAATGTTAATTTGACATGGTTTTATTTATTTATTATATTTATTCCTACAACTCTTCCAAAGGGAGTAAAGGTGAGGAGAACTTCTGTGGAGTTTTGTCAGAGAACTTCCATGTTACTGATTGCAGAGTTGTGGACCTCTAGGGATTCCTTGGTTACTTCAGATTTTACAAGCATTATGGGAGGATTTAAACATGCTTCCGGTTGTGAGTTTTGTAATGCTTCTAAACATCACAAAAGAACAATTAAAAGCAGAAACACAAGTTCAACTACTGTCCATCCTTTCTATGAACCAAGGTCTACATGGTATTACTCAGGTGATAAGCCAGAATTTCTTGCTTTGTTACAGTGGAATCAAAGTTCTTTGAGTTACAAAAGCAAATAAAGGTCGTGGTGAGATGGGCAGATGTTTAAATTATTTAAACAATATCAAGAGATCTATAACTTGGCTTATGTGTTTGTTCTAAAGAGGTATAATAAGGCCCATTGTTTTAAGTCCAAGTGATGAAACTGGGTACCTTCATTTCTGCTTGTCCAGTTTGGTAGTTTAAGTGCAGGTAAATAGAGTTCAGTCCTCTCAGAGTACCAGACTTCTCCAAAATATTTAAGCCCAATACCAATGGGTTGAAAACCACTGATCCCCTCTGAAAGCTGTGGTTTATTTTTCCATCATTGCTAATGCTCAGGATGAGTTCATTTTCTAAAAAAAAAAAAAAAAAAAAAAAAAAATTTGAGCTATTAAGATCAAATTCTGACCATATGGGAGTTATAAGAAGGTCTCAGAGCAAGAATACTCCATCATGTTAATTGATTACTGCAATATGTTGCACATGAGGAGAAGGAAGGAAAAAGAATGTTATGAAGATGTTCCAGCAGGTCCCATCTTTTGAGTAATGCAGATCACTGAGGATTTATTGCCCAAGAATTTACGGCTTTTATTCACATTTGGCTCTGATTTAAGGATCTGATCCAGATTATTGAAACAAATGGTAGACAAAACCTTGACTGTACTTGAGCTCGGTTCTTTACAAAATGAAGCTTACTATTAAAGACAACCCTTGGCTTACCTAGGACAACCAGATCTTTACACTTCAGAGTCCGTAGCTGTTGAACAACACTGAATTAAAAGGTAGTTTGGCATACATTTTGATAGCACCAAGATTATATTCTAAGTATGACCACCTAAGACTTTTTTCACTAGTAGTATTTAATAACTTGTATTTATATTAGGTAAGCAAAAATAGAAGTCATTGTTTTGGGTAATCACCTACTCATAAAGTGTTGTTTGTGTTTATTTCTAGTCCAGGCTGCATTCATTATTATTTCTGTTCAAAAATGCCTTCATGCTTGAACCTTAGCTATATGAGGAAAAAAAGACAAAAAGGAAGCCACTATAGTGTAAGCAAAGGAAAAAAACATGGCAATTTATGAGGGAAAGTGTAGCATAAGGGGAAAGTTTGGTTAACATTAAGGCTCAGTATGTCATCCTCTTCACTAACAATTGGGAATTTAAAATCAATTCAAATTAGTAACACGAAAAAGCTTTCAATAAAATCATGGTGGCTGGACTTATGAGCCATCTGTGCCATACACTGAAGCTTAACTTCATTACTGTGGTCAAAGTACTGAATTAACGGGAGTCAGGAGAGGGACAAGGAAGGAGAAACAAGAGGTATAGCCTTTAAAACCTCTATAAATCTAACCTCCCTCCTTCCTACTGCCATCATTAGATTCCTACTCTGCTGCTGAATAGTCTCAGGTAGGGCTTTATCATTTGACAAATGAAGGCAATTTGAGGATTTTATACTTGTGGATACATTGCAGGACTTTGTGTGTGACTTAAAAGCATTTTTCTTGTAAATCAAATATTACCTTGGAAAATAACAATACTGGCAAATGAAACCAGTGAGGTGCCACTCAAGACTACAGTCCTGCTTTAATCATGTTGCTCTTTGAGAATTTAAAGCTTTTAATCATGCCAGGCTGCTACATTTTGGGTTAAAATTCATGGGAATTTACAGGTATTATTTTGGCCACTGGAGATCTCACAAATACAACAGGGACTCTATTGAAGTCATAGAAATTTTTTGTGTTATTTATTTGTGAATACTCCACAGTGACTGCAAAGTTCAAACCTAGGTGGGTTCATATGTGACAAAGTTAATGCAAAATGGGCTTAATCTGCAATTTCATCTCTTTTGCTCTTCTGTACTTTGCCTGTCTGCTACGCATTAGCAGCTGATTTAGTGTAAAAACAGGATCTTTTGTTTGCTTCATATCTTCATAGCAAAAACCTGTGTTAACTTTTGTATTAGTGCTTTAGCCTTGAGTTAATAAATACATAAATGAGTCTTTACTTTTATGCCATTTTCAGTATCCAGTCAAGACCAGTGTGGTCTTATGGTACGACACAGGCCAACAATAAACTACTTAGAGTTTCATTCAATAAGGTAATTCTTTATCTTTTAGATGAATTTTTCAAATAGTTACCTATGAGATACCAATCCGGAATGTAACCACAAAGCCATTAGAAGCTAGTCTTGGGGTTTTCCTTCCTTATAGGTTTAAGGAGAAATATAAGGGCTAGCAGCAAACATCAAGGGTAAATTCCATTTCTCTCCACTACATTGCATGTATACGGTTACGTAGCATTGAAAAGGTTTAGAAGCTAATAGGGGCACATAATGGATATGGCATACCATTATAGACACGTAACCAAATAAAATGGTACTGACTAGTCGCTAGTGCAGATAAACTCTAGAATGACATGCTTTAGTATTACGAGCATTGAAGTCTGCTTTTACGAAGTACGCTGCACGAAAGTCTAAGCCTTTTCAATATTCCTTCAGCAGTAATACTCCTCCTGTTGACAAATCTTTTAAACACCTTATGTGAGCATCACTTCATTCAAATCAGATTTTCAGAGGTGCCATGTGAGAACACATGCATTAGATCCAAATCCACCAGAATGCCAGGGATAAACGCATGCTGCCGAATCATGGGAAGATCAGAACAGTTTTTCGGAAGCAGTCTTTCTAGAATGTAGATTCGTTGCTTCATAACACCATTTTCAGGCAGATTTATTTCTGAGTGTGAAGTTTTGAGTTCATCTTAGTTTATATTTCTGAACCCAAGACTGTCAGCTAGATATTTGAAAAGCCATCTCTCAGACATTTAAACTAACTTATTCATGGATATGCATGGCTTGTAAACCTGCTTCCATATACCAATCTTAATGAGATTTTGCTCTTCAGCCCTCTAGTTATGGGCAAAACAATCTGGTTTTGTGACTCCAGTGTGTATGCTTTGAATGTGAAATAGACTTGCACATTTCTGTCTCTCATTTTTGTACCTGGGTGACAATTTATGTTTATGCACAGTGAAATACAGTTTTGAATCAGTAATAACAATACTTTAATTGTATGTAATTTTCTGAATTTCATCTATTTTCAATTTTGTGTAAGCATAGAAAAAATACTGAAATATCAGTCTACACAATGGAGTTCTTGGAAAAAACCCTCTATGATTGTTGACAGCAATTATGTCCAAAATACACCCCATTTAATATGAAAAGAAGAATGCATAAGCCATTTCCAGTGCAAGCACAATGCCAAACAGCACAATAGATTTAATATTTCTCTCAAGGTGTTGAAATTGTTGATTAACTAAATTCAATTAGTTAAGTAAAGAAAAAAGGACTGTATCACCATAATTCTAGTCATTTAGCCCTTAATAGCTATGAATTATTAACATTATGAAGTTGCTTGTGTATAGCCTGGGAACTCATCTTCAAACTCCCTAGGTGCTTGCTACAGACATGCTTACATGACTTGCAGTGCCTGAGCAACTGCACTCAGCTGACATACTTCTTGCCTGCTGACCCATGCAATCTGACCTTCTGTATGCTCCACTCTTATACCATTTGTAAAACAAAGCAAATAGCCTTAAATAACCATCGAGAGAGTTTAGCACATTTTAATTTGCATTTACAAGAGGTGACAAATGCACTGAAGAGTCAAATTCAGTAGAAGTTTATCAAAGACCCTTCATTTATAGTGAGCAACAGCATGCGAGCACTAAACAAATGATTTACAGAGGTACCTTCCATCCTAAAATCTTCTCTGGGATTCTATGAATTATATAATTTAGTGAATAAATTGCTCAAGGATTTGCAAACAGTGAACCCTGATAGCCAAGAAAAGCAATCAGAACATCCCAGTTGGAGTAATCAACACTATGCTGATGTTACAACATATCTTACACGAAGGAACTTTCATTTGAAAGGAAAGGGATTTCAATCACTAGTGAATAAGGTGCTGACGCAGAAGGGTTATACTGGAATATCTGTAGCCCAGAGTGGCTAACCAGTTATGTCCCTGAAATGCACAGAGCTTTAGTGCTGCCAGGGAATCTCTTAAAGCTTACCTGGAGCAAGAATAAATTGTTGAGGAAGGAGACGTGGGAATGGGAATATTAGAAAACTCACTGGTGAGGTAGAGGCTATGGGGATGTAGGTTATAGCTCCAAGTTCTACAGATTTAAAGTTAGGTTTAAATTGTCCTAATTTGTTACTGGACAATATATATTTTATAGTAACATGATGCTTTTTCTTCATGCACTGGTAACCTCATCCAGTTCTGAGCAGAAGCCTGGCTCTCTCTGTCTGACCTACGAAGGTTGATCCAAAACCAGGAATTTTCCCATCGCAGACAGGCTGGGAAGCCCAAAAGAGACAAACTGGGAAGTCAAATGACTTAAAGGACTTAGTTCCAAACCTGTAACACTTCCTTATCTCATGTTCATTCAGAATGACAAACACACATGCTCTACAAAGTAAAGATAAATGTGAATTATGTGCTCATCTGATTTCTGATGTGAGTGTGTCAAAGTCCTTTGGACTGCACCAGAGGAATCAGTTCACAGCTGCGTTGTGATGTTTTTATTTAGCTCGGTTTAACCTCCATTATGTTGCTATTGAAGTGCCCATTTGACAGTTTGATCCTGTGTAGGTAGGCAACGAAGAGGATGGATCTTGCTTTAGGTAACAGGACGCAGCAGACAGAAAGGAAGCAAATGGGAAAGGCCAGAATCAGATGCACATGAAGTGAACAACCAGTAGGAGTGGCAAAAGGACTTCTTTGGTTCATGGCTCACTTAAATCGTAATTCAAAGGCACGCACTAGAAGTAGCTCACTTTTTGGTAGCTTATGTCTTCATTCCTACGTAGGCACTGGCTCAGGTTTAATCAAAACTTCTTTTCGAAGGTGGGATAATATTTTCTGCAACGAGACACCAACCCAGTCACCGTAGGAATAGTGACAGTACATACCACTCAGTACATCAACAATTTTCTTTCCATGCATCTTGGATGGGCAATGCCTGCTGAGTACCTGGGTTATAGCTAAGGTCCTCAGTACCTACAAACAAGTGACTGAAAGAACCAAGATTCAGTCCAGTCATGTTATAATAGCTCTTTGAGTCTCATAGTATTGGTAGCATGCTACACTTTAGCTCTTTGAGTCTCATAGTATTGGTAGCATGCTACACTTCTGCTTTCTAAATTTAGAATAGCCACATTGAGCAAGTATTAAGAAACTGCCTGATTTTTTTATCTGGTTCATGGATAAGACTGATTTTAAGCATGCAAATAGACCTTTTGAAGTTGTAGCAAATTTGCATGTGACACTATACATGTGCTTTAGCAATGTGCTTCATGGAACTGTTAATGATTTTTGTCCTGACCATTTTAATGCCAATTCTAGCAGCTTTCATGCATGAAATTCCTTTTACCGACACACTTATGTGGATAATCTGGCATTTAACTCCTATCTTTACTGAGTCAGGTACATTTTGCTTTCATCTTTATTCTAAGCCAATACAGCGTTTGGTGATTACCTTTATCAATCTCTCTGCACTAGATTTGAGTATACTCGCTGAATAAACTGCACTATAAACAACCTGTTTGGTATGTAGATAAGAACTGGATCCTTTTAATCCCAAATTGCTATTACATCAGGCCCCAAATGTGTAATTTAAGGATCAAAGCCTTAATTGCTATCACAAATGTAATTCAGCAAGAAGGAAAACCTGAATGATTTTCAGATAAATAAAACCAAGCAAAATCAGCACAACTCTATAACCATTTCTCTCATATTACTTAGTGTATTTAATTTCATTTTGTATTTTTCTTTGTTAGGTGTACAAATAAAAAGAGCTCAAGGTGTTAATCATCTGAACAGGTAAGGGTCAAGTTTACCCTAGAGCTTCAGAATTTCTTATTGATTATTTTATTTTGCTACTCTTTACAATGGGATTATAGTAAATTTATAATACAAGATTCTAAATTAGTTATCAGATCTTGTTTCCAATTTCTGTAATCTTATTTGCACTAATTCTGCACAGTCTTTTCTGTATGTTTTATTTTCCTTTAGACAATTTTCATAGCTTCTTTCAGTTATTTCTCATGCTTAATATTTGCTGTTTTCCTTGTTTTAGCAAAAAAAAAGCCAAAAAAAAAAAAAACCAACCAAACAACAACAACAACAAAACCCTACAGATTGATATGAAATATAATGTTGGAAATCATTAAAATATCCAAATCATCCAAAGTGTATAGCTTGGAGTTTTGAATACAATTTCTGCATTCTCTCTTCTTCATTTAAATAGACACAGATGCATGCAAGATAATACATGCAACTTCGGTATAGTCTACCTGTGCTCATGTAAACTTTATCAATAAAATATAACCAATAACTGAAATGGAATTGTGGAATATCTACCTGGAGTGGGGAGGGGTTAAATTATACTTTTTCTTTCTATAATGACTGTTTAATTATTGTTTACAAAGTATGAAAAGAGGGAAGAAAAGTGACAGCTAATATAATTATATATTTGACCATCACTTAGTAAATACATAAATCTTTTCTTCTTTCCTTAGATACTCAGCTCTTTTCAGCAGAATAAGAAGGAGTAGGTAAGTTACAATGATAAATTATTCTTTCCAGTTTCATATTCTATTTATAGCCTTTTACTTCATTAGAGTTTTTAATTTGGTTTGGTTTTGCCAGTTTTCACGCTTCTGTGTATTTTTAAAGAAATATTTTATTACAATTCATATTTCTTTCTTTTCAAAATTATAGTCCAATTACCTCCTCAGTAAACAAGAATTCCTCTTTTTTATGTGAAATAAACTACCAGCAAAAGCGGTTTCTGATTAGACGAGCTAATTTTGAAAGGACAGATAGAATCAAGCAATGAACTGGATAAAAATAATAATGGAGCATACCTTGTTAGGTAACAAATGGAACAGGCTTTGGAGACAATTAATGCAGGAGATACTTAATGCTGAGCTATGTTAAACAAGCTTTGTCTTATTTATTTGCTGCTATAAATCATAGCTAATTTCCTTACATAATGTACTGTAAGCACCTAGCTAGCATCACATTTCAGCAAACATATGCCACTGTAACTGTTCTTTCCTACTTTACATGGAAACACCAGCAGCCTTTCTAGGTGTGGGGTTTCATATACAATATATATATGTGTGTGTGTACATTGATAGATAGATGTATACAAAGACAGATCAATGGATAGATTGATCAATCAATCAAATGAATAAGGGAATGTGGCCTGAAAACATTCAGGATGAATATTGCAGGAAAATGGTAATTGCATCCAGTGGATGAACATTTCTTTTACATTGGGTTTCCACATTATTAAATTACAAACTGTGGGCCATTACTTGCTGGGGTTTATTCTGTTTGAAGTCTCACACTAAAGTAGCATTTTTCATTGGGTTGTTGGAAAAATTATATCAGTCAGGTGGTCCAAGGGATATTTTTTTCCTATATTGTCTGCTGCGTCTATAGAAATTCTGTTTCTAAGAAGCAGCATAATCAAAGGGTTGCTTGGTATTTTTTTGAGTAAAAAGCCAAAATGCTAGACTTTTGAGAAAAAATAAATGTCTATTAATTTCTGTCCTTTTATGTTTATGAAATGAGCATATGTGTGCACAGTTCTAAAGAATGAATCAAGTTAGTACGAAAAATATCCCTGTCCCATGTTAATGACCTGCCCCCTCTAACCATTGTCAAGCTTTTCTAGACTCCAGAAGTCAAGGGTAAACAATTTGAGGTTTAGAACTTTAAAAATGTGTGCAATATAATCACAAAGAAATTTCAAGTTCTTTAGTGCAGATCCCAGCTACATCTGTTCAGCTTTTTATTCAGCAGTTAAGTGACTGGCAATTTAGTTAGGAAAGATAACATGTAGTTGCATATCCCTGTTCTGTGTGTCCAATGGTTTTTGTTTAATCTGAAGTTAGAAAAATTTTATGTAATTAAAGGTGAGAATGGTTGTCTCACCTTTAAGAAAAAGAAAGATATTTTCTTTATCTTTTCCTAGCAGTAATACTTCCTTGGAAATTTTCAAGACTGCTTTCAAACCGTAGAGAAACGCTATGAGGAACTATTAAGAAATCAGAGTTTGACATAATTCTCTAACTGTATATTCTATGATTGCATTTTGTATCAAACAGTAAAATTTACTGCTGTGAAAGATTCAGTTATAATACTATTTCTTCATCAACTGCCTTCAACTAGGAGGTTGATGAAGCAAGCAGAGGATACACAGTGACTTAAAAGGGAACTGGGCAAGGTTATATGGAATTAAACCAAATTACCTCAAATATAAATTTCCACCGATATGAAGGGTGTAGGAAATGCTTCATTTTCTCTGGGAACATGAGGACCCAAGTGCTAAACTTTCTCATATGATTTTGGGAACAAATGACACCAAGGTGTCAATGGATGACTTCAGAAGCAGACCATGAATGGCTAAGGATACTATCCTCCAGGCTACCTACGGACTTAATCCAATGTTTACTGCTCAATTGCTTCATCTTCCTCTTTCTGTGGCTTTATCTCATTAGCAAGAATGGTGTTGCTTCCTCTTTGTCTTGTGATCTGGGAAGGTATCAGTCATATGGAAAAGCAACTGCGAAAAACTTTCAGTATCACAGGGAGGATTCAGTCTTCTCAACATCTTTATGATCTCTTTTGTTAAACAAGTAAAAACTGGAAACAGAGTCCTCCTTTGTGTAGCCTGTCTTGGGTTTGGGTAGCCAAGCTTTTCTTTACAATGCAGAATCCTGAAGAGCTGTTTTGAACAGAGGTGTGTCAGGCACTATGCCTCAGTGTCCCCCACTTGAGTCAATCCTACCATCTCAAGTCTGAGGAGTAGCTCTTTCCAGTCCAGTTGGAACAGCGTAAGGATATGATCACTTATGAATACGAGTAAGCATCTCCCTCCAGTAGCACAGTATCCAATTCAAGCTCAAGAAAGAGCCATCAAAAAGTCAGTTTTAGATGTCTGCTGATTTTTAAGGACAAACATAGAGAAGTACCAAATACCACCAGTACCATAAACAGCCAACCTTCAGTCCTGAAGAAGGAAATGGAATCATGAGGTTTCATCTCTTTCTGCAATCCGAGGGGAGGCCCACATGCTGTGACAGTGTGCAGAATAAACTGTTTTCTTGTGCTCTCACAATTTGTGTGAAATCAATTCTACTTTCGCTTGCTGCAAATTTCAGTTCTACATAATGATTTAATAGGAAAAACTTCAGTGATATTTCTGGAGAAAAAAAAACATCCCCCTAAATATGTGGATAGCTCTTGTTTCCTGCTTTCTGCTTTTATTTTTCAGCATTCAGGCAACTAATCATGTGGATGGTAATATTTCTTGCTGAATGGTAACATATTTCTAAGCACTCAGTATACTGAATTTGTTTTTATTTACTTCCAAACACTTCTTATTTACTTCTTTTTGAAGATTATACTGCCAAATCCCTCTTATCTCTTGTGTGTATCATCCTGAAATCATCCATAACTCCCTTCTCTTCCTTACTCAGTTGAACTGCACCTTAATCCAGTGAAACAGCTTCACAGTTTTGACATCTGAAATCTCTTTTGTATCCTTCTCCAATCGCCAAAGCCACTGCTTCCAGGTGTCTGTTACTAATGCTATATTGCATGTCTAGTGTTGCAGCAGCTCTCATTTTTCTACTTGTTCTTTCCTCTCCCACATCAGCTTCCCTTTTGTCAAGGCTTCGTGGATATACACTGCAAGAGGAGTACAAGATGTGAAAGATTGTGCTCGGAGGTAGAGCCAAACCCAGAACATGAACCTCTAATACCTCAGCACAGGGGATAGGATTGGATCGGTAATATGTGTCATGTCAAGATTTTGGGGTATTATTGAACAGTTCCCCCATTCTTTGCTTATGAACCCTTGCTTAATTTTGCACCATTTTTCATCTTCTCTGTTCTCAGGACCTTGTGGTTTCCCCTTAAGAGCTCCCACCTTACAAGAAAGTTCTTTCCAACATTATTACCTTTGTGGCCCTGTGTTTCCTTTTAGAGTACCCACTCCTACAGTGCTTATTAACTGAGATTAGTTTTATATAGAGTCTTTCTGCATTTCAGAAGTCCTTAAAACATCAAGAGAACCACTGCACAAATGCGGTTACAATACACCGCAGCATGTGTTAGTAAATATGGCTGAATCTTATCTTGCCTGCCTTTTCCTCTTCATTCTCATTTTGGAAAGAACAAAAGCAAAAGATTGAATAGCCATCTAGGTTCATGGAAAGATAGGTTTCAGTCAAGACAGTCATTGTATAACTACATGTTTTATTTGTATTTTCATTTCTCATGGGAGGTGTTGCCAGGAAAAAGACTTTTGCCTTCTCATGTCTGAATCAGACCCTCCAGGCAGCTCACACTCCAGTCAAATGTGACACAACTTAGAAGCTGCTGCAATATGTGCTTTGAATTTTTTGTTGTTGTTGGCCTAAGGTTATGTGTAGGCCAGAGTTTCATGTTGCCTCAGAGCAAAAGATTTAACACATAGGAATATTGTCCTTTAAGTTTCAGTTGTCTTAGGACATGCGTAATGAAGTGCATGGGAAAGGATAGAGACAGGCATTGGAGCACAGGTTGGATCACTCCCAGGGAAACAGAAAGGGTGATGTGTTAGCCTGAATGGGTAGGAGAGACAAAGGTGGAAAGATATCAAGAGTGCAAGAAACATGGTGATGGGAGAGTAAGAACATCCTGAGGAGGAGGAAAAGTGCCAGAGGCAGATTGTAACAGGAACCAGCTGTGATTTCAAACACTTATTCAATCAAACCTCCTCCAGCATAGCCCTGTGATGGAGCTTGGGGACCACAGAGGTCCCTGAGGAATGATTTTGAGTGATCTAGCCAGAGGACAATGAGGATTTTGAGGCTTGCCTGTATTTCATTAGGAAGTTGAGCAAAATCAGCACATTTCTTGGGAAATAGTTCTGTATTGATGAACCAGCATTTTCTGTGAGACAGATATTCTGTTGACAATTTTGACCAGCTTTATTTTCAGCATCAAGGGATCTTGGGCTACATCTCTCTGTCATATCCACTCTGGTCCTTGATGCAGGAATTGTCATCTTTAGTTATATGTACACACTGCCTGCAACACTGTCTGGAGGCCATAGACAACAGCAAAAAATAGGCACAGAAATCAAGAAACCTAAGGTGTTTCAATTTCCGTGCCTATCTAATTGCTGACCCCTGTAATGAATTGTCATGGTTTTAACCCAGCCAGCAACTAAGTACCAGGCATCTTCTCGTTCACTTCCCCCACCGTCATCTCGGTGGGATGGGGAGGAGAATTGGAAAAAAGGTAAAATCCTTTTAAGGGTTTTTAGACAAAAACAGTTTAATAATTAAAATAAGGTATAATATAATGCTAGTACTAGTACTAATACTAATAATACTAATACAGTGGCAAAATAAAAAAGTGGCAGAGAGAGATTAAAGAGAAAAAAAAAACGATAAAACAGCAGTGATGCATGATACAATTGCTGACTGATACCCAGCCCAACCCGAGCATCAATCACTTCCTTGCAGGTAACTCTCCCCAGTTTCTATACTGGGCATGATTTGCTGTGGTATGGAACACCCTTTGGCTAGTTTGAGTCAAGTGTCCTGTCTCTGTTCCCTCCTGGCTTCTTGTGCCCCTCCTCACTGGCAGAGCATGAGAGCCTGAGGAGTCCTTGATCAGGATAAGCACTGCTCAGCAACAACTGAAACATCGGTGCATTATCAACTCTATCCTAGCCAAAATCAGGTCACTAATGCTGCCAGAAATCGATTCTGTCACAGCAGAGATCAGCCCTGAATAGGTGAACTAAATGCAACATTCCAGATAATTTTTGGTATTGCTGGCATAGAAATATTTTCGAGAAAAACCTCAAATTGAGCAATGTGGATGGTTTGTACGCAAGCAAAGTACGATCACAAGTGGTGACCTTGCTGTCCTCTCTTTTGTGGAGAAGCTGATTTAAATTTAAGTTTAGTTCACTCTTTTTAATTTATTTCTCCTTTTAATTTCCTCCTTCCATATAGGGGAAATTATGATCTTACGAAGGTGACATTAAATGATCAAACAATATTGAACAACCTAATGAAAATCTTCAGCAAAAGTCATTGTGAATTAGGTATTTGCTAAACTGACAACGCAAGCCTTTGTAAACCTGATATTTTTTCTTATGTAAACTCATGAATGGAGACTTTCTCAAATAAATTACTTAATAACATCAGAGAGTCATTGGCTGTGTAAATATATCCCAGGGGCCCATACGAAGATTCCTGAATTTAAATGTTCAATAGAACTTCATATTTGTCACCTTTACTAATGAGTTTTTCCTTATGAAATCATTATTAGCATGAAAAAGTTAAATTTTGTATCTAATTTCTTGAATTAATGCTGTTTGAAGACCCTAAGGGTTTGAAAGTTCTTTCACTGGAATTCATCATTTACATAATTCCCATAGCCCCAACACTTTGCTCTCAACTATGAATGCACATTGTGATTTTTTTTTTTATGCATTAAGGCAGCAACTTCTATTTTTCTCTACACAAAACAATTAACAAAAGAATAACAGGTAATAAACATTTTTAATCTTTAATGTTACTTTAACAGTGAAGTGCTATATTTCAGGCTTTCACAGCAACACTGTCTGCTGAATGATGCCTTTCTATGAAGATATTTGATTAGAAATGGAAAAACAATTGAGTTATTTGAGATCAGTGGAGCTTTCCATCATTTCCTGCTTGAGATACTTGCGAGCACACGGCAGCATGGCCAGATTTTTAAGCAGACTAGACAGTATTTCTCGGCTCTATATCATCATAGCTCAGCCATGATCCATGAATGAGATGTTTACTTGATATATTTCTTTTTGCTGTTAATATAGCTTATTAGATAGGAATTTGATTCTTTTCATAAGCCCATACTTTGAATACCAATGCAACACAGCTTTTAACCAAAATATCTCTTGATGTTAACTTTGCCTACTGTTACTGATAATAATCTTTATCACGGCAGGTCTTTGTGACATCAGGGTCATGAACAGACTGTAGGCATAAGACAAAGACATAGGACAGACCCAAATCTGAAAAATGCTATCAAATTGGTAACAAAAGTAGGCCTAATATCTGGGTGCTTTTGGTTTAGTATAGCAACTGCAATGGAAACATGACAGTTCAAGTATCATTTTGAACGGAAGAACTGAACTTATCTCTGTGTCACAACTAAATTTATTTTACAATAACTGCTTACATCCAGTGCTTTGCTACAGACTACAAATCAATTTTATATGGCAGACACATCCTTGTTCCCCAATTTAACAATGTGCACGATAATTTTATTATTTATTATTATTATTATTATTATTATTACTATTTCTGTCTGCATACTGTGAAAAGACTAAGGCAAACAATGCCATCTATTTTGTGGCAAACTTTTGCTTAGGATTCAATGTGAGATTAAGATTCTGCTTCTAGGTGTACACTTTTCACCCAGTTACAGGTATCTAAAATGATATTGCACCCACATAAGATACACTGACTGTAGTGACTGCCTCTGCCCTGGCTGTGATGGGAGCTTGCACACCTAATGGAATTACTTCTATATTTTCAGCTTTTAAAGTCTAAATCTGGAACCAAATATGGCCCTTCAAGTTTGATTCATTTGCTCATAAATTCACGTTAAGTGTTATTTGAGAAGCCTAGTGTCGTGTTCTCACATAATACAAGAATTATCACCACCTTCTTACACCAGCCCTGCAAGCAGTTTATCCTATACCAATTCAAACGAGAGAAGCAGCCTCAGAAAGTTTAAACCAAACACAATTTAGCTTATATTGCTACATGCAATACAGTACATTAATAGTGATTTAATAGCGATTTTGCGGTGAATTAATAGTGATTTTTTTTTAAGTTAGTCTATTGTGCCTCAGATTTCCTCCAATCTTTTCCATAGTTTCTGTAAACACACACTCTTGTTTTCCTGCAGGAATTAAATCACATATCTGAGTGTTTTCACCCCAGTCACAAAATGTCTAGGAGGAGCTTCTAGGTGCATTGTCTAGATTCCTGTTTGGCTTCAGCTGATGTTTCAAGTGTCATGTTACACATTAATGTTGCTGCTTTTCCCACCCAGGGACAATACCAAAGAGTCTCAGGGATGGAAAAAAAGATTAACAATCTTGAAAATATTGTTAACAATTAAATCCAGATGTTACAATTTTGCTGATCCGTGTTTAATGTGGAAAAGGGCTTAAATCGAACACTGAAAGAGAATGAACCCATGAAATTCTGGAAGTCTATCTTCTGACCACAACAGCTTCCTTGCAAGCCTTGTCCCACATTTTCTCACTAGGCAAATCACTCTGATTGACATAATGGAGGAAGTCCAGCATGTGTGATCAACTCTGTATGGCTTTGAATGCCCTACAAATCATGTTAGTTGATTGAAAATATGTGAAACTGTAGGAATTAGCCATGCTAAAGTTATCCATTTTGGACTCCAAACAAACAACCTCAGAACAGCTTGTTGGAAGGTCTGGCACCTAGTTACAATCGAATTTGACGATGGCTTGTAATGTGCACGTCAAAATGAGGTCAGCCATTTGATACTGCTCACTACCAGCCTTCCCTTTCTACAAGCCAAATCGCTGCCCAGATGCTCATAGAGGCTTGTTTATTACTGTAGTGCCAACATGTTACCCAGGTTAAAATGCGGTTTTGCTACTGATCCAAACATAGCCTAAGCCACTGCAAAACTTTATCAGGGAGTGCAAGGCTGCTTAGGAATGCCAAAATTCAACTGGCTCAGAATTTTGAACCATTTTGAGCCAATTGTTATGTCCTAACTCACTGCGTTGTAAATTCTGGTTTATAAGATATGAGGCATTAAATGAATTCTGTTGTTTGGGCTGGTTTTTTTTCCTCTTGTTTTTTCATGGCCATTTCCAATAGCCACCCCCCCCGACCAGCATTTCCCAATGATCCCGACTGGTTTCTGCTAGCTGTGGCTGCAGCCATTGGAAAACCTGCACTTGACATCCATCACCCTGCTGAATTCCAGCCGATGTTCTCACTCTGTGTTGATGTGCTCTTCAGATCTAATTGTCTCAATCTGCAGTATCTCTTAGTATCCACGCCACTCTCCTTGATTCATTCCATTGACAATGGGCACAAATTGAAAAGAAGCACTTATAAAACTCAAATTAAAACATGCAATGCAGTTCATGCAATAACAAGGTTTGCCTGGTTATAAACAAAAACTCTCTGGAATGATTTTAGGATTTTAAGGCAATGCATTGTTGCCCTGTAAACCAAAGCCATGAAAAATATGACTAATGGTATCTAAAACATACCATGTAGGACAATGGCAGCTACATATTCCCACTTGTTTCTTTGTTCTAACTTGAATAACTCAGGGATACATTGTGTTCCACCACTGTTAGGACACTAATTTTAGGTTCGTGGACCTAAGCTACATCTATCTATCCACCAAAAGTGGATTTATGTTTACAAATATGTAAAGGGTAGGTGTCAGGATGATGGAGCTAGGCTTTTTTCAGTGATATCCAGTGATAGGACAAGGGGCAATGGGTGTAAACTGGAGCATAGGAAGTTCCACGTTAACATCAGGAAGAACTTCTTTACTGTAAGAGTGACAGAGCACTGGAACAGGTTGCCCAGGGGGGTTGTGGAGTCTCCTACACTGGAGATATTCAAGGCCCGCCTGGACAAGTTCCTGTGTGATGTACTGTAGGTTACCCTGCTCTTGCAGGGGGGTTGGACTAGATGATCTTTTGAGGTCCCTTCCAACCCTTGGGATTCTGTGATTCTGTGAAAAGATCTTGAAGGTATGCCAAACATGTTTCATTGAATCATTCCTCTATTTTCAGCTGTTTTTTAATGTGTATGTAGACATCAGATTGGGGAGGGGAAAAAAAACCAACACTTTGATTAAAATTTCTCTCAATGTTGTAGTTTTCTTTTTTGTACACTATTATCTTGCGATTTTACTTCTAAGAAATATACAGTTCTAGGGGTGATTTTACTCATTGGTGTAGAATTGTGTCCTAAGTTCACAGACAATTTCATGAATACAAAACCATTTTGGTTTTAATGTGCTGTCTGCCTGTAACTTTGACTTTCCTTTCCTCAGTTTGTGTACACAATAAACTTTCCCATGTCACTTATTGTCACCATTGGGATTTCTATTGTATGACATACATTTTTTTTTTATTCTATTGGGAAAAGATGAACTGTTAGGAAGGATTCCTTTTATTCTTATCCTGGATTTTTCTGATAGTCTCCAACTTCGTACTGTTGCAGGATTTTTGTTGATTTGAATTGCTGTAACAGGTGTTTAGTGCATAGACTGAGCTTGTACATTAATTAAAGAAAGAGACTCTCAAGCTATTTCACTTAATAAGGAGAAGTTAACTGACTTGATCAGAGTCTAATACTTGCAGAAGGAAAAACGTCTGATAATCATTGACTCTTTAATTTAGCAGAAAAATATATAACAAGATCCAGGCAATAGAAGATGAAGCTTGACAAATTCAGAGGTAGAAATAAGATACTCAGAGTGTAATTAACATCACAACCTCCCTACAGATGTGTTAGATTCTTTGCTGCTTGCTGTTTTGAAGTCTTAAAGATTTTCTTCCAAACTAGCAATATTCAAATAGAATTTACTGCCTATTTTCAACTTCCTGGTTGAAATTCCTTACGCCTATCGCACAGAAGAGCAAGCAAGCAGTTTTACAGCAAGCCTTGGATCTCACCTACATTTGTAGCAGAATGATGTCAATCCACTCAGTTGCGTCCTTCACATCTTCCATATGGTGAGGGTGCACATTTCTCCACTGAAGTTCTGGTTTGCATCCCTGTAGGGTGCAGATGATACAGGACCAATAATAACAATATTTAGTAGGATAAATAGCCTAGAATGTGCATACTACTGTAGTGCTGTGCAGTATAGACACAGATGTCATCTCTTAGGCAGCCTGACTTTGACAAAGCATGATCCATACTCCAAAAGACTGATTAAAATTAGGCTATGAATATGTATTCAATTCCTGAACAGAAAGACCCTAGTAATAATAGCCTCTACTCATGACCAAACCAGTGGGGCATCTGCACTGTACACTTTAGGAGTGGAAGTCAGGTCAGCAGATTAAACATCTAACTTTAACCAATTCTTACCTTATGACAAAATATTCTTCATACAGTCAACAGAGAAGAGCTTCCAGAGAGAGGTCCTGCCTATCAGAGTTTAGTTTTTATATGAAATTCCTGAACCCAAATCAACTTCTGAAACAGCCTGTTTCTCTCCTTTAACTGTGTAACAATTCTAAGAGATTTACCCCCTAAATTAGATATCTGCTTAGGGTTCAGGAAAACACTTTATAGTACACCTCTGACTGATGACCTTCAAAAATACACAGCTTCCCTAATTTTGTTCCCTGAACACTTGTGAGTGCTGTCTGCCTGCAACACCTGATGGACTTCTTTCCCTCTTTAAAACTACATTGCTCTTAGGTGAGGTGATGATTTTAAAACTTGGAGGTATTTGTAAGACTAACCGTAAGCTTCTTGGGACAACAGAACCAATTCTCTTTATAGCCAAAAAAAAAGAGAAATAGTTGTTTGTAAGGCATGATTCACCTTCTGTAATGTACTGCTACATATGGATTGCATTCTAATAATACTTATTTTCCCTTATAACCTAAAGACATCCTAAAGAATTTAGTTAAGGTTTAGATACTGACACTGTAGATGTTTGAAGGTCAGATGAACCTTTACAAAGGTTGTCATGCCAAGCATCTTCATCTGGTCAAATTAACAAGGGTTGAACAAAACCAAATGCAGTTCGGTAATATTTCAGAAGACATCTCAGAATAGCAGTGAATGAGGTTTTTATCGCATTGCATGCATCACTGATTTACTAGTTTAATACAGGAGAAAAAGCATGTGCTACACAATAGCAAAACAATGGAAACAAATTTTGAACACCCTGTACAGAACATTTCTCCCGAATAAACCTATAAAATAAAAATAACACATCATATGTGAAGTGCCATAAGTGTTTCTGAAGAACAGAACAGGCTGATTGTACTTTAGAGTGCATACATGGCATTTGGGTACCTAATTGACATTTCAAGTGGTTGAATGCGAGGAGCCTACATCCCATTCCTCTTGCTGAAAACGTGCTCCCAGGGTTCACATCCAGGAACAGTTCTGGGTCATAGGCATAACAACAAATAGATGGGGAGAAAAGGAAAAGATGTTACCCATGAGGTTGTACAGCTTCTTTTCATTGTGAGAGAATATTGTTTTTAAGTCAGCAAAGGATTTGGAAGAGAATGTCAAAGCTTTCAAGGCAGAGATTTCTTTTTCAATAAGGAGGTGGAGTTGGGGAAAGGGAAAGTATCGAAGAGTGTTAGGTTTAGAGCCACAGGCATTGCAACTACCCTGATACAACTGAAAGAGAGAGAAGGATGCTAGAGGATGAAAAGGAAATGTAAATCCTAGGACAAATGTTATCACTCATTGTCCTTCACCATGAAAGAGGTAAGACCGAATGATAATCTCAAATGCCTCCAGCCTCTCAACAAAAGAAAAATGGAATTTTATACTCATTCTTTGCTTAAACTACACTTCTATTCTTTTTTCAGACTGACATCA
This sequence comes from Lathamus discolor, assembly GCF_037157495.1. Classification (NCBI taxonomy): domain Eukaryota; kingdom Metazoa; phylum Chordata; class Aves; order Psittaciformes; family Psittacidae; genus Lathamus; species Lathamus discolor. The sequence goes on from NC_088884.1 coordinate 2,258,014, forward strand.
AATGATTACCTCTATGTTCTAATGTGGTCCAAAAGTCAGCTTAAAGGTGTACAGGTGAGAGAGTTTTCACATATGTGATGAGTATTGGGGTCTAGACTTTAACAGTAGCTATTGAGCACTTTCCCATTTGAACCTGTTAAGCAAGCACATACAGTTGCATCAAAGTATGACTCTCATCTTATTGCAACTTTAACATCTTTCACTGCATATAACTTGAAAGCAAGTGAATTTAGTTCAACTCTGTGATTCTGAATGGGTTATCAGGAGTAAGTGGCTTTGAATTTTAGTCTTTATACAGTTGCAGAGCAGAAATTTTCTAAGGCTTGGCTCTACTAAATAAACACAACGTGAAATCCAGCTGTGAGTTTCTCTGTGGGTTTGGCTGTTTGTTGAAAATCTCCTTTGAAGTTCTCAGATTCATACCCTATCACACTAAAAAGCAACACCAGGTAGCATCTTCTGGCAATGTTCATGTACTTGCTAATAAGAACTCCAATGTACTTGCTAATAAGGACTCCTGGAAACTGGAAATTTTCTAGGTACGGCTCTCAAACAGTGGAACTCTATAAAGCAGCTATTTGCATTTTATTTCCATCAACCTGAGATAAAATTGCACACAGTTCAGATAAGATCGTAGTTGTATCCAATAAGGTTGCATATTTACCCAAAACAGAGACAAAAAAAGACCTTTTGCTATTTTGATTCTTGTCATGACAATTTGCAATTGGACCATTTCTAGGTTTTATTTTCTTAGAATGCATCAGAGCTACCAGCCTGGGACATATGAAAATGTAATTGAGCTTGAAATGTCATCTTGATAGCAAGTGATACAGTTAATTCTGTTGGTAAATGTTGTGCAGTGCTAATTGCTAAGTCTAAATTTAACAATTAGTTTAGAAAATCTGAAGTGTAATTTATAATGGCACATAAGCTGCAGGCTTCAGCTTGTGCTGACTTTATTATTATTACTTATACCAGTTAAGGAGGATGCAGCTGAAGAATTTTAACCAAGAATTGAGATGCATGCCTAATTTAACTTTAACCAAATTTGATTATACATCAAGTAAATTTGCTCTGGCTGCAAACCATGTTCTAACAAACTAAACTTGTATCAAGTCTTTTGCCTTCTACAGTTTGTAATTATGCATAAACTGATATTGTCATCCTAAACTTCATTAACTTCTTTAAAATCTTCAATGATGTTGTCTGTTAGAGAAGTCGGTTGGTACTGATCTGTGTGTTTTCTATGCTTTTAAAGAGCAATGTTGCTATATTCAGCATCTGGGGTTTTGCAACCTTGAATTAGTCACACAGATTTTACACTGGACATTCTGCAACAGAAAAATCCTAGAATCATAGAGCAGTTTGGGTTAGAAGGGACCTTAAAGATCATCTAATGCCAACCCTCTGCCATGGGCAGGGACACCTTCCACTAAGCAGCTTGCTCCGAGCCCCTGGCCTTGAGCACTGCCAGGGATGGGGCAGCCACAGCTTCTCTGGGCACCCTGTGCCAGCGCCTCAGCACCCTCACAGGGAACAACTTTCTAATATCTAACCTAAATCTCCCATCTTTCGGTTTAAAGCCATTCCCCCTTGTCCTGTCACTATATGCCTTTGTGAAAGTCCCTCTCTGGCTTTCTTGCACTCCCCCTTTAGGCCCTTTAAAGCTGCTTTAAGGTCTTCCCAGAGCCTTCTCTTCTCCAGGCTGAACAAGCCCAATTCTCTCACCCCATCTTCATAGGAGAGCTGATCCAGCCCTCTGAGCATGGCTTTCATGGCCTCCCCTGGGCTCTCTCCAACAGCTCCACATCCTTCTTGACACTTGGTGCCTCACAGCCTGATGCAGGACTGCAGGTGGGGTCTCACGAGAGCAGAACAGAGGGGGAGAATCAGCTCCCTCAGTCTACTGCTCACACTTCTTGTGAAGCTTGATAGTCTGTCAAAAGCAGCTGAGGATGCCATCGCCCTTGTTTGCCACCAGCGTGCATGCTCAACATGGAGTCCCACAGGACCCCCAGGTGCTTCTTTTCCAAGCTGCTTTCCACCCTCTGGACCCCATCATGTACTGGTAATGTGGAATTATTCCTCCTCATGTGCACTATTTTGCATTTCCCTGTTACCTTCCTTGCTCCAGACCTTCCCTTTGGTCTCAAGGACCTAGAATTCTGGAAGGCTGGTCTTACCAGTAAAGACCTAGGCAAAGAAGTCATCGAGTATCTCAGTCTTTTCTGCCTCCTTTGTCGTCAGACACCCTAATGCGTTCAGCAGCAGGCCCACTTTTTCCCTTGTTTCCCTTTCTTTTGCTGGGGATGTATTTCTAGGAATACCAATGTGAGGTTTCATTGAAGCTTTCCTCAGACGTCCCAAAGTACATCCATAGCCTGGGATTGCTGCTTGGGTTACAACGTGAAGTCATGGTAGCCAGGGCCTTCCACCTCCAAAAATGTTTCATTAATCAGATCAGAAGAAAACTAACCCCTCGCCACCAAGCACACTGTTTAGACTTTAAATTAAACTCATCATAGAATCATAGAAAGGTTAGGGTTGGAAAGGACGTTAAAGTCATCTAGCTCCAACTCCCTGCCATGGGCAGGGATGCCTCAGTGTTCTTGCGTATTCATTTTGACACGTGCTTTTTAGTAGATTCAGTGTCTCAAAAATCTGTGCTCCTTTGTCTGTTCCAAATCTGGCACTGAAATCATAACTTATTCTTGAAACCACTGAACTTATCGATTTGCCCAACTTTATATACACCTATGCATGGGAAAAGCTTTCACCGATAGCATAGCCAAGATTCATCTGTCTTTGGAGCACTGCTAACTTGCAAAATGATAAAAATTATTCAAGTTGTTGCGATTTCAGTGCAACAACATGCACAGGGTATTTAAGTTTTCATTTCAGCAAAGCTTTTTTTTTTTCCTTTTTTTGTTTATGCTTCATTTCTTCTGATTTCTGTCTCCTTCAAGTATGTAAATCTGCATTTAGTCACCCTTCTCTGTTCAGATCTGTAGATACAGCACTGTAGAGATACTGCGGTTTTGTCATTGGCAATAAACACAACTGGATTTACTGAGTTGCATAACCATGAAAAGACTCACTTTTGAGAAAAGCAAGATCCTCAGCTAGTATAAACTGCCATGTTTCATTGAAGTGTGTCGTGCCAGACTTGCATTGGCTGAATATTTGGCTCTGAAAGCTTCTTTTGAAGTCAGTGAACTTCTCATTGTCGTCCCTGTGGAATGTGGGATGTTATACCCATGGCATAAGCTTTTAGGTAGAACCAAGATGAAAATTTCCCTTGCCAAGAGAATATTTACCGAAATGCGAGAACATGTTGACTGCTTTTTAAGATCTACAATGTTGTTACAGAGCAGTCACTGCTCCAGCATGAGGAAAAATAATGACTGAAGGAATGGTCATACAGTAAAAAATTTTTGGCCCAGTGAAAGAGCATTCTTTCTCTCCCACCTAAGTCCAAAGATAATACAAAAACCTGAGAGTGGTAATGATGACTTTCTTCTGCTCTACCCCAGCTTAAAAAGTGTCATTTTCTTGTCATATAAAAATATCTGAATATCAACAAGGCAATACTCCAGTTCAGCACCCTGCTTAGTGTTGACCTTAGGTATGATTTGCCAATTCACTATTATAAGGAGACAGTTACATGTCTTCTTTTCCACTTACTCCTTCATTAAATGAACCAGTTCAGATTCCCCGTGCCTTCCACCTGTCGTCCTGGGCATAGTACACAAAGCATCACAAAAACTTAGCTGACGTTAATGACTGTTACCCTGGGTCCTAAGATGATGGGGAAGGCCTGCGGTGAACTGAAACATGCATCAGACACCCACAGTGGCAATGGCAGAAGGAAGGGAGGGATTTCATCTTCTTCCTAGCTGTAACATGTGCTTAATGAATTGAAGACTTTTTCAACCACACACACAGTGACTTGTCTAGGTCTGTGTAGCATTTTTCTTTTGGTAGCAGGCTTGCAATCTGACATTCTTCTTTCTGAAAGAAAAGAAAATCAGTTAAATGGAGTCCAAATGTTGCCCTACTAAAGATGCAGAGACTTGAATCCATTATAGTACCTGTTTCATATCAGTCTTGTGCAGGATTGCCTTGACATTCACATTACCAACCTGAAAGTAACATGCACCTTTTGCACTACTATTGTAGTAGCGACACTTTGCCAGACCTCTTTGCTGAAAGCCATATGAATTAAATGAGCCTAAAAGCAATAAACTATATACTTTACCCTATAATCATTGTAATGGACAAGATTATATTTCCAGGCATTTTCAAAGATTAAAGTTATCTCCATTACTAAGTATGACTTTTAGTGTTCTCTTTGTACAGTACCAAAGGCACAATAAATTAAGTTACTATGGTCCATAAAATCATTGTAAATGTAATACACCTCAGTTGATATAAATTAATTTACTTAGGATATTATATAACAAAGAAGAGCCTTTAAATTATGAGTAATATTTCTGCCTTTTAGTAGTTAAACTACAGAAGGTTTTTACCTTTCATTTGTAAAGAGACAGTTAAGACAGAACTTCCGGGGATCTCATCAAACAGATTTAAAAGCTTTCACATCAAAAAAAGGCAAGAGAGGCAGATGGTCAACAGAGTTCATCAGGTGAATTTTGTCAGGGTTACTGAGATGTAGCTTGAGTATTACTACAGTTTTAGAATTAGAAACATCATAATTTTACATTAAGTGCCCAGGAAGAATTTTAATCATTGGCATTTAGAAGAAGGAACACAAAAAATGTGAATGATATTGAACACAAACCAAGTAGGAGGCAAGGAGTTAAGGCAAATACAAAAGCCAGCTTCTGAGCAGTTCTTATGTAAAAGAAAATACTAAAAATATTTTTCACATTTTATATTTCAAAACCAATGCAATACTAAAGAGACACGTCCAATAAAATCAGAGAGAATTCACAATTAATAATGTACAGTTTGTCTAAGCCCTCATATGATTCCGGTCACTGCTAGTTGAAAAGCTCTCTTCCTTCCATGTATTCTTACTGCTTTTTAAAGCAATCTGGACTTGAAAGCAATCCAAAGCTACATTGTTATATTGTAAATTGATATTCATCAGCATTAGACCAGTCAGTAATGTGAAGGGAACCAGGAGAAAACAGGGAAGACATAAATTATTCAACATACAGGGAGACCATTTTTTCATATGCTTCCCTTTTAATATAAAAAGTAACCGTGCACACACATACACGCACCCACACGTAAGGACAGTTTCTATCAACCCTTCAATTCTGAGCATCTTTAAAAGCAATATCATACACATATAATTCAAATTCTTAGTCCAATTCTCTGCACAATGGCATTATTGTAAATAAACTATCTTGCATTTGGTGAGTAGAGGGATAGAAAATTGCATTAAGCCTGGTTGTGGATTATAGGTACCCATGGTGAGGTTTTCAGACCTCTCAGATTTTAACCTGTTGATTTTAAGAATAAAGTTTGTCAAAAATGAAGTACTTTTCACAATTTCAGCCATTGTATATTGTACTAAGAGCACTAGCCCACATTCATGTTCATAGTAATTATCATAGATGTTGAGCAAATGCTTGGCAACATTGGAGAAATTGGTTCTAGAGCGGGTAACAAGTCTTAATATAGCCTGGCATAGAACTGGAAAATAGCAAAGCTATACCTTTTAAAAGGGATGTCTTATAAACCTAGAGTGTACCAAAGGGGGGGGGGGGGGGGGGAGGAAATAAGCTTCTTCTGTATTAAAGAAATTGGAACAATAATTTTTCAAAATCCAATTTTCTTTTACTATTTTGCCTGTATTTAATGCACAAGATGCACTGAATGAAAACTTCAGGTGGACCAGGCAATGTCGTTTTCCAAATTATAATCAGTATCAGAAAATATTAACGTCTTTCTGGTGACACAATGGAACATTTATGAAGCTGTATCTGCCCACTCCCATTTGCATGAAATATTTGTGATATTACCATGAGTCACAACCTCAGAACTTGAATTTAGAACATATGCTTCCTAATAGCCTCTCTTTAATAATGTATCTGTGTTCCTAATCAATGTGAGTGAAATGTTTTCATAATTTAATAATAAAGTGGGTACATTCAGACTTTTGAACAGGTGAGGATAACTCATGTTTGCCTGTGAATAACAGCTTTTATCATTTACTCAGTGGGATCATAATGTATTCCTTCAATCTGCACCAAAGGTAGTAGCAGGAAGCTATTTTATAGATTTCTTGGTAATCTGAGCTGATGTTATACCTGTTACGGGACACTTCCAATGAAATAGAAACTCAGCAGGATGAAAAAAAGATACAAATGGTGTATTTATACCAGTCAATAAAAGCATGACTCTGTAGCAATAGAAAATTTGTTCATGAATTGTGAAGTACCAGCGGCTCAGTTGGTAACGTATTAAAATAATTTGTGTCCTGCCATTGTAACTTTTTTTTTACGATTGTGACTTTAATTTGACGTCTCATTTTCATTGTCAATGAGAAAAAGTCAGTCAAGTACATTTGTGAATGATCTCATTAAAACAGTTCATTGGAATGAGTTTTTATTCTGTAGGTCCTTCCCTGTAAGAAGGAAGTCCAGCACATATGTACATATGAACTTATTTCTAATGCCTGAAGTTCCTGGTCTAGAAGCTCTATTTTAATGATACAAAACATATTTTGTTTGAGATTCCAACACCATAGAATAGCTTCCAAAACTGTTTAGAAGTCTAAGTTGCTGTCTGGATGCAAACGCATATCAGCCAATGTTTCTCTCCTACTGGCTGAGACTGCAGATTTCAGAGTGCTCCTAGAAGGCATAAAGGTTGCCAGCTGGGCACAGTTTGCAGGACAGAATCAGTAATGTGGAAAAGAGTGTTACAGACATGAAGTTAATTGGGCACATTGAATTCTGACCCCAGTTACGCTACTTAAACTGAGATCATCCCAGAATGAGTAGAAGTTATTTTGCTTTGCGGTTATGGTTTGTAAACTGTGATTCTCATCAGTGTGGATCTTGCATTTCTTTCAAACCAGGAAATTAAAATTAACTACACTGAAAAGAAATGACAGTAGCCATACAGCACCTGAAATGTAATTTCTCTGACTGGCTGAAGATTATTTTTATAGCTGTTATTCTCTCAATTTTGGTAAATAGCTGTTTTGGCACATTTAGGTGTCCAATCTCCATCCTTTTAGTTGTAGATTTTGCATGTTTTTTTAATGTCTGATGGGACATTGCTCTATTGCTTTTGTTTCACCACATATGTATTTGTTGGTTTTTTCCTGGATAGGAAATTCTGATTTTTATAAACATGTTGCACTTTTAAAGCACAGAATACTAAGATTATTCAGTCTGTAAGGGAATGTTCTTTCTACCTTCCATGGGAAAAAAAGAAAATGAGTGGTATAAATTTTACATCTTAGATCTCATTTCCTCTTTAGAATATAAATCTTGTGCAAAGGAAATAGGGTCTCCATTATCTCTTAAAGATGAAACAGCTTCTAATACGGATAGTCTGCATTCCCTCTGTCATATTCCTGGGGGATAGGTTAATAAATATTGAACTAAATGTCATATTTTGAAGTCTCTTAGTTCATGGTGATGCAGCGCTCTTACGTGTTTATTAAATTTCAATCTTCATTAGACAAGGTTAGTAGAGAAATTAGGTCCCTCTTCTATTGATTTAGTAATTCGGAGTCATAACATAAATAAAAAGCAGACAGATTTTTGCTTTTTTTCATCATCTCTGGGTCTTTCCTTGATCCTGACTGTGCCAGGTACACTCTCTATGACTGAATCAACTAAAACATTCATCAAAATAATTTGACACCATCCATTATAAAGGTTAGAAAGGGAAAAGAAGAGTTGAGATTATGTGCTATATTGGAACAACAGTGACCAGCCTGAGTAATTGTCAAACAACTCTTTATAAAAGCTCTTAGCACAAATTACTTCAGGACCTTGAGATCTGTTTGGATCCCAGACATAGGGAGTTATGTGAACACTGACCTTGTTATTGTCACTCCTCATCTCTACACTCAGCTGTGTTATTGGGGTCGCCTTTTTTAACTTCTCTTCAGTATCCAGGAAATAACCTACGTTCAGGTGGAAGAATTTGTGCTGACTTGATGTTCCCACCTTTCCAAGCAGTATTTCAGTTATTCTTGAAACTTGTCATACTCTTAAGACCTCACTAGGAAAATAGAATACAGAACTGATCACTTCTATGTGAGAAATGTGCTTTCCATAATGAGCAGACATAGCCGAGGCTGCTAGGATAAGCAGAGAAGCAGAGTGCTTCCCTTTCAGAGGGACACAAAGCAAGTTTGGCTTGTTTAGCCTTGCAGAACATAGACAAAGACAGGGGTATGATTGTTCTCTATAAATTCATCAGGTGGGTAAGCACCAAGGTAAGCACAACAGGGAGAAGAACTGTTTAAACTAAAGAAAAATGTTGGTCCAAGAACAAATAGTTATAAATTGCCCATGAATAAGTTTAGGCTGGAAATTAGATGAAGTTTTCTAATCCTCTAGTGAGTAAAGTTCTGAAACAGTCTTCCAATAAGAATTATAAAGGCAATGGGGACTCTAGTTGGTTTTAAGAGGAGGCATTAAATAGTTTTTGAAAGGGATTATGTGGTGTGGGTACCTGTGATGAGCAGATTGGATTTAGTGGCCCAGTGGACTGTTTCCCATTTTAAGTAGATATTCTGGTCAGACTGATTCCACAGAATTATATCTAACTCTTTACTCATGGGTGTCCTTTTTGAGTAGATAGTGATAGAAATGTAGGAGTCCTCCCTGATGGCCCTAAAACAGAATTAATAATTTACTGCTCTGGTGTATTTCATGTGAACTTGAAGGTAAAAGGCATCAGAAAATGAAAACAAATCGAGCATTCAAAGCAGGCTGATCACTTTATAAAGCAAATCACAAAGAGAACAAAAAAAACCCACTTGATGCCCCCAAGAAAATGTGCAATTTAAAAATAAAAACAGCCAACAGATAGGTAACAGAATGAGAAGAAATAATGGGGCTACCCTGGTCAGTGTGCTGAAGAGCTATGTTAGCAAATGACAGGTTTTTGTAAAGCTGTCAAAGGAGACTTTCGAGAAGGAAAATAATGTAAATACATTTCTATGAATTTGCTTTAAAGCTTGTATGGAAAAAAACTGGAAGGGCAGAAGAGGGTGAGTATATACAAGCAGTGAAGTTGAAGCTGTATTTATTACTTAACCAGAAGCAAGAGTCCACTGCATGAAAGAGGGAAATGATAGACACACAAGACTGCAGGTGATGTAGAGCAATGAAAATAAAAGGAATGGTTCCCATTTGACATATGGAATACAGAAAGCAAGGAGAATAAATCAGTATCAAAATGGCAAAATCAGAAAGTAGAGTTTGGCATGCCAAATGGACACAAGCAAATTAAAGTTGCGTATGTCAAAAAAAAAGGTATCACAGAAACAGAGGTACAAATAAGAGATCCAGGCACGCTGGTGGGAAATAAGCCCTACATGTTATAAATGCTGTATAAAATAAACCTATAACACTTGAGTGAAAGTGAAACTTGAGACTGACAGTAAGACTCTAGCATGAAGATAATGTGTGTATAGAAAAATCAGGAATGCATATTAGGATCTGTAAATAGATAGAATCATAGAATAGTTAGGGTTGGAAAGGACCTCAAGATCATCCAGTTCCAACCCCCCTGCCATAGGCAGGGACACCTCACACTAAACCATCCCACACAAGGCTTCATCCAACCTGGCCTTGAACACCGCCAGGGATGGAGCACTCACAACCTCCCTGGGCAACCCATTCCAGTGCCTCACCACCCTAACAGGAAAGAATTTCCTCCTTAGATCCAATCTAAACTTCCCCTGTTTTAGGATCTATAAGTACGGGAACTATAAATTGTTTAAAGGTGGACATCCCAGATGATTTTAGATGCTCAGGTACCTTTGACTCCCAGTGAGACACCAGCTCTTCGAGGACTCGTTGTAGTTGTTAAAAATGCTCTCGCTTAAACCCTGATCTAAAGACTGTCTTTAGCAGAAGATAGGACATTTCATAGATAAATAAGTGTTTAGTTTCCTTTCACCTGCACTTACAATGGAAACAGATTAGTGTCAGACCTAGCATTTAATTTTTCACTTTAAGTCTTTGTATCCATTTATAACTTTGCAGAATTATTTCCTTCAACAGATACGCTCCAGTTCTTAACTACGGGCCACATGTACTCCATCTACCCTTTCTTTTCTCCCAAGTGATATTAAGCAATTACCATTATTTAATTCCTGGATGAAAAATTAGAGGGCTCTGCTCTGTAATTATCAATGACCTTTCGGTGTAGAAAAATGCAGCCCATCAGATGCAAAGGGACTGCCACAGGCAGCCTAAGTATTTGGACAGATATCTTAGGAAGAATGCTGTCCCTCCTCTGGATCTGTTCTTAAATGAAGGCCAGTGGAGATATAAGGAGAGCTTTGAACAAAATTTCCTTCTTGCTATGTGTCATTTTAGAATTAGTTACATTAAAATACAAACTAAGAATGAATCTATCTGGAAAATTACAAAGCATTCATTTATTTCATTGCCTTGGACAACACTGGTTTATTAAGTCAATAAATGTAACGCTAACATTGGTAGTGTAATAAACCTGGACTACCTGATATAGTATGTCATATGATATCAGGCACTAGACTGACACATGAAAATTCATTCTTTCCATAGAGAATTTGTGGCATAGTTAAGAAAAGCCAGTAACAATGAACATGGGAACTTCAATTATCCGCATTTTAGAGAGAAAAATGCAAGGATGAATGTCTGATTCAGCAAGCCGCTGACTTCAGGCATGCTGGGTAGCATGCTTCATGTCCATGATGACTAGTAGACCTCCTCCAGTGTCTTTCTGCATCACAGCCTAGAGGGATCTGTCCCAGGTTACGGAAGACTATGCCAATGAGAGAGCTATAGGACTCGTGTACTTTTCTCTGGAGACAAAAAGCACCCCCCAAAAAAATCAATAATATAAGCTTACCTATGCTTGGCTGCTCTGCTTAAGGCATTGTCAGGAGGTGACAGGCAGTAAGTAGCAACTATCTATGAAAAAGCCTAGAAAAGAGCCTAGCAAAGCCAAAAGCACTCAGGACCCTGATGGGAGCTTCCCTGTCTGCTGCTTCTTCAGGTGACTCCACATGGAGCTGTCTCTGCTGATCCATGTTTGGTGATGAATTATCTTATGTGCATCCTATTAACTGTTGCAATACAGGGAGTCACCCTTCCTGGGGCTGGTCTTGCCCTCTCTTCATAGGGTGAGCATCGCAATAGTTTTCTGAGCTTCGAAAAAGGAACAAAGTGAGTTTGCTCATGTGCTTTTAGAAAATTATTATTCCTTAATCTATTCATCCATATTTATAAATAAGACACTTTCCACTTCTCTCTGTGACTGTTCCTGTATTCTAATGGATACATCTGATAAGAAGGTCCTAGAACTCAAGATATTCCTTTTATCACTTTTGCTTTTTGTCTAACGTGTTTGGTTGAAGCTTAAACAATTGTTCACTTGTCTAGTTTTGACAGGGGTTTACACAAGCCACTCACTTACTTCCATAGTAAGTGAAAGCCATTTACCTGATGGTCTACAGTTGCCAGGTATTCATTGGTTACTTAGACCTTAACAACTTTTCTTTCTGAACCGTTTGCCCTAAGTACTACACTCACAGAAATATGTCACCATTATTAATGGACACTGTTGCAGAACCACAATGCCAAAGCGTTAGTTATAATTACCAGCATTCCTGTTTATGTGTAGGTAAACTACAAGTTTGTCTACACATAAAGTTCACATGCAGGTAAAATTTTCGTAAGTATATGATGCTGCAATAACCAATGGTGCCATAAAAATAGAGAGGATCAAGAAACTATGAGGCATCCTCACAGAGAAAGGGTTATATATTTAATGAATCTTTTTCTTTCACTGAGCCAGAGTAAACTGTGGTAGCTGCTCTAACCACGCCATTTAGGTTGGGAAGTGAAGGCAACTACAGTCTTAGTAGTAGGAACCTAATTATCCTTTTGGAAATCAGCCAAGATCCTGGATCTAATATAGATACAATATTCCATACTAAATGATACAGATTTTTACAAACCACACATGGCCAACTCTCCATTCCACTTCCTTATTAAAGACATTTTCAGCAGCCTCTTGTTTTCTAATAACATAGCCATTTCCTCAGGCTTGACGTGGAGAAACAGACTGCCTACTAAATTCAGCCATCCTGGTGCTTTGTCTTACAGAGAAGACTGTCATGCACATATTCACCAAGCTATATAGTCTTGTGGATCCTGCTAAGCCTGAAAGATCTGAGGAGATAACTCCTAAGGTTGAGTGGCCACAGGTGGTAGGATACTGTTGAGTGTAAATGAGAAGATAAATTTGAGCATCAGAATCTTAACTGTGAATCACCACCACATCCAACCAGCATGGTACATTAATTTATAATTAAATGTTGACTTTTTTTCCCTAAGGATATTTTGGCTTCTATACCAGCACAGTTCATTAGTTAGTCACTGCGGTTGATCCAGTTATTGTCATGCCTTTGATCACTTTCCATCTAACTGAGCACATTAGAGAGGATACCAAAAACCTTTGTGTTTCTTTGTAATTGCTTCCTATGCAAGGAACAGCATTTTCTCAGTGTCAGTCATTGCTTCTCATGACAGTTCTCTTAATTCATTGAAACGGCTGGAGCTTTCTCAAAATCTATGTTTTGTATCAGGATTTTTCCTTTTCTGGCACAATCTACATTAGCAAGATAAACAGTCTAATTTTCATGGGACTATCTAATAATTCTTAAAATGAGTAATTCTTACTAGTAGAGATGAAAAATTGCTTTAAAAAAATGTGCTTAAGATAACATCTATGCTGTTAGTGCTCAAGGTCTAAAAGCACTCCGAATAATTATATTCCCTTGCTTAAATATAGTGTTAGAATTCCTGTCCTGAATGAGCCCCCAAAGGATAACGGTGTTTGTCAGAAGGTAAAGATGCAGAAAACAGAAATTTATAAGAAGTATAATTCCCTTTATCTTTGTTATTGATTGAACTTTCTGACCCAAAACAGCAAGGGTTTTGATTCTTCACAAGATATTTTCCTACTTAATTTTTTATAGTAAAAAAAAAAAAAAGGTTTAGTGCAAAAAAACAAATACTGAGCTGAAAATAAGTTTCAGTAACAATGTCAACACTGATGATTTACAGATGATATCAGCTTGTTAAAATGCATCAACTTTCTAAAACATCAATTTCTCTCTTACATTTGTCATAGCTTTTGCTACATATAACACCTAAGACTCCTGTAACTGAAGGTTTAATGTATTTTTTAAACCTGCCTCTTTAATCTTTCAGTATTTCTTTGAGCATTTGTCACAACTCTGTGCTTACACACCTTCATTAACTCCCCTGTATAGTCACCCAGTTAGGATTCGTTTAATGAAACTTTAACCAACTAGAAGTTCATATGGGGAGTAAAGGAGCAATCTAAGCTTTCTGCAGGGATGGCTGTTCCCTTTCTGGAATATACGAGTGATTGATATAGATGGAATTATTTTCTTCTGAAGTTGTTTATCTGTCTCTCTGCACTGACTACAGGGAAGCCGAGGCAATTACTTCAAAAGAAACACCAAATATTTTAACAGTTAAAATGACAAGAGAGATTTCTTAGCCTTCCCTTTTGTTTATGTGGCTGAGCTACAGGAGAGGAAAGGACTGCTGTCGTTTTTAACAGGGTACCGTGACTGAGATTCTAGCATCAGCGACAAAGCTGAAAACTATGCTTCGGTTTATGTTTTGAAACTGAGAGTAGTAGAAATTGTGTCCTTCCTCAATTCATGGATATCATTGGAAAGTGTGTCCATAACTGTATTTTCTGTATCTTAGGTACAGCTGCTGTGTTACAGAGCTAGAGGCAGTCATGGTATTTGCCCACTGCTAACTTTTAGCGTGATTTGATATAACTAAGCCAGGGCTGTCACCAAAAGGGGCTATTCCTCTTTCCTCATGCCTACTCATTCACAAGCATACCCTCTCTCTTTCTTGACTAGAACTTGTATGGAGAGGTGATTCGGTGCAAAATTCTCTTTTCATGGTTAGCTTTATTTCAAATCCCCTCACTGACCTTGCTCACCCAATGCCAGGTCAGTGGTGTGAACCACAGCTGAGTTGGCCACAGGGGGAAGAGACAGACTGTCATAGAATCACAGAATCATAGAACAGTTAGGGTTGGAAAGGACCTCAAGATCATCCAGTTCCAAACCCCCTGCTATGGGCAGGGACACCTCACACTAAACCATCCCACCCAAGGCTTCCTCCAACCTGGCCTTGAACACTGCCAGGGATGGAGCATTCACAACCCCCCTTGGGCAACCCATTCCAGTGCCTCACCACCCTCACAGGAAAGAATTTCCTCCTTAGATCCAATCTAAACTTCCCTTGTTTAAGTTTTAACCCATTACCCCTTGTCCTGTCACTGCAGTCCATGATGAAGAGTCCCTCCCCAGCATCCCTATAGGCCCCCTTCAGATACTGGAAGGCTGCTATGAGGTCTCCACGCAGCCTTCTCTTCTCCAGGCTGAACAGCCCCAACTTCCTCAGCCTGTCCCTATTTGCAACCTTCAGCAATTCTAGATAAATGGCAAATCACGCTGTAAATGTTGTTCGCATGGCATGCATGGTTTGAACTTGCATACAAAACGTATCAGAAATTTAAGCACAAATATAAGATTCATGTAAATATACTTTGCTTTACATCTTGAGAATGTATGTATTTATTATAATCCTAAAATATTCAGAAATGTACAGTGGTCAAGTTTCACACCCCTGAAAACAAATTCTCTCTCATCTGGACTTTGTAACCAGCTGTTGCAAATAGCAGAACATGCCACTGTTCCACTGCGGGTGTCAGAGCTCCACTAAGTTAGAGGGATGAAAACCCCAGTCTTTCTTTATACATGCTGGAGGGACAGAACAAGAGTAATACATAATCAAATTGTGATCATGAAATTTATCAGCAGCACATCACTCCCGAAAATAGTAGCCCAACTGTCAAAACATTGCCTTTCAAAACATGTTTGTACAGTGCTTTGAAGTTATCTTTTGCTACTTATACAGGATTTTATGTCGCTAATGATCTATCTTGGTCTTATATTACTTTTTATGGCTTCCATTCATTTCACATTGATTTTTCCCTGACTTATTAAGGTCCCAGTCTCAGACCCTAGGCACTCTGCAAATGTAAATTGCCATACAGAAAATAAAAATGCCAAAATCAGTCTGTGCCTGCCAAGTCATAACTCAATATTATCTACCATCTATGAAAATAAAATCCATAAATACTTCTTAATACCCACATTAGCTCCATAGAGCATAATCCGTAACGGCTGTAACCACTCCCTCCTCCAATGTATGAAGTTACTTAATCCAGATACTAGAAGTATTTCTTCTATGAGCATTAGTATTAAAGTGCTGATCAAAGTCCCTTCCAACCCTTGGGATTCTGTGATTCTGTGATTCTGTGAAAGTGAATCTTCAAAGCTCCCACGTCTAAGTGTTTGCAGGATCCTGGGTGATCTGCATATAAGTCTTGTCACTGTTTTTCAGACTGTTTACGTGCTAAACTTCACTTTGAATATATAAACAATACTGGATTGCACCAAGCACACTGTGCAAACACTGCAGTATGGAAAGTGCTTTTCTTCCTGGGCTGCACAATACCTGGAAAATGCTGGGAAGCTCTTCATAAAAGCAGCAGGAACTACTAGAGGACTGACTGATAGATTAAGGAAGATGGAAGAGAGTAAGAATGAATCTGACTATTTTGACTAAATAGTGTTCCAGATTCATGAATAAATTGGTCTAGCAAATCACTTCTAAGTGTTTAAGGCCCATAACCAATTTTCAGTACGGGTGTAGGGCACCCACAGGTAAAATTCATGCCGTGGTGTCTTTCTATCTTATGGATATGCAGGTAGATATATCATCTATCATGTACTTCTATTTATTTGGAAGACAGTGGAATATTTTGCAGCATAATCCACTGGGATATGTAGAAAACATTGATATCCTGGTATGCAGTAGCATTACATTGGTTTGAGAGTTTAGTTTGCACAGCAAATATGAAGTATAATGTACATGAATTATAATGCAAAATGACTGCTTAATTCAAGAGACATCCAAGGATTTAGAAAACTGCAGATATATACAATATGTATGAGGAATATAAGTAGATCCATATTTTGAGCAGAAGGACCTGACATTACAAGGATTTCGGTATTACAAGAATAACACTAAGTTCCCTTAACATCTCCTACAAGTGTAATTCCATCTTGATGTTAAAGACTTCTTTTCTGTTTACTCTAAAATTAAGGAAGACTATTAGCTTAGTAAATGAATGCTTTTATCTGTTGAAAACAAATTCACTGTGTGTTTCAATGGATATTAAACAGGAGGAAATCTTGTTGAAAAAGCATGAGGTGTCATTTAAGCAAAAGCTGATAGGAGCAGGGCATTCATCTCACATCCACCATGTCCTCACCCCTTCTTCAGCTCTTCCTCGTGGATTCAGCATAGGAAGGAGCTGGATGGCTTATGGAAGACATGCTCAGCTCAGGAGATGCTCTCTGCACAACAATATCCTCTCCCAAACTTGATGGCAATCCTCATGGCAATTGAAGGCTACATATAATACAATTAACTTCCAGGGGGATGACTTTGCAACCCTACTGGGGGGGACTCATAGGTAGGGGTGTATATGAGGAGCCCATATGCATCCTATATGCAGTTTCTCCTCTTCACAGTGGGACCTTCTGCCTCCTCATGGCCCACTCTCCCCTGACAGATACTAGAAAGAAAGAAATACCCAGAGGTTTTTCTCTTCATGCCTGTTTCTGCTCACATTCTGCTGCATGCCTCGTGCTCCCAGCTGCCCATTAGCAAAGTACCTATAGACGGAGAGCAATATGTCAAGGTGCTGATGCAGCCAACTTCCTTTTCATCTGAATGTTGATTTCTGCAGTTCCTTTGACTGTGGTTCATCTGCTGACAGTTTCCCTCCCGTAAGAACCAGCAGACTCATCACTATTTCTTCACTATTTGAGAAAATAAAGCTGTCCTTGCCACAAAGCCGCCCTCCACCCAGAGAAGGGCCAGAGCTGAAACTGCAGAGAACATCACAATTGCATACACAAAACCACAGCTCTGCGTGGTGAACACCCTTTCACTGCCTGAGGAAGAGGCATGCAAAGATGTTATTTCTGTCCTGGTTGTGTAAGGAATCGTGGCGTTTCATCTAAAAAGACTGTTTTTCTAGAAACGGAATGTATGTGTACATAATGCACTGATTAATGCAAGACGGACAAATGAAATAAGCTACTGTTGTTGTTGGAGATGAGACAGTTGAATAGCTAGAACATTAATCTGTTGAGAACACCCCTGTTGGATCTCGATTTTAAGTGGTTTGGAGCATCTCAGACAGCACAAGGGTAAAATCTAGGAAAAAATATAACAAAACTCACTTAATTTGAAAACTAATGTACTTGGAATGCTGTAAAATAAAGCTTCCATTCAGACAGATTAAGGCAGGCCTAGGCCAGTGTCAAAGGTTTGCAACTATTAAAATACTAATTATGTGTTTGCTTGTAGGTAATATAATAGATCTGTGTTAATTTACATCAAAATAACTTGGAAGTTTAAAGTAGTTTATATGCAAGAATCAAATACTTGGTAACAGTTTAGGTAAGAAAAATACGTGCATATATACATATAATACACCTAAAAAATTGTGTTTATGCATCTAAATGTACCTCAGAGCTGCTATTTGCAGGCTTTGATTAATGTTTTTGTGCCAAAAGTTTTTGAAATTAAACCAATACTCTAGAGTGAATTTCCTCCGTATATATGCACTCCTTTTAAGCACACAGATAACTTCTTGATGCCTTTCAGGGTTTTTTGATGGCCAACACAGGAATTCTCTCATCTTAGAAGGACAAAAATTACATGGAAATGGGATGTGCAGGTAAATTAGAAGTCTGCTGCTACTATGGGAGTCCTATTGAAGCAAGACACAAGTTAGAGCAGTAGAGAAACTGTTCCTGTTAGCCCAAGAGGATGAAGAGGCCAAAGGACTTGACAAGTGAAAACTGTTTTCATCTTTGGAGCTATGCACTTCTGGAAAACGGGCAGATGCTTTGAACCAAATGATCCCTAAATATCAAATGATATTTAAAGAAATGCTTCTTTGTAAAAGCTTGCAATTTTACACATGTGCCTAACCAGGACCAGGCCCTGAATCTAGTCCTGATACTGAAATTTCATCTGGATGTTGAAGCTCCATTTGTAGCTTCAGGTGTTCTGTGGAAAACTTCCACACAGAAATGTAAGACTTAGCCTTCAACAGGAGGATTCAGCCAGACATCCTCATCTCATGTTGTACTTCACACTGGCCAGGAGTGGGTAAGGGATAAAAGTAATAATATCAAATGCTCAAACATATATACCTTTCAATTACTTAATTTCTTCTTAGCAATCTCTTATCCGAATGTTATCTGGTCTCACATTAATTCAGCTGGAAAGACATAGTAAATAAAAAGTTCAAGTTGATCTGACTGCAGATTTCCAGTTAAAGGACTCAGATTAGATTATTTGAGATATTACACAGGAATTTGGCTAAAATCTCAAGGAAAAAGTTTTATTTGTTTAATAACCTTTTTAAATAAAAACATGCTTTGTCTGAAATGTTTCATGAAAGCTGAGTCCCTCTAAAAAATTCCAACTAATACACATTTTGCTCACAGTGCAACTTATGCCCCACAAAACCTTCGGGTGAAAGTTACCTATGCAAATATTAGCCTCTAGTATTCCCATTATACAGAATAGGAAAAGTTGGAAAAGTCTTTGGAGCTGGAAGTAGCTTCGAACTAGAATTATGGTTCTATCAGAGAAAAAAATGTAACAGCAAAAGGTGGTGCAGATTTGTGTCTAGTGTCCTGCCAATGTTTTTAAAGGGCACACACTCATACACATTACTCAGATAGACCTATGATACAAATACACCCGCTGCCAAGCAGACGAAATCCATGCACTTCAACTATGACTACTTTCCCTGTCACTAAAACTCATTGCTTAATTCACTCATGCACTTTGAAAACAAGGTAGGAAGTGAAATCCTTTTTGGGGGCTGGCTATTTCAAAGATAAAAACCATATTTGCTCTTCAGAAGTACTTTTCAGAACCCCAAGGATAAGTCTTTTCAGGGAAAGAGTTAGCTGTAGACAGAGGGGGTGGACTCCATCACAGTCAGAAAAATTCACACCTACTGTTGAGGTGGAGGAGGATTTCTTAAACTGGGACTCCCAAGAGCCCCCTCTAGCACTTCGTCATCTGAACACTTTGAAGATCTGTGATGGAGACTTGCAGCCATATTCTTCAAAGGCTAATGAACAGATATTCTGTTTAGACAACTTCAACAAATAAACAGTAAGCCTATTAATTATTTTTTCTATGTAATATGAAAGAATTTAAACAAGGGGTTCCACTGCGTGGCTATGGGGTTTGTGACTTTGAAATCTAGCACTTGAAGAAGAGGTAGTGATATTATCTCTGGGAAAAGCTGAGTGTCCAGCATCACGCCCAATGAAAAAAGGATTGTACTACAGGAGGCCTTCCGCTGGTTTATTTAAATGTGAATATTTATGTATATAGCTTCCCTTATGCTTGACAAAACAAATCTATGAGAAGATTCAGTATGTTTACAATTGCAAGATTACTACGGAGAGCTGCTGAAGCCAAAGGTGGCCAGAAATATATCAGTTGACTAAAAATTGATTGCGTTTCTCCTCATGTCTTGCCTCACTTATGCCTCCTGATCCTCATAGCTGCTGATACTTTACAGAAGTGCCCCCACACTTTTAGAACTGGATGTTAGACTTCTTTCTCAAACTGTTTTCTCCAAGCCTGAACTAACAGATCACATCTTAGCGTGGAAACCAACTCAGTCTCTATATCCATTTGGGTTTCTTAGTAAGGCTGCAAATTGTGGTATTTTTAAAATGGGGAAAACTGACTGTTACAGCTCATACTGAGTGCATTCAATTTATTTTACAAAGAACTCACTGGCAGATTGCAGGTGGAAATGCATCCTGCTCATTATCAAGCAAGTTTGAATCAGTTATCTCAGGGTAAAAGGCTTTGTTATAGCAAACGTTAATCTGTTTCCCACTGCAGTGTTTGGTCTGCTGTAGAGGTCAGGGATTTTCCAAGAGAGCTTCGTGCATCACAGACAGATTACAGTGCTTGACAAAATGCCTTCAAAAAATGACATGCTTTCATGCTCTTAAAATAACATGCTTCCACAGTTTGCTGCTCTTCTAGCTGAAACAAGGTGCAAAGACTTTTTGTTTGTCTTACACAACCAATAGCATCCAGCTTCTGTGACTAGGTGGGAGACTTGCTAGAGCTCCAGTTAAATAGAGTCCTGCAGACAAATGACCACAAAGTGTTGCTAATGGTACCCTATATCATTGAAAATGAAGAAATCAAGGCAATTTGCTCACTGTGATCTCACAGAGTTGGTTTTTCTGCATCACTGTAGAGTGCTGTCCATTAAATTCATGTCTCATGAGTCTGTACATCCATCATCATATTTGACAATGAATAAAAATTCATCTTTCTCAAGCTTAACTTTGAACCTTCAGATTCATCCAAATAACTAAATCATAATTTCTTAAACAGCTGGTAAGTTATATTTTAGCAACTTATTAACAAAGAATTATTTGTTCTTAATGAGACAGTATATATGCTAATACAAAGAAGCCAATGTGAGTTCAACCTCTTTTATGGCTGTGTTTGATAAAAATGCCAAGAGCACTGATAAGTAAGAGCAGTGCCAACAGAAAGTCACAAGCATTACTGATGTAAACATGTACCTAATACTGCAGCATACCATGCCTCAGGGGTAGATTTAACCCAGCCTACTGTGGGCTACTATTTAAAACATATGCAACTGCAGATAAAAACAGTTTTCTCTTTCAAGTAAGTAATTTACTTCATATTTCCTCAATTAAGTAACCTGAGAGAAAAATGTTCTGTTCTCAAAAACCTCACTTTTACTAAGGAAAAATACATATTCTTCACCCAAATCTGCTAATATGTGCCAACTAATTTAAGGTGAATTTATGAAGAGAAAGGCTGTTCATCCATCTTCATGCAAGTTAGCAAACTGACATGTTCAGTGTGAAAATCACTGGCTACCTCATGTTTGCTTTATTTTAGCTAGCGTAAGGTAAAGCCACTTTCTCTCCCTACTATCAACATAATGCAAGTCACTTCTTTTCATTGTGGAGAAATATTTTATTATCTTTATTCTAGACTCACAAAACACTTCTTTGAAGAGAAAGTGTGAAAAGAAATGTGTGGCTGATTCTAGAATTTGTAGATTGCTCTTCACAGAGACAGGTATGTGTACAGTAGGCACTTCCCTCTAGAGGAAAATTAATTTGAACCACATTTCTTTAGAAATCTTCTATTTAACTAAGGGAATTAAAAAAGACAAACAAGCAGAAAGGCAGAAAAACAGAGACAGTGAACGGAAAGAAAAGAGAAAATAGTAAGAAAGCTTCAAAGTGCAATGATCTGATGCATTTGAAAATTCATTAGCAAAAACTGTATCTGGAGAAATATTCCCCCTTGTATATGTGCAATTAGTCCATTCAAATGCAATGTGAAAAGATCTTAAAATCTTTGAAGAAAACTTATGATGTTGCACCAGATGGTGAATAAAACATAGTCATTCATCTTTCACTTTACAACAACCCACTTAAAATGGAAACTATAGGCACACAGCAAAAGCTTTCATAAATGCATAAAGAGATTTTCACCTATAATGTATACTCCAAAATAGATCCTTACAAAATCCCTTGAAGGGAATTTATATGTAGAAAACACCAGCGAAAATATTTTGTTGTGACTTTTTTTTGTACCTGTGACAGTGAGTGAGACAGAGCAGGAATAGGACTTGTAGTCACCCCTTCTTGACACTTAACCTCCAGACAAAAGTGATCTGCAGAGGTCAAGTGTGTTCACAACATGGATATAACATCTCTGTTGACCACTCTCCTGACTCAGACCTGTTCTCAGACCAGTACACTGCAACAATTGTTCTCTCTAGCTATTTTTAGTGTAGTTTTTTCAAAATCAAAACAAGATTTAACTTCCTGTTTATTATTATTATTATCCCCTTTCCTTACATCCTCCAGAAGTGATTTGTGCCTTTTTTAGTTAATTGCAATATAGGCTTCAGTGGGGTTTTATCTGTCAAGGATTTGTAAAACATCTTTCCAAAAACTGAGACAAGATTCCAGTGTAAAGTTTCAGACTAATCCTGAAACCACTAAACCCTGTTTTACCAGATCAAAATGTAGTCAGTTTTTAAACACTCTGGGGAAAAGCCCTACACCAGTACAGATGGCAAAGCATTCTAGCTCTGGAGTCTATAAAAATAATTCCTTTTTATTACTCAGCTGGTTCACAAGTAATATGAAAATAGGTCTGTTTCTTGATGATTATATTAAGCGTAATTGGGAGAAAGTAATAGGGCATCTTCTCATTATTGTCTATGAATTGATGCTCCTCAATTATATCCTTTTTATGTGAATGTCCTGTATTTTTCTTTTTCCTTTTTTTTTTTTAGGCAGCAATTTTGCCTTCCAAGTGTCTTTTCCAAAGGAAATTAACACATATCAGGCTTTTAGACAAAGTACTGTAGCATAATTAATCTCCACACTGTCCTTTCCTAGCAACCCAAAGTAGGAAATATATGCAGCCAAAGTGTAAAGCTAAACAGGTTTCTATATTTACAAGAATCAAAGCAGTTAAATGACTCAGCTGCCTCCTAATGTGGGTTATATTTGAATTTGGGGAGGGTGGAGAGAAGAATGGGACATTATTGCTTTAACAAGGTTTACTGCTAAACTGAACATATGTTGCTCATAATGTCACTTTCTAAATCAATGAAATTATCATTATAGAACATGTCGACAAATTAGACATGTAAAGTGCAGGCTGTATGGGGGAGAGATGTAATTTGGCTCTATAAAAAGAAATTAAACAATAAAATATCAATGACAGATGTAGTTAGCTAAAGGTTTTGAGGTTTAAATACCAATTTGTGAAAAAAAAATTATGCAGACCCAATCAGGGTACGAGATAAAAATACCAGCCTTCATGCAACAAGATGATTAAGTATTTGGACCAGATGTTCAGAGACCTTAGCTGTGCCCTTTATTTAACTGGCAAGCATGCTGGCAAGTCCTTAAATTTCCAAAATCCAAGTAACGAAGGTTAGCTCAGATGGAAGTAATAAACCAATCAAATATCAAAAGTCATTCATGTCTGTGAACAATAGATCACGTTACAGTCCTCACCTCCACATTTGAACATACCAGTGTAGGTTTTAAAGAAATAGGGGTTTTGACATATTTTTTTTTAATAACCTTGCTGAAGTGTTTTGTTTTCTGTTCCAACTTTCAGTTTGCAAATCAAATGTAGGCACCAAATGCACCTGATATGTTTCAGATCCTTTTCCCACAGGTTTGTAGATTTTATAGCTCTCGAGCCTCAGCTAAAACTCTGTGTCATAATTCCTGGGTTATAGCTTTGTCTTGCAGCTGCTGCATGGTTGTGGGCAAGGTGTTTAAGACTAAACAATAAAATGTCTGTACTTTCAAAGAAGAATGTCTTGCAGGTTAAGAGATGGCTTCTGTTTCAGACTCTTCTATCGACTTTGCAGGGTGATCAATCTTTTTGCGCTTCATCTTTTCCTATTCACAGACAGCAGGGTGCCATAATCTAATCTTTTAGCTCATTTTCTCTCTTAGGCGTAGCCTCATTCCTAATCACACTGACGCTGCTGTGCACAACCGTCTTGTGGCAAACCAACATTGTGATCTCCAGTCACGTATCTTGGGGTCCTGACTGGGCCATGCCATGGCTCCTGTCTGACCCACGCACCAACCTCTCCTTCCCATGGAAACCAGGACAGGTTTTCACACATATTGGGTGAAAACCTGTCCTGGAGAGTGGAAATGGAGTGGAAATGGAGATGTATCCTGAGCTCAGAAATACTGGATCCCTGCTTTGATGCAGCCACTCTACTTGGACAGTGACTAGCAGAGATGGCCCTGATCTTGTTTGAGCCTTCAAGACATTGCCATAATATAATCAGCAGCAATTCTGAAGGCATAAATAAAAGATAACATTCATGAGATTTTCAGAAGGATGACATAGCGTGCATAAAACATTTGAATACCACAGACAGAGCAGATGAAAAGGGATTGAGCTGTAAAGAAGAAATCATTCCTTGATGGGCTGATGTAGCTTGGCAGTAGAAGATAGGTTTCATCTGATCAATGCAGGCATCTACAGTGCATGGAAAGCATCTCAGCTATTCACTCCCACTCTTTACCACCCTTACAGACAACGATGAAAAATACACTTCTCAGGCACAATTTAACTCTTCTGAAAATGAATCTTTAAAATAGATTCATTTTGGCTACAGCTTAAAAGTGTCTGTGAATCACCATTAACTCTGGAGAGTGCCTACAGTGACTAGCCCAGATGTGGACACTTGTTGGATAAATATGAAAAGGCAAATGAGATGTGTGCCCACTGCAGGGACCATCAATTGGTAGCTTTTCAGTCTGCCTTGATACCATAAGGTCACCTTAGGAAATGTTGCAGCCAGTTAGAATATTAAAGAAAATAAAAGCATAAAAAAGACCAGCATAAAAAGTTTCCCATTTCTTATGAGAAGCCTGATTTGATATTCCCCACAATTTAGGCAAGTTAATCCAGCCATACGAGTAGAAGAATACTCCCTTGTGTACGCCGTTGCTCTTGTGTGGTGCTTTTTGAAATACGGGTTTCAGCACTTCTGTTACCATGGTGGTGCTTGCAAAACACTTGTAGGCCTGCTAGGGACATCAGAATTTGATTAATTAATCTCTACAAAATGCTTTGAGTTTCACTGGGTGGAAGATACTCAGGGTTAGTTTCCTTGGCCTTCTCTCATGAGCAGCAGGACCTTCAAAAGATGAGTGAAGGTACGCAAAAATTATTGTTTGCCTGGAGGCAGATAAACTAGTCCTGGAAAAAGAGGTTTTCTATATTTGTTTTGACCCTTCTTTTTTCCCCATTGGCCTTTAAAGGGCAGATCCCAGCCCTATTCAAATGGCTACCCTCAGTGCACTGACGAAGTGTAAACTCTCCCTCACTCTGGGCAAGCAGGGAACACAGCTTTCATTATTCAAAAGCACTTAAATGAAGTGAAATGCTCTCTTTAAAGTGATTGTCTGAACATAGAAGAGAGATGGGACTTGTAGGAAGAAGTAATGTCTTTTCTGAGACAAACTGATAGAAGCAAAAAGAAACAGACAAGCTTTAAGGGGATTTTGTCCTGGAAAGATTGTTTTTTTCCAACACTATCAATTATTCTAATAAAAGATATTACCTCTCCCTATAAACCTTGCCTCTCACCTCTTAATGTTTCATATACCGACACTTCTTTTTATTCCTGTGTTCAGAGCTGTATGGATTTAGAAAGAGTCCATATCCATCTTCTGCAGTTTCCAAGTGCTTAAAACACTCTGCCTGTAGAATTCACACTGTATATGGAGCACTCCCAAAGAGCTGCACTTTACATAACAGTGCTGATTGAATGCCTTGTTTAACACGTGCTGGTCCAAACGGCTGCAAACCAGGACTGCTGAGGAATAGCTGCTTTCTGAAAATCATTAGGCTTTTATCCCCTCCCTAATTAACTTTCCTGTACTGTTAGAGTTGCGCTAGAGGTACCAAGGTGATGGAATCTGGATCATGCTCCAATGTAACCCAGGCTTGCCTGGGGGTCCACTAAGATCCCCTGCTCGCTGCTAATGGGGTTATTTGTGAGCTTGACATAACTTTATTCCCAGGATATCTAGAGTTATATTTAATTGCTTTTGCTCTTCCCTGGGTGTGATTAAAAGGATATTCACTTTGCCTCTAAGATGGCTCAAAAAGGAGAAAGCTTCTATGTATTCATACCAAATACCCAGAATCACTCCATTTATCTGCACAAGCTGAAAATTATCTATGGTTCTTTAGACTAAGGCAAAATTACGTTGTCTACTGAATTGATTAAAAATAGCATCCCTCCTGTGTTACCTAGCTTGGACTACTTTTTTGTACCTCCTAATTTGGGTTAGTTCTACTGTGCCCCTTCCCAAACTGCTGGGGCACTGCTTCACCAAACTGAGACAAAGTACTTCTGTAAGAAGAGCTACGACCCCCATTTTGACCAATCTCCTACAGAAAGCTTATGCCCAGCAGGGAAATACCCTCAGAATTCACATGGTCTGATAGTCTTAATTTAGAGAAAAAGCAGACAGATTAGCTGTTGGAGAGAGAAACCAACAAGCATAAGCAGTCCAGGAGGTTCCTGGAGTGCACAGTTGATAATTTACTTCTCCAAGTGACAGAGAAGCCAACAATGAGAGGTGATCATGACAGACCTCATATATACCAGCAATGAGGGGATTGCTAGGAATGTGAAAGTCAAGGGCAGCCTTGGCTGCAGTGATGATAAGATGATGGGGTTGAGGATCCTGAGGGCAGGAAAGGGAGTGAAAACAAAGCTCCCAATCCCAGGCTTTAAGAGGACAAACTTTGGCATCTCCAAAGATCTGCTCAGAAGAGTCACATGAGATAAAGCCCTGGTGGGAAAGAGGACTCAAGAAAGCTGGTTCATATTCAAAAGTCACCTCCTTCAAGCTCAACAGAGTATCATTCCAATATAAGTCCAGCAAAATTCCCAGGTGGGCAGAGTGGGTGGACAAGGAGCTTTTGGCCAAATGCAAACACACAATGGAGGCATATAGAGGTTGGAAACAACCAGCTCAAGGCAGTCCTGCTTGAGCAGGACGGTTGTTCCAGGTAACTTCCAGAAGTCCTTTCCAACTCCAACCATTCCGGGATTTCGTGGTTCTATGCTGTCTGCCATCATGTCTTTAAAGCCATCCAATTAGAGACAAAGCATATTTTCCAAGCTATAGGAAATATCAAGACATCATATCTGGCTCACTGAAACATAAAACACTGAAGTCTGGGTGGTGGTCTGGCATTGCATCATCTCCCTTTTTCATCTCTGGGCACTGGTCACAGGGCACTGGAGGCCAACTTGACCTTTAGCTGGAGCTAGAATGTTTTTAACATCTGACCAAAGAAGCCCAGCAACTAGCACCAATTTCTAACTGCTTTTCCATGGCATTTTTTCACCATCAGAGAATGAGTTTTGCAGACATACATAGGCACAAATGACAGAATATAAACTTCCTCTCATTTCATTGAGGGTACGCAAGGGTGTTTGGGAAAGACTACAGCATCCAAGTGTTCATTAATGTAGTTTTCTGCAGCTATGAGACATGCTTTTTAAAATAATTCCTGGTGGAGTTTCATTAGAGCAGTTCAAGGTTTTTGAAACTTTCTTTTGATGGCAAGCTCTTTTCAGTGAAATGGAATGTCCCTATTTGGTAAAATTTGCAGGTTTGGGCCTGGGGAAAGAAAGTAAGATGATAGATTTTTAGTTTTGCAGTCATAATCTGCAAGTATAGAACATAAAAAGCATATTTATTAACACTTAATTAATAATAATTTCTGTGACTTTTTTCCACCAACACAAAATAAATTACTTTCCGACTAGCTCTCTTTGTACCACGCATTTTGTGTGACAGGTTGTATCAGCCCTTTCTCCCATATGTTTATAAGTGAATGCAAATTGCTGGCATGAATCCAGACAGCTGGCCTCAGTGGGACATCCTCCTTGGTCATGCCTTTGAATCTAAACCCTGCAGACAAAAGGCGGCGGTGAATAAGTCACCCTTTTCACACTGGGCTCCGATTACAGCTGTTGCTTTTTGAGGGAGGGCGTTTGAGTTTTGCAGACAGTCCTTGCCCAGCTGTTAGGTTTGTAGCCATATCTAAGTCTGAATTCTCATGAATTGGAAGTACTTGAACTCCGCTATGATTCCTATATCCAACAACCATGGGAACCGTGAGAAAACTCAGGCAGATTGATTAGACTCTCTGAGTCACCTAACTTCGGTCAGGGATGTGAAACTGGAAAGCCAAAATAAGCTTCCTTCAGACAGGGGTTCACTGGAGATTTCTCTACAGTGTTTAATAGTATGACTGTGCCCAAAGAAAACAGAGAAATTGTACGCTTCCTCTCATCTGACATTAGTAAAATTAATTTGTCTTTAGAGTAATAACGAAATGTTTCTCCAAGGAAACTTATTTTACATACTTTTTCCCCCTGCTTTTGAAGCAAGAATCTTCTGCATATTCTGCTGACTATATTTTTAAATGCTACAGTATTTTGAAATCTGAAATTAAAAGGTTTTTAAGCTTAAAAAATGTAAAATCTGATAAGAGCTTCTTGGTTTATTCTTCTCTCCTTCAGCCTTAGTCCCATGAAACCAGAATGGTAGGAGTTATTAATTCCCAGTTATTTATCGGTTATCTCAAGCCTTCATCCTTCTTGTGACATCTTAATATATTGTTTTCTATGGAAATGATTAAGGTATCACAGGCACAAGATTGTGATACTGCTTGAGCGGTTCCAGAGCATGGGATCTCCAAGGAAACAGAGATCCTGCTACTAGTCCCTTTCCTACGGAAGTTATCAATGGTACAAGATGCTGCAGGTCCTATGGTTGACTTCAGTAGAACTGCTCCTAACTTGTGAAGTTCAGTACATGAAGTATGTTTAATTGGGTTATTTTTAAGATAAATTAAGCAATACACAAATTTACCTCAGTGGTGCACTTCTCAGACTTTTGAATTTTTCTTCTACTCTTTTGAGACAACTATTGGTATGAGAAAAAGAAAACTTTACAGCAGAAGTTCAGCTTTTAGTACAGAAAATCCCATGTGGACTGTACATGTGATCTGTCCAGGCACTGCATGGGTCAGCCAGCTTTTGGTTAGCTTCGTGTTTTGAGGCCACTTTAATCCCAAAGAAATATCAGAGTCTCTGCAGAAGTCTAAGGCAATTAATACGCTTCAGCAGACACTTTTACTACAATGAGGAGGAAAATGCAAAATAAATTACGAGTTTTACAACCCTCCTTTTACCTCATGACCAGCCTCCCCTTTTAAATATATGAATTATTGTTCATATTTCCACTGCAGAACACACAAGTTTCAATGCTGCTGTATCAGGTCCCCTCATCCCTTCACAAATGAAGTCTGGGACAGTGCCACAATGGTCCCTGAGGGCTAAAGTAGTGTTATAGCCATAGGACAGCTTTGCAAGTTTATTGGGAGGAGGATAGGAGCATGATGATTCTCCAGTGTTTTGCTGAACTGGGACCTGTATAAGCTTGTTTCCAGGTGTTTTTTTCTTAGTTTCTCTCACACACTGCTTTATATTGGCTTTACAAAATCCTGGTGTATTAGATGTATTGCAAATGATGTCTTAAATATCACTGATGGCTCCCTGACGTATACTCTCTGTTAAAATGTTCGGTCTGATTTAAATGACCAAAGCTACAGAGCTCCCACCAGCTCCCTGAGGAAGCTCTTGAGACTCTAACAGATCTCACCTTCCAGTCAGCAAGACTCTCTTATTTAATTTTGCCTGCCTATTACCTGGAGACACTTCTCGTACCCTAAGCATGCCATTTGCACTTTCACTGTGAGCTTAGGGTACAAATGACTTACTGTCTGTTAGTTATGTCTAGCCTTTTGTTCAGAAAAGATGTGGATAGAAAAACATACTTCAGAAAAACTGTTAGGAATGTTATAGCTAAGCCTAAGAGGTTATTCCCTGGATCTTCTACCTTACTCTATTTTTACTATTTCCTGGTTTAATTGTCTTAACATGGATAGCTAGAGAGAAGCACTAATCCTATCAACTGCACTCTCTAAATCCCAGTACTTTTGTTCAGGTTAAACTGGAAGTCTTCTTTAGAGACTGCCTTTAAAGACCTTTTCATGAACTGTATCAAACAGTAGAAGCTTTTAGTTTCTGAAAGTAGAATTGGAAATGGAAAAAAAGTTTAAAATTTGCTTTTGCTGGGTTTGTTTTTTTTTAGAATAATGCGTCTGGCACTGAGGTTTTATAAACAGGCTGAAAGGTTTAGAAACTCTGTTTTCTGTAAGTTTATAAAGATATGCAATGAAGGCAGCCCTACAATAAAATGGGCCTGTTGGTTCTAGAAAAAAATGTAAACCATAAATCTCTTCTATGATATCTTAAGTGAAGCTGATTTAATACTGTAGACTTTGGATAGATTGGCATTAAAACGTAAGAAAGAGAATAGGACCTTAGGTTTCAAGAAGCCTAGACTGCCTTAACGTTGCACAGGGCATTTGCAGAGAGAAATGTATATGCTGTAAGAGTCTAATTGTTCCTGCAAGTGCAACACACTTTTAGTGCAACACACACAATTTAGTTATCTAAAATAGCACTCAAGTTTGTCTCAAACCACATTAAGATAAGGAACAAGGGATGGCTTTGCTGGACTGAAGAAGACAATCTCCATCCAAAGATCTGCCATCAGCAAAAAGTGGAATTCATCCAACATAGAATTCTATATATTTTTCTCCTAGCTCTATCTGTCTTTCCCGTGTCAGTTGTAAACTTCAGTGAAAGGGCTCAATTTTAATATATGTGCCTGGCATGAAGGATTACTCATCTTGGACAGCACTTTTGGATGCTAACATAATGCAGTAATGACTCACCATCAAATGCAAAATGTTCTGCTCAAGAAATCACAGTTGATTATGACTTGTACTACAGTGATCCAGGATGAGGCTTGCCTCTCACCAAATAGGGTTCAGATGAAGATGAAAAATCCCACAGTTAGAGAAAGAAACAGCATTTCAGGGAGAACATAAGGCTATGTGCACCGCCTGTACAGTGCAAACAGTACAATGAAGCTAACAGCGTTTTTGTCTTTCAATATTCCTCAGCCCTAAAAGCTCATCGTGCAGGAAGTTAATGCTTCCTCTAATGTCCCTCAGTCTCACTGATTTTAGTGATGCTCAGTGCCTTAGAAGATGACATGAAACATTTGAATAAAATGTAAACAACCCCTATAAAACCAGGGTAAATATAATAATTGCAATTGACAGTTATGATAAATTTAAATGGAAGTGGGTTTTTTTGTGTTATGTTCAGCTTTCATTCATTCAGTGGGTATTTCCACTTTGAGTCTTTGTATCTTTAATTATTTCAGATATGAAATAGCTGCTTTTTAAGAACGTACACTTGAGCAGAACATACAACCAGAATAACTTTAATGCAGTAAAACCAATTTGACTTGTGTGGAACTGAAACGGCAATAGGCAATGGTAGCATTAGTCAGAAGGTTTGTCTATGCATGACAGTTGCTCTGTAGCCCCTGTGATAAAGTCAAAGAGCACGGCATTGTCACCTGCCTGTCTCTCCATCCATCATTAGTTAGGCTAGAATTGGTTAAGGTGTCATATATGCTGACTGATGTAGCAGAATGCTGCTCAGCATCAGTTGCTATGGGTCCCGGAGTTACTAAATCCCTTTTTATTCCTATTTGGAGTCAGGGTCTATAGAAGGTGCCATATCCCTTTGTTAAAAACCACAAGTTGGCACTAAAACCTACAGAAATGACAGACATTATTTCTCTGAATACCTGCAGGAATTTCAGATATGTTTTCTGCAGTACTTCAAAGGAAAAGCTAAATATTTTCCCTTCTTTTTATAATAAAACAGAGAGGGATTAAGAACATGGTTTGTCTGTGGGAAATACCTCACAAGATTTGCTAGTGACTGATTGCAGTATTTTTTTCATACCATCCCAGTACCCTATAAAAGCCCTCACAAATCAAAAAGCCTTTGACATTTCAGACTCTTGTTAGCCTAAAAAGAATGATTCGGAAGAAACACTGAAGTAAGGAATTGTGGGACCAAGATACACTATTCCGAGAGGCTTTGCTTCCAAAGTAATAAACTAACATCTATGTAATTAGTGTTTATAGGAAAATCAAGCTGTTGATTTTTGAGGCAGAGAGAACAGTGTTTTCTCCAACTTCTCATAGCATCTAAATGTGATCCATCTTGTTATTTGATGCAGATTTTTGCTTGGACCTTCCTCTGTTCTCTCTGTTTCTGAAATTTGGGCATGGGATGCCTACGTACACTTTTAGAAAATGAAAAACAAGAAGTCTTGTTTATTTTGTTACTTTTGGACCATTTCTACCGTTTCTGTTGTATGTTCTTGATTAAGATCAGAATTTCCAAGTATTATGAAAAATCAATATGTACTTACACAAAACAGCGTGTGTATTAAAAAATCAAAGCAAATATTGCTATGCTAACTACTGCAAAGGCAGTATCGACACGAAGAATAGCAAAGGGTTCTACTAAAGAGCCAAGTGCCATTGCAAGCACTTTATCACCTTACGTTTACACTATAATTCATCTTGTGCAATGATCATATTTCAATACTGTTCATAATCATCACAGAATCACAGAATCACAGAATCCCAAGGGTTGGAAGGGACCTCAAAAGATCATCTAGTCCAACCCCCCTGCAAGAGCAGGGTAACCTACAGTACATCACACAGGAACTTGTCCAGGCGGGCCTTGAATATCTCCAGTGTAGGAGACTCCACAACCCCCCTGGGCAACCTGTTCCAGTGCTCTGTCACTCTTACAGTAAAGAAGTTCTTCCTGATGTTAACGTGGAACTTCCTATGCTCTAGTTTACACCCATCACACTCAAATTATAAAAGTTCACACGACTTGCCATAGAGTGAAACGAAACCAAAGGGATAAGGGATAAGTATAAACCTGCAGAAACTATTTGGCATTCTTTCCATATTGAAAACAATATTTTCAATATTGTTACTGTCCTTATTGTTTTCATTACTATCTCAATAATTTCTGCAGGGCATTACAACTAAGAATTTCATTACATGTATATCACTGGATCTGAAGTACTGCAATACCACGTCAAACAATTCTGAGCCTATTTCTTACAGGCATCGTTTCAAACTTATGGTTCCATTACTTCCAACTGGGTTTGCAGATTGAATACTGGTTTATGAAGTATTAATTCTTGTTTTATGTTTCAAAATACTGCTTTCTGAGTTTAAAAAAATCAATATAAAAAAACCCAAACATTTTCCCACTCAGTTACAAGCACTTAGAATCCACAAAAAGTCATCTGTCAATTGCAAACATTGTACTTAAAAAGAAATCCTCAGTGCTGTCTGACTAAGCCAAGGTTTAAGCAAATAAATATATTCAAATATTCAAAGATATAGTCTATGTAGTAACACTTTTTGCTGAGCTTAATTCAAAAATCACTGCAGTGTAGTAAACAGAACACCCCCTAAAACAGAGATTAAAACAAGCAGTGATAGAACTGCATATAAATGACAAAATAACCACAGGTATATGAATCTTTATTGCCGAAAGAGACCACATTTCACACTAAACACAAGAGGTAGAAGCGGGGTGGTAAAAAATAACGATTTAAATAAAAACTAATAGGATGTTATCAGTCTGTGACATGGTCACAGTGTTTGACAATGCTCAGTTCATGCACCAGACTAATAATGTCTCATTCTTTTGGTCATATATTCTGTTATATATTATATACGCACATAATATTATGTATTTGGCTGCATCTTGTTGATCATAAGACTTTAAAACAAAGCATAAGATTTACTTTTTCATAGGTGTTTTTTAAGTCTATAAGGCACACAAGTCGTATTTTCATGCTTTTCTTTAAGGTCTTATGGACCTGAAAATTCATAGTTCTAATAAAAGATGAGGTTTTGTTTTTGTATGAGTCACATTAAATCACAGGACTTAGCAATAATACCATAAATTTATAAACATGCATCAGAAAGATTAGAAGAAGGCTTTGTTATATTTGAATACATCATTGACTTTCTAAGGTGCACAAGTTTATTTAGGGATCTCTACATTAAGCTTTAACGCCTTTTCTTGTTTCTTCCTTCTTCTTTCCCCCTATCAAAGTGCAAAGCCTAAGGATCCTTAACACCAGATCCTCTGACCTGGTGTTAAGTGCCCAGCACTAAAGACTGTACTGTAAGGTCAGTGGCAAACCTGTTTCCGGTAATTTGTATGCGCTGCTGCAGCAATGGTAAAGAGAGGTTACATTGCCCACTGCTTGGTTTAATTGGAGCTAAGTAGATCTATTATGTCGGTGCGCCCCATACACTAGCTGTTTAGTTTGATTAATGCAGGCATCCCTGTGAGTGAAATGTCTGTGGAAGAGAGAAACTTTTAGAAGAAGTTAATGAGCAGTAAGATGTTATATACACTAATTTTCTCAAGAGATATGTGTATTTTTAATGCTTCCCACTGGCTGGGGTAGCCAATTTCTGACACTTTGATATATCTGCTGCTCAGGATGAGTCCTCATCAGTTGTTACATTCCACAATTTGGGACCCTAACAATCAAGACACTCTAAATCACGACTCTTGCATTTAACTTATTGCTTCTAATTTGTGACAAAAGTAATAGTGAGTAAAATATGAGCGGGGATCAGTCAAAAGGGATGTAGAAGCAGTTTAAAAGAGTAAGATTTGAAATAAGACAGGCAAAAAAAAAGCAGCTGGGAAGAAACTTAAAATTTGCTCATAAGCAAAAGGATATAAAAGATATACAGCCTGCAAAGGTATTGTGACAGGGGAAAGAACAAAGGTTAAGGCATTAGCTTTAGAAAGGAGGATAAATCTACTATCTGTAGGTATCAGTTTCAAGGCTGTCATCCTCCTAGACTGTAACCAAAAAGAAAGTGGTTCTGCTTTGGTGGGCTCACAGGAGAGAAGGTAACTACAAGGGTTTGATGAATATAACTGAAATGCAAATGTGAGAACCAAGACAAAACCTTTCCAGCCAAGTTCCATCAAGGTCAGGTAAATTCAAGTCCTTTCCAGCATCAGATGAGTCTTCCTGATGGTTACAAAGGGAACCTAAATGACTCTTTTATGCTAAATGTCTGAAACCAAGGCATCAACCCTGGGCCATCTGTGTATGTTACGAGCCATGTGTGCTGCCGGAAACGGTTGGACTGAAGGTTATTTAAGTCCTTTTGTGATCTTATTTATTGCACTGAAAAACTCAGGGAAATGTAGTGCCCTCAGCAGCGAGAACCTGCTTAGGAACTCGCAGGGCCACACCAGCTACATATTCTGGTGGGAACCAGGGACAGAGAGATTACCTGGGGGACATTATTTAGGAGGTTAGGGCCAAAAGAGACAGGCACTGATTAGAAAACAAGGATAACAACCAAAGTTGGGATAATAGCTCATAAGCTTTCAAAGTTTCTAGATGCTTATCCTAATGAAAATTGAACCTCTGAACCTTCTGAGGTTAACTTGCCCCCACTTATAACATCATTAGGAGACAACGTCAATGAAATGGAACATTGTCACAGGACAGCAGTTTCCCACTGCTAAACAAATGCTGAGCCAAAGCCAAGATATTTATTTTCGAAGTGGGAGATATTTACCCTGTAAACATGTTCTGTTCCAGTGACTTTATGTCTGTTACACCAAACTGCTAATGGGGTAGATGCTGCCTGATGCATGTGGTTAAACTAATAAGAGTTTCTCTGTGTCCTCCTATTGAAAATACTATCTTTTATTGAAGAACAGATTAGCTCAGAATTTCAGCTAATCTCGAAAACAGTTGATTCATTCCAGTGCAGTTTCTCATATACACCCTACTTTAGTGGCTCTTCAATGTAAACAGCTGGAAAGTCCTATTGTCATTCAACAGCTATAAAGCTGTAAATTAACTGGCTTGCAGGGCTAACAATTTGACATATATGATGTGGCACTAGCACTGTAGACATCACAGGAACCAAAACTGCAGAATCCCATTCATTTTGATAAGAACAGTTCTAAAGAAATATTGACAGTCTCTGGAGAACCAGAGAAAGAGGAAAATGTCTGGGCTAAGAAGATGCTCTTTGCATGGACCCAAAAATTTCCAGTTTCAAGCCCAAGGAGGTGCAGGAATTTGGACAAAGCTGAATCAAGCATGTGTAGTACGAGTCCCAGAAGAGGAAAATGAATATAGGGGCAGGAAATGTAGATAGTTTTAATAGCCACTTTCATTAAAGCAAGTCTCTATCAGGGCTATAAACTGATTTCTCTCCTTTGACAATCACAGTCGTTGATTGTTGACTGCCTAGAGGAAACAGAAAAACTGTTTGCATTAAAGACCTTTATTTTTAATTGCTTTTAATATAAACAGCAATTAAAAATAAAGGTCTTTAATGCAATCAAAGCTTAAATTCAAAGTTCTGAAGTTCAAGAAATTCTTCTTTTCTTGCCATATATATTGAGAAAAAGTTTAAAAGTACGATTTGGAAAACAAATTTCTAGAGAGAAATAATATCCCATAAAGACACTCCTTTTCCCTAGTGCACTGAGTTCGTAAGTCAGACTGATCTTAGTATGATATAGCAGTATACTTGTTATTTCAGGGTCTTAAGGCTCCTTAGAATTTCTGTGGATCTGGATCTTCGTACCTTAAATTTATCAAATCACAGTTTCTTCAGTACTGAGAGCTGAATGTTGCATATTACATAGGCCGGAACTGGAAGTCGATACAAGCAATAAAAGTACTGACTGTTAAGGAATACTTAGATACTGCAATGAAGTATCACTTCATATTCACATCTATTGTCCTTTTTATTTTTATCACATGGGCTTATTTGTAGGCAAGGAATTTGGGTAGAATCACCTAATAAATACATTTGTCCATTGCCTAGCAATTATAGTAAGGTATTTCCAGTGCTTCTACCAAGCACTTTCTCTGCTCCTAGGTGAGGCAAAGATATTTTACTGTCTCAGAAATAAGGCACTTTCAGAGCACTAACCACAAGGGCACACTTTTATGACTTACTATATTCTATTTTCCTGGCTTTTGTTATGAACTCTCTCAGTGTTTTATTCTGTTCTGGAATATATTTTCCAGGAGCAGTCCTAGGCAATGCTGACATGGATTTGAGTTTGCATTTTGAGAAACCTTGTTTTGCATCATACATCCATATCTCCATGACAGTCCTTCCTTGGACCACATATGTTTCTATGGCTCTACAGCTGCCTCCACATTCAAGTTGCCTCAACATGCTTTTTCTGTAGGTTTATTTCAATTCATTTTAATATAGCCTCAAAGCAGATGTCATCAGGATCCAATAATCACAGTTTATTGGGTGGACAGAAAGCAGGCAGTGAAGTCTCTATGGGGATCTTCAGCATCAATTTATGAGGTGCATTGCAAAACTCAAATCCATCTGATTTCCATCAGCTCAGCTATAAATGTAGGCATAATGATTCTGTCCACTTATTTTCAAATCAATTTAACATAACTATCTCCCAGAATTAGGAGACACAGATCACTGCACAGTTTAGGCACTAATATAGTAGTTTTTACTCACCAATGTCCAATAGCACTGATTTGTTTAGTGTCCCCACTCCTGTATTCACCCCACATTGTTAACAGCTATTGTAAACTGTAGATTTGTGTTGTTTGGGCTTTCCTACACAATTCAGGCAATTTAGAGAGCAGAAAATGCAAAATGTTTTAATATCAACTGTTGCAATTTATAAGCACTTAGTGCCTCAGAATGCTAAAAATGGTTT
The DNA here is from genome assembly GCF_037157495.1 of Lathamus discolor. NCBI lineage: Eukaryota > Metazoa > Chordata > Aves > Psittaciformes > Psittacidae > Lathamus > Lathamus discolor. The sequence continues at coordinate 2,295,802 of NC_088884.1, forward strand.
GGGTCTACAAATGTCAATAGCTTAAAATCTGGAAATTTGGACCGGCATGTTCATGGAAAACACGGACTGAAGAGAAATGTATGTTTTCCTCCTGTTTCCAGCTTTCTCATCAGCTTTGCTAAAAACCAAGTGGTTTACATCTTTGTAGTCATGCTGATGGCTGAAATGGGGGCAAATCCCAGGTTAGACAAAGTACTAGTGGAATTTATAGGAGTATGTAAATACGCATAGCAACATTTCAGGGTACATATTATTCCAGAGAAAAAAATCAATTCAAAACATGTAAAGAAAGAATTGAGACATTCAGTTGGATGCATTTTAACACTGGAGTTTAATTTGTATTTTCTATGCTTATTTATAGGGAAGGCTTTATTATGAGCAGGATCTTCATCCGATGAAATGCAATGATGCAATTACAGAATCACAGAATCACAGAATCACAGAATCCCAAGGGTTGGAAGGGACCTAAAAAGATCATCTAGTCCAACCCCCCTGCAAGAGCAGGGTAACCTACAGTACATCACACAGGAACTTGTCCAGGCGGGCCTTGAATATCTCCAGTGTAGGAGACTCCACAACCCCCCTGGGCAACCTGTTCCAGTGCTCTGTCACTCTTACAGTAAAGAAGTTCTTCCTGATGTTAACGTGGAACTTCCTATGCTCCAGTTTACACCCATTGCCCCTTGTCCTATCACTGGATATCACTGAAAAAAGCCTAGCTCCATCATCCTGACACCTACCCTTTACATATTTGTAAACATTGATGAGGTCACCCCTCAGTCTCCTCTTCTCCAAGCTAAAGAGACCCAGCTCCCTCAGCCTCTCCTCATAAGGGAGATGTTCCACTCCCTTAATCATCTTTGTGGCTCTGCGCTGGACTCCTTCAAGCAATTCCCTGTCCTTCTTGAATTGAGGGGCCCAGAACTGGACACAATATTCCAGATGCGGCCTCACCAAGGCTGAGTAGAGGGGGAGGAGAACCTCTCTTGACCTACTAACCACTCCCTTTCTAATGCACCCTAAGATGCCATTTGCCTTCTTGGCCACAAGAGCACATTGCTGGCTCATGGTCATCCTCCTATCCACCAGGACCCCCAGGTCCCTTTCCCCTTCACTACTTTCCAGCAGGTCAACCCCCAACCTGTACTGGTACATGGGGTTGTTCTTCCCCAGATGCAAGACTCTACACTTGCCCTTGTTAAATTTCATCAAGTTTCTCCCCGCCCAACTCTCCAGCCTGTCCAGGTCTCGCTGAATGGCAGCACAGTCCTCTGGTGTGTCAGCCACTCCTCCCAGTTTTGTGTCATCAGCAAACTTGCTGAGGGTGCACTCAGTTCCCTCATCCAGGTCATTGATGAAAATATTAAACAGCACCGGTCCCAGCACCGACCCCTGAGGAACTCCACTAGTCACAGACCTCCAGCTAGATTCTGCGCCATTGACCACAACTCTCTGCCTTCTTCCTTTCAACCAGTTCTCGATCCACCTCACTACTTGATCGTCAAGCCCACACTTCCTTAGCTTATCTATGAGGATGCTGTGGGAGACAGTATCAAATGCCTTACTGAAATCAAGAAAAACTACATCTACCGCTCTACCATCATCCCTCCACCTAGTCACTTCCTCATAGAAGGCTATAAGGTTGGTCATACATGACTTCCCCCTCATAAAACCATGTTGGCTGTTCTTAATGACCCCCTCATCCTTGATATGCCTAGTGATGGAGTCAAGAATAAGTTGTTCCATCATCTTTCCAGGGATGGAGGTAAGGCTGACCGGTCTATAATTACCCGGGTCCTCCTTCTTGCCCTTCTTATAGATTGGTGTGACCTTTGCCATCCGCCAATCCTCAGGCACCTCGCCCGTGTCCCACGACTTACCAAAGATGATGGAAAGTGGCCTAGCAATGACCTCCGCCAGCTCCCTCAGCACCCGTGGGTGCATTCCATCCGGACCCATCGATTTACAGATGTCCAGATTGCATAGCTGATCCCTAACCCAATCCTCATCTACCAAAGCAAACTCCTCCTTTGTCCTGACTCCTTCTGGGGCTATAGAAATCCGGGGCCCTCGGGGAGAGTCTGCAGGAGTAAAGACAGAGGCAAAGAAGGCATTCAGCACCTCTGCCTTCTTTATATCCTCTGTCTCCAGGGTACCCACTTCGTTCAGCAGTGGGCCTATATTGCCTCTTGTGTTAGTTTTATTTGCTATGTATTTGAAGAAGCCCTTTCTATTGTCTTTAACCCGACTAGCAAGATTGAGTTCCAAGGAGGCCTTAGCTGTCCTAATTGCCTCCCTACATCCTCTAACAACTGTCCTATATTCCTCCCAAGCGGCCAGCCCCTCCTTCCATAATCCATAGATTCTCCTTTTCCACTTGAGTTTGCCCAGCAGCTCCTTGTTTAACCACGCCGGTCTCCTAGATCCCTTACTTGACTTCCTACTCATTGGGACGCTCCGATACTCATTGGGACGCTCCGATAATAATTAAATTTCTGCTTGTTGAAACAGGTTTTATGGTGCTTATTAAAAGTAAATATAAATAAATGTTTGAAGAACTGTGTGATCAAAAATGCCTTTTGATATTAGATGAAAATATAGCAGTGCATGAAATGCCTTAACTCTTTAAATGTTGCAGATGAATGATTTTAACATCACCACACCAGTTTACTATAAACACAACTCATTTGGCATTTTCAAAAGCTTTTGTCAGTGATCTCATGGGAGTCTATTAAAAAAAGAACACAAATAATCATGGACTGTATCAGAAATATCCAGGTCAAAGACAGAATCCAGTATCAGAGTATACTGTTAGACAGTCAGTCAGTTCAAGAAGAGGAAGGGAAGACTTGTTCTGCTTCCAAATGAAGTATGAAATCCACAGCCAGAAACACCCAAATAAGCCACAGTGTCTACTTGCCTTTTTTGCTTCTGCCTTCACTGAAGAGACTGATGTGATGAAATGGCTAAAGCAATTAAAGGCATGAAAATCTGAGACTAAGTAATAGAAGTGGTTATATTAGTTATATATTTTCATGGTCACTGAGCCCCAGGAAATCCACCCCAAAGATAGCACTATCAGAGCTGTCAGGACAGTCTCAGAGCTGTCAGTGGTTATCTTGAGGAGCTTATGGGATGGGAAGCCAAAACTGGAAAAGTGCAATTATTGAGCCTATCTTTAAAAAAGGGGGAAAGGAGGATAGATTTGTCAGCTTAACTTTAATTCCTAGAAAAATCCTGGAGCAAATAACCAAGCAAACAATTTGTAAGCCCCTAGAAGATAACAAAAAGATGAGTGACAGCCAACGTGGATTTGTCAGTTGGGTGGGTTGACCTTGGCTGGATGCCACATGCCCGCCAAATTTTTCAATCAATCCCTTCCTCAGCAGGACAGTGTGGGAAGGAAAAAAAGATGGAAAAGGAGTTGTGGATCAAGATAAAGGCAGTTTAATAAAGCAAAAGCAAAGGCCACGTGTTGAAGCAAAGGAAAACAGAAGATTTATTCTCTACTTCCCATCAGCAGGCAATATTGAAGAAGGGCTTCAATAGGCATAGTGGTTCCTCTGGAAGACAGATATCATGATAACAAATGCTCCCTCTCCTCCTCTTCCACCCTCTAAACTTTTATTCCTGAGCAGACATCATATGGTATGGGATATGCTTTGAGTCATTTGGGGTCAGCTGTCTTGGCTGTGTGCTCTCCCAAGATCTTGCCCGTTCCTAGCCTGCTGGTGGCGGGGGAATGTTGGAGAGAAGCTTTGGTGCTGTGCCAGCACCGTTTAATAGTAACCAAACCACTGGTGTGTTATCAACACCTTTCCAGCTACCAATGCAAAGCACAGCACTGTGACAGCTGCTATGGGGAAAATTAACTCCAATGCCCAATACATTCAGAAACAAACCTTGTCAAACTAACTTCATTTCCTCCTCTGACAGGATAACAGGCTTTGTAGATAGGGCAGAAGCAGTAAATGCTTTATTTCTTGACTTCAGTGAGGTTTCCGACAATGTTTCAGCTGACACTGTCATAGTAAGGAAGGGAAACACTGGTGAGATTAAACTACTATGAGATGGGCAGAGAAACGGCTGCAAACTTGTACTCAAGGAATACAGAGGAAAATAAAGTATATTTATTAGGACAGAAGACGCCAAGTAACTGAAAAGAGGCCCAACCACTTGGGAGGGTGAATTCAGAATGAGCTTGAGAGTTCGTAGAAACAGTCTGATACATCTAAGATGACTTGAGGGAACAACGGGCTAATCAGCAGCTCTGCAGAAAAAGAGCAATGATGGAGAATAAGATAAGAGTGGATCTCTGAAATTAATATTATCAGCAAAGTGACACTTTTGCAGAAAAGCCAAATACTATTATGGGATGTACAAGCAGGAATAATCTAAGTTACATGACATAATCTTTCTGCTCTATTTGGTACGAATAAGGCCGTAGCTGAAGCATGCTCTTCCCTCTGCAGTTTGCATTTCAAGAAATATTTGGGTCAGCTAAAGGCAGAGCAGAGTGATTAGGGGTGTAGAAAATCAGCCTATTGGAAATCAGAGCTGAGAGTGCTTCCTCAAGAGAAAAGAGCAAGTAGAGGCAGGGTCAGTCATCTTCAAATAAAAAAAAAGGTTGCTGAAAGGGGGAAAGATTGAATTGTTCCACTTACCCATCTTGTATGTGACAAGAAATACAGTGCTCTAAACTGTAGAAAGAGATATTTATGTTAGACACTGGAAGAACTTTTTATTGGTAAGAACAATTATGCACAGAAATGTATTGCCTGAGTAGACTGTGAATCTCCATCAGTGGAAACCTTAAGAGCAGTTTAGATAAACATATGTTAGGAACAGCTCAGAGAGAGCTGATCCTGCCTGGGGTGAAATAATGATCCCTTGATGTTCCTTCTACCTATTCTTTCTGTATTTCTCCCACACATTAACATGAGGGTGCACAAAGGTTCACCATTTAGAGCAGTGGAGCTGAATGTAATTGCTAATGAGGTGCACAGTGGATAAGCAGGACACTGGCAGATGACAGAACATTTTCTCTTAGTCGTAGTTTACTCAGAGGAATTTTTGACAGTACTAAATGGGAAGACTGATAGCAAAGATATCTTGAATTACTTATTCACATTGCTGGCTAGGCTAGCTAGCAAACCAGAAGATGTAGGTGATTTTGTGCATAAGACACATGAGGGCTGTTGAGCCCTACGCGATGGTGAAGCTGAGCATGAGTCCACACCAAAACTCTTAATGCTATCAGATAAAATCAAAGGATTTTTTTGTTTTTTAACCTGGATTTTTATATGAATTTTGGTTACAGAAGTCCAAATTTGTATTATTTCCTTATTAAATAGGAACTGAATTACTAGATTGGTTAGAGATTAGTGGGGAGTATTAAAAGGCTAACAAAAATAATGATAGAGTGTATTCCATCTTATAATTGAAGATCACATGAGCACACAGCATTATTTGTGCCATTCAGAATGAAGAGGGAAATGAAACACTAGAATATCCCTAACTGGAAATTTTTTAGGTTACCTGTCATTTAGAGTAGTCTGGCTTGGAGACAGCAATGTGTTCATCACAAAGGCAATAGAGCAACACTCATAAATATGTAGTATGACATGAACTCCATAAGACTGCTTCAGCTTTCTGTACAGTAGAGGCTTGTATTCTGGTAAAGGGTTTCTTTCTCCTTAGTTAGTAGCTGTGCACTGTTATTAGCCATCAGAGTCTACACTGGGACATTCTTCCTTTGCAGACATGTAATCTATTCTCATTTGCTTCTTTGCAACTAGCATCTCTTTCTCGAAGCATGCTTATATAGATAGGTTTTACCTACCTATTTCTCAGGGAAATGCATAGCATGGGATATGAATCTACCATATCTTTTGAATTTACTAGGTGTTATCTGGGGTCTTTACCATCATGACAAGCCAAAGAAAACCTATGTGCACCAAAATGCAAGTGATTCCTGTAAAGACCTTTGTCTTCTGACTCATCAAAGAACAAAGCTGTTCTCTTATATTCAAAAAAATAAAACACAACATAGCCAGGTTTTCTTGATTTTTGTTTTAAAGATGAAGAAATGAGATCTTCCTCCCTGCCAAGCCTGTCAAGGAGAGAAACATCACTGTTTACATCTCCTAGCTAAATATATTTGTCTCATGTCAATATAAAATGATTGTTATATCTCCCTCCGCTGCAGTTGTCTTTGCAAAGTGGATAATTGTGCTTCAGTCTCTAAATTGTGTTGGTGTTCTTTGGGATATAAACTGCTACACAGGTGACTAAAAAAGCATCTACATTCATGGTTTAAGTTTGATCATAAAGGAATGACAATTGCTTGCAAAACATTTACAGGAGGAAATGTTATTAGCAGAGTCTGAAAGTGTTACTTGTTGGAATACAGCAATGCAGACTTGACAATTTGAAATTACTCAAAGTGTCACTAAATAAAGTAATAGGGTCAAATCTCATGTGTCTCTAAACTGGTACAGGTCCATGGAGTTTAACAGCACTGTGCTAATTACATCAGCAGAGAATTTGCCCTCTAGTTTCTTAAGACATGTCACAGACAAAAACGCTTTGCACACAGGCATTTATTGTCAATTTGGTATCCTTGGATGTGTTTGGTTTTGCTTATATAGATGCAAAGAATGATGAAGTGATAGATCTGTACAGTTCTCTAGCTCTGGCATGGCTATCAGCAATCTGTACGTTTTCATTTTGAACTCTGGCACCTCGGAATAAGCTGGAGAAGAACTAATAACTCTGCCTGGTGTCTCCAGGTCTAGAGAGATCTGAAATGCTTTTATTGATAGACAATGAACTCTGTTTATGACTGAGGAGTGTGGGGAGAGTTGAGGGGGGTTCTACTGCTGAAAAAACATAACTATTGAACTACTTTTACTGAGGAAGGGAAAAAAGCGAGCAAACAAAACAACTCAATGTACTGTGTATTAGGCCTGAATTCACCTTAGGCCCTTTACCTACTTTTTTCGTCCTGTTTTCTCTCTGTTTTATTCCATGCTCCAGCCTATAAGGATTTGACAGCACTGCTGCCCTTTAGCAATGCTTGCTCTACATGGGAGGGCAGCAAAATATTAGCTAGTTTAATGACGTTCTCTGGCTCCCTAGAAGAGGAGCATTCATCATCATCACTTAAGAAAACACCTTATCTCAAGTAGATAAGCTCAAGCAGGTTATTGCATCCACATCCATTACAAGGTTGCAACATCTACACTAAGGTTACCAAGAGTCAGCATGCATTTTGCTACTGCTACAGAGAGAATTAATGTATTGAACCACAGTGTTAGCTAATTATCCATATCATTGACCCCGACACCTTAATGGAAAGTATTGTTTGCCCATTGCACAGCAGCTCACATAGAATTAGTGCTGCATTGGACATATTATAATTAAGGCTTGAAAGCACATAATAGTTATAAGGAGAAAAAGAGGTCACTCTTGGTCTACCTTACTCCCTCTTTCCTGTTCCTCCTTCAGGTGCAACTCTTCAAAGTGGACTTTCAGTTCATTAATGTGTGTTGCAACCTTCTGTCAAAAAGTGATGTCCAAGCCACTATTGTCTTGGGATCCTAAAATTATTGGCTCGTGTTAATTCAGGCTAGAAGGGAGCTCATCCATCCAAGCTCCTGCTCACAGGAGGCTCAGCTTATTAACACCCCATCCCTTTGTCACCACGCTCATAACAGTGAGGTAGTAAGTCCCAGAAAGTAGTTCTAAATATGTAGTTATTTGTGTGATTTCCCAATCAACATCTATTTTCTAATTAAATTCTTTGCCGTTATTAATCCTCCTCCCTTTTGTTGCTAGTCGGTTGTCTCAAATATTATTCTTTTAAGTCTCTATAGTATCTGATGTAAAAGAATTAGGTTTCTGAGTGTTTTCTCAGACTTAATCCTGCAATTATCTACTTCATATTGTCACCACTCTGCCCAGACTCCTTACAAAGATTATTTGGCCTCAATAAATACCTTCAAGCTTTGAAGACTCAGTTTCAACAAAGTTTACAGAAGCTTTCATCTTTATCAACATTACTAAAGTCTGCAGTGTGATTTTTAAATTTAGTGGTATAGTGTCTTCTTTGGACTCATAACAATACTCTTAGCCAAGAGTTAGGAAATCTGTAGTAACCATGTTATCACTATTTTGATTCTCTTCCTCATTGGACTAAGAAACTGGATTATAAGGTATAAAGATATGGAAAATGTCAAGAACATGTGAAGATCAATGCATACGACTGAAAAGTGAAGATCCGAAGATTATATAGCGTGTTTCAGATGGATATAGATCACTCGCAAAAGATTTATTGCCCTTAAGTTTTTTGAGCATTAATTGTGGTAGCATCTCAGTTTTTATGTAAAGTAACTTCAGGCGACTGTCAAACTTTTAGAAGTGCTCACATTCTTGAAATCCTTGAAAACTGAGTTCCTCTGAAGTGAGCAAAACAACACTCTCTCATGGCAAAACTTTCCTGAAGCAGCCAGAGACATAGTAATGACTTCAGAAATGGAGATCCCTAAGGAACCACACCATCATTCAAAGCACTAATGAACAGACTTGCTCAGGATGCTCCTGACTGCTGAGAGCAAGAGCATCTTCTTGTTTTTGAACCTTTAACCAAGTATCAGCATGAATATATAAGCACCAAAACCAAGACACTGTCCACGGAAATGTAAACCTGACTTTGATGGAACAGGAGGTTGGACTAGACTGCATTCGCTGGTCCCTGTCATCTTGTGATTCTATAAAGCATGTGTAAAAGTAATTTTGTGGGGGTTTTTAGAATATAATTTTACATATTTAATTGCCACTTTCATTACTGTTGGTTTAAAGCTAAGCATTTTCTGAAGAAATCAACTTAAAAAACATCACCAACAGCAAAGAAATCGTAAAATTAAATTAAACATCATTCTTTAATATCTAGGCCAGAAAATACAAAGTTTGTAAGGCAAATCTATGTACATAATTTAGTGGATTAGATATATAATACACATGGATGACTGTCCCGTGCTGTTTTATTTGATACACTAAATGCATCGTATCTTACAGGCCACAGAGAATTGTGCTGCTGTATTAATTACATTTTTAAGTGATTTTCTAATCTTTGGACCATTTTAATATAAGACTGTTGCAGAGAGAGTATTAGAATTTCACACAGCACTGCTATCTGAAAGAATTTTAATAGTAAGCAAAAGCTCTCCATTTTTTGTGTTCTTTCAGCCATTTATTTCTATTAGTATCAAAGTGGCTGTTTTACATTATGCAAACATTCATTGTGAAAGCAAGTTGGATAGTAGGTTAACTCTTAGAGAAGATATATATACTATGATAACACTACCCAGTGTGGATATGTTATACTTAAGACATTAACTTCAGTATAAATTGTTCTTCATATGAAATAAAAGTGCTTTATTGCATTACAGCAAGATCCTAAAACACAGTAGATGGATGTTGTAGGATGCATTCTGGGTGTTGCCAGTCAATCGCTGCTCTTTTTAAAGTAAAGGATGAAATTGTAGACAGTGATATCCAGAAGAACATAAAAATCTGATATATATACACAAAATCAATGACTATTTAGAATGAAGCTTGAAAACTTGGTATAAAACACTATCTTTATCTCATCAAACTAGGCCTACATGTTGTCCCATTGAAGGGATTTATGGAGGCAGTACTGCAGTATCTTTAAATGAATGTGAATTCCCTTGCTCCTTCAGGTCTAAGGCACACAGTGGAACATTATGACCTGTTGAGATTTTCCTGAGCAGCAGCAAAGGTAATAACAGCTTCACTTACAAGGATATGGGAAATCAACCAGTCTTTCCTTCTACAATTCTCTTTCCTTTTGAATAATATAACCATAGTATAAAAGCATGTTTAGCAAAACAACGAATTAATTTGTTTTCTGAGCTTGCTGGAAATTTTCTATCCATCTTCTTTCACTAAAAAAAAAAAAATAAATTGGGTTGTGAAAATGAAACGATCTTCTGGAAATGTCATTTTTTCATGAAAAAGGATTTCTTTCTGCCTTAAAAACATGCAGTATACATTTGAACTAAAAAAAAATTAGTTTAATTTTTTTCCCAATAATTTCCTCTCTACATTACTAACTAATCTTTAAGTGCCAGTTTTCATCAGTAGCTTTCAAATCAGTACAAAGGAGAAAAATGTCATTGTTCCTGTTGAACCTAAGGCACAGCAAGGGGCGGAAGGAGATACTAAGTGGCTTGCATTAATCTCCCAGCAAGCCAGAGCAGCAAAACCCACCTCCTAAACCCTAGGACAGTTTCCTACTTACTTTTCACAACCAGCCAGCACTCCTGTATGCCCTCTCTTTTGGCAAGAATCCCATTGAAATCCTCAGCCCAAAATACCTGCAAGTATGGCAGAATACGTATTTAACCTTCACATTTGGGCAGTTCATCTGCTGAAGGAGGAATTCAAGGCTCGATTAGAAGCCTTCTTCCTCAGTTCAGCAGTTTCTGAATATCAGGAGCCAAACCACATGAATTCTTGTGCCTTGGATGTTTATTGTTTCACGTTGTAGCCTAGCAGACAAAGAAGAAGAGAGCAGGTGTCGAAGGCAGGGAAGAACAGTGGGACTCCTTCAAGACAGGAAAATACACTCTCAAGCGTGGGGAGAAAAAGAAAGAATAAGTTGCTTTGTGCTGCCAATGCCTATAGTGGAGGAGCTGAACAACATTCCCAGCATCACTTCTGCCTCTTTCTCCATGCACATCATTTTTTGCATAATAAAGTGATACTTTGTCATGCTGTATTAAAGATATTTATCTCCTGCAGTTCATGTGGTTTTCCATCGTTCTAGAGTTAACCTAAGTACAGTCCTTGGTACTTGCACAATAGAACAGATACTTGCCTCGAAACAGAAATCCTGTGTTTGCTCCTGAGCAACTCCTTATCCATACAGATTTTGACCTTGACTGCTGGTCAGTCAGCAACAGAACAGCCAAATTCAGCTTGAGCTGTGGTCGGCCTTTTGATTAGTTTGCATTCTTGAGATTCTATGGAAAAGGTCCACATGGTTGTAACACATCTGGGGCCTACATACGTATTACAGAAAATGATAGTGACCCACGCTATGAGTCATAAAGGCACAAAATGAAGCAAATATCTATGGAATTTTTACTGATTTCCATGTGGTTGTGGGGGAGGAAAAAGGTTTGGATCTAGTGGGGCTTGACTTACCTATGGTAGCTCCTCTTCTAGTGGAGGGGCCTTTGTAGGAAACCCAGTCTCAAAGGAGACATTCAGGGGACCTAGTCTGGAGGGCCTGTTAGCTCTTTACTTTGATGAAGCCTGGAAATCTGCTGATGTCCTTGAGAATATCGTTGTGTCCTTCATGTTCTCTGGTGCAGCTGAATGGATGGCTTACAGACAGATGTGAGTTGTAACTGTGAGAAGGGTTCAAATAGATGAAAACCAGAACAATAAAAGAGATTTCCTGAATGAGCAAAGAGATAGCTGTACATATGTCACTGAATACAACGTGCCTACCAGTGAGTATCTTTGAAAAGCCTATGGGATGCAGCCAGTACTGGGTACCTGAGACACTCCAATGCATCAAAGGGCTTGCAGATCGCAAGATAGAAAGCCTCATGCTGCAGTATTTAAGCACACAAAGGCTTGGGTTTGCTTATAAGACAGCTCTGGAGTCTTCTTTGTCTCAAGGCTTACTTTCTCAGACTTGCAGGAGAGCAGAGGCACACCAGGGCAGCATACTTCGGCCCCTAATGTGTATTTTTACCTTATGGTAATATCTAAAAACATCAGCTGAAATAACTGCACCGTACTGTGCGCTGTACCAGCGCTACAAAAGACAGTAGGATTCTCAAGCCACCTATCACTTATATAGACAAAAGAATGGGAGAATGTAAATATTATCATTCCCGTTGAACAAACAGAGCTGGTATCACTTGGCGAGGGGGGTGTCAGGTGGATTAAGGAAGAAAACTAAGATCTGGCGACTCCCAGGCCAGTGTCTGAACCACACAGCCACAGTTCCACTCTCAACAGAGCTGCTGTCTCTGGGTTTTGATCAGCACATATTGCTTCCAGCAGTTACCCTGTCTGATTACCATATCCATATTAATTTTTCTACAGATGATGCAAAAGGTCAAGGGAAATAAAGCAACACAACTCATGCAAACGTACCGAGAAATATGCCACCCCTTTTCTGAAAGCTTGTTGTGAAATAAAAAAATAAAGTCATATTAAAGACTGGAAAAATTACCAAGGGAGTCATAAAAAGTTAGCTTTAGGCCAGAGAAATGTTGCTTTTCATTTCTATATAGTACATGAGAATATTCTGTGGACTAACAGTGCATGAATAATGTTTTATTAAAATGTATATCTTTACAGCTTTATTTTATCAGGTCCTTCAAGGCTTGGCATAAAAAAGGTTTAACAAGTTTGACACATGCTGATTTAGCATTTATACCACAAACTGAATCTGCTGCTTTGTGAGGGAAAATAGGCCAGCTTTCAAAACACAAACACTGTGAAGTATTCAAAGTGAAACAAAAAAAAAAGTGAGAAGTGGGAAGAACAAAAAAAAAAAACAGGACGACGATCGAAAATGCAAACCATGAAGATTCCAAACCTGCTGTGGAAAGGCTTTGGTCTAACTTAGAAAATATGCTGCATTAAATGTTGCAGTGTTTATGGGCTCAGCATCCAATTTTCTTAATAGAATATGCCAATAGTCCAATTGCAGAATGCAACTAAAAGTAGTCAGTGAGGTTTTGATCAAATGAGCATTTGATCAGGCCCTTCCTGAGTCCTATTAACACTTCAACACTAAACATACAAGCCAAAAGAAAACACTTCTGAGAATATAAGAGTTTTAAAAAATGAATGTCACATTATCAGCTGCAGAAGGAGGTGTTTTAGAAATCTCCTTGTTCAGCCTCAGTCCAACCCAGAAGAAAGCCACCCTAATGTTCATTAGGGCTGCTATTTGCAAGTTGGTTTACAAGGCAATAATTGTGTATTATTATTAAATACATACATACTAAATGCACTAATAAATACGTATGTAAACCCCAACACTGAGGACTAAAAAACAAGTTTTCCTGTTCTATGCTAAACTGTGACATAGATTCCTGCATTCTGAAGTTAGTCAAACCTCACCTAAACTCTTATCTAACCTGTCTTGCTCAAGAATTTCTTATATACTTTAATCACAGTTTTTCTTTCCATGCAAACCCCCTGGATATCTGGTGTGTTTTGTAACTTTGCGTTTCCAATTATTAAAATTGACAGATGGAGACCAGTTAATATTATTTTTGTTTCTGTTACTTTGGTAATTTTGTACTTCTGCTTTTAAAGTAACCAGACTGGAATTATTTAAATCCTCTGAGCTACTCATTTATATAAGTGGACTGTAGACACAAGTATACTAAGCTACCTCCTTATAAGTGGACTGTAGACACAAGTATATGAATCTACACACTAAGCTTGCTGGAATTGCTACAGCACTACAATAGGGAGAGGATGGGTAACATACTTTCATTAATAAGGCATCATATTTACAGAGCTAATCAATAAGCTAATTGAAATTTGGAGTTGTACCGTTGCCCAACATCACGGTGGGGCTTTTATGTTCTACGTACATCTCTTCCACATTCCCCATATTTCTGGCAAATTAGAGATAACAAAAATTTGCCTTTATCTTGACACACATCTGAACTTCTGTTTCTTAGTATATTGAACAGCAGAACTCTACATCATAAATTACAACGTATGTTAGAAGGAAAGACAGTTCTATACGAAGCCCCTAATGTTTTCTCTGATAAGAGCATTCTTATGACATTCAATTAATCTAAAGATGATTTTCCTGAAAACTCACAAGCTTTCTAGTACCTTAAAGTCCTTTTAGTAGCAATCATTCCAGAGGTAATTAATATAGTTTTATTTATATAGCAATTTTCCTACTATTAGTTTTTGAAATGCAAGAGATTGCAAAGCTGTTTGTATGAGTTTTTTTCTTTTCTACCACTAAAAGTGGACACAGACACTTTCTGCAGCAATCCAGGAGAAGGAAACTGTGATGGTTGTCACATTCTATTTCAATTTCCAAAAAACCCCCATATATTTACATTCTATAAAGCCTGAATGTCAAAAAGTAAAACCATCATGGTTTTGATGAAACCAACAGTTCTCTACTTACATGAATCTACTTGAAAGAGATGAATACAGGAAGTATATACCAGAAAATCTGGAGTTTATTAAGCTTTATGGAATTGTCCTTTGTTCTTTTAGAAACAGACTAATTTGTAGTTTTAGCCAACAGTTTTTGCCTTCAATATGTCAACTTAATAAATCTTTCTTTAACAGTACTTATAGCTGATAAAATACTGGGGGGAATATGCTGTTTCTTGCGGTTACAGGTGTGATAGCATTAACAGAAATTTTAAGTCAACTTTGTATGTTTTATTGCTGGGTGATTCAAAACTGTAAGAAAATACTGAAATTGTCCTCAGGAAAAGAAATAAATAGCTAGATTGGGTAATGAAAAAGTGATAATTGGGGATGCTATCAAAGTTGAAAATGTTCTGGTCTAATAATAAAGGAACAAAAGTTAATTTTGATTGCTTTGTAGTAATCTGCACGAGATCTGTATAGCAATAGAAATCTGATCAATGAAGAAATTGTCTTGGGATTTTAATACAAATTGACATTTGCAAATTTACATTTTCTGGTGACATATTATCCTGTTTGTTCACTTGCCTTTCCTACAAATTTCCATTTCAGATTTAACTTTGTGAATATTGTCAGGAAGTGTGACAACAACAGAGCACTCTGAATCATTATGGCACTTTCTGACCAGTGCTGCATATTGTGCGGCAAATTTCTCTTATCTTCAATGGCAATGGCTCTGAAACACCATCACAGATTTAATTTAATGTCATCCTCCTCATAATATCATCTTCTTCATAGTGTCATCCTTCACAATATTTTCTTCTTCTTTAGTTTAACCTTCTTCCCCATTTGGAGAGTGGAAATAAGGGTTAATCTTAAATGTTCATTGATGTAAAATCATCTGATAGTAGGAGATGAGTTTGCTCGAGGAAGGTCTGCAGAGCAAGTTATTCTGCTTTGTTTTCTGCTAAGCACTGTGGGCAGCCCAATCCTCTCTGCAGGCCCCTGCTCCCACGGAGCTGTCCAGATGGTCTAGGTCTGACTCCTTTCATGTGAGGTGGGAAGGTGATGGGGAAAGTTTGTGTTGGGCTTAAATGACTTATCCCCCAGATCCCTGGGCCTCAGCTGTTATACAACCCGCAGAAGATCCCCACACGTGCCTTACACCATTGCTTTTTGGTTGTCTGAGGTTTTCTTTTAAATAATCCCATCACCACCTTTTGCTTCTTTCTTGCTCTTGAGCCCTGAAAGGATACATGGAATGTTGCCCTCTTAATAGCTCTGAATTGTAAGGCAAGCTGCAGAGTGAAAGGCAGGGCACATGGGGTGGTCCTTGCTGGCTGCAGCAACAGTACAGTAGAAATCCTAGTGCTTTTGGCATGTTGGGAAAAAGGCTGGTTTTCCAGTTTTGTGAAAGACACAGCCTGACTGGGATGTATTGGAGATTGGTCTCCCCCACTCCCCATAGGATGCATCTGTGCTCAGGGCTTGCTGAAAGCTGTCTGTCTGTTGAATCTGTACAGCAAGGAACATGAAATAAATAAGTTCTCTTATCACTTACATGTGAGTATTAGACCTATGCATTAAAATTAAGGGAACTCGGGATATATAGAAAAATCTGATGCGTTTATTTTGTTGAAAGACTGATAATTTGAATAAACAGGTTTAGTATCTCTACCCATATCTAGTCTAAAAAGGGTGGAGTGAGCAAAAAAATAGGTTAGTGAAGGGGATTTTAGGATCATAGGATGACTTGGGTTGGAAGGGACCTCAAGAGATCTATAGTCAAACTCCATGCTCAGAGCTAGGCCAGCCATGGGGTCACCCCAGGTTGCTCAAAAAGAGGAGTCTGCATAAATTACATTTACTATAAAGAAAGTACTTGAAATGGAGTTCATTGTGGAATTAATGGATGGATGTAGCAGCAGATGCCCAGAGTCTCAGTGCTGTGGAGCTCTGTGCAAGTTCATAAGGTCAGGGACCTTATCTCAGGATAGATCTCAGGATAGATAGCAGGAGAGGCAGTGCTCTGTACTAAAACCACCACTTGCACCTGCATTAGCACGACTGAGAGTACACATCAATCAAAAATTAACTAAAAGTGCTGCAAAGGTGTCTTCACCCAACTATTTCAAACAAGAGACACAAATCAAACCTCACAATAAGATGTGTTATTCCATAAGCACCAGTCAGTAATGCGTGAAGGGGAATTGAGGTGTTGCGGGAGCCTTCGGTTCCTGAGACACGGCTACTGTACCCATGAAGATGACAGCAAAATATCAGTGATAATTTGTTTTGGGTTTTTTTAAGTCAAGTAGTTTCAAACATAAATAATACTGTGCTCAACACAAACCAAATCTGTTCTGGACCTCATTATGTTGGATAAATTTGTCACTAGACTGGAAGTTAGTCGTTGCCTAAGGATGAATGATCACGACATGATTACATTCAGTATAGCAAACTGAGTACATCCCTGCTAGTCATACACATACTGGTGCTTTAAAAGAGATGATTTTCTAAAGGAGAAAAGTTCTGAATGAAACTGATTGGAAAATAGAAAGTTCTTTATTCATGATTTTATTAGATTAACTCCACAGTGAGTGAAAAGGATACCTTTGGCTAAAAGCTTATACCATCTCAGTGGTATGGACACAAAACAGAGATACAGGAAGAGAAAATGAGAAAAAAAGTGGAAATGGGGGTAAATGAAATGTTATGAAATATGTAAGGGATGTAATAGAGAAGCCAAAGGCATAGCAGGGAGTGTGGGCTGGCTGTCAGGACTAAGACCAGTGAGAGAAGCTGAAGGTGTGCCAGGTGCAAACAAGCAGGCTATACCTCAGGGACTGTGAACATTTATTGCCACATACTGGTACCGTTGCTGGTAAGGCAGGAACAGATTTTGGCTCTGGGACAGCCTATTTACTTGAAAGTGGTTCTTATATCACCCTTTAATTTTGGAATTCCCTCCTTTAGGAGCCCTTTTCTTGTATTACTAAAAAAGACATCATTTCTAAAAACCCAATGTATTTTTCATGCACTAGGTTATTTTTTTAATTATATTTGCTGGAAATACAGTTTCAATTGCAGTTTTGCTTACCTTCAATTTATGTTCTTATTTCTAGAGCCCTTTGGCAGTCGTTCAAAGAGTATCCATACACACCGAATTTCATCTCTTGGCTTTAGATGATAGCTCTCAATAAATCCACTAGCAGGACTTGCAGAAGGGAGAGCACTTTCCCTTTTCTCCTCCCCTGAGCAGAGCTCCAGAATAAATCACGATCCGCAACACTCCATTGATTATGGTAAAGCTCTCCTTTCTGCCAAATTCAATGGCCGATGAAGTTGCAGCTGCTATTTGTCCTGTCTTGTGCCAGGTTTTACAGCTTTCAGAACAGAAATTAAAGAATCTGTAGTATATAAACATTTAAGAGCTATTTTTCCATTACAGGTTTCCAAAAGCTGTCCTGCCACCCAGGTCAAGACAGCTTTCCACAACAGTTATCTTGCTCAGACGCGAGTTCGAACTATGACTGACGCATCAGTTCAGGTTGTTCATTAAAGTGGTTGTCACCTCTGATGGCAGCAGAGAGTAACCAGGTTGGAGCTGGAAATTAGGAATTTGATTCAGCAAGAGCTAGCAAACTTTCAGCACACATGGGTAGGGATAAAAAGTGGCATTATGCCTCTTTCCTGGGCTGCATACTCTTTTAAAACTATTTATTTTAAAACAGTTCTGCATATGAGTTCTTGGTATAGGTCATTACTAGCCAGACACAAAGTTGTTCATAGCACCACAGGAAAGACAGAGGTGGGCAATAGGATTTGCTAGATTCTGGATGACAAACCCTTTGATTCTGCATCGGAAACATAGCAAGATGGTTCCCCACATCATCTAAGTATAATGAAATATGTTTCAAATATTTAGACGATTTAGATAACTAGAAACATTTCTTGGGAATGGATCATTTTTAATGTGTAGACTGGGATAATCTGCACTGAAAGGTAAATCTTATTTGCCATACCATAGAATAATAGAATCATGGAATAGTTAGGGTTGGAAAGGACCTCAAGATCATCCAGTTCCAACCCCCCTACCATGGACAGGGACACCTCACACTAAACCATGCCACCCAAGGCTTCATCCAACCTGGCCTTGAACGCTGTCAGGGATGCAGCATTCACAACCCATTCCAGTGCCTCACCACCCTAACAGGAAACAATTTCTTCCTTATATCCAATCTAATATCTAATATCAATCTAATATCCAATCTACCATGGTCATGTTTAAATTATGTGGGTCAAAAAAGGGCAGGTGGGCTACCCCACATACCCACTGACCTATAAGCAAAATACCAGAAAAGATACAAAACATTTGGCTGCGAAATATTTTACTAATAGGAATGTAACTAATGGAAACCAGGAATTCCGTCAAAAATACCCACTTCATTCCTTTATAGCATTACAATAATAAAGTATTAATACTCCTAGGCTTTTAACTTGGCATCCCTTGGCAGTCTAGGGGGGATTATGGCTATTGATTACCAGCAGAGCACAGGTCAACTGGACTGAGCCAAGCCAATTAACATCTCAAAGCAAGCCTCAGCTGGATGACTGTGTTCTAAGACAAGTATTAGGCCCAGTTTTGTCATC
Source organism: Lathamus discolor (assembly GCF_037157495.1). NCBI lineage: Eukaryota > Metazoa > Chordata > Aves > Psittaciformes > Psittacidae > Lathamus > Lathamus discolor. Next base: position 2,314,645 of record NC_088884.1, read on the forward strand.
AATAACATCAACATGAAGTCCGAACTCACTACTGACATCATGAAGCTAACATGAATTTTAGATGCAGCATCCATAATTTGGAAAGAAGTTTGGAAGCAACCTTTGAGTGCAATTCAGGATCTTGAGGGCAGGTAGGATGATGAAAAGCAAGCTCAAAAAGCTGGACTTCAGGAGAGCAGACTTTGGTATCTTCAAAGATGAGATAAGGACCTGGAAGGAAGGGTGGCCCAAGAAATATGGTTCATATTAAACACTAACCTCCCCCAGGTTCAAGAAAGTTCCATCCCAAGAAACGAGAAGTCAGACAAAAATGTCAGAAGGCCAGAGGGGCTGAACAAGGGCTCCCAGCCAAACTCAAGACACTAAAAGGAAGCATACAGAGGACTGAAACAAGGAGAGGAGGAATACAGAAACATTGTCCAGGCATACAGGGATGAAGTTAGGAAAGATAAAGCCCAGATGGAATAGAATCTGGCCAGGCATTTCAAAGTCAACAAGAAGAGCTTCAGTAAGTGCATAATTGACAAAAGGAAGACTAGGGGAAATGTGGCCATTGCTCATTGAGACAGAAAAAGCTAATGTACTGAATGCTCCCTTTGCCTCAGTCTTGACTAGCAAGACCAGCTTTAAGGGATCTCAGGTCCCAGAGACCGGGGCTGAAGGCTGGAACAAGGGTGATCTGCCACTGGTGGAACTGGCTCAGCTTCATCATTGAGGATGCTCTCAATAATTTTTGACTTGGATAAGTGCCGAAAGACTGGAAGAAAGTAGATGACACTCCTATCTTCAAGAAGGGCAAGGAGGACAAACCAGGGAACTACAGGCCAGCCAGCTTCATCTCAATCCGTGGCAGTGTGATGGAACAACCAATCCTAGAAACCATTCCTGGCACACTGAAGGCAAGAAAGTCATCACCAGTTGTCACCAAGGGGAAATCATGGTTGCCCAACTCGGTAAACTTCTACAGTGGTGTGACTGGCTTGGTAGATGAAGGGAAATCAGTGGACATCCTGGACTTCATGGTTACCCTATCAGCCTGGACTTCAGTAAGGCGTTTGACACTGTCTCCCATAAGATGCTCATAGACAAGCTGTTGATGTGTGTCTCAAAGGAACAGACAGTGAGAAGGTGAACTGAAAATTGGCTGAATGGCTGGTCCCAGGGGGTGGTGATTGGTGGTGCAGTCTAGTTGAAAGCCAGTAACTAGTAGTGTTCCACAGGGGTCACACTCTTTAAATGCCTTAAGTTAGTAATAGAGTTCAGTTTGTTCCGGAGGATTTCAGTCTTTTTATTATTATTATTTTTTCTTTCTGGAGATGTATCAATATTCCATTAGAAGAAAAAAAACCCAACCAAACCCAAACCCAGTCTTTCCAAGGAAATTCTGTCCCATTCATTAGTTCACTTTCTGTTTACTTTCCAAGGCACTGGTATCTAAAAGAAAAAGGAAAAAGGAAGGGTTTGGGGCACCTAAAAGCATCTTGGTGAGTGACTAGACACCTATTTCTGCAAGAGGAAAAAGCTTTCTCAAACTACTGGATAAGGAACAATTAGCAGCAGCTGGAACTTCCCATTTGCAGGCAAGCTGCAAACTAAAAGAGAGAAATACAAAGTATTTGAAGAAACTATTACAAAAAGCAGCAGCATCGTTCCTTCCCGATTCCTCAGGCAGAGAATGAACTCCTTCCCAGATGATGAGGAACAAACACAGTGTGTAATTCAGTCCTCTGAAAACTGTGTCAGAGGGCAGTGAAATCTAAGGTAGTGATCCCTTCTAGTGATCCCTTCTTGCCTGACATAACAGTCATGAAGTAGGTTTCTCAAGGACACCCCATGAGTTATTAGCAACCAACCCACTCCAGGTTTGAGAGATTCAGCCTGTATCAGGTTCCAGAGAAGCCTGAATTTGCTTAGGCTATGACAACCGAACACCCAAATGAGCAAACAAGGATATTTTCCTTGCTGCTCTATGGGCCAAACTATGCAATATGCAATTTTCAAGACATTCAGTGTCCAGAGGGCAATGCAATGTTCTAGAAAGATGGTTCTATTAATCTAACTCTTTTTGCGGGATTTATTGGCTGGATTTTGTCAGGTGAAGCAATGAATGTTTATGGCTGAGGTTTAGAAAGTAATAAAAATATTTTATTTCCAACATGGGGATCTGTGCTTGTCTTTATTGGAATCACAACCTAGGCCTTGTCTGGGAGCAAAATCACTAACGTGCTCGGGCTTTTGTAAATGAGGTCATCAAGAATGATTCTATGACATGAGATTTGGAGTAGTTTTGATCCAAAGGAAAGGATTTCTTGTAAACAAACTATGTGTGAATTTGACCTGTGTATATAAATAATGTAATCTGGGCTACAGTAGCTATTAATGCTTTGAAGGATATAAAACTTTCATGAAGAGATGTAGGAAGTAATGGAATAGCCAACATGGGAATGAATGCACATTTACGTGATGCTTTTCTTAAAGTGGGTAGTCCTCAGAAATAGAAAAAGCATGGTGCTGCATTTTCACAAATAAAAGAAATAAAAGAAGTTTCTTTAGATAATAAAGACAAATAATTGCACTCAGTAATTAAGGAAAAAAAATGTGCTTTCTCTGATTTCCCCTGGATTACAAAAAGGACCTTTTTAGTGAACCTTTTATATGGATAAGTTGCATTTTAGAACTGAATTTAATTCCAGCATTCTGTTGATGAAATATTACTGTTATGAAACTCTCTCCTGTACTGTTTTCACAGGGATAACATGGTTTTGGTGGGTTTTTTTTCCCCCCTCAGGAGAGCAACAGACTATTCCAGTCTGTTCCATAGTGCTTTGTTTAGACATATACACACACCTGTACATGTATTTGTAGATGCTTGTTCCTATGCAAGCAGATAAGCACTTCTAAACAAAGGCTCCAGGGGAGTTACATGCCCAGAATCAGGACACTTGATTGGATTCTGTGCCTATAAAAATCTCCTGCCAGCTGTTATGGCAAAAAGTAGTCTTCCCATTTTGTCAGCTCTCCCTGCCTTTGTAACAGGAAGATGAAACACTGTTCTCTCTAGTGAGCCCAGCAAATCTTGAATCCCGACCAGAGTCAGACATAAGCTCAGCCTGTGCTGGTGCAGGCTAAAAGGATGCTTCTCCATGCCTTTGCATGAAATATGCATGTGATAGCTCTGGCATCTAAAGCATTTTCTCTTTCCCTACTTGCATGTCATCATCTTCAGGTCAATAGCAAAGCATGCTGTCACAAGGGACGTTGTGTGTGTGTCCTTCTGTTTAAAGGATATAATCTCCATGTGCAAGGTAAGGGTTTGTGGTTGGGACTTTTAAAACCATGCGCCTGAATGTAGTTTAATAAAGATGAATCTCAAAGTGGAAGAATTATTTCACTATTTTCTTAATTTCATAAGTATTCCCTTTTTCTATTTCCCCCTTATTTTCCCCTATGATATTGGAGCTTTTAAATCATTTTCATTTTAAAGGGTATAGTATAGGTGATCATTTTTTCAAGCTTCAGGGCTTCCTTACTGTGCTACAGCAACTCCTAAATTTTTGAAGTGGTGGAAGCCATCTGTCTCAACAGATCATGTTCTTTTACACTGAATGACGAACCAGCATTTCACTTGATTTAGACTTAAAACAATCTTGGAAAGGAAGGAATTTCATAAAGCTGCCAACTTTTATGTCTTCTATTAAGTTCCTAGTGTTCTGCTCTGTAGATTGCTAGGGTGGTATCTGTCCCTCCCAGATGGGAAAGTAGGGCACAGATAAAAAAATAGTTTTCTCAATGTCAAGAAGAAAGACATTGAGAAGAATTAACTGAATATCTCCATCTAGTCCCTTACCAATAATCATCCTATTCTCTGGACTTCTGTGATGAACAGAAAACCGAAGGTAAATATTTGCTGAGTCTATCAAAGACATATGGGTATGGAAGCACTGATTTTCCTTTGTCCCTTTGAAAATCGTTTCCTAAATATTTTACAGTATGCACTCAGCATAATTTAATTTCTCTTAGATTTATACTTCAGCGCCGCATGAGATGGCATTCAGACTGCATAAATGCAGCTGTAGTCCATGTGAAAACATGGCCTTCACAACAAAGCACTTATTAAGGTCATTACTGAAGTTTTTGTTTTCTGGACTATGTTACAGAGGAAGCCTGAACAATAACCTTTTTATAAGGATGCATAAGGACCTCCTGGTGTTCACTGTATGACCTGACACCAAAAGAATGAAAATGAAAAGACAAGCAGTGTCAGCTCCGGCTTTTCAGTCTGCCGCAGCACTGGAATAGTTAACAGCTGCTATTTTCCTCTCTCCCAGATTTGACCCATGAGTCTTCCGAATGGAATGAAAGGGTGTGCAAGTGGCTCTTTTTGAACATGTCTGGCAAACGCAAGAAGCTTTTCTTTTCTTTCATGCTTTGCTTTGGGTTAGGAAGGGCAAGCCCTGTCTTGGACCACAGAAGTGTTCTTGGTCTACCAATGCTGCAGAATGAAGAATTCTTCCTACTAGCCAGAAAAACAGAAATTTAGCAGAGGAAGTAAATGTTTGGCTCATATGCTGCTTAAAGTAAACTACAAACACAATTAGGATGATGCGAGTTTGGGGCAGACTGTCTTTACAGAGAACCTGGAGAGCATTTCTCTCCTAATAAATTATGCCGTAATAGTAATTTTCTGCTAGGTGTGAATAGGCACAAAACACATCTTTGTTCATAAGGTTTTTTATTGTAGCAGTTGTCATAAGCAAAACCTGAAAGTACTTGAAAATCCATTAAAATCACAATCAGAGTTATAAAAGAAAAACCCCACCTCTTGAAAGTTTGTCTCTGCAGACTTTCTAAAAGTGAGAAGTCAATAAGTATGAGACACATGTATGTGATTTCAGACTAATGATTAACTGTTGAAGTGCTAGCCTTGTACAATCAGGCCTGCTGCTTCGCAAAGAAACAAACCCCTTCAAGCTCTTAAGCTGCTGGATGAAGCCAGCTTCTGAATTGCTATGTGTGATAAGATGTGTTGAATCCCAGACTGGACGGACATTGACTGGCCATGAATCAGTGATTACTGTCTCCAGCACGTTTCAGTTACAGTGCTCTTTCCCAAAGGGTAATTGTCACTTGGATATATGCCTGCTTGTAACTGCTTTATCTGTAGTTGTGTCCAAGCCTGGGTGCATTTCATAAACTTAGGACTTACAATTTCTTGTCTTCCAGGTCATGTGTTTCACAAAGAGAGAATGGACTTGCATTACAGATTTGTAATACTTGGATTTACTCAAACAAGTTCTAGAAGTGAGATTTTAAATATTTTATTTATTTTTTTTTTTACAGAATTACCGAATTCAGACAGATTTCTTTTTTCACACATCCAGGTCATGAACAAGCGCTTGAGTTCCCAAGTTAAAACAGCATCTTGCCAACTTTAGAACATTTGGCTGGTCAGCAGGAAAGGAAAAGCTGTTTGTAAAGCACTGGAATGCATTTTCAATTAGTCACTCCATTGCTTAAAAGGCTAGGCATTAGACACTGGGAGGAGAGGCTGGGGGGTGGCAATGCTGGTGGGGAGGGACAGTATGAGGCACTTTGGAGAAGGGCCTTTATCAGTCCACAACAGCAGCTCTGAAGTTGGAGGCCACTCTTTAGTAGATAAGCTTTTGTTTAACAACAGGCTCCCTGGAGACCGTGAGGTTTTCCTGGTAGAAGACCAGGATTTCTTTCAAATAACTTAATATTGCTTTGTATGAAAGAGCGGTGGAAAATATGTGTTGGGAAGATGCTGGAAGGTTATTTATCTCTCTAGAAAGGTTATTTATTCTATTATTGCCTGATAACCAGGCTGTTGGGCATCCTGACTAAGAGGTCGTGCTTTGGCAGACCTTCCTTGGCTCCTAAAATATTTTGAATGAGATAACACCCTTGAAAGAAGATTAAATAACCAACTCAAACTGCTTACTAGGTTTATTTTCCTGCCCAACGCTATGAATTCCTCAGTCCAATAGGCTTCTGGTGAAGAAACAGCTGGGAAAAAAAACTCTCAAGACATAAAACCATCTTTCTAATATTCAGTAGCCATCATTGCTTCTGTCTTTTTTAAAGTCTTTGTCCTGTACTTGACCTTCAAATGTTTGTAGCTAGCTGATCTGGAACTTTTTTGACTCCACAGCTGTCTAAACTAAGGGTGATGACATTGCTTAGAGATCCTTTTGTGTATGTGTGTATATGTGAATACTGTTTTCAAAAGAATATACGTATATTTACTTTAACATGACTCAGAATCTTGGAAAGCTTGTACTTCTTTATCATATTAACTGAGAACTGCTAAGCTCTTGCTAGCTCATGCGTGTTACGGCATGAGAAACCGAAGGTATGCAATAGGCTGGTTTTCAGCAGGTAGAGGAAATGTTAAGGGTTGTTGCCTTCTGGCTAAGTGTGATAAATTTGCTCAAGTAATATTTCACAGATGTGCTGGCTGTTTTGGCAAACAAGGTGAAGATCATAGGAAATTTCTTCACTTAAAGCATAAAGGTTAAAGTTTTGAAGACAAAGTTCTTAACCGCAACAGAAAACCACATTGAACTAAAAGATGGGCTGGAGTACCACTATCCAAGCGCAAGAGTTAATATAATCTTGCAGTGAGTTTCTGTTTTATTTGTTTTCTCCTACTATAGCTACATGCTGCATGAAATACGTGAGGCTGTTTTGGAAAACCCATTGCCTGCCGCAAGTTTCTCTGTGCTAAACTTAATCTTCTGGCTTTATTTTTAGAAAGCTTATAGTTGCTTTCTTCAATGTCGTAGGGAAAAGATGGCAAAACGCCAGCCAGGTCCAGCAAAAGGGAGACCTGCCTTTCATTCCAGACGTGAAAAGTTTAAGATAAAAATAATAAAGATCACCATAAATAGTTTCAAATATGAAAGGAATAAGAATCTTTACTCCTATGGTATAGTTTTCATGTGGAGGAAATAACGGAGTGTTTTCTGTGCAATCAAAACTGTGTTTATAGAAAGTATAAAATATACTCGTAAGAGATAAAATTTTAGACATGGAGATAATTTGTGGAATTTCTGGATGAACAGAGTAAGAGATGCTCAGCATCTTGGTGCAGTCTGGCACTCACCTGAAGTGGGGGAAAGGGGATCACTTGCTACTCTTGGTGTTGGTTTCTCCACATACATCGGGGTAAATTGCGGTCCTCCACCCCTTGTGTCTAGTCCTGGAAGTCTAGGCGTATACACACATCCAACCTCAAAGTAAAGGTCTCTTACCCTTGTACCTCTCACCTACTCCTTACCAGTACAGGAACTAGAAACCAGTCAGGTCCCAAAGTGGAGTGAAAGTGCAGAGCATCATTGCCTCTTTCTTATCACGCAGCAGTGGATGGGTAGGATGTGACAAGGACTCAAGTTGGGCTTGTCAAAGGGACGTGATAAAACGGTATTTTGATTTTCTTTTTTTGCTTGCAGGCTAAGCTTGAAGCCTTTGTTAATTTGAGCCTGGTCATCAATATGAGACATACAGTGAGAGAATTATATGGGACGATGTGTGACTATAGCTCTAAACCTAGAAAATTTGACAGTAGAGAAGAAAGAGAAAAGGCAGTGTACTGTAACCACTTATGCCCTCCCCAGCCTCAAGTGAGGGGTTAGCCTCTGTAACAGTGGTTTACAAACTTTTGGGAAGAAAGTAAAAGACACTGTCTATTCTCATTTTAATTGCTTTCCACACTATAAATGAAGGTTTCCCCAGCTCCACAAAGAAACATATGACAAGTGGGGATTGAATTTCATTTTCCATGGCAAGCATCTAATCCACCTCCTGTCCGTAAATTAATATATGGCCCCAAAGTTTCCAGAGGTGGATACAACCCTTATCTCTGAAGAAGTGCTCAGAGATATGTGTGTATAAGGTGAGAAACACCCTGTGCCTGTTAAGAGGGAGATGGAGCATTTGTAATCCCCAGCCCTCCTCCTCCCCAAGATATGCATCTTCAGCCTCACCATCAGCAGTCTCTGATGTGTTTATCCTTGTTACACCCCTCAAAGACAAAGCAAAGCCATTGGAGCCATTGCCCAAGGGAGGGTGTAAAATCTAGAGGTCTGAACTTGAGGCCCTACTTGCTGAGGCGGGAGGGGGCTCAGTGTGCATTTCCCCTAAATGAGGGATCTGTGATGTACTGGCCTTGGAACACAGAAGGCATTTTGTATCTAGGTTATCTAGGTTGTTTAAAACCGGTTGTTTTATCCGACCCCACTATCTCCTGGCAGCTGTCTGGCAGGCAAAATGGTCACAGGGCAGTGGGAAGCCTCAGTGTCACCTTCTAGCAAGGGCAACACTGTGCTGCTTTGTACTATAGGGATGCCAACAAGGGGGAGAGGGGGAGTCAGTCTGCCCCAAAGCAGCCTACAGCATACAAGGGGGCCCTGGAAACAGTTTAGGCATAGCTCAAGTTCTATCTCTCCAAAGGAAGTGGTGGTGGAAGACTTAAAGCAGCCTCAAAAGGCCTTATTGTACCCCTTACTATGTTTCCATGAGCGTGTGATCTCACACATCACCAGAACTCCATGTGACCACATTACTGCTTCTTTTTAACATACAGGGGATGAACTTTATTTTTTTTACTTTTTTTGTAATTTTAGGGTTTGGGTTTTTTTTTTTTGGGGGGGGGGGGGAACTGGTGGCAGGTTGAAACTGGGAGCATATGCCTGTGGTATAAATGGCAAAGTGGAACTATCCATCATTTGGGCTAGTTTGGTTCTGACTGAACATTTCATAAAGTGCAGTTTTGCTTCCCCCCCCCCCACCCCGAAATTTCAATTTGGGAATTTCTAGCAATCCCAAGAATCAATCGAGCTCAAGGAGAGGGTACAGTCATTCACATGATGAAAGGAAAACATTTAGAAAGCGGAAAAAATGCAAAAGAGAAATCTTTAAATACAGGGAAATCGATGTCCAGAAGTGCTACAGAATCACAAAATAAGCCACTCATGCAGATTTTCCCACATAAACGCACACTAACAGCAGTTACACAACTTTTCAGATCACCACAGTGATCTGGAGGACGCATTACTACTTATTTTTTTATGTAGCAGCCGACAGAAGAAATGGACTTAACAGAATTATACGGACACCTTTCCCCTCTCAAACACCCAAAGGGTTACATCTGTCTTTACATTATTAGGCTTTATATTATTCCACCATCATACAAATCAGGCTGCTTTCAGTCACAGCTTCAGCTCACAAGTCTGATAGCTTTTAAGACATAAAGGGGGGGACACAACGATGACTATTCAAAAGGCTGTGAACTGGTTTTGACGTGTGTATTTGCCTGTCTATACGAGGGGTAAGGGGAGGAGAAAAGGGTGGGAGAGGAGTTGCATTAAGTCCCTCCTTTAAAAGTGTCAGACTCCAACCTGCCCAGAACAGGGAAAGCCCCCCAACAACCTTCAGGAAATAATATAAAAGCTAAACCTCAGAGGTAGAAGGAAATACCCCAAAGGAGAAGACTGCAGCTTGCAGTAATCTGTAAATGATTGCTGGCAAAGACTGGAGGCTTCAAGCTTGAGCTGTGTTTGCTCCAAGAGAAAGCCAAGAAGGACGGTGTTAATAAAGAGAGATTTAACTGAGGGCTGTGCTTGGAATAAAGTGGGCTACAAAAAGGTCAAATTTGATCAGTTGGAGCAGATTACAAGGGCTTTAAAAGGTAGTGGTAAAGAAATGAAACTGGGACTGTGAAGCAATATAGCACAAGATTGATTTTGGGGGTGGAGAGAAGCTGGGACAAGTGCTTATCAGCTTGAGAAGGAGGAAGAGCTGTGCTGGGTTTGTTGTCATTCCCACACTGAGTAGAGTACTTGCTGCTTTTGTGGTTAGGCTTCCCTGCCGTGGGGTTGTTTCTTCCTTCTTATATATATATTTTATCTTTACTATTCCTACAATGGTGTCTATAATCTCTGACTTGGATCCTCTGAAAAGCTGGAAAGTTTTAAGGTAGGCCTATGTTTTCTTCGGTTTGGTACAGGCATTTTTGGTTTAGCCCTAAATTAACGGGAGCTTGCGTTATAATCGAAATGTGAGCCCAGGGCTTAAGTAAGAGAAAAGTTTCTGGTAATTAGAGCCCTTTTAAGATCCAGCAAACCTTTGAGCAGATGTTTAGAGAGACCCGAGGGAGATTTTTTAAACATACTTCTCGGTGTTAACAGTGCAGAGAGGGTTTTTTTCCTTTCTTTCTTCCTTTTTTATACGGAGAGGTTGCTCCGCAAATTCAAGTAAAGGCTCACACCAGTTGAAACTGCGGGATTAACTCTCTGCTTTCCGCACCGTGCTCTGCAGGGGATCCGGGTGGGAAACTTCAGAGGAGCAAAAAACAGCATGAAAGTTGAGCAAGGAGTGGGAAATAGTCTTGGGGGGGAAGGAAGGGGGGCAAACGTGCTTGTTTCGTTTCTTGTTTCGTTTTGTTGCTGAAACTTCCACACTTTGTTGTCCCTCCAAGGCATGTGTTTGATACTTAAAAGTTTGATGCTTGCAATGTTTGGTACCGATTTTTACCTTCAGCACTGCTATTTTGCTTTGTATAATGAAAAAGGGTTACTTGAGCTGCTAAAAAGAAGGGAAGGGGGAATCATTGTTAACGCCTGCTGCAGCTATTACAGCTCCACAGTGTTAAATGACCTTGTTTAATGCTGCTTGTAAGTGCCTTATTGAGTGTCCGGACACGCAGAAAGTTTGCAGATGGTTTGCAGAAACTTCACTGGAAATATTTGGGAATGTAGACTGTGAAATGAAATAAATGAATGAAATGAAATAAAAATAGTTAAATACAAAACTAAATACATTTTCTTCAGCTCTAATGCAAAACATGAAGCTGCACCTAATATTAATGCAGTATTTTATTATTTAAAGGGAGTAAATTGCAAGGGTTTTGAGAGGGTATGTGAATTGCGATGTTATTATGATCTATAAATAATAATAATAATACAGTATATTTTAGCTTCTTACTGCAGTGTTTTAAAGAACTTATGTGTGTGTCCTGAGCTGAAGGAGGAAAAACAACCCTTCTAAGTCAAACCATGAAGTTTACTTACATTAGTAGTTTATTTCTGTTTTCCTCACATTTGCAGAACGTTGAACTTTTCATTTCTGGAAGCTTGAATTTCTCTGTCAGTCTTCTGAGCCTGTGCATAGGAATGTGAACTGAGATCCTTTATCCTTGACTGTGGCATGAGACTTGGCACAGCGGTCTTACTGCAAGTTTGTTTTGTTGGTTTGGTTTGTTTGGGGTTCTTTTCAAGTCATTTAGGACTGTCAGCACAGAATGATGAGTTTCTATTCGACTTTCAAAGCCTCAGTGTGGATGTTAGCTCAAATGTGTTGCGCGGGATAGTGGAGTGCTGTGATTGGCATCTGGGGTAAATAGTCACGTTACATCAGACCAGAGCAGGGGTGACTGCTGTGAGTCATCACCAATGAATGCCAGAAAAGGACTTTTGCAGAGCTTCATATGTGTTGTCTTACAGTGTGTGCTCCAGAAAAGCTATTCCAGGAATTACTTTAAAAGTTCATCTCACTCTGTGAGACTACTTCTGATTCCTCTGCTAGGTGATGCCAGGGTTTTGCTGCGTTGAGGGATGACACAGAGGACTTGAAAGTTGAAAAGACTGAAGGAGGAGATACTGTTGCCCCCTCAAAGGATCCTGCCTTCTTAGAAAAATGATGTGTTTGCATGACTGTAAACGAAGTATCTCCTTGGCACTTTTCCCCTATAGCATTGTGACATGTCCCAGTGTTGTGTGTATATCTGGAGATTAGTTGTGTGGACGCAGAGTCGGTCAAAGATGTGATTAAATCAATTTTACTGGACATGTCTGTGTGTAGTTACAGTGTATGATTACAGCAGCAACCCTGTATGAATGTGGCATTGTGTTGATCAGCTGCAGGATGCAGAGGGTTAAGGGGTGGCACGGCACAATATGTAATATAAGTGAAATAGTCACTGATGGTAAAAAGCTAGAAGTCAACATGCAGTTCATATGGCTTATGACTTGTTACGTTGAAATGCTGCTTCTGCCTTTCATAAGTTTTAGCTCTTCTGCAGGCCAATTTCGAGCTTGTTTGATGCTTCTGAGCTTCCTGGTTTTAGTGCCTCTTCTCCATGTACAAAGGAGCCTATAGCTAATATTCATAAGAAACAGAGGAATGTTTCTGTGTGCTTCTCTTAGGTGGCATGTAGCAATTCTTAAGAGCCAAATGAAATGCTGTAGCAAATGCTATGCTCAGCTCAAGAGTAGCATCCTATGGCAGCAAATTCTCAACTTTGTTTTCCCTGTGCTACTGTAATTTATTGTGTGACTCGCTCACCGTTTGAGACCTGCTTAGCTGGGAAAAGACTGAAGGATGCAGATATCACAGAGGCAGGGCAAGGGCGAGGAATAATGGCATTTGGGCTCAATAATTGTCAGGGGCTTGGTGCAGCTATGGACTGCCTTGGTCTGATTACCTTCAGCTGAGCTCCGGCTCTTCTGCCCTGCTCCCCAGATCCACTGTAAGTACGTCCTCTGCCCTCTGAATAAAGGTAATAATAAAGGAAACGGTACACTATAACAACAGACAAGGCTGTGGGAGGTGATGGAGCCTGATGGGTGTGAGAGGTGGTGTTGGAGGATGGCAGGGGGTTTGCTGGACTTTAACCAGCAGCACTGGGGGAGCTAGCAGAGGTATTAATGGCAATAAATGGCAATGTGGTGTGTATATATAATATTACATCAGGCCTGCCTCTTCCGTTGTCTGTCTGGGGTAGGACAGCGAGGGTTGCAATGCTTTCTGGCAAGCCTCAGCAACCTCTGGGTTCACATTACAACAAGGGGGGAGGAACTCGGGCTCTCGACACAGTTTAATGTGCAGAACAAAACCCACTTCAGAAAGTATTTTCTTTCACTGGATTTCTTGATAGTGATCTGAATATTAAAGTTACTAGAAAGTAATCTCTGGTAGCTCATGGATTTGTTCTTTCCCTCCTGTTGTCTCTCTTCAGATAAGCTCCCAGCATAAAATCTATGCTTTGACATTAACACAGTGCTGCCTGATCTTCCTTTATAGATGCCTTCTCACTTTTCGGAGTGACTACAGTAAGTGCCATATCTGTTGTACTCTTTGGAGCCAGGAGAGATTGGCAAAACTTCAGGCCTTTTTAAAATCTTCAGAGCCTTACAGCAAATGGTGTGTGCTTGCCCAGCCCTCCGTAAACATAGGAATCCCATTTACTTACATCCAAAGTGATATGGGAGTTGGAAGTCTGGACTCCCTAGTGCGTAAGAAACCAAGATCAGCTCCTGTGACTCCAGAGATATCTCTAATCCCTGTTTGAAACTTCCTTGTACATCTGAGATGTGGTTTTGTTCCTCATATGAGATAGGGACAGCTTTGGTCACTGTTTCTGAAGTGACCTGTGCTCTGGGCCACTAGAGCAGCTAAAGCATGGCAAGGAGAGGCACTACAAGAGAACAAGGAGAGGCACTACAAGAGAACAAAATATATCTCTCAGGGCCATGTCTATGCTGCTGCTTTTCTCCCTTAATTTGCTCCAACAGGGCTAAATGCAGCACTATAAATCACATGAACTACCTATACAGGGAAGACCTTGTCCACCCTTTGCGTTCCTTTCTGAAGAAGTATATGACCTTTCATATGACCTTTCTATGGCTTATGGCTGGGAATACAAAAAAGTGGGGTTTAACTTGACTTTGCAACCTCAAGGTGAAATCCAAGCAGAGAGTAGGAGTCACCTTGACACGCTTGTGAGGTGGGCTGGTGCCAACCTTATGAAGTTCAACCATGACAAGTGCAAGGTCCTACACCTGGGTCGGAGCAATCCCAGGCACAGCTACAGGTTGGGCAGAGAAGAGATTCAGAGCGGCCCTGCAGAAAAGGACTTGGGGGTGCTGGTCGATGAGAAAATGAACATGAGCCGGCTGCAGTGTGCGCTCGCAGCCGAGAAACCAACCGTATCCTGGGCTGCATCAAAAGGAGCGTGACCAGCAGGTCGAAGGAGGTGATCCTGCCCCTCTACTCTGCTCTTGTGAGACCTCACCTGGAGCATTGTGTGCAGTTCTGGTGTCCTCAACATAAAAAGGACATGGAACTGCTGGAACAAGTCCAGAGGAGGCCCCGAGGATGATCAGGGGACTGGAGCACCTCCCGTATGAAGACAGGCTGAGGAAGTTGGGGCTGTTCAGCCTGGAGAAGGGAAGGCTGTGTGGAGACCTCATAGCAGCCTTCCAGTACCTGAAGGGGGCCTATAGGGATGCTGGGGAGGGACTCTTTGTCAGGGACTGTAGTGAGAGGACAAGGGGTAACGGGTTCAAACTTAAACAGGGGAAGTTTAGATTGGATCTAAGGAGGAAATTCTTTCCTGTTAGGGTGGTGAGGCACTGGAATGGGTTGCCCAAGGAAGTTGTGAGTGCTCCATCCCTGGCCGTGTTCAAGGCTAGGTTGGACAGAGCCTTATGTGACATGGTTTAGTGTGAGGTGTCCCTGCCCATGGCAGGGGGGTTGGAACTGGATGATCTTGAGGTCCTTTCCAACCCTAGCCATTCTATGATTCTATGAGCAGTGAACTTACAGTCTGTGAAGCAGTGGATCTTGCTGTGCTACTCTGCATTCAAACGACCTGCATTTCACAAATACTATTGAACTGGCCCATAAAACTTGGCTGGTGGAGTTGGGAACATCTTGTTTGGAACATGCCATGTGTCAGGCAGATGTACCAATTCAAATGTTCTCTCTAAAATGCCTTTTCCCACCACACATGCCATCCAAACAACCTGTAAATGGTTTGGCTTTTCAGGAAAAAAAGCCATTTTCATGCTTGACAAGTCAGTCCAGAGGGAGCAATTTCAGCCTTGTTGGTGTTTGTATTATGAGCTGTTTTGGGTAAGTAGCCCTATCATCATGCCCTGCTCCTGCTCCTGTGATTGCCTATGGACTGGATAGTTTTAAAGTGATCAAACTGGGGAAGAGGGGGGGGGGGAAGTTCACACAGCAGCTCAAATTTGGTTGTTGGCACAGAGCAATAAACCAAGACCAAACAGTGATGTGTGAGTCTTATTCCTGCTTTAGCTTTTGCCTTTCCATCTTAGCAATGGTTAGGATAAGGCATCCTGCATTGTATTCAGTATCAGAATAGACCAGTTGAGTGCCTGAACCCCCAGCACAGAACTGTCGTTCAGGAAGAAGGGGTAAAAGAACCTTACTTCACATGTGCTTTACTCTGAGGACCTGAACAATGCTGTCTCCACCTGTTAGTCAAAACCAAAAGGAAACAAGTCCTGAAAATTTGGCCCATGGATATAATGCTGGACACTATCACCACCAGGAAATACAGATAATGGAATTTCAGATGTCAGTGGACAATGCGAATTCCCTCCAGTTGCCACAATATGTTGGCTTAAAATAAATACACACAAAAAGAGGGGTGTGTATCATGTAATAACTAAAAACACGTTTCAGGAATGGTTTCCCAGTTAACCCCTCCAGCAACACAGAACATGTTAGAGATGGCACTGAAAGGGTTGCTAGTGAGGGTCACATAAATCCCGAGTTGTGACACCAGGGGGATGATGGTTGGTTCTAAGCTCTGATAATGTAAAATATGACCAGCCAAACAGTCTGGATTCCTCTGCGTTCAGTTTGAATGACTTTGGAGTCACTCAAGTGCATAATACTGGGATGAAAAATTAGGGCCAGCTATATCAAAGTATGAGATTTTAATCGTTTTTCCATCTTTTGTATCTGTGATTCCTCTGCACTTTATTGAGGACAATGCTAGCAGTTTTTCTTGGTTTGTTTCTTTTTCTTAGAAATGCAGGATCTGTGGGGTGATTGGAAAAGTGAAGATAACAGAAAATAGCAGATTAGGATGTAACACACTCCTGCACCCATTGTTGATGGCTGAGAAAGTCATGCAGTCCTTCTCTAAGCCGGTACAGATTTATTCTTGCATCTTTATTTTCCCCTGATTAAAATTCAGTATCATTCCTTTCAATAAGAGGTTATTCTCCACTGTTTTACTAAAAACAATCCACTTTTCATATTAAGCCTGTATACAAGCATATTATATCTTGTTCATTTGGACATGAGTCGTTAAATCTTCCATGTGCTTTATGGGGGATTTAACCATCCAATTCAAATGAATGCTCTTTCACAAAGAGGTTTAGTTGCCATTGCTGCTATGTTCCTTTGCCTAATTGTTTAAATTGCTCCAACCCCTAAAACATACTACGAAATTACTGTGCCAGCAACACAGATGCCTAGCAAGAGTGTGACGGTGAGTGCGTAGTAGCACTGTGATCCATCCACCAGTGATACACAGTTCAGGGACTTCCTACGCCAGCAGTGATGTCTTTTTCTTGAGGAATGCTTCCTCCATGAATTTATCTGGTTTTGCAGTTGCAGCTTGGAGCCCACAACATCTCATGGCAAGGAAATTCTGTGGTTTGATGCTTTCCTGGTTGCATTATGCTACAAAAGCAGTGCTTTGGCAGGGCTGTCTTTATGTGTTTGTCTTGCATCTGTGTTTTGGGACATGTGGTAGCCGTTTTGAGTGGTTTCCCTGCTAAGGCCTTGAGACACTGAGTTCAGGTTCCTTTCTTTTGAGGGGAGATTGTGTTATTTCTGTATCTATTATACCCCTAAATTTCACTCCTGATCCTTGGGCGACATGGTCTAGTGTGAGGTGTCCTGCCCATGGCACGGGGGTTGGAAGTAGATCGTCTTAAGGTCCTTTCCAACCCAAAACATTCTATGGTTCTATGACCTGCGATTAGTGACATCTAGTTACATGGATCCACATGTTGCAGGATGCAGGTAAAACCAAGATCATCCTTTCCTACATGCACTACTTAATCACACTGATTCTCACCTACCACTTCATAGTCTTCATCTCTTAAACCAGTAAGAGTTCTGATTTACTCCTGCACATCTCTGCAGCTCTTTCCTAACTGTCCCACTACTAATTTTAAGCTTTGTTTAATTCTGCACTCAGTAGAACTGAAATAAGGAGGAAATTGCCTGTAGAAAGGAAAGGTAACTGGGCAGTGACAGTGTTATTGTGACTTGAGAGATGAGGTTATAATTTCGAGGTTTTCCCAGGCTTTCTGTGTCAGTTTGGGGGAGTTATTTAATCTTTGTGTGCGTCAGTTCCCACAACTAAAATGGAGTTGTTAATAGCTATCTTTTCTACTTTGGCTATATACTTTTCATGGCTACAGAGATGTACGGCTCTTTCCGTGCAGAGCCCATAGCAGTGAGGGCTCAAGCCTTGGTCTGGGCTTTTCACAACCTGCCCTGACAAAAATAACTTACTTCACTGAAACTAGAATTTAACTCTTTTTGAGAACAAGTAATTCCTTGGTCATTTACTAAAACCCTTTCTTCACTATTTCTGCCTTTACAATGAAGTTCCACAGAGGAGCCACTAGAATTCCCCACATGCACCAGCTTTTTTTCCAAGAAGTTATTAGGCTGAAGCTGGTTTTAAGCCTGGAACCCAGAGCTGAATGATGATTTGCCTAATGGCAAATTACTTAGCTTGGGTGTTTGGGTTTCTTATTATTCCCCTTTGGGTTTTTCTCTGTGTGTGTGTGACGCTTCTGTTCAGTAACCCTTTATCAAAATGTGTAAGCTCTATTACTGTTCTGCTTTATTAAACTGCCTCCAAGCTTAGTCTTTCCTTTGGTATGCAAGTTCTTTCTCTGCATAGCTGCTTTTTTCATGTCTGATAGGTGCATATGTGAATAATTCTTTTCATAGGCTCATGTTTTGCTCTCCATTTTTCTAATCCCCTCCTCAGTTGACATACTACTTTACTCACCTGTATTCCATCACATTCCTTCAGTGATGCCTGTGCCACATGGCATTTTCCCAGCCACCAGTAATGTAACCACTTGTCCTCATGCAGTCATGAGAGCAGGGGTGTCATTAGAGCCATGAAACTCTTCTAGTAGTTATTATTACAGCATTGCCTGTATAACAGGCTTTGTTTTGTTCAAGATAGATTCATTAAAGGTCTCTTGCACCCGTTAGTCTCAAGTGCTGTACAAAGGATGACACAAAGGTGCAAATCACCAAGGAGATTTGCAGACTCTCTTCCTGGGCCTTTACATCAAGACCAAGAAGATCTTCACTTTGTTTGACCTGAGCAGAGCTGCATTTCTTATCTGCAGGGAAAATGCTCTAACTGTTCCCTATGGGTGTTGTCTGGTGAGTCTCCCAAGGAACCTGTTCAGACTTCAGAGCTCTAATACTCCTGAAAAATGCTCTGTGGCACTAAAAATTTCTTAGCATAACCTAAATTTTACTATCTAACCTCTGAACATGCTTCTACTGATCAGACTCAATTTTTCCTGAATAAGGAACCCAAACAAACCAACCTCACGAATCACATTTCTATTTACCTTTCTCAGATGCTTTTTCTTTGACTGTGTGTTTCCCATTGTTTCATCACAAGTAGAAGAGGTCCCTCGGGTTTTTTTATTCCTCATCTGGGAGAGTTTGTGGATCCCCTGCGCACAGTTTGTTCTGGTCATTCATTATAGGATGCATGTTCTTGAGTCGGTCCCAAGCCGGTATTAGCCGACTAGGAACTGCTGATCTGCAGATACTGGCCTTAAATTGTTGGTCTTTTTTTCCCATTGAGATTTAAAACTAAGGAATTTCTAAAGGTAGGAAAATTTCTAAAGGTAGGAATATCAGGAGACTCCAGTGATTCTCACGAAAGATATACTGCTTCTTCTGTTGAACATGTGGATTTCAGATTATTGGAAAGATCTGTCATGTCAGTTGTGCTAGATTTTTTTTTTCCTTTTTCAGATGTCAAGTTAAATTGTCAGTAGCTGGTTATCTTCAAGAAATGCTTTATATGGGTACTTTGTATCTGTTAAAAAATTCATTTACTTGTTCAAGTAACTTTGCAAGAGTCTTCAGTAGTAGAAGACTGATTCTCAGTTTGACATACCTGAACTGCAGACTAATACATTTATGTATTAAATTAGTAGATCAGTGGAGCCAGAACTTAGTTGAGGTTTGAAATCTTGGTATGACTTTGGAGCGATTTAAGCATATTCCATACAAGAATTTGCATGGCTATTACAGAAAGCTTTAAGTTAAAAGAAGGGAGAGGTTAGTTTTTTTTTCTTTAGGTTTAAGACTCTTTGTTTTAAGTAGGGTTCTTGTTTTCCAGGTCCTAAAGAAAAGTATTATGTATTATAGAAAGGACTTCAGGCGAGTCTTTGAAGCTGTGGACATTCACATTCTGAAAGATACGTGGACTTACTAATCTTTTTCCACAATAGGTTCTAAATCTACAAGTGAGTTAATCTACACGTGTCACCCCAGCACTACTCTTCCCATTAGGCTCATCCTGAACCAGGAGCACTGTCACATTTTAAGCCAAGACTACTTTAAATCTGCAAATAGTAACTAAATTCACCTTCAAGCACTTGTAGGATGAATTTCACTTCTCAGTCTCTTAGGCTGTAATTAATCTGTTTTAAGCAAGCAAGGGGTTACTGTATATTAATCAGGGGTGGTTCCTAGTCCCTGGGAGGTTTGCATGGCTTTATGTGTGACTTCCTTCAAGAAGTGCTGGGTCTGTCATCTGTGTTATGTATTTGAGCCTTCATTTTTATGTGCCCTGTCAGTAGTAGAGCTGCTGGGCATGTCTGCTAAGTTGGCACTTCAGCTGAACATCCTTTCTGCCTCAGTGCGGCTTAGGGGAAGAACTTCAGTCCCACCAGTAGCTGGCACTGCTGAAGCTGGTGGATGTCTCTGTGACCCTTGGACTTCCCCTTTGTTGGAAAACCTGACCTTGCCAAGAGCTGCAAGATGTCTTACTGTACTGACAGGACAAGGGGTAATGGGTTAAAACTTAAACGGGGGAAGTTTAAATTGGATATAAGGAGGAAATTCTTTCCTGTTAGGGTGGTGAGGCACTGGAATGGGTTGCCCAGGGAGATTGTGAGTGCTCCATCCCTGGCGGTGTTCAAGGCCAGGTTGGATGAAGCCTTGTGTGGGATGGTTTAGTGTGAGGTGTCCCTGTCCATGACAGGGGGGTTGGAACTGGATGATCTTGAGGTCCTTTCCAACCCTGACTATTCTATGATTCTATGATTCTATGATTCTATGATTCTTTGACTGGGGTCAAGTTTTGGCTGGACATGCCAAAATAAGGGATTTGGGAAGAATTACAGGCTTGGAAGGGGAAGATAAGTATTAAAGGTCTCAAATGTGGTGGAGGGGAGAAAAGTATTTATACACAGATGTAAACTTTTGTTGACTCGAAAAGGAATTAATTGGCAGGGTCTTTTATGTGACTTTTGGGGTTAGATTTCCAGATGACACAAACTGACAATGTTCTGTTGAGCAAGATCTACTTGCCCCACATGTACTGCAGAAGACTTGACATCTTTCTTTTTGTACATTAAGTTTCTGGATCTAATAGGAGAAAAAACGTCTTGGTCAGAGTACTTATTGTACTAATTAATTCCATCCTGCGGATGCCTAGTTTTACTGTGTCTGAAGTCTGGACTCTAAAAAGCTCTTGGGAATAAAGTTACATTAAGTTTTATTTTTCTACTTATTTTTCCCTGTGTTTAAAAGAAACAGATGACCTAGCTCTTTCCTCTATATTCAGCGTTCAAGTAGACTAATAAATTTAGCATAATCTATTAACAAACCTAAACCTATGGCAACCTAGGTCACAGACAAGCTGTGTAAACTAACTATAGAAGTAGCATACCAACTCCAAATCATTGGTAAGTGGTAATAGGAGAAACAAAACTTGATATATTAGACAGGAACTTTATTTCTTCATTACCAATTTGGACTGAAAGTTTCCTGATTTTTGCAAAGGGATTTTGTAGTTTATTTATTAATTAATTCATGCAAAAGCAGTTTGTATTTTTAACTCAGAACAACGTGGTTCTCGCATATAGCTCTGGGACGGCTCTTAGTCTGAATTCAAATCTCCCTGCTGTTCAGTGAGAGCTGCAGCTACGTCTGTGGGCAGCAAGTTGCTCTGTTTGCTATGAGAGTCATTAAAATCTGTGGTTAATGAGAGCTTACACTGTGCGCATAGGTCTTATGAGTGCTACTGTGGAGTCTTGTTACATGTTGCCTCAAAGCTGGCTAGATTGCTATTTTATGTGGACTTTGAGGTCTTCTTTTATGTCTTTACTGTCATTCTTCCCATAAGAAGAATTCAGAAGCAGCTTCTGTCTTCCACCCCCACACCCCAGAGAAAAAGCAAGTCTTTTATTAAAAGATCTCCTAATTTAAAAGTACCCTGTCTAGCAATATTTTCTATAACAAGCTACAATCTGAATTTTCCTATTGGTAGGAATCTGGGATGCAGTTTTTGCACTTTGCATCCTTTCTTCTCTATCTTAGCTGTAGATGCTACAGAACCAAGCACAGCAAGGCATCCAACAGTAAAAATAAGTAAATATTCTTACAGTGACAAAATAGCACAAAGACTGTGATCCACTGCAAAGAAAACTTGTGTTGTTCACATTGGTGTGGTTGGGTAAAGGCAACAAGAAGAATGAGCACGGAGGTTCAATTCCAGGAGGCATAACTTTACTCTGTTTACATGCAGTTAAGAAGTTACCTTTGCCAGTATTTTTGATACAGGCGCAGACGCTAACTGGGCAGGCATCTGCCCAGTAATTAACTCAATTACTGTTTAGTTAATTTCTACAATAGTCACTATTTAAGAAAAAATCACAGAATCATGGTTTGGATTGGAAGGGACCTTAAAGATCATCCAGTTCCAACCCCTCTGCCATAGCCAGGGACAATAAAATGAAACATAATAAAACACTTTAAAACAGAATGTCTTGTACAGAAACCTAGTTTGAATATAACTGTGTATCTGTATTAATTTGACTGTACTAATCAGTGCCTTGTTTTCCCATTAAACTCTCTGCAAGTTATTACAGGGCTGATTGTGCATTGTGTATTGTCAGTTCAGGTTGTGGATTAAATTTAGGCAGGTATTATGAAAATACGGTCTATAGCAACAGGGGAACAACAAGCTCTGTTGATGAAAATGAGCCATGTACACAGTGAGCTCGCGACTTGAACATGAAACAATGTCAGGCTCCAGGTTGCAACATCACAAAACACGACGATTTGGAGGAAAGAATTAGTTCTGCATTTGTTCTTTTTGTCCACATTTGTTCTTATAATACACAGCAGCAGTCAGACCACACAGGAAGTTTGCACAAATCTATATGGTAAAAGTGGAATGGGAAAGCAGAACTAGCCCAGCAGCAAAGGGTTGGGCATTTTGTATTTCTTCCGCAGCTGGAAGCTTAGTGTGGCACTACCCAATACAATCAGCTTTGCAGGGAGGAAGCTGTGCAATCAGTATGTATGATGGTTTCTTAAGACGTGATGATCTGGAACAGAGCAGTTACCTATATATGGTATCTCTGTATCTCCTCAGTGGTAGCAGCCAATTTTAATTCCTTCAGGAAGATGATAAAAAAACGGGCTTTAACTGAGGGTTTCCAGCTATAGTTATCTAACAAGGAAGTCCTTTTAGGTCTGAAATCATGAGGAATGTTTAAGTATGGAGGCAGAGTTGTCCAGAATCACAAATGCTTCTCAGTTTATTTTTCTTTCTGTATTTTGTATTTCTTGTCTGGTTTTATTGTTTGTATTTTGTCATTTTGTCATAATAAGGGGAAAAGGAGGGAAGCCCTTGTGAGAGATTTGAAACCAATAACCCACATGACAATTAGCTCAGAGGATGCTGTGCCAGTAGAAACCAAATGCTTAGGGTTGGGAGGGAGGGGGGAAATTACGGATGATAACATCTACAATTAGACAGGATTAAAATGGATGGGGAAGGACGTAAGTCCTCACACTTTGGCCAATTACTGTCTGAGGTCAAGAAGAATCCTTCCTTATTTGGCAACATATCCCATCCGTGTAGGCTTTTTGTACCTCTTAGGGATGGTAGGTCATAAAAAGAAACTCCCTTCTGACGCCGTGAGATGACAACTGAGTTATACAAGAGTGTTAAAATCCTATTAATTGATTTTTTTTCCTAATATTGAATTCCAACAGCATTTACTGTCTTGATGTCATGAGTCAAAAAAAAAAGGATAAATCTTTCAAGCTTTATGTCACTAAAGACTATACTTTTATTTCACTGTATTATATATGGTATCTTAACCACTTTCTAGACCGATGAGTTTCCACAGAGTAATTTTTCATTGCATTAAAATAATTATCCATCACCATTTGAACTTGATGTACTCTCAAGATAGGTAAACTGTGTACTTTAGCAAGCCAGCATGCATTCCGACATTGTTATGGGCAAGATTTGCATGAGGGGAATGTGGACATCCTCCCCTTCTTTCCCATGATAAAAATCTCCGTACACAATAGCTGTACTGCCACATGTCAGGGGGACATTGTGTAAATTAGAGTTACAAATTTGTCAGCCTAACCAAATGTCTGAAAGAATAATGTCATATTAGTTGTATTTCAGCTGTAAGCCTGGCCTGATTTAAGGTTGAATTGTGTGGCAGCAAGCCATACCAACAGCTTGTGCATGGTTGATTATAAACAACTTTGTTTTAATGTAACAAGATTCTCATTAAATTCCTGGGAGCTTAATGCAATGGTGATCAAAGATAAATGCAGACACATCCGTGAGGTAAAGGATTAGATTAGACTGGCCAGAAAAGACAGGATCTTGAAGATTCTGGGACTGTAAGATCTTTTGTATGTTATAACTCAAACTTTCTGAAGTTGGATAGTGTGCCTGAAAATACAGAGATGGAGAACAGCATTACATGCATAGCAAGCCTTGATATAATTTCGTCCAGTTTTGATTTGCATTTAATGCTACTTTTTTATGGAAGGACGTGTGTGTTCAACCAAGGATTTTTTGCATTTTGGTGGGGGGGGAGGGGGTGGGGTGTTCATTTTGGGTTGGTTTTTTGTTTGTTCCGAAAAGCTTTTTTCCTTTGGGATTGCAAGTTCTTTTTCTTTTACATTTTTCTTTCCATATTAAGGAGGAAAGATTTATTTGCAATGAGTTGAAACCCTTGAAATCTCTTGTGTTTGTCTGGGGTTTGTGTGTGTGCCTTGGTTGAATCCTTTTGCAGCTTGGTTCAGACTTGGGGGGGTGGGGGGGGTGGGGAAGGTTATAGAATCATAGAATAGTTAGGGTTGGAAAGGACCTCAAGATCATCCAGTTCCAACCTCCCTGCCATGGGCAGGGACACCTCACACTAAACCATCCCACACAAGGCTTCATCCAACCTGGCCTTGAACACTGCCAGGGATGGAGCACTCACAACCTCCCTGGGCAACCCATTCCAGTGCCTCACCACCCTAACAGGAAAGAATTTCCTCCTTAGATCCAATCTAAACTTCTCTATGTCTCTATGACTATGAGGTTTCCACACAGCCTTCTCTTCTCCAGTCTGAACAGCCCCAACTTCATACGGGAGGTGCTCCAGTCCCCTGATCATCCTCGTGGCCTCCTCTGGACTTGTTCCAGCAGTTCCATGTCCTTTTTATGTTGAGGACACCAGAACTGCACACAGTGCTCCAGGTGAGGTCTCGCAAGAGCAGAGCAGAGGGGCAGGATCACCTCCTTCGCCCTGCTGGTCACGCTCCTTTTGATGCAGCCCAGGATACGGACACTGAAGCCAGCTCCTGTTCATTTTCTCATCACCAGCACGCCCAAGGCCTTCTCTGCAGGGCCACTCTGAATCTCTTCTTTGCCCAATATCCAGTCTAAATTTCCCCCGTTTAAGTTTTAACCCGTTATCCCTTGTCCTGTCACTACAGTCCCCGATGACCCCCATGTTTGGGGTCTTTTGATATTTGTGGTGGTTTCAGTATTGTAGGGAGGCTTTTTGTGTTGGTCTCCTACTCCCCCCCTTTCTTTTTATTACATTTGGGTTTGGGGTGGGTTTTGGTTTAGGTTTGTTTGTTTGGGGGCTTTTTTGTTGTTAATGGCTTTTTGGTTTTGATTTTTCTTTTGGTGGTGGTGATAAAAAGTGTCCTTGTCTAAAATGTTGCACCTGAGAGACACTCTGCTGCCTATTTTTAGGAGGCTTAAGACAATGTAGTATTTTTGAGATTACCACCTCTGTGCCAAGCATCTCAGAGGCTGAGTGAGAAGTTCAGAAAAGGTGGGAGGGATTAAGGTAACCTTTGTTTGTGACCGTACTTGCACATCAGCTTTCTAAAGGGGGTGGGGAGGCACTAAGATATTCCCTTTCTTTTAAAACCAGCAGTAGTCAGCTTTGGTCCCTAAATGTCAAATTTGAGGGGTCTGGTTACATAAACACAAAACCTTGAGTTGGACCTTAGAGTGGTTCTTAAGCTTGTCATGAACTGTATCAAATTGCAGGAATGATTCCTTACTTAATTACCCCAATGAACTCCTGCTGCTTTGCAGCTTTATGTTCTTTCTGCAAATAACTGATTTTGACCATTCCCTCTTTCCCTCCTGCAGATAAAGTCCAACTCCTGCCTTCAAACAAAATCAAACCTTTACACAACCATGGTTGGTAAAGTTGGGAGAAATTTGGGGTTTTTCTCCTTCCCCTTCTTCCCCCTCCCCCCCCCCCCCCCCCCCCCCCTTAAGTCTTTAATTCATAGAATCATAGAATAGTTACGGTTGGAAAAGACCTCAAGACCATCCAGTTCCAACCCCCCTGCCATGGGCAGGGACACCTCACACTAAACCATCTCACCCAGGGCTTCATCCAACCTGGCCTTGAACACCGCCAGGGATGGATCACTCACAACCTCCCTGGGCAACCCATTCCAGTGCCTCAGCACCCTAACAGGAAAGAATTTCCTCCTTAGATCCAATCTAAACTTCCCCTGTTTCAGTTTGAAGCCATTACCTCTTGTCCTGTCACTACAGTCCCTGATGAAGAGTCCCTCCCCAGCATCCCTATAGGCCCCCTTCAGGTACTGGAAGGCTGCTATGAGGTCTCCACGCAGCCTTCTCTTCTCCAGGCTGAACAGCCCCAACTTTCTCAGCCTGTCTTCATACGGGAGATCATCCTCGTGGCCTCCTCTGGACTTGTTCCAGCAGTTCCATGTCCTTTCTATGTTGAGGACACCAGAACTGCACACAATGCTCCAGGTGAGGTCTCACAGGAGCAGAATAGAGGTGTAGGATCACCTCTTTCGACCTGCTGGTCATGCTAAATTCCTGACTTTATTTTGCTAGACAGGGCAACAATATAAATCATGAACTTTAAATTTCTGTGTGGTGTTGTCAATGGCAGGGGAGGAACAGGAGTAATAACCTAAGGTCCGTCATTACGAGTCTGGTATTTGTATCACAGGCAGTGTGATGTTGTCCATCATCCTGGTGTTGAGAAACCTTTAGAAGTAAAGATAATGAATCAGTGCAGCTAGTTTTCATAGTTACAAGTTTCCTTGGCTCTGGGCAAACTGTTCATGTGAATGGGGGTTTCTGGTCCATAAACACACAGGGAAAAGGCACAGATGTTTACATGTATGCAAAGACTTTTAAGGTCAGACCCCTCTTGTTCAGTCAGAAGGTAAAAATGCACAGATATGCTAGTATTTATATATATATAGGTAGACATAAGCATCGTGGGGTTTTCTTTACCTGTAAGATTATTGCACAGTGTTGGGACTTGCTTTGAGACCCACATTTCTTTTGTGGTTGTCAGTCCATAAGTTTTTGACATATTTCTGACCTCACAAGGTAACAGAAATTAATCTTCTAAATTCCACATGAGCTTCTGACCAAATGTTAGTTTCTGCTTTGGCTGCGATATTTCCCTTTCACCTGGACTACCTATCATACAAATGTTTCTTGATTCCAAACAGAAGCATCAGTCCTGTTCCTGGGTTAAATTTTCAAGTTCCTTTTAATTGCGTGCTATAGGAACTAAGTAAAACTCCTACCCACCATGCACAGAAGACGTCAGCTCATGAAGGTTTTTGTCAGTGTGTTTCACAGGAAGATTCTAAGTTGTTTAAAATAGTTTAAGTCTAGTTTTTCTGTATTCTCATGCTTAAGGCTTGCTGCTTTAAAGACCTGTGAGTTTTAAGACTTCATACCAGTACTACTCAGTCTTAGCTTCACGTCCCCAGACTATGCATAAAGAAAATATGTTTTTATTTGTCAAAGAAGACTCTATGCCAAACCAAAAGCTTAATAGTCACTGAGTGCTGGGTGGGGATCTTTTTTGTTTAGCTGTGTTTGTCCTGGAGATTGTTAGGCTGAGCTATTTGTTTAAAAGAAACAGAATGAAAGTTAAGAGGCCTGGAGCCAAGTTTTCAAATGATCTTCTTGCTCACTGGCACTCGCTGAGACAGGAAAAGTGATGGCTTCAAAAATCATTTGGGCTCTCATTTTTTCGGAATTTGAGCTCCTTAGAAAGCCTGGCCTTTTGCCTGCATCCTGAGATTAGCCTGAGCACGGGGGTGTTTTCCAATCTCCACAGTTTAAAACGAAGGTGTTGGTTGGGAAGTTTCTAAGCCGGTTCTTGTTAAGGCATCTCCTTCAAGATCCTACCCGCCTTTAACTCTTCTTGACTTGAAAGTGTTCATGATTGAGTTCCATATTGGCATATCAAACCAGAAATAGACCCCCCGTTTACAGAGGTGTGCTTTCATTAGGGTTTGAGCCTCTCCTGCCATTTCTTCTCTGTGAATCTCAATTGTTTCTCGTACTGTGTTTGACTTTGCTGTGAACTTTTGCTTGGCAAAGGAGCATATTTGTTTGTTTGTGACAGGCTGAGTTTTGTTGCTTTGCTGGAATTTTCCCCTGTTCTCCAAAATCACAGTGGCTTTCTTGGGAATCTTGCCAGTGTTTTAAGACTTCAAAGAGTGATAGTAAGATTTGTGCGCTCGTTTGAGGCTTACATAAGGCTAAAGCTAATATTTGTGGGCATGATTAAATGTGTTCGGTATTTTTTGGGGGAGGGATGTATCTAACTTAAGAGTTACTCTTGTTGCCTTGTGTGGATTCTTATGATATGCAGCAGCAGCTCAACAAGTTATCTAGCAGAGGGAGAGTCAATACAGGGTGCTGATACTCATAAATCAGATAAATGCCCGCCTTACACCTCTTCATAAAAACAGTGGATAACACCAATCTTAACATACATGTAATCAGCAAACAAGTGTTGTATTCATATACAAACCAGATTCTTACCGTTTTTCTGCTGCAAAGTGTGTGACTTCGCAATGAATCATTTGCAGGAGATGAGTTAATACATGCTTGATGACAGTTCCAGCCAAAAAAGAATAAATTATGAATCGTAACAGGAGGCAGATAATTGGGATGTGGGGGGTGGATGTCCAGATGTGAACTTTTGAACTGTCAGACATAAATTCCTGCTGCTTCCTCTCAGCAATAGGTACAAGCTGGCTGTAGATTTTGTGAGCACCTGGGCTCAACAGAAGTGGTACGTGCTGTCTTCCAGTTGATAGAGAGAGATGACACTGAGTCATCAATTAGCAGGCTGATCACCTGTCCTTTTGCATGTAGACTATTTTGACTAGTAAATGGGAAGTTTGGGGACCCAGAAAGAAGAGAAGGCCGAAAAGATGTTATTAGAAAGAAGTGGTCTTGGAGAGGAGGAGGAGGTTTAGAAAGAAGATGAAGATCACAACTGGAGAAAATATATGGGAGGTGAAGCAGGTCCTGGACTTGAGGAAGGTAGGCAGAGATGAATGTTGGGGGATGCCTGGAGACCTCAGCTGATGATGCCCAAGATGGGTAACCGTAAGCAGTGGCACAGCATAGACCAACACAATCTCCTACCCAGCCTTCCAAGGCCAGAGGTGCTGAGACCTTGTGAATGTACCAGGAATATAGTATGTAAGGTGATCAAGTAGGTAGAACTGACTTTTGTGTTCAGTTTTGGTCCCCATTATACAAAAAAGGTGTGGACAAGCTGAAGAGGGTCCAGAGAAGAGCCGCAAAGATGATCCAAAACCTGGGGAACCATGCGAGGAAAGGCTGAGAGACCTGGGTTTTTTCAGCCTGGAGAAAAGAAGGCTCAGGGGAGACCTTATCACCATGTCCCAGTATTTTAAGCGTGGCTACAAGGAACGTGGAGACTTCCCTTTTTGCAAGGACTCAAATGGAAAATATGAGGGGCAATGAGCACAAGTTACTCCTGGGGAGATTCCTATTGGACACAGGGAAAACATTTTACAATGAGAACAGTCAGCCATTGGAATAATCTCCCCATGGAAGTGGTGGACTGCCCAACGCTGCACACTTTTAGATTCAGCTGGACAGGTTGCTGTGGTTTTGCAATGAAAGGTTGTACCAGATGATCTTTGAGGTCCTTTCCACCCTGTTATTCTGTGATTCCATGAGCTGAATGTCCTTGGTTCCTAAATAACTCCTTGCGCCACCAGGAATGGTCTGCTGAAACATTAACTGATATTCAAGCCTACATACATAAAGAAGCTCCTTAGGTGGTGACATGTAGCACTTCTCAAACCAGAAAACAAATGCTGACTGCTAGATTTAAACACGTCATGCATGCATATGCATGCCCATGATATACAGACTCAAAGATGATGTGGAATTACAATAATTCCATAAATGGTGTTTATAGCAGGACTGTCAGCAGCAATGTAATCATACGTATTTTCCAGAGGAGACTCTGGTGGTGATTTCAATACCAATCGACTTCCAAAAAGCACAAGTAAGCTTGAAGCATTTTGAATTAAATGGTATTCTGTGAAGCGTAGGTAGGATTCATTACACACATTGCTAATTAGGTCTTTGAATATAAATGATTGTATATAGTATTGAATAACATGTTTTTCTTTGAACTCTCAAACCTTGCTCTAATCACCTTCTAGCTTCCTTTGGTACTCTTGAGTACAAACTAACCCCGTCTCTTTTTCCTCAAATAGTAGGTCGAGAGTTGTTAGCTGTGGGAAGAGGGTCCTCAGAGAACGGAGTAAGTCAGTGACATAATTGGTTTCCTCTCAAAAACGTGTATGAACGAAGGTAGCTGCAACTGTTAGTACAGAGAAACTTTCTCTGCTTTGATTAAGAGTCTTTTGATACAAATTGTTTGTGAATGCATTTCGCAGCTAACCCATTTTAAGGGAAAAAAAAGTCGCATAAATAGGATGTCTGTACTTCCTAAAAAGTAAGCTCTTATTAAAAGTGAAGGAAGTTACAAACTATTTCAAATAGCATAACTTTGTACTGGAAAGACATGGAAAAGTAGGTGTAAAGCCCTGGTTTGTATTTTGAAGCTGGAATAAAGGATGACAGGCATAGTTGTTATTCAAATAACTTCCTACATAAAGCTAATAAACCATTTTCCACCTGACTTTTTCAGGGCTTTGAAACTGCTTCTAGTGTAGGTGCTTCTTCTCCAGCAGTCTTCATCACTGATGGCTCAGAAGGTTAGAGGGGAAGTCTCTCTTCTCCTGTCCCCATTCCCTCACCATCCTTAGTCCGTCTTCTTTTCCAAACATTAATTGATGTTAAACCATAAATCTGAGCAGATTCCAGGTGTCAGAACCTTAAATCTCATCCTTGGATATATAGCAGCTGTATTAACCCAAGCAGAGGAAAGAGATCAGTCGTGTAAAGACAGCTTAGGCCCTGAGCAGAACCATTGGGTCTCCAGTCATACACAGGGAGCTCTCAAACTGTTGTATAAAAAGGACGGTCACAGGTTCCTATAGCTTTGGATACTTGAGAGCTGAAAGAGGTTGGATAATCTGTAGTTAAATTCCAGTACTGGCTGAAACAGTAACTCCCAAATCAGCATCAACTCTGAACCTATTAAGACTAGATTAGATTTTAAAATACATAAATATGTCTAAAAACACCTTTAAAATGAGGTCAAGTGAAGCTTCTCTGTAACCACAAGCGTGGCCCTAGTGCACTGTTAGTTAAGGTTGTTTTTTTACTTTAAGCAAGTCTCTGTCTTAGAGATTTGTACTCATGTAACTGCTGGACAAACGCCTGACTGCAATTTATTTCTGCCAAATGAGGACCCAAATACAGGAACAGTTTAATTTACATGGCTTTTTGTTTGTTCATGTATGTGATTTACAGTGAATTTTAGAGAAGTACCCAAGCAGACAGCGGCCCTACGAAGTTCAAGGTGACTTTCAAGGTGACTATCTGCCAGAACACTGGCAAATTCTTCAGTAGTTTGTCAGGGATCAGCTCTTTGCTGCTTAAAAAAGTATGTAAATATATATGCTGTTACCCATTTTCAGGTAGGTTGGGGTACATTAAGATCTAAATGAGCTAGATTCAACTCAGGAAGGACTAAAGGGCTGGGTGTATCTTTAGCATGTATGCTGCAACTATTTACCTATAACGAGTTTTATATCCAGGTAGATGCATTATTAAACAGGGGGCACACACCAGCATTTGTACCAAGGTACACCACTCAGACGCACATGAGAAACAACATGGTGCACACAAGGTTTTTTTCCACTAGCATGTGAGATCGGCACAGGCAGGAGGTGTTTGAAGTTTGTATCGATGTGTTGGGCCTACCACACCTCCTTGCCACTGGTTTGCTAGCTGGGAAAAAAACCCATAATACATATTTGTTATCTCAGTTGTTGGGTTCACGAGATGCTTCATCAGAGAGTCATACCAAATGCCACAGTATGGTTATCATCTGTGGGGGTTACTTGATGGAGATCACTTCAGAACAGAAATAGACTCTTGATCCTTCTGCATAGTGTTTCTCCTTTGTACAGAGATAACACAAAGGGAAGCAAGTCTTCATGAAGGATCTTGGTGAACTGATGAGGTTATACAGAACAGTAACAGAGACAACATATGGGTTAATGTGCCTATAATATGTTGTGAAACCCAGCAATTTACACGTGCATATTTGGGATATCCAGCATACATTCCAGAGGATACTTGTAACAGAAACCCTGTTCGCACTTTCCCTAACCTCTTCTTCCCCTGGGCTCCACCTTGCTGTTCAGTTGAAGCCTTTTTTTGTTGCATCTAGGTGCTAAAAGCAAATTAGTGATAACTGCTGGGCATGACAGCTATTGTGCAAGCTCTTGCCAATGGCTGTGCTAGTTTTCTCCTGTTCTTACCTGCAGCAGCCTTCCTGTTTTAATCATGGGCCCCTAGCAGAAATTGTCAATTAGATTGAGCCTTGTGGTTGTCTTTGAATAAATGTTCTTTATCAGATAGATTTAGTGCTTTGCTACTCTATTCCCCTGGTTTCTATGTGCAATATACCTTCCATATACACTAAAATGAAGTATCTTCCTGGGGAAAAAAATATCCAATCACACACGAGATAAAGTGGCTACTCTGCTGAACTCAAGAAAGAAATGAGAGGGCTTGATGAATGCCTTGAGGCCAAAACAATGATTCTCTTGCTGCTTTCTCTTGGAGAAAGAAAAAAAAGATGGAAAAATCTCAGTTATTTCAATTTAAACAGTAGAGAGGATTGTGTTAAAAGAGGCAGAGTCACTTCTTTTTATCGTGTCTACATTTGATCAGTGTTTCTTGAACGGTTTTGTCCCAAGCGGGCTAAGGGAAACTGGGATCTTCCGTGTAAGTGGTTACAAATTATTGGTAAACAGGGCAGGATACGTGAGGACACGGGATGGGTTGTTCCACCGACTCAGGAGAGCTCTGGGGGATGCTGGATGCAAACCAGCTCAGTTGTGCTTCAGAGGATGGTGGCATAGGCAGAAACTCGTCTTAAAAATCACAGACTATTTGCACGTAATTGTATCTGTTGTACTGGAGTGGGCTGTGAGAAGGAAAGATGATAGAGTCTGGAGTTTGGTTATGTCTAAGAAAAGTCTAGTCTGAGACGGGGAGGGACAGAACATCATTTTGCGTCAAACTTGGACATTTTGTGAGTTTCTGATTCTTTTTGTCAAAGTTTCTTAGTTATCTTCTATAGCGGAATCAACTGTGTGTGTAAGATGCTCATATACTGGGGCAAGTGAATGAGGAAAAACATCCTGCTTGAAGGGAGCGTGCTGAGTACAAACAGGGCATTGAGACGAGTCCAGGATCCCCCAGCACTCCACGGTGCTGGGCTGGGATATGGTCATATAAGCCATAAGAGACACAAGAAGGATTGCCATTATCTAGCTAAGGGGTCGAGTCTGGAGGTGAGGCGACTGACTGGACAGTGTGACTGAAATGTTCACAAGAATGGTTTTGGGTTTGGTTTTGTCATCCTTTTGTTGCTCTTTATTATTTTTCTTTCTTCATTCCACCAAAACAGTAAAAAAAGAAGAAAGGAAAAAAAGTGCAATAAACCAACAAAAACCATGGGAAGAAGTTTTATCTAGCACATAGTTCAGCAGTTGTCCGGACTGGCCCTGAATGCACACACCTGTGAGATGCCAACTGAAAACACGACTTGGGGGGTTAGAGGTGGACAACAGGATTTGTTGTGCTTGGCATGCTCCAACATGCGCTCTCTGTGAGAATGTACGGCTGGAGGAGGCAAAAGGAAAAGGGATTATTTGTTACCCTGTTATGAATGGGTATAATTAGGTGCCTTGCCACAGGTGATGCAGAAATCCTCTGTCAGAAATGGAAGTGGTAGGCCAGGTCTGGTGGAGAAAAGCCTGCTGCAGTGAACAGAGTTACTCTTCCTCGTCTGACTGCTGCTTTCCAGCTAATCCCTCTACTCCAGGGCCATGAGGTTTTGGGTTTACCTCTAATAACATAATGACTGAGAAAAAGGTGCTTGGGCAAAAGGCATTAGAACCTCGAAGCTTCCAACCATGGGCAGTATGTGCAATAAATGCCTCGCAGTGGCAATCACTTCAGAGGTCCATCTTAGGCTCTGTGTGTGTTTTAGTGTTTTTACTGTAAATCAGATAATTTTTTAACTTCGTCAGAATGGAAAAGCCTCCTGTGCGGTGCAAACCCCAGCAGTTCTGCACTGAGTAAAATGGAGGCAGCACTCGCCTGTGCTTCCCCTGCAATTACAAAGCAACTCTGGTGTTTTCTTTGAATTTCCGTTGTCGTTATGAAGCACAACAGGCTGACGGCTTGGTATTAAAAGCAATTGTGTTTCCATTCATGCAGATGCCAGCCTCTTTAGGTGAATTTACTAAGTCCCTAGACGTACATTTTTATATTATTGCTGTCTCTGGGCCGTGCTGAGCATTTTAATTCTCTGAAAAGAACCTGTTTTCCTTTTATCTCTTCATTAGCTCTTTCATCATAGAACGTGAATTTAAATATATATATATATCTATCTTAAAAGTTGTATGTAATAAAGATGTTTTTATCATTCCAATTTGTTGAGCTGTGCTCTTAAAGTTGCATTGCACTCACAGCTGTAAAATGGCACAATTATTTTTGTGTTGTATTGCTTTGTACCCTGAGGTTCCATTTAAAGCAAAGCAGAGAGATGTGTTTATAGGCAGTATTGAAAGCGATGTATATGGATCTTGATGTCAAGCATATTTTATTGAAGTAAGATTAGATGACAAGTTCTGCACTGCTGAAGTGAAATCAGAATGAGATTTTGTGCCAAGCTGCACATTGTTAAATCAAAATTAAAGTAATACCCAGCTGTGTTGTTACTTTTGTGCCTTTTTGGTGGCGTCTTATAAAGATGAACTTTACAGCCAGTTAAGAGTATTTCTAAGTAAGTATTCTGAGCCTTTTTAGGGCATGTTAGTAAATTGCAGTATATGTTCATGTTATCCCAGCCAGGTCTTTGGGTTGGGGGGAATTTCTGTAGGTATATCAGATATCTGAAGATCTCAGTTTCCAGCTATATATCGTGCATGTATGCTTGGATTAAATCCTTGCAAGTAAAACTAAGTTCCTTTCTACATAAAATTACTCCATTAAGTACATCTCAGGTAAAAAGCCCTTTTTATTTGAGCTCTTCATCTGTTTTGGTAATGCTCTGAAAACAGGCTGTCAAGGTGTGTGGTTTGTTGGGTTTGGTTTCTTTTTATTGAAAGGAATAGGCTTAAATTCAATCAGTTTTAAAGTCAAATGCCTGAGATTGGATCTAGTTAATGTCTGCGGTACAGGAAGGAAAAAGAAAATTAGCAAAATTGTGGATTTTCTTTCTGTGTACAATTTTTGCATTGTGCTGGGAGGGGATCCCATAGGAAACATAGTTTTGCTTTCAAATTTGCATTTTGAATCATAGAGGGGATCCATTCCTGATTAATAGAGGGGGCTCCCAAGTTACAGGCTTAATTAGACTGTGCTTCAGGATGTAAAGGAATCGCGTCTTAACGGATAGTCAAAATCTCTTGCTTTAGTGTTTTATGATGAACTGCTCTGCAGGACCACCTTGTAGTTTGCACAGGCACTAAAATTTCTATGGCGGTACAGTGTTAGTGTCTGAAAAATATAGTTACTTGAAGGCTTTTGAAGCTCTGAAGTAGTATGACTCAAACTTCTTAGTGTACTATTGCAAGAATCTTAGTATGTAAGGGAACACCAGGTTCCTATTTTAACTGCCAGCTCTGCATGTTCAGCCTGGGCTCTGAATGTCAAGCTGGATTTTTTTTTAATCATCACTGGTGTTATTACATTTCTCACCTCTCCCTCCCATGAGACCGTAATCTGAGCAATATATGATTTAATAAATATAGATGATTTAAAATCCCAGCTGCCTTTACTCCATCCAGTCTTGGTTTAGCCGCTGCCTGGTATGTGGCACATAGCATCTTCACCCTTTTTTGTTTTGGCTGTTTCTTTTCCAGGTTTTTGTTTCTTTTCCATTGAAATTGGGAAGGATGGCGACCTTCCTGCAATCTGTTTGCAGCATTCAACACAATCAGATGCGGTTCCCATTTTAGGCCTGTAGATGTAGGAATCCCAAACATATTCTTACTTGCTATTATTATTTCTTTAATATGTGGAGTTTTATAGCTCAGTCTTAGACTCCCTTCACCCACAAGGGTGAATAACATGGAGCTACTGTGCAAAATACACTTCTTCATTCTGGTAGGCTTTCTCATTCCACAACTTACGTTCTAATCATTGAGCGATGATTCTATGTAATAACATTATTACATAGAGATAATCATATATAACATTCTATATAGTAGTAAGAGCTGTGTTACAGCATTACAATTATTGCCTGTGCAATAAAGCGCTGTTCATTTGGGTGTTGGTGGTTCTGTTTTTGGGTGGGTTTATTTGTTTAGTGTTAGCAAAATCTCTCTACATATTAAATCCTTTCTGTACGACTACTACTAGGTGAGGACTTGTAGTCTTTAAAAACTAGCTTGTTGAAAATGCATTTATCCAGGGGGAGGAAGGAAGAAAAGTAGCTTTAATTTAGTTTTCTATTTCCAGTCATTTGGGTGGCACAGTAAAAGGTCTTTTGCCAAGCTCAGCGGAGGAAGATAGTAAATGACTTATTGTTGTTTTAAATTTTTTGGCTGTTACAACTTGAGCGTGGTAGGCACACAGATTTTTGGTTAATTTTTGGAATTTTTCCTTTTGTTTCAGTTTTCATGGAAAAAATTGATATGTTTAGAAACTGAGGGATTTACTACCTAGCAAAAAAAAAAAAAACACACCGAAAAACAACAGCTGAATGTGTTATCAACCCCACAGCTGTCTTGTCCATTCTAAAGGAGCCCATACTGCTTGGGCTTGAAGAATGGATCAATAGAAAAGACTGATATGATATATTTGGAGGGAAACTTTGCAGTCATGTTTGTGCAAGTGTGCATGAACTGGCAGAACTGGGGAATCCATAGCAGTGAACCCTCTCTGTCTAAATGGCACTGCTGTTGCGTTGTTCACTGTTAATAAAAGCATACTGGGGGAAGCTACTGTCCTACAAATAATGAATGTTAGTAAATGGCAGTGAGAATGCACAGGGTGCTCTCTGAGATCCAACTACCAGCATTAGCAGAGTTGTCTGTCACCCGCTGCAGGTAATACACAGAAAGGGATGTCGTGAGGGAAACGATGTTATCCATATTTGGTTGCTTTTCTTCTGATGTTGGTATGAAAGCAAATTGGCTCCATCAGATCTGGGTGCTTTTGGCTCCTCACTTGTTTATCGGTGCCAGATGACTTCTACCCTTCACACACAGTGCCATTCTCAGTCAAGCATGTGAGTGCAATACATGTCAGCAGTTGCCCTGCCTGTGTATTTTTCTATTTATCCTTGGGACATGCCGGGTGAAAGACTTTGAGCCCCTGCTGTAATGCAGCATGTCAACTTGGCAGCCTTGTTTGTACAGCCGCTCGGCCTCTCCCTTTTCTCACCCATTCACATGCTCTGTTTTGGAACATGTGTCAACAAGTGTGACCAGGTGTAAAGAGGCATGCAGCACAGAAGTGACATAGCTGTCACATAGGATGGATATCCTGCAGTCGAGATGGCACCTCCTGTGGTACTGCTCTGGCTGCCCATGCACAGCCCATTGGCACCCATGCCCCTGTGAGAAGTGCTTCACCAGCAAGGAGGTATTGTTTATGTCTTGGTAAATGGCTGTGTTTTGACCTTGGTGTTGCTGTGCCACCGCTGTGATTCCCTTACTTTGCCCTCTTTTCTGTGGGCATGCACCATTGTTCATCCCACTCACATTCCAGAGTGGATTGGAAGTCATCCAGCTGGAGGTGACTTGATTGCAGTTGTCAGTGTCAAAATCTGCAGACAACAAGACATTGCTGCTTTATTGGTTGTTGCCAGGAAATCATCCTGGTGGAACAAACCATGAAAGTAATATAATGGGAATGTTATATTACAGATAGCTCAGAGGGCTCTACTGACGGCAGGTCCTGGTTATAAAGAAACTTCACAAAACGCTGTGCAGAGTTAACTGCAGCAAATACTGTATGTTGTGTTGGCCATCACAGAAGATGAGGAAGCATTACAAGTGCAAAACATTGGTGGAAGAAATTATCAGAGATGCTTGAAAAGATGATTTGGTCAGTAGGAGTTGTGAAGCGTTGGTTTCAAACCATTAATTATCCAACAGTAATGTTTTGGAAGCTAGTTCACAGTTATATTTTGGTGTTTGGAGAGATTGCTAGCAACAGGTATTTTAATTCAACCATCTTCCTCTGTGTCTAGCACAAACCATACCAGCTGGAGGGGTTTAATGATGAGAGGTTTCACAGGCTGATGGATCTAAGACAATTTCCCAGAGGCTGGATGGTGAGACCCCGGATTGGATGTAATGCCATTGTGAAATACGTGATGTCTCGGTCCTGTCCCAGAGGTTGATAATCACAAAAAAGGCTTCCCTATCTCAGAAAAGAGACCAAGATGGGTTACTCAAAGTCAGGGCTTTTAGCTGCCTGTCAGGCATTGACATTTCTCTGCTGCCTGCTCATGAAGTGCAGCAGACTTCATGACTCCATCATACGGACTCCATCAGTAACTTCCAGCTGTAGAGCTGTCAGTCTTTCACTAGCTCAAATTAAACTTTCAAATAAAGCCATGGCTTCTCCATAGCTATGCAGGCTATTTTTGATGGCTTCTACAATAGCAGAGAAGTAGGCAGGTGTCTGTGCTTGTTTTCAGTGGTTGAGACAAAGCTTTGTGAGTGAAATGGAGGAAGGAAATGAAGAAAGATCATAACAGGGTCACATTTTGCTGGGCTTGCCTGTCCCCCTTCAGAAGTTACCTCCCCTCCACCAAACACAATTCTTTTTGACTTCCATGAAGTTATAAGTGATTAAGGATAGGAATCTAGAAATCCCAGACTGAGAGCTAAAAGAGTTCAGATCAAACAGGGCGTGATGACAAAAATGTAGGCAAAGGACATGGAGCAAAATTCCAACTGTAACTGCGGCTCTGCTGTATCAAGCAGTTATTCAGAGAGTGAACAATTGAAAAGCTATTCACATCACTTCACATTTGCTTAGCCTTGTGGCTAACATAGCATTTTGGTCATTGTTCAATGGTAACCAAAAGCTGTGAATAGTCTCTACTACTTGGGAAAGAGTTTAAAAATATGACTAAATGAATAGCTCTTTCTTGGATGCCTCTTATTGCCCTAAATTAGACATGGAAGTGTTAGGTGAACACGACCTGTTCTCTGCAAGTGCCTTGGTCTGTCTATAGGATATGTGAAAAGCCAGAGAGAATTAATTAGGATGTATCTAATTTTGGACAGTGAAAGCTGAGTAAAGCAGATTGAAGCGTGACAAATAAAGGTACAAGGAGACATCTCGACAGGAGTCTGTGTCTGCTCGCTTTGGAGATTTTTTTCCCCCAACGTGAATACGGTTCTTCTATTTCTGACTTTGGATGAAACTGAAAGAAAGGCTCCTTTTGCAGTGCCTATCTGAAGGCTGAAGAAGAACTAAATCAAGCTCATTTACTCTAAAGAAAGCATGTGGTTCAAATATTGGCTTTGAGCTTGTTGGCTTCTTCTGTAGAAGCTATTAGCCCTTTGCTAGGTCTGATCTGGGGCTTCCAAAATCTGAAGGGTTTTCTCTTTCTTTTGATTGCTGGCAGCAATTGCTTTTAACTGTTATGTTTGAAAACCAAATAACAACCCACAGCAACTAAAACTGACACTGATGTCTAAAGTCTGTACTATGATGAGGTTACGCATTATATCTTTGTGAAGCAGTACAGGGGAAACCAGCTACACAGGAAAGACCATCTTTAGCCACTGAGACTTGTGAGGGTGTTAGGATAAAACTATGATAAAACTAATATTAAAACTAATATTAGTATTAATCAGTGCCAGTGCTATTGTTTGGTTTTAGCGTTTCACTTGATGCAGAAAAGCACAGACAATAGAAGAAACCTGTTCCTGACAAAAAAAATCTCTCGAATACTCTAGTCAAAAACCACCAAGCCTGTTTGCCCAAATTCTTGACATGCAGCATAATTTAATTGTGATTTTTTTTAAATTAATTGTCATATTTCTGCTGAGCAAAAGTCAGGCAATGCCATGTAACTCCTCTTTGTGTAACTGCCAAGGGGTCCTTCTGTTTGTGTCAATGTGTAGCCTGAGACAGTGATGAACAATGGGAGAGAAGCGATGTCTCAGACTTTCCTTTTAGTTTCCAGCTTTCGTGACTGCTCCAGAACAAACATCAAAATCAGTAACCAAACAGGGTTGCTGATTTGCTTGGTTTTAAATTGTATTCAGCTCCTTACATTGTAAGGGCCAGACCTTAATTACTTATCTGCCTGTTAAAGAGACAAAGATACATGGTTAATAAATAGATAAAATGAGGTGAAGACATAAAACTTGGAGCCCATAGGAATCAGGGGTCACGTCCCAGGTTGGCAATAGGCTTCTCGTGTGAACCTGGGCAAATTGTTAACAGGAGGCCTTTGTTCAGTATTAGAAAACCAGGATGATTCCAATTAAAGTATTATAAAGATATAACTCATTACAACTTGCATGGGGCTTGGGCATTGAAAGATGGAAGCACTTTCATGATGTGGTCTTAACTTCATGGCTAGAGTAGACTCGATCAAAATCCAGTTTGTCCTCCAAGATATTACTGAGTCCGGTTCTCTGTGTGCTTTAAGACTAAGAACAAAAAAGGTGTAGGTTCACTTTGGGTTATTTTTTTTCCATGGTTATGCCAGTTCTACTGACAAGGTAGCAGCAGCAAAAAGCTTCTGGAAATGAGGGATATTGTACTTAGATTGAGTGAAACAGTGCATCATGCCAGCTAAATTTGTACAAATAACTAACGCGATTATGGTTTTATATTAAAACCAGTAATTCACAGTCACAAAAATCCATTCCCTGAAGACAGCCTGATAGAAAAGGGTCTGATTTGGCGGCTGAGTGTTTGCAAAACATTTCTTAAAATTAGATATTTATTTTGTGGTGCTTGCTTTGTTTGGTTGGGTTTTGCTTAAGGGTACTTATGAAAAAAATAGAAATATAAATTCTTCAATTCTCCAATTTCTTGTGTAAATAGAAAGACTTGGAAATGTGTAGACTCAGAAAACCCAGACTCGGAAAACCAAGACAGACCTATCTACCACTGTGCTGGGCTTTGTACAAAAGCAGCTAAATTCAGTCCATATTACAATTTAATTAAAATAAACTGCAGTGAGTATAAGAAAATCATTAAAAAGCAAAAGGCGAGAATCTTTGGAGCTTAATCGTATTTGTCACTTAGAAGCACTATCAGCACAAGTAGGAGGTTTCATATCTTTAGGATGAGTAAATATATGTAGGTTAGGAAGCTGCTAACATCGTCCAATTAAGAAGTGATAGCTCCTATATCAGAAATGGTATTTCAGGAAGGATTTTTGTACCTGGAAGGTGTTTCCTAGGAATGTGAGCTGGGTATAGAAAGAGTCTGGTTAACCTATTACAGGGAGTTATGCCCCTTCCTGGAGGACTAATTCGAAGCAGATACTCAATTTTGAAGAAGCAAGATACTGTAGAACCTATACGTGAAGTACACAAGTGAGTGACGAATGCCACTGCTAACAGAGCAGGGACTGTCTATGATGATGCCTTAAAATGAAAGTGAAGGCTAGAGTTGGGCTTGAGTCATTAGGCAGCATGGGAGTTTGAGTATTAAATATTCCCTGTCCTTTCCTGAATTTAAGCATTCACAGCTCAGTTGTGAAAATCCACTGACTCAGAATATTGTGAATTAGTTACAGAATCATAGAATGGTTTGAGTTGGAAAGGAGCTTAACATCATCCAGTTCCAACCCCTATGCCTCACACTAGACCATGTCGACCAACGGATGAGCACTGAACACTACCAGTGGTGGAACATTTACCATTTCTTTGGGCAACCTGTTCCCTCACAGTAAAGAACTCTCTTATATCTAACGTGAACTTCCCCTGTTTATGTTTTAACCCATCACCCCTTGTCCTGTCACTACAGTCCCTAATGAAGAGCCCCTCCCCAGCATCCCTATAGCCCCCCTTCAGATACTGGAAGGCTACTATTAGGTCTCCACGCAGCCTTCTCTTCTCCAGGCTGAACAGCCCCAACTTCCTCAGCCTGTCTTCATACGGGAGGTGCTCCAGTCCCTGATCATCCTCATGGCCTCCTCTGGACTTGTTCCAGCAGTTCCATGTCCTTTTTATGTTGAGGACACCAGAACTGCACACAATGCTCCAGGTGAGGTCTCACAAGAGCAGAGTAGAGGGGCAGGATCACCTCCTTCGACCTGCTGGTCACGCTCCTTTTGATGCAGCCCAGGATACGGTTGGTTTCTGGGCTCAAGCGCACACTGAAGCTGGCTCGTGTTGTTTCTCGTTGACCAGCACCCCCAGGTCCTTCTCTGCAGGGCTGCTCTGAATCTGTTCTGCACCCAGCCTGTAGCTGTGCCGATTGTGTTTTAAAAAAACGTGTTGTTTGTGTATTAAGGTTCCTTTAGTACAAAATCTGCCTCTTGGTGGAGGTGGGGTAGGGGGGAGGGTGTTAAAAAGGAGACTACTTCCATGCAGCATTAATAGTGAATCCCTTTTTGCTTTTTATCTGCAGCTTATTTCTGTTCAGATAGAGATTCATAGTTCTATTTGAGAGAAGAAATTTAAATTCTTTATTAGATTGTTTTGGTTTTGGTTTTACTTTTTAGGTTTACTTTCATCTATGTTGGTATATTGGAACAGCAAAGTTAGAATTATTTAAGTTGCTTGCAGACAGACATCAGCAGGCTTGGAGCCTTTGTTTATCAGGGCTGTCCTGTGCAGCTGCATTTATAACATCTATTATGAACAGGCCACATGGCAAATAGTTTAAAATGTGTCGCATTTTAAGAGGCTGCTTCTCTTTTGTCCTCTGTTCAAAATGGAATTGTAGTGGCAGGTCCCAAATGATCTAAAGGCAAGTGTTGTTTTATTCTTTTTCTCCAAACTTGTCTGTCTTGGACTTGCTGTAAACACGCATTTTCAGTTCCGTGACAAGTCTTAGAAACTCAAAGTAGCAAGCCCATCCTAGACAAAAACATTATTGCAG
The DNA here is from genome assembly GCF_037157495.1 of Lathamus discolor. Classification (NCBI taxonomy): domain Eukaryota; kingdom Metazoa; phylum Chordata; class Aves; order Psittaciformes; family Psittacidae; genus Lathamus; species Lathamus discolor. The sequence goes on from NC_088884.1 coordinate 2,357,585, forward strand.
TTATCTATTCAAAAGAGAAGCTGAAGTGGAATCTGAGACAATCTCGGACCCTGAAACCTAATTTTAGTCATTTAGGGAGTGGAGAGGGATGCACAGATCTATTTACTCCAACATTAGACCAGCCAAAAAAGGCACATGTCATTTGAGACTTGAGCCTGTGGAAAAAGTTTGGAATTAAATGTAGGAGGAAACCGCTTGCTTCATCATCATCTTCCCGCGTCTTCACTGTAGAAGAGAAGTCAGATAAATTAAATTTTCATTAGATCTTTCATGTGTGCAGCTCCTTGTGTGAAGTAGAAAACGATTTCCTCCGTGTTTGGAGAAGCCATGATAGCCTGCCAGTGGCTAGTTTAACCTGTAAATCCACCGGGCTCTTACCAAGCTCTATGAATCCACGAAGATAAAGTGATCTTATTTCAAAGACAGTAAGTTCAAATCTAGTGCCTGCACAGTCTTTTGTCTTCCATGTACAATCTGTTGCTGTTTTCAGCACTTGTTTCCATTATAGTACGCAAGTAGTCTGAATTGAGAATTATATCCCACTACAGAGGACCTTGCCTGAGTAGCAGGAATATCTTACTAGATAAAAAAATATTTTTGTCAGTGTAAGAAGTTGTTTAAACTCTTTCACTTATCATCTACCAAAGGAGCAGTGATGGTGATACCTGTTTTTAAATAATGCTTTCACTAACCATCGTGTGAGTTTTATAGTTTTTCCAAATAAAGCCCTTCAAAGGCTTTAGATGCTTTAACTTTGTTACAGTTCTGGGGGAGGCAAAAGGGAAGAAGTGTGTGTTTTACACTGAAGTGTTGACCACATCTTTCAGCTTTGCCTGCCTCTGTGATTATGTGCATAGCGTATCATGTAAAACCTCAGGTTTACTATTCCAGATCTACAAAGTTGGAATTTTATCTCTGTGGGTTGTTCCAAGAAGTTGTTTTAACCAGGGAATGTTGCTACAGACTCTAACAGCTGGAGTTGGGGAAAGTTGCTATCAATTGGTCATGATGGGAGCTGCTAAGGGAGTCTTAATTGCAATTAAATTTGAGGTGCTGCACTGGGATGGTCATTAAAATTGGTGTTCCGTAGTCAAAGCAAATGCTGATCAGAAAGCTTTTTCTGCTGATGGGAGTAGGGAGGTTTGTATCATCTATCCCCATTATATCACTAATGGGGTAGTGCACATTTTCCAAAGGAAAGGAAAATTTATACTTGTAATATCAAAGCCTTGAAGCACTGCTTCAAATTCTGAAAAGCACCTTGATGTCATTAATAGACCTAGGAAAACAAAGCACATGAGAACTTAGGTATGTAAAGGTGTGGTGCTGCAAAAGAGGTGATGCTTCCTGTGTGGTCAGCAAGAGCAGAGGACCGATCCCACCCTGGAAATTCCCAAAAGCTTTTCTCAACCAATAGACTAATAGTTCTTTTGCCAGTGATAATTTTCCCTGCATGGCAAATAAACCTTCCAAGAAACGTAAACGGAGAAGCGCGAGCCCTCCGCATGACTTCATCTGGCGATGAGAAAATGTTATTATCTGGAAGTGAAAAAATTGAACTTTGGGAACTTTGTTTAACAATCATTTCTCTTCCTGATTGAAATAAATGAGCCCAAAGATTTAGCCCCATGTTCACTCTTCAGAGAAAGGGCTTTTGCATTGATTTCTTTCAATGAGCATAATTTTTTATTTTGATGTGCAATTAGGGCAAATTCAGCTTATTTTTTTCCAGCTCTTACTTTCACACAATGCCCCTTAATTAAACGCACTACACAGAGATGGCAGGTGACTTGACATGCAGGGCTGAGACTCTGCTGTGATCAGAATTAGAGCCACAGTTCATACCAACCCACGGCACTTTTAGGAACATAGAGCAGCAAAACTGGAGGTAAGAAAGCCAAAACACATAATGGTTAATTAACTACAGGCTAGACAGTGAAAGCCAAGCACGGGCAAGCTCTCAGCTGTGTCATAGAATCATAGAATCATAGAATAGTTAGGGTTGGAAAGGACCTCAAGATCATCCAGTTCCAACCCCCCTGCCATGGACAGGGACACCTCACACTAAACCATCCCACACAAGGCTTCATCCAACCTGGCCTTGAACACCGCCAGCGATGGAGCACTCACAACCTCCCTGGGCAACTGATTCCAGTGTCTCACCACCCTAACAGGAAAGAATTTCCTCCTTAGATCCAATTTAAACTTCCCCTGTTTCAGTTTTAACCCGTTACCCCTTGTCCTGTCACTACAGTGCTTGTCCTGTCACTACAGTGTATGCTTGAGCTGGTGTGTATAGCATCATGTTGACTTGCTAGTGGTCGCATATAGCAGAGGATACATCTCATTATCAAAATCCAAAGCCAGGTCTGAACCCCTAATTTGCTTGCAGCTTGCAGTTCAACAGCAACCCCCAGTAAGAAAATGGAGTCCCTGCATGTCAGTGAGGGCTGCACTAATTGCGTTTAATGTGATCCGGTTCCCTGCTCTGAATCCTGGGCTGAATCACAGAATCACAGAATCACAGAATCACAGAATCACAGAATCCCAAGGGTTGGAAGGGACCTAAAAAGATCATCTAGTCCAACCCCCCTGCAAGAGCAGGGTAACCTACAGTACATCACACAGGAACTTGTCCAGGCGGGCCTTGAATATCTCCAGTGTAGGAGACTCCACAACCCCCCTGGGCAGCCTGTTCCAGTGCTCTGTCACTCTTACAGTAAAGAAGTTCTTCCTGATGTTAACGTGGAACTTCCTATGTTCCAGTTTACACCCATTGCCCCTTGTCCTATCACTGGATATCACTGAAAAAACCCTAGCTCCATCATCCTGACACCTACCCTTTACATATTTGTAAACATTGATGAGGTCACCCCTCAGTCTCCTCTTTTGCAAGCTAAAGAGACCCAGCTCCCTCAGCCTCTCCTCATAAGGGAGATGTTCCACTCCCTTAATCATCTTTGTGGCTCTGCGCTGGACTCCTTCAAGCAATTCCCTGTCCTTCTTGAACAGAGGGGCCCAGAACTGGACGCAATATTCCAGATGCGGCCTCACCAAGGCTGAGTAGAGGGGGAGGAGAACCTCTCTTGACCTACTAACCACTCCCTTTCTAATGCACCCTAAGATGCCATTTGCCTTCTTGGCCACAAGAGCACATTGCTGGCTCATGGTCATCCTCCTATCCACCAGGACCCCCAGGTCCCTTTCCCCTTCACTACTTTCCAGCAGGTCAACCCCCAACCTGTACTGGTACATGGGGTTGTTCTTCCCCAGATGCAAGACTTTACACTTGCCCTTGTTAAATTTCATCAAGTTTCTCCCCGCCCAACTCTCCAGCCTGTCCAGGTCTCGCTGAATGGCAGCACAGTCCTCTGGTGTGTCAGCCACTCCTCCCAGTTTTGTGTCATCAGCAAACTTGCTGAGGGTGCACTCAGTTCCCTCATCCAGGTCATTGATGAAAATATTAAACAGCACCGGTCCCAGCACCGACCCCTGAGGAACTCCACTAGTCACAGACCTCCAGCTAGATTCTGCGCCATTGACCACAACTCTCTGCCTTCTTCCTTTCAACCAGTTCTCGATCCACCTCACTACTTGATCGTCAAGCCCACACTTCCTCAGCTTATCTATGAGGATGCTGTGGGAGACAGTATCAAATGCCTTACTGAAATCAAGAAAAACCACATCTACCGCTCTACCATCATCCCTCCACCTAGTCACTTCCTCATAGAAGGCTATAAGGTTGGTCATACATGACTTCCCCCTCATAAAACCATGTTGGCTGTTCTTAATGACCCCCTCATCCTTGATATGCCTAGTGATGGAGTCAAGAATAAGTTGTTCCATCATCTTTCCAGGGATGGAGGTAAGGCTGACCGGTCTATAATTACCCGGGTCCTCCTTCTTGCCCTTCTTATAGATTGGTGTGACCTTTGCCATCCGCCAATCCTCAGGCACCTCGCCCATTTCCCACGACTTACCAAAGATGATGGAAAGTGGCCTAGCAATGACCTCCGCCAGCTCCCTCAGCACCCGTGGGTGCATTCCATCCGGACCCATCGATTTACAGATGTCCAGTTTGCATAGCTGATCCCTAACCCAATCCTCATCTACCAAAGCAAACTCCTCCTTTGTCCTGACTCCTTCTGGGGCTATAGAAATCCGGGGCCCTCGGGGAGAGTCTGCAGGAGTAAAGACAGAGGCAAAGAAGGCATTCAGCACCTCTGCCTTCTTTATATCCTCTGTCTCCAGGGTACCCACTTCGTTCAGCAGTGGGCCTATATTGCCTCTTGTTTTAGTTTTATTTGCTATGTATTTGAAGAAGCCCTTTCTATTGTCTTTAACCCGACTAGCAAGCCAGTGGGGACCTTCAGCTCCTCCTGGGGCTTTGGGCATTCGCAGTTTCCATTGCCTTGATACACAGTTCCTGCATCCTGTACCTGTGTGCTAATTCTCCAAAGCACTGTGCAAATCCCTGTGTGGCCAGTTCCAGCTGGCTGCTGCAGGGGCGCATTGATTCGAATGCGTACATGTAAATGCTGACCTGCCTGCACCATGTTATAGCATAGCTTTGCTTGGAATCTTGCATGCAAACTGTGTCTCGAAGTGCCTTCCAATGACAAATACTCTTCTAGAGTGAAGCAGATGTGATAGAATAAGGAAAATACAAGGAAATAACTGGGGGTTTTCTACTGTGTTATTAGGAAGATGGAAAATTAAGAAAGCAAGAAAATCCAAGGAGGCTTGTCCAGGTGGCTGAAGGACTATTTAAAATTGCTTTCCTGCCAAATTCTTTCACACCATCAAATTCCTGACCCGATCAGGATTTCAATTGCTTTCTTATACATACGCCAATGCTTTTTGACACTTGAAACTATGAATATACTCAACTTAAAAAAGAGATCAGTGTTAGGCAAAGGGAGGTAACCTGAGCCCCTGAAAATGGGCTTTTAAGGATAAAAGTGGAAAAACGTCATATTGTGAGATCAGTTGGTATTCCAGCAATAACCTGTTTTCAGATCCTACATGTTTTGCTGAATATATGACAAGGATAGCTATGGCACAGGGACTTGAGGAGCCTTGGAGAAAAACATAGTTAGAAATACTTTGGGCTTTGCAGGACTTTTTCTCACTTTCTATTTTTATTTTTTTTTTAACTTTTTAATATATCCTGACTGCCACAGTCCATATTTTCTTTGTTCCAAACTATACCATAGCTGTCTACAAACTGCTGTAAAGTGCAGTTACCTGTTATTGCCCTGTAAATAATTGAATAACCTCTTCCAGGCAACATGGTCAAGATGCAGATTTAATTTACTTACAGGCTAGGAGTAAAGATGGTTGAATCCATTCGGTTCACTGTCTGTGTCTGGAGGTGTTGCGTTAGGGGTACATAAATAGTTTACTGAACCTGTCAAACTCTCTGCCAGGAATGAGCATGCCCTCTGGTCTGCTACATGTGCTTATACGAAACATTTCCCCTTCAGTCCTCAAGCAGTAGGGAGTAATATATTTTCCAATACTTTTGTGGAAGTAGGTAAAAGCCATAATGAATCCTACACGTAGTAACAGAAATGGACAGAGAATTTGGATTTCTGGTTTTGGCGGGTTTTTTTTGGTAGGATTTTGTTTTATTTTTGAAGGGAACCATGGTATGACATATTTTTGACTCTCTGCTCTTATGAAATGCTATAACCTAATTAGAAAGGTGATGTGTAATTGTTCCTGCCGAAATTTTGACACTAATAGACAATAGGGCTGAAATGTTCCCCGATGTGATATTCAGGCTTTGAAATGAAACACAGGAAAATCAAAACTCAAATTAGTCCCCATAAACATGAAATCAGATGCATGTGGCCTGCAGCTTGCTGTGGTGATGGCTCTTTGAGCTGTGGTGCTGGGGACCAGCCGGTCACCTTCTACCAGTCACCCTTTTGGAAGTGCTGAAGGGGCTGCATCCCCACATTGCTGAGGCATAGGTTTGCCACATATCAAATGAGGATGTCACATTAAAACTGCTTTTTGGAGAAGTACCATGAAATCCACAGATTGGAAGAGACCTTTAAGATCATCAAGTCCAACTGTTCCCCCAGAACTGCCAAGTCCACCACTAACCCGTGTCCCGAAGGACCTCGTCTACACAGTTTTGGAACACTTCCAGGATAAGGAGCATGATTAAACCAAGAGAATACCTTGCGTTTTACTTAAAGCCAAGATCCAAAGTCAGTAATATCTCTTGACTAGTTGCCTGAGCCTTTCAGAATCTTTCATGTCTGATTTTCAAAGTTTTTATATCATAGATATATCATATATTGCTTAAAGGAAAATGTTTTGATTCTGATCTACAGTCATTAGATAATATTTTAATTGATATAATTTCCTCCTCAGGTTTGTATGTTTTGAATTCTTTAGCCTCTGTTATATTTTTTAAAGTAATTTTTAAAAGATTAAGAGAAAAATATTTTGTAAGGGATGAGAGATGTCGGAAGGAAAAGAGAGAAATATCCTGTTTATGAGGGGAGTCTTAAATGAGGTATCATCTGCAGATGTCCCATCATCCAAATTGCTTTTCCAGGATAAATATTAAAGCCTGCATGCCACTATTTCTCCATTAACACTACCCCTTTGGAACTGGAGGTGCTAAAAATCATTTTGACAGCATGACTTTTCTGATTGCTGCCATTAAAAAAGATAATAGAAACAAGAACACGCCGTTCAGCTGTCAGTCTCCACAATGTGAATGCTTTAAGTCCTGATCACATATAATCAGTATATTCCTCTTTATTTTGGTAGGATGGTGGGTGTCTAACATGCTGAAACACACACGCGTGCTTGCAATGTCCTGGCGATATTCCAGGATGGATAATGATTTCCCTATCTCAGTTCCCTTACAGTTTGAATTAGCTACAGTGTTTTTCTACTCTTGCTGTTGTAAACTCTTTTTATATCGCATGGCTGTGCACTGTTAAACAGCTGTTACCATCCTCTCCAGAGGCAGATGCATTATGCGGTGCTGTTCGCAGAAATACTTTAAGTGCTTTTTAATGAAAAGAATGGAGGAAGGGAACCACTGCCCAAAATGGTGTTTTCTTGGAAATTGCCTCTCTTTTCAAGGTCACTGAAGATATTCTATTGTTTTGAATTGGGTGGTCAGTAGTCTTTCAACAGTCCCATGTGTCCCATTCGTGGTTGCCCTCCATCCAAGGATAGTACGGTGTCTTCCATTGAAGTGACCAAAAGGTGACTGTCCCCGGTGTTTAACCAGATGTGCAGCCATAACACAAATGGTTTTCCGTAACACTGACCAATAAAGACATAGCAGTACCAGACAAGACAAAGTGAAGCCAGAGTGACATCCATGGTGTCACAGAGATGATGAACCCAGTGGCAATATCTATGCCCAAAGGCTTCGCTACTGCACGACCGGGGAATTTCAGGAGTTGTTATCGCTGCAACTCTTGAGTTGAAGTCTGTTAGCTTTGAAAATAACCTTCTTGTACAGACTGATAGAAGTAAGGGCATTATATCGGTATATAATAACATGCAGCTAATATTTATAGAAGTGCTTCGTACTGCTTAACAGTTTGTTGCTTCTGTTGCAAGCTTACATAAAATCTGTGGCTGCTGTAGGGCAAAGGTATAAAACTTTCATGAGTAATATAAAATATACAAAATGTTGTTGTTAATATTTAATACAATTTGCAGCAGTCATTGAGCACAATCAATGTTTATTAATTAAGTTGTTCAGTTGCAATAGGAATTTCTTCTTTTTGGTGCGTGTGTGTCTTTGGGGAGAACTTTGCAAGCTTTTTTGACCCTTTGGAAAAAATCGGCATGTTTAACAATAGTGTTGGCAATGTCTTACGTTAGTTGTTTGCCTTTTCTTCAGCAAGTAAACACAACTCTTTTAGTGACATCTTCTATTTAAACACACTACATGATAAGGGGACTGGGTTTTGGCCAGGGTGTTTAATAAAATGTGTCGCAATTCAGGCTGTTTATAGCAGCCATATGGACGCACTGCAGAATATCTAGCATTTGGGGGTTCTTTTTTTTGTTTTAACCCAGTTTCCTACATGTTGGCAGCTGCATACAGTGCAATGCAGGGAATTTATTCAGCTGATACCTGTAAGATCGTAAAATCTCTAGTTAGCTTTGTGTGTGTCTTGCTGTACCTGTTGAATCAGCTCCAAATGGGCTGCGCCTTCGCTGCAGGCACAGACATGCCCGTGTTGGGGATGCTACCCCTGGAGCTTACAACACCGTGGGGTCCTTTCTCTGAAATCACAGGAGGGAGGTAATTCCCCAACCCAGATGTTCTTGCAGGATTGAACTGGTCAGCAAAAGGATTTTAAGTAACCCTGTCACAGCTCAGTTGTTTCTGATTCATCAAGATGATATGAAACCATGAGCTTTGAGGCCTTCATGGTCCCAAAGCGGTTGGTTGTGATGGAGAGCCACCAAGGACGAGGACCTGTTTCAGCAGCAGGTGTAATGTTTGATTCAGGCGAATCGAGGAGATTATTTCTGTCACCTGAAGTTCATGTTTAATTTCTCATTGCTGTTTCAATCTGTTGCCTTCATTCCCCCCCCCCCCCCCCCCGCCATGTTCTGTCTCTCTTAATAAACATAAGCGGATTTCTTCATACTACAAAACATATCAACAAATCTATAAAGTTTTTTGTGATTAATGGCTTAATGCCATACCCAAAATTACGCGTAGTCTGTAAACTCCATCCTTTCGTTTTAATCTGTGTGCTGTACCGGTTGAGAACCGCTTGAGTATATTTTATTTCTATTTTTCCACTAGACCATATCAAACTCTCCAACTGAGAGATCTTGGGAGCTTTTTGGCTTCTTCAGAAGTAAAAACATTTTATGAGATAGACTAGAGCAGTGCAAGAAGCAGATACGAAGTGGTTAAGTCATTAATTTATTTGTCTAATCCCTAAAGTAAACATAAAAGCCATGCTACTTTATTTAATTTGTCCTCTGGGCTGAAAATGTCTTGAGATTACCAATGATCTTACTTGTAATAACTTTTATATATATTTATATATATCTGTGCCACATTATTTTGAACTACACTGCTAGGGTTTTATTGAAATATATCAACCTTATTGCTAATATTTCACAGGCGGTTCTTCATTTTAGCAATATAGAATTCAATTTAGCAGAAATGTGATATTCCTTCTGAAATTTTAAATTCCCAGCAGATGTATAATTCAATTAAGTCCAGAAGATTAAAAAAAATTGAAGTCATTCTCTATACATACACTCTTTCTGCTCAGTTCCAAAATAATGAAAAACTACAGCTGTTCAGTTTTGGTTCATCTATCGCTTTGTACAATTTTTATGGGTTTTATGTGTAATCACATTTGCAGAGTGAATTTTTATACAGCCTGCTCCATTTTGCACAGTTATTATCTTTCCACATTAAAAACAGATTGTAAAAACTGATACACAAGCCTTGGGCCCACTCCTTAAGGAAACTAAAGCACAGTCATTAATCTTGGGGTGTGGGGGGGGGGGGTGTAGGGGAAAAAGGAGCTTGTAAAACTTAATTGTTCTGTTTCCTTGTGCTACGGGATGGTCTTTGTCTCCTCTTCTTCCTTCCATCAACATGCTTGCTTCATTTGAAACTCTTTCCAGTCTCTGTGTGGAACTAAAGGGGTCATTTATTTGTGCGTAACCAACTTGAGCAGAAATTGGACACAGGCATTAACTAAAATTGTAATTCTCCTCTGAAGGTGAAGAGGTCCTTTCGTGTAAGTGCCTGCATGCTGAGAGCCTTACCAAGCCCTTCTTAAGTTCTTGGCTCGTATTCCTACGCCAGCGCTCGAGGTCAGATTTCCATGTCAAATGTCACAACAGTGTCTGTGATCTGTGCAGATTAATTTAATTTCCTGTGCCTCGGTTTATCCGGTTTTGAATGCAGCTGCAACACAGACATGTTTCAGAGGGTGCTGCTTGCACCTAAGAAATAGCTCTGTTTGGGGTGCCTTCAACCTTGTTACTCTACAGGGATATAAGTGAGGTAAACCTTGAATATATTCATATAACTTATGCCCCAGCGTTTGCCCATTTCTTTGTCTTCTAAGGACATCGGTCTATCAAACATTACTTCTCTCTGTCTCTCCAAATTTCTGATACAGAGGGGAATGAAAATACAGAGAGAAGTAATTGTTTGCATCTTGGCATGTACTTAGAAAGACAAAGAAATTGAGGTCAAGTAGCTGGGGCATTTAAAAACCATTTACCCCATGATTCCTTTCCAACAAGAAAGCATTTGCAACTCTCCCTAGGCAGTCACTCAGAGGTAAATAGCTTAAGCAGTAGTGATCACCACTGCATCTAATCAACTACCTGATTACCTACACGCATCCAACACCGCTCGGTATTGACCTCCACAAAGAAAAAATTGATTCACTGACCTGTCACTAGATTGTTTTCCAGAAAGCATTAGGGACTCTACCCATGCTTGTTGAAGGCGTTTCTTATCTCTAAGGTGTCTTGCCATTAGCAGATAACAGCAGGCTTTTTTTCCCCCCTGTTCTCCTTCCCAGCAAAACTGGAATGTGCAGCTGTTGAAATAGGAGAAGCAGATGATTTCACTTTGATTCTGTTCTCGCTAAAGGATCTGGCTGTGGGGTGAATAAATCAGCTGAGGGAAAAATCACTGGCATAAAACTACTGTTGGCAGGAGCGTAATACTGGATGGAGCTGTGAACAGTCGCGCTAGGTGGAATGTGATGTATGTACTTGCCATAGCATGTGCAATAACACAGCTGTTCTGTCCATGGTTACTTCTTCAGCAGCTATGAAAAGGGTTTCAGATCAGACCTTACGTTCATCTGTGTAACAAATTGATAGTCCTTAATAATCAAGGAAGAAGGAAGTCTTTTTACTGTTGACCTGTGTTGTTTTTTGTGTCTTGTACATGTGGCAGCATGTTAAGATCTCAGTCATCATTTGGGTACTTCACGTTCTTCTCACTACTCCTCTTCATCTATATTTTGGTCTATGAAGTTTGCAGGGAGTTTGTGGCTTTGTAGACATCTAGCTCCCATGTTTATTAGTTTTCCAATGGGAAAAAAATGCCCATGACATTAGGAATCAAAATGTGTTAATACATACTGTAACTTTTTGCTTCCTTCTGAATCATGTCCTATAAACTATGAAAATCTTTGAGCTATAGTTAAGCAATTTTTATCTTCCTTTTGCTGTCTGCCTGCATCATAGATGCCTCCCTACATCTACTAAGCCACCAAACCTGAACACTACCCTCTTCTGATGCTGCTATTCACCTTTTTAGTATTCCTCTTTTATAGGACAGCAGCCTTTCCTTGGACTATAGGAATGAACTGTTTGACTTCATGTGAACTAGAGCTACAGGAGACATTCTAAGGCACCATAAGTGTTTTCTGTGATCTCACCTTTATGCTTCCCTGTTATACTTGTAATATGCCTGTCAGACATCTGCCATTAAATTTCTAGTTATGTGAATTCTGCAATCCTTCACTCTGGACACAGAGAACCTTTTATCCTCCTCTTTTTGCAATAGTCTTTTCTGCATTCAAAAGATACAGAAGCTGGTCTGCAGCTTTTTACCTTGAAGTTTTTACCCCCCAGTACCTGAAGGGGGCTTATAGGGATGCTGGGGACTCTTCATCAGGGACTGTAGTGACAGGACAAGGGGTAACGGGTTCAAACTTAAACAAGGGAAGTTTAGATTGGCTATAAGGCAGAAATTCTTTCCTGTGAGGGTGGTGAGGCACTGGAATGGGTTGCCCAGGGAGGCTGTGAGTGCTCCATCCCTGGCAGTGTTCAAGGCCAGGTTGGATGAAGCCTTGTGTGGGATGGTTTAGTGTGAGGTGTCCCTGCCCATGGCAGGGGGGTTGGAACTGGATGATCTTGAGGTCCTTTCCAACCCTAACTATTCTGTGATTCTATGATTCTATTCTAAGCTTCCCTCAGCCTTCTACTCTCTGGATCACTGCAACAACCCCAGCTCTTCCCCCATTTGATATTTAGCATTTGGAACTTGGACCATTCCTGTTGCTCTCCTCTGGGTTCTCTCTAGTTGTCATATAACTTTGTGGAAATTTGGTGCCTGAAACTTCAGCAGCACTGGGCAGAGTGTGTTAAGAGTTAGTTTTGTGGAACAAAAATTCCCATTTCCTACTGGACTGTGTAAATGTGGAGACAGTGATTCTGTGTTTATCCCTCCTGTGATCCAGAAGGGTCTTCTCACCCTTCCCTTCACGTCTCTGAATGCTCCCTTCAAGGCAGAATACCCTCTTCCCACTATGTCCACACCGCAGTGGTATATTAGGACTTGAATGCCTGCAGAAGGAACTCCTTCAGCCTGGCTAGTCTAAGCTCTATTGAAAACAAACAAATACCGTCCAGTTGGGTAATAATTTATCTTCCATGTTTTCTCATAGAATTTGCTGTATTGCAAAACTTTGAGTCATGTGCCTGTAGCTTATGTTTTGAAGCTGATCCTGTTGATGCAGGAAAGGCTCAAGAAGAGCATCCAGAACAGAGCTGTTGAGAGATCCTATCCATCTGGCTGACTGATGAGACAATAAAAGAAGGGTTTTCTGATTTTAATTTTTTTCTCGTATTTTTTCTCTTACCCAGTCTGTGCTCAGATATTATCTGCACATCTAGACACATCAACTTCTTCCCAAGAAACTCCATGTGAGAATTGTTCTCTTATTGCAATGAAAACTTAATTGTCCAGTAGATGGAATGGCAGTACTGAAGTACTGTATCTATACGTGAGAAGTTTTTTGACTAAATAAATAATGCTAGTCAGTAAATACTGGGTTGGTTTGGGTTTTTTTTGGTGCAAAACATGTATTTTCTTCATGCATGGGTTCCTACCTCTTAGATTATGACATGAAGCAGACATTTAAATTTGGCACTTAAATTGGTTGGAAAATAGGCTATGTGACTGGAACCAGAAAGGAGCTGGGTTTCTTGCCTTACTGGCCGTTGTCTTGCTCTTATTGCAGTGGGCATGTTTCACTGTCAGCTTATAGAGGGTTTCACAGCTAATGCCCCACAGCAACCTCTATATAATTTACAATTCATCAGGACCTTCATGTAACTTCCTTTGTAAAAACCTGATAAAAGTTTTGAAGCACTTGTGAACTCACCTTTTATCAGGCACAGGCACAAGTCTCTATTTAACCTGCCTGAGTTGCAAGTGAGCAAGAGTTTGGCTTGAGTTTTGAAGTATTTTCTTGCCAATATCCTATGATTAAACACAACTTGGTCTGAGAATGATGGACTTACTCTGACTGATTCAAGAACATAATGCCAAACTGTTAAACGACATCAACCCAATTTGTAGGAAAAATTCTCCTTTCTTTTAAAATGTTAAATCCTTTATCTCTAGCAACTGGAGAGAATAAGACAAGAAACAGTGTGCTGCTACAGGCCTGGTCCTTCTTGGTTTTGGGTGGTTTTTTACTGCTGGGTGCACATTAGGCTTTCAATTACTTTCTTATTTACATCAAGAGAGGAAGACAATGCTGATTGTACCTGCAGGTGGTCAGCCTTTAGGTAATCAAATGAAAGCAATTAATTCCTTCCATGCACAGCGATGCACTTCCTCCTAATGGAAAATAAACACTGTCACTTCCCACAATGCAATAGAACATCAAGGGAAGGATACATGGATGTAGGCCTTTTTCAGCTGCTATATTTCTTTCCTTTTTGAACTGAGGGGGGGAGCTGAGGGGTCGGAGTGGGACAGGGAGGATCTCTAAGTGGATGTTTTATTTCCCAGATGATGCCGTTTGTGGGGAAACACATCAAAAAACACAAATCTCGGATGTGAAAAACACTGGAGAAATCCATGTCCAGTAAATTCTGAGGGATGAATGTTTTAAGGGGCAGTTTGTAGTTTACTGCACGCCTAAATTCTTAAGCAAGCAGCAAATACATGCTGGAAGTAGTGGAATTCCTCAAGCAGATCCCATTCTATAGTGGGATGGAATCCAGCTACCTCATGGCTCAGGTGCAGGTCAGTGGTTTCACAGCCATGGGTGTACCCTGTGACACTGTTGCATTGAAAACCACCTCCTGTCTTTCCTTCAGTGCCCAAGAAAACCACTTCTTTTTGCCCAAGTGATGGCACAGCAAAAAATGGGGATGAGTAAAGGGGGTATTATCTGCAAGAGGACATGAACGTATCCATCCCAGCACAGGTAACCAGGTGTTTAAGAGATCCTCACCAAAACATTATGGCAGGGGTCCTCAGAAGAAACTAAGATGAATTTTCAAATGCTTGAAGGTATTCAAAGCTGTTAAGTCAGTAGTTTGGTTTGTGGGTTTTGTTTGGGATTTTTTTCTCTCAATTAAAGTGAGGATTGGGAAAGCAACCAAAAAAACCCCAGCATCCTGTTAAGAAAAGTGCTGTCATGGGACTTGCAAAAAAAGCAAAGGAGCTGATAATCCCGTATCCTGTCTTTCCAAAACATGCAGTTGAAGATTTTACGACTTTGACCTGGGTAAGCCCGAAGACTTATTCAACCCTAGCTTGCAACTCTTGTGGTTTATGTCTTTCGAATTGCAGTGTGGGTGAGCCAACAAACAGTTCAAGTTTCGGTACACAATGTTTTGCCATCTCGAAATTAAAATGTCTTGTATTCTAGTATTTACACAGTGTTTCCTTATAAAATGAAAACAAGGGAAACAAACCCTTCTGAACTTCATTCTCACTTCAGTCTATTTCTATGCATAAGTGGTCAGAGTGATACTCCCAAGAGATTCCAGCCTAAGTGTGTTCTAGCAAAACAAATTTGGAGAGAACCCAGAAATGGACAGGCTGGGGTTTTGTTTTATTTGGGGTTGATTCTGTTGGGTTTTTTGCTGATCAGTTTATGCTGGTTTAAGGCAGGACCAGTAAGAGAAGAAGACACTGCAAGGGGCATTAATTTAGTGTTACCCAAGTTTAGCTGAAAACAATAATTTAATGCATTTTGTTTCTCTTTATTTAGGAGTTACAAGATTAAAAACCAAACAAATAACCCACATCAAGAACAGTTAAAAAAGACAAAAAAGCAGAGTGCTCGGAATTTATCAGCCCCACCTTTCCTGTGCTGTGTCAAGTTCAGTCCTATATGGCTTTCTATGCAAATAGATAAACCTGAGTAACGTGAGCTTGACAATGCAAAGAATATTAGTGCTAATCACTTGGAAGCTTGTACTTGGTAGGTCTCTGCCGCATTTATCTTTTTCACATACATCAGAACGAGCTTTACCTCTTTTTCTTAATCTCTCGACATTTAATCTCTGTAGCTGGACATCTTAATCTTTACTCCCACTACTGCCCAAGATGTTGCACAATAACTAATGCCTGCACTCATCAGCCTGCTCATCCTATGGCTGTCCAGAGCAACCTAAGAAGAATAAGCTTTTTTTCTTTCCCATGGAGCTGTGATGAAGGCCTCCAACCATCACCTTTTCTGTGTTTAGTTTTAGATAAAGGGCATAGCTGTTCTTGTGCTTCAGGTGTGCATTGGAGTGACTAAAGCCTTGAAGTGATTTTTTTTTCCCTGGAGCAGGATGACCGCTGTGGTTTGTGCACATGAGTTTGGCTGCTGCTATCTAATGTGTGAGTTGTAAATGCGAAGTGTCGTGACTCCTTCGAGTGGATCAAGTGCTGGGAAACCGCCTTGAAAGCTGTCAAACCAGCCAAAGCGTTGCTCCTCAGACATGATCAGTCACTAAAAAATACTTTCAACCAGAAGTTGCCTCAAATAGCAGACTCGCTACCTGGGCTATCTGATTTCTATTCATAGAATGGGAGAAAAGGAATGTACAACACTGGGAAAATTACTTGATGGTAATTTTTTGTTGTTATCCTGCTCTTTTCCCAGACTGCTTTCCTGCCTGTCTGGGATGTTGCTTGACAGATGTTTCCTTCTTATCTCACTCCTTCTTTATTGCTCTGCCAGTAGTATCTGATTGATAGAAAACGGGCAGGCTGGTACTTACAATGCTATCCTTGGCTGATAACTCTTTTGCCACCTTTTTAAGTCATTGCAATATTTTGACTGATTTCTGCTAATAGAGGAGGAAAACGAAAGTAGGCAAAATTACCCAGTGTTAATTATTCTTCTTATTTTTCACAGCATTTTAGTGAAGCCTGGATAAATACGAGCAAATCCTTGAGTTTTAGGATCTGAATGGTCCATTTCACTTTGTACGTTTAGCTGGGGTGGGACCTGGGTTGAGCTGAGACAACGATGTAAAAAGGTTTAAGGCAGAAGTTTAAGACCATCTATTATTTCTGTTTAAATAAGCCCTACTGGCTAAATTGCTGGTCATGTTGGAAGTGTCATCCTTTTGCCTGACTCCTTAATTCCGTTCGTGTGAGTGCTTATCCTAGTGCTGAAAATCTGGTCCTGGTCTTAGTTCAGTAAAACACCATGCAAGTCGACAGCAGGATTTGTGTGAAGTAGGACCATTAGATGAGATACAGAGGAGACCTAATGGTCCTCCCAGGCATAGGAGAAGCATATTTATTGCTTTCATTGCAATTTAGTAGACACTTTTGTGTCTTGATGGCTCTTTAAACTATCTGGAACCTATAAAACCACTTATGTGGGGAAATTTTGCCGAGTAAGAAATGGAGACCCGTCCAAATTGCTGCTGTGCCTACCACGTTAGGAGTCATCTCTGTGAGGGTTTTTGTCACTGTATTTCTCTTTTATCACTTTATTTGCTATATGTCATTGCCAGTATGCCCCATTCATCTGTGATTAATAGGATAATTTCATTCTTGATTTAACTGGGACTCTGCATAGTAAGAAAAATGTGGTGGTTGTATTACTTTATGCGATAAGAGTTGTGTCATGTAAGCAATTGGGGAAACATTCTACCTGCATGTGTTTATTGCAGTGCAGTACTTTGTAAAGTCCATTTGAATTGAACAAGGCTTTTGAACTATTGATTTAGCTGGCACTTTGTGCACTGAGAATAATAAACAGTTGTAGCTTGTAGGCAGAGGTCTGTAAGAGGTAAGAGTCTGCTGGCATATGTAATGCAACAACCGATGTCAGATGCTCTGATGGGAAGCAGTAATGAATATGGCAAAGCATAAATTAAAAAAGAAAATAAAGGAAAAAGAGCTTAACTTCAACCCTGTCTAAGCAGGAACATACAGGGCATTTTGTCCTGAGGCTAGCTTTAGGTATGCAGGAGATCCCATAATGTGTTTTGCAACGATGTATACTTTGCTGAAATAATTCATACAGTGCAAACAGACTTAGAAATCGATCTAATAGCAGAATAGCATATGTATTTATATTGGCTAGATATATGTTTGCATGGGCTAACCTGCTGCTTCTGAGAGATTTACCTGGAAATAAAGGAGGATAAAATATATTGTCTGAAAATTTTCTAGCCAGCCTAAGCTTTCGTAGACTATTTATGAAGCTTGCAGCATGATGACAGAGCTGAACATCTTAAAGTTGTCTGTTTGCTAATGTATCCGAATGGACTTTTGTCCTCTCACAGTGAATGGCAGAGAAGGTTGCACCACTAAGACGAAGCAGGCGTGAGAGGTGGTAGCGCAAAGTTCGCATGGGGATAGGTCAGAATTCCTGCAGGGGTAATCATAAAATGGTTTAGGTTGGGAGAGACCTTTAAGATCATTGAGTCCAACCATTAACCTGATGCTGCCAAATCCAGTGCCTCTGAGCACCACATCTGCACGTCATTTAAATACCTCCAGGGATGGTGACTCCACTACTTCCCTGGGCAGCCTGTTCCAATGCTTGACAACCCTCGTGGTGAAGAATTTATTCCTCACATCCAATCTAAACCTCCCCTGGCACAACTTGAGGCTGTTTCCTCTAGTAACGGGGATGATATTTTTGATCTGGGAACTGTGGCTAATGAATGCAGATCAAATCCTCAGCACTTAGTTGAATTGTGTTTTTGGGGATGGTTGTTTTTGTGTTGGGTTTGGTTTTCTTTTTCCTTTGGTTTTACCTCAAATGCCTGCCTGAAATGACATCCATTAAAGTGTAAGCTTTGCAGAGGACAATGGGCCACATCACTCTGTCACTTCGGAGGCAGAACTCCCACAGACTTCAGCGAGCTGTGCTGGGAACCAGATGGTGTGTCTTGGCCCAGCCGAGGCGCACAAAGCTGAACCCAGGCACGAGCAGCCTGTTTGGCAAATCCTGTTGAAACTGGGGTAAGTTGTCTTGGCTTTCTCTGATCAAGCCTGGATTTCAAATAGTGGGATTTTTTTTTTTCCTTCCCCTTTTATTCTATAGCACAAGCAAAGCTTTTTCACAGTCCTGCCAATCCACTGCGATCAGAAAATGATGCTTGAGTCTTGCTGCTGGTGGGATGTTTCCTCCCATATCTCCGTGTACAGAGAAGATCCTCTGCTTAACCCTGTAGCAAGTGGAGGGAATAAAGCAGTGTGTTTGGAGCACATTTTAATATATTTAAGTGCAATGGTTTGTTACATAAAGTAACTGACTTTGTATTTGTAGAGAAGCTCAGAATTAACACTTGTGGGTTTTTATTCCTTTCAGAATTGTATTTTCCCCTTTGCAAAGGCCCAAGGCAGCAGCAAGATTAACACATCATGAGCTTTTAAATGCAAGAGCATTTTATTTTGTTTTCCCTTTATTTGTGGTCACCACATGCCTAAAGTTAACCACATGCTTAAGAGCTTTGCTGGATCGTGGATGAAATCCAGAAGTCTGACTCTCATTTCTAGCACAAGCGAACAGAAATAAAGGATGGGCAGTTAAGTTTTGGAAGCCACAACTGGGGCTCTAGAGTCCCCAGGTAAAATTGCTGGACCATATTGGGTGTGCAGAGTTCACAGTTAACCTGCAGTAGCTGGTTACTACTCTCCATAGTCTTCTGGAAGTATTGATCATAGGCGGGCTGGTCACCACCTTAATCCACAGTCTGTCACCTGTCAGCTTTGAAAGCATTTTGGGTTTTGCTGTGGCATTTGAAATCTGGTTTTATCATAGAATGATAGAACAGTTAGGGTTGGAAAGGACCTTAAGATCATCCAGTTCCAACCCCCCTGCCATGGACAGGGACACCTCACACTTGTAACCTGGCCTTGAACACTGCCAGAGATGGAGCACTCACAACCTCCCTGGGCAACCCATTCCAGTGCCTCACCACCCTAACAGGAAAGAATTTCCTCCTTAGATCCAATCTAAACTTCCCCTGTTTCAGTTTTAACCCGTTACCCCTTGTCCTGTCACTGCAGTCCCTGATGAAGAGTCCCTCCCCAGCATCCCTATAGGCCCCCTTCAGACACTGGAAGGCTGCTATGAGGTCTCCACGCAGCCTTCTCTTCTCCAGGCTGAACAGCCCCAACTTCCTCAGCCTGTCTTCATACGGGAGGTGCTCCAGTCCCTGATCATCCTCGTGGCCTCCTCTGGACTTGTTCCAACAGTTCCATGTCCTTTTTATGTTGAGGACACCAGAACCGCACACAATGCTCCAGGTGAGGTCTCACGAGAGCAGAGTAGAGGGGCAGGATCACCTCCTTCGCCCTGCTGGTCACGCTCCTTTTGATGCAGCCCAGGATACGGTTGGTTTCTGGGCTGCGAGCGCACACTGCAGCCGGCTCATGTTCATTTTCTCATCGACCAGCACCCCCAAGTCCTTCTCTGCAGGGCTGCTCTGAATCTCTTCTTTGCCCAACCTGTAGCTGTGCCTGGGATTGCTCCGACCCAGGTGTAGGACCTTGCACTTGTCATGGTTTTGATTTATTTTGGCTGCCCTTCTCATATTTGGTTTGGTTTTGTTGTCCTTGTTCACTGCACATCCTTTGACTAAGCCTTGGGTGACACGGTTTACTGTGAGGTGTCCCTGCCCATGGCGGGGGATTGGAACTAGATGATCTTAAGGTCCTTTCCAACTCTAACTATTCTGTGCTTCTATGACCCATGCAATGAAAGGTTTGCGTGTAAATGGCTGACCACAGGAAAAATGTGGTGTGTATTTATTCCTATCATGTTGTGGGAGCCAGGTTTTGGTTTGCTGTTCCTTCTTTTTTGTTCTTTCTTTTCCCTCTGCTTCGCTGAAGAAGCAAGGATTATATAGTTGAATTGGCTGTCAGCCCCTATTTTTTTTCCTCTTGTCTCTGTGGCTTTTTATGCCAATGAATATGTTTTAACCAAATTTGACAGGCACAGAGGTCTCAGATATATTTAATTTCTGCCAGTTTCATGAAAATAGCAGGCCCTACAGAAGAGGAAAAAGGGAAAGTCAGGAGATCAACCTTTATTAGGTATTCAAAAATTCATGTGGGAGGCAGCTCTGAGACATAAATCAATGGGCAACAAGGCCCCTTTGGTTCTGCTGCTCACCAAACCCCCTTTCTCCAACGTCTGTTTAGCTGAATCACTAGGAACAGGTATGGCATAGTTCTCTGAGTGCACTGTGGGGTGACATCTGCGCACCAGAGTAAAGGGGGACAATCACCTCTCTGGTCCTGCTGGCCACACTTTTGCTGATACAATCCAGGATGCTGTTATTATGAATCATTGATTTTTCAGGGAGGCAATGATGAAGTTACAACAAGAAGTTCAGGGGCAATCAAGAGAGACTCCAGAGTCTTGGGATGACTGGTTAAGGGACGAGAAGCACAAGCGGTATTCTCTGTTCTTTCAGTTGCAGTGAATGATGAGGAAGAAGAACCAGCAGATCAGTACCTGGCTCCAGCAAAATATTGGGGGGTTTTTTGATTGTGGATCTGTTTACATGACACTGGGCCTGCTGGCAGTAGACAAGGTACACCTTCTTGAAGGGCAAAAGGCTCTTTGCGCAGGAGTTGGCAGGGATCACTGAAAGACCCTTAAACTAGATTTGGAGGGGAAAAAGGATAAATCAGGTTTGCTGGAGATAAGACTGGGGGCAGCATGCCAATGTTTGAGGGGTAGTGTGCTAGCCAGGTCTTTTGGTCTGCCATCTTGGTGGAGGCAGGGGACAGGGATCCATGCAGCAGCAAGGATGTAAGGGTTATTGAAACCAGAGAAGCACCTGAAAATGGTCACATAGGACGTAGGGTTTGTTCCCCCCAAAAGAGTGGCTGGAAAGATTTAGATTAGGAAAAATGTCTTAGCCAAGGGTCATCAGGCAGCGGAAGAGGCTGCACAGGGAAGTGGAGTCACCATTCCTGGAGAGATTTAAAAGACATGTAAATGTGGCACTTGGAGACATGGTTTAATGGTGGACATGGCAGTACTAAGTGAATGGTTGGACTCAAGGGTCTTTTCTAGCCTAATGATTCTGAGACATAAGATGAATATGAGGTGTAGTAATGTTGCACTGAACACAAACATTTGGAAAAACTAAATTCAGATTCACTTATTATTTCTGGATATACATTGGAGTCAGGGAGGGCAAGAAAATGGCCCTGTTTAAGTGGTCTGTATGCTTAAAGTGGTTGAGCACAGGAGCAGGTTAGGCAGGCTGTGTGCATCTCCATGTGTTTGCAGTGCCAATTAATTACATTTCTTTGTAGCTTGGTAGTGATTTCATCGAGGGGAAATGAAAGGATGTGCAGTTAAATAACTTGTGTGTATATGTAATTTCTGGAGCTGCCTGTGAATGCTAATATTGTTATTTGATAAGCTGCTGCTTGGCTCTTGCAGCCACCCAGCAGAGCACAAGTGCAAGTTTGTAAACCTCTAGATGGCTTGCCCAGTGAAAACAGAGCAGGTTGGCGAAGCCATGATCTGATTTTGTTTGTCTATCACTGGATAGAAATCTTTTTTTAGGTTTGTTTTTTTTTGGGGGGGGGGGGGGAATAATAGGGAAAAGAATGATCTACAGCTTGTTAAAGAAAAAAAGTCTAAAGGTGTAAATTTATCACGTGCATAAATTCATATAAATTCATATAAAAGGTATAATTTCGTCATTTTCAACTCTGAAAATGAACGGAAGCCAAGGAAATTTTTCAGTCTGAAATCTGTGGATTTGCTTTTTTGTTGTTCTCTACTTCTGGCTGCTGTTCTGTGAGATGGTGCCTGTTTGGAGGTGTTAATCTATACAGAATGAAATTTCAGAGAACGCACGTCCTATATCTGTAGTGCTCCAACTGTTCTTTTGAGATCCCTGTGAATGCATCTCACATAATAACAACCAAAGAAAATAGTGGAAAGCCTGCAATTAGAAACCTAACAAGTAGAGCTTATGTAATGGTAGCTAAAAAAGCTACCATTCACATGTGTTGGTTTTCTTTATACAGCTCAACAAGACATAGGGGTAGGAAAGCCCCAGCAAAAGCTGGGGTTTTAAAGTTTAAAACAGAACAGAGTACAGGAATTCATTATTTCCATGGCTCCCTTTGAAAATCTATCTTTTTCCTTCTTTTTCCCCCCTTTTTTTCTACTGAAAGCTCTTTTTGAAGCTGCAAGACCTGTTACACTAGCCAGCTTAATCTTTCTCCTCCACCCTGTGTAAGTCAGTAAAGTGAGAAGCTTTTTGGGTAAACAGCTCTGAAAGATTAAGACCATTAAAAGCATAGCTAATAGCAGTATTGAATCAATAATGGAGCACCTTACATAAAATTATTGACCGTTCCTTATGTACTGTTTTCATGCTTAGTCTTCTTTTCTGGAACACTGCGTGTTTGTCACTTGCTAAATAGGAGGGAATGTGCAGTCTAGGTCAAAATAACTTGTATCTAAGCAGTCTTTGGCACGTAGGCATGAATATGAGCATAGTAAGAAGTAATTGAAATGGCAATTGGCAATAGCTGAATATTGCAATATGCTGGTAATTCGTTCACTAGGGTGTTACGTATATTCCAGGTTCACTATTCTGAGTAGTTCGGGGGCAAAAATTGGCTTTATGAAACAAACCTGATGTACTAAATATTTTATATGATGACATAAAATATCTGTGTTTGAATTTTATTGATTGACAGTATAGGAGGTGAAATAGGAGTCTGTACTTCTGGAGGCAAGGGTGTACAGATAGATCAGGTTGCCATAATAAAGCAAACTGAGGAAGAGGATGTACAAGGGGAGTGTAAAGCAAGAGGAGGGTATTGCAAACTGAATATTGGGATTAAACTAGACTAGAAGAGATTTAAAAATAGAAGAATTTAGAAAGACACATTACTGGCAGCGAAATAAGGCAGGGCCACTGAGACTTCTGCTAGGAAGAGAGGTGGAAGAGAAGTTATCTCAGTGAAGTGCCGAGATAAACCTCAGCAGCAGAAGGGGGGAAATGAGAACAGCGGCTCAGTTTGCTGGGTTTTGTCTTTTCTTTAAATGGTGGGTAAAAATCTCATGCATATTGATAGTATGACAGGACAAATTCAATGCCTGACAAGTGATAATGTAACTGTCACTGTTCCGCACGTGGGGAAATGTCCCTGGAGCTTTTGTTAAAGTATTTCTAATTTCTAGTCCTTCCTATTTAAAAATACAAAGCTTTTAGGAGCCTGATAACCTGACTGTCCCGTGAGGTGTGGATTTGGTGTTACTTCAAGAAGTGTTACTTGTGAGAATCACCACCAAGAACTTCCTGAAGCATCTGGGGTTCCCTCGGAGGTGTCTCCCACAGGTCAGACCTGGCCCCATTTCACTTATGAGATCTGACGAGATCGTAGCCTGGGGTTGGAATGGCTTTTGCAAAGAGCTCCACAGATTCGGGGAATAGGACAGATTAGGGTCAGGCTGACAAGATTTAAGTTGACACACATTTCGTGAAATGAAAAGGTCACGTTTTGATGAAAAGGAAGTGGGGTTTTTGTTTGTGGGATTTGTCTTTTGGCTTGAATTTCACTGATGGCATTCTGGTCCACAAGCGTAAGCAAGCGTGGCCAATCCTTGAATATCAGTAAGGGCTTTTAAAGGATTTCAGGTGGTTACAACTGATTCATCTGATATGTCCCAGTTGCTTGAAAATACCAGTTCACTCCACACCGTCTGTATTTTAAAAGCCTTGTCCATGGCTTTATAAACTACTAATATCCAGGGGAGCTTTGCACCTCTCAGTGTGATGGCAGAGCTGCTCCAATACCCCTCCTTGAGGGAGTCAGCAGGGGGGGAAATGTTGAGATTGCCTGGCTGTGAAAACTCTCCTTTTGTCCCTTCTATAAAGTTTTAAACCTAAACAAGCAAGGATTTTAAATGGGCTAAAATTTCAATAAGGACTTTTTTTTTCTTGTGTTGAAACATTCCAGTTTTGGGGGTGTTTTTTTCCTGTTGGTACACTTCTGGCATTACCTGCAAGCCCTAGCTGCGCTCTGTGCTGTCTCTAAATGCAACAAAAAAGTTGCTTCTGTCTCAAAGACAATGTAATATATATGCAATATAAGGCAACTAGAGGGAGTTCTCACAAATACAGAGTCCCCAGCTGGAAATAAACTGTTGTAGAGATATCTACTGTGGACAGGAGGGTTGGAGGTTTCCGTTTTCTGCATTTGAGACTGCTTTTAAAGGGCTTCTGCTGATAGCTATTTTTATTCTTCTCAATATTTTTCTCTTTGGCATCGATTTGTTTACAGCTCTTGTAGTTGCATCCAATTTCCACCTGTCATGGAGGTGTGATGACTTAAGTTGGATCTCACACATAAGGAGTCCCTAATACCTGTTTGAAACACAGTACCCCCTATGGTGAGCATTTTAAGAACCTTTACACTTCTATTCACTGGTCCTACTTTTTCCCTTGTGCAGTTGCTGTGGTTGTTCTGAGCTGTCCGTATCACAAAGACTAATCTTTAGTTTTCCTAAATAACAGCTGCATTACGATGCTACTGGAAGCTGTTTGGCCAAATAGTACTATTGACTGATGCGCTAATGTTCTGCATTGCAGTACCCCTTCCTATAGGGGCAAATAGGCACCTCTATTTTTGCCTTCTTTGCTCAGAGTGATCAGCATGCCCATCGCATGAAAGAGGGTAGATTTAGGTTAGATATTAGGCGGAAGCTCTTCCCTGTGAGGCGCTGGCACAGGGTGCCCAGAGAAGCTGTGGCTGCCCCATCCCTGGCAGTGTTCAAGGCCAGGTTGGACACAGGGGCTTGGAGCAAGCTGCTCCGGTGGAAGGTGTCCCTGCCCGTGGCAGAGATTGGAACTGGATGAGCTTTAAGGTCCCTTCCAACACAAACCATGCTATGTATGATTCTGTGTTTTTCTTACTCAAACGAATGTGATAGCAGCAAATCTCCACTCCATGGGCAAATGCGTTGCGCCAGCATTTTAATGATGAGGTAGACTAGCCAGCTTATAATTGTCTTTCATTTGCACTTGCAGAAGCTGTAACATTTACCTGAACACGACTGGCACTGGGAGAAGTGGAAAATTATGTCGCACTTTTGAAAAAAAATCAAAGAAACAACTTCAGATCTTGTATTTGAAACAGAATATCCTGCTGATTGACCACGCACGCTGGTATCAGTAGGACTTTTTGATCCATAGAGCTGAATGATCGCTGCAAGTAGTGAACATGCAAAATCAGTTCCATGGTGGAAAGCACGTTACTTTTGCTTTAATTTTACCTTTCCTTTTGTTCTTGCCTTTTCCACAAGCATTTGGGAACGCGGAGTCCTTTTCCCTGCTGAGTGGCACATTGAATTCTTCTTGCTCTTGTCTCTTGCTATCCTTGGAGACTTGGAAAAATTTTTTAACTGAGGTTATCTCGGGTTTTCTCTAGTTTAGTTATTTTAATAATGGAGAGGGGAGGCTGTCCTTCCCATCCCGCCCACTATTGCACCTTCTTACTGTAAAATATCATTTCCTTCATGAGTGAGGAATGAGTGACAAACATAACTAGCACAGGCCTGTGCACTGGTCCTGACCCTTCTCATGAGCTTGTAAAGCAAGGTTGTGTTTTCTCATTCTGTTGTGCCTTGCACACTTCCCCTCTTTCTTTGCAGAAGTTCTTGCAGGAAATACCCATAGGCTTTAATTTCATTCTTACTGCTGCTTCTTTTTCCTGTTATTTCTGAACTTCTACAGGGAACTGCTTTTGCTTTCAGTGTTTCTGTTCTGTGGGAGGGAACTGGGGGTGGTTACAGCTGTAACGTGTGCTCCATAATCTCGAAGCATTTGTTCAAAAATTTGCCATTTGCTCTGTTTCAATTTTTAACCAGCTGAGTGGTGTATGCTGGTGCCCCGGGGAAGCCTGGCTTCTTCAGCGTCACAGGCTCAACTGCATCCCACCAACACTTGGAGCACTTGCGACTGGACCCTACAAGACCCACAGCCTCCAAAAAGAGGATGAGGATGAAGGCTGTGTTGTAAACCTAGCAGTCACTGTGGGTGGGAGTTGAGGGGAGAGGCTTCTGAAGATCTTATTTTTGTGTTTGGTTTAATTTTTAGCCCGAAGCTTCTGGCCAGCCAGTCCACAACCCACGTTTCTGCTGAACCCGTAGGGGAAAGCGGGAGGGCATATCAGGGAACAGTGGGAGTCGTCTTGTTGGTAGCCAGCAGCAGAAGGGCCAAAGTATAGGCTGGGAAATGTGTGAGGAAAGGATACTGCTGCCTGAGAGGAAGCAGAAGGCATGAACAGCAGGCGGTTTGGATGGGGAGAGGGAGTTCAGATTAGGGGTGAGGAGGAAAGAGACCACGGCTTGCCTTGGTTTATGTCCATCCTGAGTATTTGAGAGCATATGGATGTTATGTCCTCATGTTAACATTCTCCACAAATCTTTTTTTGTTTCTCCTTGTTGTGATGATGTGATATTTGCAATGCAAGTTTCCTTGATACTGTTGTTATAGAGACGTTTCTCCTTTCCTCAGTGCCAACTATTAAGAGCCATCATGTGCAACAGCATTTGAGCTTATTCTTCTCCTGGCATTAGCAGAGCGATTTCTTCTCTTTATAAATGTTGAAATGTTTTGCAGCTTAGTTATAAATATAGCAAAATCATGTCGCTTTAGTTCCAGCATCTGGTAGGATCACTTTAAAATATAATTGAGTAAAAATTAGAATTTAAACAGCAATTTTGTCCCTATTTTGCTACTTCAAAACGAAAAAATCCAACTTTTTTGTCATGATATGTATAAACAAATCTCTTCTTTCTTTCATGGAACTAAAAATAACTACAAATGCAGTCTCTTTCCCCAATTGCTTGCAATTTGTATTAGCATTGGCTTCAAGATTCAAGAGTGTGGATCTGCCTATTGAACAGTCCCTGAACTGGTGAATATAACACTGTGGGCTTTGTCAGGGAGACAGCCAGACATGAAACCCTGGTTGCCTCTTGTTTACTATTATGGGTGTTCACTTTTGATAATTTTGTAAAGAAATGAAAGGCAGATGAAATGTGTTTCCATCTTGTTGCTGTGCATACAGGTTCCTGAAACACAGGCTATGCACCCGGGATACAGGCATCAGTTCTCTATGCTATGAAAATGGAGTATTCCACCCCTCTCTTGGGGAAGTATGTTCTGAAATGGTGGGATCTCAAGTTTAAATAAGGGATTTATTTATTCTATCTCCTTTTTTAATCCCTCCCACCTCCCATTTTTGTTTTCTTACTGCTTTTTTCATTGTCTTGTTTTTTTCCTTTGGGGAGGGGGGGAGCCTTTGGACTAAAAGGCCATTGAATTTCATAGAATCATAGAATCATAGAATCATAGAATAGTTAGGGTTGGAAAGGACCTTAAGATCATCTAATTCCGACCCCCCTGCCATTGGCAGGGACACCTCACACTAAACCATCCCACACAAGGCTTCATCCAACCTGGCCTTGAACACCGCCAGGGATGGAGCACTCACAACCTCCCTGGGCAACCCATTCCAGTGCCTCACCACCCTAACAGGAAAGAATTTCCTCCTTATATTCAATCTAAACTTCCCCTGTTTCAGTTTTAACCCGTTACCCCTTGTCCTATCACTACAGTCCCTGATGAAGAGTCCCTCCACAGCATCCCTATAGGCCCCCTTCAGATACTGGAAGGCTGCTCTGAGGTCTCCACGCAGCCTTCTCTTCTCCAGGCTGAACAGCCCCAACTTCCTCAGCCTGTCTTCATACGGGAGGTGCTCCAGTCCCCTGATCATCCTCGTGGCCTCCTCTGGACTTGTTCCAGCAGTTCCATGTCCTTTTTATGTTGAGGACACCAGAACTGCACACAATGCTCCAGGTGAGGTCTCACAAGAGCAGAGCAGAGGGGCAGGAACACCTCCTTCGCCCTGCTGGTCACGCTCCTTTGGATGCAGCCCAGGATACGGTTGGCTTTCTGGGCTGCAAGCGCACACTGCAGCCGGCTCATGTTCATTTTCTCATCGACCAGCACCCCCAAGTCCTTCTCCGCAGGGCCGCTCTGAATCTCTTCTTTGCCCAGTCTGTAGCTGTGCCTGGGATTGCTCCGACCCAGGTGTAGGACCTTGCACTTGTCATGGTTGTACTTCATAAGGTTGGCATCAGCCCACCTCACAAGCGTGTCGAGGTCCCTCTGGATGGCATCCCTTCCCTCCAGCGTATCAACCGGACCACACAGCTTGGTGTCATCAGCAAACTTGCTGAGGGTGCACTCAATCCCACTGTCCATGTCAGCGATGAAGATGTTAAACAAGACCGGTCCCAACACTGATCCATGGTCACAGTTTCAGCACAGAATTTATGTTCAGCCCTAATAGTAGATACATATCTGTGTTCAGGAGAGGAAAACGCTTCTCTTCCAAGCAGAAGAAGTAGGTTGGAACACTTTGAAGTAGGTTGCAAGAACTTCTGTGTACCGATCGTGAGTTTAGTATCTCAGTCTAATCTTCTGAGCAAAGAGTGGCAGTCGTGTTCCCTTTTATAAAATAATTCAAGTTTCCAAATTCCCAGTTTATTTTAAAACAGATGACAAAACTTCTGTGGTTCTCTGCAAGGAAACAGGTCTGTTTCAGAGAGAGCCTACAGAGCTGGAAAAGGGAAATACCGCTCTTGCTGTCTTAGAGCTCCTTATTAATAGAATCATAGAATCATAGAATATTTAGGGTTGGAAAGGACCTCAAGATCATCCAGTTCCAACCCCCCTGCCATGGGCAGGGACACCTCACACTAAACCATCCCACCCAACGCTTCATCCAACCTGGCCTTGAACACTGCCAGGGATGGAGCACTCACAACCTCCCTGGGCAACCCATTCCAGTGCCTCACCACCCTAACAGCAAGGAATTTCCTCCTTATATCCAGTCTAAACTTCCCCTGTTTAAGTTTTAACCCATTACCCCTTGTCCTGTCGCTACGAAGAGTCCCTCCCCAGCATCCCTATAGCCCCCCTTCAGGTACTGGAATTATTGATTAAGTTCATCTTTGTAAGGATGAAATATTTTCATTAGCTCTGTCTGTAATTTGTATTTCTGTGTAAAAGTTGTGAGGAAGTTGGTAGGGAAAGTAACCGGACTTTCAGTAATTTCACTGTATTTTTTCTTCTCATGATTTGAAGACTGAAGATATACATGGGAGATTTGTGGCTATGATTTGAAATGTATTTTGTTAGTCCTTGCTTAGTTGAGCTGCTCTGGGGGAGGCTCTTCTTGGCAAACCCTGTCTGCTGCAGAGATTTGTGCTGTAGTCAGAAACCTGTTACATCTTTTAAAAACATGTAAAAGATGGACCCTGTTGAAAGAGCTTGCTCTAAACTTAAGCCAAAGAGATGATGTGGGTAAAGGATGGATAAAGAAACAGTCCAGTGATCCTACTGCAGGCTTCCCAATTCCTGTGATTTAGATTTCGCTGTTCATAATCTCACCTTAAAACCTCCTTAAAGGCCTCACCCTTTGGACAAGATGGCCAGAAAGAAAAGAAGACTTAGCATGCCTTGGTGGTAGTAGTTTGCTATCTTTTTGCATCACAACACTTTGAAAAAGATGCTTTACAGAGTGAATTTTACATGCCATATCTTCATTTAAAAGCTGTGGCACACATTAAATTTAATTACTCTCCTTCTATGGTTTAAATTGAGGGCAGCTTCAAAAATGAGGGTGGCTTCTATTAAACTTAATTACTTTTCCCTGCAGTCTGCATGGTTAGTAATCGCGGGTAGATTCTAAACAAAGATACAGTAGAGAGATTCTTTTATGAGAATAGAGCTGGAAAGTGGCCTATAAAATATAGAGAGATATCAAATACCTTTTATACTCAGGTTTAATTTATTATTGTTATTAGCTGGTACAATAACAATAATAATAATAATGTTTCATTGTGATTAAAAACGTGTTGCTGGGGAAGGGCTCTTAGTTGAATTTGGCCTTTACATGTTTAAGCAATGAATTCTTCAGTTGCTTCAAGTTCTTCTGCAGATTTATGGGGTGAAAAAAGGTTAACGATAGAATTTTTTTACAATGTGTTCTATTGACTATAGATGGCAGATCTGACAGTTAAAATGAAAATTGTTCCAGAAGAAACTTGAGTCAAACTAATTATTGGAGATGTTATAGGGATGTATAATTATATTCACCTTAAAAAAAAAAGAGGGGAAAAAAAGTTTTACTACAACTGTGCTTTTTAAAGAACAAGTGGAGAAATAAAAGCTGTAATTGTTCTTAATTATAGCTAACTGTAATTGCACACGACTGCAATATGCAGCACATCAGCAGCAGATTAAGAGATCCTGGCATATGTGTAATGTACGGAGCAACTTTGAGCAGAGGTGTAGTTTTATGAATATAGTTATGTATAATTCAGGTCTCCTACTTTGGATTCTATCCTTGTTGATTTTATTTTATTTTTATGGCTATTATGGCAAGATAATTGTCACTTGGAAAGTGCTGCTGCAGTGATTTATCTGCTCCAAACGAGTCGAAAACCTTCAAAAGGAAAACTTGTTTTCTCTTACAGCAATGATGGGATGTGACCAGGAGAGATTTTCTCAACTACCCGTGTGTATCTACTGCTTAGATAGATGGCTAGAGGGATTTTTATTTCTTTTCTTTGTTTTAAGAATCTCAATATAATCAGCACTAAGCACCCAAGGATTTTGCAGCAGGGTTGAAAATCTTTGCTAGCAATCTACTTACAAGTTTTTTGGATTCAAACCCCTCACAAATGTAACCCATGAGTTCTTAGCCCATGCAAAAATGCTGCTCTGCGCAAAATCTAAGGATGCGAATGCCTAAAGGTAGATGCTGACTTCTTCTCTTTGTACCTGATTTACAGCCTTTTTTTTCTCCCCAGCTGCATGCACACAGCTCTTGCTTTTGGGTGCAGTTCTGCCTATAAAACATTAAGCTGTTGTTACATAGTGAACTAAAGAGGGAACACAGATGCTTAAAGTGGGCTGCTGAGCTTCAAAACTGCTGGTTGTATTTCCTACTGTAAAGCAGATCATTGCTGAAAGAGTGAGGGTCAGTGTGCACCATATTAGGGATGAATGCACGCATGTTCTTGAGATGGTAATTTCTGCATCTCTTTGAGTAATTCAGAGTCATTCAGTTTTTTGCTTTGATATGCCAGGATCCTCTCCAATGTTCCCAACCTGTTTTAAGCTGTTCATTTTACCCAAAATTAAATAAAATCCATCTGTCAATGAATGCCTGCCTTCCAAACCAGCATTTTGCAAAATGTTTTGGTCTTGGACCAGCAGCAGAGTTGATTCCACCTAAACTTTGTGGACCAGAAAGGATCTTTTAGACTGCTAGGATAGGGTTGTGTTTTTGCCCTGCTTCCTGGCACAAGCAATAGCCCCAGTTGTAAGGAGATGTACTCCTAAGTTTGTTTGGCTTTGTAGTCTGGGAAAAGTGTGCATACCTACTCCAAAGCAGTAAAGAAGGGTTTAGGAAAGAACTGTTCACGAAGAGCAATGATGCACAAGAAGTGAGTGGCAGATTTCTGGGGGTGCAAATCAGCATTGAGAAATGGGGTGAAATCAGCTGCAGCAAAAAGAAGAGGTAAAATGCATGGTTAGATACACAAGCAAGCACACAAAGAAGCAGGTATAATAGAAGCTAAATGCTTCTTGCAAGTAGCAATAAGAAATTAAAACTTGTTCCTTCAAAAGGTTTACTGCATGGAGGATCTGATAAGCAGCATGTTCTAAATAAAATGTTCGCTTCAAATGGCAGCACCATAGCAAAAAAAAATCTATCATAAGGCTGCTAATAAGCCAATGTGAGCAGTATTTCTTGACAGCAGGCTGTGGGTGTTTTTTAATAAATCTGTGATAAGTAAAAGAGGAATAAAAGCTGAAACCCAAATAGCAATCCACTTTGGCTACTGTTTTCTCATTGCAAGTCTAGATGGATGTATTGACCCTGCTCAGAAATTCTTGAAGGATAATTTTGGTTAGTAGAAGCTAATGTGGAATTAAATGTGTATACATTTGTGTATGTGTTCCCAGAAAAGCTAATGATACGATTCCAGATGCTGAACATGTTCCCCACTCCTCTTTGTTAATACAGTGTTGCTCATGCTCAGCAATAAACTATTATTTCTGTGCTACTTCTGTAATTACATTTAATAATCAGCTCTCACAGTCCAATAGTATCAAACTTAGGAGTCTTTTCAACAAACTATGATAAATAGCTCATTGCAGAACTGTTGTACTTGAGGAAGCTTTATGGCTCTCTTTGTAAGATTTGTCATTTTCTTAATGCAGCTTCAAAAAGCTTCTGAGCTTCGTTGTGGACGTCACTGTATTTTTCCCTTCCTCCTCTGCCTGTGAGTGTAGCTGGGTAAATGAAGCTTAATGTGCCATTTCCAAGCACTGTGACACTCCTCCAGGGCTGGTTACATTTACCATTGCTAAAGTCTAAATAAGTGAGTTTTAATGAGCAGGAATGCTTGCTAATAGCCGATTCAGGTACTTAGTAGTCCATGTTATTTAACTGTGGTAGAATTACAGAACATAAATGGTCTGATGATTAATAGATGTACCTGCTATATATTGCAGCCTAATAGTTTTTGCCATTAAAGAACTATCTTAACATCTCTTGGTTTGGATGTGGTTGGAGAGAAAGGGACTTGCTTGCAGATTTATATCGCTAGTGACTTAAACCTCAAAGCACTTCATATAATAATTTCACAGCACCATCTATATATTGTTCAGTAACATTAATGAACTCATTAGAGACTGGTGGTACTTGTGTACTTCAGCTTCCTGAGGTGGCCAGCTCAGATTTATTCTCTCTGCTTAGTGCTGTCAAAAACAAACTTAGCCTATCCTTTTAAGGTCAGAAGTGAGACAGTGAATTCAATCTTAATCTCCTTTCTTCTCCTGCGCCTCTAATTTTGGGCACTGGTAAAGGGACCAGTAAGAGCACGGCTTCACTGTGTTTTTCAAGCAGTTCTGTGGACAAGCAGGTAGAAAGGGAGAGTTAAAAACAAGGCAAAAAGTAAGAGATGAACAAGAATGAAGAAATAAAAGCACACAGCGTCTGTTGTGGCTTGCACTGAGATACTCCGGGAGATACTGCAGTATTTATGGGAATAATATAAGGGCTGTTTAGAGCTGCAGGTAATGGGACATAGACCACTGGCTGGCAGGCCGGTTCAGAGAGTCCTTGCTGCATTTTTCCTATTCCATGCCATGTTTCAGCTTGACGTTGTTTCTTTTGGATCACAAGGAAAGGAGCTAAGCAGTGATTTTATCCATGATCAACCACTAGAGAAAGGCATTAACTATTTCAGCAGCTGGATTAAAAGATGAATATGGGCAGACTTCTGTTTTACTCATATAATTTTATGCATCTGTGTGATGATATGACTTCTTGGGGTTGTTTAGCCTAGAGAAGTCCCTGGGGAAACCATAGAGCAGCCATCCAGTACTTGAAGGGTGTCTAGAGGAAAGATAGGGAGTTACTCCGCATCACAGAGTGTACTGAGTAGATGAGAGGTAAGGGTTTTAAACTGAAAATGGGTATATTTAGACCAGACGTTAGGAACATATTCTTTACTGTGAGGGTGCTGAGGCGCTGGCACAGGGTGCCCAGAGAAGCTGTGGCTGCCCCATCCCTGGCAGTGCTCAAGGCCAGGTTGGACACAGGGGCTTGGAGCAAGCTGCTCCAGTGGAAGGGGTCCCTGCCCGTGGCAGGGGTTGGAGCTGGATGAGCTTTAAGGGCCCTTCTGACCTGAACCATTCTGTGATTCTTCTGTAGAGTTAACTCATGGCACAGAGTTCTCATTCAGTTCTTTATTTGTACAACTGAATTTGACCTCAGATTACCTTTGGGACTTAAGGTGTGATTCCCCTCCATCCTTCTGCACTGTGAGGAAGAGACTGGTAAAGTATAAATTGTTACCAATGGAAATGGTAGCATGAGCTACAGGTCACTGGGATACCAAAAGTGCAAAACTTTCTGCCCAGAGAGGTTACAGTAGCATATGGGGAGGTCTGTCTGCTCTGTTTTGGGTGATCTTTCTTATTTTGGAGAGATACAGAGCGTATTTTCCTCCCACTGAGCTCATCCACCTCCCTGAGGAAGGAGCCTGTGCATCACTTTGTTCTCTCCTTGCACTAACGGGGTGAAGATGTAGGAGTTGGTACCGCAGTGGATTCTCCCACATGTTCCTCCTGCTGCTTGCTGTGCCCCAGAGAGACAAATTCTGTACCCATGGTGCTTCCTTCCCTCACTTCTGAGTCATTAACTTTCAAAATGCAGCAGTTCCCTGAGAAAACACACGGCATCAGCAGTCCCCGTGACAGCCGCATCTGCGCATCCGCAGTGGCAGGGGCCGACCTTGGAGCAAAGCACCAAAGTAGAACCTTCTTGCATTTCTTCTCTATACCCTGGTAATTCTCCCTGATGACCCTGGCTAAACTGTATCCTATCCACGGCCCTGTTAACAATCTGTAACACGGACACACTGCTGTGGTGGTTCTACCTGTTCATTTTTATCTTGCTCTTTAATACCACAGCAGATGATGTAAGAGAGAGGAGCTTTCATCTGACGGCCTTGGGGCGTACTTAGACAAGAGGCCAAGATCTTAGCTGGGATTTGCAGGTAAATTGCTAGGAGTGAGGATTCTGGCCTAATTATGCTTGAACTTGTAAGTTACACTATTGCTGTCATCAGAGATGTTAGGGGGGAGGTGTTCAAATTGAAACGTGAATTTTTATGAGATATATTAAACTCACAATGACAGGGGCATGCTTTATTTGGGGTATTATTTGTATACTAGATGTACAGTGGACTTACACTGTTTTGGTGGCAGGCGCTTATCACTGCACACACAGAGATGTCTTTCCTCCTTAGCTAAGGAAGAATGAAAGATTCAGAAGCAGCAAATTGAGGAATAGTGAGAAATGCAACTTTTAAAAATAATCATAAGAGAAAACAACAAACATGTTTGCTCATGTCCTTTATCTCAGTCAGCTAATCTTGCAGAATGTCAGCTTGTATAGAAATAGATTTTTACATATGAACTTGTTACATCACTTCCTAAAAAAAGAGTATTTAGCTTGTATTTAAATAGCACATTCAGAGGCTGTTTATGCAGTATTTCTGCTGCAAATGTATGATCCTTGTTAGCTAGCTAAGCGCTGTGTGAAGTTTTAAAACGACGATGTATTTATTTGCTCCTTACTGTGTGAAAGATAAAACACTCACAAAAGTATCAGTGTGAAATCTTCACATTTTTAATACCTTTATTTTAAAGAGAAATTAATTTGTTTTCTACCATTTTGAGCTCTACTGGTCAGAGGGAACAATTCTGAAAAAAAGATATGCTAAAAGCATGTGATACAGAGAAAAAAACCTGTGAAATCCATCAAATTAGTCATGGCAAGATTGAATTTTAAATTTAAACCCCATTTTATCCAAATGTAGCTTGTTTGTTTTGCTGCACTCTAACAAAGCTGAGAACTATGTAATTTCCGACTGGTGAAATATCTTGTGTCTCCCAATGGCATTTCAATACATGCTATTAATTCTTCCAAGTTAACTCTGACATAGACCCCCATGTGGTTTTAGAGGGAGCAGAGACAGCAATGTGTCTTTGGAGGTGCCATTTTTCAACTGAAATGCGAAATCAATGTCTTGAACCATTTGTGGTCATTAAAAATCCCATGGCACTCTTCTGCAAGAGCAGAGACATTGACTCCCAAGTCCTGGTGAAATTCCAGCTACGTAATTGTATTCCTCC
This sequence comes from Lathamus discolor, assembly GCF_037157495.1. Lineage (NCBI taxonomy): Eukaryota > Metazoa > Chordata > Aves > Psittaciformes > Psittacidae > Lathamus > Lathamus discolor. Next base: position 2,393,630 of record NC_088884.1, read on the forward strand.
TGATGCAGCCTTCCTTTTAAAGCTAACTTAGTGTTCCTCTTCAACTGTGCTCCCCCATTTTAAGTGGAAAATACTTCTTTTCCCTTTGTAAATTTTCATTAGTTCTGCTTTATCCTGACAGCCAGTGGAAGTCATTTCTCTTACCACATCAGTGATGCAAGTCCATGCAGTAAAAGATAGTGTGTGTGCAGAACCCCTACAATTAAAAAAGCTGTTTATTGAGGGACTAGTTAAAACAACATGGGAATTAATGGGATATATCCCTTTGAGTTAGTTGTCACAGGAGCCATAAATGCTGTAGGTGAGAAGTGTTGCTCAACCGTATGGTTCAGACCCCTCTCTACCCTGATCTTCTTGTGTTGCTGAGTGTAGCATAGAGAGTTGGTGGTATGGTCACTGCTCCCTGTCTGCGTGTAGGCAGGACCAGGAAACAGTGGTCAAAAGCGTCAGTTGTGTTGTTTGTTCTGGCAAGCCAGATTTGCCAGCAGGGCAAAACAAGGAACAACTCGTGGTTATGCAATATTAGGAAACACTTCAAGATAGAACTTCCTAGTTATCAACATTATCACAATTTGTTACACCCACCTTGTCAGCACGCTTGGCGTATCCAATGCCCACATTGGATATTAACGGAAAAATGCATAACCTTTCAAATTATCCTCCTAGATACCTAATTTCTCTTCAACTTATACTTATTTCTGTTCACAAATACATCCCTGTAGTATGAATAATAGAATCATAGAATAGTTAGGGTTGGAAAGGACCTCAAGATCATCCAGTTCCAACCGCCCTGCCATGGGCAGGGACACCTCACACTAAACCATCCCACCCAAGGCTTCATCCAACCTCTCCTTGAACACCGCCAGGGATGGAGCACTCACAACCTCCCTGGGCAACCCATGCCAGTGCCTCACCACCCTAACAGGAAAGAATTTCTTCCTTAGATCCAATCTAAACTTCCCCTGTTTAAGTTTGAACCCGTTACCCCTTGTCCTGTCACTACAGTCCCTGACGAAGAGTCCCTCCCCAGCATCCCTATAGGCCCCCTTCAGGTACTGGAATGCTGCTATGAGGTCTCCACGCAGCCTTCTCTTCTCCAGGCTGAACAGCCCCAACTTCCTCAGCCTGTCTTCATACGGGAGGTGCTCCAGTCCCCTGATCATCCTCGTGGCCTCCTCTGGACTTGTTCCAGCAGTTCCATGTCCTTTTTATGTTGAGGGCACCAGAACTGCACACAGTGCTCCAGGTGATGCATGTGGCAGGTGTAGGACTCTGGTTAGTAAAGGGTTGAACATTTCATCCAAACCAGAAATATCAGCTTAACATTTGGGTTTCTTTTGTGCTTCATGGAAAATGGGGGTAAATGATAGAGCTGCTGCTACACATCCTAGGGAATCAAAGGGGTCATGGTCACTTGCCCTGGAGAAGACACTACCTTCTTACCTCCCTGGCTGAAATGATGACTGTTGGCTCTGATGGATAGAACCATGACCTCAGGGTTTGGATGCTTCTCTTCACAAGCTGGAAGTCTCCCATATTCTGCATCCTGGGTGGGGGGGGGGGGGGGGTGTTGATTGCATTTGTGCTGTTTTCTTAATACCACAGCATACAGATTCTTTCTTCAGTTTCGCTCTTATCCTTATGTCCTTATCCTTACTTGCCCTGTGTGCCGTAGGCGGGCCTTACCTCTCCCCAAAGCATGAGATGGAAAAAGGAAGAACAGTGACACACTTGCAGGAATGTGTCGCTGCCTTCCTTTCTGCATTTTCCCCAGCACCCTGACAGATTGCATAGCTTGAATCCATATGCTTTCCTGTTCACAACAAAAAGTGTTCTTGATGGATACCTAAGGCTTTCCAAATCACTAAGGGTCATGATCCTGCAAAGAAAAGAATTGTTTCTAAGCAGAGTCTTGACTCGCATGGTTTGAACTCGGTACTTGCTAGGTTTCCTGGCATGCATCTAGCAGAATATGCATAAGAGGATCTCGGTTGTCCTTTAAAACCCTGCCCTGTCTCTTGTGCCTCAGTTTACACTTCTGCGGATGCACAGCATAGATTATTAAACTGGACAAAAATGATGCACAGTTAAACCTCAGAGCTGTGTTGAGCAAAACCATGGGCGTAGGTGGGTAACAACAGCTGCCAGTCAGCCTCTGAGGGAAGAGCACCATATGATTTCTCAGTGAACAAAACATTTAATACAAACACAACACTTTCCAAATATTCTTGAGAGTTTTCCTGAACAACTTTCTTTAAACAAAACTAATGGGCAATAAAGTCTGTTTGCTGATCGTTATGCAGATCTTCCCACTTCCACTTCACTATGAGGTTTGACTAAAATATTTATACTTTATTGCTTTGGTACACATCCTACTCCGATCCTACAGGAAGGATTTCTTAGCCTGAAGAGAGAAATGCCAAAATGTGTGTGTGGTGCTTGGTTGCTTGGTTCACCCACATTGGCTTCCTGGGTTTTGAGCATAACTATGAAGTCCTCTATGGAGCATGCAGAGCCTTTCCAGTAGGTCAAAGCTCCTCACAGGTCTAGCGAGGAGATCTTTATTTGTAAACCTGCAGTTTGATTTATTTGGAATGCCACATCTGAGAGGGTAGCATTTGGGGGTTCAGAGCTCCCATCTACCACCCTCCTGGCTTCAACAGCATTTTCATCTTCCATACATACAGACCACACCGCCCCAGATCCATTCTGCGCCACTGAAAACAAAATGGGAAGTTGTAAATGACCTTCCTGGAAATACTGCACCGGCACTTTGTAATGTCATCCTCCACCTAATACCTTTTCCAGGGCATTAGCCTAGTCCTCTTCTGTCCTTAGTGGTGGTGTGCATTAGATTATACCATTTGCCTTGTCACAGATTTTGGTGGAATTCAGGGGCAGCCCTGATGATGCATTTGGGTTCACATCTTCACCCTTTTTCAAGGTCATCTGTTTGTATCACAGGCTGGACATGAAAATAAATGGTCTTATGTTCAGTCTACCTTTGAGAATTATCTGCTTCTCGGTTTTATCGAAAGAAAAACTAGTATTATCCTCCTCTTGTTTTCAACCAAGAAAAGTAATAATTTCTGTAGATACAGTAAATGATGAGTTATATTTATTGTATGTGTCATTTGGGAGTACTAGGAATCTGAAAATCGGTTGCGTAAGTCTAGCTTCAGTTTCTTGAAATACTGCAGAATGAGTATCCATTATCTTTAAATAAACTTTAAGGGTTTTCTTGATGAGTAATTTGCTCCATAAGATTTTCTTTTTTAAACTCCCATGAAGTATATTTATAGTGCAGTGTTTAAATTCCTGATATTTATAGGGCACTTACAGTGGACATTAACCATCTTCAGCATCCCGTGTACCACTTTATTTTCAGTGACGTTGCAGAGATAATTGTGCTTGTTTTCTAGGAAAATTATATTATAATCTAAAGGGTCTGGGTCTTTTGTAGTAGTTTGAATGTTTACTGAGTTGACGAGTAACAGTGAAATCTTTGGATAGTTGGGAAGTAATCAGACTTCCCTTTTACTTGTGAGTTTGAGAGTTGGAGTTTGATCTGTATTTCAGAAATCATTCCCGTACATATTTTTGTTTAAAATTGGAATTTGATCCGTCCAAATGTGAAAGAGGCAGCACGATTAGTTACATGAAAAATGTATATGCTAAAGGTCTTGCAGGATCTTTGTTTAACATTCTGATCACATTCAAGGTGGGTTTTTCATCACTGTATCGACTATTTAATAATTGTTTTTATAACGCCAGCATCTCTTGTAGAGAGGGTTATTTAACAGAAATGAAAATCTTTAGGAATCTAGATGCACCAATCACTCACTTCTCTGCTCAGAAGCTGGCAGTGTGTTTCCAGTTTAACGTCCTCTTTTAAACCTAGCTTCTGCTACTGCTTGATGCTTCCTGTAGTACCCACCCGTGATTTGTCTGCTTGTCTCTTTAAGCTGGATGAGCAACTGCTATTTTATCAATTGTGCTCCCATACCCTAAAGCAATAAGGTTTGTGCTATTCTGTTATAGTGATAATAGGTAGCTAAAGGGTAGGGAGTCCCTTTAGAAAAAGAAAAAAAGAAACACCCAGCTTGACTTTTTAGTCCAGGTTCTTCCCCCCAAAAAAAGCATTTTCATTGAAATGCCTTTTCTTTTTTTTTTTCCCCATTTCATTTTCACTGAAAGGAGATGGTGCCTGTGATTAGTGGTGGAATGGAAAAATTTCCTGACTGTTGGAACCATTCAGTGATCCAGTCCTTTGATAGGTTACGGAAAAATATCTTATTAATCCTTTGAACTGTGTAAGTCATGAGCAGGGCTTGGGAAATAAGGTAGTGTGATACCAACGTGCAGGAGTTTAATGAAAATAAAATAATCTAAAGCATATAGCTGTATCAAATTACCCCATAGAAACCAAGTCTGTATTGCTCCACTCTAATTTCATTTTCTTATCTCTTTACATTCTCTTCCTCTTGCTCCTGGCTCTCACCTTTGATGTCATTTATATCATGGACTTTGTTCATCATAGGCACAGCTAAATACATACCTGTCTGCCTTTTTGCTGGGGTGGGAACAGGCTCTTCTGAGAGAGGTTTAAATGTCTCCTGGTCTGTCACTGAATGGTGTGTGCAAGAAAAGGGTGTGAAATGTCTTTCTATTTTTTTTTGCTTATTCCTCTTTGCAACCCCTGAGCACGGTTCTGATCTGTGCCTTTTGAAGCAAAACACTGGGAGGTTTAAGGCAACCTTCTGTGACCAGCAAACTGCACACCTTGAAGATAGAGACTCAATGAAAATGCAAAGCCCTGTGTGTTTAGAGGGACCATTCTCTGACACTGTAATGGAGTCTACAATTGCCAGTGTAACTGTTAAGGATAGAGGACAGATGTCACTGTGGGGTACTCAATTAAAAAAAATTAATAATTAAGAAAACCCAGACCCTTGTAGCTGCTCTTAATTCATATAGTGTTAAAAAACATGGGGGGATCTAGAACTGAAGAGGAGCTCTGAATTATTGTAATATAATAACTCTGTAGCTACTGCATTAAAAAGTGTCTTCAGAACATGGTGAAGCTCTGCAAGTCGTTCTTTTTGCCTTTTTCTTTTCCTCTTTGGATTTAGAAAGAAATTAGGTTTAGGGATTCAATCTGTAAGGGTATAACATATATACCCTCATAATACAAATGTGTTGGCTTGGTTCCATACTTCATCACAAGTTCTGTGGCTTTGGAAATTGTTAAGGCAAGGAAGATTTGGAGACCTGTCTTGATTACCACCAGGACCCCTCAAAAAGATGTGGATGGAAAGATTTTCTATTCCTCAGCTGTAAACAAGGAGAAGAGGTTGTGTGGAGATTTGTCCCATACCACAAGTTCAAAGCTACAAATGTGAAAATTTGGTGTTCAGATCTCAAACGCTGAAGCAAATAGGGCATGAGCTAGCCAGCTGTCTTCTATGCAGCAGACTTAAACATAGGACAAAGAGTTCGTAACTGAATGAGCAACATGTGAAATGAGATGGGCTTCTGCTCAAGTCTAGGACAGCAAACTCCCTTAATACCTCCTTGCTGGTTTTCTTGAGGTCTTACACATAGGAGAGAAAGGAGAAATGGGGGCTGTACAGCTGTTTTCCTGATATTTGGATCCAAGTAAATGTGCTGGGAAGGGGAGCAAGGACACAGTGGTGGCAGATCTAGGGTGTATTTTAAGGGCTATGTACATAGGGCTGTTAGGGTGGTGAGACACTGGAATGGGTTGCCCAGGGAGGTTGTGAGTGCTCCATCCCTGGCAGTGTTCAAGGCCAGGTTGGATGAAGCCTTGTGTGGGATGGTTTAGTGTGAGGTGTCCCTGCCCATGGCAGGGGGGTTGGAACTGGATGATCTTGAGGTCCTTTCCAACCCTAACTATTCTATGATTCTATGATTCTATATGTAATGATAATGTATTTAATTGTTCTTTAATGTGACATGCTCATTTTCACTATCTTTTTCTTCTGCAATTCCCTCAAACAGATTGCAAACCCACAAAATAGATTCAAACAAGTAGATTTGATCAGAAATCTCATATTTGGAAAATAACTATTGCCTAAAACCCAGTACCTTAACATGATAATTCTTTTCAGTCATGACATGGTTATGTATCTGGCTTGATGATCAAGTAGTGAGGTGGATCGAGAACTGGTTGAAAGGAAGAAGGCAGAGAGTTGTGGTCAATGGCGCAGAATCTAGCTGGAGGTCTGTGACTAGTGGAGTTCCTCAGGGGTCGGTGCTGGGACCGGTGCTGTTTAATATTTTCATCAATGACCTGGATGAGGGAACTGAGTGCACCCTCAGCAAGTTTGCTGATGACACAAAACTGGGAGGAGTGGCTGACACACCAGAGGACTGTGCTGCCATTCAGCGAGACCTGGACAGGCTGGAGAGTTGGGCGGGGAGAAACTTGATGAAATTTAACAAGGGCAAGTGTAGAGTCTTGCATCTGGGGAAGAACAACCCCATGTACCAGTACAGGTTGGGGGTTGACCTGCTGGAAAGTAGTGAACGGGAAAGGGACCTGGGGGTCCTGGTGGATAGGAGGATGACCATGAGCCAGCAATGTGCTCTTGTGGCCAAGAAGGCAAATGGCATCTTAGGGTGCATTAGAAAGGGAGTGGTTAGTAGGTCAAGAGAGGTTCTCCTCCCCCTCTACTCAGCCTTGGTGAGGCCGCATCTGGAATATTGCGTCCAGTTCTGGGCCCCTCTGTTCAAGAAGGACAGGGAATTGCTTGAAGGAGTCCATCGCAGAGCCACAAAGATGATTAAGGGAGTGGAACATCTCCCTTATGAGGAGAGGCTGAGGGAGCTGGGTCTCTTTAGCTTGGAGAAGAGGAGACTGAGGGGTGACCTCATCAATGTTTACAAATATGTGAAGGGTAGGTGTCAGGATGATGGAGCTAGGCTTTTTTCAGTGATATCCAGTGATAGGACAAGGGGCAATGGGTGTAAACTGGAACATAGGAAGTTCCACGTTAACATCAGGAAGAACTTCTTTACTGTAAGAGTGACAGAGCACTGGAACAGGCTGCCCAGGGGGGTTGTGGAGTCTCCTACACTGGAGATATTCAAGGCCCGCCTGGACAAGTTCCTGTGTGATGTACTGTAGGTTACCCTGCTCTTGCAGGGGGGTTGGACTAGATGATCTTTTTAGGTCCCTTCCAACCCTTGGGATTCTGTGATTCTGTGATTCTGTAATGTCTTGCTGTTGGTGTGGTACTGAAAAAAGGGAACTTTTTCTACTAGAAAATTGGCCCACTGCTACATTTTGGCTATGTTGGATCATGCAGTGCTGGCATTTGTAGTAGTGATAATGTTATGCCCTAAAAAATGAGTAATTGAACTCTTGTGAGCTTTATTCTGATGAAATCCCTGGATCACATTCCATCATCTGCTTCTCACATTCTGTTGTATACGATCATGTGGACATCACATCCACAGGTGACGTATTTGTGTATAAAGCTGTGTGTATGTGTCTGCACTCCTAAAAATATAGGCAGTATAAAGGTCTTTAAAATTTTATAACTTCTTTAAACACAAGCTAAGTTTTCCTCCCTTTGTGTCTTTCAGAGAGACTGCCACAGAGTTATCTGGAACATTACCAAGGTAAGCAAGTTGCTCTAAACTACATCTGTGTATCAACGTCTGAGAGGTGCTGAAAGAAGCAAGACCTTTAGAGCCAGAACATGATCCTTTTCCTAAGGAAAACTGCTAGGATACTGAGAACTGGGGTGCAGAGAGGAGAATACACACTGCATGACATAGACAAATAGACTGAAATACCGGCACGACCAAAACTACACAGCTTAGAGCAACATGTTGGAAGTTGCTTTGAGGCTTAGCACAGTTGTGCACCTGATGAGAAGAATCCCAGATGTGGCTTTCTTCCAGCTGTGCAGTTATACGCATTGTAGGTGGTTTGGCTTTTGCTTGAAATTTCACCTGAGGGATGAAGGGAAAGGAACTTGGATGTAGGAGGAAAAACCACTGTGATCTTAAGGCATTTTCACTTGGAAAGCAGGAAAGCAGCTTAGACCAACTTCTATGCAGAGAAATCTTTTCATTAAATAACAGAACTAGACAAGACTCCTAGGCTGCAGTAGAGGATTTTGAAGGGACCTGCCTGTGTTTTGTCAGAGGATGCAATAAAGTGCTGTAATGATGCAGATAGAGAAAAAGGTGAAGTGAAACAAAAACCCCTGATATGGTAACCTGTTACTTAGCAGAGATACTTGGTAAGTAAACAGTGCTCTCAGTCCTCTTGCATCTCCTGCCACAAGTTTTTGTTCTCTGAGGTGCAGGGGATTTTAATGGGGTCATCAGTTTGGGGTGTTTTGCTATGCTATGATTAATATCACTGTTGTAGATCATATGATATATAATGTAAAAAGAATATTTCAGCAGGAAAGTTCTTTAAGCATGATAATTTATGCAAGTTAGAGAGAAGGACTTGGGGGTGCTGGTCGATGAGAAAATGAACATGAGCCGGCTTCACTGTGCACTCGCAGCCCAGAAAGCAACCGTATCCTGGGCTGCATCAAAAGGAGTGTGACCAGCAGGGCGAAGGAGGTGATCCTGCCCCTCTACTCTGCTCTTGTGAGACCTCACCTGGAGCATTGTGTGCAGTTCTGGTGTGCTCAACATAAAAAGGACATGGAACTGCTAGAACAAGTCCAGAGGAGGCTAACGAGGATGATCAGGGGACTGGAGCACCTCCCGTATGAAGACAGGCTGAGGAAGTTGGGGCTGTTCAGCCTGGAGAAGAGAAGGCAGCGTGGGGACCTCATAGCAGCCTTCCAGTATCTGAAGGGAGCCTATAGGGATGCTCTTCATCAGGGACTGTAGTGACAGGACAAGGGGTAACGGGTTAAAATGTAAACGGGGGAAGTTTAGTTTGGATCTAAGGAAGAAATTCTTTACTATGAGGGTGGTGAGGCACTGGAATGGGTTGCCCAGGGAGGTTGTGAATGATCCATGCCTGCTGGTGCTCAAGGCCAGGTTGGACAGAGCTGTGGGTGAGATGGTTTAGTGTGAGGTGTCCTTGCCCATGGCAGGGGTTTAGAACTGAATGATCTCTAAGGTCCTTTCCAACCCTAACTATTCTATGATTCTATGATTAACTTATTTCTTTTCTAAGGTGGAAAAGAATTGTCTGCCTTTCTTTATGGTGGATGTAGTATATCAGTTGGCTAGTCTGCATTGTAAGCTGTAAAAATGTAGATTTTTTCATAGTATGTGATGATTTTCCACCTGTACGTGATGATTTTTCCCCCCTCTGTAATGTATCACCTTGTTCTGTGAGTATAAAGTTGTGTGATTTATATCAGGTGTTCATTTATTAGATTCCTTTCTTTTTATGTCTTACCATCACTTGATATTCTCAGCTGTGCAAGCAAATATGCTGGTGAAATTTTGCCAAGCATTTGCAATGCTGACCAATAACCATGTCTGCCTGATACACAGAAGTTTTTATTCATCTTCATTGCAAATGAATTACAATTCTTCATATAAACAAAAATAAAGAAAGAAAACAGGGATTCAACAGAGCAGCTGTCTCCTTGTTTAGGAATGTCAACGACAATGCCTAGCTATATCTTTTAATATGGTTAGTGCTAGAATATTTCTAGTTAGACCACATGCCCCAATTGGTTAGGTATTATATGACTAATATACTGGAAACATGAAGTCCTTGTACTGCAGAAATGAATTCCACTTTAAATTAAAGTTAAAATGAGAGCTATGGGTGCTTGAATAAACATTGCATTTCGTACTTGCCATTAATGATTGCGTAAATGTGGGTTTTGAGTTATTACCACAAGGCTTTAATTTCAGCCATGGCAAGAAGTCACCAGTAAAAATCAGATTGTACAAGCAATGTGCACAAGGCGTTGCAATTCTGTTATAAATATTAAAACCTATAATCTTGTCTTGATTTAAAACAAATGTTTACAGCTGTGCACAGGTTGGCTACTCCTCCAGCCTTCATGGGGATTCACCTGTTCCTGCGTTTCTCTAAACAAGCTGTTCCTTGGAGTTTTTAATCTTACGTTGTGATGTATTAATCTAATTTTTTTTGTTGTTCTTCTTTTAAACTTCAAGTGAACCATTTTTCTATTATTAATTCATAGCAGCAAAACAGTCTAATTTCCCCTCCTACACCACATCTTCTTCCACCTGCAGCTATTTCATAGCATATAAAATTTTAGGTGTTGCACCTTGAAATGATGAAACTAATAACCACTTTCCCACAGTCACTGTGCTTGTGGTATTTTGTCTGATGGGGCTGAAAAAGCCATCTGTAATGCTAGAAATGTAACTCTCATTTGTGCAAGCAAACCTGATGTCTTTTCTCAGGGCATTAATGACTCATAGAACCACAGAATGGTTTGGGTTGGAAGAGACATTAAAGCTCATCCAGTTCCAACCCACTGCCACAGGCAGGGACACCTTCCACTAGACCAGGCTGCTCCAAGTCCCATGCAACCTGGCCTTGAACACTGCCAGGGATGGGGCAGCCACAGCTTCTCTGGGCACCCTGTGCCAGGGCCTCACCACCCTCATGGTGAAGAACTTCTTCCTTGTATCCAACCTAAATTTCCACTGTTTAAGCCTGTACCCATTACCCCTTGTTGTCTCTCTACAGTCCATGATGAAGAGTCCCTTTCTGCCATTCTTGTAGGCCCCCTTCAGACACTGGAAGGCTGCTATGACGTCTCCACACAGCTTCTCTTCTCCAGGCTGAACAGCTCCAATGTTTGTTAGCCTGTAGATTCATGGATATATTTGCGGCAAGGATTGAGCAAATACTTTTCAAGCATTAAAGTGGTGAAAGGGTTTTCACTGCAAGCGATGTAAGTGTGAGCAGATGTGTCTGTACTTGGAATGTGTTGTCTGACTGTCAGGAAGGATTAGACACTGGTAGCATTAATTTTTTGATGTGATTAAAGCGAAAACCAAAGAACTGATGAAAAAAGAAGAATAAAATCTCCAAATTTTGCATAGTTGACTTAAAGAAGGAAAGTTCAGGATTTTTCCTAGAAAGCCTTTGTAAATATTCTGAAGTCACAGAAGAGAGTATTTTTTGCATTCTCTTGTCTCTTACAGTAACCAAGTGAGGTTACGTATGTGCATTTTAAAGAAAGCAAACATAACAGTGTCTTGTAAAATGGTGATTCTTTTAATGTAGTAATTTTCCATTAAATATTGCTGATTGTTCTCTAGTTATTATATTTAAGAGGAAGAAGAAATTACCTTCTTGCCGATGAAGAATATGTATCATTGATAGGCAAAAGTAGAAAACTGAGTTGTTGGGCATCATTTAGAAGAAAAGCTGCTAGATTAACTTTGCCTGTAGAAAGACATGCTTGATTATATTAAGTCGGTTTTAATTTACCAGTTATTTCTGATGATTTCGGGAAGCTCAGGCTAGAGAAGGAATTGAAAAATTTCAACTCAAAATGCGATAAGGAAGCTTTACAATTTGTATATTAAATGACATTATTATATCCATGAATGTATATTGTTTTATTCGAAGAAAGGCTTTCTGTATGCAACAGCACATCAAAGAACAGATCTTCACAAGGAAAACTTTATAATAATATTAAGTTGTTCATTGCATGACCTATTTAGAGTACTCAGATACTTCTTGTTGTAGACTACATAATTAAATTTTAAATGGAACATGATAAAGAAATTATACTGGTGATCTCCAGAGATTTGAATACCCTATTTGGATCTTCACAAGAGTGTAGCAAAGGCATACTTTAAAATTTAATAAAGGTCTGGCCTATTTTTTTTTTCCCTTTTAGATGTTCTATAGCTGTTATGGCAGTCCTGTTTCATACTGTATTTGCTCTTAGAACTACATAGATGTTACCTGCGTTACAGACCAAACTAAAAGTATTAAAGAAACACAGCTCAAGAAACCCACTATTCAAACATATTGCAAAACAATTAAAGAATGAAGATCATCTCCTAAAATCTTGTGGTGACCAAGCTTGTCACCACCCTTTTGCAGGCTAGCATCTGAGCTAAGCATTCGAGGGGAGCCGTAAATGAGCAAGGTGGAGTGCTTGAGCAAAGTGCAAAGCCCTATGGGCATGAGGGAGATGATGTTTGGAGCTTAAATAAGAAAATGCTCAGCTTCAGTATCAAAGGAGTGATTCCAGTCTCCAGTCACTTCTGTTTGTTTCTGTGAAAGTTACTTTATATTTAAAGAAAAACAAATATTTTAAATATAGACTAACCACATGGATTATTTATTTGCTTAATGCTAGGATAGTAATGATAACAGAAGTAAATCTGGGCTACTTTTCCACTTCTGTGTAGTGGCTCAATTTTACATTTCACTCAAGAGGGGGAGTAAAGTTTAAGTGGTCTCTTCCTCCTCTGAACTGTTCTTCCCTAACGCTTAACACAAACTCGAGAATAATTTGCATAGATTTTTTTCGTACAAAAACTTGTAGAATTTAAGCAGCCCCTGCTTAAATCTTGAGCATAACTCAAGAAAACTTGCATTTTGAGGTGAAGGCCATCTTAAAACTGCCATTAAGAAATTTCTTTAGAGGGGTGGGAGGAAATCTGCAATAAAATATGATGGCATGGATGCGTTGATATAAAAAAGGTAAAGTATTTTCAAAACAGAAATGTAAACCTTCAGCTTCTCGTAGAATCATAGAATCGTCAGGGTTGGAAAGGATCTTAAGATCATCCAGTTCCAACCCCCCTGCCATGGGCAGGGACACCTCACACTAAACCATCCCACACAAGGCTTCATCCAACCTGGCCTTGAACACCGCCAGGGATGGAGCACTCACAACCTCCCTGGGCAACCCATTCCAGTGCCTCACCACTCTCACAGTAAAGAACCTCCTTCTTATGTCCAATCTAAACTTCACCTGTTTAAGTTTTAACCCATTACCATTGTTTTAGAATTACAACAATTTGCAAAACAGTGGTCTGGTGTAGGGTGCGAATTTTAAGCCCTCTTGAGCTGGGAACTTATTCTCTGCCTTCCTGTTTCTTTAATAATGGCTAAGTTCCATTTACTGCAGAGACTTGTGTTCTTGCAGGTCTACAGCATTTTGAAAGTAGAATATAAGTACTGAAGTCACTTCTGTACTTTTGAAAAATGTTAACCTGCAACTTCACCATTATTTAAATCTAATGCAACTAAGCTTTTATCTAAAGGGAGAAGAAGAATTGACAACCCACCATATGACAAGCAAAATGAAATCTCTTGATCACTAACTGTCAGCAGTCTTTCTAATACCATTGTGTTAGGGAATGATATGTCTTCCAAGGAGCTAAGTACACAAGGTTTTGAATCATTTCTGTCTTGACAGCCTAACACAAGTAACTACTTGTAAGTGCTTGGATGAATTATAAAATCTATGTGGCTCAGTAGAGTGAGTTAATAAAACATCTATGAGGATTTTAATTACTATAAAATGAAAATGACTATTTCCTGACAGTAATAGGTGCATGGACTGAAGGCCTACTTGACATCTCAGTTGCTTTCTTAACTGCTTTTGCATGGACAGTGGAGCTGGGGTTAGCTTCTGTGTTTGTTCTTCTGCTTCCCCTCCAGCTGAGATCTTCTGCCAAGCAGTTTCTCTCACTCTGAGAACACCAGATTATGCCTTTCACCCCTCATGCTTCATATACCGTAGATGTCCTCTCTTGTTGCTAGTGCTGCTTTACAGTCACCAAAGGCTTGAATGCCCATCCACCTACACCATACGTGTGTCTCTGCCAGACTATGACAGAATTGTCCTTATCTTGATATAATGTTTACAGAAGTTTTAGTCTCTCTTAAATAAAGCAGGGATTTGGCATAGTCCATTTGTGACCCTATCTTTTAATGGAAAAGTTCTGCTTTCCAACTCCAAATTCTTTCTCAAAACTCACTTTCATTTAGAGACATATAAATAATAGGTCAAGAAAATGTTGTTCATCCCGGGTGTCAGGCAGTGGTAGCTAATAGCATTAAAATCTCTTGAATGTCCAACTATATGCAGCTAACCAGAGTCAGTCTTTGGAAATGATATCATCTTGTATCTTTTCTGAAACCACATCATTAAAAAGAAAAGAAAAAGATTCCAGCCCTCGATATTTAAATCTTCTCAAGTCAACTGTCTTAAAGAGCAGGTTTTCCATAATTTGGATGTCTGTTATTTCCTTCAGAAAATCATTATTTTAAATTGAGACTTGAATTTAAGTAATCATTCCCTTAAAAAAAAAAAAAAAAAAAGAAAAAAAAGATGTTTGACTTTCTCTATGCCTCAGATGCTTATTTCTAACTACTCTTTTCTTTCATCTAACCTTTGAGCCATTTTTCTGTACTCCAACCAGGACTGCCTGTTACCCATTGTATGAGCTGTATCGGAATGCCATGATGTTGTTTGGGCTTTCTGAGGTGCTGTGATATAAATCACAGTAATTATTTGGGGTAGTAGCAAGTTTGCTGTTAGTGTAAGTGAATCTGTTTTTTTTTGTCAGGAAATAATACACATATTGTCCCTTCACTATTCTGACTTCTATCTTTTCTAAGGAAAGCTTCAGTATCATTACAACATGACGTGGATTCATTCCATCTAGTAGCTGTTGGCACTTTTTTGTTGTTGTTTTGCATCCATTTTGAAATATGTTTTTTACAGCTAATGTTAATCTTAAAACACACTTATGTGCAATCTGATCTGTTTCTGAAGAGATATCTTAGAAATCTTAAGAGGAGCCCAAGGAGCATGGAGGTGATTATCCATATGTGCTTACTGATGACTTGCATTCAAAAATTACTAAGATACCAATGGCAGGATTCCCATCTCCTAAATTTAGCTACCACGAAAGTCCTCATTCTGAAGAACCAAGGAAGAAATGAAGAGAAATAGGTACCTCATCTCAGGACAGGATGAATAGCCTTGGGGAATTGTTTTTCTTTCTCCATTGCCTGAAAGTTGAGCCTGGGGGAATAGCATAGTCTAGATGTTTCACCTGATGATAGATTTAATTTAAGGTGAGTTTTATAAGTGTTAAAGTGCCAAATGACGTAAGCTGATGCCTACTGGAGTTTTGAGGACATTGCCATGCTTAACCTCAAAAAAACTTTCAATATTTGGTACTTAAGCCCTAAATATAGACCTGTCAGGGCGGGGGGGGAGGTCAGACATAAAAGATGGTTGGACTTGATATGGCTCTGACCCAGAAGGCAGCAGCTCTCCTCACAGTGCAGAGCCCTCAGTAATCACAGCTCACAGTCTGAAACAGTTCCTAATTTTACATAGCCTTTGAATCTTAAAATGAGTGTAAGTGATTTTACACAGCGTTGGGTTTTGAACCCACAACCATTTTCACTAGCCACTGTTAGCACCTCTCACAAACGGTAATGGATTTGATAGCAAACCTTTATCTTAAAAGTCTGGTAGGGCTTTCATTTTTATTCCCTGTTGTAAGACTCTAAAACTAGAGACAGATTCCCTTTTTTTTTTTTCCTGTTATTCACCTTTACCAGACTTCCAAGCATCTTTTTAACTCGCCTTACAAAGCACTGCCAGCCAA
Organism: Lathamus discolor; assembly: GCF_037157495.1. NCBI lineage: Eukaryota > Metazoa > Chordata > Aves > Psittaciformes > Psittacidae > Lathamus > Lathamus discolor. The sequence goes on from NC_088884.1 coordinate 2,409,227, forward strand.
ACATGCCCAAAGAGGATAATGTGCAGCAAAACTGAAAGGACTCAGATCTGGGTTTTTTTTTTTTTCCATTCCTGAAGGTGAATTCCAAGATCATGATTATTTTTATTTATACAGTGCCTAAAGAGTGCTAAATACTTTATGGAACAAATAAAAGACCTCTTGTAAAAAGCACGCATTCCTATAATCTAATTTTAGTCTCAAATCAGGCAGTATGAATGCTAAGCAGCAGGGCTTGAAGAAAAATGGAAGGTATATGAGGGCTACACTAATAAGATTGAGCAGCTTTTTATGTTCATTATCTGTTCCACTTAATAGTGCTGCAGTATCTTACTGGTTTATGTTAAATTTACATTGGTCTGTGGAGAAGATTTGACTGACACAGAATGGTATTTCTTGGGTTTGCTTAAAAAATGAGCCTTTGAATAGCAGTTTGAAGGAAGATAGAGAAAGAGACCATTATAGATGGATTTTGAGTGGCCATTCCAATGTAAGAAACGGCCAACTAACTTAAAATACAAAGGTTTTCTTTCCCCTCCTCGCTTCATTTATCAGCTCAGTTGAAATACTTGTGCTCCAAGCTGGTAATTCATGTGTATCCTTAAGTGTTGCTTTAGTACTTAAGATCATCAGCACAATGTCAGTGCAAAGCATTAAACTTGTGGGAATAACTTCAGATATATATATGTATATATATATATATGCATTTGTGCATTTGGGGGAAGGTGTATGTATATCAGCTTCTGGAGAATCAGAGCAGCAACTGAAGTCAAGGAGAGCTTTGTTGACAATGCTGGAGTTGGTAAGTTTTCTCTTAGTACCTTTGCAAGGCATGTGTCATATATTACATATATATATATGATTATATAATAGTGTGTTATATGTTTTGTAAGTAGTTAGAAATGAGCTGCTGATTATTTTGTTATCATCCTTACCATTGGTGCCAGAACAGCAGTAGTAAGGTACATGGATGGGGCAGTGTCAGGAGACCCACACTCATACTCCTAAGACAGCAGAGACTCCAGTTCAGTACTCTCCTCAATGTTCTTTGCCTTCTGAGCATTGCTTTTATTTATTAAGTAATAGCTATTGTAACATTTACAAAAATTGCAACTGTTTGAACGGTTTCAACAGATTTGCTGTGAATTGCAAGCAAGTTTTACGCAATTCTGAGTAAATTATTTAAAGAGGCTTAAAAAAACCCCAGGAACCAAACACGTCCCCAGTGCTCAAGGTTAACAGTTTATACTTCATCTACATTATATTAAAAACATTTTTACTGGATCCCATAAACGTTGCACATTTTAAAAGGGCAATGATCACAGTGGGATTAGATACGTTACATAAAGCCAGACGCAAGGCCTGCAAGCAGCAATTGGTGGCTGTTTTGCACTTTCTAAGGGTGCTGACTTGAGACTCCTCTTGTGAGATGCTGCAGTTCTTCCCCTCTGTGCCTTGCCAATAGAAGCAAGGCAGCCCCTAAAGTTTTTCTGTGGTCAGCCGAAGACAACTGTGAGGCTCAAACTCACGTGTTTGGAGCAGTGTCTCATAGTGGTGCCATAATTCTCTTACCAGCAGGGATGTTTTGCCAGTTTGGAGCCACTGAGGACCTACCCCACTTTCTGTGTATGTCTTCCCTATGTATTTTGCAAGTTGTGTCCTACACAGCACTTCTTCAACAGCAAAGTGCCGGTGCGGCGCTTCTCTTCTATAATGGAAAATATTTTTCATTGAGACCCTTGGAATTTTTAGAGCTTTCACATTGTTTTCTGCAGGGAACATTTAAGACTCAGCAAAGCCATGATGTTGTAGAGTTGGATGCAAATCATGTCTGCTTGCTAATGAATCTAATCTTAATGAATGTCCGTGGAAAAAGAAAGAGGGAAAGCAAGATACTAGGCTTCACCTCACACACATTAAAAAGAATTGACTTTCAGCCTTTTCTGGTTATTTTGCTTTTGAATTTTTAGATACTGATCTCACAATGGTTCACGTGCTTAATTTTGGGGAATAGCCTTGCTGGTACCAAAGTAACTGCACAAGTCAGTGGAATTTTAGCATCGGTGTTGTTGCTTGCTCATTGCCGTGAAATGAGTATCACCTTATTTGATCCTGAGCTTGTCACTAAGACTATATAGACAGCTCTACTTGATCAAGAAAGAAGAATATACACATAACAACTTGGTTTTGGTAGCATCCTCTTGGAACATGAATTGAGAATCATAAAGTCAAAGTTTAACATAAGGGCCTAAATGGCTCCTAATGCAATTTAGATAGATGGTTTGGGTTAAATAAGAGTACTGGAAGACTGCAGGTGCCAGCGACTTTGGTTCAAAGGGCAAGTGTGCTTTTCTGAACCAGGCTATTAATTCAATCTTTTAAAAAGTGGCTGTGACATTTAGGAAATTGGCAAGGGCTTGCTGCTCAGGAGCCCATCTTTTAGCTGGGAATTCAAAAGGTATTTTCTTTATTGATATATTCTACTGGGGGGTACAAACGCACCTGCACCGATGATCTTGTGAATGCCACAGAGACTGTGTCTTTTCTCAGTCGCTGGGAGCTTTCATTCCAGGATCGCATGGTGAAGTAAGCAGAAGTTCCTAAAAAGTTTAATTTAACAAAAATGAAATATTATTATTCATGTCATGAGTAATTGAATCCGCAGATGTTCTCATTCTGTATCAATGGCTGGGGACAATATGACTCTAGATAGACTGTGACAACATGAATTGATTTCTTTCTCTTTTTTTTTTTTTCCTTTTTTCTTTCTCTATTTTTTTTTTTTTTAGTTTCTTTTTAAACCTGTGAAGCGACTGTGGAGTTTTTGGGTTGTTTTTTTAGCTGATTGCTTGGAACTGACACTACAGGCTGTGCAGCTGTAAAAAAGACCTTCTCATTTTCATTGAGAGTAAATAAAATAAAGTATTGCAGAAATAGCATTGCTTTTTTTTCCTGGTCCTGCCCTTGCAGAAATAAACAGAGATAAAGCAATTGAATTTGGAGCGGCGTTCTCAGGAAGAGATGGTTGCTGCTAACACTGAATATTCAGAATATAATAATAAAAGCAATCATGTTGCTAAAAAGCCACCTGTTACTTCCTTCAGTTTTTATCTAGAGTTCAGGTTTTTTGTTTCTGAATCTATAGCAGGGATGGGGAGCCCAGTTCCTTCAAATCCTTATTACGTGTGCATGATAGTAATTCCTTATTAAAGTTGAGTAGAGAAAGAAACGATGCTCGCTAACATTTCCAAAGCTGTAAAAGATGAGTGTTTCCACGAAGGAGCAGAAGTAGAAAAACTTTAAAGTGCTTGTTAAGGCATGCACACAGAGTACAGACAAGCAATAAGTCTGTTTTGCTGAACTGTGAAATTTCACTGAGTAATTTCTCTAATAACAGAATAGATATTGCACCTCTGACCCCAGAGGAGCTGCAGGCTCGGTGCAGCAGCCGGCCCTGGCATCAGCAGAAACTTGTGCAACCAAAGCACGGGCTGCGTGCTGAGTGGTGGGAAGACAAGGAAAAAGGTGGTAACAGAAGAAATGTGACATACAACTTGTAAATGTCCTGGCTGATTGAAAAAATCAGAGAATGATTAATGGTGACGGTACTTTATTCATTGATTTCCACCCCTCCGTGACCTGTTCTTCGGTGGAGCTGCACAGTTGTGGCCATAGCTGTGTGTTTGACAGCTACCTCCTAATTCCAAAGAAAGCATTCAATCCGCTATGAATGTACAGTAGCAGAAATTTTTAATTGTCATTTTCATGTTAGCTTTCTCTTCTGGAAATGATGCAGCGGTGATGCTTTTCCTTTGTGTTACGGAGAATGCCTGGGGAAATAACAGTTCAGTAGCTGGAGCAGGAAGAAAAAAACCCCCCACAGTATCCCTCAGGATAATGCTGCACGTGCAGAAATGGGGAAAGAAATCATATAAGAAAAACATTCAGTTAAAGCAGCAACTTATATCTTCTATTTCAAAACTTGCAAGGTGAAAAAGAGTGATGTGGTTTAAAGGGGATATTGATCTGGTTGAGCTATGCGTGAACTCATGCTACAACCTCAGTGCTTCTCTGGTCTCTGAACCTCTTAGAATTAATGCAGGGGTTTTAGATTGATTGCTTGAAGTTTTTTTCTGTAAAAACAGTGAGGCTGATGAATGGCAAGTACTGTGGGTGATTCAGAAATAAATAAATAAAGAAGTTACTTGAAGGACTGAGAGCAACTTTGTCAGTTGTACTTTCTTGTTGTGCTGCGTAGTTAGAGCAAGGTAGCAAGAGATTCTGTCTCATTTCTTCTGCCTTCCCTTTTACCTTGTGAGTGATTGACTTTCTTCAGCAGCTCCATCAGGTAATGTGACATAAATGGGAAATAAATTCCCGTCATGAGTTTGTCTCACAGTGCCAGGGACATAACAGACATTCCCAGGTATTCATCCATTTGAAAAGAAATCAAGAGCTCAGGCAGATGTTGGAAATCTGGCAGTCAAGTTTGGTCTGCTCTTCTAATGCAGGTTTGAAAATGTTCATCTTGAGTAGGTGATACTTTATTGACTTGTGGGATGCTGTGGGGCCTTGGTGGTGAGTGCCGGGTAATAGAAAATATGCAGCAGGAGCTGTTTGTTATTTAGGAGCTCTTAACACAGCAGCGTTCAGGAGGAAGCCAGTGGTTCATCTCTTCATCTGGTATTATGTAGCAGCTGCTTCGAAAGGCAGGCTGGCAAAGTGGAGAAAAGGCAGCTATGCAAAGAAATATCTGCAGGAAAATCTTTTCAGCACCTACCCAAACCTCTTTTCAGAGAAATCAAATGCTTTATATTGTCAAAATATATAATATATAATATATAATATATAATATATAATATATAATATATAATATATAATATATAATATATAATATATAATATATAATATATAATATATAATATATAAATCAAATGCTTTATATTGCACTTGTTTTCTATGGGGCTTAGGGCTTTTATAACTCCTGAAATTCTACTTTTTCAAGAGATACAGATGTCCAGTTTTCTTCTGACTTTTAGCTGTGATGATGATTTCTTTGGATGAACCAAAGACAAAAACTTGTTTCCTTTTGTATATTCAATTTGGATTAACTTCGTTCTCTGAGACAAGGCACCGATTTAAGGAATTACAGCTAGAATTCACCAAAACAATGAGTAAGGAAATAAGGTTTCCCAATTAATAAAGAAAAGCCTAAATTACTTTTTTTTCCCCCCTGTTTGCCTGTATTCTCCATGCATCAAAGCTGGTCTCTTCTGACCTTCTAAAGGCTTACAAAATGAATGGTCTCTGTATATCTTATGGTGAAGCATCAAGTCTAATACAAGAAAATCTAAATGTCCAAAGCAAAATGATACATAAAATAGAAGTCCAAAACCTCCACCAAACCCATTTTTTGGTATTATTCTGCCTATGTAAGAACATCTCGGGGTAACTAAGAGACAGTTGCACACGATTTGCCTGTGCCCAGTAATGCCAGCACAATGCTCATCATTGGATGCTTCTCTCGCTGTGGTTTTTAGTCTTCCGTATATGCAGAAATGCTCAAAATGTGCTTTCAAAAAAAATCTGCTCCAAACACCAGTCTCTTTTACTGGTATTTCCTGATAGAAAAAAAGGGGCTTTTATCACATATCCCATATGTGCTTTATGGTGCTGAGACTTGATAACTGAGATATGATTTTATAATGAAAAATCCCCCAGGGAAGCGTGCAGATGTACTGTGGAAAGACACTGACACTTTATGCTTTATTTGTAGGGAGGGTATGAAGAATTTCTTCCCTTCTTTTGAACAGAAAAGAACCTTAAATTGAAAAGTAATCTCGTGCCTCTTGTAAAACTCCCGAAGATATATGTCCAAGTGGTGGCTGAATGATGTCCACATTAAAATGGTACTCTGCAACACATCAGCCTAAATATGGAAAATATACCTGATCACTGATGGTATCGCTGTCCCCTTCCTTTCAACTAAATATGAAAGAAAAATAAATCTGAAGCCTTTGGAATTTGAAGTGAATCCTACAGCTAAGGAAATTCAGCAAGATGCTAGTGAAGGGGGCTGTTGATGCCATGCTCCATACTGGAAAGCTGTCTTGTGATTGAATGCAAATGTGACTTAGATGTGTAAATCATATTCAAGATTTCATCAGTAAGCCTTTAATATATCTAGAAACTATCTTAAAGCATTTAAATAAAATGTTAATTGAAAGTAAGGAATAGTGTTAGCAAGCTCTTTCAAAGAAAGCTTCAATTCAAGGCACGTAACAAGGAAGCAAGCGCTCTGATCTAGTCAAACAGAACCTCCCATGGTAAAAACCTATAATTGTTTTAAAGTTCTCTGAAAACCTACATCTCTGTTCTCATCTCATCCCACACACTGTGGTACTCCTTATGTTCCTCACTCTCCTCTCTCAGAGCTGACTTTCTTTGTAGCCTTCTCCCACTCCCAGCGTGCTGCCTTCTCTCACCTCCTACGCATGGAGCTGCCTCCTGCTGCCCATACAACAAGCACTTTTCTACACATCCCAGCCCTTTCCTTTCCTTGAGCTTGTCTGTGCTGAATTCCCTACAAAGCCATCAGGATGTCTTACCCTGCACCAAAATACAGAAGGTGAACTTTGTTTCCAAACGGAGGAAAATCTCAGTAATAAGCCAGGCTCTCTTCTGAGAGCAGTCATCGGATGGAGCAAATGACTGATCTTTGTATTTAATGAAACCAAACCTATTTTAAAGCATAAAGACAGAGGGGTTGAGCTAGACTGCAACCCTCTAGTGCCTATGGAAATGCCTTCACAAGCAGCAGGGCAATTCTCAGCAACGGTGACTTTAGTGGTTCAGCTTCAACCTGCCTGGGTTCAATTCCTCAACAAAAGCTTGATATTAGTCCTAAGAGCTAGAAGCGTGGGAGCACAGAAGCACGAGCATCTCTTGCTGCAGCTCTGGGTTTGATTGTCACTCCTTACCTACTCATTAAGCAGAGGGATTTTGGAGGTATTTGCAAAGTTACCTTCCTATCTGCAGATGGTCTGCAACAGTGACAGCAGCTGTTCCAAGAGCAAGCATGAAGGGAGGTGTTGTCGCTTCTTTGCTATGTTTACAAATTTTTAACAAGACTACTATTTAAAGTATGTTCTTTTGTGACTGCATGCAATATGTTATCATCTAAATGCTGCTGGATTGATGGAGGACATCAAAGGGATGCGTCACGGATAAATTTCTCTGCTTTGGAGTGGTTTCTTTCAGAGCTTGTGTAAATCTCGTAGTTTTGGGCAGAGGTTGCATGGATTAATACTGTAACCTGTGACTTGTGCTCTCATGACTGGGGGGAAAGGGCAGCCACATGATAGTGTTCAGCTGACAGGAGTTTACAGAAGAAGGCTGGAGAAGTGCCTGAATTCAGGAAACACGTAATTCCACACTGAAAAGTGAAAAATAAGGAGAAATAAAGCACATTTCAGTTTTGCATGTTGAATGCGCTTTTGGTGGCAGAGGAAAATACCAGCTTGGAGTGATTTTCATGGTCTTTTATAACAAATCTCAAAAACCACAGACTGAAGGAGCTGAGAGGTGTGCTATGCCTTTGGGGTGCCATTGGAGGACTGGTATGCTCTTGCATGGCTCTCCAAGCAGCAGCAACTCGGGCAGGCTGTGCTGCTTTAACTGCGATGCCTCATGGCATGACCAAAATGACAAACCTATGCTGGTGGGACCCAGCTCTTAACAGTGTCAGGACCATATCAACCCAAACCATACATGAGGGGTGAAAGCTAAGGTCCTGCCCAAGCTCTTCTAGTAGAAGCTTCTCAGTTTCAAGGTATCCTTTCAGCTCTGCTTCACATAAAATGGTTGCCACTTAAGATGGTTGGGGTTTTGTTGCTTTACACCTCAGCTGTGAATGGAGGTTTCTGTCTTTCTATAGGAAGTGTTCACAGGAAAAAGAAGAGGGGAATGCATGTAGTCAAAAATTTAAATATAAAATCTAAACATTTGGTAAGGAAGTGAATATCCAAACAGCCTCATTTCCATTGGAAGCATGTTGAGTTTCCATGTGGTTCCCCACTCCTGTGACTCATTTGCTGGTGTTCGTGTTATTCCCACTTGGCTTTGAAATACTTCCCCACCTTCTCAGGTGAAGGGATTCATCCCACAGTCCTTTACGGATCCATATTGAAGTGAGATGAATCATTCCTGTCTGTTTTCACTGTCAACTTGAAGAGTACCTACGCAACAGGGTTCCCATGGAAAAGTCCACAGTGGAGACAGGTGAAGTTAAGGGGGAAAAGTTTCACTGTTGTCTTTGCCATCATTTAAATGAGACTGGAATTGCATTTCTTGAAATAACCCAGGGAGTGGGGAAGTGTCCCACTGTGTGGTACCACTTGGTGAGCCACACAAGTTAGGCTGATGAATTGAAGGCTGTGGTAAAGTGAGAATGTGACGTGTGCTTTGGGGCATTAAATGTTAATGAATACGTTCTGGCTAGTGAAATAGCTTTCTGGGAGTAAGCGACGGTCATTTCTTGATAGTGCTTGCATGTTGGGAAGCGGAACTAGAAAAATGCATTTAAAAATTGCACCTTTCTCAACTTGTGTAATCAGAGGTCAGTAAAATGTAAATGGGAGAAAAAGAGCTGATGTAGATGCTTTCAGCTCATGTAGATTCAGTATGAATACAGGAAGTTCTACAATGTAGGGCTCAAGGTTATACAGGAGTTCACTCAAAGGGAAGGTGAGTGGTCTGGGGCTATTACCTGTTAGGGGAGGTAGAAGAAAAGATCATGGTTGTCTGCAAAATCAAAAAGCCAGTATTCACAAGACTGTTCCTGTACATATTATAGCTTACTATCGCTCCATATAAGTTTCCCTGTCTGCTGCCATCCCCCTAACCTTTGAATACACCTGTGTAATCAAATCAGAGTGTAAAGGTCTATCATGTACTTCTTAATACCCTCGGACAGATTGCTGTCTCATTAGAAAGACCCATCAAAATAATTCAAGAACTGTAATGTGCTAATAAGACGCTGGCTTTAAAAATGGATTGGCTGAGTGGAAAGTCTGGCAGGACCCCAGAATGAATATCTGGCCACAGGCTGGAATTATTGCTGTGCTAATCTGCTTGGTGTGTTCAGAGGATCTACTTGCATCTTGTGGAAGTGGGAGGTTTGGAAGCTGCTGACCCATGATGAGCTCCCATCTGTGGATCCAGCTTGCTACAATGATGTCTGGCTGGTGGCTGAAGAGTTTGCTATTTTTTGCAGCTACAGTCCATGGGCCAGGGCATAGTTTATGAGTAGAGGCATATCCTGAATATGCCCAGCCCTAAACTGTATTTACATTTCACCAGGGTGATGTATAGGCTTTATGTAGCTCTGATTGCTGTGCTGAAGTGAGCTGTCAGAGCTTATCAACCTAACTTTACTTTTTCTATGCATCCTTGGAAAGGAAGCTTTGGATTTTAGAAAGGGAATGGCAAAGAGAGAGCTGGCAAAAAATCAGGAACTGCACTTCACTGAGAAGTGACTGGGCACAGCTCTTTAAAATACAGAGTTTGCAGTTGTACAGAATTGATCTGGAAAAGATGCAAATTCCATCCAGAGCTAAATTCAGATTTAGATTTAAAATGCTACTCGCATGGGCACCAACTAATACACTAGCCAAATTCACTCCACTATTAAGTTAAGAGACTATCAGGTGACCCCCATGAAATGTATTAACATAATGTCAATAATGAATCTTTGAATAGGAAAGTGTGGAGAGAAATGTAAGCAGAGTTTGTAATATGGTACCACACTTCCAGCCTGGCTTGTTTCTCGTTTCACAAACCTTTATGTGATGGATCCATCTGTTCCCAGGAGATGAAAGTGTGTTGATGCCATTTTCATGGGAGAGTTTGTTTCTGGGTTGAAGCTTTCTGAAGTTGCCTGAGACTTGGTATTTGTTGCCTGGGGCTAGCTATTGCCAAGACACTTAGCACAGCTAGCAGAGATTGCCTTCACAGGCTGGATGGGCCCTTTACTTATCTCTATCAAGGCTCATTAAAGCTTCAAATCTCTGAATGCACATTCGAAATTGAGTGACAGTAACTTCTGGGAAAGTTTTGTTGAAAAGCCTGGCATAACTGAGTAATTATAATATAGCAGTACTTCGTATGCAACTTGATTGTCACAGCCTGTGTCAAGAGAACTCATAATTTCTGAAGGATAAGACCATATGTTCCAAAAAGAGCTTTCAGAATGTGGGATACTTGTTTTGCAAGTTTAGTTTTCTTTTTTTCTCCTCTTCATAAAAAACAAACTGTTATGAAATAAGATTAAAAAAAATCCCCCACACTTAATTAAACTGATTCCCCAAGAAGGAGTCCCAAACCTCTTGGATAAGCATGTTCTAATAGCTATGGTTTCTGGTTTACTTCTGGGTGTAGCTGAAACAAAATGTTGCAAGAGTAGTTGAAAGGACACTGGTATCCTAAATATAAATCTATTTTTCTGCTTCCAGAGGCTAATGCAGTTGCTAAGGATCTCTTCATAGAATCATAGAATCATAGAATAGTTAGGGTTGGAAAGGACCTCAAGATCATCCAGTTCCAACCCCCCTGCCATGGGCAGGGACACCTCACACTAAACCATCCCACCCAAGGCTTCACCCGACCTGGCCTTGAACACTGCCAGGGATGGAGCATTCACAACCTCCCTGGGCAACCCATTCCAGTGCCTCACCACCCTAACAGGAAAGAATTTCCTCCTTATATCCAATCTAAACTTCCCCTGTTTCAGTTTGAACCCGTTACCCCTTGTCCTGTCACTACAGTCCCTGATGAAGAGTCCCTCCCCAGCATCCCTATAGGCCCCCTTCAGGTACTGGAAGGCTGCTATGAGGTCCCCACGCAGCCTTCTCTTCTCCAGGCTGAACAGCCCCAACTTCCTCAGCCTGTCTTCATACGGGAGGTGCTCCAGTCCCTGATCATCCTCGTGGCCTCCTCTGGACTTGTTCCAGCAGTTCCATGTCCTTTTTATGTTGAGGACACCAGAACTGCACACAATGCTCCAGGTGAGGGCTCACAAGAGCAGAGTAGAGGGGCAGGATCACCTCCTTCGCCCTGCTGGTCACGCTCCTTTTGATGCAGCCCAGGATACGGTATGATGGCAATCACCTTGTTGGTTTTAATTGGCCCCTAAAACAAAGTGTGGACAGGAGAGTCTGTCAAATGCCCAGACAGATTTGTGTATAGCAGTTGTAAATGTTACATGCAGTGGGTTACATCAGCATTGACGATAAATTCATCATTTTCCATTTTATGCTGTATCTAATTCACCTATATTGTCCTGAAAACTTCACACTTCTTGAATGTAATGTGGAAAGGTAGCTTGGGCATTGCTGGTGTCTAAAAGTCAGAATTGAACTTGAGCTGACATTTCTGAGGATGTAAGAATTATCCTTCTCCAACAGGAAGGAATAATAATGACTAACAAGATCTCAGTCTGCTTTTGGAGACCCTGAGTGTACACCATGGTTATATTTTTAGAGTACAATTTTATGTTCATCAGCAATAATATTCCAATAATGGGGTAGTGAAAACCAGCTAGAGTCAGATTGGTGGCTTGGGATATTTTTATTCCCAATAAGTGACATGCACACAGAGAGATGTGATTATTGTCCCAAGAGATTACAATATCATAGTCACAAGCACAAATTCATCAGCTCATTAAGGATATCCCTGTAAGATTTCCTGAAGGATTTTTTCTGCATTTCATATTGAAGAAAGGTGCCATACAGCAATCAATAAAACCTAGCCTTGCTAGGGAGAGATTTTACTTACATTGTTGTAATAAAATAGGATAAAATCATTCTTGTAAATATTTTATTTTCCTAGCTGGAAACAATTGCATCATCTTAGCCACGCATGCTCAACTTCTTCATGTTACTGTTAGCTTCCTTTATATGAGGGTAGCATCATATAAAGTCTACCTGAGAATTTCCCCATTTTAATTACTTGGAATTTTCTAAATTATGTGTGTTCAACTTTACCTGTTTTCTTAACATTGCATATTTCAAACATCCTCTTATTACTGTGTTCCTAGTAGATACTTACGCAATAAGTGGCAGATACCTCCACTGGAAAGGAGCTACGTCTATCTGACATTTGTTAGGCTTGTAACTTTTCCTGATCCATGATTCACATGGAATTGCGAATTGAGGCATTAGATTAATCCTAAACAACATGTTGTACCTGCATATTAGTATCAACCATGTAGATGTCCTCATCTAGACTGGCCATTGCGTGGTGACTAGAGAAAACCAGACATTTTCCAGCAAAACTTTTCCAAAGTAGGTATTTAAAAAATGGTTGTATAAAGTGCTTCGTACTCAGTGTGGAAAAATAGGTGTTGCTACACAGGGAGTCAGAATTAGTGGTTGAGGTGTGAACACCTTCTCTGAAGATGTCTAGAGAGCCTAAAGTCATGAGACATAGATTGTACCAGCTTGCCACTTGACTCTTTATGGGGAGGGAAAAAGTAAATGCTTCCATAAATCCTTTCCATTATGCTGTCTCATGGAATAACTTCTAAGGGACTGACAGATGCTAAAAAGATCACCCATTTTCCATGATCTGTCAAGTTAATTAGACAGATTCTGCCTATATTCTTTTTATGTTCCAAATCCCAGTGATCTGGTCGGCTGAGTTTTGGCTGACCAACTTGCACTGTCTGCAGCAAACCATCTTGTCTGTAAAGGCTTCACTGACTGATGTTAAGAATAAGCTAATTCTGCGGAGTGTGGCCTCCATCGGGCAGCTTTCTCGTAAATGCTAATGAGTAAGTAGCAAGAGGTGTTCCAGAAGTGATGTGAGCTGCCTCCACTTAATGAAATACCCACCTTTTTCCTAGTTTTAGCTTGTCCCAGTCTTCATTTCCTAATCTAGGCAAACCACAAGAGAACTGTTTAGCTAATGAATGATTGAAAAGTATGAACTCCGAATTCAGTAAGTCAAGAAGAAAACAAACATAAAACCCCACAGAGATAACAAAATGTATGCTTAAATGCATCATTCAATTACTCTGCTCACTCTTTGCTTCCCATTACACTCTCCTTTGTCAGTACACAGTGTGTCTAAATGGCAATCTCTTTGTGACAAGAAACTTTTCTCCATGCTTTTACCTGCTGGTGCAGAACACTGTTGGTACTTTGCAAATATCAAACAGTAAAAAGAATTGATTGCAAGCAACATATGAATTGCGTGATAGTTAGTGAAGCTTCTCAGAATTTTCCCTATCCAGTAATAAGGTAGCCACCAAAGCTTACAGATTTGGGCAGCACGGATCTTTGTGAATGAGAAGGGCAATTTCAGGTCAACTGCTGTTAGAAGACTGTAGTTCCCCAAGTCATCAAGGGCCATACAAGCCACAGAAGGATTGTGATCAATATGGCATTATTCTTTGTTTTTTCTCTCAGGATAAGTCAGCCAGGAATCATATTGCCATTACATGCTTAAAACTGTTTGTCCCCGAGGATGTAAGTTTATCAGTTTTTGTGCTCAAGCTTTTCTTTCTTGAATGTTCCTAAAAAGCTGGTTCATCAACCTGCTGCAGTTGGAGCAAAGCAGCTTTTCTTGCTCAGAGGCTACCCTTATGGTAGAAACCAGAAGTTCCCTTGCCTCAAAGAACAGAGCCAACTGTTTTGTCTTGCACCATTCTTAGCAGGTCTCTTTAACTGCCTATAATAGGAGTAAGTCAAAGGCAGAGCTAACATTTGTAATATTAGGCTGCGTGGCATTAATGTTTCTTGGGAGCTCAAGGTACGCATTTTCAGTGCACTAGCATCTGAAAATGATTGTATGATTCTCCAGAGCCTTTGTTTGGATATTGCAAGCAGCTGTTAGGAGGAAAAAAAAAAATAAAAGAAAATGGATAGTGGTATTGATGAGTCCCATCATAAAAAGATACAACAAAAATGTCATTACCTTTGCATTGCTGTGTATCTTAAGATGATGAAATGTGACAGTTATTATGGAAGAAATGGTCTTTTTGCATCCTCCAGCTATAGTCTATTGCATATGATTAACACTGGAGTCTTTACTAATTAGCTTTTATGGTCAAACAGTTTTCATGAAGTTGGTTTCAAAGAAATAAAAATTAAACTCCTTACAGCTCTGAAAGATAGAATTATGGAATATGAATGCGTAGATAATCTTCACAAGCTAGAGGAAAATTATCATTCAGCAACAAAAGCTATATAAAAAGACCCAGTATTATCTCAGGTACTGCAAAATAGTGTGTGTGGCTAAGTGGTGACCCTAGGATTTTACAAATACAGTCTAAGTAGGGTGGGGGATAGACACGATTATCTTTTGTCTGATAGCATAAACTGATGAAACTTTACATATTGATGCTGTGAATGCAGGTGGTATAGAACTGAAAACAGCAGGATGCAAAACTTCCTAGAATCACAGAGTGGTTTGGGTTGGAAAGGACCATAAGGTCATCTTGTGCCAACCTCCTGCCATGGGCAGGGACACAGGTTGCTCAAGGCCTTGTGCCCTTTAGTCCTCCTTGTAAAATTAAAAAGTGCAAGAATGGGATGTGGTCAACTGAATCCATCCCATCGGAAGAACTGCCACAAACCAAAAAGAGTCATTTCCTGCTCCATCATTTTGCTCCTTAGCTTTTCTTTGCATTGTTTTCTTAGTTTGTCATACCTTCTAATAAAACACTGCTTCGACTGACTTCATCCCACAGTGTTGCACTGCATCTTCTATTTGTAAGTGTGGTGACGAAAGAGCTTTTAAAGATGCATACACTGAAATGAGGTGTTTCTTTTCCAAGTTGAACTGCCTTCATCCACCTGTGTGTTTGTGCAGATAAGCTTTACTAAACTGTGGTCGAGGAAATATCCTCTCTTCAGTGAGCATGTAGCAATTACATTTCACAGAAGGAAGGGGAAGCGCTGGATTTAGTACAGTTTTCAAACCAACTTAGTTTTATAGCAGAAAAAAAAACCCCAACCAACAACATTTAAGCGTTTAGGGGCTTTTATCCCAGTCACTACTGATAAATTTATGGCTCCCAGAAGATTTAGCAACCCAAGTACTTTGAAAAATCTATCTTTTGCTTGCTGAATCTCATAGATAGATCGCAACCATTTTATCCTTTCATAAGGATACTTTTGAGGGGACTACATTTGGCATCAAGACTTTTGTAGTGGACAGCGGAGACAAACCCACCAAACTTCAAAAAGGCTAGATGTCATAATTAGTTTCATTAAATTTGCCACATTTCTGTATCATTGAACCCTTCAGCATATGGCAACTTTAAGTCAAAGAGATTCTTAGTTATTATGTATTAAACACAAAAGAAGTTGTTCTCATAGGCTGGCTGTTTCTCAATGTGATTTCACAGGAAGGCTTTATTGTTCCAGTTGTATTGTGGATCCCTTCAACAGGGATTTTTGCAGTTCTGATATGGTTTACATATCTCAGATTGCCCAAACAGTTTTCTTTGGTCCCATTGTTAACGTTCACTTCTGTCCTAGGCTAGATTATTCCAGCTCTTAGAACCTTAAGTAACACAGGATGACCATGAGAGACTTTGATTTGAGTATTGTTCTCTTGTGACAGGATTTGGGGAGGGTTTATTGCTTTTAATACGGTTTGGGTTTTTTTGGGGGGGTGGGGAAGGGAGAGGTTGTACCTAGTTATACAAATTCCCAGTATTATTGTTAACAAATAAATACATATACAATTGTAGAATCTTACCTATTCAGAGGAGCATCAGACTGAAGGAACTGGAAGCAATTAGGTATATGTAGACAATTCATGTTTTCAGAGTGTCTTACAAACTCCATTTTAAGCCAGGTGGATTGTCTCTCAGGATGAGGGAATCTCCACAGCATCATCCACTGCTGAGATCTTGGCTTCCTTTTTTGACCACTGCAGATCTAGGCCAAATAAATGTAAAACTTGTCTTGATTTTGAGATGCATCTTCTACCCTAGAGGTACACCAATGACTGTCAGTTTATATTCAAGATTTGTATTTTGGTGAGGCACTGGAATGGGTTGCCCAGGGAGGTTGTGAGTGCTCCATCCCTGGCGGTGTTCAAGGCCAGGCTGGACAGAGCCTTGGGTGCCATGGTTTAGTGTGAGTTGGAACTTGATGATGGCAGATGGGTTGGAACTTGATGATCTTCAGGTCCTTTCCAACCCTAACTATTCTGTGATGCTATGACATCACTATTCAGTAATAAACACATCCAGTACTACACCAAATTAAAGGACTTGAAGCCTTGGAAATGCCACAAGAAGTTAAACTATGAAATGGCCCAGATGCACTCCATTAATGAAAGAAAAAAAAGGACCACCACTATTTCAAGTGTTTGAAGAAGTTTCTTTAGTGGTTATAAAATAGGTTCCATTGCTCAAGAGTCTTAATACACGAAAAAGAGCTGGCCCCATTGTATCATTAAGAGAATCCACTTCTTATTTACAAGTCAGGATTAATTTTACTGAGGCTTAAATGCTACAAACCCCTGTTGTGTGGCAGAGACTGTGACATTCTGTTACAGGTTAATTTCTTTCCTTGCAAATTAGAAAATAGTGTGACTTGCAAAACAGGGGGAGAGAAAGGGGAAATATGCCAGCAGCTGAGCTTAGACTTCTTTGCCTTTTGGCTTCTTTCATTTTCTAGTCTGCTGCACTTCTTCTTTCAGTGATTTGGATGCTGGATGCCAATTTAAATTTCCAGTGCATTTAGCACCCTACAATACCAGGGGATTGAAAAGAGAATTAAGAATGTAGACGGCACAAAAAAAAAAAAAGGATAAAGTATTT
The DNA here is from genome assembly GCF_037157495.1 of Lathamus discolor. Lineage (NCBI taxonomy): Eukaryota > Metazoa > Chordata > Aves > Psittaciformes > Psittacidae > Lathamus > Lathamus discolor. Next base: position 2,426,061 of record NC_088884.1, read on the forward strand.
TTTCTCCACAGTCCTTTTTATCTTTTTATTTCTCTGTGATCGCAGTGATAACAGAATCTGGTAAACTACAGCCACAGAAAGCCAGTAGCATGTTTGTTTTGCAAAGGTGTGTTTAGAACAGGAACTAGAGTGGGCTCACTCGCTCACAATCTGTAGAGGGCTCTTTCACAGATCAACAGACTATAAGATTACTTTCCTGAATATGAGCCATTGATGGACCCATGCAGGCTACTAAGAGTCATGTAAGAGTCTTTTATCCTGTCTCAGCAGGGACATCTTCCCCATGGGCTTCAAGAGAGAGTTTTCCTAGCAGCGGATTTAATGGGGGGAGAGAGGGGATGGGAGGAAGATTAATGTTTATGCCAGTTCCCCCCAAGTTCACAGAAAATACTGGCTAGAGCAGGAGTGGCCCTGACTCCTGTCATGCTCCAGCCTTTTCTGTGTACTCAGAGTGGCATATTTTTAATCAAATGTGAAATACAGCTTTAGCAGGTCGAATGGATTAGCCTTCCTTGTGAGTAACTCTGTCTGCTTTAGTCAAGAGTGTAACTTATATTTTTAAACTGTTTCGCACCTAAGGCTGTCGCCTTAATGTGTATTTGGAGTTTTAATTGTTAAAGGTGGCAACTGTTTTAATAACGTTATCCAGTTGAGTTTCAATGTTCAGTGACGACAGCAAGGTAAGAAACTTTTCATCTGGTCTGTCATAAAAGCTTGGAAATGCTTGAGACAAACAGGGAGTGATCTGTTCCTTTTTAAATACCGTATCAAGATTACAGCACTTGTAAATATTTAAGTTTTCCTTGCTTTGGGCTTTCAAATCTGCCTACACTTAGAGAGTTAATATCCTTGTATTCAAAAGCTGGAAAATCTGTTCATGACAATGTACATAACTGATTTCCTTCCTCTAATGCTTGTTGTTATTTATCAGCATCTCATCAGTCTCCTGATCTTACACAGCGTTGAAGCTATCAAAGAACGGGGGGGATTTTCACCTACCTTATTTCTGGGCCTCTGAATCAGCCGAGCCTCTAATAAAGTTAGGCTGTTCATATCAAACCATCCCTTATCAGTAATGCACTTTGAAAGCTGTTCTATCTGGTTAAATCCCAGTGAAATAATAGACCTCGTACCTGTCACATCCTCAGGCTGCTGTAAAGTGTTGTTGCTTCACTAAAATAGAGAGTTCAGGTGATTTCCGTGCGCCAAGAAATTGATGTCAATATTGGAGATAATTTTAAAAATAGCTTGATTTTCAGAGTACCTGAAGGTTCTATATATTAATCACTGCCATATTTCAGTGCCAGACATGCTATGAAATTGTTCTCAATTTTTCTTGCAACACAGACCTTAAAAATTTATTTTTTTTCCTTTTTGGTACTATTTGTAATTAGCATTTACATTTCAGAGCTGTGTTTCAATGTGTTGTTTAGACAAGTTTCCAGGGACTTGTTCATTTCACTAAGTCCAGTTACCAAAAAGTAAGATTTCAAAAGAGCCGAATTGAATCAAACCTTAAAACTTTTAAAGCTGTCTTTATGGGATTAGAAGCCTAAGGAGAGACAGGAAAATAAAAATTTATCCGAAAAGTCATGGGCTCAAGCAGGTCTCTGCCAATACTCTTAAGTTTAATTCTATTTGCATAGAAGTAGATAGGAAATGTTAACATAAAGTAGAAACCAACATTGACTTCTCTGAAGAGTTTATCATAGATGACTACCTTCCAATCGTTGTTATCATGTTGAAATTCTTCCTTCTATGCTGCAACACCCAGCAATGTAAGTGCAGACAGCAAAAACTCCAGCAGTCAAGATACTCTATAAAATTTCAGACAACAGAGAACAGATATCATGATAGCTTGACCATATACCATTGGGTTAAAAATGTGAGACATAGTCCTTTGATTTCTGTTGGGATCATCTTCTAGTCACTGCAGTGTAACAAAATTCATTACTTACCATAATAGATTTCATAGAATCATAGAATGGTTTGAGTTGGAAGGGACCTTAAGATCATCCAACCTCCTGGCATGGACAGGGACACCTCACACTAAACCATGTCACCCAAGACTCCGTCCAGTGAACACTGCCAGGGATGAAGCATTCACAACTTCTTTGGGCACCCTGTGCCAGTGTCTCACCACCCTCACAGTAAAGAACTTCCTTATATCTAACCTGAAATTCCCCTGTTTAAGTCTGTATATTAAGATTTATATTTTTTCATTAAAAAAAATAACATAAAACAGTGTAGCCCAGTAGTACTGCAAAAGTTGCTGGAACAAGATCTTCTGGCTCGTATTCCCAATGCCTTGCCCATTCCAGTCTCTTTTCTATTCCACTGCCTGCCTGTCCGTTAAGTAGGAACAAAACTCAAAGGGTGCCTGGTGTGTTTTGTACATTTTTTTTCCTTTTTTAATTTGAATGTTGGTTCAAGGCCATGTTTCAGCAAAGCGTGTCAGCAGTTGTTTAAGTCTCGCTGACTCTAGAGATGAGTGCAGTGTTTTGAGAGAGCAAGGCCTCTGAAGTTCTGCAAAAACACTACATCCTCAGTATAAATAATATCTCTTGTTTTATCTGATCAGTGATGGGCTATGCTCTTTTTGCTTTTTAAAGCAAGTGCCTTCATTTATCACTATCCAGGGACCTATTTGGATAGTCAGTGGACAGAAAATAAGGCATGAATCTGTTGGAAAAATCATTTGGCTTGTGTAGTCCTGTCTAAATATAACTCCCTGATCAAAGCGCAGAGTGTCTTTTGTAAGTCCTATCCAAAACGGGTATTAGACAAAGAATATACAGAAGCCTTCAGATTTTTGACGATGCCTTTTCAAAGGCATGCCGTTCTGAATGTAGCATCATGTGATGCTGTTTGAACTGAGCATTTTGCCTTCAGCCTCTTTTTCCTTACATTTGTGCCACTCTACAGAGATAATTGTGTACACAGCTAAAAATATATATATATAATAATTTAAAAATTCAATTAAAATGCTGGGGATTTTTTGAAGACTGCTGAAGAAAACCAGTTGCAGTGTTATGTCTTAGAAGTGTTTTATTTATTTACAGCAACTTATGGACATAAATAAACATAAATTGTTGCAGGGTTTTGTAGTACATTCATAAACATAAGGGTCCTTGCAGCTGAAATGGTGTCCTTCTGAAATGACACTGAATAAAAGCTGGTTTTGATTTAGCTACTGACTAGATTTACTATTTTATCAGTATCTTTCAGGTGACTCTTCCTGTTTTGGGAAGAGATGCAGGTGTAGGCTTAAGAAGAATATGACTAAACCCTGGTGAACCTTTACCAATTATTAATTGAGCACTGAGATTTGATTGCATTGCACTTTGAGTGCTGTGGTTTTACAGAACAAAACTGTTAGCTGTTCTGGGAGTGCAGAGACAGGAGAGAGGGATGTGCAGGGACTCAAGGCTTTCCTACTAGCACATGCTGTAAGAGTGGGGGCCAGGGAGAGAAAGTTGTTGTTTTCCTAGAGCTGCCACAAACAGTGCTAATTAATACACTGATTTTACAAGTGATGGAAGGGACTTATACAGACAGAATTAATTATTAAAATCTCTTTCTTCAAAACACTGTTTCTAAGGTGCTTTGCATGATTATAATATGAACCTGCCCTACAAAGGAGTCACAGATCTAAGATCAGATTCAGACAAGAGTCATGTGCTTTATCAACAGTTTGAAGATGAATGTATGCACACATCTGGTGAAATTAGGGATTCTGGTTTGGAGAGATGCTGTCAGGATCAAAGCCTGGGGAGTGCAACACAGTGAGTGAAGTCAACAAGCATCAGGGGAAAATAAGACTTTACTAAGTCAGTCCCAATATATGGGGCTGCTCCCTGGCTTTCAAGGTTTTAATGTATTAAGTTTCTTGATAGTTTCATGAACTTTATTGTGGGTTTTTCTTCAGAATGCAGAGAGGAAAGTAATAACCAAATCCAGCTGTGATTATGCTGGAATTGCACTCTCGGTGCTGGATTTTCTCCTGAACTCCCTGCAATAATCTGCAGTAGCTACTCTGTAGTGAGCTGGGTTGTTGGGTTTTTTTCAGCTATCTAATTGGGGTTCATGCTTCAGGGACCGATTTTTAGAGTTATGGTGAAAATCAGACCTTGCAGTGGAGAAGGGTTTGTAGCAGATCAAAGGCCAAATTGCTATTTCTTATGCTGGTTTTATTCTTAGCCCTGCATACTGATGCTCCTCATGTCTGGAGCACAGATAAAAATGAGATATTGATGACTTTCAGACTCCAAAAGCCTTTTGCTTGTCTAGAATACAATTATATAAGTGGCAGTAAGTGATGCCTGAATGAGACTAATATAGGCTGCCTTGCTCCTAATTGCTACAGGTAGGAATGAGAAGGTCCAGGAATGACTATTGAAAGTATTAAGCAATTAAGGTTTGTAGTAAAAAGGGGGGACTGGTTGTTTCTTTTTTTTTTTCCCTTTAACTTCATGAAAATCTGAAGTAATGAGTAGCTGCATTATATAAACCATCGGGTGTGATGATGCATTACCTATATTATTTCATTTAAGAGTAGCTTCGAAAGATCTAATGCACCCTCCCAACATCATTTGAAGTAGTCAGAGAACATTTAATAATAGAATTCTCTCTTTACAGCCTCAACATTTCTAACCATCTAAATTAATAAAATTAAAAGCAGAGTTTGTGTAATTTGAAAGCAATTTAGTCTACCAAGTAACAGTGCACAGAAGGAGGCTCATCCTCCACTGATAGAGTTATGTCTTTCTACTGGTTAAGTTGTGGGGCAGAATCTGTTCTTGGTTTTATACCTCCATAAACTGACAATAATTTCATTAGTGCCATTACACTTAATCTGTGTAATTCAAGTAAGAATTGAGACCCTGGAGGTTGAAAAGCACAATGTCAAATTGCAATAACTATGAAGTCAATCACTGTATAATTTCCCTTAGGTTTCATGGACAGTGAAGTCTCTGGATACCTGGATAAACTTTGAATAACTAGCGGAATGTAAATTCATGGATTTGTGGTGAGGAACTGAGCTTTCGGGGAGGATGTTTGTTCAGTTGGGGCTTTTTTTCCAGAGAAGATGAAAATATTACATTGATTACACTGATGTAATTGATGTGTGGCAGCCCATTTACTGCAAAATAAAGCGCATCGGAAGAAAAAAGACTTCCTTGAAAGTATAATATTAAAATCTGTTGAACTTAAGTGAATCCATTGAATTTCATTGTGAAGAATCAGTTGCTTGAAAAGTTACCTAAACTGACACTAACTGTGTGCTGGGAAATGAAGCAACAGAATGAAATTCTGATCTCATTTATACTGATATAATTAAGGAAGATTGTAGGCCCTTTGGTCTTTGAGGTGATTCTTGTGCATGAGTAGGGCCAATGGGGGCTATAATAATAAAACTGATATATCCGAGAAAATCACTGGCACTGGTGTAAAGCTGCCTTATGGGTAAGAGAAAAGCTGATCAGCAGATAAAACATCCACAATACATTTTTCTCAGGGGTTGTTCACATAGCACACACATGAGTGTGGGAATGAGAAGGGTGATTATCTTTTACATTAAAGTCTTTTTATGTCCCCATGGAATATAAAGCATCTCTAGGAAAGAATTTACACCTGTGTTCAGTTCCCTGCACATGATGTCTGAAACATAGAGAGAATATGTGTGTGAATGGGGAGAAAGGCCCATATAGAATATATCTCAGCCCTGAAAAGGGGTTTTTTGATTTGCAAGCTCATAAGAAAGCTTGAGCATGGGACTTTGTCCATGCCACCCCCAGATTGCGCTCATGCACTTCCTAGGAGCAAGAATATTCAAGGCAACATGAAATGAAATCCAGTAGCCTTGTGCGCACTGCAGATGGAGGAGGGAAGGTGGCCTCCCTTTCTTCTTGCAAGCCATTCAGCTCTGCAAAGAGAAAGCTGGGGTATTGAGCTACCAGCTGTCCCTGCCGCAGGTGCGTCTGAGGATGCTGCGGGGGAAGGATTCAGACTGGGGCCAGGCAATGTGGATCGGACAGAGTATCTGCTGTGAACGCTTGTGTGTGCCTTGTAGGGCAGCTGGTGTCACTGGTCCGTTTTTGCTTTGGTGCCTGTTGGGGCTCTATGGAAAATCCCATTTATTATCTTGCAGAAAAAATAGATCAGGATATGTCCGCAGCGTTTCTATCCAGAGCAACACTCTGATAGCCGTTTCATCTCTAACTCCTTTAGTGTGGATAAAGCTGTTGTTTCGTTCTCCTTTCCTAAAAAATTGAAAATTAAAACATATTTTAAATACATTTATATCTATAAATATATAAAAATTCATATTTTTAAGTGTGGCAACTGTGCAGCGCCTCATCGCTGTGAAACTCTTTTGAAACGCCCGGTATTTCAGAAGTATTCACTAATTAGGGCTGCCCGACTGGGCCTGATTTTTCAGATCTTCTGAGTGTTTGTTGCTTTCATTGATCTTTAACAGGAGTGGACGGTCAGAGCATCTGAAAATCCGTGAGGCAGGCAGATGAATGTTGATGAACCAGAGGGAGAGTGTGGAAAGAAAATGCTTTGTTTGATATTGCTAATTGTTCTGTTTTGGCAATTAAGTATTTTTTGAAGCAAGTGATTGATTTGGTGAGAGATGAAAAGGGATTAAGTGTGACCCACTGCAACTCGTTTCTAGCCCTAGCTGCTTATTATGAAATTAGTTTTTGTTTCCGAATAAAACACACAGACAGACTTGGTGGTATGGAAACTATCAATTAGCTGGATATACAGAGAAATCCCTTTCTGTAAGATGTCATCTTCTTATGTGACAATCTTCTAAATATATTCTTTTCAGAGTTTTAATTATTTGGTGATGGTTTTTTTTCTTAAAGCAGTGATAAGGAAAATAAATAGATGGTGCTGGAAAACAGCTGAAAATACTTGTTTACTCTTTCATTTCCCCAAAACATATCCAGAACAAATTCTTTTGGCGATTTTAAAATAATGCTGCTGGTTTGGTCAAGGAGTATAACCCTCTGTCAAGAGTTGTTTTATACTGTTATCATGAAGTATTGATTTTAGTGCCTTTGAGTTAAAGTAATAATAATACCATGTTGTTTGCTTCATTTTTTTTCCCTGTCTGAGGAGCTGGGAATTATTATGAACTTAGGTGGTGGGTACAGACTCGAGCGGCAAAGTGTTTGTGTTACTGTGACTGTCAGATGCACAGCCATTACATAGAATGAGCTTAAGAAGACTCTGTAGTGTTTGGGACACCTCTTTTTTCAGAACTTTTTCTGCAATAAATGCCTGAGTTGAAACTCAATCTCATGTACCTCCAAAGATTCGGGATCTGATTTTCCACACAAAACAAAATTCAATGAAAAAAATCAGATCTTAAGTAGTATTTGCTTTAAAGGAACAATGGGGCTTCCCACATACTTAAATCACCTTATAAAACACAGGAGTATGGAAAAAAAATAAAAAATACCTAGGATGCCCCAAATTTTGGTTATGTTCTTAGGAACATGAGGCAGTGTTCAAGGCCAGGTTGAATGAAGCCTTGGGTGGGATGGTTTAGTGTGAGGTGTCCCTGCCTATGGCAGGGGGGTTGGAACTGGATGATCTTGAGGTCCTTTCCAACCCTAACTATTCTATGATTCTATTCTATGATTTCACAGAAGGTTCAGCATGGCTGGTGTAGACCCTTCCACAAGGATGATCCTTGGCTATCCTTAGGTGCCCAGCCAGCCAACCTCCACCTCCATCTCTTTCGCTTTGTGGGTAATTTGTCTTTGTAGCTGCAGCTCTCAGTGCAGAGATGAGCATCTGAAGAGGACATACAGAAGGAGGCAAAGAAGAAAGAATAGAGAGGAAGAGAACACGGCTCTTAACAGTACAGCTTGATTTGATGTTTTGCCTGAATCTTCACAAGTGTAAATATTTGACTGCAGTTTTGGTGCTTTTTTTATTCTCCTTCAGGTAAAGTATTTGTTTACATAGCATAACATTTCCTCCTTCCTCTCTTCTGTTCTTACACTCCACGAGTGAAAATCTGCAGCGTTTTTTTTTTGGCAAGGGTTTAAAGATAATGGCACTATGAGCGTGAATGCCGCTTTTTCTTGAGATTGTATAAATCATTCTCCTTTTACTAAAGGTTCCCATGGAGAGGGGCATTTGAGTTTTGACCCATTTTTTTTTTTTTGCAGCCTCACCCCAGTGAGAGTCCAAACAGACCTGGAAATCTTGGTTAACAAACCCATTACATTTCTAACGTGAACATCCACGTTTCAAATTCTTGCTCAGGTGAGATCTTCCTTACACAGTGGAGGGCAATTTAGGAGTTACTGCTGGAAATCTTGCCCTTGACAATAATAATTAGCACAAGAGTTCTATTCCCAAGGACAAAAACATGGATACATCCCTACTTCTAGGAATCACATTCATTATTTACTGTTTCATCCAGGCACCATTGCTTCTAGCACGTGCCATTACACGTGCTCATGGAAGAAGGGTTTGAATTCAGAAGAGTTTACCTTCTTTTTGACAGCCTTTTTGGAAATGAGAGGGACCCTACCATAGATTTCTATTTAAGTTGTTTATTTAGAGGGCGGCAACAAACAACTAAACATATGTTCTTTCAGTTGTGTAGATGTAGAGCCGTTTGGTTATAAACCTCAGCTATATGAAGGTTCCTTTTAAATGCCATAAAAGAAACAAAAAATTAGCCTTTAAAAATCCATAAACAAGAATATGTGTTGACATTTGGCAGGTTCATACCCCATTTCTGGGATCTTGTACAACAAAACAGTCACAAAGGAGATTTAACACTGCACCATCTCTGGCATTAAAAAATCTGCCTCTTTTGAGAGACTTTGCTCAAGTATATAGTTGCAACGTTTAGGAGTAGCCTAATTTAAGCACATTGAAACCTGATGATTGAGTGAAACAGCTTTTCCTAGCGCGTACCTTACTCCCAAGGCAGAGAAGATGACTTGCAATTTTTTTTCTTAATGAAAATGGAATAGGAAGGAATTAGGTTTCATAGGCCTGTTTCAGAAGTGCTAATGCAAGAAGCAAATCAGTAATGAAAGTACCGATCTTATTTTTTTTGTCATGCAAAAGAAAGTCACTGAACCTGTAATGACTGACAAGGGCGGATTGTCACATTACTAACAGTTTTCTCTGTACATTTTATTATGAAATTACTTGACACTTAAATACCTTAATGAAATTATCAGGTTTAAAAGACCAGCATGGGAGTGTGTGGAAGATGTCATGCTGTCACCTGTGTGGCTTCTCATTAAAGATTCAATCTTATTTATTTTGATTTATGAGTTAGGAAAGAAGGTCTTTTGTAGAATAACCTGCAAACATCACAATTAGTTGTTCGCACTCATGGCATCTCCAGAACAGAAGGTACCCGCTAGGTTAATGATTTTCCTGCCTGACATTGATTATATTCCTTGACTTACGGGACAACAGATGATTCAAGATTGTAATATTCTTTTCAATCACAGAGGACTGGCAAACCCCTCTTATTTGGATGAGGATGGAGGAGATGTGTTGTAGAGCATAGCAAAGCTACTAAAGCAAACAAAAATAATTTGGGGATGGAATTTCTGGCACCCAAAATATTTTCTGGAGCTTAACTGTAGATGTTTTGATATGCTATTAGGAATTTTTAAGCTATATTTGGCTTTGTGTCCATAGGGTCAACTGTCTATAAAGCGCTGTGCTCCATCTGTGGAGAAAGGAATGCTTGAAAACCAGGTTTAGTGTCTCCTTGGGTTTTCATTCTGAATTAATCCTTTGGGAATGTCATTCTCCCTTCAGTTCATCCATCATGGTCTTTAGGAATGATTTTATACCATTTGAAGAACTGAATCCAACTCTCTGACATACTCGACACTGCGTGATCTTATATAAGTGCTGTCTGGAAAGTAGTATGTAGCTAGACTGAAAAATGGACAGTGTGGGTTCCCATTAGCTGAAATACCTAAAGAATTTGTTATATTTAGAGTTTTGTTCACTTATGCTTAATAGATCTCCACTTTAACTTAGGGAAAATTAGTTTCATTTTCTCTTCCTACCATTAATAGCTATTAGAATTGAAAAAAAGGCTTTAAACATATCATTAAAGTACACTTAAGTAACTTGCAATTGACAATTAGCTCAGCATGGTAATACATTATCATAACATTTTCCTTTGATAGGTTTGTCTCTTAAAAGATACAAGGAAAGACAAAGGATGACTTTGTAAGACTCATGTTGAAGTTATTTCTGGTTTAATCTTTCAGATTTTTGTACTTTATCAGTGGAATGTGTTCCATCATATATTCAAATACCATTTATGTGGTGTTTGGTGGTGGGCAGTTGTAACAGACTGTGTTGAGGGGGTGTCTGGGCTCTGTTGATTTGTTTCTGTGGGGACAGTGGTCTGGTGGGATGGATACAGAGTAATCAAGGGAATATACAGGCAGAATTAAGATCCATATTCAAACACGTTTGGCTTTCAGGTTTTATTAACGTCCTCTTCAGCAGAACACACAATAAGTTCTAGGAAAAAAACCCCACCTGATTACCAGCATCTCAGCATAACATACCATGCGTTTTCCCTTTCAAGACAATAGTAAAACACAGTACTGCACTTAAACTGAAAGCCTTGTTTGTCCTGTAAGACCTAGAGTTAACAGTGAGCATGTGAGTGTGCAGCTCTTCAGCATGGTGACCAAGGACTGCCACTTTCCAAAGCTGAGTTGGAACGTTACTATGACAGTTGCAGCACCAATGACATTCTGTATTCCTTGCACAGCCAATGGGCATTGACCTTATCCTGTCAAAGCATGTAAAAAGCAATGAGGGCAACACTGGCTTTGTGAAAATTGGACACATTTATGTAGGACATTTCACCGCATTATCATATAGTGAGTTGTAGAAGTGCAGCTAAAATACCTGCTGTGTTGTAATTTTTTTTTGTCAGTGGAGCTAGAAATGCAACAAAGGCAACTGAGGTCTGAGCAAATGCTTTTTCTAATGCTTTAAAAGCAAAACCACCGGTGCCAGGCATGCAAAATCCCATCAGTTCTATGCCCCAGATCTCCTCTCCTGTTTTCTTGTAAATCCACTCTCAGACATACTGGTTTGAAAATTGCACATCTTAGGGCTCTGCAGCCTGGCATACTGAGCAGTTTGTTTCATTTTGAACACTTTCACCATGCTTAAATCTGCAGAACTTAAAGAAATCAACCTGTTTGCATACATTCTGCTGAAGCTGATAGGAGCACAGCATTCCAGTGTAGTATTTCCTAGCTCACTCTCCTCCCTTTCCTCCTCAATCATTTCTTGAAAATTCCTTCATAATAACCTTATCCAAACCATAAATATGAAAGTCAAATAAGCCCAAAGGAGATTTATCATCCTCTGACTCCACACTCCTTTTATGATTAATAATGACATTGATTCCTTTAGAAATGAAACAAAAATTAATTTAAAGGTTCTGATTGGTTTTAGTATTAGGTAAACTTAACATATTGAATGAGCGTAAAACAATTATCAGTCTTATTAACAAAATTAGCTACAGCAAATTTACCAGAAGGAAACTGTTGCTATTTAGCTCCCTAATTATGCCACTATTCTTTGTGACCAAATGATATAATGAAAATAATTTGATCTACTGGTGCTGCATAGAGAATTTCCAAGGAGCAGTTGAATATCATAATCTGTTTTGAACATATGTTTTCCTACTCTTCTTCTGTTTCAGAAAGTAGAGGTCAAGGGCTTCATAGAACTTTGCAGGGAAGTGAAGTTGGACTGTGCTGGGCAGAATACGGAATACATTCTTCGCTATTATAAAATGTTAGATAACCCTTTATTCAAGGCCATAACCCTTTGACTTATTCAAGAGGTTCACGCTGCATGGATTTCAGGGTCTGGAAAAGCATAGGATGTCTTTCATTCTGCCTGCCATTAATGACTAGAACTGGACTTTCTGTCCTGTGCTCTTGTCTACATATTTCCATGCACTGTGCATCCATCCAGGCAGTTTAACTCGGCAAGCTCTTCTTTTCAGCCTTGAGAGTTAAAAATCAGGAGTTGGATGCCCTTTAGCTATAGACATTTCAACCCGGGGGACAGTCACCTGGCCAACCTTGAAGGCTACCCAAGCAGTGGTGATATGAAGAACTTGATTTTTGGGTGCCGTCTTTCATCTCTTCTGTGTAAGTATCCTATGCTCATGGGTTAGTGGTGCAGTGGAGTAGAAGCAATGAGAGCTGATGAAGCTAGTGGGTGAAATCACAACATGGTCTTGGAAAACTTCTTCTTGCAAGATGTCTCTACTGGCCCTACTGTAAAATACCACCCCAGCAAGCATTTAAATGGTGGGGTCTCAGAGTGTTTCCCTCCAACCAGATCTGCCTGCTCTCCTTGGCTGCATCCTGACTTTGCCAGGATATGACCCTCACAGTATGTGTTTTCATTTCTTTTTTCCATCTGCCATCTGTCTTCCCTGGATTGCCATCAGTGGGCATCTTAGGTTTAGGCACATTTCCTAGCATTATACCTGTTACATCTGCTCTGGGGAAATGGTACCTCTTATTAAGTAGGATCTTTCCCTCTCTCCCTCCTTTATGAAATGGAAATAAGGAGATGAAAACGTTTTGTACAGTAAGAAATCTGCAGAGCAAGAGTGACCTGCATATTGTAACACTGCCTTAGATTGTAACAATGAACTTCACCATGATCAACTCTAATATTAAACCACACAGACGATGTGAATAAGAAAGCTCTGGTGGAATAGAAACCCCTTGAGTACGCCTCCTGGCTGCTTGCTTAATGCTTATGAAGATGCTCTGAACTACGCAACTCATCTTCTTGCCCACGCTATGACTTTACGTCTTTACAGTTTGTGTCCTTTGGGAAACATTTTTATTTTTGTTTCGTTATTTAAAGCAAACCTAATATTAATGATGGGGTATGTGTATTAAAGCACTGTGCTACCAACCCACATCAGTGCATAACTTTTAGTGAGGCTTTCTGCATAATTTATGTCCGAAGGAGAGTATGCTGACACAAAATTGAGGATTTAAGCATGCTTACTGCTGCTTGCAATAATTAGATCATTTCATACTGGAACTACTAAGCAAGCGTAGCAAGGTGGGCCTCTGGGTAACTGTTAAATTTACAGTCTTCTCGTAACTGGTCAAACATGAAGATACATTTGAAATACATTTTGTGGCCTGTTCTTTATATAGCATCATCAGAAACCCTAGATGTTTTAAATAAGATACTTGGGTACCATCAGATGGAACACAGCAAGAACTGGCAAACAAAAATCACGTCCAAATCACAGGGTTTGACTAATCATTCTCAAATTCCTTGAGTTTATAAATCATCCTGTGGTGTTACTTGAAAGAGTTGTCCAAGAGCTGCATTAGGCCCCAGCAGAAGTTCCAAATAGCACGATTTGTTGACTGTCCAAACACTTCTAAATATGACTGGAACAGAAAGGGCTTTAAATGAGAAATCAGACTCACACAAGTGCTCCTATTAACCTCTGGTTTGGTACATTTTAAATCACTGCACACATTTCTATGTAGAGTTCTGTATTTGGGTGTCCCTTGCAACATTCCGGAGAGCTCTTTCTGATTTCCTGATGGTGACTTGTTTCTTTCCTGAATTAGACAATGCCTATTCTTATTTTTGCAGCTTTTATAGCAGCTTATTTTGTTTCTATTTAGATATCCTGAAGTGACATGTGAGGGTGGTGGTCTCTAGTTAGGGTGCCAGTTACATAGGGATATGGGTTGGGTTCTTCCTGAGATGACAAGAGATGTAACCTTCTCCTAGACATCATCCTGCTTACTTTTGGATGCCTTTCCTGAAAGATTGGTTTTCACTTGTACGCAGTACAGATTTCAGAAAAGGCATCCAAAATCAAGCAATCTGGAGCATATATCAGTGAATATTCATCTCTCATGACTTGGGTTTTGTGTGGGCTCAATACAAGCTCCCCAATCTGCATCTTTTGCTAGGAAAGCAAGAAACTGTTCTTCCCCAAATCCCGATTCAGTTGGGCCACATATTTTTTCAATGGGTCAGAACCACCTGTGCAATCTTGGCACAGAAATTCCTGTTTACAAATCCAGTTTTCTAGTCCCTCATGCAAAGCTATCAAGAAAAACACAGTTCCCACATATGTTACTCCTGTACTTCGTTTCCTCAGTCATATCTACAAGTGAAATGCATTCAGATGCCAAAACCGCGTAGTGTTTCTGAAGCTGATTGTTATTAATATTGTTCTGTTTGGGTTTTTTAAGCTGTAAACCTTTTTGAAGTGCCTAGCAAACAGTGAGAGGAGCAGTTTTGGAAAGGGGAGACAACTTTGAAATCCAGGGAGCAGAAGCTTTAATCTCCAGTTGTGACTGACATCAAACAAAAGTGCAAAAACTCCCTTTGTTCTTGAGCACAAAGGGTGTGTTTGTTGTTTGTTGAGGGTAAGTGAAAGGCCCCCATGAAGTCCCACTGAAGATGTTTAATGAATCTGGCAGCCTCCAAGCTGTCTCTTCTACAGAGTAATCCTAATGACAGACCCATCACACATAATTTAACGGAGTGTGACACAACAGTCTCTGCTCAGGAGAGACTTCGGAGAGGGAATACTTGCATTACTCAACAGCACAGACCCTTTAGGGTCGGTGCTGTGGAGCAGAGCTCTTGATGGTGGTGGCCACACTTTTCGTCTCTGAATTGAGGAGATATACGCGCTCAGGTATTGGCTGTTAAGCTTCCTAAACACCGACTTTGAACTCGTGGTCGAAATAGAGTGAATTGTACTATGTATAGTGGAGGGGGGTCTGGGATTTTGGCAGCCTCAGCTTGTAGTAGAGGTTAAAGTCAAGAATATCTAAGAAAGGAGGTCTGCTACCAAAATCATGCCAAACAAAGACATGGTTATTAGGGAAGGAAGGAAGAAATAGCATCAGGAGTGGAAAAATAATGGAAAAGACTATGAAAAATTGGAATATTTCAGTAAAGGCTTACCATATATATGTAATTTTCTTACCAGTTCATCCTAGTCGGTCAGTCTCTGGATGACTAGGATAGGAATGAGGATGGCATGTGTCTTTAGCTTCCCTTTTCCTTTCTTTTGTCTAATGTTTCTAGCATTTGATATTATGGAAGTTGGGCTGCTTGCTGCCAGGTCTCATGTTCTGTTTGCCAGGGTAAGCTTCTTTTGTGTGGCTGGGAGCATGTGAAGTTGCTGGTGTGTGCCTTTATGGTCTGGGCACCTATTGGCTGCGAATGGGGCGGAAAGGACTTAAATCCTCTCTAGACTTGAGTGCTCAGGTGGGAGCAATATCCGAATGTATTGTTCTTCTTTCAGCAAAATTTGTTTTTAGCTCTGCTTCATGCTGCATGTGCAAATTTGGGCAATTAACTTAATCTCTGTCACCGCTTCTTCTATAAAATGGGCATAATCTTGTTTATCTACTTTGGGATAAGCTATGGAGTGTGACTACTCACTACAGCAGAGCCTGTGAAGAAGAAACCACTGTTTTCTTGGAGAACACCATGTCTGGGGTTCTTTTTTCCCCTTCTTTATGACATAAATCAGGTTTTATCCCCACTGTGGATATAAATGCAAAATCCATTTGTACTGTAAATGTCAGCTTCTCCAGGGACTGCTGAAGAGCTAAGCACTACCTGCTGTTGCATTTGATCCCCATGCCAATTGCCAACCAAAGCCCCAGCACACCATTATACATCAGGTCTGATGACCGGGATTCAGACTCAGTGCTGAAACAACACTGATACCCTGGAACACAATACACAGCCCCTTTCTAAGAGCTTTTCTGCCCACTATCACCGTTTGAAATAATTCCTTGTTCTCTCTTGACTTGCAAGAATACTGTAGGATCTATCTAAAATAGCAGTCCCTGTTTCTCTCCCTTCTACCCCCCACCCTTTATCAAATCAGACGTCCAAAATCAAGTGCCTGTGTGCTCTGCTGACAAGCACAAGGGGATTAGGGAGTGATGGGTTTAACAAAACTGGCTCAAGGTTTTGTAAAATGCATCTTGGAGCTTGAGCTCTGAACGAGCCATAAAATTCCTCCCACGAGGTGGAAGTGAGGTTTCTGCAAGACTGGATCAGAACTTAATAATGCTTTTCTAGGTTACTTTTTTTCTTGCTTTCAAAAAGGAGCTACAAAAGCATACGATTTTTGAAGATGCTGCAAGACTAACAATGATTTAATGTAACCGTTGTGCAAAACGGTGTTTTACCACCAGCAAAAAGAACTGATTTCTGGGCTGCATGCAAACCATTTGGGGCAATTAGCATGTAATGTAATTTGCATTAATCAGCACAGGGTCAGCAAGAAATTAACTTTGGGTGTAGGTTTTACATATAACAGCATATGAGAAGAAGGGAGGAACTGTTTTTACAGGGTGTTAATTTGGAGTTAAGTGCATTCAGGGAGTTCTACAGGGTTTGGCCTTGCAGAAGAATGATGTATGATGTAGATTTGGGAGCATTTGAAAGCACAAAATGATGTGGCAATTCAGCAAGCATTTAATGTTGCAATATGTAAACCCTTCAACAGACTTCTTGGCACTGGTAAAGACCAGAGCACAGGTTCTGCTGAAGCACTGAACATGCTGCTAGCGCTGAAGGGATGTGTATGGCTGGACGTGGATGGGGTCCCACAAGGCTGTGTGTGCTGACCATGCTTTGAGCCAGATGATTCAAGGACCCAGATAACCCGAAAGCTCAGATCTCTGTCCAGCTCCACAGTATTACCTTACTGAGAGCTCTGAAGTGGGAGGAATTTAGGCAAATGACTTATTTCCTCATGCACCCCTTTGGCCCTCCAGGGTTTCCTTCTGCTGCCATTTCATTTCACATACTCTCCTGGGGCTCCATAAGCCTTTGGTGCAAGGAACATGGTAAGTGTTGTGAGAAATCCACTGCTGGAGACACAGAAATTGGTTTTGACAAGTGGTATCTGAGCATCTGGTTATGGGAAATGAGATGCTGAGGAGTCTGGTGGTGTTTGGCTAGTTTAGAGGGTAAATAAGATGTATATGGTTGTTCTTATGCCTTTTTCTTTGAATGAATCACAGAATCACACGATGGTTTGTCTTGGAAGGGTCCTTAAATATAATCTAGTTCCAACCCTACTGTCATGGGCAGGCACAGTGAAAAGCAATTACCAGTTTTGTGGCATGGAAGGTGTCTGAAAGCGAGTCTCTTTTGCTACATGTTTTTTTGCAGAGGATAATCTCAAGGCACTTTGGAGCTGCCCTGTATATATATGTACTAAACGTACATCTTTGTTATATGAGGGTTAGAAAGAAATGTGGGCAACAGTTCAAGAGAGGCTGCCATTGCCAGGTCTGCACCCATTGCCTAAATATTCTGGAAACAGGATTTGTGGACAAAGTAGACATGGAGATCTCATCCAGTTATTTATGCTTAACTGAGATGCTGCTGTTGACCCTAGTTCACCTATGCTTCTTGCCTAGTCAAAGGAAGATCTGTGGTAGGTTGAACAGGAATTGAATTGGAAGCCAAAAGTGCTTATGCTCTTGGGCTTCTCTGTTAGGTGCTCAAAGTGGCATGAATCAGGCCCAAGCCTGTCTGAAGGAACTGTCTATGCAAAGAATTTGGTCATGCAAAGTGCAGTCACTTTGGGATTCAGAATTAGGATCCAGTTTTTTCACAAACTAGGTATCTTAGTTTTGCTTGAGCCTTTCGCCCTCTGTGGCTTAGGATATGCATGCTTACTTCATCCACTACAACATTCCAGCTTGTGGGAACAGTCTACCTGCCATGGCAAAAAGCTATTTGAAAATGTATTACCCTACTTCCACTGCTTCAGTAACATTTTGGTATCTTGACACTCTGCCTTGTCAAGATATCCTGAAGCAGTATTTTCCTCATTTAGCTATTAAAAAAATGTATGTTTAATCTTTAAGTCACTTGACAGATTAATAGAAGCAAATCTGAACCAAGAATCATAGAATCCTTTTAGTTGAAAAAGACTTTTAGGATCACCAAGTCCAACTGTCAACACAACACTGCCAAGTCCACCACTAAACCATGTCCCTGAGCCCTGCATCTACTCGTCTTTAAAACACCTCTGAGCTGGTGACTTGTCCTGGGTTCAGCAGTAGCAGTTTTTCTCCTTCTTAGTAGCTGGTGCAGCACTGTGTTTTGACTTTTGGCCTGGGAACAGAGCTGATAACACAAATGTTTTAGTCTGACCAAGGACTTTCTGAGCCTCATGCTCTGCCAGGGAGGAGGGAAAGCCAGGAGGAAGCAGAGACAGGACACCTGACCCAAACTAGCCAAAGAGGTATTCCACACCACAGCACGTCATGTTCGGGATGTAACGGAGAGTTACCCGGGAACGCTAGGGCACTGCGGGGTTGGACGAGGTATCAGTCGGTGCTCGGTCGGGTGGGGTTGGGGGAGTTATCGGTCAGCGGGTGTTGAGGTGTTGTATTCTCTTCCCTTGTTATTTCCTTCATCATTATTATCATTGATAGTAGCAGTAGTGATTTGTGTTATACCTGAGTTACTAAACTGTTCTTATCTCAACCCGTGGGAGTTGCATTCTTTCGATTCTCGTTCCCATCCCTCCAGGAGCAGGGGGAGGGCAAGAAAGGAGGGGGGAGTGAGTGAATGAGCTGTGTGGTTGGGTTTAAACCACGACATGACTCCATCACTTTCTTGGGCAGCCTGTTCCAGTGTTTGACAATGCTTGTGATGAAGACATTTTCCAAATATCCAGTCTAAACCACAATTCGAGACCATTTCCTCTGGTCCTATCATTTGTTACTTGGGAGAAGAGACTGACCCCACCTCGCTCCATCCTCCTGTCAGGCACTTGTAGGGAGCGATCAGGTCTCCCCTGAGCCTTCTTTTCTCCATCTGAACCCCCCAGGTCCCTCAGCCGTTCCCCATCACACTTGGGCTCCAGGCCCTGCACCAGCTCCATTCCCTTCTCTGGCCCCACTCCAGCCCCTCAATGTCTCTCTTGTAGTGAGGGGCCCAGAGCTGAACACAGGATTCGAGGTGCAGCCTCACCAGTGCCCAGTGCAGGGGCACAATCCCTGCCCTGGCCCTGCTGCCGCACTGGTGCTGATACAGGCCAGGATGCTGGTGACTTCCTGGCTGCCTGGGCACAAGCTGCTCATGTTCAGTCAGTTCTTGACCAACACTCCCAGGTCCTTTTCTACCAAGCAGCTTTCCAGCCACTCTTCCCCATGCCTGTAGTGTTGCATGGGGTCGTAGTGGCCCAAGTGTAGGATCCAGCTCTTTGCTTTGTTCAACCTTATAGAATTGGCCTCAGCCCATCGATCCAGCCTGTCCAAATCCCTCTGCACAGCCTTCCTAGCCTCCAGCAGTTCAACATTCCCACTCATCCAGGTCATTGATAAAAACACTTTTCTCTTCTTTGTGCTCCGACATTTTAAGGAATCCCTCACCCTAGAACCTCAGTTTGCCAGATTTTTCATCAACAGTTTTCAAACACACCCAACTTCTGGGTGTTTTCGCAGGGTCTGGTATATTTCTTCCTCCCCACAAATCAAAATCCTAACTCTGGAAGTACTGGCCCTATGAATGTCTGTGAATTTGGGCAGTAGAATCACACAAAAGGAAATCACTTTTTTAACATCTTGCACAAAATTGTCAAATGTTGGATGACATAAGAAAGGTCGAAGAAAAATGTATTGTGTAGTAAATCTAACTGAAGTTTTATATCCCAGCTCTTTCTTTTTAATCAATGCTAATAGATTTTTAAGGACAAAAAAAGGAAGAGAGAAAGGAAGACTATCCTTTGGATAAAAAGTGTTAGGTAGAGAGTTTAAAGTATTAAAAAGCGACATGATTGGGTTTTTTTTTTCTATCATGCAATAAAATTAATTAGGGAGGGTAAAAGCTGCTGAAACAAAGCTTTTTGTTAGTTCATTTATTAAAAATATTTTATAGACATTAATTTTATTGTTATGGCAACTGTATAGATTGATCCACTTCCTTCCTTTCAGAGGAAATATATGTACTGTACGTAATCCTTTCTTTAAAGTATGACTATTATCAGATAATAAATCAAGAGTTCTCAACTAGTATTTGCAACCAAAGACCACTTAATCTGATTTGAATTATACAGCTTGCAGTTTGTTTCCCTTCCATGTTGGACAATGCCATATTACCTACTTTTTCAGGCAACCTAATGGATAATAGGATGCTCCAAAAAGGCAGTGGTTCATGTCTGATGGTGTACGAGGTCCGCTTATCACAACATAGTCATTGCTAAAGGTTCTGTTAGTAGATGCATCTACTCATCTAGATCCTAGATCTAAGAAGTTTAACTCCTCATTTTTATTTGTACATGCGTTTCTGTTGAATATCACTCTCTTTTGTGATACCTTGTTTTTAAATATCAGTGTTCATCCCTGGAGTTGGATACATGTCATGGATGTGTGAAATGAACCTTCTGCCTATAGCACCATAATATCATTTTAAAATAGGCTCAATAGAACTGTTAAATGTGATTCTTTTTCTAATACTAACTTAAGAGCACAAGTAGCCATTAAATTCTCATCTGTAAGTATTAACATTTTTCACGTTCATTCATGTGTGTTTAATGTTTATACATTTGTATATATTGTTCAAGTTTACGTTCTGTAGACTGTGCCCATAAGAATACAAGGTTTTTGACATTCCACATGGCATGTAAAAAAAATTATGATCTTGCCATTACTACAAGTGTAAACCAAAGATATTCCGGTTTAGACAGAGCAGGTCCTACTTATACATTAAATAGACTTAAAATTAAAGCAGAAAAGATCTGATTCTACAGCCAGCTGTGTTTGTTCTCTCTCTCCTCTCTTTTTTCTCTCAGATCTGGTGCTCTCTTTCCTCCTCTGTTTCTCTTTGCTCTTTTGATCAGGTTTTTCCTTCTTTCCTTTAGTTGCAGGCCAGATGTTCTTGTGACATGTAGCTCTTTCCAAATAAATTATTTGCTTTGTAGAGTAGCCATGTCTGCAGTCACAACCTGGCCAGTTTTAAGTTGTTTCGAGTGATGTATTTTCTTTACAAAACACACTGATATGTTGCTTATATGTTAGAATTTGTGATCTGCCCAAGCTGCAGGTTTTGCCTTGTTGAGGGCTGAGGAAGCACCAGAGCACATCACTTAAGTAAATGAAAGGGGGATTGTTCCTTCTCGTGCCTCTCTCTTCCAGATGCTGAGATAGAGTCAGCACTGCTGAATGCTAGAGGGAGGCAGTGCACACCCCTCCACATGGAAAGAAGCAGTGGGTTTAAAGCATACATTTTGTACACTTTAAATACAAAACTTTTTATTCCCCTTCTGCCCTAATCTTACACACTTAGGGAACATTTTGTACTTCTGCATTTTCTGTCTGGGCTGTTTAACTTTCATAATGCTCATTGGGTGCTCCTTGATGAAAAAGTAAGGCTAGAAAAGACGTTTTGCAACATCCAGACTGACCTGTGGGTCTGTAAGTAATTTCTACCCCCATGACTCAGACATGAAAGCCAGACATGCAATCTGAAAGATCCACCAGAACAAGCAAAAGGAGATGTGGGCAAATGTCAGACTGGTTTTGTTGCCTGCTTAAACAAAAAAATCTGCGGTTTGCTGCATCTTTAGTGCAGGTGCTTGAAACTAATTCTCCTTTTCCTGCACACAAAGACAACACCCACAGATACTGCGGGTGTGATTAACGCACACGATGCATGCAGAGTTAGAAACTGACCTGAAGACAGCATGGTCTGCACATGCACAACTGCCCCTATAGCTGACCGATATGGTTTTACCGTGAAATTGGACTAAGATACTGGTGAGGAACTGTGTCTCCCTGGCTTGTGTTTTCATACCCTGCAACAGTAAAGAAACTCCTACACCTGTATGTACATGCATAACAGAGATAGCAAATGCAGGACTATCTGATACCACATGGTTATAGCTCTCCTGATAAAGCAGTATCTCAGATGTCAGATTGCTGGAGTTCAGGACCAAAATTAATCTCCCGTGTACAACTATCTTAATGGTTGTATAAACAAACAACCAAATCAGCAGAGAAGATGGAGACAGAATGCAGTAATTTGTTGTACATAACAATGAACAAGGACTTCAATAAGGGCAGAGGTAAAGCTCTTATTGATACAGAGCTTTTACCTTTTTGTAGAGACACAGCCTTTTGAGTTATAGTCCATTCCTAGCTATTCGCATTCACCAGAGATGTGGTCCAGAGCACTCTGGTTCTAGCAACACCTGGTCTTGTGTTCAGTGATTTCTGATAACCTAAGAGCTGCAATCAGTGAGTTGCCCATTTTCCTAGGAGATTTTAGAAGGAGATACCTGAATGAACTGTCTGATTTCTCAAAGCATGCTGGAAAGACTCCTCTTGTTCTACTTGTGAAGCTGAGGCCGATTTCCTTTGTACTTCAAATGTGCATCGGAGTAACATGCTAATTGCTGTAGACATCCTGCAGGCGGGTGGCAGATACACCTGGAAGTGGCAGACATGCTCAAGATACCTAAGTTGCACTTGCACAGTGGTCGCAGTGTGATTGGCAATGCCGAAACAGAAACACGGGATTTCTCACTTTTGCTTTAGGCACATAGGTGCGATTCATCTTGCCTAATTATATATATATAAAAGTAAGGGGTTTTGTCACTTTATAGTCAGTGGAGGGAGATGGTAACACTCTAGTTTAATTTCTCTTCACTGATGATAGCGAAAACTTAGGTGACTAGCCAAGACTAATTGCTCAACATCAAAGGTGGGATTTGGCTGTCTAAAACAGTAAAATGCTATCAGATTAAAGAGTAACTTTTCACACCTATACAAAACAGATGTGATTTGAGCCTAAATAACTGCATAGAACAACGTATGACTGAGACGTAGCCTACAAGTCTCTCTTGTGAGGAGAAGACCTATGAATGTTTGTGCGACTCACAATAACGCACTTTTATAGAGCTTCTAGTGTTCTGTATTATTGCCACAGTGTTTGGAGTTTATTGGGGTTTTCCGTTTTAAAGATGGAGATGTGAGCAAAAGGTTAATTGGCTTGCATGAGATCTGACACGGGGACGTGTGGTGAAATGGAAAAATGAATCGAGGCTTTCCATTCTTCTCATGACTGCATTCATGCTTTTGGGGCTATTGTCCTGGATGCTTGTCCACCATTTCTCTGTCATGAAATGTAGTTCATTGCTTAGCTGGCAGCACTGCTTCTTGAGTGTAGCAAAATGGTGTTGTATTTTGGGCTTCTGAATATTGTAAGAATACTGTAAACAAATGGACTGGTCAAAGAATACTTTTAAGTAGAAGTAAGGAGGAGAAGACTTTTAAAATTTATATAAATTACTTATTGTTTCCCAAAGAAGTTTCTGTTATTTTGCCTCTGTAAATGATTGGTATTCCTGTGGCCTTTCAAGGATTTGTAAGATCACACGATTAGTTTGGTCATACATAGAAGGCTTGGGTTTATATTAAATATAGGACAACAAAACTATTACATTTCCACTGTCTGTAATCTGTGCAGAACATTCTGCTATATATACATATCAGTTATGAATCTACAATCAATTTTCCTGTTAAATGTTGAATTTAGACTCCACAGCTGGACTTTCATCTTGAAAGAAGCCAGATAGCCCTGTACATCTGGTTTAATCTTCCCTTTAGACACACTATTTTAAAGGCACTCCTGCTTAGTGCGTATTGCAATTGAAAAATAATGCTCATATTCCCTCTCATCAGCAACAGCTGTGATCCCTCTGCAGATGTTGCTCTGTCGGACATTTCATTATGTGTGATAGAAAGCGTAGGTTCTTTTTGTCTGTTTGTGGTACTGCTTTGTGGGTCTTATTTTCTTTTTCTTTATTTACTCCTTTGGCCGTGGATGAGTCCTTCCATATAATACTTCACTTTATTTCCTATCACTGCTGTTTCGCCTTCTTTCTAAGCACAGAAATGATCAGGAACTTGCAACTGTGTGGAGCCGCCCAACAGAAGCCCATTGATTCCCCACCAAAGGGCTCTGTGTGAGCCATTCTACTCCAGCCTGAAAGGAAAGCTTTGTTCTCTCAGCTGGTAGTGTCTTAAGATGCTGATCCTTGCCATATTTTTGGAAAACTGTAGCAGTTTATCAGAATGTTTGACACTTCCCATTCAGCTCTGTATTCTGTAGCATACCCTGGTATTTGCCTCCTCTCATACACCAGTCCCACAAGCGCAAGATTAGTCTGGAGCAGCCCAGTCATTGCAATGACTTGTGCTGGGCACAAGTCATTTGGAGGTGAACAGTGAAGGAGGAGGAATCTGGAATGCTGGTGGCCATGCCTGAAATGGTAGTAATGGATTTAGTATTTGGGGCAGGAGGTATGGGATTTGTCCTGTGTTGGTTGGTTATTTTCCTGGCCGCCTTCCATGCTGTTCAGATATTTTTAGCATGAAGTACAAGCTATGACCTTGGAGCATGACATTTTAACATGGAATTGGCCTGAACTGCTAATCAGAAAATATGATTTATAATTTTTTATTACAAGAGCAACTAGAATCCCAGTCATGTTTTGCAGATGAAAGGGGAAGCAAACTGAAAACTGACTTTTCTTGACTTCAGGCCTCCATGATATCCATGCTTCCTAAACTACCATCTTTCTCTCTGCATCCTTAAAAGTACACTATGCCTAGGTTTGTTTTTTGACTTGTTTTCTGGTCGTTTGACAAATATTATATCAGAATGACTGAAACTAATCCCAAGGTCTCAGAGTGCTCAATGAGAAGTGTAGAACAGAAGGATTGTTTCTGTCGCAAACAATTTATGACCTTAATAGAAGTTTACAGCTGCTATCAGAAAGGCAAGATCTTGCTACCAGTATATTCATACTGATGATTGCTCCCTCTGTGCTTTCATTCCCAGACTCAAGTTTACCAAAAAGATCAAGCTCCTAAATGCCAACTTCTGTTAAGGAATTAGAAGCAGTAGCTCCATATCAGGATGTTCAAGGCACTAATATATAATGTAGGGAAGGAGATTCAGCCAACCACAGACATATCCAGAAGTCTATGAAAGTCTAAATTTATGTTTTGAGGTCCAGATCTATTTCTAGCTCAGTCTGACTTCCACTGGGTTTGTGACTAGTTGCCAGGTTCGGATGACTTGTGTTGAGTGAGTTTTGCATGTTCTTATGTTAAAAGGAACTCGGAGGAATCATGTTTCAGATGCATTTTACTGCCACAGTGGTGCAGAAAAGCCCTTGACTGAAACAAGCATTTGAGGTCTTGTTGGCTTTTTCAGTCTACTAAATAAGCGCCCACTCCATTATCTGATGTAGACTTAAAAGAACTAAAACAAACCCAAACCAACCCAGCCATCTTCCTGCCTCAATCACATGGTTTAAAGATTTACCCAGCAGAAGTTGAAATCAAGATGTGAAAATAAACCTCTCTCTGACTGCCTTGGCAACTGGGAAGACCATAACCTGTTTCTGCAAATTCCATGGCGGATCTGCCAGGCAGGGCCAAAGAGGCTGTTTCCCTGAAATCAGTGTCACACTATAGTTCCTTTCATACATAGGAAGTGAGTAAATCATTGAATAATGCAACACCCTTTCCCGCCTGCGAGAACTCTGCCAAAGCCAAGTGTAACGGTCTGGGTTAAAGCAAACTCAGTTACTTGGTAACTGAGCTGTGTTTTGGAGGGGTTAAAATCGGAGGATTTTGGACTTGTGTTTTTGGAGGGGTTAAAATTGCCAAGAAAAACTGAAAACTTGAAGAAGATCCCCAGGTGCCTGCATTAATACTCCCTCGCCTCTCTGATGTGAGCTGGCAGGTCCCATAAAGCCACTCAGCCTTGAACAGGGAAGGGAAGGAGGGAGAGAGCAAAAGCTCCAGCTGCGACTCCAGAGCCCCAGAAAAAGCCTCTAACCCAATTCCCTTAAAGTGCACAAGCATCTGTTTGCCACTGTATTCACCGAGTTTGCAGGGCAAACAAAAGATCCGTATCAAGGATGCATCCTTCCAGAGAGAGAAAGCCTTCCCTCATTCACCCATAGATTTTCCCCCCTTTTCTTCCAGTTAAAAATCTATAATTTTATATTTTTTTTAGAGGAGGGGTATGGGGGGTGGGGGGGAAATGTTGTTAATTATTTTTTTTTGGATGGTAATTAAGAGAGCTAACACCAGCTAGGCTAGAGTGAACGCAAACAAGACCCCTATAGGCAGCACAGTGCATTAATGTAAAATATGCCCAGACAACATAACTTGTCAGAGAGGATTATTTCTGCTTAGTGAATCTGCAGGGGCCCCTTTGCTCCACCACTCAGCGTCTGCCTAGAGAGAGAAAGAGAGAAAGAGTAGCCATTAGTGAGTAGCTACTGTGGCATTGATGTTTGAGCGCACTTCTGAACTGGCTTTTGTTGAGAATATCGGTGCAGAAAGCATGCGCTGTCCCAAATCCGCTGTTACTATGAGAAATGAGGAGCTGCTTTTAAGGTATGTTGTCTCCTTTGTTTTAACGCGTGCTTTCGAGTTGCCTGGGCCCGCTGCAACTATACCGGTGCTGTGTATTAAGTAGTTTCCCTATTTAAAGGAAAAGACAGGCGTTGCTGTGTGCAAGTAGCATTTTTCCACTAGTTAGAATCGCACATTTTCATGTATGATGACAAATGGATGGAGAGGGCAAGGAGGGAACAAAATAAATATATAATATATCTTCTTTTTTTTCTCCCCCCCCCCCCCCCCCCTTCCCCCAAATGAGACCTGATATTTCTTTTATCACCTCCTTTTGCAATGTTTCTGCCTGCTTCATTATTATGCACTGGGCATGGAATAAGCATGGAAAAAAGCTCAGGGAGACTCCATATTAGAGCTAGTGCCCTAAATACCACTTTAATTTTCACTTAGCCTATGTAAATAGTTACTAAT
Organism: Lathamus discolor; assembly: GCF_037157495.1. Classification (NCBI taxonomy): domain Eukaryota; kingdom Metazoa; phylum Chordata; class Aves; order Psittaciformes; family Psittacidae; genus Lathamus; species Lathamus discolor. Next base: position 2,453,021 of record NC_088884.1, read on the forward strand.
GCTCTACCTAGCCTTTGCCACTTGAAGATGCTTTAAAAATATCTAAATACTCCCATCTGTGGGATTACACATATATTCTCTAATGTTCCAAGGTTTAGCGGGGGGCCAGCATCGACTACTCTTTTCGGAGACACACACACAGACACATGCACACGTACACATCAACACGGAATTATGCTGGAATTGGCACCCCGCTTTGAAAAATGTAGTCTTTTGTTTATTTGCTCGCAGACATTGTAGCATTGAGTACATCTTTCGGTCTGACAATGGGACAGCTGAACAATGGTGCTGTCAAACTAGCTTAATGTACGTCTGGCGCTGGGGTGGTTTGGGGTTGTTTTTTTCCCCCTTTCCTTTTCTCAGCCCCTTTGTAATTCCCCTTCATCTTTATGTATCTGGGAGAATATGAAGTGCATTGCCTGTTTTTTGATGGTTGTTTCATTTGATGCCCGCTAATAGTGCAGGGAGGGGGAGGCTTGTATCTTACAATTATGCCTATTGCATTAAGTTGGAGATTTATTACTAACCTCTCCTTTAACTGTGGCGAGAAAACTTATTGATTCTGGAAGCTCACAATAGTGCTGTCAGTCTGGCAAACACAGACTTTTGTCTTGTTGCCAAATGTGCCCTTGCCTGATTTTATGCCTGATCATATCAACTTTAACTGCTGTTTTGGAGATACTGCTTCTAATTTTGTTTAGGTAATCAAAATGCAATAAAAATGATAAATCAGGTCTCGAAGTGTGAGCCCATGGTACTTTCCATTTTTCTAATCCAGCTATTAGCATACGTTAGAATTTTTAAGGTCAAGCAGAATAATTTACCTGGATGATTCCTATCCCAAAATCTAGCAAATTATTCATATGACATTTCAGGAATTATCTTTCTGTTTAGACAGCCGTAGTTTAGCATTAGAACAGTTAACAATTCTGCGTTTGAATTTGGCAGAATGCTCGGGTACCTTATGCATTATGAAAAGAAACCGTTATGGAGCTTTTGAACAAATCTGAGTTACTCCTTGGACAGCAGCTTGTGTCTTAAATCAAATGCATTGTCATCAGTCTGCGGAGTTCCTGAAACTGTTTGAAGTCTTTAAATACTTTAGATGTTAAGGAAATATATTGCTTTTAATAATAGCTGTAATCGTTTGCTGAGAGAAAAGAGATATTTATCAGTGGTTTCTGCATTTTTTTGCTTAGATCAGTTAACTGTGGGGGTTTCGTGCTTTTTAAAACTGGATTCTAGTGCATGATTTATCTCTTGGACCCCTTAATTAAAAAAGAAAAGGCATTAAGGATTTCTCAGTAGCAGTCAGAGCTCTCTAAAGCGTGTATTTGCAACAACAAAATGTTTTATGGGGAGCCTCGGAGTACTTGCTGTTCTGGTTTGCATTTTTGTTGTTGTTGCATCTCCTTCCCTTGTGTGCTGAGATCAATCAATAGGAAAGAGTTTATGTGAACAAAAAAGGTAATATCACATGTAAGGCTTTGGCAGCCTAGAGGTTATGGATTATCAGGTAATGCTTGTTTGCTGTGTGTTGTGCATAAACACGAAGAAAGCGGGGATGGTGTTTAATGCGATGGGACCATGCTATAATTCACTTTCTTGGAAGAAGTTCTTTGGAGATAAGCATTAACTCCTTCAGAACCGCTCTGCTCTGCCCAGAACTGGAGGGGGGTATTTTTTATCACTTTATTATTTATAACACAGCACATTATCCTCCTGCAGCCTGGGCTTTGTAGCAGCTGCTGCCCTTTGTGGGTGGCAGTGAAGTGGATCCCTCGCTCTCGGTTACACGGAAATGCCCCTTTAGTGATTGTCCAAAGTAGGGTGAATTTCAGCCACTTTTGTAGCAGCCACTACCAGGCACCTGGAAGCACATTTAAGGACTATTCACTACTAAAACTGGCTCCTAATCTGCCTTCTCAGAGGTGAGTTCATACTAAACTTACAGTAGTTCTTATATTTTCAGATAAAATATTGCATTAAACACATATCCTACAGATTTTGTGTCTTGGATTGCCAATTACTCTGTTCTTTTCCAAGGGTGTTTTCTGAGACTGCATTCACATCAAAGACTAATTTTTGAATTAGTCTATGTGAGCTTTACTAAAGAAAATATGTTCTTTCTATGCATATTTACTGAAATACTGCTTTTTTGAGCCATAACAATTATTATTGACATCAAAGAGAGTGAAGCAAATGTGTAACACAAGCCATTTCTTAGCATGCTTTGACAGACCTGTCACCTTTTGAGGGACCGTATAGGTTTAGAGGTCTTATGCCTGAACATTGCAGGTGTCCTTAGCGTTACCTAGTTTGAATCTCACCCATTCACAAAGCAAGGTGGTGCCCTGCAGTTGTCAAACTTGGCAACATCTGTTTCCACAACAGCGCTGAGAGAGGTAATTCAGACTCTACATGAGCTGTTATTTGTTCTTGCAATGACCAGGTGTAATGTCAAAAAGAAAGACTGTCCTTGGTCCTACCTGTCAGAGCAAGTGCAGGATAGGTCTTCACCTGGGAACTGGCTTTCCATGCTGCTGTAGGAAACTGAAGTGATTTATATTTATGTGTTAGCCAGGAGTCTTTGTCTGTTTTCTCTTTTTAATTCAGATCCATGAACCACAAGCTCTATATCAATATGCTAATATGCTCTTTGTTGAATGAGAATAAAACTTTTAAGTGTTTTTCTTGCCAAATTGAAGTATGAAGGGACAGAGAGCAGGACTGCTGAGAAGAACTTGGGGGTACTGGCGGAGGAAAAGCTGGACATGATCCAGTAGTGTACATTTGCAGCCCAGGAAGCCAACTGTATGCTGGGCTGCATCAAAAGGAGCTTGGCCAGCAGGTGGAGGGAGGGGATTCTCCCCCTCTACTCTGCTCTCATAAGACCCCATCTGAAGTCCTGCATCAGGCTCTGCACCCAGCATAAGAAAGACGTGGACCTGTTGGAGGGAGTTCGGAAGAGGCCACGAATATGCTCAGACAGACTGAGCAGCTCTGCTCTGGAGCCAGGCTGAGAGCTGGGCTGGTTCAGCCTGGAGAAGAGAAGGCTCCTTAAGGGGAGACCTGAGAGCAGCTCCAGTGCCTAAAGGGGCTGCAGGGAACCTGGAGAGGGGCTTGGGACAAGGGCCTGTAGGGACAGGCCAAGGGGAATGGCTTGAACCTGCCCGAGGGGAGACTGAGCTGAGCTCTTAGGCAGAAGTTCTTCCCTGTGAGGGTGCTGAGGCGCTGGCACAGGGTGCCCAGAGAAGCTGTGGCTGCCCCATCCCTGGCAGTGCTCAAGGCCAGGTTGGACACAGGGGCTTGGAGCAAGCTGCTCCAGTGGAAGGTGTCATGGGGTTGGACTACATGGCCTTTAACAGTCCCTTCCAACCCAACCCCTTCCATGATTCTATGATTCTATATAAGACTACAAACTATACCTTAGGGGCTGAAAAACAAAGGAGAGCATTCAATTAATATTCATATCTAGAAGTTTTACTGCAAGTGTAGATTGTGCTTGAATACTTAAGAAGTCATTCAGGAGTGAATCAATACTAATTATTGTAATCAGGAGGGTTAATTAGCTGAAGATGCTGCTGATGGAAAGTTCATTGCTTACAGCCCTGAAAACACCTAAGTTGATGAAATCTGAAAGCAAGATGTCTAAGAGGACTTTGTATGGAGAGAAAAGCTTGGCTTTCCTCTGGCATTTAAAGAGTCGGTTGTTCCAAAGGGGAAACATAGCTTGTAGTTTCTGTTTTGCATGGTATTAATTCAGAGGGTATTAGAAGATGCAACTGTATCTGTCTGGAAGATATTTCATGGTAGTTTCTCATTAAATGCAAGTACCATTTTGGATAACCTGTACTGTCTCTGCATCATTCATTTGTAGATTACCATAAATTAATATGGATAATCTAATGCATTTGAAATCTTGTTCCAGAACTGTTATTGGGAACAGTTTGGCTGTTTTGGGGTTTTTTACCATTTGTGTTCAGGGCACAGGGACTTTATGTGGTATATGTACATAAATTGCACATGCTCTGTATCTAATATGTGTGCATATGTACACCCGTACACAAGTGCACACAAGTTCAAATGTCTTTCATTGAGGGGGTTTATTTCTATAGTCAGTACCCTCAAACTTGCACTCAGTTTCTATCTGCAAAGATGTATTCAACTAAATATAATACCGAGGACAGTTACTGAACAAGTGGTTAATGAAATATAAGTTAGATGATAAGGAATTAAAACTAAAAGAAACGACTGAAGGAAATGCTTTTCTTTTCCCTTTAATGAGAGCAGTTATGTTTCTTAAAGTGAGCATGACCGAATTCCAGCAGAATCTAGCTTCACAGAGTCTTTCTCACAAGCGAATTGCAGGATTTTTTCTGTCATGCTGCATGTTTTCTTGGTTGTTTTCTTCCCCCCCCTTTCCCTAATTATATCTATTAAGATTATAACAAAAAACAAATGTCTGGATGTTTATTCAAGGAGGGGAAAAAGCTCCATACTCAAAAAACCCCCCTCTCAGTCACACATACACTCACATAAACCCCCCGAAGTCAAGTGATGCTTTCAGAAGAAAGAAATTCCGTTTCAAAACACATCCTTCTTTCCTCTCTAATGACATTAGAGATTATCACGCGCAGGTGCTATTTATCTTTGCAACTGCTTCCCTATGACTGTTTTACTGCTTCCAACATATTTACTTGTATGTCAGCCATAGAAAAGGTAACTGAAAATGGCAGCTGTTGAGAAAGCATGTCGCCATGCCTGGAATGACATGCATTATCGGGGCAGCAGGAGTTGCTGGCTCTACAGCCCATTTCTACTTGACCTGCGGAATGATTGGCTGCCTGGGATGGTGATGAATCGCTGGAGTTTATGAAACAGGACTGCTGGCATCCTCACAGAGGAAATAACAACAGGGTTGGGGTTTTTTTTCCCCTCTAGCACTCTTGCTGTGGCAAAAAAAGAGCTTTTTTATTTTGTTTCGCCTTTGTGTTATTTCACCCCGCAGCGGAAGTAAATGCATCAATTAAAGGCGCTTTAATACTGTTCTTGGTGAGTTAATGGTGCACTGAAGGTTAACTACCTTCATTGGATGGATGGGGGTAGGAATTTTCCCAAATTTGGCGTAAATCTTGATCTGGGCCCTAATTATCTCATCTCTCACTCTGGTCTTGAGACTGAGATGGCACAACTAGCAATCAGCTCGAGCAGGATGTGGAAAGGATTTTAGCTGTTCTCACGCACAAGTTCATTTTCTGTCATAGTCTAAGGATCAGGGACCATTTTGTGGGCTAATATCAGATCCATCTTCAGGGATTCTGAACTAACGGCTGAATTGACATTTCTGGAAAGCATCGACTCCCAGATTTGCACTCAGTTTTCCAGGTGGTTCGTGAAATTATATTATGCATTAAGCCCACATTACCAGATTAGGCTATTGTGAGTCAGTGCTGGTAGGAAAGTCTCGCAGGTCTGTAAACCTGCCTGTGCACTGACTGACACTGACACTGTGTGGATCACAAGCTGCCCTGCAAAATGCAGCCAAGTCAAAATGATCCTTCTATTTCAATTAAAACACCCCAAATTGTGTTTGGGGGTGGGGCATGGAGAGAATTACTTGCTTGTCTCTCCATGTAGCATACTCGGGGTTACCCTGTGTCCCCTGTTTGGGCAGAATAATGTATTTTGAAGTTAACTCTCTCTGATTCAAAGGAATAGAGTTACCAATGAAATTGCTTAGGAAGTTTTAAATATGGCAATTAAATGAAGCTAATGCTTTCTGCCGTTACATTAGAGAGGGGTTTTTTTTTGCGTCTCATGCTTTGCTGCCTAAGCTTTTTCTCCTCTAGTTTGGAAAAGCAATTTGCATGCTCACATTTGCTATTAGACTTTCTCACCTTTCTCCAAATGATAGAGCAGTGGCTGCTGCTGGACGCTGGAGAGGCTGCAGCACTCTTGTTATTTAAGGCACAGCCTCCCAAGGCTTGTGCATTAGAGGAGGGCAAAGTTTCACTGGAGAGAAGGGTGGCATGGGGAACTGTTGCTTGCGCCCTTTGGTGTGCGAGGGGTAAATGCTGTCCTCGCTCTGGAGTTCCCATGGCAGCAAATCAGCGGGTCATCTTCAAGAGCAGCCTTTGAGGATGCCAGACAACAGTCTGTCACCGGGAGGAAGGCAGAGCAGAGGGTTGGAAGGAGGGGGGAAATGACAGAAAATCAGAGAGAGGATACCGGAATTTACTATTCCTATTAGACAAATACAGGAGTGAAGAGAAAAGGAAGGGCACCTGAACATAGATCATCTGGAAATTGAACCTTGCAAGTGTAGATAGCTGTGGATGATATGAGAGCTGTGCTACAGAGTGAATTTGAGATTCAAATCCTGCACCTGCTCTCCCTGCAAGCCGCAGGTCAGCATGTGAAGAATTGAGGCCCTCTGGAAAGGAAACGGTGAATTATCAGGAAACTTAAATTCTTGGAGACTCGACTTTCAACTGTAACAACCTCTTGGTTTCATTTTCCTTCTCTTCAGCCTAAAACCGATCTGTCTTCAGCCTAAAACCGATCTGTCTTCAGCCTAAAACCGATCTGTCTTCAGCTGAACTGCGAGGAAGGAGCTCACTCCAAAGCCTGAGAATTTGCCTGCATCATTTCAGCCCACATTTAATTTTAATGAGGGAGTTATATAACCCCCTTTAAAAATAACAAAACACTAACAGAACTGCATTGGCAACACCAGGTGTTCTGCAGTGCTGCTCCAATGAATCATATGGAGATCTGTCTGTGCGCGGCTGATGAACATACATTTAACTCAGTTAACCCCCATCCCTGAATATAGCAGTCCAAAGTGACCAAAATGCCTCCTAAAGAGCCTTTCTCACCCAAGGATGCCAAACGAGACGCCTGCCCTAGGAACTTCATGGTTTCAGCATTTTTCCCTTACAAAATTGTCTTATCAATGTTTGGGGTTTTTTTTAAAGTTGTAGATGAATTATTGTGGCTTTACTGAAGTGAAGCATTTTACGTTAAATACTAAGCTGGGTTTAATGTTCTACTTCACAAAAGAAAGCAAATGTTCCTGTTTGTTGTACTGAGCCCCAAACCTCAGAAATTGTTAAGAACAGCCCATTTAACAGGCAGTTCTGGGAGTAATAAACATATGACTTCATCAGTGTTTCCTATGGAAAGAGAATTTTGGGGGGGGAACTGAATCAGCAGTTTTGAGCCTGTTAAACACGTTGGTTTGGGTGCAGTTTTTGACTCAGGGAAATCCCTCAGCCACTGGTTGCTGGGAGGTGGGAAGGATCACAGTGCACTTACCATACTCATGCTCTTCCTCTTTGTATGCATTACAAGCCATTATCAGAGCCAGGGTCTTAGCCTAAGCGGACCTTTTGGTCTGACCTATGTGGAAATTCATTCACTGTTCATTTGGGGCTGGGGAGGGAACAATAAAACCAGACACGGTGCAGTTTCCTGCACATCCGAATGCCTTACAGTTACTGCAGCAGCCTTTTCTTTCTGTCCTTCATGTCTGAGGTTTAATGGATTGTGTCTGTGGAAAATAATGATGTCAAACAGGAATAGTCACTTTACATATTATCAGGATGATTGTTATATTTGAGGACTGAGGTGTATGCTAAGCACTTCATGAACAAGTGAAAAAAAACCAGACCTGTGAAATTTCCTACCTTAAAGATGTCACAGTTTGAGCATCAGGTGAGATCCATTCATTTACAGTGGAAAAGAAAGAAAAACACGTGGTAGAAATGAATGAGAAGGGCAGATGGAGGTTAACCCTTTGAAAATCCTGCTGTTCAAAGTAGAGTGCAATAGGTTCATTCAGATGTTGTAATAAACACCTCAGATTTCATTATATTTGCCTTTAAAAATAAGTCTGCTTTTGGCTTCCTGTGTCTTTTGACCTCTTGGTTTCCTGATGCCATGTTAGAACTTCATGCTTGCCTTTGCCCGTTGCTTTTGGAGCTGGAGCTGGCCTTCAGCATCTGCTCCTGGTCCAGCCTTTATCTGTGTTCAGCCTCTCTTCACCATGTGCTTCCCTGATCCTGCATCTCTCCCAGTATCCAGCCTCCCTGGGTGGGCAAAACTCTTCCAAAATCTCAAATTTACACAAAATGAGAGGCTTTTGTGTCTCCCAGTAGTTCTTGTGGCTTTGGATGGTGGGGAGGAAGGTAAAAGCCTTCCTCTGTTACAGTGGGCTTTTTCCCCTGCCCTGTGAAGGCCTAAGGCTCTTCCACACGGTGAGGATGGAGCAACGCAGACGAGCACCAGACTTGTGATTCCTCCTTATCCTATGTAGTACAAGATTATACTTTCACATGAACATAATACAGTAGCCAAATCCAACAACACTAAGTTTCCTCTTTCAGTGTTGTTTGGAAAGGTGCCTTTTTTAACCATAAATAACGAGCCTGCTGTCTAGTAGGAAATCATGTCTGCCCAGTGCATGCAGTGCCCCAGTTTCTCTCTTAGTTGAGTAGTGGTTGTTGATGGAATCAGTCAGCAGATGAGAAGATAAGGAAGTCCATAAAAAAACCAAGGGGAAGAGGAAAAAGCAGTCGATGCCTGTTGCCAAGTGGAGGCAAGACCAGGCTGACAATAGCCGTCGTCCTGTGTCTATATGCACAAGGCACTACGCAAAGGCAACACCTACAGATCAATAGCGATGCTCTTCAATAGGGCTATAAATAAATTACAGGATAGTAAGATTTGCAAATATTGCAAATATTTACTCGTTACTGCTTTAGTATTTGATAAAAACAGTGCTGAGTGCCATGGATAGCCCAACTGGAGCAGATGGTACTGGGCAGCTCCTGCTCGGCACTAGGACTGTGCAGGATTGGACCTGAGGGTCCCAATCCACTATCCCAAGTATCTGCATGCTGTTAACAAAGCAGGGTGTTCCTTCAAATTAAAGACCTTTCCTAAAAGCCCACCACCACACGGAGCCTTGTGCCATAAAATCTTGCCTAATTGTTTTTGGAAAGATTGGATTATTACCCGCAAAATGGCACAAAGGCCTTATACCCACAGCAGGATGAAATCACCTCTTCAGTGGTATAAAATAGGAAGAGGGGGGAAAAAAAGTGAGTGGGAAGTTTTACTATAGCAACCAAGTTTACATAATATCAATGTGCTTCAAGTGAAAGCTCTAGAAATGCTTAATTTGAGGTACCTTTTCACAGGGATAATTTTAAATGACGTTTGTTTCTGAAATTACTGATCAGCTACAATAGCCTACAGAAAAGGGGGGGAGCCTCGCAGACAGCAAAGACTTAAATACCTGAAATTCATTCATGACCTTTAACCAGTGATTTAATTTTCTTTTTAAAAGGGTTTTGGTTACATGCAAATTGTTTTATTTCTCAAAATAAGATAAATCATAGAATCATAGAATAGATAGGGTTGGAAAGAATCTTAAGATCATTCAGTTCCAACCCCCCTGCCATGGGCAGGGACACCTCTCACTAAACCATCCCACCCAAGGCTCTGTCCAACATGGCCTTGAACACCGCCAGGGATGGGGCAGCCACAGCTTCTCTGGGCAACCTGTGCCAGCGCCTCAGCACCCTCACAGGGAAGAGCTTCTTCCTTATATCCAATCTGAACTTCCCCTATTTAAGTTTGAACCCGTTACCCCTTGTCCTGTCACTACAGTCCCTAATGAACAGTCCATCCCCAGCATCCCTATAGGCCCCCTTCAGGTACTGGAAGGCTGCTATGAGGTCTCCACACAGCATCTCTCCTCCAGCCTGAACAGCCCCAACTTTCTCCCCCTATCTTCATACGGGAGGTGCTCCAGCCCCGATCATCCTCGTGGCCTCCTCTGGACTTGTTCCAACAGTTCCATGTCCTTTTTATGTTGAGGACACCAGAACTGCACACAATGCTCCAGGTGAGGTCTCACAAGAGCAGAGGAGAGGGGCAGGATCACCTCCTTCGCCCTGCTGGTCACGCTCCTTTTGATGCAGCCCAGGATACGGTTGGTTTCTGGGCTGCGAGCGCACACTGCAGCCGGCTCATGTTCATTTTCTCATCGACCAGCACCCCCAAGTCCTTCTCTGCAGGGCTGCTCTGAATCTCTTCTCTGCCCAACCTGTAGCTGTGCCTGGGATTGCTCCGACCCAGGTGTAGGACCCTGCACTTGTTGTGGTTGAACTTCATAAGGTTGGCATCAGCCCACCTCACAAGCATGTTGAGGTCCCTCTGGATGGCATCCCTTCCCTCCAGCGTATCAACCGGACCACACAGCTTGGTGTCATCGGCAAACTTGCTGAGGGTGCACTCAATCTCACTGTCCATGTCAGTGACAAAGATGTTGAACAAGACCGGTCTCAAGACTGATTCCTGAGGGACACCACTCGTTACCGGTCTCCAGCCGGACATCGAGCCATTGACCACAACTCTTTGTGTGCGGCCGTCCAGCCAGTTCTTTATCCACCGAGTGGTCCACCCATCAAACTGATGTCTCTCCAATTTAGAGACAAGGAAGAATATTGTGTGTTTAGTTTCATAAATAAAAGGATCCTTACTGCAAGGTCAAGGCTTCATAATGCAAAACTTTATTACAGTGTTAGATCTAACCAGCAAAGGGGGATTTGTTAAAGACAATGAAATCCTTCACAAATGGTAAAACTTTGGCGCAGACCCTGTTCCATTACTTTTTGCCACTCAAAGAAGTGCACTGCTTTTTGCTTTAAATGTTTACACCTTTTACACCATTCTTTCACTCTGCCCAAACACTTTGTGTAATGTGCATTCATGTGCTTTGCTTTTCTTTTTTCTCTCCTTCCATCTTCTTCTCCCTCCAGAAGTCTGCTACTAAATATTAGGGGGATGTGCTTCCTCCATTATAGGCAGGTAGACTCACATCCCGCTGCACAAACTAAAATGCTGTATTCTCTGCTATTAGCCATGCTACGGCTTTCAGGCTCCTGGTTTGCCTGGAAGGTTATTTCTTTGTGAAAGACAGGGAACAACTCATTTGCATTCCCTAATGCTATCTGGACCGGTTTTCTTTTTCCCTTCGCATTAGCGGAAGATCCTGAGTGATTCCACTGAAGTCATTTGAGCCTGCTCCAAATTTACACCGCTGTCGCTGAGCTCTTGCTTCTGCCACCTCTGTTAGAAACTGGCTTTGATGCCAGAGATAAGCTGAATCCCGAGCATGTTCATTGGCTTAGGGGGGAATAAAGCAGAGGATTTGAACTCTCTTCATACTGCCTTGCAGGCTTGGGAGAGAGTGAAGTCATTCAGAAACTTTCCCTTGAAGTGCTTCCAACAGTAGCATTTCCTTGGCCCGGTACTGGGGGCAAGCTGATTAAAAGAATGGCAATTAAGGAACGGATGAGGAGAGGCTATGGAGAGGTGATGTGATGTGAGCTCCAAGCTGGATTTGGCTGCAGGATCTGCATGGGAAGGGGGGTGTCTGCTCATTCTGTCACTTGCTGAATGGAAGCACAGGCAGTGATGTCAGAGGGAGCTCATACGCTCGACAGCAATCCGCCGCCCAAGCCCTGTCTTTCTCCTGCTGAACTTTTTGTGGGTTTAAGGGGTTTTTTTTTGCTCTGAAGAAGTGTTCAATTTTCAAAGGTTGCGTTGTTTGGAGGAACTGTATATAGCTCCGTGTTTGAAACGCTGCTCGAGCGGTGACTAATCTGCAAGGCATGAGGTGGAATTGCTTCATCTGCCCCACTTAGACGTATGGAGAAACCGAGGCACAAAGAGTAAATGATGCCAGTGGAGGGGCAAGCAGGCTCTGGGCCTCTGAGACGAGGGGAGAGTGGACAGGAGGTCACATTTGGGCTAGGAGATGGAACAGGATTAAAGCCTGAGGATTGTGATTCCAAATTCCAGGTTCCTTCCTCAAAACTACCATATGCTCCATCAGCTGAAAAAGCTTAATATCGGCAGGCAGCGATAGCACAGCAATACTGCAGCTCCTCTAAGCCAGTGTTTAGATCTATTGTATGATTTATGCTGTGAAAACTAATGCAGCTTCATTTGCCATTCCCCCTCCCCATTCCCCTCTGTACTACAGTTACGGACCAAAGCTTCCATTTTTCCCCTTAATTTTTAATAAAAGTTGCTCTTTTGTGCACACGCGCCAGTCAAGACACTGGCATTAATGTGACAAATAACAGAGCTGAGCCTGTAACAGTGTGCGAAACGCTCAGGGGTTTGGTTTTTGTTTTTCACCACTTACCCTCTGCGTTCGAGAGTTAATGCATACACAGACACTACATAATTTATGTTTGAGAACCAAATTATTCGAGTGCAGTTGTTCCCCATAAGCTCTCCTTGAGTCCTATCTCAGTATCTTCTATAGAGTGGGTTCCTTTTTGCATTTGACCCTGTTCCTGCTTCTAACTTTTAAATGGCAAAAGCAAATGTGCTTTGAAAAGTGTGTTACACTGTAGTTGTTAAATAAAGCAATAACCTATGCACTTGTAATGCTTTCTCTATGACCTACTTACATACTACTTCACCCTCCTTATAGTATGATTAAAAGCTGCTTTGAATCCACTATTCCCTCAAGGGATTTGAGGCTAGAATTTAACAAACTGCTGAGAAGGCTTAAGTCAGTAAGAGGGCTTCCCTACAGCTTCTTCCAGCTAATTCACATGTAATTAAAAGGAAAATAAATATTTCAAAAGAACATACGTTTTAATGAAGCATTTTTAAGCACTTACACCTTGTGAAACGGGGCAAATTTATAAAGATCTCACTACTCCACATGCAGATTTTAAGCAAAATCATTTGTGATCCTCTCCTTCCTCCCCCTTTTGCATCCTGTGCAAAAGACAGCAGCAGTGGGGCTGTGGTCCTTAAAAGCGACAGGCTGGTGGGACTGAAGAGCCTTTGATTTAGCACGTACCAAGTAAAAAGATGATGGAGAGGTGCGGATCCAGCTGCACAGGGCGCAGGGGGCGTGGATACCTCTTACTTTAAGGAATATCTTCATCCTCCCTGAGCTGTCTGTATTTCTCCTGAGCTAAACCATGCCCCTTCTGCAGTGGCAAGATTTGGAAATTGAAAGTTAATCCAACTCTGCTCTGGGCTGGATTAACCACCATAGAGGCCTCAGATCAAAACCCAGGTGGCTGCTTCCAGCTGGAGAAAGTTGTGCTGGCTTCTCCTTTTATTTCGAGTTGGCACTGATTTTTGTTCTATCCCCTGTATAGTCCTATGCTGCGCTGGATGGGTGGCGTGGAGGAAGTGCCATCAATTTAGGAAAGAAGAGCCATAGCTTTGCTTTGTGCCTTTCTACAGAGTTTAGGTGCCATGGTGACGAGGACAGTATGCCAACATATAGAACAGAGCAGATTAATAACACTATGGATATCTGTTCAGGATTGCAGCTGTCCTGTGGGGATTATGCTGAGGGCCAAGTCAACCTTTTCCTTCTTTAGACTTGCAAAGCAGGCAAAAATTTTAGCAGCCTGAGGGGTTTTTATCTTCCTTTTAACTGTTTAAAGTGGAAAAGTGCAATAAACCAGACTCGGACAACTCGCCTGGTCTGTATTTTTCTGATGAAATCAGTGCTGGTCAAAATGTAACTAAACCTTGTCCTGACTGCTGCATATTTACTTATTTATTGGTCGGTTTGTTTTAATTTTAGAGTAGTCTTGGAAAAGTTTAAGCAGAGTAATTTTTAATTCGCGTTTGTTACTTTTTCGCAAGCGTTTGACTGTCGAGAACAAATCAAATTATAAATCCTGGAGAGCGATAGGGAAGGTGAAGCGCACACAATGCAGAGAAGCGTTTTGTCTGTCTAGACTGCTCAGATCAGCCAGTAATCTTCGTAAATATGTTAATATTCTTTTGCCTGGAGCTGCTTTTGTATTGAAGCAAGGAGGGTTTGGAGATGCAAAGGAAAATTGATACAGATTTTCAGGGGGCGGTAGCGTGGGGAGGGTGGCTCCAGCTATTTGTATGTGTGGAATTCTGTGTGCGCCTGGATGGTGTCACTTGTGCGTGCTGGCTGCGGCCAGCTCCGGGTGTAGCCGGGTTGGGAACGGGTTTTTGGCAGGTTGAAAAAGCATGAGGCAGGATTTATCGCCGTTACTTATTTAAACCCCCTATTTCTGATCACTGAGGACAGAGTTACTACTAACAGTCTCCCGCGAGCTAGCCGCATCACTTCGAGCGTTTAAACGGGTACCGAGGGCTGAGTAGCAGCGATTTGGGTAGAGAGCGCACCCTGCCCCAGTGCTCCCAGCGCTCCCAGTTCGGCACTGACCGCTGCGCCTTCCTAATGCGCTGGTAGCAAAACCTCGCAGCCCCGTCGCGTGTGCCCCGTAGGAACTCCACCAGCGTGTTTTCCTTGCCCGTTCACTCCGCGGGGGGCAAAGCTTCCCCCCCCCCCCCACTCCGCGTACCCTCCGCGGTGCCCACCCCATCGGCAAAGTTTGTCCGAGCGCTACCCACGGGTTCCGCACCGGGCTGCGCGTCCCCTTGTGCGTCCCCTTCGTGTCGTCCCGTCCCCGCGGTGTGGGGCTCTAGGCCTCTCCCCGGGGGCGCAGGGGTTAACGGGGAGCCGCAGCGGGGCGATGGCTCCGCCTCCCAGCTCAGCACCTGGCGCTCCACCGACGGTTGCCTCAGCAGTCGATTTCGGAGGGGATTGGCGGAAAAAAAAGCCACCAAGAGAGGGGGAAGAGAGATGTGACAACTGCCGGGGCTGGCGGCTGCCGCGGGGAGGCCTCCGCACCTGTGCCTGCCTCTCCGCCGCCCGGCGCAGTTGTGGGAGCCGCCGAGCCCCGCCGCATCCTCCCTCCGCACCGCCGCGGCGCGCCCGGAGCGCAGCATGACTTCTTCGTTCAAGCTGGATTTCCTTCCGGAGATGATGGTCGACGGGCGCTTGCTGGTGTCTGATAGAATGTAAGTGGCGGTGCTGGGGCTAAGGATGGGTAACCCCCCCCCCCCTTCCCTCCTCCTCGCTTTATCCCTCCCTACATCCCTTCCCCGCCCCGACCCCGCGTCCCTTTCCGCGGGAGGGGAAAGGGGGTGTTGTTGTGTGTTCCCAAGTCAGTGTCGGTGGTCTCCGCTCCCTGCCTCGCCCCGCAGCCGGGTGTTTGGTATTCCGGCGGCCGCGGGTGAGTGCCGGGTTCGTACGTGCTGCTGATGCAACGTGGAGGAAGAAGCGCGGCGCGGCCGCGCACAGCTGCCTCTGCACCCTGCGGGAATTCCGCCGCGGACGCTTGTCCCCTGCGCCCAAGCCCGCTCCCTCTCAGCCCTTTCCCCGGCCGGTTCAAACCCCTTTGCTGAATCTTCGTCAGTTTCCGAATTCACATAAACCACGGAGCATCCTCTGGGACTGAGAGCGGGCAGCAAGGAAAGGTTTTCTGTTTTTCTTTATCCTGTCCCCAAGTGCTCCCTGGTCCGGAGAGTGCTGTTTAGGGTGAGGGTGGTTGGTGTACATGCGGTTGAACTCGTGATCAGATTGATCGGAAGGTGCTGCTGAATGCTGGTATGTCACAAAGAGAAGTATTCCCCTAGCCCGTGTCTGCTCCATTAATCTCGATCTGAAAGTTTCTATCATCGTCCTCTTGGGCTTTGCCAATTGACAGGGATTTTCAGGTAACCTAAGCCTAATACGAACATGTAAGAGCTAGAAATGAGGCAATAGTCACTTGTTGAAAGGTACAAAGACCGAGCGCTGTGTTTATTACAGCATCCGAAATGCCTTTTATTTCGTTGCTTTTTCTCTGATCAGGATGACAAATGTGGTTTGAGTTGCATTAGAACGAGGTTAGAGGCTTTGGCATTGACTGTGCACTGGAGCTATTCTGGTTGAGGCAGCAGTTAAGTTACAAGTGTAAATAAAGCCGTGTGTGCAGCAGAGACTGTCACCTGCGATTTGCTGCACACTGTGCCCCCATCTAAGACTATTCAGACTTTTATTACCTGCTTTACTGGCAACCAAACTTTCTCCTAAGGCGGAGTGCTTTCCCTTACACCAGCAAATGCTCTGAATGGAGATACTCAGTAGTTGCCATTTGTTGCAGCAGCTGAGATTTATAAGCATGTAGGAGAGGGGAAAGAGGCAGGGGGAGAAGCTACTTGGTGCGGGTGACTTACACTGTTGTTACAGTCCTTGAAGGACAGCGAAGTATTTGCCTAAGTGCTGCCCGTTGTCTCTGTTTCGTGATGTTCAATTCACTGTTGTGTTTTGGTTTTCCCATTGTAAAATCCCAGTTTTTATTGGCACCGGTCAGTTTGGGGGGGGGGGGGGGGGAATGTGCTTTGTTTCTCCCCTTTTGCATCAAAATTGCATAGGTTTGACTGTTGGGGTACAAAGTTGCAGCTGAACATGCGTTCCACTTGCCTTGCAGCCTTCTGTAGGTACCTGCCACAGCTGAGCTTCCCCTTGTTTTCATCATTTCAGCTTTGATTAGACTTTCTACCTGCTGTCCTTCCAGGCAGGCAGAAAAGACACTGCTAACAAACATCTCCAAGCTCAAAGGCACTATTAGCTGTGGCTGATGATGCCCTGTTGTCACTTAGGCTTATATAACTTTATCTTCAACTTCCCCCCTCAAGGGGGGAGCATCATGTCAAACTCCTGCTCCTGCATTGCTATCTTTATACTCCTGTTCTCGGGGAAGCATTCATAATGTATTTTAACACAGCTTGAAACACAGTGTTCAGTAGACACTGGGCTTAGTGTGTCCGAAGAAACAAAAATTACTCTGGAGATGTGTCAGCTTCTGAGTGGATCTCTAAATACAGAAGTGTAATAATGGCACTGTTACATACACACATGCTGATTGGGTTTGGTGCTGGTATCTCATGTATTTTGGGGGAGAGTGGGATGACTATGTAATCTTGAAGGAAAAAAAACTTCACCTCCTGCATCGTCAGTGGTTGTGTTGTGATGTGCTTCCTTGTATTAAACCAAGCTTTGCTTTGCGGCTGATCTAAGTAATCATGAAGATGTAGGATTTCAAGGGACCATGCGTCATGCATGCAAATTAATATTGAGGCTAAATTGCTGTTAACGAAGGGGAGCTTCTATTTGTAAAGAAAAAATAATCTTGAAGCTAAATGCTGCCCGTGGAAGCTTTGCTACACTGCCTCTCCAAAACTCGGTAATTCACTATACAGAAACATCCTTATTTTGTCCTTCTAGCCGGGTGGAGACATACATTTATTTGCAAGTCCCCAACTCTCTGGACTAATCAGTGCTGACGAGAATGCAGTTTGATTACGTGTAAGGGGTCATGGGCACGTATGCACCTTACCCTTTAGCTGGCCCACCCCGGGCATGCAGCGGTCATGCAGCATTCAGCAGGATGGCACAGAGCATTGGAGAGCAGGCTCCAAGTTACGATGCTGCACAAAACTTTTAACCTCACCATCTGGTCTAGCCATTGAGTATCGCTTAGTTCAGTCTTTAGCAGAAAGGAATTTCCTATTTTAGAGTGAGGCAATTAGCAAGATATATGTAAAATTCTTCTGCTTCACAGTGAAAATTTGCAGAACCAGATTTATTTGGGTTTTCTTATGCCGGTGGTGTACCAGATGTTTTAGGAAATCGGTATCTTCCAGTACCGATTTTTACACATTCTTTTATTACACATTTACATGTTCTTTACACATTCAAGAATTCTTTGTAAAGGGAACTGTTCTACAGAATCATCCATTCTTTCAACAAGCACAAGAAGGAGAATTTTCAAGGAATAACTTTCAGTGCATACCTGGTGTGAAAGTTAACTGACAGACTGTAAACAGTCAAAGTTAAAATGCTCTTACCTCTGTGAGACTTAATTGCTCCGAAGTGTTGATTCCTTCCAAATTTTGCTTCTGTTATTATCTAGCGAAATAGAAATAAAACAGAACATCAGATACCTACACCATATGCACGGCATCAGTGTACCTGGTTAGCAGCTGAATGGCAATTTTACTAGTGATTAATGAAATGGCATTAAAAAGCAGATACTGTAGGATATGAAGCATAAAAATGCATGAACTTTTGTTCTTGAGGACAGATGGCAAGTTAGATGCTCTCGTCATTATCAATGCTTACAAAGAGGCTGCTTGGTTAGTGCTCTAGCTGCAGGATCACAAATTGATGTTATCTGTAGCTTGTGTGTAAACTATGTGGAAGAAGCAGTTTTGAAGAAGAGATCTAGGTGGAAGTGTGTGTGTGTGTATTTGGGCAGGGTGAGAGAGGGTTAATGGTTACCAAGTGTGGTTATAAAATCTGAGTTCAGTGTAATTTGCTTAGTAATTTCTTTGACTTACATGTATGTGCCAACTGGATGGTTGTAAAGTGGTTGCTTTGAGGATGAAATACTCATCGTTGTAACCCCCCACGTTGATTTCTGCAATACCACCAAAGATTTTTCCATTCCATATTGCACATTCCACTGCCTGGGATTGCCTTTAATGTAAATGAGTAAGAGTGTTTGTTACTACTGAGATAAACTCAAATTTGACTTTAATTTTTGATAGCTGGATACGATGGCAATAAAATACATGATTCTTAAAGCAGTGCACATGCAACTGCATGGCTTGCATGGCAATTACGCATATTTAGCCTTTGAATTCTTGTTTCTTTGAGTCAGATGTATGTGCAACATGCTGCTAAAAAGGCAGAGAAGATAAATTTTCCATACTTCTTGTTTGCTTGTATTTATTGTTTAATAGATAAGGGATCTCAACATTCACGGGCTATTCTTGCACTTTAGACCACCAAAACCTCCCTTTCTGCAGCAAATCTGCAAAACAGGACTTGGCCCAGCACAAACTGAAGATATTAAAATTAATTGGTTTTAATTTATTTTTAAACTTCTCAGAGAAAACACACTGTCAAAAAATTTTTTTTGTCTGCCTGGATTTAGTTTTTTTATTCATATGTAGAACATGAAACCCTGAATTGCTGACTGAAAATGGATGGCTGGATATCAGCTGGTTTTTGTATCCGTAGGCTCATCCTTATACTGGCATTTTATGCTCATTTTGATTCAGTAATAGCTTTATTTTAGGTATTATGACTTTAGTTACTTGCATGACACATTCCTTGGGCCATTACTGATGGAAAGCAAAGCAAACGTATAAAATTCTGGTCTGTTGACTAAAGAGTTTCAGAAAGGAGAAGAAATCTTTGCCTGTTGATTAAGTAATGATGATTTCATGGTGTCCTTCTCCCCATCGTCTTGTCTAGTTCCTGCCTAGAACCCCATTCAGTAGTTAACCTGTGGTAACTCTCAGCACATTAATGTTTAAATATATCTGCCACTTTCTATGATATGATCTCACAGGTTTTTAAGCCTCCCCCACATGTATTCATCATCCCAATTAATCATCAGTTATGATTGCTTCAAAAACTTTGATAGCTCTAAATATTTCATTGCATTTTAGGATGTTTTTTGAACTGAGGAGCACTTGGACTATTCAAATTTCATTATTAATTCATAGATTGATATAAAAATATTTGACCCAACCAATGCAGGGAAAAGGTAAAGAAAATCTTTTTCAGTTTTTAAAAGCCCCTGGAATGCCAGGAATATGCTTTGGCAAGACAACCCTCTAGAGAAAAATCATTGTTTTATAGTTTAAGCATATAAAACCCACTTTCCTTCTAAAGTGAAATGATTTCACCCCCCTTCGTTTCTGCAAACTGTGTTTCCTATAGCAGATTATTGCTTGTGTGTTCATATAATTGCAAAGTATATTGCATCTCCTGACATGGTTTCCTTTGATTAAAACAAACTGGTGGCAGGGCGAGGTTAACCAGAGGCTAAAGTCACGAAATAGAGAATACATGTAGAGAGTGAGGCTGAGCTTTCCTTAGCGAAGAAGTGGGAAAACAGGAAAAACCTTCCTAGGTGCAAGAAAAATGCATGAGCAAGACTGCCTATTTGGAAAATAAAAACTAATTAGGGCAATAAATGTAATGTTCTCAAGTAATTGTGTAATAATTATTCCCCTTTAGAATCATCATACTTTAATTGCTTTCCCCCGCGTTCCCGCGTTCTGCATGCCTATGGAAAGGAAGAGGAGTGCTCGTGTTCCCTCCAGGATTTCATTTTTCATTTGCAGCAAGCTGCTGGCTTTCTTGTAAAGGTTTTCAGAAATATGTTGCCTTAAATGCTGTTGTGTTCTTCCATATGGTGTTAAGTAGAAAAGGTGAATGGCAGATGCTGACGCTATAAATTCCCTCCTATCGTCCAGGTAAAGCACCTCAAGAATTAGTTGTGCTGTTTATCCATCCTGTGTATCACAGATTTATAATCAGTCTCTCATTTTTATTGAGACTTGTGTTACGTAAAGAGGACACACTTCAGCAGTGTATTCTTCTTGCTCACAGCTTGATCCTTGAGAAATCAGCTGACAATAGTTTAAAATTGCAATATTAATAAAGAGGAGATCATCTGGCCTTCAAAATGACATCTGAAAGCAGCTTCTGTTTTGTGTTAAATCTTAATTACTGTATTTAAATGAATGCCTAAATGAGCCAATTCACAAAGGAGTTGCCTACTGTACCAGTAGTGCCTGTTGGGTGATTTATATTTCTTTGGATTTACAGAAATAGGAAAAGTAGTTCATATTGAAGAGAATAGCCGTATTCTCTTGCCTCTTACAACTCAGCTGGAAAAGACCAAATATCCTGATTCTGGTCTCTGTCCTGGGACGGCTTCTCCCTTTCCTGGCTGCTCTTGCCTATCAAATGATGGCAATACTTAAAGCCAAGATCAAAAGCGATGCTCCAAAAGAGGCATTGGTGCAAGAGCAGCGGGAAAAGCTCTGCATTGGCCTCCTGAATGGTATTTTGTGAGTTTACCCATCACTCACTATTAGGGCAGCATATTGTTATGCCTGAGGGAGGGAGTAATGGCTTAGGACTGGGGAGAGACTTACACCATGCCTATAAATGCACCAGCCCTGCTGTCTTGGGTTAGGCTGGAAGGGACAGGGTTGTATCCAGCTGAGCCCAGGCTACTCTGAAAGGCAGTCATGTCCGATTGTGCCCACCTCACTCATCCTCTGTGAAGGAGTATGCAGGAAATTAATGTCCTTTCTTTCCCCATCAGCCTATGCAGGTTTAGCCACTTCAGGTGTGCCAGGAGAATGACAGCAGCGATCCGAGTATTTTAGTGTACGATTTTCACACCCCTGTTAATTGCTTAAATTGTTTTGTGGTTTTTACTCTGGGGCTTTAAAGTTTATGACCATGATTATTTCAGAGGTGCAGCCATCGATCATGAAAATGGCATTACTGATACACTGGTTTATTTATCTTATTATTTCCCTGTTTCTTTCGGTTAGCATTATAAAGAAAATATACTCCTGATAGAGAGGCCTGTCTCCCCGCAGTGTTGGTATTTCATTGCAACACTAGTTTACACCTTTTTAATGTTTTTTTCCACTCAGATATCCTGGCCTCTGGACGACAGTGCAGCTGCTGTATGTGTAAGAGATAGATGCGTCTATCTCTTCAGCTGGTGTGTGTAGCTGGTATCTCCACATTGGGAGGACAGGCAGTTCCTTTCAAACCAACTGTATGACCCTTTCTGTCCCAGACTATACTGTGCATTTTCTTGTACTCTGTTCCTATATCCTTTGAAGCAGTTCCAGTCTGACTGCAAGCCAAAGCTGACAAGAGCTATCTTTTGTTTCATAACCCTGAAAAATATTGAAGATCCTTCATCCTCTTCATCCAAAGGCATGATGCTGTCTTCTTTAGCATACACACGCTCTTCCCGTTTCTTGCTTCTTGACACCTTTGCACCACTAAATTGCTCAGAAATGCAAAAAAAAAAAGCACCCCAAAACAGACCCACAGCTTGCTTGACCCACCTCTTGTGTTATTGACTCCAGTCCTTGGTGGCACTTGGTCTGGTGTCGCTGATGGTGCCTGGCCTGGTGTGAGATAAGTGAGATAAGTTGATTTGCCTGAAACAGGTAGTCGAAAGTTATTAACTTCTGGCAGAGGATAACTGTTTTTGAAAACCTACGAAATCAAGTGATCTGTTCCCTTCTTCTCCCTATTTTTTTCCCCTGTCTCATTCAATTGCTTGGATCTGTCAGCCCTCGCCTGCAACTCGTTGCTAGAGAGGCACATCAAGTTGTGCCCTTTATCAGTAAATGCTTTTATTTTGTTTTCGTATCTATTTTACCACAGGTGGATCACAGAACAAGCATTAGGAGTCTGAAACACTGTTAAACACACTCTGCCCAGTGGCTATCACTTAAAGGAAACCCTGTTCTGTACCTGATCTTAATACAAAATGGTGTAGAAATTTCAAGTTAGATGGCTGCTGTTTTGCTTGATTTCACCTTGTCATGTCTTTTTGGGGTGGGAATCTATCATTTTATCTGTAATGTTTCTGTATAAACATACAGAAAAGTTAATAATTTCATTAGTTTGTAAATGAACTTTCAAAATTTTGGTTTCTTTTTTTTAAATTTAGTTTAATTTCTTCTTCCAACATCTTACTGCTTAGAAACCATTTTTTCCTACTTTAACTCCCCTGTGCAAACTACTTCTACTGCCTGCTGTGCAAAAAAAGAGAAAAAAATCAGGAATTTACAGAGATTATTCCTTCAGGTATGAATTTCATCTTTAAAATTGATTCCAGAAAATGTCCTGATTGGAGGCTGCTTCAGAGATTTCACCACATAGCCATAAATACCTATTTAAGGAATAGCCACAGATTGAGATGATCTCTTCAGAGAACAAATTGCAAGTCATTCCCCTTGTCCTAAACTGACCTATGTAACTTAACTCCTTCCTTAAAGCGCTGAAATTGTAGGATTGCAAGGTGAGCACTGGCTATCTCCAGCAGGTTCTGAGTTACCAGCTTCTTATGGAGGTGAGTATTGAGTGTGAGGGGACCAGAGGGAAGAGGAAGAAATAAGATCAGCCTGTAATTTGCAGGACGTGGAAAAATAGATGACAAATGAAGCGATTCTTAGAAAAAGAGAACCTCTCTGGACACGTAAAGCACTATTATCTGATATTTTATTACGGACTATAGCCCGCAGCCATGTTCAAGCCAAACTTCCAATGGGTTTAGAGGAGCTTGGCTTGAATGAGGAATGCATAATGCTTTGCATCCTGTGCCAGGCTGTCCAGCTCTGAACCATGAATTGCAATTGTATAAATGGGATTTTGCAGTCTTTTTTTTCCCATTGCTCACTTTGGAGTGATGCTCAACATGGAAACAAGAGGCAACTAGCGTTTCAGATTCTACCTTTCTGGCAGAGCGAGTTGATGTCTTGCTGACGGAGGGGAAGACAAGTCGATTTTAATTGTGAAGGTATTCTTTTGAGGGATGTTCAGACATCTCAGGTTGGAGCAGGGCGTTTCTTTTGTTCTTGACAAACCTTTTCCCCCTTTGCCAGAGAGGAGGATTTGTGTCGATGCCTGAGGGCTCTCAGTTTTCACCGACATACATCTCTGTGGCTTGGCTGCAGAAGACAGAGTAGAACTTCTTTTAAGTCGGTTTGCTGTCTGTGGAGGAAAGAGTAAATGCAGCAGCTTCATAACAGTGCTCAGATAACAGTCAAAGAAAATCCTCCACTATATTACATATTTTAGAAACAGTTGTGTTTGCCTGATTTCATTATTGCTTAAATGTAGCCTAGTATTTCACTTGCTAGATACTAGCAAGTATTTATATTCAAGATCAGGTTGTGTAGAATAGGAAGACCTCAGTTTCATTATCTTCTGACCATGCTCGTTTCTGTGCTGTTCCTGGGGTATTTCACTTGAATGGAATGAAGCTTTGTATGATTTTTTTAATGCATTGTAGAGCATAACGAATTAAGGGCAGATTCTGTGTACTTTGGACCTTTTTTTTCCCCTGCAATCGCTGTTACAACATGGCCATAAAGATGTTGATGTAGTGTTCCTAGCTGTCATTACAAAGTAAGGCAGAAACAACTCTTCAATATCCTATACAAACTCTTCCTTTGGGACAAACATGCAGTAGTTCATACAGGAGTAAGATCTGTTTTCCAGACAGAAATGCTGCTTGCAAGACTTAGTTTGGCCCAAGCAATCTCCAACAGCACTGGCTGATCCCTGTGTTTTCAAAGCACTATTCCAGGCTCCTTTAGGTCATTTTTTTGGTGCAGTTTATCAGATTTGGGAAAAATCCTGCAGCAGCACTCTTGTTGCCTGTGTGTCTCTGCAGAGGAACAGCAGGTTACCCATAGCAAGAGTTGCATGCCGTGATTCAGAAAGGACCAATTTTCAGCTCCTGAAGATGCCCGTATTTGCTACCTGGAAACTCTGCAGGAGCTAGAGACTTTTTGGCTGTTTCTGTGTCTCTTTGCTCCCTCTGTCCTCACCTCCACATCAGGGGATACTTAGACTTCTTTACTTTGCTGGCCTTCAGAGGATTTGAAGGTCTCTGAGCTTCCCTAGGCTCTCCGTTTCTATTTAAGTGGGGAAGGAAATGGAGAGGACTGCTGCTGACTTCAGCCAGTCGGGGCTCTGATTCTTCTGTTTGGTTTGAAGCCACAGATATATGTTTGGAGTTGAGAGATGCCAGGCCCCTGGGTAACATGAATATTGTGGGAGAGAGATGTGCAGATGAAAACGGGGGGAGAAAGGAATGTATTTAGGCAGACTAACAGATGCAGGTTCAGGATTACTTAGCAGATAAAATAATCGTATAAAATTATGTTGTATTTAAGAAGTGGAGCATCGTTTGTGTTAACAGGAATGAAGATTTTCTTTTTAAGCTCAGCAAAGCCTCAAATCCCAGAAAATGTAAAATTGCTGCCGATAATTTCTGGATGTGAACCTGGGAGGCTTCGTGGAAACTTAGAAGGAAATAAATCAACTTCCCTCTCCTTCCCCAAAACTCTTTGGGCAAAAAAAATCTGTAAATATTTAACAGCAAATAATCACATTGCCAAGAACCAGCAAACAAAGCCCTTTCATCCAGTCCTATAAATGCTGTAAATAATGAAACCCCTCATAGATCTAGCTGGAAAATTGTTGGGTTTTTTTTTAACAGTGAATAAGCTCAGCATCTAGCACTTTAAAAATCCATCAGCATAGCTGGAACTCTTTTTTTCCCCAGTCTCTTACCACTTCACGTCATATTCTTCTCTGTCCTTGACATACGCAATTTGCCCTGCTTATGTCTGTTTAGAATGCTGGGAGCTTTCTGCATGCTACAACATTGCATGCCTGCAAGAAGCCTTCCCCCTTTCCTACCTCACAAGGTAAGAGCTGCCCTGCTCTGTTCTCCCTTATCACCAGCCATTCAATACTCAAACACCCCTGTCTTTCCTACCCAGCCTCTTTGGTGGAAGAGCTTCCTATAAATATCTGTAAAACACGTACTTTATTTTCCTCCTTCTTTGATAAGATACATAAGAGAAACCAGTGGAACTTGGAGAACCTCCTAGAATTTAGATCTGAAGAGCTTAATGATTTTATATTCTTATCCAGCTAGTGACTCATATCTTGAACGTCCCTCGAACTACATATATCTCTTCTGGTCTGTGCTCACTGATACAGTATATTGGTATTATCAGCCCTGACTATGATATTCTAGGTCTTCTGCGGATCTGTTGTCTAATACAGATGTTGCTTGGCAAAATACAATAGGTTTTCTTGTATTTTCGTAAGGGATGTTTTATTTGGTTCTGTCAGCTTTGTTTTTTAAGCAGTCTCCTGCACCACTTGTGAACCAAATACAATACTATCATGTGTTTTGTTTTGGTTTTGTGTTTGTTTTTCCCACAACCACACGTTGCCCTACTTACCCAATGCAAATCGCTGTGAATCTACGTAATATGACTTCCTCAAGGGCATCTCTTAATTCCACATGATAAGCTGAGAGTTTCAGCCAGGAATATTCAGCACTGAAAGAAGACCTGGCTAAACTCAGTAGGGCATGAATCAAATCTTAAGCAGTTCTCCCAAATTATAGAGGTGTTTAGGTGAAACCTAAAGGGGAATGGTATTCCCCTATTCAGTAAGTGTATGCACAAGAAAGACATATCTTCAGTAGATTGTAGCCCTTTATTTAACTACCTGACTCTATATACAGCAAAACTGGTGGTAAAACTCAACTAACATGAGTAGTTAAGAATCAGCTGAGAGGTTCAGATTCCAGAAAGACTGGTTTTTATGAACAAATTAAGGGCTGAATCCATGGCTTGTTGCATCCATGGGCAGGCTCCCTTTCATTTCAAATCACGCTGTATCTGTGATCCAAATGCACCGTGAACAGATAAAGACAAAGAATTTATGTTGATTGGACATATTCAGTGTGACAAGAGCTGAAGTCTGATTCTCTGCTTATGAAACACAACTGTGTGCTTCTCCCTAGGGTTGATGGAAGACAAGTATTTTGGTAGTTGCATGCTAGGACTCCCAATTAGTGCAAGTGCTGGCTCCTAATGCTGTGAATTGCAATGCTCTATGAAATGGAGAGAAAGTATGGTTGATAACAGTTTATTTTGGGGTTATCCTGATTTGCCTTCACGGTTTTAAGACATTCATTTATCCTTTTTTTTTTAATATTTTTTTAATCCTTTTAAACAAATCAACTTTATCTGTTGCAACAGTAAGTTTAATGGCATCAAAAGACTTACAGTTAACTTATGGGGTTTAATGAGATGAGGTTCTCTACTCGCTCACTGCTCTCTGTTCTCATCCTCTTGCTCTCATTGGAGAATGCTTTGTGGCATCAAGCTCTGGGTCTGCCTGCCCCTCACACCTAATTGCCTGTGCAGTTTTGGGATACTGTGTAGGTTCTTTGTTCTGATGTGCAAATATGCATCCTCTCCTTCCTGTGTATAAAGCTGTTTTCTTTAGGAAGAAGGTTAATTTTCTTAGTCAAGGAGCTCAATGAGCTTTAAGGGATGGATGTGCTGGAAGTAGCACCAAAACAGCATCAAGATCACTTACACCTCAGGCTGATTCTGGTTTACCACTGAGGTGGATGAGTAGTTACATTGAATATGGAAGCACAAATCACTTTCACTGGGGATGTGATTAACTTACATGAAGCAGAACTCCTCTGATACGGATTGCTATTTTAATATCAGATACATACATTTCGTTTTACCCTAAAATAATTTACTCTGTTTGGATTTTCTGACCAAATGAAATGCTTGATTTCTCTTCCTGAAATTCCTGATCATGTTAGCTTTGAAGCGATCTTCATTCTCATTTATAACCTGAACCTGGTGAGTTTGTCTCAAAGTGGCTTCCACTTTTGCAACATTGATACCTTTTCACTTGCTCTCCTTTTGGTTTGATCTTGATTTACTTTTGCAGCTGCAGAATGCGTGGTCATTTCAATGAGTTGTGCTGATATACCTCTATATTTTTTTATTCATATCAGATTTTCAAAGTAACCCAAATTAATCCGTGTTCCGTTTTATGTAGGTTCCCTATGCAAAGAGTAGAATGATGGGAAAAGTAAAAGCAGAATGTATCTATGGGTTAGTATAAACCACAATCCTTTTCATACCGCACATTAGCTTGTTGAAATGCCTCCACTCCTGGCAGAAGACAAGCTTCGTAACCTAAGAGGATGTGATTTGAGTGGAGTTTTCATGCCCCATGTGCTCGCTGTGTTCTTGCCACTGATGCAAACATTATCTATAATTACCTTTTCAAGAGACTGAAAATTGCAGTCTTTGTGGAACAAAAATGCAGCTGAAGAATGGGATGTATATCCTCTCCATCCTCATTATAAGTCTTATAAAAATCAAACTGTAAGGCCCAGTACCACAGGTTTCAGATGCAGGAAGCAAGCGCTGTTAATATGCGTTAGAGTACTTTTTGCTGAAAATTATGGCCTTGTGATGATCAAGCTAGTGCTGTTATTTCTAATAGTTTGCTGCTGAAACTAGTTGAGCTAAGATTTGTGATTGAGATCCGTATAAATAAAGTCGAGGAAGTTGCTCTGTTCACTTATTGATAATATTATTTTCATGGCTTTGAGATTTTCTTCATGATTGGTGGTATCACCAAAGATTTATTAGGCAGGCCGTAACATGAGTCCTGAAACTTCCTATCACACCATACTGTGGAACAGAAAACGGTACTGAAAATGCTGGGTTTATGATGTTCCCCTGGACACCAAAGTGTTTTAGTGTTGCACCTCGAACTCTGCACATCCAACTAAAACACTTGTTACCCACATCAAAATGTGACCATCTGACATTCCACTAGCTGAAGAACCAGAAGTAGAAAGAAAGTAGAAAGAGGTATCCTTGACCTCCTAATTGTGTAAAACAGGAACAAAAACTTCGAGGTGGAGAAGGGTAATACTGAACTTCTGCAGTATGCTCTTAAAAGTAGAAACTCACAGAATCATAATCGGTTAATCACCTCTTTATAACACCCATCCATTCATCTTCCTCTCATGAGATTTAGTTTTGAATAGTTTGTTTTTTTCCCACTTTTAAGAGTGGAATTTGACTCTAGAGGGATGATCCCAGGGAGAGAAACGCATTTGACAAGAAAGGCACATGCACTTACTGGTTCTGTGATTTACAGCATTGAGGAGTGGGGAGAGGTGTTGAATGATCACATGAATGCTAATAAATAAGGGGTGGTCCTGCATATGTGTTCATCCATGAGCAATTAGTAAGTTCATGCATGTAGGTCAGTGGATTTATTGCAAGAAGCACAAATAGTCTGGACTAAAATGAGAGGAAAACTGAGAGGAAGCCCACTGCTTTCCTTTCAGCTTCGCTGTTTTTTCTTATCCTAAAGAAAGTGAAAATTTGCATGTTTTTCATAGGTTCATGGTTATTTTAAAAGCAATTTAAAATTACTTTCAAGGAAATAATGAGTCTTATTACACTTCTGTTTATGACCATCTAGCTTTCTGTAGTAGGGGCTCTGGCAGCTCCATATTGCAATCAGGGCAAATAGATCCATGTGCTTCATGCAGTTGCTGCCAGAGTTGGTAATTCCGCCTCTTACTTCTGCTGCCTGACTGCCGCAAGTTATGCACAGGAACACCATGGTGATTGAGTGCTGGAGTTCCCAGGACAGCATCTATTCTTAGTGGTCCTGCAAAACTTATTAAGAAAAGTAATTAGAACAAAGCTCAAGTACATTAGCCTCTTTAATGCTCCTGAATTCTCAGAGCTATCTTCAACGTTGGCAGAGGCTGTATTTCCAGTAGAGAAACTGAACCTTCTTTACTGAAGTTAAATCCTTATGGTCTTAGCATCGTGACGGGAGTTTCTTCTCGCACAGTGGTATTGAGACCCAGACAGATAAGAGGGTGGTGGTATGCCAGATAATACCAAACCCCTTTGATTTTATTTCTGTGATCAATTTCTTTTGAGACACAAGGTTCTGTGTTTCTGCCTGCTTCTTTTGTGTGGTGGTGGTCTATACCATGTCACCTTATACCTTTCTGTCAGCTGCTGAGGCTCAAGACCTGTAACGAGGCTATAGAGCTGTCTCCCTTTCAAAACCCATTCTTTCTCTCTTCCTTTCTCATCTGTTAACCCTGGCAGGCAAGGAATGTATTTCTTTCTCTGCTTGAAACACCATCCAGTGTACATTTGTTCAGCAAATCATCACCAGCATCCTCCTGAATACTTGTTTCTCCACTGGAATCCAGAAAGCATGTCAAGCCTGTTCAGTCTTGTCTGGTGCGTCAAAACTATGTCTCCTCAGGCCTTCATGATGTCTCTGGGGAGATCTCTTTGGCCTTTAAGCTACTTCAGAAGTGTGAGTGCCTGTCTTCCTGAGATGGGAGCATTCAATAGCTCTGAAGACCTTCAGTACAGAGAGGCACATGCTCCACTGAGTAGGCTACGAGGGGAGCTGCTCTTCATTTCTCCTATTATATACCTGTATCCATTCAGCTTGCGTACTTATCCCCTTCCCCAGGCGTCCATCTCTTTGCTAATTCTGGTATAGATGGACAGGAGTTAACAAAGTCTCCTTTGAACTTTAGGATGTTCAGTTAGGTAGGTATGGAGAGTTCAAACCAGGCAGGAAAATGGGTTTCTAGGTTTTACAGGTCCAGACTACTCACGTTCACTTACTGAACAATCTTTTTATAACAGGAGCTACAAGCTATTTTTTCCTTCCCTTATGCCAATTAGTGACAATTTTTAGGTCTTCTGCCATACTCAGATTTTTTGTCTTTGCTCTTCAGTTGCCTTAGAGAGGTCTTTTGATGCGTTCTGTGCTGTTGCTTTGTAGGCCAGATAGTCATGTCTAGTGTCACTGCTGACAACGTGCAGTCTGCATGGTAAATTTAATAGAATAACACTCATTTGTCCCTTAAAAATAAATCCCTCGTTCAGTGGAAGCTGCTGAATTCCAAGGATTACACTGCAGCTTGTGTTTCTGTGAACACCTGAAGACCCATCACTGGGACCACACCAGTACTTGGTATTTGGTTTTCAGTCTTGGCGACCTTGACACCTCTGGGGCAATGAAGCATGGTTTTCAGTAAATTGTCTTGATCCTGTATTGAATCAGGCTTGTCTCATATCAGGTCTTTGTGTCTTAAATTCCCAATGGCCCTGAAAATACCCCATTTGTTAATTTCAGAAGATTTTCGAGGCGTTCCCAAGGATGGAGAGGAATTATGTCCCATTACTCTGAGACAGGCTGCCTTTTACCTGGCACTGCAGGCAGGATTGATGCTAGTTTCGCAACCAACTTTTTAATAAAATACACTGTTTGAATATCAATATTACAGTAGTCAGAAAAGAGCCTGCTGCTACCTGCCTTAAAGTTGCTGCTTCCCCATGCTGAGGAGTTGGAACGCTGATCCTCGGGCTATTTTATTCTGTGATGCTAATAGCACTAATACAGTATCATTGTGTTTGAGGCTTCAAAGATACTATACAAGCATTTTCTTATGATTCCCTGATCTTTGCATTTATACCCAGCTGTTTGTTATTCCGTTCAGCCATCAGCATCTAAGTCTCAATGGACCATGTAATATGCAGCTGTAGCCAGATGTAATACTTCCTATTCCTAAATGTTTCTGTTAGAAGCTAAGAGTGGCAGGCTAAAGACTACTGATAACAGTGTTGCTTGCATTAATTTAAACTCCAGAGCTACATGGATTCTGTTTGGCAAATTTATTCCATGGCCAACAAGCAGAGCAATATTTCCAATCTCCATCATTGCTAGCAGTGTTGACATTAAATACATCGAGTATGTCTGCACTGATACAGAATGTACTTATGGTGCTAATTCAAATAGGAGAAGGATGTCCAATTTGCATGAACAAATATATTTTCAGATGCTGTGCTATTTAAGGGAGATAAAGACAGAAAGGAGCCTGTTCTAAACAATGACTCGCGATAATTTAGAACAGTTCAACAAATCTTCAACCTCTTTAATTCTTTGCTTTCTATGGAGAGCTGGGGAACCTTTACAGTACTTTGTTCAAGCTGCAGACGGGTCATGCTTTGCTCAGCTTTCATGGCTTGGGTGGTGCTGCAGCAGGGAATCGCAGTGAGTTTTGTGCCACAGATCGCTCCAAAGCATTTGGCAAATAGGAAGTGACTTGGGTTGCACACGTTAGGGGAGTGTTAGTCTTGCCCTTCACTAGAAGTTGGTGCCAATGTGTCCTATAGAGGCTCCTGAAAAATTTGGACAGGAGAATTCACAACCACAAAATGCTCCAGATGTGGGGACTCACATACATCAAAATCTTTACATAAATTGGGTTTTCACTAGGGACTTTCATTTGCAGAGCATCCTTATAACACATGCTTGAAGTTCTGCTTTGTCATTTCCAGGTCTATGGTTTAACTCACTGTAAGAATGACAAAGCACATGCCTGGGATGGTTTGTGCTGCACAGCAGAAGGCTTCTGCCCCATGTGCTGGGCAATACGTGCTCGTGTTTTGATTCCAGAGTAAACCGCATTACACACAGGATTTGATGGGGTTGTAATGAATTGCATAGGGGAAGTGCTCGCTTGAAATCAACTCCATTAACTCGCAGCACAAACCATTGCAAAGTCAACAGTTCTTGTGAGTGGCCACCGCCAGCCATCTCTTTCGAAAGCGCTAATGGGCTGTTTAATTAGGTGATGAAAATTGTTTACAGTTGGTGATCCCAAGTTTTGTCATTTTAATAATGGTTAAATTCAATCTCTTATTTGATTCTTGGCAACTCTCATTATTTCATAACCTGCTTACGTCGAGTTTAATTCATTTGCATGTATTAAAACCAAACCTCTCTCATGCAGCAGTGGTGTTTACTTAACTGCACTGAGTCATTAGAATAGGTGGGGAATGACTAATACACAACAACGGATGTTAAACAAGTAGAGCATTGCAAAATAATATTTACATTTGTGGAAGATGTATTCCTTTTGTGCTGATTGTAAATGAGACCTAAAGATGATCCTGGCAATGGCATCTAGGTTTCAGCTGTTCCTGTGCATTTGTTGCTCCTGGGGTGTGATAGCTTCTCTTCTCTCTCTCGTAGCATTAATAATATCTGTCACTTTGAGACTCTAAAAAGGGCCAAGTACAGACGTGTCCTCATATGTTTGGTTTTGGCTTCAGTGATGCAACCAAGAGCAGAAGTTTTCTTTTTCTCTTCATTTTCTGATGCTTGTCCTTACTTAGAGAAGGTGGAATAATAGGAAACACTGAATTGATTGTTAAATCTTGTTTAATGTTTATAGCCACATGATGCCTATGAGCTGCTTTTTCTCTTCACCCTATCTAAGCATACTACAAAGACCCGTAAGTCCTTGCCATAACAAGCATAGAGTCTGAACAAGAGGAAAAAAATGGTTGGAAGGTGAAGAATAAAGTGGAAACACGCCTGAATTGCAGAAGGTGCATCCAGGCTCATTGGATGGCACTGGCAGATGGCAGGAGATGCCTGGTTCCCTGTCTCTTGGTCCTGTGCCCTCTCAATGGACTTGGATTTTGGATTGGTTTTTGACAGCATTAGCTACACGCCACATATTTTGCATGTATGTGTTTGTCTATTGCATGGTTGTGGTTTTCTTTCCTCTCCATTTCAGATGTCACATACGGGTCTGAATTCAGAAGGGGCAACAGCCTTTCAGATGAGATTTGGACACGGGCTGTTTCTTTGAGGAGCTGGTGCTGCTCAGAAATCAGTTGGTTTCTGTGAAATCAGGTTGATTCTGTGATATGAAACCTTCCAACAGTTCTAAACCTCTCTGCATCTGCTCTTTCTGTGTTGCAGATATAAAGGCACCATTAATACAAGCATGCAATATCCTGCATGGGGAGTTAAAAATCATTCTTGCATGGTTTTCCACTGCAAAGTGGTACAGAAAGTCACAATATATATGACCGCAGTAGGTAAAAGTTGTGCTTCCTGGAGCTCAGAAACCACGTAGGAGACCCAATCCCATCTTCAGAAGGCACTTGATGGCTTCTAAGTCCCAGTTAGTTTCAACAAGCCCTACTTTGCTGTGATGTTTTCAGAGAAAGCCCTTCTGCAGCTCAGCTATTAAAGTGTTCTTTAGCCCTTAAAGCCCACAGAAAAGGCCAAAACCTTAGTTATGATTTCAGGGCAGGTGTGGCCACAGCAGTTGTACATGAGTGACCAGCTAAACATAAAAGTCAGGGCGGTAAGAAGGCTGTACATCAACGGAGGAGGCATTTTTCAAGCATGACAATCCTCACTTAAGGTGTTTTCTGCTGCCGTTGTGTGTACTTAGCTTTCGGAAATCCAGGTAAATAGGCAAGCTGGGGTTTGTTGTACTCCTGTGTCTCTGACATTACTGGACTTCTGGGAAGTATTGTGATGCTGTTGTAATGCAACAGGTGGTCTGTTAGATAAGTGAGACTAAAGGAGAAAAAGTTTATGTTCAAGGAATGGAACCATATAAATAATTCAAAGGAAGTACGATTTCTCCTGTTTTCAGGTGGCTGAATCATTCGGAAGTTCTCTAAATATGCACAGAAAATACAAGTAAAATAGGGGTTTTTTTTAGGATTTCTAATTGTGTGTGCTGTTTTCTCCCTAGGGAGCAAACAGATGAGCCAAAATAAATAAGGTTTATTTTCCAGCTTTAGTGATAAGGGTGCTTGACCTGAATAATGATGGAAAGTAATGAATGCAAATGTTTGCAAGAATCTGCCATATATCTTTATTATGTAATCATAGAATCCCAGACTGGTTTGGGTTGACGGGCCCTTAAAGCGCATCCAGCTCCAACCCCTGCCATGGGCAGGGACCCCTTCCACTGGAGCAGCTTGCTCCAAGCCCCTGTGTCCAACCTGGCCTTGAGCACTGCCAGGGATGGGGCAGCCACAGCTTCATGGGCACCCTGTGCCAGCGCCTCAGCACCCTCACAGAGAAGAACTGCTTCCTTATAGCTAACATAATTCTACCCTTTTCTTTATCAATACATAATAGTTGGGATTATGTTCACATAAGCAGTGGCACACCCTATTAACGTGTTATGTTTCACCATAAATGCAGTTTTTAAGAGTAACACTCAAACCTGCTTATAAGGGATGTGCTTAACAACCTTTTCCTCTTTACCTTTGTGTCATTAGCTATACATGCAGAAATGTCTCTCTTCTTTACTTGAAACTTTCTATAGCAAACTGCATGAGAAGGCAGTTTGAGGTCTGTTTGGGATATTTTTGGCCAAAGTTGTATTAGTTTCAAAGCTAGAAAGCAAAGGGTTAAAAGGAGGCTTTGTATTTCTGTATTCCCAGACCAACATTTAAATTGAAACAGTTTTATAAACATTACATCTGAATACCATTTCTTTTTACAGGATCTTTTACCTCTGGGACACTGGCTTGAATCAGGATCTCTTTTTTCCTCTTTGCAACAGCTGTTCAGTGCATGAAATAAGCTAGTGGATGTGGTCCAGTTTATAGTGGGAAAGAGTCCATCTCAAAACCACCATCTCAGTTGGCACTGAGTAACATCCTTGTCTCAGCAAAACGGCCAGGAATTGAATGAGCATGAATAATGAACCCTTTGCAATTGTCCAGGTCAGGTTGACAGCAATTTTGCCTCTGTGTATTGATAAACTTGGCAAAGGTTCATTTCCAGGCATGTAGAGGCCTTTCTTAATGATTAATTCTTTAAAATAAAATGCACCCAGTTTAAATGCTGGGTAGCTCCTACTGCTCGTTAATACAGCAATGTAATTTTGAGAACATTTTAATAGAGAGAAGATCTACTTCTTGCCCTGAAGAGTTTTCACTTTAAAATCATAGCTAGAGGAACAATAAAAGGTGGTTTCATGTCGCAGTAATCCAGGATATGAGATTTAAATAGTATAGATTGTCACATGACCTAAATTGTCAAATTTGGGTGCCTAAAGATAGACACTGAAAATCAGGCCAGTTATTTTAGTCTTCCTACCCATTTTTTGCAAGCACAGAAATACATTGTAAAGCCTCATATTCATTTTCTGTGGAAGTAATGATGGCTTAGTTTTAACCTAGTGCTTTTTCTCTGAGGAGCTCTGAAGGTTTTTATGAAGTATGTCAATGTCTTGGCAAGGAAAATGTGATATTGAAACACAGGGAAGTTCAATCTGTGCTCTCATCTTACTATACAACTGGCCTTTCAACCCTGCCTGGAGCCTTTGGAGGTGTTCACACAGAGGATTATCTTTCTTGGCTTCCTCCATAACCAGTGGAGAATGAGAGGCTCTGGTTTGGAAATGTCCTATTAGAGCCAAATGTTGGTGCTCTGCATCATCCATCTGGGGAGCTTTCTGTCTGTAGAGGGAACCTGAGGCACTGGGTTAATATGCCTAAAACTAGCTTTGTTAGTACCTTCTTTTGTGGAATTAATGCACTGCACAAGTATAACGATTCTTGCATGGTTGCCACCGGGACGACTTTTGTCCTTTCAGGTCCTGCGTTTTCTTATCCTAGGGACATCCACAAATCAAACTCTATAAAATGCCTGAGAGAGGCTGATTAATCTTGGTTTTGTCAATTACTCAGGAGTAAGTCTTCCCTTTTGAAGGGCCTCGTGGGAAACCCTTGCGTTGCACAAAAACGAGACCAGATTTTTCTGTTAGGTTTGTCTTTAGTCCATCTTGATTTGAGTCAAGTTAGGTGAAGAATGCCTTCTTAATTGGCTGGTCCTATGTGACACACTTGTCCAGGCTGAGTCTTAGAGCTGCTTTCAGCCATTCTATTCAAGCCAACTAGAAAGCAGTAGGCTCAGAGAAAGTGAGAGAAGCATCCCAAATGTCTCCGAAGCTCTTCATCAAATGCTGAAAGTGAAGATGGAGACTTAGATTTCTATGTGGTTTGGGAAACTTCCAGTGAAAATACTCTTGTTGCAAAATGTCAAGTCTTTTTGTTATCGCACTTGGTTTTTTTAGAAGTATGCCAGCTTTCTGTCAAGGAATAGTCCTTTCCTCAGGCATGGAAGTGGGTGAAAATAGAGATTGATCTAGATGAGCTAGCAAGGTACTAAGTGGACCACTGTCTAGGCTGACCTAATTTGAGTGAAAAACTTGAACCTTGGTGTCTTTATTTCAACTGAGTTCACTGCCTGCCAAGTTGGCAATTTCCTGTGCAATGGTGGAGAAAGTAGGGGCTTTCCATCCCTCCTGTTCAAAGTCATTGAGCTCATGACTCACATGGACAGTGCAAGACAAATCTAGTCTTCAAAATTAAATGTTTCCTGGCTTGTAGAGATTGTAGTAATTCTTTGTTGTGTTTAAGCCTCATCCCATATCTTCACTCCCCAGCGAATATCCAGTTGATCTATACATACCTTTTCTAACCTTAAAGTGAATCTTGCTTCTTCAAAGGAAGGCTATACATCGAGTTCTGTACTTCTCTGGTGATTGCTAGAGTAACCTTACTATTTATTAACGTGCTATACAACTCAAAGGCTGCTTTACAGAGTAAAAGCCATAAAAGATGGTCTACAGACTGTCCCCTTACAGTCAAGAACTCAGCTCTGTCCTGAACTCTTTCTACTGAATAAATTTGCTTCTCATCTGAGACTCATTTGAGACCTTAGGCTGTGCAAGGTCTTTAGAGAAAAGACCATTTGCTTGTACTGTGTTCATACAAAACCTAATTCTGGGGACCCTGATCCATGAAAGATCTGAACAGCTCCTACAGTGCAAGTAATCATTTGGGAAATATAGACTTAACCCCTGCAAAAACAAATGTATTTGCTGGTTGTTGAAGGGTGGAAGGAGGAAAAAAGTGTGCCTAAAGAAAATGGCATCTGGTAGGCTGCCGGAAGATGGACCAGTCTGTTAGGAATTAGTGATAACAGGCCTCTAAGTTTCTTTCATCAAAATCACTGCAGTCCAGAAAAAAATACCACTTCACATTGCGCTTAATTTCACCTCTGTTTATTCTCCTCTCCTGTTCCCTGAAGAATGTAGATGAGGTTTAAGTTAGTTTTAATAGTAATAGGTTTGGAATCTAGCACACTTTCACAAAATTAGCTTTGCTTCTGTTGATCTGGGAATTAAAATGCTTCATTAATTTAGCAAGTCCTGGTTTGACAGACAAATAATGCACTTTGTGACTTGGACTCTTAAGTCTAAAATTCTTACCTGCAGTTCTCCATGGATGTCTCAGACATTCAGGGCAGCTTGGAGATTAGCATGGCCTAGAAATGAGGCTTATGTGTGTAAACGTGTATATGTACAAGTACTATAATACAGTTTAGAGTGTCTAAGCATGTCTTTAAGCACTGCATAAGTAGGTAGCTATCAAGAATTCAGTTTCTCCCC
The DNA here is from genome assembly GCF_037157495.1 of Lathamus discolor. NCBI lineage: Eukaryota > Metazoa > Chordata > Aves > Psittaciformes > Psittacidae > Lathamus > Lathamus discolor. Next base: position 2,490,706 of record NC_088884.1, read on the forward strand.
TCCATTACAATACACACTTGTTTTTTCCTTTGTTTTTTTTTTTACGTTGTCAATGCAACTCAACACAAGCAAGGAGGTATTTGGTGAAGGGAAGAAGACTTGGAGGCATGATGGATTGCTGTGCTGTACGCTGGGGCTGGGGGAAGGGAGCAGAAAAACCCCAAGTGTGTAATCATAGAATCAGCTAGGTTGGAAAAGACCTTGAAGACCATCAAGTCCTACCCTAGGACTGCCATGTCCACCACTAAACCATGTTCCTGAGGGCCTCATCTACATGATTTTTTAACACTTCCAGCAATGGTGATTCCACCACTGCCCTGGGCAGCCTATTCCAATGCATGGTCACCCCTTCTGTGAAGAAACGTTTCCTAATATCAGTCTAAACCTCCCCTGGTGCAGCTTGAGGCCGTTACCTCTTGTCTTATCTCTTGTCACTTGGGAGAAAAGGGCGGCCACCATGCTCCTTTCAAGTAGTTGTTGCAAGATAGGTATCAGTGACAATAAGGTCCCCCCGAGCCTTCTCTTCTCCAGACTAAACAACCCTAGGTCCTTCAGTCATTCCTCATAAGACTCATAAGGGCTCCCTTGGTGGCCGCTGCCGTTCAGGATCGAGACTCCTAGATGCTGTGATTTCCCCATGCTCCGGTGCTGAAGGTGTCCTCTCCAGAGCTACTCACCTTGGCCAGTGACCCAGTGTCTGTATTAAAGGAAGAGGTTTATCATCTCTCTTCTCCACACTGGATGCTATGTAGTACTGGCTCCTGGGAAACGTAAGAGATGCCTATACATACTCAGTAGTTGTATATTTGAGAACTTGGTGGGTGTTTTAGAGTGTTCTTGTGATACTGATTCCAGTCATTCTGCAAATGCTCCTTATGCTATAGAAGTTTTACACAAAAAACATCCAGGAGCTACATGTACCATGCTATGATCATATAGCAGGCTTGCAGATTGTGCTATTGTGTGCTACACACTTGCAGAGGACTTCTATGGTACCATTGGAGTTTTCCCCATCACAGAAAACAAATCTCTTCTTCACATCTGTTATAAATGTAAATGATGCCCCAGAAATCACTTTTATTTGCATTGTGGTGGGTTTCAGGAATTGCTCTGGTTATGGGCTATAAGGATGTGCACTTATATTGCATGGGCACAACCCAGACAAAAGGCAGCAAAACACAACTACAGAAAGACCCCAGGATCCTCAAGCCTCCATAACACTAATTGTAAAGCACTGAAATATAAAACAAGTGGAAATGGTTTTACTTTATTGGTATCTAGTAATGCTTTTTCCCCTTTAGTGTCACCTCAGAGGGGTGCAGTCCAGCAATTTAACAAGGAAATAATATAAAAGCAGGTACAGGTTTCCCAGCATGAATCTTCAGTGGATTCCAGGTTATTGAGAGGTTCAGGCATCCCAGTAATCCCACTGGATGAATATCCCTCAGTGTAGTGTAGCATGCAAGGAACCAACACAGTAGAATCAGACGAATTTGCACTTTGTTTTTTTGCGAACAATTGTTTATGTTTTATTGGTGCCTACTGAAATGCCATACAAAGACCATCAACTGTAAAATCCTGTCTCTGTGCCCTGCTGAAAAAGCAGGACTTTTACCCATGCTGGATGAGTGGAATTCTTTGAATTTCTCTTCTCTGCTCTAATTATCATCATAAAGATGACTCTGTAGATTCTGTAGCTCAGGCTAATTGTGTTTTGCTTGGGAAAGGATGCGGAGTGAAAAGCAAGGTGTATTTTCATGATGTAGAGGCGTGAACTGTTTTTTATCCCTCTTCCCCCCCCCCTCCCCCCCCCCCCGTGCATTGCTTTGTAACATCAGTTATTTCAGAGGTAGCTCTTCTTTAATATGGTTCAGATAGCAAAATTTAGTATTTCTGCCTCTATTTTGGGAGGGGCTGGGGAAGAGTTAATTTTGCTCTTCTGTTGTCTAGGAAACAGTGGTTGTACTCACTTCCCTTTTGAAAATAGATAGTGAATTCCACATTCAGGGAGCAATGAATAAGATAAAAAGGCACAGATTAGAAGCTTGAATTGGACACCGTTCGAGAGAGCAAAGATAAGTTCCTGTGCGATGGAAACTTTTAGGTTCTGCTGAAGTGAGTAGGAGTGGAGCTACAATCTGTTTTTAAAGAAGGTGCTCGGGGCTTTAAGGCTCTGGGAGTGTTGGCACTGATTCAGCAAAGCATTTAAGTGCCTTATTTTAATGATACAGGACCCCACTGAGTCCACAGTTAAGGGCATGGTCCGGTTTGTACATGAAGAAGTGCTTTGTCTCCCACCACTTGGAAAATTCAACCCTGTTCATATAGTGCTAAAACCGAAGAGAGACACAAACAATTGCAGTTTGGGTGCTGAAAACAAGCTATCCATCCAATTTAGTGCTGTAAATACTAAAGTTGGAGATGGAGTTAATGACTGGGAACAACAGAACAGGAAACAGGATTAAAAACCCCCAAACCTTGACAGTTGACACAACAGGCAGTAAATGACAAGTGCATTTCAGTGCATGCTTAAGAAGATTATACTTGGAAGAAGGAACTAAAATATAAAGCAAGGGCTGTATGCAGTGCTGCACGTTCAACTGGAAATGTAGGTTATGTACTTGGTACTAATTCATGTCCCAGCGAACAGGGAAAAAAACCCTCTTTTCAATTCAGATGGGACTTGAGCTGTAGATTTTTCTGACTAAAAAGCTCTGGATAATTCTTTTCTTATGTATTATTAATAGTTCTATTACATTAAATCTTAGGTGCTCAGAATGATCCTCCGGAGGTGTTTCTCCCCCTCTCTCCTTTGTTCGCAGCCAAACTCTAGGGTGACTGTGCTCCTGGGTAGGTGAATGTGGGCTTGGAGAACAGGCACGCAGATGCATATGAAGAAAGACACAATTTGCGGGACTAATTTCTTGCAAGCGATTCAGCAGATGTGTTTTCAGGAGGGATTTTAGTGCCGTCAAGGAAGTGCTGCCCTCCAAAAGGAACAGTTTGGAAGACTGTGGAGTCCTGGGAAAGAAGTGCCGAAGCAAATGAATGGGAAAGGGGGAGGGATTGGTACAAAAAGAACATGTTTGGAGTGGTGAAACAGAAGGATGCTGGCAGGGAGTGACAACCGGGTGTTCTGGGTGTGTTTGAAAGGGCAGTGTCAGAGGCAGTAATGCAGAGTAAATCTCCTCTCAGGGTTTTGTGATTACTGTGTCATGATTAAGAAAACAACACAAAAGCACTCAAAACAAGACAGAAAGAGAGTCACGTGCAAAATCCTCCTGACTCTTCTTTTGTGTTACTGATCACAAAGCAGTTCCTTGTGAAAGTGGCCAGTATCACTACACAGATATGCATGCCATGCTTCTGACTGGCAAATTCCAGCCCTCCCTTGAGGGGAGCTTTAAGAGAGGTTTTGGAAATAGAAATGCAAAAATCCAAACCCCGAGAAGGAATATGCAAAATGGCAAATGCTCAAGAGGATTTGTGATGGCTTTGTGGATGGGCAGGAGGATGTGAACTCCGAGGCTGGAAGAGGTTTCTGGAATGGCAGTCAATTAAAACTAGATGTGATAGGGGGTTGACAGTCTGCATGATTTCGAACAGTGGCTTGGAGTATGGTAGGTAAGGTGCAGCACTTAGCTGGATGTCCTCCTATGGTAGTCATTAGTTACCTTTTCCCTTCCTATAGAGCAGAGAGAGCCCTAATGACAGTGTATATAACGATGCCTTCAGGGATGCTTAAGGAGTAACACAGCTCCTATAGCTAGGTGCAGCCAATTCCCTTCATCTCCTCTGTTTCACCAGTATATGCAGGAGTCAAGGACATGCCTCAGGGGTTGTCATTCCCTCTCATCATCACCCGTCCTCCTTGGACATCCCAGAGCTGATACAAAATTAGTGGCTCCTTCCTGCACATGGCCATGAGTGGAAAGGGAGCTCCACCTCCACCACCTCACGCAGGACCAGGAGCCATTTGGCCTCCGCCTTATACGAGCAAGAAGTGTGAGTTACTGCTCGTCCCAAACTGTGCGTTTGTGAAGGGTTACCTCGCAGGTCCTCTGCGAGAGCCATTCCGTGTTTCCGATGAGCTTTCCCGGTGCTGCTCTTGCCTCATCTCCCTCTGACACCGGCTTTCCCAGGCTGCTGCAGCCTTATGTAACTGCCCCAGCAATCCCAGCAGCCTTATTTTATGGGAAAAGCTGCTGATTCACCCTGCATGCAAACGCTGCAGCGCGGCTTCTGTTGCAGCTCTCAGGTTGGGCGGCACCAAGCTCCTCTGCTGAGCAAGGCTGGGGAGAAGTAAAGAGGGGGAAAGCTGAAGCTTGAGGGAGGTCACACCGCAGCATACGTGTTTCTGCCTCTCCTTTAGAGATGCTTGCAGGGGAAGGAAAAGGCAAACCTGATGAATGATTGGATGTGCACGAGGATGGAATGGCACTTAATAAACCCACGCTGCTTTCTGGGGTACACCTCCAACAGGCTTTAATCCGGGCTGCTATGGGTCGTGCAAACAAAAAAGACACGATGGCAGAGACGACCGGGTGAACCACCCATGTGCCAGGCCACAACAGAAGTACCATTGGTGCCTCTTTGCTCTCATGGTTGATATTATGGTGATAATTAGAAGACCTCAGTGTACCACCAGTGATTCTCACTGTGCAGGTATTGGCCTTCACCCTGTGTGATGCTTGGTTGTACTACAGAGGTGGTTCTCAACCTGTGGATCCCTGAATCCCAGTGACCTGTAGACTGCAGGTGAGATTGTCTTGAAAAGGGACTAAAATAGGAATTATCAACCCTGGCTCAAGCAGCCAACTCTGAAATATGAGGCTGTGATCTCGGGTTCTTCTGGCCCCTTGACAGAGGAGAAGGGGCCCCTGGGGGTGTTCATCTCTTCCTGACCTGCAGGAACAGATGGCCGTGGAGGGCCAGTTTCTGTCCATTGGTGAGGGAAGGAGCCGATGATGTGGCCTACACAGCCTCAAACATCAGGACTTCATGCATCTGAGACAGGACAAAGTGCTGTATGGAGACATGAGTAGAAACCAGGGAACGGAGGCATTTTAAACATGTGCTGTTTTAATGAATGTTTTCAAAGCAAACCAAAACTGTAGTCCCAGAATAAGGCAGTCTACAAAGACACTGGACTTCAAAGGCCAAAAAGGAGGAGATTTCAGTGTACAGAATGCACAATATATAAAAATACATTTTTGAAGACTTTTATAAATTCAGAAATCAGAGTCAAGAAGGAGCGGCAAGAAGAAAAGAAAAGGTGAGTTGAGAAGGAACAAAGAGGGGTTTCAGGGCTTTATTTGTTGTTTCAGTTTGGTTGGGCTTTTTTACCACTCATCAAAGCCTCCTATGGGGACTCTCCCATTACTTGGCTCTAAGAAACTGTCCTAAGAAATGTCTCGTCTCGCAGGGATTAGCTGCTTGTTGCGAATGTGCTAATTCCTAATGGTAGTTCTGGGAGTGTATTTGCTTTCCTTGCTGATAGCGACCGTGTTAGCCAATAAAAATAATTAAATTTATATTATCTAGATGTAATTGGTGATTATGCCCTCTAGGTGGGAAAAAAACGCTTTCAGATGAGCAGAAGCCTATATTCTCCGTTCAAATGACTGAACTTCTTTAATTTCAGCAGAAGTGGACTGCAGGGAGAGTGGTATCCCCCAAGCCTGCAAAGAAAGGGCATTAGCAGCAGTTTCCTAAAGTAATTTATAGTGTAGTTCGTTGTATTATGCCAACTCTAACAAACTCTCCCCTCCTTTACTGCTAGCATGGCTGTAATTCCAGATGCTCCACTGGGAATCTGGCTCTTGGAAAGCTAAGTGATTTATAAATTTTTAAGAAGTGATGCATACAGCTAATCTAAAGGAAAATGGGCTCTAGCAGCCTGTGCACCTGCTGTCTGGGAAGGGAGAGGCTTTCATGCAGGATTCCTCTGCCAGAATGGGAAAACACGGACAGCCTTTAAGGTAGCTTGGTTTAACTTGGTATTGCTGAAAGCCCCTGGAGCCTCAAGCCCTCAGTTTACCCAAAATTGGTTAAAGCAGAGATAAAGATTTTGCAGCTTAGTCTTGCATCATAAATATGAATTTCCCAAATCCTGGCTACTTTGCTTTCTGTGCAGAGGTGCAGTGTTTTGTGAAACCACGGTGGCCTTTAGTTAGGTTGGACTCGTTCATCCCTTTTTGCATCCCTCCCCAGCATGCTTTTGACATGGAAAACAAAAGTCTTTGTAGGAAGCAATCTGTGAGCAGCCTCTTTCCTTCCAACTGTGACTTAGGGGCACTGGAGAAAAGAAGTGGGGCTCAGGAGGGCTGCGGGGCAAGGAGCCTCAGAAGTCTTCCTTAGTCAATTCATACTGTAGTAACTTAATGTTTGATTTCAGGAATTGCCTCTGAAAGCCTTCATGTATGATTACCCATGACAAACACACACTTCAAAATGTGCCTTAAGAGAATTCAATAATAATCCATTTACCCTTAGTTCTCACCAAGGTCTAGGTCAGAAGTTGCGTGGTGATGCAGATGGCACCTGATGCAGCAGAGGGATGGAGGAGAAGCTGCTCTCTGCCCTGCTTCAGTTGTTAGTGTGTTATTGTTGCTAGAGAAACACAAAACCTTGGGCTGGGATTCTGGCAGAATAAAAGCCTTTCAATTCATATTTGATCACATTTAAAGGAGGGGGAAGGAGGGACCTTGTAAAAACCCTGTTCATCCACTAGAGAGCATATAGGCAGTGCTGCTTCTTGGAGAAAATAAAATTGTCAAGCTCTTATTATACACGTAATGCAATGCAGTTTAAATGTTTACTGCTGTTCTACCAATCATGGTTACGTGTAGAGAAGAGAGTCTGTGAAAACTGGAAGAAGGCTTTGCAAATATATATAACTTTCATCTTCAAAAGCCTCTTACCTACTTGGTAGCGTTTAATATCTTCTTGTTCTTAAAGAACGTTCCTATTTCCCTCCGTGGAAATGTTAAATTATTTACAAAGCTCCTAAGAAATCCAAGATTGGACTCGAGAAGGTGCAGAACAGATCTCTGCAAGGGCATCTTATGGCTTTTGGAGAATTCAAGTGATTAATTTCTAGCTGATGTAGTTGGGAAGAAGCTTCTGCAAACAAACTGATGCGGGGCTGCCCATTCTGCAGATGATCAGTGCAAGAAGCTGGCGCTGAGAAGGTGATCTCCTCTGAAGCTTAATGGTGTTAGTGTTGACTCTTCAATATTTCATGGCTGTTACTCTTTTGTAGTGATTTGAGGGCTTAAGTTATGGAGCACACTTTTTTCCTGATCTAATTACTGTTTTTATCCTGTAAACTGCCTCCTTCTGTGTGTATACAATACATGTATGTAACTTCAAATTTAAACCATAGGGATTTGCATGCATTAAATGAATGGTGGATGGTGGTAGACCTTACTAATTAATCTTTCCCTTCCCCCACCATGGCAATACTATTTGTTAATACAGGTTAGAGGCTGTTTCTTCCAGTGGAATAAGCCGCTGACTTCCTCTGTTGCCCTAGTTAACCTTATTCCCTCCATCTATAGGTTACAGATCATTCCACTTACACTTGTAACCTGCTGTGAGAGATAGGCATGAAAAAAAGTGTATAAACCCCAGGTAATTCTTGTCATGTGTATCTTTTCCTCTGGTTTCTTTGTGCTTGTCTTACATTGTGGCTGCTAAAATTGTTCATGGTGAGTTTGGTAGGCTCATATAGAGTAACATGGGTTTGGTGCAGCACAGATGTAGATTTATTTACAAGGCCTTTCCTAGTACATTTTTACTTGTGTGCCACGAATCCGACTTGGTTGTTGTCAAAATACTTGTGTAGTATTTAGACACTGGATGGATTATCCAGAATAATGGATAATCTGGTCAGGTTATTATTTGCCCTTAGCATCAAACAAAACTCTCTTTTTGTTGCCTTTTGCAAGTGATCAATGGATCCACTTACATTATGAACTGGAGTTAGGAGCAGAATTATATGTTAATATCTCTCATTGCAATAAAAAGTCCATTACTTTTCGGGGGAAAAAATGGGATGTATTTAATTTTAACTGCCTCAGTAGTGTACTGGTGCATATATAAATCCTGATGAATGAAATCAAGCAATTAGGATTAGAAATGAATAACACAAGGCATCTAGTCATTGTGGAGACTTTGCATGTTGATTCTGATTGATTTTTCTAATATTTGCTAAATGCATATGTATCAGGAAAGGCTCTATATCCATATGCTGTATTTTAGAAACGCCATCATGTTGACTTCTGGGATCTAGATCTGTTATTTGACAGCGCATTATGATTTAATTTCAGTGATCTGAAGAAATGCACCATAAAAATAGCTGACGCAGAATTTGAGCACGTCTGTTCATTGTTCTCTTTCTCAAGGTTTTTGGGAATTGCACTTGATGCCTAACACTGCAGAGTCAGCTTACATTTCAGACAAGGTTATTTTTCCTCTTTGAATGACAGCAAGTATTTGGGTGCATGCATGCAAATGTGACATGAAAATACGAAGCTATCTGCCGAACAGTTTTGTTTCTGCCTTTTAATTGATATTTGGATGATATAAAGCGAGCAACTGCCATATGACAATAAAGTGGACCAACTTTCCCAGCTGGATGTCATATTTTATGAAGTATGTAACCAGAGAAACTGTGAATTATGTAAACAGCTAAATAGGATTCAGGGTGTAACTTATTACCCCTCTGGCTGGAAGACACTGCTTGTTACTTGCACTTTCTGAAGCAACATTATTCTGGCTGTTTCTCAGAAGTGCTCAGCTTTGTTACTGGAAAAGAAAGTAATTCAAGGAGTGAGTGCTGTACTGCTGGTTTCCTATTGTGAAGAGTGGGAGGTTTTGGAAGGCTGGAAGTGAGTTGTATTGGGTATGACTTCTGAACAGTTGACTGCCATGCCTTGAGTGTGTCTGCTGCTCCGCTGCCTCCAGGTAGGGACTGGGATGAGCTGGATCGCGTGAGAGCTCACACCAAGGACAGATGCTGCTGTCTGGGGCTGCTGAGATAAGTGTTCGGTGGGCCAGTTTGGGGTGGTGGTTTTGTGTTATAATCTGTTATCTCACCGAGGAATGCTTTATTTGCTTCTTGGTGTATCCCTTTGTGGTTTTGTGCCTGTCTTTTTCAATTAAACTGAATTGCATAGTTTATTTCTACAGGAAATCTGGAGAGGGACTTTTTAGAAGGGCATGTAGTGACAGGACAAGGGGGAGTGGCTTTAAACTGACAGAGGGTGGATTTAGATCAGACGTTAAAAAGAAAGTTCTTAACTATGTGAGGCTGGTGAGACACCAAAGCAGGTTGCCCAGAGAAGCTGTGGCTGCCCCATCCCTGGCACTGTTTAAGGCCAGGTTGGACACAGGGGCTTGGAGCAACCTGCTGTGGTGGAAGGTGCCCCTGTCCATGTCAGGAGGGTTGTAAGTGGACGAGCTTTAAGGTCCCTTCCAACCCAAACCAGTCTGGGATCCTGTGATACAGTTCTTGAAATACCCCTTTCCTGATGTCATGCATTTGCTTTACTGCATAAACCTAATGCCACGTCACTAAAATAGACATTTTAAATTTTATCCTCAATATAAAACTTACTACTTTATTTTTTCTGCTTTTCAACTTTGCTGCTTTTCACACTGCATCTGCTTTGCTTGCTCAGTGCCCCTGGATTTGCTGTTGGATCATGTGCAGCGCGTTCTTGGTTATCAACCATCACGAGTGTAGTAGGTGCTCTGTGGAGGCAGGCAGACATTCTGCAGTTGCATTCAAGTTGTGTGAGCAGCTTCTATCTATGTGAAGGTGTGTGAGTTGGTTTGGTTTTAGGAGTAAATACTCTTTGGATGGACAAATACTCTTTGGATGCATGCAAGATTTGTGAGGAGCTTATATCTATGTGAAGGTGTGTGAGTTGGTTTGGTTTTAGGAGTAAATACTCTTTGGATGGACAAGATTTGGCAAAAAGCTTTACTCTTGTGCTAAAAATTATGTGTCTTGACATCACTGCTCAGAGCTGATAACCTGACTCACAGTAGCTGGCAGATTAGTATTTATGGAAGGTATGCACAGCAGAACATTGTCCATATCCATATGTTATTGGGCTCTTCTGTTATGATGGGGCAGTACTGAGGCTTTGAGCAACCTGGTCTAGTGGAAGGTGTTGCTTCCCATGGCAGAGGCTTGGAACTGGATGATCTTTAAGGTCCTTTCCAACCCAAACCGTTCCACGATTCAATGTTTCTATGAATATTAGCTGCTGACGTGAGCTAGGTTTCTTATTCAACAGCACCTTATGATTTAGGGCTGAGTCTTGAATGAAGAGCAGTCCAAGAAGACAGCATGAAGAGAGACGGGACATGATGATGAATTTATCAAGCCTGCTGTTTGGATTTTAATGTTAACTTGTTTTACCCCCTCCAAAAGGCCTGGTGTGTCAGGCCTAATGAAACGTCTTGAGCAAATACCCCACATCTGCTTATCCTGCTTACCTTGTTCTCGATTAGAGCACAGGCTATAGGCGAAATTGTGGTAATAGGCAGCAAGATCAGTATTCAGGTTTTGAAACAAATACTTTTATATTTCTTCCCTTTTTTTTATTTCTGAGTTTTCAGGTTCTATGTTTTTTATTGCCTTTTTTAGTTCCTCCCCCCTCCCTGCATGTATTTTGAGTCTTTCAAAGGTGACAGTGCCGTGCAATGGGAGAGATGACAGTTCTCTTCAAACCTTTCCGACATACCTTTCTAGGACATGATTTCCTACGCTTTTATGTGTGAATCTTATGTAGGGAGAAGAAAGAACAGGGAAACGCAGCTGCGTGGCTGGGAGAGAGAGCCTTGCCTTTGCTGTAACCTCAGTGAATGGCAAAACTCCTCTTTCCTGAAAAGCTGGCCAGATACTTTCCTGCTCTTGCAGCTAGCAAAAGGCACTTTCTGTTTCAAAATCCCACTGAAAGAACAGGAAAATACCAAGAATTAGAAAACACCTGCATTAACCCTCTTGCAAAACCTTCCCAACTTGGCAGATGAAGCACCTGGTAATATGCCACCAGGAAGATTTAGGTTTCAACTCATGGGTATTTTCCTGTATAAAACCTTGTTCCAAGTATGTGGGAACAGCGTATAGAGTAACCCCATTGGTACAATACATTGTGAACTAATCTTTTACCATAATCCAAAAGTTTTGGGGGCAAAGGTTGTGAGTGCTCCATCCCTGGCAGTGTTCAAGGCCAGGTTGGATGAAGCCTTGGGTGGGATGGTTTAGTGTGAGGTGTCCCTGCCTATGGCAGGGGGGTTGGAACTGGATGATCTCCAGGTCCTTTCCAACCCTAACTGTTCTATGATTCTATGATTCTAAAGAGCTGAATGTTTTCACAGTGATGAATCACAAAGATCTTGTGCTGCTGGGTGCTGTGACCTTCACACAGTAAGCTCTGTTACAGCATGTAAATGGGGTGCACCGCAGCACAGATGTTTCACTGTGTGCCTTCCTCAGTGTTTGTTCTCATTTTGATCCTTAAGGTCTACAAGGCAGGGCAAAAATGACAGGAGAAAATCAGTTTATATTGGGGGTGGAGGGGAAGGTCTTGGAGAACCTCTGCAAAATGACAAATTATGGGGAATCTGAAAACTTGTAAATAGCTCATCCTTCTCCAGCCTTCCCCAGAATACTTTATTGTTGTGTAAATTCCAACTTTTCCCTGTTAATACAATTTATTACAATTCTACGATGTTTCACTTCAACATGAATTTAAATCTCAGTTTAATATAGTAGCCTTTAGGCAATATGGAAAGTACTTGAAATTTAAGAATCTGTGTTGAAACTGGGGTTAATCTGTCAGCATTCAGGCAATGGCGTAGCAGTCATTGCCCAGCAAGTCCTGTTGCAAAACTATCAGGCTTAGCAAGACTGTATTAAAAACACAACCAAGCTGAGTTTTCATTTGCTTTCATGTTTTTAGCTTTTAGATTCTATCTACAGTATGAATGTAAGGCTTCCTGTCTAGGTCTCATCATTTAGAACTTTTCTTTTTGTGAATGTGATAATGTGTTTCTGTTTACTCACTGCACTGTAAGATCGTAGACATTAAAAAAAGAAGCAACATTTGGGAGACTGAAGAAAAAGTTTGATATGTTCTGTGGAATACTTTCATACGTATAAGGACCTTCATGAAGAGAAGGAATGCAATTTTTCCCCCTTTTTATTAACTGTCAGATGTTTTAGGGTGAAAATTGCCAATATACTTCTTTACAAGCTCCACTAATATCTCTGCCCTTCACAAAATAACACAGAGAGATTAAAGATATTGCATATAATTTTTAAAAGCTAATTTTGTTTCAGTGTTCATACAGCAGGTAACAAGCACTCAGCGTCATCTCAGGCCCTTTTAAAACACCTGGTTCTGCTACATGGTTCCACTGTTGGCCATGATGAGATACTCAATAATCTCATTTTATTTACTACATTTTTAAATGGTTTTGTCCTGCAGTCCTCATGCAACCTCCTGCTTTCAATTTGAATTTTAAGTCCAAGTGATTTTTTACTTGTTTCCAGCATTTGGTCTGTACCGAAATTCAGCCTTTTCAACATCCCCAAATTTCTTTCCCCAGCTGTGTTCTGCAGTGAGTTCAGCCCTGCTTTTCTGTATTAGTTAACCTTTTGCTCTATAAATATTCGTTGATGGAAATTTTTCTCGCTTGGCTTAGGTTTGTAATAGTCAGTGAGTCAAGGCTGATAATGAAACCCCGCTGCCAGCGTGCCGAGGAAAGCATTAAACCACAGCTGTACTCCTTAGTGCTCCTGTCTTTACCTGCCCCTATCGCATACCATTACACTTGATTTATCCAATGTAACATGATGCTTGTACAAAGCCAAGCGTGGTTGTCGTAAGACCTTCCATTTTCATGCCTTCCTTATCTCTGTACCAGCTGCATTTTCCCCGGTTCAACAAATAGCTCTGATGCAAAACTTTCAGCGTAAAAGGAGCCAGGACCGAATTTGGGCGGCTTGGATTTGGGTGTGATTTGGTTTTTTCCTCCTTCCTTTCAGCCTCTTGTATTTTATGTGATATAAACTATCTTGGTTATCTCAGTACCGGAGAAACCCATCAGCAGGACACGCCCCTGTGTAGAACATCCTGTTGTCTACACATGCAAAAGCCTTGGAAGCCCAACTGCAGCCGTCTCAATTTTGCATTTCCAAGTACCTGAAAACTTTAAAACTAAACAAAGTAGTCTGGCAAAAAATGCCTGATTCTTCCATACAAAGTCCCACCACGAGACCTTCCTCTTCAGGCTTCAACATAAAACAGCTCTAGTGCTAATCTTTACGTTGAATCAAGCTTAGAGTGAGTTGACCACTTGCAGTGAGTTAAGCAAAGAAAACTTTTAGTCATATCTCCCTGCAAATTAAAACAGTCAAAGTTTAGATTAAGATAAAACAAGTTGCAATGTTGGAAAGTGCTGCTAAGTTCAGGTCATTAAAAATAATATCATCCCTTTAGAAGTCTTCAAATTGAAAAGTGCAAGATTTCTGTGACATAACAGAACCTAAAATCTTAAGCAGATGCATACTTCTTTGTCTTGAGAATCATAAGCCTCTGATAGTCTCATTTCATGTTTTAAATCTTTTTCATTATAGTCCTGTGGACTGAAAACTTTGTCCGTTTTGTTGAAGTGAAACCTGAGGGTCCCCTGTAATCTAACGGGTTGGTTCTTTCGGTTTTGATTTTGATTTGTACTGTGTTCTGCAGTCAGAATATGAGTGTCCTTGTCAACATTTCAGTAAGCAGAGGTCAAACTGCAACATGGAAAACATAACTTACATATTCATAATTGCATACATTGTTTCAGAAGAAAGTCTTTTGTTGTACTCTATCCATTGACATGTTTAGTTAATAGTTCATGGGCACCATGAAGATGTCACCCGCTCCTTACTGGTGTAATTTATTTTGCCTTGTATAAGCCTACATATTCTTTCAGACAGGAGTATTAGTGTAATCTCTCTTTGAGTGATAGAGACATGAGTTCAATGCCTAAAAGAAGGGATGGTAGCATCATATATCTGTAGAAGGAAGAAATCCTTGAAATGCTCCATTCACTTGTGCAGATAAACTGACCAGAGATTCAGTCCTCAAAACACTGATCCAACTTTACTGTATAATCTATAAGTTTGTAAGCACCTGCCTATAAAAAAAAAACCAAACCCAAAACAACAACAAAAGGGCAGAAAAAAGAAAGTTAGTAAGTATGAGATCTGGAGGTATTTGAAAAGATGAAGCAACAATAAAGAGTTAGTGTACTGAAAGTAAGGCAGTTTTGTAACAGTATGCAGAAAGGAGATGGAGCAGAGAGAGCTAATGTAAACTTTAATGAAAACTGATGTGTTTTCCATGAACAGCTTTAAGGTTTGGGGAGGGAAAAGCCATATAATGAAGAAGAACCAACCAAACAAGGCTCTGTGATCAGTGGTAGTACAGCCCACAGATGCAGCCGTCTGAAGATGAAGAAAATGAGGTGTGATGCACTATTGCTTTGGTCCAATTTTTGGCAAGATCTTTGTCACCAATGACTGTGCTACATGAGTGTCTGAGGGTCTTGGCTCTAATCAGCTCCATCTTGCCCTGAGCACAGTGATAAAAATGTTCTGAAGTGCTTAGTCTAAGTACAGCAAAGCTAAACCTGCCTTCAGTTGGGGTAGTTGCAGTGGTGAATCAGGCCAGCACCTGAGGAAAGTTGACAGTCTCAGGGCAGACAAAACGTAAGGGGTGAAACAAAAACCCCTCCTGATTACTAATGAAAGCAAAGCCTACAACTTGGTTTCCCCTTTTTCAGTCGGGTGTGTTTTATCAAAATTGCCACCATTCGCTTGCAGAGGTGATGAGCCCCAGTCACACTGCAAGACATCCAAACAGCCAGGTTGCACAGAGCATGGCATCATCTGTGCAGCAGGCGATATGCCATAGTTCTGGGAGCAAAAACCATCCAATCCAAGAGGCAGCATGAGAAACTACTACTGAAAAACATAGGGGCTCTGCCAGACCTCTGTGTGGGTCAAATGCAAATGCACTTGTAGGAAATAAGAGGTGAGTCAAAACCAGAGCAGCAGAGCCCTGTGATGGGTTTATCCTCGGAAAGCTCTGAATTTCAGGTAACGGTGCTTCCTTCCCCACCAAGCGCAACCTCTTGCCAAAGGGAACTGTAATTTTTATGAATGCCTTGAATTGCAGCCAGGTAATTACCTTCAGGACATTTTCATTTTGCTAAATGTTAATCTATAGAAAGTGTGTGTGTGTAAGCTACGGATTTAATAGTGTCATAAACAACCATCTCGATTTAGAAGCCTTTAAAAGAATGATGTTTCTAGGTTCAGGGAAATACTCCATTTCTGTAAATGCTAATCCTAGGAGGATACTTTACTTTTGGATATACAACCATGTCCATGTGCAAAACTCAGCATGTTGTACTCTGTTCCTGAACTACCCAAAATCAGCTTTGAGTTGCATTGGCCTATTGTAACAGTGCTGAGTGTCAGTTCATTGCTTGTCACTTTTCACCAATAGAAGCCCAACATCTCTACTGGAGAGACTGTTTCCTCAAGCTTTCAGATTTATACTCTATTTTTTTCACTTTTATTAATTTCTTTCCTGCATTCCATTAAAATGGCATTTACAGGTCAAAGAACACTGAAATTATTTCATTTGCAAAAAAAACCATAACCCCTCAAAACAAGAGCAAAAACCCTCTCGTCTTGGTTGATGTGCACTTTGCCAAAGGTTTACATTTTCCACATCTGTTGACTTCCCTTTGTAGTTTTTTGTCTTGCATGTAAAATTGATGCAGCAGGATAAGCATTCTCCCAACGCTGGAGTAGGGGAGCTTAATAATAGCTCAGATTTATTTTTCCCAAAGTATACTGAAGCAGCCTATATTTTTTATGATGTCACAACTCGTGGAGAGTTTGACATTATCGCATTAACTGGTAATGTATAAATGCAACACTAATGTACTAGAATTAAAACATTGTATAATGACCTTCCCTTGGTTCAGCCATTAAAAATACATTAATACTCTTTCTTGCAAATTGGACCTGACAAAATTTATTCCTCAGTATCTGGTTTGTGTTTTTTTTTTATGTGGGTATCTGTGTTTATTTTCTGGAAAATTATTCTGTGTTTGTCTTTTGCAAAGGAAAAGCTGTCAACATCTCATGTGCACTTTTATAGCTTTTGTTTCATTTAGAATAGTAGTCAGAAGAAGGAAACTCAGTCTTCCTCCTTCTAGCTTGTACACAAGTCCTTGCTTTGGCTCGCTTTCTTCAGCGTTGTGTGGTTCAAGGTACCCATTTGTAAAATTAGAATATTACCCATCTCACGTGCAAATTGAGGCTTAATTAACGGATGTTTGTAACTGCTTTCACATCCTCCTAAGAATCACACTAAGCGAGTGCAAAGCAATTGTTGCTGGGAGATGAGAACAACAGTGGAACAAAGGCTTTATTGGAGATGGGGAGAGGTTTACATAGGGCGTTTGGAGCTATTTTTCTTTATCACATGCTTTGGTACCTTTTTAGAGCTCCCTGTTTTGTAGTAGTTGGGGCACAAGATGGCAAAAGATATATCCCATATAATAGGTCTGCTTCCTGCATCTCCCTTCTACATCCCGCATGCATTAGGGTTTTAAAGCTTTAAAAAGCAAGCTTGGAGTTGAACAAAAAGGCTGCTAGAACAGCAATGGGCATGTCAGAGCACACTTGAAGATAACAGCTGTCAGGACACAGGAGATGAAAATGCAACCAAGTATAAAGGCTACAGGAAAACTTGGCCTTGGGCATTTTGCTTTCACTTCAGTGTTTTTAACCCTTTGCACACCATTTTTAAAGTTGGGGGAGCACAAAAGAGGAGAAAAGCCTTTGTGAGTTGTTTCTGAAAATTGAAAATACACAAGTAACTAGTAAATAGCTGCTGGGTCACCGTTATAAAGTGCAGTAGTGCTGCATTTAGACAGCTTGGGTTTTATCTGATGGTGAGCAATGTGTTTCCTCATACGGGAACTACTGCCAACCCACTTCTAATCAGTTGCAATTTTGGTTTTGTGTCTATGTTAAAATAGCTTGGCTTGAACAGGAAGTGAAAAGAAATGTCTGATCAAAAACATTTCTATAAAGCAATATCTCTCTTACTTTAGTTTCATCGAGCATCTCCAGTCTGATATTTTTCATTTTACCAGGGCTTGTAATCATTTTACCAGGGCTTGTAACTCTAATATATTTTTCATCAACCCCCTGATTACAAAGATACATAAACAGTTCATGAACCATATGGGGAAGTCTCCCCAAAGACTTTGCTCTTTAAAATGTGTAAGTGCAAGTATGACTCAGGAGACTGGTGATGAAGAATGGAAACTTTCAGTACAGTTGTTGTTTCGAGTCCACCTTGATTTGGGAACAGCAACCAAAAATACTCCTTCCTGATGACCGTTCAGGGGCCTGTGTGAAAAGAGTTGGTGGTATCAGTTACTGCAAGTAAGCAGAC
Organism: Lathamus discolor; assembly: GCF_037157495.1. Taxonomy (NCBI): domain Eukaryota; kingdom Metazoa; phylum Chordata; class Aves; order Psittaciformes; family Psittacidae; genus Lathamus; species Lathamus discolor. The sequence goes on from NC_088884.1 coordinate 2,508,258, forward strand.
ACATATTTGGAACATGCCTCAGCAGAGACCAATATACCTCCCAGCCAAGCCACGTAAGCAGGACAGCGCTTGATTTGTAGCTAAAATCTGGTCTGTGACCCAACAACACCTCTCTGCACCGAGCCTGTTGCTCCTGCGCTTTCCATCTGTATCAAACCCAGTTAAAATGAGAACAGCTATATAGGAGCTTCTGCTAGCATCTCTTTCCATGCCTGTTGTCTGAAACAAAGCCGAATGGTCACAACCCCTTCCTTGATATTTTCTTTCGACTCACCCGATATTCTACAGCCTTGATATCTAGAGCATAAATGCCAAGGCTGAAACGTGCATTCCATTAGAAGATGACTCTTGACTGACCTACATAACAGTTCATTCATGAGATAATGTGACCTGGAGTCATGGAGATAGAAGTCAGTTGATTGAGCTGGGTTGGCTGTGTACACTGCAAACTCTCCAGTGACTGAGGAATCAACCTCAATCTAAAATTAGACATACGCTGTACATTACTGAGAGCCTTTCAGACCCGGCTCCGTTTCAGTAATATTTCTTCTATGAGATGGGCGTATAATTTGTCACATTGGAAGTCTTTAATGATTAACTGTATTAGCATGAAGTGCTTAGGTATCAAATAAAATGAACAATTAAGTGATTTATATTTAAGGTCTGCTCTCAGTTCAGGGCTTAGGTAGCCAGTCTCCCATGAAGTGGCGAGAGCGCGCACAGTATTTACCACTTCCTTCCGACAGCTACAAAATGGTGCTTTTGGAAGATGAACCTGCTTGTGCGTGTAAATCCCAACTGACTATTAACTGTGCTGCAGGTTAATATGTGTATTTATATTAAGGGTTATTGTGTGTTGGTAGTGAACCGCAGGATGTTTTCCCTAGCTTTTGCCTACTAGATTTGTGAACTCTCAGCTTCCAGGGGAAATAAGAAGTTAACCAGTGAGTAAATGGCTAAAGCGTGACGATGAAACGACGCTTTCTGTAGTACTAAGCCACAGAGGAAGCTCAGATAAGGGTTGTAGGTCAGAAAGAAACCTTCGGGAGCATGCTTGCAAAGTGAGGCGGTTCAAGAGAGGCGGTAGCTGTCACTTACAGATCTAAGGGGCTGTGAGGTATTTCAATGATTTTCTTATCCTTTCTTGTCTTAAAGATTCGTTAACAGAATAATGTGAAATTATCCCGTGTCTTTTAGGCCACAAGTTCCTCTTTTTCTTTACTTTTCTCCTCCATAAGGGTGGTACGAGAAGTCGCAGCGAGCCCTTGTTTCCTCTTGCATAAAGCTGCTTAGGCACTGACTGATGGATGTTGTGATGAAGAAGGGGGGACATTTTATGCAGGGAGGCTGATCTTCACAACACAGGGCACAGCACTATGGATTTTAAGGTTTTCTTCGTTAGTAACGCCTCTTGTGTTTTTTACATGTGCATTTAAAAAGCAAGTTGGATGCTACTTCCTTCTCTGCCTCTTCGGTATGCTTGTTTGGTGTTTAACTGTGCTGACACAGTTATGATCCTCACTAAGGGAGGGTGAAGATGAATCAGAGAGCACAGGAGCTGGCTGTCAACTGTCCAGTAGGAGGGCTGGGGAGAGTCCTTTGACACTTTGGGGAGTTTTTGTGCTTTATGTTCTATAACAACTACTAAGGAAGTGACTACCTGGGCAGGAGTGAAAAGGCATTTAATCTTTCACTTTGCAGTGCTTTCATATGATCCATTCCTTTTATCCTGCGTCCACATGGTTTGGCTTTGAGTGAAGAAATTGTTGGGTAGGCTGGCGGAGGGGAGCAGGAGAGAAACTTACCTTCTCGCAGGCGTTTTGGGGTTTAGGTAGATCACTCTGGCTGCAAGCTGCGGCTGAAATTGCACAGGGCCCAATTAGTGCCTGTTACCTTTCTGTTTGCTCTTGATTAGTTGCAGAGTCAGAGGTTTAATTAAGCAGAAATGGGGATGTAGTGTTAATGTTCATTATAACTAAAGTCGAAACAGCTGTTTACCTTGCCGGAGCCTTGTGTATTAATGTCCATGAATCTCCCCCCCGAGGAGCGCTCGGAGGAACCATCCCCTGTAACACACGCCTTCCTGGATATTGTGTTACATCATTTTACATGCTCGTTTTCGCAACATTTCCTAATCATATTAATTAACACATTAGGGTATAATTCTTATTGTCTACAGAAATTACTTCAATTAAAACTATTAACATATTATCATGATTGTTATATTATTACCACTCGCTTTGTTACTACTCAAAAACTACTCCAGCAAACACGAATGTTTGAAATGAACATGAAATTGTTGTGGCTGTGCCTTTCGTCTTAACCAATGGGTCAGCTCTCGCTGTAAACTTCCTGAATGATGTCTGTGTCTGTGCTGTGGTTTCTACAGTAAGAAAAGATGTAAGGGGCCACAAGATGAGCCTAAAAAGAGCTGGTCTTGATCAGCCTCTGCAGTGCCTTACAGGAGTGTGACCGCTGTGCAGGAACATATGGGAAGAGTAAATGCTGCAGAGGAGCACAAGACAGTAATGGATATAAATTGGTCATATTTATGCTAAAATTAGTAGATGTTTTGTTTCGTTTTGTTTTTTTCTTGGTCAGAGCTGTGAGGCTTTGCCTGGCTGCCTTGTGGAGGAATGGAGGCAAGAGGCTAGCTTTAATATTGGGCATTGCTACCAGCAAAATCTTTACAGGCAAGACAAAATGCATCCTCTGTGTAAAAGGCAAAAATGTATCATTACTGTAATTGAAATCTTAATGATCTAATCAAAGAGTTATTATTAGTTCAGATCTACTTACTAAGAGAAAGAATACTGTTACAGGGGTAAAGCTTCAATAAAAATACATTTTAAATGGATATACACACATTTCTGGGTATCTACTTCTGCCTGTGGTGTTTTGCTCACCTTTACTGCATGGGTCGCGAGGCTGATGGCTTTAATTTTTGGTGCTGGGGGGTGGTTATGGCAAGTTGTCAGATACCATGGGCTTTACTGGAAGGGATATGTTGATAGTGGGAGTTTCTTCTTCCTCTTTGCCATGAGGAGCATGATGATTTCTTCATCCTCACTCTGGGCTCTGCTTTGGGCTGTTTTAATGGTTTTCTGTGTTTTCTAACATGCTTTTACACCTTGCTCTTTCTTCATTGGATTGCAACACTGCATTACCCCTGAAGTCAGTTTGGACGTGATGTCTTATGTGTGTTGGATACTTCTTCTTTCTTAGCCCTAAAACCACAGGTTTGCATTTCTTCAGCCAGCTGTAGCTGAATTTTTATACCCCTGGGTCCTGAGTGTCACTCTGTGCCCTGTCTGATACCAGTTCCTGCCTCCACTCCTCTGTACTGCCCCGTGTGTCACCTCTTCCGAGGTCTCATCTATGATAACCGTGTCTGTGTTCCTCTGCATGCTGTCATTATCCTGGGATCATAAATATTTCATCCTGCGCAGAGTAACTACTTGTTACTCCTGTCTGTATAAAAATTACACTTAAACCACATCGTTATGCGAAGATAAACAAAAGTAAAATAAATTAGGCAACAGCCACCTGATCATTAGGAAAATTGCTGCTACAGCTAAAGCAGCAAAAAAATGAAGCTCCAGGCTGGGCAATACAAGTGTAGACAAGCCTGACATGCCTGGGACCTGAGGCCATGCAGACTCAGCGTAAAGTCTGTGGCACGAGCAACACTGTTTACTGGACTACAGGGCTTGAATGTGATGAATGAGGTCATTATTTGGGTTTACCCATATTGGCTGGGGACCAAGCTTGATGACACAGGATGTCATTTCTGGTCTTAGGTTCCTAGCAACACCTTAAACTGTTGAAACAGAAAGGGAATACTTTTTCCTTTACAGAGCAGATGTGTATTGGCACACTATTAGCAGACAACTTGAACAGAAAACAAGAAAGTTAATCTAACTGGGGTAGATAATTGCTATCATTATTCTAAGCCATATGTATTCTATTCATCTTCATGATATTGCTGTGAAAAAGCTGTTATCCTCCTTTACACATAGATAGTACTTATCTAGATTTGCCCTAGGATGCCTCTGTTGTCATGGAAAGACATTTCTACCTCCATTTTAGTCCACCTGAAGTCTGAATTGCCCTCTAAAATGATTATTTCTATAGAGTAGGAAATCCTGCACATGTAGATTTAATAAATCTGAGCCAAAGAGATTAGAGATTTGTCTGCAGCAGATGAGTTTCAGAGCCTGTGCTTTCACAGCTGTTGCTAGTAACTAGTTTAGCTTAAATTTATTTCATATATGGTCTATATAGGTGACTGTCGTAGTTTAGATTGTGCTGTTGTTTTACCCCAAACGAGACATGTCCACGGGAAGTCTGTGGCTGAGCATGGAAGTCAGTTCTCATATTTCAGATGAGAAGATAATCCCCTGATCGTTTCTCGTCAACGTAATGCAGTCAGTGGCACTACTCAGTTCTTTTCAGTTTGGCCATCACTCCAGACTGTTAAACCATCTGCTGATGGCAGCCCAAAGGATGACAACATAATCAATTACTGTAAAAAGCTAAGATGCCTAACATCTGCTCTTCACCAAGCTCAAGCATCTTCCCTCTATTGATGTTGTGTCTTCTCTTGACACAGTAAGAGAAGATGCGTGCTCTGAAGTTCTTGCAAATTCAGTTCATTTGCAGCTGGACCTACATTCCAAGCATCCATGCTCTTGGGAATTTTATGCCTAAATAAGGAATAACAGTAGAGAAGGGAGAAGACAAGGATGGGAGGAGACAAGGACATGAGAACAGATAGTTTCTTCATATCCCTTCCGAAGTTTTCATGGCCTAGGTAAAGGGCTGAATCTACTCATTGTTCACTGTGACTCATGAGGAAATACCTGATGATGGCAAGCAGGATTGTACAAGACTGAAATAGAAACTGCTACCTCTTCAGAGCCACATGGTTGTGTGTCCTGGCATTATGTTCTGCATAATGTTTTAATCAAATAACAGTTTGCTTAGTAGCATGGACCATGTTGATTAGTGCAACAGAATGCAAACGTATTCTAGATAAGATTATGCAGCTCTGAAGGTGCTGGTAGGCAGACACTGTTGAGAAAATATACACATAATATTTACCTAAAACGTTCCTGGGGCCTCCTTTGGTGTTATTAGTCTGTCGCAAAAATCTGCAAACACACACTTATCAAAAACTCACTGCAAAGCATTAGGTGGTTAGTGAAGTCAAATACAGCGGGGTGAATGCCACAGTAGAGCACAGTTAATGGTTGAGCTGTGACTTAACTTGCATCCAAGTGCAAACATAATTAACTTAGGAAAGTTCTGAAGCCAGCGTAGGAGGTATAGCCTGCTTGGAATGCAAAGATGAAACTGGATCCCATCCTACTCCTCCACTCCCCTGAAGTAAAACAATAGGAGACAGAAGTGCGGAGCTGAATTCAGGTTAAAAGGTGTAAACCAGCCTAGTAGTTGCCACAATGTTCTGCTCTTTATCGTGACACAAACTTGTGCAGCTAAGTGACCTAAGAGAAAAGACTTCTGGAACGCAGGGCTGCTGGAGATTGTTACGGCACGAATTTGTGGGATTTTCTTTACGTTAACTAAACTATATGAGTTCATTTCTAGTTTTCTTTCAAAGTTTGCTCAAAGCTAAAGAAATCTTCTCTTAAGACATGATTTCTCTAAGCATAATCGTAGAGTCATAGAAGGGTTTGGATTGGAAGGGACCTTAAGATCATCCAGTTCCAACCCCTGCCATGGGCAGACACACCTCATACTAGACCGTGTTGCCCAAGACTCTGTCCAACCTGGCCTTGAACACTGCCATGGAGCATTCACAACCTCCCTGGGCAACCCATTCCAGTGCCTCACCACCCTTACAGTAAAGAACTTCCTCCTTATATCCAATCTAAACTTCCCCTGTTTCAGTTTAAAAAGTATCTCCGGCTGACATGTTTAACCTAATGCAGAAAACAGAATTGAACCTGTAGCTGTCACTGTCTCATCCCAGCATGGCAACCAGCTGTGGCTGACTGCCTGTAACAGTCTGTTCTCCTTTTTAAAGGTATTATTTATAGCGTTATCTTTTAGAGGAAGGTGTGAGAATGGTCTGTTTGGCCGCATAGCAGTGTCAGTATGTTCATCTCCTATAGGGTAGAGGTGATGTTTCTAATTAAGCTGGGGCTGAATGGACTCTCCAGGAGAAGCAAGGTGAGGTTTCTAAACAACTTAAAGGGTTTGGTTCAGAACAGTCATTAATCAGACATTAAAAAGCGATTGCGAATGCCATTACTTTCTGTCCATCTCCAGCGTTTCTCAAGCATGCCCCTGAAAGCTCAACACCATTCCACAGGTTTAATGGTAATTTGAATGCAACAAATTGTACCTGCAAAGCACAGATGTTGAAAGCTGAAAAATCTGAAGGTGCCGTATGTTTGCTGTAATTGAAAGCAGGTGCCCTGAAGGAAGCGGAGATTCTGTTTCACTTTCAGGAGTATCTAGTTGGCAGAGCAGGCAAAAAATACCCTCTAAAGCTTCATTCGCTAGGACTGGATAAAACAGATTAAAACTGTTGTTTTATAATAGCTCTGAGGGGCTCCAGTAAGGGCACCACAGACAAAAGGAATTAAGTCACCAAGTTTAGAGTCCTGAATAAATCGAACTGCATGTATTTAAAGGATGAGATGAGGGGGAAGAGCATCATAATGCTGCTTTGTGCAGCACTAAGCCAGGCCTACCAGCTCTATTGCTTTGGGTCGCTTCCACTGTGCAAGGGGATAGGTGCTGCATCCCAGGTCTGCATCTCCCAGTTCTTCCACCTTCTGAATACTTCTGTTGTTGCTTCACTGAACACACACTATAGTAGGCTACCAACCCATCTTTTGCCTTGGTCATTATATACAAAGAATCCATACATAAATATGAATAAAAGCCATTGAAATTTATGCTTTCAAGGATGGATTTTTGGGTAACAATCTGTACTGCGAAGCCTGCAGGACAGTGAATGGGAGAGAAGTGTCCTAGCTGCAGCTCTCCCTGCAGATCTCACAAGGCTTTAAGGAGGGCTCTTTTGTAGGTATGTGCCTCTATTTATGGACAGTGGTAAAACCCCCAGGGGTCCTCTGAGAATAATTCAGTTGATGTTTGTGGATTTTTTTGTGTAGTTTGTAGTACTTTTAAGACACGTAAGAGCCAAATGTTATTACCCCATGGAATTTAGCTGAATTGCATTCACGCTGAGCATAGCCAGTGGGTGTAGGTAGTAGCTGACACATAAAGACAGAAAAACAAAATAACAGAAAAGCAACCCAAACCATCAAAACTTGCTAATGCTTCACACCAGCTTTGTAGTGCTGCAAGTTTGAGCAAGCCAGAAAATATCCCCTTCCGTTCTGTGTTCTGGTAGCTATAGCAAGCTCAGAAAGAGGAAGCAACTTTGATCAGAACATTTTTCAGCTCTTTCTCTAATGAAAAAGACAGAGCCTGGCATGGTGTCGTTGTGCAGTTATTTCATCTCTCCCCGAATACTTCTGTTAACTTCTGAAAGTGCTGACTGACCTTTGTGCACCAGGCTCAGAGCTCCTGCTCTGAGTCTTTGACTGCCCTTTAAAGACTCCGCAGCACTTTCACGATGCTCTCTTTCTCCTTGCCTTGCCCACAGGTGTTTTTTTTTCAGACGTTTTGCAGGAATTTTTCTTCTTTAGCCTATTGAACCACCTGAAAGAAAGAAGAAACGTCTTTTGTCCATTGTGACAGAGGTCATAGATTTTGCTGAGAAAATGGAGAATTATGTTTACCACCTTTCACTAATGGCCAAGAATAGACAGGGAAATTTGCATTCCCAACAAGTGGAAGAAAAGGCCTGATTTTCAATAGATACTAGTCAGGTTTTCTTTCTTTTTGACACTCTTAAGCTGACTTAATATTAGATCTCAACTCCAGCCAAAAATTTAAAACCGAGGAATTTAATGACTGTCCCCATCATTTCTCTGTATAGCTTCCTATAGATGAAAGGTCAGTGTCAGTCAGACTGTACCATTTGGCACGAAGATGAATATAGAAGCTAAAGAGGATTTAAAAATACATGATCTGGCATTTGCAACTAAGTCTGGGAGTTGAGTCCTGCCTTTATTCCTTTCTGCTGGTGACCTAGCACTTTGTCTCTTAGGGGGTGTGTTTACAGATTAATAGTCTTTTTGTCCTTGTGGAGTGGTGAAAGTCTTGCAGTGGCTGAGTCAGATTTTTGGCAGGTAAAAGAAGTGTCTGGGTGCTGCTACCACTCTCTGTAGAGGCATCTACATGCCGCAAGTACATAAAATAGGGTTAATGCTTTCCACACCTCACAGAACCTGAAAAAGGAGTCTTTTTACCTAAAAATCCTTGGCAAGGCCGTCTGGTCCTCTTTACTGTTGACTGTAGGAAGAAGGGAAAGTGGCTGGGTTACTAATGTGGTTCCTACTGAGGCTTCTGTAGCTCAGTGAAATCTGTCTGAGTGTTAGTGCCTTAATTTTCCCATCTGTGAGACGTAGGTTATGTCTTGCAATGGAATCATCATCCTTACTACCTCTGTGTTCAAAATGCCTGGAGAAAGAAGGCAAAGCTAAAAGACAAGGCAGTATTCTGATCAGTGTGGTATTTACTCTAAAAACTGCAATATAAAGACTGGAAGTCTAGTGGAGATGCATACGTGGATATATACAGTATGAAATTATAGCACAGAAAAGTAAATTACTAAATCTAGTAAATACTAGATGCCTTATGAGCCATCTTTCTTTGTGCAGTAATGCTTTGAGGTGTTATTGCTGGGCATCTCTGGAAAGCCCAAGTTAAGTGTTTCCAGTCAGTCTTGGAAATATCTGTTTTAATGTATACAGCAAAGGTGGGGGACCTTTATTTATGATTTGAATGTTTGCAAGTAGTCAGGGCTCTGTCCGTAGTCCCCCTGCATCTGCTGACTTGCTCTTCTTTGTCTCTAGCTGCTCACTTTTGATAACTGTGTTAACTTTTAGGCTGAGAAAGTTGGGGCTGTTCAGCCTGGAGAAGAGAAGGCTGCGTGGAGACCTCATAGCAGCATTCCAGTACCTGAAGGAGGCCTATAGGGATGCTGGGGAGGGACTCTTCATCAAGGACTGTAGTGATAGGACAAGGGGTAACGGGTTAAAACTAAAACAGGGGAAGTTTAGATTGGATATAAGGAGGAAATTCTTTCCTGTTAGGGTGGTGAGACACTGGAATGGGTTGCCCAGGGAGGTTGTGAGTGCTCCATCCCTGGCAGTGTTCAAGGCCAGGTTGGATGAAGCCTTGGGTGACATGGTTTAGTGTGAAGTGTCCCTGCCCATGGCAGGGGGGTTGGAACTGGATGATCTTGAGGTCCTTTCCAACCCTGACTATTCTGTGATTCTAACTTTTCAATTGAAAATGCATATTATAGACTATTGGGCATCATTCAACAGTCAGCCAGGCTGCAGAATTGACTACTAGTTCTTCTTACAAATATTACAACAAATGACAAATTTCCAGACTTCAGAGCTTTGTATGAAATAGAGCCTGTCTGAATAAGCCACATCTTCAGGTCATCTGTTTCAGGTTGTTTGAGTGGGGAAGTGTTTCTATAATACAAAATTAGCATTCACTCCTGGGGTTTTCCTTTGTCTGCAGTAACTTCTTTGGCAGCAAAACCGAAGGGTCTGCGAAAGGTTGACCTCATTGGTGCTCAGAGATCCTACACCGAGTGCCAAATCACGCTTAAGAGCACTTCCTTAGGTGCTACTAAAGTTTTTTGTAACTTCAACTACTGCGACGTGATGTTCTGGATGACTCCTACATTTATACCTGCATGTTTAATTGCATATCTAAGTGATAGTGGAGGGTGCTACTTTTCTCTTTAAACATACATTACCTTGCTTTAGTTTTCTTCTTTATGGTTTTGTCATGCATGTATAACATCAGCTTTTCTACAATAACTTTACCGTGTTTAAAGTGCAAGCTGAGTTTGCAATTTGATACTGCAGTTTGAATACACAGAGTTTCTCTTCTGTTTTCAGGTGGAGAGAAATCAAGTATCTACTTTCTTAGGATGCCTAGGTTACCAGGCACTGTAAAATAGCCATCACTCATTCCTACTTCCATATTGTCATGCAGAGAGCAAGTATCTCAATCCCTAATAGCAATTGCAAATGGCAGATTGGTATTTGTATCAAAGTGGAACAGGTTTACTGAATGAAATTATGATCTGGTGGTGTTTAGCCTCTGCAAGAAAGCTGTTCTTCACTAGTAGGTGGCTCTTAATTTATCAAAACCAAAGGACTTTGATACTCTCTTTCCTGTCAAATAAGACTGAGCTGCTGCTGTGGTACATGAGGTAAGGTTATGCTGCCCCTGGAGAAATAATTCACTTTTTTCATACTCTCTGATGTTTCAGTTTCATCCCTTCATGATGTGATGGCTTTCTGCTGTCACTTCTCATTTCTGTAAGGTATTACTAAGTGCTCCTGCTGCTAGTAGTAATGGGATCCTGTGGTAACTCCGGTTGGAAGGTCCCTCAGGAGATCCCCAGCTCAACCTCCTGCTCAGAGCTCGGTCAGACCAGGTTGCTCAGGCTTGATACAGATTGGTCTTGAAAAACTCCCAAGTTGGAGATTGCATAGAGTTTCTGGGCAGCCTGTTCCAATTGTTGACTGTCCTAATGGGGAGAATATTCTTCTTGTATCCAGTAAGATACTCTTCTTTTAACTTCTGCATAGAGCCATAGGATCATAGCATAGTTTGGGTTGGAAGGGGCCAGCACACACACGACATGAGTGCAGATCAGGGAGAAAACTCCACTTTTATTTAATGCAAAGACAGTTGAAAAGTGCCAGCTCTGGAGAATCCAGCACCTGCACAGTGTCTGCATGCTGCAAGAGGAGCGGACATTTATAGAATCATAGAATCATAGAACAGTTAGGGTTGGAAAGGACCTCAAGATCATCCAGTTCCAACCCCCCTGCCATGGGCAGGGACACCTCACACTAAACCATCCTACACAAGGCTTCATCCAGCCTGGCCTTGAACACTGCCAGGGATGGAGCACTCACAACCTCCCTGGGCAACCCATTCCAGTGCCTCAGCACCCTAACAGGAAAGAATTTCCTCCTTACATCCAATCTAAACTTCCCCTGTTTCAGTTTTAACCCATTACCCCTTGTCCTGTCACTGCAGTCCCTGATGAAGAGTCCCTCCCCAGCATCCCTATAGGCCCCCTTCAGGTACTGGAAGGCTGCTATGAGGTCTCCACACAGCCTTCTCTTCTCCAGGCTGAACAGCCCCGACTTCCTCAGCCTGTCTTCATACGGGAGGTGCTCCAGTCTCCTATCATCCTCGTGGTCCTCTTTGGAAAAAGGTGGTTTAAAGAAAAGGGATACGGTTGCTGGCCATGTGTGTGAATTTGAGGAATTCTGGCCCTCCTTCTAGTCTTTGACTTAGGGAATCTATTCTGTACTGCATGGCATCTTGCCTGCCTTTGGCTTCAGCCTTCTGAGCATCCACAATCCATTGACAATCTGCTCATAGGTGCAGCGAGACTTGTTCTGCTCCGTGTTTTCTAAACAGATACGTAAGAACGGTTGTCTCAGTTTTTGCATATGTCTGAATTTTCTCTCCCGTAGCTTTCTCATGTTAACCTGCTGCCTGAAGTTATACAAATTACTGCTACAAATGGTTAACACTTCAGGAAATGGGGAAATTGTTGTTCAGACAGTACCTATCAGTCTGGGTAGCAAGTACACAAAAACTTGTTTCATTGTAAGGCAGAGTAGCACCCAAAGGCAAAGAAGAGTTGCATCGGTGTTCTCTAGCTATTTAATAACACATTTTCTTTTTGTTTTTAAAGTCTACCAGTAAATACACATCTGTTTGAGCTGATTTTTTAAAAACCATTTGGGACTGTCTGTTAGTTCCTTGTTGTGTATCTCCAGGTTTTCTGTATTTTTCCCATTATTTCTCTCTTAAGAGAGATATCAAAGCGGATTACAGCTGACGGTAATTCGTATTTCTATATCTTGCACGACCCTGTTCCCCCCAACGTGGGAAATTACTTAGGTACCAACTGCAGGCATAAATGAAGCTGACTTCTGTTGTATTTTAGTTCTGATCAGAAGAAAAATGAGTTCATGTAGTTATTTAATGAAGAGAATAGCTTTTCTGGTCCTTTGGAAGGACTTGCTATATTTCTCATTTTGGGTGTTTGTTATTATTGCTAATGCTGCTTGCAGTGCCTCCAAAGCGTACCTGCTGATTTCACAAAACCAGAACAACTTCTTAACAAAATAAACCCCTTTGTCTTCTGAATCTGGAGAGTCATGAAAGTAAGGAGTGGGGAACAGAGAAAGAGGAGGATTTGAGTTTTTATGGCAATGGAGAGAGATGGGAGCTTCTGTTCCTGAAGCAATTCATAGTTGCTTGACTATGATGCCTTTTAACTGAAGATAGGACTGAAAAAAGAGGATTATATCTTTCCTTAAAGCTATTTAAACTCCAGCAGTAGCTAAGGCAAGGCATATGAACAGCTTTACAGGACCAAAGTAAATATTGTCCTAACCCAGTAGACTGTCTTCCACAGAAGTCCACAGACAATGTATAAGTAAAAGTAAACTAAGTAATAGTGAAAGTGTTTAATGATTATTATTGTTTTCCCCCTGTAGGCTCTCTCAGATGCTTTCAAACTGTAGCATAGAATCCCAGACTGGTTTGTGTTGGAAGGGACCTTAAAGCTCACCCAGCTCCAACCCCTGCCACGGGCAGGGACCCCTTCCACTGGAGCAGCTTGCTCCAAGCCCCTGTGTCCAACCTGGCCTTGAGCACTGCCAGGGATGGGGCAGCCACAGCTTCTCTGGGCACCCTGTGCCAGCGCCTCACCACTGGCATAGTAAAGAACTCGCTCCTTATATCTAATCTAAATCTCCCCTCTATCAGTTTAAAGCCATTCCTCCTTGTCTTATCCCTACATGCCCTTGTAAAAAGTCCCTCTCCAGATTTATTGTCAGCTTTTTTAGGTACTTGAAGCTGCTTTAAGGTCTCCCTGGAGCCTTCTCACTTCTAAACCTGAAGTTACACCTACATGTTTGTCTTAAATAGCTTTTGTTGGATTTCTTTTCCACCAGGGAAGAATTCGGTGGGTCCTTCCAGGTCCTTATGTACTGTGCTATTTTGAGAGAGAGGAGCTAGATATACTTTCATGATACTGCTGTTCATTATGATACCCTCCTGTACGTTAATAGTGATGTGCTATTAGCATCATCCTACACAGTCTGTGTTTATGCCAGCATGGTGAGTCAGAAAAACATCTGCCTGGGAGGAAGAAATGTGTTTTTATGTGCGAATGTGTAAACATGAAAACCTCCACACTTTCTCATCTGAACTCACGCCAGAGAGCACAGGAGACCCGTGAATGCCTGCAGCTGGGAATTGGCCCTTCTGCAGATCCCATGTGAGAAGGTTGGAAGGGTTAAGTTCTCTGTCCACATCACTGTTAATCATGAAGAAAACTGGCAGAGCGATTGCCTCCTCCAAGAGTAAAGCTACAGATGTTGTGGCACTGAGATACATATGCTGTTATTTCATTAGCATTTGTGAACTACTTTGTCATGAATCTAGGTCAGTGTCGCATTGCTTGAACTTCAGTTCAGTGCAGGGACTATTTAAGGTAATATTGATCCTTCCCTTTTTTATTACCTACTTTTAAATGGCCTTTTATTTATTTATTTATTTTTTTTTTAAATTTTTGAAATATTTTGATTTTGTCCATTCAGGATTAAGCAACTTCTGATCAGTATTCAGCTCAATGGCATTGATGAAGAGACACAATCCAGGAAAAATATTGCTTAAGCATGGAGCTCTCCTTGAACATTTTTACATTCAGGGAAGTGCAGGTACCTAAACTTCCCAGAACACACTGAGCTTCTAGTATATAACTTGAAAGGCTCAGGGGTCACAGTGATCCTCCTGCTGGTACTAGGGAGTTTTCTGGCAGCTGACATCCTGGAAAAGCAGGAATGCCAGCCATTGGAAGCAGCTTTAGCATCTTGACAGATGCATGTTACAATGGCATCTTTAGAAAGGCTTGGAAGTAAAACAGAGCTCATGTGTTTCTTAAGAAAGCTATTTTATGCCACGATTACTGGAGTTTTAAAGTCTGGTTTTGAAAGGTACCCCTATAGTACCCCATGGCAGGGGGTTGGAAGTAGGGGATCTTCAGGTCCTTTCCAACCCAAACCATTCAGTGTTTCGTTGATTCTGTGATACAGTCAGGTCTTCCAGAATTGGCTGCACACTCTTTCAAGAAAAGTCCCTCATTTCTGCCTAGAGCTTGTATTACTACAAGATGGAAGCAGAATTCCCTTTCCTCTTTAATCCCCTCCCATGTTCTCTTTTTAGGCATTTAAAAAAAAAATAATTACATTATAAAACACCAAAACACAAAGTTCATCAGAAATATGGCAGCAAGAAATCTCAGCCAGGGAAGATGCTGTACAAGCAGAGGAGTTGTAAGTATTCAGCAGCATCACAGTAGCCTTGCTCCACATTTGCAATTAATACACGTCTGTGTTTGCATTTGTTATAGGACTCTTGACAGCACCAACATAACAAGAAAAACGAACAACCTGAGTAATAAATCTCTGGAGGCATTCAGCAAGTGCCATAGGGCTCATTAATCTTGATTATTCCCCATAATAGATAACTTCACAAATCATCTATTCTCCCCAATCATGCACATAAGGATAATGTATATATAATAGCCTCCTGTACTGTAAAACCCCAAATAGAATTTCATTTTTTAAATATAAGTCTTGACAAATGCAAGACAAATATTTATAGAAAAAGGATGGGGGTGAATAACGACGAGCTGAACTGAAACAAGTGGGGTAGAGGCTGTTGTGAAAAGAAGGTGACATTTTCTGGGCTTGGGGTTTGTTCATGGGTTAATGAGGGGTTTTTTCCCTTCACTTTATGATGTCTTTTTTTGGATCAAGGAATTCATTTATTTATAGCCTGAAGTAGATGGGATTTTCTTGCTAAGAGTTTTGGCCAGAGAGATAAAGGAGTTTGCAGCTGCAGCCTTCATGCATGCTCTTTAAGGAATGTAGACAGGGGAAAATAGGAGCAGCTGAGAAATATCCTGAATTACAAATAATTAGAATTCATGCTACTGATTCCTTCTTTTTCTTTGCCTTCCTTTGAAAAGCAGCAAAGTTATCAATGAAAATCACAGTTCTATCTGATGTGGTCTTTACCTGGTTATCAGGTTTTCTCACGACTGAAATATGCCAGTACAACGTAAGAGATCTGTGAAAGACATCATATTTAGAGTAAAACTCTATGCTCCTTTCAGCAAGAATACGGAGATGCTCTAATACCCATAGTTGACTCTGGACTGCAGGCTGGGCTTCAGCTCAGAAATACCATGGTTATCTTAAACATAACAGTGCAAAGAAAAGAAAATATAGGAGACATTAACTTTAAAAGTACATATAAAATATTCTGGGTGTAATGCAGTTGGTATTGAAAAAGGATAGGGAAGGTGAGTGAGGAGTAAAATAGAAGGGTTTTTTTTTCCATAGGAGTGGATCATAACCTTTTATACCTTTGTAATTGTAGTGACCTTAACCTGATGCTTAAGTTCTGCTGATTGAACTTTCAGAAGAGTAAAGCTGTATTCGGAGTTGATCTCATACAGTGTAAAGCATGAGATTTGCTTGCCCTCATCTTTGCTCGCATCTCCATTTTGCCACCTTTGTTGTCCCTGCCTTCTTCCCTGTGTCCAAACCCTCTCAAAACCCCAGGATTTTGTTTTGTGACCTGGGGCACTGAAATAGCAGTTTTGTGCAAGTGGAAAGGATTTAAAGGAGTGAGAACTGACTTGCTTTAGGAAGGGTTTCCTCTTCCAACCCTAGCTATTCTATGATTCTTGTTCACTGTCCCTCCTCCACCCTTTCTGAGAAGTACTCAGGATTAATTTTTCTTTAAAATTTAATAGAAAAGAGAACATCCGCATCATCTATCAGAGCTGAAAGAAGAACAATCTGAGATTTGGATCCATTTCTTTCTCCAGGATCAGCTGTGCATATTACTTGAGCAATTCTGCTTCTCTGATTTTTTTACAGGTGAATGCAATACACACCTCTAAAGTATCACAGTCCCTTAATAGCCTTCATTGCATGTTGTGTCTCTGTTCCTAAAGAAATACACATTAATCATATCCGCAGGCAAAATACCTTCTGGCACAGAGGTGAAGAACGGGTGTTACCTCTAGGAAGTTTTAAAAAGGGGAGAAAAAAGAATGGAAAGCATTCGCCACCATTATAAGTTTGATCAGATGATTCGGGATCCTGTAGATTTGGCTTTTGTGGCTAGACCCATTTTTCTTCAGACCTCTGCAAAGAACTTTGTAAGACAGTGTTAAACAGTAGTGCATTTTGGCTTGAATTTTTTCTTTGATACCAGCACAGCCTGGTAGTTGGAAACACAGTTTTGGAATCAGGATAAATGAGCTGTATTCCTAGATGTCTGAGACAAATTCAAGTAACTCCCTTAATCTCTCTTGGCCTCAGTTTCTCCCTATACAAAATTACACTAATAATACTTCACCATGTTTGTAAAACATCAGTCTTCTGATGAAAGGAACTATTTTAAGTTCAAAGTGTTACTCTTAATGAAAGAACAAACTTGCTTATTCTTGAAGAAATACATTATATAAACATCAAAGAGCTGTTTGTACCAAGTGTTAGTCTGCCATTTGGTGCTTCGTTGTCTCAATTAGCAGTATTTTCTATTTCACTTCTCCATGAAAAGTAATGTGTTTGGTGATCTGGATGCCACATGGTACAATTCCATCAATGTCAATGTGTGCCATAGAACTAAGTATCACGATTGGCATTGGCCATAATTTCATATTTGGTGCAACAATTGGATGCAAAGTGATGCACAGTCCCTTGTAATCATTCACCTTCCTCTGTCCTGCCTGGTTGATACCTCCAAAGAGCCAGAAGTCAGTCCTGGGGAGTGGCTTGGGTTTTGCAGTTCCGTTCGTGATCCAGTGGGTTACTGCCTGGTTTTCATGCTTGGACCCATCTTTAGATAGTGCCACTTGAGATCTCCTAAAGTCAGAGTGTCCTCGCCTCTTGTTGGGGGAGATTATCAAAATGTAGGGATTGTTTCTTTAGAAGTTAATGCAAAAAGCCACCGAATTCGGGTATGATTGACCATCAACAAAAAGAGGTTAAGCAAGTGGAAAACAGGATATGTTCTTAAGTGGATTGACACACATGTTAATATTTGTCCTGTTTGTAGAGCATTTCTGCCTCTGGCTATTCTCAGCTCAGCCACATGAACTTGGTTACTTCTCTGGCTCATCTCTCTTTGATAAACTGTAGAGTGGCAACAGCCTGTCTGCTTGCTGCATTTACCCTACGCAGTAAGTTATGGGTTACTACCTCTTTTCAACGAAGGAGGCAGTTGGAAGAAGAGGAGGAAGATGGGTAACGAAGAGCTTCTCAGCATTGGGAAGTTAATGTGCAGTTAATGGAGGAGAACTTACAAGGCACTGGCAGCATGGCACCCCCTTTACTTGTGGACATCCCCAGGATGCTGTGATTGCGTCTGAGCAAGGAGCCTGCTTTGCTGTGGAAGTGGACTGTGCCCCTTCCCCTGTAGGCACACTCCAAGTGTGGATGGTTCTTCTGGAAGCATGGAAGAGAACAGTGTCATACAAGAAGGCCAGCACAGTAGAGTACAAGGTGGCCCTGGTGTAACTTTCCCGTTACCTGGGTTGAAAAGGAATAAACATCAGCAGGGTTTGTAGTAGCCCTGGACAGCAACTACATGTTGTTGAATAACATTTGTGTTGATTAAGCACTGGTTCTGATACTGTGGTCTGCTTCCATCTTGGAAAGGCATAAGAAAACGTTTTCTCTGTTTTGTTATGCTGATATAGTAATATAAAAGGGGATATTGCCCCTTCTGGTTTAAGCTGGGGTTGCTGGGCTTAAACTGGCAAAGAATAGAGTTAAACTAGGCCAGAATATGCATACTGGAACGTCTTTGCATCTCTTTAACTGATGATGGAAGAGAGGGGACAGCACTGTATTAAGACATGTTTAGTTCAAGTACACAAAGGGTTACAAGGAGAAGCTGGTTCCCCTCCAAGCCTTGCTAAAATGGGACTATAAATAAATGTAAATAAGTGGCCAAGGCTATGCTGGAGGGATCATTTCCATCCTGCAAGATAATGTCTAGTATTGTGAGGAGGCAGCACTTAACAGCCCTTCCAGTGGTATCTCCTTTTACCCTCAGGTGAAAGTCATCTCCGTAAGCACTTTGCCAATCAATACTCCTGTGCTTGCTCCAGTGAGATCAAGTGACCAAAGCCCTGCTCCCATTGTAAACAGAAAAATACATTGCTGGTTTATTTTGAAGTTGTTTGGAAACTTGACAAGCGAAAGCAGCTCTAAATGGCATCCAGATTCAGAGAACGTTGCTCTGAGTATCTGAAATAGAAGTTGTAGTTGTGACAGACTTGCAGTGCTCACATCTCTGGAGCTTAAAAGATGAGAAACACATGCTTAAACTCAGATGCCCAATTTAGAAATAAATTCATAGAGGCTCTCAATCTCTAGACTAGGACCTGTGTTATGGAAAAAAAAAGTTTATGTAATCTGTTTCCATTATAAATAGAGACTAATTTTCTCAAGAAGACTTAATACTGAGCAAACAAGTAAGTTTAGTACTAAAAACATTCTCAGTGCTTCATTGCCTTGGGTTTACAATATCATTTGCACGTCAAATTATATTTCATCTTATGATTTAGTAATGCCAGAAGAATAGATCTAATTCTGTGTCTCATGATACCCTTAAAGATGGAAGATTGCTTTCCATGGAGTGTAAAACTCAATTTGTAGTCATGTGTATAAAACATGACTTTATGGCAGATTAGCTTGCTGTAGATTTAGTTTTCTCTGACAGTGAACTGAAAAATATTAGCATTTCACTGAACACAGTATTAATGGCAAGACGAGAGTATTATTGTAACATAGAAAGTAGAATGTATTTTTGAAGGTAGAACCAATATGCAAAAGAAAATGTATTTAGAGATGTGCAAGGAGTTTAAAATGAGTTGGTTTAAGTTTTTTCTTTCCCTCCTCTTTTCTTTTTCCTCTCTCTGTAAGTCATTTTCAACAGGCTGAGAGGGCTGGGCTTGTTCACCATGGAGAAGAAAAGGCTCCTTAATGGGAAACTAAAGGGAAACTCCAGTGCCTAAAGGGACAGAAAAGAAAGCTGCAGAGAGGCTTTTTGCAAGGGCATGCAGGGATAGGACAAGGGGAAATGGCTTTAAACTGAAAGAGGAGAGATTTAAATCAGGAGGAAGAAACACTGGCACAGGGTGCCCAGAGAAGCTGTGGCTGCCCCATCCCTGGCAGTGTTCAAGGCCAGGTTGGACACAGGGGCTTGGAGCAAGCTGCTCCAGTGGAAGGGGTCCCTGCCCGTGGCAGGGGTTGGAGCTGGATGAGCTTTAAGGTCCCTTCCAACCAAACCAGTCTGGGATTCTGGGATTTTAAGAAGCAAAATGTATTTGCAGTTGTCAGATACAACTTCCAGGGATTCTAAATAAAACAGCAATTATATTAATGGAAGATGCCTTTGGACCATAGAGATTTCATTACATCCGTGTGCTGCGCTGAGGGTTTTAGTAGAAGAGATGGAAGAAAGGAACTGGGAAGGAAGTCAAGTAGACGCTGTAATTAAATGGTGACCAAGAGGAGGATGTTTTATAGAGTGCTTCATGCTCTTTTGTATCCTGCACTTGAATTTTTGCAGCCTATGTTATATGTATCTGCCAGAGTGATACAATATGTTTATGCAGAATCTGATTTTACTAATAGTAATGCAATTCTTTATGCCTAAGTAAAGTTAATATATGCAAGATCCAAATGAAATATGAGGGTGGAGAAAGCACTGCAACAATTTAGTTGCAGTTGTAGAAAGGTTCCTCATGCTTCCATTTTAACTGAATACTTTTTATTTATTGTGTTCATTTTAATTCCACAGAAAGTCAAATAACAATATGTGAAAACAGCATAATTATGCTTTGATATCTCTGCAAAAGTAATAACTGAATTCGATCTGCCTTTAATCTTTAAAGCTATTCACTGTATCTATCCCTTCTACCTGTAGTTATCATTTTTTCATTCAGCTCTTTGGTTAACAGGCAGTGGAGGTCTACCTGCTTTCTTGGGGGAGGCACAAGCTCTGCTTTCTTCTAGAATAGCTTTCATTGTAATTACTGTTCCTTTGTTTCTATTAAGGAAAGCATTTAAGATTGCAAATGATGTGCTAAATTGTCCCATTCTCTACAGAATATTTTCCACATATTCCTAAGGTTGAAAATTATGACAGCGTTCTTGTTCTTAATTATGCATGCTTATATCGATTCATACTTTCACTAATTTTCTTTCATTTTCAGCTACAGCTTATCCTCTGTAGGACCCAGTCCTACAAATATGCATGCAATTAGTTTTCCTCAATAGAACCGGTTTTCCTGCAGTGATTTTTTCCAGTGTCCATGGGACCTTCTTTGCAACATATAGTACATACGACAACATGTCCTTGCTGTGGGATGACGCCTGGTGAACAGTCAGAATAGGGTGTTCAGGGATGGAAGGGGAAACTGTTTGCAGTCCCTGATGTTGACTGGTTTGTAACTGGGTTGTTGCTAGCCAGCTGGGGGGAGCAGACAGGTACTTAGTGATCCAAGGGCCGGCATGGATAGCAAAGCATTCTCAGAAAGCTGAGATGCTTCTTTCTGATCAGAGTTACCACCACCACAGTGCTAGTGTTATCTGAGTTCCCCTGCAAAACCAGCTGCCATGGTGGTGGAGCCTCAAGTGAACAAGTGAGTTGCAATAAGCCGGAGGGGAAGACATTAGGGGACACGACTCCTGTTTCCTAAGTCAGCCTGCTGTGATGCTTGTTTTACAGGCTATCATGAAAGATATTTCTAATCCATAGAATCATAGAATGGTTTCAGTTAGAAAGGACCTTAAGACCATTCAGTTCCAACCCCGTGCCATGGGCAGGGACACCTCACACTAGAACAGGTTGCTCAAAGCGCTGTCCAACCTGGCCTTGAGCACTGCCAGGGATGGAGCATAGTAGCGTAGAAGATGGACTATGATGTTCTGATGGTGGTCTCCTTGGCTTTGGTGCAGTCTGGCCTTTGGCTTGCACACAGTTGAACACACACACCATGCAAACCATCACTCAGGTTTGCAATGCTCATGAGTGCATCACGGACCTGTGGTCACTCTCCAGCTCCATGACCCAATTGCAGCTGATACCATCGCAACCTTCAAAACCAGCCTGCTGACAGCATCGTTCTCTGCTGGGGTTTGTCACCTCCTTCCTTGTGCCCGGTACAGCCTCCCACTTTGCATGTCCCCAACTACTTGCAGTGACAGTAGTAAAAGTGTGGTTCCAAACAAAAAAAGGACCAAAAAAGATGGGTTTGCTGTAAAAATCCCAAGGAAATAGGGACTTAATGATGTCTTAGGCTTGATGGGACTATGGTGAAGCCAGTTGTTGGCTCTTGGAAGAAAAGTACTTACTGAAATGTTGCTGTTTATTTGAAGTTGAGCAGTCCAGGGCAAATACTGAGGGTTTCCTGTAGTTTATCTGACGTGCTAAAACTGTAACAGCCAAGCCCATTCTAGGACTGTAAGTAGGTAGGTAGTGTTAAAAAATACATCTTGCTCTTTTATGATAGCAATGATAGCAATGTCTTTATGCCTCTGTCACTGAATATGCTGCCCTGTGTTGCATACCTTATAAAAAGATGCTCAGAAAAGATGTTTTCCATTCATGGACTGTGCTCTGGTGCAGGAAAAGAATATCAGAGGTGGCTTGTCTGCCTGCCCAGAGCAAGAAAACCGCCCTTAGCCACACAGTCCTATAAATAACAGCTTGTCACTGCGTGGTGCAACTCAGATGATGTGTAGCACAACAGAAGATTTTTCTTCTCATGCAAGTATCAAATCTTTAATGTAAAAGTATGTAGAAATACATGCACTTAATGCATTTTTTTAAGGGCTTTCGATGTGCCCGTCACAAGGACCTTTTTTCCTAACAGTTCATGCCATCCTGGCATTTTTGTTAAGCGCCTACAGACCCCTCAAGGCTTTATAAAGGTGATGTGTAGCAATTGCAAGAGACATTCCGACTACTTAAAAATAGACAAATAGACACGGGCTTTAAAGAGTTAATGAATGCACATTATTTACCTAAACAGTGTTTTTATAGATCTTTGCAAATATGGCATTAATTAAGGAAAGTAAATAAAGCTGAAGAGCCGCAGAATGTTAATCCTCAGCATCAGTAATTAGCTGTGGATGAGAATTTTTAAAAGTGTTTCCAGTTTGTATCATTTTGTTTTGGAAGAAACACAAATGTGTGCGTGGAATTAGGAAGAAGACAAATGAGCCCTGAAAAAACCCTACAACAAACCCAAAATAAAAACCAACCAACAAAACTCTTAAAACTGAATGACTAGATGGATGTACCTGTGCTGTTAGAGTGAGCCTTTGCAGGTCCATGGCTGTACTGACTCTGTGATGGAAGATAGATTGTAGAGTCATGGAATGGTTTGGGTTGGAAGAGGCCTTAAAGCTCATCCAGCTCCAACCCCTGCCATGAGCAGGGACCCCTTCCACTGGAGCAGCTTGCTCCAATCCACTGTGTCCAACCTGGCCTTGAGCACTGCCAGGGATGGGGCAGCCACAGCTTCTCTGGGCACCCTTTGGCAGTGCCTCAGCACTCATACTGAAGAATTTCTTCCTAATATCTAACCTAAATCTCCCCTCTTTCAGTTTAAAGCCATTTCCCCTTGTCCTATCCCTACATGCCCTTGTAAAAGGCTTCTCTGCAGCTTTTTTTTCTGCCCATTTAGGCACTGGAGCTGCTCTAAGGT
The DNA here is from genome assembly GCF_037157495.1 of Lathamus discolor. NCBI lineage: Eukaryota > Metazoa > Chordata > Aves > Psittaciformes > Psittacidae > Lathamus > Lathamus discolor. The sequence goes on from NC_088884.1 coordinate 2,531,236, forward strand.
CTCCCCTTCAGGAGCCTTCTCTTGTCCAGGCTGCCCCAGCCCAGCTCTCTCAGCCTGGCTCCAGAGCAGCGCTGCTCCAGCCTTCATAGCATCCTCATGGCCTCTTCTGGATTCACTTTATTAAAAGGTTTCACATCCTTCTTATGTTGGGTGCCCCAGAACTGGACACAGGAGTGCAGGGGTCTCCTGAAAACAGAGTAGAAAGGGAGAATCATAAATGTATAGAATCATAGAATGGTTTGGGTTGGAAAGGAGCGTAAGATCATCTAGGTCCAACCCCCCCGCCATGGGCAGGGATGCCTCACATTAGATTGTTCCCTTCCTTGACCTGATGGTGATGTTACTGGTGATGCAGCCCAGGACAGGGTTGGCTTTCTGGTCTACAAGCACACGCTTGAGAGAATCTGAGAAACCTGAGACATCATAGAGTCATAGAATCATAGAATCATAGAATTCTATGACATCATAGAGTCATAGAATCATAGAATTCTGTGACACCATAGAGTCATAGAATCATAGAATTCTATGATGTCTCAGGTTTCTTTCAGATTCTCTCAGGCGTGCGCTTGTAGACCAGAAAGCCAACCCTGTCCTGGGCTGCATCACCAGCAACATGACCATCAGGTCAAGGGAGGGGACAGTCTAATGTGAGGCATCCCTGCCCATGACAGGGGGGTTGGACACAGATGATCTTACGCTCCTTTCCAACCCAAACCATTCTATGATTCTATACTTTTATGATTCTCCCTTTCTACTCTGTTTTCAGGAGACGCCTGCACTCCTGTGTCCAGTTCTGGGGCACCCAACATAAGAAGGATGTGACTCTCCCCTTTGCCCATGCAGGGTGTCTGCTGCGTGTCCTTTGCTCCACACCAGGAGCAGTGGGATCGATTAGCGCACCCCATTGCCGAGCATAATGCTGCATCCTTGTGTTTGTAAGTGGCCAGTGAGCCCAGGTAGCGCAGACAGCTACTCGCTCATTAATTTGACTGTGTTTCTAACAAACTAGTAAAGGCAGTTCTTTGAATCCGTCCCTCCTGCATGCCCTGATAATTGTTTTGTTTATCAGCACAATTTCGCTCGCCGCAGCGGGCAGTAGAAAGGCCGCCTGTATTGTTTGTCTTCCTAAATTGTTAAATGAAATGACTCAGAAGATTCAGGAAATTAATTTTTGTAGCCTAGATATATGGCGAGCAAAAAGCGAGCTTTGAAGCGGTGATGTCAGTGTAGCCACTCTGAGATTCATGAATCAGCCTTTGCAAGATCTTCAGAGGCTTAAAAAGTGAGGGTCTTATTTTTTCTTATAGTTGCGTCCTTTTTAGTTGCCTATTGATATCTGAACCTTAACAATTCGTGTCACTCCAAGCTTTATTCAGCTGGCATTTTGTCTGAAAATGAAAACCAAGATGCCCATATAAATAGGACTTCAGGAATCGGCTTTTAAAATAAAGCATAGCATTATTATTAGACTCATATTAAGATTGTGATAATATTCGGTGTTACCTATTCTCTTCTCCTGCCTTTTTTCTTTTTTTAGGATGATTAATTTAAGAGCTACTATTGAAATAGCCATAAACAATTTAATAAACCCAGTAAAGCTTCAGATGCTTCTTTATTATGCATTCAGACTCAGCCTCTTGGGTCCTGCTTTACACCCTTGAATGCTGCTAAGTAGTGCCATTAAAACAGCAATGCTAGGAGACCATTCTCATTTATGGTGATTGTAAAATAGTGGGGAGACACTGGTTGGATTCAGTTTGTGAGAGATATGTTTCCACAATAAATGCGAAAGAATAACCTTTAGTGTCTCTGGATACCAGAAAGTTCACTTTGACCTCTCGACATGTGTTAATGCTGTCTCTGACTTTCCTATCTGACATCCTAAGCTTGAATGTGTGTTAGCAAATGATAAAATTGAGTCTTCCTACCTAGAAGACAGAATTGTGGCTAAAGAATGAGTGTGTCTTACTGAAATATCGTTATTTTCTATAGGTTGATTTCTGATTTCTTCCATGATTTAGCAGGTTTTGTTAGTTAAGGATGTTTAACATACAAGTTAATAGTATAGATGGCTTACTTTTTAATTTCATGCCTATGAAGAAAGGCTTATTTGCAAATAACATTCCAAGGTATTTGATAAAAATCTATATTTTGTCTAAGCACTGGAAATGCCTTCAAGACATTTCATTAGTTGAAACATGTTATGCAGGATCTCACATATTTTGCCCTCATTTTTGTGATACATATTTAAAGGTAATAACTCAAGCTGTGTGACAGGTAGGTGAAATGTGAGCCTGTGGTTTTCTCCGTAGGTGGAGAAAGGTGAAGCTGTGAGACTTTGATTTCTTGGTTATTTGAATATACAGATACAGGTGTATTATTCAGAAGTGTAGTCAAGAGTCATCTTTGTGGTTGTAGAGATATGCAAGAGTTGCACAGGAAGTGTCCCTTGGCCTGAATTTGTAAGGAGTCTTCTTGGGGGACTAAGGGCAGAGATTACTGATGAAGAGCAAGCAGGCAATATAATGCACTGCTTCTGCCTGACTTGCGATTCCTTTTTGACACCTGCAGTGCTGCTTTGCATGTTTCGGGGGTTTTCTGCTTTAGTGATGGACCTGGCAAAGAGAGTTTGTAACCGGTGAGTGCAGCAGAGCCATTGCTTTTCTGGTTTTGAGTAAAAGGGTCAGGAGTTGCTGAGTTCTTCATCCATTTGGTTGAGAAAGTAGATTTTCAGAGATGGCTGCAGAAGGGTACTCATGTCATGGTAGACCCCCCCTTTCCTTATGATATTTGTTGTTCTGCACAGTGACAAGCTGATTAGGAGCAATTTTGTAGAGAGGAAATAAAGCTACCTACAGTACATGGAGAAGGGAAAAATATCAGGCTCTTGCATGAACGTCCTTATATCAGTGGTTGTGCTCCAGTAATTAAATTCTGACAAACAGATGAACAAACAATCTCCAGGGGTAATGAGGCTCAGTCAATGAACCACAAGTGTTCACAAGTACTAACAATAAGAGAAAATACAATTGAAACCCTTGCATATGTGTTACTCAAAAAGCAAGTTGAGAACTAATTAAAGGGATTTCTGTTTTCCTCTACATGCTTTGCATTTAGAAATAGATTTACAGAGTGTATTCTCCAGACTTCCAGGATTCTTAGGTATAAGCATGAGAGTAGGTTTTAAAGTTGTTTGTTTCACAGAGGGACTTTAATGAATTCAATGCCCCCCTTGACCCAAAGTTAGCACCAGCATTATGGGCTTCTTTTCAACAAACCCTGTAACCGGAGAAGTGAAATCCTTCAAATGCAATGTGCTCGCCCTTTGCTTAGGGTGCATGAAATGCAGACTCATGAGAATGCGGTTGTAGAAATTCAATACAGTTCCTTCCAACCTGCTTGGTGATAGCATATTTCACAGGCCAAAATGTAAGTATCTTTTCTGCTCTTCAGGCAAAATGATAACGTACGCCATCACCTTAACTGTGAAATACTAACTCAAATTGGTCATGTCGGTATAGAAGTGCTTTGTGTCGTGTGATATAAATATCTAGATTTCTTTAATGTCCTTTTTCTTATCACCTGTGACAGGGGCCTGTCCTCGCCTCTCTCAGAATTGATTTTTTCCCCTTTGAAGTATTGTTTCTTAGTACTTCAAAATATTTTTTTCCAGCAGAAAAAGATTGGTAAAACGACATTTCATATGACAAGAACAGATGGAAGCTGACAGTAAATAGAATATCAGCTTTCCCTTTTGCTGCTGTTGTTGGACTGAGAGAGTTAATCCCATCATTAATGACAGTCACGTTAGTTTTATCGATATTTTGTAATCTGTCTTTCCTTTCTCTCCGTGGTTCACTGCAATCTGCTCTTGGTTAGTGACCTGCCACAAGCTACTCGGTATCTGATTGCTGCATGTGCTCCTTGTGCTTTTAGGGATCAGGTGAAGTATACTGATGAACAGTGTCAACTGGTTAGATATAAATTATGTTTCCACCCTCTCCCTTAATGGACCCTGTGTTTAAACCGTATGCATCAGGGTGCTCTTTGGCTGCTCTAAGTGATGGAGATCACCAGTGGCTGATGCTTTTTACTGCTCCAAAGCAAAGGACAGAGGACCTTTTGGAGAGGTTCAGTAATGCCTCCATAGCTGTATGGAAGTTGTAGAATTATGGAATGGTTTGGGTTGGAAGGCGCCTTAAAGCTCATCCAGCTCCAACCCCTGCCATGGGCAGGGACCCCTTCCACTGGAGCAGCTTGCTCCAATCCACTGTGTCCAACCTGGCCTTGAACACTGCCAGGGATGGGGCAGCCACAGCTTCTCTGGGCACCCTGTGCCAGCGCCTCAGCACCTTCATGTTAAAGAACTTCTAAATGTCTAATCTAAATCTACCCTCTTTTGGTTTAAAGCCATTAGTCCGTGTCCTATCACTATGTGACTGTCTAAAAAAAGTCATGGTTGTTTGGAGTGAACCCATGGATAGTGTAGTTCCAGGTCCGTGGTAACCCTCTGTCACTGGCAAAGAATCTGCTTGCTGCCCATTTATGGAGTTAATGTTATATAGTTATTCAATTCATTACTGCATCTTCTTTTTATTCTTCTTTATGGCAGAGCAAGCCATAAAAAGTACCAAGGTCCTGAGCGCAGTAAGGGAAGGCCCTTATGACTCAAAAAATCAAGAGCTGAACTGAAGCTGATGTGTGAAATACTGAACGTGATTCTGATATTCTAGATTTGTATCTGGGTTTTAGTTTCACACTTGTTCTCTCTTTGCAAACAGGAAGAGTAGCTTGAAGAACTTGTACTGTGCAGCACAACCGGGGTAAAGAAGGAGTTTGGGTTTGTTGGTTTTTTAAACCTATATCGGTGCCAGAATGAAAAGGGTCTGTGAGTCTTATTGAAGATGTAGCCACGCTGTCTGTAACACTGTGGGAGCTTTTGCAGACTTCTCTGGATTGGGGTGGTGTGCTGTCTCCAGCAAAAACAAGGGGCTGAATGATACCTGCCGTTGATGTTTCCTCTACTGGCATCCAAAGATGGGCAACAGAATAGAAAAGAATGTATGAATTTCCATCTCAGATGAGAGGGGTTTTTTCTACTCTCCATATTAGGTATTTTTTCACATAGAAGGGGAAGAAAAATAGCAGGCTGATTTTTATAGCTAATCAATCCATTTACATGTTTAACTATTTATGTAGGACTCACTGATGTGATGGCTTCGTATACTGATGTGGCCACTGATAATGATGTATTTTACATCCAGAATACAGCGCTTTCCCCAAATTAGATTTAAATCTTGTGTGTCCGCTATGGGATATGAATACAGCGAAAGGACAGAGAGACTGAATTGTTAAGGCACAGAGGTGTCAGAATTGCAGGAAACACTTAAGAAACTTGTGTTCATCGATCCAGTCCTTTTAAAAGTTTATTTTACCTTGAGGCTTTCTGCAGCATGGAATGCTGCCATGAAATGGATTTTTACATACAACAGGCAATAATGGCCTAAAATCTGGCAAATTTAATTAGTGTGTTTTAATAAAAGCTTACAGTTTAGAAGAGTGAACTTGAGTAACGTGCAAACTTGGCAGTAGATATTTTTGGAATAAGCTCTAAGTGTAGTTGCATGAAGGTCATAATTCAGCCATATAGAAGTTGTTCTTCCGTTTTAATACTAGTGGCTGTTGTGGTGGTGTACACACCAGTGGCTGTTGTGGTGGTGTACACACCAGAATCTCAAGACCTTCATTAAATGTTAAGCCTCAAAAATTCCCTTGTGCAGTCCTGTAGTCATTTTTCATGTTCTTCTGTTGTGGCACAGGGAAGTGAAGTAATTTTCCTTCTACAAGAGCCAGAAATAGAACCAAGATTCCCCCAAACAGTGACCCCTCTACTGACTGTCTCTGTGTTCATCAGTTAAACATGATCACTTTTTGTCTTTGTATAGTCTAAATATTTTAGGTTTCTTCTGAACTATTTGCTGTCTAGTGATTATATTATCTAATGCATAGTATAGTTATGAGTATTTCATGGTCTGTAGAGTGCTTCTTCCCCTTTCATTTATTTTTATTTGCTTTTTACTTTGACCCTTTTTCTGTCCCTCCTCCCCTCCAAATAAGGTTCTAAGCATAAATGAGGTCCGTGTGTTCTCTACTCTTGTCCTATGTACAAGAATGCTGTGGTATCCTGGGCTGCATCAAAAGGAGCGTGACCAGCAGGTCGAAGGAGGTGATCCTGCCCCTCTACTCTGCTCTTGTGAGACCTCACCTGGAGTATTGTGTGCAGTTCTGGTGTCCTCAACATAAAAAGGACATGGAACTGCTGGAACAAGTCCAGAGGAGGCCACGAGGATGATCAGGGGACTGGAGCACCTCCCGTATGAAGACAGGCTGAGGAAGTTGGGGCTGTTCAGCCTGGAGAAGAGAAGGCTGCGTGGAGACCTCATAGCAGCCTTCCAGTACCTGAAGGGGGCCTATAGGGATGTTGGGGAGGGACTCTTCATCAGGGACTGTAGTGACAGGACAAGGGGTAACGGGTTAAAACTGAAACAGGGGAAGTTTAGATTGGATCTAAGGAGGAAATTCTTTACTGTGAGGGTGGTGAGGCACTGGAATGGGTTGCCCAGGGGGGTTGTGAGTGCTCCGTCCCTGGCGGTGTTCAAGGCCAGGTTGGATGAAGCCTTGTGTGGGATGGTTTAGTGTGAGGTGTCCCTGCCCATGGCAGGGGGGTTGGAACTGGATGATCTTGAGGTCCTTTCCAACCCAACCTATTCCATGATTCCATGAATTAATATTTTAATTTAGCAGTTAGTGCAAAACCAAGTATTTTCATAGGTTCTTCCTCCTATGAAGGAAATCCCCCAACCTTACAGCGTTTCATCTTCCCTTGGAGAAAGCAGCCCTGACATCTTGCTTTCTGAAGTCTACACCGTGATGCTAAATGTACAGGTTTTGACAGCTAGAGGAAAATTTCAACTGTAACTGAGGGGTTATTTACGTACAAACAGGCACCTCCATCCTACCCGTCTGTGCATGCAGGCGCGTGGGCACGCACTCTTTTACCCTCCCGTCCTCCCACTGCATTCCTCCCTTGAAGAGCTCTCTGTATCTGAGAAATGAAGCCTCATTACATATCAGTCAATCCCGTTATCATTAAACTCTTGTTGTAGGATGTCTAAACGAAGTAGCTCACATATAGCATGCTGTTTTCCCAGCATTAAGCAGCCCCTGTTTGTGTGGAGCCGTAGCCAAGACAGACAAACCTCCCTCCCACAGCACAAGAACAAAGCATTGTTTCCTCTTTGCCTGAAATTATTTTTCTTGAGATAGTCCTACAGGGACCAAAGCCATTCTGCCATTACCCCTTAGTGCTGTTTTATGTGGGATTTATAATGAAATTGCTTTGACAATTTGGATAAGGACGGAGCAAGGCAGTAATTGACGAAACATTTCGGGGTAGATCAATTTCCTTTGGGAGACATCAACTTTTGTATTAAAATTGTAACCCTAATGTAATACACTGAAACTTTAAATAATAATAATTAAAAAAATTAAAATACAATAGTCTTTGACTGCATTATTTAGTGTCTCTCACTGATTTTTGTTTCTAATAGTTCTTAAAGCAAGATTAAAAATGGTTCAGGATCAGTAAAACCCATATAGTTAAAGGATTCTGTCTCTGCTAATCAAATAACCAAGAAATTACCTTGTTAGTACTAGTTCCAAGATGGACATTAAAATCATGAGTAGTAGTTTTCTGTAATTTTCACTAAGCCAAGCAAATGAGCTCTGTGAGACAGCTTAATGTTATACTAACAGGGGAGAGAGTTTTATTGTGTTTCTAATAATTTCCCTCAAGTTCTTAGTTTAAAACTTATCCCCTAAGATAGTAATAGGTTTTACCACATCTATATATTTTTTAATTGTCCATCTAATGCTTTTTTATTTAAAGATCTCAGAACATTTAACTTCAGTTAGTTTATTAATGAGTAGTCTCGCAGAGCACTTAATGTACATCGGAGAATTACATTTACTACTTCTGGAATATGGTTTCATTCATTTGTAGATCCAGAGGACGTAATGAAAGTAGGTTGTCCTTCACATCTCTAATTTGCAAACGGGAAAAGTGAAATTCAGAGAGCTCGAGTGCCTCAGCCAAGACCATAAAGCAAGTCAGGGACCTGATTCATACACGCCATATACATTAAATCCTTTCCGAGTACTCGTATTTGTTTAGCAGAACAGTCAATCTCTGATTACAAACATAGGACTATTTGCATGGATGGATTTTTGTCATGCTAATTTCCAGCACTTCAGTGCTTGAAGGTAAAGCAGTCGATCAATCACTAACAAAACCTCTTCTTCTTAGAAAAATATTTACAGCTGAGCTGTGAATTCCTGGAAAGGGAAAATGAATCCTTGAAAGCACAGCTCCACAGCCCCGGAGAACTCCGTGAGAGCACTGCATCGGGTACACGTATCTGCTAATAAAAGTAGTTTTTCCATGAATGCTTTAAGAAACCTGAACTTCAGCTGTAGCTCTGACGCTTGTAAAAGAGATGTTGAGTTAAAACATGTGACATTACACCAAACAGATATGTTAAAAATTGTAGTTAAAGGTTAATATAATAAAAGTGTAGTTCATGTGAGAGTGATAGAAATATTGATCATAAAAATAAGTAGTGGCCCAGAAATTCAGCTGAAAAGGGGGGAAAAAGACTAGTTGATATATGAAGAATTTGAGTTGTGACACCAAGATCAATGGCTGTATTTTCACCCAGTGAAGCATGAGAGGCTCAGATAAGGGCAGTTAGTCAGTGAAATACTGACTGACATACCCTTTTACTGTTGGCATTTGGTCTCCAATATTGATCTCGCCTGTCACTGCCAACAAACTGTACTGAGGCTATATTTATGTGCAGATAATGTTGTGTTTGGAGTTTCATGAATGATTTCTAAAAGCCCGAGGTATATAAGGAGTTAATTCTAGCATTTGCCCTCATTTATTTGGTTTGATCTTTTACATTCCTACAAGCCATTGTAATCTTCTGCCAATCAGTCAGAGAACAGATAATCATAGAATCATAGAATAGTTAGGGTTGGAAAGGACCTCAAGATCATCTAGTTCCAACCCCCCTGCCATGGACAGGGACACCATAACATGCTATAATCTGCACAGATTCTTTGAATACAAAGATTTCCTATTCCTCTGCTGAGAAATAGCATACTGTAAACAACAATTACATAGCACAGGTATTCTTTGACTGTAGGTCACTGTTCCTGAATGTACAGAAGGTAGCAACTAAACTGGTTAAAGAATAAATCTTTATGAGGAAGGTTATTATTTCTTTTGTCAGTTTGGTGGAGCTGGAAGAGTTAAATTCAGAGCTTTTGGAAATAATAGTGATATTACAGCAAAGTGTGTTTACTGAGAGACATGCATCAAAAACTTGACGTTTTATTTTCCTTTACCTTTTTCCGCTGGCTCCAGCTGAAAATCATGTGTGGAATAAGATTCCATTCTGCTTTTGTAAAATTAACAACCAGAGCTTGAGCCAGAAGGGCTGAGAGAATTGTGTGCCAGGCATGGTAGCTTTCAGCTTTGCTTCAGCCACCTTGGCGAGACCAAGGGTCAAGCTCTTGCTCCACTGCAGTCAGGAGCTTTTGCATGTTGTGAGTTAGCTGTTAGCTGGTTCAAAGATGCAGAAGGAATTATCTAGCAAAGAGTAACTCAGTCCAAATCAGGTGGTTTTTCTGCCTTTCTCAGAGTGTCATCCATAGAGTTGTAATTTCTGATTCGCTTTTCTCATGTTTGGTCGTACCTGCAGGATCCCCTATGGTTCTCATGGCTAGCATTGTATTGTATTATGGCAAAGCTCGAACTTGAAAGGAAGTATAGACAAGGACAGAAAGTAGAGCCTAAGCAACGGATTCCCTGACTACTGTGAAGATCTGGTGTGCCATTGCTAGACTAAGGTAGATGAAGTGGCTCAGGAACAAACTTGTTTCTCAGGAACAAACTTTGTTCTCAGGAACAAACTTGCCAGCAAAGTTTTCAAGCTGACAAGCAGGTATTCTTTATTGCGGCACTGGGAGACACGGGGGATAGCTCCTCCTTACGTGTGTCTCTCTGTTGCTACACAAGCCGTCCTTACATAGTCCCTGGGCATACATACATTACATTGTTCTCCAGAAAGTTCCCCGCATGCGTACAGAATTGTGGTGGTGGTCTCTGAGGGTCGTTTACTTCTTCCAACAATCTTCATCACTTCTGGCAGCCTTTGGAGCACGCGTAGTAAACGCTCATACCAGTTTAATTGGTTCGTTAGCACCGGAGACATAATAATCCTCCTATCCTCCTACTTATCAGTTAGTTTAACTGTAGCCCATCCTGGACACCTGCCATTCCCAGATACTCCTTATCCTTGTGTCCTGTTCCTCTAGACTGTTTTTCTTAAAACTCTGTCAACTATAACAATTCATCTTGTACAAGAATGCTCAGTGTGTTCTCTAGCTGCATTCTATTTTTTTTCTACGTATCCTGCACCTCAGTAATTTTCCATTGCCACTCTTACAAAGCCACCAAACTTAACATTACTTAAAACTGATTCTAAAGGTTTATATATTCCATTTTGTAATTTTGTGTCCCCCTTGTCTCAAATTATGCAGTGACTACTTATTTCTTGGAGTAACAGTTAAATAAAGCTGAGTTTTGTCATTTAACCAAGACAGCTTATGTCAGTCTTAGCCTTTGACCTCTCATTCACATTCATTTGCTTTCTTACAGCCAAATAACTCTCCAGAATAATCCTAGCTAGCAGCAGAAACATCACAAGAATGAGTAATGAACTTACAAAGCTGGAGACATGGGAGAGGTGTCAGGAGCAAACTGGGAAATTGCATCAAGTTTTAAGAACAATGAGTGGTTATCATAAAAGTAATTTAAGAACATAACAGTCAAGACAAAGCATTTCCATGCAAATTTCTGTTGCAGAAGTAAATAACACTGAAAATCACTTAATCCAACTCTGCTGCGTCCTGTCCAGGTAATGAAGCAGCGGTTAAACCGCTGTGAGCTGCCACCAGCCAGTTTCATTTGTTTCTCCACAGCCAGTGAAAAAGAACCTGTAATCTGAAAACAGAAATGCAGGATTGTTTCTGCCTGCCTTTGCTTCAGATTTTGTTTTCTATATCCCATGAAATTTTATGCTGAATACAGAATCACAGAATGGTTGAGATTGGAAGGGACCGCTGGAGGTCATCGCATCCAGCCTCGCTGCTCAAGCAGGGTCACCTACAGCACATCGCTCAGGGTTATGTCCAGATTGCTCTTGAGTATCTCCAGGGAAGGAGACTCCACAATCTCTCCGGGCAACCTATTCCAGTGCTCAGCCACCCTCACAGTAAAGAAATCCTTCCTCATGTTCAGGTGGAACTTTCTATGGTTTCCTTTATGTTGTTACTTCTCATCCTGTCCTCTGGCACCACCAGGAATAGTCTGGCCGTGTCCTCTTGATAACCTCCTTTCAGATAGTTACATGCATTGATCAGATCCCCCTCAGCTTTCTCTTCTCTAGGCTGAACAGGCCCAGCTCCCTCTGCCTTTACTCATATGAGAGACACTTAATTATTCCTGTATCCTTTCACTGGACTTACTCATACCATCACCAGTAGTGAATTTTATGATGACGGTGTTGACATACTGGGCTGCATGCAAAGTTTATCTGGATTTTGAGTTATGACTGGATGTTTCTCTGGAGGGATGTTTGAATTTATGACAATACTTTATCATCTATAAAAGCCTACGGTTGTACTGTACATGGCGATTCTGGAGATGCTGAAAGTGCGAAAAGCACAGCAATCTTTCTGTTTTTTAAAGTAGTGAACATTTTATTTAAGCAGAGTGAGGAACCACTGTTGAGAGGCAGATCTGCAGTATTACTGGGCTTCTCAGGTTGGATTGTAGTGGTGCTTGTCTTAAAATGGATTTTCTTAGGGTTACTTAGGGTAGTGTGACCACCTTTTAGCTGAAAGATGGTGGATGAATGTGGTCATGAAATGTAATACATCATATTGTACGGAAGCAGCATTCCTAGACATTGAATGAAGCCAGCTGTTCCTTTTGCACTCTCACCTCAGGTGTAAGAAGGTTAAAACTGGAAATGATAGTGCTCTTCTCATTAAGCCTTTTACAGTTACAGATGAGTATGGGGTTAGAAGGGATGTCTTCTGGACCATCAGAAGCTGTTCTTAGCACTTTGAAATTTCACCTTTTCATGAAATGAGGGAAACATTTATGCGTATTACCGGTTGCTCCCTCAAAACAAGGCATTTTCCTGCAATAAGGGGAAATAAAAAATGTGACCTTTTCAAACTTTTTGTTTCAGTCAGTTTTGATTTTGAAGTCATGAAATTACTTAGCTATGGGTGAGTAAGAACACTCATGGCATGCACCTGCTGATGACACCCAATAGACACGTAGTGATTTCAGTACTGACCTAACGCTGCTCTGATGTGAGCCCAAGTCAGTCAGGATCTGCAGGTTGTCTGCTTAAAGCAAGCATTCCCAAAACTTGGAATTTGATGTACAAACCCCATGTTTTAGTAGATATTCTTTATTATTATTTATTTTTTCTAGTGGCATAAGCAAACAAGAGGGAATGGAAACCAAAAGCGGATATAAACCAAGTTCCACTTCTCACCATGAGTCATGTGGGCTGAGTCCTCTCAGTCAGCAGAGCAGCTTTTTGGGTTGCTGGAGAGTTTGCAGAATCTCTTTGGTTCTCAGTGCAGCTGTGCTTCCATCATGGTTGGAGCCTGCTTGTCCCTCCTGTCCATTACTGTGACCATCATGCTGTCGCCACCATGGCTATAAGCATGTCTTCCAGACCTGCTCTTTTTCATGCAGGAAGCTCTGTCTCCCTGTTTACAGGAGCACAGGATCAGCCTGAGTGCAGAGATGTAGCTTGTTGTAGTCAATAACCACTCTGATGTGATGGAAGTTGACCTGAGCATGTCGGGGGCTCCTGCTCCAGCCACAGTGTCACCCTTGGGTGAACTAAAGCTGGTGATCACCCTTTTACTTGACTCTTTTTCTTTCTTCAGTTTGTTTTGGAGGGGTTGCAGCAGTCTGTGAAGCCTATAAATCATTGGGAACCCCTTTACCACAGGTGAAAAGTTTTCTAGGAAGCACTTTCTGTTTTCAGAGGCAGAAAAGGGAAACAGAGGGTTATTTATGGGGCTTTGGTGTATTTGTGGTTTTTGCAGGTAAGGGCCCTTCGGAAATGTTCTCTTTGACACTGTTCAAGGATCTGATGCAGCAGGTATGCCTGTGGACTTTGTTTCATTCTCCTTCCATCCATCTTTGTCATGATTTATGGAAAGAACAAAGGTGGTTAAGGGTGAGTGAAACCAGGCATCCCAAAAGAAAACAAGGCACAGCACACTTCAGTAGCAGTTTAGGATGATATGATCAAACAAGCCTATACACTATGACTGACATTAACATGATGACAGTTTAAGAGCATTAATGATCTGTATCAGCATCTTCATCAGCCTGTGGAAAAAAGGCGAAAGCAAATATTAACATAGCTTGTTACAGGCTGACTTCCCATTTTCACTTTATTTTGACATTCTATGTATTCTGCCCACTGTGCTCACTTTATCACCATCACCTTACCAGCTCTACTTAAACTTCAGTTCTTCATTAAATATTGCACTAAAAAAAAGCAATAATCAGTATTTGGAGGCATTTAGGGTTGTTTGCAGTATCTAAGTTAGATCAAGATAGTGCTGTAACCAGTCTAATGACATTTTATTTTCTTTCTTTTATATATATGTATATTTATATCCCTCCGATATGTTTTGATGACTGTTATTTTAGAGGATGATTGTATTGTCATAATTGAGAACCTGGTTCCCTGGAGGGAAGGGATGCCATCCAGAGGGACCTTGACACGCTTGTGAGGTGGGCTGATGCCAACCTTATGAAGTTCAACCATGACAAGTGCAAAGTCCTACACCTGGGTCGGAGCAATCCCAGGCACAGCTACAGGCTGGGCAAAGAAGAGATTCAGAGCGGCCCTGCAGAGAAGGACTTGGGGGTGCTGGTCGATGAGAAAATGTACATGAGCCGGCTTCAGTGTGCGCTTGCAGCCCAGAAAGCAACCATATCCTGGGCTGCATCAAAAGGAGTGTGACCAGCAGGTCGAAGGAGGTGATCCTGCCCCTCTACTCTGCTCTTGTGAGACCTCACCTGGAGCATTGTGTGCAGTTCTGGTGTCCTCAACATAAAAAGGACATGGAACTGTTGGAACAAGTCTAGAGGAGGCCACGAGGATGATCAGGGGACTGGAGCACCTCCCGTATGAAGACAGGCTGAGGAAGTTGGGGCTGTTCAGCCTGGAGAAGAGAAGGCTGCGTGGAGACCTCAGAGCAGCCTTCCAGTACCTGAAGAGGGCCTATAGGAATGCTGGGGATGGACTGTTCATCAGGGACTGTAGTGACAGGACAAGGGGTAACGGGTTAAAACTGAAACAGGGGAAGTTTAGATTGGATCTAAGGAGGAAATTCTTTCCTGTTAGGGTGGTGAGGCACTGGAATGGGTTGCCCAGGGAGGTTGTGAGTGCTCCGTCCCTGGCGCTGTTCAAGGCCAGGTTGGATGAAGCCTTGTGTGGGATGGTTTATTGTGAGGTGTCCCTGCCCATGGCAGGGTGTTTGGAAGGGGATGATCTTGAGGTCCTTTCCAACCCTAACTGTTCTATGATTCTATGATTCAATGTTTCTAAATATATATGTATACACACATATGTAATATAGATGTGTTTGTATATATGCATATATATAAACATGTATGTATATAAACACAGAAATACAGAGTACTCCATGTCTCCCCTTCTAAGTGGGATCTGTGGATATATCCTTGTGTTCAGAACCCGTAATTTCTATTCTCCTAGGCACTGTAAAATTCATTAAGGTAGTTAGAATTTGCTGCCATTGAAAGATATAGAAGCATGCCTGTTTCATTCTGGGGCTCTTGTCTGTGTTGCTTTCTGAGTAGCATTGCCTTGTATTAGAAGTGTCATGATTTCAAAAGACTCCAATAAAGCTGGTCGTATTCTGTGTGTGTATTAGAGTGCAGCAAAAAGCCTTTGTTCATTTTGACTGCAATGGAGCTGACTTAATGCCCTGTTCTGCAGCTGTTCTTTTAACTACCACTCACTCCTGTAGTTTTCCTTGTGCAGACCAGTTTTGTCCATCCCGTGGGTTCATTCGCTAGTGTTTATAGTAACATCTTCTGAGGTTGTGCTAGCCTGTCTAATGAAACAACTGGATATTTGCTAGTGTAGAATCCTGCGGCATATTTTCTGCACATCAGTTTAAGAGAAGGGCAGCAGCTTTATGTTATGGTTTGATAGGTTGGAGTATCTGTGCAAATCAGCCTCAGGGTGTGTGGAGTGCAGAAGCATTCATGAGTTTGCTCTCTGCACCTTGAGCTCTTTTATTACAACTACAGATTATCAAATAATTTCTTGAAGGGTTTAGGGAATGAGGCTCAGAGGGCTTGATGGTTTGCATTTAGGCAGCTAAATAAGCAACCTAGTATTGCAGATCATTCGGCATCCGGCAGACTCAGTTGATCTTGTTGGGATCGTTTGTGGTGACCACTCCTGGTAACCTGGTTGCATCTTTCATGTAGCTAATTGAAGCTGATCATGTTGGATGTAGCTTGGGCTGGATGTGTTTATCACTACTGGAAACCCATCCCAGGATCTCTTGTTTTCCAGTGCAGCTTGTTGGTACACATGTCAATGCTTCTGGGTGGCTTCTAGGATTTGCACATCATCTTGTTCACCATCAGTCTGCTCAGCAGGTAGTCCTTGCTCAGTAGCTGATAGCAGAGGCTAAAGATGAAATTATGGTTAGACTTTCTCCTCCTCCATCTCTATACACTAGTCAATGCTAAGTATAAGCAGCTGGCAAGGAGTCTATCATTTGTCCTGGGTTTGAAACCTGTAAATAACCAGATCATTAAAGGTGTCAATTACAATAAGCCTTTGTCCCAGAAGCTATTTATGGAGCAGGCTTTGGCTCTGCACAGTTTCCTTGGATTGCCAGAAGCAGTTAATCTACATGCGGCAGTGAGGCTGGTGGAGCTGGTAGAGATTACCTCTTCTCCTTTCCTTTCAATCCGGAGAAATCTTGTAACCCATGGGGCTATTATAAGTTCATCTGGGTGTAAAGCAGAGCAAAACTTGGTATCTTGTGTTTATCACCAAATAGAAAAGAAAACAGAAAGATACAGCAACTGGCAATTTTTTTATGGATGTGTTTTAGATAGGGAGGTAAAAATCCTCCTGAGTTTTGAGTGCTCTTCAAGGGAAAAGGAGGAAATGCACTTTTTATTTTCAAGATTTCATTGGGTTCCTGCTTACTGACTGGGGAACAGAGAATGCCTCAGTCCAAAGCCAAGTAAATGCACTTCAGATGAGTCATAATGAAAAGGTATAGGGACAGAGTGTTCAGTGGTTATGGGGCTATTTAGAAACGCAGCAGACCCAGATTAATTTCCCTCCTCTCCCGCAGACCTGCATTACTGCCTTTGCCAGGTTGTTCAGTCTGTGGACTTGCACAATTTCATGTTCCTTAGATGGTCTCAGACCTCATCTTCTCTTACAGTGGGCAGTTCTCATTCTCCCAGTCCCTGCCTTTGCTTTCTGCATTAACGTAAATGAATCCTGATCATGAGCCCACTCTAATGGAGGCCATTTAGCATGGATGTGTGCAAATGTTTCAGGGTTGTAAGCACCAGAGCAGGAATAGCAACATAGAAGAAATATAGGGCAAATATCTTTAAGAGTAGCACTGCAGTGTTTTAGGGATGGTGTTTCAGTTCAGGAATGCCCCAAATAAGATGGAATCCTTCATTTTGAACTAGGATTATGGATCAGGTGCTGCTATTATTTCCCTAGCTTTCTTCTGGAATTCTAATGTCAACTGTAAGCAACGTTATTTGATTTCAGATCAGCAAGGGTCTTTTTCCATTAGCCAAAGCCAGTTAAATCATGAAGATCTTCTCTTTTAAGAACACAGAAACAACTCAAATCAATTCCTACCAAAGAGATGCTTTGCTAGTGGAAGTAGGGGCAACTCTGCCCCTTCCATTGTTCCAGTGATTCGTTTGACCACGACAGACCGAGTTGACTGAAGTCAGCCTCTGTGTGTGTGCTCATGCACCCATGCATGTGTGTAGCACAGCTGATGCTCGCTGAAAGCTTCTGTGCAGTGAACCATGACATTAATAGTGAAATCAAGGTTCACTAGCTGACAGACATCAATTTGCCAGAGGCCATGCCTCTTCTGCAGCCTCCCTTGGCACATTTGTGCACTCACACAGACACGGCCGTATATAATCTCGTCTGCTTTTCCCTGGCAAATCCTATGGATACTTGGAATCTCTGTTCTCAAGAAATCCGTGTGCCAGCCTCTCATTCATAATGTCTTGTGCTCATTCCTGCAGGCTGGGAGAAAAAAAAAGTTCGAAGAATTACGGATGATTCAATTAAACTGATATTGTGCACAACAAAACTGAGAGCAAATGCAATTTGGGTCTTGTTCATGTGACTCAATTATTTCTTACCTCCCCACTCCACCCCCTTTTTTAGAATTTAAAAACAATTATGATATAATTGCCAATCTGGAGATCCCCAGATACGCAGTAAATACCCTTTGTCTCGCTGGATGCTCTTTTCCTCAATTCAGAAATGGGACCTCATTAAAAAGGTACACACACAGAAAAAAAAAATCACATAAAGTCATCAAATGACCTTCAGGAAATAAAATTCTGCAATGCTGTATAC
Organism: Lathamus discolor; assembly: GCF_037157495.1. Lineage (NCBI taxonomy): Eukaryota > Metazoa > Chordata > Aves > Psittaciformes > Psittacidae > Lathamus > Lathamus discolor. The sequence continues at coordinate 2,549,091 of NC_088884.1, forward strand.
CCAGAAAAGATACCCGTGTATTAAGGGAGCGAATCAGCTAGTCATTGAAGATAATTAGCTGTGTGCATTTGTAAGATGCACACGCTTTCAACACTCGAGGCAAATCCCTAGAAGTCAACTGAGACCTTCACTGATAGAGGCTTGGAGGTGCATTTGAAGACCAAACACGCCTTTTTTTGCTTGTATTAGTAACAGGTTTCAAAATGTACTAACAGCTTTTTAATGTGTAATCAGCTTGACTTAATGGGGATGAAAAAAATCGCGATCATTAAGAAGCCCATACTGAGTGTATGTATTCACGCGGTGGGAAAGTGCCTTGCAGTATACAGTAGTTTGGAGTAAGTAGGATCCATTACCCATATCTGCTGAAGGGCTGTCAGATACGAAGTAAATTTAGAGACCTGCTTGTCCCTCTGGCTATTCATCACCGCTGAGTGGCTCTTGCGGCAGCCGGTGGTATTTTTAGAGAGGAGAATGATACGGAATTTCTCCATGTGCCGTACATTAGCTGATCCCATTACTCAGAGCTGCTCAGAAAGTCACAGCTGACAATGCAGGTTGGTGGCAAAGAAGAGCAATTGGCTTAGAAGGGAAAACACAGAGGAGATGTGTGAGGAGGGTACGTTTGTGGGGACACTGCCATGCTGGGACTCTTGTCAACTGCCCTCTCCTGTTACTCAGAGTCAGCAGCAAAATGCAAAGATAACTTTGAAATGGGCATTTTCTTTCAGGACTCAGTGCAATATTGCTCAGGCCTCTTTTCACATAACACGTGCAATAGTTTGAATAATAACAACTCCTTTTTAGCTCCATAAAGCCTCCAGCGGTCGAAAATCGGTTTGTCCTGAGCTTCAGGATATTTTCAAAATAATGTGGGCAACTGACTATGAATAAGCTATTTTGCAAACAACCAAAGTCATCTGCATTATTATTTATCATTATTTCATCAAAGAAAATCCATTTAGTTTAATGTTCATTTGAATTGCTTCTCTTTAAGACCTCCAAATCCTAATAATGCGTCGAACGCACTCTTGAATGTCAAAATAGTAAATTGTATGTTATTTTCTTTGACAGTAAGTGGATGAGTCCTTGCCAGAATTGTTCCTTTTTACACCCCATGTGAAGTCATTGCTTTTTCCCCATCAAGTGATACTCAGCTTTCTAAAGCCCAACAGCAAGAACACCACTGACCTTCTCAGAACGAATTCAGTCGGTGCTGGATGGGGCTGGGTGAGCAGGGAGTAGCGGGCAGTGGGTAGTTGTCTTCTGCCTGTCCTGCTGCAGCCCCAGCTCCACACTATGGGGGACTGAGGGTGGGCATGTGTGCTCGACATTTGAAACCCATACAATTCTTTAAAGAAGGTACTTTTATTTCTTTAATAGCTTTAGTACTGACCCCCAAGCACTGCGATACTGAACTTCCAAAGCTTTGGGCTTACAATGAATAGCATTCATCTTCGCTTCTGGTTCTGATCTTGTAAAAGCTAACTCATGCATGCACAACATGATAGACCATGTTACGCCTCAGAGCCTTTTTCAGAGCTATCATCTAATACATTTTTTATAAGGCAGAGTGCATTCATAGAATTCTGCCTCAAAAGGCATTCTTGCTTTAATGCCTGTGCCGAAATGTCTAGTCTGGGTGCTGGTGCTTTGTGAAACAAAAGGGTGATTAAAATGTGGACTTTTTTTATAGTAGTCTTTAAATTTCAGGGGTTTTCTATTAAAGGTATGGTTTTAAAGGTGGAAGGATGTCTAAAGAAAAGCTGCTTTCTGCTAGTCCTAAATGAAAAGGGTCAGAATTCTGTCTGCCAACGCGGCGTATGCTCTTCGTGGAAGTGGCTGTTTGTGTGTATTTTACAACATATATACACACGTTTATATGTGCATCAGCAGAGAAGCTGATCTTGAAACAAGTTAGATTAAGAAATGTACTAGGAGTGGCTTTTCTGCTGTCAGACCTGAGATTTAGCTCCGGTTAGATGCTAACAACAGAAGTGAAAAGCAGAAATGATTCACAGATGTAATTTGTAGCATGCATCGAAGTACCAAAAAAGCCATAAAAATCTAAATTCAGAAAGGAATGTTGCAAAATATATATTCACCCCCGTTGGACCCTTTAGTAGATGGACAGTTCATGCTCTCACTGAGTAATTTACTAAAGGAAGTTAGTAATCAAATGTGAAAAACAGTGCTCTTCAAGTTTTCTAGTGCTCTGCAGGCAGGAGTCCATTCATCTGGCTTGCTTTGACACATCTTGAAGATTATTTCCCTATTGATCAGAAGTTTGATTTAGCAATTACAGTTATTCTTGGGTTTGTCTGTAAGTGGAAAGCTTGTCTTTAAAATGGGGAAGAAATTTGCAGTGGCAGAAGAAAAGAGATTTTACATTATAATGCCTCCTCGCAGTCCCGAGTTTAAGACTCTGTTGAAGTATTGTAGAAAATATTCTTTGGGGTTTTTTTAAGATCCTTCTGAAAGGCTTCAAATGAAAGTTGTGTGAACTTTTGCTGGGCGTGAGTGACTCACTGTAAAAGTGGAGCTTGCTCTGTTATTGTACTTTGGAAATCTGTAAAGATGGAGAGAGTGTGTCAGAATCCGCGCCTTTGATTCACTTCTGTATAGAGACAGAGTGCCTTTTGCTTTGTCTCTAAGGAAGAATAATTTGTCCTGATGCTGTTTTCCTCAACTGAGTTTGAAAAAATAGGTTTTATGTACTTGTGAGTCAAAGACAAGATAGCTGAATGGTGTCTCTTGTGTGTGAGGGTGGATTATTTGGTGTAAAAATTGTCCAGATTTTTTTAAACTGTTTCTAATGGTCTAGAGCCTTGGTACAGGTTGCCACACTTTGCTTCGGTTTGGCATCTTCTGCCCTTGGTCTCATCATACGGCCATTTAGCCACCATGCTTGTAGGTTTATTTTGATTAGAAGCAGTCTAACCTTTTGTGCACATTTGTCTTTTTGTGGGACTTGAGTATCATTTGCTTTGCAGAAAAGGCTCTTATGAGAGTCTGGCTAGACGTGCAATGACATCCTGGGGTGTTCTATCAGAAGGGTAGGCAACAGGCCAGGAAAGGTGGTCATTTCTCTATTTGGTACCCATGAGTCCACATCTAGACACTGTGTCCTGTTTTGGGCTCCCCAGTGCAAGACATTGGCATCCTGGGAGGAGTTTGGTGGAGAGACACCAAGACGATCAGGGAGCTGGAACATACGATGTTCAAGGAGGGGCTCAAAGATCTGAAAGAGCTGTTCTCAGCTACTCATTGACAAGTTGCAAAGACAGCAAGCAAGACTTTTTACAGAGGTGAACAGAGGACATAGATGACACACACACATTGTTAGAATGGAAAGGCAAATGTTGATTATGAATGTTGATAAATGTTGATAAAGAAAAGCTTTTCGCCATGATGGTGGTCAAGCACTATAATAAGCACCCAGAAGGGCTGTCTTTGGAGATACTGAAGTATCAGCATAGCCCTGAGCAGCCTGGTGTAGTTGGCTGTGCTCTGGGGGTGGCTCGACCAGGTGACCTCAAGATATCCCTTCCAAACAAAATTGCTCTGTGAATCTGTGCTGACACAGGCTCTCTCTGTTTAACAGTGTAGTCATGAAATTTGAATGCGGACAAAAGGGAAGAGGTCATTTCCTTCTGCTTTAGAACCTGTTTGTGTAAAGTTAAACCCAAAAAAAGAAGAAAGCCCCGTGTTTATCAGTTCTGAGTTTTGCACAACCTGTGACCACAGGTGGACAAGTGAGAACGTTTTATGTTACATTCTGAAGAAGCAGTAACTGCATGGCTATGTTTTTGCTATGACTGTAGTAGTAATTCATGGTTCTTGCAGCAAATAAGTATTTTATTCTCCTCTGTTGCACTCTTATTTTGTTTGATATGGAAAAGGAAGAACTGCTTGGGTCCTGTAAGGATTGGGATGAGACAGTGGTGAAGTATGGCTTCAGAATCAACTAAATGCCCACCTTTCTTTATGTTTTTTTTAAGACTGTCAGTACATCTAGGAGCAGATTTAACATATCTAATCTTTTAAAGCTGTAATTAGCTTTAATTTCTATTGCAGAAGTATTCAAAGAGCTGAGTCAAGGTCAGTTGCTAGGTGAACAAACATAAGAGAGGCAGACTGTGCTTCACCCTCTTCAACAAAAACAGTTAATTTAAATGTTAAGTTGCCTGTGCAACTCACGACAAGATCCACCCCACTTAACTGTAGCTCTCTTTAAGTGTTCACTCACTGTGGGCCTTTAACAGCCAGTGGAAGATGAACAGGTCCTGCAGAAGACTGCCTCAAATGTTTAGATGCTGGTATGATAAGGTATGATAAGATGCTAGTATGATTTAAGGGTGGTGAGGCACTGGAATGGGTTGCCCAGGGAGGTTGTGAGTGCTCCATCCCTGGCAGTGTTCAAGGCCGGGTTGGATGAAGCCTTGGGTGAGATGGTTTAGTGTGAGGCGTCCCTGCCCATGGCAGGGGATTGGAACTGGATGATCTTAAGGTCCTTTCCAACCCTAACTGTTCTATGATTCTATAACACATCTGAGATTTATCCCAACAAAAGGACTTATTAAAGACCAAATTTCTAGTACTGTACCAAGGCCTGGAGTAAGACCCAGGTCTCTTGAGTGCTGGTCCAGTGCCTCTGTGATTTTTATACTCTTATCTACCATGATCCTGGAGATACCCCTGTACATGAAACATTACGTGCTGTTTCAACAGGGCATGTTATTTAGTCTGTATTCTCCAGAAAAGTGTGTTTTGGACACCTGTATCACTTCTGAAGCAGACAGCCTGCCTTTCCAGATATTTTCAAAAGCAGCTTACAGCAGCCTTGCTCAACATTTCTGCAATAATGATGACAACCACTGGAATAATATAAACCACTTACTAATCAGTTTGCAAAGGGAGGACATCTGCTTTACACAATACAGAAGCAAATTAAGGAGGCTTTCACTGTAGTCTGAAATTGTGTGTTAGAGTTTAAAAAGAGAGAGAAAGAAACTAATGGTAAATAAATTGGGCCATAGTGCTAGTTTTCATCCAGCTGTACGCGGCTCTAAACCAGCTATCTCAGAAAGGTACCTGTTATTTATTAATTCAAGATGACTCCAAAAAGCAATTGCTCCATAAATTTCTTTCCAGCAACTTTCTAATCTCAGTAAGTTGTTGACAGAAGTTGTGCTGGGAGAGTATGTCCTCAGTCAGTGTCTTCACTATAATAACTCCAAAAGATGCTTACTGTAGACACCTGGCTTTTTAAAGCATGTGGTTTTGTATGCAGGTTTATCATGTGTTAGGTGCTGCCTTTGCAATACTCAGTCGTACCCTGCATCGCAGAAGAGAGAGAGCGAGTCTGGAATTCAGGGCATCCCAGATTTGATGGGCTTGGGTTGTATCACTTTATCAAGGTTCTTATTTGTACCTGCTTTTCCATCATCTTCCGGGTAGCAGCTCCACAGCCAGTTTGCACTGCCTCTAAGAAGCTCCATACATCATCTCCTGGGCTAAAATGTTTAATATTTTTCATGCATGAAAGGCTGTCAGCTTGTGTTCTGAGAGGTAATATCTGGGCATGGGGGAGACAAACTCAGCTACCTTTGGGGATTAAGTGTCAAGAGCCAGGAGTAAGTCAACTGGGCAAAATTCAGATAGAGATTTGATTTAGGATAGGCATTGGGCTTCAGCTTGGAAGCAGATCTCTCTATTTAATTTCCTTTCTTGGATACATATTTCAATAGACAGCTATGTCTAGCAAGGTTTAGAATGAATCTGGACAGAAATCCTAAGATTAATTTTTATTACTGTCTGGTCCACGACACGGATGCCAGTTTAACTTTTTCCTTATTTGCTCTGAAGACTAGAAGGGTTTGGGATCTTAAGTTATGTTTCCAGCAGTTAGTGACATCAGTGCTGTTTGGTTAAACCTGCTTATTTAGGATTGGGAGAATATAAGTCTGAACTACATCTGATTGCATGGAGGACCCAATCATGGAATATGCACGCTACTGTGCTTTGAATGTTTTAGGTGGCACAACATACAACCAAAATCTGATGGTCCAGAGAAAATTAGTCCTTTTGGGAAATGCAGATGTTAAAGATCTGAAAGCATGCAGCCCTTAACTAGGAGAGAAATACACTTTAAGTGCATCAATATTTCCTTTTTTTGGAGCAGGGAATGTTTTCATTGGCAGAATTTCTGTAGAAATTGCTAGTTTTGCTGATGTTAAGAGTAACACTTCCCCGCTTAAAAGGGAAGGCCTGAATCCAGTTGTGGAATGTATGTACATAACTCCTTTTCCTTTTTCTTGGTTATGCAATTCCCACACTCCTCTCAAAGTTGGAAAGTTTAAGAAATAAAGCAAAACATAATGCCATTACAAAAGGTGTTTAAAGGTCCTCAGGATTTGTTTTTCATTTAAGTCCAAAGTAGTGTTGTGCAGGTTTTCTTTCGTCTATTTTTAAAGGTGATGCAATATGTAGTACTTGGTGTTAAACTTCTTCCCCTTCTAAATGAAGTGCTATGGATACTGATCATATTTCAACTGAAATGTATAATGTAATAGAAGTAATAATGAAGGCAGACTCTACTACAGTCCTTTTTCTAAACGAAAAATGTGAGAAAGTACAGATTTTGGGGAACTACTTGGTATTTCTTCCAGCAGATCCTCTTGTCTAGGATGACAGTGGTCCTGTAAGAGTGTCCTCTGATGCCCATGGATTTCATGACTGCTGTTGGTGCCTGATAATAAGCTTGTGCGTGACCAGACTCTTAGTACTGGTGCACTGAAGCAAAAATGGGGGGTTTCCTCTCTCATTAATCACCTAATTCCACACCCCTGCATGGGCAGGGACACCTTCCACTAGGGCAGCTTGCTCCAAGCCCCTGTGTCCAACCTGGCCTTGAGCACTGCCAGGGATGGGGCAGCCACAGCTTCTCTGGGCACCCTGTGCCAGCGCCTCAGCACCCTCCCTCTAAAGAATTTCATGTATCTCATATAAATCTCACTAGAGTGCTCAGTTATCTCATGATTATCTTAGCATTCACTGAGAAGCGTGGATTCATTGAATCTATTGAGACTTGTTACTAGCATGAAATACCACTGGTCTGCATGATGCTGGCTACAAAAGCCTTAGGTCCTGCTTCATAATTTAGCCTAATGATTCTTTCTGTTTCATTTTGTGGAGCCCTCTATTTCTGCCTGCAAGCAGAGATAGTGCAACTCTGCTAAAGCACCCCTAAGAATGACCATATAGCACCCCCATTTTGTGAGCTCTTAAGTGCACATTACAAGGTCGACAATTACTTTTGGACTAGAGGTTAAGAGGGAGCCCCTGGAATATTATTTTTGCAGTAACTCAGGATTGAACTCCCTGTGGTTGGGATTTACTAAGATATTCTAAGGACGGCAGCAATTTGTGCCTTCTGCGCAATGTTTCTCAAACCTCCAAATGTCTTTCCCTCAGCAATTTAAAGGTTGCTGTTGGCTGTGACTGCAGGGGAAAAGACATTACTGCTTCTGTGAAGAAGTTAGTTGTAAACATTAAAAAAGCTTCAGTAATTTCTCTAAGGGGAGGCACCAAGCCGCATAAAAACACTGACTGAACTTATGCATGGCTTTTCTGAGCCATGTTGATTATAAATAAAATCAAGATACCCAGATTGCATGTCATAATGGAAGAGAGGTGACCTGAAAAATTTATAACGGTGTGAGATAATTAAGAATGATAATTTTCAGTTAATATTTGAATTATAAGGCTCCATTAGAAACCATTTAATGCAAAATGCAAATGAATGCATCTGGAAAGGGGATGTTACATTTGTGGGTTTAATATAATTGAGTGCAATATGTATATGAAGGTGTTGTTAGTAGGTAAATAAAAATTTAAGGCTGAGTTTGATTCCTCTGCTGAAAAACCTGAAAATGTCTTAATCAGGTAGTGAAAACAGGCCTTGAAACAAATAGGACTTACAGGAACATTGGGGTACTCTTTGGAGGCATATGAGCACCCAATATCTTCTGTAGTCAGGGGTATATAAGACAATTAGAAGAGCCCCCCAAATTGCCTTTCTGCTGTTGATGTTTGCTGTAGAAAACTGCAGAAAACTGTAGGAAGTCTCAATTCATTCCACATCTGATACCCACAACACCCTCAGAGCAGTAAGCTTGCTCCCTCATCAGGTTTTGATGGGAAAGGTGCCTTACAAGCCGTCAGTATCCATGGAAGAGGGTAAGAGACACAACCACTTCTCATGTAGCCATCGAGAGGCCAACAGTGGCCCCTTGCGTTGACTTTTCTGTGGGTGGGTGCGCCCTGTGTCTTGTCTGCAAAGAGAACAAACTGAGGGGCAGAAAGGGCACCAACTGTAGAGGTGCTGAGCTGGGAGAACCCAAACCCACAGCCCCGCAGCTGCTGAAATCAAAAGGAGCAGTGAGGTCAGGGGCATCTGGTAGAGCAACAGGTGATGGGAAACGCGTTAGTTAACTTGGTAAGAGCTGTTTAAAGACAGAAATGGCAGTGTATCTCCTGCCAGGTGAAGCTGCAAGATAAATACTGCCTTGTGATAGGTAAGTGAAGGCGTCTGCTGGTAGATCTGGTGACAGTTCTTCAAATGTGAATGTGGGAATACCTTGAAATGCTGATTATCCCCCCCTCCCTGGGAAAACACTGCAGATAGTGGTTTCTAGCCCAGAGCCACTGAGCAGAAGTAAGCAGTTTCAAGTGGTTGTCATTGTATGTTAAAAGGCACAGTCTGTATCTGGTGGATAAGTAGAGATTCTGAAGTTGGAGATCGTTGAACTACCTGAGGGAAGTAGACAGGAATGGGTGCTTTGGTCTTTAATTTGTATTCGATTTTAATGTCATTTAATTGATTCTTGAAGTATTTTTGGAGCTTCCAAATAATTCGTAGTGGTCTTTCAGAGCTTTAGATGTATTGCATCATCTTTTCAGTTAAAGATTCATTATTTAATTAACGTGGCTCAGTCAAGCCCTGATAAATATGGGCACCATCAGAGCTATTTTTGTTTCCTAATTCATTTCTCCACTGAGGACTGAGGAAACACTGCCTTGAACCGTGTCTCTAACGGTGAACTCATTTCCTGCTGAATAAAGGCACTGAAGAATAGCATTATTTGAATGTATTCCACTTAGCATTCCACTACATAATATGGAGTTTAATAACATCATTATATTTCCTCTTTCTACTTTACTAAGCCACACACCATACAGTAGAAAGCAAAACACTGAACACAAAGAGTAGCTAATATGTAAAAAGAACATTGAAAAAAATAAGAATGTTTTTAGCTTGAGTTTGGCTGTACTGTTGTCGTATGCCCAAAGCAACCTTTGTTTCTAAGTAATTTGCATGCTGTTCGGCTATTAGCATGGCTGCCATTGAAAGCTCTCTTCTTTTTCTTCTCTCTCCTTCCCACCGTGTATTCCATTTTTATACCTGTCATGAAGTGGTTGGGGTTGAAAGTCAGCACAGAGTGCATCATTTGTACATTGTGTCTCCTTCCCTCATGTGCCTCTGCTGCCAGGGAAATTGAACTTTATCCATTAAAAATCCATTTATTGTGTCTTGACTTCACTGAACTAAAGAACAGGACATTTCATCAAGCAGTACAGTTTAAAATCAAATTAAATTGTACCAATGCCCAGAAAATGTGACAGGATAAAGACCTTAGTAATTTAAAAAAATCTTTTTAAAGACCTCTCTGATTGCACTTATTGATACTTCCACATATCCATCCTTTAAGGCCAGAATTGGTCAGTGATGCAAGGACTCGGCATGGGACGCTTCAAAAGACCTTTTTGGTGTATTTTTTTGCTTCTGTCCATTAAACAGGTGGTGAGCACTTCTTCCAAATTCATCCTTCCTCAGGATTGGTATCTGCAAGCTGAGTCTGGGTGTAAGTGGTCCCCAGTAGTGATGTCCTTCCCTGTCCTTCCAGGTGAACCTTTCAGTTGGACATCACTGTTCCTGCATGCTGGTAGTACAGGGCTGCCATCAGCAATGATGACTTGCCTTGAAGTGTATAGGATGTGCTTAAGTAGAATGCTCCATCCTTGGCAGTGTTCAAGGCCAGACTGGACAAAGTCTTGGGTGTCACGGTTTAGTGTGGGGTGTCCCTGCCCATGGCAGGGGGGTTGGAAGTGGATGATCTTAAGGTCCTTTCCAACCCTAACTATTCTATGATTCTATAAGTAATTCAGTAGCAAACCCCATGAAGATCAGTGGAAACATGCTTGTCCAGTAAACCTGCCCAATGGCCTTTTAACTTGATTAGACATATTCCCCGCCAAAATGGGTTTCGCATCGTATATTCTTCTGTTGGCAGCCTGGTCCCTTGATTGCTGTAAGTAACCACAACATGTGGAGGAGAGCCTTGTAAAATGTGTTTCTTACCCTAGTTACAGTTTCCATAATGTCCATGTGCCACTGGAGTCAGAGGAGCTGGAGTTTCACAGATGGATCACAGAATTAAGTTGTGTAACTCGCAGGGATACGTATGTGCAGAGTTTCTGGAAGTCCAGAAATGAAACCAAGGGCTGAGAAAACACCCTTCCTCCAGACTCAATTTCAGGGGCAACAGCTGGAATTTGCACGGCTCCTTATTCAGTTAATATTCAGAAGCCACTATAGCGTTCTCCCAAGAGCAAAGAGACGGTAAAAGCAAGCTGCTACATCTCACTCCACTATTTGTCCTTCCCCTTACACAGTGTTGGGTTGTTTGGTTGGTTATTGGAAGTGTTTTGTTTCTTTTCTTAACCTCTTGTAAATACGTGTTACATGTGGCAAAGAGGCAACAAGGGACCAAGAAGAGAGCAGCAAAGTGGTGTTTCAGAAGCCAAGACAGGAGCATGTTTAAAGTGCATTGCACCAGCTTTTTGTTCATATGGGAGATGCTTCTAGTAGTTTTTGCTTGACTTGCTTCCGTGCACAGTAAATGGCTGAGATGCTCATTTATAGTTTAGCTCTTTCTAAGGTATGATTTGGGTTTATGATGTAACCAACAACAAGGGGAAGCTTTACTGGAGTGATAAATATTTATTTGGATATAACGTTAACAAGGTTTCTAAAATGTATGCAGCAGATTAAATGCAAATATACTATCATCACTGCCTTTCACTGTTGAAAAATTAGGTGTATATCCTTTCACTTCTGGAGTTACTCTATATTCTATGTGGAACTAGATTACAAAACGTTACTTGGAAAACACTTTTTATAAACCCTTTGTTTATGTGTACCCATCAGAAGTGTCCATTTCATTTGTGTGCAGAAGGAATACAGCCAGTATGACAGTTTTCCTGGCTTCCAAGCTGCTCAAACAGAAGGTCAGGCCAAGGAATGTACTCCCTTACGGTGCTATTTCTGGACTGAAGAGTGGGCTGGCCCATGAACTGTGTGTACTACACCAGCTCCAGAAGAGCCTATTGTCTGGCAGCTTGCTTTTTATCCTGCTCAAGGCCAGAGAAACAGAGGTGAAAGGCAGTTATTAAATGGCAGAGGTTGTTACTTGCTGGCTTCAAGGATTGGTTTCTGCCTAGAAATCATTTATCATTTGTTATGAAGTATTGACAAGTAACAGAAAGCTAAAAGGAGGTTGTGGATGTAAAGTTCTTAGCTTGCACTCAAAATGAGAAGCTTTGGGGATCTGGATTCCTTCTTCTTCTGACCCACCAATTTCAGGGAAGCACTGCAGTCTTTTTTCATATACTTATTTTTGTAGTACCTCAGCTCAAATATAAGCTTTTAATCATTCATTACAACATAGGCCGAGGAGATGCAGATCAATGGTCTTGACTTCAGTGTTTGGCTTTTTGATTTAAGGATTTCCATGTGCATCAGTTGCATCATTTGAGTAGGAAACTACTTCCTTTTTTGGTACCTCATCATAGTTTAAATAATTGATTTTGGTTTAATTTGTACGCTTTTCCCTATTTTGACAAATTACTATTATAGCGTACAGCTTTATCATTGTCTCATAAATGATATAACAACTGCTTGTGAATGCCCATAAGTTTTTATTGTTGTGCGTGCATGTTAATAACAACATTGTGGAATGGCACAGAGAAGTTTTTAGCAGAATAATGTTTGCATTTCCTCTAGTAAAATGTAATGTCATAGTACAATTCCTGTATAATAAATCTGTAGAATCTCTTCTCTATGTGTATCATGGAAATGATTCAAGTACAGAGCTTCTAAACAGAAGATTATGTTACATCTGTGGTATGGATAGTTTGAGAAACAGAAGGGTTATGATTCATCCAATATCTGAGAGAGTTATTACCATCCACAGATATTCCAGCTCTTGCTTCCCGTGACTGAATGGGTATCATGGGCTCCCTGATCACTGGGCAAATTGCAGTATGTGTGTACTGAGGAAGCAGTGGTCATGGAGTTAAAATGGAAAGTACTGGAGGTTTGAAGCATTGTGGGGAATGGAGGGAATATTCGCTGTACCACCTTTTCTGGGTTATACAGTCAGGCTTCACTTACCCATAATGCCACCTCTAGGGAGTAAGTGATATTGCAAAGAGAAATTTATATCAAGTCCTATTGAAGAAAATATACATTTCCTCCAAGGAAATATACTTTATTTCTTAAAGCGTTTCCCCCAGATCCAGTAAGATTTCTTCTGGGTACTGATGTCTGTACCATCAGTAATGGTCTAGACCTTTACATTTAAGACCTACATTTAAGACCTTTACATTGAAGTTGTGAATGCTCCATCCCTGAGGGTATTCAAGGCTGGGGTTGACATGGTTCAGTGTGAGGTGTCCCTGCCCATGGCAGTGGGGTTGAAACTGGATGATCTTGAGATCCTTTCCAGCCCTAACTATTCTATGATTCTATGATTTACCTTACATTGTATAGAGCAATATAAGTTTGTATCTCTGGCTGTCTGCTCCAACCCCTAACTTGAAGTAGATGCAATGAGGTCAGCATGTTCGGTGGCTTGTCATGCCTTTGCACACCAAAATCCTGGGAGTGAAACACCAGATCAATTATTTTAATTCCCTCTTCTCCGTAATACATTGTTGTCATTCTTTGCTTCTTCATTTTAGTTTCAGAGGATATTAATTTGTGTCTGAGTGGGATTAAACATGTATAAGCCTTTTGGTGACTGGTGTTTTAGGAAATAGTTTTCCTCAGCTAGAAGGTTTTACTGTGTGAAATGCTCCTAGTATTTTTTTGAAAGCTAAGTCAAAGCTTAGAGCTAAACTCAGGGAATGACATATGCTTTGCTAAAAAGTTATCAGCATTGATTTCAGTCCTTTTTCAGAAGAACCCAAAAACTGCAACCATACAGCTCACCAGGAGTGAAATAACCGGTTCAGGCACTTAATGTGTTTAAATTTACTGCTTATTTTGCTGTGGGATGACAGGAATGTGGGACAAATGGAAAGCCTTGAGTCCAAACCGAACCTGACTCAGGAGGTGGGTGAGATGGCAAGGCAGGAGTAAAATGTGGGAAAGCTCAGATGGGAAGCCAGGCACGGTGCCTGTCTCTTTTCCTTCACCCTTCCCTAGAAAGCCAGCACTGTGATAAACACAACCTGAAACAGCCAAGATATGGGTGATTGCATCCTCCCTGTCACCCCGGGACCTTTTCGCTTCTCTGCCCTGTTGCAGGCAGAGGAGAGTTCAGCATCTGCGTGGCTTTTCTCTCCTAGGAAATCTCAGCAGTCAGGGAAACAATCTTAGTGCTTGTAACACTAATGAAAGTTGAAGGCAGTAAACAGAATCATGGACTAAATCATCCAGTGCTGACATGTCTTTTGGACAGCAAAGAGCCTTTCATTTGAAGACATGAAATAACATTTCCTTCGTGTTTTTGCTAGTCGGGTAATTAGAAGTGATTTAGGATAGCAGTGCAGGTGCCTCTAATGGGCACCTTGTGGGTGTTAGTAAAAGGAAGAATACATTAAACATTGTGATTTGTGATTGGGCTGATGGGGTTAATATTTTCTTAGACTATAGCTGGCTGTTTTTCTTCCAAGTAACAGCGTAATGTAATTATAAGTACCTTAGTAGATGGACTCAATTGCTCCTATCATGAAAATTAATTTCAGGATCATGCTGAGGCTTTCTTTCTTTCCCTCTTTATTTTCTACACTGTGCAGGGGGGAGCAGACACAGATGAAATTATTTTTCAATAGACCTACCCGTGGAAGCCTGTCCGGTTCCTATGAACAACTTGAATTGATACCTAGGGGAAAGGAGTGCATTCCTTGCTACATTTCTTCACATTTTCTGTACCTATAGAACTCCCAGTTTTTTCACGTGCTTTTTTAAGGCACTTGACAAAGCTATATGGATATCTTCAGTTTATAGGGGGGAAAACTGAGATCTGCGGAGTATTCCCAAAATGTTTCCCAGGAGTAACTGAGCTATGACTACAGCTTTTCCAATAAACTTACCCAGGCTTTCTAATCAAGCTTCTCCAGAACAGGTAAATGTTCCTGCTGTAGTATTTTAAACACTAAAATAATAAATAATATAGGTTAGTATTATTATTACTACTATTCTTATGCTTTTATGTTCTTGATCTTTTAATGCATGCCAAAATACAAAATCCTGGAAGTCAGGACTTAGAAATCTCAGGATTTCTCAATACATTTCTAAATTTTTGTGATAAGTGAAAATCTAGTATAAAGAATGATTGTAAAGGCTGTCAAAGAATAAAATCAACAGAAACCTCACATGAAAAATCTATGCTCAGTGATATTTTGAGCTCTCACCAGTAGCTGTAGCCTTGAAAAACTTAATGGAATCAAACTAAATAGGACTCATAGAAATTGCTCTGAAAACATACACAAATTTGGAGAGATAGCAGCAACATGAAAGTCTTGGGTTGCTGCTGTGTGGTTTGAAACCTTAATTACCAATACTCATTAGCAGATATACATCTGACCTACACTGATTTAAAGCAGCTAAAAATAAGTCCTAAACCCATGAAGGAAGGGGAATGTACAACGGAACAAAGTAGTGAGTCTTGGTCTGTTTGAAAGCAGTTTGTTGCATGCTTTTAAACCCAGAGCAGGAACACCCAGGCTTAGGGTTTGTAGGTGTGAAACTGGGTCCTGATTTGAGCTGATGACATTTTGTACTAATTGTATAGACCTTGCAAGCTCAGGGAATTGACTGTTGTGTGTGTCTGTGCTTCCTTTGTGTTAATGTTTCTTAACATGAAGAGTTAAGGAAAGAAAAAGGCTGGAAATTCCTTCCCAGAGAATCCTTTGCATGGTGAGGGAGGTAGAAACACAAATGTACTTGCAAGTCTAAGCAGAGCTATGCTGGAGTTCATGGCTCCCTTTCCTTCGGATTTCTGGAGAGGTACTTAATGGTGTTTGAATATGACTGTATAGTGCCATTAATGTAGCATTTTCATTCGTACAGTGCAACACCAGAAAGATAATCTCTGTGTTAAGTACTTTTCCTTTATAATCCCTGGAGAGTCAGAACTCTTAAAAGCAAATATTGTATTTACCATAGACTGTAAAAGGGAAGAAATTAAGCTGAAATGCAAAGCAGTGTAGATAAAATAGAGTTCCTTTTGGATGTCTGCAGTGGTACTATGAATATATACATACACACTGTTATGCTTTTTATGTTATCTCTAATTTGAAATAAACAACATGATTACAGATTGGATCAATCATGGCTTCAGTATTTCTGGCCAAAGCAAGAAAAGACTTGATGTGCTAGCTAACCATGTAACTGAAGCAGAGATTGTTTCACTGTTGGTGATTTAAGGATTTTAATTTAGAGTAGTGAGTATTCTTCACTGCATTGTAACCTGGCTCCCCATGTCTGCCTTTGGAAAACAGTCATTGCTTGTATGTACGGATGGAATACCAGTGGAATATATGTCACTGGAATGATGATGTGAGGCGCTGAACACCTAAATGGGTCCTTACTTTGATTTGCACAGGAGCTCTGGTGGGAGCATAGCCATGGTTGGGGACTGGGAGAAGTGGAAGTGGAGTGTCTTTCAGAATTCATCAAGTGAGCAGATAACCAGCAAGCTCCAGAGGACAGTTCCGACTTGGCTACTGGAAGGACTGAAGGATAAGATGCCTTTTCCTGCATCTGACTCCTGTGTTTGTTCTTACGAAGTTTAGCCAAGACACAACAAGCAGTAGCTGGAGAATATCACAGGTGTTTGAAAGCAACTTGTCAAAAGCAGAAAAGAGAAGGGGAGAACAACAGCGTAAAGCACATTTATTTTTTGCAGAATAGTTATTCAGACTGGAAAAGAGCTGTTGGGAGTCCAGACAATGTTAAAGAATGATAAAACATGATGCTAGGAGCTCGATGTTCAAATGCTTTGAAGTTGCTATCACTCTGCTTTTAGAATACTGTCCAGGAAGGAAGCAGTAATGAAGGACAGCTACCATGTTTGCCTTCCTTTTTTTTTTAATGTATTTGGTGTATTTTTGGTGGAATCATCATTTTGATGAAGAGCAAATACGCTAAACTTAAATGAAAGGTGTGGTAAGGACAACTGAAAAGAAGAAAGGTCGGAAAAAAACCTGTAAATACAAAGGGAAGTAGAGGAATAAAGGGCAGTGTGAAGAAGAAAATGTGGTCAAACTTAATGTCCAGAAGAGGTTTGATTGCCTGCTTCAGATGGACAGATGATGTTGTTTCCCTTGAATTCCTTCTTAGGGACCCCATCCAAGACTTCAGTGTACATCTAAGGAGCTCAATGGACTTGCACTTCAGGGTGCCTGGAAGCCTAGGCCATATGTCAGGATCCTCTTTCTTGTGGGCCACTCAGTTGTTATTGAGAGTAAAAGTCTGGATTTCAGAAAGCTAATGGCATTGTTCTCATAATCTAAAATGGGATATTTTGTGTCTTGAATTCAGGGACTCCTGCCTTCAGCAGGATCTTATTCTTCTTTTCACGAGGCTGTTAGACCACCACTAGAAACCCATGCTTAGTATGCTCATCATGCTGGTGACTCTAATCTTTCTCTGTCAGTGGTGCAATTCAGCTGTGATGTACAGGTTTATCACCCTACTAACTGAAAAATCCCATTGCAGATATGATTTCTGTGATCTGTACAAGACTTAGGAGAAAGTACATTATGGACGTACTGTGGAAAAAGAGCGGGTGATATGAAATAGAAATGCAGGTTGTGACCAATTCCTCAGTCTTGTCCACTCTGTAACTGTGATTTAAATGTGAATCTCTATACATGAAACAGTTAATCGTATGGTGTACCCCTAGTTGCCAGAGGAGATGAGGTGTTCATTATAGAAAGCAATGCTGAGGTATGGTGCGATGCTACTGGGAAGTATAACAAATGACATGGAAAGCTGAAACAGTCAGGATAATCCAAGTAGCTGCAGTGCTACATGCTTATGCTTAATTTTTCAATGAGACACTTGGAATGACATCTTTTCTTTTACAAATGCCAAGGAGAAGAATTGTTATCTAAAGGACTGCAGAATGACACAAGTCTTCCATTTCACAGGACTTTGCACCAAGTAGGAATATTAGTAGGCTACTCAGAGGGAAGTAGGGCAGATGAATTAAATCTTCATTTTGTTTCTGCTGAGCCTCAGCAATTGAACTTTAATGCTTTTTAATTACATTCCTTACCTGGCTGGTGAGAGGGGCTGTATTATACCACAAATACCTTAACATCTGGGGCTCATTTGTTCCAAAATGAACACCATCTCCTTTAATTCCCTATTTGTCTCTCTCTCTCTGCTCTTACAATATTTGCCTCGTACTGATTCCCCTTGCTAATTGCAATCCATCCGGCGCTGTATGTGAAAAAGCCATCCTAGTTGCATGATTTAATGCTTTTAAGTCATCTTGGCTTTGCTGACTCACTGGTCAACCTTGAAAAATCACAACAGTGCAAACATTGCAATGCCATCAGAGGCCTAGCAGGTTGCGCAGGGGAATCTGTTACTGATTAGTGTCATTTTTTTCTCTGAGTTGAAAGAGCTATTGTGTTTAAGGCCATGAGATTTAGAATTAGGAGTAATTAAAAACCAAGGCTGCTGCCTTTATATTTTTTTAAATATGAAGGGCCCCAGGAGTCTCTGTAGTCATTAGAAAATCCTATTCTCGTGCTAAGCTTGTCCTTATAAGCAGTTCTGTTGTTGGCTTTCCTGAATGTAAAGCAGGATCTTGTTCAGAGTAGATGCTGAGAAGGGAGAAAATATCCTAAAGGCAGGGGAGAAGAAAAGTGTGTGTGTGTGTGCGTGTTTGGGGGGTAGATATTTAGTGGTTGCATGGTTGCTTTGTAATGTGTCCTTAGCAACTGGCTTTCTACTCTAATGGGAAAAATAGATGGTGGGAAGGCATTCAAGGAAAGTGGGTCACATTTGATCCATGACCTAAAAGGAGAAATGGGGGAAGGGAATAATCAGCTCAGATCATTAATGATGTGAAAATTTATCCTTATAAGGCTCATTCATCAAACTGGGCAAAATTGCTATTCTGGTGTCATGGTTATGTGACAGAAAACGCAGCAGTCACTCCCTCAAAACACTACAATTGCTCCACGGCTTTTTATTTAAAGGAAAGGGGAAAAAAATTGTTTGTTTTAAACACTCTCAAGCAACACAATTATTAGACATGACAGTTTGGCTGAGAGGCCTTCCTTTCAGCTCAGGAAAATAGAGAACATAGCTGAGCTGTCCTTTCCTGGTAAAAATGAGGTCATTTGTAAAGCTTTGTGTACATTTCTGCAGCGCTCGTGGAACAGAGCAGGCAAAACAGTTCTGAAGTCTCAATCCTACCTCCACCAGTGTTCCCATTTTTAAGAAATGCAGACCCATTGACCATGTAAGATGAGAAATCACAGGCTGTGATTTAGACTAAATGACTCCTCAAGGATGTATAGTTTTGATTTAACTGTCAGGGGCACATACGCTGCAGTCATAAGTGCATTGCCATTGCTGACTGAGCTTCTTAGATCTCTGTATGGCTAAGGGAAAGCTTCTTGTAATCTGTTTCCTTTTCCATGTGAGCTGTGTATGTGTTCTGGAATCAGCAAAAGTATGCTGTCAGACGTGATTTTGCTCTTTATTACATATACAAATGTGTTGTATACATTATATTTGTTAATCCCCTTTGTTCATAAAGGTGCCCTAGCCAATTAAAATTCATTAAATAAATTAATTCATGGAAAAGCTAATATTAATTTTCAGATCCGACTATTTTTCTTCTACCAATCAAATGTTATATAGCTGCTAATATTTCAAGCTAGTTTTAATTAGCATCTCAGCCTAATGCAACTCTATCCAAGAATGCATCATCAAATTAAATACTAAAGGATAGCAAAGGATGTATGGGATAAACGACTGGAAAATACGGAGTACTGTGATATGCGAGCTGGTGCATCAGAGCTACATTCCCTTCAACCTTGAAACTTCAGGGAGTATGTCCCATTCTGTCCGTGAAACGTGGTGTTAACTCACAGATTCTCTGACTCTTCTTAGTACAGCATTAAATGCTTCAGTCAACTCTGTTGACATTCAGTCCTATCTCGGAAAGATGGGAGCTCAGAGAAGTAAAGAAGCATTCAAGGTCTTGGGCATCTTAATGAAGATAGGTGGTAGAAAACAGTAGATGAAAATTCTTCACTTCGTAGACTAACTGAACTCAGACCTGCTGTGTCCCCTTTTTCCCATTTTCCTTAACCACCTATCAAAATACTCTGAGAGTGCATTGTATTTCCTAACATAGGAAAACAGTAGGAAAACATCTGGCCTCACTAATAAAATTAGGGTTGCTATTTAAAAAGCAGCCAGCATTGTTTGGGGCTTCAGAGATACTTCTTTCAATGCAAATAGTAATAGTGGTGCTGGAAAGTGTATTGCATAATTTTCAAATACTGCTTTTAAAAGACAAACTAGAATTGCTTCAAGTTAAAAAGTGTATCGTGAAAGGGTTGGGCTTAGGGTTTTTTGCTCTCTAATAACATAATGGTTCAATATTTATGTAGTGCTTTCCTCTGAGTGTTTCAGAGTTTTTCATTGGGATGGGGACATAATGTACTGATTCAAAGGTGAGGGGGATAAGCACAGCAAAGGTAAGAGACTTATGAAATCGTGTGGCTGAGGAACAGCTTTCTTTGTTGCGTAGTCCTCTGCTCTTTACCACTAAAACCACTTCCCAGTCTTGTTCTTCTGTCGGATTTAATTTTCCCTGAAGGATGGCTACAGCAAGAAAACTGATGTGTCTTAAAATAATCTGTGAGTAATACCCCTCTCAGTGAATCTGAAATTGCTCAAGTAAAGCTCCATGTTTGGTGCTCATAGCTGACCTGCTGCCCAGCTAGTTGCTGTCTATCATGAGTGACTGTATGAGCACGGAGGACAGATATACTTCCCTGTGTTAAACCCAAATGAGCAGAAGTCACAGTTCTCCAGTGGAAGAAGTCAAAATGAAAATTCAGGCTTTGCATTTTTTCTCCATATTTCTTACTTACTGTGTCAAGCCCAGCAGGTTTCAGCCTTCAAATCATTAAAATAAATGTTCGTGTTATTAAAATCCCATATTTGATGCTTGGATTCCCCTCTGTTTCCTGTATCAAGCAATTGAGACTTGTGAGCTTCAAGCCTGTATTCTCCCATCTGCAGCATCCAGGCTTCTCCGCATGGCCTGGGGCAGCTTTATTCCCTTTTCCCATCTGTTGAGTGAAAGTGCCGATGACTGTACAAGAGAGGGGTTATATGGAAAAACAGGTGGAAAAGGGTTAGAGATCTTAGGGAACCACATGGTGTTACTAATCTTCCAGCTTTCCAAAGACTTATCATCACAAATAAAGAGTTTTCCACATTCAGGGGAAGGAGGAAAAGAGCAAAAACAAGGGAAAAAATTAACCCTGTGATGTGATGACAGAGATTTCTATCAGTCACACCACCATTCACACTGCTGCTGACAGCCAGCCAAACCTGAGCTGGCCAAGTTTCCACAGGTCGAATATGTTACAGGGAGCTTAAAAATACATCCACAAGTGTTTGACTACCTCTTCTGTTGTATGAGGCTATTGACGTTAAGAGGCTTTGTACATCATGGGATGGTCAAAGAGATGTAAGATGGTACTCAGGTTTTTTTCCTGTCTCTGTCTTCTCCTTTCCCATTTCTTCTGGAAAAATGCCAGCAAGTCCCCAAGACCTGGCTTCATTTTTGCTTTAGAATAAAACCTCCAGAGCAAATAATACCCCTATAAAAGAAGCTTTTGTCCAAAATGTGCTGTTGAGAAGTTACTTCATCCTTTTAAATTTCTCCTTCTGCAAGTGTTTACCATGACCTTAAAACCATGTTTTTTGGCAACTTTTTTGAGCTGTATTTTCCTGTCAATTTGGCAAACAAGTTCCAAATGACAGTGCTCTCCTCTGTTCGTAATGCTGCGCCCTCGAAATGCACAACTAGAAGATGCATGTCTATCTTTGAAGTGAGAAGAGTCCCATAGATGACTGCCATATGACTTGGGAAGCATGCGTGTTAGGTTGTGGGTTTGTTGGGATTTTTCATGATATGTTCATTAGGAAAATTTAAACCATTTTTTCTGAGGGTTTTTTTTTTTTTTTGTTATTTCTTTGAATTATGCCTTTAAAAGGGGGAGTTACTCCTTTCCTAATCATGTGTAGTTTTTTATTTTCTTGTGAGCCTCAAAAGAACACCATGACCAGTGGAGCAAAATAACTTCTTTGCAACAATAGGGTAAAAATTAATAAAACTTTGTTCTACAACGAGAGTTTACTTTAAAAACTCAGATTTGTTGTCCAGTGCTTCTTAGCCTTATATATAACTGCTCTCTTTTCAGATATAAAAGTATAACTGTTGGTAACCCAGAATACAAAGGAAAATGATCTTTCTTTGAAGAACTTAGAACAGACTGCAATGGGATTTCGAGGTTTCGACAAGTGCAAAATTGAGACAGTGTGGCCCATTTTGCCATGTGTACAGGGCAATACTTTCCATATAGCGTGTGTTGTGTTTTTTTCATTAAAAATTGCTTAGTATACTGGCTTCACAGCCAGTTTCTCTTCTGTAATCTACGTATTGTGGTGGTTGCATGTGTTGATGGTGGTGCATCTGATGGGACCTGGTTCTACCACTGTTTGACGCTAGCAGTAACGTGTAAGAATTGCCCAGTTGAAGTTGAAGCCAGGCTTAGCTTAACCTGTTACTGTCTTCCACAGAGCTGGGAGAAGTACTTGTGCTGTAACATAGAATCAGCTATGAGTAATGTTAGGTTCTGGAGGTTATCTACCAAAAGGTTGGAGCACTGGGGTGTGAGGTGTAACTGTGTTGAAAGTCACTGGCAAAAATCACTTTCTAACTATAGGCATTTTATTAGCAGTCTAATGAGGTATTTAGGTTTTTGTAGTATGTTATATTGAGGAGTAGTAGAAAAGGTTCAGAAAATGGAAACTTTTGCATTTTTTTTATTAATTTTTCCTGGGAACTGGGGAAAAACAAGAAAAACATGGGATTCCCGAAGTTTTGCCTAGGCACATACTTTACCCTCAAGCCTTGGAAGGCATAAAGATGTTATTCTTTGTTTGCTGTTTAGGATTTCACCTTCCTCTGTCATTAAACCAAGCCTGATCCAACTTTTCAGTTTCATCATTTATCTATAGCCTCTCTAACATTCAGCTAATACCAGAACCCTGTTTTCCAAGACACTGTAGAGGAGGATTGACTCAGCCTGAAAAGAGTTACATAGGCAGGCAAGGGACTATGATTCCTAAGGCCAAATAGTTGGGTGAGAAGAGATGGGAACAGCCTCTAGCACCTCTTGGTTCTCCAGCCAGAGGCAATACCACCTAATGAACAGGCACTGAGTATCTTAACTCATATTGTCCACCTGCAAAAATCACCCTGTGCAAGTCCGCTCTGCCCAAACAAAATGCTTGATTCACTGAAATCAGTCATGATGGTCTGCATTTTCATCTGTGCTGCAGAAATCAGCTTTGTCACCTCTTTGACCTCCAGTTCACTGAAACATTTCCATGTGTGGAAAGTAAGAAGTTGGCTACAGTCCTTCATAGATGACTGCAGCTTCTCCATGCTTTCCACAGGCGTGGTTAGTGCAGGTCAAGACCACCCCATGCTGTAGCCTGAAGCGCTCATGGTTGTTGCCCCCGCAGCATGGTGTTCAACACATCATGTACCACAATGTGGTGGACCAGTCACCCTGATTTGAACCCGCACGAGCTCTCGTAGTATGCGCTGTGTTTATGTACACGCTGTTAGTGTTTCCACTGAGGTCTGCATCTTTCTAACAGCTCACTGCAGCTGTATTTGCGCATTATAAAATAGCATGCTTTCAAGTGCCTTGTGAAGCAGATCCATCCAGCTTCGCGTTGTAAGGGAAGAAGAGTCACACCATGCAAAAGTGTGTCTGTGCGTGTCAGCAAAGTGCTTTTTCAGCATGATAGCTGAGTGCCAAAATTTCAAGAGGAATCAGGCAATTAAATTCCATACCCACATCTCCCCTGTTTGTCGGGAATTCATTGTTTCACATAGATGCAGCATTTTGTGGTGTGTTTCGTATCTACTAGATACACAATTTCATTTTAATTTTTTAATACTGTCTTTCCTTGCTGTTGGGATTTTTCTTTTCTCTTTCTTTTTCTTTTGGACAGGTTATACATATGCTAATAGAAATATGCCTATTATTTGAAGCATAGTTCTGCTTGTCAATGAAGCTTCATTAACACCGTTATCACTGCCTGACATTTATCTTATAATTTTCCAGAGTTGACTGTTACATCTCCATGGAAACCCAAATTGCAATTGAAACAAGTGAGATAATAAAGGCATCCATAGAGGATTGACAGTATGCAAGCCCACAGTGTTTGCAGGCTACATTTGTTTATAGTTCCTTAGATAAATCCCTTGCAGGGCAGAGTTTTATTACCTGTCTCCTGTCTTTCTATGACTGCTCCTTATTGCAAGGTTTAGAACAACACTTTTTTATTTTGCTTTTTAATTAGAGCAATAAATTTTATTGGACTCGGCAAGGGAGGCATTGAAGATGTAAATTCTGGAGTGATTTTTCTGGGATGAAATAGGGAGCTTTTTACATATGATTGTGGCATTATATAGGCAGATGCATTACTGGGTTGGTCTGGGTTGGGGTGTTTTTGAAGCAGGCAAAACTTACAATCATGAACAGTTTGGATTTGCTGACTTTCAGTATGCAAGAACAATCTCTTTTTTTTTTTCTATACCTAAGGACTTGAGCTCTGTAAGTTCGTGACTCTAAATCAATTTAGATGGTTCCTCAAAGCATAGAGTCATGAAACTGGAGTGGGTCCAGAGTGAATTAATCTGAAATTAATTTGATTTTGAAAGGCTCCATCTGGCTGTGTTTGGAAAAGGCATTTAGGCAGATATATAAACAAATGATCATCTCTATTCTATATGCCAGATGTGGTGTCAAAAAAATGAAGAAATGGTATAAAAAAAAATTAGCTGAGGGGGATTTTGCTATGATGATGCTCCACTTGTTAAAATTACAATTGCATGACACTTCGGACAATAATCTTTTCTTGTATTTGTACAAGGGGAAGCATGGATGAGCTTGATAGGATATTTTGTTTTAAGTAAGGAAATCGAATGTCACAGCTTGCTTTAATTGTCTATTTGAGATCTCACATAAATAAGTGCAGCTAACCGAAATTGGCTGTGCCCTAAGACAAGGAGCGCTGTGATCTTCCATTCCCTTTTTAAGGAAGCTATTTAGGTAAATCAGCCATGCCAGACACAAGCTGCTGCCCTCCCTCTCTTTGGATGGACACTTTTGGGCCCCACATATACAGCTCCCTGTGTGTTATGGAGCTCACCTGGGAGCAGGTCCGAGCACGTGTGTACACATGTGGGTGCTGGACTGGAATGCATTGGACTGTAAATTACTGCTTGCAATAATAGGTTGACTTTAACGCATAGAAATGGCTGTGTTTCAAAACACATGTTTGGAGGACATCTTTCCCATGCCCTCCATCCCCTCAGCCCCCATTCCAGGACACAGTTTGCCATAAAGTAGGTAGGTTCTTGCAAATCTTGCAAAAAAAAAAAAAAAAGAACTTGCAGGTGACTGCCAGCTTGGGCATAAAACTTGCTGAAATAGTCACACTATTAATTATCAAATAAATAAAAATTGAAGCCTTCATTACGGATTTTGAAGTTTTTGGGGGGGCAAAGGAAGAAGGAAATTGAGTAACAACTTTGTGAATTTTGAGTGGTGTTTAGAATGTGGAGAGAGAGACTGAGGTTATTGACAAGAAAACAGATGGTCCTACACGTCCTGAATTTTAAAAGCCTGGTACTGTTCTAATTCGGTTGATGACATGTCACAAATATATAAGCATTTGGGTGTAATCAAATACTTCTCTTTTTTTAAAAAAGTAATACTGATAAATGTTTCCTGCCACACAGAAAGAAGTATGCTTTATTGCAAATATGTGTAATCAGTAAAGCAAGGCATTAATAATACACGCCATTAATACCGAGCAGTCAGCTACTTCAGACTGAACTTCATGTGAAAAATTATATCAATTGGTGCTCCAAAACTATAATATAATTGTGCAAGCACATGAGTGCTCTCATGTTACTGTCCAGCTTACAGTAATTCAGAGAGAAACTCTTGGCAATTTGAGTCCCTTTTAGACATAACACAGATATTTATGCAAGAGAACAGCATCTCCCCTAAAGGGAAAAATTGGTGAGGAGCACAAGAGTGGAACAGTAAGATGCAGTCGTTGCTGGCAACCATCATAGCTGTGGTGATCTGCCAGGGTTCTCTATCTGCTGTAATAGAGAGTAGTTTAGAGACAGAACACATATGAATTGGAAGCTTTTATTAATGCTAAGCTCTCCAGGTCAACACCAGATGTGCAGATGTCCATATGGCAATTGGCCAACAAAAGCCCAGGTATTCAAAATTGAATACTTAGGTATTTATCAGATGTGTCTTAGCTCTTGTGGCACTTTTCTCATGCTGCACAGGATTAGAAATGCACCCACCTTACACTTGATGAAAACAGACCCAGTGTTGTTTGAGAGTTTAATGTCCAGAACAAATCTTGCCCAGAATGCAGAAATGACTTGGTGGGTCACTGCCTAAGCTGAGCTTTATGTTGCAGAACATTATTGCTTGTCAGACCTTATCTAGCCTCGAACTCGTCATTTCCCAAAGCCTAAAGGAGAGCCCGGAAGAACAAGGCTAGGGGTTAATATATAGCATCTTGATTTAGATCTTCAAGAACTTACTTTAGTCATTATGTATCCCTAGAAATTTGTGATTCTCATCCATACTTGAACAAAAGCAGAAACAAACTCAAGGCAGTAAGGACTGGCATTGGGTGGGCTCGGCTTTCTTCAGATGCCAAAGGGCAGGGGTCTGTCACTGGTTGTTGAGCTTCTGCTAGTTTCAGTTTAATAACATCTATAGGCCAGTGTGGGTGAATCCTTAAAGGCATTTTAAATAGATCATTATAACTTTTATCGGCATAAACAAGATGATGCTACACAGTTCAGACCTGTACAGATGGTGTGTTTACTTGTTTGCTTCCACTACTGAATGAAGTAACAATGATATTTAATTGGTTTCCATAATAGAAGACTGAAAAAATCCTGACAACTTTTCCTTTCCCTGTTTGCCTTTACTTCTGCACTGATTCATCCTCTTGTTTACATATATTTTAAGTAGTATGAGTTACTCCACTCATGTCTGTATACAGCAGATACACATCATTAAGCACTACTACATGCTATAAAATAATTTACTTGACAAAAGATAGGTCCATACACCAGCAATAGGAGCTGAGACAGTCTGAAACAGGTTGGACATCTGATTTTTAAGAAGGTGTGTTGGAATGTAGGGTTTTATTGAAGGTGTGATGTAGCAAATGTACAAATATTTGCATAGTTAATATTGCTTCACTCTACCATTCTAGGAAGCATTGCCAAAAGCAGGACATTAAAATAATGTCATTCGGTAGTTTTAAACATGTATATAAGGGGTATTTGGGATTGAGGTTGAAATTCCAGCTTTAAATCAAAGAGGTTTGTAATGGAGGTGGTGCAGCAGCACAGAGACTGAGCACCTGAAGAGCCAGCAGCCTTTGGAGGTGAATGTTTAGCAATGAGCATGGGGAGGTTGCAGCCAGGTAGGGACAGACCCTCTCTCATTTGCTCTGGGGACCAAAACTGAGGGCTGATTTTAGGAAGTCAAGAAGCCTTGGCACAAAGGAGTGAAAGTGCTCCGATGTGCACCACGAGCTGAAAAGATAATTGCATTTTAACGTAGCTCTTATTAAGAATTCCTTTTGTATCCTTGATTTCTTCCTGTGATACTAATGAGGAATCTGCATCCATACCTCTAAAAAATGTGTTTTATCTCAGGTATACTCAGATTCTTCTAGTGTTTCTGTAGTATGTGTTTTGTTCTGTACTTTTCCCAATTCATAGCGCCCTTAGTATCATTCAGTCTGACCTACCTGCTTGAATGGCAACTTCCCTCTGCTGCTTCTTCTCCCAGCACAGATTTCCCATCAAAACATTTTTCAAGGTAGAAAAAGTGGCTTTTTTCCCCCCAGATTTTCAAATCTTTTCTTCCACTGTGACAGTACATTACCTCCTTGCCTTACTTAAAGTTAGCATTTAAAGCATTAAAGTGATCCCATGCTAAATTTGGAATTAATCAGGAAACAGTTATCCCTCATAGTAACAATGGTTTGCCACGATTTGTGTGATCTAATATACAAGAGTTAGCAAAGCTGAGCTACAGCTAATCACTGATTTCACCAGAAAGATGACTGTGAATTTTTGATTATCAGGGTAGTGAAAAAGACTCCATTATCTTAAGGAACATTATGCTTTGACTGATAATTTCTGCCAATGAGGAGACAACACAAGAGGAAAAATGCTGTGTTTACCATTCAGTGCTTACATGAGGGTTTGGGTATTTTTAGCTATTGAGAAGAATAAAATCTGAGCACTGGATGTCAGGTATTAAAAGCCATGAGAAGTGTTCATGTAGTTGATGTTCGTGTGTGAGTGCAAGTGCGGTTGCTCTCTGCTGGATGGATTAAGAATTGCTCAGCTCTTTGTTAAAGGCTTTTTGGGTCTGTAAGATGGAGTAAAGGGGAATGTTTTGTGGGCTCAGAGTTTCAGTGTCCCTCCTGCAGTTGCAGTTGGCCTTCAGGTGTAGCAGGAAGACAACTTTGCATGTCCTATAGCTACTCAGTTATAAGCCCTGCCAATGGGTGCAGGGAATTGTTTTGCAGGCATTACTGCACACATAGGACCAGGCATCCTGCTGCATGCTGCTTTGTTCATTGGGCACTATGTCAGGTTCATTTAGCAACTACTGTTACAGATGTGTTACTTAATAGTAATTATTAGCATTATTAGCATTTAATAGTTCTGCCAAAAACTGTACAAGACACTACAGCAGGCGCAGCTAATGATTTCTGAAGCATCATCTTTCCTTTGAGCTGCTTTCGAGCAACTGCACTGTGAAAATGCTGATGGGCCAGAAAGTTTCTGGAGATGAAACATAGAGACCTGGTCATTTGCAGCTTAAAAATATGAAACTACATTTTTTTTAATTTTTTTTTTATTTTTTTGGTGTTTTTCAGAGGTTCTGGCTCTTATTTTGCTGGCCAGAATCCAATTTAGGTAATTACATTCTGTGTCTATAAATCACAGCCCCCTGCAGTTTTCAATTGGGTACCGTATTGTTCTGCCCTTCCTGGCTGAAATTGTTGTGCGATAATGCTCCATGTCATTAAACAGCTGCCGTCTGTCACCTTACGATGAAGTCGTTCCTCTCCAAACAATGAGTTTATAAAGCCCTTTTGGGTCCTTCCAGATAAATTTTGCTTGTAAACCAGCAATTATGATCTTTCGAATAAGGTGATGCTTGTTTGTTTCTCTTGACAGCAGTTGAAGTCCTTCAAACGGGTGTTGTCCCTTTTGCCAGCTTGTGTGTGATATCCTGGCAGTGGCTCCGCAGCTCAGATGTGAATATTTATTACTGTAAAACCCTGATGCCTAGAAATGCCCCTGCGCTGGGTTGGATTTAGTAGTCTTTATACTTGGAACCCATTCGTTATCACGTTCTTATTGTTATGTTGGCTTTTAGAGGGAGTTCAGTGTTGTCCTCCACATGTCGTACCATAGAACGTGAAAAAGGCAAATCCCCAGCAAAATGGTAAAATAGGGTGAGGGCTTAGACATGAATTAACCAAAATGGAACAGTGAGAATGGTTCTGAGCAGGGTTAGAAACATATTTGGAAAACGGGTCTCATGTAAACCATTTGGTCCCCGGTAACAACTGTTTCTCAGCACCTGGCTTGACACGTAGTTCATTATTGGAAATGAACATGGATTAATGCCAAAGCTCTTAACAGTGATGAGTTTGAGAGAGTCCCTTTTGATACAGAGTTTTTTTTTTCTGAAGTCTCCTTCTCTCTCCTGAGCAGTAAGTTCTCTTTTAGCAGTCTTGCTGTAATTACAGATAGGAATGGGAGAGACAGAGAAGGTGTCTACTAGGTTTTTCTGGTGCTTCTGCTTAAACAGCAGTGATATTAAAACAATCTTTAGCTCCTCAAAGAGTGGCCCTGTCAACTTGTTGAAATGATGGAATGGTAGTTAGGTTATTAGAAGGAACATTGGCCCAAATTGAGAGAGAGGATGCTCTGGCAGTGACCACAAGCACCCAGCAACTCAATGGCTTAATCTCTGCCCTCAGGCTGCTCTCTACAATATGGATGACACCTTGTCAGTGAAGATGATGTGCTGGGTCACCCCTGAGTCCAATGGGCTAAACTGGCCATGGAGGAAAGGGTTGCTGAAGTGTTAAGGCAGCAAGCCACGTAATCTACTTTTTTTTTTTTAATTTTTATTTTTAATGTATGTCATCATCTGGGGGCTGACAGTAATTGTCAAGGGATCCCATTCTCATTAGTGTCCCGTAGATACAGCTATCTCTGTATGGTCATGCTTTCAAGAAATAAACCTAAGCATTTGCAAGCAATGCGTTCCTGCTTCTTGGAAAGTTCAGCATGTGGTTTCTGTTCTGCCTTGTTATTACTTGGGTACAGCAGGAGGGAAAGGTCTCCTCTGAGAGCTGTTGTGTTGGCAAAGAGGAGTAATGAAAACCCCTGCAGCTGTTGGTGACTTAGTGCAGAGCACTAATGTCCATTGGGCGAAGATGAAGGTTGGGAAAGGACAAGGGAATTCATCTTTAGCAGAGACTATTTGCAAGGTATCAAGTATATTTGGCTGAATTTTTATTGTCTCAACAAGCTCTGTGACAACTGAACCATCAGGCGGGTGTGCTGTATAGTTGTGTTCCTCAGTGGAACCTTCAAGTACACTTCAGGGATCAGGTTCATAGAAACTATAAAATTGTGGGGCTTTTTTTCCATTGTTATCTTTCTGTTCTTTTAATTGCTTGTTCAGTTTGGCTGCAGTTGGCTGCAGTCCTATGGCTATTGCCGAAGCTGGGTGAGGATGCTACTGCAAGAGCCACTGCTGCAACAGCACTTACGTGCTCCTCATCACCCCAACAGTTAGAGAGTGATGCCTCCTCTGAGGTGCTTCAGAGGCTTAGTTTGCACTGAAGTCAAAGGAGATGAGATTTATAAAGGATTCCAGCTGTACGTGTAGGAATGAGTGTCTTGTCTACAGACTGAACTTGCCTATCAACCCCACCAAACTTGGCTGCTCAGTGAAACCCCTACCCTATGCTATAAAAGGATCAAAAGTAGAGTCTAAGTTATACTTGGTTTTATCTTAAATCTGCCAGAGTTAGTGGATTGGCAGAGCTGGTGGGATTCAGTCCAGGTAAGTTTTAATGACTTCACCAAGATAATTCAGGCGGCAAGTGCCAAAATCCGTCCCCTGAAGCTTTGCGTAGAATCACAGAATAGTTAGGGTTGGAAAGAACCTTAAGATCATCTAGGTCCAACCCCCCTGCCATGGGCAGGAACACCTCACACTAAACCATGTCACACAAAGCTTTGTCCAGCCTGGCCTTGAACACTGCCAGGGATGGAGCACTCACAACCCCCCTGGGCAACCCATTCCAGTGCCTCACCACACTCACAGGAAAGAATTTCCTCCTTATATCCAATCTAAACTTCCCCTGTTTAAGTTTTAACCCATTACCCCTTGTCCTGTCACTACAATCCCTGATGAAGAGTCCCTCCCCAGCATCCCTATAGGCCCCCTTTCAGGTACTGGAAGGCTGCTATGAGGTCTCCACGCAGCCTTCTCTTCTCCAGGCTGAACAGCCCCAACTTCCTCAGCCTGTCTTCATGGTGCTCCAGTCCCCTGATCATCCTCGTGGCCTCCTCTGGACTTGTTCCAACAGTTCCATGTCCTTTTTATGTTGAGGACACCAGAACTGCACACAATGCTCCAGGTGAGGTCTCACAAGAGCAGAGTAGAGGGGCAGGATCACCTCCTTCGCCCTGCTGGTCACGCTCCTTTTGATGCAGCCCAGGATACGGTTGGCTTTCTGGGCTGTGAGCGCACACTGCAGCCGGCTCATGTTCATTTTCTCATCGACCAGCACCCCCAAGTCCTTCTCTGCAGGACCTCTCTGAATCTCTTCTCTGCCCAATCTGTAGCTGTGCCCGGGATTGCTCCGACCCAGGTGTAGGACCTTGCACTTGTCGTGGTTGAACTTCATAAGGTTGGCATCAGCCCACCTCACAAGCGTGTCAAGGTCCCTCTGGATGGCATCCCTTCCCTCCAGCGTATCAACCGGACCACACAGCTTGGTGTCATCGGCAAACTTGCTGAGGGTGCACCCAATCCCACTGTCCATGTCACTGACAGAGATGTTGAACATGACCGGTCCCAACACCGATCCCTGAGGGACACCACTCGTTACCGGTCTCCAGCCGGACATCGAGCCATTGACCACAACTCTTTGTGTGCAGCCATCCAGTCAGTTCTTTATCCACCGAGTGGTCCATCCATCAAATTGATGTCTCTCCAATTTAGAGAGAAGGATATGGTGTGGGACAGTGTTGAACGCTTTGCACAAGTCCAGATAGATGACGTCAGCTGCTCTACCCCTGTCCATCAGTTCTGTAGCCCCATCATAGAAGGCCACCAAATTGGTCAGGCAGGATTTCCCCTTAGTGAAGCCATGCTGGCTGCCACCAAGCCCCTTGTTGTTTTTCATGTGCCTTAGCATGCCTTCCAGGAGAATGTGCTCCAAGATTTTGCCAGGCACAGAGGTGAGACTGACTGGTCTGTAATTCCTCGGGTCTTCCATTTTCCCCTTCTTGAAAATGGGGGTTATATTTTCCTTTTTCCAGTCATTGGGAACTTCACCTGACTGCCATGATTTTTCAGATATGATGGCCAGTGGCTTAGCAACTTCATTCGTCAGCTCCTTCAGGACCCATGGATGGATTTCATCAGGTCCCATGGACTTGTGCATGTTCAGGTTTTTAAGATGGTCTCGAACCAGATCCTCTCCTACAGTGGGCCCAAGGTCTTCATTCTCATAGTCCCTGCCTCTGCCTTCCAAGACTTGGGTGCTGTGGTCAGAGCATTTGCCAGTGAAGACCGAGGCAAAGAAGTCATTCAGAACCTCAGCCTTCTTCAAACCCAGAGTAGCCAGTTCTCCCAATAGCTTCCAGAGGGGGCCTATATTGTCCCTAGTCTGTTTTCTATTCGCTACATACCTGTAGAATCCATTCCTGTTGTCCTTAACATCCCTAGTCAAGTTTAATTCTAACTTAGCCTTCCTAACCTGGTCCCTAGCTTCCCGGACAACCCCCCTGTATTCTTCCCGGCCGCCTGTCCTTGCTTCCACCTTTTATAAGCCTCTTTTTTCCTTTCAGTTTCCCTCAGCAGCTCCTTATCCATCCAAGGAGGTCTCCTGGCCCTCCTGCTGCACTTCCTTCTAGTTAGGACGCAATACTCCTGAGCTTGTAGCAGGTGATCCTTGAATATCAACCAAGAGTCTTGGGCCCCCCTGCCCTCTAGGACTATATCCCATGGAACCTTACTAAGCAGGCTCCTGAAGAGGCCAAAGTCTGCTCTTTTGAAGTCCAGGGCAGTGAGCTTGCTGCACGCTCTTCTCACTGTCCTGAGGATCTCAAATTCGACCATCTCACGATCACTGCAACCAAGGCTGCCCTGGAGCGTCACATTTCCAACAAGCCCTTCCCTGTTGGTGAGCACAGGGTCAAGCATGGCACCTCTCCTTGTCGGCTCCTCTATTGCTTGCAGAAGGAAGTTGTCTTCCACACAATTGAGGAACCTCCTGGATTGCTTGTGACGGGCCGTTCCGTCGCTCCAGCAGGTATCTGTATGGTTGAAGTCCCCCATGAGTACAAGGGCCTGTGCGCATGAGGCTTTTCCTATCTGTCTGTAGAGTGCTTCATCCACAGATTCTCCTTGATCAGGCGGTCTGTGACAGATCCCCACAGTAATGTCTCCCATCGCTGTTCTCCCTTTAACCCTGACCCACAAACTCTCTGTTCACTGCTCACCTGTCCCCAGACAGAGCTCCATACTCTCCAGCCTATCCCTAACATAAAGGGCAACTCCCCCTCCCTGCCTGCCGGTCCTGTCTTTTCTAAGGAGCCTGTAACCTTCCATTCCAACACTCCAGTCATAGGAGCCATCCCACCATGTTTCTGTGATGCCTGTTATATCATACCCCTGTAAACGTGCACACATCTCTAATTCCTCTTGTTTGTTCCCCATGCTATGGGCGTTTGTATAGAGGCATCTGAGATGAGCTCCAATAAAACATTTAAGGAATACGATGAACATAATTGGACTTCAATTCCACCAAAGTAAAGAAAGGGCTTAAGCATTTTCTGGAATTAGAAGAAGTCTTGGCCTGTGCCTAAACCTTTAGCTCAAAGCAGGAACTTGATGCTAATGGGTTCATTAACAT
Organism: Lathamus discolor; assembly: GCF_037157495.1. Taxonomy (NCBI): domain Eukaryota; kingdom Metazoa; phylum Chordata; class Aves; order Psittaciformes; family Psittacidae; genus Lathamus; species Lathamus discolor. The sequence continues at coordinate 2,583,040 of NC_088884.1, forward strand.
GAGAAAACAGGTAGAAGTGTTTGGTTTTGTGGTTTCCTAAAAATTGGCTTGTTAGCAATGGAAATTGCAGTGCTCTTGGTGGTGGAGGTAATTCGGGCAAAGGAAAAAGCAAAGGAATAAACTTGTTATTCTTCATTAAATATGACCTTTGCTGTAATTTTGGGCTAAAGCAGCAATTGTACGTGGATTTCTTAAAGAAGGGATCCAACAGAGAGAATAGATGAAGGGCATAATTTAAAAAATGAACTCAATTCATTTTTACAATGTAAACAATGTAGAGAATAAATAAAGTGAGCAGTGAAGCCATTTCTGACAGCAAATAGTTGACTGAGTCCAGGCCAAAGCTGCAGGCTGCAGAGCTAAGCTGAGAATCATAGAATCATAGAATAGTTAGGGTTGGAAAGGACCTCAAGATCATCCAGTTCCAACACCCCTGCAATGAGCAGGGACACCTCACACTAAACCATCCCACCCAAGGCTTCATCCAACCTGGCCTTGAACACTGCCAGGGATGGAGCACTCACAACCTCCCTGGGTAACCCATTCCAGTGCCTCAACCACCCTGACAGTAAAGAATTTCTTCCTTAGATCCAATCTAAACTTCCCCTGTTTCAGTTTTAACCCATTACCCCTTGTGCTGTCACTACAGTCCCTGACAAAGAGTCCCTCCCCAGCATCCCTATAGGCCCCCTTCAGGTACTGGAAGGCTGCTATGAGGTCTCCACGCAGCCTTCTCTTCTCCAGGCTGAACAGCCCCAACTTCCTCAGCCTGTCTTCATACGGGAGGTGCTCCAGTCCCCTGATCATCCTTGTGGCCTCCTCTGGACTTGTTCCAACAGTTCCATGTCCTTTTTATGTTGAGGACACCAGAACTGCGCACAATGCTCCAGGTGAGGTCTCACAAGAGCAGAGTAGAGGGTCAAGATCACCACCTTCAACCTGCTGGTCACGCTCCTTTTGATGCAGCCCAGGATACGGTTGGCCTTCTGGGCTGCAAGCGCACACTGCAGCCGGCTCATGTTCATTTTCTCATCGACCAGCACCCCCAAGTCCTTCTCCACAGGGCCGCTCTGAATCTCTTCTCTGCCCAGCCTGTAGCTGTGCCTGGGATTGCTCCTACCCAGGTGTAGGACCTTGCACTTGGCATGGTTAAACTTCATGAGGCTGGTATCAGCCCACCTCACAAGCGTGTCAAGGTCCCTCTGGATGGCATCCCTTCCCTCCAGCATATCAACTGGACCACACAGCTTGGTGTCATCGGCAAACTTGCTGAGGGCGCACTCAATCCCACTGTCCATGTCAGCAACACAGATGTTAGACAAGACCGGTCCCAAGACCGATCCCTGAGGGACACCACTCGTTACTGGTCTCCAGTTGGACATCAAGCCATTGACCACAACTCTTTGTGTGTGGCCATCCAGCCAGTTCTTTATCCACCGAGTGGTCCATCCATCAAATTGATAAATCGATATCTCTCCAATTTAGAGACAAGGATATCGTGTGTGACAGTGTCAAACGCTTTGCACAAGTCCAGGTAGATGACATCAACTGCTTTACCCAAAAAAAAAAAAAAAAAGCTTCTACCTTTTAATGTCTTCTCAGGTTCAAAATAGTGTGTAATCATTTTCCTTAGTTATTTTCAGCTATGGGCCAGGGATTTTTCAACCTCACTAGTGGGGAGGTTGTTTAGCAGATTAGGTTTTTCATAAAGGAATAGGAACTGGAAAGAAAGAATGGAGTGGTGTAAGCGTTAGATGCCTATGGCTCCATGAAAGTCTTGACAGTTGTTCCCATGGGGTATCATTCAGGTGAGTCAGTCAGGATATTTCTGCTTCTTGGAGAATTTAGGGGGGCGGTTCTTTGGTTTGTTGGTTTGGTTTGGCTTCAGTGTTACATCCATACGAAAAATGCAGTTTGTAAGGCCTGGAGAAATCAGTTTCTCCAGATGCACTTATGACCCATAGAACATCTTCAAAACAAAGACCATATGTAAGACAAGAGAAGATTTGTGCATGTGGTAAAGGGCTGGACCAGATCTTTCAATCTCTTACTCAGGCACTACTCTAGAATCAATATGAATTTTGCCTAAAAGTGAGTGTGGTAAGTCTTGTTGTCTGCTGTTTCACATTGAAGATGCTTCATAAACAGTGATCAAACTTCCTGTTGGTTTAAAATGCACCTTTAATACAACTTTCACCTTCCTGCTGTAAGCAGGGAAAGTGCTAAAGTTAATATGAACATATTAATGTGCTCAGGTGAATTATGCTTTCAAGGAGATGGAAACTAATTTGTCTTTGCACAGGTTATAGCTGTGAGACAGGGGAATTACACAGGGTCGCTTTTATCTTTCCATTCTTAGATACTGTTTTTTTTCCACATGTAAACTATGATTTTCATCTGGTTGTGCAGTTTTTGAGCTCTTCCAAGTCCTCCTCTGGGCATTCTCTGCTGAACTATCATCAAATGGAGACACTAAAATTAAAGCCAAGGTTTTTGAAAGTGGCAGGTGGCTCTGAAATGCCTGAATTCTGCATTGATCAACCCTCGACAGTGCTGAACACAGGCCATTTCCCTCCTTTCCCTGCTTGAAAGAGGGGGGGAATGCTGTAGAAGTCACATCTCATTAGTGTTCTTTCTTGAAACCGAAGCATCCAAATATTACCAGGTATGGAGTCTCTGGCCAAGTAATTAGTTGAAATTACTGCCCTTAATTATCAATAGCTATGTGAGGGGGTTTTGTTGGTATTTTTGCTTTTGCTCAGTACTTTAAACTATTTTCATATAAGAATACAACTCTTACATGTTCATATGGTTTATAAGTGGCACTCTTCCTAAACCGTAGTATGTCATTTGTCTCTCAGAGCAGGTTATTTTGTGTTATTAAGTTCTTTTCCCCTGCAAAAGCACATGGTTGTTTCAAACTTCAGTGTACATCTGGAGATCAGACAGAGTAACAGTTTACAGGGTGTGAAGATTTTCAACAACCTCATGGCTTTTTGCAGGGAGAAAAACTTTTCTGAAGCAGCATTTTAATTTTTGCAACAAAATATAGGCAGTTTTGCCTTTTGGAACTGCGCTTTTTTGTCTTTATGGAAGGGTGCAGTAAACAATGTGCTTTAAACTGGAGCTCTCCAGACTGCTTCTGCTTTTTAAAGAACGTAGGCAACTAATCGGCATCAACTAGCCTCATAGCTGGAGTGTTTTCCATTCTAGGCAATATCATCCTAATTTGATGCACACATGGATGCTTCACACAATCTGCAAATTCATCGCTGGCATCTTGCATTAGTCATCTGACAGATTGCCAAGTGTTTCATACTCCTTTCATGTGACTTTATTACAAAACACACACACATACGCACTGCCTTATTTCTGCCAGTAGCCAGTTCAGTGAGAATTCACTGCAGTTCTGTTTACAGCAGCCATGGAGAGAAATCTGCGCTTATTTGCAACTATCCTCTGCTTTAAAATGCACAATTCCCAGTTTGTGTTGTGCCTTTCTCTTATATAATGACATTAAGCAGCAGCCTGCAGAGAAAACCAGACTCAATGAAAAATGTAATAGCATTGTTTTTTGTTCATAATACTTATGCTATTAATTAAATGCTGATTTTTTTTCCTGCTTTGTGCCAATTGACATCATCTTCTACATCTAGTGCAGATGAAAACTGCATAGTCTCCTAACTTGCCTTCTCTTTTTAATCTCCTTTTCTACTTTCTAGTAACGGCACAGCTAACAAGATGAATGGAGCTTTGGATCATTCAGACCAACCAGACCCAGATGCCATTAAGATGTTTGTTGGACAGATTCCCCGTTCATGGTCGGAAAAAGAGTTAAAAGAACTTTTTGAGCCTTACGGAGCTGTCTACCAGATTAATGTTCTCCGAGACAGAAGTCAGAACCCTCCCCAAAGTAAAGGTACAGTAGTTGTGCTCTCTTTGCTTTCAGTTTGTTTTGTTTCTCATGATCTTGCTTTCCAAAGAGCTTTGCATCTGAGCTGTTTTGAAGCATACTCTGTTGAGCTGTGCAGCAGTCCTAAGAGCAGAGGACTGCTGAATACCTATCAATTACTGTGTTCCTCTTCTTAAATTGCAGTTTAAATGTCTGTTATCTGGAAGCGTGCATTCCGACTGTGCAAACAATAACCAAAGATTGCTGTCCTTGTTTAAATTATTATTGCCGAGAAACACGGAAACCTGAGTGGTCACTTTCCCAGGATTAGCTCATGGAAAAATATAATTTTCTACTTCCCTTCATTTCCTCTCCTTGCACCCCAGGTGGGAATAATTTTAAGGACATAAAAGGGGAGAAATTATAGCAATGGGCTTTTGCGACGTCATTGCTCCAGGGGCAATAAAACTTACAAAATAGAGTCGCCCTGCCCTTTTTCCAAAATGTGATTTCTTTTCTGCAGTCATGTTGAAGGATTCATTTTTGGCACTGGTACTTTTCTAAATAAAAAGGTTGTATTTCCTTCCATGTGTAAAGTTATTTATCCTTTACTTCAGTGCCTTCTTTCACTGTATATCTATGCATATTCAGCCACATGAGAATTCTGTATATTATAGCTATAATGTATACGAATGTATATTATAGCTATGTGAGTATAACGTATGCTTACATGTAGACTGTAAATATTTTGTTTCACAGAATGCAGGTTTTCACCCTTATAGCTCTATACTTTCATTTACACTTAAGGTTTGGTACATGAAAGTGTTGCCAGCATTACAAATAATTACTGCATCTCAGAGGCACAACTAGATATGCATGTGTGCCTGGCTGTAAGTTTACTAGATAGTTCTTCATTCTTACTGCACTCCTGCCACTGTTTCTAAAAACCTTTAAAGCACACATGCTACAGAGGATATTATATGATGGTTTTATGGGCTGGCAGCTGACAGTACAAAACAGCACTCACTTGAGATCTCCAGTTTAGCAAGTAGTGATTGCTCCAATGTGAGGCACATGGCACAACTTTTGGTGCTCCTGTGCGTTGTGCCAAGCATTGCCAAGGCTCAGTATTGCCCCCTTGCCCTGGTATGGGACAGATGATCCTCTCAGTGACCTTTTTTTGGTGCCCAGTTGCAGCATTTTTGTGCTCTGAGTGATATTAGTTCATAACAGGTCTTTTCCAAACTAGATGATCTTAAAGTCCTTTCCATCCCTACCTATTCTATGATTCGGTGATTCTATGATTCTCTTTTGGGTTGCTTACATATATCAGTTCTGGTTAAAAGACTTGATACATGGGTGTCACATCAGTGGCAGGGAGGGTGGCATCTCACCATACCCTGCTGCTAATCAAGTCTCCATCCTAGATTGCTCTTTCCCTTCAGAAGCAGAAGGTGCTTCTTGTTGGAGTGTTTCGGTCTAGTTCTGCTTCCAGCTCCCTCCATTCCCAGGATAGATGTATTGTAGCATGCAGCCCCCTGCTATGTTACCACAGAGACTTCACCAAGTGTTTTTTTCTTGTAATGCTAGATAGAAGACAGCATTAAGAGGTCAAGCAACTGGATTTTCTGCAGTCCAGGCTGCTATGGATGAGCAAACTCCTACTTAGTTGAAACCACTAAAATTCTGAACTTTGAGACTTGTCCATTTAGAAAGAGCTGATTCCTGTGCCACAAAAATGCCTTCCCACTAAGCAGTAAATGAAGTGAGAATGGTATTGTGGTTAGACAGAAGCAAGCCACTGATTCCCGTTTCTCTAGTGTTTTCCATTATGCTGTACCTGCTTGTCAGGGAGATGGAAGGCATAAGGATTAAGCACAGGTCATGCAAATCATTGTAGACTAATTATGCAGGTTTGTAGCTCCTGTATTCAGTATTCCTTTTGAAAGGTGGTTGTTTGCTTGTTGGAGTTTTTTGGAGGCTTTTTGGGGGTTGGGATTTTTTTCCTTGGACTCTTTCCAGCCATGCAGAGATGATGCTCTCAAGTCACTTTAGGCAATATATATTTTAATAAGTAAATTAAAAGAATCCTCAAGAAAGACAGAATAATCTTCAGATTTCCATTTCCCTGACACAGCAGCAAGCTCCTCTGATGGTCAGCTTTTCCCATGGAAGCTTTGGTGGAGTTTGTCTCTGCATGCTGGCTTTATCCTTCCTCCTGGCTCAGCCTGCCAGCAAGGTTACTAGTTAGAGAAAGCTCTTGAGTTTCTTGTGGGTATCTCTTGACTAGGAATGATCTTTATCATCTTAATCCAGTAGCACAAAGGCTTCTGTGCAAGCGGTTGTTAAGAATGTTAGAAACAAATACACAAATACCTGATCGTCTTGTGATCATGATGCACGAGAAATTCTTCACCTGTGCTATCGAACTGTCATTTAATGATGAAGATGAGTTTTAACTCTTTGGATGAGCGGTCGAATTCCGTGTTCTCCTTCTGTGTAAACACCCCGTGGAAACAACCATTTTCATTTTCTTTGACCTGGTTGGGGTGATTCCAACCATTTTCCTGCCCATTGCCTCTCTGCATCACCTCCAGGTCTGCAGAACAGTGCATCACAGGGACCTTGTGGTCGAGTCACACTGGAAAAAGTCCATTTTTTATCTCATTGTATGGTCTTGGCTGTGTGTTGTGCAGAACATTCACGGGCTGGTATCTGCAATCCATTAATTGCAATGACAAAAATGCAAGATAATGCTACTACAGCGTGTGTGTGTGTGGGGGGGGGGGTGGGTGTCAGTGTGATTTTGTTCTTTGAAGAAAGGCTTTTTGATTTTTGAAAGAGTCCTCTCTTAGCAGACACGGGCTGTGTATTTCTGTTAGCTTGGCCAAAGGGGCTTCTCCAATTTGGACGGAATTTTTCTCTGATGAACTGTTTATGAAGCTGCAATCTGAGTCTCTCCCAATTCTGTCAAAAATAACCATGGGCTTCTTCTCTCTCTCCTGCTGTTATTAAGAATGTCTTTCATACCCTCCAACGACAGACGGCCTAGTTCATGTCTTTCCTCCTTTTCTGTAGCGCTTGCCAGCTCTGCAAAGCAGAAGGAGGAGAAGGAAGACAGGTAGAAAGCCAAGTTTTACTCTCTTTGGGAAACTAAAGGAAACCTAACTTACTTACACAGATATATTGCTGCTAGTGCAAAGCTTGGCTTTATTATTTGTGAACTGCATTTCAATGGGTGGTGGTTGGAATATCCTGTGTCAGTAGGAAACTCCTTGTGCATTCTGCAGTGTGCAGTTCTTGGGTTCTTGTTGGATGCGTGAAAGAGCTCAGCACAGTGATTTGACTTTGTGTTCATCGCCTGTTTTGCAGTGCTTTTTTCTCTTTCTGCGACAAGAGAAATCCAGGGGATTAGGTAAACTAAATAAAGAAAAAATATAAATGAAGGCAGGAAATCCTGTAACACTGAAATAAATGGCACTTTCAGCTTCTGGGGGCTAAGGGGATTCAAGTCTAGGCAGATCAGCCCTCTCTGTTCCCAGTCCAGCTTGCTGCCTTCATATAATTTATTCTGGGTTGAATAGATGACTTCTTCTCAGAGTAGTTGTTAAAGAGAGCTTCTGTAATACCTCAAATACAGCCAGCTCATTGTGAAGGCAGTGTAGACCGCCGCTGAGATCTCTTTCCTTCCCCACCGTTCTCCTAAGCTGGAAAGATTTCCTTGGCTGCTTTTGTTTCGGAGTCTGAGTGCAGAAGCAAGCAGATGGCACAGGGCTACTTTTGCCTATTGAAATGCAGCAGAAGAGTGTTGGGCCAGATCCATGATGTGCTTTTGGTACCTTGTGCCTGTTTTGATACCTGTTAATTCTTGTAGGGATCAAAGTCCTGTAAAGCAGCTTTGTGAGTCTGAGCCTGCTTGTGCTGCGGTGCAGAAAACAGGGGAGAGGCACCCGTGTAACAACTAACTCCATGTTTCCTTGTAGCCTTTTAGAGACCCTTTAGCAGATTAGAGTGAGGCTGCTGAGTGAACAAGGATGTGCTGTAGTTAAAGGCCAGTGTTTATTATTATCCTATTTAACATGGTAATTTAAGTCTACCGGGAAGCAAGCAGAGGAATCTGATAATGAGGCATTCATCTGCTGCATACAGGAGAGACCTGACAGGCAAGTCATAACAGAGGCAGTTCTCTGGTTTGTTTGGGTACCATTGCAGCTACAGTTGAGCCCTCAGAAACCCTGTCATGAAGGCAGGAGGGATAGTTTCTTCCCTCCTGCTCATTGTGCCCCATTTTCCAGACGACAGTCAAGCATGGGAGCAGAGCAGTGGCATGCCAGTCGTCACACAAGCCCACCCTGACCGTCCTCATCAGCAGGAAAGACCAGCTGTTCCTTGCCTTGCATCACCATTCTACCAATTGTACCTCCTGCTCCTTGGAGCAATTTCAATACATAGTGTTTTGCAAAACTATTTTAGATGCTTTTTGAAAGCTCCCTTCAGCCAGTGCTCCAGGAGTCAGCGTTTCTCTACACATTCTGACTTACTCTGTTTTTTGAATGCTCTCACAGGTCCACGTGAGCATTGTTTAGCTTTTGAGATCCAATGAGGTGCATCATGAGCGCATAAGCTGTCAAAAGTGCAGTGCTTGGGATCACAGCCATTACACGTTTGTGGTTTAGACTAAATTTTAGTGATCGTGGCTGGGAGATTTTCTGTTACAATTGCAAATTTGAAATCTGTCATACACTGAATGACAAAGTACTGTGCGTGTTTTTTGTAGCAGATACATTGGGCACTGTATGAGGTTTCACACAACAAAGCCACGTGTTGCTGTTAGATACAACGGAGAGGGAGGGCGAATGATAAAGCTGAGTTGTTAACTTTCAGCTTCTTTAGGATATTTGAATTTAAACCTTAAGGAAACTTATTCTATAATTTTTATAGGGGTTATAAGTGGCGTTATGAAATACGTTACAGATGTGAACTGACTTTTATAAAAAGTAATTCTTGTTTGACGAGTCTACCAGAGTTTTTCAAGAGGTTTCTCTGAAAGTGGACAGGTGTGAAATTGTGTATGTAATCAAGCTGATTTCCCAGGGGCATTTCACATAGTGTCACTCAGTAGAGTAATACATACAGTTACTGGTGAAGCAGAGAAGGGCCCATTTTCAAATGGAGAAGGGAGCTGGTTAGATGATGGAGGGCAGATTAGAATGGGGAAAGGTTACGGGCCAGGGGAAGAGAGGGGATGATGACTGGAGAGCAACAGGGACTGTTACTGAAGATCAATACTTTTTCACTCTCTATGTAAATGGCTTCGACAGAATGAACCACCAACTTCTTATCCAACTTTTTGGTTCATGCAGAAGGGACTGGATGGGGGTGAAGCCAGCTGATAACCTGGAGAAAACAGTCCAATGCAAAGAGATTCAGTTGGGTAAAACAAACCGTGAGCAAATTTGAGTTTTGAGTGCACACATATGTTGAACGATTGTATTTTTCAAAGGTTCAAGAGCAGGAGAGGATTTGAAGAGTGCACATATCCTAAAAAGACTGACTTGATGTTTTGTGTCCTTGTGGTCAAAAAAGGCACAGAAAATGCGAAGTTCTATAAATGGAAGCATTGAATAGAGCTTTCAAGGAAATACTGTACATCTTAAAGAAGGGTTTTTTTTGATCATGTTTTAACTACAGTTACCAATATTTAGTACCATTCTATAGAAAAGGGCAGAGGTCCAGAGAAGAGCAGCATGATTTTGTATGAAGTGAGGGAGGGTTAAGCCATGGTGAAAGGTCTAAGAAGGTTAACTTGTAAAGGGCTTCAAGCCTTGACTTACAAGAAAGCTAAAAAGCGAAAAGCTGAGGAAGAATACAGGATTATACCTTGGTTTGGAAAGAAAAAGTTACAAGGGGATACAATTGAAGTTTCTCAGTGTGTTGAAGTGCATTCTTAAGGCAGGAATAGGTAAGCTCTTTCAATTAATATTAAACCTAGTGTCTGCACAGCATAGACTTGAGATGGAGAAGCAGCAGGCCAAGAGAAAAAAAATCCAGCTTCTTAAGACAAACTTTCTTCCTCCACTTGCAGAGCAGAGAATGATCTTCCAGAAGCTAAAGTAAGAAAAGTTCCAAAAGAAACTTTTCTCTTTCTTGCTTCCATTTAGAATTTTAGCATAATGTGTCTGGAGCAGTGTGTGACATGACTGCTCCTCACATCCGTGCACAGTTTCACCCTGTAAGCAGGACAAGGTGCCAAGGCTGTGGGGGACCCAGCTGACAAGTGGTATGAAGAGGGTCTGTGATTGATGACCCCTGTTATTTTTGTAGTGCTTTGAAGGCAGGGAGCAGATGAGGATAACGTCCCATTGCGTACTTGACTACAAACCTGTTGCCCCTGTAAATCAGTCTCACTCTATATTCCCATCGTTGACCATGGCAAGAAAGTCAGCCCCTTTAGTAGCAAAAAAGCATTACAGCAAACCAAGCCCAGCAGGCAGTGCAGAGGTAGTGGAAGATACTTGTGAAGATACTGTAACAGGAGCGGAGGGTTGTGTCTGCAGAACCAGAAGAGTAGAGGATGTTGGGGGTGTTGCATAGAGTGTCGTTCAGCTGGTTCTTAAAGAGGGAGCTTCCCTAGCCTTGTTCCTGAAGTTCCTATATACAGCCTGTGGATAACTGGAGCTGTAGCAGAATTAAGCTTTTTTTAGGCATCCTTTCACTCTGTGGTTTTATAGTATTTGTCACGGTGGGGGGTTGGTCCAGAAGTGAGGACTCTAGGTGTTGCTCTAAGAAATTAATACAAATAACACATCTCTAAGGGATTAAAGTAGATTGCTTTGGGGCTCATTGGTTGCAGTTTTGTAGCAGCTTAACTATGATTTACAGCTGTATGTGAATTTTCAAAATCAAGCTAAGACTGTATAAGCACATTGCTAATTACATCTGTGCTGAAAAAGTGCATAAACTGTAACTACATGAATCGCTTTAGTTGCATTGATAGAAACCTCATATGCAGACCAGCTAGTAGAAGAATAGGACTTGGGGAAAAGGCAAGTTAGATAAATGGATGTTAGAGCTCCAGTTCAGGCATGAAATAGATCCAAGAGCTTTCCAGGTACATTCAACAACTCCAGGAATACAGGTGAAGATAAGTTCAGGAATAACAAGAAAACAAAGAGGGAAGGAATATGTCTGTCTATTTTTAATTATATTTAAAATAATTAAAGGCTGATGACTGAAAATTAGGGGGCTTAAACAATAGTGGGGTTTTATCTAGACAATGCTGGAAGATAATATTTTGCACCGTAATTAGAAAAGGCACACAATTCTTAGCAATAACGTTGACTTCCTCAACATACTGTCCAGTATTTACCTATAGAATGTTTTGGAAAAACTACAAAAAATAACCCCAAATGTTTTGACCATATAAATAGGTAATCTGATTTTCATAATGCCATCATTACATCAGAAGAAACACATAGGCAGGCAGTTAAAACAGCCTGAACTTTCAATAAAATTGAAAAAAAACCTCAGCTAATCAAATTGTATTGTTGAATCTGAATAATATGCCAAACCTTGGTCTCTCAAATATGTAATCTCAAAGGCAAAAATTGTAAAGCACGCAAAAATCTAAGTCAAGTCATGCACGCCGTTGCTCACAGGAATTAATCAATGGGTATAATACTCAGACATAAAAGCACATGCATGTTTAAGTGTTTTCAAGATTGGTGACTGCATTTAAAGTATATACCTCTGTAATAGTGCCAGATACTGTCAGTTTGAGATTTATGGGATCCAATTTCTTCAGTTGCATATTAAAGCTCCCATCAATGAGTTTCGATCTTTTTATGACACTGTTGTGGCACTGAAACTCTTTCCTCTTCCAATTTGCTATTAAATGAGTAAGCATACAATATTTATCTGCTTGCCACATAAAAAAAAAATGATGTGTGTTTTTGTTAAACAGCAATGGCTTAAAAAAAATAACCCAAGCACAACCCTTCTCTTTTCTAATTCTGTTCAGGTGGAATGTTTGAATCCTTTGCTCATAGCGTAAGAGGAGGTCTTGCAAAGGATTTGAGAACCAGTCTGAAGTCTTCCTCCGCTTTGGCATGGAGCTCAAAGGAAGAAAACTGAGCAATGTCAAAAATGAAGTGTAATTGGGGAGTAGCCTTATGAGCATGTATTTCGGCTGCGCTGCAGCTTCCAAGTCTCTGACTTCCACCGCAAGAATGGCATTTTATTGCTTTCATCTCCTGCTCCTGTCACACCACTAATGTCTCGCACAAGCGCATGTGCACACACACACACAAATAAATTAGAGCCTAAAATTAAAACCCACAGTGCAAGAAGTTCTGCTCCTTAAAAGATAGAAGAAGAGACTTCAAGGCAGTAAGAATTTCGCTGTTACTGCAGAGTTGATGTGAGAGTCATGTAAATATTACAATGATGGGTCACAATAAAAAGCTAAAGTCCTTGTAAAACATTTTAGCATAAATATGTCATCAATTTTGCTAGTTCTTAATATGAAATCTAACCCCCAGGAAAGCCTTGAAAGGATGTCTGTTACTCTTTATAATTCTGAAGCTTGTTACAAAATGGGTGTATGTGTAGCATTTACAGTGTAAATTAATTAATTAATTAATAGTTCATTACTTCCATCTTCCCCACACCAGACCTTGTCACCCTGTATTTTCTGCTGGAGCAGGGTAACAAGAGGGGACAGCATTGCACTTGCTTCGGGTCTGGTAAGACACGCAACCTACGCAGTGTCAGACTCCTGTGATACAGATGCCAGGAAAGGATGTGTCATGCCAGTTGTAGTGTTACTTTATTTTAGACATCAGTTTCACTGTAACCATCAGCATATTTCGAAAGAATTGCAAATAACTCCCTGAGGATAAAGTGTGGTAGTGGCTTCTAAGCCTGGTTTGAGCTTAATTCAAGCCAGTGAGCTATGGGTGGAAGACTGCATATGCCATATAAATCTGCTGGTCCATCTATCTCAGGGAAGAAAGCATTTTCAGGAATCTATGTCTTTCTGATTGCTTACAAAAACACTCTGAAAAAAGTCAGTGAGTAGATTAAATCTGAACGTTTCCACTGGATCTTTCCAGGTTTTCACTGAACCTAATTGCTATCTAATCTATGCCTATGAGTATGCGGTTTTAAGTGGGACATTAGACCTTCACTGTGCAGATTAAACTCTGTGGCGCATGAATTCACTATTATTTGTTTCTTACTACCTTGTGGTTTTCATTTAAAATAACTAACACATCAGTCATTAATTCTTTCAGAAGAATAAGCTGAGTTGTGAAGAGGTGGAAGATGTTTTCTAATAAACTATATCTCTTATTTGCCTGAATTGGGAGAATAAACCATAATTAAACATCTAGTAGCTAAAAATGACACACTTTCAACTGCAGTTTTAGGGAGCTGCACTGCAATAGGGAGTAGATTAATGTAATGTACTGCATGAAACTTTCTAGCTGCAAGGATGAGCATGGCACCATAAGGAACAGCACTGCTGCTTCAGCCACTGATTTCCAGGTGTTTTGCAAAGGGAGAGAAATATCATCACTTTTACCAACTGGAAGAACTGAGAGGCAGAGGCCTGGGGTGACTTATCCTAAAATTTTCAAGTCACTTTGAGCAGGCAGACAATAACGATCTGCCTGTGCTGTTGTTGTGCTGCCTAAATCAAATCTGCTCCCTTCATTCTCAGCACTTCGGTCCCTGAGCTGGTTGACATGAAGATTTTATGTTAACACTGCCCAGGTGAGATCTGCATTAGTTTATTCACGTGTTCATCCAATCTGATGAAGACTGCAGTGTGGAGTGTGGAGCACTGGCTCCCACTCCTCCTGTGCCTCCAATCCCCATAATTAGAACAATAAGTATTAAACAACAAGCTTCCTTTATTATTTGCAGATCATGGGATACAAAAATCATTGTAGATTTAAAATGGGCTATATTAACCTGCGTAATTCCACTGAGGCTTCAGTTTCTATAGTGAAAAGTGTTGTGTTGTCTCTGGCTCAATTAGATTTTTCTCAGTGTCAGTTTTAATTCACTTCACCGGAGCGTGGGGGAACTCTCTGTGGAAGGGAAAATGTTACTTCTGAATGAGAGCCTCCTGGAGCCCACATCTTATTTAAGAGTTTTAAAATGCTTCATGGTCCCATGTTCTCTCTTGAAGGTCTGCTACTGTGTGCTGGAGGAGCTGAACGAAATCTCTTGATGTCTCTTAATGTGACAAGCATCTGAGTTTGAGCAGGAGGATGGAAATGAGAAGAGCAGGATCCTTGGTTCCCTCTTTGTATTTAATAAAAATAATAATAAAGCCTTGGCAAGCTTTGATGGCCAAATAGATGTAATTATGTCAAATGTTTCTCACCCTTACTCACATCTACCTGGACACACGTACAGAGAAGAAAAAACTTCCGTAGTCTGAGTTGTATTTTCCCCTTTAGACTTGGTATTACTCACCTCCCATGGCCATCAGCACTTAGGGGTATGGATTGCTTGGTTACACTTTGCTTGGTGCACACTGCCCAAGTAGCCCAAAATGTACTGTTTCTTCCCCATTTTTAAAGGGAAAAGTGGAGTAGATCTTAAATTTCAGGGTGCTTCTTGTTGCTGTGGAAAAGAGACAAAAGCCTAAGATAGGGTTGTAAGGGAAGGTTTACCGTAGACAAAGGCCTGAAATGTCCACTGTGTATAGGTGGAGCTTTCCAAAATCCTTGTTTCCATCATGCTCAGCAAGTGTATCTTCCTATCTCCTTTCCCATCCTTTCAATATTTCATTAAACTCTCAAGACATTATATTGAAGGACAGTTGTAGACACTGAAGCATCCTAAGTTTTACTTTGAGGTTGGTTTGTTCATTTGTTGGGTGGGGTTTTTTTGACTGACACCTCCCAGTTTCCAGTTTTGTAAACGATTTAGGTTGCTTTCCAGTATATCACTGGGCTACTGTAGGAGAGCACCTGGAAGTGTCACCAAAACCCTACAGTTTGGTCAATAGATGTGGATCTCTTTTCTGATTCAGACAGAAGATAATACTGCAGTATGATGCTGGACTCAGCATAGCTATTAATACCAGCTTGTGTATGAAAGGTAAACATGACTACATCTCCCTCACATCAAGAATCGAGCAAAGCACTCCATTACGATTCTGGTTTCCATGTGTGTCATCTCCCAGACTTTACGTTTCCAACAGCGTTAGGTTTCCTTTCCAGTCCTGAGCTGTTAGCATGTAATGCCTTTCTCTGCTTTCTTGCTTGGGTATAGAGTTAAAACGTGACGTGTGAAAGTAGGGTGGTGTTATGATTATGATTATGATTATGATTATTATTATTACTAATTTTATTATTAGCTGCAGTTTAAGCAGTTAAAATCTCACAACTAAAGGTCAGCATAGCCTGTAGATTTACACATGCACCGTACAAGTAACCTTCAGGAGTTTCCTCATGACAAGATAAGGGCATCAATTGTATGTAAATGAATGCCAGGGAAAATTTCGCTGTAAACTACATTAGCTGCAGAGTTTGTGCTGTAAGGGGATTTAATTGAATTAATGTTACTTACTATCTAATACTCCATCTAGTGTATTGCCGGGTCTCCTTATTACTAAGAATAATATTTGGCTCATAAAGACCCCTTTTCAACTAAGCACACAGTCCTGATGACTTCAGCAACTGATTAAAGTTAAAGCATTTTCTTCACTGCCTTGCTGCATGGGAATGGGCTGGGAGCAAGGAACAGGTATTAGTGTGTGTACATCATGTGTAATCACCAAGCCCTGTAAGAAGGCTGCTTAGGGAGATTCCTCTTACAGATGGTTTCCAAGCATCTAATGAAGGTGTGATTTTGGCAAAGCGTCTTTCCTAGTTTCGATGTAGCTGTTGTGGACAATGGCGGTGATGGAGACAAGCAGCGCGAGCACAAGTCTGGGTGTAAAACAGGAGGAGTGTTGGGATGATCCATGCAAGACCCTCCACTAATAAGTGCTCCACTAATAAGTGCAGTAACTGATGGTGATGGCAGAGGGATTTCACTGAATAACCCTGGTGGTATTTTAAATGCTGTTATTAATGCAGGATTATACAGAGATGGCACAATGAGATCCAGAAAGGTATTTTGTGTGACTTCCTGCATAAAAGCAGGAATGCAAATAAGCTTCGTTAACATATTCACACTATATAAATGGAAAACTCATGCACATGGAAAAACTTAGTGACATAGCCAGAGACATGCTTCAAGCCAGTGATAAAGATACCCTTATTTTGCCTACTCTGCTCTTATGTTTTAACCATTAAGGAGAAAATGTGATATATTGGATGTTTTTGCAGAATATTTGTGAATGTCAGAAATACCACTGATTATGCATCTCCTTTATGTTTGATATTATTTTCTTTTCCTTTCACATGCATTCTTTAAAAAGCGAATACATGAAGCCTAGCAAAAAAATCTTTTATTCTCCATTCATTCAGCAACAAAAAAAGCAGAACAAAAAAAAAAAGGAGGTTTTGAACCAGTCTTTTATGGAAATTGGGAAACAGTGGAATAGTTTCTACAGCAACTTTATTGTTGCCCGAATCAAATGGCAAAAGTTTTTATTCACCTACGCATCTTACATTTTAATGATCCACATGTCACTCCTGAACTTCACCCACCCGTGTTTCTGCATGCAGTTGACATTCTGGCACAATCAGTAAGGCACATGCCATTCAAAGGAGTTACAATCTCCTCTTTGTTTTCATGGGTTTTTTTTGGGGGGGAAGGGAAGAAATAGTAATTGCCCGTGTCAACTAATGTTCATTACACAGAATTGTTTAGCTCTCTTAAAAAATCATTGGTCTGCTTTTCCCCCGTGAAAATATTCAAGGGCTCAGTTCACAACAGAGAAATCAGCATGTAAAGCAGCAGCCTAGCAATCTGTGCTGCAAGGAGTGAGAGTGCCATGTTCTGCGTGGCAAATGTCAGAAGTGCTTGCTATCTTTAAAAAAATAATCAAATCTTTAGTGAGGATGCGAAACATTATTACTGCTTCAGTCCGATGTGATTTGGGGGAACAATCTGTTTAAAAGTAGGGATCTTTTTTTCAGATGTTTGTATGTAGCCTTTATGATTGAACATTTGTTAGGTAGCATCTGGCATGGACTATTCCTCTTTCTCCCTAAGTTTCATGGCTTTGTTTTTTATTTCAGGAGGATATTGCAAAAGGTAATTTGATGTCTCATTCCCATTGGTATGGTCGTGGTTTTACCTTCTGAATGACTCCCTTGAAACAGGAGGAAGGGGAAAAAAAACAAAAAAACAAAAAAACCCAACAGCAACAACAAAAAAAAAAAGCCTAACAAAAAAAAAAGGCAAAAACATTTCTGAATTTTTTAATAGGGAATATGCAGCATTTGGATTTCATGGAGAGTGCCCGTAGTACATTGTGTGCACACAGCACGTCAGAGGTGCAGCCACCTCTGCTGTGGGTCGGGGTCTGCACACCATAGATAACAAAGAGACCTGAAATCTGGGGCTCCATCCTCATCCACATGCTCTTATTACCACTTGCTGTTTGTGTTGCAGATGCACGTAACAGATTGTGCAATATGCTGTACAAACAGATTGGTGAAATGATCTTTGTCCTGAAACACTGATGGCGTAGATGAACGGGAAGGATTGAACGCATGCCTGCACTGAAGGCTGCACAGCCCAGACGCCAGGGTTCTGGACCCATGTCCTCAACAAAAAGGGCTTTGTGCATCCTTCTTGAAGCAAAGATCTGTTCTTGCTGATCTTACTGTAAAGGGTTGAAATTTTAAATTAAAATTTAAAAGAAAATAACACAAAGATCATTAGAGAGTGAGTAGGAGAAGGGAATGTGCCTACTTCACCCCTTTTCTTCCTCTTTTTTTCCTTCCCATCTAACAGCATTTCTCCCACACTTGCCAAATCGAGCACGTCAAGGGAACAGACTTTGGGTAGTTGCTCACAGTATTGGAAAAACACCCTGAAAAAAAAAGAAGACTGGGGCGTGCAGGGCTGAGGCTTTGATTGTGGGACTTGGGGAGGCAGTGCTCATGGAAACTCTGACTGGAGATGACAAGAACAAGCAGCAAAGTTGGCTTCCTCTCAGTGGGCTACTCAAACAGGAAAAGTTCTAATACTTAATGTCTTTTTCATCATCCAGGCCATATAAAAAGATCACCCACTTATGCCCTATGTGGTTAAGAAAACCAACAATTGCTCATCTTATTTACTGAGGTAGCTAATATGCGTTTCAAAGTGCCTGGATGTTAGCTTGTGGGAGAAGGAGTAGCAGACATTAAGGCTAATTTCAATGAAAATATTTTTTGTGGGAATAGATTGCTCAGTGAATATAGCTCATCTGCAGCTGGTAGAATAATGATATAAGTCTGTTTAGAAGTTTTATTAATTCAATAAACTGTTTACATGAAAATGGAGGTGGCTGGGTTGTGCAAACGGCTTGTTCACAGGAGCACTGCTTAGGGCCGAGGAATGATTTTGCCATTTCAAAACACTTCTGTTTCTCTTTGACATGAAAGTGCTCTCTCCCTAAAATTATTAAAGAAAACATTTTTTGACTCTGAAGTATTACTGATATTTTGGCAATGGCTGTGGCCTCTAGTCCAAGTGATGTGAACTGCTGAGCGCTCGGAATCTAAACAACTTGTGTTGACTTTGTTGTAAAAGAAATTTTATGCCTGGACTGGACGTAAAACTTGGATCCGCGTGTTCTTCTGGGTTGGAGGTATGATGGTACCTGAATATGCCAGGAGACAGGGCTCAGTGTCCCTGTGTGATCATTGCTGAGCTTGGTTGAGAGAGCTGGGTCTCTACATTAGTCAAGATTTCTCATGTTCCAGAAAGCAAAGGTCTCAGGCTTGGAAATACAATTTAACTGAAAAAAGACCTGGTAGTTCATCCAGTTTGTTGTCTGCCAAATCCATGCTTGTTCTGTTTAGTGAATTCCTACATGTTTTGTCCAATTTTATTTGGAATTGGACCATGGGATGCTGTTTCCAGCTACCCCGTCCTTCAAGATTAAATGTTTCATTATCATACTATAAACACATACACTCCTAACATTTTTTGTTATTTTGGTCCCCCCACTTTATTTTCTGTTGCATAATCCCTGATCTGTGCTAATACTGATGAATGGGAGGGATGCATTTTCTATCATGTAAAATAGTACTGGGGATAAACTCTGCCTAAGATTTTGGCTGACCCCCTCATCAGGCTTAGCTCAGAAATTAATTTGTCATTACCCAGGTGCTACGCACTAAGCTTTATTGGCATAGAGGAGCACCACAATACTGTATGTTCTTCGGAAGGAAAAAAGTGGTCATATAATCACTGAGACAGTAAACAGTCAGTTCCAATCTAGTAATATTTTATATGAACTGGCACTGTATGTTGTATATCATCCATCTTGCTAATCCTTGTTCCACATTGCATCCCACTTGAGGCCAAGAACATTACAGCTGTGCCAGAGAGTGGGTGGAAAAATAGCCTTATTATTAACCTAAGTTGAAAACATAATGGCTTTTTGAATGTCTTCATTCACAGATGCAGTCATACTAAAATATTAATATCCTTAAGTGTAAAGAAATAGAACTTTAATTTAAAGTCCATTGTCCATGTGTGTTGCAAAAGTGAAAGCCTTAAAAAGTGTTGTGAATGCCCTGTAGCTTTCATTTTAATGTTTTATCTTGTAAATTCCAATATTCTGCAATAAATGAGCCAAAATATTCTTCAGAGTAGGTTTTGAGCAGTGTTGCTCCATCACTAACATTGTCTTGTAGTAACCGAAAGAAGAGTTTCTACGAGAGTTTGTCTTAGAGCACAGGTAATAATCAAATGGATATTGAAACGCAAATAGTGACTTTTTAGTACCATGATCAAGCAAAGCTGCATTGCCAGTGTCACTGTTAGTTTAAATCTCAACCCCAGTGGGATCAAAAGTATTCAAGATGCATGTGTTTTCTGGGAGTAATGAAGAGTATAGAGGGGGAAACTGCAAGCCTCACCTGATTAATTTTCCTAGCACCCTAGCATCCTTGATTTGCAAGCAGAAATGAGGGACCTGGCAAATGAAAATTGAGTAAATCTGCAGCGCAGCATCACTGAAAAGCCACAAAAAACAGAGATGACGCTGTTCTTCAGCTATAGCCGTGTTTTGCCTTTCCTAGGTCTGTAACTCACTTTCCTGTATATCTTCTCAGGTAAAATGCAAATCTACCACAAACATCTTTGGGGTGTGTAAGAGTTGTTCTTGAATAGTATTCAGAAAACAAAAAGGAAATAAATCTTGATTGTAGTCATTTGTGACTAGCATGAAAAAATGTGTCCCCCTTTAAAAAGCAGAAAAAAAGATTCAGACCTACAGTGTATGAGGCCATGTGCTGTAAATCAGCCTAATTGTTTCAGAATTCAGGAGTGTTTCGTCATTTTAAATTGGGCTTGTCTGATATTTAGTTCCACATTTTTTACAACTCTGCGGGACTCATACGTAGCCTGTTGTTGCACATGAAAAGCTTTTTTTATCCTATCTTTAAAGGCTGACGAGAGGAGGTTGACAAGTAATCACTTGGTTGTCTCTGTGTGAAAGCTTAAGGTATGCATTACAGTGAAAATGTGCAATATGCAGTTCCAGAAATAATTTTACTATATGTTAAGGTTTATCTTTCTTGCATACAAAATGTAAGAGTGAGTAATGCTGCAGTCTGATAGAGGCTTTCAAATTGCTTTGAAATATCTTTAGATTGCCCTAATGAGACTTAGCAGAGGCCAAAATATTGTACAAGATACGTGTCCCAGCCTTACCAGGACTTCCCTCTGAGCACACCCCTATATTCCCTTACATCCCATCTCAAGTGGGAGAAGGAATTTCACATTTTTAGGACATCATTTTGCAGTTTGACCCACTGCACTCTGTGGGTAAATGCAAGTCATCTATGAGTCGGGTTTTTTTTTGTGAAGGGAGCAAGCAGTGCTTGTTCCCAGTAAGAACTGGCAGTTGCAAAACTCATTTGACAGTCTAACCTCTAACCCACCATTCTTCAGCTCTCCTTCAGGAAAAATCTGTGTACGTTTTGCTCAACGTAGATATTTTAAGCCATAATAACATGTTGAATAAAAGACGGGCGCACTGACTGTAATGGTAACTAAAGGATTCTGTTACCAAGATATTGTGGTTGTTCAGGTTGTTCTTCATGTGACATGAACACTCATTAAAAGAAAGAGCCTTTTGTAAGGGAAGGAGCAGAGGCTGAAGGCATGGTCCCCTTGGGTTTTTAAATTTATTTTGTACTTTCTTTTAGCTTCCAGCTAAGACCAGGGACTTTGTTCTAAAGCTCTATGAGGTTTTTTGGGTAGCGAAACAGCATTAGGCTGCAGGTCCATGATACTTTGTTGGATATATTCCATGGGCTGCCATGGTGACCTGCAGAGAACGCTGTGCAGAATCATGCTACTCCAAGTGTGATTAGATACATTCAGGATCCACATGCTATTGATGCCAAGGAATGCTGAATTATTTCATCTACTTTGCAGGCAAGCTTCAATGTAAGCCCTCCTGCCACTGCCAGCTCAAGGACACCTTTGACAGCCACAGGAGCCAACAGAGCTGTTTAGGCACTCGTTTTGTTCCTTTCCTCTATTTTTCTTTCTCCCTCTGATTCAGTTGCCAATCCAATCATCCAGCTTCTTTCTCTTCTTGTCTTGATAAGTTGCAGATAATTTCATACAGCCTATACCTCTCTAGCCAAGTATTTTTGTTGTCATAACTTGGAAACAGGCTGCTGGAGATTTTTTTTTTTAATCTTCATCTGATTAAATGCCACATCTTTTTCTTGAAACATACACTTCAATGTGCACTTGCAGCTTAGAAACCAACCGTGTCCTGGGCTGCATCAAAAGGAGCGTGACCAGCAGGTCAAAGGAGGTGATCCTGCCCCTCTGCTCTGCTCTTGTGAGACCTCACCTGGAGCATTGGCATTGTGTGCAGTTCTGGTGTCCTCAACATAAAAAGGACATGGAACTGTTGGAACAAGTCCAGAGGAGGCCACGAGGATGATCAGGGACTGGAGCACCTCCCGTATGAAGACAGGCTGAGAACACTGGGGCTGTTCAGCCTGGAGAACAGAAGCTGTGTGGAGAGCTCAGAGCAGCTTCCATTGTGTGAAGGGGGCT
Organism: Lathamus discolor; assembly: GCF_037157495.1. Lineage (NCBI taxonomy): Eukaryota > Metazoa > Chordata > Aves > Psittaciformes > Psittacidae > Lathamus > Lathamus discolor. Next base: position 2,605,145 of record NC_088884.1, read on the forward strand.
ACAAGGATGCTGGAGAGGGACTCTTCATCAGGGACTGTAGTGACAGGACAAGGGGTAATGGGTTAAAACTTAAACAGGGGGAAATTTAGGTTAGATATAAGGAAGAAGTTCTTCCCTGTGAAGGTGCTGAAGCACTGGCACAGGGTGCCCAGCGAAGCTGTGGCTGCCCCATCCCTGGCGGTGTTCAAGGCCAGGTTGGACACAGGGGCTTGGAGCAAGCTGCTCCAGTGGAAGGTGTCCCTGCCCGTGGCAGGGGCTGGAACTGGATGATCTTAAGGTCCTTTCCAACCCAAACCATTCTGTGATTCTACCTTGATTTTTTGAGAGCCATAGTGCCTCTATATCTTATTTGGACTGCTCTGAAGTGGTGTTAATTAGAGGGCTTGAGACATGTCCCTTAAGTCACCCAACACACTGTCCACATTCTCTTCCCTTAATAGATATTAAGTATTGGTGAATAAATTTTTTAATCAGTTTTCCAGGTCATCCATGGTTGATAGTAGGAAGAAAGAAGCCATCGATTATAATGTTTTTACTTGTATGATACATGTGGTTTTACTGGTTTGCTCTAGTCTTAGATCACTTACATAAAAAATTGTAGCTTTATTTAGGGAGGTTTTAAAGAAATAAGTAGCAATGGGAAATTAAGCAAAGCTGAAAGTGTTTACTGTGGATTGTGCCTTTAAAATTAATCTTTGTGAGATTGCAAAATAGTTTCTGGGGAAATTATGAAGAGCCTGATTCTGGGAAATCTCCTGATAGAAACAGATAAAACTTTGGAAGAATTATCCGTGGAAGCCCAATGCTTTCCTTTCTAGGAGGGGAGCTTCGCGGAATTTCCTGCCTCTTAACAGTTTTATAGTTCTATTAAAACTGCTTTCCTAGATTTGCAAGGTAATGTTTCCCCCAGTATTTATACTTTATTTGCTTACTTTCCAGTCACAAGGAAAAGACTATGAATCATGTTAGCTTTTCTCTCTCATTTTGGAAGTACATGTGTTACATGTCTATTCTGCATCGCCCTGCATTGATTTTACGTGAGTTAATCATCAGACAAAAAGAAGGAGAAATTGTGATAGCAGTCTCTTACCACAAATATGTTCTTTGCTTCTGTGAGGCTGTCCAGGCAAGGTGAGGCATCTTCGTCAGGACACTTGTTAGGTGTGCACTGCTAGTCTGTGCAAAACAAGGTGCTCTGCAAGGGGTAGAGACAAGTCAGGCTTGGGAGGCTGCTGTAAGGTACCTCTCACGTACCTTTGAGCTGGAACGTTCTGAGCACGGATCCTGCACACAAAGTGTGCTTTTCGCTCTCCTTGCCGGTGCTCATTAAGCGCTGCCATTTATTTTCGTGTGTCTGCACAAATATATGGCTTTATTACTAAAGTGGTTTGTTTATCTTTGCTGCTGCTGCATTTATTTTAGCACTCATCTAAACAATTAATTAGGGAAACACTTGAGTGCCGAATATACTTCTTCAGATACCACTCAGTTGTGTTTTTTTTTATTATTGCCAGGAGCATCAAGCATTTAAAAAACCCACCAGCTTTTCCCCCTTTTTTTTTTTTTTTATTTTTTTTTTTTTTATTAACCATGCCTTTTTCCCGCTTGTTTGAAGCTTCCAAAGGCAGAGTTTTTTGCTTTGAAAGATCATGGGTCCTGTTGAGAGTTCAAAGCCAAGTAAAGATGGTGCTTAAAGTTCAAAGGCTCTGTGGAGTTGCATCTTCATCTGCATAAAATTGTTTCAACCAGCTAGAAAGACAGAAGAGTTGCTAGGAATGTCTTCTGTTTCTTTTTTATTATTATTGTAAAACAAGCTTAATTGGGGAATAAATGTGGCACTGCTAACAAGTTCAGGGAAATTGAAGCTCCTTAGATGAAACACTGATTGAAGGTGTACATGGTGTAGGAAAGATTTGACATGTGCTGTGACCCTGTGAGAGTGAAACTGTGAATGCTTGGAAATCAATACAAGGTATGTAAGGGTTTATAATGTTGAAGTCAAGGAAGAATTGGAAGTGTTTGACTGCATTGTGGACAAAATAATGTATGATGTATTCAGACAATGGATTTAGACCCACGTTTTCAAGATGAGGAAAAGTAGCACATTTCTAAGGAAAAACCTTTTTGCCTAGATGAAAGTTAGCTCCTTGAAAACAGTGTGTATATTGCAGCAAATCGTGACTCAGAGCAGAGGCTTTGCCTGTTTTTAGACCAGCAGAGACTGGAGCCCATTCTAAGGTGACTTGGCCAAAAGCAGTAAAATACAGGGTGGGGGGGGAGATGCTGGGGGCAATACGAGTAATACGGGTTTGTTGCTTCAAGTTCAGGGCAATTTGAGGCATTATTTAACTTAGCATTTCTTCCCATGCTGCTTAAGTGCCCCTTAAACCAGCTTGAATGTCTTGTATTGATTTCTTCCATTTCCTATAAGCAAACTTCTGGAGGAAGCCAGACTGTTGTGGGTTAGATGGAAGCAGCCCTTTCAAGTTTTGCTCTGCTGTTACTCATGTCGATATTATTGCAGGATCTTTTTACCTCTCTTCTATTTTTTAATGGTTTCTTCAACAATATTCCTTTGAGCTCAGGACATCTTATTCTTTCCACTTTACAAGGAGAAGCGAGGGCACAGGGAGATGAAAGGCCAGATTGTTCAAAAGCATTTTGGCATTGAAAGATTCAGATGGGCATTGAAGAACATTACTTTGGTGAAGAACTTCACCCTATTCCTAGAAATGAATTATCCAAGGTCAGAATTTAGGTTCTCTTGTAAAATTGGTAGCTAAGTCGTCTAAATCCAGATAAGTGTTGAAACCAACCTGTACATTGTGTTCTGACCAAGTTCCTGGGTAAGGGACAAGGTTGGGTTTTCGTTGTTCTTTTTCATATGGTTTTCATTACGTGTGAGCAGTAGCAATGTTTTCACCCTGTGTCTTCCTTTATAACTCCTTCTCCCTGGACCTCTTCTTTTGTCCCTTTGGCTTTACATATACTGTCTTTAGAAGACACAAGCTCAGAGTTTTAGTGCTGTCAGGGCTGTGAGTGGATAAGTGGTCTTGTAATACTGAAGGAATGTATGGTATTTAAACAAAACTTCATCATGCTAGATAGAACAGATAAACTGTAACTTATAAATATCATCTTTTGAATTCATAAATGTATTGCTATATTTCAGGGTGTGACACAGCATTCTTGTCTTGCATGTCTGTGGCAACATGGGCCACGTTTAGATTTTGAAGTCTATGGTTCTGTTTCTAATGAAAAAGAAGATTCTTGTGTTCTTGCTATGAAAAAAACTCATCTTGTGTGAAATCTGTTAGTGAATGAGAGCTGGTTCCCAGCTGATGAGTGTAGCAGTAAACCAGTAATTTAACTGGTGTTGTCTGCTGAAGTTAAATAAGCTTGCAATGTATTTCTGAAGAAGTTAAGCTGTGTTAGCAGGGATATTGTGAAAGAGCCACTTAAATTCCTTCATTGCCATTTCACAGAATCACAGGCTGGCTGAGGTCAGAAGGGACCTCTGGGGTTCATCTCATCCAGTCCTTGCTCAAAGCTGGGTCACCTACAGCAGGTTACTCAGGGCTGTGCCCAGGGAGAATTTGACTGTCTCCAGGGATGGAGAGTCCACAAGCTGTCTGGGCAAACTGTGCCTGCATTTAATCACCCTTACAGTAAAAATTCCTTATTTTTAAATGGAATTTCCTGTGTTTTAATTAGTGCCTATGGCCTCTTGTCCTGCCACTGGGCACCACTGAGAAGGCTCCATCTTCTTTACTTAGAATCATAGAATCATAGAATAGTTAGGGTTGGAAAGGACCTCAGGATCATCCAGTTCCAACCCCCCTGCCATGGGCAGGGACACCTCACACTAAACCATCTCAGCCAAGGCTTCATCCAGCCTGGCCTTCAACACTGCCAGGGATGGAGCACTCACAACCTCCCTGGGCAACCCATTCCAGTGCCTCACCACCCTAACAGGAAAGAATTTCCTCCTTATATCCAATCTAAACTTCCCCTGTTTAAGTTTTAACCCATTACCCCTTGTCCTGTCACTACAGTCCCTAATGAAGAGTCCCTCCCCAGCATCCCTATAGGCCCCTCTTCATCAGGTATTTATACACATTGGTAAGATCCCCTGTGCCTTTTCTTCTCCAGGCTGAACAGTCCCAGCTCTCTCAGTTTTTCTTCATGAGAGATGCTCCAGTTCCTTCATCATCTTCATGGCAGTTCACTGGGATCCCTCCAGTACATTCACGTATCTCTTGTACTGGGGAGCCCAAACAGGACTAGCACCCCAGATATTTCTCAGCAGGGCTGAGCAGAGGGCAAGGATCACTTCCATTGACCTGCTGGAAATGCTTTGCCTGGTGCAGCCCAGGATGCTGTTGGCATTTAACCAGGGAAAATAATCTCCCATACAGAACAGAGGCTTTTCATAGTGACAATGTAGATATTTATAAATGGCAGTTAACTCTCAAAGATTTGAAGATTTTAAAGGCATAGTTTTATGGTAAAGCTATGCTTTTCTGAGTATTTTTCACTATAGAGTTGCCTTCTAGTTGAACTAGGACTTAAGTAACTTCTCAGGAATCGCAGTGCAATTAGAGGTTACACCAGAGCAGTGGTCTGGAAGTCTTATCAGGGAAAACCAGTCTTTAGTGATCTGAGGCATTCAAGCGAAAGAAAACACAGAAGGAAATCCAGGACTATAAGATGTGTGTGCTAGGAAGTTTGATTTGCTACTAGTGAATACTAGGGTTGGAGACTTGTATGGCTTTTGAAATGTGATTAGGGAAAGACGTGTCCCTGCCTACATTAATTTATATAAACATGATCTTTGTAGAGTCTTTTTGAATTGTAATACAGTGTCACACCAGTTTTCTGCTGTAAGAATGGACTCATAAGGGAGGACATCTTTATTTTTCTTTTCCTTCTTTTTAGCATCTGTGCTCTGAACCCTCTTTCTCTCCTATACCCAAAGATGCATTTAGCAGGTGGATAAACTTAGGAATTAATTTCAATGGAGAACATGTTAATTCATTCCAAAGCAAATAAAGTCAAATCAGTAATTGCTATCTGGCCAAGAAAAAAGGAAACAATGACCATCTGCTAGGAAGAAAAGAGTAAGGATTTGCATGAGGGGAGAAGAAAGTGAATTAAAGATTACAGAGAATTAGTGCAAGAATTATAAGGAAAAGAAGAAAGGAAAGGTAAACAGGAAATGAGGAGAAGGCAGCATAAGAAATATGATTATTTGTGTTGTAGTTTCATTTAGATGCCCCCCCCCCCCCTTCAAGATTTCTTTGTGATACAATGAATATACATAGTGACAGGCCTTGTTTAGGATGATTTCCAATTCAAATATATTCCTTGTTCCTTCTGCATTTTGTCTGTGTTCTTTATTATACAGGTGGGAAGTACAGTGACTTCCCATGGGAGACTCCTCACAGAGCCAGAGGCTGGAATAACATCTCCCCACCTTCTCCCCCTGCTGTCCTACTTTACTCTTTCTTTCCAAGCGCTCTGGCAGGCAGTTGTTACTGTAAAGCCGTGTGGTCTGATGTGTAAGATCCCAATTATTCGCTACCCCTGAGATCTAGAAACATGAACGGACCAAACATGAACTCAACAAGAGGCACTGAGCCGCTGCTTTAGTTTTCTCACTGGTGTTGATTGACTGACAGTCTTCTGTCTCACAGGGCTGGGAAAGCAGTGACTCTCCCAAAGGGTTTACACTGGGTGAGTGCCTGAAGGGGCTGGCAGAGGAGGAACATCCCAGGTTGGTGGCGTTTCCATCATGCTGCATCAGGGTGTTGATGCGGTATCGATGTGCAGGTTTAATGCAGCGGCTGCTCACCTGTATCTTAAGAGCATTTTCAGAGTTTATGTTTGGATGTATCTTATCCACCAGTCAGCCCAGACCATTACAGCTCTTCTTACCTCCCAGCATGCAGCAATGGTTTCTTTAGGGACAGATTAGTTAGTAATGACATGAAATTGCTTTGGCGCTATGAACCTGATTTGTATGCATTTATTTACCCTGCCACCACGTATATAATCTAATTCTGCATCTGCTTTTTTTCCCTCATTTATCACCATGTAGTGCAAGTATCTAATGAATATTACCAAGCTGCAGACAGGGAAGTTGGCCCCTTTCTTCAGAAGTAGACCAAAGAGTACCGGCGTGCTGGCCATTCACTTCCCAGGCATTACACAGTCAGCAGGAGGGTTCGGGAATTTGCAAGAGCTGTCATTGTCCTGTATGAAAAAAATGTACATTGAAATTCTTCAGATACTTTTACAGCTATTAGCCATTTAAAACTGTTTAATATAAGTGCTTTATTTCAGAGAGCAAGAAAAGCAGATTCTGGCAATTTTGCCCTTGATATCTCTTCTGCCTGTGTCACACTTTAGTCAAAATTTACATAATAATGGATAGGGAAGTGTTGTGGCACACGAACCAGTGCATATTAGTTCTTAGCCGCTTTCCCAAAAGGCTTGAAAATGCAGCAGATTTAATCTAGGTCAAAAAAAAAAAAAAGGGGGGGGGAAAAAAACCCACTTCCATTTTGTAGGCAGAGGATATTATTATAGAGAGCATTTGTATTCACAAGGGTATGGGAATGACAGAGTGCGACTCCTCCAAAAGAGCTCCCTGGTGCAGCTGAAGGCTGACAGCAAACTAGGACTTGTGGCCAATTAACAGAAAGGCCGTCATAACTTGGAAGGCATGGAGAGAAAAAATTGAGCTCCATGGGATCATTTTTCACTGGCCATTTACAGGGCTGTTACCGGCCTGGAGTATTTGTGCTTTAATGCAATAGGGGCTGTTTGGGGCACACCAGGGCTCGTGCATTGCCACTTTGGATGTTAGCACCAGGAGGAAAAATAGAGCCCAGGGTGGAATTTGGCACGTCCTGGTTGTGAATCCTGCTTGCATATGAGCCCCTGCCTACATTCAGCTAATGTATTAATATTAGAAGTGGCATTGCTATAATATGTGCTGTCATTAGAGTGGCAATGCGATTTCCTGGCTGGTGACAGGACTGGTAATACGGTTTCCATCAGGGTGCCAATTATATCAAACTATTAGCAAACCTGAGCTAATTGGGAGGCGGCATTGTTAGAGGTTGATTTCTGCCGTATATGGCAATTCTATCAGGGATTTCTTTGGGAGTGGATCATTGCCATCATAGTCTTGAGCGACTCTATATACAGTAGAACAAGAGGGTGGTGCAGTTAGGAATCAAAAGGCATCCCTGCCTTAGACACCTTCTTTTTCTGTTCAGCACAATTATAGGGATGGTTGGATTTTTATTTCTGGAAATGTTTTTTGCTTCCCTTTGTCATGATTTTCTATTTGTTATTCAGGCTATTCATGTTTTAATCTGGTTTTGCATGAAGTCACCCAACCAAAATCTCTAAGACTTGAAACACCTCTCCTCATGGTGTTGCCCGTGCAGACTAGCTAACTGCACTAAAATCTGTAATGAAGAAGAAATGGCAGACAAGGCTCCCATTGCACTGCACCAAATGTAATGGATGTGAAAAAGCTTGTTGCTGAACCACACACCTGAACTCCTGAAGCAGCAGGTCTTTTTGCAGGGGCTTTCATGGAAGAGAATTTTTGATGTCTTCATTGGCGCTTGGCAAATGACAGTGTAGGTCATGGCGGGTTTGGTTGCAAATCACATTGCTCGGGAAGGTGTTTGTGATTTACAGAGCACGTATTTCAGCTTTCAGGTGAAATGCATGAGACCCTTTTAAGAGGCAGCTCTGCTGAATTTCAGTGTAGCATTTAAATTTTGGTAGGGGAAGAATGAATGTCGAAATCAGGAGATGAACGTTTGGAGGGGGAAAAAAAGAGAAGGAAAAAGAAATCCTCCTTAACTTAAACTAGCTTGAAATGTGCGGGGTTGACAAGAAGCTACTGTCCCCATTGAGATTCTAAGCTTGTATGAAGCCAGCACCTGTTCTGCTTGCAAATGCACACACAAAAGTTAGCTTCATTCACAGAAAGAAAGAAACATAGCAGGACTTCACTCATTTAGCCTCCCAGGGCCTTCAGTCCCTTGATCTGTCAGCCCCTTAGAATTCAAACACAGCCTTTAAAGGAATTTTCAATTCACAACATGATGACTTTGTTGATGTCCTGAATGTGAATGTATTTTGAATTGAATTAGTCTGCCAGGATTCTATTACTTGCTAAAAGAATACAGAGTTCAATCATCAGATAATCATTATAGCTGTTTTGAAGTGTTTATTTTATTAGTCTAGAAGGTAAAGCAAATTTCATACTTTTAAGTTGTTGCAGGCTTTGCAGGCACACTGATAAGCTCTTGTATTTCTATACCCTATGGTTAGGGTTCAGATACTGGCAGCAGGTGATAATATGCACAACGCAGGAGAGATCTAAACTGACAAATTTTGACAGTTGAAAACTACAGAAACTCGTAAATCAGACCAGCGAACGCGAGGTTTAGGGTGGGGTTTTTTTCCTCCTATATCTTTTCCCTTTTAATTCCCAAATTTTCAGAACACTTTTTTCAAGCAAATCAAAACCTCAGAGTGTCTTGTAGAACAACGTGGTTTAATTCCTGTTCAGATCTAAGGGTTATTTTCTCCTATTGATGCACATGTGTAATTCCTGGTAATTTTAACCTAGGAATCAGATATTCAGTTTAGGGAGCTGTAAGAGACTTTTTTCGCACCCGAAGCAAGATGGAGGATGCCGTATCCATTCAAGCATGAAATCCTGGCTGAGAGATTAAGCCTCTTACACAGATCCCAGTGCCGTTAGCTGCCAGCAAGGACTGTGTAAGCCCCATCTCCGAGTGGAGGAGAGCTTCCTTTTGTTAGTTGTTCAGAATTAGGAATGTAAACAGCTCTCACGGAGTAATTAGTCTGTGTTTGGATTGGGAAAGTGATAAAAATAATGACATGATGGAGCTCCCAGTCATGTGGCTGTATCTGAGCCGAGCAAAGCTGTGTCTGCTCTGCTGGGTGGATGCAAGGGGTTCACGGGTGGCTAATATGGGTCATAGAGCAGAAGCAGCATGGAAGGAGAAGTCCTATAGCAGGTCACTAACGGCTCTTTGGAAAGATCCTTTTGCTCATAGGAGGAACGGCATTATTTGAAGTTTCATGATGCAAACTCTGCCGTTTGTTGTCATTCCAACAATGTGCACAAGCATCCTCCAGAAACCCAGGTTTGTTGTCAGTAGATATTCGTGGGTATCGTGGCGTGAGTCTTCACCGTTTGCCCATCTTCTTAATGGTCGCTTTAGTGAAGCTGTAGCTGCATGATCCATGTGTAATCCGCTGCTGCCATCTTTGACAGTTACTCAGGTAACGTGGTTTCTAGCCATACACAGGGCTGCTTGCCCCTGGCCGTGTCTTGCTAAACAGGTTTCTGTGGAAATTAAATAAATAAAATCCCCACCACTGCTGCTAATTGGTGCCTTTGGCAGCCTGAGCAGGGGCTTGTGAATTGAATGTGTCATGGAGAATTGAATGTGTCAACTCCCTCCCAGTGGCTGGGACCTTGAGGTCTTTTTCTGGCACTAAATTTCCTTTGAAAAAAAGAAAAGGAAAAAAAAAAAAGAAAAAACAAGCTGACATAAGAGATCTCTTCCTTTTTTTTTTTTTTTTTTTGAACAAGGTGTTGAAGTTGAGCATTGTAGTGTACACACTGCGGTGTTTTCTCGTCAGATGCTTTGAGAAGTAGGGCTCATTTCTGCCTTTGTTTCTCAGGCATCCCATTTGTTGCTATTAGACACTGTGCAGCACAGGGTGGCAGGTTTTACTCAGTCTGTTCAAGCATCTGGCAGAATAGCCATGAAGTTGTTGCTGATGTCCTTAAGGGACTGTGAGGATCTGCATGATTCATTCAGTCTTTTTTCTAGGTACAAAGAAGAAATGTCTTACGCTGTAGTAAATGCGGTTCCAAGTAGAGCACAACCCAGCTCACCAAAACACAGGAGATGTGCTGCATCGGAGGCACTGACTGGCAGCACAAGCTCCAGTTCCTTTGGTCATGTAGATACTAACCCACATGCAGTTAAACTAAGCTGTATTTCAGGCTGTTGGGGATCAGCAGAACCATGTCCACAACCCGATTCACCTTTGAAGTTTCCTTGAACTGGGAGGGGAGAAGTTTATCACTGCCAGGCTTTGAGTTATTTGGATGTCAGAAAAGTTTAGTTGTGGTTCAAGCTGCTGTCAAGTTTGTTGGTGATGAAGCCAAGATTATGTGTGCAGGAGGATGGAGAAAGGAGGGTCGGGTTTTTCTTTTCTCACAGTAGGGAACATACTTTTTCTTTTCCAGTGATGTCACTGATTTGTCTTTGGCAATATTGCATTTTCCTTGGGAAAATGGAGAGATGAAAATTGTTTGCTAGTTGTCTTTCAGCAGCATCCAGCTACCAGTCTTAAAGCACATATTAGCCCTGTCCTCTTACACAGGCATCTTCCCTTCCAGTATTTCTGCAGAAAGGACTGAATTTGGTACTTTTTTCTCTGAGATGTAGTACTGGGCCTAAGAGATTATACACTGAGCGCGTCTTCAAAGCCGACCCATGGGGGCTGCAGTGGTTTGTGTCACTTGGCAGCAGGCACCTTTGGGGAGTCTATAGGCTGAGCTATAAGTGTTTCCTTTGGGCCTTCTGCACTTTTGCCTTTTCTGTTCTTCTGTGTTGTATGATTTTCTTTTTTTAGTCCATCCCTGACCTCTTTAGCAGATAGCTTCAGAATCAGGTGTCCACAGCTGGTGCCAATACTCTCCTCAAACCACAGCAAACTATCTCTAGCTTTGCTGTGGGTTTTGTTTGGGCTTGTTTTTGTAGGAAGATACAAGCAAAGTGAGTCCAGAGAAAGATTTTATCCATGTGTTTTTTCATATTTGTTGGTCTGTGAGCTTAGAAGTCTCCGTTTTTGTCAGGGTCCAGTGACCTGCCTGGAACATCTGCGTGTTTCCCATTAAGCTACTGTTTCCTCCCATCCCTCATTCACAGAGACATTTTCCCCTTCTGTGCTATTACTTCCCAAAAATTACTAGTTAAAGGGTATTTCACAGCGTATTCATCTTTCAAGTGCAGCTCTTTCAGGTAGTGCCAAGAATGATAAACCAGTAGATTTCAAACATCTTATTGGAATAAACCCACAGATCTGGAATATAAAATGAACCCTTTGGACCCGTGGTAGAGGACATCACAATTGCAAAGTCATGACTATCGCCTGATATCTTCCCCCCTGAATCCTCTCTCCTGGTTAAAAATCTTTATGTTAAAAAGCTAATAAGCCAAATGAAGAAACAATAGAAGGAAGACTGACTTTGGAGCCGGCTGGCAGGATAGAAAATATGACGCTATTAAATGTCCTAAACTCGGATTTATTTCCCATTTTCATTCCAGAGTAAAATAATTCAAATTTGCAGACTTTTCCAGTGGAATAGGAGATTTAGAAACACAGGAAGCACGAACCGTAACAGGCTGTGGCTGTCTGTAATGCTTGTCCCTGCCAAACAGCATTCAGCTCACTGAAATAATTATTAAACCATCTCTATTGTAAACTGTGAAATTTTAAGGAACCTGTTGGCGGTATGAAAACTGTTTCTCTCAGCATTACCTGCCTGCCTGTGTATTGTATTGCATCCAAGTGCTTTTCTGCATTACGGATAAACTCACTGTATTCCAGCTGGGAATACATGATTACTTTTGCTTGTTATAAAGGTAACGGTCGTCACTGCCCTGGCTGCAAAGCCGGAGGGACTCTTCACAGTGCAATGCACAGCTTGAGCCAAACAAGAGGCAATGTAGGGGTATTCTGGATTCAGCCCTTCCTTCCGAAGTGTGGTATAGGCCACCTCCACACCGTTACTTAAAATGTTTGCTTGCTATCTGTGCTTTCTCCTGGGCCTCCTGTGCTATTCTGGGGATGCTGCGAGGTTGAACACAAGCAGGCACATCAGGTGAGATGTGATGTTTCACCTTAGTCAACATTAGGGAGCTGATGCAGCATCTTTGCTCATTGCCCAGAGGACAGATAATTTTGTCTGGGTTATACTTAGAGGGAACACCAAGGTTTGAGAGTCAGGGATTCTTCTGTCAAAACTCTTTGATTTTGAATTTCTCTGGAGTTGTAACAAATCTCTGTCTGTGATTAAGAGAATAGCCTTGTTTTCTGGTTCATCAGTAAAATCTGCGTCATTTTGTTTGATATGAAGCAGGTTTTTACTTCAGTAGTCACTTCTGCCTCCCAACTAGCATTACCCAGCATGTTTTTCCTCTCTGCACCCCCATCTGTAGCCACATTGCTCTGTAAGTGTTTTGGGGTCTCTTCTTAATGTGACATGGCTCCAAAGCATGGTCCGTGGGACAAGGGCTGCATTCAGCTCCACTGTATTTCCTCTATGGACAGAGTTGCGACTCCAAGGGTGGTCATACGTCACTGATCTGCTGTGCTGGGTGGGAAATATTTAAGCATGAATTTTCCTTATGTCTATATACCTGCAGTCTTGGGTTTATGTATACAAGTGTGTGAGAGGTGCTTTTTAAGTGGTTTCCCTCCCCGTGCCCCAAAGTAAAGTTGAAGTCATAAACCGGGATACTGTGTTAAGCATCATACATGCAACATGGATGCAAGGTCCCCCTGTAGTAAGCTCTCTGCACATGCCATGTGCATGCCTAGAAACAGATTTCATTGCTGTGGGACATTACAGATTGCGGCAAGTCAGATCCTGGTCCTTGCTTCTTAGTCTCATGCCTGTCATATTCTGGCTCTTCCCTGAGAATCTACTTGTGAGCCCTGTCCTGCCCTGGGGCTGGTGTTGATCTGCCTGGATTGTATGTCCTGTGGGAAGAATAACTTTAAATGTTTGCAGTGGAGAAAGTGGCAGCAACGTGTGTTTGGTCCCACAGACAACCTGGTTGGACCATGCTGCCAAAGGGAAAACTGTAGGATTAAGGCAACTGAAACTGTCCTAAGACAGATGCAGGGTGAGCAGAGCTTCACTTAACGCTGTCAAACATCAGCAGCCTCCACTACCCCACCAGTGGTGAATTCTCCTGTAGCTTATTTTTCACTCTGTAACTGAGATGAGTGTCCTACCTGTTTTCACATAGAGGGAGCAAACTATAGCTCTTATATATAAGGCTCCATAAATAACGTCCTGCTTTAACCTGATTTTCTGCCTGGGATGCAACAATGAATTCCTGCTGCTTGAGCTTGCCCTGTTGCTTATATTCAAAATATAATGGGGAGCCTTCAGAAAAAATAGAACCTTATTTATACTGTATAAAGCCAATTGGATTTTGGTTAACAATTTCTAAGTGATTACAGTTCACTAACAATGTAGGTGTGCTATAGATGCAATGCACAGGGGGTGGCATTTTATTTTAAACCATAAAAGCTTTCTTTTATTCATGTCATTCAAGCAGACTCATGATAATTCGCATTTCCAGCTTTCATAATGTGTTTTTCAACCGCTGTTTATTGTCCCTCCCTATTGTACTCTCACAAATCATACTCACTAATTTCTGAAAGCTTTTCATTTCTCTCTATAGGTTGTTGTTTCGTAACATTTTATACAAGAAAAGCTGCTCTTGAGGCACAGAATGCACTGCACAATATTAAAACTTTACCTGGGGTGAGTACATTTACTTTTGATTCTAATTATTTTATTGCCAGCAAAAAACAGCGCTTTTGCTTAAGATGCTGCTTGGTGCCCTACATGACCTTGATCTCTTCAAGGGAGGGTGGCTAACCTGATGGTCTCTCCTGTAACAGTGCCAGTCCTGTAGCAATGGCATCATCTCAAAAGGCAGTTGCTCTTCTGTAGAAAGTCCCTAGGCTGGAAACAGTGCTGATTCCTGCTGACTCGAGGCAGTTACTGAAACACAGTGTGCATTCAATTCTTTCTTTATTTAAGGGGGAGGAAGAGGGGGAAAAAAACATATGGCAGGAAAACACTGCACTGCTGGGGCTTCTCATCTGACAAGGGAGAGAAGAGGAAAAGACAAAATACAGCCAACTTTGTTAAATGCAGCCGTTATCCACATGGTTTCTAAACAACCTGACTGTGTTGGTGTGACGGCTGCACATCAGGGTACCCTAAAGAGTGGCACCACGTAGCTTCTTGCAGTGTCATCCTGTTTTCTGTCCCCACCTCTCCTCAGCAACCTGTTCTCACTGACACCTCACACCAGTGGTTGAAACAACTGTGTTGTACAGACTGTAGCTTGTGTTATCCTACAGATGTAAGTTACAGGCTAAAAAGAAGTATATCACTGGTAATTGCATGATGGAACTCTGAAATGTTCTTGTTCTGATGTATTTGTTTCTTTTACTGAACATAGTCAAATACTTTGGGAATGGGAAAGGAAAAATATGAAGGATGGGGAATATCCCCTCTTGAGGTAGGGGAGGTGTTCAACGGTATGGTTGGAGCATGTGGTTAAGGCCACAAAAATAAATGCATATATACAGCACTGCATAAATAAATAGAACATTGGCTGGACTGACAGTTATATGACCAATATCTCCCTTAGTTCCTATGTGCTGTATGTGCAATTGGGCACTATGTGTTTGAAAAATTCACACCTGGCCAGCTCACCTTATGCAGCTCCTGTTAGAAAAGCCACCTCATCTGTCATGAAAATGACCAAGGTAGACAAGTATGTTGGATAGATACCCATGAGTCCTGCTAATTCACCAAGGTAAAATGGGAGTCATTCACTAGTGAAAATGCTGGAAGAGGCAGTAGGAATTCTGCAGAGATAGGCCAGCAACAAACAAATGAAAGAAAAATTGTGGCACTTCAGATTGAAGCGATGTTTTCCAGCAACTGCCCCTTGCAAAGGTCAGTGCTGAGATCTTACAAGCAGCAGGCTCATCTTTTGAGGGTATAGAGGGTGGATGTGCCATCCTCAGAGAGAAAGGAATGCTCTGAGGGGCAATTCTCTTTGAGACCCCTTCAGAGCTCAGGTTGAATCTTCTGGCTCTGTAACCGCAGTTGTTGGTTCCCATCCCCACTGCCAGAAAGTGCTGAGCCCTTCGATGAATGTTCTCTAACCCGGTTCAGCTAGTATTACACTTACTTAACCCAACTGGTTGTGTAATTGCTGTCCAAACTGCTTTGAATCAAATGGCCGTGCTGAGTGGCTGGGTAGAATGAACACTTAAGTGGAAGTGGTCCTAGGCTGCTGGAGCCAGCATCCCTGGGTCCAGGTAGGGTATGGGACCCTACCCTGCAGCTCTACCACATCACTCCCCTTGGAAGCAGAGAGGGTCCTTTTGTTTGCTCTGCTCTTCCCTGAGGCCTTCGAGCTGGTTGCTGTGTTTTGGGTGATCTCAGTAATCCCAGTGGGCGATTCAGAGAGGCAGACTCCTTCCCTGGCTTCCTCGTATGTCCCTAGCTCTTTGTCACTTAAAACTTACTTTTGCAGGCTGCGGTTTTCTATCCTGACTGTGAGGTTACAAACTTATCCTTTAAGGAAATAGGAAAATTACATTCCCATGTCTCTGGGGCCTGGGCTTTAAAAATATTCCTGATACTGCCAGAGATGTGAAGATTTTCCTTTAAGATAAGTTGTTATACCTCCTTCTTAAAGGGACACTTCTAATAAAGAGAAGCAACTCAAATACAGATTCATTGCTTCCCTTCGAGAATGATTCAGCACATACTATGTGACAGATTCTATATTCCTGTATTTTGCATGTGCTGTATGCTGCATTCAGTGTATATGGTGATACTGCTATGCTGCATCTGTGTGTTCCCAAAATAACTTAATTTCAGCACACTTTAAAGTTGCGGCACATGTGCTGCAAACATTTCAATTCATACAGGATTCTCCTGGTATGAAGTTTAGCAATTTCCATGTTGTTAGCCCTTGCCTGCTAAGCAGCTTTCACTGAGAGAGCAGGAATCAGCAGTGGATATATCCATGTGTGAAACAGTCTCAGAGCAAATGGAGGCAATCTTCTGGCAGAGTTACAACAAGGGATGAATTTGGGTCAGGTTCATTTGGGCATCCAGTGTCAGCCTGCAAGATACGGTATGTAGGAGGTTCTATAATAAGGTGTCTGCTGGATACAAAAGAATCCCTGCCTTCCACTTTTACTATAATACCACCATGCGTCAGATAAGAGGCATCCTTAATTAGCCCAGGAAGAAAATCCAAGACAAAGGCAGGTGATTTATTACTGCAAGGTAAGGAATGATGGCAGAGGCGGAAGCAGGGGGCTGCAGGGGTGCTGCAGTGGTTGAAACTCACCTGCATTTTACCTGCACACATGTATAACCCACACTGCTGCAGTAGCATGGAGGAAAATACATCTGTGTTCATTAAATCATACAGGCCAGATTATTTTGTCTCTTAGTATCGTTATTTCTTGAATGCAGACTTGCTTCACATGGCTTGGTAAGCAGGTTTTGGATCAGCGCTGGTGAAGCCAAAAAAGTGAGAGTTTAGTGTGAAATTTATCCCCCTTCCGATACTGCACATCTCGTTTAATTTAGGTAGGTATTTAATCAAAGCCTGCAGTGTTCTGTTTCTACATCTACTTTTTTGCATGGGCCTCATCCTTAATGGAGATATAAAAACACGAGTGCTTTATCTGCTCTTTTGAGCTGGACCCTTTTAGTGGACATGAAGAAAATAAGACCAGACATAAATGATTAATACAGAACCTTGGAAGAAAATATTGCAGGGTGCCTTGCTGTTTGATTACAAGCCTTGGAATTAGTCAACATTTCCATAATTCTAAACCAATATACACCTGTTTTCCCACTGTGATGTGAAGGCACAACTTAATTTAACAGAAACCCCGCTGTGCTAAATCTCTCATTAAATACCAAGCTAGTTCTGTAATTTAAAGTTGCAGCACCACTATTTTAACTGAATTGCCTTTGTATTATAAAATTAATAAGAAGTTAATGATGCACTTTGCTGTATTCGCTCAGATATGTGTTTTTTTCACAGCAACAACAACAAAAAAGAAAGATAAAGAAGAAAAACATGTCACCAGCTGACATCTCAAGGCTTTTCTGGTTTTAATCATTTTCCTGAGGATAAAATTCATTTAAAAGATTTTTTTTTTTACACTTTTAAAAACTTTCAGCATAAGTAGGATCAAACATTGTCTTTTTCCTCATGATTAGTATAATCTCTCTGTTAGTCATAATATTCCTTGTCATACAATGAAGCTTTTATCTTTCCCCCAAAATGTATTTAGATGTCGCTTGTTATGGTAGGATTGCTGCTAGGCAGAGAAGATACACAGTGTTTGAGAAATACAGGCATATTGATATATATATAATACTTATCAACGCAGTAGGGACAGTTCTGTTTGCTTGGTGCTGGCATCACAAGTAGCTTTTATGTCTTGTAAATGAACAACATGAATTTCCAGATGTGTCTTTTCAGATACAGCATGCAAGCACATAGCTCATAACCTAACTCATAGGGATGTGGTTTGTATTATTCAACTTCCAGTCAGGTTTTCTTTGAATGTTTGTTTGGATTTTGTTTTAAAAGGCTGAAGGGAGAAAAGGGAAAACCTCAAATTGAATGTAATAATGATCTTAGAAATGTGCTTCTTTGGGATGAGATATAGAACTGAGGCCTTTAACTAGTCTCATCTTCATTAAGGATCTCATGGCTTTGTTAGTGGTGTTTAACTTCTATTCCCTAAACAAAATAATCCAATAAATTCCACCCATCTAAATGTATTCTGTACCTTCACTTAGAGGTAATAATCTTAGTTCCCCTGTGCTCTAATTTGCTGCTTAGTGAAAATTGGCTTCTGTATAGCGGGCAAATCTCGAAGAGCTCTATGCAGGGACTGCTTTAGCTGCCTTCATGGCACTGGCACTTTTTGTTTGTTCTAGTTTTAACATGCATTAGTTTAAAACCAGAATGTGCTCTGTTTTTCTAACTAATGAATAGTTCTTGTAGGATTTCCTGGCAAGAGTTAAGTGCAGATAGGTTACACAAGAGCACTATACGTTGGTTGGATTCTTGGAAACAAATAGACACATAAATGCATCTTTAATTTCAAGCAGAAGCTGTTTGAAGTCTGGAATCGATGGGAACCTATTTGTGAAATCTACACCTAAAATCTGCCTCTTTGGAGTCTTTGTTCTGCATTTGAAGTTAGATTGATCTGACATGGCAGCAATTATTTGTTGCCTATATGTATATTTTTGCATATATCCTCATAGCTAAGATTGTCACAAAAAAATAATTTACAGCCCACACTGTTTAAGCCTTAGCATTCGTATGCTTTCAATGGATTAATGGTTTAAGCGGTTCTTATTTCAAGTAGGATATACATATTCCAAGTAGCAGCAAACCCTTTGTATTGAAGTTCTGGCACGAAATTAGAACATTAGTTGTATTAATCAATTTAATTAAGAGTTTAACAATGGAGAAATGCAGTTTTGAGAAAGCTCTTAAAACTTTTAACAGCAAGGAGGAGTTTGTAAGATCCATCTTGCAAAACACTCATGGTTTCCTTTATGCCAGATGTTGTCGAGGGAAAGGTTTTTCAGTTTTTACATTATAAGAATTACTGCTGGTTTCACCGAATGTCGTTTACGTGATAGGGAAACAGGACTGTCTTAGAGGATATTTTTCCTTAAGTATCCTGTGCTGGCTGGAAGGAAAGTTCAGGGTCCATTTAGGCGTGTAGAATATGAAAAACTGAGTTTTAAAGAGGAACTTGGATCAAAGGAGGGCCACAGAACTGATCAGGGGGATGAAGCTCTCTCCTATGGAGTCAGGCTGAGAGAGTTGGGGTTGTTCAGCCTGGAGAAGAGAAGGCGCCAGGGAGACCTCATTATGGCATTTCAGTGCTTAAAAGGGGCCTATAAGAAAGATGGGAAGAGACTTTTTTGGCAGGGCCTTTTGCAACAGGACAAGGAGTGGTGGTTTTAAACTAAATGAGGGGAGATTCAGGCTGGATATGAGGAAAAATGCTTTACAATGAGGGTGGTAAAATCCTGGCACAGGTTGCCCAGAGAGGTGGTGGATGCACCATCCCTGGAGACATTCAGGCCCAGGCTGGGTGTGGTTCTGAGCAATGTGATCTAGTTAGAGATCAGGTTGGACTAGATGAGCTTTGAAGGTCCCTTCCAACGCAAACCATTCTATGATTCTACTATCATTCTTCTCTTTTGGTACCCATTCACAGCAGGGTTTGTTCTGCCCTACACCAAGCTGACAGTCATCATCATGATGCCAGTCTGCTTTGGGGCTCCCCCTTGGCTCCACAGACCACCTCAGGCTTCACGTTGAGTGTAAAACACAGCAGGTCTTGCTATGTGCCTTAGTGTTGTTATCACATGTATCACAAGGAGGCACAATGGCCCCTCGGGGGTATGGGGCTTAAGGGGTTGTAACATGGGAGAGAAATCTCAGCACTGTGCTGAATCGGTTTAGCAGGTTATTTAACCTTCAGAATAATCTGTTTCAAAATGCAGGCATCCATGACAACTTCCTATGAATCCACATTCACTTTCTTATAAAATACTGTTTGAACAAGGAGCAAAGAAGCAAATACATTTCTGATTTTCACTTTACATCTTGAGCTCATTTCTAATTAATATCCCGGTACACTCCTTTCTGGAGTAACATTTTAATATCCAGTTCCCTTCTCTGCTTTAGGCCTTATGAGTTGTCAGTACTGTATGAACATTATGTAAAAATTACCTGTAATAAAGAGGTAATCATCCAATATGACTTGAATAATAGCCTGAATATGATATATCAGTGACTTTGAGAGATTTTGACAAACAGAAAGGGAATTCAAAGAGCAATTAAGTTAGTTAAGGGATTGCAGTGATTGATTTATGATGACAAATTAAACTAATTCAGTACCCATATAGCATGGCCAAATGCTGTTTAATGAAGGATCTGAAAAGTCTAGAACTGCTTAAAGGATAAAAATAACCAGATGGGAAAGTGGAGGATTCCCAGGGAGCGCCTATTCCTAGGAATTGAGCTACAAGGCATTGAATGATGTTGAGAAAGTGAATCTGGCCCATTTCTTTCTTGAAAATATTATGCAAATGGAACCACTTAATGATACATATTCCAGCTCTGAAGTGGGTTTTTATTATGCAAATACACCTCTGCCACCTCAATACAAGTTGCAATAACTTTGCCACTTAAATGAAAAATCAATATTTGCACTAAATTCAGGTACCTTAGTAGAAAGGTTGGGTTTGCACCTACCATTGTGTGAAACACAGAACAGATCACCAACTGATCAACTGGAAAAAGTGACTTAGGAGCCCAGTGAAATCCCTGTAAGTAGCAGAGCTTGCAGCTTAATGGTGGAATGATGGTTGTGCAGGCGTAGGGAGAGGGGAATATTGACAGTGAAAATAACTTCTCTAAATTGAATTCAGTTAATAATTATATTGTCCCTTTTTCTCAATGAAGAAGG
The DNA here is from genome assembly GCF_037157495.1 of Lathamus discolor. NCBI lineage: Eukaryota > Metazoa > Chordata > Aves > Psittaciformes > Psittacidae > Lathamus > Lathamus discolor. The sequence continues at coordinate 2,625,590 of NC_088884.1, forward strand.
GGGGCAGATTCACCTTCCTGTACAGCCTGACCATTAGGATAGCTTTCTGGCATGCAGGAGAATGCAGTTCATGTCCTCTCTGGCTTGTTTGTTATAAGGATTTAATTTAAATTGACCTTACAGAGCCTTCACCACTGGACTTAGTTGAGATTGGAGGTCACTGTTTCTCCTCTTGAAGCTGTTCCACTGTGTATGAAAATACTAAACTCTCATGGGGTTGAAAGAAATCAAGCAGAAGCACTTGGTTGCCTAGTGCTGAGGGCAGTGACTCAAGAATTGTGCTATCAGGATATGAGTCCGTGCTCTAATAAGTATTTTTATTATTTGGTAAAGCTTGAAATGTTTGGAAGATGCTCTCTAAGAATAGGGAAGTACAGGAAGATCTATTGACCTGGAACACTGGGAGAAGGAGGCTAAGCATCGATCTGCCTTACTCAGGGGAGGATGATGCTGCAGCCTAACCCCTGGAATATGTCAGGAGGATGCAGAGCTGCATGGGGTATGGACATCAGTGAGCTGTTTCAGATCCCAGATGCTCATATCAGACTGTTGCTTTTCCCTGGTGTAGCAGATCTGCTGAAAAGCCAAGAGCACATTAGCCCAGCTGCAAATGCAGTTAGATGCACACTGGACTTTTTAGATAGCTCTTTTGGAGTAGTTCAGGATACATTTTTTGCAGTATAGTAATATTGGGATGGAAACTAAGTAATGCAAAATACAGGCTTAACCACAGAAAAATTCTCTAGTGTGAAGCCCATCCCCAAAAGGCCAAACTGTTCTGGTGTGTGACTTCTGATTTCCATAACTCTGGACAGTTGAGGTCATCACTTTGCAAAGTGCCTCCAGAATTTAACATCCAACTTAGAACATCTTACTCAGCGAGGCTGGAGGATCTGTTCACAGGATATCACTTTCAAGCTGGGTACCCAGAAATCACTGACTGGAGAACCATTTGCTGTGTGCTTCAGAATGGAAAATGGAACACAATTGAGAGGCCATCGCTGGAGTACTCTAGGGTATTGCAAAGCTCACCAAGATTTAGGTGGGATGCTTAGCTAAGGATAATAGCCCAGGCACTCCCTTAAGCAGCTATTTATCCTGCTGCTGGTGTTAGCTGTTTTCTGCTATCTGGAACAGAAAGTACAGGTGCTTCAGTCAGCCTCATTAGCACCATGACACAAGCTATTAAAATTGTCTTTGTAATGAAAAACTAGTTCAGGGAGCCTTCCTAGCTGCCTGACTATTCCTACAATAGTGAAATTAGAAAGGCAAATCATAAACCATGTTGCAGGCATCAGGAAGCAACATCATTAGAGATGCCCTTGGATGCCATTTACTTGCCTCAACAGCGTTGTTTGGCGCCCATGGGTTTGAGTTATGTTATTACCGAAGAGGCTGGGCTTCATGGCGCGTTTATAGCAGAGAAATTGTTTGTTCAGCAGTCTTCTGCCATTGTGTCCAGCCCTATCAGCTGTGCTGTTTCTTTCAAAGACTTCTATTGCGTGGTCTGTGGCTCTGTGCATTGCTATCGAAGGGATGCAGTGATGCCTCATTTAGTGTTTGTACTCCTGTGGTGGTGCAGGAAGCTGAGGAATCCCTAGCTAGCTTTCTTCCATCTCAACCAGGTAATGAACCACGCTGTTGAGATGCACCATGCTGTTGTATGTGACAACATATGTGATGAGAGAGAAAACCTAAGTCCTGACTTGTTTGTGGTCATTAGAAACCCCATAATATGTCCTGGAAAACCAGGTGAAACTGGGTGGCTTAATTGAGCCTCCTGCTCTAGGAGCGCACTTTGGCAATTATATTCTGCCTAATTAAAAATACTCTTTGCAGACCCAGAGAGATAATTGATTTTTTTGCTCTTTGTCCAGAAGAAATTATCGTCTTCATCAGCTTAGTTGGAGGAGCCGCTTTGTCTGCTCTTCCCCTGTGGTATGCAGGGCGATCCTTTCTCCTCTTACCAGTGGGGTCACTGGGGCTGCTAGAAATACTTTGGATTCATTTGGGTGCAGGTACCTCTCTGGGGTACAAATGTATTCAACTGATTGTCGTGGTAGACATCCAAAACCTGTAGGGACACTAAAACGGGCTCTGAATTCCCAACCTGAAAAGTTAAAGAAGACCCCTGATTGCAGAGCTTGTATTTCATGCTGTTAGTGTATGGAGCAAGTAATCAGCACCCTCTGAAACAGAGAGCAAATATCATTAAAGTGTTATATACCTTTTAATGGGAAAAGCAGTACCAGAATGGGCAAAGCTAATGTTTGTCTTACTTTTGGACTGGCCCATCTTTTCACTTGCAGCTTTGCTGAAATCAGTAATGGCTTTGCTCCCAGAATGTAACCTGAGTATCTCCAGGAGCGGAGAGAAGCAGTCACTGAAAAACATGCCACCATAACTCCATTAGCGAAAGCCCATTTCTATTGCCTTGTGCCAGGGAAGTTAAAAAAGCAAAATCTGAAAAAAAAAAAAAAAAAAAAACCACCATTGAACTAAACAGAGTTTTAAGCAGTGGTAAACAAAATGTAGTTCCTTTGTGGTTGATTTTTATCCAGCTGCAGCCAAATATCAAAGCGATATCAAAGGAAAGCTACCCATTAATTAATTCAGGCTGGCTTCACAAAGCAAGCTGGAGCTTTTGCTGATATCTGATTCTGACAACTTCCTAATCTTCACAAGTTGTCATTAAGAGTGGCATTAAAGCAGTCTGCAGTCAATCCCAGCGCTAGCCCATTGTAGCTCAGAGATGGGCTATCTCCCGTCGCAGGAGGAGGGGGGGGATGCACAAGCAGGGGTTAGAATAAGCAACTTTGCTTCTTTGCAAATGGAATTTGCAATGTATCAGGGAATCTCATGAATACATTGCCTCTGTCATTCATTCTACGAATGCTTACCCAATCCCACTTGCAACCATTACAAGTTGCAGGGAGTGGAAATTTTCTCTTCTGAAAGAGAAACACAAGGAAAAAACAGAGAAGAAAAAAAAAGAAGCTGATGTCTGAAAGGAATAATTGGAAGTCTGTAATGATCTTTAAGAAAGTATGAATAGAGCCTTATGACTGTTTTCAAGATAGAGAACTTAGGATTCTGGGCTGAATAAGATTGTGGAAAATAAGATGCTAATCAGAGGGTAAGATTAATTTTAAACTAAGAAGAGCTTTAAGCAACCTAGTCTAGTAGAAGGTGTCCCTGCACATGATAGGGGGTTGGAATTGGATGAGCTTTAAGGTCCCTTCCAACCCAAAACATTCCGTGATTGTATGAACTGAAAGCCAGGCACCTCCATAAGTGAAGCTTGTAATTCCACTGTGAAAATAAACAAAACACTCCCGTGTTCCTTACTGCCACCAGGATCTTTCAATGGGATTACAGCCTCATGCAGAGATGCGAGGTATGTGATACCTTTGTATTGCTATTCAACTGTGAATGGCTCAAATGACTAAAGGGAGTCTTGTGTTCCAGACCACCACTTGAGCAAGTATCTGCTGGAGAGCAACTAATACTATTTCGTGGCCAATTCATGAGGATACCTTAGAGGAAAAAATGCTGTGTTATTATACAGTATGTTCATTTCCAATATTGTGAGGAATACAGAGAGGATAAATGCCTTTGTGGGAGTACCTCACCACAGCAGCATGGATGTAGATGGTGCATTTATTTCGTCCAGGGACAAGCACTGCCCAAATACTATTGACAAATGGGAATTCTTTTTGATTGTGCACAGAGCTGAGGATTTACCATCATAGATAAAACTTAGATCAAGTATCAGGAAAAAAACAGTGTCTGCCCAATTAGAATAATCCTCTAAAAGAAACAAAGGTAAATCCCAGTCCTTACAGGCATTTGAGGTAGGAAAGGATTAGAAAATATGTGATAGGCAGTAATCCTGTGGTGGCATTAAGTCATTCGAGATGAACTACTGGATTTTGTCATCTCTCATTTCTGCAGTTGCTAAGAAGTGAAAGAAATTGCTATGCTTGCGTGAATATAGAATCCTCCTATTTGTACAAAAATATATGATTAACCCAAAAATAAAGACATTGGTAAGTAAGGGCTACAGTCAGTTTAAATGCTGTGCTTATACACTTATGTCTGGATAGCTCTGAGGGTTGCTCAGGCAGGCGTGTCACTTGCCTCTTGTGACCCTATTCACTTTGCAAAGAACAACAAGGGTTTATCCCAGTTTGGAAGTGTCCTGATAGCTAACAGCTCTCAAGTCTGGCACTTGTCTTCCTCCCTGTTGACGTGACAGCCAAAAATAGAGGGTGTGACTTGGTGAAAATGTCTTTTCTGCACCCATGCTGTCTTCCCCTGTGCTTTCGTTGCCTTCTGCTGCCTTCACCGAAGCTGCAGCAGCCCTCAGGCTGCATTAGCTCTGCTCAGAATAAATAGCATATGCCAAGAAACCAGGAGTTCAAGACTTCCCGTAGCTCCAAATGCTCCCTTTGGAGCAGGTAGGATGAATGATGTAAGGGCTTTTCTTTCGCTCAGTTGGTTTTATCAGAGGACCTTGCTGATAGCTTTGGGTGGCCTCCAGCTGTTCCACCTGAAGCCATCTCTGCAAAGAGATATCTTTGACCTTTAGGCAAGTTGTGCATAAAGATGTTACTCATGGGGCACAGCACAGAGAAAACTTCTAAATGAGTAGGATAGCAATATAAGGAATAAGTAAGAGAAAGCAGCTTTCCACATATGGCATTTACAGTGCCTACATGAACCATGGTGGTGCTTTTTCAAGAGAATCAAGGGGCCCAGTCTGTGGAAAAATGCATTAAGGTTCATATTTGGGGTCAGGTGTTAGCTGAGAGCTTTACAGATGGGTGGAGGCAGGTTGATTTTGGCCTTCCTGTTCCTGATACTGTCCCTTTTACTAATGAAAGCTTAATCACAGCTCAGTCCAGATACCACCGCCAGCTGGAACTGACTCATTCTTCAAAAAATATACGTTTCTGCTAATGTTGTCCATGTTTTTCCTTGTTTGTTTAACTTCCCAACCAATGAATTTAAATACATTAGAATTCCTTCAGATTAGCATCATAAATGTATATTGCATGTTTAGTATGAATGAAAAATACTTGTCTCCTCCCAAAGAAAACACTGGCAAAGTACATCAGCTACAGAGATGGAAAAAAAACCAACCTTAACGAGAATGAGTTCATACAAGGGGTGGTTAAAAATTACATGGTTACTTAATGTGATTGTGGCTGCTCTTTGTCATTGTACATATACACAACTAGAGGTTCATCTTTTCATGCAGACAGTGCGTGTTCATGTATGTTTGTGGCTGGAGACAGCAATAACATTCTGTTTTCGTAGATGGATCAAATATCAAGCTATCTTTTTTTTTTCATTCTCTTTCCACAGCCAGATTATTTCGCCACTGCAGAGTATTGGCATAACACCGGGAGCTTTTATTTGGATGCTGATACTGGATAGTTGTGGAAAATTCCTGTAACTTCAGCTCATGGAGAGCTTAAATAGAATTTATGAGCCATATCCTCATTTGGCGTAACATATTATGGCTCTGCTGGTTAAACAATAAAACTGTACTGCTTACCCAGCTGATCACAGTCAGGCAAGGAGGATTTTTGACATCTTCATTCAAAACCCCTTTTCTACCTGAATGCTTTGGCTATTCCCTGCAATATTTAGAGGGGCATGCTGTTGACAAGTAGCTGGGGATTAGTCTGTGTTCGGTAACAGGGAGGAATTTGACTGCCTGACTGACTGCTGGAAGGGTGGGAATTGTGGATCAAGACTTGTGTTCTGGACTCAGAACTGCTCTACACCTTTGCTAAGTGAAAACAGCAGCAGCCCCACATCATCGGTGCCAGCTCTTTGTATAAATTGTACCCTTTGCTCTAATTTAAAAGGTAGAATTTCAATAGAAGTTATAATTTTGATGCTTTTGGGGTTTATTTTAGACTTACCTCAATCACACTTTTTTAGCTAGATGTTCTTGCTGGCACATTGTAATGCAAATATGAAAGCTTTCCAAAAAGAACTTTAAAAAAGCTTTACATTAAAAAATAAAATAAAATCCCATAGCCTAGAATTTGAGTTTTGTACCTGATAATAGACTCTACTTTCTCTCAGAAGAGGGGACCAAGTGCGTTGTTGGATCAAGGTGACCTTCCATGCTGCAGATAGAGTCAGGCAACATTTCAGAAAGGCAGGAAAGCATAGTCAGGGGCTAAGATCTGCTTAGTAAATGAACAGAAAAATCTGTGATGTGAAGCTGAAGGAGTGGTTGAGGCTGGTTTTTCTCTATTGAGTGAAGCCCCAAAATGGAGAAGTGTAGATGAGATAACATTGTAAAGAAACAGAGGAGCCCCTGACTAAGGCCAGGTTGGACAGAGCCTTGGGTGACATGGTTTAGTGTGAGGTGTCCCTGCCCATGGCAGGGGGGTTGGAACTGGATGAGCTTAAGGTCCTTTCCAACCGTAACTATCCTATAATTCTATGAAATGTTTCTGTCGCTAGTCATTCCATTTAAAGGGTTACTTCCTTAATTTCAGCTCAGCAATGGTAAAGGATATTGCTGAGCATAATCACATGGTGTTTTCCCAGAGCGCACTTCACAGAGGAGACAGTACATGCAAGCACAGAGCAGCATATATCTTAAAATAAAACTTCTGCAAAGCAAGCATTTAATATCCTGGTAGCCATGCCCTCAGTCACAGCGAGTTTGTGTTTTGCATGACAGAAGCCATTGCATGTTTTTAAAAGCATTTAAACCTAGTTTATTCACAGTCATTAGTAGCCTAACAAGAACTTACTTTCTGTTTAATATTGTGTTTTGAGGAGGAGAAGAAAGGGGTAGAGGATAGCTTTGTTTTCCTCACAGGTTTCGAAAAGTCATCCTAGATGTTGATGTGATATCAGAGCCATTTATGTAGAAAGGGAGGGGTTCATGTGGCCTGGGCTCAAACATGAGCACCTGAAAATGGTGCCTGCAGCCTGAGCTACTTGAAGTTTTCTGGTTGGCAGCAGGAGAGGGTTTTTTAAGACGGGAACATCGTGTTGAGTCTTCACAGATTCTGAAGTCATAAATGACAAATTTCCCTGAGCATGCCCTCGGGAGCCAGTGCTTCCTAAGCAGGGGATTTTATTTTTGTTAAAAGAAATGTGAAATATGCCTCTTCAGACCACTAAAGTACACACAAGCCTGTGCTTTGCTGCCTCCCCCGTCTGGGATAGTTAAGGGACCTCTGTTTCATTCCCATGGTAGGCAGAAAGACTTCGTAGAAGATGAGATAATAGGCGGCGTGTTTTGGCTTTGCAGTAGCTCTGTTTTCCAAATGTTAGTATAGGGGAAGTGCTCTTAGATTTGAAGGAAAAGTACTCCTTTTTAAGTCTGAACCTCCTGTTGACTTTGGAAACCAACACCCAACTGGGGAGACGGAAGAAAGTACAGCTTCAGAACACTTGAGTCATGTCCAGTGGGACATTAACGCTTGTGTCATGCTAGGAATTGAATCTTGGCATCATAGGTCATGCTGGGCAAATCCACCCAAGCACAAGGCTGCGTTAATTATTAGCTGAGATTCCCAACCCACAACAGCTTCACTGGCATTTGGTTCCTCCAGCTATCCTGGATGTCTGATTCAGGTTCTTATGTTACATCTTGAGTAGGGTATCTAGGGAGTAATGCTGTAAAACAAAACCTGCTTGTGTGGAGTACACCTGCTCATTAATGCCTTACCTACACCTGGTGATAAAGCTACAAGATGTTGGCTTGAGAGACTTGGCTTTGGTCGTGGAATAACCCCAGATAAATCATGTCTAGCCTCTGTGCCTTTTTTCCCTCCTTGTCTTTCCTTTCTGCTAAAAAGAGATAGCAGCAGTAAGCACCTCACAATGGTGTCGGAAGGAGAAATCAATTAGAGCATGAGGAACTCGGGGTTTGCTGCGGTGCAGACAGCTCACCTGCCTCCGGTCGGATAGTCACTGTGGGCCATGCCGTGCCTCCCCACATGAGGCCGGGCAAGTCAACGCTTCAGTGCACTTCATTTTCCACTCAGAAATGTGGGCAGTGATTTTTGCTCCTCGCAGTTACCTTGAATGGGTGTTAAAACTCAGTCAATTAATGTCATGGAGAGTTTTGTTGTCTTTCTGCGCCTTCTCATTTTAATGCAAAGGTGGTGGGGGGGAAATGAATACTTTGGCGTGCAAACTTCAGTTGGCAAAATGTCAACAAAAGTTACTGCTGCTGCAGATGAGATGGATAACTCTTGCTGTTAAAATAATATCTGATGTTTTGCTCGGATGTCTAATGGATTTGCTTTGTAAGAATGGATGATACAAAATATCCCCAAGGCATTATTCCCAACAAGATATAGAAGCCCACTTAATGTCTATTTTTAGGATTCAATAGGTTCTGTAAAGGCTCATTTGTTTGAAGAGAAGCTAGTTAATCACTTTGGTTTCCGTGTGATTTTGAAGAGTGAAATTTTGGTAGTACCTCCGCTTCCTTATCTCAGCTCCGTTTGGCTCAAGTCTGTCCTGGAGTTGTTGCCATTTGTGTGGGTGGTAAGAAATGAAGGAATTAAATAAATGGAGTAGAACTGCTAACAGAGCAACAGTAGTTATTTGTACATTAGGAAGCGAAGTTGTCACTTCTAAGACCGCCAACTTTTTCATTTCTGTATCAGGGTACTGCTTCTAAAGGAGACGGCGTGTTATAGCCTAATTAGTAAATGTACAGGAGGAACAGCAGGATGCAGGGCTGCCTGTGGAAGGAATCGCTGGAATATTATTATTAGTATTATTATTATTTTAAAACGCAGCATTGTTTTTAGTCTCTCAAGCTAATGTTCAATTTAACTTGAATTTAAAACATGGAGTGTAGAGGATTGCAAATGACTGAGCTGGAAAGCTTCCAATAGTCATTGAATTTCAGCAGTTCCTGTGTTATCCGGTAAAAGAAACAACTTGTTTTAAGCAAGCTATATGCTTGTTTCTGTGCTCTAAATAGAAAATAATGATGTTATGCATTACTGCATGAACTATATTTGGCATCCACCAGCAATATTCATTTTCTTCTGCTTTTCTCCCTTCCTTCTTCCCTCTCTCCTTTTCCCTCTCTCTCCAGCATATGCATATATATATATATATGTCTGACGGTAATCTAGGATGCCAAGTAACAGACCACATTCCTCTACTACTAAAATTGTATGAATACCTAACACAGTTTAAATCCCTTAAATTGGGATTTATGAAAGGATGACAGCAAACAATCTTCTGACTATGCCATCGCTCAGGCAGCTACAGCTACTGCTTTGCATTTATTTGTGAGAGTCTATGTGATGGATGGGCATTTGTCCTCCTTTTACCTGTGGATAAACTAAGGTAAATGACTTAAACTGATAATGCGAATCCAAAGCCCTGCCTGCACCGGTAAAGCAAGTAGGACCACAACACTGGTCACAGTGTCAGTTAACACTTACCTGTCCAGTGTCTGGGCATATTTGGGGGAATAAACTGAACTAGATACTGGTCCCACTAAGCAGTGTGGACAAGGGCATCCTGCTTTAAGAGGAAGGTGAAGTATAGCTGTGAAAATGGAAGCTGTGCCACATCACTTCTCTTAAGAACCAGAGAGTGGTCCCTTGCCTCTTTTATTCACTAGTATTTATTTGGCCTCAGAAACTGTCCCCAGTTCCTGGAGAAGTTCACTGAAGCTATAGCCAGATATTGACTGTGTAATTCAAGTTAGTTTGACCCTAGAGAAGTCATTCTAAACAGTTCTTTTCAATAGGAAAATACACCACTTTCACTTCTGGGAAACTTGTATTACTTGTGAGTCACAAGGGTTTAAAAAAGCAAAACCAGTTGGCATTAAAGTGATGTGAGAAATAACGTTTAAGAGCTCCTCCAAAAGGATTCTACTGAGAAACCTGAGAGCTGAAAGCTGAAACAAGGGGCTGGGGGGGTGCGTGTAGAGGTGTCTCATTGTCAGATAGTCCAGAAAAACAATGATCTCTGAAGACACTAAAAATCATTTAGTTCTCTGGTGCTTAAGGACCATTTTTTCTTCTTCCCCATTCTTTTGGTAGGTCAGTACATTCCTTCCTGACTTCCAGACTCAGTGAAGGTGTTCAGGGACCTGGCAAGTAGAGATTTGGGTTCTTCTTTCCCTTGGACTACGTGGTCTAATTAAGCTGCACTCACTAATTGGATCAGGAGCTTGGAGAAAACTTTAAATTCATCCCCAGACCAGAGTCAGGCAAAGAAAGTAAATTTGTACCACTATGGTTCATGCTGATGCCTCCTTAGGGGCTTTTTTTCTTCCTTGCCCTCAGCCTGTCCCTGCTGCTCCTTAATATTTTCTTCCTCTTTGGTTTTCCTATAGGTCCCAGAAAGTCTATGGATTTATAACCCTTCCCCCAAGAAGAATATTAGGATTTTATTAAGGTCTGACATTTTTTCTCTCTCCCACATCCTCTCCTGCCATTTTACAATTCCGAGATGTACAAACTGTGAAAGAAATCCCCTTTGGCTTCAACAATGATTAATGCTAGCAAGAAGCAAGTCCCAGAGTACTATAAATGACAAGATACATGCAAGCTGTCATCATTTAATCCTACTGCAGTTAGTTTGCTTTGGATGTTACCCGAATAACCCAAGTTCTTCAAATTTACCCTTTGCTTGGGGGAAGGTTTAGCTCAATTCTCTGTTGTGTTTCTCTATGATGCTGTCTGCAAGGGTGACAGGTAAGGGACAAACTGAGCCAGGAGCATGGCTAGAAACTTAGAGCCGCAGCAGATGACAGGGAAGAGAGGAACGGGTCAGGTCTGAAGAGAGCTACGAGCTCTAGAAGTCTACTAATGGCTTTAGAGGGCTGCAGCAAGACAATGAGAGGAATGGTAAGGGTTGAGGAGTCATGGATAACATCCTCCACTCACATCCCCCGAACTCCCATGGTGTAAAGTCACACTCTGCTTAACTTCGGAGGACTTTTAGGAGATGGTCTTCAACTGACATACCGAGCTGTGGGAAGGTTTATGTACATTTGGGCTCCTTTCTTGCCAAGTGGTTTTCTTTCTTCAAGGCATGAGGAATGCCAGGAGCAAGGCACATGCAGTCTGCCACAGCAGGAATGGAGAATAAAAGCCGCTAATGGATGTAGTAACAGTGTATGAAGGTGTTTTTGCAATGGGCCATAAAATAATTATTTTTCTCATAGTCTAATTACATGGTCAGAGTTTCGGAGGCACTGAGGGCACCCACATTTCACAGACTCAGAACAGCTGCAGCAAATTGAGCCCATCAGCTCCTTCATCTTCACTGAAAGGCATTTCCTGCTTTTTAATCACCCACGTCCTCTGTAAGACAAACATACTCACATATGTAACAAAATACCTCTCACTGAACCAACCGACATGGATCATTTAGAGTGTTGACTGCCCTGGCCTACAAACCTTGCTTCACTTGCAGAAATTACTGCTTGCAGGAAGTCTTTAGCCTACCTAGATCAGCTGAGTGCCCATTTCTCTTCAGAAAATGAATGGAAAGCAGGTGCCCAAAAGCCTTTCCACCAAATATATATAAATGAGATGTAAGACAAGGTGGTGGCGATTCAGAGCATGTCGATCCCATGCTCAGCCATGCCTGGAGACATTTCTTCCCCATTCACCCATAGCACTTAAGATTACTTAAGAAGGCTTAAGATTACACCTGATTTGAAGCATCCCCTGACTAAATACAACAAGCCATAAGCTGATCACCTTGTACAATGTGCAAGCACACAATAGTAATCACAGCTAATGACTCTGCTAAATGCTAGGCTGCACACACCTCCTTGTTTGGTGTTTGTTTTGTATACAGAAGGTAACATCGACTGAATAACAAGGATGCCAAGTTACAGATGGGGTTGTGGAATCATATTTGACAGGCGATTCGAGTAATCTGACAGAAATGATGACTTAATCACCACGACAGATTCCAAATTCCCAGATAGAATTCCACCCAGGTTAATCTAATTTCCGTGCAATATTTTTTTGCCAGAAACAGACTCTTGGCTGGCTTGTTTTCTCTCATGCAGACGTCACATGGCCTTGACAAGAATGTAAATAGGTTGTGTTATTATTGTTGAAAAGATTACTTTTGAGGCTCTAAAGCTGAGGAAGGTGCCTTTGAGAAGGTTTTGGGTTGCTCTGCTGTGTTTTCTCTAATGAAGTTATATTTACATATGGTGGGATGTACTCCGGAATAAAAGGGAGAGGGGAAGATTTAAGTAGTTAATTGTAATTCCAGGCCATGGCTGGGTCCTGCTGCTGCCCTCAACATAGCCAGTGGCCAGATTCTCATTGATTTCAGGGGGATTTACAGGATTGAATGTTTCACAACTGTTTTCTTCCCATTTGGTTCCCACCTCAGCACCCCTGCTTGGGATGTGCCCAAGGAGAAGCAGTCCTGTGCTTGTCCTCAGGCTTTCTGTGGCCTCAGTAACAGCTCAGGCCATGGGTGGAGCCCCCCCTTTGCTGTTAGCACTGCTGCAAGGCACTGAGCAACCCTGGGCAGTGGGCATTTGCCTGCTCCTGGTTGTAAAACAACGGCATGGTGTGTTTTGAGACCCAGGGATAGAGAGTGTGGGTAGGTCATAACGTTTCTGGATGCACAACTATGTTCAGTAGAGCTCTCTAAAACACTGCTGGGGAGATGCTGCTCCTTACAGCCCGTACTCTAGTCTGGTTTTGCTATGCCCATGCCAGAGGAAAGTGTCCATGCTCAGAAAGAACTCGCCTGAGAGCTGTGCTGCTCTCCTTAACTATATGGTCTGAGCACAGGATGATGTTAATGTCTATAAGTTACTTACTGAAGTTATTTTTCTTAGTCTTGCCTATTTATTAATTGCAACTATGCATTCATAAAAAACACATTTTCATAAGCAAAGGTTTCTTTGAGCACAGAAGAAAATTTTTCCTGTTTTTCTGCATGCCAGCATGACATACTGAGAAATCACTTACCTTGAGACCCATAAGTGTACGGCTTTGTGATGTATAGCTACAATAGCAGCTTTCCGATTAAGACATGAAATCCTTCATTTCAGTAGATGACATGATTCTAGTGAGTGGCATCTAATTTGAAACTGGTTTATATCATCTATAATCTTTTGGAGGGCCTCGGAAAGCACAGCTATTTTATTATTTTATAGCCTGCAGTTATACAAGCAAGATATAAAACACACAGATTTTCTCTTTTGCTCATCGTAGAGTGAAAGGATAGTACCTATTTAGGCTTTGTCTCTGCCCCTTTAATTTCCTTATTCACTGCACACTTCTTTGAGATTCATTCTTTTTTCTTTTCTTTCCTTTCCTTTTCTGCACCTACTTTTAAATATTTTATGGGTAGAGAGCTTATAATATGTATTGTCACGGCAGTTGTCTCTAGAGGTCAGCAATGAGTTTAATAATGAGATGCGAACCAGTGACTCTGTAAAACCCATTTCAGGTTATAAATGGCATGTTTTATTGAATCTAGTGTTAAAGGTTGTTAACGTATCAATTGGTGATGGTCAGGGTTAAACAAGCTTCAACACGAGCCCTCTTATGTTAGGAAACTGTCAGTAACATATTTTTCCACCACCTTCTTCGTCGAAGCCATGTTTGTGTATCGCATCCATTTTACCATGGGTATTCTGCAGTTTAAACTCTCCAGGCCTGATCTGAATCTTTTATTAGTATTGCACCAATATAATACTGTTCAGCACAAAGGCATCACTCCTGACTTCGGCTTGCTGGTGCAAAGACTGCATGGACCATGGGGTTTTAGCAGGAACTCCTGAAATAAGTCAAAACCCAGATGAAGCTCGCTTCTTGCTTTGTGAGCAACAGATCGTTGACTTAGTGACTTAGTGTTTGTTAGGTGACACTGGTCTTTATGTTGTGACCCTGGGGCTGCAAAAATAACTTTTTCACATGAATTTGGTCTAAAGTGTTTTTCTCTGGTTCAGGCGGTTTGAAAAAGTGAAAGGTTTTTTGAACTGTTAGAGTTGCCTTTATTCAAAATAACTCCACTTAGGGGCATATAAGTGCAGCTAGAGAGAGCACGATAGATTCTCTGCTACAAAATGTATGTAGCAATGGATTTGGGTTGGGTTTTTCTTCTGTAACCTTCATATTCCCAAATTTACAATATTCAGTTTTCTTTCTTCTATTTTCTCACCACTCATTGCTCCCCAGAGATGTCAATATATGCAACTGTCTCACGGAGCACATTACATCCTTTTCCTTCTTTCACTTTTTTGCTTGCCGAGTGGACATGCTGCATCACATTCCCATGAATTTGATGTCTCCTGCAGTGCCCAGTGTATTGTCGATGCCAGGATAAATGTTAAGCACTAGTTAAAGCAGAGTAAAATAAAAGTTCCCTTTTTTCTATAAATTAGATCTAGTAAGAGTGGTGGCAGACAAGTGCTGGGCTATTAAAGTCCATTTGGGAAACAAATGATTCAAAGAGAACAGAATTGTTAAAATTGAAGCACATTTGTGCATCCTGGTGACTACATCCACCTTGTGGCTTTGCCTTTTCCTTAGGGCACAGTGGGGAGCTTTGCAAGCAGTACAAGGAATGCATCGATTCGCAGGGTTGGGGAGCATTCTGAACTTTGAGTAAATCTTACAGGAACATTCACAGCAATACTTGATGTTTTCTAAAGAATCTAGCAACTGCGTCCCTGGAGGTTAAGTGGCTCCACCAAAAGCAACGCAGATTTGGTCTTCTGAGCTGCTTTGAAAGCACATTTGAAATGAGTGCATGGATGTTCTATCCTGCTCAGCTGTTCTTGTTTCCCAAAGTTTGCCATAATAGTCTTTTAAACCAGAATTGCCTCTGACATTTTCAGGCAATACTCTGTTCTGCTGCACTGAGAAATGATAGAAAAGCAGAAAGAGCATAGGTTTTTACTTGCTCACATGAAATGGTGAGGAATTGCTGAGGAGAGAAAAGGCAGCGTGTCCCTGCTGCTGCTGGAAGGTTTGTGCAGTCAAATCCCTGCAATTCTGCAGGCCCCTATGAAAGAAAATAGAGGGGGGGGGTTGCGAGCTTAAACATCTCCCACATTGAAACTCAATGTGAGGTCAGTTCTGAAGGCGTTTGTGAAACTGCCACGAAATTTCCCTGAATCCATCAGAGTGGACATGCAGCTGGCTATAACCAGCGTCCAGTTGAAAAGCCACACACTAATCCCAGGGAGCTCATCTGTTGTGTTGCTACTCCTGAAACAAAAGAAAACACCATTCGTAAAATATTTGTTGGAGTTACCAACAATTCAGTGGCGGGGGGAGCATCGTTTAGTAATGGAAGCTGAGGACACACTGTACGGCATGTGCCAAGGTAGGATGATGCCGTGTGATGCTCAGCGCAGCATGAAATCGGGGGCAGGTTTCTTTTGCAGTAAGAGTTACATGAATGGAGGAAGAGGCTGAAAAGCAAAATGTATTGGGAGTTTTTATGAAAACCAGAATTATGCCATGTTGTGAAGGAAGCTTTATGAATGAATGTATAATGCATTCTAAAAACAACGTATAATAAACAGTTATAGGAAGTTATTATAGGAAGAACGAGTCTGTTCCTCTTCGGTCCTGAAAGAATCAGCACGGTTTTTTAATTACAAGCAAAGTTCATTTGTCAAACTCGACTCCTCTGAGTATGTTTGGAATGCTTGCTAGCTCTTAAATTACTTGAAAATTCCATCTTGGTTTTGGCAGTAGTTGGGCTCAAGGAAAAAAAGTTGGTAAAACAGAAACCAAACATGCCACAAACTAATGAGGGCTGTAACTTTAGAGGTCTTCTGAAACTAGATACAGCAAATTAAAGTTTTATATGACTCCTGTGGGCCCAATAATCTACTTTCTCATCTTCCTGCTTATAAAAATGTTTCTTTACCATTTTATTTTTTCTTAAAAGCCTACAATATAGTGTTATTCTGAATTTATATCATTTCAGCATGTTTAATATTAATCATGTATCTTTTTAGCCCTTCATTAGAAACGTGATTCTTGGTTTTTTTATGACTCTCCAACCTGCCTTACTCTTTTTCATTTTTGTTTTTAGATGCATCATCCTATTCAGATGAAACCTGCAGATAGTGAAAAGTCAAATGGTATGTGTTTAATTTATTCCTGCTTAATTCTAAATTACAGTGAACACAACATTGTGAGAGTTTTTGCTTTACTTCTTGTGTGGTATAAACGGTATCAGGTAGTTTCCCTACACCTGACATGTTGGGGAAGATGTTGACCTACTCTCAACTCCCATTTATCCTCTGCTTTAAAGAAGGAAGTGCTCTGGAAAACAGTTTTCCTTTACCTGCTCTATGTCACAGCCTACCTCACTACATACATCTTTCCCTTGTGTTCACTTAGCAGTGAGGTGATGTGGGAGCACCTGGTACTGATAAGATGGAGATGAAATTTTAATGGTGAAAATAGAAAAGAAACAAAACCCATTCCTATGTTAACGAACCGTGTAAGCAGCTGATGGGCCTCAAACATTTGTCTGAAGTTAACTTTTAGAGAATTATGCTGTTCTGAATCTGAGCCAAATTTAGCTTTTAATTATATGCTTGGCTCTGAATTGGGAAACCCACCTTGCAGCTCTCTGTATACTTATTCCTCTCAGCACTTGTAAAATGAATGCTATAAAGACAGTAATATTCATTCAGAATACCAGTGTACTGCCTAAGTGGATGTATATGACATGCAAACTAGATGGCATGTTAAATCTATTAAACATGCCAGGTTTGTATATTCAAGGAAATAAGATAATCGAATGGCAACGCAACCTGGCTGTGTGTGACTCTTTAAAAATATATACATGTGTATATTTTGCCCCTTGATTTGTTCCTGTAATTTTCTAAAATGTATGTTAAAGATATCATCTGCCTTCTTAGATTGCAAGAGCTTCATTTTCCCACAAGGCCCACATAATCAGAGCTGGTTCCTCCAACAGGCATCTTTGCACCTCATTAATTAGTAATCAGGGCAGAAGCCGTGCACTTAGAGATCTACATACCTGCAAATGTAAATGATGATTGGGCTCTAAATCTCTCCGCAAGGCTTTTTTAAGGTTTCTCCTTTTTTTTTTTTTCTTTTTTTTTTTTTTTTTTTGCCTGATTGTAGTGCATCCCATTTTCAGGCTTCTCCAAGGATTATAAAGTTTGGAAGGAAATAAAAACTTCGCGTTACGCTGGGTTTCCTATTCTGACAGCTCTCTAAACAAAACTGGCCACAAATGAAGCAGATTAGAGCCATTACCCATTTGTAATAGAGTGGTGCTGTCTCGTGAGTTGAGTTTTAGCAGTGATTTCTTGCTGTATTTGAATGCTCAGAAGAGAGGCCAAGACACCTGCACGGACAGAAGGACCAAACTTCTCAGGTCCCACTATGCTCAAGGAAAACTTTGCTGTTGGGATCCAAACTCCACTCCCTAGTATTTATTGTGCTTGCAGTAGGCACAGTTTTCCCTTAAGTACAGGATCACTGGCCTAGACCGTCTGAACTATGCATAGCCCCTACTAATTCTTCCTTGAAAGACAAATCTTACCTCAAGTTCCTTGGCAAAGTAGAAAAATAAGAGGCAATGGGCCAAAACTGACTCAATGAGTTACTTGTTCATTGCCTGAAGTTTTTATTCCTGAGGGAGATTGAACATATTGGCAAAGCACTATTGGGAATTGTGCAAATTCTGTATTGCTCTTAGGTCCTCACTGCTGCTGTTAGACTGGGGTTATCTCCGTGGTACTGCTGCCTGCACTGCACTATTCCTAGTGTGACAGTCAGGAAGGATTCCGTATTTTTGCTTTTCCTCCTATTTCTTATTTTGGGAAAACACATTGACAGATGAAAGATAGAAGTTATCAAATTAAATGCTTTTTTAAATTTAGACTCCTGGCAGGTGTAGGTACTTCTAGGGGTAGTGGACTCTTCTTTATTAATAACTGGAGAAACAGAAGGCAAACTAAAACCATAACAATGCTAACAATGGTACAGCTCAGAAGGACAGGACGTAGGCGCAGGATCCATGGAGGAGGGGAGAGCTTGCAAGCAGCTTGGAGAGCAAAAAGAGAAAGAAAAGCAGTATGAGGAATGTGAAGGCCTGTTTGGCACATGTTTCCCATATGCTTCAGGCTATACATCTGAGGAGGTATATTATCTGTGCCAAGTTTACAGCAAATTGTAAACTGTACCTCTTCAACCGGACTGGTAAATTCAAAGGGGAAAAAAAACAAGGCATGCCGAAGAATCTTGGTTTTCATGATCTGTGGTGTTTGAGCTTTTGAGGAATGCTTGGAACCCTTTGATTTCTGAGCAGTGTTTCTCAAGTTTCAAAGAGGTTGAAGAAATTCTCTTGGTCAAAATGTCCAGATAGCTTGTGGAAAGTTATGTAGGAGAGTTTGAACACTCATTACAATTCTGAGCTTGCACTTATTCGTGAAAGCTTGAGAGACCTGACCGAGTTCCACAGGGAGGATGAGAGGTCCCCTAATTCTTCGTACACAGGTTTACAAACATCATTTGCTGTAGGATAAGATGTCCCCTCCCCATCTTGAGTCCCTTGCAAGAAAGTTTGAATGAGCACCAGGACAGAATGCTCCTCCTTCTTCATCAGTGTTCCTGTCTTTACATGCATGCATCATTTCAGAAGCCCATCCCTTAGCATAAAAGGCCAAGGCCACCTCGTGGAAAATGGGAGATTGGTATGAAAGAGGCACTTTCTGCACACATTTGACTTAGTGCCTGGGCACTTCTGCAGGATTGGGAGTTTGTTAGCTACCTGAAGATGTTTCCTTCTGGATAGGAACTGCTTGATCTTGCACGATCATCTCCATACCTTCCCTACGTACGGTAGCTCATGCGTCCAAGTTATCTGTCTGCTGGTGCAGATGAAGCAAAGCTTAATTTGTTCCACGGAGCGTTTAGCAGCTAGAGTTGATGGGGAAAGACTTTCCTTTAAATCTAATTAATTTGTCTACCCAGAAGGATTCTGAAAATGCTTTTATTCTTCAGAAATGTAACATCCCTGAAAGATTTTCTGAGGATGAATTTTGCAGTGTGTCTTGATCTTATCACCCATTAGGTCTGGTCTGACCACCTTTATATAGGTGGTTAGGGTAGGTGGTTATTTCAACCTATCTACAAAGTCTTGGTTAAGGGTTACCTGCCAGAAAAGCATGGTTTCAAAACTTTGAAGGCTGCACTATTGCTATATTCATCCTGACTGTTAACCACTCACGGTATTTGTCTGTTTAAGGATATTTTCCTTTCTTCATACATAGGTGGTTCCTGCACTTTAGCGCAGAAAAAATACATAAACACGTCTGTAGCCAGTAATATGCTACAGTTTAGCAATACTTAGATGTGTCTTGGATCAAGATTCGAATACAGTCGATACTTTCAGGCACATATCCCATGGAGAGTTGTCCTGGGTTCGCGACAATAGTATTTATTAAGCGGACCAAAGCATCCCCACTTCTAGGAAAATGACAAAATTCTCTATTAAAAAAAAAAGGGGGGGAGGGGAGGTGTAGCTGAGTAATTTAAAATTTATTTCTATTTTATTAGTGAAAAATTGAAAAAATAATTTTGAAATTCCAAGTGGCACAACTTTGCCTCTTTGGAGGGAGTAATTAAATGCCATATGTTAGCACTAACACATAGCGAAGTTGATAATTAATGCAGGCAGCTCCGGATCCAGGTGTTACTTTGACAGATTGTATGCAAGGGGTTTTTCACAGGCTTACAAATAGGGATAAGAAGTCTGTTTTCCCCCTTCCCTTCTGGAAGGAAAAGAAAAACAACCCAAACACAAAAATCCAAAACAACCAAAAAAAACCCTTTATACATGATTAACTATTTCTTGATTTGTTCAAAAGAGAAGGCGACTTCTGGATGGAAAATGCACTCTGTGACTGCAGTGCTCAAATATGTATAATAATGGGTTATAATTTTGATTTTTTCAGGACAGAATTTTAGGGTTTAGAAGAAAGAGAATGGAAGCTTGTTGAATCTTCAGGGACATTTCCCATGATTATTACAGGGTTTAATTCCTTTGTACCATTCAGAAAACAATCTACTCCCTTATTCTCCTGGGCTAGCACAAGCAATCTAACCCAGCCTGCAAGAAGTGCTCATTTCTGAAGCAAATTGAGTAAAGCTAAAAAATTAGACCCTTCAGGATGTTATTCTGCAAGTTGGATGTAGTGCTGTCAGAAGGCAGGAGGCTCAGATTTAAAAAGCACAGACAACCTTTGATGGCTAACACGCGTTCTGGATTCCGACACTATGCTTAGGCACCCATGCTAGTGATTGCAGAACTAGTCTTGATGGCATTATGAGATCAACTCATTTTTAAAATAGATACCAACACTGGGTTGCTGTGTTCAGGTGAAAGATTCCCACCGAAATACATCAGGTTTAGCACTGGAAGTGTCGCACTAACTGCCCTGGCAGCATAGCTAATCTGTGTTTATAGTATCTTTGGGTGGATTACAGATGAACCCATAATTAGTTAATCAAGATAATGGGCAGCTTCACACCTTCCTTCATGTAACTGAAACTTCAGACCTGGCTGCTTCTGCTCTATCAATGTGGGGTACTCAGCCACCCCATCCTGCTAGCTGCTTGCACATAGTTGTATCTACTTACTGCCCCCAGAGGTGCAAAACAGACAGACAGTACAATTAGGCCTAGGAGCAAGGTTAAGAAAGAATGATATCAAACACTTGCCAAAATATTTTCATTAATTTTATGGATTTTGAGTTATTGAAACCTACCTCTAGTGTGGGAGAGAGAATTACCAAGCAGCAGAGAAATGGTTATGAGATGTGTGCATACAGACATTTGTGCCCTGTTATCCTTCCCCCCAGCCGTCTCCTTTGCCTGCTGTCATTGCTCAAAGTACTCGCAGCTCCCAAGCTTTGTCCAGTCCCCCAGAGCTCATGTTGTTCCTGCAGCTGGAGCTCAAGACATCCATGTGTTACCATGTTGACCACCTTTTGGGAGTTGACTGGAAGGTAACAGCCCTGTCTGCTGTCAATAACAAGGAAGAGACTCGCATGAAAATAGCCATCCCATCTTACTGAGAGAGGCAAGATCAGTCACTCTTTGGAGGAGCTCTTGGTGCTGACAGCAGCCAGCTGGTAACATTTCAGCTGAGTCTAAAACTGGACACCTAAGTGTAGATGACTGAAGTTAGGCAAGATGGCTTTGGACTACCATCATTTAGAATAGAATAGAATAGAATTTCTCCAAACAGCAGAGGGTAGTGCTTTTCCCAGTCTCAGTGCCTTGTTTGCATGGGTTTAACGTTGAGCTCCTCATTTTAGTGTATGGGAGCAACCAAACACACACAGGCAAATCAGCAGGCTTGCCTATCAAAAAGGAGGTTTGGTAACCTCTATATGTTTGACTCATACTTCTTGCAGTCTGTTGTGTGTTTGATTCTCAAGCCATGCCTGCATGGCAGGTAAGAATTCATTTTAAAAAGAGAGAAGTGGCTGACCAGAAACGTAGAAACAAATCCAGCCAGCCAGTCTTGCAGAGGTAAAAAAGCATTTCTTTTTCTGCATGAGAATATGTTGTTAAAAGCTCTTTCAGCCTAATAATATCAGATGTTCTATCAGATGGAGTGAAAACCTGTCATCTTGATCCTGACAGTTGGCCCTTTAAATGTATTTTATGCTGGGCCCCTGGCCAAAAAAAAGAATAGCAATTTTCTTAAGCTTCAACACTGATCAGCACTGACTAATACCACTGAATGCAGAGCACGTCATCATATCAATATGTTTTCTGTACTCTGAGCATTCTTTGGGAAATCTGCATTTTTAAGATGTACAGTACACGGGAGCTGGATATTTAATTCACTATAAAATCACCCTCAAGCTTCAAACCTGCAAATCATGTTAGTTAAATGGCATATTTATAGGTTTACTAGCGAAACTGAAGGAGGCCAGTGGGGAGTTTTTCATCTGCTACTCTTTGGAAAATTAAAACGAAGCCTTCCTTTGCATTTCATTTCTTTTGAACCTTCATGTGAATCTCTTTGGCTTGAATCTTTGTCCTTGCACCTGAGCAGGACCCAAGGTAATTCCACAGCATTTGTCCAACTTGGCCAGTAGCTATTTTTAAGAGGGCTGGGATCTAATCACCCTTAGGGTAGACCTGCACACTGTATTTCACACCTAAAATCAACCCAAATTTAAATGGCTGATACTAGCTGACTCACAGGTAAAAGAGGTTCATAACACAAAGCAGAAAGCAATGCTTGGACCCATGCTTGGCACCAAGGCTTCCTCCAGCCTGACCTTGGTGTGTGGTAAGGAGAAATCCGTACCTGGAAGTCCAGCTGGGTCCTCATAACCTTTTCTGCACCCTGGCCGTAGTGTGTGGCTGTTGTCAAGGGGACAGGCTGGCCAGGGGCCTTTCTCCAAGAGATTACTCAAGGCAATATAGGAATTGTAGTCAGGCAAAAAACAGGCATCCTTTCACCAGCAAAAGTGACTACCTTGACTGTCTTGTGTCTATGAGCAAGGCGAATCAGTTTAGCCATCCTTAAAATAATTAACAGCATCAGGGTGAATCATATCTTACGAATCAGATGTAAAGTTTCATTGTAAGACATACATATATATTCATATATACCCCCTATATAAATCCAGTTCCCACGTATTCAGCTCAGGATCTGTATATAACTGGCTCATCCCATGCATTCATCGTTTGTTAACCCTTTCTGGGGGGTTAACCTGCATGTGGAACCTCAATATGAAGTGTGAATGAACATGCTGAGTCATGAGGATTCTCTGCTGAGGAAAATTTCTTCTCCTGGGGGTTAGATTCACGCAAGTTTCCTTGCAAGCTTGTAGAGGGAGACGCTTGGATTGCAGGGGCTGGTGTCTGTTTTGGATTCTGAAAAATGCGGTCTTGGTGTTTGCTTGCGTAAAAGCTACAAATACCTTTTAAAATCAGCAATTCTAAGGAAAAAAAATCATTTCAAGCACCTCTCGTGATCAATAAACATGAACCTCTTTTTATTGTTGAAATTATTAAATGCACTTAAAGAGCTGAAGTATAACACAAATAAAACCCTGTGAATACGGACGCTGTTTCTTATTCCTCAGCTGCAATTTATCCCATATGACAAACTCGCACAAATAAAGCCGGGAGAGTTGGGGAGTGAGAGAAGATTCATTATATTATTCTTTTTTTTTTTTTTTCTTTTTTTGTAAGCCCAGAAATGAAAATACTTCATTACAAAAATAATTTGCACAATAATAGAAATAAGTAAGTGCACTGCAGACTCTCTGGAGTAAAGCTTTCCTTCTCTCTTTCCTTCCCGCAAACTCTGACAGTCTGCTCATTAACAGTGAATTGGATTTACATGCCATTTCAAGAGAAGAAGAGAGCAGCGCTGTATACAGTATTATACAGTAGCATAATAAGCACTCAGATTTTTGGTTGGAGGATTTTTTAGGTGGGAGGGTGCATTTTTAAGTCTTTTCAGGGTGATTTAACTTTTTATGATCTATTCCGTTTTTTACAAGAGTCCACACAGCTTTAGACCCTTAAATTTGAGTTTGATTTTTACAGGACTGCATGTGTCCTGGTGCAGCAGTCCAGCTTTTGCAATTTTGATGACAATGCAGGCAGGAAATACTCTACCAATGCTTCAGGTAAAGCACATTTTTCATGAGGTTTTGCAAACTCAGCGTCAGTGTGAATCAAAGGGTGTTAAAGTGATGCCCTGAAATATGCCTTGTGTCCTCCTGAAGGGGAGAGGGCTGTGCAGTCTGAAATAAAAAGCAGGGAAACTTCATGCATTTTTTCTTTCCAGAGCAGTCATTACACATCGGCCTTTTGAGTACCATTGCATTAAGTTGGCTGAAATTGAAAGCTCAGATAGAAGCTGCTCTCTCAAAACATTTCTTAGGAATCTTTTTCATCAGCTCGTATCACTACACGCACAATCCCTTCTTTGCCCTCACCCCTGTCATGATTTCTTTCATATTGGATGGAGGTGGGGGGATTTATCTGAATTGGAGTCTATGCAAAGATGTCTTTAAAAGTCTCTCTTAACAGAGGATGCTTTTTTCTTAGAAGCTGTGATGGGGAGGCATATGCAGAATGACTAAGGCAGCCAATTACTCCTTTATATAAACAGCAAGCACCACTAGAAAAAGGAGAGAGAGAAAGAAAAACGAGAGAGTTCGGGTGGGGGAGGAAGGAGGGAAGGGAGGTTGTAAGTATAAAGTGTTTGCCTTAGGACTTGTCTTCAGTTACAGAGCCAGACTCACATGACTGGAGCTTGGTTTGATGTGGTAATGAAGCATTGATCACAGGAAAAAGATGAAATGGCCTTTGCTCATTCATTATTTTTATCTTCTAGCTGTGGAAGACAGAAAATTGTTCATAGGAATGGTTTCGAAGAAGTGTAATGAGAATGATATCAGGGTGATGTTTTCTCCGTTCGGCCAGATAGAAGAATGCCGAATCCTTCGGGGACCGGATGGGCTGAGCAGAGGTGAGTGTGCAGTCTGTAAAGTCTCTTTCCTTAAGTACTAATTGGGAGCTATATGTCACAGCCAAGGTAGGCACAGCCGCTGTCTGCAGCTAGAGGTTATGCTGTAATACGTCCCACGTGATGAAGGTATCCACATGAACTTTTCACAGTGGCTGAAATTATCACCTTTTATTTCCAGTGTCAGAAAGGTCTCGGTGCCAATGTATTAACTTGTGTTATCGCCCTGTTTGTCAGCTGGAAAGGTTCCTTTGCACGCTGAGAAAACACCCTCAGTTTTCTGCTCTCACAAAATCAAAGATCCTTCCCTGACCCCATTTCTGCTTTGTAGCATAAGGCCAAAAAAAGAAAAAGGACTGTAAAGACTGAAGGCATACAGGGTCACGGGAACTGGCCCACATTGTAGCACTATCTCCTCCATTCCTGTGTTTTCTGTAACTATATGCAAAACATAGGTCTGCTGTAACTGAGAAACAAAGAGGTTAGCTTGAACTGAGAGCTTTGCCTAGACAAAAGTTTACGAGTTTTTAAGTCTCGTGCCTCTATCACAACCCCAAAACTATGACAGAGGTGTTATAGCAGCACCACCAAGAGTAGTCAAGGAGCTGACCTGAACTTTGGAAACTACTGGCAGCACAGACTTCTGTAGCCTTTTGAGTGCAAAAGTGCCTTTTGCGGCACTCTGCAAACATTGAAAAGAAAAATCAATGTACATTGATGACCCAGGCTGCATATTAACTCCATGGTGTATGGACCTGAAATTCTTCTCAGAGTGCGAACCTTCTCAAAAAGTCAGTTCCAGGTGGTGCTGAGTGGATAAGAAAATAGTGATAGTCCTGTCTGTCAGCGTGAAGGATGCTGTGGCCACAGCCATTTAACGGCACAGGAAGTGAAGTAGTTTCAAGCGTGGAGCTGTGAAAACATCACTTTTGCTTCTATAGAAAAAAAAAAGAAAAACTAGAAAGCACAGTTTATGCATTTTATTACATTTTCAAAAGGCACAGAAAAAATAATAGTACTCATTTTGCATATAGGCGTAGGTATAGATGCAGATCTTTTCTTATCTTTTGGATCTACTTGTTTCCAGAAGCCTATAGCATCTGCAGTATTTTGTGCAACAATCTGTGCATGGGGGTTTTTTGTTCTGTGTGCAGCCCAGCTTCTTTGAAACACTTATAAATTTCATCAGGGGAAGTTGCAGGTATTCCTGTATTTCATGGCACTGCATGAAAGTACTTGCTATACTACTTCTGAATAATAAGGGCTTCTTGAAAAGATGCTCTGACAATAAATAGGAAGCCCCAAGAAAATGATGCACTTTCATGCATGTTTAATCTGCATCCCAAAACTTTTGGAGCTGAGATGTAGCAGTCCCTTCAGGCCAGGAGAGCCCCGAGATCATGGCTTTTGCCTTGGGGAAATTAGGGGAAAAGGTCTGAGGTTGATTCCTGCAGCTCAGTAATGAATGTTAACTGATGGAGTCGAATGCTGTCATTAGTTTTCTAGATCCAACACTAAGGAAAAACAAATATTTCTGATTTTTACTTGATTTAATTTTGTAAGTAGTACAGGGAAGGGGTGAAAGAAGACACAGTGGGAAAGGAGCTAAGTAACTGCTGAAATAACAACATCTGGGCATCATATGTTTTGAGCCCCAAAAAGATTTAACTAACTCCTCAGCATCACCCATCACAGAAATGGATCTTTTCTGGGATCCATAGAAATCCCACTGCATACTTGTTTTTATTCGACAGACACTGGGCACGCTATGAGCATAGAAAAGCTAATTACGAAATCTAAGAGGGTAACTGAGGTTGGTGGGGTAGTTTTGTTCTGTTGTAAATACCCATCTCGTGATAATCAGAAGCTGAGATTTTAAGCCATGTCACCAATGTATGAGGCAGGGCAGTGTTGTCTGCTGCCCAGCAGAGCTGTAGAGTTAATGTGCTGCTCTCTCTTGCTGGAGGCTGAAGATCTCAGTCCAGGTAGGTCACACAGCAGCAGTCATAGCAGAGCTGCCGCTGGGGTTTATTTCGGTCACAATCACGACTGATATTCTATCATGCCCACAAGCATCATGCCTTGTTAAACTTGAATTGCTTTCTACACACCCATGTTCACACTTCAAAATGAGTTCAGCTGTGCCAGCCAGGTTTGCAGGCAGATGTTTATCAGCTTCACAAAACCACCACTCCATGAGAGAAGGCAAAGTGTTGGGAAAATGGTTGATATTGCAGTTGAAATGAAAAGTGCTAAGGGAGATTCGCGGCGGAGGGAGCTTGGCTGGAAAAGCACAGGGTGAAAATCTGCTTCACAAAACAAGAGGGAGAATTTATGCGGTTAAGTCTTTGTAACCAATTCCAATACTTAATGAGTTTTAATTCGTGTTACAGCTTCCAAGATGTTAATTCCCTTTGCCACAAACAGTATTTGTTTTCCCAGCATCCATCCGGATGCACTTTCCTCCTAGACACAGAGGGGTGAATGAAAAATAGTCACTGTCTTAGGAAAACACTGTCCTCACCATGCCAGAGCCTTTGGGAACTCTGAGTGCTCACAGCAGTGCGATGGAAATACGGTCCAATAAACTCTATTTGGCATCTCTTTTCAATTGCATAACAAGTGCACATCATGGTATCATGGAGGAAAAGAGCTTGAAAAGTATGCTCATTAGTATTTATGCCAACTTTTGAGCTTTGTTAAAGGGTTCAGGCAAATAATCTTTATTACCAGCAATTGCAAGGAATAGCTCCAGGTTACACAGCTCAGTAGAACAGTTTTGGTTTCTGCTTGTTGTTTTTTTCTTAGTGAAGAGTAAAAAGGTTTCAGTTGACTTTTAGGCCATGTCTACACTACAACAACAACCTTGCCTGTCATATGGTAGCAGTCTGCTGTCAACTCCTAGGCAAGAGGTAGGGTTGTAGTGTACCACATGGCTTCAGTAGAAAGGAGAAATCCCATCCTGTGGTGTCAAGGGAAAAATGTAACACTTTGTGATGAGTGTGATATAAGTGCTAAGGTAAAGAGAGAAACAGACAGAGATTGAGCTGGTTGTTTCTACCATAGTTTCTAGCCAAGAATTGGCAGAACTTTAACTAAGTCACACACATTGCTGTCACTACTGATAATGGACTATCAGCATTTCCACTTCAAATTCCTGTTGTCAGCTGTTTGAAACTCATCTGTAAAATGAGACTAAAATAATGATACAAAGCTCCAGTGGTGAAGCAGCTTATTTTAAAGAAACTGAGATGTTTGGGTTTTTTTCCCACTGTTGTTCGTTCCTGCATCTAAGAAATAGTTGTTTCTATCTGTAACTTGTTAGATTCCAGCCAGCTCCAAGAAATAGGCAGCAACCAAAAGGCATTGACTTCCAAAGGCTCGGGGATAGTCCCTGTGAAATTAGTTGGCTGGCAGAGAGTAATTCCTAGCTGTGAAAAGTATTAAAAAATAGAAATACCCTGTTGGCTATAGAGAGAAAGAAAACAGGGACTCAGCAGACATGGAGGCTGGCCTTGGCTTTAGCAGGGTTCATGGGACTATCTGAAGAAGCTTGCCACTGCCTGTGCTATATTCATTATTCAAAGAGAAGGATTCAGCCTGCAGGGTTGTTTAATCCAGCACTTTTTCTGAAGAGCTAAGTATGCTTTACAGAAATTCATGATTGTGATATCATGTGCTAAGCTTCATTATCATGAGAAAGCAGAAGTGAACTGCCTCAGATGATTAAGATTTTAAATCACTTATTGTAAAGGGCTTAAGGAAACTTTCAGACCTCCTGACTCCTAGCACTATGTAGAGTCTACAGTGACCACAGATGCCAACACACACAGCCATGCAATGATAGCTGGAGTGCGCAAAAATAGCCAGAAATAGCGAGGTTTGATTTGTAGCTGTGCCACTGATGTGCTGTACTGACAGTAGGTGAGTTGGTTTCTCATCATCTCCCTTTTGTCCCATTCCTTAAAATGAGGATAGCAATGCTCCTCTGCCTTTGTAAAATGTTTTTTTTTTTAGATCAGTGGATCAATATCTCTGTATCACTCAAGGAATTATTGCCATCCATAACGATGATAAAAAAATCCTCTTATCCTTATCACAGGAGCACCACACAGCAAATTATTCTGCTGTATTGCTAAGTGAAGATTTATATAACAGATACCAGGAAGAAGTCAACTGGGTTAATAGCATGCACTGAAAAAACCTGCTAATAATATGTATAGACGGTTGGATATACCATGAAAACCGTGGAAAAGCTCAAAATGCATATTTCTACATCTTCTAGGCTCCTGATTATATGATTTTTTAACAAAACATCACTAGTCACATGGGACAAGTGAACATTTCTGCAGACATTGATTACAAGGATTTTTTTTCTTTCTTTCTTTGCTTTAATTGGAAGATTTCATTTAGAAATGGCATAGAGAGTTATACTGTGAG
The DNA here is from genome assembly GCF_037157495.1 of Lathamus discolor. Taxonomy (NCBI): domain Eukaryota; kingdom Metazoa; phylum Chordata; class Aves; order Psittaciformes; family Psittacidae; genus Lathamus; species Lathamus discolor. The sequence continues at coordinate 2,654,555 of NC_088884.1, forward strand.
AGCTATACCATGGTCAGGCAATTTAACTTCATTAAAATCCATTCATAACTTTCAGATTCTGTGTTTTTCTTGATTAATTAATAAAAGAAAATGAGGATTTCTATCATAATTAATTGCAGTGAAGGGTAGGTGAGGAGGTTTTATGACTTTGTTTTTCCTTATGGATACTTATTGCTCCTTTCTGAACTAAAGTAACGTGAAGTACCAGCCATGGGAACAGCCTGGATTAGGGGCCACCTTCTGACTTGTGTATCAGTAAGTTATGGAAGACAAGGACAGTGGAAGTGCTGTATCCTTAGCGGCTTTTCAGAAACACTCCCATGTCTTACTTCTTTTGCTGTAATGTGGAAACATTTTAAGTTTTTCCAGTCATTATGGCACATTTAATTTTCTTTTTCCCCTGCTGAGACTCTTTTGAAGCTGGGAAGGCAAAACACATCCAAGTGACCAGCGTATCTGCTGGCCTTTGGCCAGTAGCTACATCTCAGATTTCCATTACTGCAGCTTTGCAGCAATCCCTCCCCAGAGGGAAGTCTGAAATGAAATCATTTACAAGAGTTTTTATTCCAGCAAGAGGGTCATCAAGGCACTGTTAAGAGAACGTGGTCTTTGGCTCCTGTTTGAGCCTTGGTTGGTGTGAATTCCGCTTACTGAAGGCTGTGCTTTGCAGTGTGGTTAATTGACTGTCCAATTAGAAATGCTTCGAGGGAACCATGAGCTTCAGGAAATTTAAAATCTATAATCTGTCATCTGGTCGATAGTCAAGAGAAGTGAGTAAAGCCGAAGAGCTGAGGCATGTTCGCAGGACGTGCCTCTCATTACCTTTATGGGTCTGATACGCATAAAGAGCTTCGCTGTGACTTTTTCAAAGCGATTCGCTTTGGGCTGAGTTGTTGCACTTGGTCTCAGACCTGTCATTGTGTGTCTTAAGCCATACCTAATGACCAAATGTCTGTACAATAAACAATTTGATGTCTTCATTTGAAGCTGAAACGTGTTTTAACCACTGAGACAGATTTTTGTGTGATGTCTTCATTAGAAGGCTGTTTCCCAGGCTGTTCCTTCCTTCAGACTGTGCTGTATTAACACAGCGTAGAATAGGGAAAGTCTACTTTGCAACCTCAGCTAGAAATATTTTAACACAACTAGAGCTTATTTTTATCATGCTTCAATTTCCATAGCTTTTTATTCAAGCCTTATCTTTTCTTTAAATAGAGGCTTTCATCTCAGAGGATCCCAAATGCTTCTTGCAGGAGTATTTTGGCAGCTTTTCACTATTGTTTCTTAACAGAAATGGAAGAAAAACCTTGTTTACGGTGAACCATTTGCATAACCAGCTGCGCAGCCACCATACGTAGTACTGCGATTGCTCAGATGACTTTGAAAATCTCTTGAGCCTCCTTTAGTGTCAAAAGGGTGACTGTGCATTTATTTTCTTTATAATTGATTACATCTGCCTTTCTTTCATCTCCAGAACTTTAAAGCATTGGTTTTAAACTTCCATTTTTAACTCTAGGCCTGATTCAAACATGTCTAGGGCTTTTGCATCTCCCTTTGGCTTCACTGAGGGTTTGGGGGCTTTAATATCTCTGGTAGACCGTGGTAGTTTTATGTGGGAGGTTTCTTGTGTAGGTATGAAATCAGATCCCTTACCTTGAGTCTTCCATAGTTGAAAAAGTTCTACTTCACTTGAGGCTCGCAAGTATTGATGTTGTGTTGGACTGTGCATGAACTGCTGACAGAACGTTTCAAAACAGTCTGTGAAAGCCTGAGCTGAGAAGGATCAAGTGAAGTGGGAGCTGAAATGGGTCAATGCTGTTCAGCCTGGAGAAGAGAAGGCTGCGTGGAGACTTCATAGCAGCCTTCCAGTACCTGAAGGGGGCCTATAGGGATGCTGGGGAGGGACTCTTCGTCAGGGACTGTAGTGACAGGACAAGGGGTAATGGGTTAAAACTTAAACAGGGGAAGTTTAGATTGGATATAAGGAGGAAATTCTTTCCTGTTAGGGTGGTGAGGCACTGGAATGGGTTGCCCAGGGAGGTTGTGAGTGCTCCATCCCCGGCAGTGTTCAAGGCCAGGTTGGATGAAGCCTTGTGTGGGATGGTTTAGTGTGAGGTGTCCCTGCCCATGGCAGAGGGGTTGGAACTGGATGATCTTGAGGTCCTTTCCAACCCTAACTATTCTGTGATTCTAAGTTGTTTGAGCAGCAAGCCGGGGGTTTGGGATGGCCCAGGTTGAGGAGAGAGCTTGACAAATTCATAGTTTCTTCAAAATTCCCTTTCAGTTGGATGGGAGTAAGGACCAACTCTGTGAGTTTAGATGTTCTCTCAGCCCAAGATGGTGAATGTGACAATGTGCTCTGAAGCATGTTTGGTGACAGGGCTGGGTGCCTGCCTCTGATCGTGCCTGCAGGAAGAAATCACTTCAAGCAGCCTTTCCTCAGTCAATCATTTATCTGGTACAGGGGATGAGAAGGCAGCCTTGGAGAAACAACTCAAACTCTTAAGCCTCCTTTCTCCCTGCCTTTTTGTCTTTGTTAGTGATCCCTGACATTTTGAAACCAGAAGTGCTAAATAATTGCAAGGTGACTTGCAGGTTGGCTGTATTTACAAAAGGATTTTTATTTTTCTTTTGTAGTTAGCTAGCTGGTGGTACAAAACAAAGCAATTTCAAAGCATTACCTACAGAAATATCCCTCTCTCCATGTTTTCTCTCTAATTGCTCCATAGCTCCAGTAAGAAGGGAGTAATTGAAATATCGGGACTCAGTATGGTAGAACAGAAATAGTTTGCTTGTAGCTATTGGTCCAGAAGATCTCTGCCCACAGCAGTACAATCAGTGCACTGTTTCGTAAGATGAGGTAAGAGGCCATGAAAATCTTCCTTGTTTCCTTGCACCATGAGGCATGAAATGTGATTAGTCTTGTCCTCATATAATTGTGATTTACAGTCTTAAGCTGGCAGTATGTTCCCAGAAGACCACCTGTATTCATGAGATACAGTGGGTGATAGTATGCTGAAAAGGGTTTTCCCAAACTCTCACAAACTGCCTCAACAAGAGTACAGGATGGTTCAGGCAGAGCTCATCTGGCTTAAACAACTGAAATCCAGTGTCCTTAGACACCAACTTCTGATTAAATTCCAGGTGCCCAGCAAAACTGTCCTCCTAAAGTGTGTATGTACCCTATATAGGAAGAGAAAGGTACCGCCATTGACTGTAGCACAGAATACAGGCATCTCAGCAGTACAGCTTATCTGAATATCTAAATTATATATGGAAGTTGAGTGATGGAGTTAAGTGGACTGAATCCTATGATATAGGCTTAGCTCCCTTCTGGTGTGGCACTCTGGTCATGAAACAAAGGGTCTTAATAGTTCACACGTAATAATATATATAGGATCCCATGGTTCACACATAATAAAATATATGTGCACACATTATAAGTATACAAATTTTGTGTGTGAGTGTCCAGGTTTGGTAGCTGTAAAAATAACCCTTGAGTGCGAATATATGTAACAAGGTGGAAAGATGGTTAAATTAGCTAGAATTTATTTGGGGTGCTGATGGTTACAAGTGAAGGTCTAGGTTTTCAAATAATTTAGAAATAAGGTTGTCTACTGATTTTTCACCATGGTTATTGAGTCAAATAGAGTATGTACTGTGCAAATGGCCACTGTCCATCGGTGGGAAATGGCCTGCCGGCTGGACGTAACAAGGGCATCTAACCTTGTAGCCTCTGGCTGGCAAAGCTTAATTAAAATGCAGTCCCCTCTTCTCTGTGGAATGCTGTTTCCAAATGCTCATATTAAAGCTGCATAACCTCATTCATCAGGCATTCCCCTTGCCTGGAGAGCAACTTTCTGTCAAATGGGTAGCTCGCTAAATAGCACTTTACAGAGATCCGCTATGAAGGTCTTTGCCTCCACAACAAAGACAGCGGGATCCATGCAAATGGCTTTGGGCTGGGGAATGAGAAGGGAGGTTTTGCAGTAGTTTTGGGCACTGAAAGGCCCCCGCAGCTGAGCTTTGTGGTTAAAAAGAGAAAAAGCTTAAGGGAGGGGAGAGACAGTCTGCTTTATTTTGAGGGGAGTGCAGCTTTATTTCTCTGCTGATACACATTCCTTTTGAGACCTGCTAATTGCAACATCTCTCAGTAAGTTACTTACAGCAGTACTGCTGGGTAGAAATTGTGATAAATGCATAAACTGTGTCTTATTGATTTTTGTTGACATTTTACATGCTTCTTATGCATTCAAAACCTCCGTTCAGTAATTGTCACTATGGTACACACTCCTGGATAATGAGAGCGCAAGAAGTGAATGAAGCAGTTTCTTGACCATTATAAACAATATTATTCAGGGCTCTGTATGGGGTTTCTTGCCTGCCCTCCAGTATATCTCTGTTTGTGCTCATCCCCCATTGAATTTGCAAGACGAGCAGTGAAAACCCTTGGTGTTATTTCCTCTGTTAATGATAATAACAGAAATGTTATAAAGAGAGATTACTTTGAGACTGATGGTAAATTTGGGCCTCTTTAATTTTAGTACACAGCAGCAATATGGAATCTAGCAGAGGTACTGTAGTTTATTTACCCTTATACTGCACAGTTTGTCGAGATTGCTGTACAGAAAGCTGTTTTGTTACATCATTTGCTTTGACAGAAATTTGTTGCTGAATAAGAATAATATAGCAACATGTCGTGTGGCTAAACACTAGTGAGTCTTCACCAGCGGTTACATTACCTAAGAAATACATAGAGTTACAACAATGCCGTGGAGTTTGTGTAAAAGAATTCTGACTTCTGATTTTATGATGCTCACCTGTCAGAGGTACATAAGCAGCTTAGGTTCTTTTGTATCAGGGGCCTCTACATTAAAGAGAAAAAAACAAATACAATACTGCATGATGCAAAAATGCATTGACTTTATTTTCATGACTAGATGTAGTGCTTTTGGGTAATGATCAGGCATTGCTTTCTCTTACTGTTGTTTGATTAAGATGTGAATACAGTCTTGACTTGATAATCTCACCAGATACACACGGAGCAAAAAAAGAAAAGGTATTTTATGCCTCCAATTGATTTGCATAAACCAAACAATCTGTTGCTTGTTGGATTGCAAAATGGTTTATTTTGCCCATTGGCCACAGGGGCAACAATATTGTATTTTTGATGCCAGAATGTAGCTTTCATGCATTAGCTCTAAACTGACAATATGCTTTAGCCTCTCAGTGCTTAGATTTGCTTCATTTGGAAATCTTTTAAGTAGTAATAATAATAATGTTTTGAGGAAATTGAGTGGAACACTAAATTATTCTCTGAAACCTAAGTTCAAACTGTGCAAGGCTAAGAGAGCTGAAAATCAATGCACTTTTAAAGTCATTAGAGATCACAAGTGAAATAAGTCTGTGTTGCTTTAGCTAAGCTTTTAGTGTGCCGTGGTATTATTACAAAATCAGCCTGAATCTGCATTAATTTCACAGTCTTTTTCTTTAAGATGCCCAGGGGTGCATGAAGAATAAAATGTAAATCTCAGAAGGCAATGTTTTTATTAGTCGAAAGGGCAGTGAGTCATGCACTGAAAAAGCTGACCTGTACCATGCCCAGTGCAGGTATGACTGACAATAGTAAAAGGCTGGAAAAATAGCCTACGCTTTAGCCTACTGGCTTTTCATTATGATTTAAAAGGCTGAGGAGGAAAAAAAAGCTAATTTTCAGTTTATTTGTGCACGTAGCTTCAGAATTGTTCAAGCTGGGGCTGGCTTTCATAGATCGAAGAATTAAACTTGTACCTAGAACTTGGAGAAAAAAAAAACATGAAGATTTTTATTTTCAATCTGTTATTTTCTTTAATGTTGAGATTCCACCTACATTACTGAATTTTGTCTGAGTCTTTTCACACTTAGTTGCAGGCTGCACGGTGGAGTTTTTCTCATCCTTATTTGTATGGTTGTTCTTGGTGCATCACGGAAATATGTGGCATTATGGACTCCTTTATTAAATTCCCAGTTCAGCTGTCAGTGATGCCAGTCTTTTATTCACTATCCACAATTTACCTGCACAAAAGCCATAGCAAGCAATCGTTAATGCATGGTCTGAATAGACTAAACTATGCAATCCAAAGGCTACATAAAAGCCTTCCTTATTTCAAACCCTGTGGCTAAAGAATAAAACCAAGAAAATAAAATGAAAAAAAAAGGGGAACAAAATAAGGAAAAAAGCCTTTCCTCTCACCCATCCCCACCTGATTTTTTTCTTTCATCTATGGTCAGATTAGCAAGTCAGCACTGTCGATAAATAAACTAGAGAAGTTGTTTATTTTTATGTACTACTGAGAACAGTGTCGTCTTGTGGCCGTTCTCGTAGACTGTGTTGGTTTAACAAGCGTCCAACCCTTTTGTCTTGTTGTTTTTTGTCTTTCCTGCTCCCTGTCCCCTTGTTCCCACAGGCTGTGCGTTTGTCACATTTTCTACAAGGGCAATGGCACAGAATGCAATCAAAGCCATGCACCAGTCTCAGACCATGGAGGTACAGTACTGTATCATTTGCCCTTTCTTTGTTTTCTTTGTGCAAATGATTGCGAATGGTAAAGCCATGCTCTCCTGGATCAGATCAGACACATGACAATCACAGATTTAAACTTTTTACCAACTCACTCTACCTGTCTTTGGAAAGCTTGTTTTTTCATAATGACCTGAAAGCGCACAATAACGTTGCTATGTGGTATCCAAACACAGCTCTTGATTCTGTTTTCAGTGGCATTCAGCAGAGAATAAAAATGCTGTGAATACCGCTCCTCAGTCATACTCAGAGAATGTCTGATAAGTAAATTATCTTTAATTTTAACACACACACACACCCCTGAAGAAAAATCTTAAGTTCCTTTTAAATAGATTTTTAAGTGTTGCGGTTTGCACTGCTCTGACAAAAAGCTCAAGAGGTTTAACCTGGCCACGCTGAGTTACTAGTGCATGCGTTTTTCTGCAAATAGAATCTCTTTTTAAGTTAATATAATTTCTCCTCCTTCATGTAGCCAATAAAAATGCTAATGATGACAGAGCATATCAAAGTGTGGCACTTCCTGCAGAGCACCGTTGTGGCTGGCTCCTCACAAGCAACAATCTTTATTTCCTTCCAAACTGCCTCTACGGCCTCGTATTTTATCACGACGAGCAACAGGAAACTTTAAACCTGTTCACTTAATGTGACTATAGCTGCAGGCGAACAGGACGTTCATTGGAGTGGTTATCGGATGCCACGGCTTGTCTGGCAATCTCAAAACTTTTTTCAGTCTGTGATTTTTGTCATGGTCTTTCAGAATTTTGCACAAAAACCCGCACAAGTATGAAGTCTTTACTTACTCTGGATCTTGTAGCTTATCATTGGAGAGTGCATGTTATACTGTATTATGTATACTGTATCTTCGTGTAGTGATGATTTTTCTCAGAGGTGGCATTGATGTTATGTGCACTTGTTTCTTTCTTTTTTTTTTTTTTTTTCTTTGATTTTCCACCAGGACCTTTCCATTTTATTTTATCTTTTATTTTTCTCAGTGAATTTTTCTTTGCAATGCTCTAGTCTCCCAAAGCATGCTGGGTGCTGAACAATCATTATTGCGTCATGTCGTTGAGCTGCTTTGTGTAATGAGCCAAGGGGGGACAGCAAGGGTGGGAGGGTGGATAGAGGAGAACAAGAAGAAGCTAAACATCAAGCCAGTGCATGAAAATGTCACTAACTGTTTCCTGTATACTACAAGTAATGATATCGGCATTGCAAAGCTATTGTCTTTCCAAACATCACGTCTGAATTTGGTTGAGCTTCTTTTATAATTGATGTGTTTTCTTTTCAGTGCAATGCATTTTTAGATGCTGAATATACAGTTTTAGATGAGAATGTGCCAATGAGATGAGAATAATTGAAATGATCTTTACTAGAAAGCTGCTGTTACACAGTCTATGCAGTCTGACAGTATATTGTGAAAAAACTGCCACTTTGAGTCTCTGAAATAATACTCATAGTAATTTGTCTGCCATGCACTGCTCCATTAATTCAGACCTATATGGTTTGCTGGGTTTGATTCCAAGTAAAAAGGAAATGTTTATTGATAATACTGTGTTTTGCCTATATTTTCCATGTGTTTTAATGTATTTTTCTGCCTAGCAAAATGAATTTTGCACAGCTCTACTTCAGAAGATGGTAAAATTAAAGAAATATTACCTCCCAGACAAATTCTCTCATTCTTCTGTCGCATGCAGTACTCCAAAAGAGGCTACATTTTGCTGTTATACTCCTGTTGACATTAGTTCTATAAAATAGCTACTCTTAGATCAAAATACTTCTCAACATGGTTAGAGACATCAGCAATGAGATCTCCAAATTGGCCAGGTGATTCCAAATAGTTTGCACTGTAAACATTTGGGTCTTTCTGTCAGTTGAGCATGGGCTTAGAGTCCCTTCGTGGAGACAAGCAGTTCACCCTCCAGCTCAATGGGTGAAGGACTCAACAGAGTCTGTACCTCCTGTCTTGATGGCACAGAGGAAAATATGAAGGCAGCACCAGCTGTTGGAAGGAAAGCGGCTCTGAATGGCATGGAGATACCAAGCCATTAAATGAGGAGGGGAGATGCACCTTGTCTATGGGCTGGGATCTTCCTCTCAAGATAGAAAATAGACCAGCATAAAATCGAAGTCACCCTTTAAGGGAAAAAAAAAAAAAAAAAGGAATTGCTCACTTTTGCCAATACTCTCCTAGTAAAAAGTTAATTCAGGTTATCTAGTGTTAAATCTCAACTCTGAACCTGAACCAGTGGTCCTTGACACTTTTGTTTCATGGGGTTTTTGCAAACAAAAGTGGGCTGGGGACAACATATAGTACACAATTACATTTCAACCCAATTACTGCAGAGGTTTTTTTGTCTGATTTCATTATTTTCAGTTCTTTGGCACACATCATTGACCAAGATGAATTTTCAAAGAAAGAACAATGGGGATGTTAAATACAGATGAACATGTCTCACAGAATAATGAATTCTCTTATTACTCTTTCCACCTGACTTTCTGACCTGGTTAAATCAACTGATTTTAAAAACATAATTGCTGCTCTACAGTTTTTGCTCTTCTGTCTCATTTCTGTGGAGGTTTTTTTTGTTTGTCTGAGGCATTCAAATGCAGCACCAGTAGAAGACACTAATTTGTTATCACAGAGTAAATTTGAGGCAACAATAACAATCCTTTTCTTATAGAGAGCCACTTGCTACATATAATTTCAGTCTTCAGAATGTTTGCTTTCTTGAAAATGATGAAGTGATGAAATATAGAACAGGCAGCAAAAAAATGAATTATAGATTCATAAATTGCAGAGATATTGTTTTTATACGATTTACTGACATTTAAGCATTCATAAATAAGATGTCAGCCGTAGTGTTGAGTGCTGAGCTGCTGAATCAAGAACTAGAATAGCCATATAATCTTTCTTCTTTTGAAATTAATTTCTCTTTCTTTGGAAGTACACTTGGTTCTCCTGTACACCCAGGCAGAAGTCAGGAAGTTCTGGTTGGTATTAGCTCAGTGCTACCAAACCTCATATTGAATAGGAACAGCTTGAATTTTTTACTGGCAAAACCAGAACTTCTTTCACACCCTTTACCACCTCCATCCTTTTTCTTCATTTTTTTAACGGGTCTCTTGGTTTTAATATTAGTATAAAAATCACTAGGGAGAGGTAATTGTGTAGCAAGCCACCTCCTTCATAATCTTTATTTGATTGCTGGAGTGGTACGTATCTCCTTTCTTCCTCACTGAAACATGGAAAGACATTTTTACAATGAATTGCATGGGAAGAGCGTTGGAGGTGGAATAATGAATCACAAGTAGTGATTTTTCGAAGATAATTCTAAAGGAACAGCATTGATGGGAGATCTTTATACGAGAGATATTATTATTGTGGTTTATTTCATCATTTCATCTGTTGATTGTGAATATTCTTGTCATTTGTCCTGGTGTGAAGTTCCTCAGAGAAAAGGTACACATCTGCTTTTTCTAAGAAATAGAGGGCAGGACCTTTCCTGAAGATGTTCACAGTGTTGTGAGAGCAGCCATGGGAAGAGATTAAGTATAACCCTGCTCCACATCCCATGCTACACACTTTGGCTAAACCACTGCTGTGTTTTTTGGGCTTGAGTCACCTTTCACTCCTGCCATTGTGTTCAGATTGAAGTTAGACAAGAAATTAGTATAACAAAGCATTGTGGGTGGAGGGAAGTTATTCATTGGATCCTATGAAGTTGGAAAAGAGTATGAAATGGATTGACAGTTTCTGTGACTCACAAAATGCTTGAATTAATTTGAAGAACTGAATCATTGCAGTATATAGTTTGCTCCCTTGATGTGAAAAAATGAACACTTGAAAGGTTAAAATATGGAAAAAATTTAAAAAGGAAAAAATTTAAAAAGGAAAAAAAGAATAGAATGAAAGCAAGAGACATCTTTTATATTCATGTCTCTTTCTCTCAGTGACTTTGCCCAGGAATATCCAATTTGAAGTCCAAGGGAAATATCCAGCTTACCTCAAAAGCCCTTCTGGTCCATGACCTCCTGCTTCTTCTCAAGGGTCCCTCAGACATGGGTGAGGAGTAGGCTGCAGACCAGATCTCTGGTTCTTTCTTACAGCTTCCCTGTTTCCTAAGATGTCTTACAGCCCTCCCATATCATGTAACAAGAGGCTCATAGAAGTGATAGAAGAAATGGTGTCAATCAGGAATGGGCTGCTATCACCAGAACTAGTCATTTTTGGTCTGCATCCTGCCCTTTGTTCACGTCTCAAGGGTGCTTGATGCAAAGCGTGCCTGGGAGAAGACCGCAGGTGGGTGAATTGTCCTAGCAGCATTACCCTTTGTGCTGGCTTCGGACTGGGGGTCCTTAAAACCAAAAGGACCAGTGACCTGCTGATGATGGGCACTGGAGTAAATCTGTTGCTCACAGTCTATTTACATGAGGTACACAAGCCAGCTGCACCGAGCGTGGCCGCACAGCCAGACCATGGTGGCAGGGCAGTGTTGGCTGTGTGGTCCCTGGCAGCAGGGAGGTTGGACGCCTCTCCCTTTGGCGATGCCTTGAAAACAGACTGTAGATAAAGCATCACGTCCATCTCATCAGCTGTGAAGCTTAATTAAAGAGGACTGGTACACTTTGCTGTCTCTGGCAGCAATTTTGATAGCTGGAAGGGAAAGAGAGCCTGAGGAAAGGTGCTTTGTAAAAAGAACTGGGGAATCAATAATTTCTCCATAGCTTTTTTTTTCTAAGGAGCTGAAAATCTTAGTCCTTGAGGTATGCGAATCACAAAGAGAGGGTGAGCAATCAGGTCATGCCGTTGCCAGTGGCCCTATGGGACATGGCTGAGCACATGATGTGAGGGTGACTTGGTGTGATTTAACGCTTCTGTCTTTCCCCATCTGTTTAACCACAGGGCTGCTCTTCGCCAATCGTGGTGAAGTTTGCTGATACCCAAAAGGACAAGGAGCAGCGGCGTTTGCAGCAGCAGTTGGCACAGCAGATGCAACAGCTCAATACTGCCACTTGGGGAAACCTCACAGGTCTTGGAGGACTCACACCACAGTATCTAGCCGTAAGTTCATTTCAGACGCAGTGGCTGTATTATACTGTATTTATTTTAGAACCACAGTAAATCAGCAATAAACTATATATAAACTCCCTGCAATAAATTGCTAAGTCCTCCGGGGTATGTAGAATGTCTTCTATATAAAAAACTCTGTATGTTTATCATATGGTCTAAAAATAAATACCAAGGAATAGAAATTGAATAAAACTTTCAAGATGTGTCAGTGCTGTCCAAGACAAGCATTTAAAGTTGACTCGTGGTGCAAAATGGAGTTTTATTCCATTAGTTTTATTGTTCTTTTGAATGTTAGAGTCTGGATTTTATAGCTGGAATAAAATTTTAAGTTCTTCCTTAGAGGAGGATACATAGGCAGCTGAACACTGTAAAGGCCATATCTATATGGTGCAGACTTGAAACTAGAATGTTGTGGCTGAATCCCCTAATTTTCCACATTTTCCTTTGGAAAGGGTCCTGTCAATGCTGAACATGCATGGTTCACACTACCTCATACAGAAAGTGAAGACGGCAGGGGAAAGCCGGTTGTTTTCTCATAGATTTAAAATAGCATTTTCTTTGGTCCATTTGTTAGATGAGAAAGAGGTGCTAGATGCTGCCCCTGTTGGAGAAATCTGAAATACATGGCACATTTCTTAGCCTGGATGGCCAAGAGAGACTCCCTGCACTTGAGAGGGGGCCTCTGGCTTTTATGACTCTGTTTTGGGTAATTTGGAAGTCCCTGATGGTTCCAAGTTAGACACATAGATGTGTCCAGATATATATGTACTGTGTATGTGTAAATACATCATTTGTATGCATACAATGCTTTGGTATAGTGATATAATTATAAACAGCAATTTACCCAGCAATTAATAATATATGTTAGTTCTGAAGTAGGCTAATTAATACTCAGGTAGGCTAAACTGATATATACAAATACCAGTCTGATGAATATCTGTGTGCTTGATTCATAAAGATAATAAAGAAAAAATAGAATTCAAGAGGGTGGGGGAGAATGGACTGTGATTGACAGAGATGAGTTATGGTAACTACTAGACTACAGAGGGTTGTAATTAGTCACACTATGTTGGTTTAAATAGATTTAACACCTGGTTGTTAAAAAGAATAAATTGATTAATTGTTTTAAAGCAGCCATGTTATTGAGTTTCCCTTGTGTCTCTGTGTTTCTTAATAGAGATTAGACATTAATATGGATTTACAGCATTGACTCTAGGGATGTTCTTTCCAACAATAGACAGAAGCAAGAGACTATATAAATGTAAAGGAAAGCATAAATACTCCAAATGTGAAATGATGGCTCATTTTAGTTTTATCTTCATTTGTTACGTTAATGTCAGATAGATTGCTGTGTTGTGTTGTTAATTTGCAGCTTCTGCAGCAGGCAACTTCCTCCAGTAACTTGGGTGCCTTCAGCGGCATTCAGCAAATGGCCGGTGAGTTAAAAACCATTTCATTTTGTTCCAGCTATGTTTTGTATTCTTAAGCTATTGAATTCTGTACCTCTAATAATCACATTGTCGGGGGTGGAGGGGTGTGTTGTGTATTAAATGTGGCAGATGTATTGGCAGGGGACAGCTCGCAGTTCAACGTCAATAGAAACACTTTCTCCCCTCTTTCAGAAACTGAAATTAAACCCAGTGCTCCCAGGTTGTGCAAACAGTTTGTCTTGCATTAGTCACCTGCCATTTGTCCAAAGTAACTGATTGTAAATTGCAGGAGAGCTTTTAGTCCCTGCTGCCATATCCTACCCTATGAAAAGTGCCAGTAAAGCAACAGCAGGATTACATTCTGATTTCCAGTGAGATTTCTGTGTCCTGAAAAATCAAATTAATGGCAGCCTTCAAACATTTTAATAATAGGTGGTGAGTAAAAATGTTCTGACCTTTTTAATGAAACCCAAGATTACAGGCCTACCTTCAGTAGGAATTTCCAAGCTCCTTTTATAATCATGGAAAATTAACTGGGTGCCTTTTTGACTTTGGAACCCTAGTTGACAAAATTACACAACAGACAATTTTATGTAAAAGTATAATCTTTAGTCTGGAGGATAAAGAAAGAAAGAGGGGAAAAAAATCAAAGTGTGAGCAAATTTGAAAGCCAGCTAGTTGGAGGGTTTCTTAGTAATGAGCTGTGTGCCAGTAGTAACTGATGTGTAGTGATTAGCAAAAGGTCACTCCTACTGTGTGACCTACCATGCTGATACCCTAACTTAACATGATGCTAGAGAAGGCAGCATGTGCAGTAAATCAGAGCACAGATGCACATTATGCCTGCCGCGAGAAACTGTTAAAAAGCTTTTTTTCTTGTTAGAGAGGGGAAAAAAAAGGAAGCACAAAACCCCTAAATTGCTACATTAGTGTATTTTAATCATGAACCCACTGAATCAATGAAATACAACATTGTGCTTGCTTCATCATCACAAAACAAGAGCTTAAATATTCAGAAGTCTTTATGAACACCATTTTCCCGGTTTTCTTTTAATCCTGGTCTTTTTCTTCTTCTGATTCTGCTTTGAATGAATCCTGAAATACTTTAACAAGTATGGATACACCACACTGTATAGCTATACCCCACAGGTATTCTTTGCTCAATCGTTATATTATGCCATTATTGCAGTGACATCAGAGGCTAATGTGAACCTGCTGTCTGACAATATAAATTGGCCTACAGATGACAATATCTCTGAATTATTCTCTCTTCCTGAGACCTGCTGGCAGTGCTTGCTGGTTCTATTATGTTACACTTGCAATCTAGCATTTTTTTCATGGGAAAAAAAAATGTATCTTAATATGATAAACAGAACAGAGCGGTTCAGTAACAGTTTTATCCGCGGCAGTTTTGGAAGTGGATTTTAGCTCGGAGGTTGTGCTTTAATGTTTTCATATATGGTTAGGTCTACAAAATGAAAAAAAAGAGACACCGAGGAAAAATAATGCAAGATCCACTGCACTGTGTGCATCTTAGAAGTTACGTGTTGCCACTGTCAGTGTAGATTCTCACTGTCAGTGTAGATTCAGCTTTGTTTCTCACTGTTAGTGTAGATTCAGCTTCGTCTTCAACTGTGTTGAATCTGAGAATTTCAGTCAAGTAATATCAGGATGGGCTCTCAATCCAGGATGTGATTTATTCCATGAAAATCACATGGTTTTGAGTCTAGTAGAAAGTCATTTTAAGAAGTCATAGTGGCATATCATTGTTACTTGGGCAATATACCACCGTGACTACAGATTAGATTGCTAATGCACTCGTTGATGGGATAATTTAATGACTGATTGCCTCTCATGGAAAGCACGTACTTTTTATCTTATATTCATCTTATCAGAACAGCTTGAAGTTTACTCCTTTCCCCAAAACAGGTAACTCTTAAACCTTTATGTTCAAGGTAAAATTAGTGATTCTCTACATGAATTAGCTCCTCTACGTGAAAGTACCAAACTAAGCGCTATTTCATTGTTAGGATTAAGAGTTCATGTCCTTCCCTCAGAAATCATGCAGTACTGTGCAATGCAGTGCATCTAGTGTTAGAGATTTTTATATTATGTTTTGTGAAGGGGATAAAAAATAGTCCTGTGTCTGCAGCAAGACCTTGCATGGCCTGCTGAAGCCATCCTTGAATATTTTTAAAGACCTATAGTTTTTTGATTTAAGCTGTATACATTAATTTCACAAGAATGAATCTAATATGTATTTCTGTACTGCATATATCTCGCCTATCAATATATTTCAAGGTGAGGAATAAAATCCAGACACGATTGAGTAAGGTGCTAAAGAAGATCTGTCATGGCAGCTTGAAAGTCCTTTGAACTTTGTGTTTGAGGGGTCCAACTTTTGTCTTTGAAGTCAATGGGTGCGCTTACCGTATAATTCAGACACTAAAAGATTGATCAAAAGCCACATGAGCCATTGAAATTTCACCGTTACTTAAAGGGCTCTAGCATCTCTTTTGTGCTCGAGTCTCAGTGAAGTCACAGTGTGCTAAATTAGGACTTCTAATACAGCCACCTTGTCCAAAATTAGTGGTCTTTGGATCTGCAAATATTTATTTCTGCTGCTAAAGCTCGTGTTGTCTCTGTACTGAACAGAAAGGACACAGCACACACCCTGCTGCACATGTGAAGAAATATTTGCCATGAAGTCCTTTGTGATATTATTTCTTAAATCAAAGCAATTTTCTTTGCTAGCAGACCAAAGACACTGGTCTTCGCTGTGAAGTTTTAAATTCCCTTTCCGTAATACGCCTGAGTCTGGTTAAAGTACGTTTTATGTGACAAAAGCGGGGGTTCTTTGGTTTTGTTGAAAGGAGTGGGATTTTTAGGCGTTTCTAGTTGAAGAGAACTGGAGGGATTTTGTTTCTTTGTTTGTCAGATCGGGAGCTGGGGACTGAATCCAAAGAAAAATGAGGATTTTTTTCAAGAACTCACTAACATACAGACATTAAACACAGAGCACCAGCTCTAAAAGTGAATGTTACTCTTGCTGTAGCAGCCCCCTGACCCTACTATATATTCAGCACTGTGTTTGCCCTATGCTCACAAACCATGTGTGAAGTCCAAGCAAGTGATAAAGCACGTTTAACTAAAATTTGTGAGATATTTAAATTGGAGAAACAAAAAGTTGCAGTTTTCCTTGTAACTTGCCAAACTTTAAGGTTTCACACTTGATTTCCCAGTTTCGTTTTTTCTCATTTTTATTGAAAAATGAGATTTTCATGAACTTGTTCTATTTCAGGAGCCAAGTTAGTATGTCAAGACTGGTAATAAGGCTGGGAGAGTTGACAATGCTGCCTTTGGTATTAAAGTAATCCTCTGGTCTTGGTTACAGCAATGAACCCTACCTTGCCCAACTCTGCTTCACTGCACTTGTAAAACATGCAAGCCCATACCATCATCACGTGTATAGAGTGAGCACTTCCTCACTTTTCCTCCCCTCCTCTTATATGTGCTAATGCTAATTTGAAGGCAGTTTTTTCTCTCACAGCCTCAGTGTCTAGCTGTGCTTTGTCCTTGGGGAAGGCTGATAATGTAGATGAATTACATTATGTGATTTGATTGTCTTACTTTAAAAAGACAATGCAAGCTACATTAAGCACTAGCAACCTTTCAAGCAAAAATTATTCCTCCTTCAAATATATACAAATTGCAGGGAAAGCTTAGTTCAAAGGAGATTGATGTCACTTGAGTGTTTGCATTGAATTTGGCTGGCACTGGATCAAGTCCTAAAAGCTGTAGTTATTTAAGCCAACCTACCTGTTTAAGATGAACCTGGAAAGTACTGTTACAGCGAGTATAAACAGAGAGGGCTATGTCGCATTGGTTGACTAGAAAATTCAAATGTTCAAAAATACCCAATCTATGAAGATTTTCTATTGTCCATTCATGTAATATGCTTTGGCAGGAATAAATATTCACTTCACAGAAATATTTCAGGACATACAGACATGTACAGTATTCATGAAAGACACAAAAGGACTCTCTTGATTTAATTGAACAGACAGCTTTCTGAAGTCATGCAGGAGAAGAAACCATGATTTTGGCTTTTCCTGCTTTGGCTTTGAGATCTCTAAACTCTCTGCAGCTGGGACTTTTTATATTTTTCCAATGTATGGGGTTTTTTTCCCCAGTCCTTTCCAAACTCTTCACAGTTTGGTTGCATTTTGGGTTGAACTTCTGGCCCTTTCTGAACCCTGTTCAATCCGTTTCCCCCTTCTTCTGTTACCCAAGCCAGATTTCCTCCTGTTGCAGAGTCTGTAGGAGCAGATGGGTGAGACAAACTCTGTGAGGTTCTGCTTTCTGAATATTTTCCTCTAATTGTTGGATTGGCTCAGTGGATCTGGAGGGACCAGTTGGAAGCCAGGACCATCTGCACAAAAGCTCTTCCACAAAAGCATTGGCCCAAGGATCCTTTTTATCCTCTGACTCTTTGATGGCTTCGTTCCAGCAAAGCCATACTGAAGGAGGGTTTCTCCTGCTATGATCTCTTTAGGGATATCACATTAAAACTAAAGGTCACTGAGAAACTGTTTCCAGCTCAAGGAGATAGCTGCTTCTTAAAGATAACTACCAGTTTTGAAAATGTTGACTTCAGGGACCAAAACCATTGAGCTTTCAATTCTATTGGAATTCCTACTTAATTTAAAACATACAATTAGTTCGGGTGGTTTTTATAGCTAGTAAGTTAAACAACTCCATTTAGCGTTTTTTTGGAGAGGCAGAGTTTGAAGCAAGTGAGCCTGTTCTCAGTCCACACATCGCTCCTGCTCACAGGAGGAGAGGCACCTTGGGAGGAAAACTGACACTCAGCAGTTCACGAGACGTGTTTATTCAAGTGGTAAAAGTGCTTGATGTGGAAGTTTGGCCAAGTCTGGGCACATGATCGATAGCTCTGGCGGGGCTTTCCGTAAATGATGAAAGGAGGGCAAGGGGCTTTTTATTGCCTTGGTCCCTGCATGGGTGGAATTCATCTCACTGAACCTCAGTAGTTTGGGAAGTAGGCATCCCATCTCCCTACGGTGCCAATGAAGAGGGAGTCACTCCCAGGCAGAGATTCATCCTGCCAAAGGCTGGTGTTAACTAACCTATTTAAGGATCAGATGAATCATCTGCTTGTTCTCTCTCCTTTGACTATAGCAAGATCCTGGGCTAGTAACTTTTATTTGGATAAAGTTAGATGAGATGAATCTTTCCTACTACAGTTGGCAAGGTTTAAATTGAGAAAAACACTTTTCTTGCCAGGATGTGTTTAGAGCTTGTATAACCTGAAAATGTGCTGAAATCCTATGTGAGTCAACTAGGAACTCTAGCTTTCAGTTGGATCTAAGCATGTACTCTGAAAAAACAGGGCAGAATCAAATGTGGACTTGAAAGCTGTTTTAAGGCCTTTGCTAACTCAAATGCAAAATGGTCAGGGTACCTTAAGCACTGTTCCGATAAGCAGCTTTTCTAAAGGTAGGCACAGAGCATATGGTTTGATGGAGGTAGTGATCAGGTCTCCTGTCTTTTTAATTCTTAGACTATTGCTGGAATAACTTCACACTGATTAAGACACAGGCCATGAAGCTTTTACCCCCATTTTTAACACCAGCATCCAATGGCTGATGTCAGTGTTAGCAAATAGTTGCTTTTTGGCCTGGAGATGATAAATTTTACCTTAAGCCACGATTTTTAAGCTGCAACCAGGATTTAATTCAGAAAGAATAAATCCAAAAATTAGGTATTTCAAAAAAAAAAAGAAAGTCAAGTTGGTGGGACCTGCTTATGAGCTAACCAGATTTGGCTCTGATCATCACCACTGACTGAAACTCTCCGTGCATATATTATCACTAAAATGTAGCCAGTGTCTGCCTTTATTAGGAATTTGTTCAGCAAGCGAATCTCAGCTCTTTCCTAATAAGATTTTATTATGGTCTTGGAAACCTAAGAGCTGATGAGGCCTTCAGGAACAGCTCGTGACTCTGTTGCCTCCTCTACAAATACCCACTAATTCCGACTTTACAGTTATCGCAGGAGAAAAGCTGCGGTGAGTGAAATGAGGCAAATTGCCTCATCGTATGAAAGTCTGTGTCGGAGGCAGTACGAGAAGTTGTAAAATGTAAATCTCGTGCTCTCAAATTTCGCCGTGTTTTCACAGAACTGCATCTGTGACTGTGCAGCACTACAAAAATTTCCTGTGAATGTGCTAATAGGCCTTATGAGAATGTTCTATCACCATCCATCTGTCACTTTTTAACAGGCCTGATTGGCAAGCACTTGTAACAACTGACATCTGTTCTCGCTTATTGATATGTAGATTTATGGTAATTGCTGTGAACAATAAGACACAAAATTACCTAAGGTGAACATTAAATTAAATTTTCATGCCCCTGTCCTTATAAATAATTTTTTAAAAAATCTTAAGTTTCAAGCAAGGCACACTGTGCATCTGTTTTGTACATAATTTAATTGTTTTTTTAATCTGCCAAATAACAGGATGAAAGTTGAATTTCCTTCCAATCTTGAATATTTGCCAAGCTGATAGCACATTGGTAAATACATGTTATTAAAAATGGAATCAAACTGTATTGTGATGCTGGGGTGTTTTAATCATTTCCCTTTAATTCCCAACATTGTCCCCATCATGAAGATCAAGAGTTATTCCTTACCCAGAAGTTTTCTTTTCCTCTACAGGAGGATTTTCACTTTTCGTGTGCAGTTTTGCCTATGGGGCTGCTCTTCAGCGTTAAGCAGTTTGCATTTCTTCTGAGAGAGGTGCCTTTGCTGAGTGAGCAGCACTTTCAAATAAAAACAGTCTACTCGTTTGCTGCCCAGCTCTGTTGTGGGATTTAGGGCTGGGTTTGAAAAAGCTGTAGGATGTGAAATGTGTGAAGACAGTGGGTGAAAGGGGGGGAATGACACAACAGATTAGTCCCACAAAACTGTCCCTTAGCTGAAGTTCAGATGAACAAAAAAAACCCATTTGGAAGCAAAGCACATTTTGGGTCAGGACTGACATCCTCCAAGTTTGTCCTAGCAAGTAAGATGTTGACGTGTGTTGATGACAAGTTGGTGGGAGAAACCCAGAAAGAAGGAGGAGAGATGGTAAAATGGCTGGGGAACGTGAAACAGTGATGACAGGACTTATTTTTTATATGTTTGAGCACACAAAAGATCCTAAAGAGGTTCACAGAATCGTAGAATGGTTTGGTTTGGAAAGGACCTTAAGATCATCCAGTTCCAACCTCGTGCCATGAGCAGAGACCCCTCACAATGACCATGTCACCCAAGGCTCTGTCCAGCCTGGCCTTGTATGCTGCCAAGGATGGAGCATTTACTGCTTCCTTGGGCAATCTGATCCAGTGCCTCACCACCAATGCATATTAACTAATAAACCTGTAGGCACAATCAGAGCATGCTGCATGATGGCATGTGTCCTTTCTGACAATCACATTTGGGTGCTCTATTCAGCAGGGCTTTTTTCTGCCCTTCTCTTACGCATGTGTGACAACAGCAAGCAATCTTTTACCAAAGGCATCAAAGCTGACACCCTGTAACATCTGCAGAGCTGGTTTGTGGCCAATGTCTTTTAGTCACCTCTGCAGTAAAACAGACTGGGTGGGGAGAGAACTTCGTCACTGCCTAGCTCTTCTTTGTTAATCTTCTTTTGGCAATGAAAATCTTTCATCAAGTTGATGGGTTCTTCTTGTGCTTCTACACGAAATGCCCAACTATAAAAAAGTTTTTGAGGGATGAGGCAGTGCTGGTGTTTGTTTTGCATCTACACAGGCACCATGGAGGTTTCTGAGCCCACAGAGAGCAGTTATTTGTTCCCCCGCCTGTTGACTTTCTCTTGCCTGCAGTACTTTTCCTTGAGGGCTGTACAGTGCTATATGCTGCCTCCCAGCTCCACAGACCTCTGTGCTTATAGCCCTCTGTAGCCTTGCATGCATGGGCAAAGCCATGCACATAAAATGCAATAGAAGAAGCATTAAATTGCTTTTAATTGTGTCTAAACTAAGGTTTGGAGAAAAGTCCATGTGTTTTCCAGAAGCATGTAGGATTTCATCTAGGTGAAGCTATTTGCAGCCTCTCCTCTAGTACCATCCTGTATTTTGCTATTATTTAATCCTGCCATGTGTGCTGTTTAAAAGTTCAAAGTGGAAACCTCCCCACAGAAGAAATATAAACTGATTATAACTGATCCTTCTCATGAATAGCTAACCAGTGGGTGATAGAAAACCATGCTGTCCTGTTGGAGAGCATCCCACTGCTTTCCCAAATCTCTTACAGAATGGCATGAAATAATGACCTCAGTAAAGACCAGCAATGTTTGTTGAACATTTTTTGCTTGACATTACTTATACTTCTTACAAAACAGGAAGATATTTGAGGACCAGATATCAATCCAGGATGAAAATGGATCCCATGTCTCGTTGTGAGATCCATTGTCTTTGCTGAGAGGTAGACCCCAGCTTCAGTCTTCTCCATCCGTAAAGTCTGGTTTGAAGCAATTTGCAGAATTTTGCTATCAAGGAAAGAGGATTTTTCAGTTAAAGAAAATAATTTACACCCAAGGCAAGCCAGTAGGTCAGATGAGTTATTGAATAAAAATAAATTTGAATTATGCTTGCTTATCTGAATATCTATCTGAATTGTACTTGAATGAAAAGTTCTCAAGCCAGAGACAGGATTTGAAAACTGTTCCGAATTTCCTCACTATTGCTGGTTTCAGAAATTTATTAATATGATACTGCTTCCAAAATGTAATTTCAAACTGGCTGACAATGAAAATAAAATGTTTTTAAAATACTCAATCAACTTTTCCTGCTTTAAAGATGACTTTGTTCTGGAGTTCAAGACTTGAGATGTTTTAAGCAGTTTTATTCTATTTATTTGGGCATCCAATATCTATTTTTTAAGTATTTATTAACTAGGTGTCTAATTAAGGTGCAGTTTTGCCATTTCAGAGTTATCTTTGTATTTGAGAGCTGGTTTAGAAGACCAAATTGCAACAATGACCCATGATCACTTTATTTAGTAGCTACACCTCATTGTCTGGGTTAATAATGACTTGTGACTAGGGTAGCTTTAGTGCATGTTTCAAAATAGTTTGGGTTGGTTGTGTTGAGAAGAGCTTTTTTGGTCATGTAATTTGACCAAGTGTTTTGTGCCAGATTTCAGACTACTAAGTGGTGGATCTTGGACCAACTAAAACCTTGCTCATAACATTGTCCTTGTGTCACATTTTCAAAAGCACCAGCATCTCAGCGGACTTTGGGTATTTGAGGCAGAGAAGTTAGAACTTCAGCCAAGCTGGGTGCTAACCTAAGATCTGACCTGCCTGTTGGAACATGCAAGTAGCATGGAGCATGCATTTTAATTTGGGAGTTTATTCACAAATAGTTGCTTATATTAAGGTTCACTTTACAGTTGTAATGCTGGGACAATAAGAATACTTTTTTATGGGGCTCATTGACTGTACCAACCTAAGTCTGCAACATATGTGTTTTAAAGTAATACCACTCTCCATTGTTGCAGGAGTTCTCAATACCTAGAAAATACCTCTCCTTCATTGCATTTTTCTTCTTCTCAACATACTTATGAAGTATTATATTTATCCTTTCTTTCACCTTCTCCCAAGTTGTCATTAAGTTCTCCTGGTTTGAGAAACAAAGTGTGCTGTGAGAAGTGGTATCTTTTGTTAGACAAACTAACATTCAGTATAAAATTGACAAGTTTACTGGCCTTCAAGCTCTTCTTTGGGTGTACCCCAAAGCTCATGCAGTCTTCCCGGCTCTATCCCTTGATCTGAAAACAGGATTGCTCTTCCTGCCACCTCACCTTTTGTGTGTGCTTACATTATCATGACTACAAGAACATAACAAACCTCTCTTAGTGATTTAGTTTTATGCACATTGTCAATTCTGTTGAGGGCTCTAGCACCATGCACAGATCTCCTTCATGTGTCCAAGCCAAAAAGGATGATCTCTCACTGCCATCCAAACAACCTGTCTCATGTCTGTATGCAGACATTCAGTCTGAACATTGCCCCTGTGGACAGTTGCATCTCATTCAGAGGATCCTGAGAAGGATCCAGGCTGGTTAATGCTAGCATCTAACTTGTATCTGCATTTTAGTCTCTTACTATAGCAGTTTGCCTTAGAGTAAGTGCCTAAGTAATTTGTCTAGCCCACGGTAAAAGGTAGGTACTTTTGAAGACCTCTGGAGAATCATACTCCTATCCCTCTAATTTAAGTAAAATGAATGCCATTTCTTGTTCCTTAATCATCCTTTTTTTTTTCTGTATCACAGAAATTCTATTATTGTTTGTCTTTTTTAACATCTAACTTAAAGCCTTTGCTATATAAATGCATCCATTCCTTATTGAAATGCAGGTGTATCTCCCCCACATCCTCTATAATGAAATGGCTGATGACTGAGTAGACTTAATATTACAGTCTAGAGCTTATGGCCTGAAAGCCCCTACCTCAGTGATAGCTTCGTGATCAGACTCATACTAATTTTATGTTCTTAATTCATATGTGGGTTTAGAAATGAACCATCAAAAGGAATATTAGCACAATTATTGGTTACTGCACTAACTGTAGCCTTAGTAGATACATTCAGAGGAGATACAGGAAACAAATTGTATTCATCCCAATTATATGACCCTGTCCTAAATGTGTTTTAAATGTTAGTTATCTTCTTTACACCCCCTGTTGTGCCAGGAAATAGTATTGTGCCTGGGCTTCACACAGAGTTTAAATGACTTTTAATTCCACACTTCCGTTATAAAGGAGGCACAGACTAGGTTTAATTTCCCTGAACTATAGGCTGGTGCCTTTGCTGTATTCTCTCAACGCCAAAGTAGAGAGGTGAGAGATGCTGTTTCGGGACTGTAAGAGTTGCTTCCCAGATTATAAATGTCTTGGGAGTGAAAAGAAGAATTGACTCTTGGCAAGGTACATCCCAAGCTCCATGTCCATTGAAAACAGCTTTTTTTAATTAGCATTATTATCACATATTTTAATTAACCCTATTGCTTCTTTGTACAGGCATGAACGCTTTACAATTACAGAATTTGGCAACTTTAGCAGCCGCAGCAGCCGCCGCCCAAACCTCAGCTACCACCACCAATGCAAATCCTCTGTCCACAACGACCGGTGCTCTGGGAGCCCTCACAAGTCCCGGTAAGAGCAGAGTGCTTGCTTTCAAATTACAAACATGAGAATAAATGGGAAGATGATAGTTAAAGCAGTGGTTCCGTGTTGTGTCTTAAGTTTTGTACGCATATGAATTCTGAAGACCCTTTTAATAGGCAAATGTATTTATTGCTGTTATTTTAAGCAAATAACCAGTTTTTCAAGTAGTCCAGTGTGGACATGTTCACCTTTCCAGACTCATTTCAGGGGTCATTAAAGCTTGATGGACCCATTTGTCCTGGGTTCAGCTTTAACAGTTGTTTTTCCCCTTCTTAGTAGCTGGTGCAGTGCTGTGTTTCGGCTTTAGTCTGAGAATAGTGCTGATAGCACATCGATGTTTTAGTTGTGGCTCAGTATTTCTCACCCCAGTCAAGGACTTTTCAGTCTCATGCTCTGCAGTGAGGAGGGGCACAAGAAGCTGGGAGGAAGCAGAGACAGGACACCTGACCCAAACTAGCCAAAGGGGTATTCCATACCACAGCACGTCATGCCCAGTATATAATGGGTGGAGTGGGTGAGTGGCTGTGTGGTTCTGAGTTACCAGCTGTGCTTAAACCACACCACCATCTTACAAAACTCCATGTGGAAATTACACTTGCATGGGAAACTTTAGCTGAAATTGACTTTACAGAAAGAATTCAGAACATGAGCAAATTCTTCTCATCCTATGGAAAAATCAGCTGAGGTAGTGTTTTTTAATCCCGGAGAGAATGATTGATCTTTGATTCCCAGCACATCATGCATGTATTGCCTTCACTCATCATGAATGTTTGTGAAGTCTTCTCTTTTTTTCCTTCTCTTTTTCCTGCTGTACCCTCACTTGAGCTTTCTTCTGGTCCTAACTGAGAATACAGTTACAGAAGTGACATCAAAGGCACAGCCAGATTCTGTCCTCATTACAGATTTATGTGGGAAAAAAGGACAGGCTAAGAGGTGGTGGTGCCTCAATGACTACCATGTAGACTTTCAGCACAACATGTCCAAAAACCCTTAAGAGAAATAAGGCAAATCCAGAGTTCAGTAATGCTTCAGCATCTCCAGAATCCAGAGAGAGATGCTGATTCAGTGTAGTTACCCTGGATTTACAGAGATGTAGCTGAGTGAAGAATCTGGCCACTTATCTTTACATAAAGGCTGCAGGGTGTAATTATTTGCATCATGAAGTGTGTTTATTGCTGTTCTAAAGAACATTCATATTATTTTAGACACCACTAAAGAACATTTATGTTTAATCTTGTTTAAGTGTGTATTTATTCCCCATGAGAAAGGAATTCATGTCAGATGGTTTGAGCTCATCCGTAAGGAAAACAGTCTTCACTGCGCAATAGAACTGGGACTGAGTGTGGTGCTGGGTGTTACAGCTGGCCAACACTTCCCATTATATTACAGTGTTATTGTTGGTTTGAGGGAGAGGTTAGATGGGAGGCAGCTTGGCTAATACTAAGTTTATGCAGAGCCTCATGTCAACCTACAAATAATATACATTTGCAACATCTCTGAGAGGAAGATTGTGTGCAAATAATTTTGCTTTGCTAGTATATGTTTTATTTAAACCCAAGCAATATCTTCCCTACATCCTGGAGCTGGGCCTCAACACTTTGCAAAGGCTGATCTCAGTGTTAGTGCTCCTGCGGTACCCCTGTCTAAATGTCACTCATATAAATAAGTGGAAATGTTGCATTTCATGCATCTTCTGTAATATTTGTGCAGTTTAGCTGTTAAATGTCTGAGTAGCCTGTCCTCCCAAAGCATCCTCAACGTTTCTTAAGCCATACTGGCAAGACTTTTCAGGGCAACTCACCGTACTGCACTGCAGTGCAGAGAGGCTGGAAATGAACTTTCTTCATCATTGCTGCTCTGCAGCAGAGTGCCATCAGAACCTCAGGCAGCAGCATGTTTCTGTCATGCACTTTGTCTTGCCATGTTAGCACAAGATGCAGATTCATCCTTAAGGTCCACAATCTCCTCTCTCCCTCTTCAACTCAGTCTTTTTATCCAGCCTGGCTGACTTGCTGTTCCCTCTTTTAACTGGGTCTCGGGGCTTCTTGAGTACCTCAAAGATCGTTTCATCTGATGTCCAACTCTGCAGACACACATGGTTAGAAAGGTGCTTCAGCTGTCTGGACAGGTATTCTTTAGCGTAAGTAAAGCTTAGTATTGCTCAGGGTGGCATTCTAGAGCAGATACTAACGTGTTTCCACAGACATTAATTATTTTGGCTAACACTTTGAAGATGTGTTATTTTTTAAGAAAAATCTGGATTTTTAGCCTTTGACATACTGTATTCAGGATCATAATTGCTTTTGAAACTCTCACAGATAGTAGCTGTACACAAGTGTTTCTAATATTAGACAGCTTGTTGTGTCAAAGAGGAATTCTATCTCTAATAGGTCCATTGACCTATATATTTTGCACAGCAAACCTAAAATCAAGCCTTGTTAAAAATGTCCTTCAGTTTAACCTTTCTTATCTGGTTCCACATTCTCCACCCTATTAAATATTTTGTAAACCTGAATAATATCTTCAGTGATTCTTCTCTGCTCTATGGAAAATGAATTTACTTTTCATAGTAGCTCAAAGTGTTTCCATTAAAACTTGAAATATGTTGTCAGAAAACATTTAAATCTGCCTTTCAATGTGTGGATGTTTGGAGGCCTTGAGGGTATTTTTTTGGTCTAGATTTCTTTTAATAGAACACTTCAGCTTGTTGCGTTTCATAAGTGTAAATTATTTTGCCTGTTTTCAAAGCCTGCACTAAGCCCAGGAAGAAATGTTTGCGTCTCTCCAGATAATGCATTAAATTAATATTTCTTGGTTCAGAAAACTGCCCAAATTTAAGAGAGTGCAAAGGTACAGGCTTAAATTTAATCCTTTTCTTGATGCTGTTAAAGCCAAAATACTGCATGGAACAGGGATGAGCATAAGCATGTTGTTCTAATATACCTTAAAACACAGCAGCCACGTAAATCATACCTACCTTTCTACCGATATATATCTCTCCTGAATCAGTCTTTGACCAAGAGCTATTACTCCGCCCTTTGTAGACATATGTCATAACAGCCCAAAAATTTTTCATTAAAATTGATATTGCAGCTTCATTAAAATTAATCTTGCAGCTTCATTTTACACAGATAAGACTTAGCAACCTTCAATGCATCAAACTATTACAGAGGGGTTGGTGGTCAGTGCAACTTTCATACATGGGCAACACAGAAAAACAGGTCAGGAAGTGAGGAACCGGCAGGGTATCTGATACTTGAGGATGTCACATTTTACTGCTGGCTTCTAATTGCAGTATGTTAAAAAAGAAGACAAAAATATCCAGCATCTAATAGTGACTGCTCAATCTGTATGAAACTTTCTTCAAGGTTCATACAATTACATATTTCCAAACAAATTAAACTCCAATGATCTTTCTCTCATACATTCTTACTAAATAGCTTTGACCCGCAAAAGAGTCTAAGGACACTCATTCTGTCTCATTTCTCTTAGGCTCGAGACGGTATTCATTCAAAAAGAACAGAGACAATGCAATCCCCCAAACTATTAATTTTTTTATAATTGTAAATTTATAATTTCAATTTTGCATACCCATGGAAGTCTCTCCCTACAGCATTGTTAGAAATGATTTTTTAAAAGCCTTTGCTTAAAAAAACCCATGAAAGATTAAGCTTTCATTTTAGTAAAAATCCCCTCAGGCAATAAATAGGTTCTTTTGTCTCTTGGCCCTAGAAGAAAAAAATTAAAATGGTTTAAATTGCCCATGGTTAAAGTAACTGTTTCTTGCAATTATCAGATGGTAGTGAATAAAAATGAAAATGAAATGATGAAAGAATAAAAACCAGGTAAATGCATATTATGTCTTTCATGAGTTTCTCACAGGTCTTTTGAAGACTCATTTAATCATCTTTCTTGTCTTTTATTTTGATATGATAATTGTTTCCTTTATTTACTTTAATCACCTCTATTTAGTTAATTAATTCTTCACTTTCTTTTCATTTCACTCACTTAGAGCACTTTCCTTTTTTAAAGGCAGGTACCTGTAGTATTTCATAACATAAGGATTTGGGCTGGGATAGCTTTTAACTGACTCCAGGTCGTCGGAGCCAGTTTATCTCAACTCCCTTTTCCCTGGGTCCTGGAAGTTTGAGTTTCCCATTAACTGGGAAGGGATTTTGGGGGAATTGCCTCAGGTGTAGGTATCAACACTGTAAATGTCTCAGTTTAGGCAGGATGAATCTCACCTGAGTGTCAGGAGTTTTGTCTTCTCCTCCAGAGACCGGTCTTGACACATCCTGCAAATGGTTCGACTAGCAAAGAGCTCACAGGGAGGCTGCTGTTTCAGAGCCTGCAAACATATATAGTTAATTCAGTGGGTGGTGGGAAGGCCTGGAGGTGGATGTGAAGTAGGAACATACAAGCTCAGGATCAGAATATCTGCCTCTAACGCTGTCTGCCATTTAATTTGCCTTAGTTGACCTGGCAACCTAATTTTCCTAAGGATAATAATGTTTATTCTGACTGGTGGTACAAGGTTGATAAGGCACCTTTCCAGATACCAGGAGCTATGAAGGTCCTGATCTTTTCGCAAACTGATGTAACGCAACAGCAGAAAAGTATTTTGTACTCATAGGAAGAATATGGAAGTTGGGTTTCAGACACCAGCTTACTTTGTCATCTTGTCCTAATCCTCACTGCACATATTGTTTAATGCCATACCATTATAATCACCGAATGTCATAGGTTGGTAGATGCTTCACAAGGTCTCTACTCCAGGCTCCTGCTCGCAACAGGACCACTCAGAGCAGGTTGGCTAAAGCCATACCCAGCCAAGGTTTGAGTATCTCCAAGGATGGAGATTCCACAGCCTCTGTGAGCTCATTTCAATATTGCTTCTTAAAATACATGCATAAAGGGGGTGTTTTTTTCAGTATCTAACAGGAAAATCCTTCTGTGTGCAAACGAAGAGACAAAACATCTAATTATGTATCCAGATTTATCTGCATAAACATACACAGTATAACTTCTGAGCTGTGGGGGAATGGAATTGCTAAACCAGAAGCTAATTCAGTTTCAGACCTAGGAGCCTTGATTTTCCATGACATTTCATGATTATTTGATTCTCTAAACTATTATTTATTCACCCAGCTGAACTAGCTATTCATGCTTCAGTAAAAAAGCTCTTCAGGTTTATCTGCTCTGTAAACCTAAGAGGAAATCTGTCTGCAAAAAAAAAAACCCCTACTGTCAGTGTAGAAAGTAAGACTTTTTTCTTTAAAATCCAGCCCAGATTTTGCCATATTATATCAGAATTTAGCCATTAACTCTTCTGTTGAAAAAAAAAAAAAAAAAGCCAGTTCTCCTAAGCACAAAAGTCTAAAAATACTCATTTTCAGACAGACGCTGACATTGAAGAATAACAGCCCCAAAAAAAAGGAAGTCTGTGAAGTACAGAATAAACTAAAGAGGAGAAAACTGATTAACTCATCCCTTCCCCCTGCTAAAAGAGAATTATAGTTAGCATCCACGGTTCATTATTTTCTCTACCCCCTAATACAGTATGAAGATTGCCTTTGTTAGTTGAGGGTATTCATGTTGTGAACAGAATTGTCGAAACATTAGAGATTTTATAGAATATACAAGATGCTTCAGCTGAGCAGCAGCGAAGAATGTTCAAATAATCATTCTTAGAAGATTCTCTCTTTGTTCAGTTCAGTACAATACGTTTTTCTCCAATCAGCAGTACAAGTCTGCCACCGTGACATTTTGTTAGAGGCCAGTACACCTACTGAGATAGCTGTGATTTCCTTCCAGGATGATCCAAAAATAACCCTACCAGTAGGTGTGTAGGAAGCTCTGACAGTTTACTAAAGAATGAATTGAGGTAGATGTTTCATGTTGGAAAAGAACAGTTTAAAATGCAGAATGGCACTCTTCATACTGTAGTACAAATTGATTATTTTTGTGCCATTTCATGTGGACTTAATGCAGGTTCCATTATCATAAAATAATTTTAAATAAGCTTTATTACTTTTGCAGTACTTAGAAAACTTCCCTAGTATAATGTTCATTATTTTTAGGATAAAGTTCAATTGATAATTATAACACATATCTTATATAAAGGTTTATAAATACTGTATTAATACATTACACATACCTTGTATGGATGCTTAAACAGCCCAAGTGTATGATTTTTAATTTTATATTTAAATCTAGTTATACTGCTAGCACCATTATCTCAGTATTCGGAGAACAGAGTAGTGCAGTGCTTTAACCTTGATCTCAGCACCAGTTTCCTAAAATGCATGTCTGCAAGGAAGCCATGGAAGAAAATGTTGCCTTAGCATGTCCACCATCCAGTGCCTGTCACTTGACTGCAGAATTCAAATGGATTTGTGATGGGACAGGTATATTTCTGAACTGCTGTATGTCAGCTGGGCTTACCCACACAATGTTAAGTTTCTGAGTCTGTGGTTAGGCTCCTGAATAGGTGAATTGATTTTGGCTGCTCTTAGTACCCAGAGATTATGCTACTTCTTGTAGAAATACTTTGGTAGTAAGCCCATCTGATAATTAGGTCACCCTTAAGCAGGCATCCAAACACAAGTTGGAGCCAAAAATAGGAAACTGGGCATGCAGTTTTGACCTATATTTGTATTTTTAATAATGCTTCAGAATGTCTTTAAATTACTGAAAAAGAAAAGAGCAGGAATTGTGGCTAAAAATCTCCAAAATCCCAGTGCAGTAAGAGGAGAGGTGAAGGGTGATGAATTCCCACAGAGCCTCCTTGGAACATCGCTGTCTGCCTGGTCTCCTCATTGTGATAACCTGAAGGATGCCAATGGCAGCAGACAGGCCATCAATTAACTGGAATGACCTGTTTGCATATTTGTCTCTTAAAATACAACAGCTCTTTGTGTATTCTCCTAGCAAATTGATTTCTGTACAGGTGTATCAATTCAGCCTAAAGGATCTTTGGGCAGCTCAGTTGCTAAATAGCCAGGCTTAGGGTGGACAGAACCTCTCAGTGAAGAAGTGTGTATTTCTCAGTGAAGGACTCTGTTAGTTCTTTGGTTTGGTTTTGGTTGTTGTTTGTTTTTTCTTTTGGGTTTGGGTTGTTTTTTTTAGGAAACAACATACAGTACTAAACCGTGGATTAGTAGGATCTAATTCAACAGGAGACATGTTTGGTTTTCAAACATTAGTACATTATGGTCTTCCTCAAGTATTAAATCCATTGCCTTAGCACATTTAAGGATTTACTTTGCTTGAAGTAAACAAATAATGCTTTATAATACATTGTGTTTTGTGAGTGTCTCTCTGCCCCACTCTTAATCTCTATTCCAAGCCACAAGATTATAAAGAAGGCTATTTTCCTTTCTGTTGGAAGTACTATTTCAAATTAATTCAGGGTTGTTTTCTACAAAGGAAGCATGATTCTATCAGCTTGGCTACACAGGTAGATGTGTGAGTGTATATGCTATATATCTTACATGAAGTTCCAAGCCCAGAAAATGTGCTGGAGTTCATATTATTTAAGAAATGCTGTAAATCTTAACAAAACTCATGCATTCGAATGAGCTTTCAACTATTTAAGGTTTACTACTGCCAGCACTGCTCCTTCAACCCTACTGAATTGTGAGTGTATCCGTGGATACTCATGGCTGGTTTTCTTAAGGGAGGATAAATTGTGGAACATAATGGCAATTAGAGTTTATGAATGTCTTCAACCTAATTGTTTCAGTCATTGCTTCTGAGAAGAGCTAGTTGTTCCAATATGGGGCAGCTGATTTATTTTATGCATTGGCCAACCAAAAATATCTCCAACAACTGCATGGATTTAAAACCAAATAAAGTAAACCCTTGACTGCCTTTGCTGTTCGTGGAACAAAAGTGTGCAATATGAATGAAAAGAACCACTGCCACATTGAACTACATATGACTTTACAAATGGTCTGCAAAGGATCTGGCTGAGTAATTTTACATGAGACAAGATAATCCTTGAGTTCTGTGGCTTACGGAGATGAATGACTCTATCTTCTGGTGTGCTATTGCAATGAGGTTGTGCTTCCACACCCCCCTAAAAATCCCTTCTTCCATGGAAATTATTATTCATGCAGTTTCTGGACTCATAATTCCTTTGCCTATAGACTCTAATTTTCAATATATAGTTTATCTCATCTCTATTCTAAAATACCACGGGCAGGATTCCTAAGTGTCTGAGGTAAACAAATCTTTTAGGCACATCTCACTGCAATGGAAAGACAAACAACTCCCAAGGACTGTTTACCTGATCTTAAGATAGATGAAGATGAATCAGGCCATGCTCTCCCATGTACTAGAATTTGAATTGCCACATTGCATATGATTAGAATTCCTGCAACAAAAACATTACTTACCTTGAACTATGGTCTTGGACTTCAATGACACTCCTTTTTTTATGCAGAGATGCTTATTGTTTGTAATTGCTTAGTGATGAAAGTACGTCAAAGATGTTGCAAGCACATAGAGGGCAGTGTGAAGGAGCCTTTACCCAGGCAGAAGATCCTGGCCTTATTGATTCTAGATCAGAAATTCTTTGGGAAGTGATTTAGAAGTGATTGTATGCTGAAGTGGCTCCACATGGAGGTCATTTCAGCATTGGAGTATGAGTCCCTAAACAACAGCTCACTCCAGATTGTGTGAGGTAGCAGTAATAAACATGAAAGCACAGCTGGAAGTTCCCTGTAGATATGCTGATGCTCTGGTTTTGATGTGAACTCAGTGATGCTTTGATGAACAGAGGCCACAGCCTTTGGCCCACTGAGTAAAACAGTCGTAAATGCTCAGTAATTATTCTTTGTTTTCTTCATATTGCGGGGTTTCAATTTGGTTTGATTTCAGTTTGAGTTACAGCTGGAACTATCTAATGGCCAGCTATGAAGTTTAACCCAAGCCAGTCCACTGTGCCTTATTATTTTCTTCCCTAGCCTCTTTTAAAGTACTTCCTACCCAAAACCAAAACTGATTTATCGTTGTGGTCTACTGGAGAGAATGCATGATATGTTGCAGGCACACTGCTGAAACAGGATATATGATTTTTAGTTTACACTAGAGGAGGATGGTCTTCGCTGCGCAATACATTTCAACAAATCAAAAGTATCACTGTGGAGTTGGCCCAGAATATTAACTTGCTTTTTACCCTCTCTTTCCATCTTCATAATCTCGCAGGAAAAGGTGCTGTTACACACTATAGCATAGATTCACAAAGGTATGCCCAATCAATAAGCCGTTGTTTCCTAGAATACCTTCTGTTAGATAGATAAGTTTAGAAAACTATGAAAATAACCAGCTGATTGATAAGTTTGTCTGTGATACCTGTAGAACCTTTGTGTGCTCTGCTTTCTCTCCTTCTTTGCACTGCTGTGGAAGGTGGTTGGTGTGGAGGCTGTAATTTCAAGACCATTAGAAATGTCAAGTTAGGCTCTAATATAAATAAGTGATTAAGATAAGTGACCCTGATTTTCACTTGTCCCAAGGTCATGGAACTTTCTTAGCTCTCAAAGACCCATCCACTACTGAAGAGTATGGATTTACGAGTCTAAAGTTAGTTTCCAGTTCTTGAAGACTTCGGCTTCTTCTGAATTTGTGTTTCTCTTTTCCTATACCCTGAGAAGATACAGACAATCTTTCACAGGAATTGTTCACCTGTGAGTAGTGAAGAAATAGAGGGACACTGACACATTTGAGAAAGGCTGTGATATTAGTATATGTCTTTCTATATTGTCATTCTTGTTTCCCCTGACTCTTTCTTGCTCTTTCGCTTTTCTGGCACTCTTTCCCTGGAGTGTGTCTGTCACTTCTATTTTATTCTATCGAAGCACAAGTAGAGCACTTAAACTTACTAGAGTCTTCCTTTTTGACATGTCAGACAGCACTTCCAAGATACCAGAAAATGGGCAAATTTTCCTTCTTTCTCCACACCAATGGCAGTGTGTTAGGCAGAGGAGCCTATGGAGAATTAACCACCCCAGAGCAGGAAGATCTACCTGTCCTTTCCCAAAAATTGCCCTGAGAAAACCAGTGCATGCTCATGCTATGTTAGCGACTGGGACACCAGCAGTTTGTACAAGGGTGAATACTCAGATTGGCTGGAGATCACCGTAAAGGGCAGACAATTTAATGCCAGTCACACAGGCTGGTTAGATTAGAATACTGATGAGCCCTTTTGAAAGGCCAACTGCATCTTCCTTCAACAAAAATATTAAAATGCCCCTCTTTCCCCCACCTCCCCCCCAGATTCTCCTCAAGAATAAATTAAAACTTGGAGGTGTGGTTATTATCACAGAATAATTAGACCCCATGGGATTAGAGACACTCAACGTTTGTTAATGCCCCTGGGTTGTGATTATCTAATAATGATGATGCCTCTGTCATCGCTTAATTATTCTTCCCCTTTAAAATGTTCCTTATGCAGTCAGAGCCCGTAGAGTGTGCTCACTTCAGACAGAAACGCAATGGCAAATTCCTGGGAGCACTGTCACCTGCCTGGTGTGATTGACTTACCCACTTCTCCCCCACGCCCATGTTTATAATCCTCATTTCATAAACTGGATTATTACTTGAATCGTTCCTTATTTCCATAAGAGACATTTCATTCACATGTTTAGGAGGAAGGTTTGGGGCCTCTATCTCTTTAAAACAATCGTTAGTGCTATGTAACTATGTAAGTGCACCTTTATCAATTGACTTTAAACAGATCTGTCCAGAATCTTGTATTATACCAGACTGGTGGTCTAGATACCCCACTACATAAGGACCTCCTACAGCTGGGTGCCGTTCTTCTCTGTTTAAGACATAAGATGTAAATTAGACTAAAGTTGGAAGCTTTGCATAGACTTTGTCCAACAGAACTAAACTTTATCTAATATGCTCCATTATATATTCCAGTACTTCATGATATATTCCAATATCCTTAGTCTTTCACTCAGGCCAGCAAGTGTTTGTCTTGTTTGGATGCAGTTTGCAAGACACTGTTCCAGAATCACTGGGTTTCCAGCTAAAGATTAGAAAGAAAACCGACAACACAGTCTTAATCTGATTATCCTTAAATCCAGTGTTGTCTCTTAGCCTCTCATACTAAGAAAGGGAGAAACAAATATTCTGTTTACCCAAGAGATTTTTGGTAGTAAACAAAGATTTTATATTCAACTTGCTAGAATTAGAGATTTCTAATTTGAGTTTAGTATTTCTCTTCCTTTTCTCCCCAACTCTTTATATTTTTTTCTGTCACTGACTAAGGAGATGTTAGGAATATTAAAATACCTTTTTTATTTTCTTTTCTTAATTAATTTACTCTCATTGCATGATTTCCTTATATCCTTTCTTTCTGTTCTTCTACTATGTTTTTATTTTCTCTTGAACTATTGAAGACTGAGGCACTGATCATCTTGCTGGCCTTCCACTGAAGTCCATCCAGCTGATCAATGTTTTCCATGCGATGAGGAGCCCAAATCTGGATATAATATTTAGATGTGACCTAACAAGTGCCAAATAAAGAGCAAACATCACCTGGGTCTCCTGGCTGTTCTCCTGTTCCAATAGCCCAGTATGCTCTTGGCTTTCTTTGCTGCCAGGGCATGTTGCTGGCTCATGGTCACCTCCCACCAGAATCCTTCCAGGTCCTTTTTCCAGCCCATCCATCCCCACCCTGTGTTACTGAAAGGGATTATTCCTTCCCAAATACAGGACTTCACATCTTTCCTCGTTATATTTCATGAGGTTCCTGTTGGCCAAGTCTGCCCATCTGCATCCCTCTGAATGACAGTCATTTAGTCAGGAGCAGTTTCAGTCAGATCTATTTCATCTAGCCCTTAGAGTCAGTGAGCTCAGGACGGCAGCAGAAAACCAGAAATACACCCAAATTCAGTACAAGAAAGAGGATTCTGGATTCAGACAACCGACAATACAGGTTTGACAGGAGTCTCTCCCAAAAGAGAACATGTTTTCTCTGCAACTTCTCATGCTTGAAGCCATAGTGACACTCAACCTTAAATTTGCAGGTAACATTGATCCCTGGTGCACTACTATATCGTCTTAACCAGAGTTATTTAAACTCTCCATTAAGTAAAACAACAAGAATAAAGTTGTGGTTCACAGCCGAGCGGAGATAAGCAGGTAGCTGATACCAAAGTAAATGTTGAGTTTCCTGTTGTGCCATGCATTAGGTAGTGACAGGCAATTGCAGAGCGTAACCAAGAGCTGCCTAAAGGAAACCTGTCAGCAGGGCTGACACAGTTACTGTTGTGAATCTCTGTATGGAAAGCCCCAGTGTAGTTAAGCCAGTCTTGGAGCTGACCCGAAGCTCTGCAGTACCGGAAAGCTGGTTCTGCTCCAGAAAGATGAGCTGCTTTCACATGGATGAGGTGAGTGAAGGTTTACAGCAACCCGCTATGCAGGCAAAGAGCTAAAGCTGCCCTTGGTTTTCTTTGCCCATTCTTTCCTTTAGTCCTGCCCTAAAGCCAAATTAGTGTTTACAAAAGGAAAGGTCACTTACTATCTCTGAAATTCATCTTTGATACTCTTAGTATCTTAGTCCCAGGCCTGCAGTGTGACAGTGTGTCATTTCCAGACAGTATGACAGTGTTGGAAGAGGAGGAAGGGAACAGGATGAGGTGAAGAGGAATGGGGAGAGTGCACACACAGCCTACTGCATATCAGCGCCCATACAATAGCACCAAGTTAGCATATATACTATGGAGATTACACAGAGACTCTTTTTTTTGTGGTATATGACTTTGCTGAAAAGTCATTGGAGTTCCTTTATTACTTAGGCGTTTACTAATGAAATTAAGGAAAGAATGGGGTCAGTTGCACACTATAATTCATCCCTCTGCTAAATCACAGCAGTGCCTGTGTGATTCAAGCAGGTTCTTTTCTTCAGAGCAAGTGAGATGGAGTGTTTATCCAGTACTTCATTTCATCACCAAGTTCTCAGGCAGCCTCCCTGGACCCTCCAGATTACCTCTTCTGTTGGGGAAGAGGGTTTATTTTATACATTGGCCCTGGGACATGAGAGGAGTGGGATTTGCCCAAGGCTGTAGTACAGACAAACATAGGCCTGTGGTTTTTTTTACTTCAGAACGCCGAGAAATCCTGTCAAGAGCACTACTTGGTCTTAGGTGTAGGAGGTAAATAGGTATGACGAGAATGTGCCTGTATCTCCAAGATGTGTCTTTGTAAGAGACAAGCCAGTGACTGGGAAGAAGCAGAATTAACCCTGTCTTGCCACAAAAAAAACATAGAGCTTTATCCAGGGCAGCACAAGAAGTTTGAGGCAGAACTGGGAAAGGCATCAATAGCATCTAGTAGATCAGCTCATCCTGTTGCTTTTAACAGGGCCATCCTATTTTGTATGACCAGTACTGTCACACTGCCCAAGTCCCTGCTGTCTGGCTCCTTTCTCTGACAGGGTGTGCTTAACAGAACAGTGCACATCCTCTGCAGATTAGATCAGAATTGCCCAAAATCAGGCAGTTCTCTGAGCCTGAGATGTGATTGAGGTGCTTACATTCAGACTCCTGAATTTTCATGGTTTGGCACTGATTCTGCATGCAGGATGGAAGCAGATCCCTCGCTTTCAGATCGCCAGCTTGTTAATACGACGTGTGGCCAACAAGAAGGGCAGGATCCATCCCACAGCGCAGTGCCTGTCTGAATAATCTATGTCTACTTTGAGTTCACCATCTCAACCAGTAGGAAGGGTGACTTCCAGAGGGCAATTCAGCCCATCCTTAGATAGAAATCTAAAGGTAGGGTGTCTGAGTTGGAGGTCTCAACCTCAGAAACTGTCCAAAAGAATAGTTTTGACTAGACTAGCTTAAACTAACAATGAGGCTGCCAAGGTGGGGAAATTAATCCCATCCACAGTGTGCACAGCAAAGCCAAAGAAATACTTACGTGTCATTGCCTTGCCTAGATGCTGTTATCCTGAATCTAGTTTTCCAGCTGATGCAACTCCAGATGTTGTAAATCATCATGACCCTATGGACATAAGCTAGCCAAAAGAATGGCCAAAATTTTCTATGCTAATACCGCTTGTTTTTCTAGGTTGGCAGAGTTTTTAGGAATTGTGTTGAAATGTTACTTAAATTAAAAGGGGAATGTCTCATTGCTAGTTTAGATTTCTATTAAAATATCTCTGACCTAAAAGGTGTTATAACCTTTTACAGGTAGAAATAAATGTGTTGAGGAGAATAGTTGAAAATGCCAGCTTCTTTCAGCCTTAAATATCTCTATGAATGCAACATTACTGGTTAAACACAAATATCTATACTGTGTAGAGCAACCACTCCAAATAAAACTGTGTTCTCTATATCAGAGAGAGCTCTGTTAAAGAAAGTGTTAACCAAAGGCCAAGTCTATTCATAATGAAGCTGATAACAAGTTTCATCAATTAAATGGAGGAAGCAGAGTAAGATCAAATGGCTGGGGTTGTGAATGAATTAGAGGGGTGTTGGGGAAGGGCTGCAGCAATGCCTTTCTCCATTTGACAGCCTCTTAATGGTATTATTTGTATTATTTGAAGTTTTCTGGATGTTTATTAAAGTGGGATTGAGTTTTAAAGAAAGATGAAGTTGTGAGACTGACAGAAATGTGGGAAAAGAGTGGTCAATGAAGAAGAAACCACACGGTCTGTAATAGTGAAATAAATATTTTGAACCTTCTCACCTTTCATGGCTGGAGATGCTAAAGTGTTTTGTAGAGTCTCTGTGTGTGGCCTGGATGGAGAAGGCAACAGGTGGCCAGCATGCTGTGTACCTGCAGGAAAGAGCAGACTTTTCTACAGGTTACTGGACAGCTCTTTATTCTCACACGTTAAACTGACCTCTTTATCCAATGCTGTGATGCCATTTCCTCTATTAATAGATTCTTAAGGTCAGTGGGGAATTTGATGAACGTCTTGTCTGAACTCTTGCAACAGCAGCCAAAAGATTCAACCCTGTAACTCCTGCCACTAGTCTCTGAGCAACAGCCTCTTTGAGAAGGTTGTTGGCTTATTCCATGACTGATGTTAGAGAGGAAAAAGTTCCTTTGAGTAGGCAAAATCTTTTCTCTCATGTTCTGATGTTTATCCAGGGCTGAACGTTGTGAGGGAACGATCGGTACAGCTGGTAAAACGCATCTCTGTTCTTCACCAACTATTGTATGTTCAGTCAGCATTCATCAGGCTGGAGCTCCAGTCTGCTGAATCTCTCCCCCTAGCTTCAGTATTAGCTGACTCACTTTGCACTGCCCAGGAATGTATTGAGTCCCTGACATATATAGGTTTTAAGGAGGCAAGGATAACATTACCAGTATAAAGGGAAAAATAATACACCAAAAGTTGTGGATACAGGGTGTGCCATACAGAGTGGCAGCAGAAGCCCAAGTCCTTTGCACTGTTTATGTGTGCTTTGATTTTCCTCACTGTTGCACCAAATACTGGTGCACCAGTAGCACAAAGAGGGCAATTCCTAGTGGCATTACAGCTCCATACATCAAGCTGTCTAAGTACCTGGAGAGAGATGCTTACTGTTTATTAAGCAGTACTATGAAGTGATATGATTCAGAGCAGCAATGTTCTGGTGTAGAGGATGGAGGGAGCTGTGACATGTTTTCTTTTAATTTATTTAGTAGAAGGGAACCTAGTAAAAAACAATTTATAAATTCTGTAGGTATCCAATCTGTTTTTGTCATCTCGACAACTAAAACACATTAATATAGAATAACACTATTCTGACAGTGAATTATACTTCCTTTACCATTACTCTGAGCAGCTGTGGAGCCCAAGAGCTTTGCTGACACAAGAGAGTTATACAGGTTCCCCAAAAGTAGTGCAGCCATCTACTGTTACCACAAGGCATGTGATTTTTTTATTCATTTTCCTTTGGTCCAATTTATGTTACAATTTTTTAGCTGAAAAGAACTAGAAACGGCTAAAGGACAGGAGAAGCGTACTCCTTCTCTTTAGATGGATTTTAGCGTGTTCTGGGGTCACATGAGGTAAAAACTTTTGGCAGGGCTAAGACGCCACAGGTATCTTGTAGGACCTGTTAACTTCTGTTCCGTGTCCCTTTAAGTATTTTGGGGACAAGGAATACCATTGCTTCACCTGTTAATTTGAGAAATTTTCACCTCTGTTAATATCTTGGACCTTTTATGGCCCCTTTATGATAGTATTTTAGCTCATCACTGTCTTCATCTTTATTTCATACATACAGGTCTCAGTCAAAAAGAAGGAGATAACTAGTGTGGATTCTCTCAGGAAATACTGAATCTGTCCTTTACAAGTGCCCTAACAAAAGGAGCTCCATTTCTGTTCACCCCATGTTCAATAAGATAATGGGAACCACACAATTTGTTCAGTTTCTTTCTCCTCAAAGAAATAATAAGCCAAAGAGGAAAAAGTATTGTCCCAATGGATCTGAGAGACAGATCACTGCTAAGCAGAAGAAATAGCCACAACAACAAAAAGCTGATTTCTGAGGCGCTTCAGTGCTCCAACTAGTATTTCACATTGATTATATGCCAAGGCATTATTTAGGCAAACTAGATAATCTGTGTTGTAACTTCAAATGGGAAAATCACTGAGGCACCTGCTCTGTGTTTGTCTGATGGAACAGAGAAACTTGATATGAATAAAAGAAAAGAGATGTTGGCCCCAGATACTGGCCATCCCTGGAGCATGTGTTCAAGCAGTGACACCAGGATAAGAGCCATCACAACACACTCTGTGGGGTGTGCAAAAGGAAAGGATTTAATCAGGTTTTTCTGCCTTCTCCAATGGACGTGATGATAGTCGTAAGTGTGCGGCTCTCATCCAGAAGAGTTATTTGCCCCCAGTTTTAATGTAATTTTTAGGCAGCTTCCTAGCCCCTGTTTCTCTCATTTCTTAAATATATGTGTTTCCTCTGGAGAAAAGGGTAGTAATCCTTTGAAACAGAAAATGGATGGAATTCAGCCCAGTTGAAAACAATCAAATCCTTCAGATTTGAGGTTTATGGACTTAATTTAAATGATCTGCTAATGAACATGAGCAGAAACACAGAGCAGTATTGGTCACAAGGAATTCACTGGCCTTCATGCATGCTTGGTTTTTTTTCTCTTCTCTGTTGGTGCTCACATCATCTGACAAGTGTTTTTTTACTTGGTTTTTTATTACTTTTTTTTTAAATCAAGACATTATTGGCTTCTTATTGCTTTGTGGAGAGAGACTGAATAATCAAAGCTGCCTCTATCTGCACCATATGCAATTACTCAAGTTAACATTGCAGATGCTAGGGAAGTGGGGACAAGACGTGACTCAGAGTCTGGAAACCTCACCTACACTAGGAGAGTCTTGTACTTTGAAGCCTCATGAAGGCTAAGGCTTGTCTTTGGTGGGTCTTCAGGTTGTGAAGGTAGGTTGTTTGTAGGTTAAATCTTGAAGGTGCACCCGTAGAGTGAAAAAGTTGCCTCTTGCTTTCCTAACTGGATACTGACAACTGTAGAGGCTTCACTTTCTTCAGGGTTCCCTGACTAATCTGGTGTGTTCAACAGCTCAAAAGAGCATCAAGATAAAAGTAGTCTTAACCGTTTCACAGATAGATCACAAACAGGAGCAAAAAAGGACTGTGTAGACATGATGTCCCTCCAGTAAATCATCAACAAAACTCTGACTTTAAATGTTCGCTTTTCAGAAGATAATGCAACTTTATAATGGAAAAGAAAGTCTTTATGATTGATACATTAAAGTAGGGCTCAGGAGACAAGCTAAAAACCTAATTGCTTCTGCAGCTTTTATGAGTGTGATTCATCTGCTATAACTTTACCTACCTGTAAGTTAAGTGTTTAATCTACACCGGTTATTCAAGACCGTTCTGTGAGAGATGCACATTTCTAGTTTATCCAGTTTATCT
Source organism: Lathamus discolor (assembly GCF_037157495.1). Lineage (NCBI taxonomy): Eukaryota > Metazoa > Chordata > Aves > Psittaciformes > Psittacidae > Lathamus > Lathamus discolor. The sequence goes on from NC_088884.1 coordinate 2,696,779, forward strand.
AGTTTATCCAGATATCTAGTTTATCCAACCTATCCTACTATAGCTCTTTCTAAGGTGTTTTATTACTTTCCTATGACAAGAGAGTGAGTCTTTTTCTTTTCTTAAGCATGTAGTTTAGACATTCATCTCATCCACCTCTATCATTCCCTTGGCATTGTAGCAGCAAGGACCTTTGCTCCACCTGAGCCTCTGCAGAGCTTCTGGGGATGCATATAGTATCTATCATTTATAGGGTGCATATACATGACTAGTTAAGTACAAAGGCCAGGCTAAAAGCCTGCACTAAAGTGGATAGCAGATACATTTTGCATTTGGTTGGTCATTCTTCTTTTTGTAAACTTCAAGGGTTTAAATGACGTTCACACAGAATCCTAGAGCAAATCCATAACAACACAGTGTCTCACTTAGAATAATTAACATTTCTCTTATAACACTTGGTGCCCAAACCAGAAAGCTGTTTTAAGACAAAATTACTAATTCTATTTTGGAATATAGAATATATAGGATATATTATATATATATATGTATATTCTATATTGTGGAATTACTAAAATTTTTTTTCAACAATAAATTTTAAAATGTGGCAGGATATCAATAGCCTAGTTAGCTCCTCAGCCTGGGGTGTTGGGTTGATAGACAAACTTTCTCAAAAGTGTCTGATCCCATGCTTACTGTTCCTGTATTATGTTTGCAAATAGTAGCACAATGCTAAATTTTGTGATCCAGCCTTTGCAGCTCAAGGCTCATCAACACTTTCCATGAACAATCATACTATTCATTATCTTGGACAAGGTTGGTCTATTGGTCTCATTTTCTTTTTCTTGCAAATAACCCTGTTGTGCTCAGCATTATTGTAAGCTGTTTTGTGATCGACTAATATAAGCAAAATATGACCTTAATTTTGCCTTTGTTCATTTTTTTATTTTCCTTTCAGTGGCTGCATCAACTGCTAATTCCACAGCTGGTGCGGCCATGAATTCTTTGACTTCTCTGGGTACTCTCCAAGGATTGGCTGGAGCCACTGTTGGACTGAATAATATTAATGCACTAGCAGGTACCGTAAACAGTGAGTATTTACTGCTGTGGTGGACAGCCTTTCCCAATAATCATTCCACAAAAACTATCAATTGTAAAGTGATTATTTTTGATCTATATACAAAATAAGGGGGTCAAGTCGATCTAGTTCCATTCGTGGTACACATGCAGTTCTGGAGTCTTTTAGTTTCACATAGTTTGCTCTGCAAAGTGAAGTCCCTTGGGTCCCTGCACAACGACTCCTTTTCTTGCAGGGCGTATGGAAGGTAAAAGGAATGTCACCAGGGATTTGGGTTATCTAGGCTATAGCAGAGGCTCCTTTGTCACTTAGGGAGTCTGACAACAGGTATATCACCCAGTGTACAAAACCTCACTCAGAAACGTAGGGATAAGAAAGATGTTTGCTGTGGAGGCAGTCCTTTTCAAATGTCTGTAGGAACTATACAGTTGACTTGAGGGCAACATACTTTAAAAATGAAGGCAAGTCTTTGACTTTTAATTGGCAAGTATAAGAGAATGATGCAGTCAGTCACCTGCAGTACCAGAGCATGCACATCAATCCTATGACATCCTAAACAAACCCTGGCATCTCCAACTAAGTAGATGCTGGTAGTTGTTAGAACATTCTTCCTTGTTCTTAGCCATGGTCAAGATTTTCATGAAGAAGAAGGATTTTTTTTGTATTTATTGTTTCTGTTATGATGACTTCACCTTTGCCTGCAATGGAAGAGATTTGTCCAGCTGCATTTCCCCCCTCCCTTTTTATACAGCTGCTGTTACTCCTTGCATTTCCTTTTGCAATGCAAGGAATCTATCTAGTCCATGAGCCATCATAATGTACCCCCAGGAATGGATGTCCTCCTCAGTATCTCTTGCTCACTCTGATGCTCTGCATGATGTCCTTTTTGTCACTGTTACGTGGCTGCTCACACAATCTTTTTGTTCTGTGATCTCTGGTTGTCATTGTTGGGAGCTGGGAAGGAAGGGGGCTTATGGATGTCCATGTAGCAGTGTTGAGTGGTGCATGGGGTCTTGTGTAAAACAGGTCTTGCTTCTGGCAAGGACATGCGTATTTCACACAAACAACCTCATAGTAAATATGACTCAAGAAAATGTAAGAAAAGTAAGTATTAGGTCCCAAAATGGAAGATCATAGTTTCCTTTCTTACTATTACTTTAGTATTAAAGCAAGCCACTGAAAATGGCATGCATGAAAATCTCTCTTCAGCTCTCATAGTAAGAGAGCTACCCTGTCTAAGTAAGAAATCATTAAATGTCCTTTCCTGATAATCAGTCATTGTGCTTTACTTGGTTTGTAAGAAGTCGCAATACTAAAAGCAGTACATGGTATCTCACTGCTTCCCTCCCACAAGTGCTAAGAACCCAGGCACACTGGAGCACTCCAAGATAATGTCCCCTTCATCAAGGTGGATCAAGAGTGTATCACCTATGAGCTCTTGACTTCGTGTGGGAACTCTTGTGTTGCACTGCTTTTAATAGTTCTTGCTAGGCTAAAAGCAAAGAGTTTACATTTTCTCAGCAAGTATTTTGAGGTGGTGTGTGTGCAAACTTATCTGCGTGTGTCATTTGAAGTATTAACGATGTATTCAGAACCTAGTACCAAACTTCAGCTTGTTTTAAGCCACCATTACTTCCATGGACATGTACCAAGAGTGGCTTCAGTCCCAAATCTTATTCATGGATGTTTTTCGGACAAACAGATTGTACGTGCTTGGAATATCTGTATGTGTATAGCACTTACAAAATGTATGTGGATGTGTCTGTCTTATGTATATACATATATAACAGAGATCTAAAGAGGGAAAACTGCTTCCCCACAACACAATACAGTGTTGTGGCACTGTTTCTCTCAAAAAGGTGACACTGATTATCAATTTCAGGTACTTGTGATGCTAGTGGTAGCAAAGCATTGTTCAAATTACAACAACCTTCCCTATTTTAATGATGATCCAGTGCTTTTCCTAGTGACTGTGTCTGATCCAGTCATTCACACTCCAACCTGCCTAGGAGTTTGCCCTCAGGAAACTCCACATTTAATAAGTCTGATGTTTCACACTATGCCATGGTTATAAGCTCTCCAGTAAAAACATTCATTGGTTATGGAGGTTCCTGAATTAACTGTGTGCAGAAGTTGAACTTGAGTGACATGCTTCTAATTTGGGAATTAACAAGAGAGATCCAAAGCGCAAGACAAGTGCAGCTTAACCCAAAAATTAATCACAAGGTAACACTGGGCTTGGGCTTTGATTTACACGGACATGTTAGATGTTGAGTGAGCATCTGTTGAAGCCATGTCCTGCTCTGCATGTGAGAATCACAAAAAGAACATCTTCTAGCCTGAGCTCACTGAGAGACTTTTATCGGGTTTCTGGATCTTGTCTTGGTCCATGAAAAAGAAGCTGGGCTGGGGAGACAGATAGTACTCTCATTGTGGAGAAAACCATTGTAGAAACATGTCTGGAGGCCTTAAAAATTAAAGAAAGTGGAGTATGTAATTCTGTCTCCAGGGGTTTGGTGACAGTTGTACATACATGTGGGGATTCACCCAGTCTTTCTTAAGTTGTGCTTGGATGCATCTAAAACCTTAAATGACAAAACATTAGAATGTCTCCTTTGGACATGTAAATTTAAATCATGGAACTAACAAAAAAAATGATGAATAATAAGGAAAAATTAATAAAGATGGAGGAAGAGATTCATTGCAGTTAAGAAGACCATGGATTCAGGATACTGGACAGCTATGGCACAATATTTGTCTGTGAACCCAAGGCAGTCACTTAGCCTTTCTGCCCCCATATTTACATCTATAAAACGGACATAAAGCTATTCGTAACAGTTTTGAAGGTGCTTGGAAAGCGCTTTGAGAGCCCTTTGGACTTGCCAGGCAATGTCACTTCTGTATTATGTACAGGAACTCAAAAAAAGTAGAAGGCCGTAGATGAGAGACACCAAAAGGTTTTATATCACAGAAGTCAGAAAGGAACCAGAGTTCAATATCAGACTGAGGTGCATTGGTGGAGATAATAAAGAGATGGCAGAGATTCGTAACTGCAGCTGGACCTTGCAGATTTCATGAAAATGTAAAAAGGGAGAATAGGAAACACGTGGAGAGCTTTCTGCAGATCTGTTTTGCTCAGGAGGCAAGTGTATTTAGACACAGTCAGTGCAGCAGCAATAGCTGAGCCCTTCCCAGAAGCAGTGAGTTGGGGCTGTCTGGCTCTTTGTTAATCTGAATTCATTTGGTGGGAAGGGGCTATTGATTCTAGGTGAAAGAAGGGGGAGGATGCTGCCCACTGCAACACAAAGCATGTTTATATAATAGGCTGATGACTCATGAAAGATAACATGTTATCCTAATGCTTCCTCTATTATCAAGTTATTTCAACACTATAATAAAAGGACAGATACAAGCAGCTTTATCAGGAGGCTTTAACCAGCACTGTGTGTACACCCATGTGAGCAATGACACAAACCTAAGTACAAAAACACCAGAGTGGGTTAAGGTCAGGCTCAGGATAAAAAAACATCATTTTTTGTTTAGTAGCAGTAGTAGTACTGTTATTACTATTATTATTGTTGTTGTTGTTATTATTAATCTTCATTTTCCAAATGTCCTGTCTTTTAGATATAAGATACCTCACAAGCTATCTGGGTTTGCAAGGTTTTGTTTTATAACTGGAACCATTATACTCCAAATATATGGCTCTCTCATGCTCTGGCAGGTTTTTGTTCGAAGCAGTGGCAGCCAGTACCTCCTATCAGGATACAGCGATGCTCTGAAGTGGAGTGGAGGGGAAAGAGAAATCTTCAAAGTGCGAGACATTTTATTAAGGAAAGGCTAAGAATATCACATCTCTGTCAAGTGTTTAGTCAGACAAATTATAGTATTATCAAAAGGTATAATTTATGCAGTACAGTTCTCTTAATTGGCACAGACTCTGGTAGAGCCAGAAAGGTGCCACTTGAGCAATTGTCCTGATTATCGAAGACTCATAGGAATACACTTTTTGAATCTACATAAGAGATGGAAGAAAACTAGTAGGTCAGCATCTTTATCCTCCTCTGTCAATGCAGGATAATTCCCTGCAGTACTCTTTCTATCTCTAAATTACTCATGTGATAAGGTTTCCTTGAAGATTGTTTGCCAATCTAATAGATTTCATTGTTAATTCACTATAAAGTGTCCTCTGCTTAATTTTCTCACTTTTCTCCAATTTACATATCTCCCCTTATTTGCTTTGAAATTAAGCCCTCTTTTTCTCTTCAGTGTTTCTAGCTCTTGGGTCTTATTATGGCTCCACCAGTCATGTCCACCCACCATTTTGCCGACTGAAACACTGCACAGTCAATGGTTGCTGGTGGTTCTGAGTGCCCCAGTTTTCTGGTGACTGATCTACTGTACTTCAAGGGGCCTGATTAAGCCCTTCTGTTTATGGGATGTTCAGCTAAAAACTTGGGAGCACAGGACAGCTAGTTGTGCAGAAAACACGGCCTGACTCTTAGTCCTGACCGACACTTACTGCTCCAGTTGACCCAAGTTGGAGCTGTGGGTGATGCACCAGGCTCTGAACTCTGCCACCCCTTCAACTGCAAAGAGACTGCAGCTCTAACAGAAATTTCACTTTTTTCTAGAATTTCTGAAAAAAATAAGTGCTAGCACTGTTAAATGCAGTGTGGCTCATTTAGGAGCCATGATGAGGCATAGAAGAAACGGAGAGGTGGTGTAGCCCAGAAGTTTGTCCACCATCAAGTGAGAGTAGTAAAACTTCTTTTGCAGACCACACTGTTTTCATGGATGAAGGATGCCATTTTCCTCACAGTTACCAATCTAATTTCCTCTTTCGCTGTTATCCCCATTAACTTCATCTGTTATTTATCATGACGTAGAATTGCTTTAAAGAAAAAAAAGTGAAGGGGCTCTGCTTCCAGTGAGAAGGCATTGCTAGAACCAAATGCTTGTTTCATCACGAAAGATACCTGATCTGGATGAAGCACTTCAGTCACTCTAGATGTGCTAGATGTTCATCTCTTCTGGAGCAACTGAAGTAACTGGAGGAGGAAGGTGGAAGCGCAGAGCATCACAGTCCATCTTCCTGTCACAAACCTAAGGGATGAAGCGCACAATTGTACAGAGGGTTATTTCAAAGTGGTGTTTATCGGAGTTCTCTGCTAACTCTGTTTAAGCAAAACGCTTCTGATACAGTGTGGTCATGGCTCATTATTACTAAGGACCCTGGTTGGAAAGAGTGGTTTTCCTTGCAGACTGCTTTTTCCCACTGGCTGGCTTGCAAGGATACAGGTCAAAGAGGTCCCAACTCCAGAGACCCTCCAGAGATATTGAGGAGGGGAGAGGCTTTCAGGAGCACCGGGCTGTAGTACTTGCCAGTAGCAGGCTGCATGTGAGTCCATTTGACTGTGCAACCCTTGTGCTAAAAGTGATCCTGGCGCCAAAGTCGTGTTTTTCCTTGTTTTCAGTCCCATTTGGTGACGTGCGGAGCTGCATGCACTGCTGTCGTTGTCAGTGTCATATAATACCAACGACTTTCGGAAAGCACTAATGAACAAGTGCAATTTCTTTTCTCTATTGTTGGGTTTTTTGTAAAGTTGCTCAAATGCTCTCAGGTATGGCGGCCCTGAACGGAGGACTCGGCGCAACAGGCTTGACGAATGGTACGGCCGGCACGATGGACGCGCTCACCCAAGCCTACTCAGGAATCCAGCAGTACGCGGCCGCCGCGCTGCCCACCTTGTACAGCCAGAGCTTGTTGCAGCAGCAAAGTGCTGCGGGCAGCCAGAAGGAAGGTGAGTGCCCACTGATGCAGAGCAAGCTACTTACAGCCAAGAGAGAGCTGTGTCGTAGGCTCGTTTCTTCATGGAGGAGTAACAAATGACCTCGAGTAGCTTAATCTTTGGGTTTTATTTCAGTTTTCTGCTGTTCAGGCTTGTTACCTTATTTAATGTCTAATAGAATTAATATTTTAACCATCTGTCCTTCAAGTTATACTTCACTGCCTGTTGTTTCTTCTATAAAAGCATTTACCAACTACTGCATAGAAGTGCACTGCTAACAAAAATCATCCCTTTATGGGTGCCATTCTCTCTTCTGGTTTCCATATTCTGTGATAATGGAGTTAATCTGATTAGGTTTAAGGTTTTGAGTTAATGACAAGATCCATTTTCACTTTGAGTGGTTCTTTGCTTAATTGTGGGTCTTGTGGGGAAGTGAACGATTGCCCCTTCTCCCTGAGCCAAACAGCAAATAAAGCTCAGGAAATTACTGCTAAGAATAAATGAATACTAATTACAAGATGTTTAGGAAAATGAGGTTACCCTTTTCCCCTCTTCTGTTCCCCTGCACACTTCCCAGGCATTTGGGGGGTTAGTTTGTTTTCATTGCTTTCTCTCATCCCTATTTCCAGCTAATTCTAGAAGGACAGCTTTCTAATATTGTATCTGTGTTGTCACTGCTGTTCTTGCCAGGGCTAAGCTTTGGAAAGAAACCTAGTGTAGTATCCTCAAGAGATTTTTTTTTCATTCTCTTTTAAAATAGTATCTTGTCCTGTTATGGGATGTGTTTCCTAGGAAGACAAATTTGGCATTCCCGCAGCTGGCTATTGTTTAGGGCCACTGAAGTTAAAATGTGTATTTACTCTGAATCCTTCACTTCATTTACTACAAACAGCCTGTATTATTTAAATTGAAAGGATTTTTTTAATCAACTTTTTTGCCTACTTTTTTGTGTGTTCTCTGCATTTGTCTTTCAAATCACTTTGTTGAGACTGACACTGGAATTCAATTGTTTATTTGGTGTCAGTATAGCATACATAGTGGAGGACAGTTTGATTTTTTTTCCTAGCTTCGCTTTTTTCTGTTTATAAATGTTCATATCAAGTGTAGGCTTACTTTTTATTACTATGATTTGGCACTGTCCCTTTTAAAATGCAGTCTGTTTTGTTATATATGTCTCGTGTCTGTTTTTTTATATATATCTTGCATCTGTTAGCAAGGGGTTAAGTTAAAGTGAGTAAATTCCATCACTGAATACTGACAACTATGTTTTGTCTCTTAACGTGATTTCTGATGGAATGATGAAGAGTCTGGAGTGGTTGATGATAAACAAGCACTAGAGAAAAATGCTGTATATATATTAAATGCTAAAGCACAGTGAACTGCCACGTGCATATATTCTAAAATGCTGTCTGACAAGTTTTTTATTAGTATTTTAAGAATATTTTCTGGAAAAGGTGGTTTACTTGTGGAAAGAAGAAATAAGTGTGATTATTTTTTCCTCTTATTTTTTCACACCTCCCAAAAAAGATTTTCTCTTTAAAAAACTTCCTTTCTCCCCCTAATTGCCTTCTTTGGGGCAAACATTGCAAGCTTTTCCTTCAGGCTGAGAGAGAGCAGCCAGCTTGGTTCTTCTGTAGGGGAGAGATGACGCTTCGTGGCTGTTCTGGAACTTAGTCCATAAATCTCATGCGTGCTTTCCTCTTCCTCTCCACAAAACCAAGGACATCGCACCTTGGACACACTTAGGTTCCATTAAGCAAGGGAATTCTTGAACAGGCTACTCTAGATACCAGAAATGTTTGTTCCCTTTGTGTACCATGTATGCTCCTGGTGTGTGTGTGGGAAGGCCACGTCTGGCTTTTACATCCTGTTCTTCCAGGCATCCATTGCTCCTTTCCTGTATGTTACTGTAACACAGAAATTGAACTAGGGAAAAAGGTAACCCATTAGTGCTAGGATGAGTGTTTAAACAAACAGCACTAATAATGTATATCCCAGATTTTAGCTGAAAGAAATATCCAAAGAACCTTTGAGCTTGCATCTTTCTTTGCAAACTCAGCTTTGTCTAAAGCCATTTTAATTTCAACCCAACTGCTTTTTCAAAGGACTTACTTCACAAAGTTTATTCCAGGAGACAGCTTCCTATGGAGTGGTTGTATTAAAAAAGAAAAGAAAAGGCTGTTATTTTGCAATGAGTCAGTACAAATTTAATTCTGGGTATCTTTCTGACATCACTGATTTCCAAGTCACAAGGTTTGCTTTGCCTTATCATTTTTATTCCCATCTCCACCAGTTTCCTGCCCTTTGAGTTTTAATCTGTGATACGCAAATCTCCTCATCTCATTTCATTTCCATAAGTTTCCACATCTAGAATTAAACTGACAAACTCATACAGGTGTTTGAGGCAGCAGAGGACTCCTTGTGCAGTTCTCGGGGTACTGTGAGAGAGTAATACATTGTGTACCTGTGTTCCTAACCCTAATTATGCTGAAAGACACTTGTCTAAATTGAAAAAAGAGGCTGCAACTTAACTTCTTCTGTACTGGAGCTATCAAGTAAACACTTTTCAAGACAGGTTGCTCTAAAGAGCTGCATTTCAGCTCTGTTCCTTTGATGATCCATTTGCTTTTGTTTCTTCAAAGTTGGAAAGTGATATGCTTTCTGACTATCACCTTCAGTAAGTATTATGGAAAAAGAGATTAAATATAGCACTTCTAGTGGCTGTTTTCACATTTTCTTGGTTTTGTTTCTTTTTTTTTTTCTTTTAATCCTAAAGGTCCAGAAGGGGCAAACCTCTTTATTTACCACCTCCCCCAGGAGTTTGGAGACCAGGACATTCTGCAGATGTTCATGCCTTTTGGAAACGTTATCTCTGCTAAAGTCTTCATTGACAAACAGACCAATCTGAGCAAGTGCTTTGGTATGTCAAATTTAATAAATCAAATAGTAAAAACCACAGGCACTGTACTGAAAAGGGGCCAGGAAAGAAAATTAACAGCAATGTGAGAAATGTCATACTGGAGACTCATTCCAAAAATAATGGACTGTTAATCCTCAAATGAGCAAGGAGATGCACAGACAAACTACTCCTAACTAAAAATTGGATATGAAAAAACAATAATAATCTTCCAGTCTGACATCTCGCATGAATGTGTCAAGTACATGAAACTAATTGCGCCCTATGTGGGGGAATGTCATTTAGTATACTATTAAACTGCCTTATTACGGATACCTAATTATTCTCTATTGTATAGCTGAGCCGCTTAAAAATGCTCTATGTTTAACCCATTACTTCTACATTACAGGAATTTCTTTCTTGTGAATTAAGTACAAGATTTTGCAATTAGTGGTTGAATGGTGTGTATGTGCAGTTCAGAACGCATTATAGACAGTTGATGTCTACGTATGCAGCTCCAGCTGTTGCAGGTGGGCTCTGGTGCATTACGGAAGGTAGTATCTCCCTTTACCTTAAGGGCAGGGAAGAGGGGAGCCTCACAAGATCAGTGTCAGGTTTGCCAGAGAACACTATTCTAGGGTTGATTAAGTGGGCTGGTGTCTTCTGAATAGCCTAGATGCACCAGTGCAGTGCTTTGATGAGTGGAGTACAGAATCCAAGTGAGTGGCAATCTGTTAGAGCATTGGTCTAATAATTGTGGTCTTATACGAGACATGAAGAGGGTCTGGGAAGGGAAAGGAATCTCTTAAAGATAAGTTTAATAAGATTTGACCTAAAATACTGAAGCTTCTGTAAAAGTGACAGTACTTTACCAGGATAAAGGAATGCAACTGTACATGACAAAAAAGTAACCAGTCCAGACAAACCCCTAGTTTCCAAAACTCTTTTGTACTGACAGCGCTGCATTTAGCTCAGCACCATCCCTTAATTCCGAAGTGTCCTCATTGACATTGTCCCCATGAACCATACATAATACATGTTTCTTAGCTTTTTTAAATATAGGTTTTGTTAAAACGTGTCTGTCTAAGGTCTTGTCTCTATCAGGGCCATTCAGGGGCCTCCCAGCTACTGGACTTTAACCCATATTGAAAGGGTTTGATTTTGTCTACATAGTCACTGCCAAAACACAGGGAGAATTCATCAAGTTACTCAGAAATACCTACTTGAGCTGAGATTTGAGCCTTGACACAGAGTGGTTTTCACCTGAAGACAAAACCTGAGTACACTTGGAAAGTTAAGTTGGTTCAGAGAATGGTTATAACATTCTTTCTGCATTTTTCCTTAGTTTTTCAGTTCATTTTTGAAGCATTTATCTCTTTAAGCTTTACAAAAAATTGCTCATATCCAGACTAACGTAGTCCAGCGTGTTTCTGCAGTGGGTTAAAGCAGTCCCTGAGGCTGTAGCAAATTTGAAAAGTGGAATTGAAATGGACTCCCTATTGATCTGGAGCCAGTTCTGTTAGTATGTTGGGGTGACAAAATCGTTGTTGAGGTCTGCAGGATTCATGATGAAATGTCAAATCAAGGTACATTAATCGAAATGCAGCAATTGTGGTTACTGCTGAAAGAATGTAGATTAGTTTGGGCAGGTGGCTTAATTCATCAGCTCACTTCCACATTTGCATTTTGTGGGTTTTCTTTTACTCTTTGATTGCCTGCTTATACATTTGGATTTATGGGACACAATTGCCTAACTTAGAATGATGCACCAAGCTTATCTCATTTGAGGGGTCAACACCCAATGAATGGGGGAGTCCTCTGCCTTTTTTGGCATTAGTCAGCTTTCACTAACATTTTAATTTCTCATTCTTCCTTCCCAGATATTCTGCCACCAGTGAGAGAGTCCTGCTTTAAATACAAAAACCACTGCAGTAGCAGAGGAGGTTGAGATTTTCTGATTCGATAGGTGACTACTCCGTGATGCAGCTAATCACAGGCAAAGCCAGAATTGACCCTGCTAGTTTAACATACTAGCGTACTCTGTATGCACCTCCTCAGCTTTATTAGCAACAATTATGTATTTGTTGGTTTGGTCCCATATTTGTGTTTTAAAAACCTTTATTTTATCTCTATCTTGCCACCAAAAAACAAGGACAAGAGTGCATCTGTAGAATCCATTTCTCTCCTGTATCATTAATGGTCATTGCTCTTGATACAGTTTGGGGTTTTATTTGTTGGTTGTTTTGGTATTTTTTTCCTTGTCGGAATAACAATAATAATGATAATAATAATAGTAGTAATAGTAATAATGGTAACAATAATGGTAAGAATGTTTTGCACATGCTTGGTGCTTTCTGCACTGGAGTTTCCATCTCCCACCCAAAAATTCCATCAAATCAGAGCTGAGGACAGGTTGAAGACCAGAAAGGTGAAAAGATTGTCCAAGGGTTTCCACTGGCAGAAGTGGGAAGGGAAGGTGCATTCTGAGTAATCACTGTAGTGTTACACAGTGATGAACTTCTACATAACACTGCTTTTCAAAATGAAAAATGTCTTTTCCTTGCAGAAAATGGACTTTGGCAGTATTTGTTTTGTTGTCCACCTCAAGTGAATGCTCAAAAGATTAAATGGTGCTGAGGATGATGTTTATGCCTGAAAGTGCTCTTCCATGAGTTCTCATGAGCTCCTGTTGATTCAGCAGGCAAAGGGTTTCACTCTTTGAGCTTATCTCTCGCCTTTCATAAACCTTAGAATAACAGAAAGGAGAGAATAAAAGTAAGGCAGGGGAGGGGAAACCCAGTGACATCAGTCCATAAATGCAGTCTGCCTGATAGCAAAATTGCTACTCGAATGATTAAAAATACTTATCCTGATTATAGGGATACCTAGAGATTTAAAACAAAAATCAGAATTGCCATGACAGGGACTTTGAAAATTGATAAGAAACATCATCCCATCCTCATGTAAACTGCTGTTTAAAATGCAGACAAAAAGTGATGAATGGCTGCAATCAGAAAAAGATAAATAAAGGGAGAGAATGCCAGATTCCACTGTAAGCTTTATAAATGAAGATTCTTGATAATGGAGAAGATGAAATTGTAACGGGCTAATGTAGATATAGCATTCTGTGTGAAGAGACAGATTGGGAATCAGAATAACAACTGAATGATAAAGGCTGATATCACTGATGCAGTTGTATGTTTGGGTTTGTGGCTGAGTCAAGGAAGATAATAAAGAGACACAGAGTGAGGTGACTTGTCACGTCTCCCACTGAAGGTGAGCATAGCCTGAGCTAATCATTCTTCTGTCATCAGTGGAAGTGTCTACACCGGTGACATGAATGGTGGGTGGAAAACCTGCCTCTGGGTGTGCTTGCTTCTCTTCATTCACCATTCATAGATACCATCTAAGTGACTAGTTTAAATCAGTTGCTTAACTTTCAGGTGCATAGAACTAGCTAAGAAGAAAAGGAATTAAGGTCATGAGAAGTTCGTAGCACAATGCTGTTCTGAATGCACTTGAGAGAACAAAGTAAAGGTCAGGAAAGGTGTAGAGGAAAATGATGAATTGTCAAGGTAGGTAAGACTAGCTATATCTCAGTTGTTGAGCACCTGCCTGGAAGGTGCTACAACTGCCTCCCAGCTCCTGGTTGATCTCTTTTATATCTCTGAGGCAATCCTAGAGATCAAGGCTAAGTGAGATCTGTGAGCTGATAGAAGTAGACGCAGGAGGGCAGTGCTAAGACAGTGATTGGAGTCATGTGAACAGATAAGACCTCCTAGAAGAAGACGGGGGAAAGGAAGAGAGTGATGAAGCTACTCAGGATATGGCAGTAATGGAGGAAATGATCTAGTGGAGAAAGTGAGGAAGTGACAAGTTACTAAAACCAAGGAGGGTATGGAGGTACATTTATTATCCCCTGAGGAGGTAACAAACAGAGCAACATGGATAGAGCATATTGGCTTTGGCCAGGAGAAGGTCTGCAGAGATTTAAGCAAAAGGTGGTTTTGAGTGGAAGGAACAGAAGCTAACCTGAATTGTCAGAGAAGCATCTTAAGTCAAATACTTTGATAAAGTTGATTTAAGGTGAAACCATAGGGATGGTCTAATAAGAAGAGCAGCCAGACAAGGACCAGATGACTTGATAAGAGGTGATTTTTCTTTACAATGGGGAAAGTGTATTATTCTGACATTGAAGATGGAAGAGGGCAGCAGTGCAAGGTAAGATAAAGCCATGAAAGGGGATATTAAAATGATGGTAAAAAGAAGTTATGAATCAGAAAAGTACGTAGGCACTAACCACAAATGAAGAAAGGTGGTAGAGGAGAGGCACCGAGAAGCCTTGTGTGTTAGGACTGAAAACAATGTGGGGGGAATCCACGCTTTAAGAGAGTGAAGGGACGTGTGTTGAAGGAAATTCAAGTGGAAAGAAAAGGGAGCATTTCAAGGCAGCTGCACATGGGCAGGATGAGTACTGTAGTAATTAGCCAGAGCTGAGGCAGAGCAGCAGTTAGGTGAGCTTTGCAATTACAAGTGGGAGGCCCAGATATGAAAATGAATTTTGAGCTTCCAGAATCAGGGAGATTTGAGTCCATTATGAACTGAGCATTTTTAGTCTCCAGGGTGAAAGAATGCTGAGCCAGGGCAGCCATTCTGAATTACCCAAGCAAGCATTATCCCCCTAGTTAGTGCTCACAAGTGAGGAGCAGAAGATCTGGAGTTCTGTTCAAGCCCTGCCACTGTCTTTACAATGCTGCTTAATTTTGATGCTTGCATACCTTTTTGGGGACTAAGAGGCTGAATTAATTAACATTTAATGTACCTTGAGATCTTGAACTGGAAGGAGCTGTAAAAATACAAAATATTAATACTGCAGCTGTCCTAGGCTAAGCCCAAGGAGATGGGTGTTTCACAGTGCACAGGACCACTGAAGATGAACTTACATTAGGGTGTGCAAATGTCTATAGGCGGTTTGGGGTTTGTTTCTGTAACCAAGCTTTTTGTTTCAGCTTCACATCTACAGACTGGCCTAATAGTGCTTCCTAATAGACTGAGAAGTATGTAGATATTAAGTTGAAAAGTGTCACAGTAATATCCTCAGTCTCTAAGGTAGCTAGATAAACAACAGATTGGAAACTGCATTGCACCAAAACTGGCCAACTGCATCCCAGCTCGTAAAGAAATATTATGAAGGTAAAGGGGAAAGAAAAGAAACGGGAGAGGAAATGGGATATGAAGTATAATCAAATCACCAATTGAAAATGAGGTAAATGTGTCAAGTAAATAGTAATAATAAAATCCTAACAAAACACCTTCTGACATTTGTTCTAACCTATAGTTCACTTTCTCTCCCGCCTCCGTTCTGTGTCTCGTAGGTTTTGTTAGCTATGACAATCCAGTCTCTGCACAAGCTGCTATCCAGGCTATGAACGGCTTTCAGATTGGCATGAAACGCTTGAAGGTTCAGCTGAAACGCTCCAAAAATGACAGCAAACCTTACTGATCTTAACCCCAGATGCTTACTGCTCTTATTTTAGCTTTCTTAGGGTAAGTCCCATGAGCAAACCTGTCCTCTGCAGGGGATTAAGAAAGAACATAGAGCCAACCTTCACCAAGAGACAGTTATTTTTACAGTTACCACTTCCATTTCCCCACTTGTCCTTATTACGCTTGGCTCCCATTTCCCAGCCAAGTACTTACTGAGTTGTGTTAGTGTATTTTGTTTTGCAGCATAATTTATCTCCTTTTCAAAAGAAAAAATAAATGTCTTGAAATTCAAAGCAACACACACACACAGACACAAAAAAATGTGCAATTTAACTCTGTGAACCCTGGTGCCATTAGCACACAATAAAAGTTGTTTTCTATGGATGGATCATATTTTGCCAGGGTGGCACCAGCAGTTTATAGGTTAAACAAAATGGCCTCATGCCAGTTGAAGCACTTACTTTGCAACAAAAATTGAAACAAGTCTTTCCACTGCATCAACTTGGGTTTTGAGAAGATTTGATTATTTCTTTTTCTTTGGGTTCAAATCAACGTATTGTTCTATATTAGTCTGATTTTACACTGGTCGTCTTTATATTTCACTTTTTTTTTAAGTTGGGTTTTTCTTTGGAAAGGATTAATGTAAAAAAGATTTAGAGATCTGTTTCTAAAGCTACAGGGTTTAAAATAAAAAAAAAATAAAATGAGTGACAATACTTGATGTTTCTTGAGAGATAAATTTAATAATAATAATAAAAAAAAAGCCACAGGCCTGTAAATTTTATTTGTAAAAAGCATTTCTATTTTTATACAAAATTTTTACTGCCTCAGAAATAATGGAATTTATTTATTGCCTATTGTTAACTTATTGGATAACTAAAGAGCAGCTCTCTATGCTAGCTAGATCCTTTGAAGTAGTCTCTAGAGTAATTGTGCCAAGAATGGGCGCTTTTTCACTGTTGAACCCTACCCCCTTTACAGTTCATGCTTTTATCCTCTTGTTTGTATTTGTCTGGTTATTTTGTTCGTAGTTTCCATTACCTAGTTTAAAGTTCGGTTGTCTGACCTTTCTCCCCCTTCTCCCCGTACCTTTCTGTTACATTTGTAGAAACTGGTTCTTTCCTCTCTTTTCTCCCCAAAAAGGAATCCATTCTCTCTGAGTCCTTTCAGATGGATTCTTTTGGGGTTCCATTGTGCTCTTGTTGACAAGTATAGTCAGTTAATGCAAATTATGTGAACGGCTCATAGACTCTACTGATAAAAAAGATTTGCATTAGTTTTCTCCTGCACCCATAAAAGTGATTTTGTTTGTGCTGCATAGATTCTGTGTAACTTTTTTTCCTCTTCCTTGTTTTTTCCCTAGACATCTCCATGCCCGTTAGCCCATCGTTTGCCTAGCATGTCCCTGTGGCGTCTCAAAAAAAAAACCAGTTTCATCGTCCCGTCATTGTTTCTGATGTCTTTCTGACCTCACATCATATTTGGTTCTCCTACTGACCTTTGATCTAGTTTGACCTTTGAAATTTGCATGTGACCTCATCTAGCTATGAATTCTGGGAAGTCAATGTGAAAAAACATTGCTGCATTCATGCAAGACTGAAATTTATTATTAGATAAATTAATGATAGGATTTAAAAACAACCTGTGGCAAAATGTTTTTTCTTTCTTTCCTTTTTTTCTTTTTTTTTTGTTTTGGTTTCTCTTTTTTTCCTTTGGGTTTTTTCCTTTGGGTTTTGTTTTCTTTTGGGTTTTTTCCTTCTGTTCTTGGTTTTTTTCCTTTTTTTCTTTTTCATTTAGTAAAAAATAAAAATAATAAAAAAAAAAAACAGACTTGAAAGTATTATACAGGGATTGGCATTCTGCCTGGTCACTGGTGACAATAGCAATATGTGTCCAGAGGCACAGAATGTTGGTTTCTAACAGACTACTTCCAAAACAGTTTGAGAAATAAAACTGTCTGATTTTAAGTCTCTAGAGGTCTGTAATAGTTTTTACATTTTTCAGGCAGTGTAAAGTTTTTTGATAAGGCCATTTTAGGTGGCTCACTTTCTCATTAAAGTATATATATAGAACCACTTTTTGTAGATTAGTATAAGAAAATATTTACCCTGTTTTAGGGCAAATGCTACCTACTTGTGTCACCTTTTGCTGAACTGACTCACAGTTAGACAATCCATGGTTTAATGCACATGAAATTACCTATATTTTATACTGTTTCAATGTACAGAAGAAAGGTTACTGTAAAATGTGTTACGTTGGTGCTTCTGTGAATTAAGTTGTGGTTTCATCATGAGTCTTATGGTCTTAAGTGTTCTATGTTTATAAAAGACAAGTTTAAAATTGGTTTACTTGAACAACAAGAACAAAAACAAGATTCAAAAAAAAAAAGGAAAAAAAGAAAAAAAAAGTTGTTTGCTTAAAAAAAAAAAAAGAATTTCATGTGAAAAATGAAAAAATATTCCAGAATAAGTTTGTGTTGGCTTGTGACGCATTGATGTCATTTTTTTATCGTGAACAATTTAGATGTGTTTGTGTTCAGCAAAATGTGATCGGTTTTTCTTTTAAAGGAAAAATAAAAAAAACCAGTGAAACTATAGTGCCAAATTCCAAAGGTACTTTCTTCCTAGAGCTTCAGTGTGTTTCTCGTGTGAAGTAATTTGATAACATGGGTATTTTATTATGTGTTTTGTATAAATCCCTAATATTTAAAGAAAAAAAAGAGGTTAAAAAGTTTGTTAACTTGCTATCCTGTGGTCTTGTTGCCTGAAATTGTTATTGTTTGTTATTTCTCTTTGATGTTTTTTGTAAAACATTGTATAAGTGCCCATGTTTCACTTTTTTAACCACTCTGCACACATCAATGCTGTGAAAGCAAACCTCACTATGTATTTTCTTCATATTGTATGGAAACCTCTAAGGTGAGAAAGTTTTGAACTTTTAACCCTTTCCACCCAGAGCTGTCTTGAGTGTTAATACCTTTTATACATTCACCATTTTGCTGTTTATTTTTATATATATATCTATATCTATAAATATATATATACTTAGTTTTTTGTGGTTTATTTAATACATGGTTGAAATCAGAACAATGCACAGGGCAGATCTGAAGGACAAAAAAAAATATTTTACTGCTGTCTAAATTTCTTCTGTATCTATAACTAAAATTATTTAAAACAGTAATTAACTTGTGGTTTTCCTTTTTAGATTTTGGGGATTTTGTCTTTTCTTAAAAGAGCTTTTAATATGCTGCTGGAATATGCTATTCAGTATTAATAAAAGAAAAGAAAAAGAAACAATTCTTTAATTATCTATTCTGTGAGCCACTCCCAGCCAGGAGTGGTAAATCCACCATTTGAAAACCTGGAGGAGAAAAAAAGAAAATAAAATCATATTTTTGTAATTTAAATAAATGAACTTTTGCTTAAATCAGATGCACTAGATCTTCCTGGGTGAAAATTCAGTGTGCACTGCAGTTAAACTACTTTTTATGGATAAAGTTTACATACACTGTAATGTTTGGTGTTATCTGGCATTCTTTGTAATGGCAATATATTGGCTTACTCCTGCAGACACTCGTATAGAGAGGAGTAACTTTACTCATACAAGTAGTCCATGGGAATATATATGTGATTGATGTGGGTGTTTGCTGGAGGAAGCTCTGTGTAAGGAACCAGAAAAGAGATGCTGGTAGCCCTTTTTACTGCCTTGTACGTCCGATTAGATTGCATTTCTACTGCACAAGTAGTAGCCAACAACCAAATTGGGTTCTTTACTACCTGTATAGACAATTCATTGCCAATCCAATGTGTGTGAGCAGCAGTACTTGCTACTGACGATAAAGTGCCATACCTTCTTCCACTTCATATTCGTATTCAATTAAATTTGAAAACACCTAAAATTAAAAACAAAGCCCTATATGAATGACATCAGCTGGTGCACTCTTGTCTCTCATCCCCAACTTAAATGCTTCTTTATGTAGAGCCCTGGGATGGAAAGGACTAGCCTCTAGTGATGCAAAAAAGCTTCCTTCTTATAGCACATGCACTTATAAATAAATGATCTATACTTTTCTCACGTATTTTTACTACTGCTGGGGCCTTCCTACACCCTTTGAGGGCTATTTTGTACTACTTGCAGCAATTTTGCGTATTCGAAGTATCATCTCACGTATGTTATATTATATATATGTACATATATATATATAATATGAGATCATCATTTGGATTGTTTAGACTGTTTCACTAATTCTTTCTCATTGTACCCACCGTATAAATTTCCAAAGCTTTTTTAGATGCCCTAGTGTTGTCCTGTGGGTTTACCAGTCAGTCAGAGCAGTGATGCCTTTGGTCCTCAGGCAGTGTAACTCGGCATCGGGCTGCCCCGAATTACACTACATGGGACATTGGCTTAGCAGTGGGAAAGGAGGAATGTTTCTGTGCTTCCAGGCAACTGAGATGGGTCATTGCTGAGAAAAATGTCCATCTTGATAAAAAATAAAAGAAATTCCAGTACAAAACCAAAAACTCAAAAATACACCTCCTTGGAGACAAATTAACTACCAGATCTCTTTCAATATTGAAAGGACAAAGCTGCAAGGGTGCAAGGGCCTAATAAGAGAGGAAGAAAAACAAGGGAAATTGCTTTACAAAATTCTAATCAAAAGACTAGACTAGTTGTTTTTTTTCAAATTAGCTAATTGCAATGAAATGGCAGTCCTCAAAGGAGTAACAAGTTCATCTTTCTTTCACCATAGGGGTTACAGTTCCTTGGCTTGTGCTACTCTGGAATCATTTTACTGTTTCTGTTTTTATTATCTTAAGTGCTAATTAACAAAAGGAAAAAAAATATCCTGTAGTTTCATTACCTTTTTGGATAATGTCATACAAAAAAAAAAGACAAAAAAAAGAAAAAGAAAAAAAAAAACAAACCTATGTACTTGTGTTTTTTTTGTGCTGTGAGAATTGTTGTTTGTAGATTAAGAATACTATCATTTTGTTTAGAATGACAAACTAGTTTTTAAGTATTGTCTGAGAAAAGCCAAAGTTAATGCAATCTAGTGGAAACTGTAAGACCATTTGAGTATTGTTTCTGTTTTATTGATGCATTTGGATTTTGTTGTTTGATGGAATTTGAGCCAAAAAAAATATCAAAAAAGAACAAAAAAAGGCAAAAAAAAAAAAGCAGGCTTTCCTATTTCTACAACTTGATTGTACTTATGCATTTTGTACCAGTGGAACTTTTTATACTGGAGATTAAAAAACAAATGGAAATTTTTGTGGCTTACTCTCGTGGGCCCCCTCGATCATGACTGATTTTCAAGTTTGATTTCTGGACGGTAGAAAGAGAGTTGGTTTTGTTTAGAGAATTCAAAACTTTGGCTTGATTTCTTTTTTTCCCTTTGCTTATATCTAGTGTTTAGAATTTTGTCTTAACAAAAGCGGTAAGTTTCACTTTTTATTCTGTATCGTGCAGTTACACAATAAGGTAATTAGAATTAGGAGTACTCGGTCACTTTGCGTGGATAAATGTATTAGTTAAAACGTTAGGGGTTTGCTTTTTTGCTGTTTAGATCAGAGTTTTTTCTGATTCTTCTGTCCTCATTGTGAACATAACCGTGTAGTTGAAACAGTCAGACTTATTTTTGTAACGTATGTTATTGTGTGATGCAGTTTTTTGCTTCTGTCTCCAATATTAAACCATTTTCCTAATACTTGTCTCTCTACTTTGTGTGTTGTATTGTTGGTGGTCATTCTGTGTTGGTAATACATCTACACACCTCACTGTTTCACGTGCCTGTTTTTTTATTTTCTCTATTTGTTGGTTGTGTACAAAAGATACAGTCGATTCCACCTAAGTGAATATCTGATTGGGGGGCAAAAGAGGATTTGTACATTTTAGACATGTTATGCTTCCTTTGATTTTTGTTTTGCTTCTCTCTTCCTCCCCCTAGTCATGCCTTATCACTTGGATAATCCATCTGAGCAGGAAGCATTTTAAATGAGCTTCCTGCAGAGTCATATTGAAGGTAGCTTTTGTTAGCTCTCTAACTGCAAAGCTTCTGCACACAAACACACAGAAGCCACCTGAAAAGTTGTTCTTTTTCCTTGTTCTGACATTTCGGTCAGTGTGTGAAATGTGGATTATGGAGATAAATTCTTCCTAGTCGTTAAAAGAAAATAATAATACTCTGCCGCTACTTCGCAGAAGCACATGAAACATTCAGGAAAAGGAGGATATAGCCTTGGGATTTCTTCCAAACTGCACAGTAATCTGATGGCATATGGTGTTAGTCAAACTCTCCTAATCAATTAGTCAAACTAATCACATCTTAACTAGGGCTGTGAGAGCCTGCGGAAGCCTACCAGGTGATTCAGCTTGTCATGTGCAGTTGTACAGCTAATAATGACAAACTAAAATGAAATCCAAGTGAGCACAGGAAGACTTTCTATTAAAGCCAGTGCAAGTTAAGGGAAAAAAAAAAAAACAAAACCAAAACCAAAAAGATAAATAAATGATGGGGGGGGGAAATCCCCTGGTGTTCAGAAGGGTGATATTTTTGCTGTGGGCTTACAAAGCAGATCGTTCTCAGCATTGGCTAATAGTATTACACAAATCTCAAAAGGGACAAAAGAAATACCATAGCACTTCTTTTCTCATTATTTTTTACAGTTGGCTTATAGCTTTTTTTATTCTTTCATTTCCTATATTTTTTTCCTGCTCACAAGAATCTCTCTGCTCTCCCCCAACTGGTGTCTATCACGATGAAATAAAAGCTGCGAGAGAAAAAAAAATCTATGTTGTTCTGGTTTACAAAAAGTCTCTCTTCTCTCCTCTGATCACAGATACAAACCTTACAATTTGGAGAGGGGGGGAAAAAACAAAACTAACCAAACCAACCAAACCAAACCCAAGGAGGAGAGAGAAGCACTGGCGAGTGCTCTCTGGAATTCAAGCCATACGCCCCTGTCCCTTTCCTTTGTCCCACTTTCTGTGATGCTCAGGAATCGAAGACCACTTTAAAGTGCTCTTATGAGACCCAAACAACACTCCTCCCTCTTGTCTCCTCTCCCCTGGTCTTTCTGGCACTCTGGCTTTGGCTCACACACACAAACACACACAGAGACCCCCGCTCAAGTAAAGTCCATGGCGCACTGAGTGTTTCCGTGTGGTGTCAGCAGCGACTTTGGCTCCTGCATTTGGAAAGGTTTTGACATTTTTGGGTTTCTCATGAGTTGGCCTGGCTGTCACTGATCAATATATTTTTATTACAACTTCTTTTTTCCTGCTTTTGTCCTCTTCTTTTTCCATGAAAGGCAAGTAAGTGACGAGTCCGAAGTCCCAGACAAGCTCAAGTGTCCTGTTGCAGGGTCTGTTGTCAGAGGTCAGGCGTCCAAGTTTAACGTAAAGCCAGAGGAGCTTGTAGTGGACAGCCCAGGCAGGAAAGCCAATGGTCAGACTATATCCTGGGCTTTGACACCTCTAGAGTTTATGATCCCAATTTGGATAATTTTGACACCAGTGGATTCAGTTAAGTAAGTCTTGACTTGCATGAATGGTGAATCAGAATTGGTCTCTTGGGGTTTTAGCTTGCTGTGGATGTTTTCTGTTGTCTTTTTTCTTATTTCTCCAAACTTGGTCTTAGGAAAGAAACTAGAGCTTTGTGAAGGGTCTTTTCTTCCAAAACTACAACTGAAAAAAAGACTTATGCTGCAGTTGGGTTTCTTTTAATACTCAGGGCTGAAAGATACAGGTTTTTCTTTCTGTTTTATTTCTTTTTTTCCCTTTTTTATTTCAACAATGGGGAAAAAAAATGAGTTCCTTAAAGCAATGCAGCTGAACAGTTTGTCCTGCTTAAATGCATGCTTTTAATTTCAATTACGTAAGGCACCTTGCAGTGTTAGCAAAATGTCTCTTTGTTAGCTATATGTGTATCGCCATGGGAAATTACCAAACTGTCACAAGACTTGCTGATTAAAGAATAGCCTGCCAGAGTGTGTGTGCCTTTGCCCAGTGTGACTTTTAGGTATTAGGCTAAGGAAAACAGTTTATCAAAATGTAGTGTGAATCATTCCTGATAAGTGAATAAAGCATTGTGACCAAGCAATCAGATTATTCACTTATCAGGAATCGACTGTACTGATAGTTTGCCTGATTGTTTTTGTTCCTCATCTCTGTTGTAGTTCCACTACTTTGCTGTGTTCTGTTTTTTCTCTCATGCTCTTAGCAAAATCACTGGGAATATCCCTTCGTGTGATCATGAAACATGCTACTGAGTAACAAATAAAAAAAAAATTAAAATATAAAAATGATATCTTAACAAAATCTATGCACTTGCTATCAGGAACACAATACTGGATGTGTCTTATATATATTGAACTATAATAGTATTCGATTTCTTAAATAAAGCTTAAGAAAGGATTCTGTTGTCTGTAAAATTTTATGAGCATTAAAATGGAAAAACGAAAACCTGTTTCTAGGGTTGGGCGCTTTTTGTTGTATGAGATCTTACTGGGTGCATGGTCTTGAACCGTGCCCAGGCAAATGTTTTATAATTCGGTTTATCATAAATAACAGAGACCTTGAAAATTGGGCTCACTGAAGTGTGCGGGGAGAAAAAGTCTTATCATTCAGTGACTTGCAGCAAAAGATGCTAAAATGCAGAAATTTGTATCTTTCTCTGTATTTGCAAAAGCAAATCACATGCTTTTGCACTAAAACTAAGAAACAGCTCAAATACGTGAATCCGAAAATGTAATGGAAAGATACTATATTACTTCCACAAATGATATTGCTTTTGGTATGTGACTTTTTTTCCTCCCGATTCTAGATAGGTTTAGAATGAAAAAAGGAAACCCTGTTTGTTCAAACTCGCAGATTGAACACTGGAGGTCAAAGCATCTTTTTGCAGATGTGTGGCTTCCTGTGCGCTTCCTGTATCCGAGCCTTCTCTTAGGAAAACATTCTCACATCAGAACCCATGAATTAAATGGGAATCAAATAGCTAAAACTGTTGAGTAAACTGGAAAATCCATTCCTTCAATGGCTGTGTATTTGCCACAGAATTGTAGGTGTTGAACAACCAGATTTTTATGGAAATACCTGGGCTTGTATTTAGGAACCTTTCAATGATGTCAGCCTTTGGCAGAAAGATCCAGGAGAGTGGTGGGGATTGCTTTCTTCTTTTCTTTTGAACTGCATTACAGCCTCACTTCTCATATGCCATTATATTATCAGAAAAAAAAAAAAAAAAAAAAGGAAAAGAAAAGAATAATTAAATTGTGGAAAACTATCCGCTGCTTGTATTATTCTCCTCTATTCATACATATTTAGCACATATTACTGGGCTCGACAACCAGCAACCAGGTTTGTTAGACTTATAACCCCAAAATACTGCACCACTGGAGAGGACATGGAGATGATTGACCCTGCTGGGCAGCAGGATGGTTCTGTCCATCTGCACAGATGTGAGGGCCCAGCCCTGGTTTTTAGGCTGCTGATGTAACACAGATATTAAGTAATAGCAACGATTAACGCATATTTGTATTCCCTCTGATTTTCCTCCTTAGCAGACTTTCTTTTTTCCCCATTAAAGGGAGCTGGAAAGTTGCAGTCATTTTCTGAATCATTCGCCCCTGTTGCTAACCTAATTGTTTTACATGAATGCTAATATTTCCCGCTCACACATTTATATCTATCAGCTAAACCAGCACTAAAGTGAACTCTTCTGGGATACATTCCTATATCAATTAGCAAGGATTTATGCTCCAAAGCACTGTTAACGGGAGTGTGCTTTTTAGCATAAACAATTGGCGATAGGTCTGGAGGACTTTATTTCATAAACAAAGCAGCATTTGAATCTTAAGAGACTTAACCTCCGGGAGTGATGCCCCAGCCTCCCCAGGCTGCTCTAGGGACATCTCACTCACAGGACACGCATAAACTGCTGAGTTCCCAGCAGAAGGAGACAGCGCTGGTTTGGGAAGTGGGTTCACTTCTGGTACAAAGTTTTCCTGGCATTTTTCCTTCTGAAAACCTGCCTGAGGACACACGAGGCAGAACTTTCAGCCTTACCTTGCATCGCTCTGACTGATGGCTTGGGAAGTTTCAGTCTTGGCTCATCCACATTGCATCATGCCACAGGGTGGGGGTCACAGAGGTGTTGGAGGGAGGAGTTTGCGGAAGAGGCAGAAGGAAGACCAGAGATGAGGTCCTGTAAGAAAGAAAACGGTGGGCTTATCAGCTCCCTGAACTCTAAGTTTCACAGCTCCATACCTTTGAGTAGAGAGTTGGAGAGGACCAGAAGATCACCAAGTGTTACTCTTCACATGCAGGACAACATAGCTCCCCTATCCATGTCCATGTCCAAGTCCATACTTGATCAAGTCAACGAATGTGCAACCGAAAGGTTTCTGTCGTAACCCAAAGCCACTGGGAGTTGGGGTGAAAGTCCAGTACTTCCCAGAGGTGCACAATCTGCTGAAACCCTGCCTGAGCTTCTGCAGACGTTTTCTCTGTTGGTTCTGGCTCTGCGCAGTTGTGCTGCATTAGAGATCCCCTTTGTACCTACCTTTTCACTCCCCAGAGGCACTCGTTAAAAGGTCTTGAGTTGCTTTTCATCCTTTGCTTTCCTAAAATAAATATAGCATGTTCTGGAAACATCTACATACAATAATGGAGGGTTTAGCCCCATTTCTGTGATTTATTTCTGCAACTTCTTTTTTTTCCTCTTTTTCTCTTCTTTTTTTCCTGATACCCTTTCTAAATTTGGGGCACCAGATCTGGATGTGTCACTTCAACATCAAGCCTAGTGATGCAACATAGAATCATAGACATAGAATAGCTAGGGTTGGAAAGGACCTCAAGATCATCCAGTTCCAACCCCCCTGCCATGGGCAGGGACACCTCACACTAAACCATCCCACCCAAGGCTTCATCCAACCTGGCCTTGAACACTGCCAGGGATGGATCATTAATGCAGACATTAAAAATTTCATCCCTATTCTACACTGAATTACACAGTCAGGGATTGCATCAGTCTTTGCAAAGGATAACATGCAAAAGCCACGAAGCACCAGATTGGCAGAATTGCATTGAGTTCCTTCTTTAGTATGCCTAAATCCCTTTCAGATGGGTTGTGCTCCAGGTTCCTGCGTGTACAGTCTGATTCCCTGCTCTTAGACTTAAAAGCTTGCTTACCACCATGCTAAGAGCACATTTGTGTAACTCCTAGTCCTCTTTGTTATTCTTTAATGTTATCAGCTGCTTTAATATTTACTTCCAAGTCATTAGTGAAAATATTCAATAGCAGTCAGCCCTATTACTGATCCCTGTAGCACCCCTCTGAAAAGATACTCTCCTACAGTGATTCCTCTTTTACAGCTTCTTCGTTGACATATCAGACAATTCTTAATCTATTTTGTGTGCCTTGTATTGACAGGGTGGAATGCTAATTTTTTTAATCAGGATCTGCTGTGCTGTCAAACATACAAAAGTCAGAATGTATTCCATCTTTGCAATTACCTTTATCAGCCAAAACCTACAATCACCTCAAAGAATGAAATCGAGTTTGACAACCTTTCCTCCCTAAAAAAAAACCCATGTTGATTGGCATTAATTGTCCACCTCTTCTTTAAAGTCTTCTTCCCCTTGATGCCCATATCAATATGCCCATTATTTTGCCAAAGTAACGTCAAACTAGCCTCCCACGAGCTGGGTCATCCAGCTTGTCTTTTGTGAATGTGAGCATGAGAAAGGCATGTTCCTGTTGTTTGGGATGCTGCTGGTGTGCTTAAGGTGTCCTAAAGGCCCATGTCAATAGATCAGAGCTCTCTGTCCCATTCTCAACCAGGGCACCTGGGACTATCTGCTTGGAAATATGGTACCTTTAGTGGCAATGGCAGCTAACTAGACTGTTAGAGTTGGACAAGAAACAAATTCATCCTTTTCCTGACATAAGTATATGAAAGAGAGAATTTACGACATTCCCTTTTTTGCATGACTAGCAGCTTCCCAGCTCCATACTTAAAGACGTTTTTGTAGTTGTCCTACAGACATGGTGCAGGATGAATAGGACATTTGCCACCTCCAATGTGGGATGTCCTAGGCCATTTCAAGGGCTCTAAATAGCATAAAGCAAATGAGCCTAGTGCATCAGGATGTCTGGCTAAGGCTCCCTAAACTTAGAAGGATGTGTCTGTGAGCTCAATCCCACTTTAAGTCCTTTATTCACTGTCCTAAACCTGGGCCATGTGGGATACTCCAAGGCAACTCAGATAGCAATGATGCCTGCATTTATAAGAAACAATTGAGCTCTAGGGGTCTAATTTGTAGACAGCTGAAGGTGAATTTCAGTGAATCCTATTGTTAATAAATGAGCCTTGGGTGATGTCCCACAGGCCCACAGTGAGAATTGTGGCATAAAAACACCAACTGCAAGGGGACTGCTTTTTAGGGGATAGATGTATGCAGAATATGCCTATGACAGAAAAGCCAGACCCCTAAGGACTTGTATTACATGATCTATAGAGCACCGCTGGCATTATTTTCATCCTATTCAACTTTGGTTCTGAGGATCCCTAGGAAACGATTATTACCTTTCTTGTAGATACGGCCAAAGTATAACCTTGTGTGTGCCATACCAACCTTGGACTCTGATTCTGGTGTAATCATGCCACACGCTGGATCCTCCTGTTTAAAAGAATAATAAAATAAAAAGCAGGAACCTTCACAGCCTCTCTGGGCAATCTGTTGTGCTATTTGACTGTCCTCATAGAGTCACAGAATCATAGAATCATAGAATGGTTTGGGTTGGAAAGGACCTTAAGACCATCCAGTTCCAACCCCCCTGCCATGGGTAGGGACACCTCACACTAATCCGTGCCACCCAAGGCTCTGTCCAAACTGGCCTTGAACACTATCAGGGATGGAGCATTTGCCAGTTCTTTGGGTAGCCTGTTCCAGTGCCTCACCACCCTCACAGTAAAGAACTTCCTCCTTATACCTAACATGAACTTCCCCTGTTTAAGTTTGAACCCACCACCCCTTGTCCTATCACTACAGTCCCTAATGAACAGTCCCCCTCCAGCACCCTTATAGGCCCTCTTCAGATACTGGAGGTCTCCATGCAGCTTCTCTTTCCCCAGCTGAATAGCCCCAGCTTTCTTATCCTGTCTTCATATGGGAGGTGAAGATGCTTTTCCTGATATCCAGCCTGAACGTCCCTTGTTGCAACTTACACCCCCTGCCTCTGACACCCTTCAATATGCTGCTGCGGAGTCTTGCTGAAACTTCTTGATAAGCTCCTCACAGATATCAGGGGAGGGTGCTGCTGTTAGGTGCCCCCAGCACTGCCTCTGCTCCAGCCTCTGCTGGTAGATGAGTGCTCCAGCCTGCCCAGACCTGCTCGTGGCCCTCCTCTGAACTTCCTCCGGTTTGCCCATTACTTTTCTGTACTGGAGGCACAAAAAGGTGGACGCAGTATCAAGATGCGGCCACTTCCCACCAGGACACCACAGGTCCTTTCCAGCAGAGCTCCTCCCCACCCCATCCATCCCCAGCCTTTATCTCCGCAAACACCTCTTCCTTCCTGGACACCGGTCTCTGCATTTGTCCTTCCTCAGTTCCACAGAGCTCCTGCTGGCCCTTTCCTCCAGCCTGTTGAGGTCACTTTGAATGGCAGCTCTGCCCTTGGTCACCCTCCATCAGTTTGGTATCCTCTGCAAATTTGACAGGATGGTGGGTGCCAAGAGGATGGTGCCAGACTCTTCAGTGGTGCCCAGCAACAGGATAAGGAGTAATGGCCATAAACTAAAACACAAGTTTCAACTCAACATGAAGACAAACGTCTTCACATTGAGGGTGGCAGAGCACTGGAACGGGCTGCCCAAGGGAGCTGTGGAGTCTCCCTCTCTGGAGACATTTGAAACCCGGGTGGATGCATTCCTGTTTAAAGGCCCTTCCTTGGCAGGGGGTTGGACTACATGATCTCCAGAAAACATCCAGAGGTCCCTTCGAGCACTGATGATTCTGTGATATGAAGTGGCGTGAAATACGGATGTTGCACTTGCCCTGGGTGGTACATGTCCTTCTACAGGTTGCTGAACCTAATGCAAGTTGAGGCTGCGGAGATATCCATATAGCACAGTATGGTACTTCACCCATTCTCTCTCCTCTTATTTCCATGCCAAAATGAGAATAAATTAAAACACCCAAGAAAACTCTAGACGGTGCTAATAGAGCAAACAGAGGTTGTTCTCTAGCAGGTACATGGTAATCAGGCACACAGCATTCTCTGAGCATGCCCAGGGAGGCAGGACAGAGATTCATGCTCATCACCATGCTGTGAAGCACATCCTTGTGCGATGTTTTCACTGGTCCAAACACATCTCGTGGCACAAAGGTTTGGGGCCTCCTGCTTTCCTGCCTTCATTACAGCTTTTTCTGCAGTTCACTCTTCTCCCCACACCCTCAGCAAACCCCAGCTTTCCAGCCACCTTGTGGGTAGGGTAGGAAACAACAAAAACACCACCACTCACTTATGGATTAGGAGCATGCTGACTAGAAAGGCACGAAGACCTTGACCAACACATGTACAGAGAGAGGAGTGGGTCATGAAGGGCTCTTTCTCCTCCGCTTCCCACATCCCAGGTTCCTGTCTCAACGCATGGCCGCACGAGCCTGGAAGATAAGGCTGCATAGGCATGGCTGTTTGCAATTAGTTGCCAAGCCAGTGGATCCCATGGTCATCTTAATGGGCATTACACAGCCAAGTACTACCACAGATTCTCACCTAAGATGCCCCACTTCCCTGTCCTATTCCAAGCACCTTCTTCATGACTGGGGATGCTTGCTTACTAGACAGTTCTCATTTGTGCTGCAGTATATTTCCCCCCTCCAAAATACAACCTTAGTGCTGTCCCATCCCAGCCCATGTGCCTCCCTTTTAGTTATAACCTCATGAAAGAGTTATAGCCGCATCTACCTTCTGAACAACAGCACTGGGGCTGTGGAGTGGACTGGGCAATGTAAGCATCTTCCCAGATACTGAAATTGTACCCGTACGGATGCCACCGCCGGACTGTTTATATCTTCAGCACCTCAGGAAAACGGCTTGCCGCTGGGTCAGAATGCGATCCGTTTGCTGTAAATCACCTCCCTGTGCCTGGTGCACGGAGGAGATGCCAGCCGTAAATTTACTCGTGGTGGAACAGAGCTCCTGGATGAGAGGTCAAGTTCCCAGGTGTGAATAAATAAAGAGCACACAACTCACGGAAACAACACCAATCGGCTGGGTTGTAGCTTTGTGTGGAGGGCAAACAGGCTTAACAGGAGGTGTTCCCAGTGCCCCGTTTCCTCCAGCCTCATTTTCTTCAGTTCACTTGGCCTTGCTGTTTCCTAATAGCAGTTGGCCATCTCCCTGCTTGCTGAATAGGTCTCTTCCTTGGAAAAGTACAGAAATGTTTCCTATCTGCAGCCCTCAGGGCTGGGGACTTCAACCCAGGGGAATAGTTCCACCTTGCCTACTTAGACGTAAAAGCTTTTGCGTGGCCAGCCCTTGGGTTTGTTTAACCAAAGTTCTTGGTTGTTTGGGCATCCCTGTACAGCTATGGGGAAAGCTAGAGAGACATCACCAGATGTGGGTTAGAGCTTAGAAACTGCTTGCTCTTTGCCAAAGGAGAGTGAGGAAGGGATCCTGGTGCAGAGACCTGACTTCAGCATCCCAGCTGGGTGCTCAGCTCACTGCAGCTGGGCACAGTGCACTGGGGAATGCCTTCTGCCCTTGTGTCCTAGGAGCATACCTCTTGGCTTGCCTAGAAATTCACGATCTTCACATTTCAAGGTCTAAGGAAATGAAATATGCAGGAAAAAACAAACCAAACCAACACACCCCCCCACCACCACCCTTCAAAATGCATTTTGTGCAGCACAATCCACTGGTGTCCTTGGGAAAGAATGCTTGTGAGAAGCATTACTGTCGGTGCTGGGAGGTCTCTTGAGTCCTTCTGCATATACACAGAACTGTGCCCCCCTGAGCTGCTTTCACCCACCAAAGGCTTGCAGGGCATCTCAATGGCTGCAGGGCTTATGTTCACAGCACGCTCACCGCCGCTCTCATTTTGTGTTCGGTTGCCCAGCCATACCTAGGGAACTGCCTGCACTCCGCTGCTGTTTTGGGCTGACAAGGCATCAAAGGATGCCTGCTTCTGAGCAGAGCACTTCCAGACCCCATGAGAAACTGTGTTTTGCTTTCCTAAATTAATATGCAAAAGTAAGCAGCATGAATCAGCCACAGGGCATGGCAGCGCTCCTGTATCCCTTTTACCAGCAACTTGGATTTATGCTTGGAGCATCGTTCTTTCCCTGTTCCTTGCCTCTCAACTGATCCTCTCTCATCCAGTTCCCATCCCTATTCTTCCTATGTGTAATTCTTGTTCTCTGCTCTGTATTCAACAAGTGTTTGAGAGGAATGAAGGAGGCCATTAATTATTTAGGATTGTACAAGGGAATCTAACTAGGTGCAGTGGGAAGGAATTAAGCAAGTGAGATGTAAAGGCTGAAGATCAGAAAAATATTTCCTTAAAATGAAATGTAATAGAGGGCAAGCCAGCCTCTGGGGCAAATCCCATTGGGATTTGAGATTGCAAAGAGCATAAAATGGTCTTTAAGAGTAATCCTTCTGGGACAAGGTTAGCTAGCCCAAAGGACTATTTGCCTCTCCCTTCTAGACAGAGCGGTGGGATGCAGCTTGTGAGAAAGCACCGACATAAGAACACAAAGAGATTTATTCATGCTGCAAACCTTAAATGCAGTGGGCAACTTCCCTTCAGTGCAAACAAACGCTTTTATAACCTGCGTGAAGATATTTTTTTATATATTCTTATTACTCAAGCGATTAATTTTCAACAGTGAATGTGAGAGGACACCGCATTAACACAGCAGGCACATTTGGGACTGAAAAGGAAGCGCACCAGCCCTTAAAATTAGAGTTATTTGTGAAGATTACATCTAAGATTTCTTATAGTTCTCTGAGCAATATCAGGGTTTCTGCTTTCATTTTCTGTACTGTCTCCTTCCACCATTACAGAATGTCCTACCACGAACACCACGAGCCTGTCTGCCATGCTCTTGAATCCTTTATCTTTCATTAACTCTATTTTTATTTCTCATTGATCACTTCCTTCTCATGCAAAGACTTGGTATATTTAACCTTCATAATCTTCCTGCTTTGCAGTTGTGGGTCTGTAATTATAGGCTGTTTGAGGGCTCACCTAGCAATAAATCAAGTTGCACTAATTGAACAAAGACTTGCTCGAAAAGCTTCTTGCTGAAGTGATCATTTCAGGCTTTTTGGACAATTGTATAGCTCAGAAATAGCACAAAAAATAGTTGCTTGTGTGAAGTCTCAGGATTTTTTGGCAGCTCACAAAGCCCATTCTGACTGCAGGCAAAGCGGTGCATACGGCCAGGCTAGGCTGCATGCTGTGGGCAGCCCAAGGAAACTGTGAGTGGTCAATTGCTGGCTTGGGTGAAGCCTATCATTAGTGAACAATTTTGTCACATACAGCAGTGTGACATTTTAGTACTGCAAACACCCATTCCAGCCTGTCTGAGGGCATTGCAATGTAGATGGTTCACTGAAATGGCTGAAATTTTTCTGCCTTTTAATAGCTTCATCAGCTGCATTCCGTGCTTGAAGTACATCAGTGGGACTCAGCTCTGTCTCTGGAGCAATACCCACTCTAGTGCTGAATTAGCTACCCTGAGCCCTCAAAGCTGCCGGAGCATCGTGTTCCTCTTGACCTAATTAGAAAGGCAGAGTGCAAGATCATCTTATGCAGCAAAATCAACACACCTGATCCTCCTGTGTGCTTTGTGTGTAGCACATACAGCCTGTGGGTGGTGGCTCCTACACACATGGGTCTTACAAGCTCATAGTGACCAACGCATGTGCCAGTGTTGGTGCAACCATGAGACATTTGGCCAAGGAGAGGCACATGTATGGTGCCTAACACCTAACACCTGGTGATAGGGAAGCACAGCCCGTGTGCCTTGAAGGTTTTTGGGTGCCTGCTGTGTGTGTGCGAGATGATGGAAGATATCTGCTAGCACAGAACCTCCAATCTACATTGCCTTGCAGAGCAGGGCTGGCTAATAATTAATGCTTTATAACTTGCTAGTAATAGAATCATAAAATCATAGAATAGCATAGAAGGGACCATAAAGCTCACCCAGTTCCAACCCCTGCCATGGGCAGGGACACCTTCCACTAGAGCAGCTTACTCAAATATGTAACACCAAAACAGTTTATCTTTGGTTTCCGTCAGCTATCACATCGCATGGGACTCCTGGCAGTGTGTGTTCTGCTCTTCTCTGTTCTCTAATTTACTGCTGTTGAGATCAGGACTGCCTGGTATCCCCGGACAGCGGCTGTGTCTTCAAACCCTCAGTGCTCCAAAGAGCAGACAGTGATTTCAGATTCCCACAAACATAAGCTAAGGAAGCAAGAAAAATAATTTTATACCAGTTTTACAGCATAGGATCCTGATGTGAGCTCTTCACAGGTAAACCCCAAGGGGGGCTGGGAATGAAGAAATAACACAAGGTGAAGGTTTCTCATCACTTTTCACTCCTCCCAGAGGATATTAGCTGCACATTGATGCCAAACAATATTGTTAGAAACATAGAATCATAGAATAGTTAGGGTTGGAAAGGACCTCAAGATCATCCAGTTCCAACCCCCCTGCCATGGGCAGGGACACCTCACACTAAACCATCCCACACAAGGCTTCATTCAACGTGGCTTTGAACACTGCCAGGGATGGAGCACTCACAACCTCCCTGGGCAACCCATTCCAGTGCCTCACCGCCCTCACAGTAAAGAATTTCCTCCTTATCTCCAATCTAAACTTCCCCTGTTTCAGTTTTAACCCATTACCCCTTGTCCTGTCACTACAGTCCCTGATGAAGAGTCCCTCCCCAGCATCCTTATAGGCCCCCTTCAGATACTGGAAGGCTGCTATGAGGTCTCCACGCAGCCTTCTCTTCTCCAGGCTGAACAGCCCCAACTTCCTCAGCCTGTCTTCATACGGAAGGTGCTCCAGTCCCTGATCATCCTCGTGGCCTCCTCTGGACTTGTTCCAACATATTGTTTAGGTTCTTTAGTTTGGCACAATACCTCCTGCCTGGCTCCTTATCTGATCTTCTGGATAAATCAGTCCACTTATCTTCCAGATTTGTAGCTGGAATTTCTCAGTGTACCAGTAAGTAAAACAAAGCTTCTGCATGTCCCAGTGGTTTCAGATTCCTCCCCTCTCAAGAACTAATTAGTTCTTGTAGTTGGTAGCCACCAAATCCGTTCTCTGTTTTCCCCTGTAGGTTATGAGAGTCTCAATCATATTTTGGGAGGCATCAGACAGAAGAGGATAGAGCTTTACCAATCTGATCCTCAATATTTCTTCACAGTGAGGGTGCTGAGGCGCTGGCAAGGTTGCACTGAGAAGCTGTGGCTGCCCCATCCCTGGCAGTGTTCAAGGCCAGGTTGGACAGGGCTTGGAGCAAGCTGCTCCAGTGGTTGGCAGAGGGTTGGAACTGGATGAGCTTTAAGGTACCTTCCAATCCAAACCATCCCATGATTCTATGTTTTTATTTGTATTATTTTTATGCTTTTACTGAGTCTTCATTTCCAGGCTAAATGTTGCAGCAAACTGACACCTGTGGAGAACAAGCAAGTCAAAGCTTTTCTTGAACACGGCCATTTTTTTGAGGAATGATTTGAGACTGATAGAATTATAGAATCATAGAGGCATAGAATCAGTTAGGTTGGGAAAGTCCTCTACGGTCATCAGGTGCAGCCATTACCCCAGCACTGCTTACGACACATCACCCAAGTTATCTTTAACAGTTGTTGGGTCTGGGTCTCCCATCACTAACAAGTCTCTCTTTGACCACTGCATTATGCAGCACAGGCTGTTGAATACAGAGGGACTTGTGCCCAACCTTGTCTTGAAGAAACTTCAGCAGCTATCCATATGGCCAAGTGTCCCACAAATGTCTGAATGACATTTTTCTTCCCAGGAATATCAAGAAATGATGGTAGGAAATGTGCATATTCCTGCAAGGATTTCTTACTGGTGGCTGGTAAGCAAATTTGAGTAGAAATTATGCAATTGCTTAGGTTGGAAAAGACCCTTAAGATCACTGAGTCCAACTGTAAACCTAACACTGCCTAGTCCACTACTAAACCATGTGTCCTTAGGTCATACATCTACAGGTCTTTTAGATACCTCAAGGGATGGTGACTCAACCACTTCCCTGGGCAGCCTGTTCCAGTGCTTGACAACTCTTTTGGTGAAGACGTTTTTCCTAATGTCCATTCTAAATCTCCCGATTACATACTTTATGTTAAAGAGAATCATTGCAGGACCTTGGAAAGCAAAGATTTTGTCCATATAACATTTTAATGAGCGAATTTGTGCCGGGGGAAAGAAGAAAGGGAAAGTTAGCTGTAAAAAGCAGCAGCTTTCAATTGCATTAAGAAGAAAAAAAGCAGATTCACAGAAAATATTTAAATGTCTTCTTGCAGTGAAAAACCTGAAGTGAGTCTTTCCCATGTGGGTTTTGGGGTGTTTTTCTCACATTTCTGAATAAGCATATGATTATTTTTTAATGTTTTCTCCCTAGGGTGTTAAAACGTTATTAAGTGACACTGGTTCCCAGGCCTCTATTTTTAAGACCTCACCATGACTGCTTTACAGCAAAGATGTGCCAAGGCTTGCATTTGACTCTGCAGTGCTCAAAAGACTTAAAGTTCTCATTATCAGTATGGCAACTATTAATCGTTCGTTTGTTGTAACAAGATAAATACATGCCCTCAACTAGAAAGCATGTTATAAATCACTGGAGTACTCTCAGAGCCACACTGTGTTGCACTGAGTCACTCAAAGGAAAGCACAAGTACAACAGTGGGTACGTGGAAGTGTTGCAGCAAACCTTATGATTTAGGTCAGCAGCAGAAAAAGGTAATCAAGTTCTCAGTTTTTTGTTTGATTTCTTAAAACAACAAATGCTCATGGTGTAAGGAATTTACTCTAAAAGGTAGAAGTTTAGAAGTGTGATAGTCGTGAATGTCTCTGCCATGCACTCAGAGATGGCACAGTCACTCACCACGTTACCTCCAAGGAGTTGGATATACCATCCAAGAATGAAATTTCAGGTCTTTCAGACAGTATAGGCACATCTACAAGGATCTCCATTCTCCAAAGCAAGGCTGTTTGTTAAGATTTTCTTGGGCAGAGAGCTATACTGACATGACTACGTTGTGTAGTCTTGGAGCTAACATGAAGGTATCTCCACTGTGCTACAACAGCATGGCTACATCCCTGATATAGTTACAAACCTAGATCCTGAGTAAGACATCCTCTGCTCTCCTCCATTCTTTTCCTAGCCCATATAGGCTTTTTCTAGTGACCAGTACCAAACAAGAAATGTTTGAGGACAACATCTGCCAAGACATTTTAGCAGCCACAATAGCACCAAGGAAGACTTAAAAGTCATTCTCTTGGCCACACTACTACATCACTGGACACAGCAAAGACCCCTTCCCCTCACCAAGAGCAGCTGAGGCAGACTGTCTTATATCCAAACTGACTGAGGAGAGCAGCCTGTGGAACAGATGGGCCAGTGTGAACATTGGTCAGCAACTTGACTCGGGTCTCCTATGCCTTATGGCCCTCAAACATTAGTGGGGTGAGGGACCCCTGCTGTTCATATTTCACAAACTGTTCTTTGCAACATAATACTGAAGGTAAGTTCAGTGGCCCAGACCAAAGGGTGAGATGTTTGAGGTTGCAAAGCTTGGTAGGTCCATGCTAGAGAACTGATGTGGTCGTTTTTCCAGAGCCTACAGTGAGTTATCATTCAGCTGTGCCCAAAAGCCTTCTCCAAGTGACTTCACTGACTTTTTACAGAAGCAGCTCCTGCAACCAACTCACAGGCTCTTTAGCATGGGGCAGTGACCATAACTGCAATAGGCCAAGAAGTGTTACTGACAGTGGGAGACTGCCACAAAAACCTTTAGCCCTCATCTTGACAGGGCACAATGAACAGTAAAAGCCACCACCCAACGTCACTGTCTTTGGACCTCTTTTGAGAAAACTGATTTTTTTTTTGTGGATCAGTGTGTTTTTGTCGTAGTTTAAACCCAGCCGCACAGCTCATTCACTCACTCCCCCGCCTTCCTCCCCCTGCTCCCAGAGGGATGGGGAGGAGAATTGAAAGAATCAACTCCCACGGGTTGAGATAAGAGCAGCCCAGTAGCTAAGGTATAACACAAACCACTGCTGCTACCACCAATGATAATAATGATAAGGGAAATAACAAGGGAAGAGAATACACCACCTCACCACCCACCAAGTGATACCCAGCCTGACCTGAGCAGTGAACTCACCCTTCCGGGTAACTGCCCCCAGTTTATATACTGGGCATGACGTGCTGTGGTATGGAATACCTCTTTGGCTAGCTTGGCTCAGATGTCCTGTCTCTGCTTCCTCCTGGCTTCCCCTCCTCCCTGGCAGAGCATGAGGCTCAGAAAGTCTTTGGTCAGACTAAACATTACTGAGCAGCAACTAAAACCATCGGTGTTATCAGCGCTGTTCCCAGGCTGAAAGTCAAAAACACAGCGCTACACCAGCTACAAAGAAGGAGAAAAATGACTGCCGCTGCTGAACCCAGGACAGGTTATAGTCCAAGATGATGAGGAGCCAGAGCACATGATGTATGTGGTGTTACTGAGAGAGTTTCAGTTCATCCTGGAGAAGAGGCAGCTTCAGTGGAAGAGGAGGGGGGTGGGATCTTATAGCTGTCCTCAACAACCTAAAGGGTTGTGCATAAGAATTTACTGGAAGGGCAATTCCAATTAGATATAAGAAAGGAAAAGTTCACCATGAAAGGAGTTAAGCACTGGAACAAAGGTCCTGAAGGGAGGTGGAATCCCCATCCTTGGAGACATTCAAAATTCAACTAGGCATGGCCCTGAGCAACCTGATCTAACACTGAAGTTGGCCACCTGAGCAGCAGGTTGAACTGGGACCTCCCGAGGTCTATTCCAGTCAAAATTGCACTATGGTCCTGTGATCTTTTATTTAGGTGATTTCTACCTAGCTAATCCCCAGCAGCACGTCACTGCAGAACATGCTACTTAATCCACCACTCTTTGATCTTTAGGACTGGAGTCAGTGAGGAGATCACTATATGAACCCAGCTCTGGAGAGATCTTGTCTCCAGGGATTTATGACAGCTAACTACATTCCTTGCTCAGCCTACATGGTATTTTATTTCCTTTTATCCTGTTCCCCCAAATCCCTGTGCCCAGTGTAGCAATTCTCCTCTGTGTTGTACAGAATCAGAAATAAAGAATTCAAAGATGAGTTAGCACCACCAGGAAAGGCTTTAGAATAGTTTGTAGCTTTATGTCTTATATTCCGATTAATCGAGGAAATAATCACACACGGCGTTCATAAATAGATGTATCCTGTGCTCCTAACAGAGGCTAAACTTGCAGGGGAAAAAAAAGAGAAATCAAAGGATGGTTTGCATGTGAGAACAGCAGGCTTAGCGGATGGAGAAGGAAAATCTTCTCATGGTATTTCTATTCAAGTCCGGCCTCATCATAAGGTGATCATGTTATGTATTTAAAAATGGAAAACTCCCATTTTTCTGAAGGGAGCTTTATCA
Source organism: Lathamus discolor (assembly GCF_037157495.1). Classification (NCBI taxonomy): domain Eukaryota; kingdom Metazoa; phylum Chordata; class Aves; order Psittaciformes; family Psittacidae; genus Lathamus; species Lathamus discolor. The sequence continues at coordinate 2,735,738 of NC_088884.1, forward strand.
CAAGGATTATCTACAAAGGCAACACAGAAAGATATCGCAGCAAGGATTAATGTGCCGGACTGGATCGGAGCAGCAGTAAAGGGGCTCCATGATGCTCAGCACAGTTCAGATAGTGAGATAACGGCCTCTTTGTTCCATAAATGTTTTTCCATAATGTTCACTGCTGAACTACCAGAGCACTTTCAAGTCATGCACTAGGCAATATGACTAACATCTGGCATGTTTTTAACTTTCATCCTGTCCCCAGGGGCAGAAGCTTGTGCAGTCATGGGGAGGGGAAGTTAATTACATCATGTACATACATTCGTACACATACATATGCACCCATATGAGCTGCTGAGATCTTTTCCTTGCGCACATGTTGTTTAATTTGCCTTATGTCAGCAAAGGGAATAGCTAGAAGACGTACTTTACACAACCATAGGGGTGGAGATTCGCAACACATTTAAAAGCAGAGAGGCATTTCTTTGAAGTTCTGAAATTCAAAGGTAGCACACCCAAGACCACATCCTACAAGTGAAAGACAAACATTATCTTAAGGAAATCATAAACAAAATCACTCCTCCTCTAAAAGCTCCAGCCCAGAATACCCTTCCATCTTCTCAAAACAAACAACTTTTGGCTGCAAAAAGCACTGTGAGACATGACAAGGCAAGAGCTGTAGCGGTGTTCTCTTCCAAAGCAAACACTCGATGCTTTTACTGCAGTGAAAAATAATAATGGGATACAGAGTGTACATGATGTAAACACCTTTAATGCAATTCTAATTTTATTGTTCGTCAAGATCACAGATTGTTATGGCAACTAAAGAGGAAAGGGGGGGAAACCTGTTCAGAGCATTAATTCGATATCAGATTCATTTGTTCCACGTTTGTGCTCCAACGCGTGCATAATAAACAATGCCAGTTAAAGAAAACGAATAATATTGAAGCTATAATAACAGCATAATGTAGTATCCACTTAACCCCAAGTTTGGTTAAAAAACTAAAACACAAATCCCTCGTGGGTGTATTACAGTTCCAGCTGCAACGCAGGTCACGTTATAATCAATAACACGTGTAAAGCAGGAAGGCCAATTTTCAGAAACACAAAGCACTGATAAACTGACAACCGCAGCAGTGGCCCGATGCCCCAGCTATAACCTCTGGGTAGGCAACTCAGCAGCAGCCAAAGACCCCCTTCCACTTCCTCCGATGTGGTGAAGGCATTGTAGTACCGAACGTCGGGGCCTGTGTCCTGGCCGCATCAGCGGCCGTCGGCGAGGCATGCTCCCGCTCTGCCCGCACACACGTTGTTTGAGTGCGGGGTATACAGGAATGATTCCTGTCAGCAACTTAGGAGTTCTTGTCACCATCGCACTTTATGTGGAATTGGAACCCCTTGTGATCATTGTATCTTGTGTGGGATGTATAGGAATGATCATGATTATGATAAATGTTCCTGTCAATACAATGATGAGAGAGAAGAAGAAACAAAGGAATAATCCCTCTTACTCAACCGTTTTGTTTTTCAAAGGGTGCTTTAACTGTTGATATTCGGTTGATACGCTGGAGGGAAGGGATGCCATCCAGAGGGACCTTGACACGCTTGTGAGGTGGGCTGATGCCAACCTCATGAAGTTCAACCACGACAAGTGCAAGGTCCTACACCTGGGTCGGAGCAATCCCAGGCACAGCTACAGGTTGGGCAGAGAAGAGATTCAGAGCGGCCCTGCAGAGAAGGACTTGGGGGTGCTGGTCGATGAGAAAATGAACATGAGCCGGCTGCAGTGTGCGCTCGCAGCCCAGAAACCAACCGTATCCTGGGCTGCATCAAAAGGAGCGTGACCAGCAGGGCGAAGGAGGTGATCCTGCCCCTCTCCTCTGCTCTTGTGAGACCTCACCTGGAGCATTGTGTGCAGTTCTGGTGTCCTCAACATAAAAAGGACATGGAACTGCTGGAACAAGTCCAGAGGAGGCCACGAGGATGATCAGGGGACTGGAGCACCTCCCGTATGAAGACAGGCTGAGGAAGTTGGGGCTGTTCAGCCTGGAGAAGAGAAGGCTGCGTGGAGACCTCATAGCAGCCTTCCAGTACCTGAAGGGGGCCTATAGGGATGCTGGGGAGGGACTCTTCCTCAGGGACTGTAGTGACAGGACAAGGGGTAACGGGTTCAAACTTAAACAGGGGAAGTTTAGATTGGATATAAGGAAGAAATTCTTTCCTGTGAGGGTGGTGAGGCACTGGAATGGGTTGCCCAGGGAGGTTGTGAGTGCTCCATCACTGGCAGTGTTCAAGGCTAGGCTGGAGAGAGCCTTGGGTGCCATGGTTTAGTGTGAGATGTCCCTGCCCATGGCAGGGGGGTTGGAACTGGATGATCTTGAGGTCCTTTCCAACCCTGAATATTCTACGATTCTATTCTACGATATGAACTGGTTGGAACTGTTTTGTTTTTCAAAGGGTGCTTTGTTTAACTGCTTGAATGCTTTAAGGGGGTTATGTAACTAAGAGATACATACATCCTGTTACAGGATAAGTAACCGGGTAACCCTAACTATTCTATGGTTCTATGAATTCCTCGGTGTTGATGTGCCTCCTCCCAAGGAAGGACAATGCAATCCCTGGGTGCAGCCCTGCCCGGATGGAAAGGAGTCATCTTTTGTGCTTTGTGCACCTGAGCCGCGGTGGTTGAGCTAGGATTTGTTTCCTAAGCTGAGACTGAGTGTGAGAAAACACATTGCAGATAGGCAGCTCCCTACTGTGTTTAAGAGCATTTACCGCGGGTGTCATAGACCCAGCACAAAACTCTGTATTGGCCATTAAAGCAAGGACCTTGAGCACACATATGCTATATTGGGTCGCCATCCACAAGGACTTGGGCGGAGCTCCATCTGTGAAAAGTCTTTAACATTGGCTGCAAAGCTTCTGATAGGTCTCAGGATGTGTGGCGGTCAGAAGAACAGGCTGAACTTCTCAGGGTGGACATGCAAGCCTTCTCCTAACGAGCTTTGGGTACCATGTGCTTTGTTAAAAGCTACTGGTGAGCATTTAAGTACTGTGAGATCATTTTGTTAACTGACACTCAAATCAGGTATATAACAGGGCAGAGGACATCTAAGTACCTTGAGGTTCTGTAGCAGTATCTCGGTTTGATTCAACACGTTGTGGAAGAAAACTACATAGGCCTTGTCTGAGCATGGTCTGTCCAAGAGCATGGAATCATTTCCTACAGCCACACACAACACATAGAGATGGTTGATAAGAACATTTGTTTCAGGAAATACTCTTTAATTTGGGAAGATGAGGACGGAGGGAGCAATAGCAGAGACAATAAGCTCAGACAAGTGATATGCTGGTGGCTCAGATCTTCACTGAGGCTGAAATGTGTAACCACCATGGTTGTTGGGGTTTTGTTCCATTGATAAGTCCCTCTGTTACCCACCATATATAAAGCTGGCATAGGTAGAAAGTGGACCATGTACATTTACATGCACTTACACCTTCTATCAACAGGTCAAAATTTCTCCTTTCATTCTTCCTGAGAATAAAAACTAGCTGCAAACCCCCAAAATTTTCCACTAACCAGAATCCCCATTCTGCCCAGAAGTTCAATAAGTATAAAGTGGAAAAAGATTGAAGCTACTTAAGTGAGGATTCTTAAGGGAATCGTATCCATCTCCAATAAAGGGAGGAAGATAAGCAGCATCACAGAAATGGAAGATACAAGCTATTGCCCTCCAAGGAATGTGATGTCTGCAGCCTGCCCAAACATCATTCTGGAGGCTTTGGGGCATGAAGTGTGGTTTCAATGTGAAAAGGGCCCATTATTGATAGTGCCATGGGTTTCTGGGATTACTGTGTCTCAGAGGTTTATTGTATGTTCATTTGCTCTGTTTACTAGCAAAATGTTTCTCCTCCAGATTCTCATCTTCCAGGGCTGTAAATGCAGCTTAGGATCTCAAAGTCAAGATGAGCTCTTCCAGGCTCATCCATCAAGAGTAATAAAGTGTCTCCTGGAGGTTACACATGGGTAAGCAAGAGCACAGTTTGATGGCGGTGGGATTACACTGTGCGTCCTACAATTAGGAATTAATGATCAATTCCTTCACATGATGCAGAAGGTATAAAAGGCTCCAGTTCCTGAGTTCTGCCAGTACACCCAATGGCAGTAAAAACTGCATGCTCTTCCCCAGCCAGGAAACATAACTCTCAACAGACAAAAAGCATCAAAACCAAAACCACATCTGAGAACATGCCTTTTCTGTGTCCAAGCAGAAGTAGGGTTCACCCATACTTCTTTCTTTGAAGAGGTGAAAGCAGTAAAGCAGGATGTGCCCTGAGGGTCAGAAATATGAATGCCCTATTAATGCAGAGTAAATTAAAACTTGATGAGTTCATACAATTGGCTAATAAAGGTAGAAATGAGAAATCAGTTTGTTCTTTTTCCAGACAATAGCCTCATTCAAACGTGCATTTGGAAGCATCATCCTGTGCCTGGGAGCCAGGTAAAACCGTGTTTTACAGGCACCTAGCAGTTGTTCTAAATATAGGTGCATTTCTCTTTCAGTGACAAAAATAAAAGCAGCGGGTCTCTTTATAAAGGATTAACAGACCCAGCAGTACTTGCATCTACAAATCATTAGAAGAAAAAAGTACCTAAAAGGGCCCGCAAGAAAGCTGGAGAGGGGCTTTCTGCAAGGGCATGTGGAGATAGGACAAGGGTGAATGGATTTAAAGTGAAACAGGGGAGATTTAGATTAGAAGAAAGAAATTCTTTGGAAGAAGTTAGTTATTTACTGTGAGGGTGATGAAGTACTGGCACAGACTGCCCAGGGAGGCTGATGTAATCCTCTGGCAGTGTTCTGTGCCATCCCTGGCAGTGCTCAAGGCCAGGTTAGACAGGGCTTGGAGCAAGCTGCTCTAGTGGAAGGTGTCCCTGCTTGTGGCAGAGGGTTGGAACTGGACAAGCTTTAAGGTCTCTTCCACCCAAACCACTCTGTGATCTGATTCTAAGATAAATGAATGAGCAGTTCAGCAGAAACAGTGCCATGTAGCTACCAGCTTCTAGTTCAGTGTTATTTAATTACTGTCAGAATCATCGCTTCATATTTTTTTAAGCTTATTTATGGCTATTCATAGATGACAAGGAAAACCAATGTTACAAACTAACCACATACTATGTTCACCATCATTGGCACTTGGTGCATAAGATACAGCAGTAAATTCTTAATTAGCCAGAGCTACAGACAGATCTTATTATCTCCTGTAGTGAACTGCATCGGTCACTCCAAAGCATGGAGGCAAGGACTTTTAATGTTCTTGGTGATGCAAAGCCTTGAAAAGGCATCAATCTTTACTGGACAGGCCACATCCACCAAGCTGACCACGCAAAACCTGTACTCAGGCTTACACTCTGGCACAAACACCAACTTTGAAGCTCTTCTGATCTTCAAGTGTAATCTTTGTCACCTAAAATGTCATGCAGAGTTGTAGGAATTTGTTTGCATGGCTGAACCAGCCATGATGGGAAGTTGAAACCTGACAAAACCTCAAACAGGAAACAGGGTGGAAACAATAGGCTTCAGATAGAGGATACCAAATTAGATAAGACAATGATCCTTCCTGGGATTGCAGGCCAGGAATTGCCTTGATTTTTCATAAATAAACATGCAATCGGTGCTTTGCACATACAGGTACTTGGATAATGGCTTTTTCTTTTTTGCATACAGACCATCATCCAAGGCTAAACAAGAACAGGTTATTTGTGCAGAAATTGAAATATTTGTCCTTCATAGTTCATTTCTCATTTGACATTCTTTATTCCTGATGATTCTGCTTTAAAAGATAGAAGCATCCAGCCATGGAGAAGCAATAATACCCTGTAGCAGTGGAAGCTGATGACACAGCATATATGTTGTACTTTGCACTTGGAGCCTGGCACCCAGCAACACCACAGGAGCTGAATCCAAAGTGGCCTTTTTTCACAAGCCAGTTTAGCGGATTCTTCAGAATAACAAATACATTAGAGCAATGACCAGCCCATAAACAATTAAAATACAGCCTAAAAACATCACCCACCTGCTCACACTGGGATTTTCCAGAGTCATGAATTTGGCCACATGGTCTTGGAAGGAAGCATTGACCCTTCAGATGCTATCCTCAGTCTTCTTCTAGGAATAAGATCACTCATCTCAGGAATTCCTGTGCTGCGTCTACAGCCTCCCGTCTTCTTTGGGACAATCTGTAATATAAAGATCAATGTCCTGGTCAAGCAGATAAATAACAGGCGCGATATGTCTCCCTCCCAGGGACTGCAGCACAAAGGATCTCTTCATGTGAGTTATAAAGAGTATAATCTGTGTAATGCTGTTTCCCATTATCCTATTGCTGATTTTTTTACCCTAGCAGTTGTTTCTGTTCTGGAACTAGAAAGCACATCCTGAAGGAGAAATAATCCCAAGTAAGGATTCTTAGGCAATTCAGGCAAACTCCTCCCTTCCCTTCTTTTCAGTATGGAAGTGAAACTTCTCAAAAGCCTTTTCCAGCCAGAAAACAGTGTCAGCAGGGATTTCCAAACTCCTCTCCCCATGTGTTTCACAGTACTGCTGCCCAGAGCTGAAAATGTGAATTCAGATGTGATTTTGGATTTAAATTTGGTCACTTTTCACCAGAATACAACAGTTTAGGTCTTCTTGATAACATCTTGGATGACAGGGACTTGAGCTAAGAAAGAGCAATCAAGCAAATACGGTGAGTCAATAGAGCCTGAGTCTCTTCTTCTTCATCCATGAGATCCCAGTCACAAGCAGCATAAAATAATTATAACTTGGCAATCCTGAAGTTGATTTTCACAGCGATTTTAAGTTTTTCTTGTATAAGTTTGTAATGTTTAGAGCATTTTGCTCTTTCAAGTGCTTTTCTGCCCATGATATTACAGCGATTAATGGAAGTTCCAGTATACTCCCGTATAATGGAGGAGAGACAGGATTATAGCAGTTTCTTCAAGAAATGAAAATTGTACTCTCTAAGCCACTAGAATAAAGTAACTGATGATGAACGTTGACTTTAATGGCTACTGGGGATCTGTCACTCCACTGCTAATATTCAGCTGCTTGTAGGATGAGAATGTAACTGCCACCCAGGCATCTGCGACCATGGTGAAAAGCAGTTCAGAGGCGTCCGTTTCAGGGTCGCGATGCTATAGAAATAGTAGCAAAATGTTGGCATTCAACAAAAGCCATTTCCCTAACCTGAAGGCTATTCTGTGAAATTAGAATCATAGAATAGTTAGGGTTGGAAAGGACCTCAAGATCATCCAGTTCCAACCCCCCTGCCATGGGCAGGGACACCTCACACTAAACCATCCCACCCAAGGCTTCATCCAACCTGGCCTTGAACACTGCCAGGGATGGAGCACTCACAACCTCCCTGGGCAACCCATTCCAGTGCCTCACCACCCTAACAGGAAAGAATTTCCTCCTTATATCCAATCTAAATTAAACATATGTGTATAGAAAAAGAAGTTTTAAAAGGACTGGAGTCTCACAATTAGGAATGGTTCAAAGCAATATGTTTTCACCAAGCTAAAAGAAATATTTAAGGAGGTTATTTTATTGGGAAATGTCATCACTTGTTTTGAGATTTGATCCATTTCAGAAAACACTTTTGTAGTGTTTTCAGTGCTGTGGAAACGCTGCTTATAACAACACAGAGATGAACCCCAAGACACTCTGCAGATGAATGGGAAAAGATATCCCATGTCCTAAAGAACCTAGAGTCCAAAAAGACAAGCAGAGAGTGGAAAGAGATGGCAAAGGCCAACAGCTAACCCAGGCCTCCCAAATCCCAGTCTGTTTTATTGAATCACACCTTCTGATGGTATCTCCATGCTCTCAGTTGTGAAGGACCCTCTGCAGGTTGAGCTGCACTACCTTGCATAGCAAGACATGAACTTTAATTTCTGATGTTTCATTCTTAAAAAAGAATGATTATAATTGATTCAGGCTTAGAATGAAAGTAAATGAGCAAATTATTCGTATTTAATGTGTTTGGCATTCACTACCTCACCCAAAAGTTAGCTCAGGTGAGTTTTTTGGCAAATACAACTTGTTTTCTTTGAAGACACAGAAGCCATTATGCAAATCCTGGAGCCAGAGGACTTGTTTCTCCCTCAGCCTCACGGATACAGCCAGCTCCACCGAGCACACAGCTCTGTGGGCTGCCCTGATATCGTGCTGCTCATGCCCTGAAAATACAAAGCCCCATGGCCATGGTTAATGTGGCACAGATTAAAGACACTCTTTGCTAGGCAGCTTTCAGCCAGCATGGCAGAGCTCATGCTGTCTGAAAACAGTTGTGCAAAAACACTTTAGCGACCCAGGTAACATCCAGCCATCCCGAAGACTCATTCCCAGGGAAAAGACCTCTTATCTGTGAAAAGCGCGCACGGCAGGATCGGGTTTACATATGCTAAGATCCCTCTTAACGTAACCGAACATCACAGCTTGAGCACTTAGGCCAGGATTTCTAGGACCATTGAACATCCAACTCTGGCACCATGAGGAAGCAACATGTACCTGCTCACCAGCCCTGAGCCTCTGTGTGTTGCACTGGGAGCCCTCTGGAGAAACAGCACATCCCTCTCAAGTGTTAAAAGCATCATCTCCCACCGTGCCTTTAGTTGTTAATTAGATGTGCAAAAACTACATGCTCTGCACTACCAACAAGCAACGGCTGTTTGCCAGGACACATCCTCCTTTGTGCACACAAAACCCTGAGCTGCAGGGTGCTGGGCACCCAGGGTGGCCCCTGTCCCTGGGGAGGGCTCCTCTGCACCATCCAGCTCTCTGCCACATCAACCAGAGATGAAGCTGTCAGCTGTCGAGTGCATGTGTGGGAGACACGCTAGCAGGCATTGATTTTTATCCTCTGAAGAAGCCTCGTGTACAAAATCTCCTGCAAAAGGGAACTAGATAGACACTAAAGAGACTCCTCAACACGAGGCAAAAATAACATTCCTGTCTCCCTCTTCAGCTGAGCCCAAGAGGGTGTGCAGCCATGCTGGGGCACCAGCCTGGCATGGGAAACAGCCCTATGGTGGTGCAACATCCACGGTAAGACTTCCCTTCTTGCTCCCTGAAAGCCCATGACGGGGAGTTCACGTCTATCACAATCACAACTGACTGTTAAAAAAGAGGTTTGCCGTGATTTGTAGACTTCCCGCTGTTACGAAGGTGCCCATGTACTCTGTCCTGGGCCCACAGTCAGTGAGACTGGGAGGGGAGGGGAGAGGGGTCTTTAGTAAAAGACTAGTTATGGTTTCAGATGTTTAAGGCTTTTATATTCAATTAGCTTTCGGGTGCAGAAACTGGTCCTTAGGAGTCTCAGAGGAGAAAGACCAATAGCTTGCATCCCAAGTGGCAGAGGTTAAGACATACTGGTTTCTCCTTGTAGTTGTATCAGAGTCAAAATGAAGACACAGGATGAGCAGTTGAGATGGGTCTTACCTGTACATGCACATGTGGTGAAAACAAACCAGCATGTCCCTGCCCCTGGCCGAGCCAGCCTCCCTGTGCTGTAGGGACCCAGGGTGGCCCTTAGTGCCTTCCCACCTATCCTCAACCATAAAGCATGTAAGGATGGGGCATAGTTAATTAGTAAAGACATTAAATGTGGTTGTCTGGTGAGAGCAGAGTCAGGATTTGGCAATTCAGGGCTAACCCATGGCCAGTGAAACAGAACAGGGGGGGATGTAGTGGGGACTGCAAATAACAAATGTGCCAACATGAAGGTTGGTGGGTGAGAACTGATGGAGAAGTTGAGCTGAAGAGTGAACAAGCAACCAGTCAATCAAAAGACAAGAAACTGCTGGGTGAAATAAAGGCAGGAGCAATCAGGCAGTGGGGCCAGCAGAGCAGTTGGTATAAGACTGCAGTTGACAGGTAGGGCAGGTGGACATGGTTCCACCAGGCAGAATGAGGCAACTCCAGAGCTCCATTCTGTCATTCCCTCTGGTATTTATTCCCCTTCCCCCTTGATCAAATAATTACCTTTTCATCCAGAGATCCTTTTTGCTTTTGCTACTGGCAGCTTCATCAATTATTATCTAACCCATCCCTCCCTAAAGTCATCCTTCCCATCGCTGGTCACTCACAGCCTTCCCAGTTCATCCTGCATCCAGTTCTTGTCCCACCCGCTTCCAAAGCCAATGCAGTGCTCCTGGAACTCACATGCTCCAGTGTTTTTTGCCACCATGCAACCACCACTCATCACATCGCTAACCAGCTGTCAGTGTAAATGTGCTGCTCAATAAGGGACACACTCCTGCATTTCCATGCATTCAGGGAGTCTCAGGCTCCAAGAAAAAGATTATTTTAGCTGAATGTGCATCTATTCAGAGTAACCACACCATTTTCATTGTGTGCAGAAAGAGGAGAATTGAAGCACAGAGGGAAGACCTGATGTTCTCTGCCTGCCAAAGGAGGAAAAAGAAGAAAAGGTTAAAGGCAGCTTTTGCCCATGTAGCTCAGGACAGACTTGGTCTGCAGAAGGTTGCCTGGGGCACCACCAACAGGAGCAAGCTTGGTGGCAGTGTTGTGTGCATGGGACTCGCATGGCTTTCATGGTCTGCCTTGGTCAGTGCAAAGGAGATGTGTACAGCAAAGGGGTTTCATTACACCCCCCCCCCCCCCCATTACAAAAGCAATTAGAGAACAGCTAGCTAAAGGTACCCAATATTGAAAAATTACCTGTAATATTGGAGATGAAAAACAGCACCACCAACATTCTGTACATCCGTAACAAATGAGCTGGCAACTGCTCTAGGTCAAACATCTTCATCGCTGACATGGACAGTGGGATTGAGTGCGCCCTCAGCAAGTTTGCCGATGACACCAAGCTGTGTGGTCCGGTTGATACGCTGGAGGGAAGGGATGCCATCCAGAGGGACCTTGACACGCTTGTGAGGTGGGCTGATGCCAACCTTACGAAGTTCAACCATGCCAAGTGCAAGGTCCTACACCTGGGTCGAAGCAATCCCAGTCACAGCTACAGACTGGGCAGAGAAGAGATTCAGAGCGGCCCTGCAGAGAAGGACTTGGGGGTGCTGGTCGATGAGAAAATGAACATGAGCCGGCTGCAGTGTGCGCTCGCAGCCCAGAAACCAACCGTATCCTGGGCTGCATCAAAAGGAGCGTGACCAGCAGGTCGAAGGAGGTGATCCTGCCCCTCTACTCTGCTCTTGTGAGACCTCACCTGGAGCATTGTGTGCAGTTCTGGTGTCCTCAGCATAAAAAGGACATGGAACTGCTGGAACAAGTCCAGAGGAGGCCATGAGGATGATCAGGGGACTGGAGCACCTCCCGTATGAAGACAGGCTGAGGAAGTTGGGGCTGTTCAGCCTGGAGAAGAGAAGGCTGCGTGGAGACCTCATAGCAGCCTTCCAGTATCTGAAGGGGGCCTATAGGGATGCTGGGGAGGGACTCTTCGTCAGGGACTGTAGTGACAGGACAAGGGGTAACGGGTTAAAACTGAAACAGGGGAAGTTTAGATTGGATCTAAGGAGGAAATTCTTTCCTGTGAGGGTGGTGAGGCACTGGAATGGGTTGCCCAGGGAGGTTGTGAGTGCTCCATCCCTGGCGGTGTTCAAGGCCAGGTTGGATGAAGCCTTGTGTGGGATGGTTTAGTGTGAGGTGTCCCTGCCCATGGCAGGGGGGTTGGAACTGGATGATCTTGAGGTCCTTTCCAACCCTAACTATTCTATGATTCTATGATTAAAGCCAACCTTTGGTGAACTCATGCTGGACCCAGAGAAATTACCCTCCCAGCCCTAAATCCCTGCCCGCACACTCTCACACCTTTCCCACTATAACCCCACAGGCATGACAGGGGACAGTTTGCTCCCTGAAAAGAGCAGCAAGAGGTAAAACAGCACTTTGCAGTTTTGAGCGGAAACCATTGAAAAAAGAAGCCTCCCCTAAACCTCACAGGAATTTTGTTTCCTTTGCTGAGATTTACTAATTTCCCATTGTCATACAAAATTTTAAGGCTCCAAATAGAATCAATATCATCAGGATGATAAAAAAGCTTCCGTGTGATTTCAAACTGTTTGTGGGCAGGGACTGAACAAGTCTGGCTAGCAAAGCTTGTTTGTTCTTGCTGAGGACAGTCCTAGAAAGAACATCATTTAGAATTAGTTTGGTTTGGCCCCTTTACTGAAAACTGAGAACCACTTTCAGTGTTATTCACAGCTGGTTTTTAAGGTTTGGATAACAAGAAAGGAAAGATATGCACAACTTTTCCTTCTGCCACAGCTGGCTCTTAAGGAGAGGAACCAAGGCAGAAGCAGTACAGGGAAAGAAAACTTTAAACAAACTGGGTTTGTTGAAAGTTGCCAAAATGCTTGTTTTGTGGCAGTTTTTAATGGAAGACATCCTGGCTGCTCTCCCAGAATGTGCTCCATGAAAATGCCCTAAACCCACGTTATTAATTATTAGGAACTTCTTTATTTCATAGAATCATAGAATAGTTAGGGTTGGAAAGGACCTTAAGATCATCCAGTTCCAACCCCCCTGCCATGGGCAGGGACACCTCACACTAAACCATCCCACCCCAGGCTTCATCCAACCTGGCCCTGAACACTGCCAGGGATGGAGCGCTCACAACCTCCCTGGGCAACCCATTCCAGTGCCTCACCACCCTAACAGGAAAGAATTTCCTCCTTAGATCCAATCAAAACTCAGAAAGATGAAGAAGGAACGCCCCAGGTTCAGCCTTTTCAAGAGGAATACAACTTTTGCCACAAAACTCCATGTCTGGGACTTCTCCCACAAAAATTTGTGTTTGGGAAATGTAGCTTCTGGTTCTTGGCAGCTCTGTGAGCTGCAAGGTGCTGTCTGGGACAAGATGTTCCCATCGCTCAGCTGTGTGAAGATGCAAAACCACGAGCTCCTTTTGGTACTTTGTTCCAGTGCCCAGTGAAGGACAGAGGGCAAAAAAACCTGATATTGGACAATAATTCACAGGCCCAGGACAGAGAAGGAGCCAGGACACGCGTCAGGACCAGAGAAGAAACAAGAGAGTGTTTCAGATGATGATTTTCCTTGGATAAGGAATATTTGTAATTCTCAGCACCAAAGTGCGTTTTTTATCTGAAGAAGTAAAAATTCAGCCTTTCCCCTTTTGCTGGCAACAAACACAGGAAGGATAGTGCAGGTGCTGCAAACTTTTTATGTGATTTCTTGGGTTTTAACAGGGGCGGGGGGGAAGTGATTTAAAGGGAAGTTTAAAACCTAAACTTGCCACCTAAACAAGCCTTGTCAGCCTGTGGGTGTCAAGCTTACAAAGACATTAACAGCAATGTCACAATCGGAGGCAAATTCAGAGCAAACATCATTTTTCACATGAACTAACCACATTATTATGCAACTTTTAAAAATGACAGATGATAGCTATTGAAAGTAAATTATAATGAGAGTTCAGATGGAAGCATTAGGAAAAAGCATAGGCAAGCATACAACTTCAGCTTGTAAACTGCATGTGTTGAATAGAGACTATAAACTATATATTTTAAGTGAAATTAGAGTGAAATGTTCCCTGGAAGAGCTGAGCCCTATGAGTTCAATTAGCCATTCACATGCTGAGTTCCTAAATAGACGTCAAATTTCATGTCTGTGTGTATGCACATATAGATAATTATAAAAGATTAACATTTAATTTCATTAAACATTTAATTTCATTAAATAATGTAAAGATATCAGTAAGTATATATAAATAAATGTTCTCACATATCTGTATGTTTAATTCTTTATATGTGTGAACATGCACACAACACGCATCTACATACGTTGATGGAGCTCTGCACCTTGTGCACATAGGACTGATCATATTTTGACATAATAGATTTGCAAAGACCTAAGCAAAATGAACCCTGCTCCAAGGATAAATTAGCATATTGTGAGATCCCTGCAGAGGAAATCAAGCATCTCTACATCGCAGCCTACAACACCCTGCAACAAAGAGATCGCTCCAGTTGCCTGCAGCCATGTTTTTAAAGATGAGAAACTAATTAGCAACGTTATCAGCATATCTTTATCAAGAATTCTTTCTTTCCCAGGTTGAGGATTGCTGTGTACAGGGAAAATGTTGACTTTAACAACATAATAAGAGGGCCTCGATGGGTTCTTAGTATAATAATAATAATAGTAATAATAACAGTAATAATAACAACAATCATAGATAAGATAGCTTTCCTTTTTTCCGTAGCGGTTAGTGACAGATCTCAAGTACTTGATATCAGCCTGTCTTCCTTTGGACAGGAATAGAAAGATCTTAATTCAACCCCATCCCAGTTTACTGTAAATATGCAGTGCCTGCCTTGGGGTATAGAGGGTGGCTTCTCCTCTCTTTGCACTGTGAGGAAGACAGAGAACACTCCATGGAATATCCATCAACAGCCCTCACTCTCAGCAAGGGTCATCAGAGACCTCTGAAGTCCAGGGACAGCAAGAGCTGCTTCACAGCCCTTCATGGCCATTTGTAAAAGACGTGTCAATATTCAGGCCATTAACACGCTCAAGAGCAGCTGAGTTTATGTAGCTTGTGGTTGTTGCTTGGTGTTGTCACTGATTTTACCATGATTTTACCAAGAAACTCATAATGATGTCTTTCCCAATAGCTGGCATTCCTGGAGCTACATGAATTTGTTGTATGTATTACTGAAAGCTTTAAAGTTTCAGTCCTGTGTGTACTTCTACCTAAAAAGAAGGCAAAAGCAGGTTTGATTTTCTCTTTAATTTTCTTTTTTAAGCCATTGTTGGGATTTGAAGGGAGGAAAAATTATGCTGAGCACCCAGGGATAGAGATTTCCACATGGATTTTAAGGTTTTACATCAGAAAGCCACCCCCCAAACTCTGCATACCATGAGGAGCAGAAGTCAATGTATTTGCTGCTGAAGGGTCAAACAATCCCTGCTGGGACATGGTCCAGGGCAGTGTAGATGGTTGAACCTGAGGCTCCAACACCTGGACTTGGGAAATGTCACAGAAATGTGGAGAATAGTAAAACCATGGAAATATTGAAGGAATGTCTGTCACTCACTGCTCCTGGCAAGGAAACTGCAGAAAAAATTCAACTGGCAAACATACCCTACCCCAGGAGCAGCACTACCATGGATGACAAACCCGTCACACTGAGCAACAGTGATTGCTGCACCCCTTCAAACAGGGCTGTCACTGCTGTGGGGCAAAGCAATGGGCAGGAGACAAACAACCCAGCCCAAGCAAAAATACTCTTCCTGCAAAATACCCTTCCTCAAATCCCAAAATCAGGAATAGCCCTTCGCTCTCTCAGCAAGGGTAACAACATGGTTTTGCCCTTTGCCTGCCACCCAGTTGCCACCAAAAGAGAGGAACCAAAGTCCCCTGAGGAGTTTTTCCAGCCAGAGAACAGAAGGCAGCCGGTATTTATTGAAGAGTTCCCTGGACTTTCTGGATGCTGTGTCACCTCTGAATTGAGTGAAATGAGTCCAGAGGGAGTGTGCACTGCCAAAAGTAACCACAGCTGCTGTGGTGACTCACCTGCTCACAGCAAAACACCCTTTCTCGCTATGGGAGCCACCAGTGGGAGCCCTCAAACAGCGCTGCCTGCAGTGGGGCCATGGACGGTGCAGGGACTTGAGTGAAATGCACAGATTTCTACACCAGCCCCTGTGGCTTTTGACTTGTACTGCAGCCCAAGGGCTGCCCAAAAGCTGAGTCTGGAAACAGGCCTGGTTGCATGTCAAGGTAAGAGGGGCTGCAGGGAGAGCAGGGCTATAAAAAGCACTGGAAATCTATGTCGCATCTCTGTTGTACCTAAAATGTTTTCGTTGTGGGTTTAATCAAAGCATCCTTCAAGCCCCACACGTTTGGAGTGTTTTATCTGGAAAACAAATGAGGGAGTGGAAAACATCTAATGGGGCAATGCAGAGCTCAGCTCTGAGGCACCAGATTTAAGTAACATTGTGGAATTTTGGTGCCTGGGCTCCCATCAGAGCCCACAAAGCAAGTCAGCTCCACTGAAAGCTGAGCTTGGGGTATGGAGCTGGTAGATATGACATGGGAACGTAAGAAGACCTCTGCTTCTCTGGACTGACATCTGTGTTTGGTGAAACAAATCAAGCCCTGACTGCTGGTTCTCCTATGCTGCTCTCTCAATTGACTTCATCTGCACTGAAGATAACAGGGTCTTAAAGACTTGAGCATTCATGTGGAGACCTAGAGTAGGTGTCACTCCAGTCTGAATCCCACCCTGATTGCTAGAGCTGAAAGGACAACTCATTTATTACCCACCTGCTTTGTTTTGCAGCTTTCCATTTTGCCCATCCCCAAAGACGGGAGAGCAGCCATAGGATGAAGACAGACATCACTGGTCAGCAAACTGAAAGGCATCGCAGACAGGTGGAAACAGTTCATGGAGATTACCAAACCAGCTCAGCAGCTCCTGAAGGCGCCCAGAGACTGCAGCCAAAGCTGTAGATTCGCTGATCCAGGATGTGACTTCTGGTGAGACCAAAGGATGCCTCTGTTGTGAAGAACAGGCCCTGTCAGCTGCACGGGCGGTTCACATGGCAGGCAGGCTTTTTGCTATGCAATATAGAGCCTAAGGAGCTCACACTTCCCTTTTATCCCTCTGGTCACCACAGAGCTCTGGTCTCCCACCAGTCACCAGCTGAAGAGTTCAAATACAGCCATTTGCAGATCCTTCCAGTTGGGCATTTGCCAACAGGGTTACCAAGCACTTGTATAAAACTGGAGATGCTGTCATGCTTCCTGGTGAGCCCAAGTCAGGTTCTCTGTGTAACATGGTCATCTGTAGATGATGCTTAAGAAAACATCCATGAAAGAGCAGAGGTGCAATATTGCTGAGCTCAAAGGGACGAGGACTCTGCTGAAACACCACCCAGCATCTTCAGCACTCCCAGGACCAGTTAACGAGAGGTAAGGGACATCTTTAACAGATAGACGAGTTTTCAGGGGTCTTAAAAATACATCATGTAGGGAAGGCTGGAGAGCCTGGAGAAGCAAGAACTATCAGGAGACAAAGCAACAGCCTTCTCGCACATGGAAAGCATGCTGTGAAAAGGCAAGGGACAATCTGTTTTCCATATCCGGGGCACAAAAGACAAGAATTAATGGAATTAAGTTAAGAAGAGGGAGATTTGGTTTAGGTATGAGGAAAAACTTCCCAGTGGTTGGAATAGCAGAGAACTGGAATTATTTTTTCTGACAAGGTGGTCTCTACGTCATTTAAAAGCGGGTTTTAAAGAGAGTTTTGAAACAAGTCAGGAATACAACAGCTCTCAGGAGTGCTGCTGGGATAGCTGGTATTCCTTCATTCCTTCTGGCTCTATGATTCTGTAAGTCAGTGTAAATACCTTCTACAAATCTTACGTGCTCTTTTGAAAGCTCACTTTGAAACATGGTGCTGAGACCCCAAAAAAATGGAAACTTGTATAAGGAAAACTACATAAGGAATACTGAGAGGTTTATGGCCCTACAACTTTGGGGGTTTAGAATTATATAGTCTATGGTAGGTAACTATAGTGTCATGTTTTTGACATGACTTTATATATTCTAATAGTGACTTACTAGCAAGCTGCATGGTTCTTTTTGAAGCTGTGAGCTACTATTTATTTCTCAAGCTATTGTGTATAAGCATGATGCCTAAGCCTGGAAACAACTTTCTGCATGTCCCAAGTGGGAAAAATCCACTCTGAGATTCAGCAAGAAATTTGCAACTGTTTCTGCACACCCTGTTTCAGCACATAGCTGGTATGAGTTACGGCTGCCTTGGGAATGCGGGATCTTTCACCAACCTGCGCACCTACTCCAATGCAGTTCTTCACGTTGGTAAAACTCGTTTTTACATAGATACAGGCACACACATATGCATAGAGATGTTTAAAGTCTACCCCAGCAAGTGGAAACAAAGAATAGGATTTGAGATGGGTCTAACAGATCGGATTAAAAAAAACCATCCCAACCATAAAACCAGCAACAAGCAGCCCTCGAGTACCTGTGTGCCAAGTTTAATCCCCTCGTTAATTAAAAATGGCCGAGTTATAACCCTTTCAAAAATGAGGCTTACAGTGATAATGCCAAGCGAACAGACCCTTCCCTCTAACAGCCTGCTGGCACCTCCAGAGCGCAGCCACAGAACGGCAAAACATATTGGCACCTCCTGTACACACAATTGAAATACTCGCTCGGTGCTGTCTCTTCTTGTTAATTGCTGTGTGGAAAATGGTCCCGGTACAACCTCTTTATCTGCCTGCTTCAGAAGCGCTGCCTACCGCCACGCACACTCGCGGGGCAGGGTTGGCCAGGATGCCGGGCTCCGGTGCCAAAGCTCGGTGAGGATGACGAGTCCATCCTCCCTTCCCCTAAAGCAGCAGCTGGATCGATGCTTGGCTCCGGGGCCGGCGCCTTGGCTCGCTCTGCTCTTGGCTGGTGTGGGGCTGTGCGGCAGCGCGCACGCCTTGCTGGGCAGGATGCTCACTGGGCTGGCTCAGCAGCCTCCCCTGGGTTTGCAGGAGATGAATGCTCCCAAGGCCTCCACTTTAACTACGAGCTTTTCTCCTTCAATACCATCAGCACGACGCTAAAAACCTCACCCGATTTGAAAGCCAGTTTGCTTTTCCGTGCATTGCATCCTCTCCTGTCCGTTTTAGAGTCACAGAATAGTTGGCAGGGACCTTCAAAGGTCATCTAGCCCAACTCTCCTGCAATGAATAGGGACATCTTCAACTAGACCAGGTTGCTCAGAACTACATCGAGCCTGGCCTTGAATGTCTCCAGGGATGGTGCATCCACTATCTCCCTGGGCAACCTGTGCCAGTGTTTTACAATCTCACTGTAAGAACTTTTCTTCATGTCCAGCCTGAATCTCCCTCTTTTAGTTTAAAACCATCACTCCTCATCCTATTGCAACAAGCCCCGCTATAAAGTCTCTTCCCATCTTTCTTATAGGCCCCTTTAAATAGACAAAAGGCCACACTAAGGTCTTCCTGAAGCCTTCTCTTCTCCAGGCTGAACAACCCCAGCTGTCTCAGCCTTTCCTCAAAAGAGAGGTGCTCCAGCCCTCTGACCATTTTTCTCTGTTTTCCACTTCAAACCAAGAGCTTTATGCAGCAGGATTGTTCTTAATTATGACTTTCTTTAATACTGTGTAGGATGCAACAACACGCTGCAACAATATCTATGCAACAACAGATACCAGCTCTTAAACCCACCAGGCTAAGGGTAAATGAAGGCTGTAAAATGGCTTCTGCCTTCACAGACGGATTCCCTGTATGAATTCAGGAGCAGGGGCCAGATCTCCACTGGAGCCGTGCCAGTCCACACCAGCTGTCAGCGCAGCCACAGAAGATCAAGTATTTCTGTTCCCCCCCGTCTCACCATCACAACAGTCAGCTCAGGCCCCACCACAGAACATTTATTAGTGGTGACAACAGGAAAGAATAGAAACATCAACTCAGAGCCTGACTTCCGCAAAGGCAGTAGGTAAAAAATGTGTCCTCATAAAGTGATTAAACAAATTGGGAATGATACAGGAAAACAACATCCTTGGGGCTTAGTGGCAGCTTTGGGTTTTGTTTTTTAATGAAGGATTGGCAAAGGACTTACACGGCATCAAACTTGAGATCCCTCTCAAATTCATATACAGAAGTGGGAAACAGAGCAATCGGTGAAAGCACTGATGTATCGGTGAATCTGTGGGTCTGACCATGCAGAAGTTATAAACAGGGAAGCACTAAGGGTTGCTCTGCACTGAGAGACAGTCTAAGTCTTTGCATTTACATACCAGCTGTCATCAAGGCTTAACCGAAGTGCCTGCAATTTCTTTTTATTGTATTTTGTATTGTGTTTGTGTGTTGGAAATCAAGGCACAGAGGCTGCGAGTCAGGGTGAAGAAAAGGACAAAGACAAATTAAATGAGGTGCCAGTGGAATTCAGGTGCTTCAATGCACAGAAAGCAGTATTGAAAGCTCCCTGCTCTGCTGCTGTCTAACTTAGAGATACCAAAGAGCCCAAAGTATAATTTTTCATTAGTAGGAAATGCCTTTATTGCTCTCCTCCACACTGCGATAAGCTATTCACAACCCTCACTGGTGGGACCTCAGCCTGAGCCCCACCAAGCATGACCCCCTCCATCCCACAGCCAAGCCTTGCCACATACCAGCACCTCCACATCCCACCAAACTGGGGCAAATCCCAGGGCAAAAGATGAAGGATTCCCTGTGCCCCTGGCTCTGAACCATGGCTGGCTGGAGGAGCTTCCCAGAGACCCCGTGTTTGGGACAAAAAGGGCGTTAAGGTTGATCTGTGTGGTCTTCCCTTGGCCCAGCAATCACACAACTGACTTACAGCATCATCCTGCTCCCACCTGGAGTGTGTCTGAGTCTGACTCTCCTTTGGAGCCCCTAAACCCCAACCAGCAAATAAGGAATAGATGTCCTTGGGTTTCCTGCTGAGAAGACTCATTTCCAGGAGCCCCAACAGCAACTCCAGTCCCAAGCACAGCTCTAAAGGCACTGTGCCTCAGGCGCTCACATCAGTTGACTTCCTACCCAGGCTGCTAATCAAGAATTCCCTTGACTGGGAAGAGAACAAACCCTGCAGAGAACAAACCCAACTCCTGCTGAACTCATTGTATTTACTGTAAAACACAGAAGCAGATGAAATCTCTGATTGAGAAAGAAGGAGAAAGCTTTTAATCCCACTCTATGGCACTTGCCAGATTGACAAGTCTAGAAATACAAATGGAAGAGTGATTGTACAAGGCTCACCTATGTCGCTGTTCAGAGTTATGTTTTCCAAGTATAAGAAACAGAAAAGGCCTGGCCTCTTATATTGGTTCCCATAGCTGTTAGTGCAAATTGATTAGAAATCTAAGTAAGTTCAAGAAGTGCCAAACCACTCAAAAATGTTCTCCTCTTAGCTGTGGCACAATCGCAATGTTATGGATTGATACAAGATAAAGGGAAAAATAAAAGGAAGAAAACAGCAATTTAGGGAGAAGTCATATTTTCATTGTTACAAGCCCCATGGCTCTTCAGGGAGGAAGGGGCAAATGTGTTTGTCACCCGATCCAAATCGTTCTAAAGTGATGGGAGAAATCTCTAAAAATAGCCATTAAATCTTTGAATCCAGTCAGTGAACAAAAGTGATGGTGAGGACCAAACACTGAAGTATCTGGCAACTGATAGCCACTAAATACTAGGAAAAGATACGTCAGGGCTTTGGGTCAGACTTGAGCTCAGCGTGGATGCATTTGTTCGAGGGCCCTTGAGGACACTGTACTTTTTAAGTGAACTTGTACTTCCAATTTGAGACCTGAGTATCCATCACATGAGGCATTTAAGAACACAGCATAGACAGGATTTGTCTTGCCTAATTCAAAACATCCACGCTGGAGACATCTGAGCCTTACTGAGCCTCCCATCCTTTGTAACCGTGAAGAGAAACAGGCACTTTTACAGCACGCTCAGCTGACCTATTTCAGATATCAGCTTTAGGGCAAGATGAATCATGCCTTGAATGTGCCAATTTCCCTGTGGTGCCAAAACAAGACTCGACAACCAGTTTATTTGCTCAGATGAATCCCATGTGGCTGGGGCTGATAGACTTTTGCTATAATCTGGCTGAATGTGAACCGTCTCTCATCCCAAGTCTTACATCATCCTATGGAGAGTCCTGTGAGTTGGACATATTAAGTTGGGTCGCTATTCACTAATTCCATGATATACCACCAGTATTAGAGCTGACTTGCATACAGCCAGCTAAAAACATTAGGTGGAAGAAAAGAGTTCTGCATACACCATTCACATACCTTCAGCACAGTACAGAAACCATCACTGCTTCAGTGTTGATGTATTAAGAGCCATGGGAAGCAAAAGAAATAGCAACTTGCCCAAAGTCATACTGGAAGCACGACAAATGTAGGACCAGAAGTCACTTCTTCCAGCCCTCTTCCTGCTTAGCTCAGTATTCATCAGCTGGAAGTTCGATCAGTTCTTCTAAACACTTCCATTATCTTTGGAAACCTTTCACTCTCCTTGGGAAGTCCCTCTGTATTTCGAGAGCAGAGCATATATGAGACGTCTTCAGGAGCCTCCAGACATCGTGTTCCTCCAGGAACAACTGCAGAAACAGTCTGTGGTCAGCAGTGAGCCAGTGTAGCTGTGCCTTGTCCTTAGAGGTGAGCTTTGAAAGCAGCAGCTGTCCCCAGATACAATCAGTGCTGCTCTAGCAGTAGTGTGCTGACAATTGTCATGGCCTGCAAGCCAATCTGCACGGTTTCCTTCAAGAAGCGAATTATCTTGAAGTTTCAGGTTGTTGTCCCCAGATATTTTCTAAGGTCTGCATCAAACAGTGGCAGATTCAGCCTAATTCCAGCAATATTGGTATGGGTCTGTAGTGGGAAAAAATTTGCGTTTCCAGTTTGTGTTTCGTGGTGGATGTATGTTCATGCCCCAGATAGCGGTATCAAGAAAGCAATTTACATTCTAGTCTTTCCTCCTTTGGCGAGGACCTCTTCTGAAAGGTAAAGATTCTGATTGCAAAGGGACATTGAATATTGAACAGGAGCTTTCTTTCCAAATTCTGTTTCCAGCAGGGCTCAAGAAAGATAACAAGAGTTTTATACGTCTGATTAAAAAGCCAGCACTCCAAACTGTGAGTATGTAGGTGCTTGGCATGTTTTCTGTTATGGTCATAATCAGCTGCTTGCCCATTCCAGCTGCTAAAGCACAGCAGACAAGACCTGAATTCCAAATATTATTCTCATCACCATGGTATCCTGTGCTCAGATCCCCAAAGGTAATTAAAGGAGTTTGAGGCTGTAACTCCAAAGGCCATGTCCATAAATAACTTCAGCTCTCACAGACAGGTGACATTGTGCTTTGTTTTGGGAGTTTTGTACTGCAGGGAGGGAATCCAGAAGCTGCGTCGCTTCCACCAGACAGGGCAACATCAGGGGCACTCCAGAGAGGGAATGTAAATAGATACCCCCCCAGAAGACACATGCACAGGGCAGAAAGTCATGTTAGGCCGAGCTTGTAGAAGGTGCTGCACACAGGGACATGTCTGCAATCTCACCTCTCTTGGTGGATCCTCACCCAGGCTTGGAGGGAAGCAGCTCCATCTCTTCAGAGCCTTTGGACCGAATCCTTCTCTCCTGAAGGTCAATGTTAAAACTTGTGTTGAACACAAACACAACCTGAACACAAACAACAGAAGATGGCTTTTTGGTCACTTCCTCTTTCAATTCCCAAATTCAAGCAAGAGCTTCAACTGAGTGGTGACAAAACAAAGACCCTTTGCTGTTTGGCTCAATATTCTCATGAACATCCCAAATCCCACATCATTTTCTAGACAGGAGCACAAAGAAAACCAAGCCCCTTTTCCAGGAGCTGGCAGAGGAAGATCTGAAGCCTTTAAGATGAGGGATGTGAACCACACTTCCATATTTTCAGAAAGGGAGATCCCACTAATCAGCCTAATCATGTTGCTGCCCATTAGGTTTGCTCTGAGCACTGCTGCTGACCAGTATAACGCAAAGGATTTACCCTTTTCTTTAACCCTCCATCCTGTGATAAACAAAAGATAACCACGACTTCAGACTGCAGCTTTTCATGGTTCTACTCAACATAAAAAAGTATGATTGGTGCAACAGAACAGTAGCAAACCAGTAGATACAGAAGACTCAAGTGATGCAAAGACACATAACCAAAGCAAGAGCCACCAGAATTGGGTGGTGGTTGGAGATACGTATTATGTGTTCTCATACTATATTTTACTTGCATCAGTGTCACATTTCACTTTAACTGCTGGGTCTCTTTTGGACACAACTCTTGCATACAAACATGGCTAACATTCTTTTAGTTCTCTTTAGGGGCAGAGTGGGGCGAGCAATTCAGAGAGATTTTTGAAGTGGCTACAAGAAGAAACAGCAGAAGGTTGTCTTGAGATAGGAATGGGAAGTACTGCGGCCTGACCTCACACTCAGATCCTGCAAGAGCTCATAAAGCAGTGTAGGACCAGTCCCATGGAAAATTAACACCTTCTGCATAAGGACTAAAGGATTGGCTTTGCCTGAGGAGACGCAGTGTTTGCCCTGGATCTTCATCCTGCAAAAATAGCAACAAATGGCTTTTAACATGTAATTTTATGTACTTTTCAACATGGGACAAGAGGTACAGGATCGGTATTACTAAAGTGCATGTTTATTCCAGAGGAGGGCCACGAGGATGATCAGGGGCTGGAGCACCTCCCGTATGAAGACAGGCTGAGGAAGTTGGGGCTGTTCAGCCTGGAGAAGAGAAGGCTGCGTGGGGACCTCAGAGCAGCTTTCCAGTACCTGCAGGGGGCCTATAGGGATGCTGGGGAGGGACTCTTCCTCAGGGACTGTAGTGACAGGACAAGGGGTAACGGGTTAAAACTGAAACAGGGGAAGTTTAGACTGGATATAAGGAGGAAATTCTCTCCTGTTAGGGTGGTGAGGCACTGGAATGGGTTGCCCAGGGAGGTTGTGAGTGCTCCATCCCTGGAAGTGTTCAAGGCCAGGTTGGATGAAGCCTTGTGTGACATGATTTAGTGTGAGGTGTCCCTGCCCATTGGCAGGGGGGTTGGAACTGGATGATCTTGAGGTCCTTTCCAACCCTAACTATTCTATGATTCTATGATTCCCTTTAGATCCTGCAGCTCCAAGTTTTTCCTTTCTCTCTGCTCCAAGGCTGAGTGCTGCTGACCCATTTCATGTGTTTTGTCAGTCCTCAACACAGTCAATTAGTTGCCTTCTTAGGAAGATTTGGTCAATCTGGCTTCTCAGTCAGGCAAATCTGTCTTGAAATTACAACCCTGAATTATACCATTTGCCATAATGTAAAAGCTATGAAGAAAAAGAGAATAACAACCACTGGGAAGAAGAGACACGTGCTTTTCCCTCAAGTTCTCTTCCATCCCTGCCATCTTCTATCAGTCTGACAAAAAGCTGTTTGTAAAAGCCTCTCGAAATGAAGACTCTAATATTCAATCACAAAAAGATTAGCCTTTGACTGCACTTCTCTCCATGCTACACTAATACAGTTAGCATGGGAAATGGTATCCAGTAAGAGGTTAGGGAGAGAATGAAAGACCAGGTGGTGCTGGAGACCTGAATTATAAAGGTTTCTTTTCCATGAAGCATGACTTTTATTTGCGTCTAACTTTAGGAAGTAGCAATGCTGGAGACGAAACACAGCATGAGACGTTCAGCCATATACCCAAGGGCAGGTGTGCTGCGGAGTCCCTGCTTACAGCGCTCCCATCACGCTGAGCTTGGGCCAACCTGTGAAAAGGATACAGGAAAACTGGGATTACTTTGGAGAAGTTAATTGTGATCTAAAGCAGACTGCACATACCGTGCCCAAGGTGCCTCTGAAGGCACAAGGAACTGCAGGAGACTTGGATGGTTTGGGCACTCAGATGTAAGAGTGCAACCCACAAAACATTTATCACCTGAGCCTCCTGAAGGGCCATAAACATGAATTTTTTGCCACTGTAATTACCCAGCTATCTGGAGTTTTGCCACTGCCCTCAGAAATGCTGTCATCTCAGCAGGACTGTGTGGGTTAGCATCTATGTATATACCTGTTGTGATCTGCAAATTAGCTCCTTGCTCTGAGCAAGTTCCCTGAGCAGCTTCAGCTTTTTCTTAGCTACGAAGCCCAGGGGAGGATGTTTTGCGTGGATTTTCTCTCACGACCTAGAAGCTCAGGCACATCCTTTGGAGCAGGAGACAGCACACACACAAAACAGCCTCCCGAAACAGCCACGGCATGGGAGGAAATCCAAAGCTCGAGAGACACGGCAGGATTGCGCAGCCCACCAATAAAAGCTCTGATCCCGCACAAAGGCTTTCCAGTTTCTTTACAGGAACCACGTCTGTATCTTGCATCATTTTCAGTAAGTCATCCACCAGTTCTGCGTGTTTGCAGTAGAAAACACATCCGATTTCCTACAATATAAGCTCCTCTTGTAGGATAAATACATTGTATTTTGGTGACGTGAACTGTCACATACTCTCTCAGTGGTAGGATAAACCAGAGTTCATGGCTTTGGAAAACAGAACTGATGACAAGCATCATTAAATCTACAAGTAACTTTTTTTCCCCCCTGAGATGTCCTTCCTGAAGCTACAGAGAAGGACATTCAATATACACACGTGTCACCATTACTTACGTCAGTAATCTAGCAGACAAGACCGTGGGATTGACATGATGGCCACAGGGCCTGAATTTAGGTCACACACAAAATGAATTAAAAGCTTCTCCTTATCTCAGTGCAACATCTCTCCCTCACTGTCATGGTTTAACCACAGCCAGCAACTAAGTACAGGCAGCCGCTTGCTCACTTCCCCTCGCCTCAGTGGGATGGGGAGGAGAATCAGGAAAAGGTAAAACCCATGGATCAGAATGCAAACAGTCTAATAATTGAAATAATAATAGTAATTAAATTAATAATAGTAATTAAAAGGGAAATAACAAGAAAGAGAGAGAAATAAATCCCAAGAAAGACAAGTGATGCTCAATACAATTACTCACCACTTCCTGACCGGTACCCAGCCTGATCTGAGCATCAATTGGTCCCTTGCAGGTAACTCTCCCCAGTTTCTATACTGGGCATGATGTGCTGTGGTATGGAATACCCTTTGGCTAGTTTGGGTCAGGTGTCCTGTGTCTGCTTCCTCCCGGCTTCTTGCACCCCTCCTCACTGGCAGAGCATGAGACTGAAAAGCTCTTGATCAAAGTAAGTGCTACTGAGAACAACTAAAACATCGGCATGTTATCAGCACTGTTCTCAGACTAAAGCACCAGATACTAGGAAGGAAATTAACTCTTGAAATCAGGGCATTTGCCCCTTGTCTGGCACAAGGATAAGGAAAACCAAACTGCTGCTTGCCAAGCAACTTCTTAGCACCACAGCTCCTAAATCAACACACCAGACCACAGCAAATTGGTCTAGCGACAACAGCCAAGCTTTGAACTGTGTTTGTGCCCATGTAGTTACTACTACTGATCCTGACAGCAATGATCTGTGTGTAAGCTTATCTTACAATAACAAAAAACCCCAAACAAACCAAAACAACAACAAAAACAACAACAACAACAAACACGCATGCAAAACTGAACACTAAATCTGAGCCACTGTCTTGTATCAGACCAAATGCCCGGTGGTAGCTCCGCCTGGCTCATGCTCCCTCACTTCACCTCCTTTTCTACAGAGTGAATTGTGCAGCAGAGAGATGGCTTTGGGCTGAATAATAGACTGCAAGCAGAGACTATCAACCAGAAAGGCTAGTCAGGCTCTCCCCTAGGAAAACAGCTCCCCCATTGCTTTTTTAGAGTGATTAATGGTTTTATAAAGCCCATCGGATACCCTACACTGCCCAAAACTGCATGCAGTCATTAGTCCAAGCAGAAACCTGTAATAAACACCTAGGCACACATCCCACCTGAAACCAAGGCGTATTTGAGCCTTCTCAGGGTTGAAGGAAAGCAGATGAAGGGGTTTTCCTGGTGTCTAAAGAGTTCTTTTGCAGGACAGAGGGGACAAAACCTGGGCCTGGCAGCTAAAGGGGCCCAAATGTTCAGCACTTAATTCTCAAGTGCTGAAGGGACAGACAACAAACCTGGTGAGATGAGATTGGGGTTGGAGTGTTGATGGAAGAGGTCTGGAGCTTCAATCAGGGACATTGTGCTTCATTCTGCCTGGGCACCTAGGAACCGATTCTCCATGCTTGGTATGTAAATAAATGCAGCACCATCAAAGCCAACAAACCCTTGGGTTTCTCTACTGAGTTGGTTTTGCAAAACTCTACGTTTTTGGCCAATTGTTCTAATGCAAACTGACAGCAACGCACTTTGCTGTGCACCTCGGATGCCAGGAAGGGCAGTGGGCCGAGGTCCAGAAGGACGAAGGGGAGTCTGCTGGGGAGGTGAGCCATGGAGCCCTCCAGTTCCCAGCTTTGCCTCTGCAGGCGTGTAAGCCAGGTCAAGGTGGTCAAGGACATGCATGCAGATGACACTCAAATGGAGGGTATCTCCTCTCCCTTTATGCATTTTAGAGTCTATTACACCATGGATTAAGACAGCCAATTTAGGCATGCTTTCTGCTGCATGTTAGCCTGTTCCATAATCGCCGCAAGACAGAATTTGGCTTTGAACCCATCATTTTCCATCCCAGGGACAAAGCCTGTTTTCACCCAGTGTGCCAAGGCGTTCTACGAGATAAAAATGGTCTCTTGCAAGATTGTCAACATCCTGCCTCCAAGGGTCTCTTTCTAATTGTTTTCAGAGGCTGCCAGCCTTGCAGGGCACAGCACTAACTTCAGAAGATGTGGGGTGGCAAAGTCTTTGGAGAATGATTTGCAAATCAGGGGAAGAGAGGAAGCTATTTAATTCCATACAGAAAATCACTCCTTCTTCCTGCCAAGCAGCATTGGGAGCACAGGCCTTGGAGTTCACGGTTCAAGAGTGCAATCATTTGACATGCAGTCATTGCCAGGAGGCGAAAGGAGGGGAGGCCAGCCCAGGCAGAGACTTTGCAGCTGACCTTCCAAGAGAAAATCCCAATTTACAGAGCAGAGACCCGGCAACACCAGCATTCATTGCATTCACCTTCACCTGGGCAACCAGAAAGTAACGACGGTATCAAGGTTGGAAAGTGCTCTCATAATGAATGGCCCTTGGTTTTTGAAAGAAGGTTTAAAACTTTAATTTTGCAGTCTCAATATTTAATTAGGACACTTAAAAATGCAGAGGAGTGAAACAACAACAACAACAAAGCACAAACACACCCCGTCCTGGAATTAGTCTGATGCCTGGCATTGAAGAAGCCACCAAATGACAGACCGTACCGTGCTAATTCATGCTCATGACATTACAGGGACTGGCTTTTAATACACTCACCAATAAATTACTGCTAGTCAAACAAAGCGCTCCAAGGAGAAAGACACACAGAAAGGAGCATTCAAGGTTCTTCATTATTTATCAGTTGGCTGAAACATTCAGAGACCAAAGAGAGTGTTATATATCCTACCCAACGAATCACCTCATGGCAAAGGGTTTTAGGTTCACATAAAGTGAAGTATCCCTAAGGGCTGGAGGGAAAGGATGCGCAAAGAGCTTGACTTAGCCAAGGTAGCATTAAGACAGCTTTAAGAGGCCAAAAGCTGTTGAAGCCAACAAGAATCTGTTGATTTTAGCCAAGCCCCACGTGACACAAAGAGGTTTCAGCAACAAAGGCAGTGAACTTGGATCCCCACAAGCCCCACCAAGGATGCTTCATTAGAGGGAAGCGATCAGGCTAAATGCATTTCCAATTTCAGTGCTACCACCTTTAATTAAAATTAAGGATATTTAAACTACCTAATTTATTCTTCCCTCCTTACCCTGTCCTTTTCTTCAGGATGCTTTATGCAGCCACCTAAGCAGCTTAAAGACTTTGCCTTTCATGAGCTCACATTTTGGCTCTCCCACGCTGTACAAATGTTGCACCCTGAAAATACCACAGTGGAGAGCAGCTGAACAGAACTTTGTCTCAGATGACATTTTAAACCACTCCGGAAGCACTGATTCCAGCTAGGGTTTTACAGTAATCTTTTAAATAAAATAAATGTTTCCACCACAAATTGCTTGTGTTCATCCACTAGTGGATAATAACTTAAAACTGCAATGATTTAACTTTTAAGGGCAGTGTGAGGGGAAGCACTAGGTTGGTAGCAAAAGACATCAAACAGGAAATAAATACTCAACTAATTATAGAATAACAGAATGGTTTGGGTTGGAAGGGACTTTAAAGCCCATCCAGCTCCAACCCCTGCCATGGGCAGGGACCCCTTCCACTGGAGCAGCTTGCTCCAAGCCCCTGTGTCCAACCTGGCCTTGAGCACTGCCAGGGATGGGGCAGCCACAGCTTCTCTGGGCACCCTGTGCCAGCGCCTCAGCACCCTCACAGGGAAACATTTCTTCCAATGTCTAATCCGAATAGAATAGAATAGAATAGAATAGAATAGAATAGAATAGAATAGAATAGAATAGAATAGAATGGTTAGGGTTGGAAAGGACCTCAAGATCATCCAGTTCCAGCCCCCCTGCCATGGGCAGGGACAACTCACACTAAATCATGTCACTCAAGGCTTCATCCAACCTGGCCTTGAACACCGCCAGGGAAGGAGCACTCACAACCTCCCTGGGCAACCCATTCCAGTGCCTCACCACCCTCACAGGAAAGAATTTCCTCCTTAGATCCAATTTAAACTTCCCCTGTTTCAGTTTTAACCCATTACCCCTTGTCCTGTCACTACAGTCCCTGATGAAGAGTCCCTCCCCAGCATCCCTATAGGCCCCCTTCAGGTACTGGAAGGCTGCTATGAGGTCCCCACGCAGCCTTCTCTTCTCCAGGCTGAACAGCCCCAACTTCCTCAGCCTGTCTTCTGAAATGTCCTGAAAGTCCTGGAAACTTCTGTTTTTCCAGTATCTTGAATTTGCTTTGCATTACAAATTCATGGCAGAAGAGCACTGCAGGCTCGGTGCTGGCTGCTTACAAAGCTATTCTTCAAAACATTTCATACAAGGTGAAAAAGAAGCTTAAATCTCGTACGGCGCTGCATGGGACAGCACCTTCCTGTTGATGCAGCCTCTCAGACTGGGTTTGGTCTGCTCTCAACAACAACGTATGCAACAATTTCTGCATGAGCCATGGGAGATAAGGACCCCTGCGGTACCGAACTGTCATCGTGCTGGACTGCATGGGAGTGATAATTCAGCACTCACATTTTGGGAGAGAAAATTACTGCATTTTTTACACTCTTGTAACTTTCTCTTCATCTTAAACTGTCTTTCATATGATAATTTGAAAGATTTTCCCTAGGCCTCCTATCTTTAATGAAAATCAGACAAAGCCTGCATCATCCTGCAAGTTTACTAAATATTTTGCTAGGGATGCACTTTTAAATAAACATCTTATTCAAGGATCCCAGTGCTCAGCGTTAGAGCAGGACATGTTGCTGTAATTCTCCACATTTCTACCCACATATCTCACTACATCTGTGATGCTGCTGCGTCACCTAATGTCAGCATGTGCGATTTATAGGCAGGAAAGGGAGAGAGAAAGAACGTGCTGAAATAACTTGCCTAAAGCAATACAGAAAGAGAGCCGATGCCAGGGCTGGGAATTAGAGCTCAATTGATTTCTGGTATCCAGCCCCTTGCATAATTCACTAGGTCACAGTGGCAAGATTTAAATATGGGACTAATTGAATGTTCATATAGGAGCTGCTGCTCTTTCGGTCCAGCTTCATGCAAAGTTGGAGAGGGAGAAGGTACAGGGAAGAAACTGAGGTCTCTGGAGGAAAATCCAGGGGAAAAGAATAACTGGAAGAGAAAGCTGCTCTGTCCCTCTCCTGTTATCTCAGTGGCAGGTTAATTCGGGATGACAACGGAAACATCAGACACAGTCCATCTATTTCAAGAGGGAAAATAAACCATCTCCTCAAATCCCCAGTGACACAGCCAGGACAGGAAGCACCTCGCCTTCCAGCTGTAAAGGAGATGCTAAGCTCCCCATGAGCCACAGGGCCAGCTCGAGGGGTGCAATCATGCATCCAGGATCCATGGATCATTATGAGCATGAACACATGAGATGATAACAAATATAAATGTGAGGGTGAACATCTCCAAAGGAAAATCCTCCCAAAGGTCTGAAACACAAACCCAAGTGGTCCAGGGGAGTTACAGCTTCCCCCTTTCCCATGCTGTCCATCACATCCAGCACAAGATTCCTCCTGCTATTTGTTGGGCAGTTGGTTTTAGTCCTTCCTGTGTTTGCTTTCATCTAGCTCCTGAAGGGAGTGACACTGGCTGGGAAGATGCTTTCTCCAAGCAGCGTGCCCTATCCCTAGCCTGTGGTACATAACCCCGCTCCACTGGGCCACTTCGGTTTTGCTGCATACATAAGCAGATGCACCACAGATATTCCCATTCCTTCCTGCTGGAAACCCAGGCCAAGCCTTAGACTCCTGGAGATCTCTATCATTTTGCCAGCACAAGAGGGACTTGCATTGCCAACTATCCTCACCATGTTGCTTGTCCCTGGGGATGGATCGTGAAGCGACTGCCCAAGTAACTTTTCCTTACGTTTGCAGTACTAAACCATATTCTTCTTGGAGCTTTCTCCTGCAAAACAGCAAATGCCAGGAGCTTGGGGTCAGATGAAGCCCTAAATGTTCTGTAATTGCCAAAGCAAGTAATTCTTCCTCAACCACATGGCATTATTTAAGCTCCAATTAATTTACACAGGACATCTGGTGTCCCTGGGACAGTTGGGAAATGTTCTTCAGTTGGACGGGGCTTGGAGCAAGCTGCTCCAGTGGAAGGTGTCCCTGCCCGTGGCAGGGGGTTGGAACTGGGTAATTTTGAAGGTCCTTTCCAACCCGAACCAGTCTGGGATTCTATGATGATACATTTCCCACTATAAAAGCTGCAGCAGCACCTGCTTTTCCTCCTATGCCATAGATGCCACATGTTCTCCATCTGCTCCCCTCCTCAGGACCTTGGGGATGCAGGTTGTCTACCAGGTACTTCTAAAGGAGCAATGGTGAAAAGGCAAAGCACATACTGAGGTCAAGTCAATGCTCTCCAAAGGTGGTTGTTATCAATTCCTAATGTTTCCATTTCCCAGTGGGTAAATTCCCAGCCAGCCTTCCTAAAAGAGCATCTGGACAATCTCTTGCAATAAAACCCCACCTTCTTTTGGACTTCCCCATGGAAATATTTGCTTTTCAGTGCTCATTCAGGAGCAGAAGCAAACCACAGCGGCTCCCATCAGCAAGGGCAAAGGCTGCTCAGCTACAGGTCTATGAACCCTACCCCAATCCCTCAATCCCCATTTATAAGGCTTTATTGAGCTTGGTAATATCTAAGGTTAGGGTTAAAAATTAAAACCCTCTGAGCTCCAGCTTCCTCCCCACAAAAACCAACCCAAATCCCATCCTCCAGTAGTCCTGACCAAAAGGAAGAAAACAGCCCATTAAAAGATAAAGAAAATTAAACTGAAAAGTAAATTTTAGTGTTTGCTCTTGTGGCCATAGAATTTTTGTTCTAACACATGCAGCCAAATGTATCCAACAGAATTATTTCAGGAACTGACCAAAACCTGTTGTTTTTAAAACCCACAAACCACCTATACTGTATCACCCAGTGCTAGCAGGAGAGAGAAGTGATGTGAAAGAAAGGGAATGCTTCGTGTCCTTTTTGTATGTCACCACCCAGGGTGTTTTCCCTGTACTCAGCCAGGCTGTACTGATTCCTGCGCTGGCAACAGGGCTGGAAACTCTGGACACAGCAGTGGGGACATCCAGTTCTTCCAGATCCCTCATGCTCAGATGCTTTCTGAAGTTGGGATCTGTTTATGGAAACACGAATCCCTTGGCTGGACTCGGAAATGACTTATTAAGCAGTTACTGACTAAAGGCATTACAAATCTTGCTCATCTTCACAGGGTCAGTTGGGGATGAGCAGATACAACTCGCCTTTGGGCTGTCACCAAAGCAATATCAATAATGATGGGAAATAACTCACACTTTGCACATGGCACATCTACAGAGCCACGTCTGGAATCAGCCTTTCCTCAATGACAAATTCTAAACAACTCACATTCATAATACAAGTCTGTGAACTACTGACTGTAAGAGATAGTAAATCCTTCGGCACTAAGAGGAGGACAGGAAAAGCTCCCCGGTACCAATATTGTTAACTGTGTCTGTGCATGAAAATGGCAAACTGAGACAGCTCTGGTTAGCAAATCTGATGAAACCTTTAACAGAACGGCTTTTAGAGACAGGGAAAGATCCCAAACTGTAACGCAGGGTGGTTTTGTGACGAGGCATAAAGGTCAAACACTCACAACTCACTCGGGGGAAGCACTGAGGGGATTGTTCCCAGAACCAGCCACAGAAGAAAGAACAAGTGCTGACATCCAAGTCCAGCGCTGGAGCTGCGTATGGGTAACCACAGCAGCAGGACGTGGTGAGTGCTTTCAGCCAGGCTCATCTCGAGGAGTGAACGCTGCGGAGGCTCTAGAGACAAAGCTGGACAAAACACTGATGGCTATACTTGACACTGAAACATTGGTTAAGGTTAAAGGGCCTCCCATGTGCATCACCCCCAGCACAGAAACACATCATGCTTTCATGAGTGGCTGCTCCAAACACCATCGTCTACAAGTGGTTTCACAGCTCTGGAGGAGGTTGTAAATATCCACAGGGATTATTATGCAAAATGTTTCAGGTTAACGTTGGCTGAGCCATACCTCCACCTATGGTTTGAAAGTATTTACACTAGAAACAGGTAAAGAAATAGATGTATTTTGTAATATCAGAGAATCCCAGACAGGTTTGTGTTGGAAGGGACCCTAAAGCCCATCCAGCTCCAACCCCTGCCACGGGCAGGGACCCCTTCCACTGGAGCAGCTTGCTCCAATCCACTGTGTCCAACCTGGCCTTGAGCACTGCCAGGGATGGGGCAGCCACAGCTTCTCTGGGCACCCTGTGCCAGCACCTCAGCACCCTCACAATGAACACTATTCCAGCAGCCAGAAATCATCTACCCCGGTTCACAATCCTGGGTAAGTAGGAGATTTCTTTTAATACTGTTTTCCTCTCGAAATCATTATCGAGCTTTAATTCAGCTCCTCAGGGGCAAGAGGTGTCCCTGTCCATGGCAGGGGGCTTGGAACTGGATGATTTTGAGGTCCTTTCCAACCCTAACTGTTCTATGATTCTATGATTCTAAGTGTCCACCCTATGGGTAGGTCCTCTGAGACATTCAGACTCTCCTCAGACCCCAAGGCGTTTGAATACTCAGTGTTATAAGCAGTAAAAGACTGGCATCTATAACACACAACCAAATGTCACGAGACAACAGGGTGAATTATTGTTTTAAAATTGGTCTATAATGCAGAGAAAGGGAAGCTAATCTATCACGAGCAAGCATTGCTGGACATAGCCTGCGGCTATCTAACAGGATTTAGAGTTTCTGGGCAGGGGGAAAACAAGTTTCATGGCATGTGAAATCAAGGGACAGTTTGATCAGATTAATTTCCCAGGAGTAAAGCATTTATCAAGAAATTAGCGTTGGGCTCAGTGCTGGGAATTGGGGCTTGGTGTGATTCACTGCATGGAGCCGGACAATGCGAGCTTATTGGGAATTTGCAAAGGGTGAATTTTGCAAAGCATAAGGGAATTGGTGGCGTTCCTAACTGGGAATGTTGCACTTGGGGATGGAAGATACTTAAACAGTAAATTCCCTTCCACCTGACAGCTAAAAGAAACCAACACAAAAACGCGGCAGAGATGTAAAACGCGATGCTCTGCAACAAAAATCCATTTAGTTAAAGGGAAGAAATACTTCAACTGAAGCAAAATGATAAAAAGCAGAACAGGAAATGGCAAAGTTTCAATCAGGTTGAAAATAGAGACA
The DNA here is from genome assembly GCF_037157495.1 of Lathamus discolor. Lineage (NCBI taxonomy): Eukaryota > Metazoa > Chordata > Aves > Psittaciformes > Psittacidae > Lathamus > Lathamus discolor. Next base: position 2,771,278 of record NC_088884.1, read on the forward strand.
AGCAATAATAGAGATTACAGAATTTAATGAAAACTTCATAAACTTCAAGAATTAAGCATAATAAAGAAGACAGCTTGAAACAAAGAAATCCCAAGTGCCAGGTACAGCTTTATTGTTAGATGTTAATGTCAGAGTTGTAAACACTGATATAAAAAGGCAACTTAATGTAATCGCATTAGTGGGAGATCAGAATCAGTGAGGCTTTTTCCAGCAGATTCCCCCAGGGACTAACTCTCGGCTCAATATTATTTAATATTTTATCAGTGTTCTAGATGTTCATATATAAATCTCTGTAGATCACAAATAGATGGGATGGGAGCAAATGATAAGAACTTTCTCTTACAAAATAAACGGGTTTGGGGGTTGATTTATTGGTTGGTTTGGTTTTGTTTTTTTTTTCTGAAGGATAATAATACAAGAAAATCAATTCAAACATAATCAAACACAAGGAAATCCTTCTGGGAATGAAGAAAGGTGACTTTGGGATTTTATCAACAATGAATTAGAAGCCAAAGCATTATGAATTATCTTCTGTCATAAGGGTCTCAATTCGACTGATCTTTGCTTGGGGAACAAAAGTTTAGTTTCATGAGTATTTCATATTAACCGACTGATCCAGCCAAAGGCTTTGAGTTCGGGATTAAAAATAATGATATAAAAAGACACTGAAGACCTGTGATATGCAGCACAAGCCCAACCAGTCTAACAGCCATTAATTACATCTCCAAACAAAGTAGTCTGCAGCTATAGAACAGCAAATGTCCAAGGTCAAGGGCAAGGAAGGGCTCCTCTACATCAAAAGCAGCCTGGCAGCTTGCACAGGGCAGCTCCCGAGGCACATTAACAGTTTACTCTCTTCTAAAACATGCCAGTTTGAAAAGCACATGCGTATCCTTCCTCAAATTTCAAACCACAGAACTAAGAACAATAAACTCATTAATTCCATAAAAATACCACTCTTCTGCTCTTCTGTTTTAAAGAAGGAATAAACCACTGTATGCTTACCTGCACGTGGATTGTGGCTCTTTGGAAGTTAGTGCATTTGTAAATCCCTTCTCTACTCTCTTAGAATACAATATTTAAGTGGTTCAGCACTTAAGTTTTAAGACAATTAAACTAGAACCAACGACCTGGGCGATGTTGACCTTCCCTTGATGTGTTCCCATTTTTACAGCCAAGTAACAGTCACATTCTGGACAGTTTCTGTTACCCATAAAAGCCACATCAAACATTACTGAGAAAAAGACTCATAGAAGGCAACAATTTCTATGTATGCATGTCTAACGGGGGCACACAGCCAGATCCCACCTGCCTGGTGGCAAGCGAAGACCCTGTGAGGCGACCAAAGTCACAAACACAGATTGTACCTTGTACGACAACTGTCCATGACCATGTGTAATTATCAACCAAGAAACCCTTCCAGCCCCAGAGGCCAGAGACTCGCGCAGCCTTTGTGCTCAGAGATGTTGTTGCTGAGTGCTGTCATTATTGTTATTGTTATTTCTCTGAAAGGAGCCTGAGTGAAGAAGTCTCACTTCCATAGGACATCTGGGTCCTCCACCTTCCATAAGCCTTTGTTGGCATCTTCATCCTTGATTTCAATGCTCCTTTATATCTGAGGCCCCTGAACCAAAAGCTGTAAAGAACTTTCAGAGCTATAACAAGTTTGTTGGAATTAATACAATTCATTTCCCTTCTGCTCCATCTTTGCATTGTGCGACCACTTCAAACACAGAGCCCACTTAGCTTCTGGAAGACTTCAGACGTCAAGGCTACAAGATTTTTGAGCCTCTTGGAGCAGTTACAATAAAAATCCCATTTCAAATACACGCTTTTAAACAACATCTTTGCGGGAAAAAAACGCATAAAAGTGTTCTTCAAGGTGGATTGATGAATGTGTTGCAGAGCAACAGGTTCATCATCTAACTTGAAGAAACTGAAGTATTTGGCATCACGCACAGAAACTAAGAGAAAACCAACACTTAGTCCAGTACTTCTGAGCAGCCATGAAAGCATCATCCCACATGCGTGTGTTCAAAACCACCTCTGAATGAAATGAAAGAAATGCAATTTAAAAGAAAAATGGAAATGAGACACAGGAAGAGCCATTTGTACCTCCACAAAATGCACCACTCACAGGTATGAAGACCTACCCAAAGTTCTTCATCTCAGGCACCAAACATGTGAAGACTGATGGGTTTTTCACTTTGTACGTGAAAAGATATCTCTCAAGTAAATATTCCAGCGCTGCTGAGCCCAGTGGGCTGTGTATTTAGTCTGGAAGGAACTTTTGCCATAGAAGCATGGAAAGGCATCTCAAGCAAGTACAAGCTAAGAAGTAGGAAGGCCTAAGAAACATTCAACCTTGTGCAGCTTGGATGGGGCTTGGAGCAAGCTGCTCTAGTGGAAGTGTCCCTGCCCATGGCAGGGGGATGGAACTGGAGGAGCTCTAAAGTCCCTTCAACCCAACGCGTTCTGTGATTCTGTGACATCAGGCAAGAGCAGCCACCAAAACCTGCACCAGCCTTTGCTGCGCATCTGTGATGGGTGGTTTCTCAGTCAACATGGTTAAGAAGAAAGTGATCAGGGTGGGCAGGACACAGTGCAACAGAGGACAATGGACCCTAGGCATCGTGTAAGCCTGTGACCAAGCTTACACAAGCAGGGGCTAGGGTGGCAGCAGAAGGGGCTGAGAGAGAAGCCTTGGCAGGGAAAGGCAAGGCAGGGTTGCAGAGACTAAAACACCGCTGTGAGCGGCAGGGAGCAGACATCCCATGGTGTCATCCCTCTGTGGATAAAAGGGAGCTGCTCAGAGCTTGCAATAACCCAGAAAGACACAGCTGGGTTGACTTAAGTCCAGGAGGAAAAGACCTGCACAGGAAGAGACTTAATGGGCAAGGGCAGAGAGCACTTAAATATTGAAGAATGCTCTTTGTCGCTTTGAATTCTAATTAAGATAATCAAGTATTCCAGCTGATGCTCTAATAAAGCGTTACGAATTCAAAAAGCCATTCTCATTTCCTTTTGTAAGCTCACTGTAGTGAGAGGTTCAGGGAGACCCACCTCAAAGCACCACCAGCATTCTCCAGGACTAATTCGGTTCCTAGTGGGTAGACAAGAAAAGCAGCTAGCGACTGAAGAAAACCATGCCTCAAGCCAAAACCAAAGCCAGAAAGGTCAGTGCAAACTTACCACAAAACGATCGGGTAAAAGAAAAATATATATGAGGAACAAAAAAAGAACTGAGGAAAGAAATTGTTCAGCAGAACAAAATGCAGTTAGAAAGCTACCGTAGGAATTCAATGTGGCGAAGCACGGGTGACACCTTACATCTTGTTAGGCTGACAAGCATTTATTACTTTTTCCCAGCAAAGAGGGAATTTCTCCCCAAGAGTCCCCATCATTAATACATGGAGCTAAAAATAAAAGGGCTGCAGGTTTTTTTCTTATAAACACTAGAAAAGAAGTGTCAGACACAAGCTGCAGGCTGGAAAGGTTTTATGAAGTGGCTCAGCCATGGGCTAATGGTAAAACTGAGCATCTGTTAAATGCCAGTAATATAAAGATAGGATTTTTTCCCTGCCTTTGTAAGCTCTTTGGACATTGGCTCCTCAAATTCTATGAAGAACCACGGGTGCTAAGCCCCTTGAAAAGGTGGACACAAGCTTTTTGACCTGCTTCAGTCATTGACAGTAATTAGACCCAACTGCCTCACAGGGGTACCATCATGGAGAGTGCCCTTCCAGCGCTGCATAAACATTGAGGGCTCGCTTTATGGCTGGAAACAGCTCCGACCCCACAGCAAATGATTGTACTGCTTGAAGAGAAAACAGTTGCCAGACAGCAGTTCAGGCAGTTCACCTTCCTTATTCCGAATCTAAACCCCTTAAAAACTACTTACAGACCCCCAGTGACCTCCGCAGCTTGTGGTTAGGCTTGTAGACGGAAACAGTCTTTGCTTTACCTCTGGAGACATCCACTGAGGTGGCCAGCTTGCCAAGACAGATTTTACTGAACCCCCTCCAGTAAACGGTGCACACAAGGATGAACCCTTCTGCATTTGGTACTGAGAGGATGTTACAACAAAGATAACTTGAAAAACAAGCAAGTGCAGCTCAAATACCTTGTTAGCAGCTGAGGAGTCTATTCAAAGTCATCACTCTCCATCTCTGAATGGGCAGTAAAGTGATTTTCCTTTATTAATCCAACCTGATGATAATAGAAGTCACAGAAGTTTGGGTTCCCTCCTACAAGCCCCATTAGTCCAACTGGAAAGGAAATTTGAGATCTCAAGCTTAGGGTCATTCTAAATATCAGAACATGATTCACTTCTAAAAGGGGAGGCAGACAAGGGAGTTTGTCCTTAGAGTTAATAATAAAGTAATTATCAGGGTTGCATGAAATGTTATTCTGGAACTTGAAGGCCTCTGCAAGGAGCCACTTAAATCAACAGGGGAAAAACACCACCTGACCAACCCTACTGAGTGTAACATGAGGGTTATAAGAAAAGTGATCTACTTATGTGCCCAAAATCACAAGTTCTGAAAGCATTTCAAAGCCTTTCAGACATAACATTTACAACGATAAATGTGTGCCCAGCAGGACACCACCACCCCCCCCTTCACTGAAATCATGCTTTTTTTATAATGGCATTTAAAGAGCAAAACTGTTTTCTTCCTCGCCTGAAGTTTTGCCACCAGAACTTCTCTCTGCGGGGAGCAGATAGAGCTGCACAACTTCCAGCAGGTCGAGTCTGCAGATGTTTAAGCTAAGGAGAATTTATGATCTTCCACTCCGCATTAGTGTTTGGTGTAATTTGGGCAGCGCAGGGAGGACCAGGAGATGTGAAAACGTCCTTAAGCTTTAGCATAAAACAAAGAAACGAAATACCCAAACCACAAGCACCCAGGAGGAGCCAGGAATGCTCCAGAGGAGACAAGGGGCTTGTTTCTTTCACTGCGAGACCAGGCACGCTCCACCGAAACCGAGCACATCAGTAAAACAAGGGCTGCAGGCAGGACATGTGCTACCAGCCCTGCTGCCCAGAGGCGCAGCAAAGAGAACACCTGAGGTTAAGGTCACATTTGTACACATTACACAGCCAAATCACTGATTCACAGCATCAAAAATGCTGAGGTCCAGCTCTGCACAGCGGATGAACTCCAGCAGCTACAAATTACTTTCTATAGCTGTCAGTGCACTAATTTTATGGCTAAGAGAGACTATGGCTTTACTCACTATACATGAGTAAACATTTATGGAGCACTGTGCTCAGCCACCCGGTAAAGGCTGCCTTGCTCCTTGTGCTGGCCAGCATAAAGATCTCAAAGAACGGATATAACTTTACATTCAAGCAAGGTATTACCAAGGGAAAAACCCAGCAAACAAGCAAGAGAAGGCACTGGGGAGACCTTAGAGCCGCTTCCAGTACCTAAAGGGGCCAGCAAGAAATCTGGGAAGAAACATTTTACAAGGGCCTGTAGGGCCAGGCCAAGGGGAATGGCTTGAACCTGCCCGAGGGGAGACTGAGCTGAGCTCTTAGGCAGAAGCTCTTCCCTGTGAGGGTGCTGAGGCGCTGGCACAGGGTGCCCAGAGAAGCTGTGGCTGCCCCATCCCTGGCAGTGCTCAAGGCCAGGTTGGACACAGGGGCTTGGAGCAAGCTGCTCCAGTGGAAGGGGTCCCTGCCCATGGCAGGGGTTGGAACTGGAGGAGCTTTAGGCTCCCTTCCAACACAAACCATTATATGACTAAGCCACTCATCCCAGTTGTTCCAAGTAAGTAGATAATATATAAGCACCTATATCACTTTTCATTATGTAGGTGCTTCATTCTGTAAAGCATAGCACAGCCACCAGACAGGTCTTTTTAAAGTGTTTGTGGTTGCTCCAAGCCCCTGTGTCCAACCTGGCCTTGAACACTGCCAGGGATGGGGCAGCCACAGCTTCTTGGGGCACCCTGTGCCAGCGCCTCAGCAGCCTCACAGTCTAACAGAGTATGTGATCTAACAGAGCCCTTTGTTCTAAAAGCCAAGAGAGACCTGTTTTTTTCCTAATGGGTGATACTGCAAATTATTCTGAAAGACGACGTTGAACTTGCAAATGAAACATTCAGAGCATATGGTTAGAACCAGAAACCAACTCCAGGGCTCCTGAGTAAGAAGAGCACAGACATCCTAGTACGAGCTTCTGTTCTCTGTCTCATTTCAAGCACAAAAATCTGACAAAAGCAACATATTATTGGAAACAAGAGGGTATTTACGTAGCCAAAGCAAGCATGTTGTAGCTATATCTGACCTACTGCCTGCCTGAGCTGGCTTGTTTCTGGGGCACGATACAGCTTTTTGCAGAGAATGCTTGATTGGCCCTGCGTGTAATACAGCTTTTGTTGCTCGGTACCGAGCAGAAGCAACCTATGACTTCGGATTGCAGCGACTGTACAAGTGGCTCCACACTACAGTGTCCTTCAGCAATCACTAAATTAAACTGCCTTCTCTCAGGAAAACCACCTTCCTGGGGAACTTCTCACCAAGTACAATATTGAGAATATAAATGATTTTGGGTTTTAATTTGCACATTGTCTGGAGGGAGGAAAAGCTGAAGAGGCAAACAGTAACCTCTGATACTGCTTTATCACGCTCCCAACGAACAGCAGAAGCAGCAGCAAAAAGGCATTGCAAAAGCTCTGAAGACTGCAAATTGGCACATTTATCAGAGGAAGTGAGGAGACCGAAGAATCAAGCATAGCTCACCTAGACAAGGCTGACAATAAAATCAGTAAAATAAACGTATTAAAAAGAAAATGAAGACATAAAAGCCAGAACCAGGCAAATTCGTTTTCAGATTATTCAGAACATGTGGGTTTGAATCTTCTGAAAGCACCACTGATTTTCTACTAACATCTGAAATCCCTGAGCACGAAGAAAGGCAGAGAGAATCAAATCACTCAGGAGAGGGACCTACATGTCCCCCATTGCATTAAGAAGCCCTCGCGGCACAAAGCAGCCAGAAAATGGTGTTTTTCCCCAGCTTGCCAGATTTGGCAACCACTTAGAGCTCTCCTGAAGTGACTGCCATTGTATTTCCAATTCCATTAGCTGGCCTAGTCATCTCCTTACTGCAACTGTGCCCTTAAAAGCATTTGGATTGTCTTAATACTGCCCAAAACTAAAACACCCTGCAGCAAACTATGCTTCATGCCATCTGACGAGAAGCCCGAGTGATACTTGGTTAAGTAACTGTTCAACTGTAACTACACCACATATACAGAGCTTTACAAAAATGCAGTATTTAAAGGACTACAAAAAAGATTATATTTCCCTCTCGCTCAAGTATTAAAAGCAGAATGCACTCTGCTGGAGATGCAATGGTGGGCGTTTGATGGCGTATTTTAAACAGTATTCTTCTTTGTGCATGCAGCGTAATGCCACCCAAGGGGGAGATTAAAAAAAAGTCTCTAATTTGCAAGTCCATTTCAAAGTCATATTGAGGATGATGGGAAATTCAGGATAGGATTCTTGAGAGAAATCTCCTTGGAAAATGTGTATATACCTCAGGGAAGCTTTGGATTTGCTTCCCTACACTGGAAGGCTGTTCTGTCTTTTGACATTTCAGTGTTGTTTACTCTTGGCATCCAATTCTGGAATTATTGAGTGGCTTATTACAAAGGTGTATCTTTCACTATCAATAAGGTATTTCTCTTCTGCAACCTCCAAGATTCCCAAAAATCCCTTAATATTCCCCTTGAAACTTTTATTGGTAGGGAGGATAAAGCAGTTATTTTTACAGTAAGGGACTAATCCTGCTGTCAGATATGATGGAGGTAACTGACATTTACATGTGTGAAGGACCTTACTTCTCAGCCCCTGGGAAAAACAGGATTGCCCACATCAGTCCGATTCTTCAACAATGTCACGTTAAGGCTTTAGGTAGTCATCAGCAGGGATTAGAAGGGAATACTCTCCTTAATAGACTTCTGGCTAAATGGATTTCCTGTGTGTTGCCTTCCCTGAAGTGTTACAGACTGGCCACTGATAGATCGGGGGAGAGGAAAAGGGCAAGATCGTTTTCCTGAGGTCAGATTCTCTTCTTTGGATGCCTGAGTGAGTGGATGCTTACTTTAAATTCATCACCAGATCTGTGTCAGAAAAGAATCCTCCCCTGGGGCAGATGATGCAGGAGCAGGGATGGCTTCTCTCTTCATTTGCAGTGCATTACATGGCTTGATTATAGAGATAAGCAACTGATCATGTAATCACATCCCACTCATCATTAGGAATACCAGTGATAACCAGGATCCTTCTTCTATTTTTCCCATGGCCACAACAATTTGTACTGGAGAAGACTGAAGTGCTTCCATCCAACGGTCTTTGGATTTAATCTGGCACGGTATCAGTGTGGAAGGAAAAGCAACCACAGAAGCATGCACTCAAGTGATTTCCTCTTAAATTCTCCCTTAATTTCACTTAATTTTCTTACTTAGTTTTCTGTGTTCTTTGGTCAGTGGAGAGTATGTGGCACTAATTACTCTCCAAAACCTGATCTTGAACTTGTCTCACTAACCACAATGACAGCCCTGACTACCAGCTTGGAGAAAAACCTACAGTTCCTGTAGCTCAAAGCAGGCAGATTTTGGAACACCATGAAACCACAGGAAAACAAGGTCTCAAGTATTTTAGGTTGATACTTACCACTTGGACTGCTTTCAGATCAAAGAAACCAGTGACAGAAAAGCTCTTACGACGCTATCTAATCCATTACACTGAGACGATTCCCTCTACCAGCAGACCACTGCCACAGCTCTGTCTGGCTCTACCCTGCATTGAGGGGTTTTCTGTTACTGGTATGAGTGACAGACTTGAATTTGGCAGTACCTTTAGCTGGGTTTGTCCGGTTAAATGAAGACAAAAGTGTATTTTGCACTACAAACAGAGGAAACCAGGCTTCCTTTAACTCTAGACCATTCTCTAAACATGCGAGAGAAACAGCAGCCAGACTATTATTCTGCACTTTGATCAATGCAACTTTGCAAGTCTCTCATGCCAGTAATTCTCCTCTTTTGAATTGTTATAGGGTGAGATTATTAGAACAAACCCAGAAAATTATGATCACAGTTTATACTCCTCGTTTTTGCAAATGACAGGTTAAGGTTTAGCAGTGCAGTAAACTATAATCAATCATCTGGCTACTTCTGTAATAATGCAAAAGCACCAGATGGATTGTATCCGTACTGCTTAGTCTAAAAACAAACATGTACAAATTACATAGGACATACATCAAATATATATATATATATATATATATACACGATTCATTCATGAAAAGCTATTATTTGGGCTGAGAAAAGCCCAGTTTTGATCTAATCATTTAAGAATAAATACAAAACAGCATAAGCTTAATTATTATTATTTTAACATGTTAAAAATACAGTCACATCAAAATAGGATACACAGTTATAAAACCGTTGCAGATGACATAAGAAAATAGTGTGTATGTATTTTATATATAAAAAAATCTACAGTATGTACTAATGCTGATACATATTTTGGAGCCTTGCGTTGCTTGGACAAATAAATTGTACAGCTTTGTTATGAATTACAGAACATCAGTTAAACACTGAGATTATTACACTTAGCCACAATATTATATACATACATTTCTAAGCTGCTGCAAGCAATCAGAACTAAAGTAAGCCCAAGTCATCTTTATCTTCACAATTTTAGTTTCAGTGTAGTGCTTTGCTACTGTTACTTGGCTGCAGTTTGCCAGTTTAAAATAGAAAATTGCCCAGTTCATTAAAAATTACATCAGACTCATTATATACACAACATGGTTTTTTGAAATATACTAAGTAAATGTTACTTCCATTTGTAAAAATTGTTTTACTTCTGTACCTTAAGACTTACAGAGCCAACCTGCAGCAATAATAGGCACTAAAGCTCATTCTTTAAAGGAAAAAAAAATCTCCACTTCTATGTTTTCAGTTAACAAATCTTATAAAACAAAAGAGAACGGGAGAACCTTCCGAACTATCCAAACCTGGTGTTGATACCAATGCTTGTATTAGAAAAATCTCTGTTCAGCACTGCAGGGACCCCTTCTGGTGAGACCCTTGTCCATCTTGACTCCACTGGTGGTTTCCATGAGGAGGGTGCATGCAGCACTCAGCAGCTCACAGGACTGCATCCTACATGTGCTACTTAACCTGCTTGCTTTTTATTCCACCCCCCAATTCACAGTCAAGGAAAGGAAAACACAAAGCAGAAAAGGCTGCAAATGCTAATTAAAAATACTTACATTACCAGGAGTTTAAGCTTCCTGTTAACAGCCAGGATCATTTTAGTGTAAAACATCGCACAGTTTCTCAGCAGCCTGACAGCACAGCAGCACACACCTGATCACAGACATGAACGTATGGGCTCTTCAGGGTAAAAAAGGGTGACATAGAACAGAATTGACATGACAAAGCTTACGGGAAGGGACGCTGCACACTCACACAGCTCAGGGAACATGAAAAGCCTTGACCAAATCTCAGACTGCTGTGTGTACTTCATAAGAGCGTAGAGGAGCTGGTCACTTTCTGATACCTGTGAAACTTGGCCCTGCAACCAGCTCTTCCAGTCTGACAGCACAGCATGGCAGCAAGTGAAGGGTGCAGCACCATTTCTGTGTTTAGCATTACTCTCATTGTGCACCAATATTTTGCATATAGGACGACATTCTGAAGGCAGATTTGGGTAAGATGAAAATTCTCCACTTTTCTGCACCTAAAAAACCTAAACACTGCCCTGAATTTTAAGCACCATTTCTGAGCCAGATTAGAGAGACATTTTCGGCTTTTCTGCTTTTTGCCTGCCTGCTCCTTCTTGATGAGGAAAATGACAAACAGTAGTCAAAGGAAAGGAAATTAACTCTCACATAAGATTACATTAACAATCCTGAATTGCTGAGGTGAGCAGCTCAAGAGAGGATGCCTTCAACACCAGAGGTGGGGACAGATCAGCATCCAGGAGCCTCAACTCAAAGCGGCAAGAGCCACCAAAGGAGCCTCAAATCCTCCATGTGATCCATGTGGGTGCTAGTGATATAGATAGCAGTAGCCTAGAGAACATAAAGAAGGACTACAGAGCCCTGGGAGAGGTGGTTAGGGGCTCTGGAGCTCAGGTTGTCTTTTGGTCAATTCTCTAGGACACAGGAGAGAACCTTAAAAAAGCTAGGAGGACTGGCCAGGTCGATAACTGGTTAAAAGGGTGGTGTCATAGTCAGGGGGTTGAGTGTCTTGAACACGGGACCCAAGTTTGTAGGCCAGGTCTACTGGGGGCTGGTGGAGCTGGTCTGATGATGAAGAAGGGGAAGAGCAGTTTTGGTAGGAGGCTTGCCAGGCTGGACAAGGATGCTTTAAACTAGATGTGTTGGGGGAGGGGGGCATCATTCCATCCCAACACACCCAGACAGTTGCCAACACCTATAATAAGTGCTTGGAGCAATGTAGAGGTATTCCAGCCTCTCCAGCCAATGAGCCGGCTTCCTTTGGAGCTCGGCTCAGATGCCTCTATACAAAGGCCTGTAGTATGGGAAACAAACAAGAGGAATTAAGAGTTGTGTGCATGACTGTGGGGGTATGATATAACAGGCATCACAGAAACATGGTGGGATGGCTCCTATGACTGGAGTGTTGGAATGGAAGGTTACAGGCCCTTTAGAAAAGACAGGACCGGCAGGCGGGGAGGGGGAGTTGCTATTTATGTTAGGGATAGGCTGGAGAGTATGGAACTCTGTCTGGGGACAGGTGAGCAGTTTACAGAGAGTTTGTGGGTCAGGGTTAAAGGGAGAACAGCAATGGGAGACATTACTGTGGGGATCTGTTACAGGCCACCTGATCAAGGAGAACCTGTGGATGAAGCACTCTACAGACAGATAGGAACAGCCTCACGCTCACAGGCATTTGTTCTCATGGGGACTTCAACCACCCTGACATCTGTTGGAGGGACGGTACAGTCCGTCACAAGCAATCCAGGAGGTTCCTCGATTGTGTGGAAGACAACTTCCTTCTGCAAGTAATAGAGGAGCTGGCAAGGAGAGGTGCCATGCTTGACCTTGTGCTCACCAATAGGGGAGGGCTCATTGGAAATGTGATGCTCCAGGGCAGCCTTGGATGCAGCGATCACGAGATGGTCGAGTTTGAGATCCTCAGGACAGTGAGAAGAGCGGGCAGCAAGCTCACTGCCCTGGACTTCAAGAGAGCAGACTTCGGCCTCTTCAGGAGCCTGCTTAGTAAGGTTCCATGGGATATAGCCCTGGAGGGCAGGGGGGCCCAAGACTCTTGGTTGATATTCAAGGATCACCTGCTACAAGCTCAGGAGTGCTGCATCCCAACTAGAAGGAAGTGCAGCAGGAGGGCCAGGAGACTTCCTTGGATGGATAAGGAGCTGCTGAGGAAAATTCAAAGGAAAAAAGAGGCTTATAAAAAATGGAAGCAAGGACAGGCAGCCGGGAAGAATACAGGGAGGTTGTCCAGGAAGCGAGGGAACAGGAAATAGGAAAGCTTAGGTCCAGTTAGAATTAAACTTGGCTAGGAATGTTAAGGATAACAGGAAGAGATTCTATATGTACGCAGTGAACACAAAACAGACTATGGACAATGCAGACCCCATCCGGAAGCTATCGGAAGAACTGGCTACACAGGATTTGGAGAAGGGTGAGGGTCTGAATGACTTCTTCGCCTCGGTCTTCACTGGCAAAGGCTCTGACTGCACCACCCAAGTCTTGGAAGGCAGAGGCAGGGACTGTGGGTATTGTGACCCTAGGCCCACTGTAGCAAAGGATCTGGTTTGAGACCATCTTAAGAACCTGACCATACACAAGTCCATGGGACCTGATGAAATCCATCCGCGGGTCCTGAAGGAGCTGACGAATGAAGTTGCTAAGCCACTGGCCATCATATTTGAAAAATCATGGCAGTCAGGTGAAGTTCCCGACGACTGGAAAAAGGGAAATATAACCCCCATTTTCAAGAAGGGCAAAATGGATGACCCGGGGAATTACAGACCAGTCAGTCTCACCTCCGTGCATGGCAAAATCTTGGAGGACATTCTCCTGGAAGGCATGCTAAGGCACATGAATAACAACAAGGTGCTTGGTGGCAGCCAGCATGGCTTCACTAAGGGGAAATCCTGCCTGACCAATTTCGTGGCCTTCTATGATGGGGCTACAAAACTGATGGACAGGGGTACAACAGCTGACGTCATCTATCTGGACTTGTGCAAAGCGTTCCACACTGTCCCACACCACATCCTTCTCTCTAAATTGGAGAGACATCAATTTGATGGATGGACCACTTGGTGGATAAAGAACTGGCTGGACGGCCGCACACAAAGAGTTGTGGTCAATGGCTCGAAGTCCGGCTGGAGACCAGTAACGAGTGGTGTCTCTCAGGGATCGGTGTTGGGACCACTCTTGTTCAACATCTTCGTCGCTGACATGGACAGCGGGATTGAGTGCGCCCTTCAGCAAGTTTGCCGATGACACCAAGCTGTGTGGTCCGGTTGATACGCTGGAGGGAAGGGATGCCATCCAGAGGGACCTCGACATGCTTGTGAGGTGGGCTGATGCCAACCTTATGAAGTTCAACCATGACAAGTGCAAGGTCCTACACCTGGGTCGGAGCAATCCCAGGCACAGCTACAGACTGGGCAAAGAAGAGATTCAGAGCGGCCCTGCAGAGAAGGACTTGGGGGTGCTGGTCGATGAGAAAATGAACATGAGCCGGCTGCAGTGTGCGCTCTCAGCCCAGAAAGCCAACCGTATCCTGGGCTGCATCAAAAGGATCCTGACCAGCAGGTCGAAGGAGGTGATCCTGCCCCTCTACTCTGCTCTTGTGAGACCTCACCTGGAGCATTGTGTGCAGTTCTGGTGTCCTCAACATAAAAAGGACATGGAACTGTTGGAACAAGTCCAGAGGAGGCCACGAGGATGATCAGGGGACTGGAGCACCTCCCGTATGAAGACAGGCTGAGGAAGTTGGGGCTGTTCAGCCTGGAGAAGAGAAGGCTGCGTGGAGACCTCAGAGCAGCCCTCCAGTATCTGAGGGGGGCCTATAGGGACGCTGGGGAGGGACTCTTCATTAGGGACTGTAGTGACAGGACAAGGGGTTACGGGTTAAAACTTTAACAGGGGAAGTTTAGATTGGATATAAGGAGGAAATTCTTTCCTGTGAGGGCGGTGAGGCACTGGAATGGGTTGCCCAGGGAGGTTGTGAGTGCTCCATCCCTGGCAGTGTTCAAGGCCAGGTTGGACAAACCCCTGGCTGACATGGTTTAGTGTGAGGTGTCCCTGCCCATGGCAGGATGGTTTAAACTGGATGATCTTAAGGTCCTTTCCAACCCTAACTATTCTATGATTCTAATCCCAAAGTATCTCTCCTGCCCAGAACAGATACTGGGATGCTGAGGCAGCTGTATTAAAAATGACAGAAAGTCCCATTCAAAATGAATGGCTTCTAGAATAAATTACAAAGAAAAATTAATATGAAACAAAAGTACTTCACAAGCTTTGCCCAAAGTTAAATGCATTTACATTTAAACTCCTTAGCTCTTCCCCCACGTGTCCATGTACTGTAAGTACACACTCACACGTGTGTGCACACACATATTATACAGTGCATTAACCATGTCGGTCAACATAAAACTTGTCAATGTGTTACAGTTTTTAGGTAGGATTGTAACACAAGTTATTTAAACATAAAGAACAATGACAGTATTAACCACACTGAGCATACGATCTTATTGCTATGTCTATGTGCATTGGATCACCTTCAATAGCTTCGAAGCAAGTCTAAGAACTCAATGAGCCTTCAGTGAAAGCCTGAAACACCTCTGAAATAGTGTCATTTTTGAGACGCATGTGAACTGTCTGTATTTCATAGAAGAACTGACTGCTAACACAGTAATGTTGATTGCGTTTGGGCTTTGCCTATTTATTGAGTACAGTTAAGATTCTCAGAGAGGCACAGATTCATGCACAGACAATCCATCATTTCTATTTTGAGAGTGTTGGGCTTATGCAGATGGGCTTGAATATTGGTGCTATGATGAGCCATGGTCTTCAAAGGCTGGTGAAGTCCTGTATCTGATTGGACTATTCACAGAAACAGGATGAATGGTATGGTCTTGAAAATCAGTTGGCTGAAAATGCTGATATACCTGGAAATCTTCCAAGTGGCCTTTGTTAACATCTTGGCTCCAGGGCTGCCTGTAGGGTTCATGTCTGTAAATATAAGCAGTATCTGGCCACTTTCTATCTTCTGGTAAATAATCCACCGGAGGGGTTATGAATTTGACACCTGGGGGGGATCGTGAGTTGCTGGTATAAGCATCAACAGGGGCTACTTCTATCAGCCCAGGGCTTGTTGAAGGAGGATTTTGGCGACTGGCAGGATAGGAGTTCATTTGTACTTTATCTGGAGAATAATCTACTGAAATAAAAGAACCATATGGCCTCCCAGAAGGGCTGGTTTGATTCCCACGATAAGGTAGAGGAACAGAACTCATATTGCCCATACTGGAAACATGCATTCGAGAATTTCCAAGGTAAGAAGGTGGATTCCTGTAACATGGTAGTGGCTGTTCTACATTCAGTCCGTGAGGTGGTCCATCGGACTGCAAGGAGTATTTTGGAGACCTGGGTTGTGATGTGAAGGTGTAATTGGGTATTTTTAATGGAGCTGGGTTTCTGTCAGGTTGCTTTCCTGGACTATTAGAATATGCTACATGCCTCAGGCTCTGTGGTTGAGCTCTCTCAAGCATCTCTTCAACAAGATTCTCATTCTCAGCTTCCAGAACATTGTCATACTGAGACGCATTCGACCCTCGCTTACCTTCATCAGCAGCCAAACCCCTCGTCTTTTGCTTTACATTCAAAGGCTGTGTGTCTACAGGACTTGGTGGTGGGCCTGAAACCGAATGGTTTACTGGCCTGTCTTTCACTTCTGCAGAAAGTTTCATTGCCTTTTCAATTATTCTGATATCAGATGGCTTATTCCACTTAGGTACGAATTCCCTTCTAGTATTTGAAGCAGCATTAGAATTCTGATTAGCAGCTGCATTATTATACTGTCTTGAGTTTTCCTGCTGTGCTGGCTGAGGCTTTCTTCTGGTGTCTACTTCATTCTTAGACATACTACTTTGTGCCTCTATCAGTCGAGCCTTCTGCTGTTTTAAGGAAGGTTTCTTTTCCAGTGAATTCATTCTTTTCCAGTTATTTGGTGAACTTCCTGCTTCTTCTGTGGATAGTCTCCTTTCTGTCCTTGTTTGTGTACCAGTGCTGTTCTGTCCATTAAGCATTGGGGTAGAGTTAAGCATCAGAGGCTGAGGTCCTGATGGAATTTGCCCCATTGGCTTCTTTGGGAATTCATCTTCTTTACCTAAAAGAAGAACAGCAATAGCATAAATTCATGTCTGTACAAAAGTCTCCTTTGATCTATTGGTCATGCAAGCAAAACCAGCTACGAACTCCATTACCTGGGCCTCTCTCTGGTCACCTTTCTGCTAACACCTCAAAGGTTTTTCTGCATACTGACATCGAACAGAGATTTTGTGTATGCTCTCATCTGAACCAGTAACTCCAGTCTGCCTTTCTACAGCTGATGCAAACTTGACAAGCTTTTGCTCGTTCATGACACTGCTGCAAAAGATCGTTTTCCTAGACTACACTTCGGTTACAGTACCGACTACATATGTAACCCTCCCCACACTTTCTCCACTTTAAAAAGCCTTTCCAGTATCCCTTTCCCAACCCATTGTCTCCAAGTCATTCGTCTTTCAATGTTCACCTCTGATAAGCGATACTATCAGCTCCTGAGGCACAGGCACAAGCCTCCTCACAGACATCTTTGAGCCTTCTCTCACTTCTTTTTTGGGGGTGGAGCTCCTCACTAACTTCTGCACAGTTAAGTCCTTGTTTCCCCTGGCCATAAATTTCAACCTCAGTATTAAAAAGCCCAGTGTCACTGAAAGGCTCTATGCAGAATCACACTGTTTTCAGTTCAGTTTTCCATCACTGGCTACGTCATGATTCCAACTGAGTGCTCAACAGACAAGTTCTCCCCAGCATAACGTCATCATTTAGAGAACTAGGATACGAACGGAAAGTTCCCCCAGACTGAAGCTCAACACATTGCAATAGCCAGTGGTAAACGCCAGCTATGTGGGGACCCGGAATGATCCACATTGCCACTACAGAAAGAATAAAGATGTGTTTCACTGCTTGATGGTGTCATAGAACAATTTACATTGAGTTTTCCACTGCAATCTTTCTCCTTACCATCAACACCCTTCATATTCTCAGCCAAAGTTTTTTATCGCACCTACTTGCGTGTAATTCGTGTAATACACTACTTTCCCATTATAAGCAGAAAAGGTCACATACTTCTCATTACATGTATTAATCTAAATTTAATTTAATGTTCAGTGTTTCCTAAAAAACTTTTTAAGTCAGCATAACCAAACGACTTCTATTCACTCTGCATCTATTTAGTAAGCAAAAGCTCTGTTGTAAGGAGAAAAAGAGAAATGGGTTCCCTTGCTCAAATGTTATGCAAAATAAATGATATAAAATAGCTGTTGGGAAAATAATTTTAATTTCTTTGTTTAATCATAAAGAGCACCTCACTCTTTATAGCTATTTGTAATTAAGATTCTTTTTATGTGCCTATATGGGTCCACAGGACCGTATACATACAAATGTGTCTATCCCTGACACAAGTGCTGTGGTTAGAAGTGAGCTATGTTCGTTTTCACAGTCAATATTATGAGTTCAGTCTTTGGTGGCTGGTTCATGATAGAGATACACAGAGGAAAGTCAGCAGCCAAGGTCAGTATTATTTGTTACAGCAGCATAACAAACTACCATCATGGATCAGTTTCTATATAAACTAAATGAAAACTTACAGTCTGTGCCAGCTAGGACATAGCAGGAGGACGGCAGAGAAGAATACAATGATGCCATGTGTCATGACAAGATAAATCAAACACAAATCGGAAGTACTTAACAGTCTGGTTTTGCCAAACAATTAAACTGGCATTTTCTTGATTTTTCAAAGTCTTCACTGAAGGCCAAAGGGGATGTGGAACTTACCCTTATCTTTAGGAATACATAACTTCAGAAACCTCATTTTACATACAATAAGCACAGCCTACCCAGGCGTGCTGTAGAAAAAACCTCTGCTTTTATTTTCCCTACTTACCCTTTGTTCAACTATTTAGATACATAAGCCCATGCTCTGAACGTACTCATTGTCTACCTTGCTACAACTTGGCAAAGGAAGATACTCATGCTGAGCCCTCTCCTCAATTACTTGTCCCCAGAGGGGAGATTCTACTTGTTAAGTGATCTTACAGGGTTATGCACCTGGCACACTGTATGGAGAACACCTACATAAATGGTTGCAAGACAGTGCAGCAGGTTACACGGTGGGAAAGGGCCTCAGCAGTGGGCTCCAATGAGCAGCTCTCGCAGGTCTCATGGTCCATTCTCTTTCAGTACAGGGCCCCACTATTCACAAATCAGGCTAAAATCTGGAGCATGGATTTGTGGACTTCCACTTCTGCACCACTGGAAGACCAAACGAGGGACAGAGGAACGAGCTGCTTCAACTGCTCTGCAATATACTGTGTGCTGCCCCAGGCTCTTCAAAACTGTTCTTTATTCTATATGAACAGAAATTCACTTTTGGGACTTGCTTCAGTTTGGCACAAGGCATCTGCTTGATTTAATTCCATCTGCACCTCAGACACAGAGTCAGGCAAAGCTGAAGCTCTTGTCTTCTGAATAAAAGTGAAGTTTGCCCGTAATAAATATTACTGATACTGGACTTATATACTACCATGCTTTCAATCTTACTGATTTTGAATGTTAGAATAGCATAAAGTCTGAATTAAGAAAGAATACTCAAAGAACATGCCAAGAACTTGTCATCTAAATCATACAGAACTCGTCTTTCTATGCTGTTAATCTGTTTATAACCTCCAGGTGATCTACAGTAGCTATGGGATAGCATGGAAAAAGGCTCCTCAACATCTGTAACTTATTTAGTTTCTGTCCTTGTTTGCAATAAATGTTCTGGAAAAATGATTTTTTCCATGCCTGAAATTAAACTATTACATATATATAAAAAAATAAAAATAAAGTTCCTCCAGTAGCTGCAGTGTTTCCTAATTTGTACAAAGATGTTAAAAGCATGAACAGATTTCCTTTCTTCCAGCTTTTAGTCCAAGAAATGCATACAGAGCAATACGAGACCCTTTGAAATGGACTTGGTTGTTCAATAAAGGTGGGGTTTGTGAGAGTTTTTGGGGTTTTAATTTCACACACTTAGGGTTCCTTAATTACCATTAAGCTCTAACAAAACCCAAGTGAGAATACTGCAGACATTTTTATTGAGTTCTAGATAAGCTGCTTTGAAGATTACCGTCTGTCATCTTTCCTTCATATTTCAGGGTAAAAGAACACACTACAAGCAGGCATATGTGGGCTGCACTGTCTAGATGATGTATGCTGTAACATGAATTACAGCTGCAAAATGAGTACCAGAGAAATCTTACCATGGCTGTTGTGAAACTGCTAAAAGTCGACATTAATTCATGTAGTGAGTAACAAGGAAAGTGTTCCAACACAATAATTCGTTTAGAAGAAAACCTCTGCATCCTAACAGCATGAAACCCATGTTTATAGGCTGGTAATACCAGAGCTTAGTGCTTTGAGGGAAAGCAAATACAGGGAACAATGAATATGTGCGGAAGGAGGGTCAATGGGGAAAAGAAGAAATACAGCTTTAAATCTTAGCCACAGGCCTTCTCCAGGAGTTGGTATAACTTGACCCTCAGACAGAAACAAGTGACACAGCTTGCTGAATCATCCACATCTGCATGGGGAACTAAGAAAGGCCACATTGCTGGAGGTACTCAACTCAGTGAATCAAAGCTACAAAGCAGAGGCCTTGTTCTGGTTCAGAAATGCTTGAGCTCGCATCACCTCCTGCCAGGAAAAGCATTGGAAGGAAAGGAGTTGTGTAAGGATCTGTGAGCTGCAGCACAAAGACATCCTACAAACTGGTTACCTTCTAAAGGAAAACCAGTTTGCTTCAAACTGCAAAATAGGTACTTAATTCTATTTAAGGATATATATACACACACATACACACATGCAGAGCTGTCGCTTCCAGTGGAACTAAAAACTTTGAAAAACGTTAAGCACAAATAAAATCTCCTGAAGTTAAAGAATTACACAAAATTACAGAAGACAATAACCACATTTATCATCATGCACATGAATACAGTGAGACACTCCTCACATGCAGAAAACTGCGTGTGAACTATGTGTGTGAATGCTTTAAGCAGCAAGAAAACCAAGATGCTGCCTGCTGGCAAGAAAGAAAAAAGGTCATAAAAGCAAAAAAGCTGAGGAAAAGAAACCATAATGGAAGAGCAAAGCAACCAAGTCACAACAAACATCTCTGCCCTTAAGAGGTGCACACACAGCTCACCAGAGAAGCATGCAAAAAGCACCAATTCTTGCAAGCCGCATTATCTTTTATCTGCCAGTTTTCCATTCCAAATCTACCTAAAGCCTCACAAGCAGCTCTCAACCATCTTCTCTGCTACTTCAACTAAACTCACTGTTCAAACTCCTCAGATCTGAGCATGAAGTAATTTTATCTGGATGTTTTTAAGGACATCCAATTGAATCAACAGCACAAACAGATTTTCAAAGTCTGAGTTAATTCTGGACGTACCTGTCTGACTGAGGAACAGAGAAACAATTGTGTTTTACAAGAAGTATTTCCGGGACAAGTGCTTTTCTATATAATCTATGATGTTTACACACAAGGTACAAAAGCATTTTAAAACTAGAAGTTGAGACTCACTTTGGCAGTGAGCTTTACAATGTCCAAATGTGCCTTCGGCTTCAGATTTTTCCCAGGCTGGCAGTATTCACATGAGATGCAGAACTCTTACTCTCACAGAATCACAGAATGGTTTGGGCTGGAAGGGACCTTAAAGCTCATCCAGTCCCAACCCCTGCCATGGGCAGGGACCCCTTCCACTGGAGCAGCTTGTTCCAAGCCTGTGTCCAACCTGGCCTTGAGCACTGCCAGGGATGGGGCAGCCACAGCTTCTCTGGGCACCCTGTGCCAGTCTCCACTCCTCCTCCTTCAACAAAACAGGTTCCTAAAGAGAGTTTAGTTACTGGCTTTTCCCAAAGACAAACATAATATTACCGAGGTGGGACTATAGGATTCTCTGGTTTTCCTTTAGAAGAAAGGTAGTGATTTATTTGGCTTGTATACAGCGCAGCATAAAAAAAGCAAACAACAAAGAAAATAGGGTGAAAAAATGGGTGAGGAAAGAGAGAAATGGAAGTAGGAGGAGACAATTTAAGCAAAACAAGGACAATCAGGTGCTTGTTCGCTGCTGTAAACATGTTACCTGACAGGAAAAGGAGCAAAGCAAATACGAGCAGATCTGATTGTTCCCGAATTCAAGTCATATTAAAGAAAGTTTTAGTCTACTGACTTCCTCCTGCTCTAACAAGTCTTGGTCACCACCCAGTGGAAGTCTCTCTCAACTACAAGACTTTTACAGATAATTACTTCAGGAGGCACTAACAGCTTCATGCATTGAACAGCAGACATAATTGGAGTAAAGTGCTTTAAGTGCTCTCTCCGGTGAATAACAGCCTAGTCCTTAATTTCAGCACCAGAATACATGCACTTTGACTGCTCTAACGCAATTTTCAAGGATGGTAATGGTCATAAAAACAACTCTTCAAATGACTTCTTGATATTTTGTGTTTATTTTCCATCAGTGACATCCCATCTTACTTCTTCAGTTTACAAGTCCAAGAGAATATTAAAGAAATGTGAGTGCCTGCACTAGAAACTGAAGCTGCTGTCTGGAAGCCTGGCTCTGCTCCTCCTCCTTTATAGGCCATCACTGAGGAGTTACTAACATGAAATCTTGCCTGACAGCTTCAAGGTGGAACAAAATGCACTGTTTGCCTTCCTGCTGCTATGCCACTTCTGTAAGTGACAGTACAGAAAACTTACTTTATAAACATCCTCATGTGGATGAAAATAGAAACAGCAACAGATTTGGTCATCAACCAGAAGGTGCAGGATGCCAGCTGTGTATCGGTGAGCTGCCCTTGCAAATAAACTTGCTAAAATTAACCACTTTACATCCCTAATTCCACATTTCTTCCAGAAAATACCCTTTCTTCAAAAGTGAGTTTAAAATAAGACTATGAACCATGCCTAACATAATTATCTGGACTGTATTTGTAAAAAGCATGCAAGTTTTTAACAGTAAAGATGCTTAAATGATGCAAAGCCAAATCTAAACCTGCTGAAAATAATATACTAATTATATTAGTTTCATCCCATATATTAATTCCCTTCATCATATTGCAAAGCATTTGTACCACACAAGAAACAAGGCAGAGAAAAAGGTTTAGTTGATTAAAATGTGAGGTCCATTGTCTGAAATAGCTACTTGTGTGCTCTTCAAGCACCAGTGAAAAATCCAAAATTCCTCTGAAACAAAACACACCGAAAAGAGAGAGACCATCAGAGACAGGGAAGTCAAACTGACTCGAGGAGTTCTATTGCTTTGGCTGTCAAAAGGCACATTAAGAGCAGAGAACAGACGTTATTTAATAGATTAACAACCAACTATACAATTCTGCACTGTCACTGGTGGGTACTTAAAACAGACATTACTTGTATAAAAGAAGGTGATGATAAATGTAATAAAATATACCTTTAAAGAGCAGACAAACGTTTAAAATCTATGGTAAATACAAGATTCAAACTTCACTAGTTTTCCCTGAACACAGAAAAGGCTGCGAGAAATAGAACCGAGTCAGAGTTTAAAGCTGGTGTTACCACACACAAATATAGTTAAGATGATTACAAGGACAAGGGAAGGACCAGACTGCCCAACACTGCTTCAAATTTAAAGTACAAGACCTTTATCTCTGATTTAAGGCCTTCTCAGCTGCTGTAAGGGCCATTAAACTTCTAGTCATTAAAAAAGTCCAACCCAGGACCCCTCTGCCACCCCTTTTCAAGGTACTTTACACCTAAAGGCAGGTGAGAAATTGTCTCAAGCACAGCGCCAAGCATTAGACAAACTATTTTCAACCACATATTTTTGAGCAGAATATGAAACTTTCACTGATAAGCACTTTTGTTTATTGAAGTCAGACACTATAAGAAAGATATGTACTAATATGTAAATATTGTTTATTAAGCACTGCATTATTTATGTAGTCCTACAGGAATAACTTGAAGCAAAAGCTGGAAATTCTGTTTCTTGTGAGCATTTAAAGAATTTTGCTGCTGTTTTAAATACCAGCCAAGGAAATAATCTGCATCAAGGAATTCTGGAGATCAGTGGTAGATACCATGAAAATATGCTCTAGACATCATCCTTGAATTAAGGAAGATTGTCAGCTCCACATCAGAGCTGGCTCCTTGAGAGAATATAAACAGGAGTCACACAGACTTAGATGAGCGCTGTTCCAGAACCTGCGGTGGTGTGGACACCCTTCCTAATGTTCCAGACAATCCAGAAAATAGAATTCATATTTTCTACTCAATTTGCTTGATACGCCAGAGGACATATCATAGAATGGGCTGGCTTGGGAGGGACCTCAAAGCTCATCCAGCTCCAAGCCCTGCCACGGGCAGGGACCCCTTCCACTGGAGCAGCTTGCTCCAAGCCCCTGTGTCCAACCTGGCCTTGAGCACTGCCAGGGATGGGGCAGCCACAGCTTCTCTGGGCACCCTGTGCCAGTGCCTCAGCACCCTCACAGGGAAGAACATCCTCCTTAGATATAATCTTAACCTCCCCCCGTCAGTTTAAAGCCATCTCCCTTGTCCTGATACGAAGTTCCTCTCCAGACTTTTTGTTGGCCCCTTTAGGTACTGGAAGACTGTTACAAGGTCTCACTGGAGCCTTCTCTTCTCCAGGCTGAACAACCCAAACTCTCTCAGCCTGTCTCCATAGCAGAGGTGCTCCAGGCCCCTGAGCATCCTTGTGGTCTCCTCTGCACTCACTCAAGCAGATCCACAGTTTCTACCATAGGCTCGTCCCAGCCTGCCTCTCCCAGGGCCTGATCACCAAGCAGCCTGCCAGTCAGAAGTGTGCTTGTCCATATGGTCTCCGTAGAGTCACTGGAACAGGGACACCTACATTGGTTTTGGAGAACAGCACTTACGGTCCAACCTGAAGGTTGCGGTTGCGAAGTACAGGCTACCCTACACTACATTCCTATGACTAGAAATTACTACAAAGAGAAATGAAATGACATCCCATGGTCTGCTCTATGCAAAATCACCCTACTATTGGGTAAAGAACTTCACTGACATCCAGAATAAGCAGGATCCCCTTAACATCCATGTTCTGGCCGAGCATTTTAAGGGTTTTATCAGTGAGAAATTGTTCAACAAAGCCCCTTCCTTCCGCTCGGCTCTGAAAGGAACAAGAAGCTCCTTCATGCAGTGGGAGAAGCCATGGAGGAAGCAAGCCAGAGAAAGCTGCATCAGACATAAGCAGACATCCACTTGAAAGTAACACAAAACTTGCTACCTCTTACAATATCCTACTGCAGCTCACCCTCCTAGGGCAGGAGAATCTATAGAGCCTAACAAAGGATGACAGAAGGAAAATTCCACTGAGCTTAATTAGCTCACTGCTATTCCTGGGTGACTGATACTGATGTAACTGTAAGATGGAGATATTTCATTTCTTTTTCCTAAGATGCATTTTTACTTTGGTTTTACTACGTAAAGGTGTAATTGTTGTTCAATGAAAAAAAAAAAAACCCACCAAACAGGTACAAGGTAGGCAGTAATGCTTTGATTTCAGCTGATAAAACTAAAATAAACACTATTTTCTCAGGCTACAGTGGATACTTACATGAACAGTCTGGTATTTGTTGTATCACTGCATGACATGACAGCTTTGTTAAGTCTTACATGAAATTAAAGAATAACAGTAAAAAGAGACTGAAGGTAGTAAAGACAGTGGAGTCAGACACATGTATTGGGTTTGCATGGCAAGGTTTTGGTAGCTGGAGAGCTACAGAGGTGGCTTCTGTGAGCAGCTGCTAGAAGCTTCTTCCATGCCCAGCAGAGCCAATGCCAGCAGCTCTGTGATGGACCAGCTTCTGAAGAAGCCCGAGCCCACCAGTGACAGTGACAGAGCCCCTGGGATAACAAATTTAAGATGCGGGGAAAAGTTCCTGCGCAGAAGGAACCGTAGGGGCAGGAAGGAGTGAGAGCATGTGCGAGAAACAGCCCGCAGACCCCAAGCCAGTGAAGGAGGAGCAGGAGGAGGTGCTCCAGGCACCGGAGCAGAGGCTCCCCTGCAGCCCAAGGAGGTGCGCGTTGGAGCAGGTATCTCCCTGCAGCCTGGGGAGGACCCACGCCAGAGCAGGGAGATGCCTGAAGGAGGCTGTGACCCTGTGCAAGCCCGTGCTGGAGCAGGCTGCTGGCAGGACCTGTGGCCCCATGGAGAGAGGAGCCTGGGCTGGAGCAGGTTTGCTGCAGGACTTGTGACCTGATGGGGGATCCGCATTGGAGCAGTCTGTTCCTGAAGGACTGCACCCCATGGAAGGGACCCACACTGGAGCCGTTCAGGAAGAATCCAGCCCATGGGAAGGACTCATGATGAAGAAGTTCATGGAGGGCTGCATCCTGGGGGAGGGAGGGACTCCACTCTGGAGCAGGGGAAGGGTGTGAGGAGCCCTCCCCAGAGGAGGAAGGAGCTGCAGAGACAACATGGGATGAACTGACCACAGCCCCCATTCCGTGTCTCTGCACCACTGGAGGGGAGGAGGCAGAGAATTTGGGAGTGAAATTAAACCCAGGAAGAAGGAGGTGGGGGGAGAAGATTCTCAGATTTGCTTTTATTTCTCCTTATCCTACTCTGATTTGATTGATAATAAATTAAGCCAATTTCCCCAAGTCAAGTCTGTGACAGTGATTGCTGAGTGATCTCTCCCTGTCCTTACCCAGACCCACAGATCTTTCTCCCTCCCCTTTCAGCTGAGGAGGAGACTGACAGAGTGGCCCTGCTGGGCACCTGGTGTCCAGCCAGGGTTAAGCACCACAACACGTGAGCAAACCGAATGGCCAGAGAATGCTGAGAACCTGTAGAAAGATACTATCGCCTGAAGGCAGTGATTAGTAAAACCAAACTGAACAGAGTGGGAAAACATTACAAATCAAAGGCTTGTGAAATCCATATGAGCAGCCTCACTCAGCTGTACGTAGCAGCAGACAAATCAGCTGGCTTCCCACGGATTAGGATGAAGGCATTTTGTATTTATTTTGTGAAAGGGTAAGTAATGTTCCCCTTTACCCTGGCAAAGATGCACCACACAAAGAGGATTTCCCAGGCTACTTTGAAATTAAGAAAGGAAAAAGCTCAATTCCTCATCCAGCACCAAAATATACTTCACTTTGGCTTTGCTTTTCCTATTTTAATATTAAACCTCCCTCTTCCGTGTTGAAAAAATAACTTAGAAGGCATTTTATTGTCACTGATGTTGAGCTATCCAAAACAAAGACGTGGTTTAGTGCGAGGGGTTCCTGCCCGTGGCAGGGGGGTTGGAATTGGATGATCTTAAGGTCCTTTCCAATCCAAACTATTCTATGATTCTAAGCAATATGGCTCAAACCAAAACCATCTTGTCAGCTAGTCACATCAGAAGTTACACCAAGTGTTCAAAGTATGAAATGAAGTAACTTGCATCCCACTGCCAAACTATCTTGGCAAGAAGATACATTCTCTACCCTTTGCTGTTGGTCTCCACAAGAAGAATCTTTGTGTCTCACACTTTCTCTAACTGCACTGCAAGCTGGACGGCTCTTATGTCACCTAAAACCTTCTTCAATCTTCTGAGAAAATCCAGAGTGTTTTCAAACAAAATTTAACCTGAAGGCATTTAGCACTGTCCCAAAAGAAAAGCCTTAAAGCATCAATAAAGCAGGAACAAACTTCCTGCCTTCAGTTTTTAATGCATCAAGAAAATTCCCAGTGAATTCTGTATTTTCCACAGAGACTCTCAACATGAGGTACATGTGTGGGATTTTCTAGGCTGGAAGACACATTTAACTCCATCATGTAGCAAACTACAAAAGTCTTTCCCAACTCTTTGGCTACCACAGTTTTAAGTGGAAACTCCAAACTTCTCACTGATGAAGTTTACTTTTCCACATCCAGGAAAAAATCGCCCTGTCTATTAAGTTTTTCTGGGGCAATCCCCTCAAACATAACCAGAGAGGACTCTGTATTTCAAATTTAACAAAAAGCACTCCCATGATCTATTTTCCTTTAATACAATGGAGTGGATTTGATGCTAAAAGACAAAGTTGCTCTCTGAGGTAGCTGCTCACACCTCATGACCAAGCCTCAGCTGTGACATGATGTCTGACAAAGCACACACCTGAAAGCAGAGCTGAAAAGAGCAACTGGCCCTGAAGAGTAAGTGAAGACTGAAACCCAGCTTGTGGAAGAACGGATGGAGAGAAGGCAGGATGTGAAGCTGCGATAGAAAGGGGAAGCCACTGTGCACACAGTAACGTGGAGAACTGCAGACTCACTGTAAATGTAGATGAGAAGGTCTAAGAGTGAGCACGCAAGAAGACAAGAGCAGGAACTAGACTTAGACCTATTGTTGGTGAGAGAAAGCGTGCTGGAGACATGTTCCAGAAAGTGAGAATGGGGACAAAACAGAGGAATATGAATCAAGAGAAATGGGAAAGCCTGGCAAGCAACCAAGAGGATGGGAAGCAAATGTACAGAAAGTGTTTGTACACCAGAGGGACAGATCTGCTGAAGAACCATATGAAACAGGCATCTGTTTGTGATGAGTAGTCCTGAAGCAGCCCCATATTGCATGCAATTTAAGCTCTACAGAAAGAGACAAGTGAAATTCATTAATGAAAGCTTCAGGAACAAATTATCACAACAATGCTATATAGACAACCTTTATTCCGATACTTCTTAACTTCTGAAAGCCAACCACAGCAACTTAATAATTTCAAGGTAATTTTCTGCCATGTTTTTAGAAGTTTGTTTAAAACATATCCTTTCTCAAATGGTATTTTACAATTAGCAAGGATAAAGAAGAAGGACCCTGAATAATCACAAGAAAAATTCTAATTAAAATTCATGGAGGTAGGGATAGAAAAGATAATAGAACCTTAACACAGGAAGAAAATATCCTATATACATTTCATAAGCAAGGCCCCAAGAAACAACCATCTCTGCTCTGCAACCTAAAAGCACAAAGCTGAGAAGACACATAGAAAATAATTCAGTTAGACACCCAGAAGGTCTATCCCCTGCAAGCAACGAAAAGACAAACAGAAGAAACTCTTTGACCTGAACTTTGTTCCATAACTAATCAAGCTATAAAACAGTCTGGATCCTCAGACAATGCTGCTGCTTCAAGTAAATTGAGACCTTAATATTTAATCTTCAATTTTTTATAAATCCAAGTTAATATAACGATCAGAACATGGGATGTTTTAAAGCACTTGGCCATTAGTTTACAACCAGTAAACAAAACACTAAAAAGGAGCAAACTCATGAAATAAAGGGTATTGATTTTAAACTGTAAAATAGTTCAGAGGCAAAAATGCCCCAAACCGATGCAGTGATGAAAAGATAAATATTTTTAACAGCATGAATTAACACTTAAAAAATGGGCAATATGCAAAGAGCTCTACATGTATCTAAATGTACATGTGTACAAATTTCTTACCAGCTACAGGTAAATCCAGCTTTGCTCGTTTCAATTCTGACATAGAATTCTGGAGGTGGTCTATTACATAGTCATCTTCATAGAAGAAATTCTTGGCTAAAGTGCCCTGCAGAAATTCTGCAAGTTCTTCCATTCGTAACTTCATTAGCCGCCCTATATAAGAAGAAAATATTATACATTAAAATATGAACATTGGAAAATGTACTTACAACATCAGATGCTTTTGTTTTCAAAACAGAATGAAAAACACTTATGAACGAAGCAAACATCACAATTCTGTATCAGAAATCTATAAAATGCATTAAAAATTCATTTGCAAGCATCAGAATTCTGTATCAGAAATCTATAAAATGCATTAAAAATTCATTTGCAAATAGCACGGAAATGTTTTTTACTTATCACTCTCTACTTAGGACAATGCTTTCCAAGAAGGGGCATCTTCAGAAAACTAACTACAAGTCATCCTCCTACAGCCTTCTTATGTCCAACAGCTTCAGTTCTTTACTTTTCAGCCTGCATCCTCAATTTACAAGACACGGCTGTAGATCTGTACAACATCCATCATCTCTCTCAATAAGGGCTTTGAAAAGCAGTAAAACATTTTAAAAATTGATATTTACGGAATCCTCATCCACAACTGAATCAACTTCCAATGAAATGATGATGGCACTTCGCACTTCAGAACCATTGCTCCAGGCTCTCTAAAAATTCAGGTACTTTTTGCTACTTCAATCAAATTCAGGTCATATTTTGAAAATCGTTTTACAGTTATCAGATTATTTTTCTTTCCCTTTTTACACAGCGGTAAGGCCATGTTTCCCACACAAACTTATACGGCTTGCAAGCCTGCAATACTCCATAGCTGTGTAGCTTCTTTAAGCATATGTACGCCATCACAAGTTCTAGAATGAACAATTCCTATACATGAGCCATAAAAATTGTTTCTGCACTGTAATAAAAATGCTCCTAGCATGTATTCCACAACAGTTTGACTGGATAGCTGTACTATCAATCATAGAATGGTTTGGGTTGAAAGGGACCTTAAAGCCCATCCAGCTCCAACCCCTGCCACAGGCAGGGACCCCTTCCACTGGAGCAGCTTGCTCCAAGCGCCTGTGTCCAACCTGGCCTTGAGCACTGCCAGGGATGGGGCAGCCACAGCTTCTCTGGGCACCCTGTGCCAGCGCCTCAGCACCCTCACAGGGAAAAACTTCTTCCTGATGTCTGATCTAAATCTCCCCTGTCAGGTTCAAGCCATTCCCCTTGTTCTATCCCTAAAGGCCCTTGTCCAAAGCCCCTCTCCAGATTTCTTGTTGGCCCCTTCAGACAGTGGAGCTGCTCTAAGGTCTTCTTGGAGCCTTCTCTTCTCCAGGCTGAGCAAGCCCAGCTCTCAGCCTGTCTCCATAGCAGAGGTGCTCCAGCCCTCTAATGACCTTCACGGCCTCCTCTGGATTTGCTCGAGCAGGTCCACATCCTTCTTGTGCTTTAAGGGTAGACAAGAGCCTGGATAACAGATCAGAATCCATCTTCTGCCAACTTGTTGCCAGTCCTCTAATCTCTTCTCTTTTGACATAAAACACTCTCAGTGTTCTGATGATGGAGGAAGTTGCTCTGTACTTGCTAACCAAGCAAACCTGCACTCGGACGTTTTCCTCAGGTCTTCTCATAAAAAAGACTTGTGAATAAAAAATATTTTGAAGCAGATGTCTATTTGTAAATGAAGAAGAGAAACCAAAACGCAAAGCCTAAAAATTTGTTGCCACAAATTTAGTTAAGTATGATGATTTAAAAACTAATCCGTTTCATTTTTCAAACCCATTTATGAACAAACTAATGTTTGCTCATAACATTTGTTCACAGCCCAGTGAGACAGTGAGGTAGTATCACCCCAGTTTAAAGAGGGTAAATTAGCAAGCAAATTAAGACACCAATTCTGCAGGCTCCATGCAGACCTCTGAATTCACATAAAGGCCTTCAATAAGAAAGCCAAAGTCCCAAAATAAGACTGTTCCAAACTCGAACTACAAGGTAGCATCCTGAGAAATGCTTGGTGTTATGAGACAATAATTCATCCTCAAAAGCTTTTTGGATCCTTTGGAACCAGGCACAGACAATCTTCCTGTTCAAAATCTCAAATTTCACTTTATCCAAAGGCAAGTGATCAAAGATGCCACCCAGACAAGCTACGGAAATTCTGATTTTTACTTATATTCTTGGACAATATTATAGAGACACACTGGCAGTTCCCTATTGCTAAGCTGTTTGCTGATAGAGATTCAGGTATTTAGTGGCACACCCTGGATTCTTTATGTGCTTTTATGATTAGCTTAAATCCTGGAGGGGCTAAAAGGCATTTCCAAATCATGGACCTACAATGTTTTCCCCCGCATTGTTCAATCAGCAAGACAACTCACCTCATGTCAATGTCTAAATAACTTTCTTACTATAAAAGATATTTTTCTTTGGTAATCACATTGTGTTTGGTCTGGCTTGGATGGAGTTAATTTTCCCCACAGCAGCTGTCACAGTGCTGTGCTTTGCATTGGTAGCTGGAAAGGTGTTGAGAACACACCAGTGGTTTGACTATATGCTTAGCAGTGCTGCCACAGCATCAAGGCTTCTCTCCAACATTCCCCCATCACCAGCAGGCTAGGGATGGGCAAGGTCTTGGGAGGGCACACAGCCAGGGCAGCTGACCCCAGCTGACCCAAGGCATATTCCATACCATATGATGTCTGCTCAGGAATAACAGTTTAGAGGATGGAGGCGTTATTATGATGTCTGTCTTCTGCAGGAACTGCTACACCTATTGAAGCCCAGCTTCCTGCAAAGTGGCTGGATATCACCTACTGATGTGAAATAGAGAATAAATCTTTTGTTTTCCTTTGCTTCCATGCAGGGCTTTTGCTTTATTAAACTACCTTTATTTTGACAAATGAGGTTTTTACTTATCTTATTTTCTCCCTCCTCCATCCAGCACAGTATGGGATCGATAGAGCAGCTTCATGGGCACCTGGCACCTATCCAAGGTCAAGCCACCACACACACACATTAACAGAGCAAAGACTGAGATTTTTTGAGCATAAGGAATGAGAAATGCCTGTCAGGCGCAGTATAAGGCTAATGGGAAACCAAGATTTTCGCACAAGGTCAAGGTACACAAAATAACATCAAAACCAGCTGAATCTTTGTTCAGCATTCATATGTTTGAGAGATGCCTTACTTTTGTGTAGTTTCAGAATCGTGTAAGACATAGCAGTGAGAATCCGCTCTCCTTCAAGTAGGTAGATATCCCATATCCTGAGGCTTAACGTAAAGGGAGTCTGAAACGACAGAATCGGGCAAAACTGTTAAAACACTCTATCCAAGTCACAGTTAAAAACAGAAATAGAATATGAAAGGCATACTCACATGACCAAGGAAACAGTGCAAAAACCATTTTGTTGTGTAAAAACCAGTGGATATATCCTGGGAGTCCTGTAAAAAATGCAGAAGTTTAAAATCCACGTAATTCCAGTACTGTTTTACACTGTGCATGAAAAACTCTTTCACCTTGAAGCCAAAGCACCCAATATTCACCTTAAAGAATTAATTTAGCTACGTGAAACACTATTATATCAATCTAACAAACACCATTTCTGTCTTCTATAGTTTTCCTCAGCAGCTTCACCACCTGAAGTAACATGCATCTGGAGATGCAGGGGTATTAACACATCTTAGCCTTCCACTTAACTTTTTTGGGACAGATGTAGCAGAGAATTAAATCCCCTTTGACGAAATTACAGCAACAATCTGCCACAACCAAAGCTCAGGCACTGCGTCCGTTTAGTCTTTCATTTCTCTGTAGCAAGGTTGCAATTCATGCTGAAGGCAGAAGGCACTTTGTCACAAGGATACCTATCTACTAGAAAGCAGCTTAAAACGGTTGAATTCTTCAAACACAGGACCTAAAACCAGCACTTAGGCTGATAAGGTATTTAATTTCTTAATTAAGGGGCCTCGTTTCCCTAGAGCATAGCTGGTGCATCTGCTATGCCACCCCTTAAAGGGTTGCTAAAGCTTCTTGGCACTTCCATGGAGCTCTTCAAAGTTCTTTGAGGGAGAACTCAAAGAGGAAAAGCTGAAGTAAAAGCCAAAAAGTTAATTAATTCTGAACTTGAACTATGGGATAACATCCTATTTTCTGCTTGCCACATTCAGCCTTTCCTAA
The DNA here is from genome assembly GCF_037157495.1 of Lathamus discolor. Classification (NCBI taxonomy): domain Eukaryota; kingdom Metazoa; phylum Chordata; class Aves; order Psittaciformes; family Psittacidae; genus Lathamus; species Lathamus discolor. Next base: position 2,804,317 of record NC_088884.1, read on the forward strand.
AGTTTAAAGTATACAAACAGGAATTAGAAATGGACCAAATCTCTCTGGCTCATCTGCAGGCTTTGCTTTCATCTTTCAGTGGGGTAAAATGGGTTCATCTAAGAGATACATTCACAGTCAGAAATGAGGAAAAATAATTCTTAATATTGAAATAATCTTTATGGCATTTTCATTTTGGAAGTCTTTACAAAAAGCAGGCAGAGCAAAAACCACCTTATTCTGAGATTTTTCTAACCTGTAGGAATGGCCATCTGCCTACCCAAAGATAGATATTATGCACCATACCTTTCCCTCATAAAAACCCTGACTGCCATTAAATTCAATGCCACTAATCCAATTCACACAGAAACAGAAACAAGTTCTGATTTAAACCTGAAAAGAAATTCATACAGTAAATGTATAGAGAGAGAGTAAATGTTTTCTGGATCCCTCTAAACAAGTGGCCAAGAACTCCCTCAGAGGGAGCTATCGAAGCCTTCTATTTAAAGGAGCTTTTCCAGTTACTAAAGCAACTTCCTACACTTTTCTGAAACTGTGTCTACCAACCAACCCATGTGGGGTGGGGGGACATGAGGGATGGCGACAGATAGCAGAATAAAATAGTGCTTGATTAATAAATGTCGTAATAAGAGGTATACAAGCAATACACAAAATACAGTAACGTGCAACCTCAGGCTGCAGCACCTCAGTCATGTATAATTATTCTGGGAGTTTTAGAAAGGGCCTTTTGCCATTTCCTGTTAAACCACTCAATCTGCTTGGGATTATTGAAGACTTTGTTCCTGAAATGTGATAACCTCAAAAATGAGAGTAAGACTGTATTTCTAAACAAGAATCATCATCTTGTAACTGTACTGGAAAAACTAAAGCCAAAACTTACAGAGTCAAGGTTGTAAAAGAACTAGTCTTGGTATTTTCCTTTTTTCATGTTTTATCAATATGACAAGATCACCTTGCATGACTAATTTTGACTCAATCTTTGAACAGAGGAGTGGCTTGGGTTTTTTCCTAACCAGATCTGCCTAATTCCATGTTATAAACAGGTCTTAGAGCATGTTGGTAAAAAAAAGACACTAAGTTCTACCTTATAACACAACTGGCACACATTAGATGCAGTTCATCATTGCCAGGGTGCTAGTCTGATCCCACATTGTCTTATCTTTGTAAGGAGATAAATGCACTAAACAGAAAACAGTACAGTGCTGGGAAGGTAGCAGTCACTCTTCAAACATGTTGCTGCAACTGAGCATCTCTTATACTACCTTTTAAGACTTGAATGTGGATTCTGACAGAACCAATGTGATTGTAAAAGCAAATTCTTGACTACTGGAACAGCATTTTTCTCCCATCAGAAAAAGAAGGTGGAGTAAATACAGCCAATGTTAGCACCATAGAGCGTATTACTTCCTATTTAAGAGCATTAGAAGAGATAACACCACATTTAGCTTCATGAAAATCCTACTGTGTAGGTGCAAATATTAAAACTCTCTTATAAAGGTTATTTTTTTAAACAGAGACTAAAACTTGTTGGTTGCAAAACCACCTCTGTCCAGAGATGAGCCAGAGAGCTCTACATGCAATAAACTCTTGCTTCAGTGTTTTAACATCAGCTTGCTACCCAGCAGTGTGCACAAGGCCATGTAGAAGGCCAGCATATTTTCAGAGGCGAAAAGTGAGATGGATACCCAATTTAATTACTCTTAGGAGTAACTCTGTCAAGGTGCACCATAAACTTGGTCTATAAAGAAAACAGCGGCACTTCTGGCTCTTCTGTTTTGCATGGCTTTTCCTGAGGTTTGAGGTATTCTTAACCTGGCGGGTTACCCTGAAGTGAAACAAGGCAGCAAGCTGTAAATAGGAATTGCTTTTATTGTGCTGTAAATACTTACCAAATGCTCCTTAAGTTTGGTCAAAAATTTTGTCAGTACTTTGTCGTGATGCTCTTGATACCTCAACAGTTTTGGAAAACCAGGAACAAAAAAACCTAAGAAAAGAAGCTGACCATGTAACGGGTTTATGTACTATAAAAATTATATTAAAAATGTATTCAGAGCCCCAAGAACATCATTCTTCTGTAAGGCCACTGAATCTGAACAGATATTCAGCACAATACAATGAAGTCCTTATGTCGATATACACGTACTCTTGCCTCAGTGACCATAGCAAAAGAGCAATACATTCCCTTAGTGACTACTATTAGATTAATGATGCTTGATGACAGCAGATCCACCAGTCCTATGTTAGTCTACCCGTTATAATATCCAGGGGAAATAGATTTTTAATTACTCTTTAAAAACACAAAATTACAACCCACACCAACTGAAACTTTTAAGAGCAAAGAGACATAAATCAGGATAATGCCCAGCGAATTCACGCTAGAAGGACAAACAGCATACGCAGTCACTAGAACTGTCTGCACCGAAGATCATCAAGATAACAAGAGGGATATTTTACCAAGACAGATATAATGAATATATAGTATAAAGACTGTGCGCTCACACAACTGAAACTAAGGGCATATAAAAAATATTGAGTAGTTTTAGTGATCACAAGCTGGAAAAGGAAAGGGCTGGGATCCCCTTACAACTGGGCTATCAGCATAGCTAAAGGCTCAGAGCAAGCATGTAACACCAGCCAAAACCCCTTGAAATGTAAAGGAAAGCTAGCACAGCTACCCAGCGGGGAAAGGGACCACTCACAGGTCCTTCAGCAAGCTGAAGCGGTGTTCAGATCAGAAAAGCAGAGATGCTCAAACACGGGCAGTACAACAGTGTGAAAAAACAAGCCTCCCCCCAAGAAAGCAACTCCCCAAGGGCATTAAAAAACACTAACACATCTATTTGTAAACCCCTTGGAAGCAGAAAACCTGACAGAGAGTAAGTTCAACAGTCCCTGAAGACTTTTACAAGCGCTCAGAGAAGATAAAGTCAATGCTCAAAACAAGTTTTTGCATGGAAAACACTGGGAGGGCCCAGAGCCCTGAACAGCTCTAGAGCTCAAAGACCAAGGAGCTGAAACATGGATTATATGAAACCTCTTGCTTAAACCAGGAGTCTGGGAAGTGGCTGGCATGACAGCAGCTTTTCTTCCTCACCAGCTACCAGGTGAACCCTCTCATTCATTACAGCAAGCTCAAAGGACGACTACAGAAATCAGCCTGAGAAATCCGTGTCAAGAGCTCTCCAGCAGCACCACACTCTAAGGTCAAAAGGGGACACTGACAAAACACGAAGACATAAAATCTGGAATGAGTTTTAAAACCCTGTTTGCAGTCTATGGCATCTTAAAAAGGCGTCTACACCTGTGTGAACCCCCATGTATCAAAACCACATTTGGTATATAATAAGTTGATTTAGATTTACTCCCCAAAACACCTAAAATCTTCTATGACCTTTGAGGATTTCAACATTCCACACAGTTGTATAGCTCTTGATTATTATTAAATATATGGGGTTTTCTTTTGTAAGATGCTTTCAATCTGTGGAAAGCTTTGAGCAAGCATTTGACTCCCGCTGAATTAAAAACATCACTTAAGACACAGACCCTCATGTCAGACTGCACCTTTTTGTTTTTAAAGGCACCTTTAAAGATACCTTTTCAGAAGTATAAACAGGAAAACATCCAACTAGCACTTTGTCTAGCACATGGAGAACATTCAAGAACGCAGGATTGTAAAGGCTGGGCAGAGAAGAGATTCAGAGCAGTCCTTTGGAGAAGGACTTGGTGTCAGTTGATGAGAAAATGAACATGAGCCGGATGCAGTGTGTGCTTGCAGCCCAGAAGGCCAACTGTATCCTGGGCTGCATCAAAAGGAGTGTGACCAGCAGGGCGAAGGAGGTGATCCTGCCCCTCTACTCTGCTCTTGTGAGACCTCACTTGGAGTATTGTGTGCAGTTCTGGTGTCCTCAACATAAAAAGGACATGGAACTCTTGGAACAAGTCCAGAGGAGGCCACGAAGATGATCAGGGGACTGGAGCACCTCCTGTATGAAGATAAGCTGAGAAAGTTGGGGCTGTTCAGCCTGGAGAAGAGAAGGCTGCGTGGAGACCTCATAGCAGCCTTCCAGTATCTGATGGGGGCTATAAGGATGCTGGAGAGGGATTCTTCATCAGGGACTGCAATGATACAACAAGGAGTAATGGGTTTAAACTTAAACAGGAAGTTCAGGTTAGAAATAAGGAAGAAGTTCTTTACTGTGAGGGTGATAAGGTAACTGGAACAGGCTGTCCAAGGAAGTCATGAGTGCTCAATCCAATGGCAGTGTTCACGGACAGGTTGGACAGGGCCTGGTCTAGTGAGGGGCTTCCCTGCCCATGGCAGGGTGGCTGGAACTGGATGATACTAAGGTCCTTTCCAACACAAACCATTCTACAATTCCACGAAAAGCCAGGGAAGGAAGGTATCACCATGTTGGAAAGTCTTAAGCGAGCAAAAGGAGTTAAATCTTGCTGAAAATTTCCTAAAAAGCCCAAAATCTACTTTTCCGGCTTCCAAGAACTACAGCTTTTCTGAATTACCACACCACTGACATCTACAAAAGATGCTGGAATTCCTGGAGTTCTTCCATATCAGGAGCCATGGAACACGCACAGATCATACTAAATTTGGCATGGAAAGAGAGAACTACCGATGACATAAAAGTAACAAGACCATGAGAGCAGGAAATGCTGTGCAAGGCAGAGATAAAACCAAGGAAGCTGAAGTTAATACTAGATACAAGTGCATTTTTAACTACAGATTCCTGTCCTACCAAATGACAGCACAGCTGCAGTATTTAATACACTCTAACACATTATTTAACACATTCTAACACATATTAGGTTTCCACTACTATAGTATTGCTATACAGATCCCTACATAATCAGCTTTCAATTGGTTAATCAAGAGATTAAAAGGAAAGGAAAGCATCTGATTTTCATTAAGAACTGTCTGAAAGATATTACATACAAAAAAACAATTACAATAACATTATGGGTAAAAGGTCTAATAATATCCAATAGTCCCCCAGTATAAAGATTCCATTATGTCTTATTTTGACTATACAGACAGAAAAGCATAGTTCCATTTTCAAATAATTTATGACTTGAAACCTAACATATACCAAGTGACAGGAAACTCCATACCATGCATGGCATGCTTTGGACCAGAGAAAAGCTTCACCAAGGCCCAGAAGGCATCTTCTTCATTCATGTACATAAGGAGTAAAGCTGTGATCTGGCTCATTCCCTGACAATATCCAACTTCCTGAAAATCAGACAGTGAAACATTACAACACTAAAATAAAATCCTTATAACCATGAGCTCTTAGTTCTTCCTTGACCTAGTGGAGGAAAGAGGATGTCTGACTTAATGGTGTAAGTTCCCTAATTATGACACCACCAAACACACTTAACATTGAAGTATTTACAACATTGATAGATAGAAGGAATTATTCACAACCCTTCAACTGAAAAGTAAATGGAAATCTTGATGGTTCATTTGAACTTTTTACTGATGCACAAACCCCTTGTCAGTACAAATAATACCAAATAACTGTATCTTGCTGTCCAATTGGATGTGTTTTAGTTGTAATTCAAGGGAGGCTTAGGGAGAATAGCTCTTGCTTTGTTTGACTTTACAGTCAGGGCACCATCCGACAAACACAAGACTTTTCTAGAGTGACCTATAACTATAAATCTGCTCAAGTTTAGCAGCCCATAGCAAGCAGATGTAATAAACCTGAAGAAAAAGCCTTTATTGTTCCAAACCTGAATTTGGGTATTTCCTCTGCCATTAATTTTTACTTTTGTGGCAGGAATCAAATGTCACTGTCATTTAGCTGCTCAGCTAACCCCACTGATAACAATTGAGACTACATCCTTACAAATACTTGGATTGAGTTTCTTCAAGTTGACAAGTTCTTAGCAGAATTTCGCTCTAGAGATAAAACCAAAGCATCAGAGGAAAAATGCAACATTAAGTGCAAAATAAAAACATCGCTGCAGTATTCTCATCATTACACTTTAACAGCTGATTATAAACAGTATTTTTCAGGCAAATTGATACTAGTCCAATTTTATAGGACATATATAGAGGCTCTTCCAGAGTTTTACTTCTCAGTGAACCAAGGCTGCTTACAAAGAAAAGCTTATGACAACGTAACAAGTGGAAGACAACAAATTCTAGCTTTTTATGGGCCAACAAATGTGAGGAGACAGAAGCTGAAACAGGACAGAAACGTTCTATCCCCTAGACCTTTTAAAACAGTGCTGTTTAGAGTAACTGCTTCATTTTGCTTTCTTCTTAACTTTACATACTTTTCCATTGAATTGCAGGGAGCTGCTGCTGGTTAGAAAATGAAAGATGTACAAAAATGATCCAAATGGGCACAAGGAATGAGAGGATAGTGCATTAAAACCACAGTTTAATGGGGACATGACAGGATTTCTGTTTCTTCTATTTTTAGCATGCAGACAAAAAACATTACAAAATACCTAAATTTCTAACCCTTATGTCTGGAAAACACCACTCTAATAAACCCTCACCCAGGACTGCAGCCAACACCAAGGGCTTAAATAAAAAAGATGCAGCCTTTAAAATCATTTTGCATTTGTTAGACCTCTCCAGGTTATGAAATATGCCTGTCTACTCCAACATGCATCTTTCTGTCTTCCTTCCCATCATTCAAATGAACGGGAAGCATTTAATTAAACGAGAGGAAACTAACAGTAGTTAAAAGCCCAGCACAGCACAAACTCATTATTCTATTAGACACTATACTTACTTTCAGTTGAACTGTATGCACAGTTCAGTCTGTCCAGTAAGATACTCACAATGCTGGTGAGGCACCGGCACAAGTTGCCCAGAGAAACTGCGTCTGCCCCATCCCTGGCAGTATTCAGGGCCAGATTGGACACAAGGGCTTGGAGCAACCTGCTCTAGTGGAAGGTGCCCCTGCCTGTGGCAGGTTTGGGTTGGAAAAGACCTTTAAAGCTCATCTAGTTCCAATCCCCTGCATGGAGCAGGGACATCTTCAACTTGATCAGGTTGCTCAGAACCACACCCAGCCTGGCCTTGAACGCCTCCAGGGCTCATGCATCCACCACCTCTCTGACAACCTGTGCCAGTGTTTTACCACCCTCGTTGTACAAAATTTCTTCCTCATTTCTATATACTTGTGAAGGTCTCTGAAATGTTTGCTGGAGGTTTTTTATAGGAGAAAGACACAGCATTGCAAGTTACCATCTTCTGGCATATTCGGAGAAACTACATTTAAGTGTGAAGGTACACAACTTACCGTATTATATATGGAATATGCAGCTAAAACGTGGAATAAAGACTGTTGCCTGTAGAAATACGAGTAAAAAAGGAAAACATAATATTGTCTTTTGTAAGAAGAGACAGACATAAAAGTAGAGAACTTATTTTGGAAACCTGTTTCCAAAATATAATTTGTCTAGCAATAAAGAACAAGATTAAGCACACTTTACAAAGATACGAGGTTCTGATTTCAAACCAACACTACATTTAGCACTTTTCTGATGTTTTACATGCTGAAAGGTTTAAAAAAAGAAAAATACCTGTAATACTTTGAGAAGGCAATGGTGTCAGATCATCATTTTTACAGGCAAAGTGAAACACAGGATGGGCTACATTTCAAACACTGATTTAGTCTGAATGCCAGAACTCGAACCACCCCAGACCTGATTTCTGTGCCTGCAGAACACTAACAGCTGTTCCCAATTTCAAACAGAGATGTCGAAGAGTTGAAATGCACAAAGCAGCCACAAAGGTGTCTTAATCTTGGCAAACAAATTAAAGGCTGCTTTAGGTGACTGCTACTGTCAAAGTGAAGGAAAACACCACCAATTCTGACTCGACATCCTATGCTCGGTCCTCCTGAGTGTACTGATCTCCAGGTACTGCTGAGGTGGAATTACAGAGAGCTCTCTGTAAAACCAATCTAATTTGTGAAGGCCTTAAGAGTAAAAGCACAAAACCCAAACCAAAACAAAACTCTGCTCTTCTCAAACTGGGACATCAAAGTAATGCCAGAGAGCTCTCATAATGAGTTTTTAAACTCATACCTACTTTTTGGGATTTGCTCAGGAGAGAATTTAGAAACCTGAATGCCTCCTTTCATCTATGACTACAACTGCTATTAAACTGCTGAGGTTTGCATACTGTCCTTTCTCTGTCCAGTGAAATTCTCTGTCTGTCACTAACTGAATGTATAGAAATAGACATTAGCAGGTTAAATAATGAAAGGATAAGCCAAAACCTGACTGTTTTCCATTCGGAAGAAGATGCATACTTGGAGAATTGTACCAAAGCATCCAGATTATGGCATTTTTGTTGCCCTCTTGCAGAAGTGAAGCTTGTCTGTTCTTCAGTAACCAAAGCAAAGTGTAGCCTGGGGGACTAGACATTAAGCTGGAACCTTATTTTACAAGGACAAACTGAAAGGTCCCAAATGTACACAGGAAGCTCCTATATTTTCAGTTGACTATATGAAACCGAACATAAGAGCTCAATCGCATTCACAGTAAGATACATTAAATAATGGTAATATCAGTACTATTTACACTAGATGATACCACTAAAGACCTGTAAAAGAATGGAACTTCAAAGACGTACAGTCTACTTAAAAGTCAAGCCATTGATTCACCCAGGGGACTTTTATTTCATTGCTATGTGAAATGATTTCTGAATTTTTCATTGAGGCATCACTGGAAATGCATAATATATGTCCAGTAATACCAAGATCTATTCCAAGTGTGAAATTGCTGTAGGCTGCCAAAGGCTTTCCTGTGGATTCGAACGACATTCTTACAACACAGCTGCAGGGGCTGGCACTGGCTCTGCTTCTGTTAACCCCAAACTGAGGAGGTAGGAAGCTTCTGCTAACATCTAAAATGTGGGCATAAAAAAATAACTGAGGCCCAGAAGCAACACAGTCATTTTTGCAGAGCACTGTGTCAGTACTGCTGAGAGGCACGGCACCTCAGATACAGATGGCACTTCTCAAATATGTATACATACATGTGTGTGTGTGTGTATATGTGTATAGTATATATGCGTATATATATGTATGCACGCACACACAGAGTGGCTGCACAGAACAGCTCTCAGCTCAGGAATTTCTGCTTTGGACTCCAGAGAAATTCCCCATATTTAGGATTTGTCCACAAAAGAGCTAGAATAATACTCTAAGAAAACACTTGGTTTATTGTCACATTAAAGTCCACAGATCTTTTGAGTATTACTTTTTGAAAATAGCTGACTACCATAGAATTTGTCTTGGAAAGAAAAGGGATTAAAAACTGAACTAATACAGTCACAGAGGGGAAAAAATACCCTCTTCATCTCAGCAGGGTGCTGATGCTGCAAGCTAGCAACAATACTGATGTTTGTACCACCACTTATTTAATTTCTAAGCATTTTTAAAGCTGACAGCTGCCTAATATTCCTCATCCAAAACCAACAAACCAACAAGAATTTTGAAGGAATCCCAAAGTATTAAGGCCTACATTTGTAGATAATTAAATGCTGGCATATAAAATACTCTTATTTGGTTGTCAACTAGCTACTAGGAGAAGAGGAATATAATATCCAAAGGAAGGCTAAAATGTATAAGCTGTTAGGGATGCAAAGAGTTATTTTGGTTTTGAAAATAAATCTTCATTTATTAGTTTGGAATTGCCATGCTTTAGTATTTACAATATCTGAGACTTTTTATTACATGTAAAACAAGAGGAGAACGGCTTAGAAATGGTTTTCTTCGGAATGCTACTGACTACCTCATAGTTAAGGGAAACTAGCTGAAGTGACTAGTTGGTTTTTGCAGTAATAACGGCAGTTACACAATCACACGTAGATAATCCTGCTCTGAAAGTCTGGAGCTTACATTCAATGTGCTTGGACCAGGTCAAAGAGGCTTGAGGCAGATCAGAAGCCAGTTTTAAGGCAAGCAAAGCAAAACCTTTTAATTTACTTACTTAACCCCGTATCTGTCTCGAAACATGATGTGATCTCTGTATGTTCGATTTACATCAAGATCAATTTGCCTAATATCTGGTGAAGAACTTCGCGCGTGACACTTCAATTTCTGGGAAAACAGTAAAGAACACAAATTAAGTTTAGAAATGTGAACTCTAAAACAGCAGAAACCTGCTTGACTTTACACCTATACTGAAGCATCTGCCCTCTCATAATTTAAAACACTGTAACAGCAACTCCCAAAGGAAGAGTTTTAACTTCCAAAATACATATATATACAGGTTCTATGGAGTCAGAATTCACACAGTATAGATGTAAAAAGACCAAGCCCATAATACACATTTTTGTGGCACACAATTCACTACCTATATTCAAGGCTGTGTTTCAGCGCTTCAAAATTTTTAATTGCTATTTCTCAGGTAGGGACATCACTGGAGAAAGACAAAAAGTGCATTTCACTACTCAGGCAACAAGAACCTAAGATGTAAGTGCTCCAGACCAGACTTTTAGCAAATGGATTTAGTGTGGTTTTCATACTTTCCCTGCCTTTTCCTCTAAGCAGAAGTAATAGATAATAACTGGTAGTTCTGTAGCTAAGTATAGATAATGGACATTTCTCTAGTCATTTCCTCTGTCTTTCTGTTCTAATCTAATTCAGCTGTAGAATACCTCTACTTTAGCACTTGCTTTAACATTTTATAATTAAATCCAATTTTGCAGTTGAATACTTAGGAAGCCTGAACAGGTTAGATTGCCACCTTATATTCTGCACTTACAATAATCTTCTCTAGCCGTACACTCATTCATTCTCGTATCTGTCCCAAAGTTGAGTTTGTCAAATATTTCTAACTGGATTCAACATGGTATTTTCAAAACATTACATCTTCATAGGTATTATTAGAGAATACCACTGACAATCTAACAGCTGAGCTCTACGCATTCTGGTTGAAGAAAACCAAAAAGGTTTAAAACCAAAAGTAGTTAAAAACCAACTAAGAAATACCAAAACTAAGAGAAAACAAGGGATCAAGCAGGGAACAGTGACATTCATTCAGTCTAATGAATACAACCAGAAGCTTCAGACATATCGGGAATTACTTGTAAATCATTGAACCAGCTTTAGGAAATGGGAAAAATGGAGAGCAGTAAAATGAGCTTATTGCAAATAAAGAAGCTAGAATAATATGGAATAAACTTTCTACTTCTCTATTTGAATTACAAATACTTTTCTGTTTTACATTGAGCACTAGATGGCATTAATCATTTCTGAAGATGAATTCACCTATTTTAAAATGCTTCTAGTTTTATTCAGTATTCTACCCCACAACTACATCATTCAGCCTGAACTCTGTTTTACCCCTCTTGGATCTGACACTAATCTTACTTATGAAGTTAACAAAATACACTAGTCAAAGAGCAACCTGTCAGACTAAAGAGAGAGAAATCTCTTAAGAGGAAGACTACAGATACCAAAATTTAGATAACATCAATGCCAACATCAATCTTCTTTCATGACTGTACAATATCCCTTGTCTACTCAGACCCAGAGTTTCAGCTCCAAAAGAAAATGCCAAAGACAAAGCAATGCATTTCCTTGTAACTCTGTACGTTACTTCTGTAAAAGGCAGTGAACAGTTAAATTCCTGTTTTAATTTAAACACTCTACAATATTAAATTACCTTTCTGTTAGCTAAACTCTCCCTGAAATCCTTTAGCAGAGAGAGACACAATGAAGAAAAGACAGACTTTTAAGGGCTTTAATCCCTTTCTGCCTAACTTACTAGCCTGTACATGAACTTTATTCTCCACTCCTGGGTCTGAAATTGAGCGCTGATGACCATCAGCTGTATTCACACTGACAGAAAAAGTAGTTACTAGAGAAAAACTTAGAGGAACATGACCACAGTAATTCAGAGGTTTCTGAACTGGGGTAAGGATGGGGACAGAGGGGTAACAGATTATTTTCTTTATATTCTAAGTAAGAGATACACTTAAGTGGTCAATTTATGCCTGTAGAATTTGGTGGAGTTAACATTGTGTCACGACTTGCACCTCTGAGAATACAATTAAGTAACCAGACAGTGCTTTCTAACGGATATCTAAGCTTCACTTGCAGATGAGATGGTAGAAAGATAGCCAGCTTGTTCCGGCCTGTACAAGATTAAGGCACCAGCCTCCATCCCCTCAGAATACTGAACTCCTCGCATTGAACCTCAGCTAACAAGGCACTTCCTTAACAGACCTTTCTCAAAGAGCTGCAGATTCACAGGTTTCTGTTTTCTTACTGGGACAGGGTTGGGTTTTCTTACTTTGTTTTACTTTGCTTTGCTTTTGCAAGTGCTTGAGGACGGGAAAAAAAAAATGGAAAGAAGATCAAATTAATTCTATGAATTACAGAAAATCAGCTGGAAAAGTGCTGTTCAATAAGTAGGCTTTTTCCTAGCTAAAACAAACAGTAAAATTCTATACAATTTCTTATCCTTTCTTTTTCTTTTAATATTACCTAACAATAAAAGCTTAATAAAGCTGGTATTCTTAGTATCTGGCATTTTTTGATTAGTATTAAGTGGAAATCCTACAAACTCACATTATAGAAGTCTTTCATTTCTTCTTTCGTTTTAGGGATGTCAAGTAGTAAAGACCAGACTTGCCCTCTGAACTGCTGTGGGATTCCTTTATAAATTCTGCTATGAAACTGTAAAAATAAAAAAACCAAACAAATGTAAATGCAGTAAAATCTACAATGGCCTGAATAAAGGAAAAGTGACACACAACATGCAAGAGAGAAATGCAAGTTTATCAGTTGTCCTAGCAAAGGGATGACCTGCTGGGGACAAAGTGTTCTCTGTCTTTTGGGGGACTGAAGTGACATTACATGGGACAGGGAAAGAAATGGACACACAGACCAAAGCATCACTCTGCAGGTTATGCTTAGGAGCCAGGGCTTTCTCATGTAGGAAGCAATCAAATTTGATATAATCAAAATTGCATCACCTCTTCTGAGCAGCACTTGATCTACAAATATCGGAAAGACTACCCCAAATTTTGTAACTTGGACCCAAAAAATCAGGTTTTTTGGAACACAGTATTTCAGGACAAGCCACAGATAACTGGCTGTAACTACAAACTATTAATGGCAATGGCAAAAGGCAATCAGCAATATCACAAAGCTTTAAAGATTACCAGTAAAAGAGGAAAAAAACCCGAAAGCATAACTGATTTTGAATTTGATTTAAAACAGTGTGCTGAAATGTAGGTATGCCTACCAACCAAACCTGAGACCACCAAAAACCCCAAGAGATGCCAATTCTAAAGCGAACGGATTCTAGATCATATTTCTCAACTATCAGGTTTTTAAATGCATATTAAAACATTTCCACAAGCACAAGGTATAAAAGATAGCTGTAGAAAGTGTAGCTGAAGCACAGCACAACCTCCAAATACTCCATGTAACTCTTAGCTGTGAAACATAAAAAGAAATTCCCCATCCCTGACATATTCTGTTCTGACACAGAAAACTTGTATTAAAAACGGGTCATAAGGAGATAACTGAGTACCTGTGTGCAACTAGAGGTGTTATATAAACTATCAGTCTTGCCTCTGACATGCTGCTGCTCTGGCACTCGCATTCACTGGTTTGGCTCTTACTGGGCTTATCTGAAAAATCAGGAGCACTGACAACTGTCTTCCTCAGCTCTACTCTGATTCGTATCTCTGTGCTGCAGCACTTAGGTGCATGAAGAGCCTGTAAACAGAGGAAGGTGAGGAGATGTCTAAAGACTTGGCTTTACACAGCCAGGAGAGACTCAAGATAAGCAAAGCCTCAGGGCAACTGAATCCAAGTACTTCTAAAAACATGCCAAATAATGTTCTCATCTTTCAGGATCTTCTTTCAAAAAACTCCAGAGGAAGCCCACAAAGAGGCTCCGAGGGCTGGAGCAGCTCTGCTCTGGAGACAGTCTGAAAGAGGTTGGGTTTCTCAGCCTGGAGAAGAGAAGGCTCCAGGGAGACCCTGCAGCAGCTCCAGTGCCTAAAAGGGCTGACAAGAAAGCTGGAGAGGAGCTTTTGACAATGGCATGTAGTGACAGGACAAGAAAAGAATGGCTTCAAGATGAAAGAGGGCAGATTTAGTTTAGGTGTTAGGAAGAAGCTCTTCCCTGTGAGGGTGCTGAGGCGCTGGCACAGGGTGCCCAGAGAAGCTGTGGCTGCCCCATCCCTGGCAGTGCTCAAGGCCAGGTTGGACACAGGGGCTTGGAGCAAGCTGCTCCAGTGGAAGGGGTCCCTGCCCGTGGCAGGGGCTGGAAATGGAGGAGCTTTAAGGTCCCTTCAACCCAAATCAATCTGTCATTCTATGATTCTAGGTCTAAGAAAAGGAAAAACAGAGAACGCTAAGAAAGAAAATGAACTTTTCCGAAGTTCTGGTATTACCATTACTTTCATGATGGCAAGGGAAACAATTAGATTTAAAAGAACAAAAGACACACAACCCCTCCCAAACAATTTGTTCTTTGCATTTAATCTACATGGAAAGTTAGACCTTGAAAATGTCAGTTGACAAAGGTATTACTTCCTCGCAACATTTATAAAAGTTGGGTTTGTAACATCAGAAGTATTTTTAAAGAAACGTCAAAATAAAGATAGGATCCTTTTTCCTTTATCACGTATGTCACACCTCCACTTTTGGAACATTAATGAACATTGCCATGTATTTGCAAACCTCTTGCTGTTTGGGATAGATCAGATCTTTGAAGGTGCCTTTAATGCCAGCAAGGATTCCTATGTGGAATTTAGAATGTGTAACTCTTACACAAGTAAGGTTAAGACTTTTTTTCCTGTCACCTTTTCAAATGAGTATTATAAACTTAAGTGCAGCAGCAATCCTGGAAGCTGTCTACAAAGAAATGGGATGACTCAGGGAAAACTTTGCTGGTTCAACATTATTAGGAATGCTAAAGGAGCAAGACTTCTAGAGTGAGCACAGCTAAATCAATACAGTTTGTTCTGTAAGGATAAAGAACAACTACAGTGTGACAAAGTACCCTTCTCTACAGATGTAGATCCAAGCTTCAGCTCACACAGAGAATTTCAATGTGTGTCAATCCAGATACAAGGATAACTGCTTGTAAGAAAGAGGATAATTCTGCCTTTTGAAAGCCAAGCGATACCAATCACAGTAGAGTCATCGTGAGAAGAGATTCCTGTCTCCTGGAAAGCAGCATAAGCCAAATTTGAATTCTGAATAAATGTAGTTTTAGATCCTGCCCACTGGAGGGAGGTTGGAACTAGATGATCTTAAGGTCCTTTCCAACCCAGACTATTCTATGATTCCATGTTCCCATTGACATGTAGCTTTATTCCTCAGATCCATGGTACAACAACAGTGTACCTGAATAGCAAACATTTCTGCCAGTTAATGATTTTGTAACTCGTTTTTTCAAACATCTCCAACAACCGTAAGGTTATTAATGAGGAGAACTGGTTGAAGACCAGGTTGGAGGGGGCTTGGAGCAACCTGGTCCAGTAGAAGGTGTCCCTGCCCGCGGCAGGGGCTGGAACTGGAGGACCTTTAAGGTCCTTTCCAACCCAAACCAGGCTGGGGTTCTATGAAAAATAAATTCAAGACAACTCTTGCTCTAAATTAGTATTCCGGGAGGTCAGGCGGCCCTGCTTGAGAAGGGGCTGGACGAGACGGCTTCTGGAGGTCCCTTCCAACCCCAACCATCCTGTGATGCTGTGTGATCCTGTGATTTTGTGAACATGACACGGCTGCACTGTGTTCTGGGAATTGGGGGGAGGAGATGGGGACCAATACATGACAGCAACACTCCTTTCTGTTTATCATTCAGTCACCAGCCAGTTAAAAACACTATAAATAAGCAAACTGAGTAATAGCCGAGTATCTTTACTGTAAGTACAATAATGCTGCCCTCTGCTGTCTTTTATTTCCTTAAGTAATATAAGGTTCAAAATATGTTGAGAAATCCTGGGTTGGGTCTATACAATTGCAGAACCAGAATCTAATCTTCTGAATTAATAATTACTCACTCTGAATTAATAATGAAGAAGTAGAAAATTCAGCAAGTTACATTCGAATCATAGAATAGCTAGGGCTGGAAAGGATCATCTAGTTCCAACCCCCCTGCCATAGACAGGGACACCTCACACTAAACCATCCCACACAAGGCTTCGTCCAACCTGGCCTTGAACACTGCCAGGGGGAAGCATTCACAACTTCCCTTTGGCAACCGATTCCAGTGCCTCACCATCCTAACAGGAAAGAATTTCCTCCTTAGATCCAATCTAAACTTCCCCTGTTTAAGTTTTAACCCGTTACCCCTTGTCCTGTCACTACAGTCCCTAATGAAGAGTCCCTCCCCAGCATCCCTATAGCCCCCCTCAGATACTGGAAGGCTGCTATGAGGTCCCCACACAGCCTTCTCTTCTCCAGGCTGAACAGCCCCAACTTCCTCAGCCTGTCTTCATACGGGAGGTGCTCCAGTCCCCTGATCATCCTCGTGGCCTTCTCTGGACTTGTTCCAACAGTTCCATGTCCTTTTTATGTTGAGGACACCAGAACTGCACACAATGCTCCAGGTGAGGTCTCACAAGAGCAGAGTAGAGGGGCAGGATCACCTCCTTCGACCTGCTGGTCACTCTCCTTTTGATGCAGCCCCGGATACGGTTGCTTTCTGGGCTGCGAGCGCACACTGCAGCCGGGTCATGTTCATTTTCTCATCGACCAGCACCCCCAAGTCCTTCTCTGCAGGGCCGCTCTGAATCTCTTCTCTGCCCAACCTGTAGCTGTGCCTGGGATTGCTTCGACCCAGGTGTAGGACCTTGCACTTGTCATGGTTGAACTTCATAAGGTTGGCATCAGCCCACCTCACAAGCGTGTCAAGGTCCCTCTGGATGGCATCCCTTCCCTCCAGCGTATCAACCGGACCACACAGCTTGGTGTCATCGGCAAACTTGCTGAGGGCGCACTCAATCCCACTGTCCATGTCAGCGATGAAGATGTTGAACAAGACCGGTCCCAACACCGATCCCTGAGGGACACCACTCGTTACCGGTCTCCAGCCGGATATCGAGCCATTGACCACAACTCTTTGTTTGCGGCCGTCCAGCCAGTTCTTTATCCACCGAGTGGTCCATCCATCAAATTGATATCTCTCCAATTTAGAGAGAAGGATGTCATGCGGGGCAGAGTTGAACGCTTTGCACAAGTCCAAACAAGTTCCTGGACAAGAAATGAGGCCACTATCACACAGTCTGAAGAGCAGGAATTGGCATTCCTACTGCTGCAAGATGTAAAGCTGGTTTTCTTGAAAGTAAGACTTTCTCAGTTACGTCAGGAAGCACAAGCACCAGAGGGACTCTGCCACCTCAAAAAGAATCATAAGAATTAAAATCTGAAGCTCACAAGAAAGCGTATTTATAATGAAAAGAGAGTATATTTATAAAGGTTGCTGCCTTTAGAGGTTCTTCAACTTCTGTGGGTTGCATAAAAGGAAGAAGATGTGCAAGCACAAGAGCTGCTCCATCTCATTCAAAAAAATCTCAGGAATGCCAAGAGGGTTCTTCATTAACGCTCTGTGTTCAGACTCCAGACTAAGTGGAGACTTGATTATTATATTCTGTGTGAATGCCAGAGCATCTGGAAACTGCAGCTACCCTGTTTCTCTTCTTCCTTTCCCTCTCAATTTAGACAACTTCAATCACAGACAGATGAAGGCAGTCAGTGAAAGATGGAAACGCTTCGATGGAAAGACTCAAATGGGAATATAACATCTAACATTTTTATTTAATCTTTCCTGAATGTTATGCTCATACTAAGCCAGGAAGGATTTACTGTCTGGTTGATTGTACGCTGGATTGTTAAGCAGTAAAATACAAATAGGAAATAAAAGCATAAGCTAGAGAAAGACCACAGTGAAACACAAACTTTGCTGCTCTATGACACTCCCTGCATGAGAAAGGGCTGATAGAGAGATGAAAGCTTTGATTTTGACAAATATGAATCATACAAAGACACAAGGGCAGTTACTCACTTCAGAGACTAGTGTCTGTACGAATCATGATGACCCCACTGAAAAGATACCAATATAATCATACAGGAATCAAGGAGTTTTAGACACAAAGAAGTCAAGCAAAACCACCAGGAGACCTGGATGGATGAACAAGGAGCTCCTGGACAAACTCCAACACAAAAAAGGATGCCTACAGAGGGTGGAAGCAAGGACAGGTAGCCTGAGAGGAATAGAATAAATTGTCTGAGCAGCCAGGGATCTGGATATGAAAGCTAAAGCCCTGACAGACTTAAAGCTGGCCAGGGATGTCAAGAGCAGTAAGAAAAGCTTCTACATGTATGTCAGTGGTAAAATGAAGACTAGGGGAAATGTGAGCCTTCTCTGAAGGTAGCAAGCAAATGCTCCACAGGGAGGCAGGCCAAGGCAGGGACTGGAAGAATGAAGAACCTCCCACTGCAGGAGATATTGAAAAGAATGGGGAAGTGGTTCAGCTATTACCAACACCCCTTTTCTTTAATTAGGTTTAAGCTCAGAAGTTCTAATGGGGAAACAGTGTGAAGCTCCTGGTACTCCCCTCAAGATATTCTGCAATAAGGATCAGAGGAGATGTAAACTGAAGCATCTCACATGCACACGCACATCAGTGTGTTAATGTCTTTTCATTAATTCTCCCTGTGAAGTTATGACAGAAAAAGTAGGGAAGCAGCCTACAGGCAGCTCTGCAAGAGTATTAAATGAAAACTGTATTTTGCAATTAAGCATAATGTCATCAAATTCGCTTACAGTATGTGTACAGTATGAACAGATTTCTTCGAGACAGAACTGTCAGTTGTATGTATGAAGGCTCATTATAAAGGGGTTGTCTGAAGTCCTATACTTTGTATGTACCTGGGACCACCATCTTCTCTGACTCTCCCTTGCTCTCTTGTTAAGAACACAGTTATCTCTCAAGTATTCCATTCTCCAGAACCAAGTCATCACTACAATTATAATCCACAACCTTACAACAGTATTGCTGCAGTGTTCCCTTCAGGGCCGTTTCTAAACAGCGCTGATTTCAGGAGCAATCTAACTGCACAGAAACCATGCCAGTGTCAGCTGAAGTGAGTCTTTTAAGATACAGGTTGTTCATTTTCTTTACCAATTTGTTCCTCTAGTGTTAACCACTTTATCCAACCAAGTGAAGACAAGAAAGCAGGAGTCAGGAACTGTTCGAGCAACTACTGCTTCTGTGCTTCAAGAAGGTGAGCGTGGAAAGCTGGTGCATTCTTCCAACAAACCGTCTTGATCTGTGAGTTTTGTACAATCCTGAGAATAACACCAAGTTTTCCATACACAGCAGTGACAAATAATGTCTGAGCTTCCACTGGGAGGAGGCTGATTCTTTATTCTGCATGTTCTGGTTCACTTACCATACCAGATGTGAGAAGGAATAGGGAAAACACCCTTGTTTTTAAAGACTCGTGTGCTCACCAGTATTCAACAATCAGTGGGAATTTTTCCTAGCCTCAAGCACAGTTCATCCCCTTCATGAACATACTGAATTATTCCTGCCACTATTTATATTTCCGCCTATAATTTATTACATCAACTGAAACTCTTTCTGCTCAGCTGACCTGCTGTACCTTCTGCATGCTTGGTGAATAGAGGATTATTGAGTTAAGTCAGTGTATCATGGACTGACGTCACCGATGGCTGACGAGGAAGACCTCTACTGCTTAGACAACATGTAGCTATTGTGTCCCCTGAAAGATGTATTTAGCATTCTCTGTACAAACAAAGTAGCTGTCACACAGGCTTTTTTATCATCTCTTTGACATGGGAACATACTTGGTCTTCAAAATCACACAATTGCCACAGTAAAACAAAGCCACAAGTGTTCTGACCTCAAGCTTCTCCCACAGGAGCTGACGGGACAGAAAGAAGGATTACGATAAAAAATTAGGAAACAAATTATTGCTTTTTCATGCACTCACTTGAAATTTTAAGAAAAGGAATTTGCTAGCTTCTTAGTTAGACCCTGAAAAACAACAACCACAGGCTTTGGTATTTTTAACGGAAGCAAAGAGCAAGATGTAGTTACTGGTCTCAAAACCAAAGGTAGTAAGCAGACAGGATGAGTAGAGGACACGGTGAGTAAATCTCTTTCTCTACTTGAACTGTAGTAGCTCAGTTCCCTGCTTATCAAGCTAACAAGCATTGTGGTCTCAATTTCTCCCTTTAAAGTTTTCCACTGTGCACAGATAACTTACTAAAACAAAAGGCTAGTAAGTGAGTAAGCTCATGCCGCAGGCCAGTCATCCTGGAGTAACCTAGGATGTAACAATTGACCTCCAGTCCTCAGCAAAATACAGGTGGATCAGCAGCATCAGAAAATACCAACAGAAACCCCATCAGAAAATGCAAGATTTAAGCCCTATTGAGGAGAAGAGGAAGTCTGAACTTTGGAACCTCTTGTTCTGTGTGCATTACCCACCAAACGGCCACACGAACAGTTATGAAAACCTTCCCAGAACAGAGTGTTGGGAATGCAGCCTCTCCATCAAGCTTCTTCCCAACTGAAACGCCTCCATAATTTTAAGATGGCCAAGACTATAACTCCAGCAAGTAACTTATTCACATGAAAATGCCTAGGTTTTAAAGCAAGTAAGAGCACTTAGCACTTAATGACATACCTAACATAACCCACTGTTCACCACTGCCCTCAGACCACTATTTGTTGTCTGAACAGGATAAAAATACTTTTGCAACTAAAAATCCCCAAAGCAATTTAAGGATTATTATTAATGGGCAAATCACCTCCTTAAAATTCCCATGGAAAATCACTTTACTCTTTTTCTGCTTTGTTTTCAAAAGTCAAGAACTGCTGTAGCACTGCTGGGAGCTGTTAAGTAGCTGCCAGCAGATTTCAGTTCTTTTATTCAATTTCAAAATAAAAAAGCCCACCAAGGTCTAAAATGTCCTATTCACAAACAGATTCCAGTTACAGCATCAACAAAAAAAAAAACCCACTTCTTTTGAAGATTATGAATGCTGAGTTGCATATTATTCACATTTAAACCAGATTTATCCCAAAGGGGACAGGGCATGGAATGGCTTCCTGTACTTTTTATCTTCTAAATTATTCAGTACAACTCTCCTTTTAACAAAATAACCAGGTATCTTGGGATATCCTAATACATCTGTGCTGGCAAGCATGATAATTTAAATATCTATCTCTATATAGAAATTTAAATGATATGCCCTATGTTACGACATGTTACTTGGAGAGTTACTCAAGGTGGTTTTCACTGATCCATGCTGTAACCTGTCCTAGGCCCTTCAGTAAACCTGGGCTGCAAAAAAAGAGGAAAATAAAGAGGGTGGAAAGTTGGAAACCGTAGAAGAGAAGAAGATCTCTTAGCCTCATAAAAAGCCTCATAGATCTTAGTAAGATGCCATCACTAACTCAAAGGAGTAACTGCAAATTTGAACATTAATAATTAATATAAAGTAATAAAAAAAGGTAAAGTTAAAACTCATAACCCTTGAAAGGGAATTTATGACTCCTGAAGAGCTCAACTATATTCATTTAAAGGTGGCCCCTCTTTTTGACTTTTTCCTCTTTCACCTTCTCAAAGCCTAACTCAAACACAACTTCCAGCTCTCTGCAAGACAACACAAGTAGGTCTGACACTTCTTCTGCTCCCCAGATTATTTTGCAGACATGAACACTTGCAGCACTGTCTGCAGTTCTGGTGTCCTCAACATAAAAAGGACATGGAACTGTTGGAACAAGTCCAGAGGAGGCCACGAGGATGATCAGGAGACTGAAGCCTTCCCGTATGAAGACAGGCTGAGAAAGTTGGGGCTGTTCAGCCTGGAGAAGAGAAGGCTGCGTGGAGACCTCATAGCAGCCTTCCAGTACCTGAAGGGGGCCTATAGGGATGCTGGGGAGGGACTCTTCGTCAGGGACTGTAGTGACAGGACAAGGCGTAATGGGTTAAAACTTAAACAGGGGAAGTTTAGATTGGATATAAGGAGGAAATTCTTTCCTGTTAGGGTGGTGAGGCACTGGAATGGGTTGCCAAAGGAAGCTGTGAATGCTCCATCCCTGGCGGTGTTCAAGATCAGACTGGACAGAGAGCCTTGGGCAACATGGTCTGGTGCGAGGTTGTCCCTGTCCATGGCAGGGGGGCTGGAACTGGATGAGCTTAAGGTCCTTTCCAGCCCAAACCATTCTATGATGTGCTGTGTGACCCCAGTTCCCACAATCCAAGCACAAAGCAGCGCAGCACAGAATTATCACCATTAATATGTTAAGAGAGCCCATGCATTATTGCCCTTAGAAATTCCATGCATTTGACCACCAGTTTTGTTGGGTTGTTACGTATTACTGCATTTTGGAAAAATAAAAAGCTTTTTGCTTTCAGTGTGGGGTGTTGTGAGCCTTTTTTTCCAGATCTCATAAACAGAGAATCTAATTTAAGCTCATGCATTCATTCAGATGTGACAGCTAATGAAAAAAGCACACATAACTTTACCTTGTCACTGTTCTTGTATTTTTCCCAGCTTTTCAGCATCTTCACCCATTTTGTAGTCCTTTCAATTTCAAGGTGCTTTTGCTGAAAAGAAATGAGACGTTTTTAATCTTTCCAAAATGAATACATTTCAAATTATGATTTTCTAAAAATATTGAGAAAAAGTTTAGCACAGCATCATCAACTCTTTATGCAGTCATCTAAGAACAGCAACAAGGAGTAACATCGGTTCACTTAGAACAGCCAATCCAAAATCAAGCAGAAACCCTTGTTTTCAGCTCTACGTAAGGAACTGTATTTTGTAAGAAGAGTTTAACTATGAGATTTATAAAAGTTTCTTCTCCTACACATTTTAGGCAACTATAAAAACCCGCAATTTGTTTTCCTACTTGGTAAATTTTCAGTGATCACACAAAACATCCCTACTTTAAAAAAGCACAAAGAACACGAACGAAAAAAAGGGGATGCAAGAGCAACAGTGCAGGAGCAGAAGTGGGAACAAGCTCTGATTCTGGGCATTAAGAGCAAGAAAGCCTTGCTGTAATTCTCATCCTTGGCTTGCTACATTTTTCCTAAGTGGCTTCATATCCAACATCAAGGATTTCTTCTAAAGGTAAGATCTACTTGCTTAAATTCTATTACTGACAAGAGGGTTTCAGCAACAAGGTGATAAAATGAGAAATCAAACCAAAACAAACTCCATCTTCTCAAAATAAATACTTTTATTAGGTAGTATAACAAGTAACATAATAAAAATGTGAATTCCACATGTTATTTATATTATAGACAGTTTTAAAAGCACAGGACAACCCTACTGCCTTAAAGGCCACCCTGCCTTATGAAAACCTTGCTACAGCTGTCATCAGTTTCTGGAACTTGGGAACCAAACAAACTTGATAAGAAGCTTTTTAGTGTGTATTTCACATGCTGTAAAGTCTTTTTTGGAGCTGAGGATCCACATTGGAAAAGCTAAAGCAGAAAAAATGTACATGTGTGGCTATTGCCTTCTCTTCAGAGATGAATACAAACAGGGGGCTTTGTAAAGGACAGCTCCCCTCTACGTCCAACTTCAAATCCAGGGCTTAATCAAGACAGAAAAGATATTCTGTTTCATATGTTTAGTGATGCAACCTGGTAATAATGTAAGAGTTTAATTTCAAAGCTCTGCAGGATACTGAAAACTTATTAATACTTCCATTAAGTATTCATTAAGTCAACTTGCATCTGAAATGTTGGGGAAAAATAGGAAAGAAAATTACTACTTATTGTCTCAATAGAATTCTAATTTTACTTCCAGCTTTTACTCATCAGAATTGGTACATTCTTTCTGGGGTATCAATGCAACGAAATAGGCAAAGGAATCCTTTAATCCAGGAGCCCAAAGCCTTGCACTTGCAGAAATGCAACTTGACTGCTGTGGTCCAGCCCAACCATGATTCAGTCCATGAACTGTCCTGAAAATAGGTTGGTTTAGGGTTTTTAAGTTGTTTTTATTTGAATCCAACTGACAGGATCCTGACACAAAGTTATGGGGAAAGAAGTGCCTCTACTCTTTCAACCTTAACTTATCTAACTATTCATGCTGCAATCAACTGCCCACATTCTTGTTCAGGTTCCATGCCATGTATGGTAATAGCTCAGCCACTTACCTATTTTTAATTATTTAATTAAAACACTTTTCTTAAGAGTTAGTTTAAAAGGGACCTGTGGAAAAACTACCAAAAAACTGCTGCTTCCCAGATTTCACAGGTTTCACAACACTGTGATTCTCCTCCACACTCACAACCTCTCTAAGAAATAAGCTTTTTTAACATCTCTTCAAGCAGATGTTCTCCACGCATAGTTTAGATTGCAGGAATAACACTGGTATCAAGCCAGGAAAGGTCTCTGCCCTCAACATGTTGTTCAAATGATCTGCAAGAAAAATAAAACACGACTGGCTCCCACAGTCTTTTTGTTTGTATGTTTGATCTGCTTTCAAGGTTTTTGTTCTTTTGAGACAGCAGCTCACTTCATTTGTAGGTTTGTTCAAGCTTTTAAGTCTTCTATGTCAATTTATCCTAGTTCTCAAGTGATGATACTGTAGTCAAAATAGCAATTATTTCTGTGCTCAGTGGCTAAAAACTTTTAGCTAGTTTATGTTCACTTTCATATCTAACAGATGCAACACTGGAACCACGGACAGATCTGATGCAGCTCACTGCAGAGCAGAGCGACGCTGCTGCTCTTTCAGGCAAGTTCCATGTAGCTGTCACCAAAAAAAAAGAATAAATCCATTTATTTACCTTCTGAGTACATTTTACACTTCGAAGCAATTTTGTCACTGGCAATAACAGAATCCCCAACTGAAGCAAAGAAGGTTTCTTTCTCCTGTGTCAGTAAATAATATGCTACTGAAAGTGTGAAGTTGGGTTGGCAAGCATCCATCTTCCATGCAGCACTCTATCTTCCTGGAGATCAAGTGTGCTGGAGGTAAGGCTTAAAGCAAATGCTTCAGCAAAAGCCTCAGACAAAACCAGAACTCACTGAACTGTTCCCTGGAGAATTTT
Organism: Lathamus discolor; assembly: GCF_037157495.1. NCBI lineage: Eukaryota > Metazoa > Chordata > Aves > Psittaciformes > Psittacidae > Lathamus > Lathamus discolor. Next base: position 2,829,392 of record NC_088884.1, read on the forward strand.
TAATAAAGTAAATCAAAAAAAACCAAACAAACTGAAAATTACCTACAAAACATTTCATAGCACTTCAACAACAGTCACACGCAGATTCAAGATTTCCTGAGGTCAGCTCTCTGTCTGCTTGCCTCCTCTAGCTGATCTCTCCTCCCCTTGTTTTACCTCAAATGTGCTGGATGGTTAACCTAAAGGATAAGTTATCCATGATGTAGGACAACAATTCAATGCATTTAAGTCACCAAGCACCCAGCAGGGTAATGAAGCGTCAGAACTGCCTTGCATTCACTGAATAATGCTTACTCTAGAAGTGCTGCACATGTAAATATACAAGCAGAAAACCCATCTTAAACCCTTTACACTAGAGGGTACATGAAGAACAGAGATTCAAAATTCACAAGGACACAATTCTTTACAGAAGTGGCAAACTAAATGAAAATATGGCTTAGGAATATCTTTTAAAATTCAGAAGTAAGGCAAAAGGAAAACATATAGAGTTCCACCAAGTAAATGCCTTTAAAATAGACTGCACAGAAAGCTTTTAGTCTTAGCCTATGTTAACATGACACACAAATTATCCTGTCAGTGGTATCTTGAACATTGTAAAGATTCAAACACAGCTGACAGAAGGCAGATAAACCTCAAACCAGCAGAGGTCAGGGCATCACCAGGAGTAGAGCCAGGAGTCTAACACAGGAGCGTTACTGCATGATTACAAGACAGCACTAGATTTGCAATTTAACATTGATTCAATAAATACAGTTTCTATGCTGACATTTTGTCTGAGACAGCACAAATAGAATATGGGACAGAGAACTGAGACACTATTTTCCTCCCAATAATTTAAGGTTACCTACAAAGCCACGGTGAATTAGAGCTTTAGTACACACACACCACAGTAACTGCAAGCTGTCTAATGTATGCTCATAGACTCACCCCCTGCTGCATCCTTCTGATGGAATGAAATTCTATGCACACTCACTATGTTATTAAATGTAATGAAACATTGCGGAAAACCAACTATTTCAGGCTATGTACACAGAAACACACATGAACCAAGGCAAAACAAAACGGACTCAGAAGTTCCCTTCCTTTATGAAAAGTGCTTCTTACCAGCCCTATAATGAAGCTCCAAATAACTCATTTTCAGAAGCACTCCTACTCAACACCCAGGGAGCTGAGCTGCCTTGGAACAAGTCATTCCACCCCTCTTCCATGCCCTCTACTGATTTGTGCAGCCAAAAGGACTGATGATACAGAAGATCAATACGGGACAAACAAGAATAACCTGATCTGGTCTTGGATATAACTACAGGGCTGACAGACCAAGGAGAAATGCCAATAGTAACTAGGCCCAGACAAGCAGAAATTCAGTTCCAGATAATTTTAATAAAAGCTTTCCACGTTCCCAAAGCATCAGATCCCAAACTTCTCCTCCAACACCCTCCAGCAGCAGCAGGATTTTTGGACTAGGGCCTGCACCAGCTGCTGCAAGGTCTTGCATGTCCATAGTATATGTGTCACATCAACTCAGCAAGAGGTCATTAAGTTTCAGTGGCAGCCAGGATATTTGTCACCATTTCCCAAACCAGAAAAGCGTGCTTCACTCCTCAGGGGACAGCTACCTTACACGTCAGCATCAAAGCCACCACCTCACTTGGACAACCCATCCACCCAGCACAGGTGGTGACAGCTCACAGCACAGAGACAATAGCTCCCTCAGGACAGAGCCGGGTGCGCTCTCTTCAGGAGCTCTGTTTCCTTTACTAGATCATATAATGGGTGAGGAAAACTCACATCTCATTGCAACTAGTAACTCTAAGCTTGTGCAGGCCCCAAGGGATCTGTGGGTGAGATAACATGGCCTTGAGGACCACAATCCTTACGGGATTCAGAACACGTTTCTTTGGGAATGCAAATCACTAAATGCTTCATCTCCTCATTTCATAGGGATTTGTATGAAGAGAGTCATGAACCTGTAAACGTTCACTTCCTAGTTAAAAAGCTGGACGCCGCTGGACTTACCTTTTCTGCCGCTGCATCATGGACAGGAAGCTCCTGTGGACTGAAAACAAAGACAAGAGTTCACATTACTCTTGGGTCATCTTGGCACAAAATCATTTCTCTATAGGTCTTACAAGTAACCATTTACAGTAGCAACATGTAGTAATGAACAAACAAGAATTCAGATCTTTAGGGAACTAAGACAATGACACACAGGAGCCCCTGGGATTTGTTTTGGAGACACGGTATAACTCACAATATTCAGAACTAGAACTATTTCAATCTTAAACCTTCTAAACCAAAGCAGTTGCACAGCTTCAAAAGACAAGGACTTAAAAGAAAGTTTTCTTCTTTTGGAAAAGCACCCTGTGCTACTGAACTGAAACCCAAGGGGTATTTTTGTTGTGTTTATTAAACCATACTACTGAAACATCCTTAAAATGGTTTCCTCCTTTACTACTGTGCCCTGTCCAAGGCACTGAGACTTTGCTTGACTTAATTTCCATTTTCTCAAAACTCTACAAAACTTACTCTGAGTAACAGGGAGGAGACGGTAGATGCTTTATTAACATTTCAAAATGCATTCCTTTCACTTCTTATCCTAACTCTCAAAAGGCAGGTTACGAATTGAAAGCTTGAAAAGCTTTGTATTATTCTATTTCATTCTGAGGGCTCCAACTTCTATTTTTCTTATCAAAGAAACTTTTCTTAGCAAAAGCACCCAGACCACTTTGATGCCCAATCAGGCTGTCTTCCTTCACCTGCATCATCTGCAGCTTCTCAGAACACAGGCAAATAGCCAGGTTTCAGCCTCTTTCTGCTCTACAAATGAAGCAACACACCAACAAAACCCTGTCTAAAAGGACTAAAAAGCAAATACTACATGAAATTCTTTATCAAAGAAAATAATAATCCTACTGTGTTTTGATATTATAAAAAGAATTCCTATCCACATCACTGTAGCCTTCTAAAGAGAGGACATTAAACGCCAGTATTTTAGACCTGCATCAAACCTGCACAAGGGTGAAAAACGCACTGGGCAAGGCTACAAAAGTAGTTGCTGCTGCAGTCAATGTAAGAACAGACTGATGCAAAATGCTTGAATTTTATTTGACCTCATTTATTTCATTTAAAAGATGCAGTTTCAGATTCAGAAGTTATAGCTGAATAAAGAAACCCATTTGAATTACTTCATCTAATGGAAAAGCTTATTCCAATCAATGCATTTTCCAAGACCACACACACAAAAGTCAAAATTTCCAGTGATCAGCCTAGAAACTCAAAAAAACCATAGCATCATAGACTGGTTTGGGTTGGAAGAGACCTTAAAGCTCATCCAGTTCCAACCCCTGCCACGGGCAGGGACCCCTTCCACTGGAGCAGCTTGCTCCAAGCCCCTGTGTCCAACCTGGCCTTGAGCACTGCCAGGGATGGGGCAGCCACAGCTTCTCTGGGCACCCTGTGCCAGCTCCTCAGCACCCTCACAGGGAAGAACATCCTAATATCTAATCTAAATCTTCACTCTTCCAGTTTAAAGCCACTGTGTTCCTTCTGAACAGCATTGCAAAAAGCACAATCTGCTCATTTAGAAGCCCTTTCCAAGTACCTGAAAGTTTTCTTGACAAACAACATCAAAATACAAAAAAATGTGATTAACATCTAACACACTAGAAATAGCCTGTACTCAAGCTGTAAATGCTGTAAGGTTATGGTATTGTGCACATTGCCATGTAACTAAACAAACTGAAAGTAGGCCCTTCATATGTCAAACAACAGCTAGAAATTAAGCTTATTTAAACAGAAGCGAAAAAATCTAGCAAAGGGGAAGAAAAAAATTCAATTTATTAATCTGCTTGGGGTGAGCTGTCATTTGTTTTGGTTTTCAGTACAAAGATTGCTAAACTGTTCACTTCTTTAGTGCCAGCTGCAGAACTGTCACCTCACCAGAAGCCTCTCTGACAAGAAGACAAACGTACAGCAGCCTCATTCTTCATGGCCCTACAAGATCACGCCAGCAGCTGGCTGCACACACAAGAAGCTCTTTTTCCTCCAGTGCCACCAGCAGCGTGCAAGACACCGATCGGATGGCTCCACATCCCTATGGATTCACACCAGACACCGCAACTCCTCTGCTTAACTGGTGTCACTTAAACAGGTTATCTTCACATTGCCTAATCTGGCATGGAAGTGAATCACATGAGAAGTTAATCAAATCTCATTTTATCACAAAGAATGAACTGCAATGATTTATTAAGGAGCTGCTCTCTGCTAATTTCATAAGTTAGCATCGATGTGCAAACTGAATCTAGCCAGCAGTGAAAGAAGGCTCCTTTGTCCTGGGAAGCAGACACCACACTCCCTCGCTAAACTAAGCCAGCAGCAAACATCTGACCACATTCCTCATTATCTCTTCAGCTGCAAAGCTATGCACTAACACCACATACCTGTGCATTTCAAGCACGGAAATTCCACAGGAGCACATTAACCCAGCCCCATGGTTTTATTCCCCCTAAATGCTGCTGGCAGCTGAGCACCAGGAAAAGAGCACAGAAGCCGAGCGAGTTGCCACGGGCTGCTCAGTAACTCACTGCACTGGAACGCAGGAGTTCCTGGAGATCTTCCTCTCAGTTAACTAGACCACACTACCTATGCCCGTGTACTCACATAGTATTCAAAGCTATCCTGCAAGGACTAAGGAAAAGGCACACTGGGCAAACAAACTCTCTCAAGCCCCTAAAGATACTTTAAATAAATACATTTCCATTTAGTGCCTGTATTTCCTATGCAAAAGAACTTTACAGCTTCGTTTTGTAAAAAGGATAAGGTGGGAGCAGACACAAAATCAATTCACGTCTATATACCAATGCAATTTTATTGTACCTTTTTTCTTTATAACGATGAACCTTCCCCTTCCTTCCCCAGCCTAGCCAATCCAATACTGTTATACCTTCATTATTTCTTTTAATGCTGAATCTTTTCCCACCATCTCCAGCCTACATAAAGTTGTGTTTTCCAGTGTTTTTATCTCTGTACTTTACCAAGTAATAATGTGAAGTAGAAAACAATATTAATGTAATATGGCCACATCCTGCCCTAAGATGACTGCTCGACTTTAACAGCTAAAGTAATATTCATTTAGGGGATGCAGAGAAGATGAGCAGGACTGATTAATGTAAATAGCTTGGAGTCATGCAACACTTGATACACAAGAGAGGAGTCACAGAGACACCATTTAACTGAACTCACGGAAGTAAGGTCTCACTTAACAGAAACAAAATCTTAACACTGTTCTCCACAAGAAAGAAAGGTCCAGACTAGGTAAATTCACCCATTGAATTACACAGGAATTAAGATTCATTACACATGGAATGCACCTCTGTCCCAGGCACAAGGGCTGCAACCTCCCACCTGCATGCTGGGCAGCCCACACTGCAACCTAAGGGCAGCTTAAAAGGGCTCCATCACTGTCAAGCAGCTCTGGTGGTGCAGCATTACGAGAAAGGTCTGAACATGTTGTCTACAGGTTTGTAGCCTTAAACCTGCCTTTGTCATTAACTTCACTGAACAAACTGGATACTCGCTCCACATGAAACAATTCCAAAGACTGTCAGATCTAAGATAAACTTCAGTATGTGAATTTTATGTGCAGTAAAACCTCCCATAATTTCAGGCAAACACATACATGATCTGTTGAATTTATCACACACACAGAGACGCTAATGCACATAGTTCATTGATCTTTAACACATGTAAGGTGTGATGTCAGACAGACAATACCGGCACATAGTAAACCAGGGACATAGCAAGATTGGGGCATACTGAGGGATGAATGACCCTCAATCCTGACATTCAGGAAATCAAACCTTTCATCCCTGGAAGATGTGGTCTGCTTGACTCTATGGGACAGGGTATTTCTCCTTTATTCAGTCATGGGACTCGCTTTTTAGTAGGGCCTGTAGCGAGAGGATAAGGGGTGGTGATTTTAAACTGAAAGAGGGGAGATTCACATGAGGAGTAAGTTTTATGATGAGGGTAGTGAAACACTGGAACAAGTTGTCCAGAGAAGCTGAGGCTGCCCCATCCCTAGAAACATTAAAGGTCAGGTTGAACAGGGCTCTGGGCAACATGACCTAATGAAAGATGTTACTGCTCATGGCAGAGGAGTTGGACTAGGTGACCTTTAAAGGTCCGTTCCACCCTAAACTACTCAATGATTCAATGAACAAGCACTGAGGCCAAATCCTAACTCAAATAAGGAGAAGGGCCCACATGAAGGAAATGCACTTTTTCATTAGATTATCAGTGATGAATGGATTTTACATCTTGAAGCCTACCACAATGGCTAACACACGTTCCCGTGAAGTTTTCAAGATCACTTACAACAAATGTTAATCTTAAATGCACAAACATCTGACACTTCAGAACAGATCTATGGTTCTGACCATTAAGCTGTGTTGTAATCAGCCTCCTCGAGTCTCAAGACTTAACAAGCTTAGAGGCAGGGACCCACTGCTGCTGTTTAAATCAGTCTCCTTTAAATAGCACTTTGATATATTTGTTCAATATAAACACAAGGGAAGACTTTCTCATATTAATCACTCATCAAATTTATTCTTTTCCTACATTAGTATTTAAATCTCAAATATGTTCCCTGCTGGCTCAAATCACAGCATTTCCCTGCTTCGAGCTTGGCTTAAATAAATTGAAGAAATGCAAAGGCTGCTCTATCATCTGCAGTTTCAGTTGAGGATGGAAGATGTTTAGTGCAACAGTCAACAGCTTTGAGGTGTTGATAACCCCAAAACTGTAAATTCCAGAGGATCAATTCCATTCTTCACTGCTCCAAGTTATATGAACCCTGACATCCAATTTTTCATTGGGAAAAAGTGGCCAAAATTGACTGTAATAAGCTAAAAATCTTTATGCTGAAGGTTTTTTTCCCAAACAGCTATTACATTCAAAATTTCTATGTAAGTTGTATTTTCATTTCTCATAATTTCTATTTCAAAACACCCCCCTTGCTTATAAACCCTCACTACTTGCTGTAGTCTTCCTTATCTCAGAGGGAATTAGCCAGTGCACTGTGAAGAACTTTGGGGTCCTTTAACCTGAAACACATTGCAGGAATAATTGTGATTGTGCAAGTCACTACTTAATAAGTCATTACTTAATAAGTCATCTTAATTCAGTATTCCTTTACAACTGAACTCACAGTAACATGGCTATTAAAAAACTCAAATCATTACAAAACCTGTGGTGCAGTCCCTAGGCAAAACAGTTTCTCAAGCTATTTCTCAGTTGATTTCTCATGCTCTCTTCAAAGTACTACTACATGCAATAGCATCCCCTTGTATCACTCCATGGCACGTTTGAACTGAAAAGCATTTTGAAATCCTGTTTGGTCTCACATAGTAAATACGAAGTGGGAAAAGTTTCTCACAGAACACTTACCTTCGTGTTCTCATTGATTTAATCATGTAAAAATAGATGCTGTGTGTTCAGTTTTTCATTTGTGATGCATGTAGTGTGTAAATCCATGTGGAAAACACTTTTGCTACCACTTGGAATTATTTTGAAAGAATTCTTTAAAAATATTGAAAAAAAAATCACTCATCTGTACCATTTTTAAACTTCTACGATCAAGGAATTTGTGAGCGAAACCGACAGAAACACTGCTAAAGCATAAAACCTGAAAACAAAAGTGTCACAAAATGAATTTGTGAAGAGTGATCACACACAGGTAAGATAAAAGAAGGAAGGGAATTCACTTGATGGGTGTCTGGGCAAGAAAAGCTTTAGTACAAATGGAGTTGTTTTGCTGTACATCGAACTCGGATTATGTGTAACAAACTGCAGCAATATTTCAGTACTCTGATAGTAAACGTAAATCTTCCCTTCCCAAGTACGAGTAGTTTTTAGGCCGTGTAATCTGTCAGAAATGAGTTGTAGGAGCTCTGTCTTTACTAGACAAAAAATCCCAGTATCATTACACTGGGAAACCAATTTTACAACAATAAACACGCTGACCAGGTGAGCTTTTAGGTCTTAGGTCTACCAGCCTTTCAGTGTCTGACAGACAGCACATAAAACAAGCAATATGAGTAGTTATAACAGTGCTTTGTAATAGAATGGCACCTTATTTTATATATATATATATATATGTGTGTGTGTGTGTGTGTGTGTAGGAAAGTGTACACACACACACACACACAGAGGTGTGTATACATATAAAAAACCCATACTGTTTCCAAGTAGCTTTTACAGTACACCTTCCTGCCATAGAATATCTACACCAATCTTTATTCTAAAGTTAGCTGAAAAGCGCTTCACAATCACCTTACAGGAGGGATGATATCCAAGACTAATTGTGCAATACACAGGACACACAGCCTTGTTACTTCTAACGAATATTTCTGTATCTGAATTATGTCCCAAGATGGGCTAACAAAGCAAACTGTATTCTGAAGTCAACTGAAAAAAATCATTAACCATTATAAGTAGAAACAACCAGTATTTCAGTGTCATGCCTTTCCCTAGACCCATGATTAAGTTATGCTACTCTTTATAGAAAAGATCTAAAGCAAAACTGAGCACTGAATTCAGATCCTTTAGTCCAAAAACATTAATTTTCAGAAGAACTCTGATTATGATTGCTTTAATCTTCCAACCTTTGAACGGAAATTAAAGGCAATAATGGCATTTACAAAACATTTAAATAATACAGGAGAAGATTTCTGAAAATATTATGGGGAAGGTAAGAAAGCTGGTTTTTCATAGAATCATAGAATAATTAGGGTTGGAAAGGACCTCAAGATCATCCAGTTCCAACCCCCCTGACATGGACAGGGACACCTCACACTAAACCATCCCACACAAGGCTTCATCCAACCTGGCCTTGAACACCGCCAGGGATGGAGCACTCACAACCTCCCTGGGCAACCGATTCCAGTGCCTCACCACCCTCACAGTAAAGAATTTCCTCCTTATATCCAATCTAAACTTCCCCTGTTTCAGTTTTAACCCATTACCCCTTGTCCTGTCACTACAGTCCCTGACGAAGAGTCCCTCCCCAGCATCCCTATAGGCCCCCTTCAGGTACTGGAAGGCTGCTATGAGGTCTCCACGCAGCCTTCTCTTCTCCAGGCTGAACAGCCCCAACTTTCTCAGCCTGTCTTCATACGGGAGGTGCTCCAGTCCCCTGATCATCCTCGTGGCCTCCTCTGGACTTGTTCCAGCAGTTCCATGTCCTTTTTATGTTGAGGACACCAGAACTGCACACAATGCTCCAGGTGAGGTCTCACAAGAGCAGAGTAGAGGGGCAGGATCACCTCCTTCGCCCTGCTGGTCACGCTCCTTTTGGTGCAGCCCAGGATACGGTTGGTTTCTGGGCTGCGAGCGCACACTGCAGCCGGCTCATGTTCATTTTCTCATCGACCAGCACCCCCAAGTCCTTCTCTGCAGGGCCGCTCTGAATCTCTTCTTTGCCCAACCTGTAGCTGTGCCTGGGATTGCTCTGACCCAGGTGTAGGACCTTGCACTTGTCGTGGTTGAACTTCATAAGGTTGGCATCAGCCCACCTCACAAGCGTGTCAAGGTCCCTCTGGATGGCATCCCTTCCCTCCAGCGTATCAACCGGACCACACAGCTTGGTGTCATCGGCAAACTTGCTGAGGGTGCACTCAATCCCACTGTCCATGTCAGCGACGAAGATGTTAAACAAGAGTGGTCCCAACACCGATCCCTGAGGGACACCACTCGTTACCGGTCTCCAGCCAGACATCGACCCATTGACCACAACTCTTTGTGTGCGGCCGTCCAGCCAGTTCTTTATCCACCGAGTGGTCCATCCATCAAATTGATATCTCTCCAATTTAGAGAGAAGGATGTCGTGTGGGACAGTGTCAAACGCTTTGCACAAGTCCAGGTAGATGACATCAACTGCTTTACCCTTATCCATCAATTCTGTAGCCCCATCATAGAAGGCCACCAAATTGGTCAGGCAGGATTTCCCCTTAGTGAAGCCATGCTGGCTGTCACCAAGCACCTTGTTGTTTTTCATGTGCCTTGGCATGCCCTCCAGGAGAATGTGCTCCAAGATTTTGCCAGGCACAGAGGTGAGACTGACTGGTCTGTAATTCCCCGGGTCTTCCATTTTCCCCTTCTTGAAAATGGGGGTTATATTTCCCTTTTTCCAGTCATCAGGAACTTCACCAGACTGCCATGATTTTTCAAATATGATGGCCAGTGGCTTAGCAACTTCATTCGCCAGCTCCTTCAGGACCGGCGGATGGATTCCATCAGGTCCCACGGACTTGTGTGAGTTCAGATTTTGAACTAAACAGATTTTAAACTAAATGATGATGTTCCTCAGATAAAATTTTAGGGAACACTTCCTTCTTTCCATTACACATTTTACTTCGAGCAAGCTACTCTAGTGGAAGGTGTCCCTGCCTGTGGCAGCGGGCTGGAACTGGAAGAGCTTATGGTCCCTTCCAACCCAAACCATTTAATTCTGTGATTCTACTTACATAACTCCCAATTTTGACCATATGTGTCTATCAAAATAACTGGGGCTCTGCTACTGTAATCATCCACTTTGAATTTTCAGTGAATAACCTCTGCACAGTATGGGGGTGGTGACTACAGCAGATTAGAAGCAGCTTGCAGAAGTTTGGTTAAAATTCATAAGCCAGCCAAAGCAATTAATTAACATATGGATAAGCCAACGTGATACCCCACAATATAATTACCAGGAAATATGCTGCAAGAAAGAATTGAATGCTGGCAAAAGATTGAATCACATGTGATTATGTGACTAGGTTTAATCGCAATTGTTATTTGTGGATTCAGTGGGTGTTGCTGCCAATGCGCACAGCACAGTGCCATGAGCATGGAGCTCCTGTCCAGAAAGACTCATGTAATGCATATTCTCAGAGAGAAAAGAAAGTCCAACTGAATCTCCAAGTGATGCCTTTTTAGTACTTTCCTGCTTGGAGAAGATAATTTCAGTGTAAGTTTTTATTGTCAATATTAAAAGTGATCAAGAAATCCATAGAAAAGATACCTACAGTTTTGCTGCCACATGCTAACACACTCGATTTCTTGGGTCTTTAGTAAAAGATGTGTTCTAGATGCAAACTTTAAAGTTTTCCCAGTTTGGAATCAAAAAACCTTGGAGAAAATCTATAATCTGCTTAACTGAACAGCAGCATTTCTAATGATTTCTGGTAACACTTTAATTGGGCATCTACAGACACAGAGGTCAAAAACGTCTTCTCAGAACCATATAAATTAGTCTAAGCTACCTTAAAACTCCCAAGAGGCCAAGAGACAAATGACAAAGAATGAATCTTTTTGCCTTCCAATTTATACTTTATAAATAAATGCCTAAAACATCTAGGATTTTTTCCTAAAGCACATATATATGTATATATATATACACACACATATATATATTGATTTTAAGTACTGCTTGAGGATTAGTTACTGTGCAGATCACTTACACTATATATTAATAGCAGAGGACTTATATGTTGGCAGCTTCATCTGTATTAAAATTCATGTGCTATGCAAAGCATATTCCAACATAAATTAACTAAGCTGGTAGTGTTCCAGCAATATGTATTTGCTCACTGCTGAAGCTCAATGTCCCTATGCATGCTTCTCTTATGAAATAACATTCTCCAGTCTAAAATTCCACTTTGGTGGGTCTTTCGGTTGGGTCGAGAGTAGCAGCATCTTTGTGCTTGTGAAAAGTGTTGCCCCAGACCTCTTCTATCAGTCTTAGTAACCAAGGCCAGTGAAGCACACTCTGGCCATTCCCTATGTTCAGTTACTTTAATCTTCTATAAATGCTAAATATAGTAGGAAATATATGTGGTAATAATGATTATGGTAAATCCTTACATTTTAGGGCTTCAGCAGTAACTCAAAATGAGTGTGTATAGCTTTATCTATGTTGTAAAAATTAAATCACATCACCATATTCAATCGTTCTTTCAGTTGTGCCACTTAAAAACTCTTTTCATAAACGGAAGTAGTTCATGAATTCCTAGTACATGATGGGTGATCTTTTACTCACATCAAGTAGCAGCAGCTGTTAACAAAACCATGCTATTGGCCTTACTTGGCAGAATTATCCTGCAGCTTACTTCTGTGTTTGCAATCGAGTCTGCAGGGCTGCATTCACCTCATTTCTTTCTGCATCTGCAGTGCATTGCTGAAGTGACAGCCTGGAGTAACTCAACTGGATTTCAAATTCAAATTTCAACTCTAGTCCTAAGAATAAGCTCAAGAAATGGCTGCAATGGTGACACAGGGTTAGGGGAAAAATCCATACATCTGACCACATCTATTGCAAAATAAGACACAGATTTAAGGAAGCAGTTGCTGGGAACAGCCATGCACATCTCATGCTCATAGAAGTAAGTTCAAATTCACCGATGCAAAGGAAAGGATTGAAATGCAACCACCACCACAACTGGAGACAAATGCAGAGAGCAAAGTTCATTACCCATCACGGAAGCAGAGCTGTGAACTGGAACAGTCAGAATGGATCATGAGTAATTTCTGAGTTCTGAATCCCAATTACTAATCCAAGAAAACTTCCACTTCTCTCCTTAAATAACATCCTCAGTGCACATAAGGGCATAACGAAAGAACATTAGAGCTGAAATCTGTGTTTGGGTTGGGTGTTTTTTTAAACAGCATTTCCTCAGTACATTGATTAGTAATGGATATTCTAGAGCAAAATCAGTGCAGGGAAGTGTGTCACATACCAGAGGGCAGAATGCACTGCACACAATGCAGAACTACAGTGGAGTTTTCACAGTAAATCTTTGTAATGCCACATGAAAAATTCTATGCAAAGTGAGGCATATCCATGTGTTTAGTAAAAAAAGAATTAAGAGAAACACAACTTCTCCAATATCCAAGATCTGTGTGTGTGTATATATATAAATATATATATTTAATACAGATTTGTCTTTGGCAGCTGACAGAGGCTGAACTTGGCACACTTTTCTCCCAAGGGAGGGAAGAGTTAAGCAATTCTCCTGACAAGTGGGTCTGACCCTGCCTCACAAAGCTGAGAGGAAAAGAGGAGGAGAGGAAAATGACAGCCAAGTCCCTACTGAATGACCAAAGCAGATAAAAATGAAGAAGATCTGCATTTATGACTGAACTGTTAAGAATAAACATTTCACTGCTCTTTTGCCACATCACCGTATCACTTAATGCGTTTGGCAATACCTCCTTTGCCTAGAAAATTCAGGATAGTGGCTGTGTGTCACTATGAACAAGAACTCTGCAACTCTCCTTAGAGCTCTTTCCTTAAGCTTTGATGCGCCAACTTTTCTACTGAAAACTGAAATGAGAGTTAAACAAAAACCCATCTTTTTGAGTACTACTTTGATTATTACCAAGTTACAGCTCCTACGCTTTTTTCCTTAATTTCTATTACCAAGATCTTTTGGCATTGCAGCAGAAGTGGTTTTGCCACCTAGAACACCCAGAGGCCAATCCTTACATCTGTTATCTGGAGAGACTTCAGCTGTGTACCTACTCCAATCACCAGGGTTAGTTGTGTAGGAGTTACTGTTCTTGGACACATGATGTGACAGGCACGCTGTAGAAAGTAGTAAGGAATGCACAAAGACTATTCTAGAGACAAGGACTATTTTCTAGCAATGCTATGTATAAATAAGCAAGAAACGGAATGAGAAGACAACCAGGTGCTCATCATATTGCTCCCTATTAAAAGCTTAGGGGCAAAATAATAATACTGGAAAAAGAAAAATCAATAGCTTCATTTGGGGAGTTTCAGTGGAGGATCTCAGAAGTTTTGACTTAGCTCTCCATATCTTTGCTTCCCTGCATGCTGCAGAAATGCATGACAGAGCTGATAAAAATGCAACACATTTTAACTAGTAAAGAGTTTGATGAGAAAAGCAGGTAGGCCTCTACCTTAGTGGAAGAAAAAATAAATGAACTGTGCTACTTGAAAAGAGGCTCTGGCAACACAATAATCTTCATCAACAAACTATTCTAAAAGCATGTTGACTGCTTTAATAGACTCATGGGATAAAGAATGAAAGTATGAGTCAGGTTCTCAGCTGCTGTAAATTGGTACAAATCCATCAAAATCAGCACAGAGCTACTGTAAGAGCAGTACAAGAATCTAACCCAAATATTTAAGACAGCTTCATGAATCTAGGGTGGGAAGCCACAGCTGTATTTTCTACCAGTTAGACTTTTACTGTACATCTTTTCCTTCAGTAGGAAAAGAAAAACAACGCACAAAACCAACCTTGAAGAATAAACCTCCAATCTGTCCAACGTCACTGTGCTGATCCCTGGGTATTTATCAACACAAGAGCATCTGCCACACTGCACATGCATCTACAGTTCTCATTTCTTGAGCAGGTAGCAAAGAAAAGCATATTCAAGCTGAATCACCCAACATCAGACCATAAACCCTGACAATACTGGTTATTGCTACAAGACAGTAACTATTAATACAAGTTAACAGAGACCTTGATAATAACAAGACCTGAAAAGAATTCATATCATGCAGGTTAGAGAAATGAAAGCCTTTAAAATAACAGCTGCATGTTTTAAATGATGTCATGGCAGGTTTTCACGGCTCTTTAGGGGAAGTTAACAGGACAATGCAGTTGATGGCACTCAGCAGTGAACGGTGGAAAGCAAAAAATGCCTTGAAAAGTTGCAGAAAATAAATTGCAGTTGCTTTTTATTTCTACATTGTACCTACTGAGTTGTGAACAATTACAGCACTTTCCACAATGCACTAGTCAGCCTATGTTAGTCATGATCTATGTTTCCAATGGAGAGAAGCAAAAATTGGCCTTGAGCTGCACCTGCCCTGAATTCTGAAAAGCAATGCTATTTTCTTTAGCTTACAGAGGCACAACTATGGGCTTAAAAAGTCTTATTGTAAGAGAAGGCTGAACATCTCCCTCACAGCTGGGTAGGACAGATGATTAAAAGAATCAAACAAGAATATACACACAAGAAAACAAAAGATAACTTCAATACAAGATAATAAAAAACCAGGTAATATCAACCTTTTTGCTAGCTAAAAAGGGATATTTCTGATTTTTTTTATGCTTTTTGCTTGGTCACTATCTGATAGACTGAAGTCACAAGTTCTGACAGGTACCAAACAAATGATCCCAGCTGACATCTCACCTTCAACAGGGAATGACTTGGAGATTTCAGTACAAAGCAGTATAGAACCTGGCAGTACACTGAACTGGAGCACACTGGTGAGGAGACAGTAAAGGAAGACACCTTTTAGATGTCTGGATTAGTTTTATCATTTAAATCTCATCTATTCTAAATTATTATTATATTTACATTAACTGCTAGCTTTCTGTGCCATCCTAGGAAGACAATGAGGCCACAGGGCTTATCCTGCTGACTTTTGCCCTGGTGCTGACAGGCCCGAAAGGGGCTCAGCTCTTTAAACATGCAACTGGTGTTGACCTTTGGAGTTGCAAAATGCTGCTTCCAGCTTCTGCCCTAGTTCAGAAGCATGTCCAAAGTTTAGGCTGGTTTGCAAACCCCAATCAGCCAATGCTCTTGTGGCCATTCAATCTTAAAATTATATGGAAGGAAGGAGAAGGAATAAAGCATCCAGCTCCAACCCCTGCCACAGGCAGGGACCCCTTCCACTGGAGCAGCTTGCTCCAAGCCCCTGTGTCCAACCTGGCCTTGAGCACTGCCAGGGATGGGGCAGCCACAGCTTCTCTGGGCACCCTGTGCCAGCGCCTCAGCACCCTCACAGGGCAGAGCTTCTGCCTAAGAGCTCATCTCAGTCTGCCCTCGGGCAGGTTCAAGCCATTCCCCTTGGCCTGGCCCTACAGGCCCTTGTCCCAAGCCCCTCTCCAGCTTTCCTGCAGCCCCTTTAGGCACTGGAGCTGCTCTCAGGTCTCCCCTTCAGGAGCCTTCTCTTGTCCAGGCTGCCCCAGCCCAGCTCTCTCAGCCTGGCTCCAGAGCAGAGCTGCTCCAGCCCTCTGATAAATACAAGGATGCAGTCATGAAAATGTATTTTTAAATATGTGCTTCAATGATGCTATTTATTTACAAAACATTTACTGTCATTTGGATTTATTCCTTTCTTTTGTTGATTTAAGACCTTCAATAATTTTATAACTATAGAAATGATTCGTGAGTGTCACTTCTAAAGAGACAAACTGATACAGATATTATTATTTAAAATGTAGGCTTAAAAAACACCAACTTTTATTACTTTACTAGGAGTAGTAGGGAACTTGCCACCACCCAAGGAAAAATGGATTAATTCTAGTAGCTTTTTTTAGCCATCCCAAAGCAGTATCAAATCAGCTAAAGAATTTAAGGAGGGGGAAGGGGGAAATCCCAGATCCCAAGGCATTGCTGGAATGTCTGCTATGAGCTTCAAGACACTCCAGTTCCCTTAGGTTTTTTCCCTGAAGTTATTCCCTTATCAAGGGCTGTTGCCAGAAAAACTGCAAACAGAAGTATCTACAAAGTAAAGTTTCTTCAAAAGAACAGTCCACAGTGCAGAGATTAAGAACATCTACGGCACAATTTACAACAAGATGTGACACAAAGAAACTGTTTGTGGGGTGCAGAGTATCTGGTTTTCTGGGGGAGGAGGGTACCAACCACATTCCACCTTTTTCATTTCCAAAACAGCTGAAATAGTTTGTGTTATGACTACCTGAAGCGATCTGAGGCACTTCTCCCATTCCTAAAATACTTGATTGAAAAAGTCATCTGTGATAGACTAAGGCTTATCCAAGTGCTGTGGTGGTCCCCAGCGATGGCCTGCTGGACCTCCACCAACTGCAGGTATAGAATAAACTATTCATCAGATGCGCTTTCAAGTATAGAGTTACCAAACACTATCACACTGTATATACAGACACTGGTGCTGGATTTCCTTCAGGAAAAACTGTTCCTTTTAAAAATTAAGTGTATTTGCACATCAGCCCCATTCTTCAGTATTCCTACACTATAATGTGAAATCAGGGTTTTTTTACTGGAAAATAATCTGTATTAAATAAGGACCACGCCTGAAAGTTGCGAGTAGGGATGTTGCTGCCTTATTTTGAGAAGAAAACAAACATTTTTAGGATTACATTGTGCTTATGCACTGGAAGAAATACACTGAGCTGCTGCTCTCTCAAGACTCCTGTGGTCATGACTAAGATGAGACTAAGAGCTCCCTGGTATAGGCTACACCTACATAAACATAAGTGAAGAGTAACATTTTAATAGGCATTATTCCATGTGGTGACTTTAAGGAAGACCAAAAGCATTTGACAGAAACAAGTCTGCATCAATTAAGATGAACAACGCTAATGGAATTAACACTGTATGAGATGGCACCGAGATTACTCAATGCTACTTCACCTGCCTTTTACTGCTTTACAAATCGAGATTAGAAGAACAGGGTTGGAAATGCTGCACTGGAAAGCATGAATAGCCATCAGCTGGGACCTGGTGGCACACAGCACAATCTCGGCTATGAGGAGGTACATCAGCATCTGAACTGTGGCTCTCAGAACTGATCTGTCCCCTCAGAGTCATTCGGGACCTCTGAGACGGCCCTTTTTTCCCTTGGAAAACAGTGCACTGAAAGCACCACATTCAGCTCTGGGGGCAACAATGTAAGAAAAATGGGGACCTGTTGGAGTGAGTCCAGAGAAGGGCCATGGAGCTGCTGAAGCTGCTCTGTTCTGGAGCCAGGCTGAGAGAGCTGGGCTGGGTCAGCCTGGAGAAGAGAAGGCTCCTGAAGGGGAGACCTTAGAGCAGTACATAAAGGGGCCAAAAAGAAAGCTCAAGAGGGACTTTGTACGAAGGTCTTAGGGATAGGACAAGGGGAATGGCTTTAAACTGAAAAAGGGGAGATTTAGATTAGGTATTAGGAGGAAATTCACACAATACCTTTGTGCGATGGGGCCATGACCTGCCCTGTGCCAGTCATGGCTGCTCCAGCCAGCTGAAAACAGCTGCAACCAACCCAACATGTGCCAAAGCATCAGTTAGTTGGAGGACCCCATGATGCCTCTACTAAAAACATAACTCTAAATGCATGGCAGCTGCTAGATGCAGGTGAAATGGAGAGATGTGGGGAGAAGCGGAAGAGACACGTGGAAGGAGATGCTGTTGGGAACATGGCTGGAGATGCAGTCTCAAAGGAGGCATATTGTACCAGGGTAGAGAACACCTCCAAGGGGTCTGCAGTCCAGATGAGACCCAGGCTGGGGCAGCAGAAAGACACAAGCAGCAGGAAGAAGCCCTTTCATACAAGACCTTGACCCCCTGCACTGCCTGTTGCCTCACCAAAGGAACTGGGGTGAGCCAAGGGTGACCCACAGCAAAAAGCAAAGGAAGTTTGTCCTGGAGGCAGAGGGGAGAGAGGTATTTCCCCTAGGTGTCCATTAACATTTGCAGCTTTGGGGTGTCTCTGTATCCAAATCAGCAATTAGAATATTGTGTTATTTGGCAATAAATTATGTGAAAAATTCCCCATGTTGAGACTGGTTTGCCCACAACACCATATGGCTTAAACATGACGACCACCACTTCCTTACAGCCTCTCAAAAACAGCAATTGCTAAGGCCAAGCTTTCTGCATTTCAGCCAGTAATGAGATTTTAACTCATTTTGGTTCATGCATGCCTCTCAAATACAATTTATGAGCTACTCTACTGAAAACATACCCATTATAATTTAGTCCCACTGACAGAACTCTTCATAGGTGCATTTTGTTTTGTATAATCTTGTCTTCAACATCTCAAGAGACAGCTCCCCATGGGGCTATTTCAGAGCTTAGCATGTTTGCTGGAACCTTCTCCTCATATCCAACTTCCCTTTATTCATTTCAAATAATTCTCATTGTTATAATGCTGTGGTAATTCTCACTGAACTTATTTTCTTGTTCTTTAAATTCACTAGGTATTAACTCAGCTTGGTTTTAAATAGCTATTTTAATAAGCCATCCACGCACCAATTTCCTTTTAATATCCAAAGTCAAACAGCACTTCCACATTCATTGACATATTTGCAAAATAAAAGCACTACAGTGAACAAATAGTGTTCTTAAGGCAGCAGCTAGTAAAAATTTCAGACAGCGCTAGGTAAAGATGGTTCTAACTATTACAGACAATAAATAGTACAACAAGAATTAGAATTGACCGAAGTAGCCAGATATTTCACCTGCTGGTCTTGAATGAAGGTTGTCCCTAAGGTGAGATATTTCACCTGAACGGAAATAGAATCATAGAATCATAGAATAGTTAGAGTTGGAAAGGACCTCAAGATCATCCAGTTCCAACCCCCCTGCCATGGGCAGGGACACCTCACACTAAACCATCCCACACAAGGCTTCATCCAACCTGGCCTTGAACACCGCCAGGGATGGAGCACTCACAACCTCCCTGGGCAACCCATTCCAGGGTCTCACCACCCTAACAGGAAAGAATTTCCTCCTTAGATCCAATCTAAACTTCCCCTGTTTAAGTTTGAACCTGTTACCCCTTGTCCTGTCACTACAGTCCCTAATGAAGAGTCCCTCCCCAGCATCCCTATAGGCCCCCTTCAGGTACTGGAAGGCTGCTATGAGGTCTCCACGCAGCCTTCTCTTCTCCAGGCTGAACAGCCCCAACTTCCTCAGCCTGTCTTCATACGGGAGGTGCTCCAGCCCCTTATCATCCTCGTGGCCTCCTCTGGACTTGTTCCAACAGTTCCATGTCCTTTTTATGTTGAGGACACCAGAACTGCACACAATGCTCCAGGTGAGGTCTCACAAGAGCAGAATAGAGGGGCAGGATCACCTCCTACACCCTGCTGGTCACGCTCCTTTTGATGCAGCCCAGGATACGGTTGCTTTCTGGGCTGCGAGCGCACACTGCAGCCGGCTCATGTTCATTTTCTCATCGACCAGCACCCCCAAGTCCTTCTCTGCAGGGCTGCTCTAAATCTCTTCTTTGCCCAGTCTGTAGCTGTGCCTGGGATTGCTCCGACCCAGGTGTAGGACCTTGCACTTGGCATGGTTGAACTTCATAAGGCTGGCATCAGCCCACCACACAAGCGTGTCAAGGTCCCTCTGGATGGCATCCCTTCCCTCCAGCGTATCAACCGGACCACACAGCTTGGTGTCATCGGCAAACTTGCTGAGGGTGCACCCAATCCCACTGTCCATGTCAGCGATGAAGATGTTAAACAAGACCGGTCCCAACACCGATCCCTGAGGGACACCACTCGTTACCGGTCTCCAGCCGGACATCGAGCCATTGACCACAACTCTTTGTGTGCGGCCGTCCAGCCAGTTCTTTATCCACCGAGTGGTCCATCCATCAACTTGGTATCTCTCCAATTTAGAGAGAAGGATGTCATGTGGGACAGTGTCAAACGCTTTGCACAAATGTCCTATCTGTTTCCAACCACTAGCAATTTCTACATTGTTCCATAGAAAGGCACCTTCCTTCTGCTACTCAGTATGCTTTCAGAGGAAAAATCTAAACAGCTTTACCCATTCCTATTGGAATGGCAGGAAGACAATAAGAGCACATCTTCAGGTTCCCCCAGTTCACTGATTCTCAGTTGGGCACACAAGTAAGAACACTGGGACAGCAGAATAGTAGATCTAGACCAAAACTACTCTTTAAGTTGTCTTCAGTGGCAAGCTACACAAGCAGCTTGAGTGATTCATCCCATCAAACTTATCTTCTCTGCCCTATCAGCAATCAACTGAACCAACTGAATGCACCTATACAGAGCCCAGGAAAGCTGCAGATGGGACACAACCAAGAAGCAGCTTACAAACTACTGACACTAATCAAGGCCTAATGTACTTGAGAAAAGAGGCCCTAATTTTCCATCATGTTCCCCATATCCAACAGCCTTCTGATACAAAAGACAGTTCTCAGCTACTTAGTATTTTAAGATGTCAGTGTAAACAAGATTACAGATCATTACAGATCTCAAGTTTGATGCAGCCCCCAGATTCTCCATGTGCATCAGCCTGTTTGTTAACTTACACTGTAAGCACCTGACAGACGGGTTGTGGGGAATTACAGCTCTCCCAGATGATAATGCTTGAAGCTTTTGGTACACACAGCTTAGTTTCAAAGTCTCGTAAGAACAGGAGTTTCTTTCATAAACAGCAGATTGCACACATTCAGCACTGCAGTGTACATGAACCCAGACCATAGTTAAAATCTACCGTGCAATATAAATCGTCTTCTCAGAGAAAGACAGTTGATATGCTTATTCTAATTATAGAGCTCATATTAGAATCATAGAATCATAGAATAGTTAGGGTTGGAAAGCACCTCAAGATCATCCAGTTCCAACCCCCCTGCCATGGGCAAGGACACCTCACACTAAACCATCCCACACAAGGCTTCGTCCAACCTGGCCTTGAACACTGCCAGGGATGGAGCACTCACAACCTCCCTGGGCAGAGAGATTTTATTTCTCAGGAAAATAAAAGCATCAGTTGCAATGAATTTGCTTTAAAGAATCACAAAGCAGTCTTGATAGCAGTCTCAGGTGAAATCTGCCTTATGACAAGACATCAATTAGCACAGGAACAACAAATATACAATTAATAAAGAGACAGAGTATCTAGGTACACTGTCGGTTTATGTCATCTTCATGTATAAATCATCTCTCAAATTTCATCCCTGAAGTTGACTAGAGAGAGAATTTCTGCACTGGTGACTAGAGACATCACTAGGGAGGAAGCAGTCTAACAACTAAGGTCCATCTATCCTGCCCCATCACAAGAACAACTGCAGATGCCCACTGGAGCTTGAAGTTATAGCAAGAGCAGCAGGGAAACAGGTACACATCAGTTTGCCATTCAGCATAACTCCATAACTGCATCTCAAATATATCACAGCACTGGAGGTATGAAATGCAAGACTCCTGAAAACTGACTGCAGCAGCAACTGGAGCAGACATGAATAATATTCTTCCATGCCTAAGATATAAAAAGGCAAATATCATAAGGAAATGTTCAGGAGCCCATAAGGATACCAAAATCAGTAATTCCACTTGAAAATCTGAATGCCTGATTCAATTTCCACTGAAGTCAGTGGTGAACTTCAGAGTGGTTTCAATTACTTTCGCACAAGCAGTTCTGACATCCACTCTCCATGAAGCATGCCTGCAACTGCAGCTACACCAGACACGTGGCATTGCAGCTGTAGATTACCAACACAAAGACCTCTCTGTGTGAAACAGAATGTGTGGAGGTCACACACCAAATTAACTCACTGTGATAAAGCAAAGGCTGTCTACAGGTAAAGACTAGTTTAACTGACAGCTTATAAAAACAGTAACAGCACAGAAGGGGATCCCCCAAAAACACACACACTCTCTCCCCTCTCCCCCATTACTATAAAAGTACATAGTTATTACTAAGTTTTCCACTCATTGCTGGTTTTCCTGCATTTTAACTGCCCTTCATGTAATTCAAGCACCAATGCCAAAGAATGGTGGAGAACATTGAGTAGATATTACCAAAAGTAGCAAGTCAGCTTGTGTTCAGTTCCTGCCAGTTGGATATTTACATCTGCCAACCTCAAAAGTCCTAATACTAGCTAATACTCTCATCTTCTATTTGTCAAAGAGACGGAGATCATTTGTTAGAAAGGAAGTACCCATAGGGTCACTGGATCTTCATTCTGGCATTTTGTGACTAAGACGCAGCATGAGGTCCCAAATCAGCAGAGACTTCTAAGTCTCTAAGACTTCTAAGAGCCTACTAAGCACATGAAGTTAAATGATATTTAGCTTTTAAGGACTGGGATGCACAGTTCTTCACATACAACCATCAAGTAACCTTAAATGCATTGGGATTTTTTCTTAAAGATCAGTATTATAACAAAATTTTAAAACTCCTTCCAGTAACTTCAACTTTGTCTCTAACACTTGAAATAAGAATTTTTCTGCAATCTAATTCAGCTTTAAATACATTTCTTGTAACTATCAATTTTCATTCCCAAATAAAATACTCGAAACCACTGACACACTAAAAAGTATAAATAATAATAGTAGCAAATTCTTAATCTTATTTTCTTTCCAAGCTTGCTACTTACTGTAGAAACCCAAATCTATCTATGACTTTGTAGAGACGATAGTTAGCATCTTCCCATGGCTCAATCTGCGCACCCTCCCGGCCCTAGAGGGAAAGGGAAACAAAAAAAGACCCAAAATGAGTTTTATGACACAATAAGCTAAAAAACAGACAATTCAACCACTCAAAGACTAATCTTCGGGACACACTTGTAGTAGGATAGAGGAAGGGAAGGAGAACACTGGTCCTAAACCGACCAACCAAGAAAAAGGAGAGTAGCAAACCCTCCCCCAGCCCCTATGGAGAGTATTTTCATCAGAGGAAATCTCTTTTGGTCACTGCTACACACAGAGTAAATTTCAACCACTGATTTCAACTACAAACTTGTAATAATCTCACACCCATTGTTAACCTCCACAACAGTCCATCAAGGTCCCCACAGAGTGCCTTCTACTCGTTTCATTTCCATAGTCTGCCTTTCCCGAATCATTACCAACATGACATCCTATGGGCAGTGTTGAGCTAATGCCCATGCTGAGTTCCAGCAGCTGTCAGACAGAATGCAGCACTGAGTTTTCCTTCAATGAAGCATTCACTCATGTTCCTCTGTCTACTCCAATTACCAATTTTCATAAGACTTGCAGGAATTCAAGTTATTTTCAGCTATAATTTCTTCTGGTATGGGCTACACATAGGTTATGGAGTATGAAGAGACGCCACCAGTCAAACCACAAAATGTATTGGGTTTGTGTGGCAAGGCCTGATAGCAGGGGGCTATAGGGGTGGCTTTTGTGAGAAGCTGCTAGAAGCTTCCCCCGTGTCCAATAGAGCCAGTGCCAGCCTGTGGCCCTGTGGAGAGAGAAGACCAGGATGGAGCAGGTTTGCTGGCACAACTGATGACCCCATGGGGGACCCACACTGGAGCAGCCTGTTCCTGAAAGAGTGCACTCAGGGAAGGGACCCACACTGGAGCAGTTCTTGAAGAACTGCAGCCCATGGGAAGGACTCATGTTGGAGAAGTTCATGGAGGACTGCCTCCTGTGGGAGGGACCCCACACTGGAGCAGGGGAGGAGTGTGAGGAGTCCTGCCCTGAGGAGGAAGAAGCAGAAGAAACAACATGTGATGGAACTGATCACAACCCCCATTCCCCATCTCCCTGTGCTGCTTGAGGGGAGGAGATACAGAATTCCAAGTGAGTTAAGCCAAGAAGAAGGAAGCAGTGGGGAGGGGAAGTAGTTTTAAGATTTGGTTT
Organism: Lathamus discolor; assembly: GCF_037157495.1. Lineage (NCBI taxonomy): Eukaryota > Metazoa > Chordata > Aves > Psittaciformes > Psittacidae > Lathamus > Lathamus discolor. The sequence goes on from NC_088884.1 coordinate 2,853,736, forward strand.
TATTTCTCCTTATCCTATTCTGATTTGATTGATAATAAACTAATTTCCCCAATTTAAGTCTGGTTTTCCCGTGATGGCAATTACTGAGTGGTCTCTCCTTGTCATTATCTCAACCCACGAACCTTTTGTTGTATTTTCTCTCCCCTCTCAAGTATAGGATGGGAGCGGCAGAGTGGCTTTGGTGGGCACCTGATGTCCTGCTACGGTCAACCCACCACAGTTGTGGTTATTAAAAACCCAGAGTCACTCCCTTAAGTGCACATTGTGCAAAGCACCACTACGTGTAGCATGTAAAACATTCTATGAACTCAACTTAGAAGCTTAATGCTTAGTGCTCCAGTGACACTTATGAAGTCCCTAAGTGTTCCAAGAATATGTGAACACAGGGTAAGCATTCCAGCCATACTCTGTTCTGTGCTCTTACTTGGCAAACGGTTCAAGAAAAAGGATACCTGGGGTATTTCTTCAATTCCTCACAGTAATCTGACAAACAATGCAGTTCACTCATCTTTCAAGTTCCTGTAATGATTTAACTGTTTCCATTACCATAACCACCAATGTAATAAAAATTAGAGTACCTCAGATCTCATAGATCTACTAAGCATCCCCAAATACCCCAGTTTCATTACATCTAATACATTACAATACCTTCAAATTGCCCCACAGCAACTTGCCATGCACCGGAAAAATGAGTTGATTCAGTCCTTACCCAGAATATCCCCCATGGATGGAAATTTAATTCATCCAGAGGGCAGCGTACCACAAAACCATCAGATCAGTACTACATAGAGTATTTTAAACAAAAGCTAGCAGGAATCATTACTCATTTTTGAAACAGACATATTACTAACACTAATTATAAGCTATCTTTAATATTATTATCAAGTTCACTTACTCTGTCATACTTGGCAACTATCTCTGCTCGTTCTTGGGCAAGTCTGATAGCAGCATCCTGCTCGGCACCTGCACCTGTGGAGAATTCAGATGATGCTGTTCAGATTCTCTCCCTTGAGAGCAAAGAACTGCAGCTAATGATTTGGAAAATCATCTTCAACTTCAGAGAGCCTACTCGGATGGAGAAATGCCAATAAAACAATTGTATCGAAGCAAAATGTGACCTTGGTTCATGCCTTGAGTGCTGTCCAGAGTAAAACACAATTATTGGATGGTGTCCGAGCTGGTCAGTTAGGATGTTCCCAGGTTTCCACCAAAGCAGGTATTAAATAAAAGGGGTTTTTTTAAATAATACTCCACAACCCACTAACAGAAAGACTGAAGACCATGGTAAAAGCTACTAGCGGCCAGTTCCACAAGCGTTCACATAGTCAAAGGCAAAACATACACTAGTGGTTAAAGAAAAAGTGGGAACTATTTACAGGATTTGTAGAGAGGAGTTAAATACTGTTGAATGCTGAAAAAATACCGTATGACTTCAGCTGAGAAATTGCCTAAGACTGACTTCTCAGGAAATCGGGAAGTACATTGGTATAGGATTGGAACTGCAGCCTGGGTAACCCAGAGCTGGAGTAAGCGTAAGGATATGACAAAAGGAAGCTCAATAGGCAGGAAGAAACAGGTATGTGGGTACACACTGGACATCCGTACACTGCAGTGGATTTTACTACAGCAGTGGACTTAAAGCATAGATAAATCTGGTTTGATGGAGAGGAGGTGAAGCAGACTGTGTAACTGTATTCAGTTCTTCAGCTTTGTCCCCTTAGCAGAAACCATCTCTAGGACATGGACAGGAACGTAAAGAAGGCACCAAGAAAGCAAAAATAAGAAAGATAAGGCTTTGCATATTCAACAACATACATATCCGACTCCAACATCCCAAATGTGATGATTTTAAAACAAAGAGGGACATCAGTTTTAATCAATGGTAAGATTGTGAAAGAGCTCATTGGTTTCCATTATTAAAAAGCAACAAATTCCAGATAAAGCAAAGCTTCGAAAAGGTTTGAAACAGTTTTCAAGCACACACTGTTACAAAAAAAGCTGCAGGCATATGTTTTTTCGTCACTATTCAGTTCATGGCAACATAATGAACTTCAAGAATTGTACGTATCAACCATCTGGGCCATGCCATAGGAAAACAAATCAGAAATTACTGTTCTCTATCATGTGACTTTGTTAACACATTTGTTCAAACCCGCTATTTCTTTAATGAAATTTATCTACAAATTTCTCAATATTTAGACAAGAAGTTGTGCCAGGAGGCCCTCTAAGCTCTCAGACACTGGGAATGCAGAGAGAACCTGAGCAGATGCCCCATCGCAGACACAAACACCAGTGATGCTTTTCCCAAACTGTAAGTCTGACAGCTGCTTCCAAGCTTTAACTTATGATGTCCAGAAATTACCCTCAGTTATCCTCATTCTGGCCCCTTCTGCCTGTCACCAACATCTGGCAATCATATTACTCCCATTTATTAGTGAAGACATCAAGTTGCTTTCATAGCAACTGCAGGACTCTGTTACCCCAGCTACCTCTATGAACATTGACACAACTGACACACTGACCACATCACCCCTCTAGAACCTTCCCCAGCATTGTTACCACGCAAGAGGAGACACTGAACTCTACTCTGAGTGCATTCAAGCACTACATATTCCCCAACCCAGCTATAATAAACCTGGGGGTCATCCTTTACTAGTTTTCACACAATGCCCACTAAACCAACAAGGTCCACTAAAGCTACCAAATCTACACTGACATGAAGCAGTAGACGAACCCAAGTACTACTTTCAAAGTGAGAAGGTAAAAAAACCATAATAAAAATAAACCGCATTTTCTTTCGTAAGACAAAAAGTGCTTAAAATATATCTAAAAGGCAAATCATAGGGTTTTCAAAAGTAAACTTCATGCTTGCTTAGAAAGCTGATGTTCCTGCAGAGAACTCAGAAGTACTGAGCAACCCTAATGATCTCTTTGCCAATGGACAGTTGTGATGGAAACGTTTACTTGTTTAAAGCACCACTGCGGCTGGGCTTGGAGAAAGGGGGAATAGAATTCTATTATGACTTTCCCAGTAAAGGAGAGATTAGATTTGATCTGACAAAGAGTGTGGCTGAATAATAAGGAGGCAGTATTCTAACACATAGTGGTTGATACATGCACAGCTCTTCAACAACACACACATGGTAGGTGGCAGAAGCTGAAGCAAAGTTTAAACCTTTGCTTAAAAGAATTATTAAGGTTGAAAGTATGGCCAGGGCTTACCTTCCTCTCCTCTGCACGAGTACCATAGGAATCAAACTTTGGCATGTTCTGTGCCTCATGACAATTCAATTACATTTAGTGGGGAAATCATCATATTCATTGCCTTGCAAATAATCCTCTTCACTTCCTGCCAGAATCATCTTAACCTTCTTGCTGCGCTAAGATAGTTTAATATTATATTAATCCACCCATACTGAAAACCCAGAGAACAGCTCAAGTTGGGGACAAGAGGTTATATTTTGAGAGATAAGCATAAAATGTGATTTTTTTTTTCTTCTAAGAGGAGTTATTTAAATATCCCCAAGCTAGGAATTGCACAATAATTCCTGATGAAGTACAAGCTAAATATGGGAACAAGAAAAATTCTTCATGAAATACCTTCCTAGGCACAAAAGCGCATCACTAGGAAACTGAAGACAGGTAAGTGGTGTTCTGAAGGCTCACCAGTTTTATTCAGTAGGTCTTATATAACTGAAAGCACTTAAAGATGTGAAATAATGGCCAATGCCAACCTCGTGAAGTTCAACAAAATGAAGTGTAAGATCCTGCGCGCCGGCCGGGGCAACCCCAGACACAGCTACAGGTTGGGTGAGACGTGGCTTGCTAAAACACTGTATTTGAGCCCCCTCCAAAAATCAGGCTTACAAGGTACAAGAGCGCTTACAACCCTGACAAGCAGCAACGTCACACCTACCTCTCAAAAAAGGGAAACCAGAGAGAGAAAGGCCAGGAACAAAGTTTACTGAACAGTCAGCCTGATACATGTAACACGCATTAGAGAGTGTTTTCCCCTCACCACCGGTCATGTCAACCTATTTCCTACAAGTATTATAAATGTGTAAGTTTAGAAAAGCAGCATGCAAAGGAACTGAAGCATTGGCAGAGTCAAAAATTGAACAGCATGTCCCAATCTGTGATGAGGGACAAAAAAGAAAGAGGACTGACATAACAGCCAGTTAAGTGCTCTTCTGCTGCACTTCTAAATCAGGTTACCTTACTTGTTGGGGCTGCTAACTCATGAAATGATGGATTTCAACTTTCAAAAGGATACTTGAGAATAGGACTAGAATCTGGTTCATTTTGCAACAACCTAATTTTAAGCTGCTAAACTAGACACCTGTGGACTGCTGTCAGCCCTACAAAGTGAGAGATGAGCATTGCCTAGCATCACTACATGCTTTCTTCCTTCACCACTCTTATCAGTCTCTCCTTACCTCACCAACTCTCTAGGAGTTGAAAAGACACAATTTCTTCAGGAACAGAAAGTGGTGGTGGTATGTAAGAAATGTAAGTACGCAGGTGAAAAATTAAACTAGTTGTACACAAGGACACAGTCCTAAACAGCCCCAGTACTTGTCTTCTGACAGAGGAAATATGTGATCTGGAGGTGCCAGTGTGACTGAGTAGCAGAAGATTTCCAACTGAATTCTGAGTGTTATTCTGCTCTCCACAATTAGGTCGTCTCTGTATCATATGCACATTTAAAATAAAACCCCATGTTTTTAAATCATAGAATCCCAGACTGATTTGGGTTGAAGGGACCTTAAAGCTCATCGCGTTCCAACCCCTGCCACGAGCAGCGACCCCTTCCACTGGAGCAGCTTGCTCCAAGCCCCTGTGTCCAACCTGGCCTTGAGCACTGCCAGGGATGGGGCAGCCACAGCTTCTCTGGGCACCCTGTGCCAGCGCCTCAGCACCCTCACAGGGAAGAGCTTCTGCCTAAGAGCTCAGCTCAGTCTCCCCTCGGGCAGGTTCAAGCCATTCCCCTTGGCCTGGCCCTACAGGCCCTTGTCCCAAGCCCCTCTCCAGCTTTCCTGCAGCCCCTTTAGGCACTGGAGCTGCTCTCAGGTCTCCCCTTCAGGAGCCTTCTCTTGTCCAGGCTGAGCCAGCCCAGGTCTCTCAGCCTGGCTCCAGAGTAGAGCTGCTCCAGCCTTTGCAGCATCTTCTTAGCCTCCTCTGGACTCACTCCAACAGCTCCATGTCCTTCTTAACCCAGAGCTGACACAGGACTGCAGGCAAATTGCCTCTTACAGATGTGCAATAAACTTAAGTAGAATAATAGAACCATTTAAGTTGGAGAAGGCCTTTAAGATCAAGTCTAACTATCAACACTGCATGTCTGCCACTAAACAATGTCCTTAAGTGACATACCTACATGTCTTTTTTAATACCACCAGGGATGGTGACTCCACCACTTCCTTGGGCAGCCTGTTCAGTGCTTGACAATGCTTGTGGCAAGCACGTTTCCTAATATCCAATCTAAATAAATCTCCCCTGGTACACCTTGAGACCATCTCCTCTTGTCCCATCCCTTGTTCCTTGGGAGCAGAGCCCAGCCCCTCCTGGCTCCATCCTCCTGTCAGGCACTTGTAGGGAGCCATCAGGTCCCCCCTGAGCCTTCTCTTCTCCATCTGAACCCCCCAGGTCCCTCAGCCGTTCCCCATCACACTTGGGCTCCAGGCCCTGCACCAGCTCCATTCCCTTCTCTGGCCCCGCTCCAGCCCCTCAATGTCTCTCTTGTAGTGAGGGGCCCAGAGCTGAACACAGGATTCGAGGTGCGGCCTCACCAGTGCCCAGTGCAGGGGCACAATCCCTGCCGTGGCCCTGCTGCCACACTGGTGCTGATACAGGCCAGGATGCTCTTGGCCTTCTTGCCCACCTGGGCACTAACTGCTCATGTTCAGTGGCTGTCAACCAACACCCCCAGCAGCAATGCTGAGAGCATCCTGCACAATCTCATCCCAAATCCTGGAATGATTTCTCCCTTTTTTCGTTCCTTGACCCATTCTCACTACGGAGCAGTTTAAAACCCCAGAGACTTGGAACATGCCAATTTGTTTTCCATTACTTCACTCAAATTCTTGCTTATTTGCACATTACACATTCCACTGCACAAAGAACTACCCTGGCACAAATTCCTGTGAGTCTGCAGGCTCTCCCACCAGCTGCTACACATCTACACATCCAAAGCACATATCAGAGCAATAAACAAAGCATTTGCTAAGTCTCTGGTCATATCAGAGTCTCTTTAATACTCAGGCTGTTTATTTTCCTTCCAGTCCATTCCCACAAACAATGAAATAAAAGCTATGACGTGCACCTTATAGTATTTTGTTGTGGGTAGACAATGTTCAAAAGGAAAAACCTTGATAAACGCCTGCACATAGATATTAAGCTTGCTCTGAACAGAAAAGATTAAGTATTACTTATTACACTTTATTTTTCTCTTCAGGCAGAGAGAGGAACTTTTAACATAAAGTGAAATGGTTACTTAGAAATCAATCCCTTTTACTCAGCAAGGGAAATTTCCTCAGGAAAACAGTATTTCCAGAAGCTAACTAAGCTACATTTCTTCCATCATTAAACATAATTATCTACTTTAATACTATTGAAGTATTTAAAATTCAGTTATCACTAATGTGAAAGGCGAGAGAAGTAAAACAGCACATAGCAAACAGCTAAAGACCAGTACATGAAACAACACAACACTTTACCAGTCTTCAGATCGCAGATTTCTGCCCTGTCCTTGTAAAGCTCTGGCTTAGTCTTCATGAAGTCAATCTGTGTTTCTAGACCATATTCTGAATCAGTTTAGCAAAAACAAACAGGGAAAGCTCTCCTCCTCCTCTTGCAGCATTTGCTCCACAGAACCAAGCCACTTGACACATGCTCCTCCTTCTTCCAGACACTGCCCCTCTACAGTTACATGAGCGGCAGATACTGGAACAAAGATGCTGTTTGTTAACAAGAAGTGTCATGCAGGCCCTGTGCTGGTGTTCTCCACCACAGCCCACAGCCCTGCATTCCAGCTAAGAATAAACAAGCTGATTTGAACAAACAGCCTCAGAGGACACGGCTCCTGTGACACATCACTGCTACACTCTGGGGTAAGAATTCAGACTGGGATTTACCAAGTGCTGCATGAAAAGCACCTTACTTAAAGGACTTCCCAAAAATGGGGCTTGAAGTATCCTGTTTCTGATAATTCCAGGGTTTATTAAGTAGTTAAGTAACTAAAAAAATACACTTTAGATCTCTGTAACTGCTTGGCATTCTCTGCAACTGCTTGGCATTCTCTGCTTACAGGACAGAGATTTTACATGTTTTCTGTTTAAAACTCCTTTATTATTCAGGGTATCTTGGAGACCTGAAATATCTGGGATGTCAGGAGTTGAAAAGAACATTTTTGTTGCTGAAAGTATAAAGAAAATCAAGATTTAATATTGGCAGAATATTAGGAAAATTAGGATGCAGAATTCATTTGCATCCTAAAAACCTGAAAAATAAACCTCCATGCCCAGTATTCAAGGACACACACACCAGGCCATTCTCCTGCACAGATTTTAGTCCACACAGATGATCTCTTAAGCAAAATATCAGCTCCTATGTGATGCTTACAGCCAGAAGCCAGCCAATTCCGTTTCTTAACCTAAGCAAATCAGAGCACACATGCTACCAGACCTGGCCTGGGAGACTTGTGTGGGCTTCCGGCTCTTTCTTTCCAGCTCTGTTTTACCAACAGAAAATCAGTGGGACTGCTCAGCCTGGGGAAGAAAATGCTCAGGGGGGTCTTATCATTGTATATAAATACCTGAACAGAGGGTGTGAGGAGGATGGAGCCAGGCTCTTCCCAGTGGTACCCAGTGATAGGACCAGAGGCCATGAGCACAAACTCAAACTCTGGAGGCTCCCTCTGAACATCATAAAAACACTTTGTTACTGTGAGGGTGACCAAGCACTGGCACAGGTCACCCAGGGAGGTTTGTGGAGTCTTCATCCTTGGAGACACTCAAAAGCTGTGTGGACATGGTCCAGGGCAACTGGCTGTAGGTGACCCTGTTTGAGCAGTGGGGTTGGACCAAACGGTCACGGTAGGTCCCTGCCAACCTCATTCTGTGGTTTCCTTGCACCCTGAAAAGCATTAGAATGCCAGGAACAGGAGATCTGATCAAGTGCGTTGGACTATTCTTTTTCTCCCCCCAGGGAATGGAAAAAGAAATTCCTTCAATTGTTTTAATGTTCCTCCCCGCATTGCCTGGCAGAGGCCTGAGCCTGGAAACTGGCTGCAGCTCCTTGGTCATTACCACTAACTAGCGACCACAAAGCCTACCAAACCCCAAGTGTCAGTAGTTCAGTCTATGGCTTCACTATGAGTTTACACTGAGCTAGTGTGATATCCACCACCAGACATGTTTACTTCAGAAGTGGCATTTTCTTACTGCCAACGTCCATGTGCACACAGCAGGAATCTTCCTGCTACACAAAAATCATCTTCCATTTTTCTCATGATAGAATTGCTGAACTGGTTTTGTAAATCCAGCTACTGGCTGTGTCCTTAACTGAAAGCATATCTGGGGAAGACAAAAGATCTCACACACAATGACAGCATGAGCACTCATTCCAGGTTAACTCTCTCAACAGACACCTTCAGCACCTGAAAACAACTCGCTCTTTAACATCACTGGTACTCTTTCACCACATACACCATGCACATTTAGCAATAACTAAGAGACACATTACACTGATATTTTTCTTCCATCTTTCAGGTTTAGCGTATCTATTCTGGTGAGTGTTTTCAAGTAAAGACTTACAGACAGATAAGGCAAGATTTTGGCTTGAAAATTATCTCTATCCAGAAGCAGGAAAAAAAAAGCTAAAGATGCAGAAAAACTATTCATGAAAATCATTATGTTCCACTATGCTTTGCACCAAAAATCCCAAACATTCCAACAGCAACACACACATTCTTTCTCTCCTTAACAATCAGCATTTCTTCTGAGTAGAACCTCAGAAGAGTGGTATCTAACTACCCAGTTGTAGTTTTACTGCATGAGGAGTAACGGGTGGAAGATATGAAAGTAAGGATTTCACTTCCCTGAAGAAACACAACTGAACTCTCATCTCAATGGAAATCAAGTTTCACTGCAGCAGAACACTCGCATTCTGCAGCATCCCCTGAGAGATACTGCATAGTCACCAGTGGAAAATGGTCACTTTGGAAATCAATAGAATTATCTCCTACTACAATCTATCTCCAAGCAATTTTCAACTTATCCCCAAAGGACTCAAAGCAAGAGCAAGGAAACCAAGGCAGCCCTGCTAAGCAATACTCCATAGAGGAAGCCTGTGTCAAGACATGAAATTAGAGTTTAGGAGTCCAGTATACACTGCAAAGAATTTAAATCAACTACTCTTATGATCTTGCTTTTAAGCAGCAACTGAGTAAAGGACTTAGAAGAACTCTGCTAATATTCATCAATTATTGCAATCTGTCTATGGCTATTTTTAACAACACAGCCTTGCTAATACGTATTAGTTAACAGAGCACTGAAAGAACTCAGAATAAGCCAGCAGTAAACCAGAAAAAGAATGCTATCTAATGAAACACAACTTGGCCTTTTACTTAGTCTTCATTTGCAATTATTTTTATATGCATTTCACATAAATAAGTACACCTTAAAACTTAATCATCTCCATCAGCTATGCCTACAACAGAGCCAGCTGGAAGCTGCAGTCTGAATGCTCAAGTCATCACCTCACTATTAAGCCTTATGAATGTTACCACAAGAGTTACACAGTGGAGTGACAAGAACTGGCATGGTTCTACTGTAATTCCATTTTACAAAGTGGTGTGTGTGCAGTCCTGAGCCAAAAGATAATTAATTTGCTGAAGGTTAACATAATCAGTTGCAAAGCCAGTAGAAACCATAATTGCTAATCTGTGACAAGCTACAGTGAAAGGAGTAAACCCAATTTTGAACAATGCCCCTTTCTTGAAAGGAAAAGAGGAAAACAAACCTAACACACAAGCCACCCTCCTGCCCAGGACTCTGTCAACACCAGCTGAAACATTTATGACAGCTCCTAATAGACTTTACAAATGTAAAGACTTGGGCTGGGTATAATTTGGGGCTTGCTAGTAGAAAGGACTGGTCTGACTTGTGCAACAAGTGCCTCATGTCTTATGTCTAAGCTTAAGTCACCCTTTGTTCTCCTCCCTCCCAAGAGTGTAGTTGGTATCTGGCCTTTTCAACAGTCTATTCCTATTTTACTCTTTCCTCACTGCTGTCAAAGGGCAGCATTATGACCATTCCAAGCGATCAGTCTCCTATACATTTTGTCTTTAAGGAGATGGAAAGGCTCTGCTGATTGAAGTCAAGTCAGCCCCACAAACGGCTGCCCAGGGGGTACCCGGAACATGTTTACATTCTCCCTGTTCAGTGACATAGAGCAAGCCTTGTTTCTGCAACACATCATAACCCAGCAGCAAAGAAACAACAAAGATAGAGCCTCCATGGAAAAACACAGGAGGTTTTCTGCTACATGGGAATCATTCTACAGTCTTCCAAATATTAAATTTCCTGGAACTCATACTGTGGGGCTAGACCTGATCCCGCTGTAGCATGTAATCTGTTTCATCTACAGCCCATGAGCATTACTCCCACACTCCCCTTGAAATCCGTGACCTTTCCCAGTACTAGTCCTAGCTTTCACAATTAATGACTTAATCAAATATGCTGCAAATCAGCTGCTGTGTTACATGTGAAGATCAGACACTTGACAGAAGCAGCGCTGGCAGATAAAAAGCAGGAATACCTCAGGAATTTTACCCTCAACCTAATGTAAGTCAAGTCATCCTTTCCACACTAGCGCCTTCTCAGGTATTTATAAACAAATTTAACTGAAAATGCCTCTTTTTCTTTGATCCCTTGTACTTTAAAAGTGTATTACATCTGCAGTCCCTAGAGGCTTTTGAAAACTGAAATATCTCTTCTCTACTCATACTTCTTTTAGCCATGACAGGCCACTAAACATAGAAGCAGAGCGATCTTTCAGCACGACCAAACAGAAGAGATCTCTGCACTAAATCTCCTCTTTGTTTTCCCAATGCCATACATCAGGATGACATATAAAAATCATTTTTTTCCCAGCAACATAAATCAAAAACATTTAAAAACATATCTGAAATTTTGACGTCATTTCAGATATAATTTCACACTTCCTCTATTGTAGACCTTCACTAGCAGTAGACTGTTAATGTTTCCACAGCACTAAGATTTGCAGTATCAATTTAAACACTAAAATGGTTCTAATATTTCAGATTCTGACACAAGGCAGAACATTTCACAGCAAGAATTATGCTTCCCACATCAACAGACTTAAATAGAAGTAGTCAGATGCCACATGGCACTAATTGCGTTAAGTCTGCCAATTAATCATTTTTATCTCAGCATTAGTCAAAGTTAATGGAGCAAACAATCATATTTTAAAATGCAGTGTTAATGATGTGAAGTTTCTTCCCAGCTTAAAGCATCACCAAAACAACACTCATGCATCCTCCGGGAGGAGTTTCTGAAAGGGGCTCTTCACTTTAGAGGAAGCTGTTTCGTTTCTTCTCCAGGGACAGAGAAGTTGAAGTTCTCTGCTTGCAGAAGTTGCACCTATATTTGTATCATTTCACTGGCTAGAATAGAAAGGTTTGTTCCTCTACACAAACAAACTTTGAATACTGATGTACACTCAGTCCAACTCATCATTTAATTACACAGCCAATTTAACCGATTAAAACAGGAAGAAAAGAAGAGCTTGGTTTTGTAGTAGATGTTATTCTGTCAGTTAATAAAGACTAAAAAGTTCCAAGCCAGCTCAGAAAAACACCAGCACTGACTCAAGTGGCAGGAGTAAAACTCTACCAGCATCATGGGGAAGAAGAACAAACTCCCCTGAACCTGCCCAGTGACCACAAGTATTACTTAATTGCTGACGCTATGTTCTTGCTCAAACAGGCTGCTGAAACCTTGTTGCTGCACCTCAAAGGAAGAGCAGCTACTGACAGCACCAGCTTTTACTCACCAGCTGCACATACACTACCGGTCTTTGATTCTTCTGCCTTCTCTTGAAAGAGACATTATGAGGCACCCAGGGATGAGTCCATCCACAAAAGCATGAGAAAACCAGGCTTCAGGCACTGTCCACACTTCAACCTCAGTCTCCAGATGCTCTGCCTGTCTGGGCATAGCCTCTGATGCAGGAGGGAGACCTCAGCAGTTATGTGGATGTTTTAAGCTCAGTTTCATCCTGATACACAACAGGAAAATAAAATCTTAAGTACTGCAGTTCTGTCAGGATAAAAAAGCATTTCTTGCTTTATTCCAGCAAAAGTTATACAAGGCTCCTGGACAAGCTGTTGTGATACAGTGCATCTCTGAGGTGTCCCTCCACCTACCACGGTGATACACTGAAGGAACCATCAGGAATCACACAGTACTAGCTACAGAGGAGCTGCAAGGTCCCTGTATTAAGATTAAAGCTGAACACGTGTTTCCACAAAAAAAGATACTGAGTTACATGCTACAAGCTCTCCTCACCCTGGCTGAACAGCTTTCTTCAGTGTCTCTGCCCCTGCACTACTCATCTTTGAGCAGATAAACACTTTAACTGCAGTAATAACCTAAACACAAATAGGATCCTCTAAGCAAATCCTATGAGAAGTCTGAATGGCACCAAGAAGCTCCTGTGACACTAAACCCACTCCTGGTGACTCCATGATAAGTTTAAGTCTGCAAAAAGAAATCAAGGGAGATTTAGGTACCGGCCTGCTTAGAGCATCAGTCATGCCTCCAGAGCACAAAGCAGAGTTGTTTTGGAAGATCTCAGTAATCACCTACTTAAAGTATCTGTCAGCCAGTATTAAAAACTAAAATTAAATTTGGGAGAGGAAAAGAAAAAAAAAGAGACTGAAATCCCCTCTAAACATTTGAAATTATCTTAATATAAGCACTATATTGATGGGATTTCGTATTTATGAAGTGGTTATAGAAGGGCTGGAGGAACAAGAGACAGTCAAATGAAAGGTAAACAAGTTTGCTGAGGGAAGAAAATGCTGCTATCAGTTTCTTCATCCTTGCTCCAAGAAAAGGAAGTCAGTGACAGACAAGGAGGTTTTGTTGTTTTCAGTTTCACTGCCTGAGGACTGGTAAACAGAACAAAGTAAACAGCCACAGCATTTCCCATTCGAAACAGGAATTAGGGCCTCGCCGCCCTGTGCCATTCAGGTCCCAGTCTCAGGCTGAGTGAACATGCAGCAGAACCTGCAATAAAGCCCACTGGCACACCCACCAAATGGAACTTGGGGTATATTCATGCCGGGATTCAGCAATACCAGCACAAATCCGGCTGCACCAGTGAAAACATTTCTTAACATAAAGGATGCTGGGCTGCATCAACAAGGGCATCACCAGCAGAGATACAGATGTCATTGGCCCATGCTGTGTGGCACTTGTCAGGCCACACCTGCAATACTGTGTTCAGTTTTGGTCCCTGCTCTACAAAAAAGCTGTGGACGGGCTGGAGAGCGTCCAGAGAAGGGCCACAAAGATGATCCAAGGGAAGCCACGTGAGGAAGGGCTCAGAGAGCTGGGTTTGTTCAGCCTGGAGAAAAGATGGCTCAGGAGAGCCCTTATCACCATGTTCCAGTATTGAAAGGGTGGCTACAAGGAACGTGGAGACTCCTTTTTACAAGGAGTCACAGGGGTGATGGCCACAAGTTATTCTGGGGAGAAAGTGGCTGGACACGAAAGGAAATCTTTTCACACTGAGAACAATCAGCCCAGGCCACACTGAGATCCCATTATCACTGAGAGGCAAGGACCAAGCTGCAGTTACACAGGACCACAAAGCAAAAATAAAAGGCATTGTTTGAACATTTGCTTTTGAAGGATAACACAGGTTAACCAGAACAGAATTCTCCAGAGGTTTGTGATCTCTTACTTGAAGGAGGTGTATGTGCGATGTACCACTGGCTTCATTCTTTGGATACTCTCAAAGTGTTTTACAAATAAGACAATTATTACTTTATTCTACTGTTGCACAAAACCAAGTACTTTCAATGCATAGAAATCATTAATACTTACTTTTTACTGATTTAGAGTAGGATTACAGAGAGGTGCCTTAATAACACTCACAGAACTACCATCAAGTTTTCAATCCTTCCTCTCTCAAAATCAGAAGTTTATTTCAGTATTGGTGAAGTATGAAGAAGTACAAATACTCATTGCAATGGCCTTAGGAAGGTTTTGTTACAAGACAAAGCTAATTCTAGTCCAGGCTTTGTGCACAGGCATCAAGCAAAAATCCATTTATTTGGTAATGCTGAAGTCAATGATGCACTAAACCTACCAATGAAGATCCAGCCTTTTACCACACTATAGTGTTAAAAAAATCTCCCCCAAAACCTAAATCCACAACCCAAAAAAACCCTGACCATTTGTCATAGACACTCATATCTCATGAGAGCATGACTTGAAATGGCTAAAAAGCGGTTTTGAACTCAGTACACAGAAGAAAGTCTACTTCATCTACCCTGAACACTGATGCAATACTTCAGCAACACCTATTTCAAGTTACAAGGATTAGATCTAGAATAATATACAAACAAAGCCTTTTACGGATGTCAGTCCCGCTCAACCACATTTCACTCCAAACAGATCCCTTTCCAGTCTGTGAAAACCCTTTACAGAATCCAAATCCACAGCAGGAGTGAAGACTTGGTTGAGCCCATGGAGCTGCATCTGGGAAAACAAGCTCTCATAAGCCAGCGAAAGCAGAGGAACTGCAGAACCCCCCCGAAGCGCAGGCACAAGCTGTCCTCTCCAGCAGGGAGCAGGGGAACAGCACATCTGTACTCGGGGAAGCACAAGTTAAGACTGAAACACAGATGCATCCACTGTCTGCTCTGTGTGTGTACACAAGCAATAAGGATATTCAGCACTTTGGGAAGGTTCAAGTTCTCCTTTGTGCAGCCTGGACAGATCTGGAGCAACAGGGCTGACTGGTTACCCAGACATCAACAAACATCAGAACTCAACCCTTCACAAGAAGATAGCTTTGAGCTCGAACTACAACCAGCAGATAGAAAACATATTGAACAAAGCACTTGGTACACATAAGCACACAAAAAGTTGTGGTCAATGGCTCAATGTCCGGCTGGAGACCGGTAACGAGTGGTGTACCTCAGGGATCGGTGTTGGGACCGGTCTTGTTTAACATCTTCGTCGCTGACATGGACAGTGAGATTGAGTGCGCCCTCAGCAAGTTTGCTGATGACACCAAGCTGTGTGGTCCGGTTGATATGCTGGAGGGAAGGGATGGGATCCAGAGGGACCTTGACACGCTTGTGAGGTGGGCTGATGCCAACCTTATGAAGCTCAACCATGACAAGTGCAAGGTCCTACACCCGGGTCGGAGCAATCCCAGGCACAGCTACAGGTTGGGCAGAGAAGAGATTCAGAGAGGCCCTGCAGAGAAGGACTTGGGGGTGCTGGTCGATGAGAAAATGAACATGAGCCAGCTGCAGTGTGCGCTCGCAGCCCAGAAAGCAACCGTATCCTGGGCTGCATCAAAAGGAGTGTGACCAGCAGGGCAAAGGAGGTGATCCTGCCCCTCTACTCTGCTCTTGTGAGACCTCACCTGGAGCATTGTGTGCAGTTCTGGTGTCCTCAACATAAAAAGGACATGGAACTGCTGGAACAAGTCCAGAGGAGGCCACGAGGATGATCAGGGGACTGGAGCACCTCCCGTATGAAGACAGGCTGAGGAAGTTGGGGCTGTTCAGCCTGGAGAAGAGAAGGTTGCGTGGGGACCTAATAGCAGCCTTCCAGTGTCTGAAGGGGGCCTATAGGGATGCTGGGGAGGGACTCTTCCTCAGGGACTGTAGTGACAGGGGAAGGGGTAACGGGTTCAAACTTGAACAGGGGAAGTTTAGATTGGATCTAAGGAGGAAATTCTTTCCTGTTAGGGTGGTGAGGCACTGGAATGGGTTGCCCAGGGAGGTTGTGAGTGCTCCATCCCTGGCAGTGTTCAAGGCCAGGTTGGATGAAGCCTTGTGTGGGATGGTTTAGTGTGAGGTGTCCCTGTCCATGGCAGGGGGGTTGGAACTAGATGATCTTGAGGTCCTTTCCAACCCTAACTATTCTGTGATTCTATGATTCTAAATCCTCTCTCTTTGACTGTAGCCGCAGTGGTCAGACAGGGAACCCTCCCATGAGGTGTAACAGTCATTCTAAAAACCAACTTCACAACCCAAAAGTTAAACCCAAAATAACTTGGGAGAGAAAAATCCTATCTTGGTTATGATTTTGGTTCCCTCTTACCTTACCACTGAAGACATTTCTTCAGTATACATTAAAATCCCAGCTTACAATTCTGATGTTACTATAAACAAAGCCAAAGGATCAGCCTGAAACAGGGAACTCCAATGCAGTAAACCAAGGCATCACCTCTGCAAAAGTATTCCCAAAAAGTCTAACAATACGATGGGAAAAGGTTGTTGCTTTAGTTATGGCATTTTGGAAGGATTAAGAATTATCACTCCAGTGGCTTCAAACTTGATGATAATCCAACAGTGTTTCATCACCTCTTCCCTCTTTAGCAGAAGTACACTTGTCCTCTGACACCACGTAAGTCTGAATGTGAGTGAAAATTACCAAATGCTTCTGCTGGTTTAGAATATTTTCTGAAATGAGTTAATTTAACAGCAAACTTTTTGTCATGCAAGCAAGTTCTCAAAGGAATTTACAAATAATTCAGCCTACCTTAAAGCTGCACTTAGCCTCAAAGTTCTGCTGTTTTTCTTCTTCCCTACCTCCCTTTCTTCCTTGGCACATTAAAACACAAGGGGTGTAACTACTGAGCACTATGAAATTACTCACACGTACCCTTTATTTGCCAACACCTGCTGTTTTGGAAGAGAACATGAAACCTGAAAGTTGACAATAGGGACCAACAGTTCACATTATTGTTATAGTATGTGCTATGAAAATGTAGAAAACCAAAAGCATTAGAGGGTACTTTGTACCTGAGGTACAATAGGCTGCTTAATCCCAGGGTGGCATTCAAACCATCTCAGATGTGGTGTTGACAGGTTTCTCTGACAAATAAGTCAGATGCATGTCCTGGGGGAAGTTCTCTGCCTGATTAAAACACTGTCACAAACAGCCACTATTCATCAGGGGCTACTGAGCTGACATGGTGTTTCACTGAATCACAGGCTCCAACACAAGCTAAGCCACATTTTTCTTCAGATAAAGGGATAGATCTTCAAGGAGTTTAAGTGAAGGCACAGGACAAACACATGAATTTGCACCCCAACTAATCAGGTTTTACTAAATCAAAACTCGTTGGTGGGAATGTAATGAAAGGTTACTACGGTTCTGAGTGCTCCATGTCTATTCAGATGCTGGGGATAAAATCGAAGGCTGCAGCACACAGAGCTACAAAAGCCAGTTTCAGGGCCAATGGAAATACAGCCTGCCCACTGCAACTTGTACCTTGACACACAACACGCTGTCAGACCAACGATCTGTTTAATGCTTTCTGGCAATATAACCCTTTCCAAGACTAGAAAAACAGAAGAATGACAGTTGACATGAAGTCATACCTAATGAAAAGGACACATGCAAACAGTACGAAAAGAGGACATAGAAACCCACAGGGAGGGAAGGAAGGGTGATGTGTTCTTTGGGGAACAGCATTTTAATAGGATGATGTACGAAACTGCCAGAATATGATTAGCTGACAAGTTAAAGCATCTTCATCAGTAAGGGGTAAGGGACTTAAGGTCAACAGAAATGGATTTTACAAGATACCTTCCATCATAACTATTTTAATACGCAAAACTACAAATAACAACCCAAAAAGGAAATGAAATCCATGAAAAAGTTATTGAGCTGCTCCAAGTTTTTACTGTGTTGTTCTACAACTACCCCGTCAGATTTGAGTATCAACTTCCCCACTGCCTTGCCTCTATTTTCATCCTTCCTGCCTGTACGTTAGATCAGCAGCATTTTGTATTTCTCTGCACACACACGCAGTGCTGAAATAAACACAAAACTGAATAAATCTAAAACCTAAAGAAAAATTCATGGAAATTTCCTTTCTGTGAATACAGAGGCAAAAAACCGCACAGGCTGAGAAGGATGGAGAAGAAATAGGGCACACGAGGCAGTGCCAAAAGCTAGTGTAAAGGGGTCCACTGAACTGTAAGTAACTTTCTGAATGACAAAAACACACCACCATATACAGGGAGAAAAACACAGCTATTCGCCAGAGCCCACACAACTGAGACCTGTGGAAAAACACTTACCAGCATGAAAGGGATACAAATAAGGTGACTGAATTGGTTCCACCTTTTAGGCAGCTCAATTTAATTAATACGGATACTATACAAATAGGGAGCTCCCACATTTATAAGCTGCTGTGCTGGTCTGACTGCCAGGTACAATCTGCATCACCACTTCAGGGCAGGCAAGGAGAACTCTGGATTCTTGGACCTCAGAAGCAGCTATTTCTCAGTGAAACTGGTATATCATTACTACTCCCATACCAGGAGTTGCCATATGATGTATTCATCATTAGCTATCAGTATTTTAAGTTCAAGCTTGTATGTTCATGTAAATGGAATACCAAACACAACCTTTCACATGCGACTAAAGGATTTAGACCAAGTTTTAACTGGAGAACTTTTCAGATTTGTCTTGGAATGAAGAAGAATGGTTTGGAAACAAACTCAGCTGCAGTTGTTTTAATTGTGGAAGAAAAAAAAATATTCAAAATAATAGAACTGGAAGAGTTTTCATATTCCAACTATTTTGTAACTTCTTTGTATTAAATTACCCTCAAATCTGAAGCTGATTTATAACTTTTTTCTCATTTTTAATTGGAAACAACTGATTTCCCACTAATAAGGACTCTATGAACTTAACTGATGAAAGCTGTGTGACACATAAAAGGCAGGCAAAATTAAGCTGGCAAGGGGAAGCTCATACACAATACTGAAGAAAAGTTGCTTTAAATTAAAAAGGAATCAGAAATTGCCAAGAAAGGCAGTCAGTCAAACAAAGCCCAAACCAAATCACTATTAAACAACAATTCCACTGAAGCAGGAATGTTTTAAGATATGGCAAATAAATGTTGTGCCCTCCTTGTCCATCTGCACATCCCCCCCAAAAAAACACCTCCCACTTAAGTGTATTCCCATTAATCCTAATTCGATTCTATCTCCTATTAGCTTCTCATATCATGCCATTTCTGTGGCTACTGTACAAGAAGGATAATTTGTTGAGTTTTCCTAATGGCAGCAATGACTTCAGTAGTTCTAACACTTAGCAGCTAAAATTGCTTAAAATAAATCTGCTGCCATACCAATAGACACTGTTTCAAAACCAGTTAGTACAGATTGGTGGTTGGAAGTGTTAAGAAGGGGGTTTTGGACAGGGACAGATTAATCCAGCAGTACGTTAAGAGAACAGAAAGAGAACTGTAGGAGGACATCATTCAGACATCCCATCCTGGATTTACAGCACCTGCTGAAGAAGACATTGCTCTGCTGCAAGCTGCTGCTCTGGGCTGTGCAGTAAACAGGATCATGTGAGTTGCACCACCATCCACAACAAGAAAAACAGAACTGATCACCTGGCTTGTGCTTCCATCACCTGCAGTTTAAGGGAACTCGGACTGGAAAGAACTCACACAACACCACACATGCAATGTGTAAGTGTGCCAGCACCTCTGGTGTAGCTGTAGTGGGTTGTGGTGGCTGGCTGCCAGACACCTCCTGAGCTCCTCTCACTCTCTCTACTCAACAGGACAGAGGGAGAAAGTAAGCTGAGATGGGTTGAGCTAGACAGGGAAATCACTTACCAACCACCCTCATGAGCAAACCAGACTTGGCTCAGGGAAGTTAACTGAGAAGCAATGCCTCCTTCCCAGGCTCAGCTTCACTCCTTCGGTCCCAGTTCTTCCATTTCCTCACTACCCCAAGCGGCACAGGGGAATGGGGAATGCGGGTTTTGGTCCGTCTGTAACACTTTGTCTTTGCTGCTCCTTCCTCCTCACGCTTTTCCCCTGCTCCAGCAAGGGGTCCCTCCCACAGGATACAGTCCATCACAAACTGTTCCAGTGCCGGTCCTTCCCATGAGCTGTTGTTCCTGCCAGAAAACCTGTTCCTGTGTGGGCTCCTCTCCAGGAGCCACAGCTCCTGCCAGGAGCAGATATCCACAAGCTGCAGCTTCCTTCAGAGCACATCCTCCTGCTCCAGCATGGGGTCCACCCCAGGCTGCAGGTGGATATCTGCTACAGCATGGTAATCCACAGGTTGCACGTGGATATCTGGGTAACTCTCCCATGAAACTGGCACTTAATCTTGAGAGACAAAGCACAGACAAGCACAAGTTGTGTCTGTCTTCAGTACATGAATGCATAATCTCTTGATCCTCTTTCGGCCCCTGAAATATCAATCGTACTAGAACTTCCACTTAGGCCTAAAAAAAGCTCATGAAGATATTCTGTCCAATGTCAAGATCATAAATCTGGGGTAAAAGACTACTGATGTTCCATGCAATTCTATAAATAGCACTGTAGTTTAGATTGGAAGAGCAAATCTCCAGATCATCTCTATTTACTGTTCTTCAGTTTGTGCTGGGAAGCAACATGGAAGTATGCAAAACTGGATTCTTTCCATGTTCAGCTATCTGTGAGAGCACTCCTAAGTTATGTCCTGCCCAAAGAATAAGGCTGAGGTTTGATCTAGCCTGGAAAAACAACTTGCTGAAACACAGAGGGATGTTGGACCCTCAGTTTTCCACTCTGGATCTGTCACTACAGTGCCATGCTACTTGCTAACACAGACACAGTCTGGAAGCTGCTGTTAAATACACAGCACGGGCCGAGTGCAACCAGTCATCCTTTGATTTGCCTGAGCATATTTGCTCATTTTTGCCTTCAGAGCCCATATGCACTATTTATAGAAAGGCTTTACATTCTTATTAGTTACCAGACAATGATTTTTAATGCGTGTTCCACCATTACAAATACTCTTCTGTGAAGCTTTCCACATTATGTAAACCAGGCAATTATCACTGCACAGTTTAGAAGGTCATTCCAACGCCTATAAAATAAACAGCAATGGGAACTGGAGCCTGTTTAGCTTTTTTGCTTTGCAGCTACAGATTCAGCAAGCTCCAACTGACATTCATGCCATGCAGTTTAGAACCTAACAAGGGTACTAATTCATAGCACAGAATTGACAGAAACATTTTTATTCATCTATGTATCTTTGCTATGTGTAACCCACGCTCCGCACAACATGCTGAGTGATGAGACACGGTGGCTCCAGGACTCAGTGCAGCTGCAGCACAGAGGAGAGGTTTTTCAACCCATGTTAAAGTCTTTTCAATGTACAGCTGTCATCAGAAAAAGGAAAGGATTAGTCAGGTTTCTTTTCTTTTCAGAAGGAGAAAAATGAGGACACAGAGCAACGGTGCAGCCATTTATCCATCACTCAGAAAAGTGCAATGCCCAACATCAGCAGCATAGCACACACTGGGGAGCCCTGGAAGCATCTCAAAATGACCCAACACTTGAAAATGATGAAGAATTGTTCCACTAATAAAAATATTTCTCTATGAAAGATCACAGCGTATTCATCTTACCAAAGGCCCTTCGTTAGTACAAACAGTATTTCCTTTCCTGTCAGAAAGAGGAAGTCTCAGATTAAGGCAACTTCTCACATTCCTATGGAGACCCAGGAACTGTACTATAACTGTTTCCTCCAGACTGCTATTTCCCACTCAAAAAATAGGTTTAACAACAAAAGATACACTTCTAACAGTGACAGAATCAGTGAACCAGAATCATTAAAAACACAAGTCTGAAGAATGTATTTCTAAAAACAAGCCTGAAACTTAGCCTTAACCTCTGGAAAACAGTGACAAAAGGGAGATAAAGCAGCATGGAAAAGAGTACCCTAGCACATACTGTAGATGCAGACATGGGGAAACTTGCGTGTTCACTCAGGTTCTCCCTCCTCCCATCAATGCTTACATATTAATCTTGCCTGGTTCTTTATGTAAATCTCAAAAGAAAAATGTGTCTCATCTAAAACCAAGGGGAAAAAAATATTTTCCCCTTCAATTTCCAAGTAAAAAATATATGCCAGTCAATAAATGAAGAAAGCTTTGTGCAGTGTAATGAACCCAGAGCTTATAGGCCTCTGCCACTTCATTTTGGAGAAGTAAGACAGAAAGATTATATTTTGAACACTTCACATTCAGATATAACCACTGCCTGCACTGATGCAAATAGAGGAATGCACAGACATCATTTATATCTCTATTACTGAATGCTGAGAAAGAAAAACACTTAACTTTTATATTCTGAAATATAAACCTATTTTTAAATGAAGCATTAAAACAAAAGGAAATCAGGAGATTTCCTACGATTCCAGCTAGATTTCATTAATACCTGCATCATACTGTCACATGGAGTAAAGACCACACAAAAAAACCCCACAACGCACCCCCAAAAACCCATACCAGGGAAGGGAGGGAAAAGTATCAAGCACTCCACACAGCTTTCATTCCCCAAGGACAAGCAGTTTCAGCCTCCTGCATCAAGATTGTACCTGGCTTAAAAGCTACAACCCCCCCCCAAGGTCTTCAGAACACCCCCAGACTAAAGGCACAATTAAATCCTGTATGACTCTTCAAATAACTCTTGAGATTTACTGCTCAGACTGCAGATTCCACATTAAGTATGCACTCGAGCTACTTCCAAGTGGCAGCAGGAAAACACCTGCAATCCAGCAGCAGTTCTGCAGTGGTATCTGCCAAACAAGAGCATTAGAAGTCTACAAGCTGAATATCAATGAGCTTCTCCATATGGACAGAAGCTGCTCACAAGAACTGCGGTCAGTGAGCCCGGGTATGTTTTACAGCAGAGCCCATGTGTGCACACAGAGCCCTAATAGCTGGCAGGTTCCAAGATTTTTATCACACTCATCATTACCGTGGCCTGCAGTGAAGAGTTAAGTGACCATAAAATCTGATTCAGGTGTCTCCTTCTGGAAAGGAGTGAGTGCAATCCAGTGTCTTCATGGCTATTTTATTTATGTTGCCAGGTAATAATGCTGCAGATAGTAACAGCAAGAAAAACAAACCTACATCACCCAGGACATGATGCAGATGCTAGCAGGGTTAGTTCCTTGAGGAAATCATTCCCACCAAGGACCTGCCCCCTCCAGGTACAGCTAGAAAATGCTTCGTTAGCTGCTTTATTAGCAGAGACAGCAGCAATCTTGGGCATCTGTGTACTTATTTTCTCATTTCCACCAAGAATTTAATTAACTTGCATTAATTAAGTTTTCTGTTTGATCTGGAAAGTCAGTTCAAATCAACATTTTTATTGAGAGCTTAATACGAATGCTGACAGATAATTCCTTTTAGAAGATGCAGCAATAGGACAAGGGGAAGTGGGTTTACTTTAACCAGGGGAAGTTTAGGTTAGATATAAGGAAGAAGTTCTTTACTGTTAGGGTGGTGAGGCACTGGAATGGGTTGTCCAGGGAGGTTGTGAGTGCTCCATCCCTGGCAGCGTTCAAGGCCAGGCTGGACAGAGCCCTGGGTGTCATGGTCTAGAATGAGGTGTCCCTGTCATGGCAGGGGGTTGGAACTGGATGGTCTCAAGGTCCTTTCCAACCCAAACCATTCTGTGATTCTATGATGCTTGCACTTGCAGCAAGAACAAAAGAACAGGGGAACCTACTCCACTGAGAAACCAGGATTTTTATTTGCTGTTAGACATGATCAGCTAAGAAAAGAAATGGCTATGTTATCTGATTTGAGAAGTGTGGATGTTTTGCAGGTACACCAAAAGATCTAGAAGCTCACCAAGACATAAAATACTACGGACAGGCCAAGTAAGATGTCCAGGAAATGTGAATTGTCAATGTACACCAAAACACCGTTCATCCACCCAACTGCTATAGTTCTCTGTTGTAGAACACGTCCAGCTGAGCCCGTCACTTTGAAATATTCGCCACATTTTAAGTTATTAAAAATAGGCAAATTTATTACCTATCTCTGCACTGTTGCTTGTTCCTATCCATTGCAATTAAGCAAATGAAACTGTCACCTTCTTAAGCTGTAAATGTATCAAATAAATTCTGTGCAAACTTCACAACCATGGGTGCTAGCATTCATATTTACCATTAGAATCCAAATTTCATAAGCATGAGGATAAAATACTGGAAACCCAACAATTTTAGGAAGAAAAAAAAAAGATTAAATGAAGGCAAAAAAAAAAAGAAAGAAGTTGTACACCCCTGAAAACTGCACATGCACAATTGCCATGATCTTACCAAAATCAAGGTCAGAAAAATATGTTCACCTGAACTATGAAAATGCAAGACAGAGAATAAGGCTTGCTCTTCTGGATCCTTTAGGCAGAGCTTCGCACCCTGTTTGCACATCTCCAAATCCAAAACTAAAGTGTTTGGTCATTTGTTCACATCACAATAAAAGCACGAGAGCAGCTACATAAGGAAAAGTACAAGATATGGGAGCCTTTTGCCATTTTCAGATCCAGGCTCAAGGTCTTGTGTCTATTCCAAACATATTGGGCAAGTGCCTTGGGCAGAAGAGAATCCTTGTCTGGGCTGCAGTATCACTGAAACCAGAAACCCACATCCATTCCCCTTACCAGCTCGAAACTGTAACCCATTAACCTCCTGAAACTTAAAGCAAACACTTGAATGAATCCCTGACTCCCCACACACAGCTGTGCTCTTGCCTTCCAGAAAGCCAATAAAGCCACCTTGGTTTCACTTGGTCTTTCCATCCAGCTGGCAGGTTGCCCCTGCTGTGGTAAGCCCACAAGGGTGAGTCCATGCAAGTCCTGCAGCTCCAGGCCAGCAACAGTCCCAAGACAAACTAAGTCCAGATAGATTGAACAGCACACATATGCATACTGCAACAGGTAAAGATTAAACTGATCCTAAACACCACAAATCTTAAAAACAGGTTTAATACAGGGCTTTGGCTCTCTTGTTTCTCCTTAGCTGGTAGCTAGGAGCAAACCAATGAATTTGAGTTGTACAAAGCCCTGAAGGCCACACAGGGCATCCCACTGCCCGCAAGATATGGGTTGATTCTACAGGGACTACAGCTACAGAACAAGGGGTAATGGGTTTAAACTAAAACAGGGAAGTTCTTTAATGTGAGGGTGGTGATGCACTGGCACAGGTTGCCCAAAGAAGTGCTAAATGCTCCACTCCTGGCAGCATTCAGGGCCAGGTTGGACAAAGCCTTGGGTGACATGGCCTAGTGTGAGGCATCTCTACCCATGGCAGGGGGTTGGAACGAGATGATCTTAGGGTCCTTTGCAACCTAAACCATTCTGTGATTCTACATCCTATTACTATAAGAGGATAAATAGCAAATTGCAGCCATATATCAGTCTTTTTAGCTTGCATATTGCTTGCTTCCATTTTTTACTATTTTGTGTCAATAAAAATTATACAGAGCTATACTTCTACTGGAGATTTTTAACCCTAGATTAAGAGAGGCTTGTTTAGACCCTTGCAATATCAGTGAAACCAGTCCAGGCTTTGCAGCTCACTACTGCTTTACATTTGACCGCCCTTGGATGAATTGAAATTAACTGCAGCAGTCAGCAATTCCAGCAAGTGACCCTAGAGAAAAGTAGAGCCAAAACACCAGAAAACTCCCAACCTATCCGCAACTCATTTTCAGTACTTTAAATGTGTCATTTTGCCTAGAGGATAATTGTGAACTCGGTAGCTACATACAAATACACACACCCCCCTAAGGAAACAAGAGGACTGTCTCTTGGAGCTTTGGAACCACAACACACACACACACACACACACACACACACACAGAGCAAGTCAGCTCAGCCTCACTGATGCCAGCACAACTGTGCTGATTTCTATTAAACTGAATTTTAGTCCCACCTAGCAGAAGCATCACTGAGAACCTGTTGTGGTTTTCCCCATTACATTACTGCACTGTTCCTTACTCCTCATTCTTTTTCAAACCTTCTTTTTTACAGGAATATTTTATATTAAGTTACCGTATTTCACATACCTACAAATAAGAAACCTAAAGTTGTATTTCAGGATTATTGAGAATATTACAATTGACAGTTTAGGGTCCCACCCCCAAAAAATACCCCATAACACATACTGGAATAACAAATCACGGTACGAAGCTGGAGATCAGTTTGCTTCGCTTTGTTTTCCTTCTTGTAAATCAGCTTATTTCAGCTGACCAACATTACCGCACACAGAAAGAACAAGTAGTACTTCATTTTTCTATAGCTCTTCTACAGGTAAATCAAATTCAAGCTGTCTGTATTCATTCTGCTAAGCCATAGATCAATTCCCACGATACAACATCTAAGTACTTTGTTAAATAGTAATGCTACCTACATAATAATCAAAGAGCAAATAAACAGTCACTGAAGTCAGTCATTAACAGCTACATATGGCTGAGCAGCATGTTGACAT
The DNA here is from genome assembly GCF_037157495.1 of Lathamus discolor. Lineage (NCBI taxonomy): Eukaryota > Metazoa > Chordata > Aves > Psittaciformes > Psittacidae > Lathamus > Lathamus discolor. The sequence continues at coordinate 2,880,320 of NC_088884.1, forward strand.
TTCCTAATCACTGCATCTGGCATCACACAAGTGAGAAGAATGAAATATTTAAAGCATTTTTTATTTTTTTTAAAAACAAACTAAAAGGGCAATGAATTCTCAGGTAAGAAATGCAATAGAAAAGCCATAATGTACATGTATCCCATGAAAGTTATTATTATTCAAAGTGAGAGACAGTGAATGCCAGCCACAGAAATAGAGTGGTTTAGTGAAAAATCCTCTAGATGAGTGAGTCACTGTGTGTCCAGTTGTCCTATGATCCAACTGTATCATTACTTGCTTGTGTGTATATCACCATCAGATAGAAGTCTTCGTATTCTTGCAGTAGCAAGCCCCCATTTTACACCAGCATGGGCCAGTATCACGGGCGAAGGCTTCCATGTATCTACTCACATCCCACTGCTGGTTGCTCATCTGAGCTGGCATGTGCATTTGTGAACCTGCAACAGCAACTGTATTAGTTAAACTGATCCAAAGTAGCTCAACAAGAAAGAAAAAAGCATAGTTTAATTGGGATCAGCTTCCCAATTCAAATCACTGTATGGCTGTACTGTGATTGTGAAGCTCTATAGGGATTTGAATCAGGATGAGGAGACAAAGTGAGCGGCAGAAGCAGGGCAGGAGTGAAACTTTGAGACGAGTCACTTCTGCTCCATTGATAATCTGTGAAACCACATCCAACAGGCCTAACTAATACAGAAATAACGGTATCAGTAGAGCCTGTTGAAATACACTTAAATTTGGTCACATTGGTGAATAATGAATTGAAGCCATGTATATGTACTGGTGAGCTGCAGAGTGCAGTAAATTATCTTGGCTGCCAGGGGCAGAATTCCATATTTAATGACACACAAGAAAATATATTTAACTCCCTGATGTCAAGAGTTCATCCACATTCTGGTCTTATCTTCTGCACTGCCCACTTAACCTCTAAAAAACAGAGTAATGCAAGACAGGTAGACATGTCTAGAAAACCTTTACTTCTACCCAGCATTTCTCAGTTAAAATACCCAATCTGGATTATGGTGGTATTCCTTCAACAACAAAATGCCCATGGCTACCCAACTTTCACTCATATTCATATGAATTGTAATAACACTGGTTGTAGGGTTGAACTGCTACAGTCAACAGTCTGTCTTCAAGCAAGATGTCACACTATATTATCATAATCTCACCTATCTTTTAAATATAGTAACTTTCCACATCAGCCTTTCTAGGTACACTTGAATGAGAAGACTTATTTTCTACCTCTAGATACAGTCCAAGGAAGCTGAAGTTTTTCTTAGGGTTCTTTCAACTTAAAATACCATTAAATAATGTTTTTGTCAATCAGAAGACACCACAGGGTAGGAGAGGTGATAGTATTTGAAAGAAAAGATTGAGGAAAGCTCTGTGTATAATGAAATCACATAAACATGGATTGAAGGAAGAATCACAGAAGATACACATTGGGCTATGATAGACACAAGCTTGCAAAATTGGGCCAACCTTAGCACAAATGAGATGCTAGTCAATGATGGTCAAGAACTTGTCCCAGAAATTCCTCAGGAACTTCCCAAGCTTTAGGCTGCATGCTCCATTAAATCAGTTCATGGAACCCGACTTGAAAGCAAACTGTAATGACATACAACTCTGCTCTTATGAGAGTCCAGGGCAAAAAAATCAAGAAGTCCTAAGAGTTTGATCTTAAATAGACATTTCCTATACAGTGTTCATCGTATGTAAAAGTGGGGCAATTATAAAGGAGTGAAACAAATTCCTATAAGCAGAAACTGAAAAGTTAAACAAAAATTAGAAAGAGGAAAAAATGGGTCTCACATATATAAAGAGTCACTTCAGAATAAAATACTAAATTAAAAAATTATAACCTAAGTAATAGAAAGGAAAAGGTATGTAATTAAAAAAGAAATTAAAGAAGAAATTCAGGTAAACCTGAAACCATCCAGAAGAAGAAAAATTCTCAGATAACAAACAGAAAAAAAAAAAAAAAAATCAAAAGACTGTGAAAGGAATTTCTGCTGTTTCACCAGTTGCCTTGAGGGAGTGCATTTGATTGTATCTTTCCTATCACCAAAGGTAACGAGCAAATACCATGACTAGTTGATGTCAGACCTTTATTTTATTTTCTCCGTCTTGCAATGAATCAACTTAGTCCATTCCAAAAGAAATAAACCAAAACCAGAAAGCAGATTTCTTGCCAAGTCTGAAGTATAAGGTTCTACCATGGTACCATCTGCAAGCGAACCCAAGTGTGAGCTATTACTGGCACACTTAAACATGATTATCCTTATCTGGCCCAACATTTCCAGAATGAAAGTTATGTTTGAAACTGAAATATCCATAAGTGTTGTCTGAAACCTCAAAGGCTGTGATAAGATATACCACCTAAAAAGTACAGGGGATCCCTGATGGGTGTTATCTTTGGCTTTTATAACCCAAATACTGCAGTGACCAAACACTTGTCTCTTCTTGCAATCCCTAAAAAAATTAGACCAAAGTTTTCTCCCAGATTTCTCTCTCACACTAAAATACTGTATGGCTTTTTAATTCAATGATTTTAATTTAGTTGTCCCATCTGCTATAAGTATTCTAATACAACATCTCTTTTTATATCCTAACGTCAAGGTGATGTTGCCTACTAAGTTCTGCTGCGGCCATCTGTAAAAGGAAAGAGGGAAGTAACATGAATATTTCTTATTTTCAACAACTTGGATTTCAAGCAGGATTTTAGTGATGGAAAAAAAAAAGAAAATAATTAATAAATTTGTACTCTACATGGATTTCTCTAGAAGCAACATTTGAATTATTTTTCTTGACATTCAGAAAGATTTCAGATCTTGTGGAATGTTTAGTTTGGAATTAGAATGCTTACCAAGAGAATTTTATACTGGCATGATTTAAGGCTTCATCCAAAGACAGACTTTCCATTTTATAAATTAAGAAATACAAGTCCTATGAAATCAAATAACAGCATCCTCTTCAAAACGTCTTTACAAATTCATGTTCACCTTCAAACGTACAGAGCAAGTGTTACCCCTTTAACAATAAATGGATGAGAGGCACGTGTTTTCTTTAACTGACATTACCTACATGTGATAAGGGTGTGGGTTTTCCCAATACCAAAAACAGTAAGAAGCAAACAAAAAGCTCTACACACTCAGCTTACCTGCAATTGGGAGACTATGGAACATAATTACAAGGTGGATTTTTTTCATTGCATGTATCACTAAGCGAGAACCTACTGAAGGGTTTTCTGATGTCAGCTTCAATACTCAAAGACTGAACACAAAACCATAACCACAGAACTTGGGTAACAAGGTGGGTACTCATATTCACACTGCCTAACTGTTTTGCAGGATTTACTCTTCTATTTGTAAACCAACTCTTGTGCTACAGAAAATGAAATTTAATTTAGCTAGTGGCATGGGCCACAATGAGAAACTCTGGCATGTAAAACACCAATCAAGACCCAGCAACTATCCCATTAAATCCACATCCCAATCCACAAAGTGTTAGTAATGGGTTCCTTTGAAATAACATTCTGCAAGAATTTCTTCTGTAGGGACTGACTTTCTTTACACTTAGCTACGCTTAACACAGACCTTATAGCAAGCTTCTACTGTGGAACCATGGGTGCAAAAAGACACTCTTGGCTAGCAACGATGTTTCTAGGTCCCAGCCTGAAAGTACATGTTGGGAAAATCACAGGCGGGAGGAACCCTTTCCCCCACAACCTTGTGTACTACTTACAGAAACAGTTATAAAGTTAGGACATTCATTTAACCTTAAAAAGTAAGTTTTAAACTAGGTACAAGACATGAAATATGCAGTTGATACATGAGCCTTGGGCAACAGGGTCTAGGGTGAGGTGTCCCTGCCCACAGCAGGGGGTTGGAACTGGGTGATCTTAAGGTGCTTCCAACATAAACCATTCTGTGATTCTGTGATTATACTACTTTGCAACAGTTGTCTCCCAAGTGCAAGTTAGGCCCCTACTGAAGGCTGCGCTCTTCCTCCCCTCCCCATGTGCGAGGACCCTTCAGCAAGTATCTCTGCTCTGTTACCTTCAGTTTCATGAGTTCCTATTTTCCATGAAAAGAGATTTTACAGACACTTCTCACCTGGGTTGAAAAACAATGAACTTCAGCATTCCACGCAATAAATTAGATTCTAAAGATGAACACTCTTTTTGAAGGGGGATAAGAGGATGCACCCCAGGAGTGGGATTAAAAACCTTTTCCATCTCCCAACACTAATTTGAAAGCACATTTGTAAACACTTCACACAGCATCCCTCATGTCTCAGTGAATTCACCTCACATTCACACCGGGCTTCCTAGCAACTCTTCCTTTACTAATACATTTTTCCATTTACTGAAAACAATAACGAGAATGAGCCATTCCTGCAGAATACAGCCCTTCACATATACCAGATGCAACTAAAGCCTACTCAGATCGCTGTATTTATCACACGAGTCTGTCAGCATTTTGCATCTTTTGTCAATGTTTTCGTCAGGATGTTGGCATTATTTTCTTTTTAATGTTAAGATCTTAATATTGCTTGTCAAAATGTACTACCAAGTTCTGTTAAAGCTAACATCTAAATAGTTCAGTTACTAGCAGCTTGAGAATACCGCCCAAACAGTGACCCAGAATTACTGCCTTTTAACAAGGGAGTAAAACAAATGGAGAGAAAAAAAGCTCACAGCTTTAGAACTGAGAAAATCAGCATTTCCTTATGTTCTTCAAGGCTTCCCCTTCCAATTCCACTGAATTTGTTTCAGTAAACAGTTTGTTGTTGTTGTTGTTTGCTGTTATCTCTTTAAACCAGTTCTTACACTACTACAAACATCAAGCCTGACTAGCTTGCTATGTGCACAACAGGCAAGGGCAGCTCCTATCCCCTTCGTTCTCCTCCAGTACAGTGGAGTATAAGTACACAAACCAAAAATGAACAGTGAGCAGAAAACCAGAGCAATTCACTCTGATGAAACTATACAGCTGTTGGGTGGGATGTTCAACCAATCACTGCAAAAATCAAAGGAGTAGTTAGAAGTTTGGCTTTATGAAATGCCTTTTTGCTTTCCAGAGTAAGAGCATAACAGCAGAGCCCAGTTCTACCTTTACTCATTTTGTTTTCTTACAGAGGTGTTTCATGAACTAACTCATTAGAATTACAGCACCCTGATGTTATTAGATGAGTGATTTCAAATACAAGGCACTTGCCTATAGCCACACATTACATGTAAGGGCAGAACAGAACAGTGACATAGTAAAAGGCAGACACAAAAGCTGTAGATCCTAAATTATTCATGATCTATTCAATACAAAAATCAAGTGGTCCAGGAAAATTAATTCTAGTAAGAAAGGAATGACATTTTTCAGACATCTCTACAAATTGTTTACTTTTTCTACAAAGCATATATTCAGCAGTTGCAAAGAATTAAGATGTAAAAGTAAAGATAAGACGTGTTTCATCAGTTCCTAGTAAGTATGCCAATACCACAAAGGGCGGCTCTACTTCAGCAAAGCAAAACTAACAAGCATTCAGCACACTGAGGAAAACAAGAAATGCATTTAACATCAATTCAAACAAGAATTGAGCATTTCAAGTCATGTTTTGTACACTTGCAAGAGCCATTTAGGATTTTGAAGTTAGTTGTAATCTAGAAATAATCTAACTGTAAAACCTAAGCAGCAGTACAGCTGTGGACTTTCAGTCTTTCTCATTTCCATAAGCACTAAAGCAGCCTATTTTTGCTCTTATTCTCATTTAGAGCATTAAGAATCTAAAAAAACACTATTCTGATGGGATTACACAGAATGCAGTTGCTATTTTCACAGCCTGAGCTATCCGGGCAAGAAAAACATTTTTACCACAGAGAAATAAGGAAAAGATCTTTACACCACAAGCAGCAGTTACAAATGCTGACATTTATCATGCTGAAGATGGAGTTTATGTCATCAGGATTCGCTCTGGGAAAGCAGCTGCAAAACGATAATCATTAGGTTTAATATAGTTCAAAGCCAAATGATGGCAGCTGTACATGCCACAAAAAAAAAAAAAATATTTGTAAGTTTCAAGCACACACTCAATTTAACTACAACCAAACTCCAAGATATTTCTGATTTACAGCAAATGACTCGGAACACTGACTACATCCCGGTGCTGCTCTTACCTCTCTTAGCAGCATCTGTTCTCCGTCTTGCTGGCGACACCAGATCCTTTACAATCTGTAGCACTTGAATCATTGCTCATTAGCAAGATCAACAAGATTAGATGCTCCTCTAAAATTCCAACAGGTTTCATTACTACATGTGATTATATGGCTGTCTTCAGGATGCTCAAGCAAAACTGATGCAGGAACAACTCACCTGCCTTCACAGAAAGATTTCTGCCTGATGACTGTACAGGCTGGGGTGATGGATTTAAAGTGACTTCAGCAGAAGGAGACAAAAAAACTGCAAGCAGTCCTAAATGTATTTTCTACAGAGCATTTTAAAATTACTTACTGCAGAGAATGCATACCAATTCCTCTAAATAAAGTTTACAGGAAACATTCACACCACAAAGTAACTAAAGAAAACACCACTCAAAATTAACGTGGATAGATGCAACGTACGCCTCTCAGCTCAGCAGCCGTATCTGCATCCTCTAAAAGTCTGTCTCAAGTCCTGAAATTCCATGGAATGCTTTAAGAAGAGCTATCAGTGCAGTGTAGAGCGAGCATCAGACCTGCTCACAGAATTAAAGTTAAATCTAAACTCCATCAGGCACAAGGAAACACCTGAGAAAGAGTCATTCAGCTCCTTTTCTCCCCCCTTGAATGCACATCTCTGACACCCTTCTATGTGAACAGAATTCTTGCACACCAGGAGGCACGCTGGAAATCCTTGGAGTATTTCAGGCGTTCTTCTCTCTCCCACCAGCAGAGGCCCAGAGAACGATTTCAGCTAAATTGCTATCACTGGTTCTGTCAGGTAATTTTAAGCAGACAAATTGCAGTACGTGCCCCACACGGTTTTTAACACCATTTGAAAAACGTACAAAGGCACTTCAGAAGTACCTTCGGTCACAGCCTCTATGGAGCTAACAAACAAAAACCTTGAGAAATCATGCTTTATAGGCTTAAGTTAAATAACCATCAGCCCTAAAGAGACTCTGTTAACACTTCAGGAGACCAAATTCCTTCACAGCCTTGTGAGGCCTTACCCACGCAAAGACAGTGATTTAGGAAGCCAACTACCATAACACTGAAACAAACCACAGGCCACCATCAAGGCACAGCAGGACATATTCTCTGGCCTTTAGACCTTTTGTTCCCATTGCTTAAGTTTTATATGGTAGGGGGAAGAGGTCATCTCCATTTCTAGCTGCTGATCACAGGCTTTTCAGATTTTACATTTATTGCTCTATTTATCTACATGCACGTCAGTCTCTTTAAACACAAAGAGCACAAGCACCACAAACTCTATTTTGTCAGTCTCATTTACAACCTGCCCATTAATCCATCGCTGTCAGAAGAACTAACCAGCCCAAAGTACTTGGTTTGGCAAAACAAAGACAAGTTAAAATCATTCTCTCTGAACACTTACTTCTTCTCCCACCTTGCAAATACTTAGGTGTCCAATAGGACTATTCTCAATAGGAAGCCTGTGGACAACTGTGCAACTGTAACTTACCTCTTCCTGAAAAAGGATTCTTTAAACCATTACGAACAGAAGTCTCCACTTCCTATATGAAGAATAATTTCTAACTCTTGCATCTACACTTAAATTCCAGGTTTCAGACAAATGTCCTTGCATGTAAAGAGGTAAGGAAAAGATCACCCATAAATAGATGTTTCCAGAACAACTATAACTTCAAAACATTTAAAGAAGGGGTTGTCTTGCCAAAGTTTACCTGGAGATCTTTCACTTAGTAATCCAGTCCTCAAAATTACTGTTGTACAAACTTACCCACCATTATCTTGCCATGATGTCTTATTTATTTGGTTGGGTTATCAAACAACTTGTCTTGAAGTTAAAGATACAAACTCAAAGGAACAGCATTACCTACAGCTGTATTACACTGCAAATTTCCTCTAAAACACTGGATTTTAAGTTTATGGTACACAGAACACAGCTACCTTTACAGCACTGCTAAGCTTTGGATGGTCCTCATAGAAACATATTAAGGACAGAAATAAAGCAGGGGAGTAAGGTTGAGTAAAATCTTCATTAATAACATCTGCTTAACCAACTGAAGTATGAGCACACCTTGCAGATCCTGAAGGTGATTTTTAACTGAACTAGATTATCTCATTTCTACAGCAAGGTTCTCAAGTGCTGGAATAAGGAGAGGATGATGGTCTGACAAAAGAAACAGTGGGGCAGGGGGAGCAAAACAAGAGGGAAAGGAATAGAAGGCATGCTTTGTACTTGCTTTTGTGTCAAAATTACTTAAAAAAGAAATGGGGCACTTCAGTAGCAAGGAATTAACACCCAGGAAAGGATTACAGCTATTCCTGACAGCAAAAAGGAGGTTGTTCCCTTTTCTTCAAAACTATCCCTTGTCCTGCTGATAACAAAGATGACAACCTGGAAGAGGACTCTTAGAGGATTTGCAGATCTAGGGACTATGGTGAGAATACAAAACCAGTACCTACTAAAGCTTGCAGAATAGCCATTAGAAAAGCTTTCATCCCACAGTCACCAGTACTTCTCTTTCTCCACCAGCGGTAGGGGTATTTTTAACAGTTAAAGCCTGCTCAGAGCTTTTAAAGAGACACACACAAGAACTTAAGGACTAGAAAACATTTTCACATGCACCTACCCCCTTTGACACGAAATAATCTCCAGAGATGACATGCACAGTATTTTCCCCTCTCTTTTGTCATGGAAAATGTCATTTAGAAAGAAATGGAAAAAAACCCTAGCTTTAAAATTTATTTCAGAAAATGCAGGCAATAATACTAAACATCCTGTGAGCAATGTAAAGAAAGAAAACAGTGCAAGTATGAAGCAGGGCCGTGGAGTTATAATTATAATGGTAGATGTAATTTTTCTTGATTTCAGTAAGGCATTTGATACTGTCTCCCACAGCATCCTCATAGATAAGCTAAAGAAGTGTGGGCTTGACGATCAAGTAGTGAGGTGGATCAAGAACTGGTTGAAAGGAAGAAGGCAGAGAGTTGTGGTCAATGGCGCAGAATCTAACTGGAGGTCTGTGACTAGTGGAGTTCCTCAGGGGTCGGTGCTGGGACCGGTGCTGTTTAATATTTTCATCAATGACCTGGATGAGGGAACTGAGTGCACCCTCAGCAAGTTTGCTGATGACACAAAACTGGGAGGAGTGGCTGACACACCAGAGGACTGTGCTGCCATTCAGCGAGACCTGGACAGGCTGGAGAGTTGGGCGGGGAGAAACTTGATGAAATTTAACAAGGGCAAGTGTAGAGTCTTGCATCTGGGGAAGAACAACCCCATGTACCAGTACAGGTTGGGGGTTGACCTGCTGGAAAGTAGCGAAGGGGAAAGGGACCTGGGGGTCCTGGTGGACAGGAGGATGACCATGAGCCAGCAATGTGCTCTTGTGGCCAAGAAGGCAAATGGCATCTTAGGGTGCATTAGAAAGGGAGTGGTTAGTAGGTCAAGAGAGGTTCTCCTCCCCCTCTACTCAGCCTTGGTGAGGCTGCATCTGGAATATTGCGTCCAGTTCTGGGCCCCTCTGTTCAAGAAGGACAGGGAATTGCTTGAAGGAGTCCAGCGCAGAGCCACAAAGATGATTAAGGGAGTGGAACATCTCCCTTATGAGGAGAGGTTGAGGGAGCTGGGTCTCTTTAGCTTGGAGAAGAGGAGACTGAGGGGTGACCTCATCAATGTTTACAAATATGTGAAGGGTAGGTGTCAGGATGATGGAGCTAGGCTTTTTTCAGTGATATCCAGTGATAGGACAAGGGGCAATGGGTGTAAACTGGAGCATAGGAAGTTCCACGTTAACATCAGGAAGAACTTCTTTACTGTAAGAGTGACAGAGCACTGGAACAGGTTGCCCAGGGGGGTTGTGGAGTCTCCTACACTGGAGATATTCAAGGCCCGCCTGGACAAGTTCCTGTGTGATGTACTGTAGGTTACCCTGCTCTTGCAGGGGGGTTGGACTAGATGATCTTTTGAGGTCCCTTCCAACCCTTGGGATTCTGTGAGTTCATGGTGAACAATGTAACAAAATTAGACAAATCACTGAAACTTTGAGGAATTATACAAAGCATTGTAGGTATTTCTTTTTCCTCAAAACAGTTTCTACACCTACCTAGACAGTAACAGTAACCCTGCTTTAAAAAGTGGCAATACCAATGAGGCTTCAAGAGTCTTAAAGAGTTAAAGTGAGTCTACAGATGGGCCACAAAGATGCTCCAAGGATTGGAGCAGCTCTGCTCTGGAGACAGGCTGAGAGAGTTGGACTTACTCAGCCTGGAGAAGAGAAGACTATGGGGAGAACTTAGAACAGCTCCCAGTGCTTAAAGGGGCAGACAAGAAATCCGGAGAAGGGCTTTTTACAAGGGTCTGTAGGGACAGGACAAGGGGGAATGGCTTTAACCTGCCAGAGGATAGGTTTAGATTAGATATTAGGAAGAAGTTCTTCCCTGTGAGAGTGGCAAGGCCCTGGCACAGGGTGCCCAGAGAAGCTGTGGCTGCCCCATCCCTGGCAGCGTTCAAGGCCAGGTTGGATGGGGCCTGGAGTAACCTGCTCTAGTGGAAGGCGTCCCTGCCTGTAGCAGGGAGTTGGAACTGGACGAGCTTTAAGGTCCCTTCCAACCCAAACCAGTCTGGGATTCTATGAAACAAAACACACTAACTGGCTAAATCATGTCACTTCATCTGTTACTCATAAGCAATAACCTGGTTATAGTTCACTTTTATCTTTGAATCATGGCACCCAGCTGACATTGCTGCACAATGTTACAACTGCCATCTCTCAGACCACATCCTACAAAACTTGAACTGCGGGCAAGAATATTTATCAGGCAAAAAGTTCACAGCAATTCTGACACAGACACACAAGGTAAACCAAAAGGAAACCACATCATAAATACAGTGTGACAATTTAAGCAGCTTCTGTTTGAAGGGAAAAGCAGTGTTACATGTTCAGTATCACCTGAATTCCTGCTAAGCATTTTCAGTTTGCTAAGCAAGATGTGCTTGATGATATTCTTCCAGCTTGCTTTTCTCCCTTAACTTCAAAACTATAAGGAATACAGCAGTCAGGCACATACCACCAACCTGATGTAATTTGTTGATGTGATAAGGAGCGCTTAACCACGAAGGGATTTTATGGATCACTGTGTGCAACCCTTGACCTCTCCTAACCATCAGAGAAAGAATGACCTGCACCTGATGAGTCAGCTATCATCACTCAAAATAAAAGTGCTTCCATTAACATAGTTATAATTAACTGGCTTTTGAAAACAGTTCTTTTTCATGAAGCATATTGCCAGGAGGTAACATTTACAGCAGCGAAGATGCTGCAGAAGGATGGCTCAGTGGGTATTTGTTGGAGGAAAAAACAATTTAGAATTTCAGTTTGAGAAAAACTTCCTATTTTCTCCTTCATGCTCTCCTATTAATCTGTAATGGTTGTATATTCATGACATTCTGACTAAGCTTTTAAAGAACCATCAAGAGCCTGCAGGGTAATGCCAGGCAGCACTGCAGCTACCCAAAAAAAAAAAAAAAAAAAAAAAAAAAGAGTTCCTGCTTCTTGTGCCCTCACTTACAGAAAGGAAGATGTACAAGCTACTAATAAAATAAGAAAACCCACACTGAAGTGGCTTGTAGGCATTCATTCATATGAATAGGCCTGCACACATTCCATTTGAGATGCAAAGTTACTGTGATTCTTCTTTTTCCATCTCCCATCAACCTGAACTGTCCAGCTGCACACAGGTGATTCCACCACATCTCTGCAGAAACCTATGCAGATCCGTCTTCAGAATCCTACTTCACACTCCCCAGAGCCAGAATTATTTATGGCTTTTTCCCTACCTGCTCAACTCTAACCACAGTTAAGAGACCAAACTTTCAGGCCTGGCACACCAAAGAAACTGACAGCCCAGAGCACAGTGGCCAGTAAGATACCAGCCAGAAATCCAGTCCTGTTCCTAACTGTTTGGATGGAAGTGGGATCAAGCTTCAAGTCTTGCTGCTACCATCTATAAAGCAGATAAACACACATACAAAACACTCCTCCTGGTGTCTTCAGTTGTGCGAAAGGGCAAAGCCTGACATTACAGACAAGACATGGGGATTTCCAAGAGCAGTGCTCCATTTGCTTCTTTCTACACCTGTGAATTACAAATGGTGCTTTGGTATGTTACACAGTGAGCAGGGCATAACAAGGGCTATAAAAAGACAAGTACCACCAGAAATGAGGGCAGTTGCTCTACTGACCAGTCCAAAGGTTTCCTTTAAAAGCTGTGATTTCAAAAGTGACACAAGGCACAGCTTCCCTCCCATCTTAGCAAATGAGGATTTTCTTACCAGAACAACTACTATTTCATAAGCACAAGTTTTCAACAGCAGATTAAAGGATGAAGGATATACAAGTAAGGCACAGAGAGAAAAGATTGTTTAAATATCAAATAGAAGGAAGAACACGTTGTAAAAAAATTTGAGCAGCGGGTTCAGAGCAAAAAGTGTGTACTTCTTAGAGAAAATAATAAATTCAGGTAAAATCCACCTGGCAGCAAATTCCTGCCATAGCCTTAAGTATCAACAGCAACATTTTGGTTTATGAGACTCCTCTGACTCTTCCCGTCACAACTGGTCTTCAAATCAGTATCCTGAAATACACAGGCACTCAGCTCTAACATAGATAACATAACATGATACAAATTATTAATAAAGCAGCTATAAAGTAGGTTATCCTCTCTTACTAGTATTTTTAATTTTCTGATCTATTAACTGAAAGCTACAGTTTTCAATTAAGATTTAAATAAGCTCCTATAGATGGAACAAGAGAATTCTAGATTTTCAGATTACTATCTAACCCTCACCATAAGTCTCTGAGCCTCTAAATTCTGATGTTCATTATTTTCTACAGATTAATCTTTGACAGCAATGCACTAATGGGAACTATGAAAAAGATAAAGACAGCCTAGTGCTCTTCAAGAGTCTGATCATAGAATCCCAGACTGTTTGTGTTGGAAGGGACCTTAAAGCTCCTCCAGTTCCAACCCCTGCCACAGGCAGGGACACTTTCCACTAGAGCAGGTTGCTCCAAGAACCGTCCAACCTGGCCTTGAATACTGCCAGAGCTGGATCAGCCACAGCTTCTCTGGGCACCCGGTGCCAGTGCCTCAGCATCCTCACAGGGAAGAGCTTCTGCCTAAGAGCTCATCTCAATCTCCTCTCTATCAGTTTAAAGCCATTTCCCCTTATGCTATCGCTACATGAATTTCAGTAGCCTTTTCTGTGAAAATGCCTCCACAAGTGATATGACTCCATTTATTATTTAAGTCATTCATTTTTCAAAGACAACTGCTTTTGGCTCTGCATTTTGCAAAGCATTCATTAAAATAATAAATATGTCAGTTACTGCTTCATCCAACAGAATTTGCACTGACTTAGGAATATTTTAACTTCATTTTTAGCACTTTTTTTTACCATTTTCAAAGCATGAAAGTATGGCTGCAGGTTTTAAAGCAAACTGATTTAGATATATGAGTCTCTTAGAAGACATCTTCTCTGTAGCAGAAAGTAGCTTGATCTAGAGGCTGGAAAAGTAATAAATAATTGTAAGAGAAAGCTGTCTAAGTGAAGGCTGATTAAAAAGCATGAAAGGCATTTGTTCACATTTTTTTTTCAAAGTCGTTTTTCTTTCTCCTTCAAGCATACAAGAAAGCTGCTCATTAAATTCAGAATGATGATGGAGAATTCCAATAAATGGTCAATGAAAGTAATTCCACCCATTCCAGGCAAAAATTTCTGAACTCAAGAAAAGGAAAACAAATGCTAAAAACAGGGAAAGAGGAAAACAGAAAAACATACAGCTAAGTTCCATATGTTATTGCACACAGTGAAACTACACACAGCAAAACACCAACACTGAACAATACTCTTACTGTTACCATTCTCAGTCAATTCACATTTTTTACCCCTCTAGTTCTTTCTACAAGACCTGGGCATCTCAGCAACACTGCTGGCAGATGAACTCTGCTAGACAGAGCCCGGAAGCAGCGGTGTAAAACACACTTGATTTAGCTTCATTTTAAGACAATCAAACTATCAAAACAAAGAACATCTCACCTACATACTACACGAGCAAAGAGAGAGGAATTGTACATGCCTTAATGACTAAGTCTCAGTTTTGGCAGACAGAAGACTGATGCACACTTACTGTTCTCCTCACTCTCTCTGTAGCTGCCAAGTTTTAGCCAGTGATTGCTCATGGTCCAGACAAAAAGGGACTGAACTGCAACACTCAATGTTAGTCAGGCATTGTAATCCACTATTTTAACTACCAGTGGTATTACACCAGTGCTAAAGGAAGAGAAAAAGAAGTACCATCATCCTCCATTTGGCAGTAGATTTATCCTTGACCTTGATCTTTTCAGGTTCGCTGGATAGCACACAGGTAACCTGACCTTGCTAGACCACTGAATACACAGCATTAAACAAAAACACAAATTAAGAGTTAGATCTCCAAAACATAGGGGAGATTAGATATAAGGAAGAAATTCTTTACTATGAGGGTGCTGAGGCGCTGGCACAGGGTGCCCAGAGAAGCTGTGGCTGCCCCATCCCTGGCAGTGTTCAAGGCCAGGTTGGACACAGGGCCTTGGAGCAAGCTGCTCTAGTGGCAGTTCTCCCTGCCCGTGGCAGGGGGTTGGAGCTGGAGGAGCTTTAAGGTCCCTTCCAACCTAAACCATTTTATGATTCTATGGTAGATGTTCCACTCAATGACTGACGCATTAAGAAATATCAACGGCACCGAAGAGCTTTACATTGAGTTTCACATAAATATTATTTCTTTGAGCTTTTTTTATTGCATGGGGAATAAACAAACCTTGAAATGCCACTAAAAGTGACTCAGTAGCCTTTGCTCTAAAAAGAACTACTTTCCTACCATAGTGTGACAGTAAAAACTATGGCCATTTTTTGTAATTGCTTCTAGCATAGAAAAGCATATGGAGGAAGTGGGGAGGAAATAACAAGCAAAACTGACACTTTCCAGTTTGTAGTTAACCTTCTCAAGGCAAACTATAAACCTAAAATTTGCCTCTCCCATTTTCCAAGACCAACCCTGATGTCCTTCAAACATTCTTACATTAACTTGCTGTAACTTGGGGGGGGGGGGGGGGGGGGGGGGAGAGAGAAGAAATAGGAAGCTAAAAGCTTGCCTAGTTTAAAACCAGATATAATGTAATACGAAAATATAGCCACTCTGAAGCATGCAAAGCAAGTTGGGTCTGTAGAACAGGCTTGACACAAATTATGGCTGTAGCACAGCATCATAAGAGCAGAGAACTGCAGCTGACAAGTTACTCAAGAAGTGGGTTTGGGAGATGGCAGGGAAGGAGAGGTATGTCACAGTGTTCGTACAACTCAAATACTAGCATCCCAAAGTAAAACTTCTCCTGTAACACTGTACAACATTCTACTACCAAAAAAAAAAAAAAAAAGAGAGGAAAGGAAAAAGCTTTATACTGAATGCAAGACCACACATTCTGGTGAGAGACTTGTTTCCTGATGTCTAGAAGTTCTGGGAAGTTGAACTGCTGCTCAGAAGAGTTCTGAGGGAGCCTTTCAGCAACCTACTAGGGAATTAGGCAGGGTTTCAAAGAGCTTTTCAAGGGTAACACAGAAAGACTGCATTCAAGAATCCTCTCCTATGGCAAACCAATGTGCTTTATTAAAACAAAGTGCCCTTTTAGATTAATGATCTATTATATTAATGATCGCACTGGCCAAACGCACTGGAGATTCTACAGCATGTTGGGATGCCTTGCATTCCAGAGAATATTTATGTTACATGAAATAAAACGGGGGAAATGAAAGGAAGAAAAACAGAGGAGGAAACTGCAACATACCAGCTACCAAAGCAGCTTGGAAGTCCTACACAGGTTTCTGCTTCCTTTCAGAATTTAAACAGGATAGGTACAGGTTTAGCAATAGCCTTGAAAAAATTCCAGTGCCATCTTGTCATTCTTCCACATTATTTTAAGCATTAAAATCTCATCATTATAGGGGGCTTTTATGCAATAAGAGATTAAACAAACCTTATAATCAGCTGACAGATAGCTGACAGATAGGGTATCACCTAAGTGCAGCTCCTTTGTTTACACAAAGGTCTGCAGTCATCCTTTAAACAGAGAAACAACAACAGATTTGGTAGTTTAAGCACAGAAAAGATCTTAACCTTAAAGATGTAGCCAGTAACCCTTCTGGGACTGCTGGCATAACCCCACTGATGGCAACAATCCAAATGTTTTTTATCCACGCTACAAATCAAAGTTGTTTCCTATCAAAAATTGGGTAAAGAATGTCAGAGTTGTTTTTCTTGAAATATGGTCTATTCAGCTTAAAATAACCACGCATCTTGTACGTCAGGCATTTTATTGCTGGAATATGTATGCAAGTAATGGAATATAACATGAGGATGCAGCTCACTTGTTTTTATCATCTGTGGCAAAGTTACACTAATGAGCAGCAATAGCTTCACTTTTCCAACACAGTAGCACATATTACTCAATCACTTGTAAAGAAAGGGAGAACAATATGACTCACACAGGCAAGGAAAGTCCTCTAAATACCTCACTTAACACTGCTGTTGGAAACCTTCTTCTTCAGCCCATTTCTAATCCCTCATCTGACTCAGCTGCTGTTTTGTGAATTCTCCAATTCAATAGGAAATTATAACACCAGTCAGGAGCTTCCTACTGCAGCCTCCATGCAGTTGCTAGAACACTGCTCTGTGTCTGCATGCAAAGAGTGGGCGTCTGCCAAAACAGCTACATTTACAGCTCTCACTTTTCATCTCTGTTTCAGCTGTGAGTTCCTGCATCCTTCCCCCTTCGGAATGTACTTGAACACCACCCTCAACTTATCACAGGATGAATAGGATCCCAGAAATATGAATTGCTTACATAGTGGTGGATACTTGATACTCGCTCCAGAGAACAAGGTTACAGTGTTCTTTTGCTACTCTCTGCTGCAGGAGTACCAAACACCCATAATAAAGGCATTATTGTGCAACATTCTATATAAAGAAGTACAGAGATAGGCTCAAAGACTAAGATTTAAATAAAAAACCCTGTAACAGGAGAATATTATCATGCCAAAAGCATGTACTTCTGTGTATGCAAGTTAGTCATAATACTTCATCAGTCCTTACTGGCCAACAACCAAAACAGTGAGAGGCAAACTCAGAAAGATTACTCCCTCCCTCTATGTATACACACATAGAAAAAAAAAAGAATGAGAAAAAAAATACTGTTATATAAAAAAAGTTATATAAATTATACACTTACATAAAATATAATAGAAAATAATAAAAATATATAATACAAATGTCACATGCATCTTTGTAGCCCCCTTCAGATACTGGAAGGCTGCTCTGAGGACTCCACGCAGCCTCCTCTTATTTATTACATAAATAAATCTAAAAAGTCTGCTTAACTACAGAAAAATTTCAAAAAACTTTCATTTGTGTTCTGATATATTTAAACCCAGAAAGCCAACCGTATCCTGGGCTGCATCAAAAGAAGTGTGACCAGCAGGTCGAAGGAGGTGACCCTGCCCCTCTACTCTGCTCTTGTGAGACCTCACCTGGAGCATTGTGTGCAGTTCTGGTGTCCTCAACATAAAAAGGACATGGAACTGTTGGAACAAGTCCAGAGGAGGCCACGAGGATGATCAGGGGACTGGAGCACCTCCTGTATGAAGACAGGCTGAGGAAGTTGGGGCTGTTCAGCCTGGAGAAGAGAAGGCTGCGTGGGGACCTAATAGCAGCCTTCCAGTGTCTGAAGGGGGCCTATAGGGATGCTGGGGAGGGACTCTTCCTCAGGGACTGTAGTGACAGGAGAAGGGGTAACAGGTTCAAACTTAAACAGGGGAAGTTTAAATTGGATATAAGGAGGAAATTCTTTCCTGTTAGGGTGGTGAGACACTGGAATGGATTGCCCAGGGAGGTTGTGAGTGCTCCATCCCTGGCAGTGTTCAAGGCCAGGTTGGATGAAGCCTTGGGTGGGATGGTTTAGTGTGAGGTGTCCCTGTCCATGGCAGGGGGGTTGGAACTAGATGATACTGAGATCCTTTCCAACCCTAACTATTCTATTCTAAATAGCTATCAGCAGGGAACAAAAATACACAAGGTCTGAAAAGCTGCATCATTCTGTCAATTGGATAAGTAAGAAGAAATCAAACATTATAGAATACAAGTATTAAGAAAACAAGTAAGTTTCTACTAACATGCCAACATTTCCTCAATATGATGCATCAGTTCTGTGCATGTGAAGTATTTGGGTTTATACTTTCTTGCTACTGATGCACTCTCTCTGTTTAGAGGAGTGGTTTCACTTCAGCACTGGTGAGAAACTGGGTCATATGAGATTTGATTAGCCTTCTAGAGATGCCTCTCTGCATTTAGTATAGAGGAAGCCTGAGATTACCACATTCCCAAACAACTTGACCTACAGTTCCATACAAGCTTCAAGGGAAAACCAGCATTACCACAGTCTCACCCACCAACTACTTACTCTGACCCATGTTCTCTCCCTGCTTTACAGCAGTTCAACCGTTCATGCAGCCATGTAACAAACAGCTTTAGGAGCCCACCCAATTCAAACCAAACTCCTGAATGCTCCTGCAACAAGGAAGAATGCAAGAATTCAGAAAGGGAAAGGACACCACCCTCTCTACTGGCAACAGCAACATGTTAAGGGGATCATGAATAAAGACCCTCAGTTCAGCTTTAGCTCCTAGAGGCCAGACTGCACTAATGAAACTCAAAGCTTTGCTGCAAGCCCACACAAGTTTCTGTAACCCATTAACTCCGACCTCCAAATCCACATTTTAACTCAGAATACTATCTCCAGCAAGCTTGCTGTTAGTGTTCCTCAACCAGCTGCACTACACTGCAGGGACAGCCAGCACATACAGCAGTAAGGAGCAGTGTCTGAAGAAAACAGAAGTGAAAAGTTAAGACAACATAGAAGTGTAACAGCAAAGCAAGTTCAAGAATGGTTAAGAGCTTCTCCTGACCACTAGGCTCAGGAGCCAAACAATTAGTACACATGTATTTTTCATGCTTCACCCTCTCAATACAAAAAAACTAATAGTTACTACACTGCTACTTCTGACCCAAGCACTCATGTGTCACTACAGTTATATACAGTGATAAACTCCACAGATAGTTTCTAGAAAAAAAGAGCAAACACTATTTTTATGGGGTTGTTTTTATGAGGTTATTACAGGAGCTTACTATTTTAAACATCTTGTGGGTTTTATTCTTTTTCAGTTAGGTGAATTGCAGGGGGAGTTACTATTATTTAACTCTTAAACTAATTTAAATGTATCCAAAGTCTTCAAACTAACCTTTTCCAACTCTGCATTATGGCCCTTTATCCTATGCTCTGCAATTCTTTATCATTCAGATCTTCAGGTTCTCATAAAGAATGACTATTTGAAATCTCAGTAAAGCTGACCTAGAAGACAAAATCTTCTTCCACTTTCTCAAGTCACAGTATTTATAGATTAGGAGGTAATTGTGCTATGAAGTCAGAAGAACTACTGAAGAAAATACTTCACATTCTCTATCTCCAAGCTTGTATTTTATACATGGGTTTTCAGGGTTCATGGTTCAAAAGTAAAACAAAAACTAGCATGTAACAACATAATCCAATATCCTTTAGCTATTCATTATACTACTTCATTCAACAGGTATTTTAGCAATGAACAGTTTGCCTTGATCCTCAGTTCAAATTCATCCTGGTATACAGAGAGGGTAGATTGAAAGTGAGGGGGTAGAACTGAGCCAGTCTCAACCAGTCAGACTTTTCTTAGCACAGGAAGCTTTACAGAAGCCCACAACACACTTTCCCCAGTTGCAAGCATACGAATAATAACTCATACTTACTAAAGCATTGGATGTTTACCTGTTAAGGCTGATCTTAACATTTGGTTTAATTCCCAAGTTTATTGCTCATGAACAGAGAAACTGACAGCAAAAAGTATTTCTTTACACACACTATAAGAACTCAAAAAGAAAGGCAAACATTTCTAGGTTTTTTAGAAGTCACAAAGCCCAAAGGCTCCTCTGTGAACACAAATTAGAAAGCCAGCTGTAATGAGAGGTCATGATATATAACCAGCTATCAAACAGAAACAACCTTTAATCACACCATTGTGGTCTTGATTTGAACTGAAGCAAAAAGTTTCCCACCTCATCACCAGACCACACTGACCATTTTCAAAATACAGGATTACATTGCACAGCATCTCTGCAAACACACTAAACATGCTCCTACCCTCAGTCAATCACAAGGCAAACCTACAGAGATAACCTGCTGTTCGTCAAGGTTCAGTGTAACTTCCCAGCTGTCTGCACTGTTAAGTTTCTAGGGTGTGAGGAACAAAAATAAAAGCAGAAAGACAAAGCCAAGAAGGAATTCTTCTGTGCAATTTATTATGACAGCAGAATAATAGAAAAAAACACAAAGTTGGCACTGCATCCTATGCATTTAAGAGTATGAAGGTGTCAGCAGCTTGTTGCGATCTACACTAGCATGTAATTGTTTGCACAGTTCACTGCAGCAACTCAAGTAAGTTCACTACACTGACCTTTCTTCAAAGGAGAAAGCACAGGAAAGCAGAGGAAAACTCCCAAACATAGGAGCACGTTTATAATTATAAGAACTTATCATGACACTACACATGTGTAAATGAAAAAATGAAAAAGAAAGTGTAATGAAAAAATGAAAAGAAAGTATAAATGAAAAAAAATGAAAAACCTGAATGTACGCAAGTCCTTGGGACCTGATGAAATCCATCCGCGGGTCCTGAAGGAGCTGGCGAATGAAGTTGCTAAGCCACTGGCCATCATATTTGAAAAATCATGGCAGTCAGGTGAAGTTCCCGACGACTGGAAAAAGGGAAATATAACCCCCATTTTCAAGAAGGGGAAAATGGATGACCCGGGGAATTACAGACCAGTCAGCCTCACCTCTGTGCCTGGTAAAATCTTGGAGCACATTCTCCTGGAAAGCATGCTAAGGCACATGAATAACAACAAGGTGCTTGGTGACAGCCAGCAGGGCTTCTCTAAGGGGAAATCCTGCCTGACCAATTTGGTGGCCTTCAATGATGGGGCTACAGAACCGATGGACAGGGGTAGAGCAGTTGATATCATCTACCTGGACTTATGCAAAGTGATTGACACTGTCCCACACTACATCCTTGTCCCTAAATTGGAGAGACATCAGTTTGATAGGTGGACCTCTCAGTGGATAATGAACCGGCTGGATGGCTGCATGCAAAGAGTTGTGGTCAATGGCTCAATGACCGGCTGGAGACCAGTAATGAGTGGTGTCCCTCAGGAACCAGTGTTGGGATTGGTCTTGTTTAACATCTCTGTCGCTGACATGGACAGTGGGATTAAGTGCACCCTCAGCAAGCTTGTCGATGACACCAAGCTGTGTGGTCCGGTTGATATGCTGGAGGGAAGGGATGCCATCCAGAGGGACCCTCGACAAGCTTGTGAGGTGGGCTGATGCCAACCTGATGAAGTTTAACCATGACAAGTGCAAGGTCCTACACCTGGGTCAGAGCAATCCCAGGCACAGCTACAGACTGGGCAAAGAAGAGATTCAGAGCAGCCTTGCGGAAAAGGACTTGCAGGTGTTGATCGATGAGGAAAATGCACGTGAGCCAGCTTCAGTGTGCGCTCGCAGCCCAGAAAGCCAACCGTAGCGTGGGCTGCATCAAAAGCAGCGTGACCAGCAGGTCGAAGGAGGTGATCCTGCCCCTCTACTCTGCTCTTGTGAGACCTCACCTGGAGTATTGTGTGCAGTTCTGGTGTCCTCAACATAAAAAGGACATGGAACTGCTGGAACAAGTCCAGAGGAGGCCACGAGGATGATCAGGGGACTGGAGCACCTCCCGTATGAAGACAGGCTGAGGAAGTTGGGGCTGTTCAGCCTGGAGAAGAGAAGGCTGCGTGGAGACCTCAGAGCAGCCTTCCAGTGTCTGAAGGGGGCCTACAGGGATGCTGGGGAGGGACTCTTCGTCAGGGACTGTAGTGACAGGACAAGGGGTAACGGGTTAAAACTTAAACAGGGGAAGTTTAGATTGGATATAAGGAAGAAATTCTTCAGTGTTAGGGTGGTGAGGTACTGGAATGGGTTGCCCAGTGAGGTTGTGAATGCCCCATCCCTGGCACTGTTCAAGGCCATGTTGCACGAAGCCTTGGGTGGCATGTTTTAATGTAAGGTGTCCCTGTCCATGGCAGGGGGGTTGGAACTAGATGATCTTGAGGCCCTTTCCAACACTAACTATTGTATGATTCTATGAAACTAACTGCTTCTGTGGTGTGACACTGTTGGCAGGTTACACACAGCCAGGATTTCTCTGACAAGTTATCTTTAAATAGAAAACAAGTCAATCTAACTTAGCTCCCTTGTATACTCTTACCCACCCTTGAAGCATATGCCATCACTGTCCTATGGAGCGCACAGTGTTAAAATATAATTTCAAATATAGATTTCTCTTATCCTTATTTATGAAAGCAAACATTTATAAAGGCATTCCACAAAATAAAAGCCTTATTAATAGAGACTGCCTCAGTTTTAACACCTTTTCAGATCCTCTGTATTGCCCAATACTGCCATGAATGGTGGACTTCTCAACTCTGTGGATACTCTTCCCACACTCTGGGGAAGATCCAGTACAACAGGATCCAAAGCACTTACCCACACACCTGGTAACTATTACAAGTTATACAACAACAGTAGTTCCCCTGTTCACTTTCCAAAAACATTTAACTAATCATTTGCTTAAAAATAAGCTTATGTCCTTCTGAAGCACCAAGATATTACAGATTTACTTCTACAAGCTATTTCACTCTATGGAACAAACTGCTGCAATGACAAACATTATATAAGGTAAAAATGACTTTTTAAGCTAAAGAATAAAGTTTGGCAATAAAAAATCCTAATAGATATGAACTGCCTGGGAGTAAATTTAGGACAGATATTAGAAGAGGGATTTAATCTGAGATTCTGGAACAGCCCTTCACAAGCAGCAATGGAAATAGAAATCTCATCAAGTGTATCATAAGAAATTAACAAGTAGGATTCTATAATGTAGCCTGCACATAACATCATTCTGAATTCTCTTAACACCATGAAGTTACTGACATTCCCAAGTCTGAAGTTCCCACATTTTATACAGATTTTTGGTTTGAATTACGCTAGGTGATGCACAAGTCTGGAATACTAGAGACTCCCATTGCTTTTACCACATCTAGCTATTCTAGGTGCCCACATATTTTGTGAATAGCTTATATCTCCAGAAGGATGCACATAAATTCATCTTTATAAGATGATAAATACCTTATATAGATTGAGGTATTTAGTACAGAGAAACCTAAAATGTAGACTGTGCTTACAGTTCAAGTTTCTCTGAAGTAAACCATAAACTAAGAAATCCAGTACCAGCTGAACAGGAATTTTTTGTTATGCCCATGAAGCTCATCACTTAAGCATAGACTTAAGCAGTTAATCTACCACAAGAATGCAGTGTCCTGCAGAGACTGTATTTTGCATATTATGTTTATTAACCACCACAAAAAATACTGCCAAAGTGTTATCTTTCATTTGAGACCTAATAGCAGCCTTCTAGTACCTGAAGGGGGCCTATAGGGATGCTGGGGAGGGACTCTTCCTCAGGGACTGTAGTGACAGGACAAGGGGTAATAGGTTAAAACTTAAATAGGGGAAGTTTAAATTGGATATAAGGAGGAAATTCTTTCCTGTTAGGGTGGTGAGACACTGGAACGGGTTGCCCAGGGAGGTTGTGAGTGCTCCATCACTGGCGGTGTTCAAGGCCAGGTTGGATGAAGCCTTGTGTTGGATGGTTTAGTGAGAGGTGTCCCTGTCCATGGCAGGGGGGTTGGAACTAGATGATCTTGAGGTCCTTTCCAACTCTAACTATTCTATGATTCTATGAATAAGGATCTTCATTCTTCCTAATATGAAGGCAAATTCTCCAGTCTGGAATCCTGTCAAAATCTGCCCAAAAGCAATGGTGTTTTGCTCAAGGCCCAACAGTGTTTGTTGTACTCAAACTGTCACAACACACTGGCAAGTCACACTTAACACAGCAACTATGACTCAAGAAGATTTGCAATCTTTAGTTATGTTTAAGACTATACATAAGGCAGTGACAGCACATGAGATCCTTTATAAAACAAGTGATGATTAATATAGCAGCATTTCACAAACTGAATATTCAGCTACTTGAATAACTGCCTGGAACATTGTCATCAATGCACTACAGCAAATACTTTAAATGTCAGAAAGGAAACAAGCATGAACAGTAATATGAAAGAGAAAACAGGTATCTTTCTATATAAATACTAAAATTGTTCTGTCTACTCAAAGCACAATCCCTAAAGTTCAGCAGTTCTTGCAGACCTTTTTTTGGTTTAGATTTCCCTTTGCTGCATTTAGCAACCATTTCCTTCATCATTCTTGTTTTTCCTTCCAAATGTCATGAACAGTCATTTTTCATTTAGTTTGACAAGAAATTTAACCAACAATTTTCTTTACTCACTTCCTCCCAGAAAATCAAATGGTCTTATTTTACTACCACAGAATATAATTATCCTATGAACTGGATGCTCGTTCTTCAAGAGATTCAGTACAGTTGTGTTGAGATCGAGTTACATTATAAATACAGATCCCGTGCATATGAAGTTATATCCTTATTTCTACATGGTGTAAATCTGGGTAATGTTGCTGCCAAGAATTACATTAAGAACTCTCGCATTCACAAAATTTATGAAAGACCTTCAAATACTCAAAACAGTTTGCTAAAAAGAGATTATCTTACCCATCAGATACAGCCTAAAACAAAACTTCTGATGTCTTTCACCTAGTTTTTTTTTTTTTTACCAAAACAGATCTTCAGGCAGTTTTCTATGGCTCAGATCTTTCCAACTCATACCAAAATTCCTTTGGAAGCAGACATGTACACTGAAATTTAAGTAATATGTTTATTTTTCCCCATAAAATGAAGTCCATTCATTTTACATTGGATTTTTACCAGCTATTTTACTTTACTGGATGGTCACATATTTTGTAGCTTTTTA
Source organism: Lathamus discolor (assembly GCF_037157495.1). Lineage (NCBI taxonomy): Eukaryota > Metazoa > Chordata > Aves > Psittaciformes > Psittacidae > Lathamus > Lathamus discolor. The sequence continues at coordinate 2,905,667 of NC_088884.1, forward strand.
CAAACCCAAGACATTTTCCATGTTTTATTAACACTGAAAAAAAACAAGTATCGGCTTGTAACAGAACTCACCTTCTTGAAAACTCTACCAGACTACCAACACAGGAGTCTTACAAAGCATACACAGATCAAAAACCTGCAGATTAAGAACATCATCTGCCAAATCTCAGTTTTAGTTGGTTATTTTTAAACCACTGCGGAGACGAAACTTCATATGAACATTTCTGAGGAGGAACCACCTTATAAAACCCACTACAGAAGTGCACTGCTTCTCAACTGCAAATTAGGGGTTTATTTTCTCTTAAATAAATAAATCTACTTACTCATGACTGGAAACTTCTTTGCATATAATCCAGGAGAGGTCTTGAAGCAAAGTATGTTGTTGGAGGAGGTTTCTCAGATGTATACATGTCCTAATGATGGTAGGAAAATAAAAGAGACAAATCATTTTTGAACTTCAAATAACTAGAATAAATGTTTATATATAAACTGTCTTTCATTCTCCTTGTTAAAAAAAGGAACACAAAGATCTATTTGTTATGACTGGGGAACTTTACTGCTTATGGATATTTTTTGTAGTTTATCAACTCCAAATATGTACTTTCTTCTAACACTCATATTAGAAACTTGTGTGCATGTACTATTTCATAAAGTATAACTTCTCCCTTCAGAAGTTAAAAGTACAAGACTATAACATGGAGATAGTAACTGAAAGTACCAAAGTAGTATTTTCCTTCAGCAAGCAGGGATGTGTAATACATTCTTTAATGAACACACAAGAACTACAAATCAGTTTACTAAAGCAGCATGGGTTGGCATTAGCATCCAACACTTCCTCCTCAGGAACAAAACCTGAAAGAAGTTACTGTTTGTAGCAACTGTAACTCATCAGCTCAGTCAATTCATAACCAAAATGGGAAAAGGTATCGAAGTAGGGCAGATACGGATTCACTAACAATGTGCCTGACTCTCCCCAAAGCGAGATGTAGAGGATTTAACCTCCACCAACGACAGCACAGCAAGGACATTCTGGAAAATTTATTATATAATCTCCCTCCTGCTGCTAAAAGCAAGTTTATACAAGTCTGACAGAACAGCGAACCGAAAGTAACTTAACCTCACAGCTGAGATAAAAAGAGAAAACTAAACACATCTATTAAGCTGAAGAGCTCTCCTCTAATACCTGCACAAGCAGACAGTTCCTGTAAATTACAGAATAGGATGAGATTTCTTACCTCTTTCCAAAAATCAACCAGAACTTGATGAACCTGACCACATGTGCTAATCCAGCCAAAGAGTATCTTGTGCTGACTCAGATTTCAAGCCTCAACTCTCCTGATCTCTTAAGGTTTAAAACACAAAAAGACAAAAGTAGGGATCTAACTTTTTCCCCCGACGCTTGACTTTACACAACATTTCCAGATTTACAGCACGTGCCAAAGAAGTAGAGGAACTATCACAGGACCGGATTCACATCACAGGAAGGCTCCTGTATCAAATGCTAAAACCAGTTTTGTAAAAGAAAAAGAATCCAACTGCAACAGGAAGCCTTTGAAAACACTGCAGACTGACAATTACAAGCAACTCTTTTTGCATTGAAAAAGGCAGGGAAGAGACTTAGTAGAGGAAGAAAATGGTATCATGCTGAAGAAATACATATGCAAATGTTATAAATTAACCCCCAATGACCACAAAGCCATTAGATGGTGCAGTCACTGAAGAGGAATAGTTTGAACTGCTGGTACTGTCAATTCTCTATGAATGGCTGCTACATGAAGCACACACAGCCTAATCAAAGTGTCTGGTTAAAACACACCACTAGAAGCGCAGTCTTGCCACCTTCCTTTTTATTACTGGTGTCAGAATTCACAGACAGGACTTCCATGACATTTAATTATTTACTGGACTAATTACAGCTATTATCTTGAGAACATCAAATAAGTCAAACAGGTAGTCTTCAAATCAGGTTCAAAGCACTTTTCACCAGAGCTCCATACTACCCTTTGGGTCCAAATTGTTCTTTAATCTTCTACAGAGTCTCCCATCCAACTTGCTTTTCCAAAGGTACAGTCTCACCTTAGTTTTGTAAATATGAACTAACACCACTGTGCCTCAGAGACATCACTTTACAAGACATTTTATTATGTGCATGTATACACAGGAAAAGGCTGTTCATTAGGAAAAAACAAAACATCAGTTCTGAAAACCACTTAAGGCTAATAATAGATAATTATGCACTGTATGGTTTACAAAAATCTAGTCACACACTAAGGAAACATGCAGGGGAAAATATAGCAGCTAAATACTATCTAAAAACATGTCAGAACCGTGAAAGCAACTGTTGCAATACACCACAGAACTGGACTACCAGCTCTAAGATGTCACTCCTATCCTACCTTCTACATCTAAGTATTTTACTTCGCTATTGCCAATATCTGCTTAGTAGCCAATACAGACTTCTGGTTAAATTCATATCTTGTTCTTTGAAATAACACTGCTTTACAAGATTTCCCTTAAGTTCACAACTTTATCATTTTACCTGAACTACTGGAAAGTGCTTAAGCATTAGCAAGAAGTACCAGAAAGCCAGGAAAATCAACGCTGGCAAATATCAGGTCTGTAATAGAGCATTACAACATTGAAGCTTTTCCTTACGATGTGTGTAAAAAACTAAACAGTTATTCCTCAGCTCTCCCAGCCAATAACCTGATTTCTTTCAATGCTTATAGGGTTCTCTCCAACTATTACACAACAGAGAAAGAAAGAAAGAAAGAAAGAAAGAGCATTACTTGTTGAGTGCCTTGCTGAAAGATACCATCTTGGAAAAACTGTCTTCTTATTCAGAATAATACCTGACGTCCTGTAATGCTTTTCATTGCAATTAACAAGGCTATAAAAAACCCACACACATACCTTTGATCCCTCTCAGTTCCTAAAGAGCCAATCCTTGTATTCCAGCCAGTCTTTCCTCTGCTAACACACACCCCCACCAGCCCTTGGTGGTATTCACCTTAAGGAGCTGTGAAACTACCAGGGGTTTATCTTAGGTTTGAAAAGAACACTTCAAGTGAGAGAAGCCTTTTAGGACTTCAAATTCAAACACACGAATAATACATTCAGTTACCTGTTTCCACACCTACAGGTCTTTTTTTTTTTTTTTTTAACCAAGTACTCTGTTTCAGGATATTTAATAGGACCCAGATTGCATGTAAATTACAGCATATTAGAACTGTATGAACTATAACTAGAGAAAAGATATTCCTTTAAGTTGTCGATTAAAGACCTGGGTCTAGTCTCTGTGTATGTTATTGTAGTATCTGTTAAACTTAGATGCTAAGAAGTTAACATTAAGAATTTATATCCCCAATTCCCAAGAACCAGAAATCACAGGAGCATCACACAACTGCTCTGTGTTTAAACTTACACACAAAGACAAAATAGCCTAAAGAGAGCCTGACTGACACAAATCCGTATTTTACTGCCCTTTACTTTCTTCTTCGAACCAAAATGTTATGGTCCCTCAAAGAAAACACATACAGAGATTTCAGAAGCACATGCTTCAAAGTTTTATAGATAGCTGGCTGGCAAAACATTAAGTCTGAAATTATTGGTTTCCATGCTATATAATCAGAGGGCAAAAGAACAGCTGGTTAAAAGGCAGTTCTACTGAATACTTATTTTACACTGCTCCCAAGTTAAATTAACTTCAAAGTTATAAGCAGTGAAAACAGAAGTTAAAAAGGAGCAAAACTAAGTTACTTAAGAGCACAGCTATTAAGAAGAAAATCATAAAAATTCCTAACACACCACCAATTTTTCGAGTGTTCCAGCTCAGGGGAATGCCCAAGACAGCTCAAATACAAGACTCACACCAAAACAGGTCTACTACTGTCTAAGAACCTACACAAAGCCATTGACTGGAGACAAATGAGGAAGCACAAACGAAACAAGCACAATGACACACCCTTCTTTGTTCATAGTAGGAATATTTACACTACAAAGCGTTGAAGCAAATTGCTTTGAGTTTCAGGCACTGCTGATTGGCCACTGTATTTCATAGACACACGCCTAGCAGAGTTTGAGTTTCGACTGTCACACAGCAGCTCCGGATTGCAGGGTACACACCAAGCTAAATAAGCACAGAACAAGCACTTAATAAAATTATTCTAATAAAAGTGATCCTCCACAAAACGCACTTGCTGTGAGCAAGGCAGATGTGCATTTAGTGTCACTTTACTGTAACCGAAAGCTAAAAAGTAACTACACTCACAGACAGCTTTCTGTGCAGCTGCCTGCTCCAGAGAACAGCACAAAGAAAGTTATTCTCAAGTGTATGCGGGCAAACGACTGGTACAGGAGTTTGGCGACAGCGATTTAAGTCACCAGTTGACTCTCATTCAGCCGCAGTCCAGCGGCTCTGGTGGTTTCCTACAGGCAACCATCCACACCACCAAAAGAACCCGAAACATCTCTTTTGTGGATGGCCCCAGCAAGGACTAAGTGAGGGAGATGGAGACTGAAGCCTGTTGGCGGCACAGCCTGGGGGAAGGGAAGCACGCAGGACTACCGACCCTTGTGTGCCAGACCTGGCACTTTTCACCACATACCTGAAGCATTACAAAAGGCAGAAGAGAGAGAGCAGGTACAGAAAGAAGTACTGCCCGAAAGACGCATTAAAACAGGGGTTCAGCCATCCAAAACCTCCCTGCTCCCACCTGGACAGGGAAGGGGGTCCACAACAAGGCCCCAGAGCCGTGAACCCCACAACACTGCACAGGCACACAGCACCCCCAGCCCCTTGCGAGGCCCAGCGCCCCTCACTCTCCTGAGGGAAGTGCACCCCTCACCACCACGTTTGGGGATCCCTCCCCCCCACCCAACCGCCACCACACCTCACTCAAGCGTTACAATGGGACCCAGGGGCATCTCCAACAGGGCTCCCCTCGGGCTCCCGCGGCCCTCTGGGCTCAACCGCCTTCCGCACCGCTCCGGCCCCACAGCTCCATACACACTGCCCTTCCCTCTTCTCCCCGAGCAGAAACAGCCAGGACTCTCCAAACACACAGCCCCTCCGCTTGGAATGGAACAGTCCGAACCACTCCACTACCCTCCGGGAGCCGGCTCCCGCCGCTTCCACCTCCCCAGCCCCGCGGGTGGTGCGCGCAGCCCTGTCTCCCCCCCGGGGGAGGATGGTACTGCCCACCTCCCCTCCGCTCTGCAGGAACGAGGTCCCACCCGGCCGCCCCGATGGGGAGCTCCGGCGCGGCATCTCCCCACATACACACACGTCCCCCCCCGCCGGGGGAAAGGAAGAGTCCCCCCACCCCGGGGAGCCGCACAATGGCCGGACGCTGCCGGCTCCCCTTTACCTTTGCTCAGCTTCCTCCTCCTTTCCGGGGCCTCCGCCCGCCCCCTCCCCAGCGGCACTTCCCCGCCCAACTGCCCCGGGACCGGCGGCCTCCAACCAGGAAGTGCCCCGGTGTGACACCGGCACTATGGCAACCGTCCCCGCCCCTCCCGCGCCAGCAGCGTTCCACAGCGCTGACCCGCCGCCATCTTGGACTCAGAACGAGGCGCGGAGGTGAGCGGCCGCGTTGGGCGCTTTGCGCCCGCTGCCGCCATCTTGTGCCCGTGACGAGGCCCGGGCAGTGGATGGCGGGCGGGGGTCACGGAGCCAACGCTCGCCCGAGCCGCGCTGCCCTGGTGCGCGTAGGGATGGGTGCGCGGCAAGTGTTTGGCTCCGGGGCAGAGCCCTGCGCCTTCCAACACCCATCTCGGGCACCTACCCAGGAGCGGCAGGCTGGGCCTGCGCCTCTGCAGAGGTACCTGGCAGGAGCAGGCTTCCTGTGAAAAAATAAAGAGGGAAAAACATAAAACAGGCGTTTTTCCCCTCGGATTTATCTTGGCTGCTGTGCTGTGAACACAACACCCTCATTTGGAAACCCCTGTTCTGGTTTCCCCGGGCAAAGCACCAGCACTGGATGTGGGTTTAATGCAGCGTTATGGGTGAATTTCTGAGGGTTGTGTGTGAAAATCACACAAATTCAAGAGCAGAGTGAGCAGCAGGCTGAGGGAGGTGGTTCTCTCCCTCTGGTCTCGCAAGAGCCCACCTGCAACAAAAGAAGGATGTGGAGCTGCTGGAGTGAGGCCAGAGGAGGCCATGGAGCTGCTGCGAGGGCTGGAGCAGCTCTGCTCTGGAGCCAGGCTGAGAGAGCTGGGCTGGGGCAGCCTGGAGAAGAGAAGGCTCCTGAAGGGGAGACCTGAGAGCAGCTCCAGTGCTTGAAGGGGCTCCAGGAGAGCTGGAGAGGGGCTTGGGACAAGGGCCTGTAGGGCCAGGCCAAGGGGAATGGCTTGAACCTGCCCGAGGGGAGACTGAGATGAGCTCTTAGGCAGAAGCTCTTCCCTGTGAGGGTGCTGAGGCGCTGGCACAGGGTGCCCAGAGAAGCTGTGGCTGCCCCATCCCTGGCAGTGCTGAAGGCCAGGTTGGACACAGGGGCTTGGAGCAAGCTGCTCCAGTGGAAGGGGTCCCTGCCCGTGGCAGGGGTTGGGGCGGGATGAGCTTTAAGGTCCATTGCAACAGAAACCATTCTATGCTTCTATTGTCAGATGAAAATGCATAGGACGGGAGAGGTCAGGTTCGTCATTCCAGCTCTCCTGACTTTCGTATGCACATCATGAGAGGGATGACTTTGATCCCAGCCCCACCTCTTCCTTAAACACAGTGCTCCCACTCCCTGTGTGCAAATTCCTTATGCACATATATCCCCGTGCTTTGCATGGGGCAGCAAACCCAGCTACAAACGAAACTGGAAGGCTGGAAGCATGGGAATGCAACAGACAGCTGCTTGAGACTGACATCTAAAATGCCACAGCGGTGTTATGAGCAGAAGGAGCAACTTCGGGTTAAAAAAAAACAATTGGATTAAAAAAAACAGTTGAAGTAGCAATAAAATGTGATGCTACATAAGAAGTATGATTACAATAAACAGTAGTTAAAATATACAACCAAAAGACATCCAGTAATGGTACAAAAAGAGCATGCTTAGTAAATGTTTTGAGTGTTTTAAACAATCCTGTGTTCGTGAAATCATTAAATACTTCCCATTCCAATAGTAACTGAGGAATTTAGCATAATATATTAAAAAAACTGTTTAAGGTAAGCAGTTCTAGACAACTTGCACTGAGTTGTGGGGCTTTCAACTTCCAATATTAATTTTTACTAACTCTGCAGTACAAGGACATTTCGTGACAGTCTGTAGAAAGCTCCTTTATTCCAGGGTAAATGAAATGAGTTGAGTAATTATTGTCTGGTTAGAAAAAGATCAGTAAATCTTTTCGGCAGATACTTCCATTTTTTATAGGCTTTCCTTCCTTGGAGCTCTCTCTCATTTTAGATTAAAACTAGCACAAATAGTGTTACTTCTGGAGAAACTGGAAGTATCCCTGACATAGGAAAAACCCATACCAGCACTTCTCACTGCCTCTGAGAATGTGGGAAACCTGCATAGCTGTGCGTGAGCACGGTTGCAGATGACATGTATTTCATGTAGGAGAAAATGGTTAAAGGCAGTAAGACATGGCAGGTTGGATTGCTGTTGTCTGAATGATTCCTCTCCTTGGGCAGACAAAGTGTAACAGAAAACAGAAATTATTTATTGCTTTGCAATACAGTTTGGAAAGTAATTGTGATTCACTAACCTATTAGTTATTTAACCTATCAGAATTTAACCATAAATCCCAAGAAGCAACTGTGGTTGGATCTGAATCCTTCCAAGTCCAAGTCTTAATTGTCTTTTTAAAAATCTCAGACAGCATTGGAATATAAAACCATACTTGCAGCTGGGGATTCGTTTCCTCCCTGAATGGCTAATTAGTTAAGATAAATGTCTTCTCTGGGGAGCTCTCCACTCCATCTGAACCATCTCATCTCTATTTCATACATTCTCAAACTACAGATCCCCATTTTTGTTTCCCCATATGCTCATTGTTCCTGTCTCACTACTGTAACGAGGATGTGGAATCGTTCTAGACTCACAGCTTTTCAACTGGCTGACTGTGGGATCATACTTGTTTTATCACTACTCCCACATACAAATCCTGCAATAGCATTTCCACCACACTTCATTTTTATAACAGTTCTTCGTCTGAGAAAGTATTTGTGATCATTGTTATTTATAATGCTTAAAGTTCCATGTGACATAACAGGAACATTGGATACATGTTGCCTGTGTCTTTGCTGCTTTTGCCCCAGGAAGCAGGCACATCTCAGCGTGGTTCTCCCTGCTCTTTGGCCACTGGTATATCTGCACTGCCCTCAGAACTAGTCCTTCTGTAGCCTGCTGACTGACCCCGTATTGCTTGGCTTCATGCAATTCCCAGTGTGCTGACGTATCCTCCATGTCATGTAGGTAGGATGAGCACTGTGGTTACATGGTCGAAAACTTGCCTGTGTCAAGTCTGTCTGCTCTGAAATGGGAAAGCTGCAGTTTGCTCACAGAGTGTGAGCTCAGACTGGAGAGAAATGTAAGGCACATCGAGATTTCTGTTGGGCATCACATTATGATGCAGTCTAGACCTTTATGTCAGACATTCTGAATTGGTAATACCTGTTAATGTTAGTGGTTACCTCAAAAGATGACCTGGTCTGTGTTCAGGTTCAGATGTTGTAGCCACCCACAGCTGTGAGTGAAGCCATAGAAGTGAAGCTGCTTAATACCTTGCAAGCTCACACTTCATCTGATCAAGCCTGCACTTAGGCCATTCCTCATCAAGATGCCAAGCGCTCAGCGTGGCCACTGACAGTATTTAGCAGCAATATTACAAAACCAGAGTCAAAAGAAATCACTGCATCAGACTGAGGAAGGAATGTATTAAAAGCAGGGGTGGGAGTGGGACTCTAAGCAGGAGGGTTTGTCCTTTGCTTCCTTGTTGACTGCTGATGTAATATTTTTGTCTGCCTAAAGTCTGTTTTCCTTCTGGTTCTGATTGTTCACTTGCCCTCACTTGGTCCCATTGTCTGCAGGCTCATGGCTTCACTGAGGTTCAGGTTTCACTGACTAGGGCCTCTCTTCCTGCTTTTGGTGGCTCCTGCCCTGGGAATCAGATTTGAGTGTATGCAGCACTTGCTGTTGCTGCCTGATGACAGGGGCTATTTATGTCCCCTCTGTCTGTCAAGACAGATTTTCTTCAACTCCTTTCTTTTTTCCCAGATTCTCTGTCTCCTCTCACATTTTCTTGCATATCCATTCACATCTTTCTGTCCTACTCCTTCCATTACTTCAATGTTCTCCTCTTTTTCCCTCTCCTTTTAAATGATGATTTAGCTTCCAGGATTATTTTATCTCTGAAAAGTACACATCAAATTTAATACACTCATACAGTGCACTACAGCTTTTTTAAATGTCTCTTTAATATCAAAACATCACAATACCAAAAATGCATCTCTTACCTGCATATCCCATATCACAGAACTTCCAAGAGATCCCTTTCTCCACTGACTTGATAGATAGTGCAAGAGGGTTCTGTGAAGCAAATGCGTAAGTTAGAAAGCCTGACTGAAGAAGGCACCTGTGGCAGTATCAAAGCTGAAGCATACAATGTGTTTAACATTTGAAATTGGAGTGTTCTCCTGAATCTGAATTTTAGATTCTTGTTAACCAGATTTCATCCCACTCCACCAGCAGAAGGAGAAGGGATTTGATGAAAGAGAGGGAACAGCTATAATCAAATCAAGGAAAAGTAGAACATAGAACAGAGAAAGAAAAAGAACAGATAAGAAGACAGATTAGGTCTTGCTGGCAGTGACGCACAACAGAACAAAACAGAACAAAATATCACCTTCATCTCTTGTGTTTTCCCTAGTGTGGTTTTCCAGGACAGTAGCTGGAAAATACATTTTTGTAAACACTGATGATCCAGTGTAGAGTTACAGTAAGAGAAGGGACCTGGAATCTCGTAACAGTATTTGATGGAGTCAGTTTTCAGAGTCACTATTGAAGTTTATTATCACTCACCTGTAACCACCAGGATGTCAGAAGTAACTCAGACTTTAACAGAAGTAACTTCTTAGATACCAGCAATTTTCAAAACCTCAAAGGGATACATTTTCATGAAGTTATGAGCAAATGGAAACAGGAGCCTGTGGTAAAATGTCTCAATGCTCTGTGCTGTAAGAGTGTGTCCTGCAAAAGGTGTAATTACTTGTCTAACATAGTGGAAAAGTTAAATCTTCATGACCTTTTCTATGTGCTGCTGAACAAGCAGGCAGAGATGTGAATGACTGATGGAGAAGGAATATCATAGAATCACAGAAAGATTTGGGTTGGAAGGGACCATAAAGCTCCTCCAGTTCCAACCATCTGCCACAGGCAGGGACACCTTCCACTAGAGCAGGTTGCTCCAAGCCCTGTAAAGCTCCTTGTGGAAGACCAAAATGAGTTTTTTCTAACAGCATGGTATTTAGAGTCTTTTCCTGACTCCACTTCATGTAGAATTTATACAGCACAACATGAAATGGGGGATGCAATTTGGGTTTTTAAGCACATTCTTCCTCTTCAGCTTTGAGCCATCTGTGCTCAGGCAGCCTCCTGTTGGGGTGAAGCAGCATGGAGGTTTCCTGTGAAGCCTTAACTGTAGAAATAGCTTGCTGGGGAAATACAAGTCCCATCCATTAATCTTTTCCCTAATCAAGCCCATATGGCAACCATAGAGTGAAACAAGCCAACTAGAGGGTGTCCAAGCTCCCTCAAGCTGTTCGACACCAATAAGAAACTGAGTTCATTCCCCACACAGGGCCAGCAGTATGCCTGCCCATGTATGGGGACGGTGGGGTAATTCCCATTCCTGGCTGATGAAGATGTGCTCACAGATACTGGTGTTTACACCAGGTCTTACTGGGGACCAGTTTCCCATTTCCATCCTCTGAGGAAGCCAAGTGACCCTGTAGACAGCCACCATCATTAGTCGAGGCACCACTCACCTTTGGCAGACAAAGCCAGCTTTGGGCTGTAAAGCAGTCTAAATCTACACAAGCATTTGGCAGATACCTATGAAATGTAAATGTGCTTTATCCTGTCAAAAAAAAAAAATATACAAAGAGCTTTCTTTGGTGAGGCACCAAGGACCAAATAGCAGGCTTTTTCCTCAAAGTTTCCTTATAATCCAATCATTTACTATCACATCTGAAGATTTTTTTCCTTCTCTAAGCTGAAAATAAGAAGCAGGATTCAATCTGACCACACTGCAGATCGATCAACATCATGAACAGTGGATTTTCTTAACTATTGGGTTGAAGGGAAAGTGAATTTGTGCAGGGACACACGTACCTTGAGATATATGAGCCAGGCAGCTTAAAATGTTGGTTTGCCCTGACCTGACAAGGCTTGCTGTGTCTGGTAACGCATAATCTCTTCTAATATACTACCAGGAAGGTAATGGCTGTTTGAAAATGCTTCTAAACTGCAGTTTATGTTGAAGGCTGACATCTCAATAGAAACTATACCATCTCTTCAGGAAGCCTGTTAAGAGCAGATATTAGTAAGGGTTTGTGTTGATTCAGGAGAAAAATGGATAAGGAAGGATTCTGAATCAACTTGTTGGAGTTTTGTGCAGAAGCTTAAATTTAAAGCAGGCACTGCCAATAGAGATCCCCATTTCCTTTGCTAAAGTCATGAGGTGTTGTCCTGCCCATCAGTGTGTTTACCTAAGAGTGTGCTTCTCTTAATCATCATCAGCAGAACTTCAAGTCGTGCATGTAAGGCTCCAGTAAGCCTCCTTGCAAACACCCTTGAGAATAGGATCCAAATGGGACGAAATTACATGTAATCTGATTATGTTCAGTTCTATTTGAAATCCTTCAGTGTCAAAATTAAAAGAATACAGCATTGCTTTTCATCATGCCAGAGTTCACACTGGAGTGATGTGAGCACAGGAAAACGAGGCAATGTGAGAAAATACGTGTGTGGGGTAAACAATCATGTTTGCTTTAGAGAATCTAAATCTGAGACTGGAATGGTTTGATGAATTAAAAATAAATTATAAGAACCTGACCCCCTCTGTCATCAATGTGAAGCTAACCTTTGCCTCTTGTTACTCAGCCATGGCTTATATGAAAAAGCTGGTGATCAAGAGATGTATGTGAAAAACTCTACACCACACATGCCATTGGTCAGCAGGCCTGTGGCTGCAGCAGCCCAAGTGCTCTGTACATTTACACCATAACATTCAGTTTACACTAATGGCTGTAAGGACATCCATATCATAGAACCGTAGAATCACAGATGGGTTTGGGTTGGAAGGGACCTTAAAGCTCCTCCAGTTCCACCCCTGCCACGGGCAGGGACACCTTCCACTAGAGCAGCTTGCTCCAAGCCCCTGTGTCCAACCTGGCCTTGAGCACTGCCAGGGATGGGGCAGCCACAGCTTCTCTGGGCACCCTGTGCCAGCGCCTCAGCACCCTCAGAGGGAAGAGCTTCTGCCTAAGAGCTCATCTCAATCCACCCTCTGTTAGTTCAAAACCACATGACTGGAGACTGTTCTGAGTGATTCTTCATCTGCAGTCTCTTCAAAAACACACAAGGGAATTAAATTAACTTTGGCTGTAGGATGAGGAGAGGTAGTTTCACTGAAATTGCACCACCTTACGATCCACACTGAATCAGGCCTCAAGTTCTGCATTGAAAGTGCTATAGTCATTGTATTCCCAACCTGCTTTGATCTAGAACCTAGAAAGCCCTGTGGTCTCACTCATGTCATGCATTAAGTGCTTCAGATGATGTAGTGAGAGGCTCAGGCCAGTACTTGCCCTCCACATCACCACCAATGCTTCCTATCCATGCATGGTCAAATTCAGAGCTGGATGATGCTTAGTGTGTCCCTTGGGTTCTGGAATGGAGTTTGTCCTTCCTAGACTTTGGTCTAGAGCACCACCCAACTTCCCAAACTGTTCTATGAAATTCCTCAAAACTGGGATTGGAGGAAGCCTGTGGGAACTTGTCCAGCTCTATTTCCATTATGCTGAGTTACGTCAGAACTGTATTCAGAAAACAGGTTCCTTTCTCATTCTGAATTGGATCTACGAGCTTCAGAAGTTCTACAAAGGAGAAGATTGGATTTCTCTTCAGAGTTCTCTCAAGCTGCGAAATTCAGACCTGCATTTTGCCCTCCACCACAGAACTCACATTCTGCTTCGCTGTAAAACTGCAGAACAATTGCTAAAGCTTTTTCTAGCCCAATTCCAAACATTTGGGTACATCTTCATCCCATGTCACCTGGTTCTGTCTGATTACAGAACAGCAGCTGGGGAATCCTCATGTTATGTGCTCGACAACCAAAAGAAATACATTTCAAACAATGAAGTAAGTTCTGTACCAGTCGCTGGCCAGCTGGTATTGTGAAGCATTACAATTCATCAGCAAAACAGAGGAAGGAAGTGTTTTAAAGCAAGATTATATTATTTTCCTCAAGTTCTTATTATGAAATCTTCCTGAAGTGAACTTTCAAAACCTGAAAGCCCTTCCAAAGGGAATGAATGGAACAGGGCAAACCGGAGACTCGCTGGGGAGCAGTTAAAAACAAGGGGAAAGTCCAGCATGCCAGTGAAAGAAAGGAAGAACCCGTTACCAAGTGTTCAGATTGGGAAGACAAAGCGAAAGAAACCACAAGTAACAGAAAAGCATAAGTAGTCTGTAAAAGCATATGGTGTTTCTGTCTTCTTAATAATTATAGATTGGAAAGCACCCAGTGTCTTCCCTCCCACTGGAGGGAAACAAGCCTGAAAGCTGAGAAAGCAGATAAGGCAAGCAGTGATAGATTCAGTGTGCAGGAGACTGCAAGATGTAGCAAATCACTGCCAAAAAAGTGCCTTGAGATGCTTCAGAAAAAAAAAAATGCTGAGAAAAATCTATTTTATTTTTACTCTCATTTAAGAAACAAAATACATCTGAAAACCATGAGAAGAAAAATATGGCTTAAATGAAAATGACCCCTGACCAGTAAGTTCACTACAGTCAAATAAAACACATCCTGTTTTTGTAACTTTCTTACAGAAGGCAGATCCTGGTCCGTATACACTCTTTCCAGACAAAGGTTTGACCTATAGTTGAATTTAAATTAGAAGCAGGGGAGGTGATGGAAAATACAAGGTGCTGCTCCCACTTCAGTTAAGATAAAGGGTGAAATCTGCCTTTGGGGAAATGCAGAAAATGGAGTGAGTTCATTGTACTGTCTCTCAACTAAAATTAATTGTACAAAGAGTTTAGAAATCCTCTGCCAACATACACACTGTATCAGTTAATTAAATGACACTTAAAATACGTGCCGTGCCTTCCGTACAATCATGACAATCTGTCACACAAGCTGCAGCACCCTTTTCTTGATAATTGTGTTCTGGAACATTGACATTGAGGTAGAAAAGCATAATCATGTTGTGTCCCACCTCAGTCCCCCCAGGTCTTTCCATGGGAAGAAGGAATTGTTGGTGACCCCCCTTATTTGTGCATAAAGGAATCTTTTTTTCTCCTTGCCTAGACTTTGTGGGAAAGCTGGGAAAAGCCTGGGCTGTGCAGAGTCTCCAGGAAAGCCATAGGTGAGTGGAGTCACAAGTGTATCTGACCCCCTCTTTGTGAGACTGCTTATCCAGAGATGGCTGAACTCACTTCTAAGCCTCTTTCACGCAAGAAGTCAGGTGAGAGGATCTCCTCGCTTAGAGTAGGATTGATCTCACTTAACCTGTGTCTACAGTGTATGTACCTACATGTAAACTAGGTGTCTGGGCTCCCATTCTGGTTGCTGGAGGGCTAGTCAAAGGACTAGGGCATGATTCAGCTCATTATAAAACAGACATTTATAGCTGATGGGATTAATCACACCCTGAGCTCCACTGATCAGCTCTTCATTGATTATACTGGGAAATGGTAAATACTTGGCTCAGATTTAGATGTCTGGTTTATAAATGCCTAAGATCAGCTTCAATTTGCAGTCTGAGACACCTAACAACACACGCCTTCAAGATGCAAGTTAGGTGTCTAAGCTCCCTTTGCAGATAATGGTGATCTGATGAGTAGTCAATGAACTTTGAGTGCTCTCAAGCTTACCACCCGTAGTAGGTGCCTCCTCTGACCATGATGGGAGCTATGCCAGCTAGCTCACATGTAAACACCTACGTGCAGACACCTAAATTTAGGTTTCTTAATCTGTGTGCCAAGTCTAACCTTTACATTAGGGAAATGAATCTGCTTCCAGTCAACTTGGTAGAAACACAGGTTTAGAATCCAGGTTTGAATAACTTTGATGAACTAAAGGGAGAGAAGTAAACGGTATGGGAAATAGAGTCTGAAGTGTGTTGAGAACTGAATATAAACCAGTGTAAGAACCAAACAGGAATCTGTTCTGTATGCGCAGTATCTTGTCTTTAAATATATACATACCTCCTACTCAGCTGTTCAGATGCCAGAACAGGATCTGGCTTTGTAGAAACAGATCAGGATCATTAGTCCTCTTCATGATTATAGCTGATTATCTATTTTTGAGTAGATAAAACACACTTTGTGATTGTTCCTCCTTACTGACAAGAAAATGTTTACCTGGCATTGAAATCTGCTGCCTGGTTGATATGTTCAGTCATCTCAACATCAGAATCAGTGTTGATACATCAACAATCTGAACGATTCATGGTATTTCTGTTGCAAATGCAAATCAGGGATTTATAGGTTTTAGTCTTTTCAGGTGATGATATTGTGTGCTCATGTAGGTCTAAATACTCAGCATTTGATGCAGTCTAAAAAGCATCAGGCGCACAGTCTATTTTTGCCAGAGATGGTCTGTGCAACTCAGTGTTTTCAGTGCTAATTAAAGCACTCTCATACAATGACAGTGAGTGTTAGACAAATACCTTGTAATCAGGCAGCACTCCAAATCTGCTCCTGTGTTCACACTGGATAGTGCTGATAATTAGCCTCTTCCCAATCATAATATCTTAGAAAACAACTGGAAGGGACACTGAGATGGGCGCATTCCCTGCATTCTCCTACTCCCAGCTGGATCAGCTGTTCCCGAGGTTTCTAATTAAATATACCCTGGGTTTAAAATGCATTAAAATAATGTCTTGTTCTTTGCTGTTTCCTTTGCAGGATTGGACATTGGTTTATTTCCTTTTGGGGGACAGGAATTGCTTGGATCAAAGAAATAGGTTAAAAAAAGAAACACACACACTTTTTGGTTTATACAGAATCTTGGAGAGAATGCAGCTACAAATGAGCTGTCCATGCAGAGAAAGGAGACTGGCTCTTTTGTCCCAGCTGTCATGTTTGAACATAACTGAAAGGGGAACAAGAGGCTTGAAGATACGGAGAGGCGAATTACTCTTTGTCAAAAGCCTGTTTCTTCCTTCAAAGAGTATCAGAGTCTCCTAATAATAACAACAGGCTTCCAAAAGCCATAAAACTATTCCTGAGCAATATCCAGTCATGCAAGTCTAATAACAGGAACAGGCCCAAACACTTGAATGCATGTCAGTCTTCTTTTACAAGCCAGTGGAAGCTGTAGGCGTACAGCTGAGCAGGATATAGTTCACAGCCTGATATTCCTCATACCTGAACCCCTTCCCATGGTGAATCTGCATGAAGCTATAAAAAGGAAATGGGGATTCCTCAAGACAAATTCTAATCCCTGCTCTAGCACATAGGAGCGGATGGGGGAAACAAACAGGCAGCTCAGTGTGTTACAGGAGAACTCCCTCAGCAGAGGACAGATCCAAAGCTGATGTAGTGACAGGGGGCATCAAAACATCCCTAGTTTTATGCCCCTTGACCAATGAGGCTGTGAGCAGGCAGATTTCATTTCAAAGCAGCATTGGAGTTTCTCTAATTTAGCTTGTGCCTACCTAGTTTTAGTCCCTAAACTTGAAGACCTGGGCCAATATTACTGCAAACATCCCTCCATGCACGCCGTGTGTTTCACTCCCTAAGTCTGCTTAAAAGAAAAGTTCAGAAAGGGAAAAACCTCAAACCAGAGGTGTTCTGGGTCACATCTGTAGTGATAGCAATCCCCATTCCTGGGGGAACCAGGGCTCAGAGCAGGAAGAAGCAAGTCATGAGGGCAGCTGCTAAGGCAGGAGTGACAGCCATCCCCAAAGCCACTCTGCAGTACTGGCTCAGCTCTCACCCACGTTCACGGGTTGTTTGTTCCAGCTCCTGTGCCAAAATGTCTTTACAGCAGCTTCATTCCACTCCTGTTACTGTCACTCCCAACAACCCTCTTTTCAGTATCTCTTCTCCTTTCTGTTTTCTTCCCATTTGTATTCTCATAACTAGTCTCACATCACCAAAATGCTACATAACCTACATGCTTGTTGTCAAATTGCAACCTTCACTTCTACATATACATTAAGCGGCTTTTCTCCAGCTCTGAGCTCTTTTGGAGCAAGGAGTACAGTGACTTGTGGGGAAAAACCCTGTAGTTTCTCAGCCTTAGGCACTTGTGTAATAAACATGATTAACCTTCCTAACGTCCCTGTAATTTCACTTCTATAGATTGATCTGGACCTAGACAACTGATTAATGTTATGTACGCTGGAGAACAGTAGTTGGTCTACTGTCAAAAAGCTGTGCCATGATGTACTTAGGCTGTTCTGCTATTTTTGGGAGGCAAGGTGCTGTCTGAATTCCATCTTATACTGCTCTGTGGCTCTGAGACCACACAGCTGTTACCAGCACTGCATCCCCAAAAGCTGAAGGCAAGTCTTGATGAACCCTCATGAGTTGCTTCTAGCATCAGCGCTTCAGAATTGCTGTGCCAGGTCAGAAATCCAGCAGATGGAACCTGGTGCCAGTGAAGTCCATAAGAACCCAGGCATTAACATCCAACAAGACCAAGATTCAGGTGGCAAAATCAGACACTCTCCATCCTCAGCAATTCAAATGCAACTTCATGCCACTGTCAACAACCAGATGTTAGGGTGGTGAGGCACTGGAATGGGTTGCCCAGGGAAGTTGTGAATGCTCCATCCCTGGCGGTGGTCAAAGCCAGGTTGGACAGAGCCTTGGGTAACATGGTTTAGTGTGAGGTGTCCCTACCCATGGCAGGGGGTTGGAACTGGATGATCTTAAGGTCCTTTCCAACCCTAACTATTCTGTGATTCATGAAAAACATGAAGAACCTGAAAAACTTCACAGCCACCATTAATGCATATAATTGTATTTCATTTACCTCAGATGTCCAAATATATGCAGTTCATCTCCCTCAAGGTCCCTGCTGGGAACAGTGGTATCAGTTGAAGTGCCCAGGTTCCTAGAGCTGAACATACCAAGCACAAAAGGTACACCTGAAACAAGAGAAACAAACAAACAAACAAACAAAAAAAAAGTGGAATTTAAATAAATTAATAGCTAGAAATGGTATTTTTTGGCCTCCTCCATAATAAATACTGATAAAGGAGAAATACAGGTAGCCTGTGTTTTAAAGTAAGCAATAAACTGCATCATTGTGAAGAGACCTAGCCAAACCCTCATGTTTTGCATACTGTACAGATCTAATTGGACAAATAACATACCCAGATTTAAGTAAATTAATATCAGCAGGATTAAGTAGGATGTAAATTGGGGAAGCATTTGATTTCCTTGCCTCTGATGAGAAGAGAGGGGAAATGGGTGTGCACATGTCTGTCCCTCCTGCCGTCTTGTGTAGCACAAGGTTCTTGTACAAGTGGAATGAGAAAGTGAAAATGAAACCAAAGATAAATAACACTAATGTGATTAGTTCATTAAAATGTGTATTGAGAACTGGTAAGTCCACTGCCATATTAAGAATCTTTGCAGTGCTAATCAGCACACCTCTCAATAACAGATACATAATGATGAAAATCTCAGGTTTACTGTGGTATTGCTGTTGTGCAGGTTGGTTCTTTATGAAAAAACAGTGTAAAAGTAAATGTAGGAGATTAACGTTATCATGGAGGTTATTTTTGCCTGGTTTCCTCTGGAAAGATCTGCTGCTACATTTGGCAGCAGGTTGGTGTTCTCAGTGATTTTAAGTACCCACCTCTCTTAAGAACACCAATGGCCAGAGAGAGACTGGAGACCCAAATTACACCTTCTAATTACACCCAAATCACACTAGAGGAAAGCTGCAGAGCTCACTGGGCAATCATCTATAGTGTCTGACCTGCCAAAACCCTGCACCCTTCACACCACAGCAAGTCTTGCTCCATTAGTGGGCAGGATGATCAGGAGGACTGGAGTGGGAGAAGCCAGAGGGTGGGTGATGCAGTGTTGGGGACATGACAACAAAAGTTATTTCTGCAGCTACAGAACTAGTACTGACTAGTTTCTAAGCATTTTACTTCAGCCATGCACAGTCACCGTGACCCAAAGTTCCCCTCTTGTATAATCATAGAATCCCAGCCTGGTTTGTGTTGGAAGGGACCTTAAAGCTCCTCCAGCTCCAACCCCTGCCACGGGCAGGGACCCCTTCCACTGGAGCAGCTTGCTCCAAGCCCCTGTGTCCAACCTGGCCTTGAGCACTGCCAGGGATGGGGCAGCCACAGCTTCTCTGGGCACCCTGTGCCAGCGCCTCAGCACCCTCACAGGGAAGAGCTTCTGCCTAAGAGCTCATCTCAGTCTCCCCTCGGGCAGGTTCAAGCCATTCCCCTTGGCCTGTCCCTGCAGGCCCTTGTCCCAAGCCCCTCTCCAGGTTCACACTCTTCCAGCCCTCTTGACAGATCAGTGTGGCTCCCAGAACGTTTTATTTTCTCCTGCAAAACTAAAATAATTCTTTATTATAAAAATGCCCCTTTTAATTCGTGGGTTTGCATTTCCTACATACAGAATCACTTTCTTGGCTCATTATGTATTAATACTTCCTCTATCTGGAAACAGGAACCAGGAGCACTTTGACACAGAGAGTTACAGGATGTCTCTGCGCAGTATCAGACAGCTGTGTTGAATCAGGCGCCTTCCTTAGTGCCAGCACGCTGCGAATGTAACATGTGTGGCCTTGATAAGATAAATGGGTGCAGGGAGAGCACTGGGACTATCATGGTCCAAGCCCACACTCCATTCTGGCCTTCCCTCCCCTATGAGAGGCGAAAATACACATAAGCATTCGGCAGCTTCACGAGTGATTCCTTGTCCTGCCCGTGGCTGCCACATTCAACACAGCACAGGGGAGATCAGACATCAGCATTAGAATACGCAGGTCACTGACAGCCCCTAAATGAGCACTGACCTGGATCAAGGTTCTTGCAAGAAATGTTTCACCTGAAGACACGTGAAAGCATCCTCCTCCTCTTGCCCCAGGCCGGTGTTGACATGCCTGGCTCCGAACTGAACTGTTCTGTTCTGTGACTGTGTAAACTCTTTTACCCAAGGTGGATTTTACGTCTCTTATGCCCGTGGGTCTTCTGGCTTCAGTGGTGCCAAGGAACTGTCAGCTGGTAGGTACCTGCAGTCCTGAGACCAGCTCTGGGGCCACCAATGTAAAAAGGACGTGGAGCTGTTGGAGCAAGTCCAGAGGGGGCCATGGAGATGCTGCGAGGGCTGGAGCAGCTCTGCTCTGGAGCCAGGCTGAGAGAGCTGGGCTGGGGCAGCCTGGACAAGAGAAGGCTCCTGAAGGGGAGACCTGAGAGCAGCTCCAGTGCCTAAAGGGGCTGCAGGAAAGCTGGAGAGGGGCTTGGGACAAGGGCCTGTAGGGACAGGCCAAGGGGAATGGCTTTAACCTGCCCAAGGGGAGACTGAGCTGAGCTCTTAGGCAGAAGCTCTTCCCTGTGAGGGTGCTGAGGCGCTGGCACAGGGTGCCCAGAGAAGCTGTGGCTGCCCCATCCCTGGCAGTGCTGAAGGCCAGGTTGGACACAGGGGCTTGGAGCAAGCTGCTCCAGTGGAAGGGGTCCCTGCCCGTGGCAGGGGTTGGAGCTGGAGGAGCTTTAAGGTCCCTTCCAACACAAACCAGGCTGGGATTCCATGATTCTGGCATTCTCCTATTTCCCTACAGAAGTCATGCTCATTTGTAAGATTCTGATATTCTTATTGAATACAAATCCTATCTAATTGAAAAAGAAAAAAGAGTCTTTTCCTCAGTTCTAATACAATTCGTCTGGTGGTTGTTATGGGATGAAAAGAACAGGAATGAAAAGAGCTGAAAATTGGCCAAAGGGCAGGAAACAGGTGAACAGGAAGAGTCCAGAAAACTCTACATATTTTGCTGTGAAAAGAAGTTCTTAGTGGGGACAGGGACAAGGTGGGAGGAGGGTGTCATTTAGTGGTGAGAGTTGTCATCTGCAGACATGGCGCGGAGCAAAGCCACAAAACAACCGTGGCTGTTGCCAAGTACAGAAAACTTTCAGGCAAATATTTGCTTTTGGCCACAGGCAGCAGCTGCACTTCACCTCTTCTTTCACATTGATGGTTCTGCCCGTAACCACAGAGAAAGAGGCTGCCTGGCCATGGCAGCGGGGTTGGAACTTGATCTTAAGCTCCATTTCAACCCTAACTATTCTATGATTCTCTGACATCTGGGAATGAATGCTGAGATACAGCCTGAGGAGCATCAGGCTGTGAGGATTCTGGTTCTCTGTTCCTCCAGTGAGGTGCCTGTGCTGAGATCAGCATTTGTACCTTTTGTGGGGCTGAGGGGAACACTCGCACCGTCTGCAGGA
The DNA here is from genome assembly GCF_037157495.1 of Lathamus discolor. NCBI lineage: Eukaryota > Metazoa > Chordata > Aves > Psittaciformes > Psittacidae > Lathamus > Lathamus discolor. Next base: position 2,927,312 of record NC_088884.1, read on the forward strand.
GGCATCTGACCAGTTTCCCTTGGTCCTCACTGTGCTGGTGTTGGCTGGAACAGAGTTAATGTTCTCTATAGTAGCTGGTATGGGGCTGTGTTTTAGCTCTGTGCTGTAGACAGTGTGGATGACACAGGGATGTTTTCATTACTGCTGACCATTGCTTGCACAATGTCAAGGCCTTTTCTGCTCCTCACCACATCAGCCAGCAGGCTGCGGGTGCACAAGGAGTTGAGGGGCAGATACAGTGGGAACAGCTGACCCCGTCTGACCCCAGGGATACTCCATGCTCTATGTGTCATGCTCAGCATATATAGCTGGGGGAAGAAGGAGGAAAGGGGGGATGTTCAGAGTGATGGTGTTTGTCTTCCCAAGTAACCGTTACACATGATGGAGCCCTGCTGTCCTGCCTGTGATGGGAAGTAGTGAATGAATTCCTTGGTTTGCCTTGCCTTCATGAATAGCTTATCCTTTACCTACTGAACTGTTTTTATCTCAGCCCATGGGTTCTCTCACTTTTACCCTTCCAGTTCTCTCCCACATCCCACCAAGAGGGCAGGCAGCTGCGTGGGGCTGAATTGCTGGTGGGGTTAAACCACGACACCTACACAGGTATACGGAGAGGAGGAGCAGCCTGCAGAGACAGTGGGAGCAGGCATCGGATTTAGACACTGACCAGCCCTGCGGAGGAGCACGTACCTCTATTACAGGATTAAGTATCTAAATTGGGAACCCAAGGTTACATACTCTGAGACAGGGATGAATAGCAACTTCTTCCAAGCCTGTTACAGCCTCACATATATTTTCACATCTTAAGAACTTCCTAATTGGAAGGCACATACAAAACCAAATCTAACGTTAAAGCCAGGGAAATATGACTCACTTTAAAACCTCTGAGGAAGTGAGGACGATGGAGGATGAAAAATTAGTGTGGGGAGGATAAGAAATAAAGAGGAACAGAGGTAGGTCTAGTGACAAAAGGGCTTTGATCGCTCACCTGGTTCTCAAGCTGCAGGGAATGAAGCCGCACCCGTTGCATGGAGCAGTGCTGCCACACAGCGACGAAGGAAAGCTCTGAGCAGTGATTGCAAGCAATTGCAGCGGTAACGACAGTGGGAGCTTTGTTTAGTGTCAAAGAAAGCGTTCAGAACCCGTGTAGATGAGGCCCTTAGGGACGTGGGTTAGTGGTGGTCTTGGCAGTGCTGGTGTAATGGTTGGACTTGATGATCTTAAAGGTCTTTTCCAACCTGGTTGATTCTATAGGACACTGGCTTCTTTGCCAAAGGAGCACTAAGTGCAATGACAGGAGGCAGCAGCAGTGCCACAGAAGGACCTAATCTGGGGGGCAGGTTTTGAGCCTGGCCCACAGGTTATTACAAAACATGAGTAGCAGACATGGAGTTAAAACTGGATTCAGGTCCTTTCTTTTAGCAGAAAAATCATTGATTTAAAAAACCCACCAACTTTACCTTAGAGTACAGGTAAACTTTTCTGATAGTCTGCTACACAGCAATCCTATAACTGATTTTTGATTACTACTTCTGTTAATGATATATTGCATCTCTTTTGGTGAGTAAAGTAAAGTAGAATAGTATCTTTTCAAAGAAAACAAGGCTAAGAGCCAAAGAAGGTTAGTCAGCAGAGTCATACGAATTCCAGGTGTGGACAGAGTAAAGAGCCTATAGCAAATCCCATGCCAGGAGAGTAATGTCCTGAAATTTCTGTGCTATTAATACCAATACAGAAAATATAAATCATCTGAGGATACAGTAAAAGTGTTTCATGCACAGCACCCATCATGTGGTGCTGGGAATCAGCACAGAGTCCTGGCTAAATGGGAACAAAAATGCAAAACCATTTTCATCTGTTCTGCAGGCAGACCTGGAGGGTTCCACAATACAGAGAAACCCTGATGGACTCATGTAGCTCTCCACTAGCAGAATTCACAAAGCAGGAAAATCAGGCATTTTTCCTTGGCCTGGGTACAAGAACAGAGCCCTGCTCTCCCTGTTATGCTGGAACTACTACACACCTGACCAGAATTAAACAGTCCTTCAGCCTTAAAGGTGCTGAACCCCTCTGGCTCCCATGGGATTTGAATGCCTTCAGCAGCGTTGAAAATCAGGTCACAAGATCCTCAGGGAATGCCGTCATTTTAGGAGAAATAATTTGCGTGAAACTCAGCTAAGGATATGCCTGCCTCATGTTCCATAAACAGTCCAGATTTTTTATCACAGCATCCCAGTTAATAGGTGGAAGTGTCTTTAAGTATATATTTACTTATTTATGTGCTATAGAATCATACAATCCCAGACTGGTTTGTGTTGGAAGGGACCTTAAAGCTCCTCCAGCTCCAACCCCTGCCACGGGCAGGGACCCCTTCCACTGGAGCAGCTTGCTCCAAGCCCCTGTGTCCAACCTGGCCTTCAGCACTGCCAGGGATGGGGCAGCCACAGCTTCTCTGGGCACCCTGTGCCAGCGCCTCAGCACCCTCACAGGGAAGAGCTTCTGCCTAAGAGCTCAGCTCAGTCTCCCCTTGGGCAGGTTCAAGCCATTCCCCTTGGCCTGTCCCTACAGGCCCTTGTCCCAAGCCCCTCTCCAGGTTTCCTGCAGCCCCTTTAGGCACTGGAGCTGCTCTCAGGTCTCCCCTTCAGGAGCCTTCTCTTCTCCACGCTGACCCAGCCCAGCTCTCAGCCTGTCTTTGCAGAGCTGCTCCAGCCCCTCTATGCATGTGTGTCTATATATGCATGTGGTTTACATTTGCACCACATCCCAGCAAGGTCTGCCTTTGCCCTGGGATGAGCTGCTCTTTTTACTGACCACTGGGAGGAAGCAGGTGCTCCTGCAAGGTACGTGACCCACCTGGGTGCACTGTAAGCAAGGAAATAATGACCCCAATAAATATTTGTGCTTCATAAAGGAGGGGATCCTGCATGCTTGCTTTGTTGTCCATGCATGGTACTTACCAACATTAGAATGGAGACCCTAATGTGCTTTATAGCACGCTTGAACTTCAACACATCTCTTCCTGCATCCAGCATGATGCCTTGAAAGTTTCTGTAATGATCTAAATATGAAGCTATGTTATGTCCCTTATCATCTCCTTGTTATTTCCTATGAAGGATCAATACAGCTAAAGGTCAGAAAAGCCCTGTCTGGTACTTGCGATCCTGTCTCCGAGTTGCCTCCAGTTGGAAGTGTGAGCTCAGCTGTAACCACAGTGCTGCAGCAAATGCTCTAAAAAGGAAAGCTCCTGAAACTGGGAGGTTTTCAGGGTGTTCTCAGAGAAGGCACAGCAGGTCTGTTTAATGCACTGGGAAGCTGCAGCCAAAACCGAATCTGTAATAGGGGTGAGTGTGAAAGGAAACCTGAGATTGTCAATCGGAGTGAGGAAGAACTCAGGGAGATGGAAACACTGTATTAAAAATAAGCTTTTTGGAGAAAACATGAAAAACATTCCTTAGAAATGGACAGAAAAGGGACAAGGAGAAAGAGAAAGAATCAGAAGAAACAAAGTAAGATTGTACTCACCAGGGGATTGAGAGCTCCTCGAGAGCCAACACACACGCTGTGTTCTCTGTGTCCTGGCCTTTGCCTCTGCAAGCAGGCACTTAGACAACTGCTGTGACCCATTTAAGATGATCTCATTTTCTTCTAAATGGGCATTTTTTTCTTCTGCTGCAGATTTCTACCACATATTAAAAGTGAATTTTGGAAGAGCTTTTCAGTGAATGACCATGAAATACAACCAACCATGAGAAGATGAATATGGGCAAATGAGAAAAGCCCAGTGCAGGCACTGATAGGCAATGAGGCCTGTCAGTGGCCTCCAACACTTTAAAATGTACATAAACCCACTCTTGCTATTACGGTAAAGCCACAAAGCCCCATGATTTGATGGGTCACTGTTTTAGGCAATACAAAATCAGTAAGCAGGAAGTGTATCCTGAGTAAGCTGTTACTATCTGCATAAGTAAATGTATTATTAAGCACAAACCTGAAGTTGTTCTTTTATGAGGCTGATGCTCAGAACTGAAAAGCCACAGTTGCCACCAGTGTCAGACGAAGCTGAAGGGGTTCAACAGATGCTGATGAAAACTAGAGGCACATTTGGGAACCTCCAGGTGCTTTGTAAGAACTCACTGGAATGGGGAGACCAGGAAGCAGGAGCACAGATTTACATTTACAGGAACATACCTGGACACGTACCTATCTTATTTTAGGGTACTTCCTGCTCTCCCAGAAAATAAGGTACTAACAACAAGGACTTGCATGTGTATAAAACACTTCAGTTACCAATACCTTCACCTCTCATTTAGCAAAGGATACACAGTGAGTAGGTGTGGTAAGGAAGAGCAGGGAATCGTAACTGAGGCAGCCTGTATCTCCTGGAACAACACTGCTTGGTCTTTGAGCCTGTTGACATCTGGTGGCGGATGAGGTTGTTCACTGACTGCCTCATCTGCACAGCTGCTGCTTTCCCAGGAGACTGCCTGAGCCAGGTGTGAAGGAAGAGAGGTCGCTGCTCCTGCAAGGAGAGAACAGAAGAAAAAAGCAATGTGAGAGGTTACATTGCAAAGTGACATTTTCTGGAAGAAGTATTTCGGGTAATTGGGGTCTGCAGAGAGCTGTGCATCTCTCAAACTACACACACTTACTATGCATCGTACCAGCAGTTGGCAAAGGAGAGCTTTGGGGTTCAGCAAAAATACAAATGGAGAGGGACCTGCTCCCCCAGATCCATCCCTCTGGTAACTTCAGCACAGACATCAATGAACCTCTTTAGAAGCCTCCTGAGCTCCCTCTTAAACCAACAAACAGGTTTTATCCATGAGGCTCCTATAGCAGGGCTGTGCCACGCTCTCGCTCCTCTAAGCAGCATCTCTGCTCCTTCATTTCTGGCTCAGATGTGTTACTGTTCAGTGTATACCTATTTGCTATGGTGCTCACATAGTTCTCCATCTTACATGACCTTTTGCCCTCTCAGATTGCAAAATACCTGTCCTCACAGGCTCCCCAGTCCTTGGATCACCTTTGTGCTCCTTCTCTGACCCTCTCCAGCCTATCCACAGCTTCTCTGCATAGCAGGGACCAAAACTGCACCCAGTATTCCAGGTGTGGCCCAACAGGCACTGAGTGGGCCAATGACATCCTTATCCCTGCTGGTGATGCCCTTGTTGATGCAGCCCAGCACCCTGTCGGGTTTCTTTGCCACAGCAGCACACTGTTCGCTCCTACTGAGCCCACCAGGACCCCAGGTCCCTTTCCACAGAGCTGCTCCCAGGCAGGAAGATCCCAGCCTGTGCTGGATTGTGTTTTCCCAGGTGGAAGACCTTACACTTGTCCTTGTTGAACTCCATAAGGTTCTTGTTACCCCACTCCTCCGGCCTGTCCAGGTCACCCTGCAGGGTGGCTCTCCCTTCCAAAGCATCCACTCCCCCACTCAGTTCAGCATCACTTCATCGGGGTACACCTGGCCCCATCATCCAGATCACTTATGAAGGTGTTAAACAGCATTGGGCCCACCATTGATCCCTGGGGACCCCACTTTAAACAGGTCCTTCCCAGTTTAAAAAGGACCCTAATGCAGTTGTGATTAATTTCCAGATGGATATTGCTGATCCTGTGAGCTGACTGGTGTTAATTTTGTGGCTATTTCTGGATACACAGTGTCACAATAATCTGATTCATAAAAAACATGCGCATAGGTTGTGTCTGCATAATTGTAGCTGGAAACGTCACATCCATACAGATATCTGAGGAGTTCTGAAGGATTCAGAAGCATCGAATTGGTTTATTCTTACGGCAGATACCCTCATGCCAATGGAAAGCTGTTGTGAAGGTAGTGTACCCATAAAGGGTGTTTTATCTTAGCTGCTACCGGAGGCAAGCAGATCCAAAGCTCAGGTCCAAAGGAACGTGCTGTTTTGCTGCACAGACCCCGATGTGCTCTTTGGGATTCTCTAGATGACAGTTTTACAGTAGAGGAAGCAATGCCCCACCAACCCTTCTGGTTCTCCTCCAGCAGAACAACCTTTTTTCCTTTTTTCACTGTGGCGTTAGATGCTGTCACACAAAAATCTTGATGCTTATTTAGCAGAAGCTAATCATTAATGCTGGGTGCAACAGATAGGGACTAACGGTATGTGTGTGAGAGCAGAGCACTCCGTCCTTATCCCAGCTGACTTGCTTACATTGTCTCAAGGGGCTGTTCAGAACAGTATCCTTACAAGAAGCTGGACTCACTCTGTTGTTAACGGAATTAACTCGGAAGGGAAGTAAAACCAGGCTTTACAAAATGCTTATGGGTGTTACTGTGGTTAAATGGTGCAATTTAAAGTACTGTGGAACTCTGTGTGGAACTCCTTCCCGAAGCTCCTTTTTGGCTGTTGCCACCTCATTGATGCACCTGCCCCTGGGACATTGGTGCTCCTCTACCCCTGGTTTCTTGACTGACTTTTCCTGCAGTTCTTTGCAGCTGAAAGACCTGTATTTTGTTCCGGCCATGATTTAAAGGAACTGTCAAGTGAAGATGATGTGAAGCATCATTCCCAAGTATCTGAAATGTGTGCAGTTGTTAAGTGCCACCCCTTTGCCTAGTATCAAGAGCAAGCAATAGTACTGGTTCAAGGAAGGACAGCATTGCTCATCTGCAAGCTAAAGCACAGATGGTTGCTCCAGATTCCTTGCTTTTTGCTGCTCTGCCATTTTAATGTGATCCTGGTGAAATTATGAGAATTCCCTGGAGAAATCCAGGGATTAAAAGGGCTAGAATGCCAGAGTGCCTGTCTCCTAAAATGAATACAGGCATGACATGTTCCTCAGTTCAGCCAGTGTTCTTTGCAGATGAGTATTTGGGCTATGTCTTTCCTAGAAATCTAGGGATAACCACCTTCAAATCGCTTGTGATCAAGTGTTCTTTCCCAGCACCTAGCTACTAACCCTTGCAGCTCTGCCTGGGTTCCATCTTGGTATGCTGGTCACAGAGGTAAGTCCCAGCATGAATGAATGACAGGTTAGTCCCTTCATCAGGAGGGAGCCAAGGTCTGATAGTTCAGCAGCCAATAGTTTAACATTCATTTTGCACTTGCAGGGCAGAATACCAGCACGCTGTCAGTGCAAAACTGAACCATGCAGCTTCCTGGTCACAGAAAACGAAAGATGAGGCAGAAAAAGTGTCAGACTTACTCCATATAGTGTGCATCAAGAGCTGGTAAGTTGCTCACTTTAAGGACTAAAAGGGTTTAAATTCTCCTGTGTGTGTATCAAGCACTGTGGCTGTATTCAGAATTAATGAGTAGTACAGCAAGCATTGATAAATAAAGAAAAATAGATAAACATCAGAATGTCAGATTTCAAGTTCAACCCGAGCCTAGCTATCTTCATGAGAGTGGTGCTCTGCTCTATAGTAAGTTTAGTGTAACAATTTCAGATTAGTATTCTTGAGAACATGAAATTCAGAGACCGGGAGATACTCCATACCCAACTGGACACAGTCCTGGACAACCTGCTCTGCCCGAGCCTGCTTGAGCCGGGGGGGTTTGGGCTCAATGATCTTAAGAGGTCACTGCCAACCCAAATGCTTCTGTGAAACTGGCAAAGCAGGTTCAGGAAGAAATTAAATATAAGAGGTTAAATGGCATTTGAAGTGATCCCTTTTCTGATGTTCATGGTAGGGGTAAGTGCTTTAAACTCTCCACCTGAGTATCCTGAAGGGATTTAAGTTACTCATAAATCAGAACTCACTATTATCACTGTGGAGGAAGAAGGCCTTGCTGTTAAATAATAATGGCAGTTTACAGGCAACAGAAATAGAGAAATTAATTGAGGCTCTAGTGCAGTAGAACTTTTGCTTTTGTGGTGGTCAGTAGAGAAAGAAAGGTGCTTCTGAGGGCTTCCAAAATGGGATTGAGTTTTCCTGCATTTCAGTACTTCAGTGGAATGGATCCTACCCAAATGACATGCCTGCAGCATTGTGGACTAACAGGTCCAGGGCACTGGACTGGTTTTCAGGAACCTCAGCTTCTGCATCTCCTCTGTGATGGTTAATCTTAAGCAGATCATCTCAGCTGCTCCTCCGCTGTTTCCCCATGCATACAACAGCGTTTGCCATACTATATAACGCAGTATCTGAGCACTAAGTACTTGCCATGTACAAGCTGGGGGCAGTTGAGAATATCACATGTCCAGAAGCTTTTCAAATACAAAATCAGAAGTACCAGGTTGGGGTGCTTCAGAGAAGGTATTGACTTTGAGGTTTTGCAGCCACAAGAGCACTCTGCACTTGCTTGTCTGCATATGTGCACATGCTGTTACCCTCCTGTTGTCTGCTTCTCAAGATCCACTGAAACTAAACAAAGATAGAAGAACAGAGACAAAGACTGATCAAATTCAAAACCAAATGTAGGTAATTTTACCGAAGCAACATAGAATTTGCTGTTTTCATCTTCACCTACAGAAGATACTGAAGTAGCAAATGAATATTTGTTGTTTTGCTACACTGTGCTAACATGAGATTATTTTATTTGAATCCAGATAATGACTGTAATAATTTAATTAGCATTTTCAGTCTCCAGGCATTAAAATTAGGTGAGTTTGTTGATTCCCACTGTATGAAAGGGGAATCAGAAGAGTTAAGACACATTCATCTTTCTTAACTTCAGCTATCTGAAGTTGGATGTCCAACCCTCAAGAATTATCTAAGACAGAGAATGAGGCTTTTTTCCCTTCTTATGCCTAAGTGCAAGCAGGAAAAATGGTTTGCTGGCAGGTCTCTTCCCAGATTGAACAGTAAGCCTAGAAAGATGTGATGGTGTTTGGGTGAGACCAATCCAGGCTCGAGATCATGCAGAAACCAGCAAGAGGCTGGTTTAATTTCTTGTGACAAAGTCAGTTTTCCATTATAGGGCAAATCACAGAATCCCAAGGGTTGGAAGGGACCTCAAAAGATCATCTAGTCCAACCCCCCTGCAAGAGCAGGGTAACCTACAGTACATCACACAGGAACTTGTCCAGGCGGGCCTTGAATATCTCCAGTGTAGGAGACTCCACAACCCCCCTGGGCAACCTGTTCCAGTGCTCTGTCACTCTTACAGTAAAGAAGTTCTTCCTGATGTTAACGTGGAACTTCCTATGTTCCAGTTTACACCCATTGCCCCTTGTCCTATCACTGGATATCACTGAAAAAAGCCTAGCTCCATCATCCTGACACCTACCCTTTACATATTTGTAAACATTGATGAGGTCACCCCTCAGTCTCCTCTTCTCCAAGCTAAAGAGACCCAGCTCCCTCAGCCTCTCCTCATAAGGGAGATGTTCCACTCCCTTAATCATCTTTGTGGCTCTGCGCTGGACTCCTTCAAGCAATTCCCTGTCCTTCTTGAACAGAGGGGCCCAGAACTGGACGCAATATTCCAGATGCGGCCTCACCAAGGCTGAGTAGAGGGGGAGGAGAACCTCTCTTGACCTACTAACCACTCCCTTTCTAATGCACCCTAAGATGCCATTTGCCTTCTTGGCCGCAAGAGCACATTGCTGGCTCATGGTCATCCTCCTATCCACCAGGACCCCCAGGTCCCTTTCCCCTTCACTACTTTCCAGCAGGTCAACCCCCAACCTGTACTGGTCCATGGGGTTGTTCTTCCCCAGATGCAAGACTCTACACTTGCCCTTGTTAAATTTCATCCAGTTTCTCCCCGCCCAACTCTCCAGCCTGTCCAGGTCTCGCTGAATGGCAGCACAGTCCTCTGGTGTGTCAGCCACTCCTCCCAGTTTTGTGTCATCAGCAAACTTGCTGAGGGTGCACTCAGTTCCCTCATCCAGGTCATTGATGAAAATATTAAACAGCACCGGTCCCAGCACCGACCCCTGAGGAACTCCACTAGTCACAGAAAATGAAGGTGGGGATGGTGTGTCTGGGATGCCCATCTTCTCACAGCCAGGAACACTGACCTGTGGTGCAGAGGTACCCAAGCTCCATGCAGATCTGATAACAAGTGTTTCCTGGGTTTCCCGTTTCCACTGGAGTTAGCAGGACCAGCTCATGTTACATAAACCCAGCAGATACTGGTGCAGCAGTGGTCTAAAACTGCACACATCAGGTATGTTTTAGAACAGCCACTGTTTGAATTCCCAGGACTAACTGACCACTTTCTTTCGTGCATGCAGGTTATGACTTTAATCCAAAAACTCCCAGTACCAGTGACTGCTCAGAGTGAACGGGTCGGCTGCAGCAGCAGGCTGCCAGCTGGTGTTCAGCGGTGACATCGCAGTGGCAAGTGAGAAATCTCAGTTTGTTGCTCCTGGTGTGGACTGTTCTGCTCCACACCAGCTGTGGTCTTGGGCAGATCTCTTCCAAGAAAGGTAGGCTTCCTTCCCAGATACTCTCTGTAATTTTGCAAGTAGGTTCCAATGTCAGGAGGTTTAGTTCATGGAATCATAGAATGATTTGGGTTGGAAGGGACACTAAAGCTCATCTAGTTCCAGCCCCTGCCACGGGCAGGGACCCCTTCCACTGGAGCAGCTTGCTCCAAGCCCCTGTGCCCAACCTGGCCTTGAGCACTGCCAGGGATGGGGCAGCCACAGCTCCTCTGGGCACCCTGTGCCAGTGCCTCAGCACCCTCACAGGGAAGAACTTCTTCCAGATATCTAATGTAAGTCTCCCCTCTGGCAGGTTAAAGCCATTCCCCTGTGTCCTGTCACTACAGGCCCTTGTAAAAAGTCCCTCTCCAGCTTTCTTGTCAACCCTTTCTGTGTATTGGAAGCTGCTCTAAGTTCTCCCTGGAGCCTCTTCTTCTCAATGCTGAACAAGCCCAGCTCTCTCAGCCTGTCTCGACTCCACAGGAACATCTCCTATGGAGATGTTCCATTGCCTGGACTTTATTTTCCTATAGTACAACATTGAAAATGCTTCCTTGCAAAAGACATCTTTGTCTGGGGCTGGGAAAAATCATAAAGGGATGAACTCTGCTTAGGGAAAGCAGCTTCCTGCTGATGTGATTCCAGCCAGCATGAGCTCAGCACAGCAGCACAGCAGCTCAGCCATCCCTTTCCAACACACAGCTCTGTGTTTTCACCAGTGGTGTTCTCCCCTGATGAGGAAACCCCTGCAAGTTCAGGGTTTCAATCCCACCGAGGTATCAACTCTTGCCAGGCAGTGACATTTCACTGCCAGCGGGAGCTGCCTAGGTGTGGATCAAGATGCTTTAGAAAGCATCTAAAACCTTCCCATACTTTCTTCCTGCTTTATTTCCTACTGATTGTGACTACAGATTTCTCACTGCATTAACACCAGGATGATGATCTGTAAAGCTTCTGTAACTGAGAAAAGACATTTCCATTTCTAATGCAGTTGGATTCATGGGGACAGACTCTCCAAGCCCAGCAGGGCTCTGCTGAGTTGCAGTGACTTAACTGCCCAACTTCAGTTGCTGGATAAGAGCTTCAACTTTAAATCTCCCACCTGTGAGGCTGTCCTGTTCCCATATAGTCTTGTCTGTGGGGTTTTGTTCCAAGTCTGCTACCATGAACTGTCATAAGTGTTCCTGAATTGGTATTTCTGGGGTTTATTGTTACCTTTTTAAAACGTGTGGGATACACTTTGTGCCACTTTTCAAAGGAGCAAGAACATTCCCCCCAGTTCTCAGGATGATTGATTTTACCTTGTATCAAATGAATGTGTAAATACCAGAGCAAAGATACCAACAAGGATCATCAGCTCTTACAATTCAGGGCACTGGTAATTACATCAAGAGTCATGACAAAACATTGTTAGTGATAGACAAGATTGAGTAGTCACTGAGTATTTGGGGGACGTCTTCGCTCGAAACCTCAAGGACAAGATGCTGGAAGCAGGAGGAGACTGAAATAGTTAATGGCTTTAAGAAGGACATATTTAAAACCAGCCCTAACCAACTTAAAACTAAGGCTGGTATTTTCAAAACCTACCCACTGACTTAATAAGCCCTTCCTTCTTATTATATGCCCAGCTTAAAATGCTGAGTTCAGTCATTTCGCTTTGTGAACCATCCACATCTCTCAATTCCTACTGCAATTTGGGCTTTTGAAAAGAAACGCAGAGGTGTCAGCCTAGGACAGTGGGAATCAGGGGGCAGTTTGAAACAGGCCAGCTTTACACCCAGTCCTCTTTGCTGAAACCTCTTGACACTTCCTTGGCAGCTTAAAGAAGCCAGAAGATTTAAGTCTTACGTTTATCAGAAGAGTAACTTGTACTTGAAGGAGGAGGCTGAAGCTACCCAAACAAACCAAATCAATAAAGCAGTTGAACTGATGTAACACAATGTTTTGTCTTGTTCAGGTGGCGTTAGAGATGCTTTTCACGGGTGAACCTCTTTCTGCCCCGGAAGCATTAATGCACAGGCTTGTCAGCAAGGTGGTACCAGAAGACAAGCTGGAAGAAGAGACCATGAAGATCTCTCACAAGGTATGTGAAAGCAGCAAATCTGTCCTGGCCCTGGGGAAAGCCACCTTTTACAGACAGATGGCCCAGGACCTTGATACTGCTTACAAAATGACTACTTAGGTCATGGTAGACAGTTTGACTTTGAGAGATGGGCAGGAAGGGACTGAAGCCTTTATGCAGAAATGTAAGCCTGTCTGGTCACACTCTCAGGATGAGAAGAAATGAATCTTCTTTCTGAGCTAACCTTAGCTGTGTTTTATGATTCTTCATGCAGTTGCCTTCGGGAACTCTATTTTTGTTCTTACTGAAAGTGAAATGTCTCTTCTTACATATGCCAAAGACACGATAAATTCATTCTAAGTATATAATAAATGTTAGGAAAAATCAAACACAACGGGTTTTTTTCAGCAATGAATTTAATCTATGGTTCTAGAAGGAACTTTGTGCTGCAAAAATCAGTTTAGCATGTCCCATGTTACTCAGGGAATCACAGGGACTAGGAGAGAGGCCAGATCACTCTGTTCAGTACCTCTCTCCATTGTTCTGGAAGAGAAGTGCCATTTACTGTTATTAATAGAGAATTAAATGGCTTGGACATATTCCAGATATGATGGTAATACATATCATGATGGATTCCAGTGCTGTTTAGATGTTACAGGCAGAAGCCTGTAACCGTAGCCCATTGCTCTTTACAGATGCATCTGCTCATGAACTAACTGCAGGTATCACTAGTTTGTCTCCCTCAGGAAAACCCAGTTTTCCACCATCAGCTCAGTCACTTATCCCAGCTTTGGAGAATTCTGCCGTTGACTCCAGTGAGGATGAGCACGGTTTAGGGATGTTTAGCTTCACAAAGGGCACACTGTGAAAGCCACTGCCTGTCAGCTTCAGCAGAGATTCTCACCTTGGCAGGGTTTTGACCCAGCTGTCATTTACGGGCTGTAAGTCTTCAGTCTGTCACAGAATCTCAGATGTGTTACTTGGAAAATCCATCCATGTGCTCAGAGCTGGGATTTTACCAGCACTGGAGCACCTCCGCCACGGATTTATGTTCTTGACAACAGGGATACAGCTGCTCCGCTGGGTAACCTGTTACAGCGCTGTGCAACCCTCCTGATGAAATATTTTTTCTTAATGCCTCAAAGCACCCATTTTTTGGCCACTGCCCCTTGCTACATGGTGGCAGTGTGTTCCCCCCACCCAGCCTGACCTTTATTTCCTGTATCCCTGCTCAGGTGATAACCACTAGTGGTGATCCTAACCGGTGTGTCTGGTTGTGATGGCTGCATCCGGCTCAAAGTGGATTTCAGGAGACAGGTAACATCACAATGGCCAAGGGTTAACCTGAGCAGTGCACCCACATGACTACAGTGTTGGTAAATGTCCAACGCAAGCCAAGTTTGGAAGAAACTAACTCCTGTAGTCAGCATGTGAATGTGACTGCGAGTGAGTTATCCTACTGCACAGGCAGTGGATGGCCCAGGGCCCACGGAGCTCTCCTGCAGGGCAGCGGGCTGCGCGCCAGGGTCTCCCCTCGAGCAGGGACAGCTCAAGGTCCCTCCTTGAAACTGAGAAAATCCTCATCACATTGGTCCTAAATAATTGAACTGGGAGTAAGAGCACTAAAAATTTGAAGTATCACTTAGCTAAGTGCTGTAAAGGATTAATTGCACATTTATAATGCTTTAGACATAAACTGTTGACCAAGTCTGGATCCAGCTGCACGTAGACTCCCCTCTGAGAAGGAGATTAGAAAGCAAGGGGGTCCTTTCTGAACCTCATGACTCAACAGGAGGGACTCCCTGACTGTTTTGTCTCACTCTGTTCTCTATGCAGTAAATAATCAAGTGTACCTCGCCATGAAATCTTGTTAAACCACTGTTGCATTTACTATCAAATGTTGTTAAATTGCTGGTTTATACCAATAAAATACATTGCTGCTTCTCTGTGACAAGTGCTTCACTCCACCCACAACATACATTGTCTGACAACACTGAGAAACTGCAGCTCCATTATCTCTGTAATTCTCTTCATGCAGTCACAAGCTACAGTTAAGACCAGACTTGGACCCCCCTGTGCCAGACTGAACACATGGAACTTCCTCCACTTTCCTTGTAGGTCATGTCCTCTATAGGTAACCAGCTTGGTAACTCTCCAGTGGACCAGTTCCAGCTTCTCCACATTCCTTTTGTACTGGTTGTACCAAAACTGCACTGTATTCCAAATAATGGCTTCACCAGAGCCGAGGAGAGGAGAACAAAGTATTTCTTCCATCTGCTGGCCACTTCCAGCCAGTCTAAACTGCTCAGTACTCATCACTTGCGATGAGAGTGCCTTGTTGGCTTACGTTCAGTTGGGCATCCACCTGCTGTAAGCCTGGTTTCAGCAGGACTTCTGCTCTGCTGGTCACTTCCCAGCCTGTACTGGCCCTTGGGGTTATTCCTGCCCCAGAGCAGCAACGTGCATTTCCCCTTAGATTATGGTTCTTGTGGGTTGAAGCCAGACCACTCGGTACATCAGCCATTCCCCTGGTTTCACATCATCTGCAAATGAGAGGAGGATGTATTATTGATGATGATCCTGAATGATAGGAGCCTCGGTATCAACCCATGGTGATCAACATGGGATGGCCTCTCCGCATTTATTCTGAAGTTCCACATAGCAAGATTATGAAGGCTCATCCATTTCATATTTAAATAGGCATCTAAGAAAGGTGAATCACACTATGGATGGGCCCTTTTTCCTTTGTTGACAGTCAAAGTAGCCTAAAGTGTTTAGCTCAGACTTAGTGTCTGAGGTTAGATCAGATAAATCCTACCAACAGCTGCTAAAATTCAAAATGTGGAAGTAGCATGAATCAAAAAGGATTTTGTTTAAGGTATGTTTGCTCCTGCATCCTTGGGTCCCTGTCTGTATGAGTGTTAGTTCACTCCTCAGTCCTCCTCTGGAGTGGCAGATAATAAAGTCCTGGGACAGTTCTCTCCCTTTCAGGTTAGATCTAAGGAAGTTCTTTACTGTGAGGGTGCAGAGGCACTGGAACAGGCTGTCCAGAGAGGTGGTAAATGCTCCATCCCTGGCAGTGTTCAAGGCCAGGTTGGACGGGGTTTGGCCAACACTATCTAGTGAGAAGTGTCCCTGCCCATGGCAGGGGTTGGAACTGGATGAACTTAAGGACCTTTCCAACCCAAACCATTCTATGATTCTCCAGGGATCCATTACTCCTAAACAGTTATGGATAAGGCCACATCAGCTTTGGCTTACTCAGCCTTCATGATGCCCTGACAGTCTCCCTGTAGGCTTTGCCTAATGCCGCTGAGCATCCTCAGCAGTGCTAAAACCCACCCTGCTGAAGGCCTGCCTGTTACTGCAGGTACTTTGAACTGGAAAAGTGCTGCAGTGCAAAGTTACCCCTTTTGTCTTTGGGTCTTTGGACCATGATGGTGCTGTATGGAAGCAGAGGAAGCCCAGGCCCAGTGCTGTGCACTGCAGTTGTTGCAGGTCTACTTCAGAGCAACCTGAGCATGGAGCTACCTTGTAAAGGGTGTTGATGGCAGTGCCAGCCTCGTGTGTTGTCCCCCTGTTGTGAGAAGTGGTCTCATGGTTCAGGCAGTCTGCTTCTGACATAGCAGCCATGGGCTGTATTCTACCAGGTGCACTGCTGGGCTCAAGGCATTGAATGGTACTTTGCTTCCTGAGTAGTGGCATTAAATTGTTATTCCTTATCCTGGAGTAAGACCTGGAGAGGTTGGAGTAAAAATCAGTCTCTAACTGCCCCACACAGTTTCATTCAAACCAGTGATATAAATACTCTTATCATATATACATATACAGCCCCACAAAGCAAGTCTCTTTCCATCTGTGATGGAAATGAAAAAGGATGAAAAGAGCAACAGTCAGTTCTGCTGCTATGTTTAATTTGAGGAACGGAAACTTAAACTTGAATTCACCCTTGAACACAGTTTGTTTCTACAGGAATGTGAAAAACATGGATCATTTGGAATAATTGTTTTAAAAACACAAACTTTTATTGTTGCCACTAGGAAAGCTGGGGAAGCTTTATATAAACTCAGTCTTTGTAGGTTAGGAACTATTAGGAGCATTTAAGAGATAGAAGGGTTAAATCTGGAGCTCAGTAACCTTTATCATCGAATCATAGAATCATAGAATAGTTAGGGTTCGAAAGGACCTCAAGATCACCTAGTTCCAACCTTCATTATGTCTTTTTCAATGCAGTAAGATGCTGCACTTAGCCTCTGTTCCCACATGCTGCTCTAAAAGCATTAGGAAAGAGCAAATTGTTTTTAAAAATATTTATATTTAATGGCTATTTTGTAACTAGTCAGCAAATCTCTGCTGGCTCTTTTGTTCCGGGCTTTTAGAAATAAGCACATTATCTGATTTTTGTAGAACAAGGCTCATTCCAACTAACAGCAGTAATCAAATGGTGTCACTGGCCACATTAAAATGCGAGGGATAGTTTAGGTCATAATATTATTTTAGGCATTTTGAAATACTCCTGCAATTGCCACCTACAGAAGATGGGGTTTGGCATTGTTATTAACTGGTGGTTATAATTTTTGAAGAAAAAAGCCCTGTATTTTGAAAGAATAATTACTTCATTTGAAATAGTTACACTGCAATGGGACTGAATTCTGGTCATCTTACCCCTGAGCATGGAATTCCTTGAACTTGAATGGCCTCCTAAGTTACTAATAGTTCAAGGACACAGAGATCTTTGCTGGGGAGGGACTCTTCATCAGGGACTGTAGCGATAGGACAAGGGGTGATGGGTTCAAACTGAAACAAGGGAAGCTCAGGTTAGATACAAGGAAGCACTTCTTCCCTGTGAGGGTAGTGAAGCACTGGAATGGGTTGCCCAAGGAAGCTGTGGCTGCCCCATCCCTGGCAGTGTTCAAGGCCAGGTTGGACACAGGGGCTTGCAGCAACCCGCTCTAGTGTGAGGTGTCCCTGCCCGTGGCAGGGGGGTTGGAACTGGACGATCTTGAGGTCTTTTCCATCCCTAACTATTCTATGATTCTAGGTACCCTTAGTGTTTTTCACTATGAGTTCAGAACAGGCCCTGTGGCAATGGAGGCACGGACACCGTTTCTGGTTACAAACAAAATCCTTTATTGAGTGAGATTACAGGCTTTTACAGCATTCTGACTTGCGGTTAGTAGCAGGTAGCTCCTGTGGTACTTTTCCATCTCGACGCGATCATGCACTCTCTCAGCCAATCACCTTACTGCCCATGCGCCTTTGCTTAAGCAATTATTTCTAAACATAGTTCTCCGTTATCACTATCACTACTCGTTACATCGTTATTTCACTTCCCCTTGACCCCACAGTCATTATCTTGTCTCGAGCATCCTTCTATTCCCAATTTATAGTCCTCAGAGATTATCTTGTCTCGAGCATCCTTCTATTCCCAATTTGTAGTCCTCAGAGATTATCTTGTTCCTTCTTCGGTTCCACCCATGTTCCATCTCTGGTTCCTCCCGATTTGTTCCATTCACTTCTGCCAAGGTTTGTGGCTGATAAGAGTCCAGGTGTCCAGGCTCCTGTCCAGGACCACTGGTGTAGCTTCTTGTGCCCCACAGGGCACACCTTAGCAAGACAACATGGTGATGGGAGGGGAAGTTAACCACCAGAAATGGTGTTCTGGTTGTTCATATGATAGGCAGAAGGTAGGAACTTTACCTTATCCTTGGCTTTCTCTGTAAAAGACCAAGCTCCTTCACAGTACAAATCCATGGAAGCTGAGGAGGTATGGAGCTCTGGACAACTAAGTTCAGATCTTTGAGAACACTACTTCTCTAGGCTCGTGGTCTTTCCGTCTTCTTCATGAGTATGACAAATGTTTGTGTTGTCTTCAGATCTTGAAGGGAAAAAAACATTTGTAAGCATGTTTTAATGGAGTTTTCACAGTTCTTGTTTGTACTATTTCATGCAATGAAGTAATTGTGTAATAGTAATCATCAGTTCCAGAAAGGGTGGCATCCACAGGAACACTCCACAGGGTCATAGAATGGTTTGGGTTGGAAGGGGTCTTAAAGATCATCCAATTCCAACCCCCTGCCATTGAGAGGCACACCTTCCACTAACCCAGGTTAGTGGGCTGGTCCCGCCTGTTGAACCACTAGACACAAAAACTTCAGGTTTCAGAACATTTCTGCACTGGCCCCTGTAGATTGACTAAGCAACGTTATTTTTCATTTCTGCCTTTACTGTTTAATTTAATGGATTTATCAGTTACTCCTGTGAAACAGACTGAATCCAGTATTGTTAATTAAGTTAAGAAACAGCAAACCGAACGATGAATTGGGAGCCTTTACTGCCATGGCTATCTGCTGCCTGAGGAGAGGGTTTGTCCCAAAATAGCAAGGAGTCTATCCCTTGTCCCCCCCATTCATTTTTTTAAGGAATCTGCTCTGCAGCAATGTCTGCCAGGTAATTAGCCCAGTTGCAGGTGACCTTAATAGCATGCGACATACACACAGCCTTCCCTGGAAACTAAGTACAGCTCCATCTGCATACATCCTCTAGGATGCAGCTTATCCCTGCAAGTGACAAGGATATGTTTTCTGCCCATATACACAGGAACAGCTGGAACAGAAACTGATTGAGAAAATGCAGACATGGGATTGCTGGTGTGAATGTAATGAACAATCTAGCCACTGACTTCAGAGTCCATAGAGGCCTTAGAAGACTGGCTTTGAGTCTTCACCTGGAAATTTCAGACAAGATCTATAGGCAAAATCTGGAGTATATGATCATATCCCCATCCCTGGCAGTGCTCAAGGCCAGGTTGGACACAGGGGCTTGGAGCAAGCTGCTCCAGTGGAAGGGGTCCCTGCCTGTGGTAGGAGGTTGGAACTGGATGAGCTCTAAGGTCCCTTCCAACCCAAACCATTCTGTGATTCTGTGATGTTGTATCACTCATGGTACAGCTTCAGGCATTCCTCATGAACAAGGCAAACAAAAAGCCGGGATGCAGCAACAGCTAGATAAAATAAACACTCAGCACAAGGTTGTTCCTCATTCATGGACAATCTGCCTCGCCACACCATTTAGGATGTGTAAGCTGAAGATAAAGGACTAGATAAACTAGAAAAATAAACTTGAAGGTAAACTAGATGTGTTGGGGGAGGGGGGCATCATTCCATCCCAACACTCCCGGTCAGTTGCCAGCACCTATAATAAATGCTTGGAGCAATGTAGAGATATTCCAGCCTCTCCAGCCAATGAGCCGGCTTCATTTGGAGCTCGGCTCAGATGCCTCTATACAGACGCCCGTAGTATGGGGAACAAACAAGAGGAATGAGAGATGTGTGCACATCTACGGGGGTATGATATAACAGGCATCACAGAAACATGGTGGGATGGCTCCTATGACTGGAGTGCTGGAATGGAAGGTTACAGGCTCTTTAGAAAGGACAGGCCTGGCAGGCGGGGAGGGGGAGTTGCCCTTTATGTTAGGGATAGGCTGGAGAGTATGGAACTCTGTCGGGGGGCAGGTGAGCAGTGAACAGAGAGTTTGTGGGTCAGGGTTAAAGGGAAAACTGCCGTGGGAGACATTACTGTGGGAATCTGATCAAGGAGAACCTGTGGATGAAGCACTCTACAGACAGATAGGAACAGCCTCACGCTCACAGGCCCTTGTTCTCATGGGGGACTTCAACCACCCTGACATCTGTTGGATCGATGGCACTGCACGGCACAAGCAATCCAGGAGGTTCCTCGATTGTGTGGAAGACAACTTCCTTCTGCAAGTAATAGAGGAGCCAACAAGGAGAGGTGCCATGCTCGACCTTGTGCTCACCAACAGGGGAGGGCTTGTTGAGAATGTGGTACTCCAGGGCAGCCTTGGATGCAGTGATCACGAGATGGTCGAATTTGAGATCCCCAGGAGATTGAGAAGAGCGTGTAGCAAGCTCACTGCCCTGGACTTCAAAAGAGCAGACTTTGGCCTCTTCAGGAGCCTGCTTAGTAAGGTTCCATGGGATATAGCCCTGGAGGGCAGGGGGGCCCAAGACTCTTGGTTGATATTCAAGGATCACCTGCTACAAGCTCAGGAGTGCTGCATCCCAACTAGAAGGAAGTGCGGCAGGAGGGCCAGGAGACCTCCTTGGATGGATAAGGAGCTGCTGAGGAAAATTCAAAAGAAAAGAGAGGCTTATAAGAAGTGGAAGCAAGGACAGGCGGCCTGGGTAGAGTACAGGGATGTTGTTCGGGAAGCTAGGGACCAGGTTAGGCAGGCTAAGGCCCAGTTAGAATTAAACCTAGCCAGGGATGTTAAGGATAACAGGAAGGGATTCTACAGGTACGTAGCAAACAAAAAACAGACTAGGGACAATATAGGCCCCCTGAGGAAGCTCTCGGGAGAACTGGCTACACAGGATTTGGAGAAGGCTGAGGTTCTGAATGACTTCTTTGCCCCGGTCTTCACTGGCAAAGCCTCTGACCGCACCACCCAGGTCTTGGAAGGCAGACACAGGGACTGTGAGATTGAAGACCTTGGGCCCACTGTAGGAGAGGATCTGGTTCGAGACCATCTTAAAAATCTGAACGCGCACAAGTCCGTGGGACCTGATGGAATCCATCCGCGGGTCCTGCAGGAGCTGGCGAATGAAGTTGCTAAGCCACTGGCCATCGTATTTGAAAAATCATGGCAGTCAGGTGAAGTTCCCGATGACTGGAAAAAGGGAAATATAACCCCCATTTTCAAGAAGGGAAAAATGGAAGACCCGGGGAGTTACAGACCAGTCAGTCTCACCTCTGTGCCTGGTAAAATCTTGGGGCACATTCTCCTGGAAAGCATGCTAAGGCACATGAAAAACAACAAGGTGCTTGGTGACAGCCAGCATGGCTTCACTAAGGGGAAATCCTGCCTGACCAATTTGGTGGCCTTCTATGATGGGGCTACAGAACTGATGGACAAGGGTAGAGCAGTTCATGTCATCTACCTGGACTTGTGCAGAGCATTTGATACTGTCCCACACAACATCCTGTCTCTAAATTGGAGAGACATCAATTTGATGGATGGACCACTTGGTGGATAAAGAACTGGCTGGATGGCCGCACACAAAGCGTTGTGGTCAATGGCTCGATGTCTGGCTGGAGACCGGTAACGAGTGGTGTCCCTCAGGGATCGGTGTTGGAACCAGTCTTGTTTAACATCTCTGTCGCTGACATGGACAGTGGGATTGAGTGCGCCCTCAGCAAGTTTGCCGATGACACCAAGCTGTGTGGTCCGGTTGATACGCTGGAGGGAAGGGATGCCATCCAGAGGGACCTTGACACGCTTGTGAGGTGGGCTGATGCCAACCTGAAGTTCAACCATGACAAGTGCAAGGTCCTACACCTGGGTCGGAGCAATCCCAGGTACAGCTGCAGGTTGTGCAGAGAAGAGATTCACAGCAGTCCTTTGGAGAAGGACTTGGGGGTGCTGATCGATGAGGAAAATGAACATGAGCCAGCTTCAGTGTGCGCTCGCAGCCCAGAAAGCAACCGTATCCTGGGCTGCATCAAAAGGAGTGTGACCAGCAGGGCGAAGGAGGTGATCCTGCCCCTCTACTCTGCTCTTGTGAGACCTCACCTGGAGCATTGTGTGCAGTTCTGGTGTCCTCAACATAGAAAGGACATGGAACTGCTGGAACAAGTCCAGAGGAGGCCATGAGGATGATCAGGGGACTGGAGCACCTCCCATATGAAGACAGGCTGAGGAAGTTGGGGCTGTTCAGCCTGGAGAAGAGAAGGCTGCATGGAGACCTCATAGCAGCCTTCCAGTACCTGAAGGGGGCCTATAGGGATGCTGGGGAGGGACTCTTCATCAGGGACTGCAGTGACAGGACAAGGGGTAACGGGTTCAAACTGAAACAGGGGAAGTTTAGATTGGAGATAAGGAGGAAATTCTTTCCTATTAGGGTGGTGAGGCACTGGAATGGGTTGCCCAGTGAGGTTGTGAATGCTCCATCCCTGGCAGTGTTCAAAGCCAGGTTGGATGTGGCCTTGGGTGAGATGGTTTAGTGTGGGGTGTCCCTGCCCATGGCAGGGGGGGTGGAACTGGATGATCTTGAGGTCCTTTCCAACCCTAACTATTCTCTGACCTGGGTGATAGGCAAGGTATTTTGACTTTCCACATTCCACAGAGGCAAAGAACCTAATGGGACTTTATATAAACTTTTATATAAACTTCATGTGGTTTTCTCAAGGCCTCCCAGCCTAGAATTAGGCAGACTGGGTGAGAATTAATTTTGTGTTGGTGTGAAGTAATCTCCTGTGGCTGTGGAGGAGACAGCTTGAAAATACGTACTACAAAGGCACAAAGAGCTGGATGTAGTTAACACTAAAAGTACATGACTAACTCACTGGCAAAACAGCATCACAGTTTTTACCACCTAGCTCCTGATTCCTGAGCATTTGGATGGCAATGCTGTGTCCTTCATGAACTGTCCCTGGGTAACTCCTATATGGTCACGCCTGTATTGCAGATGGGAAACTTAGGCCAAACGTGCTCTGCCTGAGGTCTCAGGGTCACAGTGGCATTCAGAATGCCAACACCCGCTCCTTGCACACCTTCAGCACCTAAGTTTTCAGTGAAATCAGCAGAAATGCAGGATGATGGCATGCCCTGGAGAGACTGCGAAGGCTTCTGAACAGGAGTTATGAGCTACTGCATCAAAGGCCCCACACTTGACATTTATTGGCTTTTTGATGAATGCTGGGGTAATTTTCCTGTCAACAGTCTCTCATTAGGAGCCTGGCAATGTCCTTTCTGACCATTATCTTGCTCAGTATCACACTGGGTTGCTACAAAGAGCAGAGATTTTATGTACAACCCATCTATCTCTGTAGCTGCAAAACCTTCCAATCATTCTACATTTAAATAATCTCATGGAAATATGGCTGCCTTCTCGAAGCAATCAGGGGAATAAACAAATGGTTAAATTTCCATGCGGACCTAAAGCTGTAGGACAAATCTCATACCGCAATGAGCAGGATTCATTTGTCTTGATTTCATTGGCACTGCACCTCAATTATACTATTCCTGAATTTAGCCACCAAATAACACATCCCCATCCTGCTGTATGCTCCCAAAGGAGGGAAAAACCATCAGAGCTGTACCTTTCTGACTCCTCACTGTAGGACGTACCATCTCCTGGCTGCTTGCTGTCAATATTAGGAGTTATTTTTGTCAAACCCATAGCTTTTATAAAAATCAAATAGTAGAAATATACCCTTAATACCACTGTGGATTTGGAAAAGCTAACATCATTCATTAAATTTTGATGTGGCCAATGGTATTTTCATGATATGACCTTAAAAAAAGTTAATACTTATTTTAATATTAGTATCCTGGAGCTGTGATCATGGGAGCATCCCAGGGGTATTGTATATTTTATTGATTATGTTCATAATAGAAATAAAATCAAAACTAAGCCAGATGATAAAATAACAAGTTGAATTTGTACTGCTAAAATCCCAGCCAGATTCCTGGGTTTGATTCATGGATGTTGTTCATAGCTACTTAATACAAGAGGCTTTCATTTTCCCTCCCTAGCTAGGACAGTATTTTCAGCCTGCTGAAACCAAAACTTGTCATGCTGTGAAGTTAACTAAGAATAAGAACCATTCCCATAGCCTAGATCGAAACAGAACCAACTCTTTACACTAACTTTAACTGCAGCACAAGCTCACCTGTTGGACTTGGTAAGGATATAGGTATTGATCTCATCCCACCGATCCTGCTGAAGGCAAGTCACCTCATGGAAAGGCAGAAAGGGATGGATGGCAACATCTTAGACTATCTGCAACCTGGCTCATTAGAGCTGTATGTCAGGGAGGTCTGATGTAATGGCCATGTCTAACCATAGGCTACTTTCTGAAGAAGTTTTTAAGGACAAATCAACTGCAAGAAGAGAACGCTGACACTCAGGCTGCCTCAGCTGCTGATGACAGGAGAAGGTGTCAGCGGCACTTGGGTTTTACTCCAGACCTGTCCTCCTATAAACAATTACAGAGGATGAAATCATTTTCGGAAAGATGAGCGATTATTTCCCTGTCAGCTCTGCCCTATCAGCATCAAGGATAATGTGATATATACCTTCTCTGCTCTTCTTCACTTCCTGGCCGCAAATCATTCTCAGTGTAGAAACAGAGTGATGCTTCTGGAAAGGACCAATAAAGAATTATTAAAATGTATATAGAAGACGGGGGAAAGGAGAAAGCAAATGAACACATGGAGTCATTCTCCTAATGTGGTCTTTAGTCTAGATAAGGATATTTTCTTGCATCTGTCTCATGAAATATACCCTTCATGCCATTAAAACTTTATTATCTGTTCTTTAAGGGAGTTAATCCTGTAACAAAAATCTCTGTTCTAAGTGTTAAGATATTATATAAATACAGACTTCTGAATTAGCCTCCCTTCTCTTTCAGACCTCACTAGATTAGGTTAAAATACTTTAAAATTAATGTGCTTTTTCTTGGTTTTTGCTTCTGAGTCCTTAGTGTGAAGTAAGAATTCTGTATTTTTTTCTCTCCCTCCTTGGGGGTTATTTGTTCTGTGAATGCTGAGATTCTTATGTAAGTACACACAAATCCAGACAGCTTTACAAAATACCACATACCATAGAATCATGGAATCACAGAATGGTTTGAGTTGGAACTGACCTTAAGATCATCCAGTTCCAACCCCCTGCCATGGGCAGAGACACCTCAGGCTAGACCACGTCACCCAAGGCTCTGTCCAATCTGACCTTGAACACTGCCAGGGATGGAGCATTTACCACTTCTCTGTGCAACCTAACTGGTATCACAACTGGAGTGGGGGAAAGCATCAGGTTTTAATGCAAAACCTGTAAGAAATGAAAGAGATTTAACAGATTAAAGAGCCAGGTAATGAGAGCATTTGGTTCTCTGAGAATAGGGCCTGCAGGAGGAATACCAAGGTGCTCTCCAGAGCGCCCATGCAGAGGACTGGAAAACTGACCTATTTACCCCTTTTTCGCTGGGACCAGCAAGAATATTCCTGCAAGAATAATCAGCCCCTTATTCACTAGCCTGAGGTTATTACTAATTATCAATATGATTACTCACTGTTGCTACTATTCTTGCTGTAACCCACTTAATGCAGTGACATCACTACAGTTCAGGAATCAAAATGTTGATGCTTTCTCCCCATAGTGAGGCCTGGAAGCTGATCTGAATCCCTGAATCACAGAATCACAGAATCCCAAGGGTTGGAAGGGACCTCAAAAGATCATCTAGTCCAACCCCCCCGCAAGAGCAGGGTAACCTACAGTACATCACACAGGAACTTGTCCAGGCGGGCCTTGAATATCTCCAGTGTAGGAGACTCCACAACCCCCCTGGGCAACCTGTTCCAGTGCTCTGTCACTCTTACAGTAAAGAAGTTCTTCCTGATGTTAACGTGGAACTTCCTATGCTCCAGTTTACACCCATTGCCCCTTGTCCTATCACTGGATATCACTGAAAAAAGCCTAGCTCCATCATCCTGACACCTACCCTTTACATATTTGTAAACATTGATGAGGTCACCCCTCAGTCTCCTCTTCTCCAAGCTAAAGAGACCCAGCTCCCTCAGCCTCTCCTCATAAGGGAGATGTTCCACTCCCTTAATCATCTTTGTGGCTCTGCACTGGACTCCTTCAAGCAATTCCCTGTCCTTCTTGAACAGAGGGGCCCAGAACTGGACGCAATATTCCAGATGCGGCCTCACCAAGGAAATCTGAAGCCTCTGCTGCCTGAGTTGGGGAATAGCATTTATCCAGCAGCAAGAGGAGACTTTTGTCCTTTTACATAGCCTGTGAAAAAATACTTAGTACTTTCCATGTACTCACCATGGTAAAATGGAAGTGGTCAAAGATAAAGTCTTTTTTGTTTGCTGTCTGTGGATATTCCCATAAGTCTTTTTCAACATGAGCATTTATTCAGAGCAGATGATCCAGGAATATTTCCATGGACAGCTTGAAATCTTCATGAGGCACTGGATGGTTGCAATGCAACACCAATTTATTCAGCACACACAGCTACCAAAGCAGCAAAATGCAAATACTAAATTTACCTCAGCAAAAGCTCAGTAGCACAGAGGCTAAAAAAAAGAACCCCTTGTTAGAATGTCCTACACTTTTCTGTCCCATCCATCAATATAATATTTAAATGCATTCCTATAATGTATTCATCTATATATATACACATAAAATTCCTATAATGAATAGAAAGTCCTATAAGGACATGAGGATGGCGAGACACTGGCATAGGTTGCTCAGAGAAGCCATAGATGTACTATCCCTGGCGGTGTTCAAGGGCAGGTTGGATGGGGCTTTGACAAGGACCTTTCTGACCCAAAACATTCCGTGATTCTATGGTATGATCCTATCAGCCATTTGTAAGTCCTGAAATGTAAACCAGAGGGAAAACAGTTTAAAAACTTGGGAAAACCAAAACCAAAATAAACCTGGATTCCCTTCCCAGCTTTCACACAAAACTCCAGTGCCAGTGTGACCTTGGGCAAGCTGGTGGAGGCAGAAGAGTAACGTGACTATCCAGTCCAACCTAATACTTATGTCATTTCTTCTTGGCCTGCTTACCCCTATAAGGCATTGGACTGAATTCCTAAGGAATTATATAACCTTGTGAAGAAAAGGAAGAAGGAAAAGAAGATGCCAAGGGTGTGATCCATTCCTCTTGTAGTCAGAACTTGCAGCTTATTTCTGCTTTGAATTCTACAATGACTACAATTCTACAGTGAATGAACACAGCTTCCATGCAGGACAATAGAGCTGCCTTTTGTAGGCTCAGCTAGCTCCTTCAGTAGCTCAGTGGCCTGTTTGTGAAATGGAGCTGATCATTCCCTTTCTTCCACTGTCCTTTATCTGTCTTGTCTCTGTAGACCACAAGCTCTCCAGGGGAAAACTGGCCCTTCCTATGTGTACACTCAGTCCCCTGCACAACACCTTAGGTAGGCTGGACTCATCTCTAGTGTGGGATGCTTGATATGTAGCATGTAAGTTACAGCGTTGAGAAAGGACACTGAAAAATCCAGCAATAAACCCCGAAAATCTCTGTCTGATGGGAGATTTATACGGATCTTCAGAAACCCTTGATGCGTTACTACACAACATACTTTATGTATGGCACTATGTAGCAGACTGTCAGCAGAGGGCAATATCAGCTCACATCCTGAAGCAATTCCTGGTTAATGTGATAGCCCAGTTCATAGAATCATAGAATAGTTAGGGGTGGAAAGGACCATGCTCTCCAGCCTATCCCTAACATAAAGAGCAACTCCCACTCCCTCTCCCTGCCTGCCAGGTGTGTCTTTTCTAAAGAGCCTGTAACCTTCCATTCCAGCACTCCAGTCATAGGAGCCATCCCACCATGTTTCTGTGATGCCTGTTATATCATACCCCCATAGATGTGTACACATCTCTAATTCCTCTTGTTTGTTCCCCATACTACAGGCCTTTGTATAGAGGCATCTGAGCTGAGCTCCAAATGAAGCCGATTCCTTGGCTAGAGCAGCTGGAATATCTCTACATTGCTCCAAGCATTTATTGTATGTGCTGGCAACTGACCGGGAGTGTTGGGATGGAATGATGCCCCCCTGCCCCAACACATCTAGTTTAAAGCCTCCTTGACCAGCCTGGCAAGCCTCCTACCAAAACCGCTCTTAGAGCAGTTCCACCAGCCCCCAGGAGACCTGGCCTCCCAAATTCAGCCCTGTGTTCTAGATACCCCTGACTATGACACCACCCTTCTAACCATTTATTAACCTGGCCAATCCTCCTAAACTTTTTAAGGTCCTCCCCTGTGTCCTGGAGAATTGACGAAAAGACAGCCTGAGCTCCAGAGCCCCTAACCACCTCTCCCAGGGCTCTGTAGTCCTTCTGTATGCTCTCCAGGCTACTGCTATCTATAACCCTAGCACCCACATGGACCCCTAAAAGTGGATAATAGTCCATGCGACTTACTAGAGCAGGCAGCCTCTCTGCAATATCCCTATCTATGCCCCTGGTAGGCAGCACACCTCCCTCGAGACCAGGTCAGGCCGACAGACGAGTGCCTCTGTGCCTTTCAAAGCAGAGTCCCCTTCCACTACGACCTGCTCCTTTTTCCTGGCAGCACCAGTACAGATCTTCTCTAGCAGGGCACCAGCCGGCTGCTTCTGGTGCGAGTGCGTTTCCTCATCAGCCCCTGCAGGACAGCAAAGCGGTTCTGGGTGGGGACAACAGATTTAGGAGGAAGCCCCTTGCTTTTAATTGCCCTCTTCCTCCTTTTTCGTCGCCTTTTTCGTCGCTGTTCCCCAGCTGCCCGGGTTGGTGGCCGCCTTCTTTCCCCCCTGAGCTCCAGGGGACGCTCGAGGCCCCTGCACAGCCTGGGCCTGGAGCAGGCTGTCCTGCTTCCTCTCCGCTCCGCTGCCATCTTGCAGCCCATTGACAGCGTCCCGCAGCTCAGCCCCTGCTGCAGGAGGACCCCACCGGGGAGCCCCGGGTGCAGCCCTGCCCATCGCGCACCCTGCCCTCCCCAGAGCAGTGCGGGCACTCTCTGCACCCCGAGCTCTGCCCTGCAGCCTCCCCTCTCCTCGGCGCTGTCTGGGTGCCTACGCTGGGCACCGCCGGGGCAGCCCGAGCAGAGCTCCCGGAGCGGGCCGGAGCCCCTCCGGGCTGGTGCCGCCCCTCCTGGCTCTGCCCTGGGGGTCCCTGCTCGCCTCAGCGGAGCTGCCGGCTCCCGGCCAGGCCTGGCGCGGCCTCGGGGCTCCCTCGCTGGCTCTCGCCGCTCGGGGTTGATGCTCAGGTGCTGTCCCCTCTCTCGAGCTGCTCACCTCAGCAGCTGACCCATAGGTGGGCTCTCCTAAGCTGACACAAGTGCGGGCCTTTTAATAAGGACCGCACGTACGTTTGGAAGCCAGACCTGCTGTGTGGTGTGAGCTGCTCCGAGAGCCACCAAGCCACCACACCGTGTGCTGAGCAGCGTGTGTGGCTTGGCTGCTCTCGCATCGCTTCCCTTGCTCCTGGGTGGCCATTGCAGAGCCTGGGCGTCAGGAACTCACTCATGGGGCATGAGGCCGGAGTCCAGGCACGCTCTTTGTGCCCCTCTTGCTTCTGTGTTTATAGGCTCACTGCTTTCCCCAGTGCATCTTCGCGGTGGTCTCTTGTCTATGTCTGCGATACCAAAGAGACTAGAGGTTATCTAAAGTGTACCCCAGGAGCCGCAGTGGTGAGCTTCAGAGATGGGTAGAGTTAACTCAAAGGCTGTTCATTCAGTGTCAAATCCCCCTCTCCCAAAGTACCTAAAGCTCTACAAACAGTTGGGACTGATGTCTTTCAAGATCCTTTGTAGATCAGGAATGCTCTTCTCATGGGGAAGAGCCGCATTAGGTGCTGCCGCATGTGGGTTTCCACGTGGCACCACAGTGCCAAGTCAGCTTGGAACTACCAACAAAGCTGGTGCAGCTCAATTTGCCCTGCTAGATCTGAGAGGCTCTGGGTGAGGAGAGCAGGGGAAGGACAGGGTGTTTTGCGGTAGTACTGTTGAAATGGGTGTTAAAAAGAAGCATTCATAGTGAAACTGGGTGAGATTGGTGTTCCGAAGTTGCAGTGCTGAAGTACTTTCTCTGTAAAACTGGTGGAGATCTGCAGGAAGAACTGAATAATAATGAAAGTTAAGTGAGCTCCTGGTGTTTTCTTCTTCATAACCAGAAGAGCAGATCACTTTGATTTACCTGGATATTGGGTTTGATACAGAATAGTTTCATGCCAACTTCAGCTGTTATGAAGTTTGAACTCTGTTAAATCCTGGTTTTCCAAGAAGTTGCACTTTGGGAAAACCATTGTTGGCTTGAGGGAGCTTTGCATGTGCGGGATTTGGGCACTGGGGCAAAAAGGAACGAACAACTGCTTGTAGCACCCCAGGTCTGAGTGAGGGTGTATAATACTTGTTGTTTTCATGGGTTGTACTACATGCAGTAAAAGCTGAGGAGCTATCAGGCTTTTCTCTCAGCTGTTTGTGGAGCTGAAGCTCATTAGTTGGGGGAGCTGTGAGTTTCCAGTAGCAGCTGAGAGGCAGATCCCTGCAGAGTATTCACATGAGTGCAGGATGAGCACATCCTACCCCCTGTGCAGGCTCATCCCTCTTGGGCTTCCAGCAGAAGGTGGAAACTTCCCCAGAGGCAGCTGGAAGCCAAAGCTCATTTTCCGAAGTCCCTTGTCTAGAACAATGTGTGTGCATTGAGGAGAGGTCCCCAAAGGCCTTCTTCAAGCCAGGCGCAATACTGTCATCGCAGCCTTCCATGACTGCGTTCTCCTCTAATTGTAAATGTGTTTCCCGGTGGTGAGGCAGTGCATGTGTGTATGTGGGTGCGTAGTTTGCACAGGCACCAGAGACTTTGATCGGAAGTGTATAGCTTTTGAATCATGAAATGGTTTGGGTTGGAAGGGACCTTAAAGCTCCTCCAGCTCCAACCCCTGCCACGGGCAGGGACACCTTCCACTAGAGCAGCTTGCTCCAAGCCCCTGTGTCCAACCTGGCCTTGAACGCAGGGGTGGAAGTTTATGCAGACTATGTTAGAACCTCCTAACAGTGAAGATGGTTGGGCCCACTAATACAGGTCGTATCTTCTGGTCTTGTTTTCTGATAAGACTGAAGAGTTTGGACATTCAGCTCATGCTGAAGGGGTGGTTTGATAGCTCAGAGAGCATTGCAGTGTTGTGGAATGAGAAGAGTCTCTGTTTTGAGTGACCTCCAGTATTTACAAACTTGGTGGTTAAGTCGCCAAATTTGGCTATGACATTGAATTTGGTGAACACAAAGGAAGATTGTCCTGGCTGTTGTGTTGGGAAGCCCAGTGGGCACAGCTGTAGGTGGCATTCACAAGTTGTTTGTGCTGAGTGCTTGTCCATTGTGAGAAGAGACGTGTTTCTGGACCAGCATTCACTTGCTGTTGGAAAATGTGTTCAAGTGGCTTTGAATTAGAGCTGAAAAACTCCTAATTCCTTCTGGAGTGGGAAGTATTAGAGATGTTAGAGGAAGAACTTCCCTATAAGGGTGCTGAGGCGCTGGCACAGGGTGCCCAGAGAAGCTGTGGCTGCCCCTTCCCTGGCAGTGCTCAAGGCCAGGTTGGACACAGGCGCTTGGAGCAAGCTGCTCTAGTGGAAGGTGTCCCTGCCTGTGGCAGGGGTTGGAAGTGGATGAGCTTTAAGGTCCCTTCCAACCCAGACCGTTCCATGAGTCTATGATCTGCTTGCAGAGTCTGAGACTATACAACCTTTGTTGCTGATGACTCTTCTTCCTTAGCCTGCCTTAATGGGAGAACATTCATGTTCTCAGTGGGCAACATGCTCTCTGTCCCTGCCCTCAGCCTCGTTGGGGTTTGCAGTGTGTTGGGTTCTGTGGAAGTAGGCAGATCACCAGCAGGGTCATCCCAGTCTGTTGTCAGGGACACAACCAGCAGCTACAAACAAGCTGACCAGAGGAATACTGATCCCAAATATTTATAGGTACCAGAGTTCATTCCAGGCTAAAATGAGATATTGTTGTCAACCCTCCTGCCTGGGTCACAGCATTCCCTCTTCCACATAAACTCCTTGGTCTGTTTTCCACTGAGTGTCCTTCTGCAGAGCTTTGCGTGTCCAGCCTTGTTCTTCCATGAGCTGCTGAAGAGAGATGGACTTCCATGCCCCTTAGTGGTCAGCTCCCCTCAGGGCTTCATCACGTTGGAATCCTTGTGTCATGGAAAGTTTTAGTGATTGAATTTGAGGAGTTTATCTTTGAGCAATTGAAGTCTCATGAGCTCCGGTTTCCTGCGTGGGAAGTCATCTTCTAATGACATTTCTGGCAGCTCAGTTCAGTTCTCCACTGTCTGATCCATCCCCCTGCAGCTTCTCTCAGGTAAAGTTTTGTACTTGCAGTATTTCTTTCTAAGAGATGTCAGCCCTTCAGGAAGAGAAATATTTTGACCTCATTATTCCTTATTTTTAACGTATTTTTTCCAAGAGCACACAGAAAATAGCTACAGAAATAGAAGGTTAGTCTCCAAATCTCTGTCACATCTTAATTACCAGCCTGTGATTATATGTACATTATGAACTCCTCAGCAGCTGGTGAGAGGATTCCAGCTCAGTCATCCTGAGCTTTCCTTCCATTTCAGTAGGCTTGCTCTCTAAAAGAAGGAGGAGAAATCAGACGTGAGACTGGATCTGGGTAAAGAAGAGGTGGGTGAGAAAGATCATTCACACACAAGCTTGTCTCTGACTTAGAAGGCAAAACCTAAAGATGTTCACAGCAGTCACTTCAGTTCGAAATATGGGTCTTTCAAATACAAATGTAGACAGTTTGGAGGGTTTGAGTTAACAGGATTTTCCTTTTTCAGGATTTGAGCTTCTGGTTTGTTGTGGGGAGACATCACTGGAAATGTTACCCCTTGGGTGTGGAAATCTGTCGTCCGGTGTGTAACCAAGAGCAAATCAGAATCACAGATTCAGACAGGTTTGAGGTGAAGGGACCTTAAAGCTCCTTGAAGGTCCCTTCCAGCCCAGGCTGCTCCCTGGTGCTGTGTGCTGGTGTTGAGTCTCTAGTTTGCACCAAGACGAGTGGTTTGCTTCTGGCTTGTTGCTCCCAGTGGTCAACTTGACTTTCTGGACCCTCTAAACTTGTGAAGTCCTGGCCAAGTGTGCTTCACATTTGCATCCTTCTACCGCTGGTTCCCTGTGTTTGTGCATAGGAGAGCAGCCAACAGAGGTAGTTGTGGAGGGGGACGAAGTGTCTGTGGAATTCTTAGGCTGGATTTTGCCGCAGAAATGGGAATGCCTTTCTTGAGGAGCTGTCATGCCTGTGTGTACTTGGTGTCATGACAATTTATAGGAAGCAGCCTCCAGGATATGCACACTGCCTTTTAATTCCAGTTTATTTTCCATTCTTATTTCCTTATGGGCTCTTTGTGCCCTGTGCTGGGAGAGGAGGAGGAATATTTTTGTTCTCCATTGGAATGTAAGCCCCATTAAGTGCCACTTTCCCATGACCATGAACTCTCCCCACAGTGATGCAGAGTGCATGGTTATCGACTCACTGGTCATCACCGACATCAGCATGACAAAAACACCCAAACCCCAGAACAGCGTGGTCCAGCATGTGGAGGAGCACCAGAACACGGCTGCTGTGATCACAGTGGTCACAGAAACAGCTATGGAAGACAGGTGAGATGCTCAGAAATCTGCTCTGTCACCCTGTGACAAAGAATTGCTTTCACCATGGCACTGAATGCTGTTATTCTGCCTTTAGTGTCACAGTTACACAAGCAGTAACTCTGGAGTGTCTTGGAGTGTATTACACTGCAGGTAATGCAGAGTTATCACTGTGATGTATTGCAGTAATGTTTCAGTGTCCCAGAAGTCAAATCATGTTTTATTAGAGTAGTGGACTTCTTAATTCTTACTCATGGAGAGCAAGTACTAC
This sequence comes from Lathamus discolor, assembly GCF_037157495.1. NCBI lineage: Eukaryota > Metazoa > Chordata > Aves > Psittaciformes > Psittacidae > Lathamus > Lathamus discolor. The sequence continues at coordinate 2,961,201 of NC_088884.1, forward strand.
TGAGGGGACTTAATCCCACTGTCCATGTCACAACAAAGATGTTGAACAGGATCAGTCCCAACACTGACCCCTGAGGGACACCAACCCTGGGGGAAGGTGCAGATCCATGTGGGCAGCACACCTCTAGCAGCTCCCAGGCTGATGTTGGAGGGTGCCTGGCAGAGGCTGGTCAGGTCAAAGCCTTCTGGTAGGCTCATAATCCTAACAGTCGTGTTCCAAACTGCTGGTTCAATGGATTAATCGATGTTGTGTAACCAGCAGTCAGAGAAGGCTTCTCAGCTCCTGTTTTGATTTTTTAATGTGGCATTTGAATGATAGAATCAAGGAATGGTTTGGGTTGGAAGGGACCTTCAGATCATCCAGTTCCAACCCCCTGGCATGGGCAGTAACACCTCACACTAAACCATGTCACCTAAGGCTCATCCAGCCTGGCCTTGAACACTGCCAGGGATGGAGCATTCACAACTTCCTTGGGCAACCCATTCCAGTGCCTCACCACCCTTACAGGGAAGAACTTCTTCCTTATATCCAACCTGAACTTCCCCTGTTTCATTCTGAACCCATCACCCCTTGTCCTATCACTACAGTCCCTAACGAAGAGTCCTTCTCCAGCATCCTTGTAGCCCCCTTCAGACACTGGAAACTGCTCTGAGGTCTCCATGGAACTTCTCTTTTCCAGGCTGAACATCCCAAATGTTCTCAGCCTGTCTCTATATGACAGATGCTCCAGCCCCTGATCATCCTCATGTCCTCCTCTGGACTTGTTCCACAACTCCAAGTCCTTCTGTGCTTGCTGCATTTTGTAAAGGTCTTGGAGGAGGTTCTCCTTAGGAAGCTAATAATGTTTCAGCAGGCAGAAAAAGCAAAAATCACAGGAAGGATGGCTCAGATACTGCTGAAGAGGAAAGTTTCCACCCAAGATGACAGTGAGCTTGAGGAGCAGATATGTTCCTGTAGTTACATTGCTCTAACTCTACTCTTTGGGTTTCTCTTTAGGAAAGAAGAAGTCTTGCCCTGTGCTGAAGCCACATTAAATGGCCCTGCTTGATGAAACCAATGCAATGGGACGTGTGTGACCCAGGCCAGGCTGCTACCTGGTGATGCAATTTGTAAATTTATAATTTGTTTGTTTGTTTTCTTTTTTATTTTATTTTTTAATAAATGCTGCCTTGATGAGAGAGCCGGCATTCAGGATCAGAGCCGCAGGTCCAGCACCAGCTATCTGTTCTGAAAGACACTTGCATTGTCGAAATGTAGCATTGAATCAGTTAGTCATCACAGGAATGATGGGGTTCTTCCCAAGTAAGCCTTCTGCCTAGTTTGAGTTCCTTGTCCCCTCTCTCCCTTGGTTTTGTTTTCTATTTGGGGTTCAGTCCTATTTTCTTGGTGGTATTGCACACAGTATTCAGCTTCCCTTTGGAAAGGTAGCAGGTCTAATGCTGGGACTTGGACAATGCACAGGAGTCCCGCAGTCGTGTGATCAGAGTTCGTGATGGAGCTGTGTTTGTGCAGCATTTGCACTGCTTTTGTATAGCAATAAAGCCTTGTCATAAATGTTTCATAGGAGGAAAAGGCACAAATACTTTAAATGGGATGGAGCAGGGAGGGATTTGATTTTACACCTTTGTGGGGTGGGAGGGAAGCCGTTGATGTTGTCCCAAGCCAGAGGCTGAGTGGCTGACTTGCTGTAATGCTAAACTGTCCGGAGAAATGGGAAGTGGCTGCATTGCAGGGAATGCTGCATTCCAGGGAATGCTCAGTGCTCTCTCCTCTGGAGGTGGGGCAGTTCACAGCACGATCTTGGCTCTCTTAGCAATTGGTCTCTTCAGTCCGAGCCACCAAAACTCAGCTTCCTGTATGTCATCCTCCGTTGGCTGGAGAGTATGCAAAGAAGGGAGCTGTGGTTTGCCAGCTGAGAGGAGAACTGCCCCACTGGACTGCTGCCGTGCAGGACCGAGAGCAGATATGGCACAACCAGGTTATCAGGTGTTTGCTGGCTTTTTGGACACTTAGGGTGTTTTCAAATGATCGTGGAAATCCTTTTCTGTTTGTTTTGTTCTGGTTTTAAAGTTTTTAATGGATTCAGGAACAGCAACACTTTTGCACTTTGTACCTAGTGACAGGATTGGAGAGTGACATGGCCCAAGCACAGAACTCCTGCTGTTACTCCACAGGTAGTTGGTTGCGGAGAAGCTTGGGTAGGGGGGACACGTGCCACTGCCTTGGGGTGCTAGAGTGAAACTGGCTGGAGCAATGGACTGCACTTCACACTGCCTGGGAGCAAGGTCAGTTCAAGGTGTGTACTTGACCCTGAAACACAGAATCTTCTGTATAGGCCTATAAAGACTGTCCTGGTTTCAGACACAGCTCTGTAGCAAGTGCTGCCAGCCTCTGCACTGAGCCTGTTCCCAGACCAGATTTGTGCACATCGACCATAACGGTGTGCTGGGCCACTTGCAGAAGCAGGCTTGGCCAGGAAACAGCACATCACCACGACCAGAGCTCCAGTGCTTGTTCTCTTGCCCCTGTAGTCTAGATACAGGGGTGGGCCTGCTTCTGTGTATGAGCAGTGTGCTGAAATCCTCCTGTCAAATGCTAAAATGCCGCTTACTTCAGTAGTCCAAGACCTAAGCTGGAAAATCATTCACTTTGGAATAAAAGCATGAAGCTTGACACATAGGTAGCCAAATAGCTTCTTTTGCAGATATATTCTCGCTCGTGAATAACACAGACTTTCCCCTGTGAGTACCTCACTCAGATCTGTTGTATGAGCAAAGGCATCCTAGACAGATTTCAGTCTTTGTGAGAAGAATCCTTTATTTTTACCTGTGATGTGTACATAGTGCAGGTGAGCTCATGTGAGAGGTGAGCTGGGGTGGTGGGGGGCGAGGAGAGCAAAGTGGTGTTCGCTGTCAGTGTGTTCTCCTGGATCAGTGTCCACCGGTGCCATACCCACCGGTGCCACTGCTCTCTGTGCCCAGAGATAACTTGTGTTCATTGTTGCTCTGTGGGAAGGCTGAGGAATTGCTTTGCTGGAATAACACAGTCAGAGGCTGCAGCACAGGAGCGGGATGAGGCTGTGGTGTGCTGAGCACTGGGGCCACTGTGTGCTGCTGACATAGCTGGATTTGTCCCAGCTGCAATTCCTTGGAAAGCAGGCGCTTTCCTGGCACAACACTGTTGCTCTGGAAGCCTCCTCACTCACTCCTTGTCTCTTCAATTAAGTAATGCAAATTTCTGTTGAACTGGGAGGGACACAAATCCCACACTTTCTGCTTTGATTACTCAGCTTTTCAGAGACCAGCCCCACTCTTAGCCGGGATTAGCAGGAAGGATGAGTGGGGCTGAGTTCCCAACTGGACACACAGCAAAGTCTTAATTTTCAGAGGATTGGTGCTAGAGAGTATTTCTGAAAATCAGGCTCTCTTTGGGCATTCTTGAAACACCCAAACCTGCTACTATGAAGCTTGAAACATCATTCATGGAGTACAGCATCAGCACAGCTGGTTGAAGAGCATGGTTGGGCTTTAGGCCCATTCAATACCAGGTGATAGCAACAGTTCTCTTCCAGTCTGTTGTTGACCATGGTGCTTGTAGGTTCCACCATGCTACAGTTATGACCAAGTCTATTTAGGAGCAAGAGATGAAGGGCAATGTCCATAGCAGGCACAATTGGGATCATCCCTCTGGCTGAATACGTTTTCCATCCCTCGTTAAGCAGATAAATGATCTTTGTGTCGGGTTATGTGGTAGACAGGGGTCACTTCCAGCTCCTCAGGCTGTGCTGGCTGATCCTGCAGGAACTGTGGTCATCTGTACCTGCTGGATCTGGTGCTGGTGGTTTGGGGAGCAGTAACTTCTGCCTGGGAAGTGCTGTGGCAGCAATAACACACTGAAGCGATCAGAGATACCCAAGGATGTGCCTGTCTGTACCTTTCCTTGTGCATCCTGAACAAGCTGCATTTGTCAGCTTTTGACTTTGAGTCTGTAAAGCTCAACAGAAGCTTTAATAACCCATTTGAACATATCCAGTGAGCAGCTCCAAACCCGGGTTACTTACTGGGGGACTCATTATCTTGGTTTATTAATTTGATTACTTATGTCCACTTGCTTTTGTGACTAGGTGTTTTACCGGTACTTAGATGTGTGTACCAGCTCTCATGCTTTTGCGGCAGTGAATGATTCCTTCACTCCTGGGATTTAAGCTCTGGATTATACCTCATTGCTCCTGTGGGGCTGTTCTTCACACCAGCCAAAAGGCTGATCTGGAAAACATTCCTCGTGCTCGGTGTGATGGAGTTTGCAGTTCAGATCACAGCCTGAATCAGGGGATGGTTTCCTTGCCTGGCTCAGATGATGTTATAGGAAAACCATGCATAAATTCCTTTTCAAGCCTGAGCTTCCCATCTGTCTGGAGTCACAGTGGATATAGATTCACTTAACCCTTTAAACCCCCTTAGCTTGCTTAGCTGCTTGGTCAGAAAGCAGTGAAGACCAAACAGAGGTTTCATTCAGCACTGTCTCCTCCCTCCTGTGCAATATTTTGAATCTGTCCGTATCAATGGGGTACATAATTTTAGGTTTGACTATGTATACTGATGAGTGTGTATATAGATATATATTTGCAATATGTATTATTCCATGTATATTTATGCACATGCGGCTGGGTATTGTGAGAAACCTGGTGAAGCGGACACTTTTATATCCACGCCTTTTATATCCATGTACAGCTCCATGGTCAGTGACAACCTAGTTGAACAAGACAAAAACCAGTGAGGCATTATCATACCGAGGGAAGATGCTGCTGGAACATTGTATGTCAGTGCTGTTACGCAGCTGGGCATTGCAGTAGTGGGTTACAGGAGAGCAGTAGCTTGTGCAGTGATCCCCCAAGGTTTAGGGTCATGATTTCTGTTGCTTACTACAGGCACGCACTGAATGCTGCAGGGACATCTGTTCCGACAGGCTCGGGCATCCCAGTCTGCCCATGGAAAGGAGGTGGGGGTGCACAGTGTGCAAGGGGTTGGAAGCTGAGGGACATTCCTTAATAACATATCTAAGGGAAAAAAAATTAGGATCTGGGATCCAGAAATCAGCCATTGGGCTGTACTTGAATCATAATTTATCAGTGGCATCACTTTGAGCACCTCTCAGTGCCATCACTAAAGGTTTACACCATACTCAGCTCCTTACTCAGCCTCAGTGCCTTGGTTTCCCTCCTGCCCCATTGGAGCTGTGTCTGGTTGTAGAGCCCAGGACTTTGCAGCCTATTGTGGAGCTTTGGAGTTTCACACCTCTTCCTTTGCTCTTCTCTTTTCCACCCTTACCCATCTTCCGTCTTATTTTTGTCAGCATTTACTAGGAAGGTTTCTTTTCTTGGACTTTGCATTGTGCTGAGCTCTGTCTTATTGCAGGAAGACCCTTGTTTTCTTCAGTTCTTTGGTATATCTGATGCAGGAAACAGCTGCCACATGGCAGAGTCCCTCATTTCTGCCAGCATTTAAGGCTAAAGTAAGTTGGCTGTCGGGGGGGGAAGAGTCACAACAAGCCCTTGCACGTACTCAGACCATGCAATTAGGTGTCCCCGGAGACTTCATGGGAGAGGAAGGTCCTGGATGCCAGATTAATGACACTTGATAAATAAGATCATTTAATACTTTCACAGTGTAATATTGGGCTTTCTGATGCCAGACAGCAGCTCATCCTGCACTTTTCGGTCCTTTAAAGAACAGGTTTTATTTTCCTCTTTCTCTTCCCAAGCAGCGATCTCGCCCTGAATCACGATCAGAAATGACAAGTGATTGTGTTGTTGCAAGAGGTTTTGGTGTCATTAGACAAGAGACAAAATGAAAGCTGTTGTCACAACAACATGCTGATGTCCTTTGGTTTGTTGGGGTTTCTTTGGCATCAGTTCTCTCTGAAATCCTCCCTGCCACATTCTCTCTCGTTCCTAAAGCATCTGCATCTTCAGCCGCAAGCTCTCACAAGGCAGGTGGAATGCACTGCGTGCTCTTGCCAGCCCCAGCTTGAAAACAGAACATTTCAGATGCTTCTCCCTGAAATTCAGTTCCTTAACCTTATCCCATCCCCTTGGTGTTAGAGGGGACAGCATTCCACAGGGGAAAGCACTGAGGGGGTGTGCGGTACAATGCGGGTTCGTGATTCAGGAATCTTGTCTTCTCTGGTTTGGACACCACAACCAGCCAAACGGCTTGTTGTGAGGAGATCTTCTTCTGTTCTGGTGTGTGGGATGGGGGCTTGACCTCAAAAAGAGCTGAAGGGAAATGGGTTGTTGTCCCCGGGTGCATCTGCCTTCACAGCATCATGTTGTTTACTGCTCTTTGCCTAAAGTAGGACACGCTGCAGCACTGCACACAGGAAACGCGCAGCAGCCTCGTGACTGCGCTCGTGATGCTGCCCACTTCCAAGGGGGTGTGGAGAAGCTGTTGCTGTCTTTGCAGAGTGCATTTGCCATTGCTCTTAGTTTCTGCTCCTTAACACATATGGTGCAATTGCTGCTTGCTTTTCTAGTCTTGTCCTACCTTGCATGGTTTCCTTAGTCAGGTTGTGAAAGGATTGTATTGAGCCTTGTTACTCAAACTGGCAGCATAGAATCATCCCAGAATGGTTTTGGTTGAAAGGGACCTTAAAGCTCATCGGGACACCTTCCACTGGAGCAGCTTGCTCCAAGCCCCTGTGTCCAACGTGGCCTTGAGCTCTGCCAGGGATGGGGCAGCCACAGCTTCTCTGGGCACCCTGTGCCAGCGCCTCAGCACCCTCACAGTAGAGAATTTATTCCTTAATCTTACCTAAATATCCCCTATTCAAGGTCAAAATGCAGCTAATGGAAAGTTTCTGGTAAACCCCAGCAGGCATTTTCTTTCTTAGGAAATCTGAATCTGTCAAATCTGAACGTAGAAGAGAATCAGTTTGGCTCCTAAACTTGGCTTTTCTCACCTGAACCTCATGTACCTCTTTCCAGAAGGGCATCATGGTGACCAGACCCACCTCCCTCACGTGTCTTTCCTAGTGACTGTTATCTGTCACCTTCCACAGTGTGTAACATATAAATGTTCGTGAGATACACCTCTATCTAAAATGTATTTTTCTATTTGATGCTGATGAGAAGGATCCTTCTCCTCCTGATGTTGGGGCTTTTATAAAGGACAGGTCCTTCCCTATCTGTTTTTTAGTTTCTCAACCTCTTTGGACAGATGTAAACTATTAAACTCTTTTATTGTGCAATTTTGATGTTTGTGGCTCATTTTCCAGAACTTTCTAGGACTTTTAGAAACACTGTAAAGAATCTCCCACTGTTAGTGGGCACTGAGGAAGCTCACATTCAGCACCATGGCATCCCATTGCTGAGCACTGCAAAAGTGTCTCCTAGAGTAGCTCTTTAACGGAACTAGGCTTGAAACACAATTAGCTCCAGGCACAGCAAATGTTAATCAAAGATTAATGTTAATTAAATAATTAAATGTTAATCATCGTGTACACCATGGAATTGTTTCTCACTCATTGGTCAGCCCATGGAGATTCTTTGCCAAAGTGCTGGATGTCGTGTTGCAGCTGGCCCAGGCTGGCTGGCTCATGGCGAGGTCCTGGTCCTGCTCTGTCCTTGTTTAAGTGTGTGATAGGGTGTACGGAGGTCTCTTGGTGCTGCGTCACCTGGGCTTTGATTTGCAAAATAGGTCTTGAAAACCACCTGTGGTCCTTGCTGCACCACAGGCTGTGCGAAAGGAGAGACAGGGAGCCTGGGAGCTGCAACCATGGGCCTCGTGTTTGGTGGCACTTGTGTTCGGGGATCCTCACCACATAGCAGTGACTTTGCACTGAAACTTTAACTCTTTTCCTGCTCATAGAATCATAGAATCACAGAATGGTTTGGGTTGGAAAGGACCTCAAGGTCATCCAGTTCCAACCCCCTGCCATGGGCAGGGACACCTCACACTAAACCATCCCACCCAAGGCCTCGTGCAACCTGGCCTTGAACACTGCCAGGGATGGAGCACTCACAGCCTCCCTGGGCAACCCATTCCAGTGCCTCACCACCCTCACAGTAAAGAATTTCTTCCTTCCCCTGTTTCAGTTTTAACCCGTTACCCCTTGTCCTGTCACTACAGTCCCTAATGAAGAGTCCATCCCCATATAGCCCCCAGTCATAGACTTGTGGACTGGTTTGTGTTGGAAGGGACCTTAAAGCTCCTCCAGCTCCAACCCCTGCCATAGGCAGGGACCCCTTCCACTGGAGCAGCTTGCTCCAAGCCCCTGTGTCCAACCCGGCCTTGAGCACTGCCAGGGATGGAGTTTCAAAGTCTCTTCCAACCCAAACCAGTCTGGGATTCTGTGGTTCTGTGATTCTTACTCTTTCAGAATCAAATAACAGAAACCATTGGTTACCTCATGCTATAAATTAGTGTACATTTGGACTGTAACATACACGAGAAACACGGTAACATGAATGCATGTTACATTAAGACATTGCAAAATCAGAGTATTTTGTGAATAATACAGTTGCAGTCATTAACTCAGTGTTCGGTTCCCATCCACGATTTGAGACTGAAACATTCTCTTTGTAGAATATCTTCATTCTCTTTGTGAATATCTTCGCAGTCATTCTCAAAGCTCCATTTGCTTTCTGCTTGAACTTTTGAACAGACTTTTCTTTCCTTCCTAAAATGAATTGGCCGAAGCACAGGATGGGAGAGTTCAAAGGACTGGGGACTCCTTTGTTTCCATTCACAAAGTCCTTCATGTGACACGTGTGCTATTAATCTGTGATTCATTTCCATCTCTTGCATCACATCCCTCTCTGCCCTTTTAAAGCTCGATGGATCTGCTGGAACTTGACCAAGAAAAGGCATTTGTGCTCACGTAGATACCACCGGCTCCTGCCTGGGGTAGAGCTGGTGGGGTTTTTATCTTCAGTTTGTCTCATTTCTCACACTTTCATACTTTACCTTTTATGGTGCAAATCCACAAGAGCATCCTTCCCTGCCTGCTGTCCCAGAAACTCTATCACGAGATCAGGGCAGAATTGCATCATCATCCAAGTACGTGCGCTGTCTTTCTTGCTCCGAGGTACATTGGCAGCATCTACAATCACTGCTCTGATGGAATCCTCCCGTGGGGTTGGGGTTGCCCTGGCTGGGTCAAGTTTGTCACCCCATTCCCCTCTGGGACCCCATCCCTGCTCCAGCATGGAGCTCACCCTCTTGGCATTCCAGCTGATGACTGAGTGCCCTGGAAGAACTCAACAGCCTCTAGGGCAAGCCAATGATCAGCAATAAGAATTCCAGCTCTAAAAGCACTGGGTGCCTTTGGTTTAGTTCAGAGTCATTTCTTCTCATTCCAGCTTTGCAGCCAAGTCGTGTTTCATCTCCAGACAGGCAGGAAGTAGGGAAGGAGAACACAATGCACCGAAGGATCGCGGTGATCATTTTCCAATACCCCACTGTTGTTCCGAGCGCCTTATATCCATCCAGATCCCAGCAAAAGGTGTTTGTGTTCCTCGTGTTCTTCTTTCTCTTCATCCTTCCCAGCCTCAGAGCTGCTTGTGCCACTTGGTGCATCCTTTATATGCCCCTCCGAGCATCCCAGCTGAGCCCCAGGGTTGTCTTCATCAGGGGCTGCACTGGGGACTCTTCCCTTCCTTCCATGGGCTTTTGCATGGAGCCAGACCATGGACTTGAGGAGCATTAGAGAAAGAGCTTGGGAGCTGGGTGATACTGCAGCATCATCCTCACCAACCAGCTTGTTGCTGTTTCACAACAGAGGAGGAAAGGGATGGCTTGGGACTCAATACCTTCAAGCAGAAGGTCCATGGGCTGCCCTTGAGGCTGTGCAAGGAGAGCAGGTTCCTTTCCCTTAAGGATGATGGAGATTATGAGATGGGAGCTCCTTAAGGATGATGGAGATAGCGCCATGGGGCTCCTTTCCCTAAGGGATGATGGAGATCACATGGTGGGGGATAGCTCAGCAGAGCATCTGACGTGGAGCACTAACAGTGAATTTGCTGTGTGTCCTCCTGTCCGTTCAGAATGCTTCATTGGTGTCCACCTGAAAACTGTACATTGAGTTTCTGCTTCAGGTCTTGGGGAGACTGTGCTTAAACTCACCTAGGAACTGATGCTACATGATTTTGTGCTGAAATAGAACTAATATTTAATATGAAATATTTTATTATTTAACATGTAATTTAAATTAAATCCTCGTTTCGCATGTAAATGTTTTTCCCTTCTGAACTATAAATATCCCTCCTCTGAATTCTGCTTTTTCTGAACAAAAAGTCTCTGAGGAGCGCTTTGGAAGCTGCCCACAAGCTTCTCCCTCTTATTCCAACCTTAAACAGCAGCACGATATTGGCGTAATGGAAGGTAATGGGAACATTAGAACATTCTGCGTTGAGCTGATGCATGTGGAAGTTGGACCTTGCTGTGGCTGTTGGCTTCACCCCAAGCCTGTTGTGTGGTTTGAGGCTGGTTGTAGATCATGAGGTGGGGATGTGGGTCAGGTTCTGAGGTGGCTTCACTGTAAATGGGGGTTTCTAATGGTGTGCTCCCAGGATAACAAATAGGTTACTGGGATAGAGAGGAACATGGGTGTTTACTGAAGCTGTTCTGTCGTGTTGGTGGCTTGCAGGTCTCACTGGGTACACATCACTGGTGTGACGTGGCCCATCCTTGGGCCAACCTGGGAGCATCCCTGTGACAGGCCTTTCCTGGCTTGTAATGACCCAGTTGTAAGTGCACAGCCCGGGCTGTGATGGAGCACTAAAACCCCATGTCTCTTGGTCTTGTGTCCGTGGTAGTGGATGAGATGCCACCTCCCCACCTTTGACTGCTGCCAGAGGGAGTGGAGGGGCTCCGCTGGTTTGGGATGCGCTGCTGCTTGGCCAGGCTGGAGGTTCCAAGCCCCACCGAGCCTTAGTGAGTCCAGCAAGGAGCCACAGGATGGGTCTGCTCTGGAGCATGGGGTGAAGGAGCAGCCACCACACGGGCAGGGCTTCCATTGGGGAAGCTCTGGGAGCGGTGGCTTTGTGTAGGTCAGGAATCCCCCCTTAAACCAGAGCTTGAGTGGGGCTTTCCTGGGTTGGGTGAAGGCGGGCACCCTGCGGTGGGTTTGGAGCAAAGGCAGCGCAGCCTGGAGACCCCTCAGTCCTCGATGCTGATGGACTCACGGCCAGTTTGCAAACGCTTGGTCACCCCATGGGTCTTATCCCAGTATCCATGGCAGTGTTACCTTGTCCCGCTGCTTCTGTTTGCCTGAGGATGTGAGCAACCCAAGACTTGCGTGCTTGGGCCGTGACACAGCAGAGAATGGGATTAATGGGATTATTGGGCTTTCAGTCATAGAATCATGGAATGGGTTGGGTTGGAAAGGACCTTACAATCATCCAGTTCCAACCCCATTTCAAGGAAGAAATCTCTTTCTTCTGCCAGCCTTGCCGGTGATTCCAAGAGCAGCTTTGGAGCGAGGAGCTCCCTTCCTGCTGCTCTCTGTGCCTGAAGTGTTCCCATGTAGTTCAGAAGGAATCCTCGCAGCATCCCCTCCGCTCTCTGCTTGCAGAGCTTGTGACAGTGAAGAGCAGTTTATTTGTGAGGTGGAAGCTGATGGGGACAAGATCCCAGTGGGATGAGGTTTCGGTGGAAGGTGCTGCTGGCTGGGGAGCATTGGCTCGGCTCTTCATCCCTCCCTCTGCTCATCATCACCCGTTCTTAATGTATATAGAGACTATTTATATATATATATATCTAAAATCACCTTAAAGCTATTTTTCTCAGAGCTTTGGGGTTCGCACTGATGATCAGTAAGTGTGCACCTTCGAAACCAGCGTCAGCCTCGGTACAGTCAAAGGTCTGTACTGGGCACACCAGGGAGGTTCCCGGACGGGTAGGATGTGCTGGAACGCACTCCGTGGGGCTGAGGGCTGAGAAGGAATTGCAGTTCAAGATCGGGATGGTTTGTGTTGGAAGGGACCTTGAAGCTCCTCCAGCTCCAACCCCTGCCACGGGCAGGGACCCCTTCCACTGGAGCAGCTTGCTCCAAGCCCCTGTGTCCAACCTGGATCTGTAGCACTTCCCCAGCCATGGTGCTGGGAAGACGAAATCCTGGTTCATTCTGGTTCATTCTGGTTCATTCTGGTTCATGCTGGTTCATTCTGGTTCATTCTGGTTTATGCTGGTTCATGCTGGTTCATTCTGGTTCATTCTGGTTGCTGCTTTCGCTGCGGGGTGCTCTCAGCCCTGCAATAGACGTGCTCTCGGTGTCCCCGTTTGGTGCCTCCTCAGTGAGGCTCATGGCAGAGGAGGCTGCTGGGGTTTAACTTGTTCTGCTTCTGGTTCTGTCTCTGCCTTTCGCAGCCGCCCGGGCTGGGCTGTGGTGGTGGTTGAGCAGCTCCAGCTCAGATGTGGGGTTTTACAGAACCTTTTCTTGAGCTGGGGTTTTCTAAACCTTTTCCTTCACCACAAACCCCGGTACTGGCACCAGATCCCTTTGGCACCGGATCCCTTTGGCACCAGATCCCTTTGGCACTGGATCCCTTTGGCACCGGATCCCTTTGGCACCAGATCCCTTTGGCACCAGATCCCTTTGGCACCGGATCCCTTTGGTCCCCAAATGCTTCTTTAAACTCAAACAGAACCAACCCGGTTGTTTCTGTTAAAGAACTGCTTATCTGCAGGAGGTCTGGGAGGTCCTGGGCTGCAGGGGGGCTGGCTGCGCTAGTGGCCATGGGGGTGATGACTCTATGGCAATAAGCACCAGTGACCGTGGCCACGGCTGGCACCGGGGCTGCTGTGGGACGGGGAGGGGGCCCTGGGTTCTCCATGGGTCCCGCTCTGGCCTCATGTGGCCTCTTCTCCAGGCTGGGAAGGGTGGGAGATGGACCTGGTGATGGAGTGCAATGATGCGGAGGGGCCTTTACTCTCGTGATGCCGACTGCCCCTAACTGCTGAGCCGGGTCCTCGTGCGCTCCCTCCCTGTCTATAAATACAAGGGACAGAGCTGAGATTACTGCCTTTCCCCCCTTGATTTTGGAGTAATTCCAGATGTACTTTTAGTCTCTCTCAACCATCAGAACTTTTCTATTGTCAGTCTGATGCTGGTGGCTTTTGGTTATTTTTGGTTTCGTTTTTTTTTTTTTTTTGTAAAACAGAGGGAAAAAGAGGAAAAAGAAGAATTAAAACCCAAACTCTGCATCTCTGCGTTGTCAGTTCTAGGCTGTAAATTCCAACTATCAATAAAAGCTCAAAACTCACATGATGGTGGTGGAGTCCTCCCTCGTGTCACAGCAGCAACCATGGTGGAAAAGCCCTTTAAGCTCCTCCAGTGCAACCGCTCCCCAGCACTGCCAAGGCCACCACTGACCCATGGCACTGAGGCCTCGTCTGCATGGGGTTTGAACCCTTCCACCCTGCAGGGCACGCTCAGCCCTGGCCATGCCGCATCCCACCCTCTGCCCGGGCGGTGCAATGGCTTCATCCAGCAGCGGGTGCAGGCGGAGCACAGCAGCGCTCTGTTGTGGGGCTGCTGGTGCTGGATGCACCCCCGGTGTCTGCAGCTGATGGGTGAGGCGCTGCGGGGCTGATTCTCTCCCCCACCCTCGAGGGGCTGTCACTGACCCCGACTGGTCCCTGCCAAGGCTCTGGCCAGCAGCAGCTTTGGCACTTGCTGGCTCTGCACATCCCGGTCCCTTGTGCTGGCTCCGTTGTCAGAGCAGTGCAGTCCCAGGAGTCTGGGTGGCACTGGGTAAAACTGGGTGACACTGGGTGGGCACTGGGTGACACTGGGTAACACTGGGAGGGAACTGGGTGGGCACTGGGTGACACTGGGTGGCACTGGGTAACACTGGGTGGGCACTGGGTGGCACTGGGTGACACTGGGTAACACTGGGTGACGCTGGTCACTGGGTGACACTGGGTGACACTGGGTAACACTGAGTGGGCACTGTGTGACACTGGATGGGCACTGGGTAACACTGGGTGACACTGGGTGGGCACTGGGTAACACTGGGTGGCACTGGATGACACTGGGTGACACTGGGTGACACTGGATGGCCACTGGGTTCATCCAACCAGGTCCCGCTGGGGCAGAGCAGCAGTCGGTGGCCCCGGCACAGGCAGGACGCGGGTCCCTGCCTGGCACAGGGGCGCAGCGTGGGCCCGTCCCCAGTGCGGTGCAGCAGCCCCGTGGCACCGGGCAGTGCCCCCCCCCCGCCCCCCGCCCCGAGGCTGGGGGCCGCCCGCTCTCCGTGACTTTTTTTATTAAACCGTTAGTTTCTCTGTGCCGCGGCCCCAATGTACAGAAACCTCAATAATCTACACCTGCTGCGGCCAGCCCCACCGGCGGCGGCTCCAGCTCCTGCGCGGCCGTTATTGTACAACGGGATGGGGGGGGGTTAAGACTGTACAAAGAGCTCTGCACTGAAATAAAACATTGTACTCCGTAAAAACAGACAGGAACGAGCTGGGGGCGGCGGGGCAGGGACCCCTTCGGGTGAGCCAAGCCCCCCTCCAGCGGTCACACCAGTGCCGGGGGAGAGATGCTGCAGGAGCCGCTTGTACCGAGATTCCCCTTTGCACTGGTATGGGAAGGGGGGGACACGGGGGGGCCCTGCAGCCACCCCCAGGGCAGCCCCGCTCTGCTCAGAGCCCCCCAACAGCACAAACACGGGGGGGACAAGAGGAAGGGCCCTGAGGTGGTGCGGGGGGACACGGGGCAGCACTGAGTGCTGCCACGCTGGCGGCGGGGGGGGGGGGGTTGACCTGTGCAAAGAGCCCCGGTGGCACCAGCCAGCGCCACAAGGACTGGAGTGACCGTGTCAGCCCCGGTGTCCCAGCCCCGGTGCTGCTGCTGGAGGGGTCCCTTGGGCACAGGGACCCCAGGACCAGGGCTGGTTCCCCCCCTCCATGCAATGTGACAGGGCTGGCACCCCCCGTGGGGAATGTGCCCCCCCCACGACAGCAAACCTGACCGTGGAGGTAGAGACTGTGCCCAGCAGGGACACAGAGCCACAGCCATGGCCACATCCCTGAGCCCAGGGCCCAGAGCTCCAACCACCAGCAGCCGTGGGCAGCGGCTCCTGTGCAAGACCGGGACCCTCTGCCCGCAGTGCCATGGGGACACCAGATGGGCAGCGCACCCCTGTGCTCAACGCGTCACCCCCACCAACACCAGCACCTGAGCAGCAGGTCCCTGGGGCCAGCAAGGTGGGAGCGGGGTGGGCGCTGCACTATGAGACACGGGGAGCAGGGCTGGTCCCCCTGGGTGCTCGGTGGACATGCAAGCCATGGGGAGGGTGAGGAGGGCAGCTCCTGCCTCCTCCAGCAGTGCAGGGGCTGCAGTGGGGTGCGGAGGGGACACAATAATTACAGGGCTCAGACAGGCCCGGGGGGGGACAGAGCGGGACCAGCTCCTGCTCATCCCAGCTCATCCCGGGCCTGCTTCAACGCGACGGGATCCTCCACCAGTGCCTCCCAGCGCGGAGCCGCAGCTCCAGCCCCGCGGCCGCCCGAGGCCAGGGCTTCACCCGCAGCCGATCCCAGCCCCGGCTCCAGCGCTGCCGCTGCTCCGCGGGCCCGGACCCTGCGCCCGGACAGGGGCTCCCGCGCTCACGCATCCGACAAACAGCTCTGGATGCGGTCGATCCATTGCTGCGCCCCCGGCACGTCCTGGGCACAGAAGTTGTAAACGCGCTTCGTCGTCTTCAGCTGCAAAGGAGGAGGCAGGAGGTGAGGGGGGACGGGGCACGGCGGACCCCAGCGCAGGGACACTGCAGCCCAGCACAGCCCAGCACCACACTCACATCGAAGAAGGCTTTCTCATCCACCGTCTTGGGTGCCCCCATGGTGGGGGTCCCTGGGGTGATGGACTCCACCTCGGCCAGGTCAATGACTCCTTTGCACTCCGTGTCCATCCGGCTGTCATAGTACCGCAGCTGCAGGGAGGCATTCCGAGTGGTCAGAGCACGTGGGAGGGATGGAAGGAAGACAGAGGAAGGAGACAGGGATGGATGATGGAGGGATGGGTGGATGGATGCATGGGTGGATAGATGGAGGGATAGAGGGATGGATGGAGGGATAGAGGGATGGAGGAATGGAGGGATTGGTGGATGGATGGATGGATGGATGGATGGATGGATGGATGGATGGATGGATGGATGGGTGGGTGGATGGAGGGGTGGGTGGATGGAGGGATGGGTGGATGGAGGGATGGGTGGATGGATGGATGGATGGATGGATGCATGGGTGGATAGATGGAGGGATAGATGGATGGGTGGAGGGATAGAGGGATGGAGGAATGGAGGGATTGGTGGATGGATGGGTGGACGGATGGATGGATGGATGGACGGGTGGGTGGGTGGATGGGTGAGTGGATGGGTGGGTGGATGGACGGAGAGAGGGAGAGAGGGATGGATGGATGGATGGATGGATGGACAGGTGGGTGGGTGGATGGGTGAGTGGATGGGTGGGTGGATGGACGGAGAGAGGGAGAGAGGGATGGATGGATGGATGGATGGATGGATGGATGGATGGATGGACGGATGGACGGATGGAAGGAGGGAGGGAGGTATGGAGAGAGGGAAGGAGGGAAGAATAAGTGGACAGATGGAAGGCTGGAGGGCTGGCTGGCTGGGTGGATGGA
The DNA here is from genome assembly GCF_037157495.1 of Lathamus discolor. NCBI lineage: Eukaryota > Metazoa > Chordata > Aves > Psittaciformes > Psittacidae > Lathamus > Lathamus discolor. The sequence goes on from NC_088884.1 coordinate 2,977,848, forward strand.
TGGATGGATGGATGGATGGATGGATGGATGGATGGAGGGATAGAGGGATGGAGGAATGGAGGGACTGGTGGATGGATGGGTGAACAGATGGATGGATGGATGGACGGGTGGGTGGATGGATGGGTCAGTGGATGGGTGGGTGGATGGACGGAGAGAGGGAGAGAGAAATGGATGGATGGATGGATGGATGGATGGATGGATGGATGGAGGGAGGGAGGGAAAGAGGGAGGGAGGGAGGGATGGAGAGAGGGAGGGAAGAATAAGTGGACAGATGGAGGGCTGGAGGGATGGATGGATGGATGGATGGATGGATGGAGGGAGGGAGGGAGGGATGGAGAGGGACATATGGAGGCAGGGAAGAATGGAGGGAGGAAAGGATGGGTGGATGGATGGAGGGAGGGAGGGATGGAAGGATGGATGGAACAATGGAATGATGCAAGGATGGAAGGACAGAGGGATGGAGGGATGGAAGCATGGACAGACCCCAGGCCTCCCCGCCCCTCCGTACCTGGTGTTTGGTTTTATCCAGCACGAACCAACGAGGCTTCCAGGGTTTCATGAAGGCTCCTTTCTTGTACAGAGACCCCTCGTAGGACCTGCAGGGATGGGGCAGCGCGTTAGGGCGGGAGGGAGAGGCGGGATGAAGCACAGCTCGGTCTGTGGCATCAGTGGGGACAGGAGGTGACCGTGGTCCCACAGAGCACCCACAGAGCATCCCCCCAGCACCCCGGGCCCGGCTCCTGCCTGTTCTCGCTCTCGGACGTGTGGAACTGGCTGTAGAGGGTGCTGGTGCTCCTGCGCCCACCCGGCTTCCCGCTGGACGGCGTGGACGTGCTGCTGGTGTCGCTGTCCAGGCTGAGGTTGAGCGTGGAGCCCACTCCACTCTCCTGCAGGTACACCCCGAGCGAGCGGCGGTGGTGGGACAGGCCCGAGGACATCAGCAGGGAGCTGGGGGTCTGAGGGAGCAGAGACCGCAGCGTGAGGAGAGTGCCCAAGCAGCAGCACCAGCATCTGCTGCATGGGGCACCCTGGGCACAGCCACCCCTTCAGTCCCTCCATGGACCTACCCTGCTGCCCTCCTGCCGCGCCTCGGTGCGCTGGGAAGCTTTCACCTTGTCCCATGTGTCCTTCCAGCGCTCCGGAATCTGCCCCAGCTCCATCTCCAGGTTGTGCAGCTCCTGAGGGGGCGTTCAGGAATCAGACCAGGAGGGGACAAGACCCCTGGGACCACCCTGGGGCTCAACCAACACCAACCCCACCACAATCCCACTGTTGGGACACCAATGGCGCTTCCCCAGGGGCTGTGCTCACCTCCAGCAGTTTGGAGATGGCGTCAGGCTCCACGCGGCTCCGGTTGTCGTAGCAGGGCCAGATGATCTTGCGCTTGGTCTGTGGGGCTCCGGTGTCCTGTCGATCCGTGTCCTCCACCGGCTCCGGCTGCCCCTGGGCCAGCTCCCAGTCATAGGAGGGGCCCTCGGAAAGCGTCTCCTCCGTGTAGTAATCCCACACTTTCAGGTTGGAGATGTTGCTGTATGGCCTCAGCACCTGCAGGAGCACAGGGTGATGCTCAGGGAGGGCAGGACATGGCACTGGCCATGCTGCAGGGACATGGCCTGGAGAAGGCTCCATAAGGGGAGACCTCAGAGCAGCTCCAGTGCCTAAAGGGGCTACAGGAAACCTGGAGAGGGGCTTGGGACAAGGGCCTGCAGGGACAGGCCAAGGGGAATGGCTTGAACCTGCCCGAGGGGAGACTGAGCTGAGCTCTTAGGCAGAAGCTCTTCCCTGTGAGGGTGCTGAGGCGCTGGCCCAGGGTGCCCAGAGAAGCTGTGGCTGCCCCATCCCTGGCAGTGCTCAAGGCCAGGTTGGACACAGGGGCTTGGAGCAAGCTGCTCCAGTGGAAGGGGTCCCTGCCCGTGGCAGGGGTTGGGACTGGATGAGCTTTAAGGGCCCTTCCAATCTAAACCATCTCATGGGTCTCAGGGGCCTGACTGCTCCTGCTCCCCAGGGTGGCAGACAGCCCCTTGGTGGGCAAACACCTTGGTCCATCCAACAAGGGACTGCTCCCTCAGCTCCATGGAGGTGCTGGGGTGTGCAGGGCAGGACTGAGCTCTCACCTCCCCATCCTCAGGAGCATACATGTAGTTGAAGAAGATGGGGGCCTTCTTGTTCAGGCGGTCGATGTAGTCCCAGATGGACTTGTAGACCTGCTGGCTCTTCCTCTCCCCCTTCTCCTCGTACAGGAGGCCTGAGGGGAGCAGAGAGGGGATGAGGTGTTCTGTGAGGACACGGTTCTGTGCTGCCATCCCTGTGTGCCCACACACTGCCCTCACCCAGCTCGATGCGCTCGTAGTCCGAGTCCAGCAGGAATGTCCGGAAGCGGTTGGAAATGTAGTGGTAGCTCAGGAACTTCAGGTAGTACTGGCTGAACTCGAACTCCATGGGGAACTGCAGGTGGATCTGCAAGGAGCAGCATGGGTGAGACCCCCGGGACACAGGCTGCTCTGGGACCGTTCCCTGCTGCAGGACGAGCTCCTGCCCCCGGTGCTCCCGAGATCCCGGTGCTCGGAGCTCACCTGGTGCACACAGTCCAGGAACTGCAGGAAGATGGGAGCAAACCCGCTGCTCTGCCCGGCCAGGGTCTGAGCCCCGCGGTGGCTGAAGCGGTGCCCGAAGCTCAACCACTCCTTCTCCACGAGCAGGCGGAAGCCTTCCAGTGTCCGGTAGTAGGGGTCAGACAGAAGCTGCACCAAGGACACGACCTGCAGGGACAGGAGGGGTTTGAGATGCTTCATGGAGCGGTGATGGTCACGGGCAGATACCGTGTTCAGCATCTGGAGGGCTCCTACCTGCGTGGTGATGTCCCAGCCGTCCTCCAGGCTGACCAGCACTGAGGAGCCCGTGTCCAGGAGCTCCACCACCAGCACCGAAATCTGCAGGATCTTGTGGATCTGCAACGTGAGGGACAAGAGTCACCAGAGTGCAGGAAGCTCGTCTGCTGGTCCCTGTGCAAATGGAACATTCCTCCTGGAAGTGACTGAGCCAAATGGAGCAGAGCCCAGGGGTTACACAGGGCTGTGACACAGAACCCTGATGGAGTGAGTGCAGAGAAGGCCCATGGAGATGCTGCGAGGGCTGGAGCAGCTCTGCTCTGGAGCCAGGCTGAGAGAGCTGGGCTGGGGCAGCCTGGAGAAGAGAAGGCTCCTGAAGGGGAGACCTGAGAGCAGCTCCAGCGCCTAAAGGGGCTGCAGGAAACCTGGAGAGGGGCTTGGGACAAGGGCCTGTAGGGACAGGCCAAGGGGAATGGCTTGAACCTGCCTGAGGGGAGACTGAGCTGAGCTCTTAGGCAGAAGCTCTTCCCTGTGAGGGTGCTGAGGCGCTGGCACAGGGTGCCCAGAGAAGCTGTGGCTGCCCCATCCCTGGCCGTGCTCAAGGCCAGGTTGGACACAGGGGCTTGGAGCAAGCTGCTCCAGTGGAAGGGGTCCCTGCCCGTGGCAGCAGTTGGGGCTGGATGAGCTTTAAGGGCCCTTCCAACCCAAACCATTCCATGAGCCTATGATTCTGTGACAACTGACCTGTGACAGCCACTCGGACTCCTCCAGGGAGCGCAGGTAGGCAATGCTGGGGTCCGTGGAGGGGCAGCCTGGCACACAGGCCTTCATCAGCTTCTTGAAGCTGGCCTTGACCTGCCGCACGTCGAACACCTCAATAGGAACCACCTCCCAGTGCTGCAGCGGGTCTGGCTTCACGCCCTGAACAAGGAGACAATCCGTGCTCAGACACCCCAGCAGACCCACCACCCCCAAATACAACACTAGACCCATGTGTTCAGTTCTGGGCCCCTCACTCCAAGAGAGACATTGAGGGGCTGGAGCGGGGCCAGAGAAGGGCAATGGAGCTGGTGCAGGGCCTGGAGCCCAAGTGTGATGGGGAACGGCTGAGGGACCTGGGGGGTTCAGATGGAGAAGAGAAGGCTCAGGGGGACCTGATGGCTCCCTACAAGTGCCTGAGAGGAGGATGGAGCCAGGAGGGGCTGGGCTCTGCTCCCAAGGAACAAGGGATGGGACAAGAGGAACCGGCCTCAAGCTGCCCCAGGGCAGGTTTAGATGGAGCTGAGGAACAATTCCTGCCCCAGAGGGTGCTCAGGCATTGGAACAGGCTGCCCAGGGCAGGGCTGCAGGCACCGGCCCTGCAAGTGTTCACACAGCGTGGAGACGAGGCCTCAGTGCCATGGGGCAGTGGTGGCCTTGGCAGTGCTGGGGACTGGTTGGACCGGATGAGCTCAAAGCTCTCTTCCACCCTGGCTGGTTCTATGCTCCTATCAACCATGTGTGTGTGTCCCGGTGATGCCGCTGGGGTCACCTTGAGCTGGGACTTGTCCCCAATGATGTAGAGTGAGGCGCGGTGCGGGCGCAGGAAGCCGGGCTCAGCCGTGCCGTTGTGGTGGGTTCCCAGCAGCTCCTTCCCCGCCAGGCGTGACCCGATCTCCACGTTCAGCGCGTAGCTGCTCATGCGCCCGCTGGCCCGGATGCTGCCCCACTTGCCTGCAGGACAGCAGCATCAGGAGGGGTTCTGGGGGTCCCGGCAGCGGTGTCTGTGCCCCCCCCGCTGGGCTGGCACGGGGGCCAGCAGCTTGGCACCACATCACCCAGCCATGGCCAAGCCACTGTCCCCCGGCACCCGGCAGCACATGCAGGAGGCGCTGGAGCCAGGTTTGCTTTTGCTCCTCTCTCCTTGCTGGGTGCTGTTGGAGTCCTGCCTGGTGCAACCCAGCCCAACCCAACCCCGGCACCCCCGCACCCATCACCCAGCCCCGCCACCGCCACCCAGCACCAGCAGCGTGCAAGGAGTCCAAAGCAAACCCGAGCAGAGGAGTGGGACACGGGCTGGGCTGGGCTCGGTACTTACCCCCAGCGCCGGGAGCCAGCGACATGCTCAGTGAGGTGTTAGCGGCCCGAGGGGGGGATTGGGGTGTTAGTGGGGTGAGGGGTGGGGTGTGGGTCAGTGATGGGTCAGCCCCAGTGAGGGGGGTGTGTGTGGGGTGAATATTGTGGTTAGCACCGTGAGGGGTGTTTAGGAGGGGCCGTGTCATGGTTAGCACCAGTGAGGTGTCACAGGGGGTGCATGGGGGTCAGTGTTGTGGTTAGCACTGGTGAGGGGTGCGCACGGGGGTCAGTGTCATGGGTAGCACGGGTGAGGAGGGACAGGGGGTGCACAGACGTCAGTGATATGGTCAGCACCAGTGTGGAGTGTGTATGGGGGTCAGTGGTGGGGTCAGTGCCATGGTTAGCACCGGTGACGGGCGACAGGGCGTGCATGGGGGTCAGTGCTGTGGTTAGCACCAATGAGGGGTGCATGGGGGTCAGTGCTGTGGTTAGCACCGGTGAGGTGTGCATGGGGGTCAGAGCTGCGGTTAGCACTGGTGAGGTGTGCATGGGGGTCAGTGTTGTGGTTAGCACTGGTGAGGTGTGCATGGGGGTCAGTGCTGTGGTTAGCACCAATGAGGGGTGCATGGGGGTCAGTGCTGTGGTTAGCACCGGTGAGGTGTGCATGGGGGTCAGTGCTGTGGTTAGCACCGGTGAGGCGTGCATGGGGGTCAGTGCTGTGGTTAGCATTGGTGAGGTGTGCATGGGGGTCAGTGCTGTGGTTAGCACCAATGAGGGGTGCATGGGGGTCAGTGCTGTGGTTAGCACTGGTGAGGTGTGCATGGGGGTCAGTGCTGTGGTTAGCACCGGTGAGGTGTGCATGGGGGTCAGTGCTGTGGTTAGCACCAATGAGGGGTGCATGGGGGTCAGTGCTGTGGTTAGCACTGGTGAGGTGTGCATGGGGGTCAGAGCTGCGGTTAGCACTGGTGAGGTGTGCATGGGGGTCAGTGCTGTGGTTAGCACTGGTGAGGCGTGCATGGGGGTCAGTGCTGTGGTTAGCACTGGTGAGGCGTGCATGGGGGTCAGTGCTGTGGTTAGCACTGGTGAGGCGTGCATGGGGGTCAGTGCTGTGGTTAGCACCGGTGAGGCGTGCATGGGGGTCAGTGCTGTGGTTAGCACCGGTGCAGGGGCTGACGGTTCCGTACCTCGAGGAGTGTCGCGGCCCTTCGCCGACGCGCACTTTGGGGTGGACAGGGTGATGACTTTAGCTCGGTGACCGAGCCCTGGCAGCACAGACAAAGCGACTCAGCGAGGGCACCCAGCGAGGGGACCCGCGCTGCCTGGACACGGGGCACCCAGGGCCCCAGGCGCAGCGGCTGCAGCGGTGATGGGGATGAAGGAGATGGTGGCTCTGGGTGCTCAGAGGGTCCCTCCCTCCCTCCCTGCAGCTCAGAGCTCGGGGGGAAGGAAGCATCTACTCTACACCATTTCCCCGAGGCGGGGCCTGTGTGAGGCCCCACAGGCAGAGTTCCCTCACACATCCTCACCTCCACGGCTAATAGCACCAGGCCCATCGTCCTTCCCTCCCATCACCTGCTTCATGAGCGATCCCAGCTTAGGCTGCCTCTTGTCGGCGTGATCTGTAGCACCAACAGAACGTCAGCTCTCGTCTCGCTGGGCTGCTCTGGGGTTCTCCCACCTCACCCCCCAGCACTGCTCAGGGTGGAGGGCAAGGCACCAGAGGAAGCAGCACAAGCAGGAGCGCTGGGGCTGGGACCCAGCATGCAGGGACACCTTCCAGCAGGAGCCACACCACGGCACCCACTGCAGCAGCACAAACTGGGACTCGACCCTCCTGCAGCTCTGCTTCAGTATTGGGGGTCACCCAGGCACTGCCACAGCCCTGCAGCCCTTGCTCTGAGCTCCATCACCACCATGCCAGATCTGCCACCCCAGCGCTGGCCTGACACCCCCTCCTTTAGCCACGGCTCTGGGCATGTCCCCAGCACATGCCAGGAGGGGCTTTTGGCACATCCTCTCCTCCCCAGGCTGCAGGGAGCCCCTGGCTGGGTCCCCATGGTCCCTCTGGCCCCCAGTGAGCTCTGCAGCAGTGATGGGGTGGAATGGTTGAGACAGAGGATGAATGACACTGGAGTGGGACAGTGATGACAGCTCTGCCACAGCTGGAATGGGCAGGATGCTCACAGAGCAAAGGAGACACAGACTTACCAAGGCTTCCCATGACAGCACCGGGTGCCAGCAGTGCTGGGAGCTCAGGTGGCAGGGCCTGTCCCACCAGGTCCTCAGCAAGCACCCAGATCCAGTGCTCACAGGTCTCAGGCCACTGGGGTTCCCAAAACCAATCCCAACCTCATCCACGGAGGCCCAGCTGGAGCTGGGAGCTGTGGAGCAGCCTCTGCTGCCTCCTCTGAGGTGGGCCATGGGGGCCAGCAGTTCACTCAGTGCCCATGGTGTGGGATGCAACCCATGGCTGCAGCCTCCTGTATCCCTGTCCCCGAGCTCCTCACCTGAGCTGCTCATGTGAGCCGAGGTGAAGCCACTGAGCGTGTTGCGCCCGCTGGCGTCGGCGTAGTGCGGCATGGAGTTAATGACAGCCTGCAGGTACTTCTCCTGCTCCAGGCTCGTGGAGTCTGCCTGCGAGGGGCCTGGCGGAGAGCACCAAAACCACCGTGAGACATGGCGAGGGCTCTGCAGCATGGCCCCAGCATGTGCAATGCCCTGGGGTGGAGGGGGTGGAGGGGACAGAGGGAATGGAGGGGACGGGGGGCACAGAGGGTACAGGCACCTGCAGTGGGAGCATTCTGGGACTTGAAGAGGCCCACGACGCCCTTGCCATGCAGCCCCCCTGAGCGCAGCAGCACGGCTTTGGTGCGGGAGTTCCTCCAGCACACCACGGGGAAGCGGTTCTGGCGGTAGCAGCGGGAGATGCGCTGGATCGTGTTGTCCTGGATGCTCTGCGGCACGATGAGCAGCCCGGGGTAGCTGCAGGGGAGAGCAGAGGTGCTGCGGAGCTCAGTGGGGTGCAGGATGAGCCCCCCCCAGCACGCACAGCGCAGCTCAGGGCCCGCTGCCCTCCCTGCCCCGCAGGAGCCACCCCGGCGCTCACCTCCGGCATATGGCGTACATGCGGTTGACGGTGGAGATGCGGAAGGGCTCGCTCTTGGAGCGGGTGAGGCTGCTGCTGAGGGTGCCCAGCCCCAGGCGCTGGTAGTCCCGGCAGCAGGCCCGCTCCACCAGGTGGTTGATGGTCATCTTGTCTGAAGGTTTCATGGTGGTGGTGGGGGTCAAAGTGCTTCTGTCCATCTCTTCAGACACTGCGGAGACAAAGGGGTCAGGGTCCGGCACTGACAGTGTCCCATGTGCTGCTGGTGGAGGTGAATGGGCTGGAGGCATCTCCCAAACCACCACAGACAGGGCAGGGCAGGGCAGGAGCTCCATCCCACCACCTCCACCTGAAATGGTGAAGCTCAACTGCCCCAAAGTGCTGGGCATTGGACTTTGGGGCAAGAGCCTTCACTTGTGAGGTTAAAAGCACAGAGAAAAGTCAGCTGCTGCCTGGGGGCTGGCGTTAGAGCAGGTTTCTTTGGTGCTTTCACATTGCTTGATATCACTGAGACAAGAAACAGCACAACACTGACCGGCCAGAGCCGCTCCACCAATTGGTCTCATCTCCTCCCTTAGGGGGGAGCAGCTCCAGAGAAGCTGTGGCTGCCCCATCCCTGGCAGTGCTCAAGGCCAGGTTGGACACAGGGGCTCGGAGCAAGCTGCTCCAGTGGAAGGGGTCCCTGCCCATGGCAGGGGTTGGAACTGGAGGAGCTTTAAGGTCCGTCCCAACCCAAACAACTATTGTGGAATTCTATGATCTCCACAGCATACAAACTATCTCCATGAACAGAAGGGAAGATCCCAAATCAGCCATGTCCAGTCTGCTGGATGAGCCCCACACCGGCAGGAGGGACAGGTCCCAGCAGGCACCATTCCCAACTGAAACCCTAATCCCATCCACCACATCTTCTCTGACCAGCCTTTCCACCCAGGAAGGTTGTCACCTTCCACACAGAGGACTCCTTCCTGGCCCTTCTCAAACCAATCAAGCTCTTCTCATGTCTAACCTAACCTGACTGCAGATGAAATTTGGGACTTCTCATCTGAAGAGCTGAGACCAAAGAACTCCCTCCTCTCCACAGGGCTCGCTGGGTACTGGAAGAGTGTCCCACAGCAGATGAGAGCTGGTGGACCACTGAGAACTGGGAGAGGTAACCACGGTGGCAGCGCAGGGAAGCTCCTGTGCCTGCTGCCCTACGGAGTGATGAACATGACCTGGAAGAAGCTCCTGCCCCATCCAACAGCCGGCTCCCAACCTGAGATCTCATCCTCGTTGTCCTCGGGGAAGTGCTGGCTGCCCCTCTGCTCCCACATGGGGGGGGTGTACTTCTTCCGCGTCACATACTGCCGCCCAATGGTCTTCTTGGCGTTTTTCACCAGGTTTTTGGAGAGCGTCCTGGGAGCAGAGAACAGGCTGAGACCCCCAGCACCACCTCCCGTGGCCACAGCCCCGGCACAGCCCCACCAGCAGCCCCGAAGGGTTGAAGACACCAACACTCAGTCACACCGAGAGCGAAGCAGAGACGGGCGCGTCCCACACCACCGCCTGCAGGCGCGGGGTGGTCGCTGTCACCACAGGAGGGGAGATGCCACCTCATGGCTCCCTGGTAGGAGGAGCCGGTGCCTTCGACGTGGAGGGCACCGAGTAGGGGCAGAGCTCCAAGGTTTGGCCGTCTATGGATGGAGCTGCCAGGCTGGGCAGGAGCCCCAGGCTCCTATCCCAAGGGAAGCCTTGTCCTGGCTCTAACTCTCACCTCCACACTGGAGCTCCAGCAGGCACTGATCCAGCTTGTCCCTGGAGGCTCTAGCTTATGGCAAAGGCCAGAGCCATGACAGGGAGGTTTCCAGCCCACCCTGGACATGGGGTGGCTTGTGGAAGGTGACCTGCTCCACACCATGTAGGACAGGGACAGCATGGCTGGGTTCAGCCATTCCTCAGGGCATCCCATGGAAAGCAGGAAGGGAGACCTTCCAAAACCCTTGGAGATAAGGCTGCATGGTCAGAATAGGCTCAATATGATAGAGCTCCAGAAGGCAGGAATTCCTGAAGACAGGAATACGTCCTGCCCACACACAGGACCTCATGCTCATCACCTCCTTGGTGAGCTCATGGGCTCAAAGGGGAACAAATGAAGGAGACATGGGATATACATCCCACAGGGAACAGCCATGGCCAACCCTGGACAAAGCTACACTGATGAAAGACTTCTCAACATTCACCTGATCAAGACAGGGCTCAAACTGAGACCTTCAGGTGCCTTGTTTGGCTTTGTAAAGTGGGTGGTGAAGGACTCCAGCTGCTCCCTGCACGTACCAAGGGAGGGAGAGCCTCAGGACAGAGGAAAACCATTGTCCTGAGAATGAATGCTAAGGCACGGAGACTCAGAACGGGAGAACCAAGGTTTGTAGATAATGTGGGGCACTGGAAGCAGCCTTGGAGAGGGGTGACAAAGCCCATCTCACAGGTTCAGACACTGGAGACTGTGCCCAGGCCTGGCAGCTCTAGAGCTCTCTGGAGGTTAGTGGTAGAGGCACAGCTCCATGTCGTGGGGCCACCACAGTGGCATGGAGCACAAGGGTGGCTGATCAACAGATCAACCACCTCTAAGCATGGTGCTGCCGTGGTGAGAGCACACCCTCAGACCTGGAAAAGGGCATTCCCAAGAGACAAGCCCCAGGCCACATGCAGAGCAGGTTAGAGGAAACCCTGGGAGCAGCCAGAGTCAATGCCACCTCGCAAGCTCCCACCCAGGCTGAAGGCATCTTACGTGCTGGAATGGCCAAGGTGCCCGAGGGACATGACCCCCACTGCCAGGCCCTGGAACATATCGGTGACCTGCTGGGAGCTGAGTCACAAACACACGGGAGAGGGGCTTAGAGCGGGGCACAGCAAGCGAGCAGAGCAGCACCGAGCCCAGCCGTGCCTGTCGCTGCCACCGAGCGCAGGGCAGGGGCTGGCTGCAGGGCAGCACCTCCAGAGTTCCACCACCCCCAGTGCTCCCATCCTGCAGCACAGCACAGCCTGGTCCCTCACATCCCTGGAGCCTCTCCCTTGGACACCTCCTCAGGGCTTGTGGGCTGGGGAATGGGGCAGAGATGCCATGGAAGTGGACACCCCGCTTCCCACCTCTGACCGGCTCTCTGCTGGGTGTGCAGCACGTGCCCCCCGCAGGGACACGTGGAGACCCTGCACCAGCAGAGGCCCACAAGCAGAGGTCCCAGGGACCTTCACCCCCAGCCTGGGGGGTTCTGCCCCTCTCCCAAGCGAGCCCCACTCAGCAGCTCTCTGCAGGTGTACAGAGGAGGGAGAAGAGAAGCCCTGCCATGGATGGGTGCCCGAGCGGTACCTGAGCGAGGGGTTCTTCTCCTTGGCCTTGGGCTGCATGGCCTGCTTGGGCGACTGGCCCACGGTGAAGGCGAAGGTGCCGCGCACGTGCTGGGGGTAGCGCAGCTTGTGCAGATGCTTCCGGAAGATCTCGGCGCTGTCTGAAGCCACCTCCTCGTCAAAGGCGATCTTCAGCAGCTGCAGGACACAGGCGCTGGGTCAGGCTGGGACAGGGCTCTGGAAAGGGCTCATCCCACAGCGCAGGGCACAGCTCAGGTCCCAGCTGGGAACAGATGTGAGGCTGCGCTGCTGTCCCCCTGTGCCAGTTCCTCTGTCCCATTCCCCTTCCTCCTGCAGACCACTCCAAACCCAGCACTGCTGCTCCTCAGCTGTCCCCAGTGCCAGTCACTGTGGCTCACAGTGCAGAAGATGGGCAGGAAGGAGCAGGCAGTGTGGTTTAGGCGCTTTTCTCCAAGCACAAGTCTCCCAAGATGTAAAATGCTGAGTAACTCCTCATGTTGTGACACCTCTCCCTGGTGTATTTCTCTCCCCCACAACCTGCTGCAAAGCTTTGCAGAACCACCTCCTAGAACACTGTGTGGGGATGTCTCACGCCTTCTCAGAGCTCCAGCAGACACTGGAGCAGTTGGAAAGAAGTTTACGAGCAAGAAATTGCTCCTTCTTACAAGAGGATTGTGTCTGGAGCACCTGTGGAGCCAGGAAGAAAGAGCTGGGCTGGGTCAGCCTGGAGAAGAGAAGGCTCCTGAAGGGGAGACCTTAGAGCAGCTCCAGTGCCTAAACAGGCTGCAGGAAACCTGGAGAGGGGCTTTGGACAAGGGCCTGTAGGGTCAGGCCAAGGGGAATGGCTTTAACCTGCCAGAGGGGAGACTGAGCTGAGCTCTTAGGCAGAAGCTCTTCCCTGTGAGGGTGCTGAGGCGCTGGCACAGGGTGCCCAGAGAAGCTGTGGCTGCCCCATCCCTGGCAGTGCTCAAGGCCAGGTTGGACACAGGGGCTTGGAGCAAGATGCTCCAGTGGAAGGGGTCCCTGCCCGTGGCAGGGGTTGGAGCTGGATGGGCTTTAAGGTCCCTTCAACCCAACCCATTCCATGGTGCTATGAAACCACCACAGCTGGGTAGTGCCTTGTCCCAGGGGCTGGTGGAGCCGTGGCCACACACCAGTGCCATGCACAGGAGCACCCACAGCCCCTCATGGCCTCACCTGGAATGTGCACGAGCGCAGCTGCAAACCCTCCTGGATGAACTGATCCACCTGGGCCTGGACATTGATCTTCTTCTCTTTGGTCAGCGAGGCGATGGGAAAGGACCTGATCACCACCTGCTCCCCCACTGGGCACAAGCATGGAACAAGTTAGACATGGTCTCAGCCCTGTGCAAGCCCAGCCTACACCAGACCCTTGGTGCCATCACCACAGGGAGCATGAAGTGGCCAGAAGCACGCTGGACATTCAACAGCCAGCCTACAGTGACTTGCACGTGATGCCTTGGATGGGCATGAGTAATCATCATCTACCACATGTGGAGAGCAAGAGCAACCACCTCCTTTGTAGTAGTGGGGCACAACCATCAAGCTTGTGGTGGCTGTAGAAGCCCCCAGCAAGGCCCAGTGTTGGCTAGGAACCCGCTCAAGGGAACCACTGCAGTCCTAAGCTGCAGCCCTGCTCCAGGATTGCTCCAGCCACCTCCTCCCCAGGCACCACCAACCCCAGGAGGCAGAGGACAGAGGACCTTACCCAGGGGGTCAGTGGGAGTGCCTTTGAAGATGATGCGGTACGTGGTGAGGAAGATGGCTCCTTCTGCAGGGAGCAGAGGTGGGCCACCAATATTCCCTCCAGCAGCTTCCTCCCGCCCATCAGGCATGAGGTACACGCGGAGCCCTTCCATCACACACTCCTCTCCCACCAGCAGGTTGGGGCGCAGCAGCTTTGGCTACAGGGATGTACAATAGGAAGTTCAGACCCACGTGTACTGTGGAGGGGGACTTAAAGGTTCCCACAGCACCAGAACCTTCCACAGCAGCAGGCTGGGTCCATACCTTCTGGATGGGAGGAAGCCTCTTGCTCTCCCTGTGCACGGCATCCAGTGTCTCTATGTGCATCTGCACGATATCTGTGAACAAACATGAAGTTAGAGATGGAGAGCAAAGTCCTGTCCTGTACAGCACCCAAGCACGCTGCCAACCCACCCTGTAGCACCTTCTCTTGCCCTTCCTACTGCTTCTTGCAGAACCATCTCCTGAGCAGCCCCCTGGGGTGATGTGGAAGGATTCCCAGTGCTAGCACGGAGTTACCCAGTCCCCAGCACTGCTGCAGGGTGTATTACCAGGGATCATGACATGCAGCCCCTTGAGGTGCTCGTTGGTGACTCCACTCTCGGTGCAGACTTTGTCCACGAAGCGGTTGATGAACCTCACCACGTAGTTGGCCACATCCGAACTCTCTGCATCCTCAAAGCCACTTTCTGTGTCATAGCTCTCGGCCACGCTGCCAGCAATGCTGCCACGAGGAGCAGGGAAGAGTCAACCCTCAACATCTCCTCTGCTGTGTCCTCACACCACACAGAGCGCAGGAGAGCTCCTGCTCTTGATATGAACCCAGGAGAGCTTCCACCATTGACATGAACCCAGGAGAGCTCCCAATCTTGATATGCACCCAAGAGAGCTTTCAACCTTGATATGAACCCAGGAGAGCTTCCACCATTGACATGAACCCAGGAGAGCTCCCAATCTTGATATGAACCCAAGAGAGCTTCCACCCTTGATATGAACCCAGGAGAACTTCCACCCTTGATATCAACCCAAGAGAGCTTCCACTCTTGATATGAACCCAAGAGAGCTTCCACCCTTGATATGAACCCAGGAGAGCTTCCACCCTTGATATTAACCCAGGAGAGCTTCCACTCTTGATATGAACCCAAGAGAGCTTCCACTCTTGATATGAACCCAGGAGAGCTTCCACCCTTGATATCAACCCAGGAGAGCTTCCACCCTTGATATGAACCCAGGAGACTTCCCACCCCTGATATGAACCTGTTACGAACCCAGGTGAGCTCCCACCCTTGAGATGAACCCAGGAGAGCTCCCACCCCTGATATGAACCTGTTATGAACCCAGGAGAGCTCCCACCCTTGATATGAACCCAGGAGGGCTCGCTCCCACTTCTGATATCAACCCAGGAGAGCTTCCACCCTTGATATCAACCCAGGAGAGCTTCCACCCATGATATGAACACAGGAGAACTCCTACTCTTGACATGAAACACCCCTGGGCACTGCAAGCTGCTTGCATCCTGCCGGCCACTGAACGATCCCAATGCCCTGAGTGCTCCTGTGTCCCACCCCACTTCCCAGCCCTGCTGACCTGTTGGTGACGAAGCTGTTGCTGACGCTCTCCATGTCACCCAGGCCGGAGCTGCGGAGCAGGCGGTTCTTGCTGGTGTCAAGGGGCAGCAACAGGTAGCTCATGCGGTTGGCGTAGTGGATGGCCTGGCTGAAGACAGTGCTCTCCTCCTTCTGGATCAGCTCCTGCTGCTTCTCTCTGCTCATGGTGGGCCAGAGCCTCAGCTGCTCCGATGCTATCTCCAACGCAGACTTGGCTTCCTGTGGCTCCTCTGGGCTCTCCTGAAGGAGATAGAAGAAGATCAGTCACCTTCATTGACAGACCTACCAGCCTTCCCCAGATGTTCCATAGAAACCTCACAGAACCTCAAGCCGGTTCACCCTCCTCAGCCCATGGACCACAGGGACCCTGTGTCACTGCTGTCACCTCCTCACCTCATCCGTGTGGTTCTCCTCGCTATTGTCCAGGTACAAGGCTCGGATGTGGTTCTGCACATCACAGTAGAACATGGCCTCCCAGAACTGGATGTTGGTCCACACCACGTGCTCCTGCACGCAGCTGTAGGCGAACTGTGTGATACCCGGGCTCAGCTTCTGAAAAAGCACAAGGTGGAACAGAACTTCAGCACAACCTGCCCTCAGCTCCCACCCCTGCAGCCTTCACAGACCCCTGAGCCTGGGAGGGCTCTGCAGGGTCAGGACATGAGGACACTGCGGATACTCACTCGGCAGAAAGCAGTGACCAGTGGCAGGAGAGCAGCTGCAATCCCATGTTCATCCATGGCAGTGCAGTCCTGGAGTGAAGAGAGCAGAGCTTACAAAGGCTTCACCACAAGACCCCCAGACCCCTGTGATCCCTGTGCTGTGCTGTCCCATAGAATCATGGAAAGGGTTGGGTGGAAAGGAGCCCTAAAGCTCATCCAGTTCCAACCCCTGCCACGAGCAGGGACACCTTCCACTAGAGCAGCTTGTTCCAAACCCCTGTGTCCAACCTGGCCTTGAACACTGCCAGGGATGGGGCAGCCACAGCTTCTCTGGGCACCCTGCGCCAGTGCCTCAGCACCCTCACAGGGAAGAGCTTCTGCCTAAGAGCTCAGCTCAGTCTCCCCTCGGGCAGGTTCAAGCCATTCCCCTTGGCCTGTCCCTACAGGCCCTTGTCCCAAGCCCCTCTCCAGGTTTCCTGCAGCCCCTTTAGGCACTGGAGCTGCTCTCAGGTCTCCCCTTCAGGAGCCTTCTCTTCGCCAGGCTGAACCAGCCCAACTCTCACCCTGTCTGCATGGGCAGACAAGCTCTCCCAGCCCTGCCCTACCTGCAGGCAGCAGTTCATCATGCGGATGATGAAGTCAAACTGCTGGTGGTCCAGCACTGCTCGGTTCTGCTGCACGTGCAGGTTCAGCTCCTGGGTCAGGCAGTGTCGTGCCGCTCGGCCCTTCATGGCACGCAGCACTGCAGGGAAGAGCTGCAGAGAAAGAAGTCACGGGGGAGAAAGAGGGGTTCGGTGGAGCTCTGGTCACAGAGTGAGCTCAAGGACAGCCCACAGTGAGGGGGCTTCACATTCTGGCTGTTGGCTGGCACCAGGGTGTCTGCAGGCCGCTCACTGCACTTGGATGGGGAGGCAAAGCCACAAACCCACACAGAGCAAGGTGAGGAGGACCCAGCCTGGTTATTTCCCCAGGCCAGACCCCGCAGAGCAACCTCCGTGTCTCCTCTCCTCACCCACCAGCTCCTCAGGACCCCCCTCACCTTTTTGGCTTCCAGCATCTTGTTCTCAAAGACGTAGGAGATGCAGTTCCTGACCACCTCCAGGCGCCGGGCGCTGTTGGCGAGGGCATTGCCATTGCGCTCCATGATGGCAGCTGGGGAGAGAATCCCCCGTTAGTGCAAGCAGGGGAGGACCTTCACCCATGGTGGGGAGAAAGCATGGAATTGTGGAATGGTTTTGGTCCAACCTGGCCTTGAACACTGCCAGGGATGGGGCAGCCACAGCTTCTCTGGGCACCCTGTGCCAGTGCCTCAGCACCCTCACAGGGAAGAAATGCCTTATATCCGATATTAATCTCTCCTCTTTCAGTTTAAACCCATTGTCTCCCATCTTATCACAACCTGCCCTTGTCGAAAGCCCCTCTCCAGCTTCTTCCCCTGTTCCACACAGGCAGGAACTCACCCTTAAGGAATACTATGGGGTCTTCAACCATCCCCTCATGCTGGCTTATAGAGCCCAGGGAGCTCTAAGCACCCCAAGGGGGCAGAAGCAAATGTGGACAGTGATGCTGCTTCTTCAAAGCACATTTTACTCCTCACATGGAACCCTCAGACACACCATAGTGTGCCAAGGAACTGATACACCACAGTAAAGCTCCTCCTGGGCAGGGAGGTCCCTCTGCACACACGCACCGATGGGGGGCCCCGATGGCACCATGCATTTCTTCTCTGCCTTCACAGCAGGAGGAGCTGTCTGCAGCTTGGCGGTGGCCTGGTCGATGATCCACTGCACCGTCCCCTCATCCAGCCGGGGGAACGGCTTCTGGTGCAGGCGCAAGTGACAGCCCTCCGTGGGCTTCTGTACCTTGTGCATGGTCACCGCGGGGTACGGGTTCTCCTGGAACACCAAACACAGCCTCTTGTCAGGCCTGTGGACACCACGGGTCCTGTCGCAGGGCAGGAGCCTCAGGAGATGCCCCCATCCTTCAGCAACCTCCAGCGCTCTGAGCCCCAGCACTCCCCCAGATGGTATCTACAATCCCTGGACACCCCCCAGGCCTGAGGGCAGGTCCCTGGGCAGAGATGCTCGAAAGGAGCCTCAAGGACAGGTCACTTTGATCCTGAACACAGCAGTGAGCTAAGTACCGTTCAGAAGCTCCATCATGAGATGGCCAAATGCCCACAGGTGATACTCTGCTTTCAGAAGACCTTTGCTGGACAGCCCTGGATCAGGCAAGAAGGCAGTGGCTGCTCCAGAGCAAAGGCATGGAGTGCTGGATGCCCATGTAATCCAAAAGTGAGGAATCCCACTCCTGGGAGTAGCTCACACCAGGCCAGACACTGCTGTGTACATCACAGAATAACAGAATGCGTGGGCTTGGAAGGGACCTTAAAGCTCCTCCGGTCCAAACCCCTTGCCACAGGCAGGGACCCCTTCCACTGGAGCAGCTTGCTCCAAGCCCCTGTGTCCAACCCGGCCTTGAACACTGCCAGGGATGGGGCAGCCACAGCTTCTCTGGGCACCCTGTGCCAGTGCCTCAGCACCCTCACAGGGAAGAGCTTCTGCCTTATCTCCAACCTGAACTTCCCCTGTTTCTGTTTGAATCCATTACCCCTTGTCCTGTTGCTACAGTCCCTGATGAAAAGTCCCTCTCCATCATCCTTGTAGCCCCCTTCAGATACTGGAAGCTGCTCTGAGGTCTCCACGGAGCCTCTCTTCTCCAGGCTGCACAGCCCCAGCTTTCTCAGCCTGTCTTTGTGTGGGAGATGCTCAAGCCCCTGATCATCCTCGTGGTCTCCTCCTCGTGACAGGTCCCTCCCACCACAGCATCACACACTGCGAGCATCACTTCCAGCAAGACCTTATGGAGGGAGCACAGAGCAATGGAACTCAGGCCCGAGCAGCTCCCCCTGCACTGGGACCTCCAGGACTCACATTCTTGTAAAGCTTCTCCGCCAGCTCCTTGATGTGCCTCAGGATCTTCTGCTTGTTCCCCTCCTCTGCACGCATGCGCTTTACTTCGTAAGCCACGAGCTGGGGGCAGAGGACACAGGTGAGAGGAGCAGGTCCTGCAGGATCCGGACACCATTCCCACATCCCAGTGCAATGCTGCAGCCGGAGCATCATGGCACATCCCCAGCTCAGGCCACTGGGGCAGGGAGAGCAGAGCAAGCACAGCCAGGGCAGGCGGGGGGCTGCTCCCGAGCTGCTCCTCTCACCTCATCAAACAGGTCGATGGAGCGGTACGGAGCCCCGCGCTCTGTGACAAAGCCGGCGAAGGCCATTCCCTCCAGCACCTTGGTAAGGAAGTCATCCTCTGTCAGCCCCCTCTGCCCAAGGAATGCTGCCTGCAACAGGGGAGATCACCGTCAGCAGCTCATCTGAGCAATGGGTGCCCACCCCAAACCATCCCCAGCATGGCTCTGAAGGAGCCTCTGG
Source organism: Lathamus discolor (assembly GCF_037157495.1). Taxonomy (NCBI): domain Eukaryota; kingdom Metazoa; phylum Chordata; class Aves; order Psittaciformes; family Psittacidae; genus Lathamus; species Lathamus discolor. Next base: position 2,996,655 of record NC_088884.1, read on the forward strand.
CTGGCACCACAAAGGGAGAAGCACCAGGTTTGCTGTGTCTGCTGAAGCTATTTGGACCCTTGGCAGATGAATGTGGGAGCTCATCCCACCCCAGAACCACCCACTACAGCTCACCACATGCCTTCAAGCAACACTGAGGGCTCCACACCATTGCCCTCCTCACCTCTCTGGAGCAGCCCCTTGCTATGGGATGGACCTGAGAGGTGCAGGACTTGGTGCCAGAGCCGTAGCACTGCATCACAGTGGGTGCCGAGTCCTGTGGTCCTGAACCCACAGTGGGAAGCACAGATGTTGCAGTGACCAAAGCAGCTAAATGAGTGACATGCAGGTCATTCTGCACAGACTGATTTCACCACAGAACCACAGAACCCCAGACTGGTTTGTGTTGGAAGGGACTTTAAAGCTCATCCAGCTCCAACCCCTGCCACGGGCAGGGACCCCTTCCACTGGAGCAGCTTGCTCCAAGCCCCTGTGTCCAACCTGGCCTTGAACACTGCCAGGGATGGGGCAGCCACAGCTTCTCTGGGCACCCTGTGCCTCAGCACTCTCACAGGGAAGAGCTTCTGCCTAAGAGCTCATCTCAGTCTCCCCTCGGGCAGGTTCAAGCCATTCCCCTTGGCCTGGCCCTACAGGCCCTTGTCCCAAGCCCCTCTCCAGCTTTCCTGCAGCCCCTTTAGGCACTGGAGCTGCTCTCAGGTCTCCCCTTCAGGAGCCTTCTCTTCTCCAGGCTGCCCCAGCCCAGCTCTCTCAGCCTGGCTCCAGAGCAGAGCTGCTCCAGCCCTCGCAGCATCTCCATGGCCTCCTCTGGCCTCGCTCCAACAGCTCCACGTCCCTCTTGTGCTGCTGCCCCAGAGCTGGATCAGGGCTGCAGGGGGGGTCTCCCCAGAGCGCAGCAGAGAGGACAATCCCCTCCCTGACCTGGATGTTATGACCTGGAAGTTCATAATTATCTTTCACTCATTTTATGGCACTTTATGACGGGCATTTTCAGTTTATTGCAGGTTTATGACTTCATGGAACCAGTGAATCTTTGTTGGGCACCTGCTGGGAAAAGTACAGCTCAAAGCCCTTATGAACGTGCTGCTGCTTCTAATGGCAGGGACCAGGAGACGTTTTGAAGCTATTTCCTGCTCTCCCTGCCCTGCCCGCCCTTCTGGTAGAGCTGACACAAGAGAAGCAATAGGGAAGGCAGCTCCTTCCTCCTTCCTCTCCCCAGATGTAGGGAAAATCCTCTGCCAGGACGTGAGTGACACATTCCAGGAGGCTCTAAGGCATCAGGATGCTGGCAGCAGTGCACTGACCACACGGCTATAAACCAGGAAGCGCCACCTGATCCTCAAGACCTTGGGATGGCCAAGGACAAACAAGGGATGCAGGTGGAGCTGGGAGTGATGTAGAGGTCACTGTGCAAACACAGCATTGTTTCTAGATAGAGCTGTATTTGTGCAAACCTCATCCCAAACTCCTCCCCAATGTACCTGGAAAGGTGTTATTCCAGAGGACAGTTTGGAACAGTAATTCTGTGGACAGGTTGGATGGGGCTTGGAGCAAGCTGCTCTAGTGAAAGGTGTCCCTGCCCACGGCAGGGGTTTGGGACTGCATGAGATTTAAGGTCCCTTCCAACACAAACCATTCCATAATTCCATGGTTCTATGGCAGGAGACCACAGAGGAGATGGAGCTGAGTTACCTCCAAACCAGGCTCCCTGATGGGCTCCAAAGGATTCCTCCCTTTCCCATCCAAATGCTCCCAGCTCCAGAAGCTGTTCCCAGCTCAGCCCGGATCCAGTCAGAACACCCGGAGTGCCAGTGCTCACCTTATGGAACCTGATGACAGGCTCGGGATGGATGCGGATGATGTGCAGGCACCAGCGGTAGCCCTGCAGCAGCTGTGCAAACAGGCGGAGGAAGACAGCACGTATCTCCTTGTCCTGTGAACAGGAAAGGACAGCATGGTCACAGCACGGTCACAGCGTGGTCAGGCTGAGGGTGCAGATGATCCAGCTCACAGGGGTAGGAGTTTACAGCAGCACAGAGGTGAAGGGATCAAACCTTGTGTTAGGGTCAGTGTCTGCTGAGCAGGGCAGGAAGTTCGGCAGGTTACAGGGAAAAATGGACCCAGCAGGCTGGGTTCACTGCTCTATGACTCCCTGTGGAGCCAGGCTGAGAGAGCTGGGCTGGCTCAGCCTGGAGAAGAGCAGGCTCCTGAAGGGGAGATCTTAGAGCAGCTCCAGTGCCTAAAGGGGCTGCAGGGAACCTGGAGAGGGGCCTGGGACAAGGGCCTGTAGGGACAGGCCAAGGGGAATGGCTTGAACCTGCCCGAGGGGAGACTGAGATGAGCTCTGAGGCAGAAGCTCTTCCCTGTGAGGGTGCTGAGGCGCTGGCACAGGGTGCCCAGAGAAGCTGTGGCTGCCCCATCCCTGGCAGTGCTCAAGGCCAGGTTGGACACAGGGGCTTGGAGCAAGCTGCTCCAGTGGAAGGGGTCCCTGCCTGTGGCAGGGGTTGGAACTGGATGAGCTTCAAGGTCCCTTCCAACATAAACCAGTCTGGTATCCCGTGATTCTGTGTCCCCTTCCCAGCACCCCTGACACTGCACACAGAGGACAAGGCAGTTCTCAGAGCCCAGGGTTTGCTGAAGCACGCAAATATTCAATGTCTGTCTCCAGTAAACCCAGCAGCTACCAAAAGGGCACCACTAGTTCCAGGCCATGCCTCAGAGCTGTGGCCTCAGTGCCCTGCAGTCCTGTGCTCTCTTTGCCTCTTAACCTCAACAGCACTAAGGTGGAGACAGGCTGAACTCCTGCCTGCCCGCTCCACGCCCAGAAACGAGGTGTCCACCAGGAATGACAGCTCACAGGAGGGTGCCCCCCTGCCGACTCCACTCACCTGCATTTTGAGAGAAGAGACAGAAATTGTTGAAGGGGGGAATGCAAGATCTGCCACCTCCAGCTCCGGGTCCAGGACCTGCACAGACAAGGCACAAAGCACCCTCAGGGACCTTTACCTTCACAGCTGGAAAAAGCAAAGCAGCGTTGGGGAGACCTTCTAACAGTCTTCTAGTACATAAAGGGTCCTACAGGAAACCTGGAGAGGGGCTTTGGAAAAGGGCCTGTAGGGACAGGCCAAGGGGAATGGCTTTAACCTGCCAGAGGGGAGACTGAGATGAGCTCTTAGGCAGAAACTCTTCCCTGTGAGTCTAGTGGAAGGTGTCCCTGCCTGTGGCAGGGGGTTAGAGCTGGATGAGCTTTAAGATCCCTTCCACTCAAACCAGTCTGGGATCCTGTGATTCCTCAGCGACCCAAGAGCACTCACAGAATAGGTCTGTGGGTGTGGAAATGACCAGGGCTGGAACCAGCAGACAGCAGCACCGCTGGTGCTCTGCTTTTGCGGGCAGTGGGAAGGGGGCTCCTCTCCAGCTCTGGGATGTTCCCTGTGGAGGGCTGGGGCTGGAGCTGAGCAGCAGGAGCTGCGGATGCAGCACGTGTGTGGTGCAGCTGCCCTGGGCACGCTCCGATGGCCACAGGGCTCTGGGAACACAGCAGCAGCAGGAAAGCTCCAGGGCTGCAGCTGCTTCCTCCCATACAAGGGCTGGGAGCCAGCACCCCATTCCCAGAAACCTTTGGCAGCAGAACCTTCCTCCGGCACTGCCACGCAGCAGAGGCTGTCAGCATGGGGACAGGTCTGCTGTGAGACGGTCACTGGGACCCCGAGGTGCGGAATTATGCTGTCAGAGGAGTTCCTGCTGCTCCATTCCCAGCTCCCTCAGGGAATACGTGTCATTCCCAAGGCCTGGCACCCGGCCGATGGGACAAAGGGACACACTCACCATGGAAAGGGCTTCCCGGGTCTGCTGGAGCAGAGGCTCAGGGAGCAGGGAGATGTGCACACACTCGGGGACATTCACTGTCCCGCCATCCAGGTCCGCAATGACAACATCCAGCTGGAAGAGGCAGGACAAGGCATGAGACAAGGAATGAGACAAGGCCAGGCTTCGCTGCACCCTCCCCACCACCTCCAGTGGGCCATGGAAAGCTGGGGTGGGAGCCCCATTCAGGAGGGTGGCTTGGGAATCCTGTGTGTCCCCTCCCCATCTCCTGTGAGCACTCTAAGCCTCCAGTAGTTACGTTCTTTACCCACTGCCACCAAACCCAAGCATTTGCCAACACACAACCTACAAGTCACCACCTCCCAGGACAGTGACAGGGGAGGACAATCTGGTGGGGGGGAGGCACAGCTCTGCTCAGCAGGCACCAGACTGTGGCTCGGTGCCTTCTATGAGCCCCTGGCCCTGCTTCACCAGAGCAGCACTGGGATGGGGGTGTTTCAGAGGCTGCACAGAAGCTGCTGCAGTTGGGATTGGCCCCGGTACGCTTTGGTTTCACTCAGGTCCTGCAGCCTCAAGTGCCAGCATGGCCTCTTGGAGCAGCACTCAGCCCACAAAGCAATTCTCTGGCTGATCCCAAGCTTGGCATAGCACGGCTGGAGCACAGCCCCGGATCAGCAAGGCAGGCCTGAGCAAGCTCAGCCTAAGGACAGTGGCTGCTGCCGGCTGAGAGCTGGAGCTCGACCCCTGCTCCTCCCTCCCGATCCCGATCCTGGTGCAAGGAACTGGAGTCCTAGCGTCTCACCAGCTCCTGTGTCTCTGACTGGAAGATGGAGTGCACTCCGATAATGAAGGGTGTTGGTGTGCTCAGCACCTCGAGGAGCTGCGCGGGCAGGATGGGCACGTACGTGAAGCTGCAACCAAAGGAGAGCATCACTGCAGCCAATGAAACCCTGCCCTGAACCCAACCTCAGCACTGCTGAGCCCACCTCTGGAGGTGGCGGTGACTGCAGGCTTTCCCCCAGCACGCTCAGCCACAGAACCCCAGACTGGTTTGTGTTAGAAGAAACCTTAAAGCTCATCCAGCTCCAACCCCTGCCACAGGCAGGGACCCCTTCCACTGGAGCAGCTTGCTCCAAGCCCCTGTGTCCAACCTGGCCTTGAACACTGCCAGGGATGGGGCAGCCACAGCTTCTCTGGGCACCCTGGGCCAGCGCCTCAGCACCCTCACAGGGAAGAGCTTCTGCCTAAGAGCTCATCTCAGTCTCCCCTCGGGCAGGTTAAAGCCATTCCCCCTGGCCTGTCCCTAAACACCTCCAGAGCAGAGCTGCTCCAGCTCTCGCAGCAGCTCCATGGCCCTAACGGTGAGTAAATAACTGTGTTTTGGGCCCTGCTGGCAAAGGGGCAAGGAGGTGAATGCCCACAGTTCTTGGCTGTGCTGACAGCTCCTTTCCTGACACCTCTGGTGTGCAGAGCAGTGTAATTCCAGTGTCCACAGCAGCAAAGAGGTGCGAACTTTCCACCACTTTCTCCCTATGGCAAGCCTGGAGCTCTATTACTGGAAGCAGGGACCAGGGTATCACCAGCAGTGTCTGTAGCTCCAGGACCTGCTGCCTTGTACTTTTCCAGGCTGTGGCAACCCCTGACAGAGAGAAGCAACCCACCAGGCTCTTGAATGTGATCCAGCAGTGTGTTATCACTCCATGGAGCTTATCTCCCCAGAATCCATCCCATTCCCCTTCTCCCAGCTGCATTACAGAGCACAGAGCACCACTTCCACTGGCACCCATCCATCCCAGCCCTGGGCATGACACTGAACCAGGACACTGGGAAACTTCCAGAAAGCCTGGTGCAACCTCTGCCCACCCTAGACGGGGCCAGACACATAACAGAGCTCTTGTTAAGGTGGTGGCAGTGGTGGCCAAGCCACTGTGGTGGCTCCTGTGGACATTGGCACCCCACTCACTAGGCCATGGACTGGCCACTACCGGGGCTGTCTGCACGTCCCCCAGGTAGGACAGCCCAGATAGATGGGCCATTGTGCTGCAGCTCCTGCTGTACTGCATCCATGCTGGCCTGCAGTACCCCCACCTGCAGAAAGGCTGCTTGTATCCCAAAGAAAGCTTCCTTTGGGAGTTCCACTGCTCTGCTGGAAACCTTTCCTTTGGCTGCACTGAGATTATGACTCCAGGGCCAGAGAACGACCACGGTCAGCGTCTTTGAGCCTTCAGGAACCTTGTGAGGCTGTAGAACATGTTCTGTCTGAAGAGCTGAGAGAGCTGGGTTGTGTCAGCCTGGAGAAGAGAAGGCTCCTGAAGGGGAGACCTTAGAGCAGCTCCAGTGCCTAAAGAGGCTGCAGGAAACCTGGAGAGGGGCTTGGGACAAGGGCCTGTAGGACCAGGCCAAGGGGAATGGCTTGAACCTGCCAGAGGGGAGACTGAGATGAGCTCTGAGGCAGAAGCTCTTCCCTGTGAGGGTGCTGAGGTGCTGGCACAGGGTGCCCAGAGAAGCTGTGGCTGCCCCATCCCTGGCAATGCTCAAGGCCAGGTTGGACACAGGGGCTTGGAGCAAGCTGCTCCAGTGGAAGGGGTCCCTGCCCGTGGCAGGGGTTGGGGCTGGATGAGCTTTAAGGTCCCTTCCAACACAAACCTGCCTGGGATTCATCCCATGATGCTGTGACTATGGTCTGGCAGCAGCTCTTGGTGGCTGTGGAGGGCTGAGGGCTCGGGGTGCTCTGGGTGCCCTCACCTGTACTTGAGGGGGAACATGAGTGCAAGCAGAGCCCGGCAGGCGTCTGTCAGCCGCTGGTAACTGCTGGACAGAAACAGGATCTTGTGCTCGGTCAGCGCGGCGCAGAACAGGTACAGCACGTTGGTGATGCCTGGGAGAAAGCAGAGGAGAGCTCAGAAACGAGGATCACCTCCTGCACCCACCAGACAGCAATGACCCCCCCATGGATCCCACCCCTCATCTCCAACTCCACACCACAGAGGAGCTCAACATCAAGCAAAGAGCCACTTCCGGGATGTGCTTCAATGGAAGCCCCTGTTTTGGGAGAGAGGTGTCTTCCTGAGGTGCTGGTGTCATCAATCACAGGCATAAGGCCAATGGCAGCACACTCTGGGCACCCCTTTTTGCCACCCAGCCCAGTTCCCATGGGATCTGGCCACACATCTTTATGTGGAGCACTGTGTGCAGTGCTGGTGTCCCCAGCGTAAGGGCATGGAGCTGCTGGAGCAAGTCCAGAGGAGGCCACAAGGATGATCAGGGCTGGAGCATCTCTCATATGGAGACAGGCTGAGAAAGTTGGGGCTGTTCATCCTGGAGAACAGAAGCTGTGTGGAGACCTCAGAGCAGCTTCCAGAGTCTGAAGGGGGCTACAAGGATGCTGGGGAGGGACTCTTCATCACGGACTGTAGTGATAGGACAAGGGGTGACGGGTTCAACCTGAAACAGGGGAAGTTCAGGTTGGAGATAAGGCAGAAGCTCTTCCCTGTGAGGGTGCTGAGGTGCTGGCACAGGGTGCCCAGAGAAGCTGTGGCTGCCCCATCCCTGGCAGTGCTCAAGGCCAGGTTGGACACAGGGGCTTGGATCATTGTTCCATGATCTGCCAGTCCCTGCCCTGCTGGGGAAGGGGAGGCAAAGCAGGGCCAGGAGGGCTCCATCTGAGGCTGCAGGAGCCCTGTGTGACACGGCAAGCTGGGGAGCAGGGCAGGATCTCCAGCCAGGCTGATGCAGGCGGCTCTGGCCCGGCCTGGGCAAAAAGGCCACCAGGGGAAGGGGGTCCTACAGGCCCATGGCACTGGTGGAAGGGGGTGCCAGTGCGAGTGGGTGCCAGGGGAAGGGTGCGCTGGTGTGAGGGGCTCCGGGGTACATCAGTCTCACCGAGCTGGCGGAAGAGCAGCGCCACGCTGCAGCTGCTGACCGGGAGCGAGTCGCTGATGGGTGTCTGGATCACCTGCCGGTCCCCGGCTCCCAGTGAGATGGTTCTCTGCAAGGGAGCACACGCACGTCACCGGGCACAGCCGCGCACCGAGGGCAGGCAGCGACAGCCTGAGTGCCCCCCAGAGCAGGGCTGGGACCACTGTGCCCTCAGCACCACCCTCACAGGGTGCAGCACGTCCCACCACAGCAGATTGCCTTGTGGCACCATGGCTGCTGCAGGAAGAGGGAAGAGGGCCCTGCAACACCACGCATTGTGTTTGACTGGGGACATGGGCTACAGGGGGGAATGGGAGCTCCCAAAACAGCTGTCACTCCTGGACAACATGAGCAACACCATGACGGCAGCAAGCCCTGAGACCTGCACAGTGACAAGCGCATGAGGAGCTTCAATAAATCTTGGAGCAACCTGCTCCAGGGGAAGGTGTCCCTACCCGTGGCAGGCGGCTGGAAGTGGGTGAGCTCTAAGGTCCCTTCCCACACAAATCATTCATGATAAGCAGAAGGGAAGAGCTCGCCTGTGCCATGTGCACCAGTGCTGCCTGGCAAGGGAGCAGCACCAGCCTCGCCAACCAGACAGGGTGCTGATGGCTCCCGGGCTGGGGACAGACACCGCACATACCGGACACACTCTGCTTCTCCCCCAGTACAACTTTTTACCCAGACCTCAGCTCATTCCCAGTGGCACAGGGCAGCCTTCACGTGTCCCAGGCTGGAGCTCACTGCCCTCTCCTCCTCTTTCTACATCTCTCCAGGGAGGACATGCCTGCAACAGCATCTTTCACCATGCAACCCACTGCAACAGCCACGGATCTGCTTTCCACATCCCTGGCAGTGTCCAAGGCCAGCCTGCACAGGGCTTGAAGCAACCTGCCCTAGTGGAAGGTGTCCCTGCCTGTGGAACTGGATCTTTAAGGTCCCTTCAACCCAAACCACTCAATGATTCCATGATTCTGAACGCTGCAGCCCTGGAAGAGCTGATCAAACACCCCTGACCTCATCCTCCAGAGCAGCTGAGGGTGTTTGCACCACCCCAGCTCACAGGGTGACTGCTGCAGAGCAGGACTGAACCCCCCAGAGCCCAGTCGCAGCAGTGCTGCACCAGTGCAGCACACACAGACACACACACACACAAGGCACTAGCAGTGCCCAGGCCTCCAGCTTGGCCCCGGCCACAGCGTGTGTCCCCCTCACAGACAGTTAGAGAGGTTGTTAAGGAGGAGACAGACCCCAGGAAGGAAAAGGTGTGCGTACCGCTGCTTCGTCCTCCGCGTCAGGCTGAGACAGAGACAGAGATGGCACAGTCAGTTAGAGACAGCACAGGAGACAGGGGAGGAAGGGAGGACACAGGCAGGGCTGACAGCGAGCTGGGAACGCTCCCGGAGTAAGGAGATGCAAACACACACATGAAGCCAAGGCAACAGGGACCACGGAGGGATGGAATACTGGGACGCAGCAGGAGAACAAGGAAGTGCCCCACGAGCTTGTTCCCACAGCACAGAGACCTGCAGGAACTGGGAGGTGGCAATAATTGTGCCAAGGAGTGCCACACAGGGAGGCACAGAGGCTCCAGAGCTGCCCTGCTGTCTCCCGTGCTGCTGCTCACTTGGTGCACTGGGAGGAACCAGATGGAGTCGGACAGAGCTGGGCAGATCCTGCAGGAAAGCCACAGTGCAGAGCCGTGGCGCCTGGCACACAGCCTGGGAGGGGCAGCACCCAGCTCCTTCTGCAGAGGCTTGGGTATGGCCAGCACCCATCCCCTCCTGAGACACCTGGACCAGGGTCCAGCTCTGGGGCGACAGCACAAGAGGGACATGGAGCTGCTGGAGCGAGGCCAGAGGAGGCCACGAGGATGATCAGGGCTGGAGCAGCTCTGCTCTGGAGCCAGCCTGAGAGAGCTGGGCTGGGGCAGCCTGGAGAAGAGAAAGCTCCTGAAGGGGAGACCTTAGAGCAGCTCCAGTGCCTAAAGGGGGCTACAAGGATGCTGGAGACTCTTCGTCAGGGACTGCAGTGATAGGACAAGGGGTGATGGGTTCAAACTGAAACAGGGGAAGTTCAGGTTGGAGATAAGGAAGCTCTTCCCTGTGAGGGTGCTGAGGCGCTGGCACAGGGTGCCCAGAGAAGCTGTGGCTGCCCCATCCCTGGCAGTGCTCAAGGCCAGGTTGGACACAGGGGCTTGGAGCAAGCTGCTCCAGTGGAAGGTGGCCCTGCCCGTGGCAGGGGTTGGAACTGGATGAGCTTTAAGGTCCCTTCCAACACAAACCAGGCTGTGGTTCACTCCATGATTCTATGTCCATAAAGCACCAGGACCACTGGTGTTCTCCCAGTAGCTCTGGATGATTAGAGGGATCTCCAAGCCTGTGCCAGGCAGTTACGGCAGCTCAAGGGGCACCACTCCTGCCCAGCAGAAAGCACCAACCCAAGAAGCCTTCACAGATACCTGGGTCCAAGAGAGCAGCTTCCCCCCAGGGTCACAGGCTGCAGCAAGGGAAGAAACCTCTGTCTGTGGGCCCCAGAGACCTGAGGTGCTGCCCCAGCCCTGTGAAGGCTCCCCCACGGGAGAGAATTTAATGGTGTTTTTTGCTGGGGGAAGTGGAGCTCAGCTGGAAGTGAAGCCACTGCAGCAAACAACACATCCATGGCTACGTCTGAGGTGCTGGCAAGGCACAGGAACAGCAGGGCATTAGGCTGCTGCTTCCAAACACCTCCTGCCAGAGGGCCCAGCTGGTCTCTCTCCATTCCTGCCATCTCCAGGCAGCTCCAGCTCTTCCTCATCCATCTGCTGAACAAGGCTGAGCCCATCTGGCCCTGCCCCAGCAGGAGGGGGACACATGCCTTGGAGGGGACAACAGGAGGTTGTCTCTGATGGCCTCACCTCTGGGCACAAGCAAAGCTGCTGCTTCTCAAACCCTGTCCATCAGAGCTGCTGCTTGCACAGGCACAGGCCAGTGGGTTAAGGAGAGAGCCCCAAGCTGCTCATCTGGCCAATGCTGGCCTTGCTTGGCCTGTCCCCCTGCTCTCACAGATGGCCCGTGACCACCTGGCTCTGAAGCAGGTCTCCAGGCACTCAGATGGGGCTGAGTGGAGCAGCAGGACCTCCCCAGTGCAGGAATGAGCATGGACCATGGCAACTGTGTGCACAGACACATCAGTGACTATGCAAGTGGAGAGAGCAAGGAGCCAGGGCCAAGCTGTCCAGTCATGGTAAGTTAAAAGGCAGCGAAGCAGCAGGATCTCAGCTGCTGGAGGAGCTGAGGAGCTCGGAACCACAGAGCTCTGTTGTTTCTGCTCTCAAGAGCTTGGGAAGGCACCAGCCAAGCACTTCAGCAGCTCCTGGTTGCCAGCACACGTCAGCCTCACTCAGCTCCCCCAGCACAGCAACCAGACAGAGCTGAGGAACCCCTCTGTCCCTGCCAGAGCTGCTCAGGGGGCAGAGGCATGAAGAGGATGAGGAAGGGGCTGAGCACCCACCTGAGCTCCACCAGTGATGGGGATGGTGCAGGTCAGCAGGTTCCCAATGACATTCTCCAGGGACACGCTCAGTCCGTCCACGTAGATGGTGTAGATCAAGCCCAGGCTGTTCTGGAGAGGGAAGCACAGCACACTTGAGAAGCACAGCACCATGGAGCATGGATCCCAAGGGGTAGGGACCTCAGGGATCATCTGCTCCAACCCTTCCAGGCGAAGCATCATCTAGACCAGATGTCCAAACACCCTGTCCAGCCCAATCTTAAGTGTCCAGTGCTGGGGAGTCACCACTTCCAATGGCTGGTGGTCCTCAGTGGGAACAGTTTTTCTCATATCTAGTCAGAACTGGGACATGGGGCTCCTTGTACAATGGGAGTCCCCATCTTCTTTGTGGCCACCCTCAAATAGTGGGACATGGAGATAAGGTCTCCCCGGAGCCTTCTTTTCTCCAGGCTGAACATTCCCAGTTTTCAGCTTTTCCTCATATGCTGCCCAGCCCTCTGGTATTCAGGCCTCAGTTGGAAGCAGTTCTTCCCTGTGAGGGTGCTGAGGTGCTGGCACAGGGTGCCCAGAGAAGCTGTGGCTGCCCCATCCCTGGCAGTGCTCAAGGCCAGGTTGGACACAGGGGCTTGGAGCAAGCTGCTCCAGTGGAAGGGGTCCCTGCCCATGGCAGGGGTTGGAACTGAATGAGCTTTGAGATCCATCCCAACACAAACCATTCCACGGCTCTATGACCCCCTGGACAACCTGCTCCAGCCGACCCTGCTCAAGCAGGGGTTGGACCAGGGACCTCCAGAGGTGCCTCCAGCCTTGGTTGTGTGGGTTTTTAGGGCTGTGAGTCTGCAAAGCCCAGGTTTTGTGCTCTTTGCAGCAGCTGCAGCCAGAGCTGGGAGTGATTTTTTACCCTTGTCAGTTATTAATGCCCTGAGCACTGCGTGTCCCACGGGAACAGCCTGTGCTCCATTCACAGAGCTGGTGTGAACAAGATGTGCAGGAACAGAGCAGAGCCAAGCACTGGGATCCCACAGCGGGAGGGGAAAGCAGGGAGACACCCTGGCCTGGAGCACACTGCCCTTCTCTGAGCCACCATCAATCCTGGGTGGGCTCCCCCTCTGGAGCACGAGGCAGGCAGTGTGATGGGTCTGGGGAGGTGACCACCCCCTGTCCAGCCATGGAGCTGGCACAACAGAGCCCCGCCTGCACCCGTCCTCACACCCCTTCCCCAAGCACAGAAAGCAGCAGGGCTGGGGAACATTCCCATGGCAAGGAGCGATGTTCCCCCAGGAATGGGCTGTTATGCTGCTTCTGCTCACAAACCAGGTCAAGGCCACCAGGTGCCTGGTGTGGCCGAGTCCTTGGGTTGATGTTCAGGTTCAGCTGCTGGACCAGGATGCAAGGAGCAGGATGGGAACAGGCTGCTCTCCCATAGGCGCTGTGCCAGGGTGCTCCACCACCTCCTGCTCCGGCAGCGACTACATGGCTCCAGGTAGCTCCCAGAGCCAGAAACCCTTCACTGCCATTGCTCTCCTCTCCACACCCAGTAGAGACCGTACTCCCCCTGCCCGGAGCACTTCAGACTTACCCTGAACACCTCCGCATGGTCCAGCCGTGACACCAGCACCAAGCTTTTGGGAGCAAAGAGCTGCGCAGGTTGAACGGGAGATGATGGCTCTTCCTCCTCCTCCCCGTCACCATTTCTGGGGTGGCTCTGAGGCTACGAGACAAGGCCCAGGGTAAGCAAAAGAAGCTCTTCCCTCTCCCAGGATCTAACACCAGGGCCTGGGCTCTCTTGCACAGGCACAGCCAAAGCCAGAGGCTGCCTCCGTCCCTTCCCACCCGCAGTACCTGGGCGCTCTCGATGGGCTCCCAGAAGGTGAAGCAGGCGCAGTAGTGCCGCTCCGAGTTGATGTCCGTCAGCACGGCCACGAAGAAGGTCGGGGGGTTCCTCTCCGTGAAGAGCTGCCAACCACTGGGCTGGCAGAACTGCAAGAGAGGGCAGGCACTGTGTCAGGAGGAGGTCGAACAATGGGATCCTGACCCTCTGCTCTGCCCTGCGAGACCCCACGTGCAGCACTGTGTGCAGTGCTGGTGTCCCCAACATGAGAAGGACATGATGGAGCTGCTGGAGCAAGTCCAGAGGTCATGAGGATGATCAGGGGCTGGAATGCCTCTCATATTGAGACAGGCTGAGGAAGTTAGGGCTGTTCAGCATGGAGAAGAGAAGCTGTGTGGAGATCTCAGAGCAGCTTCCAGAGTCTGAAGGGGGCTACAAGGATGCTGGAGAGGGACTCTTCATCAAGGACTGTAGCGACAGGGCAAGGGGTGATGGGTTCAAACTGAAACAGGGGAAGTTCAGGTTGGAGATAAGGCAGAAGCTCTTCCCTGTGAGGGTGCTGAGGCGCTGGCACAGGGTGCCCAGAGAAGCTGTGGCTGCCCCATCCCTGGCAGTGCTCAAGGCCAGGTTGGACACAGGGGCTTGGAGCAAGCTGCTCCAGTGGAAGGGGTCCCTGCCTGCGGCAGGGGTTGGAGCTGGAGGAGCTTTCAGGTCCCTTCAACACAAACCATTTCATCATTCCATGCCCCCCTGGCCAAGATGGGAACCCCACACACCCTGCAGCCACGGCAAAGCCTCAGGAGCTCCCAGCACAGGGCAGTGATGGGCTGGGCTCTGCTCTGCCCCTGCAGCCATCGAGGTGCTGGTGATCACACCCAGACACTGGAATAGCACCGGGAATGATGGAAGGTGACCTGCATGCAGCCAGGGCTGTGTGCCGGCCCCATGTCCACTCCAAGAGGTGGCACCGCTTCCTTGGGACCAGCAGCTGGAAAACACCTGCACCAGCTCCACAGTTCAGGCAGCTCCAGACACAGCTCTGCCCATCCCTGGGACTTTCCACACACCACGGCCGGGGAGTTAATTCCAGCATCAGCCCAGGACTCCCCGGGGAGGGCGGTTCGAGGTCTCAAAGGGTTTTTCCTCTGTTTCCTCAGCATTTGGCTGCTGAGGAGCTCTGGAAAATTCCTGGCACTGGGGGAGTCCTGAAGAGTGGGACAGCGCCGGGACAGAGCCACTCCTTCCAGCTGGATGTGCCCCCAGGACATGGAGACCTGAGCAGGACTGAGGATGGGAATAAGGTGGCAACTAGGCCAGAAAGGGCTGACAGGAGCTGAAGGAATCACTGCAGAACCTGAACCATCGTGAATCACGGAACCCCAGACTGATCAGGGTTGGAAGGGAGCTTAAAGCTCCTCCAGCTCCAACCCCTGCCACGGGCAGGGACCCCTTCCACTGGAGCAGCTTGTTCCAAGCCCCTGTGTCCAACCTGGCCTTGAGCACTGCCAGGGATGGGGCAGCCACAGCTTCTCTGGGCACCCTGTGCCAGCCCCTCACAAAATCCCACCAGCTTTAGCAGGATTCCGTGTCCCCATCCTGCTCACCCACTCAGCATCACCACAGGCACCACGACCACCACCCCTGGGGCCTGTCATCACCCTGTGGCCTGGCTCCTGCTCTTCCAGTGCTCCTGCACCGGCCCTGGGCTCGGGGCTGCCCATGGAGCCAGCTCTGCCCGGAGGGGAGGACACTGCACCGGGACCCGTTCACATCCTGTGTCTGTCTCCAGAGCAACTTCCACCCATTGCAATGGGACAGTTCTGTTTGGAGCTGCTGTCAGAGCGACGCCAGGGCAAGAGCTCCGGGGTCAAGCTCCCTCCATGCACCGGAGAACCTTCTCCCCCGCAGGAAGGGACACAGCACGGGCTGCACCACAACGTTGTGGTTATGGTACCAAACCCCACAGTGGGCTCCATCCGGCTCTGCGGAGCTGCTCTGTCCCATCACTACACCCCACTCCCCCCCAGCCACCTTCCAATGCTGTGGAAGCCTCAGACCCCCCAGGCTCCCAACAGGATGGGGCTCCAATTGTTTAAATTCCAGGGATGTTTTGGCTGGACAGTTTGACCCTTGGGGTGGGGGGAGCAGCTTTCCTCTTGCTTGGGACAGTTCCCAAGTGCCCTGCAGACAGCCGGGAAACACAGACCAGAACATGAATACAGAGTCTGCCTCGGGACGGAACAGTACAGAAAGTCCAAGATTGTGATGGAATTCTGGTAACAGGATGAGGAGATGACGAGGGTGATGATCCCTGTGGCTGCAGCGGGAACTGCCAAAGCCAAGAGCCCAGGACAGGGCAGAGGAATGAGGATGGGGATCGGAGCCGTACTCTGGGGGCTGGTCCCAAAGGCGCCACTCACATGGAAGTTCTCCAGCACCAGCACAAAGATGGAGATGACTACCAAGTCTGGATGAGGGCATGAGACGAGGGGAGGGCAGCCAAAACTGCCTCCCAAGGGCAAGGGCATCCCCTCAGTGAGGCCCAGGGGAAGCACAGGGACCTGGAGTGGAAAGCAGGCAGGTCACCCTTTGCTATACCATGGAATCATGGAATCCCAGGGTTGGGTTGGTTTGGAAGGGACCAAAAAGCACATCCAGTGCCAGCAGTGCCACCAGCCCAAAGAGGAGTTTGCGAGGCAAAGCACTTGCGAGAGGCTTTGTTGTGGCAGAGCTATGCTATCTGTGATGAGGCTGTTCATACTGATACTGCATCCATTCAGCTCCTCTAGGATGTTCTGGATGTTCAGGATGTTCCAGCATCCCAGACAGCTGATTCCAGAGCAGGATGAGGAGCACAGCAGCCAGGACAGAGCCAGCCCCAGACAGGGCATGCAACATCCTATGCACGGCTCAGCACACTGGATCTGTGGTTTTCCAGAGCTGGAGCTGTGTCAGGGGGCAGGAGGGACCCCAGTGTGGTGGCTGCCCTGCTCAGACCCTGAAGTGCCCATTGAGGTGGGTGCACACAGTGCCATGTGTCCCATGCCCCATGCACTGCTTCCTGGTGTCCCGATCCCAAGGGGTGACACATCACCAGCTGTGATGGATGGCACTCACCAGCTCGATGCCCTGGGGAAAGGGGTTGTCCTCCCAGTCCTTCTCCGGGAAGCGCTGCAGTATCTGTCCCTGCCCATCCCTGCTCCCTGAGGAGACAAGAGCAGGGTTAGAGTGCAGGTTCTGAGTCCGCTTCAGCCCCCAGCAGCGCAGGTTCCCAATAGCTTCAGCGCCTGGGAGCAGCACTGGGGTGCTCCAGCACTGTGCCAGCCCCCCATGGACATGGAGAGCACAGAAGAGACCCCAGTCCCTCCACAAACCCACTGCACAGCCCCTGCCACAGGGAAAAGCAGCCATTTCCATAGATATGGGAGCAAACAGCAAAAAACTCATCATCTAATGGTGTGCAAAAGGCAAAGCACAAGTGCAGCACACCTCTGGTCAAGTTCACATTACAGTTCCCTTCCTTGGGTCACTAACACGAGATCAGACACACAGATCGCACATACAGCTCGGGGGAGAAGGACTTGGAGTGTTGGTCCATGAGAAGCTCCCCATGACCTGGCTTCAGTTTGTGCTGGAGCCCAGAACCACCCCCGTGTGCTGGGCTGCATTCCCAGAGTGTGAGCAGCAGCTCAGGGAGGGGATCCTGCCCCTCTGCTGCATGAAGGGGAGACCTTAGAGCAGCTCCAGTGCCTAAAGAGGCTACAGGAAACCTGGAGAGGGGCTTTGGACAACGGCCTGTAGGGACAGGCCAAGGGGAATGGCATTAAACAGTGATTTCCCCTCTGCACTCTACACCAGCCACGTGTAATGAACTGCTTCAGTGGATGACGCTGGAGTTGGGAACATGGAAACCCTGAGGAGCACTTTGCTCCTACCCCTGGCTGGGCACAGCTACAGACAGCACACGGAAAGGGGGATGCTCCATCCCCATGCAGAATCACTGTGTGGTTACTGCACCCACAGCATCATCCCAGGGGATGACTGTGTCTGCCCCTACAGCAATGCCAGCTCGATTTGGGAGCTGGGTTTGGCTCCAGGACTGCTGTTAGGGCCAGGTAGCAGGAGGAGCCTCCTCAGAGGACATGCACCACAAAGGACTATTTTGAGCACCCGACCTGTCTCCACCACCCTTCTCACCACAGCTGCATTTAGCTGAACAAGGCATCAGAAACACCACTAACAGTCTGGGGGCCGGAATGGAAAGGTCAGGGGAGGAAACAGCATCAGTGTCACGTTGACCAGATGTCCCCGTGCTCAGACACCTCCTCACACATGGACAGGTCCTGGCATCACCAGCAGCACCAGTGCTCGCTGCATCAAGTCCTGCCCTCTCTGAGCACCATCGGCCTGGCTCCAGCTTCCCAGGTGGGAAGATCCCTCTGAACACAGGTCAGGACAGCAGTTCTCCGATGGCCTGGTGAGTGCTGTCAGCCCCATGCCCTCCACAACAGCTCACCCCAGTAGCACAAGTGCAACATGTGTTCACTCACGCTGTCTTGGTCATGAGGGAAACAGATACAGGATCATGGAATGATGAAATGGTTTGTGTTGAAAAGGAGCTTAAAGCTCATCCAGCTCCAAGCCCTGCCACGGGCAGGGACCCCTTCCACTGGAGCAGCTTGCTCCAAGCCCCTGTGTCCAACCTGGCCTTGAGCACTGCCAGGGATGGGGCCGCCACAGCTTCTCTGGGCACCCTGTGCCAGCGCCTCAGCACCCTCACAGGGAAGAACTTCAGCCCTCATCATCCTCAATGCAAACAGAATAATCCTTCCAGGAGCTGGCTAGAACAAGGGGAATCTCGATCCTCTGGGTATTCCCAAATCCAAGGGCTGCCGCGATATTTAGCAACCTGTGGGTACATCCTGATGATCAAGGCCAGGTTGGATGGGGCTTGGAGCAACCTGCTCTAGTGGAAGGTGTCCCTGCCCGTGGCAGGAGGCTGGGAATGGATGAGCTTTAAGGCCCCTTCCAACACAAACCATTCCACAATTCCATGATGCTCCTGGCTGTCTATCCAAAGCTGCCTCACTGACACACTGTCCAGCCAAGCTCCAGTGCCTCCCTCAGCTCCTCCTCACCTTGCCAGCTCCTCTCCTCCTGCTTCCCAGCATTACCACTGCAGCATCCCAGCCCCTCACCGGCCCCACCAACATGTCCCATTGGCACTTCCCTTCCTGCAGGCCCAGCCCCAGCGACCCTCCCGCTGCTCCAGGCAGGATTCCCAGGCACACACGTGTCCCTCTGCTCCCCTCTTCCTTCCTGCTGCTCCTGCACTGCAGAGTGACCGCGGCACGGGCTGACCCCGGGCAGCAGTGACGGCCCCAGCAGCACCAGGATATATTTGGAAGCTGAGGAGATGTTATCAGGAGACAGGAAATTCTGAATAAGCCAGAAGTTAAACACTCGGTGACACGACACAAGAGCTGAGCAGGGCGCTGGGGCAGCGGGAATGCCGGGAACACTCACCGGGAACAGCCGGGTCCCAGTTCGGAGGGGTCATGGACAAGGGAGAGGCTCCCCATCACTGCCCTCACATTGCTGTCTCTGAGCTGGTGCCTTGCCCAGAGAAGCTGTGGCTGCCCCATCCCTGGCAGTGCTCAAGGCCAGGTTGGACACAGGGGCTTGGAGCAAGCTGCTCCAGTGGAAGGGGTCCCTGCCCGTAGCAGGGGTTGGAGCTGGATGAGCTTTAAGGTCCCTTCCAACCTAAACCATTCCATGTTCTATGACAACTCACCCACCACCTCACAGGGAAACAGGCCAATGAGGAACCCAACCATGCAGCAGCTCCTCCTGCCTCTGTGGGAGCTGGACCTTCTCCACGGCTCCTGCTGTGGTGTCACAGTGAGGGGAGATGCAGAAGGGAGTTTTCCTGAGGTTTTCAGGGAAAAGGTCTTGTTTGGAGCAAGCCCTTCTCCACCACTCACCCCCAAAGCCTCCGCTCACGAGTTGCTGAGAGCACGGGACCGTGTTTCACCTTGGTACAACCAGTCCAGGCAGTCCCAGGGGATCAGACCTTCTGCAGGCTCAGACACGGCTCCCACACCCCCAGACCTCAAACATTCCATGGGATACAGCATAGGAAACACACAGCTCACAGCTCCCAAAGCCAGGATGGACGGGGCTTGGAGCAAGCTGCTTTAGTGGAAGGTGTCCCTGCCTGTGACAGGGGGTTGGAACTGGAGGGAGTTTAAGGACCCTTCAACCCAACCCATTCTATAATGCCATGATTCTGTTCTAAGTGCTCAGCCCATGAGGAAGAGCTGCTTCAGCATTCCCCCTCTCTCAGCATGGAGAAGGGGTGTCTCCCTGTGCCAGGACAGTCTGCCAGGTCATTGCAAGCCCCGAGCTGTTTCACCAGCTCCCCCAGTACAGGGAGATGGAAGCTCTGAGGTGTCGCTGGAGGCTTCCAGGAGCTGCTCGAGGTCTCGGAGCCAGGATCCGTGCAGGAGTTGTGCTGTTGTAAATCACAAACCACTGCGTGCTCCCGAGCACCGACCATAGCTGCGGCGGTGGCTCCCTGCAGAGCAGCACCAACCACAGGGCACCAAGCCATGAAACACACGAGGCCCTGAAGCTGCTGCCAAGAGCTCTCACTGCTGGGCTCTGCGGTGAGTGATGCAAGGAACCCAAACCGTGCCGAGAGCCTCTTCCCTGCGCTGCACACCAGTCCCAGGCCAGCGAGCAGGTCAGTGCTGGAACGAGCAGGGATCCACGTCACCCTCACAGCTCACCTCCAGCCCCGCTTGGGCAACGGCCCCGCAACAGGTAGGAGCTGTTGCATCAACCGGAGCTATGGCACAACCAACCTGGCAGCAGGTCCTGGGGCAACGCAGCGCCCATCAGGGCAAGGAGCTGGCTCCTGGCAGAGATGTAGTGGGGCATAGGGAACAGGGCACGGTGCTGGGGGGAGAACAAGGGCTCTCCAGAGACACCCCATGCATGGGAAGAGCAGGAAGAGATGGGGAGGAAGGGCGGGGAGGCACTGGCACAGGGTGCCCAGAGAAGCTGTGGCTGCCCCATCCCTGGCAGTGCTCAAGGCCAGGTTGGACACAGGGGTTTGGAGCAAGCTGCTCCAGTGGAAGGGGTCCCTGCCCGTGGCAGGAGCTTTAAGGCCCTTTCAACGCAAAGCTCCTGGATCCTCCCTAGGTGTGAGACCCTCACATCCAGGCTGCGGTGTTCATCCCACTGCTCTCAAAGTCTCCTACAAGACTCATCAAACTGTCCTGGTGAGAAAGGCAGGACCACCACGTACACTGCTGCTACCTGGAGTCAGCACACACAGGACCGGGCTGTTGTAGCCCATGGACATCAGCTCCTCCTCCCCGGGGAGCAGGAAAAAGCTTTGGATGATTTATAATAACAGAGAGGGAGAATAAGGCAGAAATGGGGATTCAGACAGAGGCCAACCCCATCCATGAGACTCACGTCCTTCCCCGTCCCACCAACTCCAGCGCACCAGCGGGCACAGCGGCCCCCGACAACAGAGGAGTGTCTGCGGGGGGACAATGACAGCTCTGTTTCTCCTTATGTCCCTCTAAAAGCAGCACAAAGAATAGCCTTTCTATGGAGGAGAACAAAAGGGCTGTGTGTGGGGCTGGGCTGCCCCCCCCTCCCAGCCACTGCGCAGCCCATCCCTGAACCCACCCCAACCCAGCGTGAGCAGCAGCTCAGGGAGGGGATCCTCCCGCAGCCCCTCTGCTGTGCTCTGGGGAGACCCCCCCTGCAGCCCTGATCCAGCTCTGGGGCAGCAGCACAAGAGGGACGTGGAGCTGTTGGAGCGAGGCCAGAGGAGGCCACGGAGATGCTGCGAGGGCTGGAGCAGCTCTGCTCTGGAGCCAGGCTGAGAGAGCTGGGCTGGGGCAGCCTGGAGAAGAGAAGGCTCCTGAAGGGGAGACCTGAGAGCAGCTCCAGTGCCTAAAGGGGCTGCAGGGAACCTGGAGAGGGGCCTGGAACAAGGGCCTGTAGGGCCAGGCCAAGGCAGCAGATCTGAACCTGGCACAGGACATGCAGCCGGATGCTGCAGGACCGGAGCAGCACAGACACCCTGGGATCTTACAAAGGTCTTTTTCACAGAATCATGGAATGGTTTGAATTGGAAAGGACCAGTCCCAACCCCCTGCCCCAGGCAGGGACACCTTCCACTAGAGCAGAGATTTAAGGCAAAAGTCTCTCCTATGAGGCACAGTCACACCCAAACACGACTCCTGTCCCGCATGCATGTAAGAACAGAACTCGGGGGAAGATGACCTCAGTGTGTGTTTAGTGATGGCTGGCAGATGTCTGAGGACATGGCTGCTCTCTGTAAACACAGGACGATAGTGATCAGAGGGACACACACTCGGGATGGACCCAAGACAGAAGCGGGTGGCGAAGGAAATCATCTACATGCGACTCCCATCAAAACCTGACCAGCTCATGGCATCTCCCAAAGGCAGGCGAAAGCCTCCACTTTGGGATCCCTCACTCCCACCCCTGAGCAGATCCTACAGGAACGCAGCTGCCGGTGGGACCAGCTCGTGTTTTCCCAGCACAGCACCTCACTGACTCCTGGGGGTGCCTCTGGATGAGCCTCCTAGGGATGAGGTGTTTGCAGAAGAGCTAAAATTAAAGCTCCTGGAGAAGCGGATGGTGGTGCTCCTCACCTGCTATTTTCACACCATCCCCTCCCGGGCCCTGCTCCCATCCCTGAGCTGTCATTACCCTCCTTAAATCAGCTCCTATTCACCCTCAAATTAAGGCTGAGAAGTGCTGGTGAGATCCCATGGTGAGATCCCATCCCTCAGGCCAGTGGGCACGTGGCACTGGGCAGTAGGTGACCAGACCTCCTCAGCAGCACCTCACTGCAGGCAGCAGCAGGACCTGTGAGCTGCAAACCCAACAGGGTTGGACACACTGTGGGGCAAGGGCTTGGGGCTGGAAAACACCAGGAGCCCCCATGGACCTGCAGGGATGTGGAGCCCGTTCCTCTCTCGCTCTCCTGAACCCCAAAGAAGAGGTCCACTTGGATATCCCAGTAAGGCGGAAGCTGCTGTGCTTCCCAAGCACGATGCTTCCAGGATGATCCTCAGCTGCCTTGCTGCATGTCCAGGGCAAATGGCAGAATGGGTCGGGAGGGATGAGAGAGTCGGTGAATGCTTTTTGTGGAAGGGACCTTAAAGCCCATTCGGCTCCAACCCCTGCCACAGGCAGGGACCCCTTCCACTGGAGCAGCTTGCTCCAAGCCCCTGTGTCCAACCTGGCCTTGAGCACTGCCAGGGATGGGGCAGCCACAGCTTCTCTGGGCACCCTGTGCCAGCGCCTCAGCACCCTCACAGGGAAGAGCTTCTGCCTAAGAGCTCATCTCAGTCTCCCCTCGGGCAGGCTAAAGGCATTCCCCTTGCCCTGTCCCTGCAGGAATCCCCTCCTGGACCAACTGCTCACGCTCTGGGGGTGCAGCCCAGGATGAGGTTGGTTTCTGGGGATCCAGATGGTCCCGCTCAGCAGAACCTCCCATTCAGCCTGGAAGAACCCATCCAGGGCAGGAGCTGCAGGGAGAAGTTTACCCCTGTCTATGGAGCCATCCCCAGAGCCAGAGCCCGGGCTGGGCTCGGGCCAGGTTCTGCTGTCCTGGCACGGCCGCAAGAGCTGTGTTTATCTTTAGAAACACAAGAGGAAGTCATTAAATGAAAAACTCCTCCTGCTTCCGAGAGCTGCTCCCGGGAAGCACCGCCCGGCCCGGGGGGCAGGCAGGGGCAGCGGCAGGAACTGGGGCAAACAGGAGCAGCGACAAGGGCAGGAGCAGGGGCAGGGGCAGGAGCTGGGGCAGGGGCAGAGGCAGGGGCAGGGGCAGAGGCAGGAGCAGGGGCAGGAGCACGGGCAGGGGCAGGAGCAGGAGCAGGGGCAGGGGCAGGAGCATGGGCAGAGGCAGGAGCAGGGGCAGGAGCACGGGCAGGGGCAGGGATGAGGGTTCACAGCTCCTGCCCTCGCTGTGCCATGGCAGTGCCGGGAACCTGCTCCCAGCCAGCGCCCAATGGCCCTTCCCAAACCCCTCCCATCATAAATACCTGGGGCCTGACACAGCATCAGAGCCACAGTCACCCAGAGCATCACACGCACCATGCCATGGAGAGCTCCAGATGCTCCAGCCCGCCCTGCGGCTGCATCCCTTTGGATCAGCCTCCAAACACCAGCCTCAAATCCCAACAGCACAGAAACTGCATCAGACTGAGCTGCAGCATCGTGAGTTGTGATGTAGCAGCAGTAGGCGCTCAGAGAGAAGGTGAGATGTGAGCAGGAGGTTCATCCCAACACGGAGTCACCAGGAGGGATGCAGAGCTATGGTAACTGCTGGGAGCAGCATCCTCACCCAACTGGAAACACTCACTTGAGTCTGGGGTTTGCTGTCTCTTGAGCAAGGAGCTGGCCCCGAGGAGCATGTCTTTGCTGCTCAAGGTCTGTGCTCCACCTGAAGCATGGTGGCACACAGCATGAGGCACGGGGTGACTATAGACAGATTCACACTCCTGGAGACACCACAAGGGTCTTCCTTGCTCCAACCCCACTGAAAATAGCTCCTCCTGGTCAGATTTGCAACTGAATCCCCAAATCTCCAACTGAAATCCATAGCTTTAGTGTAAGTTTCTGGATAATCCAGTTTGCCACAAAGCAGAACAAAACTCTATAGAGGCTGCAGAGGGAATCTCCCCACAACGGGAACGCCTCAACCCCAAGTGTCTGCAAATGTTGTTTGGGAAGGTCCCAGAGCAGCAGCAAAGCATCAAACCTCACCCAGGGACCTGCAAAGGACTCATGGTCCTCAACTGCCCCACTCTAGCACTCTCCATCCACTGTGCCCTTACTGAGGTGCCAACAGTGGTCCCCAAGTGCTGCAAAGGATGAGACCACCCCACACAGGACACCTACAAATTCGGATTCACACAGTCCTGGTTGTCAGTGTCCCAGAGCTGTCACTGAAGACTGCACAAATGACACTTCTATAACAGAGCATCCTCAGATGGGCTCAGGGAGACCTGATGGCTCCCTACAAGTGCCTGACAGGAGGATGGAGCCAGGAGGGGCTGGGCTCTGCTCCCAAGGAACAAGGGATGGGACAAGAGGAACCGGCCTCAAGCTGCACCAGGGCAGGTTTAGATGGAGCTGAGGAACAATTCCTGCCCCAGAGGGTGCTCAGGCATTGGAACAGGCTGCCCAGGGCAGGGCTGCAGGCACCGGCCCTGCAAGTGTTCACACAGCGTGGAGACGAGGCCTCAGTGCCATGGGGCAGTGGTGGCCTTGGCAGGGCTGGGAACGGTTGGACTGGATGAGCTTGAAGGTCTGTTCCAACCTGGTTGGCTCTATGATTCTACGATTCCATCTCCTCCCAGCTGGAAGGGGCCGGTGCCTCTAGCAGACCAGGCTCAAGCGAGGAGTTAATAACACTGAGCACACCAGAGCTGGGCCAGTCTGGGGCTGGGAGGTACCGGACACCAGGAGCAGCTGAGGGGCAGGGCAGGGCAGTTCCATTCTGTAACGGCTACGTCCAGAGCAGAACTGCTGATGTTTGACAGACACAAACCTCATGATTTGTGTTAAGGAGATTAAAAAGGACGCGGAGCTGCTGGAGCGAGGCCAGAGGAGGCCATGGAGCTGCTGCGAGGGCTGGAGCAGCTCTGCTCTGGAGCCAGGCTGAGAGAGCTGGGCTGGGGCAGCCTGGACAAGAGAAGGCTCCTGAAGGGGAGACCTGAGAGCAGCTCCAGTGCCTGAAGGGGCTGCAGGGAACCTGGAGAGGGGCTTGGGACAAGGGCCTGTAGGGACAGGCCAAGGGGAATGGCTTGAACCTGCCCGAGGGGAGACTGAGCTGAGCTCTTAGGCAGACGTATATAAATATGCTCAGGAAGAACGTGTAACTTCAGTCCTTCACCTCCACAGCAACACTCAGTGCATGAAGCCCCATGAAGTGCCGCCATATTCCATAACTTCCAAGAGGATTCCCTGAGGAGCTGCACTGACGCCGGGACACAGCCAGGTCTCATCCTGCACCAGCAGCACCCCAAGATGCTCCCAGCTCCCGGCTCATCCAGGCCAGGCTCAGGGCTCGCCCATCTGCAACCTCACAGCCCAGATGTGCTCCCACAGCGCAAACCACCCTGGAGAGCTGGATGGGAGGGGATGACAGTGAGAACCGCTCGGGGTGGGACTGCTGCCCATACCCCCCCGGAGGGAGCCGGCTCCCATTGGGAGCACTGGAGAGCCACGTGTCTGGGTGCGGGGATGGAGCTGGTTTATCCTGCTCCTATTTCATCCCACATCCCTCACTCCGTGCAGCGGCAGGGCCAGGAGGAGGCTCCCACCATCGGCACTGTCACAATGCCGGTGTCCCTGTGGCACTGAGCACATGGCACAGCTCACACCCGCACAGCGGGCGCGTGGCGAGGGCTATAAGCGGCGCTGGGAGGAACCGGCTCTATTTTTACCCACTGCCACATTCCAGCAGCTGCCCTGGGAGCCGGCACCGGCCCCGCTGCCCCCGGGCCTGTAATTACAGAGCGAGGGCACTAAAAACAGCACGAGGAGCCCCACTGCCCTGCCGCAGCCACGCCACGCACGGGACATCGGGGAGCATGGAGAGAGGTGCAGATACCTCGGGTGGTGTGAGCATCCCAGCATGAGGGGGTGCTGACAGGAGGCTGGAGCCAGGAGGGGCTGGGCTCTGCTCCCAAGGAGCAAGGGATGGGACAAGAGGAACCGGCCTCCAGCTGCACCAGGGCAGGTTTAGATGGAGCTGAGGAACAATTCCTGCCCCAGAGGGTGCTCAGGCATTGGAACAGGCTGCCCAGGGCAGGGCTGCAGGCACCGGCCCTGCGAGTGCTCACACAGCGTGGAGACGAGGCCTCAGTGCCATGGGGCAGTGGTGGCCTTGGCAGGGCTGGGAACGGTTGGACTGGGTGAGCTTGAAGCTCTTTTCCAGCCTGGTTGGTTCCACAATTCTAAGTGTGGAAACAGGAGAAAACATTCTCTCAAATACATTATTAACCCTGCAGGGAAGCTCTGCTGTTATCACACTCACTCTGTTGGCCCAATGTGTGCCCAAGTGCTGCTGATCAGCCATTGGTCACGGCACAAGCTGCCACCAGCAGGGAGAGCTCCACAGGGCACTGGAAGGGTTCTTCCAGAGACCACCATGCTCAGCCCAACCATCAGCATTCCATCCACCCTGGAGCCACAGTGCAAAGTGGCCTTACAGGGATGATCACTCCATCAGCTTTAACGTCCGAACAGAAGGACCCAAGTAAGAAGATAGCTCAGCTGAGGTGATCCCTCCAGCAGCCATCACCCACCCAAGCCAGCCACAGCCTCCCAGCGGAATCCTCACCGTGCCTGGAGGGGAACAGCACCTTACCTGAGTTACTGGTGCGTGTTTGGGGCACTGGGGGGTCATGGGCTGTGCTGACTGTGGCTGCGAAGCCGGTGGATGCGGTGCCAGGCTCCAGCTGCAGCACCAGCACCAGTGGAGGTCACTCACAGGACTTAAACAGGGGAAGTCCAGGTTAGATCTAAGGCAAAAGCTCTTCCCTGTGAGGGTGCTGAGGCGCTGGCCCAGGGTGCCCAGAGAAGCTGTGGCTGCCCCATCCCTGGCAGTGCTCAAGGCCACGTTGGATACAGGGGCTTGGAGCAAGCTGCTCCAGCGGAAGGGGTCCCTGCCCGTGGCAGGGGCTGGAACTGAATGAGCTTTAAGGCCCCTTCAACCCAAACCAGTCTGGATTGTGTGACTCTAAGAAGGGCGGTAACTCTCCTGAAGGGGGGCAGATAGAGGGTTAAGAAGCGAAGCAGCTCGGTTCCTGCACGAACCTCTCCATATGAGCCATACAGCCAGCCCAGAGCAGGAAGCGGCTGATGCTGAACAGAACTGAGAACACCCCCGTTACAGACTGCCCTGGGATGGAGAACCAACACCCACCCTCGAGCTCCAGCTTCTGCACCCACAGTTCCTCACTGGACCGGGCTTTCTGCTGTGGCTACAGCACTCACAGGGCTCATGTCCCACAGACCCACAGCAGCCCAAGCCCTAGAGCTGACACAGGGCCCCCAGGAAAGGAACCAGCTCCTGCCTGCAGCTTAGGATCAACCAGGTTGGAAAACACCTTCAAGATCACCAAGTCCAGGCCGTTCCCCAGCACTCAAAAGCAACCCGCTCTAGTGGAAGGTGTCCTCCCCGTGGCAGGGGGCTAGAGCTGGACGAGCTTTAAGGTCCCTTCCAACCCAACCCATTCCATGACTCTATGATTCACACACACGTGTATCCATGTTCCAGGAGCTGGCTGAAGGCACTGGCTGGGTTGTGAGTGTACTCCAGCAGGCAGCACGCAGGGATGCTCCTCCTGGAGCACCCGCCGCTCCTCCAGACCCTCTCCTTGTCCTGGGCACTGCGATCACCATCAGTTAAGTGCAGTGGTTGTGGCTATATAAGGAAAAAGAAGGGGATGTGCTGCCCGTCAAACCCAGCTTCCTGTGGGGCACCACCAGCCCTCAACAACGCACTTTGTCTTCAGAGTGACAAGAGCCAACAGCACCAGGAGCAGAACTTCAACCAGCAGAGCACCGAGGTGGGCAAGGAGCAGTGTGTGAGCTCAGCGGGGCCCAACAGCGGGTGCAGAAGGTAAAGGAGCAGGTACAGGCTCCTCTCTACAGCCAGCACCCAAAGAACCTGCTCCTGTGGCCTCCCCAGGTACTTTCCCACTTCCTGACACTTCATCACTACAGCCAAGATTGGGGAGGTCCATAAATCTCTAACCCAAAGGAACCAGGAGCCGGTTTATAGGGACACGCCAGCGAGGTGGTGGCACTGCTGCTCAAAAGCTGTTGACTGATAGCACAAGGGAAGGAGCTGCTCTGATTGACACAAGTTCCTGGGGAGATTTCAGCTGGACCCAAGAGGAAAATCACTCCCACTGAGAACCAACAGCCATTGGAATAATGTCCCCAGGGAAGTGCTGACTCTCCAACATTGTACACTGTTAAGATTGGGCTGAACAGAGCGTGGAGACATCTACTCTAGGTCATGCTGTGCCTGCAAAGGTTGGAGCAAATGATCTTTGAGATCACTCCCAACCTGGGATTCATGATTCTGTGATGGACATTCACATTCTGCTCATAAAGGATCCCCTCTGGCAGGTTAAAACCATTCCCCTTGTCCTGTCCCTACAGGACCTTGTCCAAAGCCCCTATGCAGCTTTCCTGCCTGTCCCTTTCTTGTGAACACGATGACTCCACGGTGGCACCAGGCCAGGGGGGATAACCATGGGCTGTCATCGAGCTCAGGCTGCAATGAGACAGCTCTGCCAGTGCTGCTCTCCAGAGGCTCAGTGGCTGCGGGTCTGGTGCTGGGTGCAGTCACGGGATGAGTGTTCCATGGAAGCTTAGGGCTTTGGTCTCTGAATCATCAGCTGTGGGATGCAGCAGGACACGTGCAGAAAGCCGGGGCTGTTCGGTCTCTGAGCAGCAAAAAGGATGAATCCCTGCACACCACACGAGGAGGAACGATGCTGCCTGGCTCCAACCAGGAGTATCAGTTACAGCCTTCACCAGAACAGGAGCTGTTTCCTTCCATGGCTCGTGGGTACATGAAGTGTTTGTGAGTCCACATCCAGGGGAAGGTGAGTTCTCTGTTGGCCAGAGAAGCTGTGGCTGCCCCATCCCTGACAGTGCTCAAGGCCAGGTTGGACACAGGGGCTTGGAGCAAGCTGCTCCAGTGGAAGGGGTCCCTGCCCGTGGCAGGGGTTGGAGCTGCAGGAGCTTTAAGGTCCCTTCAACAGAACCGAGTCGGGGGTTCCATGATTCCAGTGAGGCGGCAGCACCTCACCAGGCCTTCCCAACATCACCACAGGTTTTCTCATCCACATTAAGACCTAACACAACACTAGAGGTAATGTCTGAGCTCTTTGCCTCACTGATAACCCACAGGAGTCACTCCTGCAGGTAACTACTGCACAGACCAGCACAGGCCTCATTCTTCTCAGTAGGAAGCTGACCTGGAGCAGGCTCTCCCTGGTACACTACACTCACCACACCCCGCCTGACCTTTTTCCTAAACAGGTCTGCTAAGGTCACATTCACATCACCCGCAGCTTGGCTCGCCTCATATCCTATCACCACCTTCCCAAAGGAACCCCAGTCGTACCAGTCCAAATCCAAAGTGCCACCCAAGGTGCTGCTTCTCCACCAGCACCAGTCACCCCGTGTGTCTCGGGTGGTGCTCCCGTTTAAACCCACCCCACGGCACATCCCTGGGATCCCCCCACTGCCACCACAGCCAGCAGCATCCTCCAGCCTCAGCTGGGCAGCACTGAACAGAGCAGACATGTCTGGAGGCAAGCACCAGACATGGTCCCACTCTGCGCTCACCAGGCAGGGATGTCCCAGCCGATGCTCCCACTGCAGAGACATGGCACAACATGGGCAGGAGGAGCAGAGGAGGATGTCATCTGCTGGGGTTCAGCTCCAACAGCACCTCTTGGAGAGACCCATTTCCAGTTCTCAAGCCTGAGACCACCCCAACTCATGTACAGGACCTTGCCCTTGCCGTGCTGAACATGAGGTTCACACAGTCCCACCTCTCCAGCCTGGCCAGCTCCCTCTGGATCTCATCCCTTCCCACCAGTGTGTCACCCCACCACACAGCTCCATGTCATCACAAATGTGCTGAGCGTGTTTGACCCCAGTGTCCATGTCACCAACAAAGATGCTGAACAGGACCAGCCCCAACACCAACCCCTGAGGGACACCAGTGGTCTCACTTGGGCATTGAACCATTGACCACAACTCTCTGAGTGCAACCATCCAACCAATTCCTTATCCACCGAGTAGTCCATCTATCAAATCCATGCCTCTCCACCTCTATCAAATCTATCAAATCCATGCCTCTCCACCTTAGAGACAAGGATACTGTGCAGGACAGTACCAAACTCCTTCCACAAGGCCAGGCAGATGACATCAGGTGCTCTTCTCTTGTCCACCAACATGACGGCCCCGCCACAGAGGCCACCAAATTGACCAGGTACAATTTGCTCCTGGTGAAGCCGTGCTGCTGTCACCACTCACCCCTCGCTGTCCCTGTGCCTCAGCAGCTCTCTGTGCAATCAGCAGGTTGGGAGGCCCTGGCCTGGGGAGGAAGATGCTGTGCAGAGCCACAAGCAGTGGAACCAGGTTTCTGCTGCACTTCCTCCGGCTGCCCACAACACAGGAACAGGGCCAGTGAGCTCAGACACACAGACAGACTTGGGGGTTTCCTCCTCACAGAGCTTCCTGCTGCATCCTCTGCATCAGCCCCTTCAGAAACACAGAATGAACATGCAGGGACCCGAAAGGCAGCAGCTGCCCAAGAGGTTGGGCTGTTCCTGCAACCCACCTGGGCACTTGAGAGCCAGAGCAGAACACCCACTGTAACCAGGATGACACAAAGGCCTTTGCTCTGGGAGAGGAGAGGTTGGACAGGGCTTGGACCTGCTCTGGTGTAAGGTGTCCCTGCCCATGGCAGGGGACTGGAACTGGAGGAGCTTTAAGGGCCCTTCCAACACAAACCCAATCCATTCTAGATGACCTGCATCGCCTGCCCCTTCTCACCACTAACTGCTGCCACCACCACCAAACCCTCCGTGCCTCCTGTTACCAGTTGCTAAACTGGAAGAGGGAGAAAGAGGACTGCAACACAGCAGAGACACATTCACAGGAGCAGGAGGATCCTGCCCCAAGGTGCCTGCAGGCTCTGCTTTGACATTACCAGAGCATTTAGTGGTCAAGAAGACCTGTAGCCACATAGAGGAAAACCAAGCACCCAGCGCCGGAGGGCTCCACACCACAACCATGGTGAGAGGTGGAGGAGAAGCTCTCAGGGTAAGGAACCAAAGGAGTTTGAGGGTTAACTCCTCCTGCCTGGAGCACAGGGAACTCCAGGGCATGTTCCTACCTGGGGTTCTGTTTGTGGTTTTGGATCCCTAAAACCGCTGCTGCCTTTTCCAGCCTGGCACATCCCAGCACTGGAAATGGGAAAAGGGAATGCAGTGCAGTCAAACCTCAGGATTCTGTCTCCCATGGAAGGAAAAGAGGGAGAAATGTGACATGTCCCAGCTGGCAGCAGTGTCAGTAAGAGCTGAGGAACGTGGTTACAGCACCTCTGCAGACAGGAGTTGCCTCCTCCTGCTCCTCACAGCCCCACACGGTGACCAATGTGTCTCACACACACCAACACCGCCCATGACAGCCACACCAACACCAGCTCCTGCTGAAGCCAGCCCAGGGTGGGGGACCCTGCTCACAATGGGGAAGAACGACTCAACCAGAGCATTCAACCATTGGAGGCCATTCATCCAGCACAGGTATTGCTGCAGTGACCCAGCCCACACGGACACCAAACACATCCGCGGTGCATTACCCAGCAAGAACTATCCATTTGTCTGAAGCAACATCATAGAATCAGGGAACGCTTTGGGCTGAAGGGACCTTAAAGCTCCTCCAGTCCCAACCCCTGCCACGGGCAGGGACCCCTTCCACTGGAGCAGCTTGCTCCAAGCCCCTGTGTCCAACCTGGCCTTGAGCACTGCCAGGGATGGGGCAGCCACAGCTTCTCTGGGCACCCTGTGCCAGCGCCTCAGCACCCTCACAGGGAAGAGCTTCTGCCTAAGAGCTCATCTCAGTCTCCCCTCGGGCAGGTTAAAGCCATTCCCCTTGGCCTGGCCCTACAGGCCCTTGTCCCAAGCCCCTCTTCAGCTTTCCTGGAGCCCCTTTAGGCACTGGAGCCGCTCTCAGGTCTCCCCTTCAGGAGCCTTCTCTTCTCCAGGCTGCCCCAGCCCAGCTCTCTCAGCCTGGCTCCAGAGCAGAGCTGCTCCAGCCCTCGCAGCAGCTCCGTGGCCTCCTCTGGCCTCGCTCCAACAGCTCCACGTCCCTCTTGTTGTTGCCCCAGACACGGGGCTGCAGCTGCGCTGGGGACTGCCCCAACCCATGCCCAGGACACCACAGATTCACCACTTGCGGAGATGAGCCCATGGAAATCTTTACACCAAGGTGCTCCTGGTGCCTTATTTAGTGTTGCAAAGGCTCAGCCCCCTCAGTGACCTTTGGGAAAGGACCTGCCGGTGCACAACCACCACAGCAAGCACAGGAAGCAGCCGCAGGAGGAGACCCATGGGAGGTGATGTGGGGAGGGGAGAGCAGACACCCCAGTGCTCCTGTGCACACCACAGCCCGTGCACGGTGGCGGGTGCACAAGGGGGAGATGATCCCTGCTGTGTCCGCACAGCACCAACTGTGGCTTTCAGGACTGGTTGTCTCATACAGGGACCACGGGATTGATCCCTGCTGATCTCCCTCAAGGAAACTGCCAGTGCTGGGACCTGTCAACAAGGTACTGCAGGACCAACCCCACCTCCCCATCCATCCGGCAGGATCTAATCCCATGTCTCTGTCTGGCATCTGTCACCCTGAGTCTGGCTCTGCAGCACACAGAGCTGCTCCTGGAAAGGAGTTCAAAGAGAGTAAGACAAATATTGAGTTTTCAGAGAAGCTGTGGCTGCCCCATCCCTGGCAGTGCTCAAGGCCAGGTTGGACACAGGCGCTTGGAGCAAGCTGCTCCAGTGGAAGGGGTCCCTGCCCGTGGCAGGGGTTGGAGCTGCAGGAGCTTTAAGGTCTCTTCCAACCCAAACAATTCCATGGTTCTATGATTAATAGAGGATGTGGGACCAGACCTGCAGTTCCCAGATGGGCCAGCACCACTGGGATGCTGTGGTGTGAGGTGACCCCCTTTGACAGGATCCACACTGATTGCTCTAACACCCCCATGCTCCACACCACCAGGTAACTGCCACACGCAGTTCTGCACATGGGATGCACAGGGATTCATCCCCTTTTCCCGAGGTCCCCCCACAAGTACTTATCCAGCAAACAGAGCCCACCATCAGCAACCACTGGAGACACCTCAGTGTGAGGGTTTGGGTTTATCTGCTGGATGTGAGCATCACAAGAACCAGTTTGAGTCAAAGCCATGAGTCACTTGGCCAGGCCACACATGACAGAGCGATGGGTATTTTTACTACCAGTTGGAAACGCCTCCCACCAGCGCGAGCTGCACAGACACCCAGAGCAGCAGAGCCAGGACTGCAGCGCGGCACAGGGGCTGGGACCAGCAGTGGGGCAGAGCAGGATGGGACCGAGAGCTCTGCTCTGCCTGGGTTAGTGCAGTTCCTCACCCAGCACCGGCCCCAGCCATGTTGGTGCAGGAGCTGTGAGCATCTCGGGGAGCACAGGATGGATCCTGCTGGATCCGTGTTGGCAGGCGGAGCACGGGGACAGAACCTGCGTCACACACAGCTCGGGACGAGACACGCGAGCACGGAGCTGGCTTCCTCCGAGCGGCAGTCTCCACCTCCACCCGAGCTCAGGAGCAGAACCCACATGCCCAAAGCACAGTCCCAGCGCAGGAACAGCACTGCGCTCTGAAGGAGCCACCACTGAGGGCAGAGGATGCGGAACACCACAGGATGCTCCAGGATGCGCAACTGCAACTGGACATGGAAAACGCTGCAGCCACCCTGCTGAGGTCCATGAGCAGCCAGAGCAGCCCCAAACCCCCACAGCTCTCTCAGCCTGGCTCCAGAGCAGAGCTGCTCCAGCCCTCGCAGCATCTCCGTGGCCTCTTCTGGACTCGCTCCAGCAGCTCCACGTCCCTCTTGTGCCGGGAGCAGCAGAATCGCACGTCTCCAAATCCCCACATTTGATTTCTCTATGTTTGTAATTCCATGCAGGAGGAGGCTGAGCCTCATCCTGATCCATAAACCCCTCCCAGAGGAGCCCTCCATCCACACTGAATGTGTTCGAGGTTGAGCTGTTCAGGACTCTCAGGCCACGGGGGACACACAGAGAAAAACCTCTTGGCTGTGGAGGCAAAGAGCAGCCACAGGCCCTGGCTTTGCAAAGCGTCATTTGTGTGCAGCAGGATGAGAGCCAAGAAATGGAACCCATCCATTTACACACAATACGTGAGCAATCATCACACAACACAGCCAACCCTCACCTATGAAATACACACTGCTGGGCATACTCAGCTCCACACATGTACCCAGGAGCAGCCCCTCTCATCAGACACATGGATGTAGATGCAGGAGCTGATTGAGGTGCAGTGACACCAACCAGGACACAGGGACACCGCGGTCACATCCTGCAGCATCTTTACTTTCGGTTTTGGATTCACAAAACTGCACTGAGCAACATTAACACCTTCTTAGGGCACAGACAGAGCTGGGTTAATTCAGCCTGGAGAAGAGAAGGCTCCTTAAAGGGAGACCTTAGAGCAGCTCCAGTGCCTAAAGGGGCTGCAGGAAACCTGGAGAGGGGCTTGGGACAAGGGCCTGTAGGGCCAGGCCAAGGGGAATGGCTTGAACCTGCCCGAGGGGAGACTGAGATGAGCTCTTAGGCAGAAGCTCTTCCCTGTGAGGGTGCTGAGGCGCTGGCACAGGGTGCCCAGAGAAGCTGTGGCTGCCCCATCCCTGGCAGTGCTCAAGGCCAGGTTGGACACAGGGGCTTGGAGCAAGCTGCTCCAGTGGAAGGGGTCCCTGCCCGTGGCAGGGGTTGGAGCTGGAGGAGCTTTAAGGTCCCTTCCAATGCAAACCATCCCATGATTCTCTCTCTGAAGACAACACAGAGCTACCTCAGATCCCACCCTCTGCAGACCTTCCCCACTCCCCATCCCTCCCCAGCCATTAACCCTACTGACACAGGAACTCCACAGTACCTCACCACACGCAAACCCATCACTGCTGCTGCACACATCCAGCTGTGGGCAGAGCTGAGCCCCCTCCCCACTGCTGCGGAGGGTCCCATCCAGCCCTCGCACAGCTGAACCCCCCAGTGTCATGTGGGTCCCCCACAGCCCTGGTGTGTTTATAGCCAGCACAGCACAGCCCAGCCTGTGCCCAAGCTACAGCTCTAGGGGACCAACCCAACCTGTACAGCAGTTAGTCACTGCCAGAGGAGCAGCCTGTCCTTCCTGCAAATACCATCTGAGCTGCAGCAGGGAGGAGATGTGACAGCAGGAGCGCAGAGAGCAAGATATACATAGACTCACAGGGTGGTTTGGGTGGGAAGGAGCTTAAAGCTCACCCAGCTGCAACCCCTGCCACAGGCAGGGACACCTTCCACCGGAGCAGCTTGCTCCAAGCCCCTGTGTCCAACTTGGCCTTGAGCACTGCCAGGGATGGGGCAGCCACAGGCCCTTGTCCAAAGCCCCTCTCCAGCTTTCCTGCAGCCCCTTTAGGCACTGGAGCTGCTCTCAGGTCTCCCCTTCAGGAGCTTTCTCTTCTCCAGGCTGCCCCAGCCCAGCTCTCTCAGCCTGGCTCCAGAGCAGAGCTGCTCCAGCCCTCGCAGCAGCTCCATGGCCTCCTCTGGCCCTCCTCAAACAGCTCCATGTCCCTCCTGTGTTGAGTAAACACAAGATGCAACCCAAAAAATCCCCAAAACCAATAACCAGTATCAGTGTTCACATCCCAGCAGGCAGATCGGGCAGGTGCCAGAGCATCTCTGACACACATCTTGATCCAAAGCACCCCTCACACAGCTCAGACACCTGCAGATGGGGATGGGAAAGGGTCTGGCTTTAGCTGTCACTGCCCAGAACATGCACTAACGGCCCTCTGGAGGGGATGCCCCAAGCTGGGGTTCCTCACCCCATGACAGTGTCCACTCAGCAGCACAGGAACTCAGGCTTTGCAGAAGCTCCCCACGGTTCGCAGGACACCTCTCCCCACCTCAAGGCTTTCCTGCCTGTATTCTGCTGCCACCCATGGCAGAGGTGCCCAGTTCCCTGCTGTGCCAGCAGCATGGGCAAAGCATCCACTCCAGGTGTACCAGAGCCGATTCGACCATGGGCAGACACCTCTGGCTGCAGGTAAATGTCTCCATCCATGGCAACAGGAAGCCCCACAGACCACTGCAGCCCTGCTCAGCCAGAACAGCCTGGGGAAGGGCTCACACCCCCAGCCACAGCCTTGGTTCCAAGAGGGCTCATTAGATGAGATCTATGAGCAAGCTGCTCTAGTGGAAGGTGTCCCTGCCTGTGGCAGGGCCTGGAGGAGCTTTAAGGTCCCTTCCAACACAATCCATTCCGTGGTTCCATGACTCCGTCTCAGTCAGTGCCTGTGATCAGCTCAGTTCAGACCCACACAGACATTAGCTTTACTGGGACAGGCACCACCAGACACGTGCTGTGGTTTTCTACTCCCAATGCCTGGATATGGGTTCCCAGCTGAGGCTGATGTCCTGCCAGGCCTGTGACCAGCCCAGCCCCTGTTCTGTATGTGACAGGCAAGATCTTAAGTCAGAAAGTGAACACTCAGTCAGAGAAAAACAATGCACTAAGGGTCAGCTCTTCCCTTCCTCATGTCCCACTCAATGAACCACATCACCTAGGAGCAACATTCTTCTGCCCCAAACCACTCCTAGACAGCATCAGGAGGATGTGGGCAGTGACTGATCACTACTCAGCCCCAAGAGCCTCAGGACAAGGAACACGGGTGAAGTGTCTGCCTTGTGGAGGCCTCGGGCAGCCCATGTCCTGCAGCAATCCCAGGCTGGATCCGACCGAGGGCACCAGGAGTGCGGCTCCTTCCCAGCCCGGTGCTGCGGGATGCTGTGACACAGGGGAAAACACCTGCAATAGTAACACCATCACACCCACCACGGGACCAGGGAGCGCAGGGCACACCAA
Source organism: Lathamus discolor (assembly GCF_037157495.1). Taxonomy (NCBI): domain Eukaryota; kingdom Metazoa; phylum Chordata; class Aves; order Psittaciformes; family Psittacidae; genus Lathamus; species Lathamus discolor. Next base: position 3,033,509 of record NC_088884.1, read on the forward strand.
ACCTCTGAGATGGCTGCCTGTGCCTTGGCCTGCCTGCTATGGGCCCTCAGAAGAGCTGCACTGTGCTTCCCAGAGCTCTCATCCCCACAGGAGAGCCCCTGGAGCTGGGATCTGCACCCACACAACGGTGCAGCCGCTCTGGGTGGGAACTGAGCTCCCAGCCACAACTGCTGTCACCACCGAGCCACGGGTGGGTGGGGAAGGATTCCCCATCCCTGGCTCCAGCGCAGGCTCAGAACCACCCAGGCAACAGCATCTGTGAATGAGCAGGTTGGGAACCGAGTCCAGCTCTGGGGCAGCAGCACAAGAGGGACGTGGAGCTGCTGGAGCGAGGCCAGAGGAGGCCATGGAGCTGCTGCGAGGGCTGGAGCAGCTCTGCTCTGGAGCCAGGCTGAGAGAGCTGGGCTGGGGCAGCCTGGAGAAGAGAAGGCTCCTGAAGGGGGGACCTGAGAGCAGCTCCAGTGCCTAAAGGGGCTGCAGGGAACCTGGAGAGGGGCCTGGGACAAGGGCCTGTAGGGACAGGCCAAGGGGAATGACTTGAACCTGCCCGAGGGGAGACTGAGATGAGCTCTTAGGCAGAAGCTCTTCCCTGTGAGGGTGCTGAGGCGCTGGCACAGGGTGCCCAGAGAAGCTGTGGCTGCCCCATCCCTGGCAGTGCTCAAGGCCAGGTTGGACACAGGGGCTTGGAGCAAGCTGCTCCAGTGGAAGGGGTCCCTGCCCGTGGCAGGGGTTGGAGCTGGAGCAGCTTTAAGGTCCCGTCCAACACAACCCCCGCTGCGGTTCCAGTCTGGATGCTCTCGGTGCGGAGCCATCAGGATGCCCCTGTTCCAGGCGCACTCCCCCTCTCTCACTGACAGCGCCGCTGTGCCCCAACCCGCGGGGCCGGGGGAACATCACGGACACAGCCGCGGAACCCAAACAAAACCGGTCCCACACAGCGCACCGCGGCCCCGCGGCACGGCCGAGGCCTGCAGGACCCGTGGGGCGCTTCCCGGTGCGGGGGGGGGGGGGGGGGGCCGGTGCCGCGGCCTGCGCCCTGCCCGGTGCCTGCGGAGCCGCGCCCGGGGAAGGCCGCGGGGCCGGCCCGGCCGCTGCGGGGCTCCATCCCCCTCGGTGCCGCGGCCGGTCCCGGCCGCGGTCCCCCCCCCCTCCGGAGTCCCCGCACGTCGCTGGAGCGCGGCGCGTACCCCGCGCTGTGCCGCGCCCCGGGGCCGAGCGGAGCCGTGCCCGGTGCTGGCGCCCGCGCCCCGCACCCCAGCCCCATGCCGGCCCCGGGCTCACCGCGCTTGCCGGGGTCGTATCCGACGAGCACGAAGTAGTCGGCCAGGCGGGCCATGGCGGGATCACCGCGGGGTCAGCGGGGGTCACCGCGGGGTCACGCGGGGGGGGGTCACCGGGGGTCACGGCCCCGCCGCCGCCGCCGCCGCCCCGCGCCCCGCCCGCCCGTGCGCCCCGCCGACCGCCGCCATCTTGGCCCCTCTCACGGCCGGGCCCGGCCTGATCCACCGCGCATGCGTCAGCCCCGCGGGGAGGGGCGGGGAGAGGCTGCTGATTGGGCGAGCGGGGAAGGGGCGGGGCCACGGCGGCATCGGTGCCCGGGACCCCCTCGGTGTGCGGGGCGCGGGGTGCGCGGACCCCTCCGCGAGCGCAACCGGATGTGGGCGAGACCCGCGGCGGCGCCTGCGCGCACGGGCACGCGCGTGAGCCCCCCCCCCGGTGTGCGGGACCCCCCGGTGCTCAGCCCGGAGCTGTTCGGGGCCCCCCCGTTACACCCGGCCCCCGCCCGCCGGGAGGGCACCCACCGGGACCGTGGGCCGTGGTGGCCCTGCCCCATTGGGTGCCGGCTCACACGTGGGGTGCTGGGTCACGTGCACCCGCCCCACTGGTGGTGGGAGATGCTGTGGGGTTTGGGGGCCCCGTGAGGAAACGGTGTCAATCCCACATAGACCGCTTGCGGTGTGATCACCCCATCCCGTCCCATCCCCATCACATCCCACCTCATCCCTATCCCCATCCCAATCCCATCCCTATCCCCGTCCCCTCACCATCCCATCCCTACCCCATCCCATCTTCATCCCTATCCCTATCCCCATCCCTATCCCCATCCCCTCACCATCCCATACTTATCCCATCCCATTCTCATCCCATCCCCATCCCAGTCCCATCCCTATCCCTATCCCCATCCCCTCACCATCCCATTCTGCCTTGCCCCACCTCATCCAGCACCATACACCAGAGCACTGCTGTCCATGGCCTGCCCATGCCTGGTCCTGGAGCAGGCCCGGCCCCCATCAGCACCCATTCCACACTGGCTCATCTAGAGCTGGGAATGATTCATGGCAGGAATTCCTCGTTCACACTCCCACTCGGGACTGGGACATGGGGGGGGGGGGAAGGGAGGAGCACCTCGAGTCACCGGACACGGCCCCTGACGCGTAAACCAGGATCTACGCTGGTTTATGGTGGGGGCTCCCATGGGCCCCCCTTGCCTCTGTTTCCCAGTGTCACCAGTTCATGGCTGTGGCTGCAGTGGGGACACTGGTCCCATGGTGCTGGGGCAGTGGGTGCCCAGTGTCATCATGTCCCCCAGTCCCATGTGCCAGTGCTGTGTCCTTGTGTCCAGGTGTCCCTGCATCCCTGCATTCCTGAGTCTTTGCATCCCTGTTTCCCTGAATCCCTGTGTCGCTTCTTCCCTGCATCCCTGGGGCTCCAGGTCCATCCTTGACCCTGGGGATACTGGGGACCACGAGGACCCTGCAGATGCTGGGGACACTGGGCATACTGGAGATGCTGGGGATGCTGGGGACACTGGGCATACTGGAGATGCTGGGGATACTGGGAATACTGGAGACACTGGGAATGCTGCGGACTTTGGGGACACTGGGGACCCTGTGGATGCTGAGAACACTGGGAAGCCTGAGGACACTGGGGATGCTGGAAACTGTGGGATATCTGGGAACATTGCAGACCCTGAGGACACTGTGCCCCTCTCCTCCCCCTGTGCTTGCAGGGCCGAAGGCCACATCCCTCCCCTCTCCCAGCCGTTCCCTGCTGTTTCCCGTGCCCATGGCACGGTGCCGAGCGTATCCCAACGGCTCCAACACCGTGTTCCTGTGGAGGGACACGGATCCAGCACCGCATGAGCTGCGTGTCCGGGGACATCCCCGGTCACCCGGCACCGCCCCCTCCGCTAGGTCTGAGCCCTTGGGCAGAGCCGCTGCATGGGCAGGGAGCTGGTGTCCCCATTGGTGCCATAGCGGGCAGGAGAGCTCTGGGACTGCTGCAGGGGCACAGCGATGGGCACAGGGATGGACACCCTGGGGGGTGAAGGCACATACACCTGGGTCAGAGCAACCCCGGGCACAGCTACAGACTGGGCAGAGAAGAGATTCAGAGCGGCCCTGCAGAGAAGGACTTGGGGGTGCTGGTCGATGAGAAAATGAACATGAGCCGGCTGCAGTGTGCGCTCGCAGCCCAGAAAGCCAACCGGATCCTGGGCTGCATCAAAAGGAGCGTGACCAGCAGGGCGAAGGAGGTGATCCTGCCCCTCTGCTCTGCTCTTGTGAGACCTCACCTGGAGCATTGTGTGCAGTTCTGGTGTCCTCAACATAAAAAGGACATGGAACTGCTGGAACAAGTCCAGAGGAGGCCACGAGGATGATCAGGGGCTGGAGCACCTCCCGTATGAAGACAGGCTGAGGAAGTTGGGGCTGTTCAGCCTGGAGAAGAGAAGGCTGTGTGGGGACCTCATAGCAGCCTTCCAGTGTCTGAAGGGGGCCTATAGGGATGCTGGGGAGGGACTCTTCATCAGGGACTGTAGTGACAGGACAAGGGGTAACGGGTTAAAACTGAAACAGGGGAAGTTTAGATTGGATATAAGGAGGAAATTCTTTCCTGTTAGGGTGGTGAGGCACTGGAATGGGTTGCCCAGGGAGGTTGTGAGTGCTCCATCCCTGGCAGTATTTAAGGCCAGGTTGGATGAAGCCTTGGGTGGGATGGTTTAGTGTGAGGTGTCCCTGCCCATGGCAGGGGGGTTGGAACTGGATGATCTTAAGGTCCTTTCCAACCCTAACTATTCTATGATTCTATGGCAGCTCCCAGTGCTCCTGCTCCTCTTCCTGCTCCTGCAACCATGCCTGCTCCTGTTCTTGCTCCTATTCCTGCTCAGCCCGTTGGGTTTGTGCCGGTTTCTCTCTCTCGTTGGGAATAATCCAGCAACAACCAAACGGAAGCACTGGGAATGCCGCAGAAATTCCCTCTGGGAAGAGGTCGGAAGAGCCAGACCCCGCGTCCCACACAGGGGGTCTGTGCCCCCCCACCCCGTCAGGGCCTGCCCCAGAGCCCAGATCAAGCGGAAGATCCCGGCGATTCCGAGAGCGCGGAGCCCGGAGGGGGCGGTCCCCGGCTCGGGCACCCTGCGGTGCTGGGGGGGCCTCGTCCCGTCCTTGCAGCGCGGGCATCACCCGGATGGGTCCCTCCTCCCATCCCTGCTCCATCGCAGCTCCCCCAGGACATGTTCCGGCCCCATCCCAATCCGTTTCCCCTCCCCGACCACTCCCCAGCCCCATCCCATCCCAGCTCCACCCCATTCAAGCCCCCGGACATGCTCCTGCCCATCCCAGTCCTCCCCAGGACGTGTCCCAAACACATCCCAGCTCCCCCAGGACATGTCCCTGTCCTGTTCAATCCCGCCCCAGACCCCCAGGACAGCTCCCCCATCCCATCCCAGTTCCATCCTATTCAACCTCCCAGGGCCTGTCCCAGTCCAATCCCATCGCATTTCCCCCTCCCAGAACAGCTCCCCCAGTCCCATCCCGTTCCCCTTTCCCCAGGATATGTCCTGACCATATCCCATCTCTCCCCGGACATGTCCCAGACCCCTCCCATCCTCATCCTATTCGTCCCTCCCAGGACATCTCCCCCAGTCCCGTCCCATCCCAGCGGCCGAGGACACGTCCCGGTCCCTTTCTATCCTATCCCAGCCCCATCCCGTTCCGTTCGTGCCGGGCCGGGGCCGGTGCCGGGTTCCGGTGCGGGTCGCTGGGGCTGCCCCCGCCCGTGGCTCCTCCCGCCCCGGCGGCTCCTCCTCGCCCGTGGCCGCGCCGAGCCCGGCGATATTTAACCTGGGCCGGGGAGCGGCGGCCGCAGCGACGGCCCCGGACACCGGCACCCGGGAGCCCCCGCACACACCCGAGCCCCCTCGGAGCCCCCAGAGCCCCCGGTCCCCAGCCCCGGGACCCGCACAGGTACCCCCGGGACCCCCCGGGACCCCGCATCGCCCCACGGGCTGCGGGACCTCATGGGGAGGGACGGGACGGGCGGCACCGGGAGGCGACCGGAGGGCACCGGGAGGCAACGAGGGGGGGGGTACCGGGAAACATTGGGAAGCACCAGGGAGACACCAGGAGGCACCGGGGAGCAACCGGCGGCCGCAGGGGCCAGCGGGAGGCGCCGGGCGGCACCGGAGGGTACGGGGGGCGCCGGAGCCGGGCCCAGCCGCTCACCGCTCGTCCTCTTTCTGCAGCCCCGGAGCCACCGCCGGCCCGGCCCCGCCATGAGAGCCCCGGTGCCGGTGGCGCTGGGTTGCATCAGCTTAGTGCTGTGTGTGCTGGAGCTGCCCGCCGGCCTGCCCCGGCCCCACGGCCGGGCGCACAGGCGCAGGTGAGACCGGACCCCTCTACCCGCACCCCCCCATCCCGCACCCTCGGCCCCAAACCCCCCTGCCCAAACCCCCCTGCCCGCACCCCCCATCCCGCTCCTCCCCTGCCCGCACTTCCCTGTGCGCGGTGTCTCTGTGCCCCCTGCCCATCCCCTGCTTGCCCCCCCCCGCACAGGTGTAGCAAGGAGCCCTCTCCATGCAGTGGCTCTGTGCCCCCTGCCCATCCCCTCTATGGGGCAGCTCTGTGACCCCCCTGCTCATACCCCTGCCTGACCCCCATACACAGGTATGAGCATGGGGCAGCTCTGAGCCCCCCCTGCCCGCTTCCCTGCCTGCCCCCCCATGTAGGTGTAGCAAGGAGCCCCCTGTGTGGAGCATCTCTGTAGCCCCTGTCCACCCCCTCCCACATGGGGTGTCTCTGTGACCCCCCTGCCCACCCTCCTGCCTGCCCCCTCTATGGGGCATCTCTGTACCCCCTGCTCACCCTCCCTGCCCTCCCCCTTATGCAGGTATGGGCAGGGGCCCTTTACATGGGGCAGCTCTGTGCCCCCCTGTCTGGGGCGCCTCTGTGCCTCCCTGTCCATCCCCAAGAGCCCAGCTCCTGCCCAGCCCATGTCCGCCTGTCCTGCCAGCCACGGGGCTTGGGCACGGCCCAGTGTGCCCATTGTCTGCGTGTCCCGGCCTGTGTCCCGCTGCCCATCACCCCCAGAGAGGTGGGCACTGGGGGGTCCCCGAACCCCAACCTGCCATCACTACCTGCCCCATGCCTGTCCCTATGGGGACACGGGGGTGATGGGGGGGGGGGGAGCATGGACTAGGGGGGTCCCTGAGAGTGTGTGTGCACGGGGCATGCAGGGCACACACGTGTGCGGGGTGATGAGGACCGTGTGTGTGTGTGTGCAAGGCGTGTGCCAGGCGAGGGCTGGGCTCCAGCCGCAGGAGGTACATGCGTGTACACGCGTGTGCCGGGGCTGCGTGCGTGTGTGCGTGCACGGCCGCTCGGGTGCGTGTTGCTGCTTGAGGAGCGGGCTGGGGTTGGGATGTGCCTGCTCCATGCCCAGATCCGCAGGGATCGGCCCAACTGATGCGGGGGGGGGAGTTGGGGGGGGGGGTGCTGCTGGTGGAAGGGGACCCATTCCAGTGCCACAGCACCCAGGGGTGCAGGGTGGACCCATCCCACAGTGGGGATGGATGGGGGGGACACAGGCACCCCAAATGCTGGGCATGGACTGGGAGATCAGGATGGTGTGGCCGCAGCTCCACGTGCTGGGGATGGGGGTCCCTGTGATGGGGGTCCCCAAGACAAAGGGTATCTGAGACATTGGGGTCCTGAGGACATGGCAGTCTGAGAGACCCAGGGGCACTGTTTAGGGGACATGGGGACTCTGTTGTGGGGACCCCAGCAGCAAGTACGAGCAGTGGGGACCGTGAGTCCAGCTCTGTGCTGGTGCCAAGTCCATGGGAATGCCGCGAGCAGCAGTGGGAATGGGGCAGGAGCCACATGTGGGAGCTGTGGGGTCCCGGGGTTGGTGGGTGCCCCACGGTGCGTCCGGTGACATCCATAAAGCCCTGGGATGTGGCCCAGGAATGGGAGCAGGAGCAAACCCATGTGCCAGGGCAGATCCCGTGTGCTGGGGCAGGAGGGGAACCCCACAGCCAGCGGCGATCCCATGGGATGCTGGCACTGATCCCATGAGATGCTGGCACTGATCCCATGAGATGATGGCAATGGGGCTTGGCTCCAGGACATGGGGAGGCTGCTGGAGCTTCCAGAATGGGAACAGGATGGGAATAGAACGGGAATGGGCAGCAGGAGCTGGGAATGGCCTCGGGAGCTTCCTGAGCCGCAGCGCCAAAGGAATGTGGCCTCTGGCCCCATGGAACGCGGCGTCCGGCCCTGACACACGTGTGCTGCGTGTGTGCAGGGGTCATGGGATGTGTGTGTGTGCCTGCATGTGTACAGGGGTCATGCAGTGCGTGTGTGCTGGGACGTGTGCGTGCTGTGTGTGTATGGGTTACAGCGCGGGTGTGTGGAGGGAGGAGCAGCTCGTGCCATGTGAGCCATGGAGCCGGTGACACCGGAGCATGGACACGGGTGTTGGTGCATGTGGCAGCTCCTCTGCCCTGGTGCTGCTCCTTGTCCTCTTGTCCTGCTCCTGGCCCACGGCAAGGGAGGGGTCCGGGCCCATGGAACCGATCATGGGATCAGCCAGGAGGGAAAAGCCCTTCAAGCTCACCCAGTCCAACCATTCCATAGCGCTGCCAAGGCCACCACTGCCCCATGGCACTGAGGCCTCGTCTCCACGCTGTGTGAACACTTGCAGGGCCGGTGCCTGCAGCCCTGCCCTGGGCAGCCTGTTCCAATGCCTGAGCACCCTCTGGGGCAGGAACTGCTCCTCAGCTCCATCTAAACCTGCCCTGGTGCAGCTTGAGGCCGGTTCCTCTTGTCCCATCCCTTGTTCCTTGGGAGCAGAGCCCAGCCCCTCCTGGCTCCATCCTCCTGTCAGGCACTTGTAGGGAGCCATCAGGTCCCCCTGAGCCTTCTCTTCTCCATCTGAACCCCCCAGGTCCCTCAGCCGTTCCCCATCACACTTGGGCTCCAGGCCCTGCACCAGCTCCGTTGCCCTTCTCTGGCCCCGCTCCAGCCCCTCAATGTCTCTCTTGCAGTGAGGGGCCCAGAGCTGAGCACAGGATTCGAGGTGCAGCCTCACCAGTGCCCAGTGCAGGGGCACAATCACTGGCGCTGCTGCCGGCACTGGTGCTGATATAGGGCAGGACTCTGACAGCTTCCTGGCTGCCTGGGCACAAGCTGCTCATCTCCATCCATTGACCACCTCTGTCCTCGGGTCCCTTTCCACCCCACATCACCCCCTCCCACCGCACTGATGCTCTCTCACTCTCTCTCTCTCTTGCAGGGAGCCCCCGGACCGGATCCCGTCCCCGCTGTCCCCCTTTGTGGACCCTGCGGTGCTGCACTCTTCCGGTGCTGCCCGGCACCGGCTGCCCGCGCCATGGCCTCCCCCGGCACACGCGTCGCGGCACGGGCACAGGCACACGCGTGGCCGGCGGCACACGCAGCTGCTGCGCGTGGGCTGCGTGCTGGGCACGTGCCAGGTGCAGAACCTGAGCCACCGGCTCTGGCAGCTGCGGGGACAGTTGGGGCGCCAGGACTCGTCCCCCATGAACCCCCACAGCCCCCACAGCTACGGGTGATGGGGACCCCCGGCCCTTGCCCCCCGCATCCCCACTAAAGCACTTCCAGAGTCACGCGTGGCTGAGCTGCCTCTGCACACCCATGGGGGGCCACGGAGCATCCCCATGGGGGGCTCCCACCCCATCGCCAACAGCAACCCCATGGAGCGCAGAGAACATGGAGTTGGTGGCCCATGGTGGCAGCAGCGGTCCATGGTGGCCCATGGTGACGGCAGTGGCCCGTGGTAGCCCATAGTGGTAGCAGTGGCCTGTGGTAGCCCATCCAGGGCTGGTGACATCGGGTCCAAGGGGCACCAAGGATCCTGCTGACCACAGCAGCCTTGTGCAAGAGCAGCAGCTGCTGACTCAGCACCTCAGCACCCTGCCATGGGGTGGGGGGGGGGGTGGGGGGGTAGGGGAGCCTGCCGCTGCACCCCATGGCACTCCTATGGCACCCCATGGAATCCCTATGGCACCCTGATGGCACTCCACAGCACCCCATGGCACCCCCTTCATCCTCACCCAGACCCGAGTACAGCCCATGGGTCCTGCACCGGGACCTCATTCTCCCAACCAAGGGGCTGGTGCCAGACGGGGCTCAGCACCCCGAGGTCCCTTCCCCCTGCTGGGTGCCATGCAGAGCAGCACCTGGTCCTGCCCTTGGAAAGGTGCTGTCCCCTTCCCCAGCACCCTGCGCCCCACGTGGTGAGACTGGGACCAGGTGCTGGGGGGTGCTGGGGGTGTCAGCCCATCGCCATCCCCATCCCTGTCCCCTGGTGCCATGGTGTGGACAGGGAGGATGGTCCCTGTCCCACTGCTGACACGTTGTGCCCCCATGGGCTCAGTGGAGGCCCCTGGACACGAGGGGACCCCGGTGGCCCTGCCACCCCATGCTGTGACACCCCATGAGCACCCACAGCCCCATGAGCACCCCACTCCCACTGAACATCCCCCCCCCCCCAGCCCTCAGCCACCCACCCATGGGTGCCTCTGACGTTGTGCAGAATAAAGGGTGTGAGGAGGGGTCCTGGCTTGGGAATCCCATGGGAATGGGGCATGGAGACGGGTGGGGGACGCGACTGTCCACAGGCAGTGGGACAGCCAACAGTGTGCGTCACCCCATGCACACAGCGTGTCACCCCATGAACACAGCGTGTCACCCCATGCACATGGCGTGTGTCACCCCATGCACACAGCGTGTCACCCCATGAACACGGCATGTCATCCCATGCACATGGCGTGCGTCACCCCATGCACACAGCGTGTCACCCCATGAACACAGCGTGTCACCCTATGCACATGGCGTGCGTCACCCCATGGACACGGTCTATGTCACCCCATGCACGTGCCGTGTGTCACCCCATGAGCACAGCGTGTCACCCCATGCACATGGCGTGCGTCACTCCATGAACACAGCGTGTCACCCCATGCACATGGCGTGCGTCACCCCATGAACACAGCGTGTCACCCCATGCACATGGCGTGCGTCACCCCATGAACACAGCGTGTCACCCCATGCACATGGCGTGCGTCACCCCATGGACACGGTCTATGTCACCCCATGCACATGGCGCGTCTCACCCCATGTATGTGGCGTGTGTCACACCGTGCACCAGCCGCATGCCCATGGCCTGGCATGTCCGTGTGTCCCCAGAGGGGCCGTGCCCCCCATGACATCCCCAGCCCCATTGGCAGCTGCCTGCTGGGCCCTGCCCCCAACCTGCTCCGTGCAGCCCCCCCAGCCCCCCCTGCCTGCTGCCCCCTCCCTGCAGCCCCCAGCCCCTCACTGAGCCCCAGGGCGCAGGCCGAGTCCTCCCCCGAAGTCCCCATCAGGGTCACACCGCAGCCCATTTGCTCCCCATAGGCAGCCCCAGGGCCACCCATCGCTGGGGGTTCCCAACTTGGGGGTCCCTGCTGGGGATCAGGGTTTGGGGTTGGGGCTTGGGGTCCCCGCTCGGGGCCGCCCAGCCCTGGCCCAGCCCCTGCCCCAGTTGAACCATTAACACGGGTTAACCGGTGACCCATTGTCCCGCGGGGATAAAGCCGGGGGGGGGCGGGCAGGGCCGGAGCCGAGCACCCACAGCCCCGCCGCCATGAGCAGCCAACGGGTGGTGAGTACGGACCCACATCGCCCCACACATGGGGGGCAGAACCCCCCCTGCACTGCCCCACACACCGTGGTCAGAGCCCCCCCCCCGCATTGCCCCACACATGGGGGACAGGACCCCCACTGCACTGCTCCACACACTGTGGCCAGAGCTCCCCCCGCACTGCCCCACACATGGGGGGCAGGACCCCCCCGCACTGCCCACATACGGGGGACAGAGCCCCCTCCCTGCACTGCCCCCCCCCCCCCCCCCCCAGGACAGGACCCCCCTACACTGCCCCACACACCGCGGCAGACCCCCCCATCCCCCTCTAAGGGGGCTCAGCCCCACAAGTGTCACCCCCATGGGAGCCGTGCCACAGGCAGCAGCCCCAGGGACCCCCACCCCAGGGCTGGTCCCTTCTGAGGGGAGGAGGAGCCCCCGGGACCCACGGCTGTATCCTCCCTGCTGTGGGGTGACAACCCCCAAGTGGGTTGCAGCCAAGTGACCGGCCAGGGGGGGAATGGGGGTCCCACAGTGCTGGGGGCCTGCCCCCCACCCCTGGGGGGTGCAGGATGTGTGGGGTGCTGGGCAGCACCCTGGGGTTCAGCTGCACCCAAGGGCCTTGCAATGCTGCGACACACGGGGCAGGGCTGCACAGCACCATGCAGTCCCTGCAGCACCCTTGGGTCCCCCCTGCTCCCCCCATCTCACCGGCAGCACAGGAAGGGCCCCCCCCCACCCTGAGCAGCCCTTTCCTCTCCCCAGGAACCCAACTGCCCCGAGGAGCTGCCCCCCGGCACGGCCGAGCCCCAGCACCAGTACCGCAACTACACGGTGAGGGGGGGGCTGCACCGGGGGAGGCGGGGCAGGGGGGTCCCCATCACTGGGGGGGTTCTCCTGCACCAGGTCGGTTATTATGGGGTGTCCCTGCACAAGCAGGGTGCAGGGGGGATCCAGCTACAACCCCCATATCCAAGCCAGGTGGGGGGGTCTCATCCACTGCTGTGGGAGTCCAGGGGTGCTCTGCTGTGTTGGGGGGTGTCCCCACACCCTAGACCCCCCCCCCCATTGCACACAGGAGGGGAAGCTGCTGGAGCGGGTGTACAACACGTACCGGCTCATGCACACACACCAGACCGTGGACTTCGTGCGCAAGAAGGTGCGACCCCCCCTGCAAACACCCCCCCACCCCCCAGCACCCCAAGTCCAAACCATGCACTGGGGCACCCACTCCCTGCGCACTGCAATGGGGGTCGGGGGTGTTGGGAATCCCGGTGCAGGTTGTGGGGGTCACTGTCCCCCAAAACCCCATTGCATCCCCCCCCACACACACAGTGTGCGCAGTACGGGCCGTGCTCGCAGCGCCGCATGACTGTGATGGAGGCCCTGGCGCTGCTGGATGAGCTGGTGGATGAGTCCGACCCGGACGTGGACTTCCCCAACTCCTTCCATGCCTACCAGACAGCCGAGGGCATCCGCAGGGCCCACCCCGACAAAGGTAAAGCAGGGGGGGTCCCGCACCCCTAACCCCCCCCACCCCCCTGGGGTCACATCCATTGGGGGTGACAGCTCCGCTCACCCCTAGACTGGTTCCACCTCGTGGGGCTGCTGCATGACCTGGGCAAGGTTCTGGCGCTGTTTGGGGAGCCCCAGGTGAGTGGGGGGGGGACTGGGAGGCAGGAGGGGATCCAGGGGGGTCTGGGTGGTCAGAGCCCCCTATGCACCCCTGCAGTGGGCCGTGGTGGGGGACACCTTCCCCGTGGGCTGCAAAGTGCAGAAGTCGGTGGTGTTCGGAGACTCCACCTTCCACGACAACCCCGACACCAAGGACCCCCGGTACAGGTGAGGTGGATGCTGGGGGCTGCGCCCCATGTTACACCCCTCATTGCACCCCACATCACCTCCGGGGTGGGGGGTGCAGGCACTAACCCTGACCCCCACAACCTGGCTCCATCCCCAGCACCGAGTATGGCATGTACCAGCCCCGCTGCGGCCTGGAGAATGTCCTAATGTCCTGGGGACACGATGGTAAGGGATGAGGGGGGAAATAGGGGGGTCCCTCACCCACAGACAGGGCACCCGGACCCCCTTTCTTTCCCAGAGATTCAGGCCTGAAGCACCTTTGCTGGGGGGTGCAGCTCTTGGGGTGCTCTGCCCCATCACTGCACCCCAATGCTCCCCAGAGTACATGTACCGGGTCATGAAGTTCAACAACTTCGCCCTGCCCAAGGAGGTGAGGGATGCGGCTGCAGGGCACAGGGGGGGAAGTAATGGGGGGGACACATGCCCCCCCCCCCCCCCGGAGCTGACACTCCCCCTCCGTGCCCATCCCCATGCCCTCAGGCCTTCTACATGGTGCGGTTCCACTCCTTCTACCCCTGGCACGCACACGGGGACTACCTGCACCTCTGCAGCGAGGAGGACCTTCGCATGCTGCCCTGGGTGCGCGAGCTCAAGTGCGTGACTGAGGGGACGGAAGGGGCTTTGGGAGGGGGCTCAGCCCCAGGTGACCCCCCCCCCCAAGTACTGACCACACTGACTACTCCACAGCAAGTTCGACCTGTACACGAAGCAAGAGGAGCTGCCCGACGTGCAGCAGCTCCGCAGCTACTACCAGTCGCTCATCGACAAGTACTGCCCTGGGGAGCTGTGCTGGTGAGGGGGGGGCACACTGGGACCCCCCCAACCGGGGGACAGCGCTGGGACCCTGGGACCACACCAGGACCCCCACCGCACCAGGACTGTCACTGCACCAAAACGGGAGCCTGCTTTGCACCAGGACCCCCAGTACCACACTGCGTCAGGATCCCCACCACCATACCCCACCGAGACCCCCAGGGCGAGGCACCGGGACCCCTGCCACAAGACACAATGCACTGGCACCCCCACCATACTGCATCGAGACCTCACCGTACTGCAGTGGGACCCCCAATGTAGTACACCAGAACTACCACTGTGACCCCCACTGCACCACCCTGAGACTCAGCACACCCCAGCGCCATGGCACAGCCCCTTCACCGTGGGGGGCACTGGGGCCAGACAATAAACCTGCTTGTCGCACACTCCCAGTAGCACCTGCACTATAGGGGAGACACTGAGCAACCCCTCCCCAGGCAGGACCCCCATGGGGGCACACGGGGGACTCCTCCCCAGGCAGGAATCCCAGCAAGAGCCATGGGGCTGGAATGTCAAAGGCTTTATTTAGAAAACATAGGAACCTGCTGAGCTCACCGGGGGAGCATGGAGCAGGCCAGTGAGGGGGGGCAGCACCTCAACTGGGCTAGGGAGCACCCAAACTGGTCTGCTGGTGCCTAAGGGCTGGGAAGGGTAACTGGAAAGGCTGATGCTGCCCAAAGCTGCTCCCACCAGCGCTGAGCATGACCCCACCAGTGCCTGGCATTGCCCCACCAGTGCCAATACCCACCCCACCAGTGCCAGCATCACCCTGAAGCCGTAGCACAGGGGTCAGAAGCAATGGAGCCACCCGGTGTTGCTGGCATCAGTGCAGCACCCTGGCGTGCCTTCAGTCCACTGGTGGAAGACGAGACCCAGGCCAGCGGCTCTGGGTGCTACTTCTTCCTCTTGGTGCCATGGCGGCCACCCCCGCAGGCCTCGGGGCCACTGCAGGCCCGGCTCTCACCCCTCTCCTGGGGCTCCCTCCTCCGCATGTGCCCGTTCTTCTCCGTGCCCCCCCTGTCCGCAGGGTCCCCGCGCCGGGGCCCTTTGTGGCAGGCGGGGGGTGCCCCCCCCCGGCACTGGCGGCGCAGGGCTCGCAGGAGGCAGGCAGTGGCCACCACCAGGTAGAGGGACCAGAGGATGGCGGGGCTGGGCACAGGGCGGCAGAGCTGGCGCAGCGACTGGAGCACCCGTGGCAGCACCGTGGCCAATGGGCGCCTTGCTGGGGTCTTGTCCTGCTGGGGGTGAGGAGGGAGTCAGGGGGGCACCGGGTGACTGTGGGGTGACCATGGGGTGACTGTGGGGTGGGGTCCTACCTTCAGCCCGTGCTGGTTGAGCAGGTTCTCCAGCATGGGATCACCCAGGGACACAGTGGGGAAGAACTCCTGCACCCGCTGCCGACGCCACCACGAGTGGCTGTGGGGTGGGAGAGCTCAGCACCATGCCTGGCCCCCCCCCCACAGCCATGGGTGGCTCTTGACACCCCCAGGCAGAGCCCAGGCTGCTGAGGAGCTGCAGGGCAAGTTAATGATCCCAGGTAGATCCCAACTCCAGCCTGCACCACCCCCTGGGCACTCACACAACCGTACCATCTGCAAGCAGATGTGGAGTCACATCAGATCCAGGGAGCAGATGGGTGCGGAGGGGTCCGGTGCCACTCACCTGCCCTCGGCGCTGCTGGTGAACCAGTACTTGTAGAGCTGGGCACGGATGTAGACAGGGGGGCGGGCGCTGAAGGGATACTGGGACTCATCGACCTGCACCAGGCGGATCACTGCAGGAGACGTGGTGTCAGCTGCAGCCGGGAGCCTGTACCCATAGGCGCAGGGGCACCCCGAGGTGCTGCTGGGCTGGAGCCTGTGTCCCTGGAGCACAGAGCACTGCCACAGCCCCACTCACCGTCCTCCTGGCCCTGCAGCAGGCGGTGCACGAAGCTGCTGAACCAGGGGCTGCTGCTGTGGTGGCCCAGGGCCGCAAACCACATCTGCCAGTCGAGCCGGGGCTGGTGTGGGGCCACCACGGGGGGAGGCCTGCTCACGTTCCCTGGCTTGTACATGAACTCGATCTCCTGGGGGGCAGAGGGATTAGGGGGTGTCAGCGGGGGTAAGGAGGTGGCCCTGGAGCTCCCTCAGCTCTGCTGGCATAAGGCTAAGCGCACTCAGAGTCACTTCTGGGGTTACCATGTGCTTCCAGAGGGACAAAGCCCCCCCTCCAGGGGACAAGCCAGTGCGACATAAATGTTTGGATCCAGTCGAGTTGATTCCTCAGCCACCCCACACTTGCCTGTGGCACTAAACACAGCTGTGAGACTTGATTCACCAAAGCTCCGAGCATTCAGTTCACAACAACCACAACAGCGCTCCAGGCGTGAGGAGTGCCTGGAAAGCTGCCCAGGAAAAAGGACCTGGGCCGGGGGGTGGTTGACAGTGGCTGAATGAGCCAACAGCGGGCCCAGGTGGCCAAGCAGGAACAGCACAGTTGTTTGTGCCAGCACCAAGCGTGGCAGCAGGGCCAGGGCAGGGATTGTGCCCCTGCACTGGGCACTGGTGAGGCTGCACCTCGAATCCTGTGCTCAGCTCTGGCGCCTTCTCTACAAGGAGACATTGAGGGGCTGGAGCGGGGCCAGAGAGGAGCAATGGAGCTGGTGCAGGGCCTGGAGCCCAAGTGTGATGGGGAACGGCTGAGGGACCTGGGGGGTTCAGATGGAGAAGAGAAGGCTCAGGGGGGACCTGATGGCTCCCTACAAGTGCCTGACAGGAGGCTGGAGCCAGGAGGGGCTGGGTTCTGCTCCCAAGGAACAAGGGATGGGACAAGAGGAACCGGCCTCAAGCTGCACCAGGGCAGGTTTAGACGGAGCTGAGGAACAATTCCTGCCCCAGAGGGTGCTCAGGCATTGGAACAGGCTGCCCAGGGCAGGGCTGCAGGCACCAGCCCTGCAAGTGTTCACACACCGTGGGGACGAGGCCTCAGTGCCATGGGGCAGTGGTGGCCTTGGCAGTGCTGGGGAGTGCCTGGACTGGATGATCCTGAAGATCCTTTCCCACCCAAGGGCCCTGTGACTGGGGACCAGTGCTCACCGTCCAGTTCTGCCCATCGTAGCTGCCTTCCAACACCACTTCGGGCCGTCCCCCCACGCCGGTCATTCTGCGGAACAGCCCGTAGGAGTTCACGAGCTGGAGACGCTGCACTGCGCCAAACGCCTGGTGGATGCCGGGCCACAGCTTCCCGTTCGACTCAAGCTCTATGTAGGTGAAGGGCACCTGGGGAGGGCAGAGAAAGGCTCCAGCATCATGGCATAGGGGGCCCAGACCACGTCCTGCTCCCCAAACCCCATCCCTGCACTCACCAGGCTGATGGCAAATACCCCCACGGCTGCGGTGGCGAAGATGACCCATTGAAGCATGGCCCAGAGCTTCCAGAAGCAGCCACGGACACAGGCACAGCTACAGAAGGGGAGAGGTACATCAGACCCATTTGGGTTGGAAGAGTCCCTGAAGCTCAGGTCTTTCTCCTCAGGCTGCTCCATCCAGTCTCCCCCAGCCTGTAGTTGTGCTTGGGCTTAGTCCCCCTCTAATGCTCCCAGTACCCATGGCAAGGCTCCCACTTCACACAGCCCCAGGGTCCAACCTTCCCACCCAGCCCCATCAGACCCAAGTGTCCCTCCCTGCAGCAATCCCACCCCCAGGGACCCCAGAGCAGCCCCAAGTGTCCCCCCCCGTCACTCACCGGTACAGGGCAGCCAGGATCTCCCAGGACAGTGAGAGGAAGGCCAGTCCCACCAGCGGCAGCGTCACCGCCCGCAGCCACGTCGTGAACTCGTGGTAGGTGAAGGCTGGAGCAAAGGAAAACCCATGGAGGGTCAGGGAAGAGCCTCTTCCAGCCCGGGGACACCGGGACCCGCAGCCCCTGCCGCGACATACCCACTTTGGACTCCAGCAGCCTCTTCTCCCAGTTGATCTCCAGGCCGAAGTACTGAATGCTCCAGTAGAGCAGGAGGCTGTAGGTGCTCAGCTCCAGCAGCGTGGACAGGAAGGACCCGAGGCTGGGGGGCCAGGCTGTGGCATGACACAGTAGCTCAGTGCCACAGCAGACAGAGGCCAAACACATCCCTGCAGCAGCAGCCAACCCACCACCCCTCGCGGTCACACCGGGACGGGGCAGAGACGAGAGCCCACCCCCCAGGCTGGGCACCCCAGACTCACAGCCTGTGTTTCTCCTCTTGCTGCGCCCTGTTGAGCGCCCCACATGCTCCTCATCCAGCAGGGAGGAGGCCAGGACGATGGTGAGCATGTTGAAGAAGTTGTAGTTGCCCGTGAGGATAATGAGGGCCTGCAGCAGGACCTGGGGAGGAGCGAAGGGTTGGGGTGTCGCAGTGGTAGGGGGCAGAGGGCATCAGGAACCCCGTCACCACCATGGCCACCCCAGCTCCCACAGGGACCCTGTTCTGCCCATGGCCTGAGCTGGGCTCCCCATCCTGGGGAGCACCACGGCACTTGGGGTTACAAGGAGCAGGACTGGACCTGTTTCTGCCCCCACCCCACCTGGCTGTAGAAGGCGAAGAGCCGGAGCCGGCGGATGGGAGCGAAGAAGAGGACAGGGACAGCGATCTCGATGACATAGGTGGCCACCACACTGAACTTCTGGAACCACACCGGGAGCTGGTGCGTGAACCATGCAGCTGGCGTGGGGATGCACTGGGTCTCGTAGTGGTAGGTGAGAGCTGGGGGGACAGCAGGGGTTGGGGGGGGACATGGGGGTCACAGGGATGCAGCATGGAGTGGGCAGAGCCAGCACAAAGCTGTGCCAACACAGGAGAGGAGCCCACAGCAGCTGTCTATGGGCATGGGGAGCTGAGCCTGAGGCTCAGGGCAGTGCCCCTGACTGGTGCGGAGCCCCACAGCCACAGCCCCCCCTCACCTGTGAGCCCCCACCATGTGGGGCAGCGGCTGGTGAGCTTCACCACCCCCGAGGCGAACATGAGGCGGAAGAGCAGCCAGCGCACGAGCCAGAAGGTGACGCTGTCGTGGGGGCGCCAGGCTGGGGGCCCCCACGAGAGGATGCGCAGGGGAGCCACCAGCACGGCCAGGAACCCCGCTTCCAGCAGCAGACTGTCCCTGTGGGAGCATCAGCACTGTGGCCCCCCTTGCCACCCAGGCAGGGTGGACCCTCTGCAGGGCGGGAATTGGTGGGAGTGACTTACCATTGGAAGTAGAGGAAGACCTGTCCCACCTGCAGGAGAGAGGGAGGCTGGTGAGCAGGGAATGGGGGCAGGATTGGGCCCTAGTCCATCCCCCATGGCCCTGGGGTGGCCACATTCCCCTGCATGTACCCCAGTGCTACTGGGAGAGAAGACTCCATGGTGTGTGCAGGAACACAGCCCAGCCCTATTTAGCTCCAGCACAACAGTGTCACTCACAGAACCATGGAATAGTTTGGGATGGAAGGGACCATAAAGCTCACCCAGTTCCAACCCCTGCCACAGGCAGGGACACCTTCCACTAGAGCAGGGTGCTCCAAGCCCCTGTGTCCAACCTGGCCTTGAGCACTGCCAGGGATGGGGCAGCCACAGCTTCTCTGGGCACCCTGTGCCAGCGCCTCAGCACCCTCACAGGGAAGAGCTTCTGCCTAAGAGCTCATCTCAGTCTCCCCTCGGGCAGGTTCAAGCCATGAGTAGCAGCAGCAGGAGGAGGAGGGCAGCAGACGGGAGCAGCTCTCACACCAACCCAGGCTCACGGCTGGAGCCTGCCCCAAGGAGCAGGCACAGGGACTTTCTCTCCAGCATACCCTTAAAAGGGAGCGAGGAGAAGGAACTCTGGCCGCGCATGGGCCGGAGAAGGCAGAGCCACACACGGCACAGGAGCCACACAGGGACAGAGCCCCCATGGGTGGTGGTCCACCAGAGCTCCCTCCCACCCAAGAGGTGCTGCTCCCTCCCCTTGCCAGGGCACTGAGTTGCTCCGAGTCCCGGCTCCTGCCATGGCTCTCCTGGGACATACGGACACGGCTCAACAGCACTGCCTGTGCCATGCAACAGCTCCCTGTGGGGTGCAGCTGGGTGCTGGGGAGACTGTGGGGTGACAGCACTGCAGGGGACCCCCTTCCTATAGCCAGCCCTTCATCTTTCCAGCTTCCCAACAGCATTCCCTGCAGTGCCAGACACAACCCAAACTCCAGCAGGAGGGAGCAGTGAGGGCTGGGGGAGATCTCTAAACAGAGGTGGGATTTCCTCCTTCATTCCCTGGTTTCAGAGGAAAGAGGATCCCTCAATCCCTCCTACTGCTGCCTGCACAGCGGGATCTGACTCACCAGCAGGATGCGGCTCAAGAGGGTGGATTCATGGCTGGGGGACACAGATCTTGTGGGATACGGGGAAAGGGCCTGGAGCTTGGGATAAGGGCCCTGGCAAGGCTTGATAAGGCAGGGAATCAGCTCTGCAGGCAAGTCCAGGGGGGTTTATCCTAAGAAAGCACCAAGAATTGGCACAAGGATGGGGCTGTACCCACCAACATGAGCCAAGGAGGTATCAGCACCTTCCCCACATCTCCAAGGGGGAAGCTGAGAGTGCCAGGAGCTCATTAGATGGTATTAATGGAACAACGTCACCTCCCTGCACTCCTAGATCCCACTCCAACCCCTCCAGGGCTCCAAAAACCCCTTCCCATTGGATCTCATACCTGGTAGAGTGAGAAATAAAACACCCAGAGCAACGCAAAGACCAGGCTGTCCCTCAGGGGCTCCAGCAGCAAGGCACCGAAGGAGCAGAGCACGCCAAGGAGGCAGAGCAGCTCCATTCCCAGCTCTGTATCCAAACCCAGGCTGGGTCCGAGCCACAGGAGGGTGGGAAAATCCCGGAACTGCTCCCATAGACCCTTCCCACTGAGGCGCAGCACTCTGCGAGCAGGCAGGATTCCATCTCTTCCATAGAGACCTAGAAAAGGGATGGTGGGAAGTGGGATAAAGGTACTTTTAGGCTGGTAAAGGTGGGGCAGCACACTGTGAGCCCACCCTGTCAGTACCTGGAGAAGGGGCTCCAGCTCATCCCCATTCAACACTGGCTTCCCAGTTTCATAGGATCATGGAATGGTTTGTGTTGGAAGTGACCTTAAAGCTCATCCAGTCTCAACTCCCTGTCACAGACAGGGACACCTTCCACTAGAGCAGCTTGCTCCAAGCCTTGTCCGACCTGGCCTTGAGCACTGCCAGAAGAGCTTCTTCCTTATCTCCAACCTGAACTTCCCCTGTTTCAGTTTGAACCCATCACCCCTTGTCCTATAGCTGCAGTCCCTGATGAGGGTCTCCCCCCCCCCAGCATCCCATCCTCAGCATCCTCCCAGTATTCCATCGCCTCCCTCCATCACCTCCGCCCCACCACAGCTCGGTGCCACCAGCACACCTACTCGCAGCACACTCAGCCGCACTCTCAGCAGCTTTAATACCAAACATTAAAGACCGCTGCCCGCAGCGCAGATCCCTGAAGGACGCCGCTGGTGTCCACCAGACACGGAGCCGTTATTCCCTCTTGGAAAACCCATTTCCCCTCGGACTGGGCACGGAACAGCCCTGGGATGAGCCCAGACGGCGGCCAGACCAGGGTGAGCCACGTAGGAGGCCGGAGCAGCCGCGGCCGCCGCAGCACTGCGCTACGGTACCTCAGCGCGGTGTGGGCCGGAGCCCGCCGGGACCCCCGGGACAGCACTGCGGGAAGGGAGAGGCCCGCACCCCCCCCCCCCAAATGAGAGACCCCGGGACCCCGCGCCCCGCCGTACCGGGGATCTGCACGTAGAGCGAGGCGAAGGCGGCGAGGTAAGCGGCGGCCAGCCCGGCCAAGAGAACCGCCCGCACCCGCCGAGGCGGCTCCGCCATCGGCGGCAGCAACGGCGGCGGCGGAGACACCACAGAGACCCTGCCGCGCGCTGCGCCTGCGCGCAATGACGTCAGCACGCCCCTCCCCGCGCCGGTTCGGGCGGGAAGCGCAAACCGGAGGTGGGGAGGGGAGGACGGGACGGGAGCGGAGCGCGGCGGTGAGCGGGGCCGGGAGTCCCGGGGGCAGCGGGATCAGAGGCTCGCGGGGAACTTGGCTGCGATCGGCACGAACGATCGGCACCGGGAGCTTGACCGGCACCGGGGACCGGGAGGTTGATGGGACCCAGCCGCCGGGTCCCGCTGAGCTGCGGCTGCGCCGCGGGGGGAGTTGGTGTTCATCGCCCCGTTCGGGCTCAGGAGGGGCTGCTCCGCGTGTGCGGCTCCTGTGGGGCTGAGGAGAGCTCAGAGCTCAGTCCCGGGCCTCGCGATGCAAGTAACGGGGTGCGCAGAGGAGCTGTGGCTGCCCCGTCCCTGGCAGCGCTCAAGGCCAGGTTGGACACAGGGGCTTGGAGCAAGTTGCTCCAGTGGAAGGGGTCCCTGCCCGTGGCAGGGGTTGGGGTAGGGTGAGCTTTAAGGGCCCTTCCAACCCAGACCAGGCTGGGTTTGTACAAAATGAGACATTGAGGTGGCAGAGCGGGGCCAGAGAGGAGCAATGGAGCTGGTGCAGGGCCTGGAGCCCAAGTGTGATGGGGAACGGCTGAGGGACCTGGGGGGGTCAGATGGAGAAGAGAAGGCTCAGGGGGGACCTGATGGCTCCCTACAAGTGCCTGAGAGGAGGATGGAGCCAGGAGGGGCTGGGCTCTGCTCCCAAGGAACAAGGGATGGGACAAGAGGAACCGGCCTCAAGCTGCACCAGGGCAGGTTTAGATGGAGCTGAGGAACAATTCCTGCCCCAGAGGGTGCTCAGGCATTGGAACAGGCTGCCCAGGGCAGGGCTGCAGGCACCGGCCCTGCGAGTGCTCACACAGCGTGGAGACGAGGCCTCAGTGCCATGGGGCAGTGGTGGCCTGGGCAGTGCTGGGAACGGTTGGACTGGTTGATCTGAAGCTCTTTCCCAGCCCAGTCGATTCCATGATGTGTGTTCACTGCATGGTTCTGTTCAACTCCAGGTTTCCATCAGCTGCTCTCTGTGACCTCCCCTGCTCCAATGCCACCTGTGGGATCACCGGCTGGTAACGGGGGGGTTTAACCCCGTTCAGAGCTCAGAAGATGCCCCCCACCAAGGGGGAGCTGGAGTCCCGCTTCCTGCACCTCCTGCAGCCCATCCGCGACCTCACCAAGAACTGGGAGGTGGACGTGGCCGCGCAGCTCGGCGAGTACCTGGAGGAGGTGAGGTGATGGGGGGGTCCTGCCAGGGTCCATCTCAACCCCACTCCCCCGCTCACCATTCCCATCACTCCTGTTCCTGGCAGCTGCAGCACGTCTGCATTTCCTTCGACAATGGGAAAACCACCATGAACTTCATGGAGGCGGCGCTGCTCATCCAGGGATCCGCCTGTGTCTACAGCAGGAAGGTGAGGAGCTGGTGGTGACGGGGCAGCGGGTGTCAGGGGTGGCACCGAGAGTCTGCCAGGGATGTGAGCACTGATAAGGGTGGGATTGAATGGAATATCATGGCCAGGTCCACTCTGTGATGTACAAAAGAGATCATGTCAGAACTGGTGATGATTGATATGGGGTTGGATTAAAGTGATTTACACAGCACTGCACTGGGATGATGTGTATAGACATCAAAAATCCGAAGGGATAAGGGAGATCCTCCTGTTGAGGATTATGGATGTCATAAAATCACAAATGACAGACTGGTTTGGGTTGAAGGGACCTTAAAGCTCATCCAGCTCCAATCCCTTGCCATGGGCAGGGACACCAGGTCCCAGCTTGCCCAAACCTAGCCTCAGAAAGGCAGAAACAGCGAAAAGAAGAACAAGATGAGCCAGAATCTGACCCCAAGCACTGGGGATCAGAGGAGGGTGGTGGTTCCCCTCATATCAGCTCTTCTGGGAGCTGTTTTCTTCCTCTCCTGAGCCTGGTTGTTTTCCTGCCCAGGTGGAGTATCTCTACTCACTGGTGTACCAGACACTTGACCACATCTCCAACAAGAAGTAAGTAGGGCTGCAGTGCCTGCTTCTCCTAACCTGCTGCCCCTCAGCAGTAGTTGCATTACAAACCCAAACATGCCTCTTGCAGGGTTGGTCTCGAGCCCATGCAAGCACTCTGGGGGGGCTGCAGGAAATGTCCCCAGTGGGATGAACCCCAGAGCCTGGGGCTGTGATTGTCCCCATGTGCTCTTCCAGTGCCACAATCCTGTGATTTTCCTGCCTGCTCTCAGTGCAGGCCAAGGGGAATGGCTTGAACCTGCCAGAGGGGAGACTGAGATGAGCTCTTAGGCAGAAGCTCTTCCCTGTGAGGGTGCTGAGGCGCTGGCACAGGGTGCCCAGAGAAGCTGTGGCTGCCCCATCCCTGGCAGTGCTCAAGGCCATGTTGGACACAGGGGCTTGGAGCAAGCTGCTCTAGTGAAAGATGTCCCTGGAACTGGAGGAACTTTAAGGTCTCTTCCAACCCAAACCATTCCAGGATTCGCTGATGCTGATTCTGTTTTCTGCTTCCTGATCCAGGCAGGAGAAGTTGCCCAGCTCCCTGGGTCCAGATGGGACAGACGCCGACGCCACATTTGGGAAGGAGGACATTGCTGAGAAGGTGAGAGCTGCAGCTCCAGTGCCACTGCTCTGGGTCCATCCCATCCCTTTGCGCGGGTCCTCGTGGCCCCACAGATGGAGGCGGGTGACCACATGTGGGTCTCTCTCTGCAGTTCCTCTCCCTGGATGACATCAGGGACACCAGCCGGGGCACTGTGGACATGAAGGATCACCAGTCCAATGTAGGAGCCATTCCCCTCCTTTGCTCTCCCTTCCTGGGCTGGGGTTTCCCGGGATGAATCCCGAGGTGCCCCCATCCCACCTGTTTGCCTCTGCAGCCTGTGAACATCGTTCCCTCAACTCCCATGTCCTTGGTCCCACCAGAAGACGATGAGAAGAGAGACAACCCCCTGCTCAGGTGAGATTCCCTCAGCCACTCCTGTGGCTTTACCTGAGTGCCCCCACGGTGGGGCTGGGCTTTCCCTATGCCTCAACCAGGGAACTGCTGCCCTCCCAGTTTAACCGGGAGGGATGATCCCGGAGGCTGGGAGCTGCCTGTGGTGCAGGCAGGGTGCAGGGGGAAGGGATGAGCCAGGGCTGGGCTGGGAGATCTCAGCAGGGCTGAGCTGGGAATGACTGTTGGGAAGGCCTGGGCTGTCCCCCCCGCAGCAGTAGGGCCATCCCCTCCCCTAGGCTGCTCTGGGGTCTCTGATGGGGCTCTCCCCGCAGCTGCAAGGGGGAGGTCTTGGCGAGCCGCAAGGATTTCCGGATGAACGTGTGCACCCCGCACAAATCCGGAGCATTCCTGCTGGAGCTGGCGGGGCTGTCCCCAGCCCCACTCTGGAGCCCCGGCCCTGCCCCAGGTATCGCATGGGTACAGGGCATGGAACGGGATGCTCCTGCCCGCTCCCCGCCCGCAGGGAGGCCGCCTGGGGCAACCCTGCGCTGGCAGCCCTGGTGCCAGGGCTGCTACCAGTGACCTGTGGCTGTTGTCACCCGCAGCAGCTCCAGCCGGTGTCCCCGGCGGCAGCAGCGACCGCAGCAGCAGCAATGCAGAGGCTCCCGTCCGGGCACTGAGCTTCTCTGAGGAGGGAGGTGAGATCCCGGGGCCCTGTGTCCTGTCCGTGTGCCTGTCCCTGTGTCCTGCTGCTGCGCGTGTCCTGCTCACTGTTTCCACATGTGTTGTGGTTTAGCCCAGCCGGTAACTCAGAACCATGCAGCCGCTCGCTCAGTCCCCCCCGCTTCTTCCCCCTCTGTGCTCCTGGAGGGATGGGGAGGAGAATGGAGAGAATGTAACTCCCATGGGTTGAGATAAGAACAGCCCAGTAACTAAGGTACAACACAAATCACTGCTGCTGCTACCACCAGTAATAATAATGATGAGGGAAATAACAAGGGGAGAGAATACAACCGCTCAGCCCTCACCAGCCAATACCCGGACCGACCTGAGCAGTGATCTGGGCCTCTTGGGTGATTCCCCCCAGCTTCCACCCCAAGCATAACGTGCTGTGGTATGGAATAGCCCTCTGGCTAGCTTGGGTCAGGTGTCCTGTCCCTGCTTCCTCCCGGCTTCCCATGCCCCTCCTCGCTGCAGAGCATGAGACTGAACAGGCAGGGTAAGTGCTGCTGCGCAGCAGCTAAACCCACGGCTGTGTTTTATCAGCGCTGTTCTCAGGCTAAAGCCCAAACGCAGCCCTGCACCAGCTACTGGGAAAGAGAAAAGCGACTGCTCCTGCTGAACCCGGCACAGGCTGTCCCCGTGGTTTTGCCGGTGTCTGCCTGTCCTGCCCGTGCGTCCTGTGTCACATCCCTGTGTCACGTCTTGCTTGTCCTGCCTGCGTATCCATCTGTGCCACAGCTGCTGTGTCCCTGTGAAGCCCCTGGGGTGCTCTTTGGGAAACAGGGAACCCCAGAGGCTCTACCCAGCTCATTCCCATGCAGGACTGGAGGATGACGGTGCTGGCGGAGATGATCCCATGCAGGAGGATGCCGCAGCGCTGGCTCCAGGTGGTGCCAAACACATGGAATCACAGCGGGTAGGTGAGGGCTGGGACAGCGCCACGCTGCTCACCGGAGCCTCGGCTCATCCGGCCCATCCTGCCCCTGCCAGAGCACCCCAAGATACGCGCTGCGGGAGCGAGCCCCTGCCCAGCACCCCCAGACCCATGTCAAGGTAGGGGGGACCCAGAGCGTCCTGAGGCTGTGGGGCACCGGGAAGCCCTGGGATGTCCCAGCCCTTCCCAGGTGCCCCAGGGAGCTGTGGCTCTATCAGCACCCGCTCCCTGCAGGAGCTACTGGATCCATGGCAAAGTCTCGACCCCTTTGCGGACTCCGAGGACAAACCCCTCAGGAAAGGTACGTGATGGGAGCTGGGGAGGGGGCTGCTGCCCTGGCTCTGTCTGCGCAGCACCGGCTCGTCCTGGTTCCATTCCCCATCCTCTTGTCCTTTGGCATCCCTGGAGCCACAGTGGGTTTATCCCAGCTCCTTTTCCCACCCGCTTGTCCCTTGGCATTCCTGGATCCTCCGCGGGTCTCTCCTGGCCCCATGGTGCCCAGAGGGGCTGTGCCAAGGGCTGAGGCTGGAGCCACCCTCCAGCATTCCCGGTGGCGCCCGGGGCCGGTCTGACCCTTCCTGCTCGCAGGGAGACCATTCCTGGTGCCGCCGGGCCTGGAGGATGTGGTGGGGGGGAAGCGCAAGAGGAAATCCCCCCGGAAGCTCCAGAACTTCATGAAGTGGTTCGCCATGGCCTGTGAGTACCGCAGCGTGTCCCATGGGATCCGGCCGGGATCCAACGGGAAGGGTCAGCTGAGCCCCACGGTGGGACCTCAACAGGACACCTCGGAGGTGGCTCTGGTGGTGACAGCCCCGTGTGGGGTGTGGTGGTGGCAGAGGGGTCGGTGCTGCTGTCCTGGGGGGTTCTTCCTCTGGGATCCCAGTCCTTCTGGTGGGAATGGGCACCTTTGGGAGCTTCAACCCTCTGCTTCCCCCAGACGACAACGTCTCGGACGGCAGAAGAGCCAAGAGGAACGGCCCGACCTTCGCTGGTGAGTGGTGGGGCTGGGGAAGACGCTCTGTGTCCTGCCTGTGCCTCTCGGCACCCCCAGCCCCTGCGCTGTCCTCTTGGGGGAGCAGAGCCAGAGCAGAGGGGACCCTGCACCCCAAAACTGTGAGTGGAGCCTGGGATGGCACCAACAGCCACCCTGTGCCTTGATGGGGGGAGCTGGAAGGGCTGGCCCCATCCCGTGGTGCAGGGCCCCCCCTCAGGGTGCAGAGGTGCTGCCCTGCACCCATCCCACTGCAGACCTGGAGGTGCTCTACTGGAAGCAGATGAAGGAGCGGGTGGCTGCGCAGAGGAAGCTGCAGCCCAGGGTGAGTGGGGCTGGAGGTGGGGGGGCGCTGGGCTGGGGGGACCCCCCCTTGTACCCCCAGGGTGGGGGCTCAGGCCTGTTTCCTGAAGGAGCCACTGCAGCCCGAGGAGGAGGCAGAGCTGCTGGAGGAGGAGCGAGGGGCTGAAGACGATGAAGGAGAAGGTGCTGCACCCCCAGTCCCTATCCCACCCCTATGGAAGGCCCTGTCCCACTGAGACAGGGCCTGGGGCAGTCACTGAGCACATTCCCTCCCCATAGGTGACTTTGGGGAGCACGAGGACATTGAGGCCCTGGAGGAGCTGGAGGACGGAGACCCCAGTGAGTGCATGGCCCCGAAGGGGGTTGCACCCATGCTCAGCCCTGTCCCTGTGCATGTCCCCATGTGCCCTCACTGCCGCTGTCCCCTCTGCAGATCCCCGTCCCTCCAACTCTCTGTGCTACGAGGAGCTGGTGCGCAGGAACGTGGTAGGTGCCATGTTGGGGGGGCCTGGTGCACGTGCCAGAGGCTGTGGGGTGTCCGCACCCCGCCTGCTGTCCCCGTGCACCCCAGCCCTCCCTGTGCCCCCTAGGAGCTGTTCATGGTGGAGTCGCAGCGCTATGTGCAGGAGACAGAGCTGTCACAGCGCGTGCGGTGCTGGGAGGAGCGGATGGTGCCACTGCTGCAGGAACAGGCAGGGATACGGGAGGGGCTGGGACCCCTCTTTCCTACCTCTCCTTTTCTATCCCCCCTTTCCTAACCCCTTTCTTGTCCCCTTGTTGCTTTCCCTCCCCTGCTTTTCCTTCCACCTTCCCGCTCTTTATTTCCTCCCCTTCCCCCCTTCCTTATTTCCCCCTCCATTTTCTCACCCTTCTCCCCCCTTTTTCCCCTTGCCCTTTTCCTGTTTCCCTCTGCCCCCCTCGCTGATCGACCCCCGCAGGAGTCCCGCCAGGCTCTGGATGTCCGTGGCTATGGGCAGGCGCTGGTGCAGGGCTGCGGCGCCCTCGGGCACTGGTGCTCGTTCGCCCGGCTGGTGGCGGGGCAGCCCCAGGCCGAGGTGAGCCGGTACCTGATGGCGGCTCTGCAGCTGGTGAGTGCGGGGGGCCTGTGCCATGGGGGGGCTGTGAGCGCCCTGGGCCTGCAGCTCCTCAGGGCCACAGGTGGGGCAGGAATGGGACCGGGGGGTGCTGCGGGTGTTCCGGGGCGCCCTGTGCCACCCCGGACCCCAGCGTTCCCCTGTCCCCTGCAGGCCAATGACCACGTGGTGGAGCTGGCGCAGGAGCCGGGGCTGGAGCAGGGGCTGGACACCCTGCGGCTCCGGCTGCTCACGCACCAGCAGGCGCACGAGCGCTTCCAGGCCTTCCGCCTGCCCTCGGCATGCCCGTGAAGGTGGGGGACGGACACCCCCCGGGCACCCCAACCCCCCCACCTACCACCAACCCCTTCTCCACTCCCTTTTG
Source organism: Lathamus discolor (assembly GCF_037157495.1). NCBI lineage: Eukaryota > Metazoa > Chordata > Aves > Psittaciformes > Psittacidae > Lathamus > Lathamus discolor. The sequence continues at coordinate 3,062,431 of NC_088884.1, forward strand.
TGCCCCCTGAAATCCCCCAATGCCCATTTCGTACCCCCAACACTCCTTTGCACCCCCCGTTCATACCCCAGCCCTCCCCCTTCTGTACCGTCTTCATACCCCCAAACAGCCCCTTTTGAACCCCCAAAGCCCCTCATGTGAACTCAACCCCTTCTTACTCACACCCAGCGCCCCTTTTGTACTCCCAAACCCACCCTGGGTATCCCCAACTCCCCCCTTCTGAACTTCCACCCCCCCATGACCTCAGTCCCCTCCATGTACTCCCAAACCCCCCTTTGTCCCCTCACTCCCCCTCCTGCCGGCAATAAACCCTGTTCTGATAAAATGAACGGCTCTGCTGCTCTGCGGGGACAGACCTCAACCCCTGGGGATGCACCTGGAGGGTTCGGGGGGGGTAGCGGAAGGCGGTGGGGTTTGCACTGCCCATACCCACTGCCAAAGGAGGCATCGGGGGGTGTTGGCGTCCCTCCGCCCTGGTCGCTGCCACTGCAGACGGTGTCAGGGTCCATGTTCCCCCAGTATCTGCTGCTGTGGTGGGTGCTGGGGTCACCATAGGGGATGTTGGGGTCCCCCTTACCCTGGTTCCCCCCACCCCAGGAGACACTGGGGATGTTGGGGTCCCCCACCCCTATACCTGCCATTGTAGGAGGTGTCAGGCTCTGCATCTCCCTCATTCCCCACTGCCACAGGGGTGCTGGGGCTGATTCTGGTCCCTACCCCATGCTCCCTGCCACGCTGGGGGGGGGCTGTCAGAGTCCTCCCACCTCAGCACCCACCACCCCAGGGGCCACCAGGGGCTGCCAGGGTCCATGTCCCCCCCATAACTGCACCCTCGGGGGCTGTCAGAGTCCTCCCACCCCGGTGCCCACCACCCCAGGGGCCATTAGGGGCTGCCAGGGGCCATGTCCCCCCCATGACTGCACCCTCGGGGGCTGTCAGGGTCCCCCGCTCCCCGCGGGGGGCTCAGACCCACACGTGTGCTGCAGGTGCTTTATTGCAGGGGCTGGTAGGTGCGCATGTGCTCGCGCACGCTGCGCTCCAGCTCCTCGGCGCTCTTGCCGCTGCCGTAGCAGTCGAGGAGGAGCCCGTCGGGGCCCAGCAGGTAGATGAGGACGCTGTGGTCCACGATGTAGTCCCCGTCGGCGTCGCGGGGCCCGGCGCTGGCGTACACGCGGAAGGCGGCGGCGGCGGCGCGCACCTCCTCGGCGGTGCCGGTGAGCCCCAGCAGGCGCGGGTGGAAGTCGCGCAGGTACCGCCGCAGAGCGGCCTCGTCGTCGCGCTCGGGGTCCACGGTGACGAACAGCGGCTGCAGCGGCGGCAGCGCCGGGTCCCGCTCCAGCGCGGCCACGGCGCGGCCGATGCGCTCCAGCGCGGCGGGGCACACGTCGGGGCAGTGCGTGAAGCCGAAGTAGAGCAGCACCCAGCGCCCGCGGAAGTCGCCGCTGCCGCGGGGGGCCCCGCTCTGGTCCCGCAGCGCGAAGCCGGCCGAGCCCAGCGCCGCCCCCCGCAGCGCCTCCCGGCGCCGCCGCCGCCGCTCCCGCTCGCGGCGCTGCCGCAGCCACAGCCACGCGCCCGCCGCCGCCCCCGCGCACGCGCCCGCCGCCAGCGCGCGCTGCCGCAGCGGGAGCGGCCGCGGCTCCCGGCGGGCCGCGGGGGGGAGGCGCAGGCGGGAGAGCAGCGAGCGCAGCATGGCGGCGCTGGGGGAGGGGACGGGGCGGGGCGGCGGGTGACCTCCGACCTTTCACCCCAGCCTCACCTCCCTCCGCGCCGCGCGCCCTCCGACCCCTCGCCCCCCTCCCTCCCTCGCTCCGCCCCCCCGCGGCCCTCCGGCACCGCTGACCTTCGCCCTCCGTCCCCGCCGAGCCGCGTCCCGCCCGCCCCGCTCAGCGCGGGACGCACCCGGAACCGGAAGTCTCGGGGCGGGGCTTGCCGGGCCGGGAGCATCCGCCAAGGCTGCGACCCCCGCGGCGGGCCGGCCGGAGGAGCGCCCCCTGCTGGACCGGCGCGCACCGCGCCCCCTGGCGGCGCCTCCGCGCGCGGGGCGGCGATGGGGGGATGGGGTCATCCGGGGTCATCGGGGTCATCGGGGTCATGGGCAGTTATGGAGGTCATGGAGGGTCAGCGAGGTCATGGGGTCACTGGGATGATGGGGTCATTGGGGGTCATGGAGGATGGGGTTCATTGGGGTCATGGGGGCCGGGGGGCTGTGGGGTCATAGAGCCATGGGGCTGTGCAGCTATTGGTTTATGGGGTTATGGTGCTGTGGGGCTAGGAGGTTATGGCGTTATGGGGCTATGGGGTTACAGTATCGTGGGGCTATGAGGTTATGGGGCTATGGAGTTATGGTGCTGTGGGTCTATGAGGTTAAGGGGCTATGGAGTTATGGTGCTGTGAGGCTATGAGGTTATGGGGCTATGGAGTTATGGTGCTGTGAGGCTATGAGGTTATGGGGCTATGAGGTTATGGGGCTATGGGGTTATGGTGCTGTGGGGCTATGAGCTTATGGAGCCATGACGCTGAGCCAGAGCTCAGCCCCACTCCCCAGGGCCTCCTCCAGCGGAGCAGGGCACGGGCTGGGAACGGGAAGGGAGCCCCCGCAGCGTGCGGGCGGCTCTGCCCAGCCCAGGGCGCCGGGGCGGCGCAGGGAGCACGGATGGAGCCTGCGGCTGACTCTGAACTCGGCCTGTTCCCGGCCGGAGCCCCCCTTCCTGCCCGGAGCCCATTCCCCGCTCCGGCCGTGCCGCCGGCTCTAGTCGGGCACGTCCACGATGAGCGGCGTCAGGTACTCGGAGTGCCGGATGCCAAAGGTCACTCCCTGGGGCCGGCTCTGCAGGGGGGAGCACGGTGAGGGGGGGGCTCTGGCCCGTGTCCCCCCACGGCTCCCCCCGGGGTCCCTGCTGACCTGCTGGGGGCTGTACGCGCCGGGGCCCGGTTTGGTGGTGGTGTCCCCCGGCAGCACGTTCCGCGCCAGCATCGAGAACCGCGGCGCCCGGTGCTTGTACACGTCCGTGTCCACCATGCGGTACCGGCACGGCCCCGGCGTCTGCGGGCACGGCAGGGGGACATGAGCCGGGTATCGGCACCGCAGCCAGAGCCTGCACCCAGCACCCTGACCCCCCAGTAGCCCAGGACCCTGACCCCCCCAGTACCCTGCCCCTGGTACCCAGCACCCGGTGCCCTGACCCCCAGCACCATCACCCTCCCGCAACCCTGACCCCTGGTACCCAGCGCCCTCACCCCGCAGCCCCTCAGCATCCTGACCCCTGGACCCTTGGCTCCCTGACTCCCTTTGAGCCCCAGGCCCCATCCACCTGATTCCCTGCCCCACCTTGCACAGGTCCTGGTAGAAGGTGCCGATGGTGCTGCGCCCCGACACGGAGTAGCTGGGGGCCGAGGTCTTGTTCACAACGCGTGGGCCCAGCATGGGGGGCAGGTGATAGGCAGCGGGGCCTGGGGATGGGGGTCAGTGGGGGGGGCTGGGTGACAGCCCCCGGGAGGGAGGGACCAGCCCAGCCCAGCCTGCGGGGAATATGGGGGAGGACGGGAGTGTCCATCGCATCCCGAGGGGATCATGGGGTCCAGTGCAGGGATGAGGGGGCTCCCATCCCATAGGTGATGGTGCAGGGATCCTCAGGGTCCCATCCCATAGGGGATCCCATCCCATCCAATCCAATCTTACCCCATCCCATCCCATGGGGATCATGGGGGTCCGATCTTATCCCATCCCATAGGGAATCCCACGCTATCCATCCCATGGGGGATCATGGGGGCCCCATCCCATCCCATGGGGGATCATGGGGGCCCCATCCCATCCCATCCCATGGGGGATCATGGGGGCCCCATCCCATCCCATCCCATGAGGGATCATGGGGGCCCCATCCCATCCCGTCCCATGGGGGATTATGGGGGCCCCATCCCATCCCATCCCATCCCATCCCATCCCATCCCATCCCATGGGGGATCATGGGGGCCCCATCCCGTTCCATCCCGTCCCATGGGGGATCATGGGGGCCCCATCCCATCCCATCCCATCCCATCCCATCCCATCCCATCCCATCCCATCCCATCCCATCCCATCCCATGAGGGATCATGGGGGCCCCATCCCGTTCCATCCCGTCCCATGGGTAACGATCGTCTCGCCCCCGCGCTCTCACCCGGTGTCTGCTGCACGGCCCCGTGCTGGGTGCGGGAGCGCAGGGAGCAGGCGGGGGCCGTGGGGAACGCGACCCTCCCGGCGCGCTCCGGCGAGTACCGGCCTGCGGGGGGGGGGGGGGAGGCTCAGCGCGGGGCCACGGCCCGGCCCGGCCCGGGGCGGGGTGGGGGGGGGGGGGGTGCCCATGGAGGGTCCGGGGGGGTCTCACCTGGGCCGGGGGTGCTGAAGGGCACCGGCTCCCTCGGGCGGCTGCGGATGGAGTAGGCGGGGGGCGCGGCGCGGCCCCTGGCGGCGGTGCCCGGCGGCAGCAGGTACACGGGGCCCGGGGAGCGCTCCGGCGGCCGCCGCTCCGCCCGCAGCCCGAAGCTGAACGCGGGAGCGCGCTCCCGGGACGGGTCGTGCTCGCGGAAACCTGCGGGGCCAGCACGGGGGCGGTGGCGGGACCCCAAACACCGCAACCCCCCCCCCCCCCTCGGACAACACAGACCCCCCCCGCCCCCCGTTCCCCGCAGCCCCCGCAGCCCCCGCATCCCCCGCAGCCGCACTCACCGATGCTGGTGGGGAGCCCGTACTTGGGCCCGGGGCCGGTGTAGAGGGCGGCGATGGGCCCCCGCGGGCGGTGGGGCCTCCAGCTGCCCACCCAGGGGCCGTCCGACATGGGGGACACTGCGAAGCGAGCGCCCGCCCCAGCCCGCACCTGAGTCTGCGGGACAGGGGACACGGAGCAAGGGACCGAATCCTGCGGGACAGGGGACATGGCACCGGATCCTGCGGGACACGGGACACGGTACCAGACCCTGCGGGACACCGGTGCCTCGCACAGGGACACGAGGCTCTGCAGCCCTGCCACAGCGGGAGCGGTTGGCACCGGCACCGTGTCACCGGTGTCACAAAGGACGGGAGTGGATTCTGCAGCCCCTGGAATCCCCCTGCTCAGCACCCCGCAGGTTCACCCAGCACCCCATGGACACAGGCCCCAGGACTCTATGGATACAGCCCCCAGCACCCCACGGATGCACCCCCATACCGGGGGTCCCCCATCCCGGGTTCAGGTCCCTGTGCAGCCCCTCACCCTGCACAGTCCGGCTCCAGCCTCTCTCCTCCCCTGGTTACCGGGGCACCGGCACAACAAAACACTGGGCAGCACGGGGCAGGGTGAGGGGGTACAAGGACATGGGAACACAGATGGGGATGTACATGGGTATAGGACCTGGCAATGTACATGGGGGTGAGGAGAAATTCAGGCTGAGAACACTGGGGCTGTGCAGCCTGGAGAACAGAAGCTGTGTGGAGACCTCAGAGCATCTTCCAGTGTGTGAAGGGGACTACAAGGATGCTGGGGAGGGGCTCTTCACTAGGGACTGCGGTGACAGGACAAGGGGTAACGGGTTCAAACGGAAACAGGGGAAGTTTAGATTGGAGGTGGAAGCTCTTCCCTGTGAGGGTGCTGAGGGGCTGGCACAGGGTGCCCAGAGAAGCTGTGGCTGCCCCATCCCTGGCAGTGCTCAAGGCCAGGTTGGACACAGGGGCTTGGAGCAAGCTGCTCCAGTGGAAGGGGCTGGGGCTGGACGAGCTTTGAGGTCCCTTCAACACAAACCATTCTGCGATCACCAGCTCCTCCTCCAGCCCTTCCTGCCCCACGGCCCGCACCTCATCCCTCGGGCACCCGACGGGGTGGCTCTCAGCACCCAACGGCTGGGTGTGAAGCCCTGGCACGTGCCGTAGGCGGCACAAACGTTACTGCAAGAGCCAGGAACAGTTTCACTGGGGGGGCAGCTCCCCCAGCGCTGAGCGCGGCCCCGGGTCACGCACGGCTCCGCGCTGCGGGGCAGCGCCGTGCCGCTCCGGCCTGGCCTCACACCACCAACCCCGCAGCCCCCGATCCAAACCCCAGCCCAGCCCGCCCCTTCCCGCAGCGGGACTGAGGACCACAGGACCACGGAACGGACCGGACCGGCAGGCACCGCAAGGCTCAGCGATCCCGGGCGCGGCACACGGCTTTGCCTCCACTCCCCCCTTCCTGCGGCCGGCCTGCCGCGACAGCCCATTGGCGGCGCTCTGGAACGTCACCGCCCGACGCGCTTTCCCATTGGCCAGACAGGGGCTCCGCTCCGCCCCCGCACTGTGCTCCGCCCCTCGGCCGGCCCGGCCGACCGCCAGGTACGGGCCTCACCGGGACACGGCGGGGACGGGGACCCGGCCCGGTTCCTGCGCCCCGCGGAGACCCCGCCCCGGCGGCAGCGGGGCCCGCCCGGTTCCCCCCCCCTCCCCATCCTGCTCCCGGTGCCTTCCCCTTGCCCCCATACTGGTGTCCCAGTCTCCCTGCCACCGGCTCCCAGTCGCTGCCCCAGCCGGTCCCTGGCTCCCTCCCAGTGTCTCCCGCTGTGCCCAGTTGCCCTCCAACTGGTGTGCCAGTCCCATTTCCAGTATCCCCAGTTGCCGCCCCAGCTGCTGTCTCTGTCCTCCTCCCAGTGTCCCCCAGTGTCTCCCATTTGCCCAACCCCGAGTGTCCCAGTGCCTCTCTGACCAGCCTTCCAGTGTTCCCGAACTGTCCCTGGCTGGTGTCCCAGTGACCCCAGTTGCCACCCCTCCGGTGTCCCACTCCTCTGCCAGATGCCCCTGTCGTGATGCCCCCATTGTCCCGCTGTGCCCCATGGCCCCGCTGTCGCGGTGGCCTTGGCTGACGCGGGGCCGCAGTGCAGGGCTCAGCAATCTGCTGTACAAGTGCTGGATGCCCGGGCAAGTGCTCAGCGTGGGGGACGAGGCGCGGCAGGTCCTGCTGCGCGTCTATGGGGCCATCCTGCAGGTCAGCACCTGCACCCCGGTACCCCCAGCACCCCTGGTAACCCCCTTACCTTATGGTAACCCCAGTATCCCTCAGTCTCCCCCCATCACCCCGCAGCATGTTTGACACCTCCCTGCTCCCCCCACCACCCACAATCACCCCTCAGAACCCCCCAGCTCCCCTCAGCATTCCCAGCACCCCTATCAGTCCCTGGTACCCCCAGTACCTCACATATTCCCAGTATCCCTCGGTCTCCCCCCATCAGTCCCCAGCATCTCCAACACCCCTCTGGCATCCCAGTGCCCCCCATCACCCCTGGCACACCCATATCCTGTGGAGCCCCCCCGGAACCCCCATACCCTGTAGTCCCTCCTTATCCCTCTGTGCAGGGCCTGGACTCGCTGGTGCTGCAGAGCGTGATGTTCGCTGTGCTGGCGGAGCGAGCACTGGGGCCGCGGCTCTTCGGCGTGTTCCCGGAGGGGCGGCTGGAGCAGTACATCCCGGTACGGACCGGGGGGCCTCACCCCTGCCTGACACCCCCCTGGGGCCACCACCCCGCTGAAACACCCCCCACCGCCCCCAGAGCCGGCGCCTGCGCCCCTAGGACCTGCGGGACCCCGACATCTCCGGGGAGATCGCGGTGAAGATGTCCCGGTTCCACAGCATGGTGATGCCCTTCAACAAGGAGCCCAAGTGGCTCTTCGGGACCATGGCGTGGTGACGGTGGGTGCCATGCGGCTCCTCGATGCCTGGAATCCTGTGGGATCCGGGAGCGGGGCACATGGAGGCTCCCCAGTGGCCCCGGCTCTGTGCTGGGGACACAGGGGATGTGGTGGGGAGGCAGCACCCAGGGGTGTCCATGCAGCCACCACCACCGCACTTGTCTCTCACCCTGCAGGTATCTGGGGCAGATCCCGGAGCTCACCTTCCCCCAGGCAGAGCAGCTCAGGCAGTTCAACCAGCTCAGGAAGTACAACCTGGAGGCAGAGATGAGGAGCCTCCGGTGAGCGGCGCCGCGCTGCTCCTGTCTCCTTGCTGAGCTCCTCACAGGAGCCAGGGGGGAACCGGCTTCTCTGGACCTGGTCTCTTCCATCCCATGCCCTTGGTGGATGTCACCATGAGATGGCTCTTGGAATGGTCCCCACGTCCCTGGGGCAGGGTCTCTGCCACGTTAGATATGAGGCAGAAGCTCTTCCCTGTGAGGGTGCTGAGGTGCTGGCACAGGGTGCCCAGAGAAGCTGTGGCTGCCCCATCTCTGGCAGTGCTCAAGGCCAGGTTGGACACAGGGGCTTGGAGCAAGCTGCTCCAGTGGAAGGGGTCCCTGCCCGTGGCAGGGGTTGGAACTGGAGGAGCTTTAAGGTCGCTTCCAAAACAAATGATTCCAGAATTCCCTGATGCTGATCCTGTTTCTGCTCTCTGATCCAGGCAGGAGAAGCTGCCCAGCTCCCTCGGTCTGGATGGGAAGGATGCCGATGCCACCTTTGGGGAGGAGGACATTGATGAGATGGTGGGAGCTGCAGCTCCAGTGCCTCTGGTGCTGCTTTTGTTCCGGGGCTCTCTTGTGCCCCCCGGACCCCAGTGTTCCCCTGTTCCCTGCAGGCCAATGACCACGTGGTGGAGCCGGCACAGGAGCTGGGGCTGGAGCAGGCGCTGGACACCCTGCGCACCAGCAGGTACACGAGCACTTCCAGGCCTTCTGCCTGCCTTTGGCATGCCGGTGAGGGGGGACACCCCCCCAGGCACCCCTGAAGCACAAAATCAGCCTCTGCAACTCAGAGTTATAAAGCAGGTATGTTTATTGCGGTGCTGGGTGCAAGGGGGATCGCTCCTCCTAACTCGCACACCGAGGGGTTAAGGAAGCAGATAGTTATATACACACAAACATGCATATTCACTAGGTTCCCGAGAGTTGGGAGGGGCTGTTACAATTAGTTTAGGTACTCATTATCATAAGTCTCCTCCCTTTTGGTGCTTGCACACTGCCTTCTGATGGTCGTGGGCAGATGAAGTAAGTCTTACGGTGCACTTTCCACCTTTGGCACAGTTGGATGCCCCAGTAATCACAAACCTAGCTGAAACCAGCCAGATCTGTAAGTTTCTGATAGCTGACAAAGATTTAGAACAGTGTGACCTTCGTACAAAATTCATTGCAAGCAGAACAGGATGGGCAGACAAGGAGTATCCCAAGCTAGCAGATGTTTGGGAGTCACTGTCTCCAAACTAACTGATAATTAGCAGGATGGTCACTCATTAGAAGGATGGAAAGAAATAATTCACCCTTTTGTAGACTACTAAATTCTGTTGTCACACCACAGACTTACAACACAAACATTGTTCTCTATCTTAAGACCCAAGTTTAAAAGTATCTTAACCCTATGTTTTCCAGGCACTTGCTTTCCTTATATTAAGCCCCCCCTTTCTTTTACCTTGGCAAATTCTTTTGCTATAAACTCCATTTTACTCAGGAGTTCTGGCAAAGTATTTACCACTTTTGACTTGTTGTCTAACCTTCTGTCTTTTCCAATCTTTATAATCAATTACGGACCTTTTACAACACCAAAAAGAATACTCTATCATGCCACAAGTAAGCAGTGTTAAAACAATTAGTATTAAGATTTCTGCAACCAGTTGCCTCAACTAGGCGAGATTAGGTAATCATGAAGTTAACTTTTCCATTTTTCTTCAAAACCCCAAGAGGTATCCTGCTTGGTCATTGCATGAAATATTTCAGTTTGTTTCCAAATTTCCTCCAGATCTGTTTCAATTCTGCCACTTTGGTCTATAGAACCATTGATTGTAGAACAAACCCATCCTTGTGAAGCACCTAAGGTGCATGCCCCCTCCCAGCTGGGGTAGAGTCTAAGGAGCATTTTCTCCACATAACCAATACCATCCTTTCCCTTCAGGAATGGGCCACCACTGAACTACGATACCATCTATATTAATAGTGTGATTGCAGTTTGAAGAGTGACCTACACCTGCGGCATTGCTTTGTACACAGGTACAATATTCTTAACCCCAGTCTCCGGATCTGAAAGGGTGAATTGGATAATCCAAACCTGTCGCTCTTGTCCCTAATATTCTATTTAATGCCAACAAATAGCAATAACCTCCTTCGCTCAGTAATTCAGAAAAATCTATTTGCCACTGCTGTCCTGGATAACTTCCTCTCCCAATTGTCCCAGTTTGATTCCTATTTTACAGTTTTAGGATTATTCTTAAGACAGAGCTGACATTGTTTTGTCACTAATTGAACTATGGTGTATAGATTCCTTCCTATAATTTATATACAAAGAGTTGCTACCCAATGAGTTTTATTATGTTCCTCCTGAACTAGCTTCCAGAGTTGATTATAGGGAATTACAATTCGCCCATCAAGTATCTGAACACAACCCTCTTTGTTTTCCTGTCTTTTCAGGTCTTCAATCAACTTTTTATCCTCTTTTGAATACCTAGGTTCAGATTTCTCAATTGTCAGTTTGCCGTCAGGGATTAAGGGAATGATTTTAGATTGTTCAGATGCTCGTTTGGCTTCGAAATCGGCCAAATTATTTCCACTTTTCTTACTAGGGTCACCTTGTTGATGCCCTCTACAATACATAATAGTTACTTCCTTGGGTAGCTGAACAACAGTTTCTGTAGCATGTTTAATCTGTTTCTCTTGTGTGTTCAAAAGTCCTCGTTCTTTCCAGGTAGCACCATGTGCATGGACCACACCAAATGCGTACTTAGAATCAGCCCAAATATTGATCCTTTTGTCTTTAGCCAATTCCAGGGCTCTTGATAACGCTGTTATTTCTGCCTTCTGGGCAGAGGTGTTTGTGGGTTAAAGGTTTAGCTTCTGTTACCCGTGAAGTGGTGGTAAGGGCATATCCTGCCTTTCGTTCACCATTTTTCATGGAGCTACTACCATAAGTAAACCAAGAATCAAGTCTGGTCGGCTTGAATATACAGTCTGTATAGTGGCCAAGCAGTCGTGTGTTAGTGGTTCTGTCGATTGTTCCTGCAGAAAGGATGCTGGATTCACCACATCGGTGACCACAATTTCTGTATCATCATGTTCCACAAGGGTGGCCTGGTACTTTGAAAACCATGATGGAGATAACCAGTGCGCTCCTTTCTGTTCCAGGGCTGCTGATACCACATGGGACACTAGCACAAGTAATCTTCTGTCCCCAGGTGAGTTTGCGAGCCTCTTCCGTATTCATGACAACTGCTGCCACAGCCCTCAGGCATCCGGGCCATCCTCTGCTTGCTTCATCCAGCTGTTTTGAAAAATACTGCCCTTTTATAGGGTCCTAGTTTCTGAGTGAGGACCCCCAAGGCTGTTCCTTGTTTTTCATAATATAGCTAAAAGGGTTTGGTTACCTCTGGAGGTCCCAGAGCTGGAGCTCTCATTAGCTCTGTTTTTGAGTTTCTAAAAGCCCCCTCTGCTGAATCGGCCCATCCCAAAGAGGGAGGATTTCCTTTTAACAGTTCCTATCGTGGTCTTACCAGAACACCATAACCATGGATCTAAAGTCTGCACCATCCAGTCATTCCCAGGAACGCCTGGAGCTCCTTGACAGTCATGGAGTTTGGCAAACGGCTTCTTTTCTAGCAATTCCAAGTTCTCTCTGTCTTCCTGTTACTTCATATCCTAAGTAGGAGAGAGTTTTGAATGAGTTGGGCCTTTTGTTTGGATACCCGATAACCATTCAGTCCCAGGAAATTCAGTAATCCCACCATCCACTGGACACGTTCTTCCTTTGTTTCTGTGGCAATTCCTAGGCCATCCACATGCTGTAACAGAGTCCCCGTCTGAGTGGGAGGCTTCCATGATTCTAGTTTTTGTGCTAACTGATTTCCAAAAATCGTTGGACTGTTTTTAAACCCCTGGGGTAATACCACCCAAGTTAATTGAGTTTTCTCACTTAACTTAAAATGTAGTCAAGAAGACATGGGTATTATGGCACCTCTCCCCTCCAACTACTTCCATCACTACATTTGCTTTACTGCATCTTCGCTTGGGTTGTATTATACTTGATCTTCATACTTTGGCTGTATTCTGTACTGTGAATATGTGGCAGTAACATCATCACGTGGCAGTAACATCATCACATGGCTGCACCCCAGCATCTGTGGAATGATCGCTACCTCACTCTTTCCAGTCCAAGCCTCATTATCTGTTTCACGCCAGTAAAACTCTTCTGGTCTGAGTAAACAGAGGTAAGGAATGAAGTGCCACGTACCTGGATGGCCCAATGGTGTCCTCCTTTTTACAGTCTCCCCTGAAAGACTCCAACACCATTTGAAAAGTGGGGGAAAACTGAAGTTTTGGGGTGTATCATCTGTAACATGCTCTTACTTTGTATCTTCAAAGTAAGAGAACAATGTTAGGGCCCACCGAAAGACAAGCAGGCAGTTCAGGTTTAACAGTCATGGTTAGGTTTAACAATCTTGGGTTTATAACCAGATGGACTAAATTATGGGAATTCACAAAATTCTACATTCTGCGTAAGGTCAGGCTGTTCAAAATAGTTGTGTGATATGAGTGAAAGAGATTTGTATTTGTCAAATACACATTACTTCTATATGCTCTAAACATGCCTACATATGCTGCCTGTGCTTGCAAGCACTATGTATCATGTTATTCACAGTGTTACTTGTCACTGAAGACCCCATGCATGTTTTAAAGCAAAGCAATCAGTCTGTCTACAATTAGAGTGAAGTTACCCGGGGTGAAATGTAGGAGTTATTTAATACAATACAGCTATCTTACACAAAAGCATATGACAGTGAATGAAGAATAACAAATGCAGTTGAAAACGTAGGAGGAATTTGCAATGTAATTATCAAAACTTAAACTTGATCTGCCTTGGCAAAGTGAACAGGGAACTGTGAGGGTGGGAAATGTGAATACCAATAGTAATACATTATTCCACAGAAATGTTTTGGTGTATTTATTTCTTGGAGGTTCTGAGACAAGAATGCCTGTTTGCAGATACTGTAACTAAGACATCACAGCATAGTTTACCTTATGAAGCATCTAACAATATTACCATGAAGGAACACCATTACTCTCAGGTCTCTGATAGACGTTTTCCACTAACGATGCTGATATTCATGTGCCTAAGAGGTCAGGCATTTAAGTGCCTATTCAGTTCTGATTTCAGCACGTTTTAAAATTCTTGGGAGTATTTAATCATAGTGATTGACTTAATGGTCCTTGCCAAGTCACTTTCATCCTTGACTAGTACCCAAATGATCAATAAACTTGACCATGCCAAAAGAGGGTAAAAAGAGAGACACGAGAAAGGAGAAAGAAGAAAGAGGAAAAAAACCCTAACAGGGTAAGAAAGAGAAAGAATGAGACAGAAGTGGGGGACAGACAAAGCGAGGAAGGAAAACAGAGCAAGAGCACAAGAATGAAAGAGAAAAAGACGGGAAGAGAAAGAGGGGAAAAAAGAAAGGAATGAGAGAAGAAAGGCAAGAAGATGGGAGGGAGCGGGGAAGGGAAGAAGGGAGCAGTAAGAGGGAGGACATATGAATATGAAACGTAGGATAATCTACAGCTTGAGCACAGAATCATTCAAAAGGTTATGGGATGCTAGTATTTAACAACAAAACAAGCACAATAAAAATGCAACACTACAGCATTTGAGGAGTTGATCTGTTTGAGGTTGGGGGTATTCCATAAAGAAATCCAAATCAGTCCTATCAGATGTGCCTAAAATTTGCCTTAGTAGCTGAAGTGCTATTTTAAAAATGCATCTAAATTACTTGGAAACATAAAGGTCTTTGAAAAATAGCAAGAATTTGCCCACAGACGTATGTTGGGCATCCCATTTTTAACTATAAACATTTCGTCATTCACATTCAACATCTAACTGATGAGCCAGAATTTCATTTTCATAAGTAATACAGGTAACTCACAGAGTAAATCTTACTGGATGTCAAAGAGACATGACTTCTAACCATTAGAATAAGACTCCTAAGTAAGTTAGGCGTTGAAGTACTGACCAATGCAATGCATGAATTAGAAATTATAATAGCAAAAAGTCTAGGTCTTCAGTATCTGCTTCTTATCCTTTATAACTGATAAGTACTTACCCCAAGGAGACTCTGAGTTCCAGAGCTGGGAAGTGTTCTTGGGTGAATAAGGGCAGAACTTTATTCCAAGCACATAAAAAGCAGTGAATACTGGAAGTGAGGCCATTTATCCTATTCTGAAAGCACAAGTCCCCCTTCAGTTTTCAACCACTCTTGAAAAATGGATTCAGTTACACTCATGCATGCATAAATGTGAACACATGCATATAGTAAAGAGAGATATATTGGAATTCTTTTAATGGATACGGCAGGCAGGTTCTGAACCTGCCCATGTAACCTAAGACAGGAACCACTTAAATTTTGTCAAAAAGGTTGATCCTAATGTGGCAAGGCCCTTAACACCAGCACAAGGCTGCTGCCACTTGTGAAATCACATCTCTGAGCCACTGCAGAGGAAGCCAACAGGCTCCCCAAGTTTCAGTTACAGCAGTCACACTCCAAGACTTACGTGTCTGCAAGAGAGGGCTGTAGACAATTCACAAGGCCATGAAATACATACCTTTGCTTCTCCCCAGTAAACAAACCTTATGGATCCAGTGGGGCTGGTTACTGTCAGACCTTGCAGCTAAAGATATTCTCATGCCAGCTACATACAGTCTTACAGCTCCAGAGATGAGTTCAGTGAGCCATATGTGGGGCCACACTCAGCTAAATGCTGTCCTCCTCACTAAAACAGAGCATGGGTGTAAGAAGTGGAAGACACACACTGCTCACCCCTACACCCACAAGGGAGAAGACTCTTCGCTATGCAAACTTCCTCCTCTGCATTGTGCTCTTGGCATAAACTCGAATCTTTACTTTTCTAGATTCTTTAGGTACTACTTTCAATGATTCTGCGGTACTACTGCATGTATGTATTATTCATATATACATACGTTCATACAAAGTCACATATGCACCTACACATATATAGAAAACCTCTCCTCACATCCACACCCATTGAAAACAGTTCCTAACCAGGACATACCTTTCCCCAAAGGCACTCCATGCACACACAAAAAACACCCGCACTGTTCAACATGGGGAAAAGCGAACCTGTGTACCGTCATACAGACCCAGGCTTTGCAATTGCCTGCCAGAACTTCCTGGCTCACGCACTCAAGTTCATGCACAATTCACTTCAGATTATACCCATGCACTCACACAACACGCAGACTTGTGCACCATATGCACATGTGTGAAAACATACACATGCAAAACTGTGTCAACAAACACATACACCGATGCAACACAAAAGCATGACATAAGCATGTGCAGAGGCACACACTAACGTGTGAGAACACACGCACACAGACGCACATACAAAATACATGCAGTCATGCACGTACAAAATACATGCAGTCATGCACGAGCAGATCCATGCACTCTCACACTTGGGTGCAGGCACACATGTGCACTCTCATGCACAGGATACTAAGCAGAGGCACACACGTGACCACAGACGCATGCATGCACACGCTCACACGCACCACAGGAGCACGTGCACCCCTGTTCAGCACAGCACAAGCAGCACATAAACACAGAGACACGCACTCAGACACACGTGCAAGTGCAAACACAGGCGCCAACACGCGCACCCGCGCTCACAGGCGCTCAAACACTGCACCACACGTGCACTGACACGGGCAGGCCCGCACAGACACAGTCGCACCGCAGGGCCAGTCACACGTGTGCACGTACATGTGCACACGCACACCCCTCCCGGACCCCGTGGAATGACCACCTCCGCACCAGAGACGTGGCTCGCCCGCACCCTCCGCACGCTGCCCGCGGCGCAGTGAACCCCGCGCACCCTGCGCGGCAGCTGCAGGGGAGAGAACGGAGCCCGGCAGCGCGAGCCCCCCGCAGCGGTTCGGTACCCTGCGATACGCGGATAGACTCCGCAACTCGTTAAAGTTGTAAAGTAGGTATGGTTTTATTCAGCGCTGAGGTGCGTGGGGAGAGCTCCTCCAAAGTATGCACACCCAGGGTCGTTTTTCCCTCTACATTTATTCTCTTGAGGTATAGAATCATAGAATCATAGAATAGTTTGGGTTGGAAAGGACCTCAAGATCATCCGGTTCCAACCCCCCTGCCATGGGCAGGGACACCTCACACTAAACCATCCCACCCAAGGCTTCATCCAACCTGGCCTTGAACACTGCCAGGGATGGAGCACTCACAACCTCCCTGGGCAACCCATTCCAGTGCCTCACCACCCTAACAGGAAAGAATTTCTTCCTTATATCCAATCTAAACTTCCCCTGTTTAAGTTTGAACCCGTTACCCCTTCCCCTGTCACTACAGTCCCTGATGAAGAGTCCATCCCCAGCATCCCTACAGGCCCCCTTCAGATACTGGAAGGCTGCTATGAGGTCTCCACGCAGCCTTCTCTTCTCCAGGCTGAACAGCCCCAACTTCCTCAGCCTGTCTTCATACGGGAGGTGCTCCAGTCCCCTGATCATCCTCGTGGCCTTCTCTGGACTTGTTCCAGCAGTTCCATGTCCTTTTTATGTTGAGGACACCAGAACTGCACACAATACTCCAGGTGAGGTCTCACAAGAGCAGAATAGAGGGGCAGGATCACCTCCTTCGACCTGCTGGTCACGCTCCTTTTGATGCAGCCCAGGATATGGTTGGCTTTCTGGGCTGCGAGCGCACACTGCAGCCGGCTCATGTTCATTTTCTCATCGACCAGCACCCCCAAGTCCTTCTCTGCAGGGCCGCTCTGAATCTCTTCTTTGCCCAGTCTGTAGCTGTGCCTGGGATTGCTTCGACCCAGGTGTAGGACCTTGCACTTGTCATGGTTGAACTTCATAAGGTTGGCATCAGCCCACCTCACAAGCGTGTCAAGGTCCCTCTGGATGGCATCCCTTCCCTCCAGCGTATCAACCGGACCACACAGCTTGGTGTCATCGGCAAACTTGCTGAGGGTGCACTCAATCCCACTGTCAATATGTATACATATGCATTAGATTACTGATACACCTGTACATATTTAGTATCTATCCCAGCTTCAGTGCCCCCCTCTGGTGATGGGCAAGGGTCTCAAGATGAAGTAAATGAGTCTTCCTCCTGTGGGCAGGGGTCTTCAAGACGAAGTAAATGAGTCTTCCTCTTCTTAAACCTTTCACCTTTTAATCTTCACGCATGGCCTTAGGGTTTGGTCGGTATCCCGGCCATAAACCATCAGTTTCTCCCCCTTATCAACAGAGTCAGGCGTTCGCTTTTCCTTGTCCACAGTTGCTTATCCGTAGAGCCAGACCTCTGCCTCTCCCCTCATCAGTGGCTTGTGCCTCTGTTCTGCTCAGTAGGCATGACCGGTCTTTACAACAGACGATACTTCTGTTCAAGCAAGCGAATTGCTCCAGCCCCCTCGTACGCCGCTCAGCCCCCTGCAGCACCGTGCTCCGCGGCCGCTAGGTGGCGCCACCGCCCCCCGCCCCGCGCCCCGGCCGTGCGATGCGCGCCTCCGCTGCGAGCGCTGGAGCGGCCGCCGCCCCGAGGCGGACCGGTCCCTCCTGCAATCGGCCGGCAGACCCCGCGGAGACCGGCTCGCTGCCGGGCGGGGAGCGTGCCGAGAGCGCGCCTGCGTGCGTGCGTGCGTGCGTGCGTGCGTGCGTGCGTGCGTGCGTGCGTGCGTGCGTGCGTGCGTGCGTGCGTGTGTGTGTGCGTGTGTGTCTGTGTCTGTGTCTGTGTGTCTGTCTGTGTGTCTGTGTGTGTGTCTGTGTGTGTGTGTGTGTCTGTGTCTGTGTGTGCGTGTGTGTGCGGGCGGGGACGCCAGCAGCCCCACGCACCGCGCGTGGATCGTTAATGATGAGGCAGTGATCGTTTCCGCTCGTGGCAAGGGGGCCGCATCTCCTGCCCGGGGCTGCGCTGGCGGCTGCGGAGCCCTCGGCGCCGCGCTCCGTTCCCGAGCCGTTTTCCCAGGCGGAATGGATCCTCGTGGGGGAGCAGGGGGGCGGGGGCAGGATCTCCAGTGCACATCCTGTTTGGAGTTTGTTGGAGGGAGTGCCCGAGCTTCAAGATGCTCTTCCGTGGCTCCCGGAGGATGCTGCAACGAGCCCAGATTGTGATGGGTTTCGGCTGCGCAGGGAGTTGGGGTAGAGGGGGGGGAGAGGGAGGAAGCGGGGGGGAAGGAAAAGACACGCTCGAGATTAGCTGAGGCTTTGTGCCCCCGTTGGAGAGATGGTTGAGTCCTCGTCAAGGTTGGCGCTCGTCAAGGTTACCATTCGCTCCGAGCTGTGACCGCGCACCATCAACAGCAACAACTCCGCTGCGCCTGGCCGAGGAATAGGAATTAGAAGCTCTCGAGAATAATATGAAAGGGATCTGCAGAGGGGAAATCCGTACAAAGGAATCGAAATTAGCAGACTTGGGAAAGGGAATGTACTAAATGTGGCCGTCTGGACTTCATCCTGGTGAAGAAATGGAGATTAAAAGTGGGTTTACATTTTGGAACTTCGTCTTTTTATTGATGGTTTCGTGTGTGAAAGGTAGGGTAGCATTTGAGAGGTATATTTTTAGGGGTCCGTTTGCTTTCGGTCAGAGCGTTGCGACCTCTCTCCTTGTTATACCAAGGTGTGTTTCAAAATATATTTATCTCTTAACTTACATTTTTATCCTGAGTACTTTGCAGTGGAAAGATATAAATGATGGCTAAAGCGGGGAGAAAAGGAGTTGATTCACAGCTCTCTTCGGAGGTAGGAAATATATTTGCTTGCCAGGCTTGGCGTTCAATGCAGTGGCTGAGCTGGGGCTCAATAAGTATTCTTGCAGTATGCTCAAATGGAGACGTGAGTTGGTTCCTGTAGCCTCTAACTAGTGTGTATTCCAGCAAATCCCACTGGATGACTTTTTTAAGGGGATAATGATGGTAGTGTCTATGTGTGTTGCGGGGGGGGGGGGGGGGGGGGGTTGGGAGGAGGTTTACCTACACTTCTGGGTTTCGGTCGAGCCACGGGCTCTTTGCGGGAATGCCTATATCGATGCACTTCTTAGTTTAACCCGTTGTGTGCGGAAAGTGACACAGGACCCCAGCGCGCACGCAGTGGTCTCGCAGCCCGAAATGCGCTTCTGGCTCAGCTGCTGGCTTGCATGCGGGGCTCACCGCCTGCCGACAAGGCGCGTTAGTAATTCAGCCTTGAAGGCATGGTCTGCCGCTGGGTGCAAAGATAGGCACCTTTTCTCTTCCCTCTTCTGGTCCCTTTCCCTGATGTATGTGGTAGGAGGTGCATATTGTGGTGGGTTTTGTCTGACCATTTATTTTATTTTATTTTTTCTAGGCAAGGGTTATTTTGCTTTTTTCCTGCTTTTGTGTTCATGAAAGGAGAGCAAAAGGAATCCTCTAGTTAGCGGCATAAATATCTCCACGAAGTCCGTGCTTGCAGACAGTTAAGGGAAATGCTACGCACAGAGAGAAGAAGAAATATGTGGCTTGAATAATGTGCACCTGCAAAATTACGCAGGCATCGTTAAAGGGTGATCCCATCACGCGTGCCTTCAGTAAAAGGATCTGTTCTGCAACTCCCCACAGTTGGCTGCCTACCCGAAATAATCTCCCCTTGTTTGTCGCCAGTGATTAGTATCTGATTAATCACCCTTTTAACCCCCTCCTCATCCTCATCCCTCCTCCCCTCCTCGCTCGTACCCTCCCGGAATATTTAGTAGACATTATCGATCCTCTCTGAGTTTTTAGACTTTAGTTATCGCCTACAGAGGTTGCCTGCACGGTGGGAAGGAGGTGTTCGGGGCGGGGGGGGTGGTATTCAAAAGCGTGCTTTCCCAAGTTGGCTGTGCCTTGGATGAAACAGTTTATTGTAGAGCTTTGCAGCTGCTTATCCCATTTGCATCTTGTGGAAAAGATAATTCGTGTTTCATGGAGAGGGTATCGAGGGCTTTTACCTCATCCCACGTTATCCTAACACGGGGGATCCGAGGGGAGGGTGCTTGCCTGCGACGTTAATGTGCACTTGGATTACAGGCAGCTGCTTTCTGTTTGCATCTACTGACGGTAGCTGCTCCATGGGCATTGCCCCATTCTGGGGGAGGTCTGCGACCAAAGACCAGCTCCGGGTTTTTCCCTGGCTCAGCCCGCTGTCATTAACTCGCTCCCCGCGCCGGGTGCCACTATTGGAAGCCATGGGCTGGCTGCGCGGTGCTCCGCGGGCGCGGAGCGGGGGCGCCGGGGCTACTGCGCAGCAGCCGCTTGGCGAGCACGAGTCGCGGGGCGGCAGCATCCCGCAAACCTCAGGGCTCGGGCGGTCCTCCCCGCGCCGCGATGGCCGCGGAGCTGTGCTGGGTTCCGGAGCACGTGTTGAGAAGCCGCTCCGCCTGCCGTGGGGCATGGGGGAAGGATAAAACACTGGGTGCTCTCTGTTCCTGCCCCCGTACATCCCAGAGAGATGCTGTGAAGCGGCTTCCTCTCTACCGTCAGGGCCTGAGCCTCCCAGGTGCTGACCCTGGCAGTTTCCATACACTTTCTTTGGACTGGGGGGCTCGTCTCAGCAGCTGCAGATCCAGCGGATGTAGGCTTCTTAAGGCAGCTAAGCTCCATAGAACTGGCTTAGACTCGCTGCAGCACTGCATCTCTTTTGGGCATTCACATTCTCTCCCCACTCCCATGAATGAATACATTTTACCTTGATTTACATTCCCATTGTGTTAGTACATGCTTCTGCTCCCAGAAACCACGTCAAAGGTGAACAATAAATGAATACCTGCTCATTTAAAACATTCCAGATGTTGGGAGCAAGTTGACTCCCCAGATACTGCATCTGCTGTACCATTGCCCGGCAAGGCCTTGTCACTAAATCCCACCTGCAGCCCATACCCTTCACTTCCACAAAGCTCCAGCCCATACCCTTCCTAATTTAATTATCTCTACTGAATAGTTTATCACCACATCATAGCACCGAAACTGTTGCTGAGGTTTCTGTCACCCAGACTACTTCCGCAGCCTTGCTTGGTATCTGCTTCTCAGACCCTTCTTTTGTCATTGTCCCATCACCATTTGTCCAGTCTCAGTCCCCACCTATCCTACTGTTACAGGTGTCAGACTACCCCAGGGTGCTTACAGAGCCATGTTGGTTTGATTAATTATGTGCTCCTTGTATACATCCATATAGACAAAAAATATCTTCACATTGGCCCATAAATTTGTGCTTCTCTGGCACCTTCCACCAACACTTGGGAGGGGCTAGAAAAGGGAAAAGGAGAAAGAAAGAAAAAATGGAAGGAAGGAAATCGGCAGAACTGCTGGGGAAGGAATGCCGGGAAGACCTGAGGTAAAGAGGAATTGTACCTTCTTAAGGGAAAATCTTTAGCGGTTTACAGAGTATCTGTTACATCATGGATCAGTCTCCAACAAAAATCTTCCTCAGATAGACACGGGGTAACAAAGCAAATAAATTACATCGCTGAAAAGGGAGGGAATGCATGCAAACAAACAGAAACAACAAACAACTGCCCCACAGGCTACCCAGCCCTTAGAAAACGCAAAGCAGGGTGTTGTCTGGATGTGCAAGGCACCAGGAAAGTTCCTTCCTCTCCTCCCTCACTCCTACCACCAGAGAAATGAGGAGCGCCGTTTAGGCATGGGAGATACAAACCAAACTTGGAGGAGCAGGGAGTGGAAACCTCCACACCCAGGTCCTTACAGAAAGGGGAGGAGAGGGAGAAAAAAAAGAACCTGCATTAGTGAGCTTTGCCTCCTGGGATTGAGGACACAGTCACTGAGACCTGCACCCCTTCGGTTTGGCAACAACCTCCACCACCAAAAAAACAATGACCCAAACGTATAAATGTTTGTGATCTGTTTGTGGAAGCAAACCAGAGGGGAAAAAAGCGAAATGACCACAGGCCACAAGACTTCTCCATCCCTTCGGTTCATTGTCACTCCAAGACAGAGATCAGAGAGCACCAAGGTCTGCTTGTTTGTCTGCCTGGATAAAATGAAGCTTTGCTTCTGCTGTTGTTCCTCTGTTCTCCTGTTGCAGTTGTAACAAGCAGAACAAGGGCAGCTTTCAAAATGAAAGGGAGATGAAGCAATGATGCTCATTGACAGAAGCAGTGATGAAAAAATTGAAAGGATTTCCATTCCCAGTGATGGGTACCTGGCATGTGGGAATATTTAGCAGGGACAAAGCGTGTGCTGCTGCTCTCAGCCGCCTCTGCAGTCACAGAATCATAGAATGGAATCATAGAATCAGCTAGGTTGGAAAAGACCGTTAAGATCATCAAGTCCATTAGTCTGTCTTCTCTCTCATCCCACCTCAATCCCGCTCCCCTCAGGCTCTGCCAGCTCCTCCCCACTGCTTCTTTCCCGATCACTTGGCTTATGGGGTTCCTGGCGATGGCTGCTGTCGGCGCGGCACGGGCAGGCACACCGAGCTCCTCGCTCGGTCCCCGGAGCGGAAACTGTTGGGTTAGAAACGGCGGGTTCGGGTTTCCCCAGCGCCAGATGGTCGCTGCCGCTGCTGCATCTTTGTGCGTGTGTGTGCGCGTCTGATTGTGTGTGTGCGCGTTTGTACGCACGCACGGTACCGGAGACCCTGACCAGAGAAGGGACAACGTGGCCCTGGGGTTTCAACTCCTCGTCACGCACAGGCTCAGCTCTTCCACGGTGCCTCTTTCCCGCAAGCTCCCGCAGGGTTTTGCTCAGCGAGCTGCGCAGAGCGCGTCTTTTGGAGCTGCACAGCTCTGCAAGGACGCAGTTACCCGGTCTCACCCCCGCCTTCTCGGGGCTAAGCCAAGGCTCCGCTGAGCCCCTTCGCGTAGCGCACACCTCCTCCTACTACTCTTCGGCAGGTTAGAAATGAAGGAGTACACAACCCCTCTAAGCAGCATCGCGGAGACCACCGCGCCCTGCCCTACCCGATGGCATCAGGGACCCTCAAAGGGCACAGAGGAACGTCGCCTGCAGACTCCAGTTTTTCACTGCGGGAGGCAGCGGTCGCGACGTGGAGCCAGCAGGGAGCAGGGGCAGACCCTGCCCGCGGACCCCACCGCGCCCGGCACCGGCCCCGGCCCCCGCAGCCGCCTCAGGCGGCCGCATCACCAGGGAGTCCTTTTTAGTACAGTCTGCCACCGCTTGGCTTTGCTTACTTTGGCATGGTGACTCCTGCAAACCTTTGGATTGCAAGTCTGAGACAGCACTAGGGGCAGAAATAGCCCCCTGCTCACGGTGAGCCCCTTCCTAGAGAGAGCGGGCTCCAGCAACCCACAGGCTGAAGAGGGGACATGTTCTATCTGCAACTCTGTTATCAACGTCTTGACTTGGAAGCACCACCCCAGAAGACCTAAAGAATTCCGTGGATGTGCTTTCAAATCTCTCTCCCAAAACTCCCATGCAACAAACAGCAGAAACTTACAGTCTACCTGGCATTTTGCTTGCTTGTGGGAATTTTTTTTGGTTTGTTTTTTGAGGAAATCTCATTCTGATTTCACTTCAGCAGTGCAGAACTTGTCGTCTAATCTTACTGCAATAAAATATGCTTGACATCAAGATCCATATACATCGCTTTCAATACTGCCTATAAACACATCTCTCTGCTTTGCTTTAAATGGAACCTCAGGGTACAAAGCAATATAACACAAAAATAATTGTGCCCTTTTATGGCTGTGAGTGCCATGCAACTTTAAAAGCACAGCTCAACAAATTGGAATGATAAAAACATCTTTATTACATACAGCTTTAATATATATATATATATATATTTAAATTCACATTCTGTGGTGAAAGAGCTAATGAAGAGATAAAAGGAAAACAGGTTCTTTTCAGTATTAAAATGCTCAGCAAGGCCCAAAGACAGCAATAATATAAAAATGTACGTCTAGGGACTTAGTAAATTCACCTAAAGAGGCTGGCATCTGCATGAATGGAAACACAATTGCTTTTAATACCAAGCCGTCAGCCTGTTGTGCTTCATAAGGACAGTGGAAATTCAAAGAAAACACCAGAGTTGCTTTGTAATTGCAGGGGAAGCACAGGCGAGTGCTGCCTCCATTTTACTCAGTGCAGAACTGCTGGGGTTTGCACCGCACAGGAGGCTTTTCCATTCTGACGAAGTTAAAAAATTATCTGATTTACAGTAAAAACACTAAAACACACACAGAGCCTAAGATGCACCTTTGAAGTGATTGCCGCTGTGAGGCATTTATTGCACATACTGCCCATGGTTGGAAGCTTCGAGTTTCTAATGCCTTTTGCCCAAGCACCTTTATCTCAGTCATTATGTTATTAGAGGTAAACCCAAAACCTCATGGCCCTGGAGTAGAGGGATTAGCTGGAAAGCAGCAGTCAGACGAGGAAGAGTAACTCTGTTTACTGCAGCAGGCTTTTCTCCACCAGACCTGGCCTACCACTTCCATTTCTGACAGAGGATTTCTGCATCACCTGTGGCAAGGCACCTAATTATACCCATTCATAACAGGGTAACAAATAATCCCTTTTCCTTTTGCCTCCTCCAGCCGTACATTCTCACAGAGAGCGCATGTTGGAGCATGCCAAGCACAACAAATCCTGTTGTCCACCTCTAACCCCCCAAGTCGTGTTTTCAGTTGGCATCTCACAGGTGTGTGCATTCAGGGCCAGTCCGGACAACTGCTGAACTATGTGCTAGATAAAACTTCTTCCCATGGTTTTGTTGGTTTATTGCACTTTTTTTCCTTTCTTCTTTTTTTACTGTTTTGGTGGAATGAAGAAAGAAAAATAATAAAGAGCAACAAAAGGATGACAAAACCAAACCCAAAACCATTCTTGTGAACATTTCAGTCACACTGTCCAGTCAGTAGCCTCACCTCCAGACTCGACCCCTTAGCTAGATAATGCAATCCTCCTTGTGTCTCTTATGGCTTATATGACCATATCCCAGCCCAGCACCGTGGAGTGCTGGGGGATCCTGGACTCATCTCAATGCCCTGTTCGTACCCAGCACGCTCCCTTCACGCAGGATGTTTTCCCTCATTCACTTGCCCCAGTATATGAGCATCTTACACACACAGTTGATTACGCTATAAAAGATAACTAAGAAACTTTGACAAAAAGAATCAGAAACTCACAAAATTTCCAAGTTTGATGCAAAATGTTGTTCTGTCCCTCCCCGTTTCAGACTAGACTTTTCTTAGACATAACCAAACTCCAGACTCTATCATCTTTCCTTCTCACAGCCCACTCCAGTCCAACAGATACAATTACATGCAAATCGTCTGCGATTTTTAAGACGAGTTTCTGCCTATGCCACCATCCTCTGAAGCACAACTGAGCTGGTTTGCATCCAGCATCCCCCAGAGCTCTCCTGAGTCGGTGGAACAACCCATCCCGTGTCCTCACGTATCCTGCCCTGTCTACCAATAATTTGTAACCACTTACACGGAAGATCCCAGTTTCCCTTAGCCCGCTTGGGACAAAACCGTTCAAGAAACACTGATCAAATGTAGACACGATAAAAAGAAGTGACTCTGCCTCTTTTAACACAATCCTCTCTACTGTTTAAATTGAAATAACTGAGATTTTTCCTTTTTCTTTTCTTTCTCCAAGAGAAAGCAGCAAGAGAATCATTGTTTTGGCCTCAAGGCATTCATCAAGCCCTCTCATTTCTTTCTTGAGTTCAGCAGAGTAGCCACTTTATCTCGTGTGTGATTGGGTATTTTTTTCCCCAGGAAGATACTTCATTTTAGTGTATATGGAAGGTATATTGCACATAGAAACCAGGGGAATAGAGTAGCAAAGCACTAAATCTATCTGATAAAGAACATTTATTCAAAGACAACCACAAGGCTCAATCTAATTGACAGTTTCTGCGAGGGACCCATGATTAAAACAGGAAGGCTGCTGCAGGGAAGAACAGGAAAGAACTAGCACAGCCATTGGCAAGAGCTTGCACAATAGCTGTCATTCCCAGCAGTTATCACTAATTTGCTTCTAGCACCTAGATGCAACAAAAAAATGCTTCAACTGAACAGCAAGGTGGAGCCCAGGGGAAGAAGAGGTTAGGGAAAGTGCGAACAGGGTTTCTGTTACAAGTATCCTCTGGAATGTATGCTGGATATCCCAAATATGCATGTGTAAATTGCTGGGTTTTGCAGCCTATTATAAGCACATTAACCCATATGTTGCCTCTGTTACTGTTGTGTACAAACTCATCGGGTCAACAAGACCCTTCATGAAGACTTGCTTCCCTTTGTGTCATCTCTGTACAAAGGAGAAACACTATGCAGAAGAGTCAAGAATCTATTTCTGTTTCTGAAGAGATCTCCATCAACTAACCCCCACAGATGATAACCATACTGTGGCATTTGGCATGACTCTCTGATGAAGCATCTTGTGAACCCAACAACTGAGACAACAAATATATATTATGGGGTTTTTTTCCAGCTAGCAAACCAGTGGCAAGGAGGTGTGGTAGGCCCAACACATTGATACAAACTTCAAACACCTCCTGCCTGTGCCGATCTCATGCGGTAATGGAAAAAAAACGTGTGTACAGCATGTTGTTTCTCTTGTGCATCTGAGTGGTGTACCTTGGTACAAATGCTGGTGTGTGCCCCCTTGTTTAATAATGCATCTGATATGCAGATAGACTCCACAACTCCTTAAAGGTGTAAAGTAAGTATGCTTTATTCAGCGCTGGGGTGCATGGGAGATCACTCCTCCAAAGGGGGCACCTCAGCATAGTTTAAATGCAGCGGAGACCTGGAACTCACCTGGTTTATGCCCACCCCATCGGCCAGTGAGTCCCTGGATTTACCCAATCCACCCTGAGGATCACTAGCGGCCGCTCTATCGGTTGGCAATGCTCTAGACTCACCTGATCCACCCGCAGGATCGCTAGCAGCAATGAGTCTCCAACCTGCTTGCAAGCCTCACCTGCCAAGGGGAACTACGCTGTGCGCCAGACGTCTCTGCCTGCCTTACCAGCAGCCCTGGGCCAAGCATATAACCTATAGGCCCCCTAAATTACAAACCTGAATTCCAAGCATACCGTTTTCCTGCAGCCAGCACCAGCTTGTTGTCTGTCCCTGCAATGAGCGGACGAGAAGCAGAGCTTCTCCAGGCAAGCAGCCGGGTGTGCCTAGGATGTCCGCCCCTCAGCTGATCCTGCAGCCGAACAGAGGTCTCCTGCCTGGCTCGCCAAATGGACACGTGGATAGACTGCACAACTCATTAAAGTTGTGAGGTAGGGATGCTTTATTCAGCATTGAGGTGCATGGGGATCGCTCCTCCAAAGGCATGGGCACCTCAGCATCGTTTCCCTTTACATTTATTCTCTAAAGTTATACATATGCATGAGGTTGCACAACACACCTATACATATTCATGTCTTATCCCCGCTGCGTATTATAATGAGCTAAAAGGTTCTTTGTGCTTGTGCAGTGCCTCCTGGTGGTCGTGGGCGAGGGTCTCCAGATGAAGTAAGCGAGTCTTCCTCGAGCCTGGACTTTTCACCCCTAGTCGTTCATAGAAGTTTTTGCTGTAATTCTTAAGAAGTACGGGGAAAAAGTTGATGTGGAAGAATTGAAGTGTATTCTTCTCTAGGCATCAAAAACCGATCCATGCATTAATACTGCTAATATTTATACCCTGGATATTTGGTACAAAATCAGTGTTAATTTGTGGGACTGTGCCACAAAAAATGATGAAGTTGGCCCCCACTTTATGGAGCCCTTGGGGAAGTATTTCTGAAACTTCAAAAGTTCACGCTGGCTCACAAGCACAGGGGGCAGAAGCGGCCCCTTCGGCTCCCTCACCACCACCCTCCTTGCCGCACTCTGCCATGAGATCGAAGTGTCAGTCTGCGGTTGCTGCTCCTGTGGGTCTGCCGTCCGGGAATCCTGATGCTGACCTGGATGGTCCTTTTGACCCGGGACCTGTTGATCTGCAAAAGGAGCCTGATCTATATCCGCCAGAACCTCATGATAAATGGGCAGCTGTAAGGGGGGGGTGAGGTGGAGGGGTCGGGGGAGTGAAATGCAGATGCATTGTGCGCTTTCCCGGTGGTCTATCTGCCGGATCAATACCTGCAGTAGAAAGGTCTCTCGTATGCTGTAATCAAAGATACCAGGTGAACGGTGACAGACCACGGACTTGGGGCCCCATATACGTCTCATGTAATAGAGTCTCTCTGTGATATTAATGTACTAGAGGTTGGCGAATACAAATACGTCCATGTTTCTGTTGACCCTTGGAGACCTTTCTAGACATGGCTAGCCACTTCTTCAATGAAGGCTGGCCCCCTGCTTCAGAATGAGTGTGCATTTCGGTCAGTATAAAAGCCCGAGCCTCATGCGATGTGGGGGGGGCAGGACCACCCAGGTCAGCGTTGCCTCCGCGGGGACGCCCGCTAAGGTTGAGCCTGCCACCTCGCACTGCGGTGATGCTTCTCGGAGCTGGTTTCCTGAAGGTCTTCACAGGGTCCTTGCATTGCGTTCTGAACGTGGGGCCGTGCAGTGGGGGTAATGATTGTCTGGGTTTCGTGTTTCAAACACTGGAATTCTGTGGAGTGTGCCTGTGGGATCCCTTGTGTGTGTGTGTGTGTGTGCGTGTTGAGGGCGGACGGTGTTCTGTGTACTTTTTGTTGTCGGGTTCGCGTAAGAGTTTGTAATGGGGGGTGTAAAAAGGCAGTGAGGCCCCTTTAGTTGCTTGATAACCACGTTCAAAAGAAGCTGCCCTCCAATTCGGCTCCCAGTGTTCCACTGGTGGAACGGCCAGGATGGACACCGGAGCTGTGGAGTGTAGAAGAAAAACCCTCTGGATCTATTGAAGTATGGGGGCAGTTTGTAGAGACACCACAGAGGCTAAAGAGTGCCTGCAACAAGCTGCACGCATGGGAGAAGCCCTGCTTAGTGTGTTTCAAGTGACCTGGGGGTGAATCCAGCACTTGGAGGATCAGATGGATCGGGTGAAACAAGAACTGCTAACTGAAAAAGCGAGAGGGGCAGCGCAGCCACAAGCATTATCAGCTGCCACCCAAGCAGCATCAGGGTGGCAGAAGAAGAAAACCCCGAGACGAGGCAGACGTGAAAAAGGAAGGAGCCAGCGCAGCTCCTGTGTTTCCAGACTGCCTGGCCCTTTACCTGCAGGGGATGGCACAGCAAACTCCTTGACTGTTAACATTGTGTTGCCCTCATTCTCACTTTCTGGAACATGTCTCCAGCACGCTTTCTCTCACCAACAATAGGTCTAAGTCTAGTTCCTGCTCTTGTCTTCTTGCGTGCTCACTCTTAGACCTTCTCATCTACATTTACAGTGAGTCTGCAGTTCTCCACGTTACTGTGTGCACAGTGGCTTCCCCTTTCTATCGCAGCTTCTCATCCTGCCTTCTCTCCATCCGTTCTTCCACAAGCTGGGTTTCAGTCTTCACTTACTCTTCAGGGCCAGTTGCTCTTTTCAGCTCTGCTTTCAGGTGTGTGCTTTGTCAGACATCATGTCACAGCTGAGGCTTGGTCATGAGGTGTGAGCAGCTACCTCAGAGAGCAACTTTGTCTTTTAGCATCAAATCCACTCCATCCTATTAAGGTAAAATAGATCATGGGAGTGCTTTTTGTTAAATTTGAAATACAGAGTCCTCTCTGGTTATGTTTGAGGGGATTGTCCCAAAAAAACTTTGTAGATAGGCCCATTTTTTCCTGGATGTGGAAAAGTAAACTTCATCAGTGAGAAGTTTGGAGTTTCCACTTAAAACTGTGGTAGCCAAAGAGTTAGGAAAGACTTTTGTAGTTTGCTACATGATGGAGTTAAATGTGTCTTCCAGCCTAGAAAATCCCACACATGTACCTCATGTTGAGAGTCTCTGTGGAAAATACAGAATTCACTGGGAATTTTCTTGATGCATTAAAAACTGAAGGCAGGAAGTTTGCTCCTGCTTTATTGATGCTTTAAGGCTTTTCTTTTGGGACAGTGCTAAATGCCTTCAGGTTAAATTTTGTTTGAAAACACTCTGGATTTTCTCAGAAGATTGAAGAAGGTTTTAGGTGACATAAGAGCCGTCCAGCTTGCAGTGCAGTTAGAGAAAGTGTGAGACACAAAGATTCTTCTTGTGGAGACCAACAGCAAAGGGTAGAGAATGTATCTTCTTGCCAAGATAGTTTGGCAGTGGGATGCAAGTTACTTCATTTCATACTTTGAACACTTGGTGTAACTTCTGATGTGACTAGCTGACAAGATGGTTTTGGTTTGAGCCATATTGCTTAGAATCATAGAATAGTTTGGATTGGAAAGGACCTTAAGATCATCCAATTCCAACCCCCCTGCCACGGGCAGGAACCCCTCGCACTAAACCACGTCTTTGTTTTGGATAGCTCAACATCAGTGACAATAAAATGCCTTCTAAGTTATTTTTTCAACACGGAAGAGGGAGGTTTAATATTAAAATAGGAAAAGCAAAGCCAAAGTGAAGTATATTTTGGTGCTGGATGAGGAATTGAGCTTTTTCCTTTCTTAATTTCAAAGTAGCCTGGGAAATCCTCTTTGTGTGGCGCATCTTTGCCAGGGTAAAGGGGAACATTACTTACCCTTTCACAAAATAAATACAAAATGCCTTCATCCTAATCCGTGGGAAGCCAGCTGATTTGTCTGCTGCTACGTACAGCTGAGTGAGGCTGCTCATATGGATTTCACAAGCCTTTGATTTGTAATGTTTTCCCACTCTGTTCAGTTTGGTTTTACTAATCACTGCCTTCAGGCGACAGTATCTTTCTACAGGTTCTCAGCATTCTCTGGCCATTCGGTTTGCTCACGTGTTGTGGTGCTTAACCCTGGCTGGACACCAGGTGCCCACCAGGGCCACTCTGTCAGTCTCCTCCTCAGCTGAAAGGGGAGGGAGAAAGATCTGTGGGTCTGGGTAAGGACAGGGAGAGATCACTCAGCAATCACTGTCACAGACTTGACTTGGGGAAATTGGCTTAATTTATTACCAATCAAATCAGAGTAGGATAAGGAGAAATAAAAGCAAATCTGAGAATCTTCTCCCCCCACCTCCTTCTTCCTGGGTTTAATTTCACTCCCAAATTCTCTGCCTCCTCCCCTCCAGTGGTGCAGAGAGACACAGAATGGGGGTTGTGGTCAGTTCATCCCATGTTGTCTCTGCAGCTCCTTCCTCCTCTGGGGAGGGCTCCTCACACCCTTCCCCTGCTCCAGAGTGGAGTCCCTCCCTCCCCCAGGATGCAGCCCTCCATGAACTTCTCCAACATGAGTCCTTCCCATGGGCTGGATTCTTCCTGAACGGCTCCAGTGTGGGTCCCTTCCATGGGGTGCAGTCCTTCAGGAACAGACTGCTCCAATGCGGATCCCCCATCGGGTCACAAGTCCTGCAGCAAACCTGCTCCAGCCCAGGCTCCTCTCTCCACGGGGCCACAGGTCCTGCCAGCAGCCTGCTCCAGCACGGGCTTGCACAGGGTCACAGCCTCCTTCAGGCATCTCCCTGCTCTGGCGTGGGTCCTCCCCAGGCTGCAGGGAGATACCTGCTCCAACGCGCACCTCCTTGGGCTGCAGGGGAGCCTCTGCTCCGGTGCCTGGAGCACCTCCTCCTGCTCCTCCTTCACTGGCTTGGGGTCTGCGGGCTGTTTCTCGCACATGCTCTCACTCCTTCCTGCCCCTACGGTTCCTTCTGCGCAGGAACTTTTCCCCGCATCTTAAATTTGTTATCCCAGGGGCTCTGTCACTGTCACCGATGGGCTCGGGCTTCTTCAGAAGCTGGTCCATCACAGAGCTGCTGGCATTGGCTCTGCTGGGCATGGAAGAAGCTTCTAGCAGCTGCTCACAGAAGCCACCTCTGTAGCTCTCCAGCTACCAAAACCTTGCCATGCAAACCCAATACATGTGTCTGACTCTACTGTCTTTACTACCTTCAGTCTCTTTTTACTGTTATTCTTCTAATTTCATGTAAGACTTACGAAACTATCATGTCATGCAGTGATACAACAAATACCAGACTGTTCATGTAAGTATCCACTGTAGCCTGAGAAAATAGTGTTGATTTTAGTTTTATCAGCTGAAATCAAAGCATTACTGCCTACCTTGTACCTGTTTGGTGGTTTTTTTTTTTTTTTATTGAACAACAATTACACCTTTACGTAGTAACACCAAAGTAAAAATGCATCTTAGGAAAAAGAAATGAAATATCTCCATCTTACAGTTACATCAGTATCAGTCACCCAGGAATAGCAGTGAGCTAATTAAGCTCAGTGGAATTTTCCTTCTGTCATCCTTTGTTAGGCTCTATAGATTCTCCTGCCCTAGGAGGGTGAGCTGCAGTAGGATATTGTAAGAGGTAGCAAGTTTTGTGTTACTTTCAAGTGGATGTCTGCTTATGTCTGATGCAGCTTTCTCTGGCTTGCTTCCTCCATGGCTTCTCCCACTGCATGAAGGAGCTTCTTGTTCCTTTCAGAGCCGAGCAGAAGGAAGGGGCTTTGTTGAACAATTTCTCACTGATAAAACCCTTAAAATGCTCGGCCAGAACATGGATGTTAAGGGGATCCTGCTTATTCTGGATGTCAGTGAAGTTCTTTACCCAATAGTAGGGTGATTTTGCATAGAGCAGACCATGGGATGTCATTTCATTTCTCTTTGTAGTAATTTCTAGTCATAGGAATGTAGTGTAGGGTAGCCTGTGCTTCGCAACCGCAACCTTCAGGTTGGACCTTAAGTGCTGTTCTCCAAAGCCAATGTAGGCATCCCTGTTCCAGTGACTCTACGGAGACCATATGGACAAGCACACTTCTGACTGGCAGGCTGCTTGGTGATCAGGCCCTGGGAGAGGCAGGCTGGGACGAGCCTATGGTAGAAACTGTGGATCTGCTTGAGTGAGTGCAGAGGAGACCACAAGGATGCTCAGGGCCTGGAGCACCTCTGCTACGGAGACAGGCTGAGAGAGTTTGGGTTGTTCAGCCTGGAGAAGAGGGCGAGGTATACAGGAATGATTCGTGTCAGCAGCTTAGGACTTCTTGTCACCATCGCACTTTATGTGGAATCGGAACCCCTTGTGGTCATTGTATCTTGTGTGGGACATATAGGAATGATCACGATTATGATAAATGTTCCTGTCAATACAATGATGAGAGAGAAGAAGAAACAAAGGAATAACCCCTCTTACTCAACCGTTTTGTTTTTCAAAGGGTGCTTTGTTTAACTGCTTGAACGCTTTAAGGGGGTTATGTCACTAAGAGATACATACATCCTGTTACAGGATAAGTAACCGGGTAAGGAATGGAATTTATGGGGCTAAGATGGTGGTTAATTGCATGTGAAAGACATCTCTCTGTTAATGTATTACCAAGAAGTTCAGCAACGTCTTCACCGGAGAAAGGCCCCAGCAACAAGAAAAGAATAATGGAAAGGGGCCACGTCGGCATCCGGGTACAGAAGAAGGGATTGGCTGAGACCCCGGACCAAGAAGTATAAGAGACTAGAACCCAAAGACCCCGGTGTCCGTCCCTGGTGGAGCGGAGACTCCCCGGCGCACCCAGCGCTGCTTGCTTATTGCCGCTCGATATTAATCAATTGTAATAAAATAATCGAATCAGATCATGGCTAGGACGAAATTTTTATAACAAGAGAAGGCTCCGGTGAGACCTTGTAACAGTCTTCCAGTACCTAAAGGGGCCAACAAAAAGCCTGGAGAGAACAGCAAAGCGGTCCGAATGAGGTAGACACCAGAAGAGAGCCTCAGCCAGCACAGCAGGAAAACTCGAGACAGTATAATAATGCAGCTGCTAATCAGAAATCTAATGCTGCTTCAAATACTAGAAGGGAATTCGTACCTAAGTGGAATAAGCCATCTGGTATCAGAATAATTGAAAAGGCAATGAAACTTTCTGCAGAAGTGAAAGACAGGCCAGTAAACCATTCGGTTTCAGGCCCACCACCAAGTCCTGTAGACACGCAGCCTTTGAATGTAAAGCAAAAGACGAGGGGTTTGGCTGCTGATGAAGGTAAGCGAGGGTCGAATTCGTCTCAGTCTGACAATGTTCTGGAAGCAGAGAATGAGAATCTTGTTGAAGAGATGCTTGAGAGAGCTCAACCACAGAGCCTGAGGCATGTAGCATATTCTAATAGTCCAGGAAAGCAACCTGACAGAAAACCAGCTCCATTAAAAATACCCAATTACACCTTCACATCACAACCCAGGTCTCCAAAATACTCCTTGCAGTCCGATGGACCACCTCACAGACTGAATGTAGAACAGCCACTGCCATGTTACAGGAATCCACCTTCTTACCATGGAAATTCTCGAATGCATGTTTCCAGTATGGGCAATATGAGTTCTGTTCCTCTACCTCATCGTGGGAATCAAACCAGCCCTTCTGGGAGGCCATATGGTTCTTTTATTTCAGTAGATTATTCTCCAGATAAAGTACAAATGGACTCCTATCCTGCCAGTCGCCAAAATCCTCCTTCAACAAGCCCTGGGCTGATAGAAGTAGCCCCTGTTGATGCTTATACCAGCAACTCGCGATCCCCCCCAGGTGTCAAATGCAATGAAAACATAGCACTGCACTAGCTACTAAGAAGGAGAAAAATGACTGCTACTGCTGAACCCAGGAGAGTCCCCCATGAGGACAAGGGCCTGCGAGCGTGAGGCTGTTCCTATCTGTCTAGAGAGCGCTTCCTCCGCAGAGTCCCCCTGATCAGGCGGTTTGTGACCGATCCCCACAGTAATGTCTCCCATCGCTCGGCTCCCTTTAACCCTGACCCACAAACTCTCTGTTGACTGCTCTCCTGTCCCCAGACAGAGTTCCATACGCTCCAGCCTATCCCTACCACAAATAGCTGTTGAGGGCTTTTTAACGAGCAGTGGGCACGTGAGCGATCCAGGGCTCTTGCCATTGGTTAGAGTTCGTGGTGAGGACTAATGGCCCAGTTCCGGTCACTTCAGAGCTAAGTCGTGGCCACGTATGCAGAAGGTCTGCAGGAGGGAAACAACTCCCGGATGCTGAAGAAGGGACCAATCAGCTAGTGTTGCTCCCGGATGCTGAAGAAGGAACCGATCAGCTGTCTTTGATTTATGTGCAGAAACCAGTCATTGTAAATCTTAAGTGCGTGACCAAGCTTGGAAGCTATAAAAGGCCGTGCTCTGAAGTGAAGAAAGGTCAGTTTCCGATTACATTAATCAGCGTGCTGTCCGCTGATCTTCCGCAAAGAGCAACTCCCCCTCGCCGCCTGCCGGGCCCGTCTTTTCTGAAGAGCCTCTAACCGTCTGTTCCAACACTCCAGTCAGAGGAGCCATCCCACCGCGTTTCTGTGATGCCTATTATATCATGTGTCCGTAGACGTGCACGCATCCCTAATGCCTCTTGTTTGTTCCCCATACTACGGGCGCTTGTACAGAGGCATCTGAGCCGAGCTCCAAATGAAGCCGGCTCATTGGCTGGAGAGGCTGGAACATTGCTCCGAGCTGGAACATTGCTCCGAGCATTTATTATAGGTGCTGGCAACTGACTGGGCATGCTGGGACGGAAAAATGTCTGCCTTCACATACTGCGTGCTCCCCTGGTCTTTCTATTTCATTCTGCTTTATCTATCAAAAATATATTAACCCAAAAGCCTACTTCCATCAAAGACTCGATTCCAAGAACATTTCAAGATAAAGCTTATCTTATTACTGGTGCATTAACAAAAGCAATGTAAAGGGCTGCTGTCAGTCCTCTCCTGTTCTCTGTTTCTTTTTGCCCTCTTCTCAAAGCAGCTTCTCAGGGAGCACGCCTGGGACCTCGCGTGTTCTGGTGGACACCAGCACCCAAACATCAGGAGGCATCACACCTCTCCCCCTGGTGAAAGGCACCATGGGAAGGTCCGAGGGCCTGGCCAGGGCCAAGCATGCACCCCAGCAAAGGGAGGAGCACCACCAAGCGGCACCCACCCAAACAGGATAGAGCCCGCAGGAATTTCTACCGCACCGACCTTCCCCAAGAGCGCAGAGCCTGGGGCTGATCATCTCAAAGCTTGCACAGGGGAACTGTGCTTGCACTCGAAAAATCCATGCTCACAGAGGTCATCTGCGTTTCTGTTTTCACTGCATCTGTTTTTCATTTCCTTTCCCCTCGCCATCCTTACCTACCACTTCCTCTGGTATCTCAGCTCCCCCCACACCATGTGTGTACTTGTTAAACGGTTCATGCTGCCACCATGCAGAGCAAGCCACCAGCCAGCTGACACCTTACACAGCCATCATCCAGCACCACCAGCAGGCTCGGGCACTCACTACAGCCAGAGGCCTGGACATCTACACGCTTACGAGGGATCTCTGTCTGGGTCACCACGTCCTTCCTGGCCAGCAGAGAGCACTGAGTTTGCTTTGCTTTGGGGCCAGAGGACGCCAGCCTAGAGCAGGGGCTGAGCTCAGCCGTGCAGCGCCCACCCCACGCCCCCGCCTCCCGCAGCGCTCCCAAGGGCAGCGTTACCCGCTCAGGGCGCAGCCCCCACCTTGGCAAAAGAATGTCAATGGCAGCCAGTGACCGTGTTAAATCTGCCCCCACCCCTCCCGCCACTGATCCCTGCAATGCAGGAGCGCTGCCAGCTCTCCGCCAAGTCCTGACGAGGGACTCGGGGCTGCTTTGGTGGCTCTTTGCCCTTCAGGATTGAGACGCCTGCACGCTGTGATTTCCCACACTCCCATGCTAAAGGTGCCCTCTCCGCAGCCACTCATCTTGTTCTCGTTCATCGAGTGGTCAGCAGAAAGTTGGGGTCTGCTGACCAGAGAGACCGTAAACACAAGGGCTGAATCTGCAAGCAAACCCACAGAGACTTAATTCAACAAAACCATGCAGTACGTTGTCAAGGAAGGCAAACCCAAAACCCTGCATGCAGGAGCCGAAGCCACTTGGCAAACAAGTCTCAATAGAAAAAGGCTCCGTTCATGGCGGTCTCTCTGCAGTGAGACATGTGATGAGCATCAGCAGAGAGACAAAGACGAAGCACAACTCTCAGACCAGACAGACAGTGTTTGGGAGCCTCTGTCAGCAGAGCTGCTCCAGCAACACAGCCAGCACCTGAGATCCTGCTTTTCCTCCCCTTCATCTTGCAGATGGAAGCAAGTTACTCCCCCCGGGGAGCCAGGAGGATCCACACCGTCTGCCCCTCTTAGGAGCAGCACTGCCCACGGCAGCAGATCCAGCAGGACACGGGCAGGCCCTTAGAGGACCCACTGGCTGCAGAGAAGTTTTCTCAGGTCACGCTTTAAAGGTCTCCAATAGGAATTTAGTTCAACAACCCAGTTACTGCCTAGTAAATCCCCCGAGTTCTAGGCACATGTCTTGATTGCTGCTAAACCTCAGTAAATGACTCTTTCATCATCCATTGGCAATTTATTATCAAACAAGAACTAATTGCAACAGATAGGTAGCCGCTTAGATTGAAGTCGTTGTTTTACGTTAAGTAAATATAGAGATACATGAATTACACAAATAT
Source organism: Lathamus discolor (assembly GCF_037157495.1). Taxonomy (NCBI): domain Eukaryota; kingdom Metazoa; phylum Chordata; class Aves; order Psittaciformes; family Psittacidae; genus Lathamus; species Lathamus discolor. Next base: position 3,099,845 of record NC_088884.1, read on the forward strand.
GTTCTAACCAACATACAGGCAGAGATGAGCACTGCGGGGATGGGGGTGGAAGACTTATTATTTATGGGCCCAAGAAAACACCCACAACAAGTGCAGGCTGCAGCATGACATCGTCGGCACAGCTCCCTCGGGCCTGGCGCTGGCAGCAGGGCGCTACTCCTTCACATGTGGGGTGAGGCAGGAGAAACAGAAAGCCTTGCGCAGAGCCCTCAGCACTCTCCTGAAGCGGTAGAGTCGTCGCCGTGGGGCCGCTCCTGGGTCTGGAAGAGTGGCAATGCCTGTGGGGGAAGAAGAGCTGTAGGCGAGGGACTTCCTTGGGCAACCCATTCCAGTGCCTCACCACCCTTACAGTAAAGAACTTCCTCCTTAAATCCAATCTAAACTTCCCCTGGTTAGGTTTGAACCCGCTACCCCTTGTCCTGTCACTACAGTCCCTGATGAAGAGTCAGTGCCCAGCATCCTTATAGGCCCCTTTCAGACACTGAAAGGCTGCTATGAGGTCTCCACGCAGCCTTTTCTTCTCCACGCTGAACAGCCCCAACCTTCTCAGCCTGCCTTCGTACAGGAGCTGCCCCAACCCCCTGAGCATCCTCGTGGCCCTTTCCACCCAAGGCTTGCAGCCCTCGGCCCACGCAGGGGAGGCTGGCACACACCCGAACTCAGGCGCACACTGCTGCCGGCCTGGCCTGCGTGCCACCCGACTCGGGGAAGTACCTGGCTCCTTCTCGCTCTCCTCAACTCCCGCAGGCCACGTTGATGGTGACTCCACATCCAAGCTTAGTGCCACGTCTGGCTTTTCCACCTGCTGCTGCCTTCTTCCCCGCGTGACAGTCACAGCCTTGCCCAGGTGTTTCCTCACAAAGCGTCTGAGCATACCCTGCAGGGCAGCGAGAGCACAGGCAGGGGATGGGGGCAACGTCAGTGGGATGACACAGGGAGCACCAGAAATAGCCCTGTCACAAACCCCCCGGGAGCTGCCATCCAAGGCCTTGGGAGCCCAGATGCCAGCCACACGCGCCTCACTCACCTGGCGCCGAGAGTCCCGAGACAAGGGAGAAGCTGCTGCATCTCCGTTGTCACCTGCTCCTGGAGGAACGTGGCATGCTCCAGCCTCTGCTGCAGGGATCTCGGTCGAGGAAGGGGCCACTTCATCCTCAAGCGCTGCTGGGGAGGCAACGGCTGCTCTGGCCTCTCGCTGAGGCTCTGAAGCCACAGCAGACTCAATGTCCTCAAGTGCTGCAGGCGTCAATGCTGCCACTGACACACCCAGCATTTGGCTCATGTCCTGATATTCCACCAGCTCTTGGCTGGTTCCTTGATCCACAGCCTGGAGCGGAGGCTCCCTTGTGATGAGCGCGGCTGCTTCCTGTGGAACCACCTCATGCGCATTGGGGCTGAGCAGGGCAAGTGCCTGGCTCTGTGCCTGCGGTGCTGCCTCCTGTTCATCAGCACCAAGAGAAGCTGGGGCCGGTGCCACCTCCTCTTGTGACGCTGGAGTGAGAGGTGCGCGCTGCTCCTCTTCCTCTGCAGCTGCAGCCAGGGTAGAAGCTGCCAGTTTGGTGTCTGTGGGAACCGCTGGGACAGGAGACAGTCTCTGCAAGTCTCCAGCTGCCTCCCCTGTCACATCCTTGCCCTTGCTGCTGGGGAAGCCAGAGCCCTCCTGGATATCGGCCTCAGGGTCCTGGAAGAGCTCTGGGACCGAGGGGTTGACCCAGAGGTTGCGCACGGTGATCTCTTCCACTTCGGACAGCTCTTTGTCCGTGGCCTCTTCCCACTCCTCCTCTTCCTTTCTGTCCAACTCCTCCTCGTCAGCTTCCTCGGCCAAGGTCCCTGGCGCCACCTGTAATCACACAAGAGGGGTGCAGGAGCTCAGTGGGCTGCACTTGGGAGCAGCAGCGGCTGGCCACAGGCACAGGCTCATCCCCCTCTCCTGTCCCGTCCCGTCCTGTCCTTGGCACTCACCTGCCTGGGTGCGGGCATCCGTCTGCGCCGCAAGGACAACCGAGGCGTCCGGCCCTCCTGCTGCTGGAGCTCCCTTTCCACAGAGCTGCCCAGCAGCCAAGGCACGCTGGCTCTCCTTTGTATGTCGAGCCTGTGCCTGGTGTGGGCTATGCTGCTGCTCTGCGGCTCCCCCAGAGGCTCTGCCATAGGGAGCAGCAGGAATCTCCCTGCCACAGGTAGCCCGTGCAAGGCTCCTGCTTGAATCTCCTCAGTATCTCCGGTGCCAGACATACGTGCCTCGCTCACCGGCTGCCCAGATTCACAAGCAAAGGCAGAAGCTCCTGCATCTCCTTCGTTGGATGCTTCTGGGGCAGAGTGGCATGCTCCAGCCTCTGGCACAGGCATCTCAGTCCATGGAGCTGCCACTTCCTCTTGCTGTCTTTCTGGTAAGATAATGGCTCTTTCAGTCTCTCCCTGATGGTCTCCACACACAGGAGACTCAGTGTCCTCAGTCCCCGCAGATGCCATTACTGCCATCGCCTCATCTAAGTTTAGGGCCATGTCCCGATGTTCCGCCAGCTGCTGGCTGGCTCCCTGGACCATAGCCGGATTCGCAGTCAGGATCTGTTCAGTGATGGTCGTGGCTGTTTCTTCTAGAATCATCTCACAGGCATCTGGCCTGAGCAGAGCAAGTGCCTGCCTCTGTGCCTCTGCTGCTGCCTCCTGCTCGCCACAGGCAGGAGAAACTGGTGCCACCTCCTCCTGTGCCACTGGAGTGAGAGGTGCGTGGTGCTCCTCTTCCTCTGCAGCTCCAGCTAATGTAGAAGCTGCCGACTGAGTGTCTGTGGGTGCGACTGGGACAGGAGACATGTTCTGCGGGTCTGCAGTAGCCTCTTCTGCCACATCCAAGCCCATGCTGCTGGGGCAGCCAGACCCCTCCTGGATATCTTCCTGGAGGTCCTGGAAGGGCTCTGGATCGAAAGGCTCGACCCAGAGGCTGTGTATGGCGATCCCTTCCTCTTCGGACAGACCTTCATCTATGTCCTCTTCCTTCCCGTCACACTCCTCACTTAGCGGGTGACGGGAGTCCCAGGGCAGGGGAGTTGTCACTGCATCTCCTTCATCGCCTCCTCCTGGTGCAAAGTGGGGTGCTCCAGCCTCTGCCACAGCCTTCTGAGGCAACAAAGCTGTCACGTCACCCTCATGTGCTTTGGGGGAAACAAGGGCTGTGCTGGCCTCTCCCTGATGTTCTCCAGACATGCAAGATGCCCTGTCTTCTTCAGCCTCGTCTGCTCTAGGGATGGGAGAGCCTGTGCTGGTCTCTATAGGAGACTCTGCAGCCACAGGAGACTCAGCGTCCCCAGCTGCTGCAGGCGTCAGTGCTTCCAGTGTCACATCCAAGATGTGGGACATGTCCTGCTGGTCCAAAGGCTGCTGCTCAGTTCCGTGCACCGCAGAAGCAGCCTTCAGCAGGACCTCCCTTGTGATAAGCCTGGCTGTTTCCTCTAGAACTATCTCAGAGGCATCCGGGATGAGCAAGGCACGTGCGTGGCCCTGTGCCTGCGCTGCTGCCTCCTGCTCCGAGGGACCGGCTGGGATAGGAGAAACGCTTTGCAGTTCTCCACTCGTCTCCCCTGTCGCATCCATGCCCATGCTGCTGGGGAAGTCAGAGCCCTCCTGGATACTGGCCTGGGGATCCTGGAAGAGCTCTGGCACCGAGGGGTTGACCCAGAGGTTGCGCACGGTGATCTCTTCCACTTCGGACAGCTCTTTGTCCGTGGCCTCTTCCCACTCCTCCTCTTCCTTTCTGTCCAACTCCTCCTCGTCAGCTTCCTCGGCCAAGGTCCCTGGCGCCACCTGTAATCACACAAGAGGGGTGCAGGAGCTCAGTGGGCTGCACTTGGGAGCAGCAGTGGCTGGCCACAGGCACAGGCTCATCCCCCTCTCCTGTCCCGTCCCGTCCTGTCCTTGGCACTCACCTGCCTGGGTGCGGGCATCCGTCTGCGCCGCAAGGACAACCGGGGCGTCCGGCCCTCCTGCTGCTGGAGCTCCCTTTCCACAGAGCTGCCCAGCAGCCAAGGCACGCTGGCTCTCCTTTGTATGTCGAGCCTGTGCCTGGTGTGGGCTATGCTGCTGCTCTGCGGCTCCCCCAGAGGCTCTGCCATAGGGAGCAGCAGGAATCTCCCTGCCACAGGTAGCCCGTGCAAGGCTCCTGCTTGAATCTGCTCAGTATCTCCGGTGCCAGACATACGTGCCTCGCTCACCGGCTGCCCAGATTCACGAGCAAAGACAGAAGCTCCTGCATCTCCTTCGTTGGCTGCTTCTGGGGCAGAGTGGCATGCTCCAGCCTCTGGCACAGGCATCTCAGTCCATGGAGCTGCCACTTCCTCTTGCTGTCTTTCTGGTAAGATAATGGCTCTTTCAGCCTCTCCCTGATGATCTCCACACACAGGAGACTCAGTGTCCTCAGTCCCCGCAGATGCCATCGCCTCATCTAAGTTTAGGGCCATGTCCCGATGTTCCGCCAGCTGCTGGCTGGCTCCCTGGACCATAGCCGGATTCGCAGTCAGGATCTGTTCAGTGATGGTCGTGGCTGTTTCTTCTAGAATCATCTCACAGGCATCTGGCCTGAGCAGAGCAAGTGCCTGCCTCTGTGCCTCTGCTGCTGCCTCCTGCTCGCCACAGGCAGGAGAAACTGGTGCCACCTCCTCCTGTGCCACTGGAGTGAGAGGTGCGTGGTGCTCCTCTTCCTCTGCAGCTCCAGCTAATGTAGAAGCTGCCGACTGAGTGTCTGTGGGTCCGGCTGGGACAGGAGACATGTTCTGCGGGTCTGCAGTAGCCTCTTCTGCCACATCCAAGCCCATGCTGCTGGGGCAGCCAGACCCCTCCTGGATATCTTCCTGGAGGTCCTGGAAGGGCTCTGGATCGAAAGGCTCGACCCAGAGGCTGTGTATGGCGATCTCTTCCTCTTCGGACAGACCTTCATCTATGTCCTCTTCCTTCCCGTCACACTCCTCACTTAGCGGGTGACGGGAGTACCAGGGCAGGGGAGTTGTCACTGCATCTCCTTCATCGCCTCCTCCTGGTGCAAAGTGGGGTGCTCCAGCCTCTGCCACGGCCTTCTGAGGCAACAAAGCTGTCACGTCACCCTCATGTGCTTTGGGGGAAACAAGGGCTGTGCTGGCCTCTCCCTGATGTTCTCCAGACATGCAAGATGCCCTGTCTTCTTCAGCCTCGTCTGCTCTAGGGATGGGAGAGCCTGTGCTGGTCTCTATAGGAGACTCTGCAGCCACAGGAGACTCAGCGTCCCCAGCTGCTGCAGGCGTCAGTGCTTCCAGTGTCACATCCAAGATGTGGGACATGTCCTGCTGGTCCAAAGGCTGCTGCTCAGTTCCGTGCACCGCAGAAGCAGCCTTCAGCAGGACCTCCCTTGTGATAAGCCTGGCTGTTTCCTCTAGAACTATCTCAGAGGCATCCGGGATGAGCAAGGCACGTGCGTGGCCCTGTGCCTGCGCTGCTGCCTCCTGCTCCGAGGGACCGGCTGGGATAGGAGAAACGCTTTGCAGTTCTCCACTCGTCTCCCCTGTCGCATCCATGCCCATGCTGCTGGGGAAGTCAGAGCCCTCCTGGATACTGGCCTGGGGATCCTGGAAGAGCTCTGGCACCGAGGGGTTGACCCAGAGGTTGCGCACGGTGATCTCTTGCACTTGGGACAGCACTTTGTCAATGTCCTCTACACACTCTTGCTCCTCTTTGGCCACTGCCGCATCCAGGATTTGGGTCACGTCCTGAGGTTCCACCAGCTGCTGGCTGTTTTCCCGATCCACAGCCACAGCCTGGACCGGAGGCTCCATAGTGATGAGCAGGGCTGCTCCCTGTGGAACCAACTCAGAGGCATCTGGGCTGAGCAGGGCAGCTGCGTGGCTCTGTGCCTGTGGTTCTCCCTCCTGCTCCCCATCATCAGGAGAGTCTGTTTCCTCTGCCTCCTCCTCGATCACATCCCAGAACTGGTAGCTTGCACCGACACTGGATGTGACCTGCACTTCTGTCTCTCTTACTGTGATGATGTCGGAGGCAGGTGCGTGCCACTGTGCTTCTGCTGCCGGAGCTTGACTGTCAAAGCCACAAGAGGCTGGGGTCTCTGCCTCCTCCTCAACAGCATCTCTGAAATGGACCTTCTTCAGGATGCTCCTGGCTGTGACCTCCAGATCCATGTTGTTTTCTTTGTGGCTGTGCGGGGCAGGCGCCCGGCCCTCTGCTCGTCCTGCTGCAGCCTGCCTGCCGATGCCGGGAGAGGCTGGTGCCTCTATCTCCTCGACACCGTCTCTGAAACGGACCTTCTTGATGCTTGTGGATGGGACATTCAGATCTGTGTCATTTTCTGCTGAGCTGTTGAGGGCAGGTGCCTGGCGCTGTGGCTGTCCTGGTGCAGCCTGCTCGACACACTCAGGAAAGAAAGGTACTTTTGCCTCCTCTTTGGCCACATCTCCGAGGTGGCAGTTTGAGATGCTGCTGCATGAAACTTGCACGTCTGCAACATTCACTGTGGCGCAGTGCAGGGCAGGTGACTGGTGCTGGGCTTGTGTTGCAGCAGCCTGCCTGCTAAAGCCACGAGATGCTGGTGCTGGTGCCATGGGAACGTGAGGTACCCGGTACTCCTCTTCCTCAGGAGCTCTGGCCAAGCGGCTCCCCTTGACCTGTTGCAGTGTCTCCATGTTGTTGGCCAGGGCGGGCAGAGGCTTTGCAAGCAGCTTCTCGTGCAGCGCCAGCAACTTGCCATAGAGCCTGCTCTCGATGTCTGCCGCCAGAATTGCTCCCTGGTACTCTGCGTCTCGCCCCGTCTTCCTGCTCTGGGAAGCACCAGTGCTCGCACGGCTGTCAGGATCAGGAGCAGGCGGAGCGGCCTTGCTGCCGTTAGCTGCCGTGACAGTGTATCTTCTTGCCATTGCAGCCCTGCTGTATGCCGGGTCCTGGCATGCCGCTGCCTGCTGGCAGGGCCCCCGGCTCTCAGCGCTGTTGTTGCGCAGGACCGCCCTCACATTTCCTGTGCCCCTCGCTGTGGCAGAGGCTGTGGGCCTGTGCGGGGCAGGCTCACAGCTCCGTGGCCTCGCAACACTGCTGCCATGTGCGGGGACGCGGTGCAGCTGGGCAGCTGTTGTGCGAAGCTGCTTTTGGCTGATGCTTGCGCTGCCGATGGCCGTGTCACTGAGTGTGGCTGCAGGGGCAGAGGGTGCCGGTGTCAGGGGAGGCAGCCTGCAGCAGCTGCTGGATGCTCTCGCTGGCCGAGGTGGCGGCCGAGGTGCCCTCTCCACCAGCAGTGGCAGACCAAGTGTCTGCTCCTCTGTCCTCGTGCTGCGCGGCCGCACCACTCCGTGCCTCAGGCTGCCCACCTGCAAGAGAAGCCCAGGGTAGAGGCTGTGTGATAGTGTCTCTTGTGCCCGTGTCCCAGCTGGCTGAGCTCATGCAGTTGGGCTGCCCCGCCAGCCCCATGGCAAGGCTCAGCCCCACAGGTGGGTGCTGCCTGCTCCCAGAGCTGGCTGGGGAGAGGGCTGGCCACTCGCAGCCCTTGGCCACTGCCCACAGCAGCCCCGGCATGCCCGGGCAGCCTGGGGGCACAGCATGGGGGGCTCAGCTTCCTCCCTCCCGCACCTCCCTCCTGCCCGTCAGCACTTCCCGTGCTCGGGAAGGTGTTTGGCCCCGTCTCCCTCGGGGTCCCTACCTCTGCCTGCTGGCTCACGATGGGCTGAAACCTTCCTTGGTAGGGCAGCTGTGGCAGCGGGATCCCATGCGGCTCTTCCTCAGGCTGCCTGTGGCCCACCTGCGGGCAGGAGGAGGAGGAAGAGGCGTGTGATGGAGGCGGCTGCCTCGGCACAGCAGCCCCCGCAGTGCCGGCAAGCCCGGCCCTGGCACCGAGGCAGCTCCATGTGGCCCCGTCCCACCACCGGCCTCTCACTCCTGGCCCAGCCCTCACCTGGCGTCTCCTTTGCACTCCCGGCCTGCCCTTGCTGGGCTGAGAGCGGGCGTTTGATCCGTTGTCCACTGGCATCTTCTGTGCCCTTGGATTCAGACTTGCTGTGGATTCACAGGGCAAATGCCACCTCTAAGGGTGCTCCAGGGCCTTAAATACCCCACCTGACAGACGTAACAATGCCCTGTGCTTTCCATGGAGACGCCTATGCCCTCATCAGTTCCAAACGGTCCCAGCTCCTCATGGGCAACTCCGCAGCAACCACTGAAGCTTTGTGACGTCGGCAGCGCCGTGCCCATGGCCACTGGGCACCCAGGGATGCACTTTACTCCTCCCGGTTTTTTTCCCTGACAAGATGATAAGGGAACAGAGAAAAGAAAGAGGGGTAAAAGAAGGAAGAAAACAACAAAAATAACAAAATACTTGGTAAGTGGCACTTCCTCATACAGATATTCAAGTTTTGCCAAGAGATGCAAGCACGATTTTTTGAGAATAACGGGACAGAAAAGCAATTTGGAATTATTTAAATAGTGCATTTGTGGACACTTTTCGGTAGTATGGTCAGCTTGAGCAGCACTTCCAGCTGAAACCAGACCTTCTCCATTGCCTTTTCCACTGCAGTTTGACTACGAGGACAAGTATCGGTTTCACCCTCACAAATGGATAAACCTTGCGTCAAGGTGCTGTGGCCAGGACACATCAGCTCCGCTGCCAGTTGGAGCTCATGGTGCTCTCCCTCTCCTCCTCATCCCACAATCATCTTAAAGTGAACACTTCTCAACCTTCCTTCCCTGTTCACACACATTGGAAGCAAACAATCATAGAATAGTTGGGGTTGGAAAGGACCTTAAGATCATCTAGTTCCAAACCCCCTGCCATGGGCAGGGACATCTGTCATGGTTTAAACCCAACCACAAAGGTCGTTCACTCACTTCCCCCCCCCCCCTTTTCTTTTACTTTCTTTTTTTCTCCCTCTTTCTCTCCATCCGTCCCCGCATCCCCCCAACCCTCCCCGCTCCTGGAGGGATGGGGAGGAGAATTGAGAGAATGTAACTCCCACGGGTTGAGATAAGAACGGCCCAGTAACTAAGGTGTAACACAAATCACTACTGCTACCACCAATGATAATAAGGGAAAATAACAAGGGAAGAGAATACGATACCACCGCCGAACGAGTTCGAACCCCCCGAAGAGAGACCGTGCCCATCCGGTTAACTCCCAGTTACCTTCCAGGGCATGACGTACTGTGGTATGAAATACCTCTTTGGCTTGCTTGGGTCAGGTGTCCTGTCTCTGCTTCCTCACGGCCTCCCCTCGTCCCTGGCAGAGCATGAGACTCACAAAGTCCTTGGCCAGAATAAACATTACTGAGCAACAATTGAAAGCAATTGGTGTTCTCAGCTCTGTTCCCAGGCTGGAAGTCAAAACACAGAGCTTGCACCAGCTACTGAGAAGGAGAAAAACAGCTACTGGTAAACCCAGGAGAGTATCCACCCCTTATTCCATACCATTCACGTCATGCTCAGAGCCCACATTTTCCATATACCATCTCTCTTACATATATATATACACATCCATACACACGCACAGACAAAGAAATCATTTCTTAGTGCATGGACCAATCCCTATAATGCTGTCGAGTCCATTCGGTCCATGATGTCAGGTTCCATCCATTGTAACAGTGTTTCAGGGCAGGAAAGGCTGTGTGCAGTGTTGGATCCTTGCCTGCTGATGCTGATTGTTCCTTCACCGCAGAACTCGTCTGGTTCTAGCAGAATTCACTCTCTGTTGGGATGATGTTTGGAGGGAAGTCAGGGCCAGTCGCTGGTGACCTGAAGACGTCCAGTTGACGGGCTATAAAAGTATTACACAGCAGGCAACAGCATACAATTAAGTTCATTGGCTGTTTTCCCCTAAAATCAAAACCCCTTGAAGTATACATAGAACTTCCCCATCTTCCCGCGTTACCCACCAAGTATATCCGAGTCCCTGAGAAAAACAGTCCCGCGAGTGGGTTTGCCTTTACCTGAAGCAGGAATAACCCAGACTGTCTTCCCCAGCAAATTCTTCATGTGCACCACAGGAACTTTGTCCCCCTCTACAATATGTAACAGGTCTGACTGGGCTGGGCCAGCTCTGTTGGCAGATCCTCCACTGTTGACCAACCAGGTGGCCTTTGGTAAGTGTGTATCCCAATGCTTGAAAGTTCCCCCACCCATTGCTCTCAGTGTGGTTTTTAACAGCCCATTGTACCGTTCCATTTTCCCAGAGGCTGGTGCATGGTAAGGGATGTGATATACCCACTCAATGCCATGCTCTTTGGCCCAAGTGTCTGTAAGGTTATTCTGGAAATGAGTCCCCTTGTCTGACTCAGTTCTCTCTGGGGGGCCGTGACACCACAAAATCTGTTTCTCAAGGCGCAGGATAGTGTTCCGGGCAGTGGCGTGGGGCACAGCGTATGTTTCCAGCCATCCGGTGGTTGCTTCCACCATAGCAAGCACATGGCGCTTGCCTTGGCGCGTTGGTGGGAGTGTGATATAGCCAATCTGCCAGGCCTCCCCATATTTGTACTTCAGCCATCGTCCTCCATACCAAAGAGGCTTTAACCGCTTGGCTTGTTTAATTGCAGCACACGTTTCACACTCAGGAAGAACCTGGGCAATAGTGTCCATTGTTAAGTCCACCCCTCGGTCACGGGCCCATCTATATATTGCATCTCTGCCCTGATGGCCTGAAGTGTCATGGGCCCACTGGGCCAAAAATAATTCACCTTTATGTTGCCAATCTAAGTCCATCTGTGCCACATCAATCTTAGCAGCTTTGTCCACTTGTTGCTTGTTCTGGTGTTCCTCAGTGGCCCGACTCTTGGGTACATGTGCATCTATATGGCGTACCTTCACCACCAGGTTCTGCACCCGGGCAGCGATACCTTGCCACACTGCAGCAGCCCAGATGGGTTTACCTCTGCGTTGCCAGCTGCTTTGCTTCCATTGCTGCAACCACCCCCACAGGGCATTTGCCGCCATCCATGAGTCAGTGTAGAGATAAAGTACTGGCTACTTTTCTCGGTCAGCTTTGTCACTTCCAAAGCAGCTCGAACCCCTTCATAGGCTGCCAGTATCTCTTTCTCAGTTGAGGTATAGCTGGCCTCAGATCCTTTGTACCCCCGACTCCAAAAGCCGAGGGGTCGACCTCGAGTCTCCCCTGGAGCTTTCTGCCAGAGGCTCCAGGTAGGCCCATTTTCCCCAGCTGTGGTGTACAGTACAGTTTTGACATCTGGCCCAGTCCGGGCTGGTCCGAGGGCTACTGCATGAACTATCTCGCGTTTAATCTGCTCAAAGGCTTGTTGTTGCTCAGGACCCCATTTAAAATCATTCTTCTTCCGGGTCACATGATCGAGACGGCTCACAAGCGAACTGTAATTTGGGATGTGCATTCTCCAGAACCCTATAGCACCCAAAAAAGCTTGTGTTCCATTCTTATTAGTTGGTGGAGACATTGATGTTATCTTGCTGATCACATCTGTGAGGATCTGTTTATGTCCATCTTGCCAGTTTATTCCCAAAAATTGAATCTCCTGTGCAGGTCCCTTGACCTTACTCCGTTTTATGGCAAAACCGGCTTTCAGCAGGATTTGGATTCTTTTCCTCCCTTTCTCAAAGACCTCTTCTGCTCTATCGCCCCACACAATAATGTCATCAATGTATTGCAGGTGTTCTGGAGCTTGCCCCTGTTCCAGTGCAGTCTGGATCAATCCATGGCAAACGGTAGGGCTGTGTTTCCACCCCTGGGGCAGTCGGTTCCAAGTGAACTGGACACCCCTCCAAGTAAAAGCAAACTGTGGCCTGCACTCTGATGCCAAGGGGATTGAGAAAAATGCATTGGCAATATCAACTGTGGCATACCACTTGGCTGCCTTTGACTCTAATTCATACTGAAGTTCTAGCACGTCCGGTACGGCAGCACTCAATGGCGCTGTGACTTCATTCAGGCCACGATAGTCTACTGCTAGTCTCCACACTCCGTTAGACTTTCGCACTGGCCGTATGGGGCTGTTAAAGGGTGAGCGGGTCCTGCTGATCACTCCCTCACTCTCCAGTCTACGAATCAGCGGATGGATAGGAATCAGGGAGTCTCGGTTGGTGCGATATTGCCGCCGGTGCGCTGTAGTGGTCGCGATTGGCACTTGTTGTTCTTTGACTTTCAGCAACCCCGCAACAGAAGGATCCTCTGAGAGACCAGGCAAGGTGGACAGCTGCTCAATTTCCTCTGTCTCCAAAGCAGCAATACCAAAAGCCCATGGCTACCCTTTTGGGTCTTTGAAGTACCCTCTCCTGAGGTAGTCTATGCCGAGGACGCATGGAGCCTCTGGTCCCGTCACAATGGGGTGTTTTTGCCATTTCCTCCCAGTCAGGCTGTTTTCAGCCTCCAGTACAGTCAACTCTTGGGATCCTCCTGTCGCTCCAGAAATATAGATGGGTTCCACCCCTTGACAGCGTGATGGCATCACGGTACACTGTGTACCGGTATCTACTAGAGCCTTATACTTCTGTGGGACTGATGTGCCAGGCCATCTGATCCACACAGTCCAGTAAATCCGATTATCCCCTGCCTCCACCTGGCTGGAGGCAGGGCCCCTCTAGTAGTCATAACAACTTGGAACACTTAAGTCATATTGAAAGGGATTATTCTTCATTATCACAGGAGCTGGAGTAAAGTCAGCTCTTCCACTCCATCTGGGGACCTGCTCACCAGAGACTGAAGCCGCAGCTCGCATGGGATGATGAGTCTTGGCCCTTGCTCCCCTCTTCAATTCGCTCACCCGTTCCTCTAAAGCTGAAGTAGGTTTTCCATCCCACTTTGTCATGTCTTCTCCGTGATCTCACAGATAAAACCACAGGGCGGCCCGTGGCGTATTCATCCTGTATCTTCTCTCTCGAAGAATAGGACGCCTTTTGTTAATAGCTGAGACGTGTGTTTTCGGTACACGTGAGGAGCTGGATAAATCAGATAGATGGTCCCTCAATTGTTTGAGATCCTGGGACAGTTTTTCCACAGCTGAGATGATGGAAGGGGTGAGGTTGTCTTCGAACTCTCGGAGTTTATGAATCAATTCATCCACTGTTAGCGGTACTATGTCATTCCAGGTTCCTGTTGCCAACGAATGGGCATATGATGACGGTGCATTCCGTGTTATTTTTTGCCACATGGGTCGTGTACATTCGACTTCATCTGGGTCTATGGGTATATCCCCGTTATTTGGCTTGATGTGATAGATCATCTCTACGATGGCTGATTCCCTCAGAGACTGGATGCCTTTGTCTAAAGTAGTCCACTTGGCTGAACGACTCATAACATCGTCCTTGTATGGAAACCTTTCTTTCACAGCTGCCAAGAGCCGCCTCCAAAGACTGAGGGACTTTTTCTCTCTTGCAATTGCTTTGTCAATTCCCCCTTCTCTAGCAAGTGATCCCAGTTGCTTGGCTTCCCTACCCTTTAGTTCGTGACCATCGGCCCCATTGTCCCAGCATCGGAGCAACCAGGTGATGATGTGCTCCCCTGGTTGACGGGCAAAATCTTTTTGCGTATTCTGTAGCTCGGTTGAGGTCCGAGGTCAAGAAGTCACCTCTTCTTCTTCGTCATGTGATGATGACTCCTGCTCAAATGCTGGACCAGGTGGAGGATTCATTGTTTCTTCATCTTGATTCACCCTTCTTGACTCCTTTTTGCTTTTTCTCTTGCTGACAGGGGCAACCTACATTGGTACGAATTGGTCCTCTGGTTTAGCTGCAGTGATTATCACTGTGGTTTGAGTAGCAATTGTACTTGTCGCTGGGGGTGGTGTAGCTGCTGTGCTTGGAGCTGGAGTAGCTGCGCTGACTGCTGCTTTGCCCTCAGATGCAGGAGCATTTTTTTCCTTTTGAAGGTGCTGGATAGTGCTGAACAAGGCCCTGCAAGCATAGGCCAAGCCCCAGCACGTTGCTATGATTTGTCCGTCTCTGGTATGGCCAGACTGACCACACACCTCATTTAAGTGTTTTACTATTTCTTCCAGATTTTACACTTGTTCGGTGGTGAAATTCCAAAGTACTGGAGGAGCCCACTGACCTAGATACTTGCCCATGCTATCCCACACACCCTGCCACTCATGGCTGTCCAGCCTCGAGGAAAATCTCTTGGTCCTCCTATATTGTCATTTAACCCTAGACAAGGCCCAAACCTGACTCTGCTGAACTCTTGAAATCAGATGCAATGGTCGTGGGCAAAACACACTCCGTATGCGTGCCAACATGGTGATCCCCATCACAATCAGCAAACAGGTCTCAACAATTTTAAAAGGCCATTCAAGAACTTCAAAACTCTCAAATGATGCTGTAAATGGTCTGAGAGGGGGGCTGGGAGGGTAAAAGAATGCCTCCTTCACAGGTTGACCACCCGAGAAGGAGAAAAAAGATGTGCAATTGCTAAGCACCTTTATTACATACCTCCCGAAGTATAAAGGCGGTGACCACACTGGGAACATAAGACCGATCAGTTTCATGATCAATGATTCTATTGTATTACAAGTCATTGTCATAAAATACGAGACAAGAATCTTAGCCCAAGGCCCACACCTGAAAAACACCAACACAGCAAATACCGGCTCTACGTAATGTACAGCATTCTGAAACTGTGAGATCAAGAAAAACAACTTTGAGAGCCGATAAAACAGCATTGTGATGAGTGACTATTAATCCGGACAGATCTGTCGTTATCTCAACCCTTTGTGCCTGACGTTGGGTGCCAAAAAGTACTGTTGTGGTTTAAACCCAACCACAAAGCTCGTTCACTCACTCCCCCACCCCCTTTTTTCTTTTTTTCTCCTTCTTTCTTTCCCCCGCCCCCGCCGAACCTCCCTGCACCCGGAGGGATGGGGAGGAGAATTGAGAGAATGTAACTCCCACGGGTTGAGATAAGAACGGCCCAGTGACTAAGGTGTAACACAAATCACTGCTGCTACCATCAATGATAATAATGATAAGGGAAAATAACAAGAGAAGAGGATACAATACCACCGCCGAACGAGTTCGAACCCCCTGAAGAGAGACCGTGCCCATCCGGTTAACTCCCAGTTCCCTCCCTGGGCATGACGTACTGTGGTATGGAATACCTCTTTGGCTTGCTTGGGTCAGGTGTCCTGTCTCTGCTTCCTCCCAGCTTCCCCTCCTCCCTGGCAGAGCATGAGGCTCACAAATCTTTGGCCAGAATAAACATTATTTAGCAACAATTGAAAGCAATTGGTGTTCTCAGCTCTGTTCCCAGGCTGGAAGTAAAAACACAGAGCTTGCACCAGCTACTGAGAAGAGAAAAAACGGCTACTGGTAAACCCAGGACAACACCTCACACTAAAACATGTCCAAACCCCCCTGCCATGGGCAGGGACACCTCACACTAAACCATGTCACCCATGGCTCTGTCCAAGCCTGTCTTGAACACCGCAAGGGATGGAGCCTTCACAACTTCCTTGGGCAACCCATTCCAGTGCCTCACCATCCTAACAGGAAAGAACATCCTCCTTCAATCCAATCTAAACTTCCCCTCTTTCAATTTTAACCCTTTACCCCTTGTCCTGTCACTACAGTCCCTGATAAAGAGTCCATCCCCAGCATCCCTATAGGCCCCCTTCAGGTACTGGAAGGCTGCTATGAGGTCTGCAAGCAGCCTTCTCTTCTCCAGGCTGAACAGCCCCAACTTCCTCAGCCTGTCTTCATACGGGAGGTGCTCCAGCCCCCGATCATCCTCGTGGCCCTCCTCTGGACTTGTTCCAACAGTTACATGTCCATTTCCCTTCTTCCTGTTGTCGGGAACTTCACCTGACTGCCATGATTTTTCAAATAGAATGGACAGAGGCTTAGCAACTTCCTTCATCAGCTGCTTCAGGAGCCACGGGTGGATTTCATCGGGTTCCATGGACTTGCGCACATTCAGGTTCTTAAGATGCTCTCGAGTCAGATCCTCTCCTACAGTGGGCCTAAGGTCTTCATTCTCACAATGCCTGCGTCTGCCTTCCAAGAGTTGGGTGGTGTGGTCGGAGCCTTTGCCAGCGAAGACTGAGGCAAAGAAGTCATTAACAGCCTCAGCCTTCTCCAAACCCAGGGTAGCCAGTTCTCCTGACAGCTTGCGGAGAGAGCCCACATTGTCCCTAGTCTGTCTTTGATTTGCAATGGAACTATAGGATCCCTTCCTGTTATCTTTCACATCCCTGGCCAAGTTTAATCCTAACTGGGCCTTAGCCTGCCTAACCTGGTCCCTAGCTTCCCGGACAACATCCCTGTATTCTTCCCAGGCCGCCTGTCCTTGCTTCCACCTTTGATAAGCCTCTTTTTCCCCTTGAAGTTTCCTCAGCAGCTCCTTATCCATCCAAGGAGGTCTCCTGGCCCTCCTGCTGCACTTCCTTCTAGTTGGGACACAAGACTCCTGAGCTTGTAGCAGGTCACCCTTGAAGATCAGCCAACAGTCTTGGGCCCCCCTGCCCTCTAGGGCTATATCCCATGGAACCTTACTAAGCAGGCTCCTGAAGAGGCCAAAGTCTGCTCTCTTCAAGTCCAGGGCAGTGAGCTTGCTGCACACCCTTCTCACTGTCATGGGGATCTCAAACTCGACCATCTCTTGATCGCTACAATCAAGGCTGCCCTGGAGCATCACATTTCCAATGAGCCCTTCCCTGTTGGTAAGCACGAGGTCAAGCATGGCACCTCTCCTTGTGGGCTCCTCTGTTACTTGCAGAAGGAAGTTGTCTTCCACACAATCGAGGAACCTCCTGGATTGCTTGTGCCGGGCCGTACTGTTCCTCCACTGCAACAGATATCAGGGTGGTCGAAGTCCCCCATGAGGACAAGGGCCTGCGAGCGTGAGGCTGTTCCTATCTGTCTAGAGAGCGCTTCCTCCACAGAGTCCCCCTGATCAGGCAGTCTGTAACAGATCCCCACAGTAATGTCTCCCATTGCTGTTCTCCCTTTAACCCTGACCCACAAACTCTCTGTTCACTGCTCACCTGTCCCCAGACAGAGTTCCATACTCTCCAGCCTATCCCTAACATAAATAGCAACTCCCCCTCGCCGCCTGACGGGCCTGTCTTTTCTGAAGAGCCTCTAACCGTCTGTTCCAACACTCCAGTCAGAGGAGCCATCCCACCGTGTTTCTGTGATGCCTATTATATCATGTGTCCGTAGATGTGCATGCATCTCTAATGCCTCTTGTTTGTTCCCCATACTACGGGCGTCTGTATAGAGGCATCTGAGCCGAGCTCCAAATGAAGCTGGCTCATTGGCTGGTGTGGCTGGAATATCTCTACATTGCTCCAATCATTTATTATAGGTGCTGGCAATTGACTGGAAGTGCTGGGATGGAATGATGCCCTGCTCCTGCAATACATCTACTTTAAAGCTTTCTTGACCAGCCTGGCAAGAGCCCTACCAAAACCTCTCTTCATTTTCAAATGAGCTCTACCACACTCCAGTAGACCTGGCCTCCCAAATTGAGTCCCATGTTCTAGATACCCAAACCCTTCACTATGGCTCCACTGTTCTAACCATTTACTAACCTGGCACATCAGCCTAGCCTTTTGTAAGGTCCTCCTCTTTATCCTGGGGCACTGATGAAAAGACTATCTGAGCTCCAGAGCCCCTAGCCACCTCTCCATGGCTCTGTTCTTCTAATGCTCTCTGGGCTACTGCTGTCTAGACCACCAGCAGCCACATGGATCACTAGAAGTGGGTAATAGTCAGTGGGACTTACTAGAGCAGGCAGCCTCTCTGCAACATCCCTGACCGTGCCCCAGGTAAGTAACGCACCTCCCTTGAGAGTGGGTCAGGCCGACAGATGGGTGCCTCTACACCTTTCCAAGTAGTGTCCCCTACTACTGTGACCCCCACCCTTTTCCTGGCAGCACCAGTAGAGATCTTCTTTAGCAGTGTACCAGCTGGTTGTTCATGCTGCAAGTGCGTTTCCTCATCAGCCCCTGCAGGACAGCAAAGCGGTTCTGGGTGGAGGCATCAGATTTAGGAGGAAGCCCCTTGCTTTTAATTGCCCTCTTCCTCCTTTTTCGTTGCCTTTTTCGTCGCTGTTCCCCAGCTGCCCGGGTTGGTGGCCGCCTTCTTTCCCCCCTGAGCTCCAGGGGACGCTCGAGGCCCCTGCACAGCCTGGGCCTGGAGCAGGCTGTCCTGCTTCCTCTCCGCTCCGCTGCCATCTTGCAGCCCATTGACAGCGTCCCGCAGCTCAGCCCCTGCTGCAGGAGGACCCCACCGGGGAGCCCCGGGTGCAGCCCTGCCCATCGCGCACCCTGCCCTCCCCAGAGCAGTGCGGGCACTCTCTGCACCCCGAGCTCTGCCCTGCAGCCTCCCCTCTCCTCGGCGCTGTCTGGGTGCCTACGCTGGGCACCGCCGGGGCAGCCCGAGCAGAGCTCCCGGAGCGGGCCGGAGCCCCTCCGGGCTGGTGCCGCCCCTCCTGGCTCTGCCCTGGGGGTCCCTGCTCGCCTCAGCGGAGCTGCCGGCTCCCGGCCAGGCCTGGCGCGGCCTCGGGGCTCCCGCGGTGTTGAAGGCGGCCTCTCTCGAGCTGCTCACCTCAGCGATTGCTTCATTATTGACAGGGGCCCTGAACTGAGGGGATCAACAATCACCTCAGCGATTGCTTCATTATTGACAGGGGCCCTGAACTGAGGGGATCAACAATCACCTCAGCGATTGCTTGGACATGAGTAATAATCAAGAGCTGGACAGGGACAACGGTGTGGAATACTGAAATCCTCAAAGGTCACAGAGGATTTTAGGTGTTCTGGGGAGTAAATCTAAATCAGCTTATTATATACCAAATGTGGTTTTGATACATGGGGGTTCACACAGGTGTAGGCGCCTTTTTAAGATGCCATAGACTGCAAACAGGGTTTTAAAACTCATTCCAGATTTTATGTCTTCGTGCTTTGTCAGTGTCCCCTTTTGACCTTAGAGTGTGGTGCTGCTGGAGAGCTCTTAACACGGATTTCTCAGGCTGATTTCGGTAGTCATCCTTTGAGCTTGCTGTAATGAATGAGAGGGTTCACCTGGTAGCTGGTGAGGAAGAAAAGCTGCTGTCATGCCAGCCACTTCCCAGACTCCTGGTTTAAGCAAGAGGTTTCATATAATCCATGTTTCAGCTCCTTGGTCTTTGAGTTCTAGAGCTGTTCAGGGCTCTGGGCCCTCCCAGTGTTTTCCATGCAAAAACTTGTTTTGAGCATTGACTTTATCTTCTCTGAGCGCTTGTAAAAGTCTTCAGGGACTGTTGAACTTACAAACTCTCTGTCAGGTTTTCTGCTTCCAAGGGGTTTACAAATAGATGTGTTAGTGTTTTTTAATGCCCTTGGGGAGTTGCTTTCTTGGGGGGAGGCTTGTTTTTTCACACTGTTGTACTGCCCGTGTTTGAGCATCTCTGCTTTTCTGATCTGAACACCGCTTCAGCTTGCTGAAGGACCTGTGAGTGGTCCCTTTCCCCGCTGGGTAGCTGTGCTAGCTTTCCTTTACATTTCAAGGGGTTTTGGCTGGTGTTACATGCTTGCTCTGAGCCTTTAGCTATGCTGATAGCTCAGTTGTAAGGGGATCCCAGCCCTTTCCTTTCCCAGCATGTGATCACTAAAACTACTCAATATTTTTTATATGCCCTTAGTTTCAGTTGTGTGAGCGCACAGTCTTTATACTACATATTCATTATATTTGTCTTGGTAAAATATCCCTCTTGTTATCTTGATGATCTTCGGTGCAGACAGTTCTAGTGACTGCGTATGCTGTTTGTCCTTCTAGCGTGAATTTGCTGGGCATTATCTTAATTTATGTCTCTTTGCTCTTATAAGTTTCAGTTGGTGTGGGTTGTAATTTTGTGTTTTTAAAGAGTAATTAAAAATTTGGTTTTTTACTGGATATTATAACGGGTAGACTAACATAGGACTGGTGGATCTGCTGTCGTCAAGCGTCAGTAATCTAATAGTAGTCTCTAAGGGAACGTATTGCTATTTTGCTGTAGTCACTGAGGCAAGAGTATGTGCATAACCCGTTACCCGTTGTCCTGTCACTACAGTCCCTGATGAAGAGTCCCTCCCCAGCATCCCTATAGGCCCCCTTCAGGTACTGGAAGGCTGCTATGAGGTCTCCACGCAGCCTTCTCTTCTCCAGGCTGAACAGCCCCAACTTTCTCAGCCTATCCTCATACTGAATATCTGTTCAGATTCAGTGGCCTTACAGAAGAATGATGTTCTCGGGGCTCTGAATACATTTTTAGTATCATTTTTATAGTACATACAGCCGTTACATGGTCAGCTTCTTTTCTTACATTTTTTTCTCCCTGGTTTTCCAAAACTGTTGAGGTATCGATCAAAATAGGAAGTAATACGCTCTATGTTGCTAACATTGGCTGTATTTAATCCACCTTCTTTTTCTGATGGGAGAAAAATGCTGTTCCAGTAGTCAAGAATTTGCTTTTACAATCACATTGGTTCTGTCAGAATCCATATTCAAGTCTTAAAAGTTAGTGTAAGAGATGCTCAGTTGCAGCAACATACGCATACTGTGCATACACTCTTACTGCTATGTCTATATGCATCAGATCACCTTCAATACCTTCAATGCAAGTCTAAGAACTCAACTAGCCTTCAGTGATGGAACAACTTATTCTTGACTCCATCACTAGGCATATCAAGGATGAGGGGGTCATTAAGAACAGCCAACATGGTTTTATGAGGGGGAAGTCATGTATGACCAACCTTATAGCCTTCTATGAGGAAGTGACTAGGTGGAGGGATGATGGTAGAGCGGTAGATGTAGTTTTTCTTGATTTCAGTAAGGCATTTGATACTGTCTCCCACAGCATCCTCATAGATAAGCTAAAGAAGTGTGGGCCTGACGATCAAGTAGTGAGGTGGATCGAGAACTGGTTGAAAGGAAGAAGGCAGAGAGTTGTGGTCAATGGCGCAGAATCTAGCTGGAGGTCTGTAACTAGTGGAGTTCCTCAGGGGTCGGTGCTGGGACCGGTGCTGTTTAATATTTTCATCAATGACCTGGATGAGGGAACTGAGTGCACCCTCAGCAAGTTTGCTGATGACACAAAACTGGGAGGAGTGGCTGACACACCAGAAGGCTGTGCTGCCATTCAGCGAGACCTGGACAGGCTGGAGAGTTGGGCGGGGAGAAACTTGATGAAATTTAACAAGGGCAAGTGTAGAGTCTTGCATCTGGGTAAGAACAACCCCATGTACCAGTACAGGTTGGGGGTTGACCTGCTGGAAAGTAGCGAAGGGGAAAGGGACCTGGGGGTCCTGGTGGATAGGAGGATGACCATGAGCCAGCAATGTGCTCTTGTGGCCAAGAAGGCAAATGGCATCTTAGGGTGCATTAGAAAGGGAGTGGTTAGTAGGTCAAGAGAGGTTCTCCTCCCCCTCTACTCAGCCTTGGTGAGGCCGCATCTGGAATATTGCGTCCAGTTCTGGGCCCCTCTGTTCAAGAAGGACAGGGAATTGCTTGAAGGAGTCCAGCGCAGAGCCACAAAGATGATTAAGGGAGTGGAACATCTCCCTTATGAGGACAGGCTGAGGGAGCTGGGTCTCTTTAGCTTGGAGAAGAGGAGACTGAGGGGTGACCTCATCAATGTTTACAAATATGTAAAGGGTAGGAGTCAGGATGATAGAGTTAGGCTTTTTTCAGTGATATCCAGTGATAGGACAAGGGGCAATGGGTGTAAACTGGAGCATAGGAAGTTCCACGTTAACATCAGGAAGAACTTCTTTACTGTAAGAGTGACAGAGCACTGGAACAGGTTGCCCAGGGGGGTTGTGGAGTCTCCTACACTGGAGATATTCAAGGCCCGCCTGGACAAGTTCCTGTGTGATGTACTGTAGGTTACCCTGCTCATGCAGGGGGGTTGGACTAGATGATCTTTTGAGGTCCCTTCCAACCCTTGGGATTCTGTGATTCTGTGAACTTAATTGTATGCTGTTGCCTGCTGTGTAATACTTTTATAGCCCGTCAACTAGATGTCTTCAGGTCACCAGCGACTGGCCCTGACTTCCGTCCAACCATCATCCCAACAGAGAATAAATTCTGATAGAACCAGACGAGTTCTGCGGTGAAGTAACAATCAGCATCAGCAGGCAAGG
Organism: Lathamus discolor; assembly: GCF_037157495.1. NCBI lineage: Eukaryota > Metazoa > Chordata > Aves > Psittaciformes > Psittacidae > Lathamus > Lathamus discolor. Next base: position 3,121,909 of record NC_088884.1, read on the forward strand.
ATCCAACACTGCACACAGCCTTTCCTGCCCTGAAACACTGTTACAATGGATGGAACCTGACATCATGGACCGAATGGACTCGGCAGCATTATAGGGATTGGTCCATGCACTAAGAAATGATTTCTTTGTCTGTGTGTGTGTGTGGATGTGTATATATATATATATGTAAGAGAGATGGTATATGGAAAATGTGGGCTCTGAGCATGACGTGAATGGTATGGAATAAGGGGTGGATACTCTCCTGGGTTTACCAGTAGCTGTTTTTCTCCTTCTCAGTAGCTGGTGCAAGCTCTGTGTTTTGGCTTCCAGCCTGGGAACAGAGCTGAGAACACCGATTGTTTTCAATTGTTGCTCAGTAATGTTTATTCTGGCCAAGGACTTTGTGAGTCCCATGCTCTGCCAGTGACGAGGGGAGGCCGGGAGGAAGCAGAGACAGGACACCTGATCCAAGCAAGCCAAAGAGGTATTTCATACCACAGTACGTCATGCCCTGGGAGGTAACTGGGAGTTAACCGCAAGGGCACGGTCTCTCTTCGGGGGACTCAAACTCGTTCGGCGGTGGTATCGTATTCTCTTCCCTTGTTATTTTCCCTTATTATCATTGGTGGTAGCAGCAGTGATTTGTGTTATACCTTAGTCACTGGGCCGTTCTTATCTCAGCCCGTGGGAGTTACATTCTCTCAATTCTCCTCCCCATCCCTCCGGGAGCGGGGAGGGTTGGGGGGATGCGGGGACGGATGGAGAGAAAGAGGGAGAAAAAAAGAAAGTAAAAAAAAAGGGGGGGGGGGGAAGTGAGTGAACGACCTTTGTGGTTGGGTTTAAACCATGACAGATGTCCCTGCCCATGGCAGGGAGTTTGGAACTAGATGATCTTAAGGTCCTTTCCAACCCCAACTATTCTATGATTGTTTGCTTCCAATGTGTGTGAAAAGGGAAGGAAGGTTGAGAAGTGTTCACTTTAAGATGAATGTGGGATGAGGAGGAGAGGGAGAGCACCATGAGCTCCAACTGGCAGCGGAGCTGATGTGTCCTGGCCACAGCACCTTGACGCAAGGTTTATCCATTTGTAAGGGTGAAACCGATACTTGTCCTCGTAGTCAAACTGCAGTGGAAAAGGCAATGGAGAAGGTCTGGTTTCAGCTGGAAGTGCTGCTCAAGCTGACCATACTACCGAAAAGTGTCCACAAATGCACTATTTAAATAATTCCAAATTGCTTTTCTGTCCCGTTATTCTCAAAAAATCGTGCTTGCATCTCTTGGCAAAACTTGAATACCTGTATGAGGAAGTGCCACTTACCAAGTATTTTGTTATTTTTGTTGTTTTCTTCCTTCTTTTACCCCTCTTTCTTTTCTCTGTTCCCTTATCATCTTGTCAGGGAAAAAACCCGGGAGGAGTAAAGTGCATCCCTGGGTGCCCAGTGGCCATGGGCACGGCGCTGCCGGCGTCATAAAGCTTCAGTGGTTGCTGCGGAGTTGCCCATGAGGAGCTGGGACCGTTTGGAACTGATGAGGTCATAGGCGTCTCCATGGAAAGCACAGGGCATTGTTACGTCTGTCAGGTGGGGTATTTAAGGCCCTGGAGCACCCTTAGAGGTGGCATTTGCCCTGTGAATCCACAGCAAGTCTGAATCCAAGGGCACAGAAGATGCCAGTGGACAACGGATCAAACGCCCGCTCTCAGCCCAGCAAGGGCAGGCCGGGAGTGCAAAGGAGACGCCAGGTGAGGGCTGGGCCAGGAGTGAGAGGCCGGTGGTGGGACGGGGCCACATGGAGCTGCCTCGGTGCCAGGGCCGGGCTTGCCGGCACTGCGGGGGCTGCTGTGCCGAGGCAGCCGCCTCCATCGCATGCCTCTTCCACCTCCTCCTGCCCGCAGGTGGGCCACAGGCAGCCAGAGGAAGAGCCGCATGGGATCCCGCTGCCACAGCTGCCCTACCAAGGAAGGTTTCAGCCCATCGTGAGCCAGCAGGCAGAGGTAGGGACCCCGAGGGAGACAGGGCCAAACACCTTCCCGAGCACGGGAAGTGCTGACGGGCAGGAGGGAGGTGCGGGAGGGAGGAAGCTGAGACCCCCATGCTGTGCCCCGCAGGCTGCCCGGGCATGCCGGGGCTGCTGTGGGCAGTGGCCAAGGGCTGCGAGTGGCCAGCCCTCTCCCCAGCCAGCTCTGGGAGCAGGCAGCACCCACCTGTGGGGCTGAGCCTTGCCATGGGGCTGGCGGGGCAGCCCAACTGCATGAGCTCAGCCAGCTGGGACACGGGCGCAAGAGACACAATCACACAGCCTCTACCCTGGGCTTCTCTTGCAGGTGGGCAGCCTGAGGCACGGAGTGGTGCGGCCGCGCAGGACAAGGACAGAGGAGCAGACACTTGGTCTGCCACTGCTGGTGGAGAGGGCACCTCGGCCGCCACCGCGGCCAGCGAGAGCATCCAGCAGCTGCTGCAGGCTGCCTCCCCTGACACCGGCACCCTCTGCCCCTGCAGCCACACTCAGTGACACGGCCATCGGCAGCACAAGCATCAGCCAAAAGCAGCTTCGCACAACAGCTGCCCAGCTGCACCGCGTCCCCGCACATGGCAGCAGTGTTGCGAGGCCACGGAGCTGTGAGCCTGCCCCGCACAGGCCCACAGCCTCTGCCACAGCGAGGGGCACAGGAAATGTGAGGGCGGTCCTGCGCAACAACAGCGCTGAGAGCCGGGGGCCCTGCCAGCAGGCAGCGGCATGCCAGGACCCGGCATACAGCAGGGCTGCAATGGCAAGAAGATACACTGTCACGGCAGCTAACGGCAGCAAGGCCGCTCCGCCTGCTCCTGATCCTGACAGCCGTGCGAGCACTGGTGCTTCCCAGAGCAGGAAGACAGGGCGAGACTCAGAGTCCCAGGGAGCAATTCTGGCGGCAGACATCGAGAGCAGCCTCTATGGCAAGTTGCTGGCGCTGCACGAGAAGCTACTTGCAAAGCCTCTGCCCGCCCTGGCCAACAACATGGAGACACTGCAACAGGTCAAGGCGAGCCGCTTGGCCAGAGCTCCTGAGGAAGAGGAGTACCGGGCACCCCACGTTCCCATGGCACCAGCACCAGCATCTCGTGGCTTTAGCAGGCAGGCTGCTGCAACACAAGCCCAGCACCAGTCACCTGCCCTGCACTGCGCCACAGTGAATGTTGCAGACGTGCAAGTTTCATGCAGCAGCATCTCAAACTGCCACCTCAGAGATGTGGCCAAAGAGGAGGCAAAAGTACCTTTCTTTCCTGAGTGTGTCGAGCAGGCTGCACCAGGACAGCCACAGCGCCAGGCACCTGCCCTCAACAGCTCAGCAGAAAATGACACAGATCTGAATGTCCCATCCACAAGCATCAAGAAGGTCCGTTTCAGAGACGGTGTCGAGGAGATAGAGGCACCAGCCTCTCCCGGCATCGGCAGGCAGGCTGCAGCAGGACGAGCAGAGGGCCGGGCGCCTGCCCCGCACAGCCACAAAGAAAACAGCATGGATCTGGAGGTCACAGCCAGGAGCATCCTGAAGAAGGTCCATTTCAGAGATGCTGTTGAGGAGGAGGCAGAGACCCCAGCCTCTTGTGGCTTTGACAGTCAAGCTCCGGCAGCAGAAGCACAGTGGCACGCACCTGCCTCCGACAACATCACAGTAAGAGAGACAGAAGTGCAGGTCACATCCAGTGTCGGTGCAAGCTACCAGTTCTGGGATGTGATCGAGGAGGAGGCAGAGGAAACAGACTCTCCTGATGATGGGGAGCAGGAGGGAGAACCACAGGCACAGAGCCACGCAGCTGCCCTTCTCAGCCCAGATGCCTCTGAGTTGGTTCCACAGGGAGCAGCCCTGCTCATCACTATGGAGCCTCCGGTCCAGGCTGTGGCTGTGGATCGGGAAAACAGCCAGCAGCTGGTGGAACCTCAGGACGTGACCCAAATCCTGGATGCGGCAGTGGCCAAAGAGGAGCAAGAGTGTGTAGAGGACATTGACAAAGTGCTGTCCCAAGTGCAAGAGATCACCGTGCGCAACCTCTGGGTCAACCCCTCGGTGCCAGAGCTCTTCCAGGATCCCCAGGCCGATATCCAGGAGGGCTCTGACTTCCCCAGCAGCATGGGCATGGATGCGACAGGGGAGACGAGTGGAGAACTGCAAAGCGTTTCTCCTATCCCAGCCGGTCCCTCGGAGCAGGAGGCAGCAGCGCAGGCACAGGGCCACGCACGTGCCTTGCTCATCCCGGATGCCTCTGAGATAGTTCTAGAGGAAACAGCCAGGCTTATCACAAGGGAGGTCCTGCTGAAGGCTGCTTCTGCGGTGCACGGAACTGAGCAGCAGCCTTTGGACCAGCAGGACATGTCCCACATCTTGGATGTGACACTGGAAGCACTGACGCCTGCAGCAGCTGGGGACGCTGAGTCTCCTGTGGCTGCAGAGTCTCCTATAGAGACCAGCACAGGCTCTCCCATCCCTAGAGCAGACGAGGCTGAAGAAGACAGGGCATCTTGCATGTCTGGAGAACATCAGGGAGAGGCCAGCACAGCCCTTGTTTCCCCCAAAGCACATGAGGGTGACGTGACAGCTTTGTTGCCTCAGGCGGCTGTGGCAGAGGCTGGAGCACCCCACTTTGCACCAGGAGGAGGCGATGAAGGAGATGCAGTGACAACTCCCCTGCCTTGGGACTCCCGTCACCCGCTAAGTGAGGAGTGTGACGGGAAGGAAGAGGACATAGATGAAGGTCTGTCCGAAGAGGAAGAGATCGCCATACACAGCCTCTGGGTCGAGCCTTTCGATCCAGAGCCCTTCCAGGACCTCCAGGAAGATATCCAGGAGGGGTCTGGCTGCCCCAGCAGCATGGGCTTGGATGTGGCAGAAGAGGCTACTGCAGACCTGCAGAACATGTCTCCTGTCCCAGTTGCACCCACAGACACTCAGTCGGCAGCTTCTACATTAGCTGGAGCTGCAGAGGAAGAGGAGCACCACGCACCTCTCACTCCAGTGGCACAGGAGGAGGTGGCACCAGTTTCTCCTGCCTGTGGCGAGCAGGAGGCAGCAGCAGAGGCACAGAGGCAGGCACTTGCTCTGCTCAGGCCAGATGCCTGTGAGATGATTCTAGAAGAAACAGCCACGACCATCACTGAACAGATCCTGACTGCGAATCCGGCTATGGTCCAGGGAGCCAGCCAGCAGCTGGCGGAACATCGGGACATGGCCCTAAACTTAGATGAGGCGATGGCAGTAATGGCATCTGCGGGGACTGAGGACACTGAGTCTCCTGTGTGTGGAGACCATCAGGGAGAGACTGAAAGAGCCATTATCTTACCAGAAAGACAGCAAGAGGAAGTGGCAGCTCCATGGACTGAGATGCCTGTGCCAGAGGCTGGAGCATGCCACTCTGCCCCAGAAGCATCCAACGAAGGAGATGCAGGAGCTTCTGCCTTTGCTTGTGAATCTGGGCAGCTGGTGAGCGAGGCACGTATGTCTGGCACCGGAGATACTGAGGAGATTCAAGCAGGAGCCTTGCACGGGCTACCTGTGGCAGGGAGATTCCTGCTGCTCCCTATGGCAGAGCCTCTGGGGGAGCCGCAGAGCAGCAGCATAGCCCACACCAGGCACAGGCTCGACATACAAAGGAGAGCCAGTGTGCCTTGGCTGCTGGGCAGCTCTGTGGAAAGGGAGCTCCAGCAGCAGGAGGGCCGGACGCCTCGGTTGTCCTTGCGGCGCAGACGGATGCCCGCACCCAGGCAGGTGAGTGCCACGGACAGGACGGGACGGGACAGGAGAGGGGGATGAGCCTGTGCCTGTGGCCAGCCGCTGCTGCTCCCAAGTGCAGCCCACTGAGCTCCTGCACCCCTCTTGTGTGATTACAGGTGGCGCCAGGGACCTTGGCCGAGGAAGCTGACGAGGATGAGTTGGACAGAAAGGAAGAGGAGGAGTGGGAAGAGGCCACGGACAAAGAGCTGTCCGAACTGGAAGAGATCACCGTGCGCAACCTCTGGGTCAACCCCTCGGTGCCAGAGCTCTTCCAGGATCCCCAGGCCGATATCCAGGAGGGCTCTGACTTCCCCAGCAGCATGGGCATGGATGCGACAGGGGAGACGAGTGGAGAACTGCAAAGCGTTTCTCCTATCCCAGCCGGTCCCTCGGAGCAGGAGGCAGCAGCGCAGGCACAGGGCCACGCACGTGCCTTGCTCATCCCGGATGCCTCTGAGATAGTTCTAGAGGAAACAGCCAGGCTTATCACAAGGGAGGTCCTGCTGAAGGCTGCTTCTGCGGTGCAGCCTTGGGACCAGCAGGACATGTCCCACATCTTGGATGTGACACTGGAAGCACTGACGCCTGCAGCAGCTGGGGACGCTGAGTCTCCTGTGGCTGCAGAGTCTCCTATAGAGACCAGCACAGGCTCTCCCATCCCTAGAGCAGACGAGGCTGAAGAAGACAGGGCATCTTGCATGTCTGGAGAACATCAGGGAGAGGCCAGCACAGCCCTTGTTTCCCCCAAAGCACATGAGGGTGACGTGACAGCTTTGTTGCCTCAGGCGGCTGTGGCAGAGGCTGGAGCACCCCACTTTGCACCAGGAGGAGGCGATGAAGGAGATGCAGTGACAACTCCCCTGCCTTGGGACTCTCGTCACCCGCTAAGTGAGGAGTGTGACGGGAAGGAAGAGGACATAGATGAAGGTCTGTCCGAAGAGGAAGAGATCGCCATACACAGCCTCTGGGTCGAGCCTTTCGATCCAGAGCCCTTCCAGGACCTCCAGGAAGATATCCAGGAGGGGTCTGGCTGCCCCAGCAGCATGGGCTTGGATGTGGCAGAAGAGGCTACTGCAGACCTGCAGAACATGTCTCCTGTCCCAGTCGCACCCACAGACACTCAGTCGGCAGCTTCTACATTAGCTGGAGCTGCAGAGGAAGAGGAGCACCACGCACCTCTCACTCCAGTGGCACAGGAGGAGGTGGCACTGGCACCAGTTTCTCCTGCCTGTGGCGAGCAGGAGGCAGCAGCAGAGGCACAGAGGCAGGCACTTGCTCTGCTCAGGCCAGATGCCTGTGAGATGATTCTAGAAGAAACAGCCACGACCATCACTGAACAGATCCTGACTGCGAATCCAGCTATGGTCCAGGGAGCCAGCCAGCAGCTGGCGGAACATCGGGACATGGCCCTAAACTTAGATGAGGCGATGGCATCTGCGGGGACTGAGGACACTGAGTCTCCTGTGTGTGGAGACCATCAGGGAGAGGCTGAAAGAGCCATTATCATACCAGAAAGACAGCAAGAGGAAGTGGCAGCTCCATGGACTGAGATGCCTGTGCCAGAGGCTGGAGCATGCCACTCTGCCCCAGAAGCATCCAACGAAGGAGATGCAGGAGCTTCTGCCTTTGCTTGTGAATCTGGGCAGCCGGTGAGCGAGGCACGTATGTCTGGCACCGGAGATACTGAGGAGATTCAAGCAGGAGCCTTGCACGGGCTACCTGTGGCAGGGAGATTCCTGCTGCTCCCTATGGCAGAGCCTCTGGGGGAGCCGCAGAGCAGCAGCATAGCCCACACCAGGCACAGGCTCGACATACAAAGGAGAGCCAGCGTGCCTTGGCTGCTGGGCAGCTCTGTGGAGAGGGAGCTCCAGCAGCAGGAGGGCCGGACGCCTCGGTTGTCCTTGCGGCGCAGACGGATGCCCGCACCCAGGCAGGTGAGTGCCACGGACAGGACGGGACGGGACAGGAGAGGGGGATGAGCCTGTGCCTGTGGCCAGCCACTGCTGCTCCCAAGTGCAGCCCACTGAGCTCCTGCACCCCTCTTGTGTGATTACAGGTGGCGCCAGGGACCTTGGCCGAGGAAGCTGACGAGGAGGAGTTGGACAGAAAGGAAGAGGAGGAGTGGGAAGAGGCCACGGACAAAGAGCTGTCTGAAGTGGAAGAGATCACCGTGCGCAACCTCTGGGTCAACCCCTCGGTCCCAGAGCTCTTCCAGGACCCTGAGGCCGATATCCAGGAGGGCTCTGGCTTCCCCAGCAGCATGGGCAAGGATGTGACAGGGGAGGCAGCTGGAGATTTGCAGAGACTGTCTCCTGTGCCAGCCGTTTCCACAGACACCAATCTGGCAGATTCTACCCAGGCTGCAGCTGCAGAGGAAGAGGAGCAGCGCGCACCTCTCACTCCAGCGTCACAAGAGGAGGTGGCACCGGCCCCAGCTTCTCTTGGTGCTGATGAGCAGGAGGCAGCACCGCAGGCACAGAGCCAGGCACTTGCCCTGCTCAGCCCCAATGCGCATGAGGTGGTTCCACAGGAAGCAGCCGCGCTCATCACAAGGGAGCCTCCGCTCCAGGCTGTGGATCAAGGAACCAGCCAAGAGCTGGTGGAATATCAGGACATGAGCCAAATGCTGGGTGTGTCAGTGGCAGCATTGACGCCTGCAGCACTTGAGGACATTGAGTCTGCTGTGGCTTCAGAGCCTCAGCGAGAGGCCAGAGCAGCCGTTGCCTCCCCAGCAGCGCTTGAGGATGAAGTGGCCCCTTCCTCGACCGAGATCCCTGCAGCAGAGGCTGGAGCATGCCACGTTCCTCCAGGAGCAGGTGACAACGGAGATGCAGCAGCTTCTCCCTTGTCTCGGGACTCTCGGCGCCAGGTGAGTGAGGCGCGTGTGGCTGGCACCTGGGCTCCCAAGGCCTTGGATGGCAGCTCCCGGGGGGTTTGTGACAGGGCTATTTCTGGTGCTCCCTGTGTCATCCCACTGACGTTGCCCCCATCCCCTGCCTGTGCTCTCGCTGCCCTGCAGGGTATGCTCAGACGCTTTGTGAGGAAACACCTGGGCAAGGCTGTGACTGTCACGCGGGGAAGAAGGCAGCAGCAGGTGGAAGAGCCAGACGTGGCACTAAGCTTGGATGTGGAGTCACCATCAACGTGGCCTGCGGGAGTTGAGGAGAGCGAGAAGGAGCCAGGTACTTCCCCGAGTCGGGTGGCACGCAGGCCAGGCCGGCAGCAGTGTGCGCCTGAGTTCGGGTGTGTGCCAGCCTCCCCTGCGTGGGCCGAGGGCTGCAAGCCTTGGGTGGAAAGGGCCACGAGGATGCTCAGGGGGTTGGGGCAGCTCCTGTACGAAGGCAGGCTGAGAAGGTTGGGGCTGTTCAGCGTGGAGAAGAAAAGGCTGCGTGGAGACCTCATAGCAGCCTTTCAGTGTCTGAAAGGGGCCTATAAGGATGCTGGGCACTGACTCTTCATCAGGGACTGTAGTGACAGGACAAGGGGTAGCGGGTTCAAACCTAACCAGGGGAAGTTTAGATTGGATTTAAGGAGGAAGTTCTTTACTGTAAGGGTGGTGAGGCACTGGAATGGGTTGCCCAAGGAAGTCCCTCGCCTACAGCTCTTCTTCCCCCACAGGCATTGCCACTCTTCCAGACCCAGGAGCGGCCCCACGGCGACGACTCTACCGCTTCAGGAGAGTGCTGAGAGCTCTGCGCAAGGCTTTCTGTTTCTCCTGCCTCACCCCACGTGTGTAGGAGTAGCGCCCTGCTGCCAGCGCCAGGCCCGAGGGAGCTGTGCCGACGATGTCATGCTGCAGCCTGCACTTGTTGTGGGTGTTTTCTTGGGCCCATAAATAATAAGTCTTCCACCCCCATCCCCGCAGTGCTCATCTCTGCCTGTATGTTGGTTAGAACATATTTGTGTAATTCATGTATCTCTATATTTACTTAACGTAAAACAACTGACTTCAATCTAAGCGGCTACCTATCTGTTGCAATTAGTTCTTGTTTGATAATAAATTGCCAATGGATGATGAAAGAGTCATTTACTGAGGTTTAGCAGCAATCAAGACATGTGTCTAGTACTCGGGGGATTTACTAGACAGTAACTGGGTTGTTGAACTAAATTCCTATTGGAGACCTTTAAAGCGTGACCTGAGAAAACTTCTCTGCAGCCAGTGGGTCCTCTAAGGGCCTGCCCGTGTCCTGCTGGATCTGCTGCCGTGGGCAGTGCTGCTCCTAAGAGGGGCAGACGGTGTGGATCCTCCTGGCTCCCCGGGGGAGTAACTTGCTTCGATCTGCAAGATGAAGGGGAGGAAAAGCAGGATCTCAGGTGTTGGCTGTGTTGCTGGAGCAGCTCTGCTGACAGAGGCTCCCAAACACTGTCTGGTCTGAGAGTTGTGCTTCGTCTTTGTCTCTCTGCTGATGTTCATCACATGTCTCACTGCAGAGAGACCGCCATGAACGGAGCCTTTTTCTATTGAGACTTGTTTGCCAAGTGGCTTCGGCTCCTGCATGCAGGGTTTTGGGTTTGCCTTCCTTGACAACGTACTGCATGGTTTTGTTGAATTAAGTCTCTGTGGGTTTGCTTGCAGATTCAGCCCTTGTGTTTACGGTCTCTCTGGTCAGCAGACCCCAACTTTCTGCTGACCACTCGATGAACGAGAACAAGATGAGTGGCTGCGGAGAGGGCACCTTTAGCATGGGAGTGTGGGAAATCACAGCGTGCAGACGTCTCAATCCTGAAGGGCAAAGAGCCACCAAAGCAGCCCCGAGTCCCTCGTCAGGACTTGGCGGAGAGCTGGCAGCGCTCCTGCATTGCAGGGATCAGTGGCGGGAGGGGTGGGGGCAGATTTAACACGGTCACTGGCTGCCATTGACATTCTTTTGCCAAGGTGGGGGCTGCGCCCTGAGCGGGTAACGCTGCCCTTGGGAGCGCTGCGGGAGGCGGGGGCGTGGGGTGGGCGCTGCACGGCTGAGCTCAGCCCCTGCTCTAGGCTGGCGTCCTCTGGCCCCAAAGCAAAGCAAACTCAGTGCTCTCTGCTGGCCAGGAAGGACGTGGTGACCCAGACAGAGATCCCTCGTAAGCGTGTAGATGTCCAGGCCTCTGGCTGTAGTGAGTGCCCGAGCCTGCTGGTGGTGCTGGATGATGGCTGTGTAAGGTGTCAGCTGGCTGGTGGCTTGCTCTGCATGGTGGCAGCATGAGCCGTTTAACAAGTACACACATGGTGTGGGGGGAGCTGAGATACCAGGAGGAAGTGGTAGGTAAGGATGGCGAGGGGAAAGGAAATGAAAAACAGATGCAGTGAAAACAGAAACGCAGATGACCTCTGTGAGCGTGGATTTTTCGAGTGCAAGCACAGTTCCCCTGTGCAAGCTTTGAGATGATCAGCCCCAGGCTCTGCGCTCTTGGGGAAGGTCGGTGCGGTAGAAATTCCTGCGGGCTCTATCCTGTTTGGGTGGGTGCCGCTTGGTGGTGCTCCTCCCTTTGCTGGGGTGCATGCTTGGCCCTGGCCAGGCCCTCGGACCTTCCCATGGTGCCTTTCACCAGGGGGAGAGGTGTGATGCCTCCTGATGTTTGGGTGCTGGTGTCCACCAGAACACGCGAGGTCCCAGGCGTGCTCCCTGAGAAGCTGCTTTGAGAAGAGGGCAAAAAGAAACAGAGAACAGGAGAGGACTGACAGCAGCCCTTTACATTGCTTTTGTTAATGCACCAGTAATAAGATAAGCTTTATCTTGAAATGTTCTTGGAATCGAGTCTTTGATGGAAGTAGGCTTTTGGGTTAATATATTTTTGATAGATAAAGCAGAATGAAATAGAAAGACCAGGGGAGCACGCAGTATGTGAAGGCAGACATTTTTCCGTCCCAGCATCCCCAGTCAGTTGCCAGCACCTATAATAAATGCTCGGAGCAATGTTCCAGCTCGGAGCAATATTCCAGCCACTCCAGCCAATGAGCCGGCTTCATTTGGAGCTCGGCTCAGATGCCTCTGTACAAGCGCCCGTAGTATGGGGAACAAACAAGAGGCATTAGGGATGCGTGCACATCTACGGACACATGATATAATAGGCATCACAGAAACACGGTGGGATGGCTCCTCTGACTGGAGTGTTGGAACAGACGGTTAGAGGCTCTTCAGAAAAGACGGGCCCGGCAGGCGGCGAGGGGGAGTTGCTCTTTGCGGAAGATCAACGGACAGCACGCTGATTAATGTAATCGGAAACTGACCTTTCTTCACTTCAGAGCACTGCCTTTTATAGCTTCCAAGCTTGGTCACGCACTTAAGATTTACAATGACTGGTTTCTGCACATAAATCAAAGACAGCTGATCGGTTCCTTCTTCAGCATCCGGGAGCAACACTAGCTGATTGGTCCCTTCTTCAGCATCCGGGAGTTGTTTCCCTCCTGCAGACCTTCTGCATACGTGGCCACGACTTAGCTCTGAAGTGACCGGAACTGGGCCATTAGTCCTCACTATGAACTCTAACCAATGGCAAGAGCCCTGGATCGCTCACGTGCCCACTGCTCGTTAGAAAGCCCTCAACAGCTATTTGTGGTAGGGATAGGCTGGAGCGTATGGAACTCTGTCTGGGGACAGGAGAGCAGTCAACAGAGAGTTTGTGGGTCAGGGTTAAAGGGAGCCGAGCGATGGGAGACATTACTGTGGGGATCGGTCACAGACCGCCTGATCAGGGGGACTCTGCGGAGGAAGCGCTCTCTAGACAGATAGGAACAGCCTCACGCTCGCAGGCCCTTGTCCTCATGGGGGACTCTCCTGGGTTCAGCAGTAGCAGTCATTTTTCTCCTTCTTAGTAGCTAGTGCAGTGCTATGTTTTCATTGCATTTGACACCTGGGGGGGATCACGAGTTGCTGGTATAAGCATCAACAGGGGCTACTTCTATCAGCCCAGGGCTTGTTGAAGGAGGATTTTGGTGACTGGCAGGATAGGAGTCCATTTGTACTTTATCTGGAGAGTAATCTCCTGAAATAAAAGAACCATATGGCCTCCCAGAAGGGCTGGTTTGATTCCCACGATGAGGTAGAGGAACAGAACTCATATTGCCCATACTGGAAACATGCATTCGAGAATTTCCATGGTAAGAAGGTGGATTCCTGTAACATGGTAGTGGCTGTTCTACATTCAGTCTGTGAGGTGGTCCATCGGACTGCAAGGAGTATTTTGGAGACCTGGGTTGTGATGTGAAGGTGTAATTGGGTATTTTTAATGGAGCTGGTTTTCTGTCAGGTTGCTTTCCTGGACTATTAGAATATGCTACATGCCTCAAGCTCTGTGGTTGAGCTCTCTCAAGCATCTCTTCAACAAGATTCTCATTCTCAGCTTCCAGAACATTGTCAGACTGAGACGAATTCGACCCTTGCTTACCTTCATCAGCAGCCAAACCCCTCGTCTTTTGCTTTACATTCAAAGGCTGCGTGTCTACAGGACTTGGTGGTGGGCCTGAAACCGAATGGTTTACTGGCCTTTCACTTCTGCGGAAAGTTTCATTGCCTTTTCAATTATTCTGATACCAGATGCCTTATTCCACTTAGGTACGAATTCCCTTCTAGTATCTGAAGCAGCATTAGATTTCTGATTAGCAGCTGCATTATTATACTGTCTCGAGTTTTCCTGCTGTGCTGGCTGAGGCTCTCTTCTGGTGTCTACCTCATTCGGACCGCTTTGCTGTTCTCTCCAGGCTTTTTGTTGGCCCCTTTAGGTACTGGAAGACTGTTACAAGGTCTCACCGGAGCCTTCTCTTGTTATAAAAATTTCGTCCTAGCCATGATCTGATTCGATTGTTTTATTACAATTGATTAATATCGAGCGGCAATAAGCAAGCAGCGCTGGGTGCGCCGGGGAGTCTCCGCTCCACCAGGGACGGACACCGGGGTCTTTGGGTTCTAGTCTCTTATACTTCTTGGTCCGGGGTCTCAGCCAATCCCTTCTTCTGTACCCGGATGCCGACGTGGCCCCTTTCCATTATTCTTTTCTTGTTGCTGGGGCCTTTCTCCGGTGAAGACGTTGCTGAACTTCTTGGTCATACATTAACGGAGAGATGTCTTTCACATGCAATTAACCACCATCTTAGCCCCATAAATTCCATTCCTTACCCGGTTACTTATCCTGTAACAGGATGTATGTATCTCTTAGTTACATAACCCCCTTAAAGCGTTCAAGCAGTTAAACAAAGCACCCTTTGAAAAACAAAACGGTTGAGTAAGAGGGATTATTCCTTTGTTTCTTCTTCTCTCTCATCATTGTATTGACAGGAACATTTATCATAATCGTGATCATTCCTGTATGTCCCACACAAGATACAATGATCACAAGGGGTTCCGATTCCACATAAAGTGCGATGGTGACAAGAACTCCTAAGCTGCTGACACGAATCATTCCTGTATACCTCGCCCTCTTCTCCAGGCTGAACAACCCAAACTCTCTCAGCCTGTCTCCGTAGCAGAGGTGCTCCAGGCCCCTGAGCATCCTTGTGGTCTCCTCTGGACTCACTCAAGCAGATCCACAGTTTCTACCATAGGCTCGTCCCAGCCTGCCTCTCCCAGGGCCTGATCACCAAGCAGCCTGCCAGTCAGAAGTGTGCTTGTCCATATGGTCTCCGTAGAGTCAATGGAACAGGGATGCCTACATTGGCTTTGGAGAACAGCACTTACGGTCCAACCTGAAGGTTGCGGTTGCGAAGCACAGGCTACCCTACACTACATTCCTATGACTAGAAATTACTACAAAGAGAAATGAAATGACATCCCATGGTCTGCTCTATGCAAAATCACCCTACTATTGGGTAAAGAACTTCACTGACATCCAGAATAAGCAGGATCCCCTTAACATCCATGTTCTGGCCGAGCATTTTAAGGGTTTTATCAGTGAGAAATTGTTCAACAAAGCCCCTTCCTTCCGCTCGGCTCTGAAAGGAACAAGAAGCTCCTTCATGCAGTGGGAGAAGCCATGGAGGAAGCAAGCCAGAGAAAGCTGCATCAGACATAAGCAGACATCCACTTGAAAGTAACACGAAACTTGCTACCTCTTACAATATCCTACTGCAGCTCACCCTCCTAGGGCAGGAGAATCTATAGAGCCTAACAAAGGATGACAGAAGGAAAATTCCACTGAGCTTAATTAGCTCACTGCTATTCCTGGGTGACTCTACAGGTACATAGCAAACAAGAAACAAACTAAGGACAACATAGGCCCCCTGAGGAAGCTCTCCGGAGAACTGTCTACACAGGATTTGGAGAAGGCTGAGGTTCTGAATGACTTCTTTGCCTCGGTCTTCACTGGCAAAGGCTCTGACTGCACCACCCAACCTAAGTGGCATTTTAGCACTTAAGACCCAGTGGTTTTATCACCTTCCCAAAAGCTAAGTGTTACATCTAAATCCTTTTAGCACAAATATGTTCAGAAATCAATGAGCGTGGGCACTGAGTAAGATTTATGAAGGATCTCTTTACTTGTAAGTCTAATATATGTAATTGTAAGTCAATAATAGCAAGAAAGACACAAAAATACAGAATGACAAAACACAGAGTTAAGATTATGCTTAACAGGAATAAAGTCCCTTAGGGCAGCTTCAGCACCCCCGAGGGCTTTCCCTTAAATCACGGCTTCTGTCACTTAATGGAAACCTATGCTTGTGTATCAGCAGGCTCTGCCAGCATCCTACCGTGCAGCATTATCGCAACTCTTATAGCTGGAGGCAGTGAACACTGAACGAGCGGAGTTGACATCTTCAGAGGTGAAGATCAGGGTTGTCCGTTACAGACAGCTGGTTCTTCTTTCCATGCCACATCCATGGGCTTCAGGGGGTGATGCCAATTCCGACAAGTCAAGTCCCAAGGCAAACCCTGAGCAAAGGGACTGCTCTTCCTACGTAGCAATGAGGCTTTTCCTCTGGAGTCTGCTCTGACATATTTCTGCTCACATCAACAGCCTAATTTCTGAATCCATAACATTGAAATTTAGGATTTTCTCATGTGTCCCATTGACAATGGCCATGTGCCATAAAGTGGTATTTCCATAAGCGCCATAAAGCAGAAAAGCAAGCCACAGAGGAAGTGTCACTGGTCCTTTTGGGTTGTACTCAGCTCTCTGAGGTCATCTACTTGGGTTGAAAGGGGAGTGTTAGGGGGTAAGGCCGCCTTACAAGGGGAAGAGAAAGCCCAGAGCAGGCATATGGCGCCTTCTGGCTTGCTCCATTGCACCCGTGCGCTAGCTCTCAGTCTAGCAGGAGGTCTGACTCAGAGCTTTTGACTTCACTTTTGACTGCACAAAGAGCTTTTGACTTCACTTCTTAAGCACCCCAAATTTGCATCTAGCCCATCTAGCCCACTTCTTAAGCACCACAAATTTGCATGAGCTCATCTTCACACTGTCGATTCTCTAGTGTTAACAGCCACTTTAGGCTTGAGAAACCTGCAGAGCATGACTCTAACTCAGCCATCCCTGCCGAGAAGTAAGAAAACAATTACCTCTGGTCCTCACCCTCTGTTGCTCCTCCAACCACGTCAAACAACTAAGATCTAAGATCATCACGACTGAATCGCATCAAGTGCATCCTTCCCTCCTATTCCTTGCTGCACTGACTGTTTTCCTTTGTGCTCTCAGGACAGCATCTTGCTCTGCAGGAAAGGTGCTGCAAGTGCAGCAGGTCTTCCCAGAGGGTTACGAAAGAAGCCTGAAATTACTGCTGGATTGCCGTGCCAAGGTCATGAGAATGAATGAAGGCAGGCTGCTTGAATCCAAGGTCTATCCATAAGGAAAGGGGTTTGGAAAAGGACAGCTTTTGTGTTTGTACGTTGTGATTTGGCCAAGTAATATAAAATAGGCATTACGTATATAGCGGTGGCAGCATGAAGTAGGACTCGCCTCATGTAATCTCAGAGGCGTAAATCAAATCTTGCCACTCTGGGCTTTGTGTTGGCACTGCCAGCGCGTTTTGTTTGGACAAAGAGGAAGGAAGCTGCAAGGCAAGGCAGAGGCTGCGGATGGAAACGGAGCGGCGATTCCAAGGAAAGGGAACACAGGCTCCGTGCGAGCCCCGATGTGCCCGGGACAGGAGGCGATGCGCTGGAGCCGCGGGACGGCAACAGCCGCCTGGCAACGGGGCGTCGCCTGGCCTCTGTGAGCAGGGACAATGGGCTCGGCCAATGGGCGTCGAGGAGCGGCGGGCGGGGGCCAATAAAGAGCGGGCAGGGGGCCGGGGGGGCTCAGTCGCTGCTGCAGGTGCGGTGCGGCGGGGCACAGGAGGGCCGCCGGCTGCCCGCTGTCTCTGCTGCCCACAGCTCAGACTCCCGCTGTCGAGCACGGCAGCAGCGATGGCACCGCTCAGCCTATTCCAGCTGCTGGACGCTGCCATCAGCACGTCCGACGGGGGATGTGTGAATGTCACAGAGCTGCACAGCCTGCTGCGGGCCGTGCTGGGGCTCCTGTGCCTCGGGGACCTGCCTGTCCCAGCCTGGGGGCAGCCTGCCCAGGGGGTCAGGGCCTGGGCCCAGGGTGTGGGGCAGCAGCCCCCGGAGCCAGGCGAGCGGCGGCCCAGGACAGCCCCACTGCAGGGCACCGCCAGCGGCTCCCGAGTTGATGCCGTGGCTGCCGGCGTGGAGCAGGCGGAGGAGCTGGAAGCCACGGAGAGCAGCAGCTCTGAGGTAGGGGCTCTCCCAAGTCCCCTGGGCTCCACAGCCCTGGGGCTCCGGCCCCACCGTCCCCTCCATCCCTCCCTTCCCCACTCCTTCCACCGGCGGGTGGGAGCCGCGTCCACTCGTCGGGCACCGGAGAGGCCCCGTCAGCACCTCATGGGCCTCATCTCCACCTCCACTCTCCTTGGCTCGCCCCAGGGCTGAGCCCGGCATTGGGGGGACCGGAGAGGGGCCTGAACCTGCACGGCGCTGAGCTGCTCGGGCACCGGCTGTTCCCGGGTGTCCCAAGGGGCAGGGCTGGGGACAGTGCGGGGAGCCCCGGCTCTGCCCTTGCTGCTGCACTTCTGCGCACAAACCTGCTCCCCTTTGCCGCCTCTTCCCAGGAGGACAACAGAGCCCAGTCTGCCCCCACCGAGCCCTCTGCTTCGGACGTGGACCCCCTGCACGGGGCAAGCTCAGCGCTGGGCCTCAAGGAACCAGAGACCCAGCGTGCAGCCCCTCCCGCTCAGCGCTCCAGCTCAACGAGCAGGCCTGCACGTCGCAATGTTCAGGCCAACGGCTCACAGAGAAGGGCTGGAGCTGCTGACCGTGAGGACAGGGAGGTGCGGAGAAAGCGTCGTCCCGCTGCCACCCAGGCCAGCAGCAGAGAGGAAGACGCTGGAGCTGCTGTCGCCAAGGCCAAGACTCCGCAGACAAAGTCTTGCCTTGTTCCCAGCCAGACCAGCAGCCCAGGGCTGCAGTCCGGAAAAAAGGTTTCCTGGGCAGACATGCAGGAAGCAGGGACCTCGGGCTCCAGTCTGCATCCCAGGGCCGTCGACCAGCTGCAAGAGGTGTACAGCTGGTCAGACTCGTCAGGCTCCAGCAGTTGCTCCACCTCCTCCATGGATGCCGAGGAGGCTGAGTTCGAGACTCTTCACAGCCTCTACAATCTGCTAAGGAAGCAGGCGGCGCAGCTGGAAGCCACCAAGTCGGACCGCGCTGAGCTGGAGAAGCTGCGGTCCGAGCTGCTGCTGCAGCAGGAGGAAGGTGGGAGCTCTGGGCTCTGGTGGGATGCCTGAGAGCCTGGGTCGGGGGCTGGCTGTCCTCAGAGCCCGGCCCTGAGGGTGAGACCCCCTCACTGACAGGGTGTCCCCTTGGCCCATGTTCTTGTAGGCCAGCAGAGCATCGTCACCATGCTTGAGGACCTCCGTGGCCAGGTGTCCTCCCTGCAGGGCCTGGCAAGTGACTTAGAGCAGGAGAAGGGGAAGGTGAGCCGGTGGCGGTCCCTGGGGCCACGTGGGGATGCCTGGGGGTTTGGGCAGGGAGGGGGCAGATGAAGAGCCCCTGGTTTGGGAAGACACAGGCGCCATGCCCTGACTCTGCCCCACCACCGTTCCCAGCTCACGTCCATGCTCCAGGAGCTGAATCAGGAGCTGATGGAGCAGGCAGAGCAGCAGGAGGTGACCAGGGCCACACTGGAGCAGTGGGTCAGCACATCCCAGCAGCTGCAGGTGGACTCCCTCCTGTCGAGGCAAGAGGTGGGCAAGGCGGAGAGGCAGAGGAGGCAGGTAAGGAGATGGTGGCATGGGGGGCTTGGGAGGAGGCTGCTGGGACCTCCCCTGCCCCCAGGCTGGTTGTGCTTCTGTTTAGTGTGGGGGAGCCCCTTGCTCCCCACCCCCCCAGACTGGGTTCTGCGAGTCAGCAGCATGGAGGGAAATGGAAGCCGTGCTGCAGATGTCCTGCTGGCACGGACAGCCCGTGGTCACTTGCCCATGAAGCTGGGTCTGTCCCCGGGGCACAGCCACTCCCCTTGCATGGCACTACCCTGTCGCCTTTCTCCCTGCAGAGGGACCGCGAGGTGCTGAGCCGCTTGACGGTCCAGGAGCAGGAGCTGCTGCAAGTCCGGCTGCAGCTGCGGGAAGAGATGGCCTCCAAGGTGAGGGGTGGCCCAAGCCCACCGTGCCAGACTGGCACCTCTGGGGCTTGGTGGCCCAAGGCCAGCTGTATCCCTCTGAGGATTCCTGCTGCTGCCTTTTCCCTGGGGGCCGCAGTGCCGGAGGCTGGGGCCGCTGGCTGAGGGGAGTGTGTCTGCCTGCAGCTGGACCGCAAGGAGCTGTGGCCTTTCCGGCAGAAGCTGCAGGAGCAGTGGAAGAGAAGCCTGAAGGAGCTCAAGGAGAAGGCACCGCCGAGAGAGGCTGACAATGCGGCTGGCATTAAGACGTGAGTGGGATGGGGACAGTGATGGCTTCAGGGACAGCACTTGCCCCGTTGCCACTTTGTCCTTGCCAGCACCCCCGGTTCCTATGGTGCTCTGGGTGCCCATGGCAGTACTTCCCACTGGTGGTGGTTGTTTTTGGAGACAACCTCCAACTGCTCTCCCTCATCCTCCCGCCATTCTCGTGTAACCAGCCAGCGGGCTGGGACCTTGCTTGGGTGCTGGGTATAAACCGGGTTGAAACCCACGTTTCCCAGCTCACCCAGCCCTTTCCCCCCCTGCCCAGGCAGCTTTCCAGTGCCGATTCCCAGTGCCTGTCCTGTGACCGGCAGCTCAGCGTGAGGGTGCCTGGCTCGTAAGTAGCACCCGTCCCCGGAGCATCGGGGGGCTGCATGGGTGGGGCGGGGGGAGAGGGATGCTGAGAGCTCCGTCTGACAGGCACAGGGTTCAGGGAGTCTGTCTGGGGGGTTTGACCCTGCTGAGACCCCTCCAATGCTCTGCCCACGAGTGGGGGGATGGGGACCCCTCTTTGAGGGCAGTGGGCAGGGGGGTGCCATGGGGTACAAGCCCATGGATTTTGGGGCACTGCCCTGAGGCGGGCTGGATCCTTTGTCCCCTGTCACCCACCGGTGGTCCTTGGCTTCCGCAGGCCCATCGTGCGCATCCCACCCGCGCCGCCGCTGACCTCCCGCTTCCCTGAGAAAATGCCTCGTTCCCTCAAACCAGGGGAAAGCAAGAGGTAGGGGACTTGGGAGCCATCCCCTGCCGGGGGTGCAGGGGGCCCTGCCCTGGCCGGGAGAGCTCTTCCCTGGGTGGGGATAGAAGGCTCTGGGGGTGCCTGGGCAGGCTGCCCAGATACGCCCTGTCCCCCACCCTGGCAGACCACAGTGCTGGGTGCTGAGTACCCCTATTTCCCGTCCTGCAGGGAGCAGGTGGCCGGCTGCCGGTACCCCAGCGTGCCGGGGCAGTGCGGAGGCCAGAACACTGTCTTCCAGCCTGTCCCACCCAGCACCCCACGGCCGCTCAAACCATCCACCGTGCTCTGCAGCAAGGTAGGGATGCAGAAGGAAGGCACCCGGAGGGGGCAACTGCGGCTGGGAGTGTGCTGCTGAGTATTTGGGATGGGGGGATTCGTGCCTCAGTTTCCCCAGGAGGGGCGGGTATGGAGGGTTGCTTGGGGATGCTGAATACTGCCCCGTGCTTTAGCCAGACCCCTCTCTCCTTCCCAGCAGGATGGTGACAGCGCAACAGAGCTGCTGGGCGACAGCAGCTGCCGGCAGGAGAGGCAGCAGCCTGTGCCCAAGGGCGAGGAGGGTGCAGGCGGGAGCGCCCCGACCCAGGGCAGCCTTCCCCAGGCACCGCGGCTCCTCCCGCCCCTCCTGATCCGTTCCATCGAACTCAAATCCCGGCAGCCACGCGAGACTGGGGCTCCCCCGCTGAAGCTCTGTCGCCCTGGTGGCCCAGCAGCCAATCAATAAATCCTCGTGTTCATCCAAGCGCCGGTGCGGGCTGAGTAGGGGACCCTGGCTCGGGACTTGCCCATCACACACAAGGAGGGCTCGGCAGCATCCCTGCCCTGTGGCCATGTGTCACATGGAGCTGCCCCTGGCCGCCCCACATCCCCTGTGCCCCCCGAGCTGCCGCACTCCCCTGGCACTCTCTGGCCTGCACGAGCCCCGTTTGGGAGCCTGTGTCCCCAAAGTGTCCTGTGTCCAAGTAATTCTAGTACTGTTTTACACTGTGCATGAAAAACTCTTTCACCTTGAAGCCAAAGCACCCAATATTCACCCTAAAGAATTAATTTAACTCCATGAAATACTGTTACAGCAATGTAACAAACACCATTTCTGTCTTTTATAGTTTTCCTCAGCAGCTTTACCACCTGAAGTAACATGCATCTGGAGATGCAGGGATATTATCACATCTTAGTCTTCCACTTATTTTTTGGGGACAGATGTAGCAGAGAATTAAATCCCCTCTGACGAAATTACAGCAATAATCTGCCACAACCAAAGCTCAGGCACTGCGTCCGTTTAGTCTTTCATTTCTCTGTAGCAAGGTTGCAATTCATGCTGAAGGTAGAAGGGACTTTGTCACAAGGATACCTATCTACTAGAAAGCAGCGTAAAACAGTTGAATTCTTCAAACACAGGACCTAAAACCAGCACTTAGGCTGATAAGGTATTTAATTTCTTAATTAAGGGGCCTCGTTTCCCTAGAGCATAGCTGGTGCATCTGCTATGCCACCCCTTAAAGGGGTGAACTTGAACTTGAAATTCTGAACTTGAACTATGGGATAACATCCTATTTTCTGCTTGCAACATTCAGCCTTTCCTAAAGTTTAAAGTATACAAACACGGAAATAGCAATGGACCGAATCTCTCTGGTTCATCTGCAGGCTTTGCTTTCATCTTTCAGTGGGGTAAAATGGGTTATCTAAGAGATACATTCACAGTCAGAAATGAGGAAAAATAATTCTTAGTATAACGGAAATAATCTTTATGACATTTTCATTTTGGGAGTCTTTACAAAAAGCAGACACGGCAAAAACCACCTTATTCTGAGATTTTTCTAACCTGTAGGAATGGCCATCTGCCTACTGAAAGATAGATATTACGGACCATACCTTTCCATCATAAAAACCTTGACTGCTATTAACTCAGGCCCTGGGAGAGGCAGGCTGGGACAAGCCTATGGTAGAAACTGTGGATCTGCTTGAGTGAATCCAGAGGAGACCACAAGGATGCTCAGGGGGCTGGAGCACCTCTGCTATGGAGACAGGTTGAGAGAGTTTGGCTTGTTCAGCCTGGAGAAGAGAAGGCTCCGGTGAGACCTTGTAACAGTCTTCCAGTACCAAAAGGGGCCAACAAAAAGCCTGGAGAGAACAGCAAAGCGGTCCGAATGAGGTAGACACCAGAAGAGAGCCTCAGCCAGCACAGCAGGAAAACTCGAGACAGTATAATAATGCAGCTGCTAATCAGAAATCTAATGCTGCTTCAAATACTAGAAGGGAATTCGTACCTAAGTGGAATAAGCCATCTGGTATCAGAATAATTGAAAAGGCAATGAAACTTTCTGCAGAAGTGAAAGACAGGCCAGTAAACCATTCGGTTTCAGGCCCACCACCAAGTCCTGTAGACACACAGCCTTTGAATGTAAAGCAGAAGACGAGGGGTTTGGCTGTAGATGAAGGTAAGCGAGGGTCGAATGCGTCTCAGTATGACAATGTTCAGGAAGCTGAGAATGAGAATCTTGTTGAAGAGATGCTTGAGAGAGCTCAACCACAGAGCCTGAGGCATGTAGCATATTCTAATAGTCCAGGAAAGCAACATGACAGAAAACCAGCTCCATTAAAAATACCCAATTACACCTTCACATCACAACCCAGGTCTCCAAAATACTCCTTGCAATCCGATGGACCACGTCACGGACTGAATGTAGAACAGCCGCTGCCATGTCACAGGAATCCACTTTCTTACCATGGAAATTTTTTGCTTACCGGCAAAGAACAAACGCAATCAACATTACTGTGTTAGCAGTCAGTTCTTCTACGAAATACAGACAGTTCACATGCATCTCAAAAATGACACTATTTCAGAGGTGTTTCAGACTTTCACTGAAGGCTAGTTGAGTTCTTAGACTTGCATTGAAGGTATTGAAGGTGATCTGATGCATATAGACATAGCAGTAAGAGTGTATGCACAGTATGCGTATGTTGCTGCAACTGAGCATCTCTTACACTAACTTTTAAGACTTGAATATGGATTCTGACAGAACCAATGTGATTGTAAAAGCAAATTCTTGACTACTGGAACGGCATTTTTCTCCCATCAGAAAAAGAAGGTGGATTAAATACAGCCAATGTTAGCAACATAGAGCATATTACTTCCTATTTTGATCGATACCTCAACAGTTTTGGAAAACCAGGGAGAAAAAAATGTAAGAAAAGAAGCTGACCATGTAACGGCTGTATGTACTATAAAAATGATACTAAAAATGTATTCAGAGCCCCGAGAACATCATTCTTCTGTAAGGCCACTGAATCTGAACAGATATTCAGTATGAAGATAGGCTGAGAAAGTTGGGGCTGTTCAGCCTGGAGAAGAGAAGGCTGCGTGGAGACCTCATAGCAGCCTTCCAGTACCTGAAGGGGGCCTGAAGGGATGCTGGGGAGGGACTCTTCATCAGGGACTGTAGTGACAGGACAAGGGGTAACGGGTTAAAACTTAAACAGGGGAAGTTTAGATTGGATATAAGGAGGAAATTCTTTCCTGTTAGGGTGGTGAGGCACTGGAATGGGTTGCCCAGGGAGGTTGTGAGTGCTCCATCCCTGGCAGTGTTCAAGGCCAGGTTGGACGAAGCCTTGGGTGAGATGGTTTAGTGTGAGGTGTCCCTGCCCACGCCAGGGGGGTTGGAACTAGATGACCTTGAGGTCCTTTCCAACCCTAACTATTCTATGATTCCATGGTTCTAAGTCCTCATGTCGTTATGCACATACTCTTGCCTCAGTGACTACAGCAAAATAGCAATACGTTCCCTTAGTGACTACTATTAGATTACTGACGCTTGACGACAGCAGATCCACCAGTCCTATGTTAGTCTACCCGTTATAATATCCAGGGAAAACCAAATTTTTAATTACTCTTTAAAAACACAAAATTACAACCCACACCAACTGAAACTTATAAGAGCAAAGAGACATAAATTATGATAATGCCCAGCAAATTCACGCTAGAAGGACAAACAGCATACGCAGTTAATAGAACTGTCTGCACCAAAGATCATCAAGATAACAAGAGGGATATTTTACCAAGACAAATATAATGAATATGTAGTATAAAGACTGTGCGCTCACACAACTGAAACTAAGGGCATATAAAAAACATTGAGTAGTTTTAGTGATCACATGCTGGGAAAGGAAAGGGCTGGGATCCCCTTACAACTGAGCTATCAGCATAGCTAAAGGCTCAGAGCAAGCATGTAACACCAGCCAAAACCCCTTGAAATGTAAAGGAAAGCTAGCACAGCTACCCAGCGGGGAAAGGGACCACTCACAGGTCCTTCAGCAAGCTGAAGCGGTGTTCAGATCAGAAAAGCAGAGATGCTCAAACACGGGCAGTACAACAGTGTGAAAAAACAAGCCTCCCCCCAAGAAAGCAACTCCCCAAGGGCATTAAAAAACACTAACACATCTATTTGTAAACCCCTTGGAAGCAGAAAACCTGACAGAGAGTTTGTAAGTTCAACAGTCCCTGAAGACTTTTACAAGCGCTCAGAGAAGATAAAGTCAATGCTCAAAACAAGTTTTTGCATGGAAAACACTGGGAGGGCCCAGAGCCCTGAACAGCTCTAGAGCTCAAAGACCAAGGAGCTGAAACATGGATTATATGAAACCTCTTGCTTAAACCAGGAGTCTGGGAAGTGGCTGGCATGACAGCAGCTTTTCTTCCTCACCAGCTACCAGGTGAACCCTCTCATTCATTACAGCAAGCTCAAAGGATGACTACAGAAATCAGCCTGAGAAATCCGTGTTAAGAGCTCTCCAGCAGCACCACACTCTAAGGTCAAAAGGGGACACTGACAAAGCACGAAGACATAAAATCTGGAATGAGTTTTAAAACCCTGTTTGCAGTCTATGGCATCTTAAAAAGATGCCTACACCTGTGTGAACCCCCATGTATCAAAACCACATTTGGTATATAATAAGCTGATTTAGATTTACTCCCCAGAACACCTAAAATCCTCTGTGACCTTTGAGGATTTCAGTATTCCACACCGTTGTCCCTGTCCAGCTCTTGATTATTACTCATGTCCAAGCAATCGCTGAGGTGATTGTTGATCCCCTCAGTTCAGGGCCCCTGTCAATAATGAAGCAATCGCTGAGGTGATTGTTGATCCCCTCAGTTCAGGGCCCCTGTCAATAATGAAGCAATCGCTGAGGTGATTGTTGATCCCCTCAGTTCAGGGCCCCTGTCAATAATGAAGCAATCGCTGAGGTGATTGTTGATCCCCTCAGTTCAGAGCCCCTGTCAATAATGAAGCAATCGCTGAGGTGAGCAGCTCGAGAGAGGCCGCCTTCAACACCGCGGGAGCCCCGAGGCCGCGCCAGGCCTGGCCGGGAGCCGGCAGCTCCGCTGAGGCGAGCAGGGACCCCCAGGGCAGAGCCAGGAGGGGCGGCACCAGCCCGGAGGGGCTCCGGCCCGCTCCGGGAGCTCTGCTCGGGCTGCCCCGGCGGTGCCCAGCGTAGGCACCCAGACAGCGCCGAGGAGAGGGGAGGCTGCAGGGCAGAGCTCGGGGTGCAGAGAGTGCCCGCACTGCTCTGGGGAGGGCAGGGTGCGCGATGGGCAGGGCTGCACCCGGGGCTCCCCGGTGGGGTCCTCCTGCAGCAGGGGCTGAGCTGCGGGACGCTGTCAATGGGCTGCAAGATGGCAGCGGAGCGGAGAGGAAGCAGGACAGCCTGCTCCAGGCCCAGGCTGTGCAGGGGCCTCGAGCGTCCCCTGGAGCTCAGGGGGGAAAGAAGGCGGCCACCAACCCGGGCAGCTGGGGAACAGCGACGAAAAAGGCGACGAAAAAGGCAACGAAAAAGGAGGAAGAGGGCAATTAAAAGCAAGGGGCTTCCTCCTAAATCTGTTGTCCCCACCCAGAACCGCTTTGCTGTTCTGCAGGAGCTGATGAGTAAACGCACTTGCAGCATGAACAACCAGCTGGTACACTGCTAAAGAAGATCTCTACTGGTGCTGCCAGGAAAAGGGTGGGGGTCACAGTAGTAGGGGACACTACTTGGAAAGGTGTAGAGGCACCCATCTGTCGGCCTGACCCACTCTCAAGGGAGGTGCGTTACTTACCTGGGGCACAGTCAGGGATGTTGCAGAGAGGCTGCCTGCTCTAGTAAGTCCCACTGACTATTACCCACTTCTAGTGATCCATGTGGCTGCTGGTGGTCTAGACAGCAGTAGCCCAGAGAGCATTAGAAGAACAGAGCCATGGAGAGGTGGCTAGGGGCTCTGGAGCTCAGATAGTCTTTTCATCAGTGCCCCAGGATAAAGAGGAGGACCTTACAAAAGGCTAGGCTGATGTGCCAGGTTAGTAAATGGTTAGAACAGTGGAGCCATAGTGAAGGGTTTGGGTATCTAGAACATGGGACTCAATTTGGGAGGCCAGGTCTACTGGAGTGTGGTAGAGCTCATTTGAAAATGAAGAGAGGTTTTGGTAGGGCTCTTGCCAGGCTGGTCAAGAAAGCTTTAAAGTAGATGTATTGCAGGAGCAGGGCATCATTCCATCCCAGCACTTCCAGTCAATTGCCAGCACCTGTAATAAATGATTGGAGCAATGTAGAGATATTCCAGCCACACCAGCCAATGAGCCAGCTTCATTTGGAGCTCGGCTCAGATGCCTCTATACAGACGCCCGTAGTATGGGGAACAAACAAGAGGCATTAGAGATGCATGCACGTCTACGGACACATGATATAATAGGCATCACAGAAACACGGTGGGATGGCTCCTCTGACTGGAGTGTTGGAACAGACGGTTAGAGGCTCTTCAGAAAAGACAGGCCCGTCAGGCGGCGAGGGGGAGTTGCTATTTATGTTAGGGATAGGCTGGAGAGTATGGAACTCTGTCTGGGGACAGGTGAGCAGTGAACAGAGAGTTTGTGGGTCAGGGTTAAAGGGAGAACAGCAATGGGAGACATTACTGTGGGGATCTGTTACAGACTGCCTGATCAGGGGGACTCTGTGGAGGAAGCGCTCTCTAGACAGATAGGAACAGCCTCACGCTCGCAGGCCCTTGTCCTCATGGGGGACTTCGACCACCCTGATATCTGTTGCAGTGGAGGAACAGTACGGCCCGGCACAAGCAATCCAGGAGGTTCCTCGATTGTGTGGAAGACAACTTCCTTCTGCAAGTAACAGAGGAGCCCACAAGGAGAGGTGCCATGCTTGACCTCGTGCTTACCAACAGGGAAGGGCTCATTGGAAATGTGATGCTCCAGGGCAGCCTTGATTGTAGCGATCAAGAGATGGTCGAGTTTGAGATCCCCATGACAGTGAGAAGGGTGTGCAGCAAGCTCACTGCCCTGGACTTGAAGAGAGCAGACTTTGGCCTCTTCAGGAGCCTGCTTAGTAAGGTTCCATGGGATATAGCCCTAGAGGGCAGGGGGGCCCAAGACTGTTGGCTGATCTTCAAGGGTGACCTGCTACAAGCTCAGGAGTCTTGTGTCCCAACTAGAAGGAAGTGCAGCAGGAGGGCCAGGAGACCTCCTTGGATGGATAAGGAGCTGCTGAGGAAACTTCAAGGGGAAAAAGAGGCTTATCAAAGGTGGAAGCAAGGACAGGCGGCCTGGGAAGAATACAGGGATGTTGTCCGGGAAGCTAGGGACCAGGTTAGGCAGGCTAAGGCCCAGTTAGGATTAAACTTGGCCAGGGATGTGAAAGATAACAGGAAGGGATCCTATAGTTCCATTGCAAATCAAAGACAGACTAGGGACAATGTGGGCTCTCTCCGCAAGCTGTCAGGAGAACTGGCTACCCTGGGTTTGGAGAAGGCTGAGGTTGTTAATGACTTCTTTGCCTCAGTCTTCGCTGGCAAAGGCTCCGACCACACCACCCAACTCTTGGAAGGCAGACGCAGGCATTGTGAGAATGAAGACCTTAGGCCCACTGTAGGAGAGGATCTGACTCGAGAGCATCTTAAGAACCTGAATGTGCGCAAGTCCATGGAACCCGATGAAATCCACCCGTGGCTCCTGAAGCAGCTGATGAAGGAAGTTGCTAAGCCTCTGTCCATTCTATTTGAAAAATCATGGCAGTCAGGTGAAGTTCCCGACAACTGGAAGAAGGGAAATGGACATGTAACTGTTGGAACAAGTCCAGAGGAGGGCCACGAGGATGATCGGGGGCTGGAGCACCTCCCGTATGAAGACAGGCTGAGGAAGTTGGGACTGTTCAGCCTGGAGAAGAGAAGGCTGCTTGCAGACCTCATAGCAGCCTTCCAGTACCTGAAGGGGGCCTATAGGGATGCTGGGGAGGGACTCTTCATCAGGGACTGTAGTGACAGGACAAGGGGTAAAGGGTTAAAATTGAAAGAGGGGAAGTTTAGATTGGATTGAAGGAGGATGTTCTTTCCTGTTAGGATGGTGAGGCACTGGAATGGGTTGCCCAAGGAAGTTGTGAAGGCTTCATCCCTTGCGGTGTTCAAGACAGGCTTGGACAGAGCCTTGGGTGACATGGTTTAGTGTGAGGTGTCCCTGCCCATGGCAGGGGGGTTTGGACATGTTTTAGTGTGAGGTGTTGTCCTGGGTTTACCAGTAGCCGTTTTTCTCCTTCTCAGTAGCTGGTGCAAGCTCTGTGTTTTTACTTCCAGCCTGGGAACAGAGCTGAGAACACCAATTGCTTTCAATTGTTGCTAAATAATGTTTATTCTGGCCAAGGATTTGTGAGCCTCATGCTCTGCCAGGGAGGAGGGGAAGCTGGGAGGAAGCAGAGACAGGACACCTGACCCAAGCAAGCCAAAGAGGTATTCCATACCACAGTACGTCATGCCCAGGGAGGGAACTGGGAGTTAACCGGATGGGCACGGTCTCTCTTCGGGGGGTTCGAACTCGTTCGGCGGTGGTATTGTATCCTCTTCTCTTGTTATTTTCCCTTATCATTATTATCATTGATGGTAGCAGTAGTGATTTGTGTTACACCTTAGTCACTGGGCCGTTCTTATCTCAACCCGTGGGAGTTACATTCTCTCAATTCTCCCCATACCTCCGGGTGCAGGGAGGTTCGGCGGGGGCGGTGGTTGAAGGAAAGAAAGAAGGAGAAAAAAAGAAAAAAGGGGGTGGGGGAGTGAGTGAACGAGCTTTGTGGTTGGATTTAAACCACAACAGTACTTTTTGGCGCCCAACATCAGGCACAAAGGGTTGAGATAACGACAGATCTGTCCGGATTAATAGTCACTCATCACAATGCTGTTTTATCGGCTCTCAAAGTTGTTTTTCTTGATCTCACAGTTTCAGAATGCTGTACATTACGTAGAGCCGGTATTTGCTGTGTTGGTGTTTTTCAGGTGTGGGCCTTGGGCTAAGATTCTTGTCTCGTATCTTATGACAATGACTTGTAATACAATAGAATCATTGATCATGAAACTGATCGGTCTTATGTCCCCAGTGTGGTCACCGCCTTTATACTTCGGGAGGTATGCAATAAAGGTGCTTAGCAATTGCACATCTTTTTTCTCCTTCTCGGGTGGTCAGCCTGTGAAGGAGACATTCTTTTACCCTCCCAGCCCCCCTCTCAGACCATTTACAGCATCATTTGAGAGTTTTGAAGTTCTTGAATGGCCTTTTAAAATTGTTGAGACCTGTTTGCTGATTGTGATAGGGATCACCATGTTGGCACGCATACGGAGTGTGTTTTGCCCACGACCATTGCATCTGATTTCAAGAGTTCAGCAGAGTCAGGTTTGGGCCTTGTCTGGGGTTAAATGACAATATAGGAGGACCAAGAGATTTTCCTCGAGGCTGGACAGCCATGAGTGGCAGGGTGTGTGGGATAGCATGGGCAAGTATCTAGGTCAGTGGGCTCCTCCAGTACTTTGGAATTTCACCACCGAACAAGTGTAAAATCTGGAAGAAATAGTAAAACACTTAAATGAGGTGTGTGGTCAGTCTGGCCATACCAGAGACGGACAAATCATAGCAACGTGCTGGGGCTTGGCCTATGCTTGCAGGGCCTTGTTCAGCACTATCCAGCACCTTCAAAAGGAAAAAAATGCTCCTGCATCTGAGGGCAAAGCAGCAGTCAGCGCAGCTACTCCAGCTCCAAGCACAGCAGCTACACCACCCCCAGCGACAAGTACAATTGCTACTCAAACCGCAGTGATAATCACTGCAGCTAAACCAGAGGACCAATTCGTACCAATGTAGGTTGCCCCTGTCAGCAAGAGAAAAAGCAAAAAGGAGTCAAGAAGGGTGAATCAAGATGAAGAAACAATGAATCCTCCACCTGGTCCAGCATTTGAGCAGGAGTCATCATCACATGACGAAGAAGAAGAGGTGACTTCTTGACCTCGGACCTCAACCGAGCTACAGAATACGCAAAAAGATTTTGCCCGTCAACCAGGGGAGCACATCATCACCTGGTTGCTCCGATGCTGGGACAATGGGGCCGATGGTCACGAACTAAAGGGTAGGGAAGCCAAGCAACTGGGATCACTTGCTAGAGAAGGGGGAATTGACAAAGCAATTGCAAGAGAGAAAAAGTCCCTCAGTCTTTGGAGGCGGCTCTTGGCAGCTGTGAAAGAAAGGTTTCCATACAAGGACGATGTTATGAGTCGTTCAGCCAAGTGGACTACTTTAGACAAAGGCATCCAGTCTCTGAGGGAATCAGCCATCGTAGAGATGATCTATCACATCAAGCCAAATAACGGGGATATACCCATAGACCCAGATGAAGTCGAATGTACACGACCCATGTGGCAAAAAATAACACGGAATGCACCGTCATCATATGCCCATTCGTTGGCAACAGGAACCTGGAATGACATAGTACCGCTAACAGTGGATGAATTGATTCATAAACTCCGAGAGTTCGAAGACAACCTCACCCCTTCCATCATCTCAGCTGTGGAAAAACTGTCCCAGGATCTCAAACAATTGAGGGACCATCTATCTGATTTATCCAGCTCCTCACGTGTACCGAAAACACACGTCTCAGCTATTAACAAAAGGCGTCCTATTCTTCGAGAGAGAAGATACAGGATGAATACGCCACGGGCCGCCCTGTGGTTTTATCTGTGAGATCACGGAGAAGACATGACAAAGTGGGATGGAAAACCTACTTCAGCTTTAGAGGAACGGGTGAGCGAATTGAAGAGGGGAGCAAGGGCCAAGACTCATCATCCCATGCAAGCTGCGGCTTCAGTCTCTGGTGAGCAGGTCCCCAGATGGAGTGGAAGAGCTGACTTTACTCCAGCTCCTGTGATAATGAAGAATAATCCCTTTCAATATGACTTAAGTGTTCCAAGTTGTTATGACTACTAGAGGGGCCCTGCCTCCAGCCAGGTGGAGGCAGGGGATAATCAGATTTACTGGACTGTGTGGATCAGATGGCCTGGCACATCAGTCCCACAGAAGTATAAGGCTCTAGTAGATACCGGTACACAGTGTACCGTGATGCCATCACGCTGTCAAGGGGTGGAACCCATCTATATTTCTGGAGCGACAGGAGGATCCCAAGAGTTGACTGTACTGGAGGCTGAAAACAGCCTGACTGGGAGGAAATGGCAAAAACACCCCATTGTGACGGGACCAGAGGCTCCATGCGTCCTCGGCATAGACTACCTCAGGAGAGGGTACTTCAAAGACCCAAAAGGGTAGCCATGGGCTTTTGGTATTGCTGCTTTGGAGACAGAGGAAATTGAGCAGCTGTCCACCTTGCCTGGTCTCTCAGAGGATCCTTCTGTTGCGGGGTTGCTGAAAGTCAAAGAACAACAAGTGCCAATCGCGACCACTACAGCGCACCGGCGGCAATATCGCACCAACCGAGACTCCCTGATTCCTATCCATCCGCTGATTCGTAGACTGGAGAGTGAGGGAGTGATCAGCAGGACCCGCTCACCCTTTAACAGCCCCATACGGCCAGTGCGAAAGTCTAACGGAGTGTGGAGACTAGCAGTAGACTATCGTGGCCTGAATGAAGTCACAGCGCCATTGAGTGCTGCCGTACCGGACGTGCTAGAACTTCAGTATGAATTAGAGTCAAAGGCAGCCAAGTGGTATGCCACAGTTGATATTGCCAATGCATTTTTCTCAATCCCCTTGGCATCAGAGTGCAGGCCACAGTTTGCTTTTACTTGGAGGGGTGTCCAGTTCACTTGGAACCGACTGCCCCAGGGGTGGAAACACAGCCCTACCGTTTGCCATGGATTGATCCAGACTGCACTGGAACAGGGGCAAGCTCCAGAACACCTGCAATACATTGATGACATTATTGTGTGGGGCGATAGAGCAGAAGAGGTCTTTGAGAAAGGGAGGAAAAGAATCCAAATCCTGCTGAAAGCCGGTTTTGCCATAAAACGGAGTAAGGTCAAGGGACCTGCACAGGAGATTCAATTTTTGGGAATAAACTGGCAAGATGGACATAAACAGATCCTCACAGATGTGATCAGCAAGATAACATCAATGTCTCCACCAACTAATAAGAATGGAACACAAGCTTTTTTGGGTGCTATAGGGTTCTGGAGAATGCACATCCCAAATTACAGTTCGCTTGTGAGCCGTCTCGATCATGTGACCCGGAAGAAGAATGATTTTAAATGGGGTCCTGAGCAACAACAAGCCTTTGAGCAGATTAAACGCGAGATAGTTCATGCAGTAGCCCTCGGACCAGCCCGGACTGGGCCAGATGTCAAAACTGTACTGTACACCGCAGCTGGGGAAAATGGGCCTACCTGGAGCCTCTGGCAGAAAGCTCCAGGGGAGACTCGAGGTCGACCCCTCGGCTTTTGGAGTCGGGGGTACAAAGGATCTGAGGCCAGCTATACCTCAACTGAGAAAGAGATACTGGCAGCCTATGAAGGGGTTCGAGCTGCTTTGGAAGTGACAAAGCTGACCGAGAAAAGTAGCCAGTACTTTATCTCTACACTGACTCATGGATGGCGGCAAATGCCCTGTGGGGGTGGTTGCAGCAATGGAAGCAAAGCAGCTGGCAACGCAGAGGTAAACCCATCTGGGCTGCTGCAGTGTGGCAAGGTATCGCTGCCCGGGTGCAGAACCTGGTGGTGAAGGTACGCCATGTAGATGCACATGTACCCAAGAGTCGGGCCACTGAGGAACACCAGAACAAGCAACAAGTGGACAAAGCTGCTAAGATTGATGTGGCACAGATGGACTTAGATTGGCAACATAAAGGTGAATTATTTTTGGCCCAGTGGGCCCATGACACTTCAGGCCATCAGGGTAGAGATGCAATATATAGATGGGCCCGTGACCGAGGGGTGGACTTAACAATGGACACTATTGCCCAGGTTCTTCCTGAGTGTGAAACGTGTGCTGCAATTAAACAAGCCAAGCGGTTAAAGCCTCTTTGGTATGGAGGACGATGGCTGAAGTACAAATATGGGGAGGCCTGGCAGATTGGCTATATCACACTCCCACCAACGCGCCAAGGCAAGCGCCATGTGCTTGCTATGGTGGAAGCAACCACCGGATGGCTGGAAACATACGCTGTGCCCCACGCCACTGCCCGGAACACTATCCTGCGCCTTGAGAAACAGATTTTGTGGTGTCACGGCCCCCCAGAGAGAACTGAGTCAGACAAGGGGACTCATTTCCAGAATAACCTTACAGACACTTGGGCCAAAGAGCATGGCATTGAGTGGGTATATCACATCCCTTACCATGCACCAGCCTCTGGGAAAATGGAACGGTACAATGGGCTGTTAAAAACCACACTGAGAGCAATGGGTGGGGGAACTTTCAAGCATTGGGATACACACTTACCAAAGGCCACCTGGTTGGTCAACAGTGGAGGATCTGCCAACAGAGCTGGCCCAGCCCAGTCAGACCTGTTACATATTGTAGAGGGGGACAAAGTTCCTGTGGTGCACATGAAGAATTTGCTGGGGAAGACAGTCTGGGTTATTCCTGCTTCAGGTAAAGGCAAACCCACTCGCGGGACTGTTTTTCTCAGGGACTCGGATATACTTGGTGGGTAACACGGGAAGATGGGGAAGTTCTATGTATACTTCAAGGGGTTTTGATTTTAGGGGAAAACAGCCAATGAACTTAATTGTATGCTGTTGCCTGCTGTGTAATACTTTTATAGCCCGTCAACTGGACGTCTTCAGGTCACCAGCGACTGGCCCTGACTTCCCTCCAACCATCATCCCAACAGAGAGTGAATTCTGCTAGAACCAGACGAGTTCTGCGGTGAAGGAACAATCAGCATCAGCAGGCAAGGATCCAACACTGCACACAGCCTTTCCTGCCCTGAAACACTGTTACAATGGATGGAACCTGACATCATGGACCGAATGGACTCGACAGCATTATAGGGATTGGTCCATGCACTAAGAAATGATTTCTTTGTCTGTGCGTGTGTATGGATGTGTATATATATATGTAAGAGAGATGGTATATGGAAAATGTGGGCTCTGAGCATGACGTGAATGGTATGGAATAAGGGGTGGATACTCTCCTGGGTTTACCAGTAGCTGTTTTTCTCCTTCTCAGTAGCTGGTGCAAGCTCTGTGTTTTGACTTCCAGCCTGGGAACAGAGCTGAGAACACCAATTGCTTTCAATTGTTGCTCAGTAATGTTTATTCTGGCCAAGGACTTTGTGAGTCTCATGCTCTGCCAGGGACGAGGGGAGGCCGTGAGGAAGCAGAGACAGGACACCTGACCCAAGCAAGCCAAAGAGGTATTTCATACCACAGTACGTCATGCCCTGGGAGGTAACTGGGAGTTAACCGGATGGGCACGGTCTCTCTTCGGGGGGTTCGAACTCGTTCGGCGGTGGTATCGTATTCTCTTCCCTTGTTATTTTCCCTTATTATCATTGGTGGTAGCAGTAGTGATTTGTGTTACACCTTAGTTACTGGGCCGTTCTTATCTC
This sequence comes from Lathamus discolor, assembly GCF_037157495.1. Classification (NCBI taxonomy): domain Eukaryota; kingdom Metazoa; phylum Chordata; class Aves; order Psittaciformes; family Psittacidae; genus Lathamus; species Lathamus discolor. The sequence continues at coordinate 3,157,071 of NC_088884.1, forward strand.
AACCCGTGGGAGTTACATTCTCTCAATTCTCCTCCCCATCCCTCCAGGAGCGGGGAGGGTTGGGGGGATGCGGGGACGGATGGAGAGAAAGAGGGAGAAAAAAAGAAAGTAAAAAAAAAGGGGGGGGGGGAAGTGAGTGAACGACCTTTGTGGTTGGGTTTAAACCATGACAGATGTCCCTGCCCATGGCAGGGGGTTTGGAACTAGATGATCTTAAGGTCCTTTCCAACCCCAACTATTCTATGATTGTTTGCTTCCAATGTGTGTGAACAGGGAAGGAAGGTTGAGAAGTGTTCACTTTAAGATGATTGTGGGATGAGGAGGAGAGGGAGAGCACCATGAGCTCCAACTGGCAGCGGAGCTGATGTGTCCTGGCCACAGCACCTTGACGCAAGGTTTATCCATTTGTGAGGGTGAAACCGATACTTGTCCTCGTAGTCAAACTGCAGTGGAAAAGGCAATGGAGAAGGTCTGGTTTCAGCTGGAAGTGCTGCTCAAGCTGACCATACTACCGAAAAGTGTCCACAAATGCACTATTTAAATAATTCCAAATTGCTTTTCTGTCCCGTTATTCTCAAAAAATCGTGCTTGCATCTCTTGGCAAAACTTGAATATCTGTATGAGGAAGTGCCACTTACCAAGTATTTTGTTATTTTTGTTGTTTTCTTCCTTCTTTTACTCCTCTTTCTTTTCTCTGTTCCCTTATCATCTTGTCAGGGAAAAAACCCGGGAGGAGTAAAGTGCATCCCTGGGTGCCCAGTGGCCATGGGCACGGCGCTGCCGACGTCACAAAGCTTCAGTGGTTGCTGCGGAGTTGCCCATGAGGAGCTGGGACCGTTTGGAACTGATGAGGGCATAGGCGTCTCCATGGAAAGCACAGGGCATTGTTACGTCTGTCAGGTGGGGTATTTAAGGCCCTGGAGCACCCTTAGAGGTGGCATTTGCCCTGTGAATCCACAGCAAGTCTGAATTCAAGGGCACAGAAGATGCCAATGGACAACGGATCAAACGCCCGCTCTCAGCCCAGCAAGGGCAGGCCGGGAGTGCAAAGGAGACGCCAGGTGAGGGCTGGGCCAGGAGTGAGAGGCCGGTGGTGGGACGGGGCCACATGGAGCTGCCTCGGTGCCAGGGCCGGGCTTGCCGGCACTGCGGGGGCTGCTGTGCCGAGGCAGCCGCCTCCATCACACGCCTCTTCCTCCTCCTCCTGCCCGCAGGTGGGCCACAGGCAGCCTGAGGAAGAGCCGCATGGGATCCCGCTGCCACAGCTGCCCTACCAAGGAAGGTTTCAGCCCATCGTGAGCCAGCAGGCAGAGGTAGGGACCCCGAGGGAGACGGGGCCAAACACCTTCCCGAGCATGGGAAGTGCTGACGGGCAGGAGGGAGGTGCGGGAGGGAGGAAGCTGAGCCCCCCATGCTGTGCCCCCAGGCTGCCCGGGCATGCCGGGGCTGCTGTGGGCAGTGGCCAAGGGCTGCGAGTGGCCAGCCCTCTCCCCAGCCAGCTTGGGGAGCAGGCAGCACCCACCTGTGGGGCTGAGCCTTGCCATGGGGCTGGCGGGGCAGCCCAACTGCATGAGCTCAGCCAGCTGGGACACGGGCACAAGAGACACTATCACACAGCCTCTACCCTGGGCTTCTCTTGCAGGTGGGCAGCCTGAGGCACGGAGTGGTGCGGCCGCGCAGGACGAGGACAGAGGAGCAGACACTTGGTCTGCCACTGCTGGTGGAGAGGGCACCTCGGCCGCCACCTCGGCCAGCGAGAGCATCCAGCAGCTGCTGCAGGCTGCCTCCCCTGACACCGGCACCCTCTGCCCCTGCAGCCACACTCAGTGACACGGCCATCGGCAGCGCAAGCATCAGCCAAAAGCAGCTTCGCACAACAGCTGCCCAGCTGCACCGCGTCCCCGCACATGGCAGCAGTGTTGCGAGGCCACGGAGCTGTGAGCCTGCCCCGCACAGGCCCACAGCCTCTGCCACAGCGAGGGGCACAGGAAATGTGAGGGCGGTCCTGCGCAACAACAGCGCTGAGAGCCGGGGGCCCTGCCAGCAGGCAGCGGCATGCCAGGACCCGGCATACAGCAGGGCTGCAATGGCAAGAAGATACCCTGTCACGGCAGCTAACGGCAGCAAGGCCGCTCCGCCTGCTCCTGATCCTGACAGCCGTGCGAGCACTGGTGCTTCCCAGAGCAGGAAGACGGGGCGAGACGCAGAGTACCAGGGAGCAATTCTGGCGGCAGACATCGAGAGCAGGCTCTATGGCAAGTTGCTGGCGCTGCACGAGAAGCTGCTTGCAAAGCCTCTGCCCGCCCTGGCCAACAACATGGAGACACTGCAACAGGTCAAGGGGAGTCGCTTGGCCAGAGCTCCTGAGGAAGAGGAGTACCGGGCACCTCACGTTCCCATGGCACCAGCACCAGCATCTCGTGGCTTTAGCAGGCAGGCTGCTGCAACACAAGCCCAGCACCAGTCACCTGCCCGGCACTGCGCCACAGTGAATGTTGCAGACGTGCAAGTTTCATGCAGCAGCATCTCAAACTGCCACCTCAGAGATGTGGCCAAAGAGGAGGCAAAAGTACCTTTCTTTCCTGAGTGTGTCGAGCAGGCTGCACCAGAACAGCCACAGCGCCAGGCACCTGCCCTCAACAGCTCAGCAGAAAATGACACAGATCTGAATGTCCCATCCACAAGCATCAAGAAGGTCCGTTTCAGAGACGGTGTCGAGGAGATAGAGGCACCAGCCTCTCCCGGCATCGGCAGGCAGGCTGCACCAGGACGAGCAGAGGGCCAGGCGCCTGCCCCGCACAGCCACAAAGAAAACAGCATGGATCTGGAGGTCACAGCCAGGAGCATCCTGAAGAAGGTCCATTTCAGAGATGCTGTTGAGGAGGAGGCAGAGACCCCAGCCTCTTGTGGCTTTGACAGTCAAGCTCCGGCAGCAGAAGCACAGTGGCACGCACCTGCCTCCGACAACATCACAGTAAGAGAGACAGAAGTGCAGGTCACATCCAGTGTCGGTGCAAGCTACCAGTTCTGGGATGTGATCGAGGAGGAGGCAGAGGAAACAGACTCTCCTGATGATGGGGAGCAGGAGGGAGAACCACAGGCACAGAGCCACGCAGCTGCCCTGCTCAGCCCAGATGCCTCTGAGTTGGTTCCACAGGGAGCAGCCCTGCTCATCACTATGGAGCCTCCGGTCCAGGCTGTGGCTGTGGATCGGGAAAACAGCCAGCAGCTGGTGGAACCTCAGGACGTGACCCAAATCCTGGATGCGGCAGTGGCCAAAGAGGAGCAAGAGTGTGTAGAGGGCATTGACAAAGTGCTGTCCCAAGTGCAAGAGATCACCGTGCGCAACCTCTGGGTCAACCCCTCGGTGCCAGAGCTCTTCCAGGATCCCCAGGCCAGTATCCAGGAGGGCTCTGACTTCCCCAGCAGCATGGGCATGGATGCGACAGGGGAGACGAGCGGAGAACTGCAAAGCGTTTCTCCTATCCCAGCCGGTCCCTCGGAGCAGGAGGCAGCAGCGCAGGCACAGGGCCACGCACGTGCCTTGCTCAGCCCGGATGCCTCTGAGATAGTTCTAGAGGAAACAGCCAGGCTTATCACAAGGGAGGTCCTGCTGAAGGCTGCTTCTGCGGTGCACGGAACTGAGCAGCAGCCTTTGGACCAGCAGGACATGTCCCACATCTTGGATGTGACACTGGAAGCACTGACGCCTGCAGCAGCTGGGGACGCTGAGTCTCCTGTGGCTGCAGAGTCTCCTATAGAGACCAGCACAGGCTCTCCCATCCCTAGAGCAGACGAGGCTGAAGAAGACAGGGCATCTTGCATGTCTGGAGAACATCAGGGAGAGGCCAGCACAGCCCTTGTTTCCCCCAAAGCACATGAGGGTGACGTGACAGCTTTGTTGCCTCAGAAGGCTGTGGCAGAGGCTGGAGCACCCCACTTTGCACCAGGAGGAGGCGATGAAGGAGATGCAGTGACAACTCCCCTGCCCTGGGACTCCCGTCACCCGCTAAGTGAGGAGTGTGACGGGAAGGAAGAGGACATAGATGAAGGTCTGTCCGAAGAGGAAGAGATCGCCATACACAGCCTCTGGGTCGAGCCTTTCGATCCAGAGCCCTTCCAGGACCTCCAGGAAGATATCCAGGAGGGGTCTGGCTGCCCCAGCAGCATGGGCTTGGATGTGGCAGAAGAGGCTACTGCAGACCTGCAGAACATGTCTCCTGTCCCAGTCGGACCCACAGACACTCAGTCGGCAGCTTCTACATTAGCTGGAGATGCAGAGGAAGAGGAGCACCACGCACCTCTCACTCCAGTGGCACAGGAGGAGGTGGCACCAGTTTCTCCTGCCTGTGGTGAGCAGGAGGCAGCAGCAGAGGCACAGAGGCAGGCACTTGCTCTGCTCAGGCCAGATGCCTGTGAGATGATTCTAGAAGAAACAGCCACGACCATCACTGAACAGATCCTGACTGCGAATCCAGCTATGGTCCAGGGAGCCAGCCAGCAGCTGGTGGAACATCGGGACATGGCCCTAAACTTAGATGAGGCGATGGCATCTGCGGGGACTGAGGACACTGAGTCTCCTGTGTGTGGAGACCATGAGGGAGAGGCTGAAAGAGCCATTATCTTACCAGAAAGACAGCAAGAGGAAGTGGCAGCTCCATGGACTGAAATGCCTGTGCCAGAGGCTGGATCATGCCACTCTGCCCCAGAAGCAGCCAACGAAGGAGATGCAGGAGCTTCTGCCTTTGCTCGTGAATCTGGGCAGCCGGTGAGCGAGGCACGTATGTCTGGCACCGGAGATACTGAGGAGATTCAGGCAGGAGCCTTGCACGGGCTACCTGTGGCAGGGAGATTCCTGCTGCTCCCTATGGCAGAGCCTCTGGGGGAGCCGCAGAGCAGCAGCATAGCCCACACCAGGCACAGGCTCGACATACAAAGGAGAGCCAGCGTGCCTTGGCTGCTGGGCAGCTCTGTGGAAAGGGAGCTCCAGCAGCAGGAGGGCCGGACGCCTCGGTTGTCCTTGCGGCGCAGACGGATGCCCGCACCCAGGCAGGTGAGTGCCAAGGACAGGACGGGACGGGACAGGAGAGGGGGATGAGCCTGTGCCTGTGGCCAGCCACTGCTGCTCCCAAGTGCAGCCCACTGAGCTCCTGCACCCCTCTTGTGTGATTACAGGTGGCGCCAGGGACCTTGGCCGAGGAAGCTGACGAGGAGGAGTTGGACAGAAAGGAAGAGGAGGAGTGGGAAGAGGCCATGGACAAAGAGCTGTCCGAACTGGAAGAGATCACCGTGCGCAACCTCTGGGTCAACCCCTCGGTCCCAGAGCTCTTCCAGGACCCTGAGGCCGATATCCAGGAGGGCTCTGACTTCCCCAGCAGCATGGGCATGGATGCGACAGTGGAGACGAGTGGAGAACTGCAAAGCGTTTCTCCTATGCCAGCCGGTCCCTCGGAGCAGGAGGCAGCAGCGCAGGCACAGGGCCACGCACGTGCCTTGCTCAGCCCGGATGCCTCTGAGATAGTTCTAGAGGAAACAGCCAGGCTTATCACAAGGGAGGTCCTGCTGAAGGCTGCTTCTGCGGTGCACAGAACTGAGCAGCAGCCTTTGGACCAGCAGGACATGTCCCACATCTTGGATATGACACTGGAAGCACTGACGCCTGCAGCAGCTGGGGACGCTGAGTCTCCTGTGGCTGCAGAGTCTCCTATAGAGACCAGCACAGGCTCTCCCATCCCTAGAGCAGACGAGGCTGAAGAAGACAGGGCATCTTGCATGTCTGGAGAACATCAGGGAGAGGCCAGCACAGCCCTTGTTTCCCCCAAAGCACATGAGGGTGACGTGACAGCTTTGTTGCCTCAGAAGGCTGTGGCAGAGGCTGGAGCACCCCACTTTGCACCAGGAGGAGGCGATGAAGGAGATGCAGTGACAACTCCCCTGCCCTGGGACTCCCGTCACCCGCTAAGTGAGGAGTGTGACGGGAAGGAAGAGGACATAGATGAAGGTCTGTCCGAAGAGGAAGAGATCGCCATACACAGCCTCTGGGTCGAGCCTTTCGATCCAGAGCCCTTCCAGGACCTCCAGGAAGATATCCAGGAGGGGTCTGGCTGCCCCAGCAGCATGGGCTTGGATGTGGCAGAAGAGGCTACTGCAGACCCGCAGAACATGTCTCCTGTCCCAGTCGGACCCACAGACACTCAGTCGGCAGCTTCTACATTAGCTGGAGCTGCAGAGGAAGAGGAGCACCACGCACCTCTCACTCCAGTGGCACAGGAGGAGGTGGCACCAGTTTCTCCTGCCTGTGGTGAGCAGGAGGCAGCAGCAGAGGCACAGAGGCAGGCACTTGCTCTGCTCAGGCCAGATGCCTGTGAGATGATTCTAGAAGAAACAGCCACGACCATCACTGAACAGATCCTGACTGCGAATCCGGCTATGGTCCAGGGAGCCAGCCAGCAGCTGGCGGAACATCGGGACATGGCCCTAAACTTAGATGAGGCGATGGCATCTGCGGGGACTGAGGACACTGAGTCTCCTGTGTGTGGAGACCATGAGGGAGAGGCTGAAAGAGCCATTATCTTACCAGAAAGACAGCAAGAGGAAGTGGCAGCTCCATGGACTGAAATGCCTGTGCCAGAGGCTGGAGCATGCCACTCTGCCCCAGAAGCAGCCAACGAAGGAGATGCAGGAGCTTCTGCCTTTGCTCGTGAATCTGGGCAGCCGGTGAGCGAGGCACGTATGTCTGGCACCGGAGATACTGAGGAGATTCAAGCAGGAGCCTTGCACGGGCTACCTGTGGCAGGGAGATTCCTGCTGCTCCCTATGGCAGAGCCTCTGGGGGAGCCGCAGAGCAGCAGCATAGCCCACACCAGGCACAGGCTCGACATACAAAGGAGAGCCAGCGTGCCTTGGCTGCTGGGCAGCTCTGTGGAAAGGGAGCTCCAGCAGCAGGAGGGCCGGACGCCTCGGTTGTCCTTGCGGCGCAGACGGATGCCCGCACCCAGGCAGGTGAGTGCCAAGGACAGGACGGGACAGGACAGGAGAGGGGGATGAGCCTGTGCCTGTGGCCAGCCACTGCTGCTCCCAAGTGCAGCCCACTGAGCTCCTGCACCCCTCTTGTGTGATTACAGGTGGCGCCAGGGACCTTGGCCGAGGAAGCTGACGAGGAGGAGTTGGACAGAAAGGAAGAGGAGGAGTGGGAAGAGGCCATGGACAAAGAGCTGTCCGAACTGGAAGAGATCACCGTGCGCAACCTCTGGGTCAACCCCTCGGTGCCAGAGCTCTTCCAGGATCCCCAGGCCAGTATCCAGGAGGGCTCTGACTTCCCCAGCAGCATGGGCATGGATGCGACAGGGGAGACGAGTGGAGAACTGCAAAGCGTTTCTCCTATCCCAGCCGGTCCCTCGGAGCAGGAGGCAGCAGCGCAGGCACAGGGCCACGCACGTGCCTTGCTCATCCCGGATGCCTCTGAGATAGTTCTAGAGGAAACAGCCAGGCTTATCACAAGGGAGGTCCTGCTGAAGGCTGCTTCTGCGGTGCACAGAACTGAGCAGCAGCCTTTGGACCAGCAGGACATGTCCCACATCTTGGATATGACACTGGAAGCACTGACGCCTGCAGCAGCTGGGGACGCTGAGTCTCCTGTGGCTGCAGAGTCTCCTATAGAGACCAGCACAGGCTCTCCCATCCCTAGAGCAGACGAGGCTGAAGAAGACAGGGCATCTTGCATGTCTGGAGAACATCAGGGAGAGGCCAGCACAGCCCTTGTTTCCCCCAAAGCACATGAGGGTGACGTGACAGCTTTGTTGCCTCAGAAGTCTGTGGCAGAGGCTGGAGCACCCCACTTTGCACCAGGAGGAGGCGATGAAGGAGATGCAGTGACAACTCCCCTGCCTTGGGACTCTCGTCACCCGCTAAGTGAGGAGTGTGACGGGAAGGAAGAGGACATAGATGAAGGTCTGTCCGAAGAGGAAGAGATCGCCATACACAGCCTCTGGGTCGAGCCTTTCGATCCACAGCCCTTCCAGGACCTCCAGGAAGATATCCAGGAGGGGTCTGGCTGCCCCAGCAGCATGGGCTTGGATGTGGCAGAAGAGGCTACTGCAGATCCGCAGAACATGTCTCCTGTCCCAGCCGGACCCACAGACACTCAGTCGGCAGCTTCTACATTAGCTGGAGATGCAGAGGAAGAGGAGCACCACGCACCTCTCACTCCAGTGGCACAGGAGGAGGTGGCACCAGTTTCTCCTGCCTGTGGCGAGCAGGAGGCAGCAGCAGAGGCACAGAGGCAGGCACTTGCTCTGCTCAGGCCAGATGCCTGTGAGATGATTCTAGAAGAAACAGCCACGACCATCACTGAACAGATCCTGACTGCGAATCCGGCTATGGTCCAGGGAGCCAGCCAGCAGCTGGCGGAACATCGGGACATGGCCCTAAACTTAGATGAGGCGATGGCATCTGCGGGGACTGAGGACACTGAGTCTCCTGTGTGTGGAGACCATGAGGGAGAGGCTGAAAGAGCCATTATCATACCAGAAAGACAGCAAGAGGAAGTGGCAGCTCCATGGACTGAGATGCCTGTGCCAGAGGCTGGAGCATGCCACTCTGCCCCAGAAGCATCCAACGAAGGAGATGCAGGAGCTTCTGCCTTTGCTTGTGAATCTGGGCAGCCGGTGAGCGAGGCACGTATGTCTGGCACCGGAGATACTGAGGAGATTCAAGCAGGAGCCTTGCACGGGCTACCTGTGGCAGGGAGATTCCTGCTGCTCCCTATGGCAGAGCCTCTGGGGGAGCCGCAGAGCAGCAGCATAGCCCACACCAGGCACAGGCTCGACATACAAAGGAGAGCCAGCGTGCCTTGGCTGCTGGGCAGCTCTGTGGAAAGGGAGCTCCAGCAGCAGGAGGGCCGGACGCCTCGGTTGTCCTTGCGGCGCAGACGGATGCCCGCACCCAGGCAGGTGAGTGCCACGGACAGGACGGGACGGGACAGGAGAGGGGGATGAGCCTGTGCCTGTGGCCAGCCGCTGCTGCTCCCAAGTGCAGCCCACTGAGCTCCTGCACCCCTCTTGTGTGATTACAGGTGGCGCCAGGGACCTTGGCCGAGGAAGCTGACGAGGAGGAGTTGGACAGAAAGGAAGAGGAGGAGTGGGAAGAGGCCACGGACAAAGAGCTGTCCGAAGTGGAAGAGATCACCGTGCACAACCTCTGGGTCAACCCCTCGGTCCCAGAGCTCTTCCAGGACCCTGAGGCCGATATCCAGGAGGGCTCTGGCTTCCCCAGCAGCAAGGGCAAGGATGTGACAGGGGAGGCAGCTGGAGGTTTGCAGAGACTGTCTCCTGTGCCAGCCGTTCCCACAGACACCAAACTGGCAGCTTCTACCCTGGCTGCAGCTGCAGAGGAAGAGGAGCAGCGCGCACCTCTCACTCCAGCGTCACAAGAGGAGGTGGCACCGGCCCCAGCTTCTCTTGGTGCTGATGAACAGGAGGCAGCACCGCAGGCACAGAGCCAGGCACTTGCCCTGCTCAGCCCCAATGCGCATGAGGTGGTTCCACAGGAAGCAGCCGCGCTCATCACAAGGGAGCCTCCGCTCCAGGCTGTGGATCAAGGAACCAGCCAAGAGCTGGTGGAATATCAGGACATGAGCCAAATGCTGGGTGTGTCAGTGGCAGCATTGACGCCTGCAGCACTTGAGGACATTGAGTCTGCTGTGGCTTCAGAGCCTCAGCGAGAGGCCAGAGCAGCCGTTGCCTCCCCAGCAGCGCTTGAGGATGAAGTGGCCCCTTCCTCGACCGAGATCCCTGCAGCAGAGGCTGGAGCATGCCACGTTCCTCCAGGAGCAGGTGACAACGGAGATGCAGCAGCTTCTCCCTTGTCTCGGGACTCTCGGCGCCAGGTGAGTGAGGTGCGTGTGGCTGGCACCGGGGCTCCCAAGGCCTTGGATGGCAGCTCCCGGGGGGTTTGTGACAGGGCTATTTCTGGTGCTCCCTGTGTCATCCCACTGACGATGCCGCCATCCCCTGCCTGTGCTCTCGCTGCCCTGCAGGGTATGCTCAGACGCTTTGTGAGGAAACACCTGGGCAAGGCTGTGACTGTCACGCGGGGAAGAAGGCAGCAGCAGGTGGAAGAGCCAGACGTGGCACTAAGCTTGGATGTGGAGTCACCATCAACGTGGCCTGCGGGAGTTGAGGAGAGCGAGAAGGAGCCAGGTACTTCCCCGAGTCGGGTGGCACGCAGGCCAGGCCGGCAGCAGTGTGCGCCTGAGTTCGGGTGTGTGCCAGCCTCCCCTGCGTGGGCCGAGGGCTGCAAGCCTTGGGTGGAAAGGGCCACGAGGATGCTCAGGGGGTTGGGGCAGCTCCTGTACGAAGGCAGGCTGAGAAGGTTGGGGCTGTTCAGCGTGGAGAAGAAAAGGCTGCGTGGAGACCTCATAGCAGCCTTTCAGTGTCTGAAAGGGGCCTATAAGGACGCTGGGCACTGACTCTTCATCAGGGACTGTAGTGACAGGACAAGGGGTAGCGGGTTCAAACCTAACCAGGGGAAGTTTAGATTGGATTTAAGGAGGAAGTTCTTTACTGTAAGGGTGGTGAGGCACTGGAATGGGTTGCCCAAGGAAGTCCCTCGCCTACAGCTCTTCTTCCCCCACAGGCATTGCCACTCTTCCAGACCCAGGAGCGGCCCCACGGCGACGACTCTACCGCTTCAGGAGAGTGCTGAGGGCTCTGCGCAAGGCTTTCTGTTTCTCCTGCCTCACCCCACATGTGAAGGAGTAGCGCCCTGCTGCCAGCGCCAGGCCCGAGGGAGCTGTGCCGACGATGTCATGCTGCAGCCTGCACTTGTTGTGGGTGTTTTCTTGGGCCCATAAATAATAAGTCTTCCACCCCCATCCCCGCAGTGCTCATCTCTGCCTGTATGTTGGTTAGAACATATTTGTGTAATTCATGTATCTCTATATTTACTTAACGTAAAACAACGACTTCAATCTAAGCGGCTACCTATCTGTTGCAATTAGTTCTTGTTTGATAATAAATTGCCAATGGATGATGAAAGAGTCATTTACTGAGGTTTAGCAGCAATCAAGACATGTGCCTAGAACTCGGGGGATTTACTAGGCAGTAACTGGGTTGTTGAACTAAATTCCTATTGGAGACCTTTAAAGCGTGACCTGAGAAAACTTCTCTGCAGCCAGTGGGTCCTCTAAGGGCCTGCCCGTGTCCTGCTGGATCTGCTGCCGTGGGCAGTGCTGCTCCTAAGAGGGGCAGACGGTGTGGATCCTCCTGGCTCCCCGGGGGGAGTAACTTGCTTCCATCTGCAAGATGAAGGGGAGGAAAAGCAGGATCTCAGGTGCTGGCTGTGTTGCTGGAGCAGCTCTGCTGACAGAGGCTCCCAAATACTGTCTGTCTGGTCTGAGAGTTGTGCTTCGTCTTTGTCTCTCTGCTGATGCTCATCACATGTCTCACTGCAGAGAGACCGCCATGAACGGAGCCTTTTTCTATTGAGACTTGTTTGCCAAGTGGCTTCGGCTCCTGCATGCAGGGTTTTGGGTTTGCCTTCCTTGACAACGTACTGCATGGTTTTGTTGAATTAAGTCTCTGTGGGTTTGCTTGCAGATTCAGCCCTTGTGTTTACGGTCTCTCTGGTCAGCAGACCCCAACTTTCTGCTGACCACTCGATGAACGAGAACAAGATGAGTGGCTGCGGAGAGGGCAGCTTTAGCATGGGAGTGTGGGAAATCACAGCGTGCAGACGTCTCAATCCTGAAGGGCAAAGAGCCACCAAAGCAGCCCCGAGTCCCTCGTCAGGACTTGGCGGAGAGCTGGCAGCGCTCCTGCATTGCAGGGATCAGTGGCGGGAGGGGTGGGGGCAGATTTAACACGGTCACTGGCTGCCATTGACATTCTTTTGCCAAGGTGGGGGCTGCGCCCTGAGCGGGTAATGCTGCCCTTGGGAGCGCTGCGGGAGGTGGGGGCGTGGGGTGGGCGCTGCACGGCTGAGCTCAGCCCCTGCTCTAGGCTGGCGTCCTCTGGCCCCAAAGCAAAGCAAACTCAGTGCTCTCTGCTGGCCAGGAAGGACGTGGTGACCCAGACAGAGATCCCTCGTAAGCGTGTAGATGTCCAGGCCTCTGGCTGTAGTGAGTGCCCGAGCCTGCTGGTGATGTTGGATGATGGCTGTGTAAGGTGTCAGCTGGCTGGTGGCTTGCTCTGCATGGTGGCAGCATGAGCCGTTTAACAAGTACACACATGGTGTGGGGGGAGCTGAGATACCAGGAGGAAGTGGTAGGTAAGGATGGCGAGGGGAAAGGAAATGAAAAACAGATGCAGTGAAAACAGAAACGCAGATGACCTCTGTGAGCGTGGATTTTTCGAGTGCAAGCACAGTTCCCCTGTGCAAGCTTTGAGATGATCAGCCCCAGGCTCTGCGCTCTTGGGGAAGGTCGGTGCGGTAGAAATTCCTGCGGGCTCTATCCTGTTTGGGTGGGTGCCGCTTGGTGGTGCTCCTCCCTTTGCTGGGGTGCATGCTTGGCCCTGGCCAGGCCCTCGGACCTTCCCATGGTGCCTTTCACCAGGGGGAGAGGTGTGATGCCTCCTGATGTTTGGGTGCTGGTGTCCACCAGAACACGCGAGGTCCCAGGCGTGCTCCCTGAGAAGCTGCTTTGAGAAGAGGGCAAAAAGAAACAGAGAACAGGAGAGGACTGACAGCAGCCCTTTACATTGCTTTTGTTAATGCACCAGTAATAAGATAAGCTTTATCTTGAAATGTTCTTGGAATCGAGTCTTTGATGGAAGTAGGCTTTTGGGTTAATATATTTTTGATAGATAAAGCAGAATGAAATAGAAAGACCAGGGGAGCACGCAGTATGTGAAGGCAGACATTTTTCCGTCCCAGCATCCCCAGTCAGTTGCCAGCACCTATAATAAATGCTCGGAGCAATGTTCCAGCTCGGAGCAATATTCCAGCCACTCCAGCCAATGAGCCGGCTTCATTTGGAGCTCGGCTCAGATGCCTCTGTACAAGCGCCCGTAGTATGGGGAACAAACAAGAGGCATTAGGGATGCGTGCACATCTACGGACACATGATATAATAGGCATCACAGAAACACGGTGGGATGGCTCCTCTGACTGGAGTGTTGGAACAGACGGTTAGAGGCTCTTCAGAAAAGACGGGCCCGGCAGGCGGCGAGGGGGAGTTGCTCTTTGCGGAAGATCAACGGACAGCACGCTGATTAATGTAATCGGAAACTGACCTTTCTTCACTTCAGAGCACTGCCTTTTATAGCTTCCAAGCTTGGTCACGCACTTAAGATTTACAATGACTGGTTTCTGCACATAAATCAAAGACAGCTGATCGGTTCCTTCTTCAGCATCCGGGAGCAACACTAGCTGATTGGTCCCTTCTTCAGCATCCGGGAGTTGTTTCCCTCCTGCAGACCTTCTGCATACGTGGCCACGACTTAGCTCTGAAGTGACCGGAACTGGGCCATTAGTCCTCACTATGAACTCTAACCAATGGCAAGAGCCCTGGATCGCTCACGTGCCCACTGCTCGTTAGAAAGCCCTCAACAGCTATTTGTGGTAGGGATAGGCTGGAGCGTATGGAACTCTGTCTGGGGACAGGAGAGCAGTCAACAGAGAGTTTGTGGGTCAGGGTTAAAGGGAGCCGAGCGATGGGAGACATTACTGTGGGGATCGGTCACAGACCGCCTGATCAGGGGGACTCTGCGGAGGAAGCGCTCTCTAGACAGATAGGAACAGCCTCACGCTCGCAGGCCCTTGTCCTCATGGGGGACTCTCCTGGGTTCAGCAGTAGCAGTCATTTTTCTCCTTCTTAGTAGCTAGTGCAGTGCTATGTTTTCATTGCATTTGACACCTGGGGGGGATCACGAGTTGCTGGTATAAGCATCAACAGGGGCTACTTCTATCAGCCCAGGGCTTGTTGAAGGAGGATTTTGGTGACTGGCAGGATAGGAGTCCATTTGTACTTTATCTGGAGAGTAATCTCCTGAAATAAAAGAACCATATGGCCTCCCAGAAGGGCTGGTTTGATTCCCACGATGAGGTAGAGGAACAGAACTCATATTGCCCATACTGGAAACATGCATTAGAGAATTTCCATGGTAAGAAGGTGGATTCCTGTAACATGGTAGTGGCTGTTCTACATTCAGTCTGTGAGGTGGTCCATCGGACTGCAAGGAGTATTTTGGAGACCTGGGTTGTGATGTGAAGGTGTAATTGGGTATTTTTAATGGAGCTGGTTTTCTGTCAGGTTGCTTTCCTGGACTATTAGAATATGCTACATGCCTCAAGCTCTGTGGTTGAGCTCTCTCAAGCATCTCTTCAACAAGATTCTCATTCTCAGCTTCCAGAACATTGTCAGACTGAGACGAATTCGACCCTTGCTTACCTTCATCAGCAGCCAAACCCCTCGTCTTTTGCTTTACATTCAAAGGCTGCGTGTCTACAGGACTTGGTGGTGGGCCTGAAACCGAATGGTTTACTGGCCTTTCACTTCTGCGGAAAGTTTCATTGCCTTTTCAATTATTCTGATACCAGATGCCTTATTCCACTTAGGTACGAATTCCCTTCTAGTATCTGAAGCAGCATTAGATTTCTGATTAGCAGCTGCATTATTATACTGTCTCGAGTTTTCCTGCTGTGCTGGCTGAGGCTCTCTTCTGGTGTCTACCTCATTCGGACCGCTTTGCTGTTCTCTCCAGGCTTTTTGTTGGCCCCTTTAGGTACTGGAAGACTGTTACAAGGTCTCACCGGAGCCTTCTCTTGTTATAAAAATTTCGTCCTAGCCATGATCTGATTCGATTGTTTTATTACAATTGATTAATATCGAGCGGCAATAAGCAAGCAGCGCTGGGTGCGCCGGGGAGTCTCCGCTCCACCAGGGACGGACACCGGGGTCTTTGGGTTCTAGTCTCTTATACTTCTTGGTCCGGGGTCTCAGCCAATCCCTTCTTCTGTACCCGGATGCCGACGTGGCCCCTTTCCATTATTCTTTTCTTGTTGCTGGGGCCTTTCTCCGGTGAAGACGTTGCTGAACTTCTTGGTCATACATTAACGGAGAGATGTCTTTCACATGCAATTAACCACCATCTTAGCCCCATAAATTCCATTCCTTACCCGGTTACTTATCCTGTAACAGGATGTATGTATCTCTTAGTTACATAACCCCCTTAAAGCGTTCAAGCAGTTAAACAAAGCACCCTTTGAAAAACAAAACGGTTGAGTAAGAGGGATTATTCCTTTGTTTCTTCTTCTCTCTCATCATTGTATTGACAGGAACATTTATCATAATCGTGATCATTCCTGTATGTCCCACACAAGATACAATGATCACAAGGGGTTCCGATTCCACATAAAGTGCGATGGTGACAAGAACTCCTAAGCTGCTGACACGAATCATTCCTGTATACCTCGCCCTCTTCTCCAGGCTGAACAACCCAAACTCTCTCAGCCTGTCTCCGTAGCAGAGGTGCTCCAGGCCCCTGAGCATCCTTGTGGTCTCCTCTGGACTCACTCAAGCAGATCCACAGTTTCTACCATAGGCTCGTCCCAGCCTGCCTCTCCCAGGGCCTGATCACCAAGCAGCCTGCCAGTCAGAAGTGTGCTTGTCCATATGGTCTCCGTAGAGTCAATGGAACAGGGATGCCTACATTGGCTTTGGAGAACAGCACTTACGGTCCAACCTGAAGGTTGCGGTTGCGAAGCACAGGCTACCCTACACTACATTCCTATGACTAGAAATTACTACAAAGAGAAATGAAATGACATCCCATGGTCTGCTCTATGCAAAATCACCCTACTATTGGGTAAAGAACTTCACTGACATCCAGAATAAGCAGGATCCCCTTAACATCCATGTTCTGGCCGAGCATTTTAAGGGTTTTATCAGTGAGAAATTGTTCAACAAAGCCCCTTCCTTCCGCTCGGCTCTGAAAGGAACAAGAAGCTCCTTCATGCAGTGGGAGAAGCCATGGAGGAAGCAAGCCAGAGAAAGCTGCATCAGACATAAGCAGACATCCACTTGAAAGTAACACGAAACTTGCTACCTCTTACAATATCCTACTGCAGCTCACCCTCCTAGGGCAGGAGAATCTATAGAGCCTAACAAAGGATGACAGAAGGAAAATTCCACTGAGCTTAATTAGCTCACTGCTATTCCTGGGTGACTCTACAGGTACATAGCAAACAAGAAACAAACTAAGGACAACATAGGCCCCCTGAGGAAGCTCTCCGGAGAACTGTCTACACAGGATTTGGAGAAGGCTGAGGTTCTGAATGACTTCTTTGCCTCGGTCTTCACTGGCAAAGGCTCTGACTGCACCACCCAACCTAAGTGGCATTTTAGCACTTAAGACCCAGTGGTTTTATCACCTTCCCAAAAGCTAAGTGTTACATCTAAATCCTTTTAGCACAAATATGTTCAGAAATCAATGAGCGTGGGCACTGAGTAAGATTTATGAAGGATCTCTTTACTTGTAAGTCTAATATATGTAATTGTAAGTCAATAATAGCAAGAAAGACACAAAAATACAGAATGACAAAACACAGAGTTAAGATTATGCTTAACAGGAATAAAGTCCCTTAGGGCAGCTTCAGCACCCCCGAGGGCTTTCCCTTAAATCACGGCTTCTGTCACTTAATGGAAACCTATGCTTGTGTATCAGCAGGCTCTGCCAGCATCCTACCGTGCAGCATTATCGCAACTCTTATAGCTGGAGGCAGTGAACACTGAACGAGCGGAGTTGACATCTTCAGAGGTGAAGATCAGGGTTGTCCGTTACAGACAGCTGGTTCTTCTTTCCATGCCACATCCATGGGCTTCAGGGGGTGATGCCAATTCCGACAAGTCAAGTCCCAAGGCAAACCCTGAGCAAAGGGACTGCTCTTCCTACGTAGCAATGAGGCTTTTCCTCTGGAGTCTGCTCTGACATATTTCTGCTCACATCAACAGCCTAATTTCTGAATCCATAACATTGAAATTTAGGATTTTCTCATGTGTCCCATTGACAATGGCCATGTGCCATAAAGTGGTATTTCCATAAGCGCCATAAAGCAGAAAAGCAAGCCACAGAGGAAGTGTCACTGGTCCTTTTGGGTTGTACTCAGCTCTCTGAGGTCATCTACTTGGGTTGAAAGGGGAGTGTTAGGGGGTAAGGCCGCCTTACAAGGGGAAGAGAAAGCCCAGAGCAGGCATATGGCGCCTTCTGGCTTGCTCCATTGCACCCGTGCGCTAGCTCTCAGTCTAGCAGGAGGTCTGACTCAGAGCTTTTGACTTCACTTTTGACTGCACAAAGAGCTTTTGACTTCACTTCTTAAGCACCCCAAATTTGCATCTAGCCCATCTAGCCCACTTCTTAAGCACCACAAATTTGCATGAGCTCATCTTCACACTGTCGATTCTCTAGTGTTAACAGCCACTTTAGGCTTGAGAAACCTGCAGAGCATGACTCTAACTCAGCCATCCCTGCCGAGAAGTAAGAAAACAATTACCTCTGGTCCTCACCCTCTGTTGCTCCTCCAACCACGTCAAACAACTAAGATCTAAGATCATCACGACTGAATCGCATCAAGTGCATCCTTCCCTCCTATTCCTTGCTGCACTGACTGTTTTCCTTTGTGCTCTCAGGACAGCATCTTGCTCTGCAGGAAAGGTGCTGCAAGTGCAGCAGGTCTTCCCAGAGGGTTACGAAAGAAGCCTGAAATTACTGCTGGATTGCCGTGCCAAGGTCATGAGAATGAATGAAGGCAGGCTGCTTGAATCCAAGGTCTATCCATAAGGAAAGGGGTTTGGAAAAGGACAGCTTTTGTGTTTGTACGTTGTGATTTGGCCAAGTAATATAAAATAGGCATTACGTATATAGCGGTGGCAGCATGAAGTAGGACTCGCCTCATGTAATCTCAGAGGCGTAAATCAAATCTTGCCACTCTGGGCTTTGTGTTGGCACTGCCAGCGCGTTTTGTTTGGACAAAGAGGAAGGAAGCTGCAAGGCAAGGCAGAGGCTGCGGATGGAAACGGAGCGGCGATTCCAAGGAAAGGGAACACAGGCTCCGTGCGAGCCCCGATGTGCCCGGGACAGGAGGCGATGCGCTGGAGCCGCGGGACGGCAACAGCCGCCTGGCAACGGGGCGTCGCCTGGCCTCTGTGAGCAGGGACAATGGGCTCGGCCAATGGGCGTCGAGGAGCGGCGGGCGGGGGCCAATAAAGAGCGGGCAGGGGGCCGGGGGGGCTCAGTCGCTGCTGCAGGTGCGGTGCGGCGGGGCACAGGAGGGCCGCCGGCTGCCCGCTGTCTCTGCTGCCCACAGCTCAGACTCCCGCTGTCGAGCACGGCAGCAGCGATGGCACCGCTCAGCCTATTCCAGCTGCTGGACGCTGCCATCAGCACGTCCGACGGGGGATGTGTGAATGTCACAGAGCTGCACAGCCTGCTGCGGGCCGTGCTGGGGCTCCTGCGCCTCGGGGACCTGCCTGTCCCAGCCTGGGGGCAGCCTGCCCAGGGGGTCAGGGCCTGGGCCCAGGGTGTGGGGCAGCAGCCCCCGGAGCCAGGCGAGCGGCGGCCCAGGACAGCCCCGCTGCAGGGCACCGCCAGCGGCTCCCGAGTTGATGCCGTGGCTGCCGGCGTGGAGCAGGCGGAGGAGCTGGAAGCCACGGAGAGCAGCAGCTCTGAGGTAGGGGCTCTCCCAAGTCCCCTGGGCTCCACAGCCCTGGGGCTCCGGCCCCACCGTCCCCTCCATCCCTCCCTTCCCCACTCCTTCCACCGGCGGGTGGGAGCCGCGTCCACTCGTCGGGCACCGGAGAGGCCCCGTCAGCACCTCATGGGCCTCATCTCCACCTCCACTCTCCTTGGCTCGCCCCAGGGCTGAGCCCGGCATTGGGGGGACCGGAGAGGGGCCTGAACCTGCACGGCGCTGAGCTGCTCGGGCACCGGCTGTTCCCGGGTGTCCCAAGGGGCAGGGCTGGGGACAGTGCGGGGAGCCCCGGCTCTGCCCTTGCTGCTGCACTTCTGCGCACAAACCTGCTCCCCTTTGCCGCCTCTTCCCAGGAGGACAACAGAGCCCAGTCTGCCCCCACCGAGCCCTCTGCTTCGGACGTGGACCCCCTGCACGGGGCAAGCTCAGCGCTGGGCCTCAAGGAACCAGAGACCCAGCGTGCAGCCCCTCCCGCTCAGCGCTCCAGCTCAACGAGCAGGCCTGCACGTCGCAATGTTCAGGCCAACGGCTCACAGAGAAGGGCTGGAGCTGCTGACCGTGAGGACAGGGAGGTGCGGAGAAAGCGTCGTCCCGCTGCCACCCAGGCCAGCAGCAGAGAGGAAGACGCTGGAGCTGCTGTCGCCAAGGCCAAGACTCCGCAGACAAAGTCTTGCCTTGTTCCCAGCCAGACCAGCAGCCCAGGGCTGCAGTCCGGAAAAAAGGTTTCCTGGGCAGACATGCAGGAAGCAGGGACCTCGGGCTCCAGTCTGCATCCCAGGGCCGTCGACCAGCTGCAAGAGGTGTACAGCTGGTCAGACTCGTCAGGCTCCAGCAGTTGCTCCACCTCCTCCATGGATGCCGAGGAGGCTGAGTTCGAGACTCTTCACAGCCTCTACAATCTGCTAAGGAAGCAGGCGGCGCAGCTGGAAGCCACCAAGTCGGACCGCGCTGAGCTGGAGAAGCTGCGGTCCGAGCTGCTGCTGCAGCAGGAGGAAGGTGGGAGCTCTGGGCTCTGGTGGGATGCCTGAGAGCCTGGGTCGGGGGCTGGCTGTCCTCAGAGCCCGGCCCTGAGGGTGAGACCCCCTCACTGACAGGGTGTCCCCTTGGCCCATGTTCTTGTAGGCCAGCAGAGCATCGTCACCATGCTTGAGGACCTCCGTGGCCAGGTGTCCTCCCTGCAGGGCCTGGCAAGTGACTTAGAGCAGGAGAAGGGGAAGGTGAGCCGGTGGCGGTCCCTGGGGCCACGTGGGGATGCCTGGGGGTTTGGGCAGGGAGGGGGCAGATGAAGAGCCCCTGGTTTGGGAAGACACAGGCGCCATGCCCTGACTCTGCCCCACCACCGTTCCCAGCTCACGTCCATGCTCCAGGAGCTGAATCAGGAGCTGATGGAGCAGGCAGAGCAGCAGGAGGTGACCAGGGCCACACTGGAGCAGTGGGTCAGCACATCCCAGCAGCTGCAGGTGGACTCCCTCCTGTCGAGGCAAGAGGTGGGCAAGGCGGAGAGGCAGAGGAGGCAGGTAAGGAGATGGTGGCATGGGGGGCTTGGGAGGAGGCTGCTGGGACCTCCCCTGCCCCCAGGCTGGTTGTGCTTCTGTTTAGTGTGGGGGAGCCCCTTGCTCCCCACCCCCCCAGACTGGGTTCTGCGAGTCAGCAGCATGGAGGGAAATGGAAGCCGTGCTGCAGATGTCCTGCTGGCACGGACAGCCCGTGGTCACTTGCCCATGAAGCTGGGTCTGTCCCCGGGGCACAGCCACTCCCCTTGCATGGCACTACCCTGTCGCCTTTCTCCCTGCAGAGGGACCGCGAGGTGCTGAGCCGCTTGACGGTCCAGGAGCAGGAGCTGCTGCAAGTCCGGCTGCAGCTGCGGGAAGAGATGGCCTCCAAGGTGAGGGGTGGCCCAAGCCCACCGTGCCAGACTGGCACCTCTGGGGCTTGGTGGCCCAAGGCCGGCTGTATCCCTCTGAGGATTCCTGCTGCTGCCTTTTCCCTGGGGGCCGCAGTGCCGGAGGCTGGGGCCGCTGGCTGAGGGGAGTGTGTCTGCCTGCAGCTGGACCGCAAGGAGCTGTGGCCTTTCCGGCAGAAGCTGCAGGAGCAGTGGAAGAGAAGCCTGAAGGAGCTCAAGGAGAAGGCACCGCCGAGAGAGGCTGACAATGCGGCTGGCATTAAGACGTGAGTGGGATGGGGACAGTGATGGCTTCAGGGACAGCACTTGCCCCGTTGCCACTTTGTCCTTGCCAGCACCCCCGGTTCCTATGGTGCTCTGGGTGCCCATGGCAGTACTTCCCACTGGTGGTGGTTGTTTTTGGAGACAACCTCCAACTGCTCTCCCTCATCCTCCCGCCATTCTCGTGTAACCAGCCAGCAGGCTGGGACCTTGCTTGGGTGCTGGGTATAAACCGGGTTGAAACCCACGTTTCCCAGCTCACCCAGCCCTTTCCCCCCCTGCCCAGGCAGCTTTCCAGTGCCGATTCCCAGTGCCTGTCCTGTGACCGGCAGCTCAGCGTGAGGGTGCCTGGCTCGTAAGTAGCACCCGTCCCCGGAGCATCGGGGGGCTGCATGGGTGGGGCGGGGGGAGAGGGATGCTGAGAGCTCCGTCTGACAGGCACAGGGTTCAGGGAGTCTGTCTGGGGGGTTTGACCCTGCTGAGACCCCTCCAATGCTCTGCCCACGAGTGGGGGGATGGGGACCCCTCTTTGAGGGCAGTGGGCAGGGGGGTGCCATGGGGTACAAGCCCATGGATTTTGGGGCACTGCCCTGAGGCGGGCTGGATCCTTTGTCCCCTGTCACCCACCGGTGGTCCTTGGCTTCCGCAGGCCCATCGTGCGCATCCCACCCGCGCCGCCGCTGACCTCCCGCTTCCCTGAGAAAATGCCTCGATCCCTCAAACCAGGGGAAAGCAAGACGTAGGGGACTTGGGAGCCATCCCCTGCCGGGGGTGCAGGGGGCCCTGCCCTGGCCGGGAGAGCTCTTCCCTGGGTGGGGATAGAAGGCTCTGGGGGTGCCTGGGCAGGCTGCCCAGATACGCCCTGTCCCCCACCCTGGCAGACCACAGTGCTGGGTGCTGAGTACCCCTATTTCCCGTCCTGCAGGGAGCAGGTGGCCGGCTGCCGGTACCCCAGCGTGCCGGGGCAGTGCGGAGGCCAGAACACTGTCTTCCAGCCTGTCCCACCCAGCACCCCACGGCCGCTCAAACCATCCACCGTGCTCTGCAGCAAGGTAGGGATGCAGAAGGAAGGCACCCGGAGGGGGCAACTGCGGCTGGGAGTGTGCTGCTGAGTATTTGGGATGGGGGGATTCGTGCCTCAGTTTCCCCAGGAGGGGCGGGTATGGAGGGTTGCTTGGGGATGCTGAATACTGCCCCGTGCTTTAGCCAGACCCCTCTCTCCTTCCCAGCAGGATGGTGACAGCGCAACAGAGCTGCTGGGCGACAGCAGCTGCCGGCAGGAGAGGCAGCAGCCTGTGCCCAAGGGCGAGGAGGGTGCAGGCGGGAGCGCCCCGACCCAGGGCAGCCTTCCCCAGGCACCGCGGCTCCTCCCGCCCCTCCTGATCCGTTCCATCGAACTCAAATCCCGGCAGCCACGCGAGACTGGGGCTCCCCCGCTGAAGCTCTGTCGCCCTGGTGGCCCAGCAGCCAATCAATAAATCCTCGTGTTCATCCAAGCGCCGGTGCGGGCTGAGTGGGGGACCCTGGCTCGGGACTTGCCCATCACACACAAGGAGGGCTCGGCAGCATCCCTGCCCTGTGGCCATGTGTCACATGGAGCTGCCCCTGGCCGCCCCACATCCCCTGTGCCCCCCGAGCTGCCGCACTCCCCTGGCACTCTCTGGCCTGCACGAGCCCCGTTTGGGAGCCTGTGTCCCCAAAGTGTCCTGTGTCCAAGTAATTCTAGTACTGTTTTACACTGTGCATGAAAAACTCTTTCACCTTGAAGCCAAAGCACCCAATATTCACCCTAAAGAATTAATTTAACTCCATGAAATACTGTTACAGCAATGTAACAAACACCATTTCTGTCTTTTATAGTTTTCCTCAGCAGCTTTACCACCTGAAGTAACATGCATCTGGAGATGCAGGGATATTATCACATCTTAGTCTTCCACTTATTTTTTGGGGACAGATGTAGCAGAGAATTAAATCCCCTCTGACGAAATTACAGCAATAATCTGCCACAACCAAAGCTCAGGCACTGCGTCCGTTTAGTCTTTCATTTCTCTGTAGCAAGGTTGCAATTCATGCTGAAGGTAGAAGGGACTTTGTCACAAGGATACCTATCTACTAGAAAGCAGCGTAAAACAGTTGAATTCTTCAAACACAGGACCTAAAACCAGCACTTAGGCTGATAAGGTATTTAATTTCTTAATTAAGGGGCCTCGTTTCCCTAGAGCATAGCTGGTGCATCTGCTATGCCACCCCTTAAAGGGGTGAACTTGAACTTGAAATTCTGAACTTGAACTATGGGATAACATCCTATTTTCTGCTTGCAACATTCAGCCTTTCCTAAAGTTTAAAGTATACAAACACGGAAATAGCAATGGACCGAATCTCTCTGGTTCATCTGCAGGCTTTGCTTTCATCTTTCAGTGGGGTAAAATGGGTTATCTAAGAGATACATTCACAGTCAGAAATGAGGAAAAATAATTCTTAGTATAACGGAAATAATCTTTATGACATTTTCATTTTGGGAGTCTTTACAAAAAGCAGACACGGCAAAAACCACCTTATTCTGAGATTTTTCTAACCTGTAGGAATGGCCATCTGCCTACTGAAAGATAGATATTACGGACCATACCTTTCCATCATAAAAACCTTGACTGCTATTAACTCAGGCCCTGGGAGAGGCAGGCTGGGACAAGCCTATGGTAGAAACTGTGGATCTGCTTGAGTGAATCCAGAGGAGACCACAAGGATGCTCAGGGGGCTGGAGCACCTCTGCTATGGAGACAGGTTGAGAGAGTTTGGCTTGTTCAGCCTGGAGAAGAGAAGGCTCCGGTGAGACCTTGTAACAGTCTTCCAGTACCAAAAGGGGCCAACAAAAAGCCTGGAGAGAACAGCAAAGCGGTCCGAATGAGGTAGACACCAGAAGAGAGCCTCAGCCAGCACAGCAGGAAAACTCGAGACAGTATAATAATGCAGCTGCTAATCAGAAATCTAATGCTGCTTCAAATACTAGAAGGGAATTCGTACCTAAGTGGAATAAGCCATCTGGTATCAGAATAATTGAAAAGGCAATGAAACTTTCTGCAGAAGTGAAAGACAGGCCAGTAAACCATTCGGTTTCAGGCCCACCACCAAGTCCTGTAGACACACAGCCTTTGAATGTAAAGCAGAAGACGAGGGGTTTGGCTGTAGATGAAGGTAAGCGAGGGTCGAATGCGTCTCAGTATGACAATGTTCAGGAAGCTGAGAATGAGAATCTTGTTGAAGAGATGCTTGAGAGAGCTCAACCACAGAGCCTGAGGCATGTAGCATATTCTAATAGTCCAGGAAAGCAACATGACAGAAAACCAGCTCCATTAAAAATACCCAATTACACCTTCACATCACAACCCAGGTCTCCAAAATACTCCTTGCAATCCGATGGACCACGTCACGGACTGAATGTAGAACAGCCGCTGCCATGTCACAGGAATCCACTTTCTTACCATGGAAATTTTTTGCTTACCGGCAAAGAACAAACGCAATCAACATTACTGTGTTAGCAGTCAGTTCTTCTACGAAATACAGACAGTTCACATGCATCTCAAAAATGACACTATTTCAGAGGTGTTTCAGACTTTCACTGAAGGCTAGTTGAGTTCTTAGACTTGCATTGAAGGTATTGAAGGTGATCTGATGCATATAGACATAGCAGTAAGAGTGTATGCACAGTATGCGTATGTTGCTGCAACTGAGCATCTCTTACACTAACTTTTAAGACTTGAATATGGATTCTGACAGAACCAATGTGATTGTAAAAGCAAATTCTTGACTACTGGAACAGCATTTTTCTCCCATCAGAAAAAGAAGGTGGATTAAATACAGCCAATGTTAGCAACATAGAGCGTATTACTTCCTATTTTGATCGATACCTCAACAGTTTTGGAAAACCAGGGAGAAAAAAATGTAAGAAAAGAAGCTGACCATGTAACGGCTGTATGTACTATAAAAATGATACTAAAAATGTATTCAGAGCCCCGAGAACATCATTCTTCTGTAAGGCCACTGAATCTGAACAGATATTCAGTATGAGGATAGGCTGAGAAAGTTGGGGCTGTTCAGCCTGGAGAAGAGAAGGCTGCGTGGAGACCTCATAGCAGCCTTCCAGTACCTGAAGGGGGCCTATAGGGATGCTGGGGAGGGACTCTTCATCAGGGACTGTAGTGACAGGACAAGGGGTAACGGGTTATGCACATACTCTTGCCTCAGTGACTACAGCAAAATAGCAATACGTTCCCTTAGAGACTACTATTAGATTACTGACGCTTGACGACAGCAGATCCACCAGTCCTATGTTAGTCTACCCGTTATAATATCCAGTAAAAAACCAAATTTTTAATTACTCTTTAAAAACACAAAATTACAACCCACACCAACTGAAACTTATAAGAGCAAAGAGACATAAATTATGATAATGCCCAGCAAATTCACGCTAGAAGGACAAACAGCATACGCAGTTAATAGAACTGTCTGCACCAAAGATCATCAAGATAACAAGAGGGATATTTTACCAAGACAAATATAATGAATATGTAGTATAAAGACTGTGCGCTCACACAACTGAAACTAAGGGCATATAAAAAACATTGAGTAGTTTTAGTGATCACATGCTGGGAAAGGAAAGGGCTGGGATCCCCTTACAACTGAGCTATCAGCATAGCTAAAGGCTCAGAGCAAGCATGTAACACCAGCCAAAACCCCTTGAAATGTAAAGGAAAGCTAGCACAGCTACCCAGCGGGGAAAGGGACCACTCACAGGTCCTTCAGCAAGCTGAAGCGGTGTTCAGATCAGAAAAGCAGAGATGCTCAAACACGGGCAGTACAACAGTGTGAAAAAACAAGCCTCCCCCCAAGAAAGCAACTCCCCAAGGGCATTAAAAAACACTAACACATCTATTTGTAAACCCCTTGGAAGCAGAAAACCTGACAGAGAGTTTGTAAGTTCAACAGTCCCTGAAGACTTTTACAAGCGCTCAGAGAAGATAAAGTCAATGCTCAAAACAAGTTTTTGCATGGAAAACACTGGGAGGGCCCAGAGCCCTGAACAGCTCTAGAGCTCAAAGACCAAGGAGCTGAAACATGGATTATATGAAACCTCTTGCTTAAACCAGGAGTCTGGGAAGTGGCTGGCATGACAGCAGCTTTTCTTCCTCACCAGCTACCAGGTGAACCCTCTCATTCATTACAGCAAGCTCAAAGGATGACTACAGAAATCAGCCTGAGAAATCCGTGTTAAGAGCTCTCCAGCAGCACCACACTCTAAGGTCAAAAGGGGACACTGACAAAGCACGAAGACATAAAATCTGGAATGAGTTTTAAAACCCTGTTTGCAGTCTATGGCATCTTAAAAAGATGCCTACACCTGTGTGAACCCCCATGTATCAAAACCACATTTGGTATATAATAAGCTGATTTAGATTTACTCCCCAGAACACCTAAAATCCTCTGTGACCTTTGAGGATTTCAGTATTCCACACCGTTGTCCCTGTCCAGCTCTTGATTATTACTCATGTCCAAGCAATCGCTGAGGTGATTGTTGATCCCCTCAGTTCAGGGCCCCTGTCAATAATGAAGCAATCGCTGAGGTGATTGTTGATCCCCTCAGTTCAGGGCCCCTGTCAATAATGAAGCAATCGCTGAGGTGAGCAGCTCGAGAGAGGCCGCCTTCAACACCGCGGGAGCCCCGAGGCCGCGCCAGGCCTGGCCGGGAGCCGGCAGCTCCGCTGAGGCGAGCAGGGACCCCCAGGGCAGAGCCAGGAGGGGCGGCACCAGCCCGGAGGGGCTCCGGCCCGCTCCGGGAGCTCTGCTCGGGCTGCCCCGGCGGTGCCCAGCGTAGGCACCCAGACAGCGCCGAGGAGAGGGGAGGCTGCAGGGCAGAGCTCGGGGTGCAGAGAGTGCCCGCACTGCTCTGGGGAGGGCAGGGTGCGCGATGGGCAGGGCTGCACCCGGGGCTCCCCGGTGGGGTCCTCCTGCAGCAGGGGCTGAGCTGCGGGACGCTGTCAATGGGCTGCAAGATGGCAGCGGAGCGGAGAGGAAGCAGGACAGCCTGCTCCAGGCCCAGGCTGTGCAGGGGCCTCGAGCGTCCCCTGGAGCTCAGGGGGGAAAGAAGGCGGCCACCAACCCGGGCAGCTGGGGAACAGCGACGAAAAAGGCGACGAAAAAGGCAACGAAAAAGGAGGAAGAGGGCAATTAAAAGCAAGGGGCTTCCTCCTAAATCTGTTGTCCCCACCCAGAACCGCTTTGCTGTTCTGCAGGAGCTGATGAGTAAACGCACTTGCAGCATGAACAACCAGCTGGTACACTGCTAAAGAAGATCTCTACTGGTGCTGCCAGGAAAAGGGTGGGGGTCACAGTAGTAGGGGACACTACTTGGAAAGGTGTAGAGGCACCCATCTGTCGGCCTGACCCACTCTCAAGGGAGGTGCGTTACTTACCTGGGGCACGGTCAGGGATGTTGCAGAGAGGCTGCCTGCTCTAGTAAGTCCCACTGACTATTACCCACTTCTAGTGATCCATGTGGCTGCTGGTGGTCTAGACAGCAGTAGCCCAGAGAGCATTAGAAGAACAGAGCCATGGAGAGGTGGCTAGGGGCTCTGGAGCTCAGATAGTCTTTTCATCAGTGCCCCAGGATAAAGAGGAGGACCTTACAAAAGGCTAGGCTGATGTGCCAGGTTAGTAAATGGTTAGAACAGTGGAGCCATAGTGAAGGGTTTGGGTATCTAGAACATGGGACTCAATTTGGGAGGCCAGGTCTACTGGAGTGTGGTAGAGCTCATTTGAAAATGAAGAGAGGTTTTGGTAGGGCTCTTGCCAGGCTGGTCAAGAAAGCTTTAAAGTAGATGTATTGCAGGAGCAGGGCATCATTCCATCCCAGCACTTCCAGTCAATTGCCAGCACCTATAATAAATGATTGGAGCAATGTAGAGATATTCCAGCCACACCAGCCAATGAGCCAGCTTCATTTGGAGCTCGGCTCAGATGCCTCTATACAGACGCCCGTAGTATGGGGAACAAACAAGAGGCATTAGAGATGCATGCACGTCTACGGACACATGATATAATAGGCATCACAGAAACACGGTGGGATGGCTCCTCTGACTGGAGTGTTGGAACAGACGGTTAGAGGCTCTTCAGAAAAGACAGGCCCGTCAGGCGGCGAGGGGGAGTTGCTATTTATGTTAGGGATAGGCTGGAGAGTATGGAACTCTGTCTGGGGACAGGTGAGCAGTGAACAGAGAGTTTGTGGGTCAGGGTTAAAGGGAGAACAGCAATGGGAGACATTACTGTGGGGATCTGTTACAGACTGCCTGATCAGGGGGACTCTGTGGAGGAAGCGCTCTCTAGACAGATAGGAACAGCCTCACGCTCGCAGGCCCTTGTCCTCATGGGGGACTTCGACCACCCTGATATCTGTTGCAGTGGAGGAACAGTACGGCCCGGCACAAGCAATCCAGGAGGTTCCTCGATTGTGTGGAAGACAACTTCCTTCTGCAAGTAACAGAGGAGCCCACAAGGAGAGGTGCCATGCTTGACCTCGTGCTTACCAACAGGGAAGGGCTCATTGGAAATGTGATGCTCCAGGGCAGCCTTGATTGTAGCGATCAAGAGATGGTCGAGTTTGAGATCCCCATGACAGTGAGAAGGGTGTGCAGCAAGCTCACTGCCCTGGACTTGAAGAGAGCAGACTTTGGCCTCTTCAGGAGCCTGCTTAGTAAGGTTCCATGGGATATAGCCCTAGAGGGCAGGGGGGCCCAAGACTGTTGGCTGATCTTCAAGGGTGACCTGCTACAAGCTCAGGAGTCTTGTGTCCCAACTAGAAGGAAGTGCAGCAGGAGGGCCAGGAGACCTCCTTGGATGGATAAGGAGCTGCTGAGGAAACTTCAAGGGGAAAAAGAGGCTTATCAAAGGTGGAAGCAAGGACAGGCGGCCTGGGAAGAATACAGGGATGTTGTCCGGGAAGCTAGGGACCAGGTTAGGCAGGCTAAGGCCCAGTTAGGATTAAACTTGGCCAGGGATGTGAAAGATAACAGGAAGGGATCCTATAGTTCCATTGCAAATCAAAGACAGACTAGGGACAATGTGGGCTCTCTCCGCAAGCTGTCAGGAGAACTGGCTACCCTGGGTTTGGAGAAGGCTGAGGTTGTTAATGACTTCTTTGCCTCAGTCTTCGCTGGCAAAGGCTCCGACCACACCACCCAACTCTTGGAAGGCAGACGCAGGCATTGTGAGAATGAAGACCTTAGGCCCACTGTAGGAGAGGATCTGACTCGAGAGCATCTTAAGAACCTGAATGTGCGCAAGTCCATGGAACCCGATGAAATCCACCCGTGGCTCCTGAAGCAGCTGATGAAGGAAGTTGCTAAGCCTCTGTCCATTCTATTTGAAAAATCATGGCAGTCAGGTGAAGTTCCCGACAACTGGAAGAAGGGAAATGGACATGTAACTGTTGGAACAAGTCCAGAGGAGGGCCACGAGGATGATCGGGGGCTGGAGCACCTCCCATATGAAGACAGGCTGAGGAAGTTGGGACTGTTCAGCCTGGAGAAGAGAAGGCTGCTTGCAGACCTCATAGCAGCCTTCCAGTACCTGAAGGGGGCCTATAGGGATGCTGGGGAGGGACTCTTCATCAGGGACTGTAGTGACAGGACAAGGGGTAAAGGGTTAAAATTGAAAGAGGGGAAGTTTAGATTGGATTGAAGGAGGATGTTCTTTCCTGTTAGGATGGTGAGGCACTGGAATGGGTTGCCCAAGGAAGTTGTGAAGTCTTCATCCCTTGCGGTGTTCAAGACAGGCTTGGACAGAGCCTTGGCTGACATGGTTTAGTGTGAGGTGTCCCTGCCCATGGCAGGGGGGTTTGGACATGTTTTAGTGTGAGGTGTTGTCCTGGGTTTACCAGTAGCCGTTTTTCTCCTTCTCAGTAGCTGGTGCAAGATCTGTGTTTTTACTTCCAGCCTGGGAACAGAGCTGAGAACACCAATTGCTTTCAATTGTTGCTAAATAATGTTTATTCTGGCCAAGGATTTGTGAGCCTCATGCTCTGCCAGGGAGGAGGGGAAGCTGGGAGGAAGCAGAGACAGGACACCTGACCCAAGCAAGCCAAAGAGGTATTCCATACCACAGTACGTCATGCCCAGGGAGGGAACTGGGAGTTAACCGGATGGGCACGGTCTCTCTTCGGGGGGTTCGAACTCGTTCGGCGGTGGTATTGTATCCTCTTCTCTTGTTATTTTCCCTTATCATTATTATCATTGATGGTAGCAGTAGTGATTTGTGTTACACCTTAGTCACTGGGCCATTCTTATCTCAACCCGTGGGAGTTACATTCTCTCAATTCTCCCCATCCCTCCGGGTGCAGGGAGGTTCGGCGGGGGCGGGGGTTGAAGGAAAGAAAGAAGGAGAAAAAAAGAAAAAAGGGGGTGGGGGAGTGAGTGAACGAGCTTTGTGGTTGGATTTAAACCACAACAGTACTTTTTGGCGCCCAACATCAGGCACAAAGGGTTGAGATAACGACAGATCTGTCCGGATTAATAGTCACTCATCACAATGCTGTTTTATCGGCTCTCAAAGTTGTTTTTCTTGATCTCACAGTTTCAGAATGCTGTACATTACGTAGAGCCGGTATTTGCTGTGTTGGTGTTTTTCAGGTGTGGGCCTTGGGCTAAGATTCTTGTCTCGTATCTTATGACAATGACTTGTAATACAATAGAATCATTGATCATGAAACTGATCGGTCTTATGTCCCCAGTGTGGTCACCGCCTTTATACTTCGGGAGGTATGCAATAAAGGTGCTTAGCAATTGCACATCTTTTTTCTCCTTCTCGGGTGGTCAGCCTGTGAAGGAGACATTCTTTTACCCTCCCAGCCCCCCTCTCAGACCATTTACAGCATCATTTGAGAGTTTTGAAGTTCTTGAATGGCCTTTTAAAATTGTTGAGACCTGTTTGCTGATTGTGATAGGGATCACCATGTTGGCACGCATACGGAGTGTGTTTTGCCCACGACCATTGCATCTGATTTCAAGAGTTCAGCAGAGTCAGGTTTGGGCCTTGTCTGGGGTTAAATGACAATATAGGAGGACCAAGAGATTTTCCTCGAGGCTGGACAGCCATGAGTGGCAGGGTGTGTGGGATAGCATGGGCAAGTATCTAGGTCAGTGGGCTCCTCCAGTACTTTGGAATTTCACCACCGAACAAGTGTAAAATCTGGAAGAAATAGTAAAACACTTAAATGAGGTGTGTGGTCAGTCTGGCCATACCAGAGACGGACAAATCATAGCAACGTGCTGGGGCTTGGCCTATGCTTGCAGGGCCTTGTTCAGCACTATCCAGCACCTTCAAAAGGAAAAAAATGCTCCTGCATCTGAGGGCAAAGCAGCAGTCAGCGCAGCTACTCCAGCTCCAAGCACAGCAGCTACACCACCCCCAGCGACAAGTACAATTGCTACTCAAACCGCAGTGATAATCACTGCAGCTAAACCAGAGGACCAATTCGTACCAATGTAGGTTGCCCCTGTCAGCAAGAGAAAAAGCAAAAAGGAGTCAAGAAGGGTGAATCAAGATGAAGAAACAATGAATCCTCCACCTGGTCCAGCATTTGAGCAGGAGTCATCATCACATGACGAAGAAGAAGAGGTGACTTCTTGACCTCGGACCTCAACCGAGCTACAGAATATGCAAAAAGATTTTGCCCGTCAACCAGGGGAGCACATCATCACCTGGTTGCTCCGATGCTGGGACAATGGGGCCGATGGTCACGAACTAAAGGGTAGGGAAGCCAAGCAACTGGGATCACTTGCTAGAGAAGGGGGAATTGACAAAGCAATTGCAAGAGAGAAAAAGTCCCTCAGTCTTTGGAGGCGGCTCTTGGCAGCTGTGAAAGAAAGGTTTCCATACAAGGACGATGTTATGAGTCGTTCAGCCAAGTGGACTACTTTAGACAAAGGCATCCAGTCTCTGAGGGAATCAGCCATCGTAGAGATGATCTATCACATCAAGCCAAATAACGGGGATATACCCATAGACCCAGATGAAGTCGAATGTACACGACCCATGTGGCAAAAAATAACACGGAATGCACCGTCATCATATGCCCATTCGTTGGCAACAGGAACCTGGAATGACATAGTACCGCTAACAGTGGATGAATTGATTCATAAACTCCGAGAGTTCGAAGACAACCTCACCCCTTCCATCATCTCAGCTGTGGAAAAACTGTCCCAGGATCTCAAACAATTGAGGGACCATCTATCTGATTTATCCAGCTCCTCACGTGTACCGAAAACACACGTCTCAGCTATTAACAAAAGGCGTCCTATTCTTCGAGAGAGAAGATACAGGATGAATACGCCACGGGCCGCCCTGTGGTTTTATCTGTGAGATCACGGAGAAGACATGACAAAGTGGGATGGAAAACCTACTTCAGCTTTAGAGGAACGGGTGAGCGAATTGAAGAGGGGAGCAAGGGCCAAGACTCATCATCCCATGCGAGCTGCGGCTTCAGTCTCTGGTGAGCAGGTCCCCAGATGGAGTGGAAGAGCTGACTTTACTCCAGCTCCTGTGATAATGAAGAATAATCCCTTTCAATATGACTTAAGTGTTCCAAGTTGTTATGACTACTAGAGGGGCCCTGCCTCCAGCCAGGTGGAGGCAGGGGATAATCGGATTTACTGGACTGTGTGGATCAGATGGCCTGGCACATCAGTCCCACAGAAGTATAAGGCTCTAGTAGATACCGGTACACAGTGTACCGTGATGCCATCACGCTGTCAAGGGGTGGAACCCATCTATATTTCTGGAGCGACAGGAGGATCCCAAGAGTTGACTGTACTGGAGGCTGAAAACAGCCTGACTGGGAGGAAATGGCAAAAACACCCCATTGTGACGGGACCAGAGGCTCCATGCGTCCTCGGCATAGACTACCTCAGGAGAGGGTACTTCAAAGACCCAAAAGGGTAGCCATGGGCTTTTGGTATTGCTGCTTTGGAGACAGAGGAAATTGAGCAGCTGTCCACCTTGCCTGGTCTCTCAGAGGATCCTTCTGTTGCGGGGTTGCTGAAAGTCAAAGAACAACAAGTGCCAATCGCGACCACTACAGCGCACCGGCGGCAATATCGCACCAACCGAGACTCCCTGATTCCTATCCATCCGCTGATTCGTAGACTGGAGAGTGAGGGAGTGATCAGCAGGACCCGCTCACCCTTTAACAGCCCCATACGGCCAGTGCGAAAGTCTAACGGAGTGTGGAGACTAGCAGTAGACTATCGTGGCCTGAATGAAGTCACAGCGCCATTGAGTGCTGCCGTACCGGACGTGCTAGAACTTCAGTATGAATTAGAGTCAAAGGCAGCCAAGTGGTATGCCACAGTTGATATTGCCAATGCATTTTTCTCAATCCCCTTGGCATCAGAGTGCAGGCCACAGTTTGCTTTTACTTGGAGGGGTGTCCAGTTCACTTGGAACCGACTGCCCCAGGGGTGGAAACACAGCCCTACCGTTTGCCATGGATTGATCCAGACTGCACTGGAACAGGGGCAAGCTCCAGAACACCTGCAATACATTGATGACATTATTGTGTGGGGCGATAGAGCAGAAGAGGTCTTTGAGAAAGGGAGGAAAAGAATCCAAATCCTGCTGAAAGCCGGTTTTGCCA
This sequence comes from Lathamus discolor, assembly GCF_037157495.1. NCBI lineage: Eukaryota > Metazoa > Chordata > Aves > Psittaciformes > Psittacidae > Lathamus > Lathamus discolor. The sequence continues at coordinate 3,190,604 of NC_088884.1, forward strand.
TAAAACGGAGTAAGGTCAAGGGACCTGCACAGGAGATTCAATTTTTGGGAATAAACTGGCAAGATGGACATAAACAGATCCTCACAGATGTGATCAGCAAGATAACATCAATGTCTCCACCAACTAATAAGAATGGAACACAAGCTTTTTTGGGTGCTATAGGGTTCTGGAGAATGCACATCCCAAATTACAGTTCGCTTGTGAGCCGTCTCGATCATGTGACCCGGAAGAAGAATGATTTTAAATGGGGTCCTGAGCAACAACAAGCCTTTGAGCAGATTAAACGCGAGATAGTTCATGCAGTAGCCCTCGGGCCAGCCCGGACTGGGCCAGATGTCAAAACTGTACTGTACACCGCAGCTGGGGAAAATGGGCCTACCTGGAGCCTCTGGCAGAAAGCTCCAGGGGAGACTCGAGGTCGACCCCTCGGCTTTTGGAGTCGGGGGTACAAAGGATCTGAGGCCAGCTATACCTCAACTGAGAAAGAGATACTGGCAGCCTATGAAGGGGTTCGAGCTGCTTTGGAAGTGACAAAGCTGACCGAGAAAAGTAGCCAGTACTTTATCTCTACACTGACTCATGGATGGCGGCAAATGCCCTGTGGGGGTGGTTGCAGCAATGGAAGCAAAGCAGCTGGCAACGCAGAGGTAAACCCATCTGGGCTGCTGCAGTGTGGCAAGGTATCGCTGCCCGGGTGCAGAACCTGGTGGTGAAGGTACGCCATGTAGATGCACATGTACCCAAGAGTCGGGCCACTGAGGAACACCAGAACAAGCAACAAGTGGACAAAGCTGCTAAGATTGATGTGGCACAGATGGACTTAGATTGGCAACATAAAGGTGAATTATTTTTGGCCCAGTGGGCCCATGACACTTCAGGCCATCAGGGCAGAGATGCAATATATAGATGGGCCCGTGACCGAGGGGTGGACTTAACAATGGACACTATTGCCCAGGTTCTTCCTGAGTGTGAAACGTGTGCTGCAATTAAACAAGCCAAGCGGTTAAAGCCTCTTTGGTATGGAGGACGATGGCTGAAGTACAAATATGGGGAGGCCTGGCAGATTGGCTATATCACACTCCCACCAACGCGCCAAGGCAAGCGCCATGTGCTTGCTATGGTGGAAGCAACCACCGGATGGCTGGAAACATACGCTGTGCCCCACGCCACTGCCCGGAACACTATCCTGCGCCTTGAGAAACAGATTTTGTGGTGTCACGGCCCCCCAGAGAGAACTGAGTCAGACAAGGGGACTCATTTCCAGAATAACCTTACAGACACTTGGGCCAAAGAGCATGGCATTGAGTGGGTATATCACATCCCTTACCATGCACCAGCCTCTGGGAAAATGGAACGGTACAATGGGCTGTTAAAAACCACACTGAGAGCAATGGGTGGGGGAACTTTCAAGCATTGGGATACACACTTACCAAAGGCCACCTGGTTGGTCAACAGTGGAGGATCTGCCAACAGAGCTGGCCCAGCCCAGTCAGACCTGTTACATATTGTAGAGGGGGACAAAGTTCCTGTGGTGCACATGAAGAATTTGCTGGGGAAGACAGTCTGGGTTATTCCTGCTTCAGGTAAAGGCAAACCCACTCGCGGGACTGTTTTTCTCAGGGACTCGGATATACTTGGTGGGTAACGCGGGAAGATGGGGAAGTTCTATGTATACTTCAAGGGGTTTTGATTTTAGGGGAAAACAGCCAATGAACTTAATTGTATGCTGTTGCCTGCTGTGTAATACTTTTATAGCCCGTCAACTGGACGTCTTCAGGTCACCAGCGACTGGCCCTGACTTCCCTCCAACCATCATCCCAACAGAGAGTGAATTCTGCTAGAACCAGACGAGTTCTGCGGTGAAGGAACAATCAGCATCAGCAGGCAAGGATCCAACACTGCACACAGCCTTTCCTGCCCTGAAACACTGTTACAATGGATGGAACCTGACATCATGGACCGAATGGACTCGACAGCATTATAGGGATTGGTCCATGCACTAAGAAATGATTTCTTTGTCTGTGCGTGTGTATGGATGTGTATATATATATGTAAGAGAGATGGTATATGGAAAATGTGGGCTCTGAGCATGACGTGAATGGTATGGAATAAGGGGTGGATACTCTCCTGGGTTTACCAGTAGCTGTTTTTCTCCTTCTCAGTAGCTGGTGCAAGCTCTGTGTTTTGACTTCCAGCCTGGGAACAGAGCTGAGAACACCAATTGCTTTCAATTGTTGCTCAGTAATGTTTATTCTGGCCAAGGACTTTGTGAGTCTCATGCTCTGCCAGGGACGAGGGGAGGCCGTGAGGAAGCAGAGACAGGACACCTGACCCAAGCAAGCCAAAGAGGTATTTCATACCACAGTACGTCATGCCCTGGGAGGTAACTGGGAGTTAACCGGATGGGCACGGTCTCTCTTCGGGGGGTTCGAACTTGTTCGGCGGTGGTATCGTATTCTCTTCCCTTGTTATTTTCCCTTATTATCATTGGTGGTAGCAGTAGTGATTTGTGTTACACCTTAGTTACTGGGCCGTTCTTATCTCAACCCGTGGGAGTTACATTCTCTCAATTCTCCTCCCCATCCCTCCAGGAGCGGGGAGGGTTGGGGGGATGCGGGGACGGATGGAGAGAAAGAGGGAGAAAAAAAGAAAGTAAAAAAAAAGGGGGGGGGGGAAGTGAGTGAACGACCTTTGTGGTTGGGTTTAAACCATGACAGATGTCCCTGCCCATGGCAGGGGGTTTGGAACTAGATGATCTTAAGGTCCTTTCCAACCCCAACTATTCTATGATTGTTTGCTTCCAATGTGTGTGAACAGGGAAGGAAGGTTGAGAAGTGTTCACTTTAAGATGATTGTGGGATGAGGAGGAGAGGGAGAGCACCATGAGCTCCAACTGGCAGCGGAGCTGATGTGTCCTGGCCACAGCACCTTGACGCAAGGTTTATCCATTTGTGAGGGTGAAACCGATACTTGTCCTCGTAGTCAAACTGCAGTGGAAAAGGCAATGGAGAAGGTCTGGTTTCAGCTGGAAGTGCTGCTCAAGCTGACCATACTACCGAAAAGTGTCCACAAATGCACTATTTAAATAATTCCAAATTGCTTTTCTGTCCCGTTATTCTCAAAAAATCGTGCTTGCATCTCTTGGCAAAACTTGAATATCTGTATGAGGAAGTGCCACTTACCAAGTATTTTGTTATTTTTGTTGTTTTCTTCCTTCTTTTACTCCTCTTTCTTTTCTCTGTTCCCTTATCATCTTGTCAGGGAAAAAACCCGGGAGGAGTAAAGTGCATCCCTGGGTGCCCAGTGGCCATGGGCACGGCGCTGCCGACGTCACAAAGCTTCAGTGGTTGCTGCGGAGTTGCCCATGAGGAGCTGGGACCGTTTGGAACTGATGAGGGCATAGGCGTCTCCATGGAAAGCACAGGGCATTGTTACGTCTGTCAGGTGGGGTATTTAAGGCCCTGGAGCACCCTTAGAGGTGGCATTTGCCCTGTGAATCCACAGCAAGTCTGAATCCAAGGGCACAGAAGATGCCAATGGACAACGGATCAAACGCCCGCTCTCAGCCCAGCAAGGGCAGGCCGGGAGTGCAAAGGAGACGCCAGGTGAGGGCTGGGCCAGGAGTGAGAGGCCGGTGGTGGGACGGGGCCACATGGAGCTGCCTCGGTGCCAGGGCCGGGCTTGCCGGCACTGCGGGGGCTGCTGTGCCGAGGCAGCCGCCTCCATCACACGCCTCTTCCTCCTCCTCCTGCCCGCAGGTGGGCCACAGGCAGCCTGAGGAAGAGCCGCATGGGATCCCGCTGCCACAGCTGCCCTACCAAGGAAGGTTTCAGCCCATCGTGAGCCAGCAGGCAGAGGTAGGGACCCCGAGGGAGACGGGGCCAAACACCTTCCCGAGCATGGGAAGTGCTGACGGGCAGGAGGGAGGTGCGGGAGGGAGGAAGCTGAGCCCCCCATGCTGTGCCCCCAGGCTGCCCGGGCATGCCGGGGCTGCTGTGGGCAGTGGCCAAGGGCTGCGAGTGGCCAGCCCTCTCCCCAGCCAGCTCGGGGAGCAGGCAGCACCCACCTGTGGGGCTGAGCCTTGCCATGGGACTGGCGGGGCAGCCCAACTGCATGAGCTCAGCCAGCTGGGACACGGGCACAAGAGACACTATCACACAGCCTCTACCCTGGGCTTCTCTTGCAGGTGGGCAGCCTGAGGCACGGAGTGGTGCGGCCGCGCAGGACGAGGACAGAGGAGCAGACACTTGGTCTGCCACTGCTGGTGGAGAGGGCACCTCGGCCGCCACCTCGGCCAGCGAGAGCATCCAGCAGCTGCTGCAGGCTGCCTCCCCTGACACCGGCACCCTCTGCCCCTGCAGCCACACTCAGTGACACGGCCATCGGCAGCGCAAGCATCAGCCAAAAGCAGCTTCGCACAACAGCTGCCCAGCTGCACCGCGTCCCCGCACATGGCAGCAGTGTTGCGAGGCCACGGAGCTGTGAGCCTGCCCCGCACAGGCCCACAGCCTCTGCCACAGCGAGGGGCACAGGAAATGTGAGGGCGGTCCTGCGCAACAACAGCGCTGAGAGCCGGGGGCCCTGCCAGCAGGCAGCGGCATGCCAGGACCCGGCATACAGCAGGGCTGCAATGGCAAGAAGATACACTGTCATGGCAGCTAACGGCAGCAAGGCCGCTCCGCCTGCTCCTGATCCTGACAGCCGTGCGAGCACTGGTGCTTCCCAGAGCAGGAAGACGGGGCGAGACGCAGAGTACCAGGGAGCAATTCTGGCGGCAGACATCGAGAGCAGGCTCTATGGCAAGTTGCTGGCGCTGCACGAGAAGCTGCTTGCAAAGCCTCTGCCCGCCCTGGCCAACAACATGGAGACACTGCAACAGGTCAAGGGGAGCCGCTTGGCCAGAGCTCCTGAGGAAGAGGAGTACCGGGCACCTCACGTTCCCATGGCACCAGCACCAGCATCTCGTGGCTTTAGCAGGCAGGCTGCTGCAACACAAGCCCAGCACCAGTCACCTGCCCGGCACTGCGCCACAGTGAATGTTGCAGACGTGCAAGTTTCATGCAGCAGTATCTCAAACTGCCACCTCAGAGATGTGGCCAAAGAGGAGGCAAAAGTACCTTTCTTTCCTGAGTGTGTCGAGCAGGCTGCACCAGAACAGCCACAGCGCCAGGCACCTGCCCTCAACAGCTCAGCAGAAAATGACACAGATCTGAATGTCCCATCCACAAGCATCAAGAAGAAGGTCCGTTTCAGAGACGGTGTCGAGGAGATAGAGGCACCAGCCTCTCCCGGCATCGGCAGGCAGGCTGCAGCAGGACGAGCAGAGGGCCAGGCGCCTGCCCCGCACAGCCACAAAGAAAACAGCATGGATCTGGAGGTCACAGCCAGGAGCATCCTGAAGAAGGTCCATTTCAGAGATGCTGTTGAGGAGGAGGCAGAGACCCCAGCCTCTTGTGGCTTTGACAGTCAAGCTCCGGCAGCAGAAGCACAGTGGCACGCACCTGCCTCCGACAACATCACAGTAAGAGAGACAGAAGTGCAGGTCACATCCAGTGTCGGTGCAAGCTACCAGTTCTGGGATGTGATCGAGGAGGAGGCAGAGGAAACAGACTCTCCTGATGATGGGGAGCAGGAGGGAGAACCACAGGCACAGAGCCACGCAGCTGCCCTGCTCAGCCCAGATGCCTCTGAGTTGGTTCCACAGGGAGCAGCCCTGCTCATCACTATGGAGCCTCCGGTCCAGGCTGTGGCTGTGGATCGGGAAAACAGCCAGCAGCTGGTGGAACCTCAGGACGTGACCCAAATCCTGGATGCGGCAGTGGCCAAAGAGGAGCAAGAGTGTGTAGAGGGCATTGACAAAGTGCTGTCCCAAGTGCAAGAGATCACCGTGCGCAACCTCTGGGTCAACCCCTCGGTGCCAGAGCTCTTCCAGGATCCCCAGGCCGATATCCAGGAGGGCTCTGACTTCCCCAGCAGCATGGGCATGGATGCGACAGGGGAGACGAGTGGAGAACTGCAAAGCGTTTCTCCTATCCCAGCTGGTCCCTCGGAGCAGGAGGCAGCAGCGCAGGCACAGGGCCACGCACGTGCCTTGCTCAGCCCGGATGCCTCTGAGATAGTTCTAGAGGAAACAGCCAGGCTTATCACAAGGGAGGTCCTGCTGAAGGCTGCTTCTGCGGTGCACGGAACTGAGCAGCAGCCTTTGGACCAGCAGGACATGTCCCACATCTTGGATGTGACACTGGAAGCACTGACGCCTGCAGCAGCTGGGGACGCTGAGTCTCCTGTGGCTGCAGAGTCTCCTATAGAGACCAGCACAGGCTCTCCCATCCCTAGAGCAGACGAGGCTGAAGAAGACAGGGCATCTTGCATGTCTGGAGAACATCAGGGAGAGGCCAGCACAGCCCTTGTTTCCCCCAAAGCACATGAGGGTGACGTGACAGCTTTGTTGCCTCAGAAGGCTGTGGCAGAGGCTGGAGCACCCCACTTTGCACCAGGAGGAGGCGATGAAGGAGATGCAGTGACAACTCCCCTGCCCTGGGACTCCCGTCACCCGCTAAGTGAGGAGTGTGACGGGAAGGAAGAGGACATAGATGAAGGTCTGTCCGAAGAGGAAGAGATCGCCATACACAGCCTCTGGGTCGAGCCTTTCGATCCAGAGCCCTTCCAGGACCTCCAGGAAGATATCCAGGAGGGGTCTGGCTGCCCCAGCAGCATGGGCTTGGATGTGGCAGAAGAGGCTACTGCAGACCTGCAGAACATGTCTCCTGTCCCAGTCGGACCCACAGACACTCAGTCGGCAGCTTCTACATTAGCTGGAGATGCAGAGGAAGAGGAGCACCACGCACCTCTCACTCCAGTGGCACAGGAGGAGGTGGCACCAGTTTCTCCTGCCTGTGGTGAGCAGGAGGCAGCAGCAGAGGCACAGAGGCAGGCACTTGCTCTGCTCAGGCCAGATGCCTGTGAGATGATTCTAGAAGAAACAGCCACGACCATCACTGAACAGATCCTGACTGCGAATCCGGCTATGGTCCAGGGAGCCAGCCAGCAGCTGGCGGAACATCGGGACATGGCCCTAAACTTAGATGAGGCGATGGCATCTGCGGGGACTGAGGACACTGAGTCTCCTGTGTGTGGAGACCATGAGGGAGAGGCTGAAAGAGCCATTATCTTACCAGAAAGACAGCAAGAGGAAGTGGCAGCTCCATGGACTGAAATGCCTGTGCCAGAGGCTGGAGCATGCCACTCTGCCCCAGAAGCAGCCAACGAAGGAGATGCAGGAGCTTCTGCCTTTGCTCGTGAATCTGGGCAGCCGGTGAGCGAGGCACGTATGTCTGGCACCGGAGATACTGAGGAGATTCAGGCAGGAGCCTTGCACGGGCTACCTGTGGCAGGGAGATTCCTGCTGCTCCCTATGGCAGAGCCTCTGGGGGAGCCGCAGAGCAGCAGCATAGCCCACACCAGGCACAGGCTCGACATACAAAGGAGAGCCAGCGTGCCTTGGCTGCTGGGCAGCTCTGTGGAAAGGGAGCTCCAGCAGCAGGAGGGCCGGACGCCTCGGTTGTCCTTGCGGCGCAGACGGATGCCCGCACCCAGGCAGGTGAGTGCCAAGGACAGGACGGGACGGGACAGGAGAGGGGGATGAGCCTGTGCCTGTGGCCAGCCACTGCTGCTCCCAAGTGCAGCCCACTGAGCTCCTGCACACCTCTTGTGTGATTACAGGTGGCGCCAGGGACCTTGGCCGAGGAAGCTGACGAGGAGGAGTTGGACAGAAAGGAAGAGGAGGAGTGGGAAGAGGCCATGGACAAAGAGCTGTCCGAACTGGAAGAGATCACCGTGCGCAACCTCTGGGTCAACCCCTCGGTCCCAGAGCTCTTCCAGGACCCTGAGGCCGATATCCAGGAGGGCTCTGACTTCCCCAGCAGCATGGGCATGGATGCGAAAGTGGAGACGAGTGGAGAACTGCAAAGCGTTTCTCCTATGCCAGCCGGTCCCTCGGAGCAGGAGGCAGCAGCGCAGGCACAGGGCCACGCACGTGCCTTGCTCAGCCCGGATGCCTCTGAGATAGTTCTAGAGGAAACAGCCAGGCTTATCACAAGGGAGGTCCTGCTGAAGGCTGCTTCTGCGGTGCACAGAACTGAGCAGCAGCCTTTGGACCAGCAGGACATGTCCCACATCTTGGATATGACACTGGAAGCACTGACGCCTGCAGCAGCTGGGGACGCTGAGTCTCCTGTGGCTGCAGAGTCTCCTATAGAGACCAGCACAGGCTCTCCCATCCCTAGAGCAGACGAGGCTGAAGAAGACAGGGCATCTTGCATGTCTGGAGAACATCAGGGAGAGGCCAGCACAGCCCTTGTTTCCCCCAAAGCACATGAGGGTGACGTGACAGCTTTGTTGCCTCAGAAGGCTGTGGCAGAGGCTGGAGCACCCCACTTTGCACCAGGAGGAGGCGATGAAGGAGATGCAGTGACAACTCCCCTGCCTTGGGACTCTTGTCACCCGCTAAGTGAGGAGTGTGACGGGAAGGAAGAGGACATAGATGAAGGTCTGTCCGAAGAGGAAGAGATCGCCATACACAGCCTCTGGGTCGAGCCTTTCGATCCAGAGCCCTTCCAGGACCTCCAGGAAGATATCCAGGAGGGGTCTGGCTGCCCCAGCAGCATGGGCTTGGATGTGGCAGAAGAGGCTACTGCAGACCCGCAGAACATGTCTCCTGTCCCAGCCGGACCCACAGACACTCAGTCGGCAGCTTCTACATTAGCTGGAGATGCAGAGGAAGAGGAGCACCACGCACCTCTCACTCCAGTGGCACAGGAGGAGGTGGCACCAGTTTCTCCTGCCTGTGGCGAGCAGGAGGCAGCAGCAGAGGCACAGAGGCAGGCACTTGCTCTGCTCAGGCCAGATGCCTGTGAGATGATTCTAGAAGAAACAGCCACGACCATCACTGAACAGATCCTGACTGCGAATCCGGCTATGGTCCAGGGAGCCAGCCAGCAGCTGGCGGAACATCGGGACATGGCCCTAAACTTAGATGAGGCGATGGCATCTGCGGGGACTGAGGACACTGAGTCTCCTGTGTGTGGAGATCATCAGGGAGAGGCTGAAAGAGCCATTATCTTACCAGAAAGACAGCAAGAGGAAGTGGCAGCTCCATGGACTGAGATGCCTGTGCCAGAGGCTGGAGCATGCCACTCTGCCCCAGAAGCAGCCAACGAAGGAGATGCAGGAGCTTCTGCCTTTGCTCGTGAATCTGGGCAGCCGGTGAGCGAGGCACGTATGTCTGGCACCGGAGATACTGAGGAGATTCAAGCAGGAGCCTTGCACGGGCTACCTGTGGCAGGGAGATTCCTGCTGCTCCCTATGGCAGAGCCTCTGGGGGAGCCGCAGAGCAGCAGCATAGCCCACACCAGGCACAGGCTCGACATACAAAGGAGAGCCAGCGTGCCTTGGCTGCTGGGCAGCTCTGTGGAAAGGGAGCTCCAGCAGCAGGAGGGCCGGACGCCTCGGTTGTCCTTGCGGCGCAGACGGATGCCCGCACCCAGGCAGGTGAGTGCCAAGGACAGGACGGGACAGGACAGGAGAGGGGGATGAGCCTGTGCCTGTGGCCAGCCACTGCTGCTCCCAAGTGCAGCCCACTGAGCTCCTGCACCCCTCTTGTTTGATTACAGGTGGCGCCAGGGACCTTGGCCGAGGAAGCTGACGAGGAGGAGTTGGACAGAAAGGAAGAGGAGGAGTGGGAAGAGGCCACGGACAAAGAGCTGTCCGAAGTGGAAGAGATCACCGTGCACAACCTCTGGGTCAACCCCTCGGTCCCAGAGCTCTTCCAGGACCCTGAGGCCGATATCCAGGAGGGCTCTGGCTTCCCCAGCAGCAAGGGCAAGGATGTGACAGGGGAGGCAGCTGGAGGTTTGCAGAGACTGTCTCCTGTGCCAGCCGTTCCCACAGACACCAAACTGGCAGCTTCTACCCTGGCTGCAGCTGCAGAGGAAGAGGAGCAGCGCGCACCTCTCACTCCAGCGTCACAAGAGGAGGTGGCACCGGCCCCAGCTTCTCTTGGTGCTGATGAACAGGAGGCAGCACCGCAGGCACAGAGCCAGGCACTTGCCCTGCTCAGCCCCAATGCGCATGAGGTGGTTCCACAGGAAGCAGCCGCGCTCATCACAAGGGAGCCTCCGCTCCAGGCTGTGGATCAAGGAACCAGCCAAGAGCTGGTGGAATATCAGGACATGAGCCAAATGCTGGGTGTGTCAGTGGCAGCATTGACGCCTGCAGCACTTGAGGACATTGAGTCTGCTGTGGCTTCAGAGCCTCAGCGAGAGGCCAGAGCAGCCGTTGCCTCCCCAGCAGCGCTTGAGGATGAAGTGGCCCCTTCCTCGACCGAGATCCCTGCAGCAGAGGCTGGAGCATGCCACGTTCCTCCAGGAGCAGGTGACAACGGAGATGCAGCAGCTTCTCCCTTGTCTCGGGACTCTCGGCGCCAGGTGAGTGAGGTGCGTGTGGCTGGCACCGGGGCTCCCAAGGCCTTGGATGGCAGCTCCCGGGGGGTTTGTGACAGGGCTATTTCTGGTGCTCCCTGTGTCATCCCACTGACGATGCCGCCATCCCCTGCCTGTGCTCTCGCTGCCCTGCAGGGTATGCTCAGACGCTTTGTGAGGAAACACCTGGGCAAGGCTGTGACTGTCACGCGGGGAAGAAGGCAGCAGCAGGTGGAAGAGCCAGACGTGGCACTAAGCTTGGATGTGGAGTCACCATCAACGTGGCCTGCGGGAGTTGAGGAGAGCGAGAAGGAGCCAGGTACTTCCCCGAGTCGGGTGGCACGCAGGCCAGGCCGGCAGCAGTGTGCGCCTGAGTTCGGGTGTGTGCCAGCCTCCCCTGCGTGGGCCGAGGGCTGCAAGCCTTGGGTGGAAAGGGCCACGAGGATGCTCAGGGGGTTGGGGCAGCTCCTGTACGAAGGCAGGCTGAGAAGGTTGGGGCTGTTCAGCGTGGAGAAGAAAAGGCTGCGTGGAGACCTCATAGCAGCCTTTCAGTGTCTGAAAGGGGCCTATAAGGATGCTGGGCACTGACTCTTCATCAGGGACTGTAGTGACAGGACAAGGGGTAGCGGGTTCAAACCTAACCAGGGGAAGTTTAGATTGGATTTAAGGAGGAAGTTCTTTACTGTAAGGGTGGTGAGGCACTGGAATGGGTTGCCCAAGGAAGTCCCTCGCCTACAGCTCTTCTTCCCCCACAGGCATTGCCACTCTTCCAGACCCAGGAGCGGCCCCACGGCGACGACTCTACCGCTTCAGGAGAGTGCTGAGGGCTCTGCGCAAGGCTTTCTGTTTCTCCTGCCTCACCCCACATGTGAAGGAGTAGCGCCCTGCTGCCAGCGCCAGGCCCGAGGGAGCTGTGCCGACGATGTCATGCTGCAGCCTGCACTTGTTGTGGGTGTTTTCTTGGGCCCATAAATAATAAGTCTTCCACCCCCATCCCCGCAGTGCTCATCTCTGCCTGTATGTTGGTTAGAACATATTTGTGTAATTCATGTATCTCTATATTTACTTAACGTAAAACAACGACTTCAATCTAAGCGGCTACCTATCTGTTGCAATTAGTTCTTGTTTGATAATAAATTGCCAATGGATGATGAAAGAGTCATTTACTGAGGTTTAGCAGCAATCAAGACATGTGCCTAGAACTCGGGGGATTTACTAGGCAGTAACTGGGTTGTTGAACTAAATTCCTATTGGAGACCTTTAAAGCGTGACCTGAGAAAACTTCTCTGCAGCCAGTGGGTCCTCTAAGGGCCTGCCCGTGTCCTGCTGGATCTGCTGCCGTGGGCAGTGCTGCTCCTAAGAGGGGCAGACGGTGTGGATCCTCCTGGCTCCCCGGGGGGAGTAACTTGCTTCCATCTGCAAGATGAAGGGGAGGAAAAGCAGGATCTCAGGTGCTGGCTGTGTTGCTGGAGCAGCTCTGCTGACAGAGGCTCCCAAATACTGTCTGTCTGGTCTGAGAGTTGTGCTTCGTCTTTGTCTCTCTGCTGATGCTCATCACATGTCTCACTGCAGAGAGACCGCCATGAACGGAGCCTTTTTCTATTGAGACTTGTTTGCCAAGTGGCTTCGGCTCCTGCATGCAGGGTTTTGGGTTTGCCTTCCTTGACAACGTACTGCATGGTTTTGTTGAATTAAGTCTCTGTGGGTTTGCTTGCAGATTCAGCCCTTGTGTTTACGGTCTCTCTGGTCAGCAGACCCCAACTTTCTGCTGACCACTCGATGAACGAGAACAAGATGAGTGGCTGCGGAGAGGGCAGCTTTAGCATGGGAGTGTGGGAAATCACAGCGTGCAGGCGTCTCAATCCTGAAGGGCAAAGAGCCACCAAAGCAGCCCCGAGTCCCTCGTCAGGACTTGGCGGAGAGCTGGCAGCGCTCCTGCATTGCAGGGATCAGTGGCGGGAGGGGTGGGGGCAGATTTAACACGGTCACTGGCTGCCATTGACATTCTTTTGCCAAGGTGGGGGCTGCGCCCTGAGCGGGTAACGCTGCCCTTGGGAGCGCTGCGGGAGGCGGGGGCGTGGGGTGGGCGCTGCACGGCTGAGCTCAGCCCCTGCTCTAGGCTGGCGTCCTCTGGCCCCAAAGCAAAGCAAACTCAGTGCTCTCTGCTGGCCAGGAAGGACGTGGTGACCCAGACAGAGATCCCTCGTAAGCGTGTAGATGTCCAGGCCTCTGGCTGTAGTGAGTGCCCGAGCCTGCTGGTGGTGCTGGATGATGGCTGTGTAAGGTGTCAGCTGGCTGGTGGCTTGCTCTGCATGGTGGCAGCATGAGCCGTTTAACAAGTACACACATGGTGTGGGGGGAGCTGAGATACCAGGAGGAAGTGGTAGGTAAGGATGGCGAGGGGAAAGGAAATGAAAAACAGATGCAGTGAAAACAGAAACGCAGATGACCTCTGTGAGCGTGGATTTTTCGAGTGCAAGCACAGTTCCCCTGTGCAAGCTTTGAGATGATCAGCCCCAGGCTCTGCGCTCTTGGGGAAGGTCGGTGCGGTAGAAATTCCTGCGGGCTCTATCCTGTTTGGGTGGGTGCCGCTTGGTGGTGCTCCTCCCTTTGCTGGGGTGCATGCTTGGCCCTGGCCAGGCCCTCGGACCTTCCCATGGTGCCTTTCACCAGGGGGAGAGGTGTGATGCCTCCTGATGTTTGGGTGCTGGTGTCCACCAGAACACGCAAGGTCCCAGGCGTGCTCCCTGAGAAGCTGCTTTGAGAAGAGGGCAAAAAGAAACAGAGAACAGGAGAGGACTGACAGCAGCCCTTTACATTGCTTTTGTTAATGCACCAGTAATAAGATAAGCTTTATCTTGAAATGTTCTTGGAATCGAGTCTTTGATGGAAGTAGGCTTTTGGGTTAATATATTTTTGATAGATAAAGCAGAATGAAATAGAAAGACCAGGGGAGCACGCAGTATGTGAAGGCAGACATTTTTCCGTCCCAGCATCCCCAGTCAGTTGCCAGCACCTATAATAAATGCTCGGAGCAATGTTCCAGCTCGGAGCAATATTCCAGCCACTCCAGCCAATGAGCCGGCTTCATTTGGAGCTCGGCTCAGATGCCTCTGTACAAGCGCCCGTAGTATGGGGAACAAACAAGAGGCATTAGGGATGCGTGCATGTCTACGGACACATGATATAATAGGCATCACAGAAACACGGTGGGATGGCTCCTCTGACTGGAGTGTTGGAACAGATGGTTAGAGGCTCTTCAGAAAAGACGGGCCCGGCAGGCGGCGAGGGGGAGTTGCTCTTTGCGGAAGATCAACGGACAGCACGCTGATTAATGTAATCGGAAACTGACCTTTCTTCACTTCAGAGCACTGCCTTTTATAGCTTCCAAGCTTGGTCACGCACTTAAGATTTACAATGACTGGTTTCTGCACATAAATCAAAGACAGCTGATCGGTTCCTTCTTCAGCATCCGGGAGCAACACTAGCTGATTGGTCCCTTCTTCAGCATCCGGGAGTTGTTTCCCTCCTGCAGACCTTCTGCATACGTGGCCACGACTTAGCTCTGAAGTGACCGGAACTGGGCCATTAGTCCTCACCACGAACTCTAACCAATGGCAAGAGCCCTGGATCGCTCACGTGCCCACTGCTCGTTAGAAAGCCCTCAACAGCTATTTGTGGTAGGGATAGGCTGGAGCGTATGGAACTCTGTCTGGGGACAGGAGAGCAGTCAACAGAGAGTTTGTGGGTCAGGGTTAAAGGGAGCCGAGCGATGGGAGACATTACTGTGGGGATCGGTCACAGACCGCCTGATCAGGGGGACTCTGCGGAGGAAGCGCTCTCTAGACAGATAGGAACAGCCTCACGCTCGCAGGCCCTTGTCCTCATGGGGGACTCTCCTGGGTTCAGCAGTAGCAGTCATTTTTCTCCTTCTTAGTAGCTAGTGCAGTGCTATGTTTTCATTGCACTTGACACCTGGGGGGGATCGCGAGTTGCTGGTATAAGCATCAACAGGGGCTACTTCTATCAGCCCAGGGCTTGTTGAAGGAGGATTTTGGCGACTGGCAGGATAGGAGTCCATTTGTACTTTATCTGGAGAGTAATCTACTGAAATAAAAGAACCATATGGCCTCCCAGAAGGGCTGGTTTGATTCCCATGATGAGGCAGAGGAACAGAACTCATATTGCCCATACTGGAAACATGCATTCGAGAATTTCCATGGTAAGAAGGTGGATTCCTGTAACATGGTAGTGGCTGTTCTACATTCAGTCTGTGAGGTGGTCCATCGGACTGCAAGGAGTATTTTGGAGACCTGGGTTGTGATGTGAAGGTGTAATTGGGTATTTTTAATGGAGCTGGTTTTCTGTCAGGTTGCTTTCCTGGACTATTAGAATATGCTACATGCCTCAGGCTCTGTGGTTGAGCTCTCTCAAGCATCTCTTCAACAAGATTCTCATTCTCTGCTTCCAGAACATTGTCAGACTGAGACGAATTCGACCCTCGCTTACCTTCATCAGCAGCCAAACCCCTCGTCTTTTGCTTTACATTCAAAGGCTGCGTGTCTACAGGACTTGGTGGTGGGCCTGAAACCGAATGGTTTACTGGCCTTTCACTTCTGCGGAAAGTTTCATTGCCTTTTCAATTATTCTGATACCAGATGCCTTATTCCACTTAGGTACGAATTCCCTTCTAGTATCTGAAGCAGCATTAGATTTCTGATTAGCAGCTGCATTATTATACTGTCTCGAGTTTTCCTGCTGTGCTGGCTGAGGCTCTCTTCTGGTGTCTACCTCATTCGGACCGCTTTGCTGTTCTCTCCAGGCTTTTTGTTGGCCCCTTTAGGTACTGGAAGACTGTTACAAGGTCTCACCGGAGCCTTCTCTTGTTATAAAAATTTCGTCCTAGCCATGATCTGATTCGATTGTTTTATTACAATTGATTAATATCGAGCGGCAATAAGCAAGCAGCGCTGGGTGCGCCGGGGAGTCTCCGCTCCACCAGGGACGGACACCGGGGTCTTTGGGTTCTAGTCTCTTATACTTCTTGGTCCGGGGTCTCAGCCAATCCCTTCTTCTGTACCCGGATGCCGACGTGGCCCCTTTCCATTATTCTTTTCTTGTTGCTGGGGCCTTTCTCCGGTGAAGACGTTGCTGAACTTCTTGGTCATACATTAACGGAGAGATGTCTTTCACATGCAATTAACCACCATCTTAGCCCCATAAATTCCATTCCTTACCCGGTTACTTATCCTGTAACAGGATGTATGTATCTCTTAGTTACATAACCCCCTTAAAGCGTTCAAGCAGTTAAACAAAGCACCCTTTGAAAAACAAAACGGTTGAGTAAGAGGGATTATTCCTTTGTTTCTTCTTCTCTCTCATCATTGTATTGACAGGAACATTTATCATAATCGTGATCATTCCTGTATGTCCCACACAAGATACAATGATCACAAGGGGTTCCGATTCCACATAAAGTGCGATGGTGACAAGAACTCCTAAGCTGCTGACACGAATCATTCCTGTATACCTCACCCTCTTCTCCAGGCTGAACAACCCAAACTCTCTCAGCTTGTCTCCGTAGCAGAGGTGCTCCAGGCCCCTGAGCATCCTTGTGGTCTCCTCTGGACTCACTCAAGCAGATCCACGGTTTCTACCATAGGCTCGTCCCAGCCTGCCTCTCCCAGGGCCTGATCACCAAGCAGCCTGCCAGTCAGAAGTGTGCTTGTCCATATGGTCTCCGTAGAGTCACTGGAACAGGGATGCCTACATTGGCTTTGGAGAACAGCACTTACGGTCCAACCTGAAGGTTGCGGTTGCGAAGCACAGGCTACCCTACACTACATTCCTATGACTAGAAATTACTACAAAGAGAAATGAAATGACATCCCATGGTCTGCTCTATGCAAAATCACCCTACTATTGGGTAAAGAACTTCACTGACATCCAGAATAAGCAGGATCCCCTTAACATCCATGTTCTGGCCGAGCATTTTAAGGGTTTTATCAGTGAGAAATTGTTCAACAAAGCCCCTTCCTTCCGCTCGGCTCTGAAAGGAACAAGAAGCTCCTTCATGCAGTGGGAGAAGCCATGGAGGAAGCAAGCCAGAGAAAGCTGCATCAGACATAAGCAGACATCCACTTGAAAGTAACACGAAACTTGCTACCTCTTACAATATCCTACTGCAGCTCACCCTCCTAGGGCAGGAGAATCTATAGAGCCTAACAAAGGATGACAGAAGGAAAATTCCACTGAGCTTAATTAGCTCACTGCTATTCCTGGGTGACTCTACAGGTACATAGCAAACAAGAAACAAACTAAGGACAACATAGGCCCCCTGAGGAAGCTCTCCGGAGAACTGTCTACACAGGATTTGGAGAAGGCTGAGGTTCTGAATGACTTCTTTGCCTCGGTCTTCACTGGCAAAGGCTCTGACTGCACCACCCAACCTAAGTGGCATTTTAGCACTTAAGACCCAGTGGTTTTATCACCTTCCCAAAAGCTAAGTGTTACATCTAAATCCTTTTAGCACAAATATGTTCAGAAATCAATGAGCGTGGGCACTGAGTAAGATTTATGAAGGATCTCTTTACTTGTAAGTCTAATATATGTAATTGTAAGTCAATAATAGCAAGAAAGACACAAAAATACAGAATGACAAAACACAGAGTTAAGATTATGCTTAACAGGAATAAAGTCCCTTAGGGCAGCTTCAGCACCCCCGAGGGCTTTCCCTTAAATCACGGCTTCTGTCACTTAATGGAAACCTATGCTTGTGTATCAGCAGGCTCTGCCAGCATCCTACCGTGCAGCATTATCGCAACTCTTATAGCTGGAGGCAGTGAACACTGAACGAGCGGAGTTGACATCTTCAGAGGTGAAGATCAGGGTTGTCCGTTACAGACAGCTGGTTCTTCTTTCCATGCCACATCCATGGGCTTCAGGGGGTGATGCCAATTCCGACAAGTCAAGTCCCAAGGCAAACCCTGAGCAAAGGGACTGCTCTTCCTACGTAGCAATGAGGCTTTTCCTCTGGAGTCTGCTCTGACATATTTCTGCTCACATCAACAGCCTAATTTCTGAATCCATAACATTGAAATTTAGGATTTTCTCATGTGTCCCATTGGCAATGGCCATGTGCCATAAAGTGGTGTTTCCATAAGCGCCATAAAGCAGAAAAGCAAGCCACAGAGGAAGTGTCACTGGTCCTTTTGGGTTGTACTCAGCTCTCTGAGGTCATCTACTTGGGTTGAAAGGGGAGTGTTAGGGGGTAAGGCCGCCTTACAAGGGGAAGAGTAAGCCCAGAGCAGGCATATGGCACCTTCTGGCTTGCTCCATTGCACCCGTGCGCTAGCTCTCGGTCTAGCAGGAGGTCTGACTCAGAGCTTTTGACTTCACTTTTGACTGCACAAAGAGCTTTTGACTTCACTTCTTAAGCACCCCAAATTTGCATCTAGCCCATCTAGCCCACTTCTTAAGCACCACAAATTTGCATGAGCTCATCTTCACACTGTCGATTCTCTAGTGTTAACAGCCACTTTAGGCTTGAGAAACCTGCAGAGCATGACTCTAACTCAGCCATCCCTGCCGAGAAGTAAGAAAACAATTACCTCTGGTCCTCACCCTCTTTTGCTCCTCCAACCACGTCAAACAACTAAGATCTAAGATCATCACGACTGAATCGCATCAAGTGCATCCTTCCCTCCTATTCCTTGCTGCACTGACTGTTTTCCTTTGTGCTCTCAGGACAGCATCTTGCTCTGCAGGAAAGGTGCTGCAAGTGCAGCAGGTCTTCCCAGAGGGTTACGAAAGAAGCCTGAAATTACTGCTGGATTGCCGTGCCAAGGTCATGAGAATGAATGAAGGCAGGCTGCTTGAATCCAAGGTCTATCCATAAGGAAAGGGGTTTGGAAAAGGACAGCTTTTGTGTTTGTACGTTGTGATTTGGCCAAGTAATATAAAATAGGCATTACGTATATAGCGGTGGCAGCATGAAGTAGGACTCGCCTCATGTAATCTCAGAGGCGTAAATCAAATCTTGCCACTCTGGGCTTTGTGTTGGCACTGCCAGCGCGTTTTGTTTGGACAAAGAGGAAGGAAGCTGCAAGGCAAGGCAGAGGCTGCGGATGGAAACGGAGCGGCGATTCCAAGGAAAGGGAACACAGGCTCCGTGCGAGCCCCGATGTGCCCGGGACAGGAGGCGATGCGCTGGAGCCGCGGGACGGCAACAGCCGCCTGGCAACGGGGCGTCGCCTGGCCTCTGTGAGCAGGGACAATGGGCTCGGCCAATGGGAGTCGAGGAGCGGCGGGCGGGGGCCAATAAAGAGCGGGCAGGGGGCCGGGGGGGCTCAGTCGCTGCTGCAGGTGCGGTGCGGCGGGGCACAGGAGGGCCGCCGGCTGCCCGCTGTCTCTGCTGCCCACAGCTCAGACTCCCGCTGTCGAGCACGGCAGCAGCGATGGCACCGCTCAGCCTATTCCAGCTGCTGGACGCTGCCATCAGCACGTCCGATGGGGGATGTGTGAATGTCACAGAGCTGCACAGCCTGCTGCGGGCCGTGCTGGGGCTCCTGTGCCTCGGGGACCTGCCTGTCCCAGCCTGGGGGCAGCCTGCCCAGGGGGTCAGGGCCTGGGCCCAGGGTGTGGGGCAGCAGCCCCCGGAGCCAGGCGAGCGGCGGCCCAGGACAGCCCCGCTGCAGGGCACCGCCAGCGGCTCCCGAGTTGATGCCGTGGCTGCCGGCGTGGAGCAGGCGGAGGAGCTGGAAGCCACGGAGAGCAGCAGCTCTGAGGTAGGGGCTCTCCCAAGTCCCCTGGGCTCCACAGCCCTGGGGCTCCGGCCCCACCGTCCCCTCCATCCCTCCCTTCCCCACTCCTTCCACCGGCGGGTGGGAGCCGCGTCCACTCGTCGGGCACCGGAGAGGCCCCGTCAGCACCTCATGGGCCTCATCTCCACCTCCACTCTCCTTGGCTCGCCCCAGGGCTGAGCCCGGCATTGGGGGGACCGGAGAGGGGCCTGAACCTGCACGGCGCTGAGCTGCTCGGGCACCGGCTGTTCCCGGGTGTCCCAAGGGGCAGGGCTGGGGACAGTGCGGGGAGCCCCGGCTCTGCCCTTGCTGCTGCACTTCTGCGCACAAACCTGCTCCCCTTTGCCGCCTCTTCCCAGGAGGACAACAGAGCCCAGTCTGCCCCCACCGAGCCCTCTGCTTCGGACGTGGACCCCCTGCACAGGGCAAGCTCAGCGCTGGGCCTCAAGGAACCAGAGACCCAGCGTGCAGCCCCTCCCGCTCAGCGCTCCAGCTCAACGAGCAGGCCTGCACGTCGCAATGTTCAGGCCAACGGCTCACAGAGAAGGGCTGGAGCTGCTGACCGTGAGGACAGGGAGGTGCGGAGAAAGCGTCGTCCCGCTGCCACCCAGGCCAGCAGCAGAGAGGAAGACGCTGGAGCTGCTGTCGCCAAGGCCAAGACTCCGCAGACAAAGTCTTGCCTTGTTCCCAGCCAGACCAGCAGCCCAGGGCTGCAGTCCGGAAAAAAGGTTTCCTGGGCAGACATGCAGGAAGCAGGGACCTCGGGCTCCAGTCTGCATCCCAGGGCCGTCGACCAGCTGCAAGAGGTGTACAGCTGGTCAGACTCGTCAGGCTCCAGCAGTTGCTCCACCTCCTCCATGGATGCCGAGGAGGCTGAGTTCGAGACTCTTCACAGCCTCTACAATCTGCTAAGGAAGCAGGCGGCGCAGCTGGAAGCCACCAAGTCGGACCGCGCTGAGCTGGAGAAGCTGCGGTCCGAGCTGCTGCTGCAGCAGGAGGAAGGTGGGAGCTCTGGGCTCTGGTGGGATGCCTGAGAGCCTGGGTCGGGGGCTGGCTGTCCTCAGAGCCCGGCCCTGAGGGTGAGACCCCCTCACTGACAGGGTGTCCCCTTGGCCCATGTTCTTGTAGGCCAGCAGAGCATCGTCACCATGCTTGAGGACCTCCGTGGCCAGGTGTCCTCCCTGCAGGGCCTGGCAAGTGACTTAGAGCAGGAGAAGGGGAAGGTGAGCCGGTGGCGGTCCCTGGGGCCACGTGGGGATGCCTGGGGGTTTGGGCAGGGAGGGGGCAGATGAAGAGCCCCTGGTTTGGGAAGACACAGGCGCCATGCCCTGACTCTGCCCCACCACCGTTCCCAGCTCACGTCCATGCTCCAGGAGCTGAATCAGGAGCTGATGGAGCAGGCAGAGCAGCAGGAGGTGACCAGGGCCACACTGGAGCAGTGGGTCAGCACATCCCAGCAGCTGCAGGTGGACTCCCTCC
This sequence comes from Lathamus discolor, assembly GCF_037157495.1. Classification (NCBI taxonomy): domain Eukaryota; kingdom Metazoa; phylum Chordata; class Aves; order Psittaciformes; family Psittacidae; genus Lathamus; species Lathamus discolor. Next base: position 3,211,362 of record NC_088884.1, read on the forward strand.
TGTCGAGGCAAGAGGTGGGCAAGGCGGAGAGGAAGAGGAGGCAGGTAAGGAGATGGTGGCATGGGGGGCTTGGGAGGAGGCTGCTGGGACCTCCCCTGCCCCCAGGCTGGTTGTGCTTCTGTTTAGTGTGGGGGAGCCCCTTGCTCCCCACCCCCCCCAGACTGGGTTCTGCGAGTCAGCAGCATGGAGGGAAATGGAAGCCGTGCTGCAGATGTCCTGCTGGCACGGACAGCCCGTGGTCACTTGCCCATGAAGCTGGGTCTGTCCCCGGGGCACAGCCACTCCCCTTGCATGGCACTACCCTGTCGCCTTTCTCCCTGCAGAGGGACCGCGAGGTGCTGAGCCGCTTGACGGTCCAGGAGCAGGAGCTGCTGCAAGTCCGGCTGCAGCTGCGGGAAGAGATGGCCTCCAAGGTGAGGGGTGGCCCAAGCCCACCGTGCCAGACTGGCACCTCTGGGGCTTGGTGGCCCAAGGGGCTGTATCCCTCTGAGGATTCCTGCTGCTGCCTTTTCTCTGGGGGCCGCAGTGCTGGAGGCTGGGGCCGCTGGCTGAGGGGAGTGTGTCTGCCTGCAGCTGGACCGCAAGGAGCTGTGGCCTTTCCGGCAGAAGCTGCAGGAGCAGTGGAAGAGAAGCCTGAAGGAGCTCAAGGAGAAGGCACCGCCGAGAGAGGCTGACAATGCGGCTGGCATTAAGACGTGAGTGGGATGGGGACAGTGATGGCTTCAGGGACAGCACTTGCCCCGTTGCCACTTTGTCCTTGCCAGCACCCCCGGTTCCTATGGTGCTCTGGGTGCCCATGGCAGTACTTCCCACTGGTGGTGGTTGTTTTTGGAGACAACCTCCAACTGCTCTCCCTCATCCTCCCGCCATTCTTGTGTAACCAGCCAGCGGGCTGGGACCTTGCTTGGGTGCTGGGTATAAACCGGGTTGAAACCCACGTTTCCCAGCTCACCCAGCCCTTTCCCCCCCTGCCCAGGCAGCTTTCCAGTGCCGATTCCCAGTGCCTGTCCTGTGACCGGCAGCTCAGCGTGAGGGCGCCTGGCTCGTAAGTAGCACCCGTCCCCGGAGCATCGGGGGGCTGCATGGGTGGGGCGGGGGGAGAGGGATGCTGAGAGCTCCGTCTGACAGGCACAGGGTTCAGGGAGTCTGTCTGGGGGGTTTGACCCTGCTGAGACCCCTCCAATGCTCTGCCCACGAGTGGGGGGATGGGAACCCCTCTTTGAGGGCAGGGGGGTGCCATGGGGTACAAGCCCATGGATTTTGGGGCACTGCCCTGAGGCGGGCTGGATCCTTTGTCCCCTGTCACCCACCGGTGGTCCTTGGCTTCCGCAGGCCCATCGTGCGCATCCCACCCGCGCCGCCGCTGACCTCCCGCTTCCCTGAGAAAATGCCTCGTTCCCTCAAACCAGGGGAAAGCAAGAGGTAGGGGACTTGGGAGCCATCCCCTGCCGGGGGTGCAGGGGGGCCCTGCCCTGGCCGGGAGAGCTCTTCCCTGGGTGGGGATAGAAGGCTCTGGGGGTGCCTGGGCAGGCTGCCCAGATACGCCCTGTCCCCCACCCTGGCAGACCACAGTGCTGGGTGCTGAGTACCCCTATTTCCCGTCCTGCAGGGAGCAGGTGGCCGGCTGCCGGTACCCCAGCGTGCCGGGGCAGTGCGGAGGCCAGAACACTGTCTTCCAGCCTGTCCCACCCAGCACCCCACGGCCGCTCAAACCGTCCACCGTGCTCTGCAGCAAGGTAGGGATGCAGAAGGAAGGCACCCGGAGGGGGCAACTGCGGCTGGGAGTGTGCTGCTGAGTATTTGGGATGGGGGGATTCGTGCCTCAGTTTCTCCAGGAGGGTTGCGTATGGAGGGTTGCTTGGGGATGCTGAATACTGCCCCGTGCTTTAGCCAGACCCCTCTCTCCTTCCCAGCAGGATGGTGACAGCGCAACAGAGCTGCTGGGCGACAGCAGCTGCCGGCAGGAGAGGCAGCAGCCTGTGCCCAAGGGCGAGGAGGGTGCAGGCGGGAGCGCCCCGACCCAGGGCAGCCTTCCCGAGGCACCGCGGCTCCTCCCGCCCCTCCTGATCCGTTCCATCGAACTCAAATCCCGGCAGCCACGCGAGACTGGGGCTCCCCCGCTGAAGCTCTGTCGCCCTGGTGGCCCAGCAGCCAATCAATAAATCCTCGTGTTCATCCAAGCGCCGGTGCGGGCTGAGTGGGGGACCCTGGCTCGGGACCTGCCCATCACACACAAGGAGGGCTCGGCAGCATCCCTGCCCTGTGGCCATGTGTCACATGGAGCTGCCCCTGGCCGCCCCACATACCCTGTGCCCCCCGAGCTGCCGCACTCCCCTGGCACTCTCTGGCCTGCACGAGCCCCGTTTGGGAGCCTGTGTCCCCAAAGTGTCCTGTGTCCAAGTAATTCCAGTACTGTTTTACACTGTGCATGAAAAACTCTTTCACCTTGAAGCCAAAGCACCCAACATTCACCCTAAAGAATTAATTTAACTCCATGAAATACTGTTACAGCAATGTAACAAACACCATTTCTGTCTTTTATAGTTTTCCTCAGCAGCTTTACCACCTGAAGTAACATGCATCTGGAGATGCAGGGATATTATCACATAGAATCACAGAATCACAGAATCCCAAGGGTTGGAAGGGACCTAAAAAGATCATCTAGTCCAACCCCCCTGCAAGAGCAGGGTAACCTACAGTACATCACACAGGAACTTGTCCAGGCGGGCCTTGAATATCTCCAGTGTAGGAGACTCCACAACCCCCCTGGGCAACCTGTTCCAGTGCTCTGTCACTCTTACAGTAAAGAAGTTCTTCCTGATGTTAACGTGGAACTTCCTATGCTCCAGTTTACACCCATTGCCCCTTGTCCTATCACTGGATATCACTGAAAAAAGCCTAGCTCCATCATCCTGACACCTACCCTTTACATATTTGTAAACATTGATGAGGTCACCCCTCAGTCTCCTCTTCTCCAAGCTAAAGAGACCCAGCTCCCTCAGCCTCTCCTCATAAGGGAGATGTTCCACTCCCTTAATCATCTTTGTGGCTCTGCGCTGGACTCCTTCAAGCAATTCCCTGTCCTTCTTGAATTGAGGGGCCCAGAACTGGACACAATATTCCAGATGCGGCCTCACCAAGGCTGAGTAGAGGGGGAGGAGAACCTCTCTTGACCTACTAACCACTCCCTTTCTAATGCACCCTAAGATGCCATTTGCCTTCTTGGCCACAAGAGCACATTGCTGGCTCATGGTCATCCTCCTATCCACCAGGACCCCCAGGTCCTTTTCTCGTTCACTACTTTCCAGCAGGTCAACCCCCAACCTGTACTGGTACATGGGGTTGTTCTTCCCCAGATGCAAGACTCTACACTTGCCCTTGTTAAATTTCATCAAGTTTCTCCCCGCCCAACTCTCCAGCCTGTCCAGGTCTCGCTGAATGGCAGCACAGTCCTCTGGTGTGTCAGCCACTCCTCCCAGTTTTGTGTCATCAGCAAACTTGCTGAGGGTGCACTCAGTTCCCTCATCCAGGTCATTGATGAAAATATTAAACAGCACCGGTCCCAGCACCGACCCCTGAGGAACTCCACTAGTCACAGACCTCCAGCTAGATTCTGCGCCATTGACCACAACTCTCTGCCTTCTTCCTTTCAACCAGTTCTCGATCCACCTCACTACTTGATCGTCAAGCCCACACTTCCTTAGCTTATCTATGAGGATGCTGTGGGAGACAGTATCAAATGCCTTACTGAAATCAAGAAAAACTACATCTACCGCTCTACCATCATCCCTCCACCTAGTCACTTCCTCATAGAAGGCTATAAGGTTGGTCATACATGACTTCCCCCTCATAAAACCATGTTGGCTGTTCTTAATGACCCCCTCATCCTTGATATGCCTAGTGATGGAGTCAAGAATAAGTTGTTCCATCACCTTTCCAGGGATGGAGGTAAGGCTGACCGGTCTATAATTACCCGGGTCCTCCTTCTTGCCCTTCTTATAGATTGGTGTGACCTTTGCCATCCGCCAATCCTCAGGCACCTCGCCCGTTTCCCACGACTTACCAAAGATGATGGAAAGTGGCCTAGCAATGACCTCCGCCAGCTCCCTCAGCACCCGTGGGTGCATTCCATCCAGACCCATCGATTTACAGATGTCCAGATTGCATAGCTGATCCCTAACCCAATCCTCATCTACCAAAGCAAACTCCTCCTTTGTCCTGACTCCTTCTGGGGCTATAGAAATCCGGGGCCCTCGGGGAGAGTCTGCAGGAGTAAAGACAGAGGCAAAGAAGGTGTTCAGCACCTCTGCCTTCTTTATATCCTCTGTCTCCAGGGTACCCACTTCGTTCAGCAGTGGGCCTATATTGCCTCTTGTGTTAGTTTTATTTGCTATGTATTTGAAGAAGCCCTTTCTATTGTCTTTAACCCGACTAGCAAGATTGAGTTCCAAGGAGGCCTTAGCTGTCCTAATTGCCTCCCTACATCCTCTAACAACTGTCCTATATTCCTCCCAAGCGGCCAGCCCCTCCTTCCATAATCCATAGATTCTCCTTTTCCACTTGAGTTTGCCCAGCAGCTCCTTGTTTAACCACGCCGGTCTCCTAGATCCCTTACTTGACTTCCTACTTATTGGGACGCTCCGATCCTGAGCTTGGAAGAAGCGGTCCTTGAATGCTAACCAACTATCTTGAGCCCCTTTACCGCCTAGTACACTTTCCCATGAGACTTCCCTTAGCAGTTGACTGAAGAGGCCAAAGTTGGCCCTTCGGAAATCCAGAACTGTGGCTTTGCTAGGTATTCTATTCCTCCCACACAGGATCCTAAACTCCACCATCTCATGGTCACTGCAGCCAAGGCTGCCAGTGACCGTCACCACTTCGACCAAACCCTCCTTGTTGGCGAGTACTAAATCTAGCAGCGCTGCTCCCCTAGTTGGTACGTCCACCATTTGCATTAAGAAATTATCATCAATGCACTCGAGGAACCTCCTAGACTGTGAATGACTGGCTGTGTGAGTCTTCCAGCAAATATCGGGGTAATTAAAGTCCCCCACGACGACTAAGGCATGTAGTCGCGAGGCTACTTCCAGTTGCCTGTAGAAAGCCTCATCAACTCCTTCGTCCTGATCAGGAGGTCTGTAATAGACCCCCACAACTGTATCACCCGTGCCAGTCAGCCCCTTGATTCGTACCCACAGACATTCCACTTGCTCCTCATCCGACCCCGGACAGAACTCAATACATTCTAGTTGCTCTCTCACGTAAAGAGCCACTCCACCACCTCGCTTTGCTGACCTATCTTTCCTAAAAAGGACATAGCCATCCATGACCACATTCCAGTCATGTGAACTGTCCCACCATGTCTCTGTAATCGCCACTAGATCATAACCTTTAGCCCGCACACAGACTTCTAACTCCTCCTGTTTATTCCCCATGCTGCGTGCATTGGTGTACAGGCATTTCAGGGAGCCAGTCCTAGTACCCTTTTTCCCCTGCGGGACAGGGTCTAAAAAGCTATCCTTTCCCACAAGTGAAACAAGAGATTGATAGTCCTCCTTAGCCCGCCATCCTTCAATCCCTAGCATGTTCCTCTTGGGCTTGTCCCCAACAGGCCCTGTTAAATCCCCTCCCCCCTTCATAACATCTTAGTCTTCCACTTATTTTTTGGGGACAGATGTAGCAGAGAATTAAATCCCCTCTGACGAAATTACAGCAATAATCTGCCACAACCAAAGCTCAGGCTTTGGCGTCCGTTTAGTCTTTCATTTCTCTGTAGCAAGGTTGCAATTCATGCTGAAGGTAGAAGGGACTTTGTCACAAGGATACCTATCTACTAGAAAGCAGCGTAAAACAGTTGAATTCTTCAAACACAGGACCTAAAACCAGCACTTAGGCTGATAAGGTATTTAATTTCTTAATTAAGGGGCCTCGTTTCCCTAGAGCATAGCTGGTGCATCTGCTATGCCACCCCTTAAAGGGTGGCTAAAGCTTCTTGGCACTTCCATGGAGCTCTTCAAAGTTCTTTGAGGGAGAACTCAAAGAGGAAAAGCTGAAGTAAAAGCCAAAAAGTTAATTAATTCTGAACTTGAACTATGGGATAACATCCTATTTTCTGCTTGCAACATTCAGCCTTTCCTAAAGTTTAAAGTATACAAACACGGAAATAGCAATGGACCGAATCTCTCTGGTTCATCTGCAGGCTTTGCTTTCATCTTTCAGTGGGGTAAAATGGGTTATCTAAGAGATACATTCACAGTCAGAAATGAGGAAAAATAATTCTTAGTATAACGGAAATAATCTTTATGACATTTTCATTTTGGGAGTCTTTACAAAAAGCAGACACGGCAAAAACCACCTTATTCTGAGATTTTTCTAACCTGTAGGAATGGCCATCTGCCTACTGAAAGATAGATATTACGGACCATACCTTTCCATCATAAAAACCTTGACTGCTATTAACTCAGGCCCTGGGAGAGGCAGGCTGGGACAAGCCTATGGTAGAAACTGTGGATCTGCTTGAGTGAATCCAGAGGAGACCACAAGGATGCTCAGGGGGCTGGAGCACCTCTGCTATGGAGACAGGTTGAGAGAGTTTGGCTTGTTCAGCCTGGAGAAGAGAAGGCTCCGGTGAGACCTTGTAACAGTCTTCCAGTACCAAAAGGGGCCAACAAAAAGCCTGGAGAGAACAGCAAAGCGGTCCGAATGAGGTAGACACCAGAAGAGAGCCTCAGCCAGCACAGCAGGAAAACTCGAGGTAGACACCAGAAGAGAGCCTCAGCCAGCACAGCAGGAAAACTCGAGACAGTATAATAATGCAGCTGCTAATCAGAAATCTAATGCTGCTTCAAATACTAGAAGGGAATTCGTACCTAAGTGGAATAAGCCATCTGGTATCAGAATAATTGAAAAGGCAATGAAACTTTCTGCAGAAGTGAAAGACAGGCCAGTAAACCATTCGGTTTCAGGCCCACCACCAAGTCCTGTAGACACACAGCCTTTGAATGTAAAGCAGAAGACGAGGGGTTTGGCTATAGATGAAGGTAAGCGAGGGTCGAATTCGTCTCAGTCTGACAATGTTCAGGAAGCTGAGAATGAGAATCTTGTTGAAGAGATGCTTGAGAGAGCTCAACCACAGAGCCTGAGGCATGTAGCATATTCTAATAGTCCAGGAAAGCAACATGACAGAAAACCAGCTCCATTAAAAATACCCAATTACACCTTCACATCACAACCCAGGTCTCCAAAATACTCCTTGCAATCCAATGGACCACGTCACGGACTGAATGTAGAACAGCCGCTGCCATGTTACAGGAATCCACCTTCTTACCATGGAAATTTTTTGCTTACCGGCAAAGAACAAACGCAATCAAACATTACTGTGTTAGCAGTCAGTTCTACGAAATACAGACAGTTCACATGCATCTCAAAAATGACACTATTTCAGAGGTGTTTCAGACTTTCACTGAAGGCTAGTTGAGTTCTTAGACTTGCATTGAAGGTATTGAAGGTGATCTGATGCATATAGACATAGCAGTAAGAGTGTATGCACAGTATGCGTATGTTGCTGCAACTGAGCATCTCTTACACTAACTTTTAAGACTTGAATATGGATTCTGACAGAACCAATGTGATTGTAAAAGCAAATTCTTGACTACTGGAACGGCATTTTTCTCCCATCAGAAAAAGAAGGTGGATTAAATACAGCCAATGTTAGCAACATAGAGCGTATTACTTCCTATTTTGATCGATACCTCAACAGTTTTGGAAAACCAGGGAGAAAAAAATGTAAGAAAAGAAGCTGACCATGTAACGGCTGTATGTACTATAAAAATGATACTAAAAATGTATTCAGAGCCCTGAGAACATCATTCTTCTGTAAGGCCACTGAATCTGAACAGATATTCAGTATGAAGATAGGCTGAGAAAGTTGGGGCTGTTCAGCCTGGAGAAGAGAAGGCTGCGTGGAGACCTCATAGCAGCCTTCCAGTACCTGAAGGGGGCCTATAGGGATGCTGGGGAGGGACTCTTCATCAGGGACTGTAGTGACAGGACAAGGGGTAATGGGTTAAAACTTAAACAGGGGAAGTTTAGATTGGATATAAGGAGGAAATTCTTTCCTGTGAGGGTGGTGAGGCATTGGAATGGGTTGCCCAGGGAGGTTGTGAGTGCTCCATCCCTGGCAGTGTTCAAGGCCAGGTTGGACGAAGCCTTGGGTGAGATGGTTTAGTGTGAGATGTCCCTGCCCACGCCAGGGGGGTTGGAACTAGATGACCTTGAGGTCCTTTCCAACCCTAACTATTCTATGATTCTAAGTCCTCATGTCGTTATGCACATACTCTTGCCTCAGTGACTACAGCAAAATAGCAATACGTTCCCTTAGTGACTACTATTAGATTACTGACGCTTGACGACAGCAGATCCACCAGTCCTATGTTAGTCTACCCGTTATAATATCCAGGGAAAACCAAATTTTTAATTACTCTTTAAAAACACAAAATTACAACCCACACCAACTGAAACTTATAAGAGCAAAGAGACATAAACACGGAGAAATCCGTGTTAAGAGCTCTCCAGCAGCACCACACTCTAAGGTCAAAAGGGGACACTGACAAAGCACGAAGACATAAAATCTGGAATGAGTTTTAAAACCCTGTTTGCAGTCTATGGCATCTTAAAAAGGCGCCTACACCTGTGTGAACCCCCATGTATCAAAACCACATTTGGTATATAATAAGCTGATTTAGATTTACTCCCCAAAACACCTAAAATCCTCTGTGACCTTTGAGGATTTCAGTATTCCACACCGTTGTCCCTGTCCAGCTCTTGATTATTACTCATGTCCAAGCAATCGCTGAGGTGATTGTTGATCCCCTCAGTTCAGGGCCCCTGTCAATAATGAAGCAATCGCTGAGGTGATTGTTGATCCCCTCAGTTCAGGGCCCCTGTCAATAATGAAGCAATCGCTGAGGTGATTGTTGATCCCCTCAGTTCAGGGCCCCTGTCAATAATGAAGCAATCGCTGAGGTGATTGTTGATCCCCTCAGTTCAGGGCCCCTGTCAATAATGAAGCAATCGCTGAGGTGAGCAGCTCGAGAGAGGCCGCCTTCAACACCGCGGGAGCCCCGAGGCCGCGCCAGGCCTGGCCGGGAGCCGGCAGCTCCGCTGAGGCGAGCAGGGACCCCCAGGGCAGAGCCAGGAGGGGCGGCACCAGCCCGGAGGGGCTCCGGCCCGCTCCGGGAGCTCTGCTCGGGCTGCCCCGGCGGTGCCCAGCGTAGGCACCCAGACAGCGCCGAGGAGAGGGGAGGCTGCAGGGCAGAGCTCGGGGTGCAGAGAGTGCCCGCACTGCTCTGGGGAGGGCAGGGTGCGCGATGGGCAGGGCTGCACCCGGGGCTCCCCGGTGGGGTCCTCCTGCAGCAGGGGCTGAGCTGCGGGACGCTGTCAATGGGCTGCAAGATGGCAGCGGAGCGGAGAGGAAGCAGGACAGCCTGCTCCAGGCCCAGGCTGTGCAGGGGCCTCGAGCGTCCCCTGGAGCTCAGGGGGGAAAGAAGGCGGCCACCAACCCGGGCAGCTGGGGAACAGCGACGAAAAAGGCGACGAAAAAGGCAACGAAAAAGGAGGAAGAGGGCAATTAAAAGCAAGGGGCTTCCTCCTAAATCTGTTGTCCCCACCCAGAACCGCTTTGCTGTTCTGCAGGAGCTGATGAGGAAACGCACTTGCAGCATGAACAACCAGCTGGTACACTGCTAAAGAAGATCTCTACTGGTGCTGCCAGGAAAAGGGTGGGGGTCACAGTAGTAGGGGACACTACTTGGAAAGGTGTAGAGGCACCCATCTGTCGGCCTGACCCACTCTCAAGGGAGGTGCGTTACCTGGGGCACGGTCAGGGATGTTGCAGAGAGGCTGCCTGCTCTAGTAAGTCCCACTGACTATTACCCACTTCTAGTGATCCATGTGGCTGCTGGTGGTCTAGACAGCAGTAGCCCAGAGAGCATTAGAAGAACAGAGCCATGGAGAGGTGGCTAGGGGCTCTGGAGCTCAGATAGTCTTTTCATCAGTGCCCCAGGATAAAGAGGAGGACCTTACAAAAGGCTAGGCTGATGTGCCAGGTTAGTAAATGGTTAGAACAGTGGAGCCATAGTGAAGGGTTTGGGTATCTAGAACATGGGACTCAATTTGGGAGGCCAGGTCTACTGGAGTGTGGTAGAGCTCATTTGAAAATGAAGAGAGGTTTTGGTAGGGCTCTTGCCAGGCTGGTCAAGAAAGCTTTAAAGTAGATGTATTGCAGGAGCAGGGCATCATTCCATCCCAGCACTTCCAGTCAATTGCCAGCACCTATAATAAATGATTGGAGCAATGTAGAGATATTCCAGCCACACCAGCCAATGAGCCAGCTTCATTTGGAGCTCGGCTCAGATGCCTCTATACAGACGCCCGTAGTATGGGGAACAAACAAGAGGCATTAGAGATGCATGCACATCTACGGACACATGATATAATAGGCATCACAGAAACACGGTGGGATGGCTCCTCTGACTGGAGTGTTGGAACAGACGGTTAGAGGCTCTTCAGAAAAGACAGGCCCGTCAGGCGGCGAGGGGGAGTTGCTATTTATGTTAGGGATAGGCTGGAGAGTATGGAACTCTGTCTGGGGACAGGTGAGCAGTGAACAGAGAGTTTGTGGGTCAGGGTTAAAGGGAGAACAGCAATGGGAGACATTACTGTGGGGATCTGTTACAGACTGCCTGATCAGGGGGACTCTGTGGAGGAAGCGCTCTCTAGACAGATAGGAACAGCCTCACGCTCGCAGGCCCTTGTCCTCATGGGGGACTTCGACCACCCTGATATCTGTTGCAGTGGAGGAACAGTACGGCCCGGCACAAGCAATCCAGGAGGTTCCTCGATTGTGTGGAAGACAACTTCCTTCTGCAAGTAACAGAGGAGCCCACAAGGAGAGGTGCCATGCTTGACCTCGTGCTTACCAACAGGGAAGGGCTCATTGGAAATGTGATGCTCCAGGGCAGCCTTGATTGTAGCGATCAAGAGATGGTCGAGTTTGAGATCCCCATGACAGTGAGAAGGGTGTGCAGCAAGCTCACTGCCCTGGACTTGAAGAGAGCAGACTTTGGCCTCTTCAGGAGCCTGCTTAGTAAGGTTCCATGGGATATAGCCCTAGAGGGCAGGGGGGCCCAAGACTGTTGGCTGATCTTCAAGGGCGACCTGCTACAAGCTCAGGAGTCTTGTGTCCCAACTAGAAGGAAGTGCAGCAGGAGGGCCAGGAGACCTCCTTGGATGGATAAGGAGCTGCTGAGGAAACTTCAAGGGGAAAAAGAGGCTTATCAAAGGTGGAAGCAAGGACAGGCGGCCTGGGAAGAATACAGGGATGTTGTCCGGGAAGCTAGGGACCAGGTTAGGCAGGCTAAGGCCCAGTTAGGATTAAACTTGGCCAGGGATGTGAAAGATAACAGGAAGGGATCCTATAGTTCCATTGCAAATCAAAGACAGACTAGGGACAATGTGGGCTCTCTCCGCAAGCTGTCAGGAGAACTGGCTACCCTGGGTTTGGAGAAGGCTGAGGCTGTTAATGACTTCTTTGCCTCAGTCTTCGCTGGCAAAGGCTCCGACCACACCACCCAACTCTTGGAAGGCAGACGCAGGCATTGTGAGAATGAAGACCTTAGGCCCACTGTAGGAGAGGATCTGACTCGAGAGCATCTTAAGAACCTGAATGTGCGCAAGTCCATGGAACCCGATGAAATCCACCCGTGGCTCCTGAAGCAGCTGATGAAGGAAGTTGCTAAGCCTCTGTCCATTCTATTTGAAAAATCATGGCAGTCAGGTGAAGTTCCCGACAACTGGAAGAAGGGAAATGGACATGTAACTGTTGGAACAAGTCCAGAGGAGGGCCACGAGGATGATCGGGGGCTGGAGCACCTCCCATATGAAGACAGGCTGAGGAAGTTGGGACTGTTCAGCCTGGAGAAGAGAAGGCTGCTTGCAGACCTCATAGCAGCCTTCCAGTACCTGAAGGGGGCCTATAGGGATGCTGGGGAGGGACTCTTCATCAGGGACTGTAGTGACAGGACAAGGGGTAAAGGGTTAAAATTGAAAGAGGGGAAGTTTAGATTGGATTGAAGGAGGATGTTCTTTCCTGTTAGGATGGTGAGGCACTGGAATGGGTTGCCCAAGGAAGTTGTGAAGTCTTCATCCCTTGCGGTGTTCAAGACAGGCTTGGACAGAGCCTTGGCTGACATGGTTTAGTGTGAGGTGTCCCTGCCCATGGCAGGGGGGTTTGGACATGTTTTAGTGTGAGGTGTTGTCCTGGGTTTACCAGTAGCCGTTTTTCTCCTTCTCAGTAGCTGGTGCAAGATCTGTGTTTTTACTTCCAGCCTGGGAACAGAGCTGAGAACACCAATTGCTTTCAATTGTTGCTAAATAATGTTTATTCTGGCCAAGGATTTGTGAGCCTCATGCTCTGCCAGGGAGGAGGGGAAGCTGGGAGGAAGCAGAGACAGGACACCTGACCCAAGCAAGCCAAAGAGGTATTCCATACCACAGTACGTCATGCCCAGGGAGGGAACTGGGAGTTAACCGGATGGGCACGGTCTCTCTTCGGGGGGTTCGAACTCGTTCGGCGGTGGTATTGTATCCTCTTCTCTTGTTATTTTCCCTTATCATTATTATCATTGATGGTAGCAGTAGTGATTTGTGTTACACCTTAGTCACTGGGCCGTTCTTATCTCAACCCGTGGGAGTTACATTCTCTCAATTCTCCTCCCCATCCCTCCGGGTGCAGGGAGGTTCGGCGGGGGCGGGGGTTGAAGGAAAGAAAGAAGGAGAAAAAAAGAAAAAAGGGGGTGGGGGAGTTAGTGAACAAGCTTTGTGGTTGGATTTAAACCACAACAGTACTTTTTGGCTCCCAACGTCAGGCACAAAGGGTTGAGATAACGACAGATCTGTCCGGATTAATAGTCACTCATCACAATGCTGTTTTATCGGCTCTCAAAGTTGTTTTTCTTGATCTCACAGTTTCAGAATGCTGTACATTACGTAGAGCCGGTATTTGCTGTTTTGGTGTTTTTCAGGTGTGGGCCTTGGGCTAAGATTCTTGTCTCGTATCTTATGACAATGACTTGTAATACAATAGAATCATTGATCATGAAACTGATCGGTCTTATGTCCCCAGTGTGGTCACCGCCTTTATACTTCGGGAGGTATGCAATAAAGGTGCTTAGCAATTGCACATCTTTTTTCTCCTTCTCGGGTGGTCAGCCTGTGAAGGAGACATTCTTTTACCCTCCCAGCCCCCCTCTCAGACCATTTACAGCATCATTTGAGAGTTTTGAAGTTCTTGAATGGCCTTTTAAAATTGTTGAGACCTGTTTGCTGATTGTGATAGGGATCACCATGTTGGCACGCATACGGAGTGTGTTTTGCCCACGACCATTGCATCTGATTTCAAGAGTTCAGCAGAGTCAGGTTTGGGCCTTGTCTGGGGTTAAATGACAATATAGGAGGACCAAGAGATTTTCCTCGAGGCTGGACAGCCATGAGTGGCAGGGTGTGTGGGATAGCATGGGCAAGTATCTAGGTCAGTGGGCTCCTCCAGTACTTTGGAATTTCACCACCGAACAAGTGTAAAATCTGGAAGAAATAGTAAAACACTTAAATGAGGTGTGTGGTCAGTCTGGCCATACCAGAGACGGACAAATCATAGCAACGTGCTGGGGCTTGGCCTATGCTTGCAGGGCCTTGTTCAGCACTATCCAGCACCTTCAAAAGGAAAAAAATGCTCCTGCATCTAAGGGCAAAGCAGCAGTCAGCGCAGCTACTCCAGCTCCAAGCACAGCAGCTACACCACCCCCAGCGACAAGTACAATTGCTACTCAAACCGCAGTGATAATCACTGCAGCTAAACCAGAGGACCAATTCGTACCAATGTCGGTTGCCCCTGTCAGCAAGAGAAAAAGCAAAAAGGAGTCAAGAAGGGTGAATCAAGATGAAGAAACAATGAATCCTCCACCTGGTCCAGCATTTGAGCAGGAGTCATCATCACATGACGAAGAAGAAGAGGTGACTACTTGACCTCGGACCTCAACCGAGCTACAGAATACGCAAAAAGATTTTGTCCGCCAGCCAGGGGAGCACATCATCACCTGGTTGCTCCGATGCTGGGACAATGGGGCCGATGGTCACGAACTAAAGGGTAGGGAAGCCAAGCAACTGGGATCACTTGCTAGAGAAGGGGGAATTGACAGAGCAATTGCAAGAGAGAAAAAGTCCCTCAGTCTTTGGAGGCGGCTCTTGGCAGCTGTGAAAGAAAGGTTTCCATACAAGGACGATGTTATGAGTCGTTCAGCCAAGTGGACTACTTTAGACAAAGGCATCCAGTCTCTGAGGGAATCAGCCATCGTAGAGATGATCTATCACATCAAGCCAAATAACGGGGATATACCCATAGACCCAGATGAAGTCGAATGTACACGACCCATGTGGCAAAAAATAACACGGAATGCACCGTCATCATATGCCCATTCGTTGGCAACAGTAACCTGGAATGACATAGTACCGCTAACAGTGGATGAATTGATTCATAAACTCCGAGAGTTCGAAGACAACCTCACCCCTTCCATCATCTCAGCTGTGGAAAAACTGTCCCAGGATCTCAAACAATTGAGGGACCATCTATCTGATTTATCCAGCTCCTCACGTGTACCGAAAACACACGTCTCAGCTATTAACAAAAGGCGTCCTATTCTTCGAGAGAGAAGATACAGGATGAATACGCCATGGGCCGCCCTGTGGTTTTATCTGTGAGATCACGGAGAAGACATGACAAAGTGGGATGGAAAACCTACTTCAGCTTTAGAGGAACGGGTGAGCGAATTGAAGAGGGGAGCAAGGGCCAAGACTCATCATCCCATGCGAGCTGCGGCTTCAGTCTCTGGTGAGCAGGTCCCCAGATGGAGTGGAAGAGCTGACTTTACTCCAGCTCCTGTGATAACGAAGAATAATCCCTTTCAATATGACTTAAGTGTTCCAAGTTGTTATGACTACTAGAGGGGCCCTGCCTCCAGCCAGGTGGAGGCAGGGGATAATCGGATTTACTGGACTGTGTGGATCAGATGGCCTGGCACATCAGTCCCACAGAAGTATAAGGCTCTAGTAGATACCGGTACACAGTGTACCGTGATGCCATCAAGCTGTCAAGGGGTGGAACCCATCTACATTTCTGGAGTGACAGGAGGATCCCAAGAGTTGACTGTACTGGAGGCTGAAAACAGCCTGACTGGGAGGAAATGGCAAAAACACCCCATTGTGACAGGACCAGAGGCTCCATGCATTCTCAGCATAGACTACCTCAGGAGAGGGTACTTCAAAGACCCAAAAGGGTAGCCATGGGCTTTTGGTATTGCTGCTTTGGAGACAGAGGAAATTGAGCAGCTGTCCACCTTGCCTGGTCTCTCAGAGGATCCTTCTGTTGCGGGGTTGCTGAAAGTCAAAGAACAACAAGTGCCAATCGTGACCACTACAGCGCACCGGCGGCAATATCGCACCAACCGAGACTCCCTGATTCCTATCCATCCGCTGATTCGTAGACTGGAGAGTGAGGGAGTGATCAGCAGGACCCGCTCACCCTTTAACAGCCCCATACGGCCAGTGCGAAAGTCTAACGGAGTGTGGAGACTAGCAGTAGACTATCGTGGCCTGAATGAAGTCACAGCGCCATTGAGTGCTGCCGTACCGGACGTGCTAGAACTTCAGTATGAATTAGAGTCAAAGGCAGCCAAGTGGTATGCCACAGTTGATATTGCCAATGCATTTTTCTCAATCCCCTTGGCATCAGAGTGCAGGCCACAGTTTGCTTTTACTTGGAGGGGTGTCCAGTTCACTTGGAACCAACTGCCCCAGGGGTGGAAACACAGCCCTACCGTTTGCCATGGATTGATCCAGACTGCACTGGAACAGGGGCAAGCTCCAGAACACCTGCAATACATTGATGACATTATTGTGTGGGGCGATAGAGCAGAAGAGGTCTTTGAGAAAGGGAGGAAAAGAATCCAAATCCTGCTGAAAGCCGGTTTTGCCATAAAACGGAGTAAGGTCAAGGGACCTGCACAGGAGATTCAATTTTTGGGAATAAACTGGCAAGATGGACATAAACAGATCCTCACAGATGTGATCAGCAAGATAACATCAATGTCTCCACCAACTAATAAGAATGGAACACAAGCTTTTTTGGGTGCTATAGGGTTCTGGAGAATGCACATCCCAAATTACAGTTCGCTTGTGAGCCGTCTCGATCATGTGACCCGGAAGAAGAATGATTTTAAATGGGGTCCTGAGCAACAACAAGCCTTTGAGCAGATTAAACGCGAGATAGTTCATGCAGTAGCCCTCGGACCAGCCCGGACTGGGCCAGATGTCAAAACTGTACTGTACACCGCAGCTGGGGAAAATGGGCCTACCTGGAGCCTCTGGCAGAAAGCTCCAGGGGAGACTCGAGGTCGACCCCTCGGCTTTTGGAGTCGGGGGTACAAAGGATCTGAGGCCAGCTATACCTCAACTGAGAAAGAGATACTGGCAGCCTATGAAGGGGTTCGAGCTGCTTTGGAAGTGACAAAGCTGACCGAGAAAAGTAGCCAGTACTTTATCTCTACACTGACTCATGGATGGCGGCAAATGCCCTGTGGGGGTGGTTGCAGCAATGGAAGCAAAGCAGCTGGCAACGCAGAGGTAAACCCATCTGGGCTGCTGCAGTGTGGCAAGGTATCGCTGCCCGGGTGCAGAACCTGGTGGTGAAGGTACGCCATGTAGATGCACATGTACCCAAGAGTCGGGCCACTGAGGAACACCAGAACAAGCAACAAGTGGACAAAGCTGCTAAGATTGATGTGGCACAGATGGACTTAGATTGGCAACATAAAGGTGAATTATTTTTGGCCCAGTGGGCCCATGACACTTCAGGCCATCAGGGCAGAGATGCAATATATAGATGGGCCCGTGACCGAGGGGTGGACTTAACAATGGACACTATTGCCCAGGTTCTTCCTGAGTGTGAAACGTGTGCTGCAATTAAACAAGCCAAGCGGTTAAAGCCTCTTTGGTATGGAGGACGATGGCTGAAGTACAAATATGGGGAGGCCTGGCAGATTGGCTATATCACACTCCCACCAACGCGCCAAGGCAAGCGCCATGTGCTTGCTATGGTGGAAGCAACCACCGGATGGCTGGAAACATACGCTGTGCCCCACGCCACTGCCTGGAACACTATCCTGCGCCTTGAGAAACAGATTTTGTGGTGTCACGGCCCCCCAGAGAGAACTGAGTCAGACAAGGGGACTCATTTCCAGAATAACCTTACAGACACTTGGGCCAAAGAGCATGGCATTGAGTGGGTATATCACATCCCTTACCATGCACCAGCCTCTGGGAAAATGGAACGGTACAATGGGCTGTTAAAAACCACACTGAGAGCAATGGGTGGGGGAACTTTCAAGCATTGGGATACACACTTACCAAAGGCCACCTGGTTGGTCAACAGTGGAGGATCTGCCAACAGAGCTGGCCCAGCCCAGTCAGACCTGTTACATATTGTAGAGGGGGACAAAGTTCCTGTGGTGCACATGAAGAATTTGCTGGGGAAGACAGTCTGGGTTATTCCTGCTTCAGGTAAAGGCAAACCCACTCGCGGGACTGTTTTTCTCAGGGACTCGGATATACTTGGTGGGTAACGCGGGAAGATGGGGAAGTTCTATGTATACTTCAAGGGGTTTTGATTTTAGGGGAAAACAGCCAATGAACTTAATTGTATGCTGTTGCCTGCTGTGTAATACTTTTATAGCCCGTCAACTGGACGTCTTCAGGTCACCAGCGACTGGCCCTGACTTCCCTCCAACCATCATCCCAACAGAGAGTGAATTCTGCTAGAACCAGACGAGTTCTGCGGTGAAGGAACAATCAGCATCAGCAGGCAAGGATCCAACACTGCACACAGCCTTTCCTGCCCTGAAACACTGTTACAATGGATGGAACCTGACATCATGGACCGAATGGACTCGACAGCATTATAGGGATTGGTCCATGCACTAAGAAATGATTTCTTTGTCTGTGCGTGTGTATGGATGTGTATATATATATGTAAGAGAGATGGTATATGGAAAATGTGGGCTCTGAGCATGACGTGAATGGTATGGAATAAGGGGTGGATACTCTCCTGGGTTTACCAGTAGCTGTTTTTCTCCTTCTCAGTAGCTGGTGCAAGCTCTGTGTTTTGACTTCCAGCCTGGGAACAGAGCTGAGAACACCAATTGCTTTCAATTGTTGCTCAGTAATGTTTATTCTGGCCAAGGACTTTGTGAGTCTCATGCTCTGCCAGGGACGAGGGGAGGCCGTGAGGAAGCAGAGACAGGACACCTGACCCAAGCAAGCCAAAGAGGTATTTCATACCACAGTACGTCATGCCCTGGGAGGTAACTGGGAGTTAACCGGATGGGCACGGTCTCTCTTCGGGGGGTTCGAACTCGTTCGGCGGTGGTATCGTATTCTCTTCCCTTGTTATTTTCCCTTATTATCATTGGTGGTAGCAGTAGTGATTTGTGTTACACCTTAGTTACTGGGCCGTTCTTATCTCAACCCGTGGGAGTTACATTCTCTCAATTCTCCTCCCCATCCCTCCAGGAGCGGGGAGGGTTGGGGGGATGCGGGGACGGATGGAGAGAAAGAGGGAGAAAAAAAGAAAGTAAAAAAAAAGGGGGGGGGGGTAGTGAGTGAACGACCTTTGTGGTTGGGTTTAAACCATGACAGATGTCCCTGCCCATGGCAGGGGGTTTGGAACTAGATGATCTTAAGGTCCTTTCCAACCCCAACTATTCTATGATTGTTTGCTTCCAATGTGTGTGAACAGGGAAGGAAGGTTGAGAAGTGTTCGCTTTAAGATGATTGTGGGATGAGGAGGAGAGGGAGAGCACCATGAGCTCCAACTGGCAGCGGAGCTGATGTGTCCTGGCCACAGCACCTTGACGCAAGGTTTATCCATTTGTGAGGGTGAAACCGATACTTGTCCTCGTAGTCAAACTGCAGTGGAAAAGGCAATGGAGAAGGTCTGGTTTCAGCTGGAAGTGCTGCTCAAGCTGACCATACTACCGAAAAGTGTCCACAAATGCACTATTTAAATAATTCCAAATTGCTTTTCTGTCCCGTTATTCTCAAAAAATCGTGCTTGCATCTCTTGGCAAAACTTGAATATCTGTATGAGGAAGTGCCACTTACCAAGTATTTTGTTATTTTTGTTGTTTTCTTCCTTCTTTTACTCCTCTTTCTTTTCTCTGTTCCCTTATCATCTTGTCAGGGAAAAAACCCGGGAGGAGTAAAGTGCATCCCTGGGTGCCCAGTGGCCATGGGCACGGCGCTGCCGACGTCACAAAGCTTCAGTGGTTGCTGCGGAGTTGCCCATGAGGAGCTGGGACCGTTTGGAACTGATGAGGGCATAGGCGTCTCCATGGAAAGCACAGGGCATTGTTACGTCTGTCAGGTGGGGTATTTAAGGCCCTGGAGCACCCTTAGAGGTGGCATTTGCCCTGTGAATCCACAGCAAGTCTGAATCCAAGGGCACAGAAGATGCCAATGGACAACGGATCAAACGCCCGCTCTCAGCCCAGCAAGGGCAGGCCGGGAGTGCAAAGGAGACGCCAGGTGAGGGCTGGGCCAGGAGTGAGAGGCCGGTGGTGGGACGGGGCCACATGGAGCTGCCTCGGTGCCAGGGCCGGGCTTGCCGGCACTGCGGGGGCTGCTGTGCCGAGGCAGCCGCCTCCATCACACGCCTCTTCCTCCTCCTCCTGCCCGCAGGTGGGCCACAGGCAGCCTGAGGAAGAGCCGCATGGGATCCCGCTGCCACAGCTGCCCTACCAAGGAAGGTTTCAGCCCATCGTGAGCCAGCAGGCAGAGGTAGGGACCCCGAGGGAGACGGGGCCAAACACCTTCCCGAGCATGGGAAGTGCTGACGGGCAGGAGGGAGGTGCGGGAGGGAGGAAGCTGAGCCCCCCATGCTGTGCCCCCAGGCTGCCCGGGCATGCCGGGGCTGCTGTGGGCAGTGGCCAAGGGCTGCGAGTGGCCAGCCCTCTCCCCAGCCAGCTCGGGGAGCAGGCAGCACCCACCTGTGGGGCTGAGCCTTGCCATGGGGCTGGCGGGGCAGCCCAACTGCATGAGCTCAGCCAGCTGGGACACGGGCACAAGAGACACTATCACACAGCCTCTACCCTGGGCTTCTCTTGCAGGTGGGCAGCCTGAGGCACGGAGTGGTGCGGCCGCGCAGGACGAGGACAGAGGAGCAGACACTTGGTCTGCCACTGCTGGTGGAGAGGGCACCTCGGCCGCCACCTCGGCCAGCGAGAGCATCCAGCAGCTGCTGCAGGCTGCCTCCCCTGACACCGGCACCCTCTGCCCCTGCAGCCACACTCAGTGACACGGCCATCGGCAGCGCAAGCATCAGCCAAAAGCAGCTTCGCACAACAGCTGCCCAGCTGCACCGCGTCCCCGCACATGGCAGCAGTGTTGCGAGGCCACGGAGCTGTGAGCCTGCCCCGCACAGGCCCACAGCCTCTGCCACAGCGAGGGGCACAGGAAATGTGAGGGCGGTCCTGCGCAACAACAGCGCTGAGAGCCGGGGGCCCTGCCAGCAGGCAGCGGCATGCCAGGACCCGGCATACAGCAGGGCTGCAATGGCAAGAAGATACACTGTCACGGCAGCTAACGGCAGCAAGGCCGCTCCGCCTGCTCCTGATCCTGACAGCCGTGCGAGCACTGGTGCTTCCCAGAGCAGGAAGACGGGGCGAGACGCAGAGTACCAGGGAGCAATTCTGGCGGCAGACATCGAGAGCAGGCTCTATGGCAAGTTGCTGGCGCTGCACGAGAAGCTGCTTGCAAAGCCTCTGCCCGCCCTGGCCAACAACATGGAGACACTGCAACAGGTCAAGGGGAGCCGCTTGGCCAGAGCTCCTGAGGAAGAGGAGTACCGGGCACCTCACGTTCCCATGGCACCAGCACCAGCATCTCGTGGCTTTAGCAGGCAGGCTGCTGCAACACAAGCCCAGCACCAGTCACCTGCCCGGCACTGCGCCACAGTGAATGTTGCAGACGTGCAAGTTTCATGCAGCAGTATCTCAAACTGCCACCTCAGAGATGTGGCCAAAGAGGAGGCAAAAGTACCTTTCTTTCCTGAGTGTGTCGAGCAGGCTGCACCAGAACAGCCACAGCGCCAGGCACCTGCCCTCAACAGCTCAGCAGAAAATGACACAGATCTGAATGTCCCATCCACAAGCATCAAGAAGAAGGTCCGTTTCAGAGACGGTGTCGAGGAGATAGAGGCACCAGCCTCTCCCGGCATCGGCAGGCAGGCTGCAGCAGGACGAGCAGAGGGCCAGGCGCCTGCCCCGCACAGCCACAAAGAAAACAGCATGGATCTGGAGGTCACAGCCAGGAGCATCCTGAAGAAGGTCCATTTCAGAGATGCTGTTGAGGAGGAGGCAGAGACCCCAGCCTCTTGTGGCTTTGACAGTCAAGCTCCGGCAGCAGAAGCACAGTGGCACGCACCTGCCTCCGACAACATCACAG
Organism: Lathamus discolor; assembly: GCF_037157495.1. Lineage (NCBI taxonomy): Eukaryota > Metazoa > Chordata > Aves > Psittaciformes > Psittacidae > Lathamus > Lathamus discolor. Next base: position 3,232,971 of record NC_088884.1, read on the forward strand.
TAAGAGAGACAGAAGTGCAGGTCACATCCAGTGTCGGTGCAAGCTACCAGTTCTGGGATGTGATCGAGGAGGAGGCAGAGGAAACAGACTCTCCTGATGATGGGGAGCAGGAGGGAGAACCACAGGCACAGAGCCACGCAGCTGCCCTGCTCAGCCCAGATGCCTCTGAGTTGGTTCCACAGGGAGCAGCCCTGCTCATCACTATGGAGCCTCCGGTCCAGGCTGTGGCTGTGGATCGGGAAAACAGCCAGCAGCTGGTGGAACCTCAGGACGTGACCCAAATCCTGGATGCGGCAGTGGCCAAAGAGGAGCAAGAGTGTGTAGAGGGCATTGACAAAGTGCTGTCCCAAGTGCAAGAGATCACCGTGCGCAACCTCTGGGTCAACCCCTCGGTGCCAGAGCTCTTCCAGGATCCCCAGGCCGATATCCAGGAGGGCTCTGACTTCCCCAGCAGCATGGGCATGGATGCGACAGGGGAGACGAGTGGAGAACTGCAAAGCGTTTCTCCTATCCCAGCCGGTCCCTCGGAGCAGGAGGCAGCAGCGCAGGCACAGGGCCACGCACGTGCCTTGCTCAGCCCGGATGCCTCTGAGATAGTTCTAGAGGAAACAGCCAGGTTTATCACAAGGGAGGTCCTGCTGAAGGCTGCTTCTGCGGTGCACGGAACTGAGCAGCAGCCTTTGGACCAGCAGGACATGTCCCACATCTTGGATGTGACACTGGAAGCACTGACGCCTGCAGCAGCTGGGGACGCTGAGTCTCCTGTGGCTGCAGAGTCTCCTATAGAGACCAGCACAGGCTCTCCCATCCCTAGAGCAGACGAGGCTGAAGAAGACAGGGCATCTTGCATGTCTGGAGAACATCAGGGAGAGGCCAGCACAGCCCTTGTTTCCCCCAAAGCACATGAGGGTGACGTGACAGCTTTGTTGCCTCAGAAGGCTGTGGCAGAGGCTGGAGCACCCCACTTTGCACCAGGAGGAGGCGATGAAGGAGATGCAGTGACAACTCCCCTGCCCTGGGACTCCCGTCACCCGCTAAGTGAGGAGTGTGACGGGAAGGAAGAGGACATAGATGAAGGTCTGTCCGAAGAGGAAGAGATCGCCATACACAGCCTCTGGGTCGAGCCTTTCGATCCAGAGCCCTTCCAGGACCTCCAGGAAGATATCCAGGAGGGGTCTGGCTGCCCCAGCAGCATGGGCTTGGATGTGGCAGAAGAGGCTACTGCAGACCCGCAGAACATGTCTCCTGTCCCAGTCGGACCCACAGACACTCAGTCGGCAGCTTCTACATTAGCTGGAGCTGCAGAGGAAGAGGAGCACCACGCACCTCTCACTCCAGTGGCACAGGAGGAGGTGGCACCAGTTTCTCCTGCCTGTGGCGAGCAGGAGGCAGCAGCAGAGGCACAGAGGCAGGCACTTGCTCTGCTCAGGCCAGATGCCTGTGAGATGATTCTAGAAGAAACAGCCACGACCATCACTGAACAGATCCTGACTGCGAATCCGGCTATGGTCCAGGGAGCCAGCCAGCAGCTGGCGGAACATCGGGACATGGCCCTAAACTTAGATGAGGCGATGGCATCTGCGGGGACTGAGGACACTGAGTCTCCTGTGTGTGGAGACCATGAGGGAGAGGCTGAAAGAGCCATTATCTTACCAGAAAGACAGCAAGAGGAAGTGGCAGCTCCATGGACTGAAATGCCTGTGCCAGAGGCTGGAGCATGCCACTCTGCCCCAGAAGCAGCCAACGAAGGAGATGCAGGAGCTTCTGCCTTTGCTCGTGAATCTGGGCAGCCGGTGAGCGAGGCACGTATGTCTGGCACCGGAGATACTGAGGAGATTCAAGCAGGAGCCTTGCACGGGCTACCTGTGGCAGGGAGATTCCTGCTGCTCCCTATGGCAGAGCCTCTGGGGGAGCCGCAGAGCAGCAGCATAGCCCACACCAGGCACAGGCTCGACATACAAAGGAGAGCCAGCGTGCCTTGGCTGCTGGGCAGCTCTGTGGAAAGGGAGCTCCAGCAGCAGGAGGGCCGGACGCCTCGGTTGTCCTTGCGGCGCAGACGGATGCCCGCACCCAGGCAGGTGAGTGCCAAGGACAGGACGGGACAGGACAGGAGAGGGGGATGAGCCTGTGCCTGTGGCCAGCCACTGCTGCTCCCAAGTGCAGCCCACTGAGCTCCTGCACCCCTCTTGTGTGATTACAGGTGGCGCCAGGGACCTTGGCCGAGGAAGCTGACGAGGAGGAGTTGGACAGAAAGGAAGAGGAGGAGTGGGAAGAGGCCATGGACAAAGAGCTGTCCGAACTGGAAGAGATCACCGTGCGCAACCTCTGGGTCAACCCCTCGGTGCCAGAGCTCTTCCAGGATCCCCAGGCCAGTATCCAGGAGGGCTCTGACTTCCCCAGCAGCATGGGCATGGATGCGACAGGGGAGACGAGTGGAGAACTGCAAAGCGTTTCTCCTATCCCAGCCGGTCCCTCGGAGCAGGAGGCAGCAGCGCAGGCACAGGGCCACGCACGTGCCTTGCTCAGCCCGGATGCCTCTGAGATAGTTCTAGAGGAAACAGCCAGGCTTATCACAAGGGAGGTCCTGCTGAAGGCTGCTTCTGCGGTGCACAGAACTGAGCAGCAGCCTTTGGACCAGCAGGACATGTCCCACATCTTGGATATGACACTGGAAGCACTGACGCCTGCAGCAGCTGGGGACGCTGAGTCTCCTGTGGCTGCAGAGTCTCCTATAGAGACCAGCACAGGCTCTCCCATCCCTAGAGCAGACGAGGCTGAAGAAGACAGGGCATCTTGCATGTCTGGAGAACATCAGGGAGAGGCCAGCACAGCCCTTGTTTCCCCCAAAGCACATGAGGGTGACGTGACAGCTTTGTTGCCTCAGAAGTCTGTGGCAGAGGCTGGAGCACCCCACTTTGCACCAGGAGGAGGCGATGAAGGAGATGCAGTGACAACTCCCCTGCCTTGGGACTCTCGTCACCCGCTAAGTGAGGAGTGTGACGGGAAGGAAGAGGACATAGATGAAGGTCTGTCCGAAGAGGAAGAGATCGCCATACACAGCCTCTGGGTCGAGCCTTTCGATCCACAGCCCTTCCAGGACCTCCAGGAAGATATCCAGGAGGGGTCTGGCTGCCCCAGCAGCATGGGCTTGGATGTGGCAGAAGAGGCTACTGCAGATCCGCAGAACATGTCTCCTGTCCCAGCCGGACCCACAGACACTCAGTCGGCAGCTTCTACATTAGCTGGAGATGCAGAGGAAGAGGAGCACCACGCACCTCTCACTCCAGTGGCACAGGAGGAGGTGGCACCAGTTTCTCCTGCCTGTGGCGAGCAGGAGGCAGCAGCAGAGGCACAGAGGCAGGCACTTGCTCTGCTCAGGCCAGATGCCTGTGAGATGATTCTAGAAGAAACAGCCACGACCATCACTGAACAGATCCTGACTGCGAATCCGGCTATGGTCCAGGGAGCCAGCCAGCAGCTGGCGGAACATCGGGACATGGCCCTAAACTTAGATGAGGCGATGGCATCTGCGGGGACTGAGGACACTGAGTCTCCTGTGTGTGGAGACCATGAGGGAGAGGCTGAAAGAGCCATTATCATACCAGAAAGACAGCAAGAGGAAGTGGCAGCTCCATGGACTGAGATGCCTGTGCCAGAGGCTGGAGCATGCCACTCTGCCCCAGAAGCATCCAACGAAGGAGATGCAGGAGCTTCTGCCTTTGCTTGTGAATCTGGGCAGCCGGTGAGCGAGGCACGTATGTCTGGCACCGGAGATACTGAGGAGATTCAAGCAGGAGCCTTGCACGGGCTACCTGTGGCAGGGAGATTCCTGCTGCTCCCTATGGCAGAGCCTCTGGGGGAGCCGCAGAGCAGCAGCATAGCCCACACCAGGCACAGGCTCGACATACAAAGGAGAGCCAGCGTGCCTTGGCTGCTGGGCAGCTCTGTGGAGAGGGAGCTCCAGCAGCAGGAGGGCCGGACGCCTCGGTTGTCCTTGCGGCGCAGACGGATGCCCGCACCCAGGCAGGTGAGTGCCACGGACAGGACGGGACGGGACAGGAGAGGGGGATGAGCCTGTGCCTGTGGCCAGCCACTGCTGCTCCCAAGTGCAGCCCACTGAGCTCCTGCACCCCTCTTGTGTGATTACAGGTGGCGCCAGGGACCTTGGCCGAGGAAGCTGACGAGGAGGAGTTGGACAGAAAGGAAGAGGAGGAGTGGGAAGAGGCCACGGACAAAGAGCTGTCTGAAGTGGAAGAGATCACCGTGCGCAACCTCTGGGTCAACCCCTCGGTCCCAGAGCTCTTCCAGGACCCTGAGGCCGATATCCAGGAGGGCTCTGGCTTCCCCAGCAGCATGGGCAAGGATGTGACAGGGGAGGCAGCTGGAGATTTGCAGAGACTGTCTCCTGTGCCAGCCGTTTCCACAGACACCAATCTGGCAGATTCTACCCAGGCTGCAGCTGCAGAGGAAGAGGAGCAGCGCGCACCTCTCACTCCAGCGTCACAAGAGGAGGTGGCACCGGCCCCAGCTTCTCTTGGTGCTGATGAGCAGGAGGCAGCACCGCAGGCACAGAGCCAGGCACTTGCCCTGCTCAGCCCCAATGCGCATGAGGTGGTTCCACAGGAAGCAGCCGCGCTCATCACAAGGGAGCCTCCGCTCCAGGCTGTGGATCAAGGAACCAGCCAAGAGCTGGTGGAATATCAGGACATGAGCCAAATGCTGGGTGTGTCAGTGGCAGCATTGACGCCTGCAGCACTTGAGGACATTGAGTCTGCTGTGGCTTCAGAGCCTCAGCGAGAGGCCAGAGCAGCCGTTGCCTCCCCAGCAGCGCTTGAGGATGAAGTGGCCCCTTCCTCGACCGAGATCCCTGCAGCAGAGGCTGGAGCATGCCACGTTCCTCCAGGAGCAGGTGACAACGGAGATGCAGCAGCTTCTCCCTTGTCTCGGGACTCTCGGCGCCAGGTGAGTGAGGCGCGTGTGGCTGGCACCTGGGCTCCCAAGGCCTTGGATGGCAGCTCCCGGGGGGTTTGTGACAGGGCTATTTCTGGTGCTCCCTGTGTCATCCCACTGACGTTGCCCCCATCCCCTGCCTGTGCTCTCGCTGCCCTGCAGGGTATGCTCAGACGCTTTGTGAGGAAACACCTGGGCAAGGCTGTGACTGTCACGCGGGGAAGAAGGCAGCAGCAGGTGGAAGAGCCAGACGTGGCACTAAGCTTGGATGTGGAGTCACCATCAACGTGGCCTGCGGGAGTTGAGGAGAGCGAGAAGGAGCCAGGTACTTCCCCGAGTCGGGTGGCACGCAGGCCAGGCCGGCAGCAGTGTGCGCCTGAGTTCGGGTGTGTGCCAGCCTCCCCTGCGTGGGCCGAGGGCTGCAAGCCTTGGGTGGAAAGGGCCACGAGGATGCTCAGGGGGTTGGGGCAGCTCCTGTACGAAGGCAGGCTGAGAAGGTTGGGGCTGTTCAGCGTGGAGAAGAAAAGGCTGCGTGGAGACCTCATAGCAGCCTTTCAGTGTCTGAAAGGGGCCTATAAGGATGCTGGGCACTGACTCTTCATCAGGGACTGTAGTGACAGGACAAGGGGTAGCGGGTTCAAACCTAACCAGGGGAAGTTTAGATTGGATTTAAGGAGGAAGTTCTTTACTGTAAGGGTGGTGAGGCACTGGAATGGGTTGCCCAAGGAAGTCCCTCGCCTACAGCTCTTCTTCCCCCACAGGCATTGCCACTCTTCCAGACCCAGGAGCGGCCCCACGGCGACGACTCTACCGCTTCAGGAGAGTGCTGAGGGCTCTGCGCAAGGCTTTCTGTTTCTCCTGCCTCACCCCACATGTGAAGGAGTAGCGCCCTGCTGCCAGCGCCAGGCCCGAGGGAGCTGTGCCGACGATGTCATGCTGCAGCCTGCACTTGTTGTGGGTGTTTTCTTGGGCCCATAAATAATAAGTCTTCCACCCCCATCCCCGCAGTGCTCATCTCTGCCTGTATGTTGGTTAGAACATATTTGTGTAATTCATGTATCTCTATATTTACTTAACGTAAAACAACGACTTCAATCTAAGCGGCTACCTATCTGTTGCAATTAGTTCTTGTTTGATAATAAATTGCCAATGGATGATGAAAGAGTCATTTACTGAGGTTTAGCAGCAATCAAGACATGTGCCTAGAACTCGGGGGATTTACTAGGCAGTAACTGGGTTGTTGAACTAAATTCCTATTGGAGACCTTTAAAGCGTGACCTGAGAAAACTTCTCTGCAGCCAGTGGGTCCTCTAAGGGCCTGCCCGTGTCCTGCTGGATCTGCTGCCGTGGGCAGTGCTGCTCCTAAGAGGGGCAGACGGTGTGGATCCTCCTGGCTCCCCGGGGGGAGTAACTTGCTTCCATCTGCAAGATGAAGGGGAGGAAAAGCAGGATCTCAGGTGCTGGCTGTGTTGCTGGAGCAGCTCTGCTGACAGAGGCTCCCAAATACTGTCTGTCTGGTCTGAGAGTTGTGCTTCGTCTTTGTCTCTCTGCTGATGCTCATCACATGTCTCACTGCAGAGAGACCGCCATGAACGGAGCCTTTTTCTATTGAGACTTGTTTGCCAAGTGGCTTCGGCTCCTGCATGCAGGGTTTTGGGTTTGCCTTCCTTGACAACGTACTGCATGGTTTTGTTGAATTAAGTCTCTGTGGGTTTGCTTGCAGATTCAGCCCTTGTGTTTACGGTCTCTCTGGTCAGCAGACCCCAACTTTCTGCTGACCACTCGATGAACGAGAACAAGATGAGTGGCTGCGGAGAGGGCACCTTTAGCATGGGAGTGTGGGAAATCACAGCGTGCAGGCGTCTCAATCCTGAAGGGCAAAGAGCCACCAAAGCAGCCCCGAGTCCCTCGTCAGGACTTGGCGGAGAGCTGGCAGCGCTCCTGCATTGCAGGGATCAGTGGCGGGAGGGGTGGGGGCAGATTTAACACGGTCACTGGCTGCCATTGACATTCTTTTGCCAAGGTGGGGGCTGCGCCCTGAGCGGGTAACGCTGCCCTTGGGAGCGCTGCGGGAGGCGGGGGCGTGGGGTGGGCGCTGCACGGCTGAGCTCAGCCCCTGCTCTAGGCTGGCGTCCTCTGGCCCCAAAGCAAAGCAAACTCAGTGCTCTCTGCTGGCCAGGAAGGACGTGGTGACCCAGACAGAGATCCCTCGTAAGCGTGTAGATGTCCAGGCCTCTGGCTGTAGTGAGTGCCCGAGCCTGCTGGTGGTGCTGGATGATGGCTGTGTAAGGTGTCAGCTGGCTGGTGGCTTGCTCTGCATGGTGGCAGCATGAGCCGTTTAACAAGTACACACATGGTGTGGGGGGAGCTGAGATACCAGGAGGAAGTGGTAGGTAAGGATGGCGAGGGGAAAGGAAATGAAAAACAGATGCAGTGAAAACAGAAACGCAGATGACCTCTGTGAGCGTGGATTTTTCGAGTGCAAGCACAGTTCCCCTGTGCAAGCTTTGAGATGATCAGCCCCAGGCTCTGCGCTCTTGGGGAAGGTCGGTGCGGTAGAAATTCCTGCGGGCTCTATCCTGTTTGGGTGGGTGCCGCTTGGTGGTGCTCCTCCCTTTGCTGGGGTGCATGCTTGGCCCTGGCCAGGCCCTCGGACCTTCCCATGGTGCCTTTCACCAGGGGGAGAGGTGTGATGCCTCCTGATGTTTGGGTGCTGGTGTCCACCAGAACACGCGAGGTCCCAGGCGTGCTCCCTGAGAAGCTGCTTTGAGAAGAGGGCAAAAAGAAACAGAGAACAGGAGAGGACTGACAGCAGCCCTTTACATTGCTTTTGTTAATGCACCAGTAATAAGATAAGCTTTATCTTGAAATGTTCTTGGAATCGAGTCTTTGATGGAAGTAGGCTTTTGGGTTAATATATTTTTGATAGATAAAGCAGAATGAAATAGAAAGACCAGGGGAGCACGCAGTATGTGAAGGCAGACATTTTTCCGTCCCAGCATCCCCAGTCAGTTGCCAGCACCTATAATAAATGCTCGGAGCAATGTTCCAGCTCGGTGCAATATTCCAGCCAGTCCAGCCAATGAGCCGGCTTCATTTGGAGCTCAGCTCAGATGCCTCTGTACAAATGCCCGCAGTATGGGGAACAAACAAGAGGCATTAGGGATGCGTGCACGTCTACGGACACATGATATAATAGGCATCACAGAAACGCGGTGGGATGGCTCCTCTGACTGGAGTGTTGGAACAGATGGTTAGAGGCTCTTCAGAAAAGACAGGCCCGGCAGGCGGCGAGGGGGAGTTGCTCTTTGCGGAAGATCAACGGACAGCACGCTGATTAATGTAATCGGAAACTGACCTTTCTTCACTTCAGAGCACTGCCTTTTATAGCTTCCAAGCTTGGTGACGCACTTAAGATTTACAATGACTGGTTTCTACACATAAATCAAAGACAGCTGATCGGTCCCTTCTTCAGCATCCGGGAGTTGTTTCCCTCCTGCAGAACTTCTGCATACGTGGCCACGACTTTGCTCTGAAGTATTTCCATGGTAAGAAGGTGGATTCCTGTAACATGGCAGTGGCTGTTCTACATTCAGTCCGTGAGGTGGTCCATCGGATTGCAAGGAGTATTTTGGAGACCTGGGTTGTGATGTGAAGGTGTAATTGGGTATTTTTAATGGAGCTGGTTTTCTGTCAGGTTGCTTTCCTGGACTATTAGAATATGCTACATGCCTCAGGCTCTGTGGTTGAGCTCTCTCAAGCATCTCTTCAACAAGATTCTCATTCTCAGCTTCCTGAACATTGTCAGACTGAGACGAATTCGACCCTCACTTACCTTCATCTATAGCCAAACCCCTCGTCTTCTGCTTTACATTCAAAGGCTGCGTGTCTACAGGACTTGGTGGTGGGCCTGAAACCGAATGGTTTACTGGCCTGTCTTTCACTTCTGCAGAAAGTTTCATTGCCTTTTCAATTATTCTGATACCAGATGGCTTATTCCACTTAGGTACGAATTCCCTTCTAGTATCTGAAGCAGCATTAGATTTCTGATTAGCAGCTGCATTATTATACTGTCTCGAGTTTTCCTGCTGTGCTGGCTGAGGCTTTCTTCTGGTGTCTACCTCATTCGGACCGCTTTGCTGTTCTCTCCAGGCTTTTTGTTGGCCCCTTTAGGTACTGGAAGACTGTTACAAGGTCTCACCGGAGCCTTCTCTTGTTATAAAAATTTCGTCCTAGCCATGATCTGATTCGATTGTTTTATTACAATTGATTAATATCGAGCGGCAATAAGCAAGCAGCGCTGGGTGCGCCGGGGAGTCTCCGCTCCCCCAGGGACGGACACCGGGGTCTTTGGGTTCTAGTCTCTCATACTTCTTGGTCCGGGATCTCAGCCAATCCCTTCTTCTGTACCCGGATGCCGACGTGGCCCCTTTCCATTATTCTTTTCTTGTTGCTGGGGCCTTTCTCCGGTGAAGACGTTGCTGAACTTCTTGGTCATACATTAACGGAGAGATGTCTTTCACATGCAATTAACCACCATCTTAGCCCCATAAATTCCATTCCTTACCCGGTTACTTATCCTGTAACAGGATGTATGTGTCTCTTAGTTACATAACTCCCTTAAAGCATTCAAGCAGTTAATTAAAGCACCCTTTGAAAAACAAAACGGTTGAGTAAGAGGGGTTATTCCTTTGTTTCTTCTTCTCTCTCATCACTGTATTGACAGGAACATTTATCATAATCGTGATCAGTCCTATATGTCCCACACAAGATACAATGATCACAAGGGGTTCCGATTCCACATAAAGTGCGATGGTGACAAGAAGTCCTAAGTTGCTGACACGAATCATTCCTGTATACCTCGCCCTCTTCTCCAGGCTGAACAACCCAAAGTCTCTCAGCCTGTCTCCGTAGCAGAGGTGCTCCAGCCCCCTGAGCATCCTTGTGGTCTCCTCTGGACTCACTCAAGCAGATCCACAGTTTCTACCATAGGCTCATCCCAGCCTGCCTCTCCCAGGGCCTGATCACCAAGCAGCCTGCCAGTCAGAAGTGTGCTTGTCCATATGGTCTCCGTAGAGTCAATGGAACAGGGATGCCTACATTGGCTTTGGAGAACAGCACTTAAGGTCCAACCTGAAGGTTGCGGTTGCGAAGCACAGGCTACCCTACACTACATTCCTATGACTAGAAATTACTACAAAGAGAAATGAAATGACATCCCATGGTCTGCTCTATGCAAAATCACCCTACTATTGGGTAAAGAACTTCACTGACATCCAGAATAAGCAGGATCCCCTTAACATCCATGTTCTGGCCGAGCATTTTAAGGGTTTTATCAGTGAGAAATTGTTCAACAAAGCCCCTTCCTTCCGCTCAGCTCTGAAAGGAACAAGAAGCTCCTTCATGCAGTGGGAGAAGCCATGGAGGAAGCATGCCAGAGAAAGCTGCATCAGACATAAGCAGACATCCACTTGAAAGTAACACGAAACTTGCTACCTCTTACAATATCCTACTGCAGCTCACCCTCCTAGGGCAGGAGAATCTATAGAGCCTAACAAAGGATGACAGAAGGAAAATTCCACTGAGCTTAATTAGCTCACTGCTATTCCTGGGTGACTCTACAGGTACATAGCAAACAAGAAACAAACTAAGGACAACATAGGCCCCCTGAGGAAGCTCTCCGGAGAACTGTCTACACAGGATTTGGAGAAGGCTGAGGTTCTGAATGACTTCTTTGCCTCGGTCTTCACTGGCAAAGGCTCTGACTGCACCACCCAACCTAAGTGGCATTTTAGCACTTAAGACCCAGTGGTTTTATCACCTTCCCAAAAGCTAAGTGTTACATCTATATCCTTTTAGCACAAATATGTTCAGAAATCAATGAGCGTGGGCACTGAGTAAGATTTATGAAGGATCTCTTTACTTGTAAGTCTAATATATGTAATTGTAAGTCAATAATAGCAAGAAAGACACAAAAATACAGAATGACAAAACACAGAGTTAAGATTATGCTTAACAGGAATAAAGTCCCTTAGGGCAGCTTCAGCACCCCCGAGGGCTTTCCCTTAAATCACAGCTTGTGTCACTTAATGGAAACTTATGCTTGTGCATCAGCAGGCTCTGCCAGCATCCTACCGTGCAGCATTATCGCATCTCTTATAGCTGGAGGCAGTGAACACTGAACGAGCGGAGTTGACATCTTCAGAGGTGAAGATCAGGGTTGTCCGTTACGGACAGCTGGTTCTTCTTGCCATGCCACATCCATGGGCTTCAGGGGGTGATGCCAATTCCGACAAGTCAAGTCCCAAGGCAAACCCTGAGCAAAGGGGCTGCTCTTCCTACGTAGCAATGAGGCTTTTCCTCTGGAGTCTGCTCTGACATATTTCTGCTCACATCAACAGCCTAATTTCTGCATCCATAACATTGAAATTTAGGGTTTTCTCATGTGACCCATTGGCAGTGGCCATGTGCCATAAAGTGGTGTTTCCATAAGCGCCATAAAGCAGAAAAGCAAGCCACAGAGGAAGTGTCACTGGTCCTTTTGGGTTGTACTCAGCTCTCTGAGGTCATCTACTTGGGTTGAAAGGGGAGTGTTAGGGGGTAAGGCTGCCTTACAAGGGGAAGAGTAAGCCCAGAGCAGGCATATGGCACCTTCTGGCTTGCTCCATTGCACCCGTGCGCTAGCTCTCGGTCTAGCAGGAGGTCTGATTCAGAGCTTTTGACTTCACTTTTGATGGCACAAAGAGCTTTTGACTTCACTTCTTAAGCACCCCAAATTTGCATCTAGCCCATCTAGCCCACTTCTTAAGCACCGCAAATTTGCATGAGCTCATCTTCACACTGTCGATTCTCTAGTGTTAACAGCCACTTTAGGCTTGAGAAACCTGCAGAGCATGACTCTAACTCAGCCACCCCTGCTGAGAAGTAAGAAAACAATTACCTCTGGTCCTCACCCTCTGTTGTTCCTCCAACCACGTCAAACAACTAAGATCTAAGATCATCACGACTGAATCGCATCAAGTGCATCCTTCCCTCCTATTCCTTGCTGCACTGACTGTTTTCCTTTGTGCTCTCAGGACAGCATCTTGCTCTGCAGGAAAGGTGCTGCAAGTGCAGCAGGTCTTCCCAGAGGGTTACGAAAGAAGCCTGAAATTACTGCTGGATTGCCGTGCCAAGGTCATGAGAATGAATGAAGGCAGGCTGCTTGAATCCAAGGTCTATCCATAAGGAAAGGGGTTTGGAAAAGGACAGCTTTTGTGTTTGTACGTTGTGATTTGGCCAAGTAATATAAAATAGGCATTACGTATATAGCGGTGGCAGCATGAAGTAGGACTCGCCTTATGTAATCTCAGAGGCGTAAATCAAATCTTGCCACTCTGGGCTTTGTGTTTGCACTGCCAGCGCGTTTTGTTTGGACAAAGAGGAAGGAAGCTGCAAGGCAAGGCAGAGGCTGCGGATGGAAACGGAGCGGCGATTCCAAGGAAAGGGAACACAGGCTTCGTGCGAGCCCCTTTTCAATTCTTTCAACTCCCCTTGCATGGCACTACCCTGTCGCCTTTCTCCCTGCAGCGGGACCGCGAGGTGCTGAGCCGCTTGACGGTCCAGGAGCAGGAGCTGCTGCAAGTCCGGCTGCAGCTGCGGGAAGAGATGGCCTCCAAGGTGAGGGGTGGCCCAAGCCCACCGTGCCAGACTGGCACCTCTGGGGCTTGGCTGTATCCCTCTGAGGATTCCTGCTGCTGCCTTTTCTCTGGGGGCCGCAGTGCTGGAGGCCGGGGCCGCTGGCTGAGGGGAGTGTGTCTGCCTGCAGCTGGACCGCAAGGAGCTGTGGCCTTTCCGGCAGAAGCTGCAGGAGCAGTGGAAGAGAAGCCTGAAGGAGGTCAAGGAGAAGGCACCGCCGCGAGAGGCTGACAATGCGGCTGGCATTAAGACGTGAGTGGGATGGGGACAGTGATGGCTTCAGGGACAGCACTCGCCCCGTTGCCACTTTGTCCTTGCCAGCACCCCCGGTTCCTATGGTGCTCTGGGTGCCCATGGCAGTACTTCCCACTGGTGGTGGTTGTTTTTGGAGACAACCTCCAACTGCTCTCCCTCATCCTCCCGCCATTCTCGTGTAACCAGCCAGCAGGCTGGGACCTTGCTTGGGTGCTGGGTATAAACCGGGTTGAAACCCACGTTTCCCAGCTCACCCAGCCCTTTCCCCCCCTGCCCAGGCAGCTTTCCAGTGCCGATTCCCAGTGCCTGTCCTGTGACTGGCAGCTCAGCGTGAGGGCGCCTGGCTCGTAAGTAGCACCCGTCCCCGGAGCATCGGGGGGCTGCATGGGTGGGGCGGGGGGAGAGGGATGCTGAGAGCTCCGCCTGACAGGCACAGGGTTCAGGGAGTCTGTCTGGGGGGTCTGACCCTGCTGAGACCCCTCCAATGCTCTGCCCACGAGTAGGGGAGGGGGACCCCTCTTTGAGGGCAGTGGGCAGGGGGTGCCATGGGGTACAAGCCCATGGATTTTGGGGCACTGCCCTGAGGCGGGCTGGATCCTTTGTCCCCTGTCACCCATCGGTGGTCCTTGGCTTCCGCAGGCCCATCGTGCGCATCCCACCCGCGCCGCCGCTGACCTCCCGCTTCCCTGAGAAAATGCCTCGTTCCCTCAAACCTGGGGAAAGCAAGAGGTAGGGGACTTGGGAGCCATCCCCTGCCGGGGGTGCAGGGGGGCCCTGCCCTGGCCGGGAGAGCTCTTCCCTGGGTGGGGATAGAAGGCTCTGGGGGTGCCTGGGCAGGCTGCCCAGATACGCCCTGTCCCCCACCCTGGCAGACCACAGTGCTGGGTGCTGAGTACCCCTATTTCCCGTCCTGCAGGGAGCAGGTGGCCGGCTGCCGGTACCCCAGCGTGCCGGGGCAGTGCGGGGGCCAGAACACTGTCTTCCAGCCTGTCCCACCCAGCACCCCACGGCCGCTCAAACCATCCACCGTGCTCCGCAGCAAGGTAGGGATGCAGAAGGAAGGCACCCGGAGGGGGCAACTGCGGCTGGGAGTGTGCTGCTGAGTATTTGGGATGGGGGGATTCGTGCCTCAGTTTCCCCAGGAGGGGTGGGTATGGAGGGTTGCTTGGGGATGCTGAATACTGCCCCGTGCTTTAGCCAGACCCCTCTCTCCTTCCCAGCAGGATGGTGACAGTGCAACAGAGCTGCTGGGCGACAGCAGCTGCCGGCAGGAGAGGCAGCAGCCTGTGCCCAAGGGCGAGGAGCGTGCAGGCGGGAGCGCCCCGACCCAGGGCAGCCTTCCCGAGGCACCGCGGCTCCTCCCGCCCCTCCTGATCCGTTCCATCGAGCTCCAACCCCGGCAGCCACGCGAGACTGGGGCTCCCCCGCTGAAGCTCTGTCGCCCTGGTGGCCCAGCAGCCACTCAATAAATCCTCGTGTTCATCCAAGCGCCGGTGCGGGCTGAGTGGGGGACCCTGGCTCGGGACCTGCCCATCACACACAAGGAGGGCTCGGCAGCATCCCTGCCCTGTGGCCATGTGTCACATGGAGCTGCCCCTGGCCGCCCCACATCCCCTGTGCCCCCCGAGCTGCCGCACTCCCCTGGCACTCTCTGGCCTGCACGAGCCCCGTTTGGGAGCCTGTGTCCCCAAAGTGTCCTGTGTCCAAGTAATTCCAGTACTGTTTTACACTGTGCATGAAAAACTCTTTCACCTTGAAGCCAAAGCACCCAATATTCACCCTAAAGAATTAATTTAACTCCATGAAATACTGTTACAGCAATGTAACAAACACCATTTCTGTCTTTTATAGTTTTCCTCAGCAGCTTTACCACCTGAAGTAACATGCATCTGGAGATGCAGGGATATTATCACATCTTAGTCTTCCACTTATTTTTTGGGGACAGATGTAGCAGAGAATTAAATCCCCTCTGACGAAATTACAGCAATAATCTGCCACAACCAAAGCTCAGGCACTGCGTCCGTTTAGTCTTTCATTTCTCTGTAGCAAGGTTGCAATTCATGCTGAAGGTAGAAGGGACTTTGTCACAAGGATACCTATCTACTAGAAAGCAGCGTAAAACAGTTGAATTCTTCAAACACAGGACCTAAAACCAGCACTTAGGCTGATAAGGTATTTAATTTCTTAATTAAGGGGCCTCGTTTCCCTAGAGCATAGCTGGTGCATCTGCTATGCCACCCCTTAAAGGGGTGAACTTGAACTTGAAATTCTGAACTTGAACTATGGGATAACATCCTATTTTCTGCTTGCAACATTCAGCCTTTCCTAAAGTTTAAAGTATACAAACACGGAAATAGCAATGGACCGAATCTCTCTGGTTCATCTGCAGGCTTTGCTTTCATCTTTCAGTGGGGTAAAATGGGTTATCTAAGAGATACATTCACAGTCAGAAATGAGGAAAAATAATTCTTAGTATAACGGAAATAATCTTTATGACATTTTCATTTTGGGAGTCTTTACAAAAAGCAGACACGGCAAAAACCACCTTATTCTGAGATTTTTCTAACCTGTAGGAATGGCCATCTGCCTACTGAAAGATAGATATTACGGACCATACCTTTCCATCATAAAAACCTTGACTGCTATTAACTCAGGCCCTGGGAGAGGCAGGCTGGGACAAGCCTATGGTAGAAACTGTGGCTCTGCTTGAGTGAATCCAGAGGAGACCACAAGGATGCTCAGGGGGCTGGAGCACCTCTGCTATGGAGACAGGCTGAGAGAGTTTGGCTTGTTCAGCCTGGAGAAGAGAAGGCTCCGGTGAGACCTTGTAACAGTCTTCCAGTACCTAAAGGGGGCAACAAAAAACCTGGAGAGAACAGCAAAGCGGTCCGAATGAGGTAGACACCAGAAGAAAGCCTCAGCCAGCACAGCAGGAAAACTCGAGACAGTATAATAATGCAGCTGCTAATCAGAAATCTAATGCTGCTTCAAATACTAGAAGGGAATTCGTACCTAAGTGGAATAAGCCATCTGGTATCAGAATAATTGAAAAGGCAATGAAACTTTCTGCAGAAGTGAAAGACAGGCCAGTAAACCATTCGGTTTCAGGCCCACCACCAAGTACTGTAGACACACAGCCTTTGAATGTAAAGCAGAAGACGAGGGGTTTGGCTGTAGATGAAGGTAAGTGAGGGTCGAATTCGTCTCAGTCTGACAATGTTCAGGAAGCTGAGAATGAGAATCTTGTTGAAGAGATGCTTGAGAGAGCTCAACCACAGAGCCTGAGGCATGTAGCATATTCTAATAGTCCAGGAAAGCAACCTGACAGAAAACCAGCTCCATTAAAAATACCCAATTACACCTTCACATCACAACCCAGGTCTCCAAAATACTCCTTGCAGTCCGATGGACCACCTCACGGACTGAATGTAGAACAGCCACTACCATGTTACAGGAATCCACCTTCTTACCTTGGAAATTCTCGAATGCATGTTTCCAGTATGGGCAATATGAGTTCTGTTCCTCTACCTCATCGTGGGAATCAAACCAGCCCTTCTGGGAGGCCATATGGTTCTTTTATTTCAGTAGATTATTCTCCAGATAAAGTACAAATGAACTCCTATCCTGCCAGTCGCCAAAATCCTCCTTCAACAAGCCCTGGGCTGATAGAAGTAGCCTCTGTTGATGCTTATACCAGCAACTCGTGATCCCCCCCAGGTGTCAAATTCATAACCCCTCCGGTGGATTATTTACCAGAAGATAGAAAGTGGCCAGATACTGCTTTTATTTACAGACATGAACTCTACAGGCAGCCCTGGAGCCAAGATGTTAACAAAGGCCACTTGGAAGATTTCCAGGTATATCAGCATTTTCAGTCAACGGATTTTCAAGACCATACCATTCATCCTGTTTCTGTGAATAGTCCAATCAGATACAGGACTTCACCAGCCTTTGAAGACCATGGCTCATCATAGCACCAATATTCAAGCCTATCTGCACAAGCCCAACACTCTCAAAACAGAAATGATGGATTGTCTGTGCATGAATCTGTGCCTCTCTGAGAATCTTAACTGTACTCAATAAAGAGGCAAAGCCCAAACGCAATCACCATTACTGTGTTAGCAGTCAGTTCTTCTATGAAATACAGACAGTTCACATGCGTCTCAAAAATGACACTATTTCAGAGGTGTTTCAGGCTTTCACTGAAGGCTAGTAGAGTTCTTAGACTTGCATTGAAGCTATTGAAGGTGATTCAATGCACATAGACATAAGAGTGTATGCACAGTATACATATGTTGCTGCAACTGAACATCTCTTACAGTAACTTTTAAGATTTGAATATGGATTCTGACAGAACCAATGTGATTGTAAAAGCAAATTCTTGTCTACTGGAACAGCATTTTTCTCCCATCAGAAAAAGAAGGTGGATTAAATACAGCCAATGTTAGCAACATAGAGCGTATTACTTCCTATTTTGCTCGATACCTCAACAGTTTTGGAAAACCAGGGACAAAAAAACCTAAGAAAAGAAGCTGACCATGTAATGGCCGTATGTACTACAAAAATTATATTAAAAATTGTTGCAGTTTAAACCCAACCACAAAAGCTCGTTAATTCACATCCCCCCCCTTTTCTCTTTCTCTCTCTTTCTTCCCCCCCCCCCCCCCCATTCCTCCCTACTCCCAGAGGGATGGGGAGGAGAATCAAGAGAATGTAACTCCCACGGGTTGAGATAAGAACAGCCCAGTAACTAAGGTGTAACACAAATCACTGCTGCTACCATCAATGATAATATTGATAAGAGAAAATAACAAGAGAAGAGAATACGATACCACCGCCGAATGAGTTCGACCCCCCCCAAAGAGAGACCGTGCCCTTCTGGGTAACTCCCAGTTACCTCCCTGGGCATGACGTACTGTGGTATGGAATACCTCTTTGGCTTGCTTGGGTCAGGTGTCCTGTCTGCTTCTTCTTGGCCTCCCCTCGTCCCCGGCAGAGCATGAGACTCACAAAGTCCTTGGCCAGAATAAACATTACTTAACAACAATTAAAACCAATCGGTGTTATCAGCTCTGTTCCCAGGCTGGAAGTCAAAACACAGAGCTTACACCAGCTACTAAGAAGGAGCAAAATGGCTCCTGGTAAACCCAGGACAGTATCCACCCCTTATTCCATACCATTCACAGCTTGAGAGAGGATGCCTTTAACACCGGAGCAGGGGAGAGATCAGCGTCCAGGAGCCTCAACTCAGAGCGGCCAGAGCAACCGAGGGAGCCTCAAGTCCTCGACAGGACCTGCCCAGGAGCCGGCAGCTCTGAGCCAGGACTCACAGGGGGCAGAGCCAGGAGCAGCGGCACCAGCCCTGAGTGGGTAAAAACCTGCCCCAGGGAGCGCGGCGAGGCCGTTTGCGCGGGATGGTGAGCACCCGCCGTATGGCCAGGGCCCGCTCTGGGAGCTCTGCTCTGCCTGCCCCGGCGGTGGCCAGCGTAGGCACCCAGACAGCGCCGAGGAGAGGGGAGGCTGCAGGGCAGAGCTCACAGTGTAGAGGGTGCCTGCACTGGGCTTGTGAGGGAAAGCTGTGTGGTCCGGTTGATACGCTGAAGGGAAGGGATGCTTGGTGTCATCGGCAAACTTGCTGAGGGCGCACTCAATCCCACTGTCCATGTCAGCGATGAAGATGTTAAACAAGACCGGTCCCAACACCGATCCCTGAGGGACACCACTCGTTACCGGTCTCCAGCCAGACATCGACCCATTGACCACAACTCTTTGTGTGCGGCCGTCCAGCCAGTTCTTTATCCACCGAGTGGTCCATCCATCAAATTGATGTCTCTCCAATTTAGAGAGAAGGATGTCGTGTGGGACAGTGTCAAACGCTTTGCACAAGTCCAGGTAGATGACATCAACTGCTTTACCCTTGTCCATCAGTTCCGTAGCCCCCTCATAGAAGGCCACCAAATTGGTCAGGCAGGATTTCCCCTTAGTGAAGCCATGCTGGCTGCCACCAAGCCCCTTGTTGTTTTTCATGTGCCTTAGCATGCCCTCCAGGAGAATATGCTCCAAGATTTTACCAGGCACAGAGGTGAGACTGACTGGTCTGTAACTCCCCGGGTCTTCCATTTTCCCCTTCTTGAAAATGGGGGTTATATTTCCCTTTTTCCAGTCGTCGGGAACTTCACCTGACTGCCACGTTTTTTCAAATACGATGGCCAGTGGCTTAGCAGCTTCATTTGCCAGCTCCTTCAGGACCCGCAGATGGATTTCATCAGGTCTCATGGACATAGTCCGTTCATGTACCCCCAGATTAAGCAGATGATCCTTCAGAAGTGGGGTTTTGGATTCAGGCCACTTGCATGCACAAACCTCTAAATCCACACTTATGTTTGGCCTAAAAGAGCTTGTCCCCATGAAAACTTTGGGCTTCAGGCCTCTATCTTCCTTATTCTTGCTGATGGGCACTGTATGAGTTATTATGCTCTAGTAATCATGGTCCACAGAAGGGTACTTACTACTAGCAATCTCAAAAAGCTGTTAAGCTCAGTGAATGTGTCTTGATGAGTAAAAAAGGAAATAGGGTTTTATTCTAATCTCTGTGTTTGTAAGATTTAGAAAAGAAGTGCAGGACTTAGGTTCATCTTTCCATTGCAGAGAAGCTCTTTAGAACCTCATACAGGAAGAACCCTCAAAACATGGTACAAAACAGCCAGTCATAGACTCTGCTTTATCTTGCCTTGCAGGTCAGTTCTTGAAGCACGAAGTTAAACTTCTCCTGGAACCTCTAAACACAAGTCATCAGCAGGTTGGTCAGAATCAAACTGAAGCATTGAAGCCAAACCCTACAAACGCCCTGAAAGTGAAGGGATGGCTCGTTCCTGTGGTGTGGAAGCAGAGGAGGATCTACAATGGCTAGCAGGAAGTTGGCTGCTGGTTTGCAAAAAACAATGCAGACAAACTGATTGATGGGAGCTATAAAGACTATTTGGCTTCTCATCCTTTTGACACAGGGACCAGCTCTGGGACAAGTAACAGCCTTTAAGATGGATCAGAGCCATGCATTTGAGCAGCATGTGTGACAGTGGTTCCCTTCTGAAGCCTCTAGAGCTAGGCAACTTATGAATATTTCTTTACTTTTTGGTGTCAAAGAAACCAAGGCTTTTTGCCCTTGGAAATCAGCTGTCTCTCTTTCATTCTGGATGGATGTTGTTCATCAAATTCCTGAAGACAAGGAGGTTGCAGGGGAAAGGGTTGAGGACATGGTAAAAGCATGATGAGTGAGCTCCCAATAGGAATGAAGGGAGAAGCGGTCGAGCACTCATGTCAAGCAATGCAGAGAGCTGCTGGCCTTAAAATTAACCCATGCAGGTATCTGTGCAATACCCCTGGGGGCTGGTGAGTCACACAGAGAGAGGCATAATCATACAGCACAGTGCCTGTCTAGAGAGACATCCTTGGGTGTCCTCCCTTTATGCTTTGTGACTTGGAGCATCTGCTCCAATCATGGTCCCTGGGGAAGGGAGAGACAGGAGAGGTGGCTGGATATTCATCTGTAGTGCCCTGTTAGCATCAAAGAGGTAACAAAGACATCAAAACCTTATAAATCAACAGGCCACAAGACAGTATTGCTTTCTTGGTTATTAGGATGAGGTCTGGATTTACCACTAAGCATGATGTTTCCGAAACCCCTGCAGACCCTTAAAACACTGGTGAAAACCTTCATGTGGGTTACTGCTGTCTCAGTTCACAGGCTGCATGCTTAAAAAGCAGCAACAGGAGTGGTGCAGGCTCCCATTCCGTGAAGCACCTCATTTATATAACATTGCAGGTTTAGTGATAGCTTGAATCTCAACTCCCTCAGAGAAACAAATTCCACTGTGAGCTTCCAATAGGGCTGCCACCTCCATGAGCAGAGCATCCCTTCTGCTTAGCAGAGATTTAAATTCTCTAAAAGATGATGAACCAGCACTCAGGACAGCTTTTGACCCTACAAACAGCATCTTGAACTTAGACTAGACATTTCTAGCTGCTTTTCTAATCAGGGAGAAGGTCTTTATTTACTCCAAGTTGTAAAATAACTTTCATCCCAATTTCCCCTGGCTCCTTCTCCTTGCTTATGCTGCAGGAATCTGTGCACAGCAGGAAGGAGGTTACGGAAGGGTCCGGGAGACACCCCCACTGCAGGCGGTGCAAGCCTCCAACCCCAAACTGCAAGGCTGTGATCTATTTCAAAGTGAAGCATCACTGAATAATGCTATAGATCAGCCACAAGGGAGTTTCTTTAATAGAGAACTCGGCCAAAGAGGACTTTGACAACCACAAAGACATTTAGACGGCAAGGCCAAATTGAGCTTGTGTACTCTGCCTTTCCAGAGCTGAAAGAAGGCGGGTGTGGAAGCATCCCCAGGAACTAAATGATATCCATGTGTTAGGAGGAAGCAGAGTTGCCAGAGAGCTACAGCAATGGGTTCAATCTTGACTGATTTTTTTCATATTTAATATTTTATATTTAATCATATTGTTGCTGGGGTTGGGGTGGCGATTTTCCAGTTGCTTTGCCTTCTGATTTGTACTGCTAGCCCTGTGGCAGCAGAGCAGGCAGCAAGCATGGTTGCTTACTCATACCATGTACTGCATCAAAAAGGGAACTACCTGAAAGCAACCAGCTAGATTTAATTGCTGGAAGATGCTTACAGAGAGCTCAGTCAGTGCAAAACTCAGGGCAAGGCTTGAGCTTTGGAACAGAACATTAAAAGAAATACTGCTTTAGGCCCAGCTGTGTTAGCTCTCTTACAAGAGAGAACTGAAGGCATGCAATAACCCAAGAGGTTAATGTTCTGCAGCATGCACATGGGCCAAAAATGAGATGGGAAAGAACATCTGTGAAGTTGACTTCTCCAGCCAAGACAAGAGTGGAAAGAGAGATCACCAGCCCATTTCCAAACAACCTCCCATTATCACTAGAACAGGATGCAGACAATAGTGGTGGTGAATTTATAGACAGCCTGGTCTTCTTCATACTGTCCTCACTGAAGAGATTTCTTTGAAATCTTTACTTTCCTCCCACATTTAACTGTTCAAGTGTATTGCTAAGGGGATTGATTGGCTTAAGGTTTCCTCTCATCTCATCTCTCCTATATATAGATATGTATATATACACATACACATGTTGCTAATGCTTCAGGTGCATCGTTACTCCTCTTGTTCCTATGCCAGCCAAGGAAATGTACTTCTTTCAGGGCCTGAAGAGAACAATGATCAAGTCCAGCTTCCCAGCCATATGAAGCACCTGGAGCAATATACTCAAGTTCTCATTTTAGGCTCCAGTTATCCATTTCACAATATTTTATGGTGAACACTGCAATGAAGCTTTCATTTGGAGAAGATAAAATGAGCTTTGAAGCTGCTGGACAAGCTCATGTTACTGGCTGGCTGAAAGACCCACTCACAAGTTAACAACAGGTTGTGAACCAAAGTAATTTCAGTGGAAAATTAAAGGTCAATGATGCTCTTGAGCCTCTCCACACCTGGTAGGCAGCAGCAAGCCTGTTACTTGAATGGACCCTAAGGTTCTATTCACACATTAAACTGAGAATTTAACCACACAGAAAAGAGCGGTTCAGCCTTTAAACACAGACTAGAGAATGAGAAGCCAGAGTTTGTGCTCCTGCTGCACCAAGAGCAGTAAGAGCAAAGGCACAGGCCTTGGATTGCAAACTTCAGCTTTTGCAAC
Organism: Lathamus discolor; assembly: GCF_037157495.1. Taxonomy (NCBI): domain Eukaryota; kingdom Metazoa; phylum Chordata; class Aves; order Psittaciformes; family Psittacidae; genus Lathamus; species Lathamus discolor. Next base: position 3,255,580 of record NC_088884.1, read on the forward strand.
TATAAAGTGAGCATCACAACACTGCCCTCTCTCTGAACATGTCAGGATCAGTCCTCATAACCCTTCGTGATAGCAAGGGACCACTAAGGAAGCACACTGCAATGACTACACATACAGGCACATGCTTGTTCTCCTCTACAACTGTGCCACAGAGCACATAGTTTCCCAGTGATATGGTTAAAGACTGCAAACCATTGCATTGCAAGCCGCTCAGATGGCTGAGGAACGAGGAATGAGGGCTGAGCAATCACTCGGAGTGCAACGGAAACGATTGCACACCACCACTTCAGACAAGGGAACAGGACTCCTGAATTTAGGGCTGCTGAAACAACACTGGCCACACAATGCTCAAGAGGGACAACCTTCCCCCATGTCATACTTACCCTGCTGTTGCCTGTTGTGAACCTTCTCAGCCAGCCTTAGGTAAGGGTGAAAATGAAGAACATGTCACCCTCCATTTTAGAACCAGGACATTGCTGTGCTTGAATCTGCACTCTTCACGTACTGCAGCACTGCTCTGTGCAGCCCTATAGCAAGAACAAAACTAAACCAGTTTCCCTATTAGGAATTAATCTATTCTCAGCCAAGACCTTAAACAGCACATGAGTTTCTCCAGCCCTTACCAGCACAGAACTCTGCCAGACAAGCAGAAGTTGCATTGATTTCACTAAGCAATATAAGTGGTGTATTCAGAAAGCTGCATGGCACATGCTCCAAAGCCATCTGATGTAGGATTTTGACCCTTCATTAAGTAAGAAGCAAAAAATGACTTAACTTCCAGCAATACAGTATAAGGCTGAGCAGCTGCGAGTGTAGCCAAGCGTGTCTAGTTCACTGAGGACATGCAAGACTTTGACTTGCATCCAATTCCTCTACTCAAACTTTGATGTTTGGGAAGCAAGACAAAGAACCCATACAAACCCAAACAACTTCACACGCTCTCAGCTCAGCTTTTGAAAGTCTAAATACATCTAAGTCCAAACCCCAAAATCCTTTATTTTCTACTCCTTAATAAGGAATGTTTTCTTGGGAAAACACAAGGGAAGGAGGGAAAATAAAAGCTAATCCCCACCCAGTGGACAGTCTCGGGACTGTCTATGGCTCAGCTGGGTCTATCACTTCAGTTGACCCTGGATCAGGCCCTGCCCTGAGGGCTGTCCACTGTCTGGACTCTGCTGGGTCTCATCACAGCTGCACCCAGCCTGCATGCACATTGTGCTCTGCTCTGTGCTCACTCTCCCTTCCCAGGAGAGCTGCAAAGTGGTTTGAATTGTTGTGTGTTTATAGATAAATAGAGTATGTTAACAAAGAGCCAGGGCAAAGCACTGCAACTCACACTGACAGCAAGAGGTGCCAGATCTGGGATGACCCAGCCCTGACAGAGGCCATAACTTTATCCCCAGAAGATGAGAGCTGCTTACTAGCACTTCAGTTGACTCCTCAGATCTAGTTTTCAAATCAGGTCCTGCAGAGATGTCATAGAATCCCAGACTGGTTTGTGTTGGAAGGGTCCTTAAAGCTCATCCAGTTCCAACCCCTGCCACAGGCAAGGACACCTTCCACTGGAGCAGCTTGCTCCAAGCCCCTGTGTCCAACCTGGCCTTGAGCACTGCCAGGGATGGGGCAGCCACAGCTTCTCTGGGCACCCTGTGCCAGCGCCTCAGCACCCTCACAGGGAAGAGCTTCTGCCTAAGAGCTCATCTCAGTCTCCCCTCGGGCAGGTTCAAGCCATTCCCCTTGGCCTGGCCCTACAGGCCCTTGTCCCAAGCCCCTCTCCAGGTTTCCTGCAGCCCCTTTAGGCACTGGAGCTGCTCTCAGGACCCCCTTCAGGAGCCTTCTCTTCTCCAGGTTGAACCAGCCCAGCTCTCTCAGCCTGGCTCCATACAAGCAATGCTCCAGCCTTCACAGCATCAGTTTTATTTTAAACTAACTAAAATCAAATTAGTCAACTTCCATTGCCCACTAAATGCCCACTTATAAGTCAGCAACTGGGATCAATCTCCAAGTCTGGCCCAGTCTGGAATCCAGCACATGCTGAAGCACCAGGTCGTTGCACTGAAGTGGCTCATACAACCCATGCACAGAAGCTGAGCCCTGTGGCCTCGGCTCTTCCCCAGTTTTACTAGGATAGCCCTGCTACGGAAAGATAATCTGGCCTGTGAGGAACCAGTGAGGAAAGATTCCAGCAGATCCCCTTCATCCTCTTCACAGCGTTAGGGTTTTGCAAAACATGAAGCGCATGAAGGCATTTATTTCATTTGTGAAGGTTTTCAGTCAGATATTTACTGCATTCCCTTATAAAACAGTAAAAAAAAGATCCACTGAAACAACCTTTCCAATTCAAGGCATTTAAATACATATTGCAAACCAATTACTGAGTATTGTGCATATAAAAGTGTCACAGTTCAGGTAGTACAGGACAGATCTTTTTCCTTGCCTATTAAAAAAGCAAACAATCTCCTGATTTCAGTCTCTAGCCCTGACAAAAAGCTCCACCCAGCTGGCCAGCCAGGGGGAGTACATGTCCATAGCCCTAACCCCAACGTGCCTGCATGTGTGGGGGTCAGGATCACAGGTAAAGCAGATGCTGCTCAAGCCTGTACAGAATGCATAGATACCATCCCAAAGAGACAACTGCAGACAGGTATAGCTGAGGCAGGCAAAAGGATCTCTGCAGATCCATAAGGATCAACTAGCATTCCCTTGGCCAGCTCAGGGATCACAGTGCTGTTTCCCTCCCTCCACCTTCTTTGTCTCAGTGTTGTCAGATGACCACTTGATAGCTGGGCTGCTTCATCTTCTGGTTCATTCCCCAGAGTACTGAAACATCCTGGTCACTTTCAGACTGATCAAAATCCATGTCTGGAGAGAGTAAAACCTGCAAGGGAGAACAGAGAGATGGTGATGGACTGAAAGTTCTCAGCTCTTCTTGATACTGCTTGCTGAAGGGGTCAAGCATCCCTAGAGGGGGATGCTGCAAGATCTAATCCTCTCTGGCATATGCCTAGGTGCTTAAGGTCATCTTGACCGTATCTCCAACAACAGTTTTGGGTGCAGACACCAGGATGATCATAGATTAGTTAGGGTTGGAAGGGACCTTAGAGATAGCTAAAAGCTCTGTTTACAGTGGGACAGGACTCAGACACGCATGTTCAGGCCAGGCTGCATCCTCAGTGAAGGTGTACATAAAAAACAGGCCACATACTTTATAATAAGCTATACCAAAGCAGACCTTTCCCCAGGCCCCCAGCTGCTGGCTGTCTCCAGAGCTCAGCCAGAAGAGCAAGCAGAGCTACAGGGTTAGCTGCAGCTATGGCCAGCAGGATCAGGAGTGGTGTCCTAAACTGGAGCATCTTATTTCTACCTGGCACAGTCTGAATTGTGGGAACCACAACAGAGCACTGACACCTTCCAGGTAAGAAAGGGCACGGCTTTCCTGTGTGATCAAAAGGCTGCCCATGGCCTCCAGGAGCACCTACACACAGTACCTAACTTCAACAAGCTCATTTGGGCTAACTGGCTGGCACCAGCCTAGAGCCTTTGCACAGTGCAGAGCTACGTGTGGGACATCCTCCAGCCACATCATCTGGAAGAGGAAAGAGGCTGGATTTCACTTGGGGTATGGCTGCACTGACTGCAGAAGAGCTGAAGCCCAATTCCAGTCAGCAGGCTGGAAGGACAAGTTCACATGGGTAATAGTCATGGCTGGAGAGGTTGTTGGTTGCTCAACCCCATCTCAGCCCTCTTACCTCAAACACCCAGATTTGGGCAAAAGAAGCCTTCACTGGCATTACCCCTGTCAGTAGCTGCCTCAAAGTACAGATGAAGTGCAGTCAGGCCTTAAACTACAGCTCGTGTCATGCCCAGCAGTGCTCAGAACCTCAGCTGAATCATGGGATTTATAGTAAACACTAGTCATCCACATCAGAAACCTGGCCAGGTCACCAGAGCTCGCAGATCAGAGGGGCACAAGTCTAACAGCCCAGTCAAGGGGCTCCAGTTTTATTTCTCTAGCTAAGCAATGCCAGCAGCCCTTTCCCCACCACAGAACCCAAATAGCATCATTAGGTCATGGCAGATGCAGGTACAAGGGGCAGGTACCACTTTGCTTCAAACCCATGCACTGTGAATCCTCCCTGTGCCTGGCTCACAGCAGCCTTCCAGCTCAGAGACACAGGGCAAGGATGCTGCATGGGCTTTCAACCCAGCACATCCACATGCAGGCTGTCCCAACAGCTCAACCAGTCCCAAAGCCCACTATCCCTTCAACAAAACCAGAAGCCCAGCGGATTAATTTTATCTGTGGCTATCTCCAAGCATAGTTGTGAATTCAGTGGCCTCCACTTGTTAGCACTCAGGCAGCACCACGAAGCCAGTTACCACAGGAACAAAATGACTAAACAGGAAAAAACAAACTCCAATGAGTCAATGGCTTCAAAGGAGCAGAAGAGCCACAGGGGAAGATTTCCTCTCCACCCTCATGTGCACACTCCAGCCCCTCCATCTGATGTTATCCTCACAGCAGCACATAAGATGCTCAAAGGACAGCAATGGATCAGATTCTTGTCCTTTGCCCTTGATCTCAAGGAATTCTTTGCTGGCTCAAGACACACGCTGGGAAGTTTCCATATTTCCCAAGTAAAGATTTCCCAAGTAAAGATTTCCTCTGTTTTATCACATTAATATTGTGATGCTGTGAAACATGGGCAGCTAGTCACACAGCATTATAAACTCACTGAGCCGACGGGCTGCAACAGACGAGTTTTGCGGCCTGATGAACTGGTAATTTTGGTGGGTTTCAGCAGCAAACTCTAATCCTCTCACAGCCAAGTGTAGATGAGTGAGCAAGCACTAAGTATTGCACATCCAGACCACTTCAGGCTGCTACCTGCCCACCATACAGCTTGTAGGAAGCTGCTTGAGCCTACAGCCCTTCATGTAACTAACCTTCCTACAATCCCCCAAGGCAGTTTCATCACAAGACAGCATCTCATCACTATGACAGTCACAGGACATACCCTCAGATACTGTTTTCAAACCCAACTCCAGTTTGGGAGACTTCAGCAGAACCTGGGACAAGGCAATTTCCCTGCAGACGCATCCAGGTCAGGATCACAGCAGGGAATGGGCCTTGGTTTCCCAGTCCCAGGACAAGGAGCTACTGTCTCACTCAGCAGTCCTCAAATACTTCATGCATTCCTCCCCACACAAGGAGGCCAGCAGCTTGCAAAACAGCATGGGTCATGGTAAGGAAACAGGGCTGCCCGTGCACTGCCAACCCCTCCTGTTGGGAGAAGAGGCTGCCTACTTCTTTGGTGCTCCATCTAAGCAGACCTTACAGGTAAGCAAGCCATCTCAGTGGCAGAGGAAGAGACTGAAAGACATGGGAGCTGTAAAACAAAGCAGCTCCGGGGCCATTTCCCCACTGCGTTAGGTCCCACCAGCCTGGTGGAGGTGTAAGAACCATGCCATCACCCTCCTGCATTGGAGCTTACATGAGATGCCGTGAGTCAGTAAGACTGAAAAGTGGGATGGTTTCCCTCCAGAGGCACCTCTATGCACACTTTCATTCAGTCTCCCCATAAGTAGCAGGCATCCGAGTTCACCCTGAGTTGGAGATACTTAAAAAGCAGCTCACCTAAGCAATAAGCAAGTCAAACTCACTCTTGGAGTATTTTTCAATACTTAAAAGCAAGCAACATAGCTATTGGCATTCATCAGCATCTTCAGTCTTGTGAATGCCAAAAGTCACAGCTCTTACAAAGGGGAGGAGGATAGGTGCTGAACTCCATACTGACCAAAGGCAGGTCCTCACGTAGTGTATTAGCTTCCCACCCAACCTTAAAACTAGCCTCTAGTTTCACCCCAATGAGTCTTACAAGTACCACTGTTATTAGACCAAGTTTTGCTTCAAGGCTTGTCTCCGATAATGTAATCCTTCAGGAAAGGAGCAGAAACTCATCCCCCTCCCTTGGGAAAACACCAAACCAAAGCAACAAAACAAGCCCAAAAAGGATCAAACAAAACATACTGAAATCTGTTTTCCTGAGCAGAGGAAACAAAGACATCTCCGATAAGATCTAAATTTTACTGGCACTTGCCAGGGCGAGGGAAAGAGACTCGGGTCAAGAGCAGGACATGCACAAAGGACAGCTAAGGGCCACACAGATGAATGCACTTCCCCAGCCTGAACAGCACAGGATTCAGACTGACATCCTTGAGGGATCTTTCTATCCCACGAGAAGGGAGGAAAATAAACAGACTGTGTGAACATCTACCAAGGCAGGGCACAAGTCTGAAACAACAGAAGGGAGGTTTTGTCCCTTTCAGGGTTTCAGTATAAAGAAGTTCAGCATTTGCTCCAATATAAGCAAGAGCCCATCTCCACATCTGTGGCTCACCAGAAGAGCCTTAAAGGCCACAAGAGGCTGCCAGTTCTTTTGTCTACAGTGCAGCCAAAGAGGCAGTAAGTCAAGGTTGCTGGGTTTCTTCCATTTACCAAGCCAAGGACAGAGCTGAGTTTTCCCACTATCCCTATAGAGAATATTAAGTGTGGGGTTTTAACAGGTTAACTTCGGTCCCCTCTTACTATTGTCCTTCTTCTTCCCCTCCTCTTCCCAACACAAACTGCTAGCTCAAGTGAAACTAATGACAGTCTCTATTGGCAAGATAGGCAGAGGACTGAAATTCAAGAAGGCAGCATGATGGGGAGCTGCTGGCGCCTGCTGCTAGACAGCTCTGATGAGCCCTGATAAACTGCAGGACACATTAGGCTCAGCCAACTCTGCTCTGTACAGACACTGTCTCAGCCCCTCCTTCCTCCTCCTCCAGCGGGCAGCAGGGAGAGGAGAAATTCCTGCACTTGAACAGGACATTAGCCCATAAACCCCTCATTTTCTGCTTTCAAGACTAAAATTCAGTCAATAGAACTGTAGGGCTCAGCCAGCCAACATCATCTTTAATTCATAGCCTAAGAAGTTGACATGTGAAGCAGGAGCTATACCTCCAAGCCCAATGCCAAGAAACAGAGGTGGAAAAGCAGGTCACACACTTCTGTATTTCCTCATTAGCTTCCTTCTCTGTCTGAACTATTTGTTGGGCCAGAGGCACAGGAACATGTCTGAGCGAGAAGGAGACAGTCCTCATAGGCTGCTCCAGGTAGGAACTGGTCCCCTTAGTAGCTCCATTACCAGAGTAGATCCACTGCAGTGATGGATTGGAGGATTTCAAGATGGACAGATGACCCGCACATTGAAGATCTCAGCAAAACATGGTCTGAGAAAAGGATTCAAGTACTTGGAAGATGGAAGAAGCCTTTGACAGCAGGAGTCAGACTGGGGGGGTTGTTTCTATTGTTTGAAACAACTCATCTGGTTGAGCTGCCAGAAGAGACTTTCCTAGCTTCTGGAGATTAACTTGTATCTTCCCTTCAGACTATGCAAAACTGAGCTAGAGGCCACAAAACTCTTGCCCCCGCCCCCCCCGCTTTGATGGAGCAGCTTCATTTGTTCATTTGTTGCAGGTACAGAGGACTAGTACCTGCAACACCATCTATGAGACTAGATGCTGGAAAGGAGGCTGATGGCTCAACCAGAGATGTCACCTCCTTCTTCTGATCTGCTGTAATTTTAGCTGATCTTAAACCTTCAGAAATGCACCAGCACATCCAGTGAGTAAGATCTTTACCATCAGCTTTACATTTTGAGCAGACCTCCAAGCTAGCTCTCCTAAGGAAGTATCACTCTCAAACGTCAGTCACAACCAAGAAACCCAGACTGTGCCATAACCAGGGACAAGTTCACACCCAGAGTTAATCCATCTTCATGTCTTACGTATGAGTTCTTGGCTTCAATGCATAACCATCGAGTCACACTGATACTGCCCAGCTCAGGCCACTGTATTGTTTTGGAGAAAGGAGGGAAAAGATTTCCTACCACACACACCACTTGGGAAGCTGCATGTTTCTAGTGACCTTGCCAAGCTACCACTGTTTATCTGGAGGCAAGGCCAGGAAGAGTGATTCACTTGTCTCAGCAGCTGCTCACATCTGCCTGCCCTCCCTGCCTCCTCTGACACTGCATCCTAAGGAGTAGCAGATGCTTCCCCACTATGCCCTCGAGACACAGAATCCATGGTGCAGACTGCCAAGCACACCCTTAAACACTGTCACCTCTGTGTGTGTTTTAATGTCACCAGTAACAGGCCATCCAACCCAGCACAGAAGCTGAGTTACTCTATCAAAAAGCTATCAGAGAGCAAAAGATACTTCTGTACATCCTAAATACCTCAGCAGAAGCTGCTCCTGGAGCCAGCCTGTGATGCCAGAAGCTCTTATTGCAGCGAGTCTTGCCAGTGAGCTGCAGGGTACCAGCAGTTGTACACAGAGCACTTGGAAACCAGGTCTGGGTGCCAGGGGAAGGAAGGGAATTCAAGCCAGTGACTCAGGTTGTGATCTCTGCCCAAAAGTCAATGAGAAGCACAAACACCACCTGCTCACACTGTGCGTCATCAACACGAACATCTCCTGGGGCTGGAGAATTCCTTCCAACCGTAACTTAAGCTCAAACTACACAAAATACATCTCTCTACAGCTAAGGGGGCCATCACCTGGCTGAAGAAGTACCAAATACTGACAAAACAGGGATTCCCAGCTAGATATTAGCCTTTAAATAAATGGATTCTATCAACGCCAGTAGGGAAAGCAAGCTCTAAGCCAAGATTAATTACTATTAAAATAAGGAAAGTTGAGAGCAACAGTGTAGATATGCACCAGCTTCAGCTGCCAATCCAACAACCCCACCCAGGTTAGTGCAAAAGCATCCCCCACAAGATAGTGTCCTCATTCAGGGCAATATGGGCAACATGGTCTAGTGTGAGGCATCCCTGCCCATGGCACAGGGGCTGGAACTGGATGATCTTAAGGTCCTTTCTAACACAAACCATTCTATGATTCTATTGTATATGACTCTAATATTTCAGCAATGCTTCACAGGCTGTGGTATTGCTCATAGGACAAGATCCTCCCAGGAAACAGCCCTCTATTGACCTGAGCTGCAAGCATGGGAAGTCACTTTGACTTAGCAGGGTCATCACCAACATTCATGAAGCATCACCCTGGGTCTAGGCAACATGATGTTATGTTGTATTAAAGCACACAGACCATATTATAAGCTTGCAGTTGGGTCTGAAACACTTTGGTCTTACCTGAGATTCCTCAATCCTCCTAGCATGAGGAGTTTCTATGGATCCATTAATGTCTATGGTGTCCTTCTGCTTATATTTCTTCATGATCAAGCTGTCCACAACCCAGAACATAATGGCCTTGGGGAGAAACAAATTACATTAGTAGATTTAAGAGACCAAAATACAAAGTGATTCAATCACAGCTATTTCTCTCTTTTTGGTTTCTCCAGATGTCCAGCCTTGATCAACCTAATTTAATATCTAACTTAACCCTGCATCAAAAGTGCCCATGGGGGTTGGATAAGTCAAATTCAGAAGGTCCCTTCCCATATACTGATTCCATAGTTGTCAAAGAGACTACAGGAACTGAGCAGCAGGTCAAGCATTACTCAGAATGAGGGGAACCAGGAAAAAAATGAGCCTTCAAGAGGTTTTGCTGAGCTAGTTTTAGGCAACCTGAACACTTTGCCTTGCTGTAACACCATTTGAAGTCTAGCCAAATGGCTAGTGACAGGCTGCCAAAGGTCACCACTGACAAGCCATCCTATAGGAACATAAAGGCGTTTGGGGCATCCCCATGCCTGTAGCCCTCAACTAAGGAGCCCCAGCTTTCTTCAAAGAGATAAAGTCAGCCACTCAGCAGCCTGGACAAGGGAACATGAACTGGGAAGAGAGACCATGGCAAGCAGCAGGGACAGATCTCTATATTTGTAACAACACATACACTTGTTTCCACTCCTCTCCACCCTGTCCTAGCCACTGCAGGCTAACCCCAAGCTCTCCATGGGGATGGACCATGATTTCCAAACCACCCCACCCAGCGCTTGCAGTGTCATCACTTACATTGACTATAAATGGCACAATGAGCATGACCAGGATGAGCTCCAGCTGAGGGTTTGGGATGTAACCCAGGAGGATCTGCTGAAGCTGCAGAGGAGAAACCATTTAGAAGCATTATTTGAACAGTTATTTGCTTCAAACTGGTTGCCTTCTTACACCAGCAGTGTCTTACATAGGGCTCTGCTTTTGCTTTATCCCAGCTCTTAGAAAGACAACATAGGTTATTCCCTTAGCCCAGTTGCCAAACACATGATTTTGTACAGAGCAAGAAGTACTCCTAGTCTTTCAGCATAACTACCCATAACAACTACTGGTGGGATTTTCCTTGGCTCCTTGCTGCAAAATAAGGTCACCAGCCACATGTGATAAGCATGGAGAGGAATCCAGCAGCATCTCTGGATCTAGCAGTGCACGCTGCTGAATGTGTTCACATCCAAGTCTGAGCACGGCAGGCTACTGGGCTGGAAGGACAAGCCCTGAACAGGAACAGATAAGTGCTGTCAGATTGCTGTAACTAAATCCTCAGTCAAGCCACATCAGCTTGTGAGCACTATGCATAAATGCACTTAAAACTGGAGTTACCCATTGACTCCCAAAATTGGCTTTTATACCCGTCACACCTACTACCACCAAGTATGTGGCTACAAGTGCGTCAGGTTATTATTTTTAGCTTTTAAAAATAACTTGTGACCAACACAATTACCATTGCACAAACTGCCATATAGAAGCAGTTGAGGAGGACAGCATACTACATGGATAGTTCTTTCCAAGTTAATCTCTAAGGGTCCCCCTACTTTAGGCATGGGATCATGAAACACCAACATGAACTGACTTGAAGAGATCATGTTGAAATCCTCTAGAACTGCAGTAGTTCCAAGTAGTTTCCAAGGATGGAAAATGAAATAAAAGCAGCATCTTATTCCTCTAGCTTTTGAAAAGCAAGAAAATGTGCCAAAAGCCAAAGTGTTAGGAAAGTCATGTTTCCACAAACCTAAGTAATAGCTAAAGATTACAGAAGGATGTCAACAAGTCATAAGTGGTGAAGACTGATGATGGAGACCACTAATGAGGCAAAGCTGACAAGAAACAAGCCACAAGAGCTGAGGCTTACCTTTGTCCAACCAGGTATAAGCAGGACAAGGCTAATCACAGTCTTCTCAAAAACCATTATCAGCAAGTAGAGGACACACTGGCCAATCCAGGCAGCAGCTTGTGGAGGGTCACCTGCAAAAACAGCATGTCAAATCTGAGACAGAAGGCAGGAGGAGATGCCCTTGCAGAAGAGTTGCCTTGTGCTTGATGCCTGGGCTGATTAGAGACAGGAAAGTGTTTCCATATTGCAGGTTTTGCAGCAAGACAAGTACTCAACACCAAACTTGACACTAGTGGAGAGATTTCCCATTTATAGTTGTGGGAGCACATGGCTGGGGTAGAGAGGTTTAGTGTCCCTGCCGGGTCTATAAATCATTATTCCACTAAAGATCAAAACATACCAAGATCTAAGTTCAAGTCTTCCAACTCCTTTTAGGGCTGATTCTGAAATGAAGATAGGAATTAAGCAAACCTCTGGTTAATCTGAAGGACATGCAAATGACAGATTTTAGACGTGGTTCGAAAAGCCCTATGTACCCAGCAGATGCTAACACTACCTGTATTTATCTGCCTCCTGCCCCACTCTCCATTACACCAACCTGCCTCTGAAATCCACCAAGAGAAATCCACCACTAATAACTTTCTTGCCTTGCATCTCCTCCTGCATCACCCATTTTTCCTAGATCAATGGCTTTGTTGGAGCCAAAGTCCTACAAGTGTCTCACAAGGCAAGCAGCTTCTGTAAAAGGGGAGAGATACAGCTCTGGCTCTGCCTAAAGACCTGAAATTCCCTGTTTATCCAGCAATGCCAGCACTAGCAGATGCTCCTGTGCTCTCAAGGGCTCAGTAATACCACAAGCGCTTAATAGAGAAGTCATTCCCAGGAACAATAAGGAGAGTGGATCAACTTTGTGAATCTTGGTTTGGGTAACCAACATGCTCTCATCCACCTGGGGGGAAAGATACAGGCCTTGGAGATGCACGTTTCCTCTCTCCTTCAGCAACTGATGGACATTGCCAGTATCCTCCCCAGGGTGTTGAGCTACTTTGAGCTAGATGGATACAGGGATTTGAAGGGAAGAAGCTCTGCTTGTGCAATGGGTAAGTATCCCATCTCCTCAAAGCACAGACCACTAAAATCATTTATATAGGGAAAGCTTGAAAACCCAGAAAGCATCCCACTCAAACAGTTCCTTGCAAACACGTGTTGCTCTGGGGCATCAATCACCTGTTTTGCCCCTTCTCTGGCACCCCTCTGTCAAGGTACCAGAGACTTCCTTTCTTCTCACCTCTTCAAACCAGGGAAAGTCCATAGAGATGGACCCTTCCAACTTTTCCCCCTACCCCTACCGGCCTTGTAGAAGTAGCTCACAAATTCCTGGAGTATTTTGACCAGAACAGCAGGCTCAATCCCTTCCAAATTAAAACTAATCCCAAAACAATCCCCAAAGACAAGATACTCTTGGACTGACCCTCCTCCATACAAGGACCAGTTGGTATCCTGCATCCCCCTCTCTAAAAAGACATCCCTTGCCATCTGCTCCCTGCCAAGCCTTACCCACCCAGTTACCAGCAGTAGTCTGAAGGCTTTTGGTCACCATTTCCAATATAAGAAGCATAACTTCTCCATCCTAAACAGAATTAATGTTCTTGCTGATGAAGTGAATGGATGGTTATGTGATACTCACTGTCTGAGCAAGAGACAGGGGCTCCATCACCTGGGGTTTTAGATCAATTCACTCAGAAAGAATCGATGCTAGTTAAATATGAATGTTTCCAATGGGATACTCACCAAGTAATAAGTAATAGCATACTTGTATTGCTCACAACAATAATGGTGCTATATCTATTACATGCGCTTGCTTCAGCCCTCTGTGAGTACCCTGCCAGCTGGTTATCATCTTCTCAGGCTCATAAGAATATCTCAGGTCTGCAAATCTGAGCTACAGTATCTGACTTAGGAAAGCTGCAGCATTTACTCTTGAATATGAAGATAACCCCTGGCAACACTGATTGGGCTGGAATTTGGCAGAATTCAGGTTACATCAGTGCACGGGAACCCAACCCACCATGAGATGCCAATGCTGTGGGACGGCAGGGGATGGGAGCTCTGCCCCACTCTTCTTGGCACAGTACTGTTGAGACGCGGCAAAGGAAGACAACACCAGAGGCTTGCATAAGCTCTGGCCATAGAGACCAGCAGGTCATACCAGGGCTTACTAAGAGCTGGTATCCAATCAAGCCCAGCTCTAGGGGAATCTGCTTCCCAGCAAGGGCATATGTATATTTTTCCTTATTCCACCATTTGATAGCAACGTACCAAAACATAGAATCATAGAATAGTTAGGACTGGAAAGGACCTCAAGATCGTCTAGTTCCAATCCCCCTGCCATGGGCAGGGACACCTCACACTAAACCATCCCACACAAGGCTTCATCCAACCTGGCTTTGAACACTGCCAGGGATGGAGCATTCACAACCTCCCTGGGCAACCCATTCCAGTGCCTCACCACCCTAACAGGAAAGAACTTCCTCCTTATATCCAATCTAAACTTCCCCTGTTTCAGTTTTAACCCGTTACCCCTTGTCCTGTCACTACAGTCCCTGACGAAGAGATCCTCCCCAGCACCCCCATGGGACTGAAAGTGTGTATGTGTGTATATATAGAGAGAATCATAGAACAGTTAGGGCTGGAAAGGACCTCAAGATCATCCAGTTCCAACCACCCTGCCATGGGCAGGGACACCTCCCACTAAATCACGCCACCCAAATACATACAAATATATAAATACATATGTATATGTTAAATGGATATCAATCAGTGGCTTGTTTCCTCTTAACCAAGGATGTCAGGTGGCTGCTCCTTACCTTGGCAGGTTTGAAGGATCACTGATCCACACCAGAGTGGCCATCATCCAAGTCTAACTCACCACTAATCCATCTAACTCTGACTAATGCCAGTAACACACAAATCACCACCTGCTGGCATCTCATTGTGGAAGAGGGAGCCTTTGGTGCGGTCCCTGGACAAGCCCATGAAACAGACTGGCCACATCTCCTTCCACAGTTAGGAAGCAAGACAGGAGATCTGGTATCAGCTAGCCACACGCCTAAATTTAGGTGCCGACTTCCTACAGCAAGATGGTCAGAAGCATCCTCAGATGCAAGTCAATGTCTTTAATGGATACAGTGCTGTCCAGAGGTGCCCTGCTCCGTGGATGGGAGAAGATCCATCTTGCATGAAGTGCTTCCATGACTTAAATCTAGGTGAGCACTAACAAGACTGTCAGTGCCACATAACATTGCCAGCCAGCAAAACCCAGTCTGCTACCTAGAGGCTAAAACACACCAAACAAAACCCCCAAACAGCTCTCCTTTTCTGTGTCCAGAGCTTCCCTTTCCTCATAGAAGAGTGGGGAACTGGTCCAGAGGATCTTTGCAGCCTCCACATCACACCTCTTAGGAGATCACATGCATCATGCTCCCTTTGAACACTTTCAGTTTCTTGTCCCCAGCCCAACAGGAAGGTAACTTGGGACACGTCAACTCTATGAACTGAGTTCACCACCAACCTCTCCTTTTAGCTTAGTGAACCTGCTTATAGCCACCCTGATAGAAACATCCTCCTTCACCCAAAGGATGCACACACTGCATTTAGACTTTGCTCTTCAAGCAGCACTGCTGGTGCTCCCCACCATCAGAAAAACCTCCTTGATGCATACTTAGGACCACCAGTGCCCAGAACCTCATCCAAACGCACACCTTGGATATTCCTCTTGTGTGTGGGAGCCCAGCTGCTCATACAGCAAAAGCAGCTCTGCTTGAGGCATTTGAGTTGTTACCACACAACAGGATTCGTTTTAATCCACCCTGCCTAATGTACCAAGCTGTCAGCATAGCTCACATGCTGCTGCCAAAGAGCTTTATTTACAGTCATCTGGGGACTGTGTGTGCACTGAACAGGTAGCAAAAAAGCTCAACCACAGCCGAAGAGGAGGGTTTGGGGTGGATGTGAGAAAAACAAGTATTTGAGAGCACTGAAAGTTGTGCTGGGTGGCATGGTGGGGATAGAAAGAGTCAATGAACGCCTCTTAAGATACACCAAAATGCTACCTCCAAACCCAAGGGATGTAACAGCACCAAGTACAGAGGAGGGTAAGAAAAAGCCTCTGAATTGCACAGAAGTGCTCACTTAGAGGCCAAGAATAGGTTTTCAGAGGTTGGGATCTGATGCACCAGAGCAGTCAGATGGGTCCAGCAGACACCCCAGACCCTCTCTGGCATGTTCTACATCTGAACTAAAGTGATTGCACAGCTGGAATCAGTTCCCAGTTTGCTGTGTCACTGCTCTGGTCCCTTTGGTTCTTGGAGACACTGCTGTTGTAATGGGATAAACACTGCCACTGTCATCTCAATCCAGCAGGTTCAAAGGTTTGCACCCCTGCTTGGAGCAAGGGACCCGACCACACACTTGACCATGTGAGGATGGATCCTCAGTCCTCTTTCCCCCCCTGGTCCTGGGGCAGAAAGGCCAGGCATGCTAAGGACAGGACACCCCCTCAGGTTAGGGCTATTTTCAGCAGTATTTCCTCAAGCACCAGCAGCCAGCTCCCTTGGCTGTTGTACAACATTTCCATAACATCACAACAGAGCCAAAAGCAGCCTATACGGATCCTCAGTTCAACTCAGCAGCTGGCACAGAGCATAGTTTCCTCTAACTAAGCTTGACAAGAAGAGTTCAACAGGGCACTAAACAGACTTTAAAGGCCCCCAAGCAACATGTCTTTCCATTTCCAGACAGTGGATGAGCACAGAGCATCAAGCTTAGTCTAATCAGTGACTACAACCAGAGTCATACACAAGTCAACATCCACAGAGATGTTTTCAAGCAAGGACACCCTCTTTTTCTCCCACTTGTTTCTTAATACTCCCCTAGAGCATTTTACTTGCACACTGCAGAAACCATCTCTTAATGCAAATTCATAGCATCTGCTTACTTCAGAAATACTGGAGTATTTCTTTTAAGTAATGCTTTAGAGTTATTAGACACAGCTAAATGCCAGGACACTGCAGCCACCCATAGATTTCCACCTGGGTGTCTGGTGCTGCCTTGGGATAGGGGAGGAAGAAGAAGGCAGGGCACAAAACTGACTCAGGCTTCATCTGCATGCTCTGACTCCAGCCAGCATCTCCCCTGCTCAGTCCGTATAAGCCCAGCAGCACCTCCAATACCCTGAGTATTCACCTCCCAGGTCCTTTGCAACTTAAATTCTCTTTCATGCAGAAGTCCCCTATAGGGAGAACACCTATAGACATGGTCTGCTGCTACCCCGCTACAGCAATGGTGTACAGAGCATTTGTGGAGTTTGTTAGCCTTAGGTATGTGTAAGGCAACCATCATTCTCTACTTGAATCCAGCTGAAGAATAAAGCTCTCCAATCTTTGTTTTTTGGAGCCAAGCACCTTCAGAAGAGACAGCAGCCACTTAAAATGCTGTTTCCTGTGCTTAGAGGCAGTCCAAAGAGTAATCACAAGCTGTTGGGCAAAAATGGAGGAACACAAGCCTATAGGAGCCTTTGACTCTCCACTAGCTGAAAACCAGGCCATTCCTGGCTGCAGCAGTCTTTGGCTGAGAGAAGCTGATCTCAGAATGGCTGTCTCCTGGTTTCTGGACATATGGAAGTAATTGACCTTTCTAAACAGCTCTGGATGGTTGGACACTTAAAAGAACAGCACAGATGTAGGTGCTTTTCCTTCCCTTTTCTTTGCTTGTCCATTAATGAAGCTATTGCAGTTGCACAAGGAAGAACCACCTGAAGTGGTGGAGATGGGTTTACCAGCAGCAGAGCAAAAGGAACCACTGGAGCCCAAACCAAAGGATAACTGCAGTGGTTTGGGATGCAACTAAGAGCTGGAGGGTCAGAAAGGAAGCAGCTGCAATAGATTCCTCCCCCCCCAGTACACACCCTAGATGGGTACTGGTTACACTGGCCAAAGACACAACCAGTCTTTTCTGACAGCTGGAGCAATGGCACTCAGCACTGTCTGCAACATGGATTTGCTTCTTCCCTTCTGCCTTTCCTCCTCTGCAGGACTGCAAGAGATGTTTCTGGGCCTCAGGAAAATTGAGGGAAGCAACACAAAGTCTGGTACAGCAATTAGACCAGAAAATGAGTCTTATTGCTGGAGCCTGCAACAAACTGCATGGAGTTTACTGGCATCTTCCAAACTGTTTTGGAAGCTACTTAACACCTGAGCTGAGAACAGCAGTGTTTTCCTTCCCTACGCCTACAGCAGGGTAGCACCAGACATGCCACTTGACTCCTACTTGACTTTTCCATTGTGGTCACTCTGGCCAGAGACCTGTGCCAAGAGCAGTGCTCGGTGGATGGGATATTCAATCCCCAATTCAAGAGCTAAATTCAAGCAAGCAACAGCAGTAACTTCTATTACTGTTAATGAAAGCAAGAATTCCTCAGAGGAGTGAGCTGCTTCTGTAGTCTAAGCCAGCCCTTGCAAGGGGCCAGTGACAGCTCAACAGAAGTTCATTACTGCTCTGCAGGGTTAAAGCAAGCTGTCAATACACTTGGATGCTTGCTTCTGCTTAACTGCAGACGTGGCACATGAAGCTGTGTCCTGGGATGGCTGTGGTTGGGCTTCGAGTCCTTGCTGCTTAAAACGGAAAAAGTGCCATCCATGAACCAAGAATAACTGGATTCCTCTTCTGTCTCATATGTGTTATGTTAGCACTCTGAGAAATAAGCCACTAAGGAAAAATAGGTAGTCCCCACCGAATAGATGCTATCAGGATGCTGAACATGCTTTGGAGATCACCGCTGCCTTTAAGCCTTCTTCCGTCCTCTCATGTCCCATCATCTCAACCCACCTGTTGTCATCTATGCAATAGCTGCTTCTGCTGTTTCACAAACCCAACCACCCCCTCCATTCTGTGCCATGATCCATTTACACATGCTGAATGCGAGCCTGAATAAGAGCTCACAAGCTAATAGGGTCTATATGATAATCCTCATTTGGTCCAGGTTCCACCAGCTCAGTTATCAGACCAGCTACTAAAAATAGAAAGCAATAAGACTACCTTCAGAATAGACTTAATGATTAACATCTTAAAGGTAGGAATGTGAGTGATATGAATAGGGTGTATTTTCTAGAGTAAGGCTGAAGTTGTCATTATATTAGATATAAGGAAATATAAGGAAAAATATAAAAACATATAACAAAAATATTGGGTTGGAACGAGATGATCTTTAAGGTCCCTTCCAACCATTCCAAGCTCAAACAGACAAAAGGTTAATTTCCCCTTCCCTGCAGCCTCAGAGCAGCACTGCTTCCCTTAAAGCTGGTTCTGCTCTTTCTGAAGAGCAGTGCTACCCTCTAGTGGGGCTAGCTGATAAAGGCTTTGCTGGAACTTTGCCTCAAGGCAGGAATTGGAGAGAAGCAAGACCTTGGCATGCAGAATATTATTCATAATAATATTAATAATAATAGTAATAATAATTAGTAGTAGTTGTTGTTATCTGGCAACCCTCACTCCCCCAACCCCACAAGTCATTTGAGAACTCGGGTCTGGGGCCAGGTTGGGTCCTACTCTTGATACCTACAACAGCTCAAGGCAAGTGCAAGAAGTCCTCCCTGCTTTGAGCTAAGAGGCTAGGAAAAAAACGCTGAAAGAACCCCACAAGAGTCACCAACACCACCCCTAAATACCTTAATTTATCATATGCATGCCCTGGGCTTTATTATCCACTCAAGGATTTAATCACCAACCTGCTATGCTCAGGTATGTTTGGCAAGGCAGCAGGCAGAGGTACCTGTGCCCTAGTGATGTGCCAGCATTTAACAATACACTGGTCACTGCTACACTCCATGAGCTCCCAGAAGAACACGTGTTTTTATCCCCAGACTGTAATTCCTCCCATTTTCTTCTCCCCATTCACAGCTGGGAGCAGTTATGGTTATGACACCTACCATATTCTCCGAAGACCAGGTACGTGTACTTCTTATGCTGCACGATCCAGGAGACAACTTTCACACCAAGCCAGATCAGTAGCATCCCCAGCGTGGCATCAAGGATGAAATTAATAAGGTAGCTAAGGAAAAGAAGGCAGGAGAGGAAAACTCAGGTTTCAGTTGTGTTCTTATTCAAAAATTTTCTTTTTCCAGTGTGGGATCCATAAGAAACACACCAAGACTTAAAAGAAAACCCCACTCAATAGTCCAAGCTCACTTCCTCACTCTTTTACTGGATTTTCCTACAGCCTTACCAGCAATTTCTTAGCTCAAAGCCTGTTTAGCATAAAAGGGAGCAGGCTCCATCAAGTCTCTGGCATCACTCACTTATTCCTACAGCATTAAACACTTTCTGGGCTAGCCTTGCTTAAGAGTTACCCCCAAAAAGGAGGCTTTCCATTTGCAGCATCATTTGTCCTTACTAGGATGAAATCCCAAGTTTAAGGGAAACAGAACCAAACATTCCTGCAGTTTCATACAAGGAAATGGAAGCTTCTTGGACACCACATCTGCTCTGCCAGCTGTGCCACAGGAGGGGAAAAAAAGTCCATTTTAGTGAGCAGCTATAAGAGGCTCCTATGAGCAGAGACACAGATGGAGAGGCAGAAACTCTTGGGAGAGGTGATGGGTCCTGGCTCAGCTTCCTGGCACCCTGGGGTCCCCAAAAGCCTCCAGTTCAGGGTCCCACTGCAGATTCAGGAGCTGAATGCATCCCTACCAGGAGATACGGGCTCAATGGACTTGCTCTGCAGCTTTGGATGTTTAAGCCTCACTGGACAGAGTGCCGGCAGCAGGAGACCTCCTGCAGATTGCAGGGCCCAAGCTCTAATCCAGGACTTGGTATTTTAATGAACTCCAGAGGAAAAAGGTATCAGACTGATGTTTTCTGGCCAGTTTTCCATTACTGGAATATCTGCTGTCAGATGAGGCCAGATTTCTACGGCATGAAGACAATACCAAGCACAGAGCTACAGGAACGAACATTTCCTTATCCAGAACTTGATCCTACCTCTGAATACAGACACTGAAAATAACCATCTGCTTTTGAAATCACAACATTAACTTTTCCTACATCCAAAGTCTATGAACAGCTTATTACATGCTGCTGAAATCAGAGTCTTCTGATACAAACACAAGGCTCTGATGGTTTACACTCTGCAGGACATGTAGTGTGGGAGCCTCAAAGCCCAGAGACAGGGCTGTAGGGTTTTCAGCTGCCTGTTCATGATGATAACTCAGGCAGCACAGGGAAACTTAAAACATACATTGAAACCCAAAGGGCACTTTCACAAGTATGAACAGGCTTATTTTAACAGTGTATGTTTAAAACGACAACGAATCATTTCAGAGGCTATATTTAGCCCCAGACTTCTGTTTTAAGAAACATATCAATGTGCAGCACTTCAATACATAAAAGGGAGGTGGGCCAGGAGGTTTTCAGCAGCACTCTGAAGCCTTAAGGAGTTTATCAAAACAGGATAAAGTTAATTCTTAAACAAAATCTGTAGCTGTGAAGTGGCTGGTCTGACATAAAGATGGCACTCCTATATTAAGTGCAAATGCTGGCTTAGAAAGCCCCCAAACAGGGCTACAAGTGGTAGGTGCAACTGAATATCCAAAAACCACATCCATACATTGGACCTTCACCCACATGGTTAGGAAAACATTCTCAATACTGCCCCGAGACCAGCCAGATTACCAAGTCTGGTGCTCCAACAAATAGGACATTTGACATAGAACCATAGAACCAACCAGGCTGGAAAAGACCTTTAAGCTCATCCAGTCCAACCATTCCATAGCACTGCCAAGGCCACCACTGCCCCATGGCACTGAGGCCTCGTCTCCACGCTGTGTGAACCCTTGCAGGGCCGGTGCCTGCAGCCCTGCCCTGGGCAGCCTGTTCCAATGCCTGAGCACCCTCTGGGGCAGGAATTGTTCCTCAGCTCCATCTAAACCTGCCCTGGGGCAGCTTGAGGCCGGTTCCTCTTGTCCCATCCCTTGCTCCTTGGGAGCAGAGCCCAGCCCCTCCTGGCTCCATCCTCCTCTCAGGCACTTGTAGGGAGCCATCAGGTCCCCCCTGAGCCTTCTCTTCTCCATCTGACCCCCCCAGGTCCCTCAGCCGTTCCCCATCACACTTGGGCTCCAGGCCCTGCACCAGCTCCGCTGCCCTTCTCTGGCCCCGCTCCAGCCCCTCAATGTCTCTCTTGTAGTGAGGGGCCCAGAGCTGAGCACAGGATTTGAGGTGCAGCCTCACCAGTGCCCAGCACAGGGGCACAATCACTGCCCTGGCCCTGCTGCCACACTGGTGCTGATACAGGCCAGGATGCTGGTGGCTTCTTGTATACCTGGGTACAAGCTGGTTGTGTTCAGTGGCAATTCCTCAAGACCACACTGCATTATTTACTGTCGTTTTTTGCCAGTACATTTCCAGACACTTCTGATCGTCACAAAAGCATGACCCCATCACTTCATCTCTGTCAGACTGCAAAGACCATTAGATAACCCATACCCTGAAAACAAGTTCAAGACGGTTTATCCCCAGTTAGTCCTTCAAATAGATCAGTTTCCACCATGTATGACATTTCCAAGCAGGCTTGCTTCTTCCTTTTCCAGATATAGGATGTGAATGCAAGCACCTCATATACTTACAGAGAGCAAGGGTCCTCTTCAGTGAGATCCGACAGAAAAACATTGGCAAAGTGGATGAAGAGGGAACCTATTGCTTGCTTGGATGTATCATAAAACCTGGAGGAAAAGACAAAGATCAGTGTCCTGGAGCACCAGCAGCAGAGCAGTCACCCAAGCAGGGGCCCTGTGTGGATCTGCTTCCCTCCAAGATGCACTGATGTCCAAGAAGCTGTGCATGGTGGTAAGAGGCAGTTTGGACAACTTCAGATACTTAAGGAAAAAGAATATAAACAGATACACCAGTGACTTACAGTGTTTGTACCCATGCATAGGGAGTTAGGTTGAATTCCCAAGTTATTATAGAGGAAGAACCAAACTGAGGAGACTGACAGCCTTTTCATCACTAACACTGACTGGTAGCTCTAAGCTGCCAAGCTGCCCTGACTGTACTTCAAGCCCAACCCATATGCCCACCTCTCTACACCCCATAAACCCTACAATAGACAGAGATCCTTTGTAGAGGTAGCAATACCCAGCTACCTTACATCAACACGGACTGGGCTATGCCTGAGCTGGGTCAAAGGACACCAAAACGGTTAATTGAATTGAAGAACAAGACTTGACGCTGTCTGGGAGACGGTCCCCTCCAATCTGCTGGCATGTGGGCTAAAACCTCTCCGTTCCATCACCTACAGTAAAACCGAGCTTTTCTAGAGGAGCTGGGCAGAGAATTTTACTTCTAGGGAGCACCAGCTACTCTCTTGAAGTGTCTTGGGAGCAGAGCATTTAATTTAATGACTAAATGGGGCTGTTCAGCCCGGAGAAGCTGCATGGAGAGCTCAGAGCAGCTTCCAGTGTCTGAAGGGGCCTACAAGGATGCTGGAGAGGGACTCTTCATTAGGGACTGTGGTGACAGGCCAAGGGGTTATGGGTTCAAACGGAAACAGGGGAAGTTCAAGTTAGATATAAGGTGGAAGCTCTTCCCTGTGAGGGTGCTGAGGCGCTGGCACAGGGTGCCCAGAGAAGCTGTGGCTGCCCCATCCCTGGCAGTGCTCAAGGCCAGGTTGGACACAGGGGCTTGGAGCAAGCTGCTCCAGTGGAAGGGGTCCCTGCCCGTGGCAGGGGTTGGAGCTGGATGAGCTTTAAGGTCCCTTCCAACACAAACCGCTCTGGGATTCTGTGATATTCAGAGGGTCTAGAAGGTTGTCAGTACAAGAGAAAATAGTATTACATATACATGGTCTAATCAAACTCCAAATTAAAGTCTCACCATATCCTCCAGGGACGCCTCTCTGCCTTTGGTTCCTTAAATCGTTTTACTGCAAAGAGAATGAGAGGTTACATCAACCAGCAGAGCTGAACACAAGTGCAGGCTGTGCCAACCTTCAATGCAAAAGCAGTCAAAGAACTCTGGAGCACCCTCAGTATTCCCCAGTCTAAAGCTGAGCAAATCCGAGCAACTTGGCTCCCAACTGACCAGAGAGAAATTGTGCACCCATAGGTCAGAAGGAGGCACAGTAGAGGTGTTTGGGAGGTAGGTGTTTGGTTCTGGCATCCTTCAGCAGCAGCATGATCATGCCATGGGAAGTGACCCAAGGGAAGCTAGGGAGGGATCATCACTATCTACCAGCCCTAGTAATTCTTCCAGGCAAACAAATAATGGTACTGACACTGAAATGGTTATGGCCCATGAGTTCACTAAACTTCTGGGTCACAGCAGGGCCACAAAGCCATCTCCTCTTGCAGATAACAGGACCAGAAGACCTTGAAGGATGCAGTGCCCTGCACGCATC
Source organism: Lathamus discolor (assembly GCF_037157495.1). Classification (NCBI taxonomy): domain Eukaryota; kingdom Metazoa; phylum Chordata; class Aves; order Psittaciformes; family Psittacidae; genus Lathamus; species Lathamus discolor. The sequence continues at coordinate 3,279,144 of NC_088884.1, forward strand.
TCCAGCATGAAGGTACCAATGCCAATCCCCAAACCCCCTGTGAGCTGTCATGGCTCCATGCCAGCTAGTATTAAAACCTTATCTCATTACACAGTATTTTGCATGCCCACTGGCTACCACTGTGGAGCAGTGGTCTTAGACACATGGCTTCAGTACCACCAAAAATATGCCCTAAGAAAGATACTGGATGCAACTCTTCCTTCCTTGAAAAGTCAAGATTGGACACGGCTTTGAGAAATGTGGCCTAGTTGAAGATGTCCCTGCTCACTGCAGGAGAATTGGACTAGATTAGCTTTGAAGGTCCCTTCCAACACAAATCATTCTGGGATTCTACCTCCCAAGCTCTCCATGAACTGAGCATTGCAGAAGCATCTCAGAAGGTCCTAGTTAATTTGACACAGAGCTCCAATGCTCTCCTTGGGCTCAACCAGTTTTTGCATGCACAAACAGGAGCTGCTAATGGAAAAATACAAAGTTCCATATCTCATGCAGAAGTCATTTTTGACTGGTTTGCTGTCTTCTCCAGCTAGGAGCCTATCTTAGATAGCACCAACTACCAGGCCAACTCTTCTCCCTTTAAACCTACAGGTTTTTCTGCTCTGGAACAAGCAGATGCGGAAGAGGCTTTTACACTGCATTAGATTTATTAATTAGAAGAAAGAAATACCCCAGAAGTAAAGGGCATTCAGTGGCACTGTCTTGCATTGTGGTAAGGTTGCCAACAGCTACATCCAGAGCTACAGACGTCATCATTACAACTGCTGCCCCAAGCACGCTGCCTCCAAATCTCAGGTAGACACAGGATGCAGCTCCCCATCCTTGCTCTGCCGCTGGAATCACTCTCCTTGTCACCAACAGCAGGTTAAAGCTGCCACAATCAGTTTCCCATACGCATTGCCAGCTTCAACAGGATCCAGAGTTAAAAATAAGGAGCTGTGATGGTTTTGGAGGGAAATGGTCAAAAATAAACATTCAGTGCATTTTCTCTAACATCCTCACAGGGATGAGAGCAGAGCCGCTGCTTGGTGGTGCCATCTAGTGAAACCGGGAGCCTGAAAGCAGCAGAACATTTGAGTGTGAATCAATATTCAGTGTACAACCCTGTTAGAGAAACCACCCCAGGAGTACCAATTGTGAGCATCAATCACCAAATCCTGCTATACACCCCAGCTCTGCCCAAAACCAGGCAAACCATTGCAGTGAGTACTGAAGAGGACACAGACTACAGGAGCCCAAACACGATTAGGTTTTATCATAACCAAGTGTTCACAATTTGAAGCCCTGTAGCTCCTTTTAAAAGCAACCAGAAGCCAGAACACACACACACCATCCCACTTCATCACAGCTATTCTTTCTTCATCTCCACCCAGCTTCATGTAATCATCCACTGCTTTCAAATGTACAACCAAAGGGATTTTTTTCACTGCTAACAGTTCTTGGCATATGAGGACACTTCCCAGGGCAACTTCTGGGTATGGAGACAGGGACATAGATAAAAGCAGGGACATCAGAGCTGCATGTTCTTTCTGCTCTCCAGCAGGGTAAGGATATGCACTCCTATAGACACGAGTTTCCTTACTGCCCATGGGAGGATGTCATGGTTTAAACCCAACCACAAACCTCGTTCACTCACTCCCCCCCTTCTTGCCCTCCCCCTGCTCCTGGAGGGACGGAGAGGAGAATCGAAAAGAATGCAACTCCCACGGGTTGAGATAAGAACAGTTTAGTAACTAAGGTATAACACAGATCACTGCTGTTACCACCAATAATAATAATGATAAAGAAATAACAAGAGGAAAGAATACAACACCTCAGCACCAGCTGACTGATAACTCGCCCCACTCCCCCCAGCCGAGCACCAACCGATACCTTGTCCAACCCTGCAGTCCACTAGCCCTTCCGGGTAACTCCCAGTTACCTCCTGGGCATGACGTGCTGTGGTATGGATACCTCTTTGGTCAGTTTGGGTCAGGTGTCCTGTCTCTGCTTCCTCCCAGCCTCCCCTCCTCCCTGGCAGAGCATGAGGCTCAGAAAGTCCTTGGTCAGAACAAACATTTGAGCAGCAACTGAAAACATCGGCGTTATCAGCACTGTTCCCAGGCCAAAAAATGAAAACACAGCACTGCACTAGCTACTAAGAAGGAGAAAAATAACTGCTACTGCTGAACCCAGGACAGAGGAACAGGGCACACTCAATACCTCTGGCCCAGTTTAGATCACTAACACTGCTGATAAGGACAGCACAGTTTTAAACAGGACTTGATATTCAGCTCTCTTGCAGATTTATATTCTTCTTACTCGTTAGCCTTTCAGTTAATTAAACTGCAGAGAAGCAAATAGCCTCCAAGTAAAAAAAAAAGCCCTTTCAGAGCCAGGAACTGATCTAATTCAGGCACAGCACAGTAGCTAGTCCCATGGGCATCCCATAACATATCCACAGGGAATCTGAATGACTGAGGTTATAACCTGAAGTAAGGCTTTTTCCTCCTCTGCTCAGTGGGGAAATACACAGCTTTGACAGCAAAACTCATACATAGACCACAAGGCAAACCCACCTCGAGAAGCAGAGCCAGCAGCAGGCTCAGTAAAGGCTGGGATAAAGCACTAACACATTAGATGGATACATCCCAAACAAAGGGCTCTTTGCTGTTCTGTATCTAGACAGTAATTAACTGACCTGCTCAGCCCAGATGCACTTGAGCACATCCGCCCCACGGGACAGCCTGGGCTCATTCCCCTGGGAAATGCCTTCCTGGTCCAGCCGGGAAGGATGCAGGAACTTCCCTGCCTGAGCCTCAACATTCCAGAAGTACAACTTTGTACTAGTTTTACTGGCAGGGTGAAAGCACAATATATGAAAAGACAATCCCCACAGCCCAGGATTTCAATCAAGCACATGGAGGGGTTTTAGTGCCACTATCAAACCCATAGAAAACCAGCACTCCAACGATCTGATACATTACTGACATTAATGAGCAATGAAGCAGCAGTCACGTCAAGTTACACGAGGCACTGATGCAGCAGTTTGTGTCCTATCCCTGTCCAGAAAAACTACATTGTTTCCCTTATCCAGCCAAATCCCACCACAAGATCATAGAATGGTTTGGGTTGGAAAGGACCTTAAGATCATTCAGTTCCAACCCCCTGCCATGGGCAGGGACACCCCTCACACTAGACCATATTGCCCAAGGGTCTGTCCAACCTGGCCTTGAACACTGCCAGGGATGGAGCATTTGTCACTTCTTTGGGCAACCTGTGCCAGCTCCTCACCACCTTCACAGCAAAGAACTTCTTCCTTATATCTAACCTGAACTTTCCCTGCTTCAGTTTGAACCCATCACCCCTTGTCCTACCACCACAATCCCTGATGAAGCAATAACTTCCATCAACACAAACAAGGTCTATCATCCCTGATACCCTTTAAAAGGCCACTTGCATTACACTCACCCATAAACAAGAGACCCCTGGACCAACCTAGCTGTTTGAGGAGCCTGAAGTACCTAAACTGAACCTATCGTGCTCAGCTCATGGGGCCAAGAGCATGATGCTGCAGTTGGAGGGGTCTGTAGGCCACCAAGCTGACCACTAACCTGACCATGAGAGCAACAGGGATGATTCTCAGTATTTTCTTAATGAGAAGTGACATGTTACATATCCACAGCCACTCAGGCTAGAAATGCAATAATTCAGCATGATAAGATGACAAGTAAGAGGCAAGAAGTTAATGGTGTCTTGCCTTGTTGAACACAGCTTGTCATGCCTCATTAGATTTAAGAGAGTTATTCAAGACTGTGTAATTATCAGAGACAGTAAAACTGTTGTATTAAAGATAAAAGCTAGTATTATAGAGAAATAATTAACTGCTTAATAGGGCATTTACTGTGCAGGGCTGCAGCAGGCTGTCTCCAAATTGAACCAGAATCCAGTCAAGATCAACAGAGCTCGAAGAGGCAGCAGAGTCCTTTGGTAGCCATCACCCAGAGGGTATGGGTGATGCTAAATCCACATGAAAACAGCACCAGGTCTTTAAACACTCAAAGAGCTAATGAAGTCAACTTTGAAGCAGCACTGCTGCTTCTGTGCTTCGGGAGCAGAGTGGGCTCTGGAGCAACAGGCTGAGCAGCAGCTGTTCCCTCCCAAGCCATGGCATGTGCAGCTCAGCTGGCTGAGGCTGGAGAAAGGCTGAAGTCTCCTTTGCCCTTCCTAAAACGTGTCTCTACTCACCGGGGTCAACTTGGTTTTTCACCAGCTGTAGATGTGGGTTTGCTGCTATGGCTCAGACAGACCAGTCCACCCCAAGTTGGCCATCTTATGCATGCATCAAGCAAACAAATATGTGATATTGAAGTTCTAGCACCTACACCCAACTAGAAATTGAGTTCAGTGCACAAAGGGTTGCATAAAATGGGACAGAACTGACATCCCATCAGATTAAATACGAGACTAGCATGGGTCTACACCAGAAGTTATCAGGAATTTGTCCTCCTAACAGTGCTACAGCCACAGTATTAATTATTTTGGATGGAGAGGCACTTAATGCCATGGGTTGGTTAGTGGTGGACTTGGCAGTCCTAGGGTAAAGGCTGGACTTGATGATCTGAAAGGTCTTTTCCAACTCAGTTGATTCTATGATTCTATTTTAACTCTGCTTCCCTCCTCAGCTTTGTCCATTTGTAAAGCAAGCTGGCTTTTGCAAGGAAGCAATGTGACTGCACACCTCTGTAGAAAGCCCAATCTCACTTCATGCCTTTCACATCATCACTACAAAACAGGACTTCACAACCAGTAACACTAAACAAGAAACTAGCCCTAACACCACATTAAGCAAGTCAAATCCACACGAATGTTTAGATCCCTTTCCCTCTCCACCAATCTTTCCAAGGGGAAAAAAACACCAGAGCATACCAGAGGTACAGGCAAGCTTCCAGACAAATGCGTAAAGTCTAAAAGCAGCAAAGTTGAGTACAGGTTGGGAACAATTGCTCCAGGATTGAGTTCAAGTGGGGAAGCTCGAGAAATCAGCCTCAACTCACACTGCTACTGGTGGTGTAAAGCCTGGGTGTTTGTACCATGTTTAAGGTGAATCCTAGCTGGTGTCAGCGGCCTACTGAGTTGCCCCTTTTACCAGGGCAAAGCTATTTGTTCTGAAGAGTAGCAAATTCAGGAGTTCTACGTCTGACAGCACAAAACCACCCAGCAGTGGTACTGCTGCTGCAGAGATGTCACAGGTTGATGGGAGATGCTGGGTGAAATAAAGATGAAGACCTCATGTTCATGGCTGAGGGCCCTTGTAACAGAGCAGGATGCTACAGCAAGCACCATGAAAATACCAGCTGCTGAATGGAGGAAAATTGAGAGTGCTTGTCCAGGTTCTTCCCACAGGACCCAAGCCTGCACTAAGCCCATTCTAATTGAATTCAAAGTGATTCCATTTAAATTTCAATTAACAGTAAAAGAGGTGGATGCCAACAGTCAAACAATTTATACTGTAGAAGTGCATTGCCTTCAGAAAGGCTTCAAAGACAGTCCTCAAGATCAACAAAAGCATCATGAAGTCCCAAACTGAAGCATAGAGGCTGCTTCAAGGCACACAGCCCTGATGCAGCAGGGAGGTGAAGTGCTCTGTGCCCATCTAGACTTGCCACATGGTCCAAAGCATCCCAAGGAAAGGCTGGGTAGGTGGGAAGAAGATGCTCCTAGAGGAGTCAGAAGAAGGGATCCCGTATCTGTCCTATTAAACAGGAGCCTAGCATGAGGGAGATGCCAGTCTGCCTTCTGGATCTTCTGTCCTCATAAGTGACCACTGTTCCCCTACTTGGCTCTGGTTACTGCAGGTAAAAAGCTGTGAAGGCGAACTGAAAGGGAAGGAGGATGAGTGGCAATGAGAGACACACCCTGCCTATGAGTGAGAAATGGCAGGGCAGGAAACAAAACAGTGCCAAGCCCTTCCTCTTCGGTCAAGGACAATAAAGACCTTACACACTTGAAATGCCTTCAGGGCCACCAGGCTGCTTGGAAGTTGGACATGTAAATGAGAACGTGTGAAATGTAAAGAAACAAGTTTGGGAGGAGAGGTTTTCATTATAGATCTGTAAATAGTCAGAAAACTGGAAGATAAAAGCTCACTGACAGCCATTCTCTCTTGGGTTTTTTCAGAGTAATAACAGGTAGACATTTATTATAGTGTTTTCCTGATGCAGTAAGAAGTTGCCTCAAGAGAAGTGCCCCAACCAAGAGATGTAAGGACTCCCTGAAACAATACCTCAGCCTTGGCCATATTGACTACCATCAGTGGTCCACCTTGGCCTTCAACCGGATGACTTGGAGACACACCATACATAACGCTGTTGTCTCCTTTGAGAACACAAGAAGAACTAGTCTCGAGGAGAAAAGACAACGTAGAAAGAATCACACCCCACTTACACCACCCAAGGAGACTTTTTGCTGTGCTTTTTGCAACCGGATTTGCCTGTCCCACATTGGCCTTTCTAGTTGTCAGCACACTTGTAGTAAGCGTGGGTAAAGCCCTTCCCAAATCTTCATTCACAAAGTCAAGCCATGAAGAAGGGGACAGCTTTGCCTGTTCTAGACACATATAACTCTCCTATACTAAGGTAATTATAGGGGAGTTACATTATATATGTAAATATATATCTCGCATATACATATAAATATAGTTATATACAGTGATATATATATTTAATTATATCCATTATAACCCGAGTCTGAAGCAATGCAGTCCCACAGTCTACTTCTGGTTTTAAACAAAAATTCTCTATTACAATCAAATCAAAAATAGCACCAAACACCCAATTCCCTTGTGCTGCTCCTCAGCCCATTTGTGGTAGAGCACTCATGCATGCAACACCCTCCCTGCACCCCACTGACCCCACACTGCATCCAGACAAATGCAACAGGACAGGGGCCTCTTGGAAATAAACCCTCTAATTTAGGCAGAATTAGCTGTGGACTAGCAAAACACACTACTAAATCAGGCTTAAAGGGGGAAAACTTGATTCCCTAGGAGAAGCTTGGCTGAGAGTCAGCCCATCTCCTTGATAAATCTTGCTGAAATCAACCAAAGGATTCAACAGTTTGAGCTTTGTAAGGGAGACGTCGACTCAACAAACAAAGCTTTTAGGATCTGATTTAGAGGAGATGCAAGCCTGACCCCACTGAGCTCAGTGATAGGCCCCAGAGGATGAATACTGAAAGTGAACCTGATATTAGAAGTACTTAGAGAAAGTGCTGAAGTTTTAATATCCTTGTGACTGGTCCACCAAAAGTGAAGGCTGCAGTGTCCAGAACTGGTTACCTGCTTTTAAGAGAAAGGCTAAACTGTCTACTATAAAGCCCATCTCTGGAGCACCACCACACTAGTAAGGATGAGGACTTTATTTCTGGCCTTTACAGAAGAGGACCCAGGGCTACTGTACCAGACAGGAAACAGAAGCTCTTCCGCTGCCCACCCTCCATGTTATTTATAGGCTGTACAGTCTCCAATAACACAATTTCAACCTATTTTGAAGGACACACCCTTTTGCAGGCTTTTTCCAAGCAGGAAAGAAGCCAACAGGCAGGATACAGAGACCAAAACCCTGGGGTCTGCATTATTCTTAGCCTGAGCATGCAGCTACTCAGGCAGCTCAAACCCAGACACAATAGGAGGAAGCAGCAGCCACTGTTTGCAGAGAGCAGCCAACGTGCTGCTTGTGAGATAAGTGTGTGGAGAGGCTCAAAGCATTCACCCTCCATCAGTTCAGGGAGCAGAGAAAGTCCTACCAATGGTTTAAGGAGACTTATGCTACGGACTTAGGTCCTCTAGTCTGCACTCGTATTTAGTCATTTATCCCCAAACACCCTTGTAGTAATGCTTCAAGAACCTAGCAAAAGAAGGAAGAGGGGATACTTTAGGGAAGTAATAGGAATAGACAATGCGTTCTGGGTTATCTCTGGCTCTGCAAGAGATGAGGCAGCAGGGAAGTATATAGACTGAGCTAGCTCCTGCTGAAGATACTCAGCTGTTGCTGAGCTGTTCTACAGCATCTTTTAGATAAGAAGAGGGGGTTTTATTGTGGACTAGAAAGTTTGTTAGAGGAGCATACATGGACCAGGTCTGAGCATTCAGAATTGTCTGCTGGAGCAACAGCCCTGTGCAAAACCCTGCAGGGTGCTGCACAGTGAGGCTGATGCAGGTGGACCACAAGAAATACTTCTGCTTTTTCCTAACCAAAGACTTCAATATCTTTCCTCCCTGAGATCTCAGCTAACAGCTGATCTCCCCTCCCCTTTCTCATGTAGCTGCTGACACTGTTTAGCCCATATGTTCCTACTCCCCACACAGATTCAGAGTCATCTGCAGGTCTAGTGCAGGGGAAGCTCTGGAACTCACAAAGTGGCACCACTTCCCCATCATCCACCCTGTAGAGATGTATTAAGAGCCTCAGCTGGAACATTGATCCATGTGGAAACCCTAACTGCCCAAATGAAGGCCATACAGTACTTTGGTTTGCTTCTCAGCTTTAAGTTCCACTCTGTGTGTCTGCTTTCAATGTGGATTTTTACTGTTATCATTCTAGTCAAATGCCAGGGGTCACAAACCACAGCTTTGGGATCATAAACATCAGCCATGATTTGCATATTGAGAACAAGGCATATATTTGATGACACAATAAGTCTTGTAAGAGACCTCTATTGGAGCTAGGCTGCAGCTCAAATGCAGAGTGTTTTATTTAACTCTGTCCTGGGGGAAGCAGTAGTGACTCTATCCAGGTAAAGCATCATTTTGAGTCAGCGCCTTGACAAATAGGGTTTAGACAAGAAACGTTTTATCTTAACACCATAACAACCAAGTTTGAGAGAACACCACCTGAAGAATGAAGTGATGCAACTGGGCTGATAGTTATTGTTAAAGTCTGCCATGCAGTTTTCTCACAAATGCTGTTAAAAAAATCAGCTGGAAGTTTAACAGACTCCTCCTTAAAGCTCTAATTGCTCCATCTCAATCACGGAAGATTCATTTCCCTGTAAAGTTTCTTGTACAGGGTTAACAAACACTTATAATATCACCGGCTCACCACATGCTGCAGAATGAATACAGTAAGGTGCTTCGCAACCCTTGGGTGAGGGATAACTCCTCATGCAGTTCTAGTTCACCAGCTCATTTCTCAGCTCGCCCCATCCATTTGTTCCTTCAGAAACCACCAGGAACCTCAGGGCAGCTTCCGCTGTTCAAAAGGCGACTTCCAAGAACAGGTCAACATCATCAACAGCTGAAATGCAAAAGCTTTGTCAAAAGCTGCATGTGGCTCAGTGAAGCACATCAAGAGCTGCGCAGACCTTCCAGCTTGCAATGCGCAACGTGCGCTTTCCAGCTCAGCCAGTTTTCAGATGCACTGAAGCAGAAAAACATCTTGAGAGCCCTGCCATATGTAGCTTTCTGCTTAACCCACAAACCTACGTTTAAAGGGGCTACTGCAGTCCACAAAGCACCTCCGGAGACACAGTTAAACTTTGTGGCTTTGTTTTCCCATAGAGGGAAAGCATCTGCAGTGGAGAAGTTGCCATTTAAATATATGTGTGTGAATAATCAAAATCAAACACAGCTACATGGTTGTGTTAGAAGAAGCAAAGTCAGCAGAGCCCCTCTTGGGCACGGTACAGCGCTTTCATGTCCCTTTAGACTGACTTTGAAAACAGAATGGAAGTTTGAACAGATCAACTGCTCTACAATTCATTTCTTCGCTTTCCTGACATGCACTCACACTCCACCCGACCTTAAGAGAGATTTTCAGTGCAAAAGTCAAAACACGACACAGAAAGCACCCAGGGTAATTTTGAAGCACAGAAACAGAGCAACAATTCAAACTACATACAGCAACAGGCCTGAACTTAGCACTGGGGCAGGACCATAGAAAGGTTTGTGTTGGAAGGGACCTTTAAAGCTCATCTAGTCCAAGCACCCTGCAATAAGCAGGGACATCTCCAACTACATCAGTTTGCTCAGAGCCTCATGCAACCTGACCTTGAATATTTCCAGCGATGGAGCATCCACCACCTTTCTGGGCTACCTGTGACAATGTCTCATCACACTCACTGTGAAAGATTTCTTCCCTATATCTAGTCTGAATCTACCCTCCTTTAGTTTTAAACCATCACCCTTTCTCCTAACACTGCATGGCCTACTAAAAAGTCACAACAGGTTGCTTCAGTTTGATTTGTCAGGTGGAGATGACCACTAGGGCCTCTACCAGTCCCTCTCAAAGTTCAGACACTTCCATACATTAGGATGCTGCTTCCCATTTTCCTTAACCAATCCCACCATCCTGGTGAAAAATGCACTGCAAGGCCAGCTGGTAAGTCCACAGAGACCAGGAAAGCACACACCATAGAGCAAGTGATAATTCTTATGCTCTTTACCAACAGTTTTCTAAAGTCAAGAGCCACTGCTTCTTTTACAGTCAGTCTGGCAAACTCCTGTTCTGTGGTCCTGCCTCAGGACAAGCTTCTTGGACCAATGCGCAATACATCACCAAGCTGCTAACAAAGCAGCTCCATCACCAGGGTCCATGCCACAAACAGCTCTGCTTTTTTCAACTAAACTCAAGGCAAGATGGGCAAGAAGAATGCATCCAGCAGTGATGTGCAAGAGGAGATAAAGGGACACTGCTGCCACATTAGGCAGGATCAAGACATCTTCAAATGTCAAGCTGAAAACCAGGTTTCACCGTGCAGAGGGAGATACACAGCTCAGTCCAACACAGCCCTCCTTGTCTGGCAGGGTGACCTCTTTAAGACCCAAGTCTATTCTGACACCTGCAGCACAAGTGCTACTAAGCCTTATTCAGCTCAGAGCTGCCAAGACAGTTTCAGAAAGAGGAAGCTGGGAAAGCAATAAATATTCTTACAAGTCCTTTGTGGTGGGGTAGAAAACAAGTTTACCAGCTCAAAGGAAAGCTTTTTCCATTCACAATGGAGGAGAAGATCCTTTAACTCCCCAAATCTGCTTCAAAAGGTTTAAACAAATAGCAGCAACTACAGGGACCCAACCCCCAAATCACACCCAGCATCTGCAGCTGAGATGGCTGCAACATGCCTTCTCCACTTACATGAGTGAGCATCAAGGCAAAGCATTACAAATGACTTCAGATGGGATTGCACAATTATCCACACTCCTCCAAGTCCTGACCTCCCTAAGGGCAACTTCTTGCCGAGGAAACCGGATTGCCACACATACACACATCTGCTTGGCTTCACTGCCTCTTCTTTCTAGTATTTGTGTCTCGGCTCTTGCAAATATCCTTACAGCCAAAGCGCCTCCAAAGCCACCACAGGCACATGGGAAGGGCAACAACTCATTGTCATTTGATTACCAAGTGGGGTAAAGTTGCAGCCACAGCAAGCCCCAAGCCATACTGGAACTAGGCTTGGGTACAGCCTTAAAGAACTTGCTGGAAAAGCAAGAGTGTTTGCAGGCTCAAATGAACTCTGTCATCACTATTGCTTATGGTAGTTGACAGCTAAGATAACTACACTAAACAGCTTTCCTGACTCCCTGCCAAGGCTGGGCATCATTTACTTCTGGGACCTGTTTTCACAATGCATTTTGTGTATGCCACAGCAATGGGAGCAACCACACCAGTCATCCCATTCAGACAATCATGCAACACTAACTTCCTCTTTCGTTGGGTTCCCCTCCCAGTTTCGCAGGAGAGACTCCACAGCCTCAAGAGACAGAACTACAAGGACACACTCTTCTGATAAAAACATATAATCTTATTCTTCCTGCAATGGGCTATACTTGGGACCCATGTTCTGGATGTGCACTCTGTGAGCACATCCTGTGCACACCCACATGCAAAACTTTGCAGAGCATCATAGAATCCTAGAATAGTTAGGGTTGGAAAGGACCTCAAGATCACCTAGTTCCAACCCTCCTGCCATGGGCAGGGACACCTCACACTAAACCATGCCACTCACGGCTTCGTCCAACCTGGCCTTGAACACCGCCAGGGATGGAGAATTCACAACTTCCCTGGGCAACCCATTCCAGTGCCTCACCACCCTAACAGCAAAGAATTTCCTCCTTATATCCAATCTAAACTTCCCCTGTTTAAGGTTGAGCCCATTACCCCTTGTCCTGTCACTACAGGCCCTAATGAAAAGTCCCTCACCAGCATCCCTATAGGACCCCTTCAGATACTGGAAGGCTGCTATGAGGTCCCCACGCAGCCTTCTCTTCTCCAGGCTGAACAGCCCCAACTTCCTCAGCCTGTCTTCATACGGGAGGTGCTCCAGTCCCCTGATCATCCTCGTGGCCTCCTCTGGACTTGTTCCAGCAGTTCCATGTCCTTTTTATGTTGAGGACACCAGAACTGCACACAATACACAATACATCATGTTACTCTTAGTGGGAGTTCCTGTAGATGTGAAAACATCTAGTGCTCTGAACCATATCTGCACAACTTAGAAACATTAACTACTCAAATTCAGGTGCTCCTACAGCTGAGCTGGTACTTTAAAGCAGAAGGAACACAAAAAGCATTGGCTTGGGTTCAGGCAGGAACTGAATTTCCACTCACTGACCTGTAACACCAAGCAAGCTAGCCTGCAATATCCCATCAAAGCAGAAGTGACAGACATACAAACAGCAGAAATACATCCCCAGGGATGTCACGGTACTGAAGGAAGAAGTACTCAAGTGCTGACACTGACTCCAGTAACAGCAGTGTCCCAAGTTTGGTTTCAGCTGGGGCTGCTGGCTGGATGATGAGCTGATGAAGATGCAGTCAAGGTTCTCAGGTATCTATGAGTATCTCTGAGATGGACACACATCACCACCAGCTCAAGAGGCTCCCATCCAAACAGGCCATGTGAATAACCCAAAAGCTGCTTCTTAAGTTAGTGTCTAATGTGAAGTCATTGATAAACCTGCTACAACCAGCATGGGTTAGAAGCCTGCACACAAACAGCCCCAACAGCAGACCTAAGAAACCCTCCACACATGGGGAGAGAACAGGGCACAGATAAGAGGCAGTTGGGGTGAGTAAGGGACCACCAGCTGCAGCCAGAGGAGGTGCTTCGGTTGAGATCCCAGGGCTGTAAACACATCTGCTTTTGGGGGCCCAGCCAGCAGTTTCGTTCACAGCTTTAGACATTGAGCTGATTCACAATGAAACCACAACAGGATCAGCTTTCAGTTTCTCCCCATTAACCATGAGATGGTTGATGTTCAAGGAAATATCAGCCCCTGCACCAGGGGGAGGTTAGCTCAGGGTTGATGATTTGCTAAGCAGGGGTTACACAGCCTTCATCCACAGGAGTATTTTGATATGATGAACTGATATCCTTGATTTTACCAGACACCCTGTGGAGTTTATGGGACAATTAACCCATATGTGCACATCGCTAAGGGGAACAGACACACAGAACTAGTCCTTACTGTCACTACTTGGTGAAACACAAGCAGTGAAGTGTGGCAACTGGGCTACTCCAGCTGGAAAAAAGCTATCGGTTATCACAGGAAGAACTTGTTGCAGAATTCCCTGGCAGCTTGGTGTTAACCGCAGCACTTTGGAAGTGGTTTCCAAGAGGCAGAAAGGGGCAAACGAGCCTCAAAATGTGCAGCTAGTGAGCCAGAAAACTTGGAAGTTTCAGTTCACCGTCACTACAGGGTTTTAAACAAGGAAAACAGATCGAGCTCTGGCACATTATCCAGCTTGTGTTAAACCACTTAACCCTAAAGAGAAGCAACACGTTGCTCTGAGGAAAACGCAGCTGCAGCACAAATCAGTAAAGATTCCTAGTCCTTCTCAGGTTTCAGGGTTCCCCACCTTCTTATTGCTCCTATCACCCCTCCACAGCAACCATATACCCCAGTAACCTCCTTCCCCAGCCTTTCAGCCCCTAAACTTCACAGTTAAAGCAAAGTTAAACACCACATCACAAATCGGGCCACTATGGCTCTCATCAAGCAACGCTGACATCCAACACCCACCCTGGGATGTATTTTTGCTTCTTCCTTGTAAATCACCAGGTTACCCCATTAGCTCTCACGCTTCATTAAAATCTTCTAAGCGACTGAGCAATCGCTCATGCAAGCGGAGCCAATTTGAACAGATTATCTCCGCAACTTCGCGGTGCTTCATTACCATCAGATTACGGCTGGAAACAAGAGTTTTAAGCAGCAGCAGCATCTGGCGCCCTAACTGCCTGCTCAGCGCCGCGAACAAACTCCCGCACTCCACTTTAAACCCCAGCATAGACAACGCAGAACTTGGTGTTTATAAGGAACCGGGTCCCCAGCCACTCTGGCAGCGCTGGTTGAGAGGCACCGAGAGTCCCCCCCGCACCCCGGGTACTCACGCATGAGGGTACTGAAAGCGCAGAGGGCCAGCAGCGCCTGCAGCAGCACCCCAAAGCGCCCCAGCAGAGCGCCACTACCGCAGCCGTGAGCGGGGCGAGAGGCCATGGACGGAGCGGGGTGAGGAGGTGCGGAACGGGACGGAGCAGAGCAGGATGAAACGGCCCCTCCGCGCACAAAGGCGGCCCCCGCGCAACCACCGCCCCCCGGCCCGCCCCGGCGGAGCGGCCACACCCGGAGCGGGCGGGACGGGGTGGGGCCGGAGGGTTAGGGATAGGGATAGAAATAGGGATGGGGATGATCGAGATGGGGATGGGGATGGGGATAGAAAAGGAAATGGGGATGGGAGATTGGGATCAGGATGGAGATAGGTATGGGGAGGGAGATGGGAACAAGGCGGGAGATTGTGATTCGGATGGAGATGGGGACAGGGAGGGAGATGGGGAGAGGAATAGCAATTGGGATGGGGATGAGGATAAGGAGGGAGAATGGGATGGGGATAGAGAAGGAAATGGGGATAGGAGATTGGGATCAGGACTGAGATAGGTATTGTAAAGAATACAAGAGTGATTCGTGTCAAGAACTTGGGAATCACTGTTACCAATGCACCTGTGACCAGTGTACCATGTGCGGGATGTATAAAAATGACTTTGATTATAATAAATGTTGCTGTCAATATAATGAAGGGAGAGAAGAAGAAACAAAGGAATAGAATAGTCTTTAATAATTTTTGACTGTTAATAAGGTTTTGTTTTACTGCTTGAATGCTTTAAGGAAGGGGTTTGTGAAGCCTATGCTTTGACTAAATAACCATATAAGGATAGAACCAGGGCTGTGATTAAGCTTGTGATAAACGATTCTTTATTAATAAATTACCAAGGGGTTCAGTACCTCTTCCAAGAAGTCTCTTCACCGAAAAGCAGACCTCAGCAACAAGAAAAGAACAATGAAAAGGGGCCACGTCAGCATCTGGGTACAGATGAAGAAGGGACTGGCTGAGACTAAAGACCAGTATAAGAGACTGGACCCCAAAGACCCTGGTGTGCGTCTTGGTGGAGCAGAGATTCCCCTACGCACCCAGCGCTGCTTGCTTATTGCCTCTCTATATTAATCAATTGTAATAAAATAATTAAATCAGACCATGGCCAAGACAGAATTTTTATAACAGGTATGGGGAGGGAGATGGGAATAAGGAGGGAGATTGCGATCGGGATGGAGATGGGGACAGGGAGGGAGATGGGGAGAGGAATAGCAATTGGGATGCTGATAGAAATGGAGATGGAGATGGGAATAAGGAGGGAGACTGTGATCAAGATGGCAATGGGAATGGGGAGGGAGACAGGGGTGGGGGGGAAATGGACATGTGAAATAGGGTGAGGGTGCAGGTGGGAAAAGAGTGGGCATAGAGATGGGAATGGAGATGGGAACGGAGAGGGAGATGGAGACGGAGACAGGGACAGGGACAGGGATGAGGAAGGAGATGGAGATGGGGAGGGAGATGGAGATGGGGGTGCAGGAGATTCAAGGCCTGTTTGGATGGGGCTTGGAGCAAGCTGCTCTAGTGGAAGGTGTCCCTACCCATGGCAGGGGCTTGGAACTGGATGAGCTCTAAGATCCCTTCTAACCCAAACCAGTCTGTGGTTCTATGGAGATGTGGGGCCTGGTGGGACTGGGATGCCAGGTTGGGGCAGTCCTAGTGAGGATAGCTTCTGTTTCTGTGGTCTGAGGTAAGATGATCTGTGATCCTGACCTTGAGAGGTAGTTACAGAGCCAAAGAGACTGCATCATCATATCATACGACTCAGAGCAGTGGCCTTAAACATTATGAGACCAGAAAATCATGGGAGCTGGCGCACTTCCAGAGCAAATCCCATTTACAAATCAGGATGAAACTGTGTTAAATGTGGGCTTGGGAATCCCCTGTCATGGTGAGGACATTAGTGCCAGCAGTTTGGGCAGAGGTTAGCCCTGGTCAGATAAGCTGCCTGGAGGTTTGTCCTTCCTCCTGCTGCCTGGTCCTGCTTGCCCTGAGTTTCCCCAGCCCCTCAACTGAGCCAGCACATCCCCAGGTACCAACCTGCTCGCTCCACATCACTGAAATAACCTCCATCAGGAGTATTTTGGGCTGAGAGATGCTCATTCAGCTCCCCAACTTTAATCATGACTTCAGTCAGCAAGCTGGAAGTTTCATCTTCCTAACTCATTTTTGGCTGATTTTGTATGTGTAATTGTCAGTTTCACTCCCCTGAGTTGCCAAATCTGATTGTGTTTTGCAATCAGTCGCCTTTATATTGAATTCTAAATCAAATATTAAAGAGGATATCCTTATATAAACCAGTTGAACACAGTATATGTGGAGCCATCTAGTAAGCAAATGCGTATCTTTACACAGATTTACTCAGACACTTTGCATTTGCTGCTAAAGAACCATTTGCAAGAACTGGTTGCTGGATGATGATCTGGGAATTACCTCAGATTCTGTTTGCCCAGGTATGGCACAGCAATTGATGAGCACGCAGGAATTAAAAGACATTGAAACCAGATTGGTCTTTCTTAAACCTATTTCATTTTCTATGAATAACCTGCAAATTACCCATAAGGGAAGGTATCTACAATGCATCAGTGCACTGTAGAAGGGGACAGTGTTCCTAAGGCTCTCTCCAAACCAGTGCTGCCTCCTCCCTTTCGTTGCTAGCCCAGTTAGCAGTGATTTCTCCCAGCTGCTGAGTTCAGCAGTGCAAAGTTGTCTGAAGGCCTTGTTTTCACGTGCTGATGTGTTTACAAGGGAGCACAGTGCCTCCCATGTGTGAAAACACTCAGGCTATAAGAAGTCAATAAACAGAAGCCCTCCTGATCTCACCCCTCATTGCAGGAAGAGGCAGAGATCCTTTAGTGGCTATTGCTGCTCCACACTCCACTGTGAAACCACAGCTTTGCTTTATCAAAAGCATGACTTGCACTTCAAAATACTTGGAGTTTCTGAACCCATGCAAAAAGCCCTTAGGGCTTGTCTGTATCCTAGGGGGAGTCTGGGAGCTCGCTCTGGCTACTAAATCCTCTTATATTATTTTGGCAACTAAGATGCCCCACAGATGTCTCCTTTCCTTTTTTTCCCCAAGGTTTTCCATCTCTCCTGCTTATTAAAAAAGGAGATGTGTAAGAAAGCACTCTTTATACCTGGCACCATTCCTAAAGTGTGTGTCTGCCTGGCTGTGAGCAGCACACACTACAGTCATTAGGACAGCTGCACCCAAACTGGGAGCTGGTGCCCTCAGCTCAACTGATTGTTTGCTTTAGGGAAATTTTCCTTTGGGGGTGTGGAGTTTATCCTGAGTGGATGTAAAGCTAGGTTTTCCTAGCAGGAAAGGTCACATTCAATGTGCTCAGGGTAATGCCCTCTGAAGCTAGGCAATGGCCAGACTTCCCAGCCCATCTCAGCAGCAAGAGTTGGCATTAATGACAGAAAAGAGAACATAAGGGCTGTGATCCTTTTCTTTTCCCTTAACTTTGGTTGGACAAAGGTCTGGAGAGGCTCACAATACGATGGTCAGTTGATGCTGATTTACTTGAATCTATTCATTGATCTTTGTGAGCTTCCAGAAATGGAGGTGAGAAATATCAATGACAAAACAGAAAAGTGAGAAAAAACAAACCAAGCAACACAGTTATTCAAGAAATTCCCTCAGAAATAGAAATTAAATCATGAAAGAAGAAAAAAGACCCAGAAAAGCTGAATTTAAATATTAAACCATGGGTGCAAGCATGAAATAAGAAAAGCCAAGACACCAAAGTGGTTTCAAGTAACAAGGGATGCAAAAAGTCAATCCAGGCAATTCTGTACGTGCATGAAAGCCAGAGGAAAATGTAAGATGGAATGAATCCGTGAGTTCTCAGATAGTAAAAAATAAATGATGGAAACCCCAGAAAATACTTCAGGTTTTTTTTAACCCTTAAAAAAGGGATTAGAAGCAAAATATTTAAAAACAGTGGGAGCAGAAACACTGCAGGACAAGAACAGGTTAAAAGACAAGAGGAAGCAAGTCTGGTGTATTCAAGAGCCAGATGAGACCGCTGTGAGAGTAGCTGTGAAGTGGGCAGAGTAAAGCCTGGCTCTTCAGGGGTTGGTTATCACAGGGGACTTGGTGAGGATGTTTCAGAGGACTGGAGAAGGGCAAATACTGTGAGAAGGGGAATGAGAACCTGTGGAACCAGAGACCAGCAGCTTTATTCCAGCAGCCAGGAAGATGCTATGAAAAATTAGCAAACAATCCATTTATAAGACTTATTATTTATAAGACTCCTCTTTGGGAGGCCAGGTAGGAGGCTTGCCAGGCTGGTCAAGGATGTTTTAAATTAGATGTGTTGGGAGTGGGGGGCATCATTCCATCCCAACAATCCTGGTCAGTTGCCAGCACCTATAATAAATGCTCGGAGCAATGTAGAGATATTCCAGCCTCTCCAGCCAATGAGCCGGCTTCATTTGGAGCTCGGCTCAGATGCCTCTATACAAACGCCCGTAGCATGGGGAACAAACAAGAGGAATGAGAGATGTGTGCACATCTATGGGGGTATGATATAATAGGCATCACAGAAACATGGTGGGATGGCTCCTATGACTGGAGTGCTGGAACGGACTCTTCAGAGGCTCTTCAAAAAGACAGGCCCGGCAGGCGGGGAGGGGGAGTTGCTATTTATGTTAGGGATAGGCTGGAGAGTATGGAACTCTGTCTGGGGACAGGTGAGCAGTGAACAGAGAGTTTGTGGGTCAGGGTTAAAGGGAGAACAGCGATGGGAGACATTACTGTGGGGATCTGTCACAGACCGCCTGATCAGAGGGAGTCTGCGGATGAAGCACTCTACAGACAGATAGGAACAGCCTCACGCTCACAGACCCTTGTCCTCATGGGGGACTTCAACCACCCTGATATATGCTGGAGGGACGGAACAGCCCAGCACAAGAATCCAGGAGGTTCCTCGATTGTGTGGAAGACAACTTCCTTCTGCAAGTAACAGAGGAGCCCACAAGGAGAGGTGCCATGCTTGACCTCGTGCTCACCAACAGGGAAGGGCTTGTTGAGAATGTGGTACTCCAGGGCAGCCTTGGATGCAGCGATCACGAGATGGTCGAATTTGAGATCCCCAGGAGAGTGAGAAGAGCGTGTAGCAAGCTCACTGCCCTGGACTTCAAAAGAGCAGACTTTGGCCTCTTCAGGAGCCTGCTTAGTAAGGTTCCATGGGATATAGCCCTGGAGGGCAGGGGGGCCCAAGACTCTTGGTTGATATTCAAGGATCACCTGCTACAAGCTCAGGAGTGCTGCATCCCAACTAGAAGGAAGTGCAGCAGGAGGGCCAGGAGCTGCTGGAGGAAACTCTGAAGGAAAAAAGAGGCTTATAAAAGGTGGAAGCAAGGACAGGCATCCTGGGAAGAATACAGGGATGTTCTCTGGGAAGCTAGGGACCAAGGCCCTAGCCTTAGGAAGGCTAAGGCCCAGTTAGAATTAAACTCGGTTAGGGATGTTAAGGATAACAGGAAGGGATTCTATAGGTACGTAGTGAATAAAAAACAGAATAGGGACAACGTAGGCCCTCTCTGGAAGCTATCAGAACTGGCTACCCTGGGTTTGGAGAAGGCTGAGGTTCTGAATGACTTCTTTGCCTCAGTATTCACTGGCAAAGGCTCTGACTGCACCACCCAAATCTTGGAAGGCAGACGCAGGGACTGTGAGATTGAAGACCTTGGGCCCACTGTAGAAGAGGATCTGGTTTGAGACCATCTTCAAAATCTGAAGGTGCACAAGTCCATGGGACCTGATGGAATCCATCTGCGGGTCCTGAAGGAGCTGGAGAATGAAGTTGCTAAGCCACTGGCCATCGTATTTGAAAAATCATGGCAGTCAGGTGAAGTTCCCAATGACTGGAAAAAGGGAAATATAACCTCCATTTTCAAGAAGGGGAAAATTGGAGAGATATCAATTTGATGGATGGACCACTCAGTGGATAAAGAACTGGCTGGACGGCCGCACACAAAGAGTTGTGGTCAATGGGTCAATGTCTGGCTGGAGACCGGTAACGAGTGGTGTCCCTCAGGGATCGGTGTTGGGACCAGTCTTGTTTAACATCTTCGTCGCTGACATGGACAGTGGGATTGAGTGCGCCCTCACCAAGTTTGCCGATGACACCAAGCTGTGTGGTCCGGTTGATACGCTGGAGGGAAGGGATGCCATCCAGAGGGACCCTCGACAAGCTTGTGAGGTGGGCTGATGCCAACCTTATGAAGTTCAACCATGACAAATGCAGGGTCCTACACCTGGGTCAGAGCAATCCCAGGCACAGCTACAGGTTGGGCAAAGAAGAGATTCAGAGAGGCCCTGCAGAGAAGGACTTGGGGGTGCTGGTCGATGAGAAAATGAACATGAGCCGGCTTCAGTGAGCGCTCGCAGCCCAGAAAGCAACCGTATCCTGGGCTGCATCAAAAGGAGCGTGACCAGCAGGTCGAAGGAGGTGATCCTGCCCCTCTACTCTGCTCTTGTGAGACCTCACCTGGAGCATTGTGTGCAGTTCTGGTGTCCTCAACATAAAAAGGACATGGAACTGCTGGAACAAGTCCAGAGGAGGCCACGAGGATGATCAGGGACTGGAGCACCTCCCGTATGACGACAGGCTGAGGAAGTTGGGGCTGTTCAGCCTGGAGAAGAGAAGGCTGCGTGGGGACCTCATAGCAGCCTTCCAGTACCTGAAGGGGGCCTATAGGGATGCTGGGGAGGGACTCTTCGTCAGGGACTGTAGTGACAGGACAAGGGGTAACGGGTTAAAACTTAAACAGGGGAAGTTTAGATTGGATCTAAGGAGGAAATTCTTTCCTGTTAGGGTGGTGAGGCACTGGAATGGGTTGCCCAGGGAGGTTGTGAGTGCTCCTTCCCTGGCGGTGTTCAAGGCCAGGTTGGATGTGTTCTTGTGTGGGATGGTTTAGTGTGAGATGTCCCTGTCCATGACAGGGGGGTTGGAAGTAGATGATCTTGAGGTCCTTTCCAACCCTAACTATTCTATGATTCTATAACATACAGCATTTAGAAAATAGGAATTGGGAAAGAAATGGGGATTTTTTTACTCCAGGAAAATCTGCAGGAATAATAGGTGTCTTTGGAGAAAGACACCAAAAACTTGTGGCAAAATTATTCCAGTACAGAGAATATTAGCAGTAGTCATTAAAGTTATAAGAACTGTTCTCCACATCTCCCTGATTGTTTCTGAAAAGAACAGCACTATTATGAGCTGTTCATGATTCCTTTCTGGCTGATAAGACAGTGACTGAACAAATCAGATGTTCATTTTGGGCCCAAAGAGAGCTTTTTCATTTGCTTGAGTTACAGCAGTGGTAGAGCCCATCAGCACTTGAGTCAGGGCAGAAAAAGACAGCCTGTTACATGTTAAAACCTAACGTCGACTGGGGACATCACAACGGGGATACCAGGACACCTTCTGTGTCATTCCCATGTTGTGTGTGACATGTGGACTCAACACACAAGAGTAGCAGCATGGATCCAGTGCAAGCATTCTGGGAAAGATCTGAGTAATCTGCAGTGGCAGTTGTCAGGAAACATGTACAATAACTGTATGGTGCTGAGCTAGGTTAGAGTGTGGTTTTTCCAGTAATCCTGCTCTATCTTATACCCTGTAAGTGTTGAGACCTCATTCATCATCTTCCCATGTTCAGTATTTACAATCCATTGCAAAGGGCTGCCTGTATTCCTTGAGGACAAAATGTTTTGGAGGTTTTTCTTTGTTCTTGCTTGAAAAGCCAATTTTATTACTAAAAATTGGTGTTTTGGAGCACTGGGAACCATCCAGCCCATTGCAATGGCTAATGACAACTGTCTGCATGTCACCCCTTCCCAGTTCTTTACTGTGAGGGTGGTGAGGCACTGGCACAGGTTGCCCAAAGAAGTGGTGAATGCTCCATCCCTGGCAGTGTTCAAGGCCAGGCTGGACAGAGCCTTGGGTGACATGGTTTAATGTGAGGTGTCCCTGCCCATGGCAGGGGGGTTGGAACTGGATGATCTTAAAGTCCTTTCCAGCCTAAACCATTCTATGATTCCTGTCCATGTCTAAAGTCCCACTGGTCACTGCTCTGTACAATCTACCTTTGGGTAAGATCCCCCTCACCTGGCTTTGTGTCCCCTGTTGAGATGTCTCTTGGCTCCTTTCACAACCACAGGGGAGAAATACCCTCTTGAAGGACATCTTCCTCTGACCATTCTGGTCAGCTCTCAGACGAACTAAGCCTGTTCCATCTACAGGCAGTTCAGCGGTGGCCCCATGCATCAGAAAAGAGTCACAGAATCATGAGTGCTGGTTTCTTATAGCACAACATCTTTTTCTTCAACTCACTTGCCCCATATGCACTCATGTGTTTTGTACCCGCAAAGTCCCCAGTGTGATGGTAGGGATGAGGAGGTCTGCTGATGGTTATTATGGTGAATTGGAGGGGGGCACAGCAAACTGCCCTTTCCAGGATGACACTCATGGAAATCGTTAATCTGCTTTTATTTCTCATCTGATGGAGAAATTGCTTCTGAAAACAAGGTCTCTTGAGAAAACTTCCTTTGACTGATATTTGGAAGAGGCTTTATTCATGCTGCCAGCAGCAACGATCCCTGCTGATTAAATAGTGGATAGACCTCATTCTTGCTGAATTACATGTTTTACAAGGCCTGACACATTTAACAATCAGTTCTAGGTTATATTCATAAGCAAGAGGCCAACACCAATTTTGTTATCAGCCAAAACTTCGTATTGCAGAATACTCCAAGGAGTAATTGTCAAGGTAATTCTTGTGCAGTCAGTAAGTGCTTTAGCTGTGTTTTCAGATGTTCAGTGTCTTGCTCTGAATGAATGCGAATGATTTCACACTTTACAGGGCCTGTGGTGTTGTTCACATGCTGTGTTTGGCTTGGAGATGAGGCTCTCAAACAGCATTTGCCTTGTTCACCACTGGCTGTGTAAGCCAGAAGGGAAGGTGACAGTGGTTTTCAGGTCTGGGCTGTGTTGATCTGTGGAAAGAGGCAGGTTCCTTTCCTCCTTTCACTCATTCAGAACACCTCAGCTGTGCAAATCACCCCTTTAAGAACATCCCACTGGTCCTGTATAGCCACCTCATCACCTGTTGCAGGAGGCAAAACACCTACAGAAGCACAGAGGAACCTCTCACAGGTCCCATCATCCCTGGGATGATGGGTTTGCCTCAGGGTTGACCCCTTCAAGCTCATATATCACCCTACATCCCTACAGAGATGATGGTCCTACACCATCTCAGTGGCTATGGACTTCAGTGATGGTGGGAAATCTTCACTGGTGCTAGGAACCCCTCAGTTCTGCGCAGAGCTCATGACAGCTGAGAAATCCCCTTTCTACCTTTCTACTCTACCCCTGGAGTGCAGAGCCCATCTTGGACCAGATAGTTAATGTACTGTTAGTAGAACTCCAGCTTGATGGATGATGACTTAGTGGTTAAAGGTTTGGACTGAAACTTCAGTTTCAGTGGCTGGCTTTGCTACCGTATTTGTACAGTATCTTGGGCCAGTTGGTAAATCATTCTGTGTTTTCCTCCGAGTAAACTGGAGGACAGCTGCAGTTCTTTCCATTCTTCACATCTTGAGGACGCTACCTAGCCCGTGGACCACAATTAGTCCATCACAGTAAAAAGTGAGATGAGTTTATTTGATCAACCAGAGCAAATGGTTTGCATAGCCTTATTTTATTCCCCAGTGCAATAGCTTGGAGCTAGCCCAGAAGGGGCAGCAGCCCTGCAAGCAATTACCAACATGATTTGGTTCTCCTTTATCTCAGATCACTTTGTGTATAAGGAAACTCCCATAAAGTTTAACTTGGCACTATCTATGAGGATGGTGAGCTGCAGAGCTGGGGCAAGAGGCAGTGAGTTCTTGAATCAACTTTGCCACTGAAATGAACGTAACCTGTATACCTGTATCTTAACAGATGACAGGACAAAACCAAGCAGTGTCTAACTGGAGTACAGGCACCCACCTAAGCATACCCACAGGCAGCTCTAGATTTCCTGAGTGGTCTCATTTTTGGTAGGACATCTAATTATTATTACAGTAATACTGCAATGCCATGAAACATCGCCTGAGACCAGAGTTCCTCGTGGGTGCTGTGCAAGTGCATCACACCAGAACTTTAGGCCTAGAATGTGGGGTTTGTGATGGTAAGAAGATCCTGGAACTTGTGACTATTTAGATACGAGTAGAACTGTTTGAAAGGCTCAAAATTTGATTTTCAGATCAATTTTTTTCTTGAAAACTAAACTTTCTTCTCAAACCATAAACCAAAAATAACAGGACAATTTCAGCTTGCTCTCTGTACCTCCCTGATATGGGGCTGAACTTTGGGAGTGTACTACATTCCAATTCATGTCTGGGTCCCATCTTTTGTAAGAACAAGCCAGATACAAGCTCCTTCAAGCTTGAGATGATGTTTGAATTTACAGCCATTGCAGCATGGGCAGAATGCTCTGGGATTTGAACTGCAGCAAAGCTGGTTTGGATTGGCATCAAGACATCTTTTTAAGGAATAAGACTAGTTGAGAGATACAGGAAGTTGTTGGGGGCAGAGGGAGAAATTCTGCTGCTTGAGGGTTTTAAGAACTTCCATCTATTTTAGATAATCTTATCTCAGGGACATGTAAGTAACTGCTGCTTGAGCTGGGAGGGTGGATGAGTTGATTCAGCTCTGCTCTGGAGCCAGGCTGAGAGAGCTGGGCTGGGGCAGCCTGGAGAAGGCTCCTTAAAGGGAGACCTGAGAGCAGCTCCAGTGCCTAAAGGGGCTGCAGGAAACCTGGAGAGAGGCTTTGGACAAGGGCCTGTAGGGACAGGCCAAGGGAAAAGGCTTTAACCTGCCAGAGGGTAGATGGAGATGAGCTCTTAGGCAGAAGCTCTTCCCTGTGAGGGTGCTGAGGTGCTGGCACAGGGTGCCCAGAGAAGCTGTGGCTGCCCCATCCCTGGCAGTGTTCAAGGCCAGGTTGGACACAGGGGCTTGGAGCAAGCTGCTCCAGTGGAAGGTGTCCCTGCCTGTGGCAGGGGGATTCTATTCTTCTGTCTCCAAAGTTCTCCATGAACTGCATTTTCTGAACTGCTATGTTGGGTGTTTTTAGCCAGCCTGTGTCTCCATCCTCTCCCTGTGATGCACCATTATTTATTGGAAGAGGTGGGTAATGTCCTAACCCTATGCTTTTGGAGATCTGACTCCTAATCCTGCTTGGAGGTGCTACTGACAATATTTCAGCTTGTTAATCAATCTTTGGATGTCACTGAGGTTTGTGGTTACACCATGATCCTGTCATCCCTTCTGAGGGCAGACACAACCTGCGCTTATTTCAGGCAGGGATTGTGTTGAGGCAGCAGCACTTGCCCATCTCCCTGTCTCACACCTTTCCACTTCGGGGGGATCAGACTTCTCAGGCAAGAAAAAAGGGTAAAGAGAGAAAAATCAAATCAAATACAGTTTTATCCTTTACAGCTCTTCCATTTCTCTGGCAGACCTGAAATTTCCCCAGGGAAAAGGAAGCCTTTTTCTCTACACGATTGTGGGTTTGGATGAGTCCTGTCAGATCTTTTACTGGATGTCGGGATCTGACTGCCTGGGTAACTATTTATGAGGAAAGATCAGTTAGGAAATGGAGACCTACCCAAGTGACAAAGTGTTAAATATGCACAAAATTCATGCAGCATGAACCAGAGAGGACCTTGATTCTTTCCCCCTGAGTTCTATCGCTCATCAAGAAATCAAATGCTCATTTTCTAAGACCTGGCTAATATTCCTTGCTCCCAAAGCTTTCTTCCATTAGCACTTGAAAACCACAGGTTCCTTCAAAAGTTGTCCTTGATGTTTTATAAATGTTACAGCTAAGACATCATTTCTACCTCCTTTAATGCATTTTTTACAGCTGCAGTAGAGATGATATTTTGATTCAGGCTGCACACAGTCATCCTGAAAGAGACCTCAGTTACCTCTCCGGGGATATTTCCAAAACAGCGAATGCTGCCTAACTTGAAGCTAATACCCTCCTCGAGCACTCTGGTTTGCATTTATGGTGCAATCTCAGCTGCAGAACTACAGGTTAGGAGCATGACGTAACCGTATGGGTACAAAACAGCTTTCAGAAGAGACTCTCTGGCTAAGTTTCACTCTTTGGATTAAAAGGGGTATTTCCTTCCAGAGAAACATCTGGGTGTTCAGGAAAAGGGGTGTTAAAGGTGCTGGGTTTAGAAATTACACAATGAATATTGCAGCAAATAAGCCTTTTTAAGCTTCAGGAAGAAGCCTGACTTCAGCCTAGAAACACAGTAAAATTTGCCCCAGTGTTTCTTCCAAGGGATTGCTAAAAACCCATCAACTGTCTTAAAACTGTTGTTTGTTCCTCTTCTAGCTGGTTTCTGATGAGAAACAGGCGCACCCTTTTTTCAGGATGAAAGTCAAGTGCAGAGATTCCAAAGTTCTTGATAGCTGTACAAGAAGCACAAGAGAGTCCATAATGATCATACTGAACATTAAACGGGAGGGAGGAATAAAAGCAATGAGACCTGTGTTGTTTTTCTTGGGATACTTAGGATCCTATCCAGGAAACCAGCCAGTGTGAGTCTCATCCCAGTACATCATCCAACAAACATTGTTTTTGTGCTGGAGAAGGCAAATGGTGGAAGAGGCAGATGAACTGAATATCCCAAATCAGTTCTTCGTGGAGGATTGAGTGCTGGGATCTCTATTTTGGGTTCAATCCTCTGTTTAAGCAGGAAAAAAGTCACAAAGACAGTATCAAGGGGGGGGGGGGGGGGGGGAACTGCTTGTTTCTTCTGTGACAGGAAACCTGACAAGTTGTTCTAAAATATGCCTTTTGTTTAAAATCATAACTTTACTGTTGTTATTTTTCACTTATGATGATATCCAGTGGTTTTCCAAAGCAATGAACACAGTGATAAGGTTACTTAGGTTAGTTCTGTGTTGTTTGAATTCAAGGGGAATCTTCTTCCTGGCCCCAGTTGATGTTAGCTCAGATCTGTAAAACACTCTTTAGATGAGATCTGATACAAAACAACCTCAGTTGAATGAGTCCATCACTTACAGATATGTTTTCACATTTCAGTTCCCAAACACTGGACCCATGCCACAAATAAGTCAACATGCAATTTAGAGCAGAAATATTATAGTATAAATACAGACACATACTGAGCTCACCATCTCCTTTGGTCCTGGGGGCGAAGCTGCAGGACATTGGGTATATTGCTTTTTGAACAGTGTAAGGTGTTTGAGATGCAGACATACAGTCAAAGGTGGCTTTCCAGGCTTTCTCAACTTGTGTCTTTTCACCCCATGCTTGAATTTAACATCTGGGATAGACAAAAGGAGCTTTGAATCTGATTACAAGGGAGCCCCAGAGCACAGCTCACAGACCAGGCTGTATTCTTTTCTCTGTTCCAAAACCCTGCACTGTGCAGATGCAAAGCTATCCGAAATGCCTGGCAACTGCCCAGAGAAGCTGTATCCCAGAGGAGACATGGGGTTTTTACTGCATTTCCATCTTTAGCAGGAGAAAACTATTTGGTGGAGCAGGGCAGCAGCCATACAGATCCACCCCACCCTGCAGCCGTTTTTGCTTTCCATAACTGCCTGAAATACTTTCCAGAGTTAGTTGCAGATTTCATTATGGTTCAAATCTTTGATTTATTCTCTATGATCATTATTTTCTCAACAGTGTCTGCAAGGACCTTTCCTGCAAAGGTTTCCAGAACAAACGGAACCAACCTTGTTCCCTCATTGGCAAGGCAAGGGTAGAAGGTCCATCTGCGACTATCTTGAACCGTGGTCAATGGCTCAGGCTGTGAAAGAAACACCTCCATGTCTTGATGCAAGCTAAAACTGGGTTTACTTCTGAGCACTAGCCCGCAGCAATGGGCAAGACGGTGACCTGTCTTTGGCCATCTAATCCAAACTCATGCATAAATACAATATAAAGGCAGAAGGATGTAGGTAACATCTACATAATGTTAAACTCCAAGTATAGAAGTAGCTAAAGAAAGACAAATTTCCCTTTGAAAAGAATATTATCACCAAGAATATATCCTGATTAAAAAAATGTTGATTCTGCTGAAAAATCAGATGACAAAGCAATGCTGACAGCATGCAATTAAAAAAAGAGAGAGCACTAAGGTGGTGTCAGTTCTAACAAAGAAGGATAATGATTATAAGCTCAGCACATTCACTTGTTGCCCTTAAGGATGCTGAAGCACCCTTGGTCAGGGTTTTTGTATGTAAAGTATGGCAGTACTCTTGTCACTCAGACCCAAATATCAGTGGGGTGGGATTCATCTCAGTCAATTTCAGCTGTCCAAAGTTAGACCATTAGTCTGTTACCTGTCTGAGCTGCCTCCAGAGCCTGCAGAGGGAAACAGAGTTCTCTACATCTCCTCTTAGAATCATAGAATACATCTCCTCTTAGAACTCTGTTAATACTGCTGTCTGAAATAATGAGATTAATTGCTCTCCAACAGTGCAATCTCTCTTCATGGGACCTGGACACCTTAATCCTAAACATCTACAGTCAGTTGGGAAGAACCATAGCCTGTGCCTGCTTTTTCTTTGGCTGGAAATCCCATTTGTCCCCTTCCAGCAGCTGCCTATTTGTTTGCATTGCAGACCCCAATGTGTTTTGCCACGGTTGGCCTTATGAAGAGCAGGCCTTAAACAGCTTTGTAACTTCAGCTTCTATTGCTGCTGCAGCTGACATATGCATCTCATCTGCTTCCTCTTCCATCAATAGCTTTCCATTTTCTGCTGCAATGAGATGCTTAGTATCAGATGGCCATGATCTCAGTGTGGGAAACAGCAATGCTTTCAGAGCAGGGATGGTGGCCTCCTCTACACTTTGGAGAGAGCCTTGGTCATACACGTACGTATCAAGCTGCACGTGGCTCCTGGAATAGCTGAGTTCTCCAGAGCTAGAAGGGGTGGTTAAAATTCTAAGGCAGAGGGTGTCTTTCCCTTCATTGTGGTAGAAGGGCAAAACCAAGTTTCCCTCTAGTGAACTGATAGGCTTATTTTACAGCATGACAAGGTGTTTCTAATAGGGATGTCTTTTTCTAATGGAAATGTCTTTTATTTACTTATTTGCCTACTATTTGGACAAGGAAGATGTAGTACTGTCACCTTAACGTCCTATCAAACCTACCAGGGACCTTTGCTTGAAGACAACCATACAGTAGGTGAGCAGTTCTGTCCCCACACTCACAGCTCCCCAGCAAGTGCTTCTGGACTCAGCCAGTTGGTGACAAATAGACATTGATTTTCTGATCCAGTGTTTGCTCCTTGGGGAAGCTGAGCAAAGGTTATTCTATTTAGGGACTGATTTGACATATGGCTCCTGGAAGCTGGAAAGTATCTGTAGGTAAATCAGGGTTTATTGCTGGAGTGGTTCATTCAGGAACATAATTAGGTGAGCATACACATGTGTACCCATGGAAAGATGCCTGCAGGCTTTTTGTAAACTATGCAAGTAGCATCCACAAGGTGATTTTTCCTACAGATGGTTCAGAAGGAAAAACAGAATCACAGAATCACAGAATCCCAAGGGTTGGAAGGGACCTAAAAAGATCATCTAGTCCAACCCCCCTGCAAGAGCAGGGTAACCTACAGTACATCACACAGGAACTTGTCCAGGCGGGCCTTGAATATCTCCAGTGTAGGAGACTCCACAACCCCCCTGGGCAACCTGTTCCAGTGCTCTGTCACTCTTACAGTAAAGAAGTTCTTCCTGATGTTAACGTGGAACTTCCTATGCTCCAGTTTACACCCATTGCCCCTTGTCCTATCACTGGATATCACTGAAAAAAGCCTAGCTCCATCATCCTGACACCTACCCTTTACATATTTGTAAACATTGATGAGGTCACCCCTCAGTCTCCTCTTCTCCAAGCTAAAGAGACCCAGCTCCCTCAGCCTCTCCTCATAAGGGAGATGTTCCACTCCCTTAATCATCTTTGTGGCTCTGCGCTGGACTCCTTCAAGCAATTCCCTGTCCTTCTTGAACAGAGGGGCCCAGAACTGGACACAATATTCCAGATGCGGCCTCACCAAGGCTGAGTAGAGGGGGAGGAGAACCTCTCTTGACCTACTAACCACTCCCTTTCTAATGCACCCTAAGATGCCATTTGCCTTCTTGGCCACAAGAGCACATTGCTGGCTCATGGTCATCCTCCTATCCACCAGGACCCCCAGGTCCCTTTCCCCTTCACTACTTTCCAGCAGGTCAACCCCCAACCTGTACTGGTACATGGGGTTGTTCTTCCCCAGATGCAAGACTCTACACTTGCCCTTGTTAAATTTCATCAAGTTTCTCCCCGCCCAACTCTCCAGCCTGTCCAGGTCTCGCTGAATGGCAGCACAGTCCTCTGGTGTGTCAGCCACTCCTCCCAGTTTTGTGTCATCAGCAAACTTGCTGAGGGTGCACTCAGTTCCCTCATCCAGGTCATTGATGAAAATATTAAACAGCACCGGTCCCAGCACCGACCCCTGAGGAACTCCACTAGTCACAGACCTCCAGCTAGATTCTGCGCCATTGACCACAACTCTCTGCCTTCTTCCTTTCAACCAGTTCTCGATCCACCTCACTACTTGATCGTCAAGCCCACACTTCCTTAGCTTATCTATGAGGATGCTGTGGGAGACAGTATCAAATGCCTTACTGAAATCAAGAAAAACTACATCTACCGCTCTACCATCATCCCTCCACCTAGTCACTTCCTCATAGAAGGCTATAAGGTTGGTCATACATGACTTCCCCCTCATAAAACCATGTTGGCTGTTCTTAATGACCCCCTCATCCTTGATATGCCTAGTGATGGAGTCAAGAATAAGTTGTTCCATCACCTTTCCAGGGATGGAGGTAAGGCTGACCGGTCTATAATTACCCGGGTCCTCCTTCTTGCCCTTCTTATAGATTGGTGTGACCTTTGCCATCCGCCAATCCTCAGGCACCTTGCCCGTTTCCCACGACTTTCCAAAGATGATGGAAAGTGGCCTAGCAATGACCTCCGCCAGCTCCCTCAGCACCCGTGGGTGCATTCCATCCGGACCCATCGATTTACAGATGTCCAGATTGCATAGCTGATCCCTAACCCAATCCTCATCTACCAAAGCAAACTCCTCCTTTGTCCTGACTCCTTCTGGGGCTATAGAAATCCGGGGCCCTCGGGGAGAGTCTGCAGGAGTAAAGACAGAGGCAAAGAAGGCATTCAGCACCTCTGCCTTCTTTATATCCTCTGTCTCCAGGGTACCCACTTCGTTCAGCAGTGGGCCTATATTGCCTCTTGTGTTAGTTTTATTTGCTATGTATTTGAAGAAGCCCTTTCTATTGTCTTTAACCCGACTAGCAAGATTGAGTTCCAAGGAGGCCTTAGCTGTCCTAATTGCCTCCCTACATCCTCTAACAACTGTCCTATATTCCTCCCAAGCGGCCAGCCCCTCCTTCCATAATCCATAGATTCTCCTTTTCCACTTGAGTTTGCCCAGCAGCTCCTTGTTTAACCAACCTGAATATGTTTTTTCATAATATAACAAAAAGTTCTTGTAACAAAAAGTGATAGAAAATTAGTATTTGTGAAAATGATTTACAAATCTCTGCATGTGTCTGAGACCAGGTCTACTCTTAGAAGTCTTTATGATGTTGCACCAGTGAAGGTGTGTAGTTTTAGAACCACCTTCATGTGGTACATGCAGTTGAAAACAAGACTTAACTGACTTAAATTTTACTCATTTCAGCTGAACAGTAACTCTACAGGCAGGAAACCTAATTTTTTGCAAGGAGATCTGTGCCTAGTGACTTTTGCTATCTGTTCCCACATGACCTCTCTTGAGATCTTAGCCTTTGACACAGCTCAAGGTGAGGTTCCAAAACCGACATTTTTCCTCTTTGTCTGGGAGGAGTAGGTCTGTTATTGTATACCATTCAATAAGGATTTATTCTTGAATTCAGTGCTTATTTCAGACTCACCATAAGTGGTGTTTCTACTTTTTTCTGTTTCTTCTTTTTTCACCCTTGCTGTTGCTGTTGTAACAGTTGACCTGATAGCTTAATGCTGATGTAGGATGTACGTTTTTGTTCTCTTACCTCCTCTCTTCTGGATGTTACAACTGAAACACAAACTTCTGAATGTCCAGATATTCCCAAAGGCCAGATGGTATCTGTTTGCTATCAGAGATGTTTGCAACTTACAATCAGAGATGTTTGCAGCTTAACACAGGGGAGAAATAATATTGGTCAGTGAGATTATGAAATTATATTTAAATTGTGCTTTGATGAAGAATTAAACAGGGATGAAAGACATAGAAACATAGGAAGCAGTAAGAAAAGGAACTTGTTCATTGTAGTGGAAATGAAATAGCATTGGCTTTTCTTCTCTGACCAAGTATTACAGCATGGGGATGGTGGGCTTGAGTCCACTCCCAAGGCAAAACTCACCATATAGGCGCTGCAAAGACATTTGGGGACTCTTGCTGAGAGTTAGCCAGGAGAAACTGGGCATCTATCTTAAGCCTGTTGCCTGGACTGCTCTTCCAGGAAAAGACATGCAATTCTCCAGCCTGCAAGTCCTTCTGTGTGGGACCAATATCTAGAAGTGCTTGGGATCGCCCTATGGAGGTGTCTTTTTAACCATAATGAACATCTGGGCAGCCTAAATTGGGGAACTATATACTATACACTGGAAGACTGCAGCAGTGACCTTGGGATGGAAGCTTGTGTGTGAAGTGGTCCTAACTAATCAGAGAGTCTTTACATCACTGTCATTTCAGAAGACAACAGTTGCTACCATTCAGCCTAGAGTAAGGACACCCTATCTTGCTTGGTTGCAGGAATCAGTCTTGCTGTAGTAGGAATAAATGTCTCTGTGGGCTCATTTTACCCTGTTTTCAACAGGGAATGTATTTCAACAGCCTTAGATAGGTCAGTGCTAGTGTGTTCAACGCTTCTGGGTAGGTGTGTGTGCATCAGGATGCAAGTGTGAATTAGGAACCTGTACCAAACCTAGGAGGTGAAATGGAGAGTGGTGGCTTAGGGATGTAGTGCATGAAAAAGGAAGATGTGGCAGCAGAGACAAGTCCCATAAAGAGATCTGAGTGACACAAAACCTTTCCTGGGGACGCCAGCACAGCCAGCTTCAGGAAAGGTGCAAAGTGAGTTTGTCTCTCCAATGAAGCTGGTATTTTCTCTCTGCATAAATAAAGAGCATGGTGTTTGCTTGCTGTGTCTGCTGAGCTCCAGAAGAAAACTTCCAATTTTTTCAGCAGAATCCTATTGGCTAAGGCAGAAATAATTCCAAAAATCATTTCTTTCTTCAGAAATCGTGGGAGTGCTTGTCCCTGCTGCTGTCAGTTCCCATCCATCCCTTTTAGTGAGCCGTACCAACGCATTCTCTTCTAGCCAGCACTGCTCAACAGAACACGATAAAATTGATTCATTACTCGTTGTCTTCTTATTGTCTTTCAATTGCTCCAGCTCTTGATATCACTTAAAGTGGACATTAGCTCTTCATAACCAGTGCTAATGTGATAACACTCCTCCAAGAGAGAATGTTTTCCCTCCAAGCTTTCATTACATGTATTTTCATTCAGTCTCATTACACCCATGTGTCTTTCTCATGAGCTTCTTATAATGCGTTTATACAAGTTTTGCTTTACCTGGAGGTAGACCACCATGGTAACGAGGGAGAACACAAATGGAACAGCTGGACCAAGTGCTCTGTGGGTGTAAATGAGAAGCATTTAGTGATGGGAATTGGTTTTAATTCACAAGAGCTGGGTCTTGAGCTCTCCAGAAAGGAAAAAGCTGAAATCACTGAGAGAGAAACTCAACTTTTGTGCTCCACTTTGGCATGAAAGCAAAACTGTCTAAACTCCAGGAGAATCATGACTTTCTGTTTGTAATCAGCATTGAAACATGAAGATGGGAGTTGATAGCTTTGATTTGGGATAGGAGGAGGATGATTAGGATTTCTGTATGCACAGGGAAAGATTACAGCAATAGTGAATTTAAGGTAGTTTTGAGTTTGTCTTTGATAAGGAAAACTTCTCCAAGTTATAGCACTCATTTAGGGTTGAATTCAAATGTGCTCAAAGCAGTGTAGAGCCAGCGCAGTGAAACCCCTACGTGCATGTAGTAATTTTGTCATATGAATAGTGACCCTGTGGGGAATCCTAAGGGCCAGGATTTCTTCTTGGATTTGAGTTAGATATAGAACTCTTTTCACCTGAAGCTCCAGACCATGGGGCCTCACAGGCTACTTTGGTCGTGGGAGCCAATTTTCCTTGCACTGAGGCAGGGCATGAGTGGAATAGATACTCAAATGTGGGAATCAGAAGTCCCAAGCACAGTTACAACATTTGTTATTTACCCTGGAGTGATACGAGTTTCCTGTGCATGTCCTTACAGTGATTTGCTCCACCAGTTACATAGGGGATTAATATTTCAGATGCAGTTGTCTCAATATATCCTAATTGAGACAGATGAATACAACCTTCAACATTTAAGGGATCACATTCTTTTTAATTAAAGGGTCCCTTTGTTTCACAGTAACTTTAAAAGTCTTATTTTTCATTACATTCTGTAGGAGTCTCTTAGGAAAATAATTTCCTGCTACTGGTTTTGTTCAGCCTTTGGATCTTCTATCTCTTGTCACCTGTAACAAAGTGCTATAGGAAGGAGTGCTGCTGTATTGCTTTCATGTTCTCCATCAGCTCTGATATGGATAGTTGTTATAAAGCTTCATACATAATATATGCCGTGTCTTAAAGCAGCCCTGTAAACGGCTGTACGGCTGTACAGTTTTTCAACTCAACTAGCCTCCAGCTACCAGCTATAAAAAGCATTTAAGCAGATTAGCATTCAAAATACCTGGTGAAATGAAGAATGGAGAGGCAGAATGGCCTAATGATGGATTGTTGGGCTGTGACCACTCACATGGAAAGACACCTTTCTGTGCCTCCAACCTGCAAGCACTGGTGCTAATCCTTTTTGGAAGCTGCCCTGTAGGCACATCGGTTGCCCTCACAAGGGCACACAGGGATGATTTTCCAAGCAGCCCAAAGGAAATGTTGCCCCTTTCCCACTCGGTCTGAATTTGCACTGGCTCCTTTTGAAGTTCTGCTTTTGCTGTGCAAACACCTTTGAACGACTTTTCATGCTCTGTTGTCTGACCTTCTGCTGTAGCAGAGTGCTCTGAAATAGCTGGAGAAGTGCCTTTGGAGCCTGTTCCGTCAGGAAGCATGGTCCATCCATGCCTGGAAAGTTAATTCCATAACTGGAAAGCTACTTCTAGAGGGTCAGGTTTTTGAAAATTGAGCTTAAAATCCAGTCTATTTAAAAGCTTGTCATGAGGAAAACCAAATTCCTTCCCTATCTTGGCTCCTGTTGTCACTTAGCAGAGGAGGAAGGTGAATTCTCCGCCGTGTGCTGTCACACTGATCAGATCAGGATCTGTCTTCATGGACATAGCTCACTACTCCCATCTTTCTACTGGGGAGGGCACAAGTCATTTTATAATAGAAGAACATAAGAGTTGTCAGAGACCAAAGACCACAACTATTTAGGCATTTCAATCAATCTCTTGAGCCACATGGAGATGCTCAGGTTGATGAAACCTATTGAGGTGTGCTAATCTGGAGCTGCATCCCAGGCACTTCATCAGGCTGATGGTCCAGACTCTGTAGCCAGTCCATGGACGTAGACAGGCAATACAGAATGATCTGCCCACAGCCAACATCTCCCCCTCTTCCTCCTTGCATGCTCTGCCTTGCTCTCTAGGTTTTCCTAGGCCGGTTTGGGCTGGTTATAACACAAAAACCACTTATCCCCTGGTTATAAATAGGTGAATCTTGTTTTATGGCTATCACAGAATTATGTTTGGAGAAATCTTGTGAAAAGGCATCATTACAAACACTGGAAGGGTTTTGTAGATATGCTTCTTCCAAAGCCAAATAGGAGTCAAGAGCACTGGCTGTGAAGCCTGTGTTGTACTGATGGAGGGAGGTGCAACCCACCTGAATAAACCTTTCAAGCACAACCATTGACACATCCCAATTATGCAGCAGTGACATTACACCTGCTAGTTTAAGCAAAGGCATTGTCACACGAGCTTTCATCCCTGACATTTCTAACTTCTTGCTTTTCAAACAGAGAATATTTGCCCGGGACCTGTCTTGGTGGCATCTCTTCCATAGACCCCCCTTTACCATGGCTCCTACTTTGCAAGCTTTGTTTATGCTAATGTAATGAGCTGTCTTTTGTGGATCCTAGATAAATAGGATATTTCACAGACAGTAAGATAATAAATTAATACTAGACTGGACCGTGATTTAGTTACCTAAACACTACTGTAAATCCAATGCTTTTCAGCAAGTAGCTTTCTTGACAGGACTGGGCAACATCCTTTTGGTTGTAAAGAGGCAAATTAAGGAACACTGAGATAAGGACTAAGAAAAATTGTCAGGATAAATTCTTCTTTCATTTTACAATATGGAACTGTAGATGTGAACACGAAAACATGAGTTGTTTGAGCTGTTTTAGCTGAGCAAATAAAACTGTGATTCACCCTGTGCAGAGACATGTTCCTATAGACAAAAGCTTTTTTTCAGAGTACTACAACCTACTCTATTCTCAAGATATCACACCACAAAGGTTTTGCATTTATACCTCACACTTATGATGTGAGGTGGTCAAAATGCAGGGAAAGGAAGGTAGAGAATTTTTTCATGTTAAAATGTCATAGCTGTTGGTAGTACACCTTCCCTAGAGAAGACCCCATAAAACCTGCCCAGTGCCAGGGACATATTGACTGCATCTACCCTGCTCATGTTGTTTGCTGTAAGGGGAGATCTGCATCTGCCAGGCCAAGTCACTTCCATCCTGCTCATGTTCACCTTGTTCACCTTGCCATGTTTACCTTGCATTGGTACTTGGCCATTGTCTCTTCTGGGATTAACACGGAATCTCTCTGGCTGTAAGGAAAGAGTTAATTTTCACTGCAAAATAACAGAAAATGCAGTCCCTGAGTGGCATTTATGTGGCACATCCTTCCCATGGGATCCTGGCAGAATCTCCTAAGCGCACTTGAGATTGAAGTTTGTGGGGATGATGCTGGAGAGCCATATAGGACAGAGGGAGGTAAACCTATTATGGGTCACGCTGCCTACAAAGGGAAATCCTTCAAGTTACCCCTGAATGCACCCAGGTTTCATCTCACAGGGAACTGGTTGGTTCAATCCAAAAGAAAACCTGGGAGAAAATGCGCATTTATGATGTGTGGCTGGTCAATATTCATGGTGTAACTGTGGCAGGAACAAGCTGCTTCCTTTCTATAGGCAAGATTTCAGGGAAGCAGGGATTACTCCTTCCTTTGGGTCTTTGGATCCAAACAGCTCCAGAGCAGAATCAGGCTCTTACTGCATGTATCTTTTGCTGTATTTGTCACTAAAACTATATCCATGTGGTTTGATTCCCCAACAGTCCAGCGAGAGCTCCAGGGTATGATGAAAGGGAAATCCCAAACTGCTAACTCTGAGTAGAGACCTGCAATGGATGCCATCCATTCTGCTGTGTACCCTCCAGCTTCAAATGAGAATAAGAACTCATCTCACTTCACAGGGATGTACTTTATTTTCTGTTAACCCCCCTGTCTGTAAGGGCTCAATGTTGATGTGGGTCACCATAACTGTGATCTTCCTCATCCTCACTGACCTCCACACCCTGCACACCTCAATGAGCTGCCCAGCAGCAAGACTGAGGAAGAGGAAGAGCAGGAGAGCAGAACAAACTGTGCTGCAGCTGAGCGTTGTCTGTGCATGCAAGCTGGCCAGGAATATTAGATCTTAAGGTATTTCTTGTCAAGAACCTGTATTCTCAAGGCTTGTGGGTTATCAGAGGTGCAGGTAAGACCTATGAGCACATGATGCTTTTAAAAGAGATGTGGCTTTAGGAATATTTATTTCAGGAGGGAATAGATCCTGCATAGCTGTATCACTGGAGGGTGGAGAAAAGGGATGGAAGAGGAGAGGGGCCACAGGGTTTGCTGTGGAGTAAAAGGCTCATTGGGTTGGCAAGGCTCAATTACAAGGGACAGGATACTGGCATTTGCATCAGTGAATTCTTCGAGCAGTTTACAAAGTTTACTACTCCTCTCTTCATTGTGGAGATGGGGAAACAGGCACAGAGGCTGCCACTTGTCAGAGGTCAGCCAATCTAGAGTAAAACCAGTCACCTGTAGGCAGGACCAAAGGGGCATGGTCTGAAATGAGATCAGAAAATCCACTTCATGAAAACCTCCTCTATTTGCTTCTTTATTTATTAACTCACAGCTATATCTTACTCAACAGTCCTAGTGAAGAAAGTATTTATACACCTTCCATCCTCATCCCTGAGTTACTTAGTCCTGAGCTCATTATAACCTTAAATATGTTACCTTTTACCTTTAATGGCATACTGTAGACTCCTCCACTCATACCCACTCTTATTAAATGTGCTTAGCAACGTGGCGGTGAAGAAATAGAAATGTCATCTCCTTCAAATTAAAATAAAGAATCAATTACGCTCTTAGGGACAGATGGAGATTGAGCTGAATACAATGTACAGTTACACTGTTGTGGAAGCTGGGGCCTTTATGTGCAATTAGTGGTATTTCATTCTTAATCTTCCTCCTTAATACAGAAGAAGCCATTAAAGAGAAAAAGCCATTCACAAGCCCATTTCAGAGTCAGTTTCAGAGAGATGCTGCCAAATGCATGATTTTAATCTTTGTTTTTTAAATAAAATAAATTACTTATATACTTATTCCCATAGGAATTATCTTACTCCCATGAGCAGGGATGCCTCACACCAGACCATGTCACCCAAGGCTTTGTCCAACCTGGCCTTGAACACTGCCAGGGATGGAGCATTCACCACTTCCCTGGGCACTCTGTGTCAGTGCCTCATCACACTCACAGGGAAGAACTTCTTCCTTCTATCTAATCTGAACTTCCCCTGTTTCAGTTTTAACCCATCATCCCTTGTCCTATCGCTACAGTCCCTGATGAAGAGGGACTATGATACAGAATTCACTCAAAGTGCGCTAACTGCTTTGATCTCCCATCAGGGTGCTGCAGCAATGATGAGTAATGCAGATGTGAGGCACAATTTACAGTTCTTAATATGATGTGAGCTCCTGGTCATCCTTGTCTGTCAGAGGTTTTGGTCTTGTCTGGCCATTATGGAGATTCCTGCATAAAAGGGAAGTAGAGAAATTACTTGTTCAGCACCATAGAGTTGGGCAGAAACACCAGTGTGAAATGAAATCTACAACCACAGTACCATGCTACCCCAGATCTGAGGCCTAAGTCCATTTCCATTACTACAGCCTTTACCTGGGACTGCATATCTGTGCGCAAGGTCCAACAGCTCCTCCTGCCTCAGTTTCCCCAGCCTCCTTTCCCAACACCAGCCTGTAGAAGCTGGATACATTAACCAGGAGGTGTTTTCCTGCCAGTAAACACTCAAAATAAATAAGGAAGCTGTGCATCAATGGTGGAAATAAGCAAGTTCTTGATAGGAGAGTGGATCTCTTCCATAGTGATGGAAGACTGATACAGAAGACATGATCGATAAGACTCATACCTACGAGCCTCAGTATTGAACCTCAGCTCTCTGATTTATTGGATATAACATGTGCTTCCTTTCCATTTACTGCTAAGGCGAAAGAGCTATTGTTTAGCGCTGAAACCATGCTTTTTAGGCATTCTTGAGCTGCAGAGACGATGCACTGGCTCAGATTTTCCTGTTAAGGTTAAATCCAGTCATTACCCATCTGCTGAATAGTCACAACCGCTGCACAGTGATTTCTAATCAGAATAAAAGTTGGTAAGTAAGCTGCAGTGAAAACTTGATGTGTGGGTCTCCACATGCCGGGCAGGGATCTGCAGGTCAGCTGGAGGCCGCATGGATGCTTGGCCTTGATAATTCCCATTTAAGAGGCGATGATTCCTTTGCCATAGTATCCCTTGTGTATCCCTGCAGGATACCTCTGTAATCACTGCACGCAGGGAAGAGGTGCAAAGCAGTGCCTATAACCCTTTTATGAACCTCAATTCAAAGTTCACAGCATTTAAGAAGCAGGACTTTTACTGAGAAGCATAATGAGGGAGTTTAAACCTTGGATTAACTTCACTTGTGCTAAACTCTTCTTTAGATTACGCTGTAACCACTTGCCTTCAAAATGCCCGGCACTCTACGATAAATTGGACCTAAGAAAGTTATCTGCAAAATGCAGCTCAACTGTGACATCCCTCTCCAGGAGATGGCACTGTGAAACTAGTCTTTCTGCATCCTAATGCCAGCTTCCAGCCACCAACTTCTCCCAGAGTTAGGGCTGACGAATAAAAAGAAGACAAAGGTAGGTGAGAGCCCTGGTCCCGAGACTGGCATAAAGTAAAGGCTTTATGGTATCTTTTCCTCTTGTAAAGATAGATTATAGGGTAGGTTGAATACTGGAAGACTTAGAAGATAAAGGCTATAGGTTGTTGTATGGAGGGGAGAAAATGCAGAATATGACTCCAGGAGCAATTTCACAGAGGGACAAGTAATAGGAGCTGCATTTGGCAAAGGATGTAGCCCCAGATGATGCCCTGTGGGTGTCTTCTCTAACACAAAGTTCCTGTTAGACAGTGTCCCTGCTTCAGCTCATACATTGGATATCTCTAAATCCCCAAATACACTGGTGCAGCTGCACAGCTTTGCTTCTTTTTGCAGTGGAGCACATCTTGATCCCAAAGCCAGAAATGCACATCCATCTGCAAATCCTATAATGCCCCCCTGGACATTTCTCTTCTGATGCCAGGAGAAAAGGGAGAAATCGGGAGTGTTAATGCTATAACATCTGTGTGTGTACATGCTTGTGTCCCTTTGTGTAGGGGACCTTTTTACATCCCCACCTCTCCTCCTGAAGATGACAGCCTGCAAAATAGGAAAGGTTTTGTGTATTGATAATCTATCCCAGAGGTCAGGAACTGCTGGTATCTGACCTAAGGTAATGGCACTCTCTGAATGTCACTGGGTTGGACGTGTTTCTCTTGTTCACCTGTGGCAAACCTGGGGTGTGAACAGTTACATCCTTTGGGGGTGATCATCAGACGCAAGGACAGATGAATGACCATTGCAGCTTGGGTACTTGGTACTCAGGTAAATCTATTCCTTTGTCAGTGCTATTTGCACAAAAGTAGGGTTTTTTTGTTAAACGTAACAACAACGAGATATTTCAGATGTGAAACTTCTGTTGCCAACTTGAAATACAAGTTTGGGCATCGTGTAGCTGCCAACAGATGAGGCATTCAACAGCACATATAGCAGTGATAATGTAGCCAAGTTGCTTTTGATCAGTGGAAGATACATCCCTGTGAACACAGAACACTGCAGCTAAAGCTGGAGCTAACCTCAGCGTGTTCTTTTCACCAGGGACTAAATCCGTTTTGTATCCTGAGATACTACACCAGGACAATTCGGTATATCTCAAAGTGCTTTCTTTTTCCCAGCGATGCTCTGAAAAGTAGCATTAAAACAAAATCTCTCAGCTATTACTGCATTTCATGTCCACTAAACCAATCTGTATTCTCAGCTGTGAGCAAGATCCAAAGTCTTTGCTGTCAACAGGGGCTGTTACAGTCATCTTCAGATCAGACCTGATATAAATCTGCACCTTTTCATTCAGACATGAAAGTCTTGTTGTAGCAGCCACTTAGAAGACATTCCAAAGGGTTTTTCTTCCTCAGCTTTGATTATTTTAATTTCTTTTGACTCCACCTCTTTGGACACCATCCACAGAGCTAATTTAGATCACAAACTCTTTGGACAAGGTTAATGCTTTCTTCTACATCTTTACGCACAGGGCCAATTGCACTGTCAGTGCTTCAGAAATAGCCTCTAAATAATAGAGGCCAGGACAGAGAAAACCAAGGCCAGGAGGGAAGAAGAAGCTTCAGAGACGTCAGTGGAACCAAAGCTCCTGCAAAGAGTGCTGAAGTGTGAACGGAAATCAAGCATGAAAGCACCTGGTGTTAATGGAAAGGAGATGGAGAAACATCTGACATGCTGTGGGAGCTACGGTGGTTGTGCCCCTGGGCTGGACGATGGAAATGTCGCTCGCCACCAGCTTTGTATCAAGAGATGCTGCAGTGAGAGGAATCTCAGTGTAACCTAATATAGAACAGGTTAGAAGAAGAAAGAACACAGACACTGAGTTTGCGGAGCATCTTCCCTTCAAAAATATGTTGAAAAGCTTAAATGTCACCATGCTGAAAATGCCAGATGCTTTCAAGATCATCTGGAAGAACGGGACTTCAATGCTCTCCTGGCATCTGTTGGGTTTTTGGTCCTAGTTTGAAGCTCTGACAGTATTCCCTTTGAAATCCCATCCAACCCAAAGCCTGGAAAACATGAACTGCTTGATTTGTATGTTTTCTCTCCTGGAACAGGAGGGGTTGAAGCTGTCTCCATGGCCTTTCAGAGATGGGCTTTGAATGGTAAGAACGTGGATAGTGGTGAAGAAATCCACTGTCTGCCATATCTGCTCTTTCCTCCAGTCTTCAGTATCTTCTCCATGAAGGAAAACCAACACCTTTCTTCAAACAACCCTACTGCACTCCTCACTTGTCTTCTTGCACCAAAGTGGTGCGCTAATGTGGCTGTGAGAGGCCGGTAGAGAAGAAAGGGGATGGGGAGAGTGGAGGAGAAAGGGGATGGGGAGGTTCAGCAATGAATCCCTATCAAGAACCAGTGTAAAGGGTGCTGGTGACTGCAGTAGGGTAGAAGAAAGCTGGGGCCACATGCGGGAAATCACTGACGTGTTCCAAGGTGTGAGACCTCTCCCTGCAGCATCCCATTGCGCCTGCAAGAAGGGATGCTCACGAGATCACCTGTAAACTTCAAACTTCAGCTCAGAAATGACAGGAGAAAAGCAAGCGGAGACAGCGACTGCATTTGAGCCTGTGGGGTGAGATGCAAGTTTGACAGCCCTGGTGTGGAGCAGACACAACCAGCTTTTGGGGTGAACTGCAAGGTGGACAGGACAAAGTCCAGACTGGTGGCTGTGATACCCCTTCCTTTTGCTCTCCTCCAGACCTGTTGGGTAAGTGTGTGCTGCACCATCCCCTATCCCAGAGGATGCTCCAAAAACACCCTCTTGCAACCTCAACTGTACCAGGGATGCTGCTGCCGCCTGCCTGGGAGGAGAAGGGAGTTAGGGCTACAAAATTCCCCCACTAAGAAGCATTATGGCTCTTGAGCAGGGCAGAGAGGGAGTGAAA
Source organism: Lathamus discolor (assembly GCF_037157495.1). Lineage (NCBI taxonomy): Eukaryota > Metazoa > Chordata > Aves > Psittaciformes > Psittacidae > Lathamus > Lathamus discolor. The sequence continues at coordinate 3,322,897 of NC_088884.1, forward strand.
TCCCTGCAGAATACACCCACAGCCTCGCTGCGAGCATACCCGGGCAAGGAAAGCCCCGGGTACCACCGGCCGGAGCATCCCGAATAATCCCGGCAAGCAGGTTTAGCCTCATCCCACCGCTGAGGACGTTCCTGGAACCCTCAGGAGCAGGACCAGGGGGTGGGGGGCACAGGCAATGGTCCAACCCTTGCACCGGGGCTGTTTTCCTTGAAAGGAAAAAGAAAATCAGGGGAAAACCTTGGAAAATCCCGCAGTGTGACTGTACGTGCAAACCCCACTCCCCAATCACAGCCGCACACACCCCCTGCAGCCGCTAAAGAAAGAGATAATCATAAAATAACCTAACGAGCGAGCGATAGAAAGTTGCTCCCGTGCCTGCACCAGTTGATTTCGCATCTTGCCTTGTCCCTTCGCCTGCTTTTTCGCTCCTAATTCTATTTATTTCGTATTTATTTGCTGCACCAGGGAATAATCAGGTAACGCAGGAGCCCGGCGAAGTGGAGGGGACGGGAGGGGCCGCGGGACATTTTATCGTCCCTTTCTTTCCCCATCTCCCTCCCTGGAAGCTTTTTCGCCTACTCAAAATAAGGGGGAAAAACCCCGAAACGAAAGGTCGCGGTGGGGAGGGGAAGATCGGATGCCGAGCCGCCGGTGGAAAACGCTGTAGATGGTGTTTGATCGCGTCGAGCGCGACACCGGCGTTATCGCTGCGCGCCCCGCGGAACCGCGGCATCTATTTCACGGGTTCTCAAACCCTCCCTTGGCTTATTGAGGCGCGTTTCTCACGGCCCCGGGGCGAGGAGGCTGCGCGGGCGCGCAGCGGGGCGATGGGGGTTGGAATTTGTGTGAGATTCTTCTTTTTCTTTGCTTTTTCATTTATTTTGTTCCTTAAAAAACTGCTAGAAAAGGTCACAGAAGGAGTTGGCTGCTAAATGGAGAGAAAGGGGGGGAAAAAAAGCCTTAAAAAGAGCGGCAGGCATGCGCACTGCGCGGATGCCATATTGGAATGAGTGTGTCGCGGGTGCGGGCGGAGGGACGGCTCGGTTTGGCTCGGCTCGGCTCGGCTCGGCTCGGCTCGGCTCGGCTCGGCTCGGCTCGGTTCAGTTCGGTTCGGCTTGGCTCGGCTCCGCTCGGCTCCGCTCCGGGCTGCGCGCATCGCACCGCGGGGGCTCGCTGCTTAGGCGCGGATAAAATAAGAGAAAAACAAGAAAAAACACCCTTTCCCTCAAAAAATCCCCCCAAACTTACCCAGGTAAGGTACCGCGCCCCCCAAAAGAACACCCAGCGGGTATTTCCCTTTATTTTATATATCGGGTTTTGCCCTTTTTGGGTCTTTTCCCGCATTCCTAAATATTTAAAAGGCTTAATTATTATGTTTTTAAAGCGGGGAAGCTGGTGTGGGTTTCCTTACCACAGCCCACCCCCCGCCCCTTATCCGAAGGGGAGGAAAAGCGGCGATGGAGTTGCCGGGAAGTACTGGCGGGCGGCGGCTCGGGCTGATGTCCCCGGCCGGGACCGGTGTCTGGGGCTGGGCACGCCGGAGTTACCTCGGGCAGGGCTTGCGATGTTTCGGTGTTTAATCCTAGCGGTGTGGAGGGGTTCTTTTTACCTCATCGTATCGCATTTTAGATGTCTTTCCTTCCCCCCCTCCTCTTCCTTCTTTATTTCTCTCCTCATTTTTTTTTTTATGTATTTAAAGTATTCCCTGTCCTTTCAAAGGAGTGTGCAACCTCTTTTCCCATTTCCTACGCCGATCCACGTCTCAAAAAGAGTTATTTTGGGTGTGCGGGTGCGTTTCTTCTCAATCTGCAAGGAGAAGGGAAAGAGGAAGAAAAAACCGGCTGCAAAAGGCGGGGGAAGAAAAGAAAGGGAAGAAAGAGTAGAAAAGAAAGCCGTCAGCTGTGCCAAAATGTGCAGCCCCGATCTATACGTGTTTTCCCCGTAGCGCTCCCCGAACTGCGCTAAATGAATATTTATAAAGCTTGTCAGCTCAACATGGCGGGTTAAGGTGTCTTTAAAAACTGTAAAATAAACAGTTTGAGGGAAGGCAGAAAGGAGAGACGCGGTGTCACACGTTGGGCTCAACCCGCTTGTTGCTCGGACTGGTGCGCTGGTGAGGAGGGGGGAGAGTGGGATCTGTCCTCGGAGTGTCTCCCCCCGCAGGACTCAGCGGTGGGAAAAGTGAAGGGGGTTATTTGTGTGTGTTGGGAAGAAACCCGGAGAAAGGGACATGTGGAGGTGAGAGTTTGGGTGGTTTGCCTTTGAATTGGAGACTTGCCATAGTAATAATCATTTAATAATAATAGTAGTAGTAGTAGTAGTATGCTGAGACACAGCAGTGATTTATTCTCCATCAGCAGCAGACATGTCGTGGGATGAGACGTCCTGTTGGAGCTGTCATGCTTTCCCTGCTTCCCTCGGTGCAGTCAGCTGGGGATGTGGGTTTGGTTTGGTTTCTTTTTTTCCTCTGTTCTTTAGCAAACAGCTCTGAAATAGCTGCACATGGAGATTTTGGCTGCCAGACAAGTGACTTTCCCAGTTCCTGCTGCAGCAAGTGCTGCAGCTTTCTTCTTCGCAGAGAGACCCTAAAAAAGCCCACGATGAGAGGCGAAACGCAGCTCTTGCAAAGCGAGTTGGAGAGGAGTTTTCAGCGAGTTGTTTGTGCCCTTCTCAGCTGCCTCTTGCAAATGTGTTTTCCAGGGGAGAGGAGGAGTGAGGCTGCCTCAGAGGCAGAGAAACTTCCTTGTTCTTGCGCAGGGAGTAGTTCATTGCTGCTGCTCTGGGGTTGTTTCACCGTGGTGGCAAGATGTTAACTTTGGAGCGTCTGTGGTCTGTAGCTGTGGGAGGTGATGGGATGCTTCAGCATCACAGGCTGTGCCTCAGTGGGGATGGAGCCAGGAAGGATGCTGGATGTAGGGGGAGAGAGCTGCCTGTCCATTTGCTTGTACCTCTTAGAGGTGCTCTCCAGAAACCCACCATGCTTTAATTCAGCAGGAGCAGTTTGAGATGCTGTTTGCACACCTTGTCACACACGTTAGAGGTTTCTGCTTCCAAAAGGGCTCTGCTCCATGTTCCTAACCCATTTCCCCCTTGCCTTTCTCCAGATCGCAGCCTCTGCCAGGACCAGGCTTTGCAGACTTGTATTTCAGAGCATAGTGGTGGGGAGGGGTGCAAAGGAGAAGACCAGCTAGGAGGAGGATTGGGATTTCTTATCAAAATAGCAGAAAAAAGCATTAACTATAAGCAGAGCAGCTTGGAAGGCATCGGAACTTGGGTGGCAAAATCCAAGAGCTGCAGTGGAGTGGTGTCAGCCTGTGGGGTAGAAAGGGATGGAGCCATTGCAAAATGGGAAGCTGTCTTCCTCCTCTCCCCCGTGCATTTCTCCATCCCCAGATTTGCTGCCCCATGGACAGGACAACTTTTAACATCAGTTTGTGCCCCTGGTGCTCTGGCGAAGAAAGTGGTGTTGCAGAGTGCCCTGGTGTCTGAGCAGAGAAGCAGCTGTGCGTAGTTGTGTGCTGTGGCCATGGGGATGAAGAGGGGTTCTGAAGGTCTCTGGGGATCCCTCTGTACCTGGGGGGATGTTCCCCCCTTTCCCCCTGATTTTCTTTTATTACTTTGCCTTGGAGGAATCTGCTTAAAGGTGGGAAAAGCAGCCTAATGTGCAGCCTCATCAGCCTTGTCCCTGATGTGGGGCACCCACGTCACCCAAAGAGTCTGTATTGATGGGGCCACTTTTCTCCCCCTATATTCTGTCTCCCTCAAAGGGGGTCCTGTTGATGCACAAAGCTGCCGCACACCCCTCCATCAGCACTAGTGAAGCTGCATTAGGGTTAGCTCTGGTCCCTTCAGGCAAACCTCCTTTTCTCCATCAGTGGCAGAGGGGTGAGGGCCAGGATTTGATGTTCTTTGCTTTTCCTCGCAAGAAGCCTTTAGGTACAGACAAATTTGATCTCCTTTGCTTAGGGGCAAATTAGGAGTAGGCAGGTTTTCTCTCTGGGGCTGGGACTGTTGCCTGGGTGAGCAGGGATACGAGTGGCTTTTCCCCCCCTCCATTCTTTGTGCCTCCAGCAAGTTATTTATGGAGGGGAAGAAAATATTCTCACAAGTCTAATAACTTTAGTGCTTAAAAAGGATTAGGTCCTAATAACTCCTGTGATAAGATGGAGGCTCAGTGTAATCTGTTACTAAGTGCAAATCTAAAAGCCATTTAAATAGATACAGTAAAGAGCTATCGAGAGACTAGTGCATTGTAAACAACAAGGAAATACCTTTGTAATGATTTAAGGGGCACACTGGGCAGTGGAACATGAGGTGCATTATAAGCAAGGCAGTATCATTTCATTTATGTATTGAGAAAACATTTACAGATACTCAGCAGATGCTACAAGGACATTCCAGAGGTGGAGAGTGTGTTTCACACAGATGTAAGAACATCTGTAGAAGACAGTATATAGCTATGTAGCTGTGATTATAAGTGGTAATTGACTGTCTGGACAGACAGTTGTTTTAATGAAGCATTTGTTAAAGCTTGATGGTAGTGTTACTAGAAATAGAATAAAAACAACACAGCCATCAACTCTTTAGGCTGGGGATGCTTTTCCCTCACCCTTGGCTTGTGCCGAGCATGCTGTTGGCCCATGAAATGCATGTATATATTTTGAGTCACTGTTTGGGGATGCATCAATGAGGGGATGTGACGTTACTTGCTGAAGGGCAAGACACGGTAGAGAAGATGCTTGTTGTGTTTCTTCAAGGACTTTTTGCTGGCATGTTGGTGTGGAGTAAGGGAAGGTATGGAGAGTGGCCAAGGAGGTTTTCAAGGGTGGTGACGGTGCTTTAAGGAGATGCTGGTCCCTCCCTGTGTCCAAGTGGCAAAGTAAAGGAGTTGTGGAAAGCTCCAAAACCTGGGACAAGGAGCCAAAACTTGAAGCAGAGGAGAAAACGGCATGTTTCTGAAGGTGCAAAATGACAATCAGTGTGGTGACCCCAAAGAGACCATCAATGTGGTGACCACAGGGCCCACATTTTATATGACCTGAAGGCTATGGAGGTGTCAGAGGTATTTTCTTACTACGAATAGTAACACATACAGAGTATATCAGCTGGTGCTACAGTGTCCTCAGTGCTGATGCTGTTGTTAATAATGATGCTATTTGCAAATACAGAGTTTGTTCTGTCATTGTAATGTGCTGTTTCCCAGGAGCAGGTTTGTTTCAGGATTAGAGAAGCCAAAGGTACTTTGTCAGTGTTTAAAAGTCATAATTTGAAACTGTTGATCTTTGCATGGCAACCTTCTCTGATGAAACCAAACCCATCCTATGGGGTTTTTGCTATATTTATTGTCCGTGTCTCAGGTATGACTCCCACAGCAATGAAACATGTTTGGGTTGCAAAACAGGGGATGCAGAAATAGGAACAAAAGTTCTAACTGACATTTAAAAGAACTCCTGAACAAGTTTATTTTGAGGTTGGCCTTTTGCAAGATGTAACCAGAGCGTTCTGCTTTGGAAAATGTGGTCACAGTGACTCCATTTTCATGCATGAGAAACGGTTGCTCTAAAATTAAACAGTAATAGAAAGAAAGGAAGGAAAAAAGCCCAATCAGTTCTTGAGAGCTGACAAAGAGATCGGGTCCGAGTAGGTGTGAGGCTTACAAAAAGGTATGTGCTGAATCCCTGCTATTTTTACTCTCACTCATGATTCTTGCTTTCATGATTAATACTCTTCACATCATTGGGGTGGGGTGTGCAAGGGAGTCCTGTTTGCTTGGGTAAAGTCCTGAGACCCAGTTTGAATAGTATCGGAAAGCTTTGTATTCCATTTGCTTGGCAAGGAAGATGAAGTCCCTCTGCTAAGATCCAGGAGGTGACATTATTCTTGCCCCTGCAGTGTAGGTAATGAGACAAGATGACCATGGATCCTTAAACTGTAAGGAGCTCTAAGTCACTTGGTTGGCAAGCAGTAGCTTTCCTGGATGCACTGAACTTCCCTTTAAAGAAAGGTCAAGACAAAATAATATTTAACTGTTTCTTGGAAGGTGTTCTGAGCAAGGTCCAGGATGGGAGCTCAGTGCAGGTGTAAGACCGGACTCCACAATGCACCATTGTATGGGTGGTGGTGGAGCATTAAATCTGAATGTCCTGGAGCAGCTCACGTTGTTCACCATGGCATCTCTTAGAAGCTGCTTGTGGAATAAAAAGGAATCCAGTTTGTCTTTCCTTAGAGAAGTGGGGTGGAATTAGCCCAGTAAATGTGACTTGCCGGACTTTAAGTTAAAATGTCTTGTGGAATATGGTTCTGGATAGACCTTGACAGGGGTCTGCTGGCTGCCCTCACATGCACTTGCATCCTCCTCATCCTGCTGCTGTACCAAGGGGTAGCAGGAGGTGGCTGCAAGGGCTGCATCTTTTTCTTTGGCAGATCCTACCAGTGAGTGAAGCTGCTACTGGATGTAAAACGCTGAAAGGGATGTGAGTGCGTGTAGGACTAAGCCCAAACGCTGATCTGCTGTGCTGTTCAAATGAACCAAGTGGTGCCAAGACCTAAAATGTCATTTTTCCTGAAAAAAGTTGGAATCACAGGTAGATGTTTCCTGGATTCTGGTTTGCATCTCACATTATTTTTGGAGAATGGCTCTGACTGCTGCAGAACTCTTTGCCCTGGGCAATGGGAGTTTTGGCTGATGAGGGACTTGTGAATTGTGCCCGAAATGAAGTCCGTGAAAACAGTGGTTTGTGTTTCCTGCTGGGTGACTTCTACTGCTCATCTCATAGGTCCCATTCAGGGGGTCTGGCTGGTGTTTTGAGATGAGATACTTCAGGATGATAAGAAGTTGTGTTCAAGTTACCCATCTAAAAGGCTTCCTCATTTCAGTTCCATTTCAAACAGAGGCAAGAGAAGGGCTCTGCAGATGGTTGATGCTGCTGCTGTGCTTCTTCCCTGCGGTTCTTTTATCTGTTGTAAAGGGTATGGGGGATGTTGATTAGGTCTTCTTTATGGTCCTGATTCAGCTGAGAGCTTTAGAAGATGCCTGATCTTAAATACGCTGTATTCCCGAAGTTGTCTGTGTGTGTTGAGTCCCTAGCATGGGTAGAGGTACCAGTTGCGGGGCTACGTCATGGGAATTGTCTGTTGAATAATGGAGATGGTGACAGACACCTAGTAGCAGATAGAAATGAGATTGTTTAATATATGGCGACCTCCCTTTCCCTGGCCTGCCACCTGATCTTGACATTTGTATCTATGGAAGGAGGATGTAAAATGTCAGTGCTGTGACAGGAGGGGATTTTTGAGCTGCTCGACATGAGCATCAGTAATGCAACACAGGGCAGGAGAGAGGCACCCACTCACCTTGCCTGGCTGTGACAACACTATGTGGGGGTTTGGGGCTGGACCTTGCTGTTGGCAAGCTAAGAGTGGGATGCACTCCTAAGTCTGTGTACCTGTCTGTCATCTGTGTATATATATATTTGCCTAATATTGCAGGGCTTTCTGCTGTAAACAAGTCAGTTTCTGTAATTAAGTTTATTTGACTTTCTGTTATCTTATCTTACTGCCCTTTATCACTGTGTGTATCCTGGACGCTGGGTGTTCCAGGTAGGGAGGATGAGTAAATTGCTTTGTGAAACAGGCTTGTATCTGTTGGCATAAAGTGTAAGTTATTCAGCACTGGTGCAAGAGAGGAGGAGAGCAAGGACCTGCTGAGTTATGGAGGACTGTCACCAGCTCACACAACCCCTTCTCCACCACGTGTCCTCAGAGGAGTTTGGTTCTTGCCCTTCCCCTTTGGGATGGACAGTCCAGACTGTCCCTAATGTGATGTTTTCCTAGTTCCCCAGTTTTGCATGTTTGCTCTCCAGGCTTAGTAATTTATATTCTGTGCCACTGCAAAAATGATGTTGATGCTTGACTTCAAGAGCAGAAGGTTCAGCCCTATTGAGTGGCTGGAGCAGGAGGCTGGAAGGGACCTCCGTGGCTTACACTGCCCATCTCTTATCCCAGGGCAGGATTAACTGTACCAAGATCTGTTTCTGGACTGATCAGCATCCTGACACCTCCAAAAGCAAGGCTCTGTGGCCATCCTGCAGTTTATCCTACCATATTCATTATTAGCTATTTCTTCATATGCCCAAATCAAATGTCCCCTCCTGCAGTTTAAATCCAACCCTCCTTCTTCAATTCATCAGGAAAATGGAAAACATTATACTCTTTCTATTCAGCTGGTTTTTATATATTTGAATATTATGAACATTCCTAGTTCTCCAGATAAGATGGGATTTGTTTCTTCCACCCTAGACTACATCTGAACCAACACAGTGGTAGGATGTGCAGCATGAAAGAGAAATTGTCACTTGATACAAGTGAAAATGTTTGATGAGGGAAGGCTCTCAAATAAATAATAATAAAAAAGAAGGGCAGGAATTTGGAAGAAGGGATCCTTCAAAGGTTTCCAAGTGGTGCGTCTGAGAAGAGAGGCTCTTTTTCTACAAGGTGAAAGCTTTTCCTTGATGTATTCAACAGCCCTTCCAAATGAGCCTCCATTTGCATTGTGCAGATGCTCAGGGGGTGTAAATGTTGTGGCAGGCTGGCACTTGCAGTGCATCCTAGATGTAGTCCCACAGGGCTGAGTCCTCCTTCGTCCTGCTCCACATACAGGGCTGGAGCCATATGGCATCTGAGCATCTCTCTTCTTCAGTTTGTTTGCTGGAAAACTGGGGTGTCTAAAGTTCATCCTGTTCCAGCCTCCTTTCATGGGCAGGGACACCTTCCACTAGAGCAGCTTGCTCCAAGCCCCGTCCAACCTGGCCTTGAACACTGCCAGGGATGGAGCATTCACGCTTTCATGGGCAGCCTGTCCCAGGGCCTCAGCACCCTCACAATAAAGAAGTTAATCTCACCCAAGTTTTGGGTGTCTGACTTGGAACCCACAAATTGTCCTTTGGAGATGCTTTCTCTTGGTTAGCTGCAAATGACTGACCAGGTGGAGCACCTGGGGTGGATAGGATGGGTGGGCTTTGTTTCTTGTAGTGCTCTTTAATGGGTATTTGCTGTGCTGGAAAACCTCAAGGTGAAGTGAGCCATGAAGCCAGGATGTGGTCCAGTATCACCTGTGTCTTACCTAGGCTTTTGCTCCATCTGCTCAGGCCCAGGTGCCTCCTTTTTACCAATGTAAAGCCATTTGACCAGGTGGGCAACATTAGTGAAGACATTAAAAATTGATGTATTCTGGAAACAGGATGCAAAAGGGGGTAACTGGAGTGACCATCCCAGCTCTGGGATTGGGTTGAGGTAGGGCAGGCCTCAGCACAGTCCTATGCTGCTTCCTGAGAGCATCAGCACCAATTGCTTCAGTTTCCTGACTGCTCAGGCATGTGGATCTTCTCACTTTTCCAAAACGGTTTCCTTAATCACTTTGCAGTGGCTTTTCCACTCCTGCAGAAGGCTTGAAGATGGTGAAGGCTCCATGAAATTGCTTGTGGTAACACCCAGCTTTAAGGCGACTGCTTGAAATCAGAAGGTGAATTCACCAAGAAAGAGTGCTGAGGCCACACCAAGTTCAGCTTCCCTCCAACTTGGCTGGATAAAGACGTGGATTTCTTACAGACCAACGTACACAGGGTCAAGCTCTGGGAATTCAGTGAGCTCATGGACCCACTCTTCCTCTGTCGTCATCCCTGGTAGGAGCTCTTCACCAAGGACCTAGGGCCATACAGTACAACTATAGCCTTGCTGTACTCATCAGGTAGCTCCATTCCGAGAGGTGGGACCATCAGAAGTCAATGAATATTACTAGATTTTGGAGGCAGGGCCTGGATTGTTTGGAAAGCAGACATTTACCATTCAGGACTCAGCGGTACATCAGCACAACTGATCCAGGCAGGAGGTTTCAAGGATGCAGGATTTTTTTACATCTTCTGTTCCACTAGCCTGACTTTTTTTGTCAATCCCAGTTAGCCAAGCATACGTTAGAGGGAGAAAGTATGTTTTTCAGGAATAAGTCTTAAGGGAGAGCCTTAGGGTGCTGGATTTGTGTGTGTGGGGCAAGGGACCTCCCTTTACAGGGCTTACTCCGAAGGAGGCAAAACCAAGACAGGAGATGAGAAATGTAAAATGGAAGCCAACACCAGCACTTCTATAAAACCAGTATTGGTACAGATGACAAGGCAATGTGTTTGAGATAATGGTGTGGCTGAGAGTGACAGCCGTGGGAAGAAGGAAATAAGAGAGATACCTTTTTTTATGTTGTCTGTCTTTTTCTGCCTGTGAATTAAGAGTCTGGATATGAATTTAAATACCCGGGAAATGGGAGCTGCGTGGGGAAAGAATTGGATCAGTTTGAACCACCACTGTGCAGAAACAATGAACAAGGGATATGAAACCAGGGAATTTTCCCCCTCCCTGCTCTTTCAAATGCATGTCATAATATTTCCCTTTGTGTTCCTGCCTAGTGCAGTGTCACCTTGAGCCTCTTTTGCTGTTATTTCCCATCCCCTCCTTTACAGGCTGGCAATGTGGCTTTGTGGTCCTTAAGCTGGTTTCTTTGGACTGGCAGAGAAATCAGAGTACATCAATGTGTGCTGCTTGTTTAATGTTGATGATTGCAGGCCACTCAGCATGCTACTGTTAACAGTATGGCTGGGGACTCTGTTTGAAGTGTTAATTAGCAGCAATTAATAAGAAGTGAAAAATTAATACCCTATGTCAGCTTTCTTTGCTAGTTAGTTATATCAACACCAAGGCTCAGAGCTAGCTTGAAGCTTATGTTTGTGTAAGAGTTCGGTCTTGTCACGTTGTATTGGGAAGATACTTAAATGCTCTCTTATAATAAATGGTAACCTAGTTATTCCCAAAATAAGAAGATAAGCTTTAACCTCTGACACATCCAGGTTTCCTGGGATGTGGATGCTCTCGGCATGACATTTCAAAACCAGTGAGTTCTCCATAGCTCATGCAAACAAGATGTTGATGACTTTGCTGAATTTGGATGAGACATTCTGCAGTGCCCCCTTTTAATTGAATTGAGCTCAACTGAGCAAGCCCAGCCCCAGATGTAGCCGCCTAGGATGGATCCCAGCCATGTTGCAGACACCTTAAACAGGTTTCTGCAGGTTTTCCCTTCCATTTTCCATTTCTGATGGGAAATTCCCTGGTGCAGGGGAATGGGCCTTTCTCATGGGTCTGGTGTCAGATTTGGAGCTTGACTGCAAATGCTGTCATCATCTGATAAGACACCTTCAGTTTTTTATCAGCTCATAACTTTGTCTTATCAGCCTCATAGGAGCATCACAAGATTTAAGTACACTACCACAAGGTTTATCTTTCTTCTTGGTGTGTTTATATTGTTACCCCTGAGTTCTGTTTAAGATGATTGATTTGTTGTGTTTAAATTGATCTCTCTGTTTGTCATTTTCTAATGGACCCAGATTGCCTTCCATCATTGTCTAGTCCTAGGAAAAAATGAAAACAGCTGAATCCACGCAAGATTTAGCTTCAGCTGACACCTCCCTTCCTCTCACGTTTAAGAAGCTTGATGTAAAATCCTGATACTTAACCGATTTATTATTAATGATATTTACAGAAGTATTCCCCACCAAAGGGGAAGTACTTTTTGATTTTCAGTAGGCTGATTGCTTCTAGTTTCATAATTGAAACTTAATATACACTGGGGATGAGTGATCATAGAATTGCAGAATGGTTTGGGTTGGAAGGGACCTTAAAGCTCATCCAGTTCCAACCCCTCTGCCATGGGCAGGGACACCTTCCACGAGACCAGGTTGTTCCAAGCCCTGTCCCACCTGGCCTTGTGATACATATGTTCTGAGGTTAACTACACTTGAAATACTCATCGTATATAATACACTTAATTCACTAGTGAGTCTGCTGTTGACAAGTAATAAAGATGAAAAGCTGTAGTGGCCATCGCAGTGGGAAGTGATTGTTAGTATTTATGAAGTGCTCAAAGGATACTAAGGACTCCACAGAGAGAATTGGTTTATGGTCTTCTTGTTTAAAAGTGGTTTTTCCTTTCATTATCAGGTGCCTTTAGGGTGGGGAACACACATAGTTGATGGGTCTAACTTTGCCCAAACAACCTTTGGTTGGGGGTTGCATCATCTGCCTTGGTTTCACTACCAGTGAAACACCCGTGATTTTAGCATGGTTTAATTGCAGCCACCCCAGTGCTATTGTGATCACTCCAGCAAGACTGCCCTACCATGGTTCAGTTAATGGATATCACACTTGCACTGGGCATGCTCCTCATTGTTTTCAATTAATCTTAAAACTGCTCACACATGTGCATTTCTTCCTTGCAGTTTTCATTGGAACAGCCTTAAAAACTGGGAATGAAGAATCTATGACAGAACACTCTTCCTCTTTCTGTTTTATAACCACCGTATCTGGTCTTTCTGAATATGCCTTCTGGGTAGTAAAAGTTGAAAAAATCCCATAATATTTTTACAGTCTTATTACTTCCTGCTTTGCCTGGCCTCTGGCAGTAAACTTTGTTCCTGCTTTTAGTCATACTTTTTGCAGAGCATTTGGTATTGGTGCTGCCAGCATAGTCCTCTCCCTCATGCCAGTCTTGGAGGCATCCACTAATAAGCAAGACCAGTCTTGCACATCATATATTCTGGACACACACTTTCCCTACTATCTGTCTTTGCTTTAGCATATCTTGTGTGAATAGCTGGTTCCCTCTGTGCTCATAACCTGATCTCTTGGTTTCTCTTTTTCAGTCCTCCTTTGACACCTTGTAATTCATCACCATCTCAGAGAGTTTTACGAAAAGCTCACTTTGGAGTTCTTTTTAATCTACTCCTGAAGGTGTATCTCTGGATATTGCTTGTCTGGTGGTTTACTATAGCTGGAAATATAGTGCTCATTTAGTCTGGTGTCTGACTCAAGATCTAGTCAGTCTGTATTTCCTTTCTATATCACTTTTCATCTCTGCATGGTTTTATTCCACTTTGTATTTACTATGGTCATTCCTTCTAGAAGAATCTCCTCTGCCAACATAACCCGATCTACACCTGAGTTAATATTTGCTACTGTACGTGGCACTAACTGCTGCAGTTACATTAGGTCAGTCTTCATTCAAAAACCGGTTGTAGCCAGCACTGTTTCATTAGGGTGTCTGCATTTTGCATGCTGAACTTTATTTTCTAGTTATTTCATGCTCTCCTTATTTTCCCTTCAGCGCTTCCTCTGTTTCATTTTCAGAAATTTCCCCCTTTGGAAGCTTGAATCTTTATGGAGTGAGATCTATTCCACACTGTATGTGCTGGCTAACATACAGTATCAGCCAGCAAAAAGCTGGAAGGCAAGGGCTGGACTTGCTGCAGGATGGTTGAATTGGCCTTTTCTTTTTCTCTGGCATGGATTGTGCCACCTTATGGGCTGGTACTTCCCCTTCTGTTGGTGGTACAAGGATCTGGACAGAACTTTGAGATGTGAATCCTGTGGATGCTGTTTATTACCTCACTATTGTCTCTGTTGTTATTATTGTTGTTGCTGATATGATATTATTGCCACTAAGGTCCTTTGTTGTGTCTCCTTATCCAACTGTAGCTTCACCATAGAAGAGAGACCAGGACTGGAGGTTTACAATCAACATGGAATAACTTGAAAACTATTAGGAAGGGATGAGGGAATGGGTTGATGTGGGTAGAACAAATCACTCATTGTTTTTCTCTCTTTCTTCTAGCTTGTCCTCTAGGCACTCCCTACTGCAGGATGAATTAGGAAGGCAAAGCCTCTTCCTCTAAACCATGGAGACAAGGGCATCTTTCATTGCCACCATGCGAGAGACCCAGCATCTCTCCCCAGAGAAGGGTCAGAGCCCGGCCAATGGCAACGGGGAACAATTTGATTCAGGTGAGCTCTCATTCACCCCCATAGGTTGTCTTCACTGTTACAGCCCTCCAACTGGTAGAGGTAGGGACATGTCACTGTGGGAGCATTGGGAATGGTTGTACAGCTTGAAGGCCCTTTGTGAGTCTTATGGGTTGGATAGTGTTCCATGGTTGATGGGTTAGGAAATCTGAGCTTTTCTTCTTCTGGATATCTTCTACAATACATAGCAACTATTCAGAATTTAAACAAAAAGCAATGGAAAACCTTTCCCAAGACATCATACCATGTTCTTCCAGTTTACCCACCCTTTTTTATTCTAACGAATTTTTGTGGTTAGAGAGGAGAGATGAACATTCAGGAATTACAGCATTTCTTCTCTGTTTTGACCTTCACCCTCGTCTCCTTCACAACTTTTCTGAGGGCTTCAGGTGAGAGTGCTTCACAAACATTAGACCAGCCAGTGGAGAGCTGGTTCCATGTTGTTCTTGTGCTGATGGGTATGATTGGATGCTCTGTAATGCTCTAGGATGGGCGCCTTAAGGTGAGCATTCATTGTGCTAGATTTGGGCATCACGGTGGTAGACACAGAAAAAAAAGTGCTACCTTCTGGTGATTTCTGCTGGAATTAGGTGCTTCAATTTCCCGTATCTAGCTCTTAACAGGAGGAGACTCTATTGTGTGGTGAAGTTGCAGATTATGCCTAGGCCCAATCTACTTTCTGATGACAGAATGAGAGACCTCTCTTTATCCCGCCTCTTCTCTGGCATTACCTCTGCTGCCCGTCATGGCTTGGGCTGAATCAGTCAACTCAGTAACCCAGCAGAAAGGTAATGCAGAAAAAAGACAAGTGAATCGTTTTCTGCCAGCTTTGTGAGTTGAACTGGCTGGGGGAAGAGCACATGTTGGTGGGAATGGGATTTCTCCCAGTGGTAGTAAACTGCTTAATGTGGCTCAGCTATAACTTGCAACTTCATCCTTGCTCTGTGTTTGGATGGAAGAGCTAAATTGATGGACTTGTGGAGAACAACACTGAGCTGTCAGCCAGTTAATGTGTACGAGAGCTTTCATCTTTGCATTGTGGTACTTGTGTTGGTGCTCAGGTACTTGAATGCTTTTGCTTGCATTTCTGTAAGAGCTGTTCTATAACAAAAGGATCCTGAGGTATAAATGGCCGATGAAAGTCTGTGCTTCTAAAGGGCTACCTGAAGTCTACTTCCATGGAAACAGATGCCCTCAGCAGTGATGAATCTCAGAAAGTCTTGAATGTATGTATGTGCTGTAACTAAGATGGCTAAGTCATCTGCCACAAATAGGTTCTTCTTCAGTGAAGCCTTGGAAAAGTCCATGTTACTGGAGGCACAGATTTTAGTTCTTTTATTGCCTTTATTTCCCATAGCCAAAGCATCCCAGGAGGCTGTTAACAGCTGGAACAGTTGCATTTTCATAGTGTCCATGCATGAGCACTCTAAAGCCATTGAGAGGTTCACAGATAATGACTTGTTGATTTTATTTGCTGTCCTGGGCTTCTTTATACATCACTGTATTGTAGGCTGGCCAGCCTTGACTCTTTCATTAGGGAAGACTGGTAGGCCTGAGTAACAGTAGTTGGAAAGGATATGTAAAGTAGGCCCAGTGCCACATTTATCATCTCAGGGGGTGCGCTGTGAAATGTTGGCATCTGGGATTTTGCATCTCTCCAGCATAGCCAGGACTTTGTTCTTGGAGCGCGTGGCTTGAGGCATGACAAAGAGATCAGCTTTGGAATAATTGCTTCTCAAGCAGGCACAATCTTCCTTGTCATGTATTAAGAGATGTCGCATTTCTCTGTCTACCTTTTAATTTGGGGGGTCTCCAGGCAGTTGAGGGAGTTTGGGAAGAGGTGTCCTCTGCTCCTCAGCAGCAGGGATATGATGGATGAGGTGATTTGTGCACAGTCCCATTATGTGCATAGATGGGATTGGTTCCCTTGGGCTGATCTCATCTGTGGACCACAGTGTCTCTGCTCTGGATGTTCTAGAAGGGAACAAAGTCCCTTAAAAAGGTATTTTGGAAACGTCCAGTCCCTTCAAAATCCTTTGTGATAAAATGAAGCAAAATAAAAGGCTGGAGCTGTGATAAATGAGTACTCTGACATTATTTTTACAGGCCTTGTAAAAGTAATTTCCTGATAAAGTCTGCAGATAAAACACAGTGGAGGAGTCAGACCTGTGATGCATCAGAGAGAAATGAGCTGACAAGGAGGGAAGGCTGCAGCTCTAACGCTGCCTGCCCCATACTGGGGTCTTGAAGCCTCTCTGATTGGGTTTAGAAAGGAGAGATCTGGGTGATACTTTGTTTAACAGATGCTGTTGTGAGGCTTCCAGTGCTGCATGTGAATGAACCTTCCAGTGGGGCTGTGGGAACAGTGGAGGCAGTGAGTCTCTCTGTGTTGGCACGTGGCAGAGTAAGGTCATGGGTAATAAGATTATGAGGTACAGGAGGGCTTGTTGCATCCATAACTAGCATCTGCAATGCTAATATAATTAAAGTGCTGTTGCCAAATTCTGGAGAATAATTTGCCACCCTGGAGACATTGCTGCCTGTAGGGGATGGAGGTTATATACTGAGCTGCCTAAAAATCTCAGCTTCCACTAGCCCTGTGGAACGATTCCTTCCTATAAGAGTACCAAAGAAGGCTGGAGAAAAGGAGATACGTGCCTGGACTCACCAAGCAGGTGAGAGCAAAAAGCAGGAATAAAATCTGAGAACATATAGAGAGCCTCATGGGTAGAGGGAAGTATGTCATGATCTAAAATGGAAGTATCTGAGTAGACAAGAAGAGAGCCGATGGCTGACCTGGAAATATCCTGACCATATTAAATGTCCTGGGGTGAAGAGAAGTCTTTGAGGTTGTTGAGCAGCCCATCCCAACACCACAAGCCCAGATGGAAGCAAAAGCAGGAAGCAAGGAGGCAGAGGGGGTGCACTTTTAGCTTTTCACGTCAGATGCTTCTGCCTGTTAGTGGGATGGGGATTGTCTGTGATCAGGGTAAAAAGTTGCTTAAGCATTGGAGTAATTTTAACCTGGGATGGGTAACCATATCTGCCCATCTGCTCACAGACTCTATTTTAGAGGCTCATCCAGGGAAATCTCTGGACCTGGCTCTTCTCTAATGCATTAACTCAACAGAGTTGCAGACATTAAGGCTGAAAATATCCCTGATCATCTGAGTTGCATAGTATAGATGAGGGAAACAGCAATTTTTTGCACCAAGCTTCTACCTTATGGCTAAGCTGCCACCTTTCAGTAAGAAATGAACAAACCTCTGATTTTGGGTCAAATATCTCAAGTAGAGCCAGCTTCTGTGCCTGGCTGCTTTTTACACAGATTGCAAAAGAAAGTCCATACCTTATTCTACACTGAATTTGACTATTTTCAGGTTGCAGTCATGGGGTTGGGTTACTTCTTGTCTTGCTGAGCTGAAAAGTCAACTGGTAGTCACTTTATCATGGGAACAAATGTTGACTTACAGCTTCATATTTAAGCAGGTTATTTGAGTGTAAGGCAGGGAATCAGATTTGATGCAGCAGGATGCAAAGTTTTTAACAGGACAGACAGCTCAGTGCTCCTCTTTGAACTCCCAGATAGATCTTCACCCTCCACCACCCTTGCCTCAAAACCCCTCTTATCTACTTTTTCCCCCCTCTCCTATGTATGTCTGGCTCCATAGGCAGCAAATAATGAGACATTCCCTTTGCACACCATAATTTTCTGGTCCTGAAAACTGGAGACCTGTAGCAATAATTGCAATAAATTAACCCTGCTGTTTTCTTCATAAAACCGTCTGGGGAGGTTTCTTAATTCAGCTTGTCATGAGTCACTTTAATCCCATCATGACCACGCTGATGAATGTTTGGGCAGGTAAGGGTCTTGCAGAGTTTGCCTGATAAATGCTTATTGCAAAGAGCTCATTGCTCGACTGTAAATATTTGTGCTCTGGGGATGGAACTGGGTTTGCAAGATTGCCTGGGAACAAAATGAAAACAATCAGATTTGGCTGATTTTCTGTAAGTGAGAGAAGAATTATTTTTAATTATTGCTCTGTGTGTTTCAGCAATGGTTTGAGGCCTCAGCTCTGCTCTACTCGGAAGAGAAAAGAAAGGGGAATAAAGTCAGGTCCTTCACCATGGGGGAGGATTGACTGGGGCAGTGGTGTGGATGGGGGAGGCATGATGCAGAGCCTTGAATCTGAAGTGGGGCAAGAACAAGCACAGGAACCAAGAAGACAGTAGCGGTCTGGTGAGAGGTTTTGGGGGATTTTGGTAGTCTTTAGGGAAGAGAGAGACGTGGGAGCCTCAGCTGAGATTTCTGGGTGGAAGGGTGCTGAGGAAGGAAAGGAAAGGGTGTCAGGACTGCAAATGGGGCTCCCCAGCCCCAAGGGTTGGGGTGTTTGCTCTACACATTGCTCAGCCAACATAATCAACTTCTAATACTATCACTAGGACACCGCTGTAATTAACAGCGCTGCGTGACCACTTTTGGAGCATGAGTAGGGCCATTGCACTCTTGTGATAGTGGACAGACAGCAAGAGAGTCATCAAGTAAAAAATGAAAGAGCGCAAGTGCTTTTTGCAGTGTGATGGGCTTGTTCCCCCATTACGATGAAAGCAGAGGAATTACTGGTCTCAAAGTGTTGGCTGCTAAAGTCCCTAAGTCTGCTGAAAGCATAGCAAGAGCTGGTCAAAACAGTTAATCACAGCTCTTTAAAACAAGCTTTCACTTTTCTGTTGTGTTGATGTTTATACTGGTTGCTATTCTCACCCTGAACCCTTTGCCACAACTTTTCCCTTCTTTGGCTGTGTTTTAGGCTGCTTTTCTTTCTTTGTTTTTCAACAGATGAGGGTTCCAGCACTGAGGACACAGACTTCAACTGGGATGAGTTCCTGGAGGAAACAGGAGCCAGTGCTGCTCCCCACACTTCCTTCAAACACGTATGTGCTTTGTCTGAGCCTCGCGGGTGTTGTAAGTGTTCCCTTGTGTGGATTTCATGTGGGTCCTGGAGAACTGAAGTGTGGTCTGGGGAGGAATCATCCTCCATGCATGTGACAGCCTGCATGGGATTTGCCTCCCAGCTGGTGTTAGGGGAACTTAGTGTGTTTACGATCACAGCTCAGAGCATTGTGTCTATGCTGTTTCCTTGTCCTCTGCCTTTGGTTCTAATTTTCCTTTTTTGAGGGCTTTTATTGCTTTCCTTTTGTATATATTTGCTCACTTTTCTCGCGTCATCTATTTTCCCTTCTTATTTCTTCCTTGTTGTTCATCCCAACCTGTAGAGATTCATCTCACAGGAGTGTCTAACTTCTCCAAAGCTATCCTCTTAATGCATTATTTGCTGGCTGCCCGGGTCACTCAGCACTAGTGTCCAGCATGCCCCATAGGAAACCATCCTAGGAAACCATAGGAAGCCTCCTGCCTGGCGACGCTGTCTCAGAAGCATGAGAACCAAGTACATGTGTAGGTGATGCTTTTCCTGGGTGAACATATGTTGTATAGACCGCTGTGGTAGTTACAGCATGGTCTGTGGCTCTGGTCCATATTAGTGCAACTAGCATTCAAAGTCTGAAATCTTCATTGATGAAGACTATCATAGCACACTTTGAAGAAAGGACTCTATCTCCCAGCAGTGCCTATCACAGTCAAGGATGTTGTTTGGAACCATCTTCACCCAACACCAGTTGCTTAATCTCTTCTATTAATCTCCATGTGATGTCACATGAGGCCATGGGACAGCAATGAAGCTCATGTATGAGCTCTTCATCACAGTCAAGGGAGTGCAGGTTAGATTTTTTCAGGACATCTTTGTCATTCAACTGCAAGACTGTGCTCACCTACTCGGAAGTTGTGATGCCTTCAACTGAGTTAAGCCATGACAAGTCATAATTCTTTGTCCTCAGCTGCAAGTCCCATGAGGATAATGCTGCTCATCCTCTTACCAGACCCATCAGATGTATGTAGCAGCCTGCTCTGTTACAGCTGCCCGTCAGTCATGCTGGCTCTTCTCCCAGCTTCACTTGGCTCGTCTGTGAGCTCTGGAGGATGTGGACATCTTCAGCAGAAAGAGAGCGGTTTTAGCTGTGATATTCTGGATTGCCTTACACTGAGCCTGTTTGCTGGCATAGATGTCCTTTGGGAACAATGTAGCTGTGCTTCAGTGAGAGGGAAGCTCCCTGAAGAACCTGTTGCTACTTAAAGAGGAGTCTTTATTTAGATGGCTGCTGTCATGCCATTAAACCAGCTTTGTCTTCAGGTGATTTCTTGGCTTGTTTTGAAGGGGCAAGGAGCTGCAGGGATGAAAATCCACTCTTCCATCTACATATGAAAAAAACAATACAATCTTCCATTCCTTATTTTACTTCCCTTTCAACAACAATGCATTATTGCAGGAAGAAGGACAGTAATTCCCTATACTGCAGAATTACAGAGCAACGGTTATTGTAGAGTTTATCCTTGCTCCAGTAGCTGTCTGTAGAGAGCATCTTGTCCCAGGTGTGCACCCAAATACCAGAAGCAGTCCCAGGCAAAGCTACAGATTGGGCAAAGAAGAGATTCAGAGCAGCCCTGCGGAGAAGGACTTGGGGGTGCTGGTCGATGAGAAAATGAACATGAGCCGGCTGCAGTGTGCGCTCGCAGCCCAGAAAGCAACCGTATCCTGGGCTGCATCAAAAGGAGCGTGACCAGCAGGGCGAAGGAGGTGATCCTGCCCCTCTGCTCTGCTCTTGTGAGACCTCACCTGGAGCATTGTGTGCAGTTCTGGTGTCCTCAACATAAAAAGGACATGGAACTGCTGGAACAAGTCCAGAGGAGGCCACGAGGATGATCAGGGGACTGGAGCACCTCCCGTATGAAGACAGGCTGAGGAAATTGGGGCTGTTCAGCCTGGAGAAGAGAAGGCTGCGTGGAGACCTCATAGCAGCCTTCCAGTATCTGAAGGGGGCCTATAGGGATGCTGGGGAGGGACTCTTCATTAGGGACTGTAGTGACAGGACAAGGGGTAATGGGTTAAAACTGAAACAGGGGAAGTTTAGATTGGATATAAGGAGGAAATTCTTTCCTGTTAGGGTGGTGAGGCACTGGAATGGGTTGCCCAGGGAGGTTGTGAGTGCTCCATCCCTGGCAGTGTTCAAGGCCAGGTTGGATGAAGCTGTGGGTGGGATGGTTTAGTGAGAGGTGTCCCTGCCCATGGCAGGGGGGTTGGAACTGGATGATCTTGAGGTCCTTTCCAACCCTAACTATTCTATGATTCTGTGATTCTATGCTTCATGGAGTCCTTGAGGGTGTCTTTAGGAGTGTGGAGATGCCTACCTCATCCTGATAATCCTTTCTGACTGTGGTGTCTCACTGCACCTCAGTTCTGGGAATTCCAGTGTGAGACAGGTTAGTGTTGGGAATAATCCTTAGTGACTGTTCTTCACAATTTGAAACGTGATCCTTAAAAAAACCATGGCTTGGCCAGGAACCTGAAAGTTGTTAGAGTATTATCTGGCTGTCTGATTCCAGTCTTCATGGGATTTCCAGTCACAAGTCCCTTGCCTCCAGGATACCACATTGGTCTTTACTTACAGTGAATGCAAGGAGTGAAACTACAAATGAATGTGAATCCTGGATTATTCATGAGGAAAGAGCTAAGATCGTATCTTATGGCTGAAGTAGCAAATGTCATGGACCTTCTTCAATCTGGACGATCTGCAAAGGTCTCTTCCAGCTTCAGTTCAGCTATACCCTGACTCCAGGCATTGATGCTGATGATTGATATTATATTTATGTTTGTGAACAGAATACATTTAAACCTGGTGTTTAAATGAGATATTAATCAGAGATAGTCTTAAACCAGACTATAATCTCTCTGGTTTCAGCAGGAGATAAGGACAGGTTCTTACAGGTTTCTTAGTTCCTTAAGCATCTCCTAAGGAGTAACAGGCTACATTTTGGATTGTATTCTGAAGACAGGGCTGGCACCTGAACCAGTGGACTGGCATCTACCTCCTCTTTATCAACAACAGCTAGAGACATGCCATTGGCCTTGGAAGATACTTTCTGATGTGCCAACAGCAGGTCCTAGTGTTTAACAGCGGTCCCTGCTCTGTCCTAGAAGAGATGTGCTGACATATTCATTGTCTTAAGGCAAGTTACATGTAACGTGTCACTGGTGAGGTAAATGGAAGTGACACCTCTGTCAGATGGCAGGACAGTGACCCCAGCCATTTGCTTTTCAACATTGGGTCATATCTTATATACAATGGTGCTGGGAGAAGCAGATGGTTGAGACTTGAGCTGCTGGGGAGTGATATAGTGAAAGCACTCTCCTTGGTCTGCCTGGTACAGCATTCAGCCCTTGATGCTTGTCAAACCTCAAGAGGTGCTTCAGTGTTGTTATATGATTAATTATTGTAGTTGGGCTAAACTCCTAGAGGAGCTTAGTTGCCTTTCTACCTTGCATGTGTCCTGTGATCTGCCTGACAGAGCTGTGCAGTGGGAAATGAAACCTCATTTGAGTTATACCGCCTTTCTCCCAGGCCTTAGTGAGATTTATGATGTGAACGTGGGTACCAGTCACACTCCCTCAGGTGTAGTGCAACTGAGGTTACCACTGCTGGAGAGCCTCTTTGGAGCATGTGAGACGTTGCATGATGGGGTATATGCCAGTGAAATAAGAATGGTCCTGCCCAAACAGAATGTGAAAGGGGTGGTTGGATTAAGGAGCACAATGAACTCATGTCCTACCTCAAAGCTGCTCTTTAAGAACAGCATCATCTTGCTTAGCTGGGGAGGGGGCTCTCCCTGCAAAGAAGAAAAGGTAACACTATGCCTTTCTAATTTTGTAAGGTTGAAATCAGCCTTCAAAGCAGTTTCCAACCAGGGATGAAATTAGAAGTGGCCAACAAGAGCAATCCGGACACATATTGGGTGGCTACGATCATTACAACGTGTGGACAGCTCTTACTGCTTCGTTACTGTGGCTATGGAGATGACCGCAGGGCAGATTTCTGGTGTGATGTGATGACAGCAGATCTTCACCCTGTTGGCTGGTGTACACAGAATAACAAGGTCCTGATGCCTCCAGATGGTGAGTGCTATGTGTTTTGTTCGGGTCATGCTCCAGTATTGGACTGGTGGTTCATCTCCAGACTTATAGATGATCTGGAATGGGTGCTTCACATCATCAGTTGGTGTTGGGTGATGCAGACAGGGTAAGGTTCCCACAGGTCAATGGGTGATTCAGTTTGCCAGTCGGTCTCTAGCAAAAGCATTTTTACCCTAGTTGGTTAACAACAGAAGGCGCTTCTGTAAGAAGTTGTCTTAACAAGGAAAGACTGTTGAAATGCAAAGCTGTGATTTTCAGTTAGGGGAGAAAATTGCCCTGTTCTTGCAGGGTGACATTCAAAGTGAGAACAAACCAAAATAAGCAAGATCAATTTGGGTGTAGCCAAAATCAGAAGTTGGCTGTGCACTCAAATGTTGTGCCCTGAGAGTTTAGACCCTTCCATCGCCAGATTCTTGCAGCTTTTAACTCCAACAGTAGATATACATGATTAAAGATAGCAAAATTTGGTCATCATAAGTTAGAGCATGTCCTGATTATCAGCTTTTAGGTACACAAAAGCTGAATGCAAGAGCTGTATGTTACTAAATGGCCCATGTGGGACAGTTTCTTAGTAACAGAATTTGATTCCCAGTGTGTAGGAAAAACATTGGGTTTTTTTGTATGTACATCAGCAAAACAACGGTGTATCCTTACCACTACGTAGCTCCTAGCAGAGGGCTACTTGTCACTCTTACTCATGCATTTTCCTCCCCTATATCTCGTTTATTCTGGATCAAGGGAAAAAGAGATGAATATGTAGCCTCTAACTTATGCATGCTTTTAAAAAAGTCTCATTTATGGGTTCTGCTGCTGAAGTTATTCTTTTACTTTCTGTTTTATGTGATCATTGAAAAAAGCATTGAAAAAGTCTCATTTATGGGTTCTGCTGCTAAAGTTATTCTTTTACTTTCTATTTTATGTGATCATTGAAAAAAACATATGTGCCCATTGTGGGCCATGTGTGATTTCTCCTGGTGTAGGGCTTGCCTGGCTTCCCACTGAGCGTGCTGTAGACATGGGCTGTGAATCAGAGCTGATGTTCCTGCTTTGTGCATAGTGAACTCTGAGCTAAACTCTGAGCTTTTTGTTCTGGTCTGTGTGTTTTGAATAAACAGAGGATTGATTGCTTAAAAACAGAGAAGTCTTGAAGACAAATATGGGTGAGAAATCTGTTGGTTTATCACTAGTAAATCAAGCTGATGTGAGAGGGGTTAGGTATTTTCTTTTATAGGTCTCTTGAACTATCTTTTATTACATGGGTTATAATAAGTGTTACCAGCAAGGTGTAGAGTGTTGTAAACTAAATCTCAAAATGTGAGGATCAAGGAGTAAGAGATCCTATTGACGGTTGTAACAGAAAATAACGATTGTCTTCTAACCGGAGGCAACTGCTTTTCATGGCAGTGTTGGAATCTGCTCCTTGGGTTGTGGCTGCTTTGTGTGAATTGTCTTGCTTGAATGACTGCAAATGTGCAGTAGGTCAAACCACCTTTCTCCTCTGGCTGGGTGCTGTAACTGTATACCAGGAATTTAAATTTGGGCAGCTGCCCTTTTTTGTTTTGTTTTTCCCACTCCCATTCTCACCGAATTAACTCTGTTGAATATGGCTTTGTATAGTTCTCAGAAATAATAGATGTGTGGACTGGAATTTCAAAAGAGATTTAAACGTTTAAGAGCTTCAGATGTATTTTGGAATGAGGCCTCTAAAATGCCCAGGAGGATTTGAGGCTTCAGGACTCCTCTCACTTGCCAAAAAGAGAGGTCCTAAATGTGTTCATAAATCACAGAGCTCCTCTGGGTATTTGCCCAACAGGGTTCTGCCTGTGGTCAGAGGTGGGTTTGTGTCTCCCACTGGGACACCACAAGGTAGAAGCTGAGTTTTCAGGAGTGCCCCTTGTTTTCTGCAAGGAGAACTGAGCTCTGACCGGGGTTTATAAGTAGCTTGTGAGTACTAGGCTTATCTTACACAGATGTCTGAAGTTTGTCCTGTGCTTAATTGTGTTGCTGATCAGTGGATGAGCCAAACTTCACTGCAGTGCTGAGAGCTCTGTCTGGTGAAGCCTGGTCAGTCTTGCATTGGTAAAAAGAGAAGCTGCTGTTCTCTGTGAACTCCATGGAGGTTTTTTACCTTTTTAGCATTGCACATTATTTTGTTGTCAAACCTTTGGAAGAAAGGAAAGACAGCTTCAGATTGCACGGACCCGTTTTCTGAGGGCCTGATTCTGCACATCTTGATTATAAGGAGCATTTCTGTTGGCAAGACCATGCAAGCAGAATGGCCAGGGCCAGTTATCTGTCATTGGGGTTTGATTTTAATCAGGAGTTGAAGGCTTTGGTTAAAAAGATCTGCCAAGAAGAGCTTGTTTAATGGGCAAAATACCAACACTGGGACAATGCTCTGTTTCTGCTTGCGAACCGAATTGGACTGATCAGTGCTCGTCTTATAAATGTGATGCCAGACAAGAATGGTACATAGTGACAGGATGAAGGATTTCATTAGATGGGAAAGAGATGCAAGAAAATAGACTGTCTCGGTTTAGCAAATCAATAGAGCTTGATTTAATGCACACACAGAGCTTTTAAGGGGCAGCTGCCAAATAATTATTGTTTATGATCCCAATAGAAGGAAGTCATTTAATTTATGGACTGTTGCATGGTTATTTATTGGGTGGCATTAGTATTGCATCATGATGCCAGTGGCCTGTGAGGAAAATGTCAAGTCATGTTATGTCCTCCCATGTCGTTATGGTGCAGTGCAATAGAATAGGAGTGCTTAAGCCAAATACTTGAGTTTGCAATAAAATGTACTGGCTTATCAAGGGGTGGTGTGTGTGTGTGTGTGTGCCTACAAGCTTCACCCTCCATCCCCTCCCTCCCTGCAGGAAATCAAAGGAGTAAAATTGTAGTTACTTCAAGCTTTGCCATTAATTATATTTTTCTCATTACAAATCGGTGTGTAATTTGAATTGCAAACTCAGCTATCCTGGCAGAATAGATCTGTTTACCATTCAAAGCAAAATGAAAATTATTTAAATTAGTTAATATAGAACTCATTTGAATGAATTGGATGTTTATTCATGAACTAGCTGAGTCAAGTGTGAAGCTGTCCTTATGGTCTGTAGCTTTGCCTCTGGTCAGCTCTAAAGTCACGTCCTGGGACAGAGTTTTCTTTTTTATTGCGTATTAACTGTGGTGTAAACCATCAGTAGCTACTGCCTGATGTGGCTAAGTGTGAGATTTTCATCCTTTCTGAGAAGCAATTGTAATTCATATGAGGAAGGGCAACCTGCTTCAAAGTTCATTGACAGTGACAATACTGTGGTGGTGTAGTAAGCTTTGCTTTCTGCACTGTGGGGATGAGATGTAACAGATTTTCCATCAGTTAGTAAAACTTCCCTATTGGATTATTCGGCATGGATACAGCAACAGTATTTATTTCCTCCTGTGTCTTACCCAAACACTGTCCTCCTTCTCAGCACAGAGCCGATGCGGTTGTTTTGCAACATCCTCCATCCCTCGGGGTGTTTTACGCACTGAGCATTAAAAATTTAAGTCTAACTAAACTTTATCTTACTAGCAATTCCTTTAACTGTGAAAGGAAAAGAGGTCTCTTGCCTCCTTCAGCCTAGTATTTCCATGTGCTGTTTTCCTTTGTTGATGACAGTTGGGTTCATGAACACATTTACCATTGGGTAGAAGAGCAGCGTGGAGAACCTGACAAGCGTAGCAGCTAAATTATGCATTGTGAACCACGCGGAGAGCAGGAACGCCTTTTGATTGACACTTGGGTGTTTTTGTACAGATTGCAGATTTACAGCTGAGCCAACAGAGCTGAATCTCTCCTGGCACTATCTTAATGCATTCTGGGATGCGCTAAAGACACTGGGTGACAAGACTACTGTGTACACTTGTAATTGCTGTGGTGGTTCTGCTTTAATGTTATTGACAGATGGAAATTCAGATAGGGCATTTCTGTGTGCAGATCTGTGTGGTCTGCTTGCTGTGTAAACCAGGAGATGGAGGAGACCAGAGATGTGAAGAAATACAGTGGGGAGAGGACCATGTTTATATTTTGACTTTATAATGATCTGGTACAGACGGGAAAACCTCTGAACACCATGTATACCTGGATTTGGAGATCAGGATGATCAATCACACTGTGATTATGTGTAGGAAGGCAGCTTTTACTTCTGTTACACTGATATAGGGAGAACTAAAGCTTAAAATCTTGATCCTGGGGTGAAATTAGTCCCTTTTGCATAGTGCTGAGCTTTATCAAGCTTCAGCATCAAATATGGCATTAAGAGTGGTGGACTTAAAGCATTTTTCCTGCCCAGGCTTCCCATGAAGGCAAATGTCATTGTTTGGTCATTATTTGAAATAGGCTTTCATGTGTATCTCCGGTCAGATTAACTTTTACCCTAGATCAGGCCAGAGGAGGGAAGTGTCAGATTCTCGGTGCTAGATTTGATTGTGGGGAGGGTATGGATGAAAAAGAAGATAAAACTTGTGCCATGCAAACTGGGTTGCCTTCAGATGACAACTTGTTGCTTTTATTATTATTATTATTATTATTATTGTTGTTGTTGTTGTTATCACTATTATTATTATTAAATATCATTATCTGAATCTATCGTGGCTTTTGAGGTTGTAAGAGAGGGGAGATGTAGATCTCATTGGCCATGTCAAAACTTAACGGTGTTAGGACTCAGTGGATTCTGCATAGTCGAAAGATGGTCTGCTGTGTTGCACAGCAGATTGGTATGCAAGAGGTCAGATAGATGAATAGGTAGATTGAAGACATGTTAACTTTGAGCCAAGTTTTCCTTTTTGTTTTAATGCTCAGGTGGTATTACTGATGGGTGTAGTGGTTACAACAGACATTGGTGTGCTGGGCTACAGCAGAAAGTAGTGGGATTGAGAGAGATTGGGGAGCAGGAACAGTAAGGCGAGGTGGTGGTACAGGATCAAAGAGAAGAAGAAGCCTTGAGCAGTCACTTTCTGCTGCAGGTGTGGATTTGGTGTCATTTAAGACTCCCTAGGGGCACAGAAGGCTTTCTTAAGGGGCACACCTCATACACTTGCCTTTCAACATCATTTTTGGGGGTTACTTGTGTCCACAAAGTTTGTCCACAGGTTCTTCAGTAACACAGAGATAACATTTCTGAAAATGGATGTGGGCTTCCAGAGCTTCTCAGGAAATGGGATCATGAAATAGTTTTATTTAACCAAAGCCAACTTTCTCCTGGTTATCTATTGCCAGAGGAAATAACACTTAAACTATACCTGCAGGGTTGTAATTACAGTGCAGGTAGAGGGATCAGATGGGCAGGGTGGACTTCTTTTTTTGTCTTTGTGAAGAGTTACCTGAGATGAGCCTAACTACTGGTGTAACTGAGAGCAGATCTGGCCCCTGTGTAGCTCTTTCACTGAAGGCTCACCTGAGATATTACTTCCTAAGAGACTGAGGCTGGAGAAAATCAGTTGGTGTTCACTGAGCTTATGCTGTTTTACATCAGTTAAGAACTGCACTCTTAAGCCAACTAAAATGAAACTCAGAAATCTTCTTTGTCAGGTTGTACTCTCAAAGACTGTGGGTGTTTCTAAAGTAGTGTACAGTTTGTGTTTTTTTAATGTTCTTTGCCCAGTTTTTATCCTCTTATTCCATCAATACTAAGCTTAGACTAAGCTAATGTAAATAAACTGCAGGATTTCTTTATTTTAAGTACTGTAAATGGCTCGTAGTGCAGAGTTTTATGTGTGCTTTTCAAGTCAACTTTAGCAGGCATTAATTATGCAGGGGTGACGTTAGCATAAGTAACTAGTCAGCAATAAATGTCAATTAAATATTCTATTAGCATAGTAGGCAGCTTCATGCATTGGCATAGAACATTTAGCAGATTACACTTAATGAACGTATTAAAAATAACATTTCTTTTTGCTTTGCTCTCCTAATGATGGCAGCAGAGAGGAGAGGAGGGGGGGTAAAAATAACTCCAGCTTTGGATGAAGAGCTGGCGTTGTTGGGCTAGTAGGAGCCATGTCTTAGAATCATAGAATGTTTTGGGTTGGAAAAGACCTTAAGATTATCCAGTTCCACCCCTCTGCCATGGGCAGGGACACCTCACACTAGACCATGCCAGGGATGCCAGGGATGGAGGATTTACCACTTCTCTGGGCACCCTGTGCCAGTGCCTCACCACCCTCACAGTAAAGAACTTCCTTATATCTAACCTGAACTTCCCCTGCCATAAGTGATGAAGGCTATCAAGGGAAAAAAAATCAATGTTTGTTTAAACATAGATCCTTTTGTTTCACAATTATTGGGAATGTGGTGGAAGTGGTCCTTAGGGAACAGACGTACCCTGAGGCTCACAGCCTTGGCTCTGCAGTGATCCATGGCCATAGGGTACTGCTGGGCTTTCTGCTAAGGTGAAGATTTCCCCTAGGGTGAAGCCTCATCAGTTGGGGTCACTCCTTGTGCTTCTCGAGTTTTTGGTGGAACTGTCTTAGAAAAAGTGTTCTTCCCCTTCACAGAAATCATAAATACAAAGCCTCTGCTTTGTTCTCTTCAATACTTTCACTTGGCAAAAACTAGTTTGTTTTTTCTCCTCAAAAATGTCAGGACAGTTGTTTCTGGGATTAAATACTCAAAACGTTGACTTGAGTTGCACCGATGCCTCATAGGATTCA
The DNA here is from genome assembly GCF_037157495.1 of Lathamus discolor. Lineage (NCBI taxonomy): Eukaryota > Metazoa > Chordata > Aves > Psittaciformes > Psittacidae > Lathamus > Lathamus discolor. Next base: position 3,352,569 of record NC_088884.1, read on the forward strand.
TATGTGGGTTCTGGTCCCTCCTTGCCCTTTGGGAGGGTTAGACTTTCTCTCATGTGGGGTCTGGTCTTTCCTTGTGGAGTCATCCTGAGATGTCTTCCATGACTTCCAGACTTCTTGTGCCTGGGGAACCCAGCCCTTGCTGCGGATCAGGCATTTGGAAAAGCCAAAGCTGTACAAGATGATTAGGTTTCCAGTAAAAAAACAACCCCAAAGCTTGCACATGAAGTAGGCTCTGTTTATTAAAAGCAAGAAAAGAACACACTTTAATCAAAACCTAATTTTCCAGTAAGAAGCTGTTTCAGCAGAAACACAACCGGCAAGCCTCATTTCCAGGGACAGCAACATCTGCTTGTGCTATATTTATAGTTATTTATTTATTCTCACAAACAAATGGAATAAGGGAAACAGGAGCAGGCCTGACCAGACAGTGGTGGTCCAACGAGGTAGGGATGAACGCAGTGATGAGGCATCCTGCAATGCACCCAAAGTGCCTGCTCAGCATGTATTTTAGGGTGTTTGTTTAGAATTATGTGGGTAAAGCAGATTTAGCTTGCACCCGGGTTAAGTATCGGTGCAACTTCATAGAGAGGTGACAGTTTCACTGATGCAATTGTACCTGCACATTCCTAATGCAAGTCCTGGATTTTTTCCACTTACGGTTGGAAAGTACTTGCTTTTATAAGTGTAACCTATCCTTGTTCGTGTACTGGACTGAGCTATGTAGTCTGTAAACCTAGTAAAACAGTATTACATAGTTTTACAACAAACACTGAGGATAATATAGCACTGTTTATGCTAGTGTGTTATTAGCTCAACTTGGAGCATGGGTTTAACCTGTAGGTTGGCTGATGGCCAAAGAAGGGTTCAAGAAGGGGTTTCAGTGATGGGTTAAAGTTTGATGACAAATAACTTGGACGTACCAATACTGAAATGAATGTGCTTTCTGACTGCCTTTCCCTTGCTTGGGTGGACTGTCTGTGTCCTGACTTCTTTTTCCATGTGTTGCAACTGGTACGTAGTGCCTTCCTCCATAAATGAATGATGCTGCTATCAGGAACGCTGTAAAGCAGCAGTATAGTTTGCAGTACTGTCACGATCCCTTTTGGGTGGTACAGGGAAAGCTGAACTATGAATCTGTTACGATTAAAGCAGCAGCACCTTGTGTACAAGCAACAGTGGAGCTGAAGATGAGGCTTATTGCAATGAAAACTGAAAGCCTTATCCTTTTACAAACAATCTGGAGGGGGAGTGGAGGTGCGGAAAAGAAAAGCAGTGATTTTCGTGGACTTTGACGAGTTATAAATATATCCTGAGTGAAACCAGTAGTGTGGAGCTTTATGAAAGCTTTAATGAATAAATAAATATTTCATGCCCACATGGTGCTTCTTCAGGAACGTGTGCTGTTGGTAGAAAGCAATAAACAAAGAACCTCCTTCAGGGTTTGTTTGGGCTTTTAAATTAAACTAATTTAATCAACTTTTTCAGTCAAGCTTGATATTAGTTCATTTCTGTACACAGCCCTGTACTCGGATCTGTTTGTTTTCTCCTGATACCTGTTCTCCTGTTTAGAAAGTGCTTGAATATCAAGGAATGGTTTGTTTCATCCTTCTTCTGTGGTGCGCATCTGCGGTTTCAAGGCAGAGAGCACAGATTTCCTCCTTATCCTGAAGCTTGGGGAGCCAGCCATCCTTTACCATCATAGCGGTAGGTGTTATGGGACCCCAGCTGAAGTTTGCATTATCCAGCAGGGGAGATCACTTGAGCATGTGGGTCATTTCTGAATACAGGCTAGTAGGCATCTTTTGGGTTTTGGAAGACTTCAGTACCCAGTTTGGTGCTGCTTGAAGGACTAGAACTATCCAGAAGTGCCATGTAGTCTGGCCCCATGTGGGCAGAGGTGCTTACACACTTCTGCAGTGGATTGCAGAGATTTATACAGAGAGATTAAAATGTTCCTCAAGCTCAGGCTATTGGCAAAGCTGGGGCTCGGGTGTGCTGGTGCTGTTGCTTAATGGCTGTCTGTGATAACAAATGGCCAGGATGTGTATTAGCTCTGTGCTTCATGTCTTTGCAATACTTTAAAAAGAAGTCCTGAGAGACCTATTTTTCCTTAGGAACAGCAGGGCTGAAGCCAATTGATTCTTTCATAGCTGGACCATGCAAGTGAGAAGCAAATAAGGCACAGTAGGGAGGTAAAAGCAAGGTTGATCAGAGGGGTAGAGCTAACTTTGGGAAAGCATCTACTGAAGGCAGGGCTGCTCAATGAGCTGAGGATTGGCCCAAACTTGGAGACTGATGCATCTTTGCACAGGGGTGGTGGAGTTGGGGACAAGTGCATGGAATGGCGCATGTCTCATCTTCGTTTGCCGTGAAAAGGAGAAGTACTTCCTGTTCTTTAGTTGTATCTTTTTTTCTTTTCTACTTCAATCACTGATCTGGAACCACTTGTTTGTGTAGTGGTCAGCTTTGGGAACTGGAATTTATCCCTCTTGGCTGAATGGAGTACATCCCCATGGAGTTTGTGTCACAGTATGGGCAGTGGCAAAAAAGAGGGGTTGTGTTAGAAACTGAGGAAACTTTGTTTGTCCAAACCCATGTAGAGCTATGTTTAATTTATTTTTTAGTGTTATAAGGCAATGTGTGAGATTGTGTCTGTGTATATCAAAGCCCAAACCCTTTGCACAGCAAAACGTTTCAACACTGGTGAAGAATGATGAAGCAAAACTCCTTGCAGTAGTGCTGAGCTTCAATAGTTGACTGATCACCCTGAAGTTGTGCAAAGAAAGAACATTTCAGTGGGACTTAAGCTCCATTAAGGATGCTGGAAGGGCTAAAGATGAGCAGTTGAGACACCACAGCTTTGCCTTCTGCTGCTTGCAATTCTGGTCACAGCCTGCAGGATAACCCTGCAGACACTGCTATGACAAAACCATTGCTTTTGGACTTGACACTTAGTACAAGTTGCTCTTTAGCAGTAGGTGAAACAGGGTGGATTTTCAGAAGGTACCTTTGAGACCATTACAGGTAAAATCTCCCTTTGATGATTGTTGCAAAACCCGCTTTCCGTCTATTGCACAAAACAGCAAAATCTTATTCCCAAGACATTTAAGTGCTAAGGGAGGGAAAGATGTAAGTTATTATACAATTTAAGTCCCAGTGAGGCTTCTAATAAAAAACGTGATTGAGGAGTCAGTAACATAGAAGTACTGGCGCTTTTGCTCTGTGTTGAGCAACCATTTAATGTCAGCTATCTATTTAATGCAGACCATGTGAACAGAACAAAATGCAGAACAGTTGAGAATCTGTTCACTGTCAAGTAGAATAATTACAGCCCCATTTGTAGACTTGTAGCCATTGAGGAGACGACAGTGTCCTTATTCGAGGAAATACCCCTGAAGTGTTCACCTCACTCGTGATTCTGGAGATCTCTGCACCTTGAATATCCAGCAGTGACCATCCAGAGTTGTTCTTCCACACTCATACCACTGTGTGGAACATGTGCTCTAAAGCTGTGGAAGGCCCAGAAACCATAGGAAAATGAGTGCGTTGACCCTGAAAGCATATAGTAGTGTATGCAAACCACCCTTTGTTTGATATAGTCAACTAATGTCCTGCTGAATGAGTTTTTTAATAAAATATTCTTTAAAATTACTAGTTTGAGAGATTTTAAGTAGCTATTTGTGGTAATTACACATAATTTCTCTTCCCCAGTCTCCCATAATTTCCCCCCGAGGAGTTTTAGAATGGAAGTGCCATCTCAGTTAGAAGACTAGGCCTAGGTAGTTAATATATGTGGTGATATAATAAGTAAAACATTGACAGACTTAAATGATCATCACTGGGGACATCTGTGGAGACTTAAAAAAAACCCCTACCATTCATATTCCAAGTTAGGAACAGTTTTGGGTCTTTGTATCAAAGAAGGAGGTGACTTTCTGTGCATTGGTGTAAGAGCTGGGAAGGTAAATAGAAGGGTAAATAGCACAATGGACTTGATGCAGCACATTCTGAAGTTGGTGTCCACATTTCTTCAATGGACCTCTTTTGATCAGACTAAATCATATCTATTGGAACTGAGAAGATTTTCTGTTCTCTTTCAGGCCAAGGACAAGCCAGGGTATCTAGTGTTGTGTCTCCAGCAGAGCATTCCTTTAGATACACCTAGGGGCACCTCAGATTTTGCTTGTGAGGAGCATGTATATAGAAGACTCAGGAAGCTGCTAGTGGCAGATGCAAGCACCAGCATGATCCCGAACCAGCTGTGACTCGCACTGGATTTTTCCCTCATTACACATGATAATGTGGGCTCCCAGTCACTGTGGAAGGGGCTTGCTTCCTGAGGCAGACCATATGCTCCTGGAGCCCATGGAGGTAGCTGTTATGCAGTGTAGAGATTTAAGTAATACTCTTATAAAGCATATTCCTGATAATAATTAAAACCCAGTTCCTCTAACCCATATTCCAAATTATGGGTCAGTTCTGGCCCTTTTACATGACATTGGAAAGCTTTAGCTCTGAATTCCCACATGATTTGTTTCCAGATGTGTGTGTGTGCGCTCTCATTTCTGTTTGATTTTGGTCACAAAAGAAAAAATGAAACCAAGAAACCAACAAGCGTATAGGCTTAAGGACATGTTGAAACCCTTCCTGATTGATGGTTTATTTTGTGTTGTGAGGCAGGGCATCCATCTCCTGCATTTGTAGCAAAAAAAGATTTTTCCAACACTCTTGCTGTTGGGAATGGATGAAGAAATGAGAGGAAAGTCAGAACTTTAAGATTGTGCTGTAAAAATGCAGCTACTTCCTAAAGTGCTGGAGTTAACCTAGAGCATGCATCCATGGAAAAACTTTGCCAAACTCTGGAAGCCATCCTGCTATGTATTCTGCACATTTTACTGAAGAAGCTCTGCCATGGTCTAGTGTGAGTCATCCCTGCGCATGGCAGGGGGCTGGAACTGTGTGGCCTTAAAGTCCTTTCCAACCCAAACTATTATGTGATTCTATGAGGAGTATACAGCCTATAGAAGGGGAAACGCTATAATCCTCCCATGCTGAACAGCCCTGGGAAGGTCACTGAAGAGTCCCTGTGCATGTGAAGTATCTACACTATGAGCATTTGACTACTGAAGCTACCTGTTCTATAGGGTCTTGCTTTGCTTTTAGCCATTCTGCTGTTGTTCTTGAGCCTGAACCTCAGTGGGTGGCTCCACTTGGAAGGCCTCTTTCTGTAGAACACCTCAGAATTCTTTTAGAAACACAAAAAACTTTGGAGGAAACGTGATGAAGATGAGATTAGTTGCTCACAAACCAGCTGAATGAACCATGGCTCTGCACTAAGATTTGGGAGCCTTTAATTTCTAAGTGAAGGCATTTGGGTTCCATCACAGCATCATCATCTCCAGTCAACTTGATCCGGAGTGATGGAGAAGCTGAAGTTTTAGAATTCAAAGGAAGTTTGGAGCACTGTGGAAAAGCTGCTGGCATTTCAAGTCCTGTAACACTCTGTTATTCTCATTGCAGATGATCCTTTGCATAATGTTCCACGTTGATCTCTGATTCAAATCTAAACTCTTCAAAGTCTGGGGGCTGTTTTTCATCCTGGGATTTATAGTTCAAGCCCTTTTCTAGTTTCAAGTGAAGAAAACACATGTTTAGCAAGTGCAAAATGAGCCTTGATGGAGTATTTCTTTGATGGTGTCGCAATGATGATGATTATGAATTTACACCTTGTGCATAGGATGTTAAGCACCTCATGGGGCCTGGCTGTGCTTAGACTGTACCATTAATTTTGGGAAGGGTGCATGATGAATGTTCATAAGGCCCTCTAGGTTCTGATTTGTGGTGCTAGCATCACACAACCAAGAGGCTCCAAAGTGATTAAATGGGATTTGATCATTAGAAGCTGGCACTGCAATTCTGATTAATTACAGAATGCACTGCAAAGTGTGAAATTAGTTTGTTTGCTTTTATTTATTCTTTCTTAAACACATGTTTCTGGTTCGTGGGCTGTCAGAAAGTGAAGTCCTGGTGAATGAGGCTTTGTAGCTATTTCCATGGTAATTTGGGTTGTGCTGACTCACTCTTGGGTCATGGGGATGATTAGATTGACAGTTCTGTTCCATGCTCTGCATGTGAGCAGTGAGATTTAGGGACAATCATGGGCAAATCCTTAAATTAGACCTAGTGCATCCTGCTTTACTGTCTGTCCCTTGCAGCACTGTTCCTCCCCAACTTGGGCATCATGGCACCAGTCTCCTGCCTGAGTCCTGCCCTACATGGTCTTCCTCTGCCTCTTGTCTCTGAGATGCTTCTTTGCCTTTGTGTTGGGTGTCCAGGCTGAAATGAGTAATGGCTTGCTTTTTCTTTCAAATCACTGCTCCTGTCTTCAAAAGAAGACACGGTTTGAGACTTTCAGTTTTACCTGCCATGGCACCAATAATTTCAGATAATGTGAGACTAGATGCATACATTTTAAACAGGTGTAGGTGTAGGGTATGATGAATCTAGACTTGTAGTGTCAGCCTAAAGGCAGAAAAAGTAAGAAACTGTGATTTTGGCTATTCTCTATATCCATGTATATCTGAATTTGATAACAGGAAAATAAAACCTTAAGCATTGACCAAAGCTTCCATCCTTTTTGTATTTTTAATTGGTGCTTCCCATCAGAGCTAAGAAAGAGCTGTCTTAATGATCCTTCTGTAGTGTATTAAACAATATAATGCATAGAATAAATTGCCAACATCATCCCCACTCATTCTCATCTTTCTGCAGAAGATGGAAAATGAAAAAAACAACAAATCCGGAATGTATTTAGAATCATAGAATCATAGAGTAATTAGGGTTGGAAAGGACCTTAAGATCATCTAGTAGGTATCATGTTCCTGTATATATCTTGGATGTTTTGATGCTTTTGTTTATAGTGGGTATTTGCTGTAGACAGCATTACCAGCTAAGAAAGGTAATTGTGCAGTGAACTGTTTTATGCTTTATGTAAGAACATTGTGCTACAGTGAATTTGTTGCATTTTACAGAGCTGTCTCCAAAGAATAGCCTTCAGAAAGCGACCGTAGGATTTAGAAGTGAGAAAAGGCACTTAGTATGTGAGATAATTGGATAGAGTTTGGAGGTGTGAGGTCAGATCCTTGGGCACAGTATTTATACTGCAATGACATCCCCTTACAGAATGGCACATAAATTTTAGATGTTGTTATGCCACAGAATCCATTTCGGACTGGCCTATGAGATCCCAAAGATATGGCATAAAAGTGCCTCTTGTGTCTACTTGCAAAAGTGAGAGCATTTGGCATTTGGATCAGAATCAAGTAACCTCCAGACCTCCCTTCCTGCAGTAACTCCACTTTTGAGCACAAAAGAGATCTGGTGCACTAGTATGTGAAAGACCCCTATACTAATTCATAACAACTATTGGCATGGTCCAGTGAGTGCCCAACAGTGGTCAGAGCTACTAATTCAGGCTGTGAAGCAAGCTGAGATGTGCTTAGGGACATGGTTTAGTGATGGACCTGGCAGCGTTAATTTAATACTTGGACTTGATGATCTTAAAAGTCTTTTCCAACCTAAATAATTCTGTGATTCTGTATTGCAGTAGTTCTGGCTATGGTTATGAATGCTAACTTGGATGGGGATTTATCCAGGATTTTGCATTTTGCTTTTGAGACATACCTTTCTCCTCTTTCTACATCTCTGGAACTAGTAAACAGGGAGCATACGTAGTTGCTATATGTAGGCTTTACCAGGGTGGATGATGGGCAAGCAGCACACATGCATTCTTCTCTACGTCTTTTGAAACTTTTAAATCAAGAATTAACAAAGGGTCTGTGCATCTCTTCCTACCTGCAACAGCAGTTCTCTGTACCTGCAGACATGACTAAATGCTTTCTTGATTTTCACCTGAATGTGCTATAGTTTGGAAGTAACTGCCTCTAAGTGCAGTTTTGTACAGGTAATCTGGTGTATGTACCAGCGTCTTGTATAGGTGCACTCATAACCCATCTCCTGCAGTCACAGTCTGAGATCTGTTACCTGGGCACCTAGGTTAAGATGCTGATTTTGCCTGGATAACAGAGCTCTTCCAATTTTATTCATTTATTTCTTTTATCTTTATGGAATAAAAATGGATTGAGAAGTACAATCAAAATACCAGGTTTCCCCCCTCCCTGAATGATCCTGAACTGCTGATTTGACAAAGTGTTCATTAAGAATCTTGGGTCTGAAGATTGGGAGCTGGAGCTCTCATCGCTCATGATGCATCTCCTCTGCGCACTGAGCGTGGTGCTTAATGCAAGCTGAGGTAAAAATAATCAAGGCACATACAGGGAGGCTTAGGGTTAAGTGGTGGGAGCTGTGAAGTTTGGATGCTCATTTTCACAGTGAGCTGTCACCCTAATGGACATTGATACTAATGATAGAGGAACCCCTATGGTTATATGGTTTGTTCAGAGCTTGCGGATGCTGGGCATCGCCTGGCTTTCAGAAATACCTTTCGGGAGCTCTGTGTGTGTACATGTCTGAGACCATTTAAGTTAGCCATTCCTGCTTAATTTCTAAGGCTGCTGTTGATAACAATAAAGTTTAGTTACCTCGTACCTAGGATTGAATTGGGCAGTGAGCAGTGTTACTGCACTGCGTGAAGAGCGTACAATTTCTGTTTAGGTAAGAAATCCTGGAGAAGCAGAAACCACTTGCTCTGAGTAAAACACCGTGACCTTTGTAGTTATGCATCAGGTTTGCTCCTAATTTACTGTATAAAAAACTGAGAATAAAATGGGCCCTTTTTTACTATTTTGGATGCTCTAATGAAAAGCAGAATAATTATAGACCCACAGGATGGTTTGGGTTGGAAGGGACCTTAAAGCTCACACAGTTCCAACCCCTGCCACAGGCAGAGACACCCTCCAGTACAGCAGCTTGCTCCAAGCCCCTGTGTCCAACCTGGCCTTGAACACTGCCCGGGATGGGGCAGCCACAGCTTCTCTGGGCACCCTGTGCCAGCGCCTCAGCACCCTCACAGGGAAGAGCTTCTGCCTAAGAGCTCATCTCAGTCTCCCTTCTTTCAGTTTAAAGTCATTTCCCCTTGTCCTGTCCCTACAAGCTCTTGTAAAAAGCCACTCTCCAGATAATCAGCCTTCATTTATGCCTGCAGATATGAGCACGCATAACTGACCCAATTAAACATGTTTGGATCTGCAGGATCTTTTGCATTTCCGAGTAAGTTGCCAGGCAGCTGTTTTTCCGAATTCAGGGTGGTGTAATGGGGGTGTTTCTATTGTTTGGTACCTGCTCTGCATGACACGGTTTCAGAGTTATGTTCCAGGGGAAATTAATGTAAAAAATAAATAAATAGGGTTTTGCAGGGTAAGCCCTCTAAAAAGTTGGATGCTTCACCCTTGAATACCACTCTGTTGGGGCTGGATGGCTGCAGGTGACTTTGTGATGCCGAGGGACTGGGTGAATGATAAGGTTGCGTCCCTGGAAGGATGAAGGTAGAAAGAGATGAGTTCCTCTCACTTCTCTCCATCTCCCACCTGTGTCTCACTCTCCATCCTCCCTTGCTTTCATGCTCCCAAGGAAGAGCGGAGCTGCGTCTTGGTGGTCCCTGGCTCTGTGGTGCTGCTTGTGCTTGCATGCAGTTTTACAGCCAAGGGATGTGACAAGTGCAAATAGAGCTGATAAATTTGCTGCTGTTCTTTATCTGCGTAATCTGATTGCAGTTGGTAGATAACACCACCAAGACAGAGCAGAGCTGCTTCCCATTATCAACACACCTCTCTATTTTATCCCCTTTTTTAAATAACCCAGTGGAAGTAGAGTATTGACTTTGACTGAAGGGAACTAATTAATCACAGTACTTATGAGTAGATCATTTACTGCAGCTTGCATGCAGGATGGATACCAGAGGCTGTTGTACTCAGTCAGTCAAGGCAGGCTGATCCAAGTTAACAGCACACGGGTCACCATGCTGTTGGGATTTGTTAGGTAAATTTCTCTTCTGATCTTGAGCAGTTTAACTTGTAAGCAGAAGGCTGTAGCAGTGGGCTATCAGGAAGAGTAGTGGGTCTGTGTCCATAATGTTGTGTTTGGGGTGAAGACACCTGAAGCTGCTACATGGAAATGCCATGGTGACCTTCCTGCCAGTTACTTCTTGCTAGGCAAAGTGACTTGTAAGGTTTCCTGAGCTGCAGTGAGTTAATGGAGAGAATTGGTGCAAGATCCAGCATGATTAGGGGCTGTAGTGATAGGACAAGGGGTGATGGGTTCAAACTTAAACAGGGGAAGTTCAGGTTAGATATAAGAAAGAAGTTCTTTACTGTGAGGGTGGTGAGGCACTGGCACAGGGTGCCCAAAGAAGTGCTAAATGCTCCATCCCTGGCAGTGTTCAAGGGCAGGTTGGACAGAGCCTTGGGTGACATGGTCTAGTGTGCGGTATCCCTGCCCATGGCAGGGGGTTGGAGCTGGGTGATCTTAGGGTTCTTTCCAACCCAAACCAGTCTATGATTCTATGATTCAAAACAATAACTTCAGTGGAATAACATTGACTCACCCTGCCTGCACACACTAAGGCTTTTCTCCCACAGCATACCACATCCATGTCCTTTTCTTCCTCCATCCATAGTTCCCACAGCTGAGTTGAAGACATTGCATAGGCTAGAGCAAGCTTCAGGAAAATAAAAGCAACTCCCAAACCACCTGCTGCTTTTTTACTATTGAAAGATAACAGTTAATTAAGGACTAGAGAAACCCTAGGGGAATAATGTGAAGGGCTCAAAGGATGTTAGGAAGTCAAGTCTCCTGTGGACAGTGGGACAATTGTTTGCATGTGAACTTGTGTATTTTGATCAAGAGAATATAAATGGATCATTTCTCTAAACCTTGAATGGCAGCAGGAAGGGTAACAGTCACATTATACTGAAATTCAGTGTGATTACATAGAAGGGAATTCTTAAGGTGAGAACCTAAGTCATGTCTTCTTTGTTTTTACTTCTCTCTACTTTTTCTAATCAAGGTTTCCTCCTAAATCTTGCGTGCAGAATTGGGTATGCAAGGATTAAATTGTATGCATTGGGTCAGTGCCATAAAAAGTGCAGAATGAGTTGTCTTCTCTTAGAAATGGGATCAGGGTGTTTTGGGGTAGCCTGAGAAAACAGAGTGCCCCAAGTACTTTGAAGGCGATTAAGAAATGATGCAGGATATTGTTATTTTATGAAGAAGCTCCTGTGAGCTAAACAAATAACATTAATTTGAAGATTAAGCATTTTCAGTTTTATTTACTAAAAAGTATTGAATAATAGTTATGAGAGCAACATAATCAATTGCTTAAAGCAGCATGTAGCTGTTTACAAGAGCTACTCTAATACTTCCTCTAATATCTGTTTATTAGCCTCTTGTAAATTCATATGTATTGGGTCACGTTATATATAATATTATATATAGATGTCCCTGCCCATGGCAGGGGAGTTGGAACTAGATGATCTTAAGGTCCTTTCCAACCCTAACTATTCTCCGATTCTATGTTTCTGTATGCTGACTCCAGGAGTGTATTCTGAGCACATGTATTCTTTGATGGACTATTGCTTATAACTTCTGTTTTCCATGAAAATCTCCTATGTATAATATTTAATTTGAAGGATTTCGTATTTGAGACACGTGCATAGAAGGTGGTGCCGGAGCTCTGAAGTTGATCTCTCTCGATATTTATGGCTGCATTGTTAGGAAATCATACGAACAGCTTTTGATGCATGTTTTTGTTCCTTTTTGCATTATTTTGTGATCCGATTCAAATTGCAGAACTCTGCTGGTGTGAGAACAGAAAACTGTTTGAAGCATTAAGTAAGAAGGTTGTTTGAAGATGTCTCCAGCCCCATTTGACTTTTTTCCAGGGAGCCCACAAAAGAATCCAAACCGAAGAGTCATTTGTATAGAAAATGCAGTTAAATCACTAAGGAGCTTTTTAAAAATGTATTTTTCATTTATTTTACTTTGGAAATGCCTAGTGGGGTATCTGGTTTTGTAGTATATGCAACGGGGGATGTTTCCTGCCCTGAAGGACTTGGGGAGGGTTCAAAAGCAGCAGAGACACAGCCTGAGCCGTTTGCTTAGGGGCATGGGAGCAGGGGCAACACTCACACCCCCATCCTGCTTTCACATCCAGTCTGGTTCACAAGGACGTATATAGTTCAGCAAGCTGAATGAAGTGTTTGGATTGAACCATTTTCTGTCAAAATACTGTTTTATCAAAACGGAAATATTTTGTAAGGATATGTCAGTTTTGACAAATTGTTTTGATGGGTGAAGTCTAAACAAATTGTTTTAGCATTCTATGTTATTTTGATATAAAGACATCTCATTTTGACTCTATCATTGAGACCTTTATAACATAGTTACAACGTTTATTCATTGAGACTTTTATAACACATAAATATTGCATTAAATGTGTGACAGCTTTAAAATAAAAAAAATTAGCAGTATTACAAGATTTCTGTATTTTTTCAGTATGCTGTTTACCTTTTCAGAAACTGCATATCTTATCATATTATGACAGACTTGTTTGGGTTAGACGGGACCTTAAAGCTCATCCAGTTCCAACCCCTGCCACGGGCAGGGACCCCTTCCACTGGAGCAGCTTGCTCCAAGCCCCTGTGTCCAACCTGGCCTTGAGCACTGCCAGGGATGGGGCAGCCACAGCTTCTCTGGGCACCCTGTGCCAGCGCCTCAGCACCCTCACAGGGAAGAGCTTCTGCCTAAGAGCTCATCTCAGTCTCCCCTCGGGCAGGTTCAAGCCATTCCCCTTGGCCTGTCCCTACAGGCCCTTGTCCCAAGCCCCTCTCCAGCTTTCCTGCAGCCCCTTTAGGCACTGGAGCTGCTCTCAGGTCTCCCCTTCAGGAGCCTTCTCTTCTCCAGGCTGCCCCAGCCCAGCTCTCTCAGCCTGGCTCCAGAGCAGAGCTGCTATAACCACTGGTCAGCTCCTCATCCATCCGCAGGTTATGGAGGGTGCCACCCCATCCTCATCTCCTGTGCCCATCCTTCTTGAAGAGCCTATTTCCCTCTTTTCCAACATTCCAGTCATCGGAGCCATCTTACCCCACCCAAGTGATGCCATTAAGATCATAGCCATTCAGGCATATGCATGTCTCTAACTCATCTTGTTTATTCCCCATGCTACATGTGTTTGCTTAGAAGCATTTAGGTTGCCCACATCTCCCTCCCCTCTTCTCCCCAGTAAAGCTGATTCACTGGCTAGAGTGGCTGGCCCTCTCCAGGCTTTAAGCATCTCTTGCTGGCAGTGGCATTGAACTGGTAGAAGTGAGGTGGATTGAGGTTCCCATCTCCAGCAACTTTAACTTAGTGTATCTTAAATATCTAACAGCTGCGTATAAACTTCTGAACATCCTGAATAACTTATTTAGAAAAGTAATTTTTTTTTTCTGAGATCTTGATATTTTAGTATATTTCATAATGGAGCGACAACAACTGCTCAGGTTCTTTCCAGCTATGAATCCTCCTGTTAACTGTTTTTGTTCATTGCAGTCCCAGGAAGGAGTTAAATTTGTAATAATAAGAATAGTTGCCAAAAGCAGTGTTGTCACTTATCAGACTTATCCCAAAGATTTAAAATCCATTTAGAAAGCTGTTTAAGATGTTGTTCTTCACATATGAGAAAATTGAAACTCTGTTTTTTAGATGTTGATGGGGTCCAGTGGGGATTCTCCAGTAGAAGTGTCGACAGGTTGCTGGTGATCCTGCATTATTAACAAAAACCCAACATGAAAAGGATTTTTTGCTGTGTTTTTGCAAGTACAAAAAAGAGCAGAATTTGATATTATTACTTGTCTTTGATGCTTTTACTGGTGGCAGCAGCTCAGGTCCTCTCAGACGGACTAGTTTAGGTTGTCCTTATGCTTATAAGCTTGTACTCGGTACTCTCAAACAGTAGGTAGATAGATGGGCATAAGTGTTCAGTCATGCATTGTGTATTATTTTGTATTACCATGCATTATTTTAAAGTAATCATAAAATCCTAGAATGGTTTGGATTGGAAAGGACATGAAGATAATCCAGTTCCAAACCCCTGCCACAGGCAGGGACACCTCACACTAGGCTGTGTCGCTCAAGCCCAAATCAACCTGGCCTTGAATGGCACACTACTTGCTTGTTGATCCCTGATGGCTAGAAGCATTGTTCATCTTATGCCTTCCCTTATGGCTGTGAAGGGCAAGGATATCCATCGGGTATGTAAAGGTGTTTCTGAGAAGTAGCTTGTTTAGGTGCTTACACCAATAAGATAGTTGTGCTACTATTGGTTTGTTTTACTGAATGCAGCAGTTCAGATTTCTGAGTCTGGCTCTTGTCAGTCGAGTGGTTTTGGGGAAAAAAAACAATCATAAAAGGCAAAAAACCCAACCAGTGCATTTTCTTTCCATTGTCTTCACAGTCTTTCCTATTTCAGAGTTTTTCCTGTGCTTTGCAGTGTGCTGTTCTTGCAAGAAAAGGAAAAAAAGAAAGAAAATGAGGATTTTCACCTAAATCCATGACCTGGGAGAAGTGGCTTTAAGAAAAACGGCAACTATGAGGAGACTAGATAAAAAGAATGTGTGATAATAGTATCTCAATAGTCATTGAACGGAGCGTCTGTGACTCAGTGCTTTCGTGCGACTGTAAATGTTCTTCTAATCTCTTATTTCTCTAGAGAGGCAGATAAATCTGAACCCATTAGGTGCTGTGGCTGAGGAAGAGCACAGAGATTTAGAGGATTGTAGGGGCAGCCTGGGAGTGTGTGCTGGGAATGAAGCCACTGTCCTGGCTCTCAGGCATGTGGTTATTGGGATTACAGGGACATGGTGATGCAGGATGTGCAGCCCTCTAGCCTTTTTCAACTGCTGTTTGCATGGGGTCATGGTCAGCATGCACAGTGCAAAGGGAAAGGGCTGGTTTTGAGGAGCTGATGATGAAAATCTGCACACTGTGGGTGATGCTAATGGCACTTTGAGCATCCTGCATCTGGTTGCACCAGTGCCTGGACCAGAGCGGCTGTCATGGTGCCTGGGTTTGGGGCAATCAGGTTCAGCCACAGCCTGGAGTTGTTTGCTTGGAAAAATGAGATGAATGAGTAGAAGTGAGTAAATGGCAGGGAGTCGAAATAGGAGAGAGGAATGAGAGTCAGAGAGGCTGGGGACAGGGTGAGTTGAGTAGAGAAAGAAGTGAGAAGAATTATTATTATTTGGGGTGTAATCCATTTTTGATGGAGTTCAGACCTGGGAAAGGAGAGCTCAGTTTTATAACCTTTACCATGACTTCTGTGGAAATAAATAGTCTTAATTTGGAAAGGCCTTTTATTTCTAAATTAAGAATCTGCTGTAATATCTGCCAAACTAAAAGGTGCTCTCTGAAATAAATACCTTTCATTGAATGAGGTAGGAGGGTTTTGCATTTTCTTTCGGGAGGCACAAAGGTAGTATGCTGCAGAGATTGCAGCAGAATGGGGATGCTTGGTTTTTACTTTGCTCAGCCTCGACCAGCCTTGTGCTAAGTCTGGGGTTTGCTGCACTACAACTGCTCCTCAGGAACTGGGGAGAGAAATGTAGGATCTTTCTCAGGTCTTTCTGTAGATCCAGATGGATTTTCCTCTCTGTGCAGTTAGTCCTGCATGAGTGCAATCTGCAGCAGAGCTATTGGCTCTGATATGAATACACGTCGGCCCAGAAGTGTGCATATCTGGCCTCTGTGTTTGGGATGCTTTTCTCTGAGGCAGGTGGTTCTGTGGCACTTTTATGGCAGGAAGATGCTTTAAAGCCTTTGGCCTTGAAGCTGCAGAGGTGTGAAAACAGCCCACCCATGCTGGCTCCAAGATGAACTGAGCCTCATCCAAAGGAAACAGGCACATCTGTGTACACATGCTGCAGCTCCAAATGGGGCTGTGGTGTTGCCTGCTAAACCTGGAAAGAAAAGCAGTTATCAGAGCATTGGTGTTCTGGGAGCATTGCTTTGTGTGATGCCTGCCTTATGTTTGGGCTGTGCTGTGTCTTAATCCGGTACAAGCTCTGACCAGTACTTTTTCCATGGTGTGAGTATTGCTAATACCTGTCTCCTGTCTTGATTATCTAGTGTTTAATCATTCAGTTCAGGCCTTTGCATCAATAGGATCACTAAACTGAGTCTTTTTTTCTGGTACCGTATCTCTGCTTCTCTTGAGTTATTTCCTGTTACTATGGTAAGTTGGATGGTGGTTGGCTCCCACGGTCTCAGACCACTGCACAATCTTAGATCAGTCACTTCTGTGCACAGTGGACCCTATGCAGGACTATGGGACTGGCACTAAGATGGGTATGTTACACGTAGCAATACTGGTACTCTAACTCAAGCTCTGTCCTCAAGGAGCATCAAAGCCTCATGCTCTAGAGGACCAATCAGTGTGATGTTACTGTTGTCTTGGTGAAGCAAGCCATCACTGCTTAGGATATAATTTCCAAAGTAGCTTCAGTGTAACTAGGATATTTAAAATGCTTTTTTGTCATTTGGCTTATTTGAAGTCCTGTTGTAGTGTGGCTGATGGTCCCATTACAAAGAATGAGGGATGTTTCCTCCTATGCCAACCAGGCAGAAGTACCAGGGACTTTCTTATTAAGAATATTTCTTACTGCCTTTTGAGTCTATGCTGTTCAGTAAGAGCTGGGGTGGCATGAATTAGGTGACATTAATCATGTGCATGTAAATTACTGCTTGTGCCCATCATACTTTTTGTGTTTGGAGGGGCTTTGTCAAGAGTATTTGCACTTGAAGGTTTGAAGGAGCTCTGTGGCTTTTGTAGGAGGACCTACCTCCCTGCATGGTTCTCTTTGAAAAGATTTGATGAGGAGGTTTCTTTTCTTTTAATTCTTGTGCATTTCCCCTTTCCTATTATGGTGCTGCAGACGTTAACTGAGTTAACTGAGATCCTGGAGGTTCATTCAGCTTGACAGGTTGTAGGTAAGGAGAGTTTACAGAGGTTTTCTGGGAAGATGGATCCATTGAGAAGTGGAGAAAACATGGATATCTATGAGATCTGTGATATCTGTCTATGGATATCTAGAGCCCTATGGACCACTCGTGACACACTGAGGTTATTTAAGGAAGGAAAAATCGTTTTGAAAGTGCCAATACTAGTCGAGCTGTCCACCTTCCCATCCCACCAGTCGGCCAGCCAGCTGCAGGTGGGCTCTGAAAGCAGAGTTCTTCCAGCCTCTGTGCAGTAGAAGAGGTTCAGTTGGGTCTTTTCCTGTAGCTAGCCATGTGAATTGGCCATTGAAAATCAGTGCTTCAGTCTGCAGGGTACTGAGCCTGATACTCCAGATCCACCAGCGAATGCTTAGGTGGGGCACCCGTGCATTACACTACCAGCTATTCTCATTTACTCAGCAAGTTTTCCTTAGTTTGAATATTCTTGTTTAGCATTTTGCTTGGTCCTCGAAGGCTTTTGCAGATATTGTGATGATCCAGATTCACTTCATTACTACTAAAAATTAACATTTGCATTGCAATGACTTAAACTGTAGTACTGAGAAGGATGATTGCACTTCACAGACACAAGAGAAGGTGCAGATCCCTGTTCCTAAAACTTCCAATGCTGTCTGTTCTCTCCTGGAGGTTTTCAGAGTCCCTTTATGTACACTGCAAAAGAAGACTAAAATAAAGGTCACTGTGGCAGTTTTGGACTCTGGAAGCCTGTAATCCAGATTTGAATGTGGGAGAGGAGCCATCTTATTTGGGTGTCAAAAATGGTGAGGTGCAGGCCTTTTAAAAAGGGAAAGGGTTTTTTTTTGTGGGTTTTTGTGTGAGGCATTAGAGGGGGAACTGACTGACAGCGAGATCTGTGAATTGGGCACTGTTAAGACATCTCAAATCAGGCATCTGGAAATGAAGCCCCCTGAAATCTGTTGTCAACTCCGAAAATCCCATTTCCCCTACTCTCCTGCCAGCTTTGAAAGTTCGAACCGTGTTCTTTTTATCACATTTGTCATTCTTTAGTAATGAAGCTCTGGCGTTCAGAATTTGGCTGACAACTTTGTGGGTAGGAGCCAAAATGAAGTTCAACTTGCACCTTTCTCTGATGCACCCAGTGCTGTTCGCAGTGAGAGGCAGAAGTCTGAAATAGAGGGACTGCATCCTCCTTCATTACAGCAATTACTATCTTCTCACCGTTGCCAAAATCAAGCTTGTTTTCTTTATCCTAATGTATGTGGACAGACCTGATGAGGTGTATGCAACAGGAATGTTGAGAGAGAAAGTGTCATGTATAAACCATTTCTTCTCAGGCTGCTCTGTCATCTTAAATAATGTAAAGCTCATAAGCCTCCTGGAAATCATGCACAAATCAGTGCTGCAAAAGACCTAAGAGGCTTGAGTCCAGCACTTTTAGGGTTTGCTGATTTTAAATACATTTAAATGCACTTCTAAAGTCATTTAGGTCTATAAACTGGATGTATAGTTCAATGACGTTTGGAGAACTGTGTTTTGGGAAGGACCATAACTCAGAAATGAGGTCTGATGCAAAATCTGCTGGGCACAGCTTCTGTGTGTGTTCATGGCCAAATGTATGGATTGTGTAAGGTAATTAGGATAGACATTTATCATGGGCCAGTGTCCGAGTGTGCTAAGTGCCTGTGCTGGATAGAAGCCCAGGGCTGTTGTGCCAGTTTATACGTCAAAGTTGTATAACTGTCCTTGGTCAAACTCAGTGCTCCCTCTTTGCATTTCTTTAGTTCAGTGCTTGGCAGCAGGTGGCTTTGAGGATGCATTGTGAGAAGGCTCAGGTTTGGTAACGGTAGCAATATTTGCGCCCACGCTGCTGTTGCATTTGCAGTCTGAAGTCCTCCTGCTCTAACCACTGAGATGGCACCTTCTTAGAGGTTCACAGCATCAGGTTCTGCACTGCTGGGGCAGTGCAGTAGCTGAAACCCATCTCTGGGAAGGACTGAGAAGTCACAGTCACTGAGCTTTGAAAACATTTAGAAATCCCACCCTGGTGTGTGTGAAAGTGAATGGATTAGAATGGGATTCTACAGGTACATAGCAAATAAAAAACAGACTAGGGACAACATAGGCCCCCTGAGGAAGCTCTCGGGAGAACTGGCTACACAGGATTTGGAGAAGAAGCTGAAATTTGCTGAATTGCCTTTTGGTGCCTGACTTTTCCTGATTTCAACAGAATTTGAATCCTGAAGACAGCATGTATATATTTCAGTTTAAATCTTGGAAACTGTGTGGATAAAGATCATGAAGTAACACAGGCTTCCAATGTTTAGCTCAGAAATTAATCGAACTGCTTTAAAATGAAATAGATGTTCCCGACAAATTAAGTCTTTCTTCTTGCAAGAGTATTGACTCAGCAGCTGACATATGATGTTCTGGGGGTTGATTCTTGTTCTGCTGTGTGGTGGAAAGCACCTGCAGTTTCTGTTGTCCTGTCCAGGAACTAAAAGTTTGCACAGCTTTATTTTCTCAGAGTTCATTATTGAATGTACAAAGCGACTTTATAAATCACATCTGAGCCTATGTGGTAAGAAGCAAACGAGCTGTTACACAAGCAGTGGCCAATTTTGAGTGGGAGAGATGGAGATGATAAGCCAACGCTGTTGTAAATCACTGCCAGTGACTCCAGTGGAGAGACACCTTCCTTTGTTTTGGGATGTAATGGGTTGCCTAAGAGAACGGAGCAACAAACCAGCTTTTCTCATAGTCTGGAATACAACTGTACCTGAAATTTCAAAGCTGGCAAACCCTAAGGAGATGTTTCTGAGATACATGTGCAAGTCCATTGCAGTCTGCTGTGCTCAGTATTGCTTTTCTTTCCTCCCCCTCTCCAGCAATCAAAGAGAAATACATGGACTGGACGGAGTTTCTCATACACGATTTGACTGGCGCCAGGACTGCACCTGCAAACTTACTGGAAGGCGTATGTATTAGATTGCAGTTTCTATCCAATATGGTGTCACAGTGTGCATGCTGCAGCAGTGTTCCCAGTGTGCAGGGCTGTGTGCTTACAGCATCTGTGTGTCAGAAGCAGGCAAAATGATCCAGTGCTGGCCAAAATGTTGGTGGCAAGATTGTCTTGACTCTGCTGGTTCTACTCCTGACCCAGTGATGGGGAATTTGGTTTGCCTTTAGGCTGGAAGGTGGCACTTAGAAAGTTGGGTATTCAAAAAAGGCTGGGTGGGGAAGAAGAGCATGGAGGGAGTCTGTAGGAAAGAAGACACAGCCCTTCAGTGCCCAATTAGATCCACCAAAATGGTGACCTGAGCTTTCAAGACATGACACAGATTGGAGAGGGGGTTCAGTAGGTTCATGGGGAACACTATTGGGTTTATGTATACATGCAAATAGCTCCCCCAGGGGCATTCCTTCCACCTAAACACAACAGATTTAGCAGGGAAGTGGGGTGAGATGACCTCAGTCAGTATGCAGGAGAGAAGGGTCTGGTTTTTTTAGATGCATCCATATGGCCAAGAGCCCAGTCTGTGCATCATATTCACAGGGTGACTTGCACCAGGTGCAGCCTCAGCATGCCTTGAGATCTCAGACAAAAAATCCTGCATATTGACCTTGAAAACACAGGAGCAGGGCACCTTCTTCGTAGGGACCTGCCCTGTTTTATGTGAATGCTGTGTGGGCATTTGAGGAGGAGGCAGTCTATCCTGCAGGAGATAATCCTCCCTGGCCCTCTGTATTTAGGCTGAAGGTGAAGGCACAGAGGTGGTTTACCTTTGTGTAAGCCCTTTGTTACCTCGTGTAAGCTTGCTTCCAAAAAGCAAAGTGGCTTTTTGGGAGCAAGCACACACCCAGGCACTAGTTTTGATCATTTTGTCCCTGGTCAGAGGGACAGCCACAGCTGCATCCTTTTTCCATGTGCCTGTGCAGTGCAAGCTGCATGACAGGGAGAATGAATAGTGCACCATCAGGGATTCTTTCCCCCCAGTCTGTTATCTGAACAGCCCTCACACGCCTAAAGTAATGCACGTCCTCAGGTCTGTCACATCCCCATTCATGGACCGCTCCCAGGTGGCATATGCAGAAAGCTGGTGGTGTCCAACACCCATCTCTTGTATGCCAATGCCATCGCAAACCTCTCCAGTCCCTTTCCACAGGCAGAGGGAAAAAAAAAAGGCAGCCCCAGGCAGAAATACAGAGAGAGAGAGAAAACATTGTATTGGCCTGAAACAGTTTCTGACCCTTTTCTGGTGTTTGATGTAATATATGTGCTTAGTGCTGTCTGTGTTGTGCAATGTATGTGACCCCCTGTCGGCAGATTTCCTGCTCCTGAGTGCTGCAGATTGTTTCATACTGTTAAATCAATATATAGTGGTACTTCTATTTATCTAGTTTTCCATGCTAGCCATGCATATAGGGAGTTCTTGCATGGTAAATGTTAATATTTCATGCAAACCATTAATTAATCTTAGCCATTCAGTTCTCGGGGGTAAATGACAAACCCATTGGCTTAAAATTTAGTACACAAATCAGAGAAGCAATAGGCGCTTTATACAGCCAGGGATTTATTATAAGAAGTTAAATCATTACACCATCATTTCCTATTAAAGAATGTTTTGTTGCCATGCAGCAGTTGTATGAGAGGAGAAAAAACATTAAAGCAGATTTCTATTATATTATTAAATTCTGACACTGTGTTTTGCCATGAAATAGTACTTGAATACTACAGGTGCTTATAGCATACACTGTAGAGGAGTGGTTTATAATGGCAAATACATTGTTCTGAGAAATATCTATTAATCATAGGGCTGGTTAAAACTGTATACATGATAAGGTTTTAGTTAATTTTAAGTACATTTTTTACCAAATTCTCACTGTGTTGCTGCATTTTTGGATTAACGAAGATGTGAAAATTATTTGCATTTCAAGATTTTGAATGCTTTCAAAAATCAACAGGAAAGAGAACTTGTATGAAAAGTAAGGCCCTCTGTTCTCTTTTTTTTCTACCCACCCGTAAAAAGAACCATCCTGGACTGAGTCTGATGTACAGAATTCATATTTAAAAATATGCTATGAGAGGTTTATATTATTTAATTAAGTAGAAATGGGACAAACACTAAGGACAAAAAAAAATCATGGAGTCATAGAATAGTTATGGTTGGAAAACTTTGTTTTTAACATATTCTGCCTGTGCTTAGCATCTCCTTTGGGGACCAGGGCTCCTAGCTCTTGCGGTGTTCTTTAGTCCTGCTCTTGAAGCCCTGGAATGAAGAGATTGCATAAGAATTGGAACTTGTATATAAGAAAAAAGAAGAAAACTAACTGCAAAATAAACCCACTGAGCCCCAGAGGTATCGTTCTGCAAAGCATCTCATGGTTTTTTAATGCTTGCAGTTGGCAGCTTTGCAGGTGTAAAGTTAAGCACATGTGTAAATGGTTGCAAAACTGGGATCACAGAAAACACTATGTGCAAGCAAATAGCCTCAGTCACTGGGATTTCTTGGGCATGGTGGCTTGACCCAACAAACCCTGTGTGCCTTGGGCTTTGATCCCAAGACCACTTAAGCTGGTGGGAGCCTGCCATTGGCTTTGGGCTTTGGATTAAGCACCATGGACTCTTGTCCATGGGGAATAATTTGCTCTGTAGGAATAGAGTCTGTAGCAAATATATTCCTATTTGCTAATAGGAATGAGGTAAAGCCTTTGATGTGAAACATGAGCACATAGAGGGCAATTTCAGGGTCATGCCCAAAGAAGTCGCCTTTTAGTTGTCCAGCCCTGTGATTGGTTCTTGTAGCTGCAATCAATGAGAATTTGGTTTTAAATCCTCCGTATAACTGGGCTTTGAGCTGTTCAGGAGCATCTTGAAGTGAATGTGCCTTATGAGCTGTTCCACCTTTTATTATTCTTTCTTTGTTGTTGTTGATGATGTCGGTTGAGAAATTAGCACAACTGTTGTTTTCTGTTTTACTTCTGAATTTGCACTTGGAAGACATTGGGTAAAATAGAAGAAGAACAGACTGTTTGCTGATCGCTTGGATGATGGTGTGAAAAACAAAAATAATCTTCTGCTGTCATCTGTTTCCTTGAGAAGTTCTTCAAATAAAGTTTAAAATAAGGAGTTTTGCTTCTATTCAAACAGCCTCTGCGAGGAAAAAACCCTGTAGACCTCATTACAGTTGATTCCTTAATAGAGCTGCAGGATTCCCAGAATCCCTTTCAGTACTGGATAGTTAGTGTGGTTGAAAATGTTGGAGGAAGATTACGCCTTCGCTATGTGGGATTGGAGGAGACTGAATCCTATGACCAGTGGTTGTTTTACTTGGATTGCAGACTTCGACCAGTCGGTTGGTGTCAAGAGAATAAATACAGAATGGACCCACCTGCAGGTAAAGAGCCTCCTAAAAATACTAACCCTTTATGGCATTTACCGATGTTTTGAGATACTTATGCAACCCATTTTTTCTTCTCCAGCATTCACATTGCTTTGACAGTAGTTTCTAGCTATAACACAGTTGCCATGTGAAAGGCATCTAAGGTGTGTTCAAAGTAAGTCAGGTAAACTCTATTATATATTAAATAAATTCTGTTCAGCTTAGCCTATTCGTGGAAGGAAGCAGTGTCCAATAAAAGCAGTTTTCTGCAGTTTTCCACCAAGAAGCAGAGCTCAAGGATGTGCCTGCTTGCTCAGCCCTTTTCAGTGGTGTGTTAGTGGCCAGATTTTTCTGGCCACGCTGTAGGCATCCTTGTGGAAGCCTCACAGGGAGCCAGTCTTCTGCTGTCCAACTCATAGAATCAAGTCCTAGGTGACACCTCTCAGCATATACAAGACTCCTTTTGCTTTCCCTTCAACCAAAGACCTCTTCTGCCTTTGTCTTTCCATGGCTACACACATTTCTTTTGAGTAGCAGTAGACATCCATGAAATTTCCCAGGGGTGGAGAAAGTGTTTTGGGATGCTCATAGTCCCTCTTAACCACAAGTTTTTCATATTCTGCTGTAACACTGCTGTATGTCTACCAACTGAGACCTGCCTTGTATGTAACCAGACTGGAAGTGTGGTGAGGTTGCTGGGTTGGTCTGCCTGTCCATGTCAGCCCTACCCATTGAGGGCTTTTGGGGTGTCTGTTGCTAGAAGTTAAGAAAATACTCCTTTGAGTAAGGGTAGATGGGGTCTTCCAGATTTCAAAGAGCACAGATTTTGTCCTGTGTTTTCTCCAAGGGAGTGAAGTCTTTGCAGTATGTCCGACCATATTCAACATCAGCAGGTTGCAATTTGGAGAAGAAGCTGTATTTAGTGTTTGAACCACCTAGGATGGAGAGAGATAGGGACTGCAGCTGAGCCAGTCTGGGGGCATAAATTGGAAGTCACAAATCCAGGGGTAGGAGAAGTTCAAGTAACAGGAGGTAAGTTTAAGAGTCAGGCACAAGCAGGATGGGAAGGGGGCTGGGCAAGAGCAGAGTCTGCTGGAATCAGATTCCAGAGGGACTGAGTTTGGCAGGGCAAGAATGATGTCCAGGCTGGGTATAGGGCAAAGCTAAGCATTACTAAGGTTTAGCAAGCAGGAGATACGGGCTAGGAACCACAGCACACAGTAGGGACTCAGGGCTGCTTGAAACTTCCTGGGGAAATGCATGCAGAGGCATTCACTGGCAGGTTCTGGAGCTGGCTTTGGAGATACGCTTGCATCCAGGCTATATCCCATTACAGTGGGGAATGGCTGGGATGATGAATCTTCTGCACTACCCAATAATAGTGGTCAAAACTTTGTGAAAGTTTCTGGGCAGTTGGATATCTCTCTCCTTAGGGAGTTTTGCTCTGTATTGGTAGGACTGGAGTTGGCTGAGGTGGTCGTCAAGTTGTTTGACTTGATTTCTCTTGGAGTTAGGGATCTGGTTAAACATGACAGCTTAGACTGTTGCATGCATGGTCTTCTTTGGGGCAGAAAGCGTGTACCATCTGTATGTTTCATAAATCTGTGGCTTATACTTGGGGCAACAAAGCTGTTGGCCATGTCTTGTGGAGCATGGTCCCCATTTCTACCTCCAGGCTGGATGCCCCAGGACTACAGTTTACACTGAGATATAAGGTGCTTCCTTTGTTAATGTGCAGGCCTAGCAGGTCTATTCCACCCTTTCCTGAGCAAAAGAACAACTTCTCCAGGTCTGTGCTTCATTGTCCTTGTGCTATGGGTGAATTTTTTCCATTAATGTCAAGTGATAGCAGAAAAGTAGCCCTCCTTTGGGTAGTTTCTGATATGGCTTCTGTCCATTGCACCCCATTCAGAGTGGTTACTGTGATATAAGCAATTGTGTTCATAAGTCTGGGTCTTGGGTCTAACTTGGGGTCTTGGATGCTTTTTGGAAGCGTGTGTTTTTCTTCACTGATCAGTAGGAATCAATGTTCCACATCACTTCTAAATTAGATGCGAATGCTAGAGAGCATGAATATCACTCACTCTGTTACTTTAGAAAGTATTCGTGTTCCAGAGAAACACTTTTTCATTGACCGTCTGTGAACTCTCCTGGCCTATATAGGTTTGGTGGATCAATACAGAAATGGCCCAAATGAAATTTGTGCTTCCTCTTTGTTTCTTTAATTCTCTTTCTACTCTTTCCTGCTTTTATCCAGTTGTGCTTCTTTCTCTATGGGTTCTCTAAACTGGTTGTTGGATGCTTTATTTGCTGAAGTTTTTTTGTGTTTCTCCTCCCATCTCCTTGATCTAACTGCTTTTAAAATTTCTTTCTCTTAGAATCATAGAATCATAGTGTGGTTTGTGTTGGAAGGGAGCTTAAAGCTCATCTAGTTCCAATCTCACGGGCAGGGCCACCTTCCACTAGAGCAGGTTGCTCCAAGCCCTGTCCAACCTGGGCTTGAACGCTGCTAGGGATGAAGACATCATTCTTCTCATCTGTTTTCATCTGATACCTGTTTCGTCTCCTCAGCATTTCTCTGGTCACTTTTTAATGAACATTGTTATTAACGAATTCAATGCTCACTTCTTTTTCCTGACTTCCATTGACTTAAATAGATCGTCATTCCTTTACATCTCCTAAAGTTGTGTCTCACAGGAGTTTGCTGAGAAGCAACCCTTTGGTTTTGAACCCTTCCATTTTCTCACAAGTCTTCTTCTGGACATTGCCCCCAGAGATCTTTCTTTTATCCTCCCTTCTGGTCTCCAGAGAGTAGCCAGTCAGAAAGGGGAATCTTATGAGGCAGGTATGTTGGCTGGAGTTTTTGCAGTTTGCAGAAACACAGTTTCTGGAGGCACGAATGCTGGTTGTTCCACTTCCGACATAGGGGACTATCTATCTAGTCATTTGATGTCCACCTAATGTCATAACATTCATAAAGCACAATGGATGAATAAAGCATATGAGACATTAATCCAGAGGAAGATGATAGAAAGTGCAATTCAAATTTGCAAAGTTCAAATTTGAGTCTGCAAAAGAAATCTTTGAGGGAGTTGACAGGAATGTTGTCAGGATGAGATGCTGGCAGCAGAGAGCTCTAAAGAACTCAGGGATGAAGCTACTAAACCAGAAATTGTCAAAAGATTCAATTTCCTAAGGACCCCTGGCCAGGAGAGTGAGCCAGGAATGCATCCTTACCTGCTTACATGCTTCCTAGTGACTTATGTAATATATAGGATTATACTAGAAAGACATTTATTGTGTGAAAGACCCAGCATGGACCTTCTTAGGAAGGAGACTCAGTGGGAAGTATGTTGTTTCTTTACACATCAGGAATTAGATTCACCTGCAAGCATAGGAAAGACAGTTCAGCATGAGCTATTGCTGTCTCTTTACGGTTGCAGGATGCCTAAGACATGTCTAACATAGGTCAGATGAAATGACATCTTCATAAACCTGTTTTTTCCACTCAGGTGGGTTGTAACTAATGAACACGTACCTGGCTGTTTAATATTTGAACATCTGAAGCCAGTTAAGGCGACTCCTTGACTGTTAACAGGAACAGCCTTGGACTTTATATAAAAACTGTTATGAATCTCCTCTGAAGAGATGCTGAGCGCAGGCAGCTCCTCCTGTATAAGGCTGCATGTTCAACTGTTGTCAAATGAGGATGTTGAGTTACACATCAGTTTGACAGGTTGTGGCAGTGCTTTGCCTACCCTTGACTTGGATACTGCATATGACCTTTCAATTTACTTATTTCCTTGTGTGTCTGGGCTGTGATTTTATTGTGTTGATCCACCTCTGGGACTTGCCGGAATGGGTTTCACCTTGGATAGCAGTTTGAGGTTGGTCTTTCTAGATGCAGAGCATCTCATATAAAGGAGACCCATGGATCCAAATGTCTGCAGTATTTTGGGTGGAGAGGTCTCTTTTCTAAAGCCATCCACATCCTAGCACCCGCTTGATGTACAAGAATGTGCAAGAGGGTCCTTAGGAAATAGCGTCCTGGCTGTATTCAAGTGGCAGCTTTCGGGGACTTTGTCTTGCGAGCCCTTTTGATTGAGGCCAAGGGCTCGTAGCTCATTTTTCCCCTCATAGGTGTATCTGAATCCAGTAAGCCTCCTTGCTAGTGCAAATTGGCACAGGCTGCTTGACACAGAGCCACTGATGGTCTTGCCTTGACTGTTTATGAAGGAAGAGATTGCCTCCTTTTATGTTACTTGCTATTTAAAGACAAATTGGCAGTCATTTTAATTGCTCACTCCTTGTTGACCTAAATAAAAATCGACACAGTTCACTTTGTTCAATTACCTGCAACCCTATCACTTAAAACACAGTGCTTTATGCTCTTTTAACCATGCAATTTAGTGTCCATAAACTCTCCAGCATAAGCAAGCTGCCACTAATTAAATGTGTGTATGATACTGCTTGCTTGTTATTGAAACCATTGGAGTTGTCTTTATCTCTTGGAGTTTGTTGATATTGCCAAAGAAATTGCTGCTTGTTGTCACTGATTTGGGACAAAGTCAGCAAAAATGCCACGTTATTCTTTCCTATGCATCACTGCCATCATGGTAGAAAATGAGGGTCTGTTTTCAGCTTACTCTCTCCTGGGAGCAGGGAAGCATGCAACAGCATTTCCCAAAACTCACACTTTGTGTTAGTTGAAACAACAGGGTGGCTGCAACTTTTGGGACAAAATCATGTCCTATTGACTATTTCCTTGTTTGGTATCATTTAAACCAAAGAAGAAGCAACAAGGTGGATTGTTTCCTCCCCTGCTCTTGGAGCTGATCAGAGCTCCTGAAAGTAAGAGAGAACTGGAGCACCAAAGCTATAAAATAATGAACAGTTAAGTAAAGAGTGCACTTCTTAACACTTTTGACTGCTGCCTATGCTGTAAACGGAAACTTGAAATGTATATTTCCATTAATAACCAGACAGTTAAGGAATTGAAAGTGAAAGGTTAGCGTTTCCCTTTAAGTGTGCTTAAATTCATATGCATATCCTTGATGTCTGTTCTGAAGTAGGGAGGTTTGATATAGTGGAAGTGTAAGTACATCCACTTCCAGTGAGTGATCCTGCAAATCCTATTTTGATAAGGTCTTAAATCTGTTGAAATCGGAGCATAAAATTCTCTTGTACTATTGGTGCTAGGTGAAAACAGTGCTTGCCAATTCCATTTTTTTTTGTACACATGTTTTATTTCCTCCTTCCCAATTGTAAGCTACAGTGGTAAATCTCTGCTAGCTAGTAAATATATATAGTTATTAGATGTACAGAATTGAAATGCAAATTGTGCCGAACTGAGCTGTGATATAAGTGTGTGAAGCCAAACTGACAAAAGGAAAGCTTCACACTGTTCACTGCTTATCGAGGTTCAAGTTTATTACTGAGGAAATGTTCATTTCCATTTTAATAATTGTTGCAATCTATCTACCTATCTTGTCTCCTTAAGACCTTGATATGAATAACTTGTTATGTGCAGGATAATAATATGTTTTCTAGGGCAGAAGTAAATCCAATATAATGTTCTTCATCATAGTATTGTTTTCTACATTGTTTCCTTTGATGATTCATAGGCATTTTGCTGCACTGAACCATAAAGGGCTTGCTAATATAACGATTTAATAATATTAAACCTATTTAAAGAAACTCACTGAAAGCAATGTGAAATTGCACAAAGATGTTGCCTAGAAGTATTATGATGAAAATTCATAAGTGTAACTCTTTGAATTGGTGTGATGCTCTGGTTTGAGGGCAGTACTAATAAATGGGGCTGGGTAGAAATGTTCCTTCTCACACCTACCCTCACCCATCTCAAAACCCCTCCAACCCTGCAATATAATAAGAAAAGACTTCCCAATGAACAGAAAGCTTCGTACAGGTTTCTCTGGTTTTGTTCAAATATAACTAATACTGGCTGAAGACTTGAGGCTGCTCAAACTGGAAAACATCAGGTATTTTGAGAATTGAAAATCAAAGGAGAGTTTTTGTTATTTTCAAGTAATAAGATGTTATGGTTCTTGTTTCTTCAGCAGAAAATGAAGGATGTGCATTTTCCTGGGTTTTACTCCAGGATATAAAATGCAATCTTCCTTAAATGTGCCCCTGCTAGTTGCTTTTGTGTTGAATTTATCCACGCTGTACAGCTTGGAATATACACACTATTCATTTCACTTGTACTATCCATTTTCAGGACATAAAAACCTAAGTCTTTCAAAAATGTTTGATTCCCAAACAGTCACCTCTTGGTTTTGTTATGTTTTGTTGTTGTCATCACTTTAGATATCTGTTCCTTGAAGACAATATCTGAATGGAAATGCGCTCTGGAAAAATCCCTTAATGATGCAGCAAATTTTCCTCTTCCAATGGAAGTGTTCAAGGTAAAAGATACATGTTTTTCCTTGGCTTACAGAACCCATGATGAGTAAATATCACAGAGTGTTTTGTGACTTATGTTGAACTTTTGCAGGAAGGGCTGTTGCTCTTATATGTAACCATGAAAGGTCACAAATGAGATGTTGGTATAAAACGCAGTTTTATATGTGAATTTTCCACGCTGAGAACTGATTTCTTGCAGTCAGTGTTTTCTAGGGGCTGGTGGTGAGCACTGATTGCTCCAACATAATTTTCAATGTGTCTTACTCTGTTGGACCTGTGCAAAGGTATTATATTCAACAGTGAAATTGTAAAGCTACAAATATGAAAGTTGACATATTTCTGTGGACACATTTCTGTGACCCTTGCACCTAAATTTTCATGTGATCACAAGCCACAAGGCAGAGAAACTTCCTTCAAGAATCTGTAGTGGAAGTGGGAGATAATTTTGTCGTCTCCCCACCTCTTTTTTTCTCCCTTCTTACTTTGGTTTTTAATAGAGATGTGCTTCAGCCCTGAGGCACCAGTTTTAATTTCCCATCCAGGTATGCGCTGCTGTTAATCATGACGACTCCAGCTGTGCCCCTCTGGTTTCTAACTGTTACATCCTTGCTGTGATGGGCAAAAGGATGCTCAGGGAGGTGTGCTGAAGGGCATGTTGCTGCGCTATCTCTGGTGTCACCTCTGGCTTAGGTACTTGGGGGATCACAGTACCATCCCCACCACCATTCCTGGCTCATCCAGCTGGGGGAGCCTCTAGGTTCCTTCTCTGCCTAAGCATCATGGCACTGGAGCACCCCAAAACACTGATACAGTATGATGCTTAGGGCCATGGTTTAGAGGTGGACCTGGCAGTGTTAGGTTTACAGTTGGACTTGATCTTAAAGGTCTTTTCCAACCTAAGTGATTCTGTCATCCTACAACTGGAAGAAGGCAGTCATCGTGTCCCATCCTGGCATGCCTCAAAACCCTGGTGCCACCTTCACCCTTTCTGCAGGGACATGCCAACAGCTTCCCATGAAGAATCCAGGCTCCTCACCCAGCTGAGACGCACTTGAATTAGCAACATTAATTTGGGAATGCATTAATTTGCTAATGGTCCAGTCAGTGGCTTATTTGCTTGCAGTGTGAAGGCTATGCTGGGCTGGGAGAAGTGGGAAGATTTGTGTGTTGGCTTTCGGCATGAATGTGGGTTTGAGCAGCCTTGTGCTGTGATGGGAGTGGTGCGCAGAGAGTTTTGATTCTCTGTCATGTATTTCATAACACATCTATCTGCCAACTCTATTAAAGTTTGCATTTGCAAAAGTTTGGAGATCAGCATTGTGTGGGGCAGGGATGAAATTGCAATAGGGAATGCCTAATGTGTAAATTTTATTGCTGCAAATATGAAAGAGTGAAGAATGTTTCTGATGAGGCTCATAAAACATCCTTCTTTTTTTAAGGTTTATAACTAACAGCTGTTCTGCTGCCTCTTCTCAGCATGACAGACTTACACCCACTTACTTTAATTATTGCATGAGGGTCATAAATTAAATTCAGCAAATCCCAGTTGCCATTGCCATGTGGTTGGAGCTTGCAAACATGTTCTTCTTAGAAGACAATGCAAAACAGTGGAATGTTTGAATTGCCCAAGAGGAAGTTGCTTTGGGGCGAAATGTGACAAAAGACAGGATTAGGTCAATAGGGCTTCTTTATTTGCAGTGTGAAAGCTGAGCACAAGGTGAGCTGAATTTGGTGTCTAGTTTTACCTCCAGCCCCTGAGTTGTGGTGCTGGGAAGGCAGGAGGCTGAATAAATTATTTTGTGTGTGGACATCACACACAAATATTCTGCCGATTTAGGGTGAATCAACCCTATCTTATGCCTCTTGACTAAAGAGAAAATATGAGAGCTTGTCCATGCCTTTGAGCATGTCTTCCTCTGGTAGTGACTTAAACATGAATTACAGAAAGACTGTAGGAGACTACGAGGGTACAGTTGTCTGATCTACAAGATAAGCCAATATTTATGTGTGGGACCTTCAAGGAGAATCCCAGGTCCCAGCAAAAAGTGTTGATTCCAAGGCATCATTTTGTAATTTTTCTCTTCTTAAAATCATTTTTATTAATCTTTATTGGGTTTTTTTTTGCAAACCCAGCACAGAAGTAATGTTTCTACATGGTGCCTGGGGCTTTATGCTACTGTAACTGTCATGTGTTAGATGAGATGTAAAACACAGGGTTTGACAGCTGGCAACTGTTAAAAATCTTCCGGAAAGCTGGAAATGTTTACTTTGTTGGACATGGTAAACTGCACACCAAGCAGTTGTAGTCTGCATATTCCCCATTTCATACAGAGATTCATCACTGAGTAGCTAGTGAGAATGTGTGCTTGCTCCACAGACAAGAGCGGTCCCAAGGGTGAGCAGCTATACATTCAACTGGATTATGACTTAAACTGCTGTTGTCCTTTGAGCTGTGTACGACTGGACATTGTCACTAATGTGCTATCAAAGTGGTCCTGGCTGCTATTCTTGGGAAAGCAGACCTGCAGATGTACTGCAAGAAGTGGTTCCTCTTGCGGGTCTATCACCCCATTGTTGGCATTGGTGATGATGCTCTTAGCTTTGGTGTAACAGGGTTGGGTTCCACCTGAGACCTCGTAAGGCATGGATTTGAGCCTGAATTACCAGCACAGAGATGGACTTGTGTGTGGTGGTCTTTGGCAGCAGATGCAAAAATCTTTTGTACAAGTGTCTTGATACCTTCTTGGCATTCAAGGAGAGGCTCCAGCCTGGTTGCAAACAGGGGGAAGGCTGCAAAGAGGATCTTGGTTTTATTCTGGTGCTGTTTTACAGTTGGCCATATGTTGAAAGTGTTTGTAAAATGCTTTAGGATCTTTTGAGAAGGAACGTGATGTTCAACTGCCAGAAAAGGCTGCTGTTATATAGCTACTAAAGATAGTGTTTTGCAAACTGCACATCTTGGAGTAAGTTTTTTCTTCACAAAAGCTTTTTGCAGCACACCTGCTATTTTGTCAACCTGTTCTGTTCAGAAAACATCTTGAGCCTTAAAGAAAGCAAAATGCAGACAGGATTTTCAAGGGTGTTTGAATGGTTTAGGAGCACAAAACCACCCGAAAGGCCACAACCCAAGAAGATGTGTCCTTTGCTGTTTCTGCTCTGATTTCAGCATCCTGTAGGGATCCCCCATGCTTGGTACTGGTCATAAATGGCTTAGGCTTCGGAGGACACCTAAAAAACCAGCCAGAACTTAATAAAGATGTTGAAACTATTACTGGGGCCTCATTTCAAGTTAAGTGTGACAATTTCAGTGGTTTGCTTCAGCGATGGCATTGCTGGTACTTCCCAAGCCTTGCAACAGGAAGCCAGACTCCAAACACAGCACATTCTAGCCCTAGTATTTATGAATTAATGCATTTTTTTAGAGTTAAAGCTCTGTAGCTTGTGTAAGAAGAATGCTAGGCACAGATCATAGAATCACAGAATGGTTTGGGTTGGAATGAACCTTAAAACTCTTCTAGTTCCAACCCCCTGCCATGGGCAGGAACACTTTCCAGTAGACCAGGTTGCTTAAAGCCCAGGTCATGGGACTTAGTTTCCTAGAGAGGCAGATAATGTCCTAGGGATCTTCTCTGACATCCCATTATGCTTCCTCTGGTCTCCTGTACCTTGTCTGTTGGTCCTATGCAGATGTCATGGATCTTCAGGTGTCTTTCAGCTCACCTCAGACACCTCTGTTTGGGCAACTGAATTCTAGATTGGATTTGGGATGCTCACCATCTTTCTGTAGATGTCGCATATGGGCATCTTATCCCCAGTTCCCTCCGATTGCTATAAAGTGGGTCCCGATGACTAGTTTGGATGGAGCTGTCACCAGCCACATCCCTAACCCAAACTGATAAACAGATTGAAGAGTACAGATGCTTAGGAGGGAGAGGTGTTATCTAAGATAGGTAGCAGTTCCTGATGATAGCCTTTGGACCCATTCCTCTTGTCTCCACTCTATGGTCCTCCTTTCCCAAAGGTGTCATTGTTTTCGTCCAGCTCAAAATAGTTCTTTCTCTGTCAAAAAAAGCTCTACACTATGCCCAGCCCATTGTACACTATTTCTAATTTGAGCTTTTGGTTGCTTCCTGTTACCAGTAATGGTATTAATTAATGGCAAAATTAATGACATGGAATGAATCTGTTGGGACATATCTCTCCTAAGGAGAGTGGTAGAGGGACCACCTATCACCCAGGCAAGAACTGCCTTCTGAAATTGAGGACAGAATGATGATTCTAGTTCTACACTCTGAAGTACGATATTAAACAGGACTCCTCCCCCTCTTCTAAAATACAATTTTCCCATAAGATTAATTGTGCAAAGAGTAAGACAGACTGTTGCTCCAAGCCTCTGATTGTTTTATTTTAAAAGGAGGACAACACCTCTTGAAAGTTAATAAACCCTTTGGGTGCTTTAGGGTGTCTTCTTCCACTATTTGGTATTCTGGAGGAGCTTAAGATACAGAAACCCAAGGATTCCTTTCTGCTCAGAGGCAATCCTGACCTGGCTTATATGAATAGACTTGAAGTCTATCAGGGTTTTTCTGTCTTCACCCCCCCCCACTAGATGTGCACATGCCAATACAGTAGCTTAAAATGAATGTGCTTTTGCATTCACTTGGAAGCCGAATCCCACCAGCCCTTTCATGCACTGACGGTTTGGCTGGCCTTTGCTCTGCACGCTGTGCTTTAATAACCTATGAGTAGCCATGTTGTTTGCAGGCTGCCAGGTTATTTATACTCCATCTGTTCTTCCCTGTCCGTAGCACTCGCCAGCCCATCTCCCTGACTGCTGTTTGCCTGTCTGGGTGACATGCATGGCATCCTGATCCCTCCGTTCATCTGCCTTTTGACCTGCTCCTGTCTCAGATCATTAAGGCCATTTATCTTTGTAAGACCATCATTAGGTGTATACCCCAAAGGTCCTTGAGATGTAAAGAGCCTTCATGGCTCTTGGAAGCAAGGATGTCTCCACTGTCAAATGTGCCACTTGGGAGACATGAATCTGGTGATACCTCTGTGGACCACTCAGGTAGGTGTTCCCACCTGTGTGTTTTCCTTTCCACTTGACTTTTCCACCTGTGAAATGCGATCCGTGCAGAATGGTTGAGTTTGGAAGGGACCACTGGTGTCATGTAGTCCAACCTCCCTGCTTAAGCAGGGTCACCTAGAGCATATTGCTTATGATTGTGTCCAGGAAACTCTTGAGTATCTCCAGGGCAGGCGACTCCACAACCTCTCCAGGCAACCTATTCCAATGCTCAGTCACCTTCATAGTCAGTTCTTCGTCATGTTCAGGTGGGACTTCCTGTGGTTTAGTTTATTCCTGTGGTTTAGTTTATCCTCTTGTCCTGTCACTATGCACCAATAAGAAGAGTCTGGCCTCATCCTCTTGACACCCTCCCTTCAGATACTTATGTACGTTGATCAGATCTCCCCTGAGCCTTGCCTTCTCTAGGCTCAACAAACCCAGCTCCCTCTGCTTTTCCTCATAGGAGAGATGCTCCAGAATGATTCTAGTATCCCATGACTACTAACCAGGATTCATTAGTGAACGCCTGTGCAGTGGTGTGTCTTTCCTGAATGCTCTAAGACATTAAGAAACCCCACCCAAACCCCTCTAAAAACCCCAGGTGAATGCGTATCTGTCTCTTTTACCTCTGCTGCATGTGCTTCCAGTGCCTAGGCAAATCTAAGCAGGCACTGTGTAGGAGGGGATCTTTGCTCTAATGCCATCTGTGTCGGGCCAAGCCATACGGAGAAGGTGTATTTGGATTTAGACTGGCTACTGTGCAATGTTGCTGTTTCTATGGCAACTATTTTTTATTCAACAAGAAGAGCTTACAGTCTGTAGGGCTAAATTTGATGCTAGGCAGAAGCATCTGCAGTTTTTAAGGGGCTCTTCAGTAGGTGCAGTTCGTAGCTGTGTTCTTGGGACACTATATCTCTAAAGCCTCCCTCCCAGCACCCTTTCCTTTACTTCCCAGCCCATATCTCTGTGTTTTGCTTTTCTTGTGACTGCACTTGTCAAACCAAGAGACAATTTCCTCATGTTGTGTGTTACCAGGGGATTTCTGTCTCCCTGCAGAGAACGTATATGCCTTCAGGGTAAATCACTCCATGTTTAGCCAAGGAAGTTGAATCACAAACAAGACTGATTCATCTGCAAATAATGCAAAGGGTTGCATTTGAGAGGGTTTATTTATTTATTTATTTATTGCTCAATTAAAAAGCCAATGTCACATTCCTGGAGAGGCAGTTTAACCACTGCTATTACTGTGTTTGTGACTGGTTACCACACATGAGCTTTGTGATTAAAATTAGGCTATTAGAAACAGCCAGTTTCTTGAGAGAATTAGAAAAAACACTGGGGGGAAGTGATTCTCTTTGAAAACAGAAACTGAATCAAGTAATATGTTTCCAATCATAGCAGATGGGGCCTACTTCTTTTGTGTCTTCTAGTGTAGGGTAAACCAGGAGAGATGTGACTGAAGGCAGTAGTGTTTCACACTGTTACAGTTGGTGCGGATTAAAGGAGGCTCAGTTTAGTCATTTATTAAGTGCTCAGTGTTTCTCATCAGCCTCTCAACTTTGCAGCTTTTCAGCATTCAGGCTTAGTTCTGAATTTTGCACGGAGTTGCAGTCTTATAATTGGTGTGAATTTGACTATCCTGGACCAAAAGACCCCTGACTTTTAGAGTGTTTGGAAATCAGAGTTCACGTTAGAGCCTTTTCCTCTTATCTATACTCTCTGTAAGCTGCTGGGTTTAAAATGAGACGACTTCAATGTTCTATCTTGAGCAGAATGGGCTTAAAATGAGCTTTTCACAGTCTGCAGGTGATGCCCTTCGTTGGGTTTGTGGACACAGCTAGAGAAACCAACCCATAGTACAGCTTCCTAAATGTCATGGGCAAAAGCAGCTTAGCAAGGTCCCCCTGCTCTATCTGCCTTACCCACTGCACTGTAAAATTACCTGAGCTCGACTCTTATGACATGGACAAATCTGAGTTTATTTACACTTAAATGACCTTTGTTGAATGGAAATACTTAGAAGCCAGATTTAGCAAGATATTTAGGTACCAGAAAGGACAAATGACTATCATGATATTAAAGTACATCTTTTTGAGCCCAAAACCTAAAGCCAATGCTTAGTGATCTTATTATCAGGACTTAAATATGTCACCGACACAGGTACTTCCTTAGAGCTTATCTGCATCCTTAAAGAGTCTGAATGCTGTCGTAAGTCTGTGGATCTCTTTTGGAATGAAATTTAGTCTCCCAAGTCACCTGAAACTTGCATCATTTTTGAAAGTTGCACTGCTAGTGGCCTGTTAGCTGTGAAGGAGAAAATCAAGTGGCTATCTCAGTACCTAAAGAAGAGGGCTGGGAATTAGGAGCCTGGTTCTCCTCCCAACACCATTGCTGACTTGTTATTTGATGTTCAGCCTTTAGCCCTGCAGGTGATGCTGGTTGGAGTGGGCTGCTGCAAAGCTCATCAGTGTTTTTGCAGAAGGGTCGCCGTATGAAGATAGAGACAATGGTGCAAAGGGCTCTTTCAGGTGGCCTGGAGGGTCACAGCCTGTGCATGCTGGCAAATTTACAAATGCATACTGCTCTAAAACGATGAGTGTGGGGCTGGGTTTAATTGTTTCATAGTGAGAGCTGCAAAAGCCCTGGCTTTTGCCAGTGGGTTTGGGCTGCAAGTGACAGTAGCTCAGTGGAGGGTTATACACTTTTCCATTTGTTCCCTGTGAGCATCATCGTAGGCTGTGATCCATCACATTAGAGATTGTGACCCTTTGAACGGTCATTTGTAGTGCTCATGCCATGTTAATTCATTGTGCTTTCTGTGGCATGATTTTTCACTTGGCTCTAAGGGACTCTTCTGCATCCTTGATAGTCGATCCAGCTTACCTGACTGCTCCTCAGCACTCAGAGGGCATTTCTATCATCGACATAGGGCTTGTGAAGCCCAGGACAGGCAATCTGCTGGTGTAAATCCTTGTGGTTAGTGGGGCTGCTCCTGGGAAGCATTGGCTGCCAGTAGGAGTAAAGGTTCACCATGCACAAGGCTATAAAATGCTCCAACTGATCAAAAATATCCTGCCTATTCATCTCCATTTCAACGAAAATTGAAGCTTACTTGGAGATGTTGGTAGAAAATAATGGCTAGTGACACCCTCTTAGGTGGCTTTGAATGCCATGAAATAGTGATAAAGGATTGGATTCTGTCACCCATAATCACTTTAGGCATTTCTTTTTGCTTGGCTGCAGAGCCTGGCGGGGACCAGGGGAAACTCTCACCCCTCCATTCCTCTTCTTGTAGCTGCTTTTATTAAACAGGCGCCTTCCCTGTCAATGTGAATAAAGGGGGGAGAGAGCAGTTCATTATTCAGTGTATCACTTTGAGCCTAATACTAATTAAAAGCTTTACCATCACTTCTGTGGAGCCTATTCTTAGGAATTATGTAAATTAATTGGACTTTTGAAGAGGAGCATATGCCAAATCCTAAGTAATTCCCTGCTGGCCGAGGCAACTCCAGCACTGGAATTGGTGAATACTATCAGGATCTTCTTTTCCTTTTGTGGCTGCAAAAAGGGCTGCTTTGGTAAATTTTGATGCTTTTCTTTAGCAAATAAGTGAGAGTGATTAAACATCCAGGCTCTGACCATTTGCCAGAGAGATGTGGTACAAAGGTGTTTTCTCCATGAAAGCTTTTCCATCTCAAAAATGATGTTTAACACAGACAGGCTTTTTACTTCCACAGCACCTCACCAAACAAATGTACGTTTCTGCTTGAAAGAGGGTTTTGACCCTCAAATGAGAGATGTACCTGAGATCCCATGAATTCCCCTTTTGAGTTCACTGTTGTTATTAATTTAATGGGGAAGATATTTACATGCTATGCTGAATGAGAAGGGAGACTTGATCCTAAGGTACATAGTGCATGGAGAAAAGGGGATATGCTGTTGAAGTAAAATAGCTTTAAATGTTACTAGCTTTCTTTTTTTACTCAACCTGTTTATTTTTGTGCTTTGAAAAAGGCCAAAACAAATACCAGGAAATGAACCAAAAAAAAAAAAAGATTCAAATAAAAATGAGAAGTAATTTGGTTTGGTCTTGATATATTTTGGTGTCAATCAACAAATCACTTCAAAAGTTGATGAAACTACTCACATGTTTAAACATAAACACTATTATGTACTTTGGTGGATCTTGGGTTATACTGCAACTTCTTGGTGGGAAGATGCTGCATGGTGAGCTTGTTTCCACATGTACATTTTGCAGTGCTGCCTTTTCTTTGCCACCTCACCTTAAGGATTAAGAGACATCGGGTGTCTCATGCAGGAGGAGGCAGCCCTCTGGCACAGATGCTTCTTACCTTTGGAAATTTGAAGTTCAGAGCTGGTGAGGGCTGTATTTTGCAGCCATCATCTTTTCCGAAGATGGCAATTTGGTGACCTGTCCATTTGATGCATCGCTGGTACTAGGCAACCTCTGTGTACAAGGAGACAGATTTTCTTCCCTAGTTCTTGCTTCTATTCAATGAAACTGTGCAAAGCTGCTAGAAATGGGTCTCTGGTCTCTTTGGAGCTTTAGTGGTATGGAAGTGACTGCCAGCAAGCACAAGTATCCCTGATGGTTATGTTACACTGCAGGATGCTCAGACTCCTGAATGTCTACTCCTTCCTCAGCCGTTAGTTCACTGGGCTCTGGGCCATTTTCACTCCATCTTCCTCAGTTTCCCCGTGAGTTTGTGCTTGTTCTGAGACTAAATCCATTATGATTTTTTTTGGCTGCTTTTTGGTTCCCACAGAAAAGGCTCCTTAACACTGCAGGTTGGTAAGATGAAAATAGTGGTTCATTTAATCGTGCTTGGAGCTTGTAAAAATCCTTATCTCTAATGGCACCAGTGATGTAAGATCCCAAAATAGATGTTGCTAAGTGTACGAGTGAAGACAGTTCTTGGGAAAAGAAAGCACAATGACATACAATTTTGGATCAATAGAAAATCATTTTAGAACAAGAATACAACATGTAGCAATGAATGTAGATAGGAACGATATTGCTAACCACATAGTAGAGAGCGAGCTTTCTGCATGCATTTTGGAGTCGTCTGTATGTGTGTGTTAAATATAACATCATCTCTTTTTATGCTTGTATTGGCTAATGCACAGATGGTTTAGAAATACTGCAGGACATTTTTATTGAATGAAAACAAAATATGATAATTACTCTGGAATTAGGATGCCAGCTTGTATGCCTCTTAGACAAGGGTCACGAGGGATGGAGTGATTTGCTGGATGTTAAATGCCAAACTGGTGGCAAATCAGGGAATTCACATTCTGCATTTCACATCTGTATCCTGCTGCCATCTCAAAGCTGTGGGGTGAAGCCCTCTTTGTGCAGTTTTCTGGGTGCAGCCAGGTTTGATCCTGGGTAAAAATGTTGTGGTGGGCATGCACTTGAGCACAGCTGCGTGTCTCACCAATGTGTTCTGTTATTGCCCACATTTTGGGTCTAAGTTCATTGTCTGCGCCCTAGTCCACCTTTAGTCTCCTGGGTGAAGAGAAGATCTTTCCATTTTGCAGTGCATGGAAACCAGCACAGATCCTTCTTTTGGTACCCTGCAGGAGCTGAACATTCATCAGGGTAAATAAGGGCCACCCTGAGCTGTTTGCATCCATGTTGTGCATTACCCTGTGGGAGGTCAGATCTTAGGAATATGTTCTTCCCTGTGGGGTGGTGAGGGCCTGGAAGAAGTTGCCCAGAGAAGCTGGGGCTGCCCCATCCCTGGCAGTGTTGAAGGCCAGGTTGGACACAGGGGCTTGCAGCAGCCTGCTCTAGTGGAAGGTGTTCCTGCCCGTGGCAGGGGTTTGGAACTGGATGTTCCTTAAGGTCCCTTCCAACCCAAACCAGTCTGATTTCTCAGACAGGTCCTCATTTTGGTGAGCGTGATCTCCTTGTTGACCAAGTTCAGGTTAGATGCTGTTGACAAGATGGATGCACTTTGTGCTTTAAATATGAATGGGCTTGGTCCTGCAGATCTGTCCTCTAGGAGTGAGGCTGTTCCCTCTCTGTGGCTGGGTTGGCATGAAAAGAGCACAGGACCAGGAGCAGCCAGTTGGGAGTCAATCTCCTAACCAGCTAAGGGACAAAATCCACATGGATGCATTTCAAATAGATATGCTGACCTTTTCTTTGAGGATGGCATGGGCATACCATGTGCTTCTCTTCCCATCTCTTCCTGCAGGACCATGCTGATTTGCGAAACCACTTCTTCACTGTGGGGATGAAGCTGGAGGCGGTGAATATAAGGGAGCCATTTCATATCTGTCCTGCATCAGTGACCAAGGTGAGTTCCCAGAAAAGAGGGATGAAAACAGCCAACATTAAAAATCCATGGATGTTCCTGATTAATGAATTAATTCTTTCCCACAATCGTCACCAGCTAACTACATGCACATAAATCCAATGGGGATGGGCATGTCCGTCTATCACGTCCCTCTTTTATCCCGATCTCCCCTCCATGCATATGTATTTTCTGTGCACATCTGGGAAGCCTTTTGAAATAAAGCAGCTGGATGGAAGCTGTAGCTGGATCCACACTTTCAAAGAGAAGAAAGAGAAGGCTGTGGGGTTTATAGGATTGCCTCCAGTCCCTGCTCAACTATGGGCACACTGAGTGACCATAAACCCCAGCGCTTCCCCTTGCCTCAGTTTACCCATGTCTGAAACTCAGTCTTTGATTTCCTTGGTAGAAACACTTTAATGCGAAGTGTTAGGTTAGAATGGGTTATTTTCATGAATGGTTTGATTCCAGGGCCTGGCTGTCCACATTCCTTAAAGTTACAAAGAATTTAACTTCTGGTTTTGTTTTCTTCTTTTTCACCTCTTAGGTTTTTAACAATCATTATTTACAAGTGACCATTGATGACTTGAGGCCTGAACCCAGCAAAATCTCAATGCTTTGCCATGCGGATTCCTTAGGGATCTTGCCAATACAGTGGTGCCTTAAAAACGGAGTCAATCTCACACCTCCCAAGGGTTTGTATTCCTTCTTGGTGATTTCCTATGAAGGAAGCTTCCTTGTTATTATTGCCTTTAAAACCATGATGTGTTCATTGCAGACCATCACCATAAGTATCTGAAACCAGAGTAGCTCTGTTGAGTCATTGCAACTGTTCTGGCTCATACCAGCCCATGAACATCTCTGCAAGCAAGTCTCGCTGGTGGATTGATGTCCATGTGCAGCCTGCTTCAGAATGCAGTCTGAATCAGGCTGCATTGAAACCTAGTGTATTCCAGCGAAATGCCTGTTAGTGATGCTTTGTGTGTGTAGAGAGCAAAAGGAGCATTAAAAATCGTATCATACTAGAGGCAAACCAAGCATCTCCCTGAAATTCCTCAACCCCCACCTTCCAAAAAACCCCCAAACACTAAGTTTTGTACACACAGATTTGTCTTAATTTTGGAAAAACCATGCTGCTGCCAGACCCAGGGAAGCAAAGGGTTATTCCCTGCCAGATTCAGAGTCCTCTTATGTGTATCCAGCGTATCTCTTCAACACACATGATTTGAAATTCCCTACAATGTCCTGGAGTCCTGTGCGTGCATCTGCATACGGTGCATCCATGATTACCCTGTTGCTTTTACAGAAATAAATGTGCTGTCTGGATGCAGGCTCTCTCCTGCTTGAATCCAGTTGGAATGATAATGCCTGTGTAACTGCTCGCTGATACTTGGCTAGAAAAGTTGCTACAAAGGAAAGTCAGTGGAATGTGTTGGTTTTGCCACCCCACATTCACATGCAGCTTCCCCCAGGCCAGCTAATTAACTAAAATAGAGCACAGAATCATAGAATGGTTTGGGTTGGAAAGGACCTTAAGATCATCCAGTTTCAACACCCTGCCATGGGCAGGGATGCCTCACCCTTGACTGTGTTGCCCAAGGCTCTGTCCAACCTGGCCTTGAACGTAGGCCAGACATTTCACGGGTTTGTGGCCCAATATTTTCCAATCCATGCTGATACAAAGCCTGTCTGAGATAGTGTTTTGTGGGCCAACTGCGTCTGAACTCTCCTTTAAATGCCAACATTTTTAGAAGTGTCTGTAGCATCTGTTGTATGGATATTTCTCAACTTGGCCAGTAATGTCTAAAGAAGTAGTTATCTGGTGTGGTGCCTGGTGATTGGGGTCCGCATGAGCTCCTCAGAAAATATAGAAAGTCTCCGCTCATTCCCTTGATGAAATAACTTCGGTTTCTGCTATCAGATCAGAAATCTTGGGGGGAGGCTATTAAAAAGGCGTAAAGCAAGTGGCAGATACATACATGCTGTATATGCCTGTATTTCGTACTGTGTAAGAGGGCTGGGTGCCCAAACTGCATTTTAGCACTTTTGGTGTCAAAACCCTCTTCTGTTGGCAGACATGCTCTTTGAGTCACTAAAATATAATCAGATGTTAGAATGATTTCTTTGTTTTAGAAAACAACAAAAAAACACAGACCACCAAAAAAGAAAGCACAGGGAAATCATCTGAGCTCACACTGAGGTAGCCAGTCTTCTCTCAGCAGAATAATACCAACTGTGAATAAAGAAATAACCGCAACTGATAGGAGAGGGCTGCAATGCTGTGGGGGTGCAGAAGGCTGTGGTGAGAGCTGGCAGCTAATGAGCAGATCTGCAGAAGGAGGAAATCCCACCACTTCCACCCAAATCACTGGGCAGCTCTACCTGGGTACCCTGAATTGCCCCTTCTCAGACCAGATTTGACCAGGCTCCTGCTTCCCCAGCACTCAACACATTCCCAACCAACATCACCCTTAACAGAGAGTATGTTGACAACACTTAGCGTTGCCCGAATGGTTCTCGCTTTTGAAAGCCAGGAAGGTCCCATGGAGAAAAAGATGGCAATGGAAGAAGTCCTTTTTCTTTGGAAGGATTTGTTTGCTGTATTCTGGACTTGGGTTTTTCGGTTAATTTATGATTGGCAAGGAAGTTTCCTGATTTTAAAATTAACTGGTTTGATTTCATCAGAACAGCATGCCAGGTTGCAGTATTTGGGTTCAAAGTCCTTTATTTGTCTGATATCCTATTCTCTTGCCTTTTTTTTTTTTCCCTATCAGGCCTTTGTTGAAGCCAAACATTTACTAGATGAGTCATGAACAGGAGGTGCAAACATTTGCTACGAGAAATAGAGAGCAGTATTTTCCTGTACAGTGCCAAAAATGAATACCCATTTACTGCTGCTGTATAAACACTGAACAAGCACTGTTTATATTTATTAGAGCTGAATTTATAGACCACTTCCCTTTAAAGTAACACCTATTGTTCCTTTTTTATGAGCTATTAAGAGGGGGAAAAACATATTGGTGGCTCTCCTAGCTATAAGGCTAACCAAGGAAATGCCACTTCCAAAGCTTCCAGTATATTTATGTTGTTGTATTTGCTTCTGATCAGACCACTGGGCTTTTCCATGCTGAGAGCAAACACTATGAGGTATGACATGATTGAGGAGCACAGTTGAATCATACAAAGTTTTAAACGTTATTACTTGAGCTGAGCAGTAAAGGATAATAGTATGTGAGTATCATGTGCTAATGGAGGTGCTGGGCACATAGTACCTCCCCATGTGCTAAGGGAGGCAGGTTATATCATGATGCTCCATGAAAAGGCCATATACAGGTCCAGACTTGTTTGAAGCTAATTCTTGAGCATGCTCATCTTGGAGTCATCCTCGTTGGGCTGTTGAAGTGAGTTATGGCAAACTCTAACCGCCCTCCCAGGTTTTGATCCTGCTGAAATCTACAGCAAAGGGTCTTCTAGCAATCTCAGTGGTTCCAGGCCAAGCCAACGGTTGGTTGTGTGGTGACAACACAGTCAAGTGTTT
This sequence comes from Lathamus discolor, assembly GCF_037157495.1. NCBI lineage: Eukaryota > Metazoa > Chordata > Aves > Psittaciformes > Psittacidae > Lathamus > Lathamus discolor. Next base: position 3,397,281 of record NC_088884.1, read on the forward strand.
ATACCTCACTGAAACCTTGTCAATGTGCCTTTTCCATCCGCTCAGCCAAGATTTTGTGTCGCTTGCAATAAAGATTCAAAACCTGTCCGCTGGGTGTGTAAATCAGAGATGAGAGAACATGCAGGCTGTGTGCAGATTTTTGGGTCCCTGAAGTCAGTGTGCCCTGGCAGCTGTGGAGGACCCCATATGTTTTAATGGAGACAACTATGCTACAACTTACATAGCTGTTATGTAGACAACTGAGCCCATCAGCCTGGCTTCTTCCAGAGTCAATAGGGAGCAAGAGGGACTTTCACAAGGCTCCTTTTGCAGGAGGACAGACCGATCACGTCCAGACCTGCCTGTTTCCCTGTTGACTCTTTAGGGAACGCAGGGGACAGGTAAAGCTACAGGCATCTCCACAGCAAACACCTGTATGCGATCAGATGACCTGTATGTGATCAGATGCATCCCCTTCTGATATGATGTGCATTTCGCCTCCTTTTTTCCATTACATTTTATGAAGCTGAAAAGTATGTGGCAAACAAATAACTGGAAAGAAAAAAGGAGATGGAAGAAGAAGCGGGATGAAAACAGTTCCAGAAATTGGTTGTTAAAAAACAATAAAAGGGTATATATTTTTGTATGAAAAATGAACATTCTCTATAAGGAACTGCCCTTTTTTTACTGTCCTGTGCATGTTTACTCCTAGCTTTCCAATTGTTATGCACTTTTATGCCCCACGGAGACAGGTATCTTAGCTCAAGGCTTTATCTCATTAATTTGTTTGTCATGTAGGCACTTGTTAGGATTAGAAGTTCATCTTATCCCATACACTTGTATGGTAGCAGGGTGCTTAAGACTCTCTTTTCATCATTTTTACCTCTTGATTTGGTTCTGGGTGACTATGAGGTAACTCCACTCAGTATTCCAGTCCTTACCTACAAAAATGTCATCATTTTCATTGTGATAAATGATTCATTCTCATCTGATCTTGAGTGTCCCTTTTTGACTATCAATGAAAAAGGTATTAAGGGATGTTCTGTGAAATGAGGCCAAGCTGAGATGCCAGACAGAGAGACTGAGGCCTTTAGGTAAGTCCTGAGACTTCACTGAGAGTAGTTCTGCAATAGTGTTAGTATTGACAGTGTCATCACAGGGCCCTGGACAGGATTAGCACTCTTTGGCTTCAAGAACTATAAAAATATAGACTAAGAGGCAGACCAAAAAAAAAAAAAAAAAAAAAAAAAAAACCCAAAAGCAAATAAGAAAACCCTTTTTCTTCCGAGATTGTTTTTTCCTAAACACCCAGGTAAAAAGAGTGGGTGAGCAGAGTTCTGTTTTGTCTTTCTGTGATGAGACTGTTTGAGAGATGCTCACAGAAATCAATGTTGCTTCCCATTTTTCTTCCTAGAAGCAGAGGCTGAAGGGATCGTCTACTTGATGAGGCTTTAGTCTTGGAAATCTGCATTCATTTTCCTGTTCTGCTTCAGATTTCTGTACAGCCTTGGATAACATGCTTACTATGATGGGATTCAGCTCACGTATGCGGAGCTGCTGGAAAGTCAGCATTAGAGGGTACATCCATATCCATGAAGAGAGAATTTGTCTCATGCTTTGAAAGAGAGGGTGGATCAGCTTCTGACTGTGCTCATCCTCTCCAAGTCCACTGCTGTTGGGACCCTTGATGTCCAGCTCCATAACCCCATCTTTTAGATAGCTAAAGGAAGGAGAAAGAAGTCCTGGATCAGTCCCACCTGGAAACTGGGACAGACACACATCTCAGTAGTTACGGGTTTATTAAAGCCTGGGAGATGCTGACAGGAAAGGGAAAATAAGGAAAATAAACATGTTTTATTACTTTTGACACATACCTGAAGTTTTCAAAGCAAAATACAGAAGATGTGTGAGTGAGGGCTTGAGAAGCATTGGCATTGGCTCTCATGGTGTATGAACTGGCATCCATAGAACGTGCCTGCTGACACTGCACAGCTCACTGAGGTGGGATGCTGGAACACAAGTGTTTGTCTGCTTGGGGCTCATTTTGTGCTCTCTGGTGTGAAGTGGTGGCTGATGGCACTTTCTGTTCTGTCACACTGCAGGTTACTCTGGCCAGGACTTTGACTGGGCAGACTACCAGAAGCAGTGTGGAGCTGAGGCTGCACCTCACCTGTGCTTTAGAAACGTAAGTTCTCATTTTGTCTTTGTGTCACTCCTGTTGATCCATGTGAAACAACACAGCTTGCACAGAAAAGCTACAGGCAAGCTGCAGCAAAGCTTTGAGAGGTTCTCCCAGATACCTTGAGTATGACAGAAAGAAAGCTGGAGAAGTGTTTCAGGTCTCCATCCCTAAAAGAGAAGAGAAAGTATCTTACTCTTGTCTTTTTCTGATTCATTTAGATTTCCTGGTCCTCATCTCTTCTCTGATCACTTAGCACAAGAAGGATCTCAACTGACCATTATAAGTAATTCAAATGCTATTAAAAACAATAAACTAGGTAAAAAATTGCATGATATCATCTGGCCCTTTTCCCATTTCTCTCTTCTTCCCAGAGGGATACATTTAACCCAACCAAATGCATTTAAAAGCTAAGGTTGAAACTGTTGATTCAGAGTAAGAGAGGGGTGATTAACCTGAATGGGTGCTCTCGTCTTTGCAACAGTTCATGTGCTTCCTTGATACAGCAACAGGGATGTGAGCATGAGCAACACCTTTACGCTGGAGGCCATCAAGATTCAGAGCTTTGGCAATAGTCTTTTGCAGGCTGTTTTCTGGGAATGGCAGTCCAGTATGGCTTGATCCGACATGTATTAATCACTTGGTGAAAAAGAGATGTAACGTTCTGCCTTTTCCAGTAACCTGGTGTTGCTCTTCATGCTCCCATCAACTGATGGAAGTTGAGATCCCATCAGGAGCTGACAGTGTGGTGGTACCTAGAATGGGCAAAATATATTGGTGTGTGGATGGGGGGCAAGCAGGTTCTTCAGGCATTACATAGCCTTTCACTTTACTCAGAAGACTGAGAGACAGGGTGTTAATGAAAATCAGGATGGAGACAGGCTCGCAAGACACCAGACCTGTGTTTGCATGGCCTTCCTCATTGGTGGTGCCTCAAGAGCAGCCTTGAACAGACCTTTGATGATGAATTGATGAATTTGAACACTTTTTGTTGATGAATTCAGAAGACCTGTATCATCAACAGAGTTTGGCTTGGGAATCAAATCAGAGTTGGGATTTCTTTGCTGCATTTATTGTGCCATGCTATGCCTCAAGGCACTTTAAGCAAAGATTCCTGAAAGCACTTTGGGAAGCTGGACAATGCTGCATCACACCAATGGAGTGGGACAATTATCACATCTCTTCTTTATATCTCTTTTCATTTTGTCAAGTAATGGATCTATGCTCTCAGCACTGGCAGCCTTGAGAGTACTCTCTGTGTAATATCATCCAAAGATTAAATCAGATCTAAGCACTTTTACTTCATTTTTTGTAAGGAAACGTTCATCAGATGAGCATGTGTCTGTTATTCTTTCACTCTCAATAACACAGTTCTCTGCAGAGAGATGTAATCTCTCGCTTGTTGCTTGTCCAGCCTCCCTGGCAGGTCGGTTCATTTGTTGCATGGCTGTGAGAGGCTCTTTGATAGAAGCTGTATTGCAAGCACATCTTCCACCTAGATGTGGTGCTAGAAGTGGATGTGCTGTAACTGTTTCCCGCAGGGGGGTGGATATTTAACAAGGAGAAGCAGTTATGAAATGGATTGACATGACCAAATGCTTAGTAAAATAAACTCCCAGCTAACTGTTTTGCCATTGATTTGGTATAAATAGCCTCCAGCACTGAATTGCAATGAAAGGAGCCCATGTGATGATAAATGACATTTCCTTGTTAGGCAACATAAAAGGCATTTAAACAAACTTGGCCTGCTTTTATGCAGTCCTAGCCACTGGCAGCTTTTTTAGGGTGAAGCTGATCTGTGTGCTGAGCAAGACTTGCAACAGTCCAAGCAACATTTCAGACAAGCAGCACATTCTTGTTACGAACAGCAGATCAAATTCAGAAGTTTTTCATCTCATAAAGAGCTCCCAGTGAAGTGCCCATGGTCTGAGGTGCTGTATGCATAGCAGAAGGCTTGAATTCGAGTCTGGCTTCCAGTTGTTCACATGGGGTTGCTGGATGACAGGCTGGTGCCATTTTGAGCCAGTGACAGTTACTACCCATCCTAATTATTATTAGCCAAAATCTCAGCCAAGAGAGGGAATTTTGTCATGCTACCGTGTGCAAATAGAGTGATGCAAGCACTTGGAGCTGATGTATTGTAAATCAGGTGGGACAAAGAGGAGAAAAATGAAAGGAAAGGAAGCCATGGCATGGCCACTGTGTGTTAGTGTGTTTTATGGGATAGTCTGGTGGTGATATGGAAGAAGGGACTGAGACTAAGTGAAAGGAGAGGGGATGCTGGAAGGGTCAGAAGGTAAGGATGAAGGTCACAGCCTCCTTCAGGCATCCCTCTGCTCCAGCATGTCATCTTCCATGGGCTGCAGGTGGTTGTCTGCTCCACATGGACCTCCATGGGCTGCAGGTGGGTGTCTACTCCGCCATGGTTTGCGCCAGGGGCTGCAGGGGAATCTGTGCTCTGGTGCCTGGAACACCTCTTCCTTCCTTCCTCACTGGCCCTGTGGTCTGCAGGGCTGTGGCTCTCACATATTCTCACCCCTCTCCCCAGCTGCAGTTGCTTTTGTGATCAGCTGTTCCCCTTCTTAACTATGTTATCCCAGAGGCTCTACCACCATCACTGCTGGGCTCAGCTTTGGCCAGTGGTGGGTTTGTCTTGGAGCTGCTGGTGTTTGCTCTATCAAACATGTGGGAAGCTTCTAGCAGCTTCTCACAGAAACCACCCCTGTAGCATTCCCCACTACCAAAACCCAATACAGATGTTCAGTGCAGCTCCATTTTGAATCTGAATGTCTTTGTGTTCATCAGTGTGTCCTTCACTTCGAGTAAAAATCAAACCATGCTAAACTTATGCTTCCCAGTCACACAGTGCTGCACTTCCATGTTTCAGTGTTGGCTCTTGACTCTTTCAGACATCCTTCAGCCGTGGCTTTACTAAGAACATGAAGCTGGAGGCGGTGAACCCCAGGAACCCTGCAGAGATATGCGTTGCTTCTGTCACCTCAGTTAAAGGACGGTTAATGTGGCTTCACCTTGAAGGTATGTGCTGTAAAGGCTTCTTGTGTTTGTGCGGTTCACTCCAGCACTCTCTTAATTTCGTCCTTCATCCTCTGCACAAAACTGCTTTCTCCATCCTTTCCATCATATACACGTTGACCAATAATATGTTATAAAGAATAATATTTCCCTAAAGGAGACACAAAGACCTTCCATCCCTCCATCAATGTGGATTCTGTCAGTGTGATCTCTGTTGATGATAGAAACCTTCTCTCTGCCAACATGATAGACCTGCATCCTGGGAATGGATGTTTGCCTCACTTGTGTGGCTGAGACTTCCACTGTTATTCCCAACGTGCTCTCATGGGATCATCTGACCCCTGTAATTCCTTCCTTTTCTCTCTCCTTCCCTCCCTAAGAAAAGGTCTCTAGTCAAAAGCCCTTGAAGTTAGTAAAAACATTGTCACAGAATCCAAAGTACCTCATTTGTGCCAGCAGCTTGCTCTGTATGTAAAAAAGGCAGATGTTCAGTGGTGTTTAGCTCTATGAAGTAGCTTTATATGGTAGACGAGGCTTCCTGACACCTCCATGATAAATCCCATTTTCAGATTTATAAGTTGATGCCTACCAAAGGAGAAATTCCTCCTGACCTAAAGCTTGGCAGGCCAAATCCATCATGCCTCTTGTGTCTTTGCTGCTGAGCCTCATGGTTTGGACTGGCTGAGAGGTGGTGACAGCAGAGCTGCGGATATGTGCCTGAATGCAGGAAAGGTGGTTTGGGATGTAGGAGAGCTGGGTTGTCGTCCTTCTCCATCCCTGACATAGAGCTGTCACCCTGAGCAATTTGTCTCCTCCGTGGTTGTCTCCAGTGTGAAGAGCAGCTATGGCTTTGCATCTTTGCTTTTAGCAGAGCTGTGTGCAATAGCAGGTTTTGTCTTTTTTGTCAGAGATAACTGGTTGCCTTCTGACTCGAGGTAGCAAAAGCTTATCTGCAGCCTGGTTTGGACATGGAGCAGTTGTGTTTGGTAAAGAACTGGAATCAACACTTACTGGAAATTCAGTTCTTAGTAAGGATATTGTTGAATATCTGATCAAGGAATCAGACCCATTTTGGCAACTTCCCTTCTTAAATGTCCAGGTGCCTTTATATCCAGATTTTACGGGGTTTTGAATCCTTCTTCCTTCTAGCCCCCCAAGCTGTAATACTTTCAAAGGGAATTGGTGTTCATTAAACTTTTGCCCATTATAGTAAATAGGAAGTGCTGTTTCTTAGGTCTTTAAATCAACTAGTCCTCCAAGATCCTGGATAGAAGCCGGGAGAAGGCCTCACTCTCTGACCTTGCTCCACTCCCTCATCTTTTTCTCCCTGCCTTTTATACTTCTAATTTGTTAAAGGGTGACTTTACAACTTGTCATAAAAATAGCTGTGGGCATCTCCTTGTCTTTTGAGTCCTGATATATAGATGCTTTATGCTCTTGTTTTGTATCTCGATACCAGGAATAGAACTGTAGTAAAAGGGAAAGATGCAAAAGACTATAAAAAATAAAGAGGAATCTTTGCTGCTGGTGAAATGTATGACTTCAGTATGCACAGTGTTATGCTAAAGCCAGGCATTAAAAAACCCCAAACCCTGCTTGCAGAGTTGTAAAATAAATGTGGCTTGAACTGTGGCATGGTTTTTTTTTTACTCCATTAATACGCTATTGTTTCTAACTGATTATTTATGCTCTGGTAGCAGCAAGACTCCCCAGCTACCATGGGAGCCCATCGCTGAAGGCCTCAGGTCCCACCATTTATCATGGGAGCATCTGAAGCTTTCATTGTTGCCCTGTTTGACAGCCCAAACTGCAGCCATAAACCAGTATGCAGTAGTTAAGCAGCATCGAGTTAGACACAGGGGAACATTGCTTAATAAATCCTGCTTTGTACAGTAGCAAAACTCTGTAAACTTCAGGGTGAGCATTTAATGAGCAGCAGTTGAGTTACCCTGTGCTGGAAAAGAAGCATAGGGCTGATCCAATGCTGTGTGCATCCCATCACTTTCTGCTGCTTTATTACTGATCATCTGCATTGTTAATTTTTACTGGTTCATTTTAGATTTTAAAGCTGAAGCTTTCTGGTGTAAATTTATACAAGTAATAATGTTCACTCTCTGCAGAGCCGAGGAATTTGAGGAAAACCCTTTTGTTAATCACTTCTCCAGCGAGGTTTTCCATAATTTTCCCTTTGAGAGTTGCTGCTCAATTCTGCCCATCCTGTAAGATTCATAGCAGCGTGAAAGTTTTCTTCACTGTGTTCTCAGTCTCCCTGTTCTCTTCTATTTAACCTCTCAAGCCTTATGGATATTTATTAGTCTGAGAAGATGGCAACATAAAAAGCAGAATTTGAAACTAATGAGTCTCAAACAAGCTGTTTTCCACTTATATGAGTGAGGCCAAACAAAGCAGTAAGATGTTGGGAGTGGAAGGAAGGGTTATCACTTGCCAGGGGGAAGAAGCAGTGCCAAGGAGGACAGAGAAGCCTTGAGTATATCGTACAAGAGGAATAATGTTGTTACAGCTGAACAGACATTATGGTGCTTCCTTACTCTTCAGGGTGGGTGCAGCTGTAAACTTTGAAACCAGAATGTTCATGTCACATCCATAGTAGCTTGCAAGCAGGAAAGTACATTCAGTCTGTTTATTTGGTCAGAATAACACCACAGAACAGTTGCAGTAATGAAAAGAGTGGGTTTTCCCAGATCTGGTGAAATCTCAGTGGGGAATGTGTTGATCTCTTGCTGTTTAGGGCCTGACCCATGCCTTGCTCACTTGGTGCATGTCTTGCTACTGACTTCAGTAGTTCTCACATCAGTTCCTTGGCTGGATTTGTGGTGTTAGGTGAAAATGTTTTGCCCATTGGAGGGTGCAGCTTTCATCAGGTTCAAACTGAGCTGAGATCTCTTGGAGGGAAATGGTTTTGCAGAGCATGCCAGCTGTTGAGACCTTGCATTGGTTGTGTTCTGTATCTTGTGCCTTCATCCCATCCTTTCCCCTTGCCATATCCCAGTGAAATGGAAACTCTATCTTCAGTGTATAATGTCTAACCATGGTGCAGGGCTCAGAAAAATACCATGAAGACACCCATGAATCTATGCAGACATCATTATTTCATTTTTTAATTACTTCCTCCAGCACCGTGAGCACCAGCACCTATTTTCCTCCTTCCTTTGGGTGTTCATACAGCCACTCTCAAAGTGCACCATGTTTATTACTAGAAAAAAGATTGATCAAAATGCTGCATCTCAGTCTCAATGCTATTCCCATCACAAAGTTCAATTACTGTTTCAATTACACTGCAAGCCCTTGATGAACATTCATTAGTGGGGAGCTCCCAGTAGTTATCTAGCTGTGCACAGTCAAACACTGCTGCCTGAAGCAGGAGGCAAAGATGCTGTAACAGATGCGAAGGCAAGGATGCTGTAGGGGAAGCTGCTGATCCTTTGGTCTCTTTTATTAGGAGATCATCTCACACTGATGCTGGAGCTGTAGGTCCTAGGGTGGGAATGGCAGAGGGGGGTGAAGTTGCTGGCCAGGCTGTGCCAGTGCAAGAGGATTTGAGTTGGAGTAATTAAATTGTGTCTTGGCTCAGGAGCCAGGGTTGTTTTCAGAATAACTCAAAGCCAGCAGGAATATTTCCATTTGCTGCAATGGGCTTTTGAGTATGACCCACACAAACCAAGACAGGAGAATGTCTTCTAAAGGAGACATAATGACCAAACTGTATTTGCTTTAAGCAGAGATTTTCAGCGGGATTTTGGATTTAGTATTATGGCAAAGATCTTAGTCTGTGTGTCCCACTTGGGGCTTTTATATTGCCTCTCCTCTGTTGAGTGATCAGTTCATGTTTCATGTGCTGTGAGGAGCCCTAGGAGAATTCATGGCACTTCTAGGCAGAAGAATGGCCATCTCCCACCCTTAAAAACAGTGACTTAAGGGCAGAACCACACAAAAATGCTTCAGGGGAGGGGCACTGGGGCATAAAGGCCTATCATCACATTGCCTTATGTACATCTTTAAGAGCAAGCACCCAGCAACTTTGGCTAACTTAACTTGTGAACTCTACAAAAACCCCGAGGGTCGATCAGCCCATCTTGCTGGGGAAAGTCACACGTTTTACCTCATTGGCTTTTGGCTTCTTTGCTGCATACCCTTAGAGTGCTCTTCATGGGGCTTTTCTCTGGAATCACATTTCACTGTATATGCAGCAGCCTTGTCATTGCTGTCTGTGCAGAATTGAAGATGAAATGGGGCCTGATTTTGATGCAGGGATGCAGATATATTTTCATGTGTTCCATCATGTGCTTCGCTTGGTTCATGATTAATGCTCCAATGGCTCTGAGCTTGGTATTCCATGTCTAAGTTACATTATAAATCTGTGTTTATAGGTTTACAGATGCCCTCTCCAGAGTACATAGTTGATGTAGAGTCTATGGACATTTTCCCCGTTGGCTGGTGTGAAGCGAATGCTTATAACCTAACTCCACCACACAAAGCTGTTTGTAAGTACATGGAAACCTCAAACAGCATAGGTATTACGTCAACATATATATCAGGGAGTTTGTCTTATGTCCGTAATCCCATTCTCAGAACTACCCACCTAACAAGCATACTAGTAACCAGGCTGTAAGTGTACTGTAACTAAAGAGCAATAAGTCTAATTAGTGACCAGACTCTGCAGCACTGGTATTGTGTGATTTGTACTTGTCTGTGTGATCAGTCCCTCTAAAAAATTGGATTGTTTGCATCAGGAAAGGCTGTTAGGTGGTTTGAGATTGCACTGTTACGTGGATTGAGACTGCGGGCTGTGGGTTTGTGGTGGGTTTGTCAGAGTGAAACCAGATTTTGTCATGCTGACCCAAGTTCACTTGTGTAGCTGAGTGAATTAGGGACATAGAACCTCAAACTGGGAAAACCCCCATGAACTGTAGGGTGGAATGGACATAAAGAGACCATCCAGTTGCTTCCTCTCTAAAACAGGATCTGCTCCATCTAAATTGAGAGATGTTTGCTGACCTCCTGCAAGGGGGTTTCTGCTCCTGCCTGGGGTATCTACCCAGTTATATCAGTGCCCCTATCAGCTCAGAGATTTCCTTAGTATTCAATTTACATCTCTCCCAGCATAATTAAGCCTTATAGTGTTTTGTCCTGCCTTCAGTGTGTGTTAAGATGATTTTCTTCCCTTTCCATTTGCATTTGAAGGCTGTTCATGTGCGCTCAGTAGCTTGGTGCTGTTCTGTTCCCCTCAGAAGTTATCCAACCCCAGTCTCAAGCCACCAGATAAAAAATTACCCTCACTGTTTATATTAATTAACATCTGAAAGGCAAATTTTAAAATGTGTCAACCCTTTTGAAGAGTTAAATATGCTTAAGTTAAAAATCAGGCAGCCGGGGCCTAATTTGGGAGAATACTGCTATGGCAACATTATGCAGCCTTATCGCAATTTATAGCTAGGGATAAATGATGCTGGATGTAATCATGCTTGTAAAATGTAATCTTACCCATATGTGTTTCTGTATGGAAAGATATTTGTGGTTTTATCTTTTTTTTTTTTCTACCCTCATCCCATAAAGCACTATATTAGCATTCCAGAGGAAGGATTAAATGTGTTATTAGATCTTTAAAGTAGGTTTTAATGATGTAGTGACTTAAAAAATACCGAGAAAAGATGGCGATAGTAATTAAGTACCATTTCATTGTGTTACAAGTCATTTTATAGTCAGTGCATTAATACAGCTTTTTATGCGTTATGGGTATACTTTATAGGACAGAAGGGTAAAAACGTGTGCTTTTTTTCTTCCTTGCTTCATTTTTGCAGTGAGAAGGAAGAGAAGAATTGCAGTTGTGCAACCAGAAAAGCAGTAAGTTTTTGTTATTTAAGGTGATATTTCTACAGGGGTGCGTCAGGTCTTCCAGGGGAGATAATACACAGGGTGACTTTGGTAACTACTGCCCTGATACTGCAGCAGAATCCACAAGAGGATACTTTGAAATATTTGTGAGCATATTAGAAAGTCTTTATAATTGAGGTTTGTTACCAGTTGGAACTGCATAGCCAGTGTCTGATGGCCAGTAAGGGATGCTTATGGAAGATGGATGTGTACCAGGAGGGCATTTCCCTATCTAGCCTTTGCACTTGCTAGAAACAAGAATTTAAGGGAATTAAGTGTGAATATTTGAGCTAAAGCTTACAGACCAGAGTATATCTTTGGAGGAGCCGTGGATCTGGCTCTTTCTTTTGCAATATGCAGGCCCTGGGCTACGATAAAACATACGGAAATGAGGTTGTATTTGTGGTATGTCCATTCCTCAGCCCAGGCAGGTGCTGGTGCAGCTCTGTCCAGCCTGAATACTGGTTCTGCCCCTTTGTCCTGTCTGCTACTATTAAATACACCAAAATGCTGTTTGACAGGTTATCATCCACAGTGCCTGTTGAGAAAATACCTCATGACCTCTGCCCGGTTCCTCAGCCAGACGCCACAGGTAAGGCTGCTCAGCAGTGGCAAGATCTTTATTTCAAGGACCTATTGCTTCTATGTGGGGGGATGACCCCAAAAAGGCAGTGACTGTGTCATATGGGTGGGGAGATGGAACCACATCCTCAGGGGTGTAGGAGTGGTGTGGACTCACCCACACTGCAAGAAGTCTCTGATGTACAGCATGTGAAAGTCTGGTCCTCCACGTGTGAATGCTGTGTCTTGCTGGGGCTATCTGAGTTCCCCTGCAGCTTACCCACTTCAGTTAAGGCCAGGCTAATGAAGCCCTGGTGGAGATGGATGGTTTTTTTTTAATTGGCATCAATGAAAATGCTCACACCAGGACTTAATGGGTCCCTGTGTTAGCATCAAGACACTGTGGCATGGCTGGTCCTTTTGCTAAAGGCAGATTGTTCTCCCTTTTAGCAATGGCAGGAGGCTCTGTGAGTGCAGTATTCATCTATTTAATTGCTTAGACGCAGCAGGATTTAACTCACTTTATTCCAGCAGACTGCAGGACACAAATTGACATCTGAGCCAACATCCCAGGGCCCCATTACAACCAAATGGGGAGAAATGGGCTTTTTTTGGGTATGATAACCAAAAACTGGATAACCACTTGGATGGTAGATGAACTGCATTGAGATGTACCCACTTCCCTCCATGGGCTGTAAAGGAGCACAAAGTAATTAGCCCAGACAAAGAAAACTGCTCTGTAGACTCATGTAAGGTCACGAGAAGGGCACTGCTGTGCTCACTATGTTGGACAGTAGCTGAAGAGGGGTTTGTAGAACTCTCCACTTGAGTTTTCTCCTTGAGTTGATTCTATATCTATGAGAAGAAGTTAATACATTCCCTTTCTGGCAAGTTGCAACTGAGTCGCTCACACCCATCTGCAGTGTGAGTTATGAAAGAGCCTTGGGTCATATTATGAATTAAATCCTTTCCTGAGTCTCCTTTCAGTAGGGTGTGCAGCCAAATCATTTGCTATTAAAAGCACTTGACTTTTCTGTGTTGGATGGATTCAAGTAGCAGAGACTTCTCTACCTTCTATCTCAAGGAAGACATTTTGTGCCTCCTTTACTCTTCTTTCCTCCTTATCACATCTAGGAGGAAGAAGAAGGGCCCTTGATATATTGTACGGAAGTGCTACATGCACATCAATGCTACTTTCTCCTTGCAGGCACCGTCAATGGGAGATACTGCTGCCCCCAGCTCTACATCAACCACCGCTGCTTCTCAGGTCCATATTTAAACAAAGGCAGAATAGCAGAGCTACCTCAGTCTGTCGGGCCTGGCAAGTGTGTGCTGGTCCTCAAAGAGGTATGGCTCAGCTCTCTTTTGGGGGGATTTCAGGGGGAAAGCATGGGTTGCCAGCCCCAGAATTTGAGAGCAGTGCACCTAAAATTGTCCCAGAGCTCTATAGTGGTTTCTATAACTCAGAACTGCAAGAGGGTCATATGTGCATTGTGAGTTTTAATGGAAGAGGTGACATTTTTGAGACATGGGGAGTTCTGTTGGTCGGGAGCAAGTTTTGTCTTAACTGTGTGCAAGAGAATTCATGTTCTGTTGGAGCTGTCCCTAAAGCTGACCTCTGTGGTTGTTGCCATCCGTGATGCTGTTGGTCCAGCAGATCCAGTGTGGATGACACCTCTGTATATATGAAAGTGGTCTGGTGGGGCCCAAACCATTGAGATCAGGACAGAAAGCCAAGCAGAGGTGTGTGTGGTGTGATGAGTGGAAGCTGTGGTGTGCCCAGCTCTTGCTCAATATGGATAGGTTAATTCCACACAGCAGGGATGGCAAAGTACCATGATCTCTTCACTTCGCCCTGGGGACTTCTAGAAATTTAGAACTTTCAACTTTCAGGTCTGTATCTATATGAACCACACTTGATATGCATGCAGGAGCATAGTTGAGCTCCATCTACCCTTGGTGAAAAAGCACGGAATTTCTAGGTGTCTATTTGAGGGTGGGGAGGCCCAGAGAAGCTGAGGCTGCCCCATCATTTGCAGTGTTCAAGGACAAGCTGGACAGGCTTGGAGCAACCTGCTGTAGTGGAAGGTGTCCCTGCCTGTGGCAGGGTTTGGAACTGAATGAGCTTTCAGGTCCTTCCAACCCAAAACATCCTGTGATTCTACGAATCTGATGTATTTGTAAGACCCTTAGTGCCCAGCTCAGGATGTCTTCAGTTGTCTGAAAAGAGACAAATCCCAACCCTTAACAGAAACAGCTGAAAGGTGAGATTCCTCCCAAATCACTCCCCACTTGGAAAACACCTCTGTACTGTAGTGACGCCTGTGTCCCCATTCACTTCTCATCACCTGCAAGCACTGCTTTATACAACAGCACTGCTGGCTGTCTCACATAGTTGAAAGCTGGGCCATGGAGAGAGCCTAATCCAGCTGCTTGTGCAAGTGGGACACTTGGGTCTCAAAGAAACAAGTCAAAAATAGCCCTCAGCAGAAAGCAGGATAAAATGATGCAGAACAGAAGTTGATAGCTGCCAAATTTGAAAGCTTGCTGATGGGGAGCATTAGCAATCTGCTGCTCCTTGAAAAACAGGCAATGAAGAAGCAACATGGGGGAAACAGGAGGCTTGCACAGTCAATACTTATGCTAATGTTTCTTCCTCCTTTCTTCCTGGAATTTGGGTTGTGAAAACATAAGCAGTGCCAGGTTCTCCCCTAGAATCTTAGTGCTGTGCTTCATAGGATAACACTGGCTTCTCCAAATTCCTTAAAAATGGGAACAACTGTGGAAACCAGTCTGAATTTCCTACAGAAATCCTATTTTCTCATGCTGTGCCTCCTTACAGAATTGCTTGCCGAAGGAGCAATAGTGTCAAAGAGACATGGGCATCTTGCTTTTGGAGACATGAATGACTTCCCAAGGAGCGGAACCATGGCAGTGGCGCAGCACTGGTCAGTGCTGTTTTACAGATGAATTCAAGCTCATCCTGGCCATGGGGACCAAGTCCAAGTTCTGAAAAGGGTGAAGGGAAGACATTCAGGATGTTGCTGTAGGGAAGATACATGTGGCTCATATCTGCTACTGCCAAAATGAGAAGTGTTAGCAGCTCAGATAGGATAAGGGTACCTAGCATGTGGAAGAGGCAAGAAGAGGCAGAGAAGACATCCCTACACTGAGATGATGATCTTTAGCATCTGCCAGAGCACCCAAAAGTACTGCAAAGGTGTGTGGTGAGAATAGTACAGGAGATACCTCCTCCAGCCCAAGACCACAGCCACAAGGCTTTGTACAGCTGAAGAGCTCACAAGGGTCCCCATCCCTCCAAATGAGTCTTGGTGCTGAGCTTTGATGCCTTTGTCTTGCTTTACATCCACTGTTGATGTGGCCCCAGGAATGCAAACGCATTATAATGATCGCTCTCTCAGTGTATAGGGAAATTGCAGATCATTGTAAATCATACATCAGCATAACTTTTATGGAATAGATAAATTATACGTGGGCTTTCCGTTGACAATACACAGGGGAGGGTGAGAAAGACAAAACAACTATGAAGGAAGAGTGGAGTCAATAGCAGTTGGTGAGAGCTTTTTTAATCACCTGTTTTTAAATCACCCTTTCAAATTATGGTCTCCAGCCATAACTCACTGCCTTTAGAGATGCTCTAGTTAAAAATCTGTGCCAGTCACCAGCTAGTTCACAGTGAGCAGCAATCTCTGTGATGGAAATGGTGCTGTGTTCAGCTCTGATGGAAGCCCCAGACTAAAACCAGCTGGAACAACCAATTCCTGCCCCATTCCTCCAGCCTAGATTATCTAAAGCAAGAGGATATGTCCTCTCCCCACTAGCACCATGTAATGGGAGACCTTTCTCCTGTCTGGGTGGAGGGGGTCTGGGTGCATCTTCTGCCTTCCTCCACACTCAACCATGGGTGTTGTATCAAAAAGTGCCATGCAGCTGTGGTTCATGATGCTCCTCAGCCCTCTTTTCCCCCAACATCATCTCCTTCCTTACCTCCATCATTGCTGCAGTGAAGCATCATTCTGGATCCAGCTCCTAATAAACTGGTGCTACTCATCTGCATGCTAATAGTGAGATAGCTATGGATCAGTACTGCTTGCTTCTGGAGATACCATTGTAGTGTGGAGTAAGTAGGAGCACCGCCTTTCACTTGAGTAGTGTGGGCTGTTCTCACTTGGGTTATTGGGAGGGAGACTGCACAGATAAATTTGCTTTTGTGGAGCACCTCTTTTCCAACAGAACAGACACTTGGGTTCTGCATTGTTACTGCATCCCCCTGATTTCTGCCCCATTGCTTTGTCCTAGTGTTGGATTCAGAGGTTGTGAGCTCTGCAGGAGGAAGCTGCTAGGGTGCCTTCAGGAATGGCAGCCCTTGAGCAAGATTCCAAGCAAAATCTTGAGAGCAATTGCAACTTATTTAGAAGTATGATCAAAAATACTGATTTTAGTTCTGTGTGTTTGTATCCTTGCATCCATGCCAAGCTTTAGGCAAGTGACAAGTAACTCTTGCGCTATCTAGTGCCAAACTTCTTTTTAAAGCCTAGCTGTTCATTATTCCTAGTGCCAACCCAAGTTTCTGCTGGGACCAGTGGCTTATTGTGGTTTCTTTCACCCCAAGAGGCAAGTGAGGTGGTAATGCCTCTTGTTTAACATCAGCTGCAAAGCTTATCTCATTCCTGAGATATTTGTTTGGAAAAAAAGTTGAAACTTGCAGCCAGATAAAGTGGAGACATCAACTATTGCCATTCAACAGTTGCATCTAAGCTAATTGTGACCCTATAGTGGCTATGTAAGTAATGCTAACTTTAAGTTGAATTAAAATAAACAGATTGTCAGCTTTAGATTTAGTGCTTTGGTCAGCATATCTGCAAAGTACTTGTGAGCAGTTCTTCAATCTATGCAAACAACTTACCACGGCAACATTGTAAAACAAAATGAGGTGTCTTTTTGAGACTTCAGATGATCTATAACCCACTATATCTTGGGGAAATATGCTGTCAAGATTAATTAGCCTCATTGCTTATTGCTGTTACTATTTTTAGGCACTTTTTTTCTTTTTAAAGAGAAAATGGGTTTAGAGGTAATGTGACTGTCCAGCCGATGCAAAGAGGAGAAATCAGCCAGCATTTGTCAAGGAGCTGTTGCAATCGGCAGCTGGAATTTTTTGGAGCACAGCAGGACTTCTTAGGAAAAATTGGCATAATTAAATCATGAGACTCAGAAATTTAAGTAGCTTGCATGAAACTTTAGGTGTCTGAGCCAGGCTGTTCATTAGTGATCGGATATGGTGTTGGAATGGCATAAACCTCTATTGTCTGGAGAGATAAACTGCATTTCAGCAAGAGGGCTCACATCCTCCCTTAAACTGCTCTGTGGACTTAAGCTCATCTGTAGTAGTTCCTCCAACTTACATGTGGACATACATGTTTTTGAAGTGCCATGGACTGTCATAAGCATGTCAAGAGTTAAGTGCTACAACCTTGACTGTGATAAAAGCTCACTTTTAGATTGTGGATCATTTAATGAAAGAATCCCAAAGAACTCTTTTCCCTTCTCTTTCTATCCCACAGATGTGTCATTATTCCAAGTAAAATAATTTGTTTGCTCTCCTGCCTGAGGCTAGGTAGAATTTCTCCTGATAGGTAGGAAGTGTGGGCTCATAGCTCTGATATAGGAGGAAAACTGAGTTTCTCCTCATGAAGATACTGATCACTGGGCTCCTGAACCTGAACAGGAGGAGATACAAAGAAGTAGTTCTTTACTGTGAGGGTGATGAGGCACTGGCACAGGTTACCCAAAGAAGTGGCAAATTCTACATCCCTGGCAGTGTTCAAGGCCAGGCTGGACAGAGCTTTGGGTGACATGGTCTAATGTGAGGTGTCCCTGCCCATGGCAGGGGGTTGGAACTGGATGATCTTAAGGTCTTTTCTAACCCAAACCGTTCTGTGATTCTATGATAGTATTTTGAACTGCATATTCTCAGTTATACCTCCTGAAAAACCTTCATCCAGGGTTGGGACTATTAACGAAGAGGGGTGTAGGGATGGGAAATGTGTGAATACCAAGAAGCTATGATAAGAAGAAAGGTGGTGAACTGCCCAGTGGATCAGGCACATTTAGACATGCTCAGAAAAGGGCATTTTTGAATCTGTGATGTGGAAAACTTCATAGTTAAGATGTCAGTGTGCCTATATGATTGGGTGGAGGCTTGTAGTGGTGCTGTGTGATCATGCTTATGACTCCAACCCACTGAACCCAGCAGCATCAAAATAAAACTTCACAGGTGCATAACAGCAAAGACTGGTGTTGTCTAATCCACCCCCCTGCTCCAGGGCACTGCTGGATGCACCCAAACCACTCTTGATTGAGAGGGGTGAAGTAAACTGCCAAAATCTCAGGCTGGTCACACTCCAGATGAACGGAACTCTGTGAGTCAGAACAAAATATGACCAGCCTGATCTGGTGAAGTAACTTTCCATCTCCAGAGAAAGTTGGAAACTAGTCTAGGTTTCTTCACTGGTTTTGCTTTAATCGAGGCAATTTTCCCACAAGAACCAGTGTTCTTTTTTCTCCCTAGTGTTTAATAGTGTGAAATATAAAGCAATAATGTTCAAAGGCAACAGTGTTAAGATGTTGATGGATTTCTGCTGTGGGTTAAAATGCCAAGTCCAATGACTGGTTTGAGATACAAGAAGAGTAAAAACCAGAGGTTTAAAAAAAATTAATTTATTTTCCCTAAAAAGGAAATGTTTATTCTTACAAAACACTCTTTAAAACTTGGATTCAAAGTTTACAGAGTCCTGCTGATGGCAAGCCAGCTTGGAGAAAAGTCCTAGTATTGTTGGTGTCCAGTCCTGGAGTTGATTAGGTGTCTGGGATAACGTCCAGACATGGTCACACAGTTATTTACAGGGTTGGGGTTTGTTTTCTTGCTCATTTCCTAGCTGTTCTGACAACTACAAACACCATCACCCTGATAAAGGAGCAGGACAGCACTGTTGGTGGGAAACAAACAGCTTTCCCACCAGCAAGCAGGGTGGTTTTAGAAGCATGCTTAAGGAGACCTTTCCCAACAAGCTCCTACATAGGCATTAAATAACTCCTTGGATTTGCTGATCAAGAGGGGAACACATCTGATGAGTTGTGAATGAGTGTGGGAGCTACCCAGGTTTTGAAAACCCACCTTTGGCTTCCTTACATTGAGTCTCACTGTCTCTGTGTCAGAAGCCAGTGCCCATCAGTTTGTATGGTGAGAGGCAGGCAAGAAAATATGCAGATGAGCAACTGAATGGGCTCGCTCAGCTTTCTTTTGTTCTCTTGGAATCTGTATGACTTAGTGACTAGCTGTGTGAGGAGATGGGAACCAGCTGGAAAGCTGTGGGTAAATCTGTGTGGTAGGTTCCCCATATGTGAGATAGGGAGTGTGCTCCTGCCATTCCTCTTACAGTGCTTCGAGATGTACGGATAATCAGAGCTACATAAGACATTGGTGCTATTATTGGCCATTGCTTTAGGTGTCTCTAATCGTACTTTTTTGAAGCATGGTTTGAGTAATGTTTTCAAGGGCCCAATGATAAGTCAAAATTTGCTTCTAGTAAATAACCTAGCTAAACAACTCAAACCACTGCTGTTTTCCATGGTACTGTGCAGCATTAAGTGAAGCCCTTGCCTGAAAATGATTAATTATCCAAGGTTTTCAAAATGTGAGTGAATCCTCAGGTTGCTGGATTTAAAAACAAAACAAAAACCCCAAAACCAACAACTTAGGAAAGAAAAATCATTAAAAACCCCCAAGCCTAAAACTCCCCCAAAACCCCAACAACAAACAGAACCCACTCAACAGAAAGCACATTGCTTTTTGCAGTATGACCTAGTTAGTTTTTAATCTCTGATGAACCATGTTCATGGGTGCTGGGCAAACTGAACACTCATCATGCTGGAATCATTTGCAGGCCTCCAGAGAATTAAGAACAGGCATTAGGTAAAGAGCTAAATTATGTCAAAACCAATTCAGACTCACTGTGGGGTCATTCATGTACATACAATGCAGACTGTTCAAACACATGGTCTGGTGCTGTTAAGAGATTTATTTTTCTTGTATTTATCTCCGTAGGCCAAGTGTAGACTGTTAAAGCTTGGATTCCCTTAGCCAATAGCAGGAATTGGTTTTATTCTCAAAGTCTTTGGGTTAAATGGATTGGCACATGTGTTTTGTTGTAAAAAGTGGACACACACTGGGTTTCAGGCACACCTCCTGCAAACTCTTTTTGTGCAGACTTCATTAATATTCTGCTAATACAGTCAAGACACGCACCACTCAGACACTTAAGACCATATTGCTGGCCTCAAGTATGTGAATTCCCCTTTTGGCGTTCTGTGTGTAATGGTACATGACTGTATCTGGTTGAGCCATCAGAAGTATTTTCGTTTTTTATTAAATTGAGCAACTATAGACACAGTGAATGGAATCTCCTTTGAGTGAGAAGGTCTGTCTCAAAGAAAAATTGATTAACGTGAGATTTTGGGAGTTAGATAGCAGCATTTAATACAGTCATCATATCGGGCTGATGTGTCATCTACAAACGTTTGGCACATTCATTAAATCTGGGACCTCCTCTAACTGCATCTGGAACTTACCCTGTGCAGCCTTGGACCAAAATAGGCACCTGTGAGCTGCTCCTGCCTGTGCAGCACCTGGTTTCCGATTCATTGTGGTCAGGGACTACTTTTAAACCCATCAGTGTTGTCTGTTTTGTCTCTTTAATAGGTTCTCAGCATGGTGATCAATGCAGCTTACAAGCCAGGGAGTGTTTTACGAGAACTGCAGCTAGTGGAAGACCCTCAGTGGAATTTCCAAGAGGAAACACTTAAAGCTAAGTAAGTCTTCAGTGTGTGCTGTTTTATTTGGGAGAACAAGAGATTTTTTTTTTCCTATTGTCAGATTTCTACTTCTCTAATTATCATTTTGCTTCATTGTATTATTTGGCTCATTCTCTAGCAACTTCAATGAAATACTCACCTGAATGATTCATTTCTGTTGTCTTTCTCCAAGCAGCCATCCAGATTTTGATGAAAAATGTCATGTTCTTCAGTGAAGTCCTGAATTTTATAAGCTGTTCCTATAAGCTTGGCTGCTACTGAATTAACTCAGTTCTTGGTTTTCTAAATGTAGGAGTATTACTTCTTTTCATAAAGAACCTGTCATTCTAATGCACAAAACCCTGGTGAGAACAAAAATAAGTGCAAACAAAATAGCAAGGACACGTTTTTGAGCAGGAGAGTGTTAGGACAAAATAACAACAGATCTGAGATTCATGTCAAAATTTGGGGCCTTTCTAGAATATATGCTTCAATTCTCATCTAAACAACACCTTCCAAACCTGTGTATCCATAAAATGCTCCATTTCCCTTCCATCTTTAAAATCTCCCCCTTTATATCTTCTTTATGTAATGGGCACTACACTTAGGATGTATTTCAACAGCCATTGTCTCTCTAAAAGAGGGGAGTCTCACCTAAGCACTCTCACAAGTCCCTCCAAAGAGCAATTCTTCCCACTTCCCAGATGTATGTCACCAAACAGTTCTTTGAAGACAGCTATGTTCTTTGACTAACTTGGTCACATTGACTTTCTGAGTACTGTAGTTAAATGCAGTGAATCTCACCCTTTGTACTGAACTCTGATACTCCTTTTCAAAGAAAAGCAATTTTCTCTTGGTTATTTGGAATGATTGGCTGTCAAATATGGCACTATTGATTGCTATTGTATGTGCTCTTTGGCCATGCAGATATTGCAGAAAGTTCATGTGTGCTGTGGTTGAGGGAGAGAATTGAGAACCTTTTGTTCTGTGTACTCGGAAACTGCTTTTCTAAAGGAGGATTGCAAATAGAAATGAAAAGCTGCTAGAAAATCCTGGTTTTAATTTGCTGCTTTCACCCATGTGGAAAGTCCTGGTTTTGTGTTTGTCAATTGAAATTGTGTGGATGGAAATCTAAAAGTCATCCTTGCGCATGCAGGTTTTCATTCTAAAAATGAAACATTCATTTTTAATGTGTCTGTGACACATTAAAAATCATAGTTTGTGACCTCATTTTCACTGGTTCCAGGCTCACACACCTTGTACTAGTAACCGTCAGATAATGCACTCCTACAGGTACTTAGCAGCTGTGAAACCCAGTTGTAGTCCCCCATCTTAATAGCCTATCTTGCAAAGAATTGAACCAATGGGCAGTTTTTCTGTTAGCAGTATCCAAAATACAACTTTGTTGGGATTTCTTATCTGAATGTGGGGATCTGCCTCGTGCAAAAGCAGCAGTCTGATTCTTAAGGCTGCTTTAATCCTTGTTTCTAATGAAAACGTTTAACTGACCTTCAAGTGCAGGAGGGTCTTGTCCTTGATAGTCTGCTATGTCTACAACCCAATCTACTGCGACCCCAGTCAGCCTGTTGACTCTGGATGTGCTTACGCAAGGAAGACCAACTTAGTTATGAGCACACGCACTCCTAAAGACTGTCACTCATCTGTATCACATCATTTTTTGCCCTCCCTCACTGTTTCTTGCTATGCTAATCATACTAATGAGCACCTCCATCTCTGTTACTTCCTTCCAGGATGCTTATTGTATCTGTTTCCTCCTCCCACCTATTTAACAGGGCAGCCAGCCTGCTGGGATATAACTTAGATCTATATAGCCTGCCAAGTGAAAGTATACTACTGCTTTCTAGCAAGGAGGTTTTGTGTTTTATGTTGTTCAGTCTCAGGTTGTGTAGGTGTTCCCGTATGATGGCTGCCCCAGGAGGTAACAACCTCAGCTCTTTAGTGAATCAAGTAGCATCTTTCAACTTCATCAAACCATGGAATAAATCATTACAGGCTCAGAGCTGGGACAGCAAGTTTTGGGGTGACTTCTGAGGACAGCGATGTATTCTCATTTAGTGTGGCATTATCCTCTGGCTCCTGAGGAGACTGAGCTCATAAGGCTGGACAGCACCTTTTTGCTGCAGCTATCTGGCTTCTGGGGCTGGAGGTCTCTTCACAGAGCAGTGCTTGGTGGTCATTCCAGCTTGCCTACGGGTAGTTTGAGCACTTTTAAAGAGTGGGTGACAGAGGGCTGATGTGCTCTAAGACTGTCTGACTACCCTTGGACTTCCTTCTTTTTTCCTTCCTGAGTTTGCTTGGGTTGCTTCATCAAGAAGCATATGAGAGGTTTAATTGCATTTAGTTGCACAGAAGCAGAAAAGAAAACGTGGTCATGAAATGAGATGCACAAATGACACCTGACATGTTACATCAGATATGACAGTCAGTTGTGCTCCGGAATCTCAAACAGAGACCTGTAATGAGCAAACGCCTGTCTACACCGACTTGCAACTACACCATCTCCCAATGGTGTCTTGCTGCTAATGATGACAGCTCTACAGCCAGCTGGAGCGTCTGTGCTGTAATGTGACATGTCGTGTCACCGCCTTCCTTCTGATGTAAACTGACAACTCTTTGGATCTTGACAATGTTGTTGTTTGTTTGTGGTGATGGCAGCAGGAGGGTAGAGAAAAAGGAGAGGGAGGAGGATGGTGAAGAGAAGGCTGGTTTTCCCATCAGCCCAAACGCCAAAGTATGCAGTGCCAGCAATGCATTACCTCCATCCTAGGGCAACCTGCGCTTAGTTTACTCTGCTCTCAGGAGTGACCAGTGCGGAATCAATTATGCTAGCCTTGCAAAGAAGATAAACAATTTAGATTGTCTAAAGAGATTTTTCTGCAATGTGTGATGGCAGTTGCTTCCCATCAGTGCTGCTGGTGCTCTGTGAAAATAGTCAAACCTGATTTATTGGTGATGATGAGTTAGAAATGTCAGGCCCGATCCTCTGAATTCTCATGAGGGTCAACCGCAGCTGTAGGCATTCAAACATTATAGTTTTGATGCTTTAAGTGCCTACATCTAGATTTTGCTTCCCAATTTTGCATAAAATGCCTGAGGGACCTTATTAAGGATTTTAGTTTCTAAGGGCTGTAAGCGGGCTATTTGAACTTACCTATTTTTGCAGGACTTTGGACATGAACAGGATTGGTGTGTGCAGAGACTTACCTCCTGGGTCTTGTATAAAGCCCGTTTGATCAAATTAAGAAAGATGAGTATTCCTGCACTCCTTCATTAGATGAAATATTGAGAGTTGCCCAAGTCTAAGTCAAGTAGCTGAACTCTAGGACTGTTTACCACCCCATCACAGACACTATTGCTTATTTATGAGGCTGTGTATCAAAGAAAGTCTGTTCACTGTGGATGCTTTAGAAGCCTTTCACTTATGATAGATGATGCCGAGGTGTTCAAGGTGTTCTTTGCTATCAACAGTTGCTCTCAGGCCTCCCAGGTCCCTGTTATTGGTTGAGGGAGTCAAGTGTTACCCAGAGTAAATGGAAAAGAAACTACACACACTATAAGCAAACTGGATATGCGCAAGTGTAGAACCAGATGGGATGCAGCCAGCTCTGCTTGAGAGAACTGCCCAGTATCATTGCAAGGCCACTCACTGTCATGTCTGAAAGTTGTTGATGATCGGAGAAGTTTCCTGATGTCTGGAAAAAGGCAAAAATCATACCTCCATCTCAAGAAGGGCAAGAAGGAGAATCCAAGTTACTACAAGCTGTCAGCAACATTCCTGGAAAGGTTATTAGGCAAATCCTCCTGGAAGACATTTCCAGGTACATGCAGGACCAATAAACTGGCAAGAATCAGCATGGATTTATGAAGGGCAAGTTGTGCCTGGTGTTAACTGTGATAAGTGGTTTGATGGTTGAAGGAGAAACCGTGGAAGTTATTTATGTTGACTTTGGCAAGGCTTTTGACGCAGTCTCCCATAAGTCATTATAACCAAGCTGTGGAGATGTGGATTGAACATGTGTGGTGATGGAAAACTTGACTGGACAACTGAACCCAAATTATATGAAGTCCAGGTGGCAGCCACATATAAGTGGTGCTTCTCAAAGGTCTGTACAAAGCTACAGCTCATTTTGATCTGGTTTTTCTTCCACATCAGCTCTGCCACTTAGTTCTTGAGGCACTGCAAAGATGAAGTAGTGTGGACTGGTGGTCTTCTGTGCCAAATACTGGAGCTAGAAGTCATTACAACCTTGTGGAATGACTTAAACCCTTTTTTTCCATAATCAGCAGGAGACTTGTTCTTACAACCAGAACAATTCTAGGTCTCTTTCTGAATCCTGTCTTGAAGAGTACAGAATGTCACTGGATGATTTGGAGGAAGATAACTTCTCATGTTTGGCAGACTTCAGGCTAATAAGGCAAACCAGAAATTTCTTGCACAGGAATAGATAGGAGTTCTTAGTTCCCCAAAACGAAATTCAGGCTTTTTAGCTACTGAGCTCAAACTAGTCTTAAAGATTGTCAGAACTGTGGGATGTATCCTTATGAAGAGACTTTTGAAAATGAGGGTAGTCTCAGTGTTCTTGCTGATTGAAGTGTCTTCAGCACAAGATTTTATGCTGTCATCACACAATCCCTAAATAGAGCCTTCCTAGAAGGCATTTTGTTCTCACAATCTCTTTTATCACCAAAAGGAGCTTCAACAGAAGAATGATATTGCCAGCTAAGTACTATTAGCTTAATATTGTTGCTCATGGATCGGCAATATTCTGAGGATATTTCTCATGGAAATAGTTTCAGCCATAAGGGTTTCTTCAGTTTTGAGTATCTGAGGACAAGGAAGGGGAGAGGAAAGAAAGATTTTGCTTCAGCTGGAAAATCTTTGTTAAAAGAACAGTGATTTCTGAGAAGTCTGGAAATGTTATGCTGCCATGCTGTGAATGCTTATAAATGGTTGGGAAGATAGAAAACATCAATAGGAGTGTCAGTAATAGGTAATTCTTTGGGTGATGCTAATGAAATAGGGTTTTCTGATTATATCCAAGGAGCTCTTGCCACATGGCTGTCCTAGAACAGCTCAGATTACATTTGGTGGTGTTTGTATTAAAAATCTTTAGTATGTGAGGAATATGGAAAATATTACTAGAACCTGGTTTATTGTTGAAAGAGGTGCTGCTAAGGCCAAAACCATGTGAGAAATATTACTGCAGCCAGTACTAACACCTTGGTTTATTGAGACTGATTGCTACAGTCATGTTGATTCCCATTTTGACATTCATTCTATTAATTACAATGTGTGTTACATTCAAACCAGACTGAAATCAGTCAGTTATTCATTTTCCTCATTTCATCTTTTTCTTTCACCAGGCACTTTAGTTCAATGGGTCCTTTCTGGGCAGCCAACACAATAGGAAGCACACAGAAAAAGTCAGCCATCCTTGAATAATACCCATCAGGCAGCTTTCTTAGCTTATAAGAAAGAAGATCAAGAGAAGAGTTGATTACAGCGCTTTTGCAGGGAAACAAAACCAGATGCAGTCTTTTCATCCTGGTGGTGAAAGTCAGAACAAGGACAAATAAATGTAACTTAAATCCAGACACATCCAGGCATAAAATGAGGCACAGGCTCATGAGGCAGAGGTACAGGTGCTCCTGCTGCCAAGATTCTTCCAGTGTGCAGACCCTTGAGGGGAGGCTGGTGCTTTTCTGGAAGTGATGCTTTAGTCCAACCAATGTTTTGTTGGGGTTCAGGTGAAGGTAAGACACTGAAACTCTGCAGCCTGTCACAGGAGTCAGACTTGCTGACCTAATGATCTAGGCTGTCATTAAACTTAGTGGCTCCTGTAGAAGTAATAAGGACAGAAATCTCTTCAAACACACTGAAAAGAAATATAAAATGTTTAGAAGTATATATTTAAATGCCCATGGAATTTGTTCTTTTGATATTAGGTTTATTGCCAAACCCTCTTTAGCTAGCTTGCCTACGCTGTTATTTCATAGGGAAGCTGGGATAACAGTGCTCTGTACATGGAAGGAACACTTTTTCCATTTTACATCATCTGTCCAGGTCTGTTGGGGTGCATGAAGTGTTGGCTTATAAGTTTCTCATTCATTCAAGTGAATCCAGCATTTTCTCCATGACCTGGGGTCCTTGGTTGTGCACCGCATGGGCTATTAGAGCCTGGTGCCTTGCAGAAATGCTGGTTTATGTTATGAAGGAGTTTTGTGTTGAGGTAACAGTTTGGATCAAGTCTTTTGTGACTTGAGAATGGTTGATCTAGGCTTTCCTCAGACCCAAGTTTCATTTGGGTACCCCTTCATAACACTTCATATACCACAGTTGGGAACCCTTTTCCTGTACACTAGGAAAGAGCTTTTGGGAGGGAAAGCAGCAAAAAGTGGTTTCTCAGTTGCTTTGTGCACCTCATTAAAACTTCCAGAGAGGGAATAGAGTCCGGACATATACTGAGTATTTTAGCTCTTCAGCCACATCTCCTTTGTTTCACCTTCTCCTCCTCTTCCTCTTCCATATCTGACTATCAGCAGCTGATTCCCTGCTGGGGAAATGTGAGCCTTAATATACTTACAAATGCTTTTTCTCATTTTTCCTGATGACTGTCATGAAAGGATCTTTGTCTTTCATTGCCTCCCATCCAGTAATCTTTCTTCCACTGTTTCATCCTCTTTTGTGTCTGTTACTTTTCTCTCACCTAAGCACATTTATAATGCCTTAGTACCAGGCTCTTGCATGACTGCCTCTTGTGTTATGTTCCCTAAGATGTGTAAGAGATGTTTCAACAACCTTATCTCACTGTTTACAATAGCTCGGTGCTGCTGTTTAATAAATTATAGGGATAATTGGTTTTTCAGAGTTCACATCTACAACGTATTCCAGCAGGAATGTAACTGTGTCTTTCTTAGCCGTTTATTGCTCAGAAACACTTCATATAAAACAGTGAAATAAATGTTTTAGTAGCACATGGATAACAAATTTAAGGCAAACATTTCAGTGCAGGTTTCTGCTCTAAGCACTCCCTGCAGGAATCAGTTTATAGGGCCTGTTGCTGCAGCCATGTTAAACAACTCAAGAGACTCCTGGTTAGTTCCTCGGGTTTTGTAATGCCCACATCACATACTGGTGAAGTCATCTGGTCCCAGTATGGCAGACAGTGCAGCTTCACTCAGATACTTCTTCACATTATATGTATCCCAGTAACCACAGTTGGCACAATGAAACTGGGGGCTTGTTGTGAGCTGGAATGTGAAATGAGAGCTGTCTCAAGAAAGATGGCAATGGAGAAGACTAGAGATGTATCGGGGGCTTACAGAATTGGTCTTCAGTTGAGCCTGCCCACAGGGTGGTGACCAGAGGGCTCTGCAAGGCATATAAGCTTCTCATCACAAGTCATTATGTGAAGAGAGACTACATCTACCTCCGTAAAACTTAACATCCTTTCATAGTTTAGTCTTGCTGTCCTGTGTAGTGTCCTCACCAAGCCTACTGTGTTTTTTTCCATCCCATCTACATATATATTCAGTCTGTATATGCATTCCTTAACAAATCATGTCCACACGTCTGATTAATTTCACCCTGCCTTTCCTTCCTCAAGTCCATCTGAAACGGAGCTACTAAAACAATTGGACCCATCCTGCCTTCCTAAGGGAGGCACTCCAGAAGTCATTAGGAAAGGTATCTCCCTAACAGAGGAGTCTGGTCCGGCTCATCGAAGGACATCGCTTGGTTGGTGACATGAGGCTGTCTTGTACTCTGTTCTAGGTACAGAGGGAAGACATACAGGGCGACTGTTAAGATTGTGAGGACGTCGGATCAGGTGGCAGATTTCTGCAGAAGAGTCTGTGCAAAGTTGGAGTGCTGCCCCAACTTGTTCAGTCCTATGCTGGTGGCTGAAGTCTGCCCAGAGAACTGCTCCATTCATACTAAAACTAAGTACAGTGAGTATTGGCCAAAACGCTTCTCATTGCTACCTGGAAGTTAGAGCAGTGGAAGACTGTGCACTAGCTAGTGATGGAGAATAGGATTTGTGTAATAACATTAATACTGAATAGGATTCATCTCATCTAAGAGCCGTTACTTAATCCTGACCAGGCCACCATAAACTCCCTTAATATTCTATACAGAGAAGTAGGCATCTCCATCTCACTTCATCCTAATATTTCTGTTTGAAAGTAATTATTTTTTGGAAGTTTTGCCTTTTCTTCACATGTAAAGTTAATATAAGGAGCACATAAATGGAAGCTGCAGCTGAGATTTAAACTACCTCTTTGTTAGGTGAGATGAATCCTGTCCTACTCAGTGAATAGTTTCTGGCATACACAGCAGCACAAGCCAGTATCACGATGCTGAGGTGATGGAAGGGATTTGGGAGCACTGACTGTCTTCTCAGGGTTTTTAATATTTAAACATATTCCTGCCTGTTCAGGAAGGCTGAAGCTAGGCATGTGTTCAACAGTTTTTTGTTGTCAATGTTACTGGTATTATTGATTCCAAAACAGGTCAAGAAAGTTGTGTAAGTGCTGTCTTTCTTCCACAAAGGTTGCAAGAAACTAATACGATCCACTCTCTGCTGAAAACATTAGCAATTGAAAGTGTATGTAGCACATAACTCATGCAGAAGTATATTGGATCAAATCTGAAGCATGTTGGCCTCTCTCCCTCCAAATCACTGCTCAGCTTAATGGAAGCTTTGCCTAAGTACCTATTGTTAAACTCTGAACAACTCATCATCAGTAAATCTGTACACACAAGAGCTGTAGCTGTCTGTGCTAGTCCAAGATGGCATATTTAAACTGGACATTTTTTCCAAATCAGTGTCTTTTAACGTCCCTTGTAAAAGTGCTCCTAGAAGTGCAGTACTGAATCAGTAGCAAGAAGCAAGCTGAAGTTTCCTTCTCTTAGTATTAAAGTTTTTAATAGGTATTGTGCTCCGTCTCTCCAGCTTATTACTATGGGAAGAGGAAAAGAATCATTAAGCCACCAATTGGGGAAAATAACAACATGAAAAGTGGACACATCAAGCCAGCCAGACGCAGGAAAAGGCGGAAATCCATCTTTGTGCAGAAGAAAAGGAGGTCATCAGCTGTTGATTTGAATGCTGTGGGCTCTGCAGAAGTATGTATTGCACTGGGATAAATCAACAATAGACCCTTAGTGCTTTTTTGTCTTCCCATCTGGATCTTGCTTTTGGGGAGCTTCTTAGCAAACCTTAACACTTTCAATTCACATTTGAATCCCTCCTTGCTGTTCTGTTCTTCTAAAGCAAGTCTGCTTTTATTGGGACATTTTGGGGACTTTTACCCATGTCCGTGCTAGAGTTAGCAATTAGAGGCTTTGCTCCCACCTTCATAAGGCTCACTAGCTAACATGCTGCCTAATACTGTATCTTTGTTTTCTTTTGCTTGCTTGTAAGCCTGTAGGCAGGCAGATGAGCCTGTGCTGTGCACAGAGTGAAGGTCTGTGATCCATGTCCAAGATCTCTAAGAACTATAATAAATAATAATAACTCATTGTGGTTTCAAAATTTTTTTCATTAACCATTCGTGGTATTTTTGACTCACAACATCAACCAGTAGATGTTTGAGAAGCTTTAGAACACAAGCAAATAGTTTGTGTCCCAAATACATAGTAATCGAGGCCTCGGTCTTTCCAGTATGCTGTGTGGTATGTCCTAGCTTCAGCAGTGATTTGTGCCCAAATACAACGTGGAGCAGACCTAGTTCTATGTGAACAGTTCCTGGGTGATTTTCCCATGATAGTTATGACAACATTTATGTGTGGTTTCCCTTCCTCAGCTGAGTGCCAGTGATTGCTGCTTTGTGCAATGTGAAATAAAACTGATTTACTTAAATTCCCTCTACTTCAGCTGGAGGGGAATATTTTAGTTAGTTTTCAGTTGATTGCTTGCATCTTCATGACTTGATCATTTAGGTGTAGTTCTGCTTGATTTCCTTAGATTATATCTGCTTCAAAAGATTTTTAACTCATGTTAAGCCTAAATCAACCATCAGCCATGTTTTTCAACCTTTTAGCCAAAATAACTTTGTCTACAGTTGCTTTTTCACTTAAGACCTAAGGATATGGCTTGGATACATGCTTATGCTTTGATTAGAGCTAAGCTGTTGAAACCATTTGAACAATTGTGTATATACATATGTATACACATATATATATATATATAAATTTCAAATATATGTATACAAGGTTCAAATACACAGTGCCCATCGGTTGGTGTGTGCTTGCAGGCTCTGTGTGACAGAAATAACAAGAATTTAGTACAATATCCCTTAGATTTAAATTTGTGCTTAACCTTCAGCAGTTAAGTGTTGGGCTGAAAGTAGGGAAATCCAGGTGAAATCCTCTTCACAGAAATACCAGATAAGGAGTCAAGGACAAATATGCACTTGTACATCTTAGATATTTTTAAAAGGCACCCAAATTTCTTGCCTTTCTATACCAGTGACACCCATGACACCTGAAGCAAGGCGGAGGTTTAAATTCAAGCTTATTTCTGATTTTATATAACCTCAAGCATCCTGAGTTTCATTTTATCCTTTTAGTATTTTCCATTTCCCCTTTTCATGCACAATCTTCAGTGCCACAGTTTGAGATACCAGCCCAACGCAGGAACAGTTGGTAGAATCATAGAATAGAATCATTGAATAGTTAGGGTTGGAAAGGACCTCAAGATCATCCAGTTCCAACCCCCCTGCCATGGGCAGGGACACCTCACACTAAACCATCCCACCCAAGGCTTCATCCAACCTGGCCTTGAACACTGCCAGGGATGGAGCACTCACAACCTCCCTGGGCAACCCATTCCAGTGCCTCACCGCCCTAACAGGAAAGAATTTCCTCCTTATATACAGTCTAAACTTCCCCTGTTTAAGTTTTAACCCATTACCCCTTGTCCTGTCACTACAGTCCCTGACGAAGAGTCCCTCCCCAGCATCCCTAAAGGCCCCCTTCAGGTACTGGAAGGCTGCTATGAGGTCAGATTGATGCCAAATGAGTTATTGCTGTTGACCTTTTGTTAGAAACAGATGAATGATTTGCCCATCATGCTTTTTTTTTCTTCTACAAATCTAAATTGAGGGCTAATCTACTTAGCACTGCAATAAAAATAAGATAATTCAGTTAAAATAAATGTTACTGTGGACCAGCATGGGGATGGACATGCAGTTTGACCTAGTACCTTTTGATTTGCTGCTGCATTAATCTCTGAGCCTGTATCCTGTTTCTCTGATGGCTCTTGTGCAGGAGAGTGAAGATGACGAGCCAGATGTGGTGGAGGATGAGACAGGAAGTGAGGAAACCAGCTCAGAGCTCCGAGATGACCAGACGGATACCTCTTCCGCTGAGGTCCCCTCCACCAGACCCAGGCGAGCAGTCACCTTGAGGAGCAGTACTGAGTCAGACAGACCTCCTCCCATGGAGAGAGCCCGACGGAGCCGGAGACCACAACCCCATTCCTACAGTGAGGCAGAGAAGTGCACTCAAGTCAAGGAAGTGAGTATGTCCATAGGCTTTCACTTGCAATAGCAGGATTCTTCCTAAATCAATCTTCAGTGCCAAGCCTTCCTCATCTGAGGAGGGCATCCTTGCCCTGGTACTACACAAGGTAGTTTTCTTTATGAAGCCTTTTGATTTTCTTTATAGGAGATTAAGCAAGAAGAGGAGGAGAAGCTCATCCTGGACAGTAATCCATTGGAGTGGACTGTGACTGATGTTGTGAGGTTTATTAAACTGACCGACTGTGCACCCCTTGCCAAAATATTTCAGGAGCAGGTAGAAGTCTTCATAACTCACCTCTTTGTGTCTGTGGTGTCTGTTCCCATCACAAAAACAGAGCAGCATGTACCACCTTCGTAGCTGGGCTTGGGGCTTTGACAAAGAGATTATGAGCAGACTTTAGATCCCATCAGGCCAAGTTGGCAAGGCATGGAAACCATTAGAAGCTTGAGTCAGAGCCTTGCCAGATACTCAGAGAGACCAAAAACCCCATAGCTTGATTCCTTGTGAAAAGCAGGAGGTTTAGACCTCTCTAGTTCATGCCAAGGTCCATAGCGCCATCCTGGTGTCACGTAGGTGGCATCTCAGTGTAGAAGCAGTTAGTGGGTATCTGGTACATAGCAAGCTGTCTCTCCTGTCCACATAGATTCCACCCTCCTTAAAAACATCAGCCTGGGCAGCAGAAAACTTCTACTTGAACCCACAACTGGCTGCCTGAGTTTTGTCACTAACACCTAAATAATTTGAGGAGGTAGATACCTGCTTCCCATCTACATCCCTCTGGAGATCTGGCAGTCAGGCCCTTGGATGACCTAGTTTTAGGAGATGCCAGGCATCTTCTCAGTAAGCAGATAGATTTTCAGGAGCAGGAGCCAATGTTCTTCATCTCAAATCAGTGTGAACATGTAAAATTTATGTAGAAACAGCCATTCTTTGGTTAATGAGTGACAGCCACTGCTGAAAGTAAAGGGCAATGCTAACAAATCATAGTTAGGATGAAGCAAGAGTGCTTAATTAGGCCATAGCCGATGGCAGTCAGTGGTATGGCGATCTGCACATTGAACTACCTTTGATTCTTCACCATGAGTGACTCTGTACTTGAGTAAAGCTTCTTAAACTGGGAGAAGTTGAAGTCTAGAGCAAGGATGAAACACTCCATAGTGAGATACTGTAGTCTCTATGTCACAGTGTGCTCCAGCCATTTGTTAATCAGCCTGGAGTAACTCCAGGGCCTGAAAGCCAACCCTGTCTCTCCTTTGCCAAAGGGTTTTATGGGGACTTTAATCAAACACAGATGACTGGAGCTTTTCCTTATGATTTGCAAGGAAGCTCTGGTGCAATGAGACATGCCATCAGGATTCAGTGGAGGGAGAACCTGAGCCATGGACAGTCCTGATCAAAGCATACATAAGGTGTGCAAATCCTCCTAGTGCTTAATGCTACCTAACCAGGGCTGTCCTGGGGAGTTTATGTTGCCTGTGAGTTACAGTGCTTTTTCTGTGCTTAGATTCTGATCCTTCATAAGGGGTAGAAAGGAGTTTTGTAGCCTGCTTGTCTGCTTCTCAGTCCGTTAAAGAATAAAGAAGACCTGAGCTCTTAATTAAGAGAAGGATCATAAAACCAGCAGAAATCCCTAATAAAATTGCTTTTGCCTGGGTGCTAGCTCATGGAGTTTGGTGTATAGATATGACTGAGGGAAGGACGTGACCTCCACATGTCCATCCCAGCCTACACCATTCTGTGCTTCTGGGACATTAGAGATTTCAATAGCTCTGGGTGGTCCAGGACCCTCCGTCTTGATTATTCAGCAGCTCAAGTGGAGCAAGGCAGGTCCTGGGTGGACCAGGGAACGTGGCACGGAGCAAGGCAGACATAAACCTGTGCTGAGCAAAGCGTGGGCCAGATGTGGTGGAAGGGTGTGAGTTGGCAGAGACCAGCATCAGTTTCCCCATTCAGCTCCCTCCTGTATCTCATGGTCTGCCCTGTTTCAGTTCCTCACTCATAAAATGGGACTAATCAGACCTCTGTGGACCCTGCAGAGTTTCTTTAGGAGCTGATCCTACATTTCAGGAGCTGAGAGGCTTTTGCCAAACTGTGGGCCTATGGAGACGTGCTAGACAACTTCTGAAAAAGCATGAGGTATTCCAAAGAAACTAGATGAGAGCTGCATCAAAACAGCAGAAAAGCACAGAGGACAAAACCGCCTTAAATTTTGGGGGCAAACTTCCCCTCTTGCTTATGCTTTCTGCCTTCCAGAGTCCACAAATAAAACCATTTTCACTGTGTTTTTCTACCCCAGGACATCGATGGCCAGGCCCTTCTGTTGCTGACACTGCCCACTGTGCAGGAATGCATGGAGCTGAAGCTTGGTCCAGCCATCAAACTGTGTCACCAGATCGAGCGAGTAAAAGTTGCTTTCTATGCACAATACGCCAACTGACTGCACTTCCCCATTTTTTTCTGTTCTCCTTCTTGTTCCCTCTCTTTTTTAACATTTCAACTTGTTCAAGGTTGGTTTTTTTCCCTTTTTCTTTTCCAAGAACATGTGGAATTGGAAGGACTGGGAATTAATCTGTAGGGAAGAAAAAACCCAATTATCTACAAGAGAAAACTAGCAACAAATTGAACTAATTTTTTTGTACTTGTAAAGCACTCTAAAAGACTGCTGGCATCTCTCCTCAAGAGCCTCGCCAACCCATCACACAGTGGTGCAAGGCCAGCATGGATCAGATCATAGAATCATAGAATAGTTACGGTCACCTAGTTCCAAACCCCGTGCCATGGGCAGGGACACCTCACACTAAACCATGCCACTCAAGGCTTCGTCCATCCCGGCCTTGAAAACTACCAGGGATGGAGCATTCACAACCTCCCTGGGCAACCCATTCCAGTGCCTCACCACCCTTACAGTAAATTACTTCTTCCTTATATCCAGTCTAAGATAGATGGTTTGTCATTCATTAAAACAAAGCTACCAGTGACAGACGCATTCCCAAGGAGAAGGGTCAGACATTTCCAGATGATGACAGTTTGTCTAGGCCAATTTCTGGACATGAATGTTTCTTTTAGCCAACTCTGACACACTTCTTTCATATTGAAATGTAAGTGATCATTTGTAGCCTTACCTGGGTCTTACTGCAAATTTGGTTTTAGTGGTCAATGGGCTTTTTTTCCTCCTGCCTCTCCAGTCTTACAAAAGGAAAAAGAGTTGTACCAGTCATATGCTATTTGTTATTCCTGAGTGATTTATCAAAAAGGACTTGACCCACAGTCTTTGTATGGTACCAAACAAAGCTAGAGTGAACTGACAGGGGTGCAACAAAACCTAGTCTGCGTAATGCATCCTGAGCCACGCTGGCTGTGCACAATAAGCTGAATGTCTCTGTGATGGGATCTGTACAGTACTGCATTCTTGTACAGGAATATGCATGAAAGGTTCCATAGTCAAGCCCATCCTCTTTAAATCCAAGTTGCTTGAAAGACCTGACTTTGAACTCCATGGTGTGAAAGAAAAGGCTATTCAGATTTTATGATGGACTGGGTGAATGCTGCTTTCATTTGTACCTTCATGAATCTGGTTGCTAGGTGGGAATAAAAAGCATCAGTCTTTTCAGGCTGTTTACACCATGGTGCTTTCTACAAGCTGAGGACCCAGCCCAGCACAGTCTATATAAAGCCCCCAGACTGTCCCAAGTGCTACCCTAGATGGCAAAACAGGGGACTTGCTTCGTGCCAATCAGGGTAAGCACCAGAGGGGGTGAATAAATGGGTCGGGCACCTTGGGTTCGCCTCAGTTGTGTTTATAGGAGAAATATTTCCAGTTTTCTTTGCAGGGATATATGACCCTGTTAGTCCCACGTGTTGAGCCTGGATTTGCTGTAACTCAGCAGAGGTTGGTGGCATTACAGTGATGTAACATTCTCCCTAAAGCAAGAACCAAACCGGGACCAAGTATGACTATTGCTCTAACTTTAAGGCGGAAGTGGATCCCTTCCTCAGAAGTTAGTTGGATGGTTTGTCCTGAGTTTTAGCCTGATTTCATAAGAAACCACTGACTTTGGCAGACTTTTGTTGTTCTCAAACTATAAACAGACCCTTGTTCCCTGGCCTCAGGAAACTCAGCTTGGAAATTGTACACAGCTCTGTTCTGATGCTGTGATGCCAAAGCCCACTCAGTGAAGACCTCTTAAAAAAGAAATCTCATTTCTAGCTCTAAATCTGAAGACACTCTTTATGGCCAGATAACTCCCACCTCAAGCACATGCCATATGGTGACAACAGACTTGGATCAGATAATCCTGCTGACCCCTGTGTGCTCAGAAGAACCTATTGACTAACACCAGGCTATAGCTGCTGCTTTCTCCTTCATCAGTTTCCTTCTTAAATTCTTGGGATTAAAGGGGGAAAGCCTCAGAAATAAATATGCTGGATTTCATCTGAATCCACCCTAGAGCATGTGTTAGGCAAGAATTACTGACTCCATTTGCCATGCATCATTGGGGAATTTCTAGTCTTTCAGTGAGTTTCCCTATTTTCCACTGAGGAATGTGATGGGTGCAACTGCTGCGGGCTGCGCCAGATCCTGCCAACTCCTGAGACTTCGTCAGAAACTTCCTAACATGAGAGATCAGCAGGACTGGATCTGTTCCTGGTGTTGTCTTGTACTGAAGATCCTGTTCTTCGAGTTTGAATCAGCTAAAGACAAAAGTAGTCACCTCTGTATCAGATGGTTTTCTTTTGTTTCTCAGAAATCCAGAAGTTTTCATTATTGGTACAGACATTCAAACACTGGGTTTTAGACTGGATTTCCTACTGATGGTAGCAGTGGACTGTGTCCATGCAACTGGTTTGACAAGTCCTTTGGATCAATCTTAGGGTCCGCTAAAGATGTTGCTCCTTGATTCATCTCTGAAGAAAAAAGGATTGTGCCCAGAAAATGAGAGCACAGTTCCCTCTTGCTTCAGCCCAGTCCTTCCAATGGCTGGTACAACATCTGTCAGCAAGAGACAGCTCCCAAAAGACTGCTCTCAGGAGAACTGGCATATGAGGACATTCAAGAAAGCGAAGCAGAATGGTTGTTCTCTAACCAACATTCCAGCACTGATTCTTTACTTAGCACATCCACCTTCTTCTGAGCTTCCTTTGCTGCTCTGATGTACTTGGAGTTTCCAGCCTCTGGGATTTGTCAGAGACATTTAACACTTCCTGGGACAAAACCATCATTGTTTTCTTCGTCAACCTTGTACCTGTAGATACTCTTATGGCAGCTAACTACTCGTGGAGGTACGGCCGGGGAGCAGACAGCCACAGACTCTGAGAGCAACCAGCTCTGATGGTGGCCAAGCAAAGGATGGGTGAAGCATAAACCCCAGCACATGGGAATCTTTACTGTTTGTTCAGGGAAGTTAAATCGTATTTAAAACTCACCTATTAAACAACAAAAAAAGAGTTTTAATTTTACCTTGCGCCTGCTTTTTTTATTTTCTCAGGTTTCTCTCTCCTCACCATTTGTCTTGCAATTTATTGTTCTTCAGTTTGGTCTCATTTATTACTCTCTGTTCTTTCAGAGAAGATGATAAACTGAAATCTTTGTCCTAAAATTGCCTTGGGTGATAAATGCTTTATTATTTCTTTAAGTCTGCAGGTTGGGAAGAAATAGGGGACTAGGCTCCTGTTGTCTGTTGCACTGAATGCCTTCCAGAAAAGCTGGAGCTGAACTTCTTAGACAATTTCTTAAGCAAGTGGAAAATGAATGGTATGCTTGAATTGCCACTTACAGCTTGAGCAGAAATCAGAAGGAACTGTTTTCTCTTGCCTGGACTTCATTTCAATTTTGGAACATTAGAAAGGCTTTGGAATAATGTGCTTCAAAAGAGATGTTGGAAATCTGATCTTGCTAGGGTAAATGTCACTTTACTTTGCAATGTAGAAATATAAGCCACTGGAAGGCTTTTTTGGTCTTAGTTAAATTCAGAGCTGGTGCAACTTCACATACGCTGATGACATTGGTGATGCCACTTCTTCTCCCCACCCCTGTTCTGAATTTGGAATCCAGGCCTGAAGTTTGTTGTGTTATCAGCTACAAAAGGTGACCACTGTGAAGTGCTGAACTCGTGGTTATCCAAGACCATTACACAGGGCTGAGGAGCAACCTTGATGTTGCTTTTGGGCTGTTGGATGCTGAACTTCAGCACACTAATAGGGACCACTTTGCTCCCACAAGAGTATGCAGGCAGCTGTTGCTGCCTTCTGTTCAGGCATAGGGCCAAGGGTGGCATTTCTGGAGCAGAAGGAGGGTGTTGAAGAGTGTATGGTACTTGCCCATCTTCATCTGCTCCTTTTGAGCTTGCTCTCAGTTAGGTTGGACAGATCCATGCACACGTCCCTGCTCCCTTCCCAAACCCCTCAGCACTTACCTTGACAGTATCAGCCAATTCCCACTCTGCAAGCCCACAGTGCCAGTCTGTGAAACTCAATTTAAAGCATTAACTTAGAGGAATGTCCATGATTCCTGGTGTGGTTGTCCTGCCTTCCTCCTGCTGTCATGGATGCTTCTCTCCCACCTTGAAGAAAAATGTTGTCTTTTGACTTCAGAGCTTTTCTTCCCCTTCCAGCTTGAAAACACAGCTCCCATCCACACTCCCATTTTGTTTTCAGCACCAGCATCACCAAACCCTGGCTTTTTCTACCTGTCAGAGACATGATGGCCTCTCAGCTCTAAGAACGATTTCAGGGTCTCCAGCTCCATCGTGTTAACCATATGCAGTAGCTCTTGATAGGTCCTGCAAGGTGCAGAACACCTCCTAGAAATGCAGTGTGCCCTCAGTGACCACTGGAGTCAGTAGATGGTTACACACTCTGTCCTTAGTGAGGCATCTAACTGATGCATGTTCTAGCTGAGATGGCCTGACCCACACTGCCAGAGGTATTCAAATGTCTGGTAGGATTCACTAAGTTCCTCACTAAGTTGGACACCTAAAACCCATCAATATTTCACTCTGGGTAAACATCTAATTTGCCTTAAACTGGGAAGTCACCATTCACTGGCTTTAACCTTCAACCTTTAGCAGTCCCCAGTCCTGTGGTGTGGATCAAACACCATCTCAGCTCTTTGAAGGCAAACCAGGCACTGTTGGGATGCCATAATCAACATTTGGTCATGTAAAAAGCCTCCTTTGCTCTTTTCAGGGCACAGAACTGGGTTTGGCAGAGCTGCAGAGCCATCGCAATGTTTTACAAGCTCAGTACCATCAGGACACTTCAGATACTTTTTGCTTTTCTGGTGCAGTGTGTCTGGAAATCAGTGAACTCGGACTTGTCTTCCCATTTCCAAATTTAAGTGCCAAAAGAGAAGAACATGCTGCAACTGAATTCCATTAAAACCAGCTTTATTATATGTGGATAAATATAGTCTCAAGGGCTCCATTTTGGTGCTAAGATACGTCAATGCTGTATTTTCCATTGCTTGGGATTACGAAGCTGATTCTTTACTCCACATTTTCTGTGATCTGCAACATCTTAAGCATTATGATTTATTTCTTTTCATGTGCCTGTAGATTTTTTTTAACTCAGATACACTCAACAAATACACCAACCCCCAATCATGGGAGTTTAGATGTTTTATACAGTATATTTATGTAAAAACTCTTTCAAAATGGGGGTGCATGTATATTTTCCCCTCAGTAATATCCTTCACCACATCAGCTGACCCAGAACTAAAGGAATCTGTTACTCAGGATTGGATCCAGCAGTAACTGAGGTTAGTGGAAAGACCCTGACAGATTCCTTCTCCTAGCAGGCAGAAATCCAGCTGAAATCTGCCAAACTTAACAAGAGAGGGCTTGTGTCCTTAGGTGCTTGTGAAATCCCAATAAAAGAGCAGAAGCATTTAATATTCTCATTTATTCTTTGGTGCAATAGTCCAGCAAGAAGTGCAAATGATCTTAATGGCTGCATTTAGAATATGAGCCAGTAATCAAAGATGAGAGGTTTACAGCCCAGTAGTCATTT
Source organism: Lathamus discolor (assembly GCF_037157495.1). Classification (NCBI taxonomy): domain Eukaryota; kingdom Metazoa; phylum Chordata; class Aves; order Psittaciformes; family Psittacidae; genus Lathamus; species Lathamus discolor. Next base: position 3,437,354 of record NC_088884.1, read on the forward strand.
AAATGTCAGCTGTGCTACAGAAGAAGAGTGGTTTTGCAGTGATTTGATGCCATGCACTGGAATTCTGTTAGAGAAGATGACGCGTGAACAGCACAAAACCAACACAGGTCATAGTTTTAAGTTCTCATGGCCTTTCTCTTGTTTTAGTCTTTCATGTTAATTCTTACCCTGAAAAATGTCTCATGTTTCTAATGTAAAACTCTAGCCTCTATAATGGCCCATGACAGAGCACACCAACAAAATACATTATTATCCATCATCACACTATAGATGAGATGGTTGTTGACAAGTAGTTAGATCAGGTGAGACAAGGAGATATTGCTTCACACCTTCTTGAAGAAGCTGTCTATGCATCCTGAAAGGCAGATGTTCCCCACAGTTCACTGTGGAGGGACAGATGTTTCCAGTGATGCTATTGCTGAATAGGTCACATAGCCCAAGTAGCCTAATGCAGCAGGTCAATTGCTGTGTGGCTACTTACCCACAGATATTCCTGGTCTTGATGCCTGCCAAGGATGTGGGAGAAGGGAGGTAGGGTTTCAGGGAAGGAAGGAGGGCTTGAGATATCTTTGTAGGGAAGGACCTCTCCCAAGAGAATGCACAGCTGTGGTCCATAAGCATCATTCCTGAAGGCTTCTCTTGAGTCTCTTTCAGAGCAAAGATGGTTTGAGTCCCAGGAGGGCCAGATGAGATGAAGGAAAGAAGCTGGCAATATGCTTGAGAGATACAATGCTGAAAGGTTTATATTTTGTTTTCCTGGTGGAGATACAGAGATTTAACTCAGGTGGGTCTATACTTGGCTGAATAGTAGGGAAAATAAGTCTTTTCCTTGTATCAAACTCCTGTGCATTTTCTGGCTTTGGAGGGGCTGAAGAACCTCCTCTTGCACTTTTCAGACCTCCATAGGAAATGTCAGGGGGTAAAACCTGAGCCCTCTCCCATAGAAAAAGTGACATTGTTCTGAGGTCAGGTTGTAGGTCTACAAAACACTCTTGTGTTCTGATGTGACAGGAAGAAAACGATCATCCCCAAGTCACCCCACCTGCTTGTTGTTGCTCAGTCTCGTGGGAGATTATGGACCTTATATCTGTTTATAAATTAGTGCATCAAATTTCCCAATCTCGGTTCCACCAGACCTCGACAGGATGTACCATGTGGGACAAGGCAATCACTTAAACCCTTCTGTCTCTTACGAACAACAGAAATTAGGTCCACATAACCAGCAGTTATGGTCCATTCGTGGTGATGCACGTTGGAAACCTTTGAATTGATTTGCATTCCAGTTTGTACTGAAGATTTTCTTCAAACTCTGTGTATATAATCCCTTTGGTGTGTTACAAATATGTATGTGTGTATATATATGTATATATGTGTGTGTTTATATATACATATAAATCAATGCTGGTGTTTTTACTTTTTAAAGTTCACAGGGCAAAGGGCATGTTGTTAGTTTGCTGTAAGATTCTATTCTGTATATATGTTTTCATGTAAATAAATGAAAATCTATATTCAGATTTATATTTTAATTTTTATTCAAAATGAAATAAATCCCCTTTTTACTTCAAACAATTGTAAGCCACATTGTTAATAAAGTAACAATAAGTCATATCTGTCTCCAAGGTAGTTTTTTGCTTGGCTGGGCAGTGAGGGTTGTGTTTTGATTTGGTTCATCCCTAAGGAGGTAAGGTGAGAAAGCCATCAGCTTGGCTTTACTGCACATACGAACTTATCTCCATCTTGAGTGACCTCATGTATATTCTAGGACAGGCCAGTCTGGATTTGTGTCTTGCAGTGTTAGACACTTACAGAGGGATTTCTGGAGGCTCCCTTTTTGTCCCTAGATAGAAGCATTTGCAGAAAGCTTTAGGTTGGCCAAACTGAATCACTCAGTGCCTTTGGAGGACATCTAGAAAAGGTGAACTCTTCATTTAAGTCAATACTAAAGAGAGGGTGAAGCTGAGCCAGTAGCCAGTCTAAATGCTTGGGCATAGATAGACATTAGCTGTGGTTGGATCCCTCAGAGCATAATAGACACACAATGGTACGACTTCCAGGCAGTTGAAGCAGAAGTGTTTCTCCACATCTATGTGCTCCACATGCTCCACACCCCAGCCCTGATGAATGTGTCCAAGCTGCCTGGACAACAGTCTCACCATCATTTGGTCCCCAAGCCTCCAGGGAGGTGCAACACAGACTCCCTGGTGTTCACCCTCTATAGATGCCAGTGTATGTATGTCCAGCCTGTGTGCTTGTGATTGCCCCAACCCCAGTGCAAGACCTTGTTGAACTTCATGAGGTTTGCACAGTCCCACCTCTCAAACCTGTTCAGGCTCTTCTGGATAGCATCCCTTCCCTCCAGTGTCAAATGCACCATGCAGCTTCATGTGCACTTGTTCGCACTGTCCATGTGACTGACAAAGATATTAAACAGTGCCAGTCTCAATACCAACCCCTGAGGAACACCATGTATAACATTTCTCTGCAGTTACAGGCTGTATTTAGCATAAATACCGGTGTTACAAGTGAGTTATTCTACCTTTCAGACCTCTTAATGAGCCCTGCTCAGAAAGTTTCTATTTATTGGGCTTGCTTGGGTACTGGGCACTTGCTGCTGGTCTCCTTACGCATCCCCTCTGCCCAAATGAAAAGGGGTTAGTGCACTCTGAGACAGCACTATCGCATCCACTGATGTGTGCATAGGAGAAAGTGAGCAGAGAGTGTACAGAATTAGCTAACAAGAACTCATACGACCCTTGGGTTCTTTTTTTTTTTGTGCCATCAATCCCATTCAGATGTGTCTTAATGATACAGCAAAAGCAGAGAAGCAAAATTGCTCTTTCTATGGCCCACTGTTTCTCTTAGTTCATCAAGACTGGCTACTCTTTAGTAGGCGAAAATGCAAGCATGGACAAGCAAATGGGTTTAGGGTGATTTTACAAAAGGATCAAACCACTGGAAAGATTTCTCTTTACAGTGTCAACAAAGTCTTAAGATGGAAATTTTCCTGTATTATTCATTATGACGCTGTAGCCACAGCCAACGTTTTGGGGAGGAAAGGACAAAAACGGAGATCGTCAAACAAGTGACCTGTCCAAACAGCCTTAGAAATAAAGCATCAGCCCAATATAGTGATGCGTGTTGACGTATGACTTGCTAGATCACAGAAGTCTTCCCTGAAGGGTGATGTAGAGAATGGGATTTATACAATGAAATAATTCTGAGCTAAGTCTGAAGGTGACATAAAACTAAAAGAGCGAAAGCTTGAATATTTAATGACATTCTTCAGAAGCCAGAGGTGAAAATAAATCCATGTATCTCCCTGCAGCTTATTACACAGTCATTTAAAAGTAATGCAGAGGTCAGACACTGGTTTTTAGACTTCTGCCCCTGCTCAGGGGAAACATATTCAGACCTCTGCAAAGAGCTAATTTTTCAGGAATTTAATACAAAGTGATTTTAGTCACATGCTGGCAAGGTATTCCAACTGAGCTCCTTGAAATTAATGATCAGCACATGAAATGTAGTTGAAATATAGAATTACCTCAGGGAAATGAAGGTCTACCAGCCTTGCTTCTGACATCACAGGCCAAGGTTTTGAAGACGTCTCCATTTTTAGTGTTGCAGTTTTTCATGCACGATCCATTTGGGAAAGATTTCTAGATGCTTCGCCTGACCTGTGGAAACAACCAAGAACTCATGTAAGCACTAGAATGAGCACCAGCATGGAGTCAACTACCCCAGAAAAACACATACAAAAATGAGGTTGGGTTTTCAGGTCTCTGAGGAAACACCATCTTTCTTTTCTGCATACGGAATGAACAATAAAAACTAGGTAGTTATAGTTCATTCCTAACGTTTTTAGACAGCCTTTCAATACAAATAATTACTGTTTTTAATAACCCTATTGTTGCTGTTACTGCTACTTTTGTCAGCATTGTTACTGCATTTCTGATTTCCAGATTCATACCTTTCAGTGAAGTTTAATGATTCTCCCAGTCCCCTCCTGCTACAGTATTTAAGAATGATACACCTCTTGCTATAGTGTCTGTACTCAATTACCCTAAGTTGATTTTATAACTGCATCTCAGCTGAAGTTGTAATTACACTGTCTTCTCTAATAAGTCATAAAATCTTAAATGCAGAGAAATATCATGCTGCAGGACACCTTGAGGTGTCGAATGCTTTCCCTCTACAAGGCAGGACCAATTAGACAAATCTTATTCCTACTTGGCATTTGTTTAACCTGACCTTCGGATGGGTGTCAAAATAAGACCTCCAGCAACAAGCGATTCCCCAGCACTTCTGCAGCATATAAAAATAAGTGATGGCGTTTGGATGATGAGCTGTGATATTCCCAGGCAAAACCACTGAGCTGATGTGGCCATTGGATGGCAATTTCATTTTTAAAAGCTCAATATGACTATTGATTGCTGTAGCAGTTAATAAAAGTAAAACCAGAAAAATCACAGTTAAGATGGATTAGATTTCACATAAGCAACTGTGATAGCAATTTCCATCATAAGGCCTTAGTTGGGGAGGTGGAGCATATGATCTGAAAGTTACAGCAGATGTTGGTACTAGTTAACTTCCCTGCAGTATCTAGTGCTGCCATCATTGTACATGTGTCTCTGCATAAGTCACCTCTGGCAATAAATCTTTGTAATACCAAGTTTCCAGCTTGTGTCCTGGCAGCTCAGTGGCTCAGCCACATTCATGCTGGCTGAAGAAGGTCAGATCCAAAGCTGCGGGGACTAAACAGCAGGGTTTGACCAGCCATGCCTATCTGTGAGTTGGTGAGCCAGGAAAGAGCTGTTTGCTATTAAAAGGAGTAGATGGGCTTTATCATACTTGGACTACTGTAGATAACAGGTTAAAGTCCTGTTGCTTTAAGTGCAGATTGCTCTGTTATGTACGACTCTCCTTCCCCTCACACAAGAGTAAAGGACATCACTCTGTTCCTCTTGCTTACATTACCCACACAGCACTTACCCATTTCTGTGAAGTTTTTCCAGCTGATTGACATAACTAAGTCAAATGTAGAGCAACTACTGTTGGTGTGTGCTTAGTCTGGGGTTTGCTGCTGCTATTTCGGATGTGAAATCTGTCCACATGTAGGAAAGCCCACTCTTTCCGTCTGTATCAGCTAGATGTATAGAAGGAACAGCCTGTCTCCATAAACCTACACACACACACACGTGGAAAACTCAGGAAATATTCCCTGCCAATGCAATTTGCAGTCTCTTGTGATGAAACCTAGAGAAAGGTGAGGACCTTTTAAAGGGAGGAAAGTGTTGTTATCACTTTCACAGACTTGTCATTGAGACCTGGAGACCCTGCAGCAGTCAGGAACCTTGTTCTCGCTGGTTTAAGGTGAGATCACACATATCTCTAGGGAAGAGTGTGCTGGGGGATCACCACATCAAGATGCAATCATTACTCTGAAGTTCACGTTTGTTCATAGTTGGAAGGACCCTTGAACATCCAAGCTTTAATCTTGACTCCGCACAGGAAACCTGCAAACTCTGCTGAGCTGAATGTGTGGTTGACCTTAACTGCATTTTACCAAGGCAGCTTTCTACACTGCAGCCTCCGCAGTGGAAATTTACCTAGCCAAGGAAGGCTTCAGCACAGCAGGTCCCCAATTACAACCGCTCAATGCTGTGCTTCTGAGTGCCAGGCAACTGGCACTTCATTTTCATGCTCTGTCTTGAAGATAACAGAGGCAAGCACAAAAGAAGAGCTGGGAAACAACCTGAGGATGCTCTTCGTCCAAGGACCTACTGTAGGCTGAATTAAAGCCCTAAAGTATCATCTATCATCCTTTTAAGGGATAAAACCTGAATGTGCATCTCCAGTAAGTAATGAGAATATTTTCCACCAAGAACTTGGAATAAATTCATACACCTCTTTCCTGTAGGAAAGTCCTGTTGTCCTCTCTTAGCACATTAACACAAGGGGCAGGCTAGGATGCTCCTGCACAGCACACAGCATGGCAGTGAAAAAGTGGGAATCCTTTTCCCCATTCTCCCTGCTCAAGGGTCTCCAATACACCTCAAATGCCAATGTAAAACATTCCATCTCTTTCAGGTAGCTGGGAACAATGTGTCCCTAGGAAGACAGTTTGGATGGTGCCTTGGTCATGGCTTTTCTGGCTGAAATCTGGATTTCTGTAAGAGGACGCTGTGACTTGTGGGAGGGCAGAAAGAAACTGATCCAAGCCCCAATATTTGTTGATAATGAGGTGGGTGAAGGAAAAGATTGTGCCCACAGGTCTCAAAGAAGGTCCTCCCCAAGAGGCACAGATGCAGCAATGACCACAGCTTGAGATGCATGTGATGGAAGCATCTGGTTCAGATCTAGTGAAGACAATCTTCCTTTGAGTAAAAAGAAGCTGGAAGTGAGGATGGGACAGGCAATAGGAAAGGAAGGAGAGATGATGGAAAATGGACAAGAGGTCTAAAATCTAACTTAGGAATGATGCACCCAATGTTAAGGGATATTGTTTTCTGACATGATTCCTCTGAAACCGAATACAACATGTTCAGAAATGCGTTTCAAGGTTTTTTTCTCTTCTGGGAGTGGAGTTGCTCCTGCACAGGCATTTTGGAGTTGCTTTCAGGGGGCTTTTTCTTTCCTTTTTCTTTTTTTTTTTTTTTCTTTCTAATTGCTTTAATAAGAATCAGCTTTTCTGTTTCCATTTACAGTTGTTAAGCTGCAGTATCTATGTGCGTGCATTTTTCTCTGTGTGTGAGTCTGCAGTCCATTGTGAAACACAAACCAGAATATCAAGTCTTTACATTTCCTTAGATCGTTTTTTATCTGATATTGAATTAAGTAAAGGGCTTAATGTTTAAAGTGGTGTTTGGGGAGTTACTCGCACAAATTCTGTTATTGCTGTTAATGGGATTTGTGCAGATTGCTTTGAAGATGAGCCCCTTAATGTAGAATAGGAAAAGACATTCTAAATTGTAACTTATTTCAGACAAATCTATCTTTAATTCTTACTGATAGAGCATTAGAGACATGAGGCAAAGAAGCATTTGCTGCATTTTTTTATGTATTAGTACTATTGACAGGCGTGTGAAGACAGGTTTGGTTCAGATAATCCAGTGCTGAATATTTACAAGTGGAAAGAAAAGGGCTTTAGATTTTGAAATAAAGATGGAATTTGGTGACTTTTCAGAGAATGCAGAGCTGGGAAGAAATGGTTATAAATCATTTCCTAGACACCGCCTTTCACTGCAGACTGGTACTGGTGGAAATCTTAGTTTGCAAAGTACACATCTCAGCTCAGTAATATCCTCCCTTAGATATTGCACTAAGTGAGGACTATACTGGTTTTAAGATGTGATGAAGAGCAGAGAAGAGCAGGCAAGGTAAAATCTGGATGATGGGACTGTAGAGAAAGAGTCTTGAGGATCCAGCATCATGGGAGAAATCTCATCCCTTCTGACTCCAGAGAAGAGTCAGATCTGGCTTGTCTTATAGGAGATGGAAACAGGGAAGTCTGGGGCAATGAGGCAACCTGCAGGCTGAGGCTTGCAGCCACTGAGGACAGAGCAGGGCATCACTGGGATAAGTGTTATTTGATTTTCAGGTGCCTGGACAGAGAACATTTTGCCTGACTCCAGCCAGGGCTCAAGCTCCTGATCACCCCAGGGCATCCAAGACATGAATTGGACTGCAAAACCAAGGAAAACACCAAACCCTCTCAGAGCAGCAGGTAAAAGTGGCATTCTGGGGTCTTTCAGACAGTGGTAGACACCGATGTTGAGTCAACTCTTTCAAGTCCCACCTGGATATCTGCTTTTATGGCTCCACTGACTGTATCAGATGCAGTCATAGACACTGGCATGTTTGCACACACCTGCATGTAGGCTTTCATTAGCCTTAGTGGTGCAACCAAGGTCCACACCTCTTCTGTTGCTGGAGACACGCATGGCATGATAACTACACTTGTCCAGGCAGCTCCTCTAAGACTGATGAGCAGTTTAATGCTAGCTTTCTCACTGCTGAGCTTGCAGTGAAGATTTGTGGGCTGCTTCCTTCTCAGATCCTTGCAACCCCTATCTTTTATCCTCTGATCTGGATGACAAAGTTGACAGAAGCTGAATATATTATAGTCTTTGGAGTATTAATTGCCTGTTTCTAGAGGATTAATTGCAGAATATCTCTTATATTCACAGATCAGTGTAAGTGAGACAGTATTATTCAACGATATCTCATCCTGAGTCACCCAGTCTGTTCTGGATGTAGAGAGGTTAGTAGTTTCTGAGCATAGAGGTCTAAAGAAGTTATAGGAGAGAAAGAGCTAGTATGAACTCTTGTGCTTTACTTATTTGTCAGAAGTGCATACAAACAGGTTTGTGGCCCACAGTAAACATGAAGCAATTTAATAATGTACTTACCCCACAAGCCAAGGTTATGCTATCACCTTAGTGTTAGCACTCTTTCTGCTTCAGTGAGTGGTCCCATCCCCTCCCCGTGTCATTTCTGCTTCTCACTTGCACTGGAATCAATATTTTGGCAGTAGGGAAATTCGTGTGGCTAAAGAGTAACCCACATTAAAAAGACAGCTTACCGCTCAGATGACTCATTTTTCCTGTCCATCTATCTGCCTGGATGCATGAGCAATCCCACCTGTATTTTGGGATGTGTAGGAACAAGGTAAGAAAGGAGAAGAGGATCACCTCTTCCAGTTGCATATGGATTTACAGTAAAATCAGGTACGGGAGTTGCTATAATTCTTGAGACAAGGACAGACACTTCTTTGTATCACATGGAGAACAAGAGAATTGTGTCTCACACAGCTCAACTTGCACGCAAGCATCCACAGGCTGAGCTAATTGCCACCAATCCAAACCCGGATCTCCATCCTAGATGAGCGATTTCACAGCATAATTGCAAGCTATTCCTCAAAGACATAGAGAAGCAGTGCAAAGAAATCACACAGAGGTGGTGAACTGAAAAGCTGAGCTAATGAATTTGTGTTTGGAGACATGCAGAAGATGTTTCTGAGACCTAAGCAAGTAACTCTGTGCTTGACCAGGTTGATTTAGATTATTTCAATCTAAGACATTCTGCTGACATGCCCATATTCTCTCTGTAAAAGCTAACCAGTCTTTCTCTACTGACCTCACTTCACTTTTGCCAGCAGTTTTCAGTTGGATGCAAGCTTGGCTTACTATGCTTTTTGTTCATTAGAAAAGAATCTTTACCATTTTAAAACACCATTTCCCTCTCCCCAAAACCCTGAGGAGGTTCATCAGCACGGCTCTGTAACCATCCAGTTGCACAAACCCAAACAGTTCTGAACTCTGAAGTACTGGAAGGAGTTTTGAGGTGTTTTCTACAGGGTGGTAGGAAATACTTTCAAATGTATCTGATATTAGCAATTGTGTTAAAAAGATATTTTATTACTGGCTGCAGTTTCTGGTGATACATGTAAAAAAAGATAGATATTTCATTTGATATATTTTACCTGAAATGTATGTAAAATAGAGATAGATATTTCACTTGATATATTTTACCTGAAATGTAGCCATTCTTACTCTGTTCTAAATTTTCATAACCATGAGATGTTGTTTTCTTTGCTAATTGATGCATTTCCTAACATTTCCCTCCCAAAGGCTTTATAATTTCTTCCCACCATAGTATACCAAAATCTCTTAATTTTAGCTTTTCAGGCATACGGACCACATCTAAATTCCTTCTGTAGCAAAGAGAGGAGACAAGCACCTCCAGAGGGCAGTTTATCTCATCTATTTAAGACCATTACCTAGGACAAGATTAATTGTTTTTCATAGCAAAGAGAGACAGATGTCTCCAGAGGACAACTAAGACAGCCAACTTATCTAAATTTTGGGAACCTGAAGTCAAAGAAATGTTACCACAAAATTACTTTGAGGATAAAAATTGATTTAGTTGACTTTAGAGTCTTAATATTTTCCACCAAGTTCCATTCCAAGTAGTTTTTACGTATCTGACATAAGGAAACTCTGGGCACTTCGAAATCAAGAATCTTCATTGGAGACCAGTTCTGATGTACCATTCTGCTTAACAGAAACAATCAACTTACTGCAGGCTAGTTTTTTACCACAAGCTCTTCCCAAATTTGCTCTTCCTTCCTAAGCAGCCTCACTACTTTCTGCCCAAGTGACCATCACACCAAAGATACTTGGGATATACTCAAAGCAGTATTTTATCTCCCAGTCTGCACCTAGGATGTGGTTTCCCATGTTAATCCCTTTCACGGAGATATTTTTCCTTTAAGAAGAGCTTCTGCCCACATGCAAGTCCAGACACAGCAATTCATCAGTCTCAGCACCATCTCTAGAGAACTTGTCCTGTCATCTGTTCCAAAAGGATTACAGTTCAAGTTGGTTCCCTGACAGTCATGCTACATTATCTTAATTCTTCTTACAGCCTAATCATGTAACTCTCTCTTCTCCATTCAATTCATTCTCGGACAGCTATTGACTTCTCTGCATCACAGATTTATGCCTAGCAGAAACAGATTTCCTTTATTGTCCCATCAGGGATCTGTTGCTCTTTTTGATCCGTTCAGTTCTCCCAACTCCTTACGTTAAACTACAAGATTCGTTTATTTAGCTTATGTCTATATGATCAAGACTCACAAGCAGCTGTGTCTTAGATCCTCAGCAAGAGCTGCACAGAGAAAAGCTGTTTCAAGGCAGTGCTTGACCAGCCTCAGAAGCCTTTCTGCAAGGTGGGCTTCATCTCCCAAGGTAGCACATTGCTTTAACACTAATACACAGATCAAAGAGAACCACATCCCAGACACATACCTGGAAGCTCCGACTGTAAAATACTGCATGGACTTAGTCTTGACAGTAAAACTTGGTTTTGCTACAACTAAAGTAGCAAAGTAACTAAACTGTTACTTCCTTCCCTATTTCTTTGACACTCAATCTTAATTCCTCTCTGGCATGCCTTAATCCATTATTGTGCCCTGGTTTTCCTGTTCTTTCTTATCTCATACATTGAGACCAACTATTCACACATTTATATACACAGAAAAGCACCTTGTGAGTTTTCAGAAGGAATTACTTTGCTGTATCGTCAGGCATCTCTGAAAACCCGACCCTAAGGCAGTGACTATTTGCTACAAGCAAAAGCAAGTACTTTGCTAAATGAAATGGTTCCCTGATATCAAAATTCCCAAGGTAGAGAGGGAGAAGAGTAGAGGCAGGATAAGAGACTTTAATTGTCTCCCTTTCTCAGCAGGAAGTAAGCAGAAGGAATAATTGTTAATTGCTGCTAATTGTTAATTGCTGCCTCCTCCATCTGCAAAGCCTTCCTTAGGAACTAATGAAAACTTTAAAGAGCTTGAATGGGCATATCATTTCTTGGCTCTACATCTTTTTTTCCCCTCTATGGCAGAAAAGGGGTAAGTTTTCTGCAGACATTTGTTTAGAAGTATGCTCAGAGCATCTAACCCTGTCACGTGGCTTCAACCATGCCAGAGGAGCACGTCACTGTGAAGAGTTTTTGGCTTCCAAACCATGATGAGTATTTTGCTATTGTTTGGTTTCGTATCCACACTGCTTATCCCATTTATTCTCTAGGAGTGCACACTTTGTGGTTTCCTTTTGTCTTTTGACAGCAGCACTAGAGCATAACTGAAGAAATGTGTCTTGAGACCCATTTCTTCTATGGCTGTCCTTGAAAGCCCCTGCTCTCAGGAGAGTGGTTTTGTCAGGTTAGCTGAGGATTACCTGATCTGCAGAAAGCCTCTGCACCTTGCACAGTAGGTAATGCAAGTGATTGCTTTTGTTATCCCACACTTGCTCAGATCAGTCTCAAGCTTGTAGAGAACTGGAAGGTGATGTCTAATGGGCAGAACCTACTGTAATAAGTACTTCAGGATACCCACTGTTGTTGTGTCCCTGCAATAGTAGCTCCTTATGTAAATAAATTTAAGGGCATTTCATTTGAAGCAAGTATTGATGCTGAGGCTTAAAAAAGGAACTAACAAATCCACTTTTAATTTCTGTCATTAGTTATTGTGGAGAAATGTCATGTGTGTCTGCCAAGCCTTGCATCTTCTCTTATTAAGCCTTTTATCTTATCCAACTTATTAATCCTGATTTTAATCATGTCTGGAAGCACTGGGATGTATGTGGGCTCACAAAGATGTACTTGAGGAGCTGCCCTACCTCCTGCCATTCAGTGCATCTACTTTGTGTATCTTTCCATGTCTCTGTCTGTGCAGAATGCTGCTTACTGAACTTTAGCACTCTTGTGAGTTCTTTAGTTGCAGATAACTAAATATTGTGACATATGGAAGTACAGGGTATAGGTATATTATAAGCTTCACACTTGTATTTCACACTTTGAATGAATGTGGCACTCCATGGTGACATGATATTTACCAAAGACTTCCGGAGAGCTGATTTGAAATTTCATTATGTTTTGTTTTCAAGGCTAAAACCTGTGAAACTCATCTGCAATGGCAAGGGAAGGTGCTCAGTGAATGGCAATGGTTGGTTTCTAGTCATAAAAATAGTCTTTCCTATGCTGATGGAAGAGAAAAGGAAGTGAAAATACCCTATGAGACTTTTCTGGCATTATGGCAGTCAAATTGTCTTTTAAAATAGTGTGGAAACTGACAGATTATAAAATATACAGAGAACAATCAGTGGAGAGGGCATGATAATCTGGCAATATGGAAATTCCAAATCTTAATGTTTTCCCCTGTGTCAATAAAATATGCAAAGGAGCAACTGCATAATGCAGCATGCTCTGTGTAATCCCTAGGTAGCTTGAGTTAGCAAGACACTCTATCCTGGTTGTTTTTTCTTGGTTAGTAACAAATCCACCAATTTACTTCTGAGGGATAGAAAAATCCTCTCTGAAGTTGTTGTTGCACACAAAGCTGCTCCATCATTTAATGATACCCACATTTAAGGATGCTCTGGTAGTTTCCAGTGTTGCTGAATTCGTATTTCAACATGAAAAGTCTGTTGTTCTAAATCTGTGCAGCTGCTATCAGCATTCATTTGCCACAACGGATTTTCCTGGTGATTCATCAAACCCAGCTTTTTCTCCAGTGGAAACCAGCAAGCCATCAGAAGCAGTGGGGAGGTCTGTTCCCTGCACCACGCTCACCAGCTTGTGATTGGTTTCCTCTTTAAATCCAAACATTTTTCCTGCAAATTTGGAAGAAGTCCAGATGGATATCAGATTTAGGATTCCTACCCCTTTGATAATAAAAGTGCAGAGTAAAAGATTGATTCTTTCTTTAAAGATTGCATAATCTTTTGTTAACTAAGGTCAATCACAAAAGGGCAACAGTGTTTTGTGGTGCAGCGTGCAAACCTTTGCTAGACAAACAGCAGCACCAAAGTCACCAAACAGATAGCTGTCTGTAAAATGTGACTGAATTAGGTGTGCTTTTTCCTTTAAAGTTTCTTTTTCCAAGAGGTTTTGTTTAGAGCCTGAGCTGCACTTGGAGCAATGAATTACAGCCATTTCAAAATACAGCAGAAAACTCAAGCTTGTTCAGGCTCATGATTCAGAAGAGCACTTCAGCATGTGCTTAATTTAAGCATATACTTAAGGGCCTGAAGGGCTGAGCAGAGCAACACACTTATGCACCTCTAATTAGAAATAACTCAAATTATGCTGCAATACAACGGAAGATGACTTAACTCATCTTTCCCTAATGCAGGGCCAGAAGCAACTCAAATGGGTGGAAAACCTATTACTAACAAAAAAAAAAAAAAAACAAACAACAAGGGATTTGTCTATACTTAGTGTCACACAGGCATATTCTGCGCTAAGCTAGACATGGAGGAACTGGCAGGACTATCCAGAGAGTAGTGAATGAGGAAGTGATGCTGCATACAGACAATGTTGAAATCAAACCATTTTATTCAATTCCCCTCTGGCTAGCAGGAAAGGAAGTTGCACTGTGAAAGGATGCTTGCATTGCCTGAAGAGATGATGTTGACAGCTCAAGGCTGACGCACCTGAAATTAATATGGATCCAAACATGAGCGAAGGATTTTACAGTGTGCTGGGACTCCAGGTAGGGACAACGTAGCAGTTACTGCAGAGGGGAAAGCAAGCTCCAAACAATAGCATGGACAGATGGGGTCTGACTGCGGCTCGCTGAGTTCTGATGAGGTTTTCCATGAGATGATCTGATCCTCTCAGCTCCGATCCAGGTTTGCTAAGCTCAGGGGAGCCTGTAGTGAGACTTAGCATCGTGCTAGTCCTAGACAAGCAGTTTTCATTGGAGGCAGGCTTCAAGTGAGTCTGTCAGATTTTGTCATTCAAACTTTCCATTGAAAAACTTCCTGTTTCCAGTAGTTCTGGCTGCAATTCTCCCAAATATAGCTGCCTTGGACAGAAAATCATCCTCTCACATCTTCCCTTCTAACAGTGAACCAATCTGCCTTGCACTGCTTGGGCTTAGCAGATTTCAGTACTGGCTTTGAAGCAAGTTTATCACAGAAACATCTTCTTTTTCTCTCTCTACAAACTAATTTGTTGTTAAATGTGGCAGTTACCCCTGGATCAACAAGGTAGAACAAATATACTCTCCCAGTAACAAGAGGAGCATCCCTTTTTGAGGCGGGGGAGTAATCAATACCATACACTGGCGCTTGCCTAATAGATCTGTCTCTTTCATTAGCTGTGGGCTTCTAATAACCACTGTCTTTGCCAAGTGAGGGATGTGTTATGTCGGCCTCCTCTCCCATCTTCTCCTCCCTTCCCTGCCTTGTCAGCAGCATGCTAATTTATGTAATCAATTCATAGTACTGCTTAATGAATAGCTTTGAAGTCGTCAGATTCATCTGCTGGTAAAGGGGCTGATTGGTCAGCCTCTGAATCGTTTCCATTTTCTGAAGCTCGACAGTTTCAGCCAACATAATTGCTTTAGAAACACCCTTGGGAGACACTTGGGAAGTAGTTTTATAATCCCCCTTTATATTTAAGTGGAAGACAAAGTGGAACAATAATAATACTTAGCATTTTTACTACACTTCATATCATTAAAACGCTCCCCAAACATTAACTAATGTTTTCAGTAAGCCAAAAGGTGAATCATTACTTCACTTGTACAGAGAAGAGTTAGAAGTAAAGGTCCTAAGTTCCTTGGATGTTGCAGCTGACAGATACCTTTATGCTCAGGAAGGCCAGTGGTAAACCCAGATTTAAAATGTCCTTTCAGTACCCAACTCCTATTGGGGAATGTGAGCTCTAGGGTTTTAAACCACACAAAAAGCAAACCTCTCCATTAGTTTGTGAATACTGGGAGCACATTTGGATATGTTTTTAGCCTTTTCTTCTCAGGAATGCGGTCCTGATGAAGGCACACAGGCAGCCACTGGCTAAGTTACAATCACTGTGCTTTGTGAAATGCATGTCTTGATTGACATCTCTGTGGATGCCTCTCTTCTTGCTCTACGAGCACTGTTCTGTCTTCACATCTGAGTCTTCTGATGGACACGGTGGTGTATAGCTGAACTCAGCTCTCCCACATGACGTGTACCTGGCATAAGGAAAGTAATTACAGAAAGAGGGGGAAATGCTTGTTGAATTCCCACCTCAATGCAAAGCACGGATCCTAGCAGTGTGCTCCAAGGGATTCCCTGTGTGGATGTAGTTTGAGGCTTGTGTCAGACACTCAAATGCATGCTCATCCAACCTTACCAAAGCCTGAATAGGTACAGGCTGGACAGGAACCCCAACACACTGTTTAGCTAGGAGACAGTAAACAGAAGGTGAGATTTCCTTTTAGCTTGACTGTCAGCTGCCAACAGAGCTGGGCACTACTTTAATTACTCATAGACTTTTAAATACAGTTTTGCTGTGCTTTATAATGTTTATTCAAAGGTTTCAGCCTCTGCAGTGAGCTGTGATGTAGGGTGCCCTCTGGCCACACTGTTTCATTAATGACTGTGGCATTTCTGACAGAGACTAATAGCAGAAATTGTTCTCAACATTTTTAGCAAAATACTGCAAGCTAGAAATTGGATTTTCCCCCCTTCTGCATCCTCCTTCACTCATTAATGAGCTACTTCTTCAAGGTGCCAATGTTGAAGCTGTAAAGTGAGATGGGCGATTTATTTTCTGGACTTGAGACCTTTAGACATAGAAACATACAGTTATTTATTTTAATACACTATTCACATAAAATTACATGTTGGTTTACAGGTGTGGCAGGAAGACAAGTTTCCTTATGCTGGGTACCTGTAGGTTGAGATAGTGATGAGATGCCAGAACAAGACAAACGTGATGAATGAATCTCACACTCCAGGTGTTGCGAGGGTAGTGAGAACTGTTTTTGCCATGCATTACCTCTTAGACTTCAAGAAGTTGCCAGTGAACAGGACATGTTCTTCTTGGTAGGGATATTTCTACTCCTTTAACATCACTGGAGAGATGCAGCCATTCCAATAGAATGATTTATCCTGCTTTAGTTCAGATGTTTAAAATCAATGAGATGTATTATACTCTATTTCTAATTCCCCATTTCCCATGGTCGCTGATGGCATAGCTATCAACCACGTGTGGCTTGCTCAAGAATGTAAAGGGCTGTTCACTGGGGCACAGGACTCTAAGGTGGTGGAATTGCTCCCTGGATGACTAGCTCCAGTGTAGGTGTTTCCATGTACATTCATAGACGCTTCTGGGCTGCTGCATCCTGTACAATAGAATTACTTTCCTCCCCTTCCAGAGCACCCTGACTTTCCGTAATGGTGTTTCAGGCTGTAGAGAGATAAATTATCTCAAATTGGATGGATATGCTTTGTTCTTTGTCTGTGGAAACCTAGGCATGCATCATCTGCAAGAAGCTGTTTTATAAGGATATTAATATTTTTATCAAGATAGTAATATTATTATTTTATTTGTATATGGATATTTTTGTTAATATCTTAAAGAAAATATAGTCAACACAATATTCAAGCATATAAACACGTGCCAATCACTATCAATGATTCCCCACTGTATCCTTCCTAGCCTCTGACTATTGCTTCAAAAGTGAATGTCTTCTATCCGTCTGTGCCATCAGCATCACGTTGCTCATCTCAGGGATCCTAGGAGGACTTATACAGTGATGGAGGTTTTACTCTTCAGAGAAGTTTAAAGAAGCAACCCACCACCAGCAATGGAAAGTCTCTGTCTTCACCATGTGTCCTGGGTTGAGCAGCAGCAGTCATTTTGAGTTCTTGATGAAATACCAAAGCAACCTCTTCACTTGCAGTAGTATCTCATGCAATTTACTGACAGCATTTTGAGGAGAAACCTTGCGTTAACTTCTTTTCTTTGCTGTTCAAGACTGTCCAGGCGACCCTAATGCACTGTTATTATTTTGCAAGAAACTTTTTTTGTGCATGGTTTATTTGATTTGATTTATAAAGGAAACAGCAAGGCAGTTGTCACCTCTTCTTCTCATATCCAGGCATCCGGTCTGAGCACAGACAAGAAGTGACAGGTTATTGCCAGGTTGAGATATAGGGCCTTTTTGTTTTATTCTCCATCTAAATTAGTTACTGCAAAGAGATTTCCATGGTGGAAAATTAGTTTCAATATTTATTTCCTACCTGACACTTTATTATTCTTTTATTGAGTAGAATGTGTGTTTTCTCTTTCAGAGCAGGTTTTCACACAGGGCTCGCAATAACCTGCCTCCACTGTTTTGGTTTATAAACTCATGCCAGGTGCCTGTTACTGAATAACTGTAATGAATGAGTAACTGCCTGGGGGCTGACCCCTTGTCCTCCCTCAAAATTAAAGATAATACAAACATCCAGCTCAACTTGACTCAAGATGGAAATAATTTATTTATTTCATAGCAAAAATAAACTCCAGAGGGTTGGAGGGCACCTAACAAAACTTTCCTATGAATTGTCAGAAATGCTTCACTCAAAGTGTTTTATTTCTAACTTCGTAATTTGTAACAATAGGAAATACATGTCCTTCATACATGGAGGAAGGGGACCAGCTTAGTGTAAATATGCTCAGGTTTTGGAGACTACAAAAGTCTTGGGTGTTGTCCACTGCTTGTCTCTGCTTGGGAGGATGCAAACACTTGGTTATGTTCTGCATCTGCTTTTTCTCAGTCTCTCCTACTTGCATCTCTCTGCTTTGTCTATAATGCTCAAACATGCATTAGAGAGGGGCTAGAGACATGCTATTGAGAGCAGTGACTCCTGAGCACCAAGGGACAGTACGTCCTCCAGTAGTTCCCTCTGGCAGGCTGGCTTTGCCTGTAGGAGCATACAAGTATTGCTGAAGCACGAGACTTGCTTTGCACAGGGGCACAAGGTCCACGGCTCCAGAACGCTACTTATCAAGATGTGTAATTTTCTTCCCTTGAGCAAATTTAAAGTGAAGAAATTCACACATGTGGTAGGGCTCCAAGAGTAGAGAGCAACACTCTTCCCTGTGTTACTTGTCATCCTTTTCATTAAGAGACAAAGAATGTGATTTCAAAGCCCTGCAGTTCAAGGAAATTGAATGCTGGTCTCCCACCTTGCTGCTGGAATACAAGCAAATAGGTGCCATCATGTTGGCTTTGCAAAGGTCTCTAGGGTGAAACCATGTTTCCTTTGAAACGGTTCAGCAATTTCTGTTGTCACACAAACAGTATTCAGTTTGCAGCCTATGCCTTGCTTTGTTCCTCCTGTAGCTCTTGGAGGCTTCTGCTGGGCAATGCTTTTCTCCTGGTGAAATAGAGATGAGACTTCAGGAAACCTGTTGTCTTCTTCTGCCCCTGTACACTTTCAGGCAAATTATGTCATATTTCGATGTGATTTTTTTCCACACTTTTCGATAGTTAGTGTTCATGTCTTCATAGAATACTTGGAAATCAAAGTAAAAAGTCAAGATTAATAACTTGATAGTGTTAATGTCTCGTTCTTAGGACTGAAGTAGTTTAAGTATCACATGGTAAGCCAAAAGCACTCCACCTTCCTAATGCTGTGGGTTAGCAGTTCCTTTGAATTTCAGTAATTTGGCTGCATTTCCCTTTATATGTGATGAACACTTAAAAGTCACCCCTCAAATATGATGGAGAATAAAGAACTCTTCTGGTATTTTTCCTCCAAATGCGTCAACGCTAAGCGAAACAGCTACTGAGTTGCAAATAGATCCCAGTTATTTATAAGGTTATAGTAGGAAAGACTTAGCAGGAGAATATTTAAAATACAGCTTTCTCACAAAATAACTATATGCAGGACAATATAATATTACAGAGTATATCAGAGATGCCTTTACATTAAGAATGTCATCTATTTTCATAATGGAAGTGTAAGAGTTTCTGCTGATGTTTTGGAGGCTGAAATGTGTTTTCCTCCTCCCTGAGCTGATTATTTTTTCTCACTCTAGTGTCTTATTTGTATCATCATTTCTTCTTACATAATTTTATCGTGACATCTGACTGCAACATAAAAATGTAGCCTGCAGGAAACCTTGGAACTGCGTTGCCCACAGTGCATCAGTCAGACAATAAAATAGCCATCACTGGAGAAGTGTGTTTATAAAAGTTGTTATTTGTAAATCGAAAGTTTTCTTCTGGCTTTAAACACAAATGAGTGCATAGGGACAACATTTCAGATGGTGTCAGCTGCTTCAGGATGGCTCTACCATATTTTGCGAGCTGGAGATCTGTTCAGGAGGCGTCCTTTCCTTCCTACCACTTGTTCTGCGAGCATCTAAAAATGCCCATGTATTGGGTGTGCATGGGGTTGTGGGGTTTTTTGGTTTATTTTTTCTACATATGTGTCATCTTTCACTGTGTTCATTCCACTGCTCCTTCCTGTGCTGTGACCAATTCCACTGACCACCACATGGTCTTCTCAGTGATGTGCCTGTCTGGATTTAGGCAGCCATTTCTGAAAGTAATAGTAATTTGGGCTTCAACATCTCCTTTTGAAAACTACAAATAATACTACTAAGGGGTCAGTGGGAGAGTTAATACTGGATTAGAAACAGTTCCAAGATTGCTATCACAAAGTATGAATATGTTGATCTACCATAGCCTTAGGAAAAGAATGAAAGCAGTATGATTACCTTCTTGCAAATTGATTACATCCATACAAACTCTGCAGAGTAAAATACAGATCAAAGCACAATTTTGACAACAGACTTGCTAAACAAGTTATTTTATCAACTTGTTATGAGACATGAGAAGGAAAGGCTTGGCTGGAGGCTCCATTGCATGAAGACCTTGCAGAACAGAGGAATTTGTTTGAGAAGAGGTTGTTTGGAGCCTGATAGTACTAGAAATGTATTATGTTATAGTATTGCCATGCACTGAAATAAAACATGAACATATAGATGAAATGGTACCTACCTCTGAGCTTGCCATTATATTTATGTCATACAAAGATGTTCCTTTGCTTACCAAGAAACTTCATGGGCTCCTAACATTTATAGTAACTTTGAGGGCTCCACTGAGAAGCTGCAGGTACTCTACAGTTGTAAGATCCAGAGAGAAGATAATTTCAACCTATTTTGTCTGTAGGCATCTGTATCCCATACTAATTCATCATTGTTAAGGTAATGTTTTTTTTCTAAATCATATCACATAGCAGTGTTCATTATGACCATATCTCAAATAAATCTATGTAATTCAATTTTTTTTTGCCAGTAATTGCCTGCTCATCTGATTCTGATTATGTATGTAAGGGTAATTGCACTAATGTTATCAATGTTACACAAACTTAGAGTGTTTCTTGATCTGAATCCACAGAACACGTATTTCTTGACCTCTTTCCCTCAGCTCACCCTTACACAAAACAGAATGACAGATCAATTCTACTGGGTTGAATGCAAGCAAAATGGCTTAAAATGTCCTTTTCCTTCCTAACTCGTGATCTCATTGAAGGTTCTAGTCAGGGACAGTTTACGTCTTCAGAGCAAAACATGACTGCAGGGTCCAAGCAAAGATTTGTCCAGAAAAAGGAGCTGAGGACAAGAGATGGGGGTGGCAGAAGTAATGAGGATAAGTTATTCTGGAGGTATTTGACATTGGGAATAATGCAGAATGTTACTCAGAAAACACAGACAATAACCTGCAAAGCCAGGTATTTTAGTAGCTGTTTATATCTTTGCAGCTGGGGAATTGATCTAATCACAAAAAATCTTAACTAATGACAAATAAATACTCTTGTAGTTACATGCTTTCAACTATGCAGCTTCTTAAGCTTATCTAAGTTGCACTTCAGAAGCCTTTAGTGATTCTGTCAGTACAGATCATAGAATCATAGAATAGTTAGGGTTGGAAAGGACCTCAAGATCATCTAGTTCCAA
Organism: Lathamus discolor; assembly: GCF_037157495.1. Lineage (NCBI taxonomy): Eukaryota > Metazoa > Chordata > Aves > Psittaciformes > Psittacidae > Lathamus > Lathamus discolor. The sequence continues at coordinate 3,458,645 of NC_088884.1, forward strand.
CCCCCCTGCCATGGACAGGGACACCTCACACTAAACCATCCCACCCAAGGCTTCATCCAACCCGGCCTTGAACACTGCCAGGGATGGAGCATTCACAACCTCCCTGGGCAACCCATTCCAGTGCCTCAGCACCCTAACAGGAAAGAATTTCCTCCTTATATCCAATCTAAACTTCCCCTGTTTAAGTGTTAATCAATTACCCCTTGTCCTGTCACTACAGTCCCTGAGGAAGAGTCCCTCCCCAGCATCCCTATAGGCCCCCTTCAGGTACTGGAAGGCTGCTATGAGGTCTTCACGCAGCCTTCTCTTCTCCAGGCTGAACAGCCCCAACTTCCTCAGCCTGTCTCCATACGGGAGGTGCTCCAGTCCCCTGATCATCCTTGTGGCCTCCTCTGGACTTGTTCCAGCAGTTCCATGTCCTTTTTATGTTGAGGACACCAGAACTGCGCACAATGCTCCAGGTGAGGTCTCACAAGAGCAGAGTGGAGGGGCAGGATCACCTCCTTTGCCCTGCTGGTCACGCTCCTTTTGATGCAGCCCAGGATACGGTTGCTTTCTGGGCTGCGAGCACACACTGCAGCCGGCTCATGTTCATTTTCTCATCGACCAGCACCCCCAAGTCCTTCCCCGCAGGGCTGCTCTGAATCTCTTCTCTGCCCAATCCGTAGCTGTGCCTGGGACTGCTCCGACTGCATAAGGGCCAGAGTACACAAAAGAGACAAGCAATAAGATAACTCACTGTTTTCTTATGTTACTTTTCCTCTTTCAGACCTAAACCGCCAAGGCAACAACCTGCAATTGCATCAGCAGATGGTGACTTGATTGTCTATGAAGAAGGCCATTGTTTTTCAGTGGCTGCAGGTGGTATAGATTTAAGCTTATCTGATCAGATATACAAGCTAAGTGGGTTACGTAAGGGTTACATAACTTCCACCTATGGATAGCAATATTTGCCATTTGAGCTGTTGACCGTCTGCTCCCATTTAGTTCAATAGAGATAAATTGACATTTTTAGTATAGAATTAAAGTGACTGATTTTAAGCAATTATTTTACAATGAGATGTTCTGAAAGTGTTTATTTCCTCCCATGACTATAAAGGTAGTCTGGACAACTAGTTTGGTTGCAGGTACTGGAAGAAGCATCTTGATTGAGACAGATGTGTCTGCTCCAGGCTGATTGCATATTCAGCCTAACTTGCAAAGCATTTCAGATCAATGAACAGACATTTAACAACTTTAAATTGCAAAGGTGTAAATAAATACTAGAAAGTTTGAAAGGTAGGGTTTGGGGAGTGCATGTTCTTATCATATACTTGGGGTTTTGGTTTATAAAGTGCTTGAAATGATGCTGCTAATATTTCAGCATCAAGAATTGGTATCTATCTGCAAGATGACATTTAGTTTAACACAGTTTATTGAGCTAGCACAGTCATAGCAGTGTGAAATATTATATATACCTAAAGCTAAATATGTATCTGTATGTATATAAATGATGTAATCTGGCTTCTTCTATGGTGCAATCATAGCATTTAATTCAAATATTAATACTAAAGGAAAACCTTTCCCAGTGAGTTAAATTAATACTGTGTAATTTAATTAACAGTTGATACAAATAGAGAGCATGTAGTCTCGGACTGTAGAATTTTTGATACCAGCAGAAATACACTGTGGATTTTTCAGTGTCGTATTTGCAGACATTCTTCTTAATAAGCTTATTGAGTGAAGCTCATTGAAACCCATGATCTCCAGAGACTTTCCTGTTTAGTTTTACTGTGATTTGGATTTTTCCATTTAAGGCCATTTGAAATCCCAAATAGTCTCCATCAGAGTGACTTTTACTTAGAAATAAGTTGCTGTGGCTTCCTGAGCTCCATTGGAAATCAACTTATCCAAATCATGGCAATAAGTGGGGCAATGGTATTTAATTTCAGACAGGCAGGAACTGGCTGTTACACATCTTTGGTGGTATGAGGTTTGCTGGTAATTTCTAATTTTAAAGATCTTTCAGAGGATTCACAAAGCCCTGGAGACTACTATGAAGGAACATGATATTATTTTCTGCTGCTAAATAAGTAAAGTGCTGGAGAGATTAAGCATAGAGGGAAATCTTGCACTCGAATATCATAGAATCATAGAATCATAGAATGGTTAGGGTTGGAAAGGACCTCAAGATCATCTAGTTCCAACCCCCTGCCATGGACAGGGACACCTCTCACTAAACCATCCAACACAAGGCTTCATCCAACCTGGCCTTGAACACTGCCAGGGATGGAGCACTCACAACCTCCCTGGGCAACCGATTCCAGTGTCTCACCACCCTAACAGGAAAGAATTTCCTCCTTATATCCAATCTAAACTTCCCCTGTTTAAGTTTTAACCCATTACCCCTTGTCCTGTCACTACAGTCCCTGACAAAGAGTCCCTCCCCAGCATCCCTATAGGCCCCCTTCAGGTACTGGAAGGCTGCTATGATAGAGTAAGAATTTATCCAGCTCATCAACAAAGATCTGACCAGATCTCCAACAGCAGAAATCTCTACTGCAAACCCCACTTTCATGCCTCTAAATCTGAATCTGATATATCATTCTCACATTCTCTTTCCCAACAAAGTAGTATAATAGCTTCATTGGACAGAAGAATTGAGAAACTCTATTTCCAAGAAGCATATAGTTCATGTTAAGGTGCAAAATTCATATGCCAGACTCCTGAGTTCAAGTCACTGGTAGGTTAGCAGCATTTCAGCATTTCTGTTTGACTTTAGAGCAATCAGATTTTAAAATTAAGATATCCCTTCTCTATTACTTTTATTATTTCCAGTGGGAAAATACTCGATTGTGCACTGGCAAATCAATTCCATTTCACTCTAGAGTTGTTTCCTGTTCCATCATGACCATCACAGGAAAGGATCTGTCTCGACTGCACATTCTTTCATCAAGTGCTGCAAGACACTCTCTATCTGATACAACTAGGGACTGACCACATCCCCTTTTGAAGAGCTTTGGAATATAGTCGTTGGTAGGGAACACCGCAGCCACAATGCAAGTTGATTCTGGAGTTCAGGAAAACCAACCAAGTGGTGCAGCAAGATACGATTGCAAGAGTTACGTCTTGGTTTCAAATTGAGACATGTTACAGAGTTCACACACTGCAAATTCCACACCACCATTTACTAATCTCAGTTGAACCCAGAAAACGCTTCTCTAGCTGCTCCTACAGTTCAGGCAGTTCTTTTGACAAGAAGAGGTTTTTTCTAACTTTATGGGACAGGAGAAATCAGAAGCTGAGTGTCATACTTGGTCATCCTCCTATCTGCCTTCTTCAGTTGTATAGGAGAATCTAAGGGACAGTAAATCTACCTACTCACTTCTCACAAGAGTAGCATATTAGAGAAGTCATTCCTCCTCTAAAACAGGAGCTATAACCAAACAGATATCAGTATATCTGTCCCCTTGTCTCCCCTCTCCCAGCATTTCCTTCCCTCTCCTAGAAAAAATTCAACCTATCTCACTAAGAGGAATGACAAATGCCCATGAAAGAGAAAAGCGAATGCATCCCTGCTGCAAACTAACTGCCCTGTAGATCACACTAACTGAAGGCTTCATGTCTTATGAGGATAATGCAGGACATCACTCAGGACCAGAAAGACTGTTCTGCTGCAGGATGCAGTGGGCTCAGCTGAGTGTATTAATGATTCATGCTTACTTTGCCCGCACATAATGTATCGTAATCATATGGAACCAGCATACAGCGGTACTTGAGACACATTTGTCCAGCTAATAGTTTGACTTCATCTGAAATGTTTCATTGGGTCAGTGACCTATTAATTGTAGGCAGAGCGCAGGAGATAATATATAGTCAATACACTCTCAAGGCTGACTCCTTTCTTCACAGTTACCAGGCAACCTCCTCCAGCTCTGCACGGTGCTGCTAATACTTTTCCTCTCTTCAAACTTAGCGATGAAGAGCATGTGCTCATGAGGGAATCAGAGGGTAAGAGACAAGGCAGAGCATATTTAAGTTAGATGGCTTTTTACAAGCATTAAGCAATACACTCCTGTAATAAACAACTATGCCAGAGGTAATACTCAATAAACAGTGTGCTTTATAAGCAATTAGGGACTCACATTGTGGAACAGCCATTTCAGTGGAACATACACTACTACCCTAACAAAGCTTAGCAAGATAAGTGTCTTGTTAAAAGCATCATAATTCTCCTTTAAAAATCAATTAACAGTTTGGTGCTTCTTTTTTTTTTTTTGCCTATGGACTGCTGGGTGTCTTATTCAAATGACAGTGAATCCAGGGTACTGCTTCTTGTGTTCTCTTCATTGGCTGCTGTTTAACCACAAAAAGTGCCACTAGAAGGAAAACCTGCAAAATAAATAGATAAAATTACATAACCACAATCAATATCAGTTTTTTTTTTCAGTCCAAGAGGCAGCTGAAGATGCTCAAATGAGTCAGATAAACACATTTTCTCTGTGCAAAGAAGCCAGAACACATTATAAAGACATTTCTTTTGTGTTTGTGGGTAATCTTTTTAAATTACATTCATTAATAATTTCTTCTCCAAATTGTGCAAAGATTTGGTTTAGAGAGGTTTGTCTGTGGTTTGCGCACAAACAGGCAGTAAGGCCAGATTGGACAGAGCCTTGGGCAACGTCATCTAATGTGAGGCATCCCTGACCATGACAGCGGATTGCAACTGGATGATCTTAAGGTCCTTTCCAACCCTAACTATTCTATGATTCTATATAATCCTTTTCCTGAAGATACTGAATATGTCTTCCTTCTCTTCTAAAGAAACCTGCTTTATGGGATCCCTGGGAAAGAACAGTCTATGAGGACACCAAGCACAAAAAGGAGGATGAGAAAGTCATGGGAGAGGAACACCTCGGCCATGCCTCCCCTCTGGCACTAGCTGGCAGGGCACTAAAGAACCAAATGGCCTCCTCTTTTCACCTCACGAAGCCAGAAAGGTTTTCAGCCACTCCTCCTTGCAAAGGTAAAAAGCCATAGGCCTTTCCTAACTGAGACTGGATACTTTCATTCTTTCTACATATACAAGGGTTTGTATTTCTCAGCCCAATGTGATGCAGTCCTTATTTCTCCCTGAGAAGCGATGTGCTTTCCCAGCCATCAATTTCCTATCAGCCCTTTGTAAATACCTTCTTTCTTCCCTCCCTTAATTTAATAATTAATTATTAAACTATTAAATCAAATGCTGCATGCAGGAGTTTGCAAATCAAAGCACAGCCTCCACCTGCCTCTCCTCAAATGCTGAGCTGTGTGAGCCATAGACTTTGTTGGAGGGAAGTCAGATGCTGTTACATGGGAGCTTCCTCTGCACTCCAGCAAGCCCACTCACCAAACAAGTACAAGGAAAAGGAACAGATTTTGGAACACGATAAAGAAACATCAATGGATTTCAGTGTGGGGTTTCTGTTCAAAACCACTGCACATATAAAGCACACACTGTGGTTGCCTTGGATAACCAATTCAGTTCATGTGTACTTTTTCAAATGCAAGTAATTGCAGAAGAGTTTGTACAGGTTTTATAATCCTGCTCCACTGTGCTGATCTCCCCGATGAATGTACACTTAGACTGCAGATCCTTGGAGGTGATACAAAAACACTGTGTGCTACTGCAGATGGAACACAAAAAGCGAAGGATTTCTGCCATAGAAAGCTTCATGCTTCTGGGAAAAAGATGGTAAAAGGAATACTTTGGCTGCCTAAAAATCAAACACTTTATTTCCTCTCATTGCAGGGCTGCAGAGCCAACTGGCTTTTCCCTGCCTTCCTCTCCATCCCCAAGTGTGCCCCAGAGCAAGGCACATGTGGCTGGTTGTAGTGCTTTTGCTTTACAGAGCCACTTCTCCCTAACTCCTATTTTAATCTGTATGCTGTAAACTCTGAGAGCAATTGAACAGACTGAAAACTGGGAGGTGGTGCAATACAAACAGGGTGCCACAGCTGCTCCAGCTAGAGAAGTGTGAGTGTATGTCAAGGTATGCACTGTTCCAATCTAGACAATTTCTCTTGTCAACCTAAGAAAGAATTCTTCCTTCTTAATAAAGAGCGCCCTCCACCTAAAATGAATGGCACTGCTGAAGAAAAACCCTGTTCATACATACACAAGCCCATGTAAAAATCAATCCGATAGCCAGTATAAAAGCCAATAGAGAAATCTGACTCTCATACTAAGATATCTATAACAACAAAAGTTTTGCAGGTATCACCTGATAAAACCCCCCAAATTAGTCCATCTCCTGGTTGCTTTTTCCTCTATTGCTTTCAAATATTAGGTTTGATTCAAATCACCTTTGACTGGGCTTATTTTCAGAACAGAGAGGAACTCATAGGATTTCTTAGCTGAAGTGATCCTGAAGAGTCCAGGGACCAAAACTGGACCAAATATGTCCAGACCATTACACTATTGAACTGAAGAGAGCTGCCTTCATGCTATCTGCTCCCTGGATCCTCTATGCTATGAATCTTTCATTGCTGCTTTTGTTTCAGATATAGGAGAGAAAAAGAGAGATGCCACAAAAGCAATATAAAATGGACAGATCTAATATTTCTTGGGATATTCTCATAAAACAACCAGCATGCATATTTCATCTGTTCTGAAGAGCCTAAACCAAGTTTCAAGATCCATGAGCTTTTATTTTAGGCAGGACAGAACCTATTGAATATGAATTAAAAGGCTGTTTGGGACCTTGCAAGTGAAAAAGGAAGATTTTCATTAGCTGTAGAGAACTTTGAAGCAATCTTTCATCTTGTTGCCAAGGTAGTAAAACAAGGATAAGTCATCTTAGTGTCTATAAACATTTTTGTACTGATTGCCTAAGAAAAACTGCATTTAGGCAACAAAAGTAGAACACTGCATTTCTAGCTATGACAAGAATTAAGCTGTCACATCTCATGTCTTTCCTTAGAATCATAGAATAGTTAGGGTTGGAAAGGACCTCAAGATCATCTAGTTCCAACCCCCTGCCATGGGCAGGGACACCTCAGACTAAAACATCTCACCCAAGGCTTTGTCCAACCCGGCCTTGAACACCGCCAGGGATGGAGCACTCACAACCTCCCTGGGCAACCCATTCCAGTGTCTCACCACCCTAACAGGAAAGAATTTCCTCCTTATATCCAATCTAAACTTCCCCTGTTTAAGTTTTAACCCGTTACCCCTTGTCCTGTCACTACAGTCCCTGATGAAGAGTCCCTCCCCAGCATCCCTATAGGCCCCCTTCAGGTACTGGAAGGCTGCTCTGAGGTCTCCACGCAGCCTTCTCTTCTCCAGGCTGAACAGCCCCAGCTTCCTCAGCCTGTCTTCATACGGGAGGTGCTCCAGTCCCCTGATCATCCTCGTGGCCTCCTCTGGACTTGTTCCAGCAGTTCCATGTCCTTTTTATGTTGAGGACACCAGAACTGCACATAATGCTCAAGGTGAGGTCTCACAAGAGCAGAGGAGAGGGGCAGGATCACCTCCTTCGCCCTGCTGGTCACGCTCCTTTTGATGCAGCCCAGGATACGGTTGGCTTTCTGGGCTGCGAGCTCACACTGAAGCCGGCTCATGTTCATTTTCTCATCAACCAGCACCCCCAAGTCCTTCTCTGCAGGGCTGCTCTGAATCTCTTCTCTGCCCAACCTGTAGCTGTGCCTGGGATTGCTCCGACCCAGGTGTAGGACCTTGCACTTGTCGTGGTTGAACTTCATAAGGTTGGCATCAGCCCACCTCACAAGCGTGTCAAGGTCCCTCTGGATGGCATCCCTTCCCTCCAGCGTATCAACCGGACCACACAGCTTGGTGTCATCGGCAAACTTGCTGAGGGTGCACTCAATCCCCTGTCCAACAAAGATGTTGAACAAGACTGGTTCCAACGCCGATCCCTGAGGGACACCACTCATTACTGGTCTCCAGCCAGACATTGAGCCATTGACCACAACTCTTTGCATGTGGCCATCCAGCCAGTTCTTTATCCTCCGAGTGGTCCACCTATCAAACTGATGTCTCTCCAACTTAGAGACAAGGATGTTGTGAGGGACAGTGTCAAATGCTTTGCACAAGTCCAGGTAGATGACATCAACTGCTCTACCCCTGTCCATCGGTTCTGTAGCCCCATTATTGAAGGCCATCAAATCGGTCAGGCAGGATTTCCCCTTAGCGAAGCCATGCTGGCTGTCACCAAGCACCTTGTTGTTTTTCATGTGCCTTAGCATGCCTTTCAGGAGAATCTGCTCAAAGATATAGCCAGGCACGGAGATGAGACTGTCTGGTCTTTATTTCTCCAGGCCCTAGTACCTTTTTAGCCCTGGTTTGTAAAAGAAAAGTACATGACTCAAATTCATGCTTTCTTTGCCTTCCATGGACTTGCTTTATTTAGAGGAGCTGCATTCCACATGGTCTGAGGGTGGAAATACTGTTCCTGGCCTCCAGACCACTGTAATCCTCAGTCCATTTTTACCAGAGATACTTGCAGAGAGCACTTCAGCTGCTACTCAGGCATTGCTCAGGGAAACATCTCACCAACACTGAAGAGATTTCATCTCTTTCAAGGCCAGCGTCTAAGGAGGCAATGTTATTAAGGTTTTTCCATGGTTATGAATACAACTGAACTAGTTCTTTTCTCCCTTCCTTCCCCTTTCCCTTTTCCCCCTTTCCCCTTCCTCTTCCCTTCCCTTCCGATCCCTTCCCTTCAAAAGCACACAAAAAGTGTATAAACTTTCCTATATAAAGCCTTCCTATTCTTAAACAGCCCTTTTGTACATCAGAAGTTCAAGTACACTGGTGTCTTCCTGCTGTGTGTCTATCATACAGAATGTTCAATTCTATGGTTGGATACACAAGATGAGAGTCAATTAATTCTGGATGCCTAATGGAGAAGATTAGACATTGCCAGCGTGAAATGCACCTGACTTCTGTTAGCTGTTTTCTTAGAGATTAATTGCACCCTGAGAAAACAACAATGGTGAGCTCCAGTGGAGGTTATAGATACCAAATCATCCCAGATCAGATGATACTGCTCCCAAGTGCTGATAATGACAATGAACTGATGCATAATCAAGGAAATAAGATAACCCAGATTACTGTGAAATACATATGAAGATGTCACTTTTATTTTTTAGGTTCTGAGAGACCTATTCCTAGAACAGTTTGTTGACACCTTTTTGAGGATAAGAGTTTCTATCTCTCATAGACATTCTGTTGTGTCAGAAAAGAGAGGCTGTGACCCTCATATGAATTACAATCTGCTACTCACATGGAATTATAGAATGGCTTGTGTTGGAAAGGACCTTAAGATCATCCAGTTCAAACTCCCCCTGCCATGGGCAGGGGCACCTCACACTAGACCATGTCACCCAAGGCTCTGTCCAGCCTGACCTTGAACACTGCCAGGGATAGAACATTTGCCACCTCTCTGGGCAACCTGTTCCAAAGGCTCACCTCCCTCACAGTAAAGAACTCCTTCCTTATATCTAACCTGAACTTCCCCTGTTTCTGTTTGAACCCATCACTGCTTGTCCTATCGCTACAGTCCCTGATGAAGAGTCCCTCTCCAGCATCCTCGTAGGCCCCCTTCAGACACTGGAAGCTGCTCTGAGCTGCTCTCACACAGCTTCTCTTCTTCAGGCTCAACAGCCCCAGCTTTCTCAGCCTTTCTCCATACACGAGGTGCTCCAGCCCCTGATCATCCTTATAGCTTTCTCTGGACTTGCTGCAGCATTTAGCTTGGTATAAAGACTTCCTTCATTTTAATAAGGAAGGATATTCATTCCAGTGTTAATCTTATTGGTCAGAGATGAATCTAGCAAAAGCAGTAAGTATTAACATTTATTGGTCATTCAAAGTGATCTCAGCCCATTTTGGCGACACACCTTAGAAATTCAAACTAACAGACAAAACCAATAGTATAAAACCATGGGTTTCTACTAGTCGGAGCGGGCATCCTTTCGAGAGCAATCAACTCTGGATTCATCCCATCTAACCCTGCAGCATTTAATGAATAGCTAATTATCCTAGACACCCTGTCAAGCAGGAGCTTGACACCTCAGAGACTCTCCACTTGAAACCAAAAGATAACTAAGATGAGCTAGCTTATAATCAGTAGGTGGAAATTTGCTCCTCAGGGTCTTTATCTCCAATGTAAGGTATCTATAGGCTCTGAAAATTGAAGAATTTGAAACCCCTCTTCTGAAATGACCAGAAAGCAGCATCATCCCTTGCGTTTTCAGAGGTTTAACTGCTCCTCAGAGGCTCCTCTTCCCTCTGATGACTACAGCAGCAGATGGTGACTGTGTTTTCAATATAACACCTCTGTTAACTGTCCAAATAATCCAACTTGCATGTATCTGGGCCCTCAAAAAGATGCAACTTGCTTTTTAAATCAGTAATTACTGGGGATGATGACAGCAAAAGCACTCTGTTCTGCATGTCTGACATAATGTTGTCAGCTCCCAGGGGTATATGGCAGTAGCACAGCATTTGGTGAGAGGGGTTTTTTTATAAGTTTTCAATTGCTACAATCATATCTGAGTTGATTTGTTGCCTTCTCTTTTTCTGTCTTCCTTGCCTTCCTTCTTGTTACGGAAAAGAGCTGGAGAAAGGAAACCTAAGGCATCTTGCTGCAAAGGTACAGGAATAAAATCTTTCATTTCATTACTTTTAAATCACACAGTTATTGAGCCCTAATTTTATTCTAGTAACTTGCTGATATTTTTACACTTCTACTCTTGTCAGTGCTATGAGTCATGGAAACAACATCTGATATAAACTCAAGCAGGGGGTCTGAAACTCAGGTGCAAGTTCATACTATCTTTAACCTGTTTTATAACATCTTGCATGGAAACTATACTGCACTGTTAGGTGGCTAAGAAGTACGCAAATAGGATTGTATTGTGTGAGTAGTGTTCAAGGTCAGGTTAGACAGAGGCTCAGGCAACATGGTCTAGCGTAAGGCATCCCTGCCCATGGCAGGGTGTTGGAACAGGATGATCTTCAGGTCATTTCCATCCCAAACCAGTCTGTGATACTATGTTTCTATGACAACCACTTCAAAAGTAAAACACAGCAAAGCCTGTGTTGCGCTGCACACTGATAAAAAGTTCTGTCATCTACCTCCCATTCTGATCCAGCAATATATAGCAAACACTCATGAAGTCTGTTACAATGGCGGAAATGCCAACAGTAAGGAAATCTGAAATGTAGGATAAACAAAACAGAGCCCATTTTGCTCATCATGTGTAAGCGTATGGGGGCTGTCAAGTCAAGATGCACATTGATAGAATCATAGAATAGCGAGATGGTTTGTGTTGGAAGGGACCTTAAAGCTCATCCAGTTCCAAACCCCTGCCACAGGCAGGGACCCCTTCCACTGGAGCAGCTTGCTCCAAGCCCCTGTGTCCAACCTGGCCTTGAGCACTGCCAGGGATGGGGCAGCCACAGCTTCTCTGGGCACCCTGTGCCAGCGCCTCAGCACCCTCACAGGGAAGAGCTTCTGCCTAAGAGCTCATCTCAGTCTCCCCTCGGGCAGGTTCAAGCCATTCCCCTTGGCCTGTCCCTACAGGCCCTTGTCCCAAGCCCCTCTCCAGGTTCCCTGCAGCCCCTTTAGGCACTGGAGCTGCTCTCAGGTCTCCCCTTCAGGAGCCTTCTCTTGTCCAGGCTGCCCCAGCCCAACTCTCTCAGCCTGGCTCCAGAGCAGAGCTGCTCCAGCCCTTGCAGCATCTCCATGGCCTCCTCTGCACTCGCTCCAACAGCTCCACGTCCCTCTTGTGCTGCTGCCCCAGGGCTAAACCAGGACTGCAGGGGCATGTCCCCTGAGCACAACAGAGGGGGAGAATCCCCTCCTGCAACTGCTGCTCACATTAATACTTCACTGAGGATGACTTCAGAACACGACTTGTAAACCGCCATTAATAACTCCTTTACATCCTTGCAGTGCCTGTCTTGGTACTTATCTAAGAACAGGGCCACTATTATATTGTGACAAGTTTCTTTTCTCCAGAAACCTCTAGAATACCTGTAGGATCTAGAAAAAATTGAGAAGGCAAAAGTTTACCACTTAATATTAGATTTGTTATCATATTTAATCCACTATGAATATTGCCTTATTTAGCATAGTGACTCCATACATGTCAGCTCAAGCCAGTATTGGCTTTAGTATGAAATGAGTCCTTTCCTGGTTGATAACGAATGACATGGACTAGTAAATTTCTTGTGTTGGAATCCACATTTCAGGTTCAGTGTGCACTCAAGTTCCACAGTACTTTGCTTCCGCAGTCCATTTTTGCCTTCTGAGGCTGTTAATTGTCAGGCTTTCCCCAGTGGGCTGGGAGCAGCTGCATGTTCTCTAGGTGTGAAAAACAGCAGGAAGTACTCTGAAAGTATCCTGCAAGGACATACCTTGAGCTCCAAAGACTTGAACAGTACAGATATAAAACAACTTCCACCACATGGCCCAGGGACCAGGGTCTGTCTCTTGGACAAGTCCCATATGCCATATAGATGAAGCCTACGTAATCCTCACAATCACTTATCTCTCTGAGGACAAAGACCCCATCTGCAAAAGATATGGAAGAGACGTACCAGCTTTGCAAATCTTCAATTCAGCTCATGGCTGCAACTCTTCTAATAATGACATGTGACAGATCTATAAAAACATTTGTAGTTGCCAAGACAAGCACTGGAAGGGGAAGGCCAGATTATGTTTGCAAATACAGCTTGAATTAGCTTCTCTTTTCTGCCCCTGTGCAGGAGGAATACATTTTGAGGCAAAGGGGATTTGTTTTGAGAGTGAAATGGTGCTTAAATATCCCCTGTAATGGTGCAGATCCAGAAGTCTAGAGAAGAATGAGAAGTGCCTGACTGTTAAAGAGAAAAAGGGGGAGAAACAAGGAAATGCTGATAATTCAATTTGACTTCAACTTCCTTCCCAAAGCGGAACAAGCAAACAGCTTTACAATACAGGGTGAACAAGCTGAACATATATATGTTCATGCTGTTTCAAACAGCTGGACTATAGCCTGCAAGACAATGGAAGTCATTCTCCTGTCTGTCCCTGGTGGCTTCCCATGTCTGGTTTTGATATCACCATTCAAGAAAGATGTTATGGCCAATGGGAGCATTCCCAGGGGGAAGTAATGATAATGATCATCAGTGTGATGTACATGGTTTGTAAGAACTAGTGAAAGAGTAGGAGTTGCTTAGCCAAGGGAGAAAAGACTTAAGGCTGTTGCAAAGGAGAAGTTTTAATATGTGTCCATGGATGGTAGAACAAGAAATGATGAACTTAAACTTCATTAAGAAATTATTAGGGGTTTTTATTCTCCAACCATTAATTCAAGCACAAGATGGGGGGAAGCTCAGTGTACCTCACATCCTAGTTCCTTTTAACAGAGCCATAGGCTGGAATGTAGTTGAATGCTACTAAATATCTTTGTAGGATCTTCTGCCACAGACACAAGAAACCTTCTATTTGATTATGAGCACATCAGAGCATCTTATCAGTATGTTGCTGTCTCCTCCGAAGTCCTCCAAAGCTCATATTGCTGCAAGAATCTGACCTCCTAACAATATGGTTATTAACACCTCCAAACGCAATTCCCAAGAGAGTTTTGATAAAGCTTTCAGAGAAATTTTAGATCCTCAGCCTATCATATACAAAATAGTAATTATTTTCCATTCCTTCCAGGGAAATTAAAATACAGAACATCAGTTACATCCAGAGTTATATTTGCAGCCAGCTGAGGGGGAAGGGGCATTAGATCGCAGAGATTCAGGAGAAGTTCTGCCTGTATCGGGGTTTGAGACAGCCTTTGATGTAAGTGAAATAAAAGAGAAATATTTCCCATAGGGAGAGAGGAAAAAGATATCCAAAAATCTTCAACCTAACTCTTTTGTATCGCTGCTCCAGCTACAGTCTCCAGAATTCATTATAATAAGCAACTACTCATACATCATTGGTTTAATATGACAACTATGATGCTTAATAAGGCTGGAAGAAACATCGCTGTGACTCTATTTGAGCCTCCTAAACAATCAGTTATTGCTGAGAAGGTTACACCAATTTTATATCTCCGGAGCTGATTTGCAATTTGTATTCATCTTTCATTTTGACTAGACCAATTGTGTGTTCTACCTGCATTATCAGCTTCATAAAAATTCATTCCTATCCATAAAAACATAAGATTTCTAATAATGCTTCTCCTACTTTCTATGGGTGTATTTGTGGCTTTATTTAGAACAGAAAGACAGTTAAGCTGGTAACTGGCTTGTCTTTCTGCCCCCCTTCGCTACAGGACCTAGCCCATGTACTCTAAACACACCCAGTCAGATTTAAACAGAATTGATTTTATGAGGTGGGAGAAATTTGCCTTTGCACCACTTATGCATTCTGAGTAACTGAAATCACTGCATACCAAATGTCTCCCTGTACAGAGTCACTCTGGGCAGCCAGGGCTCCTGACAGCTATGGTCCAGGCATTCTGAAAGATGGTAAAGAACCAAAAGGATTAACATAATGTTTGCAGCCTGATTGAGCAACAGGCATGTTACAGAGACTGCTGAGCTGAAGGTATCAGTTTAACCATGGTCTGTCTCCAAAGAACTGGAGTGTGGAATGACTTGGTGAAAGGACAAAAATGACAGTATAAAGAATTAAAATCATAAAGAAGTTGTGGATAAGAGAAGCGACTAATGTGTTTAAGCAATGTCAATCCTTTCAGTGTCAAAACCAGCCTCAGGACCCTCAAACACCCGGGATGTCTATGGCTTCCAGGTGATTCTGTGCCTGTAGGTGCACTGGGAGACCAGAGCCAGCGCTGACTTGCCAAGGGAAGGACAGGAAAACACAGACCTGTCATAAAGAGGTAAAAATGCATCAGCCAGCTGAATGTCCAGAGTAATGGGCATCACAATCAATTCTTATCATTGATTATCCTGGAAATTTGACTGACATTCACTAAGCAAACAGCCGTGACACTGTCTGCTCCTCCCAGATGCTTGCTGTATCTTTCTCAGCACAGGTCATGCTCCCTTAGCAGAGGCAGCTGGAGGAAACATATGTTCATATCCCAGCAGTGCTTGTTCACAGTTCAGTGCCCTAAGAGAAATTCACCTTCATGAGAAGTTTGAGCCAATGCATGGAATGGAACAGCTGAGGTGGCACAGGTATTTGGCTCTGGCAGCCCAGCTGGAGGCAATGACCATCAGCAAAGCATGGGACAGAGAGTCAGCATCATCCAAAAGTGATGGAGACTGGCCTCTAGTATGGTGGGGTATCAGCTTCCAGCTACTTAACACTAAGAGGATTTGTGTAATCCCTTTCTTCTTCCTCCCCTTCCTCCCTCACTCTATCCCCCTCCCTTTTCTTTCCTCTTCCTTCCTCCTGCAAACTATTAGAATGTCTGTGCTGTGGATGGGGTTTGTTTCATGATTCTAGCATGTAGCAATATTGGACAGATTATGTGCAGGTAGTAAAAAAACCAAGAATTTGTTGCTTCTTCACAGTTGGTGCAATGTACTGGTTAAAATGCAGGTGTGCTCCTGTTCCCAGCTAGCAGCTCTCAAAACAATGACTAAATATCCTTTTTTTAACATTTTACTTCTAAACCACGTCGCTATTGTTAACCATGGTTATACAATAGAGCCAGAGTCTGCAAGGTCTTTAACAGGTACAGAAGCGTATTCTGATTAAGAAGCTAGAAGGGTGTAAATCCAGGCTGGCATGTTAAAGAGGCAGAGAAGCATCTGTCTGATCTCAGCGGGTGGAAAAGAAATGAGAACCTGTCTCCAGGTAAGAGCACTTACAGGCGAGCCCCACAGAGATCCCTGTCTTGCCTCGCATTCTTCAATGCACAACCCCTGTGAAATCCACTGGGCCATATCCATACTACGCATGATACATAAGGAACAAGCTCTTCTGTTGTGTCTACTTCTGAGCTCTGGCAGGAGCAATCTCTGGAGTTCATTCCAGTTTTGCACTGAGAAACCACAGTAATTGTGAGAGGTAACAGGCATTTGTCGCCTGAGGTAACAGGCATTTGTCACCTGAGGTATGAAATTTAGGCACTAGTGGCTTGTACAGGGCTGGAAATAAATGGCAACAGTCCAAAGATAAGAAAAGGGGTGGGGAATTGGAGTGATCCCTTCTGGATCACTCATTGCCCTGAAAGAATGACAATTAAGACCTAAATTACCTTCTTCCTCCTTGACTCCTCCCTATATAAAACTGAAGCGAACATTTTTGTCTCATTACTTTGATCTATTTACTGCCTAAAGTCTTTGTTGATCATTATAGTTGTGGGCTCCTGCCTTAGCAACTTCTTACTTCCTCATCCCCTTCTGCCCCAGCATCCTCTTCCTAATCCATTCTCCGGTGCTCCTCACTAAGGTAGGTCCCTTCATCCCCACATGCATCCCATTATCACATAGCTGCCCTTCTAAGAAGACAGTTCTCCAGCTGGGGAGGCAAAGTGGGATCTGTCATAGGGTGGAAACAAAGTCAGAGGGAGCTCTTTTCTAAGAAGGCCCTGGAGTCAATGACTTCTCTTGCTAGTCTTCTCAATGGGCCAATACAGAGGTAAGAGACAGGAAGGATGAATCAAACCAAGGCTTCAAAATGGCCTTTCCATATTATTCAAGGCATCCTCATAGTCCATAACTTGTGCTGAGTTTTAACTTGAAAAAATCCCTAAACTGCCACTGCCTGAGTCTGAGATACTATGGTTTTACATTCCCAGATCTTGAGGCATCCTGAAGAAACCTCTGACTACAATCTCCACACCGGGTAAAGGAGATTCTGAGGAGCATGCAGTCCATTCCCTGTAGCTGCAAGGTGGACTAAGTGGGACTTTGGTGGGACACTAAATCCAGGTTTCCTCCTAGCTACTGCTGGATACATTACGTTTACCACAGGCTGTAAAATAGCCTTAAATATTTGAAGTGGCAAATGTAAGCACCTTAGCAAATGGGATACAAGATGAGGTTCTTCATCTGCCAGCTTCCAAGCAAAGATCCTTAATATTAGAGCAAAGAATATGAAAGAAACTGAAAGCCGAGAAACACTTTTTGGGGCCATAAAGCATGTCAGGACATGGTTATTCTGCTTCACTTCGTCAGGAGACTGTGAGAAGACATATCTGGAAACAACTAATACTTAGCTGATCTGAGCAAGATGCAGTACGAAGTGTGGTACATAGATGCTATCCAAGGCAGCTTGCACACATAGAATCACAGAATGGTTTGGGTTGGAAAGGAACTTAAGATCAGCCAGTTCGAACCCACTGCCATAGGCAGGGACATCTCACCCTAGACCATGTCACCCAAGGCTCTGTCCAACCTGGCCTTGAACACTGCCAGGGATGGAGAATTTGCCACTTTCAGCAACATGTGCCAAGGCATCACCACCCTCACTGTAAATGCCTTACTACAACATACACTGCCCTCTATGAATGGGAGACTCCCTTTGAGAAAAAGATTCACATTCTCTGTCCTTTTTACTTGTCCTTTACTTTATAGCTTAAGCCAGTACACATTAGCACCTTCACTCAAAGTGTATCAGCTTTCCTAGAGAACGCATGTTTACATCCCAAAGGCACTGCCAAAGACGTACAGTTACAGATATTTCTCTGGATATTTCACTACAGGAATTAGTGGATTATAAATCTGAACTCTACTGCAAAGATGTGGAGATTAGTTCTGCCATAGTCCAACCAAGAAATTGTGATTTACTGCCTCAGTTTCCCCACGTATGAAATGAGGACCATATTACCTCTTTGAAATGTGCTAGGGGAAGCCACTCATAAAAAAAACACTGTAGAAAATAAAATCAAAAGTTATTAATAATGCAGTGACCATGCAGTGCTTTAAACTACAAAGAATTGTGGACAAATGGGGACAGAATATTTGCCTGATGTTCCCACTATTGTGAAACACAAAATGTGACACCAGAGGTAACAACCTCTTCCACAAAACAAATGGATGAAGGAAAACAGCTTCCACTTCTGTGATGCAACATTCCAGAACAAATAGTGACAACCGCTGAAAAATGCCTTTGGCTGGGAACTGCTGAGATGTGGTTTTGTCCAGTTCCTGTTGCAAGGATAGTGTCCCTTTCGCTCCTTAACTCCCTCACCTTCCCTAAAATTCTGTTCTTAGTTTGAAGATACATCGTGAGGAATAACCATGGGGAGGAGGTGGACGTGTGTCATAGGGAGGGGGAATATTCGGCATTTTTGTCTCAGCTTCAGCCGGAAAAATGATTTTAACACATCCGAAATAGCATAAAGAAAATCAACATTACTAGGGAGTCTTTGCTTGCTAAGAAATAGGAAGCAGCTCCAGAGAAGATATATGAAGCAATAAGAAATTATTTACTTCCACAGCATTTATTGTTTGAATACGAACATACACCCCATCTATTTTCATTTGCCCCAGCATGCATGGCAGTCCTCCCTGTCGGAGGATGACATTGTCGCATTTGTTCTCATTCCCTCTAATATATCATGAAGAATAGCTGCTCACAGCACAGTCTCTGGGCCAGGATCGAGCGGATGGTGAGAAGCGATCCACTTCCTATGCTAGCCCTGATAATGGGAGCTCTCCATCAAGCTGCCATTTTATGGTGCAGGATACCAGGCTTGCATGGCTCGTAGGAGCTCATCAGAAGTCGTCTTGCAATCATCATAATAAAGCCCAATAAGTGCTTCCCAAATAACTCTTTCACTTTTTGTTCTCTCATGTTGTGGCACTTCCAATTAGCAGCCTTGTTTCTGAGCAGAAGAAGGAGAGAAAGAAAAAATGCAACATCTGCTATGAGCACTGCTGTTGGCAAGGCTTTAATATGATGCTGACTACTCAGAGTAGATCATGGAGCCTTGACACAGCTGGGGACATGACAATTTTGCTGAGATGGGTTTTTCATTGACAAGCCTGGCTTGGAACTTTTAGTGAATTGGAGATTGACTTAATCTTGCTCCTATTCAGGTAGGTACTGGGTAGAAGAGGACCCAAATGTGACAAATGACTTTAATGGAGAGAGCCTTAGACTGTTACATTTCAAGGCACAAAGGGTGCCTGCAAATCCCTAAATGATTATTTAGGGATCCATGAGTTTTCCTCACAACTCCTTCCTCCGTCCAAACTTTATGTGACGTAAGTGACATAAATGCATACACAGACCTCCAGTCCTATGTGAACTATCATACCTAGTACGTACTATGGAGCAAGTGTCAGCACATGGCTCTTCCAAACCCGGTCACCTTCTCCAGTCCAAAGGAGTAGCTTGCTATACCTCAGTTTGCTCCACAGTGGGATCCAGACCATGCCAGGACACCTGGATGCAGTGGAGCCCTGCAGCTGGGGTGGATGAATAGAGAAGTGTTGATGTGCCTGAAAAGGACTCCGGTTTTGGGTAGGTAGGGACACTAAAGTGAGATGTGGGGGTGTATGGAGTTGGTGTTGGACATGGGGGCTGCATGAAGCTGGGAGGCAGACTGTCAGGTAAGAGTATAAATGAATCTTCTTAAAAACAAGAATACAAAACCCATAAGATTGTCTATGTATTTTCCTTGGAGCTTTGCATTGTTTTAGCCTTGAGCTCTTCCTAGGTGGGATCATAAGACTGATTTAAGCCCCACAAAAGGGCTTTTGAATCACATTTGAAGTCCATTACAATTACTTCGGATTGGGATCTTCATGTTTTTATTGCATGACTTCACCTTTTTAGTGCAAAGTGGTTCTGAAAGAAGAAATACTGCAGGCTATAATAGTGTAACTATGGGTTTATTTTTCTCAGTCGTTTCATTGCCTCACCCTAGAGGCATATTTCTATATGTGAAATTTTGAGGAAAGCCCTAAGTTTTATCTCTATCTCCTAGAAAACTTCTCAGTAATTTGACTACTATCACAAAGGCAAGTGATTTGAGGAGAACTGACTGAAATTAGGAACGTGATGTTCTTAGTGGAAGATAGGTTGTTGGGCAAGTTATTGTTGTGTAAGTTAAGCCTTTCCTTGCAATCTAAACCAACAAACACCCTTCACACCTTTGAGAGCCATTAGCTCAGTACCGTACATGTGCAGAGGTTTTCTTCCTTTGGTTCGAAACTGTTTATCCTGTTCATGGCTCTGATGGCTGCAACATAACATGATCCACTTAGAAAATGGTGAACTTCGTCTGCATGAGGAGCTACCTTGAGGAGTATTCAGATAAACATGATAAAGATTCGGATGGCTACATCAACAACTGCTTCATTGCTTAAAATATCTGTGAAAAAATACCCCATGTTAGAGATCTACATTAGTATTTTCTAGAAAGGAGAGAAAGGGCTTCCTAGAGAAGGTGTAATTGCTCTTCCCTGGCATATTAACTCTTTCAAGGCAGATTCCCTTCTAAGAACTTATTACTGACTGTGCTTTTTCTTGTTAGTTAGCCAACTCTATGAACAGTCTGTATGTCCTTGGAGGTATGTTTTGTTTTGTCATAGTGATGATTTGGTCACATAACCTTGCCTAGGGTTTGGTGCACCATATTAACATCATATTTAGCACAAGACATTACCATCATGCACACAAGACTGTAGCAGCACTCAGTTCTTTTCCGTTTGAAGTTGTGTCTGGTTTCATTAAAGCTTCATTTGTCTGCAGCTAGCTGCATTCTCTTAAGAAGTTCCACAAACATTCATCAAGCTTTCCAGTTTACTTTTCCTTCCAGAGAACTAGCCTCTCAGACATTTAAAGAGTATGTCTTGCAAGGAGATGCCCCAAAGCCACAGTCAAGACAAAGTTCGTTGTCCATCCTGGCCAAAAAACCTGAAAGAGTCACCCTGGATATGACCAGAGATTGTCTTCTTCACTGCAATGACACATTGCTAGCTCATGCTCAACTTGCGCATCCACTAGGAGCTCCAGGTCCTTTTCTGCCAGCTTTATGCGCAAAACTGTAATAGGAACTCAGGCACACACTTCATACAACTACACTTCTATTGCAGATGCCAAAATTAGGTTGACTTGCTGCTTCTATCCACCAGTAAATTAAATTGCTTTGCATTGAGCCACATTAGATTCCCACTCACCAGTGCCAAGGTACGAATCTAACTGGGATCAACTGAAGCATCTTGGCACTAGTATCACCCCCAAGCTAACAACAGGGACCAGTAATTTCTCCTTTGTTTCTTCATTTGTTGCTATCAACGAACATAATAAAAAAAGGGAAATATAACTTCGAAAGGGTAATATAACCCCCATTTTCAAGAAGGGGAAAATGGATGATGCAGGAATTACAGGCCAGTCAGTCTCACCTCTGTGCCTGGCAAAATCTTGGAGCACATTCTCCTGGAAGGCATGCTAAGGCACATGAAAAACAACCAGGTGCTTGGTGACAGCCAGCAGGGCTTCACTAAAGGGAAATCCTGCCTGACCAATTTGGTGGCCTTCTATGATGGGGCTACAGAACTGATGGACAGGGGTAGAGCAGTTGATGTCATCTAACTGGACTTGTGCAAAGGATTCGACACTGTTGCACACAACATCCTTGTCTCTAAATTGGAGAGACATCAGTTTGATAGGTGGACCACTTGGTGGATAAAGAACTGGCTGGATGGCTGCATGCAAAGAATTGTGGTCAATGGCTCAATGTCTGGCTGGAGACCAGTAGCGAGTGGTGTCCCTCAGGGATCGGTGTTGGGATTGTTCTTATTCAACATCTTTGTCGCTGACATGGACAGTGGGAATGAGTGCACCCTCAGCAAGTTTGCCGATGACACCAAGCTGTGTGGTCCGGTTGATACGCTGGAGGGAAGGGATGCCATCCAGATGGACCTTGACACGCTTATAAGGTGGGTTGGTGCCAACCTTATGGAGTTCAACCATGCCAAGTGCAAGGTCCTACACCTGGGTCAGAGCAATCCCTAACATAGCTACAGGTTGGGCAGAGAAGAGATTCAGAGCGGCCCTGTGGAGAAGTACTTGGGGGTGCTGGTCGATGAGAAAATGAACATGAGCCAGCTTCAGTGTGCGCTCACAACCCAGAAAGCAACCGTATCCTGGGCTGCATCAAAAGGAGCGTGACCAGCAGGTCGAAGGACGTGATCCTGCCCCTCTACTCTGCTCTTGTGAGACCTCACCTGGAGCATTGTGTGCAGTTCTGGTGTCCTTAACATAAAAAGGACATGGAACTGCTGGAACAAGTCCAGAGAGGGCCACGAGGATGATCAGGGGACTGGAGCACCTCCTGTATGGGGACAGGCTGAGGAAGTTGGGACTGTTCAGCCTGGAGAAGAGAAGGCTGCGTGGGGACCTCAGAGCAGCCTTCCAGTACCTGAAGGGGGTCTATAGGGATGCTGGGGAGGGACTCTTCATCAGGGACCGTAGTGATAGGACAAGTGGTAATGGGTTAAAACTTAAACAGGGGAAGTTTAGATTGGATATAAGGAGGAAGTTGTTTACTGTAAGGCTGGTGAGGCACTGGAATGGGTTGCCCAGGGAAGTTGTGAGTGCTCCATCCCTGGCAGTGTTGAAGGCCGGGTTGGACAAGAGCCTTGGGTGACATGGTTTAGTGTGAGATGTCCCTGTCCATGGCAGTGAGTTGAAACTAGATGATCTTAAGGTCCTTTGCAATGCAAACTATTCTATGATTCTATGATTCTATGATCACATCCCAGACAATAAAGAATTGCAGGGGTTTTCAGTTACGAGGGTCTCTTCTTTACTCATTAATTGAAAAGGTTTAGTTTGGGGTTGGAACTAGATGATATTAAGGTCCTTTCCAACCCTAACTATTCCATGATTCTATGATTCAGTCTTTTCAGATTAACAAAGAAAATGATGATTCATCAACAGTCCATTTTTCCACCCAATTTGTTCCTTGTTACTTAAAATGAACTTTTGAACACAGGCAAAAACGTCAAGAGGAGATGAATTTCTATATAAAACCAAACCAAAACCTTGAAGCACAACAGCTGAAAGTTGACATCTTTCAGTGGTTAACAGAATAAATAAATTGAAGAACGGCTGAATCATCCTAAAAGGCAGTGAAAAGGAATTGATTTTGTGTTTTGGAAAAGAAACAGTCCATTTGAAACAATTACAGCCAAGGCTCTGAAAGAATGAAATTGCTTCACCTCTGCTTGAGGCTGTGCTAGCTAACATTCATAAAGCCCCTTCTCTGCCAGCAGACGCCTTGTGCTGTTCTGCATGGGTTCATACTTGCAACCCTTCCACATGGTAAGATGACAGCTCCAACTGCTGCACAAAACTGCTTAGAAAGAGTTGTTACAGGGAGAAACCTTTCCTGGACTCCAGAAAAAAAGCTGCTCCAGGCTTCAGCAATCTCTTCATTTAGCCTGATCATCAAGAAGGCCACCCAATTTCCCCCAAAGTCCAGATGATTTTTTGCATGGAATTCAGTGTTTTGGAAGGAGTACCAGTGCTAGGAATACTGAGCAGGCAGCAGCCTGAAGACATGTGGGTGTTGCTTGTTTGGCTCCATTATCATAAAATTAGAGATAAACAGCCAGTAGAAAGCCATATATTCTGTGATATATGAGATGTATTTCTCTTTCTTTCCCTCTATCGTGTACCATCCTTGGTGATTCTAGATTTCAGATATAAATCTTCTAATCCCTTAAGCTGTAATCAGGTTTTTAGTGCACATAGACAGTTCATGTCATCCAAAAATCAAGGAACCCCAAATCAAGAATCAATAGTTGACAGTGTCAAAATGGAGACTTGGAAATCACAGCTAAACTGGAGGATCTGACTGATGAATTTGTGCCAGACAGTTCCTGCTGTAGTGGTAGCATTATTCTTCTAAGTGCACGTTTACTTGTAGGCATATGAAATTCCATAGAATGAAAAAGAAATGGAGGGAAAACAGTGCCTACATTAAAGACTGGTATTTGGCGTATTAGAGCATTTAGTCTATGTGAAAGCAAAATTAATGTTAGTAACAATAATCATAATGTGCTGAGTGAATACTGGAATCTGAGGTCACACTATAATGCACCTAATAAAAAACCTTAAAAAACCCCATGCAATCACTTCAGATCATAAGGCAGTATGATTAGAAAAAATGGTTTTGATAACTCTGCTCCAAATTTAGGGACAACCAACACAGTTAGCGTAGTTTCAGTGAAACACCCCTGGTTTTACACCATCAGCAACATGGTTCGGAGTAGAATCCCTAATAGCGAGTAATTGGATATCCAATGAATTTTTTCTCACCATGTCAGGATCCAGACAACAAAGTGTATTAGTGAGATGAGATGAGGCTCGTGAGACTCGACGGCTGCCCTGCTCACCCATGGAAGATGCACCGTAATAGTCATGTAATTACAGACAATTTTATAGCGTCTTATTCCTCTGCTTATTAAAGTGAAATAAAAGTCGCTAGAAAAAAGGAATGTATTTGTATTTATCTTTTCAGAGAGTGTCATCACTTCTCTGTCTCTCTCCAGTCCTTTAGTTTCCCACGAAAGAGTAATTTAGAGGATCATAACAACACAGAAAATTACTGACTGAAAGGATTTTATTATAAATAAGTGGCTGAACCTTAGAAGGTGTGTGTGCTCACACCATCACATGCTCGTTCAACTGTCCTCTTCTGTTACTGTTTGCCATTTATTCTACATATACAATTAACAAACGTATAAATAAACTCCATACATGTTGAACACCTTGTCTTTTCCTTGTCTTATAAATTTCTTTTCCCTTTCTGCTTATTTTTCTATGCTTCCCCCTTGTTAAAAATTCACTTGCCCTTTGGAGAGCACCAACCCAATCAAAGTGATGACTGTTTTCTCCTTGTACAGCAGGTTTGTTCTGGACATGATTTTATATTCCCTGTATCTCACATTACCTCATGCAGCCTCTTATTTTGATGGCTTCACAGGTGGATTGAAGTAGTTTAGCAGCACATGGGTTTCGGAAAGAGAAGCAAGGGTGAGAAGAGCAGAGATGCTGAGGGAGAAGCAGGGAAAAAGGGAGCTTTCCTCAAGCAAGATTT
This sequence comes from Lathamus discolor, assembly GCF_037157495.1. Classification (NCBI taxonomy): domain Eukaryota; kingdom Metazoa; phylum Chordata; class Aves; order Psittaciformes; family Psittacidae; genus Lathamus; species Lathamus discolor. The sequence goes on from NC_088884.1 coordinate 3,483,650, forward strand.
CACTGTTGGCAACAAGGTTAGCTCAGCTGCATGTGGGACCTCACCCTGTTTTCAACTGCCAGGTTATCATTTGCTTTGCTTAAGTTGCCTGGAAGAAGCATCATTGTCATGCTGGTCCAGAAGCACTTTGGTGCTTGGTGGCCAGAAGTACTGTAATGTCCCCATTGTTTCCAAACTTGGGACTTTAAAAAGGGCACACGGATTAAGACAGAGACAAGAACTCCCTTCTAAGAAAGGGCTCTTGCATCTAGGGTACTGCTTCATCTAACCAATTTTCTTTTTGACCTTGATATCAAGAGGACCTGACCTTTCTGTTCAGGAGGAGTGAGTATCATCTTCCACCCAGAAGAGCTTAATACAGGTAATGAAAGTCCTAGGAGATGGGGGGAACAGGATTTTGGATCACTCCACTTTGCAAGGAGAACCAGTCTTCCACTTCTTGGAGAGGAACTTTAAGTGGTGTTTGAAAATCATTTTATGGGCATCTGAGTCCTGTTCTCGGGACCATGTGCCAATTGCCTTATCAGGGAATACCTGATCACTGACCCGTACCAGTCTTCTTTATCCTTCGTGTACCACTCTGTCTGGGTAGTCTGGACGTGCAAAAAGACACAGAGTTAAATGCAGGAACAGTAAAATCACAGATGGAGGCATCTCAGGAGTTTAGGTGTCTTTAAGGTCATGTTGCAGCTCAGAAGATGTTTCGAAGGTATGTTTCCAAGGTATGATAGTGTCAAAGCTGAGGGTCTAACCCTAGATTCCAACTGAAGGATTTTATCCCTGGATCATGTCCTTTCTGCTTGAGACCTTCAGTAGTAATCGTACTTGCAAATAAAATCATCTGTCCATCCACACCCCCTCCCCCCTTTCTGTCTGCTGCAAAATCCATCCCAAAATACCCATTGAGCATCACTGCCGATGCAGAGTGGCTGTTACCTTCCACCCCAATAGCTGTGGAAGGATCTCTTTATTTACAGTTTATGAAGCACCTGGGATTTTGTGAGGATGACTGACACCACACAAATGTACATCATAATTATTGTCATTCAGACTGGAATCAGCTCCGCAGTGGTTTAAGGTTTAGTAAAATAACATGTTCCATTATGTGGCCATGTAAAATTTTTCCATGTTTTCCTTTTTAGTCTTTGTTTTCTGTCACTGTAAGACACTTTTTCTCCTGTAGACACTAAGCTTTATTCTGCATGCCATTTGAGCTGTTGCTCATCAGAATGGGGCTCGTCATTTCTAATTACATTTAACCAAGATCTTTCCAGACGAAAAGATTTTCTGTATATGTAGGAATTTTTAAGGAAATATTTTTTAAGTTTTGAGAAATACATTTTCTTTTTGTACTACTCAGAATGTGCTTCTTTTAGAAACAGCAAAGTATTAAACTGCACGTTCCTAATGTTGTCTGGTCTGATGGGACTGGTACTTTTAGCCCCGTTTTCACCAGTATAATGATCTCCTGAGAAGATTGTGTTTTCACTAAGGAATGGTGCTGAATTCCCACCTGCCAAGCAATGTGGTGTATCCTGGACATTAAATTACCTTGTGAGTAGCATGTAATTACTATGAGCAGGAAGCCTGGTCGAGGAGAGTGAGGCAAGTGTATTTCTGTTTTAACCACAGTTCCCATAAGAACACGTGCTCCTGTGAGAAAGCAAAGTTGAATGTTGACATGATTCAAAATGAAACCTTTCAGCAAAACAAATGGAAAGGTTTTGATTTCAAGCATGTCAAAACATTTCTCATCAGCTGAAAATGTCAAAAAGAGCATTTGACATCTGTTGTGTTTCGACCTTTCCAAATTGAATTTCTCTGTCACTCTCTTGCCCATACTGTAAAAGGAAAAACACACATTTCTATTGTCCTGATGTGGGGGAAAACACAAAACAAAGAAATAGCCAAAGAATTTGCTATGGAAGGATGTTGTTCAGTTTCGCTTAGCTCATTATAAGCAAGCTTCATCTGAAATGAAATACCCTTTTTTCCTTTGGGTACCTGCAGACAATTTATACTAAGCTGAGCCCTGCAGGGAGATGCAGTAAGGAGCAGGGGATAAAGCGTCAAGTGTGATCCTGGGACACTGAGCATCTTGCCTGGGCACCCCTGAGCTTCCTTGTCTCTACACACAGAATGCAGCAGTAAATAACTCTGTATGTTACTGAAGCACCTGCATAGATTATATATTTCCTTTCTTATTATTCTCTTCCTTGCTGCTATCTCCTGTGACACATTGTCTAGTATATTCTTTGTATATCTAGTACAGAATCGAATAAATGTCCTTTAAGTTCCTTTCATCTCAGCATCTTCATTATTTTCATGTCAGAAGTGTCTCAACGAGGAAATTCAAGTTTGGGTAGCTCACAGACATTTCTTTTCACTCGTAAGACATGAACAAACCATCTGGCACAGTTAAGCCACTCAGTATGATCCTAAAACAAAGATAAATGCTGCTGATATTGTTTCATTGTTTAAAATAGACATTTTTGGAGCATGGATTTCTTCAGTTCAAACCTTCCAGCTCTTTTCTGATAAACCCATATATGCTAAAACATTCTCTTCTATGTCTCTATATAGCCTTGAGAAATTGCCCTTTTATAAACAATACACATTAAATACATATATAGCAAATACTTGTGTGACGTGTATTTTAATTCTAAAATCCATCTAAAATAGCAGTGAAGACAAACAGGAATCTCAGTGCCTGGTGGTTTCTGACTGTAGACTCAATTAACATAGCGTCACCGTTCTTACACCTACACCTAAAGGTGCCCATGGAGAGACAAAGGTCTGAACCATCCTGTGGAAGAAACAGTTGAATCCCTGATGGCTTGGAGGAAAGCTTGAGCTGACTTTTCCTTGGGCTTTTTTAGCACAGGAATCGTTCAATGATACTTTGTGCTCTCCAGTCAAATTAAATCCCAGGAGATGGGAGGCTGGGTGTGATGCTCCTTCTTCACAACAGTCTGGGGAGAGGACTGTCTTTGTTCTGAAACCGTGTATTTCGTTCATCAAATGACTCTGTCCTTCGTGGGGACTTGCAAGAAAGGGTGATCCCTGGTAAACAAGAGAAACAAAGCTGGAGCTGAAGTTTCTCAGCTGGAGCTAAATGGATGTGTATTTTCTAGATGAAAAAGTTCTTATTTATAAGCCAAACCTGGATTTCAACAGGGTTAAAACCCACTATTCCAGGCTGTAACCTACCCTACCAGAACCGATGATAAGGAAAATGGACTCTAAATATGGAAAGTCCTTTTCCTGACTGCAACTAGATTTCCTCCATGTTTTCCTGTAACAACTGGAACAGATCTCTGGTTGGTAAAAATTGCTTATCTAGACCTGTAATCCTTGTTCTATACAGTTACATTCAAGCAACAGGCTGAGTGGTGCCAATGGGACAGTTCTCATGAATCGAAGCATTTACCATCAGGCTGTGACACTAGTTTCTGACAACTGAAGGAGATATTGCATAAAAATTCACATCCTTCCTCTGTATCACTGGCAGATTTCTCTGACTAAGTCTAAGAAAATATATGGTGTCACTGAAAAACATCAGCACCTTTCCACATGTGATCCACAATTGCATGACAATCACAGCAATTTCCTTTTCTGTATCAAGTGGTGCTAATATGGCCAAGGGACCATGCTGATTTACTGGTTCCCATGAACCCATCACAGGCTCATCATTCAATAGACTCTGCCTTTTATATATGGCCACGGTGCTCAATTAGTAATACCAAAAGAAAAGTTAAATTCCATTTCCCCCTCCTCTCTTGGAAAATATATTACATTAAAGGATTTTATCATGTGCACTGTGCATAATATCATGGACTGGATGTGATTAAATCCAGATGGTTTCTCTATTACCAAACTATCTGACATCTCCAATGATGCATTAGTACCCGGAAAAGTTCCATAAGGAGAAAGGATGTGTATTCAACATAAAAACATTCCAAAGCTTTTATTAACTTTTATTGGTTTTACAGAAGTCCAGAGAGCCTGGATGGAGGCAGCTACAAAAGGAGGACTCAGTTACTGCAATGCAGGCTCTGCAAAGTCAAGGGTATCATATAGATGTACACACAGACTGCTAGATGGGAATTTGAGGCTTTTCTTGTGATTTTGCTCTGAGAAAATGACTTGTGCCTATACCTTGTAGAGAAGATTCCTTTCTCCTTAGTGCCAAGGCTTGTCAGGTTTTGCATATAGAGTTGAGTCTGGACTAGACTAGGAGTTCAGACATGCAAGATGACACAAACCCTTCATGGATGAGCAATGCTCTCTTAATAAAACTCAGACATAAAAAGGAAGTGTGTAAGAGGTGAAAGCTGTTCATCATGGAGAGAAAGCTCAAGGGGATCTTAACAGTGTCTATACATATGTGATGGGGAAGACGGCACTAGGCTTTCCTCGGAGTTGTTCAGTGAATGGACTAGAGGCAAGGGAAGCAAACGGAAGCAAACTGAAGCACATTCAATTGTTTAAGCATAAGAAAATAACTTTATTGTGAGGGTGATTGAACACTGGAACGGGTTCTCCGGAGAAGTTGTGGAGTCTCCATACTTGGAGATATTCATAGAACTACTGAACCTGGTGCTAGCTAAACCTGTGGTAGCTGACTCTGCTCCAAACAGGGGAGGTGGGCTGAGATCACTTCCAACCTCAATGATTCTGTGATTATGAGGGATGCAGAACTTATCCCAGAGAGACTGCTCTCTAGCATTGACAGAAGAGTCTTCCTGCAGCGCGGAAATGTTCTCTTGAAATATCATCTCTCAGGGGATGCAGAAGAAAGGTTTGGCCATTTAAAATGTGCTTACAGGAAACGGGGTGATGCTTAAGGATTCTGTTGCTATCAGATATGCTGTGTGCTGCAGTTCCACTTGCCTTCTCTGGGCATCTGCTCCTGTGTGATTGCATTTTTGTTCTTTTTCAAAAGGGCAGATGGCTTTTTTTTTTTTCCCTGTCTGCATAATTAAACAAATACAAAACAAACTCATCTAAAGATACTAATTAATTCCTTTTCCTAATAGATTGCAGGCAGCCTATTAATATTATTCACTCCTGGGACTACGAGTCTCTTAGCAAGAGCTTTCTCCATTTGCTGCATTTCCTTCTCCCATGGTGACACTGAAGTGATCCACCACATCCTTTTTCAACACAGTCATCCTGGAAGCAGCTGTATCGAGTCCTGTATTAGGGCAGGTCTTGGTCATAAACTGACTGTCTTTTTCTTCATTTATTGTATATTATCCAACTTGGGTCCCCCTGCCACCCTTTCTAGCATTTATAATCTGTATCTGAGTGGGATGATGCTGCTTGGGTTAGGTAATGGCTGAGGACTGGGTTTTTCCTAGCTCCACACACATTTACATCTAGTTTGGGCTGTGATATTCTTGGAAAAGGTGTGACAAAGGAGATGAAGTTTAATTGTTCTGTTTTAAATGTGCATACACACACACACACATAAAAAAAGGTGAGATCAAATATGCCTTTGGATGGCACCAGGTGATTGTCAGCTCTGTTATAATTACCCAATTAAAGAGGTGATAATGAACCCAGACTTGAAATGCTGGAGGGCGAGAAGGAGGGTGTCGGTGGGAACTCAACATTTGTTTTATCCTAAATCTTTATTGTAAAGGAATCACCTGTCAGGACGGCTGCTGAGGAGGAGCATTTACCCACTGCAGCGCTGTGATCACAGAAACACGGGGGGTGGGAAACAAAAGCAGCAGTGACATATTCAGGTAAGGCAGTCTCCAGCCCAAGAAACTCTAGCAATGGGAGGGCTTTTTGAGGAGCCCATTTATCCTGGGGACAAGGATGTGAAGCCTTAGCTGAGGGCTTTAGATGGGAGCCGTGATCTCTCCACACATAAAGTGGGTTTAGAGATTAGGGTGATATTTTTCAATGTGTGGGACAAAAAAGAATCCATGATCTGGATGTTCACATGCTTTTTCATAACAGCACTGATGAAAAGAACCTGGGGTAGATGGTCATTAGTGACCATCTACCTTTAGTTCTGAAAAGAGCCTCAGGTAGATGGTCACCCCAGCAGCCTGAAGTGTAGGTAGGATATTGGCTTGTGCTGACATGAATATAACCAGGAGGTCATGGGAAATAATCTCCCCTTTTTACTTGGAATTTGTTAGATCCAATCTAGATTAGTGCCTCTAGTAATGGTCAAGAAAGACACTGATAAAACAGAAGCCAGTCCCATGGTGGTCAGAGCTGGAGTACTTGCCCTGGTCAGAGAGGCTGGAGGGGAGGCTTGTTCAGCATAGAGAAGAGAAGAGTTCAGAGGGAATCTCACTGCCACCTTCCAGTACTCACAGGGAGGTCATGAAGAAGACACAGCAGGGCTTTTCATGGAGCATTGTCATGGGTAGGCGAGAAAATGGACAGAACTTAGTTCTGAAATAGTGAAAATTCTGACCAGTTGAAACTTCTCCCCCTTCCCCATGATGTTAATCAAACATTGAATTATGGACCTGATGAGGCTGTATGTCTTCATCCCTGGAGGTTCCCAAGACCTGGTTGGACAAAGCCCTCATTAACATGGCCAGATCCCACATCTGATTTTCGTTTGAGCAGCAGTTTGGACTAGAGACCTCCTGAGGTCCCTTCTGCCTGAGTTATCCTGTATTTCTGTAACACTATGTCAAATCGCACCTTCCGTTGATGAGATCCAAGCCTTTGGCTTCTGCTCTCAGCTGTCACAGGTGTGCCCATGTCATGCAAATACTGTGAGAACACATCATCCTGCTCTGGATTCATCATGTCGACAGGTTTATGACAAGCTGGCAAGAAGGCTCGTGCTGTTGGGATCCTAGACTGCAGCTGGCCCTTTGGTACTTCATTGCATGAGTTGCAATGGCTCTTTCTCCACCCCATGACACAATATAGCGGACATGCTCCCTGTCATATAGGCTGTTACGTGCTGAATATCCTTTTGGAAAGCATATACTTGTGCAACTTGATGTATAGACCACAAGAACCAAAGCCAGGCTACATGAAACCACATGATAAACCTAGGGTATATTCCTATTACCATCTTTCAGGATCCCAACACCCACTTCTATATTCAATCTATCCAAGTATTGCATCTCAAAAGTACGCAACCCTTCATTTTTCCTCAGCTTGATCCTTCTGGAAGACTGTTTCCATGAGGACTGCTCACTTTGGGACTATGAACTCCATCAGCCCTCATCGCTGCCTCAATAAGGAGTGTGATTGTGCTGGACTTCACAGGCCCACATGAACCACCAGATAAATCAGATGAATCTTCCCTTCTGAGAGACAGAGAGGAAAGCATCTTATTAAATTTGTTCAGCTTTTAATGTGTGCAAAAATGTATTTCTTCTCATATGTTCCTCATTGCAGGGTTTCAGTCATGTTCAAAGATGACAAAATGAAAAAGATCAAATGATAAATCAAAACAACAGTAACACAAATACCTGAGGGATACAGAGCTGACAACAGATGATCACAGAAGAAAGTGATCAAATTCTTGCTTGTTCCAGAAAAGCCAGCCTTAACTAAGAAATATTTGCTAGGTATGTGTGTAAATGGCACAAAATTTTAGATGGATTGTTTTTACTGGATATTGTATGACCAAAATCTCAGTTTATTAAAATTCCAACCAGCCTGTTCATCATTTTCCAGGCTGATTAGTACTAATATACATATATAAATACCTTACAATGTGTTGAACGAGGCAAAGACCCAACAACTAACAAATCAATTTCTTATTAGGTTACACCAGAAAATAGAGTGTCCAGAAGTGTGTGCTGTTTGTAAATATTAAGTGCATCAATCTTGGTTCCTTCGAACAATCAATTTCCCTGTGAAAGGAAGACAAATACTAAAGAGAAGGGGAAAAAAAGGAAAACAATTTGTGAAACCAGCAATAGCATAGCAGGATAAATCTAAATCATTGTTGTTCCATTGTAGAGAATACAGATATCCCTTTTTTTCCTTTCTTTTCTTTTTCTTTTCTTTTCTTCTTATTTGTTTTTTCAGGAGCTGCTGGTGTAGCTCATTATAATGACAACTGGCTTAAAAGTGTTAAGAGGAAAAGATGAATCACTTCTGAAGCATGTTTTGAAGTGGTTTAGTTAATACAACGAGACTCTCTGCAGTTATTTGCTGGATGATGGATTGGTTTTGGCTTGTCTCTGCTCTGTTGAAGGGCTTCTCCAGCTCTCATGAGGGCAGTAGAGGAGTGAGGGAAGGTATCTTTGCTCTGGGCAGCCCTGGAAGGTGGCAAAGCAGATACCGTGGTGGATGAACAGTCTCTATGGGAGCTTTGAGCATACCATGGGGCTCTGGAGATCATGCTGCCCTCTCCTAAAGCAGCATCTAATAAAACAGAATTAGAATCACAGAATGGTTTGTGTTGGAAGGGACTTTAAAGCTTATAAAGTTACAACACCCTGCCATGGGTAGGGACACTTTCACCTAGACCAGGTTGCTCCAAGCCATAACCATAACCACGGGCTTCTGCAACTACTGTCCAGCATGGAGAACATGTCTCAGCCTTTAACTCTGCTCCTCTAGAGGCACAACTCTTCTCATGTTGCTTTTCCCAAACTCCACTTGCTCCTTTCCACTGCAAGTTGGACCATCCAACTCCTGCATCCTTATCTCTGCTGTTTTGCATCACGGGGTGAGCTTGTCAGCTTTGGGACAGATCATAGAATGGTAGATTGGTTTGGGTTGGAAAGGCCCTTAAGATCATAGTTCCAACCCCCTGCCAATGGCAAGGACACCTCACACTAGACCTTGTTGCCCAAGACTCTGTCCAACCTGGCCTTGAACACTGCCAGGGATTGAGCATTTACCACTTCTTTGGGCAACCTGTGCCAGTGCCTCACTACCCTCACAGTAAAGAACTTCTTCCTTATATCTAGCTTGAACTTCCCCTGTTTCAGTTTGAACCCATCACCCCTTGTCCTATCACTACAGTCCCTGATGAAGAGTCCCTTTCCAGCATCCTTGTAGCCCCCTTCAGATATTGGAAGGCTGCTCTGAGGATACTTTTCAGTAATCCAGCATGAAAATGATATATCCAGCATTCAGCCTGAAAATGACATACCAGATCCATGGACAATCCTGAGAGGGGTGTTGTGGCTGGAGTCCAGTCCATGAACATACACCAGTGCACAAATGTTTAAAGAGCATGACTTGGTGTTTTGCCAAGAGCTTTGCTTACCAAAGCAGCCGTCAGGCAGCAGGTGGGAGCTGGATGACTAGCTGAAAACTGATGGAGATGGATGTGAGGTTTACAGCTGTGTCTGAGTATTCACTACAGTGCAGCTGCTGGCAGCACAAGGATCAGCAGCCTAGAATGGACCAGCGTCCTTCAGTAGGCAACTGTGGGCTTTCCAGCTAGGCTCCTTACAGCTAAACTACTTTTAATGCAGTAAGAATGTATTGGTTGGGCTTCAGCTACGCAAATAGATGCCCATGATCGCCACTACCCTTGTGCCTCCTGTGGCACCACTCCAGTACCCAAGCTAGACATCTACTTGCATCCCATTCATATGCCCACTGCAGTATTAAACCTTGCTTATGTGGTCCCAGATTTCTTCCTCTGCCTTCACTGTTTTATATTCTTTTTCTTCATCTGAATCTCCAGCTGATATTCCCAGCCTCTTCCTTCTCTTGTTGTTACTTCTCTTCCTTTACTGCTATTCCTCTCGGTTTGGTTATATTCTTTATTATTAACAGAGACCAAGTCTACTATTCTCCACACCAACATCATCTACAGGGTATCTCCTTTTAACTCCAGCCTTAGGTGACAAACATTGCCTTTTGTTTACAGCCCCACAGCTGTGACAATGCCTCCCCCTGAGTTGATTTGAATGAGTTTTGCTTCAAGTAAGATTTCCCAAGAGATGCTAGGAAGCATTTCTGTAACTGTGTCAATATGAATAGATGCCTATTCAACCAGACACACACCATGCCATAACAACCATGGGCATTTCATCCTGTCTTGAGGGGAAATGTGTCTGCTACAGCAAAGTGAGCAGAGCTTGAGCTGAGCTTCAGATGGAACTGGGAAACTGTGCACCAAGTAGTTAATTGTTTGAAGGACTTTGCACTATATTGGCTGGATTTAGCATATGAACTGACCTTCATTTGGGAGGGAAAGGAAACAGAAAAGGGAAAGTGAAGAGAAAGAAAAAGAAAAATGAAAGGGAAGGAAAGGAAAAAGGGAAAGGAAAAAGAGAAAGAGAAGGGAAAGGAAAGGAAAGGAAAGGAAAGGAAAGGAAAGGAAAGGAAAGGAAAGGAAAGGAAAGGAAAGGAAAGGAAAGGAAAGGAAAGGAAAGTGCAGTTGTTAATCCCAGTTTTGCCTTCACTTATCTCAGCATTACATTGACAAAAGGCTCACTGGTGTTACTTTGTACTCAGGAATACTATTCAAGCATAAAATCAGGAGTGAAGTCTGCCATGTCTTCAGTTTGTTTTCTTGTGAAAAGACTGTGTAAGTCACTGAGGAAGCACAAGTATCCTTTTTTTTACCAAAAAAAACACATGTTTTTTGAAACACAGAAACGTACACACAACCAAGAGACTTGTGACTGGCCAATGTAACCTGAGTTCAGCCCATCTAGAAGTTGTTCTTTATGTCATGTTTCAATACAGTGACTCATCCACTTTGTGGCGGGATGCTCTGGTCCAGCACATCTCCTCTCTTTTTGGTTTATTCCTTCTACCACACATACATGGTTCTCATAAAGAACTGTTCAGAGTAAACAAAACTTGTTCAAGTTACTATAGTTTTGCTCTGAACTTCTTGGGGAAAAAGATAATTACTGGCATATTGAGGGAAAATAAACTGCTTTGGGGTTTTCCTGGCACTTGTGGTTTTAGAATGTTTTCTGATAACATTATGCAGAGAGGTGGGGGGCTTCTGTATTGTAAAGCAGAACAAAGATAACAATAATGAGGGCATGAAATTAGCTTGGCAGTATGAACTCTGTGATCCTGTGTATGGTTTTCAAAAAGGATGAATTAAGTTGTTGCCAAAGTCAGTATGGATGTAAGGATTGAGTTGGGTAACAGTGAGGAAAAAGAAGTGAGTCCTAAAGACACAGGAGATAATGGCTTGAAGAATTTTCTGTACTTAACGGATTGCTCATTCATCTGAAAAAGTGTAGAGAGAATTATGACAATTACCTAGGAAATGAAATATGTGTATATATAGTGAGGGCGAGAATCTAAACTGATGTCAGGGAAAATGCAGCAGAAGAATGAGTGATGATTAGAGCCTCTCTTATTCTGCAGACCTGCCAATATTGCATCTTCCAAAAGCACAGTGATAATTTATGCCATTGAAGAATATAAAGGACCAGATTTCTTCTGTGTGTAATGCCAGGAAGGGTCAAATAAGACTACGTACTAATGCTTTCCTGAATGGTTTAGTCTCTGTAATTCTGTACACAAAATGTCTGTGGTATTTAATCAGAGCACAGGATCAAGCTTATTATGTCTCATTTTATTTATGGCAAATTTCAGTAATGCTATTCAAACAGTAGTCTTCAAGCCTGAGTTTTTGTGCACAGTGAAAAGAAACAACAATTTGCCCAGAATATTCTTTTGTTCAGCAGGACTCTGATTTTTGGAGATACAGTCTTTCAAGTGTAACAAACATTGAGCACCTTCCAAAAGCTGACCTTCCGAAAGATCCCACCTTTCAAACCCCTGCCATCCACCTTTTTACATGTCTTCAGATGAAAACTTACAGAAGTGCTTGAAAAGCTTTACAAGAAGAGCTTGGGCACCTGATTCCCACAGAAACACATTTGATGTTGAGTGCCACTCCCCTTTTGCATTTGCCCACTTTATCCTTCCTAAAGAGATTATAATGAGTGATTTTAATATTCCAATCATGCAAATCTTCCCCCAAGATTTCAATAATGCCAACAAGGTCTAATGTGTACTCATAAATGAGCTATTCCAATTCCAATTCTTGTTTATTACTCAGACTCCCATCATTAGAGTATAGGCAATTAAAGAATTTTTTCTCTTCACATCCCTTGGTGCCTTGATTAATTTTGTTCTTGACATCTTAATTTCATGCTAAATGAATGCTCATGCGTTCCTCCCTTTCTGCTTTCCCTTCTTCTTAGTTTAACACTCTCCTGACTAACTCAGTTCAACATCTTGAAGACTTTCCTGTGAAAATGGAGACCATTGATACTCGGTGTCTTTACCTGCTCATCAAAGTAGGTCATCACATTTCTTATAGCCACAAATATCTGCCTTATTCCACTTAAATCTAGCAGTGTTTCTTTTCCAGAAGTTTTTGTCTTGTTCTGCTTGTTGTAAAATAGACTTCTGGACAGAAGAGCCACCTGCAGCATCCAGGAGTTCTTCAGCCACCTTCAATCTCTCATATAGATCGCAAAGAGTGTGTACCACCAGCAATGAGAAACTTGGGCACCACGTGCCCATTCACCCTTGCAGTAATACACCATGATGTGTTTGGGAAGAAAATAGCAAATAACTTCCTTATCTCTGGGAAATTTAATTTCACTCTGAACCCAGTGTCTTTGCCACAGTTGATGGGATGCGTGTGATCATATGTAGGCACATCGGAGGGAAATATCTCCATCTCTACCTTTATAGTCAGAAGAGAGAAATAACGCCTTCTAGGGATAAATTAATCTGAATTAGAGTAGATGAATCATGTCTGGAAAACGCCCATTGCTTTCTATGGGCTAAGACGAATACTTCAGCTGCAGTTTTCTGTAACTGAGACCTATAAAGCACTCCTGGGGTGATTTCTACCCCATGACACAGCATCGCAAACAGTATTTCAGCCTTTGTGGTTTCATTTGGGGATCTATGCTCTGAGATGTGTTCAGGTTTGCATATGTGCACTCAGAGAGTTATGTTAGGCACCATATAGAAACACAAAGGCAGCCTATTCTCTAGGGAAACAGTAATCTAAATGAACTCTATTCCTATCCCTTTCCTGGCATGTCATAATGCAGAATAACTTTAAAAACATTCTAAACCTCTCTTCCAGCTTTGCAGATCGTGTCTGTTTCTCAGTCTGAGCATTTGAGAGGTTGAAAAACTGAAGATACACCATACACAAAACATGCTATGTTAAAAATAGACCATATTCCACCACTGGTATGCAACTGCCACATGCATGTACTTGTACCACACAGGCTCATGTTCTTAGAGCATCTCCAAGGCAGGCTTTTAGTTCTACTGGTAGAAACCTGTTGTGGGGTGTAGCTGTTAACATTGAATAACCATATAATATATATATAAAATATATATATAATATAATAACTTATATAATAATAACTATCTGGGGTGCTGGGATAGTGCAATGACTGACATACACAGAGAAGGAGCACTGCCAGCAGCTCCACGGAGAAGAGCATCAGTGCGGGATGTGCTCTTAGTGCTGCCTGCCTGCCCTATATTATTAGCTCAAATGTGGAAAGAACCAGCTTAAGCAACTAGTCTGTGTGTGTGGCAGAGGAGATGCATGTGAGCCACTGGTGTCCTGATGAAATGCGTGCTTCTGGGATTGCTGCAGCAGATTAAGTTGCCTTCCTGAACCTGTGATTTACTTTGACCTGATTTAATTTGTGCAGGTGCTGATTAGAAGTGCCCACAAAGTCTGCAGCGATAGCTCAGCTGAAGGGACAGCCAGATTGCCCTACGTTTGTGGTTCCTTGGAAACAACCCCTGTTTCCATCTGGATGTTTTCTTTAAGATGGGATTTAATGATTTTTTCCCGATTTTCTTGTTTGGGGCAAAGCAGATGTCTCTGGAACCATCTCACAGAAATACAGCTGGTAGAAACAGAGGTTTTAAACTATTTCAACTCAAATTCAAAGGCAAATGCAAACATACCCATGATAATGTGTTTCTTGGCCCTAAGCTTTCTATTTTATCTTAATTTAGTGCTAAAATTTCTACAGGTGAAGTTCAAGCTGGAATCTGACCTATTTGCTCTAAGGAGCACAGACTCGCAGATGAACCCCTGGAGACCTGAGCCTAGCTCAGCTCGTACTTTTTCTAGCTCATCTGTCTGGCATTAGAGATGTTAGAGCTTGTTTCAATGAGGTGGGATTCATCTCACCTGGCTTTCAGTGTGGGATTTAGCTTGCAGATTAAGATCTCTAAATTTCAGTGTCTCCATCTATGTGTTTCTGTGCAAGTTGTGGCTCTAAACTCAAAAGACAGTTAATGTAATGTGTGATGACATCTAGCTGTCTTAGCATGGAGTCTAGTGTTGGTTTTGGTGTTTTGGGGTGTCCTCCTTACCACCAGCAATATTCTAAGACTCAAGTATCTCACCTAAATCACAGTTGTATCTCATGCAGGCACCTCTGATTCCCCATGGCATTTCAGGTGGCACTGCGTATCCATGCATTTTTTGTGGTTAAGCTAAGATTATTATGAAAACAGCTCTTTTGTTCGCTCTTTTCTTGCAAAAAGAGCAGTGATATTCTTTTCCTGTGCTCCTCTGCCTGTGTGAAGCTCATGAGAGCGCTGACATTCCCGAAGTACTCAGACCTCATTCAGGATCTGATCCTGGCTGGATCTACAACGCACGCAGCTATTAGCAGATCCTATTATATCTGCATCTGTGTTCATGAAGGAAAAAGCTCCTGGGACCATGCACGCAGCAGAACTGTAACAGCTGACGAAAGATTGCAATAAACACATAGGAAAATCAATGCGGACAAGGGGAACACGAACATTTCCTAAACTGGTTCCTCCATCTTCAGAAGTTAGAGATGTTTTGGCAGTGTAACACTGGAAACCACAAAATTGAACCCTGGAAAACTCTTTTTAGAGCAATTAAGTCAAACTGTGCTACATGGTGTTAATTTAGAATTTCAATTAGTGCATGCAATTTGCTATCAGCTCAGCCCAAGTCATTTTCACGAACCAAAGCTGCTACTTGCTTGACTGTTTTCTTGAACAGTATGAAGATGGAAGCAATTTGTTAACAATCTGATTTAATGTGATGAATAATGATTTTCAGAAGGAAGTATGGATTGGGTTCGTCAGGCTGATTATATCTGAAGCATGACTGAGAAGAGGACTGGCCATTTCAGCTACCTTGATCAATGAAGATTCTCAGGGACCGAGCTGGTCCTTAGCATTTCCAGGGTAAATTCAACATAGGAGCCTTCCAATATCTGAAGGAGACTACAAGCATGCTAGAGAAGGACTCTTCGTTGGGGACTGTAGCAACAGGACAAGGGGGAATGAGTTTAAGCCGTAACAGGTGAAGTTCAGGTTGGATATAAGGAAGAAGTTCTTTACTATGAGGTTAGTGAGGCACTGGCATGGTTTGTTCAAAGAAGGGGTAAATACTCCATCCCTGGCAGGTTGGACAGAGTATTGGGTGACAGGGTCTAGTGTGAGGCGTCCCTGCCCAAGGCAGGGGGTTGGAACTGGATGATCATCAGGTCCTTTCCAACCTAAACCGTTCTATGACTCTATGATTAGCTAAGGGCAGGATGGGTATGTTTACTTGTCCAAGGCAGTTTGAGTTCCCCCCTCCCAGGGGTGAGTCCTGTTCCTATTTATATGATGCAATGATGGCTGCACAACTCCCTCATTCAAATGGAGACTGCATTCCCCCAAGCCCACCCTATCACTTGTTCTGGTATTCACCCCCTGGCTATGGATATCCTGCACCCAGTTTATCTTGTTTTACCCTCCTGAGAGAACTGCTGGCTTTGCAAATCAACTCAAGAGACTGGGGTTTTTCAGTTGTGGGGTTTTGTTTTGGTTCAGCTCCACAGGATTGTCATTACATCAGTGGCTCTTGTCTCAGTTATTGTTGATGGCTAACCCTACATCCTGCAGTGCAAAAAGAGAAGTTTGTGTGTAGTATCCAGAAGGTCACATACCCTTCTCTGCTCCCTCCCTTGGCCAGCAGTTTTACCATGACTCATGTCAATATTGACATTTACCAGGGGCTTGCCTTTGTGCTTTCATCCCCATTGTAAAGGCTTCATGTTTTTCTTCTGGGTTTGCCCAGACTTCTTCCTAGCTCTTTTCTTTTACACAGCCTTTCTCTGAAAAAAGAAAAACCCTTTTGTAAAGGCTTTTATTTTTCCTGGAAATGTTAACTCCCTGCACAGATATTCTGGGAACTTTTCACTGTTCTTTTGCTTCGTGACACAGGAAACTATAAGAGGAACATTATCTCTTCGAGGCAGCAAGTCATTGTACTTGCTTCTAAAAGCTGATCTTGTTTTGTTTGACATGCTAGCTGCTTTATTCTGGAAGTGGTGCGCTGGAATACACTTGCTCTAGCTCAGCTGCACTTGCTTTCCTTCCTTTTAATGCCACTTCTCGGGCTGCCCTCACCATGAGCAAACCTATCAGCATCTGGCCAGTTATGAAATAAACTTGTTATGAAATAAAAATTAATCAAGCACTGAGATTATTGCACAATATTTTCCAGGACTTATCAAGAGTGATTGAGCAGACATCTTGTTTCATGAGGGTAGATTGCACTTGGGTTGGAATTAACTCACAACAGCTGCTTTATTACTGTGATGTATTATTATTTATGTAGGATGAAAGATGTGAATAGCACTTGAGCACAACAGATCTGTGAACAAAGGAGTTTACTGTCTAATGGAGAGGCAAGGCTGGAGAAATGACAATAGAAAAGGGAGTGGGACATGCGTGTTGCTGCAATTCAGTCCATAAACTTTAGCAGAGACTTTGTTTCTCTTAGCCTCTTGTTTCTTATTTAAGGTATAGTTATAAACAGCATTATCAAGTAGGTGAAGCATCCAGAGCTTTGTCTTTAATACTATTTAAGTGCTTTCTTGTTGCTCTCTCCCTGTTGACCCAGTACTCAGATATGGCCAAGTTTCACTCAGCTGAGGAGCCAAAGAAAGCAGATAAAGAGGCAAAGAGGGATTTATTTCAGAGAAAAACAAAGTATATTTTTACCTTAGAGACACAATGATTTAGTACAAGAGTGAATATTAAGCATCTTAAAATACAGTGAAGTTTTATGGTGATCTTTGTTCTGAAGCTGCATTGCTCAGCTACTAGTACAACTCCTGCAAGATAACAGAAGGTGTTAAGAAAGTAACTAGAAAAAAAGAAGATAGAAAGACACACATCTTTCAAAATCATAACTCCTCCAACAAGAGCAAACTAAACTGCAAAGGGAGAATGAAACCACTAAATACAGTCACATCTTTTTCAGTTGTAACTGAAAAGGGTATGTGATGGCCCTGCTTAGAATGATGTACATAAGGTTTGATTTGCTGCTTTCCTAAAGCACATACAGGCCTTTGACTAAAAGGGTTGAAACACACTGTGATAACGTACCAAACCCATCTATTTGCTGGAGGGGGGGATATGTGTGTGTACCACTACTTGTTATTGATGGAAAAACTGTTAGGGTAGGAAGAAGGTGACATTTGGTTTTCAATGCATCTGGGTACCAGAGTCTTGAAGAATTCGGGACCAAGAATTATAACCCCTGAACAGGGAAAGGCTGGCTGCCAAAAGTGATTCAGACCAAGATGGATTTGTGTGGAATAAGTCCTCTAATTCCCACAGTACATTAAATATCCTTTTCACTTGTGATAAAACCCTTCCAGATCCTCTCACTCACTACCTCACCTGAGCCTGCTACCAGGTTCCATGCAAACTGTACCCTAATGCTTTCAATTTTCAGAATGCATTTCATGGTGTCTTTTACCCAAAGAAACACCAAGGGATCTGCTATCAGGTACACCTTGTCTTTTCTCATCAGAGTTTTAGCTTTTAAGAACACTTTAAACCTGCCAGGGACAAAATGAGATATGAAGAACCAATTTCAATTGCAGCGTGTAAGGTGGTTTCCCAGCAACAGGAGTATTTAAAAGCAACATAAATTAACATACCTTAAAAAAGGCAGCAGCAACAGCCACCAATTTCTACGGTGTGATGTTTTGTATTCATTAAAACATAGTTTCTGAGCATTGTTTCTGCCTCAAGGCACAACCCCAACTCAACATCACATTTCTCCTTTCTTCATGGAAAAGTACTTAGAACTTTACAAAGACAGAGAGAAAGAGAAAGTAGAGGGAAAGCAGACTAAACTGGTAACATAATTGCTTGGAGCTAAGCTATTGACTTCTGCTAGAATAGCAAAACTCAGCTGCTCTTTCAAGGAATAATCCCTTCTCCTTTAGGATCCAGCTCTCTTTTTGAACCATAAAAAGGAACATTGCATCTTAAAATCGCCTTTCCTCCCTGCTTTTGTCACCTCCACTGTACATCCCTCCCTTCATTTCTCTCTGGAAATTTTACTTTCTCTCCAAAGCCTCCAGTTTGACAGACAAATCCAGGACAATTGGTGTTCTGTGAAAAAGCTGTTTTAAATCAGAGTTTTTAAATCACAAATGCTGTGTCCTTAAGCAGGTAACACAGATTTTACCTGAAGGGAGGGAAGGATAGTGTTAGCAGAGACCCGTAAGAACCACAGGATCCCAGTAAGCTGTAGTACAAGAAGAAACCGGGACAGGATGGTGATTTTTATATGCCCTTTTTACATTGAAGTGTTTATAGTATTTGAGCTGCTAATGTCCCTTAACACCTTGTACCTGATAACAAATGTGTGGGGCAGTGACATCCCCTTTGTACAAGTCTAGGGGAGACCAAAGCAAAGAGGCAGTGATTTGTGTCTCACTCAACCATAGACATCTATAATGCAAATACTTACATGGAGGTAAGTCCCATCCCAGATATGATACTGGGAATACAGGATCCTGAAGTGACCACCCCTCGCAGGGCATAAGGACACAAAATTGTCTGCAATGAGCCAGAAGACAAAGCAAGCCCAGTCTCTGAGTGGGAAAACTAGATGCCTGTGGTAATATTTCCCAGGTATATATAAAAATGAAGTTTAACTTTGAACTGCTTAAAGCAAAGATTTTCTGGCCAGCTCAAAAACAAAAATGAAGCTTCAACCTCTGAAATTTATTTCCCAATCTTTTTTATCCCTCCAAAGAATTTCTTTTCCTAAGAAAAACATTACCATTCTCATCCCAAGTTGGACTAGAAGAGCAGTCCCATGCATTTGTATGGTCCCAGTTTATATTTTCCAAGAGGAAAGATCAAAGGCGTCTGTTACGTTGCAAAATCAGCAGGACACAGATCACTAGCACTGCAAGCACTGCCTTGACAACACCAATCTTTTGGGATGTGCAGAGAGAATTTCGGTTGATCTGCTTTGTCTGAGCTGCTAGACATCCAAAATTCCCGCCAAATACTGAAATTCCATTCTTTCCCCTGCATGTGTGAACAGCATTTCTGAGTGAATAAGGGAAGATATATCAAGAAAAGCTGTAAGAGAACGAATATAGTCAGAAAAGTTGGGACTATAAATATTGTTTCTTGAAAGGTTGGTGACTGACTGATGAAAAGCTAGGGGTAAGGTTTATTTCCCTGCATCAGTTTCAGTAGCAGGATGAAATTGTGTGCCATGTGGTCCAGTGTTGACTAAATGCACTGGCTTATACCTTCTCAAGTACTGGGTCTTTTTAAGCTGTCACAGCTTGCTCCAAGTATGAGCATCCAAAAAGTGTTTGAACCACTTGCCTATATGTAGGAGCCTTGTTGCAGATGAAATTATGCTTAAGACATCCTTGGCATGTGTTTGGGACCTACAAGAGCCCTGTACTGCCTAGAACAGCAGCTGGAGGCCATGTAGGACCCCCCTTCAGTTTCATCATGCACCTGTGCTTGGGCAACTGGATTGGATCCCCCAAGGTGAGAGTCTGTATCCTGCCCTGGGATTCTGTGTTCATTACAGAGGTGACCTTGGAGAGGATAAAGTGGCAGCCAAGGAAGCTACAGAGCATAACAAAATTACAGAGATAAAAGTGGACGTAGACAGCTGCCTTTCCCAGAGCAGAGAGGAGACCCCAGAGGGACCTGTGAGCTCTGATTCTCGAGAGGTGAGCAGTCAGCAGAAAACCACTGAGAATAAGACATTTGCAAGTTAAATGTATTAAAATCAAAAGTGAAGGACTTGAAGAACAGGTCAGCAAGAAACTATGAGTTTCTTCTATAAAACAAAAGAAGTTACTTGAACTAACTGCTGTCATCCCTCCTTTCAAACCCTAATGATTCTATGATTCTGTGATTCTGTGTCCCCTGCCCAAATACCGAAGTTTCATTCACACTGAGTGGCAAAAACACCTCTAAAATTTTCCGCTTCTCTCATGTCACCTTTGTCACTTGCTCGTGGCCCCTGCTGGTGTTTGTATCTCTCTGCAGCTGCAGTGGCAGAGAGACAGAGCAGCTTCCTCTCATAATCAGTGTTTATTCACCATTGACTCCTAGGCAATTTCTGGAGTTGAATTTTTCTGTAGCTCCATCCACCCAAGCCTGGAATTGAATTTTCACAAAGATTTTTAGTCCAGAAAGGGAAAAAGCGACATAAAGCAGGGGTGTGAGTTTTCTCAGAGCCATGGCAGTTGGGTGACTCAACCACAGAATTATAGAAGGTCAGGTTGGAAAGGACCTTGAGAATCATAGAATCATGGAATAGTTAGGGTTGGAAAGGACCTTAAGATTCAGAGCGCCCTGCAGAGAAGGACTTGGGGGTGCTGCTCGATGAGAAAATGAACATGAGCCGGCTGCAGTGTGCGCTCGCAGCCCAGAAAGCCAACCGTATCCTGGGCTGCATCAAAAGGAGTGCGACCAGCAGGTCAAAGGAGGTGATCCTGCCCCTCTACTCTGCTCTTGTGAGACCTCACCTGGAGCATTGTGTGCAGTTCTGGTGTCCTCAACATAAAAAGGACATGGAACTGCTGGAACAAGTCCAGAGGAGGCCACGAGGATGATCAGGGACTGGAGCACCTCCCGTATGAAGACAGGCTGAGGAAGTTGGGGCTGTTCAGCCTGGAGAAGAGAAGGCTGCGTGGAGACCTAATAGCAGCCTTCCAGTACCTGAAGGGGGTCTATAGGAATGCTGGGGAGGGACTCTTTGTCAGGGACTGTAGTGACAGGACAAGGGGTAACGGGTTAAAACTTAAACAGGGGAAGTTTAGATTGGATATAAGGAGGAAATTCTTTCCTGTTAGGGTGGTGAGGCACTGGAATGGGTTGCCCAGGGAGGTTGTGAGTGCTCCATCCCTGGCAGTGTTCAAGGCCAGGCTGGATGAAGCCTTGTGTTGGATGGTTTAGTGAGAGGTGTCCCTGCCCATGGCAGGGGGATTGGAACTGAATGATCTTGAGGTCCTTTCCAACCCTAACTATTCTATGATTCTATGAAAAGATGAATATTCCCGCTCCCAGATCAGAACAGTGTAAGTTATTTCACCCTCATCCTCCAAACAATAAAGCTCTTTTTTTTTACCTACAGTGCTGAGAAGGAGTTAAAAATACTGCAAAGCTTGAAAAAGACATAAAAACCCAACCCAGGACTGATGTTGCTGTTGTTTGATCTTGCTGTTTGGGTGAGTTTTGATCTCTTGGTGTAACTAAGACAAAAGATTCTTATCTGTTGAAGTCGGCAGTGCAGGGGAGCAAACAGCACATCAGCTGTCTCAGCTGACTGACTAGAAGATGCAGAGTTAAATAGACCCATATTTGCAGCCTCTGGCTTCATTAAAAAATTACTGCATAATTAACCAGCACATAGTAACTTCCCTATTTTCTTCCATAGCTAATGCCCTGCTGGTATCTCATCCATAGGCTTGTTTTACAGTGCAACCAACCTGCTCCTAAGACAGGCAGCAGCCTGGTCCCTCTTGGGACCAATGTGAGCCGAGCTGCACCTTAAAAATGGAGCTGGAAAGAAACCCAACACTGGTGATGCTGGAGAGAAGCATTCAATCATTTGATTAACCCTGATAATGTTTCAAAGGAAGACCTTAATAGTACAATCAATAATTCCTCCCGTGATCAGTTTGTTAGCCAGTCTCAAATGTTCTAGTTCTAATAAGGGACTCCCAGGAGGACTGTGAACTGTTACTTGTAAGCAGTAATTCAGGGTGTACTTAAAACAAGACTTCTGGGTGGGTTTTTTTATGTTTCTGACAATCATAGTCCTCTGTTCTCCACCAATCTGTCATTTCTGAACAAATTGTTTGTGTATTCAGTCTTGTCCTTACTGCTTTGCACGAAAAGAGAGTCTCTTGAGTTCTTCCATGTTACAAGAATGCTGATAGGACCTCACATTCAGTTCTGGTGTTTCTTCAAGGGCTTCCCTAAACTCTACTTCTGCTTCAGCTCCAAATCCATGTAGCTGTAATGTGATGGCACCAAATACAAACTTCAGTAGCCTCCAAGGAGTCCATTAGATCAGCTTAGCTACATGTCACTTCAGTTCAGGTTCCCATCTACCTGGAAAACCTCTTTGAAATGTCTCAAGACAGACTGTGCCCCTTTGCTGTTGTCATGGTCCCTTCTCCCTATTTATTCTTTCCTTCCTCCTCCTCTTCAACAAACATTTCTTAGTAACTGAGATAAAGTTGACAGATACAGCTTAGATATAAGGCAGAAGTTCCTTATTGTGAGGGTGATGAGGCACTGGCAGAAGTTGCCCAAAGAAGTGGCAAATGCTCCATCCCTGGCAGTGCTCAAGGGCAGGTTGGACAGAGCCTTGGGTTACATGGTCTAGTGTGAGGCATTCCTGCTCATGGCAGGCAGTTTGGAATTGGATGATATTAAGATCCTTTCCAACCCAAACCATTCTATGATTCTATGATACCTGCTTGGGTGTTAAGGCAACCTTGAAACAAAAACCCTTTAAAGAGGTCCACGTCTTTCAGGCACAGAACAGCACTCGACTCTTTGAAGGCACTCTGCCCAAAGGAAGGTGAGAAAGGGGAACCTACATGGTAATATTCAATATCCAAGGTGAATGAAAACCAGCAGAATGATTTCTTTGTTGTAGCAGTTTCTTTCAGTTGTAAGAAATAGGAAGGCTCCCTTTCTGCTTTGCTGGGTAGAATTTTATCTTCTGGTTTTGGCACTTATTAATTTTCCACTTATTAGGCTGCCTGTGAGATTTCCGTTGTTGGGGCTTTTTTTATTATTATTTCAAAGATCAGTGCTTGTGGAGTTTTCATTGTCATGTTAAACACGCTGAGTAAATATAGTCCCTGAAACTGGAGATTTTATCTGAGAAACTCAGATGAAATTCCATGGCTGACAGTTGTTCAAATGAGCCCTCTCTGCCAGAGTACAATAGCAGACTATATTCTTCATTCGCTTTACCTTCTCTTCATTATTCACTGGAGAGAAAGGAGGGAGAGAAAAGCAGGGTCATCCTGGCACTACATTTATTCCGCTGCTATGACTCCACTGCACACAAGCAACAAAGCATTCACTTTGAGCACAACACTTAGCAGTGAGATTACACCTTGGGTATAATACAATACATGACCTGTTCCAGGTCGCAATGACTTGCCAAGTCAGCTAATTTCTTTTCCTTGCCCTTACACAGCAGAAGAGTGTGCAAGAAGTGAATGGAGGAGACTGTTTCCTACCCAGAAGTCCTCACTCTTGCTGGCATCAGCTGAGATAGCCTGGAGTTAATGTACCTGAGCACTGGGGCAGCTTTCTAAGGGATGTGCTCTATTTTCCATAGCATAAATTGTATTGTAAGGGGGAAAGCAAGTTCAGCCTTGTCTGTTAGTGCAGTTTTCATGTGGCTCATAATGAAAGCGACCATGTTACTTTTAGGAAGAGCAGAATTACAGACAACTGCGGGTAGTCAAGGTAGAATGGGGGTAACACAGCCCATCCTGAGTGCACTAAATGGATTGTGGCATCCCATGAAGAGCACGAGGCTTTGAGCTAAGGAGATCAGCCAGTGTGAGCAAGAGTGCTTAAAATGTGAGGTGGGTCTGGGCATGGGAATGACTCAGATATACCTTTAACAAGTAAGGTGGACATCCACTTAACATCATTATATCCAAAGACAGCATCCCTTAGCTGATGTGGTCAATTCATGTAAGAGATGGGGCTCAAGGTGCAATGGTAGGGTGGTAGTGTCTCTGTGGGAGGTAAAACGTAGGTACTCAAAGCAGCTTCACATCATGTCTATGGGCCTGATTGTCATTTACACACAGGTCTCTCATTCTTCAGAACATGTTAGGGCTTCAAAGTACATGGTAGTGACTATTCCCTTGAGGCTCCATCCCCAACAGTGCTAAAAGGCTTTCACATGAAAGAGAACAGGGCTTTACCAGACTCCCAAACCTTTCCTTTTGTATTTCACCAAAACCCACAACCACACAGCCGAGTGACTGGAACTGAACTGCTTCCATGACCCCTACCTGAGTGTAGTAATACATGAAACAATTAGGATAAAAAATGATGTCTATGTGATGGATTACAAACAACTTCATCAGAGAGATGAGGTGGTGGTAGAGACAGGGAAGGGTATCAAACATTTTGTCTCCTTGTTCTCATCTCTCACAAAACATGCTTTGATTGTTTTCTTAACAGGGACTGCAAAACTCAACACATTAATTATAACTGTAATCCAAATCTAAAAGTATTGAGAAACAGTGATAGAAAACCTGGCTCTGGGTGTGTAGTATGGTAGACCCCCAGGCAAAAAGGTCTAAATTACAGAGTATATCCCATAAAACAATGTGAAGAAAGGCTCATTGCCAACAGAGCACTAAACTCTCACTTTCAGATAAAGCTTTTTTAGCTGTTGTTTAATCTGTGACAGAAGTGTGTCTTGTAGCATAGCAGATGACAGCACACGTTCCCAGTCTGAGATGGCAAAACTGTACAATATCAGGCTGAGGCTAAGGGCTTCCGTCTCCATCTCCAGTCCTTTCACCCAAAGACCAGCATCTCCTCTCGGCAATCTGTCCATGTGTGTCTGAAGATTCTTTACAATGATATCAGTAATTTCAGTTCCAGTTAAGAGGTCATGAAATTGAGGTATTGAGGGAGATTGACTTGCTTAAAGACTTCTGAGAGGCCTAGGAAAGAGGAATATAATTGAGGTCTCTTGCGCTCAACCCCAAGCTGTGTAGCTGCCCTGTGGAGCTTAACATACATGAAAGACTTTGTTGGAGACCAAACTCTTCATTACAAAAGCTGATGGGGGATGGATTGTGTGATTGCTGATGCACATTCCCAAGCAATGCATGCCCTTGGGAATGACAGTGTAACCAGTCATTAACTCATCTTTGCTGTCCTGGCTCAGATTGTGCTGGGACAAATCTTCCCATATCCGAGTCTTAGAATAGCCTGGAGAAGACCTTTATAGGTCACACACTAAATGTCTGATGTTCTAAAAGTCTGTATTTTCCCATATGCATCACATTATGTATATACTCAGAAGAACTGCCCACTGAAGCTACACTGTTCGGCATCAGGCTGTGCAGGGCTGGCTCTTGTCTAACCAAGTGAGATAGCATGTGCAGGATCAGTCAGTGCCTCACTGCAGTCAGTTGTGTAGATATAGAATCGTTTAGGTTGGATAAGACATTTATGATTATTGAGCCCATGACACAGATGGATGATATAGACATATAGATATAGATAGATACATAGATACAGAGATAGAGAGATATAGATAGATGATAGATAGATAGATAGATAGATAGATAGATAGATAGATAGATAGATAGATAGATAGATAGATGTCCTGGGTTTACCAGTAGCTGTTTTTCTCCTTCTCAGTAGCTGGTGCAGCATTGTATTTTGACTTCCAGCCTGGGAAGAGAGCTGATAACACCGATTGTTTGTAATTGTTGTTAAGTAATGTTTATTCTGGCCAAGGACTTTGTGAGTCTCATGCTCTGCCAGGGATGAGGGGAGGCCGGGAGGAAGCAGAGACAGGACACCTGACCCAAACTAGCCAAAGAGGTATTCCATACCACAGTACGTCATGCCCAGGGAGGTAACTGGGAGTTACCCAAAAGGGCACGGTCTTTCTTCAGGGGGCGTCGAACTCGTTTGGTGGTGGTATCGTATTCTCTTGTTATTTTCTCTTATCATTATTATCATTGGTGGTAGCAGCAGTGATTTGTGTTACACCTTAGTTACCGGGCTGTTCTTATCTCAACCCATGGGAGTTACATTCTCTCAGTTCTCCTCCCCATCCCTCCAGAAGCCGGAGGGGAGGGGTGGGGGGGTGGGTAGGAAAGAAAGAGGGAGAAAAAAAAAGGGGGAGGGAGTGAGTGAACAAGCTGTCTGGATCGGTTTAAACCACAACAATAGATATCCAAACTATATATAGAGATAGACAGATAGATACAGAGATAGATACAGAGATAGGGAGATTAGATAGATAGATAGATAGATAGATAGATAGATAGATAGATAGATAGATAGATATAGATAGGACAGATAGATACCTGAACTACTTCCTCAACAGTGGTTTCAGAGTTTAAGTGTTCGGGGTTCACACACATTCCTCATTTGCTCTTTGTTCCATGGCCACCACTCAGCAAGGGCATTCCTCCCCACTGAGTAACCAACCTGTAAACCTTTCTGCAGGCTGTTTGGGGAAGTTTTGCC
This sequence comes from Lathamus discolor, assembly GCF_037157495.1. Lineage (NCBI taxonomy): Eukaryota > Metazoa > Chordata > Aves > Psittaciformes > Psittacidae > Lathamus > Lathamus discolor. The sequence continues at coordinate 3,510,170 of NC_088884.1, forward strand.
ACTCTTAAACGATCCAAATCTTTTCACTGTTCCCCCACTCACTTTTGGATCCACACTGAAGATGTTTAAATCAAATTTACTTTAATTCTGTCCCTGAGTGCTTGAATAGAATGGGAAACAGTTCTGAGGAGCTTTGTAACAGTACTACTACTATTTTATTGGTGTACCTTTCACCCTTCTGCTAAATTGGTTTTCACTCCAGCTATATTTCTTTGAATGTGAAGGGTTTTCTTTCTCTCCTTGTTTTCATTTTGGTCCTATCCTCTATTTAAAAGCAAAGTCATCAATAACTTTCAATGAAATGTATTTGCTGTAACTCTCCAGGATAACACAGTTTGAATGTTTTGATTGATTTATGTCTATGAAAACCAAATTGCATCAGCCGTTCATCTGTAGAAAGCTTTGTTTTCTTTAAAGGTATGAGCCCTGTGCCTCATTAGTCTCTCAAGCTTTTCCTTTTGGTACCTGTTGTGTTTCACACATTTTTATAAGCTGTCTGCCTCTAATAAATGAAATTATTCTTCAGCTGTAAAGTGTTCCCATAAGCAATCAAAGAAATGCTGCCTTACAGTCTCTGAGAATAAGCACCATCAGTACTATTGTCACATCATCAAGATGTAATACAGCCTGGTTATTAGTTTTCTGCTACTCTGACAGCTCAGAACATCTCTAAAAACCCAGTGCTGGAGGAATCAAAGAATTGAGAATCAGCATATACCAGTCTAAGGTGCCTAGCACTGCTATGTTATGGCTTGTTGTTAGACAGAAGAGTGGCTTGGTTCAGCATAAGCTTCTGAGTGATTTCACTCAAGGGTAAGCAGCTAAAATAGGATGAATTAAAGTGGAAATCACATGTAGATTTATTATCATGACTTGGAACTACCAGTATGAGTTACAAGATCTTTTGACAGCATCTTCAGGGAGCTCCAGCAAAGTTCAGCTAAACATCCTTTGGGATCCACAGGCAAGTAGAAACTTGTTGTTTACTTCTGCTCTTATTTCTTGTTCCAAAGAGAGAGAATTGAAAGGATTGTGTATTTCCCAGGGCATCTTCAGGTCAAACGAGAAGATGAATGCAGCTGTGCACGCACTCTAGTCTGTTCTTGTCTCTCATCTACCATGTAATCCAGACGAAGAAGATGGGCTAGTTCATGATACACAGTATTATTCAATTTCAAATGAAAGCAGGCTGCCAGCCCCCCATTTTTACAGCACTGATCTAATGCCACTAATGGCAATTTTGAATTCCTGAGGTTTTGATGCATCTCTCCCAGGTTCATGGCAACATTTGGTAGTAAAGTTCGGGATTTGTCACCCTTTGCTTTTTTACCACCTTTTCCTGAGTCTGCACTGTCCAGTGCCATATTTATTCATAAAGCTTTCTGCTGTTATCCATGTTGCAATCACTGCAACTATTAATGCAAGACACCCATGAGAGACATGTGATAGCTCAGAGTAGGTATGAGTGGAAGCAGCCCCATGAGACCAAATAAACAGGACAAGGGTGACAGAGGAAGAATATCACTCAGAACAATGCTAGGCAAAGCACAAAGTTGTCTTTCACATTTAAATAACTTTTTTCTTAGCTTTAAATGAATTCCATTTTGGTGATCCTTATTTATATCCAAATCTAACTGCCTTTATCTTTTCAAATGGCAGCGAGGAAGAAGGGAAGCAGAGAGGACATCAGCATTCAAAACTCCTCTCTACTTACATGCACATTGCATTGCTAGAATTAACATTGTGTCTGGTTCACTCAGATCAACTTTGTAGCCAGATTATTTAGTAATTAAAGTCTAGACATATCTCAGAGGCAATAGAGAAAATCCCACTGACTCCAATTTGTACTTTTGTAACGCATCCAGGGAAACAGCAAAGCATCAGATGGCTCTGCTTATTTATGGGTACATATATGTATAGAGGGAAAGCAGATAGCAATTTCTTTATTTCCCAACCCCCATTTCTGCTTGCAAGCTTATTTACAAACACACAGCCAAAACCCTATTCAGAAATTGGTTATTGTGTTCATTGTTCCAGAACACATAATAGCAAATTCAAGCAGGAACTGCTTTAGTGAAGCAATAACACTTTAAGTTGCTCAAACAGGAAAGGAACAGGAGAGCAGTAAATAAATGTCACAATCTAAAGGCTGCAGAGAGCCCAAAATCACGAAGTCTTGCACTTTGAGTCTTCCATTCTTGAGCTATTGTAACACATTTGGCATGTCATCAGGACCTGATGTTTAGCCACAATTCCTAATACATGGGCTAGATCCTCCTAAATTCTGCACCAAAATTCACACTGGTTTTATGGTAACTGAATTGGGTTTTCCAGGTCTATGTGCAACCAAGATGCAGAATTCCCACTATGTCTGCGTACAGTGGCCCAGCCAGGGTCATCTCTTCCTTTAGAGGAAGAACATGAAAGGCTTGGTTAACTGACTTCATTGAACAGGTATCTATTGTGTATGGACTGCAACAAACCAGGATGGGATGTAGAGGCCATGCAGAATGGTCAAAATACCCGTTCTTCGTGACTTGGTCAGCAGCTCAGTTACCATGTATTAGACAGAAAAGGAAAGGAGTGCTTCAGCTCACTGCTAAGACACTTAATGGGTGACACTCCCACCTAGGAGCTCCTGGGCTGGCAGACAAAATGCCAGTGTAGTCTGTAGAGGTCTGTCTGTCCAGATTTCCTCAATACAGCTGTCCAGAACCATTTATTATGGTGCCCAGCGTGGTTCCCAGAAGGGCACAGTCTCCGTACTAGGCTTGTGAGGATGACTCAGATGCCTCCAGGGCACCTCAAGTGATGACAGATGCCTGTATTCAAGCCCTTTAATTTTTCCCTCTGTGTTGCTTCCATCTAATATCCCTTTTCTCACCTCATTTTGTTTTCCTCCTATCAGTAGAAAGAGCTTCAGTCTCTATGAGCTGCTCTGGTTAAAGCCATTCATGTGTTTTGGTTCCCTGGAGTGACTCAGAGGGTTTCCTTCACAGTGGAGGAACACTGGGAGGGTTGGAACTGGATGATCTTGAGGTCCTTTCCAACCCTAACTATTCTATGATTCTATCAGGACGTATACTTTGTGCTGACCCATTCCTCCTGCAGAGCAATTAAAATATGAATCATGAAAAAGCAATATTATTTTAAAACCACAGCACAACCCCTGACATAGAACAGCACCAGGAATGGACTTGTCAAGCACTATTAGTTTTTCATTTCATTTTACAATAGAAACAGGGAAAGGGGGAGTGTTTACAAGCAAAGCGGTCTGTTCTCTAGTCAAAATACTGTCTGATGATGCTCTGGGACCAAGCAATTAGCAATGATCAAAGAGAGTATTTGTCATTATAAAGTTAATGGGAATAAAAAATATCACTATATTAACATTTTTTGCTCCTTTTTTTTTTTCCCCTCCAGAAATAAACCCATAATTTTCCATTATTTGACAACATAATCCTCATCACTGTTTAGTTGCTTCACTGGGAGCAGAAGGTGTTTTTTTGTCTAAAAGCTAAAACAAAAGGTGGAATAAGCAAAATTCTTGTATTAATCCCATTTTCCCCAAAACTTATAATTTAGTTTTAAAAAAGACTCAACTCAATTTTGGGTCAGATTTTCAGTTTGCACAAGGTGGTTCATTCAATTACAGCAGGAAAAGAGTAATTCAGAGCACTAATTAAATACGCTGGTATGCAGATGGTTAATTGGATTAATAATTACCTTGCATATGTAAAAAGATGGCTTCTGTTTGCACAGGCAATTTTTATGAGGGTTCTCCTGGGATATAAAAAGAAAATCATGCTAATAAATGATTGTTTCAAAGAGTAAGATCATTTTGCCTTGGCTGTGACTAAACTTCAGAGGAAGAAGCTTTCTGCTTCCATCAGAAGGTAATTTAAATGAAGGCAAAAAGGTTCTTCTTTCTCTGTTTCTGTACACTCACCTCAGTCACTCTAGGGAAGAGAGAAAAATGAAGCACATTGTAATCTGCAGAAATCAGAAGACAATGGAAAAAAATGTGGTTTTAAACATTTTTGGGGGGTGGGAACAAATTGCCATGGCAACTCTCTAAACGGATCTGTCTTCAAGGAAATCATGCTGTTCTCTTGAAAAGTGAGATGCATAATACAGTGAGCACTTGAAAGTTCTCTTTGAAAGGCATGTGTACAGGAAAATCAGAAATATTTTATAAATTCAAACTTATGAAACATTCATGCTGATTCGCTAATGTTTCACATGGCAATTATTCTGCCCAAAGGCAGGAGCTGAATAACCTTGCCATGTATATGTGCAATTTAAAGCTTGCTTTGTGGTTGGACTGATCTGGTCTATCAGCCTCTTTTCTTGTGCTTTGCAAGCACTCTGAAGTCTCTCGCCATCAATATGTAAGTTGCTGCTAACTCAGATGGTCATTAAATCAGAGCTTGAAATATTTAACCCATTATCCCCTTTCTTTTTCTGACATGTGGTGTCAGTCAACATTTTCTTACCAGCAGCAGCAGTGATATCAATGCTGCAGAGAGTGGGATGACAGAGAGGACAATTTGACCTAATACTACTTGGAAAAGCTGATGCTCTTATTTTACACCAGTCAGATGGCTTGAGGCATCTGGTTACACTGAAGATTATATTTTGCCCATGTAACTGAAGGATTCTCATCCTGGCAGAACAAGTAAAATGATACCCTACGCCTATTAAAATGAGTATTTTTTTTGCTATAGGATTTTTAGTTCCTAAACCTCTGGCCTGAAACAGTAAGTTAGAGCCTGACCAGTATAGGAAAAAAAAATCATGAGCATTCAAGTGCATCCTCGAGATGGAGCTGCCTTCATGCTTTTTTCTTGACCTGTTGGTTGCTTCTTACTACTCCTGGCCTCTTCTTCTACTGTTTTAATTAATACGGCCCCAAAGACTTGTTTTTATTGCAACCAGATTAAATATAAAAATAATCCTGACTGCAACCAAAATCAACGTCTTCCCCATAGCCATGTGCACCAGTTTAATTAAGTTCATTTTAAAATGTCACCTTAGACTGACATGCTACATAGAGAAGCCCTGAGGGTTGTATTCACACTGTCACATGTAAGAAACACCAAATGGAGGAGCAGCCTCTCCACAAGCCACCATCACACACTTCAGAGAGCAGAGATGGTGGTCGCTATGTCAAGGCAACTAGTTGCGATTTCAAATACTGGAGGCAGTTTGTGAACAACTCAGTGATTTACTCTTCCATGTGTAACTGTTCTAGGACTTTTCTAAGAGCAGGCAATGAGTCGGTTGTTTGCTCAGCAGCTGTTCTTTGAAGCAGAATGATCACAGTAGTCAAAAGAAGGTGTCATATTTGGCAGGTGGATCACTTGATGGGAATGGTTGGGACTGTGAGTATTGGTTGCAGAATATGCATACATCTCATCTTGTGCTATTTGACATTAAAAGCTGCTATCTCATCATCTTTTTATATTTTTTGAGGAAAAAGGAGATATTTTGGTGGAGTTTAATACAAATGGGCCTTGAGGAGAAACTTAAGTAGAAAAAAATTACTGCTGATGGTAGACAAAAGGACCATAATACCTGTCAGGGATAATAATTGCTGCATCTAAGGGAAGTCTAGAGCCAGACTTCACAGCTTGAAGAAGGGCTAAGAAAGGAATACAAAGGTTTGAAAACACATCAGCCTCAGAGGGAAGGCTGGTTCTGTCTCAGACTTGATGTCTGGAGCTCAGTCTACGTCCCACCATGTATGTGTTTCTCTGGCCTCTTCTTCAAAAGGTCAGATGAAGTGATTGTAATGAACTCTTCTGTCCTTCAAATCTATGAATTTTCTGTGATTTAAGAACAGGGTCATGGGGGAATCAAACCCCTGCAGTCCTTTTGTTCATTGTTATAGTTGGATCAGCCAAAATCTGTGTATGGGTGCCCCTCCCTCCCACTCCTTCCCTGGAATCAAGCTGTTTACAACTACACATCAAACACCAGCATGAAAGCTCAGACATTCAAACAGAAGCACACACCAGTACCACATCACAGAGGCAAATTAAACAGCTGCTGCAGTGCCTGGGTGTTGGGAGCCATTGCAGTGTCCAAGGTGTTTGGGATGGTAGCACTGAGTATGAAGAAGCAGGATGGGTACAGTGATGTCTGTACCTGTGATGGCCTCTCCTCAGTGCTGGTGTTAGGATTTAGAACCTAATCCAACCTTATCTGGAGTCCTTTCTTCAAGGATGTAAACCTTTCACCCATCATTTTTCATATGGATGGGGTATTTAAGGCTGTTTCTTAAAGCTACAGAATAGCAAAGCCAAGCCTAGGTTAATGCAATCTGAAAATGAGGCCTCATGCGGGCATCTAGACTCTCTCAATAGTCAGTAGATAGAAACAGTGTCAGAACAGCTCTTCACAGGGCATGGACTGGTCCAGGAAGCTCCACCAGTTGCAAAAAGAATAAGTTTAGCATGGATACCCACCTGTTAAGTGGTAGGAATCAGTCAAGAAAAGCCCCATCCTTGCTTTCTATGGCTAAAAATGGTCATGGGCAATATTGTTCCACTGCATGATCTGACCAAAGCTGAAATAAGGTGGCTATTGTTGATCACAGGCAAGGAGACATGTAGAGTTATTACAGAATAGGTAAAAGTCAGAAAGGTGACTGCTAGTATAAAGTCACGGATAGATCAGCTAAGAACTGGCATTAGTTACCTATGAACGTAGATACATTACTGGGTCTTGATGCTTCACTCACCACATCAGTTAAATGCCATTGCAGGTAACAAAAACTGTCCTTAACTCCATTGCTGAAGTGGCCATCAAAAACCTTGCTCGTGCCTTGTCATTATTACAGTCATGCCCCAAGCTTCGTGAGGGACCATCCAAATAGGGAAGGTTAGGAGGTAGGTGATGATGGCAGTAGCTGTCCCAGGCTGAAGTCAGTGCTGCTGTGCCTTCGCAGTGCTTGGCCACTGAATTCAGCAGCATGTAGAACCAGTTGAATGCTCATCTGAGATGTCCACAGGAAGAGATGCCTTCCTGATATCTAGGATGCTGGTGCAACCCATGATTTCAACGGCTCTGCTCCTTCTAAAGATGAACTGACCTTTTCATTCCTCACCAAGCTTCCAAATATCCTAGGAAGGACAAAACCCCAGCATCTGCAGCCTAAGCCCCATCATCTGGTACCTCGTCTTAATCCCCTCTCCTTACTGAAGAGCTAGCACTGAAGCCATCAGCAAAACTCTGCATCCCTACTGTGCAGTTAGAGGAAGGCAGGAATTACTGCAGGTGTGCACATATGCATATAATGCTGTTCCAGGGCAAAATTGTGCCACTGTGTGTGTGACAACAGTGCATACTTTCCCTGGGGGATACAAGGTCCCATGCAGTGGAAGTCCCTTCCTAAAGCCATCAGGCTTTGGATTAAGGCCACCAGCCTCAGAAACATCTCCTACTTGCCTCTAAGTGAGCACACTTATCCTGGTTTCCAAGCAAAACAGATTATAATTCTCTTTCTTTAATTTCTGTTTTCCAAGTGCAAGGGTGTCCCTCTGGGAGAAAGTCTGTTTCTCTTTATGCCCCATTAAGGCTCCAAACCTGCCATGCAATTCAAAACGAAGCAGAAAAAAATAAATGCAGAGATAGTCTTTATACCCCTGATCTCAGCTATTTTTTTTCCTTGCAGAAGACCATCTTCGAGTACTGTGTTATTGAACCTCCCTGTTTAATGACCTTTCTAATGCACTGCTATCAGGTAGTGCCATCTGTATTTGGGTAAATGTGCTCACTCGTCTGTTTACTCAGCATAAATTAGCTTTATTTAAAGTTTAATGGAAGTTACATCTATTTGGACATCTGTACTTAACTGATTACTGGCCACGTTGGGCCGCCTGGTGGTTCTGCATGAACTTGCCAGCTGCTATGGAATGATAAGAGCCTGACATATGCTAAGCAACAATCACAGTCAGGGAGTACTGTATGTATTGTATTTGTATATATTTCAGAGCTGGCAGCAAATAGGAGCATAAAGAAGCCCACCCGCTCCCCCCAGCTGCTTCCTACAGCCCCATGCATACCTCTGCTGTCAACCCAAACCTTTCCAGAAGCACATAAATCCCTCTCCCTTAGAGGGGGAGTGAACTGAAGAATGGAGAGTACATACCATTAAATCCGCTTATAGTTTGCTACCTGTTTCACGCTGCAAAATACTTCTGTCCGTAGGAAGTCAGAGACCATCCCTGCTCATCAGCATCTGCAACTGATTTGGAAAGCTGCTGCCATCTATAGATAGGTATGAGGATTTGCTAGCACAGTTAGGGAAAAGATTTGTGAGACGGCAGCAGAATGAAGGGAAAAGAAGGGAAAATACAGAAAGAGAGATGCAGGGGTCTGATTAACAGCCCCACTGCACTGCGCTACGGGGTCTATCTACTCTCTCTGACAATGGCTGAAAGCAGAAGTAGCAGGAAACAAATGGGAGAAAAACTTCTTCCTCACTCCATGCTGCTAAAAGTTGGGTTTATGCCCTACAAAGATGAATGAAAGATTCTATATTCCTCTAATGAGTCTTACAGTCTTAAATAACAAATAAGCCAGCCATGGAACTACATGCTATTAGCATCCTTCTAGTCCAGCATCTCTTCCCGGTGATCTTCAACCCTTATATTCTACTGAAAGTTGAGCTGTGCAGAGACATCTGCAAAATGAGCAGAAGAGGCTGCTGTTATTTCTCACTTACCCTTCAGCACTGTCTCCCACCTTGCTCTAGATAGTGCCCAGTTGTACAAGACTTTGGTGGGACTGCCTAACCAAACTTAGGCAGCCTAATCTTTTTATTATCTCTATGGATTATGTCTGCACAGGTTCCTAGTGCTAACAAGGAGAGTTAATGCCACAGCAGCCTGGGCATTAGGGAGGATCCATCTCATAGAATCCTGGAATCCTAGAATCCTGGGTTAGAAGGGACCTCAAGGATCATCTGGTCCAGTCTTGTTACCCAAGCATGATCTAGACTAGATGTCCCAGCACCCTGTCCAACCAAAGTCTGGAAACTTTCACGGGAGACATTTCTTATTCTTGTTTAAGTGGCCCTGGGATCTTCAGGCAGACTTCTGTCAACAGGTGATTGTGATGAGTTTTTCTGAGTGGTTCTGCATGTGAGCATAGATAAGTTTAATGACACCAAGTGTAACTTGGAATAATAGAACAGGTTGGCTTGGAAGGGACCTTAAAGATCATCTAGTTCCAGCCCTTCTGCCATGGGCAGGGACAGTTTGCCAGTGTTTTTTTTTTAGACAGTGAGAGAGAGAAAGATTCTGTGTCCATCTGGGAGCAAAATATTGAATAGTATGGTGAGACAGAAGCACAGCTTGGACTGCTGCTCCATGTGATGCGCTGTGATTTCTGGTATGTAAGATGAAGACTTACTTTTCCTTGAAGTCTAATGGTGAGGGTATTGTCGTGGTTTAAGCTGAACTCAGTAATGCACTGAATCTCAGCAGTGCACTTAGAGGCTGCCCCATTGTATCGTAGTGCCTTAGACACTGAATCTATCTAGACAGGTAACTAGTACACTTGAGTTAATCAGATCTTCACTGCTGATGCCCCTGGTGGGCTTCCTGCCAGCACAGCTGTTTAGCAGGACCTTGAGAAGAAGTGGATGTAGCCAAGTCACACTGTGAATGCTCCCTGATCCTTTACTGTAGCACACGAAATCTACTGTAATGTTGTCACAGAAACTGGCCAAGATTAAATGAAAATTACCTGTATGCTAAAAGTATTATTTTTTCACAATTTCTCTGTCTTTCAAGGAGATGATCAGGCTGGAAAATACAGTCAGTGGTCTGTGGATCCAGGGTTTCCTTCTGGGCTTGTTATTGCATCAATTTCTATATGCATAAGATGTTCTCAAAAGCCTAATATACATTATACAGCCCTCTGAAAAGTACAGCCAAAGCAATAATCTTATTCAGCCTGCAAAGCCAGGCACTTAAAAGTTAGGAAAGGATATGGATGAAGAATCGGCAAAAAGTACTTTGGGCAAAGATAATTCTGACTTCAATATGAGTTTGAAAAGAGCTTGGCACTAAAGACTTGGAGATAAAAGCCTCTTCCATAACCTGTGCAGCATACACAAGGCTCAGCCTGATCTTCATGTATGGCATAAGCTGTCATGACATACAGAAATGCCTTACAGGACTTATCTGTACTGAATCTCATCAGTGCACTTAGGGGCTGCCCCATTGTATCGTAAGGCTGACATCTCAATGAGTGGCAACTTTAAACTTAGACTGATTTCAACCTACACCAGCAACAGTTCTGAAAACCTCCTGTCCAATATAAAGCCACATCTTGTGCTGGACAGACGCAAGGCTTTATCAGGTGGGAGTGTTTGTGTAGGCACTTGAAGCCCGGGGGTGTGCAAGAGGGGTGAGCATAGCTCCTGCACTCAAGAAGGGTAATAACATGTAAAGGAGACAAAACTTCATATCCTCTTCCCATTACCTCCTTCACGTCACCAGAATGAGTTTGCTTGCCATACTGCTCCTGTGTGGTTGGTACTGGATACACTTCTTTAGATTTATGCACAATTATATTGTAAAATGAGCTGAGATTGAATGTATTAGACAAGAAATGTTCCTTTTGCAATACCTGTATGTGCTGCTGAATAGTTATCAGTTTTGTTTCAATTCCACATAAGTTCATGGAAAAACAAAATGAAATAACTCATTAAGGGTGGCAGCGTGTTAAGCTATACAAATGTCAACAATCTTGGACCTCTTCTTTTGGTTTGCTCCCCTCTGTGCCTTTCCTCTCTTTATCTATTTTTTGCCACACTGCCAGCTGAACTGTATCTTGGAAGAGGTAGTTTATCTGGGAAAACTATAACCTGGAAATCCTAATTTTTTACTAGACCTAACTAAAAGCGACTTTGTGAGTGCAGATATCAGCTGTCACAGGTCTACTGGAGCCAGTAGAGCTACTCCGATCAACAAAGTGTTGCAGGTAGTCAACCTGTATTTGTCTCATGCCATAAGGGCTAAAGGAGACAGACGATGCAACGGACAAATACAGGTTACATGTGGTGGCTCCTCTTTTTCTACCAACACAGAAAATAACTTTTATTTACTGTTATGATTAAGCTGCCATATGTTGTGTTTTCATCATATGGCTGCATGTAGTGATAGGTATGTTTGCATCCTGAGGACTGTAAGTCTGTAAATACACCTTTTTATTCTATGTTAGTAAGATAGTAGTCTGATGTTTATATTCTCTGTTTTCATCGCCATAGTGGGACTGGTGTAACACAAGCACAGTCAGAATGCTGCGTAGGAAAATACAAAACAGACCTGGAAGGTGTGTGTATGAGAAAGAGAGAAGGCAGAGGGAACTAGAGATGAAGAAAATGGTTGTGTATATACACACATGAGCACAGGCGGGGCCAGATTTCTGCTGTCATTTACAATGGCACAAAACTGGGCTTACCCTGCTGAAATCATGACATAACCTGTGAGTAAAATAAGCAAACTCATAACAGTGTAACAATGTAATTCGGTTTTGATTAGTTAAATATGTAGACACACAGATCCCTTTCTCCCCTGCCTACATTCCTGTTTAATTTCTCAGCAACATGGGAATGAAATCTGTTACTTGCTGCTTATTATTCTTGGAACATATTCTAGAGTTACAGGTATTGGGCAGTGAACAGGGTTATTTTTGTTGAGTCTCTGATGGGGTTTAGACAACATGTAAGGAAAAGATCTGCAGTTTCTAGAAGGAATAGAAAGTTAGTTGGCCCAGATTGAATTAGTTCAGCGCACCGGAAGATCAGAGCCTTTCTTGGAGGCATTTTCAGGTCCTGTGCTTTGCATGGGGCAGACTGGTTAATTGTTGTCATGTTGTTCATGGGTATTGGTTTTCTGGCAGCAATTCCTTTGCATTACAGCAGGAGGAATTGTATGTAAATCAAGCTGTTGGTGTTTTTTTGTCCTCAACTAAACATAGAGGATTTAATTAGCTGTGGACCCAAAATCCAAACTATTTATACCTCTGCTTTAGTTTTAGTGTTTTAGTTGAAATAACAACTCGTTCTTAAATAGCTTGAATGAAGAAATTTTTTTGTCTCTATGAATGTAACATTTTCTTATTTAAAAAATTAAACTGTGATCTCTTCCCCCAGCATTAAACCATACAAAGCTTATAGACTTAAGCAGAAAAAAACTTGTATTTTGGAGCTACTGTGAAACCTCTTTACAAATAAATCTGTGCTTTAAGCCAGGGATATTTGCTAGGGAAAAATAGAAAAATAGAAAAATAAGAGAATTTATTATTCTTAATGTATTCAGAAGTCATAAGCTCCTAAGTTACATTAATAGCTTAGAAGTGATAATTTTCATTTTAAATATTATTGTATTTTTATTTGTCCTCTTTTTTGTTGTTGCTGTTTCTAACACTCACGTTCTTCCATTTCTCTTCTCAAGATACAAACTTTTCTGTTATAAGAAGTAACCCAGGACTCTCACTCAATCAGATGTCTCCAGGGAACCTGGGATCTAAGACCAAATTACTCTTATATCACCACCAGAGTCACCCTGCTATCTCTTGAGAATTGCAGCCACATCTCAGGAAATGACAGACAGAGTTTCTGGGCCATGGACTGCAAATAATTTGCTCTCCAAAACCTGCTCACCACATTGACTTGTGTTGACTTTCACCGACTCATGTGAATGCACCAATATGTCACTAACAGGTAATTTGGGTAAGAGACCCAAAGGTGCCCTTTGATAGACGGTGATATTCTCCAGCCCCATTTCTGGTTGTGCTCTCATTATACCAGCCATTTCTGCTGTTGTCTTTATGTCCTGTACCAAACCTGTGTGATATTCGTGCCAGGACAATGGAGTGGCCATAAACCACAGTGGGATAATGGAATCTGACTGAGGCCACTGGGTTAAGGGCTGAAGGTGGGAAGACCACAGCTATTGCTGGGGATGGTCCCTCCCAGTCACCTCAGCCTCAAGCAGCCTTATGCTCCTCATCCTCCCTCCTCATCCTCACACAAGCTGAACTCCTGCTGAAACCACCTGGGTACAGATACTGTGGTTAGGGATGTGCCAACCTTTGTGTCATGGAGAAGCAAAGCAGCCCCCACACAGCATGTTTTCTAGCATTAAATCTGAGGTCTACTCACTGTTGCTTTGCACAAAATCCTGATCCTGAAAGCCAGTGGAAACCCTATTCTGGGCCACAGTGGCATTGCTGATGCTTTCTCCTAGTCCTCAATTCAGTTGCGTAAGCAGATTACCTAGGAGGATATGAGATGTACAAGGAGACCACATGAGGCTTGAGCTGAGATGGGACATATGCGAGACCTATACCCTTCCAAAGCAGCATCCAGGGAACATTAAAACTCTTACCAGATGCCTGTGTTTTTCACGTCCCATATGAAATACAGATATGCATTCTTACATTATAGACCAAACTTTCTAGGGTAAAACACTAAGATTTACCAATACGTTTTAGATCAACTTCAAAGAGAGAAAACGTCTGCCTCTTTTTCCCTCCCCCCTGCCCTGTGTGGAGTATTGGCAGACATGGAGGTATCCTTGGATGATAAGACTGGTGGTTCAAAGGAGGTTTGTAGACCGAGTAATGAAGCATCAGTGCCATTGTTCCAGCAAAGACATCCTGAGATCTCCCAACAGAGAATGCATTCCATGGAGAATGCTTCAAACTTGCAGAACTGAATGAACGCAGCACGTCTTACTGGTTCAGAGATGAAATTTGTTCTATTGAACAGTTGTCAGAGGAGGTTAGTTCAGCTCCTGCTTCTTCTGCGGATCTGCTCTGTGACCTTGTGCAAGTCTCTTGCCCTGTGTCCATTGGTTTGCATCTCCATTTAATGGAGGAAAGGATATGAACTTTTTTGAGATCTGATCTTTGTGAACTTGTAAGGTAAAAGCCCATGAGCAACTAACAAAATTATTAGAATTTACCCCATTCTGATCAAGGAAACCCTCTCAAAAAGAAGTTTAAAAATCTCAAATAGTAGATTTCTCAATCTTTTATTCCTATGTGACAAACCTCAGCTCTTTCAGTTCAGTTCAGTTCAGGTTCAGTTCATAGCATAATAGTTCTTATTCTATTTGCTCACTGAATAATAGAAAAGTGTTCATGCAGCTGTAATTAAAAAGCAAATCCACAAAGGACTACATGAAGAGTGCTGAAGGATCCTTGAGAAAAGGTGTTAAAGAAATCTCCCATCATTTGAGTGCTTCACCTAGAAATGTTAATAAAGCTCTTCAACCGAATTCTGCAGTTTATGGAAGTAAATGTGGAGGTAGGTGTTTGTATGTGCAGATGCAGGATATACATGTGTTTGTGTGCACTTGTATTTTTTATTCTTGTATGAAAGACTTCCCAATATTGTTGAAATATCAAAGCATAACTTTTCCATGATTTATTCTTCCTCTAAAGAGAGTTACTTTTTTGATCAATCAATTTCTAAGACTGAAGATGGGAGAGGTTTAGTTTTGTTTTTTTTTAATCCAGAAAACAAGGCAAGAGTCCGGTGTTGAGAAGATGGGCCCAGACATTAGAACACTTGGTTCTCTTCTCTTACAGCAGAGCCCTGACAAACATACTGGCCCCATTGCTCAAATGCTCAAATGAAGAGCATTTATACCATAAACCAGTCTTTTACTGTAGAATAATGAATAGGTATTCTATTTCCTTCATAAAGATAGTCATAACTTCTAAGAATACCCAAACCTTCTAGAATGTCTTCTGAAAGCATTTGACAACCTCAGGGACCACAGTTTTACATGCTGTTTTGACCACTCTCAACTGTTGCTGACTTCAGTGTCTGTTGAGAGCTCTGAATCTTGGAAGAATGCTTGTTTACACAGAATCATAGAATGGTTTGAATTGGAAGGGATGTTAAAGATCTTCTAGTTGCAACCCCCTGCCACGGGCAGGGACACCTTCCACTAGACCAGATTGCTCCAAGTCCCCTCCAACCTGGCTTTTATTATCATTTGGGGTCATCTTTTATTATTTTATCTTAGTTATTACAAGATAAGAAAGCAATAGCATTTTCACTTCAGTGGTGATCAGTCTAGTGGACAAAGCCTAATTCACTTTAGGTAGGTCTATTCAATAAGAAGCTGTAGAAGCTAATAGAGGAATCTGGAGTAACGTTGGTATAAGCTCTTACAAAGTTGTTTGAGAACTATTCAAGATAATGGATAAAGTTGGCAGAAAAACAATTGCCTACACACTGACCATGAGTAAGTGTAGGCCCACAGTTAGGTGAAGTCTTCTGAGCATCAGAACAATGAAGGCCTGCAGTAACTATAGAGAAAGGACCCAATGTCACAAAATGAGTTCTGCAGTCCTAATGTCATTCTATTTGTATATCTGGAATACTTAGAAACTTCAAGAACTTATAGTTTCCTTACTATAGACATTATATAAAGAAGAGGTAAGAGACAGCCTTTCACCAGTTGATTCTTCACTCTAAGCTAGAAATGCACATGATTACTCTGGACTTGTTCTCAAGATAGGAAACAGAGTCATGGAGGTGACCATACCTCTTTTTGCTTCACTCAATGGCTCTCAAGCCTGTGTTGTAATCCTGTGCACATTTTGGGCTTCACGCTGGTGGTCTAAAGCAACTTCAAAGAAGAAGCATGGTGAAAGATGTAGGAAGTGTAGCTTTCAAGAAGAGAAGGAATATAACATTATGTGATCTATAGAAGAGACAGCTGAAGGGGAGACTGATAATAATCCTTAAATACTTGAAAGTGTAGAACAAGTTTATCTTTTGAATATTACTATTACTATCAATGCAGAATAAACATAAACCACTGGAACATACAGTGTCTGGGGAACAGTCTCTGCCTCTTGAGAATTTAGAACAGACTAGACCAATGTCTGCCACAATTAGTTTATATGCAGTGGACTTCTTAGATGTTAATGGACTAAATGACCTGTGAAGGTCTTGCATTGTCCTATTTTGTACCTTCTTAACAAGACCATTTACCCACAAAGGCCTGAGTTCACACATATTTAGCTGAGTAGATGATCTTTTTCACCCAAATTCATCAGTCTGACTGCAGATGTCTCAGCAGCAGTTGGAAAAAGATGCCTGAAGGATCTAGTTTGACGCTACAGGATGTGTAATGAGGGAGTTAATTAAAGTTTACAAAATATTTCAAGATCTTCAGAAAACGCCTTATCTAGCAGAAAGGTATTATTGGTGTGTCACACGAGGAGCAACTGAGCACTCCAGTAAAACATAGAATACACAAAAAAGACAGAAAAGCACCAGAAACCTTGACAGTGTAACAAATATTGAATTTGTTGACAATGAAAGAGGGAGGGGGAAGATTAGAAACACATGAAAATGTCTAAATCACTGAAAAGCACTAATTTATTGCCAGTAGCCTCTTTGAGAAGGAATATTGCCAAGCAATCCAGTACAAATTATGCAGAGCACAACTCTTTGGGAAATAGCAGGTGCTCACCTAGCTAATAGAAATAATGAATAAAAAAAAAAGCCTCTGTCTGACTATTTCTTGGATTTTTTTGAAGATTAGAAGAGCAAGTATCTGGCCCAGAATGTTAACTTGATAAGGAGTCTTCATGCAGTTTACCTGTCATATAAATAATGGATTGTTTCCCTTTACGTGGCTTTTTCAGTTTATTAGCTGCTTCCATTAGACAGCAGCTATATCCTGAGAGATCTGCAGGGATTTGCCTTTAATAACAGCACAGCCTTCACCTTTTTCCTTTTTAAATTAGATTTTGATCTAGGTTCACTTACTTCTGGTGGCACGCAGGAGCCACGATCCGTCCCTGTGGGAGCAGATCTGCCTCCCATGGGAGAGTCACCTTGTAGCACTCTGCTGTGCAATGATTTAGCAACTCATCGGGCAAATAAAGCCTCAAAACCCCAGCCCCAAGCAAGTTGCAGGTTATGGGGGGCAGACAGGGAAGTTGCAGAGTTACCTGTACAGAGTTGGTAGGATGAGGTATTTCCATACAACCAATTACTTTCTGTTCATATTCCTTTTCCTGGTCTCACCCCACACACCTCCAGAGGATCTTCAACAGCTTTGAAGGACATCCCTGTTCTCCCTGTTGAAATCTGGGTTTCGCTGAAATGTGAGCATAGGGAAGAGAAACCTCAACCATTCAGTTAAAACAAGCCAGTTGAATGGGAATAGCTTCTAGTCAACAGCAAAGTGATATAGTGTGGTAAACCTGACAGAAGTAATCTATGCAGTCACTGAGAATGTTATTTTAATGAATTATCCAATGCAGTTAAGAGATGCATAGAAAATTAATGGGTAAGGTAGCTAAACTATGGTACAGAAAACACATTTAACAGGGTGATTATCTGGTATTTTTCTCCAGAGTGATATTATTGCCATCTTTTTATCCAGCTTCTTTTAAGTACCATTGCAACAAGACAGTAATAACACTGTAATAACAAAGGATATTAACTCTATTTAATAGGACCTCTGTACCTTTCCGTAAATATTTCAGTGTGTGTGGTCAATGAGAAACTTGTCAAGGACTTGCCAAGTGTTAATTGAGTTGCACTTTATCTTGGTTGAATACGGTATTCAGCAGTCCTTAACCAGGATAGGGCACTGTAAAGAACATCAAATGGAAGTTACAGCACATTGATTTGCAGTGAGACTCTGTTCCTGGACTTGACTCCAGACGTCTTCTGTACATCTCTCATTAGAAGCCAACTTACTTGAAGACCAAGTCCATGTTACGTAACAGTTATCTCAATGCTGAAGCCTTCTGGCCTTGTTCCTGAGCTTGCTGGAAGGGGAAGAACCCTGTCTGTCACCAGCAAGTGGGGATCCTAATCAGTCATTAGACTCAAACAATATCTTCAACTGAAGTGCTGTTCCTTGTGTTAAATTACTGTCTGCAGCTACAGTCAAAAGCCCATCTTTTACAGGGCACGCAATCATCTACAGATGGGAAAAATAAATCCCTTGGCTGGGTGTCAAGGTTTTAAGTGCAAATCCACTCTTATTCATTCAGCTTGCTTGGTTGTGCCTCACCCTCCCATCCTCACTTCTCTGATACCCTAGCTGAAACTAAGCTCCCAGCAGCAAAGGGAGTCATACAAATCCCGCACGGCTGATAATTTTCTTGGTTGGCTCATCTGCCTGGGCCAACTGCCTTCTGTCAGGTCACTCTGATCTACCGTTTATTTCATGGGAAAGCGATATTGCAGCTGTGACTGATCAGAAGAATCAGAAATCTTCCTTTTTCAAGCTAGGAAGACCAGAAGGGAAAGAACAGAGTCACATACGTGATCTTCCACAATCAGTTATTAACAGGACTGGTTAAGCCATCTGATCCCATCATGATAAGGTGTTGAATGTGGAGCAAAGGGATGACCCAGAGGATGATGCTGCTTACATTATGCCATTAGATTGATTATGTTTGGTCAGAAGGCATGTCTCAATTCCTTGGTGTCCTTGCCACAGCTCCCAAACAGTTCTGCAATAAGGATGATCAAAGCAAGCTGATCATGTTGTACCATCCATATAATTTGACCAAGTCTTTTTGCAACCAAAACATTCATAGAATCATAGAATAGTTAGAGTTGGAAAGGACCTCAAGATCATCCAGTTCCAACCCCCCTGCCATGGGCAGGGACACCTCACACTAAAACATCCCACACAAGGCTTCATCCAACCTGGCCTTGAACACTGCCAGGGATGGAGCACTCACAACCTCCCTGGGCAACCCATTCCAGTGCCTCAGCACCCTAACAGGAAAGAATTTCCTCCTTATATCCAATCTAAACTTCCCCTGTTTAAGTTTGAACCCGTTACCCCTTGTCCTGTCACTACAGTCCCTGACAAAGAGTCCCTCCCCAGCACCCCTATAGGCCCCCTTCAGATACTGGAAGGCTGCTATGAGGTCCCCACGCAGCCTTCTCTTCTCCAGGCTGAACAGCCCCAACTTCCTCAGCCTGTCTTCATATGGGAGGTGCTCCAGTCCCTGATCATCCTCGTGGCCTCCTCTGGACTTGTTCCAAGAGTTCCATGTCCTTTTCATGTTGAGGACACCAGAACTGCACACAATGCTCCAGGTGAGCTCCCGGGAGCTCTCAGGAGCTCCCGGGAGCTCTTATCTCTCCTTCTCAGAGGTCACAAAGCCAGGTATGTGCATTTAATAGCAGCTAAATTATGGTGATGTTCAATATGGAGGCAGGGACAGCAATGGATTTATGGAGCAAAGGCAAAGTCTCCTCCTCCTAAGTTTTTGGGCTCTTTCATCATATTATCTGAGCTTACTGCAACCGTTAGTTCACCTTCCTTCACCACCATTTTTCTGTAAAGAAATGCTATGAAATATGTCTGGTTTACAGACTGAGGACAAACACCTGAACCCATAAACTCCTAAATCATACAGATTTCTACATGTTTGCAAATTGATACTCAACTATCTCATCCAATGAGAAAGTAAGAATCTTCTATGCCAGCGCCATTAAGGGGAAATCCAACAATAGGTTACTGTCTGCTCCACTGTTCATCACAGGGCATTGGAAATTTATCATCTGGGATGCTGTTTTTCCCACATGGAGAAGACCTGGAGGAAGGATTGTGTCCAGGCTTGGACTAAGCTTACATTAACAAGAGACCTATACTTTTGCTCAGAGTGTTCCATCTCCCTTCCAGCTCCTCATCAGCCATGAAGCACATCTGGAGTGACTGCAGACATTCCCTGTTTAGAAAAGAAAACCCCATAAATCATTTAGAAACATATTACTAAGCTTATTATAAGACATTTTAACAAATTAGAGCTAATAGCATAGCTTAATAACAAGATTTCTGTAACAAGATATTAACCCCACATATATCACCATGACTAGTTAGCTAGCCATTGCAAGAAAAGGTAAGGATGATTGATTGGCTTGCTTTTTAACTCTTCTGATTATATAGCAAGGCAGCTTGGATTCAGAATATTAAACTGCACTATAAAATACATTATTAATATGTACAGCAACCTTCTTTTTACAGCCTTATGCCAGTTTATTGCTACAGTATCCTTCTGGATGTGACATTAATAAAACTTGTGCAATAACACAGCCTCTAAATTGGTAGTTATTGGTAATGAGGGAGCGATTTAGTAGTGAGGTTTATGGGCAAAACTGAAGGGCCATTATTAGTGTGATGGTTGATTAATTAGTGATTATTCACTGTCTGGTTTGTGACCCAGCCCACTGTTTTGAGAGATAGTCTCATAAATATTCACTTTTTAAGCTATTAGCCAAAACAGAAGTTAAATAACAGTCTGCTGTGAAGCCTAAGCAAGGGATTTAAGTTCAGAAACAACCTCCATCCCATAATGTGATGCTATAAAACATGAGGGACTTTCATATTCTTGACTGTGTGGGAAGAACCAAGGCTGGCCCTTGTGAAATTATAGAATCATAGAATAGTTAGGGTTAGAAAGGACCTTAAGATTATCCAGCTCCAGCCCTCCTGCCAGGGGCAGGGACACCTCACATTAGACCATGTCACCCAAGGCTTTGTCCAAACTAGCCTTGAACACTGCCAGGGATCACTGCTTTCTCCAGAAAGATGTTTCCTTCTGTCCCTGGACCTGCAACATCAGTGGACAGTTCTCTGCACCTGAGAGGCAGATTTGCAGGACCCCATGCAGTATATGGGGAAGACACATCAGGGGACCTGTATCCTCTGTCCTGGGAAGCTGTGGGCATCTAAGGCATCCTTCCTCCCAGTTCAGGGTGCTGTGTGCCAGGGACAGCACCTCAACTCCCTCACTGCTCCCCAGGGTCTCTCCACTTCCACCCCGGCAGTCCTAACGATGCCACTCCTCTGCCCAAGCAGACAGTAGATCAGGAGCTTCTTTAGCATGGAGAGATGCTCCATGGCAATGCTGAGGAACTGGTAAAAATATAAAAGGAATTGCTGATAGTGACAGCTTGGTTTAACAGAATCACAGAATGGTTTGGGTTGGAAAGGATCTTGAGATCATCCAGTTCCAACCCCCTGCAATGGGCAAGGATGCCTCACACTAGACACTGCCACCCGAGGCTCTGTCCAACCTTGTCTTGAACACTGCCAGGGATGGAGCGTTCGCAACTTCCCTGGGCACCCTATGCCAGTGCCTCACAACCCTCACAGTAAAGAACTTCTTCCTTATAACCAACCTGAACTTCCCCTGTTTCAGTTTTAACCCATCGTCCCTTGTCTTACAGTCGCTGATGAAGAGTCCATCTCCAGCGTTCTTGTAGGTCCCCTTCAGATATTTTAAGGCTGCTCTGAGGTCTCCATGCAGCCTTCAGATCATTTCTTCAAGAACATTTTATATAAAGATGAACTTTCTGGACACTCTGAAGTTGTCAGATGTGTGGATGAAATTGCCCAGAAGAGCAGCTAACGTCCAGGACTTCACATTCCCCTAGGAATGTCATCCCCATTGTTACTACAATTGAATCTGCAAACTGCATCCTAAAAAAACCCCGGGGTAAATATTTTGGCTTTTTATGTGACACTTTCACCCCATGCAAAATCCATTTTGATAAATTAAGAGTGTGATTAATGACCCAATGGCATTTACATTGCATTTGTGAACAGGCATCATCATCTTTATCTTGATTTTTAAAGAACTATTTTGAGCAGTGCTCCCAGACCACAGCAGCAGAAGCAACAATTCCTACTGCACCTGGACATATTCCCAGGCTATTCTATCTGCTAAACCATGAACCATTTTCCTCAGTTATTAAATGCTTTTAAATTAATATCAGTTTTACTTCATTTTAATGCAAAGGCCTGATCTTGTTAAGACTTCTATGAATAAAATAACAAACCAACATTAACTTAGAACCTTTTAAAATACTTTTTAATGCTTTTCATACCAAAAAGTACTATTTCCTTCTTGTCATTTGAGACATGATATCACCAAGGATACCCAAATGATCTTTCATCTGAGAAGGAGTTCTCCAAAAGGTGTAAATCCCTGATGTTGCCTCTATTCTCAGGTGCAATGGTTTCAGTTCCATCAAAAACTGTGAAGTGCCGATGGCAAACAATGAAAAATAGTCAATATTTACATGATGATTTGTTCACTGCAGACATAATTTTCTATGGAATTTGGTAAAATTACAGCTGAAGTTTGTTATAATGTCATTGACCTAAATCGTCTCTGAAGATACGACCAGGGTCAGTACGTCTTGAAGTTTCACTCTGTGCATACAGTATAATAACTCTTGGTAAAAAATCTTAGTAGTACAGTGTTTTTGAAGAGGGGTGACCATCTGAGGAGGTCAAGAATAAACAAGGCCCAATTAACAGTAGAGAGGAGTCTTATGATGTGTTTGGCTCTAACACGTCAAGCTAAAATGAAGAGAGAAAGCCATAGGCTGACTTCATGCTGTGGTCAAGAGGCCACATGCATATACTCTCATGTGAGAATCAAAGAAGGATTCTTACGAAGCCCAACTCAGCTTCATTCCTCCTTTCAAACCCATAACCCCTTTGGCATGACACAACAAGACGACCAGCAAATACTGAGAATTTTCATCTTGTCAGGTTACTCTTGATCATTTCTTTAGGTCTCATATTTTATCTAGTCTACTGTTCATTTAGTCATCAGCTGTTTATTAACCTTGCTCACATTTTGAAAATAAGAAAAGTAAGATTTGTGAAAGCATAAGCTTTTTTTCCCAGCATTACACACTGAAATTCAATTGTTCTGTCTTGTAAGTGGTGGAGTTGGGGCTAAAGAACAGTCTGAGATTGACTGCATCCACATTTTCTGTTTCTCACATACCCTACAACACATGTACACCCCACCGTGAATATGGACCTCCTGTAATCTGTGTTTAAAAATCAATTAGTTTACATTTATACCCCTTCTAAAAGGACCTTACAAATCCAGAGAGGCTGAAGAGTCACAGTCTATTAACATCTTCTCAAAGCATGCTCATCATCTAATGCTCAGATATCCATCGCATGTGACAAAGGCGTTCAGGTCCAAAAAATGAATAGCTGCCAGTCTTTACTGCCTTATCCAGTATCTGAAGGACACCTGTAAGGATGCTGGAGAGGGTCTCTTCATCAGGGACTGTAGTGACAGGACAAGGGCTGATGGGTTCAAACTTTGATAGGGGAAGTTCAGGTTAGGAATAGGAAGACGTAATTTACTGTGAGGGTGCTGAGGCACTGACATAGGTTGTTCAAAGAAGTGGTAAATGCTCCATCCCTGGTAGTGTTCTAGGCCAGGACGGACAGAGCCTCGGCCAACATGGTCTAGTGTGAGGCATCCCTGCTCATGGCAGGCAGTCTGGAACTTGATGATCTTAAGGTGCTTTCCAACCCTAGCCATTCCATGATTTTATGACCCAACCACTGAAAAAAATCTCTCATTTTCCTGAAAAAGACAAATCATTTCACACAACACATTATTTCCATTGCTGTTATGTCTTCCAGCAAACCTGACTGGCAAACCCAGTTCCTTTCTTCTCATGAATGATTGAGATGAAGCCTTAGCAAGGCTGACAAATGCCATAGCAACAAGCTCGTTCCAGAGGTGTGTAGTCTTTCAATTAATCCCAGGGGTTGGAATTACACCAGATTGCACAATTTTAGGGGGAGAAAACAGTTTCCCTGTATACCAGGTTTTCAGTCCCATCTGCTGAAGTGATGGCACACACAGGACAATTCAACCAGGAGCTTTCTGCATGTTAAACAAAAGAGTGATGCTATTTCTTCTCTGTTCTGTAACAAAATTATCAACTTCTCTTCCCTGTGCAAAAAAAATGTGTTAGACAGGTGCAGGAGGAAGGAAGCCTCCAGACAAAGGTTGTGAAGGAAGGATATGACAAGGGTTAGAGTGAAATGCATGTTTTCTGGCTTTCAGACAGTTTCTGTGTTAGCCGCTGGCTCAGGAAAGGTTGTTACTACTATTGCGCATTGCTGTCGAAGGCAACGGTGACAGTTGCTGAGTTGTCAAAAAACCCCATGGTGCAATCTCACGGGTTTTGAAATCTGAGATGAAAAAGTCATAGAGGGAAGTTCAAAGTGATGAGACCCCACCACTTCTATCTTTCCGTCTGGTAGAGGCATAGCGATATGCACTGGTAGGGACTGTCTGTCAACCAACAAACCAAAGGAAGACTTGGCTGAAACTGATATAGGCTGTTTTAAATGCTTTGTCATCTCCTTCAAAGTAATCTTTTTCCCTTTCCCGTTTCAACTGTCCTCATATCAGTCTTTGCAAACAGATTAGAAGTCAGGAAGGAAGTAGATAAAGCTTATCCAGACTTGGGGCAGAGGATGGAACAAAAGACCTATGAATATCTCTCTAGCCCTGCAACTCCATGAGCCAGCAATGTATTTAACTTGAATGACATAACTGATTTAAAGTTGATTAATTGAAATCAATGGGAGTTTTAAGATCAGTAGTCAGTGATGTCAAAGTCAAGACCAACATCTATGATAAACTCTGATGTTTAAATGAGAGATCATTGCCTTGGAAACAGCCAGAAGAGCCTACAGGATTTCAGATACACATTGCTTAGGTTTGCAACTACACCAGGTCGAGGGAGAGGGTTCTCCTCTGCTGTGCTCTGAGCATACACCCCCTGCAGTCCTGATCCAGCGCTGGGGCAACAACACAAGAGGGACACGGAGCTGCTGGAACGAGTCCAGAGGAGGCCACGGAGATGCTGCGAGGGTTGGAGCAGCTCTGCTCTGAAGCCAGGCTGAGAGAGCTGGGCTGGGTCAGCCTGGAGACGATAAGGCTGCAGAAGACTGTATCCCCATTGCTGACAGTGTTCAAGGCCAGGATGGACGGGGCTTGGAGCAAGCTGCTCTAGTGGAAGGTGTCCCTGCCCATGGCAGGGGTTGGAACTGGATGAGCTGTAAGGTCCCTTCCAACCCAAACCAGTGGGATTCTGTGATTGCTTTGCTTACCTTCAGGCGCCTTCCTAATGTTGCAGTTGCTCAGGGCATTGCTTCAAGTACCTCCTCCTGATCCTGTATGAGATCGCTATTTCATCTACTTCTGAGAACCACCTCTCCTGCTGCCAGAACTGGCCTGAGCACACTTGGTTTTCAGAAGGAAGCTGACGTGTTTAATGCTATCTAATCTTATTCTCTTCTGTGCTGCTGAAAACTGAGTTCATCGTGTCTCTTGCAGGGTATCCTGCAAAGACAAAGTTGAGGTCATTGGTGGAAAGAATATCTTTCCATCCTCCGATGAACAGAGGAAGTTGGAAATACATAATTTTGAGGATTTTGTGCCATAACAAAAACAAACAAAAAAAAAAAAAAGCAAGTGAGCCCATGTACCCATAGCAATCTCTGAAAGTGCAAGGACACCACATCTGTGGAGCAGTATGTGAGCAGGAAAGGCTTACATATTCAGAAAATGCACAGCTGTCAAGTGAGCACACACTGGAAGTAAAGAGGAACAAAAGGAGGTTGTGTTCAGCAAATCACCAAAGAATAGCAAAACTCTAAAGGGCAGTTCAGCATCAACCAGAAAGGTCTCCATTACATTCAAAGGATACATCTCTGTGAAAGGAACTACAGTACAGTCTTTGGAGCAGCTACAGACTGAGACATGAATAATGGAATAAACAGAAAAGATGAAAATGAAGCTTCAGGAAAGGAGCTGAAAATCCAAATTAGTCACTCTGGCAGACTGCCTCCTCCCCTCCCATAGTACACCACTCTTAGGATAATCTTATTGAAGTCAACAGGATGATTAAGGAGTAAAGGGACATGAGAAACAAAGAAGGCAATCAGAATATGGCTCTTTGTTTAAGAGGAGAGATGCCAAAATGAGCTAAAATGAATCTGAGAAGGTTAAGATCGATGAACAGTCATCCAGAGAGAAATGTATCATGCTAACAATCTTTATGCAGCCTAAATTCACTCTTCAGTTCAGTATATTTCCGTCATAAAATATAATAAGAATGATTAATAAACAGAAAACTTCAACAACTAGAAGGGCCAGCTTTTGATGCTGTTTTAGTTATTGGCTTTTTTACACCATACATAGACTCAATGGCTAGGGTTGGAAAGGACCTTATATGTGTTTTAATGAGCCCAACAGTTTGACTGGTACAGATCTTTCAAACTAGTAGGGCTAAAGTTTCAGAGGCTGTTACAGTGACATTTCAGTGAAGTCAATCAAAGTTGCTTTTCAGCATCCAAATCCTACCTGCAGATCACACTCCTGCATCTTATGAGCTGAAAGAAGGAACAAAAGTGGGAGATTTATCTTCCATATCTTTAGGCAGTCACAGTGCTGACAGCCCCATCTGAGGTAGTTGTCTAAGCTACATTGTCATCAGAGAGAGGAAAATATTTCTATAAATGTGATTCATGCAATCTATCTAAACATCTACATTAGGATGAGATGACTCACACCCTGTAGATGACTACAAAGGGAGTCATGAGTCATGTGGGTAGCGATATCTAGCTTTTAGACAGTCAGCATTAGATGAGATGAAGCTCACACCTAGGGTTCAAAAACATAGGTACTTTTTTCTTCCCAAGGGCCTGGTTTCATGCTGCTGCTGCCTTTAGATGGCAGCAAGATGGGGTTTAATGACTGCAGAGTTTCTGTAAGCCTGCAGAATTTGTCAAGAAAGCAGTTGTAAATCTTGAGATCTGATACCTTCCCATCAATTCTAATTCAGCAGCTGCCCAGAGACAATCTACACACTAAAACAACCCCATGGGGTACTAGCCATCTTCTCAGTCATGAGCAGCATCCTGCAGAATTGAGTCATGAACTGCTGGAGATGGATGTGTTCAAACATAAGGCTGTGATTCCAGTGAAACTTCTCTGTGTTACGAAATTTCTCTATCCAGTTTGTGGATCATAGAAATGCCTCAAAGTTCTACTCAGGTTTTAAATTACTCTGTATTTTCAGAAAAGTGAAGAGGACATTCCTGTGTTTCAAACCACCTCATTCTTGTGTTAGGAGCAAGAGCCATCTGATAGTAAGGAGAATGAGGGTTTAATTCCTATTGTGCTCTGATTCTCCACTGTTCAAAAGGGGATTATGGCTACTGCATATGAAAGAAAAAACCAAACCACTAACTCAAAGAATTTAATGAAATCCTCCATTCTGGCTACACAACACTCCTATAACATAAAGAAATTGCTGGTTACCCTTTCAGTTCTTTGGTTTGGTAAATAGGCATCCACTCCACAGGCACATGTATTACATGTTTGCCTTTTACCTTGTCAATAACAAATGAAGGATGTTTGCTTTTTTACTTTTCTTCTTCCCAAAAGAGGAACTGAACTGCCTGTGAATGGATTCTGGGTTGAGAACAAACTGTCATGACACAGAACCCTTTTAATATAGATGCCTAAAGGGACCTGAAGTGCTGCAGGGTAAGGAACTGTGCAGACATAACACAGAGGCTGTTGCTCTCTTAAGAACTTACTCTGGTTTTAGCAGGACTCATAAGTGTATACACAAGATTTAAGGACAGCAATAAGCTCCTTTTCACATTGCCCCAAGTTATTGCTAAGTTTGAATCTTCCCACGTAACTATGTAAGTAAACACTCCTGGTGCTGCCAAGCAGGACATCCAGAGAGGTGGCACAGTGTCCATCCAAGAGGATTTTTGTTGGCTAGACAAAGGCAGCTAATGTGGGTGATAGTCCTGCTTCAGGAAGGAGATGGAACTAGAGATGTCCTGAGCTTCCTTCCAACCAACATTTCTTCCTCCCAACCAATCAATCATTTGCCCAAGATTAGAAAAAAATCTCTTATTTAAAGAGTAAAATCAAATGTGTGCTATTTCACTAGACAAAGGATAAAAAGTGGCCCAACAGTTGTGTGAGCAGATCACAATGGGCACTAAGTACAGGGCTGAGCACAGAAAAGGTGTTTTGGAGAACAGTGACATCTGTTTTAGTTCAGTAACAGCCAGGGAAACCCATCTCTGTGATTCTAATAAATCCTTTTGGTCCTAAATTAAACACATTTTATCCAAAAGACTTAGATAAAACCATTTAAAGTGCTTATTGCTTTGCATTGCTCATCAGACGTTCTGGTGAATGTGAAGGTTTTATGGTAAGGGACTATATTTTCCCAGCCTGGTTAGTGAAGCAGGGGGTGGAACATTTCTTTCTAACCCAGAAAAACATACTCTTGTTCTCCATGTGAAGGTGTCAGGAAACTGACTGGGTCATACCTCTCCTTATCACACATGTACATGACATACACACTCATCCTTGCTCTCTGTAGGTTGCTTTGCCACCTGAGATTTCATCAGCTCCAGGAACATCTCAGGACCAGAAGAAGGGCCTACAAGCTCTGGGTTTGCATTTGCAGCACAGAGGAGAGTTGGCAAATGGCCCAGGCAATCTGAATAAGGAAATAAAGTGGGAATCCCTCAGGGAGAGTTGAATATTCAGATTTTTTTCCTATATTTGCATTGCTCCATATGCAAGAGGGGCAAGGCTGGGGAGGGACCAGCCTCTGTGAGCGGTTTGGTCGGACCTCAGCATCCTTCATCTGCATAGTCAGAAAATATTTGCCTGAAAGGTTTAATTTGTTTCCTCTGTTAAGGACTAATTACTGCTTTTACCAAGGAGTTCTACATGGTTTAAATAATCTAAAGGGAGATTCTCAGGGCGAATTCCAGCTTGGAAAGGTATTATGGTTGTTCAGAGTCAGACAGGAAAGCTTCAGTTCTCCCACTGAAGAGGTCTGTCCTGTGAAATGCTCCCTCTCCTGGAGTGAACATTGACTCCTTTTCCTGCCATCTGGGGGCTTTCAGTTTGCCACAATGTGAGACTGAAGGGAAAGAAGCAATTGTGATTTAGTTTTCATCTTTTATAGGATAAGCAAAATGTCTCCTGTCTCACTGGGCTGCTGATGAATCCTGGACCACAAGAGAGTGTGTGACAATCATTTACCAAAAATACTATGTAATTTTCCCCCTTTTTCATGTGTGTTTGAATAGTTCAGAGTACCTAAAGTTTAATTAAGCAGTTGCTGCTTATATGTAAATACCTGCCTCATAGTATCAGTGTGATGACTGAGATCAGAAGCTGTCAAAAGGGGAAAAACACTCATAAAATATGAAACCCACTTCCTCGTTATCACTGAGCAACCATCCAATTTTGCTCCAGGCATTGTAATTTTTTGTCTCTTACCTCGTGTCTGCTTGCTAAGGATAAATAGCACATACAGGGTGTTGGTTCACTGGCTTGAAATTGTGAAATGTAAAGGATTTTTCCCTGTAGAAATGTATTTTGTGAATGCCCAATGGAAAATACTCCTTAATAACTCCCTTTTGATCTGGTTTAACCTGCTGGACTTCAAGCCTGCTATCTGGCTCATCACATATGCTCTTTGCTGGCTCACAAGTGAATTAATAAGATCTTAATCCCCCTGTTCCTCACTCCCTTTCCCCATGGGACATAAGGAAAACCTCAACATTGCTTGCCAGTGCCGAGGCTATGGAAGGGAGATGCTTATTTCATGAAATTTCACTCAGTTTTTACTCAGGAGGCTCTCTGTCCATAGTGCAGAGCAGAAGGTACCCAAAGTGGAGGCTGAGGCTTCAGACTTTCATCCCAGACATAAAGTGGCTCCAGTAGGTTGGAAGTAGCAGCTCAAGCAGTCCTGTAGGAGTCATGTTCAAACAGGAGAGAAACAAGCTAGAAAACCTCTAAGTCTCTGGGTCCTGAGCAAAGACAGTGGACTTGGGGTGACCTATTAATATACACTATACAATTAAGCAGTTGCCAGGATTTCCTCTCCTTTCTGTGCCACTGCCTCAAGGGAAGGAGCAATGTCACTCCACCTTATTAAGGTCTTCACATTAGCAGTGTATTGTTTACAGTGAGTGAAAGGCAAATAAGACCCTTGCAGCTAACTGCCATTCCCTTCCCATTCACAAGCTGCCGAAGTGCCCATGAAGACATCATTGTAAAGTCAGTTTTGATAATGCATAATTCAGTGCCTTCAATTTGGCCCTCAAGGAAACTGTGGTATTTTATATAATGGCTTTACTCAGGAGGGGGAAATTAATTGCATCTTCCTAGCTGGTTGCCCAGAGCTACTTCATGTGCACGAGGCAGACTCCCCCTTAGGAGTCCTGATTTTTGTCAGAACAATCTGAAATTGTCTCCATGTCATTTATTATTACAACAACAACAACCGAGCAGCCTATATAAAATACAAATCTAGGTCCATTTAAAACCGATATGCTTTATTGCTGCTATAAACAGCATGTTTTAATGGAAGAGAAGAAAGAATAGATAGCTGTGGTATTTGCCTGGTGTAATTTTGGAACACTTGGCTATAGATACGGAAGGCTCTGAGGAAGACAATTGTGGACATATCGCAAATGGGCATTCTCTTACGTATTCATTCCCATTTTCATTTGGCCCATGTGGCTAGTAGGGAAATTAAAATGGAAAAAGCAAAACAGGAAGACTCAAATAACTCCTGCTGCCCAAGCTGTCATATAACAATAAAGCCATCCTCCTAACAAAGGATTATTCACACAAATACTCATTGCTGTCCACACAAAGAAACATTATCCTACCTGGGCAGTTCAGTGAGGTGAGCATCCATCAGGGTTTAAGGAATTTGAAGTTTAATACACAAAAATCCCTTAAATGCAGTGATTTAAGTACCCCTTTATCAAACGTGGTCAGAAATGTCTGGTAGGAAAGGAGAGGTATTGGCAAAACTAGGTGGACAGTAAGAGGAAGGATGTAGAACATGATCACTTAAGTCTCTAGTAACAGCTAGAAATAAGGTGGAACCATCCCATAATGGACTCCTGGATTTCTTATTACGAGATTTATTTCAGTTTTTACTTTTCATATTCTACTACAAGTCCTGTTTCTGCCTTAATCTGGCATGAGGATCAGAGAGGTGCAGGGTAGTCAGAGCCTCCAGGTAACCTCTGGGTGTTTCACTCCAAAATGACAAGAGTTGCCTGAAAACCAGCAAACCCTGTTCATTTTACCGACCAAGAACAAAAGGAAACACCTTAGCTTTTGTAGGCAGATTGCCAAAATGCAGGTTGGAAAGCACTGCATACCTTATATACTGCTGTATGAGCTAACGAAGCTCAGAAAAGGGTCATAAATCCCTGCTTGTGCCAAGAAGCTGGCTTTGTGCAGGTGTGCCAATAACTGATTTAACAGGAGAGATGGATTTGAGCAGTGCAGGTGAATATAAACTTGCCTTCCATCCTTTCACTGAAGACCTTTCCAATAAATGGAGGGAAGGAATGCCACCCAGAGGGACCTCAACACGCTTGCGAGGTGGGCTAGTGCCAACTGTATGAAGTTTAACCATGCCAAGTGCAAGGTCCTACACCTCGGTCAGAGCAATCCCAGGCACAGCTACAGACTGGGCAAAGAAGAGATTCAGAGCAGCCCTGCGGAGAAGGACTTGGGGGTGTTGGTTGATGAGAAAATGAACATGAGCCGGCTGCAGTGTGCGCTTGCAGCCCAGAAAGCAACCGTATCCTGGGCTGCATCAAAAGGAGTGCGACCAGCAGGGCGAAGGAGGTGATCCTGCCCCTCTGCTCTGCTCTTGTGAGACCTCACCTGGAGCATTGTGTGCAGTTCTGGTGTCCTCAACATAAAAAGGACATGGAACTGCTGGAACAAGTCCAGAGGAGGCCATGAGGATGATCAGGGGACTGGAGCACCTCTCGTATGAAGACAGGCTGAGGAAGTTGGGGCTGTTCAGCCTGGAGAACAGAAGGCTGTATGGGGACCTCATAGCAGCCTTCCAGTACCTGAAAGGGGCCTGTAGGGATGCTGGGGAGGGACTCTTCATCAGGGACTGTAGTGACAGGACAAGGGGTAATGGGTTAAAACTTAAACAGGTGAAGTTTAGATTGGGTATAAGGAGGAAATTCTTTCCTGTTAGGGTGGTGAGACACGGGAATGGGTTGCCCAGGGAAGTTGTGAATGCGCCATCCCTGGCAGTGTTCAAGGCCGGGTTGGATAAAGCCCTGGGTGATATGGTTTAGTGTGGGGTATCCCTGCCCATGGCAGGGGGGTTGGAACTAGGTGATCTTAAGGTCCTTTCCAACCCTAACTATTCTATGATTCTATGAAATGGACATAGAAATTGCACAAATGTAGCAAGAAATAATAAAACGCATGAAACAGCCATCGAAGGTTTGGATAAGCCTTGTAAGAGCTGAGCGAGGACAGCAATGAGCTGCAACAATAATAAAGCCTTTTATTGCTTGCCTCTTCCAAAGGTGAGATGTTCTCCTGGCATCACAGTGTGCACAGACTCAGAACTGCAGCACCATTACATGGTGTAGCTAAAAGGGTTCCCTTTTCCCTTCTGGCACACACATATGCATGCAGATACACACACCCTGCTGTACCACTAGATGCCTAATGATGTCCTGTCAAAGCTCAGGAGGTTTATACCCCAACTCCCCTCTTGCACTTAGTAGCAGCTAGCTTGGGTTTCTCCTTTTCTGCAGTCCTTTAATATGCTGACTCGTTGCTTTGGGTTTAAGGAGGCCATGAGCTGGAAGTATCTATATGAATCAATCCAACCATTCACCTCTGGTCTGACATTGGCCCATCAGTGAGACACAAGTAATGCAATTGGAAATATCCATTTAATAAAATGGATAATAAAATATCCATTTTACCTGATACAGTGACCCAGCTTCTGGCACACTAGCAGTTTAGGGATGCCTTGAGCTGAAGGAAGCATCTAAGCTGTTTTTATGATTCATTATAGAATGACAGAATCATTTGGGTTTGAAAGACCTTTAAGATCATTGTGTCCAACCTTTAACTTAACACTGTCAAGTCCACCACTTAAACCGTGTTTGATAGCATCACATGTACATGTCTTTTAAATACCACCCAGCATGATGACTCCACCACTGCCCTGGGCAGCCTGTTCCAGTGCCTGACAATCCTTTTGATGAAGAAATTGTTCCTAATCTCCACTCTAAACCTCCCCTGGTGCAGCTTGAGGCTGTTACCTCTTGTCCTATCACTTGTTACTTGGGAGAAGAGACCATCCACTTCCTGGCTCCATCCTCTTTTCAGGTAGTTGCAGAAAGCAGAAAGATAAGCAACACTAGGGACCCCTGTAGTGTGTCCCTGCCCATGACAGGGGGCTGGAACTGGATGATCTTAAGGTCCTTTCTAACCCAAACCATTCTATGATTCTGTGTGTATGATTTAACCAAACACAACATATATTCCAAGAGAGGGACAGAAAAAGAGGTGCCCAAATGTGTACAGCAAGCCAGTGCAGAGCCTGTGGCTAACCTCAGGAAACCTCTCAAAGCCCACCCAGTCATCTGGGCCAGGATTTATAAAGAGAAGGATGATAATGTCTGACAGAAGACCAAGGGTTTCTGTTTGTGTGTGAACACCTCCATTTTCACTCCAATGAACTCAGATCTTAGGCTATCACCATGCCCTTGGCCAATCAGTCGTCATGGCCAGAGCTCCATGGTTAGCACTGAGCTAGGATTTGCCTGGAGGCTTGTGCATGTCTAGAATTGACTGATCAAGGTCCAGTCCTTTCTCAGCACTGAAGGGACTGTTAAATCTCAAAAACATGACCTCAGTGCTTCCCTGGACAGGACAAACCTTTAAACTCTTTAAGTGGCTGAAAACCCAACCTCCTATCCTTTGCATTTCTTACATCTGAGATGCCATGTTGAACATTTCAGATGTGTAAGGCACATGCTTGTGGCATGTGAGGGACTGGTGCCACATCCATGAGACGTGAGAGGTTTTCTACTCCAGAGGTAAATCCTTGGACCATGGATATCTCTCTTCACTCCTACCACAGGTGCTCCAAACCTTAGTTGCACTGGTCCCACACTGGACATAACCTGGCAAATCCGGAGGTGTTTCTTCCTGCTAGGAATTATGAGTCTTTCAGAGCTTTCACAGAAGGAAAATGGATGGAAGAAGATGCCTAGAAAGTGTGTATGGGAAAGGAAGAAAGCTCAGCTCCCTACCAAGTTCAGCAGTGGAAGCACCTTCATGAAACATTCATGCCCAGTTTGAATGTTATATAAGAACTGTTAGGTAATGATTCATGCCGTGTGTCATTTACTCACCAAGTGCACAGATTGTTTATAAATATGTTATAGTCTATCTTTGGAAATATAAACAACTGTAATTAAAGACTCCTGATTTCAAGCCTGGTGAAGTCAGTTAAGCGCGGCATAATGGTTAGTGAGCGCTGTTTTAAAATACCAGCTGAAAGGTCTTTACATATTCATGGGGATGTTGCTTATACCTTGCTGTGAGGGACTGTGATTTGTTTTTCCAGACATTGTGTTAAAGAAGGACTTTAGAGCAAGGGTACAGCTTAAAACGTACATTAGCTGGAACTCTGATCTTCAGTTTCTGTTAATGCCCAGTAGTCTGCTCAGCTTTCTGCCCTAGCCATTAGGACCTGCTCTTTCTCCATAGCCAAGACCACCTCTGGATGTCTGATTCCCACCTTTCTCCAGCTCTGTGGCATGGCTGAGCTTTCCAAACAGCTCTGAGGTGAACAGCATCCGTGTTGTACGCAGATTGTACTCTCTTGAGAGTGTACATAGAGATAAGGGTGCTGCTCAACTGTTCCCATGTCTAGGACCTGGTGGCAGAGCTATATGAGCACTAAAAATCTCAGTTTGAAGCCCTGATGGTCCAAATAAGAAGTGGCTATAGCTGCACGCAGGTTGGGTTTTGTTAGATTTTCCTTCTCTTTAAAGAAAGGGATAAAGAAACAGAAGGAATATTAAGTCAAAGTCTGCATTTGAAGCACCGAGTTTAAGGCACAAATGTTAAACAATAAAACCACAAAAACGACAAAATTGGTCTCATACAGAAAAGAACAACTATCCAGATTTAGGCCAGGACAAATGGGACCATAAAAAGCAAGTAGAAGAGGAGAGATAGGACAAGTACTGCAAGACCTGGTTGGTGAGAGGCACAACTGGTGGGCAGGGAGGCACGTTTCCACTCTGTCCTCAGACCAGGCTGCAGCATTGGAAGAGGAGTTTGCAGGAGGAATTTAAGGAGGTCAGTAATGCTTTCTGGCTTCCTCTGTGACACATCCAGGGGTGGAAATCCCTCAGCAGAACTTCACACCCCATTGTTACAGGGGCATCTACATCTTTCCTATGTTGGCTGTCCCCTCTGGGCAGCTGTGTCCAAGGCTGTGTGCACAATGGCAATCAGTCAGAGAGAGAAGATTTCAATTTAATTTCATTTCAACCTCTCACCCGAGCTGTTAACACCTGGGGAAGGCTTTTAATAAGATGGGACAAGCGGTGATCTCATTTGCCGTAACTAATGCTATCTTCACAGATGCACCATCTGATTCCAGGCACAGAAGAACAGAGGATTATTGGATTAATTCTGATCCCATAATTGATTCATTCTGGATTTAGTCTGCTTGTAAAGCAAGATAAGATCTTAATATTATACATTCAGCACAACTACCACTTGTGTTTCAGAGCAGCCTCTGTGAGTGATTAGCTCATACCACATCCCTGCTTTGGCACAGCCCCAAACTACAGGGAAATTTGGAGCAGCATCCAGACTTCACATCTGGCTCTTATCTAAAGGAGAGGCCTGGCTATTTTCATGGCCATTTACCATTAAGTTAGTATTAAACTCTAGAGCTGGACACGAGTATGAGTTTGATCATGTACAGGCCTGGAGGTAAGATGTGGGGATGGACACAGACATGTTGACTGTTGTCAAGATCAGGACATGGACACAGTTATTTAGGTATCACTGATGATATGGAAAGTGTTTCTGGCTGTTTAGAGAAGAACCTGCCAGTGTGCACAGTCAGGACATGGCCTTGGAGCATGCTGCTGTGAAATGACTCCTGTCTCACGCATGCCACATATACTATGCACCTGAGAACCTCTCATTGAATCCGCTTGACACATCTCAGGGGAAGGATAAGCAGGATCAGCTGTCAAAATCCATTCCTGTAAGACATTTCAATAGGTCTGTCATTCATAGCACTCTTTTCTCTGCCCGTAGCCCCTTGTCCCAATGTGTTTCCATTTAAGCTTTTTGAGAAAGCATATGTCAGTCTGTTTTAACAACACCTACTGCAACTGGCATAGGCAACAGTCACCCAAAGTCTTTCTCAGAACTAAATCTTTCCAGCCACATGGTTCAGCCTCAGTGAATGGAGATGACTGAAATTCTCTCAAGGTTAAGACCCAGGTAAGAGAAGCAGCCTAGAATAATGTATGTGAACAATGAGACACATTTAGGCTCTGATGCTGGCAGACAGTAAAGTTTCAAATTGCCCATACAGGTGTGCTTGGTATCATTTGCAATGCCGTGTACCTTGTTCCTGAAGTGACATATCTTAAATCCTCCAGTTAATAGACACGGGAACAAACATCATTTTTTTGCCTGGACCAGCAATGACTTCCCTGCTGGAAAGGGAGAAAATAAAAAGCACTGTGTTAAATCTCCATCCATTCTATGGCTATGTCTGCACCATCTCTTTATCTCCTCTTCATCTCTGCCTGCATCCCTCCAAGATGGATTACATTTGCTCAGCTGACATTGGCACCAAGCTTGCAACCCATGTTTTAATAAAATGACTTTGCCCCCTGCTCCCCTTCTTCAGATAGATTACTCCACTATTTCAATTATAGTGCTGATAATTAGAAATGTTAGTGAATGAATAGTGGCTTCATTTAAACAGAGGCCAGAGGAATATCTTCTCCCTCAGACAGATTCCCAAGCATTCAAATCGCTCCTGAAATGCTGCTCAAGGCCATCAAGAAGACCATCAATTGCTATGAGATGGCTTTTGAAAAGATGCGGTGTATCTGGCATGAATGGGGTCTGGCAACTGGAGATGCCATTTTCCACCTTCTCTTCTGCCCACATAAAAGGTAGAAATAACGGTGACTGCATAGGGATCAGCCCTTTCCACACTCAACCTCTACACTCCCCAAAATAACACCCAAATTCAAGAAATGAACCTTTTAAGGGGTTTATGGTGGTTTCCATTTAGTTTATGAGTGTAGGATTCAGAAGCAGTAGTCAGAAAGGACTTGGAAGCTGGAAAGGAGTCTTTAACATAGAAGAGAAAAGTAAGAAAGCTTAGAGGACAGACATGGCCCCTGCCCATGGCAGGGGGATTGGAACTGGATGATCTTAAGGCCTTTTCCAACCCTAACTATTCTATGATTCTATGGTATCTGTCTGTCTCTCTCTGTAAGTCTGTTTGACAGCTCTAACAACTGTGCTAAACCAGGGCACTTCAGTGGGCAATGCTGCTTCTGTATGGGACATGCAGCTACTTGGTTGGACACTTCATATCCCTAGGTGAAAGGTTTTAAAGGCACTTCTTTGTCTTGTTAGAAACAGCATGTACATGAACCAGAGGGAGCTGCCAGCTTCCACAGAATTTCATTTGATAGGGAGGAACCCAAAAGAAACAGATGTCTGATGAGGTCTTTTAAAAAAAAATAAAGATATTTTCCTCTTTTCTTTTTTACCTAATATTTGCCTAAAATAATAATTTTGAGGTAACTGCGCTATAAAGTTCAAAACAATTGCAGTTGGAATTAGATATTTCAGTGTTACTAAAATTAATTCTTATAATTTGCCTTTAATGTTACTTCAGCTGTGATTTCCTGTGGGAAGCTTCTACACAGTACAGGTTGGCTCCAAATCACATTGATTCTTTTCGCTGCTGAGGGTTCAATGCAGATTTTAAGTGGCACCTGCAGTGCTGATGTCCTGGACCAGGAGAACCTGCTTCTTCTTGATCATGTCCCTGGTGCACCTCTTTGCACTTATGCAGGATGGCAATGCATCCTCAGCGCTGGAAATAGCAATGGGCTATAATGTATGTGTTCTCTTCGTACTTGTTCCTCTTCTGTAAGAGGAAGGACCTCACTAGATAGGTAGAAAAGAGGAAAAGAAACCAGCCTGATTTTCATATAGAGATGTTGACATCTAAGAGGATCAAAATATTTTTCAGACTGTCTTAGATTAAATTCCTGGTCTCCATGAAACTGTAGGAGCATTGTCAGGAACTGCAGAGCAGTTGATGCCAAGGAGAGAGCTTCGACATAAGAAAATCTCTTATGAGGTTTGACACAACTGCATAGACATAATCTCACAGTGCTTCACTAAGGGGAAGATTAATCATTTGAACTCTTAAAGTGGTATTGTTGGAGACAGATTCATCCCAGCTAGCATCCACACAGGCTGGATCCATTAAAGACTCTGCCTTCAAATGGCATGATTTTAACTGTTGATCCAGCCCCAGACATTGTGTTAACACATCTGCAAAGTTTTGTTGCTATTGTCCTTTGATCAGGACACTTTTTATGAGTGTTGCTTCATGGAGTCTGAATAAAAGCCAAGTAACAAACACTAAGCATGTGTGACTGCAATGTGTCTTGCCATTCAGATGATGCTACTTCAGATGGAAAGGCAAGGGGAAAGATACAGAATGTATCCCAGATGACAAATATTGGCAGAAACCTTGCAACTTGGACAAAGAGTATTGTCTTTTTGTCACTACCCATGCAGTGACTATAAAGGCCATGGGTACAATACTAAGCCTTGATCTTACACAAACTTCTGAATGTAACTGAATACATAAATACATTCTCATTAAGTACATGCCCATGGAAGGGGGGTTGGAACTGGATGATCTCAAGGTACTTTCCAACCCTAACTATTCTATGCTTCTACAGGTTGTCTCATGATTACCTACCGCTCGCAGCTAGCATCAGTCTCTAGTGCTGGCTGTGTAGGTGCACATTTTGGTTTATAGCCGCTCACCAACTCCATAGACAAGAAGCACAAGTGGAATAGGAACAAGAGACATGATGCTGTGTCAGATGACACAAAAAAATCAGTGTTCAAGCTGTGAGAATTCCCAAGGTGGACTTTCTGAGAAGAGTTATTTCCAGGAGGAAATATGTATGCATTAGTAAGAAAAGAGATTGTTGCCATGAAAGCTCCATCTGACATGTAGCATACAATGCACCCATGATTGTGTCCATCTGACCCAACGACTGAAGATGCTTCAAGGTCTCAAAAAGATGACTATTTTCTGAGGAGGCTACGGACATATATGTGTTTTTTGTCTTCATTGATTTCTGTGCACACAGCCCTGGGGTGAGAATTTGGTGGTTAAGGAATATGTAGACACAGAAGCTCTTAGATCCTCTGCAAAACCCTCTTAGCATCAAAAGCCTCAATTCAGACTGAAACTATCGCTGTTCGCAGAAAGAAGTCAGGCTTCTGAGTTCTTTCTTGGTATGCAGGCATTAAAAGTGTAGGGAGGAAAGATTCAAAAGGTCCCCACTGCAAATTGAGTCACCAGCTAGGCTTGGTTTCTGTGCTATTTTCAAGATAAATTTGCATTACCAGAGGCAAAGTTCAAGGTTTTAAGGGCAAATATGTTAATTTGCAGGTTGGTCCAAGAGCTTCTTCTTTATATCTAACCTGAACTTCCCCTGTTCCAGTTTAAACCCATTGCCCCTTGCCTTATCACTACCGTCTCTAATGAAGAGTCCCTCTGATATAAGAAGTTGTTGATATTTCTTCTGCAGAGAGAGAAAAACAAAAGGTTGGTTTCACTGAGAAGGAAACTTGAAAAGTTTTTTCATTACAGTGAGTCTTTTTCTGTTCATGATTTTATTTACCCAAGTCTGAAGGCAGAACTCATGTATAGGGTAAACCGCTGAATTATGGAGGGCTTTTTCTTCTCTGTGTTTAGTGATTGCTATTGGAGTCAGCAGCTCCTGCTAGCTTGATAGTAACTGAAATTTCATGATGTTTAGTGAAAGGAATTTAAGATACTGATCTGGTTTTCAGTGGACAAACGTTATTAACTGTGAATGACAGATATCACAGCTGGTCTATCTGCAAGTGGCCCAGTACCAAGAGCTGGCATTAACTGACTGTGAAAACTGATTTGTCACTGCCACAGCTGGGTTAGAGGAATACTGAAGTGTATCCATCTTCAGTGAGGATCTCAGTAAGGTGAGCAGAGTGACTTGAAAGACTCATTTAATAAACATATAGTATCATAAAATTGTAGAATAATTAGGGCTGGAAAGGACCTTAAGATCATCTAGTTCCAACCCCCCTGCCATGGGCAGGGACACCTCACACTAAACATTCATATTCCAAGCAGTTAGGGACCCTAAATATGAGTCAGACTTACTTTGCAGACACAGAGAATAACATTCATCTGACTACTGTA
This sequence comes from Lathamus discolor, assembly GCF_037157495.1. Taxonomy (NCBI): domain Eukaryota; kingdom Metazoa; phylum Chordata; class Aves; order Psittaciformes; family Psittacidae; genus Lathamus; species Lathamus discolor. Next base: position 3,550,449 of record NC_088884.1, read on the forward strand.
GTGTTCCCTTAGCTGTGGGAAACTTCAAATCCTCAGTCAAGCCCATTTCATAAATGTATTCTATGGTAATAATAAGATTTCTCGCCTCACAAATGCCATCATCAGTTAATCTTCACACATGTAAATATTAGCTTTTTTCTCCCAATTGAATGTAAGCTTTATAAGGAAGAAACACAAATTCACATCCACATGGCATCCAGCAAGAGTCACTGCATGAATTATTAAAAGCCAGCATTCAAAATCTTCCCTTTCTGGGAGCAAAGGGTTGCTAACACGGATGTTCATCACAAAGCCTGTTTTGAAGTGGAAGAACAACTTATATCCATATTGGCACTGATCTGTCTAACAGTTCATTATCCATCTGCTTAGTACTCTTCCAGGTTTTTGAACTCAAGGCTAAATTCTAACCCCACTAGGGATAATAGGGTTGAGCCATCAGCGTTAGTAGGATCGAAATGACATCCTTAGTGATTTTCCTGTGAGTTTACACAGCTTCCTAAAGCTCAGCAGATTCCTAGATTCTGTGAATTAACATTCCAAGGCATAAACAGTAGAATGGACAGGCTGTTCCATCTGCCTTCACTTCCTGGACAAATGCTGCTAGGAGGTGTGTAGAAGTGGCTTATGTTGATTTTTCAGGACAGTCAATGCAGAACATGCAGTCCCAGCGTAACGTACATGAGAAATCTTTCTTTGCCATGTCACTCTGATCATTTTGCAGGATAAAGAGAAAGGGATGGGTGTATTTGGGGTGATTGCAGCAATCCAGGCGGATGCTGCCCACTGTTGACTCTGCAACTTGAAAACACTAGGGAATGTTTGGCTTCTTTAGTTGACATTTAACCCAAGAAAGAATAGACTCATAGAATGGTTTGGGTTGGAAAGGGACCCTAAAGACTTTCTTGTTCCAACCTCCCTGACATACGAGATATATATATATATAGATAGATATATATATATATGTATGTATATGTGTATATAACAAATAATGATTTTGTTGTAAGGCCATTGAAATAAATGAAAAAATCTACCTTCACTTTTGGACTTCAGATCAGCTTCAGTTACATTTCCTCTCCATACAGATGATGAATCTTCCTCTAGTCCAGGGCTGGACTTCCATATTCCATAATATGACTCCAGAATAGTATCATGGGAAGATATGTCATACCTGTTGATCTGTCTACAACCAAAGACCAAATAGCTTTCTGCATTGAAGCTGTCATTTGTTAGTAATATCCAAGTGAGAAGGTCTGGCAGATACACACACAGCTTTATTTCGGTGATGGAATGAATGAAGATGAGTCACTGAGTGTCTGGCTTGTGGAGAGTAAACACACACCACTTCATCCTTTGGATTGGTGTCCAAGTGACACCTCAGCTGGGCCAAGAATGATACATTCATATTCCAAATGTGAGAAAACCGCTGTTGGTCATGCTGCAAGATAGGATGCCAAGGTCTCAGCATGTCCAAAAATACCCATGTGCACTCATTCATGCACATGTCCTGAAGACAGGTCTTGTCCAAGTTAAGTGAGAAGAACTCCAACAAAGTTTAGAGCCAAAGTGCTTTATTTATGTAGAAATGGAAACCCACCTCCACATCCACCTCTTCCTAAATCAGCCCTCCACCACCATGTGCTGATCTTACCTTTCTGTGGTCTCCTATTTCCATCCTCACTGCTTCCTCAAATCAGGATCCATTCTACCTATGAGCTCTCCTTGTCCTAACCATTTATTCTTATTTACCCTAAAAAAGAAATCCTGGTGGGACTGGTGTTACCACAGAGCAAAGCATGGAGCTTCCCACTTCGCACAAGCACCTCTTACATGTGAGATGCTTCATAGGAACTGCTCATGCACTAATCCTTCCTTCATGGCCATGAAAGGCACAGATCCTTTCCACATGCCAATGTATAAGAGCAGCATCACATGGGCAGTTACAGCAGAGCAGCTGGCCCATAGTGAAGGGATGAAGGACTCAAGTGCATGGGATGTTTCCTTGTATCTTCCAGCATGCAACTGTTCCAGCATGACAGCGCGGGTGTGCTCACCTACAATGATATGCACATACAAGCTGTAGCAACAGGACCCTCCTATTCATCTTCTCTGAAGGTGTGTCCAGTCCTGCAGGCACTCAAACAGTGACAGCAGCTTTACTACACCTGAATTAGGAGCTATTTTAGAGATCTGGGATACTCTGCTCTTTCTCCCACCCTCTCTTTGAAGACCTGTAGGACTAAACATCAAATTGCTGGATTGAAAACAAACCTCGGCCAAAGGAAATGAAACAAACAACGCCCATTTGCTAAATAACTTAGCAAAGCTTGCCCTCACCTCGATGTCTGCTGCTCCTTGCAGAGCATTGAGCGGGGATTATTGCTCACACAGACTTTGTTTCCCTACACAAATCAGACCAATTTATATCCTTTGGCGATCTGTGGTCCATCTCCCCATTGTGTGGAATAATTCATGTCAGTGTTGCTCTCCATTGTACTTTCCAGCATTCAGTTGTCATTCAGAATCTCAATTACTAAAAAAGTCACAATTCTCTCAGCAGATACACTTTTACTATAAAACTTCACTGATTGTTTGATTTCACTCTGTAACTTGCTTTCAGAAAGAAAGAAAAACATCAAGAGCAACATTCAGCCTAAAGGCATGTTTCTAAGGCATTTATAGCAGTCTACTAGGTACTTAACTGGAGATGAAATAACTTTTATTAGAACAACTTAAATGGTGGAAACAACTTAAATGGTGGAAACTGTAAAGAATCATTTAAATACATTTCCCTAAAAATGGATTATTCAAATAAGTTTTTTACAAAGGTAACCTCCAGTTAACTTTTATAATTACCATCCATTGCACTCGAATGTGCAAAAATACACAGTATTGGTTTTTATTATTATTCTGTAGAAATGCCCTATGGGATATTTAGTGTAACTAACTGTCTCTTCTTACGTTCTTCTCTGTGGATAAAGAAGACCTGGGGGGGGGTTACATCCCCTGCAGCTTGTTATGGCGAGGATTCTGGTGAATACCTTGTATTCCCCAACTGTTGTTTTCTCTCTGTTCTTCTGGAGACCTCATCTTGTATCCTGAGGCATATAGGAAAGCAAGGAAGTTTACTGAGTGGGAGAAAACTATGTTTTTCTAGTTCACCCCCAGTGTTGGCAGTGTTGCAGCAATCAGGAACTGACTTGATTGCTTATTTGAAATAAAAATGGTATTGAAATATTCATACAAATGTTTAAGCATCTCCAGCCAAGAAGTTTATTTCAGCACTTTACACTCATCTCCAGCTCTCATACCATCACTGTTATACAACGAGAGCAGCACTACAGACTATTAATTAGCCTTTTGTAAAGGCAGCCTCTAGACCAAGTGTGATCAATAGGATTTAAAACCATGCAAGGTATATGTTGAATAAAACACTTCCAGGACATGAAGTAACAAATCCCTGAGAATTATCTGGGAGGTTTCTGAATCCACTGCTTTTGGGTTTCCGCATTTTTTTCCCTTCTGCAAGACAATCTTCTGCCTCAGGGACATTTTCATTTAGAGCCTGGCTGGCCCTTGGGCTGTCAATCTGTGTTTCAGGGTTTGTTGTATAAGCACTACAAAATCAAGGCTACACTGTGGCAAGCTAAAAGAAATGATATTACAACTATTAATTAAGGTTTTCTTTAATTTCTGGTCATTCCATAGAGTTGCACATGGATTCAGCTGATTCCTCCTCGCAGCATAGGTGGGAAGATGAGTCAGTTGGTGGGAGTGTGGGGGTAGGATTTGAAGGGTAGGAGAAGTTTAATCATCTTTTGCCAAATTTGTTTTCACTAGCCAGAGGATTTTGTAGATAGGAGATGATAAATCCCTAGCAACACAAGCCCCTGACAGATGGTGTTAAATGGTTTTGAGAATATTTCAAAATCTGCCCTACTTTTTATTCCCCAAATGTTGCTCCCTCTCTGCTATTTTATACAGAATTTTCCTACACTGTCTCCCACATTCTCATTTGTGTTATAATTTATGCTTCCTTATGCTCCAAACCAGAATCCAAATCACCAATTTAAAAGGAGAAAAAACCTGCTGAATTTTAAAGCCAGTTCTTTTTTTCCCATTAGGCTGAGTATCCAACATAAGAGGAAGAAGGGTGTTATCAGGCTGGCCTGAATTTACTTCTCATTCTTCAGGAAGGATTGTCTAGGCACAGCACATGTAAATCAAAATAAAGCTTTCAACCAGACCGATCCTGCAGAGAAACCAGCCAATTCTCCTTTCATATGAACTTTGGTGAGTAAAGACTTTGTCTCCCTGATTTACCAGGATGGGCATCCTGTGTGTAACTCCATAAAGCATTGAAGGACAAGGAGTGGGTCCTCAGTGTCGTACAAGGAAACAGGAAAACATAAGGTTAAAGAGTGTGGGAGAAATCAGCTTTTACAGCTTGTTTTGAAAAGGGTGGTGTTTAGAGATATGGGAGGTGTCTGGGTCAGCCCCTTGAGAGGAACTGAAGGGTTTCTAGCTTCCTTTCAGATCCAAACACCACGTCCTTCTTGCAGACAGGACCCAGAGTCCGAACTCTGAAACAACTGATGATACATTGACAAAACCAATCCAATAAAAAAAAAAAAGAGAAATAAAACAGGTGAATCTTTTTGGGTTAGTATGAAACATCAAGCCAAGACATGTTTTTGTTCCACAGAAACTTGGTAGTCTCCATATCTTCATCAGTGCTTGTTAGTGACCTAAAGCAAAGGAAGATTGGAGACTTATTAATGTCCTTCTACTGTGGGCTTCGTTACCTCCTCCATGGAGGTGCGTTCCAATTACAGCTCTGAGGGTAACTGCCTTTTCTTACTGGATCTTGTAGATAACAAAAGCAAAGATCTTGCCTTTTCTTCAAGGCTCCACTGTGGGCAAATCAAGGAAACCCCCTAATGGTAAATACACTTCCAAGGGAAGAAGTCCACAATATCAAAAGATAAAGTTGCACAGGACAAAAGAAACTGATCTAAAGGCTCACTGCTGTCAGGAAGGGAACTCCCATTTCACACACCCAGGTCTTTCTCTTTTCCCATCTATGATATGGTATGATATGATATGATATGATATTATTGTTGTATGTAATTTACCAACTCATCGGATGATGCTGAGAGCCAGCACAACTCCCTAACCTCTCAGAAAATGATCCTTCCTCTCCATCTTTCATTCCAAATAAGAGATAACAACTATTTTCCTTTGAATCTTCAATCTAAGCAGGATGAGAGTAGTCTGATGAGCAACAGCACCAATACAAAGCAGAGGTAGAGCAAGAGGAGAGGACAGAAGAACTGGCAGCAGGAAAGAGAAAATGCGAAGAAAGTGTGTGAAAGATCCTCCCTTTTCACAGCAGCTCAGATATTCCTGTAATCACACCCCAAATGTGACCATGAAATGCAGTTCTTTGTTCCTGATTTTACTTTGTTGCTTACACAGCTAAGTCTGAAAAACAGTTTGCTGCAATGGGGACCTTGTGCTTTTAATACCTGCCTTGCTCCATATGGATCTGCAAGCAACCAAGTTTACCAGTACTTTTGGTGGACTTCAGCTTTTAAGGATGTCAAGACATCATTAAGTCTAAAATAACTGCCCTTCAGGACAAGAATATTGAATATTTATGGATCCCTGAAGAGAAAATGTTAAAAAGCTCACAGCTGACAGCATTTTAATAGGATGCCTGAACTAGATCCCTGCTTATTTTCCAGGAGATGACAGGGAATGCTTGCTAACAGGCAGAAATAAATGCGTAAACTTGTTTTCTATGTAGGAATGATTACTGTTTCATAGCTTATTAAAAGCTGCACCCAATCACCTTTTTCTAGGAAGAACACCTCTTGGACCAGACAGAGATGTAGTTAGGTCCCATTGGAAATGCCCGACCTATCGATTACACAGAGAGACCGGGCTGGCAGCCTTGAAGAGCATATCTTGTGCCTTGAAGCTTTTTAATTCAGCTAAAGAGCTGAAAAAGTCTGTCTGAATACATTCTACACCTTACAGGAGACTCCCAGTTCATCCTACCAGGCTGGTGTCTGCCTGTGCATATATCCCTGCCTGAACCCCTTGTGTCAATACACCTTCCATGTTGCTAATCCACCTAGTCCTCAAAAGACGACTGCAAGTACCCAGCCCCAAAGACTTTTTTCCAGTGGGATAAGGGTTTGTTCACTTGCATGGCCTCACTTTGTGTACCTGGGTATCATTGTGCAACCTCCTGGAGGTAGAACTGCCATAGGGAGCAAAGACAGCTCAGTATGCACAGAGGTAATGTTACGTAGTTACTTAGGCAACATCGGAGAGGATTTAGGGTGACTGCTGCTTTATAGTGATCATTATATTCAAGGACCACAAAAACTCCATGAGGAATGGAGGCTCATCGAGGATGTGCCTGAAACCAATTTATTCTCTTTTCAATGTGCAGGATGTTGTAAGGCATGTGAAAGACAGAAAAAGATCATGCTTTGGAGCAGGGACATGAGAGAAAACACTGTGTTGTAACTTGTAACACAATCTTAGAGTCAGTGAAAGCCTTTTCTGTAGTTCCCAAACACTTGCCTGGAACATCATTTGAAGAAAGCAGCAGTTTTCAAGTTTCCAAGTGCCAAATATATGGGGTTTTTCCCCTCTGCAAATTTTCTATGAGGAGCAAAGGCAGCAGAAAGCAAAAAACCAACCAAACAATCTTTGTCTGTTCCGAAGTTCCCCTGTCAAATGACATTTCCCTGGGTTTTGAAATCAAGACAATGAACAGGGACCAAAAAGCCTTAACAGAAAATTAAATAATGGAAGGTCTTGAAGCGAGAAAGACATACCTGCTGATCCTTAATTTTGAGGTGGTTTGTTAATAGGGAAGATTCATTTCCACTCTAGTCCCTCTGGTGCTTTCTAGAGACAGTGAAACTCTCTGAATTCCTCTTGTTTTACATGCCAGTTGCATACCAAAAAACTTACCTTCCAGATTTATTTTAAACCAAAACCAATATCCCCAGGTTAATGCTCACCTCCAAGACAAATACATAAACAAATTTAGGATAAGCCCTGTTGAAGGTAATGGCAGCAGTGGTCCAAATACATGGATTTATACTAGATATAACCTCATGGTCCAAAAAAACCCAGATAATCCCTTTTTTTGTGACATGAGATTTACCCCTGGACTAGTGCACTCACTCTAGAGAGTGGGTCATCCTAGAAAGATGGTCGATGCCCCAAGCTTGTCAGTGTTTAAGAGGCATTTAGACAATGGCCTTAACAAGATGCTTTAAATTTTGGTCAGTTGTGGATGGCTCAGGGGGTTGAATAAGTTGATTGTTGTAGGTCCCTTCCAACAGAAATGTATTATGTTATTTTCAACTCTATTCTAGTCTACATTTTCCAGTGTGTCATTTAGAAAACAATATTCTTATCTGTGCAAAAAGCAGAGCTAAAATTACCAATGTCCCAACTTCTTCACTGGTGTAAGACATGCTAGTACTGTTCTGCACAGTACAACCTGCATCTCATGCTGTCACTGCTCTCCAACTGCCTCATCCCACAATGAAAAGAAAAAAAAACACACACAAAAAAAAAAAAAAAATCAAGACTTCAGGTTTTCCTGTCAATTAGAAACTCCAGGTGAAATTAAATCAAGAAACTAAACCCCCTGTCTCAGATAAGGAAGGTACAGGATATTGTTATTTTTATATCACTCAGTCAACTGTGAGTTGAGCTATAAAAAGTCCTAAACTACTCACAGTCCCATATTGAGATGGAAGTTAATGCTTCATTAGCAGTAAAAGCTTCAGGTTATGTTACTGAGTAACCCTTTGCTCAAACATGTTTGACATTTGCATAAGCACTTGGGTATGCCTATCTCTGAGCTATTGAGACTGTGTGATTCACTAAGCTCTTGTAAAAAGGGTGGGTTTTTTTTCTACCTCCTCTCCATACCATACATCCTCTCAGTTTGTTTTCTCAGAAACACAGCTGTCTGGTAGGGAAATCACATTCTTGGGCTTCATCTGCCCTCTTGCTACCGCATCAAAATCATCTTTATCATGTACCTGGCAGCTGGTCCTAGATATGAGAGAGATTTAGACAGCGATGCCTCACCCAGCTGAGTACTTGTGGTAAGCAGGATGTAGTTGTAACAGGGAGCTCTGCACAAACAGCAAGGCAGAGATGAAATTACTTTCTCATGGTGTCCCAAAGATCTTCGCACTGAACCTGATATCATGCAGTGGGAAGGTCACTCAACAGATCCTTTCTATATCCTCCTTCTATGATTACTTATTTGAGTTTACATGCAAAATTAATATCAGAACTTATTTAGCCCCAAGCCATCTGTGAGCTCTGCACACGAACAGACTAACCACCATGAGCAATGAAAAGACTGAGACATCTCTTTGCGGTGACGCCTGGTTCTACAGCAGAACATAAAGCTGGCTAGGACGTGTTGGGCCTTAGAAATAGTAGTAGGAAAATATAGCAGGGAAATATATCTCAGATATTTAAATTTTTCCTTCACAGTATCCAATTCTCTCTTTAAACCAACTGAAGACAGCTCTGAAAAGTCACTATTTCCATAGGTAGGAAATACCTGTTAATTGCCAGTAAAATATAACACGTGGCTCCATTGCAGTTTTCCATTCAGATTACTATACTCTAAAATGTGTTGTCTTTTTCCTTGCGAGAAATAGGAAACCTAATTCTCCGAAAAGACCTTGATGACTCAAGCTGGGATGCTCCTGGCAATATTTTCAGACTTGCTTAAACCCACAATTTGGTGAGTAGAGGTCATTGACGGTCCATGTGCTGTAGTATAGACTGAGTTAGGCTGGTAGCAGCATTATCTCACTATAGTAGGTTGATTGCAAGCGAAGGGTAATACTAAAGCCTTCCCATTCCTTGTCCTGTCCCTCCCTTACATGGATACCTCTGTTCCTGTAAACACCCAGGTTATATCTATACTTGCAAGTAAAATGGAAACTGTCTTCTGATAATCTGTGCTTTCTGTTTGTCAGCATATTTCACATGATTTCAGCTTCTTTCAGGGAAGATGTCCAGAACCATAAACTCTTGGGACACAAATTGGATGAGACGCGTGTTAGGGAAAAAGAGAGTCTAGTACACTGAACATGAACTGTTCTGTGCTGCCTCCCCACAGATACTGACTCTGAGATCATTTTATTTGCTGTTTTAGACCTGATGCAGAAAAAAAGCTGGTGGCACAGTGCAAATTGCAGCACGAAAGAAGGACCTGGTCTTTCATTTTGCATGTGAACTCAAGTAATTACAGAACGAGGATATAAAAAGGATCTATTAAGTGACCTTCCCACTGCATGAAATCAGGGTCCTCTGGGCTGTAAAATGTAATCTTAGGCCAGGTAATGGGAACAGCAAAGACCCACGGCATAAAACACCAGGAAATCAAGATGCCACATGTCTTGTGAAAGAAAGCTGTAAATATTACAGTAGTTTCTCAGCAGAACTTCAGTTTTTGCAAGAGCTTAGTAAGTGAAGCAGCTTTGAACTTCTTTTGGAGATGGAGACAAATTTAATTCTGTTGCTGAGATGGAAATACTCATTTAGACAGAGATGGTTTAAACCAGAAATATCCCCATGATTTAAAGGTTGCTCTCATACTCACAGTGTTAGAAAACTTGCCTAAGTGAAAGGGAAACTATCTAGAGTACAGTAATGGTTCACAGGTCCTTTTGGTATTGCACAGAAACTTGTCCGCTTCTGCAGGAGGTCAAGAGGGACAAAGAAGCAACCCCATTACAAATTTCAAATGTCCCAAACCTAACAAGGGTCAGCAGTTCAGTGGTTTTCTTTTAGGTCAGTGTATGAAAGACATCTAATTTGAGCAACCAAATCAAACTAAGTTAGTGGAAGGACGTTGTATCAGCTGCTCCTAGTAATGCATTCAAGATGGGACAGCATGGAAGCCAGAGTGAGGACTGCAAGTTTAGGGAAGGTTTAGGGTAAAAGATACTGAAGGAATGTTCTTCTGAGAGATGAAATACAGGAGTTATTCCCATCTTTGTCCATGACCAAGTACCTCCAAAGTTTGGGTCTGTAAAGAGGAATGTTTCCCCCATAAAGAGTGTTTGGACAACACTCAGGGTCCCAGCCCTAGGAGCTAGCATGTTGCAAGTGGAAGCTCTTTTGATATGCCCAGCTAGGGAAACAGGACTAGAACGATGAGGTGATGAGAGTAGAGCAAGTTCTGGGTCAGGAATGGTTTTCCATGGGGCAGTGACAAAAATAGCAATTTGAATAGGAGATAAGTGCTATAAACCTTTCAGAGTCACCTTTAGGGCCTGAATGAGCCTAAGAGCCTAAAAACTGCTCTCATGAATCAGGATGGGTCCATGACCCCTGTGTTATGTGAGGATTTTTTCCTTGAGGTATATTACTGTGGTCCTCTCTTAACCCATGAGAAGTCAAGTGTTTTCTTTGGTAGCCCAAGTAGAGGCAGTAGGCTCTGGCTGTTCTGTAACAGTGATGACAGACACATAAGGGAAATCTTTAGTGTTTGATAAAGACCATAGATTGTCTTTATCTTAGTTAATAGATGAAAACTGCAAATGTTCCAGAAGAGAAAGACTCGAGCTGGTAACTTCTCAGACTCCCATTGCCTGAAGTCCACAACTTTGGTCTAAGTAAAGACAGTTTGGTTGAAAAACTAGACTTCCTTCAGATGTTCTATAACTCATTAAAAAGTTTTGAAATACAGATGGATAGTCTACATAAATCCTCCTTCATGACCATTCTGTGCCAAGGTAACAGCTTTAAATGTAATGGAGTTACTCCTGATTGCTGTTTAGAAGTGATTTTGTTCACTTTGAACTATTTGCCATGAGGTACTGGGTATTAGAAGGTGCCATTTCTCTAGATATTGCCTACATCTTGATGAGAGTTACCGAAGTTGTAGTAAATATCAGTCCTTCATTACCAGTTACAACCAGGCTGAGTAACAGAAACCCCATGAAATTACATCTATGGTGTCCGTTGAGTAGTCGTCCATGTTTTCTTCTCCAGGCTGTTCAGGTGGAAAAGAGAGATGGATGTAGACAGAGGGAAAGAAAACCAAGCATTTTATGCTATTCTGTTAACGGAGACACAACTGTCTATCAAAGGCTTCACTCAAACCATGAAAGCATCATTTCAGAATATGATTGCTGTCCACCAACAGCACGTGCCAAGTACCTGAGCACCTGGCACTGAGTACCTGGAGTGCCAACCAGGAGGACAATAAACCTGTAAGGAAGCAAGCCTTGAAAGTCAGCCTTGAGGTTGTTGGATCCCAGACACAAGAGTCTCTGATGCATAACTGAAGAGCCTGCATGGGAAGAGAGGCACAGAGTCTCATCTGCTTTTCAGACAGATACACAAGCTGAGAAGCATAAAAATAACACCGAAAGCGTATCTCTTTGGTAAGCGGTGTCACTTGTAGAGGGCAAACAGCAGTGCTGCTTCCTGAGCAAAGCAGAGAGCCAGGTGTGAGCTTCTAACTTATGAATTCTTGAAATTGCCTTCATTGAGGTTGTTCTGATGATTTTTATTTAAACTTTTCTTATGCAATGCTGATGGAATTAACTATCAAGAAGTAATAAATGCAGTTTGCATTTAGGGGCTGCTACCTTGTTCCAGTCTAGTAAATCAGTACACATCATAAGAAAAGACCTTTTTTGAGTGATGGCCTAGGCAACTTTGCCAGCTGATTGAGGTCTGATGGCAACTGGGATGTTTGCATCACTTGGGCTTTAGCTTCAGATGAGCCATCAAAAGACCACAAGACTGGTAGAGCTGGACACATTCTATAATGTATTTTGCCAGGGAGTCTTTTTTTTTTATACCACCTTGACTTCATCAAGCTTCTTGATGGTACCAAACTTCTTTTGTTCCCTCTCTATCCTGCAGAAATAAAGAGATTCCTTTGGAGAACAACTCAACTCTATGTACCAAAAAGCACTGACATAATTTTTGGCCACTTGGCAGTGTAACTCAGATTTAGGGTTCAGTTCTGCCATGTTTATATTGGAAATGTAGTAAAAAGGGGTTCAAAAGCAGTGAAATTTCCCCAGTGATGATTCTTCAGAGTGCCCAGGGGTGGCCTACCATCTACACATGACCTTATATTGAGTAGTATTGGTCGCAGATGTGGTCAAACTCTGCACAACTAGCAGCGTGAGTGTGAAATCCTTCCCAGTGAGCAGTGCTCAGTTTATGCTGAATCAGGAACTTTAATTCACCCTGCTTGTTACTTCTTTGTAAAGTGAGTGTTCACAATGTGCAATAGCAAAGGACTCATCTTTTGTATGACCTACAGCAAGCATTACCCAGAGTGGTGCATTTGACATCAGTGATTTTTAAAGGCATAACAAACTGAGAGCTAATGCCTCCCAACAGGGGGGAAATTGGCATGCACAGTAGTCCCTCCCTTTCTCTAAATCATCCTGCTGAGAGGCAGGGATTCAATCACAAATCCTATTAGCGCAGGAGAAATCAATGCCTAATGTTTCTATACCTTTAAATTATACATAACCATGCAGACACACACCTTAAAAATGTTTATATGTGTATTTATTTATATGTTTATCTAAGTGAATAGATATATGTAATATATGTATGAATGTATGTGTCACACAGGGTATTAAATCACCTATATTCTAGATCTCTAGCAACGTATCTATACATGATATATATATATATATATATACCTCTTTCTACACATACATATACATATGACATGTAAGCAACCTTGTAGAAATTAGGGCTTGATTTTTCTGCTTCCTAATTGGATACTGTTGATTTTCTCTGAGGTTTTTCACGTGGGGGAGGTGGAGGAAAGATTCAAGCCCTTTTAGTAGTGCCTCAGATTTTAGCTTTATATTCTGATGGATTAGAAAACTTTGACAACCCAGACCCACAGCAATCTGTGATGCAGACAAGAAATAGACACATTTTTTTAAGACTTCTATATCCATCTATTAATACAGAGAAACTTGTGGAAATGTAGATATCTACAGAGAACATAGAGAGAGGACATTAATGTGGCTGTGATTACACCCTGTACTGACAAGAGGGTTTTGTGGTCTCTTCTATGTGTTTTTTCAAAGTCCAGAGTAGCAGACACCAGGAGCATGCCCCACTCAGCAGAGCATGGCAATGGAAATTAATGATTGAAGTGATTTTCATTCTTCCAGGTTGCCATCAACTTACGTAGCCAAGCAAAGCCAACTGAAATTAAGCCACCTGGCCTTAGCAGGAGACCTTTAGCTGCTACATCAGCCTTAAATAACAGCTTAAATGTGTTTTTTTTTTCCCCTCCCAACATAATGATAATCAGTCTCATAATTGATATTACCCCTCTCACCCACCTGCCACCCTGACCAAGAGGTAAGAGCAGTAACATATCTCTACACCTTGTGACGGAGCCACTAATACTAAGACTGAGCATGTGCCTGTCATATCCCTCCATCTGGTTAATTAACACAGATCTAATGCAGAACCACTCGCTCTGAAGCTTTGAGCTTCTGCTGCTAGAGGTAAAGAGAATGGTTGCTTCAAGAAGAAGGCAGTGGCTGCCTCAGATGCCTTAGGAGGTTATCTGGGCTTTAACAGCAGGTAAATCCTTTGTGTTACATAGATAAAATTCTGGGTCCAGCCCAAGTCACCAAGTGATTTAAATCCATCCAAAGTAAAAGGGGGATGGCTTTTCTTTTCCCTACAAATTTGACCTTACATGCTGCTGTGTTTTTACCCAAGCCACTTACCAAGCACATACTAAGAAACATTGAGATGGGAGCTAAAAAGTAATGGGCCAAGTGGATAACTTCGATTTGACCTCAAGCATCAAAGCTTTTCATTATCTTCTTTCAAAGGATCCATTCAGGGTGAGATTAGTATTGCTATCTGCTAATCTCAGCATGATCAGAAGATGCTTGCTCAACCAAATCCTGGCATTTGGCATGCTCCATTGATTCATTGTATTCTAAGGACACAATGTGGTCAGAAAAAGTAGAATGTTCGTTGTCTTGAAGGCAGAGGCAGTGAATTTGTACTGCTTTGCAGTTGCAGCTGATTGACACATCACTTGTCTGCACAAACACAGGGGACTATATTAGTGGTTTTACTGGATGAACTGAAGGCACTGGCCTTCATCTTGACCTCTGGCAGAGCATGAAGCTATGGAGGGTCTCCAGGTGCACCAGCCTGTAGAGGTGGATGTGCCAGTCTGGTGTTTTGCTTGCAAGGTGAGGAGGTATATCCACACAGGACTTAACCCAGGCATTTCAAGTACTAATCACAATGAAACCACTACGGCAGAAGCACTAAGGTCAGTGGTTACATGCCTGCATAAGACCCTGGGTAGGCTGGATGACCCCTGTGTCTCCAAGACTTTTTTGATGTTGTTGCCCAAGCTAGGATATTACAACTCCCTTCTCATGCTTGCAGGACTTGCATCATATCCCCATTTTTGTAGTAAATGGGTAATTTATGAAAAAGATGCTAGAACACACATCAGTACGTAACAGGGGCCACGATTTAGCCCAGACGTTCTTTGCAATATTGAGCAAAGTGTCTCAGGGATGAGCTAAACCAAAACCTATTCCTGATATGTTTGTCTAAACTAGAATCTGTAGTGACAAATCCCACTCCATCCCAGTTTCTTCCAGTACCCACTGGCAGATCATTTTTCGTAGTGCATCACCTTGTCATAACTAAGGTAGTGGTTTCTTGTCCTTGCTCTATTCCTTTCTTTTTGAGAGCCACCTACCATGGCTTCTACTAGATATTAGCATAACTCTATCTGGGCTTCTAGAAGCCATTTCAGTGCTCCAGGACTAATAGTTATGGATGTTTTAAAGCTAGTATTTCTCGCTATTTTGATGACTTTCTGGCTGCTGTGTGCCGCTTCATTCATTTAAACCCAGAAGTTTCAGTACCTCACTACTCTCACCTATTGATTTATTTATGAGTTTTTATCTCACCCTTCCTAAAACACTAGAGAAACGTTCTGCTAATGGCTTGTTGATTATTTCTTTCAAATTGCCATTAGATACTAGAATGGAGATGTCTTCATGCTGTTTCTGAACATGTTGTGTCATATGTCCAGCCTTTTTCCATGTTCTGGTGTTTTGAATAACCCTTCAGGTAGGAAACAGGGGTAGTAACTGGAGCAACTACAGTAACTACATCGATGCAGCAGAGAAATGTCTCTGAACAGTCATCTGTAGAACTAAACAAAGAAACAAAATCAAAGGGATAACAACTGCATTTGATCTTTGGAGCCAGTAATCTTGAGCAGCTTATTAAATGAGTTAAACCACATAACAAAGATCTGGAAGACAAATAAGCCTGTAGGGTTTTTGTCCAAATGCTGCGACTTCATGGACAGAGAAGCTAACAGGAAGGTCTGTCTGCAGGCTCAATAAAACTCAGTTTAGGGTTTTCAGTAGAAAACCACCAATAGGTACATTATTAGATATTTTCTTTGTGCTTAATGGTGATTCTTTATTATGGTCAATCTTTTCTATGAATCTTTTTCTATGGTTTATTCATCTAGCATTGATACTGCGTGGTGTAGTAGAAAATGAATATATAAAATTCAGAAAACTCTTTGCATCAAGCAATATACAGAAACTGCTAACTAGGAAATGCAAAAGACTAGACCCTGTAGATACACACATATATATATCTATAGTTTTTAATACAGCTTTTAATATAGCTTTTCTTACAATTTAAAAGATACAAGAAACACTTATCTTGTCTTCCTGAACCACCCTTTCCATTGGCATTAAACAGTTTCTTTTTAGGGATGCCAATTTATTATGGCTGAACTTCTCGACTTCAAAATGGAGTATAGAAGTATTCAATGAGAGAAATATCTCCAGTATTTAGCACTGAAATGGGAAAAATAGACTGACAATTTTAGCTAGTCGAGGGAACCTTCTGTTTCTTCAGATTTCGTCCTCAGCTCATCTCAGGCTGGAGGTTATTAGCCATGACATGTGTCTACATCTACTGAGTTAGTCTGAGGGTTTTTTTTTGGCACTCAAATAATTAGTTATCTGCCATTTCCAGCTATTTATAGACATTTTAACTGCCTGCTTTATTGGATATGTGTGCTCTTTAAATAATACACAGCAGCTGCTTCAGTTACTTAGAGTTTTATATCTTTATATCACGCTAAGATCACTGCCTCACATGTAATGCAAACCCAGTGAGGGCTAAGAGGCTGGAGCAGGGTGAGATTAACCCATGAAAAGGCAGATTTTTCAGGGATATGGGTGGCGGTTTTGCGGTGTCATCTGATGGCAAACACAGCAGTGGTGTGATGAGGAATCCTGGCTATTTTTGGGTTTCTCAGCAACATTTCAAAACCAAAGGGCGTCACCCCAGAAAGGTGACTTTTTAGGTGCTATGCCAAGGCTTAGCAGTGTTTGTGGAAGACTTGCTTTTTGCCAAAAGGATTAAACTCACTGGAGAGATATGAAAATATGCTGCTAAGAGAAGCGACAGCATCTGTGTGTGAGCTTTGGTTTCCACTGCCCATGCTCGAGTTGATAATATTTTTGAGACTACTACGTTATCTTACCAGCAAATAAAATAGAATAGGGCCCATTCTGGCACTCAGGAAAATAGCATGGCATTTGGTCTCTCTCCTTCTGTACCCTAGATAGGTTAGCCTCTTCTGTGATATATCTGCACACCCGTCAGCACCATGGGAGACTCAACACAGAAACAAGACTGTACTAGAGCATCCCAGTAATCACTCAGTCTGGCACTGGAAACAGCTTGTAATACTTTCCATACTCTCCTCCTAAGACACTGCCTACATATCCTTATGTATTGTGGCCTCCCTTTTCCCCTTGCATTTGCTGTGCAAGCCTGAGGTCTGCTGGTCCAACTGCATCTGGTCCAGCTGAGGTCTTTCGTTTGCCCTCTGCAGCTATAAAAGGAACAGTTTATTCTCACCAATAGTGAGAAGATTTTGACATTATTCTTTACAATAGCAGGATTGTGTGTCCTGGATAATACAAAGAAGACCTATCTGCCTTTGCTGAGCTCTATTTAAAATAATGAGCTTGGCCACAAAAGTTGTGATCAAAAAAAGAGTGATTGTACAGCACCTTCCTTCATTCCAAACATCGTTGCTGCCTCTGGTCCAGCTCCAACAGGGATGGCTGAGAGCCAGGAACATGGAAAAATGTATATTAGCATTGCTTTATAATGAGATTTTTCTTTCATAATAAAAATTGCATGACATTGCATAGTGCTTGCCCGATATAATTTGGGTGAGATCTGATCTCTGAAGTTGAGGTAGGAAACTGAGCTGAAGTCAGTCCATTCTACCCTGCTTTGTTGCCTTAATTAAACAATAGGTTGTTACATATGACCACATTTTTTGCATACTAATTGCATGGATGCAAATAACCTGAATCAGCATGGAACTGGAACATATTTGTTGTCCCTGTGATCAGAATTAAGATCAGAGCATCATCAATCCAACCTCATCTATATGATCAGGCAATAAACAATGCCATAATACCTTAACTGCAGCTATAAACTGGTGATAGAAGCAGGCAGCCTGGAACTGACAGAAGTTGCATTTCAATATCTGATTTTACACCACTGCTCCTTGTTTAATCAGATCAACAAAGATCAGGCTGATCAGACTGCTGAAAAGGAATAAAGCAAAAGCAGCACAGGACAAACACGTTTGTTGAAAAGCAACCAAGCGCTTGGTGGATTATGTAACATTGCAGTAAGTAACTGCATAGCTTAATTTTGTGGTTTCCATGGAAACTATCAAAATGAAAAGTAAAGGAGTTCAGTGTTCTTGGCTCCGAGGAGTGAATCTCTTCGTTGCAATAGGCGTTTGGGGGAGCAGGGATTTTGTCTGTCTCGCCTGGCTTTGGAGTGAAGGAAACCTTTTGTAAGCTGCAGGAGAGCTGCTCTGCAAGGTGTGTGTGTGTGTGCCCTTCCCAGCCCTGGCTGGGTCGCACAAGTGCCTCACATGTAGATAGAGCCACATGAATTTTGCATGTGATGTGACCAGCTAGAGATCCCAGCTGCACTCACATGGGCTCTTGGTGTGACAGTGGGCAGCTTGTTTTCCATGGAAACTTTTTGTTAATAAAAAAACATCCACTTTTGCCTCATTTGGGGATAATAAAAAGCCATGAAACAAGAAAGCTGGCAAAGGTAGAAGGAAGGTTTCTGGCTATTTCTGTTAGTTTTGGGAAAGACCAGAGTTAGTTTTGCTCTTTTTGCTGGGGTTCAGCCCTGCAAATCTCAGTAGTGTTAATGCAAAGACTCCTGCTGACCTCAGTGAGTTGTGGATCTGACGTCTTATGTCCTTGGATGTGACAGTTCAAGTCTATGATTATATTTAATGCAAGATAGAGACAGGTTAAAGAATGGGCCAAACCCATTTGCCCTCCCATAGCTTTGTCTCAAACACAGAGAGACTGGCAAATGGGTGGAAAGGCTGTAACACATTGAGTCAGCCTCTACAGGCAACATGGGCAAGAAGGCCCACTTTGTCCTTCCAGAGAGCTACAGGACATGGCCAGAAACTACTTTATAAGCAAAAGCAAAGACTTTACGATAGGGGCAATTGGCAGGTGTGGTCTTCAGAGCAAGCTTAGACCTCAGTTTAACTGACAATATAAATGCACCTTCAACAAATTAATTTCTTCATTTGTATAATATAAAACTATAATACAATATCACAGACCCTAAGAAGTATTTGTTGTAGTTGTACTAATTGCTGTTAGCACTGTATTAGTATTAAGACATACTCTTGTACCAAAAAGTCGATGTAAACAATTCAAAAGGAAAATGAGGGGAACAATCCACAGACAACAGTCATGAGGTTTTGCTAATGAGAGAAAAAGTTCCTTCTTTGTTTCAAAAACCAACTTCTGATGATTTTCTTTAGCTGATTAATGCACACAGCTCTACTCTGCCTTGACGCAGCTAAATTTCATGGTGGTGTTGAGAGTCTAGTCATCTGGGGTGATTTTCAAGTACCCCTGTGATTATTGAGGGTCTCAAGCTGGTGAAAAAGATACATCTGGTATCAGAGCTGCAAAGCAAAGATGTAAAAGGTGGCCTGGGTGAAACCAGAAGACAAATAAAAATGGTCTGAAACATTTCCCTGCTCTTTAAACCCATGCCATTATTTATAGTCTCCTGATTTTTCTTAGACTGACTCGGCACTTGGTTTGAATTGGCTGTTTTGGTCCAACAAGCACTGGTATTGATAACAAAACAGCTAAGTTTGAAATCTCCAGTTGAGCCTCTCCTTTTTCATCCTTTTAAAAGGCAGGGAAATGGAAAAAGCTAGGAAATCCCAAATAAATTAAAAAACCTAAAGATGGTCATTGCTTACAAGCCTGTCTATGATACCTGGGGAAAGTCAGCTGACATTTTTTCTTTGATATGGTTGTGGAGCAGTAAATCCTGGTTCAACAGAATCAAAAATTCTGGAAGTGTGTATTGCTCCAAGGATGATTTCAAACCTACCACAAGTGTGCTTGAAACCTTAAAAAAAGTTAGATTTTGCTTTATCGGTTCAGCTTGGGTGCCTCTGTTGGAAAGATTTTCTCTGTAGGATCCATACAGATTTTGCAGGAGTCTCCTGAGGATGATTTGGAGCATCTTAGCTGGGCTTCTGCTCCAAACATGGATATAAAGAAAATTCAGATGAAACCAGTGCTGTCTAACACGCCTGGTGGTGTGCTGTGCCCTATTCTGTACTGCCTGTACCCACTCTACTTTATTATGTAATGCTGCATGATTCCCAGCTATAAAGCTCGCTCAGTCACAGAATCATAGAATCATAGCATGGTTCGGGTTGAAAGCTCATCCGGTTCCAACCCCTTGCCATGGGCAGGGACACCTCCCACTAGAGCATATTGCTCCAAGCCCCTGTGTCCAACCTGGCCTTGAACACTGCCAGGGATGGGGCAGCCACAGCTTCTCTGGGCACCCTGTGCCAATGCCTCACCACCCCTATAGAATTTCTTCCTAATATCTAATCTAAATCCACTCTTTCAGTTCCAAAATACCCTGTTCTGGTCCCAAAATAAAATGCTTTTATAGTACTCTAAAACTGATGCAAACCATAGATACAGATGGGGCTGGAGGGAATTTGGAGCCCAGTTGTCCTTGCACACTTTGAGCTGCTCTGCTGGTATTCTGAAGTGACAAGTGAGTAAAGTCGTTCACAGATGTTTCTTGAACCAAGTCCTAAGGGTTTAATTCCTCACTTCTAATTCCATGTCTCTCCTGACTGTGCATTCAGCTCATTTCTTGCTCTACCACATTGTCACCAGAGCTGCAAGCAAACTACCAGTTTAGCAAGTTGATATGGAGCAGCTTAGCCATGAAAATTGCCCATAGAATCATAGAATAGTTACGGTTGGAAAGGACCTTAAGAACATCCAGTTCCAACCTCTCTGTCATGAATTCTTTCTTAAAGAACCCAACCCATGAGGTAATACCACTTCTTTTTTGCCTAATGGCATCAGTACATCCCAGATTAAGTCACTACTTGTTTTTCACAGGCTGTAACCACAGATTAGCCAGTTTGGGATGCTCTCTAAGCCATGCTGAGTCCTACATGGATCCAAACCCTTGGTTTGGAGCCTCGTGAACAAAGAGGAGTTGTATTAGATGTGTTCTTAAACAGCTGTGAAGCACCCTGCTCCTTGTTAGTCCCATGCTCAACATAGGAGTATGGTATGGGAACTAGATCCATGAAATCCTTTGTGTATCTCAGTGGCAATATATACACTTATGGTACTATTTCAGAAGGCTGAGAAAACAAGATTGAAGAAGATGTGTGTTTTGATCCTTATTTGCACGATTTATCCACCAACTTGCCCTGGTGAAACTGATGGCTGAGAAGTGAAAATATTTAATTCTGACACAGATTTTCCTGCTCTAAGACATCCTCAGAGATGGGGTTTTCTTGCTCTGAAAACACATCCTGTTGCATCAGTCAGTGTTACTGCGCTACTGCACTCTCATCTCTTCTGCTGCTAGCTCTCTTCTTGTCATTCAGCCTTACACTGAGAACCATCTCCACAAAATCTCTCCCTCTGCATTTCTTTGAGTCTCTCACTCTGGTTGAGTTTAGTCCAATCTTTGTTTTAGAGCAGATAATACTGGAGAAGTAAAAAGTCTTCTACATCAGCAACTGTTCCTGTTTCTTCATGGGGTCAGTTCCACACACACTGTGCCTCACCTAAAAAATTCACACTTGCAAAGCCCTGTAGCAACAGGCGAGGGATGAAACAGCAGGTGATAAGGTGCACTGGAAGCCGCAGACCCAACTGTGCATGCAGGCAGTTCAGGACATTGGTCAATCGAGATTGACTCAGGAGATGACAGTCTTGCTCAGCAACATCCTGAATGAGCAAGCAACCTTTTTTCCAACTGGATTTGCCTATTCCACATTGTCCTTTTAGTCATCATCGCACTTGCAGTAAGTGTGGGTAAAGCCCTTCCTAAATCTTTGTTCGCGAAGCCAAGCCATCAATCGATATACAGGGTTAGCAGCATCGCCTTGGATTGTTGAGTGCTCCTCTGCCTCAGTATGAGCTAAGGTTTATTTTTATCCTCTTACATGTGGTTAGTCAAACTTCCTCTTCCTTTCCTGGCAAAACCAGCAAGTCTGGTGTTGGATGTGAACAACAAACCTATGTCTAGGGGTTGGGCACTGACACCAACACACGTGTGTGAAAACCAGAAACTGCTTTCCTATTTGAATAGAAGAAAACCAAATTAATGGAAAAATGCACTTAACAGAAAGCCAATGACTCCCTTTACCCTTAGCAATGCACTTGGAGCAAACCCAAAATGACATCCGAAAAGAACCTGCTTATTGCACAGGGCTGGTGTCAGTAAGAGATTGCCATCCACTGGTGCTACTGAGCATTGCCAATGTCACTGGCTTTCAGCAAACCTCTGCAAGGCTCAAGCTTTCAGCAAATGGAACTAGCAGATGCTAGTTTTGGAGACAGAAATGAGTAACTCTTCCCAATTTGTACTTAAGTTGTGCAGGACTTTGTTGCAGGAGAATGTGGTTGCCATAACTTTACATGGGTTCAAAGAAGCAACAGGAAAAAGGGAAGAAAAAGGCATTGAGGGCAGTTAAAGACACTAATTCTGGCTTGTAATATTGAAGCAAGATGTTAGAGGAAAAAAGAGTACTTGGGGAGGCACATATATCTGTGAAATACTGCAAGGATTTATGCTTGACGAGGGGTGGAGACAGACTGCCAAGTCAGTGTTTGGAAAATGCTGTTCTGGAAAAGTTATGTTTGCATTATCCTGATTCCCTTAGAAATAGCATTGAGATCCTCAAAGACTATAAAAGGGCCAGGGGGCCAAAACATACCTGTGTGCTGAAGGGACCAACATCTTACCCAGGTACGCTCTTCCTCTCACTCCTGATCAAGGCAGTTAGGATTCACACCCTTGTGCAAGTGTGTGAACAAGGGTGTGCATCAGGCCAATTGATGGGGCCACATATTGGCATCTCTCATTACAATTACACTAGGACCTTGCCCCCCAACACACAGATCGCCTCCATCCAAAAACTCTCCTTCAGCAGCAGAAGCATTTCTCTGCCTTCCCAGTAAATTATCATAAATGCCTCCCAAAGTGACTGTTTCTGCCTTTATCTTGTGTTATGGATACATCCCTTTGCCTGATTTCATTCTATAGCCTCCCCTTCTCCAAGGGTCAGGGTAATTCTGGCTATCAGCATCTCAGACCCCACTTCTGATCCTCCGTCATCAGTTAACAATGGCATGAGGCTAACAGCACTTGGGGAACCCTCAAAAGCTTCTGTATGATGGAATACAAGCACAAAAAGAATGCTATTTTGATAGTCTCACCCAGCTTTTAATGCTTTCCATTTAGTAGGTCCCAAACAGAGGCCACAGATGGTAATTGTGGAGGCCAGGCTCTTTGTGCCTCTGCTTGTCTTATTTCAACCACCAACTTGATTTTATTGGTGAGAAGGTATTATTATCTTCCATGAAAGGTTCACACACACGATGGATGCTTTGCCGCAGAAAATTAGATCTTATGTTCACAAAATCCTCCATGGAATACACACTCCTATTGCGAAACATTTGCTGCCAGATATTAATGCAGGAGATCTCTTCTACCAGTGGCATTATTAAACAGTATGGGGAGAATTTTGCATCAAGAATCCACCTTAATATTGATGCATTCCTATGAACAAATGTCTCCTTGCTTCCTTCACAATGTGTTATCAGATTAGAGATTTTACAGCAGCAGCCTTAATTAGAAGCATATTATTTGTCAGTACAAAAAGACCCTCTTGGAGGTGTAAATCCCTGCAACCTAGAGATTCTCACCTGCCTCTTCCCCAAGGACGCTCTCCAAACACTTTGCACTTCAGAAATGCACTTACCCTTAGTTTCAAGGTGAGACAGGGCACTTGGGTGAATATGAGCTTGCCAAGATGATAGGGGAGAAAACCAGTGTACAACAGAGGAAGGAATTCAGATCCATGACCCCTAAGGGGTAGGATGATTCTGAAAGTCCTCTGTTATTGCATGAAGTCAACATCAGGTATGATGCTTCACTGCTGGGACAGTAACAGCAACTTCTTCTTTCTGGATGAAACCGCCCCAATGGTATTCTATCCTTGTTGTATTAGAAAGCTACTCTCCACTATTTATCCTTTCCACCCTCACAAATGTCTCTCTGCTTTCTTCCAAGGAACAGTCTCTGAAAGAAAACTTGCAATGTAAATGATGGGGAAAAGGGCGGAGAAGAGAGACATTTAGCACCAACTAACGCTGTAAGGTAGGGAACAGTGTATTTCAACTTAAGAAGTCTGTTTTTTCTGCTGCTCCTGGATGGATTTTCAGAAAAAAAGACAGTTTCAAGGTAGGTAGCTCAATAGCTCATGTTCCCAAACCAAGACTTCAGCGCCATGCTCTCCTGCCCATCAGTACTGTTCTACCCATGCCCAATTCCCATCCTACTCTGTGCTCTCAGAGATGTTCAGATCCCCATGGGTTTCCTTGTACAGGAACTAATTATTGCACATCAACAACTTTATACTAACCATTCTACAAGCTCTTGTCCATCCCACATTGTGTCATTCACATCTGCTTTTCTATCTCACACACTTCTAGGTGATGCTGGGAGAGCCACTTCTTGTGCTTTGGGTAAACTTGGGGAAACCAAGATATTAAAACCTTTTTGCTAACTTGTATCCCCATTGAAAATGGTCTTTAATGTCATTTAGTGCCTCTAGACCAAAATATGTTTCTTTTTTGTCCTTTGTCTTTCTGTAGGAAGATCTGTCTGTAGTGCAGTATTTTGTAAGAAACTGCTTTTAGGTAGAAAAGCTTTCAGATGGACTTTTGTAAAAGAAGAAGGATCTACTTCTCAAATGGGTTTTGAGTTCAGACCTGCCTCCAGTGCATCTCCTCAAGCTTAAAAATTCCTTTCCATCTAAAATACAAATAAAGCCTTTTGACCTTAAGGAATTTATTTTCTGTTATCAGATATAGCACAACAAACAAAGAAATAGAAACTTATTGAAGAAAGAACACCAAAAATATCAAGATAAGGAGTCTGAAAAAGTATTCCTGGAGATGTTCTCTGACGATGTACCTTAACCAAACTTGGTATCTGAAGCAACTTGGGATCAGCAGAAGCTATCTGAGCATTTACCACTCTGGGTTGCCATTGAGGAACGTGAGAATGTATGTTGTGTTTGGATGAGAAGGTGGTGATATTGTTGTGGGGACAGCCCAGAGAAAGATTTGGAACCCATAGGATCACACCTTATTTTGGAGCTAAAAAGCTCCATTATATTTGAAGAAGAGAAAAGCCCATTATGACCTTAGTGAGAAAGGTAGCATCTTTCCAGATATACACCACATGGACCTCTTCCTGCCAGCACATAAAGGAACAGGAGCAAGCTCCAATGAAGCATCTGAGACTCCCAACTAGGAACGAAACAGAACAGGATCCATTAGTTGTGATTCTGCAAAGCTCTGTTTTCCACTAGGATTACTTAAGCTTGAGAGATGCTCTGCTCCTGATGTTCAAGATCTTTTTCTTCTCCATGTCCTTGAAATTGCTCTAAAGTCAACAGATATTGTCAGGGCCACCTAAAATACCCTGATAGGGATGAGCTGTCTGTAAAGCACAGTCACAGCTTCCACCCACTCTTACACTGCGACTGAATGGGAAATGGATGCACACTTTAGTCTATTAACTAGCTGCTAATACCTTAAAATTGTCCATAGAAAGCCAACAAAGACAGTGGTGGGGAGGTTTAATGTACTCATATGAGTAAGGTCACATAGCCAAAGAGAGTCCTATAGCTAGCTGCAGTTTTCTCAGGGATAATGCCTGGATTTGACTGGCAGCATTATGATCTGCAGCTCTCCATGGTCCAGAATGGACTCAGCCTAAGAATGGAAATATATCAGTAACGATGCTCATTGTCAGGACTCCCCACTTGAGAATGGTTGCTTAACTCCCACCCCATAGGAATGCATGTAGATGCTTTGGGTTGAAGTTCCTTTGCTGAGCTTGTCCAGTGCTACTTCAGCTGCATGAGGAACAATGCTCCTGGTACTTACACCAAGGTGCAGATCCAAGAAATGGCTCTGTATGGAGCCAGAGGAGCCTAGGAAGAACTGTGGGAGGTCTGAAGGCCTCATGAAAGCAGATAACCTGATCCTCGGCTGAGCTGGGACAGGAAGCAAACTTGCAGCGTTTGCATGGCTCTGCCTCTCTTGCCATGAGATAATCAACCTGACAGATCAAGTTGGTCAGAGCACAGTCAGCTCTGTTCTTAGGGTACAGTTTATCTACTTATCTCCTGCTGTGATTATCTCTACAATCTAAACTTCATTTCCTCACTGGTAAATTCCCAAAGCCTGGGGTGTTTTTCTTGGAAATGCTAAGATTTGGTGCTTACATTAGCTGAGTCCTTGGAAGGATGCTGCCTCTTATCTCAAAGAACATCTATGATGTGCTGTTTATTTGATTTTCTTTGCTTTTTAATCCAAACTCCTTTCCTACTCCACATCAGCAACCCTTATAGCTCCCTTGCAAATCCACTCACACATTATAAATAACCTGGAAAGAAAGCTGGATCTTAGACTTTCAGGAAAGGATTGTTCTTTTGAATGACATTTAGAATATATTTACATTTCCAAAGTCTCTGCAATTACAAAAGAGTTCACAGATGCCAGAAAAGCATCAGCTGTTTCAACCTCTTTCTATCTTCTGTTCTTCATGTGGAGGGTAGGAGAGTGTCTAGGAACATCCCATTATCCTGAAACTCTAGTAAAATAGTAGTTAGGGCCTCATGGTTTCTCCTTTATCCTTGTGCTAACTGACCTTTTGGAAGTTCTGGATGGCTTCACCTTCCACCAAAGTCAAGGCAAGGTGAAGATGCTCAGCTCCTTTTCTGGATCAGCTCCTTGGTTTCCAAGGCAACTGTTCTTCAGTGAGATTTAATGAGAAGGTGAGGAGATCCATGAGCCCCCTTGAACATGCCGGGGACTGGAGAGCTTACAGCAATGACTGTGCTTTTTAGTGGAAAAGGACAGGCAGGTGGACTGTAGGGACAATAAATTACCTGACATTTTAATGGGTTAAAATGATATTGCAGAAAGTGACCTGAATAAAGTGTCTCAATCCCCATGGAGAAAAATAAAATACATGTAATGAATAAAGGAGCTATTAGAGGCTGAAAGGTGAGTTTATTCAAACTGTCTGAATGGAAGTGAAAGGAGCAAGTTACTTCCCTTGTTACAGCCTCTTAACAGCAGTTGGTCTCAAAATGAATCAGAAAAATGTATCTGTGATAACCTGACATAGAAAAGCCGGTTGGGTAAGCTCCATAAAGCACAGCCTTTATAACAGTGCCACAAATAAGAAGCTATTTGCAGGAGATGGTACAGCGCAGGCAACAGGTACATCTTGTTCTAACCTCAAACTGTATCATCTGTTACAAGTGAAGTGATATTGCTGCTTGTACCCAGAATGTCCCAGATCATGTTGACGCTGTGCCATGTGTTTTTGCACCCTCGAATTTCCCAGGTTTATTACAACATGACTAGACTTAGCTCTTTGCTGCAAGAAAGCTCTTGTAAATATAAAGACCTATCTATCCTAGATAGGAGATAGACCTATCTAACTCCTGTATAGAGAAGAGTGAAGCAATTATGGGATTTTTCATTCTACATGAAATACTGATATTTTAATACTTTTCTCATTGTAACTCAGGTATGAAACTGAAAATAGTTCACCTTTATCATTAGAATAAAGTCTGAGCCTTTTCAATTTAGTATTAGAAAACTTCTTTATCTAAAGTCAGCCTTGACTTGAAAGTGGCTTTGACCACTACATCTCAAAAGGTTTCAGCAAACTGTGAGAAGCATTGATATTGCAAACTCTTTTCTGGGGGTGGTGAAAGGAGGAGAAGTATATTGGTCAACTTAAGGTGAAAAACCAAAGGTAGTATTCTTTTTAAATTAATTAAAGAGAGATATTTCAAATCAAAACAATTTTTTTGTGGCTGATGGGGCATTTTAAATTATTTTCTTAACCATTTCAAATTAAGTATTGGCAATTTCAGACTTGAAAACAGTTATTTTACGTCTGAAAAAGAAGAACATTTGCTTCTGAAAATGCTTAAATATAATGTTCTGGCTGGTGCTTGGCTGGAAAAATACAAGAAGGGAGTCTTTGACAGAAACTTCTTCATCATTTCCACCCAGTCACTAATAATTCCAGCCCTATTGTCACCCTCTGCTACCCCAGGTTTAGATGTCAGTGAATGAAGTGTTCATACAACTTTAAAATACAAGCAGGAGCTTTGACCTTGTGAGAGAAAGACATGAGACCATTATGAGGGAAACTATAGATCCAGTCTGCCTGGAGCAGTGTAAGACCCTGTACTGATCACCCCTAATTCTGGGGGTAATGGTAAATCTGTGCCACCCTGATGTCAACAACAGACATCTCTATGACTTCCATCCAATAGCCACAGGTTTAGGCTCTAGAAACTGTCAAGGGAAATTATAGCCCAGAGAGCGAAAGTCAAGATGAAAGACTTTTCTATTGTATGGGTGACTGTGGTACCGCTTACCCCAGGTGAGATGTCAGCCTCTACTTCAGTCAGAGAAGGATGGGGACCAAATATACCTGGAGGCTTATGTAGGCTTCAGTGCTCTGTCTTTCAATTTGTAGTCAGGCTTTACCTCCTTGCTTTTAATATCTCATCTATTTTTGTTGAAGGGTCCTTCTGAAGAGTTCCAAAGAGAGTGTCATGCTTTAATAGTCATTGTAGGGAGACAAGTGAGTGAACAATTATCCCTTTTAATACAATGCTGAAGGGCACAATTTTAACATCTATGAAATGTTTTGGCTTTGTCAGCACTTTTTGCTCATGCACCTTTATGGAGTGACTTTAAAACGCTTTCTCCAACCATAATGTTCTTCCCAGTCTTTAATCTTACTGACTGTTTTCTTCAATGTTATAGCCAAGATCACTTGACTAATTCAGCTTACAAAGTACTACTGGGAAAGAGTATTTATGGTAGTCCCAGCAAGGACAACCAAATTAGCTGTAACAAGCAGCCAGCCTGAAGAAGAAATCAAAAGAGGGATAAGATAACTTGGAAAAAAATGTAAAAGAAGCACAAATCATTTAATAAAGGTTTCCCCTGGAGGAAACTTTCCAAGCAGCTGAACATCGGAACAGCCAAGGGGAATGAGGTCAATTGTGTTTAGACACAAAGTGTACGTCTTCTTTTCTAAAATGATCCCCATTTGTCAAACTTTATGGGCCAGATTCTTTCCTCAGTTTAACTGAATTAGAATTTAACTCACTAAAAATAAGGTTTTGTCTTTAATAGACAGGAAGGTGGAAACAGAGATTCATTTCAAAGAAACTGTAAAACATTCTCCGCAGTAGAATGATAATGCTGGGGAACAAACATGGAGTAAAAGCAAGAAGCAGAACAGACTAGCTCTCCTTTATCAGCAAATGTAACAAACAGACACCAAATATCTGTAATTCTTTAGCAGAATCCTGGGTTAGATAGCTCTCTTCCACATAGGTTCAACATTTCATGCTTTGCAATCCTTTCATTATGTTCATAAACCTAAGGGTAGGCACACATAATAGAAGTATTGGAGTCCAGAAGGACAAGAGGTATGGGGAACAAATATCACCCTCATTCTCAGAATAAAAATGCTTTTTTCTCCCTTACTTCAGATTAAAACCTTATGGCCATATCTAAGTTAAAAAGAGACCATTTCCACTTTCCACCAGATGTTTGCTCCCCATCTGCAATGGAAAGGGAACATTTGAAGATGTAGCTCACTCATGTAGCCCTCCATACATCTGGTCTCATGTTCGGTGCTAATCCAATGCCATGAAAAGTGAAGCACCATAGTTTGATGTGAGCTGAATCTCCACCCCAGAACTTAATGATAGGGAAAAGGAAAGTGTTTGAGTTGTTATGATTTCCTTTTTTCCTGATCACTGGAAAAATCAATCATTTTTTCTCTTTTGTATTGTAGTAACCATTAATAAACTCCAATTTCTCTATTTAAAAAAATAGGGCCGAAGCTTATTCATTCCCTCTGAAGCTGAGTTGACATGATCCACAGCAGAAAGCTCTGCTGCAAGATTTCAGCTTGATTTTGTCCAATCTGTTTTACATCTTCCTCAATTCCCCCTCCTCTAAAATGAAAACAGGTCAAATTAATTTTTGCATTAAGATACATCATTAACCTTATTAGCCAAGAAAGACCAAGACTACTCAGGGAGTTCAGAGAACAATACAGCAGAGAAAGATTCTGCCCTGGATAAGATGGTCTTGATGGGCCTTAATGCATTAAAGACTTAATGGGTCTTTTCTCATCTTTTCCCTCTCTGGCAGCTTCAGAAATTCAGCTTAGTGCTGGGAGAGGTCTATAAGGAACTCACCACAGGAGACTGTTAAGAACCGTGACTGATATCCATGGTAGCTGATTCCTCAAAGAGAAGTGATATCAGAAGGGACATATATGGATTATGGGTGTGAAAACCCCATGAGAGCAGATTTCACCCCGCACCATGCTGAGCCTCTTCAAAAAGGCTGCTTCTGTCTGACCACTGTTTGGATGGATGGGAGAAAGTGGTGTTAAGTGTCCTCCATATTCTCATTCTCTTCTAGAATGTGCTGGTATAAGATTGAGTGGACGAGGCCCTCACTATGATCTGCTCAGTTTCACCTCTATCTCATACAATCTGCTCCTACCTCATCCTGACCTTCAATAAGCCTCTCTCTGCAAGAAAACCTCTCTCTTTCCTTGTGAATCATAACCACAGCTAGATGATCCACCTGGACCACCACCTAGACAAGGGAATGGTCCTAGGTCTACACTGCTGCCAGAGGGGCTGTCTCAGCCCCTTAGCCAAAGACCTGTGTGTCTTTGCTCCCACGTCCTTACACAGATGCACTGGGACAAGAGGCACTTGATAAGTGATATATGAATAGCCTATACCCCACAGCTCCCTCCAGAAGGGTCAAGCAACAGAGAATGAATGAATTCCATTTGTTAGGACAATAATTAACTCTATTCCAACCCAAACCAGAACAGAGAAAGCAAAGAAAAAAAAAGCTGTGAAATACAGAACAGACATGCCAAGGTTTAACTGTGATTTATTTGCTACAAATTTGCCCCATTCCTGGGCCACCAGGAAAGAGCTAGTGAGAGCCACATCAAATTAAGAAGGCTTTGCTGGTCCTAAGTTATATGGCCATCCATAGGAAGAGGTAAACTCCTTAAGCAGCTGTGGCTTCTACTGTCTCCTCTTGGAGTTGCATGGCCGAAGTGGTGTCAAATGTGAGCTCGTGACTGGTAAGGAGGACAAACTCCCTGGTGGAAATCCTTGGAGAAGAGAAGATCTCTCACAGGGAAGATATTAAAGCAAACAGTGTCACTACAAAGCCACATCTTCCTATTATCCTCTTGCCCATTGCCATGTTGAACATACTGTGTGTGTATGTTTTCTCTTTGAGGCCGAGTTTGATTTAATGTCAAAAGATGCACTGCTTGGAGAGATCATGAATCCTTTAAACGTTTAATTAGTGATGAAGGGCGTACTCCCTCCCTCTGCCCACAGACTCACAACTCACATCTGGGTGTGCCAGCTTCACCATGCGCTTTGGGGAATAAGGATGCCCTTGAGACAGCGAAATGAAAGCAAAGCAATCCAGGCTTTGGTACAGCCTCAGATCTGTACCCACACGAAGTTGCTGAGGAACAGCAGTTTAGCTATGCTGATTTTTCTTTTAATTGACAAAGCCCTACATCCTTTGATCTTTGAAGGGCGTGTTTATCCAATATTGTTCTTTACAGCTCTGCTGCTTCTGGTTACAAATTGTGAGAGTCATGTTCTGTTTCATTGAAACAATAGGATTTAATTATTAGCAGTCTTCAAAGACAAACGCAGGGTTCACAGTCCTCTCTGATTACAAGGTCAGAGCAGCAGATCAGTAGCTGGGAAGCAGCAGAGTGGAACAATCTTGTTTACATTATTTCGGGGGGGGGGGTGGAAAAGCTGCACTTCTCAATTTTAAATTCACTTTTCAAATTTTCTATATTTGCAGAATAAAACAGCCAGCATATAAATCAGCAGCTTGATTGGATTTCACTTCTTCAACTTTATTCAAGGTTGGTCGTCCTTACGAAATGAATGTGTTACGTTGGACTGCTAAATTCAGGAATAGGGAGGTATAGACAGCTATTGGCAGGAGATCAAACAAATTGATGAGAATGTTTATGCTAGGCTTTAAAGATGGGAAGTAATTATCTTCATCAGTTAAAAAAGTGAGATATTCTGCTAAAAGAGGAAGATTCTGATGTACTCTATTCAGAATAGTAGCTTGCTAAAGACTTGTCATAGGCATGACATTAAGTCACCCCCATGTGTGATGGATTCTCCACTACTGGTAAGGTAAAGAGCTTTCAAGTCCAGTTTTGGAAGAGACCTTTTTTCTATTCTAGATGTGTGGGCACAGATTTCTACAGTAAGCTTGACTCAGATTCCCTAGCATGAAAAGGCTTTGAGTAGTATCATAAGCCAAGGAATATCAACTACTGCTAATAACTGTAGTTCCTGAACAGTCATTTAGGCAAATGTGTCACTTCAAGCACATGGTCAGCTTATGGCCCAGTAAGACCATTCAGTTAATGATAAATCATCTCTGATAGCAGCCTCTGAAGAAGTCTGTGTTTTTCCTGTGTCTATGTCTACTAATGATAGAGGTAGTCTAGACTAAAACCCTAACTCTTAGACCATTAAAGAAAGTAAGATGGATCTGAATTTTAGTGAAGAGTATTTGCAACTCATTTTTACTTCAGAGTTTTCATGGATAATCTGCTGCTTCTCTTTCACTTGCTTTCATTTTTCTCTTACCTTTTAATGAAACAAGAGCTGAAGAGAGCAAACGAAAATACAGAATACAAGCTAAAGCCCAAACAAACAAAAAGAACGATAAAAACCCCTTAACTCAAAACCAGTGCCATTTTAGATTAATATTTCATTTAATAGAAGCTGTCACTATGTACTTGCAGGTTCTGATATTAAGTGACAAGTGGAAATTCCTTTAACCAACCTGCTGCTGTGATAACACAGGGTGAGGAGGGGTGTTCTCTCTAGATGGTGGCAAAGTTTATCATCCTTATCACAGAGCTCAACAAGGACTTTGTCCACTGGTTCAGAGACCTCATTCTAACCTGATTTTCACTACTGATTGGTACTCAATGCTACTTCTTCAAGAATAAGTGAAGAGTAAGACCAGATACTTGCCTGGATAGACATGGTACAGAGCATAATCCAGTGAGGCTTAGAGTCTCATGAGAAAAAAACTAGGAGATTTAGACAAACCACTTCAAAGAAGTTGCACACAGGGCAAAAGTCATTTTGGTGCCCCCTAAGGTGTAAAGAATGGCAAGCATCAGGTAGAAGAAGTGATAAAACTTCAGAGCTCATGCAGTCAACTCGAGCACTGGTCTTACCAAGCCTTGACTTACCGTGTGTCTACTCATCCAGACATAGGCCTTTGCTCAATATGCTGATGGAGAGTTATTAACTTATAACCTGTTTTGTTTTCAGCGGAGAGAAACAGGAAATCGTAGGACTTGCTATGCATCACAGAAATAAGTTTTGGGAAGAGGATGTGAGTTGTGCTGACACTGAAGGCCTCTGGAGTCAGCTAAGATGCCTCCCACAGCAGTTCCTTAGCTTGACTGGGGGTAAAAGCAGAAGTCTAGGCACCCAAGTATATTGGGTAGGGGGGAAATATCTGATGTGTCTTTGGGTTTTCAGGCTGGCAAGTGGTTAGCAAATGATTATTTCTAGATCATTATATTAGGTTCAAGTACCTAATTTCCACTGAGATTAGCACCTTTTCCCTCTTTCTTTTTCATCTATGGAAATCCTCGTACCTGTTTGAAGATGTCACATAGCATAGTGTCATGTTCTGGGATTAGTCCCACTGACCTGGTGGGTTAGAAGAAATCAGGTTAAAGGAAATCAGGTAATTAAGACCCCAATCCATTGAGGATTCTTTACTCATTAGCTGCCCAAAGCCTAGTCCTGCAATTAACATTATATTCCCAATACAATTGCTAGAGTAAACCATGCCAGGGATTTCATTTTAACGCGCTGAGACAGATCCTGTATTCCTGGCACCCCCAGACTCCGTATTTCTGTTTCAGGAGGTGAACTCCCCAAATTAGAATTCATGGTTTGGGCTGTAATTCTATGGCAAAAAGCAGGATAAAACTTGAAGGTAAGCAAAATCCCCAATCACATTTGTTGCTATGAAATCACAGCTGGGTGATGTCTGGGATTTGCTTGTTCAGGCTTTTTCTTATTGTATGTTTTGTGTTAGTGGATCCCTGTGATATAAAGCAGGCTCATTCCTTACAGCATCTCTCATAATCCCAGTCCCCAGTGACATTATCGTATTGAAGACTACAGCAACAGGCAGCATTAGTATTTCATACACTTTTCAGTCTTTTCCCTCCAATGATTTTTCATGCATATTGTTTGTGATGGGCTTGCTCAGTGTGAGGCTGTTGAATCTTCTTAGTGGATTAGACCAGGACATAGATCTATATTCAATTCCTATCACATGTTTACTGACATGACTTTGGGCAGATGAATCAACTCCAGGGTTGCTTTAAGCACCTAGGTTCCTAAATCCCATTAATTTCAGTGCTCACAAATAATGTAAAATTTACCTGAGGGTGTGATTTCCAAAGATCCCTCTCTACTGCTGAAGAAAACAGCTATTTTCAGAGGACATGAAACTACCCAAGAGCTTTCTGTCTCTTTGATATGCAAAGGTGTTTTGTATCCCAGACACGCACCTTCAGCCTGGTACATAAAGTTAAATCAAAAGACAATGGGTCTTTGTGATAGAATTCATATTACCTAAATTTAGATGTCTGAAATAAGATTTTTGAGATGGGCAGCGACCACCACCTCCTCTTGTAGTCAATGACACTGTGGAGGGTAGCTTATCTCATCCCATCTTAGAACTCCTTTTAGGCAGGAAAGAGAATCCAAACACACTAAAATACTTTAATTTGGGATCAGCCAGAGCAAATTCATAGGCAAAATACACTCCTCCACCCAAAAGGCTTCAATGAGAATCAGCATGAACATAAATGTGCTGGAATGGACAAAGCTACTAAGAAGCCAAATTCAAAGCAAGGAACGAAGTGATGCTGAGAGAAGGAAGGAGGCAGTGGGTTTTTTTGCAGGCTGAAGACAATTGCTTTAATTATACCCACTTAAAAACATTTAGAATTGTTGCTGAGAAACACTCTCCTGCAGGTCTTTACTTTAAAAAAACTAAATAATGATTTTCATATTCATTGACAAGCCTCATTATCTGGAATTAGAGAACATACCTAACACACGCTCCTCTTCCCCCATCCCCAACATATTGCCTATCAGGAAACAAGGGGAGTGGACATGTCTGAAATGCCTGTGTCAGCACCTCGATGGGAAGAACGAAAGTGTTATTTCCCTGGAGAATGGAAAGCACTGCAAAAAAATTATCTAAGTGATAAAGTGATAGCAAACACTGTATAAAACTGAACTGGAGAGAAGAAAAGAATATCCAGAGATAATTTGGTGGGAGGTGAATTTAGCCCAACAGCAGGTAAAAATCCAAGACAACCTTTGTCTTAGTCATAACAGGGAAATGTGCGCTCTGTCTAATTACAGTCATTTTGGGTTTTTTTTTATGGGGCTATTTAGCAGGCAGCCACTCCGTGCAGACGGGCAGTTTATGCTATCCCAACAGCATGTATTTACGGCAGGGGTTTGGAAGAGACGGATTGCCAAACGCTGAGTAAATGTTTGCTGCCCTCCTGTGTACGACTGCAAAAAGACACATGCAAGGATGCGAGAGCCCTGGATCGGTCTCTTAAGACTTCCATCTCCTGGGGGAATGGCTGGCGTGGAGCGCCTGTTATGTATTTACCCCTTGATTTGGGTTGGTGAATCATTTGCGAGCTGATCCAGGTTTCTGCTAATGGATCTGGGCCCTTGTTCTCCCACCATCTGCTTGTTGTATCCATCGCTTGTCATATATTTAGGTACCATTTGTTGCTCCATGTGTGCAGTGGGGAAAAGGGCTGCGGGTGGAAGGCTGTTCCTTGAGCGAGCTCTGCGAGAGCAGCCACAAGACAGATCTGTTTGGAGCCAGCCCCCGAGTTGGCCAGACATTGTGTGTTGTGGCTCACTCCCTGCACATAATACTGGGGAAATGGGTAGCAATTTCCATCAGAAGACTGATAAAACAAAGAAATCGTCTGCCCAGGGAAGTATTGGTCTCTCCCTTTGGGCAGCAGATGGAGAATCACTGACCCTCATCCTTGTTCCTTGAGATTAGTTTATGATTTTGTCTGCAACACAAATAAATAACCCCTGAATGTTTTGTGTGTTCATTTGTGGCTGTGAGAATTACTGCACAAAGTTGCATGCTTAGCTAAGCACAAATCAAGGTGTAGGGTTAGTGTATGGACAGTGATCGTCTGGCATATTCTTCTTAGTACAGCTTGGCAGTAAGAAAATAATATGAATTCCAAACCCACTATACCAGAGCAAATGCCAAACGAAACCTCACGTACACCTTTTAGGCCTTATTTAATCTATGCTATGTATTTACTTTCTGCATTTCTTCATCACAGTATTACATTTAAATATCATTCCCACTGGCTATGCGAGCTGCTTTATCACACTTACATCTGTGCTTCTTGTGTTTATTGTTAAATGTTAGGATCTTACTACAAAATAAACAATCAAAACAAAAGATATTGGAACACAACAGAGTAAATTTCCAGGTAATAAGCACATATTTCTGTATTGACGTATTTGCAACTCAATATAAACAATTTGTGGTAATAAGACAAAGGGTGATGGGCTCAAACTTAAACAGGGGAAGTTGAGGTTAGATATAAGGAAGAAGTTCTGTACTGTGAGGGTGCTGAGGCCCTGGCACAGGGTGGTAAATGCTCCATCCCTGGCAGTGTTCAAGGCCAGGCTGGACAGAGCCTTGCGTGACATCTAGTGTGAGGTGTCCCTGTCCACGGCAGGGGGTTGGAACTGGATGATCTTAAGGTCCTTTTTAGCCCAAAACATTCTACAATTCTATGAATTTTCCTGGGTCTAAATTTTCCTTGTTTACATTTTGACAAAACTGGAAAATGAGGATAAATGCACATATGCACACATACACACACACACACACACACGATATGTTCCAGTGCAATATGCAAAACAAATCTCTTCACCCTTTGTAAAGAATCAAATTTCTCCTTTTTGTTTACTGAGCAGGTGGGGAATTTATTCAAGTCATCTCCCTTCTTAATGATTTCATCTTTGGAGATGACCAGGTTTTGAAGCGTTGGTTCTCAAGGTCCTGTTCAGGCAGTGTGAGACTACACCTTGTTCTCAGCTGTGCTGTCTTCCTAGGCTTCAACTGAGTGATTTCAATAGGAAATCAAGCCACACAGGTGTAATGAGGGGAAAAGAACAGCCTCATCCAAGGATTCAACAGTCCCAAAATTACCTTAATGAGGAGGACAGGTAAAAAAAATGCACTACGTCTGCTTGTTTCTATGTGGTTAGGCTCAATGTGTTTAATCAAAATGCATCTAAAATGAAGGTAAAACTGAAGCTGCTTTTATTTCTTTCAGGTCTCCAAAGCCCTGGTTTAGAAAGCTTGCCTTTTTAAAATCACTGCTCTGCAAAACACCAAGATCTGGCGGTTTGACCCATGAATTTTTTTAGCTTAAAAGCTGCTCTGTGGAATTAGATCAGGACAGAGCAGCACGGCATTACACAACTGTTGTGTAGAGTTAAATAAACAGCCAGGGAACTGAATGCCATTTCTCAGATAGGACTAAGCTATAATGGTTCTGGCTGCTTTCACATCAGGTTTTTATGAGTTGTT
Source organism: Lathamus discolor (assembly GCF_037157495.1). NCBI lineage: Eukaryota > Metazoa > Chordata > Aves > Psittaciformes > Psittacidae > Lathamus > Lathamus discolor. The sequence goes on from NC_088884.1 coordinate 3,588,041, forward strand.
GGATGGAGAACCCAGCTGACAAGGACAAGTTTCCAGCTCCATCACATTTCCTATTCAGCTGCTTTGGCTGGGGGAGTCTGCAGGGCAGAGTTATGCATTTGACACTTTCTTGGCTGCACATCCCTGCAGAGGGAAGGAAAAAAGAAAGCAAGACTCTTGTTGCCAAGGCTATTTGCAATCTTGTCACATCATAGTGGCACCTCTGCCAAGGAGACACGAAGGGTGACAGGGAAGGCATGGCAGTGCCTATCTATCTCCTTCTCTGAGATCTCCATGTCCATGCTAGGGGGTGATGATAAGCTGAAGTGTGCCCACTCCTTGTGGGAGTGAAAGGGCAGGCCAGCTCCTCAGGCTGTCTCCATCACTTGGTTACTAGCATGTCCTCAGAAGACAAAGTGACACCTCATTGAGCTCAAAATGGCCCAAGGATTGCCTCTTCCTCAGAAGACATCTGCCCCATAGAAGAGGTTCTGGGGGGTCTGGGGGCCTGGTCAACAAGGGGTCAAAAGAGTATTGCAGAGGCACGGAATTAAATAATCTTTTAGGTCCATTCGAACACAAACCATTTTAACAATTTAAAGCTCCCTCAGAAGTCTGCGTTCAATGCATATTTATAGGGCTGATGACTCCAGCCAAACTGAGGTCACAGCACAACTGACATACAACTTAAATACAGGAGATTCCAGTTAGGTATAAGGCAGAAGCTCTTCCCTGTGAGGGTGCTGAGGCGCTGGCACAGAGTGCCCAGAGAAGCTGTGGCTGCCCCATCCCTGGCAGTGCTCAAGGCCAGGTTGGACACAGGGGCTTGGAGCAAGCTGCTCCAGTGGAAGGGGTCCCTGCCCATGGCAGGGATTGGAACTGGATGAGCTTAAGGTCCCTTCCAACCCAAACCAGTCTGGGATCCTATGATTGTATGAATCATTAACAACTCACCTTTCAGTTTTCAAAATTATGCTTGTCATGGTCCACCATGCACAAGTCTTAGTTCAGATGTTCCAATATCTTTAAATTGGACCTTATTTGTATGTTGTACAACCCTGCCCATGTAAGAATCCCCTTCCTTCATCTTATCAGAGAAGACTGAGCAAAGCATTAATCACTCTGATTCATAGGAGGACTCCTGATACAGTTCACTGCTGGCTGTAAACCAGCCCTGTGAGCAGTGTCTCTTTGGAAGGATCTCAGTAACAACTGCCAGCTGATGGACTGCCTTCACTACAGGATAAACTCAGCTGGTAGTGTTGTTCTCACAGAGCTTTTGTTTGCAGCACGAACAAAAATGATTGTACCACAGGCACACAAGCAGTGTAAATTAATCTTTTTCCATGGAAGTCAGCAGAACAGTGCCCATTGGGAAGCCTTGTGCCTTTAGAAGGCTCATTTGATTTTGAATTTAGGGTTGTCTACAGGTTGACATGTTGAAAAAAAATGGTTTTGGAAGCATGAAGATGATGGAGAGGGGACAGGGCAAATATAGGACACCTTTGAGCTGCGATCTTACGGTCACAGTCATGCACAAACTGCTATATCACAACCCTTTATCTGAATTCCTAACTGTGGTTACTTGTATCTCACTATATCCTGTATGTCATTACTGCACAATGGCATGAAAATGAGGGAAAATTGGGATGGAGACAGGGTGCACAGTTCCTCTGATCATCCTCCCACAACATTAGTGCACATACAGACATGTGGATGTGAGCTTGACCCTACCATTCCCTTTTTGGGTGATCTTTGGCAGGCTGCTTTACCCTGGCAGCCTTTACCCCTGCCTTCTGAGGTCTCTTCATTAGCTGACAGAGTAAAAGGGTAGGTCTCCCATGGATATGAAATGCTGGGTGAAAAACAGCTTCAACACCTCTTAAAAGGGGTGTCAGTCTGAGCAGGAAACATAAAAGAGCATTTAGAGTAGTGGGAACAGCAAAAGTTTAACTCAATCCCAACCACAGGGAGAATTCAGATTACAACCATGCGAGGTGCTAGCTGTCCGGATGGGTTTTCCACTCATGTCTGTCAAAAGGAAATGCATCAGAAGAATTCTGTTGGACATTTCTCCCCTCTTCCCCAAGCTGTTTACTTAACGTGACTCACCATGCTCACTCCCTGCCTTGTGAACTGCTTTCCCCTTGGCTCTCTCTTCAAGGCATCTGTATTCCCTCTCCTGTTCAGAGGATCCCAGCATCTTTGCGCACAGCTGTAAAGATCTTCAGCAGAACCTGCCTGTATTGAACTTGAAATACAACCGTGATGCACACCTGAGATCTCCAACTGACTTTTGTGTGCAGCGGTGCTCAAATTGCAATTCTACTAGATGGGAACCTGTCCTTCCAAAGGAAAACTGTTCTGTGGTTGATGCGCAGGCTTGTGCAAGGGAAGAATTAAAGCTTTGCTTTTCTTCTCTTCTCTCAAGTACAGAAAAATGTCCGTGGGGAATCTTCCTTGGAAAACAGCAACAAGGGAACTTCATGGAGTGAAATACTGTATTCAATGGGCCAGCATATGCAATGAAAACCGCTGTTTTCATCAAGACTTTAGAAGTGGTGAAAGGACTTAAGTCCTCTTCTCCATTTGCCAACCAATTTGGGATAATTCTGAAGGAGAATGAGGGGAGTCACATGAGGAGTATTTTAAATGGCTCAAAACTATTGATGTGGCTGCAGAAATAGGGGTTGGCTGGATGTCAGAGGGGTTAAATTCTATTTCTTTACCTCCTGCTTTCCCAGGAAGGAAGCATTTCAGTTCTGTCTCCCTCTTCTGCTCATTTAGATGGTCCATTCTTTGCTGGAGGGACCTTATTATTTTTGGTGTAGTTTAGTACCCACCATTAAAAGAACCTGATTTTTTCTATTTATAAATGTTTTTCCACCAAGACAAAGACACCCCTTGACTCTTGGACTGGTGGGGGGGGTTTCAAGATGACACGTGGGATTTCACCCCCTTGAGAGTGATAGAACAAGCATAGGCCAGGTTGTTCCATTCTTGGAAGCAAAAGGAGAACGGAAAGACAGCAAGCAATACAGACCCAGGATGAGTCCTGTAGAGCTGGGTGGCTTATCTCCCTGACCCTGTATGATAGGCACAATGATTGCTGCTGGGGGCAGCCACACTTCAGCAATGGTCACCAGCACAAAGATCCTGGCTGTGCCTTCAGCAGTGGCTGCTTTCCTGCCTGCTTTGCCCTATGTCCCAAAGGAATCTTCTTAGCTCTTGTCACTTCTGTTTCCCTTTCTTTCTGATAGAGCTGGAAATAGGTGTATGGGACTCTATCACATCCACTGGAAACATCCTATGGGGGAAGGCTATAGCCAAAGGCTATTCAGATACTCGATAGATGTGTCAGTCACATGAAAGCAATACACATAGGTTTTCTCAGGGTAACTCCTTCCTGTTCTATGTCTGAATAAGAGAAACTCACTGAACAGGAGCCCTTGGGGGGTAATACATTCCACAAGCAATGGAAAGCAATGCCAGCATCTTCTCAACGAATGCTTTTTCCTGCACACGCAACTCTTTCTTCTAACAACCAATTGCAAATAGGTTTTATTGCTCAATGGCTGGCTCAAGTAGACATTTAACAGGCTTTAATTCTTTATCAAGCTTCAGATTTTCCACCCAGGGAATCTTCCTCCTTTTCACCCTCTCTCTTTTCTTTTCCGTTGTTAAAAGCAGGACATGACAGCCTGCAGGGTGATGTCTATTGTTATGAGTTGAAAGATCTAGCACACTTCAGAGTGTGAGAGCATGAATGAATTATTAACATCCTTCCCTACTGCTCCTGGTAATGTATGCAACATTTGAAAAGCCTTTTCTTTTAGCTTAAAGCAGCATAGATATTAGCAGCTATTCAAAAAAGCCTGGCAGATGCTGTGTTAATATTGCTTAGCCACTGCTTGACAGGCATGAACTTTGGATCTTTCCACTTGAACAGCAGAAGGGCCATACTCCAGGAATAGAAGCAGCAGCCTTACAGCAGTAACTAAACAGCTTGTGCCAACAGCTGTGGCAATTCTTTTTGAGAGAAGGAAGGTTACACTACCCGGTTTTCAACCAGAAATGCTACTCCTATCTATCTTGTCAGATAACCATGACAGTTAACATATACGTACAGCCACCTCTAGCTCACTCAATGGCCAAAAGGATGCTAACACCTTCCCAAAAGTGCTTCAAATCATTCTTCTATAGTATCTGTCCCTCTCCATGGAGTTTACTGAGCCTCATTGTCACAGCCTGTCTCCTTCTCCTTTGCAACAGCTTCTTGCATTATATCCCCAGCTAATGCTCTGCCTCAGCTGTGGTTGTCCCCTCCAGTGTTCCTTTCCCAAACATTCCTGCTTGTGGGGATATTGAGCCCTGGGAATTTGAGCTGGGAACCTTGTCTAGTAGCAGTGGGATGAAGGCTACCAAACTCAGCTGGTTGATGTCCCTTTCAACAGGCTGCCGTGCACATTTGCCATGTTGCCATCTCTCACTTGCTGAAGACAGAGCTAGTGTGATGGGCCTTCTACCTGCTCTTTTCCGGCTTTAGCCAGGCCTAATCTCTGCTCCAGGTTTTCTCTGGTCTTATGGCCAGACACAGTTGGCTTGGCCAGTGCTGCAGCAGGATGGGTTGTCACACACTGAGTCCCTGAGTTATAGAGCCCCTGTCCTAACCTTCTGAGTGGCACAGCTGCTCTGCCACAGCCAGTGAGACCACCCAGGACATATATATGTATCTATATATATATATAGATATATATACCCCAAACACACACAGGGCAATAATTTGACACCACCACATGGCAATTGTCTCATACATCAAGAAAGGAGGAACTCAAGAAGATTATTTTGCTGGGTATGCACACCAGTGCTAAGCTTTCCCCAGCTCAAGAAAATATGCCGAGAAAAGTGTCCCATGGTTCTTTGTTCCTGAATTACTAGACAAGTATGAGATATAACGAGCAGCAGTCAGGATCTGTTCAGGGATGATTGTTCTGGTTAATGAAGTATTTTCTAGCAGTTTCTTCATCCACAGTCAGTCCAGCTTTCTGTCCAATCTTCTATAAGGCTCACTCAGCAAAAGCCTCTTGCCTATCCTATAGTACCTTCATTTTTTTCTGCATCACAATGTCCTTGCTCTGAAATATCTCAGCTCTCACTTCCATCAGCTATTTAGTTACTTGTTGCTGTGGAGAGTGACAGTGGAGAGTGACTGTGTTGGTCTGGGGATGCTCCATGCCTGACCCAGATCATACTTCTGCAATTAGAGCTTCCCTCAACAAAAAAAGAATTGGGCTCTTCTGAGCTCAGTCATGGCCAAGTGGGCAACCCCAACACAGCTGTTCTTAAGCAGAGACAAAATTATTCCTGTCCCTTTCAAGGTATATGAAGGTCCAGCTCCTTTGCACTGAAGGACAGCATCACTAGGTGGCACTGACTTCATTGTGTAGAGGAGTCCAAAGACACAAAGATGGATAGAGCTGTTGAATGGCAAGTCCTGATAAACCCCACTTCGGGCAGCCTTCATCCAGGGGTTATCTTCTGCACACTGCGGACATTTGGATTCCCAACCTCACTGTAGTGCATTGTAGATAACAGTGCCAGGAGAACAGAAGTGTTCCCTGCTCTTCCTAAAGAGGATATAAAAGATGCAGGAAAATCGGGGCTTTGTTCTTCAGACGTGCTCATCCTTAAATGCTTGGTGAGGTCTCACACATTCTCTTCCTACATTCCCTTTGTACTTAAAGCTAATAACACGTATGAGCACTTTGTTAATAAATGTCTCCCCCAGACTACACAAAATATGATGCTCTTTGGGGGTTTGTGTCACTGAGGACTTTAATATGGTCTCCTTGATGTAGCCTTCTCCTGTGGGATCAGATGCAGTTGTTGTGACAGAGCTTACCCAGCTGCTGCTGCAGATCAGGGTAAAGCATATGATGGACACCAGTGCTTCAAGAGAGCTCCTTCAGACCTCTTTGCTATGGGTACAGACTGTGTGTGATGAAGTAGCATGAAGCTCTACAAGATCAGAGTAAAAGTCTGCTCAACCACATTTTGTCTCTAGCAATGACCAACAGAAGATGTATAAAGAAGAAGACCAAAAACATCCTGACAACTTGTAGCTCTGGGCTTTCAGCAGCTACCAGGATGGTTTCGGAAGCAAAGACCTCAATCTATCACATACAAGTATTAGCATCCCCTTGTCTTCTGGCAAAGCGTTTCACAGCTGCACTTCACACTGCTGAAAGAAATATGTCATCTTGTTTCTTCTGAACTAACCAGACAGTAATGCTATTTGATGCTCCCCTGGGTTTCAGTATTAGGAAAATTACATATGTGTTGTTCCCTGTTCCTGCTGTTTAAGCCACTCATCGATTTATATCAGATGCCCTCTCAGCAAGCATTTTTCCCAGAACAAAAAAATCCTGCTGTTTGTAGTTGTTCACCATAGGTAAGCAACTCTACTTTTTAGCATTATGCCACTCTCCCAGTGTCTTTATTCCCAGGATATTGTGCTCTCAGGTAGGTAGAGAAGACAGCAACATAAATAACATAATCTGAAGGCCCTGTGAAGATTTATACAGTATTATAATGATGCTTTCTCTTATGTTTTTATTAGTAAAGGCTACAGAAAGGAACACAAATGGCACTTTTCTTAGCTACAAAGCTTTGTATCATAATAAGTTAGTGCCAAAATGATACCTACTGCATCCATCATAGACCTTGCATGAGAGCTGTAGTTTTTGGGTCCGAGATGTCTAAGTTTGCCCTTGGGTCTCATTGGTCTCTTGCAGAATTGTAGGATCACAGAATGGTTTGGGTTGGAAAGGACCCTAAGATCATTCAGTTCCAACTCCCTGCCATGGACAGGGACCCCTCACACTAGACCATGTCACCCAAGGCTCTCTCCAACCTGGCCTTGAACACTGCCGGGGATGTGACATTCACCACTTCTCTGGGCAACCTATTCCAGTGCCTCACCACCCTCACAATAAAGAACTTTTTCCTTATATCTTATCTGAACTTCCTCTGTTTAAGTTTGAACCCTTTGTCCTATCCTCAACAGCCCCACATGGCTCACTCCCTCCTACAGCGAGATTTCAGGTTGCATGGAAGTCCTCTGGCCAGTGCAGCTCTGAAGCCTGCCTTCCCTTCTTTCCGAAGCTAGTAAGAAATCTCCTTTTAATTAATAAAAAAGGGCAATTTTTCATTAGGAAAAGATCAAGACAGCATGCAGAAAAGCAAAGCACTAGAAATTCAGAAGACACATTTCAGTGCCTAGACCCAGATACAAACAAGACAGTGATGCTGTAGCTCTCTGTAAATCCTGAGAGCCTCATATTTCTCATATAGTCCTGTACAGCATATTGTCCCTTATGTCTGGAACATTAACACTGTGTCTCATCAGCTAAAGTGGCTTCATTTTCAGACACAAGTGAGAGTAGGATTCATCCCACCTAATATCACCTTTGTAGATATTAATCCCCCTTTAGGGAATTATTAAATGATTAAAGGAAAATGTGGTCATTTATAAAATGTGATTCATCTGACCTGTTTTATATCTCCACATTAGTCTGAGTTGAATGTATTCTGGAAAGGCATGTTTCTTTCAGAATAAAAACCTAAATTTGACCAGACAAATCAGACAATCCAGAAGTATTGAAGGAATCCCAATGCAGATGCCACAAATATCTTAGGTTATCTTATTTTTTGGGTTCCTGTGTGTAGGTAACTGGGTCGAGACCAGGAGACAACATAGTCAGTAGTGACCAGCAGACCATGCATAGGGGTGCAAGCCAATTGCCTAAATAGGAGCACCTAGAGCAACTGAGCTGCTGTAAGCTACCCAAGATGTCAGCACAGGGCTCGTAAATATGATACAGGACTTACAAGAGACCAGTATCCATCCAGAGCAATAGCTAAATGAGAGATGGGACATGTCTAAAATAGCACAGTCCATGTGTGGCCATTGACATCTGCTTTAGGATGATGTTCAGTTACTCTTCAAGCTCTGCTGCCTGCCTGTGCTAAATCTCCATGGACTGTAGTGGATGCTGACCATCCATCAGACTCATAGGTACACAATTCCATTCTAAAGATGAAGATGTACAACTCTCAGGGTACCAAAAAGATGTGCATTATTTCCTTTTGCTCTGCATATTACATACATTTGCTTTTCCAGTGCAGTTGGTTTGATCTTATTTCATCAAGATTTCTATGTGAAGAAAACAGTCTTCCCTGAAGCAAAAAAGCTTCCCTCCAACACACAGATACATCCCCTCAATGCTGATGTATGTTTTATGTCATGCAGTAAAATTCTCATGTGCCACTGTTTACACATTAATATGGAATACAGAATTAGGCTATAAAATGAACAGGCTGATTTCAGTTATTTCTGTCAACAGGAATAAATTACGCCATATGTCAAGTAGTGGGAAAGCCTTGGTGTAGCGCATTAATGGAACTAACCTTTACTACCTAGGTACCACAGCCAAGAGAGAATAAACATTTGTTACTTAATGGTAGAGAATGCTTCTCAATAAGCAACAGCTGGAAATTAGCAGAATTAATAGTGCTCGGAGTAAGAACTACTGAAGGAAATCACAGAGACAAAATACAGACTGAGATTTTAATGATGTTTTCAGCTATTTATTTTTACTGTAGGGCATGCAATCCAGAACCAACCCAAGCAGGACTTGACAACAGTCCCTCTGTAAGGCAGCCTTGAGCTACTGTCGTATATATTCTCCGATGTAGTTCTGACACAGTACTACAGTTAGGAGTGAGTCAGACCCTTTTAGAGCAAGGGGTTTTGAACAATTGTGAGCTACACAGGGGAAAACAGATGCATTACTTAGAGAAATTGGTTAAAATACCACAGATTAATTATGGAAGATAAAATTGGATGAGAGCATGTACATCTCTCTATCAACACACAAATTCAACACACGGTTCTGGCTCAGAGTCATTGATGCTCGGGTATCAAATGGTCCTTTTCCATCTTGCTGAAGGTTTAAGTCCACATCTCAAACTTCTGTTCACTGTTGGCTCTCCAACAGCTATTTCATCTCATCTTATAAAGCTAGGAATAACTGTTAGGATGGATGATCCATCCAGATTTAGAAGAAGGTGATAGCTTAAAGGATCAAATGCTTTGGAACAGTGTTCCTCTTGGCTACCAGGAAAACCAATCTTTAAGGGAAAGCAAGCCACACGTATTATTAGTATTGAAGGAAAATAAAGCTAGCATGTTTTTTAAGACAATTAAACAGTGCCTAGGAAGAAAGTGTTCTCTTTTTCTCATTCTGAAGGGTAGGTGGCCTCAAATTTTGCCAGTAGCATTCTTTCATCTATGAAATGTGGTACATCAGAATTGTGAAACAGCTTTCCAGACAAACTTCTCATTTTATTCCATAGGCTTGTTCATGTCATAATTAAATATATAGCAATACAAGGAGCACAATGCCTATACACTTATCACTGGCCTTGCTTGAAGTGCATGGATCCATAATTCATGCTATCTACTTTTGATTCCATTTATATAAGAAAACACGACTGTGCAGCAGGGAATTTACCTATGCAGTCTTGCCATGACACCTATTTTTTGCTGCAACAGTGAGTTCACGCAACCGAGTTGAACAGATAGATAGAGAAAAGCCATGAAGGTAGTCTTAAGAAATAAGTATTATGTTAGGGAGAAAAAAAACCTTTTAATGCTAATGTTCAGAGTAGTTCCGCACTCCAGTGTGCATTTCAATCTTCCTTTTCTTTGAGGACATCATTCAGGGACATTGCAAGTGCGACCTTAGGCGAGACAGATGATGTACATGAGGGTAAAAGGAGATGTCATTTACTGAACAATGTTTAGTGCTGGAATCTTGTACCCTGACAAACCAGAGCTGGTGACTCAGACCACCAGCAACCCCAGCTGCAGACCCTGATCACCCTCCACAAGTACTTTTGGTCTGAGACTGGATCTGCTTTTTCTGTTCACACTCTGCACCAAGCAATCCATGTTCAGTTCAAATAACAGCTGAAGCTATGCAGCCCCCGGGGCCAAAACTACTTAAGGTAAATTGATTCCTGATGCAGCTTTCCTCTGCTCTTCTCTGTGTGCCTTCTTAGCATCTTTTAGAATTCAAATGCTTCCATTTGACACGATCTTTTCATCTTTTAGCAGGTGAGGCCCTTCTATTACAATTGTCTGCATGTTGTATAATTATTATAACAGCTCCCTTTGGGCTCAAGTCATTATAACTGTCATTTGATTAGCTTTTGTCACTGGGACTTTTACAAAATGACTGCACCCTTCACACATAACATATGTTAATTTATTGCCACAAACATCCAAGTGTCTCTCCTAAGCTTGACAGTGACTTGATCAGATTTTGTGTTTCTTTTGCGTATACTACCTTCTTTTAGCTGATGACCATGATGATTCCATGCCTGATCATCATTTTTGTTTATTACTTAGGCTTATGAACATAACCTATGCACACATTTAACCTACACATCAGAATCAGCACGGGTTCTTCAAATAGCTGTATAATCATAAGATTAACATTCAACAATGAACAGTTTTCCTATAAATTTTGAATATGGAAGAAAATCCTCTTCCTCAACTTTAAGGTATCTCAGTAGCCTGTTATAGCTACTTAAGCTACAGTAGCACTTCAGTTTGCAATTGGCTTCAGTAAGTTAAGTGTCTCTTCCAGCTATGGCTATCAGCTCTGATGGAGCCACACCTGGAACACCAGTAAGCAAAGCACACTTCATTTCTACATTATCCTTTATGATAGAATCACAAAACGGTTTGGGTTGGAAAAGACCTTAAGATTACCCAGTTCCAACCCCCTGCCATGGGCAGGAACACCTCACATTAGATCATGTTGCCCAAGGCCCTGTCTAACCTGGTCTGAAACACTGGTGGGGATAGAGCATATTATTAATATTCTTGAAGAGATTCATGTTTGAGAAATGCTGATTTCACTTCCATTATCTTTGTAATGGTAAACTTACTACACTGACCACAATATGAGTCACTTAAAAGGTGCATAATATTTCTTTATCTGTGTTTGATCCTATTTGTTAAAGAAGATGTGAAGTCCATCACAGGTTTTGTGTTGCTCTAGCCTGTTGCCAAATGTTTAAGGTGGTTTGCATTCGTATTCGCACTTCAGTTATTCCTGTATGGTAAAGCTCAGAAGAAAATCTTAAATGGAACCAGAATCAACATCTTAAACTTCCCCAAAAGTCACAGAAAGGGTGTGAGTTGGATGTGGGATGCTGTATTGGAGAAGCACCTCACATCAGCAGTGTCGCGGTGAGCCATGCTATGTGCTGTACAGACATAGGCTGGCCTGAGCCCGGAAATCTCTATGTGGTGACCTGCTTCATTCCTTATAAACACAAGTTATTGGCCTGCAGCAAGTATTTGCCAGGTCTGGTCCAATGGTCTGAGCTGGGGCAGTCATTTATGTAACATTTTCTATTCGAGCAGCTGCTACCAAAGAACAATTTGGATTAGTTCCCTAATAGAGGAAAACTAAAGAAACAGTACTAATATCCTCCAACTGTTGCTGCTCAGCCTTGCAGCCCAAGTCTCACACCATGACATTGTGACAACTGCAGTTTGATAGAAAGATGACACAAAAATGAACCAGACGGTTTGGACATCTGGTGCCATTCCCACCAAAGGAAAATAGAAGGACTTATAACGTGACTCAGTGACTTAGAGTCAGTAACTGTCCAGCCACTAAAAAGCTGATGTTTCTTGCAAAAATGACAGAATGGATTTGATGCTTTGCTGTGTCCTGCGTGGCCAGTGCATCACAAAGGCATCACAAATCCCAGCATCACAATACTTTCTGTCACAGGTGCATTTGCCATTGGCCTCACAATATGCAACCACACTACATCAGAAACAGGGAAATGCAACAGAGGCTTACAAAATGGTCCCTGATAGATTGTCAACCGCAAAGGGCTGAAAAACATGGTTCCTTTAACTGCTCACTGACATAGATGAGTGAGGTGGCAGTGGGGTGGGTTTTCGTGTTCTCTTCAGTTACAGAACAATAAATTGTGGCTGCTTCCTGTAAAGGAACTGTCTGCTGAGGCAAAACATGATGATCCGTGCCCACTTCAAACACGGCGCACTCTGTCCTGCAGCTTTCGTTTCAGAGACCCAACAGTAACTCAAGTGGAAATAATTAAAGCAAAAGTGCTGATTTTGTTTTCATTGACGTATTTAGAGGCAAGCCTTGTCTGTATATCAGGCATCTCAATCAGTTGCCACTATTTGCTGTCTAAAGACAACGTTGACGATAGAAACTGTCTTTCCCTCGGTCCTGGGTCATGTAGGATCCCAGTAAGGGAACCAAGTACAGGTAATGGCCTAAAAGAGACCCTAGAAAGCCAAGAGAAGACGTGGAACGCTATACTTGTAGTAGTGAGATAAAAGGGTTAGGACACCTTCTCTGTCCCCAAACCCATTGGCATGGCCTGTCTGGTGTCTAAACCAAGACAGACATACAAAGACAGACCAACAACCAAACTCTCACATGCTAGGCCAGCATGGAGAAGGTACATTTGGGTCATGAACAGGTCTATGCAGACCTGGTGGTTAGGAATACTCATTTCTCCTAAAAGCACAAAAGAGAAAGTCTGATTTTTCAGGGCGTTGCTTTGCTCCTGTTGTCTGTCTTGCCCCTCCAGAGCTGAGGACCACACATCAGGGAGGGCTGATGCTCACACAGCTCCTGATCTGCATTGATAAAGGAAAGACCCCTGAAACCCCCAAGATGGAAAAGCACACAAGTATCCTTCTGCAGGAGGCAAATAGCTGCATTTGAGTGTTATATTTTCCATGTCAAACCAACCCCTGGTGGGCCCAGCAGATAAAGCTTTGCCACAAGCTATGATAGAGCTCATGTGACAGTTTTCTCTTCTGAGGACCCGAATACAAACGTTTGACACGTCTGGTTTTCTAACCACAGAGACAATATCTTCTTCCTATGGGCTCCATGGGGAGGCAGAGCAGGGAGGGTTTCTCACTCTTCCCTCACCCACACTGACTCATTCACACATAGAGATACCCAGGCAACAGGAAAATAAACTAAAGCAGAAACTTCCTGAGCAGTTAAACCTTCCCAACCAGTCCCAGCTGCATCTTTGAGCCTTGGTCCACTGGGGTCTGCAATTTTCCCATGCACAGATGCCCCAGGTCCCAGTGAATCCACATGGGGCTCTATCTGCTGGTTCTTATCTGCCCTCCTATGCCTTTACCCAAGAGAAAAGTAACACAGAACAGGGAAGGTTATCGGGGTTTGACAGGTGCTACTGAATCATCAAAAACAGGGTAAAAGAAAAACAGTAAAAATGTGTACCCGTACATCTTTCTTTGACTTGACACAGGAAATAGGCATCAAAAGGCTGTTCTGAGGCACCCAGAGTGAAAGGTGAAACAGAGCTGCTCTCATAACCAATGCATTTTGTGATTTGTGATCTTTTGCTTTTCCTAGAAGGAAAAGCAAAGTTTATGGTACTTTTTCATGAGGAAACTAAAGAAGAATCATCCTCACAGATGCCTTGACAGAGGACTTTAACCCTTTAACTTTAAAAGTCTTTGATTCAGAGGCTTCCTCAGATGTGAGGTGATCCAAATCCATTGCTCCAGATATGCAGGACAGGCACTGGCACATCAGGCTACAAGCAATATATGTGAAGAGGGTCAGGATGCCTTCCTGCCCTTGCAGCTGATGCTGGACCACAGCAGAGCACCCTGTCTTAAACCCTTCCATTGAAAGAAGTAGTAGTTTAAACTCTCCCTGGCTAACAAAGCAGCCCAGATTGTTTATTGCCTGCAAGGACTCAGTAACCACTAAGCTGTCCATACCCAAACTGGCTGCAAGACATACCACGCAACCAGCTCAGCCAGCACAAAGGTAACAGGAATTATGCTCCCAAGGGAGTCTGGCAGAGGGGGCATGAGAGATCACCGTCACAGGAGGGACACTGACTTTCAGTTCCAGCCCAAGGTCTCTCCAAACAATTGCAGCCATTGCACCAATTCAGCCTAATGCTGAGTAGGATGAGAAGTGCTGCCAGAGCCTGGTGGGGTGGGTTAGAAGACAGGGAGATGGGCTCTGGCTGATGAGTGGGAATGTGCTAGGGAGGGAATGAAAGGAAAAATTGGGATGACCAGAAGTACTGACTAACCTGGGCAGAATTCAACAAAGAAACTCATTCCTCAAAAAAAAGGAGCAAAAATGCTAAGGCGTATTTTTGCTTCTCCAGAATACTGGAACTTCACGTAACCTGTTTCCTCTGAAAAGTGGAGCTAACTGTGAACACTGACAGTGTTACATACAGGGGAAATAAAAGAAACCACTGAGCCTGGGGAGGAGCAAAACATTTCAGTCTAACTTAAAGCAACCTTCTCTGGGTTGCTTTGATGATTTCCAGTGAATACCCCTCAATGTCTTCCTCCTCTGAAACCCTCTGTTACTCCCCACCCATGTTTTTATTCTGTTAATTTCAGCTACCAAGCCCTGAATTTTACGCCTGCCCCAGTTCTGTTCACACAGTAGCTGGTGCAGTGCTGTGTTTTGGTTTTAGTGTGAGAACGGTGCTGATAACACACCAGTGTTTTGGTTGTTGCTCAGTAGCACTTACCCTGGTCAAGGACTTTTCAGTGTTCCATGCTCTGCCAGTGAGGAGGTGCACAAGAAGACAGGAGGCAGCATGGCCAGGACAGCTGACCTGAAGTAGCCAAAGGGATATTCCATAGCATAGAATGTCAGTCTCAGTATAGAAACTGGGGGGAGTTGGCCAGGAGCCATCAATTGCTGCTTTGGGATGGATGGACTGGGTATCAGTCAGCAGCATCACTTGGGTGCTATTATTATTGTTGTTGTTATTCATATTATTAATTTATCATATTTTATTTTGTTTCAATTATTAAACTGTTCATATCTCAACCCCCAAGTTTTACTTTTTTCCACTTCTCTTCCCCATCCCACCTAGAAGGGAGCAGAGTGAACAAGTGGATGCATAGCACTTAGTTGCTTGCTAGGGTTAAATCACAACACCCAGGACGCTTTGGCAAAGGTCATGGCTTTGGAAACTGTGTTATGGTGCAAAATAGATAGGACTTATTTGCTGCAATCAGGATGATACAGGGACAAGACAACTCTGAGAGGTCCTTGGAAGATGTTTGGTCAGTAGCGACTCGGAGCCAAGTAATACAGCAAAGGTCCTCCTACAACTGTACTCCTGCTTCTGCCAAGGTCATACCAAAACCTTTTAGAAGAGCAGTTCTGCACGTACACCTTTAACAGACCCATATGTTTAAAATAGCAATAAAGAGTGAGAAAAGTAACAATAGTCAATGCTAACAGAAAGTAGAACTTTAAATGGCAAGAAGTAGTCAATAACTATCAAGGTTTGGGTAAACAGTTCAGCAAGATTCTGGAGCCAGTGGCCTTTCAGGTCTCCCGTACAATAACAACACTGTTGGTGGTGATGATATTGGTAAATACTTGTATTGCAGGAGGCTAATACATGTATTTCCCTTCGCAAGATGTGATGAATATTGAAAGGGTGCTGGCATGCAAGAAGCAACCAGATTAACTGGTAGTAGTAAAATCCATAAAGGAGTATTGCATAAAAAGCCACAACTACAGGAAGCCTATGAACACAAATCTTGCTCTGCCCTGTTACTGGTTTGACTTGAACTCTTGTTCTCAAGCATCTTCCTAGAAGTATTTATGTGCATCTTTACCTGTTTTACTTCAGGACAGGCGAAGTCTGTCTATAATGGGAGTCTATAATGAATTTGTTCAATTTCTGAAAAGCTTTGCATCCCATGTTTGTTAGATACCACTACAGGCTAAGAGTCCAGTTGGTTCTACAGCTGCCTGATCATGTCTGTAGAGGCATTTGGATATGGCCCAAGAATGAGGCGATTTACCAACATGTTTATTTTTCACCTAATCTAATATTACTGTTCCATAGAATTATGTAGGCACTTGCTATATGCTTGAAATCAAATAGCCATCCATACAAACCCTGTGGTAACTTTACATGGGATGCTTCTAGGTAGTACCTGGACCCACAAACAAACACAAAAATGCAGGCGTCAGTTGCCACTGGTGTTGATGGCACTTTACTCCGTCCTTAGCTGTGCATGCGGCTTCCTGGTGTCAAGTTCAGGTGACATAGTCCTGGCTGTGCTCTGAGGGTGTTGTCTCCCAGCTTTCCCTCAATGCATCCTAACCGCATTCTCAAGTGTTAATTCTTAATCTGCCAATACTTTCTGACTTTTTAGTTCCTGATTACCATCACACTCTGATCTCCTAGCAAGGAATCTAGCCTCCCACAAAGTGAGAATTTCTCTTCAATCTTAGATTGGTCATAAAGTCTTCTATGTTTTCAGCTTCTTTTGATAACAGCTGTTTTAAAGCTTCGCTCTTACATGTCTCTTCTTGATGTGGAGGGCAGTACTCCTTCCATCCCTGATGCACACTTTCATATTTAACTTCCTCTGCTTGAGTTAGGTAAAAAACATTAAAAGCATAAACTGTTTTACAGCCAGCTGCTGACAGAAATAAAGCAACCTTCTGAGGATTTTCTTTTCTATGGCCTGCTTAACATGGTGATATGAAATGAAGCAGTGTCTCCCTAAAAGAGCAGTTCGTTTAGGGTTTGTAACCGAGCTCATCTTCCATGGTGTATTACTACTTTTTGTTAGTTTAGTTTACTCCTTATGCCATGAAATGTTCATTAATCACTCCGAAGGACCATGCCAAGGCCCCACTTTCTTGAAGGTCTGCGTTTCAATTCTTTTGCGTTGCAGAACTATGCTACTTTCTCACATGAGTATTACTGTGCAGTAGTGTGTTATCATACATTAAATGTTCCTGATTGTGTTTCTGTGTTTTTCAGTTCATGGTAGCTTGTCACACAAGAGTCTACCAAATGCAATGCTCTCTGTTGCCTTTATTTAGGAGTAAGAAAACCGAAGCTACCTGGTGGCTTTTACACAATGTGATGTGGTTACATCTCCATGTTCATCCTAGTATGCAAAGAACATTGCTTTCAGGAATATGGCTCCCATTGTTGGTGAAAAAATATGTAAAAGTCACTTCATGTATGAATTGATTTGTTACTGTTTTGTGAAATGAGATTCATAATCTGAATTCTGTTGCTGTGTATAATACACATGTACATGAGATTGCTGCTGGAATAATATTTAAGATGCTGGCCAGCCCTATTAGACAATAAATCAAGGTTTGAAAAACTCCAGAAAGTTTGCAAAGCTGAGGAGAGAGTTTCAATCCTTCAGGCATCTTCCAGTTCGTCAGTCCTTGTAGAGTTAATCTTCACAAGGATATATCTCCAGCACATTGCCCAAGAGCTGATAAGCTGCCATTGTTTTGGGAAACTTCATTTTTGGTACTCAGAACAAGAAGTTTAAGGAAACCTCACCTTCAGGGGATGACATTCAGCCTCTTTTGAAGTCTGTCCCTGTCATATTCTTTCCATGTGGACACAAAAATCCAGTAGCAGCTCCAAAGGATTTCTTGAAGTCCTGTTCTAAGAGAACTGCTTGGTTTTCCATCTTCTTGTCTTGAATTTCCAGGGTTTGAACTGTGGTTTCCAGATATGTTCAGAGTGAATTAGTTTGACTTCAGGTCAACGTCTCTGACATTTCATGGCCAAGCTATTTAAGTGCCAATTTAAATATGACCTTGGTGCTGGTGCTGGTGTCTATTTAACGTTGTTACTTCCTCCTTGTGCCCATCATTATGAAAAGGAACATCACCCACGGTATTAAGATCAAAAAGGAGAAACTCTTATTGAGAGTAAAGAAACTTCAAAGTTCAGTAAGGAAATTAGTTGTTTGCATACTGAAAGAGATTTTTTATGCACTGCCCCTTTTTCCCATTGCGCTGTTGCAAAAGCATGTTGTATCCACTCCTGGGATCGGAAATCAGGCTAACAGCACACTTTTGCTAAGCTAGTTGTAATTAAAGTTTCTCTTCTACACCATCCAAATGTACAGACATTTTCTAACACCTTTTGTTTTCTATGCCATTGTTTGGTCTCTGACTCAGATGCATCATTTCCATTAAATGTGATGTGGGTTGAAAGCTTACGTAGTGCCCTGAAATTCACTGTGTTGCTCATCTATGGTAATTGCTCTTATTTGTGCTGAACAAGAAAAACATTTACAGAAAAGAATAAAGCCAGACTCACAGGTGTTGTAAGTCTGTGTTCAGAGAAATCACAGAATCACGGTAAAATCACGATAAAATAGGATCACAACATCTATCACAATAGATTAACTCCTCCATCATTTGTCCCAGGGTGGGATCAACCCTACTTATTTCATTTCTCCATATAACTTTGCCTAATTCCTCTTTAAAATCTCCCACAAATTTCTGTCCACATGCAAGTTCACTTGGCTTGCCCTTCAAACCTCCACTGATGGAGCCTCTGCAACGTGCCTGAAGCAACCTCTTCAGAGATTCTTGGTCACAGCTGATGAAGCATTATCCCTAATGTTTTCCCTAATTCTCCTTTATTTCAGTTTAAACCCATTATTGCCAGTCCTGTTCCTATCAGCGAAGCCAGTGAATTTGTATCACAGCAAAGGCCCTTCTGTATGTTAGGGCTATAATTGCCTTCAGTGTGGATTTTTTTTTTACAAAGGAAAAGTATATAATAAGGCACCATATTTTCCCCCATGAGTGCTTACTATCAAAAAGGAATGACATACTGATATTCCAAGAGTGCCAGAACACAGAAAGACAGCAAGGTAGCGTACTACATACTACCCCATATTGCTTCTCATTTAATTAATAGTGCCATCCTGCAAACACTTGAACAGCTTTATTTCTGTAAGCTTGTAGACACATAAATATTGGCAACATTCATTTACAGAGATATCTTTCTTCCTTTTTAAAGATTAAGGGCTGTTCACAGGCTCCAGGCCTGATTTATAAACACAAACAGTCGAAGTCTGGGTTGATCCTCATATTTCTGTAGTGATATACTGCAAAAACGCCTTATCCTTGAATTGCTCTTGCAGGGGGGTTGGACTAGATGATCTTTTTAGGTCCCTTCCAACCCTTGGGATTCTGTGATTCTGTGATTCTGTTGCATAAAGAAAAATAAGAATATCCACACTTATTCAAAAACTCATGAGTAATAGGTTACCAGGATGTGCCATTGACCAGTTAATTCTGGAGATTTCATCATCTGTCTTATTTTGGCATGTTAGGCTGTCAAACAGTCTTCAAAATCTTCTCATTTGAAATTTGACCCAAACATAAATTCTCTTTAATTAATGGTTCATTTCGGGAGCTTGTCAAAAACGCAGGGTTCCTATGATTTTAGTGACATTCAAGAGAATACACACATACGTATAAGCACACATATAGAATTATAGAATAGTTAAGGTTGGAAAAGACCTTAAGATCATTTAGTTTCAGCCACCTGCCAAAGGCATTGACACCTCACATTAGGCCATGTCACCTAAGGCTCCGTCCAAACTGGCCTTGAGCACTGCCAGGGATGGGGCAGCCACAGCTTCTCTGGACACCCTGTGCCAGCGCCTCAGCACCCTCACAGTGAAGAATTTCTTCCTCATAGCCAATCTAAACTTCCCCTGTTTAAGTTTTAACCCGTTACCCCTTGTCCTGTCACTACAGTCCCTAATGAAGAGTCCCCCCCAGCATCCCTATAGGCCCCCTTCAGGTACTGGAAGGCTGCTATGAGGTCCCCACGCAGCCTTCTCTTCTTCAGGCTGAACAGCTCCAACTTTCTCAGCCTGTCTTCATACGGGAGGTGCTCCAGTCCCTGATCATCCTCGTGGCCCTCCTCTGGACTTGCTCCGACAGCTCCATGTCCTTCTTATATGAAGGATGTCTCATGAGAGCTTACGTTGAGGACACCATAACTGCATACAATACTCTAGGTGAGGTCTCACGAGAGCAGAGTAGAGGGGCAGGATCAGCTCCTTCAACCTGCTGGTCACGCTCCTTTTGATGCAGCCCAGGATACGGTTGGCTTTCTGGGCTACAAGCGCACACTGCAGCTGGCTCACGTTCATTTTCTCATCAACCAGCACCCCCAAGTCCTTCTGCACAGGGCTGCTCTGAATCTCTTCTTTGCCCAACCTGTAGCTATGCCTGGGATTGTGTGTGTATATGTATGATTTTTGCAGTTTGAAAACCAGATTCAGCCATCAAAACTCTACTCACTGTTTTTCTCTCTGTAACGGAAAAGATGAGTCAATCGCTAACCCAATGCTTAGGCTTGAAACTCTTCTCTCCAAACGTGACACAAACACAAGTAACCCAAGTGAATTATTTGGAGTTACACCAGCACAAAAGTAGAGCAACTGAGAAAAGAATAATATTCCTCTGTGCATGAAGCTGAGGAGGTTTATTTTAGTTTCATCTGTTCCCAGGCTATTCAGCTGGGAACACCATGGGGGTTTTAGCTTCATATGGTGTAACTTGAGGCTGAGTGTGAACTCCTCTATTCTTTTGAAAGTCAGTCTTCCTTCTTCCTTTGCAACATCCGTAACCCTTGACTGTGTCAAGGAAAATGTGATCCTCAAAGACTCCTCACAAGAGTGATTGATTCAAAGCTGGTTTTCAACTTGATTGCATTCTCTGTGACAGGGAATACAGACAACATTGACCTAATCTTATCATGTGGGACATGAGAAAACAAAAATCTAAAGTGAATGATTTGCGTTCACTATGGCTGCCCATCAGATCAATTTTACGGACTTGTTGGCCCACATTCTTCAGGATCTGGGAGCTATATCTACGTGGCTTTTATATAAGCTCAGCTCTCATTTACCCAGCCTGTTTGGATCCAATGCATGGCAGCCTAAACTACCCACAGATATCCAGAGCTCAGCTCACTCTGAGCACCATGTTGTTGTGTTGTACACTAGCAATCTGCTAAATGACTGTTAGCTTCCTCCAGTAACATCTCTGCATCCATTTAAGGCTTTTCTTATGCGGCTGGGATATGCCCATTGCGTGGACCATATGCAGCACCACATAAGGGTGTCTTAGGGAGGATGGATGTCACATAGACCTTTGCTGTGTATCTGCAAAGACCCGTCTAGTATTCACATTGTGTTGTCTTTACTGGTGTCACGATAGCTTTATCATCTTTCACTCTATTCTCAGTTACCCATCACAGTCAGTGTATGGACCACCTGATGCTGTTTGAAAGGATTTGGCAGGAGTCTAATATATCACCCTCTCCATCCCTCTATCACAAAGCATGATCAGCCCTATCCAAGACCTTCTCAATAAGTATTTGTCTAAGTTACTTTGAGAAGATAAAGAAGTATTAGAGTTCTATCCCTTCCCCATGAAAGCTATTCCAATGCATCACTAGTCCCAGCATTAAAAAGCTTTTTCAGTGTCTAAACTAATAATATAAGATAAAAAGTTCACAGTGATTTCTCAGACACAATCTCTACAGATGTTTCTCTGTAACTATTCTCCCCAAAGCATCATTTGTCATTACTATTATTATTATTGTTGTTTTTATTATTGCTATTGCTTTTATGTTCCTAGGATTATATCAATTGCAGTGCAATCTGATGATCTCAGAGTCAGGACAAAACTGAAGCAAGTCATCAGTTCAAACAACCAGTTAAAGCTGCAGTCAAACCACGGCCATCAGCCAAACTGAGCCAATCTGATCTTGGGACACCCAACACAGCCAAAGGCAAGGCCAGCTCAGGAAGCCACTGGGGATAACTTAAAAAGCAATAATGTAGAGAGAGATTAGAAAGTAAGCCCAAATACCTAATGTAACCAGCCCTTCCTCCAATTTGAGTCCAACATGTCTTGTCCTCAGCAGACACAGAGAAGACATGGACCTCTTTTTGTGCCGCTGTTGGCTTATTTGAAAGCCGTTGGCACAACCTGCTTTGCTACTTACTTCTTTCAATCTAAACATCCTCAATGGCTTCCATCCTTTGCCATGGCCATGTTCCCTGCATCCTGATCTTTGCTACCATCTGCTGGCCTCCACCTCAAAAAACCTTGGAATGCACCTGGAACCCACTGCATTCAAACAGAAGATGACCTCAAGATGGTCCAGCCTTTAAATACAGGTTTCACAGGCTGCATTAAAACAGCAACTTTTCCTTCACACGGAGTCTCTGCTCAGCAAGACTTGTCCATTGCATCTAGTCTGGCTGGATAGTGTTCAAGCAACAAACTAAGCTTTGATTGAAAGAATTTCCGTAATACTTTGGTTTCTTCTTTAGTTCCTGTTCCCTCATTTTGTTTTGTTTAATTTAATATCCCAGGATGATTCAGGAACTCACAGGAACCCAAGGGGATTGCAGCCACTGAGATTTGTTTGTTGCAGCAGCCGTGGAAGTGACACAAAGCATCAAGCCATGTGTTGTGCTATGTTTCAGATCTTGCCATTTTTTCCTGCCTGTTGCTCTTTTTCCATTAGATATTCTCATCCCTGGAGCAGGGCTGGCAGAATGAATGTCAAGACTGGTCCTGGTGCTGTGAAATCAGTCCTCTGCACTGAACTGTTCTAGCAATATCTGTAGAGAAAGCCACTGGTCAGCTGTGGCAAAACTGGCCAGAATTGTTAACTTTAGTAATATTTATAAATCAGATGCACAGAACTAAAATTTGGCAGCATGAGGACACTGCTACAATACTATTGAAGGGGCAAAGTGGAATCAACAGGGTGAAACTAGTGAAAACTAGTAAAACTGTAGCAATACGATAAGGGGTGATGGGTTCAAACTAAAACAGGGGAAGTTCAGGTTAGATATAGGGAAGAAGTTCTTTACTGTGAGGGTGCTGAGGCACTGGCACAGGGCCCCCAGAGAAATGGCAAATGCTCCATCTCTGGCAGCGTTCAAGGCCAGGTTGGACAGAGCCTTGGGCAACATGGTCTAGTGTGAGGTGTCCCTGTCCATGGCAGGAGGGTTGGAACTGGATGATCTTGAGGTCCTATCTAACCCAAACCATTCTATGATTCTATGAAATTTTCCAATAGACACTCTTATTTTGATGCAGGTCATCTTCTCTTGTAGAGTAAGTCTATGAAATCAGGTTAAAGACAAACCATATATCAGCCTGTCAATGAAAGAAATGCATCTTCCTGGCAATTTGTATTGACAAGACTGCGTTAGGTTATTTAACCTGGTAGTCAATAGCATTGCACATCTTTTAACCTTTGCATTGAGCTCCTCAGAGACACCCTTTTCTATCTTAATACAGAAAAAGCAATGTTGACAAAGATGTCAAATCTTGTACAACTCTGGATAGCAGCTAGAACGTAGATAGGTTTATGATTACAAAAACCTTTCTTCAAAGGACTTTTAAGCCAGGTTTCTATGTTGTGGTGGTTTAACCTAGCAGGCACAAACACCACACAGCCATTTGCTCCTTTCCCCTCCAAAGTGGAATGGGGGAGAGAATCAGAAATAGATAACACTCATGGGTTGAGATAAAGACAGTTTAATAGGACAGAAAAGGAAAGGAGAATAATAATAATGACAAAAGAATATCCACAGCAAGTGATGCCCAATGCAATTGCTCACCACCTGTTGATGGATGCCCAGCCAGCCTGTGAGCAGTGAGCCACCACTCCCAGCCAATAGCCCGCAGTTGTATTGTTCAGCCTGACATCATACGGCATGGAATATCCCTTGGGATCAGCTGTCCTGGCTGTGTCTCTTCCCAGTTTCTTGTGCACCCCTAGCATACGCACTGGGAGGGCAGTGTGAGATACTGGGAAGTCCTTGACTCAGTGTAAACCCTGTTCAACAACAACTAAAACATCCCTGTGTTATCAACATTATTCTTATCCCAAATCCAAAGTACAACACTGTACCAGCTACGAGGAAGAAAGTTAACTCTATTCCAGCTGAAACAAGGACATAGGTCCACAACTTAGTAACTTTTTTCCTTCCTATATCTATTCATTGTTCTTATAAAAACATTACTTCTCTCTACAAACCTTGTGTAATTTTTATCCTCAGGATATCAGCCCTACAGAAACATTCCCATTAAAAAGTCGAATTAATAATACATTAAGGAAGATTTCTCTGTAAACATGTCTTTCATGTCTTGTGTTTACTTACCTGTAAAGAAACATGAAAGAGAGAGCTTTGCTTCACAGCTCAAGAAAGGTGTAGAGAAGGATGACAAAGATGATAAAAGAGTGTGGAATAGAAGCTCAAGGAGGAACAGTTAAATAAGCTTGGACTCTTTTCCAGGCTGAAGAGGTGGTTGAGGGAGTATAAGAAAGGTCTATCATACTATCATCCTATCATCTCTCTCCTCACTAGTTTTCTGTTTGACATCAAACCAACAGACTGCAAGGAGCGTTCCCATAGCAGCTCTCTTGTCTCCACAGATGCTGTAAAATGAAAGAGGGACATGGAATAAGCTCAAGGGATGGGCTGCTGCTTGCAGGCTTCACACCCATCAACATATCATCGTTCCACATCCCAAGGTATAAAACATTTGTGGTCAGGCTCTTGCAATGAAACACAACTCTAGCACATTCCAGTGCAGCTTTACTGTTGTGACCTTGACCTGAAATAAGATAATAAAGGCATAGAGATAATAAAGACAATGCAGATAACAAACCTGTTTCGGGATCATGGGAAAAGAAGACATGTCATGGAGAAGAGCTAGAGCCCAGTGCAGGGTAGCGTGGAAGTAGCCAGAAATGAGTCCCAGGACAGGCAGTTGGTGCCTGTTTCAATTAAACAGTCTAAATGTAACCACTGGGATCAGGTACTAATAAACGTTTTTAGGTGTTTCTCTACACAGCAACAATTTTGGTGAGACTAAAGGCCAGAAGGGACCAGATTCTGGGAAGGAAATAACCTTCATGGAGGCCCTGTCTATAGCAGAAAACCACATTTTATTCCTTGCTCAATCTGTGGTTCAAAGACTCCTTTTAGATGCTGAAGCTGACTCCCAGTTCCTCCTTCCAAGTCACCCCTATTTTTGAAACATTAGTCTCCTGTGTTTCTAGGTACCTCTGGCCGTGCTAACACATTTTGGCCAGGGAAAAACTTTGGTTCCTCAAGAATGCCCCGTGTACCTGTGTAGCTGGCTTTTCTTTCAGCTCCAGACACACTGTACCCAGTGCCATAAGGGGACCTGTGATTCTGCGGCAATGGAAACAATTCATTATAATAATTAAATCAGTGTTTTATTTCTCAGTATGATCTTATTTTGCCTGGCTGTGGGCCTGCAAGGGCACCTCTGGGATTCATTGCAGTGTTGCACATTGCAGATGCACATTGCATCTTTGTTGTCTTACAGCTTTACATGGCAATGCTCCCTCTGGAGCACATGCTTGGTGCCACATCTCAGCCTCGTTTCACATAGCAATAAGGCTTGTGGAGCCATTCTCTGGGCCTGCCATTTGCTCCATACCTTTAGGACAATTTGGAGAAGATCAGGCTGAAGGCTTTGGGTATTTCACATTTCATAGAAGGATGCAGATGTTAGAAGATGGAGACCCATCCCCATCTACAATTGTTGTAAACACAACCCTTATTAGACCTTTTAGAACCCACACAGGGGAAACTTCCATGCTGCTACTTGGGCCCTGCAGGTGGATGAAAGGAACCAGTCCCCTGCAGCAAATCCACAGGTAATTCATGGAATAACTTCTTTCTTCCTTAAACTGTCAGCTTGGAAACAACCAATCCCAGCATTCTCCTTCTGTGGGAAAGGGAGAAACCGAGGCAAGGAACTTTCTATGTGCTCTCAAAGAGGACATCAGTTTTCCTTAGATAGGTGCTTCATCCCCCACATTGCACCACTGTACTGAGCCATACAATTGCCAGCCCTGCTTTCATGAGACAGTGGCTGCAGGGAGTGGTTACAGAGGAGCCCCAAAATCCCCTTTCAGAAGCTTTTGTGCAGCATCTGGACAGCCCAAAGTTTCTCCAGTCTAAAGCAATTCCCCCACTGACATCAAATATTCATTTCCCTGAGGGGGAGGGAAGCTCGTCTATGTTTTGAGGAGAGGAGGAAACCAGTGAACTTGAAGAATCATGAAAGATTGTGGTAGAAAACACAAAAGGCAGGATGTCATCTCCACCAGGCGTGGTTAAGAGCGTTGTTCAGGTGTCAGAGAATTGGTCAATGGAATTTTTTGCCTTCCAGGAGGATTGCGCTGCAGGATTTGACCAAGCCATATCCTGCATTTTCAATGAGCATCAGACAGCCTTTAAGTGAGTGTTTGTGATTCCCTTCCATAGATTGTCAATTCTGAAAACTAATGATGACAGGGTAAAATCAAAGCGTAGGAAAACACCCGGAGATGAACATTTCAGTGAAGAACATGGATCACAGAATCAAAGAATGGTTTGGGTTGGAAAAGACCTTAAGATCATCCATTTTCAACCCCCTGCCATGGGCAGGGATGCCTCATACTAGACCATGTAGCTCAAGGCTCTGCCCAACCTGGCCTTGAACACTGCCAGGGATGGAGCATTTACTGCTTCTTCGGGCAATCTGTGCCAGGGCCTTTGCACCCTTACAGTATAGAACTTCTTCCTTCTATCTAACCTGAACTTCCCCTGGTTAAGTTTGAACCCATCACCCCCTGTTCTATCACTGCAGTCCCTGGTGAAAAGTCCCTCTCCACCATCCTGGTATGCCACTTCAGGTACTGGAAGCTGCAGGCTGAACATGTTTCAATTGCCACCTTTATTTCTGTATTTCAGTGGAATCACAGAATCACAGAATCACAGAATCCCAAGGGTTGGAAGGGACCTAAAAAGATCATCTAGTCCAACCCCCCTGCAAGAGCAGGGTAACCTACAGTACATCACACAGGAACTTGTCCAGGCGGGCCTTGAATATCTCCAGTGTAGGAGACTCCACAACCCCCCTGGGCAACCTGTTCCAGTGCTCTGTCACTCTTACAGTAAAGAAGTTCTTCCTGATGTTAACGTGGAACTTCCTATGTTCCAGTTTACACCCATTGCCCCTTGTCCTATCACTGGATATCACTGAGAAAAGCCTAGCTCCATCATCCTGACACCTACCCTTTACATATTTGTAAACATTGATGAGGTCACCCCTCAGTCTCCTCTTCTCCAAGCTAAAGAGACCCAGCTCCCTCAGCCTCTCCTCATAAGGGAGATGTTCCACTCCCTTCATCATCTTTGTGGCTCTGCGCTGGACTCCTTCAAGCAATTCCCTGTCCTTCTTGAACAGAGGGGCCCAGAACTGGACGCAATATTCCAGATGCGGCCTCACCAAGGCTGAGTAGAGGGGGAGGAGAACCTCTCTTGACCTACTAACCACTCCCTTTCTAATGCACCCTAAGATGCCATTTGCCTTCTTGGCCACAAGAGCACATTGCTGGCTCATGGTCATCCTCCTATCCACCAGGACCCCCAGGTCCCATTCCCCTTCACTACTTTCCAGCAGGTCAACCCCCAACCTGTACTGGTACATGGGGTTGTTCTTCCCCAGATGCAAGACTCTACACTTGCCCTTGTTAAATTTCATCAAGTTTCTCCCCGCCCAACTCTCCAGCCTGTCCAGGTCTCGCTGAATGGCAGCACAGTCCTCTGGTGTGTCAGCCACTCCTCCCAGTTTTGTGTCATCAGCAAACTTGCTGAGGGTGCACTCAGTTCCCTCATCCAGGTCATTGATGAAAATATTAAACAGCAATGCTCCTAAAGCAATCACTAAGATATTGAATTCTCATGAAAATGGGCCAGGGTTTGTTTCACTTACTTAAATTTGGATGCCTGGAGCTATCTGAGACCCAGGGTGTGTGAGACATTGAGCTATGGCTGGCTACATAGGACCTATGCCTTTCCGGATGTGTGGCTAGAAGCTGAGAGTGATAGCATGATACTTCACCTTGTCTAAAATTGCACTAGAAACGTATGACAGAGCAACAGTCTGACACCCTCAAAGTCCAGGCACCCTGCTACAAAATCAGCTCCATTTTCTGCCAAGAATGTGATATTTAAGTGCAACCCAGCAAGTGATAAAGCTGTAAATGCCAAGAAAAGTTAAAGAGCAGTCTGGCACATTACAGCCAACCAGTTCGTTCCTGAAGTATTTTACCAACTTTGATTTTTAAGCCTTTATTTAGCAAACATAACATGTTTGAATACAAATTATGACAAAGATCAAGATGTTCAGATACGAAAATGCCTCAAAACAACTCTCTGCTTTAACCTTTGCATGTTTTTTCCTTATAATCATATTCCACTCCTACAAGATTTCCAAAGGCAATGCCTCTATAGAGGGTATTTGTTAGAACGTAACGTTTGCTATAAAGTGTAGCTGGGAATTATTGGAAAGTGCCATGAAATAAATGCTCTTCATTAGATCTGTGCTAATTCATAGGAGCACATGATTTTGAAGCAAGAAAGTCTATGCAAATAACATCTGTCTCATAACTAGAAATTGACCCCAAGCCTAAAAGCTTGAGTTTAGATCTACATCTAACACTTCATGAAGAGTCAAGAGCTTCAGGCTTTACTGAATAAAGTATCAGAAACAAGTCAAAAGTAAGACTAACAGCAGCACAGAGAGGTCTCAGCACTTGGGGTGTCTGACAAGTCCATCAGACAAGACAGATGTGGAGGCACAGGTGTCCTGGGTTCAGCAGGAGCAGTCCTAGTAAGTAGCTTAAACCATGGCAACGGGTATCACATAAATTCATCAATCAGGAGAGGGAGGCCACACATGAAATCTCTGGCAGCTACAAGAATTAAATGCAGATGTGCAATAACCATATTCTGGTCCTTTAACCATGTAACTGACATAGTTCAGTATACCAGCCACATTTACCAGGGACAGGGTGGTATATGCTAAGGACAACTAGCAATGGATAGCCACATCTTCATAGAAATGGATTTACCTGGAAAGCTCACAAGACTTTGAATCCCTCCCTCTCCTTCCTCTATTAGCATGTTGGCAGAGCAGATGTTCTTATATCACAGAATCACAGAATCACAGAATCCCAAGGGTTGGAAGGGACCTCAAAAGATCATCTAGTCCAACCCCCCTGCAAGAGCAGGGTAACCTACAGTACATCACACAGGAACTTGTCCAGGCGGGCCTTGAATATCTCCAGTGTAGGAGACTCCACAACCCCCCTGGGCAACCTGTTCCAGTGCTCTGTCACTCTTACAGTAAAGAAGTTCTTCCTGATGTTAACGTGGAACTTCCTATGCTCCAGTTTACACCCATTGCCCCTTGTCCTATCACTGGATATCACTGAAAAAAGCCTAGCTCCATCATCCTGACACCTACCCTTTACATATTTGTAAACATTGATGAGGTCACCCCTCAGTCTCCTCTTCTCCAAGCTAAAGAGACCCAGCTCCCTCAGCCTCTCCTCATAAGGGAGATGTTCCACTCCCTTAATCATCTTCGTGGCTCTGCGCTGGACTCCTTCAAGTGCATACCATAGATTTAAACTGGCCTGTGTCTGTTTGCAGGAGATACCTATACCTGAAGGAAACAGCACTTTGGGATGTAGAAATGACAGCACAAGCTGCAATAAAAATTGGGTGAGGTAAATATGTTGTACGCATGTAAAACGAGGTCCAGCTTGGAGCCTTGCTCTTCAAGAAAGCTGTGGAACAGAAGAGGACAGCAAGAAAGACCTTGGAAGCTAATTAAACATCATCTACAAGGAAAAGTAAACTGAATTGGAGTAATTTATCAGTAAGACAAATCTAGTGCAGGCTGGAGTCTTTAGTCTTTGAGTGTTACTGATGGCAAATGAGCTAGCGAAAATTATACGCAGTAATACTTTCCTTCAACACCCTTGGCCTCCAGCAACTTGTATTTCCAGGACTTCCTAAGTCAGAGAGGGTCTCTACTGAAATTTCATAACCCTCAAGGGATTTTTATCTGTTTATTTACCTAAGTGCTTTTTAAACCTTTTTAAACCTAAGCTTTCAGGGGTCACAACATACCCCAGTGAGAGGTTTCACAACTTAATTACAGGTCTTGCACGCTGCATGAAGAATGACACCTGAATGTTTGCTCGAACCTATCCCTTTCATATAATTAGATGATAATTTGACATTCTTGTACTAGAAAAGACTGTGAGCAATCATCTCTTGCATGTTGTCTCATTGACGCTTGTGATTTTGTAAGTCTGTGTCATATCACAGGATAAGAAGTCAGAGGCTTCAAGTTTATTGTGGTTGATTTGGGTTGATGTTAATGAAAATTATCTTTCTAGTGGTAAAGAGAATGAGATGCTGAAATAGATTGATTGGTAAAAGGATTAAGCTTGATTGCATATGTGTCAAGAAGGCAAACAATCAATGATGCTCATGGTGCGGTTTGTCACACTCTGAAGTAAATGTCCACGTCCAGTCAATTAAATTGCACTTTAAATTCTACTGACTATTGACTAGATCTCCAATGACAAACCATAGAGCCTCAGCAGGCTCCTCACAGGGAGATAACTAAATTTAGAGGAGAAGAATATGACCCATGTGAGTCAACTAAGGCAAAGCAGGACTGCCAAACTTCCAGCTTTAGCAAACCTGCAGCAATCATTAGAAGCTACTGAAATGCCATGGCAACGACTTATTGTCTTCAAATACTTGCTTTTCCTATGTGTTCTTTGATGTTCAACTCCCATACATACTTCTGACTTTGCAAACAATGTAGTGAACATGATTCGCACTGTAGCACGTCGAACAGTGGCTGTGCTCTGCCAGGTTATGAAGGAGAAGTGAAGCCAAATACTGACCTCCTGTACGAAAGCATAGCATCACTTCAGTTTCCTTGTGCTCAGCAGAGTCCTGTAAGAGCTATTTTTGCCACTGACAGTCTAACGCTGTCAGGACGCTCTCTCCTGTCCCAAACCTCCAGGGACTTGAGGAATCCACAGCTGGCCTTCTCCCCTCCCAGTTGTCTTCAGTACTTTTTCTATCTGAGTTTTGCCCTTCAGGCTTTCCATAGGACACAAGCCGAAAGCCCTCAAAGTCCATCAAGAGGCAGCCACTGACTTAGTGAGGGCTTAGCTCACCCAAAATTACTTCCATGGTGGGAATGACTAAAAGAGGACCTTGACTTTGACAGACATCATCATCTCAGCCAAGACAACCATCTTTAGTGCTAAAGACCCTCCTGGATTTCAAAGCACAGATCTACATGAGTATTCAGGCTTAAATCGTAGCTACATGAAAAGCAATAGCCAAATGGAGCCTCAACAGTTCCATGTCCAAGGTCCCCCATGGAGCTGATTCCTCAGTCACTGCCACACTATGGCTAATTCCGTGTCAGATTCACCATTCCTTCCAGGTACCTTTCATTATCACTATGTCTAATTAGTTAGATCTAAAGGAGTGAGAAACTAAATTTTTTTCATGAATAATGGCCCCTCTGAAATCTATGTACTGTAATAATAATGGTAATTAATTTGAACAGGCCATTTAAAACCTATTGTATTGAGCTGAGCACAAGCCCAATTGACATGCAAAAGTCTTTTATAACCAGGTACTCTCTGTACTATCATCAATTATCTCCTAATTAAACAACAAAGATTCCTTGCAATGCAGATAAACATCATTATTAAACATTTTGCCATCACTTAGTGGATTAATGTGGCTAATTAAACAACTTGCAGCATGGAGTTGAGCTCCTGGCATGATACTTGAAATGAGGTGTTCAAACCTCTGTAAACTGTTGGCCTATATTGACAGGAAAGATTGCTTTAAAAGACAACAGCTTTATTCTGTTCTTTTTTCCCCATCCTAGGGTAATAAAAACTGGCCACAAACTCCAATAACAAATTGCCATTGGAAACATTGACTTTTCTATGCCCAAAGAAGAGGCAGTTTCTTGGCTCAAAGCTTTCCAGGGTGGGCTTTATGACGGTGATTTGATCAAGGGCTTGCTAGCTGCTGTTCAGCTATCATCCATCTTGCAGGATTTTTGTTCTGAATTGTACACTTCAGATCAACAGCTGCGGGAAGACATGAATCATAGAATCATAGAATCAACCAGGTTGGAAAAGACCTTTAAGATCAAGTCCAACTGTTCCCCAGCACTGCCAAGGCCACCACTAACTTATTGCACTGAGGGCCTTATCTACATGATGCGTGAACACTTCCAGGGACTCCCCCACTGCTTTGGGGCACTGTTAACAGCGCTTGAGGCTGTTTCCTCTTGTCCTATTGCCTGTTACTTGTTTAACCTAAACAGAGAAGATTCTGAGTTGCAAATCCTTACTATATGTGAGTCACTCATGTACTCGATGTGAGGCCACTTCATTATTTGAATGAAGACATCTGACATTCAAATTTTAGAGCCAGAAATTTCTCATAACTTGCAGCACCAAGCACAATGGGTTCCTAATCCACAATGAGGAACACATCACTACTGAAATGCTTGCAACCTTTAAAGGAAAATCCTCACCTAGGACAAAGCATAGCATTGTTATTTACTGTTTACAGCAGCTGAGAGTGTGAAAAAGCTCTTTTAGGATGCCTGAGTTTCCTCTCTGGGACCTGTTCATATGTCCCAGTGACCCTGATGACTATGTGGACACTCAACTCCATGACAGCAAAGAGCAAACCCAAATCACTGCTCTTCTACCCTGGGAAGCAGTAAACCAACAATCTGCCAGTGAAAAAATAGCTTAGAAAAACATGATTAGGTGGTACAGCAATAAACAGCATGTTTGGTGTTTTTGTGCCCTAAGCTATATGTGAGGTTGTGCGGAGGGTTCAGATTTGTATTCAGATAAGGCGATCACAGTGAAACTGAAACTCCGTGCATGATAACTAGTTCTTACTAATGTCGAGCATGTTGTTTGAATTATTATAGAATCTGAGGCGCTTACCAAAAGCAAGCATATCCCGTATTATGTTCTTGGGTGGCACTCCAAAGATACCCATGAGACTGTTGGGTGACACACTTTAAACCAGGAGCTAGTCACTAAATCACTTCTAATTTGCCGGTGAAGACCTTGACTTTTGATTTCTTCTGCCCCGCTGGGTTGAGTAGTGGCTGCTCTGTTCTTCCCTTTGTGTCAAACTGAGTGCAGAAGGATTCAAAGTGAAAGTCACACACACACACACACACGAAAATGATCCCTTTGATTTTATTGTGGTCTATAGTTTAACCACTGAACTGCTTTGGAAGACTAACTGCACATCTAGAAGGTTGGATGGAGATCTGGTTATCCATCTTTGTTCTACCTTGGCCTTCAGTGTGCTCACTGCTCTAGGTTGCCACTACCTTATCCCATACTAGCATGGATATATGTCACATGAATTAGAATAAAACCTATTCATACAAACAAGCACTTCCTGCCTTTCCTTTCAGCCTCAGATGTATCATCAGCCTCTGCTTATTATAGTGCCCAGTGCCCTGTCACAAGTGACCACTTCCCCTTTCTCTCTTTATACTGCTGGGTATTGTGCAAACAGAAAACCAGTCCCTACTCAAACTGAACAAAGTGGTCACAGGGAGGGCAACCACACTGTCTGAGCAAGTGGTACAAATCAGAGTGGTACAAATCTTCATCAGAGCAGGCTGATGAAGAACAGGCAAATGGACCTGTGCAATCATAGAAGTGATACCTCAAAGTTTAGGTTGGAGGAGAAGGCCAGATGCAGTGAGTGGCTTGGCAGTGTAAGTTAGTGGTACAACTCCTCCAATGCATAGATGACAGTCCTCTGCTTGGTCAGCTGGGGAGCTAGTGCCATTTCTAAGGCAGAGCCTGGAGAATGAGATGTGGGACACATGGGCAGGTTAGACAGGAGCAGCCACCTCCTGCACAGTCCCACAGTCCTTAACAGGAACAACAAAAGCAAAACTGCATCAATTCTGTTTAAGTGGCACGGAAATGGCTGTGCAGTGTCATCCTGGGATGCTGCTGTAGCTTTCTATCACCTCCACCTCCTGCTCCATGTTTTCCAGATTATCTCCCCAAAACCAGACATGCACCCTCTGAACAGTCTCCTATACTGTCTCTAACTGCGCATGTCTGTGCCCATCTCTGCCATTTTCCTAATTTTTCCTTGTGTCCGTAAGTCTTCTCAGCTGAGGGACTGGTGGTGACTCAAGCACAGTAGCACTGAAGCAAGGATAAAAGGTTCAAGAACAGAAGAGTAGGTCACACTTAGAGAGGGGGAAATGGCTGTACAGGTATAACAGCCTGAAATGGCTTCCCTGGATTAGTTGGTACTACAAAGCATGTTCCTCCTCTTCCAATATCTGGACAAGTGCAATAAGAATATTTTCAAAACCAGTAGTGAGACTGGTGAAGAATACAAATCCACACACGTATAAATACTTGCCTAGACAGATAGGACACAAGACTGTTCTATTGCAGCTCTCCTCAGCCATCTGGGCATCTAAGCTGCTGCCACCTCCTGTTTTCTCTGCTGCTGCAGATGATGAGGTTTTTCACTTGGTCTGAGATACAGACACTTGTGGCAATGTCCTGGGTTGTCTGGGGGTGTTGTGTATATATACATAGGCTCTTTTAGTATCATGTGTAGATGATGCCCTTGCTACTGCCCCGCATCTAAATATTTCTGCAGATTATGTATGGATATGATTGGCAGTGTTTTTTAGGTTAGTTAGCAATTAGGTTTACTTTTGGTTGCTATGACCTTTAAGGTCTTTTCCAACCTAAATAATTCTGTGATTCTATGTATGCATATGGATTTGTATGCACGAATATCTTACTTTTTGTTGTTTGTTTGCCTTATGATTGATGCACAATGGTTTCACTATTCAAAGTTTTCTGGCTCTTAATAAAACGTGGGGTTTTCCTCTTAAACCAGGCTCTTAGCCTGCATCTTACATTACTCTCCTAGTAAACTCCAAGCACAGATCAGTCCACATAGCTTCTGGTTCTAGACATGAATTTCATCAGCCAAAGGTGCAATTCCTAAAGGGAATATATACGCTGCCTTATCATCACAGTTATTATCTACCATTCATATTTACTAGCATCTTGATATTGGCCATGGTGAAAAGCTATCATGCCAAAACATGTCCAGACCTGTGGAAGTGACAATTGCTGTCCCAGAGAGCTTGAATACTCAACTGAAAAAGAACTGAGGGAATAGAGGGACGCTACCAGAAGGAAATTACAAAGCCAGATGCATAGTCTGCGACGCTAAGTGAACTGACATCACACAAAGTCAGGGCTCTGTGTGCCACATGACCTTCCAGCTGCAATATGAAGCTGATTCCCCATTATTGAACATGCTGTGGCCTAAGAAAGACCATGAATTGAGAGTCTGTGCAGTGACATTTTCAAACATGCAGTGACTTTTAGTGAAGTCCACAATTAATATTAAAGGAGCTGCTGAATTTCACAGGGTTGGTAGGTAGGACCTGATTTTATGTGCAGTGACCTTTTAAAACCACTTTTGCCACTGCACGATTCCTCTGGCTCTTCAGCCTTGTTCATTCTGGGACTTCAAGAAAATGAAGTCTCTTCTGTTGCTAAGAAATGGAGCCCTGGATTCCCTCACATGAAGAAAGACTTCTGACTAAATCCACTGTGCATGGAAGAGTGCTCAGAGATTGTAAGAGCATTTGAGTACAATCCAGAGGCATAAATGAAAAGAGTTGCGGGTTGCAGTTGTTACTTCTGAGTGTTACAGGACCTTGATGCCTTACGCTACAATTGGATTAAGACCAAATCTGCAAGGCTGTGCTGAAAGATAAAACACAAAGGCTACTTATTACCTAAGTCCCACTTAAGCCTTCAAAACAGACATCAAGTACAGCTGGAGTGCAGTACTTGCCTTCTGCATGGGGTACCTTCTATACAGTCATTTCATTTCAGGGTATGTTTGGGCTTTATCTTAGTTATCCCCAAGGAAATCACAGGATAAACTACTTTGGATTAGACAGCAGAAAAGCAATTGTAGTTTTGTTTTTACTCTCCATCTTTTGTTTTTCTTCTCATTAGCAGGCACTACCAAGCAGGCTTCCAGCATCTAATCCTTCCTAAGAGCTCACTCTAAGAATGAAATGAAGCCAGAGCTAAAAGATCATTCATACACTTTAGTGTTTATCCTTGTCTGGAAAGCAAAGTGTTCAAACCAAATCTGCCTAAGACAAAATAGCCTGAGCTGCTGCTGCGGTGACCTACTTAGAATAACAAGTGAATGCTCCAGGACTGGGTAATTGAGGTAAATGTGTAAGTCCCTTTTCCTATGGGAAAAGGTGTTCCAAGGTCTTTTCAACCTTGAGATCCTGACCTTCTCTAAACAGAGATGTGACCAGATCACAAAGTAGTACCATGGCTTTCATTTTTTTACCAGCACACAAAAGAACACTGAGGATACAGCATCCCAGGGTTTATTATGTGCCAGGGGTCCAGAGAACTTACAGCCTGTTGTTAGGTTATTCCAAAGCTGCAACTTTGCTGCTGCAGTAATCAGGACAGCACATGATGAAGAACGTGATCTAATGCACAGATATGGACTTCTGATGTGATCAATCAGCTCTTCCTTCCCCTCACCTGTACTGTCACAGAGCGACTCCTTGAAAGAGCTACAAGAGCTTGTTTCAGATGAGCTCAGGTATTTCCGCACTGTACAGGCAGCAGAAGCACCGGCATCCCCAAAACCAACCCGAGTGAGGCAACATCCTCTGTGTTCACACCTACCCAAAGCAAATGTCTTCACTGTGTGCTGCCCTGAACCACCACCACACTGTACATGAGCTCTTCCGGTCCCTCCCTCACCGCCTGCTCATCTCTCCACACTTCATGGCTTAGGCAGGGTACTGAAGGTCACCTACAGCACTGATCTGTCCTTCATTTCCTTCTCTTCTCCTCTGGTCTCCAAACACAGCGTCAGAGGTTTTCTTGCTTCTGTCTATCCTGACAGACCCCTTGACCACAGCAGACATGAGGATCACACAAAGCAGAGAGCTATGTTTCTAAAGGGTTGGTGGAGTGGCCTTGAGTCATTTGTAGGAAAGTAGCAATGAATGGTTCTGCCGTTTACTTCTTCCCTCACTGAAATCTTATTTCTGCTCCTGATAGCAGTGCTGCAGAAACTTGGGTACTTAAGTGGGTTATAACCCATTGACTGTGGACAGTGACAGAGAGAGAGGATCATAGAGTCCACGGGAGTCCATGGAGATGCTGCGAGGGCTGGAGCAGCTCTGCTCTGGAGCCAGGCTGAGAGAGCTGGGCTGGGGCAGCCTGGAGAAGAGAAGGCTCCTAAAGGGGAGACCTGAGAGCAGCTCCAGTGCCTAAAGGGGCTGCAGGAAACCTGGAGAGGGGCTTGGGACAAGGGCCTGTAGGGACAGGCCAAGGGGAATGGCTTTAACCTGCCTGAGGGGAGACTGAGATGAGCTCTTAGGCAGAAGCTCTTCCCTGTGAGGGTGCTGAGGCGCTGGCACAGGGTGCCCAGAGAAGCTGTGGCTGCCCCATCCCTGGCAGTGTTCAAGGCCAGGTTGGACACAGGGGCTTGGCGCAAGCTGCTCCAGTGGAAGGGGTTCCTGCCTGTGGCAGGGGGTTAGAACCGGATGAGCTTTAAGGTCCCTTCCAACCCAAACCAGTGGGATTCTGTGATTGCTTTGCTTACCTTCAGCCACCTTCCTAATGTTGTAATTGCTCAGAACAATGCTCCAAGTACCTCCTCCTGATCCTATATGAGATCTTTGTTGCATTTAACTAGGAGGACCACCTCTCCTGCTGCCAGAGCTGGCCTGAGCACACTTGGTTTTCAGAGGGAAGCTGACATGTTTAACGT
Organism: Lathamus discolor; assembly: GCF_037157495.1. Lineage (NCBI taxonomy): Eukaryota > Metazoa > Chordata > Aves > Psittaciformes > Psittacidae > Lathamus > Lathamus discolor. Next base: position 3,625,806 of record NC_088884.1, read on the forward strand.
TATCTAATCTTATTCTCTTCCATGCTGCTGAAAATGAGTTCATCATGTCTCTTGCAGGGTGTCCCAAAGTTGTGGTCGTTGGTGGAAAGAGTATCTTTCCATCCTCCGATGAACAGAGGAAATTGGAAATTCATCCTTTTGAGGATATTGTGGCCGTAATAAAAAGCACATACAATGGTTCCCTTCACCAGAGCCTCATATGTTTCCATTAGCCAGCACTGGTGGTAAATACACTCACATCAGACATTTTTGTAGCACTGAGAAGAAAAAGTTTCGATTTTTCACCTTAACCACCAAAAGCAAGCAAGCCAGCATACCCACTCCTCACCCAAAATATTCACCACAAGGAGGTCAGGTCTGAAATGTTACCATCAGCAGCCTTGGTTCACCCCAGCTTACGTTAACTCTGCAGCGGAGAAGACAGATTTCTGGGAAATGAAGGAACATGCACACCACAAGACCCAACTGAATAAGTCATTATTAGCAAAATTTCACTGGAAAACAACCATTTCTGCTGGAGTCCTCGTTTCTTGTGAATGGGCCAATTCAAAATAATTAGCAGAATTGTGAGAAACAGAGAGAATTCAGAGAAATAAGGCAAAGACCTTCACAGGTCATCTTGGGTTGACACCTGATCATGGAGAGGTTACAAAGGAGAGGTGGAAAGTACAGAAGGGGCTGGCTTTCTGCTGGCTGCTACTAACTAGGAAGTGATACTGGTGCAGAAAAGTGGAGTATAAGGATGGCAGCGCAGCGAGGAGATGCTCAGCATCCCCATGTTAGGTTGGGAGGGAGGCAAAGTAGCTGAGTCAGGGGTTAAGAGGCTTAGGCTACTGCATGTTTTGAACCACGTCTCACTGATGACTTCTATCAAAGCCTTTCTTAGAAAAAACACTACTGAGATTGTGAAGACCACTACTGAGTGTCTGCATACACCTTTGGTGAAAGAGTCTGCTTTGTGCTTACATCTCCATCCGCAGTTGTGTGGGCATCTACCAGATACCCACAGCTCCTGGAGTCTTCCCCATGACAAATCAGCTCATTCTTTGGCCAAGTCTTCACCACCCGCAGCTGCTTCTGTCATTAATTCATTAATGAATTGTGCTGAATATCAGTGCAAGCTACAAAGATAAATGTGGACACACTTGAAATCCTGTTCATCTCTTCACCACTGTGACCCCCGTGGGCAAAGACTTGTACTAATCCCAACTGAATTTAAATGGAAGTTCTTTTAACTGGGAAAACAGTAAATACAGAGGATACATAAATACATTACAAAATGAGCCCAATGTCATTTGGTTGTTCAAAAAGGTTGTGGAGTCTCCATCCTTGGAGGCATTCAAAAGCTGTCTGGAAGTGGTCCTGGGCAACCAGCTCTACATGGCACTGTCTGAGCAAGAAGGCTGAACGAGATGACCTCCTGAGGTGCATTCCATCCTCAGCCTTTCTGTGACTCTGTGATTTCAAAGATGACTACTGTTGATTTGCTTCAGATTTTCCTGTGCAACACATTAACGTTACCAAAGGAGCCAGAAATGGCAAAATATGTGTGTCGGCAGCCCTGGGACCCCAAATTGGGCAATCTGCCTCCAAGGGTGGTCAACAGGTAATGTCCTGGCATAGGAAAAGGCCAAGTTTGGAGCTGGCCTTCACAGAATCATAGAAACAACTGTGTTGGAAAAGACCTTTAAGATCATGAAGTCCATCATCAAGTTTCAATGATCTCCTTTCATAGAGATGTTGTCTATGCAGAAGATTGTGAAAGGGTATTTATTGCTTTCACACAAGCAATAGGGGACTATTCTCCAGGACAGGAGCTTCTAATCACAGATTACTTCATACTTTTCTATCAGTCTCAAAGCAGCATACCTCTCATGTGGTGTCAACAGGAGTGTGTGGCAATGCACCATGAACCTTTTGGCTATGGAGCTGGCTGGGGAGGATTTCACCCGCTCACACCTCTCTTCACCGCTATGATAACTCAGCCCTTCATGTGGCCATGCCCTGTGAAAATGATGCCTGTTGAAAGCAAAGAGCAACCCGTTTTCTTATTCTTCTTTTCAGCTTGCTTTGCTTGTGTTTTCTTAAATCCAGTCAGCTTTGCTGCTCTGGCTGAGAGCGTGGCGAGGCAATTGACTGAGTCAGCAGAGTGAGGAAGCCATGACCCAGGGTAGGAAGGTAGGACACAGACAGGAGAGAGGCAGAATGTGGGAACCAGCAAGTGAGGGCAGGAAGCAGCTTTGCCTCCCTCAATCTCTGCCTTAAAATGCACTTTATGCATCTTCTTAAATTGATTCTTTTGAATACTTTTTGGACTTGATGATCTTAAAGGTCTTTTCCAACTTAGTTTGTTCTATGAATGCTACCAGCTCATGACTGCTGACAAACCATAGCATAGAGCCCAAAAATGACTTAGAACCTTTATAAAATCACAGCTTAGCAAACTTTATGGACCAGGAACACATCTTGCATCATTTCTTCGAGTGGTCTTTGATATGGGACTAACAACTCATGGAGGGTACTGCAACATCACCAGTGATAAGAGCAGCATCCCAGTTGATTTGTTTCTTTTGATAGCTTGAAAGGGACAATGCACATCTCCAGCCAAAGAGTTCAAAGGAAGTAAAATCAGGCTTGACCCTCTAGAAAGATTCTCCCATAATTACTCAGCCTTTTCTGGTGAAGCCTGGGAGATATGCACCATCACACAGTATTTTGGAAGTGGTTTGGTTTGCTCACTGCTTTTCCTGTCCTCTTCTGCAGAAGCTGGAGAGATGCCAAGATGGAAATGTGTAACAGACCTCACTTGGGAATGGGTGGTTTGGGGAGCACTGAACCCACCGTATAGTAGAAAGGATGAAGTGACCCCTCTAGTCCTTTCCAAGCTCTTTCTTTATGATGGAAACTGAAATGTAAACCTGGTGTTAGCATGCAGTGCACACTTTCAGCAGAAATGAAAACCCTTAGGGGGAGAAAGAAAATAAAAAAGCCTAATTTTCACGTTATTTTAACATTGGAAATGTTTAACCTGCTAGATCTTCTTCTTTATTTTTCAAGCGTATTGACTCATTAACTGAGTTTCAATTTATTTAAAGCACAGAGGAACATTTTACCTTCTTCCACAGCAGTTATTACGTGTGCTCCCTTGTTATTTTTTCCCCACACCTCTTTTCAATGAACAATAACTTGCAAGTAATCATCCTTCAAACCCAAACTAGTGATCAAATATTTTGAGATTGGAACTCCCCAGAATGGCCCATTGCCCAAATGCTCAATCAGTTTGATTTCTTCTTTCTTACTGAAAATGTGGGTGGTTTGCAAACACAGGAAAGAAAACACTATGGCTTGTGGTGATATTTTCCACCAGAAAGGTGCAGCTTTAAGGGCTTTTGGTTTCCAAATACCTACACCCACAGGAGTGGCCTCGCCTGTTGTAGAAGGCGATGCCTGATTAGTTCTACAAGTTAAATGACAATAATAATATACAGTGCTTGAAGCATGTTTCAGTGGAAGCTCTGTGTCAACTGGGTAATGAATATGGAAGACACCTCCCAGACTACAGGGCTGTTGGTTCTAAGCAGGCAAAAAACTGCTGTGAAAAACAAGGGGAAAGTCTGTTCTCTGTGTCTTTGGTGGACAGGATTGAGTTGAAGATGTCCCTGCTCATTGCTGGGGGTTGGATTAGATAACCTTTAAAGAACTTTTCCAACCCAAACCATTCTGATTCCATATCTAGACATGGGCTTAAATCACAGCAAGGAAGGTTTAGGTTACACGTTAAGGGAATAGAGCTTTGGGACAGGATGTACCATGGAGGTACAAGAGGGACAGGATGGGCGAATGCCCCTTTCCTTGAGGCAGGCACTGTCCCGACAAGGATTTTTCCTGCTCTGAGACCTTGTTGTTGCACAGCCAGATTTTTTGCTAGGAGATAACTCAGGCCAAAACCTTTTTCTGCCCTATGCTGAGCTAAGTGGCCTGATGTGCTGTTTTATGTGATACACAAAAGTAATCCTGAGCCTAAATCTTTATTTGCAAAAGCTCCTGTAGGCAAAGTGATCCCCATATAACCAGCTGCTGTGCCATGTTCTCCCCCAGGTGGGATCTGGTATATATGGGGGGCAATATCAAGGGGATCAGGGAATGGGGGAAAGAGCTTGGGGCTGCATCACAGCTGGATATTCCACTATGATGCCTGAAGCTTGCACTTCACTAGTGTAAGTGCAGGTAGAAACAACGGTCCTCCAAACATCACTTTCCTGTACAAATTGTAGCAACAGCATCAGCAACCAGAGGAGATGAAAACTTAAGCTTGGGATGGGAATACATGGGATTTGAATTATCTACAGCTCACCGTTACCTGTGGAGAAAGAACCTCTTCTGAATGCTTGTGGTATCAACACATCTCTTGCCCCTCAAACATAATGGACTCTGATGAAGACAGGAAGGATGGATACATGAATTAATGATGTGTGAGCAATCAAAATGCAAAATCATCTGCCTCATGAAATGCCTTTTTCTCTCCTGCTGTTAACAGGAATAGGTATTATACTCCAATTGAAAATGGAAGAGAACCACTCTTTGAAAGCAATTCATTTCCCCTGGTTTCCAAAATCCCGGAATTGTTTCCCTTTGTCTTGCCTTCATTTTCTTTACTTTAATGCATACTTTACATTGTAAGGAACAGCGGCATGGGCAAAATTATCACAATGGTATTCAAAGAACCATCTCAGGTGTTTAAAGTGACCACTTACAAGGTCCTAAACCACCTCATTTGGATGAGTTCAAACAAAACATCTTCTACAGGTCCATCAGGTGGTTATTTTATGCACCTCTAATGGTGCATTGACCTTGTAGAGATTTGATTTGAGATTCTTCTTCATTAGAGCCTTAAGACCCACAGAAGGTACCTGAACATGGTCTCATATCTTTGATGGTTTCATCAGGGGTGTGAGGTACATCTGCAGATCTCCTTGCCATAGCTGTAGTTGTATTTGTTTGACTTAGCAGCAGCGAAGCCCACTAGTCTCACAGGTCTGATGTGCTCCTGCAGGACAGGAGGATTTCACACTGTCTTCTCCAAAATAATTTGGCTCCCACGTTTCTGGGGTTTCCTTTCCTTCTTGTTGCTCCCTTCCTAGGTTCCCCGACCAGTTTCCCCCTCCAGATTCACCTGTCCACAACCCCCAGCATCACGCCTAATCTTACAGCACAGGAGGAAGCCACAGGATTAGTGGAGCTGAGAAGATCTCCCAGGGGATGTCCTGAGCAAAACCTACCTCAAGCCCTGAAAAGGGTGCCCTGAACAGGTATTGCCCATCCCTCTTTCACACAACGACCTCATCTGAGACTGGGCCCGCCTGGATGAGAGAAGTTTCAAACACCCATGGCCAAGAATGTGGCACGATGGGACAGATGAACAAGAAAAGACTTCCCTACTGACTTCCCCTCTGCATCCCCCCGCAAACCTCCCCTGCCAGCCACAACAAGGCTCTGCAGCCTGAAAGCATCGAGTTTGTCCTCTTTATCTCATTCTCCTTGGCAAGCATTTGTTTGCCGAGGTTTCCCTGTCTACACAAGGGGTTACATGTGCCCAGCCCCAAGGCAGAGTCCCTCGCAGGACAGGACGCGATGCTCACCCCCAGCCAGCACCGAGAACTGTGGGATGGGACATTCTGGGGGCAAACAAAGGGAGGGAGCGCAGCGGGGTGGCGCCGAGGAGGAGGAAACGGAGGAGGAAGAGGCGGCGGGGGGAGTCCCGGTGGTGGCAGCGGGCAGCTTTGCGCCGAGCCGGGCAGTGCGAGCTGGGCTGAAGTGGGCTCAAGCCCTGCTGGGCTGAGCTGAGCTGAGCTGAACTAGGCTGTGCAGAGCTGAGCTGAGCTGAACTGAACCAGGCTGAGCCGAGCAGAACTGAACCAACCTGAACCAGGCTGCGCCGAGCTGAGCTGGAACGAACCAGGCTGAGCCGAGCCAAGCGGAGCCGAGCCGAACTGAATTAGGCTGTGCCCAGCTGATCTGAACTGAGCCTGGCTGCGCCGCGCTAAGCCGAGCTAAGCCGGAGCGGGCTGATCCGAGCCAAGCGAAGGTATTGGCCGCGGAGCGGTGCTGGGGGGCCGGGGGGGGATTACTCGGACGGGGCGATGTGCCGGGGTCAGCGGGAGCAGGAGTACCAGCGCCAGAGGGAAAGCCTGGGGCACCCCTTGGTGCTGCTGGCATTTCGTTGTACCCGGGGCGCTGCTCGGGGCGCTGCTCAGGGCGCTGCTTCAGCTGCCAGTTCTGGTTCTGTTACGGGGTTTCAAAGCTGCCAACTTGATAGTTAACCGAAGAGTTCTTTCTTATTTTCCCTTTTTTCCTTTCGCCTTAAATAATTGTTTAAATTACTTTCACGCTCTACACCTTCTGCCTTTTGCCAGTGTTTGTGGTTTCATGATCAGATCACTTTTTCCTGCCTTTAACAAAGTGTTGTTTTCTCCCATGTGCCTTCATGCAACACAGAGAGGGGAAAATGAGAAAGAAACGATGAAAACCATCTACAACCAAAGCGTTATTCAATAAACAGGGGAAAATATAGAGGGGAAAATAGCTTCCCCCGCCAGGTTCTGTGATGTTTTGTAGGTGTTTTTTGGTTATAGCACTATAAACAGCCAGATAGAAGTCTGGTTTTAGAGGTGATGCTGTATCTCAGTAGCTGGGTATATCATTGTCAAATCGAGTTCGTAATATGCTACACACCAGCACTGTGGTAAGTTTGAAAGAAGATCTGAGTGGTAAAGAGACAGGAGCTGCCTCCATCCCTCCTCCTCTGCGTAGTGTTGTGAGCTTCATTTACTTCTGAAGGAGAGGACACCCAGTCTGGCTGCTTGGTCTTGGGACCTGGGTTATGTTCCCTGCATGCACACTGAATGCTGATGAAGAACTCTTGGGTGCAATCAGATCATTTATAATTGTAACTACAATGCAGCTAACTAGTCAGCTGTGCTTTCCCATCTCCAGCAGTGTGATACTTCTCAGGGATGGAAAGCATTTTACAGGCTGTTTCTTAATTTCCACCCATGAAACAATAGTAACAAACAACTACAGCAGCTGAAAGCCACTAGGTTGAGTTGTGCTAATAGCAGATTATTTAGTAGGGTTATGAGGGCAGGAAGAGATAAAGTTTCACTGAACTTGCTATTAAAAAAAAAGAAGAACTATTTGTGGTGAACAGGGCAATGTTCTGACTTTTGTGTTTGTGACAGACAAACCCTTGAGGCCCTGGACCTGTGTTTTTTATAGTTCTCTCCTTTTTTATCCTTCTTTTTAATTGAAGAAAGGACTCCACATCCCAATTGAGGCCACCAGGTATTTATGAGTTATTCTTGGGGAATGTACTTCAGAAGTTGGCTCAAGGGACCAACAAGGAGAGCCAGCTCCAAGGAGGTTCCTGTCCCATCTGGCTGTCATTGAGCAGGGCTGCATTCACTGGAGGTATGGGATGGCCTCATAGGACAACTGCTGTCCTGCAGCTCACCTGCCTGTGGCTAAATGCCTGATCAGAGTTGATCTGGATCCCAGTGTGGGCTCTGCCTTTACCTCTTTATTGTTATCCAGACTGGACATGAGACTTTGACATCCATTCATGTGGAACCCCTCATTTTCCCCGCATGACTCTTTGGCCAACCCCTATGAGGACACATGACGATTGTAGCAAGTAATCTTGACTTGAAAGACTCCCTGCTTTGAGATAATGTCACTGTTGCCCTCACATAGGCAATCACTCAGTATTTAGACTTTCCCCTCACTTCTACATGTCCTTTGGGATTTGTTTCAAAGCCCTATCAAAGGTTCAGATCCCCCTTCTGTATCTCCATCTTACATCTCAACAACCCCCGCTGTGCCCAGGCTGGTTTTGTCATCATTCTGCTACACTGGGTAGAACTTTTCAGGTTCACAGGGGAGCTGTGAGCAGAGGGTTATTACACTGAGGGTGGAACTAAGCTTTTTCCCTATCTCAAGTATGTTTCCTTTCAAATAAAGCAACTCAGTTGACTCTCAGAGCTTCTCATTAATGCAGTGTGTGGATGCATCACATCAGAGGTGGAGGATCTCAAAGGAAAAGCTTACAGGGAAAGGTGAAGAAGGAGGAAGGAAAGGTGAAGAAGGAGAGCCCCATCAGCTTAGCTTCCCAGCATGGGAAGCTTTTATTGTTCCTCCTTGGGTTCTTTTCCAGGATATTCTCTGTATATCATAGAATCATAGAATCATAGAATAGTTTGGGTTGCAAAGGACCTTAAGATCATCCAGTTCCAACCCCCCTGCCATGGGCAGGGACACCTCACATTAAACCATCCCACCCAAGGCTTAGTCCAGCCTGGCCTTGAACACTGCCAGGGATGGAGCACTCACAACCTCCCTGGGCAACCCATTCCAGTGCCTCACCACCCTTACAGTAAAGAACTTCTTATATCCTTCCACTTTGTTCTGAAGAATATAACTCCTGATAGCAACTTTTTGGTTCCTTCTCTTATTGTAAGGGTTTAATTGCAAAGAGCTCTGCAGCAGCCTAAGAAGGAGGTAAAGTACTGACCACCTTTCAGGGCTTTGTTAGGAGCGCTGCTCTATAGGAACTGCTCTTGGCTTTTTACACATGTGTTTGTGGATGTAAGTTGAAACACTTGGCTGCAAATTGTGCTGTTGCTTTTTGCCAAAGCCAGGATTTCTGTGAGCAGAGTGCTGTTCTTTGCCCAAGCTTTGGAAAAGTTATCCTCAGTATAGAAGTCAATACATTAGTATGAACATCCAAAACCTCTGTGCCTGAAATCATCTATAGGACAAACCAGAGCCTTGATCCTGTAATCACAGGTACTTACAGCTTGCACACATGGTTACTCACGTGCTGTCTGCCTGTTCTCACATAGACATATTCACCAGGAGAAGGCAGTGTGTGTTAGCCTGCACTCTAACACGTGGCCTCCAAGTGACAGGTTGTTTCCATTCCGTGGTGTCGTTCTCTGTTTGCCTGCAGTTGCATCCTAACCAGAGCATCTGACTCCTGGTTGCAGGAAGGAAAACACTAATAAAGGTAGTGTAAGCTCCAAACCCCTCCTCTGTAGCCAATTGCAAAGTGTTTTTTGTGTTGTTGCTTATTTGTGTTTGGCATTTATTGAGCCTGTTAGAGATTTTTCATTTGTCACCACCATCCAGGTCACATCCAGCAGCAGGGATAATGTTTATTAACTTTAATGATGTGTGTGGAATGAGCCCAGATTGCTCTTCAAATTGTGCACAGCTTGGTTTCACAACGAATAACTTGTCTGGTTTGTATCATACCTTGTAGCTACTCTATTGCTTTAGAGCAGCTTGCTGGGGCAGAATTGTGCTGTCCCATTACGGGGCATTTTTAGTTCTAAATATGTATAAGAATCATAGAGTCATAGAATGGTTTGGGTTGGAAAGGACCTCAAGATCGTTCAGTTCCAACCCCCTGTCTTGGCCAGGGGTGCCTCACAGTATATCATGTTGCCCAAAGCTCTGCCCAACCTGGCCTTGAACACTGGCAGGGGTGGAGCATTTGCCACTTCTCTGGGCAACCCATTCCAGTGGCTCAGCACCCTCACAGTAATGAACTTCTTCTTTATATCTAACCTGAACCTTCCCTGTTTCAGTTTAAACCCATCACCCCTTGTCCTATCGCTACAGTCCCTGGTGAAGACTTCCACTCCAGCACCCTTGTAAGCCCCCTTCAGATACTGGAAGCTGCTCTGAAGTCTCCATGCAGCTTCTCATCTCTTTTCCTGTGTCTGCTGAATGGAACAAGTGTACAGCTGTATAGGATGTAGCCAGGGCAGGATAAAAGGAAATGGTGCAGCTTTCACATAACCGTCCCTTGTCTCTCTCACCACAGTGCCATGTGTGTGGTGCGGATGTCGGGCTCAGTTATCTCTCAAGTGAATTTCTTGATGGTTATCTGAGCTCTAAAGAGCCCTGAGATTTACATGTGATAAGCTCTACATAGCACTTTTCTGTGTCTTTTTTGTGAATGGTCATTTCCACATAGCATTTGACCTGTTGTGGGCTGGATTACTTCTCAGTTATTATGTCTTTGCCCTTTATTATTATTGCCTCTAGTTATTATGTCTCTTATGCCTCAATTATTATGTCTTTTAATTTGCTTGGCATTCATTCAAAGGAAGCATATCTCCTTTTCCTTATCACTGTCAAGTACAAATGTCCCACTTATCTCCAGGAGATACAACAATATACAGCATATATACAGGAAATAGCAACCCTAAAGACAAAGACATTTCTAGTTAATAAAAGAGTGAAAACAGGGATGTTATGAATGCTGTGGCCATCTGTGTATTGTTGTCAGTTGGATTCTATTGGTCCTGTGACTTCTGTTACATCTACTGAGCTTGCTGTTTCAGCAGGGAAGTGAAAGTGAAATGCTGAGACCATTATAGGGAATCCTGACCCTGCCAGGTCAATGGGAAGAGAATGGGGTGGATTCAGCTTTGTGCTGTGTCCTCTGCAATGCTTTTGAAGCATGGCCAAGTGGTTTAACCTATAGGTGTTTGACTGACACTTTGTCACTAAGCTGTCAGTCTGTCAGTCTGGACCTAGCTATTAAAATAGGGGTTAGACCTCCATGCTTTGCGTAAAGATTATGGAGAAAGTAGCTCTGAACTGCCTGGGAGGTGCTTGCGGACAAAGAGAGGCATCTCAGCCAGCAGAACAGTGTGAAAAACCTCATGATCTCCCCAAACCAGGCCCTGAGCTTCACTGAGCAGTGTTACTGTGTGTAGTCTTCAAACAAAGCAGCAGGAAAGATCATTCTGACTCATTCTGTCAGCCAAGGCCAGGGCTTTCCCAACATTGCATCAGATGATGACATTCCTTCTCCAGGAGCAGAAGAGACCCTTTATGGAGAAGCTGTATCTTTTATGTGTGTTTGCATCTCATCAGTAATGCCTGGTGAATACCTGGGTTTAGAGAAAGAAAAAATCCCTGCATCTCATCCCCACTGTTTACAAATTAGAAAAACAGAACAAGCAATTTTAGGAAGTGTTCTTTTTTTCCATGAGAAATATGTATTACTTTATGAAACCACATTGAAATCATCTCCTAGCACAGGCAAGGCACCAACAATGATGCATAATTCAGACAGTTTTCATCCAGGGTTGCAAAACTATGAACAGTTAAAGAATTTGATGTGACATCGAACAGAGGTGCCTATAGGAGATGGTTGGAACATCTTCCATGATATGTAAAGGTGGCAGTAAAAACCTTTCTATACTTAGCACCTTATAATTATTCACTAACATGACAGTAGGAGGACTCAGTCCATGATTATAACTGCCCTGACCGGGAGCTGAGGATGAGCGCATGAATGCATAGTAAAGTTGACCCTGAAGAGTTTACAATATGCATAACTGAGTGATAGTATAGGTAGCAAAAGCATGGTACATAGGCAAGTAGAAATGGTGAAAGAAGGAGACAGAAGGAAGGAGGAAGTCTTGCAACCTTGTGTATTGCAGGATCACAGCTCTTCATGGGCGCATTGACAAGCTCTGAGGTAAGAAGTTAGAAGATCAGAGTCTAAGCTGGAAGCTTCAGGGTTACAGATTCAGTTGGTTTTAAAGGTCAAGAGAAATAAAGGTGTTTTCCTTTCTAAAACACAGAAAATGTTTAAAGGTTTTTAGTTCTTTAATGGAAATATTTTTGTCCACAAGAAAACCATTTTCATTTGGAATGGTATTATTGTGTCACAGGAAATTAGTTAGAGATAGTATGCACTTTTCCATTCATTTGATTTCCTGGAGCTGCCAGGATGCACCATGGCCTCTGTACATGATGCAGAAAGGTGTTGGCTCCATCCCCAGTGTCCCTGGCAATAATATTCATGGAAGATGTGGCCCTTCGGATAAACCTGTTTGACAGAAAGGATGAGGATATGGGGGAACCTTTTGTATAGTTTCCGTGAGACATTACGGTACATTCAAACCATTTCAGACTTTGCACCTCGGTTTCCTAAAGCAACACCCATAATATTTTCATCAGAAAATGTTTTCTTTTTGAGTTGAAAAAGTGGTTTTATATCAAATATGCTGGACAGAATTGTCTATAGCAACAAAATCCACTTTCTTACCACCTGCTGCCCAATAGAAGGCTTTGTCATTTAGAAAGGCAGGAAAATGATGCTTGAAACTGATTTGAAAAGGTTATTCCAGGCACTGATGATAGCATGGGAGAAGATGTGAGTGTACCTCATCACAACAGCAATCTGGGGCAGGAAAAGCCCTTTGTGGACAGACAGCCTGAGAAGGTGGCACTGGTTACAGCGAGGTGGGTGTAAGACAGATAGATATATGGTGAGAGGTGGATGTGGGGCTGGGGAGAGTTAGTACATTCCTCTCTATTGCAGAAGAGTGAAGGTTTAAACTAGAGACTCACTTCTGTTTAGGTCTTTTCCTTGTTGGACCATCTCTGGGGCTAAGCAAGGGATTGGGACTTGCTGCCCTCTCCTTTCCGTTGTGCAGGATGCACAGCTCCACCTGATAGCTTTTGTGAGCTACTGGATGTGCTCCTGAGAGCATGTGCATCCCATTTGGCTGGCTATGCTAATAAAACAACAGGGCCGGGTACTGTGCTGCAGTCAGCAAGACCATTTAAGTGTCAGCACTGTCCCAGGTCAGGTTGTGTCCTGTTTGAACATTGCTCTGGCATGGAAACTGAGTAATAGCGTATGATAGGAAGTGTTCCTGTAGATAGGATGGACGAGGATCTTTCAAGGAAGGGAGATAAACCTAAGGGATGGATGTACTTCTGCTCTTAGGACCAGAGAAGGTATCTTGGTCCAGTCAGTGTGGGGCACGTGTGCCCACACACTGCTGGTCCCAACAGTAGTGGCTTCATTTCACAAGATCAAATTGCCTAGTTTGGGTTTAGTGGGACCCTTGTGACCATCACAGGACATAACCACCACAGGACATAAAGGAGATTCTCTCTTGCACTTAGGAAGGGATGTAGCCAGAAAGGGGTAATGAAACAAATGAATTCTCCTAGCAATATAACAAATTTGGGACCTCAGCAGAGGTGAGAGAAATGGCTCTTCCTGGTCCTAGTATGGATCTGCTCCTCACTCCTATGTCTGGACCAAGTATTGTGGACTAAATCACAGCCCTAAAAAGTCATTAATGAGGGCATAGACTCTTCTGGACTCCTCTGTTGCTTACCTTGGTAAGTACAAGGCATTATAAAGATCCAGGAACAGTACAGCAACTTACAACCCAAACAATAGCTCTAAGTCAAACCCAGATTCCTCTTCTGTTGTCATGCCTGGATAGCTGCTTGCAAGCAGCCACCACCCCCCCCAGGCCAGGAAGTGCAGTTCCTCCCTGGTATGTCACTGCACCACATGTTTTCTGGAAAAGCAAAGAAACCCAACAGTTAGAAGGGCTGTAGCATCACTATACATACATGTATTTACTGGGAGTGTCGAATTAATGTGGCTTGTCTTGGGGCCACAGGGATCAAGAGTGAAAGAGAATGTATTCTCAAAGCAGGCTGGCTGAAGGGCTTTGGCTGACTCATTGTTTTGTGAAGTTCTTCTGCGTTTTTATGAGAGAAGAATCCGTCTAACAAATGTACTTACAACAGTAAGGTTTTTCTCAGAGTATAGGTATGTAGTCTGCCCCTGTCTGTCCTCATTGATCCAGTTCTGGATCCAATTCTGTCCTTGGGACCAAGCATACAGTAGCACTAACCTCACTGAGAACTAAATGTTTCTGTCTGAGAGGCCAAATGTAAGCTGTAATTAAATAAACTGCCAAGTATGTGGCCTTTATTTTTTATTAAAAAGAGAAATGCAAGTGGCAGCAGGATTGTCTGCAAACACACACGTCAGGCTGAAGTAGCTTTCCTGAAACATGGAGTCACAGAATGGTTTGTGTTGGAAAGGACCTTAAGATCATCCAGTTCCAACCCCCCTGCTGTGGGCAGGGACACCTCGCTCTAGACCATGTCACCCAAGGCTCTGTGCAGCCTGGCCTTGAACACTGCCAGGGATGGGGCAGCCACATCTTCTCTGGGCACCCTATGCCAGCGCCTCAGCACCCTCACAGTAAAGAACTTCTTCCTTATTTGCAGGCTTCTTGGAGTTTTGCCTTGACACAAGGGATGTTCTAATTTGGCTTGGACTTCTAATGACACTGTGATTTTGTAGTAGCAGATAATGATCTTCAGGGATACTCAGGAACACCACAGCCAGCAACAGCTGTCCCATTAACGAAGAAGCCATCTAGCACCACAAATCCCCATGAACCTTCCTCCAGACTTCTGTGAGTGCATTAGGAGCAGAAACATCTATTTTGTTTCAAAAACTGAACTTACAGATGATTATGTTTTCAGTTGGATCCAAGCTTTTTCTTCTGAGGAGTTTTTTGATGTGGTCATTTGATTTTGCTGCGGAGTTTCTATGGGCTGAGGAGCCTCCTCCTCTTCTGATGTAAACCAGCAGTACAAGTCAGAAATAGCTGTGGTAGGGGAAGAATCAGTCTGAATGGAACTGGAGGCATTTTGGGTCTGATACATTGAGAACAGAAAGAGCAGCTGAGGCTTGTAGAGATTTGTTCTGGCTTGGTTTGTGAATGGGATTTAGACAAGGTCATACCCTACTTATCCATGGAAACAAGTGAGACAAATGCTGATGTGGGAGTCACCACGATTTGTCTTGCAGGACGGTGTGCGTGTTGAGAGCTGAATTTACCCAGGTTTCCCCCTCCCACCCTTGCAGTAATACTTGCTATTTACGTTTTGATTTATTACGTTGGTGAAATAGTAAAGAATGTACATCCTCCAGGTTCCGTTTTCAGGTCCCCCATCCCTTCCTCCCCCTTGTACAAGGGGAGGGTGTTTCTTAAGGCAACTACAGATGTTGTTACTAAAACCTCAGAGCAAATAAGGTAGAGAAGGTCTCTTGAAAACAGGTCTGTCTGCCCATCTGCATCAGAGGAGGGTTCTTCTCTACCAGGTATTTTCTAGTAAAATTGGAAAGGATGATGAATTGCCATATCTCATAATTAGAAAAACCAATTATACAGCTTATGTCAGTTTTGCCAGTTCATAGTTATTAACGCTGTCCTTCTGCTGTATTTGTAGACCAGATGCAAACCCCACAGAAAGAAAAATAAAAGTTTCAGTGAGTTTTAGTTCAGAGAATGGTATATTTAGGCAAAGTTCTAGACTAGGTTGGACAGAGCCTTCGGTAACATGGTCTAGTGTGAGGCATCCCTGCCCATGGCAGGGGATTGGAACTGGGTGATCTTAAGGTCTTTCCAACCTGAACCATTCTGTGTTTCTACGATCATGGTGTCCTCATCTTATTTGTCTCTTTCTGCAATACATGTGTTAGTTCATTTGTGCCTTGATGCAGATGAAGACCCATAAGCTGGCCTCCGAATTCACTTAGCTGCTGGCAGGTGAGGCACCATGTCTGGGAGCTATTCCCTCTTGTCTCAGAAGCCTAAACATCAGACAGACATCTCTACCTGAATTAGCTGCCTATTCTCTGTGGGGAGAAAGAGTCACTGGAGGTCACCGTGAGTTTGACCCATTTTAGTCAGCTACATGGAGATAATAGAAATTGAAAACCCAGCAGGTCTGTTTCTTCCTGTCTTTTGCGAAGAGAGCGTGGGGTGAATAGTCCATATGCAGATATATACAGGGTAGGCAGTAGAGTGAATTTCTAAAGCTAGGTGTCAGGTATCCCAGCTGTATGTTGCCATGTTTGGGCAAAGAGAAGAGGGGAGGGGACTTCAGTGTGTCAAGATCAATAGATGGACCCATAGCTCTGTGGGAGAAGTTCCTATAGTGTGGTTCCTGGGGACTGTGGTCCCTTTTGAGCAGAGGACGCCAGTAGCAGAAGCATTACCAGCTACAGCCCCATATGTTCATGGACCCCTTTTGCTGTGGTGGTGGATGAGAACTCAGCAGAGGGCAGTGGCACGGTAGACAAGGAGGATGTAGTGTTAATCGAATGAGCTTTGGACCACAGTACTGAGGTAAGCCTCTGAATTCAATCCTTTCAGAAAGATATGAAGATACAGATTGAAGGTGTCTCAGAAACCCACCTGAGGTTCTAATGCTATAAGCAGGAAGAAAGTTTTCAGCCTAACGGAAACAAGAGTTTCTTTATTTAAGTGTAGTTTTAAAATGAGCTTTAGTATGACTGAGGAAGAGGGAATTATATGTCAGAGATAATTGAAGCGGTGGCTGGAGTCCTGAGGCATTGGGAGTGGGAAGGAGATAGAGGTTGGTGTTGCGATGGTGTTGACAAGAAGGGGCACAGATGCAGCATTTTCAGAAGGGACAGCTGATATTGATGGGTGATTTTGGTGAAGCCGTGGCAGCAAAGGCTGATGGAGCAGAGAATGAAGCAGAAGCTGCAGGTCTGACAGCTTCTGTTGTGCAAAATGAGCGTTTCTGGTTTTAAGCTATTAGGCAGAATGAACATGGAGCTGTGAAGGTGTGGAGAAGGCTGAATTACCTGAAACATCTGTGGTACTGTTCTTTATAAAATGTGGGCTGAGTGTTCACAGGGTAGATATTCTCGCAGACTTACTGGAAGGACTGAGGGCAAGGAGAAAGCTCTGGACCACAGCTGGGCTCATGCTGTTGGTGTGCTTAAAATTAAGTTATCTGGCAGTTCCTATCTGCTGAGCCTCACAGGAAATGTTGAGTGCTGCAGAAGAAGGTGGAGAAAACACTAATTCTCCTTAAATAATAGTGCAAGCTCTGGAGAAACACGGGGCACGGTGTGGATGTCCGGTGTGGATGTCCAGTGTGGACTCCAGTTACAGTGCGAGGCTCCTCTGTGACAGATTTGGCCACGTTTCTAAGGATTATGTGATAACACGAAGCACTCAAGAAGCTTCGTTCCTGACAGATGGCTAGACTGACATGTCAAGGGTGATGTAGTCAGTCTGCCAGGAGGCAGAGGGATGAGCAAAACACTCTTTTCCAGTCCATTTCCATGATTCAGGGTCCAAATACCTTTAGCAGATGTCTGTATTGAATAGTGACATTAAATACCTCTACTGCTGACTGAGGTTGACCATAGTCATGAAACAGCGCCTGCAGAAGGAAGGATGTTAACATGCCCTGTTATGGTCCTGCCACCATCCTTGAGACTTTTTCTTCCTTAAGAGAAAGAAAATCAAAGACAGGTGCAGATGTTGGCACTGGCAGGAAGTTCGGTGCATTAACAACCATCCTAATGCAAGATGAAGTATTTGAGGCACACTCCACCTGTGGCATTGAAATAGAAAAACCCCAAACAAACCAAAAACCGAACAGAAAGACCATAGCAAGAAGTCTGTGAACCAGTGCCAAAATCATACAGAAACACAGGAACTGCTGTGCTAACGAACAAAGAGGCCGAAGGAAAGGAGATGTTGTAGCTACATCTCAGTTCAAAATGGTTTTATTTCCCTCGTTGCATTGGAAAGCTCTTTGAAAGAATTTTGGGTGCACTGTTTGAAAAACTGAGTGCCGTTGCTTCAAATTTGGCTTCTGTTTGTTAGAAACCAACTAAAAGCTCAGAAGAAAAGTTAGTAATAAAAACTGTAAATAAGTACAATAGGGATGGTTATTTTGAAAACCTTTCTTTTGAGCTTGTGTGGCCCAAGTGTTGCAGAAATGGAGTGATGCAGGAAATTACAGTAACCAGAAGCCCTCCAGAAAAATAAGAAAGTAAACCTCACAAATTGCTTTTAATGATCTAGACCTAAACTAATGTGAACACACACACATTTACAAAGGAGACTGAATAACTACATCTTTCTAATGGAACAGGTGAGTGTGCAAGTTTGCTCTGTTTCAGGACCACACATGACAAACATTCTTTAAATGGGATGAAATAAAGGGACAGGACCTGGAGGGTTTAATTCCAAGTAGAGATTTCATGGGTCTGCTCTGCTTTTCTCTCCAGTTTGCAGAAATAACAAGGGTTTTAGCTTTAGAAGTCTTGTGTCCCCAGAGATGTATAAATTCACGTTGTCTACTAGAAAACAAAAGGTTCATCTGAAAGAGATTCTCCTTTTGATGTAAGACTTTGGATACTTCTATTTGAATGAATCAAGTGCTGAGGACTAGCCCTGGGCATTGGGACCCTCTTTCCATTTCTAGAGGGACTTTTGGAGCAGATAGTTTTGGCTCCAGCCAGGCAGGACATCCCCACCCGGCTGTATTTCACTGTCTTTTCATGCTATTGTAACTGTTAGACACAAATGCATCTGCTCCTGGATCAAACCCTGTCTTTTTCACTGGACATTGAAACATCATGGTAGGACTGATCTTGGCCATCTTTGGGATAGATGTAATCCCAGTGGGGAAACAACAATTCCAGGATGGGATTGACTTAACTTATGTGAAATGCCTTCTTTAGGATGGAGTAATGCGCCCCTACAAGCACTTCTATCCCTTTACTGGATATGACAGTAGCTGGGGTGATAGCCCATACGTGCACTGCAGTTGTCTGCATATATTCATGGGAGTCCATCCTTCATCTCTTCGCTGGCAGCAAGGCTACAATTTCACAGTTTCGTTATCCCAACTAAAATGCGGTTGCTGCATATCATCTCCTGTGTCATCATTTCTGCTTAATACAGGTCCCTGCATCCATGCTGGGTCAGTCAGCTCAGCTGCAAACTAGCTTGTCAAGTAATGAAAGGAAGGGTTGCTTTTAGAGAAGTCTGTTCCCTGAGTCCAGACTATACACAGACACCAGGATGTGCTGGAAGAGCTTGGGAACTGCATTGTCAGATGAGGTGGAAAGCTGTACCATGTCTTTGTACATAGCCTGCATTTAGGTCAGGTTAAAGCAATTGTTATGCAGAGACCTAAGGATAGCAAAGCACAGATTCCCCTTTTTAAAACCCAGCTATACATGTATGTGCTAGAATGGTGTTAGATTCTACCCTTGAATCCATACATTTATGCAATGACCACTGGCATTCCTAGCAGCAATTGTCTGCATCTTCCCCATTGGAATGAATGCCAATTCTTCCACAGCTGTAAATCTGCTCATCTGCATTATCTCTACTGTAGCTAAATCAGATATAAGATCTGAAAATAGTCCTGAGGTTCAAGTCTTGGCTTGTGCACAACAAATGCGACAGGAAGAAACCTCATGAACTCAGCAGAGTCCAAACAGACGTGTTTATAGGTTATATATAGGAGACCAGGTCCTGTTACAGGTACATGCAGCGTGCTCTAAACATGGCATCACAAGATGTCCCAGAGGCTTTTAAAGAGCCTATTCCATTACAGAAAAATAAGACAGAAAAATAAATGGCTATGCAAATTCTTTGCCTTTTCCTTCGCCTTCTTTGATCCACACCCTTGTAAAAGGAAAATGTGGGAAGTGTTGAGTGGAACTCAGTGGGATTCTAAACTTCCTCCTTTGTGAACAGGCCAGTTTGATCTCTACTGAAATAATGGGTGACACAGGCACCCAAAATGAAAGTAACTCAAAGGAGTTATTTAGATCCCTGATTCTTATCGTAGAGTCTTGGGATATGAGGAGTCAGAGGGCAGAGACAGAGACTCCAGCCATCATTGCTGGCGTTCAGTGTTGCTCTTGAAATCAACAGGAAGACCCTGAGATGTGTTGAGTTATGCTCATGTGCAGGTCTCCACCAGCTATATAAACAGCTCTTTGCAGGGTCAGGACCTGCCTTTTTGGCTTGGAGATGCCTTTCAGGGGGTGAAAGGAAGTTCATCCCCTTCAGCTATAACTCCTTGTTTCTTTCCCTCTCAGTAATGCTGATCCTCAGATTATGAATTCATTTTGCATGCACAGTTTTGCCTCAAAAAGGGGAGAGAGCTGGAAGGATTCCCTCTGAAAATGAGAGGTTGATGACATTAGGAAAGCAGCATCTCAAATCCAGAACTACTTCCCCTCCCCTCAATTGGCCCTCATTCAGTAAACTGCGATCTTTGCTGTATCATTCATGCATCCATTTTTATTCAGGGGAGCAAAAATCATAAATCCCACTAAAGGCACCTGTCCTCAACACAGTTCTTCCGCTGATTTAGGAGCAGGACCTCATTCCTTCCACTCTCCTTAACCACATTTGATTAAGGATATTAAGGAGTTTATTACTTCCTGATATCATGTGGGACTGATTTCCATATGTTGCATCATCCTCTGGAGTGGGCAGAACTCTCTCTGCCAGCGAAACAGGCTGCAGCATGGCTGAACACCAATTAGTGTTTTACTGCAGGAGAGGTTGCATGTGGCCCTTTATAAAAAGATGCATTTCATCCTTAGTTTTTAGATAACTTATAGTATCCTTTCCGCTGGGAAATTAAGCAGACACTCTTCATATCCAGTGCAGCTGCTTCTAGTGTTAAATTGAACTGCTGCTATTAGAGCGAGAGGTTGCTGGAGCTGAGTTGTGTTGTTCCTTAATTGTTTATGGCTGTGGATGCAAGCCAAGTAGCAGTCCTGTAGTAGCAAACACTGGAGGTATGACCTGGAAAAGAGATGTTTGGGCCAAAGCCAAGGTGATTTCAGGAAAGACAGTAAAAGAGAAGCAGGAAACCAGTTATCTGTCTGATTTATTGGGCAGGGTGAAGGAATTCACCCCAGGGCAGAATGCTCACTTGAGGTTGGTATAACAGTAAACTGATTTTAGCTAGCTTTTATCCAGCCTTTCCATAGGCAAGACCTATTTGCTAGTGCCAGCACTGGGTGTGCCAAACCTACATGCTTTGCAGATGGGTAGAAAACAAAGTCTTTTAGATCTGATACAGTGCAGGGGATTTTTGGAAGTTTAATGGCTTGAGGAATCTGATCAAAATCTACAGTGAGTACTGAGTACAGTGGGTACTGTGTAAACAGATCATCCTCAGGCATTCCCCTTTGCTCTAAAGGAGAGAAAAGGTTCGTCACATGCTAATGCAGGGTCTAAAATGGGTCCTGCTCATGCTTTCTCTCTGTTCCTCTCTTTGGAGCCCAGGAAACTACTGCACAAAGAAACATGGATGCTGTACACAGCAAAGGTTAGGTGAGATCAGTCCTACCCATGTTTTCACAGAATCACAGGCTGGTTGAGCTTGGAAAGGATCTCTGAAGGTCGTCTTGTCCAGCTCTCCTTCTCAAGCAGGTCCACAGAGAGCTGACTGCTCAAGACCATGTCCGAACAGCTTTTTAGCTCCACAGCTTCTCTGGGAAACATCTTCCACGAAGTGCTTGATTGCACAACGCTAAAACGAAGTGTTGCACTGGAGAGGAAGGAGGGGGTGTCCAGCATTAAGACTGAGAAAAGTTTCAAGTGACACTGGTTAGGGGACAGATCCACAGATATGAACAAGCATCTTGTCACATCCAACCAGTGATTTTTGAAGCAGTGATTTAGCAGCACAAGATGCTTTCTGTTTTAACTATGTTGCAACTACCTTGATTTCATTGAAATGACATGATTTCCAACCCTAACCATTCTATGATGCTATGGCGTAATGATTCTATGAACGTCAGGCACAAGGCAGCACATGACACAGTACTTGAGCTAATAGCATTGCTACATATTAGTGCTGAAGAGTCATCATAAAACCTTCCTTTTAAAAACACTCATGTTCTTAGATCTCCAACATGTTGACCAGCAATTCTGGTTGGTACTCTGAGTTTTTAAAAGTTAGTTTTGAAAGTCCTCGGGAGGGAGTACTTACAGATCTCCTGCACTTCCTCCTGCTCCTGTCCATGGAACAATAGTTTCTTAAAGCCAGGAATATGGGAACTGAGCATTTGGAAGAGGATACATAACCTTCCCTTGCCCAGAAGTCACCAGAAGTAATAGTGGAATATGTAAAAGCAGAGAGAATACATCTCCATTCACACAAATAGGCATAGTGCAGCTGTAACTGTTGGGTCTTAGTCTTTGCTTCTTCTTAGCTTTCCACACATGCTACATTGTGCAGACAGAACATGCAACATGGATTTCCCTTCTGCTCCAGAGACCCTTTGATTTGTTTTTCCTTTTGTCTTTAGTCTAATGAATTGAAACAAAGGAAATGGATAAATAATTACATTAAACAGGGGGACATATATATACATATAGTTGTTCCTGTTAAAGAGGGGTTTTTACTTAACTTGATCAGATGTCTCTGCTTCTGTAAGTTTAGCTTTTTTGTGCCATGAACCACTCGTAAACCATTCACTGCACCTCTTAACGGAGCTACGTGTGCTTGAATACCTAAATACAAGGAGTCACACTGGAAAGTTGAGGTGTGATGGCACAAGTTACTGCCAGGGAGATTCTAAACGGACACAAGAGGAAAGTTCTTCCCAATGACAACAATCAAATGTTGGAATAATCTCCCAAGTCAAGCGGTGCATTCCCTGACACTGGACACTGTTAATATTCACCTGGACAGGGTGCTGGGACATCTAGTCTAGGCCATGCTTTGCAAGAAAGGTTGGACCACATGATCCTTGAGGTCCCTTCTACCCTGGGATTTTATGATTCTAGATGGCTTTCTAGAGTAAGTTCATCAGACACTTATCTAATGTGCTTCTGAAACAGCCCTCAGAGAGATGCCACCTTCATCCAGAGGAGAACAGGATTATCCTGATCTCCTTCATCCAGCCCCAAGTGGTGCTTTGTCTTCCCCAATAGCTTCTGTAAAATTCCAAAATGCTGATGTTTTCCCAATTGAGGGCAATGCCATATGCAGAGGGCCTTGGCCAGTCTTCAGAGTAAATATGATAGCTGCGGGTGGCTCATGATCTGCGCATTCCTAGGGATACATATTAGACATGAGCCAAGTCTTTCTGTCCTATCCTGTCTTCCCCAGGAACCTGGTGGTTTTCTTCTAAGTGCAGTGTCCAAGGTTTATGAGTCTTTGTTCTTTTCCTGAAATCTCAGGTCAGTTGCTAGCTAACCTATCCAGGAGCTGAAATGGGAAGGAGAGTTTTCCTATGCTGTATAGATTTGCTTTATTTAGGGTTACAAATTTAGGGAAACCTCTTGGGAAGCCTCCTTTGCTGAGATCTCTATCAGAGAAGAGCTGCAGTTGGCTGCACAGGCTGTGTGTTGCCAAAGTGTCAGGAAGTGCTGCAGTGCCAGTACTTGTGAATGTTAAGTCCAGAATAGTTGGTGTTTGAGTCCCTGTACTAACTGTACCTCTTTGTGTTCATTTTGTACAACAGGAAGAAAAAGATCTCACCATATCCTAACTGTTTTATGATTCTATATACAGGACAAAAGCAAAACAAGAACCGGCCACGCAGTATCAGAAAGTTGGTCTGAGTTTTACAGCCACCCCAGACTTTCGCACAGGGAGCTGATGGAAACTCATCGCTCCACACTGCTGGGTAAGAGAGAAGACACTCAAGCAAAGGGCTACGTCTTGGTTTCTCAAGTTTTCCTCTCTCCTTGATGGTCCTGCCTCCTGTCTCTTTGAACAGAGAGTCCAAGTTTTAAAGTCAGCCCAGCCAGAGCAGTTATCGTACTTCTTTCAGCTGAGAAAATCCTTTCCATGTTGTCCACCACTGTGACGAAAGGAGAAGCTCGTCTTGCCAGAGACTGAATTTGTCTGTCAGAAAACCACCGTTTTCAGGTAAGAAACTGTCCTTCCCAGCAAAGAATCAGACCTTCTTCTGTGTGAGGTTAGAGAAGGTGCTCTTGGAGCATTTTATGTGTAAAATGAAGAGACCTGGCTGCATCCAGCACCACAAGACATTTAACTTTTTGGTGCTGTAATTGAACAGTATATTGTCAATGTATTTGACAGGTAACAGCTAGTGATAGGACTTTTTAGCTTTGGTGGTCCAAGATATAGACATCTGCAGCTGTGTTCAAAGTGCCTCCTGCTACCCATTGACTAGAATGGGAGCCAGGAAAAACAAGCTCAGAAGCTGACACAGAAGTTGGGTCATAAATCCCAGTCCTTGGACCCAGATAGCACAAGGATGGGCACCAGCTACAGCAGTTAATAACTTCTGTCTTCACCAAATATTCTCTCTGAAAGAGAAGACCAACACAAAGGCTTGTTGTGCTTCTTGGCATCTTCATTTTGTATGTTCCTGTTTCCAGCTGCTTAAAATTATCCTAAGGTCCTTTTTCATTCCACTCTCTAGACAGTGAGGTTCATATGAGCTGAATTTTCTCTTTATAGCTTCACTTCTGAATATGGGTCAGCACCGAGGCAGTTGAATGCCCAAGATCATTTTCCTGCTGTATATAAATAGTACACAGCTATTTCACAGTTTCAAGTTCAGCTTGCAGGCTTCCAACAGCCTTGTGTTCCCGAAAGCCTTTCTATTCTCATCGCATTTGGGTTCTTGAACTCATGATTCAACATAAATTACAGCAGAGGTTATCCCAGCTAAGAAAGTCCTGATTTGGCTTCAGTGTATTGTCGTTCCTGATGACTGGTGTCAAGTCACCAGTACTCAGAATTGACATTGTGGGTCTTTCCAGCCCTGCAATGAGTTCAGCTACACAGCTGAGCTGAGTTACGCAACCTTACCCACATTGGGCTGCACTTGGTCAGTCCATCATCTTGCTAGACAGTAGAGGAAGTCAGAGAGTCTCCAGCTGGATGGATAACTAACGGTCGGCGTATTCCTGTCCGACAGAGATAAGAGGCTGGTTAAAACCAAGGGAATTTTTAGACTCTTCCCAACTGTCGCCTGTCTTCTGTTTGACACAGGACTTGTCATGTCTCCCTTTCTGCGCATTGGTTTATCCAACTATGACAGTGGCCCTTACCTGCCATCCCAAGGGGAGGTGATTAACCCATACTGTGCTGTGATGGTGAAAGAAGCTGTGGAATCAGGTAAGTGGGGAGGCGTTAAATATGCATGTGAGCTTTTATAAGATGTGTGTGCCTTACTGTGTAATTTCTAGTGCGTAAAAAGCATATTGATAAATCTTTATAATGGTTTATGAAGTGCTTTTCTTGTCTCAGTACAGTGCAAGTTTGGGTTTGTCATATCCTGAGATCAATCTGATTTTAAGACAAACAAATCTATGTCTTCAATTTGAGGTTATTATGAACTGAATTACAGGTCCCAGCATGTGACATAGCAGATGAGCTGAGTATTCGGTTTCACTTTTCTATGAGCAGTTGCTGGTCTGTCAGTGGGATACTGACAGATGAAATCCATGTGTCCTAGAAATATCCTGGGAGGCCTGTCTTTGTTTATTACAGGTTTTGAGGAACTGGCAGGTCCAGCAAATTCCATCATTTAAAACATAACAGCTCTCAAACAGCCCCAGTCTTTGCAGAGAGAGTTAATTTCTCTGCATAATTGCTGCACTATGTAATATGTACCTATTGTAACATGTTTGAAAGTGAAACTTCCTGCTAAGCTGTTTTCTGTATCTGGATGCATGGATTGTTCCTTTTTCCTGATTGAACAGTGCTGATGAGTCCTCATTGGGAAAATGTTTCTTATATGTCTCGTGCATGAAAATAGACCCAGTGGTAGGATGAAGTCCTTCACTTCTGCTATTCAACAGTCATGAAGATCAACTTCAATGTTAGGGAACTTCAGCCTCATATTGGTTGTTATTTATCGTCAATCTTTAGTAAGTTCCTAACTTGACTGCTGTGATTTGTTATAAAATTAAATCAACTCAGAAATGCTTTTTTATACCTTGAGGATACCCATGGCTCTGATCACCAGAGGGTGTTAAGCAGTTTAAAAGACGAAGTTTTAGACTCTTAAAACAATTCAGTATTTCACTAGGGCTTTTTTTGTCTGTGTTGGTTTGGTTTTTAAGAGTCCGCATTTATCACATTGAACTTTAGCTTGGCTTAAATGATCTTCTAAATTAGTAAAGGAAGTTGTGAATGCTCCATTCCTGGCAGTGTTCAAGGCCAGGTAGAACAGAGCCTTGGGTGACACGGTCTAGTGTGAGGTGTCCCTGCCCACGGCAGGGGGTTGGAACTGGATGATCTTAAGGTCCTTTCCAACCCTAACTATTCTATGATTCTATGATTATGGAAGATGTGGTAACTGATAAATTGAAAAGGAAATACTGTGTGACAAGATATCCCTCAGATCCCACTTTTTGATCAAAATGTGTCCTATTTCAACACCTTGCAGGGCTTGGCTTTAATGAGGCCTTTGAAACTAATAATAATAATAATTAATAATAATAATAATAATAATAATAATAATAATAATAATAATAATAATAATAATATCTCTACCAACAAGAAATCCAGAAGTGTGTTTGGGGGAACTTTTCTCCATTAATGTTCACTGACTATAAGACAAACTACATCCCGCTACTAAAAGACTTCTGTTTGCTAGGGTGTAATTGCACTCATCTAATGATAGCTCAGAGTATGGTGGGGCAGCCAGAGGCACTCCTCATATCAGTGACAGTAACAGGAACCTCCTGAGATTGATTCATCTCAGACTTCCCTCTTAGGGTGGGTTGAACCACCCTTAGGAGGTGTTAATCTGCTGCTGGTGAAGGGTCTTTGAAATTGTAGATGGCTAACCATACCTTTAAGGTGACTAAAACAAGATGAGGCCGTGGTGGGACTCATTTCCTGTATAATTCCAGTATTCTGCAAGAATGTTGTTAGCACAGCAAGTCAGCTATCCTTGTATATAACCATGGGGATCAAACAGGGATTTCCATGGTGGGATTCATTTTGAGGAAGACATCCATAATGGGTCTGATGAATCATACCCTGGAAAAACCCAGTGCTCAAGGGCAGTTTAGATAGTACACTCAGAGGTAGGGGTCTGACTTTAATGAAATAAGCTGATTCTAAATGCCAGAAATGCTCTGAACATGATAATCCCAAGGAACTGTCATGCTCAAGCAGGCTTAGAGAAGGCAAAAAACAATGAAGGTCTCAGGACTAACATTAGCTGAATATATCTGGAATAGCTGCATCCGTGCTTTGTGGTATTTTGATTGTAGTTTGCTCTCCAGCTCCCAGGTTTCACAAAGCACTTGCTACTCAATGGCACTGGGATTAAACTAGAAGAAGTTATATTGGTTAAAGTAGCATGTTATAGGGGTAGGAATGGACCAGCTTCCAGCCTTGTGCTCTGACACATGGCCATTAAGGTTTCTTCAGAGTAGATGACTGCTATTCAGCAGTGAGTGCAGAATGAAGGGCAGGATGTGCCCAAACCTAGAGCTGAATCCAGGATAGATCCAGTCCCATATCCCTGCAGGCTCTGTGCTGGAACTGGTTTGGTAGATGACTCTACTTTGACTTTTGTAATGTCCTGTTATGGATCAGATATGTGTTTGTGCATTAGCAAAGTGTGAGGGGGTCGGTTTGATTGGTTGGGTTTTGCAAAGACAGCAGCAGTAGGTGGTAAATGCGTTTAATTCCCCCAAAAAAGGAGTTTAACTTTGGCTTCATGCCAAAGACCATCCGTTGTTAACCAGCCGTGATGAATAAGCCATTGGGACAGAGGTCTCCAGGGGTCTGGGAATAATGCACATCATCTGTGGACGCAGCGCTGTCACAACAAGGCCACCCCTAAAGAATTTCAGAAGCTCAGGAAATATCTTGCCCAGATTTTGGGGTATGTGCTTGTGTGTGTGTGTTTCCACTCGGTTACATTTCAAAAGGGACTTTGGTATTTTATGACATAATCTTTAAAAACCAGAAAACTCCCATTTTAGAAGTGTTCTAGCAATTTATTACTGATGACAAAACATTTCAGAGATCATAGCAGCCCCTGAGTTTAAAAGAATCTGCCTTTTAAGAATAGCTTCTTCCTTCCCAAGCCACCCAGGCCGGTGCCATTTTACCACCTGACTTGGTGACATTTGCTTCGTGAAAGCTCCTGCTCCATGTTGGAACTCCGCAAGGAAAAGCTCTCCCAGCCACAGCAAAAGCTACTGCTTGGGAAAGACAGCTGCTATTTTAACTGTCAGGAACCCACGGCTGAGTTAATCCCTGGCAGAATTCCACAGACATCAGCAGGGATGTTCCGGGGTGACTGTCTGATCCCTTACATTGGCTGCTTCATTCACATTCCAGGGTTGTTTATTTAAAGCCTGGTGTTTGGGAGTGCGATGCAAACAAAAGCACTTGTTTTGCAAGTGCTGTTTCACATCCATGGAGTTTCGCTGATGTAGCAAAGAAATAATGGTCCTTACTGAGATTCCTGTTCTCTGTGGTGCTGGGAAGTTTATGCCTCATTTTCAGGTCTGAGTTTGTCTGGTTTTGTGGAAAGAGTGTGTTATAAAGAGTGTGTTATAGATATATTTAAAGGCTTGATGGGAATGAATTAAGTCTGCAGACAATGAGCTTAATATATGATTGCCTCAATCTGCATATGTGAAAGTCAACCCCACTGAACTGATAGAGATGGATTCACCTTACATTGAGGTGCTCTAAACTTTGGTGAAACTGAGTTTGAACCTAAAATACAGCTGCACGACCACTTGTCATGCCAGGCACAAGAAGGTTGAGAAGTGATTTTATGCTGCAGGAATGATCTCTGCTCAAGTTTTGTGATGCAGACCAGTGCTGATGATCAGTGTACTGCAGCCTAAATCGAGTTTATGCGATCAAACCAAGTGCAGAACTACTACAGGTGGTCGGTCCTGGAATGAAATCTCATCAAGTCAGTATTGGCTGGAGATTCCTGCATGCCTCTCCTCAGGAAGCTACTTTCTCAATGTAGAGCTATCTAGTAAGTACAATCTGTGTAGTGGCTCTGGCAGTCATTTCTCCATTGCACAGGGTGAAGGCAGGTTTTTGTTATCTCACAGCCCTGATAGTTGTTGTCTCCCCAGTAAACATTCTTTCCTTTCCTGAGATGAATATTACACAGTCAGGAATCACTACTTCCTTTCTTCTCCTTCCCTCCTGCTTGCAATAACTTTGGAGCTTGTTTACAAGTTTTAGTCCATCCTGAAGATGTGGTCCAAGCCTTAGAAATACTGGAGCTCCCACCTCTGTAAATCAAAGCTGAGCAAAGGGAAGAAACCTGAATTAGTCCTCCAACTGGGAAAGATTCTTCTCCAGCATGTGTCACGTTCCAGGCTATTGGCTGCATGTGATTTTCCAGCAGGATGAGGGAAAGGCTGGGATTGTTTGGAAACAGGAGCAGGTCTTTAGGAGACAGGTGTCACAGGTCTGCTGCTCGCACGACTGCTTTTTATTCTCTCAATCCGCCAGCTTTGGCATTTGATGGGTTGAAAATTTGCAGAAAGTAACTGTGAAATAGAATTTACTTTGAGTAAGAATCCAAGCCTTTTACAGGGCTGTATGAAATAAAACAGGCTGTATGAAATAAATAGACCTAGCTGAAACTCGTTTCAGAGAGAACTGACTAGAGAGAACTCTCTACAAGCTAATGCTAAGCCTCCGAAATACCCAGTTTTTACCCATCACTACGTTAAGATGAATCTGCTGTGAAGGAAGAGGAATTAATGTGTGAAGAAGAAGTGCAAGAGTTTGCTAGGTTGAAAACTGCATCGCTGTGAATGTGGTTGCAGGTCTGCAGTTCATGTAGCAACAACCCGGAATTAGTGAGCAACTGAAAGGACATGGGCTCCAGCTGAAGATTAATCATGAAGTGCACCCAACTGTTGTAGGGATTGAAGCAAACCTGGTGTTTATGCATTGCTATGGGACATATGATACATGTAGCTGGTTATCACTGATGAGATTCATCTAATTAGGAGCATCAGAGTCTACATCTGAGGTCCACTCAAGGTTAATGGAGTCAAGAGTGGAAATTCTCTCTTCTATGGTAAAGGCCTGTATTTGGTCAAATGAACACACCCTAACTCCATTGACTTATATTGACTATATTCTGTACACTGTCTCTGAATGGAACCAATGCTCAGACAGCTCAGATATGGGCATACACATTGTAGACATCTAAAGTTAAGTGAGATGAATCCCATCCTAGTTTTCATTCCGCATAATATCCTCTTAAGACACTCTAACATGGTCCATTACACACCATAGAGAGAGAAATTTAAGTGGGTAAATAACACAGACCTGTCTCAGGGACTTAGTGCAGATGAGAAGCAAGTCCAGGCAATTCACAGCACTTCTTCTTGACAGAAAATGGCCAAGTGTATGTGCAGAAGAAGCCCACCATGTACCCACCTTGGAACAGCACTTTCGATGCCCACATCAACAACGGCAGGGTCATGCACATCATCGTCA
Organism: Lathamus discolor; assembly: GCF_037157495.1. NCBI lineage: Eukaryota > Metazoa > Chordata > Aves > Psittaciformes > Psittacidae > Lathamus > Lathamus discolor. Next base: position 3,655,968 of record NC_088884.1, read on the forward strand.
AGGACAAAAGTGCTGAAATGGTTTCAGAGACCACGGTGGAACTCAAGGTGCTGGCGGAGAGGTGCAAAAAGAGCAATGGGAAGACAGAGATGTGGGTGAGCATCTTTATTTCCTCTTGTGGGATGTGATAGGGTATAATGCCTTGTGTCCGTGCCATGCTGTGACTGTAACCAGCAGAGCAGGAGGAACTGGTTGCCATCCAAGGAATAGGTATGACTTGAACGAAAGATTTCCACGCATGTCAAAATAAAAGAGCATGGCACATTATATTACCTGCTGCTGTTACATCAACTGGTATATCAACATGGCAAGTGGGTTGGAACTGAATGATCTTAATGTGCTTTCCAACCCAAACTATTATATGATTCTATATTGAAACATATGGCTTCTGTTAGCAGGGATTCCGGTTCAGGGGAGCTATGCCCACATATCAATCTTTGCTTACAAACCCCACTGGGGACAGATAAGTAATATGAGTGGCTAAATGTGAATTATTTTATGTGTTCTGGGAAACAGCTTAAAAAATTTAGTCTAACGTCAAGTAACTGATTCACAGTTACCTGACTTCAGATTTATGTGAGAGGAACTCCTTTAAAATCATGAGTTATAGTGGAATAGATTTGAAGTAACAGCCTTCATAAGGACGCTAAATGTAAGGCTATATTCCCTGGTAGCCCAAGCAGGAAAGTTCTTGATAATAGTCTTTAACATGTAGTATTCAGTAGTCATGCTGTGAATAGCTATAAAGTGAAAAGTCATTTGGAGAGAAACTGAGAAACTTATTTCCTTGTTTGCTTGTTTGTTTCTCGTGCCAGTTCTCAGGCTAAGCTGCTTGGGTTACGGAGAGAGTAGAAAAGTCAAAAAGGCCTTAGTCACTTAGCAGACCTCAGAGCGAGATATGGTAGAGATTTGCACATCTAGCACATATCTTGGAAGTAATTAAGATGCTTAAGGAGGGGATTGAAAACCAAAAGGCTTTTCTCAGCATGACTCCAGTCCCAGCCTATAAAGCCATGGGTAGCAGTAGCCTGGTGAGGAGAAGAGGGATCACATAGTCTGGTCTGCTGCTTGCTTGCATCAAGGGTAACAGACCTGAGGTCAAGTGGAGCTGGGAGACCCTGATCCTGTTGTGTCCCAGCTTGGTAGCATCTCCTGAGATCTTTCTACTCACAACCTGGGGAAGGTGGTCCCAGATACCCCATCCTGCAAGGGTCATGAGGAGAGAGAATAGCAGTTTTCTCACTTTTCTGTGCAAGGGCACTGTGTCCTCTGGAAGGCAGAGAGGTAACCTTGCTCAGGCTGTGCTGGAGGTGAGTGAGGAAGTCACTATTGTGATCCTCAGGCTAAAGAAATCTTTGAATGTAGGTGCTTTTATACCTAGGCAAGTGGATACAGATTTACAAAGGCATCTATGGATTCAGATAGGTGGGAATTTCCAACTCCAGTGGGAAGGCCCAAAAAATGCCTAAGTAAGCTTGTAGTAGCACTCATGCTGACTGTAATGGAAGTTAGACTTGCAGAACCAAGTGTGTAAAAGATTTTAACACCTTTTAAGTGCCTTTCTGAAGCTGGCTTATTTTGAGGTGGTCTCACTTCCAACTTGCAGGATCTACCAGGAGCAAGCAGCTTACTCTATAGATATTGCTGGTCCTGCACTAGTGTCTAAAATCCTTCCTACAGCTTCAGTGATTTAGTCATATTTATCCCTTCTATCATGCCACTGCAAGTGTTTCATAAGAGGTGATCTAGCCTCCTTTCTCTATAGCTGCTCCTACCATGCCTTCTTGCCCCACATTGATATGAGCAACCCAAAAGCTACTATTAATTGACATTCATCAAATACCACTCAGAAAAAGACATATTTTGAGTCATCTGAAATGATTGCTGCTTCTTTGAATGACTGATTAATGATTGCACTGGTCTCTCTTTCTTGTTTTTCACTTACCTCAACCAGCTAGAACTGAAGCCTCAAGGAAGAATGCTGATGAATGCAAGATACTTCCTGGAAATAAGTGGCAAGTGATTTAGTTTGTCTATTGATAGATGTGATTTCTGGTTATGTGGGGCAGAGCTGGTGTCTTCACTGAAAGTGATGCCTATGTGATTATTGATTTATTCCTAGGAACCATCATAGTGGTTTGAAATGAGCAGCCCAGAAAAGCAACTTTTATTGTGTAGTAGGGATGAAGACTGACTCTTCTCTGATTTGCAAGGCAGATTTCTGGCCGGTTTACCACTAAAATGGTAGATTTTCTCATTATAATCAAGAAAGAATAGATACCTAAGGATCCGGTTCCCTCTGAAATCATTATACTTGTATGTAAGCATGTAACATCTGCTATGGTGTGCATTATAGTGCAGATGTAAAGGTTGACAACAGCTAAGCATACTTGTTAGTTGGGCATTTAAGATCAAGAGCAATCTAGGCAAAACAGGAAAAGAACCTAGAGAGTGATTCATCTGATAACATGCAGGTTTCTGCTGCAAGGTGAGTCATTCACTGCGCTCCATTGACTGCTGAAGCTAGACCTCCAGGGACATAGCAACAGCTTAGTCACCCTGGAGAGGGGACACACAGGAGTTTATGTGTCTTCACTGGGAACCAAATCCCACCTGCAGAGTTTGATGTCCATGTGAAATACGTTTTGCTTTGTGGAAGAAAATGGGTTGCAATCCAAATGCTCTATCTTATCCTCCTGTCTTTGATGCCAAAATTCTCACACCCTCAGACGTGGGTGAAGCTGTAAGGTGCAGGTACGTAGAAGGACCAACTATTCATAGAAACACAGAAGTACTGAAAGCAGATAAAAGCATGTCCATACTGCTATTTTCTCCATCCATTAATATGGAATAGACTATTGTTGCCTCCTTGTATGTTATGTCAGAGAGGCCAAAGCACAGAAAACACAAATTGTCTTTGTATTACAAATAGCAAGATCAGCATCAGATCGCACATGGGGCCAGTTTCCACAGAATACCTGTGAAACTTGCTGTGCATTGTGTGAGTAAAAGGAAACAGAGATTGAGAGTGAGATAAAGCTCGCACATCTAGATTTGTAGACACAAACACATATATAAGTGCATGTGTGTATATATATGCATGTGCAGTCAGAATTGGTTCGGTTGCTGTTCAATAAAGGTTAAATGTGAATAATGGCATGGATACAGCAAACAGCAAAGCAACTACTGGCATGGAAAAACAGCAAGCCAAAGAATATCCTAGGAACATACATAGGTGCTTACTCACACACTTGTACACATAAGTGATTCTGCTATAAACCCATATATATTATATACAAGTGTGTTTGTGCATATATAGATAATTATAAATTTTAATGCATTTTCATCTGGTTTAGGTCATGGTTCTTCAGTGCTATACAAAGTTAGAAGTTCATGTTTAATTGCAAATTATCTCTCCTTGGGAAATTTCTGGTCTACATTTCAAAAGCAGCATTAAGACTGTTCAAGAAAGCTCAGGGCCCCAAGTTTAAAGTCATTTTAGTGTCCTTTTAGGGATGGCAGATAAAAACCCATACAAACAAGGCTTGCGTCGGTTTCAGAAAATGGTATGTCTTAAAAATACTCGTTTCCATCAGTGAATCAACTTCAGTCATTTAATGTTTTGGTACCTGCATTTTCTTAAGGCACCTTATCAGACAGTTATCTGTTTCCTTTCTCCCCAGATGCAAAGGACCTGGCTGACAGTGAGACTGAAGCATTCTCCCTGCACCAGCGCAGGGGAGCCATCAAACAGGCCAAAATCCATAACGTCAAGTGTCACGAGTTCACAGCCACCTTCTTTCCACAACCCACCTTCTGCTCTGTCTGCCATGAGTTTGTTTGGTAAATGAAAATAGATCTTTGCCTTTTCCCCTTTTAATCCTCAGGACCAGTTCTTGGGTAGATGTGGCACTTACTTGTGAGACATGGTTCAGTGGTGGACTTGGCAATGCTGGGTTAATGGTGGGACTCAATGATCTTAAAGCTTCTTTCCAACCTAAATGATACCATGATTCTATGATTCTCCAATGGCTATCTGTGCTCCAGCTGTCAGTAAGACAGCAGGGTGAGACGTTTGACATCTTACCTGTCGAGTTATTGCATCACTTCCAGGATGTGGTTCACAGTTGTAATTCCAACTGTGAAAGTTCCCTTCATATTTTAGTATGAAGACAGGCTGAGAACACTGGGGCTGTTCAGCCTGGAGAAGAGAAGCTGTGTGGAGACCTCAGAGCAGCTTCCAGTGTCTGAAGTGGGTTACAAGAACGGTGGAGAGGGACTCCTTATCCGGGACTGTAATGATGGAACAAAGAGTGATGGGTTCAAACTGAAATAGGGGAAGTTCAGGTTGGATATAAGGAAAAAGTTCTTTACTGTGAGGGTGATGAGGCGCTGGCACAGGGTGCCCAGAGAAGTGGTGAATGCTCCATCCCTGGCAGTGTTAAAGGCTGGGTTGGACAGAACATTGAGGAACATGGTCTGATGTGAGGCATCCCTGCACATGGAAGAGAGTTAGAACTGGATGATCTTAAGGTCCTTTCCAACCCTAACTATTCTATGATTCTATGATCTCTGGCCAAATGCACCGGCATTTCTTTACAGCCCAGTTTGCTCTTTGGGTATCGTGAAATTCAGACTGTATGTGCTGAAAAGGCAGTGAAAACCACAGAGAATCCACTCCACAGTTAGATCGAACAAAGATGTTTTAATTAGAGAAGCTCTATAAAGACTGATAAAAAGCAAAGCTGTTTTATTCTGTTCCTTTTATAAGCATTGCTCTCTTTTTTTCCCTCAAGGCTTTCAGACAATTCAGCATCAACCATTTCTCTGTTTCTTTCAGGGGACTGAATAAACAAGGGTATCAATGCAGACGTAAGAAACCTTTCTGATGTTGTTACTATCTTTATTTACTTCTTCTTTTCTGAAGGAATATTGTATCAACACCGTGATACGCTTGTTCTTTCAGAGTGTAACGCTGCCATTCATAAGAAATGCATTGATAAAGTAATCGCCAAGTGTACAGGATCAGCAGTCAATAGCAGAGAAACAATGGTATGTATTATTGTTTGGCTGCTTTTAATAAAGCTTGAATGCCATTCAGATCTGTCCTACATCGCTGTAAAGCAACTTCTGATGAAGCAAAAGGAGCTACTGAATTAAAGGCTGTATGATCTGATCTGTGACCTTTGTCTTTTACATTCCCAGTGGTTTCATTACCTCCTACTTGTGCTTTACTCAAATGCAGTTGTTGAATAAGCAGTTGCTGAATCAAGCCTGGCGTTCTTCTAATGTATGAAGTATATCTCAGGGGGAAGTCATGGACATGAGGTGGAGATTTACTGGAGGAAATTATTCATTCCCTGATGTTAGGCAGGATGTTATGTTGAATTTTCGAAGCAGCACTTTAACATCCTACTCTGGGTTATCTGAGATTTCCAAGCAGTGAGTGGAAGAACTGGCATCTCCACTATCACTAGTTTTATTTTCTCATATCACTTTATTATAAACCCTCTTTTTTAGTAGGCAAAAGTGGAACTTGATCTTTTGATAGGACTATTCCCTTTTCCTTAGTTATGTTCCAGAGCTTCTGTTTGCTTTCAGTCCTACCTTGATTCCTGTTCTCCTGCAGTCTTGAGAGATGAGATTCATCTCATTTGTCTTCTGACATCAACAGGGTAGCAGTATCCAACTTAGTCACTGCCTTTGACTCCCTATGTACTTAAAGAAGAGAAATAAGCTCTTCCAAGACTGATTCATTAAAACAAATGTAGACATCCTTTTCAGGAGGAGATGAATAATTTTTAGAAGTGCTATTGTTTTTCCATTGAGCATTAAGGGAGGCTGGTTGCATAGATGAGATGTAAACAGCTCTCTGGCCAGAAGATCAAGCCCAGGGATGAAATTACCCGGTTCTCACTGAATTGCAGTTATTTGGTTTTGTATATTCGAAATAATAGCTAAAGATAGTTCTTCTTGATGGTCATACCCAAGGATGAAAGGGCAATAGACATCCCAACTTCTGTCGTACAAGTCCAAGGCCAGGTTGGATTTGGCTTTGAGCAGCCTTGTCTAGTCGAAGGTATCCCTGCCCATGGAAGAAGGCTGGAACTAGATGATGTTTAAGGCCCCTTCCAACCCAAACCATTCTATGATTCTATGAAAAGCCCGGTTTTCCGAGCAAAGCTGAGGTGGGCTGAATTGCCAACTTGGTTTTCTCTTGCAGTTTCATAAAGAACGGTTTAAGATTGACATGCCTCACCGCTTCAAAGTCTACAACTACAAGAGCCCAACATTCTGTGAGCACTGTGGCACACTCCTCTGGGGCCTTGCACGGCAAGGACTGAAGTGTGATGGTGAGTCCCTGATGTAATTGGCACAACCTGAGCATGGGAGTGGGCCCTTGTCTTTAGAAGGTTGCAACCTGAAGAACCAAATCTCATTTATTATACCTCCAAGACCAGTGTGAGATGCCATCCAGGGTGGTGAAGGAGTGGTCAAGAGGACTAGCCTTCAAGGAGTATCATTTTTCAGTGAGGACAGTTGTCAGTATACAGAAAGATACGTGGTCCATGAGACTGAAGAGTCATTTCCCAAGAAGGCAAAGAACATCTCAGGGGTACTGCTGACCTTCCAAAATCACTCCCAGTATTAACTTAAATGCTCTATTTCCACTAGCAGACAAACCTAAGACACTTCATCTACATAATCCTGTATTAATGGGGAGATCCTGTTCTGTGATTATGGTTTATCTCTGAGCTGATATACTCAAACTATGAGTTTAAGTTTTAGTACCACTGTGAGTTTTGGTAGCCTGTAGCTGCAAAGGCTGATGGATGTTGAAATGGACCTTTTGTTCTGAAAGAGATGTAAAAAACATTGTCTCCATTGAGAAACAAATAAAATGACCCAAGTGCCATTCCATGAGACATAAATGGTGCCCAAGCTTTAAGCTGTTCATGTGGCTATCTCTGCCCTTGGCCACATGCTCCTGCCCAACCTCATGTCAAAGCCTTTGCAGCCTCACAGTCCTTTGTTGTTCTGACACCTCTTGTTCTTTCTTTCAGCATGTGGCATGAATGTTCATCACAAGTGCCAGACGAAAGTAGCAAACCTTTGTGGAGTTAACCAGAAACTAATGGCTGAAGCTCTGGCAATGATAGGGAGCACCCAGCAGGTAAATACTTTAAGTCTTGAGTCACATGGAGAAAGGAGGATCAACTGTTCAGTGTTTGTTTCAGTGCAAGTAATTTGGGCATTGAGCAGAGCACATATCGCAGAAGGCTGCAGGTTCCTCTATGTTACCAAACCCCTGAACGTTAGGTACAGAGATGCCTGTCTCATAGCAAAGACCTCTTCTAGATCTTGGTTTCTGTGACAGTCACGGTCAAGAAGCCACAGTGTCCATCACATCAGAACTAGAAGAGGGTAGGTTTAGATTATATTAGGAAGAAACTACTCACTACGAGGGTGGTGAGGAGCTGGCACAGGGTGCCCAGAGAAGCTGTGGCTGCCCCATCCCTGGCAGTGTTCAAGGCCAGGTTGGACACAGGGGCTTGGAGCAAGCTGCTCTAGTGGAAGGGGTCCCTGCCTATGGCAAGGGCATGGGACTAAATAATCTTTAGTCAACCCAAACCACTCTGTGATTTAATGAACATGACACATGGCTCAAAATGTCAAAACCATGACATTAGCTGTTTTCTGTAATCCAGGCTCGCTGTCAGCGTGACACTGAGCAGATTTCCAGGGATGGACCTCTTGAAATTGGCTTCCCAGTTACTGCGAAGGAGGTGACACCGCTTCAGCCATTGCCAGCGTCTACAACAGGAAAAAAAGGTGATATGGGGCAGCAAGCTTTGTTAGCTTTATTTTGCTTGGTCCATGGTTATGTAGAGGTGACAAAGGAATTTATTAGCCAGTGAATCTTTCATGAAACTTTCCAGCCTAGAGCAAGACATATCCTTTCTCATCTCAGGATATCAATAACTCTTCCTGACAACATCACTTCGACATGGCAGATAGGATCAGAGCCTGATTCCTTCTCTATAAACCAGTATTTCCTCCATGCCATCCAGCCTCTAGTGAAATGAGACACCATCCTTCATTCATCCAGCTAACCCCTAAACTCTTTTTCTGACCCGGTGCTTGAGCACATCTCACACCTCCACTGGCAAAAATATGTTTGTTCCCTTTTTAGGGACACATAAACTGTAAAATCTGAGAACTTTATAGAGAAACCAAGCTCTAAACAGGAGATTGGGAATTGGGATCACCATGGCCAATTCTCTGTCTCTTTTCATATTTTTGGTTGTGGGTTGACACCCAGTACCTTTGAAAACCATTGACAGATTCCCACTTCATTCATTCATTCATTCATTCATTCATTCATTCATTCATTCATTCATTCATTGCCCAGGAGCTGATCTTGGTCTCAGGGCCCCCTGTGCTACAAGAACAAATATTTAGGAGGGTGAATGAGAGATTGGGGAGAAGCTTTAACAGACTTTGGACAAAGCTACTGGGGGCTCAGTGGCGTCAAACAAAACTTAAAGTCTCCTGGGGAAATCCCTTGTTTGTCTGCTTTGTCAGAGAAACTTTGTTTGAGTCACAGAACTCTGAATATTAGGAGCAAAAATGTCACCATCTTTCATTATACCAATGCGACCCACTTAAATGGTCATTTCAGAACCCCTCCACCTGCATGGTTCCCCTCCAAGCACTGTCCTGTGACTGCAGCAGCCCTATCATGGTACTGACACAATGGTTTTTGGCCTCCCACAAGCTTTAAAATGCATCTACCAGAATGTGAAGGGAGAAAGAAGAGCACAAGTGAATCAATACTTAAGCCTAGCAAGGATTGGGGCAGTGTATCTTCAGCTGCAACCCCAAACAAAAGTCAAGCTGAGAACCCAGGCCCCACTTTCTTAATCATAGAATGATGGAATCATAGAGTCACAGAATGGTTTGGGTTGGAAAGGACCTTAAGATCATCCAGTTTCAACCCCCTGCCTTTAGCCAGGGACACCTCACACTAAACCATCTCACCCAAGGCTCTGTCCAACCTGGCCTTGAATACTGCAGGGATGGAGCATTTATTACTTCTCTGGGCAATCTGTGACAGAGCTTCAGCACCCTCATGGTAAAGAACTTCTTTCTTATGTCCAACCAGAACTTCCCCTGTTTCAGTTTTAACCCATTACCCCTTGTCCTATCACTACAGTCTCTAATGAAGAGTCCCTCTCTGGCTTTCTTATAGGCCTCTTTCAGGTATTGGAAGGCTGCTATTAGTGCACATTAATACTATCCTGTCTGAAGATAATACCCTGGAAACTGGACCTCGAGCAAAATGTCAGAAAGCACTGGTTAAAGCATGGCAGAGCCACTTTATAACAGTGCTCTGGGTTTGATACTGTGCAACAGCAGGCTACCAAGCCTCAGAGGCTGGTTTTGGGGATAATGAGCTGAGTGATAGTGATCTGAGCTCTGGGGATAGTACACTTTTGCCCCCAAGGGGGAAATAAATGATATCCCCATCTGTGCTTACTTTCTTTCTTTTCTACAAGTAGGACTGGCTACGTTGATATGAATCAGTAAAGCCCCAGATGGTTTCACATCTGTTTTACATGTGGGTCTATTTGTCTGATGAGTAGTGTTCTTGCTGTTCAGCAATTTAGAACAGTACAGCAGTGTGTATTTCAGTGCATGGGATAAATCCAGTAATGGCCAGGATATCTCAGAATTTCATATATATCCAAGTGTATATAGTAATGAAGAAAATCTGAGTAGTTCCACTCCAGGACAGCTGGAATACTTGATCAGAGCTTCACATCCATAGTAGGTGCCTAGTATGAAAATGCTGTTCCATCTTTTCATCTTGCTTTGCCAAGGGTCTTGAGAAGACCTTGAAAAAATGGGACAGCATCGTAACAGCAATGAGCAAGAAGGACTGAAGTACACAGGCAGCCAGAAATGAAGGTCATGGTTTCGCTGCCGTAAAACAAAGAGGCGGATGAAGGAGTTTGTGAAGTAGGAGTAATGCCACTGAAAAAAGTGGAGTTACATTGGAGTAAACTGGGAGCAGATCCAATCTACTTAGTAGAAATGGCCACTGTGTATTTGAAATACCCTTTTGACACTAAGCACAATGCTTGTAAGTGTTCTGGGGATTTTCCACTCATTCCAGGGGTTTATTTGAATGCTTTGATGTGTGTTGCAGAGCCACAGGGCGTCTCCTGGGAGTCTCCAGTGGAGGGCACAATGAAAGGGGAATCTCTGATAGAGTCAGACTCAGGAGAACAGCCCCAGGAGCAGCAAGAGCACCAAGTGCAGCTAAAACTAAGCATTGAGGATTTTGTCCTGCACAAGATGCTGGGGAAGGGCAGCTTTGGCAAGGTAAGCATCAGGGGACTGAGACACCATTGAATGCATCTGTATATTGCTTTCTACAGCACTAAATGGCATCTGATTTGAAGGCCACATAAGGAAAAACATCTCCAAGACTCCAAGGAACCCTTGGTCTGGCATGGCTGACTCTTGAATCAGCCTTCTTTCCTCAGACAAAAATCTTCCCTCTGTCCCAGTAGTTGCTGTTTCATGAGTGCCCATGACAGGAGAGGAAAGCAGCCAGATGAAGCTGCACCTTCCCCCGCTGTGCAGGTTGATGTGGCCAGGGTATCTGCAGAGAGGAAGATCTCCATGCTGTCCCTCTCCTGCTGGCTTAGCTGAGCAAGTTCAGAGGGTGGTGAAAGCATGAGCTGGAAAGCTAAGTGTGGGTCACTTCTCCTCTCCGGAGCAGCAGGTCTCCAGCTGGGAATGCTAACTAGTCTTTCCCATCTCCGTCTTCCCATCCAGTTTGCACTGGAGCATAAAGCAAACTTTGTAACAGCCAAGAATTCGTGCTTTTGGAACAAGAGCCACCTGTTTCCAGTGGATTCATTAATCTTGATGAGTTGTGGATTGTTCCTCCTCCTCCCAGATGTCCCCTGGAAGGAGACTCATGTTATTCAGTGCTTGCATAAAGCTGCAGGAAGCAATTTCAGAGGAACTCACCATTGTGTTTTTGCAGCCAATAAGGAGAATGTGTATCATTATGTATTGCTCATATCTCACATCTTTCCAAGGTAGAAACTGTGCCTTAAAGAATGGCTGCTTTTTGCCTGCCAAGTGAGCTGGAGCAACTGCTTTATCCAGTCCTTAAACTGGCTGAAGTTGTTTTCACTAGTTCTTAAACTGGTGAAATATTTGCTGTGTTGGCTTTCCATACTTGGAAATACTTGGCATGACTACAGTTTGCATGGGAAGCAGAGCTGAGGTATCTTATTTAGAGATCTGAGACAGAATACATCCAAAGTCCATATCCCAGACATTGGACTCAAGACAATACATGTCATAGAAGCATTCACATTGGAAGGGACCTCTGGAGGTCATCTAATCCAACCTGCTGCTCAAAACAAGTCTAATCAGATGAGTCTGCTCCAGGGTTTGTCTAGTCGAGTCTTGAATGCCTTCGCTGATGCAGATTCTGTACCTGGCTTTAGCCCTCTCTGTGAGCACGGACTCTGCAAGCCTCTGCATCTCTCTGCAGTGCACCATGTGGGTGTGGATGGGCTATTTCATGCCCTTCTGCAACAAACCTCACCCACAAGTTTCCTGTGTAGGTGTTGCTCCCGGTCCCCTTATTTGCTTGGAGCAAGATTCACTTCCCCATATAGGGTGTGCAGATTTGACTGCCTGAGGGTTCTCTCCAGCTCTGCATGGACTAAGGAAGTTGAGGGCCAGAGGAAGTCCTCTCTGCATGAGTGGGGGTAGCATTGCCCACCTTGGAAGTCCCAGCACAAGTCACAAATGTACTGTGTTCCTCAGGAGAGCAGTGTCATGCACAAAAACAGGGGTAAAAAGAGTGCCTGCAGCATCAGCACTGTTAGCATGTCTGGTCATTCAGCACAGAGACCAAGGGAGGCTCTAAACTCTGCTCCCTGTCTGGTGCTACAAAGTGAAATGCAGCAGTAGCCAAAAGGGTAAATAAAGCTTTTGTCAGAGGTAAAACATGTCTGAGCTTACTCAGTAAATAGTGTCTGGTAGAGAACTTCAGAGACCTCTTTGATGTGTCTTGTGTATTTATTCAGTCTGTGAGAAATGGTGTCAACAGGCAGCATAAAGGCACAGAAGTGGAAACTTCTTTGCTCCTTGGTCCCCAGGAGCCCCTTCTCTGCTGCTCCATGTCTCATTTTCCCTGCCCATAAAACCTATCAGAGGTCCTAACTCCTCTGGGATGTATTTTGATGTTCCTAGAGAAGTAGTTCTGCAGAAGCATAGAGGACCCATCCCTTTTACTCAGGCATCCTGCTTACTGGGAGGAACAGGAGAAAGTTGCATCTGATTCAGATCAGTCTAACTATGGTGGACATCAGTTTACACCTGCTGAGGATCTGGTGCAGGGCATTTGCATTTCACATGTTGACAAAGCAAGATTCTGTGTTTTGTTTTTTGAAGACATAAAAAAGGAAATATATCTCAAGCGCATTTGCATAAAGTTGGTTTCCGTTATCAGAAGTGTTTGCTCTCTGACATGCCCTGTCCATATGGGCATGTAGCCCCTGCTCTTGTATTCACCAAGGTCCCCCTAGGGTTCAGCTTCATAAAGCTATTCTGGGTGTGGGGAACTAACTCAAATTCTACACAGTCTTAAGGTCAGAACTGGGCCTTAAACATCAGCTTTTTTAAGGTCTACCCTAGTGAATTCTCCATAGCTCAGCTCCCATCCTCATATGGTTGTGTTGCCAGCTCTGAGAGATTAGCATCACTCTTTCTGAGCAGCCGTTTCCACCATAGGTGTTTCTTGCTGAGCTGAAGAGCACAGACCAGTATTTTGCTGTGAAAGCCCTGAAGAAGGATGTGGTGCTCATGGATGATGATGTTGAATGTACGATGGTGGAGAAGAGAGTCCTCTCCTTAGCTTGGGAGCACCCATTCCTGACTCATGTCTTCTGTACGTTCCAGACCAAGGTAAGACAAGGATCTGACACCTAATTCCATGGGCTGAGGATGCTTTGTTGAAATATGGATATGTGGTGAAGTGCTTAAGTCTGCTATATGTTAGGGAACAGCTTGGACATGAAGTGGTGCTAAGGGAAGGGAGCTTCAGTTTAACCACTTAGGAAGTGGCTCCAGCAATTTCACCTGCCTTGCCCACATTAACCTGAGTGCAGAGTGGGGCATTGGAGGATTATGGAATCCAGAACTGATTGATGATCCAGGCTATGCAGAGACCCACTGTTAAAATCTGTGTCCTGGCACCCTGGGCTGAGGACATGCAAAAGCCACATCCACAGCCAGGGTGCAGATGTGGCCACACTAGGGTTATCAGAACATCTTAGACCATGAAGCAGTATGCTGCAGTGAGTTAAAGGTAACTCAAGAAACCCTGGTTATTGATGATAAACAAGCTGTCATTCACTTTGGGAATCTTCTTTATCCCCGATTACTGTTAAGTTGCATTAGACTTCCTAATTCATGCAGGACCACTGGTGGTGAAGACTGAGGTTCCGAGGGGTAACGCAAAGCATCTTCACCTGAAATCCCACTTAGGGCTCCAAACCAAAATTGAAGTGACATTTAAGTCGTATGTGTATCTTCATGACTCTATGTGGCAACAAACCACCAACAGATGAGCTTTCCAGAGCCTTTCCTACAGTGGTAATCTATCACCTTAATGCTAAAGCGCACACAAGGCATAGGAAAACACAACGGAAGGAAATCTGAGAGATTGTCTTGTCTGTCCATCCTGTTCCTGAGAGGTGCTTGCTGTCCCTGAGCTCGGATTCAGAGCAACACCACTCTCTTAAGGCTGCTTGTTGAGAGTTTTGTGAGGATGCTCCTAGTCCCTGCTCAGTCCCAGGGTTTAGTGACACAAAACACTGTTCAGTGTGAGGCTAGGACCTGCTTAGCAATAGGCTCACTGCTTTTGCCGGGTCAGGAGGAACACATATAACCCATATAACCCCTGCAGTAGATCACAGCTGTCCAAGGGATGCGGCACCTGTTAAAAGACAGATTAAGCTTATAGCAGGGAACGTTTGGGAACTGCCATAGGTGATGTATCACTGAGACGAGGTGTTAATAGAATCATAGAACAGTTAGGGTTGGAAAGGACCTTAAGATCATCCAGTTCCAACCCCCCTGCCATGGACAGGGACACCTCACACTAAACCACCCACCCAAGGCTTCATCCAACCTGGCCTTGAACACTGCCAGGGATGGAGCACTCACAACCCCCCTGGGCAACCCATTCCAGTGCCTCACCACCCTCACAGGAAAGAATTTCCTCCTTATATCCAATCTAAACTTCCCCTATTTTAGTTTTAACCCGTTACCCCTTGTCCTGTCACTGCAGTCCCTAATGAAGAGTCCCTCCCCAGCATCCCTATAGGCCCCCTTCAGGTACTGGAAGGCTGCTATGAGGTGTCCACGCAGCCTTCTCTCCTCCAGGCTGAACAGCCCCAACTTCCTCAGCCTGTCTTCATATGGGAGGTGCTCCAGTCCCTGATCATCCTCGTGGCCTCCTCTGGACTTGTTCCAGCAGTTCCATGTCCTTTTTATGTTGAGGACACCAGAACTGCACACAATGCTCCAGGTGAGGTCTCCTTTGGCATTGTCAGTGAGGACAGCATGACCTGGGAATGGATCATTGCCTGGAAAGGAAATGAGTTAATTCCCTCTTTGGGGCCTAGACTTCAGGGGAAAATATAAATGACCAAACTCCTAAAGCAAAGGAAATCAAGACTTAATTAAAAAGACAAAATACTCACAGCTCTACAAGGGAACTTACACTCCAGGGAGAGACGCTTGTGCTGCCTGTAGTTCCTGGGGACATGCACTGATGCCACTGGCTGTAGTAGCAGAACTGTGTTGTCTATGGTCCAGCCTGGTCCAGCCTTGGTCTGGAAGCTGGAGGTCAGGTTGGAGATGGGTGCAGCAGTGGCAAGTGTCATGCGAGTGTTCACATCCCTCATGAGACTGAAGAGATGAGAGACCGCATGGAGCCAGATGGGATTTACTGACCATTTAAGGGGGTGACCGTGCTTCCAGTGATGGCTGAGGCAAGGAAAGCCTGCAGGATGGAAAAGCAATGAGTGCTTGAAAAACCTCATGGGTGCTGGGCTCAAAAACCCAAGTGATCTTTTCCTACACTGTCTCATAGGCAGCATCACAGTATGGCTCTCCTGACACAGAGAACCTGCATCCATCTCATCCCAAGTCACCATTGCCACTTTAAAGTTATTTGATCTCTCCATTTTGCCCTCAGGTTCACAGATAGAGAAGCTGGAATGTGGCTGCTCTGGCCAAAGGCACTCTGTTTGATTGATTTCTAGCTTATGTTTTTCTCCTCTGACCTTTGCAAGCCAAGAAGCGATTGCTCAATGCGTGAAAGTCAGAGCGGGAGAGCTGTGACAACCCATGGACAGGCTTTCACGGCTCAGAGGACGTGCTGCACTCATAATATCTTTTAGAACAGTCATTTTTAGAGGCCAAGCCACTGCTATGTACAGCCCCTCTCTGGACTTTGGTATTGAAAACTTCAATTTTCAGTTGAAGCATTGGTACTGTTTTAAGGTTTCACTGGATAGATAAGTAGTTTCAAACAGAAATGCGTGTGTCAATGACTTTCTGAATCCCTAATGCTTTGCCTGGCAAGGTTTCTGAACTGCTTCAGGTACTGAGTGCCTCTGCAAAGGACAGTAAACCAGGAACATTCCTATGCTGAAACAAGAACCCCATGTCTCCAGAGGGGAAAAAAAGCCACATAATCTGTTGTGAGTCCTCTGAGATAGGTTTCTTCTTGGCCTCAACCCAGGTTATCTGTGAATGCTCAGATATATAAAGCTTGACAGCCCTTCAGACCGGTTTTTCTAAGGCACCAGGCACTTAATGCTCCTTTGTATTCCTGCATAGGCTGAACAGTCAGTGCATTTGAAACCCAGAATACTCATGTTTTTCTACATTAGAATAAATCCAAGCAGATTAGAATAAATCCAAGCAGAAAATTCCAATCTGATTTTGAACTTGACTGTTTTATTTCACTGCAGTCATCTTTGTATCCAGATATGTGGCCAACATAATTATATGGTGTGAATTTTAACAAGCTCAGAGAGTTACTCTGTTGTATTAGATTTAAAGGAACCCTGTTATGTTTGAGAGGAGGAAAAACATGTTTATAATTCCATGAAATCCTAAAATTAGTAATGCCAAAACAGTGAGTAGCATCCCAGTGCTTCTGTTTTATTCTTCTTTTGACATTTCACTGATATTCTGTGATAAAAATAGGCTTTCCCTTTTTGAAAGTCACCTTTGTTTCTGCTACTTTACTTCATTTACTTAATTTACTTCACACCCTTTACCTAAATGCAAATGAAGTCTTGAGGCATTTTGGCTTATAGCACAAAAAAGCACCAGAGAACACTACCTCAACCCAAAAGAGAAGTCATTTTTATTGCAATTTAAAAGCAAGTCTTACTGAAACAGGTTTTTTTCTGCTTACTAAGGTATTCTGTCTTTTCAAAGTCCTGGTGGTGAGCCATTTTCACATGACTGACTTCAAAATCTCTTACATTGACAGGAAGGAGAAAAGGATTATACATAAGGAGTGTGATCCAAATTTAAAGATTCTTAGGCTCTGAAGTGTAATCCATGAGTATTTTTAGGAAATTTCGAGTTAAAATATCTCCTCAGAGGAAACTACAATTCCTGCAGAATTTTCCAAGAGGAATTTCAGTTTTCTTCTGTCTTTTTCTTGCTGTTAGAGGGACAGAGATGAATTATTTGACCTAGGTCAGAGTGTGTGGGTTGGCACGCATGCATTTCACACCTATGTGACGTTCAGCTCCACTGCATAGTTGTGCCACAGACCTTATGAGCAACCCTGGATCAGGCCCACATGCCCTTCCCAAGCAATGCAGGATCCTCTCTGACCACAGCATGGCTGCAGGATGTGAATGCATTGCTGGAGAAGTCATCCTGCAGAGCAGTGAAATTGCAAGTCTTGATTTCCACCACTGTTTAACCACTGAACCACAACAAATTATTGGATGGACTAAACAAAACATGGTGTGCTGGTTGCAATATCAGGTGTCTTTTAAGGTCAGACCAGATGTCTTTATAGTCAGCATCCTAGTTTTGGCATTGACCAGTAAGGATGGGTAAAAAAGTGAGTATACAGCAATGCAGTGATTTTTTGCCTTGTACAAACCATCCTTGTCCCTTGTGCAAACCATCCCACGCCTCGGTGCTCTGCCATTTGGGAGGCAAGATCTTGAATCTACAATGTTCCTAGGTCTCCATCCTCCTGGTATTTTGGGGTGATACATCAGCTTGGAAACAGCTGATTCAAGGCCTAATGTGAAAGTTGGGGAAGAATTGGGAAGTTTAGGGAGGCTTTGAGGATTTTGCCTCTTGCAACCAGCAGCAAGAAAACTGGCAAGGTCTCATTCAGTCCTGGCCAAAATCTCAACATGGTTCAGTAGAAATTGCAGTGCTTCAGCAGAGCTTTGGGATTTCAACAAGGTTCTGCCAGAGAAGGTGTGAGCAGCTGTAATTATAATATCAAAACCAGGAAGTCTTTACAAGACACTTCTTGGTTGTGTCAGCCCATGTGGTGGGAACAGCTGGAGTGTTTTGGCAATGAAAAGAGGGGGCCAGGTCATAAGCATGGGGTTAAGTGATAGCTGATCAATATATTCAATACACATATTCTTACTGCCTTCCTGTTGTCCAGCTGTAAGGAAAATCAGCCCAAAATGCATTCAGCTTTGCCTGAGATGTCTAAAAGTCTGCTATTTGTCCTGGGAAAAGTTGACTTCTTAAAATTAAAACATTTACATTTCCCCTCCTATTTTTCAGCTGCTAAAATACTTGTTTCCTAAATCTGACTTTTTGCTTAGGTTTTGATCTGGTGATTCCAAATCTTCACAGAAATTTGTTTCCAGCCTTGAGAAAACTAGTTCCTTTCCAAGATCCCAATACTGATCATAGAATCATAGAACAGTTAGGGTTGGAAAGGACCTCAAGATCATCTAGTTCCAACCCCCCTGCCATGGACAGGGACACCTCACACTAAACCACCTCACCCAAGGCTTCATCCAACCTGGCCTTGAACACCGCCAGGGATGGAGCACTCACAACCTCCCTGGGCAACCCATTCCAGTGCCTCACCATCCCCACAATAAAGAATTTTTCCTTATATCCAATCTAAACTTCCCCTGTTTAAGTTTTAACCCGTTACCCCTTGTCCTGTCCCTACAGGCCCTGACAAAGAGTCCCTCCCCAGCATCCCTATAGGCCCCCTTCAGGTACCGGAAGGCTGCTATGAGGTCTCCATGCAGTCTTCTCTTCTCCAGGCTGAACAGCCCCAACTTCCTCAGCCTGTCTTCATACAGGAGGTGCTCCAGTCCCCTGATCATCCTCGTGGCCTCCTCTGGACTTGTTCCAGCAGTTCCATGTCCTTTTTATGTTGAGGACACCAGAACTGCACACAATGCTCCAGGTGAGGTCTCACAAGAGCAGAGTAGAGGGGCAGGATCACCTCCTTCGCCCTGCTGGTCACGCTTCTTTTGATGCAGCCCAGGATACGGTTGGTTTCTGGGCTGCGAGCGCACACTGCAGCCGGCTCATGTTCATTTTCTCATCGACCAGCACCCCCAAGTCCTAGGGAGAGCCACTTTCCCTTGTAAGACAGGTCTGATTGATAGCAACTCAGTTTACCACTGTGATATACTCTGCCTGCTTGGAGCTGTGTGGAAGGGTCCTGGGATCTCAGAACTCAAGTGAAAGGAGTTATTGCCAGCCATGTCTACACCTTTATATATACATATGTGTATCAATGTATTCATATTCTTCATTCCAAGTAGATGGACACACAAAGCTAAGCATCCCCAATGAGCAGTTTAACATGCAGTCAAAAATGCTGACAATGAAAAGATTAGAACAGAAAATAAACCATGGGATCAGAGACTGGACTGAATTATTTGACAGCTTTAAGAAATGCTGCCATCTCCAGAAGATAGGCTGATATTACACAAGAGCTACAAAAACATCTTTAAATCAGAGAACAAAGTTAAACCTAGAGTTTAATCTGTAACACATTGGCTTTGCTCATCCCCATAGCAGGGGGGTTGGAACTGGATGATCTTAAGGTCCTTTCCAGCCTTAACTATTCTATGATTCTATGGTGCAAATAGCTATGTAAATGACTCCTATGGTCACCTACTAGGGAGGAGTGACCCTGTGTTAGCTCATCCCCATGGGAGTAGGCATAGTGAGGAGCACGTGCATTGCTTGTTTTCCTACTGCATGGGATCACTCACTGAGTGATGTGGTGGAGAAGGCTGAGGCCTTTAGCTCCCATCTGTCCTGTGAAATAAAATAGATCTGAAGCTGAAGGAGACCTACAAGGATGCTGGAGAGGGACTCTTCATGAGGGACTGTAGTGATAGGACAAGGGGTGATGAGTTCAAACTGAAACAGAGGAAGTTCAGGTTAGGAAGGAAGAAGTTCTTTACTGTGAGGGTGCTGAGGCACTGGAATGGGTTGCCCAAAGTAGTGATGAATGATCCATCCCTGCCAGTATTCAAGGTCAGGTCAGACAGAACCTTGGGTGACATGGTCTAGGGTGAGGCATCCCTGCCCATGACAGGGGATGAGCATCCAGACAGGGCTGGCAGGAAAATGCGAGACAAGAATCAGGAGCAAGAATTGTGTGGTGTTAAACCTTTCTCTTGGGAAGGGCCACCTAATTCAGTGGGCATGAAGTAGGGTTAGGTCACTTAATCCGACTGAGGACCCTTCTACATGCACAGCCATTTGTCAGGGTAACTGCTTTAAATAAGGGTAGAGGCACACTGTCCTGCACCATTAATTATTCCCATACTCATCCTGAGGAAACCCTGAGAAGAAGAAGATTTTCCTTTCAGTAGATGGTGTATTTGTATGTATGCAAGTGCTTTCACATGCAAAGAAAACCAAATCTGAAAATCTCTGCAGAAAAGGGCTCTAGAGGGCTTCCAGCTGGTTTGAAGGTTTTAAGAGCCCGTTATAGGATGTACCTTCAAAAGATAAACTTAAATGCTGCTTGCTTTATACTCATTGTTTATAAAGTTGAAAGCATCTCTGACAGTGACTATTCATTCTCATAGCAGCTGCATGCAGAACAGAAGCAGGTTGGTTTAACTCCATCTCTGCCATGTACTGGGGAGGCAGAGGGAGAAGGTAGCTCTGCAGAGAGGAGCCCAGCACAGGCACAGAGGGACTGATGGAGCAAGAAATTAAGTTCTTGGAGTAATCAAGTCTTTCAGCATCTGTCAGAATTGACTCAGTGAGGGAACAGTGTTATTTTGAGTGCAGGATGTACATCTGTGTGTCTAACTGTGCTTTGCACATCATGTTGCATGGTTCTGATGGCTATAGGAGCAGTGCTTCATCCTCCCATGGAGAGGTTTGTGATATTCCATCTGCTGCAATGGAAGATGATCTAGAAGTAGGGAATAGCTGAAACGTGGATGTCCTCAAGACAACTAGTGACAACTATCCTGGGGCTGTGTCCACTGCTGAGTGCAGAAAATGCTTTTACATCCCTCCTTGAGCTCTGTGGTTGTAAAAGATGGTCCCAAACTCTTTCATGAGACCAGACTTGTTCTGTTCTGTGATGTGAGTCTGGAACCATGACCAGAAGTTGGCTTCAGCACTTGCTACCCGAAGATGCTTTCATGGGTGGTCAGGAAGTTGTCTGCTGTCTATGCACATGGCAGACAGGGAGGGTGAAGGTGAGGGGCTCTTCCCAAGCCTCCTTCAAAGCTGTGTAGGTCTCAGCACTGAGGAAGAGGATTCCTGTTTTTTTGCCCAGTGTCCCTGATCTAGGACCATTGCAGGGGATAAGGGCATGGCAAAGGTTTATCACCATCTTGAGAAATACTCGCTTAATCCACTCTCGCCTGGTCCAGAAGCTGACAGACTTCAGAGCCTCACAGTAGCAGACAGGAGTCACAGGACAAGAGGAAGTGTAGGTTGGAGACTGTCTGCAAACACGTCCTCTGTGCCATTCCAGCCCTTCAATCTCTAGCACAGAGTTGGCTTTTCAGTGGTTTCAAGTATGGGGTTTGCCACTTCTTGTTTTGAATGTGTTCTACAGATCTCAGCCTTAGGAAGCTGTCTGCAATAATTTATTGCAGCTTCCACTTCTTGATTATATCTTGCTACTCATAATGATGTACTTAGAGCAGTTTTTTGCTGTGGGCCATCCCAGACACCTGACCTTTGTAAGAAGCAAGGGAAACTTCCAAGTGTCAGAGCAGAAAAGTCAGAATGATGCTGTCTTTCTTTTATGTACCAGTCTATAGTACCTGGTAGTCCATGAACTCCAGTATTAATCATGCCTAAGTCAAGTTTGTAGTCTTCAGCTTCATGGCTTCAGGCAGTTGAGCAATGGAGTTCATAGAATGATCTTTGGATGCTAATTAATCTGAGAGGCTGTCCACCTTTTCTTTCCTCAGGTGGTAGAAGGGTGCTGCCAAAATCCCCAGTTTTGAGTCCCCACTTCAATTAAATACGTGCATCAGTTGGTTGCTCAAATCCATGAACAAGTAGAGCAGAATTGCTTGTTCAGCTGAAGAAACATGAATTTCAAGTTGCACTTAAAGATGTGAGATAAGGTGTAGCCAAATTCAGTGAACTTTCCAGGGATACCCAGGGGTTTTCTCCTTCCCATTAACTGAACATGAATCTGGCCCATATAAAGATTCATGAGATTTCTTCTATCACAGTGTGATACATGTGGTTGCTGGTCTGTTGTTGGCTAAATCTCATCACTTCCTTGTATACCTTCACAAAGAGCATCTGTTCAAGTGTTTTCCTGAGCAGGCTCCTGAGGCTCCTGAAATTGCTTCCAAGATTTATGCATTTCTATACTACTAAATTGTCCAACTACATTTGGCCTTCTTACTTGCTTAAACTGATTTATGGACACAGACCTTCACAGATGCAAGACCTTCAAGCTGGAAACCTGCACCCATTTGGTTTATTGGCAGAGTTTATATTTATTCTCTGGGAGGCCAGTTCTGGTCCTGTGCTTGTTGGATGACATGTGTGGTTTCCAGCCAGACATCCATTTAAATAAGAGTACTGTAATTAAAAGGATCTGGCTAAGGAAATTGCACAGATTAGAGCAGACAGCTGTGATTTGAAAGGAACTAACACTGTTGTTATTTTAAATAGCCAGCTCTCGACTTGCTGCCAGAGATGATTACATTAGATCTTATGGATGAAAATTTTCCTTCAAGTGTTAAAAACATAAGTAAAAAGAGCTCTCTTTCCCCCTCCAAAATATGCAACAAGTGATAGATAATAAAAGGAAGATAGTCATCAACTTCAGCGTAGCCTGGAGATGACTAACTTCAGATGCATACAGAACAGAAAGAAGCTTTTGAGGAAAAGAAATACTGCATCAATCCTATTTTATTCATGCATTTATGAACAAAAGATGAGATTCCTGAAACAGAAGTTTAATCTAGGAGCATAACTCATTGCATAGATACTCTTCTTCCAGAAAAAAAAGGTCCCCCTCCTGCTTTGTAGGTAAAATTCAGTGTGGAAGGGATTGGTCTGAATCAGCCTCCAGCTTCTGAAGGGACCTGATGGTGAAGTTATGAACGATGGAGCAGTGAGGGGATCAGTGTGTTGTATACCAAGGATTGGGGAGCAAACCTTGATGATCAGTTCTGATCTTTATTCAATATAGAGACCCACACCAGGAGGAACTTTTTCATTGCCTTGCTGAAACGCTGATAGTTGCATGCAACTATGGATAATGACTGGATCTTTTTCCAAGCTTCTCTGTCCTGCAGGCACTCAATGGGCATCCAGAAATGTGATTCATTCATGAATCTTCCCACTAGCAACTTACAACTTACCTTGTTTAATAGAGCCCCTTTCAAGCTTGAAATATACTTAAAATATACTTAAAAACAGTCTGTTGCATCTGGCCAGTGTCTTTGATAACTTGAAAAATCAGACCCCCAAAAAAGTGCAGGAATTCAGGTAACACCAGCTAGAGATCACTCCAGCAATGGGATTGGGGTTGGCTGGGGACCAGAGGAGACCTGGGATTTACTTCTGCCTCTTCCAGTAGTCCCCCAGGGAGCTTGTTCTGTCGCTCTCTTATACAAGTATTGTAGAGTTACTTGTCATCTTCTAGCGAGCCTTGAGGTCCAATGGTAAATATCAATGGCACCGGCTGGTTATTAAGTGGATTTGCTATGTTTGCTAATACAGTTTGTACAAATCAGAGCAGAGAGGGTCATTATGGGCTTAGAGAACAGTGAAGAGAAGTAAAGAATCTGAAAAGAAACTGCTTTCTTTCCAAAACCCTCACAGTCATCTTTTCCTTCCTCTTTTTAAGTGCTTTCTGGGTGGGTTGTTTTGGCTTTTTATTTTTAGCTTACCCTTCCCCACCCTTTATTGTCATTTATTGTCTCATTCTCTAGGAAAACCTCTTTTTCGTCATGGAATACCTCAATGGAGGAGACCTCATGTTCCATATCCAGAGCTGTCATAAGTTCGACCTTCCTAGAGCAACGTAAGATGTTATTATTACTTGCAGGTCACACACATTTGGTTGGGAGAAGCAAAGGCAGCAGCTGCAGACACCAGTTGATTTTATTTCCAGCTCTGCTGCTGTCCTGCAAAGGAAACCTTGGGCACATCATTTGACCTCTCTACACCTTACCCAACTGCAAAGCCAAGATAATGCTTGTGCTGGAAGTGGAATCATTCCCTATCCCATCTCTGTCAAAACTGAACATACCAGACATGCATTTCACCACCCCAACTCAACGATGGGTTTGGAGCAAGTCACTTCCTCTCCCTGTCCTCTTTCTCCTCCCACAGAAGGCTTTTAAGGCCTATCCACACAGTCAGATCCACACATCAATCAAACGTGACCTTGATTTACATTCATGGTCAACCAGGGAAGCTATTTCTGTCTGGAAGCGTTGCAGATGCTGCTCATCAACATTGCATCTGCCTGCAGGCTTTTCCTAAAGCCTGAAAACCAGGGACCTCCTTCTGTCCCTTAGGCTATCCTGCTTGCTGGATTAGTCCCCTTCCCAGGGCAGCAGTCCCTCAAACAGAGAGGACATCCAGAAGGACCATTCAATCCAGCTGGGACCTAACCTCTGGAAGTGCCTCCACCATCTGTAAACAGCCCCAAGCATGCCTAATATTATGTTCATGGCCTATAGATGAGGGCTATTATAAAGCAACCTACAGGTATCTGCTGTGAATCTGGGGTTGTTCTTTGTTACTCTTTGTTTTCTTGCTCAGCCCATACTTGGAGGCCCAAATAATGACATCGTGGACCCAACCTCCACCCCAGCTGTTCCACCATTAAAGAAATCTCACAGATGCATTTTAAGCCACCTGTGGAACGAGATATCTTGTTCTTTTACAACACAGGTGGCCAAGCTGTGGGACCTGCTTAAGCTGAGGTTCCCGCTCCAGTGATCAGAGGTGAAGCCGTTTGCTAGAAGTAATGGGATTTTCCCTTTTCTCCTTTAAGGTTCAAGGGGGGGGGGGGTTGGGGGGAAGAAGGGGAAGAGATAAAACTTATTGAACGTGCAAAAGGTAAATTTAAACAAAAAATGAATACACCAACAGCAAATTAAAAATGTATTTGTCTTTGATGAAAGTAAATAGAAGAATTAGAACAAATGAAAGGGGCTTTAAATCCTTCTGCAAGCAAAAGGTATTTTGAAAGTCAATATTGAAACCACTACAAGAATTAGATTTTTATTTAATAATTCAAAAACCCAAACCAAACCTGCATTGAAATCAGGGTTTAATGTAATGGTTTATTTCAAAAGCACTTGAATGTTCAGAATTAAGGGCCAATGCACTGAAGACTGAGGAAGCATCACCGGAGGGGCTCAGGATCCTGTGATTACATTCCCTACAGGGAGAGCACATTCACTGCACAATGGTGCTTCAACCTTATACTGCCCCTTTGCAGCAGGATGTGGTGTTGTGCTTCCGGCAGAGATGTGTGGAGAACAAAGATCTCAAGCTCAAAAAGACCCCGGAGAAAGGCTACCACACTGCTGGGTAGTTCATGTCTCCAGTTAACTTTAAACAGCAAGTCACAAATCTGAACTGCAGAAAGGTCTCTTTAACAAGGCAAGGAGAATGGTCCCCAAACCCAGATGCCCACCAGCCTGCCCATTGCTGGGATCACTCCACTGTTTGTGCAGCTGATACTGAACATGAAAAATTATGTCTGAGGCATTAACTGTAATTTGCAGTTTACAGCCTGGTACATCACTAGCTCATTGATTTACTCTGATGTAAAACAGTGCATAGATACAGACACCACAAGGTTTGGCTTCACTGCATTGGGGGCCATAGATTGAGGCAAGGAAGGGTAAACAATAGGAACTGGATGGTTGTTTTTCGCTCTGCAGTTGATACGGAGACAATCTTGGGATGGAAGGACATGTCCTCAGAGTCAGTTACATGTAAAAAGAAATGCCTTCCAAATCCCTGAATATTAGTAGGCTTCAGGTATTGCATATCCATTTCGCCAAGTGGTTTCAGCAGGAGCTGGGCTGCTAGCCATGTGGCATGCTTTTGGGATCCTCACATCATCCATCAGCTACCTGTAAAACCCAGTTACACCAAGCTTTCTAGAGACATCCCAAACCTTCTGAGGACTTAATGGAATATTGGCTTCTGTTGAGACTAAGCTTCCAACTTTTTGGGTCTAGTTGAAAATGCCTGTTGAACAGCATCTGTTCTAACCTGTTTTTATGGTTTTTAGGTTTTATGCTGCTGAAATTATATGTGGCCTCCAATTCCTCCATTCCAAGGGCATAATTTACAGGTAATTTTACTCTTTAGTGTCTAATATATTAAACTTTCCCTGAAAGCACTAATGGAAACAGGGAGACTGCTTCTTGGGTGTACTTACTGATATTGCATGTCTATGCAGATTTCCTTTTTACAGAGTCTGGTTGTTTTACTTCGAAGGGAGAGCGTAGAAAAGGCAGTTTTGAGCCCTTTTAGAAAACCCAGTCCTGTTTCAGTAAACATTAAAAGCAAGCACTTTGGTTCATTTACACTGAGTCATTCTAACAGCACCCAGCACAGGCACTCAGTTTAGGCTTTCCATATATGAAGGTCAAGGTAGCCCTGAGGAATTTGGTGCATCTGCTATGCTGACCAGTGGTGACAATCTCAGCTCAAGTAACAACAGCAGGAAGACAGTTATATACCTTCATTTTGAGGTTATTCGCAGGTCTGCTGTGCACAGTTCCATGGGGAGATGGGTTTTATCTCACCTACCATGAATCGCAGCTAGCTGCCTGTCCTGGGTTGAGCAGCAGCAGTCATTTTTCTCCTTCTTAGGAGCTAGTGCAGTGCTGTGTTTTGATCTTTTGGCCTTGGAACAGTGCTGATAACGCCGATGTTTTCAGTTGCTGCTCGAATGTTTGGTCTGGCCAAGGACTTTCTGAGCCTCATGCTCTGCCAGGGAGGAGGGGAGGCTGGGAGGAAGCAGAGACAGGACACCTGACCCAAACTAGCCAAAGAGGTATCCATATCACAGCACGTCATGCCCAGGATGTAACTTGGAGTGACCCGGAAGGGTTGGGACTGCAGGGTTGGAGGAGGTATCGGTCGGTGCTCTGCTGGGGGGAGTGGGGTGAGTTATTGGTCGGCTGGTGTTGAGGTGTTGTATTCTTTCCTCTTGTTATTTCCTTTAGCACTATTATTATTAGTGGCAGCAGTAGTGATTTGTGTTATACCTTAGTTACTGGGCTGCTCTTATCTCAACCTGTGGGAGTTGCATTCTTTTTGATTCTCCTCTCCGTCCCTCCAGAAGCAGGGGGAGGGCAAGAAGGGGGGGAGTGAGCAAAAGAGGTTTGTGGTTGGGTTTAAACCACGACACTGCCCAAACTCTTCTTGTAGCTAGCAGAGAAGAGGGGGCTTTTTTAGGTTCATTGAGCCTGTGTCAGTGTGTGTGAGAAATGCCCATTTCTACCAGCAGGCTTTACAGGGAGCCAGTGGGGATTAGGTGGGTCATTGCAGCTGTATTCAGACAGAAAAGTCCTTTCCCAGAGTTACTGGTATGAACTTACTCCACAGTGCATCGATCTATCAAATCCCAAGAAGTCCTCTACCCCAAACCCACCCATTCCAGCTTCTGCTTGTCTTCCCTAGGAGAATCAAAGTTCTGCACAGATGCTTTAGTCTAATGCACAAGTGTTGTGCTTCAAACCTACAGAAAAGGACAGAGACAAGACAGGAGCAGGAAGGGCTGCAGAAATCAGGCCGCTGTCTGCTTCCCCGTGGCCAAAAGGAGGGACTGAGTTTCTGGGGATCTCTAGTCCAGCTCATCTTTATCACAAAAGTTGGTTACTACATTGCAGGCTTCTGTAAAAGCAAGAAGCAAATAGCTTGTCACAAACAATTGAGAAAGCTCACTAGAACAGTAATGTTTGCTGAAACCAAAATGAGTTCATTTCAATGTTTGTCATGTAGTTTGAACATTAGAACAAACACTGCAAGTGAATGGCTTGTTTACAATCCACTCTCCCATTAAAATCCAAGCTTCAATTTACATAACTCACCTTATTATTCGTTATTAGTACTCATGTGGGAGCCATTTATAGCCTTTATTGACCAATGATGGTGGTTGCGTAAACATGCAATCAATATCAGTGGTATTGAGCTAAGATGATATTTGTGATTCAAGAAAGTTTCCAGCTCCAATTATTCTTCTGGATGACTGAAGTGCCAAGATCACTTTGCCATGTCAGTCATTTCTACTCAGACTTCTCAGAAAAGTTGGTTAAATAGATCTGCATTATCAGAGACAAACTAGTACATTACTGCATATTTAGCCAAGCGTTCACTGAGGACAGTAGCTGATCTGTCACTGGAGAAGGATTTACCCCAGTCCATAAAACACTTTCCTGCCATAAAATAGGAAGTCATCTATCTGAATGGGGCCTACAAGGATGCTGGAGAGGGACTCTTCATCAGGGACTGTAGTGATAGGACAAGGGGTGATGGGTTCAAACTGAAACAGAGGAAGTTCAGGTTAGATATAAGGAAGTTCTTTACTGAGGGTTGTGAGGCACTGGAATGGGTTGCCCAAGGAAGTGGTGAATGCTTCATCCCTGGAAGTGTTCGAGGCCAGGCTGGACAGAGCCTTGGGCTGCATGGTCTGGTGTGAGGTGTCCCTGCCCATGGCAGGTAGTTGGAACTGAATGATCTTAAGGTCCCTTCCAACCCAAACCAGTCTATGATTCTGTGACATTATGACTTTGTGTCAGGATTGTTAATGCTGAATTTTTTGTTTAGAATTCACATTTTTATTCAGAATTGCTACGCCAGTGGTGTGTCAGCGTTTGTGGCCCATTTCCTCATGAAAGGAGAAAGACGTTTAGAGTCTGGAGCCTCAAGAAATGTGGGTAAATTGGGATATCTAGACATAGGGTATCATAGCGATAGGAAAGAAATAGCTTGTTCCCAGGAGCTGGTGCGGCATTGCTTTGGGTATCGAGGTTTGAGAGAAAACATTTAACCAGTCCTACTCCTTTTTCCCTTTTATTCATCGAAGACAATAACAGCAAGGTCAGTTAAACACACAGTCATGAGTATCTTGGTCAGAGCTAACTATGCACTTAGGAATAGAAATCATTTTTGCTACTACATCACTTGTGATGTAGTAAGAATAATGAATCCAGCTGTTCCATCTCATGCACCCATGTTTGAAATGTTGGCTTAAATGTTAATGAATGAGCTGAGGCTTTTTTGGCAGAAACTCCAATCCCTGGAGCCAATGAGTTTAAGACTCATCAAAATAATGAAAGCAAACTGTAGGTGATGGGTTTTCTGTTTTGCTTCGATCTTCCAGATGAATAAAAGCAATGCTGGCAGCCAGAGATTGATCTCAATGGTGTAACTAAAATTTGTCATTCCAGCTGGAAATTGTGACAACGCGAGTGTCTGCAACTTGGAAGGCAAATGTCTCATTTGTCTTTATATTTCTTTTTGATTGATGACTCCCCCTTTTTCTTGAGCCATATTCTAGCAGCAATGAACAATTGCCCCGTGACAAGAATTTAGTGTGTAGACGCTATGAGGTCTCCCACCATGACTGGGATCTGGCTGAAGGAGCTTTCCACAGAGGGAGGCAAGAACTACCATCTTTCCTGCAGTTGTAGGCAATCATCTCAGGAGCATCATGCATTAGGAATTACCTTACTTAAGGGAGTCAAAGCCATTTTGGAAAACAAAAACACGTTGTAAAACAGTTGTCATCAGGAGGTAGCCGTATACCAGCCTCGTGATTAGGACTCTTGCCTGAGATGTGGAAAATGTGTGCAGGCTGTGAATCAGCAGAGGCTGGAAAAGACCAATTATATCCTCAGCTGTGTGCACAAGCAAATGTTGTGTCTGGGCGCTTTGGGAAACCTGAGAAGGAGCAGTGATTGACAGTATGGGATAGGCAGCGCAGGAACATGGGTGCTCTAAGACCAGGTGACCCAAATGCTATCTAGATCCCAGGTGAAGTGCAGCATCACCGATCCAAACATCTCCCTGAGTCATTATTTCAATGAAAAGCTAAACTTGAAGATAAGATATAAAACATTTATCATAGAAGCCATGCCAGCCTTCCTTTCTTTCTGCCTTTTTCTTTCTTTACATGCTTTTCTCTCCTTTCGCATTGCTCCCACGTGAAACCCTCTTTGTTCTCTGTCAATGACCATGATTCATCAGCTCACTTGCTTTTATTTCCTTCTCTGTGCATTTCTTTTTTTTCCTCTCTCTGACCTCTTTGCTTCTCACAGTAGCTCAGAGCCTGAAACCTCTGCCAACAGATGGGCAGCTATGTTTGAAGGGCTTTGTAAACCCCCAGGTCTCAGATAGTGCAGCGCAGAGGTGAAAAGGTGGTGGGTATTTTGCTGATATCTGGGATTATTCTGACCCTCTGCAAGCCATGCAGGGCTTGTTTATCCCTACTCTAACATTTGTACAGCCTGCACTGAGATCTAGTAGCAACTTCAGAGAGAGTACTGAGACTTCTGGGGAAGGAGAAGGTGAGCATTAGCTGTTCCATTCTTGCTCCTACTTTCCAGGCTATGTTAGGGCAGAAGCACACACTGGCATCACTATTCTGCATCCTTAAAGGAGGCAGCTTTTAAGAGATGTCTTGGGTAACCTCTCCAGCAAAAGAATCAGTGCTGGGATGGGAGGAATGAGAAAGAGGGATGTTGAAGTCCAAGAAAGCAGCTCCTCATTCAACCCTCAGCCTTCCCTTGTGATTGCACCCTATAGGCACTACATAGAGGCACATAGCAAGTTAATGTGTAACCTGCTCAAATCACAGAATCACAGAATCCCAAGGGTTGGAAGGGACCTCAAAGGATCATCTAGTCCAACCCCCCTGCAAGAGCAGGGTAACCTACAGTACATCACACAGGAACTTGTCCAGGCGGGCCTTGAATATCTCCAGTGTAGGAGACTCCACAACCCCCCTGGGCAACCTGTTCCAGTGCTCTGTCACTCTTACAGTAAAGAAGTTCTTCCTGATGTTAACGTGGAACTTCCTATGCTCCAGTTTACACCCATTGCCCCTTGTCCTATCACTGGATATCACTGAAAAAAGCCTAGCTCCATCATCCTGACACCCACCCTTTACATATTTGTAAACATTGATGAGGTCACCCCTCAGTCTCCTCTTCTCCAAGCTAAAGAGACCCAGCTCCCTCAGCCTCTCCTCATAAGGGAGATGTTCCACTCCCTTAATCATCTTTGTGGCTCTGCGCTGGACTCCTTCAAGCAATTCCCTGTCCTTCTTGAACAGAGGGGCCCAGAACTGGACGCAATATTCCAGATGCGGCCTCACCAAGGCTGAGTAGAGGGGGAGGAGAACCTCTCTTGACCTACTAACCACTCCCTTTCTAATGCACCCTAAGATGCCATTTGCCTTCTTGGCCACAAGAGCACATTGCTGGCTCATGGTCATCCTCCTATAACTCGTGTGGCTTCATAACACTTTAAAGGAGGGGTTTCCTTTTCTTCCACAGAGACTTGAAGCTAGACAACGTCCTTTTGGACAATGAGGGGCACATCAAAATCGCTGATTTTGGGATGTGCAAGGAGAACATGTTTGGAGATGCAAAGACAAGCACTTTCTGTGGGACTCCTGACTATATTGCTCCTGAGGTAGGTGTGGGGTCCAAGGGAGGTCAGCAAGATGCTGTGGGACAGAGAACGTCTGACCTGCTTTTGAGCAGTTCCAGGCTGGAAACTGGATTTCAGCTTGATTCAGAGTCTGTGTTGCTGTCTGGCATTGCATATTTGTGTGGGTTATTAATTTTTTGTGCAAATGGGCCTGGAAAGCAAGTGGTGCTTGACTTAACCAAGAAACAGAATGCTTAATGGAAATTCAGTTTGGGCCATGGCAGAAGAAGCTTCAAGAGGTAGGTCCTGAAATTCAGGGACAGGAACAGCATGAAGAATGGGAAGCACGTTCCCTAGCAAACTGACAGTAGGAGGCTTCAATGGCTATAAAGGCTCCATTATAGCTGGTAGGAAGCTGTGTGGACTTTTAAAGCATGATGTTCATCATAACCTAAGAGAGAAAATAGAGAAAGGTGGGATAGAATGTCCATCTGGACCTGATTCTCCCTCCTCATTGACTGACCACCTTGTAGACAAAGAGAGGCTGTGTCCATAATAAAGCAGAGGTTGGGGCTCACCTTCCCCCTGGGATATGCTCTGATGCTTGAATTGGGATAGCACCCGTAAGCTTGGACTTCTTTCTTACTCAAACAGGTTCTCAGCTGGCTGCAAACACAGCCTGTATTGAGAGCATCCTCCCAGAGCTGAATAAGACACTGGATGCTCTGTGGTATAACCTTCAAATTGAGCACAGGCTTGAAGGTCTGCCTAGACAAAAAACAACCAATAGCTGCTGGTAAAAGGGATGGAGATGTTTGTAGACATAAACAGGAGGGTGGCCATACATCCTGATTTTCACTCTCTATATGCCAGCAGTTGGGAGAGGCATTGCTGTCTGGAGGACAAGTGGGAACTGACTTCTTGACTCTGGGGTTTGGATTACCTGCTTCTCCGCTTTGTCTGTGCACAATGCCAGTGCACCTCACATCACTGCAGGAATCCATCCCTGGGGCACAGGTTGTCTCCTGGTGAAGGAGGCTCTAAAACTAAACATGATGGAGTTGTATCAAGGCCAGGCTGTGCTTGAGCTATAGAAGGGGAAGGCAGAGCTTGTAGCTTGTGTAAAGGTTCTGTTCCCCTGTCTCAGGAAGGCTGGAGTTTGCATGGAGGCAATCTTCAGGCTCCATGCAAAACCATACCAACAGTTCCTCTTCTGCAGTTGCTATCTACTGATACCTGGGGGAGAAAAGCTGAACTGGGGCTCTATGTAGCCATGCAATAAAATTGGGTGATCACAGACACAGACTTCAGCTTGCCCATAGCAAGGTCCTTGCTTCTCCTTATTTCATTCCATATCTTCACAGACAGAAACTTGTTCTTTTTTTCCTCTCTCTCTCTCTTTTTTTCTCCTAATAAATTTAGATCTTTTGGACTAGATCCCTCCAGAAAGCAGAAAGCTTCCATAACCTGGTGACTTCACACAATGATAGATCTTATTATGGAGAGGCTTTGACTAATTAGGTGGCAAATTGGGGCCAAAGAAAACATTTTTCACCTCAGAGAAGAACGTATGAGTCATCCATGCATCATGTCTGGCATCACTCTGAAATCCATTTATTTGCTTTTCAAGATCTCATTTCCTGATGTTAGTGTTTTCATGATGGATATTGGTACTTTCCAAATACCTTTTAAAGCTTTTGGTTTTTCCCCTCTCCACTGTAACTCATTGATCTTTTACTGTGCACCAAGGGCTCGATTCTGATCTAGGTTACATCACTGCTGACAATCTCTTCAAATCAATTGGATTTGTATTGCCTAAGAGCAGACATAAACGTGCTCTGCAATCAAGTTGCAATTGTCTTTTATTCCACTTTAGTATGCTTTTATTTAAGAATAAAAAAGCTATTTTCTGATCCTAAAGAAGAAAAAAAAGAGACAAGTGATAATCCATTGTCTGTGATTTTACTTCGTAGAAAAGAGAAAGACTAAACCAGCTCAGAGTTTTGTTTCCTCACCATCATTTATTTTAGAGATTCAACGGGTGCATATGAAACATTTTACCTCTAAATGGAAAGCACTGATAGAGTTTATGGATCATCTCTTCCATCAGAGGCAGGAGCACTGGACTTGCTGTCAGTGTTTCAATGCAGCTGCGAGCACTGTAATCTGTTACAGTCTCAGCACCTTGGCTAAAGCCATGCACATGAAGGGGCTTTGGGTCAATGCACAGGCAATTTAGGGAAGGTCATCACTCCAGCTGACTTCCCTCTGGTCCCCACACACTGGGTGTAGCCCTCACTTTATAGCTGAACAAAAAGGAACAAACCAATGGATAGACTGAGGACAAATTCCCATCCTCCACTAAGCTGGTCTGAAGGTGGCAGATTAACAACTGCTTTCTTGTGTTTTTCCTGGGGCAGGTTTTGCTGGGGTAGCTTCACACCATTTTACTGACTGATAGCCCTACAATACCCTTACACTGCCACATTTGTGGTCTTAAAATACAGCGTGAGTTAAGTCAATCCCAAAATGCTAATGCCTGACCATTTGTCTTCTTGGCTTTCATAAACCTGATTTGAATCCTTGCAGTAACTTGGAGAGCAGGCCAAAGATGACTTGTCTCACTTCTTAGGTTTGAGACCTCCCTGGTAGCCAAGGATTCATTCAAGTAACTTAGAGAGTTACATGCAATCTGTTATCTGCAGTGAGAAGGACTGTTTAGGCACCCAGAGGTGGCTGTGATTTGGATGGAGTTCCTTGTGCACCACCAGTAGATGCTCTGGTTCATGCTTCAGGCAGAGGGAAGCATCTCTGCTATCCCTCTCAGTGCAAAGTCGGTTGGAAGGTCAGGGTCTGGCCACCCTTTTGAAGTTGAAATACTCCTCACAGACCTTTTGCATCTGACTTTGTTACTCCTCTCTTTGGGCAGATATTGCTGGGGCAGAAGTACAACACCTCCGTTGATTGGTGGTCCTTTGGTGTCCTCCTGTATGAAATGCTTATTGGCCAGTCTCCTTTCCACGGCCAAGATGAAGAGGAGCTTTTCCAGTCTATCCGCATGGATAACCCATTCTACCCTCGCTGGCTTGACAAAGATGCAAAGGACATTTTGCTGAAGGTAAGGATTACCACACATGGAATGAAAGTCTTTTTTGCCACAACAGTCATCTCTGATTTGTGCATCTTCAGCTGTTGTTCAGAGAAACACTTTTAGTGTGATAGGCCCAGACAGAATCACTTTATTGTCTGTGGACCAAAAAGCACACCTGACCTAAGTCATGAGGCTGTCTTTGTGTCTTCTTTCTGCAGAGTTGTGATGATGCCTTCTTGCATCCAGTACGTAGGATCACAGGGTATCAGGTACCAACAGAAATCAGTTTCTTTGCAGAGAAATGCCTAAGGCACAAAGTATGTTAAATCCTGGAAAAGTTATTCTAACAGGCTTCAAACTAGGGGTTACAGTGACTTCCTTGGCTTTGAAGCAGTTCTTGTGCCTTAGATATGAGGACATGCAGGGTAGATTGCTTTGGTGTTCAGCTTGATTTTTAGTAGAGGATATTTTGCATCTTTGCACTGAGCTAAAGAGAAAGAAAACAAAGCCTGAGCCATGTCCTGAAGTGGCAGAGCTGCTCAAGCTGGTCGCACCAAGCTAGTAGCACCATGTCATCTGATTTTTGGCCCTTTGGATCTCTTACATAGTAATGCATAGTGTCCTTTCTGAGTAGAGCACTCTTCTGTTTCCCTCTAATGGGCATCCTCCTCCTCTTTTAGGTTCCCTTCCATTAATACACTGATTTTTTCATTTCCTCCTTCTCAGCTTCAAGCCTTTCTGGCTTTGGCATGCAAATTATTCTAGAGTTGCAAAAAAGAAATGCAATGAAGTCACAACCTGTCTAACAAGTTCCATTTCTTCAGTTGGGCTTTGGACTGATGTTGAACATGATCTAAGCTAAGGCATTGTAACTCAAGAGGGAGCACAGTAAGAGAACCCGTGCAGTGTTATAATGGTTCAGCTGATGTGAGGTAGCTTGTTCCTCACAAGATTTTGGTTATATTTGATGTACAGTCCCTACCTTCACTTCTGCATTTACAAAGTGACAGGACAACATAGAGCATTCCACTACCAGAAAATGGAGAACAGGAGATTATTTTAGCATCTATGCAGTGCACAGCAGGGCTCTGGTGTTTAATTATCACTATAAAATGATAATGAAAACAATCAAAAGCAGTTTTCCAGGAAGATATTTTTAATGTCTGTATGTGGGACATACACTGCCATCTTTCTGTACAACCGACCTGTACTTCTGTCAGCATTAGAGTTAGTAATCACCTCTATAGCAATCAATGAACTTCCTGGCTTAGGAAAAAAGAATTAAAAACTCCATTAAGGGCTATTCTCATTGCCACTGACTCTGGATAATTACATACTCTACCCTGCTTAATTCCTTAATGCTTAAACCATGACCACTATCAGCACAGAATTTAACCTATGGACTCTGCGTTGCTGTATATCAGTTGCCTGTAGAAGACTTCAGTTTTGGCTAAGCTTTGCCCACAGTGTTAACAAAAGCCCAGTGTCTGTTTTTTTTTTTCCAATTTGGCCATACATCCAGATGATGTAGTCCATACATCAGATTATTTTGCTGCCACTTTTGGCATTAGATATTTCTATTTGTCTTTTCTGAGTGATATCTCTTGTATGCTCACTCTTGGCTGAACAGAGTAGCAAGCAATTTCTACTGTATGTAACCCAACTGCATTTCAAGATGAACTCCAATAGTAAAGTGCTTTTGAAGATTTGCCCCTACCTCTGCAGTAAGATATATTGGTTGTGTTCAGGTCCCCTGCTGTCAAGTGTTGCCATTATTCCTCTCCATTGACTTTAGAGGGATACAGAATTTGGTGCTCTATGGGCCAGCTGCAGATGTAAAGATGAATTTTAATCTATTCACACCCACCATTACAGCAATGCTTCAGGATTACATCCTGCTCACACACTTTAGGAGGACTCTGAAGCATTTAGCACTCCTGAAACTGTCCCCCAAAACCACTTGACTGCTTCCAGAGCCAAATGGCTCCTGCATCACCATAAAAACATCTATGGCAAAACAGGCTGTGTTTGCAGTGAACTGAAGAGTGGGCTCGCACATACATGTAGCTGATGGTGAGAAGATATGCTCCACATCTAGCTTTTCCCTGTCATTGTCAGCAGAATTAGTCATACACAGGACTTGCAGCCTGCAGTGTGCAACAAACGCGTGCCAGCTATCTGAACTAGGAGTCTTTTAACAAAGAAGACTTTGTCAGTATCTGAGCTGGTCAGTGGAGAGAAGCAAGCACTTCCAAGGTGTCTTTTATCTCAAGTGTATAAAGGGGGTCAGACTATTTGCATCTAAAAGATGACTGTTTTTCTTTATTAGCTATTAGGTATCAAATACTGATAGTCCAAGTGTCCAAGGCTGTAGGAGATGAATGCAATCCCACATAGTATTTTTCACAAATCATGCTTATACTTAAACCATAAAAATATTTCTGATAACAAGAAATTGTGCAGACAAACATTTACAAGGACAATATTTCACCTGTGCAGCTGCATATTTGCGTGCTCAGACCCATGCTGCTGCTACTGTAGCAAATTGTCCTCTTTCTCCTGCAAAAGTCTCTCAGTTTTGGCATGTTCAGCTTAGAATGCAGTAAGGTAGAAAAGTTCATGCTCTTACCAACCGTGCTTGAGTTTGAAGTTGGAGATCCTATCCGGTAAGACTGTCCCAGTGAATACACTGTTATTGATAAAAGACTGAGTTACTTCTCTTTCTTCAACGTTCTAGCTTTTTGTGAGAGAACCTGAGAGGAGACTGGGAGCAAGAGGGAACATCCGCCAGCATGCCTTCTTCCGGGAAATAAACTGGGAAGCTTTAGAAGAAAGAAGGATGGAGCCTCCTTTCAAACCGAGAGTGGTAAGGATGCTTCTTCAAACTCCACCCATCTTAGGTCTTTCTGTCCTAAATCATTCGTTCCCCAAATATTGAAACCCCTCAGGGCATATGAAGACCCACAGTAATGTTATAAACCATCTCTTTGGGGGCACTGTCAAAATCTTCAGACATGGGTCTTTAATGTCAGAGACCTCAAATCCTGTTTAGATTCATGGAGTCAGCATTTTAAGAGTGACTAAATGTCTGCTTTACACTGGAACAGCTTTAGGCACCAAGTTAAGGCTTTCAGAATGCCCTCAAACTTTCAGAGTTATCTTCTGGAGTTGCCCTGCACATGCAGTAGTCTCTCTGTTTAAAAGTTGATGCAGTACCTTGATCTTGGGCAGGCAGAATGAAAAGTGTTGACTCTTACTTTAATGCCCAAATACAGATTAAATTGTTCACAGGCTGTCAGTATGTAGTGTATTTTATATACACTGTATATATTCAGACACAAGCAGCTGAAACCATATGCAATTTAGGTCTACTACAGCCTTACTCACTGTATGTTTGTTTATTGGCTGGGCTGCCTGACCTGAGCATCATGACTACTATTACGTGATGGCTATAAGCACAAGTCTGGCATGCCCACAGCTGAGAAACCATGTATTACTCCTTTTCTCAGTTACCATAGAAGGGGTCTGGATGCCACTTTAAACACCTTCACTTAAACACATAAGTACAGCCCATTCTGTCAGGATTATCTTTGTACTGCAGAAGGTAAAGAAGGAAAAGCACTTCAGATAATGAGGTGATCGGCTAAGTCAGGACCCTCCTGACTATTCATAACAGTCATAATAAACTATCAAATTCCTATTAACAACAATAATAAAATTTAATTTGACAAGTGCATCATGCTTTCATTTCACAGTCTTTCACAGGCATTATTTAATTGATGGGTCTAATCTGCTGTGTTACAAAGCTTCGGCATCCCTGCCTGGCAGAATTCACGGATCGCAGTCTCAGTGCCTCCTATATAATATTTATTCCTATTACTACTTCAATAGGATTGTAATAAGCAAGTGATTAGCAGTGGTTGCTGGATATTAAGAGCTCAGGCAGAGGTTGACAGGTTGCCCAGAAAAGCTGTGGTTGCTCCATCCCTGGCAGTGTTCAAAGTCAGGCTGGATGGGGCTTGGAGCAACCTGGTCTAGTGGAAGGTGTCCCTGCCCTTGGCAGGGGTTGGAACTGGATGAGCTTTAAGGTCCCTTCCAACCCAAACCAGTCTGTGATGCTATGAAGTTCACTGCAGTTTGATATCTTACTGTGCCTCATTTGGGCTGGAGCAACTAATCATTGCGCAAAAGGCCAAGAGAAATCCACTTCAGGTTCCCTGGCTGAGCTGAGCTTGCTCCCAGCTAGTTTAGCTGAGCCTGTAGGAAGCAGCCTGATAGGGCCAGTACCATTGTAATGAAGATCTGGATATTTCTGGTTTGACGTGATTTTTGTCTTCCTTTTCTTGAAGAAATCTCCAAGTGACTGCAGCAACTTTGACAAGGAGTTTCTAAATGAAAAACCAAGACTGTCGTGCGCTGACAGAGCACTAATTAACAGCATGGACCAAAATATGTTCAGCAACTTTTCTTTCGTGAACCCTAAAATGGAGAAGATACTGTGCTGAGGCCTGCCTTACCAAAAGAACTCTCTCTAATGGTAAACACTCTGCCACATGAAGACTGTGCAGGGTGGTTTTTACCAAGAACCCTCCAGAAAAACACCTCAATGAAAGTTTGTACCATGCCTGGAGGCTTCCAGCTTATTCCAGTCCATAGCTACTCTTCATTATTGATGAAGTTACTTTGTGGTATCTTTTGGTCTCTCTTGTGCTTGAAGTTGAGAGCATCCGAAGAAGCGGAAGTGCCAAAACTTGTTCCTCACTACTTGTATACACAGCCAGTGGGTTCCTCTGTAAGAAAAAAACAACTATATTTGAGTTTCTGGTGATGTCAGTGCCCATTTCTGCAATTCGCACCTAAACCCACCTTCTTCTGAAAGACAAGTGGTTTGCTTGAAGGTATCTGAAGGTATCTGGGAAGACTTTGGCCTGGATGTTTCAGTAACCTCCATTTGTACATGTGTGGAATTGTGCATGTATGCACAGTTTTAAGAGGCTATTTTGCTCCCTACACAAGTAATGTTCACAAGTGTTAGGGTTCGATTTTGCTCTGCTGAGACAAAGACACTTTGCAGGTGCCCATTCCAGCATTTGTACATCTCAATCAGAGGCACTGGAGCTAAAGACTCAACCCCAAAGGAAGATCGTCGCCATGGCAAGTGTCAAGATCAATGCAGAAAGACAGTGGTTTACACTTAGCACTTGAGCAGGAAGGATGTGAAATTGCAGTCCAGCCGAAAGCCTCGAGAACCCCTGTTTTAAAGCTTTAACTATCCTTGCACACACCAGACTCATAGCAAAACCCGGACTGGGCTTTCTGGAGTTTTATCCTAAAGGCAGAAGAGGTTTCCTCAAACCATTGTTAAAGTGCAGTAAAACTGGCCTTCCAGTCACAGCAATGGTATATTTCACTTGAAAGGTAATAATCAGTCCTTGCAAAGGCTGGTATACTTTCTTTTGCCCTATATGGTGTCTGAGCTCTTTGACATATATGGTGGACACTGGTCAATAAGCGGCACCCAACAGTCACACGGCAGGACAGCACATCAGGTGAGGGTGATCTTGCTCTTCACCTCATGGCATTTTGCTGTGTTCTATCCCTTTGCAGCCTGTGGAAATGCAGATGAGTTTTTTAAAGTCTTTTCTGTGATCCTTTCATCACGGGATCCTTTTAAATAAAGATGTGCTGTTTTCTGAGGTTGGAGGGATGTAGAACTGCCAGTTACTGCTTGTCAAAGCCCAAATAGAGGATTCTGTAATAGCTTAGACTTAGGCAATCACCCAAGTTGTTAGGCTCTGATTGACATGTATACATTTGGAGCTTCATTGCACCAATCCTTTCAGTCCATGGAGAAGAGAAGTTCAAGAAGGTGATCCCAAAATCAGATTCCCTTCAGAGGTGCCTTTCTGACCAGGCTATCACCTTGGATCTCTCACCAGGATGAATGCAGCCTTGCAGGCAGTGCTGGGATGTCACTGGCAGTGACCACAAGCATTGAGTCCTTCAGGACCAAGAGCAGAAGAAGTGCCTAACATCAACAAGAAGGTTTCAGTCCAGTGACTCTCATGAAATCCTTGTTTGTGCTGTGTGAAACTCAGGGGGCATCTGTGCTCAGTTTGTGCAGCTGGTCACTGTGTTTAGTTAGGATGGTTAATGTGGGGTTTTTAAATACCAGTGCTGTTTGTACAGTTTAATAAAACATTGTGTACAATTGGAAAATGGGCTTTGAAGTGATTAAATAGGAGCAAAGAACAGAAATGCTTAGAAAAGCCATTGAAATGGCGCTGTGCTTTGTAGGGAATGTTCCTCAAGGGAATTTCAACCTATAAATACACAGGATCAGCAAGCATTTGAGCAACTGTAACTACTTCATAGATCAGTATCTATAAAAAGCATTTGGCACTTGCAAAGGTGCCAAGAAGAGAGTAAAATGTTCTTTTTTACTACCAGAAGGTGAAATGGCTGTAAATGGGGTCTGGTATCTCAAAGGGGCTGCAGAGCCAGATGTGCAGAAGTCATTACTGTTAGAGGGTGATTCAGACCATCTTCCTTTGACACCTGAATGAGGCTGGATCAGCCAAGTCCCGGGACACTGTCCACATGGTGGAATCCGGATGACCTGATCCAGACTAGAGACTGCATTTCTAAGCATGGGAAGATTGGCAGTATCCCACTCTAAATGGCTGTTACAGATGTTTCCTTTGCAATGGCACAGTGGTTTGTGCTTAACACCAATGCAGGGACACCCCAAGACAAAGGAAGGAGGGTGCTGAATCACCTCTTATGGTTAAGTAACTGAAGAGCAACAGGATTTAACACCTCTCTGATCAGAGGCAGGGTTCTCTGCACCCCAGTTGTGGCCCTGTATAGATAAAGCAGCCAAACATAAGAGTGACTTGTAAAGGAGGCCGTTGCTAAAACAGACATGGCGTTAGGCTTACTGTAGAGCTTTTGATGTAAACCACAAGAAGTGTCTGCTTCCCTCTGCAAGGTGTCTTCAGCTTAAAATCCCAATAAACCCATTGAGGATGAGGGAGAGGGAGATGGGAACGCGCATGTTGTGTGTCTCACCAGTGCCACAGAATGAAAACCCTCCCAGCTGTGCCTGTGGTAGGTGAAGAGTGACGTGGTAAGCAGCAAGTGTCTTCCTGTGGTGGCGGAGATTGAGAGATAGGAGCTGGTGAGGGCTGAAAGCCAAACACCCACACGGAAATAAGCAGCAGGCCCGGTACTCGCAGAGATGTTCCTTTGCCTCGGATAAACCTGGCCTCTTCATACCCTTCTTGTCTTTTCTTATTTTCTTCTTTCCCCTCCTCCATAAAACATTCATTTTGTGGCGCGGTAGATGAGACTTGCCAGGTTTGGTTTATTCATTTAAGGAGGTGATCCTGCCCCTCTGATCTCGTGAGATCCCACTTCCAGCACTGTGTGCAGTTCTGGTGTCCTCAACATAAGAAGGACATGGAACTGTTGGAACAAGTCCAGAGGAGACCACAGGGATGATCAGGGACTGAAGCACCTCTCATATGAAGACAGGCTGAGAACATTGGGGCTGTTCAGCTGCATGGAAACCTCAGAGCAGCTTCCGGTATTTGAAGGAGGCTACAGGGGCATCAGGGATGGTAGCAATAGGACAAGGTGGGGAAGTTCAGGTTAGATGTAAGGAAGAAGTTCTTTACTGTGAGGGTGGTGAGGCACTGGCACAGGGTGCCCAGAGAAGTAATAAATGCTCCATCCTTGGCAGTGTTCAAGGCCAGGCTGGACGGAGCCTTGGGTGACATGTATAGTATAAGAAGTCCCTGCCCATGGCAGGGGCTTGGAACTGGATGATCTTAAGGTCCTTTCCAACCCAAACCATTCTAGGATTCTCTGAAGGCCAAATTCCATTCTGGAACCCGGTGGGATCACAACACCGCTGTAGGAGCCTGGTGCCTGCAAACATCAGAGTCTGACCTCCAACACCCTATGCTTCAGCTCAAGATTTGGAAGTCCTCACCATCCAACTTCTTCCTCAGTCTTCGCTCTTCAACTGACTGATGCACAAATGCCTACTTGTTGGTGTTCACCAAACCAAACATGAAGCTGACAGACAGGTTAGGAGAAGTGGGAATCATCAGTGAGTGACAACCCTGACTCCAGTCCTCCTGCAAAGGCCTCCAAGTTGCTTTCCAGTGGAGGTTGGGTGGTCTCACAGCTCCTCCACTTGTAGCCCAAGAGTATGGTTACTTCTCCCTTAAGGAAGATCAAGCTTCACCCTGCGCCCCATCATGCCCTTTGCTGCCCATGCAGAAAGAGAAGGCAACTTTGCTCAGTGGTTACCAGGCACATCTTACAATGGAGAGATATCACCAAGAGTCCCTGTCGCCAGTACAGCTCCAAATAGTGAATACTACAGGTAGGTATACTCTTCCCTTTACTATCGCATTTGTATCTTATACACTTAAAACCCAAGTGAGAGATCACAGCTGGGACGTAAACTGCTCTCTCACTTCAAGAGATGCCAGCTCAGCAAGTGCATCGCCTACATCAGTTAAATCATAATCAATATGTGACCCAAAGCATGCTTTGTGGTGTTGTGAAGACAACAGAGGTCTCAGTGCACACTACAGGAAGCCTTTCTACCTTCCTTGCTTACAAAGACGTTTTATCTTTGCTGTCTCACAGCAGCCAAGACAGCACATGCAGAGCTGGTGAAACACGGGAATTAATGTGTTTCTGGCTCTTCTGTAACTGGCATAGGTTGCAAGCCAGTAGTCATGTACAGCTCAGTGACTGTACCTGACATGATGGGGTCCATTCTGCTGTTTGGTAATGGGCATGATAGGGTCCTTTATCCTCTATATTAACTTGATGTTTATATACACAAGGATATGAAATGATTAAAAAGAAAAGGAAAGTGAAACAAAGAAAAAGCCATCGAGTTGTAGAATATGAAACAAGCACAGAAAAGGAAAGTAGTGAAGAAAGGAGGGGTACAGATTGATATAATCTTATACAACATTTCTCTTCATTCAGTGTTTTCAGTTACAACCCTGCTGTTTTTCTTCAAAGCCACCAATCTTGGAGCTGCTTTTGTAGCTGAATCAAAGGATTTTGCAGATATCAGAGAATAAAGCAGCCTGGGACTAGAACAGATGAATGGCTCTAATCTGACCTCTTGGATAACAGAGAGCAGCCATCCTACCCTGACAACTTTCCCAAAAATCCAAGTATTTCTGTCCTGAATCTAGATTCAGATCCCAGTTCAAACAACTGCATTTAGATGTCTACGGCATAGGAATGTAGTTTAAGTGTTCACTTTCAGTCATCTAACATCATTGAGACACCCTGGGGTGTTCTCTGCATTTACCACTGGGTTGCAAAAATGCCATCTTATTGACTCCTGTCTTAAAAAACACCAGAGACAAACAGCCTTTTCCAAGAGCAAACCTGCCTCTGCTGAGCCTATGGCAGGCACACTAGGTTTATGTGCATGTGGTAGCTGCTTGTGGGATATTTGTTGGCACTGAGCTACTGAAACAGGCTGACCTAGAGGCTGGAAACATCTTCACGTTTTGACCCTGTTAAAGAAGAGCCTTCTAAGAAGAAACATCAGAAATTAGTCATCAGCATGTTTTCTGTAGTTGCTAAAGAAACTCCATGGAGAAAATTCTCCATCCTCCTGGTACATCCTCATTATAGAGGACCAGATGATGGTGCATTCCTATTCGCATTGACAAGCATCTTCCCTTCTCCATGCTAAAGCAGCGATAAGCAGCAAGTCTCAAAGCTCCTTATTTATGGTCTTTGGAGAGCTGTATTTGCTGCCAATCTCCACAAGGACATTCAGTTTCATTTTGAATCGCAGGATCTGGTGAGTCAAAAATTCAAAGCTCTGCCAGAAATCTTTGTCTACCTCCACGAAAATGGTGCAGAAGCTGATTGCAAAACCCTTAACACCTTTTGAGACTTCCTCAAAAGGCCAACAAAGCCTACATGATCTCTTGGTGGGGTTAAGTTAGAATCGTAGAATAGTTAGGGTTGGAAA
Source organism: Lathamus discolor (assembly GCF_037157495.1). Lineage (NCBI taxonomy): Eukaryota > Metazoa > Chordata > Aves > Psittaciformes > Psittacidae > Lathamus > Lathamus discolor. The sequence goes on from NC_088884.1 coordinate 3,700,313, forward strand.
GGACCTCAAGATCATCCAGTTCCAACCGCCCTGCCATGGACAGGGACACCTCACACTAAACCATCCCACCCAAGGCTTCATCCAACCTGGCCTTGAACACTGCCAGGGATGGAGCACTCACAACCTCCCTGGGCAACCCATTCCAGTGCCTCACCACCCTCACAGTAAAGAACTTCCTCCTTCTATCCAATCTAAGCTTCCCCTTTTTCAGTTTTAACCCATTACCCCTTGTCCTGTCACTACAGTCCCTGACGAAGAGTCCCTCCCCAGCATCCCTATAGGCCCCCCTCAGGTACTGGAAGGCTGCTCTGAGGTCTCCACGCAGTCTTCTCTTCTCCAGGCTGAACAGCCCCAACTTCCTCAGCCTGTCTTCATACGGGAGGTGCTCCAGTCCCCTGATCATCCTCGTGGCCTCCTCTGGACTTGTTCCAGCAGTTCCATGTCCTTTTTATGTTGAGGACACCAGAACTGCACACAATGCTCCAGGTGAGGTCTCACAAGAGCAGAGTAGAGGGGCAGGATCACCTCCTTTGACCTGCTGGTCACGCTCCTTTTGCAAGCAAAACTGAACAATATTCAACACAACTTTCCAGAGAAATGTGTCTTACAGGAAAGACAAACCTGTGGTTAAGGTGCTAGTGAGTCTTTGTAGACCTAGATTTACTTCCCAGGTCTGCTATGCATATCTACTGTGGCCTGGTGCAAGCTCTCTTGATAGGCTTTGACTTTTCTTCCTCTATAAGCATATGTCTAGAGTATATATGTAAGTATATAGAGTATGAACATTAGTCATACTCTGTTGCTCTAAGTTGTTCAGAACTTACGGAATGGAATTCAAGCCCAACTAACCAGAGTTGGCCGAAAGTCTGTAATCTTTAAAGTTCATTAAAATTTAACTAGCTGCATCCAAACTAACCCTCTAAATTTCCTCTATTATCAGTGGAATGACTCTAGAAGTATGATCAATCCTATTCTAAGTCAGATAACTGGAAAAGTAGGCAGATGCTGCCCTCCATTACTGTGTATCACCTTGCTCATCACTTTGGGGTTCAGTACGGCCTTATCTTCAGAGAGATACACTAGCGCCATTGTATAAATAAGGAGAATATAAAAATACCTCAACTGGCTGTGAATCAGGCTTGCTTCTCCCAAGACTGGTTCTGAATGGCTATGCTGTGAGTGTCCTGGGACTTAGGTCTCTGTTGTGGCACCCTGGTTTGGTAACCAGAGACAGGAACAGTCAAGGGGTTGATCCATCTCACCATCCCCCTGAGTAGTCTAAACTTCATCACTTTGTCTGTAAGGCTTATGGAGTGTGTTGCAAGCCTTGCTAAACTCAAGAAGAACATCAGCAGCTGCTCTCCTCTCTTTCACCAAGCTAATAATCTCATTGTAGAAGGTTTTTGTACAGGCTGGTCAGACATGATCACACCTTTCTAAACCCATGCTGACTACTCCTAATCACCTTCTTGTCCACAGCAAGTTTTGAAATTGCTTCCCAGAGGATTTTCTCCATCAGCTTCTTACGGATGAAGGTGAGGCTTACCAGCCTGCAGAACCCTTACCTTCCTCTGGCCCTCCTTCAAGATAGGAGTGACATTTGCTTTCTTCTATTTCTTCTATTCTGCACTTCAGCTGAGGACCAGACTCATGATATAGGTCTTAATCACTTCAAAACAGAAACCTCATACATGTCTGTGTGGCTGGATATATCCTGGTTGTCATCTGCCTGCAACTCAGCTTAGAAAGCCCCAGCTATCAAGCCAGACATTTGCTACAGTCCATTGCCATGAAGAAGCTGAAGCCTTTTAGGAATATTTGGTAAAGCCCTGGGACAACTACTGGTGAGTTGGGATCCACCGCAACTGCTCATATTTGCCTTGCTTGAACAGAGGCTGGGTCCATGCTCACTCAGTGGGTGCACTTGGGCTCTCCAGCTTCAACGCAGCTTAACCTGCAACTGCACCCAAGGGTGACTGTGGGCTGTGAGAGACGCATTGGGTTTTAAAGCCATCCAGGACCCCAGCGTGACTGATATGTAGCACTCAGTGCGACCAATACGTAGCACCCCAGAGTACGGTCAATCACTTATCCTGAGATTTCTCATCAAAGCAATGATGTTGCCTCCTAAGCTCAAGTGATTGAAAGTTTGCCTAAATAACTTGAGTGTGATAGGAGATGCTCAGTGAAGATGAAGCTGTAGGAATGCTTAAAGGCACAGGCTCCTTTTCATTCTGCATTGTCATGTGTTCAACTAGAAACCCCTTAATCTCTGTTCCAAGAAGCAACTGGGTTCTGTCTGTCTGGGACCCAGCTATCACTGGTCTGCTGCCTAAACAGAAACCTGCCAGTATACAGCAGCTGGAGAGGTGAATCATAACTTTAATAATCACCTAGAGGAACATGCTGTTTGAGTGGAGAGAAAATAAAAACTAAGCATCACATTTAATTTATGATGTGGGTCTTTCTTTTGCAGGAACATAAACAGAAAATAAACAGACACCGAAGGAAAGATCTCGGCTTTCACTTTGAAATTCTTTCATTATTGTTGTTAACCTCCCAGTAGCAAAGGAAATGAGTTCTCCAGTAATCATTTCCATGTAATTTTCAGCTCCCTTCTGTTGATAGCATTGTGTATAACCCCTTTACTAACAGTGACTTCAAACTGCATACTTTGATATTCCATTCAGCTGGTGGGGAAAGCAAAAATCAGTTCTAAAAAAGCTATTTTATCTCTGCTGTGCACGAGCTCAGCGGGGTAATGTGAGATCTCAGAGAGTGTATTTATATTCAGTCATTGGCATTTTCCACCAGGGTGAAATTCTTCAAGATATCACCTCTCATTTCCTCCCTCCTTCCTTCCCCAAATGCCACGGGGCCAAAGTAGAGGAGAAAAAGGGACAAAATAGCAACCCTCATTCAAAAGAAGAAATAATCCACCCAGTGAATCAACTCAGTCTGGTCATACTATGCAGAAAGAAAAGAGGAAAAAAGAATGAGAAAATGGGGGAAATGGAGCATGTGGTTATCAAAAGGGTAATAAATCCCAGACCACGGTGGCATTTCTGAGATAGCGAGGTAGGTGTCAGCAGTGACACAAAGTGACCTTTCTTGGAAAAGGTGATGTTAAAACTGAATGCATTTTAGTTCTTCAGGAGATCCAGTGGCACTGAAATTCAGGTGGGAGGAGGAACTTTACTTGTTGCTTTGTGCTGGGCTGTCTCCACACCAAATCAGACATTTGCTTCTCTTTCTTTGGGTGGACTGAAAAGAAGGGAATAAATAGAAAGAAACCACAGCAGGTTTGGCTGAAAAACATCCATCTTTGTGCCAAAAGCAGGGCTTGAACCTGATAAAATGAGACATTGCCTCAAGATTTCAATTAAACTCCTTGTCTGTAAATCACAGTGTTTCACATAAAGGGAGAAATCTGTATCAACTCAAGCCACTATTTTTGCAGCACCAACCACCTTGAAGCACTTTCCATATTCCACATGGAGAGTCTTTAATGCATCTCTTGGGAACTGTGATGTGGAGCAGAGGAGCATATGGGAGAATAAGATTTCCTGCACCCAAAGTCTGACATAGCTGAGAAGGTGACTAGGGAAGTTCAAGATGCAGGCTAGGTCTGTAAAGGACCACTGCAAGAGAAAAGATGCATTTGTCCTTGGTATAAAGAAATAATAAAGTCAGAGTGCTAAGTGTTAACCGTTTATTAGCCACATAACAAGCACCAAAAATGCTGTGAAGTAAACCCAGCCGCTGTGATCCCTGTGCTATCTCTGGCTGTGTTCCTATTTTCGATGATGCTAACTGGCTGAAGATACTACCCCAGTTCCTCACTGCCTAGTCCTGAAATCTCTGAATGACAAGAAATCAGCCCATCCTGAAGTGACCTCATCCAAAAGCTTCAGTATTGTTATTCCAGATTTATACCACTGTAAGTTAGAATAGAATCATAGAATCATAGAATCATAAATTAGGCCAGAATACTTTGGTTACCATCATTTTGTGGATCTCCTATGGCCTTGACAATGACAGGGCAGCAACAGACTGAGACCTCTTCCCTTTGTATCACCCGTCTGCACTTCTGCATCCTTCTGCATGCATGCAGATGTTCATCCTCTCACTTTTCACCATGCAGAGAGGTGATTTCATCTAGCCAAAATGATTTCATAAGTTACTTCATGCCAGCCATGGAGCAGGGGGGCTGGAAATGCCTAAGTGAAGACTTTTTTTCTGCTCCAAGGCGAAGTCAAAAACCCCCAGAAGTCCTAATAAATTAACTCAAAAGGAAACTCATTCGAGCAGCTTTAATGGATATCAGAATATTCTTCTTCTAACTGATAGAAGTCACTTTGATCTACTCTCAGACATAGCAGCTTCCTTCAATGCTCTCAGCAATGTCCTCAGCAAGTTTACGACTTGGATCCACAATTCCTGAATGCCTGGCCATCTTGGACATGGACATTTAGTTCCTATCAGTCTCTCTCAGGCTGTTTTTCTTTCATTCACTCACTGTGTTTAAATTACTCCTTTTTTACTCAGTCAGTGGAGAATTGAAATCTGCTGATGTGAGGATCTCTGAACAGATGGGAGAGCTGTATTGATTATGCAGTTGAGAGTAGGACATTTGTTAAAAGTAAATAATAAGAGTTTAAATGCTGTGTACAAACCTTTATAAAACCTGGTGAAGCAAATCAAATAATCCTTGCAGAAATCTACCCGAGTTTTTAACAAGGTGATGAAATTCAAGAGCCTTTTTCCGCTTCCTTATGTTAGTGCTGATACAAGAGCTGATTGAATTAACAGTGTGGAACTGCTAGAGATGAGCCTGCCTTCAACATCCCAGCCAAATGAGATGGTTGCAGCTGATGTGTGAAAGGGGAAAGAGAACTGATGAGGGGGAGAGAGCAGGACAGGAGCTGTGCAGTGCAAGCCAGTTTTGTTCGGAGTAGAGAGGGAAATGTATCTTTCATCATAGATTCAGAGTCTGGTCCCAAACTCACTCTGCTGTGCATGGCATGCAGATTGGGGTCTAAGGAAGGGCATGGTGTAAAGCCATGGGTGAAATGCATCCTTACTGATTTTAATTCAAGTTTGGTATGTATAAAGTCCTTCTGAACTGAGAGCACTGTGAAGTCCATGCTCAAAATCCTCTGTCTCTCCGTCCACTTAATCACACATTACCAACTACTCTGTATGGTCATAACTCTGAATGACCATGTTAGGTTGAAAAATCGATTAAAATTTTAAGGTTAGACAAAAAAATGGGAGATTTGGAGGAGGAAAAAATAATCTGGTGCTTGGTCTGCTATATATTGCTGTATGCAATGCTTTCCTGGTTTATCTGTGGTGATCAGTCAGTCTCAGGGCAAAGTCTGCAGCAGAGACTGAGTCATTCCATGAGGAGTGTTCAAAGTGATATTAACAGCTCAAGCTGGGAAACAGGGTATTTTCACCAAGAAAGTGGCATTGCAAACTATTTGTATGGGAGAAGACAGAATTTTCCCGAGGACCACTTCCCTGCTGTTTTCACATTAACCTATTTTAGCTCCAGAACAACCAACAACCAAAAGACAGTTCAGCAGCACAGACATGCTCACATACACTCAAGCATGAGGGCATGCATCTGGACACATGCACCCCGGCATCCACATCGATGCTGGCCCTTAAAATGCTGGAGATGCCTCCTCCAGAAGGACATTGCTTCCCTCAAGTGTTCATCACTGCTGCTGCAGAAGGAAATATTCGGGATCATACTGCTTCATCTCCCCAGAGTCAAGTGACTGAACAGAGCAAGGAATCAAAGCAAGCAGGGTTCCCCTGATTGCTAAACGAATTGAGCCATTTATCCTGAGCCCTCATTTTCATCCACCATGTGGGGCTGGACACCATGAAGCACCTCCCTGCTTGCTTCCCACCGTGATGGTATGAGCAAGGAGGAAACTCTCCTTTGCTCCTATGACATTTTGAATGCCTCAAACAACAGGTTTCACACCATACAAAATACGGTATGAAATATAATACTATTACATTTCCATACACCATAAGCAGATTCTGATGAGAAATATCTTACAGATCCAAGGTGTTGTGGAACAATCCCCATTTAAAGAAAAAGCAAGAGATAACAACAGTTTCAAGCCAATTTGCCCTTCCAACGCAGAGGTAAATGTCTGGCCCCAGGACTTCCAGCAGAAGCCACAACCTAGGAATCTGGGATATGGATAAGCTGAAATACAGATCTGTGCAGTGAAGGAAAGATTCCTATGCACTTCCATAACAACAAAAAAATCAATTAAAAAATGAAATAACTCTGCATGTAACGATTAACTAACTTGTGGAACTCACTGCTGAAGGACAGGATGGAATTTAACAGCACACCAAATGTTTTAGCAATTTCTAGTGAAACACTTCTGGAACAGGAAAAGAAATAATGTTAAAATTCATAGCTGGGTCAGATCAATAGCCCTCATCTCAGAAGTCATGGTGAGAAGTCCTTGCGCAGGGAAAAATTCTAAGAACAGACGGAACCTCCCAGTTTTTCTTCCCGTTTAGCTCCAACTGTAAGTAAAGAAGGAATAGAATGATCTGCAGAAAAGATGGCTTGGTGACAGTGGTAATACAGGAGGGTTTGAGGTAAAAAAATCTATTTCCCAGCTTTGCCACTGATTCCCAGGGTGGTCTTAGCAAAAGGCAAATATTACCTCTGCACACTTCCTTTCCTATAAGAAAGAGATGACAAGTCTTCTTTAAAAGGGATGTGTGGTAAGTATAGAGCCATAGCACTTTTGAGATGCTCTGCTAATACGGTGATGAAAAATACAGACATTGCATGAAAAGACAGATAAAGGAGAAGCTGTTTAAGTCATGTTACTCCTGATTCGCATCAGGAATAGAAGGAAATTCCCACAATGAAGAACACTCCTTTGGAGCAGAAGGGTGCTGTGTAACATCACTAAGGCATTGCACCAACATTAAAGGGAATTGCTGCTATAAACAATTTAGTTGAAAAAATGAGAATCTTTTGTTCATTTGCCTTCCTTATTTACAAGCAGGTAGTGGTTTTACTAACTTATTCTTCACTCAGAATAGCTGGTGTGAACATATAGTTGCATTTATGATCGCAGGACCACAGTGTTGTTCTCATTACTCCTTCCTGGCTATTTGCGCCACATGTTGGATATTGAATCACACACCAGGGATGATGCCGCTACAGCATCAGCTGTCTTTAGGAAAAAAAAAAAGCCTTCCCTTTTTTCCTTTTGTTGGCAAATCATCTGCAAAAAGCTCAGCATTGTTTGAATAATAAAAAAGCTTTTACAGATGGCCACAAAAGCAAGAGGATTCTCATGAATATTTATTCTCACCGATTCTCCTGACAGCTTCACTTTCTGCACATTCTTACACATAAACACTTTTGCACATAAACACAAAAGAGCTCACAGATCACGTATTTTGAAGCACTATCTAGAGATCTTCCCCAGAGGAAAAGCCCTCTTGTGTTCAACTCTTTGGATGCATGGATGAAAAATTACCTCTTTCCTGAAAAGCTTGAGGTGCACAAAATCTGACGTGATACCATCCTTATTTTGCAGACGAGGAACTGATGGTGGCCACAATAGAGAGACTTGCCCTAAATTAGGTGGCAAATGGTAGAATAACAGAATTAACCTCTGCTCTTTCGTAATTCCCATCCTTGCACAATGTTACGATCTAGGTACTTTTTACCAGGCAGTGATTTAGGAACTTTATAGTGTAAGGATTATCAGCTTTGCACTCTTCATAACTCCAAGCAACGTGCTACCCTATACGGGGTACCCTATATAACTACTTTATAAGTAGTGTCAATGCACTTCATATCCTAGTCAAGGCAAGAACTGGAATTATTCACTTCAATAAGCACGGGCTATTTTGCCCCAGCTAAATTCCACATCCAGCCCATGATTTTTGAAACAAAGGCAAAGTCTTTTTATGCACTGCCATAGTAAATAGTATTTGAATGGCATAGCACATGGAGTGCGAGGCACCCAGGCAGGAGGGATGGAAGGTGACGCATTCAGCTGCTCTACTTCTGCCCCCATGGCTGTTTTACGTGAGTTGAATCACTGCAGATTATGCCTGATTGAAAGGAAACAGTATATTCTGTGGTGTTTAAAGATGTCACACTAGCTGCAGAGCTTTTGGAAACCAGTGAGTCAGCAGGAGGAACACAATGCTGGCTCCAGCTATTAGGCAGTTATTTAAAACCGAACAGAAACAAAATAAAAAGCCACTTGTGAATTCAACAGATGCAGTGAATTCCCTGCTTTGCAAAAGCTAAAGTGTTTGCACAGAGGAGAGGGGCACTTTTTTTAACATAAAGGTCACTGCAGTTCAATTCAAATGAATTATTCAGGACTTTCTTTTAATCTCATTAAATGTGAATGTCTGCAAACAACTTCTGAATATGCAGAGAAAATCAAAGCCCAGCAAAAAATCCTGTTCACTGATGGCAAAGCAGCAGGTCAGACATCTTATGGATGCACACAAGAGCGCAGCCAGGTTTTAACCCAACCAAGGGAACACAAATGAGAGCTCAAAATGCCAGCTGACTTCTTGTGAACCACATCTGTTCTCATGTGTCTCTTGCCTTCCATGCATGGCTGGCTTTCTGCAGATGTGTTTCCAGCAGTGCTTAGACAATGGAAGTGCCTATGGCCCACAGAACCCATCCATCACTGAATCTTCTCAATATCCAGGCCCCCAGGTGAAAAAAGGATCAAAGTCACTCAAGACAGGACTAGACGGCATAAATCCTCCTCAACCCATGTGTCTCCTGTTTCCCAATGGTGTTTTAAAGCCTTCTGGGATGCTACCTGGTCAGAAACTTTCATATAATTAAGTAGTTTAATGAAATTAGGTACATGCTTAATGTATTTAAGTATCATCCTGTAACTCATTGCCTTGTGCTTCCAGGAGATTGAGTTGCTTAACTTCCTTTAAACGGAAGCTGGAAACCTGAAGACACCTTATGATATGACAAAACGTAATTTTCCTATGCTCTCTGGCACAGATCTAGTTTCTCTCTGTCTGTACATCTAAACTCAGAACTTGGATGTACTCTGGAGACATAACTGGCACTTAAGAAATAAAGTTCTTCACTTTTCTATACAAGTAACTAATGCATTGCAAGGACAGAAGCTCCAGAGCTGTTTGTACATCTGATTGTTGGATCCTACTAAAACAATCAAAATACTATGGAGGAAAAAAGACATCACAGTTCAAGAACTGTCTGTGCACAGACTTCATTTTCACCAGCTCATCACTCATAGTTACTTGAGGAGGGCTTTGTGCAGCCATCTCATAGTTTATGTTTGTAGCCTATTCTTTTGCAACAACTGCCTTCATTTGCGCTTTACTAGCCTGGCTGGGGGGTGGTCTCATTGTAAATCTTCCCTTCATCCACTGGTTCTGGAGCCATAACACACTTCACTTCTAGGCAGCTCTGTTTAGCTAAGAACTGGGACTAGTATCTCTTGGGGTTAAAAAGAACTCTCTATTTATAGCAATAACTATGTGCTATATCATCATATAATGAATTGACAGTGTTCAGCTATTAAAAACTCTTGGTTTTATTTGCAGCCCCACTTAAGCACAGAGATAAACCTAAATCCAGGACTCATGTCCACTGTAAGCTCCTCCATAGTGTTCTGGCGGATAGTAATTTAAGGCTTGGTACAGGCATACCAAGTTATTCTTCTCAGATTGAGAACTCAAATCAAAAGAAGTATTAAACAAGCTAAAATTGCAGAGGTTTGCTCATTGTCCATCTGAGCTTGTAATCAGGGGAGGGTCCCAGAGGAGCTGAAGTCTTGCAAATAACTTCTTATGAACCTTCTAGTTCCTACGCGCCAGAGAAACGTTCTCGTTTCTCAAACTCCTCTTCCTTTTAACTACAGCTACTTATTCACATGGCAATGGCACCAGCCTTTTTTAATTTATAGTTCACAGATATTTTTTCTCTGAAACAGAAAAACGCAAACACACTGCAAGCAGATCACCCTTGTGTAGAGTTGGCTCAGATACAAAAAGAACAGACAAGATCAAAACCAAACAATGGCATGAAAGAAGGGTCTCCAGGACAGAGCTGGTTCATAATCAATCATTTCCCAATACAATTTCAGAGAAAGCTTTCAAGGAGACTAGTCTCTGTCATATTCAGCTGGCACTGAACAGTTTCATCCTTAACCCTTTTGCACAGAAAACCCATCAACTGCCATCTTCTTCCCCCCAAAACACTGCTGTCTTAAATAAGTCTTACAGTCTTAAATAAGGCTTGCAAACCTGTTCTCTGATTTCTTCTGTCCATATCTCTTTCTTTGTGCTCCATTCAATTTCTGGACCTGTTTAAAACAAAATGAATAGACTGAAAGAAAAGAGTGCTTACAATGAACACCTCCATGGTCAGGGCCATTCCTGTGGTACTGAGGCCCCATGCAACAACCTATTCATCTCCATCAAGCTCAACTCTTTCAGGAAAGGTGTCATCAAAACGGACTTCTTAATTGCCTGTTGACCTGTCCTAAGTTTGGGCAATGGTGTCTAGAAGGATGTCAGACAGCAAGGGCTTAAAATAATAATAATAATAATAATAATAATAATAATGTAATATTATTCAGTCCAGTGCCCAGGAAGGTCTTTTGTTTTTTGATTTTTTACTACAGACACAGCCACACAGACACAACAAAATGTGCCCACTCATGACAAAGGCACTAAGAGCTCAGCTATTGTGAGTTTTGCTTTGCAGCAGCAAACTGCTCAGCTAGTAAATATAGGCTGGCTAGTCAATAAGGTAATTGTATTGCCTGATTACTCCATAGTAATCTCACTGCTTTTGGCCAGTGAGAGTCTCAAAGGCCCATAGAATACTGACAAGGGAAGAGGAGATCTTGTCTGGAAGAAGCTGGTCCTCACTCCATTGCTCTAATGTGGAGGACAGCACTAGCTACATAGAGAACGAGTGACCAGTGACTTCCTCAAATGGCTTCTTTCCCTATTTTCCTATATTCTTGGAATCAGTAGATGGGGATTTTTCTTCGAACTCGAATCCCAGCTGATTGTCAGTGATTGCCTAATTCCCGTGAATCATTTGTAGTTCTTTCACCAGCAACACTTTCCGACTGCCACAAACGCAAGCTCACTGTAGGTGCAGATCACATGAATTGTGACCTGATGACATTTGGTTGGAAATAGCTCTAACTTCATGGCCTTAGGCTAAAGCTTTTTAGCAAAGCTTTTTGATAAGCTAAAGAGGAAGTTAAGGGCATGTTCTGTTGCTCTGGGTGATCTGTGATTGCTGGCAGGCCATCCTTGTGAGCCCAGTTGAAGTAAGTCAGAGCATTTACTATTGTGCCCACCTTGGTGATTGTTACACTTAGAGCACACTTCTGCTTGCAGATTTGAAGTATGCTTTACTAATATGTTGTTTTAATTAGCTATTTGATAGAGTTTTCTGCCAGCAAACTCATTTGCTGTCATATGCATGGCAGCTAAATGCAAGAGAATATCAATTGTGAGAGTGTCTTGAAATTAGAGTGAATATTTATTTGACAGTAATTGCTATGATGTCTTAGATCTGGTGTATATTAACACCTGGAACTCTGATTCCTCAATACTGAAGGTTTCTGAGCGTGCTATATGTATCCACTTCACTTGTACAGGTGCTGAATCCAGTTGAGATTGGGCACGAAAGAAAGTCATTTTCATCTGACACATGTTTATTAGTTTAAATAAAATGAGCCGGCAATCATAGCTGATTTCCTGCTGCTGAGAGGCCGTAGCAATAACTGCCATCCCTAACATCGTTCCCTGCAGAAAGCCTGGAGCTGGATGAGAGAGGGTGGTCACACCTCAGACCCGTAGTGTGGGAATCATGCATCCTCTCAGGTCCCCTCTCAGCTCAGGGAGAGTGAGAGCTTCCATCCCTGCTTATCCCCTCTGAACCATTACATGATGATGCCTTCTAATATAGGAGGATCACAGCTGATTTTCTCCATCCCCTGGGCCTCTTCTCTCCTGCCTGTGCAAGAGGGAATACTACAATTTAGTTATATTACAACCGTGTCTAATAGCACCACACACTCCTGGACCAGAAATCACTGCTTCTTCCTCCTATACCCTAGCTGCTCATATCACAGGTAAGCATGACACCAGGGGTCACAGCATGGGAAAAGGCTGTTACCTCTGTCCTGCAGACTTAAAATGACTAGGAAAGCCTGACTTCAGCAGAAGCCAGTGGTGAGACTCATGGTAAATGGGGGACACTGTGCAGGTTGGAAGCAAAACCCTTAAGTTTTGCTATACTGCTCTCCAGCTGCTTGATCTTCTCCCACACTGGCATGGTCTGGTGGGTAACACGGTTGTAACATCAGTGCAGAACCTCCTTCCCACTCATCAGAAAGGGGATTTTAGCCTCTGGAGGGGTGAGCTCTGCAAATGTGAGCACAGTTTACCCAGTGCTATCCTGTTGTGCAAGGTGCCTGCAGGCAGAACGAAACTCCTGGTTGCAATGAGCAAAATCGCCTGCAGATGTGGTGATGAAACCAGTTTGCACCCAAAAACATTGATTTGGAAAATGGATCAGTTTATCTCAGGTTTCTTATAGAATAAGATTTCTGGACAAAGAATGAGACAGGTTAGAAAGCCTGAAACTATTTAAAGAGATGAGGATGGATATAGGGTCATTCCCAAAATATTTCCCTGCATTTTCCCTGTTCCTGTATCAACCTCTTCTCTCCCGTTTTCCATCTGGATGATAAAACTTCCCATCTTTCCAGTGTACTGAGGTTAAAACCATCCACACTAATAATCTAAGTATGCCAGAGGATGCTCCCATGTGCTGGGATCACCTTTTACACTGTGGCTTGGCTCTGTGCTACTGATCTTCTAGTCACCAAAACGAGGCATTGAGCTAAGTGCCAGCTGGAAATGGTCCCTGCACTGCACTAATTGCCAAATGTGGGAATGGTTTGGTGTTAACTTAGTAAAAATAGGCAAAGTTTGTACCAGGGAATATCCTAACATTTCAAAACTTGCACAGCGGCCAATAAAGTTCCTAAAACACTTGAGCAGTTATATCCATGCAGCTACACATAGAGTGTGCATCTATACTGGTGTAGGAATATCCAGGGGGAATCGGTGAATCGGTACACAATGGGAATTCCTTGTTACACCTCAAAACAGATCACATAGCAAATACATTAATAGTACCTGGTCAGTCTTATCACTGCTTCAAAACCACAGTCTCTAATCTTGAAGCTTTCACAAAGAACAGTTATGACACGCACATATATTGTAGCCAGCAGCAGATCTGTCATTACTTCAAATGTGGTCAAATGTCACCTGGTTTCTCTTGCAAACGTCTAGTGCAGTTCCAGGTCAAAAACCCAGCACCAAGGTGGCAGCACGATAGAGATTACATAGAGTGCTATGTACAAAGACTGCTAGGAGAACCTTTTTCATATACATTAGGTTCAGTGGGTAAGATTTAATCTGGTAGTGCTGATACACACTTGGCTTTCTCATGGAGGTACTTTTCCAATGCAGAAGATACTGTTTTGTGATGCCAGGGGATAAGGAAACAGAGCCCCAGCACTAGGATGAGCCTGGGGAGGTGCCTTTGGGCAGGGGGTGCCCATAAAGGCTCAGGACCTAGCAGTGAGCTCTGCCCAAGTGGTGTAGAGCTGTGCCATGGTCCCATTGCTTCACACCAGCAGTGCCTCATGTGGATGTACCAAAAAGAGCTTTTCAGACCTGCTCTACTGCAGATCTTCTCCAAGCTCACATAAAATTATACGTTCTTTCTCTGTGATTAAGGTGAATCCATCTTTCCTACCATCATCTCCCCTAGGTCCTTTCCTCTGACAGCCTGATGATCAAAACAAATAGGTGACGTTAAGAATCTCTTTGACCACACAGGTGAAATCTCACACTTCGAGGTGCTTGCTTTCTGCTCCCTCCTTGTGTTCTTCTGTGTTCCTGCACACATCTGAGTCCTTCCCTTTCTCTGTCACCCCTGCATTATCATACAGAGGTGCTTACAATGTGATTTAGTACATCAGAACTGATGTGTCTTGATGCTGCTCTGCAAATGAGACTTGATTCTACCAAAGGGAAAGTAGAGGTAGGAGATACACAGAGATTACAAGCTTGGGGGGAAAAGACTTGAGACATTTATTCAAATATGCAAACGTGAAATAATAGGAGTCAATAATTAACCTCATTGTACCATATCTATGGCCTGGGGTAAAGCTTTTTTAGTACGAAACCTCTTTTGAAACAGGCTCAAACTGTCTTTAATTGTTCCAAGCACTGAAGGGAATTGATGGTTGGATGTAATAACGTGATAATCAAGTCCAGATACAGCCCATCAGACTAGATAATGCAAAGTTTCTATGCATTGAAACTTTACAGGGTTAGAAGAATTCCCAGATGCCTGATTTTAAAGGGTATTTCCAATGACTTGTGATAGACATATAGAGAATAGACATATAGAGAATATGTGATAGAAATGAGCACAAAACTGAAGCACCTCCTGGGACATGAGCAGCACACACCTTTAATCAATTCTGGTGTGCAAGCAAAAGAGAAGAGCTGGCTGGAGACCCTGGGTGTGATGGAGGCTTGCAGCCTAGACCTTTTGCCTCTGTCTGATCTTGATCCAGGGTTTGCCAATAGTCAATATTATTGTTCAATAATAAATATTATTATTGCCAAAGAGATTGAGATTCTTTTCTCAAACCAATCTCTGTCCCTTCTCCAGAAATGAACACAAGATGGTGCTGCCATCCACTGACAGCCAGCCTTGTGCATAGTTTTACACTGTTTCTACTTCTTAAGGTGTTTAAAATGAGCCCACTTTGATCCCTTGTAGATGAAGTCCCTGGGATACTGAGGAGGAAAAGCTAAAACACCTCTCTGGCAACGCAGCTCAAACAAGCAGGGTTAACCCTGTGTTTATTAGACCTGCAAGCAAAGATGCAATGATGAATTTCACAAAGACTCATCCTAACTCTTATCCAGAAGAGAAAACTCCCCAAAGCACAATGACCACCGCAGTTACCTCCTGTGGCAAGTTTCCATAGCAGATAATGCTTACCATCCCTTTTCTAGATGAGCTGGGTTAATGCCACAATGCCCAGCAGAACCTGAAGAGTTTTAAAGTAGGTTTGAAGGGGGAAAGGGATAAAATCAGGCTCACTGGAGATAATCCTGAGGGAGCATGCCAGTGTTTGAGGAACGGTATGCTAGCGAGGTCCTTTGGTCTGCCATCTCAGCGGAGGTAGGGGATGGAAAGCCATGCGGCAGCAGAGACACAAAGGTTATTGAAACCATGGAAGCACCTGAGAATGGTCACATAAGAATTACGGCTTGTCCCAAAGAAAAGGTGACAGGATCAATAGCCCAACTGAAGTGCACCTACACCAATGCACACAGCATAGGCAATAAACAGAACTGGAAGCCATGGTGAAGCAGGAAAACTATAATGCAGCTTCCATCAAGGAAACATGGGGGGATGACTGCTACAACTGAAGTGTTGTCATGGATAGCTATAAACTCTTCAGAAGGGACAGGAAAGGAAAGAGAGACAGTGGGGTAGCCCTCTATGTTAGGGAGCAGTTTGATTGTCTAGAGCTTAATGATGGTGACAATAGTGTTAAGTATTTATGGGTAAGAATCAGGGGAAAGGCCAAGAAGGCAGATATCATGGTGGAAGTCTGTTACAGATCAACTGACAAGGGTGAAGAGGCAGACAAAATATTCTATTTAGACTGGATATTAGGAAAAATTTCTTCTCTGAGAGGGTGTTCAAGCATAGGAACAGGCTGCCCAGGGCAGTGGTAGAGTTATCATCCCTGGAGAGATTTAAAAGACATGTAGATGCAGTGCCTGGGGACATGGTTTAGTGGTGGACTTGGCAGTACCAGGACTCAATGATCTTAAAGGTCTTTTCCAACCTGAACAATTCTCTGAATCTCTGATTCTATGAAAATCCTCATTAGTTCAGGCAGAAAGAGCCAGATGGCAAATGCAACACAAGCTGAGCAAAAGCTAGCAACAAAAAATGCACTGCCCAGGATTATGCTGTAACCAAATTCAGATCTGCTGTGTCTGCAGTGTTCCCACCGCAGTCAGCGTTTGGGAAAGCCTTCTCGCTCCCCTGCGGATGCAGTGCAGATTCCCAGGATAGCTCTTTGCTCCTCTCTAAGGAAAAGCTAATAGCTGATGTATATGAGACTTGAGCTACTGGACAAAGCTGAGCCAACATCAGAAAGAGCAGAAGGAAAAGACATGCTATCTACCAGGGAGATGGAGCAGATGGTGACTCGCTGCTCCCAGAGTTACGTGTTTGTGTGAGACTCACTGGGAAATAGATGTGCCAGACTAATAGTTTTTAATGCAAATACAGGAATCCAATTCCTCATAGGCTCAAAACCCCTCCTGGCACACCTTCTAATGGTAAACCCTGCGAGCACGTTACTGAGACTTTTATGCACCACACAGCTGTGATCAGTGCTCTTGCACAGGGCATCTTTGTGCCCAGCGGCTTTGTTTTCTCCTCATTAGGGGCTTCTATGAGCCCTTAGAGACTCTTCTTTCCACTCAGCCACTTCCTTGCAAAATCCATGGGAATGTGAGTTCCTGGGAGACATCCCCATCTCTGCTGACTGCTATTAAAACCAGCCAACTGGTTCAATGGTCTTGGTGGCACACACAGCATTGAGTAAGCCTCTTTCCAAAGGAAAGGAGGCTAAAGGGGGATTTCTCTCACTCTTAAAACCATAATGCGGATGCCCTTTTCATGAGGAGGCAAAAAAGCAGCTCCATGTTTTCAGACTTGGAGGCTCTCAATAACTCGTACTGCTTTAGCCCTTTCCTGCTCCTAATTTCTTCACTCCCCATTTAGATCATTTCCTCGTCTATCTCCCCTCATCAGGCTCTGCTGTGGCAGGACTGGGGACTGTGGCTTGCAGAGATGCGTCTTTAATATTTTCTCAGGTGGTTTTTATTCCCATCAAAACCTGAATGGTTTTCCCCTCACACACCCATGCCATTGGATCAGTGGAGGTGATTCAAATTGCCATCCTTGAATTGCAGTTCACATGGATGTCAGCAACATGGGGAAGCCAGAAACCTGCCATTGATATTTGTACAGCAACCTGAACCAAACCAATCTTCTCCTCTCAGTCCCCACAGACTGGTTTGATGTCATTCTTAGAAGCCTCTGCTCTGGGTTCCCTCCTACAAGTCATAGATACACATTACTAAAGGTCAGTCCTACCCTGGAAGTGCTATAATTTTAGGCTTGGCTCAGATGCTCTGCAGTTTGATGGTGTATCAAGTTAATAGCTGAGTGGTTGTAGCTGAATAAACCAAGCAGTAGAAAATTGTAGTGTGGCTCAGATGTGCACCAATTCAGTGGGTGGACTTTGAATACTATGGTCAAATCATCATTCTTCTTTAGAACTCTACCTAGCTACCTCTTCCCTGCAATTACCTTGACTTTTGGTCATAGCCAACCTACATCTTTGTGCTGGTTTATCTCATGGTCACTTGTTTGGAGAAACCTGTCCCTCCTGAAAAGGCTGCTTGCCATTACCTGATACTTTTCCACTGTTACTCGAGCATTCTCCTTTCTGCCCCTATTTCTGTGACATCCTGTACTGTTAAAATAAATATAGCATGAGCGGCGATGTGGTGAGAAGAGCCCTTCATAGGCAAACCCACACAGCTCGATAGTGTTTAATGTTTAAGCAGGTGACCAGCTTTAAGAAAGCATAAAGTAGAGCAAGGAAAGCTGCTGGTGTACAAATCACACCAAGCCTTGAAAAATTCTGGTGGCTTGGAGCGCATCTTCTTTTCTGGGTTACCTACTGGTACCACTTTAGCTTGTCAGGGACAGATGGGGAGGATCAGAATATACTTGGAAGTCTCCCATATCTTGGCATTTTGGGTCAAGTTCTGACATTACAGGAAAGCTGCTGGTGAAGGATAATACTCTCCGGCAACACAGTATCGCAGATAAGGCACTGTGTGTTTGAGACCCAACCTGTAATAGTTATTCCTCTTTATATGCACACCCTATCTTGTTCACCTATTAGTGCCACAGATCAGATAATAACTGCAAGGACACATCCTGGATGGGATTGAAAGAGGTGGGGAAAACTAAACATTTGGACTTTCACTTGCCAAAAAGCAAGTCCATAGCAGGCAAACTGCCTGGCTGCGATTCCTCTTGATACCACAATTGCACTCCAAGTCTTACCACTGTGTACAACCCTTCCTAATAAAGAGGATGAGGGGGCTACAAGCCCGAATTATCCCATGATCAGACTACAAGCCCAAAGGAATTATCTGATGATCCAATGGAATAGGGCTAAACCATGGAAATTCACAGCGTGCTTGAGCAGGGAAAAATGAATATCAAGTCAAAGGCCATCAGTTAGGGAGCTGGCCTGCTCCCTGGCCTCTTAAGAGCCAGGACTCACCCACCCTTGCGAGGACAGCTCAGGCTGAAGAAGACTTAGAATCATAGAATCAATGAATCGTAGAATCAGCTAGGTTGGAAAAGACCTTTAAGATCATCATGTTGGGATAGAGACAGTAACAGGGATTTTCCAGGAGGAGACAGAGATGTCAACAGGGATTGGTCAGAAATTCAGGTCCTGTTTTATCACCATTTGAAACCTTTGAGCCAGATGTCAAGCAGGAATATCTTGTCCCAGCCAGCCAAATGAGATGCGGCATCTTTCCCCAAAGGTCAAACAGTGCTGTGCTCCCTGCAAGCAGGTACCATACATCTGGGAATACTTCCAGCAGCAAAATGATGTATCCCACAAGTCCCTTTGATTCTTAAAGGAAGGCACAGGAGCCTGACTCCGCAATGATATGGACATTTTCTGTCCAGGACCATGCCAAGAACTGTCAAACTCATTCATCAGCTGCCTCTGTACAAATGGTAATAGCATTCACTCACCAGAAGCTTGGCAGGGGTTGGGAGCATTGACCTAGAAGTTAAAGACTCTTTGTTCATTGCTAATCCCTGGAGCTATGCAGTCCCAAAGCCCTTCCCTTTCTGTGCAACACAAGACCAGCTTTCACAGCCTGAGCCCAGTGAAGTCAATAGAATGGCTGTCATTGTCTCTGGTGACCAATGCACTGTCCCTGGATTCTGCAACATTAGACTGGCTTCTGCTTTTGTTGTAATCAATGCAAGTATTACCAGTGACCACTGTTGAATCCAAATGGGACCGTAGCATGTGTCCCTCAGGAGTTCCAGTGATGCTGAAACCTGTGGTCACTCTTTTCTGATAAAAAGGCTTAGATTTTCAGCTGGTCTTTAATATTTTAATATTTTCTGGGTGCCTTTTACTTTAGGAGGATTTCTTACAACCACACTTGGATCATACAGTCTTCATTCTGCCCCTGCATAGCCCTTTTTGAAAGCTTGCCTTGCATCTCCAGGGCGCTCATGGTGTGCTGTGAAACCATTACTGGAGTATAACAGCACCTTTTCTAGTACAAAAAGGAGCTGGGAAACTAGGGGTCAGGCATCAGCTAGTTGCTGTAAACCAGATAAGAACCTACATTACAAATAATACAAGCAAAATCACCTCCATTACAACCTTGAGCAAGAGTTTTCCGATGAACTGTTGGAATTTCCTCTGCTCTCACTGACTTTGCACCATTAATAACATCATTGAGCCCTTGATAAAAATTGGAATGATCCTTGGATTTGGGAAAGAAAACTGGGCCTTTCCTGGAAGAGGCTTCAAGTGATGGAGAACTCGCACCAAGTCGTAGGGCAGCATCACGCTATCAGGGACACGTGACAGGGAATTTGGGGCATTTCGAGATGCAGCTGGCTTTCTTGGCAAGATTAATGCTGTGATAATCTTTATCCAGCATAGTCTCTTATCCCCATTTCTCATGACCCACTGCCTGTGGCTTTTGCCCTTCTACAGACCTACATAGCTCTACTTGGCTCAGCCAACAGCTCTTTCCTCACACTTAGGTCCAAAGGACCCTGTTTAAGGGGAAGGGACACAATCCATATTGCCTTTCCAATGGCACTGTCCTGTGTGAGTTGTTTCCACTAGCACAGTTTAAAAGGAAATGTCTTCTTTCTGTCTCTGGATATCTCTTGCTTCTGCTTCCACCCACTGTGTCTCTTTGGAGAGAGGGACAGCCATGAAACCCTGACCCAAGCATCCAAGAGAGGGAGGATGAATTGACCTCTGGAGTTGTCTTCTCCATACCATCTACAAGGAAAACCAAAACAGTATTTTAAGCTAAGTCCTTTACAATGACAAAACAAAGGTGAAAACTAGCTCACTTAGGGCTAAGTCATCAATGACCATGACCAAACCATGTATCTTAAATTTCTCCTGTAAGGTTAAGCTACAGTGTTTTGGGCCAGATGTTCCAGAACCTTTTTCAATTTAGGATAATTATCACAAGCAAAATGGCTTTTCTAGAACAAACTGGAGATCTGGGCACCAAAAAACCTTTGCGTATTGTTATTTTCTACTTTTCCAGAAGTTTTTTTTCCACTAGAATTTTGAATGTCCAGAAATTATAATTGCCTCCTTATTGTTTTCATTTCTTTTTCTTTTTTAATTAAAAAAGGGGACGAGTGAGTTATTTCCATGCGGAGTTCAACTTTACGCAGCAGCCGAAGGGCTCAAGCCTGATGCTGGTGGAGGACTGACATTCCCCTTTATGGCACTAGATGGAGCTACATCCCCAGTAATGTCCTTTCCCAAGCCGGCCTGCCCAGGAGAGGTTTGATGGTTGTGCTGGTCACTTCTGGTGTCCAGAAGGAGATTAGGTGGACAAAGGAGATAAATAAGCAGAGTGGAAAGAATGAAAGAAATGCCAGGAACTGGAGAAGCAGCCACTTTTTTTAAGGACTTTATTTACCAGACATTTACTAAGGGAGCTGTAACCCCTTTTCATACCACACATTGTAACGCGGGGACTCACAGTAGCACCTCCCCATAGCCTGCCTGCATCCAGCCCTGACACCACCAGGCTTCTCCAAGAGTTGTTTTGCTCTCTCCTGTTCAATGGGAGATCTGAGGTTCTTCATTAAATCCAATGGATTCCTTATGTAATTGCTTGTCAAATGTCTTTACTAGCCTGAAGCTTCAGTGTCCAGATGTGGAAGACATCCTGCCATGGACTTCGAGCTGTTTCGCTGTTTCTTCTTTTCCATGCAACTGGTGCAGTCCTGCAGATCGTTTTACTTTATATGGGTTAAAACCTCCTCTGGTTTTAACCTTCATCTTCAGCATTCCATAAATTCCTTCAGCATACTCTTCCAGACCTATTACCACGTTTTCATGCATTCGCTCCAAAAGAAAAACAGAGAGAAACTTCTTCATCTCCCCACACCGACAGAAGCCATCGTTTTGAATATTACTTCTTTGAAGTGGTCTGAAATGAATCATTCCGTAAGCGCAACACCTTATTATTATTTATGGGCAGGCAAATCACAGAAAGCCATTATAATAATACCATGTTTATCATCACAAATGCACCAGCAACAGTTCCACAAGACTGAGCAGCTGCAGCCCAAAGCCTCCAGGCTATTGTGGAAGGCATCTATGGAAATGTAAGACCATCTCAGCCTCCAGCAGATGCTAAGCTGGGTGGGGTAGGAGAGAAAGTTTATTTATTATCTCTAAATCTATGTTATTCTAATCAGGGCTAATGAAGCTGATCCTGGATGGCAGAACCTGCCTGGATTTGTTGGTTTGAAGCTCGTGGTTGGACTTTTGGTGTCTGGTACTTCAGATTTTAGTTTAAATTCTTCAGAGCCTGGTAAGGACTGAGTTCATGGCACAGCCCTTCCCTCAACAGGGACATTATTATGTTCTCCATCTTCATTCCAGCTACCTATTTTCATTACGCTCCTTGGAATGAGTACTACTGCAGCCTTTACCTCCCTGCCAAGTTCAGTTTAATGCCTGCAGCATCCTGAAGATACTGGGCTGGAAGAACTCACCTCAGCTGTCCAGCATCCTGACAGCCAGAATCGATGGAGCTGAGAAAATCTGGGATTTTGGCATATTCCAAAAATAAGGCAGTTCCCTTAAGTGTGTTAGTGTCATTGGCCTCATAAAGTACAGTAAAAAAGTTAGATTACCTGTGCATTAATTGCAATGGTTGCCTTAGTCTCTGATTCACCCTGCATATCTGAGATGCTCCGAAGTGGCTGGAGAGATGCTTGCAGAGAAGATTGGCCCTCTCCAGTGTATTCCTCCCTCTCTTTCCTTAAGGCCTGCCTCGACAGCAGAGGCAAAGTGGTTGCTCCCTGGTAATCAACCCACATCTCTGCATTAAAAAGACAGTGTCAGGCTTACATAGCTTTTAAACAATCTGGAACAAGTCAGGGCCAGGCAGAGGGAATCAAGTGCACTGCGCTCATGGGAGAAGCTGACAGACGTGTTTTGCCCTGTTGACAGATAAGTAGGGCACAAGCACAGAGACAATTTTGAAGGAGCCACGAGTCTTCAAGACACTCAGGCATTTCCAGCCTGGAGACTTCCCAATCCCCTCCAGCGGGATTTAGGATCATGTGAAGAGAGGAGCCAGGTAAGAGTGGGAAAGTAGTTGTGGTTTTAAATCATTCCACCCACTATGGAGCATGGGAAGAGCCAGAAACACATTTCATAACATCTATAATGCTTTCACCTCCATCATGGCTCTTGCCCTCAGATAAGATTAGGCATTTAAGAGCAGAAGCGAAGCACTGCCTGAAGATACTATAGCTCACCCCAAAACTCTCCAGTCTCAGGTAGGAGCAGTGCAGGAGCAACACATGCCATGGGAATACAGGCAGAAGGGCCACCAGGGCTTGGTCTTGTTTGTTGTTCTTGCCTGAGTCTGACCTGGAAGCCCAGGGGTAACTCAAGAGGACACCCTGCACCCTGCTCCCTTCCTGTGTCCACCCAAGGCAGTTTATTCTTATGGCCCGGAAGCAAAATTAATTCCTGTGTCTGGCTCTGAACACAGAGTACACTGCAGACAGGGAAACCTTCCGTGTAAAATGCTTCCAGTGCAGAAAATGCTGATTGGAAATGATTGTCAAGGGCTTGTCCCACATTATCCCTTATTGGTGTTCTTGGCTGTAGCAGAGGCTTTCTTCTGCCCTTAGGTGATCTTCACAACACACTCCCTGTAAGGAGGGATTTCTGTAGGGCTCACACCACTGACTTGCCTTCAGTTTTAAGACAGCTTTTAAATACAAGAGCCAAAAATGTGGCTGGTGGGCCAGCTAGGTGTTCGCTTCCAAGCAGTTCTTGCTTTGGGGTTTCCCCAATGATCCAGCTTGTTCCCACAAAGCTCCCTCTGTCTGGAAAGGACAGTGAATAGTTTAAGAAGGTCATGGGAAGGTCTGGGAAGGATCCCTGGCTGTGTTGATGCTATAGGGATGAGCTGTCTGCTCCACAGTCCTGGTCCTCCAGGCCATGGCATCATGCTCTTGGTGTCACACTGAAGCTGCCTGGACACAGAGGACTTTGTTGTCCTGGTAGGCAGCAAAGATGTGTTTGTTGGTGGTGACCAGGGCTCCAAGGCAAATCACGAAGCTGCACTTGTGTCTACAGGATCTGGGTCTCACTCATGTTGGAACAGGTCATTGCCTTAATGTCTTCCTCTGGAAATCAACACTGCAGAAACTCAGAAAACTACTTGATAATGGCAACACAGGCAGTGAAGAGTTCCCTGCCCAAACTCACTTTGTCTCCAGAAAATATTTCCAGGGAATGTTTAAAACCCTTTTTTCTTTTACTTGTATTTGCAGGAAAGCAGAACAGGCAAGAAATCTGGAGATATTTATCCTTCATTATCTAAATAGCACACAGAAACATCAGGCTGGCAGTCAATGACTCAGAATGAAGATAAACTTCTTACCAACATAATCTGAAGAGCAGGACAAGCATCTGTCGGTCCATCTGTCCTTCTGTATGTTGTAAAAGCAGTAGAGATTGCTTGCTCTATAGATGCTAAGTTGTCACCCTTCTCATTGTGGTGGAGCTCATCAACCACTTATAGATGTCTTAAAACTCACCAGGATTAGGTACCCATCACAGCCATTGATGCCAACACTTCTAGCACATAATTTATCCATTACACATCTGTATTTAGAAAACTGAATCAAACATCCAGTCAATGCAGTTAGTAGTCTGGAGAGTGACATAAATCACCCTACATATGACTAGCTGGATTCCTGCCTAGATTCTGTTATCTATTGTAATTAAATCTCCATTGGGCTCCCAACTCACATGGAGACATCTCTGTCCAGGCACCTATGGTGAGTTTCCTATTCAGTAACATGAATTCCATCACTATGTTGGCTTTCCAAGGTGGAAGGAATAGCATGGTCATGAGCCCAGTGGGCTCTGACCATCATAGAAAGTAAGGAAAAAAAGGTAAATGGAAACTTGGCCAGCCTTGCAAACGTCCCTGCGGTTTGGAGGTCACGAGTGCTTGCTCTATGGACTCAACAAGTGGGTTCATCACCACTGCAAAAATAGAAGTTGTTTTTATCCGGATTGCATTATTTCTGTGGTAGGTTGTTTTACAGGATTCCAACATGACTATGCAAGAACTTAGTGCCTGTACTTCCTTAAAATGGCAGAACCTGAGAAAATACCTCTATATTGTCTCCTACATGAAAATAGTGAAGCCTGGAGAGGTGAAACTACAGTTTTCCCCAAGGATATTTAGTTATTTGGAAATGGTGAGTTGGTTTCTAAATAGGCAATAAGGACCAGACAGGTCCTCCAGGTATCCCATATTGTGGATAATCAAGGAAACTGCTCTCAGATCTGTTGTCACATCAGTATGTGAAGAAGAATCTCCCTCAATGTATTTCATCCCTAACTGCACACCACAGTGCCTTGGGATTCTGGCCTGCCTGACTGCAAAACTTAAGACAAAGACCTCTGTGATCTCCATCATTAGAAGAATCTCTGCAGGCAGCTGGACTTTAATATGTGCAAATAGAAGAAGTACCAGCCCATGGGCGCCAGCTCTTGAAAGGCAGTCCTTCTGCTTATCTGGATCCAGCTCTTACCCACACTGCCACCCCTCCTTCTCAACGGGATGGAATTTGCTGGCACTGCTGCAAGTCTATTCTGTCTATTCAGTAGTTGCCACCACAGTGCAGCATCCCAGGGTGTTGGCAGATACACTTTAGAGTAGGAGGGCATTGCTCCGCAAGCCTTTGCTCTGAGAAAGAAAATTCCCCAGAATTATCATTTTCGGCCCTATTCCCTAAACATGCCTAGACAGAGTTATTTAGGATAGGCCGTGTTATAGTGTTGTGCCCTAAAGAACTAACTACCTCTGAATCGCTTATTATTTGCTTATTGAAGGTATTGCACCAAGAGAATCACATTCCTGTCTCCTGAGATGCTAGTCTGAGAAATAGAAGCTTGAAGCACATGTCCCAGAGCATGTGCAGCCTGAAAAAGATGAGATAAATAAAGAGAGGAAAGAAACAAGTGCAGAAAAACACCAGATTTACTCATTAAAGACTTTGGAGCAAGCACAAATAAATGCAAGGGCAAAACTCTGACTTTTTCACCTGTATTTTCTCTACCCAAACCCTTCAGAATTCACTTTCAGGGCAGGTCTTTGGCAAGAGGGAAAAGTATGAAAATAGTTTCGGTTTTGTGAATGCAAAGAACTCTCAAAACAAAGTGAAGACGGATAGTTTGTGAAATGGAGGGTATCATGAAACATTCCTCCCTGCAATTTCAGCTGTTGTTTGTACAAGCGAGATGTTCTGATTGGTCTCTTTGGCTTTGCAACTGAATGCAAGACTTGTGTTATTCAAGCTGCAATTATTCTTATTTGGAAACAATTTTCTCTTTTACTTTCAGGATTCTTTTGGGAATCGGAGGCAGCTCAAAACAGCACAATTTGCCAATGGCTAAGCCTAAAAAATAGCTTCCAAAAGGTTTCATTCTGTTCTAAATCTGTATCCCCACAGTTCTGATAAACTTTGAATTAGGCAGAAGAATGTCTCTTTTCTTAGTCTTCTGTTTGGTACCGAACACTATCCCAACACTGTAGCTCTAATGTAAAATCCACTGGGGATTTAGTACAAATGAGCAACTCAGGATCTGACTATTTCAAGAGAATAACATTGAGTTCTCTGAGACTGGAGAAACATTAACTCATTAACTGCAGGGTTTACACATTTGACTGGAAAAATAAAGGAGTGAAGGATCTCAGGCTAGCTGGAACTTCAAGCAGGGCTGAATTCTAGTTTAAGCCTCCACACTAAGCTTGTCTACACTAGACTTCTGGTTGAAACATCGTTCTTCTGCAGCCACACTTTGCACTCTGGTTTTGGTAGAAGTACTTCTGTTGCAAGACAGCAACATTTATTTTGCCTACCATGGAACACTCTCCTAATAAAGTAGAATCATTTAGCCTTTCTGGTTTGAACTGTGAGATACAGAGGAATATGAGCATCCTGCAGCTGTGAGATAGGTTGGCCTTATAGACCAAGGGATGGAGGGATGATATTTTCAAGGTCTCACTCCACATCCTACTTCAGAGCCAAATGAGGATTGTGATAGGCAATGGTTTTCCTCTTTGTTCAGGGTGAAATTAGACTCGGTTGAGCTTTCAGGTTGTTTCCATGTTTGGTTTTTTCCCTATAGCGTACTTCCATAGTCTGAAGTATGTACACAGCCTTGCAGTCAGTCACTGGCCTCAGTCACTCTGCTCCTAATGGCATGAAGGCAGTTTTCCGGTGAAAGGAGAAAATGGGAGCACTGGGAATGTCATAAAGGTTAACCAAGTTGTCTTACATCAACCTGAATCTTGCCCATCAAGCCACTGCTGCACTGTGATGCTCTGCCTGCAGGCTCTGTCTGTACCAGACAACACTCACAGATTGCTGGGAGAGCGACGTCTCCCAGTACAGACTGGGACAGACACAACCTGCTGTGGGCAGGAGCATGACTGGTATGTGACTGTCTGAGCCACAGCAAGAGGCTGCAGAGAGGGACCCAGTGGCCATTCTGCAGAAGAGCAGCAGGAGCAGGGACTGATTCCCACCCTTTACTTCCTTACCTTCCACCCGCTCAGGAAACACAGACCTGTAGAGGCATCTGATAAAGGCTTTTTAGCTGATGAGGTAATTCTGTTGCCTCTTTACAATGATATAAACTAGGCCAACACAAGCACTGCCAGCCAGGAGCTAGGAGAGCCAGGCTAGACATAGCCAGGCTAGACATAGCCAGGCTAGACATAGCCAGGAGAGCAATGGTGACTCCCAGTTAAGATGCTCAACATTAG
The DNA here is from genome assembly GCF_037157495.1 of Lathamus discolor. Classification (NCBI taxonomy): domain Eukaryota; kingdom Metazoa; phylum Chordata; class Aves; order Psittaciformes; family Psittacidae; genus Lathamus; species Lathamus discolor. The sequence goes on from NC_088884.1 coordinate 3,727,679, forward strand.
GATCTGGGTTGAGCCTGCCTGCATGTAGGTGTCTAGAAGTCCTGCCAAGCTGTTGCAGTGCTTTTCTTTCCCGTTTTCATAGCAAGTAGTGAAAATACAAACCCTTCCCTACCCAGATCTTGGATACTTCCCACCACTACATGCTGCAGATGACTGTACACACCCAGACAAGAGAAGATAGATCTGGGTCAGCTCCTCTGAAGTATGTTTTCCACGCTGCTTGTTGTAGTTGCATCCCGCACATCCATGCTATGCTTTGGAAAGGACACTATATTCACCCTTTATGCCCTTGTCTACCCTAAGAGGCAGGACCAGGACTATCTGAGCAGACCAGAAAGGCACAGCCCCCTCCGTGTTGTTCCACACCAGGCTCCTTTGCTCAGCCTCTGTCTAAGGTGATGAGGTTTTCAGCCCAAGCATTGAGTTCTCATGTACAGCCCACACAGAGCTGATAGTGCAGGTATAACCCCAACCCTCCAACCTTATCTCTCTGTCTCTCCTGAAAAATTACATCACTGTAGACAATTTGCTTTTAATCAATAGGATTAAACAAGGCCAAATACAACCCCAAAAGAAACAGCTGATGAAGCTGTATCTTGTCAGCAATGAACGCCTTGATGTGAATGGGGGCATGATCTGCCTTTGTTGCCATTTTCTGCTTTGTATTTGACTAGTATTTGCACCTCCTAATTAAAGAAGCATGGACAACTGTATAAATATACATATATCATCGCATCAAAACTTCTGATCTATGTGACAGCCCAGCATGATGCAGCAACATTAACAATTCTTGTTATACTGTTTCAAACGACCCCATTTGGAGTGGAATTACAGTCAGCCTGTGTGTATTCTAACCCAAACAGTTGCAGGCACGTGAATTGTGATAGAAATACATCCACTGAATTGCATTTGGTTATCCTTTTCCCTATAAAGGCCATGAGTACTAAGTTAATCAGAGCCTGTGCAACTAGGTGCGGATTACATTCCTGTGTTCCACCAGATAAGTGAACTTTCAGGTTATGATGTAAAGTGTTGGAAGCTGGCCGATGATTGATGCCCTCCTTATACACCAAGACTGGGTCTTCAGCTTCTTCTACCCCAAGATATCTGCCTTCCCCTGGACAGATAGAGCTACTTTTCAAGGATGGGTCAATGTTTTGCTTGGGAAGGAAGGAAAACAGGAAAGAAGCACTTTCTTTCTGTGGACAGGAGCAACTTCTTGTGATGTAAGGTGACTTTCTCCTGCAAGTCTTACTTCTGAAGAGGACAATTTCAATCAATTCTACAAAGTTTTCCATATTATTTCTGTATCACTTTTTTTCCTAAGCAACTTGTGCAATTCCAGCCTCATTTACACATGGATCACTTTAGTGCAGGGCAGTGTCATGTGCAGTCCTGTCTGAAAATGCTTTTCCACTGACATCAAGAGTTGAACTTGGTCCAGGGGCAACTTTACAATTTCAGGAGTCATCTTTTTTCTCCACTGTGTGGCCTCCTTTGTTCACAAAGCAGCGTGACCTATGTCAGCTGTTGCTTAGCAGAAAACAAAAAGGAAAGGAAGGATTTGGGTTTCTTGGGTTACCTACAGACTGGATTTGGATTTCTTGGGTTACCTACAAACCGGTTAGTAAAGCATCAATGAGGGTGGCAACTAACCCTGCCCTTCCAGCTGCCAGTGTTTAAATATGTTTCTGAGTCCTAAAAGCAGGAAGCAAGATGATAAGTTAGATTATCTAATCATTATCTGCAGTAAGGAGGGCAGCTGGGTCAGTACAACACTGCTTAGCATGAGAGCCAGTATATAAATAGGATCAGTGCTTACAGATCAGGAGGCTGCTGACCAAGGTTAAAATCATAACTAATGTATAAATATACCATGATCGTTCTCAGAGCCTGCTTGTGTTTCCTGGATAATCTGTGCAGAAGGCTGAGCATTTGTAAATGACCTTGTTATGAGCATCAGGGGATGTCTGAAGGCATCATAGGCAGACAGGAGAGGGTTGGATAGCTGCCCAGATGAGGAGGCTGGATCTGCACTCCTCATTTGCCATTGACTCCCCAGGCAATGATGGAAATCAGCTTTTCCCTCCCCCTGACCTGGAACAGATGCAGCACAGGATTGTCATGAGGACCGATCAGTTCATAAGATACCATCATCCCCGAGCAGGCAGAAACAGGAACCAATGCAGGGATGTGCTGCTGTGAAGGCAGGGATGCTGGCATGCATCTGAAGGACTTTCTTTGGGTTCACGCTTCAATGAAAGCGAAGCCAGAGTGTCTTCTAAAGCCCACAACACCATTCACACAGGAAAGGGACGATATTTAATCACCAGGACTGCTACAGCAACCATGAGAGGTGGACATGTAGTGATAGGACAAGAGGTGATGGGTTCAAACTGAAATGGGGACTTCAGGTTAGATATAAGGAAGAAGTTCTTTACTGTAAGGGAGGTGAGGCACTGGCACAGGTTGCCCAAAGAAGTAGTAAATGCTCCATGTCTGGCAGTGTTCAAGGCCAGGTTGGACAGGGCTTGGAGCAGCCTGGTCTAGTGTGAGGTGTCCCTGCCCATGGCAGGGAGTTGGAACTGGATGATCATAAGATCCTTTCCAACCCAAACCATTCTATGATTCTATGAAAGGGGAGGCTCAGTTTGCAGAGAGTCCTCTACACTCAGTTGACAAAGGCAGGGAATAAGGGTCGAAACAATCCCCAGTGACTTCAAGAGGCTTTTAAGCAGGTGACCAAGGAGCTAAAGCACAATCTGCGCAAGTTACTGTGCCTTGGGAAGCCAAGGATCATATTTTCCCTTCCAAAAGCCATTGGCACTAAATGCATGTTATCACAGAGGGGTCAATTTTGTGTATTTCCCAAGAAACCTCTGTGCCTTTGCTGCGAGCCACAGCCGACGAGCACAGCCTTAGTTTTCGATGGTGTTTTTCCACCCTTCACTTTCCTCCCCCCCAAAACATTATATAACCCCATCCATTTTTAGAAACACAGACCCAGGGCTGCCGAGCAGTTTGGTCAGATATTGATCATTCCAGCCTCTGTGACTCCAGAAAGCCAAACCCTCCATGGGGCAGGACAGGGCTTGAATCAGAGGAGGAGGAGGATGAAAACACAACACTTAAGGGGCACAGGCAGCATTTTTTTGCGTTGCAGCATGTGCCCTGGTTGAACAGAGAGCACATTATCCTGCTTGCACAGCATTCTCTGACCGGCTCGTGACCCAAGAAGCATTTGCATTCATAAACACTTGAGTCGTACCCATGGGAGGTGAGGGAAGGAGAGGAAAGGAAAAGAACGGATTTATCAAATCTGGGATCGCTGCAGGGCTTGGAAAACAATCTTTCTTCTTCTCTCTTCCAGCCCAATTGTAAACCAGCCTGCATCCAAGAGGGCTTGTTTACTAGGCTTTGGAATGGACAGTTTTTGCCACTTCCTCAGGAGCCTGGAGAGATGGGAAAGCAGCCCTGGGTCAACTCAAGGTGGGTGGTGAAGAAGGACACTGGAAAACAGGAATGAAAGTCAGGATGTAACCAGAAAGTTCAGAGCACCATAGATATCTAGGTCCTTCTCTGCATCTTGAATATGAAGCATAGTTTTTGTTCTCTAAAAAAGACAAGCAAACTGGAAGAGATACAGGGACTCGCAGCCCAGAAAGCCAACCGTATCCTGGGCTGCATCAAAAGGAGCGTGACCAGCAGGGCGAAGGAGGTGATCCTGCCCCTCTACTCTGCTCTTGTGAGACCTCACCTGGAGCATTGTGTGCAGTTCTGGTGTCCTCAACATAAAAAGGACATGGAACTGCTGGAACAAGTCCAGAGGAGGCCACGAGGATGATCAGGGGCTGGAGCACCTCCTGTATGAAGACAGGCTGAGGAAGTTGGGGCTGTTCAGCCTGGAGAAGAGAAGGCTGCGTGGGGACCTCATAGCAGCCTTCCAGTACCTGAAGGGGGCCTATAGGGATGCTGGGGAGGGACTCTTCGTCAGGGACTATAGTGACAGGACAAGGGGTAATGGGTTAAAACTGAAACAGGGGAAGTTTAGATTGGATATAAGGAGGAAATTCTTTCCTGTTAGGGCGGTGAGGCACTGGAATGGGTTGCCCAGGGAGGTTGTGAATGCTCCATCCCTGGCAGTGTTCAAGGCCAGGTTGGATGAAGCCTTGTGTGGGATGGTTTAGTGTGAGGGGTCCCTGTCCATGGCAGGGGGGTTGGACCTAGATGATCTTGAGGTCTTTTCCAACTCTAACTATTCTATGATTCTATGTAAAGTGATAAAAAGAAGATGGATCTGATCCTGCATGTCAATAAATTAAGCATTTTGGGTGCAAATGGGGTGTTGCAAGTGGAGTAAGGTGTCTAGAAAGTGTCCTGAAAGAGGTGAATAGGGAGCCATTGGTTGGTCACTGCTGCTTCAGCCCTGTTATTAACAGAGAGAGGATGGGGTACTCAGACAACCCTTTGGCCCTCCATACTCTGACCACTTCTGTACTATGTTGTGGTGTGCACAACACATTGCATAGAGCAATCTCAATAGAGAAAAGCCACCAGATTCTACACAGAGAAGGCAGAGGAGCTATTGGAGAAGTCTGTGTAGAGTCCAGCTGATTTCTTCAAACCAGCCCAAAAGAACACATCAGGGAGCTAAAAGCAATGCTTAGACCCAACACAGATGATCACCGATCATTGATGGCTTGCTTTACCACAGGCTGTTAGGCCATCTTCAGCTCCTGAGCCTTGGCCCTGTCCATATTTGACAGAGCTGTCAGTCTCATGCCAGTGTGTCCTGACAAGCGGTTACACTTGCTAGCACAAGCAGGCCCATAGCAGAAAGATAATGGGTTTCCTGTCAAAAGTCATTTTATGCCTTCAAGAGTATCCACCACATGCTATGCAAAAGCAACCAGAAAGCCCTAGGGATGTACCTGAAGGACATCTATTCACTAAGCTAAATTGCGATCTTTAGGAACTTGTTCTTGCTATGGCATGGGAAGGCCAGCTTATCCAGATTGGAAGGTGAGCAAAGGAGAAAAGGGGAGAGGGCAAAGTAGCTATTTTGCTTTCATTTATGTCTTGCTCCAGTGGGTTTAAGTCATTATCAGAAGCCACTATCAGAAGCCTCAATGCTTGGGGAAATCTGCCTGGAGCAGCTCAGTACGGGTGATGCTCAAAGGGAACTTTTTGCTCCCTCTTCCCAGTGGCTACCACCATCTTTTGAGAAGGTGGTTTCCAACCAGTGTAATGGGCATCTTCAGAGTGCCAAATGAGCGGTGCTTCTTAATCCATTGAGCACCAGTCACAGAGCTTTGCTCTCACAGTTGTCCTCAGCTTGAAGGAAGCATTCAAAGCAGTGCTGGGGATACTTATTGGAGTCCTGTGGTGGCATCTGTGTCTTGTTGACTTCAAGAGGCAGTGTGGCTTTTGTCCAGGATCTATCTAATGTAAGGCAGCTCAGTGATAAGCAGAGATCTAAGTTCAATTCCTTACTTTCATTGCCAGTTGTTTCCTCTGGGATATTCGGTATGTTTCTCTTCACTCCAGTTTTCCCAGCAATCAGACAGGAATAACTCTGACACCTTGTTTGAAGAGTTGTAGGGTAGGTGCAATAAAGACTCAAGATAATGCTCTAACAGGAGCTGTAAAAATGCCTACAGAAAATAGAGAGCCCTTTATTATTACCACTGGAGTTGGCAATTAATGCATGCGTGTGTAAAAGGCAGATGACTGTTGGAGTGTCTCAGGTTCGCTGGGGTATTCCAGTTACACACAGCATCAAAATCACATCATCTTGTTTCCCAGCCTTTGAGAGAGCAGCCACATGTTTACAGACAGCTTCCATTTTCACTTTAGACAATGTCATCTCGGCTTGGAAGCTGTTCTTGTGCCTGAGGAAGCAGCTTACCTCTGAACCCAAAATCCTTTTCTTGTTGCTGGTTGTGGGGGACTGTTTTGGTGGGGCTTTTTTGCAATCACATTGCAAAACAAACTCTGCTTGCACAAGATGTTAGACATGAGGGTGTGGGAAAATCCGATTTATCATCACCAAAATGTTCTTCCTGCTCTTTGCAGCTTTCACCGAGGTGGTGGGCTCCATGCAAGGACACAATCCTCAGTGCCACATCATGTGCTGGGGACCTGGACAGGACTAAGAGACACAGTCCTGTCACACTTGAATGACTGCTATTGGATTTACATTCTCTGCTCCACAGGAATTTTATGCACGAGTGATTTACCATGAAAGAATGAGCCACAAAGCCCAGTCGCAAAAAGGCACAGTCCCAAGCCAGGTAGCATGCCGAGAACATCAACAGCAGAGCCAAAGTGCTTCCCCCTGAGCTGAATGGCACCTGAGGAAGAGGAAGGGATATGCTGCAGGCTTGGGGACCGCCACTAGATGGGGGCAAGAGCACACACGTTCATAGGGGCTGAACCCCAGAAGTATGAACACAAGGAGATCACACATCACGACCCTTCTCCGCCCCTTGGCATGGCTCAAGGCTTCTCCAGGGACATGGATCTGCCAGACATCCACCAGGTTCATCAGAGTTCAGCCATGCGTGCATCCATGACCGAGATACCAGGGCACCTACAATCTCTCCACTGTAATAAGGGTTGACTGTGTTATGGCTTTATGTTTGTCTGTGTTAAGGCTTAGGCTGAACCATCAACATCAGTAGGAGACCTCATGTGGCTACCACTTGAGATCATTAGTGAGCCATAGAGCTTTGCTGTCTTGAGATCTGCTCCAGATGGCTTTGCTCAATGCTTCCAGACAGGAATATTCTCTCGTGGAGTATAAAGAGGTGTCTGCCCACTTCTCTTCTCAGTTCTTCAAAGCCACCACTGGAAACAGCCTGTGAGGTGCTCTCTGCTGTCTACCTCTTGACAAGGTGCCCCACACATCGGCTGTGGTTGAAGAGAGCACAGCTTTCATTGAGACCAGAGGAGCTGGGGTGTGTGAAAGTTCCCCCTGAGCCCAGCATATCCTGTGTGACCTCTTGGTGAAGGAGCAAGTTCAAGAAGCTGTCAAACACAACAGTCCTGGAGCCTGAGTAACTGAGTAATTGGATGTGAAAATCTGTTAGGAACTGCAGTTTATACACACACAAACATATTCCTCACTCCAAAATGAGCCAGGGAGGTGGAACTGGGATCTTTGGAATGCTAAGCCCTGTTTAGTGTTACCAGTTTTCCAGAAGCATGAAGAGGTCTAAACAGATTCCACTATGTGCCATCAATTAGAAGCAAGTTTTACAAGGGAAGAAGCTTTGGCTAATGTCTGGTCCTGATGAGATACCCATGGAAAGGCTTCTTGAGCAGGCACCACTTCATACTCATTGTGTGGGTTATGAAGGAAACAGTGAAACTACAGTGGGGACCACTTGGTTCCTTGACCCCATGGGTGAGCAGCACAGTACCATGTCCTGTCTTGGTTGCCTGAGGCTGCTCATATTATCTGCAGGAACTCAGCTTTTACAGAAGCCCATGGAGGGGAGAGGACTGTCCTCTGAAATGACTTTTCTCACCCCCAATAGAAAGAACCCCATCATTTCTTGTGTCATTGCTGAGTGAGTTTTCCCTTTCGTCTGATGCATGAGAATCAATACCATGCACTTTGAAAACCCCTGGGCATTTAGTGGTGTACGGCAAGATATGTCACACAGGGCTTACGATAAATCCACATCCCTTTTCATCCTCCAGCACCTCTTGATCACCATGGTCTAGAAGCATTTGATCTGAGATTTTGGAGTTGCAAGTAATCCTGTCCAGGCATTTCCCAGCCAGCCTGACCTTTGATAGCCTCTGCCAGCTGAGGAAACAGTTTTGCAGATTGTATTGTTCTCTCTCTGATTGAAGCTCCTTGTCTCATGCAAGAAGAAAGTAGCTCATTGTGAAGCCTTTCTTAACCCCTGGCATGTGACAAATATATCTGCTGCTTCTTTCTGCTAAGACCCCGCTTCTCCTCTAATAGAAGGGAAATCCCTGCAAACACAGTCAACAACACACAGTCTGTACCCCATGAGTCAGCACGGCAAAGTTCTCATTTTCCCCCTGCCAGCCCAAAGCAGCTGAAAAGATGCTGTTGTTGTTGTTGGGTTTTGTTTTTGCAGCTCAGCATTTCTGGACTCTAATGCTTTGACCCTGTCTTCTTCAGTTATCCTTGTGGTGTCCTCATGTGCAAGCATTGAGTAGGTCCAGGTCTATTTAGCATCTGAATTCAGAGAAAACAAGCTGTTTTCAGCCCTCAGTGGCAGAGGACCAACAGTCTCAGTTCCTCAACTTGGTGCATTTTACTTCGGGGTGAAGTTAGAAGCAACTTTTCCCCTGAGACCTTCTCTTCCCTAGAAACACCCTTTTCTCTTTAGCCTGTTCTACTCTGCTGTATTGAGATACAATCTTTACTGCTGTGATGATTATGACAGCAGAGTATGGCGGCTGGCTTCTGTTGAACCTTTGGCTTGAGTCCCCTTCTTGATGGACTCACAGGGCTTAGCCCTGCATGCTCGGGAAGCATTTTTTGCCCATAGCTAGGCGCTCCAGGACAACTGTCTGGGCTCTGCACCCTAAAATAGACAAAGACCTTCTTCTTGATCTAAGGAGTTCCAAGAGAGTGGAATGAGTTTATTTGGCCAATGCCACCAACCTCTTTAGTCTCTTTTTTATACACTGGCAGACAAAAAATGCTGATTCAGCAGGTGCGAGAGCAACCATGAACAGGGATATATGCACAGTGCACAGGCACTTATGTCCTTTATTTCCTTGTTTCCTAAACCAAACAAGTACCTGAGATAGTCAGATTTACAAACCCAGGGGATGCTCTGCAGAGATTTGGTCTGTTTTAAGCACTTCCTATCCCAGACCACAAAGGGGATTGGTGACTGTGCCTGGAGACAAACTCAAACAAAACTAGTGTTTTTCAAGAAATTCAGGACATGTCATAATAGAACCAAACAGAGGCAATAAGAGGTGGCTTCTGTGAAGGTTTTTGTAGACAGAGCCTGTTTGATTTTGGTTTCTTTTCGTCTTCCCTGCTAGCACACAGAGAGTACTGGCTAAAAAGAGAGGTTGGATCCACACACTCCTCTTGCATGTCCTGAGATGTCATTCATTGACCGCTTCTGTGCTCCAGCTCTAACACCCGGTGCCCCAGTGACCCACTCTTTGCCCTCCCTCTTGCACACTGTCCCTGTTGGCTTGTTGCTAGTATTAGCTTCCAAAACCAACTGTGTGAGCTGTCACAAGCTCATGGCAGTCATCCATCTGAATATCTTCATTAAACGTGTGTGTGCCCCTAACTGGCTGTAAGATTAAACTTTCAAATGAGTCTATGTCTTTCATTGGGTCAGTGTTCCTTCAGGCATAAAACTTCTTCTCCCTTAAACAAACTCAGTTATTTAGGCTGGAAGAGAGATTCAAAATATCAAGAGTTAAGTCAGGTCAGAGGGGTTTGGATGACTCTCTCTCTTCAGATGCTTTAAAACACGTCTTTGCTCAAAGTATATAGCCAGAGCAGCAGGAGCAAGGCTGAGGTTTCATCAGCTGCAGAGGATCTCCAGGATGAACTTGAGAAGACATTTTACTTCTATATGCTTTTTTTTTTCCCCCATCTGCTAAACAAGGACCTGGTTCCTCACCCTGCCCTGCCCTTGCTTTGTAAAGATTTTTGAGACTAAAAACACCAGATACAACTTTGGTAATGTTATTTACCTACACAAACAAGGGAACCAGGCCTTGCAAAGACAACATTTGGCTTTAAGTCATTTCCCCACTTCTACAGGAAAACAGTCAATGCAGAGACACGGTGTTAGTCACGTGAGGAAAACAAGCTGTCAGGCAAGAGCTTTGCTCTTCTTTTATCTCTACCTGCTCCTTACATTCCCTGTGTTTCCCTCAGGGAAAGGTTTTCAGCCACTATTGCTGTTGTTAGAGTATATGGTTGCATAAGAGACTGATCACTGCCTTGTTCCATCTTTGTTTTAAAACATGATGAAGTACTGCAACCCTTGTTGTTTAGGCAAAAGAAAAAGAAAATGCTCAGAAGTAACTGACATCCTTTTGGATCTTACTTGCGGCAGTAAAGGTGCCTTATGTGTGCATGAAATATTTGTCTTTGCATTAGTTTCTTCCATTCAGGTTCAAATTTAAACAAGGGAAGTTCAGGTTAGATATAAGGCAGAAGTTCTTTACTGTGAGGGTGGTGAGGCTCTGGCACAGGTTACCTAAAGAAGTGATAAATGCTCCATCCCTGGCAGTGTTCAAGGCCAGGCTGGACAGAGCCTTGGGTGGGATGGTTTAGTGTGAGGTGTCCCTGCCCATGGCAGGGGGTTGGAACTGGATGATCTTAAGGTTCTTTCCAACCCAAACCATTCTATGATCCTATATTTCTCTATAAACGTACATTTCCTTTGCCTTCTCCTCTTCCACTATCCTCGGATACCTGTGCGCTGCATCCAGCCTTCTGCATGGCTTCTGGATGCACATGAAACAATTAAAACTGAGTGGGATTGTCTTCTGTCACCCATGGCATTTGGAGCCACAGAAAGGTACTGCAGGTTTTAAGGGAAGCAAAGGGCAAAGATCTGACATTTCATGAAGGCAGAACCTGACGGGCTCATTAGAAAATTGGCTGTTATTAATCCTGCTGAGAGTAAAACTGCTCCAGTGTGAAACAGCCCAGCGACAACCCTTTTAATCCATCACACTGAGTGATTCCAGCATATAGCTTGGTCCAAACTCAGTCATGGTCAGGGTTGCTGGACCCTTAGATAACAAGTGCCAATCTGCCATGTGTGAAACATCTTCAGCTTGAACCCTGAGATTTAACTGAAGCAAGAAAAATGAGCCTGGAGCTGAAACCACTAATCTAATTTGAGAGGGAGCAAGAAGTGAGGAAGATGACAGGGGATGCAATGCTCCGTGGTGCATCTCCAGAAGCTTTTTCACACCACTACGAATATTTGTCAAGACAGACCACAAATCAGACCCTGCTATACAAATTTTATCTGCTTTTGACTTCAGGCATGTGCTAGAAAGGACCCCATGAGTCTGATCAAGTTATGTACATCTTGTGAGATCCACAGTAGTTCTATTCAGAACTAGGCAAAACCACACAATTAATCGGGTTTTTTTCTGTTATCAGCCTGCAAGAAGGGGAATAAAATTAACAAAACACTGTGAAATCACCCAAAGCACCCTCATTCATTAAAAAATGAAGCCAGGGGACTTCATCATAGCTATGTGACAGCCACTCTAGGTTACTTATCCAAGTCCAGAGCTGGAGAACAAAGGCAGGAGGGGATGTCACTCCCCCTTGCCCAGGGCAGGTATTAAGGAGCCTGTGATTCCCTTCGGTGGAGCCTGCTCAGTACTATTGACTTTGCTGCAGACAGTCAGGCTAGGGCAGATTCAGACAGCAACAAACCCTTATGAAACCAGCTGGGAAACAGAAGCAAAGGGAGACATCCAGTAACCACCAGTTCCTGTTGGATGGATTCAACCTGTTCAGGCTGCAGCCTGGCCCCAGCATTCCCAAACAACCAATTTTCCTGATTTACACCCACTGAGCTCCTGCTTTCACCCAATTAAACCCCTAAGTTCAATGCCTCCAGAAACACAGGGTTAGAGAGGTCTTCCAGAGGCCATTCCACAGTTACCCCATAATCCAATCCCCACCTTAAGCTCATACAGCATCCTTTTAAAAGCTGGTGTGTGCATGGGGCAACTTCCCTACTCCCTGAGCTAAGAAGCTGTTCCAGAACTCACTGTGTGATGATTAAGATCTCATACAGTCCTAGACTGGTTTGGACTAGAAGGGACCTTAAAGCTCATCCAGTTCCAACCCCTGCCACAGACAGGGACACCTTCCACTAGAGCAGCTTGCTCCAAGCCCTGTCCAGCCTGGCCTTGTCCTTGTCAGGGCACACTTGGAAAACCTGGGGAATAAGATCCAATGTTGCTTCTTTTCTCCAATCCATGGGAGCTCCAGAAACCATGAGTTAGGGTGGTTCCAGTTATAGGTGATGGCACCAATGAGTCAGAGGGTTGGAGAAGACAGGAGGAAATTAAATCAGAGCAGAACTGAGGGAAGAGGCAGAGCTATCTTTAGTCTGCTTTAGACCATCTGCTTCGGCTTTTAGCTTCTGCCACAGTGTTATATGGTGGAAATGCTGTCTCTCAAAAGGACAAATCACAGCACAGTTTATTCTGAGATGGGGTAACTCAGTCAATGCTAGACCAGCAGACAGATGGACAGAAGTTAACGTCCACAGTGTGACACTCCCATAGAGCATCTGCAGGAGGGAACTGATACTACATCAGGAGCGAAAACATATTTATGCCCGTCTGTTGCAGATGGCACCATCACAGCTTCCTTTCACTAAGAGATGTTGGGTTAGTGAAGCAATTTGGCCAACCCTGACGGGGTTTCTGTCCCTGGGGCAGGTGGTGGCCTCTGAGGAGACAGCAAACCAAGCAAAACCAAGGGAGAAGTGTGGTGGAATTGACCCCTACAATCACAGCTCAAGGTGTTGGAGGAGCTGGACGGCCTATGACATGCTTGGTTTTGCTGTCCCCATTGACAGAGGTGTCTGTTCTCAGCTGCTGTGATAACTCAGTCCTTGTGGAGGATCCCAAACCCAAACAGCACATGGCTTTTCGCTGGAGCAGTGTCAAAGGCCTGGGAATGTTCTCCCATCTTATCTGTTGGTTATAGCATCTCTCTCCCATTTTACGATGTCTGAAACAGCTCGCTCTGCCCAAGGACCACTAAGAGTGCACACATGCCATTCTGTACTTGCTGTCTACCCTCTGCTGAGGAAGCTGTCGATATTGCAGCATCTGCTGAAAAACATGGAACTGATGTTTATCGGTGGCAGGTCCTCATTTTAAATCCCAGTGTAGTGCCTCTTCTTCCTTAAAAAGGTACTCGTTGAGATGGGTGTGATGGATGATGCCTGGGGCCATACCAGGTCAGCCTGCAGGAGGCTCTTACACAAAATGCAAGTTTCATTAAGCATCTAGTGCATAGAAGCTAGATCTACTGCACTAGGGCTTAAAAGATGAATCTGGCCTTACAGATAGATGAAAAGTTATATATATTACCATATTTACCTATAGACTATCATATATCCTATCATATATATCTTTCACTTTCAGATATCTCGTAGATATATGTACATACACATATATGAGTGTGGTATGTGCATATATATATATATGTGTGGGTGTGTCCATGTACCTCTATGTGTTTTTCAGGAGGTTTAATTTATTTATATCTAGGAGTTGAGGGCTAATTGGGATCTGGGATTTGCCCTAGCACTTTCCTATAAGCCTTTGGGGGATTCCTGCATTCATCTTCCTACCCCCTGTGCGATATGTAGATACAGCAAAACTGGGTTTTAGCACTTGGGTCTACCAAAGAGATGCCACATGCTGATAAGACATTTTCTGAAAACCTCATGTCATGATTGTACATGTATTAATATTGATAATGGCAGTGATAAGAAAGCTTAGCTTATGCGCAGCCCTGTTTGTCAGCAGGGTGCGAAGTGCTTCAGAGGAAAATCGTCCTCTGATCCGTTATTTAGGATGAAGGGATGTGAAGAAGCATGTCAGCAAGTAGTGCACTTGGAATCAGGGAGCCAACCCGTTTCTGCCTGATAGTGTGGTCGCAGTGTGAAGACAAGCTGCCAAGCTGCCTGCCTTTCATATTGTGCCTTCAAAGGCATTGAACCACTAGACACCAATTCTCCTGGTCTAAGAGAGACCCTTTCCCCATCCACTGGTATGAAGCAGCTGGAATATTTACTTTCATGAGGTTTCATGGGCTTAAATTCAAACAGGAAAAGTTCAGGTTAGATATAAGGAAGAAGTTCTTTACTGTGAGGGTGGTGAGGCACTGGAATGGGTTGCCCAAGGAAGTTGTGAATGCTCCATCCCTGGCACTGTTCAAGGCTAGGTTGAACAGAGCCTTGTGGTGACATGGTCTGGTGTGAGGCATCCCTGCCCATGGCAGGGGGTTAGAACGGGATGATCTTAAGTTCCTTTCTAACCCAAACCATTCTATGATTCTATGTGCCCCTGGTTGTATTTAGGATTGCTGTTAAAATGCCACGGAAGAGCCTGGCCTGCTCTTCTCCAGGAGGAGCCATTTAACATCGCCTTCTAGCTCCTTCCCTCACCATCCTTGATATGATGACAAGAAAAGTCTTCCAATGATGTGCTAATTCATCGGTGCCTGGCTAAAACACTCAGGAGAAAGCTCTCGGGCATAGCACAGAAATCCAGATGTGTCCTGGGACATCTCAGCACATGCCAGGTCAGCATGGTGAGAACATACTGCTGGGGTGTGCTCCTTAAGGGCAACAAGGGCCTCCTGATTGCGGGACCTCCACACTGCAGAGCCGCACTCACACACTTGGAGAGGACTTTTGAGTTGTCTTATTTACCTTTCCCACTTTCTTTCCAGTAAACTGGAAGACTTCGCCAGCTGTCTGAGAGCCACAGGAGGGTTTTGTTTAAATTCGCTGGAACTGATTTGCCTGATGTGTGTTAGCAAGCTAATGGGCATGAAGCAGCCAGTTATTGGGATATATTTTGGCTCTGGGAGAGGTTAAGTGAGGACAACACGGAGAGCTGCATTGAGATTTGGCAGCCCCAAAGGGGAAGTCTGTCTCAGAGAGCAACCGCCTGTTTTCCAGCTGAAAATGCATTTCCTCAGCAGCCTTTGAAAGTGAAGGTTAAACTTAATGTAAAGCAGAGCTTTAGCAGCCTGGGAAATACAATTAGCAGGAAAAAAACCTTCTTTCTCCTTTCTGCCCCTGCAAATATCATTTTCCTATCTTCATCTTCACTCCTGTCATTGTAACAGCTCCATATCTTACACTAACAGAGATTGCTTTGAGTCTCAGCAAAGCAGTCATCCAGCACTTCCTGGAAGAGCTTCCAGGCTTCCTGGTTAAAATCCAGGGAAACAATTCACCCGAGTACCTCTTGAGCTTTCAGATTTTGTTCCTCCTGACAGTGGCTTCTTATGCAGAGGAATAAGCATTCCCACCTCGTAAGATGAATAAATCAAACCAACACAATACAGCAAGACAGGGCGGTGGGAATGGCAGCCTGTGGTAACTGGAAACATGCCTGCAGTGGTGACAAACAAGTTTTGAGATGGGATAATTTAAAGTGTTGTATTTTGCTGGGGGAATGAAAGGCAATGCAGTTCATCTACTTGCAGAGAGTCACATCCGGAACAGAGTGTGGGACCTGAACCCATCTGGAGTGCCAGTGAAAGGGGGCAAAAGGCGATAGGTGAGGGAAGGAGATAACAGGTTTTTGCTTGATCTTAAACTGAAGTATGTAACAGCAGGTACCGTCAGATCCTGTCAGATAATGTCAGGATGTCATGCAAGGGGCTGATAAATCCAGCAGCCTTTGCTGGAGCCTGCACTGATCATGATTATGGACAAAGTCAGCATCAAACATCCCACAGCGCATATGAGACGAGAAGAGGCTTTTTCAAAGACTTTCCCCATGCAGAAAAGCTGACACTAGAAATAAAATAACCACATATACAACCACACATTAATAAAAGGAGGTGAGAAACTTAGAATTTGAGATTTTCCCCCTTTGCATCTATAAATATGTACGTATATGCGCATTTATACATGTTCATCAGGGAATGTAGCGATAGGACAAGGGGTAATGAGTTCAAACTTAAACACGGGAGACTGAGATGAGCTCTTGGGCAGAAGCTCTTCCCTGTGAGGGTGCTGAGGCGCTGGCACAGGGTGCCCAGAGAAGCTGTGGCTGCCCCATCCCTGGCAGTGCTCAAGGCCAGGTTGGACACAGGGGCTTGGAGCAAGCTGCTCCAGTGGAAGGGGTCCCTGCCCGTGGCAGGGGTTAGAACTGGAGGAGCTTTAAGGTCCTTTCAACCCAAAGCATTCCATGATACTATAATTCCATGACTCTACGATTTACGTATTACCCTCTGACATTGCAGGAGATCTCACCTGATGCACACCGCTGGTGTGTATCACTCAGCTCCGCAAGTATCGAGTCTAACTTCAGCCCAGGCTGGATGTAATGCACTGTGACAGTTGGCCTTTGAGATCCGAGACAAGCAAACCACTCTGAATCTCATTAAGAGCATGGTTTTGACTCTCAGCAGTGATTATTCACAGATGCAAAGGTTGAAGCCCAAGGGAGGGTCAGCTTGACTGTCTAGTGACTCAGCCCTGCTGTCCTGCATGAGCTGGACCACTTCGGAGGGGAACATCTGGTTTGATTAAAGGTGTAGGGATGGAACTCAGCAGATCAAACACAGACAGCTTTAATCATCATCTGAGCTAGTTGTTTCCATTGTCAATGCTGAGAAACAGCTGTGTTCAGGTTGTGTGTTATTCAACCTAAATAGGGCAAACAAATCACAATTCCAAGTGCCTGGTGTTTTCCAGGGATTAAGAGGGGAATTGTCAGTGGTTAGCTTGGAGAGGACATTCGAGTAGTAAACATCAAGAGTGCAGTTCAGATGCCTAAACACCATTGTTTAAGGAAGACAGGTCACATAACTGCTGTCCCCACAGTTTCTACGTCATTTCCCAGAGCATGGTTTCCTAGGCATCGCAGGAGGGTCAAGTGTTCACTGGGAGCACTGGATGGCTGGAAGGAAGGAGCTGGGAGCGAGATAGCTGGGTTTCAAGCACTTCTCTGTTGGATTCCCAATGCTCTGTAGATTTTGGAAGGAAGATCCAATCTGCCTTTGCCTCCAGCCAGCTTCCCACCATCCCTTGGCCTCCCTCAGCAAGGACAGCATATAAGGAAACATCCTTCTCTTGTAAGGGCAACCAACAGGTCAATGCATGGTCAGCATTGGCTTTTCAGTGCAGATCCCTTGTCTTAGGTAGGGACATAAACTACTTGGATGCAGTTGGATTACAAGAGAAAGAAGAGCAAACCTCTGTCCCTCTACTTCCCTTTTCAAGGCTGAGAATGCCTTCTCACCTTCTAAGAAGGGGAACATACCAGGTCAAAGACCAGGAAATACTTTCAAATCTTCTCTCTGATCCCTCTGTGCCCGGGAAGAAAGAAGACTTCCCCTCTTCTAGGGCATAGATTCAACTGCAACCCCAAAGAGAGCTGACCAAAAGACCTTGCTGCAGTACTGAGGACACAGGGGGAAATGACTTCTCTTCTGATAGGCACGAAGGCCAGATTAAATTATCATGGTGTTCCTCTCTGGCCTGAAAAGCTGTCTGTGATTATTTGAAAACAGCACTCCAAAGGCTGTTTGGAAAGGTCACACTTTCTACATTTATCTGTGAAGCAATGTCTTATTTCAGTGCTGATGTGCAAAGAGCCTGACCCATTCCACCCATCACCCACGATATCAGTTATAACAATAAAAAAGAAACCTTTGCCTTTCCTTCATCGAAGTGAGACATGGGGTGGTTGTAATCACAGAATTGTGGCCATTGGCTTTAGGCACTGGGAAATGAGCAGGTTGATAGGGGAGGCTATAAATCCTGGCAGTCGTAAGTGTATTGGATGTGGCTGATAAAGTATTGATCTTTCCTTTTGCCTTGTAGCAAGTCAGAGCACTCCAGTGTCATAACACCAAGGGGAGCTCACAGCTGTGAGTCCTGGGAAGATATAAATCACCTCCATCCAGCCCATAGTGGGTGATGGCAGACTGCAGGAGGGCTTTTCCAGGCACAGCTTCTTGGTGTTTCTTTGAGTCTGGCCAAGGCAGCTCCTGTCTTGGGTCTGTCTTGAGTATGGGGTCTATGGATCCAGCCTAAGATGTGAGCTTCCCTCAACACCAGCATGCCAAGGCCTAAATATCTATGGGATGTTTCCCAGGAAACATCTGATGAGCACATCTGGGCAAGGCTAAATGGTGCCGGTTGCCAAAGGGCTGCAGTACTTAAGAAGGCCTTCTAGGTTTGTCAAAGGGCTGTGCAAGTGTATCTCCAGGGTCCGTGTAACCATGCTGTCAGTGTGAGCCACACGAGCCAAGTCGCAGCATGGTGGGGAAGAAGAGCTGAAAGCTTCCCTAGCATTGTCTACCCTTCTTCATTTCTCCCGTAAATCCTATCTGAACCAGGAGAGAGTAGTGTTGCCTTTGGGTTTATACCCTCCCATTTCTTCCTTCAACCTCTTCTTTTAGACCCTCCCTCTTTACTGCTGTTCTCAAACCCCCACATTCCTGTCCTTCTAGAAGATTGTTGATGTTGGTTTATTCCTCCTTACTGCCTTCCCTGTTGCAAGTGAAGCTGAAAATCTGCTCTTCTTGCTGCATAAAGAGGCTTTCCTGACATTTATCCGTAATTTTCATTAATTTCTCTTGAATGCTCATGAAATCAAGCGTATCTGAGCAATCCCATCACCGTACGAGTTTAAGGATTGTTTACTCCTTCCTATGAACACAGTTTTTGTGTAACCAAAAGTTTCTCTCATTTACCCATGAATTTGAATGCCCACGCATGGACAGAGCTTTGCTTTTCTTCCCTTGGGAAAAATGAAAACAAACAACTTCATTTCTGTTTAAATTTACTTGGATCCATTTGTTTTGTTCAGCAGAAAGGAAGCATTTTGCTGGGGTCATGCTGACCTCATGCTCTGCCTGTTTTCATTACAGGGGGGTTGGAACTGGATGATCTTAAGGCCCTTTCCAATCCAAACTGTTCTATGATTCTATGATTACACAGGGACTTCATAACAGTCCTTTCCAGTGTCTTGGACCTTTTTACTTCAGCTCTGAGGCAACCTTCCAGTATGGACAACATTTTCCATAGTACGCCCTAGACCTTGATTCCCACCATGTCCATGTTCATCCAGAGAGAGAAGTGAGTGCAGCGCCTGGCCATGGTTAGACGGGAACCTGATACAGTTAAACCCAAACACAGATGGTCTCTGACAGCTCAGAAAGATTCAGATTAATTGTGACGGAAAAATATCCCACCCAACAAAAAACCTCAACCAAAAATAAAAATCCAACCATAAAAACCCCAAACAAACAGAAAATTTATTAAATTCAGGAATTTGATAATATTTCCTTTGGATGAGAAACACCAAAACAAGGTCTTTCCAGAGACATGTGTTAGGGAAAGGATAGCTATTCTGGAAATGCTAATATTTCAGTCTGGTTTTGAAATATTTGGGAAGAAAACAAGAGCATTCCTCTGGGCCTAAAGTTCTTGTTTCATCTAGCTGCAATGCAGCCCCACATCCAGCAGCCTTGGTACCTTCTGGGAACTGAGCAAGCCACATCTTCCAGGAGAAATGCAGTTTGACCAGATCCTTGGGTGACATGGTCTAGGGTGAGGTTTCCCTGCCCATGGCAGGGGGTTGGAACTGGATGATCTTAAGGTCCTTTCCAACCCAAACCAGTCTATGGTTCTATGACTTTTGGAGGCTGGTTCCTGTCCTGGTAGGTGGAAGAGATGGAGCAAGGTTAAAGAAAGGATTGCAAGCAAAATGGGGAAAGCAGATCATTGAGAACATCTAAACCCAAAAGAGGAACTCATGAGAATGGATTTCTTTTTGTACAAAAGGGGAAAATATAAGATGAAATTCATGTGTACAGCTGAAGCCTGCATCAACGATATATTCCTTTTTCAGGATCATATGAGAGACATGACTCACATGCTGTCCCCATCTTTACCTTGGGGGACAAAGTGCAGCATCGCAGTTTACAGTGCAGTCTATTGGAAATAATCTCTTCTGGACAAAAGGTGTTGTTGGAAGCAGCTGCCATTTCCAAATGACAGAGTCTGGAAGTGTGCAAAGAATGACAGTCACAGGAACTGGTATTTGAACAGGAAAACCAGTGCCAAGTGCTATATTTGGGCATGGTTAGTGCCATGTTTATTATTGTTATCACCACTGGAATTATAGTTCTGGTTGGAGACTGTGCCTGAGATCAGATCTCCTTTTATAGCGAGGGCTGTCTGCAAATGTTGTCCCTTCTCCCAGGACAAAAATTAACAAAACTGCAAAAAAATACTCCTTTTTAGTAACAGCAAGGTTGCCCTATGTGTACAAGCAGAGTTGACGTCAGGATATGCAAGAAACCTATGTTAAGTGCAACCCAAATCACCCATCTGAGAGATAACTCCTCTTAACAAGGAGTTTTATCCCCCAGTAGACAAGAGGTGGAAAGAATGAGGCATTGCCATCCCCTTCTGAGGCACAGTGAGATGAAGCGACTTGCGCCAGAATCTGCAAGATGTTCTCCCTAAACTCAATCTTCCCAGTTCAGAAGAGTGGATACCTGGTTTGTTCTGGACTGGAGCTTGGTGGAAGGACAGTTTGGTTACAGAAGCCAGTGCCTGTGCCACCTGACTCAGGAGAACCCATCTCTTAAAATCAAGCTTTCAAGGCAAGATCCAACTAAGGTGGTTGGCCTGGTATCCTCAGGGATGTTCATAGGAGAATAGGGGCTTGACTTCATGCCAACCACAGACCCTAAATAGCAGGATAGCTTGTGCTTTTAGATATGATTTTATAATAGGCATCAGTTTACTAGGCCGCCTGAGTACCAGGGTGTATGGGAGACCCTGACTGCGTAAAATAACACAGAGACAGGACTCAATTGACTAAACATAAGCATCGTGTGTATTATTTTTCACCCCACAGTTCTCCAGCTGCTCTTCAGGTGCATGGGTCTCTCATAGTCCTCTCTCTTATCTACTCTCCCCATGTGCGAAAATCTCAGCTGACAACAGACACCTCTGTTTAAGCAACGGATCCTGCTCGATGTACGGGTGTCTCCCTGTGAGGCGGACATCCAGCCTCCTGTTACAGTCAATGGAGACAGAGCTCTGCCAAAGGGAGGTGCCTAGAGCAAACTGAGATGTTCCGGCTTACCTGAAACATCTAACCAGCATAAAAAGATAAGACATAAGACCTTCATGAAACTTATTCCCTTTTTGGAGGGGCATCTAGAGGCTGTGAGGTACTGTAGTACCTCATGTATGGCATTGGGCACCTCTGTTGCGAAACTGAATCATGTCCCTAATCTCTGAGCTAAATCCCAACCATCCAGTGCAGCCTTCCTTGGTGGGTCTTGAAAGTATTCCATCTTTTTTTCTTATATTGAGTCTTACTATTAAAAAAATAACATAAAATAAATGAGCTCATATGTTCTTGACTGTTTTTCAGCAGGGTCCCAAATGACCCTTCAAAGGAAAATGAGCTATTTCATGGGTGAGAAAAGCATGGCACAGGGAGGTCAGCTGAGATGCCTGTGGTCATCCAGAAGGCATAGCTGGGAACAAGGCCCAGTACTCTAGAACATCAATCCAGGCCTCTAACCACGAGGTGAAATTGTGCATCCCAGTATTTGATCCTCAGATCTAGCATAAGAGCTGGAGAAGTCCAGCTGCTGGCTGAAGGTTGCCCTTTTTCCCATAACCATAGGTTGAATCATAGAATCAGCTGGACTGGAAAAGACCTTTAAGATCATCAAGTCCAACCATTACCCCAGGACTGCCAAGACCACCACTAACCTAAAGTAAAATAGTGTATGTTTCCAACATTCAACTGATCTAAGCTGCTAAACCCAAACTCACTCTTGAACTTAGTGGACATGTCCATCTCATGAACACTTTGGGACCCTCAGAAGAAGGTTTGGAGAACATAACCCTATTACACTGCTTTGATGCACAAGAAAGTCCCAGTTGCATTTGCTGCAAGGCTCTGAAAATGTGGAAGTTCTCTCTGCCCATTCCCCTCCCTGGCTTTGTGCATTGATATTCTCCACCATCCCACTGCACTGATGTGACTCTGTGCACTGAATTTCAATTAGTGGGTAGGGGGTATGGTCCTCATACAGAAATCCATTAAAAGCTGCCTGCTATTGAAGGGCAGTGAAGAGAGAAATGTGATTGTCTGTGAGCCTGAAAACAAAAGGAATGTGCTGTGATTTTACTGGAAGCAAGGTACTGTCAGTGGAAACAGGTCAATATTAAAATGACTCTCAGCTACTGCATTGAAAAGACTGGGAAAATAGATTAATAAGGAAAGCAATTTAGGTAGGAGGGGAAAAAAGAGGGGGAAAATGTGCTTTATTTTATCAAATTACAGCTGTAGCTTTCTTTTTTTTTTTCTCCTTTTTTAATTCATGGGGTGCTTAAAGAGAGGTCAGGGTCCTCATTCTTCAAAGCTGATGTTCAAGACCCATGCACAGCAATTCAGAGCAGAGGTTGCTTTTCACACTTTGTTTTTAATCTGTTGGCCATCTCTGGGGCTTTCAGCACGTTTTCTGTCTCTCAGCTTTAGCCAGAGCAACCAATTCTCCCTAGGTGAAGGTGAGTCAGATAAAACCTCCATAGAAGCCTCTAGTGGCTGAGTTCTAATGAAGGTCCCACACCTCATTATCTCTATGGATCCAACCCTTAGATTCCCACTTTTACCATCCTTCTGGTGTGGAAATCTCGTGAAGAAAGGGGTACCCAGTCTCAATGGTCTTGTCTGGCACCCAGCTGATGATCCCAAGGGCAGATTTCTTGTGTTGTAGATTATGGGCCGTATCTGCCAGCTCCACATGGATGTCTGGTACATGGGGCAATTCGGAGCACATGAATCAAGGTCCTGAAGACAGGCTAAGAGAGCTGGGCTGGGTCAGCCCGGAGAAGGGAAGGCTCCTGAAGGGGAGACCTTAGAGCAGCTCCAGTGCCTGAAGGGTCTGCAGGAAACCTGGAGAGGGGCTTTGGACAAGGGCCTGTAGGGACAGGCCAAGGGGAATGGCTTGAACTTGCCCGAGGGGAGACTGAGATGAGCTCTTAGGCAGAAGCTCTTCCCTGTGAGGGTGCTGAGGCGCTGGCACAGGGTGCCCAGAGAAGCTGTGGCTGCCCCATCCCTGGCAGTGCTCAAGGCCAGGTTGGACACAGGGGCTTGGAGCAAGCTGCTCCAGTGGAAGGGGTCCCTGCCTGTGCAGGGTTTGGAACTGGATGAGCTTTAAGGTCCTTCCCACTCAAACCATTCCATGATTCTAAGTGGGGTGAGACAATGCCACCTCCAACCCGTTTTGGGGTTTAATCTTTGGGCAATTCAGCTGGAACTGGTGGGTGAAAAAGTAAGGCAGAAAGCCTTGCCAGGAGGAAGTCCCACAAGCTGTGCTGACATCTTCACCTGCATGTTCTCAAAGAGGTATGGTATTCATTTAATTTTGACTCTGCTTAATGCCTTTCATTGGTGGGAAAGCCCAGCTCCCAGACAGGGCAGGATACATTGCAAGCTATAAACTTACCCAGACTCATCACTGCTTCACATTTCTGTGTCCTTCAAGCCCAGAAGGCCCTATTTCACAGCCTTCAAATGACAGCCATTGCATAACTTATCTGTCTCTAAGTATCACATCTATAACTTACACCTTAGCGCAGCCCTCCAGAGCTTTTCGGAGCTGTTAAACAGTGAGGATGTCTCTTGGTAAGTGAGGAAGATGTCCGTGCATTGATGTGTTTTCTACTCTGTGTCCTTCTTTGACTTCCCATTAGACTAGTGGGAAGGAAGCTTGTAATCACAACACAAAATGTATACCCAAACTGCCCCCTTGTCTGCATGGTCCACAGTGCTACCAGCTCCAGTGTTTGAAACAGGAAACAATTCAAATGAGGAAGGAACCACAGGACAAGTGCAGAGACCAACTTGTTTCACTCTCACAGAACTTTGCTCTTGCCCTTCAGCTCTACTAGTTACATTCTCCTGCTGCCTCAAGTCCCCCTCCATCAAGATCCCACTAACCAGCTCTTCCAAGCAGACACAACCTACTTATGATCCTCTCTGCCTTGTAGATTTGGCTGGGACCAAACTCAGGAGCTTGATTAGGTTGGTTGTTTCAATAGTATACGGGCATCTAATGCCATTTGAGACACCCTTGGATGGCTGAATGTCTGTAAAGGGCTTGCAGATGTGACACAGCACCTGTGGGAGACCAGGAACAGCTGAAGAAATGGGGAAACCAGACATGGTACAGCTCAAGTGGTCCTAGGTACTTGTGAATGGAATTAGCTTTCTGGATCCCACTGAATATACAAAGGGCAGGATGGAGTTGCTTAAACCTTTGGGTCAAGAAACAATTGCAATTTCCAAGGGTATCCAAAACGTTTGCCCCAAACCGAGAGATGTGCTGCAAGACCACAGAGGACATAGAACCATTGAACTGTAGAACCATAGAATGGTTTAGGTTGGAAAAGATCATTAAAATCACCAAGTCCAACCACTGACCCAGCACTGCCAAGTCCACCTCTAAACCATGTCACTAAGGGCCATGTCTACAGGTCTTGTACATACCTCCAGGCATGGTGGCTCCACCACTTCCCTGTCCCTGGCCAGCCCGTTCAAATGCTTGACAACCCTTTCAGTGAATAAATTTTTCCTAATATCAAATCTAAACCTCCCCTGGAACAACTTGAGGCCATTTCATCTCATCCTGTCACTTGCTACCTGGGAGAAGTAATGCCACTTGCTACTGAAGACCAGATATATCATAATGGCTAAGGTGGCAATAGGGATTTACACCTCAGTAGCTGAAAGCTGCTCTAGATCTCCAGTGGGTATTTAGGAGCTCAGACTCACATGAGGACAGCAACACCAAGTATGGAAAGGGAGGTCCATAGGTAACCTAAACCATACAAATAACTTTGTAAGCAGACATAAGTCCTACACATCAGAACAAAAGTAATGTGAGCCCCATCATTCATCCTGCCTGCTCCCCCATACATCTTCACCCAAAACACAGCAGATAGTATCCATTTTCTTCAGACTCTTTGGCTTCCACTTACCTTCTGCCTCAAATTCACCTCTCTCATCCTTCCCTTCCAGCCATGGCAGGATTACACATCTTCTCTCATTTCTTAATCCCTCCCATCCACCCAGCCTTTGCTTCAGTAATAAAGCTACTGCATATATCCGTCCTCAACCTAATTCCTCCGTCGGGACTCTCTGTTCCCTGCGTGGTATGTCTTCACCCAAACACCTCTTAAAACAGGCATTGGAATTGGGTAACTGACACATCCATAATAGAAACAAACAAGGGGGAAAACTTCAGAAGACATTAAACTGGGATCAGTGCAGAAGATCAGTGCGTGATGTATCACCACTTGAAGGCCTGAAGACCTGGTGGTGCTTTGGTTTTAATCTGTTTTTACATATAACACAATTGTACGGATGTTGATTTTACCTTTAATATCACATGGTAAGGTATCTGCATGTCCTGTGGGCTAAATAAAAGCACTAGTAAGCTCTTACTGGTGACTGATCCTTTTAGATGCTCTGATCACCATACCAGTCAAGTCCTGGTTTCACCTTCCCACCACCTAGCAATACATGGTGAGCCACGTGTTTAGGATCTCTCTCTTAGACAGAGAAACCACAAATGCTGCTTCTAACTCCCATGTGCTACAGCAATGAAAGGTAAGTCTGGGATTGCAGGGTGGCCAAGGTATCGGAGCAGCCTGAAGTCACGTGTCATTAATGAACCAGGGAGCTTAATGCTAAACTTGTCCTTTAATCATTAACCATCTTGTAAATAGCATTAGTCTGAGTCTTGAAGGAATTACTCTACCAAAGCTTTTGATCCAGGCTTTTTGGGGAACAAAGCCCTTTGCGAGTGATTTCAAGTCAATCACTTTCATTATATGATGAATTGCAGAGAATCAGCACTTCGCCTTGTTTTCATGGCGCTCTAAAATAAGCCAAAGATTTCTCCAAAGTTAACCAAAAAGAAAAGAAATTGAAAACACCTAAATTGTCCCTATTTTATCCAAAGTTTTTATTTCCACATGTGCTTACAAGATATAACTTCAACCTTCACTGCCTCATCCAGAGTCAGCCGTTGCAGGAGCAGACTTCCCAGAGTGGATCAGAAGCTGGCATGAGGCAGAGATAAGACCTCATCAGGGGTGAGAAGGAGTTCAAAGGAATAAAACAGGGACAAAAGACAAGGACCTACGATAGAAAAATGCAAACATATGAGGCTGAACAGAAAGGCACATGAGATGCAGCACATGTGAGATGCAGCTGTCTCTGCTCACTTTGGACCTTGTGGAAGGGCAGGTTGTCTAGACTGTAGCAGTCAATTGAAGACGGAGCCACATGTGCTAGGAGGAAGGGCAGCAGAAAAGGGAACAGCATCTGATAACAGCGACTGCAGTTGCAGACTGCCTAAACCCATTTACATCCAGGGTTTTGCATCCCTTTGGGTGCACATTTGCCTCTTGCCTTTAGGATTGTGAAAACTCTGGGATGAGGTTTGTTTTCTTAACCTGTCCAGTGGGATGTCAAACAGTGAAGTGGTCCCTGTGCACAAGGCTCCCAGTCCCAGTTCCGCGGACACTGAAGATACCATTCTATAGATGCACCAAAATCCCAGTGTCTGCATTTTATAATCCTGCAATTCATTGTCAAGTCTTTCTGTGGCTCTGGTTGGCATTTGCAGTATCAACCATGTCTTCAGTCTAGGTGACATGCAGCTTAGGCATAACCATGCTAACTGGGAATAAGGATTTAATGCATGGCTTAGTCACCACTGGATCAGGGTAACTATGGATCTGTGGAGCTACAGCACATTAACCAAACATTTCCTCAGCTTCTTGGACAGGTTTTGCATTTGACATAAGGTCCAACAGCTTCATTAAGACGGCCAGAGTGTCCCACAGCCTGAGTCCACTGGGATGTGGTTTCTTCAATTGGAAGGGAAAGAGAGGGCAAAGTCTATAGCCCTCAAGGTGAAGATCTCCCATTCCTCCAAACCCTGAACTGCTAAAACAGTTGGGGCATCTCTGTTTCTGGAAAGCAAAGAGAGTTTGGTGACTTCACCCAAGGAACAACATAAATCCCTAATTTTAAGTCTGAAGCCAAGAACAAGAGAGGACAAGGCACCATTCTCCTCTGGATGACCTCTTTGCTGTAAGGAGTATGTGCCCACAGCACCACCAGGGCCTATAGGCCCCCATGGATGTGGTCTCAGGGTCTTTGCACTGGCATGGTGTCTCTCTCGAGGCCATTCCTGACTTTAGAAGTTAACTGCTTGCCTTTGGGATCTGTGGAATTCAGATAATTACAATAGGAAAGATGCCATCAGTGAGCATCTCGATACAGTTGTACTTTAACCATCAGAAAGTTCAGCCTGGAAGAAATGCACCAAGAATTTTCACCAAATCACAGCATGAAGTTTGGGGTTTCTGAGAGGTTGGAGGTTATGAAAAACTTCTCTCAATGACTTCAGGAAGCTGGAGAAAAAGTTCATCATTTCTAGCATAGGATTATCTCAATGGGACATTCATCTTAAATTTGTCCACACACCACCCCACCTCTTTATGCTTCATGCATATATCCCAAAGGGGCAAAAGATGTTTTCTAAGGGTAAAGAGCTTTTTATTTCAGACCAAAGAGAGGAAAAAAAAGACAAATCATGTGGCAAAGATTAACACAAAATGAGTCATGATGCAAAAGGAAACACCTGAAAGGAAGCTTTAAACAGCAGCTTCCTCCTTGCTGCAGGCTGCAACGTGCTGCCACATAGAAAAGAGAGGAAAGTGAAATGCATCCTTTCCCCTGCACAGCCGGTGTCAAAACCAAAGTTCTGGGCCCCTCCAATGCTCGCACCCTCAGCCAGGGCTAAAAACAACATTAAACTTTTCTATGTGTCAGCACAGGCAAGCAAAAGCTTCCTGTCAAAAAAGAGTTGATGCTGCAAGTGACAGCAAGCTCAGACCACAGGCAAAGCTCCCACAACGAAGTGAAACTTGAGTGTCTTCAGCAGATCAGACGAAAACATGCCAGCTTCAATTGAAATCACCAGACAGACGTTTTCTCTTCACTGATCCACATCTCCGTTTACCCTGTCCTCTGCCTGTCTATACAAACCCCTGCATGGCTGTAACTAAGAAGATGTCACGAGGAAAATCTGGAATTTCAAATAAGAGAAAATTTAAAAGCAAAAAAAACAAAATAGAAATAGAGGTTTTGCTGTTGGTCTGGTTGAGTTTTGGGGGGTTTCTACTTGTTCAGAAGTCATGGTCTGCCTTAGTCCCTTGTGGTGTCAGACACCCCATCAAGACATCTGGAATGCAGGTAGCACAGCCTGAATTTATACTCAATGCAGAGCAGCAGGGCCTCGTGGGTTTCTCTTCTTCCCCCTAAGATTTCCCTCTTTCTTTCACTTATCTAATGACAAAACCCCTCCCACCAATAAACTGGGTAAAAATGAGGAAGAAAAAGGAAGTAAAAGCACCCTCACAGCGCAACTCCTGAGCTTCAGAAGTCACTGCGATGTCAAAGCCCTCAGCGCCACCCAATCCTAATCCATATATTGCATCTGGTAGGAAATTCACAGAGATGGAAATGGGTCACGCTTCCCCCCCCATCCACTCGCAGAGGCCCCGATTGCTTTTTCAATTAGCTGGAGCTGTGAAAAAGAGGACAGTTTACATTCCAGAACCGTGGGTCATACTTGAGCCTGTCATCTCTCTCCTTCCTCCTTTACATCCTTAGGCAATGGCAAAAGGGAGGCATTCTGCCTTAATCTATTAACCTAACTGAACCCTGGAGTTTAACATTCATTCTTAGCACCGACCCGTTTCCCCCAGCTCCATCCAGGAAGCTGCCACCAGCGCCCAGTATCTTTCACTTTAACACTGACTTGTTTTTCTTTAGCTGACATTTCCTGGCTCTGCATCTCCACGTGACTCAGTGATTTCCCAGACCCTGGCTCCGGGGTGACATCAGCTCCGAGCACTAAAATGAATAAATACCACTCAGTCATCATGTCCAACTGTAATTACAGGGAAGGAGGGGAGCGTTGTTTGGCTCATTTTAGAGCAAAGATATTGAGTTTCCTCTAAATCCATATTTGGACCTGAGCTGCAGCACATCTGCTATAAGGAATAGGTATGACTTTAATGACCAAAGGAGAGAAAGTAAAACATCATGGTTTGTTTTGCTCTGGGTATCTAAAGAGACAGTAAGAATGTATAAAGTAAACAGTGCTGTGAAAACACCTGGTACAGACATAAGGCAAAAGTCCAGCACAGCTTCGAGGTGATTTCCTGTCCTGAAGTCACCTCTGAAAGTGAACTCATCTCCATGAGGCTCCATGACTTATACAAAAAGAAGAAAAAGAAACAGTAAAGGTATTTGAGACATGCCTAGTATCTGCAGGCTCAGACAAGCAGTAGTAACTGTATAAACACATCTGTTTTCCCTGCTTGATGTTGTTCACTTCTTCCTCTAAAAAGAAGCTTTTCCCTCATCCTATAAAAGCAAGGTGAAGCCAGCACTGATGCAATATGTTAGTATCGATGCTGTTTACGGCAGGTCTTAGCACAGCAAACTTGCACCAGCCCAAACACAGGCTGTCTAAAATCCTCCATCCTTCTGCAGATTCTCAGTCACACAGAATCATAGAATCCCAGACTGGTTTGTGTTGGAAGGGACCTTAAAGCTCATCCAGTCCCAACCCCTGCCATGGGCAGGGACCCCTTCCACTGGAGCAGCTTGCTCCAAGCCCCTGTGTCCAACCTGGCCTTGAGCACTGCCAGGGACAGGGCAGCCACAGCTTCTCTGGGCACCCTGTGCCAGTGCCTCAGCACCCTCACAGGGGAGAGCTTCTGCTTTATATCTAACCTAAATCTCCCCTGTTTAAGTTTGAACCCATTACCCTTTGTCCTACAGCTACAGTCCCTGATGAAGAGTCCCTCTCCAGCATCCTTGTATGCCCCCTTCAGATATTGGAAGCTTCCACTGAGATTGACTTGAAATCACAGCTTTTCTGCAGTTTTGAAGATTTTTATGTATTTATTTATTTTAATTCCCATGGTTGTCGGCCTCGCTGCCCTGAAATCTCACTTTTTCAGCCAGATTTCAACAGAACCACTTTGTACCCTCATCACCGTCTCTTTCCAATACAAGGTGATCACCTGCCCATAGCAAGCGTTATCTGGGGCCATGACGCAGCACCACTGCGAATCACAAGCCCCAGGACCTGCCATGCCACAGGCAACACACGCTCACACCCACATGGAGGGTGAATTATGAGCTGTCACGAGAACAAGGCACAAGCCCATTGAGAACACAAGCAAACCAATGCCTCTCCCATCAGTACTGGAACCTATATGACAGATCTGCAGAGATTCCTGCAGTGCTACACAGCCCTATGGCAGGGGACTTTTCATCTGGTTTATCAGCAGGTCATATGAGTTTCAACTAAGTAATTGAGTCACCTCATCCTTTAAAAAAGACTTCATAACATAAGCAAGATGTTATGAGCAACACCCAAGTTCTGGTAAGGATATTTGTTATTTCAGCCTGGATGTCTTTTTTTTTTTTTTTTTTTTTTTGCCTTTCTGGGTGTGTTTTTTAATCTTTTAATAACTCTGTCCAGAGTTATTTCTCTGTGAAAACTGCCACCCTGCTCATAAAAGGTAGAAATATTGCTCTCATGTAAACACAAAAGGTCACTTTCTTAGTATTTAGCTTTTTCTTGGTTTATAAAGGGGAATTTGGGGTTGAGGCATCAAAGCAGGCAGGTCCAAGTGGGGCAATTTTGCCCGGTGTTTGGATGGGAGATTTTGGTTGATACTAAGCTTTCAGAGCAGGGAGTTTGCTGACTTTTCCTCCAGGGCTGGTGCTGCTCAGGGCAGGTTTATTGACCAGGTTTGGCCATGGGTTAGAAATATGCGTTGTCTGTCATAAGGCAATGCTGTTCTGCTCATGGATGCAGGTTAGAATTCATCACTTCGGTGCTCACCATGTTTCTTGAAGGGCAAAAATAATAGCTCTTCAGTGCAGGCTAAGGGAAACCCGCCCTCTCTCCCAAGCTCTCAGCTCTCCTGGTTTATCCTTTCCAGTGCCTAATGTGGATGCAACCCCCTCAACTCCGATAGTTTATCATACTGCAGGTCCCTGTGAATTGTTCCATTGTTCAAGTCCAAGTTGGACAGGACTTGGAGCAACCTGCTCTAGTGGAAGGTGTCCCTGCCCATGGAAGGGGGTTGGAACTGGATGAGCTTTAAGGTCCCTTCCAACCCAAACCAGTCTGTTATCTATGATATTCTTCACAGTCACTGCTGGATGGGTTAGGGATGGCCAATGATGCTCAATGGGGACCATCAGTGTGATCCTGCTTGCATGCTCATCATGTTCATACACATTTCTCTCCCTTAATTTCAGAGATGGCATTGGGTTACCCCATCTCGTCCCACTCTTGTGCTCATCTTGTGCACTGTAGTCTAGAGCCGGAGAATGCAAACACATGCGTTGTATTTTTGTACAAAACAACATAAAAATGCCTACACTATGGCCATGTAGCCCAGTATTACGGTTGACAGCTGTGACCTAAGGGAAAATATGACAAGATAAACACACAGCCACATTTTTCCTGAATGCTCTCCCAGTGCATTTGTCCAAATAACTTTTCAAACCCTGAAAGCAGCAGGACTCTGTCCATGGCATGTTTGGTGATGGAAAATATGTCCCTGGCAATGGAGGATATCCGCAGATACACACAGCTTTGCTTTAAAGAGACTGAGTCAAAGTTGCTGCAGCCCCAACAGCAGTATTCTCCCAGCATAAGGGTGAAGGTCACAGGGAAACAGGACAGCAACACACAGCACAGGAAACCCTTGGATGTTTAAACTGTGCCTTTTCTACAGTCAGATGCAGGTTATCTGGGGATCACTAATGGAACCACTGCTGTCAAATAAATAGGGTTTTGCCTGAGGTGTGCTATATGAAGCAACTTTAAAGCCAGTTCTGCATGGAACAGCATAGGGTGAATCAAGCTGTTTGATATGCTGGATAAGAAACTCTTTGTGTCCTCAAAAGTAGTCATATCCATATTGTATGTCCTCAGGGACAGATGTCATTTTGCTGCTGGGTGTGTTGGCTATTCAGTGTTTGGCTGCAGAAGAGAGGCCTCAACGTGGGTGTTTCTCTTGGAAAAAGAAGTCTGAGCCTTTAAAGACACCCAAATCATTTTGGAGTTTAAAGGGTGGAAAAAAGTCTTGAGGAAGGGTGAAAAAGGTACCTGCTTAATATGACATGATCAGTGATCAGATCTTTCTTCTTTAAGCCTTAAAAACTACATTAAAATGACTAAAAGTTCAAATCTCTCTTCTTTATACCTTAAAGACTACATTAAAATGACTGAAATTGTCAGGGCACTCTCTGAACAGCAATGTCAAGGTTTGGTTCAGGTCCCACTGCAAGGGAAATATGAATACTGCACACCTGCGTGATGAATAGCTCATTCTCAGCCAAGCTGTTGCTTGAACAGAGCCTACCATAGCACAACAGGTCCCCTCATACCACCTCACTGCAATACTCCTGCAGAGGAACCATTTTTGCCTGCCATGCAGAAGAAAAGCAAAGGATTCAATGGACATAAGAAAAGCATCACTTGGAAGATCTTAGTAGGCCTGAAGTTTGGGTCAAGGCATAGTCATGGAAGAAAAATTGCCTGGGTAATGACCTGGTCCCTAGGGACTCATCAGTGTCCCTGAGGGTGCTCCCCTTTCTCTGGAGCCAGCAAAACTAGTCTGTAAATACCAAGAAGAACCTACTTCTTCCCATGGTGTTCCTGGGACTGGGAGGTGTTTTTCTCCAGGGAATCAGGGATCTGCATCATCAGTTAGTGTTTCTGTTTGGTACCCACCATCAGTGTCACAGAGATTTTGGTTCCCATTCAACTCATTCAAGAGCTGTCTTTCCCACATAAGGATAGAGCATTCACCACTTCTTTGGGCAACCTGTGCCAGTGCCTTACCATAAATAACATAAATACCATAATAATACCATAAATAACACCATCAGGCTGCAGGATCCACACTGCATGCATCCACATCCATGCATTTACATTCTCCAGTCTTCCCCTGCTTTACAGGGCTGGAAGTCTTAATGACCCAGTGTGATCCTTGAAGAGGTCTCCCACTGGAACTCAATTGCTCTAGCTGGCAGGTTCATTCCTGCTCAGGAAGAACATGGGCTTCGTCCATCAATGTGCCCACCCAGTAGGGCTTAGGGAAGGGAGGCTTAATGGTTTTACAAGGTTAAGATCTGCTCTGTTCCCAATGTGTTCTCACCAAGGGAGCTATTGGGAAGGAAAAGCCTCCTTCCTGAGCTCTGCTGGGCCCAGGGGAACAGCAGCCCCATGAGAGAACATCTTGATATTGCTGTACAGTCACACCAGGGTTTTCATAGAATCATAGAATCACAGAATAGTTAGGGTTGGAAAGGACCTTAAGATCATCCAGTTCCAACCCCCCTGCCATGGGCAGGGACACCTCACACTAAATCTTCTCACACAAGACTTCTTGTAGCAGACACAAGGTGCACAAGATCCAGGCAGAGGCATTATCCTTCCATGTGTTGGTTATCTCCAGGGGAGGAGTTCTCTCTCCCTACTATCTTGAACTTCAGCCCCAGGAGATTTCACAAAGCATGGGGAGCTGGACCAACTCCATGGAAGTCAATGTAGATAAGAAGGGAGCTTTGGGCTTTGCAACCTCTCACTTTTCAGATCAGGTTGACAGTGCATTCACCAGGGGGGTGCCTGTGCCAAAACAACCTTATATTCACCTGTAGGGTCTTGTTCAATGCTCAAGGCAAAAGAGCCAGAGCAAACAGCAATTTCATTTGATATCACCATTCCTACTGAAGATTAAGTATTTCTAGTCAATCTTTCTGATGAGTCTTGTGAATGAGGGTTCAAGAAAGACTTGCTGTAAGCAGGGACTGCCTTTCTTCTTTCCTCTTCTCCTAGGAATGTCCCACTGACCATTGTGCAGTAATTGCTTCACACCAGCCCTCCCAGTGCTCTCCACAGTGCTCAGTGTGCAGAACTGGTTTGGGGCAGTCACCAGTGCCTGGATGCCCTGGGCTTCATTTAGCAGGTGAATACAGGTGTGGAAATGCCCCACTGCAACTGCTGGAAAGGACCTTGTGGTGCTTCGTGCCAAAATAAAGTAGCTTTTTCATCTTTTATTATTTGATTTAGTTATTATTTATAGATTTGATATTTATAGTATATTATTTATTATGTTATTTATTAATTATAAATTTGCTGCAGGCAAAAGGAACTGCAGTGTGGGATTGGAGCAATTCATGGCTAGCAGCACCCCTAAATCAATGCTCCGGTAGTCCTCAAGCCCATGCAATGAGCTCCCACATGCAGCCCAGACTGAAACTTTCCTCCTTGACCATAGATCATAGAATGGCTTGGGTTGGAAAGGACCTTAAGATCATCTAATTCCAACCCCCTGCCATGTGCAGGGACACCTCACACTAGAGCATGAATCAGGATGGAATAAATTTTGCTTCTTGTTTGTCGAATGCAGTTTTACTCTGGTTTTATTTCTGTAAATTCTCAGCGTGGATGGATAAATAAAAGCAAAACTAAATAAAAAGAGAGCCACAAAAAAAAAAATCAAAAAAAAACCCCAAAATAGTAATTTGCTATTATGCTTGAAAGTGGAGAGTAAAGATTAACAATATTCCAGGAGCCACCTAAGTCAGATTCCGTACCAGAATATTAACTCACTGAGAACAGTGTTCTTGTGCCTTTTGTCTTTGAGAATTGCTTGAAATGAAATCACAGGTTTTCCATCCCAGGCTGATAAATTCTCTTCTTGCTTTAAAACTCCATTTTCAATTATTTTAAGCAACTTATGACTAGAAGGGCTGTTAATGGTGGTAAAAAGTCCCCCCTCTAATGAAAGATCACCCGGCACTGAGGATCAAACTCTACTGCTGCATGTGGCATGCAGCTCTCTTTTGTACTAACCTTGAGATCTTGCTACTTCAAGCACCTGGAAGGCAGAATTTAAACCGATAGTAATTACATTCTTGCCCTTCCAATCTGCTTCATCCAAGTATTTTAACGTGCTTTAGAAATCCTGGGAGGCTCTGGCCAAGTTAAACATCACACCTCTCCATGAGTTGGTTTTGTTCACTATTGTTTCAAGCATCAACACATTAGGGTGCTCTAAACATCAGTGAGTGGTGAGAAAAATGGAAACTCCCTGGTTTTGATGACTTTGTTTCATGCTTGTGATTTGTGGTTATTCCCTGTGATTTCAATGGCGTTCCTCGCAGTGCTGCAAATGGTCACATCTTTGTAGGATTCCTGTGTAAGTGGGGATGAAAAGGCAATCCTGCTTGGACTCATCATTGAAGCCAGGGTGAAAGACACATGGCAAACTGAGTCAAATTCATGTCCTGCAGGCTCTTTTGTTACTTTTATAGCTCTTCTACACATGCACAAGAACCTGAAAAAAGAAAATAGAAAGGAAGATAGATAGATAGATAGATAGATAGATAGATAGATAGATAGATAGATAGATGATAGATAGATAGATAGATAGATAGATAGATAGATAGATAGATAGATAGATAGAAGATAAATTGCTAAAGCACCACTGACAGCAAAGGATGAAGGGCAGGTATTAGAGATGAACCTGTGGGGAATGAGAATGGATTAATCATGTCCCCTTTCTCCCACAGGGGAAATTTTAGCTGTTTTTAACTCATTACTTGGAAATGCTGATCTCCATAAGCCTGAAAATAGCAGTATCTCTGGGAAGGTGGTCAGAAGCTGCAGTATGACTAACTCAAGCTGTGTTAAAGAGAAGCGACTCCTAAGGGGAGAAATGCCCTGTGGAAACCACCCATGGGTAGAGTCAACATGACAGGCGCTCTTAGCTCAGACCAGGAGACCACATCAGCTGAACTGGATTGCTATGACTACTCATGAAGAAAGAGTCAGTTGTCCAGTAAATTAGAGCCTATCAATGTGTGGAGCTTTAAAAATCTCCATCGCTGTGTTTAGAAAAGGGCAAAGTTGCCCAAGTTTTTTTCTTACCTGATTTTGGAACATATTCTACCAGAGGCATGGATGCCTTTATACATGTTGGTTGTCATAAGCCAAATAAACATGCTATCACAGGCTCCTCCAGCGCACAGCACGGATGTGAGACCGCAAACTGAAGCCACAAAGAGGAAAATTAGAAGCAATTTTGCATTCCCTGGCACTCAAGGCTTCTGTAGTCATCTTACAGACAGTGAGGAAACCATCCTTTCTGCAGAGTACTCAGTATTATTTTGTTTTATATACATGTAATGGAGCCACAGAAATGTTTAAGGGTCCTGGCCAAGGTCTTAGAGGAGTCACAGTCAGAGATTGAGGAGCAGAGCTCAGACATCTCCTCTCCAAGTCCTGCTGATCGAGCACTATAAAGTGTTTCTTATCCCATCACCTCAGGTAGATTCCTTTGTGCTAAATCACTGGCAGTAAAAAAGATATAATAATAAGGATAATTAACTCCTACATAAGCAAGGCATGATGCAGTTTACACATTTCTCCAAGAACTCCTTATCACCATTTTGCATCTAGGTAAATTGAAGTGCTGGGTAATCAAAATTGTACAATCCCAGGCCTGTCTTTTTCAGTCATAGGTATATCCAGGATCAGAGACACCCTGTAAGGGTACCATGTACTCCTGAAACACAGCTCTCTGCTGCAAAGGCGCAGGAGTGCCAAGGAGAGATGTACACCAGGACGCCAAAGGTGGGTGAGAACACGTGTTAGGCTTATCACATGCCTACAGGCTGTCCCAGGAAGGTTGATTGCAACACGTCATCCCTCAGGCATTCAGCAGGTGATCAGACACTTTGAAGCCTGTCCAAAGAAGGGCAATGGAGATGTTGAAGTGTCTAAAGAACAAGTTTTATAAGGAATACCTGAGGGAGCTGGGGTGGTTCAGCCCAGAGATAAGGGGGAACCTTATCGCTCCCTACAACTGCCTGACCGGAGGATGGAAGTGAGAGGAAGCTGGTCTCTGCTCCCAAACAACAAGGGATGGGACAAGAGGAAACTGCCTCAAGCTGCACCAGGGCAGGTTTAGATGGAGCTGAGGAATAATTCCTTCCCCAAAGGGTGCTCAGGCATTGGAACAGGCTGCCCAGGGCAGGGCTGCAGGCACCGTCCCTGGAGGTGTTTAAAAGAAGTGTAGATGTGTCACTTAGGGACATGGTTTAGTGGTTGCCTTGGCAGTGCTGCATTAACAGTTGGACTTGATGATCTTTAAGGTCTTGTCCAACCCAAACAGTTCTATGATTCTATCAGGGTCATTTTTTGCATGTCATATTTCCCATCTGGAGAGCTGGGTGATGCCCACTAGGAATTTGGGGGTGTTTGCACAAATGTACCCTTCTCTTGCCATCCAGCATGGCAGGAGGAGGAACACAAGCATATTAGCTGGAAGAGATGTTGCTAAGCATTTGGTCGAAATCATAGGTTTTAGGAGAGTATCTTTGGTCAAGAGAAGTCTGTATTATTTGTGCCCTTTGTAGACACGGTCAATGGGACTGCCTTTCAGTAGAGGACCAAAGCCAACGTTCCAACTGAGTCTCATTCCTGCAGAAACCACAGTGAGGTTTTTTGTTTGTTTTTCTTGGAAAAAGCATACAGGTTGCTATACACAGGATTCCTAATTTACCCAGCCATCTGCAGCAGAAGGCTGGTGATGAATCAACACCAGCTGGAACTTAGCAGAAGCATTTAGGTTGCAATTATGCTAGGCTACTTTCTAAACCTTCATTAATGGGAACCTCCCAATTGTTTCTAATATCTACTGCTTTCCTGACAAATCAGGCTGATCAAACCCTCACCAGGAGAACATGCAAGAGGTCTTGAGGTTGTGTTTAACTCGCAGACCACACACACTCCTAGATAAGTACTAAGCAAACTAGTTTTTAATAGGCTCAATCTCCAGCTTTCAGTTCCTCATCCAAAATCTCCCCTGCTTTCAGGTTTAAAGTTCCTCAAAAGCTGAAGCTCCTGCGTAGCCTTTGGGTGCATCTAGGGAAGAAGCAAAGTTGAACAGACTCGATTTGGGGTCTTCATTTTGTAAAATTAATGGGTTCCTGAACAGGTAGAGAGAAGCTTGTGTCTTTTGAACCACTCTTAGCACCTGAGAGGGAGGAACATACCCCATAAAATGCCTTAGAATGACACCAGCTCCTAAATAGCAGAAGTGGCTTTGTGGCTGATTGTCAAGGCTTTTCTCACATAGATGAAATCCTGAGACACAACAGAGATTACTTGCTGTCCTGCTCCGTAGGTTAGATCTTTCCTAAGCCTGGAAGAGCTATTTGACCTTGATGTTCTTTTACCTGGAAAAAGCACAAAGAACCAAGTTTTGCACTTAATACAGGGATTGTAGATTCAGAGAAACTTAACTGATTTCAGCCGATTTGCTTCAAGTTGATTGAAACTAGAACATGACATAGAACCACAGAATCTTAGAATCAACCAGGTTGGAAAAGACCTTTAAGATCATCAAGTCCAAACCTTACCCCAGCACTGCCAAGGCCACCACTGCCCCATGGCACTGAGGCCTCGTCTCCACGCTGTGTGAGCACTCGCAGGGCCGGTGCCTGCAGCCCTGCCCTGGGCAGCCTGTTCCAATGCCTGAGCACCCTCTGGGGCAGGAATTGTTCCTCAGCTCCATCTAAACCTGCCCTGGGGCAGCTTGAGGCCGGTTCCTCTTGTCCCATCCCTTGTTCCTTGGGAGCAGAGCCCAGCCCCTCCTGGCTCCATCCTCCTGTCAGGCACTTGTAGGGAGCCATCAGGTCCCCCCTGAGCCTTCTCTTCTCCATCTGAAACCCCAGGTCCCTCAGCCGTTCCCCATCACACTTGGGCTCCAGGCCCTGCACCAGCTCCATTGCCCTTCTCTGGCCCTCTCCAACATAAGAGACAAATCCATTGCTTCAGCCACACCTTTCCTATCACAGGTTCACCTAACATTTCTTCGATGCTTCACGTGAGAGATGTTTTGTATCTGATCACTGGCAAGTCAATGAACTCATAATGATAACCACTTTATCTCTCTTCCCTCTGACCTGCGCTGAATGGTCTACTTAACCTTCACTTTATAACTTTACGCTGACAGTGGAGAACATCCTATAGGCAGAAGCTGATCAGAAAGAACTGCACTGTAGCTCCCAATTATTGTTTCTTGCCTGGCTTTTGCCATCCCTGGCAGTGTTCAAGGCCAGGTTGGATGAAGCCTTGTGTTGGATGGTTTAGTGAGAGGTGTTCCTGTCCATGGCAGGGGGTTGGAACTGGATGATCTTGAGGACCCTTCCAACCCTAACCATTCTATGATTCTATAACAGTCTTTTCCTTGGCCCTTGCATGAATTTGCAAGGAAAATAGCAACCCTTTTTTTTTTTTTTTTTTTTTGCTTCCAGACACTAGTATGACTTGTAACTTGTACTCAGCCCATAGAACAGCAAGGCAATAGATACAGCTACCAATCATCCCCATCCTATAAGCCTGAAAGTATCCTCTGAACACATTCCTGGAGGGATGACAAGGGAGCCAAGATTTAGCGTGGCAGTAGATGGCGCTGAAGACCTTAAAGCCTATCAAAGAGCCTTGGTCAACCCCAGCCAAGTTATAGGGGCTCCCAAAAAGACTGTTCTGCTCCTACAGCAAAACCACCACAGAACGCCGGAAGACCTCGTCGCTGAAAGCTGGCCCACTTTCAGTGCAGAACAGGTATTGACTTATGCTAAGTTCAGAGATAGCTTTATCAGAAGTGGGATGATGGTAAGAAGGTCTGACTGATGGTTAAAGAGCAGTAATCTATGGACTACAGAGGAGCCCAGTTTCTGGACAACAGCCACATATAATTTCTTCTCAATAGATGTCATTACGAGTCTATTTAGAGGGCTGAGCACAGTCACAAGCAGCGGATGGCCTTCTTTCTCTGATCTCAGTAATCTCTCAAGAGGCAATTACATTTATAGCTTCAGAGGTGTGTCTCCAATTACAGAAGTGCTGCAGGTCAGCTCCAGCACACTGAATGACACTGCTAGCATGAGACCTCTTGGAACTTGTGACAGCCCGTGCCATGAGATTTCAGGTCAGGAGCCATCATACCTCCTCTTATCTGATAGAACACACCATATCTTCAATGGAACTTGACACACCTGGCTGAAAAACCTACCTCGACCTCCCAGACTTCCTTGATTGTTCTGATGGTTTCAGGAAAAAGGGAGAGGAAGGCTTTCTTTTGGCCTGCTATGTGACTGGTCATGTACACATCATATGGCTGGAGGAGCACCATACCCTGTGATGGCTTTGGTCTGGGACCACACAGGTTTCTTGGCTGGAAAATGCAAATTTATGTGTTAGGACAAGGGGTGATGGGCTCAAACTGAAACAGGGGAAGTTCAGGTTAGATATAAGGAAGAAGTTCTTTACTGTGAGGGTGGTGAGGCTCTGGCACAGGTTACCTAAAGAAGTGATAAATGCTCCATCCCTGGCAGTGTTCAAGGCCAGGCTGGACAGAGCCTTGGGTGGGATGGTTTAGTGTGAGGTGTCCCTGCCTATGGCAGGGGGTTGGAACTGGATGATCTTAAAGGTTCTTTCCAACCCTAACTATTGTATGATTTGAAGACTCTGTGTCTATTTTACTGGTGGGTAAGTATGCCTGTGGAAGAAGAGCCCATTAAGAGCCCACAGCAATAAACAGTAAAAGGATGACTTCAAGTGGGCCTCAAGCTGCTCCAGGGGAGGTTTAGATTGGATATTAGGAAAAATTTCTTCATCAAAAGAGTTGTCAGGCACTGGAACAGCCTCCCCAGGGAAGTGGTTGAGGCATCATCCATGGAGGGATTTAAAAGAGATGCAGATTAGGCCCTTAGAGACATGACTTAGTGATGGACTTGGCAGTGCTGGGTTAACAGTTGGACTTTAAGATCATCAAGGTCTGTTCCAACCTAAACAATTCTAAGGTTCTATGTGTTATATTAAACCACTTTCTGGTGTGACTAAGACGAGTTGTGCCTTCTATCCATCTTAAAACACAGAAAGCAGAGATCTCAAGAGCTGCCTGACCCCAGCTCCCTTTCCAGTCAATGAGACAACAGCACACGGGCACTTTGTTACTGGTGTCTAAAGGCCCTGCTTTCGCTGGGAGCTGGGCATCACCTACCTTTCTCTTGCAGTTAAGCTGCAACGTGGGCACTGAAGCATGTTGCAGGTGCTACAGTGACATCTCAGTAAAGCCTTGTGTCTACTTAGCAAATTACTGTCACAAAGACTATAAAAGTAGATTGTCACTGATAAAGATAAAACATGTCCTTAATTACCTGTGAGCACAGGGGCAGCCAGACATGGGCCAGAACAAGAATCCCTGTGTTGTTTTAATGCTTCTCCAAGTTGCCAGTTCAAATTCTCACCAGGGCAATGGAGAATCACTTTTGGATGAAATGCCAGCTCCATAAATTACTCAGATTAGCTGAAAAATCCCCTCACTTTTAAACCCGAAAAGATACTGAAAAATCCTTCTTCTGGGGCTTTTTCCCAAACCTTTAGCAGCCCATCCATTCTTATTCATCACATCGCAGGTCATCATGACCATTTTAGGCAGGAAACCAAGCTTCTTACTAAATACCCTTATCTAATCGCCATGGTCACATTTCAAACTCACATGCCCTAAAGACACTTCCCCTAATGCCCATAAAGCTGGGACAGATCAAAGGGTAGTTATCACATGTTGTGTGTGCTCATCATGACTGAAAGCTTTCCTCGCAGGTGACACAGCTCCACATTTTACCTGCAACCTAATTCAGTCTGTCAGTGGGTGAAGCACTTCAGTGGTCATAGGGTCAACCAGGAACTTCTCCTCAGTAGTAAAAGGAGGTTTCATTCTCCTCTTGGTAGTTGCACCAAGGTGCTCAGAATTGATGTGTGCATCAGATTCATATGGATTTAATTACAACAGGCATATGACTTTGAATTAAATGGGTCTGATGATGTTTACTATGTCTGTGTGCTAACTTAATTCATTCGCTTTCCCATATAAAAACATCTTGGTTTTAAGCACACCTATATACGGGCATGTTCATAACTAGACAGATGGAGAAAAGATGTGTATGTGTGTATGCAAAGATTTAAATGGCATCAGGTGCCACATCTTCACTTCTGCAGACATCAGCATTATGCATTATTAATGCCAAGGCATCCAGATTATCATTTCCAGCAAATACATGTGCTACACACATGTATTTATGCAAACACTTGGAAGTGCATGAATATAAATGGATAGATGAATGTGAGGTGATGAAGAGCATTTAGTAGGAAGATCAAAACCAAATATCCTGGTGGAACTAGACATCAAATTGCTAGGAATCCTAGTGTATTTATAACAAATAAAGCAGTCAGAATCTCTTTTCTCCCCTGCCTTAGCAGACAAAAGTGTGCCCAGGTTCACTGGGAAGCAAAGCACCTGACAAGCAGCATGAATATGAGTGTGTGCCCTTGTGACAAAGGGAGACAAATATTTGGATGCTGAGTGATGAATAAATACTTGCCAGTGTTTATTCCACACCCCAGGGTGGGGCTGGCACCAGGCTGATCAAATGAGCCCGCTTTTGTGTTTGTTTTGTCAGAACCTGGGGCTTTTCCCATCCTTTCCCAGCTCCCTGGTGGGGTTTGGCTTGGGAGGAAGGTTCAGGCAAAGCTACTTGGTGAACAAGAAAAGCTGCAGAGGTGGGGATGGGCTGATCAGGGAGGTTTAACGAGCAGTGTGGGGAAAGGGGAAGCATCTCTCTAAATACAGAGTGAGTCAAACTCACCTCTGGGGAAGGGAGAAGAAAACCTGGAGCAGGGAAGAGGCGTTGATGAGGCACCAACTGTATGTGCTCTCAGTCACATCCTCTGCTGTTTACTCAAGCTGGAGGGATGTGAGCAGAAGTAAAACCTGATTTAGGTCACATATGCCTTTCTCTTTGCGCAGTGCTGGAGTCAAAACATCCCTTGGGCAAGAGAAGGAGGAAGCAAGGAGCCAGTGTGTTGTCTGGGAGATCAGATAGGAGTTGATGCACAGTCCTGGACTAGCAACCATGCCCTTTCTCCCAGCTCAGGTGCTCCAAGCAGAGGGTGGGTTTTGCATCTCTCTAAACCTCTAAGCACTTGTTTGTTTGTTTGTGGACTTCATGACAGGTTAGTTTGGTTAACATCTGAGACTTGGTTTTCAAGCAGCTTTACATAACTAATGAACACCAGCCTGTTCTAAAGCAAACACTAGCTAACAAGGAATTTGTTAGATCGATGCCCCTAAACAGTGGGTATGGTTTGGTTGCTCATCTCCTCCCCTTCCACCCACACTGTTTCCCAGAGCACAGCCTCTGGGCTCTGCATAAACCCATCTGGATTGTTAATTCAGCATGGCAAAGGCCTATCTGCAGCTCCATATCCATGCAAGGCCATGTGCAATAATGGTTGCGCCTTGGTCAGCCTCTAGGTATTGCCCTCATGGTTTAATGGGTCTGTAACTTACTGACTTGAGGACTTGAGTTTCCAAAGGCACTGGTGTCTTTGGGGATGCTAGGAATGTCAGCCGGTTTGGCATCTCTGAACACCCATCTGCTGAGCAAAGCCAAAAGAAGGTGTACTAGGAGTCCTGTTGCAGGTAACCCAAAGCATCTCATGCAACTTAGATGCGGGGCACTGGTAGGACCAAATCCAGGTCCTCAGACATACAGGGCCAAGACCATCAGTTTAAGTGAATTAACTGTAAGAAACCTCTCCAGGAGATCACCCGTGCAGACAGATCATAAGATCGGTGCTTCTGGTTGCTTCTGTTGGGGCAAGAGCAAAGAAGTAAAAGGAGACTTCAAGCCCTGTGACCAAGCAACGGGTGAGCTATCCAACATCTGTCTGGTGGTAAATTAAGTATGAGCTTTGCCTAAGACATGCAGCATGCACTGGTTACTAGAAATGTCTATCTGTGATATGTGGTGACATCTTCCCATTGCCTCCCCTCTTACCCCATGCTTACAGTTTGAGCAGCTGTGCCGCTCCTCGCCTCCAAGCTGGGCAAAGATACAAATCTCTGTCACTTCTTCCACTCACCACATGTGCAAGGACTGCATTTACTGGCAGAAACTAACTACCCACAGCTTTAAATACCGCCGTACCCAAAGCCTCTGTCTGGCCCCAGAGTTTCTCCTGCAAGGGAGGAGCCAAACCTGCATGCTCTCTACAGGCTTTAATAGGAAAAAAATAGACAAAATGCATCTGGAATCAAACAGCCTCACTGCTTAGGGCATCAGGCTTCCAACCTGGTGGAGAATTAGGCAATGCAACAATTAAGCTGCAAACTTTTACCAGCTGCAACACCAGTCAGGCAAGGCACAGGTTGTAAATCATAGCATCAGCACTAATAAATGCAATATTAAGAAGCTAAAGACAGAGTAAATATCCAGTTTGGAAACCAG
Organism: Lathamus discolor; assembly: GCF_037157495.1. NCBI lineage: Eukaryota > Metazoa > Chordata > Aves > Psittaciformes > Psittacidae > Lathamus > Lathamus discolor. The sequence goes on from NC_088884.1 coordinate 3,771,974, forward strand.
TTACAGCTTCTCCTGTGTTTTATGACTCCACTGATCCATTGACTGCCTCATTAGACATCATCTCTGCTTCAATTCCCCAACCCCAACTGATCCTAAACTAGAAGGTAGTGACCGAAGTGAGTTTGAAAGTATGAGATCAATGTGCCCTGTGGGAATGCTGTTTGCTCAGGATTGATTAATGCCAGTTCTCAGGACTGCAGGAAATCCATAACTGGGATCATGGGGGAAAAACGGGGATGTTGGCATCAGGTAGGATGTGTTTCCACCTTGGCTTTCTTTTGGCAGATGTTATGTTTGAAAAAATAATGGGCTTCATAATCTAAACCCTGAGTTTTGATGTCTTCCCTATACAGGTTCATTGGTCACCCAGGCTACTGGAGATCCAGGCAGGTATGTGACTCTTGCTAAAGGCTATAACAGAAATGCATGCCTCCAGGGGACAGTGAAGGATGCCTGAGGATTGCAGAGCATGAGAAATGAGGGGATTTACCTCTTGTTTTCCCAGACCCCTCCTGGCCAAAGAAACCAAATGCAGGGTTTGGGCTCCAGCAGAGCAATACTGAATCCACTGTGCAGCCTGGATCCTTCTCTGACCCAATATACGCAGATGAGCATGCACCACTCCCACGCATAATAATATTAACAAAGACAACAATAATGGTAGTGATGATTCCTATAATAATACAACTTTTCCATCCATCGAGGGGCAGACCTGCTTTGGGGTGATTTATACACATACAGGCTCAGAGACAAACACAACAGCCAACTTCCAGCAGTACAATGCCCTCAAACGTGCCTTTCTGGGGGCTGCTTTTGGAGAATGGAGATTGCACAGCCATGATGTGCATCACACTCACATGGCCCCCTCTCTGCTTGTCACCCAGCTGCTCCCAGTCTTACCCATTTCATCCATCATAGAGGGACATTGGCCTCTTGACAAGAGGCTGCTGCCCTCAGCTGTGTTCACAGACCCCATTAAGTATAAACCACAATCTTGCAGTCCACAGACTGCATCTGCAGTCAAGGTTTTGCTCAGTGTGCCTCAAATAAAGAGCTAATTTGAGCACTCTGATTTATAGTAGAAGAGTCCCTTGGGACAGGAGAGTTCTGCCTCTCCAGCTTATGCACGTACCTAAGCTGAGCAGTGGGTATAGTGCGGCTGCATCCAGAGGAGATCAGGAAGATGCTGCGAGGGCTGGAGCAGCTCTGCTCTGGAGCCAGGCTGAGAGAGCTGGGCTTCGTCAGCCTGGACAAGAGAAGGCTCCTGAAGGGGAGACCTGAGAGCAGCTCCAGTGCCTAAAGGGGCTGCAGGAAACCTGGAGAGGGGCTTGGGACAAGGGCCTGTAGGGACAGGCCAAGGGGAATGGCTTTAACCTGCCCGAGGGGAGACTGAGATGAGCTCTTAGGCAGAAGCTCTTCCCTGTGAGGGTGCTGAGGCGCTGGCACAGGGTGCCCAGAGAAGCTGTGGCTGCCCCATCCCTGGCAGTGCTCAAGGCCAGGCTGGACACAGGGGCTTGGAGCAAGCTGCTCCAGTGGAAGGGGTCCCTGCCTGTGGCAGGGGTTGGAGCTGGATGAGTTTTAAGGTCCCTTCCAACATAAACCAGTCTGGGGTTCTGTGGTTCTATGATACTATATTCATGGTGTCATGCTTTTCTATGACCCAGGAGCCATCCCTGGGCCATGCTGTCCCTTGCACCCACCAGCAACAGCCCCAGTTAGCTAAGGCCAGCACCACACCAGGGAATACACCAAAATACCACTGACAGTCACAGCCCTTGCCCTGACCCTGTTGGTTTGCAAATACAAACACAGCCTCATATGTTGCTGCAGAAAGCTTCAATTTCTGACAAACCAATGTTTTCAGCTAGAAAAAAAGCTCACCCATAAGGATCCTGCCTGACTCTGTGTGTTCCCAGCCCTGCTTAAACACTGATGATTTCTCCCAGTAACCACAACTCCTGCCATGCTCCATGCCTGGTCAAATAAACTCTACAGAGTGCGCAGCTATAAATAATCCCAGCCAGCATACGAAACTACCTCATTGACAGTTTTATCCTCTTGCTGGTGTGACCAATCCACAATGATTTAATTTGCTCTTCATGTACATCTGCTTTGGTCCCTTGGTTAATTATTTGAGTGAAGATGCCACTGGATTTCCACCCTGAAATAGATCTGTTTTGCAACTGGATGCTTCAATGTTGTGCTTTGTCTCATGTGCTGCAAGAGGAGGTGATGATAACCCAAAGTGGTGATGCTGCAGCTAATGGGATCTGTCTAAAACATATCTGGAGAGCAGGCCTGATTCTGCAATAGCTATTAATCATTTTTCCTTCAGTGGGTTTATTCTTAAGTCATTGCAGCAAATGTTTGTTCATCCTGAGGTATCTTGATCTCTGGCATTTGTGTACTGAAGCATGCAAGGTGGTTGTGAAGCAGCGTGGATCTCCCACGCAGCCTGGCTTTGAACATCCTCCTATGAAACTGGACCCAGACTGCTTCTAGCAATGGGTCCTGCAGCTGCTTATCTCAAATCACTGCTCTGAAACAACAGAGGGATGTGGCAGCTGCTTAGTATTTCATCTGACCTTTGCACAGGGCCAAACGCCTCCCCTTTTGAAGCAGATGGCTAATTTACTTGTGCTCGTTTGCACTCTAAATGCTGACTTCCTGGACAGTATTTATCTATTATTACTATTTTTGCAGTGATGATTTAGCTTTAGGTAGCTCAGAGGGGAACAGAGAGTTGAACTCGATGATCCTTCTGGGTCCCTTCCAACTTGAGGTATTCTGTGGTTCTATAATTCTATGTCTTTGATCCATAACCTACAAGAGATCATAGAATAATTGGTGTTGGAAGGGACGTTAAGATGCACAGACATAAGAATTGTTATCTCACATGGATAGCCCACATCCCAGTGGATGGGCTGGACATTATGGTTGTGTGGGGTCCTGCCTGTTCTTGGCAAACATCATGCTTTGCAACACCCATGTCTGTGCCAAATACAAGCCATGAAGCCCAATCGTCTTTCCCAGACCAGCACAAAACCCCACCAGTGCAACCAGAAAGGGAAATGTAGTGCCATGCATGGCACTGACATGTGTGGGATAAATAAACCCATAAAAAGCTCCCAAAGAAGCTGTAAAACTCACATTACAAGATCAGACACACAACCAAGCTATTGCAACAGCAGCCCATGAGCAGAAGCCTGGCTGCCTGACACCATGGTGCTACCCCATGCTAAGCAGCTCAGAGCAGCTTAGCAGATAGCAAGGTGATTAATACCTGCATTAAAACCACTGAGGACGGGCAGCTGGGCTTTTTGTTTGAGCCTGGCCCTACAACCTTGATCCCTGTCTGAGGCATTGCTGGCCATGCAGCTCCAAGACCATTTCAAGGGGTGACAGTGAGATGCCGGAGACACCACACTGAGTCCTATCTGCATCCCTGACCCCATAGCTGCTCTCTGCTGGGTCTTCCAGGAGGTGCCTGAAGGTGACCTGTTTAGTGGATGAGGTGGGCATCCAGTCCTGGGCAAGATTAAGCAATGAAAACCCCATTTCATGAGTGGTCAAGGGCCATCCCCCAGTCTCTCATGAGTGCTTCTTCTTCCTCCAGAATTACAAGTCAGTCTAGTACAGTGTTCTATAACAAAGGAATGTTTTGTCAAAAAAAGACACCACTTTGCTTAAAAAGCCTTCAGCAAAACAGGAAAAATGACATGTCTATTCATGGAGTCAAAAGGAGCTTTGGAAATTTGGAAAAATATCGGTTTTACATCTCTTTGGACAGGAAGATACTTTCATTTTCATTTCCATTTAGGAGAGAACATCTCTGGTGAACCAAAAGCCTTGGTTTTCGGCCAGCTTTAACCATGAATCTTGCAAACACTGTATTACAACTCTTCTGACCTAAATTCACTTGCTTCGCTGTCCCATCTCTCTTAAGGTTTGCTGACTCTTGGGAGTGATTTTGTGTATGGGATGCAGACAGACCACTCTCACCTCCTCAACAGACACAGACATGAGCAAAACTGTGCCAGAAGAAGTCTCTGTGCAATGGCCACACATAAAAATACTCCCTATAAACCTGCACACTGGTTTAGCAAGCCCGAAAAGGTATCTCAGTCATTATTACAAATTTATTATGGTGGATATTAGTGCTTTATTATTTTATTGTGCCGTGTTTATACAGCACTCAGTCACCGCTGAGTAATTTATAGTCATATAAGAAAATCATTTCCCTGTCCCAGGTAGCTTCTAAAAGTGGGCTTATCCATACCATTGGGGCCTGTAATGGTGCAAAAATGTCATGGAGAATGGGCCCAAATGGATTAGATGCGCTTAGGGAAAGCTTGGAGAAAATAGTAAGAAGATAAAGTGGTGTCTGGAAAGGCTTTGGGATTTTATGGCAATAACTCTGACACCACAGATGGGTTCATCTCAGATAGAAAGGGCAACTTCCTCCTCCAGGAACCTGTCCTGAGGATTACTCTCAGGTCTCTTCTCTCACCTTTCTCCAGTAGGTTAAAGCCACCAGTGCAGACCCAAACCCCCTGACATCTTGTACCCATACAGCAGAAACTGTGCATAGGGAGCTGCTGGTGGTGGCAGAGCAATTAGAGTGGGTTAATGAGCAGGGTGTCTGTAGTCTGTCAAAGGATTAAAGATGGCCTTGAGGTACTGCATAAGGAGGGCAGGCTTGGGAGATGCCTACACATAGCATGGAATATACTGGGCAAGAAGACCTGGTGCATTCGCCAATGCCTAGTGAGTGCTGGAGGATGAAGCAATTGGGAAGAGTAAGGTGGATGCATGGCAAGAGAGCACGTCTGCCACTTGTCACAGCTGAGTAAAAGCTGGGGAGAAGGAAGAGTGAGTAAGGGTGCTTGGTTGGGAGGGTGGTGTCACCCATCCAAGCGGGTGACATTAATACTTTCTGGAAGGGAAAAGAGCAGCCATGGAACAAGGTCATAGTCCTTTCAGCATCACCAGTGGGAAAGACAGGAAGGAAATCAGACATTAACGCTTGTGCCAGCACCTTGAAATCTAGGTCAATGGTGTGATGTGCCTGTACACACATCTCTGAGGACAGCATGCTTGCAGCACAGAGTGGATGGGGTGACCAGCTATTCCTATGAGAGCCAGAGCTTCCTTCCCCTCTTTTCTTACAAGTGTATCCGTGCCCTGGAGTAATGAGTGGGTGGAGGTGGACCAAGAACCAGAGATGCACGGTGGCATTTGTTTCTCATGATGCCGTATGGTGGGAATCCTGCCCCCAAGAAAGGACATGCCTTATTCCTGGCAGTGCTCAAGGCCAGGTTGGAGCAACCTGCTCTAGTGGAAGGCGTCCCTGCCTGTGGCAGGGGTTGGAGCTGGATGAGCTTTAAGGTCCTTTCCAACCCAAACCATTCTTTGATGCTATGATGATCAGTATATTTAGGTACCCCCTACCTCTCCTTAATCACCCTCTAGCCAGAAAGCATTCTTCTCTCTTCATCATGAAAAGGCAGCTCTGCCCACAGGCTGGCATCCAGCTTGGGTGGAGGCATTCAGCGTAGGCTAATGCAAGTCTGGTTTGGGTGACATTTGTCGAAATGCTGGGTTTTCTTCTGCCGATGCTGTGTCAGTTGTCTTTATCCAGCTGGTGGATAAAGACAGCAAAAGGCAAGACCCAGCTCTGGAAATACCTCCTCATAATGACCAAAATCACAGCTTAATTGTGGGGTTTGAGCTGCAGCTAGAAATCTCTGGATTTGGAGCTGCGCTCATCCTTGAGCTGCCCTCCACCATGGTAATTATTCGTTAGGTCCTAATTACTGTTTCTCTTCCTAGCTCCAATTCAGCCGTGCTTTTTGGTCACAACCTCTGCTGCCACCCACTTCTCTATGCACCAGGCCACCAACTGGTACAAAGTTTTACCAACACTGATTTCTGTACAAAGAGCACTCAGATGCCTCTTGTAGCAGTAGAGACTAAATAACGTTTGCTGGGTGTCTGACTAGAAGTGAATTCAAGTACCTTATGCTAGAAGGAGGAGCAATGCACAAAGCTTGTGTTATCCTGAACGCTGTCTCATCACCATGAGATCCTGTTAGCTCTGAGTCTTCTTTTATCAGCAAGAACTTATGTTCTCACTTTGCCAACAAGTTGGGTGGACGTATGTGTTGGTTGGGTTTTGTCTGGCTTGTCATGAAGCTCACCAGCCCCAGTAACCTTGTCATGGTCTTATCACATTGCAAATTAGATTTTCTTTAGAACTGTGGGAGATAATATTCAAGGAGACTTCTTAAGGTATTTAGCCCATCATTAGTTGGGTTGGAGCTGCTGGGACCTCAAGTGGTGGCTCATGAGGGAAGAGCCTACCAGGAGATCTGAGGCCTGGCAACACTGAGTACACCGTTAACCGATTCCTTTGTGTCCTGTTGCTCTGTCTCTTGTTGACACATGTTGACTGGTCCATCAGACCACAAGGAAAGCATGGAGCAAACCTTACAGTGAAGGTTTCCCAGGGCACAGAGCCCACCCTGGCCCAAGTGGCAGTAAGCACTGGTTTCTTCTATGACCAGGCATAGGTCCTGGGGGTGGACCACAGAGCAGGACAGAGCATCAACAAGATGCAGTGGGGCACTTTCAGGGGGAACATGAGACATGAAGCCAACTTTGTGGATGTAGGCACTACATGAATTTCAGAGGAGTGTCAACCATTCTGGTACTGACTCATCACTATTCTTCCATCCTCATAATGTAATTCCTTCTTGCACTGCTGACCAGATTCAGTTTCAATTCACTTTTTCTAACCAGCTCCTTCCCAAAACCACTCCTGTGTGGTCACGGGTCACAGAAGCCAAGTGACCAAACCTTCGAGGTATCTCCTGAGTCCCTCCATGGCTGCATGGAACAGCAGTTCTGCAATCAGAGGCCAGATTGTCCACAGAGTACAGGTCATACTACAGGAGAAAAGATACTAGAAAGGAAAAGCACATGGCTGGGAAAATGACACGATCTGATTTCTCAAGGGACCTGTTGTGTGAAAGAAAAACCTCTGTATATAGCCAGGAAGTTGCAAGGGGCTGTCACAAGGTATAAGCCACTGCCCCAGCTATTTCTAAGCTCGAGGGCAGAAGCATTTCTAAACAGCTCTGATAGCTGCTCCCCATTGCTGCACAGGGTGGGAGCAGGCCCGGGAGGATGCTCTGCAACATCAAGAGGGTAGCAGTGGGGCTAGAGATGGAGGTTTCTCCAGCAGGACCAACTCACAGGGCTCAGGAGCATCTGAGCAGTTCCAGTCCTTAGACTGGATGGCTGTTGCTGGTGGCGTGGCTACTGTTCTTACCTTCTAGGTGTTCTTTCCTTCGAGATGAACCCTCTTTTACATGACCTCTTTTAAATTCAGAAAGGTTTTCAAAAGCCACTCTAAGTCTGTGTGGCTTGTGGAAAGAGCAGGACTTCAGCCTGGTAGGTTTTTCCATCTAAGCCAAGGCATGCATGGCCAGGGCTAGAAGAGGCTCTCAATGCTATTATGGGCAGGTGGGAAGAAGGGGAGCCAGCAGCTAGTGGTGAGTCCTTTAAAGACAACTCAGTATCTCTGATATTGAACACAGAGCCCAGAACTGAACACAGGATTCAAGGTATGGCCTTGAAGGACAGGAACAGTGTTGGACCCCTGTGCAATTGGAAAGGGAGGCTGGCAGAGATGAGTGGTGCCAGGGCAAGGGGCGAGGTGGGAGGAGAAGGGCTTAGGCTCTGCAGCAGGAGGGCCTTATTGGAGGCATGAACTTGCTGGGAGCAAGTCTGCATCCCCAAGCCCACACTGAGCATGACCACTTATGGGAGCAGGCTGTTTCACACCCTGGAGAGAAGATATGGATGCACACACAAGCAAGGCAAATGGAAGGGTCAAATATTTATGTCTGCGCAGCCTTCCCTTAGCCACAAACGAAGCTCTGAGCCTATTGTGGGGATGGCAAAGGGACCAGACACTTCGCAAAGTTTAGGTGTGGAGCAGTGAGATGCTGATTTACACAGGTCTGTGCGCAGCTCCAAACCAGATTTTCCACATTTCAGTAGAAATATATGCCTTCCTGGGACATACTTGTAGGAAAACTGCACAAATGCATTTAGATACATGGAGTTGTTGCAAATCCCAGACTGGTTTGTGTTGGAAAGGATCTTAAAGCTGATCCAGCTCCAATCCCTGCCACGGTTAGAGACACCTTCCATAGAGCAGCTTGCTCCAAGCCCCTGTGTCCAACCTGGCCTTGAGCACTGCCAGGGATGGGGCAGCCACAGCTTCTCTGGGCACCCTGTGCCAGCGCCTCAGCACCCTCACAAGGAAGAACTCTATCCTCACAACAATTCCCATTAGAGCCACAACCAGCAATCTGCTTCCCCTTGCAAAACAACCCCAAAAATATCCATTTCTTTGTATTGTTACTCATAAGTGGAAAACAAATAAAGAAAAACTAAAGAACCCCCCTGCAATCCCATGGCGTGATGGCAGTCCCTCCCACCCCAGCCAGAGGCAGGTGAGCTGCTCTTCATCCAACATGTTGCATTGGAAAGGTTTGCCCATGCTTTATTTAATCCCTGGCACTTGCACGTATCAGACACATTCCTGAGCCATCAATCAGAGCTGAGTCAGCCAGCGTGACGGGTCTGTCCTTTGCTGTTTTTCAGCAATCACAAGTTCTCTGGTCTGGTTTGCTAGCAGTGAGGTGGGGGATTATTTATCCTTCCAAAATAAGCATGGAACTTGACTGGGAGCAGGGAAATGTGTCCGCTGTCAAGCATAACCTTTAAAGCCACCTTGTCTAGAGGAACATCTCTCTGTGATGCTTCACATTTATGTGATGCTTCACATGGAAGAAAATAATGCTGCCTGGGATGGAACTGGCCTGTGAATGTTTGCATGGATCTCTTCCTTTGCATGGATCTCCTGCATGAATGGCATGGTACAAGCCCCATCGCGTCTGCACACGCAGAAAGAACCATTTGGGTTAGAAAAGCCTTCAAGCTCATCCAGTCCAACCGTTCCCAGCACTGCCAAGGCCACCACTGCCCCATGGCACTGAGGCCTCGTCTCCACGCTGTGTGAGCACTCGCAGGGCCGGTGCCTGCAGCCCTGCCCTGGGCAGCCTGTTCCAATGCCTGAGCACCTCTGGGGCAGGAATTGTTCCTCAGCTCCATCTAAACCTGCCCTGGGGCAGCTTGAGGCCGGTTCCTCTTGTCCCATCCCTTGTTCCTTGGGAGCAGAGCCCAGCCCCTCCTGGCTCCATCCTCCTCTCAGGCACTTGTAGGGAGCCATCAGGTCCCCCTGAGCCTTCTCTTCTCCATCTGAACCCCCCAGGTCCCTCAGCCGTTCCCCACCACACTTGGGCTCCAGGCCCTGCACCAGCTCCATTCCCTTCTCCAGCCCCGCTCCAGCCCCTCAATGTCTCTCTTGCAGTGAGGGGCCCAGAGCTGAGCACAGGATTCAAAGCGGATAAAGGCTTTTCGAAGGGGCTGTTCTCTCACAGAGCAGCCTTGGAAGTGTTGCCTCTGCGAGGCAAAGCCTTCCCCTGTGCTTCCTTGACAAGGACAAGGTTATCATGGCCTCAGAACAGCCCAGGGAAGACAGAGGAGCAGTGCTGCTGTTATGGCTGCACGGAATCTCAGCCCACTGCGCCTGGTGGCACTATCAAAGCCCCAGCACCCTTGTGAGATTCTCTGCAAGACAAGTGCAAGGCTATGCTCCATGCCCTGAAATAAGGCTTAGGTCAAGGAGACAGGCGAGTTCCTGGAGATTGAGAAGAAAAATAATAGAAAATCAGTAACAACCTTGTGGTTTCTGGGGCACAGGCACTCCCTGCCCTCAGGGTGCTGGCAGGGATGGGCATTGCCCTGAAGTCTCCCCTGTCTGCATGTACACCTAGGAAGAATTTAGTGCAGATGCCTCAAGGTTAAAATCAGAGACACCTCCCCTCTCCCATGAGGGTTCATGCTGCAAAGAGCAATCTGGAGGCAGAAGCCAGATAGTCCCTAAGCATCCCGGCCCCACCACAGCAAGCCCGAAGCAAGGTTCAACCTGCTCAGAAAGCCCAGGGAAGGTGACAAGGGTTGTACATCAGCCAGCAGTGGCTAAGAGCAGAGGTGAGCTTCAGTGCACACTGGTCCACACCTCTTAGCCCCTTTTGCTCTCAACAAGCTTTCAGACGCACAACTGCTTGAGGGGGATGAGCATCCTCCTGCATGGGGAGCATAGATCCATGATGTGCTATGGAGCATCCCTACAAAGTCACACCTCTCCCTGTTCCTCCCCATCTTTTCTCTCTGAATCCAGGAAAGAAAAAGGGCAACAACCAACTTAGCAGGGAATTTAAGTGCTGCTTGCGGAAGGCAGCTGTTTTCCTGCCTTCAGGGCAAAGACAGCCCTGAGCTCAGGACAGGTCTTGGTCCAGCCTTTAGGCTACATTTGACAGGTATTTGGTTTTAGGAACTGTACTAGATCTGAATAAATGGCTGGTCTTACCTAACTTGCTGCCTAGATGAAGATCGAGGCAGGACATCACCTGTATACACAACAGTGCTGTAGTGAGGAGAGCTTGAGTATTTGCTAAGTAGGTGTTAATAATTGGTTGGAGGAATGACAACCTTAACTTACCAGATGAGCTCCTCATTCACCATAACAAAAACCTTAAAACTGCTGTAACATGGTCAGAAAGGATCAAGCAATGGAATCCAAATGGATGCTCAGAAAACCCACTCTGGGGACAGGAGGGATTTACGTGGCACAGGAACATACGTGTGAGGCAGGACTGGATGGCACAAGCTACACACAAGATAGGCCTGAGAGTGTAATTCCTAACACAAGGAAGAACCAGGTCATGTCTGTATTTCAACAAGATACTTTATTGGTCCAGCAACTGCAAAATATACAAATTTCTGAAAGGCATACCCTGTTTTTAAGGTGGCACAGCTTTATATCAGGCAATTATTCCAGACATATATACAGAACTGTTAACATACCACAAATCAAACCCCCCCAAGGAACTACCCGCTTCTCTCCAAGCTTTGCAGTATACATTAAATAAATAAAGAGTGCTTTGCTATCAAAAACCAAAAGTTAAAAAAATAAATTCAAGTATCACAAAGGAAAATAAAACCAAGAAACAACACAATTAGGTGGGGGGAAAAGAAATCCTCTGTGTGGTTTGACAAGTCCCTTCACCCCATCCACCATCGCTGCCTGGTCCTTGGCTCCATCAACCAAAAGGAATGGGCAGTGAGCTTCTGGGGGCAGTGCGATGGGATGGGGCTGACACCATCCCACCTCCTACCAACCCCTCCAGTATGAAGGGACCTTTCTGCTGCTCAAAGACCAATTTTCCCCTTTGCTGGAAAAAACCACCTAGTTGAAATTTCATCTTTTTGTAGACCTATGGAGACTTCTATTATTCCCAAAGGGAGAAAGTTTAAGGTCAATTTTTTTTTTTTGCTGCTTGATTTCTTTTTATATATATATATATATATATTTATATATATATAAATATACACACAAATACACGCCAAAACATCTGCAGAATTACATGTGTACAGGATTGATCACGGGGCAGCCAGACGTCATGTCTGCATTTGCCGGCTTATCTTTTCATAGCAGGAGGAGAAAGATAAGACTCCCCGAGGAAGGAGGCTAAAAAAAAAAAAAGAGCAATTTGCCTTCCAAAAAACATTCATTTTTCTCTCAAAGGCAGAGAAACCAAAAGGGCAGATGTCAACTGCTCACACAGGGAGATGGCTGCTTTTAATGTGATTTAACTAAAAAGGGCAAGGGGTGGGGGGGGAAGTGTTCTTTGTTTCATCTGTACAGGAATATAATACACATATGCACAAGCTCACACGGGCAGGGCACTGGAGACCATCTCCTCCAGTGGGATATAGATTGAGTGTGGTTCTGGTCCCCTCCCGCTGTTGGTGCTGCTTCAAGCACGAGGCTGAAGCTCTAGGCACTGTGGTTCACCTTTTCCCAAAGGAAGAACAGACCAAACCCCCGCAAACACATACACATGCCAAAAAAACACATCATTTCTCCCCAGACCTCTCTGCTCCTGGCTGTAGGGATGTTGTTTCCTACATAAAGGGCTGAGGAAAGCTATGAGAACTGCAGGAAGACTTGGCTGCCCTCACCTCCTGTTTCCAACTCAGCCGAGCAGCCAAAAAGCACAATGAGGATGAAGATGGTGCGTATAGCAGTGAGGAAAGAAACCAAAACAACCCAAAACCCTAAATAAAAAGAAGTTTATGTTCAAAATCCACAGATTTTGCACAAAGCAGTAGTGGTTAATTGCCATATAACTGCTGTCTCACAGCCTGGGACAGGCTGCCAAGAAGGGATCTTGCATATCAAACCACTGGGAGTTGGCTGATGGAGTCCAAGTCAAGACCTTGCCCCCAAACACACACACACACACCTCCAATGCTGCAACTAGTTTTGTAGTCCCAGCTTTCCAGCATGCAAAATAAAGAAGCTGCCTGTATTCAGGCTTCCCCTATTAAGGGGCACAATTTGATAAAAACTAAAATAGTTATGCTCCTGCCACAAATAAAGTGCAAAACCCAAGCGGTTTCTAGGTATACACATGTACACACGTGTGTGCATGTATATATGTAAAATTAAGACAGAACACAGACAAAACTGTCCCTTCTAGTGGCTTGCTGCAGCCACAGAGAGCTTTCTGCATCCCAGCCAGATCTCTGGCCACCTCCGTAAGACCTGTGTGTCTGCAAAATGCATCTAGCTCAGCCTGTCCACCTGCAATGACACAGGGATTGACCCCTGAACCTCCCCAAATCTCCACTTTCCTCTAGAGAAGAGCAAAGAGGAGATGAAGTACCAGCACAGCACCTCAACCAGTGCTCAGTTCCCCCCCCCTCCCCGTATCAACACATGCTTTAACTCAGACCATTCCATGGTGCTCCCCAGGATGAAAGCATCATCCAAGCCACCACTGGTGTGGCTTCCCCTACGCTACTGGCAGCTCACAACCAGTTTTAGAAGCAGATCTACATTCTCTGCAAACCCCTTTAAGGTGTATTGAGTAAAACAAAAGATGGTTTGGGGTCTTCTTTCCTTGTTAAACCCAAAAGTTTTCACTGTGAAGGACTTCACACAACTGCCTTCCTAGTGCTCGCAGGCGTGGGTGAGCCAGGCTTGGCGTGCGACAGGCTGTAGCTTGGCTAAACGACTTCTTGAAAAGGAATTAATCATAATTATAATAATAATCATCATAAAAAAACTGCAAAACCCATTTATTCCCTCCCCTTCCCCCCATCTCTCCGCTAACCCCGCACCATCCACATATATACACACCCCACCGCGAGAAGGATGGGTACCAGTCATCTCTACAAAAGAAGATCAAAACTGCTTGCAGAAGGAAATTGAACTCCTGTGCGCTAGGAAGCACTTTACAGCTTGCTAGGATCTAACAGGATGCTGGAGAGGAGAGCAAATGCTGCAGCCTAATGATCTGATGGTGACCCCGGGATACTCAGCTCCTCTCCTCCGCTCTCCTGCAGCTCTCCCCTCCTTCAGCAGAGCGGCTTGCAGATGAACAGGCACGGGCAGAAATAGACAAGGGTCGACCTCGCTGCAGATGGAGGAGACTGGTTTATAAGCAAGCTTTGGAAATGGCGATGGGATGGGAAGCTGGTGGCATCGCCAGTGGCATTGCCACAGCGCCAACGGAGTCACGACAGCTTCTGCGAGGTGTTCATGTTCTGAAATGAGAAGGGAAGAACAGTGGTTGGGGTGGTGCTTGGGTCAGACCCGTCTTCTACATAGATATCAACAATGGGACAAAGGGGAGTAACAGAAAGCCACGGCACGGGTCACTATGAAAGCATCCATCACAGAGGAGAGGACATTGTCCACCCAAGGAGAGATGGGGGAGATGCACTGACTTGCTACCCACACCCCTCAAGCATCATTTGGGTTTAACTACAGGGTGGGAGTTCAACAGAGATATCCCTAAAAACTGAGCTAAAACCCCAGGCAATCCTCCCACCCTGTCTGGTCTGCACTTTCGAAGCTGCTCTTTGGACCATGCAAGGCAAGGCGATGGAGACCTCCGGTGTTAAGGAGCCCAATTAAACATCTCTCTTGCTCCCATTAGAGGGTGGGCAGTGTCAACCCTCTGCCTGCCAAGGTGGAGGTTACCATTTATCCATCCTTGCCACTGTTAAGAAGAGGCTGCTCCCACCAGCCTTACTGAGCAGCCAGCATGGGGACCAGACACCACTGTGGCAGCAGCACCCAATGACACTCCATGAGCTTTCACAGGCTCTAGAGCTGCTTTGGACACAACCCTGATGCAGAGTGGTGACAGTGGGCACCCACCAGCATGCGGTAGGGACCACAAAACCAGAGACAACCAAATAAACACAAGCAGGACCAGCCCCCAGGGCAGTGGCTGGAGGAAAAACCCAAAGGGAGATGGTCACAACAAGGACACTTCCCAGTTCACACAACTACATGAAACAAGGCAGGAAGAAAAGGACTAGGAAGCACCTAGGAAGGTTTCTCAACTTCTTTTGCTTTTACTACCTAAACTGCCTCTTACAAGCACCAGGAATATAAGCAGGCTATGAGGCAGGGCAGGCTGAGCTGTTATCTAAGGAGACAGGAGGAAGGTTGGGAGAAGCCACATGCAGCACAGCCATTTACCTTGGAAATATTAGTAAAGAGAAAACTTTGAGAAAGTGACAAACGGGTCTTCTTTAAGCATGAAAAGTGAAGGGAAGAAGAAGGGAGGGGATCAGCTCATTATCAAAAAGTGCACTTTGGATCACAAACCAAGCAAAAGGAACAAAAGTCATCATGCTAAATAGTCCCACAGCCCCAGATCAGCTCAATCCCCCAGCCAGGAGGACTCTGAGGTACACAACCATGTCCCCAGCCTCTCCAGTGTTCCCTGGTCCTCCTGGATGGGGGTCAAGACCCCAACAGCGAGGGCTGATACAACAAAGCACTCATGCCAACCAAGTCCTATGGTACAAAATGAGAAGGAGGTACCTTCCACCTCCCCTACTCCATACATGTTGCGGTGGGACACTGAGGGATGGTCATGTGTACAAAACAACAGCTTCCAAGAGGTATCGAGCAGCGTGAATACCAGCAAGCCCTTAGCTTAGGGTGTCTTCATGAGTCCCTCAATGGCAGCCTTTGAGTCACACACTAGTAGATGGAGTCAACCATCTCTGCCTGCTCCAGCAGAGCTCCTGGTCTAGCAAACCCTGATGCAGTCATCTCCCAGACTCAGCATTGGAGCGTGTTTTCAGTGTCCCAGCCAGCACTGAGGCATGCACTGCTATTCATTACAATATGGATGGGAAAAGGGTGGGTGGAGGGATGGATAAAGAAACAAAAATGCTTCCAAAACTACCCACAACCAGACACTTCATCACAGGCTTTTGTGCCCATGAGCAGCAAGGGAAGGAGCATAGGAATGCAGGCCATGCTGAGCAAACCTCTACATTTGCCCAGGATTATGAGCATGATGACCTTCGCCAACCCATCCACCAAGTGTGAGCTTCCTAACATCCTGCTTCTCAAAACTGTTTGCTCCAAAAGAGGAAGAAACATAAGGTTCACCAGTCATTATGTGTAAGCAGGGCTGAGTTCTGGGCTGGCCATGTTGTAGCAGATCCCTCTATCTTCAGCCCACAAAATGAACCAGGACAGGGATGCCCATAGGCTGATTTTAACTGGTCTGTAGAGGGCAAAAAGATCCCTGGGCACTGCCCCAGCCTCAGCTCAGCCCCAAAGTCTCCCTGGTCTTTGAGAAGACATTTGAGCACAGCTCAGTAACTTCTGCTCTCAGCCTGATCACGTAGAATTAATGAAGTCCAAAGGCTTCAAATCTATCCCTATTACACAAAGGCCTAACAGCACTAAGTCAAACTGTCAAAGCCTTAATCATTCATAATTAGCACATGAAATGCTCAAGGCATCTTGCTTTCTTAAAAGACAGAAGACAACAATATCCTTGCATCTATACTCTGTCTAAGGCATCCAGACTCGCTGTTCCCAAAATCCAGGCTTGCAGAATTGCAGATGCCAGGACCCATGATCAGTCCAGCTCCAGAAAGCACACTCACATGCCAGTGATAAAACCCTGTTGGGGGCTGAGGTCAGAACCTTCTCAGACCATTCATAGACACAACTTAGACCCAGGAGGCCTGTCCTTCTCAGTGATTCTATCACCTACAGTACACCATGCTATCACATAGGAGAGAACTCCAGGAAAACCTAACAGCATCTCCCATCCTGTGACTATCCAAGGAGGAGGTACGGAATTTAGACATTATCAGTAAAGGGCAAATGATAATTTGCTGTATTTCTCAACAAAATTAAGACATTTAATCAAGCTAGAATACCTAGGGGTTGGAAAAAGCAGCACCCATCATCTCCCTCTTTATCCTTCCTAAGATGCATACAAATCCCACACACAGAAATACTAACTTCAAGAAGCCCATGCCTTGGCTGGGTTTCACAGCAACAACAAAACAAGCGGTAGGATGGCAAGAGACATGGGAAAAGGGGTAAAAGGGGGAAATAAGACGCAAGAAGGTACTTACAGGCATGCCTTCCCTAGTAAAGGCTGCAGAGAGACAGAGAGAACAAGAGAGAGAGGTGTCAGTAACGCCGCGTAAGAGACCAGGCAGATGACACCAGACGGAGAAAGGGGCATACCAACAGCAAAGCTTCCAAACCCAAAGCTGGCAAAGGGTTTGGTGCAAGACTCAACCAGCCCAAGCAAACCCTTACAGCCAAGAGAAAGATGGAGCTGCCCCTCTTGGTGCTTGGGGTGGGAAAGCTCATGTGAAGTGGCCACTAAGCAGAGCGATTGGAGGAAGTCAGCAACCTTCCTAACCTGCCCCAGATCTAGCCAAGAGGACACCAGACAACATAGATAATGCAAAGAGGGGCTGGGTGAGACAGTGACATCCAACAGGCAGCTGGCAGGAAGGGCAGCATGGCAAAGGGGGTCCTATGTGTATATATATATATGGGCTTCTCTGGTACCAACCCAGCTCCTTAATGAGCACAGGGAGGGGGGGCTGTTCCTGGAGAAGTGTGAAGCAAGTAAGGTATCTCTTTCTACATCCGTTCATGGGTGGGTGAAAGAGGAAAGGACACATGAGCATCATGGTAGCTAGCCATGGGGTTCACCCAAGGCTGCAGAAGGCAACCAAGTTCACTATGCCAAGAGGCTCCTATTCATTTCTGGTACATTTTGCCCATCATTCCAGAAAGAAAGAGACCTCTTCAGCCAAAGATGAGTTTTGTCAGCTCTTTCTTGAGAGAAGCACAAGAACATCTGCTTTATTGCAATGCCCAGGTCTACAGCAAAGCCAAGTGCATCCAGGGGGAAGGCACGAGCCCCACTCTGGAGATACAGCTCTCCTCAGCAGGTCGACACCACAAATGTCAGATAATGAAGGCACCAAATTAATGCAGCCTGGAGCTTTAGAGGTGGTTTATGACACTCTCAAAACCCAAGAGAATCAACAGTGACCAGATGTTCCTGCACCAACACAAGCCAGGGGGGACAGCAGCCATGGGAGAAAGATGCATCAGCAGAGGTTGCAACACGTGCAAGCCGGTCCCCAACTTCAGGAGCGACAGGAGGACAACAAACAACAAAACAACGAGAACAGCAACAAAACAAAGCAAACCAAAAGAGTTCAACTAACTTGTCCCGGCAGCTGCGAGGGCACTTCCTGAGGAACACAGCCTGGCAGGGCGGAAGAAACAGCCACATGCTCCTCAAAGCTGTTGATGCGAGGTTTTTTGGTGGGCTCTGGGCTTGCTAGAGGGGTAACGCTATTACGTCTCATGAGCGGGTTAGGTCCCTTCTTTCCTTCCTAAATTAAAGTGAGACAAAGAAAATGAAAGTAAATAAAAATAAAATAAAAGGTAAGAAGGCGACAGTTATAAAGGAAAAAAAAAAATAAAGCCGGTTGGTTTTTGTGTTTGTTTAAAGCAGCCTCTGCTTTTCCCAACAAATCACTGTCAATGTACACAGGATGCAGCGAAAGGCTCTGGACACAAGGTGTTCAAGAATGCCAGCATGATTGCCCAAGAAAGGAGGGGAAAATAAATAAGTGAGAGGTCCTGAACTGAGAAATGAGACAGGCTTTCTCCTCAAAAAAAGTAAATACAGACTGCCAAAAAAGCATGACTTAGCACGAGACAGAGGTGCCCATCTGTCTCCTCCTCAAAGCTCATCCCTCCAACCCAGGGAGAGATGTGAAAGCAAGAAGAGGCAGGACAAGCCAGCCTGGGCTGATAAGGAAGATTGGGAAGTGAGGGCAGAGCAGCCAGCAATGGTCAGCACCACGCCAAGCTCCAATTCAACAAGCGAGGTGGAATGGAGGCGCAGCCGAGCAGTGGGAGTCAAGCGCTTCACATGTGTCTCTCTCCATCCTACCCACATCCTTCCTGCCATACCCAACAAGGGTGGTGGAGGACATCAATGGTCCCCATGGCAGGGGAAGGACTGGCTTCCCCACCTATGGTGCCTGCCAAGGTTGGGAGGTGAAAGAAAGGAGATGTGTGCCAAAAGGGGACGGCTTCAACCACCCAACACCCAGTTGGGCTCCACCACCACTAAGCACAAGCTGGAAAGGTCCCAGCGGCTGGGACATGGGCATTACCATGATCCATGGGGTCCCTTTTGGATTATTGCCCAGTCCTAACACTGAGCTTGCATCCCCCTGCTCTGGCCTTTGAGCTCCTGGTGGAGCACGTGGCAGATGGACCTGACCTTACAGGAGTTTTCCTACACTTTTGAAGGGTCTCCCCTCTTTACACCATCACCAGCTCAGCATCACCACCCTGTGCTCTACAGAATCCCATAGAGCTGTGGGCATGCCAGTTAAAAAACCCATGAAGGCAGGAGATATTGGGCAAGGTGTTGAGCCCAAGCTCTGCCAGCCAGCTGGGAGACATGGGAGAAGTCACCTTCTCCATCCATGGTTCCATTCCCTGCTCAGGTGAGTGGATGAACGCACAGGTGAAAGTCAAAGACCAGGGAGGAGCTTTCCCTGGGCCAGCTTTAATCTGAGCAAACACACCAGGAAGCAGACACATGCAATAGTCATTTTCCCTTGGAAAACCCTCAACAGGCCACATCTTTGCAAAACAAGAACCCATCTGATGCTCTGGTCCTAGAGCAGTACTCCCAAGTACCCAGCTGAGCAACCTCCCCATGCCCACCCTGGGCATCTTTGCTGCTCCCTGTAGGGGAAAGGAGAGGGACATCAAGGGATGGCTCTGAGGAAAAGCCACACTCACCTCTGGCCGATCCCTGTGGGTGTTGACAGCTTCAATGTTCAGCGAGATGGATTCCACTCGGCAGCCTGCAGAAAGGAGCACAAGGAAATAGAGAGGCCATCAGCAAACCCACCAGGCACAGGATGTCTTCACCCCAGACCCCATCTCTTCTCCCAGAGGTAGCTTGCATTCAGGAAGAGGGACAAATCGAACCCCTTGGCATGTTAATAAAGCCCCCCTTACCATAGGCCACTGGGGTCAGCTTCAACACTGTGTGAAGGGGACATTTCAGGTAGGGCATTTCATCTGCAGAGAAAGCAAAGCAGGAGGGTTATCCCATTCCCTCTCCAAAAGGAGGCTTAAACTTCATCAATAGCTAATGCCACCCAAAACCAAGAGATGCATGCTTCAGGCCCTTAATAGACCTGAACACATCTCTTATCTCCTAAAAGCCCCATCTATCATCCCTCCTTCAGAAGGACCAACCCTCTTCCCAAGGACAGGAGCTTCACCTGCACTCTTATCAAGGAAGTATGCCAGGAGACAGCGCATGACAGCCTGGTGACAGATCACAAGGACGTTCTCTTGTCTCTCCAGCTCCATGATGACAGGCTCTAGGCGCTGCACCAGATCTTGGTAGGACTGAGGCAGAAGAAAAGAAGGGAGATAAGGCATAAAAATCAAGAACCAAGAATCAATGGTCCTTGTCTTGGTACGTCTATTGATTCCATGCCTCTGACCAAACCAACACAATCACTGCTCAAAACAAGCAATGTTACACAAATCCTCTTCCTCAGGCTACTTTGGAACGTGACTACACCTTTGGGTCAGAGGAGAAAGCCATTCGCATCTTACTAAACTCCCTAGGACTGTAACTAAGATAAGCAACAACTGCACAGGGGCTTTGAGCAGTGTCTATCATATTAAAATCTGATTTTCTACAGGATTTTTAAGTTCTGAAAAGTCTGAAGCAATATTTAAAAAACAAAAAAACCAAACAAAAAAAAACCCCAGAGTTTTGAGGGACTTCATGAAGAACCTGAAAGGCAGCCAGAAGGAACCAGACACCTAAACATTCTCCTTTTAGACAGGCTGCCATGACATCTCCAAAGATCTTTCCCAAATGCCTCTCCAGGGGTGACCTTTAATATGGGGATAAAAGCCCCATTCACAACCTGAAGTATCATCCAGCCTGCCAATTCCCACCTCATTGTGTCACACCCTGAAAGCAGATTGCCAGGAAACAGAGGTATCAGCATCATCCCTTAGGGAATGATACTGAGGGCAGAGAGAAATTGCTTCTTTGGGAATGAAAAAGGAAACTGGGGCAGTGCAACACTTTGAGTGCATGTAATGGAGAAAGCTGGATTTAGAAACCCCCAGAGTCTCCTTCCACTACTAAACTCAGTGGGGCTACTTGTTAAATGATACATGTCTCAATGAGATGTTCACATACCATGATTTCACAAGAGCTCAATGCAAAAGGTGCCCTGACCTTTCTTGATTCTACTTTCTTGGAACACTTGCTGCTCCCCTGCTCTGAACGTAGAAGACAGCACGAGGACAAGAAGGCCAGGTTTAAAGTAAGATAAAGAGTCATATCTCTGAAGGCCTCCTTGCAGACCTACCTCCCCAGAAGGATAGCGGTAGTAGTATTTATCCTGATCACGTAAAGCGAATTCCTCTGGATGCTGTTCCCTGATTTCTTCATACGTCATTTCTTCACACACCCCCTGCCGGAACAGGACATCCATGAGGTTAAAGGACATGCTCAAGTTAAAAAACAAACATCAGCACACCCAACATGCAAAACCTTCTCCAAAGCAACATCTACAGCCCTCTGAGTGGTCAGGTACAGAGCAGTTCCAAGCAACAACCATTCTAACCTGCTCATTTAAGTTAATCTTGAAGCATCTACACAAGGTAGAGCCAAGAAGACAAGTTTCAAGTACTGCAGCAGAAGTACCATCCTTTCCGACAGAAAGGAAAGATCTCTCCACAAAAAGCAAGATTTAGGCAAAAGTGAAAAGGCTGATGCTACCACTCTGCCAAGCAGCAACCAGCATGATCCTAATGCAAAGATACTTACAGCATCAATTTCATTGAGTGCCTTCCACTGCTCATAGGGCAATTGAAGAGCTTCTGCTGTTTGGATTGTCCTCTTTAGCTGGCTGGTCCAGACTTTGAGGTCCTTCAGGTTCTGCTCTTCGACAAACTTATTCAGTGCCCGCGCAAACTGTGGGACATAAAACAAGAGGTTGATTCCTGATCCACAGCTTCCCAACAGGGCACCTTAGATGCCTGGCTACCCTTTACCACAGACCTGCTTATTTGTCATAGAGCTAAATTGATATCTCCTTATACAATCACACCTCAAATGACTCCATTTGGGCTTCAAAATGGTCCGCCAAGCCAAGGTAGCTATTAACTATCCTAGAAGCACTTGACCATGCCTTTGAAGAATCAAGTAGTGAGCAATTTGAAAGCATCCTCAGAGGTGGCTATCCCTGCCAAAGGGTGGCAGCAGTCCTTCTGCATCCTGCCCTGACTGTGCAAGGTCTGAAGAAGTTCAATGAAGACACTCATACCCTTGTCTCCTAGAGATTTCTGTAGCCTCTGTTAACCCTTAACTACATGCAACATTGGTGGCTGGAATGTCTTCTTTTAAGGTTGTGCCTGAACCTAAATATAACCAGCTCTATAGACAGATCACTTAACCCAATGCACAGCATCAACAGCCAAATCACTCCTAGAAGCCGTAGAGCAATTATTTCCTTCTCTCTCACCTTCTTGCCTCTGTTGGAGAGGCCTGAGTCACCTCCAATCTTCCCCGTGAGGTTGAACTCGCTTTCACCATGCCGACAGAGATAAATGGTGCGGGGCTGGACATGGATGTTCATCAGGTAGTAAACGATCCTGCTCTGGATGTGATCCTGAACTCTGTTAACCAGGAACCGCCGGCCAACATCAATGACTTTGATGAGAGAAAGCTCCCTAGGGAAAGCACAGTGAGGATGAGCAGATGCCAGTAAGGAAAACAGGAAGAAAGAAACACCATCTTGAACAAACAGCCTTTTGAGGGTATCTTAGTCAACATAATCACTCAGCTAAAAGGATTTCCTGCAGGCTATTTTCAACTGGAAGCCAACAAGTAATAGCCATTCATGGAGAGCTAAGTAACACTGGTATAATCACCATTCCTCCCTTGCAGCAGTAAAGAGGATTAAACACTAACAGCAGGAAGCATGTTCCTCCGCAGAACAAGGCTCAGCAGAACTGGGGTAATCCACTCAGGGCACACAGATGTATTTGTGAGCAGTGGAAAAGTGCCTTCATGGTCATGCAGGACAGCAAAGGTCCTCCCAGGGCACACAGCTAGGTGGAAACCACAGGGCTTGCTCAACCCTTGTGGTCTGAGCCCGCCCAAGCAGTCCTTCCTTTAAGGTGGACAGTGACAAAAGCACCTCAGAAACACTCAAACCCAAATGTTTTCCCAAACCCGTTGTATTTAGGCTGGTAAAACAAGGTTGAAAACAGCACATTTGAGCCCAGAAGAGCCTGAGAAACTTTCAGCACCCAACTCCTCAGCACAGGGCTGGGAAAAAACAGCATTTTCAATGAAGAATCCTGAATTCGTAGTGAGGCTTGGCCATATATTATTCTAGTGCAGCCATGTATTTGAAGACAGAGTGAAATACATTGAATACAAAGTGAAATACAGCTCCATAATTCATTAGTCCTCCCCTGGGAGAACAATGGTATTCCAGCCAGTTCAGAATTCAAAATCTCTTACCGGTCATAGTCATCAGGGTCAAGTGGCTGGTAGCTGGCCTGGTAACAGTTGATCCTCTTCATGAAGTCCTCCATGGCATCGGTTGAATTACAGTCACGATAATCAGGGCTGGACAATTTTACTTCCTGCAATAAGGGAAAAACACGCCACAAGGAGAGGTGAGGAAACTTTTCAAGTCAGACCATGCCAATCTCCAATTTCAAAGTCCTGCCAAGATCCAGCTATCAGCTGAGCCACTTTACAGTCATTGCTTATCATAGGAAAGAAAAGAAGCAGACTAGACCCAAAACTCTAAGAACACATTGAGAAAGTCTGGTATAAACCATTGTATAACCAGTATAGATGCATATCAGTCCACTCATGTTCTCCCCAAGAACTGGGGTAGGACCTCACCACCCAACACAACTGGAAAACTGAGCTTTCTTATGGCCAAAGGAAAGCATCAGGTTTAAACAGCTGAAGCTGAGATTAAGAGTGCATGTGTTTAGACAAGATGCTTATCCTGGGCCTTTTGAGTGAATAAAGCTCCCAGGAGTTAGACGTTAACCTGGATGTCCATCACCTGAGGCAGCAATGTAACAACATTCAACCCCTTCCTGTGCATTATATGCTAGAAAGAGGCTAGAAATTGGCAATGTGAATGAATATTCAGAACTCTCATGGACTAAGCTATGGCCGAAATACTCTTAACAGGTTATTCTTCCTGAAGATTTGGGTTTGAGCAGCAGCATTACATGTTAGTAACTTCATAAGCAATTCTGAAGCTAACAGGGTAACACAACCAAGTGACACACAGTGGCAATAGCATATTTTCCACACCAATCTCAGCACTAAGAGCATCATGGGACACCAGATCCAAGCAAGACCAAAAGCCATACTCCAGCCCTAACCTACCACCCTTTGTGTAGCCCATCCCAGGGACAGGACAAACCTCTTCTCACGTACTTTCAGTATCTTGCTATGCATTCCCAGACACTCTAATATGGCTCACAAAGTTCAGACGTGCAACTGGAGATAAGGCTGAAGCACAGCCCAGTGGAGGAAAGGATGCTTTCATACAAGTTAATCATGCCTTGGAAGACCAATTAAAGTCTACCTGCCCTAGCCAAGCATAGCAAGCAAAGGAGTTCTGCTGGTGGGAAATCAAAGACCCAACAGCTCCCAAAGGAGCCAGGAAGCAATGCTTTACACTGTAGTCTCAAAGATTTTAGGTAAGATGATCTGATATTCTTCTCAAAGCAGACTCCAATAGATTTTGGGAAGCTGCACATGGGTGAAGACACCAAATCTGACAGCCCTTCAATGGGATTTAAACCCCTAACCACATTAGGGAGGTGCCAGCATAGGGTTGGCTTTCCAGGCTGCAAGTGTACACTGCTGGGTCATGTTGAGCTTCTCATCGACCAACACCTCCAAGTCCTTCTCCTCAGGGCTGCTCTCAATCCAGTCTATGTCCAGCATGTGTTTGTGTTTGGGATTGCCCCAACCCAGGGGCAGGACCTTGCACTTGGCTTTATTGAACTTCATGAGGTTTGCACAGCCTCACTTACACAGCTTGTCCAGGACCCCTGGGATCTCATCCCTTCCCTTTAAGGATGTCAACCACACCACATAGCTTGGTGGCGTTAGCAAATTTGCTAATGGTGCACTCAATCCCAAGGAACAATTCGTTTATCCATGCAGGCCTCCTGACATTTTTGCCTGACATCCTCTTTATTGGGATGCATCGCTCCTGAGCTTTGAAGAGGTGATTCTTCAAAGCCTGCTCCTCCTCAGCTCCAGGGTAACGAGTTTGCTGTGTGCCCTTTTAACCACTCTAAGGATCTTGTACTCCACCACTTCATGGTCACTGCAGCCAAGGCTGCACTTGAGTTTCACATTCCCCACTAGTCAGCTACTCCTTGCTGGTAACCAGGTCCAGCATAGCACGTCTCCTTGTTGGCTCCTCTGTCACTTGAGGAAGGAATTTATCCTCAGTGCATTCCAGGAACCTCCTGGAATGCTTGTGCCCTGCTGTGTTGCCCCTCCAACAGATATTGGGTAGGTGAAGTCCCCCATGAGGAACAGGAACTGCGAATGTGAGGCTGCTCATATATATATATATATATATATATATATATATATATATATATATATATATATATATATATATATATATATATATATATGGGGGGGGTGGGGAACAAAAGGAAGACACTTCCACACTTACCCTAACATTGCTGGCAACTACAGTGGGATCATTGCAGACAGATTCTATGAAGAACACCTGCAAAGCAAAGCAAAGCTCAGCTGAAAGCCAGCAATAACATTTGTAACATTCGACTAGCTCCTTGTTCAACCCAAACTCCCCCCTGTTTGACCAAAGGGCTCTCCCTCTGCCCCATTCCCATCCTTTCCTTCTGCAGAGTTCGGTAATGGGAATGAAGGAAGTTTAACATTTGCAATCAAACCCAGCAATGAAATCTCCCTTACACAGGAGCATTGTGAATACAATACATTAGCAAAAGATGATACTCCAACCATACACTAACATGGACTATGCAACACAAGCAGCAGCCAGGTGGTACCAACCTTGAACCCATTTTCTTTGGCAAAGTTTAGGATCATCCCTCTCCTCTCCCGCGTGGTATTGGTGGCATCAAAAACCTTTAAAAGCAAAGATTCTGATTAGCACCAAGGGTGCCTCATTTCCCGCTGAGTCCTCCCTTAGGGCACAGCATCTTCAGGACCAGGACTGCTGTCAAACCCCATGGAGCACATCTGAGCTTACCGCGATCTGGCCAGCCTCCTCCGTTAGGTACAGCTTGACATCCCTCAAAGCAGCCAGGGCACATTGCCTGCAAAACAGGAGACATATGATGCTGATGTTCTCAGAGATGCTTGTGGCAGCCAGTTGCATAGACTTCCACAAAGTGGGGCAGGCTTTGCAGCTCTTCCTCCTCACCTCCCCATCCCTAGGGACATTTAGGAAAGATGCACTCTGCTAACCACCCCCCCCCAAGAGACATGTACTGAGCAGTGTGCTGGTCTTCACAACAGAGGCAATGGTAGAAGAATCAGCAAAGGCCAAACCTCATATCCTACACCACTGAGCCTGAAGGCAGATTTAGGGTACCACTGATGGAGGATGCACTGGTGATCCTGAAGCTACCAACTCCATACAGCTTCAGTTTTCAGCTCTTGGCACCCAAGTCAGGCCTCCTTGGGCAGACAGGGAAAACTGAAGCTAAAGCCCAGCTTTTCTCTTTACCACCCATCAAACAAGCCAGGTAACCATGGGCTTCGGCACCCATTTGGGACCCAGGTACAAGCATGCACGCAGTGCCTACACTTACCTCCTGACTTTCATGGCCTCCTCATTGTCAGGGCGGAAGAAGTCATAGGAGCTGTAATGCTTCACTGCTTCACGGCGATATTCCCCCACATTGAAAACTGTGTGGGAAAGGCAAAAACCATCAATACCAGGAGCAGTCAATCAGCATAACTTCACTCAGCTGTGCAGTTCCTGCAGACAACACTTTCTAATGATGGGCACCCTTAGATCCCGCTTAAGAAGTGGGATCCTTACAGCAAAAAGCTGAGGGACATCCCTTGGTCTTCAAATTGAAGGAGAACCTGACTGGGATGGGAGGACATGGGCATTAGGCTCATGGGATCTTGGATCCCACTACCTCACACTCAAGGCACTGAGCTCCTAGAGCAACTCCTGAGGGCCAGAGCTCATGCTTTCCCCAGGCAGCCAGTACAAGCCTCACCTTTTGTTGGAACACCAATCCAGTTGAGGTAGCGAGTCAGCTTCTTGGAGATGTAGGTCTTCCCACGGGCTGGCAAGCCAACCATCACTATCACGGTGGGGGAATTGGCAAGCTGTGGCCCACAGGCTACAAAGGAGAAAGAGCAACATGAACATCCATTAATCCTCCAGTTCATCTTATATCAAGCCTACAAGGCCCTTGCTCCTGACCCAGCCTTCCCCCAAGACCTTCAGCAGCTATAGAAAATCCAAAGCCTCTGCTCCCCATACACATCACCTCTGCAGTATATCCTGTGCATCCTTCTCACACATCTGGACAATCAAAACCTTGAGTAGGTGAATCCATTGACTCATTTCTGCAATGGGATCTGCTGAATGAGCATATGTCAGAGCACGGCAGACTGTTCCACAGCTGCCCACCAGTGAGACACAACTACCCTAGCTAAGCCATGCTGACCCAGATTCACCCTGGTGGCACACAATGAAAGTGACAGGAGTCACATCCTGGCAACCACAGCAAGGAGAACATCCTGATAGCTGCAAAGTGGGAAAGGAACCAGCAACAGCCATGAACTCCCTGCAGAAACTCTGTGCCTCAGTTTGCTCATTTGCAAAAACAAAGCAAACCTCCCATGCCTGTGGTCTGGCTAATTGTGTAATAAAGGTAAAGGATGGCCACAGACTTTGGTCCAGTCTCTGTAGCAGCACATTTCAGATGAATAGACAGAGTGAATACACAGCTGCCATGCTGAAATGCCAGTTCTGCACCAAAATGTTCACCCAGAAAGCATCTCCCAGAAAGTTTTGCTGGCTCTTTAGCTGATACACATGCAAATGCAACCAACTGTTGTTTCTGAAGAAGAGCAGGGAATGAGGACTACAAAAGCACCAGCACTTAAAAGTATCCCTTTATCCTTTTATCCCCTCTTTTATCCCCTTTTTTCATTTTCCTCATAAGCCCATTTTAAGCTAGCAGGGGTTTTGTTCTTATTGTAAAGACAGTGATGTCAAACAGCTGGAAATAAATCCAGAAGCATCACCTAGTGATGAGAAGTGAAAAGTGAAAAGAAGCTCCTCTCCAATTCACTTGAATGGCATGACCAACATGCAGACAGATCAGCTGCCAGGATGCCCAGGTAAACTGCTTCTCCCTCTCTAAATCCTTTAAGAAACAAATTCCTGGTTCACTTTAGAGATATTTGCTGCGGTTACAGGACTAGGAATGCAGTGTGGGAATTTACTTTAGCTCCCCACAGCCAGCTCCCAGAGCCATGGGATGTACCTGGACCACACACCCCATGGACCACGTAAACACGTGGCAGCATCCCTGCTCCTCTCCAGGGTTTGCCCTGCAGAATTGCTTCTCACACGGTGCTGCACTCAGGAAAGGCCAAGGCACAAAGCCAAGCACTTTAAATAAGGGGAAAGGAAGATCTCAACGATGCCTAATGGAATTTGGATTAGCCAGCCGCCTTTCATGCCGAGTGACACACCAAGAGCCCTCCCAGCAAAGGCGGGATAGACAAGACCCTCAGGGGATTTCTCAGCTACCCTTCAATCCACCCGGTGTGCCTGGAGACCTCATGGGAAAGGAATGCAGGGAGTGAGTGGCTGGTGGCAGAGCCATAAAATGCAGCTTAATTACGGTCTGGGGAGAGCGCTCTGCCTTGCCTTGTCCCAGCTTCCCGCAGGTGAGACCCGGAGAGAGCGACAGTGATTTGGGGATGCCAGGGGCTCCCCATGGGTGGAGATGAGGTATGTTATTCTCAGTGTAGACCTGGGAAGGGCAAACAAATTAAGAGGTATCCAGAGAGTATGCGAAACACGTGGAATTTCCCTCCCCTTCCAAGAAAAAAAATAATCCAAGAGCTAAAGAAACCAAGGTCACAGGTTTGGCACTGGTACCCAGCAGGGCAGAGCAGAGCCACTTATCATTAGGTCACTAAAGCAGATAGAGAAAATAAGAGATGAGAAAACTATCTAACAAGGTATTTTCTTTATTTCCCCCCTAAATATTCCACATTCCTCAGGTTGGAGCTGCCCTCACATCTGCTCCCTTTGTGTGACCTGCCTCCCCAATGCCACATTTCAAAAGCCCAAGCCAGCTCCTACTGCTTCCAGCAGCACACAGTGATTTCTCTTCGTACTGGGGTATCAAGGGATGGGTCTAGATCACACACCCCCTGGACCATGTAACATGTATCCAGATACATGCGCAGTGTATCCAGAAAAATACTGTTTTCCTCTCTAACAGCTTCACATCCTCAACCAATCTATGGATCCGAGTCTGCATGACAAAACAACCACTTATTAGATAAAAGGAGAGGGAAGGAATAATACCTGAATACAGACACTCTTTTCCCTACCTGCCCACAGACAAAGGATCTCAAGGAACAGAGCCAAGAGGATTTGGGGCCATTAAAACAACAGCATTCCAGGACAATAGGGATATTGCCAGGTACTGTTCATGTCCCTTTAACTCCAGACAGCTGTGCACACATCCCATCTCCAAAGGGTTAAACGCCTGTCTTTGAGGCATCTCCCCCTCAATTCGGTTTGCTGACAAAAGATGCAGGTTCCCCTGGGACCGTGCAACAGCATCTGTTTACAGACCCGGGAAGCACCTCCCAAAACACCAGGGCATGGAGCACGCTACTTTTTATCGGGAATCTGAGCCTAAACCCAGTTAAATCACAAAAGCCTCCAGGAAACTTTGCATCAGGGATGAAACAGAAACCAGTGTTTTGCTCTCAGCGCTTCACAAAGACCTAATTCATCATTTCTTTTCACCACTGGTGGAAAGCTATGAGGGATTTCAATGCACATTCATTACTCGTTATCGACACCTATCCAGGTAAGTCAAGGTCAGGGATGGCTTTTGAAAGGCTCAATGAGGATATTTAGAAGTAGCTCAGACATTTGTGCCTTTTATCGGCTACAAAATCAGCTCTGACGCGCTTCACCGGGGTGAATGCAAAACACAAAAGGGAAGGAAATTCTCTTCTATAAAAGACTGGATAAAACAGCCACCTCCTTACTCCAGGTATTTTTACTGTCTCCTTCTATGAAGAGCTCCCCGCACCTCCCGCTCCCACAAGGCCACACCACATCCTCTTACATCCCCCCCTTTTCCACCTTCTTCCCATTGCAATTCCCGGACACCTTCGCGGACGCACAGCGAACCCGTTTCCGCGCTCCCATCGCAAACACGCGTGTGTTAATTGGTACCAGACCTGCGAGCTGTGGCTTTTGCTGATGTATTTTCGCCTACCCTCATGGAGCTGAAGCGATGGGAAGGAAAAAGGCTCCGGGAGCCCCCTTCCTGCTCAGTATCCCCCTATCCCGAGCCCCCTCCCCTTCCCTGGACCTGCCCATCCAGCCGCTTGCGACGACTTGACTTTCCCAGCCCCTACGTGAGAGACGTGCAGCTTGACAGCAATTTAATGGATCGCCGTCAAAAGGCCACATGAAGGCATCGCTTCCCATCCATCCCAGCCTCCCGTTGATGAGGAAGCGGACAATCGGACTAACTATTCCCCACGCAGGGAGCAGCCAAGCGGGAGCTTGCTGAGGATGCTCACAGGGATGCTCCCGCTCCTTCTTCCTCCACCCCACCCGGCCGATCACGCTGACCTGCATCTCCGTTATAGCTCCCATTCCTACCCGGCTTTGTAAGGAATTAGCAGCACCTCGAGTTTAAAATAGCTACTTCGAGTCCAAAAATAACCACCCTAAAAAAGCCCACAATGCTCCCACTGAACGCATTGAACAGTGCCCGGCATGGCTTGCTCCCACTCCGAGAAAGTATAATTACAAGGCACGTTATAGCACTAATAAACCCCTTGATGCCTTAATACATTAAAGCATTAGTTTTCTCCTCCTCCATGAGGGAATTCTCTCGGAGCTCCGAGAAACCAGGTGAATAAAGTGGCAAAAAAACCCAACCCCAACAACAAAGCTCTGCATATAGAAAGGATTCCTTTCAAAGGTGTCACTCCTCGGGAAAGAAAAGCAAACCAACCCTCTCCATCTGCAAAGCATTAAGCCAGGAGATATTTCCCCTCGCTAAAACCAAAGCCCCGTGGCAACCCAGATGTTCAGCCTGTTGCTGAACGCAGTTCCCGCAGCATGGGCGAACACCGCTGCGTGCCCAACCTACAGCCACGGGGATATTTAGTTTTAATTATTATTACATCTTAAAAAGGGGGAATTGGGAACTTTCGGGCCAAGGGAAATAAACGGCTGAAGCGGCTTTGTTTCAAACGCCTGCCTCCGGAAAAAAAGCATCGGAAAGACTGATTCACCCAACCGCCCGAGCCACTTCCATGCTTCGCCAGGCTGCAAAGTGCCACCTTCTCCGTCCTTGGCTCCCGCAGCTCTGCGGATTCTTGTTTGGAGTTGCACAACTGGCAGGCTGTCAGTTTGGCTGCTGGGCGAGTTAAAAGAGCTGTCTCCTCAGCTTTAGCGCTGGATTATGATTCATGAGTTGGTTTCTAGTAACACCGGGATGCCGAAGCATTGATTACTATTTACTATTATTTTAAGCGAAAAGGTTGGTTTGAATCACTCCAGGTGCTTACCAAGCCTTGAAAAGATGGGAAATCACTGCACAGGTTCGAGCACTTTTAGCCCTCCCCTCCACCTGCCTCCCATCTCATCCTAAACCTCCTATCGCGTTCCCCCATTGCCATGGCAGGGAGGGTGGAACTAAATGATGTTTCAGGACCCTTACAACTCAAACCATGCCGTGATTCTATGATTCCAAGTCTCCCCATCTCATCCCAAACACAGCACAGGATAAAGTGGTGAAGCAAAGCTGCTGCTGGGCTTTTTCTTCGGCTCAATTCATTGACCTAATCCTGCTTTCCCCCTTAAGTTAATAAATCACGTAGCAAGATGTCAGACACCGGGAATCCCAGCAGAGGTGGGATCCCGGCGGTCCATCCTCTCCCAGTGATTGAAAGGAGGGGGGGTGGTGATGGACGTGGGACATGGAGAGGGGAGGAAATTGGGACACGCGTGTCTCAACGCCTCCCGCTCAAGGGAAGCAGCGGCGCGATCCCTGCACCTTCCTCCATCTCCTCGCGCTGGAAGTGAGTCACGGGCTGGCAGCGGGTGGGATGCGGACACGGGGATGATGCTGGAGGAGGTGGATGGGATATTTTGGGAAAGTGAAAAAGAGGGCATTGCATCGAGGCCTCCCGGGGCGCTGCTCCCAACATCCCGCCCGTATCCCTCCATCCCTCAGTGCCGTACTCACAGCGGCGGGGCAGCGCCGGGCGGTTGTCATTGGGGAGCCAAATCTTCTGGATGCGGCTTTGAGTCAGCTCCATGGGCATGGTTAACACGGAGGCAGCGGGCGCTCCGCGTGGTGCGAGTGCGGAAAGGGTCAAAAACGCGCAGTGAAAGCAAAAACGAAAGGGTTTTTGTTGCGGGGAGGGCTGGACCAGCCGCTGCTGCGCTTTCGGATGCTCCTCGGAGTCGCGTTAAGGCTGCACGGCGGAGGAGGAGGAGGGGAAGAAAGAGGAGGAGGAAGAGGAGGGACGGGGCTTCAGCGCACAAAGCCGGCAGGAACGGTGCGCGCACCGCGGGGGGAGCGAGGGCGAGTCCGGCCGGTGCTCGTGGTCTGGATGCGAAAAAAAAAAAAAAAGAATAATTAAAAATGCTAAAAATAAATTAATTCCCCTTTATATTTTTGAAAAAAAAAATCAAAATAAATTAAAAAGGGGAAAAAAAAAGAAAAATCTCAGCGTGAGCAGACGGGGGAGGGCTGGGCCTGCCGGCTCCGGCTGCTGCTCCCGCTTCCCGGCTCCACTCACGATGGAGCGGCGGCAGCGGCGGCTCCTATTTGTATCCCGGCAGGCCGGGCCGCCGCTCCCGCCCTCCTGGGCGGAGGGAAGAGGAGGAGGAGGAGGAAGGCAAAGGGGGGGCCCCGGCCGCCTGGTCCCGTCCCACGCTGCCGCCTGCCGCCGGCCCCCCGCACTGCAGCGGGGACAAAGGAGGCGCCGGGCGGCCCGGGGAGGCTGTGTGGTTATGGGGAGGGCACGATACAGGGACACGGTGCTGGAAGGGATGGAGATGGGTGAAGGGTGGTGGGAATAAAAGCGTTCGAATCGGTGTGATGGGAGTGAAATGAAACGGGAAGGATGGAATTGAATGGGAAAGGAAAAGAAATGGAAATTTTAAAAAAAGATAAGGGAAAGGGAAAAGAAAAAGGAAAAAAGAAAAAGTATAGGAAAATATCCAATAAAAACAAAAGGTAAAATAAAATCAATAATAAAATTAAAACAAAAATATGATAAAAAATAAAGCAAAAGGTAAAATTAAATAACATAGAATGAAACAAAAAATAAAGGTTAAAATTGAATAAATAAAAACAACGAAAATTAAGTAAGAAAAAAAAAATTTCAAAGGTAAAATCAAGTAAGTAATATAATAATAAATAAAATATAGGTAAAATTAAATAATGAAACAATAAAAATAAAGGTAAAATTAAATGATAATGAAACAATAAAGGTAAAATTAAGAATAAATTTCACAAATGAAGGAAATAACTGAAACAGGAATCAGAAGCAAGCAAACCCAGCGGTTAAATCGCATCAGCTCAGCGGAGGGAGCACAAAACGAAACCGCCCCGAGCGGCACCATTGGCTCAGCGGATGCGGCGGTGCCCGCTCGGTCCCGGCCCCCCCCCACGGCACCGGAGCGGCCTGGTATCCGCGCGCCGCACGTCGCTCACGTCGCGGGGGCCGGGAACGTTCCACAGGCCCCGCCCCCTGTTCGCCTGGCCCCGCCCCCCGCTCGCCTGGCCCCGCCCCCCAGGAGGGTCAATGAGCGGGGTCTGTTGGTTATTGAGAGCGCTGGGGTCTCCTTAACCGTGTTGTTCTTGGGTTTATTGCCTTATTAATTGCATTAAATTATTCTATTATTATATTTATTATTATCATTATTATATTTAAATACATCTTGTTATCTTGACATTTGTTATTTTAATTATTTTTCATTTCTATTACATTATCTGCTATTATTTCAATATTTATTACTTTCATAATTTTATTACTTGTCGCTTATTTTTATTATTTTATTACCTACTATTCATAGGATTTCACTACATTTAAATATTTTGCTATTTAATGCTTTTATTACTTTATTAGTTGTCCTTTAACAGTGTTATTATCTTACTATTTACCATTTCTATTATTTAATCACTTGTATTTTATTAAATTATTAATTTCTCTCATTACTTATATTTTATTATTACCTTATTTGCTATTTTTATTATTTTTCTTTCTTTTACTATGTTCCCATATTGTTTATTGCTTTTATCACTTTATTACCTCTAAAATGATGCATAACAATAAAATACATGTCATTCTGATATTTACTATTTATTTTACTTTATTATTTTAATCTTATGTATATATTAGTAATTATCATTTTTATTAAGTTCTTGCTCATATTTTATTATTTTGTTACTTATGCCTTTTACTATTCCCTTATTACTTTTATTCTTCTCTTAATTATTTTAATGATTTTCATTACTTTATTAGCCTAATTATTATTGTTCCCATGGTCAAGTTGCCCCCAGTCATGTTCCCCCCTTAAATCAGCGCAGCAGTGACACCCCCCGAAGCAGCAGTGTTAATAAAGCAAAGCCTGCCTGTAAGTTTAAATCTTGATGAGTAACATCTCAGCTACCTAAAGTCTCCCGTTGTTGCCTTTTTTCATTATATAGGGCTTATATTTTTATACCACATGTAGAAAGAACATATTTTTGGCCTTCTCCTTACATGGAGCCAAGATGGATGGAGCAAAAAAAAATGCACAATCCTTCCCTCTCCTACGCAGGGAAAGAGTATTCACAGGCAGAAAGAGAATAATGAATTAACTGCCATGAGGGAGACAGAGATTTGGGATGGAGGCAGGAAGATGGGGATCAGCAGCGATGCTCTGGCTGGCACAGGAGGGGATGGGGTCACAAAGGGGTGCTGCCTGGACAAAATCCATCCTTGGGAATCATAGACTGGTTTGGGTTGGAAGGGACCTTAATGCTCATGTATTTCCAGCCCGCTTCCATGGGCAGGGACACCTTCCGCTAGACCAGGTTGCTCCAAGGCCTGTCCAACCTGGCCTGGGAAAGGACAGGGTTTCTTGTTCCAAAACCCCACACATTTTTCCATGGAGGGCAACAAAAACTCAGATCCAGCTAAAACATGAGCAGAAGGAATAAAACCGATGTGATGCTGCAGAGTTTGGGCATGCTCCTTCCTCCTGCGAGAGTTTACTGTGGAAACCACAACCCCCACAGCATGGAAAGGAGCCCGAAAGCAAAACCCTGCCTGAATGAAGATCACCGTCACTTCAGATTAGATCCACCTCCTAATTCTTGGCTTAAAAACTCCCAGATAACTGGAGCGGAAAGCTTTGACTCCAAAATACATGGCCTGGTTTTCAAAGGCATGAACACCCAGCTGCTCCAAGCGAGGTCAGCTGGAAGGAGCATCCTTACTATTTATAAGTAATGATGAAAGGGGTGGTGAGCACGGCAGCACTAGGTAAGACATGGAGTGAGGGTTACCTACCCCATCACAGGAACATGCAGGGATTTAATACATGCAAAGGGATGTAGGTGGAAATGTAATCACAGAACCATAGTATGGTTTGTGTTGGAAGGGACCTTAAAGCTCATCCAGCTCCAGCCCCATGCCACAGGCAGGGACCCCTTCCACTGGAGCAGCTTGCTCCAAGCCCCTGTGTCCAACCTGGCCTTGAGCACTGCCAGGGATGGGGCAGCCACAGCTTCTCTGGGCACCCTGTGCCAGCGCCTCAGCACCCTCACAGGGAAGAGCTTCTGCCTTATATTTGAGCCAAATCTACATTGTTTCACCTTAAAGCCACTCTTCCCTTGTCCTATCACTACGCACCCCTGTAAAATGTCCCTCTCTAAATGCCAGGGCTTGAAAACGGAGGGTCTTGGTGGTAGACAGGGAAAAAAATGACCTTGAGCATCCCATGATGGGGATGCAGTGGTGCAGTGAGGTGCAGAAAAAAAAAGGCAGCACAAACGAGGGGAGTCTGGGAGAAAAAGGTGAAAAACCCTGTTTCTGTCAGAATGGGACATGAGTTTCTTATGGGGTTTGCAGGTTGTGAACTTCTCCAAAGCACCAACGCCCAAACCCCTCAATTCCCTTCTTTTTCTCCTGTTGCTCAACCACCAAAGAGCAATTCATCCTGAATGGGGGAACTGGGCTCTGGATGCCTCCCAAAATCACAATCCCAGAGTAAATTCCCCATCCCCTTTGGAGAACCTACCAAAACCCAGGGGGCAGCTTCCCCCAGCACCCTTCCTTTGGCATCAAAATCCAGGCAACAGCAGTGATTCTCTGGCAGCCCCAACTCTGACTAAGCCGTGATTCATCCTCCTTTTTCTTTCTTTGATATTTTTCTTTCCCTTCTAAAGCAAACTTGGAAGCAAAGGGGAAGTCACGTTCATGTCTACGTTCAGTGCAACACAAACCATCTGCTTAGGATGTGTCATGTTGGGGACGCGGTGTGTGATTCCTGGTGGGATCAGAGTTGCGCGGTCCAGCCCTGCACCTAGCGCAGTTTGGAGACATTGGCTGGGAGCCACGCATACATCACCATAGAGCATCATAGAACCATTTGGGTCAGAAAAAACCTTTAAGCTCATCCAGTCCAACCTTACCCCAGCACTGCCAAGGCCACCACTGCCCCATGGCACTGAGGCCTCGTCTCCACGCTGTGTGAGCACTCGCAGGGCCGGTGCCTGCAGCCCTGCCCTGGGCAGCCTGTTCCAATGCCTGAGCACCCTCTGGGGCAGGAATTGTTCCTCAGCTCCATCTAAACCTGCCCTGGTGCAGCTTGAGGCCGGTTCCTCTTGTCCCATCCCTTGTCCCTTGGGAGCAGAGCCCAGCCCCTCCTGGCTCCATCCTCCTGTCAGGCACTTGTAGGGAGCCATCAGGTCCCCCCTGAGCCTTCTCTTCTCCATCTGAACCCCGCAGGTCCCTCAGCCGTTCCCCATCACACTTGGGCTCCAGGCCCTGCACCAGCTCCATTCCCTTCTCTGGCCCCGCTCCAGCCCCTCAATGTCTCTCTTGTAGTGAGGGGCCCAGAGCTGAACACAGGATTCGAGGTAGGGCCTTAACTCTCATATAGATGAAGCCATACATGCGCTCCATTGCAGGGCAGCAGCTTCCAGCACAGCCTTAGTTTACACGGATGTAAACGGTTCTCCCTACCCCAGGAGGAAGGTTGCAAAAGTCAGGCAGCAGGTGCCCGAATTCTTGTTAGTGCATCAGGAACACCTTGCAGCAGAGAAAATCATTCCTCTGGGCTGACTGAGGGGTATTGATACACTTATTTGGGGAAAGAAAAGGAAACCAACTGGTAAACATCCAAAACCCCATCAGTGGGATCCTGGAGGAGAGAGAAAATTGGCTGTAATGTATTAGGAGAACCAGGGGCTTTCCAAAAGGTCAAGGAGGAAACCAAGTGGTTGGCCCTCCTCTCAGGCACTGGATGCTGAGCTGGTTTTGCTGCTAATGGCACTTCTTTGCATGGACTTGGAGTTTGCAAAGCTGCTGAGGGTCAGGCTCATGTTGGGGAGGGTTTTGCAAAGGCTGTTACAAGCGAGCTTGGAGGGGAAGATGGAGATCTTGGTCCTTCGTGTCTGCACCCATTGCCCAACACATTGCCCAACACAGTATTTCAGTTTCAGAAATACATAAATGAGGAGTGAAGTGCGACCTGTACCTACATCACTGAGGTACCACCGCTCCCACTCCTCATCTCACCCTCCCTCTGCCTGCCCCAGCCCTGCTGCTGGTGGGACCATGATGAGCTCCTGCACCAGCCCCTGTAACACACTGAGGGGGTTCTGCCGTGGAAAAGAGGTTTTGCTGTGAGGGTGCTGAGGCGCTGGCACAGGGTGCCCAGAGAAGCTGTGGCTGCCCCATCCCTGGCAGTGCTCAAGGCCAGGTTGGACACAGGGGCTTGGAGCAAGCTGCTCCAGTGGAAGGGGTCCCTGCCTGTGGCAGGGGTTGGAGCTGGATGAGCTTTGAGGTCCCTTCCAACCCAAACCGGTCTGTGATTCTCTTAATCTGACATTTTCCCTTCCTCATTTCTTACCCTTTTCCCCCCTACCCTTGCAATCTCACACTCCTTTTCCTCCTCAACAGCATCAAACCGGCAGCATGGACACCACTGCTGGCCGAAGAGCAACAATGATCAGGGAAAATAATTTATTTGCAGTATTATTTCAATTCAGGGTTTCCTGCAGTGATTATGGGATGCCCTACACTTGCAGTCCCCTACCTTGAAATCAGAGGAGAGCTCTGGTTTGACACCTCTCATGTTTGAAACTGGGAGCAGAGCAAGGCACATCATGTGCTTGGGCTTCCCCTGAGCCATCCCTCCCTTCACCCATTGCCGCAAACACCCATTCCCCTGTATGGGGACGAGCTGTTCAGTTTGCAGCTATTGCACTCTAACTGTACTTTATGTGCTCATCAAACGTCTTCCTTCCCCAACTGTAAGGAACTAGTCATTACGAACAGCCGAGCACTGAAATGCCATCAGAGCAAGCACTTGGGGCTGCCACTCACATGCCTTTACTTACAAATAGCTGCAAGCAGAGAAGGGGAAAATTACCAGGGGCTCAGTCTCAGACATAGAGAAACTGAGCACGAGAGAGGGAAATCCCCGCAGAGGCTCAACCCCGCTGTATCAGCGCCAGTCAAACGCCACACCAGGAGCTGATCCTGCCTCCCGTGGCAAGAGAGGCAGGAAAAACCACGGAGAGGCTGCAGAAGTGCACGGGGCTGCGGTTCCCAATGCTTCAGCGATAAGCGGCAAGAATCAGCTCTTGCGCACATGACCTGGCTTACAATGACGGGCAAGGAAAAAACCCCATCGTTTCACTGTCCACGGGCAATAAAGGGGCTCTCTATATTCTTTAAAGTGCTTTTTCAACCAGTTCAAGCCTCAGGACCTGTTTGCCACTGCTCTGAGCTCCCCTGAGTGCTGACACTGTTGCCCTCTGTTGCCCTCTTTCAGGGACAGTAAATTCTGCCTGAAGTCAACCCTCTGTCATACTCTGCCACCAGAACTGCTAAAACCAATTTATTTCTTATCAATCCCTTCTCATTTAGGAGCCCTTCAAGCAGGAGGAGGAGGGTTCAAACCTGATTTCTTTTGAGCTGTCGATCTGTGCACTAACTAGAGGCATTTGGTTATAATTGGGTGAGTTACAGGTAGATGGGAAAGGAAATGGGAGAGCTGCAAATACATTGCTGGCCATAATGAATATGGGGAAGAAGGAAGGACGAGAGCCTGGATTTAATCTCAATTCATCAAATCAGAAGTAAAATCGCTCAAGGATCCCTCCAATATCCCCAGAGGGAGGTGGGTGTCCCCAGCTGTGCTCAGGTTTTGAAAGGTCTCTGGGAATCATGGAGTCAAAGAATCACGGAATGATAGAATCACAGAATGGTTTGGGTTGGAAAGGACCTGAAGATCATCCAGTTCCAACCTCCTGCTGTGGGCAGGGAAAAGACCCAGG
Source organism: Lathamus discolor (assembly GCF_037157495.1). Classification (NCBI taxonomy): domain Eukaryota; kingdom Metazoa; phylum Chordata; class Aves; order Psittaciformes; family Psittacidae; genus Lathamus; species Lathamus discolor. Next base: position 3,811,413 of record NC_088884.1, read on the forward strand.
AAAGCTGAAAGCTAGAGATGGGGATGTGTAAAATGGGTGTTGAGTAGCCAGGATTGATGACCCCAAAGGAGCCTCCAAAATCAGTGCTATTTAAAATCACAGGGAAGAGATTTCATCTATAATTTCTGAGAACTACATTCTATAAGAGAATAAACATGGAAATAATGTTCTGAACCCACAACATCCACTGGAGCAGGGACATGTCCCAACGTTGGCAGGTCTGCTCAGAAACAGGTCCAGGAGGATTGAGTAACCTGCTGTGAAAGTTCCTGACCTTACAAGAGTGGTGCAAAACAAAGCTCACCCCATAAACAGGGTTTATAAACAGGGCTAAATCATAAACATAATTGACTCCATGGGTTGTGGGGATGGGAGATTTAGATGAGATATAAAGAAGCTCTTCCCTGTGAGGGTGCTGAGGCGCTGGCACAGGGTGCCCAGAGAAGCTGTGGCTGCCCCATCCCTGGCAGTGCTCAAGGCCGGGTTGGACACAGGGGCTTGGAGCAAGCTGCTCCAGTGGAAGGGGTCCCTGCCTGTGGCAGGGGTTGGAACTGGATGAGCTTTGAGGTCCCTTCCAACACAAACCAGGCTGGGATTCCGTGAAATATGAGGGTTCAAAAAGTGGTTAGAGGGTAATTAAATGGCAAGAGGTTGGGATATTCCAGTCTTGGGAATCTGATACTGGTTCTCCTTGAAATAAAACCTGACTGCCCAATTTCAGGCTTGAACCCAAAAGAAAGGGTGAGGATCAGTCAGAGAGCCACAGTTCAGGTTTTAGCACTGTCAGTGGCTCTGAGTGGCCAATATTCACATTAGACTGACACTGGGATGTACCTCCTATTCCCAGGTACTTGAGTTAAGTGCAAGGAACTCCCCATTTGCCCTGTGATGTTAAGGGTGTGAAATTCCCCACTGAATGTCCTGGGTGTAAATCTACTCGACTTTAGATCACCTCGTCTCTAAGCAAGATGCCACAACAACCTTCGACAAGGCACTGATCCAGCACAGAAATCCAACAAGTGTGTTTACAGACTTACTCTATCCCAGCTGCCAGATCAGATATTACCTGTCCTGCTGCTGCCGGCATAAACCTGGCATATGTTACCATAGAGCCTCTTCCAGATAAATCAGCACAAGCACACAGCACACATCCAAAACACAGCCCCATACCAGCTGCTATGAAGAACTTTAACTCTAGCCCAGCCCAAACTAGCACAGTGCTGCAAAGTGCTGCAGCAAGTTGGAGATGCAGCAAGAAGGAGCTAAAATCACAGCCCTCCTCTAAGCACAGATTGTTATAGGAACCGATGCCATGCAGTTGCCCAATGGCTGAAGTTCATGAAGAGCTGAATTCCCACTCCAGTGATGCATTCGTGATGAGAAGAAGCATGAGCAGCAGATAAAGGGAGGGGATTCTCCCCCTCTGCAGTGCTTTGGGGGGACCCCCCTGCAGTCCTGATCCAGCTCTGGGGCAGCAGCACAAGAGGGATGTGGGGACATAGGAGCGAGTCCAGAGGAAGCCATGGAGCTGCTGCGAGGGCTGGAGCAGCTCTGCTCTGGAGCCAGGCTGAGAGAGCTGGGCTGGGGCAGCCTGGAGAAGAGAAGGCTCCTGAAGGGGAGACCTGAGAGCAGCTCCAGTGCTTGAAGGGGCTCCAGGAAAGCTGGAGAGGAGCTTTGGACAAGGGCCTGTAGGGACAGGCCAAGGGGAATGGCTTGAACCTGCCCGAGGGGAGACTGAGATGAGCTCTTAGGCAGAAGCTCTTCCCTGTGAGGGTGCTGAGGCGCTGGCACAGGGTGCCCGGAGAAGCTGTGGCTGCCCCATCCCTGGCAGTGCTCAAGGCCAGGTTGGACACAGGGGCTTGGAGCAAGCTGCTCCAGGGGAAGGTGTCCCTGCCCGTGGCATGGGGCTGGAAAACTGGATGGGCTTTAAGGTCCTTTTCAACCAAAACCTTTCAGTGATTCTGTTGTTAGGGATGCAGCTCTTCTGCCTGAAGGGCTTCAATGACAGATATGAACCCCCCTATGGATGAGACTATTCAACTCATTTAGAGCTGAAAATGGTCACCATCTGGAAATCACATCCTGTCATTATCCCATGGACTTTGCTTCCTAACGTCTTATTAACACCCACCTTTCATTAACAGCCTGGATCGTTATCTCATCGTTGCAGGTTATTAAATCAAACAATGGCAAAGGCTGAGGCCTTTCATTCGGAGGCTGACTCACCTCCTGATGCAACAAGCCCAGGCCAGTGGCAAACCTCAGCATCGCCATGGTGACCAAGAGGCTTCTAAAGAGATGTAGGCAATGATGGCATGAAGCCAGATACCCAGGAGATGCTGGGGAATCTCTTCAAAGTAATGCAGAAAGCTACAACATGAAAGCTTTTGGGAAGAAAAGTGGTGGTTTGTATTCCTGTTGGTTGAGGAGGAGGTGCTTGTAGGAGCAGCATGCACTGGATTAATCACAGCTTAGGGAAAAGGGTATTTTTTTATCCCTGCTGTCATTCCCTACTAATATTGGCTTCTGATACAGGGACTTTTGATCAAGGGATGATGAAATGCCATCCCAGGAAGCACCATCCCAGGAGTATATGCACTGCTTGGAAGGCTGAAATGGAAATGTTCCTCGAGGGATGCTGAGCAGTAAGATGTTCCAGGCCTGAAGGGCTCCTGCTGTGTCTGCCTCCACCCTGATTCATGTCATTTTGGGTGTCTACAAGGAACTGGTCACCTTTGACTTCCACCATCTGTAGAGAGAAATGAGCACTCCCACAGCAACACACTTGCCCTGCTGTGGATGTTTGTAAAACCTGATTGTAAACCAGGATGAGATGTGTCCTAGAGATGTTTTTAGTATAAAGGCAGACCTCAGTGTTCTCTGTATCCAAAGCCACCCAACACACACCTCAGTGCGCTCCAGCACGAGGTGACACAAAGCACAGTTCTTTGTTCACCCCAGAGTCCCATGTAGGGAGGAAGAGTAAAGCTTTGGTGAGGAGATGCATTTTGAAACCGCATACGTGCTGAGGATCCTTCCACCTACACCCTCATAGGCACGTCTGCCATATCGACAACCTGCTTAACCCTGCTTCCTCACAAGCCTGGGATGATACAGGCAATGGCATGTGATGGCTGTCCAACAGAGTCCTACACACCTCAACTCTGGCCAAGAGGAGCCACTCTTGAGACCAGCACCACTCCCCAGGCTGAGCTGTTCCTTGAATCAGACTCCCTAAGGGTTCACCTCTCCATTCGGTGGGTGGAAAACCACAAGGCATTAAGAGGTGAGGTCTAAATGACTGTTGTCATGTGCTCTTAAACCTGAGACCTGCAGGAACTGCTTCAAGACAACTAAGAGAGAAAGTGTATGGTCAATAGGTTGAAATTGAGAATGCTCTGTTTTTCCATCTCTTTTGCTGGAGCTCTCTATAGTCAAAGCTTCCCCCAGGGAACCTTTCAGCTATCTGGTTTCCTATCAACCCTCCTAACCAATTTTTGGAGCCAAATCACTGGAATCAGATCACACAGGTTGCTGGAATGCAGAAGTTCAATAACCACATTCCCTTATCAGGGTTTTCCTATTTCTTTTCCTGCTTATAGGGCAAAGTTTTTCACTTATCTAATTCCTAGCAGATGTTTTAAATTCATGCATTTCATTTACTCGTTTCCATGCCACGGAGACCTGGCTGGGGAAAAAAAAAAAAAAAAAAAGGCTAAAATTATCCAAAAATATCTCCAGAATTCCTTCTTTCCCTGATATTTTCCATCAGACATGAGAAAATATTAGCGGGAAATCTCTCTGCAATTTCGGAACAAGCTGAAACAATACGGGGAGCTTCCTGCCAATGTATTTTCTCCAGTGCATTTAGATTTTCCAACCCACAGTGACAAGTTGCTAACAAGTCCTTGGAAAAAAAAAATAGAAAATGAAAAAATTCACCTTAAAGTTTAGATTTCTGCCCTGGAGTTTAACATGCAGCTGCAAACCAGCACTGGATGCAAACTGCATCCCCCTGGCAGTTTGATATGAATCACAAGGGAAGATGGTGTGCTTCATAGAGCTAGGAAGTGACCCATTTTCCCCCAAAAACAACTGCTGTTCCTTGAGCTAAGAACCAGAGCCATGTATCTGAAAGGGGCCTACAAAGATGCTGGGGAGGGACTCTTCATTAGGGACTGTAGTGACAGGACAAGGGGTAACGGGTTAAACTGAAACAGGGGAAGTTTAGATTGGATATAAGGAAGAAGTTCTTTACTGTAAGGGTGCTGAGGCACTGGAATGGGTTGCCCAGGGAGGTTGTGAGTGCTCCATCCCTGGCAGTGTTCAAGGCCAGGTTGGATGAAGCCTTGGGTGGGATGGTTTAGTGTGAGGTGTCCCTGCCCATGGCAGGGGGGGTGGAACTGAATAATCTTGAGGTCCTTTCCAACCCTAACTATTCTATGATTCTCTGTGGTGGTGACACTGGTGAAAGCACATGTTTCCATTCACCATGAGCTGTCTCCACCAAATAGGATGAAGAAGGGGGAAAACCGCGTTCATTGCATCTGTCTCAGTATTTCTGCCATCAAGGAATCCCAGCACAAACTCAGTGCCCCAGATAGGGTTCAAGTCTTGTTTCTCACTCCTTGAAAACCAAACAAATGACTCCAGGAGAAATGGGCTCACTCCATGTGCTCATCCCCCCCATGCCCATGTGCAGCTCTGCACTGCACCAGTGGGTCTGTGCTTCTCTACTTGCACCTCCTGGGTTGACGCCTGTGGCAATGGTAAGGTCAGAGGGAAGGTTCACATTTCCCAGCCTTGCTGTTTACCCAGTGCTCGGGCTGAATTAAAACAACTGCTAGAGATTGGCCTGAGTAAACAAGAGATTTGATAGGCACCCGACTCCCAGGCAGGCTCTCCTGCCAGCTTCCCAATAAAGAAAGAGAGCCGGGCTCAGGCTGAAGGCATGACCTTCCTTTGCTTCACGTTGTGCTTTCATCATCCAGGTTTGGATAGTTTCAGGCACATAAATGATGGGCATCTCATTCCCACTGCTGCGTGAAGGTGCTTGTGGTGCTTTGTAGGATGGTTGTGTCTCCCGACCTGTGCATTAAGCCACCAGGAGCTACAGTCTACGCCCATGAAGGTGCCAAGACCCATGGAAGTTTGCATGGGCAGAGCCCAGAGCACTTCCCAAACCTGCCGGCTGTGCAAAAGCAAGGTCTTTCTGCTGTTGTGGCTAATGGGGATGCCACCAGCATGGGCTTGGGGTGAAGGCAAGGGTGGCCAGAGGGTCAGTAGCTGCAGTGACAGGACAAGGGGTAACAGGTTAAAACTTAAACAGGGGAAGTTTAGATTGGATCTAAGGAGGAAATTCTTTCCTGTGAGGGTGGCGAGGCACTGGAATGGGTTGCCCAGGGAGGTTGTGAGTGCTCCATCACTGGCAGTGTTCAAGGCCAGGTTGGATGAAGCCTTGGGTGGGATGGTTTAGTGTGAGGTGTCCCTGCCCATGGCAGGGGGGTTGGAACTAGATGATCTTGAGGTCCTTTCCAACCCTAACTATTCTATGGTTCTATGATTCTATATCTGCAGGACATGGATGTGTTATGTGTCACCTCCTTGTGCTACTTTAAACACAGATGCTCATTTCAGAGCTAAAGAACACTGAAAACCCATTTCAGAGAGGGTGCAATCCAGCCCCCCATGCCTGGACAAGCACAGCTCTCTTGCACACGTGCAAGAGCACACACACCACCACCTTGATCCCTGGCAGCTCATGCCACTGCTGCCTTCGGATGCTACTCAAACATCTGGTCCTTTTGCATTCAGACAGAGTCAGTCATCAAAGAAACAGGGTGACTAAGATTCAGTGCTGGCACATGCCAGCCCCATCCCATGTTGCCTTGTCTTGTCTTGTTTGCAGCCGTTAACCATCAAGGCCACCCAACCCCATTGCTGTAAGCTACAAGCACCACATCCGAAGCCAAGCCAGAAAAGGCAAGCTCAGGTTTTCCAACGTTTGGACTGGTAAAGCCATATCCAAAAAAAGACTTCCTCCCACCTTGACGTTCTCTGCCAAGAAGCTGCCCAAATCGCTGCTGTTGCAACAGCCCTAGAACATTTAATGGTTTATTAAATTGCTCTCCTGCCTATGGTGCCAATGTGTTTGACTTGTGCCTGAGCAGCTCAGCTGCAGCCAACAAGCATGAAAAGAAAGAAAGGGGGAAAACACTGCAGCAACCAGAGGTGATTTCATGTTTAGGAGGACCAAAGGCTTTGCTGGCTGCATTCCCCTATGTGCATGTTCTCCATGGCTGGAAGGAGGCGGAAACCCATTTGCCTTGAGCAAATTAACCTTGGAGAAACAAATAAACACAGAAATCACTGCTTGGCAGGTGCCTCTTCTGTCTCAACTCTTCCTGCTCAGGTCACTTCAACAACATAGAGATTTTGGCAGCAAAGCCACTTCTGAGTCCCTCTTCCCACCGCAAAGCCTCATCCTCATCTATGAACAGGATCTAGCTGGGAAACGGTCCCAAGTTGGAAAACAAGCCAATAGTTTCTTCTTTTTTTTTTTTTTTCTTCTTTATTATTATATTTGGGTTTTTTTGCAAAGGGAATGTTGTTTTCAGAGTGTGGATCCATCCCTGGAGCACTGGTGTTGGCACAAAGCAGGGCAGCATCCCATGGTGCTGGAAGTGGAGGGGCTTCATCAGTCTGCCCAAACCCAAATCACAGCCTCAGCAGTGTCCCCCTGTCCCTGCTAGAAATCCCTTACTAACAGGGAAGATTCAGAAGAAAATCGGTGAGTGGGAGAAAAAAGCAAGTCAAACCCTCCAATCTGTGCACCAGGCATGCCGAAGTCTCCTATTGGCATCAAGGGTGGGATGTTTCCCTGGCAAGTGTTCAAGGCCAGGTTGGACACAGGGGCTTGGAGCAAGCTGCTCCAGTGGAAGGGGTCCCTGCCCATGGCAGGGGTTGGAACTGGATGAGCTTCAAGGTCCCTTCAACCCAAACCAGTCTGGGAGCTTATGAAGGGAGAATTTTCCTCCAAATAAACTTACATTGGTGACTAAGGATCCTTTACTTTCTCCTTGTGCAGGGGAACCTGGAAGTGCTCATTTGTATTTTTAGGGACAGACTAATCCAGTCTCCAAGGCACAGAAACCATGTCTGCCAGTCAGTGACCTTCAAGCCACGAGCAAGCTCCTGCCTATGCCGAAGCGGCAGGGATATCCTGCCCAAAACAGGGAACTCGCATCCATTTGGGGGCTTGTAGCCAGATCTGTGTGCAGGAGGCAAAATACCCTATTTCTCTCCCAGTACATCTAGGACACAAACACCTCCTGTCCCAGCCTGTTATCCCTGTTGTTTACCCATCTCAGCTGTTCTCCATGTTTCCTGGAAATACCCGGGAAGCCCAGCAGCCCCTCTGGCACCTCTCATGCCCCTTTTGCATGCCTCTGGAGGAGGCTGCAGCTGCTTGGGATGGTTCTGGGTCAGGCACCCAGAGCCTGGCAGCGTTTCCTCCCTTGCGTGCATGCGAATGGAGCATGCACAGCCCGTGCTGCTTCCCAAGGCTGGCACGTGCCCCGGCGTCCCCGGCATTCCCGGCGTCCCTGCGTGCCAGCGAGCTGCTTGCTGGCCAACAAGTCATAAACACATCAGTAAACAGGCTCAGCAAGCTGCCCTGCGTCAAGCTGAGCAAACAGGCTCCGGAGCTGAGCGACCGGCGTCAAGGAAGGGGATAAATCAGGTTGTCCGAAGGGTCATAGCTATTTAATACCAACCCTGCCGTGTCCTTGCTTGAATGCTGGTGGCCAGGCCCGTCAGGAGGGCACAAAGTCAGGCTGGGGCTGTGCAAGAACATGGAAGCACCTCTTTCTCCCAGTGGATTTATCATCACCCCTTCCCCAACCCCAAAGTAGCATAATTTCTCCCCAATCTGTTTCACAGTGAGACATTTGCCTCTCCACCTCAAATAACCTACTCCAGGGCTGAGCAAAGCTTTCCCCGATTTCCAACCTAAATATCCCCAGCTGGGTTTAACACCCTGCTCCTACCCACATACGTTGATACTGAAGCTCCCCATTGCACTCTGGTAGGGTATGGACCAGTGATGCACACCAAAATGTACCAACCTGGTGCAGACGCACTGCAGGATGCACTGGCACAGCCAGGATCGATGCAAAGTGACCTGGATCTGTGGATAAGGGCAGCTAAAGCCACAATCACCGTGGCCTCCAGCCTGCAGCTGCACCCTGCCGTGCCTCAGTTTCCCCTGAGTCAAGTGATAAAGCTGGAAACCATGCAATGAGGGTTGAAGGACTGAGGAGAAGGAGAATAAATGTCCCAGCAGCCAACTATGAACAGCAGCATGATGAACCTGGAGAAAATAATAATGAAAATCCAATGGGAAAGTCCAATTCTGGGCTGTTTTGCCAGGAAGGTGGCATACAAAGTGCAGGAGGTTGGGTTTTCTGGCCCAGATGGTGCTGGTTCCTCAGCACTAGGGAAGGGCATGTCCCACTCCACGCTCCATGCTGTTGGGAAGAGGTTTAATCTAGGACGGGCAGCACCAAGGAGATGTTTCCAGAATGGAATATATGGGAGAGCACAAGAGTGAAAAAGAATGCTATGAAGACAGTAATAGAAGTTCTTTATAGCAAGGAATATTTAAGGTAGATAACAGGAAAACTTGCCCAGGTATAAGGGGGTGTCTAAAGTGAGATCTCCCTGCCCATGGCAGGAGGCTGGAACTAGATGGTCTTAAGGTCTTTTCCAACACAAACATAGGGGAAAACCGCAATGGGAATCTAAACCTGCGTGCGTGGGTTTGATCTTGATTCCCATCCAGGGCTCATCCCTCCTCCTATGTTTTTGATCAGCCACACAACGGGGTTATGCAGGGCATAAGGCGCAGGGTGCCCTGCAGAGGTGCGTGTGGCTGCGTGTGTGCACGCACGCACTGGGCAAACTGGGATCCCGCCTCCCAGCTGCTGGTTTGGAAATCCTCCCACGTCCCTCAACCTGCGCTCGTCTGATCTGCAGCCTTTGGAGTTGTTCTTATGCCGAGGTGAGTTTCTCCATCGCCGAGGGTGTGTTAGGGAACGGTTCGGCATGCCAGCCAGCACAGCTCCTGGTGCCAAAGAGAATGTCGGAGGTGGTGGGATGCCACAGTGAGAGTGGCAGTGGGGGGGATCTCAGCACTGGGGTAAAGCCCAAGCCCCTGCTGAGCTTCCTATGGAGGGGCTGGACCCTTCTTCATGGGCCAAGTGCAGCCAGATGGGCTTTTCCTATGGAGATAGACTGAGAGAGTTGGGGCTGTTCAGCCTGGAGAAGAGAAGCTGTGTGGAGACCTCAGAGCAGCCTTCCAGTGTCTGAAGGGGGCCTACAAGGATGCTGGGGAGGGACTCTTCATCAGGGACTGTAGCAATAGGACAAGGGGTGATGGGTTCAAACTGAAACAGGGGAAGTTCAGGTTGGAGATAAGGCAGAAGCTCTTCCCTGTGAGGGTGCTGAGGCGCTGGCACAGGGTGCCCAGAGAAGCTGTGGCTGCCCCATCCCTGGCAGTGCTCAAGGCCAGGTTGGACACAGGGGCTTGGAGCAAGCTGCTCCAGTGGAAGGGGTCCCTGCCCGTGGCAGGGGTTGGAACTGGAGGAGCTTTAAGGTCCTTTCCAACCCAAACCAGTCTGGGATTCTGGCACTCTATAACATGGCTACTGAGACTGGTCTTCAGCTGGTGGCATGGATAGAAAGCACCAGGGTCATGCTCACAGTGTAAATACATCAAAGTCCTTCCCCCTCCATGCAGGAGGGAGGCAGGACACCAAAATGAGGGTTTCTTCCAGCATCCTGAGTTACATGGTGGGTTGCTGGCCCTGGGAAGGCAGGTTCCAGCCATGTCTGCCTGCTCCCAGGGTAGGAGATGAGGATATGCTATCAGCAACTGCATCTTCCTGTGGTTTCAGCTCCCAGACTAAGGAGGTCTGAGAGGTGGGAAGAACCCATCTCTCCCCACTGGAGGGTTTCTGGGGAGCAATCAGGGTGCCCAAACCCCCCACTGGGCCTTACAGATCCCACCTTTACAACAGTTTGAAGTCGGGTGATGGTTTCACCTCCAGCAAAGGGTGTCCCCTTCCCACCACAGCTTGGCATGTCCTCCATCATGAAATGAGGTGGGCTTTGCTGCTTGGTGCACAACACCAAGAGCATCAACCACTAATCACAGTGGCTCCTTAAACCCATTAGAAGCTCTCCATGAGTAAATGCTAAAGTGTAATGTCAAAGAGGCAGTGGAGGGATCATGCTCACCAAGAGCTTTCTTGGAGCTGCAGGGACGTGCTGTGTAGGGTGTGATGGGGGGACAGGCACCTGCTCCTTTGGGTCATTGACTCATGTTGCACTCAAGAAGCTGCTGAGGCGCAAGGGGATGCAATGAAACCAAAAGCCAGAGGGAAAATACCCTGGCAAGAAACAGCACCCGGGGTTAAAGCAGGACAATGAGGGGGTTTCCAGCCTTCCAGGAAAGGTGCTAACTGAAAACAAGGTGATGGATTGATGCAGGCATGAGCTGGTGAGTCTTGAGAGATGGGGCCACACGTCTGCTCCTGCCCTTTGAGCAGACGGCTGCGAGCAGACATCTATCTACATCAGTGAGCAGGCATCTGCATCTGCGAGCAGGCACCTACAACTGCGAGCAGACACCTGCACCAGTGAGCAGACACCTGCACCAGTGAGCAGACACCTGCATGTCTGAGCAGACACCTACACCAGTGAGCAGGCACCTACACCAGTGAGCAGGCACCTACACCAGTGAGCAGACACCTGCACCAGTGAGCAGACAACTACACCAGTGAGCAGACACCTGCACCAGTGAGCAGACAACTACACCAGTGAGCAGGCACCTACACCAGTGAGCAGACAACTACACCAGTGAGCAGACACCTACATCAGTGAGCAGACACCTACATCAGTGAGCAGGCACCTACACCAGTGAGCAGGCACCTACACCAGTGAGCAGACACCTACATCAGTGAGTAGACAACTATATCAGTGAACAGACAACTATACCAGTGAGCAGACACCTACACCAGTGAGCAGGCACCTACACCAGTGAGCAGACACCTACACCAGTGAGCAGACACCTACATCAGTGAGCAGACACCTACATCTGTGAGCAGGCACCTACACCAGTGAGCAGACACCTACATCAGTGAGCAGACACCTACATCAGTGAGCAGACACCTACACCAGTGAGCAGACACCTACACCAGTGAGCAGACACCTACATCAGTGAGCAGACACCTACATCTGTGAGCAGGCACCTACAATTGTGAGCAGGTGCCTGCATTTGTGAGCAGAGACCCATCACTGGGACATCCCCAAGAGGAACCTAAAGTAGGCAAGACCCCCCCCAAGCATCTCCTAACCCCCCCCTCCCTGGCTTCTCTGCATCATCAGTGCCCATAACCCCCCCCCCCCCCCCAAGTGCCTTTGATGGGAAGCTCTGGATAAAAAGTTTCCCGTGCTGCCAGGAAAGTACATCGAGAAGCGATGGGGGATATGGCCAGCAAGCGCAGCAGCACTGCCGGCAAGCCAGAAAGCATCCCAAAGGGGCAAAGTTATCCTGTTTAATACCAAAAAGCTGAAGAAAGGCAAATCTCTGCCTTAGCTGTAATCGTTGTGTAAAAGCAGATAGCTTCCCATCAGAGCGTGCTACAGTCTGACTATCTGAAGTTGTGACATCAGGAAGTGCTTGATAGAGAAGGGGGTGCACAGCAGGGATAGTAACGTGTGGATGTGGTGCTGTCCTGCCCTTTCCCTTCACACTCATGTGCAAAAGGCACCTTTGCTTCTGCCAACAAGAAGCTTCTTGATCTCAGCAAGCAGAAACAAGACCAGAAGTTGTCCTAAGTTCTGCTAACAGAAAGCAAAAAGGCCTAATAAAGAGTAGTATTGTTAAGAGTGACAGGGGGCTGGAACTGGATGAGCTTTAAGGTCCTTTCCAACCCAAACCATTCCATGAGTCCATGATTCTATGGTAATACATTCATGGTGTCTTGCTTTTTCCAGCTGGGAAGCAAATTGCACCATCAGTCGTGCCCTTGCCAGCTTGCTAATGGGAACCAGCCGCTCCCAGCATCACACATTCAATCTCTCCTCACTGGCTTTCAGTCTTATCTCCAGCTCCTTCCTAGCCAGCAACAGCCCCAGGACCTCATTTGTCCTTCAGCAAATGACAGACATCCCGCTCTCTGGCACTATCCTGCTGCTTATCACCTGCCCGCTCCCCGGCTGCCCTGTATCAGCACAGGAATTAAAGCACATTATCCAGACAGGGTGAAGGGCATTTTAGGTGCGAGCTCCCAACACGTCCTGCCAGCAGAGCTGCAGCCAGGGACGGGGCTTTGTGCTCCTGGCTGATGCAGCGATGCTCTAAGATATTAATTCCTGCCCTAAGCTCATTCCTTGTATCTGTCCTTGACCATCGCTGCTAGAAACACCTTCCCTTAGCATCTGAAACTGCCAAATGCCTTGTGGTTGGCTATACCGAAACTGTTGTATAGACCCAAAGTGCAGATCCTGAGGCAATGCCACTGGTGAGGATGCCCCAAGAGAAAGGAGGCAGAACAGAGCCAAATAATGAGGATTTAGCACAGACTTGTCACAGAGAGCCAGGAAAGTGATGCCAAAGCTGCAAGTGGTGAGGAACTGGCAGAGCTAGTGGTGGGGTTTGCATTTTACTCCATGGGATAGTCCAGACCCACCTCTGTGCAACCTCGATCTGGGGGGCAGTGAGTGAGCCCGGGGTGAGATGCTGGTCCCAAAAGGCTCCCCAAGGAAAGGAACGGGGTGCCCAGAGAAGCTGTGGCTGCCCCATCCCTGGCAGTGCTCAAGGCCAGGTTGGACACAGGGGCTTGGAGCAAGCTGCTCTAGTGGAAGGGGTCCCTGCCACAGGCAGGGGTTGGAGCTGGAGGAGCTTTAAGGTCCTTTCCAACACAAACCAGGCTGGGATTTTATGACAAAGCCCATTCACTTTGGCCTCTCCACCTCTCCCCAAGGCAGAGCTGCAAGTGGATGCAAGGAGCAGCTGGCAGCTCCTCTGGCATTTCAAGGTTGACCTCTAGAGGAAGTTTGTAGATGAGCCATGTCTGCAAGCGTCACACAACGGCTGCAGTACAGAATTGCCCACAGCCAGGCTTTAGTCCCAGGTATCCAGTGGTGACAGCAAGCACAGCATGGTGCCCAACAAATGGGTTCTCCCCATTCATGTGTGCTGGGCAGGACAGCATGGAAATACATCCTCATTACTGCAAACCCATCGTGTGGCTCCAAGTGCTGGAGACCTCCCTGTCATTTCTGCCACCAGCTCCCTGCTGAGGCTGCAACAGAGCCACGTGAGCTCTTCTCCGGCATAAAGCTCCCCCCAGCTCCCCATGCTCACCCCCAAGGGCTCAGTGCCCTTAAATCCTGACACATTGCTTTCTTCCCCCATCCTCAGCATCTCTCCTGCTCTGTATGAACCCATTTGCCACCTAAACGTAAATCAAGACCTGAAGCGTGTTGCACTGTCAAGATGAGAGGGTGTGAACACATCCTGCTTCACTGAGCCTTAACGGCCCACGTAAATCTCATGTGAGCATCACTGTGGGCAAATCACGCACGCCCAGGGCATCCTCCCCAGAGCAGGGTGAGGTGAGGACCAAACCCAGCCCTCCCTGCCCAGTTCTCGTTCCCTTCCTGCTGCCCTTTCACGCCATGCAGCCTCCATGGGTAACGTCCCTGCAGTGGTACCCTCTGCCCCAGCACAACACCAGTCCAGAGACACTGATCCACTTCAGCAAAGCATCTGGGTTAGATGCTGAGCAGCGTCTTCTCCCTGTGTCCTTGCACATCCCTGCTTAACCCTGCTTCCCTGGCTTTTGTGTCTCGTGGAGAACTTTCCCCCTCTGTTTCTCCTCCCAGTATTGCTGCTAGGAGATACCCCTCTGGGATAAGGAGGAGGTGACGTTAAGGGCCTCTGCTTCACAGCAGTCTGGAGAGGATGGAAAACTCATCCATCCCCACTGCAGGGCAGTACAGAAGGAGCATCAGCGGTTTAGGGCTCATAGCTGGGTCCTTCTTGCCCCACGCTGCCAAGCTAAACGATGGCAAAGGGGAATTGCTGCCAGCTGATGGGATAGAGTTTGTGGTGAAAGAAATGGTTTGTGGTGCAGATCTGAGAGCTCCATGATGTGAAAGAGGGCTGTCCAGGTGGAATACCCTTCTCAAAACCCATTTACCTCCCCAGTCTCTCCTCCCAGGCTCCCAACAGCAGCTCCTCCAGCTGAGCATCCCCCAAAGACCACACAAACACCCGCAGGTTGCCAGTTCTCATCCTGCATGTCCAAAACAGCCCCCAGCAGCATCCCCCTGCTTGGGAACATCATTCATCCTCAGCACTAGCATCACTCAGAGCAGCTTATACCCCACAGCAAGGAGATGAAAACACCATAACCAAGGAAAGGCAGAGGGGAAACCACTGCCCTTCACAGGCTGCATTTCTACCCCATCCCCATCAGCATCACAGCGTGTCCCGCATCCTCCTCCGAAAGCCAATGCTGCAGCAAAGCACCCAGTGCTCCCATCTCCCACCAAGGAGACACCACACGGAACCCAACCCCAGAGCCATGGACCCCCAGATCCCCCCTCCAAGTTCAGGAGAGCCCTCTGTGATGCTGAACACCCCAATCTTACCTTTGCGGAACGGCATGGGGCGGCGGGATGCAGGCTTCCGCCGTGGCGATGACTTGCTCTTCTCTATAGATGTTTCTTCTTGATTTCTATCTCCTTTCTTCCCTCTTTTAGGAGGAAACGGACATATTTGGGCAAAGCCCGGCAGAAACCAGCGTCATTGGGAGGCAGGCACTGCAGAGAAGAGGAAGTGTGCTTGCTGGTTCGGAGCTTTTAACCCCTTGCTTCCCAGAGGCAGCTGGGCTGGGAGAGAGGCGACAGGGACAGAATAAGGAGCTGATGCTGTTAGAATGAGGTGGAAGGCACTGAGAAGTGGGGTTTGGGTTTGTCTGTGGTGGTGGTTTTTATCTTTCCTGGTAGGACCAAGAGAGAACTGAGTGTAACGGATATATGTAGGATAATGAGGTTTTGGCCTCCCACATCCCCTCTGCCAATCTTCAGAGCTCAGCAGAGCACCAATCCTGTCTTCTCTATGGTAGTACTGGGCCAAGCTGGGAAAACTCAACTGCTTCTAATAGAAAGGCAGAAAATCAGAGCCTCAAGCTTAGTATTTCCTGTCTGCCCCTGCATGGGCTGGACCATCCAAGGTAAAGGCAATTGGATGCAGCAATAGGACATGGGGCTGTTGGAGCGAGGCCAGAGAAGGCCACGGAGATGCTGCGAGGGCTGGAGCAGCTCTGCTCTGGAGCCAGGCTGAGAGAGCTGGGCTGGGGCAGCCTGGAGAAGAGAGGGCTCCTGAAGGGGAGACCTGAGAGCAGCTCCAGTGCCTAAAGGGGCTGCAGGAAACCTGGAGAGGGGCTTGGGACAAGGGCCTGTAGGGACAGGCCAAGGGGAATGGCTTGAACCTGCCCGAGGGGAGACTGAGATGAGCTCTTAGGCAGAAGCTCTTCCCTGTGAGGGTGCTGAGGCGCTGGCACAGGGTGCCCAGAGAAGCTGTGGCTGCCCCATCCCTGGCAGTGCTCAAGGCCAGGTTGGACACAGGGGCTTGGAGCAAGCTGCTCCAGTGGAAGGGGTCCCTGCCCGTGGCAGGGGTTGGAGCTGGAGGAGCTTTAAGGTCCCTTCCAACCCAGAGCAGTCTGGGATTCCAAGATTCTATGAACTGGAGGTTCAGATCCTGCTGTGCTAACCCCCATGCTGAGGATGTGCAAACCCAGCTTCTGCGATTACATCAGGACTGAGAGCTGAGATAAGCTACGAGCTGAGCCTAGGTATTTGGAACAGAGTCAGGTCTGTGTGTCCTGATCTCTGCCATCCAACCCGCAGCTCAGGGTGCAGCAGGATGTGAAGGTGGAGCCTTATCACCTGAGAAAGTTGCATATTTTCACTGTGGTTCCTTTACTGCCCTCCCTGCATGTAGAAAGAGGCATTGGCTTGGAGCTAGCTCAAGAGAAACTCTAGCTAAGCAGGTCTGGACCCCATCTTGGTGGTTAACAGCCACACCATGAGCTCTCTGCTGTGTCTTTGCTCCCTGCAGGTTTCTCCTGCCAAGACCATCCTCAAAGCATCCCTGTGCCAGTGGCTGTGGTGGTTTAAAGCCTCCCTGCCCAGCTAGTGCAGGCTCCAGCCCCATCGACCTTAGTGGTGCTCAAGGTGAGCGCTCTCCATCTGCTCCAGTGGACAGATGTGACTCAGTCTCCCCTTGGAGAAGCCTGTTGGAGCCAGTGGGTTGAGAGCACTCAAAAAATACCCCTCAGGCTCTGTTACAAGAGCTGGAGCTCCAGCAGGGACATCAGTGTCTTACACGGCATTGCTGCCTTTCCCCTGCTCTGGGACCGATCACTGCAGCATCCTCCCACGTGGCTGCATCCTCAGCACCATGAGGGACAAAAGCACACCAGACCTGGTGGCATGGGCTGCTGGGCTTCCTTCCAGCCACTGCAACCAGTCAGAGCTGCTGGTTCTTCCCTGTCCCTGGAGAACATGGCAGGACGGGCTGCAGCTGGGACTCTGCCCAGGCACATTGAGCAGGCAACCATTTTCTTCGAGAAAAATCACCCAGAAGTGGAATTTTGCAGGGTATTTGAATCCTAATTGGTTTGTACTGACCTTTCCCAGCTGCGTCTTGCAGGAAGCTGTCTCTAAAACAAAAGCATGATAATAATACTTTAGGCAAATCATATTTTAGAGGAGTTGTTTAGTTACAACTCACCCAGCAGAGTCCTTTTACCTTTCCCCCATGTTTCAAACCCCTGTTTTATGGCTGAGATGCTGTAACTGCAGCCCTCACCCTCATCCTTAACCCCAGAAAACTCCTCTTTGGCCAGGATAAAGATGGAGATTGAACTTGCCTGGCACTGAGTCAATAGGTGCGCACAACCAGGCTTTGTATCAAGGGGTACAGGAGAGACCTACATGGCTCAGCAATTCTGCGTGTACCTAAGGGAAGCAGAGACATCTCTGTCTGTACAGAGTGGAATGGATCTTCATGTCAGTGATTGCCCAGCCAGGAAGTCGGTATTGAACTGACCTCCCTTTCCAGTTACTGGTGCAATAATGGGTGGGAGCAGTCTGCGAGACAAGGATGCTTTGCTTGGGCTGGAGCCACTCAGTGCTTTCAGCCTGAGCATCGCTCACAGGATCTCCTTCACTACAAGCAAATCATAATGCGAACAGCTCATTTCAAATATTGATGACCTTTTGAATGGCTTGTGTGGCACAAGCCCAAGAAGGACGAGGATGCTGGTAACTGCTGGTGCTGGGATGTCATGGGACATGCTCGCACCATCAGTCTGTCTTGCTCCCCCTGCTAGCATCATGCCCTTATCCCACTGCTCAGCTCTTGCCGAGATGATGCATTTACACCTAAGCAGTCTCTCAAGGCTGCACTTCAGTGACCATCAGTGAGTTGTATATAGCCTTGAGGCTCCTGTTTTCAGCCCAAGGCCTTTGCTATTTCTCCCACAGCCCAAGACACCTGGTACCCAGCTCCATTTCTTGATCACCAGCTTGATGCTTCAGCCCTGCAAATGCAGAAGGGAAAGTTGGTTTGGGGCCTCTTGTTTGCAATGGCAATGCTGTTTCTGCTGGGAGAGCAGGCAGCACAACCAGGTCATCAGGGTTTAAGATGCATCAAGGACTGGGAATGATAAGCTTTTGGAAGCTATAACCAACCTCCACATACCCTACAGCCTGACCTAGACAGATTACTTTTCACTAACCTCTGGTATTAGAGCTGGCGTCTTCATATCACAGAGATTAAGTGCTCCATAAAGGTGTCAAGACAAAATTGGATTAGAGAGATGGAGGTTAAAGACTTAGGACCAGGTGCTCTTGGTCTCTTGCAGAGCTCTGGATCCTGCTCTTCTGTTTTGAATAGTTATCAAGGTTTTGGACAGAAGGAAGGAACAGGACAGCATTCCCTGGGAATGACCTGCATGCAGGGAATACTGCAGCAGCACCATCCGCTGTCATGTACCGTAGTGGCTTTCCTACAGCAGGTTTCTAACTGTGGTGTTGCTCTTCCTATGCAAAAAACTCAGTCTTCCCTCTCCATTGATTTCCATCCTTGAGCTTTTGAACACATCCACTTGGCACTGTAGAGAAAACATCACATTTGGAGAAACATCTCCATCTTTCCAATGAATCCAAAGCGACAATCAATCAACGCTGTTTCACACAGGCAAAGCCTTGCCATGTAGTTAACCCCTTTTCTTTTAAACCAGAAAAAAACCCCACCAATGTATGCACTGATTTTGTTATGCCATAAATTCATTTTTACGGTGTCCCTCCTCTGGACGTGCTTGAAGTGGGAAGATGCTTAAAAACTGCTTTGGAAAAATCCCCACATTCTTCCTACAGGAGGAATAAGAATCAAGGGAGAAGCAAGGAAAGCTATAGTCATCCTCCTGGAAAAGATCCTGTTTTCCATATAGCTGAGGTTGTTTTGGCCTTTAAGCGTGTGCTGCTGGAAGCATCCTTGCAAAATCCCTGGTACATGCTTTAGGCATCCCCAGCATCAGCTGGGTTATCTTATAATAAACAGGCAGTGCTGGAAAGACAGGCAGGCAGGCACCACAGCAGGGCAATGAGGTGTCCTGCACAGGAGATATGGTCCAGGGGAGCAGAGCTCCAGTTCCTTGTCCCCTTCTGCCCACATCTACAGGGCTGAAAGCTTAGGGTGTGTTAATGCTCCTTGGACATAAGACACAAGGCTCAGCTCTTACATTTCCATACTAATAAGAATGAAACACAGCTTGAATCCCTGGGCTTTGGGATTTCTCTGTTCCCTGATGCTAAAACAAAAAGAAAGGAAAATCCATAAAGCCGCAATCATGAGCTCAGCAGGGTTCAGAAAACAGAGATGAGAGGAAAAATGTGCAGAAGTAACACGCTATCCCTTCTCCCACTAAGTGCAATGCTTTCTTTGGCTCTCAGTTCTCTGCTCTTCCACTGCAGCTTTTCCACCTCAATGTCCATTTTCCCCCCTATTCAAGTAGGACTTTGCTCACTGCTATGGAAAGCTCTGAGTTTGCTCCTGTGTACAGAAAGCCATGAGCAATGCTCAGTCCCACCACATACAGAGATCACCCCAGGAGCTCAGCTCACTACAGGGCCACATCTGTATTTACTGTCAGCCACTGCATAGCTCTGGGTAAGCTCTCAAGCACATTTGGACTTTGGCATCCATTTCTCTTGTAAGAGTGGAAGAGTTTAGCTTTGCCCACCTTTGTTCTCCAAGTTCATCCTGCACTCCCCTGCATTTTCTCCTCCTTGCACTGAGTTGCTGAGTTGCATCTTGAGTGACACAAAAGGGTTTGTCACAGTACACAGGTAAAATCACACAGCACATCCAACCCTGTGACCTGCAGAAACAGAAGGGTGATCTCACCAGCATAAGTGCTCACTTAGAGAAAGGCTCAGAGTTCAGAGATGCTTTCTTGAGGAGGAGAAAGGAGCAGCTCCTCATTTGGACACAAGACATGCATATCTATAATAACATCCAGAGCTGCCCAGGGGTTAAGGCCCATAGGCAGTGGAGCTGGCTGACCTTAGGAGCAACTCCTACAATTGCCAGGTTTTGCATCCTCTCTGAGGCATGGAATGTCACCACAGTCTTCTGAGGAAAAGGTTCATTTTCCAGCTCACTCTGCAGTGTGTTGATAAGAGCGTTTGCATGAGGTCTGTTCCTCTCATGTACAGACCAGTTATTGAATTAATACCTCAAAATACCCACAGTCATCTCTCATGCATTACTCTGAGCACCATCACCCCTCCACCTCCTTAGCTCAAACAGTTGTTTCTCCAGGACACTGCGGTGAACCAATATTCAGGGAAAGGAAAAGCAAATGCATCCATCCACTAAACTACATCACAGGTGGAACCACCTGCCTGAAATGCAGTTTTGGGCCAAAGGAGGACAGAAATGAGCTTCACATACAATACACAGTCAAATCTCATGTGTCCTGTCAGGAGCTGCCTGACCTTCTCCAGCTGGACCCCATGAAATCCTTTTTACAGCCATAACTAGAAGTCAGTGGTGGTGTGTAGGAATTGCTTTGTTCCTCTGTGGTCACACAGCACCAGGATTGCCCATGCTTTTTCCCACTGTATGAATCAGCACAGAACATTCATGTTTTATGATAAATTCCCCAAACCGTCTGGATCTGGTGTACAGGATTCAGGAGAAACCAGTACTGGAGTTTTGGACAGCAGAAACCTTATTCATAAAGCAGATGCAAGGACCAATCTGTGTTTGTGCTACCTCTTAGTTGCCATTATACTCTGGACTATGATGCTGCCCATCAGTGCCTCCCTGCCAATGGGTTTAGTCTAGCACTAACCTCAAAGCCTCCACAGTTCTGAAAGTCCATGGGGGGATTCCAAAGGAGAGCAAAGGCCCCGAGGACACGTGGGAAATAATGAAGTTCCACATGAACTAAACTGATCGGATGATAAAGGCTCCGGGATGCTCTTTAACTGCTATGCAGATAGAATAGCATCTTCAGCATCGCAGGGCAAGAGGGAAGTCCTGTATTCCCAAGGCCAGGTGTTACTCACAAACCCCACTCTCCACAGCACAGCAGACAGCCACATCTCCTGGCTGACACATCCAGAGTTCCACAGAACCTCCATTCTCCCTTCTGGCACAGGGTGAAGCCTAAACTCAGGCGCTGATTGCCAAAGAGCAGTAGCTGGAGCCTGGCCAGTGGGTCGTTCTAGGAGCGGTGGTGTGACAACCCACCGGATGCTTGTCTCTCTCTTGAAGGGTCTCCTTCCTGATAGAAATGCTAATGGAGGTTTAGAAATCCAGACAGCAACAGGGAAACCGCAAGGGTTTTCAAAGCAGCAAATAAAGCCTCCAGCTGCAGACAGGATGTATCCTTTCATCACTCAGCTGACAGCAAATTAGCAGGCAGAGCACTGCTAATACAATCAGTCCTTGTTCCTCTCTTAAGGACAACTGCCTCAGCACCTAAAGGCATGGATTCTCTAAAGAAGTCCATCATTACCACATAGTACTGCAGTTACTGGTACAGAAAGTGCTTGTAAGCAATATAAGTTCTTCTTGATTACAAGCTCTTGCTTTATTGGGAAATGGAACAGGGTTGCAGTTGCATTTGGTCAGGAACACATCAGTGCTAGATGCAGCTGTAAGCTGCCCTCAGCTGGACAGATGCTCTCTGTCTACTCCAGTCTTTAGAGAACTGATTCTGGTGCAGCTCATCCTGGAAACTCTTTTTATGAAGGACATCATCAGTAGTAGTCAGCATGGATTCACCAAGGGGAAGCCATAGAATCATAGAATAGTTAGGGTTGGAAAGGACCTCAAGATCATCCAGTTCCAACCCCCCTGCAGCTCACACTAAACCATCTCACCCAAGGCTTCATCCAGCCTGGCCTTGAACACTGCCAGGGATGGAGCACTCACAACCTCCCTGGGCAACCCATTCCAGTGCCTCACCACCCTAACAGGAAAGAATTTCCTCCTTATACCCAATCTAAACTTCCCCTGTTTCAGTTTTAACCCGTTACCCCTTGTCCTGTCACTGCAGTCCCTGATGAAGAGTCCCTCCCCAGCATCCCTATAGGCCCCCTTCAGGTACTGGAAGGCTGCTACGAGGTCCCCACGCAGCCTTCTCTTCTCCAGGCTGAACAGCCCCAACTTCCTCAGCCTGTCTTCATATGGGAGGTGCTCCAGTCCCCTGATCATCCTCGTGGCCTCCTCTGGACTTGTTCCAGCAGTTCCATGTCCTTTTTATGTTGAGGACACCAGAACTGCACACAATGCTCCAGGTGAGGTCTCACAAGTCACAAGTCATGCTTGACCAACTTGTTAACCTTCTACAATGGGATGACTGGCTTGGTAGACAACAACAGAGCAGCACATAATGTCTACCTGGACTTCCATAAGGCTTTCAATCATTGTCTTCCATAAGATACTCCTCATAAAGAAGCTGTTGAAGTATGGGCTGGATGAGCAGACATCCAGGTAGACTGAACACTGGCTGGTCCCAGAGAGTGGTGGTCAGTGGCACAAAGTCTAGTTGGAGGCCAGTAACTAGTGGTGTGCTTCAGGGTTTTATACTGGCTCCAGTCCTGTTTAACACCTTCATTAATGATGTGGGTGATGGAGCAGTGTAATCCTCAGCTGCTCTGCAGGTAACACCAACCTGGGAGAAGTGGCTGATATGCCAGAGGGATCTTGATAGCCTGAAGAAATGGGCTGTCAGGAAGGTCGTGAAGCTCAAGGAGAAGTGCCAAGTCCTGCAACTGGGGAGGAACAACCTCAGGCCTGGGATCTGATTTAACATGGGATGAATCCATGTCTTGCTCAGGGCCTCTTGCACCAAGTGCTGTAAGGACAGAAAGTACTCCCTCAATCGACTTCTGCTTGAGGAGCAAAACAGATTTAAAAGGTTTTAGGACCTCTTTGAAGCCTTCCACATTTTTCCTTCTATCTTTATTAAAGCTTCATGAGGTTACAATGCACATTTCATCCTGCAAAGGGTAAAATACCCCAACGCACTCAGACAAACCTACCACAGGAGCCCATTTTCAGGTAAGCACCTCAAAAGCCATGCACTTACAGAATGCAGCACACAAATTACATCTCCTTCCTTTCAGCTGAATCTGCTTCAGAATTCAAAATTCAAGGCTGAGAGCACATTGTCTATGGTTAAAAATAAAGCAACTCCTTAAGGAACATGGCTTTGGCTGCGTAGTTGCAAGTATGGGGCAATAGGGTGCAATCCCAACTCTTCAGTCAACCTTCTGCATGACTTTGGGCAAGACACTTTCTGTGCCTGCCTCCCTCCCTCTTGGTACAGGTATTCAACAGCACATTCTCTGGGGCAACAACTCCCACTTTGCATGTAACATTGGCCAAGCAAGCTTAGATTTTAACAGTAGTGATGTTAACTTGCCCAGAGAAGCTGTGGCTGCCCCATCCCTGGCAGTGCTCAAGGCCAGGTTGGACACAGGGGCTTGGAGCAAGCTGCTCCAGTGGAAGGGGTCCCTGCCCGTGGCAGGGGTTGGAACTGGAGGAGCTTTAAGGTCCCTCCCAACACAAACCAGGCTGGGATCCTATGATTAAAAATGTTCCCTGTGAGCTCCATCTCATCAGATTTCTTTAGTATGACACCAAGCAGGCAAGTGAGAAACTGATTCAACATGGGTTATGTGTAGAACAGTGCATATAAGAAAATGCTATTATAACCTATGTACATAATGATAGGCTCTGTGAAATAGCTGCTACCACTCAGTAATGAAACCCTGGGGTTATAACAATAACGAAAGCAAAGTCACTACTTCCCTACTGTTAAAATAGCAGCCAGTGTTATAAATTAGGAAGAAAATAAGGCAGCAAATGGTTATGTTGCTATGCAAACCCCTGTTCTGGAGACTTCAGGGTTAGTAACACACTAGGGACACCTCATTCAGCTTGGGCTGACAAGTCCTACACATCCCTCTCAGCTTGCTGTTAGTTTCAGGACACTGTCAAACCTCTCCTAAGTAGGCATCTAATCTAGATTGCCAGAAGTAATGAGCAGTTCATACTGAGCTCAACAGGAGACTCAGGCATTCAGAGAATCAGGGTATTTATGTGGGTACTTCAAACATGATTAAAGCTTAACGTTAGGAAATCAGGCCTGAAAAATACCAAGAGCCTCATCTGAAGCAGCATAACCAATCCTGTGCTGCCAATGAGGCAAATTTATCTTAATAGGCCACCATCCTCTTCATTTTCTTTACCTTTTAAGGCACCACACAAAAACAGAAACGAAAATACTGCTTCAGGCCATAGTTACAAGTGCAAAACTTACAGAAAAAGGTGGCTGCACAGTATCAAATATGCAAAGACAAAGAAACAAGTACAACTTTGTAGCTGCAATGAAGAACTCCAAATTAAGTGCTGCTGAGCCTTTTGAGAGGGCACCGATGAATCACGGAGGGGGAAAGAAAAGGGTGTGTAAGCAGGAAGCACTGGAGGTGTTAATTTGAGCAGCTGCTAGAAATAGATGTAACTCAGTGACAAGATTCCAGAGGCAGGAAGTAGAGAAGTTAATTCAGAACTCAGTTTTTCAAGGCATGCAAAATACAGCCATACCCAAGAAAGATGGAGCCAACACATCAACACAGGCCAAGTGGAAGAATGTGCATCTGCAAAACATGCTTTCCAGCTACGTTATACATGGTACATAAGGTCTGACTAAGGACCCCAGTCTCTCCAGGTTTCCACACCCCTTTTTAGGTGTGGAAACACATAAGGACAACTGTTCACAAACCACCAGTGCCATGTATTTGGACAGCATCCACAAAAAGATTAAAGTAGAGCAGTGTAGGTCTGCTGACACTTCTGCTTAGTGAGCCCATGGTACAGAGAAATACTTTATTTACAGCATGCATCTCCTATACAAAACACTAAATGAACCAGTCCTCTCTCAATTTCCAGGGGTAAACTTAACCTGCGAGTCTTCAACCACAATAAGGAGCTTTAGAACTAAATGGTTCAAAACTTGCTAGTAAAGTAATTCTCAGCAAATGGAAGAGCTGCATCTCATCAAACTGGGAGCTCAGAAGCTGGATTACATAGAAAGCAGCAGAACAGCTGGTAAGAAGACAAAAAATAGCCTGTATACATCAGGGAAAGCTTACAGTCAGTATTTCAGAACAGAGATATTTCTTGAAATAAGAGCCATAAATAAATCATGTTGCTTAAAGCTGAGTTATATCTCAAGCTAAGTTCAGATCATACTAAATCTGTTATCGGTGCTTAACTTTCTACAGCATGCCTCCCAAGTTATTTGACTCTTTTAAGTACATCTATGCTAATTTATACTAGGTAATTTCTTTGTTTTACTACACAGTTCTTTACTGCTAGGGTGGTGAGACACTGGCACAGGTTGCTCAAAGAAGTGGTGAATGCTCCATCCCTGGCAGTGTTCAAGGCCAGGCTGAACAGAGCCTTGGGTAACATGGTTTAGCGTGAGGTGTCTCTGCCCATGGCAGGGGTTGGAACTGGATGATCTTAAGGTCCTTTCCAACCCAAACCATTCTGTGATTTTATGATAGTCGCAAAGACCTTAAAATGTTGATCAAAGTCAAACAGAAAACTAAGAGAAGAGCCAACAACAGAATTTAGATTCTGTTATTGCCCCAAGTCCTGTGGTTTTAGTATTAGTCAGGCTAGTTTTTCACCTCTGATGCAGCGAGGTTGTCTAATGGTGGATCATGGCAGTGACAGACTGTGGAGCAGCCCTGTGCAACACAAGAGGGTAGTAAGGAAGCCAACACACAGTAAGTAAAATACAAGGGTTTTTTAAAAACTGATTTCTGTTTTACAAGCAAATGTTTGTACAGAGGTTGGTGGAACACAGACAAAGTAACTGAAACACAAGACCAAAGGTTTCTCATAGATCTGCAGCCCAAACTTAATAAAAGGCCAATAACTGGAGATATTCACAGCGTTGATCAACTACAGGTCTATACCCCCTACCCCCAATACATGTGTATAACAGGAAGAAGACATCCAGCATCAGCTTTCAAACAGCTTAAATGCCCTCAGAGCTCACTTCCATATTGGTATCTGCATAATCCTAGGTGCAATGGAGCACAGAGACAACTGCCATCACTGCATAGCCACCTCTTGCCAACTCTTTGTCACATACTGTTCCCAAACGAAAAGCAAATATCAATCACGAGCAGAGTGCTAGCCATGATTTTACATTAGATTATCAAAAACTAGTGTGTAATCGTTTATTTTGTACTCTTCAGATTACGTATGAGAATTCTCCTCCATCACCTCCTACTTTGAACTGTTCCACTGGCACTCCTCAGAAGAAAAGAACTAACCCTGGTGTTATTTGACCTCCAATATAGAAATATAACAATGGCCAGGTTAGAATCAATGAAACAAGAAGTTAGTTATGTGTGATATTAGAGGAACTGAGATTCTGAGACACAAGAATGAGTTTCCCTCAGTTCCACCCATAGCATTTGAGTAACGACCGGTCATCAGTTAACCCTGGATATTTCTGCAGACTGTCTGACAGCACAAAGCTCCTGCTAACAGTCCACTCATTCAGATTCACATGGCTAAGCAGTTTAAATTCCTTCCTCCTTCCATTTCCCTGCGATAAACATGTATATTCTTTGGATTTGGGAAGAAAGACAGACTCATTCCTTGTTACTTTAGTCTCCATAGAAAGCATGGTCCCACAGTCAGGCAAGAACAAACTAGCTGCCAACTGTCCAACAACCCCAAATCGCTCTGGCGTGCAAGGCTGTAATGTAACTCTTGAGAGATACCATCATGGAAGAGAAGCATGACAGCACATAGTCCCTTTCCAGGGCTTCCCACTTATTGTGGAGGCAGCACAGGGACTCCATGATGAAGCACCAGAACAAGCAAAGCAGGAATACAGACAAAGCATCTCCTCAGCAGTGGGTTTTCAAGAGAACCAAGTCGTCTGAAAGCTCCAAAACAATCCAGATCCCCAGAGCAGTAAGCGGAATTGTGCAATTCAAAACCACACAGACGTGAATCTGACTTTCAAAGGGCTTTATATTACAAAAAGAAAAATGTAAGTCACAACGAATGTGAAAAATCCATTCAATGAGGCTTGTTTCCAGTTTGCTAGGAAAGCTACTTTGCTCTTCCTTATTCCCAGCCTACTGCTGAAAACGTGATTGCCAAAACAGTGCCACCTCGAGCAGAAGTTTTAAAATCAAACTTGCTCAGCCAGATCCAGTACTCGGAACTTGTCCAGGTTGTAGAAACAAGCCTTCACGACTCTGCCTCCGAAGTATCTTCCATTTAGATCCACAACAGCTAAAAGTGAAACCAGTGACAGGTCAGCAAGCACCAGTTCAGTTCACTAATCAATCAGGGAGAGCATTCAATGTCTCTACAGGAGTTAACTCTGAGGTTCACAGGACGCTATTTACTATCCTACCTTTGATGGCAGATTCAACCCGTTCAAACTCTAGGAATATTCTTACAGCTTCATCATCAGGGGCACCAGGAATCTGAAACACAACAGAAAACAAACAAAATATCCAAAATCAGAAGGAGAACAGGAGCAAAAATACTGTTTTAAATTGCTGTTCTTCATGGAAGAAGTGAACATATTAAGAAGATTCCAAAAGCACAATACCCAGAGATTTTTGGATTTGGTGAAGACAGACTCATTCCTTGTTACTTCAGTCTTCACAGAAAGCATTGTCCTGGAGTCAGGTAAGAATAAACTAGCGGCCAACTGTCCACTGACCCCAAATCACTCTGGTGTGCAGAGGACTTACAAGAGCAAGGCTGTCATGTAACTTAGTTTCTGACACCAAGTTTGTGTTTTACAGATATAGAAAACCCAGGTTCACAACACAGCGAAGGAACATGCGACATCTCCTAATCTACACCCCTTCTCCTAGGCAGTAACAAGCCAGTTGTGAGGGACAAGTGTTCAGTTTGGTTTCAGAGCAGCCTAAAAGAGACAGACTATCTCTTACCTCAAAGATGACACACTTCCCAACCTTGCCATACTTCTCGCATTCCTCCTTAGTTTCAACTTCTAGATCTTCATCTACCTCCCCAGCACCAACCATGTTCTGAAAGTTAAAAGAATAAACCCAACTCACCGGGATGTAGTTGATACAACCCACTATGTAAACAAACGACAGATGCATTCAACCGTGACCATAAATACTTTAAGCTTCTGCTCACCAGTAACAGCCACAGAAGGAGAGAGTTCCCTACTACTAAGACAAGGTAACTGTATAATCCAAAGCACTACTGATTTACAGTCACAACTTGCATCTCAGACACGTTTTCACCATGTAGATGTTGCTCAAAACCACTTAAACTGTACAGAGTCATTGTAAGAGGAACACAGACTTACACATTTCAACCACAGATGCTGCAAGCACAAAGACATGTTCTCCTACTCCCAACTTACCCTTAGTAAGACCACTTTAGTTGGGCATTTCAGTATCTCAGTCAATGGGTTCGAATCCGCTTTTTTGCCCGTTTCTATGAAGACAGAACAGTGAATCATGAAATAACTGAAGATTAAAGCTCAACTGCCTGACAGGAGGATGGAGCCAGGAGGGGCTGGGCTCTGCTCCCAAAGAACAAGGGATGGGACATCGAGGAACCGGCCTCAAGCTGCACCAGGGCAGGTTTAGATGGAGAAGAGGAACAATTCCTGCCCCAGAGGGTGCTCAGGCATTGGAACAGGCTGCCCAGGGCAGGGCTGCAGGCACCGGCCCTGCAGGTGTTCACACACCATGGAGATGAGGCCTCAGTGCCATGGGGCAGTGGTGGCCTTGGCCAAGTGCTAGGGAACGGTTGGACTGGATGAGCTTAAAGGGCTTTTCCAGCCTGGTTGATTCTATGATTTAAACTTACAGGGGGGATTTTATCAGAATCTGTTATCGAACAATGGAATAAAAGCCACAAAATGTAGTTTCATATTAGTGAGGAATAGTCATTCCGAGCTTGTACAAATAGTAATTCTATTTGTAAAGACAATAAGAGAAAAAATCACTTCTGCAAAATGTGAATTAAGCTGAACATTGGCAATGTACTATTTCATAATAATTCATCAGTTCAGAATAGTATCAGACTCCCTAAGAACTAAAAATCACATCTCTTGACTTCCAACACTTGTGCTTAGGCACAGGTGCTGTTCTAGTAAGGCTGCATCTTGTCTTATCTCTAGATCAAACACCAGAGGCATGAGAGCAGTATCTAAAGATGTGATAGGGAGAGAAAGCCAGCAGGAACAGAACAGGATCACCTCTTGAAGAGAACACTGAACTTCCAAACACTGAAGGAGGACAACTGATGGAGGGAGGGGAGTACGAGCTAAAAACAAAGAGGACCACTTTAAAAAAGATGAATTCCTAGAAGAAGGAATACGAGCCATTCTTCCAACTCTAACCAGTATTTTCTGCAAGGACAGGTGGCAAACTTAACAAATCCAGGAGCGTCCACTGAGCCTGAACTGTTCTTTTGCCCCTGACCATTTCTCACAAACTTATTGGTGTAGGACAAAATTACCTTTCTCTGTAGAATCACCGACAATGATCTTGCCACCCCTCTTGCTTGTTTTCTCCACTGAGAGTGCTGTGCTCAGCCCCTGTTCATGCTTTCCCAGCCCCTGGCCCTCTCTGAAACCATACTTCTGCATGATTTTATGAGCCACTGTCCCTCTGCAAAGAGAAAAAGCGTCAGTTAGTAAAGGTTTCTTCCACAAAACATTAACATTGTATTTTTCCTAAGTGCTTGAACATTCCATCTCCTAAAAACCTCATTACATAGAGACTGAAAACATAATAGGTTCTATAAGACTTAACAACCTAGCAACAACAGCACCCTGTGAAGATGGCAAGTGTTACCCCTGAATTAGATGGAAGAGTTATCAGAGAAGGTGACTTAATAAAATTGCTCATACTTCTATAGATAAAAACCCAACTTCCATTAACAGTGCAAATCAGCATCATACACTATACAATGGTTTGGGTTAGAAAGGACAGTTAAAGACCATCTAGTCCAACCCCACTGCCATGGCAGGGGCACGTTCCCCTCAGGTCAGGCTGCTGACAGTAGATTACAAATGAGATCAGATGAAGGTCTATTTAGTTCGGTTTCTTTTCTTTGTCAGTGGCTGGTATCAAAAGCTTGAGAGAAAAGGCAGATGTGTAACAACCTAACTCCCACATTAATCAGATTCTGCTGTTAGTTCCAAGTTGGCATAAGCTCCAGAGTATAGAGCTTTGTCAGCCCATTCTCTAACAAATCTGAATACCTTCAGTATTAATTTAAACACATCTCATCTTTCTGAATTTTCAAGAACATACTGAGGCAATAAAAACATAGAATGGGTTGGAAGGCACCTTGAAGCTCATCCAGTTCCAGCCCCTGCCATGGGCAGGGACACCTTCCACTAAAGCACGTTGCTCCAAGCCCCATCCAACCTGGCCTTGAACAGTGCCAGGGATGGTGCAGCCACAGCTTCTCTGGGCACCCTGTGTCAGCACCTCATCACCCTCACAGGAAAGAACTTCATTGTATCTAACCCAAACTTCCCCTGTTTCAGTTTAAAACCATTCCGCCTTAAGTACCTTACAAAAAGCACCTCCAGTGACAGGTTTTGAAATTCCCACTGAATGAATACTCAGAATCAAAATATACCTAAACATATTGACATTTCTTTGGAGACCACAGCTAAAGACACAAAAACCACGACACGGTTTACTAGTTTAAACCACAGTAAATATTCTATGTTCAGTCACCCCCATTTTATCAAAAGACATGTAAGATTACACATAAGATTACAATGATCCTGTGTAATCAGTGACTACATGACTATTTTCTAAGCATACTATATGAAACATACAAAGACACCTTCAAAAGGCCACAAAGTCTTTCTCTGTAATGGTGAAAAGTTAAAACACTAAGTAACAGAATTAGCAGTAGCTAACTGTGTGGTCAAAATAAAGCAGGTCATATCTTGCATTTAGCACTTCCTTTAATGAAGTGAAGGACTGAAGGTCCTGGGGTATTGCTAACTAGAGGTGGTAACAATGCTTTAATTGATCCAACAGTCCTGAGTTTGGTTATCCTGTTGCTGCACAAAGTGTTTCTATTAAAAAATGCATTAAAAATCATTTCCAAAATGGAAATGCAGTGTAATAATGTTTGACTACACTGAGGCTGCATTTTCACAACTCCCAATGCAACTGCTAAGAGTACCACATCTAACTACTCCACCTTTCAGCTGAGATCTCAAGATGTTTTTAGCTATGAATTTGACTTCCCCTTGTTGCTGCAGTAGTAACAAGAACTACACACGATGCTAATTCAAGGCAGAAAGTAATTGGGCAGATCAGCAGCCACAGCTGCTACATTCCTGCAAATATGCTTTGAATTTCTGAAGACAC
Organism: Lathamus discolor; assembly: GCF_037157495.1. NCBI lineage: Eukaryota > Metazoa > Chordata > Aves > Psittaciformes > Psittacidae > Lathamus > Lathamus discolor. Next base: position 3,842,514 of record NC_088884.1, read on the forward strand.
AAACAAAGCAAAGCTGATTTGCCCCCTGGTATGCACCACATTGAAGACAAAGGTGGAAAAAAAACCCTAGAGGAACTAACATGCCATCTGTGATTTCCTGTGTACTACATTAGCTTGGCCTGTAAAAGCCATAAACACTTTATGCCAGAATGTGGCTTCAGAACTCGCTTAAAAGCAAAGCCTTGAATGCAACCACCTCAAATGCATTTCTCTCCATCAAGTAAATCCGCAGCTTTTCCTGTATCCTGCCAGTCAGAACTATATGCACTCTGACATGTGGTGGGATGTGTTCTTCTCTATTGACAAGCTATTTAAACTTTTGGTTTCCACCACCTTTTTTCCACCAAATGAGCATAAGTCAATCATTTACCCCATGTTAGCAAGGAAAGAGTTGCTAGGTCCTGTGGGGGAACGAGGTCTTTCTGGCTCATCATATACTGGAGGAGGAATAGCTGCTTTGGAAGATGGTGGCCGAGGTCTCGACTCCTCTTCATATGGAAATGATGCTACAGCTGAAGAAAACAGAGACATTTGTTTTTTCAGTAAAATACTTTGCATGATCTAACCTACTTGTTATGAGCACTGGAATACTGTGCCTTCAGTTTACCACATTTACACACAGCTGCAAGTTGTACTTTCTTCTGCTTTGATACTAACAGAAGTCTTCCACATAAAATCCAAATCAGAAGATTTCCTTTGCACATGCTGCTTTAACATCCCTTTTCCTCTCTACCTCTTAGAAACAAGAGTTATCCTGATTCTCCTCATTGGATATAAAGTGAGTTTGTATCCAAAGGTCTATAATGCATTTATTAGCCTCTTACTGATCAAATGGAAAAAAGAAGCATTAAGAGGCCACCTGCACTATAAGTTTATCCACACAGAGGGCAAACAAACTTGAAAGCCTCATTCATCAAGAATAGAATTACAACAAAACCAAATCAATGCATACAGCTTGGGGGCTGGGGACTGGGAAGAAAAGTGCACTGGAGATGTACACAAGAGAAAGTCTTAAAAAGAATGAATGCAGCTCAAAGCAAAGTATTTATACAATCTGAAGAGATCTGACAATCCTGAATTGAAACTCTTCCTGGGGCGTGGAGATATATCTGTATCTAGCTCTGTATCTATATATAGGTATCTCAATCATACTAATGAGATTACTGGACTACCTTCCACTGACAAGTCAAATGTAAAGAAAAAAAGCCCACAGAACACTGAAGGAAATATCAGGAACACACTTTTCAATGGACTTAAGGACTTGCAGAATGACATAGTCTTAGATTATTTCCTGCTGAACCAGTAGTTGTCCCTTACCAAATAAAATGTCAGATGAAACACTTGGGGATGTCGTATGAGCAAAACCCAGTCCCTGTTTAAGCAGCAGATGGACTGGTCTGTGGGACTTCTACTACAGCAGTGTTTTCTAAGGTTTCTCCAGTGCAGCTTTGAGCATTAAGTAACAAACTGTACAAAGGAATCCTTGTGAGTTCATGTCCCATTTCATAAAGCTCTCTCCCTCAGGATATTTCTATCATTTCCAGCCTCTATTTCCTTTTCCTTGACACCGCTCAATTGCTCTTCATTATTTACTCAAAACAACCTCTTTCTGTTTTGAATGTTTGCACACTTCAAATGCTTTCACTATTGTATTATCCACTCACGCTGACAAGCTTTGCTTCTGGTAAAGTTGAATGCTCTCATGAATAAAACCAGGACTCCCAAAGGAACGTTTGTGTGCAGAAGATTCTTCTCTCTTATTATTTCTTAACATACACCACACACTGTTCCATATTTTAATTGACAAATTTAAGACCATTTGACATGCAAAAAGAGGGAATGGGTTTGTTCTTCTAGTAAGACTGTGCCATCTAGTGGTTAAGAGAAACCTGGTGCACACACACCTCTTTAGCAAATAACTGCATCCCTCAAAAACTCACCAAGTTCTGCCTGTAGCACATAACCCCTTCAGAAAGACATTCATAAAGTACCTCCTAAAGCAAAAGGCAATAGAAAAATTCCCTCTCCATGCTGTGGAGGTTTCTAGTCTACCCAGAGGAACTTGCCTGCAACGTTTCTCCTTTCACATCACAAATGAGCAACTGAGTGTGGCTGTAAGAGACCAGCTTGCAAACCACTTCTCCAGCAATATAGAAAGAACCCTTTAGAACAGAGATGTGAAGCACAGTAGTGTTGGACAAAGAACCGGTACAAGTTCTTCTGCCAGAGAATTGTATGGGAAGAACATCAGGACAACAGAAGGCTGAGCAAGAAATAAACACAGCCAAGTTTCAGAGAACAGGATTCTGGTGTACTTACGTTCTTTGTCCTTCTCAACAAGGGAAGTGGGCGGTGCAATGGCAGCTCCTCCCATACCTATGAGCAAAATGAAAGATAACACATTTGTATGATTATGTTCTGCTGCTCGAAATAGCTTCACTGAATCTTAAGATAGCTCCTGGCTCCTCACCAGCCAATTCTTAACACACATCTCTATCAAGAGAAAAGCAGCAAGAGAGCAGTCTGAGAAGCTTCAACAGTGGTGAGCTAGAACTGAATGAAAAGCACATCAAGGGAGACATCAAACTGCAGTGATGTACTACTACATGTCATGTCTGTCATATTTCACAGGATTTCAAAGTTAAAGACTAGAGTGAAACAAACCTTTAGTTCTAAAACTGCTCAATCAAACCAAATGAGAAAGATGCTCTGTTCAAAATTAGCTACACTTTCAAAACAGTAAAGTGTGAAGTCCCTTAATGAAAAATATTGTAATGTAGTCTCATAACTTTCAAGGCAGAGCAAATATATGTCACGTCCCTCGTCAGAAATTTTCCTTTTTAGAGTAACAACAGCCTTGAATTATTTACTTTAACTCTGGTGCTGAAAGTTTAATTTTATAGAATCATAGAATGGTTTGGGTTGGAAAGGAGCTTAAGATCATCCAGTTCCAACTCTTCTGCTATAGGCAGGGACACCTCACCCTAGACCACGTCACTCAAGGCTCTGTCCAATCTGATCTTGAACACTGCTAAGGATTTACCATTTCTTTGGGCACCCTGTGCCAGTGTCTCAGCACCCTCACAGTAAAGAATTTCTGCCTTAGATCTAACCTGAACTTCCCCTGTTTCAGTTTGAACCCATCACCCCTTGTCCTATCGCTACAGTCCCTAGTGAAGAATCCTTCTCCAGCATACTTGTAGCCCCCTTCAGACAGTGGAAGCTGCTCTGAGGTCTCCACACAGCTTCTCTTCTCCAGGCCGAACAGGCATGCAAAGACCTATCTTATCACCCACATCCACATCATCTAAGTAGTTCTAAGGGCACAAAATAACAAATGCAGGAATAGTCAGCTTTAGTAGTTAAAACTCAGTGATCCTCTTACAGTGATTTTATCTCATGCTTCACCCCTTTCCTGGAACCTACACCATGCAGAAACTTAAGCCAGGTTATCTACAAACTAAAGTAAAAAGCGGTCCTTCCACAATATAGCCTGCATGGAGAGAACAGTTTTCTGCATGACGACAGTTATGGTTGTAATAAAATGCTAGGGTTATTCTAAAGGCTCAGAAATGGCAGTACACACCTCAGCTGAGAACAGAGACATATACAATCCATGGAACAGGATTGTGAATTCCCTCAATTTATCTTTCTCCTCTTTCCCCATCAAAAAAAAAATCAAACAGCTCCCTTACTTCTTTTTCGTCTCTCCCTTTCATAATCTTCATCTTCATCAGAATCTGGATCCGGTCTTCTTGAAAAGCCACTGGCTTCATGTCTGTCTTTACGTCTTCTAGGAAACATAGTAAGTTAGAAACCATCAAAGTTAACTCTTTGCTTTAATCTGTGATACTACTTTTGCAGTGTGAATTACACTGCTCCACTCTAATTGGCATTTTATAACGTCTTCCATGAAGGCGTGAGTAAAAACCTTTACTTTTTGTTTCTTTGCTTTTATCCTCATGGAGTATATTCTGTAAAATTAAGATAGATCCAAAGCAAGACCATCTTCCACTTGCAAGTCAGCCAAGAAGAATGTATGAAAATGAGGAAGCACCTGAATAAATCTAGTGCAAACTGACTATGGTGACTGAATGACTACAAAGGAAGAGGTGTTGGGTGGAATAGACCACAAGATAACAGAGACGTTAATTAATCACCCTGCTTTGAACAGAATCCCTTTTACATTCCCCACCACAGGCTATACAGAGTAATATTTACTCAGTCAACTGAAAAAAACCCCGAAACCATCAAATTATTGAGTAGCTTGGTGATTAAATAATATTCCAACAAGTCTATTAAAACATATTTAACATTAGGTGAGAAATGCTTCAAGAAGTGTTTGCACTTCAGCTGTTATTTACTGTGATTATGAAATTACTCACTTTAATATCTCAGAAAAAGGAAAAGTAGTTTTCCCAAACTGTGAGGAGCACAGTGTGGAACATAAATCAGATCTCATTGCCAGCACAGCCATCAAAACTGTGCTACGGGATGCTAAAAACAGCTCAACTGTTCTGAATCTCTGCACTGTGAATTTAAACCAAACCTACACCCTGTTCTACCACCCAGGTTATTACAATGCATCCAGCTGATGCAGGCTTGGCTGAGATTGTTTCCCCAATTTTAAATCAAAGTGTATGATGTGTTTTTCACTTCCTCTCTCTAATGTTATATATAAAGACTACCCTTTTGGCCCACATACAACAAGCACAAGCATGACTAAACAGCAATCAACACTGAAGCTGTGGAAACGACAGCTTGGATTTCTGACATCTTGACAGAGAGCCTGAGGCATTCCTCCTCCACCAGATCAACGAAGATAGAACCAAGAACAAACAGAGAAGGCCAAATGGCTAAAAATACCAATTTCCACAACCTAAAAAGGGCAACAGAATAACCCTCCTGTAATTCCATAGACTTGAGATGGTTCGTAACACGATGAAGCTGGCTTATTAATTTCACTTAAAATAGGCAAATATAGTCTTACTGCCTGGCTGGCAGACGTTTTACCACCTGTTTCAATAGGACATCGAATCTGCATTCAACTTCTTTAATATGATTAGAGAGATTTCTTACTCCATGGAAATGGTATTAAGGTAATTACAAGTAGTGTTCTCTTTTGTACAGAGACAAAGGAGTAATAAATACACAATTAACTTACTTGAACGGAATGCAGACTGTTAATAAAGTGTAACTATGCCTCTCATAGGCTGTGCTAGCTACATCTTAAAAACTATATATCTTTAAAATTATGTATCAGTTTGTAGTATTTAAACCCAGAAATGATGGCTTATCACTGAGTGCTGGAAGGCATTTCTGTAGTCAAGTTATACTGACAATACTCTAAAGGTCAAAGTCTGATAATGATGCATTAAGTACACAAATCCTGCTGCTACTGTCAATATAAAGCAGATGTAGCGAAAGCTGACACCTATCTTTCAGCTAAAGAGGCTGTTAACATGATAAATGTTGTAATTTTTGCACTATCAGTCAATTTAGCAAGAGTATTACAACATACGACATACTAAAACCTTGCGCTTGTTTCTAAAAGCAGCTTTTTTCACAAAAGCTTTAAGAATTTCCCTGTTTAGAAGGATAAAACTAAACAAATTGATATGTTTGTTCTTTATATGTCACAAGTTTAAAAAAAAGCCTTACTTTTCTCTTTCTTCAATCTCCTTTTGCCTCTCCAGCTCACGCTGCCTCTGTCGCTCCTCCCTTTGACGTTTTACCACTTTTTCATAGTCATTTGGGAACATGGGATCATACTCATCTGCCAAAGGAATCAACACATCTCCTGCAGAGAAACCACTGGGTACAGGATCCTTAAAGAAAGAAAAAGGATTTGGTCAGCTGATACCTGAAAGCAACATCCAGTTTGAAACCACTAATTTAACACTTCCTTCTCACTCTCAACACAATAAATTGCAATTCCTGACTTCAATAATGGCAGGAACCAGAAGAAATATTTGCTTCACTTAAAACTAACATTCCATGCGGGCTTTCACTATCTCAAATTTTTCCATGAATAAAAAATTGCCCGCACTCATTCCCCCTACCAAATACAAAGCAGCAGCACATCATCCTGGACAAGCATTTTTCAACCCCTCCTTAATTCATTATTAGAAGTATTACGGCACCTTGCTCTTGCAACCATCTGCAAGGGGTCCTCCCACATAATCTCATCAGTCTTTTTCATCTGCTGCTATTAATATAACACAGAGGTTCACACACTGTTCTACCCTCATCTGAAAGAACTATTTAGGGCCATGAGGACGATCAGAGGCTGGAGCACCTCCCATATGAAGAAAGGCTGAAGAATTGGGGCTGGAGAAGAGAAGCTGCATGGAGGACTCAGAGCAGCTCCCAGTGTCTGAAGGGGGCTACAAGGATGCTGGAGAGGGACTCTTCATCAGGGACTGTAGGGACAGGACAAGGGGTGATGGGTTCAAAATTAAACAGGGGAGATTTAGGTTAGATATAAGGAAGAAGTTCTTTCCTGTGAGGGTGCTGAGGTGCTGGCACAGGGTGCCCAGAGAAGCTGTGGCTGCCCCACCCCTGGCAGTATCAAAGGCCACGCTGAACAGGGCTTGGAGCAAGCTGCTCTAGTGGAAGGTGTCCCTGCCCATGACAGGGGTTGGAACTGGATGACCTTAAGGTCCTTTCCAACCCAAACCATTCTGGAATTCTATTTCAGAACCACCACCTTTGAAAAAGTTTCAGGGAGAAAGCTTCTTTTGATTCCTTACCATGAGAAATCCATTTTAAAAGGTTAGGTGGCTTTTTTTTTTTTTTAAAGTTGATTGATATACAGGTCCATTTCCAACACTGGTGCCATCACAATTACATTCATTATTGACCTGACCAAACTGCTGTCTTGCAAAGTACCTTCAAGCTGATCAGAAGAAATACACTAGGAACACTTGTATTTTAAGTACATGTTAATATTGGTAATCCCATGCTGTATCACCGGGAAAGACTCTATGAAACTGCAATGTCCATTAATTTAAGACTCTTTGAGCAGAGGAAATCAATTTCAGAAAATGGTCATTTTTTTGACCACTAGGAAAGATGATGGAAAACTAAAAATATAGACTGCAGTCAAATAAATTCTAAACCATTAGTTTACAAACCAACTTTTTAGCTGCCTTGGCCTTACCTTTAAGCTAGCTGCTACATGAGGTGGTGTGTCCACAATCTGTCTCTCATCAGAAGAGCCTCCTCGTTTCAGGTCAATCACTGGAGCAAGCACTGTGCTTTGTTTTGTTCTCTGACTCTGAAAACCATCACCAAAACAAAGAATGTCTAAAATAAGAAATCAGCAGCTAGTTTTATGTATTTGTAGCTAGTATCTCCAATTTTTGTAGTAAAAGGATGAAAACCACTGCCACAAATTCTTCACTGTGCAAAGTTCAATAAATCATTCCTCTTCAGTTTACCAAAATACAGTAATTTCTGCTCTCATAACACCCCACTTGGAGCTCTGTGTGCATTCTGGTGTCCTCAACATAAGAAGGACATGGAGCTGTTGGAGCAAGTCCAGAGGAGGCCACAAGGATGATTAGGGACTGAAGCACTTCCCTTATGAAGACAGGCTGAAAACATCTGGGGCTGTTCAGCCTGGAGAAGAGAAGCTGCATGGAGACCTCAGAGCAGCTTCCACCATCTGAAGGGGGGCTACGGGGATGCTGGAGAAGGACGCTTCATCAGGGACTGTAGAGATAGGACAAGGGATGATGGGTTCAAACTTAAAACAGAGAAGATTTATGTTGGATATAAGGAAGAAACTCTTCACTGCGAGGGTGGTGAGGCACTGGCACAGGTTGCATCAGAGAAGCTGTGGCTGACCCATCCCTAGCAGTGTTCAAGCCCAGGCTGGACAGAGCTTTGGGCAACATGGTCTAGTGACCACGGCAGGGGGCTGCAACTGGATGATCTTAAGGTCCTTTCCAATCCAAACCATTCTATGATTCTGCGATTTGTAATGGACCTTGACATGGATAACTAAGCTTATGTCATGTTTTAGTGGTGGCAAAGGCTCTCAGAACTGAGTCAGATGCTTGTCAACTATGTTTAAAGAGCTGCTACACAAATACAGATCTGATGGAATATTTCAAAGAATGCTTCCATGAAACCAGTGCATACTTTCCTCTTTTTAAGGAATTGAGATCAGACTTTGCTTGTGCATGCACTAGAACATACAGTGGTAGGTGAATGCTTCTAGGCTTGGACTAGAAAGGCACCCCTTAAAAATTCAGACAATCTTTTCAGATGAGTGTTTTTTTTAAGGGGCTCAGACTTATTTCAAAAATCTACTGTTCCTCATATTTTATCATTTGATAAAATGTATTAATCTATTCTGAAATCTGAGTTTTCTAATCCTCTTCTATTAGCCTGTGCATATACTGATGCCAGTTACACGAAGAATCTATCTAATAGAGGAGTCGTTTAGATTTCATTCATGAAGGTTGTTCTAGTTATCAACTAAATCCTGCCCTCGATTTCAGTGGCATAAAACAGGAGTAAGTCCAATGAAAAAAATGCTGTGCCTACTGAAGTGTTCAGTATCTAAGCTGCTACTTATTTTTAATCAAGTAATCTCACTCTAGAAGCTACACACCACAAAGAACACACACATGTCCTACCTGAACCAACATATCAACACTGCTTGAAGAAGGAGGATGAAATATAGCAATAAAAAGAGAAAATGGCTCTGTCACAGTTCAGGCTCAGGGAATTAGCTTGAACTCTTTCTCCCTTTAGGTACATTGGAAATACTTTCTGCAGACATTCCTAATGCAAAACAATTTGCATTTTAGAAGCAAAAGCCTTAAACAGCATAAAAAGCATAAAGTGATGCAGTAAGGCCAAACATCAATCATAGTATGACCCTTACTTTAAATAAAACCCCAGCTTAATCTCATTGTCATTAAAGTTAGATCTGAAGATCAGCTTTTAGCTCTGTTACTTAAAAGATCTTCATCAGCTCTTGGTTCAATTTTAATGTTAATTTTGCTATTTCCCTCTAACAGACTTTAAGAAACTTGCATCTTGCCTCTCCTCCCCTCAGTTTTGTAACGCTCCTTGCTACAAGCTCACAGACAAATCCCAGCAAAAGTATCCCAAACTGGTATTCTAAGGTCACAAACCTTCTTCAGGGCTCCAAACAGAAAAGACGCTTTAATAACAAAGCAAAACCACAAAGGGACTATACCTTTGCTTGTGTGAGAGCTGCTTTCTTCACCTGCAGCTGAGACTGTAGTAGTTTGAAGTTTTTGGACCAGCCTTCTGTTTTAGAATCACTGGTCTCAACTCCCAAGTCATCGTAAAGTGACATTTTCTCTTCAACTGAAAACTAGAAGACAAAAAGACAAATACCAGATGACACAACAAACCTATGCCAGGGCTGGAACAAGTCCAGAGGAGGGCCACGAGGATGATCAGGGGACTGGAGCACCTCCCGTATGAAGCCAGGCTGAGGAAGTTGGGGCTGTTCAGCCTGGAGAAGAGAAGGCTGCGTGGGGACCTCATAGCAGCCTTCCAGTACCTGAAGGGGGCCTATAGGGATGCTGGGGAGGGAATCTTCGTCAGGGACTGCAGTAGTGACAGGACAACGGGTAACGGGTTAAAACTTAAACAGGGGAAGTTTAGATTGGATATAAGGAGGAAATTCTTTCCTGTTAGGGTGGTGAGGCACTGGAATGGGTTGCCCAGGGAGGTTGTGAGTGCTCCATCCCTGGTGGTGTTCAAGGCCAGGTTGGATGAAGCCTTGTGTGGGATGGTTTAGTGTGAGGTGTCCCTGCCCATGGCAGGGGGGTTGGAACTAGATGATCTTGAGGTCCTTTCCAACCCTAACTATTCTATGATTCTATGATACTAGTTTGTTTGTACACCATATTCTGATAATGACTTGTTTTCAGAGCCAGAGAAAATCTGAAGTAATTAAATGTTACTTAAGCTAGTAGCAAACACACTAACTACAGTAAGGTTGTTTAAAAGCAACTGTTTTAAAAGTAATGAATACTGTTCAAGCATTAATAAGTGATGGGAAGCTCCTAAAACTATGTTTGTAGCATTAGGTATCAGTAATTTCAGGTTTTAGAGGAGTGACGCTCTGTGCATCACACAACCCTTAGGACTTCAGAATCAAACACAAAGGAATTATTGTCTCTGCTGCCCTTAAAAATATATCAGCATTACAATCATCTTATTAAATGTCACTAATTTTTGCATCACTGTAAAGGAAGATCTTTCTTATACTAAATACACTTGCCACAGTATTATTAAGTCACTATTTCCACATATTTCATAGGCCCTTTTAAAGGCCTACACATAGAACTTACATCTGTATGTACACACACACCACACACATACACATGCACACATATATAAAATTAGCTAAGTAACAATATCAAAAACATGACATGAAATGCATCACTTTGATATTACATCTTAGGTGAATAGAAAAAGAGATGTCTCTGTAATAAGAGGTCTATCATTTGTGGAACAAGCTCACTAAACAGGCTTAAAGGCCCTTTTTAAAGCTCACTATTTAGTCTCTGAGAGGCCTGGATCACAGCATCTTCACCCCAAAACTAACCTCTTAATTTACTGCAGGATCAAACAGAACTGATGGATGGTCTTGCAGATAAAGCTTACAGACTCATCAGCAAGATCTTGATCCCACAGGTCTGACAGACACTTATGTTTGAGGGAACCTGCCTGACGTATGGGAGATGATGGCTGCTGCAAATATAACTTACATTCATCTAAGCCTGTGGGAAAAGTCCTGGATACAGCAACTATATTATAACTCTGAATCTAGAACAAACCCAACAATTTAATCCTGCAATGGAATATAACAACCAGGGTTCAGCAGAACAGAGTTCACTGCATGAAAAGGAGGGCAGCACTTACTGGACATTATTAAACAGGTGCACACAAGTGAAACATACAGAGGTACCTTATAATATATATGGGCACAGGATGAAGACACGGAACAACGTGAATTCCCACCCACCACAGGGAATAAAGTTAACGCAGTAGGAACGGTGCTATTCTATGAAATATAACGAATATATGGGATATATGATATGATGCATATATAGGAGATACGATGCACTTCGGGTACGTGATGCTACCCGCACACGTATAGGGAATACAGCGAGGGTGCTGCCACCGCGAGAAAGGGACTTTGTGCCTCAGCGCCTGGAAGGGATGGGGTGCACGGTGGGGAACACACAGTGGAGCAAAGCAGAGGGGTTGCACCGCGCCGACAGAGCGATGGGCTCTTATGTCTCCCCTCAAGCGCGGTCGGAGGGGCCCGAGGCCTGGGACGCTGAGGGGCCGTGACCACCCCTCGCAGGCCCCTACCCCTCCGAGGGGAGCAGCCGCGCTGCCGAGGCCGCTGCCGAGGAACCTGGCGCCCTCCTCCCGCTCCGCCCTGCGCCCGCACACCCTCCCGGGGCCCGGCACCGCCTCCCCGGGCTGCCACAACCGACCACGGCCCCTGACCCACCGCTCGCCCCTCACCGCGCCGCCGCCGCCATTAGCCGGCCGCTGAGGCAGCCGGGAAAGGGCCGCACCTGCGCACTGCCGCCCGCACGCCCTCTCTCGACCAATGAGCGCCAAGCGGCAGCGCCTCTATTGTACTGCCCCCTGGCGGCGGCGCAGGGCCGGCCCCCTCCTTCCTTCCTTCCTCCCTCCCCGTCGGGGCGCACCAGTATGGCGCTGGGAAGGGTTGGGGGAGTGAGGCGGATTCGCCGGGAGCTGTGGGGTGTTAAAAAGCGCTCTAAGCCCGAGAAGAAGGGAATAGAGAAAGCGTGCGGAGTGCTGGCCTCCTCCTGCAGCCCTGTTTAAGGTGTCAGACGCGCAGCTGAGCCCCCTCCCTCCAGCTGAGCCCCGGCTGCTGCTCCTCATGCACGTCAGCTTCCTAATGCAGCAAAGCAGGATGTGGGGATGAATTTGGCGAGGGAAGAAAGATGACCGCTAATTGCACGCACGATTTTTCACCCTGGGTGGGAAGTTTGGGTTCCTGGCTTCCTTAGTCCCAAAGAAATCCAAATTGCTTTTGGTTTTCACAATGCACATCGAGTGTGATCAGCAGCTTGAGCTTGCTTTGCTTCCTCGCGCCTGGAATCCAGCCCTTGATGTGACTTGAGGGTCGTGCAATGAAGCACGACAGTGATGCTGTGGGGTTTGGGATCTCCCGCAAGTCTGGTTTCTCGCCCGGTTCTGGGTCCTGTGCAGTGGTGGGAATCACAGACCCGCTCCGGAGGAGCTGATGTGAATCACTCATCTCGTGATCTGAATGTGCTGTCTGGCTCTATAATGACCCCCTGCAATAACCCTTTTATACGGTGCATGTAACTATGGAAATAGAGACAAACAGCAATAAACACACAGTAAAGTTTATTTTGGCAGGATAATTTAACACCAAACAGCAAATACTATCGGATAATCCGTGTAGTTTACTTAAATAAAGCCACTTTAAATCCCAGTGGCAACAACAATACCAAACCCTCGTGTTAGTTCTGCACCCATGATTTGAATGATCATTAAGAGGTTTTTCACGTTTAAAAGCCTGTGTCACTGCTGAGGAGGAAAGAAATCATCGTTATAGCTGAATTGTGAGGGGGCTGGGAAACAGCGTTAAGTCCCTGCGATATGATGAGCTGCCACTTGCCCTTGTTCAGTTGGAGCTGTGCTGGAGTTTGAAGCAGATTTAGGAATTCGATCGGCAGAGGGCAGGACTGTATTTCTGCCCAACGCTGTATTTCCCTGTATATCACAAATCTCTATATTGTATTTCTAATTCATTAAGAAATTGTGGCAGCTTATTGAATGAGTAACCTGACAGCTCATCTCCTTGAGCATTTCCAATTACTTACCAAGAAAACCTTAATTTTGGGGGGGAAAAATGGAGACAATAATATGAAGCTCTACTGAGTATGACAGCACAGTCATAATGAAAAAGTAAGGAAGAAAGAAAACTTACAGTCATTTGACATCAAGTGTATTCCAAACGTCCCCATCTATTATTCAGGCATGCTTGTTACCATTGCACTGTGCCATTACTGAGGTCACCAGGCAATCATGTTATTGCAAAGTATCTGGCTATTACAAGTATTTACCCCATTATATCATTTTGGCCTGGAGTGGGCTGGATTGGTTGATTTTTCTGATCATCTAGTTGCAGAAATTAGTTTTGTTTTCCCAAATAATCCCTAATATTCTGTAGCTGACAGAGCGTGTATGTTACCCAACCACACTGATTTCCCATCTTCTTCAGGTGGCTCACCCCAAAGGCGCGCACTAATTATTCTGTGTTTTCTCTTTGACAGTGGCAAGAATGGCTTTTCTATTTTGCTTTAATGGGCATGTGTATGTCCAGCTCATGCCAGTGTCAAACTGGGTGAGCTGAGATTTCTAAGAATTACGGCCACTTCCATTACGTGATAAAGTGATGTAAATAAACATGCGACACTGTCTGCAAAACAAAGCACAGCCTCCAACCCCAAAGCAGATAGCATTGTCACTTCAGCCTCAAAGTACTGCAAGCACTGTCTCTGTATTCATCAGAAAGTCCTTACTTCTAGCATTGCTTTCCACTGTGCTACTAAACACAGTTTCCCCATGATTAGCTGAAATGTGGTGTTAGTAAGTAAAGCTACTACTTCAAAAAGATCTGATTTCAAGTTCTGGACTATACTAGAATCTTCCCTTCCTAGTTACGCTGCTTTCTACTGAGGCAATCTTCCTAGGCAGATTTGCAGATGAGTCTATTTTCATAATAACAGTGAAAGCTTCTTAAATATAGGAAGAAATTGTCTTAACTTTATTTATGGAGGATCTTCCAAGTATCTTCCTTGGCTTTCTTGACATAGCAATGCTTGCTTTTTTAAGTGATGGATTTATAATATTAATATATATATATATGTAACTTTGTGGAAGAAAGAAAATCAGCAGGACACTTGACTACTGATTCTATAGTGACAGAATCCTGTTGAGGAAAAAACAAGTGTCCTATGTTAAAGGAAGAAATCAAACAGTTAATTGCATCAAAAGGTGCTGAGAGAAATCACCACGGATTGAAATGTCACAGAGCAGTAGCACAGCATGACAGTCATTGCGAAAAACTAAAAAGAGGTTGGAGTCTGCAAAGGTGGAAAACATCATAACAATGGGAGATTGCAGCTCCTCCTAGGAACAAGTCACAACAGGGAAGGCAAAGGCTAAATTATAAGACCTATAAATAACTGCCTATTAAAGAAATGAATCAGATACTTCACAAGGAGAGAAGCAGCTCTTGATTTAGCCTGGAAACTGTGTTAGGCATGGATCAGAACTTATCCACCACAGCAGTAATAGCCACAATACACTTGTACACACCTATCTAGGAGCAATGAAGCCCAAAAAATCCATCTCATTCAATTCAGGAAGGCTGCAGGCAGGTAGAGAAATCTCACCCAGCTGCCAAGTGTAGAGGTTCTGAACAGACTGGGAATGAGGGAGACATTCGTGGTCTCATCCCCTGCAATACATATCCTGAAGGTGGGTATTAACTGGCTGAAATCTTTTTTCCTAGCAAAGGTTTTTCCACCATCTGCAAAGGTGGGGAAGCATTGGCCAGCTCTGTGCCCTGCAGCAGACCCTCAGTGATGCTGAAGTTGGATCTTTCAACTATCCTTTTTGCTTTGTTTTAGGATTTTAAACCTTTCCATGGTGGTGTTTTTCCTCTTGAATCCCACTGATGATCGCTGCTTCAGCAGTCCTACCTCTGTACCTTCTTTCTTATCCCATCTGGCTCTGCTCTATACATTTTCTTGCAGCCCTTTCTCCCATCTTATCCATTTTTGCAGTAGTTTGATGCATCTGGGTCTCCTGAACTCCTTGGAGAGGAGGATTATGGATTATGGAGATTATGGAGATGGGGTTATGGGCAGAATGAGGAAGCTGTGAATAAACTCCTGATACTCACACTGTGAAAAGCCTTGGTTGGGACCCCCTTATTGTACCAACAGGCAACCTGGAAAGGTGAGCAGCCAAGGTGATAAAACTTGCTATGGATTCCAACATTATTCAGAATAATCAGCCAAAAGCTCAAAGCAGAAAGTTGCAGAAGGATGGCGTAATGCTGGCTGGGTGATGAGATGGCAGATGGGACCCAGTGTTAATGAATGCAAAGCAATGCACGCAAGAGAAAATAGCACTAACAAAACACACACAGCGGCAGGCTCTAAATCAGCTGCTTCCATTAAGGAAAGAGATGCTGCATTCATTGTGGATCATTTTCTAGAAATGCCTACTCAGTGCTCTGAAGGAGGCAAGAAAGCAATGCTAGGAAGCATTAAAATTTAAAAGAAAAGGAGAAAATCTCATAAATCTAACATTCATATGCACCTTTTGGTGGCCATCTGCACTCCTGGGCATCTCATCCTCTCCAAGGCACAGCAATGTAATACAAAAACTTAGAGAAATCAGATGTGTTGAGTGAAAAGAGACAGAGAAAGGGGACCTCAAAAGCATCAAGCATCCAAAATGGTACAGAAGAGGTAAATAGGGAGTTCTTATTTTACTCTTTGATGGTGATCTCTAAGAAGGTGTAAAATGAAGCAATGCTGGAGAAGAAAAAGCAGCCTATAAATGCCTCATTTCTCATAATTTCCCCAAAGCACTGATAGCAGGTTTCTCTGCATGTGGATCATTTCTGCTATGTATTACAGATCTCTGCTGAGGATGAAGGTTGCTAATATGCCAAAATGGCGTTAGAGGGCAGTGCGTTGCAACCTAACTGGAGGTCTTTGGCGTGGCAATCGTGATTGCAGAACACCCCCCCACACACAGCAAAAAGCCATTGGGGATCAAGAGAACAGAGCAGTTCCAACCCACATAAATGAGAAATGGTGGAGACCACAATGTGGCACAAAAGCAACACATCAGGGCTGCTAGAGAAGAGTCAATCAGGTTAAAAAGTGGTTAAATCCCATCAGTGTCTAATCAGTGGTGAAGGTCCCAAGCAGAGATCTGACTTTGTTGCACACCTCATATATTGTGGGGGCCATGGCAGCACCTTCCTGGACTCTTTTCTTGAGACAATACCTGCTTGGTTATCACTGCCATCTTCTTAAGGACCTTCAGCATTGGCAAAATGAAGTATGAAGAGGAAAGTGCCAGAAGAAAATCTATTCTGGCTTGGAAAGATTGGCTTAGGTTTGCTGGCTCAAAAATACCCCAAAACTTGAAGGAATAGTGACCTAAAAGAGTTGAAAATAGTTAGAAAGGCATTTGAAATATTCTTTCTTCTGCTAAGGGAACAATTGAAAATGCAGCTATGAAAGCAATGAAGAAAACGGTGCATTTTACCATATATAGAATGACCCCAAACCCCAGCAAATCGTTGGGTTTTTTCACCTCATTTTTATTTACTTCACATTTTTACCTAGTTTCATATTTTGGCTGAGTTCCACGATGAAAATGAGTAAGAAATGTCTCGGAACAGAAATATTTTGTCACAGATGAAGTTTCCGACACCCATATTTCAGTATTTTCAATCGCAACTAAAGAAAGCTCCGTTGCTATTGACACTGCACCATGGGGTGTTTTTTGTTTGGCCAGCAGTGGGGAACAGAAGTGCTATAAATGAGGACCTGACCGTTTTGTCCCACCGTCACTGTCTCAAGCTTGTTTGAAGAGCTGAGAAAACATGTTGAAAATGTAACAGTGAAAATATTACACATGACTAGACTTGGTACAGATGGAATGTCTGTCGTCACCCAGGGAAAAAAAGGGCTGTGCTGCTCTGCTACAGGAAGGATTTGGATGGGAAGTTATTCTGATCCCCCTGTGTTAGCCACAAAGAGGGTCTTTGTGCCAAAAATGCTGGCTTCTTACATGCTTAAAATCCCACTGTTAGAGGCATCAGTAAATAGGAGGGATTTCAGCAGGTTTATGTTTGCTGGGAGTTGGACTCGATGATCCTTATGGGTCCTTTCCAATTAGAGATATTCTGTGATTTTCTAATGAAGAAAGGGGGAAAGAACTTAAAACTCCATTGCATTGGTCATCAGCTCTAATAGCTTTGAGGAAGATTTTGGAAGCCAAGGCAAACAGTGAGGGAGGATTTGGAAGAGAAGGAGAAAATCAGCTTTACGAGCTGGCTTGCCTGCCTTCCTAACCATTACTGTGTGTGCCTGCGGTGAAAGCTTTCACTCTAGTGTTAACATCTTCCTTTTAGCTTTCTCTTATATCAGAGCCAAACCTTGGCTGAACCATTATTAACCCCAAATTTCAATAGCTTCCATTCCTTTTTGAATGGTGTGATGATCCTTTTTAAGGATTAAGTCATCCTTTTCAAAGATCAAGTGCAACGGTGGAGATCCTTTGCTGTTATACTTGTGTCCAGGTTTGAAGTTTTTATGCCAGGAAAGACCACTGGTTAAATTCACTGAACCTTTTACCATCTAAAAGGGCTGGTTCCCTTTTAGAATCATTTAACCCCTTCCGTTTTCCTTCCTAATGCATTTCCTATGGTTGTGAGAACCCAGCCTGAGACCGTTTGAAGGATTCTGGGCATCTGTTCTCTGCAAATGAGAGTATCTTGAGTAGTCAAAACAGAAGGAGTCGCAGACAGCAATTTTCACTGTCAGTTAAAACAGCTGCATGAATTTACAGGTACATTTTTTGGACTGAAACACAGTTCTGGATTTGAGATTAAATTCTGGGAACTGTGGGTTGTTCCTGAGTGATGCAACATCTCTCTGGAAATGCATCTGTACTGATGATATGCAGATAGGCAAGGTTACCCTTGCACTTGCTGCAGGTTTACATCGAATTCTTATGAACAACCATAGACCTAGGGCATCACTTGTCATGCAGAGCTGTAGGCATAACATAGCCTAACCTAGTCCAATTCTATTCTAGTCTAGCCTAGTGTAGTCTGTTCCATTCTGTCCTGTTCCATTCTATTCCCTAAACTCACCCTGAGCTGAATAACAATGAGACTGATTTCTTTGCAATGTCAGGGGTTTTCAGCACCAAAACCACTTACAAGGACACAAATCACAAAGTTTTCAAGTGGAAACAAGATTTTATTTTATTATTCCATTTGATTTTGCTTTGATTTCTTGTATTTTATGTTATTTTAGAATCATTAAATCCTAGAATCATAGAATGGTTTGGGTTGGAAAGGGCCTTAAGATCATCCAGTTTCAACCCCGTGGTGTTGGCTGGGACTCCTCACACTAGACCATGTTGCCCAAGGCTCTGTACAACCTGGCCTTGAACATCTTGAAGCTAAGATAAAGATGTGATATTCAGAGCCTGTTGAATGAAGAACTGCTGGTTTAGAATAGTCCTAGAGAACTTACACATCAACCCTTCAAGATTGCCTCTACCACAGAGCTGCTTGCTGCAGAGACAGAACATCCTTATCCTTCCTGTTGGGAATGGACCAGTCTGGTCTAAATGGTATGACTGGTTTAGGATGCTGACCTTCAGCAAGCCGCAGGCAGCATTTACCAGCTGTTTAGCAGTGATACTTCCCATCTCAGAAGAGGACTCTGTATATTGGATATGTGAACATAGAAGATCAGGTAAGATGTTTTATACAGTTCTAATACAATTAACTTCATCTAATTTTAGCTGTCTAAAATGGAGGTGCCCAGTACGCTTTCAAGCGTGAGCTATGGCCAGGAGGTGAATCAACTCTAGACAACAGTTCATGGAACAGCACTTTCTTAATTTACTGAGACAATTTCCATATTCTGCCTTATGTCCTGGGAGATATTTTTGTTGATAGTTTTAATTTCACAAAGACATTTTGTCCCTTGAGGCTTTTGGTAACTCTAAATTCACAACATACTGCTGTAGTAAGAAATGAGGGGCTGTGTATTTATTCAGAGTATGCCACCTCCTGCAAGAGAGAAAAAACTTTATCTTGTGTGTTATAAAACAACCCAGTGACTGGAAGTAAAGACAAGACTAGGGACAAGGGATGATAAATCTGCATTGCGCCAGATAGGCTTTCTTGGCTCTTCCTTTGGAGATAGAATCCTGATTATTGGAAAAGGGCCTGATAAGCAACTAAACTAGTGGGTAATCTAGTCTATAGAATCATAGAATGGTTTGGGTTGGAAAGGACTTACCCATTTCCAAGCCCCTGCCATGGGCAGGGAAACCTTTCACTAGAGCAGCTTGCTCAAAGCCACATCCAGCCTGGCCTTGAACACTGCCAGGGATGGGGCAGCCACAGCTTCTCTGGGCACCCTTGCCAGTGTCTCACTGCTCAGGTCCAGCCTGTCAACTCCTATGTTTCTTAAGAAAGAACATTGTAGTCAGAGTATCCCAAAGTCCTTAATGACCTGGTCTCATAGCTTCATGGAAGTCAAATGAAGAAACTTGAACACTGAGGTCTCATTGTTTTAAACATGACAATGTTCACCACATCTCTTGTTTTTCTTTCTGCAGCCTTTCCAAGTGTCTTTCCAAGTCCTTAACCGTAAGTGAGATATGGCCAGGTGGGAGCAGAGTCCATCCTTCTGTTCCTGATAAACAAGGAAGACATCATTAAAAAAGCACCAACATCTCTTCGGGTAATAGCGTAGGAAACAGCATTATCTCCGCCGTCAGAGCAGACCACATGCACATAAAAGGATGTGTTATCAAAAATATCTATAATGGTGACCTTAAAAAAGTACAAGAGGTGCTAATGAATTTCTTGTTATTTCAGAAAGGGACTTTCTTCTCCGTTGATACGGTGAGCTTCCTGAAGCAAAAACAAAAGAAGCTCTTGTCTCTTTCCTTTTAAATATAGGGTTGAAAACTAAGCTTCTGCTCTGTTGTTTTCTAGCTGTTCACAATTAGGAGGTCATGCTCTGAATGAAGACTTTTGAAGTACTGTCTTTACTCAAAGGCTGCATGACATTAACCAGGGGAACATAGAGACATCTCTGCAGCTGCAAACATAGAATTATAGAATAGTTAGGGTTGGAAAGGACCTTAAATCATCTCAAGATTGTTATCAGCAATTTATTGTTATCAAGAGCTTACAGGTGTTAGGCAGGGGGAAGTAGGGAAGTGACATCCCCTGGCCACGTTTAGAGTTAGTGGAGGAGCCAAAATAAGGATGAGCTGTCCCCTCTGGGCTCATCTTGCTTGTTGCCTGCAGCAGCAGGTCCTTCTCATGAAGCTCTCCCTCTCTTGGCTCATCTGGTTTCTCAGTTATGTTTGCTGGTCATGATTTTAAAGCCCTGTGTTGGAGCTGTATGTTTCTGGGATGGAGCCTTCCACAGGCAGAGCCAGGCTGTGCCACCATGGGTATGAGCTCATGGCAGTGCTCATGGTGATGAGTCTGTACCAGCAACTCTGCTTTGACCATGTCACTTTCTGGGGAGCATGAGAAGCTGAGGTTTGGCTGTACATGGCCATTTGGGATGCCACAGCAACCAGAGTGCAAACCCAATTGCATACAGCAAGTACAGTTGCTTCCTCTCTCCTGAAACCCAAAGAATTATTTTCTTCTGAGTTTCTTCTGCTAAAAACTACACCTTATGTTAACATTGGCTGGCACTGCTGGTCACACTGAGCCCCAGCGAGAAGAGGTGCTGGTTTTGTGCCAAGCTGAAGCAAGCCGTATCTTGGTACATGTCCAGTTTCACCATGTTATCTTCTCCCTCCCTCCTCTATAATTGATTTATCAAAAGCTCTAGGGCAGTGCCCATTGGAGACACAGTAGAAAGACTCTGTCACTCTGCGAAACTTGGTAAAGTAAAAAAGGGAGCAAGCTATGCATAACAACATCCAGGCCAAGAACTGGGAAAGAAAACAGTAATTTTTAATGTCTTCCTGCAAACCTTGGGTTTCTTAATCTTTATTCCCCTGAAGGGAGATGATACAGATATAATCATCTTGGTGGACATGGTTTGAACACTAAACAGCCAAGCAGGTAGATACTATCTTTCTATTATAATTTGTATTATATGTGTTCTTTCTGTATCACCTGAGCTGCGCATATCTGCCACAGCATCTGGAGTACTTTTCCTCTTCTAACTTTAAATGAGCTGACAAAACACTCCAAATTGAGGAGGATCAGTGTCTGGTTTTTATTAGTCACATCAAATATTTCAGGCTTTCCGCTTGCTTACCATGAAAACAGCTAATGAGGTTTTGAGGGGTTTTTGAGGGTTTTTTATGAGCGCTACCCTGTGTATCATCAGATGTGATGAAGATGGTCATGAGGGCATCTGAGTGCCTGACTGATAGGCAGCAAATCAGCCCCAGGAAGTTTTGTCCTCTCTTCACTGCTTCAGCTCAAGTGACATCAGCCTTTGTATAACATGAGGCCATGTTACACCCTCCCAAATCCTCGTTTCCACAGTATTCTTTCTTCTACTTTAAATAAAAGAATTTTGAGTCATTTCCTATATTAAAAGAAAGTTACAGTTGCAAGTCAAACTGCCCAGTTGAGGAAATACTGATCTATGGGAACTAGAAATGAAGAGATTTAGGAGCTTGTGAGCATGAACCTTCGGACAGAGCATGTAATTACAAGATTGTTTAATACTTTCTTCATAGGACCCTGTTCTCCTATAGGGCTGTCTGCAGTTATCCACATGCAGTGATCAAAATCAGTAGCACTTCAGAAAGGCTGAACTGTGATAAAGGTATCAATAGAGAGTGCACGTATGTCCAGAAGAGATACAAAAGATCCCATGCGGTGCTTTTTCGTCTGATTCCTTGCTTGCAGTAGGTGTCAACATACCTTTTGAAGCATGAGACTATCCCACACATGATGGGATTCTGTGCAATGAAAGTGGTCTCCAGCAAAGTTTGTGCATCTCTTTTGTGATTGAGCAATGCAATCACATTTAAAGCCAGTTGCAATCACTGTCTGAGCTTGGAGCCTTGGAGTGAAGACCCATTTTCAACGCTGAATACTCTCTATATTGCAATGAGCTTTGCCCTGGCCTTAGGAAGAAAGTTTGAGGCCATTTGCCCCACATGAGTGATCCCTCTGCAACCTCCAAAGCCAACCACCAGCCTTGGATGGATGCAGATGATGAAGTAGGGTCTAGTTATAGTGCGGACAGTTCAATTTATGAGGATCAGAGAACTTCCTCAGGGTACGCGTAATTCTGTTGAGCAGCCTGATGAATAGTTGCTGTTATATTGGAAGAAAAGCTACAGGGCATGAAATATGAACTGCTTTATGGAGATAACTCCTGCATTTCATTAGCTTGTTTTACAGTCAACTGCATCCTGTCTAGGTCACCTTTCTTTTTCCTTCTCCTCCTAAGCACAGGAAAGGCATTGAGCATCGTATGCCCTGAGCAGCACAACTGTTGTGTTGTGTCCACACTGGTGTGGACATCTTGGTCCTTTTAGTGCTACAGATTTACCAGCTGAAGTTCATTGCTTTCACCTTTAACTGCATTTACCTTCAAGAGTGAAGTTTCCCAGAGCTCAGCCCCAAAACTGTGCACAGCACCATAGAGAGATGGTGAAGTTGGTTATAGGGTCTGGATCCAAGACAAATATGCTAGCTCATCTGAGTGAAGGGGATAAATCTGATGGTAGAAGGTTAATTTTGCCAAGCACTGGGAGGCAGTTATAGACATCAAGGCAACAAAGGCCAATTTTCATGGCTCCTTACAGGAGATGGAGTATGTTTGTGACATCCTTAAACCAGGTGGGATGTTTGGTGGGTATCCTCAGACCAAATGTGACATCTGCAGCATCTGGGCATTTCGCTTGTTCATGGCCAGGACAGAGAAGCAGACAATTCTGTGGCGGAGTTCATCTTACCCATATGAAGACACCTAAATTAGGTGCATTTAGATGTAGGCACATCATAGCTGTGTCTACTGCTCTCTGTTAACTGTGATGGCAAATGGGTGACTAGCTCTGAAGTCTGCATCTACACCAACACCTAAACCTAATATTATGTAGGGAAAGGTGAAAACCACCTTGCTGATCCCAAAGTGTTTTCTTGTCATGCTTCCCTCTAGAGAAAGAGATGCAGTGCTCTGGAATACCCAACAAGCCTTCTGGGTTACTCAGAGCTTTGCTTCTGATGGTCATTTGTTAATCCCAAGGTCTCCATCCCAACGCCACCTTTTTCCCCTGCATAAATAATGCTTGGTCCATGCAAACAGTAACAAAATGGGTCATGGAAATCTAACCCAATGGAAAGGATACCCACCAATAGATGCTATTTATGTAATATTTCACCCGTAAGTTTCTCTCTTCCAGCGTTGTTGACTGGCATCAGCAATGCTTAATTGCCCCATTTTAGATGGCCTTTATCTACAACCCTTGGTTGCTGATTGCTACAGTCCTTGATTTGAGGGCAACTGAATGTGTGTTAGAAAACCACCCTACAGAGAAAATCCTCAAGCAACCACAGGAAATTATGATCTTAAAACTATGTCCCAATTCATGAGGTCTGACCTGTGTAGCATAAGCTCAGCCTGAGTTACTCTGGCAATAACATGAAGGGTTGCTCTGATGCTGCAACAAAAGGCTTGGGGACTCATCGAAAAGATGTTGTTGTGCCTCATTAGGAGCACAAAACAAGGCAGGAGCCCTTATTCTGCAGGGAATGAAAGGGTCAGATTTAATAATTTATGCTCAAGGAGGAATAACTCTGTTACTTTAGCCTGGCTGATGCAAAATGCATCCTGATCTTTCTACGTTCAGCTTTTCATTTTTTCACTATTTCCTTCCTGAGGACCACACTGATTTTCTCACTCACACACTAACATTTCTTGCTTAGTGGTTAGATTTAGAAACCTCCAAGTTACTCCAGCTCAAGAACTTTTCTGAGTATTTCCTACCAGTGCTATTTGTATTTAGACATTCTCCTTTTTCCATTTCTGCAAGGAATCCTCGAAATCTGTATGGTTCAGATGGGGCTATTTTCACTCCCAGGGAAAAAGCACTAGATTAAGATCAGCCAAGAATTGAAACGCAACCGTTTACATTTAATTCTGTGGCAGAGGATTTAGCCCCAGTTCTTGGAACATCTAAAGCAGCTTCCTATGAGGTGGTAAATTCAGAGCTGACTCAACAAACTTCATACATTTGAGATTAACTGTGCCTTCACTGAAGTAAAGGAACCCGCTGAACTGTGCCTTCCTAAACAGAAGCATCTACTCAGCTCCTTAAACTGAAGAAGATGTAGAAAGATGCCTTATGAAAAGGAGTAGAAAGATTTCTAATGGTGGTCTTCAACCATGGGAAGTTCACTTGGTAGCATAAGAGTAAAGATGGAATGAGAATGGTTTAATATGCTTTAAAACTTGCTGGAAGTCAGGCTCATCTCTGAATTTAGATGCCTGTAATAAAAGGAATTTATGCCTGAATTTAGCATCTAGATCCTCTTTATTTTCAACAGGGAAAACCAGACACTTACAGGACATGTTCCACCCGTTTAAAACACCTTTTTTAAGATACAGTCCTACCCTAATTGAGCCTACTTGTGTTCATTGATGGTGAAAGGAGTCTAGACAGCCAGCTCTGGTGTTTGTCTCCAGTGTGACTCTCTAAAGGTGGTATGACTCCCACCTTTAGTGTCTAGTTATTGGATAGGGGAGAAAGCTGCTTTCTTGGTTGGACAAAGGCAGATACTACATACCTGATGTCCAAGACGGATGTTATGTAGAGTTTCTGTCTGACTTCTGTGGCAACAATGCCATTGTGTTATTCAAAATGTGCATTTGTTCATTTAGTCACAAACCCCTTTAAAACTGAAGGTCTGGCTGTTTTCTGGGCTAAAGACAATAGAATTGGTACAAAAATCAGGCAGATTCTGAGACTGCCTGAGATGGGTTAAATGGTAAGTAAGAGCTAAGGATAATGCAGAAGGACTTTCTCTGACTGTAGATCATAGGGTTAGAGCACTGGCTGCAGCTTGCTGGCCTGCGAGTCCAGAAATGGAGGAAGAAGAGCACAATCCTTACCAGACCCTAGACCTTGAGGGGTCATCTAGTCCCTGCCTATCAATTCCACCTCTTTCACTGCTGAAGACTGATACCTTGTCCCCTTCTCCATCACCACTCCTCAGAAAGCCCCAAGGTATTCAGTCCTTCCTTTTAGGAAAAGTTTTCTAGACTCCCTTGTCATTCCCATTGCTTCCCTCTGATTCTCTTCTGCTGCTCCATGTTTTTTGTAATGTGTAGTGCCCGCAACTGAGCATCCTATCCATGGTTTTATTGTCACAGCATAAAATAAGGGATTCCTTTGCATGTGTTGCACATCTCAGAATTAGATTTACACTTTTTATGTGTGACATTGCCAGTTGGTCTTCTGCATATAAACCCTGATTCATTTCTGGAAGACCACCTATCGAACCAGTGATGCTGCTGCTCCACTTCACAGGCTGTTTCCTTCCTGCACTCTAATATATGCATGGAAGTGAGGATTGTCTGCATTTACCATCCAGATAACTGCTGAAAATACTGAATAGCCTAAGACCCACATTACAACCTGGGGAACACCTTTCAATACATCCTCCTCTTCTGCAGTTAATCGGTGCCACTCTATATGCTCTTCCATTTGGCACAGTTGTGAACCATGTTAGGGCCACTTTATTTTCAGGGATTTCCAATCAATTTTTTACTCACTTTATAATCCTTATAATAGGTTGTATTCCCCTAACTTGACAGATAGTGCAAAACTTCTTATCAAAGTCAAGCAAAGTGACAGGGTGTCTCACTACACCTGAGTAGTGAGCTCACCTGAGCTCACTACAGAGGCTGGCTTAAGACTTGTGCACTTTACAGGAGTAAGTGTACTTGTTTAACTATAACCTGATGGCAATAAAAAGGAGAAGGGAAGGAACAAGTATGATCATGCAATAATATGCTTCATTTATGAGTTTCTTTTAAGCTCCTGAAATTTTCCTGCTCAGGCCAGAGGAATGATGATTGCAAACAGGAATATCTAGAGAAGAAACTTATCTGTACTACACAGCTGTATTTGCATGGGGAAGTATTAAAGAACCCAATGTAGGCATCTCTGTGTTCATGACGTTGTGGCAATACTCACTACAGGGAAACTAAATATATCAAGAATTTTTAAGCTGGAAGCTCAGCCAAACGCTGACTCCGAGCAGAATAAGTTTAAGAACTTGGTGTCCTCCAGATCTGCTCATTAGACCGCTTTATTGTAACAACAATGCGCTCGGTGCTTGATTCCCACAGGGAAATATTAAGGAGTGTTTGGGGTTGCTGGAGACTAACCTGATGGTTTTGGAGAACGGCACCAACAGCTAAAAAAGTCAGCATGATGTTGGATGTTGCTGGGAATGGGCAGAGAAGATCATTTTGCTGTCGTATAAAAACTTGGCGGGCCGACATGTAGGGGACATCCTGCCATTGTGGTCTCTGCATCTCAAAAAGGATATAGTGGAATTGGAGAAAGTCCATAGAAAGGCAACTGAAATAATAATGGGACACAATCATGGAGCAGTGGCTTTACAAGGACAGACTGCAAAGGTCTAGGACTGTTCAACAGGGAGAGGATAAGGATGTGCATAGGTCAACTGTATCGTGGAGGGGAGGGATTGCAGACCATTAGTCACCAGACCCCACAATAACAGAACTACAGGACATTTGGTAGGACATCAGTATAAAACATAGAAGCAGTCCCTTGTTTGTACAGTGTGTCCTTTAGTTTGCCGCCAGAGGATGTTGTGGAGGCCAGTGGTACTGGCAGTTTGTCATAGTTTAAACCCCAGCCAGCAATGAAGCACCACAAGCTGCTCCCTCACTGCTCAGTGAGATGGAGGGATGAGTTGGAAGGGTAAAAGTGAGAAAACTCATGGGTTAAGATGAAAACAGTTCAATAAATGAAAACAAACAAGCAAATAAACAGAATCATGTCATAGAATCCCAGTCTGGTTCGGGCTGAAGGGAAAGCTCATCCAGCTCCAACCCCTGCCATGGGCAGGGACACCTACCACTGGAGCAGCTTGCTCCAAGCCCCTGTGTCCAACCTGGCCTTGAGCACTGCCAGGGATGGGGCAGCCACAGCTTCTCTGGGCACGCTGTGCCAGCGCCTCAGCATCCTTACAGAGAAGAACTTCATCATTGGATCTATAAAACAAGGAGTGCCCAACTGAAAATTTAATACCACTTGGGTTCATTTGATGCAAAGGGGGCAAGTCCTGTGGTCCAGACCTCTGAATTTCTGTTTGCTCCCCAGCTTCTGAATGATTCTGCTTTTGTCCCAGCAGACAAAACTGCACCAGATACACTGCACAATCAGCTTACAACCTCCACTACTCAGACCTCCAGACCAAACGAGTTTGTGCAGTATTTTAAAAGGACTTGCAGGATTTCAGAAGGCCCTTGTTAAGCCTACACCTAAAGAAGGCTGGAACTGTGTCTGGTTTACTTCCTGGCAACTCCATTTCTGCCTCTTTCTTGGCATTGTACAAAAATGATCTTCATCATCCCGTCTGTGGTGACCTAGGCTGTGTGTCAAGATCTTTTCCTTCCTCTCCTAAAAGAGAGGACTTCTCTGAGCAGCAGAACTCTGGTGATCAGTGAAAGGACGACAACAAGCAATAGAGACCATCTTTGCCCCCTACACCTTTCCAGGTGCTCAAGACACTCCTATTTCTCTTCATCACCCAGTTTCCACTGAGTTTTCACAGCACCTCCCCTCCTTTACTGCCGCACACCTCTGTTGCTAACACCTAATATTCATCATCTAAATTATAATGCTAATTATGGGGGTTTTATCTCATAACCCCCTGGTTTTTCTGTGTCTGGATAACTTTTCCCCCTTGCTGGGTCTCTGTTCTCACGTTCCCCTTTTCTGCCTCGCTCTGCTTCGGGTCAGTCGCTTGCAGAAGCAGCACTGGTTTTTCCTGGTATCATTAAGCAGGCTGGCCTGTTTCACGGAGCTGACCTAACTAATTGCTCTCACAACCAGTAACCTGCTTTTTTCCCTCCTCTGACCTTTCAAAGGTCTAAATGCCAAGTTTCAGGTCTTTCTCATGAAAGCTGTGCTTGTAGCGATTAGCCACCTGGGGTCACCGGTCCTTCCAGTACAACTGACAGGTACATCGTGTGTTCTTGCTGGGATAAAACCTCGCCATTTCTAATCAAATCTTAGTGGCTGTTATCCACTTACTCTTCGGTTTGCTGCTTGAAAGCAAATGGCTGTGAAAGAGGGAGCATGTTCAGCTCATCTGCCAAAAAAAGACCTTTTCTTAGCAAAGGACAAATTCAGCTTGTTGAGAATCATAGCATCATAGAATAGTTTGGGTTGGAAAGGACCTTAAGATCATGCAGTTCCAACCCCCCTGCCGTGGGCAGGGACACCTCACACTAAACCATCCCACACAAGGCTTCGTCCAACCTGGCCTTGAACACTGCCAGGGATGGAGCACTCACAACCTCCCTGGGCAACCCATTCCAGTGCCTCACAGAATCATAGAATCCTAGAATGGTTTGGGTTGGAAAGGCCCTTGAGGTCATCCAGTTCCAACCCCCCTGCCATGGGAAGGGATGCCTCTCCATAGACCATGTCACCAAGTCCCATCCAACCTGGCCTTGAACACTGCCAGGGATGGGGCATTCACCACTTCTCTGGGCACCCTGTGCCAGCGCCTCAGCACCCTCACAGTAAAGAACTTCTTCCTTAGATCTAACCTGAACTTCCCCTGTTTCAGTTTGAACCCATCACCCCTTGTCCTGTCACTACAGTCCCTGATGAAGAGTCCCTCTCCAGCATCCTTGTAGGCCCCTTCAGGTAGTGGATAGTTCATGGAATCATAGAATGATTTGGGTTGGAAGGCACCTTAAAGATCATAGATTCTGTGTGTTTAGTACAAACTGCTGCCCTGTGCTCAGAGTCTGCAATCACTAACTGACCATCAGGATTTTGAACAGCTGAGAGAGGCAGATTGAGCTGAAGGGCTGCAGAAAACATCCCCCATCTCTGTTTCCATCATGGAAATAGCTATAAAATTAAATATTGATGAAGCAGGAAACAGAAGGGGATGCTGGGGAGTAAAGCCATGCGCCTCCAAAGAACAGGCTCCATGTTTAACAGGGGAAGGAGAAATTGTGCTTAAAAGTCTGTGATTTCTTTCTGGGCAATATAACAACTATGTTTTACCAACCCGGAGGGCTGTAGTTCTGCGTATGCAGTTGTGCATCTCCAGATACCTTGGAAAAAGGTGAAGAATTGGGGTCTAAGACTTGCAGACAGGATTTTCAAGAGCAAATCTCTTGAAGTCCTTCAGTGGACTTTGGCATGAGTGTTTCCTGTTATGCTTTTAAATATGGAAGGGGATTTGGAGCATGGAGTCCCAGGGTGAGCAAAGCATTTTACCCACAGCAGTTTCTCCATAAGCCTTACAGGTTCTCTATGCCCTGATGCATTTGGGTTTGGGCAATAATCTCTTGCCCAAAGCCTTGTTGGACCCTATAAGAGAACTTGTCACTTGCATCAGTGAAGCTGCACAAAAGCTTTCATGAAAAGGGTGAAGGGAGATTCATCAGGAGAGAGATAACAAGGGCTGTAGCATCTCTTCTGTCTGCTGCTCTTATGAGCACTGCTAAACCTTTTCTCACCTTTTCTCATGCTGGGGGGGAAGATGCAGATTGGTGCTTCTCCCTGTAGATATCACATTATTCACTCCTCAAAAAGGTCTGTTTTGTGTCTCCCTTGGGTCAACTGCCTTTCACAGGGCCATAACCCTGCTGAGAGTGAGGACAGGAGAGTCTCTGAACAGAGATACTAACCCAGCATCCTCTGTGTCTGTGCCTATGACTGATGGATGCATTTAAAAACATATCACATCTATTTCTTAGCATGCCTGTTAGGAAGACTTCATTCCTTGAAGATTTATAAAGAAGTAAACGTCCAGCATGTAATAATCCACAAACCCATTAAAACCTTGCCCCCCTCTGCTGACCTCAGCTGTAGTGGAACAGCTCTGGAGTCAGCAGCTCTGATGTGTCAAACCACTTCCTACACACAACAGCACGCACCACCACACTGAGCATTAAGTTTGATTTCCTGGATTAAAGCTGCTAATATCTGAACAAAGAGCAGACTTTATTCTCACTTGCGGAGCCAGCCCAGTGAAATGACGATTTGCTGACCAAAGAGCAAAGTCCTTGCTGTGCACACGGGGTGGTGATGCTCCCCACCAGCCTAACCAGGCACTAGAAGGCTCCTTGGCTTGGCTGGCAGCAGCCCATCACTTCTAAGAAACTTCACCATCGTCAGTGTTGCAGAGAAAAGATGTGAACAAGTCCCATGGAGCTCAAGTGCCTTTTGATGTGGCTCTTGTTTGGATCCGTCAAGGGGAACAGGCCAGGTAAAAAGACTATTTCTGCCTTTTGGGGAGGGAGAATATGATTCGCTTTCTTGTGGTGGCTGCTGGATGATGTTCGCAACATCCTGACTCCTTTCAGGTAAGAAAGGATGTTAAGAGCTTAAGGAATTTATTATTCTAAGGAAATGAGAGAAATGGGGTTTGTGCCCACAAGCCATCGACTACAGACAATCCAGAGCACTACAGAATGCTTTTTGTCTGAGTAATGCATGTATCATCCAACCCACCATTGGAACAGTGGGCAGATCAAAGCAACCTTGTGCACCTTAGGTCGCTCTTTGAATTTGTGGGGTTTTTTTCACTCTGCATGTAAGCTTAGGAAATACAAAAATAGGCACTGAAATGTCAGTAACTATAGGTAAAACTGATGGCAATGCTCTTAGAAGGTGCCATCCACGTTTGCTACGGGTGTTACAGATACCAAATATTCTCTCAGCCACACCTCCCAACCAGCAGCGCCTATGAACTGTGAATGGAGGCAGCTAATTCATTCAGCTTAATTTTACACATTTATAAATTGTGATACTGCTTATATTTGGCTTATTTATTGTGACAAGTGTGTGCTCTGAGAAACGGTCTGGTTTTATAGTAGTGTATTTGAGTTTTAATTGCTTTGTTCAAAGGGGAAGAAAAAACATCTTACATTCTCAGTGCTCTATAAATGTGGGTGTTTAATAGACTCATAGAATCATAGAACAGTTTGGGTTGGAAGGTCATTTAGTCAAATCCCTCTGCAATGTGTAATTCTTCTGTATCTGATGATGATGCCCAGGTTGAGAGGTATGAGCAGCCTAAGGCACGTTCTCAGGTGTGCTGGTACTGTACCTTCTGATGGATCATCTCTAGCCTAGGGGCTGGGCATTTCAAGGGAACATTGTGTTGCTGCAACCAAACTCATTAATGCAGGAAGTACCTCCATAAATATTTAACCTGCAGGTGAGTTTATTCTCAGTAAAGGATTTTGCCAGTAAACCCTGTACCTTCTCCTCCATGGGGCATTTTCATTGCCAAATAAAGTGCCAGTGCCCACAGCAAGCGTTTCAGTGCTGCGTGCGAGAGTGTTACTGCAAGACGTTCAGCCAGAGTTATGTAAATAGGATCGGTTCTGGGATGAGTCAGGTTCCCTATATCACACTTTCCATATTACTATGCATGAGATTTCTTGCTGGCAAGTCTCGTTTATCAGAAATCTTTCTGGTTTATGGAAAAAAATGGAGGGGTGGCCGAGCAGTTGCATTTTGTGCTATTCAATGTGATTTCATTCTCTGATGAGCGAATAAATGCATAGCTTTGCATTCTTCACTGTATCAGTAAGATTTTCTTTCCTCAGCTTCCTGTGTTTATGTTCAACATCTCACCCAATGTTTAAACATAGTATTTATCCATAGATATATATCTTTTAATTTCTCCACGCAAATAATATGCTAAGGTAGAAACACCAACTTCTACCAATATTTTTCATTGTAGAGATGCCTGAAGTGTTGTGGCTCTAAGACCCATTGTGTTGAATTCCTTTGGGGGATTAACAAGGAGACCTGGGAACAGCCTTAAGCAAAGAAAAGGGAAAGTGGCTAGGTCAAACTGGTCAAAAATCAGCTATGCCTCAGTAAAGACAGTGCTGTTTGTATTCTCTTGCCTTGGCCTTTTCAGCACTGCAAGTTCAGTTTTGTAAACAGATCCTGCTGTAGAGGCCGTTTGGAAGAGGGTTTATGGCAAAATGCACTATCAGGAATAAATATAGTGAGGGGGAATAGAAAACAATAAGATTTTGTTTTACTGAACAGTTTCACTGCTGGATCTCAACACGCTTTGAGAGGGAGAAGTCTTCTAATACATAGCCGGGGAAACTAAGGCATGGGATGATTATTTAGTATAAGTTAAACTACAACTTAGTGCTAAAGAAGATAAGAGAAATGCTGATTTCCCCAGAAAAAGCATCACATTTATCTCATTTACTCTTCACAGCAGCAGTGCCTAGAAGCTGCAAGCATGAGTGAGGCTTGAAGTATGCTAGGTGAGGGTCAAATACAAGATAAAAGCTGATTTATGCTCCTCCGACCTTGCTCCTCGTCTTACAGGAATACACTAAATAGATTTGCAAGTCAAACCTGGAAGGGATTAAAACTCACAAAAGAAAGAATTTCGTTCAGCTGAATTCACACAAGATGGGTACCAGATCTCAGCCATTTAAATGAGAGGAATTTCTTCCCCATTATACTTGCATATGAGCGCTCGCTCCCATAGATTTGAAATGCAATGAGGAATAAATTAAAGTTGTCAACCACGTACAAGTGTTTCTCCTAAGGTCAACCAGAGAGCAAATACCTTTATAAACCTTCCAGCTACAGTGCCTTCAGCAGCAAAGTGACCAATATACAGCTACAATTAAAAAGAAATTGTTAATAAGTTGTAATCCTGCTGAGGATGTTATGGACAGAGATCCTGCAGTATCTGCTTCTGCCCGCAGATGGAGGTATCTTCTCCCTACCTCATCAGAGGTAGCCCTTTCCTTTTATTACAGAAGGAAATCCACTCTTTAGTTACTCTTAGAAAGCCACTGGCTTTGATTTTGCTTTGATTTTTGCCTTCAGAGTGTTGCATTATTGGTCTCCCTGCTTTCTACCTCGATCATAGAATCATAGAATAATTGGGGTTAGAAGGGACCTTAAGATTGTTTAGTTCCAACCCCCCTGCCAAGGGCAGAGACGCCTCGCACTAAACCATGTCACCCAAGGCTCTGTCCAACCTGGCCTTGAACACTGCCAGGGATGGAGCATTTAGCACTTCTTTGGGCAATCTGTTCCAGTGTCTCACCACCCTCACAGTAAAGAACTTCTTCCTTGTATCAAACCTGTTCAGCTTTGTCTCTCCTGTTTTTCCCATTACATTAATTGCATCTCTAAAGCACAGCTTTTGTACGTTTTCTCCCCGTGGTTTCCATCTCCTGACCCTGGTCCTGAATCTTGGAACAACCTGCCTTACCATGTCTTTGCTCCATCTCCTCTGATGCTTCCCCAAATCTCACATTTCCAAAGTTCTTCCATGACTTTCTTCACTTGACAACCTGTTCCTCAGCCCTGCCAGGGTAGCAGCACTCAGTCATCTGCTGCTTTATTTTTATCCTCTCCATTTGTAAAGGTAAAGTATATACAGCCGTCTCTATTTGGAAAAACACTTCATGCATTACAGCGTCAGGAAAATCAGCAACACTAACAAATAATTTCCAGCCCACTCATAAGAGCTCCAGCGAAAAGCTTGATGACCATGCTAAGGCCACAAGTCAAATCAGATGAGTCTTAAAGCCACATTTGAAATCAAGAGTCCCACCATAACTTTCCTCACTGGTACCCAAGACTGGGACGTGCGCTTGCCAGCCAGTCCGGTTACTTTCTATGGCCCTTCCAATGCAACAAAAGGCAAAGCTGAGGATGTTCCAGCCAAAGAAAAGGATCTGAATTTCTGCTGCTGTTTTAAAAAGCAGATTTTCTTTCTCAGGAATGTGTTTTTCTCTTCAGATGAAAACACCGAAGAGGCGGGTGTTGCCAAAGTCACAGATTAAAGCACAAATGTAACCAAACCTGTTCAAAACCCAAATGTCACACTCCAAAACAAGGCTTTCATGTACAATATTCTCAAAACCAGACTCTGTGTTCTGCTACCATACCATGTACAGTGGTTGTCTTTAAAGAGTTTGAGCTCTGTGGCTTTACCACGGAACTAAGAAGGGTATAAACATCCAGAAATAAAAGCAGATGTTCCCCATTCTCCACTTCATACCTTTTCTATGCATTGCACTGTGCTCATCCTTCTCCCTGCCTTAGGAAACATTCTCCCTCTTTTTTAATACTCCAATTCCACATTTTCAATCCAAGTTCTCAGCCTCCTGCCAGGGAAGGCGTGAGATTCATCTTGCTTAACTTCAGCCGTCTGCACCATCTTCTCCATCAAGCTGGACATGTGGATCCCCTTTGTAACCAGGGGGAAGAACATAGCACTTTCAGGGCACAGTTGATCTACCAGATTGCAGATAAGGTGCTGTGAGTCATGTCCTGTGTCTTTCTAGTGACTACACATAGAATTGAAACATCTGCTTTTTGTTGGCTGGGTGGCATTCACTCCATGCCTTAAAACAGGAGTGAGTTGGAAATGAAGGGCGATGAATGTGTTTAAGAAGAGGGGAGTCAAGAAACAGCTGGGTCAGCAGAAGACGAAACAGCATCTGTAGGCTGCTTTGCTGGGAACTCACAGTGAAGTGAGCTTTAAAATGCTATCAGTGCATTAGCTAAACCACACTGCTTATCAATGTGAGCATGTAAGAGTGTCCTTCCACCACTGTAGCTGATAAAAAGAGAGAAGCACCCTGAAGCATTGCTTTGGAGAGCTTAAGTTAGGTGTTTGCTGTCCTCTAGAGAGG
This sequence comes from Lathamus discolor, assembly GCF_037157495.1. Lineage (NCBI taxonomy): Eukaryota > Metazoa > Chordata > Aves > Psittaciformes > Psittacidae > Lathamus > Lathamus discolor. The sequence goes on from NC_088884.1 coordinate 3,877,289, forward strand.
TCTGCCCAGTTTCACTTGTTACAGAAGGAGCTAAGAAGGCAGGTTTCTGAGGTTAAGTTATGCTTAGAGTGAGAAAAATTAGTCCACAGTCAAACCAAATCCTGCCTTGCTGTGTATGGAAGTATTTTTGCATTAGATTCCACTGTCTAGGTCAGTGGTAAACAGCTGGTTAGCATGAGCGAGCCAAGAGGTAAGTGCATTTATCCCCTATCTAATTTTCTATGGTCCTACAAGGAGTTAATGGACAGCTCCTGCTGGTTCATGTTCCAGTTTATTTTACACTGTCTTTCCAACAGAGCCATCTTCTAGTACAGCAAACTCAGCAGGCATTGAACTGGCTAGTCCCTAGAATAGGACGTGCCTCTTCTCCACTGCTAGGAACATTAAGACCCATTTCCTGCCCCATAAGGCTGCCTTTTGCATTAAAATTTGTGCCTACTAACTTCATCTGCAGTGTATTTCTGTCCTTGGCACTGCAAACTCATTATTACTCCCATGACTTTGTGGGATAATCTCTGTATAATTGACAGTATAGCTAAAAATCTCAGAGGCAAATTACCATAAGTTTGAGGTCTGCACCCCATCCCCACAGTTGGGATCTATTACCAGCTTACAAATCCATGTAGGTAATAAACGACATTCATTAGCAGGGAAAGAAGAAGGCAGAGCTGTAGCGAGCTTCTTAACAGACCCTTTGGGAATAAGGTTTGAAGTTAGAAAAGGTTTGTTACCATTTCAATCCAGTTGCTGGTATCAGTTCCTTCTCTTCACCCAAATCAGTTTCGTCTGCAAGAGACGTGCTCTGTTTGGAGAGCACGTAGTTTCAGACAGCATATGAACCCCCAGGGCTGAATTAGCTTCTCAGGTACATCTGAGGAGATGTCTTCATTTTGGCTTGGTTTCATTTCTTGGTATCTCTGGGGAGAGGTTCTCTTCATCTCTGGACTGGGCAGGTTTGTGAAGTGGCTGGTTTCTTCCACTGCTTTTAGCCACCTCTGCAGAGCATCCGGTTTCCTACTGACCCCATCTTAATGCCTTTGTATTTAGGGGAAAATTGTCCTTTTTTTACACCTTGACGCTTTAACTTGACATCAGAATAATCATGTCAGCTCTGGTGACACACAGCCACGAACAGAGGAAATTCCGAGTTCAGACTATCATTGCATGACTCACTGTCTGTGTTTATCTAGTACTAAAAGTACCTGTTATACATTTTCTCCATGTGCTTCTTCTGGTCAAAGGATGTTGTTCTGATGCTTTGTCTAACAGTGCTTTGTCTAACAGTGCTTTGCCTAACAGTGCTTTGCCAACTGAGACATGGAAGAGAAATACGCAGGAGAGCTTCATAAATCCTAATCCAGTACGTCTACTGTGAGCAGTTTTGTGTTGGGTCAGTAACGTATTTGAGTGGGAAACCTCAGGGAAGAAACCCAAGCACTGTAAGAACTGATGGTGATTTAGCTAGTGGGTATCTTTCCCCTGAGCCTACATAATGATGCTAGATGCTGAGAGCAGCCAAAAGATGGATGCTGAGGGTAGCCAAAGACAGTTAAGCTTTATTTAGCAGGGTATTCTGCCTGGCATCAGCCTCCAGTAATTCCTATCTGATATCTGCCAGCTTATATGGATTCCCAGATGCCTTAAGACACCTCGAATGGCATCAAGCACTGGAATAGCAGGAATCCCACCTATATGGTGGCTCAGAGGACGAGGCTTGCTCAGAAAACTTTCTGATCTTGACTTTGGAAGCACACCAGGAGATGCAATAAGTACTTTTGAATTTTTTTGTTTCATGGATGTCTATCATTTGAATTCAGTACTGTCCTTCTAATTCCAAGGCATGTCTCACATCCAGGATTTGAAACCAGTTCCATAAATGCTGTAGGCACCAAAAATCCACTAATATGCAGAGAAATGTGGATTCTCAGCTGCCTTAGGAGACATATGTGTTCCAACAATTCTGCAACCCATAGCAGTGCTAAACCCCATGACTGCAATTCCACTAACCTCTCTGTTTGCCCATTTCAATACATCATGTTAGTACCTCTAAGTGCAAAGAAATGGAGTAACAGGGAACTTTGGGGGTGTAGGAGATGAGAATGGTAGGTGGGGTCTGATGGAACTTATGGAAAGGGAGGACAGAGGGCACTGGGGCTGGAAGACAAGGAAATAGGGACACACAGCATCTTGTGATGGGGATGGAGAATTGGAGGATGTAGGGGGAGAAACGAGGAGAGGTTTAAAGGTGATGTGATGGCAGTCTTTTAAACCAGTACTAGAGGTAGTGTAGCCCTGGAGCAGCTGTAGAATCCAGAATCCAGTGGAAAGCTGGGCTGAGCAGAACTGTGCCACCAGAGGTGATGAGGCAGGTTATACCTATGTGGGCTGGCCTTTTATAGTATTTTGATTTCATGTCACCAACTCAAAGAAACTGAAAAATTCCCCAAAAGGTGCAAAAAAAGCAAAGTTAATGTCCCCTAAAAATGCAAAAAGTCAGAGATCTAGGCAAGCAGAAAGCCTACACTGCCGTTCCCTAGTTCCCTGGTGTTGTGCTGTAACCCCAGCAGGTAAATAAGTACCATGCAGCTGTGTGCTTACTCCCCTCCATGGTGGGACGGGGAGGAGAACTGGAAAACAGGTGAAACTCATGGGTTTAAGAATTAAAATAATAACAATAATGATGAATAAAAAGAGAGGAATAAAATACCAGGCAGAGAAGTGATGTACACTATAGTCACTAACCACCCGCTGCCTGTTGCTCAGCCTGTCACTGAGCAGTAGTTGGCTTCTTGTGCCCCTCCTCACTGGCAGAGCATGAGACTGAAAAGTCCTTGATCAGAGTGAGTATAGGAGAAGAGGAGTTTGAACTTGGTCAGAGTATGCTGAGTGACCTTAATTCTTTGGGGAGCTAACTTTGAGCCAGACTCTGTAATTTTAGCTCTGTGGGGAACTAACCTCGAGCCAGAAAAGTGGAGCGAAAGAAATGGAACAAAAGGGGACGAAAACGAGAAGTAGAAGAACGAACTGAGAAGTGAGGAGAAGGTCGAAAGGAAGATGGCTAAAAAGGCCGAGCAACCTATTAAAAGCTTGTATTGCGCACGTGAACAGCAGCAACTAACCAATCACATTGTATCTCTGAGCGTGGGGGCATAATCTAAAATGTATATAATCTTCGTAATCTGAAGTAAAAAGGTCTTCAACTTACAATCAAAGTCCGTGCCTTAAATCCCCTCAAGTAAGCATTACGTAGCAACAACTAAAAACATCGGTGTTATCAGCGCTGTTCTCAGACTAAATCCAAAACACAGCACTGCACCAGCTACTAGGGAGATAATTAACTCTATCTCAGCTGAAATATGGACACCTGGCTTCTTCTTGTCTGTTGGCTCTTTTGTCATCCATACAACAGGGATGTTGATGTTTTAGGGACAAACCATGCAGTTTCCTTGAGCACAAGGACTGCCTGAAGTTCTAGGCCAGGTCAATGTGGTTCTGGACAATCTGATCTAGTCGAAGATCTCCTTGCTCGTTGCAGGAGGGTTGGACTGGATGAGCTTTAAAGGTCCCTTTCAACCCAAACCATTCTGTGATATTATAATAAACCCCAAAGGTGATTTTAATATTTTTTATTTTGATTCCAGTATTTTTTATTTTGATTTTAATATTTGTATTTTGATTTTAATATCAAACGCATTGGTGAGGAGGTATAGCATGGAAGAGGAGCCAATGTTTGAAAGGTTATGATGGTTGATAAGGGAAAGATTCTTGAAGATTCTTATGAAGATTCTTGAAGTGATTCTTATGAAGTTCAACCACGACAAGTGCAGGGTCCTACACCTGGGTTGGAGCAATCCCAGGCACAGCTACAGATTGGGCAAAGAAGAGATTCAGAGTGGCCCTGCAGAGAGGGACTTGGGGGTGCTGGTCGATGAGAAAATGAACATGAGCTGGCTGCAGTGTGCGCTCGCAGCCCAGAAAGCCAACCGTATCCTGGGCTGCATCAAAAGGAGCGTGACCAGCAGGGCGAAGGAGGTGATCCTGCCCCTCTGCTCTGCTCTTGTGAGACCTCACCTGGAGCACTGTGTGCAGTTCTGGTGTCCTCAACATAAAAAGGACATGGAACTGCTGGAACAAGTCCAGAGGAGGCCACGAGGATGATCAGGGGACTGGAGCACCTCCCGTATGAAGACAGGCTGAGGAAGTTGGGGCTGTTCAGCCTGGAGAAGAGAAGGCTGCGTGGGGACCTCAGAGCAGCCTTCCAGTACCTGAAGGGGGCCTATAGGGATGCTGGGGAGGGACTTTTCATCAGGGACTGCAGTGACAGGACAAGGGGTAATGGGTTAAAACTTAAACAGGGGAAGTTTAGATTGGATCTAAGGAGGAAATTCTTTCCTGTGAGGGTGGTGAGGCACTGGAATGGGTTGCCCAGGGAGGTTGTGAGTGCTCCATCCCTGGCAGTGTTCAAGGCCAGGTTGGATGAAGCCTTGTGTGGGATGGTTTAGTGAGAGGTGTCCCTGCCTATGGCAGAGGGGTTGGAACTGGATGATCTTGAGGTCCTTTCCAACCCTAACTATTCTATGATTCTATGATTCTAAGATGGGATCAAATATTGACAGTGAAGCAGCTTGAAGTTAACAGAGGGAAGCAAGCAGAAGGTCACAATGAGACCTAGGAAATCCATCTTTCTGAATGATGATCAGAGACAGGAATATGGTTGTAAAGGCCAAAGAAGTAGATACTGCAGTCTCACTTGATGTGAGAAGATGAGAATTTGCGTGATGTGAATGAAATGACGAAGATGGATCCTAGAAGTGTTGCGTGAGATCCAGCTGCAACATGGATGAGTTGATCCAAGAGCACCAGCCTGATGGGTGTTGCTCACTGTCACCCACTTGCACTACTGCACAATCCTTATCTGACATGCAAGTTCAGAAGAACCCAAACTTCATTTGTTCATAGGTTAAAACAACAGGTGCCCTTTATGATGAATAGACTCAATGCTGTGGGTTTTCTTAAGAAGAGACCAAAGAGTTGTAGATTTGAGTGCCTGGTGCTGAGATTCAGATCTGCAGCCTGCTTCAAAGAGGCTTTTGAAGTCTTGAGGGAAACATGCTTTTAGCTTTCAGGGAAAGTGAGAGTACATGATCTCAATGTGGTGCTAATCTGATAACTCTTCAATTCTAATCACCCCGACAGTCTGTGGTAAACCATGTGGTTAACTATTTCGGGTACAGTCACATCTCTAGAAGCCACAGTCTGATGTAGTTTACAAGGCAAATCCTTTGATAACACCAAGATACGAGGGGATTAACATACCCCTTACACAGCTTGGCTGTTTAGCTGCTAACAGTTGTTGCCTTCTTCAAACTTTGTGACTTTTACTAAGCAGGAAGGCAATGAAAAGTAGAAAGGGCAGAAAGTATCAAAGTGAGAAAATGATGGGTGGCTCTGGAAGCATGGTTGGTCTTCTGGAAGAAAAGGTCATTGCAGGACTGGGTCTGGGAGTCACTGGTTGGGTTGCTGTTGGCAAGGCTTTCGAGGAGAAGGCACTTTAGAAGTCAAGGGCAGATGCCAAAATGATGAACAACTGTTAAGGATTCGAGGCCCATTTTGCAGTCATTCTTGCTGGTTGCTAAGGCTGCATTAATTACGGCTGTAGAAGATGTGAAAACATGATGACCAAGAATTTCTACTCATAATAGCTGTTACTATTAAGCATAAACAGAAAGGGCCACAGATCATGCACCCAGAGATCCAAAATGCCAGCTCTAATGCAACCAGCCTGCTTTATCTTTTAATTTCTCAGCCTTTAGGCCTTAAATAATCATTAAGTAGTGCCTTTCTCAACTTCTGGGTCTCCAGCTCAGCTTCAGTGGGCTTTTCAAGTGCACTGAAATGATCTCACTTAATTCATTACAACTGACTGAGAAGTATATTTAGACGCGATTTGCTGATGACACAGCACTTCACGTCCTTGTTTTGGGACAAGTTATATTTAGGTTTGCAAACTTCTTTCACAGTAAGCTGCTCTTTGGTGTGCTCAGACTAAACTGAGAGTCTGCTTCCCCCTCCAATGTTTGCTTATAGATGATTGCAAGTCTTAATGACTTAGTTTTCCTTATTATGCCTCCCTACACTGAATGTAGAGCTTAATTAAGAAAACGTTGGTAGTGTTTCATGTTGCTCATTTCCTGGGTTCAGAAAGGAAGGGCTCAACAGCCTGCTTTATGCAGGGGAGCAGGAGCAGGCAGATAGACCTGTTGCCTTTTACCACTGTTCTCAACTGCTGTAGAGCATCCCTGCTCCAGCATCCTTTCTCCTTTAGATGAAACACAAGGGAATTGAATCAGCCCCTCTTAACTAAAGAAGTGTGAACAAATACAGGCTTCTTGTCACTTTGTGGAGACACTCCCAAGGGGCTTTTCTGTAGCCTGAACAAATTTATATTTAGAAAATCAATGCCAACAACTAGCTCCAATGGGAAGGAGTCTTTGGATAGTGGGATTTTTCTAAAATTGAAATGGAAAATGTTCGCTTAAAATAACTAACAGTCTGACCAGACTTTCAGGGCCACTCTTTGGTTTAGAGTCAACCACAGAAACAATGCTTTGCTACCTTCATGTTCCATTCATGGCATCCAGTTTCATCCCTCTGCTGTGATTTCAGCCCTGTGGCCAGAAGCAGAATTAGGCTTCTTTCGCTGAGCTCTGGGCATGACCTGGTCTTGATAAGACAGAAGAATGTGGGAAGTCTTCAGTGAACAGGGTAGATACACAGGCTGTCCTGACTTTCAGCTTTCTGTTTGCAGAAGCATGCCCAGCTCTTCCAACAACCGAATTTGCTGATGTTACTGCTGAAATGTACCCACTGAGGACCAGACTGTACTATGAATGTGACAAGGGATACACAAGAAGAAGTGGGCAGTATTTGGGAATTCAGTGTCAGAGTATAGAGCAGGTTGCTTCTTGGGTCTACAAGGAATTTGAATGCATTGGTAAGTGATGATTGTCCTTTTCCTACACTTTTAGAGGTGTTTTCCAATGATTTTACGTAAGACATATCTGGGCATCACTCTAACAAGTGATCTTTTATGCTTATCTTTGCTAATTAGAACTTGTAGCAACTCTATTCTGCCTCTAGAACTTTGGGTGCTGTGGCTTTGCTCTGCTGCTGGTCCTGCTGTAATTCAGCAATATGACCTCTCCCACAGATGAGAAAGTTTTATTGTCAACGGCCCCCACAATGGAGTTAGATGCTACACAGAAGCCAGAAAGAAAACCACAGAAGACCCCTGCACCCCAGAAGCAAGGAAACCTTTCAGCATCTGACCAGAAAGGTAAGAGCCCATTCATCACTGTAACACTTCCATTTCCATGGAAGCAGTGTAAGAATAATGACAAGTGATGTGTAAGAAAATGAGTATTCTGTATCCTAACATATCCTGCTAGTCTATATTTTGTAAGATCACAAATCATATTGTTTCAGTAACAAAAGCAGCAGGGAAAAATCTATCTGCTTTAACAGTGTGCGGCCTTGTGATCCCACCAGATTTCTGTGGTCCTCCCAGGATTGTTCCACATGCCTCTTTAAGCCTGAACAAACAGTATTACGTGGGACAAGTCTTACATTTCAAATGCCAGAGCGGGTACGACAAGCGACCTCCCACCTTTGGCACTCGTGAGTGCAAGAAGGTGAACGGCAAAATCAGCTGGACTGCCCTTGACATGCGATGCACCAATGACAGCGCTGAGTGGCTGCCACAGACTGTTGAGCCAGGTAAGACGATTGCTTTGGCGTCATATATATGTCGTGACCTGTTCCAGCTCAGCACATCAGTTGTAAGGAACAACCTGCTTGGGGTTTAGGATGGAGAAATCAGGGACATCATGGCTCTGACACTGATGGAGGTGGCATTTCTGACTGATGAGGATGACATCTCCAGGGATGATACAGCTGCATCCTGCTTTGTCATGGGCATCCTTTCATACTAACTGCAAAACTGCAGGAATTTGTGAGCAGATAGAGCCACACTGTCACATACTGGGGAGAAAATAGGAGAATAAGCCTTTCTCTTTCTCCTTCATCCTGGGAGCTATATTGTCTATTGTTACTTCACAGTAAGGTACTCCAAAAGGTGTATCTAAGCATGATTGCTTAGTGCTTTGGGATCCAGAGTTTAGCTAGTTCATAGCTACACCTGAGTAATGTTTAAACTGGTTCTTAATTTAACACCCAGGATGCTGTTTTGAACAAAGAGACAGCAAGAAGCCCTGTTTTGAACAAAGAGACAGCAATATTGCACTGTATACTTTATGGCCCCAAAGTCAGCAGGACACATGCCATTGTGGGCTGGCATCTTGAGTTTCACTGCTTGGGGAGCCTCTCAAGTGAAGCTGCAGAACCTCTGCCTCTTGCTTTTATGCCTTTAGGTGTATTAATGGAAAAAAACCCCAAACCCCAAACCAGACCTTTATATGGCCTCTACTTCCCCCAAGCTATCTACCTTTTCTGAAGGCATCTCTCCTAACTACAGTGCACAAGTTCAATATGCAGAGAGCAAACAGAACCCATTTCCCAAGTATCCATGATAGCATTGACAGTCTGGGGCTCTCTCTTGGTGTCAGGCAGAGCTATTGATGGTGAAAGGACCCAGATGCCCATCACCTCTACAGTCCTCAGCCTTCCATTACCCTTCCAACCTCCTCTGAAGCAGGGGGGTGCGATGGGCTGAGTTTTAGAGGTGGGAGCCAATGCAAGGTCAATGCAAGAGGAATTTCCTATCAACAAAGAGTGGAAAAAGATGTTTTTCCACCAGTACTTGGGACTTTGAGGGGAAATAAATCTTGCAGAACTGTTGACAAGTACTGGGTAGATGCCACCATCTGAGATGGGCTGCCTTTATGACCAACAGAGGGAACTGTAAGAATGAATCACCTTCCTCAGTGGACACACTATTTGAGCATTAACCCAGGACTTTCTTTCCTTCTTAGGTCCATCTCTTTCCCTGTAGTGCCTGGTTCAGGGTGCTCCAGGTACAGCAGTCACAATTTCTTGTTTGGTTTTGAGTGGTCACCACACTCATTTTTCCCCCATTGATCATTTCACTTGGTACTACCAGGATAAAGGCAATTCTTGCTATGATTGAAATAACCCATCAACATTCCAGTCCTAGAAAACGACATAACCTATTGAACAGTCAGAAGTAGCAAATACTTCAGATTTTAAAATTAGTTTTATGAAGAACACAGGACTGGATGATGAAATTGCCCTTTAATTCAATAGAACAAGAATTCAATTTCCCTGCAAAAATACATTCATACCTGAGCAAGATCAGGTCTTTGTGATCAGTGCATCAAATATTGACACCCCCAAAATGTTGCCTTTCTCATTATTATGATGTGATTGTTGTCTGTAATGGAGCTGGGTAAGGAATGTCCTCCCCTTTCTCAATTCTTCTGCCAGCGTTCACCAGTAAGAGATTTATCAAGAGACATCTCTTATAGGGCCTCTCATGAAAAAAACTGTCCAGATCTCATAGTAGTTCAACTTCAGAGATTCCTTTCAGGATAAGGGGAAAATATAATGAAATAGGTAAGGGAGAAACACAAATTTCTTGCACCAGGGAATTTTTGGCTTATATTCTAGGGAGAAAGAGGTCCCGCTTGAAGCTATGTTTTCAAATCTTAGCTTGGCGCCTTGAAAGGCATCCTCCCCAGTCTCATATGAAATAAAGACCTTAGCTGGATCCCATTCCCTGGAAGATACAGTTCACTTCATGCCCATTATTAACAGATATCAGGTCAGCACATACATTGATATCCAGGCTGGAAACATCTATTGATGGCCAGGAAACAAACATGGCAATTATTAAGTCTTCTGTGCAGAGGGAGAAGAGCTGTCAGTCTCTACCCTCACCACTGCTTCCATGCTGGAGCGAGCTGGCTCTTGCCTGACTCTGTCATCATCACTGCTTTGATGCTCTTCAGAAGAACAAATCAATACAAAACTCAAGGATTTTTCTCTCTTCACAGGTTCTACTCATCCACCCTTTTCCTCATCTGTGATACTGCCAGTGACAGGTATGGCATTTTGTTAATAGGATTCAACTTCACTCCATCCCCCAGAGCAGTTACTTTGCCTTTCAATTGGCTGTTCTACCCATCTCAGCCCTAAGAGCTAATAAATACACTGCAAGAGACATCTACATCCATGTACTGGGTGAGGAATCAGTAAAGAAAGTGTAAACAGACACTGTTTAAGCAGTAAAGCTTTCTATAAAGGTGTTTTCAAAGACTTATAAGAGATATAACCCTAACAATTCTATGATTCTGTGTAAAAGAAAATAGATCACACTAAAGCCTAGTTTTTAAATGAAGCAATTTTCAGATTCTTCCTCTGAGGCTTTTTGTGAATTCAGTGAATAACTTCAGCTGGGGAAAAAAATGTCAATATTTAAATGATGTTTTTCTTTCACATTTTCAAAGGAGTAAAAAAAGAGATGGGCAAATAAAATATTTCCTCGCAGCTAAACTGCTGCATTGAGATCAGTCTGAAGAGATTTTTCTTCTCCCCCTTCCCCATCCTCTATTCAGCCATTAGCTGCTAAAATAGAATTGTCTCATATTGCGCATATACTCAAGACTTTGTACAAGGGCTCTTGATTCCAGCTGGAGTCTGATGACAACTGTACTGCACAGTATAATAAGGAGGAATAATGGAGGGGGATAAAGGAAGAGAAGGAGGAATATTGCAAACTATGCCAGAGAGCGCAGCATCAGTAGACCCTGGTTATTTGGCTGCGGGCAATCTCTAGTTGCCAAAACCCATCTGGCTGGGTCCTGTTTGTCCCAGGGAGCAAAGCAATGGAGCAATATGGAAGAACTCTTGCCTCTGGGCATAGGAGCAAGATGAGATCCTATCCCAGGTCTTCCGTGTTTCTCCCAGTTGGATTAAATGCAATAAGGTAACACCATAGAATCAGAGTCACAGAATAGTTTGAGTTGGAAAGGACCTTAAGATCACCCAGTTCCAATCCCCCTGCCATGGGCAGAGACACTGGGTGCTAAGCATGTTGATTTTCTGTTTCAACAGCTATCTTTTTTGTTCTGCCTATCATTCCTGCTGTCTTCATGTGACTCACCAAGCAGAGAATACAGTAAGTGGGATGGAACCAGGAAAATGTGAAATCTAAAATGAAATTCCCTAGGAGTGGAAGAGCTACCACCCGGATCAGCCATCTCACTGGTGCACCGCTTAGATTTCTGGATACCTTCTTTGATGTTAAATAAATGACCCTTGATTTTGGGTTGTCTGGTTCAGATACTAAATACTGGCACAAGAAAAGGAGAATCAGAGCTTTTGAAATCAGAAGAGCATGCTCGGTCCCTGCCAATGTGGAACTGAGAATGGCAGCTCAGATTGCCGTGGGGAAATTAAGGTTAATCATGCAAATCAGCTGGTTTCAGATAGCTTACACAATCGATCAGTCTTGTTCTCCCTGGCTAACCTGTGGGAAAGCTGGTGGAGCATCTGCCATCACGACCATGTAGTTTTTCTTCCTTCATCCCCCTGATTTCTCAGTCGTGTCATGACAGCTTTGTGCCTCAGATTTATTTTAGCCTCCTCACTGTTTCTATTACTACACTGAGACACACCAAGGCTGTTCCTTTTCACAGACTCCCCAGCCTACTTAATACAAGATGTCCCTATTTGACATTTGGGAGTTCTTTGGTAATCCTCATTCCTACTACTTTTCATGTTCCCTATTAATTAGTAGTGGGGTCTGCTTCTGAGTTGAATGGGGATTTTGCTTGAAAAGGAGGAGGGGAGTGTTGTGAAACCACATTTGCAGTGTTCTTATTCCAGTTCAAGATAAGATAAAGCCATAGAAAGTGTAGACAACAGTTTGAAACATGTTTTAGTGAAGATGGTCAACCATGGTGCAGATTGCCTGGGCCACTGTAGGGTTTCTGGGAATGTGATAGGTGGGAAATTGTTAAGAATAGCCTACATTTCACTGGTTCAGTGGTGGAACAAGTGATAAAATAGCTGATACTAGATGAAATAGTAACTGAGATCCTAAGTGGTGTCTTCTGAGAAAAGCACTGTGTGGTTTCGCATAGTAAATATAGAAGGAACCACAGAAAATGTGCTTCTTCCCAGCTTTAGTAAAGTCTTTTTCCTGCTATAGAGTTCAGATTGCAGAGCTCAGATCCAAACTCATGAAACTGATGACTTGACACAGAAGACACCAGATTGTATCAGAGGCTCCAAGACCAGCCCTGGCAAACAAGGAAGAAGCCTGGACATTCATATTCCACCATGTGAAGGAGGCAGAAAATATTACAGCTTAATTCTTATGGCGACAGAGGGACTTTCCACCTACAGAGCACTGGGGGGTGTGTGTGTGTCCTTCCCATCACTGACAGATGGGGAAAGAGCCCTGTCTGAAACTGCTTCCCAAAACCACTCCCCTCCTCCTACCATATAACAGATGTGTTGCTAATATAACTGCAGCCTTTCCCAAGCGACCAGGCTTACATATGGACCATTTACCCAAGCATGTTAGGTGATGGCACCATCAATACAGCCCACACACCATCTTCTGCACAAAAAGAGATGCTGGACACCTGATGTGTCCCTGTCCCATCCCTACCGGATGGGTCAAATGCAGTCACTCTTCTCTCCTTCTGTCACTGGATATCCTCTTGGGAAAGGCTATTAAACCCATTTACCCTCTGCACATAAGTTGAAATTCTTACTGAACTGGAAAGTCTTACTGGCTACATATATATATACACACAGGTATACAGCTATAGATACATACACAGGCCAAATGACTTACGGTCTAAAGGCACCTGATTCCCTGCATTGACCCTCAATGATATACATATTGAGTAGATTAGTTATATATTTTTACCTGGCATATGACAAAAGCAAAATGAGATGAATCCCTTCCTTATAATTCAGGAGGCATGGGATCTTCGTGTAGTTTCCTATTTTGTGACAGAGTGTATGTGTAAGTGTTTTATTGGTTTGTATTCCTGTTGAATTATTCTCCTTTTGAAGCCTTGATATTTATACTTCCCATGGCTTTTTCTGTTATTCCTGCTGGAATAAGATTTGTTTGTACTATATATCTTTATAAAGATGGATGTGTAACAGTGTATTACATGCTGTTAGTTTGTATGGGAGCAAACAACAATCTGTATTTACATGATAGACGATAGGTTTTCACACCTCTCGGCTGCTTTGAAGGCTGCAAGCAGTGGTAGTGAGCTCTCTTGATTCATTCAATCAATGCCCATTACTTATTGCTAACATACCTCTGTTAAGCATTGCAGCTAGTCTGCCATCACTCGTCCTGCTCAGGGCATTTCACTGGACAATGCTAATATTTCACTTACTTACTCCTAGCATGCACATTTTTATGCAGGGAACAAGAGCAGAGTTGTATGGCTCCTGATGCTCCAGTGGCTTTTCCATTCCTCACCAGGGGCTTTCTCTCCACATTTATCTTTGTTTCTTGGGAATGAAGGGCCACACTCTGCTGGTAAGGGATCGGTAAGGAATAGCAGGTTACAGAACGGGCAACTATTGTGGGGTTTAGTTTTCCTAGCTATTAATGTGTATATAGGGAGTCTGAGCCCAGGTCACCTCCAGCATGGGAGCTGTATTTGTACTTCATCAGGAAGCTGTAACTCTGCTGAGCCGTACTTTACCTCTCAATAGGCCTTGCGGGTCCTTAAGGGAAATGCTTGCATCGGAGGCTTAAGCCTTCAACGCAACAAGCAGAGAGCAAGTAGAAATCAGAGGGACCCAGCCTGGGAGCAAGAGGCCACCACTGCGAGAGGCTGTGGCCAAAGGGGCACCAGCGCTGTTGTGCTTTTCCCAGGGCCGCTCTCGCTAATTTTGCAGCAGATGTGGTTGATATTTTAGTTTGTCGACTGATTTTCTCAGCATGGAACAGCTAAAAAACTCTAACAATAAACTGTTCTGGGTGTTTGAAAGGCAGCTTGTTCTTCCTGTTATTGATCTTGAAAAAGGCATGATTTATTTTCCATTACAAAAGGTATTAAAAACTTAGGAACGTGTCCCAGGAAGGTTTATTCTAAAGAGCTGTGCTAAAGCTCACTTCATACATGTAGGATCGCAGCTAACCTTTAAAATGCTAACTAAAAACACTTAGGCAAGAGGATCTCTGGCAAACAGTATCTCCAAAGTAGGTAATGGAAGCAATATTTACAATCTAAGAGCAGCGGAGCTCCCTTAACCCTAACCATCCCCAAGGGGTGGAAATACACATACTCCTATCCCACGGCCAGGAACACAAGTGTGAGAAAATGTGGTTTTCCAGAGGTATGCATTATAAGAACCAGCCTACACAATGCAATGCATCATCCAATGTGCCTTCATACAGGTGTCTCCATGTGAGCTGGTCCCATCACAGTGGAGATAAGAGGAGTCTAGAGACATTCAGCCATCACATGCAGATGTTCACCCGGGCTGGGTAGTATTCTAGACCGCATGGACAGCATCAGCCATTGATTCCATTGACACTACTGGTTGCTCAGACAGCAGCTCACATGGAAACACCTACAGATCGATCTGGTTGCCTAAAGATAGGTATCTGCTGTGATCTTCATCGGGGACTGTAGTGATAGGACAAGGGGGCACAGGTTCAAACTTAAACGGGAGATTTAGGTTAGAATAAGGCAGAAGCTCTTCCCTGTGAGGGTGCTGAGGCGCTGGCACAGGGTGCCCAGAGAAGCTGTGGCTGCCCCATCCCTGGCAGTGCTCAAGGCCAGGTTGGACACAGGGGCTTGGAGCAACCAAGAAATTCAGGGAAGATATTCCCTAACGAGATGTCATTTTTAAAGCTGTGGCATTCATATGCATACCCACTATGACCCTTTCTACAGAGAGACTCTGGAGGTGTCATCCCAACAGTGGGGAGGTCCATGTGGGAGGAAGGTGCAGCCCATGGCTGCAGGGCAAGGTGCTGCTGCATAAATGGCTTGGGCCTTTTGCAAGAAAAGAAACTGGTTCTTCTACCCTGCCAACAGCCTCCACCTTCCCCATCCTCCTAAAACAGCCCTTTCAGCCACTTGATCATAGAATCATAGAATGGTTAGGGTTGGAAAGGACCTTGAGATCATCCAGTTCCAACCCCCTGCCATGGGCAGGGACACCTCACACTAAACCATCTCACCCAAGGCTTCATCCAACCTGGCCTTGAACACTGCCAGGGATGGAGCATTCACCACTTCCTTGGGCAAATGATGTATGGCCAGGACCCAGTTGTGTATCAATTGTGCAACCCGTAAGGATAAGGGCTCCAGATCAATGCTCAGACCCCAGCTATGCTTAGAGAAGCTCCTGGGGGCAATTACCATAGTTATCCTCAGGAAACCTCCACCCCCAGCAAACCTTCACGACCAGGAAATCAGGTGGAGGCCGTGCGACATGCTGATGAGAAGGCTGATTTTGCTCATCAGGTTGCAGGAGATGGGTATCACAAAGGCGCTGCTCCAGCATTTACACACCAGCGTTCTCAGAGTTTCCTTCTCAGGGGGAATTTGGAAGCTCATGGCCTTTTGTTCTGATTCAGACTGAAAGCACAGTTTGAAATAACAACATTTCCTGTGCACGAGAAGCCCTGTTTTCCAGCTCACTCTGCTCAGAACCAAAGGTTTCTCTCCTTCAGTTCTTACTGTGTTCGTGCTGTTCGAACTCCCTCAATCCTTCGTAAAGTTCTGCAGTGTAAGATAACAAATTCCAACACCGAAGGAGTTTATACTGTGCTTTTTAGCCTTACGTCGCCGTGCTCAGTAAAATGAAGATAATTCTATTTTTGCTTTATTGGGTTGGATACGGTGGCACTGAGGTGACTTTGTAAACTGATGTCAGTCCCAGTCCAGTGCTCTGAACATGCAGAGCAAGATCTCAAAGCCCCAGGAGTAATTTAGTGCTGACCATTTGCACATGTGGCAGTTTGTTAAAACAAGTCTTCATTTACAAGGGCCTGTAGGGATAGGACAAGTGGGAATGGCTTTAACCTGACAGAAGGTGGATTTAGATTAGATATAAGGAAGCAGCTCTTCCCTGTGAGGGTGCTGAGGCGCTGGCACAGGGTGTCCAGAGAAGCTGTGGCTGCCCCATCCCTGGCAGTGCTCAAGGCCAGGTTGGACACAGGGGCTTGGAGCAAGCTGCTCCAGTGGAAGGGGTCCCTGCCTGTGGCAGGGGTTGGAGCTGGATGAGCTTTAAGGTCCCTTCCAACACAAACCAGTCTGGGGTTCTGTGATTTACTGAACTAAGAAAACATAGAATCACAGAATAGTTAGGGTTGGAAAGGACCTTAAGATCATCCAGTTCCAACCCCCCTGCCATGGGCAGGGACACCTCACACTAAACCATCCCACCCCAGGCTTCATCCAACCTGGCCTTGAACACCGCCAGGGATGGAGCACTCACAACCTCCCTGGGCAACCCATTCCAGTGCCTCACCACCCTCACAGGAAAGAATTTCCTCCTTAGATCCAATCTAAACTTCCCCTGTTTCAGTTTTAACCCGTTACCCCTTGTCCTGTCACTACAGTCCCTGCAAGTTATTCAGAAAGAGATTAGATTCAGATAATGTACCTGGCAAAAGACACACAGCTGTGTAAGTTGTCAGAAAAGGAGAGCAAATTTACATCCTAAGTGCTTTCCAGAAGCCAATGTGATACTTAGAGAGCAAACATTAATTCATGGTAGGAGACCTGGCACCTGGGATCTGAAAATATTAATCTCATTGGTATTATTATGGCACGTGAAAAAGTATTCCCATCAAATGTCCTGAGTGGTGTGAGATCACACAGGCGCAGCACAAATCCTTTCAGCAGTTAAGTCAGTGTTAACTCTCTTACCCCAGCTTAAAGTGTTATTAATTCCTCCATATCTGATCTGAGATACTCATAAGCTTTCAACAGAGCTTCCTCCTATCTCAGAGCTTTAGTTCAGGGGCCCTTCTCTTTATCCACACTGGGTTTTGCTCTAGGAGTTGCCAACAACGACTTTAGCCCTTTAAATCAAGAAAAGGCACTAAAGATCAGACAGAAGATGATGTAGAGGCGCAAAGATCCACGATTCATTCTTCCTCAACAATATTTGGATGAAGAATCAGGAGGGAGAATTGTTTTCCAAGTCTCCAGGTTTTCCAGCTTCTTTGATAACCATGCAATAGCAATGCATAACATGTGAAAATAGAGATGTTTGCTTTCCAATAAACTGAACATTCCTGTCTTCTAATAGCTCGTGGCAAGATAAAGCAGCTAGGTTAATGGATATTGTATATATAGCTATTCATTGTATGGATCCACATTTAACTGAAGACTGCAGATTCCCAGTAGAACCTCCTATGAGGCTCAGGAAGGACTCTCAAGCCTTTGAGCCTCATTTCCCAGGAAAAAGCCTGTCCCTGCAGGCTGAGATTAAGAGATGTGCACTCCCCCTGGACACCCAGCCTGAAGATCAGCTTGGCAGGGCCACAGACAGACAGATGAGAAAATGAACATGAGCCGGCTGCAGTGTGCGCTCGCAGCCCAGAAAGCCAACCGTATCCTGGGCTGCATCCAAAGGAGCGTGACCAGCAGGGCGAAGGAGGTGATCCTGCCCCTCTGCTCTGCTCTTGTGAGACCTCACCTGGAGCATTGTGTGCAGTTCTGGTGTCCTCAACATAAAAAGGACATGGAACTGCTGGAACAAGTCCAGAGGAGGCCACGAGGATGATCAGGGGACTGGAGCACCTCCCGTATGAAGACAGGCTGAGGAAGTTGGGGCTGTTCAGCCTGGAGAAGAGAAGGCTGCGTGGAGACCTCATAGCAGCCTTCCAGTACCTGAAGGGGGCCTATAGGGATGCTGGGGAGGGACTCTTCATCAGGGACTGCAGTGACAGGACAAGGGGTAACGTTAAACAGGGGAAGTTTAGGTTGGAGATAAGGAGGAAATTCTTTCCTGTTAGGGTGGTGAGGCACTGGAATGGGTTGCCCAGTGAGGTTGTGAGTGCTCCATCCCTGGCAGTGTTCAAGGCCAGGTTGGATGAAGCCTGGGGTGGGATGGTTTAGTGTGAGGTGTCCCTGCCCATGGCAGGGGGGTTGGAACTGGATGATCTCCAGGTCCTTTCCAACCCGAACTATTCTATGATTCTATGTGTTTCATGCAGGACCACACATGGAACATTTGCCTACATGAGGGAAACAGGCAAATCCAACAGCTTCAGTGTGCCCAACCCGGCAGATGGAGATGGCAAAGCCCCAGTGAGGTGTTCCCAGCCTGCTTTCCCCATGTGGCAGCCAGAGATGCTCCTGCAGGGATTTATAAATAAGCATATTGTATTTACTCTGGCAAAATGTTATAGCTGCTACAAATCTGGATGCATCGAAGCAGTTTTGCCCAGCTGCTTTCTCAAGCAGAGGCCAGATGATGGCACTTGAGTGATTTTCTTGTTGCCATCTCTTCTGGGACAGAATCATAGAATGGTTTGGGTTGGAAAGGACCTCAAGATCATCCAGTTCCAACCCCCCTGCCATGGGCAGGGACACCTCACACTAAACCATCCCACACAAGGCTTCATCCATCCTGGCCTTGAACACTGCCAGGGATGGAGCACTCACAACCTCCCTGGGCAACCCATTCCAGTGCCTCACCACCCTAACAGGAAAGAATTTCCTCCTTAGATCCAATCTAAACTTCCCCTGTTTAAGTTTTAACCCGTTACCCCTTGTCCTGTCACTACAGTCCCTGACGAAGAGTCCCTCCCCAGCATCCCTACAGAATGTGGCAGCATGTTCAGTTCAAGGCGTTTGAACCAGTGGGATGGGACTAAATAAACTGCACGATCCAGCCCATGGCAGTGAAGTGAGCTTAGTGATAGGACTCTCTGCCAGCTGCATGCCCATTCCAACAAGCGCAGCAGTGGATGCAGTGAGCAACAGGGCTAACAGGATTTAGCTCCCCGCATCCTCTTATAGCCTCTGGGAAAGATAACTTTTCCTTTCTAAAATCTCAGCTATCCACTAGTAGCAAGAGCTCTTCCCAGAGATGGACAGACATGGATTACCTTCCCATCTCAGTGCAGCGGACAGAGGAGCTTCCCACCCCACCACGGATGCACACATGGTACATGGACTGGCTCTGAGCTCACCAAATATCCCTATTGCTCGTTCATAGCCAGGGTCAGCAGAAACCAGTGGAAATCATGGATGCAAGGATGCCCCTGGAGCTGAAGCAGCCTTCTGCTCAGCTCCAAGCTAAGGTGCTGTGTGAAGCATCCCTCTTATCTGCTGGAAGGCAGCCTCCAAGCTGATTCATCCATTGTTTTTTTGGCTTCCTATGTATTTCATATGCTTGCTGTGGAAGGGAGGGCATTTCTGGGTACCACTGAGGGAAAAGGTCCTGGGGAGAGCCAGGCAGCTGGTGGAGGGGTGAGTAATGGAGGTGGTTGGGGAGTGGGGGATTTTAGGGGCTGGCGATGGTGGAGATGAGTATGGTTTCAAGTCTCAGCAGGCATGAGGAGCTGGATGAGTGAATCAGACGAAGTCCATGAGCAACCCCAGAGGTGTCTGCAGAGGTCCCTCAACCTGAGGTAGTACTTGATAGCTTCCCTCCATCAGTGGTCTGTGGCAGCATGTGAACCAAGGAGCAAAAATGCTTCAGGGCAGGGGCCTAGGACTACAAAGGGGGGTGTGAGTGATGTTCCTAAGTTATTCTCCTAAAAAGCAAAGCATTCTCCTGCCTAAGAGCAGCACAGCTGGCACAAGTGAATGCTACTGCTGCTCTCACCATAGCAGCTGGAGATACAGGAGTCCATGGTACTATTGGGAACCGGCAGTGGTGTGTGTTGGGAGCTTCCCTGCTCTCAGGTGTCCACAGACACTGGAGATGCCCTTGGAGAACTTGACTGGCCTCTGGCTGCAGGCATCAGGGCATCTCAGGTGGTCCACGATGCCTCTATTCATGCAGCTGAGCCACTCCTGGATCTCTGCTGGCTGTGGTCAGAGCTCAGGTACCCAACACACATGGACACATCTGCATGTGGGGGGCTAACTTATGGTTTATATATAAGGTGATGTTACAGTGCAGCAATGGAGCAAATACTTCATATTGTAAACTACTCAGGAACTAAATCACATGGCATACATTGACCTTACACCCATTGAATGCATTTAGCAAAATCAGTTACACATAAATATGCAGGAAAGGTTCATAATGAGAGCAGAGAAGAAAATCATCCAACCAGTGTGTCACAGAAATGTATCTTTGACTGGTCAAGCCTGCTGTACATCTGATCCCTGAGCCTGGCTGGCTGATATCTCAGCTCCTGCTCTCAAGGTGCAGGTTCCAAAAGCAAGCAAACAACAACCTGCTAGCAAATATACATAAACCCAGGGTCTGTGTAAGCTCAGGGTTAGAGAGCCTAGTGATTAGATGGAGGTTATTTCCTTCTTTCTCCATGTTTTACTTATTTACAGACCTCAAGAGATGCTGCTCCTGTGCTTAGTTGTATTACTCCTTCACCTTCTTCTCTCCCTTTATCCTTTGCTATTGTCATTACTCTATTGGTCAGAATACATTTGTAGAATCACCCTTACAGACTTTCAGCAATCCTTGGGCTCATTTCTTTCCTTGTGTAAAGATGAATCACAGAATCACAGAATCGTAGAATCATGGAATGGTTTGGGTTGGAAAGGACCTTAAGATCATCCAGTTCCAACCCCCTGCCATGGGCAGGGACAGCTCACACTAAATCATTAGCTTGGGATGGACCACTTGAGATCCTCTCACCCAGACCCTTGCTCAAATAGGACCATGTCTATTTGGGTTTTGAGTATCTCCAGCAATGAAGAACCCACAACCTCTCTGGGCAACCTGGGCTGTCCTAATCCCATACCTTTCCTAAGGGGATGAGGGACAAATCAGCAGCACACTATCTGTGATATCTAATAAGGAGAGGAAGGAGCAATGAGCTGTGTATGGGCATGGAGATAAAGGGGGAAAAATACCCAAACAAAGCTCTTCTAGTGTCAGTGAGAAGCTCTAATCTCCTTGCCCATGGCTGTCATCCAGCCTGCCCCTCCAGAGTGGCCAGGCCAAGTACTCCTTTTTAAGAGCTGGAAGACCACTGGAGAAGGAAGCAGGATGGATGCTGCACAGGACATGTGGACAAAGCCTCTGAG
Source organism: Lathamus discolor (assembly GCF_037157495.1). Taxonomy (NCBI): domain Eukaryota; kingdom Metazoa; phylum Chordata; class Aves; order Psittaciformes; family Psittacidae; genus Lathamus; species Lathamus discolor. The sequence continues at coordinate 3,898,504 of NC_088884.1, forward strand.
CCTTTTATGCTTGGGATGTGTAGTGGGGCTTATTGCCGGGGACAGCCACTGTGAAACAGAGAAACCCGGCCTCTCCCATAAAGCTGGGTCAACGTATCCTCCAGCTCCTTCAGTGTGAGGAGCTGCACCTCATTCCTATCATTCTCAGCAATGACCGCCCAAGTCTTCCTATGCTTGCTGTTCACCTCGCAGCAGGCACTCGCCCAGATGTAGCTGGGTTTATTCACCCTCCCCTTGGCGATGTAGTTGTTCCCAGGCACAGCACCCACGACAACATAGGTGTTGTTACAGCCCTGGGTGTTCCTGATCATCGTCTGCTGCTCGTAGTTGTTCCAGGCACCACCGTTGAGCTTCTCATTCTGGGGCACGATGTTGGTGAGGGTGAAGGTTGCTGTTCTGCTGTTGGAGTCAGAGTGGTGGCTGCTGGGGTTCAAATGGCCCCGGTTCAAACCAGTCAGGTTCTTGTAGTCCTGGAGGACAGCCTGGTGCTTGCCGATCTCCTCTGAGCTGATGCTGAAGTCATTCAAGAGGGTCTGCTCCCTTTCCATGGTTTTGGGATAAGCTGGGCCAATCAGCTTAAGAGGTAAAGAAGAGGAAAAGGGGTTAGTGTTGGGAGTAATGGAGCAGGTTTCCCTGGAGTAGAAGTCTGTGAGTGCTGAGCACTCATTTCTTGTTATCTCAGTGTATGAAAATGCATGAATCAGAGAGAAATCATAAACCTGCTCCTTCGTGAGGACACAAGCTTAGGATTTGACTGCTCTAGATTTGACTTGCGACCTTTGAAATGCAGCCTGGGACTGTGGGTAGATGTGTGACACAGTGAGCATTTTCTGCTCCCAGGTTTGAAAGGTGATGTGGGTTTAAACATCTCCCCTGCCACATCTGGTTCCCTTTCCTCCCATCTCCACATCCTACATCTGCTCAGGGCCCTCCCCAGTGCCTCTCACCCCTATCAATCACATTCAACCTTCATCACCTGCATCTGATCAGGCTATCACCAGCCCTGCTCCTTTGCTCAGGCTTTGTGAAAGGTTTTCATGCCTTTTTAAAACCAATCTGTCAACACCCTGGTGTTTTGTGAGCTCAGGGAAAACAAGCACACAGATACCCTCTTTGAAGACTGCGTGTCTTAGGGAGTCTTCGAAGGTGGACAGGATGGGTCGAGGATGAGCCAAGGAGCCTTCCACAAGGGAGATGAGAAGGACTCAGCCCCTTCTCCTCCTCTTTGCCCCTTGCTTGAACTGTGTGTGGTTGCTGCAGTACCGCACTCCTGAATCACCAGTGTTTGCCTCCTCTATGCCCATACACCTAGAGATGTGTTGAGAAACCAATCCCAGAGGCAAGTTTTCCCTGGAAGGGCTATAGTGCATTGCAAAGATTAAGTTTTTTCTCTCAGCAAACAAACAATACCCCAATGCAAGTGGGATCTGCTACTGCAGGGCTAACAATGTGTCTCAGGGCTGATGTGGGCCAGGGAGAACTGACGTGTTCCTTCTGCAGCAGCACTGAAAGCAAGTTGGAAATGACCAGCCTCTTAAAGGAGCTCGTAATCCCCCAGGAGACCTGGGGAACATAAATATTGCATAAACCCTCTGCAGGAAGTTAACTAATTCACAGACTTCTCAGATGGCCTAGGACCATGGTCCAGCAGGCAAAGAGAGGAGGCGTTATCCGCCTTAAATGTGGAGGCTGCAGTGGTTGCAGTACCCTATTAGCTGCTTGAGTTCCTATGCAGCTCTATATTAGCTGCTTGAGCTCCTATGAGTAGCAAGGGCAAACAATTTCTCTCATAACTATAACACCTTTTCATATTTAAGGAGACATATTTAGCCTTCCTCTGGAATAGGGCGTATGGCTTTCTTTTGTGGCTCATTTTCACCTGAATTCCCTACTGCTTCTGTGTTCTGAGCAAGGACCTGAATTTCCTCTTCTTTCTGTTCTGTAATTTGCTTGGGCTTTCTTACTGAAGGCTGAAGTCTGTTAGAAGGACGTTTGAGAGGGCTTTGTAGTTTGCAGAGATCTTTGTGTCTGGTGGATGCTTCTGAACCAAGCCTGAGGCAATGGTGGTAAGCGGCAACTACAGGTGGATGGAGATCGTGCACTTCTGACTTGAGTGATGCTGATTCTTATTCACTTCTCACTGCCTGAAATATCACTCAATGCATTTACCCAGTGTTAACTTAACCCTCTCAATGCTGAAAGCTTGTTCCTATACTTTTGCACTGGGTCATCTCACCCTATTCTGAGTTTCTCTGCACTTCTCTCATGCCACTTACAAAGCCAGCATGACTCAACTGGGAGCAAATAAGCTATGTCAGGGATGCAAAAGAGATCAGAGCTCAACAGTGTTCATCCCTCATATTTAGGTGCTGTTGGATGTCTTTTCTCCATCACTTGGTCTCCACCACACTATGGGATAGGGGTCATTTGACTATGTAATGTAATGTAATGTAGTGCAATATGACTTAATGTTCCTAAGAGGTCAATGTGGCAAAATGGGCAGTTTTAGGATATGACTCATCTCATCCTCCTGCTGATGTCTCAGATGCATCAGAGGAATCATGTGGTGAAGGCGTTTGAAGTTGGATGAGACGAATCCCATCCAGTGGTCCCATTGGCATGTGTGTGGGGTGGGTGGGAGGAGAAGGAAGTGTTTGGTTAACTGCTGTAGCTGATCTTTTAATGACTGTAGGGTGATGTGCTGCAAGAGAGAACACTCACCTGGGGCTCAACCAGCCATGTGTTGGGTCTCTCGCCAGCTGCAGGCTGGTAGAGGTAAGCAGAGTAAACGGGAATACGCCTGTTCCTGTCATACAGGGTGGCAAAGTAATACTGGTTCTTGTAACGCTGGCAGATCCAGGCTGGGTTCTGTGGTTTCAGGGCTTCATTTGGGGGGGTTTTCTGGAAGAAGAACTGAGGGCATGAGCTTTCAAAGGACTTCACCACCTCACTGCGTCCCGGCCAGAGGCAGCTTGCCAAGACCTGCAGCAGCAGCAACAGCATCGCGGGGAGGACTTCAAACGAAGGGGCTCTTGCTCACCTGGAGGGCAATGCAGAGATACAATCAACCCAGGGAAGGCTCATCATGGCCTGGAGTAACTCTTGTGCCTGTGGGGTATGGTTGCAGAGGAGGGGACTGGGAGAGAACAAGAAAGGGACAACTCCTGCCCTCCTGGATATGGAAACATCGACAGGGGAATGAGGGTGAAGTCTAAAATAGGTTTTAGGTGCCCAGAGGAGGCAGCAGTGAGAGAATTTAGCTTGTCCAAGAAGGGATCCAAACCCATCCCATATCTAATCAGCTCACACAGCAAAGCCTTTTAGGGAACTGAGGCATGGTGTTGGGACAAAGCCACCTTTTCCAACCTACCTGTGTTGGCCAAGAGCTCAACTTTTCTGTTAGCACTGGAGAAATAGGGCTGGAAGCTCCTATTTTGGAATACCACCTCACTCCCTTTGCTCTGAGGACCTGCTCACAGCAGAGGACCTGCAGCTAGGCACATACTCTGCTCAGCCACCTGCAGTGCTCAGCTGAGATTTAGTCTCACGGGGGATTTGGAAGGGAAACAACAGTGATGCTGCACTTCCTACGTGTCTCAGGCCCCATCTAAGCTCACACAGAGATGCAGCTCTTCTGTAACTCCTCTGTGCTTGCAGCAGGATTAATCTCCCCTGTAGCTGGGTCAGATGTTTAACCCAAAGTGGTCCAGCTTGGGGTCCTGAATGCCATTTTCACCCCAACTTGCATTTTCAGGGTGTCCAACCCCAGACAATGAACTTGCAGATACATGGATACAGAAAGAGAAGGGGATGAGGGAAGCATGAGGGATGACACCTGTGTCTTATCAGCACTCTGCCTGTTGCTGTAGCAATGCAGATACCAAGGGGCAGCTCTTCCCATGGTTGCACAGGATTTCTGCTGATCCACATCTTTAGCTTTGCTGATTGCTTTTTCGTGTACTGTAAAAGGCACTGGGGCAGGATTTTCTGTTTCTCCAACAGAAGCAGGTCCTGTTTTGTCCTTCTTGGGTGTTGAAATGATTTTTAGCAGTCAGCAAGCTCTTTGTTTTTGGAGAAAACTGAGTAATGCCCTGTGATGCTGGCAGCGATGCAGGGTGCTCTATCTGCTCTCTGATACTTTGGGGTAACAGTGATAGTTCCATTTTAAAACTACAGAGTAGCTTTAAAGTAATGAGCATTTTAAATAAGGCAGGACAAGCAGCTAAAAGGATCCATGGGAGAGAAAGCTGCCTTGGCTTCTAGAACACAAACCCCACCTTGCTGGAAAAGTGGCTGAGCTGAAGGCTTGGAAAATTACCTTGCACGTTTGCACTTTACTTATGCTTTTCCCTGACCCTCATCTATTAAATTCCACTGGATTCAGGGTACTGATGTAGATATACCCTTGCTCTGATCCAGGACATCTGGTCCTTTATCTCTTTACTAGTTCTAGATTAGGAATGTGATGACCAACAAGCTGAAAACAGAAAAGTGAACATCAAGAAGTGGTTTATCACAATATACTGCAGAACATGACTGTATCGGCCCTAAAGCAGGCAGAAAAGTTACTGAAAAGTCCTTCTTTTCCACCACCCCCTCTATGAGCTTAAAATACATCTAAGTAACTTAATAAGAGATATAGGGAAGCCAACCTACCGTGTGGAAGAGCAGCACAGACTTTATTCACAGGACTCCGCTCACAGCCCCAAAGTGGAACAGGGCGTTCAAATGCCTCTGCTATAGACTGAAGCTGGCTGTGGCCTCAGGGTGGCTTATATATGGTCTCCAGGAAGGCAGAGTTGTTTGATTTCTCAAATGGGGCTTAGAGTCAGTTTATCCAAGGCTGCAGCCAGGACATGTGCTTTTCCAGAGGTCTTTTGTAAGGTCACGGATGGAGTTATGGCACTCAATAACCCTCCTCTCCCCCCTCCCTTATTCAACAGTTGGATGTGACTTTTCCAGGTGACTTGGCAACTGAAATGTAATTATTCAAGGTGTTGTGTGGCTATTTCTGATAACCTTGAATCGAGTCTTTCTAACAGCTTGGAGCCAAATGCTGTCAATAGGCCAAAATAAGACCTTAACTCCACCCTTTCCCAATGTTGTACTTGGAAGAGGGTACAAACGCAACTCCCATCTGCTCGGTGCATGCTGCAATCAATAGGCAGTAATGCATTAGATATGGGATGGTGCCAGATCAGGTGTAGAAGAGTGCCAGGCTGCACCCTCAGAGCAGGAGGGGAATCTGCACCCAGCATCTTCAGTGCATCTTGTACAACCTTTGGCAGACTCCTGTGCTGCAGGAAGGGGTATTCAGAGAGAAGCAATGCCTGGTTGTATCTAGTGTATCAGATACAAGCAATGCCTGGTATTCACTCATAGCTAAACAAGACCTTGCTGGAGCCTGGGCAATAATTCATCCTTGAGTTGATGTTTAAGACAGGCAGGAGAAATTGCAACCATCAAGTTGAATGATTAAAAAACCACAGCAAGACAGTATCTGTTTTCCTACATTTAGACATCTCAGTTCATCATCAGGCATCTCCTTGTGCATCCGTTCCCAAGGCTTCCCATGCTGATCATTCCCCAAAGCATCCTTGGCCAGGTTCAACATCTGGCTGGGACAGAAGGTGAGCAGCAGGAGCACTGACACCACTTCAGAGCATCCCAGCAGGGTTTGGTGACATTTCCGGATGTGTGGCACGTTGCCCCAGCTGCTGAGGGCTTCAGATCTAATGGCATCAGCTTCTGGGGGTGCCAGTTCATAGTGGGGTAGTTTATTCCCTTTTGGAATAGTGTTCCTTCTTTAAGGATTTGATCCAAGCATCACCAAAAGTGCTATTTTTTCCTGGATCCCACCTGATTTTATAATTTTTTCAAAGACCAAGAGCATTATTATTCAATACTATTAAATATTATTATTCAAGGCCAGGTTGGATGAAGCCTTGTGTGGGATGGTTTAGCGTGAGGTGTCCCTGCCCATGGCAGGGGGGTTGGAACTGGATGGTCTTGAGGTCCTTTCCAACCCCAACTATTCTATGGTTCTATGATTCTATGATTATTAGCTCGTGTGGTGACAATTTCCAAGCTTTTTCCAGTCTCTTCTGCCCCCGAATCTCTCTCGTATTCTCCAGACCTTTACTTTTCTATTCTTGAGTTTCTTTCTCAAGTTATTCTTTCTGTCCTTGCCCTCCTTAATGTAAAATGATAAAGAAAGAGCTGCAAAACACAGTGCATGCAAAATCTCTCACTTTCTCCTTGGAAGGTGGATGTTAAAGCTCAGCAGCTACAGCCCACACTTTGATGTATTTATCCTGAAGCTAAAGAGGCACTTGAAATACTGCAGTCAATGGTGAGAAACGTGTAAGAGCTTACCTTGAAGCAGAGTCTCAGGACAAGCAACTGAGCTGCTGCTTCACTCTTCTTCCTGAAGAAACTATTGGCTGACGCCTCAAGAGCCCCACTGCAATTTATACCCAGTCCTAAAAGTGCCTCTTTACACAGAAAGGGAAACTCGCAGAAAAGAGAGGGTTTCTGCCGTTATTCAGGGGACGTCTGTTCCTGCCTGCCCAAAAATGGGGTGACAATTGCTGTTTGCTGTTTCCGCAGGATTTCTCCCAAGTTGGCTGACTTGCGGCATCACGTGTCAGAAGCAGATAACTGTGTCTGGTGACTTCCCCTTCTATTTCCTCATTCCCCATGGGGCACTGCCACAACTGCTGCAGCACTTGTATTTCTCTTCCTGGCAGATCTCTGGTGGCATTAGACGCACTGGCCTGTCTCTGAGTACACACGGATGTTCATAGTCTGCTCTTATACAGCCTCTCAGAGTAAAATCACTATGGCCAGGCTATATATTTTCCCTTGTCTATTGCAAAGGCTATGTAACTGCAGTTGTTAATGCCATGCTGTAGATTCTGGGGGCACACCTCAGACTCTTCTTGCTGGTGTGCAAGCCACTGCTGAGCCTGTGTTCGAATAGGATCCCAATGCAGCCACTGCTAAGCCTGTGTTCAAATAGGATCCCAATGCAGCCACTGCTGAGCCTGTGTTCAAATAGGATCCCAATGCAGCCACTGCTGAGCCTGTGTTCTAATAGGATTCCAATGCAGCCACTGCTGAGCCTGTGTTCAAATAGGATCCCAATGCAGCCACTGCTGAGCCCGTGTTCAAATAGGATCCCAATGCAGCCACTGCTGAGCCTGTGTTCTAATAGGATTCCAATGCAGCCACTGCTGAGCCTGTGTTCAAATAGGATTCCAATGCAGCCACTGCTGAGCCTGTGTTCAAATAGGATCCCAATGCAGCCACTGCTGAGCCCGTGTTCAAATAGGATCCCAATGCAGCCACTGCTGAGCCTGTGTTCAAATAGGATCCCAATGCAGCCACTGCTGAGCCTGTGTTCAAATAGGATCCCAATGCAGCCACTGCTGAGCCTGTGTTCAAATAGGATCCCAATGCAGCCACTGCTGAGCCTGTGTACAAATAGGATCCCAATGCAGCCACTGCTGAGCCAGTGTTCAAACAGGATCCCAATGCAGCCACTGTTGATTCAAATAGAATCCCAATCTGCCCATAAAGGAGGTTTGGTGGAGACAGTTTTCTCCCCTTAGGAATGCGTAAAAGGGATTTGAGGGGATGGATACAGAGAATAAGGTTTGGTAGGCTGTTCTCTCATGAACTCGGAGGGCAGAGGGAATGAAAAGGGTTGTTCTGTGTTCACTCTAAGGACAGCCGGATGAAAGACACTGGTTTCTTACAGTATTAGTGGGGTGGAAATGGGACTAAAGGTTGCAAATGATTATGACCAAACACCATCAGAAACGGGCGTGACAAAAGTCAAGGACTCTAAGAAGGATCCCTTGTCCTGAGCTGCAAAGTTAAAGGGGTCTGGCAATGGTTTGTATACACTTGGATTAAAAGCTGCAGGGAACATGACTATTTCATTTCTATACAGACTCCTAGTCCCCAGGCCTCATGCTGTGCATCATACCCTAGATACTGAACCACATGGGTTCATTTTCTCGATCTAGCAAATGCTCCCTCCGGTAGTCCAGCAAAAGCATCAAGGGGAAGCAGCTCCTTGCACTGGGTTTCACTCCCTGAGCTCTGTCCTTTCTCTTTGCGTCTTATACTGCTACATTCTGTTAGTGCAGAAGATTGGCCATTGAAAACATGTCTCAATATATAGAAGCAATGGGATTCTGTGGCTCCAGTTTAAAATAGCATTTGATGGATATTTCTGAAGAACAGCAAAGTGCTGAGCTTGATGTCCAGGCAACTCTTGTTGGTTCTCTGCTTTTCACACGGTAAAGTATCAGGTCATGGTTAGAGCACTGCCACACAAAGAGCTGTTATATACAGAGAAAGGAAGAGGACAGGCAATCAAACCATATTTCTTCTGTTTCTTCAGAAAGGACTTACAATACCCACAGTGAAACACTAAGCAGCCAAAGCAGGTATCAGCTCAGATAATACTATCAATACCCAGCTGTGATATAAAAACCGCAATGGAAACATAGAGATTTCAAAAGCCCTGATGGTGAATTCCCAAGCAAACCAATCTGCAGCAAGCCAGCCTTGGATAACAAGGACTTTTCCCATGGAACTGGCATCAGCAAAAGCTGACCTGGGTTAACTCTTACAGTGAAGCTGTTTAAAATCCTTATGTGGGTGATTTTCTTTTGGAAGTGGAGGAAAAAGAGTCCGGTTTAGTTGTGAACGAATGAGCATTGGGAATAAAGCCAAACTCTTCCACTTGTCCACAGTTTTAATTAATCTGGGAAAACTTTCCTCAGTACATATATATACCTATATATATAAATATATATATATATAAAAATATACTGTGTGCAAAATATAGATAAGACTCATACAATCATAAAATCATAGAATAGTTAGGGCTGGAAAGGACCTCAAGATCATCCAGTTCCAACCCCCCTGCCATGGGCAGGGACACCTCACACTAAACCATCCCACCCAAGGCTTCGTCCAACCTGGCCTTGAACACTGCCAGGGATGGAGCACTCACAACCTCCCTGGGCAACCCATTCCAGTGCCTCACCACCCTTACAGTAAAGAACTTCCTCCTTATATATAACCTGAACTTCCCCTGTTTAAGTTTTAACCCGTTACCCCTTGTCCTGTCACTACAGTCCCTGATGAAGAGTCCCTCCCCAGCATCCCTATAGGCCCCCTTCAGGTACAGGAAGGCTGCTCTGAGGTCCCCACGCAGCCTTCTCTTCTCCAGGCTCAACAGCCCCAACTTCCTCAGCCTGTCTTCATACGGGAGGTGCTCCAGCCCCTGATCATCCTCATGGCCTCCTCTGGACTTGTTCCAGCAGTTCCATGTCCTTTTTATGTTGAGGACACCAGAACTGCACACAATGCTCCAGGTGAGGTCTCCCAAGAGCAGAGTAGAGGGGCAGGATCACCTCCTTCGACCTGCTGGTCACGCTACTTTTGATGCAGCCCAGGATACGGTTGGCTTTCTGGGCTCAAGCGCACACTGCAGCCGGCTCATGTTCATTTTCTCATCAACCAGCACCCCCAAGTCCTTCTCTGCAGGGCCGCTCTGAATCTCTTCTTTGCCCAGTCTGTAGCTGTGCCTGGGATTGCTCCAACCCAGGTGTAGGGCCTTGCACTTGACATGGTTGAACTTCATAATGTTGGCATCAGGAATATTGGCATCAGGAGTCCAGGAATACTGCAACCAAGAATTGGTTGTTATAACCAGAAATAACCAGAAGAAGCCATGAACTTATCCTTCTCCTGAGGTCTATCAGGTCATGGTTTTGCATTTCAGTGACTGGAATAAAATTTGTGCTTTAATGCTTAGTAACTGGCACTATTCTGCCTTTCACATCAATGTAGGCAGTGCCTACATGTGCACCTTCTGCATGGAAAGGTGATGTGAGTGATGTTGAATGAGGGATCCTGCAGGCCAGCTCTCATGTGGTTCGGCCTGTAAGACAAACCTCCATTTCTTCAACTTGTAAATGTCAGTCATGGAAAAATCCCATTGGATCCTCCAGTCTTCTCCCAGTTGGGAGCCCAGAGATTCGTGCATGAAGTACTTCCAATATTTTTTCCATGTCATAGTTGAAAAGAAACGTAACTTGCACCCCTTATAAGGGAAAGTGTATTGAAGTGCAGATCTGGATTCTCTTTGAGGATGTTCTCTTGGTATCTACCTCAGTTTTCTTACTATCAGATTCTAAAGACAGCAGTCCATCCTTGTGTTCAAAGCAGGGCAAGCTATGTGGTAACTCTCCAAATGGAGGGACATGGAAATTCCTGGGTGCAGGAAAAAAGGGGATTTTAAACCAGCAGCAACAGAGGAGAGCACTGTTTCTACTGCAGAAAAAGAGGTGCTATGAATCTTCTTCTCAAGTCTTTGGTCCCCATGGATGTAGCAAATAAATAGCCAAAGAGATGATAAGTGGATTGAACATTGCAGGTCCTTAGGAATAACTAAATCACAGCATCAGAAAACAAAATGTAAGGAAGAGAAATGTCACTTGGACATGTGAAGAGGAGATGCATGCTGTTCTGGACTGTTCTCCTTAGAGGGCAGCAAAGATCCTGATATTCCATGGCCATAGGCAGAACCTGATGATGTCTGGATGCTGGACATGCCACCCTCATTGACTTGTGTGTCACCTCTGGTTTAGGGACATACTCTGGTGATGTGAGCGAGGACAGAGAGGCAGTGTAGACACCTCATGGCCAGCACACTCTTCTGCAACAGCCAGGATGCTGAGACACACACATCTCACCTTACCACTATGCCAAGTATGTTCACCCCTGTGGGTGTTCCAATGAGTGTGAGCTTCAAGTGATGAGCTGAGCCAGATCAGACCAAAGCTTTGAGGTGCCCAGCAGAGGCAGAAGCTGCTTCTTCTGTCCCTCCCGAGTGTCCCAGGAGGGATCATGAAGCAGGCCTGTCCTGCAGCTCTCCATCAAGGACCATGGCCCATCTGCTGTGCAAAGAACACAACCCTTGCTCAGAAGCTGTGGCTGCCACATCCCTGGCAGTGTTCAAGGCCAGGCAGGACGTGGTTGAAGCAACCTGCTCTAGTGGAAGGTGTCCCTGTCTGTGGCAGGGGGTTGGAACTGGATGAGCTTTAAGGTCCCTTCCAACCCAAACCATTTACCAATGTCCAGGGCCATGTAAGAGGCATTACATTTATGGAGAAAATGAGGGCAAAAGCTAAAGATGTAAAAGATTTGCCAGGTTGCCTATTCCCTCCCAGGATTACCCTTTTAAAACCATTTATCTTGAGCTATTCTTCTGCACAACATGCTGAATGCTGGCCTGTGGCAATGCTTGCATTATGGAAAGAGATGTGTTCAATCCATCCTTTCCCCATCAGGATCAACAATGTTTTTAATATAATGTTAGCTCAGCTAAAATATAATAGATATATATCATATATATTTAATAGTTCAGCTGAAAAGGTTGGCACAGGATTTGGGTAACTTTAGTTATATTCACTCCACTAGACTGAGTGCCACGATCCTTGTGCACGCAGAGCAGGTAACCCCGAGGTGACAGTGGGGTCTCCTTGGCAGCAATGAAGCATCACCCAAGTACAAACAACCCACTAGCTGAGAGCTGTGGGGTTGCTGTGGTTACTTTCACTCTTTCAGTTCTGTTCAGCTTTGGAGACCAAAAATCAGCCCGTTATTTTCACTTTCAGATTCTCGTGCAGCTGCACAGAGTCCACTGGGGAGGATTAGGCAATAACAGAACCCCTTCATCACAGATGCATGGCAGTACTTCTGTGGGTTGGGTGTTGATGGATGAAGAGACAGCAGCAAGGAAAAACCAGGATATTTTCCTGGGAGCAGAGGTAAAATATGGATGTAAAATTATAGAATAATAGAATCACAGAATAGTTAGGGTTGGAAAGGACCTCAAGATCATCCAGTTCCAACCCCCCTGCCATGGGCAGGGACACCTCACACTAAACCATCCCACACAAGGCTTCATCCAACCTGGCCTTGAACACTGCCAGGGATGGAGCACTCACAACCCCCCTGGGCAACCCATTCCAGTGCCTCACCACCCTCACAGGAAAGAATTTCCTCCTTAGATCCAATCTAAACTTCCCCTGTTTCAGTTTTAACCCATTACCCCTTGTCCTGTCCCTACAGGCCCTGATGAAGAGTCCCTCCCGAGCATCCCTATAGGCCCCCTTCAGGTACTGGAAGGCTGCTATGAGGTCCCCACACAGCCTTCTCTTCTCCAGGCTGAGCAGCCCCAACTTTCTCAGCCTAGATGTAGAAGGGAAATAAGAGTGCTGTGAAACCTGTGAAACCTATGAAACATGGAGATCTTAATCTTATATAAAAGAAGAAATAAGAGATGCCCATCCTCAAAATAGATGGGATTCATTCATCCTAACTCAAGCATTTGTTTTCCAAACCTGCCCTTTATATTCAATTGAGAGAAAAAGATGTCTCCAGAGATGAGTTCACATTAGCCCAAATTAAGCAAATGTATAATGTAAGACTATAAAATAGTTCAAATTAAAGTTGAGTATAAAGGCTGTCAAAGCTGATAGCTCAGTCACAGCTGTCTGACTTCCAGATACTTAGAAGCCTCGCACAGTAGATCAACTCCTCTCTCGATGTCTGGTTTTGGGGTATATCTGCAGGTCATATCATCACTGGGGTCACGTCTTCAGGTTACAAAGTAGCTCTTTCCCATGTACCCAGGTCCTTGCACTGTGGTGTGAAAACAAGCAGAGAACTTCTGTGTCTTTTGGGGACTAGACGTGGTTGCAGATGCAGTGTAGGTTATGTCAAACAGATGGGTTTCCCCAAGGAATAAAATGTCTATGCTCAAAGTTCGACACAAAACCCCATGACTTGGGGTGGGGGGAGAGCTGGCTTCCTGCTAATCTTATGGCAAGTGCTGAATTGATGGGGAAATCCTGGCAGCGAGGTCAGGCTGGGTAGTCAGGGATGAAGAAGATGCATGCTCATATGAGGAAAAGGAAAGACCATGCATGATGTCAGTAAGCACAGATCACTCCTGACTGCATCTTCCTAGCAATGCCTCCTCACATGAAAGATTAGCACCAAAGAGGATGTCTTAACAGAGCTGGGATCTGTCCCTTAGCATTTTCTAGGCTCATGAGACCCCTTCTATCCCTCCAGTTGCCTTCTCTCTCGTAGGGCTCCCTCATTCAACTTAGCAGCACGTTGGCTTCACTGCTGTACTTGGAATAGCCAACCTCAGTCTTCAGCACAGCCTGTCAAGGTGATTCCATGAATAAATGCACTTTCCATGAAGGCTTGGAGCACATCCCCTTTCAACTCCTTCAGGCTTTGCTCACCTCTGTGGGCAGCACATCACTCATCTCCAGCAAGGTGCAAACTATACGTGGGGAAAAGCAGCAGCACCAGACTGATGCGCTGCTCCAGTTGACTGCTGGTCTGGTTGACAGCAAGGGAAATCAAAGGGTGATAGGCAGGACAGGAAAGTATCTCACACCCTACAGGTTTTCCTCAAGTAAAATGGAAGTCCCAAGGCACTGAAGCAACGCTGGAGCCTGAATTTGGGGGATTTCCTGCCTTCCACCACACAGTCATAAACACACACTTTTTCATAAGCTATAGCAACACTCGAACTGCGCTTTCATTTCATGACCATTCTGGTCTGTACAGAAATTAATCCACACTGTGGTTTCACACAGATATATTCTTAAGAAGATGAAATCTCTTTACTTGTTTAACACGACCTGTCTATTAAACCTCCTTTGATTTCTCTTCCTGGAAGACATTTGTATGTTAAGGCCAGGATTTCGGCACACATGTGGGCTCCCAAATCCTGTTGGGACTTGGCTGGTTTGGAGCTGTTCTGGGATATTCTGCCAAGGTGTTCTAAGGCACGGAGCACACATCTGTGGAAAACAGGTTGGGGGATTCAGGCTTGTTGAGTCTGGCAAAGGGCAGGTGGAAGGACAGCCCAATAGCTGCCTACAGCTACTAGGAAGGGCAAAGACAAAGCCAAGCTCTTTGTGGTAGAGCCAAGCACTATAACAAAGGGCAGCAGCCACAGACTGTGCCTTGGGACATGCAGGTTGGACAGCAGGATGAAAGGTGTCTTTAGGCAGATACTACAGCCTGTGACAGGTTGTTGGGAAATGAGAACTAATGAATTGTGGACATGACTCAAGGTTTAGCTGGATGAAACCATGGCTAAGCCAGACTAGAGCAGACAGCGCTTCTGCTCTAAGCATGAGGTTGAATTAGAGTCCTCCAGCTGATGCTGCCAACCAACGTTTCTATGACCCTATGGTAAATGCACCTCCTGTCTTCTCCTGCCCTTCCCCAGTACATTCAATATTGTCTAGGAAATTATAACAAGGCAGTAGGTGGCCAAATTCCCTGTGCCAAGAATTATACATGGAAGTCTTTCTACACCACAAAAACAAACCACATACCTCAGAGAGCCAAGAGGAGGACACATTTACAGATGCCTGGTTCAGAATCCTCTCAGGGATAGACACCAACTGCATGGGACCCCATCAGCTCATCACCCCCCAAAAGGGGACACTGATGATATCCAATGGTCTGTGCACCAACTCAGTTCTTCTGCTAGCCGTGCAACATCACCCCACCGTGAGAACTGTGTGGCAGCCCCAGGTTGTCCCTGTCCGCAATAAATACAGGCTGTGTTATGGCACATTAAGTATGCTGAGTGTAATTCGTGGTTACGTCAACAGGAGGATTTCCAGTTCTGCTGCTGGCTCACTCTGCATGGAAATTAGGCTGTTGATGTGAGTGGAAATATGTCAGAGCAGACTCCAGAGGAAAAGCCTCATTGCTACGTAGGAAGAGCAGCCCCTTTGCTCAGGGTTTGCCTTGGGACTTGACTTGTCGGACTTGGCATAACCCCTTGAAGCCCGTGGATGTGGCATGGCAAGAAGAACCAGCTGTCCGTAACGGACAACCCTGATCTTCACCTCTGAAGATGTCAACTCCGGTCGTTCAGTGCTCACTGCCTCCGGCTATAAGAGATGCGATAATGCTGCACGGTAGGATGCTGGCAGAGCCTGCTGATACACAGGCATAAGCTTCTATTAGGTGACAGAAGCTGTGATTTAAGGGAAAGCCCTCAGAGGTGCTGAAGCTGCCATAAGGGACTTTATTCCTGTTAAGTATAATCTTAACTCTGTGTTTTGTCATTCTGTATTTTTATGGCTTTCTTGCTATTATTGACTTACAATTGCATATATTAGACTTACAAGTAAAGAGATCCTTCATAAATCTTATTCAATGCCCATGCTCATTGATTTCTGAACATATTTGTGCTAAAAGGATTTAGATGTAACACTTAGCTTTTAGGAAAGTGCTAAAACCACTGGGTCTTAAGTGCTAAAATGCCACATAAGTTGGTCTTAGGAGTACATCCAACAAACTTACTAAGTTTAAGTTAGGATCTGTGTTTAAGAGCATGAAGAAACAGCCTGGTCTTCCCAGCTTCAGGGTGATGGCTTTTCCTACAGGGACAAAGAGCATGATCCAAGCACTTAAGCTGAGTACATCTGGTGGGAAGTCAGCATGAAACTCTGCATTGTGAGCACCCAAGACACAAGATGCTGACATTTTCCTATTGTCTTTCAAGAATATGTGTATGTTACAGACGGTGAGTAAATCTAAAACCAACAAGAGCTGCTCTCTACTACCTGCTACTTAAAATTTACACCTGGAATATAAGGTGAGATCCAGTGCAAATAGAGAGGCAGCACTCACAGAGGCCTGCTGCTGCATCCCGATGCGTGAGCGAAGAAAGCAGCTAAGACTCAAATCCTGCCCAGGCACATTTCCTAATTAAGCTGCATTCATTAAAGACCTGGCCCCTGAAGCCAGACTAACACAGACAAACAATTGCAACAGCCCCTCTTAGCTCACTCCCATCACAGTGACTCAGAGGCCCAGATTTGCTTCTGGAGCTCTGTTGATGGCTAAGCAGGATTTGTGCTGATGAAAAGTTAGCTCTGAGCACTCCCTTTAGAGTCAGTAAAAGATGAATGCACATTTCCAGGACATGTTTCACACCAGGCAGATGAAGTCAATGATACCATAAAAGTGCTTACTTCTCTCTGACGATGACTGCCCAGGGGCCCCTCTGGCTGCACAGGGGCTCAGGAACCCCCAAGGACTTGGGAAGCAGCGTTAACGAGAACCGGGCTCTCAGTGCCTTCTCCAAAGCAGAAACAGAAATTCCCAGCTCCCACTCTAAACCCAGCCACCCAAAAGGGAATGACTATCAAAGCACCGAATCCTTCCTCTTAAGGCAAACGCTGTGCCAGTATCTTTCAGAAGGACCCTTTGCAAACACCGACAGAGTGATGTGGAGCTCTGAGCAGCCCTGAGCCCCTCATCACCCACAAGAAGAGAAGGAGAGCAGCTGCGGGGTGCTCCCCACTCCGCAGAAGTGAGAGCAAAGCAGCGGGCTTGGGCTGGGAAGCACGTGGGGCAGGAAGCCGTCTGCTGCTGCTGCTCTTGCCCTTCGCACCAAGGTGCCCATTTGCCACTGCCTTCAGCAGCACCACTGCTGGACTGCCCAGCTCCCCCAGCCCCACTTTAGAATCATAGAATCGAATCATAGAATAGTTAGGGATGGAAAGGACCTCAAGATCATCCAGTTCCAAACCCCTCACACTGAACTATTTCACCCAAGGCTTCATCCAACCTGGCCTTGAACACCGCAAGGGATGGAGCACTCACAGCTTCCCTGGGCAACCCATTCCAGTGCCTCAGCACCCTCACAGGAAAGAATTTCCTCCTTATATCCAATCTAAACTTCCCCTGTTTCAGTTTTAACCCGTTACCCCTTGTCCTGTCACTACAGTCCCTAATGAAGAGTCTCTCCCCAGCATCCCTATAGGCCCCCTTCAGGTACTGGAAGGCTGCTCTGAGGTCTCCACGCAGCCTTCTCTTCTCCAGGCTGAACAGCCCCAACTTCCTCAGCCTGTCTTCATACGGGAGGTGCTCCAGTCCCCTGATCATCCTCGTGGCCTCCTCTGGACTTGTTCCAGCAGTTCCATGTCCTTTTTATGTTGAGGACACCAGAACTGCACACAATGCTCCAGGTGAGGTCTCACAAGAGCAGAGTAGAGGGGCAGGATCACCTCCTTCGACCTGCTGGTCACGCTGCTTTTGATGCAGCCCAGGATACGGTTGCTTTCTGGGCTGCGAGCGCACACTGCAGCCGGCTCATGTTCATTTTCTCATTGACCAGCACTCCCAAGTCCTTCTCTGCAGGGCCGCTCTGAATCTCTTCTCTGCCCAACCTGTAGCTGTGCCTGGGATTGCTCCGACCCAGGTGTAGGACCTTGCACTTGTCATGGTTGAACTTCATAAGGTTGGCATCAGCGTGTCAAGGTCCCTCTGGATGGCATTCCTTCCCTTCTGTGTATCAACCGAACCACACAGCTTGGTGTCATTGGCAAACTTGCTGAGGGCGCACTCAATCCTATTGTCCATGTCCCAACACCGATCCCTGAGGGACACCACACGTTACTGGTCTCCAGCTGGACATCGAGCCATTGACCACAACCCTTTGCATGCGGCCATCCAGCCAGTTCATTATCCACTGAGAGGTCCACCTATCAAACTGATGTCTCTCCAATTTAGAGAGAAGGATGTCGTGTGGGACAGTGTCAAACGCTTTGCACAAGTCCAGGTAGATGACATCAACTGCTCTACCTCTGTCCGTCAGTTCTGTAGCCCCATCATAGAAGGCCACCAAATTGGTCAGGCAGGATTTCCCCTTAGTGAAGCAATGCTGGCTGTCACCAAGCACCTTGTTGTTTTTCATGTGCCTTAGCATGCCTTCCAGGAGAATGTGCTCCAAGATTTTGCCAGGCACAGAGGTGAGACTGACTGGTCTGTAATTCCCTGGCTCATCCAGGACACAGGACACTTTGGGGACACAGGCTCCCAAACGGGGCTTGTGCAGGCCAGAGAGTGCCAGGGGAGTGCGGCAGCTCGGGGGGCACAGGGGATGTGGGGCGGCCAGGGGCAGCTCCTCCAGTGACACATGGCCACAGGGCAGGGATGCTGCCGAGCCCTCCTTGTGTGTGATGGGCAGGTCCCGAGCCAGGGTCCCCCACTCAGCCCGCACCGGCGCTTGGATGAACACGAGGATTTATTGAGTGGCTGCTGGGCCACCAGGGCGACAGAGCTTCAGCGGGGGAGCCCCACTCTCGCGTGGCTGCCGGGGTTGGAGCTCGATGGAACGGATCAGGAGGGGCGGGAGGAGCCGCGGTGCCTGGGGAAGGCTGCCCTGGGTCGGGGCGCTCCCGCCTGCACCCTCCTCGCCCTTGGGCACAGGCTGCTGCCTCTCCTGCCGGCAGCTGCTGTCGCCCAGCAGCTCTGTTGCGCTGTCACCATCCTGCTGGGAAGGAGAGAGGGGTCTGGCTAAAGCACGGGGCAGTATTCAGCATCCCCAAGCAACCCTCCATACCCACCCCTTCTGGGGAAACTGAGGCACGAATCCCCCCATCCCAAATACTCAGCAGCACACTCCCAGCCGGAGTTGCCCCCTCCGGCTGCCTTCCTTCTGCATCCCTACCTTGCTGCGGAGCACGGTGGACGGTTTGAGCGGCCGTGGGGTGCTGGGTGGGACAGGCTGGAAGACAGTGTTCTGGCCCCCGCACTGCCCCGGCACGCTGGGGTACCGGCAGCCGGCCACCTGCTCCCTGCAGGACGGGAAATAGGGGTACTCAGCACCCAGCACTGTGGTCTGCCAGGGTGGGGGACAGGGCGTATCTGGGCAGCCTGCCCAGGCACCCCCAGAGCCTTCTATCCCCACCCAGGGAAGAGCTCTCCCGGCCAGGGCAGGGCCCCCCTGCACCCCCGGCAGGGGATGGCTCCCAAGTCCCCTACCTCTTGCTTTCCCCTGGTTTGAGGGAACGAGGCATTTTCTCAGTGAAGCGGGAGGTCAGCGGCGGCGCGGGTGGGAAGCGCACGATGGGCCTGCGGAAGCCAAGGACCACCGATGGGTGACAGGGGACAAAGGATCCAGCCCGCCTCAGGGCAGTGCCCCAAAATCCATGGGCTTGTACCCCATGGCACCCCCTGCCCACTGCCCTCAAAGAGGGGTCCCCGTCCCCCCACTCGTGGGCAGAGCATTGGAGGGGTCTCAGCAGGGTCAGACCCCCCAGACAGACTCCCTGAACCCTGTGCCTGTCAGACGGAGCTCTCAGCATCCCTCTCCCCCCGCCCCACCCATGCAGCCCCCCGATGCTCCGGGGACGCGTGCTAGTTATGAGCCAGGCACCCTCACGCTGAGCTGCCGGTCACAGGACAGGCACTGGGAATCGGCACTGGAAAGCTGCCTGGGCAGGGGGGGAAAGGGCTGGGTGAGCTGGGAAACGTGGGTTTCAACCCGGTTTATACCCAGCACCCAAGCAAGGTCCCAGCCCGCTGGCTGGTTACACGAGAATGGCGGGAGGATGAGGGAGAGCAGTTGGAGGTTGGCTCCAGAAACAACCACCACCAGTGGGAAGTACTGCCATGGGCACCCAGAGCACCATAGGAACCGGGGGTGCTGGCAAGGACAAAGTGGCAACGGGGCGAGTGCTGTCCCTGAAGCCATCACTGTCCCCATCCCACTCACGTCTTAATGCCAGCCGCATTGTCAGCCTCTCTCGGCGGTGCCTTCTCCTTGAGCGGCTTCAGGCTGCTCTTCCACTGCTCCTGCAGCTGCTGCTGGGCTTGCTGCAGCTCCTGCTCCTGGACCGTCAAGCGGCTCAGCACCTCGCGGTCCCGCTGCAGGGAGAAAGATGACAGGGGAGTGCCATGCAAGGGGAGTGTCTGGGCACAGACCCAGCTTCATGGGCAAGTGACCACGGGCTGTCCGTGCCAGCAGGACATCTGCAGCACGGCTTCCATTTCCCTCCATGCTGCTGACTCGCAGAACCCAGTCTGGGGGGGTGGGGAGCAAGGGGCTCCCCCACACTAAACAGAAGCACAACCAGTCTGGGGGCAGGGGAGGTCCCAGCAGCCTCCTCCCAAGCCCCCCATGCCACCATCTCCTTACCTGCCTCCTCTGCCTCTCCGCCTTGCCCTCCTCCTGCCTCAACAGGAGGGAGTCCACCTGCTCTTGCAGCTTCTCAAAGCGCTGCAGGAGATTCCCCTCCGGCGCGCTGGGGTCCCTGCACATGGGGCACGCTGCCTGCCTCTCTGCCTGCTCCTGCCCTGCGCCACTCATGGCTGCCCTCAGCTCTTCCACCTGCACAAACAGGAGGAGGAAGCACCTCTAAGATGGGATGCACGCAGCCAACAACCCCGGCTGCCGTGGAGGCTCCATGGCCACAGCCAGCCAGGAGAGGTGGCCGTGAACCCCACCAGGACCACCCGTCCCACTGAGCCACCGGGTGCTGGGCGCTGCCCCTGCACCTCACCTGCTCCTGCAGCTGCTGGGATGTGCTGACCCACTGCTCCAGCGTGGCCCTGGTCAGCTTCTGCTGCTCTGCCTGCTCCATCAGCTCCTGATTCAGCTCCTGGAGCATGGACGTGAGCTGGGAACGGTGGTGGGGCAGAGTCAGGGCATGGCGCCTGTGTCTTCCCAAACCAGGGGCTCTTCATCTGCCCCCTCCCTGCCCAAACCCCCAGGCTTCCCCAAGTGGCCCCCAGGGACCGCCACCGGCTCACCTTCCCCTTCTCCTGCTCTAAGTCACTTGCCAGGCCCTGCAGGGAGGACACCTGGCCACGGAGGTCCTCAAGCATGGTGACGATGCTCTGCTGGCCTACAAGAACATGGGCCAAGGGGCACCCTGTCAGTGAGGGGGTCTCACCCTCAGGGCCGGGCTCTGAGGACAGCCAGCCCCCGACCCAGGCTCTCAGGCATCCCACCAGAGCCCAGAGCTCCCACCTTCCTCCTGCTGCAGCAGCAGCTCGGACCGCAGCTTCTCCAGCTCAGCGCGGTCCGACTTGGTGGCTTCCAGCTGCGCCGCCTGCTTCCTTAGCAGATCGTAGAGGCTGTGAAGAGTCTCGAACTCAGCCTCCTCGGTATCCATGGAGGAGGTGGAGCAACTGCTGGAGCCTGACGCTTCTGACCAGCTGTACACCTCTTGCAGCTGGTCGACGGCCCTGGGATGCAGACTGGAGCCCGAGGTCCCTGCTTCCTGCATGTCTGCCCGGGAAACCTTTTCTCTGCGCTGCAGCCCTGGGCTGCTGGTCTGGCTGGGAACAAGGCAAGACTTTGTCTGCGGAGTCTTGGCCTTGGCGACAGCAGCTCCAGCGTCTTCCTCTCTGCTGCTGGCCTGGGTGGCAGCGGGACGACGCTTTCTCCGCACCTCCCTGTCCTCACGGTCAGCAGCTCCAGCCCTTCTCTGTGAGCCGTTGGCCTGAACATTGCGACGTGCAGGCCTGCTCGTTGAGCTGGAGCGCTGAGCGGGAGGGGCTGCACGCTGGGTCCCTGGTTCCTTGAGGCCCAGCGCTGAGCTTGCCCCGTGCAGGGGGTCCACGTCCGAAGCAGAGGGCTCGGTGGGGGCAGACTGGGCTCTGTTGTCCTCCTGGGAAGAGGCGGCAAAGGGGAGCAGGTTTGTGCGCAGAAGTGCAGCAGCAAGGGCAGAGCCGGGGCTCCCCGCACTGTCCCCAGCCCTGCCCCTTGGGACACCCGGGAACAGCCGGTGCCCGAGCAGCTCAGCGCCGTGCAGGTTCAGGCCCCTCTCCGGTCCCCCCAATGCCGGGCTCAGCCCTGGGGCGAGCCAAGGAGAGTGGAGGTGGAGATGAGGCCCATGAGGTGCTGACGGGGCCTCTCCGGTGCCCGACGAGTGGACGCGGCTCCCACCCGCCGGTGGAAGGAGTGGGGAAGGGAGGGATGGAGGGGACGGTGGGGCCGGAGCCCCAGGGCTGTGGAGCCCAGGGGACTTGGGAGAGCCCCTACCTCAGAGCTGCTGCTCTCCGTGGCTTCCAGCTCCTCCGCCTGCTCCACGCCGGCAGCCACGGCGTCAACTTGGGAGCCGCTGGCGGTGCCCTGCAGCGGGGCTGTCCTGGGCCGCCGCTCGCCTGGCTCCGGGGGCTGCTGCCCCACACGCTGGGCCCAGGCCCTGACCCCCTGGGCAGGCTGCCCCCAGGCTGGGACGGGCAGGTCCCCGAGGCGCAGGAGCCCCAGCACGGCCCGCAGCAGGCTGTGCAGCTCTGTGACATTCACACATCCCCCGTCGGACGTGCTGATGGCAGCGTCCAGCAGCTGGAATAGGCTGAGCGGTGCCATCGCTGCTGCCGTGCTCGACAGCGGGAGTCTGAGCTGTGGGCAGCAGAGACAGCGGGCAGCCGGCGGCCCTCCTGTGCCCCGCCGCACCGCACCTGCAGCAGCGACTGAGCCCCCCCGGCCCCCTGCCCGCTCTTTATTGGCCCCCGCCCGCCGCTCCTCGACGCCCATTGGCCGAGCCCATTGTCCCTGCTCACAGAGGCCAGGCGACGCCCCGTTGCCAGGCGGCTGTTGCCGTCCCGCGGCTCCAGCGCATCGCCTCCTGTCCCGGGCACATCGGGGCTTGCACGGAGCCTGTGTTCCCTTTCCTTGGAATCGCCGCTCCGTTTCCATCCGCAGCCTCTGCCTTGCCTTGCAGCTTCCTTCCTCTTTGTCCAAACAAAATGCGCTGGCAGTGCCAACACAAAGCCCAGAGTGGCAAGATTTGATTTACGCCTCTGAGATTACACGAGGCGAGTCCTACTTCATGCTGCCACCGCTATATACGTAATGCCTATTTTATATTACTTGGCCAAATCACAACGTACAAACACAAAAGCTGTCCTTTTCCAAACCCCTTTCCTTATGGATAGACCTTGGATTCAAGCAGCCTGCCTTCATTCATTCTCATGACCTTGGCACGGCAATCCAGCAGGAATTTCAGGCTTCTTTCGTAACCCTCTGGGAAGACCTGCTGCACTTGCAGCACCTTTCCTGCAGAGCAAGATGCTGTCCTGAGAGCACAAAGGGAAACAGTCAGTGCAGCAAGGAATAGGAGGGAAGGATGCACTTGATGCGATTCAGTCGTGATGATCTTAGATCTTAGTTGTTTGACGTGGTTGGAGGAGCAACAGAGGGTGAGGACCAGAGGTAATTGTTTTCTTACTTCTCGGCAGGGATGGCTGAGTTAGAGTCATGCTCTGCAGGTTTCTCAAGCCTAAAGTACCTGTTAACACTAGAGAATGGACAGTCTGAAGATGAGCTCATGCTGAACTAGCCATGGGCTAGATGCGAATTTGGGGTGCTTAAGAAGTGAAGTCAAAAGCTCTTTGTGCAGTCAAAAGTGAAGTCAAAAGCTCTGAGTCAGACCTCCTGCTAGACCGAGAGCTAGCGCATGGGTGCAGTGGAGCAAGCCAGAAGGCGCCATATGCCTGCTCTGGGCTTACTCTTCCCCTTGTAATGCGGCCTTACCCCTTAACACTCCCCTTTCAGCCCAAGTAGATGACCTCAGAGAGCTGAGTACAACCCAAAAGGACCGGTGACACTTCCTCTGTGGCTTGCTTTTCTGCTTTATGGCGCTTATGGAAACACCACTTTATGGCACATGGCCACTGCCAATAGGACACATGAGAAAACCCTAAATTTCAATGTTACAGATGCAGAACTCAATGCTTGTTTTCACTATAACTTCCTATATAGATATCCCTGTGTCCATACTAAGCAAGTGGGGACGTCTGAAATGGGTATTTCCAGGAGTATGTCAACAAGATGCACTGAGTCATGAGCTGTGGTGAGCTCAACTCAGCATTTCCTTTGTTCTGTGTGCTTCTGCACCAACATGGCTTTGTGTTCTATATGGGCATCAGTCATCTTTCCAAGTAGGGAGCAGGGAGGGCTGAGGGGTCTGCAGGTCTAACTGGAGCAGGGTGAGACAATGAACCACAACAATGGGCAAATTCTTCAGTGATGAACAAAGATCTTCCTCACACAGAAGCAGGCAGGAACCCATCAAGGAAATGCAGAAACCTGCATGCAGCCAGGTCAGACCTCACCTCAGCTGCCTCTTTGATGCCTTGTCTATGACAAAGGCACTGCCATAGTGATACGCGGATAGACTCCACAACTCATTACAGTTGTAAAGTACGTATGCTTTTATTCGGTGCTGAGGTGCATGGGGATAGCTCCTCCAAAGTATGCACACCCAGGGTCGTTTTTCCCTCTACATTTATTCTCTTAAGGTATACATATGCATTAATTACTGATACACCTATATGTATTTAGTATCTATCCCCGCTTCATATTATAATGAGCTAGAAGGTCCTTTGCGCCTGCTCAGTGCCCCCCTCTGGTCATGGGCAGGGGTCTCAAGATGAAGTAAATGAGTCTTCCTCTTCTTAAACTTTTCACCTTGTAGTCTTCACGCATGGCCTTAGGTTTGATTGGTGTCCCAACCATAAACCCTCTGCTTCTCCCCCTTATCAGTGGAATCAGGTGTCTGATTTTCCTTATCAATAGCTGCTTATCAGTAGAATCAGGTGTCTGCTTTTCCTTATCAATAGAACCAGGTGCTTGCTTTTCCTTATCAATAGAACCAGGCATCTGCTTTTCCCCTTATCAGTAGTTGGTGCCTTTGTTCTGCTTAGTAGGCATGATAGGTATTTACAACAGACAATACTTTTGTTTAAGCAAGCAAATTCCTCTAACCCCCTTGTACCCCCCCCATACAACCCCTCTGTACTCCCCCCCCCCGTACATTAGTTGGACCCCCCTGTACTACCCCCCTTTGTACATTGGTTAACCCTGTATCAATAGGACACAAAATTCACAACAAGGATCCACTGCCAGGACCCATCTCTCAATGGGGGATACTTGCCAGGGTAGAGAAAGTAGCTGATGATGTTAGAGAAGCCTCGTGTGAAGGCAAGCTGCAGCAGCAGTCCACCAGATGGGCCTAACCAGAGGCTGTTTCACTCTTGAAAAGCAAAAGCAGAAGTATCTGCTGACACCTGCCAGGAAACCAGCCCTGCAGAGCAGCTTTATGCGAGATGCGTTTGAAATCGAGACTGGCTGGTAAGAGCAGATCCCATTAGTAATAAATCTTTGGAGGCTGTTTAGGTGTTTCTGTGTGTTTGATTTCCCACCTACAGCTCTTTTGTCCACCTTTAACTCCTTTATCTGCAAAAACTGGAAGTCTCTGTTTAAACAGGCTGTTCAGCCTGGAGAGGAGAAGGCTGCGTGGAGACCTCACAGCAGCCTTCCAGTACCTGAAGGGGGCCTATAGGGATGCTGGGGATGGACTCTTCGTCAGGGACTGTAGTGATAGGACAAGGGGTAACGGGTTAAAACTGAAACAGGGGAAGATTGGATTGGATATAAGGAGGAAATTCTTTCCTGTTAGGGTGGTGAGGCACTGGAATGGGTTGCCCAGGGAGGTTGTGAGTGCTCCATCCCTGGCAGTGTTCAAGGCCAGGTTGGATGAAGCCTTGTGTGGGATGGTTTAGTGTGAGGTGTCCCTGCCCATGGCAGGGGGGTTGGAACTGGATGATCTCCAGGTCCTTTCCAACCCAAACTATTCTATGGTTCTATGATTCCAAAGACAGAATCTTCTCTGGAAAGGGACTTTTTACAAGGGCCTGTAGGGACAGGACAAGGAGTAATGGCTTTAAGCTGAAAAAGGTGAGATTTAGATTGGAGATAAGGCAGAAGCTCTTCCCTGTGAGGGTGCTGAGGCGCTGGCACAGGGTGCCCAGAGAAGCTGTGGCTGCCCCATCCCTGGCAGTGCTCAAGGCCATGTTGGACAGGGCTTGGAGCAACCTGCTGTAGCAGAAGGTGTCCCAGTACCCAAAGGCAGTGAGGGAGAAGGAGTCAGAGTGGAGTCCCTTCCAACCTCAAATGTCAAAAGGCAAGTCGATATGAAACCAAGGGCCAGATGTAAAAGACCTGGACAGTTACTCAAAATAAGACCAAAATAGAGGTCAATGCAGTTAGGGCTGGATCAATAAGAAGGTAGAAATTATCAGGTCTACAGCTTGGTTTCTATGTCCTGGTTCTTGTTTCTGAGTCAGCCACAGAGCTAAATCACGGAAATCAGCACAAAATCAGCTGATTTTGTCAGTGGTCACAGAAATTTCTGGTAAATGCAGAGCTGTTGCCATCATTTACAGGATCCTGGGAGGTGAGATACAGGAAACACAGCACTGAGCACATGGTGCTTACTTCTGGTACCGCTCTCGCACTTAATTCCTGGGTGTAGAATTATAGAATCACGGAATAGTTTGGATTGGAAGGGCCCTTCAAAGCTCATCTAGTCCAACCCACCTGCAATAAGCAGGGACAACTAGATCAGGTTACCCATGGATATTCCCTGTGGATGCTTTATTTGGAAAGCACGTTGGGTTGGCCCACACTTGCCATTAAAAATCCATGCATTTATTTAATATAAACCTTACAAAACATAATCTTTCTGCAGTCTTAAATCAGGTAACACCCCTCATTCTTGCAACCTAGTGCAACTACTCAGACAGATAATTTATAGAATCATAGAATAGTTAGGGTTGGAAAGGACCTCAAGATCATCCAGTTCCAACCCCCCTGCCATGGGCAGGGACACCTCACACTAAACCATCCCACCCAAGGCTTCATCCAACCTGGCCTTGAACACCGCCAGGGATGGAGCACTCACAACCTCCCTGGGCAACCCATTCCAGTGCCTCACCACCCTAACAGGAAAGAATTTCCTCCTTATAGCCAATCTAAACTTCCCCTGTTTCAGTTTTAACCCGTTACCCCTTGTCCTATCACTACAGTCCCTGACGAAGAGTCCATCCCCAGCATCCCTATAGGCCCCCTTCAGGTACTGGAAGGCTGCTATGAGGTCTCCACGCAGCCTTCTCTTCTCCAGGCTGAACAGCCCCAACTTCCTCAGCCTGTCTTCATACGGGAGGTGCTCCAGTCCCCTGATCATCCTCGTGGCCTCCTCTGGACTTGTTCCAGCAGTTCCATGTCCTTTTTATGTTGAGGACACCAGAACTGCACACAATGCTCCAGGTGAGGTCTCACAAGAGCAGAGCAGAGGGGCAGGATCACCTCCTTCGACCTGCTGGTCACGCTCCTTTTGATGCAGCCCAGGATACGGTTGGTTTCTGGGCTGCGAGCGCACACTGAAGCCGGCTCATGTTCATTTTCTCATCGACCAGCACCCCCAAGTCCTTCTCTGCAGGGCCGCTCTGAATCTCTTCTCTGCCCAGTCTGTAGCTGTGCCTGGGATTGCTCCGACCCAGGTGTAGGACCCTGCACTTGTCATGGTTGAACTTCATAAGGTTGGCATCAGCCCACCTCACAAGCGTGTCAAGGTCCCTCTGGATGGCATCCCTTCCCTCCAGCGTATCAACCGGACCACACAGCTTGGTGTCATCGGCAAACTTGCTGAGGGCGCACTCAATCCCACTGTCCATGTCAGCGATGAAGATGTTGAACAAGACCGGTCCCAACACCGATCCCTGAGGGACACCACTCTTTACCGGTCTCCAGACGTCCTTGTCTCTAAATTGGAGAGACATAAATTTGATAGGTGGGCCACTCGGTGGATAAAGAACTGGCTGGGTGGCTGCATGCAAAGAGTTGTGGTCAATGGCTCAATGTCTGGCTTCTTTCCTGTTAGGGTGGTGAGGCACTGGAATGGGTTGACCAGGGAAGCTGTTAATGCTGCATCCCTTGGTGGTGTTCAAGGCCAGGTTGGATGAAGGCTTGGGCGAGATGGTTTAGTGTGAGGTGTCCCTGCCCATGGCAGGGGGGTTGGAACTGGATGATCTTGAGGTCCTTTCCAACCCTAACTATTCTATGATTCTATGATCCTATGTCATGTGTGACAGTGTCAATCGCTTTGCACAAGTCCAGGTAGATGACATCAACTGCTCTATCCTTGTCCATCAGCTCTGTAGCCCCACCATAGAAGGCCACCAAATTGGTCAGGCAGGATTCCCCCTTAGTGAAGCCCTGCTGGCTGTCACCAAGCACCTTGTTGTTTTTCATGTGCCTTAGCATGCCTTCCAGGAGAATGTGCTCCAAGATTTTGCCAGGCACAGAAGTGAGACTGACTGGTCTGTAACTCCCTGGCTCATCCATTTTTCCCTTCTTGAAAATGGGGGTTATATTTCCCTTCTTCCAGTCGTCGGGAACTTCACCTGACTGCCATGATTTTTCAAATAGAATGGACAGAGGCTTAGCAACTTCCTTCATCAGCTGCTTCAGGAGCCACGGGTGGATTTCATCGGGTTCCATGGACTTGCGCACATTCAGGTTCTTAAGATGCTCTCGAGTCAGATCCTCTCCTACAGTGGGCCTAAGGTCTTCATTCTCACAGTGCCTGCGTCTGCCTTCCAAGAGTTGGGTGGTGTGGTCGGAGCCTTTGCCAGCGAAGACTGAGGCAAAGAAGTCATTAACAGCCTCAGCCTTCTCCAAACCCAGGGTAGCCAGTTCTCCTGACAGCTTGCGGAGAGAGCCCACGTTCTCCCTAGTCTGTCTTTGATTTGCAATGGAACTATAGGATCCCTTCCTGTTATCTTTCACATCCCTGGCTATGTTTAATTCTAACTGGGCCTTAGCCTGCCTAACCTGGTCCCTAGCTTCCCGGACAACATCCCTGTATTCTTCCCAGGCCGCCTGTCCTTGCTTCCACCTTTGATAAGCCTCTTTTCCCCTTGAAGTTTCCTCAGCAGCTCCTTATCCATCCCAGGACGTCTCCTGGCCCTCCTGCTGCACTTCCTTCTAGTTGGGACACAACACTCCTGTGCCTGTAGCAGGTCACCCTTGAAGATCAGCCAGCGGTCTTGGGCCCCCCTGCCCTCTAGGGCTATATCCCATGGAACCTTACTAAGCAGGCTCCTGAAGAGGCCAAAGTCTGCTCTCTTCAAGTCCAGGGCAGTGAGCTTGCTGCACACCCTTCTCACTGTCCTGGGGATCTCAAACTCGACCATCTCTTGATCGCTACAATCAAGGCTGCCCTGGAGCATCACATTTCCAATGAGCCCTTCCCTGTTGGTGAGCACAAGGTCAAGCATGGCACCTCTCCTTGTGGGCTCCTCTGTTACTTGCAGAAGGAAGTTGTCTTCCACACAATCGAGGAACCTCCTGGATTGCTTGTGCCGGGCCGTACTGTTCCTCCACTGCAACAGATATCAGGGTGGTTGAAGTCCCCCATGAGGACAAGGGCCTGTGAGCTTGAGGCTGTTCCTATCTGTGTAGAGAGCGCTTCCTCCACAGAGTCCCCCTGATCAGGCAGTCTGTAACAGATCCCCACAGTAATGTCTCCCATCGCTGGGCTCCCTTTAACCCTGACCCACAAACTCTCTGTTCACTGCTCACCTCTCCCCAGACAGAGTTCCATACTCTCCAGCCTATCCCTAACATAAATAGCAACTCCCCCTCCCCGCCTGCCGGGCCTGTCTTTTCCATTATAGAGCTCATCCCTCCTAAAGATCACAAGTGCCCTTCAGGTATTTGGGCATTATATGTCACTTCTTACAACATGAAGTCCTCTGCTCATCTGAGATTCTTTCTCTGCATCTCATGCTCTCTATTGAACTTTAATTTTTGCTCTTGGAGATCCTTCAGTGTTCAGAAGAGAAAACAGAGCAGCAGACTTAGATGCGATTTACTCTCAAACTACTCCTTTCTGCTCCAAATTACTTTCATTCAGCATCCGTCAGGCATCTCATCCAAGTAGCCTTTAAATGGCTGTGAGTTGTTTATTCTCAGCCATCCGAACACATTCCAAGGAAGAGCAGTATACCCCTGGAGATAAGTAAATAATACTCAGTAATGGCAAGTAAAACCTCATAGATTTATTGCTTTCTGCACCAGTCACAGACTGGCTTTCTAGTAGATCAATTTCAGTGCAAGTTACTAATATTGTAATGAATATTTTTCCATTTCACGATTGCAATTAATTGCATTAAGGTTAGACAACATTACAGATCAACTGAAAGATAACAGATAAAAAGCCAGTGTGGAGAATTTCTTTATCTACCTTCAGCCCAGTGATGCTCAAGGGCAAAACACACAGACACAGGGTATTACAAACCCTGGGCTTTTTTGTTTTCCGACTATGTTAACAGCCTCGAGCTGCCCCAGGGCAGGTTTAGATGGAGCTGAGGAACAATTCCTGCCCCAGAGGGTGCTCAGGCATTGGAACAGGCTGCCCAGGGCAGGGCTGCAGGCACCGGCCCTGCAAGTGCTCACACACCGTGGAGACGAGGCCTCAGTGCCATGGGGCAGTGGTGGCCTTGGCAGCGCTGGGAACGGTTGGACTGGATGAGCTTAAAGGGCTTTTCCAACCCAATTGATTCTGTGATTCTCTTGTTTGAACAAAATCGAACCTCAAAATCCCACCTTCTCACCCAAAAGCTGTCAGGCTTTCATCGTTCTACATCAGGATCCACATACAAGGCAACCCGGTTTTACTTGCCCCCAAAACCCAACTATTTTCAATACGTGCATTTCACTCCATCCCATCCAGGGCACTCCAAAGACATCAGATGGGAGGCAGAAAATGCTCTTTGCATGACGCCGAGATGTCTCACTAGGAAAGAGGCTTTGCCCAAGAGTCACAACCTTCGCGCGGTTGCAAACGGGAAAGCAGAACCAGGATGGGTTTTGGTGTTCTTTTTATTCTCAGGAGAAGCAAAGCTGCCCTGCTCGGTGCCAGTAACCCACGTACAGGGAAGGGGGTTGTGTGCTACATTGAGTTCAGTGTAGGAAGTGGCGCAACACTTCCACGTACGCAGCAGTTGCTGACACCGCAGAACCTTGGCTTCAGCTGGGGACCCACGAGAGCATAGCAGAGCCAAGTGTCTTGGATCCTTACCTCAAAGCAGAAGAGCTCTTTAGCTTTGAACCAAGCTACCCAAGTGAGCAGGAGCTGCATCGCAGCCGGTGAAACACTCTGGTGTTCACTTGGCTTGCAAACACAGGGGAAATTCTTTATGGGCCATGTCAGATCTTGTTCTCCTTTGACTTGTCTCTGCTGTTATGAAGAACTCCCTGCTGGCTGTGGGAATGGGAGCCAGGATTTCCTGAGCTCCAACCTCAGCTCTGACAGGGACCTGCTGAAGAACCATTGCAAGCTCCTAAACCCTGTCTCAGCTTCCCTATGACACAAAACACCTGCGAGCTTCCCAGGTGTCCCAAGCAGCAGGGAAGAAGGACCCGCACAGGACACTGAGTCCATCACCAGCCTCCTGAAAGCTTCAGTGCAGAGTACACCATTCCTGGCGGCTGCCTGTCCCACCTACTCACAAAGAACACACTTACTGTAGACTCAACCACATGCCTGGGCAATGCATCCACCTGCATTACCTAACCATGCTTTGCACCACATTACCTAAGCACATTGGCTGCCCTCGCTGCTGGATTTGTAACTTTTCCTTCTATTTTAAGTCCTAAATGCATTTGTTACTGGAATTGCTGCAAGGTTGGGTTAACATCCAGCACCTCAGCACTTAGGGGAGGAACTGGTCAGCCTCCCCGTGCTATGAGTTGCTCCACAGGTTCATAATTGAGAAGATCTTCTACATGAGACAGGCAACAGGGGAAAGAACACACAAATTCGCTCTCTGTTTTAGCTCCTAAAAGCTGCTCTTTCCCTGAGCGAATGATTTCAGGACTAAATGTTGTTGCTCTTTAAAAGTGGCTGTTTTGGAAGAACTTTGAAATTCAGATTTGCAAATGCTTCTAGCTGAACGCAGTGTGCTTCCATGCTTGGTTTGTTTCTCCATGCAAAAGAAACAAGAACGACATCTCAAGTACAAAGTTCTCTAATGGGAAGGGAAGAAGCATCGTTATAGATACAGTAAATCTCAAGCTCTCCATTGACCTCAGCATCAGGAAGAGGAATTCGGAAACTGAGCCTCCTTGTACTGAGCGTGCTGGAATTAAGCCAAAAAGGCCAAAACAACACAAAAAACTGATCTGGAGCAATGGAAAAATCCCTTCTTACATGCTCTGACCATCGTAATGTGACCAAGGAGGAACTTCAATCTGCTGCTTAGTGCAGAGGGCAGGTTACTGGCAGGTGACACCTACAAAGAAGGAAGTACCGAGAAGCAGAAGATGCCTTCAGCTTGTCTGGTTCTCATGCATTTTCCTGAGATACTTAAAAAGAGCCATGAGGTGATGTCTTGGAGAATTTGAGATGCTTTCAGATTAAGGGGAGGAGTCATGCTTATCTTTAAAAGCTGGATTGGGATTAAATGATCAATCCTGGAACCTATAGGCAGGAAAACGAACTTCATTTCCTTATGGAATGACTGCTGAGACCGACTTCCTGCAAGCGCCTGGGGAGTAACAGGAAAGAGGGGTTTGTCAAGAGCAGGTTTTCTCAAACCAGTCTGATCGCCTCTTGTGACCTGTTGAGACGTTGTGGGTAAAGGAGAGGCAGATTTCACATCACTTCTCTTCATGTCTCCCATGGCATTATTTGAGAGACCGGAGTGCACTGGGGTACATGTGGGAAGTGCTGGACAGCATCCCAAGCGAGCTGCCTTTAATGGTCCACATCGGAGTGAAAGAACATACCGACAGGCTCCACTTCCTGAGGTCCTGTTCAGCATCTTCATTGGTAGATCATCTGATAAAGGAGACCATATCCTTATCATATCCTTATCAAATTCCCAGGCTGCTCCAAGCAGGAAAGGAATCCAAGGACATGGGGGAGTGGGGCAATTATTGCAAGTGCTCAAGACAAATTAGATATATATTTTCTGGGGAAAGGAAACACCTTGAAATTCATATGCACAGCAGCAGAGCCCTGAAGACCTGTCCAGTACTTATGCCCTTTCGTCTTGCATTACCCACAGAGTTAACACAGATCTGAGCAGTGGAACGGATCAGATAGAGACAGAGGTACCATGGAATCAGACCAGCCATTGGAGGGCAGAGCACAAGACCCATATTGGAGACACCAGCACTGATCTGAAAGTTACGGTGCCTAAACCTGCTGGTCTCTGGTGGTGATGTGATGCTGCCTGTGACAGTGGTGAATCCTATAGTCAACCATGGTGCAGTACTCAATGGCATCATGAAATGGCATTTTGGCATGAGCTTCCTCAAAGACTCAAATGCCATTCCCAACATCAACACCAGTAGGCCCCCAGCTAGATTGGCAAGACCAGGTTTTGGCATCTCGTGTAATAAAATGAGTCAGCCAGAAAGAATCCAGGAGTGAGAGATCTCTGCTCTGAAGAACACAACTCGTGATGAACAACGGGATAAATGCATTACTTCCTAAAAGGAGACTGGAGAGCTGGGCAGAGCCTTCAGGTACACACGAGGATTCTGCTCTCCCTGCCCATCCTGGATGAAACAACCACGGATTGAACTAAGCAAGACTCAGTGCAGTTTGGGTTACACATTAGGAAGGTTTCTCTGTCTTTCCAGGGTATTGGAACAGTCTCTCTGGGCAGGGAGTGGCGTCTCCATTATGGGACATCCTTTAGGTAAACCTAAGCACAATTCCTCTTTAGTTTGGTTGGGAAATGCATGGGATAACCTTTGAAGCCAGGCACATGTCCCTGCCTCTAAACTTCTGACTGAGTTTGCTGTTGATTTACTGTGTGCCTGAGATCAAATGAGCCAGTGCTTTGGAGATGTTTTCCTCACACCACTAAGTCATAACACTGAAACTTGCTCAGTTACCCTGAAAATTATCAACTAGTGGAAATGTGCCCTGAAGGTGCGAAAGACTCCACAACTGCCCGGTTAAACACCAAGCTTCTGACCAACATCCTTGCTAAATGTTAAAACGAGCACGATTAATCCCTGCTAGTTGCTTTCCGTTTAATGCCTTTGTAACTGCCACTGTAGACTTGGTCTTTAGATGGGGGGACACTGGCACAGGGTGCCCAGAGAAGCTGTGGCTGCCCCATCCCTGGCAGTGCTCAAGGCCAGGTTGGACACAGGGGCTTGGAGCAAGCTGCTCCAGTGGAAGGGGTCCCTGGTCGTGGCAGGGGTTGGAGCTGGATGAGCTTTAAGGTCCCCTCCAACTCAGACCAGGCTGGGGTTCTGTGATATCCCAATTATAATGGATAACGGGCAATGCAGTGTTGTAGGATACACTGCGCAGCATTTGAGTGTAACCAGACTCATGCATGCCTGCTAATACTGGCCATTCAAACCCACAAAGGCTGCACAAAGTGGCATTTCCGGGACAGCAGCACTTGCTGGACACCTCCAGTGCCGGGTATCCTCACCCCATGGTGATTGAAGCTCCCTGGGGCAGGGGTGAGAACATGAATGATGGAGGTGAGGCTCAGAAGATGCTGAGATTTGAAGACCAAGGCCTGGCAGAGGAACAGAAGGGAGGGAACCCACACAGCTCTGCAGGGGCTGGGGTGTGTGAAAGGGGAACTACTGCCTCTCTGTTAGGTGGTTTCTCACTCCGAACTGGGGAAACTTAGGGCTGTAAATCCCTTTCTGGGTAGAGGGTGTAAATCGCCTTTGCAGAGGGTGGCACGGGGTAACTCATGTTGACTGGGGCTCATCTACAGCTGGGAGGATTTGAGCTGCTGATCCCACTTCCTTGGGAGCAGAAGAAAGAGACTTGTTCTGATTCCTGGAAAGCACAAAGGGGATGGTGCTGGTGCTTCTCTTCTTCTTTCCAGAAGAGAGACGCTGCTCGTGCACATCATTTTGAGGAAGGGAAGCTCTTCTCCACATGACCCACATCCTGCCCCAGGAGGAGGCCTCAGAACCATTCATTCCCTGCAGACATGCCCAGAACCTGTTCTCACAGCACCAGGGAGGAGGAGGAGAAGGGGTTTGTAATTCATTCCCCCCAATCTCTCATGCCCCAGGGATTCCCAAAGTGGGCTACAAAGCCGACCACGTTATTACAGTACCATAATAGAGACAGGGCTCACCGACACTGCGTTGAAACTCAGCACCAAGGGCTGGAGAAGAGAAGGCTGCATGGAGACCTCATAGCAGCCTTCCAGTACCTGAAGGGGGCCTATAGGGATGCTGGGGAGGGACTCTTCATCAGGGACTGTAGTGATAGGACAAGGGGTAACGGGTTCAAACTTAAACAGGGGAAGTTTAGATTGGATATAAGGAGGAAATTCTTTCCTGTGAGGGTGGTGAGGCACTGGAATGGGTTGCCCAGGGAGGTTGTGAGTGCTCCATCCCTGGCAGTGTTCAAGGCCAGGTTGGATGAAGCCTTGTGTGGGATGGTTTAGTGTGAGGTGTCCCTGCCCATGTCAGGGGGGTTGGAACTGGATGATCTTGAGGTCCTTTCCAACCCCAACTATTCTGTGATTCTATGATTCTATGATTCTATGATTCTATGATTCTATGATTCTATGATTCTATGATTCTATGATTCTATATATATAATTTTTAGAGGGTTTTCCACCATAAAGAAGGGATATGTTCCCATGCAAAATACAAAGGCATGACTGATGTCCTACATGAATGCAGTTGCTCACTTAAGGTTCTTACAGGCTTGCTTGCCAGGCTTACTTGAGAACAGGGGAGGAGGGTGACTTTTCATTTAGTCACAGAATAGTTTGTGTTGTAAGATGCCTTAAAAATCACCTAGTTCCAATGCCCTTGCTATAGGCAGGGACACCTTCCCTGAGGAACATCACTTCGCACTGGTTTCCACTTGAACATCAAACCATTGACCACACTATCGTAAGTTTGACCATCCAGTCAATTCCTTATCCACCGAGTGGTCTGTCCATCAAATTCATGCCTCTCCAGTTTATCAGCAAGGATGCCATGTGGGACAGTGTCAAACACTGCACAAGTCCAGGTAGATGGTGTCACTTGCTCATCCTTTATCCACCTCTAACCCATCACAGAAGGCCACCAAATTTGTCAGGCACGATTTGTCCTTAGCGAAGCCATGTTGGCCACCACCAATCACCTCGTTACTTTCCATGTACCTCAGCATCCTTTCCAGGAGGATCTGCTCCAGGATCTTGAGGCAACTTTTCTCTCCTATGTTTTCTGACCTTTAGTCATGCACGGGGAACGTGCTGACTGGGGGCATGTGGAGTCATCAGCATGGGTGCTTACAAAGAGAAAGCGAAAAGCAAAGCCAAGAAGGTCACAGGACCGTTTCTTACCCCTCAGTGGGAAAGAACAGCAAATTCTCCTTTTAAACAGATGCCGTGGTGCAGGCAGGGCACAGGAGCAGCACAATGCCTCGGTAAAGCTGTTCTGATCTGCCCAGTGCTGGAGCTGGCCAAGCATCATGCCCAGCCATCTCCTCCAAAGCAGAGTCCTGCCTGGTGTGGGTTAAGCGCACGAGGGTACTTTGCCAGGCTGTTAATGCCTCTTGAGAGGAACCTCAATGCAATCCTGCCCCTTTGAGGGTCAACCATCACAGGGAGAGAGAAGCCGTGCTCAGTTTTATCAGGTCATGGGGTGGATGAAGCCCTGTGGGGAAACTGGGGGAGCAGATGAAACCCTTACATGCTGGAGATGGAAGATGAACTGGCATGCATCAGCCCTGCAGCACACCCGTCATGCTGAGCATTGCTTTCCATCATTCCCTGGTAGAAGCTTTCTCAAGCAGCAGTGCCAGTGATGGGCAAATCCATGCAACACCTACAGCACCTCACCGTCTAGGTCCACTGACAGAGATATCTCCCTTCCTATACTGAGGTGGACCAGAGGACTCCTACCCTGGTGTAGAAAGAAAGGGTGCTCTCTGACTGACATCTGTGTCCCTGAACCTTCTCTGGCAGCAACCAGAACAGCAAGAGCCTTTCCAACATCAGTCCTGCTCGCTGCCCCATGGGTTACTCAGCGTGGGCACCAAGAGACATGAAGGGTTTGGTTTGGGTCTGTTAGCCAGGATGAAGAAGCCCTCTATGTTCATCAGTGCAGTACCACAGAACCGGTTTTCAGCCTGCTCATTCTCAAAGAGCGGAAGAGTTCCGAAGCCTCTTTCTGTACAAAACCCAGCAGCTGTACTTGTTTTTGCTGCAGGAAGTTGTCACCAGCGGAGAGAAAGGTTCCTTTTGAAAACAAGACCTTTGTTAGCGCTTCTTGTGCTTTGCAGTCACCGATGGAGCTATTGCAGCATCACATCCTTCTCTATGCCTGTTGCCTGGCCTGCTGCTGCTCCAATGCACACGAACATCCAGAGTCACAGGGACCCCCACTTCTCAGAAGCAAAGCACAACACGGGTTTTGCATCGAATCACAGACCTGGTTTGGGTTGAAGGGACCTTAAAGCTCCTCCAGCTCCAACCCCTGCCACAGGCAGGGACCCCTTCCATTGGAGCAGCTTGCTCCAAGCCCCTGTGTCCAACCTGGCCTTGAACACTGTCAGGGATGGGGCAGCCACAGCCTCTCCTTGCAGTGATTTCTTTCTTGCCTCTTCTCTGTCCTCCTGAGCAAGTCATCTTGCCTCGATGTCCCTCCCTCCTCACCCAAATTCCTATGCTGGCAGCAGTTTCTGACTGTTGAGCTGAAGATCTAACAACAGCTAATATTTTATACCTCCAGTTTCCAAACAGCATTCAGTACCAGATAAACCAATCTCCTCATTGTAATGATGCTTAATGAGCCATGAACCTGCTATCACACCCCCTTCGCTGGCAATATTCTTTCCCCTCCATGCTTAGCTGCTCTCCCAATGTGGAAGTGCCACCAGGAAGCACCAGTTTGGGTGTCCCTGAGGCTAAATCATCCCACTGGGTAAAAGTGCCCGGGCTGTCCCCCACCTCTCCTCACGTGTGTCATCATCACCTTTATCCCAGCGGATAACCATGAAGCATCGGGCTCAGTGATGCTCCTCTTGGTTCCACGCGCCAAGTAACAGGCTGAGCAAACACAAGCAGTGTCTCCAGCACTCACCAGCGCAAGGAAGACCTGGAGGTCCAAAACCTCAAACCACAACTGTTTATTTCACAGCACGGCAGAACGAAGGTTTCTGTTGAGTGTTTAACCTGAAATCATGGGAATGGTGCATGGCAATAATCTTGCATGGGATGCATCTTGCCCTCAAGGTGCATCCATGGCTGCACCCACCACGGTGGCACAGGAGGAAACGTGCTCCTTTCATTCCCCGAGAAACACCATTTCTGATCATCCAAGCTGACATTGCCATCTCGTGTCTTCTGCTGACATCCTGCCTTCCCCCAGAAACCCAGAGGCACCACGTGCACCCTTCTGCCCCATCTCCTGCAAAGGAATCATTGCAATTCCCGAGCTCCTCTGGCTTGATTTCATGGCTCTTTGTCAGGGACTGTAGTGACAGGACAAGGGGTAACGGGTTAAAACTGAAACAGGGGAAGTTTAGGTTGGATCTAAGGAGGAAATTCTTTCCTGTGAGGGTGGTGAGGCACTGGAATGGGTTGCCCAGGGAGGTTGTGAGTGCTCCATCCCTGGCAGTGTTCAAGGCCAGGTTGGATGAAGCCTTGTGTGGGATGGTTGAGTGTGAGGTGTCCCTGCCCATGGCAGGGGGGTTGGAACTGGATGATCTTGAGGTCCTTTCCAACCCTAACTATTCTATGATTCTATGATTCTATGATTTAGCTGGCAAAATGCCCTGAAATTTCCCTGCAGGAGAGATGCAGTGGGCAGAAAGAGCAAATCCACCTCTGCTCTGTCAGGTTGGCAGAGAGCTGTAGCCTTGTGCCAGCCAAAGCAGCAAGCCCTGGCATTTCCCAGCTGCTGTGGGCCCTGCTATGGGAGTACTGCGGTGACCGAGGCTTGTACTGACATGGGCAGAGCTCTGGCAGCAGGATCTGTCACTGAACGGAACTCCTGCCAGCCACCAGCGAGGGTGACTTTGTGCCAAACCCCTCTCGGGAGCAGCAGACAAGGGGAGAAGCTCGCAGGATGCTTTCACTTCCAAACCCGATGGGAAGTGATCCTGATCTCCAGATGATGGACACGCGGGGGGAGCCTTTCGATGGGCTTCAAGGTGGGCGATGGCCAAGGCAGCCCCATGGGACAGCTGAGGGTGTAAGTGTGGCCAGTCCAGATCACAAGGAGAGGAGGGGAATCCTCTGCATCTCCAGAGCTGAAGCAGGAAAAGTCCCTTTTGGTTGCTTGTCTTCATAGAGAAGAAAACCTTCAGGACCCAAAGAACTGCTTTGGAGACCAACCTCCTCCAGTGAAGCCAGCCCAGGAGGGTTACTCTCCAAGGAGGGTGGTGGCAGAGATGCTCCACCTGATGAGCACGCTGTCCCCAGGAGCATTGCACATCTCCTCTGCACAACCGGTGGGGCTCAAAGTCCCCGGCCAAGCCTGCTGGCCATGATCCTGCCCTGTGGGTGTCCTTGAACCCCACTTCAGGACCAGTGCTACCAATGAGAGGCACTGCAAAGAGGGGACGTGAGATCCTGACATACCCCTGAATCATAGAATCACTTGGGTTGGAAAAGCCCTTTAAGCTCATCCAGTCCAACCATTCCCAGCACTGCCAAGGCCACCCCTAACCCATGGCACTGAGGCCTCGTCTCCACGGTGTGTGAACCCTCATAACCGGTCCATGTGGCCCAGCATCACTCCTGCTGCTCCCTCTCCTATGGCTTTCATCCATGACCCTTTGCCGGAGCCCAGCCCACGGTGAGGAAGT
Source organism: Lathamus discolor (assembly GCF_037157495.1). Lineage (NCBI taxonomy): Eukaryota > Metazoa > Chordata > Aves > Psittaciformes > Psittacidae > Lathamus > Lathamus discolor. The sequence continues at coordinate 3,938,040 of NC_088884.1, forward strand.
GCCCCGTTTCTGCAGCAGTCAAGGTATGTCCGGACCCTCCAGGTGAGCGCCTCTGCCCCAGCACGCTGCGGGCCCGCAGCAGCTCTGGAGCCGCGGCCGGCTCCGTGCACACGGTTCTGCTTCCCCCTAGTGACAACGCGGCCTCGCAGCAGCAGCAGCGGAGGCGCTGGTACCGCTCCTCCCGCTGCAGCCGCCGCTGCTCTTCCGTTTGCCCTATGGAGAAGCGGCCCTGGGGCTTGGAGCCCTCAGTGCATGAGCCAAGGGTGGGTGGTGCGAGCATCTCCATCCCACTGAGGTGAACAGAGCTTGACATGCACTGGAATGGGCTGCCCAGGGAGGTTGTGAGTGCTCCATCCCTGGTGGTGTTGAAGGCCAGGTTGGACAGAGCCTTGGGTGGGATGGTTTAGTGTGAGGTGTCCCTGCCCATGGCAGGGGGGTTGGAACTGGATGACCTTGAGGTCCTTTCCAACCCGAACTATTCTGTGTCCGTGTGAATAACCTTAATTTCTCTGCCACACCTGGACAAGGGCAGCCTCCATCCGAGCACAGTGATGGGATGCTTGTGTCCCTTGGGAAGAGTGAACCAGGAAACACTGGTTTTGAGAGGAGCTGCACAAGGGACAGCTGGGAGGTGTAACCCCTTCTCACACACCTATGAGCCCACCTCCAAAGGCCTTCAGTCATTTATGCCCGTAGTCCTTTTTGTAAACACCATCCTGGAGCAGCCATGAGCAGACGGGTTGGGATTAAGCATGCATAATCTAGACCATAATCCAGTCTAGCTGCTGGAGCGCTCAGCTGGGAAGCAGCATTCCCAAAATCCTTCTTTTCTGATAAAACACCCCAGGCTCGCTTCCAAACCATGGGTCATTGCTCTTTTGGCTTCTTTACGTAGGATCTCTCCTACAGCGGCCAAAAGCAGCCCTGTCCTAACAACAAATCTGTGCTTTCTGCAAGACACGGTCTCTGCAATCTCTCCCCTTTTGAGAGGGGCTTTGGGCAAGGGCCCGTAGGGACAGGCCAAGGGGAATGGCTTGAACCTGCCCGAGGGGAGACTGAGATGAGCTCTTAGGCAGAAGCTCTTCCCTGTGAGGGTGCTGAGGCGCTGGCACAGGGTGCCCAGAGAAGCTGTGGCTGCCCCATCCCTGGCAGTGCTCAAGGCCAGGTTGGACACAGGGGCTTGGAGCAAGCTGCTCCAGTGGAAGGGGTCCCTGCCCGTGGCAGGGGTTGGAGCTGGAGGAGCTTTGAGGTCCCTTCCAACCCAAACCAGGCTGGGACTCTAAGCATGACTCATCCCATCCACCAAAGATGTTTTACGGAGCTTAAGGGGCTTTGTATCCTGGTCCCTATGATCCACCACCCATCACATGGCAGTGCCCAACATCACCTCCTGTGCCCAGGGTACTTCAGCATCAGGAGCCCACTTTCCTTGCCTGAAGCTCCTTGTCCTCCCATCACTTCGGGGCAGGTACCAGATGTGGAGGGAGCAGCTCGAGATGCTCCCACATCCCTATGGCAACCCTGCAGCACCTCTGCTTGGTGGAGACACTCATTAATCATTAATCCTTGTGCCCCCCCCCGTTTGCTCACCAGTGATCTATCTGCCTGCTCAGCCTGCCCCTCTGCCTTTTGTTCACCATTCCTGCCTATTTATTCATCAGGAGACAACTTCCCTTTGCCACATAATCAATTGTTTCTGCCTCTGCTGCATTTTCTGCTTCATCCCTGCCATGTTTCGGGAATAGGAGCTTACCAAGGAGGTGATTCATTACCCCGTGGGTCTTCCTGCATGCTCAGTCCATGGGCTGCCCTGTCGCCCTGCCCTTAGTGGCTGCATCCCCACATGGACCCATTCCTCAGAGAGAACTGATTCACCATTGAGGTTTCATTCTGGCTTCCAGCTGCTGCAGCTGCTTCGAGCTGGTGTGCTCCCCTTTGTTCCCCCTGTGCCTCCCTCCTCCTCATTTCCTCCTGCTGCTACTCCTGACCGTATTCCTTAGTCCTTTTCCCTTCTTTCTCCATGCTGTTTCTAATGTGCCTCACCAACGATGAGCCCAAGACAAAGAACAGCAGCAATACGGGGAGGTTTTGCACAGCAAAGGACATACGAGGTGAGCAGGGCTTCAGGGCCATGTGCCACCAGACTCTGGGTGCCACGTTTAAGGGTTGCCGTTAGGGTTCCAGGGTGAGCACAGAGGGCAGTGGGTTACAGCCCATCTTTAAGTGCTCACTCATGGGTTACCACTCTGTAGCCTCCCTTCCCATTTTGATTCTCTCCCTTTGTCTCCTCTGTAAGGCAGAGAAGTCAGTAGCCGTGATTTAACCAACCTGTCACTGCATCCACAAGGCCTCCTCGGTGCCGGTATAACTTTGACCACTGGGCTCAGGTCCCCACTATACCCAAAGGAGCTGCTGCCCGTGAGCTGATGAACCCAGTGCAGTCACAGAAATGTGCAGGGGGGGGACATAGGCAGCTTGATGCCAACTGCATCGCCTGAAGCTAAACTGTGGCTCTGTAAATCTCCAGCTCAGCTGCTCTTTAATCCCAGAAGCGTCTCAGAGCCGCAGATGCCCTCGGGTGATGCTGCCCAGGCAGGAGGACACGTCCCAGGCAGCGCTGGGGAGATCCTCTCATCCCCATTATCAAACCTTCCTGGATGTCCAGACTCATGCAGGCTCTCAGTAGAGGGTTTAGTCCTTTGGTGCTCTCCAGGCCACAGAAAACCAAGGCCAGGTCTGCGCTCCCTTGGCCATGGTACATGGTGTTGGGCAGAGGTTCAGCCTCTTCACATTGAGCTCAGATCTACCCCTCTGTGAGACGTTTCTCCAGCTTTCTGCTCATTCCTGGGTCTCTCTTTTGAAAGCCTTCCTGTTTTCCAGCCTCCTTTTTGCAGGGTGGACCCCATGCTCAGCACAGCATCCCTGGGCCTCTCCCTGCCTCTCCCTCTCTCCCTGCCCTGCTTTGACACTCACTGACACAAGCCCTCAGCTTGGGTCATGCTCGTGTCTCCCATTTGGATGATTACTGACCTAACCCCGATGTGTTTTGGGGAGTTCCCGTTCCCCAGGTCCGGCTGCCTGCCCCACACCATGCCACCCCATTAGTCATTCAGCTCTGCAAAGCTCAGCTTCTCCCATCAAGCAATTCACCTCACCCACACCAGTAACTTTCTCCTCCCATTTCACCCAGCAAACAGGATTCCAGTTCCCTCTGGGGCAGTAGGGAATAGCTGGGAGCACGGATCCATTCCCAAGGGCAGCCCCATTTGCAGTCACATCGGTGCTGCGCTGGGTTTAATGTGCCCGATGAGGATGTTTTCAGCCCCTCCATGAACCTCTCAGTGAGGACTAAGCCAAACACCTTCTAAACCTGGAACGTATCCCAGCCCATGCCCCCCACATGTGGAACCCTGCGCGCATCAGCCGCACCGCCACTGCTTGCTGTGGTCAAGCATCCCGTGCTACAAGACACGAATCCATCACCTCCTGCTCCCCCAAGCCTGAATCAGCGCTGCCATGACCCTGCGCTGCTGGGCTCCCTCCACTAGGTTGCAGCATTAACTTTCCTGTTCCTATTCTATCAAAGCGAGAAACCGGGGCCTCTTTCAACAGGCAGCTCGGCCTTGTCAGCCCTGTGCGTCCTTACCCAGCTGTATGGGGCTCCTGGGGGTGACTTGGTGTGCGGTGGTTGGGGCTTCCCTTACACTTGGTTCCTATCTGCATCCAGAAGTTCATCTTCATTATGAAAATAGTTTAATAGAATAAGTCCAGTCAGCTGAATGGGACAGAAAAGGGAAATACTGTAATAATAATAATAATATAATAAAATAATCATCATCATCATCATCATCATCAGCAGCAGCAGCAGCAGCAGCAGCTGCGATTACATTGTAAGCATGCAGCATGGAGGAAGGGGTCAGTGGGCTCCCTGCTACCTCTCTTTCCAGACACCTTCACTTGATCTTAAAGGTCTTTTCCAACCTAGTTGGCTCTTCCATCTATAAGCTCTTTCCTTCCAATGTCAATGGTGAAATTGCTGCTGTTTTACAGCTTCATCCTCATTTCCCATCCTGATGCTTCACAGGTCTTACTGAGGCTGCGTCAAAGTGGGTCCAAACCAGAGAGGCCACGGCGATAGTGGGGACTTTGTGCTATGTGTGGTGTGTTGGGGTTTAACCCAGCAGGCAGGGAAACACCTCAGGGGCACTTGCTCCCCCCTGCAGAGGAATTGGGGAGAGAATTGGGGAAAGAAGGAAAACTTGTGGGAGGAGTGAAATAAAGACAGTGTAACAGGAGAGAAAATAATAATAACAATCATAGAATCATAGAATAGTTCGGGTTGGAAAGGACCTCAAGATCATCCAGTTCCAACCCCCCTGCCATGGGCAGGGACACCTCACACTAAACCATCCCACCCAAGGCTTCATCCAACCTGGCCTTGAACACTGCCAGGGATGGAGCACTCACAACCTCCCTGGGCAACCCATTCCAGTGCCTCACCACCCTAACAGGAAAGAATTTCCTCCTTATATCCAATCTAAACTTCCCCTGTTTAAGTTTGAACCCGTTACCCCTTGTCCTGTCACTACAGTCCCTAATGAAGAGTCCCTCCCCAGCATCCCTATAGGCCCCCTTCGGGTACTGGAAGGCTGCTATGAGGTCTCCACGCAGCCTTCTCTTCTCCAGGCTGAACAGCCCCAACTTCCTCAGCCTGTCTTCATATGGGAGGTGCTCCAGTCCCTGATCATCCTCGTGGCCTCCTCTGGACTTGTTCCAGCAGTTCCATGTCCTTTTTATGTTGAGGACACCAGAACTGCACACAATGCTCCAGGTGAGGTCTCACAAGAGCAGAGTAGAGGGGCAGGATCACCTCCTTTGACCTGCTGGTCACGCTCCTTTTGATGCAGCCCAGGATACGGTTGGCTTTCTGGGCTGCGAGCGCACACTGAAGCCGGCTCATGTTCATTTTCTCATCGACCAGCACCCCCAAGTCCTTCTCTGCAGGGCTGCTCTGAATCTATATCAATATATCTATATTAATATTACTAGTAATATTATATAATAGTAATATTAATGTACAAGAGATGCCCAATACAATTGCTCACCACCCACCAAACAATGCCCAGCCAGTCCCTAGCCTGCGGCCCTCAGCAGCTTTCCCCCAGCTCTATAGGCTGAGTGTGACCCCATACGGTGTGGGATACCCCTTGGGACATTTGGGATCAGCTGTCCTGGCTGTGTCCCCCCACCAACCTCCTTGTGCATCCCCGGCCTGCTCGCTGGTGGGGTGAGGAGCGGAACAGGCCTTGACTCTGTGCAAGCTGCTCAGCAGTGACTAAAGCATCCCTGTGCTATCACCAGGGTTCACATGGGGCGCTGGCACAGCGTGCCCAGAGAAGCTGTGGCTGCCCCATCCCTGGCAGTGCTCAAGGCCAGGTTGGACACAGGGGCTTGGAGCAAGCTGCTCCAGTGGAAGGGGTCCCTGCCTGTGGCAGGGGTTGGAGCTGGAGGAGCTTTAAGGTCCCTTCCAACACAAACTAGGCTGGGATCCCATATCCGAACCACAGCACCGCACCAGCTGCCAGGAAGAACATTGATTCTATCCCAGGTATAACCAGGACAGGTATCACCAGTGGCACATCAGAGGGCAGCCACCTGTGGTCCATCGCTGCTTGGCTACAACCACACCAGTGCGTTGGAGACTGCCTGGATCTGATGCACCCCAGCAAACCTGTGTGTGAATGAACTGCAATGTAGGACGGTTGCTACAGAAGAGGAACACCACAAGCGGTGTTTCCAGCTCCTTCCCGTGCCACAGCCCTATTGCCATCACCCCAAGCCCAACTCTAAGGGCAGGATATGATGCCCTGGATGCTCTCTTCTGGGTTTACCAGGGTACCTGGGCTACAGTTGCTCCCTCCAGAGCTTCATCTCCCCATAGTTCACCATTCTGGGGGGTGGAGAAAGCTGCCATTTGGCCTCCTCCACATGCACATAAAGCCACCAGCATGGGAGATGAGGCTGAGTCCCATGGCAGATGCTTGTGGTGGAGCGAGTCATCTCCTGCAGCTGCGTGCATGGATGCTCATGGTTTTGGGAGGGCAGAGCAGGGTCTGAAAGGCAGTTCCTGTGCTTCTGCTATGAGCAAGTGGTGTAAGAGCGGGGAGAAAGCCCTGCAAGGAGGCCGAGCTTAGAACTTTAAGGTCCCGTGGGTGAGCTTAGAACTTTAAGGTCGCTTTCAACCCCCATCTCCACACACACAAAAGGTGGGTGCAGAGACACAGCCAAACTCCTCCCCATTGTGCCAGACTAACAAAAGGCATCAGCTGCAAACTGGGAAGCTGAGGTTGGATGCAGGAAAGGCTCTCAGTGCAGGGTGCTGCTGCCCTGGGACAGACACCCCCGAGCTGATGCACCCTCCATCCTTAGGGGGTTTAGGACTTGGCCAGAGCAAGGCATGGGTGGCAGCCTGGCACAGTCCTGCTCTGGGTGGGAGGCTGGATCCGAGATGTCCAACATTTCCACGTGAGCTGGATGTAAAACGACCGTTTTCCTGGTTCCAAGTGCCCTCAAGCTGCTTTTGCATCATCTCCGCAGCCCCAAGCGCTCCTGCATGGCTGCTTATGAAATAATGATGTTTCCAACAGCAACAGTGATGCAGAGCTCCGGAGGTGAAGGAGGCAGCAAGGAGGAGCGCAGGAACCTTCTGCAGCAGCAGGAAAAGCTGGGACACGCGTGGAAGGCTCCGTTCAGAGCCATGCAGGCATTGCTCCACCATTCCACAAGCTCTTCTCAGCTCCCTCCTATCCAACCCCACATCCCAGGGGGATTCTGAGGTCCCAGCTCACCCATCTCCTGTCCTACACTTGGGATGTATCCCTTGTGTGTTCACAAGGCAGACAAACAAATCCTCCCCGGTGCCAGGCTGGGACACCCCCATCCCATTGCATTCTTCAGCCCAAGCCGAGTGCCAGCTCCTGAGGCTGGAGAGTGTTTTCAGATGTGGGACGCAGGATGTGGTCACCCGAAGGCTGCCTGGGAAGAGGACTCTGCGGGCAGAAATAAAAGGTGGATGTGCTGGCACTGGCAGCTCCCGCTTGGAGGGAGCCCAGGACATGTGTCCTCGTGTGAGTGGATACGGATGTGCCTGGGGCAGCCGCGAGCACACAGTGTTCAGCACTGCTGGTCCCCAAAGGCTCCAGGGGCTTGGTAACATCTCCTAAGTCGCATTGTGGCCTTGCCATCGGGGTTTTCCTGGAATCCACCCAAATCCCACAAGTACCAGCTATTCCCAATGCAACAAATACACACGGTACAGCCGGTTTTCCTTTGCATTCCCACTCCTCCCATGGCTCTGCTTCCATCTCCTCTGCACACAGCTGAGCGCTGAGCACCATGTGGAGGTATAAAGCAGGTTTGCCGTTAGAGATGCAGACTCTCTGTGCTGTCCTCGCTGCCTGATGGGGTCCATGGAAGTCACAGGGGGCAGGCGAGGTGAAGAGATCTCCGCATCGCTCCCGGCTATTCCGGCTTTAATGATGTCCTGCTCTTTCCTCCCAGCCCTACGGCTTCTTCCCTGCAGCGACCTTCCCTGACTCCTTGTTTACCTGGCAGCGAGAGGGAACAGAGTGCAGCTCAGCTGCAGCTTTTCACCAGCGAGCAAAACACTTGAAACCCCAAGAGAGCATCTGAATATACAACCCATAATGAGAGCGCCCAAGGGGCGGGTTGGGAGAGGGCACTGAATGAAGCGGGGTGGGTGGAAGGAAAGAAAGGCAGGCACAGAGGAATCTGTGCCTGCGACACTGAGTCGCGGGTACCTTGCACTCCCTGCTTCAACCTGGGCACCCGACATTAATGGGTGCTTCGACCTCCACCTCTCGGTGCTCTGGGTCCTTGTTTGTGAAGCAGGAATGTCAGCAGAGCCGCTCAAAAAGGGAACAAAATCGATGTCATGGCAGCAATTGCTTCAGCCAGAGCTCTCAGGTGCTGCGGGGATGAGCATGAAGAAGGCAAGTAAAACCCGCTCCAAGCGAGTACCAGCATTGCGTGCACGGAGTGGCGCAGCATCCCATTGGAATAACTAACTTCCCACCATGTAATAAGGCCGGCACCACAGCGCAGGCACCCACCGAGCTGCCCAAAGACGGAGGTCTCCTAACTTCTAAATGCTTCTTCAAGACGCTGTGCATGCAGTGCTGCTCCACTGTATTAACAGTGTGTTAATATCGCAAACCACCCTCTCCCAGCAGAGGAAAACCTGGCATGCATTCACCAACACAGCAGTGAGGCTGTGAGCTCTGGCGTGTTGGGGATCATCACCGACCACATCATCAATGGTACATGGACCTCACTGACAGTGTATTATTGAATTCGTTACAGACCCATGGGATTAACTGGGTTGGAAAAGACTTTGAAGTTCATAAAGTGAAGCACTGCCAAGGCCACCACTGCCCCATGGCACTGAGGCCTCGTCTCCACGCTGTGTGAGCACTTGCAGGGCCGGTGCCTGCAGCCCTGCCCTGGGCAGCCTGTTCCAATGCCTGAGCACCCTCTGGGGCAGGAATTGTTCCTCAGCTCCACCTAAACCTGCCCTGGGGCAGCTTGAGGCCGGTTCCTCTTGTTCCATCCCTTGTTCCTTGGGAGCAGAGCCCAGCCCCTGCTGGCTCCAGCCTCCTGTCAGGCACTTGTAGGGAGCCATCAGGTCCCCCCTGAGCCTTCTCTTCTCCATCTGAACCCCCCAGGTCCCTCAGCCGTTCCCCATCACACTTGGGCTCCAGGCCCTGCACCAGCTCCATTGCCCTTCTCTGGCCCCGCTCTGGCACCTCAATGTCTCTCTTGTAGTGAGGGGCCCAGAGCTGAAAGCAGGATTCAGGTGCAGCCTTGCTGCTGTGCTCAGATGTGAAGGAACATTAAAATCCCCATGAGAGCATCATGCCCGGTTTGTGGAACTTTGCTCCTTTAAACACATGTGGGAGGGAGGGAGGGAGGGCTGGTGAATCCTTGGACATTTTCCCTCTTGCCTCGGCTGGGCTGGGGCTCAGTCTGTTGTCTGGTCCCTTGTCATAGCTGCTGTTATAATGATTCATCCATCTGGTTTTCTGGGAAAGGAAACTGAGCTGGGAAATGTTTCTTCTCCTTTTTTTCCCCTCGGTTTTTGGCTGTTTCTCTCCTCAATCACAATTCTGCACCCGCGGAGGGGATGGAGCTTTGCACATCAGCTTTGCTGGAGCAGAGGAGTGACGAGATGCCCATTCCTCAAACCCAGACCATCGCAGTGTTGTCCTTACCCATGTTTCCAAGAGCAAAAAAAAAGGGATCTAACAAAAGGATTCAGGCCACCTTCAGTGGGTGCACTGGACAAACCCCCATGCTGGTGCACTCCAAGGGACCACAATGGTCCCCTGCACTCAGAGGGATCCCCTTCCATCCAAAAGGGTCCCCTGGGTTTCCTCCTTCATCTGGCTCTCTGCCTGCCTGAGCTCTCCAGCAATGCCGTGGGATGAACTGCAGCTTGGGAAGAAATCCAGGTGGAAAACCTTGACGCTGGAGGGTTTCTCATTGGGTTTAAACAGCTGCTCTCATAACTGCTGTATTTATCATGTGTTAGGTAATAACAGGGGGGTGGCAAATACCCTCAGAGTTCACACTGCATGAGATTTAATCCCACAGTGCACGAAGCAGCCACACTGGTTCTTCCTTGCTGCTTTGTACTGGGCAAGGACCCGTATTGTTTAGCTGGAGACAATGCACCCGTGCAGCTGGTAGCAGTGAGGTAACCCACCTCTGGGGTAGGGGAAGTGCCAATACAGCCTCTCTTTGCCTGCAGCCCTTAGAAACACTGATTTAAGCAAGCCAGAGGAGATCTTTTCTCTTTCTCCCTCCTTGTTCCGGGAACGCATCTTCCTTGGTCCAAGTTTGGTCAGAGGTTAGACTGGGAGAGCAGCAGCTTGTCTGGGAGCAATCACGCCTGCATGCAGACACAGATTGATGGATTTCCAGCCAACAGGTCATGTATCAAAGTTCTACTTCTCTATGCTGCTAAAGCAAACCTTCCTGTGACAAATGCCTCCCTTTACACCGCTGTGATGTCTGTTACAGTGAAATCCAGATCCGCCTTGAACCCACCAGCACAGGAACTGCCCTCTCCCCGGTCCAGCATCCTTCCTCTCTCATCCCCGTTTTCACTGCCAACACCTTCTGCTCCTCACCAGCCTCTACTCGCGTTTGCCCCTTCCATGATTTCATCCCAAGTGGGTGGTGAGTTTGCTCCCCCCCTGCGAGCAGCCTCTTCCCAACAGCTCCTGGGATCCCTGCCAGCTCCACTCCACCCACTGCCTCTCCTGCTGAAGCAAAACCATGCAGCTCCTGATGCTTCCCGGGACAAAGGCAGCATCGCATGTCTGCTGGCATGGCTTGGGAAGGGGAACTGATGAGCACCCGCTTAGGTATGAGCTAGGTACGAGCCCCCCGCTATCCTTCATCCCAGCACTTCCCACCTCCATCACCCTATGCATCCCTGCAGCTGAAGGGATGCGCTGGCTTTCCTCCTGTTGTTGAAGTGACTTTTGAAGAACACTGCAAGCCCAAACTTCATTTGCAAAACAGCGGTGTGGATCCAATACTAAATGAAAACTGGCATCTACCTATCTATCCATCTATGTATCTATCTACTTACTCCTATTCAAGAGTAGGCAATTCAAAAGTAACCTAGCACAGGCTGCCCAGAGAAGCTGTGGCTGCCCCATCCCCGGCATGCATCCATCTATCTATCTATCTATCTATCTATCTATCTATCTATCTATCTATCTATCTATCTATCTATCTATCTATCTATCTATCATCTATCTACCTACCTACCTACCTACTTACTTACCCCCCCCCCCCCCCCCCCCGATTAGCCACAGTTATAAAACTGCATCTTTTGACTCTTCCTTTTGATGCCATTTCTGGGCTGGCAGCCGGGTTCTGCTGCCACCCTGCTCTAACGCAGCGCACACAAGTACTTGAGTACTTGCTTCTACACTTGCCCTTACCAAATGTTTTCAGCAATCTGGTTCTTCCGACCCGCTTATATTGGGGGGAAGTCAAAGCTCAGCAACAGCACCAGAAAAACTCCAGCATCGCCAGGAAACGTTTTGGGGTGGTGACAAAGCAAGCCCTGCTCTTGTAGAGTCCATGTGAAGGTCGGACTGTGCGTTATTCATGGGTGTCTTAACATTTCCAGGCTAATCTCAGCTACAGAGTGGGGGGGTTTATACCATTGTTCCACTTAGAAGCTCCCCAATGGGAATATTGAACAGTGAAATCCACACGTTCACATGTATTGGAAGCGAATGGTTGGACTTGATCTTACAGGTGTTTTCCAATCTAGTTTGTGCTTCGATGATTCTCCTCCTATTATGAACACTTCAGCTGTGATTTCAGCTCTCACACTGCAAAGTCTTCACATGACAGCTTATTTGAAAGCCTGGGAATCCATGATCATTTCCATTAATTTCCTGAGAAATACACCTTTCCCTGATGCATTTCTTGAGCAGATTCTGATCTCTGAGGATTTGGCACCTTTCAGCCCAAAAAGAAATGCCTTGGGCTGATTTCCAGTCAGCCCCAGGCAGTTCTAGCAATGCAGAAGTATTTGGGACACTATCCAGTCTGCTCCCCAGGAAGGACGGGCAAAACTAATGATTAAATAATGGCAAAATCCAAGGGAGAAAATCACTTTGTGGCCATCCAGAAGCTATTAAAACACTGGCCACCTCACCTGTGCTTACAGCTTTACAACTGCCAGGCTGGTTTAGAATCACAACCTGCAAAGTGGCATTTGAGCATCTTCCAAGTAAAACCATTAATTATGTATTAATCCAACTGCATTTTGCATTAACTCCCCCTCATGCAGTGATGTGATGATAGCTGAAGAAGGGAGGATGTCAGAAGGAAATGCTGTACATCCCCATGTGATGTCCATGCTCTGCAGTGCCATGGATTGCTTGGAAACCCGTATCACAGCCAGCTCCTCCAGGCTGTGTCAGGCTTCACAGACTGGCATCCAGGCAGAGAGATGCAGGGCTTGACATGTTCATAGAATCATAGAATGGTCTGGGTTGGAAAGGGACTTAAGGTCATCCAGTTGCAGGGATGCCTCACACTGCACCATGCAACCCAGGACTGTGCAATCTGGCCTTGAACACTGCCATTGCTTTGAAATGTAGAGCCCAAAGCAATCTCTGCAGCAATCCTATTCATAGCGCTAGCACTGGGATACCGACCTCAAATCCTCATCATTCCAAAGTTCACCTCTTTTTGTGGCAAGTGCCCATTAAAACCCAAGGAGGAACTGGTTTCATGGACCTTCTGGCATCGAAGCCAAGTCACCTCCTGCCACAGCTGGTTCTCCAGAGAGGAAGCCTTGGGGAAGAGACAGACCATGATGCTGAGAAGGCAGCGCTGATCCAAGCTGCACTTCAGACAACTCCATGGGGCAATATGGGCAGGAGAGCAGGCAGCTCCACATCTCACCTTAATCTGCTGTAGGAAAGCAAGACAAGGGCAAGAAAGTCATAGGGAAAGGTATGTTGTCTCTGATTTCAAGGAACTGAATGGGAATAGCTTCTGGGCAAAGGTGTGTGATCATTATACTGACAGAACATACAGAAGGACCCTCTTTCCTGCTCAACGGCAGAGGCAGGAGCACGTAACTGGTCCAGCTTCATGCCTGGAACTCTGAAGTTCTGCTTGTTTCAAGGGGAGATGCACTTCCAGCAGCTGAAGGGCACTGCTGGAGAACAGGAGCCACCAGTTTGATGAACCCCTTGTCAGCAAACAGGACAGGCTGCCTTGAATGACACGGGGAAAGAGAAAACCTCTTGTGTATGCAGACAGCATAACAGAGGTTGCTTTGCTGTTTGCTTCATTGCCCCTCACTGTAACTGATTTAGAAGAGGAGATACCTAGAAATCATAGCACTGTTTCTGTTAGGATTACCCGAACAAGCAAGAATTTGCTCTTTCCAGGCATCTTTAAATTGCTGTGAGCTTTAACAGCAATTTAAAGGCTGTTTCACGGCACAGCAAAGCTCTGCCAGCACAAGCCTCTGCTGTTTCATCCTTAGCAAAGGCCCCAGCTGGACACCCAGATCCACTGTCCTTGTACCTCTGCTGCCCATTACAGCACTGGAAATGTGTGTGAGGACACACCAGCACCCTCCCCAGCAGGTTATTTTTGGCTGCCAAGCCCCAGACAGGCTTGAACAAACCAGAAAGCATCTTGCAGAATATCACAGTCTCATTTCCTCCTCCTCTCTCTTTTGTAATCACATTACACTGCATGCGTCATCAACGTAAGGACTAGGATGCCGCACGTTAGTTCTGACCCTCGATGTGCTGACCATAAAGACAAAGCAGTTCATCATCATCATCATCCCACACTCCTATTCAGCAGCAGGCTATTTGCCTCTCCAGATTCCCAGTATATGATGGATTTCACAGAACATCCTCCCAAAGAAGCGAGACTTTTTGATATTATGATGCAAGCTCACAGGAGTTTCAGATAAATTAATGGGACAATGGAAATTTAGGATCTCCACGGCAAAATAAATTGGCTTAATGCCTCATTAATAGCAAAGGGGTACATTGGAAGACATTTCCAAAGTATTTTGTGTTAAAGATTTCCCAGTAAACACCATCCTTCTCCTCCTCTTATCCCACCATCAAACACCTCTTATGTTAGTCCAGAACAGGTTCTGGGGAAAGCAGCAGTTGACTTCCAGCCATTTCTGCCTCAGTTCAAGTATTTATTTCAATTCCACATCATTCCAGAAGACTGGCAACTCGACAAACTCTGCTGACCATGAAGCAATCTCCTTGCACGTTATGTTCAGTGATGCTGCAGGGCATCAAACCACAGAATGGAGAGGACCTGCAAACAAACAGGGTTAAGTGTAATACTGTGGTAGGTGATCAGCACTGTGAGACTGGTGCCATTTCCATAAGCAATGCCCTGCATCCAAACCTGCTCTGTGAATGTCTTCTGGTAGCTTTGAAAAGACCAAGAGCTGGGAACAAACAGGATCAAAACGAGGAATCCATTACCTCTGCTTTTCTCCTCCTCATAAATATGTACCACAGAACCCCGGACTGGTCTGGGTTGGAAGGCACCTCAAAGCTCATCCAGCTCCAGCCCCTGCCATGGGCAGGGACCCCTTCCACTGGAGCAGCTTGCTCCAAGCCCCTGTGTCCAACCTGGCCTTGAGCACTGCCAGGGATGGGGCAGCCACAGCTTCTCTGGGCACCCTGTGCCAGCTCCTCAGCACCCTCACAGGGAAGAGCTTCTGCCTAAGAGCTCATCTCAGTCTCCCCTCGGGCAGGTTCAAGCCATTCCCCTTGGCCTGTCCCTACAGGCCCTTGTCCCAAGCCCCTCTCCAGGTTCCCTGCAGCCCCTTTAGGCACTGGAGCTGCTCTCAGGTCTCCCCTTCAGGAGCCTTCTCTTCTCCAGGCTGCCCCAGCCCAGCTCTCTCAGCCTGGCTCCAGAGCAGAGCTGCTCCAGCCCTCGCAGCATCTCCATGGCCTCCTCTGGACTCGCTCCAACAGCTCCATGTCCCTCTTTTACACTGAAACATTTGTGTTCATGAAGCACTTTTCTTCCTTCTTTCCCACATTCTCTCCTTTCTTTTCCCTGTTGCTGCATGAAAGATTTGACATGGAACAGGACAAAACCCTCTAAGCACAGGGACGCACAAGCAACAGTACTCACGTCTGAGAAGGCCTTCACAACATCCAAGCACTTGGCAGCTCCGTTGTTCCTTGCTATATGGCACAAAGAGAGAACATTACTACAGCTTAAACCCCTCTTTACCTGTCAGTAATTGCTGTTTCAATAAGCTGGTGTTCTGTGATCACTTTGTAACCGGTTCTTCATACAAGAAACCATTTAAGCAATGGTCTGTATGGCAGCTACTTAAGTGGTGTGTGTACTTCTAATACTATGTATAGCTCTTAACCTCGACAAGACCAAACCCCCCAAAATATATATGTGGGCAGGTGTCAGCTCTCTGCATCACTCTGCAAAAACACATCCTGCCAGTCGTACTGTATTTGCAGTATTTTCATCACGTCTAGATTAAGGGCTAACCTACAGCCTTTTGTACTAAACGCAGTGCTACCCACTTCCCAGAGCTAGACCTATAAAAGGCAGACAGATCCTGAGGGTGGATTTCAGAAACGGATGGAAGTGAGAGACTTAGAAAGAGGCCGTGCGCTTTCCACATGAAGACCCTTTCGGCTGGTGATTACGTGATCCCTTCTCAGTTAAACAGATACACGACTAATGGGAGCATCCCTGGCAGTGTTCAAGGCCAGGCTGGACAGAGCCTTGGGTGACACGGTCTAGAGTGAGGTGTCCCTGCTCATGGCAGGGGGTTGGAACTGGATGATCTCAGGGTCCTTTCCAACCCAAACCATTCTATGATTCTATATACCAGTGAAGAAGACAGAGGAGAGGGGAAGAGAAAGACAGATTTGCTGCCAATAACCAGCCACAACCTTAGAAATGCCCCCAAATGCTCAAAAGTTGCTCCAGTTATTTCCAGCCTGTAGCTATTTCTGAGTTCCCCACATGGAATAATGGGGAAAGTCTAATCACCAGTTTGTTCTCACCAGTACATCTAGGAAAACAGCCCCTGCTAGAGGGATGCTTTGCTGCAGGTTGGTCTCTGTTATTAGCTCCCGGAAAGCTGGATGAAGTACGACAAGCTGGTCAAAGGATGCGCTTCAGGAATGATCTTCATGGGTAAGGAGATCCTGCTGCAACTGGGGACACGACCCACACTTTGACACCCCATCTACGGCCAGTTGTGTTTGAAGAGCTGAAAATTCCAGAGGAAACTTCTTAGAAAGGCCTTGGGAAGATGCCTCTGGTGTTCTGTGGCTCACACTGTGAAGGGTGTAAGAGAGGAGAATGCAAAAAGCTCTCGGGCTGGCAATGAAACCTTTGACAAGATCTCACTTTCAGCATGTCCAGAGAACAGCAACAGGAGATGGGAAGGTTTCCTGTTGCCATCTTTGTATTTCCTCATACCTCATGGATGGATCATTAAACCAGCAGGGTGAGTTCGCTTTCTTTTCAGTTCACACTGACAATTCTCATTGGGAAAACCATCTCCCTTTACCTTCACTCTCAGGCCTGTGTGGCTTTCCAAACCATTTCACCTTTAGACAGACGACCTAAATCAAGACCTTGTGTTACATGTTTTACATACTCTATCTACCAAAGATTGTCTTTTCTCCCAGGAAAAACCTCCAGCTATATAAAAGCACCTAAACACGTAGTATTTCTGTATTGAGCAACTCAGTTCACTAAAGAAACACACTGTTTTCAGTCCTATTAAAGATTGCCTCTGGAGCCTGATGTATAAAAGTCACAAGGAGCAATTCCCCCATCACTATAACCGATTTCAAATGGTGCTAGAAAATATTATTGACTCTGAACACCAAAAGAAATCAGTCATCCTCTAAAGGGGTTACTGAGATCTGCAAGGAGGAAGAGTTAAAATGCTGTATAGTGTTTTACACTGGAGGTTCCCCAGATACTTTGAAGCGTTAATGCATTACCTCTGTGGCATCATTCACTGAAGAGTATTATAAATACTGTTAAAACAAAGGTTTAGGAAGTGAAAACTTTAAACATCAATCATTGGCTACACACAGCTTTTAATAGGGTAAAGCCAATCTGAAACATGGACACCATGACAAACCATTCACGGTCCACTTCTCACACATGCAGGTGCTGGCCATATCCATTAACTACAATGAGCGTATCCAGCCTCAATACTGGTAAGTTGAGTCACACAACATAAATAAGCATATTCAGATCTGCCAAACATGCCACAATGAAAAAGCAAACACGCAGCACGGATGCGGAGAGCATCCAGAACTCTTAGCGCTTAAATTTAACATCATCTGCCTTAAATTCTATTGTGTGTCTTGTATGATACAAGGTATTTACAAGGGAGGTAAAGAACTAACAGAAAATGATCTCTGTAAGGCTGAAACAGGTTTTGAGTTGAAAAGCAAGTGGAGCAAATGGAGTTCTCTTCCTTATCCCTCCCCATAGTGTTTGTACTAGATTTACATTAACATTTATTTGCATTAACATCTTCAGTTCTGTGTTGCAATTCTGTATTACACTTCCTGGCACTGTTCATGTCTTGTAAGCCCTTCTCCATTCTCCAAGCTATGGCTCACCACCTACAAACACTATAAACATGCTGATGCCCAGCAGTATTACAGCAGAGATTCAAAGCATGCATCGCATTGCTCTCCTGAGGGTCACCATGGCCATGGACCCTGCAGTCCCAGCCTGCCGAGGAATGTAGCTTGCTGGTGGAGCCAACTGTCACAGCAGAAGCGCACAAGGACGATCTTCACCTCCTCTTCTTTCCCATCAAGGCCTCTGAGGATCCCTTTGGCTGATGAAGGCAGGCATTCTTCCTCCAAGAACACTGATTTCAAATGGTGCTAGACAATGAATAGTTAAATCTAAACCACCATATGAAACCAGCTTCCTGAGGGAGCTTATTTCCAGCTGGGATGATATTCCTGAAACAATAAATTGGAAATGCCACAGAAGAATACCTATCCATGTTGGGGTTTTTATTCTTCTTACTAAACAGCTGATGCTTTTTTCCTTATGTTTACCCTTGATTTTGGTTTCAGTCATTATTTCTGTTTTCTATTACAGTGCTACCAATAGGAATTGAACTGCTTGCAGCAGCGTGGCTCTGAAGCCTTTAGTCAGACAAGCTTGGACAACATGTACAAGCGCTTCACCAGAAAAGCAGGACCTTCATCCCACTTTTATTACTGTCTTCTATTAACACACTGCATCTGCTGAGCTCTGCCCACCGCCAGACAAATCCATTCGGGAAGCACGGCTCCGAACTCCCTCTAGTGACAGCGAATCGACGTGTGAAAGGTCTCCTGCAAGACGTTAACACAGCTTATTTTTAAAAGCAGCAGCGTGTGACAGAAGCTCCATATTAATGCTGAGATGTTGCATATTCATCCTAAAGGCCAGGCAGAGAGGCTGCAAACAGCCCACCTGCCTCTCCTCACCGAGGTGGTATTTGCAATGTGAGAGAAAAGCATGTGCCCAAAGCCTAACGTTAGGGATTGCATTAATTGCAGACTCTCCAGATTTGGCACTTACCACCTGGTCCCAGCACCACTTCCAAGAAGTCTGACACAGGCTTTTTTCCTGGAAGTCTGCTACTGAAACAATTTGCTCCCTTCAAACAGATGTATTTTTCTTGTGGATAACCTCCCTGCGACTCCTCATCGGAGCTGGCAGCACAAACACACCCCGATCGCATCTGCAGAACAAGCCAGTGCCGAGTGTCTGCGCAGGCTGCGGGGCTCAGGGTGACATGTTCTGTACATCCCAGCCTCCCAGCAAGGAACACAGCACCAGGAGCAGCGCTGCACAACAGGCACGGTGTGTGTCACCATGGCAAGGGGGGGGCACAAGGAGACTATGTGCCCCAGGAGGGTGTCCAACACCACTGCTTGAAGGAAAACAACCAAACCGAGTAGGCTGAGCCTCTGAACACGGGCAGTCGCTTCAGTTACTGGAAGAGCTCTGACCATGCCAGGCCACATCAGCGCTGGATTTAGTCTGCAGCTGTTATGTCCAGAAAGTATCTGCGTGGAGCCGAGCAGTCAGGAAGCAGCTTGGCTGGGAGCAGCAGGGCTGAGCTGTGCTCGTGCCCATCTCCCAGGCTCTGTCCCCAGCAGACAGCTCGCTGGGGATATGCCACAAGGAGCACTAATGCTTTAGTGTGGTTAAAATAAAGCAGCTTTAAAGTGCGGGCAGGACTGAACTGTTTCCTCCAGCCATTCAAGAGCCTCACACCTAACCTTGCTGGAGTGTGCTCAAGAAGAGTGAAGCACCTTACTTTTTCCCTCTCACACTCAGTGTGCACCAGTGTTGCACCTGCCCCTGGAAGCCCTGTGAAGGCTGATTTTAGTTGATTACAACCATCACCCAAGATGAACCCCTCTGCGGTCTCCTAAAGACAGCCAAACATCCTCAAACTCCTCTTCAGGGTGCAGAAACCATGTGAAAAACCTAACTCTGGAGGTTTCATTAGCTCCAGAGCTCCCCTTCCATTTATGACAATGATAGTAAAAACAACCAGCTTAGACTAGAAACCCCACTGCTAGATGGCTGAAGATAGAGGAGAGAGATCTCAAACTAGTGTGGACAGTTCCCATGAGGGTATCTGTCAACAGCACAGCTACCACATGCCTCTCCAAGAAAATCTTCAAGAGAACATCCAAGAAACCTGAGATCCATCTGGGAAACCAGGAAAGCAACGACACTTCCCCACCAGCATCTTCCCTGGACAAGACAAGGCTAAATCATGCTGCTCCATCTGCTCCTGTGCAGCTGCATATGTGGGGCACATTGGATCTGAAGCCAGGGTCCAGCTGTACGGATCTGTCTTTGCCACAAGCCCTAGAAGGGGTGCGGACAACAGCATCTCTGAGTATGCAGGGAGCAAATCCTTCCGTTTAGTATCATTTGCACTTTTGAAGAAAGCTTCTTTCAAAACTTGTAATAACCCTGCATGTTTCTAGAACATAGATAATGAGAAACACTCTCACTTTAGGGCTGTAAACTGTCATTTCTAAATTGCAAAAGCAAATGAACTGCAGATAGAGAGCTATTGTACTTCTCTGAGATGCCTCCTCCTAATTAGGTCCTGGAAGTCTTAGAAGATGAATTCAGATCTTGAACTGCTCTGTCCTTCCTTCATTTAATGATGAGAAAAGCTGAGAGCAATTTCCTTGTTTAACTGGAAGGGAAGAAGAGGAACAGCGGAGATAATGTCTTTATATTTATGTAAGAGCTTGGGAAACAGCAAGAATTCACAGACTTAGATACAAGTTTTTGCTCCCAATTACGTTTGTGTGCCTGTAGTTATATCTAACACTGCTCTGTGATCTTCCAGAGATGACATAGCAGTGACTTAAACCCTCATCTTAAATCCTTCATAATTCACATGATTTTATTTGACATTGATGGGATTACTTACACGAGTCAAGTTTTATCTGTGATTAAACCACTGTGAGATTAGAGTTTACGGTGGCTTAGTTTTGCTGTTGAATAATTCTCATGATTCACAGGTGGTTTTGCTGCACGCAAATGCCTACCAGGTAACCAGCCCTCTCTCTTCCAGCGATGAATCCCTGCTGTTAAGCACTTGGAATAATATGTAACTGTGATCCCACCTTTAACTGCAAATGACAACTGTGGGCACTTTATCATGTTAATCAGGGGTAATCAGAGAGAACATCTATTGGTCGCAAAGTAGAAAGACTCCCAACGGGAATAATGATCCTGTAGGAAACCCGTAGAAAGTGAAGTCTTACTGCTTCCTTTCCATGCTCTGCCATAACAGAAGCTGCCTAAATGGGTTTTGTTAGAGCTTTACTTATGACAGCTTTACAATCCATCTCTGACAGGCTAAAAGACCCAGTCAGCCTGCAATTTGCTGACAATAGCCCGCGAGTAGGTTACGTCTGACAAACCAGTCCACTTATTGTAACTTCTGAAATTCGTTTTTCTTCTCCTTTAATAACACGTGGAGCCGAGGGGAGATGACAGACTGACATCTCTGCAGAGAGCCTCTGCTGCAGGGGCACGGCTCTAGCATGGGAAGTGCCCGTGTGAACATCCTGCTGAACCACGTATCTCATTTATGAGCTGCTGCAGACACCCAATAGCACGACGAAGATGGAGGAGCCATTGAGATATTATCTGTCAGCTGAAAAAGCAATTAATACTGACTGCAGTGAGGAAGAACTGCCTACCAAGACAGAAACGGAGGCTGTGAAGTCAGCTACAGATGTCTTCAAGGGATTTCTTTGCTTGGTCATTTTCAACTTGGAACTTAAAACCGCAGCTATTGGGGAAAAGCTGCTTCATCCTTGAGTTTTCTGCACCATCAATCCCCCAGCGTTTTCACCACCAGCTTAATGAATTCCAACTATCAAGAGAGCTCATCCGCTCTGTAATTTGTCTGGGTTTTTTTCTGTTGTTCCCTTCACTAAACAAGCAGGAAAAGTGTTTTTAATTTGCAAGGCTGAATAAATACCTCCTGCGTTTGCCAGGACTTTATTGACATTCATGGCTGTCCACAAAGCTGACTGACTGCTCACAGACATGGCTTAACTCCTGAAGGAGAAAAAAAACCCCAAACCTGCCCAAGCAAGATGCTAATCCTTCTTAATAAAACGAAATGAAATGAAAAGCAGTAGTTCAATAAATAAGACTGTGGATAGTGAAACCCCTTCATCCAGGGTATGGTCCCAGAGCAGATCTCTGTTGACAGCAACATCACTTAACACTGGGACACCCTCCAGCGTTCGCTGCTGCCTCTGATGCTGCAGTTAGTGTCACCTTCAGTTCTACTGACACAACTGCCCAGGGGCTGTGCTGTGCGCAAGGTCATCCAAATCATTCTAATTCAAAAGAGAAACCTCACAAGTGCTTCTTTTCTTGACTGAGGCTATTTGCAGTCATCTGGTTTTCCACACAGTCAGGGAAGAGACAGCACCGCATTGCTGCTGAGCTGGAAATGAATGGCTGGGAATAGGCAGAAACTTATTAAGCTGGCACTAGCAAAAGACATGAACTGTGGAATTACACCTTGGATAGCATCAAATCCCATCTCTCTTGCTCAGCTGGTCATGAGGAGTTGAGATGAGTTTCAGCCTGCAATGACACACAGCTCTTGAACTTTCACGAGAAAATCAATACACCTAACTTATAGAATCATAGAATAGTTCGGGTTGGAAAGGACCTCAAGATCATCCAGTTCCAACCCCCCTGCCATAGGCAGGGACACCTCACACTAAACCATCCCACCCAAGGCTTCATCCAACCTGGCCTTGAACACCGCCAGGGATGGAGCACTCACAACCTCCCTGGGCAACCCATTCCAGTGCCTCAGCACCCTAACAGGAAAGAATTTCCTCCTTATATCCAATTTAAACTTCCCCTGTTTAAGCTTTAACCCGTTACCCCTTGTCCTGTCACTACAGTCCCTGACGAAGAGTCCCTCCCCAGCATCCCTATAGGCCCCCTTCAGATACTGGAAGGCTGCTATGAGGTCCCCACGCAGCCTTGGAGATTCTTCCTCAAGTTTTACTTGGGTTTTATGAAAGACCCAGCTTTCCCAACATCTTCCACTAAAGGTTTTCTCACCAAACAATTCTGTCATCTTCAAATCGACAACGTGCAAGAAACGGTCGAAGCCTCCCCGGATGGAATTCAGTATGATCAGAAGGTCTGCGGTGGCTTCACATGAACCGGTAAGAAAAGACACTTGGGTCGTCTGGGATGAAATGAATGACATGACAAACCACCGCTGTTGGGACTTGCTACGCTGATGATGGTACTTCACACATCTCTTTCCTTCTGTGCTTTGTTTAGGTGGACTGAAAAGAGCTACCGAGTTAGAGATGTGGGGAATGTTCCTCTGGAACAAGCAAACAGCCCTCAAAGGAAGCCAGGCTGAGAGAGTTGGGGTTGTTCAACCTGGAGAAGGCTCCTTAAGGGGAGACCTTGTTGTGTGGTCTTTCAGTTCTTAAAAGGGGTCTGTAAGAAAGATGGGGAGAGACTTTTTAGCAGGGCCTGTTGTGACAGGATGAGGGCTCACGGTTTTACACTAAAAGAGGGGAGATTCAGGCTGGATGTGAGGAAAAATTCTCTACAATGAGGGTGGTGAAACACTGGCACAGGTTGCCCAGAGAGGAGGTGGATGCCCCATCCCTGGGGACATTCAAGGCCAGGCTGGATGTGGTTCTGGGCAACCTGGTCTAGTTGAAGATGTCCCTGCTCATTGCAGGAGGCTGGAACTAAATGAGCATTGAAAGTCCCTTCCAACCCAAACTCTTCTGTGATTCTCTGAGTTCCCACTGCTGCAACATCCCATTATGTATGCACAATAAACTGATCTTTTTAATTTCAGAAGCTTCTGAAAGCTTCCAGCAGGAAAGCTCTCATGGGTACAAGGTATTAGAACATCAGCTGATGCCAGGGAGGGACACAGATGTGCTGTACCTCAGACAAAACAGCCTCCATAAGGTACAATTTTCCCTGTGTACTTCTGAACAATTCATTATCAACAGGTTTGTCCTCAGAATCTGGAAGACAAAAATACCAGAAGCTGTTTGAATCAGTCCCCTCTTCGAGTTGTTCTACAAAGAGGTGAATTAAAACACAACTTTGGAATGATTCTTTTTCTCCAGTCTCTTAAAACAGGTTTTTAGCCAGTTACAGCTCCTCACAATCTGAACTAATGTCAGTGCATTTATAGTCAAAACAGGCCATCAAGTTTTACCATGAACCCCACCACTACAACAGAGTTATCCTGCCCCTGTGGAAGGAGTAATTTTCAATCAGAGCTTCAAAATCCATGGCAAGAAATTGCTGTTTCTGTTTCATACAGAGGTGTATGTGCAGATACTCCTTGTAGACATCCAAACGGTCTACAAACCTCTTGGTAGACCCTGAGGTGCGGTACACTTAGGCACTAATGCCATGGCAGCGGTGAGTCCCCATGCCATGAGGGGATAATTCTTTGTGGAGGAAGGAGCTGTGAAGAGCAGGTGGCAGAGGATCACGGAGTGCGTAGAGCAACATCCCTGACGTATAAGTTGTGTCAGATTTACTCCGAGCTCTGTTCTGAAACTGCTTCAGGCTGATTTGGGGGATTATTAGGGAACAGAACTCCTAAAAATAGAAAAGCAGGCTTAATAACTCCGGCAAAAAACACCATCATGTTTTCGTGACAAAGGCTTCGGTGTATGAATTATGCATCACTGAAAACTGACTTCAGTTCACATGCAAGGAGGGAGAGCTCAGCGCATCCAAATTCAAGCACAACAGCGCAAGCTGCACTGCAGGGAATTACACGCAGTCCTGTACAAACAGCATCCATTGGAGTATCTCTGCTGTTTAAAAGCCTGAGTATCATTTTGTGGTGTTTGGGAGAATCTGAGGCGGAAACCAGCAAAATAACCTGCTCACTTCTTGAAATCAGCCTCCATCGAATACTGAACAGGCTACTGAAGCCATAAGGAAGCAGGAGTAGTCTGGCTTCAGCCTCGCCGCTATTTCTGTCCATGTTCCTCGCTGTGCCCATCACCATAGCAGCTGACTGCTCTTCTGTCAAACACCAATCTTTGGGACAACAGAGGCAGGAACACAGAGGGTTTTTTCCCCCCAAGGGGATCATGATTTGCTGCATAAGCCAGCAGATGTTACCCTGCAAAAGTCATACAGGACAACCGTCATGAACAACAGCAATTCCTTGTCGTTTTCTAAGCTATGTTAGCACAGAAGCCACCCACAACAAAACTCGCTGCTGCTTGTCTATGTCTTAACACTCTAAAGCCATTTATGTTTTCATTCCCACTGCTGTCTTACATATGCAAGAGTATCTCACAGGGATCTGGGAGAAAACTGATCGTCATTTAGGAAAGAAAGAAAAAATTTCTTCAGCTTGAAATACTTCTTCTGACTTAAAGCTTTTGCAATCTGAAGGATGAGCATCCTTTTTAGAAACCACCCTGGCAATGCAGTGTTATATAAATTTCAACAGAAGCACTAATCCCAGTGCTGAACAGAAATGCCCCTGTTATGGCGCACTCCCAAACCAGACCTGCTGTTCGTGTCCTTGCGCCATGCATTGTATCACATCCACTTCTGGCTCTACAAAGTGAGCTCTTAAAACCAGGCGCCTGTAACTGTTTTGCCTCTCTGCTTATCTGGATTCATTTTTATCACTACATAAATGATGGTGTAAGTTTGTCAAAGGGTGAAAGGTGACCTGGAAAGAATTGGTCTTGCATATAGCTTAAAAATAACGATAAACACATATGAAAATTCAAATACTGACTGCTTTGAAAGTCTCCACAATGACTGAAAAGGTAGGGGACTTAAACTGATCACATAGACAATACAGACAGCAATTAAGAGAGGTAGACTGAGGGACCTGGGGGGTTCAGTCTGGAGAAGGCTCAGGGGGGACCTGATGGCTCCCTACAAGTGCCTGAGAGGAGGATGGAGCCAGGAGGGGCTGGGCTCTGCTCCCAAGGAACAAGGGATGGGACAAGAGGAACCGGCCTCAAGCTGCACCAGGGCAGGTTTAGATGGAGCTGAGGAGCAATTCCTGCCCCAGAGGGTGCTCAGGCATTGGAACAGGCTGCCCAGGGCAGGGCTGCAGGCACCGGCCCTGTGAGTGCTCACACAGCGTGGAGACGAGGCCTCAGTGCCATGGGGCAGCGGTGGCCTTGGCAGTGCTGGGGAACTGGTGGACTTGATGAGTTGAAGGGCTTTTCCAGCCGGATTCTATGATTCTAAATGTGATTGTTTTTAAGGCCATATGAATTCCCACGCCTCACAAACAGACTGCAGAGGAGCCTTTAGCTGAAGACAAAATACTCTTCACTCCTCCCATCGTCTATGACACTGCAAAAAACACCCCAAACCCAAGCCAGAAATATTTACAGAGCAAAACAAAGCACCCTTGAACTCCTCTCTGCTGTGCTGAAGCAGCAAAGAATCAAAAATGAAATCTTACAAGATAACCACTTCCTACACTCTGGTGCTGCAGGGCGACAAACATAATATATGCCAGCTCTATTGACACAACATACTGCACAGCGGGAATCATAATCAATGCAGAGAGAGAATATTCCATCAATTTACTGGAAACAGCAATTATTTACCTTTCAGTTTGCATATATTTATAAACAGGTTTTCCTCTCAAACAATATGTTCCTTTGGCATACACGAGGTTCTCTCATGAGATCAGCACCTGGAATTTATAAAGTGGTATATTTAAATGTCTCATTTGCCTAATATGCGTGTAACACCATTTTTGTAATGCTTCCCATAGAATCCCAGCCTGGTTTGTGTTGGAAAGGACCTTAAAGCTCATCCACTTCCAACCCCTGCCATGGGCAGGGACCCCTTCCACTGGAGCAGCTTGCTCCAAGCCCCTGTGTCCAACCTGGCCTTGAGCACTGCCAGGGATGGGGCAGCCACAGCTTCTCCCGGCAAAGATCTCTGTAAATCTTTACCTATAGATTTCAGGGACTGACCAATGGCCCGTAAATTGTGCCAGAGACTGGAAAGACCAGGAGATGAGAAGGATCTTCACTGCACATTGGGCAAGGCACATCTGGATCAACTGGCAGCACTGGCATTGATTACATCCACCCGACCATGCACAGCTTTTGAGTACTTATTGATCCTTACTCCCGAACCCCTTTTACTACTCAGTTCATGTATCTGATTACTGTTACAGGGCAAACACATCATAAGGATGAAAACAGGGTGCTGAGGCGCTGGCACAGGGTGCCCAGAGAAGCTGTGGCTGCCCCATCCCTGGCAGTGCTCAAGGCCAGGTTGGACACAGGGGCTTGGAGCAAGCTGCTCCAGTGGAAGGGGTCCCTGCC
The DNA here is from genome assembly GCF_037157495.1 of Lathamus discolor. Lineage (NCBI taxonomy): Eukaryota > Metazoa > Chordata > Aves > Psittaciformes > Psittacidae > Lathamus > Lathamus discolor. The sequence goes on from NC_088884.1 coordinate 3,964,568, forward strand.
CGTGGCAGGGGTTGGAACTGGGTGAGCTTTAAGGTCCCTTCCAACCCAAAGCATTCTGTGAGTCTGATTTACTTTCCCAGGTACTCCTAAGGGAAGCACTGTAAAACCACTGTAGCAGGACAGAGTCCCTGCCGCGGACCAAGACGCTGTTCTAGGAGCTTTATATAAAACAGGATGAAAGGAGTTTGGTTTCTAGTTTACTGCCTCAGGCAGGGAAGAATGAAGAGACATAAAAAAAAGAGCAAGCATAAGGAATAATGAGACAATAAAATCTGATCTAAAGGCAGATGAACAGCCTGATGGCCCATCTCGGCATCACTGCAAGGTCTAGCTTTGAAATAGAGGCCTAAATAAAGGTATTTTTACGGCAATTACAAAGGGTTGGCACAGGAGAAAGCTCTTTTCTGCTGAAAGTGTTCAGCGCTGCAGCTGACTGCCATCAATTCACATGTGTGCAGGTTAGGCACACATCTCAGATGAGAAATAAAGTGGTGCACAGAGGTGCAAATATGACACTTGATTGCGCAGGGGTCAGATCTGTGCTTGCAGAGGAAATCTGGCAGAGAAGATGCAGAATGTGCACAGAATGTTACTGGGTACAAACCATGCACAAAGATCACAAACTCCTGGAATTACAGACATCCAGTCAGGATGGAATCTCGAGCTGAACAATATGATTGATGGTGTGGAATGTTTGTCCAGTGTAAAAAAGATAAGGATTAAGAGCTAGTGCTGACAGTTGGCTAAGAAAAAGCAATTGGAAACGTCAAAGCTTCCAAGGAATTCAGCCTGGAAGTGATGCAGGATGGAATCACAAAGAACCCCAAGCTGCAAATGAAGGGTGTAACTTCCTAAATGTGGCCATTACCAGCCTAAGGGAAACTAAACCCATAGAAACCCCTAATGATACAGTGAAGAAGAGGGCTGGCTCTTTATTCTGCCAGCATTCGAGGTTTCCTATTCACAACAGTCATGATTAAATTAATTCATCAATTACTAAATGAGCTCAGTTAGTTCACGGTGTGTAATTAATCTATTCCACTCTGTTAACAGGCACATCCTGGTGTTGCTCTGTAGTATCTTGTGAGTTCCATTTAATTTATTGGACGTGATGAGAAAAGAGGCACTTGAAGGCAGGAAAAGAAACTGTAACCGAGACAGATGCAAAACTGACTGAGATAATGCACATCGAATCACAGAATGGTTTGGGTTGGAAAGGACCTTAAGATTATCCAGTTCCAACCCCCTGCCATGGGCAGGGACACCTCCCACTAAACCACGGCACCCAAGGCTCTGTCCAGCCCAGCCCTGAACACTGCCAGGGATGGGGCATTCATTTCTCTGGGCAACCCATTCCAGTGCCTCAGCACCCTCACGGTAAAGAACTTCTTCCTTATATCCAGTCTAAACTTCCTCTGTTTCAGTCTGAACCCATTACCCCTTGTCCTATCACTACAGTCACTTACGAAGAGATAACATAATGCTCTTCCAGTGTTTAAAGGGTGGCTACAAAGAAGACAGAGACTTGCTTTTGACAAGGAGTCACATGGGAAAAATAATGGGCACAAGTTACTCCTGGGGAGATTCCAGCTGGACGCAAGAGGAAAACTGTTCACACTGAGAACAATCAGCCATTGGAATAATCTCCCCAGGGAAGTTGTGGATTCCCCAGCGTTGGACGCTGTTCAGACTCATCCGGACAGGGTGCTGGGACATCTAGTCTAGGTCATGCTTTGCCTGGAAAAGCTGGACCAGATGATCCGTGAGGTCCCTTCCAACCTGGGGTTTTAGGACTCCATGATAAATAGCAGTAAGTACGCATCAGCCAGGTCTGCTCCCTGCTCAGCAGGGCTGGCCATTCAGCACTAAGAGCATTGTGGTTAAAACAGGTCTGAGATGACGGATGCAGGAATGTGACATCTGCCAGCCCATGATGGTGTCCCCACAGCCACTTCCCTGCAGCTGGGCTTTCATTCTATACTCCCCCCTTTCAGTCCATTGCAAATAGTTTCATCGAGAGATTAATTTTTCATGGAACTACTTTGGATTCCTTTGTGGTTTCAGCACCAGCCAACGAAATTCACTCCAACTTACCCCACAACTGTCTAGTGCAGCAACTGGGGAGGTTAAAAGGCCAAAACGGTCAAAGTGATGACTGGGGTAATAAAGTATGTGCTATGTAATGCCAGCTGCAAAGGTCCTGACAAAGTAAGGTTGAATAAAAAGAGGACTCCTTAAATGTAAAACCTGACAGTTGTTTGAATGCAGTAGGTACATAGGTCTGCATAGGATCTACCTTGAGCAGCTTCGCTTGGGCACAAGCGGTGAAGGAGACACACACCTACCCAAGAGAGAAATCAGCTGAACCAGAACGTTAAGACTACTCAAAGTCCTCAGTAGCAGGAAAATGAAGTTAGATTTCCATCAATAGCAAGCCATAACATTCTTCTTGCACCAGCACAGAACACACGACTGGAGCTCTGGGGAAGCCCCATCCTTCACCCCAAGGGTGATGCAGCACTGAGCAGACTGCAGACATCTGCTTCTCCAGTGCCCTTTGCCACCAGTGGGAGGCTGCAGGCACCGGACACGTGGCCTGCCTTTGTTTTGCCCAAATTTGGCAGAATTTAGGTGCCCGGAGTCAGAAATGATAAAACTCTCTACTCTGTTACTGCCTGAGCAGCAGCATGTCATTAGAGCCTGGCATTACCTGCTGCTCATGGTCCTGCATGGAGTGAGGGAACCTACTTCTCACCTAGATTCTGCTGCAATCCATTCAGGCAAAAAGCAGACTCAACACCATATAAACCCCCTGAAAGAACCCAAAACCCACCAACATCCATGCCAGCACTAGAGCTCTTTCCAGAACAAGGGTGCACAGCAGCACTGGTGCTCACTGCCATTGGAGTCAATGAAGCACTAACCCAGGAAGCAGAAGAGCTCCTTTTCATGTCTTCTCAGCCTTTAGCTTCACACAACCCTGGAAAACCAAAGCAGCACAGATCCAACACATGGGCTTCCAACACATCCCCTTCAATGGTCACACTGTTCTGGGTAGAACCGCCTGTGCTCACTGCCTTGTATATGCATATCCTCAGAATACTGATGCCCAAACTGTGGTCCAGTGCCCCACAAACGAGGTCCCTCTGAAGTGCTTCCATTTGTGCTGGTTATTTTGATGCCAAAATAATGCTAACTCATCACATCCACACTCCTGCCACCGTTTCTAATACCAGAAGTGCCCCCTAAGCCTTTACAGCCTCAATCTGTCCCATACTGCTGGAAACTCGAGCTCTGCTCTATGATCCAGCACTTCCACAGCACTTCCCAATTCTGGCTCAGGCAGTGAGTCCCACACCCAAGGGCAAAAATCCAGCACAGAATCATAAACTGGGCATCTATGTGCTTGAAAAAAGAACTCCAAACCAGCTCACAACTGGGTATTTCAAAAGAGAACGAACGCTGCATGCATAAGCGGAGACAGGCAAGCATCTCTCTGATGTGCAGGTTAAAATATACTATTTTTCCTGTGTTACCGCTGTATTTTCATGGAAAAATGGTAATATTCTGGATTGAAGTCTGTATAAGGGGGAAAAAAACCAATAATTAAAAGAATTTTGGAAGTGCTTACATGGATAGGGACCCAGAGAGGCGACAAAACTGATTCAGCACGGAAATAAGACAAGGAATGACTGATGCTGTCTGAGGTACTGTGATTTAAGCAGAACTGCTACGGTGGCTCTTGAATTCTATTACTAATCATTATATCACACTTCACAGATTCCTTACGGATTTCCCTCCTAACAGCCCCTCCTTCAGCTGCATGTTTTGCAAAACGAATGACAGGAACTTATGCCACAAGGGAGCAATTGTGTCAGGGGGTTGGTGAGGAATATATGCCCCTGCGTTCCCAATCTGGAGCAGTCTTGTGTTTGCTGTATTCTCTTACATCAAACTGGAACAGCACTCATCCTGCTTTCAAAGACTATAAAAGTTACATTAGGTTTCAAGTTGAGATGAGGATAATGTGTGTCCTGTCTGGATGTGACAAGATAGGCTAAAATAGCTGAAATAAGTAAATATGCAAAGTGCACTGTACAGACCTATCCAAGAATGCAGACACAAAGCAGGAAGTCAGGAGTCTGCCAGACAGATTATGAAACTGTGAAAGTTCATTTCAAGCTGTACAATTAAGCCCACATAACAAATAGTTCTTTTTCTTCTCTGTAAGTCTACCTCCCTCATTTTCAGTGTCAGTATTACCCATGCATTGCCTTGTACCATTGCCCGTAAGTACGAAAACCTTACTTTAAATCTCATCTCTTTAGTACCCCAGATACGGTGAATGGAGGGGAAGGATTTCCTACTATCAAACCAATCGGTTTTCTCCTCAAATCACTGCACACTAAAAGCGAGCTGCCGAGCAGATCTGCTGTATCACTCCTCCATCGCCACCAGCACTCTGCTCTCTGCAACACCCTGTGGGGAAGGCTTCCAACACACTGTGAGTCCTGCACAGCTCCGCCTCTGACCCTTCCTGTCAGAGGCTCCTGAGCAATGGGCTTTATCTCATTAATTCAATGGTTTTTAGGAAACTACTTTCTCCTGCCAGTTTTGAAACCCAGAGGAATTTTCTAGATGTGCAGTGACAGCGCATGAGTAATAGCTCCCTCATTAAACTACCAGGGAGTCATAAAACAAAACAAATTGTTCAGCTTCCCAGTGTTTTTCCGATTTGCTTTCCCTTTCCAAGCCCTGTAGTGCTCACAAACATCCCAACTATCTAAGTGACATCATTTAGAGTCAGAATCCTTAAAGGAAACAACATGTCCTTAGCATGTTGCTCAATCCTCTGGTATTATTGCACTCATTCAGTCTTGCTCCGGGGCACTTTCAAGCTGTTTTGATTTTGGAAATTGAGTGCTAGTTGTGCCCACATGGAATGTGTGTCCCCAATGTCCATCATCATCAAAAGCTCTTCTGGTGCCAGAGAGGGAGCTGTGCTAGGTTTGCTGCTGCCTGGCAGCACTGGGTATGTCTCTTGTCTTCATGCCAAATGCTCTTAGTGCCCAGACGCAGGGTGGTACAGGGCAGGAAGCTGTGATGATGTGGAAGATGAGAACAAACCCTGCTCTCCCACCACGGCAGGGCTTTGCATCTGCTGCCACAGCAGCCATGTGTACTGTTCCTCCTGAGCTTGAAACAGGGTCCTCCGTAAAGAAATGAGAGATGCAGCCCGAACCTGTGAATACAGCTTTGCTTTATGCTTGCTGCAGGGCAGGCTCAAGTTAAGACATCATTCTGCACCTATTCAAAACAGAGGGGTGTAGCTGTGTTCCTAGTAACAAATGACAGGACAAGAGGAAACAGCCTCAAGCTGTGCCACGGGAGGCTTAGACTGGAAATTAGGAACAGTTTCTTCCCTGAAAGGGTGGTCAGGCACTGGAACAGGATGTCCAGGGAATAGGTGGACTCACTGCCCTGGAAGTGTTAAAAACCCACGTAGATGAAGCCCTTAGTGACATGGGTTAGGGGCTTTAAGCAACCTGGTCTACTGGAAGGTGTCCCTGCCCACAGCAGGGGATTGGAACTGGATGACCTGAAGGTCCTTGCCAGCCCAAACCATTCCATGATTCTAAGTCTCCTGCATTTCTGTTCACAATGAACCAGCCTGTATTCAGCGCTGACGCAGACGTAAATCCCTGCCCAACATAGTACCTACCACTTCAGAAGCTAAATCCTACAGATGTCATTTTGTACCGACCTCCATCACTCAGAGTACAGATGGAGTACAGTAACATCAACAGCAAAGATGAGAACAGTCCCACATTCGTAACAACAGAAGGAAAAAACACCCAACAAAGCAGAACAAGATGCCAAACTCTACCCTGATTGATGAACAGGTTTGGGAGTATTTGTATTTAACATACATTTTGGTAAGACTGCGGAAACGCTACGAAACTACCATAGCTGTTACAAAAACCCTTTCAAAGTGCACTTGTAACCCCCACATTACAGATAGCAAAGGAAAGACTGAATAAAGCCTGCAAAGTGACCTGATTTCAGCGTTCAGTGTTTCTACTGAAATATGTGCCTAATTCAGGAAGAATTTAGCTCCTTTTGCCTAAACAAAACCCCAGAGCCGCAGAATGAGAACCATGTCAGACAGCCCTGACATCTCACACCACGGAGATTCAATTCTGTCTTCTAATGAGCAGCAGAAAGCAAAGGAATGAGATAAAGTGGGAGCTCCAGACCACAGTTCCCAACGCTTCTGGCAGAGCGGTGAGGAGAACCATTCAATGGATCAAGCTCAGTGACTCTGCAGGTTTCCCCAGGCCAGGGCTAGAAGACAAAACAGCTGAATGATTCTTCCTTTGTCGAGAGAACTGCTGGCACCCTGCTCTCTTGTCTATCTCCAAGTCAATGGATTTGATACTGAGGAAAAATCAGCAGCTTTAAACACACATCTGAGACAAAGTAGACTGTGGTTGCCCCATCCCTGGCAGTTGTACAGGGCTTGGAGCAAGCTGCTCTAGTGGAAGGTGCCCCTGCCCACGGCAGGAGCTTGGAACTGGATGAGCTTTAAAGTCCCTTCCAACCCAAACCATCCTATGGGTCTGTGATTAAAGTAAGCAAGAGACTGATTGAGCAAAAGAGACCCCAGCCCAGAGCCTCAGGCATGCTCAAGAGCCTCACTGCTAATGGTTTAGCTGTGAGTTAGGTACTCAAACACCTCTAAGGACACAGGTTGTCAGAACTGGTGTCTTTACATTGACATATAATTAGCAACAAAGGTGGGAACAACTTGCCAGCTTTGCTTGTCACAGCATCCTTAGGAAGGAGTGCGGAGGGACCCATGAGAAACGGGGGTTTTCGTCAGGACTGAAATACGCAGCAGACACTGTGGCAGATGGCATGGGATGAACTGCAAGGGAATTGTAAAGTTCAGTATATTTTAGGGAAGGTTCATTTAAGATCAAGCAATGCAACAGCTTAAGAAATACAGACTAGTGAAGAGAGATGAAAGAGTACTCCAGTTCATCCTTCTCCTGACACAGAGAGAACGATGTATGTTCAGTCAGCTAAAGCCTTCATAAATATTTAGACATTTACATTATGGTCACAACTAAAGGCTGGTTGGTACCAACACTCCGGCACCTGCATAAACACACCTAAAGCCAACACTGCCCTGCACAGCTTGCAGTGCAAAGGGTAAGGGAATGATTTGCATTTGTTTAAATGCAAATAATCCCAGCCTGGTTTGTGTTGGAAGAGACCTTAAAGCTCATCCAGTTCCAACCCCTGCCACGGGCAGGGACCCCTTCCACTGGAGCAGCTTGCTCCAAGCCCCTGTGTCCAACCTGGCCTTGAGCACTGCCAGGGATGGGGCAGCCACAGCTTCTCTGGGCACCCTGTGCCAGCGCCTCAGCACCCTCCCAGGGAAGAGCTTCTGCCTAAGAGCTCATCTCAGTCTCCCCTCGGGCAGGTTCAAGCCATTCCCCTTGGCCTGGCCCTACAGGCCCTTGTCCAAAGCCCCTCTCCAGGTTTCTTGAAGGCCCCGCTGGAAGCTGCGTCAAGCTCTCCCTGAGGCCTTCTCTTCTCCAGGCTGTGCCAAAGCCAAGAACTACGATGGGTTAAGCAATCAAGTCTCTGGATAGTAATGAAAACATCCATGATTATTAATTAGCCAGTACGAAAGAGTAGAAATAAACCCTCAAATCTTTGGCAATCATCCTCGATAAGGACTCCATCACCTCTCCCTAAAGTCTTTGGTACTGACTGCTGTTAGGGATGCTATCGGAACCAAGAGATCACAGGTCTGAGACTGCTGGGCCCCTGTTCCTAAACTGCAACTGAGCTCTGCAGCTGAACAGCTCAGAGACAAGCACAGCACTCAGACAGAGTCTGGGCAGCGTTTCCAAAGCTGCTGGGCCCACCAATGCTCCTCATTAAAACCAGCAACAACCAAACCACAACCTTTTCTTCAGGCAGCGAATGACACCAGCGTGAGCCTGACAGCTTCCAGGGTGAGGTCACCTCCGCTTCCCTTCAGCAATGAAGCTACCAAGTACAATTAACAGCCATTAAAAACTCCTTTCACAAAGGGACACTGTACTTTGATGCTCTCTGGTGAGGCCTAATCCAAAGCATCACAGTGGGCTTGTTGATTGTTGGCTTCTTTTTAAACCAAGACACAATAAAAGAGAGAAACCAGGAAATAGGAACAACCCCCCCTGTTTTCTTAGGTGCCATAGTATTTTGGCTCAATACATACAGTTCTCTACTTCCCTGAATGAGTAACTCGCTGAATATTAGTTAGCCATGGTAAAGCATTACCAAAATCCTAATTCACAAGGAAAGTGCTTAATGGGTGAATAAACATGCACAGGACACTGAAATTTATATGGGAGGTGTAAGCAATCAGCGGTGATTGCATCCGTGATGGAAAGTTCTTGGCTTTGGGTCTAATGGTTTCCTTCTGCACAGGGCTCCAGCTGCAGAAAAACATTAAGTTTTTCACATTCTGATTTATTATTCCGAGTTCCGAGATGTTCACTGCACAAATGTGAACCGGTTTGGATTTCGACCTGTTTATTACTCCGGTTTGTTTCACCTTATGTGTCAGAGGAATAAAACCAGTGGCCCCCACACCAGAGATGCAGTAGCTGCTGGACAGCATTTCAGCAACTGCATATTAGTACTTGGTGAGCAGAATCACCCTCTAGATTTCAGTGATAAACTGCATCTCCAGCAAATACAACAGGAGCCTGGACACTCAGGCCAAGATTTACCTGCTTAAACACGGCACAAACACCTCCTGTCATTTCAGGTGATGTTCAGCGTTCTGCCTGGCCCAAACAAAACTAACATAGAACTCATGTTGTACCTGTCAGCCCTATGGGTATGTCCCAGACAACCTAAAGTGTCTCAAAGGCACCAGACACCAATACGCAGGCAACTGGATTTCCCCCTTGTACACCTGCAGACATGTATGGGCATGTATAAGTGATGTTGTCTCGTCTTTGTATCAGAGCCAAATCCCACCCATGTATTCTGCTACACAACTCCAGTGTAACAGCAATTAGAAAACCCTTTAAAGTGTATTTATTTTTGTGGACATTAAAGGTCCTGTAGCCCTTTATCAGGGAAACCATTCTGATACCCGTGCCTCTACCCATACACAGGCAGAACTCCAGACCAGCAGAGCTTTCGGGTGCGGGTTAAACCTCAGCAACTGGCTTTCAGCCAGAAACCTGAGTGCTTAAATCACTTCTGAAGTGTGATTACTTTTAAAAGATTTGCTGTTATAACCCCAAAGTGACCCTGCTGCTATGCAGTACATGCCAGGCACTGCAGTGCTGCCTATGGTGATCTGGGAAGCCCATTACATGGGCACACAGTCCTCCTCTTGCAGCAGCAGAGGTGAACAATTCTCTTGAGACTGAGATTTTCATAGCATCACCGGCTGGTCTGGTTGTGTCCTGGTTCAGCTCCAACAGCGATTTTTCTCCTTCTCAGTAGCTGGTGCAGTGCTGTGTCTTGGCTTTAGCCTGAGAACAGAGCTGATAACACCGATGGTTTTAGCTGTTGGTAAGTATGGCTTACTCTGATCAAGGACTTTTCAGTCTCATGCTCTGCCAGTGAGGAGGGGCATAGGAAGCTGGAAGGAAGCAGAGACAGAACACCTGACCCAGACTAACCAAAGGGGTATTCCATACCACAGCACGGCATGCCCAGGATGTAAAACTGGGGGGAGTCACCTGGAAGGGACTGATCACTGCTTGGGTCAGGCTGGGTGTAGGTTGGTGGGTGTTAAACTGCTGTTTATTGTTTTTTTCCCTTTCCCTTTTTAGTTACATACAATCTACCCTTGTTATTTCCCTTATTAAGAGTAGCAGTAGTTTCATATTCTACTTTAGTTACTGGACTGTTCTTATCTCAACCTGAGGGGTTTACGCTCTTTCTACTCTCCTCCCCATTCTGCTGGGAGATAGAATCATAGAATCATAGAATAGTTAGGGTTGGAAAGGACCTCAAGATCATCCAGTTCCAACCCCCCTGCTATGGGCAGGGACACCTCACACTAAACCATCCCACCCAAGGCTTCATCCAACCTGGCCTTGAACACTGCCAGGGATGGAGCACTCACAACCTCCCTGGGCAACCCATTCCAGTGCCTCACCACCCTTACAGTAAAGAACTTCTTCCATTTATCCAATCCAATCTTCCCCTGTTTAAGTTTTAACCCGTTACCCCTTGTCCTGTCACTACAGTCCCTGATGAAGAGTCCCTCCCCAGCATCCCTATAGGCCCCCTTCAGGTACTGGAAGGCTGCTATGAGGTCTCCACGCAGCCTTCTCTTCTCCAGGATGAACAGCCCCAACTTCCTCAGCCTGTCTTCATACAGGAGGTGCTCCAGTCCCCTGATCATCCTCGTGGCCTCCTCTGGACTTGTTCCAACAGTTCCAGAAGAGGAGGGAGTGAGCAAGCGGCTGCATGGTGCCGAGTACTTGGCTGGAATTAAACCATGACAGGTTGGAAGGGACCTTAAAGCTCCTCCAGTTCCAACCCCTGCCACGGGCAGGGACCCCTTCCACTGGAGCAGCTTGCTCCAAGCCCCTATGTCCAACCTGGCCTTGAGCACTGCCAGGGATGGGGCAGCCACAGCTTCTCTGGGCACCCTGTGCCAGCGCCTCGGCACCCTCACAGGGAAGAGCTTCTGCCTAAGAGCTCAGCTCAGTCTCCCCTCGGGCAGGTTCAAGCCATTCCCCTTGGCCTGGCCCTACAGGCCCTTGTCCCAAGCCCCTCTCCAGCTTTCCTGCAGCCCCTTTAGGCACTGGAGCTGCTCTCAGGTCTCCCCTTCAGGAGCCTTCTCTTGTCCAGGCTGCCCCAGCCCAGCTCTCTCAGCCTGGCTCCAGAGCAGAGCTGCTCCAGCCCTCGCAGCATCTCCGTGGCCTCTTCTGGACTCGCTCCAACAGCTCCATTTTAGGACAGAAATGAGGTCCAAATTTCAGGACACAGAGGTAACTCTGGGGCACTGGATATGGGAGTGTTCAGTGGCAAGCATGGGATGGCAGCAGGAAGCCCACCTGCTCTGTGCCCCAGCATCGCATGATGATGGATGAGCAGGACCAGCCAGCAGTTGAGAATAGCAGCAGGGCAGGCGGAAGGGAAGGAAACACAAGGCATTAAGAAAGACATCAAGGCAGTCTGAACACATCAGCATTTAAAGTATGGTCTTCCAAGGAACTGAACTCTGCAAATCCCAGCTGGCACCAAGGGCAGCTCTAAAGGCTGAGGACCATGGACCAAGGATGTTGTGGTGCAAGCGGATCATTCCATCACGGCTATTTCATATGCCTTCACAGCTGGGCTGAGTGTAAACAGGGAAGTCACATGGCACTCAGAGTGTCATACTGTGACTTCCTTAGTGTCACACACGCTTAGAACATCGCCTTTAGCATCTATTACCCCATACCTTTAAGCAGCTCCTATTAACAACGCCCATCTCTGCCATCTTCCATGACTCAGGAATACGTTTCTGGATGCTAGCGTGTATTTTCCACATCCTTTCCCTGCAGTGTATATAACAGAAACGACTCTGAATGCTGACACAGCCAGTAGATTGATTGCAGTATTTTGTTTTTTGGACTGAGTCCCAATTTGAGTCTGATCCAGTTCTCAGATAGGAGGTTGTACATTGTCACGTAGTTTGTAAAAGCAGCTCGACACTGATTTGACTAGATATGTGAGGCTCTGCATCTGCATATCTGAAAGGCAGATCGTGCACACTGCAGATGCACCACGCTTTCTCAGAATGAAAAAACTAGAAATACACTGAAAACAATATGGAAATAATATTATGGGTTTCTTCCAAACATGCAGATAGAAATGCAGGTGAAATCTGCAGTGTTCAAATTCCAATCATAGAGATTTAAAAGCAGTTTGAAAACAAAATATACTGGAACAATTCCGAGAACAAGCCTGGGAAATGGCAGATTTGGGCTGAGTTTGCCTCCTACGACACCACTGACCATGGATCTTGAGAAAATCGCTTTCAGTCCATTACCCAAGTGACACATGAAGTTTCATGTGCTCAGCATCCAGAAGGTGTCACCACCCACTAAAATTAAACACATTGGTGCTGTCTGCTCCATGGCACGTTGAAAAAGTGGCATTTGAACGGATGGCTATACACTTCAAATGGGGATTTATTAATCAGTGCATATCAGGAAACATTCCAGCAAATACACCAGGCTTCCAACATCTACTGGGGCTACAAGAAACCTGGAGAGGGGCTTTGGACAAGGGCCTGCAGGGACAGGCCAAGGGGAATGGCTTTAACCTGCCCGAGGGGAGACTGAGCTGAGCTCTTAGGCAGAAGCTCTTCCCTGGGAGGGTGCTGAGGCGCTGGCACAGGGTGCCCAGAGAAGCTGTGGCTGCCCCATCCCTGGCAGTGCTCAAGGCCAGGTTGGACACAGGGGCTTGGAGCAAGCTGCTCCAGTGGAAGGGGTCCCTGCCTGTGGCTTTAAGGAGCTTTAAGGCCCCTTCCAACACAAACCAGTCTGGGATTCTACAAAACAGAAGCAGTACAAGCAGATATACCTGAAGCACACCAGCAACAGCAGTTAACCCATTCTTTGACACTATTTTATTAACTTATTCAAACAAGACTGTGGCCTTGCCAATCTGAACAGCAGCACCACACTTACATGCTCTCTTTTAACGGATTCCCTCTTTCCAGATAGTTTTTGACAGGCATTCCCATCCTATATAATGGATGTAACTCGGTCTGCACATACAACTTTAGACCAAACCCTTAGAGCTTCTAGGCATCTCCTGAACAACTGGAAGAAGGTGTCAGACCCCCTGCTCTGTGTTAGTTGGTTCACATTTCTTCTAGTAAATGAACTGTAACAGTTTTAAGCAGGCAAAATACTCTCTCACAAATGAATTGGCTCCACAGGAGCAAGACATACAAATAATGAAAACTTACTTCTGGCAATAAATAATAAGCTGCTTTCAACTGTTTTTCAGAGCGGATCTGTTCACTAGCAAGTCCACGCATAGGAGTCTCCATCCCGAAAGTACGGTGATGTGTAAAAAGGATGCTCTGAATCTTAGTACAAAGGTGTGTGAACAACCTGCTCTAGTGGAAGGTGTCCCTGCCCGTGGCAGGGGGTTGGAAGTGGATGAGCTTTAAGGTCCCTTCCAACACAAACCAGGCTGGGATCCTATGGGAAACATTACAAAAATGCTATCACACACACATATTGCTAATACAAGGCAAATGAGACATCTTGCACACAGCTACGGTCCTACTGCAGCGATCGCAACTGAAACGTATGTCTGACTGTAGGGAATGAAAAGAAAGCAGCAAAGAATTCAGACAAAACCACAGAATCCCATGGGATGGGTGATGTATTTGTTACCACCCTCCTTGCCCTACCCCCACTTCAGCGTTTTAAATGGTTTCAGCACGTTAATGAAAAAGAAACCCAAATAACATCTTACTTCTTTAAGCTGTCTGGTTGTTCCACAGACACTATCTCAGCTAACGGCGTTACTATCCTTTACTGAGAACAAGCGAGTGGTTCTCTTCACTTTCTCTTGAGCAACAAACAAGCGGAAGGACTCCAGGTTAAGAAAGCATTAGCAGACAGCACTTCCAGAAATAAACCCTGTTGTACAACAGCAGCGAACAAATAGTGTCTATTGCGTTCAGACAGCCTGCTTCAATCCGATGCTTACAAACCAGCCCCAAACCCTATGGTGCAGAGTGAACCCAGCCAAGCAAACACACCTTCTGACCACCCACTGCTCCTCTGTGCAACCCCAAGCCTTGAGAAAGTTAGGAGTTAGTAAACCTCCTCTCCTGTAGCGGCTTCCTGCACCTGCCCTTACAGGTAATAACGAATTAGAAGGATTGGAACTGCTTGGGTTCTTTTCGTGCCCAGCAAGCAGCTCACTTCTTATGCTTCAAATGGAAAGAGCGGCTGTGTTAAACAAAAAAAGGGGAGGTAGAAGAAAAACAGCACAATGAAAAGGAAGCACACACCCACAGGGAGAAAAAAGGGCCAAAGATGAAGCGTGCTTGCTGCAAACGCTGTGTAACCTTGTCACTGACAAAAACAAGCCGTTCATCCAACAGAAGGGAAACCGGGAGGCTGCAGTTCCTGTGTATTCGCAGGACCAGCGCTTCCATCGAGGCTGCATCGTTGCTCTGAGGATTGTTGCGGGTTATTAAGCTGATTCGAAGTTGATAGCAAGGTTTAATATCGAGGGGAACAACGAACTTCTTGCTGGGGTGTGAACGGGAAGTATTTTCCCAGTGTCCCTGCAACCCCACGGCTGTATTTTGGACACAGCAGTTCAATTCCTGCAGTTCCCAAGGCACAGACAAATCACGTGCAAACACTACCAGGATTTCTGCTTACGTAACAAATACCAGTTCAGGGCTTTGACAGATCTACAACCCAACAGGCTTGTATTAAACATCCCCACACGCTCCTCCCTCCTCTGCTTCGCACGGTTAGCACAGCGTTTGAACATCAGTAAGAGACCTGCTCTGATTTAATGGTAAGAACCATCTGCCTAAGAACAGCAACTGATTTCTGGATGTGTCTCAGATGACAAATGAGCAGATGCTGACTACTGCACGAGCTGGCTTGGTGACAGTTCCAAGCCTTATAGGAAATGTAGTTTGCCACAGGTAACCATGCTCAAGATGAGGAAGATTTCAGTCACTCCTCAGGGATACTTGCAGCAGTCACCTGACAGGTTTTCCTGTGTAACCCGGTGCTACAGACTTCTGCCTGGCAATAAAAACACAGCAAGCACCACAGAGCTGGTGTCACGAACCCTGCTGAAACGGTGGGAGGTCATCTCCTTCCCAAAACAGCTTCCAAAGCAACCACCCCGACTGATGGAACCCGTGCTAAACCCACTGATGTAAAACACAACAGGGTTGAAATGCTCCTCCCGGGAAGCTGCTCGACATAGAGGTCTTCCCAGAATCAACCAGGTTGGGAAAGCCCTTTAAACTCATCAAGTCCAACCGTTCCCAGCACTGCCAAGGCCACCACTGCCCCATGGCACTGAGGCCTCGTCTCCACGCTGTGTGAGCACTTGCAGGGCCGGTGCCTGCAGCCCTGCCCTGGGCAGCCTGTTCCAATGCCTGAGCACCCTCTGGGGCAGGAATTGTTCCTCAGCTCCATCTAAACCTGCCCTGGGGCAGCTTGAGGCCGGTTCCTCTTGTCCCATCCCTTGCTCCTTGGGAGCAGAGCCCAGCCCCTCCTGGCTCCATCCTCCTGTCAGGCACTTGTAGGGAGCCATCAGGTCCCCCCTGAGCCTTCTCTTCTCCATCTGAACCCCCCAGGTCCCTCAGCCGTTCCCCATCACACTTGGGCTCCAGGCCCTGCACCAGCTCCATTGCCCTTCTCTGGCCCCGCTCCAGCCCCTCAATGTCTCTTTTGCAGTGAGGGACTCAGAGCCGCCATCCTGCTGTCAAATCCGTGCGCACACAAAGCTATGTAGTTTTCAACAAAAAGCAGGCCCAACAAGGAAAAACTCGAAGTTGTGGGATGAAAACCCTGCAGGGACTGGTCTCTAGTAGGGTTCTTCAGTACACCACCACATATTAATTTATTCCTTAGTAAATACACACCTTTTTGGCAGCTAAGATAAAGCCTGTAATTTCCTGTAGCAATCATTTGCCTCCACTGCGCTTCAAAAGGACTTGCTCTAGTGCAATAAACACTGAATATGTACCGTGCACAACTTAATATGACTTAACAGGATAGCAGAGCCATTAACTTAAACAATAGCCTGACTGTATCTGAGCACACAGAGGTCACAGCTCTGGCTGTAACTCTGCCATAGTAAATGAAAACCAGTTAGGTATTAGTCACGGTGAACTACGTCCAGCCTTATAGCAGTTACAGTAAAGGATCCTAATAAAAGCACCATCAGTCAAGGTCTGATAATGATTTAAGGTTATTTTACCTTCCCATCTTATTCATTAAAATGAAAGGATCTTCAGTTTGGTAGCTGCCTTTATTAAGCTGATGTGTTGAGCATTTGTAATTTCAGTGTATCCCTCATCTTTGTACCTTTTACTTACCAAGTAACCCCTTCACCTGCAGCTCTCAGATCACTTCTGCCCTTGGGAACACCCGCTATGAACTGCAATGCTCCAGATGGACTAAAAGTGCTTCACCTGTGACTTTGTTAGAGCCAAAAAGCCTGGAAAATTGTACTTATGGTCCTGTATTTTCTGCAGAACACCAGTCAAAAAGCAACCATCTGACCAAAGTGAGGATTATTGCTCACTACATGAGCAATGCGGTGAAGTTTAGGCACAGTAAATGATGTGACATCCATTCAGCTGGATGCACCAGTGGAAAGTGCTGGAGGTCCTGAGGGTCTGCCTGCTCACCTGCACACCCATCACGGTTCTGGCCCTTGGTTCTCTCTTCGTGTCTCAAGTGGGGTGGTGGTTACCAGTCTTACAGGTCCCATCAGAGCCAGCCCACAACGCTGTTCCAACTTTACTCCTGCATACCTACCCAACTACTCACCCACTCCTACCTCCTCTCTCACTTGCCAGTCTCATTACCTGCCCACTCACATTTTCTTTTACTCACTCCATAGCCCACCCATTTACATGTTCTTCATTCATCTCCCTGTTCAGCTACACAACCTGTTCCTCAAACACCTCCAATCCACTCTCTAGTAGTAACTTTACCTCCCATGATACGCCCTTCCTCACCTCTCCCACCAACATCCCTACTCTGCATCCCACCAAAACAAGTTAAACTGTAAGAAACAATAAACAGTAGTTATGAAGTGAAGAAACTCTGGTAAAATATAGAATAAAGGCAGGCTGGGTGAGGGAAAGGCTCAAATAACCACATTATAACTTCCACTATCTCTGTTAGTAATGGAAAACTGTGATACTTTCATTTCCCCTGCAATGCCCTCTGCAGACTTGCCTGCACACATTGCTTCCCTGCAGTTTAAACGCCACAATAGAGTTAAAAATCACTGAAGTTACACTGGTGTAACTCTCCTATATAAAAACATTTTCACTTCTGAGTAAAATTGGCCTTTTCAGGTAATTCATTAATTTCTCAATGGGAATAAAATATGCATCTGAAATTATACTATTAGCAGTTCAGTTTAAAACTTAGCTTCAATCAGTGTAATTTCCCCAAATCCTGCAGAACTGAGCACGCAGCACTTAAGGTAAGTGATAGATCTTAATATTCTAGAGCACATAGTGCTATTCCGCTGCTATTTAGAGGTGGTTAACACCGCAGAGAGACTTACTCAAAGATGAGCACGCAGACTTGAAATAACATGGTAAACCAAAGGAATGGAAAAATTTAGGCCAAATATCAGGCAAAGAAAATTCCTGCCATGAAACTCGGTGGAAAAGACTCCAGAAGCTCGAAGTGGGAGGCCAAGTTCTTAGAGTATCTCTAGCTATAAAGTGCAGGGAAATAAAACCTGTAGCAGAAAACATGTACTGGCAAGACGACGGTCTGGATGAGCTAATGCACTTTCCATCTCTAACATCTATGATTCTGTAATTCCATAGGAGCGCTTGAGCAGAGGGCTGGCAAACTTCTGTAGCAGCTTGATAGTCTGATCACAGTGTGATAATCAAAGCGCTCAATTAAAAGGAGGTGCTCGTAGCTGGATGCTGTAGCTATGCTGCTCTCGTTCGAAGTCATGCATTAGGAGAACCTGCTCTGAACGGCACGTGTGTGGAATTACAGAGCTGTGGCTGACTCTCCTAAATAGGCAAAACAGAATTCAAGTCATTAAAGAGACAATCATCATCTTTCTTGCAAAATGCCCAGGGTCAGCTTTTGACAGTGGATTTGATAACACCGAGTTCAACTGCGTCAGCATTTACACATGCAAATAACTTTACTCATAGAGGCACGTAAGTGTTAGTGCGGTTGCATCTATATTATACAGCTTTTTGAAGTATTTACTCTTGATGTGTGTGCTGTGAAAATCCTCCCTTAGGGTAAAACACCCGCTTGCTTCTCAGCTCATGTGCTTTGTTTGCGATTTTAAAGTTATGAGGTAAGCAGAGATGCAAAGGGAGAAAGTGCAAAAGGACATACGGCACGAGCACACCTTTGATGTAGAAAGCACAGGTATGAGAGAAATGGATTACAGCAATAACGAGTTTCAGAAGCAAGAAGATGAAGAGAAAAATGGCAAAGAAGTGAAAAAACTCCAAAGCAGAACAGGAAAAAAGAGGCATATAGAAAGAGAATCCTTTACAACATGATGCTGGAATTCCACTGATGAGCCATTGCTGCCTTGATACCGTCTTTGGAGAGTTGGGTTTGGGGGCGTTTTGCCAGGTTTTTCATTCATGGCGCATGGAAATTCTACCCCAGCTTTGATTAGGATGGGGTAGGATTTGTGAGTTTATGGAGGAAGGCGAATTTTGTGAATACATGAATACAAGAACAACGTGTGATGCTGTTCAAACAAATAACAATTCAATCAATGTCATGAGCCTGTCAGGCTCTATAAATGCTTGTAGTCACACCCTGGTTTGTGTTGAAAGGGACCATAAAGCTCATCCAGCTCCAGCCCCTGCCATGGGCAGGGACCCCTTCCACTGGAGCAGCTTGCTCCAAGCCCCTGTGTCCAACCTGGCCTTGAGCACTGCCAGGGATGGGGCAGCCACAGCTTCTCTGGGCACCCTGTGCCAGCGCCTCAGCACCCTCACAGGGAAGAGCTTCTGCCTAAGAGCTCAGCTCAGTCTCCCCTCGGGCAGGTTAAAGCCATTCCGCTTGGCCTGTTACTAATTGCTGTTATAAATAGTAAAGGGTATCTGCCTCTGTACAATGTTATTAACCCTA
Source organism: Lathamus discolor (assembly GCF_037157495.1). NCBI lineage: Eukaryota > Metazoa > Chordata > Aves > Psittaciformes > Psittacidae > Lathamus > Lathamus discolor. Next base: position 3,983,464 of record NC_088884.1, read on the forward strand.
CTCTCAAGCACTTAGGCTCTGAACAGAAAATGGAAATAGAAAAGCAGTACACTGACTACTTGCTGTACTCAGAAGTTAAATGTAGATGCCTAAAATCCAGATGCCAAAGGAAAACAGGGAAGATGAAAACTCAATGCTTGTTTTGGAGAGCACGGATAAACCAGCTCTTGTTGAGCTCCACAGTGCTTAAGAAACAGGGGAGGTGCTGTTTCCTGAACAGGTTGAACTGAACTTCATGCAGGTGGCACTGAAAGTGACATTCCCACCTCCTCCTTTGCTTCTGGCCACAGGTTCCTGCTCTGCCCCCACCAGCACTACCATCACTCAGCTACGCGACGAGTTGGATCAGCTCTAACTTTCCCAAAAGAGAATATTGGGAGAAGAAAAATGTGGGTTTCAACGAGATCAGCACCTTGAGGTGGCTCACCCCAAGGCCACATGGTCACCAGTGATGATCACGGAGGAAGCTAACCTCGAAACCACACATGAAACAACTGCAGGACATCTAGCCATCATGGTAATCCAAAAACATGTCCACGGAAGATAGCATTGTCACCTTTAAATAGGAACCCAATGCTAAGAGCTCACCTGGGAAGCTGGGCACTCTCCACCTTGTAGATCCCACCTCCTACAAAGCCCTGGAAGCAGCAGAGCTTGGGCTAAGGTTGCTTTCTGCCCTTCCCACTGGAGCTGGGCCAGCTTAGACTGGAATTCAGAATTCACCAAGCCACAGAACGCAAGCACTGGAGGGCAGTTATGACTCCACAGGAAAGAGACTCCGAGGAGAAAGGGCAGAGCCTTGTATTCTGGTCCCTTCTCCAGGAACTCCTCGTGCCTACTGCAGTGAAGATTAGATAAAACATACACACAGCTCCTTTTATACCTGAGCTTCAGAAATGCATCCTATGGGCTACGGCAATACACTTGGGAGCCAGTGAGAGCTCTGCCCTAACAGGAGAGCAGCATATGCCTACCTGTATTCTTGGAAATCCTTTTATTTTTGGTGGATGGAAGTAAATCAAAGAGCAATGCTGAGCTCTTCACAGTTATGACTCACTTCTGCCAACCTCGTGTTTTGGCAATAAACCTGCCTATAGACACAGGAGCCTGTAATAACAGGTCACAGAGGGAATTTCAGTAGCCAGTTAGGTCCTTAAAGGTACAATTCGGGAGTCTGGAACACCTTCTAGCTTCCATTTACTGCACTAGGGAAGCCCTGAAGTCACAGCATGGCCTGGCAGCACTGGCTTGGTTTGCCAACATATGGGAAAGAAAAGAGGGAATTAGATGCCAGAGATCATCACACACAACTCTACCTTGAAAACACATGGATCAAAGTGGCTCCTATTCATACCCATGTTGTTGGAAAACATGCATTTTTATTTGGCTTAATGGCTATAAACTTTTAAACACAGGTATTACCATTCCAGCAACAGAAGAGGAAGCACTCCTCTTTTCTAGGTACAATTCTGGGCTCACTGTTTTGTATGTAAACTTCAGGTGCAAACCCCGCGGTTGGATAGCTACAGGCCATGAAGAACATCACTCCAACAATGTACAAAACAAACAAGTAGGAAAAGCCAACAAATTCTCTGCACCTCACTGTGAACTTCTGCATGGGAATCCCTCAGGAATCCGTACAAATGAATGCTACCAAGACACTGCACGGACTTGAAATGTCAAGCACTGGGTTTTTCATAGAATCCCAGACTGGTCTGGGTTGGAAGGGACCTTAAAACATATCCAGCTCCAACCCCTGCCACAGGCAGGGACCCCTTCCACTGGAGCAGCTTGCTCCAAGCCCCTGTGTCCAACCTGGCCTTGAGCACTGCCAGGGATGGGGCAGCCACAGCTTCTCTGGGCACCCTGTGCCAGCGCCTCAGCACCCTCACAGGGAAGAGCTTCTGCCTAAGAGCTCATCTCAGTCTCCCCTCGGGCAGGTTAAAGCCATTCCCCTTGGCCTGTCCCTACAGGCCCTTGTCCCAAGCCCCTCTCCAGGTTCCCTGCAGCCCCTTTAGGCACTGGAGCTGCTCTCAGGTCTCCCCTTCAGGAGCCTTCTCTTCTCCAGCTGCCCCAGCCCAGCTCTCTCAGCCTGGCTCCAGAGCAGAGCTGCTCCAGCCCTCACAGCATCTCTGTGGCCTCCTCTGCACTCGCTCCAACAGCTCCATGTCCTTATGCTGGGGACCCCAAAATCTTACTTATCTATGATTAAGGTGGTTTGGATTTTCCCTTGTTTTTTAGAAGATCAAGACTTCCACTAACATAACAAGCAATATTCTGATCAAAGCAAAGCTCTGTTATCCCTGCCTCCATGTGCTGCCTCTTTTTCCCAGTCAAGTTATCCAAAAAAGGCATGGAAAAGTGTAATCTCTACACCATGTATTTCAGATTCTCTCAATCAGATTAAGTGACATTTTAAAGACTGCAATGGAATAGAGGGACTGCAAACACTCATGTACATAAAATCAGGATTCAAAATGTGATTTCCCCCCTTATTATGGGTGCCAGCCATCCCTCTGCACTGCATCAGTGGTACCAGCCTGGTCCCCAAAACAGATGCAGCAATTCCCTGTCCCATAGGTGGCTGCACGACAGTGAACTGAAAATCTCAGACTCCTTTTCCTCAAACAGGGCCTGCTTGCAACTCCTTAGCAAACTGCTCCACTGTAAGCCTGAGGACTGACCGCTTAGATGCAGGTTTCACAGTTAACAATTTAAAGGCTATAAAAATGTGCAACTTCCTTTCGTTTAATACAAATGATAACGAAGCAATTACTTTTTTAATGGTCTTTTGTTGCTTAAAACCATAGCAAGTGTCTCCTGAGACCATTCTGATGAGCTTCTGGTTAAATCCATGATTTTCAGAAGATACGCGGTTCATTCACAGAAATACTCAGCTAAAACACATCTCTAACTTCGAGTATCTAATTCCTTCTCCTTTATTTGTTTAATTCAAGTACAGTATTTTCCTCCACCCTTTCCTTTTCATAGGCTTTTCACACCCACATAACAACCAAGTGACTCTTCCCTGACCCGCCCTCCCACACCGTTTGGTACAACCAGAAAGTCACCCTGTGCCTGAGCTCTTCTCCCAGCATCCAGAGGAAGCGCTTATGGAAAGGAAACCCAGTGCAATGCAAAACCTTCCCTTTTCCCCTTCATTTGTTGTTAAACCTCTGCGTTTATTCCCAGTTCCACAGGGATTTGCGGTGTACGGATTGCTGCTGTTTTGGAAGAGAGGGAAAAACAACCATGAGTGCCTTACTACAGCTGCTGATTCAATGGGTTTGGGAATGTGAGGAGCCTGGGTGTCACCCAGCCAGGGTAGAACAGCAGCAGTGAATTCCTTAGGACACAGCACCAGCAATTCCTGCAGCTGGTGTCTGGAAGAGACCCGCCACAGGGAATGATAAATCATCACTATTCCACTTTCCCCATCTTTTAATAGCTTGTGCATTCAAAGAAATGTTCTGCAAATCCAGGAGCTACAGCATCACGTATCAGCATCTTAATACAGAAAACATAATAATGCTGGTAAGTTAAACCATGGAATGGCTTGGGCTGGAAGGGACCTTACAGCTCCTCCAGCTCCAACCCCTGCCACAGGCAGGGACACCTTCCACTGGAGCAGCTTGCTCCAAGCCCCTGTGTCCAACCTGGCCTTGAGCACTGCCAGGGATGGGGCAGCCACAGCTTCTCTGGGCACCCTGTGCCAGCGCCTCAGCACCCTCACAGGGAAGAGCTTCTGCCTAAGAGCTCAGCTCAGTCTCCCCTCAGGCAGGTTAAAGCCATTCCCCTTGGCCTGTCCCTACAGCCCCCTGTCCAAAGCCCCTCTCCAGCTTTCCTGTAGCCCCTTTAGGCACTGGAAGGCTGTTATCACCATCCTCATTTTACCAACAACTGAGAATAAATGACTTGCTCCAGAAGCTCCCCCCGTTCTCAAAACTCCCTCCCCAAACCCGTATCACAGTCGAGAGCAGATTCAGGGAGCACAACTCCCAGACCTATCTCCGTCAGCCAATGTGATTCCTGCCAGCCAATGTTAATGATCTGGGGTTTTTGAGAAACCACTAAATGATAGCTTTTTCCTTGGGATTTACAGAGCCACTTACAAATGCCAGTGTTCCTATTTTAGGCATAGTTTAGGAAAAGTACCATTCCATTTAATTCCACTAATGGAGATGTGATTTTTTTTCCACGTGAAATTCAACAAAACTGAAGCCTTGTTCATTCAATGAAGTTTAACAGGAAAGTAACAGCTCAGCAGTGACTGTGGGATGATCCATCCCCAAGCTGGAGGGCTGCCCCAACCCCTTTCCTTAACACCAACGTTCCAGGTTAAAAATGGGTGGGAACAGCAATTTCAAGCTGTTTTCCTTGACCTGCTGGAGTAAGTTTCCCCCCTTAATTACAGCCTCCTAAACTGTGGCAGGCTAGCTCCAGTGACAAACCAAATCCACCTTGCTACGTTCACAAAGCTTTCCTTCAGTTCCATTGAGGAAGATACCATCTTAGCACCAAAAAGGAGAAGTACATCAACTTACCAATGCATTACCAGCAGAAGCATCTCACATACAAGTTTAAGTGTTATTCAGCCATCAGCTCGCTCCTGGCTCTACATAAATCCCACAGGCAGCAGGTATAAGAACTCTCTCCTGTTGCTCCTCATCCTCGGACGCTCACAGACGTCTTCTGAAGCTGCCACCAACAAAAGAAACCACAGGAAGACTGCTTCCCTAATGCTTCCGAACTGAGTCAGTAGGTCAACAATTCCTTCGGTTTAGGAGCCAGACCAATTCCCTTAAGCACCCCTTTCGGATGGAGAAGCCAACTGTCTCCTGCTAGTGGCAGCCCATCTGCTTCCAGAACAGAACCAAACAGCTCCAAAGCACCACCTCGCTTGGCGCAGGCACCCGTCCTGACGCAGCTCCATTTTGTCTGGGGAGAAACCAGGAGAGGAATACTTACAATGGGGAAGGCAGGCAGGAAAACTGCTCCATGTGCACCTTGCACGCTGCTGCCGAATCCCAGCCCACGTTCCCGCTTCCCATCCCTGAGATGGAGTGGCATGGGAAGAGCTCTTCATGTGATACCAGACCCATCCCCAGCCTGCCTTGTTCCATTGCAGGCACTGAGTATCCTGTGTGTGCATCTCGGGCGCACTGCTCGAACAAAGAGAAGGCTCTGAAGCTGCTATCCCTCTTCCCGATCCATGACTCGAAACGGCTGGTTGGAAATTGGTTTCGTAATAACCCTTTAGTACCACCTACTCACATCACAGAGTGATTCTTGCAGCAAATGCACAGGAAATCACCAGCGAGTGCCAATGGAGCTACTATTCCAAGAACTAGCTCTTTTCGGTTATTCCTCCATCCTTTGGAACCCGAGCTGCTTTTACTTTCCCTATCGCACAAGGGGAGATTTGTTTTAAGAAGAGCTTTTAACTCTGATCCTGTAAAATACTTTTGTTGATAAATCACCAGCTGAAAACTTGCCCACTGTAAAAAAAAAAAAAAAAAAAAAAAAAAAGAAGGAGAAAAAGAATTTCACAATACTCATTCCAGAAAATACAGTAATTCCTGTCTGGAAATAACTCCCTGGACAAAACCCAAAAGGGCAGAATTGATCTGCAGAGGCAGTTTGCATCCTGCAGAGCACACAAAGAGGGGGTAGTGTGAGCCACGTGCCTTTCTGACCACCGCCAGCAGACCCCTGACTCACCCAACCACAAGATGAGTCGCTAGGAATGATTTCCTCTTCTTCCAGGCTCTCCCCCCGGCCTCGGCGTGCTCGGTGCCACCAGCATATCCTGAGCGCTTAATCCCGACTTTGATGGGAATTCCAAACCTCATCCCGTAAGGCTGTGGGCACCAGCTAACGATGCAGCCATCTGCTAGCTCCTGCTTTGAGTCACCTGTCAGCGATACAAAAGGAAATTACTCAGCAGCGAGCACGTGGAAGCCCCATTGCTCCACTCTCTCCCTTTAGAGGAATACAGAATTCCGGAGCGCTCCAATCACCCTGAAGGAAAAGTGCTCTATTCTATAAGCAGTCCCGTTCAAAAGGAGTGGAACTTGGTTGAAAAGATAACGTAAGAAATGAGAGGAGAGCAGACAAGAGAGCGGTTTGGGTGGGTTTTTTGATGCCAGCATCACCGAGGCTGCCACGGGAAGGGGAGGGGGGGGACACACAGACACAAAATAAAAGAAGACATTTCACAAACACCAGCCCTTCACCGTGCGTGACAAGAAAAATAATGAAAACAACTGAGAGAACCGATGTGTGCCTGCTTCGGAAGTTAACTCTTCCAAGGAAGTGATTAAGGGAACAAAAGCAACGCGTTATGTTTATCAAACAAGTAAACTTTGCACATCAGAGCGCGGAAAGCTGGAGTACCGGCACAGCCCTCCCCGCAGGCAGAGGTTCAGGCAGGGCTGAGATCTTATTGATTATTGAGCAGCGATTAAGTCAAAGATATAAAGCTTCTGAAGTAATACACAGCACTGCTTTGCCACAACGCCACATCCTATCAGGCAGAAAGGCAGCCACGATGCCCTGTGCCTCTTTATGGCATTCCCTTCTTCTAATTCCTATTCAGGACAAAATCCACGAGGATTTTCCCAAGAAGACCCTATTAACAGCTACAGCATTTACAGAGCCAGTCCAGCAACAGTCAGTTTTTTGTTTCATCACCAATGACGCAGCTCACGGATCCAGCCCTCTGGAAACAAGACTCCCAACTTCTCCCCCAAAACCAGCAGGCAGTTACTACACCCAACACTTGGAATCTTCAGGAATTAATGAATACTAAAGATCTAATTGTCTAACCTGCTTCTGCACGCAGAAAGGAGCCAGACCTGGTGCCTGCATGATGGGGGAGGGAGGCACTTCTTGTTCCTGTTTCGTACTTGACTTTTCTTCCTGCGCAGGAGATGATCTAATTATTCAACGTGTCAGTGTATTGCTTCAGCCTCTCTCGTGTGTCTCCTCACATTAACATATCTTTCACAATTCAGCTCGTTCCGAAGGAGGCGAGGAACAAAACCAGCAAATCATCCCCCAAAACAAATCCATCACAAAGGCAGGAGCCTTGCCATGGTTTGTCCTGTACCTATCCCAAACTCCACCGGAGCAGGCAGCCAACGATGCTGCGTGTACATCAGCAACAAAGCTCCCTAAGCCCAACCCTCGTCTTGCTCACATGCAAGCGTACCTGTTCTGAGACACGAGCCTGATCCACGAGCTCTGTGAAGGAGGAATTTGGGGTCCTGCCTGATTAAGAAGGCAAAGAAACTCCCAACTGACAGCCCTTTATTGTTCCCAAATGTGCTGATGCTCAGCTGCAGGCACTGTTGGGGAGAGGGGGCTGATGGAGCGCCTGTGTAATGATTGGGTATGGGTGATGAAAGCCAGCGATCCAACCACATAATGCTGCTCCTGATCGACTTGAAATGCAGCTGAAAAACCCTAAAATCCAAATATAACATGTACAGCACCTGCATTTGCATATGTAGGATGCCAGCCGAAGTTTCTGAGCCTGTTTCTACAGCAAACAGCCTTTCAACACCCAGCCCTTGCAGCAGCTACGCATTTGAGAGATGTTCTTGTGTTTTAAACCTTGCCCTGAGTTACTACAACAGGTTTGCTCACGAATTAGCTCAAGCACAGTCCCTGTGGCCTGCATTAAATCCACTAGTTCTGGGGAAGCATTTCTTCAGCAAGCTTTGTGTGTAATAGCAGTGCCTATATATAAACCTGTTTACGACTATTGCTAAAGAAGAGCCCGCTCTGAAGCAGCTCCTTTCTTCCCATCGAACATGCTGGATGCGTTCCCAGTTAAGGCTTATATAAGGCTATCAAGGAAGTAGAAACTTATTTTGCATGAAATCAAGCCTGTATAGTAGTAGGTGCAACGGAATTATCCTGTTACACATTAAGTTTTACTAATAAAAGACCTGCATTGCAGTCATAAAGCCAAACACTGCATCCCAGTAGTACAAAGAGTTAAGTATTTACTGCTATAAAATAAAAACCTACTTGGCCAAAGGAGAGATAACAGGTAAAAAGCATCTGCTTTTTTTTGGTATAAACCCCATCAGGTTCCCTATAATAAAAGGCAAATAGTAGCTGGAATGGTTCATCTTCATTGCTTACCCAACTATGATTTAACTTTGGTTAAAACAATAACGAATTAGGCACATTCAAAACATAACCAATTTGAAATGCACAATGTGAAGTTTCTCGGTGCTGTTCTATTTACAAGGATGTGGTTGGTGTTTCTGTTCTCCTGAACACATCACTCCGCTGGCAGGTCCATCCACTCTGCCTAAAAAATCACCCGCTTTCTGACCCGTGGCCCGCACTACATCCGTGTTAGACTGTTCCCATGGCTGCTGTTTGGAGGGAGCACACCCAGGTGCGCTGGCAGGGATGGTTTGCTCCACAAACACTTAAGGGGACACAGCACTGGCAAGCTCATATCCACGCTGGGCTCCCACAGCCTTACAGAGACAAACAACACTGCTCCAGACAGGTCTATGCTTCCCAGGACCACCACAACCGAACTCAAGCCAATCTTTTAAGACCAAAAGCTGGGAATGTGACCAGGTCTTAAAACTCAAGCTCTTGCAGTCAGAATAAAACCACCAAGCTGGCAGATTGCAGCATCAACTGCTTTACAATGAAAAGATAAAAAGAAACAAAATTATCCCCAACAACCAGCAACAAAAATATCCCCACTGAACAAAGTGAAAGGTTGTGATCACCGAACAATCATAGACTCACAGACTGGTTTGTGTCAGAAGGGACCTTAAAGCTCATCCAGCTCCAACCCCTGCCACGGGCAGGGACCCCTTCCACTGGAGCAGCTTGCTCCAAGCCCCTGTGTCCAACCTGGCCTTGAGCACTGCCAGGGATGGGGCAGCCACAGCTTCTCTGGGCACCCTGTGCCAGCGCCTCAGCACCCTCACAGGGGAGAGCTTCTGCCTAAGAGCTCATCTCAGTCTCCCCTCGGGCAGGTTCAAGCCATTCCCCTTGGCCTGTCCCTACAGGCCTTTGTCCCAAGCCCCTCTCCAGGTTTCTCACAGTCCCTTTAGGCCCTGGAAGTGGTGATCTTCATGCTGCACAGAGTCCAGATCTAAGCCTCATCTACCATCGGTGCAGGGAACTGCTTGTGCTAAGCGCACCCATTTCTCACATGGGCTGGGAGCAGAGCACATCTCCCTGAGTGCGTGCAGTCAGCACAAACACACAGCAAGACAAAAATACACCGCTTCCATGTCATTTACGTGCCTACATCCAAATAAATACATCGGTCTCTATCTGATCAGCACAGGCACTCCACTGACAGACAGCACCAGGGATATTTCCCCTTGGCCATGTCCCATTTTGCATTACCACACAGGGGCAGTTCAAGGACTACATCAGATACTAATTAAACGTCTTGTTTAAGATTAAATCATTATAGAGATAACATTGTAGGTACCTCACTCTAACCTTTCAGAGGTCCACAATAGAGCACCGAGGTCCAGTGCATAGCACCACACTACTACTTTCTTAGGAAAAACATGGTCAGAGATGCTACTCACCTTTCTGCATCTTCCTACTGGTAAATCGCTCACCCTGGAAGAGGGAGACACATTCTGCTCCCTCCTCCTACCCCTTCAGCCTCGCAGTGTGCTGTAGTTTTGATACCACGCGTTTAGGAGCTGAGTAGTGACCTCTCAAGCCTCCTTCTGCATCACGCCGCTGCTCACAAAGCACACGCAGGACTCAAGAGTGAGTGAACATGCAAGAACAGCTTGACCCTGACCCTGCAGAGAGGAGGACTTCTCTGGGCATTTGGCAGTCGAGGTTTCGATTGCTTTTCTTAATCCCCTCTCTGCATTGTATCCAGGCTGTGTAAGCATACCTCAAGTTAGGACAGCTACGCTTCCAGCAGTTAATATTGGCACTCTTCTTGCTAGCGATTCTTGGGTGTTTAACTCTTCTTATTCCTTCTTCTGTATTAAGTTCGCAATTCCAGAATTCCAGGGGTTTTTTAGATTTCATCTCATAGGCTTGCACGTAAACCACATGCACAAAGGAAGAGTGGAGCTGTAGGAATGGCCGAATTCTGCCTCCTGGCATGAAAAGGATGACTCCAGAGGCATGTGAAGCAGCAGAGAATCACTCTCCTGACTTACTCTGGTAGCTACAACAGATGGAGCACGTCATCCAAACCAAACAGCGAGTTTCTTGGTAGTAAGAGTAAAGGACACGATGACCTCTAGGTAAAAATCCTAGGAACAGCAAGCACACACAAACATCAACCTGAGCAACTTGAGTTCTGCGCCAGAGCTTGGACTGAAGAGAACAGCGAAGAGAAACACCCGAGACAGACCTAATTCAGACTGTAACTCACGGCGCAACGCACGCCCAGCCGTGGTACGAACTAACGCTCCTCGTCGTAAGGCCTATTCTTATCATGGTGATGAATGTATCTTCAGAGAAAGACTTTTGTTAAGCCTTTTGCAATTTGGTGCAGCCTTTTTTGGCAGAGAGGAAGCTGGAAGTACGTCAGGCTACTCGCTGGGGTGGAACATGTCCTACTCCTCATGTACAAACACAGGGCATCTCGTGACAGGGCTCTGTTGGTGAAGTGCTGCGTGGCTACAGGCAAGCACGGTACTGTTGCCTCCTTCTCCCTACGGCAAGGGTGTTTTAAGCTTTCATGTATTGTGTTTGTAAAGCTGATTTGGTTCCTCAAAGGGGAGGCAATACCAGCACGAGCTCTGTCTTCTTGGTATGAAGGTACAGACCTCTTAAGTTTAGTATATGAGTGATAGAACAGACTGAAGAATTCCCCGTTCCTCCTTCTGATTAACACATCCTTGAGGAGCTCATCGCTCAGAAAACCTGGCAGGGCAGCAGGAGCCATAAATACTCATTTTCAGCCCCAAACAAGGGAGAATTTCACAAATAACGCATATTGGGAGGAGGGATGAATTTGGGGGGGGGGGATTTCCTTTCTTTTGAGTGCTCTTAGTTTATGCCACTAGATGGCACGTTTGAAACTCTTGGCATCTTGGTGAAATCACAGCGAAGTCTTTGCATCACGCCGTGTTTATCCTGCTCGCCTCACCCGGGATGGAAAAGTACAGGTAAAATGCTATCTCAATAGCCAACGAGCTGAGATAGGCGGATGATAGCATGTAGAAATGTGCCTGCGTGGGAGACCCAAGCTCCAGGCCTCCTAACTCCAGTCCTGGTGTGACCTTAAAGCCTTGGGAGAGCCTGTGAATGTGTGTGAGTTGGGACAAGAGGAACACGGGAAAGGAGGCGGAGAGCTGAGCCTCTGGAAGCACACCACCGCCGTCCACCATGAACTGAGCAATGTGCTCAGATCCCTGAGAGCTCAACAGGCTCAGACCCCATTCCCGACAACTCCAGCACATCACTGACATGACCTGGTGCAAGGGGGAGGATTCAGGGCACAACCAAACAACAGGGGAAGATTTAGCCAACCTCCAACACTGTGCATTGCCATCACAAGACCCAACGTCTCCAAAAGGGTCAAGCACTTTGTGTCCCATGGCAGATAAGCAAACACAGAGCAGCCCACGACCCACTGAGTCAGCTTCATGGGCAAGTCACCTCTTGTGCTGGACGTGTCTCGGAGCGTACCCAGCTGTGCCTTGCTGTACTGGCCTTGGCAGGGATGCCAGCGCTTGGCAGCACCACTTCCTTTAGGCTTCTTGCTTGTTCTTGCTGCCAGTTCCTTAATTTAACTCAACCTACTTTAGGAGCGCATTAGCACAAGCAGGTATCCGCCCCAGTTGACATTCCCTCAAAGAGGAACAAGTCGGTTCAGCACCAACGTAAGAAGCGCAGGCGCTCAGACGGTACTTGTCATGGCATCGCACCCCGTATTCCCTCTGTGGGCAGTTCCAATAGATGAGGATTAACAGTTTACTATATGAGTGCTTCAACACCTGACTCAGTCCTTGGAACGGGCACTCATGGCAATGCGAACATAACTGTCAATCAGAGCTGGAGAAGGAAAGACATTTTGATGATAGACACACACCTCTCCCCCCCCCCAAAGGGCAATGGCAAAGAGCGCTTCTTGTGTGGATGGAAGGAGAAAAACAGTATTTCCTCTTCCAAGAAAGAACAGCTCAGCCCCAGGACTGTGACAAAAAACCTTTGTTTTCCTTCCCTTAGGTAGGATTTCGCTCTGTAAAGACGCCCCAAATTAACTGGCAAAGACACAAAGTGCCCTCAGCATCATCAGCTTCACTGAAGGACCAACATGTGCTCCGGAGGCAGCATGGCAAAGCTCAGTACCACCATCCATCCTCTGGGACTTCTGCTCTTTCCTGATCCATCGCTCCGGCACTAGCTGTGCACTCACATACTTATGCTTGCATCCAATCAACCTGCTGGGCAAACATGCCTCCAAATGCACCACAGTACATTTCTGTGTTGATGTGTCTGCAGATGCTGCCAACAAGGAGTCTATAGACATCAACACAAGGCAGCGGTACCCTGCGGAAATATCCCAGTCAAGGCCTCTATTTTCAGTGTACAAACAACTCCAGAGAAACTCATTTCAAACGTTAGGAGGCAATAACCTCACCTGACTCCTTCCATTCCCCTTGGGCCTGCACTTGGGATGCAGCTCCCTACTCCTATGAGATGGCAGCAGTCTAGGAGGACTGCAGCAATTACTACAGTTGGAGCTCAGTTTTCAGAGCTGCAGGATGTCCCAGAATGCAGGTTTCCACTGGATGATGCTAAACCTCTTCCAAATACACACCTACCATGATTTCTGACTGCTCTGAAAAGAAAACCCCATGTAAAGTTGGTAAACACTTCCAGGAGTGCAGCACAGGCTGGGATCTGCCCTGGGAGCAGCTCTGGGAATGGGACTTGGGGGTCCCGGTGGACACAGACTCCATAGGAGTGAACAGTGTGCTGCTGTGGCAAAGAAATCCAACAGGATGTTGGGGACCATCAACAAGGGCATCACCAGCAGGGATGAAGATGTCATTGTCCCACTCTACTCAGTGCTTGTCAGGCCACACCTGGAATACGGGGTTCAGTTTTGGTCTCTGCTATATGAAAAGCTGTGGACAGGCTGGAGAGGGGCCAGAGAAGGGTCACAAAGATGATCCAAGGACTGGGAAGCCGTGTGAGGAAAAGCTGAGAGAGCCGGGACTGCTGAGCCTGGAGAAAAGAAGGCTCAGGGGAGACCTTATCCCCATGTTCCAGTATTTAAAAGGAGGCTACAGAGAAGATGGAGACTCCCTTTTGACAAGGAGTCATGCGGAAAAGATGAGGGGTGATGGGAATAAGTTACTGCTGGGGAGATTCCAACTGGAAACAAGAGGAAAGTTTTCACACTGAGAACATTGGAATAACCTCCCCGGGGAAGTGGTGGATTCCCCAATATTGGACACTTAAGGTTCATCTGGACAGGGTGCTGGGACATCCAGTCTAGGTCATGCTTTGCCTATAAAGGTTGGACAAGATGATCCTTGAGGTCCCTTCCAAGCCAGGATTCCATGATTGCCAGCATGATTACAAACTCCACTGCGAAATTTGGTGAGGGGAAAAAAAAAGTCAGATTTCTATATATTAACATCCTTGGAATTCTGTTCCAGATTCTTTTCCTAAGCCAACAAAACCCCCAATACGCTGTGTCCCAGCAGAAAGCAAGGAGGAGACTTGACAAGTGGGATTAATCTTGCTTCTATTTAAGTACCTGCAGCATAGATGCTGATATCAGCATTAGTCACAGGGAACCCCTCTGCAGTGAGCGCACAGGAACTGTCACTTCCATGACGTGATTCATCTGACTTAGTCCAGAGAGTTCCCTGGGATGTTTTCCCTCGCACAAGGCAAGCTGGGAACTTCGCAGCCCTGTCAGATGAACAACAGTGATACCAACCCTCAAATGCTGCTTTAAGCTCCTGTAAAAAGCTGCTTTTTGGTAATGACTTACGGAGTGGACTTTATCCGCTTATTTAAGTGGAAAACCACAAGTGATGTTGCCTATTACAGTTTTCATCCAGGAACAGCCTTGCTCAAGTTTGCAAACTAAGCTTTGCAGCACTGGCCTAGCATGTAAGAGGTGGACAAAGAATGTGTGCCCACGTACAAAGTAATTGATCCATTTTCACTCTAAAATACATAATTTTAAAGCAAATACAGTAACTTGAAGAGCAGAAAGTGGATTTAATCACGCAATATCCTTCTACTTTAATAAAAGGATGGTTCTGAGGAAGGAGTAATGCTATGGTTAATGGCAAGATGTTCAAAGTGCACTACTGGCTGTGGACTGCCAGGTTCAAGCCATTCCCCTTGGCCTGTCCCTACAGGCCCTTGTCCAAAGCCCCTCTCCAGGTTCCCTGCAGCCCCTTCAGGCACTGGAGCTGCTCTGAGGTCTCCCCTTCAGGAGCCTTCTCTTGTCCAGGCTGCCCCAGCCCAGCTCTCTCAGCCTGGCTCCAGAGCAGAGCTGCTCCAGCTCTCGCCGCATCTCCATGGCCTCCAACAGCTCCACATCCCTCTCATTTAACTATTTATCTCCACGTGCCTAAACAGACCCACTCCACCCTCACCAGTGCTTGTAACTACATTACTGTATTATAGTAACTTCGCAGCTTCTTCTACAGTACCAGTGGTACAGGATTTGCTGCCAGGAAAAGTCAACATCCTTGGTCAAAGAGCATCTGACAATAAATGTACTTCATTTAGCTGCCACCAGTGATGTCACCCAGAGCAAAGTACAACAGAACTGACAGCCAGGCGGGACAGAGCTCCTCTCAAGTATTGTTGGAGCGACAGTCAAACAAACCCCCATTGTTCCGCTGCCTGTGGAAGCAGATGGCACACGAACAGCTACCTACGTGTTTCTCAACACATACAGGGAGATGCTGGGGCAAATGGAAGAGAAGAACATATCCAACAGGCTGCAAGCTGAATCATGTAAATTTGGGTAAAGAGAATCCCATTAGAGCAGCAAAATTAACGTTAAGTGTATCAGATGAAAGACGCTGCTTCCACAGCCAGCGCCTGAGCGAAAATTCAAGCTACTTCGAAGATACTCAGGTCATCCAGACAATTACTTTAAATGGCAGAGCAAGGCAGGCTGATGATCCATGCATGGCAACAGGAGCCAGCAGCTCTGAATCATTCATAACAACACTTAGCAGCTATATCATCTGCAGATCTCGGAGCTACTCTGCACACTGGATATGAATCGCTGGCACCCGGCTGTGGCTCCGCTGCGGTCGGTTGGCATCGCACGGGAGGGCTGGGGAGCACAAGGGTGCTTTCCAACCTGTATTTACAGCTTCTGTCCCTGTTTATCCACCTACCTACCTGCAGCTGTAATTTAGCATTCCCCACTGCTGACAGCTATGGCTGTATCCAACCTCCCTCCACACAGTGAAAGTGAAGTCTTGATTCAGTTCTGTGGTATCTCTGGCAAATCTCCTTTAGTTCAGAGCCAGAGCTGCTTGAAGGAGCTGTGGTTTATTCCACACAGGCTTGGTGGACTCCTCAGCTCTATCTGAGAGAGATCTTTCATGCCATTCTTGCATCCGAGATAAACACAGGGCTCAGCCAAACCCACCTTTCCCATCCCTACATCCCTGTGCTCTTTTTCCTCAGTCACATCTACAGACTGAAGCCCTCAGATTTACTACGCAGTAAAAGGAGGCTAACGCACAGAGAATGCAAGTGATGTGCTGAAATAACAAGGTGAATCTCAAAGGTAACGGCAGGCTCCACATCATGGCTCTCCACCCTACCCACCCAGTGCCATTATATCCGGTTTGAACACCTATTTTAAAGTCACAGATGATTCCTACACACTGCCCATGCCCCAGTACCCCTCTGTGCAATGGCAACAGCAGTTTCACTGGGCAGAAGAAGAGGTCTGAAGGGGCATTTTGCCTTTTAATCACAGACCACCCTGTTAACAGCCCTGCATTGCTGCTGCCTGTCACTACCCGTTACAGCTGCATGGAACAGAACCAGAAGCAGCTCTACGAGGCAGGTACCTGCTTCAACACCACTTCACAGCCCCATTCTTGCTGTACCTATGTGCCAAACAACAAGGGTATTGGCTGTTGCCATCAAGTGTCCATGGGAGGTCCAAGCACAGCACACTGAAAGCTTAGGCAAACGTAAACCCCACTCTCTGGCAGATGAAACTCCATCATAGGACACATCTCCCTGACCTGGAGAACTGGAAAGAGATGAAAACAAAAGGGAAAAGAAGGAAGAACTCAAGGATAAAAGCCACTATCAAAATGTTGTCTGTGATTTTGTGCTGGATATGGAAGTCTCAAGCACGGAAGTTTAAGTCTTTTCTGCACTGTCTATATGCAGGCGGTTGGAACTGGATGAGGTCCCTTCCAACCTAAACCAGTCTGCGATTCCATGATGGAATCAGAAGCAAAATGCCTCTGCAGGTTAAGCCTGAATTAGGAGGGACAAAGATTGTATTAAAATGACTGAGACTGCACAGCAAAACATGGACTAAACCCATTGGGACACATGAAATTCCATCTTTTATACCTGATTTTGGGAGCAGGGCCCTGGTTTTATCTATCAAACTTTGTATCTCACCTCCTGAGTTTCCTATAACATAGAAGTTGCCTTGTAAATGTGCGTTTGAGATACTTCTCCTACACAGCAAACACCATATAACGAAGCTACAATAGCTTCAAAGGAAGAGGCAGAGCTAAACACACATTTATTGTCACCCAGGCCCATTGTTATGAGCTTGCTGAAGCAGCAGCAGTTTTGAGATCACCTTCTCCAGGCGTGCCTTCAGAGAGATGTGAAGCGGCTTCCCCTCAACGCTGCTGCAGAGAAAACCATTTCCTGCTCAAGCCCAGCTTGTGCCAAGACACTGCTCGGGTGAGCCCCAGTGCCAAGTAGTGCCGAGAACTGCAGCTCAGAGCGAGGACCCATTTTAACTACCACAACTTCCTGCTTTTCAAGGGGTTTATCTGAGCTCCTCTTCCATACTGGCTGGGTATTGCTAAGATGGGTCATGTATTCCTTTCCTTCAGTAAGTTTACCCCTGTCCCTCCACTGCCTTCAGCTTATACCCAGGAATTACTCTCTCCTGTCCTCCTTAGCTTCATTAGTTACACAGTGAAGTCAGTTTCATACAGATTTCTCAAGTCTATGATCTCTATGACATTATAACAAGAAACCTGGAGAGGGGCTTTGGACAAGGGCCTGTAGGGACAAAACAAGGGGAATGGCTTTAACCTGCCCGAGGGGAGACTGAGATGAGCTCTCAGGCAGAAGCTCTTCCCTGTGAGGGTGCTGAGGCGCTGGCACAGGGTGCCCAGAGAAGCTGTGGCTGCCCATCCCTGGCAGTGCTCAAGGGCAGGTTGGACACAGGGGCTTGGAGCAAGCTGCTCCAGTGGAAGGGGTCCCTGCCCGTGGCAGGGGTTGGGGCTGGAGGAGCTTTAAGGTCCCTTCCAACCCAAACCAGGCTGGGATTCTGTGATTATTTTCATTTCCAGTATCAGCAGTGGTCCTCACTCTTCACTGGGAATACTCAGACTTTCTGAAGTTAGCCCATTATATCTAAACATGAAGTTAGGGAATTATGTTTTATAAGTCATATAAAATTTGGGTAACTATTTCATTGCTCTTCCAGTTTATGGAAGAATTTCCACGATAAATGTTACTAAAGACCTTAATGGACATCTGAATTTCATGTGGATGACTGACATGTCTAAAATGCTTTGCTAGATAAGGACCTATCAGAAGATCTCTAATGCTTCCAGTAATTCCAGTGTAGTCCAGCTGAGTCCTGAGTAAAACACATCTCCGCTGAGAAAGGGAACTTCTATGCCCTCCTGCCATTCACTTTCCCACCTCTACACCAACTCTAGCACTCAGTTTGCAGCTACCCAACAGCACAAATCCTGCTGCCAGCACAGGGACTGAGCCTGGGTTAAGGATAAAGATGGGGTGACATGGTCTAGGGATGACATGGTGCAGGGTGAGGTGTCCCTGCCCATGGCAGGGGGTTGGAACAGAAGGATCTTAAGGTCCTTTCCAAACCAAAACAGTCTATGATTCTATGATGGCAGCATGGACTTGGGCTGCATGAAGGGGATGGTGAAGATAAGCCTAAGTAACCAGCAAAGAGAAAGGCTATGAAGAGAATAGAGAAGTACAGATGTGACCAGATAAGCTACAGTCTGTCTGGAAATGGGAAGAGACATAAAACAAGCTTGGCCTCCAACCACCAGCCTGAAGCACAACACACAACCTTGCCTCTGCTCTTGTGAGACCTCACCTGGAGCATTGTGTGCAGTTCTGGTGTCCTCAACATAAAAAGGACATGGAACTGCTGGAACAAGTCCAGAGGAGGCCACGAGGATGATCAGGGGGCTGGAGCACCTCCCGTATGAAGACAGGCTGAGGAAGTTGGGGCTGTTCAGCCTGGAGAAGAGAAGGCTGCGTGGGGACCTCAGAGCAGCCTTCCAGTACCTGAAGGGGGCCTATAGGGATGCTGGGGAGGGACTCTTTGTCAGGAACTGTAGTGACAGGACAAGGGGTAACGGGTTCAAACTTAAACAGGGGAAGTTTAGATTGGATATAAGGAGGAAATTCTTTCCTGTGAGGGTGGTGAGGCACTGGAAGGGGTTGCCCAGGGAGGTTGTGAGTGCTCCATCCCTGGCGGTGTTCAAGGCCAGGTTGGATGAAGCCTTGTGTGGGATGGTTTAGTGTGAGGTGTCCCTGCCCATGGCAGGCGGGTTGGAACTGGATGATCTTGAGGTCCTTTCCAACCCGAACTATTCTATGATTCTACATAGGGTACTCTGCATCAGCATCATATGAAAAGGTTAAGAAAGAAAAAAAGGCCATTAAAAATACGTTGAACTATATCTTTTCCAGCAAACAGGCAGAATGCACATGAAGCTTAGTATGGGCACTCAAATCCCAGCAGTGTCACACCAACTGACTGCACTGACTCCTGAGCTGTAACCAGGGGCTCAATACTGATACAACTTACAAGTTAGTTTAAGGCATATTTAGGTTGGAGAAAAGGCAGAAGCTCTCCCCTGTGAGGGTGCTGAGGCGCTGGCACAGGGTGCCCAGAGAAGCTGTGGCTGCCCCATCCCTGGCAGTGCTCAAGGCCAGGTTGGACACAGGGGCTTGGAGCAAGCTGCTCCAGTGGAAGGTGTCCCTGTCCATGGCAGGGGTTGCGGCTGGATGAGCTTTAAGGTCCCTTCCAACCCAAACCAGGCTGGAATTCTGTATTTGGTGAGGAAAATCAATACAGGGATTGTCAGCTGGAAGAAGTTCATCATTGATCTGATCTTGCTTTTACCCTCTTTGCCTCCATCACTGCTTTTGGAAAGGATGACAAGTGTGGCTGAACCATTTCCATAGCACTGACTGCAGCCTTTCTTCTGCCAGGCATTTGTTCACTACAATGACTAAAAAATGACAGTTACTTTTAAAATCCTATTTCCAGCAATGTTTCAAGGCAAATGCCAGAGCCAATGGATCCCACCCTGAGCAGGCGGCTGGACTGGAGACCTCCTGAGCTCCCTTCCAACCTGAATGATTCAATGCTCTCATGAAGCAAGTATCAGGTTATAAAAATCCATGCAGGTTTGTTCATGTTTTTTAGGTCTCAAGAGGAAAAAAGAAAACACCACCAAAGCCGCCTCTGCTGCCAAAAGGCACAGAACTGGGTGGCAGCAGGAAAGGACCAACTTTCATTTACATTGGTAATGCTTCAAACTTGTCTATACTTCTCTGAGATTGTTTTTATCTCGGGATCTGAAAGTTCCCTACGCCCCACTTGTTCCATTTCATAATACTGCTCATGCTCACATGTCTATAAACAAATTCACTCTGGCAGGGTCAGTGATACCTTATTTATTTTCCTGTGGATTCCTCTTTGGAAAGAGTAAGGATCTCGAGCAACGAGACGAGTACTACTAAAGGTCACCCTAAAAAGGCAGCGTGCTCTTTATTTACTATCCATGTTTGAGTGTTTAAGTACAAGGGAAAACCCGTACTTCCTCCCAACCACACTGCTCTTAATAAATCATTACATTCACCAGAGCTCCAGCGCAGACTTCTGATCAGCTCTAATTCTGTGTTCACCCAACTTTAATCCAGCCTCTACTTTAGCCTCCAGCTCACACACTTGCGTGTACGCTGACCTTGAAGGTTGGTGCGTTGTACGTGTAACTCCATCATTCTGCTTTAGGCCTTCTAAAGCACTCAACCCTTTGAAAACCAGGTCTCTTCCACTTCTATTTCATATAGAATACTCTACATGAAAAGAGACAGATCTTAAACTCTTTGGTTAAACCTTGCCACTGAGCGCAGGGATTTCACTCCCAGTACAGCGAGCACGTTGGCTCTCCCATGCAGAACTCCCCACCAGTCCTTCAGTAGGTGTCAGCTTGTTCTCCATAGCAAGTAAAGGCCAAGGTTTTAACAGACAGATCTCTCCAGGTTTCAACATGCAAATATATTCAAGAATGAAGGTTCAGGACTTGGAAGGTGTGTCAATGAAAGGGGAATGGATCATTAGCACAGTTTGGGGGACAAAGGTGCTGCACTCTGCAGAAGGACAGAATTTCACCCTGTAGCGATTGACAGCAAAATGCATTCTGTGTAATATCCTCTTCCAGAGCCAGTGTAATCCAGATTATTCTGCAGTGATGAAGATATGAGATGTATTTGGCTTGAGAAACTTCCAGCTGGGCTCAGGTAGGATCTTCAGACTGAAGAATCAGGCAGTAGATTTAAATCCAGCCAAACCACACCAAGGCACGAGCATAGGTAAGTAAAAGATTATACAAGTTTCCTGTACTAAAACCCCACTGAATGCTCTTATCATCGTAAGAAAAAAGGATTAGCAGCATATAAACCAGTTATAGAAGGAGACTGTAGCAGTTTTACTGTGATATGCTGGTTAGCATCTGCAGAGGATCTGATTATAAAACTTCCCGTTTTCCGTAAGTCACCTTCTGAGTAACACGTTTTGATTTACCCAACAGCAAAAACTCTTGGTAGGAGATTTACTGAACCAGATCATCCAGGCCTATCATCACAATGCATTTGGATGCCCATTCTGTACGGAGAAAGGGAATTCTGCTCCCTGAACATTAACCAATTGTTCAATCTCACCGAGCTTTGAAGAACACAGGCACTTAGATTTTGGCTGCAGTGACAGTCAAGGCTTGTCTCCCAAGGCAGTGTTTGGATCACAAGTGATAGTCAATACAAGGCTATCACAAAGGAAAACCACTCGAACTTCTGGACCATGAAGCAGGAGAAAGGAACTCTGATACAATATTATACAGTCAACTCTCAAATATGTCTGATAACGGGAAGCTGGGATAACCTAGTTAATGAAAAACCATCAATAACAATACTATTCTTTGCAAAGGCAGCTCCTGGCATCTTTGGGTGGTTTTATTAGCCTGGCCATGGCATGGCAGAAAGGCACAGATCCAGCCTGGGCCCCAAAGCAATGTGGCCGTGTTCCTCTAACACAGCACTAGAACCTTGAGGGGTTGCACAGAGCAGTTTATGTGTCTCTGCACAGCCCTTTACAAAGCCTCCAACACAGGGGTTTACTGGAGCCACAATCATTATCACCCTTCTGGTGTGTGACTACAGTCAAGTCGCCAGCCATACAGGCTGCTGATGGACGTCAGAGACCTGCCTGCACGCACCAGACCACTTCAGCTCAAACAGCAACAAGCTGCTGGTGTCCTGAGGGCCCAGGTTATTCCTGCAGTGTATCAGCCTTAGATCTTCATGGAACATCAGTGTCTGAGGTAAGATCCTCTTAGGAGTAAGGAATTCTTATGGCAAGCAAGAAATGGGCTGTTTAAAGAAGTGGGGAGGGGAATAAGAAGGAAAAGCAGATGGTGATAGAGAAGAAAGGAGCCACTTTCACCCTCAGCTCTAGTGCACCCCAAGGACTGCAGGTCCTAGTACACAGTGCTAGTGAGTACAAAGTACAGAACTGCCCGTGCGCCAGGCAAACAGCAGCCCTAAAACAATCAAAGCACTCAGTGCCCATTCTGAGGACACAATCCAAGTGAAATTTCCACCTACTTCTTTTCTTCTTTCCGTGCTCCAAACACCAGTAACTTGTATGACATTAGCAACAAACCCCAGGCTGTTGACAAAGGTGGAATATATAGCAGTGATACGCACAGGAGTGGGAGGTCAGTAAACAAACCAAACCTCACATGCAGATGGTATGTGGCTAAAGCAAACTGCATGGTTCAGTGCATACCCAGCAGGCCAAGGAGGAAGGGAAATTCCTCCTCAGGGTTTACGTGAACAATGAGTTTCCCTGAAAACTCCAGGAGGCCGTTCCCAGCTTCTCCTCTGGCACCAGGAATGGGAAAAGCAAATGCTGGAAAGGTTGTTTCAGTTCAGGACTGACCTCAGGAGAAATGTGGGTACCCGTGAACTCCGGTGCAGATCAATGTGACCTCTTTGCTGCAGACTGGTGGTGTTACAGCACGAACAGGGCTGCTTTTGAGAGGAGAGTACAGCCGTAGATGTGCCACCAGGCTCAAATCCATGTTCCTGCAGTCACAGGGGTCTGATCAAAACAAGCTCAATGTGTTGCTGCTCCATCCCATGCACAGGATGTCAGCCAAATTCTCCTCCATGTTAACAGAGAGCATGATAAAGAGACAATGTTTAACCGTGCAAGGGCAGGTAAGGGGTGAACCCCTGACAGCAGCAAGATACTCCATCTGAAAATCACCTCTATCAGTGCTCTGGATAAAATACACACTTTGGGATATGGCTGTCACCCTATTTGTTAGTATGCATTTGACAACAGGGAATGCAAACATAAATGAATGAGCCTCTGAAACCCTTCCTTAAAATATGGTCCAAAATGCACCTAAAACCTTTTACACATCTTCTACAAGCAGTGACCCAGCACTGTGAAATCTAACTGTTATTAAGAACACCCCCCTAAAGAACTGTGGCTCCTCTGCCACATTGTTCCTGATGCATTAAGATGTCAGTAACGGTTAAACTGTGAAAAGGAGGAAAGTCTCCCTAATTGAAAGCAAACCGCAAGCCACGTTGTGAGATCCTGGAATTCTACAAGTTAAGAGAGAAATGAACAAACATGCACACCAATAAAAGTGCACAAGAAGAAACATGCCAGCTTCTATTTATTTTCCCTTGCTGCGTTCTGCCGTGGAGGAGGAAATGGGCTGAAGGAGTCGAGGTTTTGTTGGACCTGGAGGTAAATCTGGGAGGTTTTCATGCAAGAGTTCATTTTCTTTTTGGAAAGGGCTTGGATTCAAAGAGTGGAAAAAGTTAGAGAAGGATTCAGAACCTGGAAATAGGGAAGACTGGAACAAACATGAAGTCATCTATGGATAACGCTCTCCAAACATTCATTCCTACGCTCAGTGTTTTGGTAAGACTTTGATGTGTGCTGTGGTTGAAGACAGTTGAAAGAAAGGACAAAAAAGAGGCAGGTTCTTCAGCTGCATGTAGGTGCAAACTCATCAGTGCCTGGATATTCAGATAGAAAAGGGGGTCCAAAACACTGGCACAAGTTTTCCTGGAGTTCCCACCTCATGTTTTCTCCTATCACTGAAGAATTCCTGATCCTATGAACAATTCCTTAACCTCATTTTACTGACAACAGGCACACCAAGTGCGTACCAGGCATGATCTAGCAAGCCAGGGAGAAAGGATGGAGTAGAGAACTCTGTTCTTCTCATTGCCGCTTTTATACCATTCATGAGGACAACTTCCCCTCCCTCAACCCTTAGAAACAGGAATAGTTGAAAAGCAATTCACTGAGTGATCACTACAAAACCCAGCTGAAATAGCATAAGAAGGGACAGTATGACCTTGTTCACCTACAGTACACTCATTCCTTAGCCAGCTTCTTGTATCCTATTAAATGCGTTAGCACATTTACAGCTTTTGAGCAAAGAGGTTGAAATCCAATCTTTAAATAGCTTTAACTGTTAAGTCCAGAGTAATACTCACTAAAAACCAACCAGACCAACGCAACCACAAAACAACAAAATGAAAAACACATAAAAAGCACCCCGAAAACCCAACTGCAACTGATCACTGAACACAAGGCAGCAAGTCTATTTGTGAGATACTTTATCTTGGGTTGGTCACTGACGGTGTCACTGTCCTACTGACAACTGAGTTTACAGAGTTAATGTAACAGCAGAAATACAATGGACAGCAATGCATTACTGCACAGTTAGATAATAATGACTTTAAATTATATTAATAATTAAACAATGCATTGAATTATTAAACATGAATCATACATAATCTTATTTAGCTGGTGGCAATGACCATCCTGAATGTAAACTCTTCTTGTTCTTCAACCAACCTAGTTTTAGGCTCTAATGGGCTTGTAACTCAACAGAAGCAACTGGGAGTAGTGGCATGAGCTGCTACAGGCATACAGTTTAACCACTGACTTTAACTGATCACATATATTCATCCAATCTTTACGGTCACTTGGAAGAATTCCTGGCTGTAGCAATTCCTAGGAATACAACAGGAATAGTGAATGAATTTGTTTTCATGCACACAGTGTGAAGAAAGAGGAGAGAAGTAGGCATTACTAATCCTCGCCTTGCAGATGGGAACCTGTGGCACAGGCGAAAGCAATGCCATGCCCAAGATCACAGGCAGAGAAGCGTGATTTTAACCTGAAGGTTCTGATGTAAATTCTCCCTACTCCATGCATTGACAGCTGCTCTTCAAAGCACCAAGACTGACGAACACACCTTTCACTAAGCACTTCAGACAAACCTACATTTTCAGAGGCAAACTGACCTCTATTTCAACCTAAAAACCTAATGCAAACAGCAGAAGCCATACTTGCATGTACTATTAAGGATGTAGTAATGTTTGTTAAAGCCAGAGCACATAATAAGAAGGTCCTTCTTTCTTGGTGTGTCTTTAACACTTACTACCTTGCCCTTTCCCATAAAGCCACCGCTTCCTTTTGCCCTCTGCACAAGCAACACAATGCTGGGAGCAACACTCTGGGAGCGTTTCACGTGAGGAACACAGAAATACACCCCGTAAAACACTTCTGGAAGAGCACCAGAGCCGTTTCTCTAAGGTTGTATTAGCAAAATCCAAAGGATTTCCGTTTGTCCTTCCTTCCTCATGCAAAAAAATCCCTTGCAAAGGTGTTAAGGAGCAGAAAATGACTTTGTGACTTATTTAAGAGGCATTTTAAATGCTGCTCCTTCAGCCCCCAGTCAAACAAGCCTTTCCTTTCGCCATTAACATACTCCTCATCTCAGAACTGTAACACAACCTGCACTTGCAGCCAGGGACCAGCAATGCTTTTGGTGCGCTGCGAGAACGCTCCTCTCAGATTTAAACGCTGCGTTTTCAGTTTGTGGCGAGTGAGCAATAAAAGCATCAGGAAGTTCCACACTTCTGAAATGACTTGCTAAAAATAATCTCATCCCACCAGAGAAAACAGCAGCGTGAACTTGCCCATCAGTTCACAGCAACGTACTTTCCCCACAGCACACGGAGACGTTCATCTCGGTGTGTCTATGCTTAAACCAAAACCTCATGCAGAGCCTAAACGTTGGCTGTGAATATGCTGATGTTGGCTGGAAGCAGCTCTGCAGCCTCCCGTGGAGAGAGCTGGTGGTTTTCACCTGTGTAACCTGGATCTGAATCCAACACCTCATTCCCCTGCTCAAAAAGGAGTTGGAAAAGGAGCTCCCTGAGATCGACAGCACATGCCCATTGGGCAGCTGTATTTACAGTTAAAGTAGGTAAAACAACAGGTTCTGATACAAATATAAAGCCATTTCCTGATGGAATTAAAGCACGATTAGAAGGAAATAGACACACAAAGAATTACCTCTGTTCCTGCTGAAAGATACGTAGTCAGAACAGGACAAGCTGCCTGCTTCGAGCCGTTAATAAAAAGAAGAGCAAGCGACTGAATAGCTTTCGGGTGAATCCAAATAGTTTTTGTTTCTCTGCTGCAGTTTCACCACTCCCACAGGGTAATTTCTACGTTCCCTTTATAACGAAAGCAAAGTACAGGTCAGAATAAGAAAGGGAGGAGACCAGAATAACTCCACTGTATTAGTCAAGAGGCTGTCATTCTTGCTTTCAGATAGGGGAAACAGGGCTGGTGGGACAGGAGGGGATTGAGAGGGGGTGTTTATGCTTAATAAACCAGACGCTGGGTTCATCTGCATTCTGTATGACCTGATTGGTAAAAGCAGGAAGCAAGAGAACCTTTCAAGTGCATGATTTATGGAAAGATTATCACATGATTAAAAAGCACAGAACAAGAAGGGTCAGATTCAGCTGTCATCTACGTCCATGTCAAGCTCTAGTAACTGCTGCCTTTGACAGATTTATTCCGTTCACGATAAAATGCCTGGTGTCTATAAGGACACTTTAAAATCAGAGTTTACCCTCTGCTTTTCAATATAGCCACTGTTTGACATGTGCTTAATGCAGACTTTCTGTGCTGGACAAGAACCACACCATCTATTTGCAGGGTATAGTTAAGCCCATTTCAGCCACTTCTCCTCTATCACTCTGTCTGCAAACAGTGCAGCTGCCCACCACTGATCTACACACTCTTGTACGCTTACACACACTCCTATGAATGTTTTAAACCCTGTTGTAAAAACTTAAAAGGCAGGACTTTTAAATGTAAATGCACTGGAAACTCTCTATTTCATGAAGAAAGCTAATGACAGCGTCTGCTCCCTGAATTGAATAAAATAAAGGATGAGGATGCAACATCCAGCAAGGTATGGAAATTGTTGTTCATGTAAGAATAAGAAACAGAAACACCCTGGTTTTCACTCTGGTATCAGCAGTAAGGTCTGTATCTCCATGAAAAACTGGCAGATGAGATCAGTTACAGGCCACTCGGTTGCTGTCTCTCACACATGGACTTCTATATAAAGAGGGAAAAGCGTTAAGATGTGAAAGAAAAACTACAGAGCATTGTTTACTAGGATGCTGCCTGAGTGCTAAGAAAAAATGGAACATAAAGGGGTAAGAAACTAAGAGCAAACATTATGGATGCCACTGAAACAGAGCTGAGCCGAGGCAGCTTCAAAGCACGGCTGTCCCTTGAGCAGCTCAGATGGCAAGAGGTTAAAAGCACTGAGGAAAACCTGAATCATCTGACCTAAAAATGGAAAAGAGGAGAGAAAAAACCCAGACTTCATGGTACAGCTCACTTTTAATATGATGCCCTCTTTTAAATACTGAAGGACTGCGTTCCCTTTTGACAGATACTTGGTAAAACACACACATTGTGCGTGCGGGAAGTAGAACCATGATAGCAATTCATTTTGTCAGGCCAGAGTCAGAAACCTCATCTGGATTTCACACACTGCAGCAGCAAAGTATGAATCAACATTGGGGTTTGTGATGCTGTGAAGTGGTTGAGTAGAATCTAACCTGACTGCGGTGGTTAAAATGACACAGATCCAATTATAACACTGGCATCTAATAATGAGAGGCAATAAGAATGTTACAAAGCACAGCTCTCTCTGTGCTGCCTGAAGAGTCAGGCACAGTCAGAAGAGGACATGTAAACAGGTAAGCATAAAACCTGGAAGAGGTTGCCTGAGGTTGCGAATGCCCCATCCCTGGCAGTGTTCAAGGCCAGGTTGGACACAGGGGCTTGGAGCAAGCTGCTCCAGTGGAAGGGGTCCCTGCCCGTGGCAGGGGGCTGGAACTGCATGAGCTTTAAGGTCCCTTCCAACCCAAACCAGTCTGGGATGCTATAACACTGTGTGTAGTTGAAAATACAGCCCATAAAGTGTTTTTGATAGTCCTGAATGACCAGATCTTCAGGTATTTTCCTCTACTTGAGAACTGTCAGATCTACCTCCAGCTTGTGCAGCAGCAACCCCAAGAAAGATTCAAAACAAGATAAAAACATAGTTACAAAAAGCAGTCACTGTTTATCATAGAGCCCAGGAAGTGGTTCTGTTTGAGAACTCCTGCACACAACTGAGTGCTGATTTATGAACCTGTCTTCACTGGAGTAACTCCAGCATCCTTCACCATATGCAGTGAATAGGATGTGGCATTCACGTCTACGAACACATTCTGGGATGCTCTGCATTCATACGGTGACTAGATTACTGGTGAGTTAGCTGCTGGCAGGAGTGGATTTATCTTACTCAGCTACAGATGCCCCAAATTCAGGCTTCTCCTAAACTGCATTTGTCCCTGCCTGTGGCAGGGGGTTGGAACTCAATAATCTTTAAGGTCTCTTCCAACCCAAACCACTCTGTGATTCTATGATACTCCTGAGCTGTCAGAAAGAGGCAATTGCTGACGGCGAACCTTATTAAATTCCTTAGGAGTAAGGATTTACACAAACACCAGAGAAAGAAACAGCTCTGCAAGTCAGCATGACAGCAAAGCAGACTTCTGCATCTCCGCAGGCAAAAGCTACTGTCTCCAACTGGAATGCAGCTTCCCAAAAAAGAGATCTGAGCATGAAAAATCTCCAACCTGTTGCTTTCAGTTTCTCGCTCATTGACTCAGAAATTACTTGCAGATGAGAGAGGAAGAAGGGTAATGGGGCCACATACTCACATAGATGGAATGCAAGTGAAGCAGTAGATGGCAAAGGAGTATGAGAAGAGAGTAACGACTGAAGAGCAGCAGTTGTGACGAGCACAGGTTGTATCCGATGATGCCACGTCCCTGAATAACATGGTTGTAGGTGAGGAGCACAGCTGAGCTCTATGCAACACCCTGTGCTGCCAGCAGCAGCCAGGGACACTCACCGAAGATGCAGTGAGCTGTGCTTAAGGTATCCTGAGCATCCTGGTACAACATGGGACACACAAGGTAACCAGCACCTCATTCTGCACAAATAGAGCCCTAGACTGGTTTGTATTGGGAGGGACCTTAAAGCTCATCCAATTCCAATCCCCTGCCACGGGCAGGGACCCCTTCCACTAGAGCAGCTTGCTCCAAGCCCCTGTGTCCAACCTGGCCTTGAACACTGCCAGGGATGGGGCAGCCACAGCTTCTCTGGGCACCCTGTGCCAGCGCCTCAGCACCCTCACAGGGGAGAGCTTCTGCCTAAGAGCTCAGCTCAGCCTCCCCTTGGGCAGGTTCAAGCCATTCCCCTTGGCCTGTCCCTACAGGCCCTTGTCCCAAGCCCCTCTCCAGGTTTCTTGTGGCTTATTAGAAATGCCTGGTGTTTTGTTTTGGGGCATTTTATCAGCACCTTTTTATTTCTATTTTATTTATAAAATATTTTATATGTTATTTATATCAGCCCCGTTCAAACACTCAGTGTCTCACTAGACTTTGGCAGGAATTAAACTACAGCAGCAGGAACAACCAAGTGACACTGGTTACTGGACTGCTGAATCCCCGTCCTCTGCAACCATCTCCTTATAAATCAGAACCCTTCAGAAAAGATAATAAAAGATCTGAATGATCTAAAAACAATGGATTCCTAAACCCATGATGTTCTTCATTCAAGGTGAAGACAGCTCAGAGCTGCTTTGAGTTATGGGAAGAATTAAAAGCAGACAGAGACCTACAAGGGATTGTGCATTTCAGCCAAGGAACTATATATCCAATGCTGCCAACCCATCTTTGTACCATACTTAAATAATGGCAAAGATGTCCTTTGAAGTGCTACATTTGAATTCCATCATTCATTTCCTGAGGGTCCCCACCAAAAACAGTGGAAGAAAAGCCAATCTAATGAAATTCTAGGTTGATTACACACAGGAATAGGAAAAATAAATGCATGCCTGTCTCCTAGTTCACTCAAGACCAAGGCCAGACAGGAGGTATTAGTCACTCTTCTCAGCACAATATTAGGATGTTGAGTGCAGCCAGTCACAGAGTAACGTTGAGAATGGAGCCATCAAATGGGTTTCCTGGTCCCAAATTCACAATCAAAAGAGAGACTTCTCAAAGGGAAGGTTAAACATGGGAACAGAGGAGAAGAAACTGAGCCTTGGAAGGTGGCTGTGCCTCCAAGTTGAATCGTCATCCAATTCCTCCAGAGGAAAGGGAGTGTTTCTCCATGACACAGCCAGCAAAACATGCAAGAGTCACATCCTGGTGAAGGGCTGCAGCTGACCTTGGAGGACAGCTTTATGCATAGCAGCCCCTCCCTGAAGATAAAGGGTAGGAATGCAAAGGGAAAGGGACTTATTTTCAGGAAGGAATTAGGAGGATATTGCCCTTCTTGTGGGAGAGGGCTCATATCTGCATCTCCAACATGCATGATCAAAGGATGAGCTGAGCAAGCCTTTGCCACCACCCTTTGAAAGCCCAGGGACAATCCTCATCCTCATCTAAGTGGTGCTGCCAGGCTGAAAACCACAGCTCAGCAGCATCACCAAGGGTAAGCACAGTTCCATCAACCATCTCCCAGGCCCTGGAAAACTCCACAAGAGTAAAGAATTAAAGACAAACTTCCTATTCCCTCTGCACTGCAGGAGCATTACCTGCTTATAGGGACTGAAATGCGCCTGAACTGCTGCTCCTTCCACACTTCTGCAAACTACATCAGTTTAATAAGGCATTTCTATGCATAATAGTGTTGCAAATTATGAATCCATTTGAGTGTCTTCAAATGAATCTGAGGATAGATTTGACTCACTTCGGCACGATCTGACTCATGTTTCTGGGGTATGGAAAAACCAGTTTGTGACTCCTGGAGGCTGTAAACTCTTGACTCTCACTGTATTTTACTTAAGAACACTCCATTTTATTTAAGCCATATTGCCAGAACTCTATTTCTTTATGCATCTGCAGCACTGGAGGAGAGAACAAGGAGAAAACAGTAAGCAGAGAGTGAGTTAAGAGTAATTTCCTTTTGCTAGGGCAGGAGCACATGGCGTATCTGCCTTTTTGAGGAAGAAGCTAAGTATGTTTTGGGTTAAAAAAGGCATGTTTCATTTTGCTAGAGATAAGCCTCATGCTCAAAGACTAAGATACCCAGTCAGTGTTAGGTGGTTGCTGAGCCAGTTCAGCTTCTGCATACAAAGGCCAAACTTTCCTATTATATAGGTTTTGTAAGATTCCACCTCCTTTGATTTCTGAGGAGCTAATTCCCTATAGTGAATGTGGATGGGCCGCTGTGAAGTTACTCTGTGCGCACACAAGACCCACCAAGTCTGTTCAAACTCATGACACAAGGGGAGAGGTCCCCTCTGAACTCTGCACTGGTGCTCTCGGTTACAGCGAGGTTCTCTCTGATGGGATTTACACACACGGCTTCCACAAACAGCTCCAACCACCACCAGAAAACCCCATATAAAGTCTTTTGCATTGTCAAATGTACTTCCCTAAAGGACAGGATTCCTTTTAAGAGCAGCTCATTCAAAATGATACAAATGACTTGTAATGTCTGTGTGAACATCAGATCCGTACTAAGGACACACTCAACATGAGCTGCTTCTGAGAATCAAAGTTCCATTCATGAAAGCAGCAACGACTTAAGCAGACACAGTATGATTTTACTTGACATTATTTTCACTGAGCTGCTGGCGATTCATTGTAAACTCACGACCTCAAAATGCTTCATAATGCAAAGAATCTTCCAAGGAGGCAGACTCATTAATAAATGAATGAGGACTAAGGCAGAACATATGTTCAAGATCAGTCTGCTCGGTCTCGAGTGCCAGACACTTGGTTTCTTTGTGCCAGTGGACTTGAGGGGTTTTGCATCAGATGCTGAAGAGGTCCAGGAAGTGTCAACATCCATCAACAGCACTATTTTAGCCTGAGAATGCAAACTAAGCTTCCTCCTAGCACTTCCATGGCCCAGCAGAGGAAGAGTGATGCTAAGAAGACTGCTGGATCCAGCTTGCAGACTCACACAGAACACTGGTTATTAGCCAGACCCTCAGCCCCCTGGTTACCTATAGGGGCTACTGAGAAAATACATCCAGAGCCTGTCATGAGCACACAGACAAACACAAGCAGCAACAGTCTCCAGCTGCAATGAGGCAAATTCTTATTAGAACTAAGTGAAAAATAACATCTTCAATATGAAAACACTGGAAGAGAGGAACAGAAACGTTGTCACCTCTGCTCTGGACCCAGGCTGAAAGCTGGGCTGGGTCAGCCTGGAGAAGAGAAGGCTCCTGAAGGGGAGACCTGAGAGCAGCTCCAGTGCCTAAAGGGGCTGCAGGAAACCTGGAGAGGGGCTTTGGACAAGGGCCTGTAGGGCCAGGCCAAGGGGAACGGCTTGAACCTGCCCGAGGGGAGACTGAGATGAGCTCTTAGGCAGAAGCTCTTCCCTGTGAGGGTGCTGAGGCGCTGGCACAGGGTGCCCGGAGGAGCCATAGTGATTACTACAATCAGTCAACAACTCCCCAGCAGTCACAAGTTTCAATCTAAATCTGAAGCTGCTCAAACATCTTCCAAACACAACAGTTTTGACACTGCAAGGCACCGGTTGCATGGAAATGTGCCGATTCCATCCAAGTGCTCTATAAAAGGCACTAACTGGCGGGCAGGCCAGTCTGTCCAGCTTCCTGCCAGGCTGCCTGCCAGCCCCAGGGTGGGTAACTCCAAGCTCCCCAGTGCATAAAATAGAAGTCAGATATGAGCAGGCTCCCACGGGATGGGAATTCTGCTTCCTGGAGCTCTCTATTTACAATAGATCCTCTATAGGGGTGTGTGTGGTGGGAAGAACAGGGATGCTTCTGCTGTCATACAGCACCAATGGCTTCTCAGCAACAACGTTTAAGACTTGTTGTATTTCAAAAGACAGATGCCACTGCTGACAGCACAGGAGGGGGATGATGAGGCATCTCTGCACAAATCTGTGCAAGGGAAGACAATCCAAGCAGCAAGATGACAAATGAGAGGTGGGGAATCCCTGTCTCATCCCTTCTACAGCATGTTTGCAGCCATTGTATTGCATTAAAATACATTACAGCTAGCTTGTACACATACTGTAGGGGCTTTTAACACCCTGAGCTGAAACCCAGCAGCCAGCCTTCAGGAGTACACTGTCTCTGTGTTGCTAGACGTGGAATACAGATGCTCTGTCACAGCACAGTTGCAGCAAGGCTGACGGCTAACACAGAACAAAAAGCCCAAAGAGTTCTGCTTTTGTACTCTTTACTTCCTCAGCTCTACACATGGGATTCTTGCCAGGATGTTGGTAATGGCAGTGGAGAATGCAAAGCTGCACATCAGTGTGTCGGGCTGCTTCTAAGCAAGGATGTCTCAATGGATTTAACTCCCCTGAACTGCTTCTGCAACACTTGGCTGTGTGAAATCGATGTGTTTTCCTGCTTAAACTCTGCATCCACTAGCTTGATATCTGCTTGAATACACTTCTTGCAACAGCAGCAGCAGCATCTCATGACAACTGTGCAGAGATTCATACTTGCCATGCTGTACAACATGCGGGTGAGCTGTCCACTGATGCTGGGTAACAGCATTAGGGTTGTGGTACCTCAACCATCACTCCTGTGGGCCAGAAGCTGATGAGAAGCTGATGATGCTGCTGAAGTGCTGAGCCACAGCACTGGATAATGGTACAGAGTACACCGGCAGCGTCGCCATCAGGTTCCAGGCTGGCCACCCACCGGTGATGCTCCAAGCTCTACTTGATCGATGACAATACCGATGTAAAGCAGTCGACAAAGGTCTGTTAGGCCGGGAGGTTTTGCAACTCCAGCCTGCTATGCAAAATGAACAAGGAAATGCCTCTTGCCAAACCACACCCCCCCAGAACCAGGGACACCGTGTACCCAACAGCACTCTCGGTCTGCAGCCCTTCCCTGGCTGTTTGGACAAAAAGTATCTGTTCAATCCTACCTTAAGCAGAACCTTGGTTAATCAATACCATCTGAATGGATTTCTATTTATTCTTGTCTTTGGGAAGGCATGAGTGGGGAGGAAAAGGATTTAAAGTAAGCTTATACAAGCCTATAATACTACTAATTGAAGATGTTAAAGTGCTTTACCATTAGCAAGTAAAATGTATGTATCTGACAGGAGAAATGAAGCAGGAAAATGCAAAGCACCTTGTCCAAGCTTAGCAACAGATGAGAAGTACAAACTGCATACAGAGCTCCAGCCTCCGTGTCTGCATCCTATTACCCTTTTATTTCATAAGACCTCAATCTCATTTTGCACTGCAAGGCTTTCCATATAGTTTTAAATGTTAATTCTGAGCTCCATCTCAGTAGCCTGATGTGATACTGTCTCACCCATTATCTCCTCCTCTCGATACATACAATATACAAGAGATTTAGCATTTGAGAGCTAAGAAAGAGATGAAAAAGTCATAAATTCTAATCTAAAGGCAAATTCTTTTTCATACAGGCCTACTGAATACAGGTCTGAAGCAGCACCTGTAATTCTTGATCCTACCAGGAGAGAAAACACTGCTTGGAAACTGTAGGAAAACTGAAAGTCCTAAATATATACTTTCAGTAGCATCTTAAGATGTTTCCATTTCCTGCATTAATATGTTGTATCATGTATTTTATGTATTAACTGCTTAGCCATACCCACGCTTCACTGCAGGCAGAGACGAAACAAACATCCAAACCCATCACATGATGTTACACTGCAAGGATGAAGAGCATCGCTCAAAGAGCATCCCTTTAGTAACATTTACTTTTCTGCAGCTTGGATGCAGGCAGCTCTGCACATACCAGCAGAGCAGTGGGTGGCAGGCTCCTGGAGAATTCACACAGCTTAAAACAGTCGCATCCAAAAACATCAGCTCGTTGGAAATGAGTTAGATGGGGTATCATACAGCAGTATATGTGCCATCTGCACCATGCTTTGCTCACACTTGATGTATCTGGCTTTCTGACACTGAAGAGCATGTGATAGGGCTTGTGGTGGCCACAGAGCTTTTGGAAACCCTGCGGGTTGTGGTCCCTGCTCTGCTGTATACCTGTCATTGCACCTTCACACCGTAAGTGCTCTCCCTAAAGCTCATCTCTCTCATCAGAGTAACAAGCTCCAGAGTTTCCTGAAGCAAGCTTTAAACTGGATAGCTGCTTGTACATAAGGCAACGTAAAGTACTTCGTATTATTAGGGCGACCTAAAGATGCTGCGAGGGCTGGAGCAGCTCTGCTCTGGAGCCAGGCTGAGAGAGCTGGGCTGGGGCAGCCTGGAGAAGAGAAGGCTCCTTAAAGGGAGACCTCAGAGCAGCTCCAGTGCCTAAAGGGGCTGCAGGAAACCTGGAGAGGGGCTTGGGACAAGGGCCTGTAGGGACAGGCCAAGGGGAATGGCTTGAACCTGCCCGAGGGGAGACTGAGCTGAGCTCTTACGCAGAAGCTCTTCCCTGTGAGGGTGCTGAGGCGCTGGCACAGGGTGCCCAGAGAAGCTGTGGCTGCCCCATCCCTGGCAGTGTTGGTGGCCATGACAACACAGCAGCCAGGATGAAGGGGGATGAGGGAAGAAGCACTTCTTGTATGGAAGATGAGCAGCAGTCTCCCAGAAGACGTGCTGAGAAGCTGGAAAGGAAGAGTGCAGTTCAGACATGTTCACAACTCGATGTATCTGCAATGAATCTTACAGAATAAAATCCCTTTTTTCCCTTTTCATATGAAGTTACATCTTGTCCCCATCACCTTCACGCCAGACTGAAAGCCCAAAGCAAATAAAACTGCGAGATATAAACCTGCTATTATAAAACTGCAGGCTCAAGAAGGCAGAAACAGTGATTTCTAAGCTGGAAGTAAACAGGCTGTACTACCTCCATCCCTCAGAGACTACACGTTACTGGCTAATCCGCAGGCAGAACTCAGTGACTAAGGCTACTCACAAAGACTTCGTGTCTTTGCAAATGAAAATGGGTCTTCTGGTTAAAAGCCAAGGCTTCAAACATAGCTAGCCACGTCCATGTGTTAATAACCATGTCCGTACTGTTCTGTGTTCATGTGAACAGATAAAGCGAAAGAATATGTGAAACAGTTGTGAGTCATATAGCCTTCAGCTTTCACCCCTGAGCTAGAGAAATCAGCCTCAGTTAGGGGAAAATTTAATCTAAATACAGATTAGTAATGATGTTTTAGTCTCGTGTTAAGTAAAAGTATCATTAATACACAAGCATTTACATGGTCAAGGTGATGGTTTTTCACCATTTACAAAGAGCAGGACCCATCCTTTGCCTAATGCTCGCTTCCCAGCACTAACAGACACTTATACAGGTATAAAGAGTGTATTTAAGATCCTGTATTCCTCTTACTCTGTGTGTGACTGTGTGCAGGTGTATTTGCCTGAAGAGAACCAAACAAGACAGCAGAGTAAGCACCACTGCAAGCTGGATACCAAACTGACTTAGGATTTACATTCCTAAGATCCAGGTAAACCCTGCATCCTGGAGATGTAAAAGGAGTTGAAAGCCGGTGCTTTTATCTTGCTTTTTGAGCAATAAATTGAAAGAAGAAAAAAGACTTTAGAAGCACTGGTGTCTTGCACTTTCAAACATTAAAAGTCTTATAAACCCGTACTTTTAGAGTATGGGACAGATTCTGATTAAGAGAGCACAAGGGAGGAAGGCAAGAAAAGAAGGCTTGGGAGAGATTTATCCCTGTGTTCGAGTATTTAAAGGGTGGCTACAAAGATGGAGACTCCCTTTTAGACAAGGAGGCCCATGGAAAAGATAAGGGGTGATGGGCACAAGTTACTCCTGGGGAGATTCCAAATGGACACAAGAGGAAAGTTTTCCCAATGAGAGCGTTGGAATCATCTCCCCAGGGAAGTGATGGATTCCTCAGTGTTGGACACTGTCAAGATTCATCTGCACAGGGTGCTGGGACATCTGAACCCAGGTCATGCTTTACCTGGAAAGCTTGGACCAGATGATCCTTGAGGTCCCTTCCAACCTGGGGTTCTATCATTCTATGCTGATTAACACATGCCATGTACCAGTTCGCTTGGGAACGTATAAGCCAACTCTTGTGAACACAGATATTCCAGGTTCACACTAAATTCCATGTTCAGCTGCTAAAACAAGTTTTCTGCAGTTGTATTCCTATGGGATAAGGGGACACAGAAGATACGAGAGTTCAGCTGCCTGGGGCTTCCTGCGCCCTGGAACACGGCTGCAGAGAATCCAGAGCTGATCCATAGCCCATCCTTCAGCCCAACAATGTGCAGTGAGCAAACGGGATCACTCCAGCACACAGCTCCATGTGGCACAAGAGCAGTGCTCCTACAAGTGCACATAAAGATGTCTCAGCATTAACGGTACCAGACTTCTGTGTACAAAGCCATCCTACTACAGACACTGATATAGTGGCAATGTGATAACCAGTCCCAGCACAGTCCCCCTGCAAAGCACACATTAACTTACAGGTACTTTCGTATCTGACAAAACTTTAAAGTGCTCTTTTAAGGATAAGCTGTGTTTTTATGTCTCTAAGTCATGTAGAAGCCAGCACTGTCAAATGGGGAGTTTCTGTTTGAATACCCACTGCCTGTGCTAACGGCTACTCCACATGCATCCAACAGCACTGACCTCTTGGTCGGTTGTCTGCTTTCATACTAGTGTATGGCATGAAAGGAGAAAACATCCACCTGAAGAGGGAAATGGCTTTCTTCACTGCTGCTGCCTGTGCTTTTCAAACCCTCTTCAGTGTTCAACTCGCTCAGGTATCAGACTTGAACAGCAACAGAGAATCATAGAATCATAGAATGATTTGTGCAGGAAAGGACCTTAAGATCATCCAGTTCCAAGCCCCTGCCTGGACAGGGACACTGCACCTTAGACCATGTCATACAAGGCTCTGTCCAACCTGGCTTTCAACACTGCCAGCAATGGAGCACTCACAACTTCCCTGGGCACCCTGTGGCAGTGCCTCAGCACCCTCACAGTAAAGAACTTCTTCCTTATATCCAATCTAAATTGAACCCATCACCCCTTGTCCTATCACTACAGTCCCTGATGAAGAGTCCCTCTCCAGCATCCCTGCACACCCCTTCAGATACTGAGAGGCTGCATGACACTGTTTGCTCACATATGTGCAATGCATGGGCTGGTTCACGAGGGCAGGGATTAGTCTATTCCTGCTGGAGAATCAAATACTAATAGACACCATTGTGTTCAAAATCTGAAGCAGATACGGTGCCCTCACATCACAGGTAGGGGTGACAAACAACTGACAAAGTGACTTTGCGGAAGGGACATGAGTTGGCAGAACATCAACTGCCAGAGAAAAGCTTCTCATTACCTGGTCCCTTTACTAGACCACTCTCCATCTGCACACAGATGGAGATATATATATATATATACACACATAACCATAGAATCAATCATGTTGAGCTCTTCAAGCTCATTCAGTCCAACCATTCCCAGCACTGCCAAGGCCACCACTGCCCCATGGCACTGAGGCCTCGTCTCTACGGTGTGTGAACACTCGCAGGGCCGGTGCCTGCAGCCCTGCCCTGGGCAGCCTGTTCCAATGCCTGAGCACCCTCTGGGGCAGGAATTGTTCCTCAGCTCCATCTAAACCTCCCTTCGTCCCTGTGGTCCCGAATATTAGTTTCTTCTGTAAGACATTTACTGGAATTACTACACTGACATGACCCAATGCACTCTTGTGGAGATCCTACAGTGTAGACATAATCCTGAATCCTGAGCCCACCTTTTAAGTGCAGAGATTATTCTGTATGATGACCAGCACTATCTGTGAACACAACAAAAGCTATTTTGGATCAGTTTAAAGTACAATATTGAAAGCCCTAAGGTTTGTGCCTTGCAGTAAAAGCCGCTGATTAAAGTGCACAGTTTAGATGGAAATAATGAGGCAGACAACAAATCAGGACAAGGGGGAATGGCTTTAAACTGACAGAGGGGGGATGTAGACTGGACATTAGGAAGAAATTCTTCACTGTGAGGGTGGTGAGGATCAAGTACCCCAGATCCAAAGCCTGACTATTTTAAGGAACTGCCCAAGGAGGAGCTAACCGCAGAACTTACTGCTTCCCTCACTGCAGAGCAACCTAAACGATGATTGCAGTATCTGATGTCTAACTAGGAACCATCAAACAAAGAACACAGCAGTGTGTCAGAAAACTTAAGTTTCAAGATGAAGGGACTCTGTGTAACCCTGGTCTAAAGCTGCTGTTTCTACCTAGAGCTCCAGCTGTGTAAAGGTTTGGCATAAACACCTCTCCCTTTTCTTTGCACACATGATACTCCAGATGAACAATCTAATGGATTGCCTTGGAAACGCAATACAGAGCTCCCTATAGGCTCTTGGCAGAATTCCTTTCTTACCTGCTCCCAACAAGCAATGCCTAATTTTAACAGCCTTTTCCAGTTGCCAGAAAGCCACATGGGTTGTATCACGTGTGGCCACCCCCCAGAGACAGACAGAGCAGGGATCATGACTCAATCCTTGCATGCCTGACAATGCATTCAGTCACAGTCCACCTCAAGGACTGCACCACTCACTTTGGTTTTGTCCTGCATTTGTTCCTGCAGCTGTTTTCCTCTCATGACAACCCACGGGAGACAAGCTGGCAACACAACAGACCCCGTAGTGTTGCTGAGGCTTACATCCATCAGGAGAAACCAACAGCTATGAATGGTGCTCAGTATATATAGAAGGAAGGTGTTAACAACTATCCTGGAGGAAACCTTTCTTCTTGTATCAACATTTATGCCAAAAAGCCTACTGTGCAGAGTGCATCATCCGCCAGCCTCCAGTGCAAATGGAGAGGGAAATGAAGGAAGTCTTTGGTAATTTGATTAATGTTTTCAATAGGAATTTTGAGACAGACCCCAGAGTGGTTTGTGTTGGAAGGGACCTTAAAGCTCCCCCAGCTCCAACCCCTGCCACGGGCAGGGACCCCTTCCACTGGAGCAGCTTGCTCCAAGCCCCTGTGTCCAACCTGGCCTTGAGCACTGCCAGGGATGGGGCAGCCACAGCTTCTCTGGGCACCCTGTGCCAGCGCCTCAGCACCCTCACAGGGAAGAGCTTCTGCCTAAGAGCTCATCTCAGTCTCCCCTC
Source organism: Lathamus discolor (assembly GCF_037157495.1). NCBI lineage: Eukaryota > Metazoa > Chordata > Aves > Psittaciformes > Psittacidae > Lathamus > Lathamus discolor. Next base: position 4,023,490 of record NC_088884.1, read on the forward strand.
GGGCACGTTGAAGCCATTCCCCTTGGCCTGTCCCTACAGGCCCTTGTCCCAAGCCCCTCTCCAGCTTTCCTGCAGCCCCTTCAGGCACTGGAGCTGCTCTCAGGTCTCCCCTTCAGGAGCCTTCTCTTCTCCAGGCTGCCCCAGCCCAGCTCTCTCAGCCTGGCTCCAGAGCAGAGCTGCTCCAGCCCCTGCAGCATCTCTGTGGCCTCCTCTGGACTCTTACATCCCATCACAACTTCTCTTCTCCACCTCGATGAGGCACTTCTCAATGTAGTTTGGCACGACACTCCAATAGAAAACTTACTGTACATTACCAAGAGAGGGATCAGGACATTAGGGAAAACTGAACAATGGGAGTTCTCCAGAACAAGCGCTGGCAACTGCATTATCACTTCCAGCACTGACTACAAGCATTGCAGGGAAGAAGTTGACCTCATGAAGGACTTTTCTATTTCTAACTCTGATCTCTGAGGGAATGTGCTACGGAAACAATCACCCTACTGAATCATTTCAGGAATTTTACAGCCGAGAAGATTTATTACCATAAAACAGGTCTTGGAAACAAGAATATTTGAGGAGACTCAATAGCTGTTAAATCAGTGCGGAAAACATGATGCTAAAGGAATTGCATATGTCTGACACATGTTCTACCACTTTTTAAATAGAAAGTGCCTATAAAAAGCAAGTCTGTAGGATTACTTACTCTTTTCAGACCAAAAAAAGAGACACAGGTATAAATGTAAAGTCATAGGAAAACAATATAGAAAGCATCACAAAAAGCTGTTTGATGAACTGAAGCCATCAATACTTTCCAAACCTCTGTGTGAAACACATCCTCATCCCTCAGCAAGCTGAGACACATTCTGCAGCCTTACAGATACTTTAAAGTTGAGTCAACAGTACACAGAAAGGCTCACACAAGCTTTTAATGAGTTCACTTGCTAGCCAGTGTGAAACCAAGCTCAGACTAACCTGAGGTCTGGTTATTAGAACTGCAATATCGATGTTGCTGTCACATAGTACAGGTTGAAGACAGCTAAAAGCATCCATCTTTGCCTTTGTCTATTACAAGTGAATCAGCAAGCCTTGTTATCTAAAATACTACTGAGAAACATCCTGCTTTCTTGACCAAAGTGGAAAAGCCTCCTGCACTAAACCATCAACACACACAGAACTCTCAAGTAAATGGCTTGGATACATCTGAAAACACTCAGCCAGAAATACAGCAGCCTTAAAGTAAGGTTAAAGCTTTTCTTACACCAACAGATACTATGGCAAATACCAACAACCTCTGCAGCCCAAAACCCCTTTCCAGCCCTTTGTGCATCCTTGCAGGTTGGTCTGGCTCTCCAAACATTACCAGAACCAGTCTAACAGATAAAGCCTTTCCCTGCAAACCTCCCCTCTGCGCATCCTTGGACCATCACTGCTATAATAACAGTAATAAAGCAACCACATGGCACTTATCTTGAACTACTTTATGCTTGATACAGCGATGAGAATGGGAAAGACATTATCTACCCAACGCAACTCACCCTGAACCACACAGCTTGGAACCAGGGAACTCAGAACAGCTCTATGAACTGCACATGCTCCACTCACAGCCCAGGAAATGACAAAACTATTTGTCCTTTGAATTAAATGACTGTCTTATAGAAGACCTGGCCCATAGTCTTACAGAAGAGAAGAATGAGCTTTCTTTGACTTACAGTTTGGATTGTCCTGGTTGTACAACTCAGTCGCTGTTTCTTCTTCTGCAACAAGACAGAGAAGACAAATTCTGTTATAAGAAGTATTTGCTTGAAGTTTGTCATTATATTGGTAATTAATGCTTCACGTTTACTGTTTGCTTTCAGATAGCACTGGAAAATACTCCCATCATTCATAAATGCTCCATCGCTGGCAGTGTTCAAGGCCAGGCTGGACAGAGCCCTGGGTGGAATGGACTCATGTGAGGCGTCCCTGCCCATGGCAGGGGGCTGGAACTGGATGATCTGAAGGTCCTTTCCATCCTAAACCATTCTATGATTCCATGATTTTTGTTTCTCTGATTTTGATTGCCAGACTATTTCTGTTACATGGAATTGCTCTACCAAGATGAACTGTGGACACTGCCATCTGATTTCAGCGTAACACTGCAGAACTAGAACTAAATTCCCAATCCTATTGCAGAGTTTCCCAAAGAAATTCCTTGTAGCCACAGAGAAAGTGAAGAAATGTAAAGAAGGATTTAATTGCTCAAAGACAGTAACATAGTGTTTTGTCAGACTCTGTGTCTGTTCCTTGTTGGCCTTCAGCATCTACTTCAGAAAGGTGATGTCCTTGGGTCTGGAGCCATAGATGCTAAAGGAGGCTTCAGACACCCTACAATACATTGTTTAATATGAATAGGTTGGTCATCATGTCCTGCTCTGCACGTTGGGTTCAAATCTGTAAGAACAAAGAAAGTATATCTATATAGGGTGGTGAGGCACTGGAATGGGTTGCCCAGGGAGGTTGTGAGTGCTCCATCCCTGGCGGTGTTCAAGGCCAGGTTGGATGAAGCCTTGTGTGGGATGGTTTAGTGTGAGGTGTCCCTGTCCATGGCAGGGGGGTTGGAACTGGATGATCTTGAGGTCCTTTCCAACCCTAACTATTCCATGATTCTATGATCTTATGTGAACTCACTTGTGTTTGATAAAGCATTTTGAAGGTTAAAACAAGAAAAGCAAGCAACCAAAAACACAAACCCAAGAATCTCAGTAGAGTTATGAGAGCATTGTCCTTGAAAAGAATGCTCTAAAGCTACATTCTCTATTTAGCCACATAATTAATAAACCTTTAGCAGACACAGAGAAACTTCCTCATTCCCTTTCTATGCCAAGTAGTGACCTGGAAGAACTACACAAACCTCCATAAAGAACTCATATGTGCCAGATAATGGAATAATTAACAGCGGATGTACTGGAAAATGAAGTGCAGAGACCTCTCCTCCCTCCAGGTTAGCACTGTTCTTGTTCTGAGACAATCACTTCCAAGGAAAGAAGAGACAGAAAGAGGAGGACACTCAGAAAGAATCCGGCCTCTGGCTACTGTCTGCAGACAGGAGGGGTAACAGAGCAACAAGTAAATGCTGACATGGATTTGAAAACCTGCTTAACTTCCAAGCAAGGTAGGGAGCCATGGGAAATGGAGATGGGGCAGTAATCAACACAGTCACCTGAGCACCTGAGTTTTCATGCCAGGTCGTAGTCTTTTCTCCTAGGAAAGAGAGTATCTCAGTAATTCACCAGACAACTCTCATACAGGTGTATCCCAGACTGGTTTGGGTTGGAAGGGACCTTAAAGCTCCTCCAGCCCCAACCCATTCCACAGGCAGGGACCCCTTCCACTGGAGCAGCTTGCTCCAAGCCCCTGTGTCCAACCTGGCCTTGAGCACTGCCAGGGATGGGGCAGCCACAGCTTCTCTGGGCACCCTGTGCCAGCGCCTCAGCACCCTCACAGGGAAGAGCTTCTGCCTAAGAGCTCAGCTCAGTCTCCCCTCGGGCAGGTTCAAGCCATTCCCCTTGGCCTGTCCCTACAGGCCCTTGTCCCAAGCCCCTCTCCAGGTTTCCTGCAGCCCCTTTAGGCACTGGAGCTGCTCTCAGGTCTCCTCTTCAGGAGCCTTCTCTTCTCCAGGCTGCCCCAGCCCAGCTCTCTCAGCCTGGCTCCAGAGCAGAGCTGCTCCAGCCCTCGCAGCATCTCCATGGCCTCCTCTGGTCTCTCTCCAGCAGCTCCATGTCCCTCTTGTGCTGCTGCCCCAGAGCTGGATCAGGGCTGCAGGGGGGGTCTCCCCACAGCACAGCAGAGGGGCAGGATCCCCTCCCTGAGCTGCTGCTCACGCCCTGGGGGTGCAGCCCAGCACACGGGGGGGTTCTGGGCTCAAGCACACACTGAAGCCGGTTCTTGGGGAGCTTCTCATCAACCAACACCCCCAAGTCCTTCTCCTCAGGCTGCTCCATCCATAGAAGCACAGAATGGCTTGGGTTAGAAAGGACCTCAAGATCATTCAGTTCCAACCCCCTGCCATGGGCAGAACTGTATTTGCGCTTGGGATTGCCCCAATCCACGTGCAGAACCTTGCACTTGCACGAAAAGGCCAAGTGCGTGCGAAGTGTTTTCTCAATCTCAACCAACCTGAATTCTACCACCTCAATATGAAATCAACACATACATCATCTGGGGGCATGAAATCATCCAACTCCTGTAACAGGGACACCATTAACCTCCAAGCTATTTAATTTCCCAGAACAACAATAGAGCTTTATGAAGCGTGCTTGTCACTAATGACCTGACCACCGCTTTTGTGAAGCTCGCCTCTAAAATGCACAGCCCATAGTTGTGGGTTTAAAAAATGACATTTCTTCTCTCAAAACGCTGTTGTGAAGGAAGAAAATAACAATCCAGGAAGGAATTAAACTCAAGAGTACCATCAACTATACAAAGGAAAACCACACAAGTCCACATTTCATCATACTCCTCCAGATTTTAAATAGATCAACATATTTTGGAGCAGGGTGTGATCTTCTGCTAGCTATGCCCCTTCCAAATTGGCAACTCCACTGAATTCAGTAGCTTCTTATTCCAAATCCTAAACTCTGGTTGAAAATAGATCACACAATGGAGTCCTACAGCTGAATATACTCTAGGGGAAAATAACCTCCTTTCATTTATTGCGAATTCATTTGCAGGACAGTATAGCATTAGTATAGACAAAACATATGTATTATAGCAACAGGGGAGAGATTCTGTGCGAACAGTTCATAGAATCACAGCCTGGTTTGGGTTAGAAAGGACCTTAAAGCTCACCCACTTCCAACCCCTGCCATGGGCAGGGACCCCTTCCACTGGAGCAGCTTGCTCCAAGCCCCTGTGTCCAACCTGGCCTTGAGCACTGCCAGGGATGGGGCAGCCACAGCTTCTCTGGGCACCCTGTGCCAGCGCCTCAGCACCCTCACAGTGAAGAACCTCTTCCTTATCTCCAACCTGAACTTGCCCTGTTTCAGTTTGAACCCATCACCCCTTGTCCTATCACGTCAGTCCGTGATGAAGAGTCCCTCTCCAGCATCCTTGTAGGCCCTTTCAGACACTGGAAGCTGCTCTGAGCTGAAGAAACTCACATCCCACCAGTGAGATGAGCCTGAAACAAAGCACAAACCTCTTGTTCTGTTGCTTTGAAACAGGAAAAGCCAAAATCCCAGAGCCCTTAATAGTCCAAACAGTGATTTGTTTAGATACCATGAGATCTTAACAGAACCCAACACAAAGAGGATGTCTTGCACACCAGATATGGAAGGGTTGACGTATATATTTACCCCTAATGTACCTACTCTCTATATATATTGGAACTAGATGATCTTAAGGTCCTTTCCAGCCCTAACTATTCTATGATTCTATATATACATATCTCATATATATTTACTCCTATGTATACCAGGTATACATAGCTAACAACCACCTAGTACAGACTAAAAATAAACTGATGTAACACAACTCAAGTACAAAGAGAGGTCTTCCTACCTTCCAGATTATTAACAAATAAACGAAGGGGGAAGGAAACTCGTACTCACTTTGTAACTCCCTCATCAACCTTGTTGTCCTGGAAACAATTCTTCTACAAGAGAAGTAGTACTTAACTACTAGGACATCATCTGCTACTACTTTTTCTCTCCCCCAATCCTCTTTCTGCTCCCACACTGCTCTCCATGCTTGAGAAACAGTCAGAAATGAATCTTCCCCATAAAATGGCACAGAAACTGCCCTCAGAAGAAAATATATCCTTCCATTTGAGTATGGAGCACTTACGGAACATCAGGTTTGCATGAAGCCTTTGGAAAGGGTTGTAAATCTGTTGTTGCTGTTAAAATGACCTACTAACATGTTTCATTTTAGGAGCATTTAGCCCTGGCAAAAGGTAACTGCTGATATGATAGCAGCACATTTGGCCAAGGGAGCAGAGTGAGAAATCCCAGCCTATGATCCATAGACACAGAAATGCACAGCATGCTCGGTCAGAACAGCTCAGCACTCACTTGTAGGTGATAAAGAGCCCTAAATGCTTACAGACTGCAGCCCTATACAGAAGAAGATTTGCTATATGGGTTCCACTCTTGATCTCACCTACCATGAGCTTCTTCCCTCTATTGTACTCACCCAGATAAATTACACTGAGAACCCAGCTGAGTACAACCGATGTTCCCAATGATCACTGCAATGATTACTGCCTCCCCAAATGCTGCTCAGCTCTGACTGATCAACCCAGAGGAGAAGGACTTTGGGGTACTGGTTGATGAGAAGCTCTCCATGACCCATCTTCAGTGTGCGCTTGAGCCCTGAAACCCATCTAGTGGAAGGTGTCCCTGCCCGCGGCAGGGGGTTGGAACTGGAGGAGCTTTACGATCCCTTCCAATCCAAACCATTCTGTGACCCTATGACTCAGTGACTCCATGTCAGGGACTGTCCTCTGAGGCCCCAGCAGCACAGCTGGTAGCCATGGGGTTACACAAGCTTTCCCAGACCCAAACAGGGCAGCCACATCCCAGCTGACCAGCAGGAACAGCCCCAGCTCCATGCTGATCTCTGGGTGATGGCCAAGCACTCATCAACACAGGCTGAAACCATGGCCAGGGGATGAATTACAACATCCCAGCACCCAGAGCCATCCATGCCCTTCCCTTCTCCATTTAGAATCGTTCCTTTTGAGAGAGCTCTCTCTCTGCTCCTGCTTGAACAGAAAACTTCGTTTTAACTTTTGAATGAAGTAAGAGCTTGTTTTAGCAATCAGATTTCCCCAGGAAACAGCAGCCTCGTTTCGGATCACAACCTTTCGCTCCACATTGTGCTGCCTTTTTGCTACACAGCCCATTTGTGTCAGACGCAGCAATTTGGCCTTACCCAAACCGCATCAATCCACTGCAATAAACATAAATACACTTATTTAAACACTTACAAACTGTTACTTTATAAACTGTCACTTTATAAACTGTCAGTCTTTGTGTACATTTTGCCCTGACCTCTCAGTTCGCCTGCCCATACACAGTGGTTCACAACGGCACTGCTCTCAGGTGGGAAAAATCACAATACACTCCCTTTTCAACTGAGAGCTGTTAATGGCCACAATTACCCCCCCCAGCAAATCCAAAGGGGGTTTGGCTCCTTCAAAGTACCCATAGTTAAATAGTTACACTCAGCAGTTTATTCAGTGTGATAACTCTTAGTTCTCAACATCTCTTTGCTAAGGAGTAGACCTACCTTTTCCTGTGGCTGCCCCTAACTTCCAATGTATTTAGAAGGTCTTCTCATGTTACCTGTTAATACCAGTTATCCATCTGTTTGTACTCTGGATTTTATGTAACTCCTATCTTGTAAGCTTTTACATTAATTTTGAATTGTTTGTCCTTGTTTCTACTTAACAAATGACTTATTTAATGTATGAACCTGATGCACCACTCTCTGCTTTGTTTTTCTGTTGTGGTTTGATCCTAGATGCTGTGTTAACCCTCAGGTCTCCATGTATCCTCTTATTCCCTTGCAGATCTGCTCAAGAGATCATATGCTTATGGGTAAAATTAGCTGAAATCTCAATTAATTAGGATCTGGAGTTGCTATCAATAAACCATCAGCATTAACAGATCTAAAATCTCCTACGGACCCATACAAGGGTTTTCTTTTGGAAGGGACCGTAAAGCTCCTCCAGTTCCAACCCCTGCCATGGGCAGGGACCCCTTCCACTGGAGCAGCTTGCTCCAAGCCCCTGTGTCCAACCTGGCCTTGAGCACTGCCAGGGATGGGGCAGCCACAGCTTCTCTGGGCACCCTGTGCCAGCGCCTCAGCACCCTCACAGGGAAGAGCTTCTGCCTAAGAGCTCATCTCAGTCTCCCCTCGGGCAGGTTAAAGCCATTCCCCTTGGCCTGTCCCTACAGGCCCTTGTCCAAAGCCCCTCACCTGGTCTTGAACTGCCTTTGCAAAATGCCATGGAGCAGAACCCATCACACCATAAGGATTACAATCTCCTCCATGAAGGACCCAGTTGCTCAGGCAGCATTTCCTGCACAGACTGGGTGCCAGTGTGTGCCATCAAGCAATAAAAACATCTACTCAAGTCTGTCTTCAGGCATCAGAAACTGAGGGGGTTTGAGCAGCTTATCCCTCACACCACGCACAATGAAATTCCATGGTGGAGACGGAGGGGAGGAAGCTATTTGGAAACTCAGTATATGCATGTAGATGTAAGATGATGAAAACTGTGGTGCCTTACAGCAGCCGCAGCGCTGCATGTGTTACAAACACTGAATTCTGACTACTCCAGTGAATGTATCCCCCCCCAGCATTAGAAATTCCCCATGTATAATATAAATCTTCACATTTGAGCTCAAAACAGGACCAGGTTTAACAGCCATTTCTTAAAGAGTATTTAGAGCCTCCCTGTGCTCTGGTACAGAAGCGCACTGTTACCTCAGGCTGGGAAACCTTCCTTTCTCTAGGTTTCTTACTATTATTGCAGGCAAAAATTCCAAACCATGGCAAAGCTTTTGCCTTCTGCTGCCACTGAACAGCTGTTGCTGCAGGACTAAGACAGGAAAAGGCTGAAATCATGATTTTATCTAGGATTTCTTTATCTAGGATTCGGAAGTGTTCAGGGCCAGGTTGGACACAGGGGCTTGGAGCAAGCTGCTCTACTGGAAGGGGTCCCTGCCCGTGGCAGGGGTTGGGACTGGATGAGCTTTGAGGTCTCTTCCAACCCAAACCATTCCATGATTTTTAGTGTTCAGTAGAGCTGAGTATGTTATGGGGGGGAAATGAAGGCACGGAGTGATGCAGCCACCACCACAAAGTAGGGCAGCGACAACAGAAGGGAAAAACCCTCAGTGTGAAACCATTAATGCTGTTCTACCCTCCATACAAACACCAACGCAAACCCACCCCAACCCAACCGTGCAACCCCCTCTGATGGGTCTTTTGATGCTCAGTAATGCTATTAAATACCTACTAATGCTGACACAGAGACCATCTACAGCATTGCCTAATTACTCGAGGCTATTTTTCCTCTCAGCGACTCGCTGTAATGTCCATTTACCACATGAAATTACACCAGCTATTTCTTTCCATGGAGATATTTCCAGTGGAGTCAGCGGGGATTCAACAAGGCCATCATAGAAACAGAACTCAGAAAATAGTATTTCCGTAAGAAACCACTCCGGTTTATTGGGTTAAGAGGCACTTGCGAGTGACTCACACTGACATAAGCCTACACTAAATGCAATCTATCGATGATAAAAAGGAATCCGAAGGAAATCATACCTTTAGGAAGCCACCTCGGTGGGTTCTCACCTCGGTGGGTTTATTACGTGGAATCACATTAGCTGTTCCCTCCAAATGGGAGGACAAATAAATTAGAAGCTGAATTTCAGGGGTTTAATAGCATGAGTGCAGCATGTTCCGAACAGTAGTAGCTGCCACACTAAGCACAATTAGAGCAGGATGGAAGAGCCCTGAGTGGAAGCACTGTTTGCCTGTGTCAGTCCCACAGTCCTGCACCCACATGTTGTGCCCAAAGGAGTGGGAAGAAGAGGAAAAGCCATTAAGCCACATCGCCCCACTTTCCCTAGGAAAATTAGGGTAGATTGTAGCAACAGGACAAGGGGTGATGGGTTCAAACTGGAACAAGGGAAGTTCAGGTTGGAGATAAGGCAGAAGCTCTTTACCGTGAGGGTGCTGAGGCGCTGGCACAGGGGACCCACAGAAGTGATAAATGCTCCATCCCTGGCAGTGTTCAAGGCCAGGCTGTGAAGAGCCTTGGGTGGGATGGTTTAGTGTGAGGTGTCCCTGCCCACAGCAGGGGCTTGGAACTGGATGACCTTAAGGTTCTTTCCAACCCAAACCATTCCATGATTCTATAGATGATGGCAACCGTTGTGATTCCTTCTGCCTGTACACTGGGTTTGATATCCCATTTGGCATTTCTTGGGGAACTCTGACTTGTCTCCAGGGGCTGTTCCTGCATCTTAACATGCACTGGGGTGTTCTGGCACAGCCGAGTGAAGCATCAAGGCTTTGCTGAAATCCTGAAGGATGCATTCACAGCTCTCACACCTCCTTTAAAACAGGGCAGCAAGCAGGGAGGCTGCGACTGGTATGTAGCTTACTCCTATAAATGGCAACTACGGAATCTGTTCTTTGCCTCTTAATATTGCCATGAGGAATAAAGGGCTTTGAAGAAAAGTGTTAGTAAATATTACATGTGAAAGGAAAGTTGCAAACAGAAGCAATGGGGACAGTGGACAGAGCGTGAGGTTAGGCACTACGGACCTGGAACTGGTGTGTAAATGCTGTAACCACAGAATCACAGAACGGTTTGGGCTGAAGCAACCTTAAAGCTCATCCAGTTCCAACCCCTGCCACAGGCAGGGACACCTTCCATAGAGCAGCTTGCTCCAAGCCTCTGTATCCAACCTGGCCTTGAGCACTGCCAGGGATGGGGCATTCACCACCTCTTTGGGCAGCCTGTTCCAGTAATCAAACCCTACCCATCTGTAAGTGTATTTGAAAGCCACGCATCTTGTGCCACCTGAAAGCAAAGACACTGATCCATACACACAGTTGTAAATCACTGCGTATACAGATGAAAACCCATTTGTAGGAACCAGCTGCCCATGCCTGAGGCCAGCCAAAGCTTACCAACCACAGACTGCAAGGCTGAAGTGACTGTTACATAGAAAACCACTGGCAGCTCTCACCCATACCACCTGCAAGTAGGATCAAGGACAGCACAACATCCAAGCACATTATCAGCAAGTGGCTCATCTTTGGGAGTTTTTAGGCACACTTTCCTTCGTGCATCCACACCCACTCTTACATTCCCATTAATGGCTGGTCTATAATCCTAAAAAGCAGCACGTTCTAGCCTAAGGGTAACTAAATTAGAGTGAGCCACACAGAAGCTAAAATCAGAGTGAGAACTAAGTGCACTACTTTTGCCTCAATAAAGACGTTCCCTCAGAGAGCCCCTGCACAGCCTAAGATCTATAAAAGAGCTTGTTATTTTATAGAATCACAGAATCAGCCAGGTTGGAAAAGCCCTTCAAGCTCATCCAGTCCAACCTTACCCCAGCTCTGCCAAGGCCACCACTGACCCATGGCACTGAGGCCTCGTCTCCACGCTGTGTGAGCACTCGCAGGGCCGGTGCCTGCAGCCCTGCCCTGGGCAGCCTGTTCCAATGCCTGAGCACCCTCTGGGGCAGGAATTGTTCCTCAGCTCCATCTAAACCTGCCCTGGTGCAGCTTGAGGCCGGTTCCTCTTGTCCCATCCCTTGTTCCTTGGGAGCAGAGCCCAGCCCCTCCTGGCTCCATCCTCCTGTCAGGCACTTGTAGGGAGCCATCAGGTCCCCCCTGAGCCTTCTCTTCTCCATCTGACCCCCCCAGGTCCCTCAGCCGTTCCCCATCACACTTGGGCTCCAGGCCCTGCACCAGCTCCATTCCCTTCTCTGGCCCCGCTCCAGCCCCTCAATGTCTCTCTTGTAGTGAGGGGCCCAGAGCTGAACACAGGATTTGAGGTGCCAATGTCCTCTGAATCTGGTCATGACCAGTTAGGTCCTTTCCCAAGGACACTAAGAATGAAGGTCAAAAATAATTCAGTAATCGTACGTTTTAACATCCAACAACCTATGGAGCATCAGAAGCGGCTGCAGATCGCAGCAGGGAGAATTTCCTAACAGATGACAACAGAAGTGCAAGGGGGCAACGCACAATTCTCTCTGTTTGAAAGACAAGGTTAAGAAACCCCTTTTTCTGTTGCAACGAGTTGGGTTTTCAAAGCGCGACCTCCCTGCCCCTGTGCATTTGTCAGGTTTGGGTTTGGAGATATTCAAGGCTCAACATTACAGTAAAAGACCATGGAATTCTCAAATAGCTCAGTTTTGTGCTAACCCTAATTCGTAATCATGCTGGCCTTGCAAGCATGGTGTGAAATGTGCTGAGCTAGACAGCTGGGAAGGGGTGGGTGTGAAGAGAGGGGGTGGTGTTGGGTTGTTATTAGTATTGCGCTTGTGGTGTTCAACCCTTCCACTCCCCAAAATCCATATTCAGGAGGCTACAGGGAGGAAGAGGATGGTTTTACTGACAGATATCTGGTCAGGTTCTAAAAGCATCCACACCTTCATTTGCAGTGAATGAATCTGCATACAGGAAACCTGGAGAGGGGCTTTGGATAAGGGCCTGTAGGGACAGGCCAAGGGGAATGGCTTGAACCTGCCCGAGGGGAGACTGAGATGAGCTCTTAGGCAGAAGCTCTTCCCTGTGAGGGTGCTGAGGCGCTGGCACAGGGTGCCCAGAGAAGCTGTGGCTGCCCCATCCCTGGCAGTGCTCAAGGCCAGGTTGGACACAGGGGCTTGGAGCAAGCTGCTCCAGTGGAAGGGGTCCCTGCCCATGGCAGGGGTTGGAACTGGGTGAGCTTTAAGGTTCCTTTTAACACAAACCAGTCTGGGATCCTATGATGAGTATACAGTCTCCCTCATAATTACTTTGGTGACCAAATCACATCTGTATTTCCAGCCTGGAGCCCTGAGTAAGATAGAAAGTTGTGCTGCTCGGATTTTGTCCATGTAAGGTTCCCTCTAAAACCCTTAATTTCTTCAAAACCCTTCAAAAGGCACCTATTGAGAAATGCTTTATAATGAAACCAATAAAGAAAATTCCCTGAGCTCTGAGTACTGCACAAAATTAAACCTTAACTCAAGTTCTAGGAAGGATCATCAGTTTTTCATGTAAAACTGTGGTGAGATGTGACTGAAGCCCTCAACCCTACCTACCCATGCCTAAGTCTCATACTTCATTTCCTATCTCAAGGCAGTCATAACAGTAAGATAGGTTTGCTCTGTAATTTTCCTGATCTCAGTCAAACCCAACACAAAGCATAATTCTGGTTGAACTTGGCTGTGGACTGAGGAAAGAAAAAGCATTGAGGCAATCTACCAAATTTAGTGTGCTTTTGCTACCTGAAGTATAGAAATCCCAGACTGGTTTGGGTTGGATGGGACCTTAAAGCTCATCCAGCTCCAACCCCTGCCATGGGCAGGGACCCCTTCCACTGGAGCAGCTTGCTCCAAGCCCCTGTGTCCAACCTGGCCTTGAGCACTGCCAGGGATGGGGCAGCCACAGCTTTTCTGAAGTATGGGTACCCAGCGCCTGAAGGGTGTCTGAAGGGTGCCAGCGCCTCAGCACCCTCACAGGGGAGAGCTTCTGCCTTAGATCCAACCTGAACTTCCCCTGTTTCAGTTTGAACCCATCACCCCTTGTCCTATCACTGCAGTCCCTGATGAAGAGCCCCTCTCCAGCATCCTTGTAGTCCCCTTCAGACACTGGAAGCTGCTCTGAGGTTTCCACACAGCTTCTCCTCACCAGGCTGAGCAGCCCCAATGTTCTCAGCCTGTCTCCATACAGGAGGTGCTCCAGCCCCTGATCATCCTCGTGGCCTCCTCTGGACTTGCTCCATGAGCTCCATGTCCTTCTCTAAATGGACATTGGGCACTTCACACATGACGGATCGTCGCCATGTGGTGTGCAAGCTTACATGGATCATTTGGGTTGGAAAAGACCTCTCAGATCAAGTCCAGCTGTTAACCCAGCACTGCTAAAGGCCACCACTAAACCATGTCACTAAGCACCACACTGACATGTCTTCTACACCTCTCCAGGGATGTTGACTCAACCACAGCCCTGGTCAGCCTGTTCCAGTGCTTGACTATCCTTTCAGGGTAACCTCCAGTCTAAACCTCCCATGGTGCAACTTGAGGCCAGTTCCTCTTGTCCTATCACTTGTTACTTGGGAAAACAGACTGATACAAACCTACCTACAACTGTTGTATAACACAAGGAACATGAGCAAGTCAAGCCAGTGCTCTATTTCTTATGCAACTGTTGATCAATGCTTTATTTTGCCCCCCTAATCTACTCTTCAGAGTACTTCAAAAGGTCAGTACCCCCCCCCCCCCCCAGCAAGAACTATGAAAAGCAACCTTGGGCTGTTTCATGGCTCATCTCCCAAGGTAACATGTTTAAGGGGACACGATGCCACCTTATTTCAGCCTCTGTAATGTTTTCTTTAGACAGGTACGCACTGTCTCAGTGAGAAAACATTATCTTGTGCGTGTCCCATTAAAGAGATTAATCTGTTCAACACCTGATGATTCACTCACCCACATGCTGAAAGTCCACATGAAAATGACTCATTCTGTCCGTAAGAATAATCACCTGGGATAGCAAAGTCCCCTCATCTTTTCCAGAGCTGGTAACTGTTTTCTTACACACAGCAAGTGGATGCTGTCCTGTTACACTACAAGTGACATGAAGGAACAGCAGATACGGGTAATTTTATAGTCTAGGTAATAGTAAGATTACTTGAGAGGAAGTCTGTAGATAACCAAAGTATTGGTAGAGGAAACAGTAACACTCCATAGTGCCCTCGTGGTTGAAGGCAGCCTTCCAGTATCTGAAGGGGGCTACAAGGATGCTGGAGAGGGGCTCTTCATCAGGGACTGTAGCAGTAGGACAAGGGGTGATGGGTTCAAACTGAAATAGGGGAAGTTCAGTTCCCCTGAATGTGCAGGTTGGAGATAAGGAAGAAGCTCTGTACTGTGGGGTGGTGAGGCACAGGGTGCCCAGAGCAGTTGTAAGTGCTCCATCCCTGGCACGGGCCAGGGATGGACGGGGCTTGGAGCAACCTGGTCTAGGGGAAGGCATCACTACCATTAGCAGGGGATTAGAATTAGGTGACCTTACGGTCTTTTCCAACCAAAACCGTTCTATGATTTTAATCCTCACAAATCAAAGCCACCCATTTCCAAGGAAGAAATGCAGGCTCCTCCTCAGTCACTTGGGACACTTCATACCCAGAAAACGGCTCTGAAGTAACTGAATCACCCAGTATGGACTGCCAGTGCAAGGCAAAGCTGTATTAAAGGCTTGGCTGACAACTCTCAGTGTTCTGAGTCCTAAGCTAAATCCAGAGCTAGAACTTCACGTCCAGCTCCGACATCCACACTGTGAGGATGCTGAAGTACTGGCGAGCATTCAAAGGAAGACCTCAGAAAAGAGTTGGTCTGACTGGGATTAAAGGTCTCCTTTATTAGGCAGAACGTGAGTATTTGGACCTGGGTTTATAGGTACTTTGTGAATATGATAAATAACAACCAACCCTGCAATCTCCGGAGTGAAAGGCACAGCAAGATGCTACAGCTGGAAGCCAAACAAGCTCCAATGTGAAATAACTTGTCACTTCCTGGCAATGGGATTGTTAAATATTTATCCCTACTCGGTGTGTTTGGGCAGGAGAGCTCTCTAAAGGCACTCCAAATATGAACTTCTGTGCAAAAATGCTTATCTTGCATGCAAAGCCAGACTGCATTACAGGCTTGGTATAGAGATATGCATCTGCAATGTATCAAAAGCTAGCTAGGAAATCCTAAAACTAGTATTGAAGTTAATTGTAATGCTTCATTTTATTTTTACTGCTATGCAATGCTTACTGCTGCGTGCTGCCCGTGCTCTTTTAACTTGAAAGAAGCACTTTAAAGATGGTTTCCCCCCCCACCTCAATAAACATCTCTGCAAAAATACAAGCATGGAAAATACCTGATCTGCTGTTTTTCTGTCACCTCATTACTTCATGGAAGCTAAAGACAGAAAGGAAAGAAAATACAGAACCTAAATACAGGTGAGAAACAGATGGTCACTTACGCATTATTAGAATATGAGGAGGATTTATGTAAATAGAGGACATCAGTTTAGCCAAAAAAGCTATTAACAGAAGTGAACGAAGACATGCTTGCTGCTTTCATGGCACAGCTCCCCCTTCCCAGCCCTCCCATCATCCAAACACCTTTTATTGCCACCCCTTCTGTCACTCCAGAGCCTGAAGTTAGGATGTACTTGAAGGAATGGAAGTGGATGGTACACACAGTTCAGTAACTCAGTAAGAGATCTGACTTTCAGAGCACATACTCTGCCTCCATCACTAACACGTGCACGGAGCATCCCGAGAGGAAAGGGGAATGGAAAGAACAAACTGATCAGCATCACGAATGTGTCCTGGCAGATGAGTAACAGTAGGAGAAATGCTGTAGGAAAACAAGATTGTTTCTTGACACAGAAAAATGAAGGATATAGATTCTGAACACTGAAGCTGAAGAATCAAACTGAAAAGCACTGGTTTATATTTGACCTTTGATCTATACTGAAAAATATCATCCCAGAAACCACACTCTAAGCAGGCTCTCAGATAGTGTTTATTGAAAACTCACAGGTTGTTCCTCAGGAACTGCATTCTATGTATTTAACCCTTAAATATTTATTATTTCTTATTTATGCTGGGTCCTAAATCTTCAAAATCTCCGCTACAGACAAAGATTCTGCCTTCCGGGATACTCAAACATCTCGAGCGCAGCTCATTCCTCTGGTTTACTCCATCACTCTCCTGCCCTTAAATCATATCCCTCTGAAACTATCATAGACTCATAGCATCACAGAATGGTTCAGACTGGAAAGGCCCTTAAGCTCACCCAGTTCCAACCCTCCTGCTGTGGGCACGGACACCTCACACGAAACCATGTCACCCAAGGCTCTGTCCAACCTGGCCTTGAACACCGCCAGGGATGGAGCATTCACCACTTCTTTGTTCCTCTTCCCTAATGCATAGAGCAAGTGAAATCATGCAGTACTGGACAAGGCACCCTACACTTCCTGGTTTACTTCTAATTCTCTGTTTTAAAAGACTAATTTAAACCGAATAAGGCATAACTGACTCATTTTTGATTCTGAGTCATTCTGAGGCTGTGGATTCCTATGTCAGACTCTCTATACTCCGAAGGTGGTCTCACAAGATAGCAATTTCTAAGCAGCTTTAGAATCATGACATTCACCAAGCAGGAAACAGCAACCGGTCACTATCTTCATTCTACACTGAAAATAATCAAGCCTTCCTTCACTGAATATAGGAAGAGCTTTGAGCAAACAGAGCAGGTAAAATAAGCCACACTGTTTCACAGGAGATAAAAGCAGGGAAATTCCCCTTCTGGCTTGCACTGTTTGAACTACAGGCCTTGAACTTGGAGAACACAAAACCCCTCCCGAGAGCCGTAGGAGATCAGGGCAACTTCCTTCCCACAGGCCCGTGCTGGGGGCTGCACATGAAGAGCACACAAAGCACATCCTAAATAGGTGCCCATTCTGGTGTTTTATTCCCTTTTAATATTCTGCAAACCCAAATACATTGGGTTTATGCAGTAACTGCCAGCGTATCATTTACTCTGTGAGACTGGAATTTAACACCTTAAGGATGCAATCCTAGCAACCTAAGTGCATTCCAGCAGCCTGGAATACTCGTATTTCTGGGGAACTCCACAGACCCATAGAACGGTTTGCATTGGAAGGGACCTTAAAGCTGATCCAGCCCCAACCTCTGCCACAGGCAGGGACCCCTTCCACTGGAGCAGCTTGCTCCAAGCCCCTGTGTCCAGCCTGGCCTTGAGCACTGCCAGGGATGGGGCAGCCACAGCTTCTCTGGGCACCCTGTGCCAGCGCCTCAGCACCCTCACAGGGAAGAGCTTCTGCCTAAGAGCTCATCTCCGTCTCCCCTTTGGCAGGTTCAAGCCATTCCCCTTGCCCTGTCCCTACAGGCCCTTGTCCCAAGCCCCTCTCCAGGTTTCCTGTAGCCCCTTTAGGCACTGGAACTGCTCTAAGGTCTCCACTTCAGGAGCCTTCTCTTCTCCAGCTGCCCCAGCCCAGCTCTCTCAGCCTGGCTCCACAGGAGACACTGAAGTATTTAGCACAGTTTCTGAATCTTGTAATTTTATGAAAATACTCCAACTGCTCTGCATTCTTCTCCCAATTCCTGTTCCCAGAATTACCAGGTTATGTAAGGGATCTGGGGTGCCAATAATGAAACATTTTCTAGTCTCCAAGGTAGCACAGAAATGCCTGAAATTTGGCTGACATTCCTCCCCCCTCCAAAAATCAAACCCTAGAAGGCACAGAAAAAGATCTCTGAATGTTATTTATAAACAGTGTCATTAATTAATTATGAAGGCAGAAGTTCCTTACTGTGAGGGTGCTGAGGCGATGGAACAGGGTGCCCAAAGACATGGTAAATGCCCCATCCCTGGCAGCGTTCAAGGCCGGGCTGGACATAGCCTTGGGCGACACGGTCTGGTGTGAGGTGTCCCTGCCCATGGCAGGGGACTAGAACTAGATGAGCGTGAAGGTCCTTTCCAACACAAAGCATTCCATGATTCTATGATTGGAAAACTACTGGCTTAATTGTGCCCAAACCCTTGGTCAGGAATATTGACAGGTTCCTGCACTTCTGTCAGGTCTTTGATACCAAGAGAAAAGAAAAACAAGGGAAGAACAAAAAGGACTGTTTGGCAGCACAGTTTTCCAACCTTTTCAATATTACCAGCACCTGATGTAAGTACTAAAATAAGTATGTATGGCTTTAATGAAACACATGAGTTAAACTGACATTTCCTTCCAAGATCACTGCAGAAAGCACTGTCAGATCAGTGAACAGAGTAAATCCTGCAGGAGCTCTTCTCCATGAATGACAGCAAAACACAGCTTTGGCAACTTATTGCTTCGAGTTCATTATGACTCTGGTCCAAAATGACTTTCAGTGGGAGACTTAATGCTTTCTTAGCGAATGCCTACATTAAACATACAAAGAGCATATTAAGTACCTGTTCACAATTAAGAGGATGGTGAAATGGTCCACATGCTTTGTCCAAATACACAAACATATTTTAGAGGAATAATACAAACACTCAAAAGTCCAAGTCCCCCTTAAAACTAAATAGGTGTGTCTTAAAGTTACTGTAAATCAAGAGCAGAAGACAACTAAACCAATGGCTACAATCTAAAATCTATCAGAGAAGCTGGATGCCGAATTCTGTATCAAAGTTTCTTGTGCTGCTCAGAATGATGTGTCTATAATATAGTCATAAGGCAAATATAATACACTCTTATTATATACTATATAATATATATATAGTATATTATGACTACTGCTATAGACGAAGCACTAGGCACCAAGTCATCGTCCCTACTCATCTATCTATACACCTGTATGTATTTCTGGCACTGAGGACAAGTGCCACTGTGTAACCTGGATCCACACATCCCTGCCAGGATCAAACACAGCCTCCTCCTGTCCTCAAAGTGGATGCAGCTCAGATCAGCTGGCCAAGCAGTGCCATGAGTGTGCTGAAAACTAAGAGTGTGGATGGCCACAGCACACTTCAAACCCACTAAACCTTGTTTCCTTTAACAGTACAGGCACAGCTTGTTTCCAGGTTGAGCATCAACAACGGAACAGCAAATTATGACCTAACAAAAAGGGTAAATGACCAAGGAAAGGCAAATCTGCCATAAAGAAAAAGATGAATCCTGCAGTGGACTGGATGGCACATGTAGAATCACAGAGGGGTTTGTGTTGGAAGGGACCTTAAAGCTCATTCAGTTCCAGCCCCTGCCATGGGCAGGGACCCATTCCACTGGAGCAGCTTGCTCCAAGCCCCTGTGTCCAACCTGGCCTTGAGCACTGCCAGGGATGGGGCAGCCACAGCTTCTCTGGGCACCCTGTGCCAGCGCCTCAGCATCCTCACAGGGAAGAGCTTCTGCCTGAGAGCTCATCTCAGTCTCCCCTCAGGCAGGTTAAAGCCATTCTCCTTAGCCTGGCCCTACAGGCCCTTGTCCCAAGCCCCTCTCCAGCTTTCCTGCAGCCCCTTTAGGCACTGGAGCTGCTCTCAGGTCTCCCCTTCAGGAGCCTTCTCTTCTCCAGCGGAAGATTCCCAGCTCCCTCAGTCTGTCATATGCACCCTTTATACCTCAGAGCACTGTTTTCTGCAACTGCAGTTTCATTGTCTACTCACCAAATACCTTCCCAAGCACTGGTACTGCAGGAGTTCCTTTTCCTTCCTTCTCATCCTCTTCATCCTGAGCTCAGCCCCAAAATGTTTTGCATCGGCATTTGGTAAAACTAAGTTTAGATCTTTTGTAGAGTAAAAAATGGATCCAAAATGGACCCCTCTGCAGAATTAAAACCTCCAATTGCAGTTCTGTTCATTTATCTTTCCATACAGTTCATGTGCTGCTATTACAGTAACATATGGCAGGGTGTATTTTTTGAAGTTGGAAGATCTTCAAGGAAGAGAAGCAGCATCATTGTACAAAACTGCTCATGTACCAAAGCAAGCTCTTTCTCAAGTGAATTCCACCTAAGAGTTTAGGATGTTAATCCTCTCCTACCAACACAAATACCCCTCCACATTGAGCACGAAGTTGCCTTTGCACAATTATCTTTAGACTGCTTTTCATGGCAGAACATCAAGAAATAACAACCATGAAGGAAGCTGAAGTTCTCCACGTAGAACAACGATGAGGAAAAGAAGAGTAGATCTTACTACTTGCTGTTTATAGAATTAAAGAATCATGGAATGGTTGGAAAGCACCTCAAGATCATCCAGTTCCAGCCCCTCTGCCATGGGCAGGGACACCTCACACTAAACCATCCCACACAAGACTCTGTCCAACCTGGACTTGAACACCACCAGGGATGGAGCACTCACACCCTCCCTGGGCAACCCATTCCAGTGCCTCACCACCCTTAGAGTAAAGAACTTCCTCCTTATATCCAATGTGAACTTCCCCTGTTTAAGTTTTAACCCGTTACCCCTTGTCCTGTCACTACAGTCTCTAATGAAGAGCATTCCTATAAGCCCCTTTCAGATACTGGAAGGCTGCTCTGAGGTCCCCACGCAGCCTTCTCTTCTCCAGGCTGAACAGCCCCAACTTCCTCAGCCTGTCTTCATACGGGAGGTGCTCCAGCCCCTGATCATCCTCGTGGCCTCCTCTGGACGTGTTCCAGCAGTTCCATGTCCTTTTTATGTTGAGGACACCAGAACTGCACACAATGCTCCAGGTGAGGTCTCACAAGAGCAGAGTAGAGGGGCAGGATCACCTCCTTGAAACTAGTTTGAAACTACTCCAGCCATTAAGAGACTCCCTTGAGTTCTCTGAAAAATCAGCCAGCCAGATGACATTCATCCTAATCCATCTGGATTAGGTGGGTATAACCTTTCACAATGCAAGTTAAGTGAGATGAAACCCTCAGGTCCAGAGGGACCAGAGCTCTGTAGAGCTGCAGAGATGGTATTTGCATTACAAATCTGGGAAGGAGTTACTGTAAACAAGACACATACTGTATCACTGCCAACACCTCAACAGCGCTTCAAACCCTGCGTCAAGAGCCTAAAATAGAAGATACTGGAAATGTCATCCCTGAAATAAGCTCAGGACCCTCCCGAAGGTGAAAACAGACAATGTGAAGGCAGCGAACACAACCCTGATTTCAGTGAGTGCTGAGTAGTCCTCCCTCATATCTGACACACAATGGAGTAACCCTCTTTATTTCCAGGCCTCAGTAACAACAACAAACCCTGAGCATTGATGTCAGGGAGGTTTCTGCCTATGGAATGACTATGAGGTGGTTTCCTTGGGAATCATGGGAAGCACTCAACATCTGACCTACAAGTTACTATAACTGCTACAGTAACTATACAGTTGTATAGTTACTACAAGTTACAACTCCTTGAATGAGTATTCTCCCAAACCACAGACACTTTGTGTTAATTTACCTTAATTATTAGCTGTCATTAAGTGAAAACACCCCTCATCTTCACTGTCCTGAGCCCATTCCTTAGCATCTGTAGTCAATGTATACTTATTTGATGAGAAAAACCTAACAGTGTGCTCGCACCATCCTTCAGTCCTCTAGAAAACACTGTCTTTGCCCAAGAGACCACAGAACATCCCTGTGGAAGCGAACACCTGCATTCAGCCCCGGCTCTGGCATTGTTTGCTGGCCACAAGAGCATTCCCAGCCTGCTAGAAACTGAGACAGATCAGCACTAAACCCCAGCTCTACACTGCAATCTACGTAGCTTTCAGACCAGTCTGCATTCTTGTAGAGGAAGCCACGCACAGGCCAAAAGGGAACAGAAAAAGTTCATTAACCTCAGCCCAAAGGCTGCTTCTGAGTCTGTGTTTGCACTTAGTGGTATTGTCCATTCACCCACACACAAACCTGAGCCTGAGCCTTTCCATAACGTGGAGGGTAAAGCACCACGAAATTTCCAGCCAGTCAGATCAGTCACTTGGATGAACAATCACTTAAAACTAATGTGCTGAAAGATACACTCCAAAGGGGTTAGGTTTGGGGTTTTATTGGGTTGGGGTTTGGGGTTTTTCTTTGGTAGGGTATTAATAACCCCAGACTGACAACAGCTCATCTTAAAACCCCCAAACCAGCTCAATTGATACAGTGCCACTGACCACACAGAGCAATCAGAACGTGGTAACACACAAATTAAACCTGATCTTTAAGGACAGATTTATCTCACCCCATTTCTTCTGCTGAAAATGTTGGGAGTTTCCTCATTCATTTAAGCTCTTCTGGACAAGCAGGGTGGAGACAGGCACTTCCTAAGCACAGCCGAGCCTTTTGATCCCCTCTTGTCATGGCTATCCCCATGCTAGTGGAAGAACTGTTCTTTGGCAATACTTGTCTCTCTACATCTTTAAAGGAAGTAAGTGATTTTTATAGGTTAAGCACTCCAAAATACCACAGTTTACACAGAGCCTGGCTGGTCACCAATGGATCTGGATCCTACTGATGGATCAAGGGGCACTGCTGCCATCCCACACCTCAGCCACACAACCCCAGCTCTGAAATAACTATCACTATTCCTACATTCCCCACACCTCCCAGAGGCTTTGCTGTGGGATCGACATGGCAAGAAATGCAGGCAGGACCCGATTACATCTCAAGGCTGTGGATTTTCCCACTGATTTAAGAGAGGAAGGAAAACCAGGCAAAGCTGCCAACCACCCAAACCACACCGAGCTGCTCCTCACGAACACCATTTCCTTCGTATTTAATTTTGAATCTCACTCATTTTACCCTTTTATGTCACAAAACTCCCCCTTCATTTCACCCACAAAGGCACTGCAAGCCTTCTCCTTGCTTTTCACCATGCCACAGTGATCCACATCACTCTTTCTTAAGCACCCCATTGACTGACAACTCTCTGCAAGTGAAAACACCAGTTCCCAAGATTGAAACACCAGAGTGGGCTTCACTCTACTCAGCTTCAAATGCCTGCTAGGGCTCCATAACCATTCTGGGTGCCAATTCCCACCTACCAACCTGAAGGAACACAGACAGGAACCCCTCTGACCACAGAGATGCTGACAGGAGGGTGAACCAGACTGCTCTTTCCACTGGCCGAGGGCAGCATCCACCGCTGAACCATCAGCCTGGTGCCATTTTGGCTGGTGTAGAGCATTCCAGCTGGATGAGAGCCATAATCCCATATGGAGAAATTCTGTGGCAGGATCCATGTCAGAGTGATTTGACTACCTCAGAGTGCATGAAAGCTCATAAAGCTCAACCCCCCCCTTCCAAGAAAAGCACAACAAGGAAGGACACAGAACCAAGTTCAACAGGACAGGGAGGCTTCCCATGTTCAAGTAGAAAATAGTATCATGGCCCCATGCATGGCAGTTGTAAGTGACAAACATCACCTCTGGAGATGCACTATCAGTGACAAAAATCACCTTTTGAGATGAAGGTGGATCAACTGCAGGATTTCAGAGGGTCAGATAAGCTCTCAGCATTGGCAATGTGATGCAAACACTGCATTTTTAAGACACCTTCATTACCCCTTCTTCAAACAGCTCTCAACACCCACAACAGAAGCAAGGCTTGACCCAGTCCTGAACTGTGTGCACCATCTTCACTGCTGGAGAGTGACTACAACGCACTCAAGTTCTCTATTTGAGCCACCAGTTTTCTCTATTTTTAGTTACACAGCTAAAGAATCCCTGCTTAAGCAGCAGGTTGGCCAAGATGACCTCTGCTAGAGCCCTTCTAACCTCAGGCTTTATGTGGTTAAGAGAAAAGGAAGCTTCACTAGAGGAAACTAAAAAGAACAGGCAAGAAGGTGAAGCTTTCAGTGGCTGACAGCTTGCTAAAGACCTTGTGTTGCATAGGGAAGAACAGGAGAAGTATAACTTAAAAACAAAGAAAACGAAACATTGATCATGCAAAAGGATGTCCTTCAGAAAGTGAAGTCACAGAAACACAGAATGGTTTGGGTTGGAAAGGATCTTAAGCTCATCCAGTTCCAAGCCCCTGCCGTGGGCAGGGACACCTCACACTAAACCATGTCACCCAAGGCTCTGTCCAACCTGGCCTTGAACACTGCAGGGATGGGGCAGCCACAGCTTCTCTGGGCACCCTGTGCCAGCGCCTCAGCACCCTCACAGGGAAGAGCTTCTGCCTGAAATCTGGGATACCAGGAAAACACAAAAACCTCAGCAAACTCAATGTATTTGATTTTCCATGGCAGGGTTTTGGGGGGTGCTGCACGGGTGGTTCTGTGAGAAGCTGCTAGAAGATTCCCCCATGTTCAATAAATCCAACACCGGCAGCTCCAAGATGGACCCACCACTGGCCAAAGCTGAGCCCAGCAGTGATGGTGGCAGTGACAATGTATTTAAGAAGGAGAAAGTTGTACAACAGCAACTGCAGCTGGAGAGGAGTGAGAATATGTGAGAGCAACAGCCCTGCAGACCCCATGGTCAGTGAAGGAGGAGGGAGAAGGTGCTCCAGGCACCAGAGCAGAGATACCCCATACAGCCCATGGAGGGCCCCAAGCCAGAGCAGGGGGATGCCTGAAAGAGGCTGTGTCCCCATAGGAAGCCTGCACTGGATCAGGCTGCTGGTAGGACCTGTGGCCCTGTGGAGAGAGGAGCCCGCACAGAAGCAGGGGAAGAGTAGAAGGAGCCTTTCCCTGAGGAGGAAGGAGCAGCAGAGACAACGTGTAATGAGCTGAGCACAACCCCCATTTCCCCATCCCTCTGCACCACTCACGGCGTGGAGGCAGAGAAACTGGGAGTCAAGTTAAGCCCAGAAGAATGGAGGGGTGGGGGGAAGGTGCTTTAACATACAGTTTCATTTCTCATTACCCTACTCCTGTTCAATAGGCAATAAATGAAAGAGATTTCCCCAAACTGAGTCTGTTTCGCCCATTACTGCAATTGCTGAGTGATCCCTCCCTGCCTTTATCTCATTCCACAAACCTTTCGTTGTATCTTGTCTCCCCTGTCCAGCTCAGGAGGGCAGTGACCGAGCAGCTCTGGTGGGCCCTGGTCAACCCACCACTAAAAACATTGAGAACTGATGTGGCAGGAGACAGCTTTATCAAACACGCTGAAAGTTAGAAGCTTATCAGGAAGTCTGCTGGGTTGATAGGTGATAAAAAGGTACAAGATTCAACAAGTGACAGCCATGAGGAGGGGAAAGAACCTCAAAAACCCTTTCTTTGCCACAGGAAAACGCAAACGAATTCACCATTTAGTACACAACAGTTTAGGGACCTTCCAGCCTGCAGAGAGGACAAGCAGAGGGGATCCTCTCCTTGAGACCTGTTACGCGACAAAGCCCACCAGGGATAAACTACCCAGGAGAACACGGATTCAGCCAGATTCCCAAGGAAACCAGAATGCCAAGCGATGGGCTGCAATATGCAGGACACACACAGGAAGGCTCTGAAGTAGCTCTGATTAATGGCATATTGGGAGTCCCTGGAAGTTAGCAACAGCTCTTGAAGCAAACTCAGCTGGAGTGCAGGAAGGAGGAAGGTCTCATTAATCACCAGTTCATGGACATGCTGAGAACAGAGCTGTTTATACACACACAAAGCTGTAAACTGCTGTACAGGTTTGTAGTTAAGACCTCTCTCATTAAACTTCACAATAAGGATACAGTATGAGGTCTATTAAAGACAAAACATTAAGTGCATCAAAGTAGTTATCCTCAGCCCTTTCCTTCCCACTAGTTATTATACAGCGTGAGAGAGAGAAAACGGAACATGAAATTCAAGTGCATTAATGCAAGCCTCTGTGTTGAGACAAAAAATAGCTGACTCCACACAGAAAATGATGGGTTCCAATTTAGTTTTTCCTGATTAGGAAAGACCTTGGAGTCACTGTAGATAGCTTCCTGAAAGCGCAGTTTTCACAGGGGTTCATAACAGGAGCACTGGAAAAGCCAACAGGGTTTCAGGAGTAATTAGGAAGGGGACAGACACAGCATGAGGAAGCAGCAGGGTGACACTGCACGTTCCTATCCTGAACTGCTGGTTTGGACATCATCATGGAAAGGGGGTAACACAGGGAAAGAACAGGGAAAATGGGACTTACAGAGCAGCTTGCACATGAGGAGAGAGATGGAACTGAGCAGATTCCTCAGCCTGGAAAAGAAAGGACTGCAGGGAGATGGGTTTAAACTGAAACAGGGGAACTTCAGGTTAGATATAAGGAAGAAGTTCTTTACTGTGAGGATGCTGAGGCGCTGGCACAGGTTGCACAGGGAAGTGGTAAATGCTCCATCCCTGGCTGTGTTCAAGACCACGTTGGACAGAGCCTTGGGTGCCATGGTTTAGTGCAAGGCATCCCTGCCTGTGGCAGGTGGTTGGAACTGGATGATCTTAAGGTCTTTTCCAACCCAAACCATTCTACGATTCTATGAGATCGGATATACAGAAGCAATACATGAGAAAGAGACAGGTACCACACAAACACCTTGAAACAAGCATTAGCTTTCTTCTCAGGGTGAATACATACCCTGTGTAATGCACAGCTCTTGGACATCAAAGACAACAGGGTTGACACAGGATTAATCCACAGAAGCAAACACAGGGCTGTGGCTCAGGGCTCCCGAACTGCAGGCTGCTGGAAGGATCCATGACTATGCCACGTGGAGCAGAACAGCATTCCCTTTTCTTCCACGCTTCCCTAAGCTGCAGCTACAGGCTACCGTCAGAAAGAAACAGCTTTATGCTACAGGTCCTTTTGATCTGACCCAGTTTCCTTAATACTACATTAAATGTTTGCTACGTTAATGTTAGAGAACAAGTAACAGTTCTATTGCTAAGATAATTACCCCCACTTCATCATCTAAACCCAGTGCAGATTTATGATTGTGAGATTGATTCAATTCCTTAATTTCCATTACTTAGCATTGTTTTTCCATACACTGGCAATGCAGAGAGAGATGAAAAGTTAAGTACCAACCACGCTGCTTTTGGAAGAATTCATAAAATGAAAGCGTTATGTTGTGAATGAAGTGGGTTTGGCCCTTTTAAACATTCAGGCATCCAAACAGGTGAATCCCTTCCCCACCAGATCTTTCTCAAAGGTGAAATTCCAGATCTACAGCCTGATGATGTATCTTGCACAGGAAATCATCCATTCCTCCCGCCATTTCTTACTGTAACCCCACATTCCCAGTGAAATGACCACAAATTGAGCTGTGCAACGTGCAGAAGCACGTGTACCTACTTTTGGCAGGACTCAGTGCCATTTCAGCGCTTCTTTCCATAGGGATCTGTGCTGGGATCCGCTCCCAGCACTGTTCAATGAATTCAGAAATGACATGAAAAGGGCTCAGCGGTGAGATGACAACGTTTGTTGATGGTATAAGTTATCCACAGTAACAAAGACAGTAGATGAATAGGACAAACTGAGAAAGGACTGGGCATGGATCACTGACTGGACAATACAGCAGTGAAATTCATAAAGCACCTCAAAGTTAAGCGCGAAGCAGGATATCTGGAAATGGGGAAAGTGGTCCTGACTTCACCTATAGGTCAACAGGATCTGAACTGACTCTTAACACGTGGAGATAGTAGACAGGGATGAATTACATCTCTCCCAGTACAAGAAGTGTATTTTAAATGGAGTTCAGGTTCAAAACCTAACGGAAGAATCTGGTTCCTCACTCACCAGGTGGCTATGTCAGTTAAGCTGTAGAACCACGGACACTACATTTCATAACACTCCTCATGGCTTGAAAGGGAGATTTCACAGGTTCTCAAGACAAGGCCAGTAAATATCATGAAAGAAGACCTCCAGCTCAGTAAATCCAGGTACTACACATCTGGAGATTGAATAGCATTAAGAAGGAGGATCCTGTATTCTCATTCCATTCCTGTGCTCCTCAGTTGCCCCCCTTTGGCCATTGCTGGCCATTGCTCACCTACTGCTCTAGATGAGTATAGAAGAACCACTGCTCCTCTACAATCATATTGTCTAACATGGGTATAATACCCCCAAGAACTAAGTGTTAGCACCTCTTCTTGCTTGTTACAAATACCCAATCGTTCATTGGGGATAGCAGTTTAAAGCCACATTCCACCTCTCTACCAGATACGATGCTGTCATTCTTAAGTCTTACTTTTATTTTTAACAGCAGGAAGAGGAAAAAGACATACAACCTAACATAAGGAATTCAAATCACAAAGGGGGAGATGTGAATAGATTAATATAAGCAATTCTATTTCTAAAAGTAGTGTTTTATTAGTTACTTCATTGATTCCCAAGGCTAAACTGGTCCCAGAATGATGATAAAGCAGACTGACCTTTTCATTCTATTCTGGACTTCCTGAACTACACTGAGAAAGCACATCCAAAATGCACAGCACTAACAGCTGGTGGGGAGAAAGGTATCTCATAACTAAGCGCCAGGTCCATCATCTAGTAGATCCATCTAGTAGGTTCATCATCTCCCTGCAAAACCACTGAAACAGCAATGCTGATTTGATGTCCATAAACCACTCCCCCACCTAAGTATGGTAACACTGTTCTCTCATTTTGAAAGGGTGTTGTAACTGCTGTCACTCATTGCTCTGAGCAGTGACTAGGCACTTGGATGGATACAAACAATACACTGGAGTACAATGTGTTTTACTCAACTTCTATGGTTTTATAGTGCTACTGATAGGCAAAACTAGTGTCTTGTGTTGATGCATCTGGAACATGTTCATTATCACTTTGGGGCAGGTGATTCTAGCTCTCTTCTGGTCTCCAATGAGCCAGAGATGGCTCTAAAAGCCTTACGATACATAACTTTACATTGTGTCCCAGGGACCAATGTGCCCAGCACCATTCTAGTCCTCTGGGAAAGTGAAAATCTCTTCTACAACCCGTTAATGGGATGCTTGATGCATCTGCCCGAAAACCTCCAAGCATACAGGGGTCAGGTCACCAAAAGGGTCTGATCATTATCAGAGTTCCCTCCTCCACTAACAGGAAGGTGACTTTCTGTCTATCCCTCTTTCCCTGCGTTTTCTGTTTTTACTCTAGGCTCCCCTTGCCAAAAGGAAAACTCCCTTTGAAAAATCCCACCCTGAAAAATCACCTGGACTTCCAAACAAGAAGAAGAAGGTGTTATCTATCCTAGGAAACAGTCCTATCTACTTAGCAATAGGTATTTGAATGGCACTTTCAAATTACCACACTGTAATTGACTCTTTCAATACAGTTGTTCTGACAGTATAGAAACAGGAGAAAAATGGAATCACCGTATTCAATTAAACTGTAGGAGAATCACCCTATCACTATTCCCACTCTTTTTTCCTTTCAAAAGGACATCAAGCTCCTCAAACATGGAGCATAACATGAATCTTCTGTTACAGAAAGCAGAGTACAAAGAAAATATTACTTTTTATGGGTGCAAACAGCACTAATTCTTAACAGCCAAAGCCACAAAAACTCCTTCTATGCACTCACTTACTGAACAAATCACTGCTCCTCAGCATCTATCTACTCCACTTCAGTCCTGTAGAACTAACTCCTTATTACAAGATAACCTATACACAACATTGGACATCAACCCTGCTTTGCCACTGTATTTTCTTTCACACAGACCAGCTGCCTAAATTTAGCCCTGATGTTTTTATTTCTATTAGGAACTGTGTGAACAAACTCCATGTGGCTCTCCAGTATCCTTGATAGGGAACCACAGGCTTGTATAGGAAGTATGGAAAAGCTGCCAGGGTAAAATGTCTGAGTTGGGATGAGGAGGAGGAACATGTGGGTTGTACCAGTAATCAAGTGCAACTCCACTCAGCATGGCAAGCTCTGGATTGGAAATGCAGTGTGGGGAAAAAAGCAGAGATGAGTACTCATATGAGTACTCTAGTTACACACTGCAAGTTTGTGAAGTGTTAGATACTGATGCTCTATCAGCAGTCCAGGCTGGACCAGCAATGGGGAGAGAGATGTTCCTTTCTAGAGGGCCCTTTTAGAAGTCATCCCTTCAAGAGGGTCTGGAACAGGCACCTTCAGGGGGCTGGTCACCATCTGCTTCAGCACTACCTGGAAACTGAAGTTTCATGATTAGATCCTAACCTACAGTATTTGAGGAAAGACATCACAGAGGCAGCTGCATGGACTTATATGGGGGGGTCCAAGAGGAAACTTCTCCTCTGTGTACTCTCTTGGGAATCCTTCACTACTTCACATGGAATTGGATGATCTTAAGGTCCCTTCCAACCCTAACTATGCTATGATTGCTACTTGGCTATTACATCAGTCACAAACACACATATATGCTCTTTCACAACTACCCACTTCCATCTCTGAGTTACTCAGGCTTCTTGGAAAGCAAAACGTGTGGGTCCACATGCACCGACTACCCCCACTCTCCACGCACCACATCTCAGTTTGTTTCATCCTCACTGTGCTTGGTGCAGACGCTTCACCAGCAAACTCCTTTCACATCTGAAACCAGTTTTTGGGAGACAAACACATCCTCCTCAGCTCCATACTGAAAGGAACTTAACAGCCTGAAGAATTACTTCAAAAAGAAAATCAATTTGGCAGTTCAGCCGTGGTGACAATGAACCACTGAACTGGAAATGAAGTATTAAGGTTGCAAACTGCGCTTGTAACTCAGCTGGTACCTACAAGTGTAGCTTCTTAGATTCTCTAACAGCTGTAAAGGTGACAGTGGAGAGGTTCTATTTGTATCCCCTCCAATCACAAAGCTGCCACACGCAGCTCCTACTTCTTCTTGGACCCACCGTATCTAAAACACAATGATCCTCTTGTGCTGTGGAAGGGATGGAATGTGAAATCCCATCCACATCCCAACAGAATCCCACAAACATTTTGGCAGTTTCAATTCATTATGTAAAGCCCAGATGGCATCCCAAATATTTCTTCTTCAAAATTTAGAACTTCTTTTTTTTGCTCAAAATAAACTACACAAAAGCATCACGCCTCAAATGAACGACACAAAACCATCAAGCAAGG
Source organism: Lathamus discolor (assembly GCF_037157495.1). Classification (NCBI taxonomy): domain Eukaryota; kingdom Metazoa; phylum Chordata; class Aves; order Psittaciformes; family Psittacidae; genus Lathamus; species Lathamus discolor. The sequence continues at coordinate 4,054,717 of NC_088884.1, forward strand.
TATCCAGACTTAACTGAACAGCTATTTGGGCTATGGGAAGAACGCGAATGTGGCTTGCTCCCATTTAACTTCACTGTCAGAAATGAAGAAGATCTTCTCCATTCAAATACATTTGAATGACTGGCAGAGAAGGAAGACCTAATAAGCAGATACATCCAGGAACACACTTTGAGGAGAACCCTTCCAGTTAGCTAAAGCCTCACATTGCTATCAACTTCTGGAGCCATGTTTCAAGCTCTCAGAAGGAGACTTGCTCTTTTTGTTGTCATTATTCTAACAGACTTCCTCTGCTTACCTTTTGGGTTTCTCTGTGCAATTTCAGTTCTGAATGTGGGCATGTGGTCTTCAAACTGCTGCTTCTCCAAAGAAACTAAACCTGATTATCAATGCAGTTTCAACACCAACTTAATCTCTGCGTACCCTTTAAGCTATGGGATAAAGATCAATCCCCGATTCTGACTGTCATTTTGCAGTGAGCCCACTCCTACATTCCTTTTAGATCTATCACTTCACTGAATGCCAAAAGAAATCTCAGTGTACTTGGCATGAAGGCTGCGCTTCCTATATTTATGTTCCCACTAATGTATGCTCCATTTTAGTCCTTACCAGCTTAAAATCATCCGTGAGGAAAGATGCCATACAGTGCAAAACAGTTCGTGCAACTGTTTCACTGATGCAAAATACTCTTCACCCACGTTACCCTTCCATTAGCACCTTTATCCTTGATTTTCTCTTTAAATATCCCCCAAAAAAGGAACAGAGAAGGATCCATAGTAATTTCCTTAAAGGAACAGTATACAGTCACATTAATGTTGTTGCTCCCTCCAACTTGCAGCATCTCCAGAAAAGAAATCACCACTTTTTAATTGTACTACCTTAACTTTGCTGGCAGAAGCACATTTGATTCTTCAAGACAGATGAAAATGAAGTGCTCTCTCCAGGCAAGAATTCCTTATATCTGGCACAGTAACACTCCATCCTATTTAATTATTCCACAGGTGGTTGCCTTGGAAACTGCCGAGTAGCTCTTGGATTTGAGGTATCCAGCGTGAGGAAGCAACATGCCTTTGTAGCCACGGCACTCGGATTTGCGCTGGCTGCGGCAGCGGGGTGGCAGAACGGCTGTGAAAACCTGAAAGAGATGGTTAAAATTAACCAGAGGTTCATCATATTGCTCAATTCTCCCCAAAATAACACGTGAGGAATGTCGACAGCCCCTTATACCAGTGGATACAAACCACTGCTCCAGAGGAACACTGCTGATACAGCTTCCCAGCACTGAGCATCACCTTCGGGAGGACAGCACTGAAACACTGGTGCCGAAGGTGCTCAGTAGCTCAGCTCTTAAGATCAAGCAATACGAGCTTCTCCTCAGCTTGCACAGAGACCTTCCTGAGCGTCTGGTCAAGCAACTGCCTGAAATTCAGTGCTATTGTTTTTCTTTGAATAAAAATAGAGTCCCTATTAATAGCTCTCATCATGAATGCTGAATCACTGTATTTTGTATCATACAGCAAATTGCTTCCAACTTCATTTAGCCTTCAAAACCAGGCAAGTTGTGTTTGCTTAAAGCACAATTAAAAGCCTGGCAAAGCAGCTGATTAATTCTGCATTCATGCAGCTTGTATAAAGTATAGAAGAATTTTCCTCTTCCCCCTCTCTGATTTCTCATTATTTCAAAAGCTGAGTATTTGGCATTCAAAACCACACAGAACCAAACGGAAACCCCGCCACAAAACCAGCCCAAAACCTAATTACATTTCTTGTCATTGGTCAGAGTTATTAAATTCAGTGTTTTAAACATCAATTGTCTCCTCACATTCACATTGTGAACACAAGAACCAGGTTAACAGTAAGCCTCAGGAAGAGGATATTCACTAAGGCTCTCAGTCATGCAGATGGTCCCTCCTGCACCCACAGCTGTAGGATAGGGAGGATCTGTGAATACATCCCAAGCCGACAGTGATTTCTCAAGCCCTCACTCACACATGGAATAGTTTGTGTTGGAAAGGACCTCAAGATCATCCAGTTCCAACCCCCTGCCATGGGCAGGGACACCTCCCACTAAACCATGCCACCCAAGGCTCTGTCCAACCTGGCCTTGAACACCGCCAGGGATGGAGCATTCACAGCTTTCTTGGGCAACCCATTCCAGTGCCTCAGCACCCTCACAATAAAGACCTTCCTCTTTATATCCAATCTAAACTTCCCCTGTTTAAGCTTGAACCCGTCACCCCTTGTCCTGTCACTACAGTCCCTAATGGAGAGTCCATCCCCAGCACCCTTATAGGCCCTCTTCAATGTAAATACTTCCATTTGCAGTATGAACAATTCTCCCGGCAGGACCTAAAGGAAGGGAGCTCCCTGGAGGTGGGTTTGCCTGCTCCTTTCCTTAACCACACACCTAAAGCCACAAGGATGTGTCCATTCCAGAGCTGAGTTTGACCAGAACCAAGTAGCTGTAATAAATAAATACATGTTTATTTCACAGAAATAAGTAAAGGGAGGACATAGGAAGGATTTATGAATAATCTCACTGTGGCCTTCTAGGGTAGGCTCTCCCATTCCGCCTTGCTCTCAGCCTGGCAATTCAATACACTTCTGGTTTGTGCAAACCACCACAGCCTGCTTTGGTCCCAAGAAGTAACTGCTTATGCGTCTATTCCTGCCTGTTCCATAGTCCTCCCTTCTAGCACTCCGTTCCTGCAGACACTGACAAAGTTACAGCAAAGCTCAGGACCACTGAAAACCCATCTCTGAACTTACTGAATAAGCAAACTGCACTGCCACCATCCCTCTTTCCTTCCTTCATGAATCACCTGCTTTAGAGTTAAAATCGGAAGCAATTTTCCTTCCCTCCCCTCTTCATCAGGGACTGTAGTGATAAGACAAGGCGTGATGGGTTCAAACTGAAACAGGGGAAGTCCGCATTGGATATAAGGCAGAAGTTCTTTGCTGTGAGGGTGCTGAGGCGCTGGCACAAGGTGCCCAGAGAAGCTGTGGCTGCCCCATCCCTGGCAGTGCTCAAGGCCAGGTTGGACACAGGGGCTTGGAGCAAGCTGCTCCAGTGGAAGGGGTCCCTGCCCATGGCAGGGGTTGGAGCTGGATGATCTTAAGGTCCTTTCCAACCCAAACCATTCTGTGAGGCTATGATTCAGTCCCACCAAGGACAAAGCAGGTTTAAGTAGTCCTACACAGGCTGTCTCCTTCCTGGTGGCCTCTTAATTTCTCTTTGCTTCCTCCTTTTCAGTCACGTAACTTTCCCCTTTACGAACAAGGTTTCTGAAAGATGAACTGACAAGAACAGGCATTTCCTTTCCCTCATTCCCCTGTAGTTCCAGAAGTGAGACCTGATTAATCCTCCCTGGATGCAATTTAGGATGAACCCGAGGTTTCTCAACTGCCTTATCCCACCAGTCCAGGGTACACTTCCCAGGTACCTCCACCCTCCAGGAGAGGCAGCCTACATCCCTTGCAAACACCAGGTCTGGTTTGGTGTGTGTCTTGTAGGGAATCCCCCTGCAGAGGTGTCATGCCAGTTACACTGTGGAACACCGAGAACATTTTCTCTGTTCCTCCCCTTCACAATCCCTTGCATGTCCTGGTAATGCAAACAAAACCTCTCCTCCTCCCCAGTTCTCTTGAGTGTCTCTGAGTCTCCAAAGCCTCAAAATGCCCCTTTTAGCACAAATGCTTACGTTGCTTTTGAGGAAATGCAGGGTTTTCTTCCCTGCCTCAGGTACCTTGACCCTGCTGTTAAGCACACCTCACTCTGTACTCATCATCTCATTGTTACTTCTCATAGGGCAGACAGAACCTCATCTACACTGCCAACCTAGAGTGTTAATGTACCACTGTTCCAGACCACACCTGGTACGTGACCAGCTCCCCACTGTTAGTCCTTATAACCCATCGAGATGCTTCCAAAAATAAGGCATTTAGTTCTCAACAGGCATTAATAACTCCCATTCTCACTTGCTTTATCCTCAGAGCAGTCTCATCCTGACATTATTCCAAAGGTTGTGTTACAAGGCTTCTTCTCCCTTGATTTAAATCCTTCTAAAGCTATCTCTCAATAAAATGACTTCTGGAGTCTTTACCTGTAGCAGGTGATGGAGCTTCCCTATCCTCATAGAATAGTTAGAATAGTTAGGGTTGGAAAGGACCTCAAGATCATCCAGTTCCAACCTCCCTGCCATGGACAGGGACACCTCACACTCAACCATCCAACACAAGGCTTCATCCAACCTGGCCTTGAACACTGCCAGGGATGGAGCACTCACAACCTCCCTGGGCAACCCATTCCAGTGCCTCACCACCCTAACAGGAAAGAATTTCCTCCTTAGATCCAATCTAAACTTCCCCTGTTTCAGTTTTAACCCGTTACCCCTTCCCCTGTCACTACAGTCCCTGATGAAGAGTCCCTCCCCAGCATCCCTATAGGCCCCCTTCAGGTACTGGAAGGCTGCTATTATCATTACATAGCAACTATTTCAAAAGCTCTAAGAGAGGCCTTGCTAGCATTTGATATATTTTGGAAACCTTTGTAAGATGTATTTATGTTAAACATATTCATTTTAACACATACTCTTCAGATACTCTGAGTGTCTCTACCTGTGCCACGAGTTATGTTTACCATACTCCTCCTGCTCAAGCTTCTTAATGCCAGTTCAGTCTCTGCCTATGTAGTGGTCTGACTTGGTTCTTATGTTCCTGGACCATCTTGCTGCTCCCTATAAAGGTTATACATGAGAGTCATGCCATTAATCCAATGCCTGACTTTGATTTCTTTTGGGTCCTGTTAACACTCATCCCTCTCAGGTGCTATGAAGACACATAGATCTACAAGGAGCTCCTCTAGCTGAGTTTGTGGCTAAGCCATTGAAGCAAGAGATGTCACGCTCCCTGCAACTCTTCTAGACTTGAGGGGACATTTCTGTGCTGCTGCCTCTTCAACATGTAACTAAAACAACATCTTCTGCCTGGGTCTTCAGAGGACACATCTTTGCTCACCTCCAGCCTCAGCCTCAGTGCCAGGGCTGCCTTCACATTCACATCTGGTCTCTTAACACTGCTGTTACAAACCCTGAGTCACTAAGTGTGTGGAGGAGCTGCTGCACTCATCCACACAACCAGCATCATCAAAATGCTAAAAGCACTGTAAATACCAGAGCTCGGTGTTACTAGAGAAGTACATAAAATGTGGAATTCCTGAACAGTGAAACCAAAAGCAAGAGGAATAAAACTTAAGTAACTCCCAAGCCCACTGCAGCTGCATCTTGCTCCAGGCTTGTTCTCAATGCAGTGACAACCTGATTTTGCACAATCCCTATATATCCCCGTGTGTTTGAATTCTCCTCAGTCTCCATCCCTGATGCAGGCTCCTTTCTGATCAGTCTCTACCCCATCCTCTGAAAATCTCCCCCCTAAAAACATGCTCAGATACCCTCAGAAAACACATCTCCCTCCTTACCAGAGCCTTGCACCTGATGGAGAATACAGCAACCAGGACAACAGTGAACCTTCCTCCCACCACTGCAGTCAGCAAAGATGGAAGTAATTCATACGCCATTCATGATGCACCTTACACTGGGGTTTTCAAAAGGGACCAATGAAGGTCAGACTGTTGCCAAAACCTTAATTAGTAAGATCCAAATTCTTAGTTCCACCTTTCCTCTGTAGAAATTCACAGACTCATGGAATGGTTTGGGTTGGAAAGGACCTTTAAAGCTCATCCAGTTCCAACCCCTGCCATGGGCAGGGACACCTTCCATAGAGCAGCTTGCTCCAAGCCCCTGTGTCCAACCTGGCCTTGAGCACTGCCAGGGATGGGGCAGCCACGGCTTCTCTGGGCAACTTCTCTTCCTGTTCAGTTTATGTCACTAACGTATGTTCAGTGCAAAGTTCTTCATTCTGTCCTTTGTTTCACTCACAGCTAAATCATAGAATCACAGAAACAGGAATCATAGGATATCACAGGAATTACCAGGTTTGGAAAACGTCACAATTCATAACTTTGAAACTGTGGTTTCTTTAGTTATTATTGCTTTTCTCTTAGAGCCTTCAAACTCAGCTATGCACAAAACTGCCACAGCCACAACCACATTTCTTAGTGAACTGGAATGCTGACGTTTTCTTGCTCATTGTACTTTCAGCATCTGAAGGAAGCACAGAGGCAGCCTTTACCAAGCCCAAGACTTCCCTTTAATGTAATGCTTTGAATGTATTTTACAATACATATACTGTAGATCATATACACACCAGCAGAGAGGCACTGCAGTGAGAGTGAGCCTCACTGCCCTCCTGGGAAAAGGAAGTTAAAGCCTCCCACTGACTCCAAGGGCAGCTGAGTAGGTTCCAAAAGCAATTCATCATCTGAGAGTCCTTCTAAGGGGGAAAACAAGAAAGTCTCAGCTCTGTTTACTGTTGTTCCCTTCTTATAGCCTCTATTTTCCCTTTGGAAAGTTGTTAAATGGGATTTTAGCAGGATTTGGGCCAAATGTGTCAAACCTAAATACTTGGTTTTTTGAGAAACCCTATCAATAGCTGTGGACGCTTTACTCTTTGAAATATAATAAGGGGAAAATAGCAGCAATCTTCTGGAAACTTATGGCTGGCATGAATCCCATCTTTCCACACAGAAGGAAAAGCCCCTATGCTATAGAGAAAGTTATCTGCTCTTCCTTGTGGTGGGGTTTTAAGGTTTACTTGCAAAGGTTTGGTAAATAAAAGGCATTTTAAGTTATTTTGAAGGACAACCATCTCAATGAGACTGCAGCTGAACTATTCCACCTCCAGTGAAGGTCACCACAACCTGCAGACACCCTGTTCTGGCTTCAATAAACCCCCTTGAGTTTTCAATGTGAAATACGGGAATTTCCCCTACAAAAGTCACAGGTGGCCAAAAAACCTGCACCCAAGTTTTTCACAGGTTCAACTAAGCAGATGTATAACGAATGATCAGGACATCAGACACTTCGTCTGGGACTGACTACTCAAGAACGTGTGTCAATCAGCAACTGGATGAAGGGAAACAAGAAGATGGGTAACAGCTGGGAGGATCAGTCAAGTAGACATGGAGAACTGACTAAGAGGTACAGCAGTAGAACATCCTTAGGACAAATATGGGCAACTCTGAGGGCCTTCATTTAAGATAGCCCAAAATCAGATGGCCACGTTAAAGTGGTTTGTGAGATGAGTGTGCACTGGCAACTGGTCACATATCATAGAATCATGGAATAGTTAGGGTTGGAAAGGACCTGAAGATCATCCAGTTCCAAGCCCCCTGCCATGGGCAGGGACACCTCACACTAAACCATCCCACACAAGGCTTCATCCAGCCTGGCCTTGAACACTGCCAGGGATGGAGCACTCACACCCTCCCTGGGCAACCCATTCCAGTGCCTCACCACCCTAACAGGAAAGAATTTCCTCCTTATATCCAATCTAAACTTCCCCTCTTTCAGTTTTAACCCGTTACCCCTTGTCCTATCACTACAGTCCCTAACAAAGAGTCCCTCCCCAGCATCCCTATAGCCCCCCTTCAGGTACTGGAAGGCTGCTATGAGGTCTCCACGCAGCCTTCTCTTCTCCAGGCTGAACAGCCCCAACTTCCTCAGCCTGTCTTCATACGGGAGGTGCTCCAGTCCCTGATCATCCTCGTGGCCTCCTCTGGACTTGTTCCAGCAGTTCCATGTCCTTTTTATGTTGAGGACACCAGAACTGCACACAATGCTCCAGGTGAGGTCTCACAAGAGCAGAGTAGAGGGGCAGATGGGACTTGTTCTTACAGGTCTTTTCCAACTTAGCTGATTCTATGATTCAACTGGTTTCCTCACTCTCCACCTAAGTGGTGGCAACAGCTCTGATGCACTGGGCTGTTAGGAGCTCCTAAGCAAAAAAGAAAGGATAAAATACAGAGTCCTTGAGCAGAACAGACCTTTACAACTACATTCATCAGTTCCCACATGAGAGTGTGGGATCCCAAATGAGATCTGTATCAAGTAGAACCCATGAAGATGAGCTCCTGATCAAATAACACACGATCAAATTATCCAAAATCAAACCCATCTCAGAACAGGAGGGAATTTAGTCTCAAGTAAATGTAGGTTTTGCACTGTGGTGCCAGAAGAGAGATGGAATCAGCATGCTAAGAGATAGCGACTCCATGCTCCATCCATTCAGCGCTGTTGCCTGAACAACACTGGAATCTTTTGGGAAGCAAATATAGCACAATTTTATGTAACGACTTTCACTATAGTAAGCCACTGCTAAACTGAAATGCAAACAGAAAGAGGTATTTTGACAGCACTTAAAAAAATAAATCAGTCAACGCTTTCAGCAGTATCTGGAAGTGATTTTCTTTCCCTTATCTAGAGAACATCATCAGTATGTGATGCTCCAGAAGACTGGTTCGTATTCTGGCCTTCTAGTTCATAGCTACATACGCATGCATAGGACAAATGTCAGTGTTCTGTGCAGTGACACTGCAGGATTGGAGCCATTCCTTTGCCCAGACTGGACAACCCTGTATTCCTGGGCTTGACCTGTGCTGGGATGTGGCCCTTCAGAGCTCCACCTCTTTCCTTCTGTACCTCAGAAAGCCACAGAGGAAGCACAGACGACTGGCACAACGTACATCTCTGTTCTGTGAAGACTGGTGACGTTCTCCTCTTACTATAAAGCATGAGAGAGTACCCGGAACATGAGAGCTGGCACAGAGCTTTCCTACCAAACTCGTGAGGGAAACAAACATCCAGTAGAGAGAAAGAAAACCCCATTTTATTCAGCGTGAAGTTCACCTTGTGCAGTATTAGGTGCTGGTCAATAGCTAGGTCTTATGATATCCATTACCTACCAGATATCAATTTATATCTTTAAGACTGAGCTTGGTTTTTGAGAAGAATGATTATAACCACAGCTCTCACTCACTTTGAGTTTCCACTTTCAACCTGCCAACCACTGAGACTGACTTACTCCATATAAGCCCTGGAGTAAACTAGTCCAAAGCCTTTTCCCCCTGAGTATTAGCTGTCAATTACTACAACACAGATACTCAAAATCAACACAATAAATGTTAACACTTGGACAATTCTTGCTTCTGCTCAGCTTTTGCTACATCAAATAACAGCATTTTTACTCCAAGCTTCTGATGTACACCAGGTTGTGAAGTCGTGCTGTTAACACCACAAGCACCAACCCACAGATGCAGAGACACGCTGCTGGCTGCAGAGCAACACAAGCCACCATCACAACATGAGCATTCCCAGCAGCAAATGTCCAAGAACCAGCAGCTAAAGCAGCTCCGTGGTGTCACCATCTGCTGCTGGGACATCCACCTTCACCCGTTTCTATTCCTGATTCCCATCCCTGTTTCCACTTCCTTGTTTGTACCAGTATTCCTCATGCAGCTGTGCTATGAGCCAGATGTTGGTCCTGGACAAACCTCACGCTGCTGGTTCTGCAGTGGGTTCATTGTACAGCTGTAGAGAGATCAGGCCAAGAGCAGGGGAAACGCTCCAGCTACGCCAGCTGGCACCAGAGCAGGAACCAGCGACTGCTTCTCTCAGCAGCTCTGCCAGTTTATGCCAGCTTAAAATTCCTACGGAACTAGGGAAAACTCGACATATTCGAGTTAGAAATGCACGAAAACACCATGAGAAAGAAGAAAACACCGATTTGTTTAAGCAACAGAACAAATGAGAGATGTTGAAATCTTCATTTCTCAGTAACTTCAGAACATTTCTCAGAACAAGAAAAAAGGGATTTCAGAAAATGCCTGTGAATTTCCCAGTCAAACACCAGCTACTGAGCTCAAACCAGGGAGTAACAGTTACACACAATGACCTGCAACCCCCCAAATGCCAGACTAAACTATCCAACACATCCTCCTGCCTTCTGTCTTTGCAACATCTCTGTATTTTGGTTCTCTCCATGGTGGTGTCAGCTCAGCTGGAAGCAAGAGTCAAATTCAATGATATCCCTGCTTGGAACACATCCAGGGGGGTTAAAGCCCATTTATTTTGTCATGTAGAAACAAGAAGCTCTAACATTTGATCTGACTTTGTACCCTGTTAGAAAGAAGCAGCAGAAGACTCCCTTGTTCCTGCTACCAAGCTGGTGGTGAGGGAGAAGGAGCCATGCTGTGCTAGAACTGGTTACTGACCTCACCACAGCTCTCAGCTGGAATGAGGAGGAATCCAGGCACTGGGAAGCACTAAGTAGGAGGGTCAAACTGGAATTCTTGGCTTTCAGCATCTCCCTCCATGCTTCAGTGTGTTACGGGTGAAGGAAGATGCTTTTTCTCTGCCTCAGGAACTATGCAGTATTCCATCCTTATCAAAGGAATAAAAACCATCGATACATTTACAAGACTTGGCAGCATTTCCCGAGCTCCGAGTGACTGAGATGAGCTCATTTAACACAGTTTTGAATTCAATCTATTATTTTATATAGCTAAGCCTATACATTCTGCATGACAAGGGAAGAAGAAAGAGACAACAGAGTGCATGGCCTGAAGACTGTGGCCTGCTGCCAGTGCCCACGCATTCTTGTTCTCTCTTTTTCAGCCTCTGCCATATACACACACCCCCTGGGAAAGAACAAACCACTCAGGGCAAGCAGAAGCATTCTTCCAGTGCTGCCAACTTCTGCCAAAGGTCTATTTTCATTTAAAAGCAAGATTATGCTCATTTAAACCACAAGATACTTCATGTATGCAGCAACATCTGTCAGAGAAGCAGAAACGCAGCAAGCAGGTACAGAGCAGGGAGCTGGGATTCTTCCACATTCCCTCCTGCTTTCTGTGTGACATGGAATTGATCCACACTATTGGCAAGCAGCCCTTTACAAACCCAACATGCAGAGATAGAGTATGGACTGGAAAGTGTGGTCAGGTAGTGGGGAAAACAGGTGTCAGCATACAGGATGGGAAAGAAGTGCTGGGAGAGACACAAGATCATCACTGCTCACACTCAAGTGCTGCTTGGCATTGTACACCTTGCAAACCAACTGTGAGCACACACTGCAAGTGATACCGCACAGAAACATCCCAACCATTGGGAGTCTTAGAATCCTGTCAGATGTTCTACAAACTCAAATCCTCGGCTGTAGGTTTTGCTCTTTTATGCAGCTCAGCTATAGAATCATGGAATCAACAATGAAAAGCCCTTTAAGCTCATTAAGTCCCATCAGTGCCAAGGCCACCACTGCCCCATGACACTGAGACCTCGTCTCCACGCTGTGTGAGCACTCGCAGGGCCGGTGCCTGCAGCCCTGCCCTGGGCAGCCTGTTCCAATGCCTGAGCACCCTCTGGGGCAGGAATTGTTCCTCAGCTCCATCTAAACCTGCCCTGGGGCAGCTTGAGGCCGGTTCCTCTTGTCCCATCCCTTGTTCCTTGGGAGCAGAGCCCAGCCCCTCCTGGCTCCATCCTCCTCTCAGGCACTTGTAGGGAGCCATCAGGTCCCCCCGGAGCCTTCTCTTCTCCATCTGAACCCCCCAGGTCCCTCAGCCGTTCCCCATCACACTTGGGCTCCAGGCCCTGCACCAGCTCCATTGCCCTTCTCTGGCCCCGCTCCATCACCTCAATGTCTCTCTTGTAGTGAGGGGCCCAGAGCTGAACACAGGATTCAAGGTGTAGCCGCACCAGTGCCCAGTGCAGTTGTGGGACTTCAGACACAAGCTCCTCAGTAGGAAGACTTGTGTGTAGATTCACTGGAAGCAAACCAGAACAGCAAGAACATCCAGTGCTACACAGGTCTCCTTATCCCGTTGTTTATATTGATCAGGAATACTAACGAAGTTTCACAAAGAAGAATTCTTTCACTGTTGTTTCTAACAACCCTAACCAAGAAAAGCATTTTCACTCTTTAGAAAACAGATACCTGGAATTACCAACTTAATTCTCCTGTTCAGTTCCAATACCGATTGCCAGACAGTTTAAGAAGTCAGGACAAGAGGCAGTCTGCTCACGTACAGGGAATGCAGCACAGGCTGATCTGTTAGGCTGAGAAACAGGACAAATTAAACCACTTCCAGTTTGGGCTGATTTGGTTGTATCATCAACACAAGCTAAAAACTACCTTGGCACCCACAGCACTGCTGTCGAGTAGGCATGTAAGAGAGGTCAGAGGCATAAATCAGCTTCAACCCAGTAGGGATCTACATAGGACTAATCACAAATACATACATTTAAGGACGAAGTAAGCAGGAAATGTATGCATATGGATGTATTTTAAAATATTGGGAATTCCTCCTCTGTTTTAAAAGTCAGAAAAGAGTTAAAGGGATTGCTGTTTGATCACTGCTGACAATGAACTGATGCTACGGGAATTCGGAACCGCATCCGTGTTTATAGTCCAAGTAACTCAAAGGTCAGGAATGAATGTACCCAGAAAACAAAAGACACCCACTCTTAGACATTACAGTAATATGTTTACTCCGTTAGTCATAAAGAAGTTAATTCACCCCCTCCAATGACCGAAAATACCTTAAATTACTCCTATCGTCCCTCTGCTATACAACAATTACAGGGCTGAGTCAGTTCCACAAGAGAAATTCATTTCTAACCACAAGAAGGCAGGAGTAAAGCAAGACCTACTCATGCAGAAATAAAGAATTGTATTGATTTAAAGAAAACTACTTTGAGTAGCTGCAACTTCACAGAATTTTACTAGTTGAAGCAAAAATCTATGAAAAACCACCTGATTTGAAACAAACCATGTCCTTGTATAAGCACCAAAGCTGTACTCTACTACTATGCGAGTATCAAACTAACCAAGTTGCCAAGAGAATGCTCTTTCTTTTCACCCGCTGTGATGCCTTCAAAACCTGTCTCAGCTAGAACTGGGAGGCTGAAGTCTGACCAGTAACTCACCATCAGCAAAGCTCACTTTTTATCCCTAAAAAATTTAGGGATAAACCTATTTTTAAATGGAAGTACAAAAATTAAACCACAGTAGTCATGACAACCCCGTTCCATTTCCTTCTGCTCACCAGTGTCATCAATGTGATACCTAAAATAATCCATGGTAATTAAAACTATTTGTAAAAGACACCGAGTTGTGTGGAAAATAACTCCAGAGGAACCAACATCAGCAACTATTGTGGTGTAACTCCAACTGGCAACTAAGTACCAGTGGGACCAGTACCTCTCACTAACCCCCTGCAGTGGGACGGGGAGAAACGGGAAAAAGTAAAACTCAACATGGGTTGAGATAAGGAGAGTTTAATAGAATCATGGAATGGTTTGGGTTGAAGGGAACTTAAAGCTCATCCAGTTCCAACCCCTGCCACGGGCAGGGACCCCTTCCACTGGAGCAGCTTGCTCCAAGCCCCTGTGTCCAACCTGGCCTTGAGCACGGCCAGGGATGGGGCAGCCACAGCTTCTCTGGGCACCCTGTGCCAGCGCCTCAGCACCCTCACAGGGAAGAGCTTCTGCCTAAGAGCTCATCTCAGTCTCCCCTCGGGCAGGTTCAAGCCATTCCCCTTGGCCTGTCCCTACAGGCCCTTGTCCCAAGCCCCTCTCCAGGTTTCCTGCAGCCCCTTTAGGCACTGGAGCTGCTCTGAGGTCTCCCCTTAAGGAGCCTTCTCTTCTCCAGGCTCCCAGCCTGGCTCCAGAGCAGAGCTGCTCCAAGAGGTTCTCCATGAGAAAATAAGGAATCGCATCTTAAACTTCTTAAAGTAGCCCTCTACCAACAGTAAAGAGTCTGGAGTGACCTGCTCAGAGCCACTCACCTACACTGCTGTTCCTGGAGTATGGAGGGATTAGTCCCATTGGCAACTACAGGCTTCCTGCTCCCAGGCCAGTTCAAAGCACTCTGAAGGTCACACTCACGTCCAAAAAATGAAAACCTTGGCAAAAAGGAACACTTCCTTTGTACTTCTGGTATCAACCATTATACACACAAGCCCAGAATATTAATTGAAGACACGATGACCCCATGGTTGTCAGCCAAGGCAATGACGCCAAGGACAGAGACAATCTGCCCTCTTAGTCTGACCACAATCTCCCTCTGTTGACAGGATGGTATTTCATCATTCCATGAGAGAAATGAACCACTGCATGTGATTCCATTCCCTGGAGCTGCTGAGTCTTTAATACCTAACCAGGAAACAAGAGATAGACAAGGACCTTAGAAGAAAGAAGTAATGAAAAGCAGGTAAAGAAGTTTTAGTGTGAGGTGTCCCTGCCCATGGCAGGGGGGTTGGAACTGGATGATCTTGAGGTCCTTTTCAACCCGAACTATTCTATGATTCTATGATTCTATGATTCTAAGTACAAAACCAAGTGATCAGTGACCTCTCACACTACAGGCAGGGTGGGAGATGAGCCTAAAGCATTCTGAAATAAGGCCCATCTTTACAAATAGGTAATCATATTCTAAATCTAGCCCCAAATTTTACCTTCTCAGATAATTTTTTGACCTTCTTTTTTCTTCTTATGATTAAACTATATTACTACCCACACAATACGTGTAGGATTAAAACACCTAATATTACTCTTGTAAATACTGTACTGCTTATGATTCTCAGCATTTGAAAACCCAACCAGAAAAAGCCCAAAAGCAAAAAACCAACCACTCAAGTCAGTGCTTTCCATTCAAAACACCCCCAAATGTAAACCAACTCCAGAGCTTCCTTAACCAAGTATGACAATTACGTATTACTGAGCATTTAAAACATGAAGATACAGAGAAGATCCTGCGCTGTTTTAACATGCACTTCATTGACTTTGATCTGGTGTCAGCATGGGGTTTGACTTCTCAAGTATGCACTATCAAGTCTGATCACTGCACTCCCTTCACAACTTCCCACCTTGTCATTCCTGTTAGTGATTCGACTGCTTCTCAAGTATTCTCCAGAGGAGAAAAAAAATACCCTCAATGTCATCCTTCTTTTCCTGTTCAGGTGTATTTATGTCACTCACCTTCCTCTTCCAAGATATTTCAAGACATCCTTTGAAATACGAAGCTATAATGCCATTAAAGCCATCAGTGCTGTGGTTGGAAGCAAGCTGTGCAAGCTTCACCCTCGGTGGCCAACGGCTCGGAGGTAACTGATAATGAACAGTTGGAGAACACTCTACATCAGTCTGCACTGCTTCTGTTGGGAAAAACACTTGACCAACCTTCATGCACGGAACAGATCCCACTCCCCAGTTCTACACAAGCATTTATGCTGTTTCCAACACAGAGGGATAAATGGTCTTTCCTTCATTGTCCCTCTTTTCTGCCACTGTTCCAACTAGAAATCAAGGAATACAGCAATATTGTTACACTGATACCAGCTAAATGCAAATCGACACCAAAACAAAGGCCCCGTAATGGCTTCTATATCCACTGCCAAATGGTTACAGAAACACTCGTGTACTTTTCCACTGCTCGGTTAAAAGCTGCTAAGGCAAGTCACATGAATAGACAGGAAAGCCTCCCTTAATCCCATGTTGGTTCAATTACCTTTCATCTTCAATAAACCAACTGCACTGGACTACAGCATGCATTTCCTATAATACAACACTTTAAAACCAAGTATAAAAATCACTCTTCTGCAACCCAGAGTGCTCTTCGCCACTCCTGTACCCTGGATCTCTATCAAAACTGAACATCAGATTGATTGAGGCAAAGTGTTTGTGCTATGGCAGCACATTGATTTCTTTCCTCCAGCCCTCAAACTATTTACATGACAATGTAGACACACAGCAGTGTTGAAATTGCTTTCCTGTTGTAACAAGCCTTCTTGGTCCAGGCAAAAGACGATGTTCTAACATTGACAACAACACAACACACAGTTCGTTGTCATTCCCAAACTCATCATTATCCCAATACTGCTGCTGTTTGTGGCACTTCCGATCAGAAAATCCATTCAGCAATGAAAACTTGTTTGTTAAACAAGACTAAAGAGAGTTAAACAAGAGTCAAACAGGAGTTAAACAAGACTAAAAGACAAAAGAGGCTTCAATGTGAAGTACAAGGACAAAAACTAGCACCTAGTGAGTAGAGCAATATGAAGACAGATTTACTTCTCGAAAACAGCTGAAATTAAAGGGTTATGATAGTAAAATAAATTGTGGAATTCCTGCTTTATCCTTAGAACCTCTGAAAAAGATAAATGAAGGCTATTTCTTAGAAATAAAATCACACAGAACTGGTTTCTTACTTTCAGGGTTCCACTACAAGAAATGGGCAATAAGAGAGAAACTGCACCAAATCCAGCACCACCCTACACCACCACAATCCAATTCTGTTCACCTTTACCACGCGGATGATGCAAACTTCAGCAAAACACTGCTGCCAAGACCATTTTCCATCAGTGCCGAGGGAGTTCTGTAGTCCTACACCAAGACAAACGAGTACCAAGTCTGATTACTCATGATGCCATAAAAATCCTTATGTTTGTGGAGACAAAGAAAGCTGCCACTTATTTTTGGTTTCCTGGTTAGAAAAGAAAGAATGTTTTATCCTTGGTGTATTCTGCAAATAAACCTGCAACTGATTTGGAGAAGCATTTCAGTTTTGGCAACCAAGCTGATATGGAACAACCCTCTCTTTCAGCACGTCTATACTTCCACAGCCTCATTTCAACTGAGAATCCTTTTCTCCAGCTTGTATTATAGGGCTCTGAAGCCGAAGGAAGAAGGCTGCTTCATACTCAATTTGTTCTCTGTAACACCTCATAGGCTGCAAAATGCCAGTCTGGCAAATCTGTTGTAATGGAGTCTAAATGCTGCAGGAATTAGGCTTTCATGTATGACTACACTCCCAGTGGTAAATGCATTCAGTATCCAGCACACTATGCTACAAATACTAATACTCAGTAGTACTGCCATCTGCATTGCTTCCTTCTGCAGTGCCTGTCCATCACATGGTTGCCTGTTTTAACCTCTTGCCTTGCTCCATCTTTCCCTGCCCTTCTGCCAGTTCTGTAGCAGCTTTAATCTGTCAATCTCACAGCTCGATTCATGAGACATTACCTGATTTTACTCACAAGGTTTCAGTATTGATCTGTTCAGGTGACTCTCAATCTTAATCCTGAACTACTTCCAAAGGACTCCCTTTTAGTCCCAGGTCACAAATTTCCATGTTGTAAAGCAAAACCCTCATCAGATAAATGTGCATAATTCAATATACCATGGCAAGCAATTTTCTAGTTTAACTTACTTCACACCCAACACAGCTCTGCCTTTTGAGAACACTGCAAATACTCTGTGACACGGTAATTACTCTCTGTGTTAATACTCTGATAGTACCACCACCATACTGTTAGTATGAGCAACAACTACACTTCAGCATTTATTCATCCTGAGAGCAATCTGTCTCACTCCAGTAGTCCAGTGCAAGTCTTTAATACACAGCTTTTCATCCAGCTTTTTGGGGGGTAGAGGAAAAAGGAACAATAAAAATCAACCCTTTTGAACATTCCAGTTATGGGCGTTGCAGAATCATCCTCATTCTCCCTATTAAAGTAATAAGGATCATAGTCTCCTCTCTTGAGTGATTATAGGGGTGTCAGAGATCTCATCTATGCTATCCTTCTACGCTGAGAACTCCTCAAATTGGAGCTAGATCATTCACAAAATGCAGAGCAGACCTCTAATGACACAGCAGCTAGTGTTATCCAGCGTTTCTGAGCACACTTCAATCACTGTTTAGAGTATTCCAGGCTATTTTTAGGCTACATGATTAGCAGGTCTTTAAAAAACATCATAAAGACAGGCTGAGGAGACTCAGTCATTAAGACTTACGTAAAACCTGAGCTACTTTGCTGAGTCAGGTCCTGCTCCGAGTATCCAGAACATTCTGCACAATACAGAAAATCCCTGCAGAGCCCCCAGCAGCAACACTTCAGGAAACAGAGATTTCCTTGGCAAACTTGTAGCTTAACTCGAATTATTAAATGCCTTTTCCAACCTAGTTGATTCTGTCCTATGAAGAGTTAAATGATTCAGCAGGGTGAAGCCCGGAGATCTTGTCTACAGAGTCAGCACAGATACTCAACTAATAAGGTGAATTCTGTCTCTCAGCAATTAAAGGCCTCGTGCAGAACACCACATTCTTGCAGTAAAGAGGAGACTGATCTCCATTCATAATGATGATGATGATAATAATAATGATAATGCCAACTGAGAGAATACAAATGGAGGGACAGGAATAGCCTGCAAGAGAATTAGAAAGGAGGTTTAGTTGTAAGGATGAAAGCCACACAGTGAGTACCAGCAAATGTGTAAAACATTCAACTGCGTTATTCAAAGGTAATGAGGAAAAGGTGAACAAGTGTTTTCAAAACACAGCAATTTCAGTAAAACATCTATGCAGCAATTCCAGACCGCAAGTGTTATCAAAGGGAGATTTGGTGGTTTGTTGTTCGGTGTAATGAAGTGAAACTACAGAAACACGCTTCTGCATTGAGGGAAATGTCTCCCAGTGAAGTCTATGAACCTGGAGATGTAAAACGGTATTCGTTTCACAAAGGTTTTCTTTTTTAAGATATCATTCAACCTCCCCTTGATTCACCAAGGCAAAACAATTACTAAGTTTCCCAAAATCACTTAAAACTGGCTTGTGATTCTTTCTGTAGCCTCAGCGATCATTACATTGCAGACTCAGAGGATGCATTTTCACTTCTATGCAACACAGCAACTCTTAGAAGAGTTTTGTGCAAGCCGTTAAGATTCTACTCTATACAAGAGGAACACATCACACTTACTAATAATCTGCGTCTTAGTTTCTCTTTCTCTCCATCTGGTGTTATTTGCATGCATCCTTCAGTAACTTTAAATTTGAAACCCATCTTTCATTCTCTCATGTCACTTTATTTAAAGCATATGCTTCAGTTATCATCTTTGTCTGCATGTGTGATATCAATAATGATTCTATACAGAAAGAGTCAGATCCTGCAATCTTTATTAGGTAACAGCTTGCCTCGGCGACACGGGCAGTCTACAAACTATTTAAATCAATTAGACTCATTTCCATATTACTCAACCCGATACAGACACTGTAGATCACAATCTAAGTAAACACACAAAGACAACTAGAAGAAAAGCTATTTGCAAGTACTAGGAGGCCACAAACATATTAAAGATGAAGATGACAGCAAGCGCCGCATCAAACCCCAGTCTGTGGTCTGTCTTACAGTGTCCTGCCAAGCAGGAAAAACCATGAATGCTTCAAGGAACGGTTTAAGGAATTCCTGCAATATAAAATCATTAAATAAGTGCTGAAAATAGGGATCATTTCTACCTAAATGTCTTTATTACTGGCTGGCGTTTGCCCTCGAGAACAAGCGCTCTTCTGGTTCACTGACAAAGTCATCATCGTGAGGTTTCCAACTGTTACCGCACTCCTTTCCAGCCCATTACTCAACTCTCTCCTTTAATTTCAAGTAAAATAAATTACCTTCACTAATACTTTATTAAATGGCAGCTTTTCAACACATCCTTCTGTAGAACCAAAGCAGTTAAGGCGAAAAGGTAAACAATTAGCTCCTTAATAGCACGGTCTATGTGTCCTCCTAGTGATAACTATCTGAAACTGCACCGATTCGCTGCTCAGAGCTCCTGCTCTTTAACTCTTTAAGTACTTCGGTTTACTTGTAAGTTAGGGAACTAGCAACTGTCAGGTCATATACTTCTCACTTTACTCATGTAAATACAGGCTTAACAACAAGTAAGCAGTTGACAACATAACGATGTGAAGATAACCGGTAACTAATGCCCTCCAAAAGTAAAACCAACAAAGCAATTTAGTGTTTCAGAAGAACAAAGTACTTCAAGACTTTTAAGCAACACAGAGAACGGACTCCAGCCCAGTTTGCAGCTAAGTCTATGTGCTAATGTTTCACCAAAGACACTTGAAATATGACGAAGCATGCACTGTTCTTTCAATTCAGTAATCACCAAAGATTCATGAATTTCAGTCCCAAGCGCATTTCTACAAAGCAGCTGTAGCTCAATTCTGTAGTCCAGAGGTGTTAGGTCACTTAATCTACATCTTTATCTATTACGGGTTATTGCATTTCATCTTCAAAAGGACTTCACCTGTTGTTTTATTTCACCTCACAGGTGAATAGACCATGCACCAGGTAACTTCTCCCTAATGTCTAATCTCAGTCTCCCCTCCGGCAGGTTAAAGCCATCCCTCCTTGTCCTATCCATACAGGCCCTTGTTCAAAGCCTGACAACTGGTTGAATAAAATACCCCCAGGTTATCCCAGCTGAACAAACCAACTCAGAGGAGAATGTAAAACCAAGGGCGCTACCGGACTGCACTGAGAGTCCACCTCCAATCAATCAGCACAACTTTACAGAGTAGGTACTTCCCACAACTGCTGTCTGAATGAGTATCTGCAGTTCCTACCACCACACTGTAGTCTCCCCAGGACAAAAGGTAATGCACAGAGAGCAGTTACTACATCTACCATGCAGTGCCATGACAGGAGGCTCAGATACCAGGAGCACAGTGTTCAGTTTAACCTACTAATTCCATCAGGATCCTCAGACATGCACAATGAACACCAAGTCAAACATTGAAGCAGAAAGCGCTATCAGGTTTAGGGCTTTCTTCTCCTGAAGTCCCAAATCTGCCAGTGCTGAAGAGTGGTTATTGTATGAGCTATTACTTTTTCAGAAGGAAGGGCTCAAAGCATACATAGCTTAAACAAAATCACATGGTGGTAAGCTGTGACGAAGCAGCAGTTGCATTACGACACAAAGCCAAGTGTATTAATACCTCCTATTAAGACACGTGAGCTGAACCTGCAATTGCAAAGGTAGAGCCAGATCCTGAGCAAATGCACACTCCCACAGCTCCCACTAACTTCAGTGTGCAGCATTTTTGATTGCCAAATGCATACAGAGAGACTAATTCTTAAATAAAAAGCACCAGAAATAGACAGGCTGAGAGAGCCGGGCTGGGTCAGCCTGGAGAAGAGAAAGCTCCTGAATGGGAGACCTGAGAGCAGCTCCAGCGCCTAAAGGGGCTGCAGGAAAGCTGGAGAGGGGCTTTGGACAAGGGCCTGTAGGGACAGGCCAAGGGGAATGGCTTGAACCTGCCCGAGGGGAGACTGAGCTGAGCTCTTAGGCAGAAGCTCTTCCCTGTGAGGGTGCTGAGGCGCTGGCACAGGGTGCCCAGAGAAGCTGTGGCTGCCCCATCCCTGGCAGTGCTCAAGGCCAGGTTGGACACAGGGGCTTGGAGCAAGCTGCTACAGTGGAAGGGGTCCCTGTCTGTGGCAGGGGTTGGAGCTGGAAGAGCTTTAAGGTCCTTTCCAATACAAACCATTATCTGGGTCTGTGTTGATTCTATAGCTGAAAGTTTGGAAGTCAGACAAGAAAAATGAGGAAAAACCGTAATATCAAGAGAACAGTGAACACCAGCATCTCAAGTATGTTCAAACCCTATTTTAATTCATGCAGAAGTGCTGAAAGCCATGAAGTTGAGGTCTGAACTGTAGTTTTAGGCATCTGCAATCTGATTGCTATATGGACAGCAGAGCTTGGAGACATGGAAGCATTCTGACAGACAAGCTATTGACAAATGCTAATGACCAATAAAATTACCATGGGAATTCATAGGAATGTGGCCAACTACAGGCTGACAGGCAGCATGTCTTTCTGGAGACAGAGATTTATAGCTGTTACAAAGCAGCATGCTGACTGGCTAAACTCAAACTATTGCAAATCTGCTGCTAAAATTAAGAGCTATTTGTATTGAAGAATGTCACATTGTTATTTATGTAAAGCCCAGCAAGCTTCAATAGATCTTCCATGGTCAAACAAAACACCCTGTTTTGAGGAAGTACTATTATTAAACCCAAATATCCATGTTTATGCTTGAGCTTCAAACTGACATATGACTTTCAAACACTCATTTTCACGGCAGAAGCTCTGGATCTTCATATACTGCGAAGCTCAGTACATTGTGAATCATCCCTTTACAAAGCTGTTCTAGTGAAGAAGTTAGTCTTCACTGTGCTCCTTTACAAAGCTGTTGGAGTTAGTCTTTACTGCGCCAGCCTAGATTTAGTCTTAACTAGAATTTCAGCCCATTAATATGAAGGGGGAAAACAACCCCACCCCAAAACTCAACCCCAAAACATCATCCACACATTTTAGGAGTTTGCTCTTATTTAAGATACACACATTTTGGCAGGGGGTTGGAACTGGATGATCTCTAAGGCCCCTCGCAACCCAAACCATTCTGTGATTCTAGGACTTGTAAAGTATTTTAGTTCATCCAACTTGGTTGAAAAAGCCTAAATCGAACAGACATCATCCTCTCAAACTACCTCAGAACTCTTCATTTATCCTTCAGACATCCTCTCCATCATTCCTGGTTTCCACACACACTGACCCGTCACAGTTCAGTTGATTTATATTGCTCCATTATGGCCAGATTTCCACATTTAAAAGCGCACATGTTGGTTGGAATTATGATTTATAATGTAAAACAGATTATGTTATACAATCAAAAATATGTTCTGTGTTAAATGAGTACTAAAGCATAGCTGCTGGCTTCCTTTTTCACACACACACACACATATAGATGTGCTTGGTTTTCTTTTTCCTGCCAAATCCTTGATGTCTTACAAAATGTGATGGCCACTTCTAAAACCTCCAAGTTTGGAAGCCACTGACAGCATGAGAACTTTGCCTTCAAACCCCCCAGAAAAGCATCTTTTAACAAATTATACCAGAAAATCACTGCTTTTTACGTATTTGGAACTCAGCTGGAAAATGAAAATACAAAAGAGTTGTGCTGCTGCTGGTTCTACCTCATTATTACAAACCTAATCGGATCATATGTCAATATATGACTCACAGTTTACTGAAGCTTGAGGCTGTCAATACTTCCTACGTGTCAGACTGTGTGTTTAAGTTGTTCCCATGCTACCACTGACTGCACTGGGGTTCGTGAACTGTGTTTCTCTGCGGAATCTTCACTGATACAGCTTGTGCTCTCTGCAGCGTTACCCTCCATCACCAGGTATCCCTATTCCGCAGCAGTACATAAGCTCTGGAGTAGAAACAGAAGCAAGGTGGGCAATGAGAAGCAAGAGAAGAGAAAACAAAAACCAGCTGAGCTTTTCTAAGAACTCCATTTTTAGGTTTACCGTGTAAAAGGTGGTGTTCAGGAAGTGGCTCATAGCGGAAGCCAATGACCTCACAGCTCCTTACAAATACCACACCACCACAAACTGAAAACAAGTGGAATTTCTTCCTACTGCTTTCTTTTCATGTTCAGTGTTAACTGTTGTTAACTCAGTGCTTGCCATTATGAAAGCCAAAGTGTAGGTTAAAGGAATAGGGGGTTTATAAACAGGGGAAGTTTAGATTGGATATAAGGAGGAAATTCTTTCCTGTTAGGGTGGTGAGGCACTGGAATGGGTTGCCCAGGGAGGTTGTGAGTGCTCCATCCCTGGCAGTGTTCAAGGCCAGGTTGGATGAAGCCTTGGGTGGGATGGTTTAGTGTGATATGTCCCTGTCCATGGCAGGGGGGTTGGAACTGGATGATCTTGAGGTCCTTTCCAACCCTAACTATTCTATGATTCTATGGGTTTAAAACACATGCTGCTGCAACACTTGCACCATTCCAAGCAGTGAACCACCATTCATCTGTCATATCATAACCAGGTGATCTCAACAGCTTGTGTGCTCCAACAACTTCCCCTACCTTTCTCCTTCTTGTCCATCTGGTCACCAACATTACAACTCTTATAATATACATTATAATATACATATTTATCGCACATAGCTTAAACAAGACTTTTCTCTGCAGATTCCTATCAAGAACCCTACCAAAGACTAGAGAAACAATGACCTTTCAAAGAGCAGACCAGGGAAATAATGACCTGTCAAAGAGCAGTTCATGCCAGAGAAGGTCTCAGGTTACCGTAGCATCATTTACTTCTGCTTAAATAATTGCATTATATTTTCTTTATCATGTACTCAATGTCTCGCTCTCTTCTAGGATTTCAGATGTCGAGTGAAGCCATGCAAAGAGGATGTACCTGTCCAAGTCTTTTTTGCAGCTCATCTTTTCACCTGGACTTCAGTGCTTTATCTTAGGATCCCAGCCTGGTTTGGGTTAGAAGGGACCTTAAAGCTCATCCAGTTCCACAGGCAGGGACACCTTCCACTGGAGCAGCTTGCTCCAAGCCCCTGTGTCCAACCTGGCCTTGAGCACTGCCAGGGATGGGGCAGCCACAGCTTCTCTGGGCACCCTGTGCCAGCGCCTCAGCACCCTCACAGGGAAGAGCTTCTGCCTAAGAGCTCATCTCAGCCTCCCTTTGGGCAGGTTAAAGCCATTCCCCTTGGCCCATCCCTGCTTGCTCTTGTAAAAAGTCCCTCTCTGGCACCATTTCTCCCTTTAGCATCATTCACTTTACCTCTGCCTTAATTTCTAACCCATCACATCCATCAATGATCCTGCCTTTTCCTTGTGTCCTTACAAAAGACTGACCCAATGTTAAAATGCCATCACCCACAGTGACAGCTTCACTTCCCCATTCTAGTTTTTACCTGAATGACTGAAGAATCTGTTGATATTTATCATTAACACTGTAACATGTGTTACAGTGGCCTGAAGGCTCTGTTCACCCTCTCATGTTTTAAAGAGGGCTCAAGTTCTTTCTCCACTCTTATTGCATATTCTTTAATGTACTGACCCAAACACTTGGATCTGAAGCCCTCACTTTTTCTACCCAAGTAATACAGAAATATAACCAGTCTTATACCACTAGTTCAACAAAATTGTCACTTTTACACTCAGATTTGCATGTTGTCTCTTCACTTTACTCCACCAAGTTCTCCAGCATCAAGCGAGCTGAAATGCCTTCAGGAAGAATCAGACCACACCATCTGCTTTTTAAACCCATCAACATATTCTGGGCCATGTTTTACATCTTGATAGAAGAGAACACACAAAAATTCAACTATTTTTCAATACCTGGGCTGCACTAAGTCCTCCACATGCGACTACTCACGGTATTTGTGATGCGCAGGTGTAGACACTTAGAATTACAACTTTATCAGCCAAGTTTCAGATTAGTGTTGGTGTTTGGTTGTTTTTACCATGAGTAATCCTGGTTTTTGCTGATGGTTTTTGATAGAACGTGGTTAGGAAAGGAGAACCAGGATACTGCACAAAAAGAACTGCACAACCTCATCAACTTGGATAATGTAAGTGGGATGAACTTCAATAGCAGGCAATGCACAGTCATATATAGATATATATAGATGTACATAGATATAATATACATTCCCACCTGGTAAACGGCTCCTTAATTTGGAAACTATGAAGAAGGAAAAAGCCAAGCCCATTCCAAAGTGGCCATGGGTCACTTTGTCATCAGTGACATACCTGTGATATAGACATAAAGCAACTGTGGCCCCCATTTGTGGCTGCCTGGAAAATTAATCCAGTTATTGTTTGTGCCCTGCTTAAGAATGATGAATTCACACTTGAGCATGGAAAGAAGAGCACTTTTAGGTAGCAGAAATGGCAACAGAACGTAACCTCTGCCTTCCAACTGAGAGTTTAGTGCTTGCCAGAATGCACTGACCTGCTCCACTTAGCCACAAGTTTAAAAGAGAAAAGAGCATTGTCTGATCACCAACAGTGGTCTTAGACCAAGACCTACTATTTCTCAGCCAAGACCAATGACAGCAGCCAAAGGATTCACTCTAGGCCATAAGCAGAACAAAGCAGAAGAGGAGCACTGATATAAATGGAAAGCATTTGCTTGCTCTTGCTGCCTCCCAGCAACGACAGATGCCTGCCTGCACGAGCTCCGGCTTTGTTATTCCCTGCTCCATCAGTGATTCGTATTAAACTGTTCCAGTGCAGGAATGAGCTGAATGAAGCACAGAGAAGCAGCACCTGCAGCCTCCACACTGGTCTCAGCTGGGAAATGACACAGCAGCAACCGGTTCCAAAATGAAAGGCAGGACCACGAAGTTTGTGAGGCAGGAAATGGAGGCAGATGCGAGCAGTCGTTCCACGCAGCCTCAGCTGTGGAGCAGCGGCAAACAACAGCAAGATGACGAAGAAGAGTTCTCCTGTACCATGTTTGCAGTTTGATGAACGATTCCAACTGCACATCAAAGCCCAGCTAACTCACCACAGCCTTCTGATGGGCTGAAGGATAATAAGAGATGCTCAGGGACACTGTGTCCCATGCTGTTCAGCAGTGTGGGCAGCAAGCAAACCAAGGTGCTAATCCAGCTCAGCTCTGAGCCAAGTTTGCAGAGCAGGCACAGTCTGGGATAACTAGAAGAATGGACAAAAATCAATACCGGGAACACAGACCAGGAGATTTGCTTGCTTACCTGACTGAAGAGGTTGGAAGTGGTACAATCCCTGGGTCATAAAAGCATT
Organism: Lathamus discolor; assembly: GCF_037157495.1. Lineage (NCBI taxonomy): Eukaryota > Metazoa > Chordata > Aves > Psittaciformes > Psittacidae > Lathamus > Lathamus discolor. Next base: position 4,081,090 of record NC_088884.1, read on the forward strand.
AGAGGAATAAACATGAGCAGAGAGAGCTGCATAAGGTAAAACCTTCAATTATCATTACAGAAGTGGTATGAAATGGCCCTTCAAAATGTTAGGATGGCAATTTTGAAGATTTCCAAGACCCTGGATGCTCTGATGGTTAGAATCTTTCTTCTAGCTCTAATAATGGAAGTAAAAATAACTGTCCTTCAGATAGGGTTTGATTAAAGTACAGATTATATAGCAATTATACAGCATCAAGCTTCCTGTGCCAAACGACAAGACTGAGAAACCTAAAAAGCCCTTTTCAGTTCAATATTCTTACTAGAATTTACCTGCAATTCTGCAGGAATATCAAACCCACCATCAGCAGAGAGTATTTCAGTGCAGGGAATCAAAGAATTATCAAATACTGAGGAAATAAGGAAGAAACCTGACCCACAAGTTCTGCTATTTGTAATGACCCCTTCAGCAATAAACAATGGCCGAAAACCTCAACACAAGCCTTCAGAAAGGACCTAAAAGTCTCCTAAGCAGATAGATATTCTAGTTTTATGATTGTGAAGAAAAACCTTACAGGAAACAGAAATAGCAAGAAGAAGGGGGAATAATCACTACCCATCAATGGAATACCTCAATGAGAACAAGGTCTTCTTCCTGATTTTCTCCAGTCTGAATTAGCACTACTAACATCAGCTCAGAAGTTACTCCGTCAGCACACACCACTGCTGCTGAGCAAGGCAGAGCACCTCTAAATGCTGAACACGCTGTAAGCAACACTGACACCTACAACAGGCTTTAAGATTCACACATGCAGTAGGGCAATATAACCTCACTGAAGTCCTCATTTAGACTAATGCATGAGTAATAAGACAACTGGTAATTTTATGGGCATACAACCTAAAACATTTCTTTACAAGCTCAGTCCTGGAGGAATGTCTACTACGCTGGGAGTAAATCAGACCTGAATGCCCCAAATCCTGATAAGGAAAGGGCACAACAAATCCCCTAAGAGAAAATAACCAGAGTTATAAATGAATGGTAAGGAGTCACGTAACAGGAAAATATGACATTTCCAGCATGTGGCCAGATGCTGTGATGGATCCCATCAGTTTAAGGTACAACGTAAGACCAGGTAAGTTTTAAACACTTGAAGATAAGCTCTTCAAAAGCCAGCATTACCATGGGCCAGCACATTAATCTACTGGTAGCACAATGCCATATCTCTCCATGAAATCCAAATTTAAGATTCCTGCTTTAATCCTGAACCAACTTTTGTACCAGAACTTCAGGCACTTGACATCTCTGGAGTTAATTCCTTCATCAATTCAGTGGTTCAGCCAAGAAGAGGCACCAACCCTCCTGTATTTACACAATCAAACACCAGCACTTGTAAGAAAGGGCAGCAAGCAAATGAACAGGTTTCTTTAGGATTATGGAAGATCTAAGCAGAAATTCAATGCGTAGGAAGCTGGGTTAGCAAAGGTGAGACTTTAGATACTGCTACCCTGTCATATAGCCAAGTACAGGCTGCCAAACCTTCCTGTGGAAGACATGCAACCTTCACCACCCAGGAAATAGGCAATATAATAAAGAGCATATAAAATTCAACCGATGGACCTCTGCAGTCAGCAAGAGGGAGTTCAGCTTGTTCAGCCTGGAGAAGAGAAGGCTCCTGAAGGGGAGACCTTAGAGCAGTTCCAGTGCCTAAAGGGGGTCCAGGAAACCTGGAGAGGGGCTTTGGACAAGGGCCTGTAGGGACAGGCCAAGGGGAATGGCTTTAACCTGCCAGAGGGGCTTTAACCTGTTCCAGTGGAAGGTGTCCCTGCCTGTGTCAGGGTGTTGAAACTGGATGAGCCTTAATGTCCCTTCAAGCCAAACCAGTCTGTGACATGATGAAGAGTGCATAACAATATGTACCAGGAGCATGAATTACTAATAGCCACATGAAATACAGAGAAGTTTTATGGGTTGTTCAAATTGGACTTTTGCTACAGAGGAAACGTTTTTGTTTAACTTTTCATATCAAGCTTTGCCAGAAGAGACCCTCACCTGCATCTGCTCTCCCATGCTGGTCATCTACCTCTTCTTCACAGCCTGATCTTCAATCTCACCCAGTCTGGGTTTCTCCACGCGCTCTCAGTCTTCTCTTAGGAACTGCTGCCCACAGACAGCTCCCCACTTCCTCGCTGCCTCCTCTGCTGTGCCCTCTTTGCTGGTGATGCTGATGCACACACACCAAACACCCCACTAAGGCAAACTGACTGTGGATGTGTCTCAGACAGTCTGAACCACCCCTTCCCTTCAGGGCTCAGGAATCCCATTCCCAGAAGTTAGCAGACTCCTCCTCTGGAGTCCCAATCTCTCTTATTCACAACGCTCATGGGAGATGAAGAACTTGGAGGAGAACTGCAAATACAAACAACTTAAATCCTGAGCTATCAGTGAAGCTGGTTAACATAATGTAATACTTAAATACGCTCTCTTAAACCACAGGAGGGATTCAGCAGGAGATGGTGCTATTAATATAAATGGTATTTAACAGAACCCCCGAGAGCCACGAACATAGAAGTAGAGGGGTCAGTTGAAAAAAACCCACATCTTTACAACCCTCGTCCATTTTCAACTAAAATAATGCTAAAATTAGACTCCAAAGCCAATTCTGCTACAAAGTCAGCCTTAAAACTAAGTATTCCGAGAACATCCATCTCATTCACACAGAGGAGATGCCAGGGAAACACAGACCTTATAACCACAGGATGCAAAGTCACTTACTCACAGGTCCGCAGAAAAACAGGTCTGACTATCCTATTCCTCACACAAGAAAGCTTTAAGTTATGAACCACATGGCTGCAACCCATAGGGGCACTACCTTAAGCACTCCTAGGAGTACAAATTGGATTTTGCATTCATGTTCATGCTTGAAGTACCAGGTAGCAGCGAGGCGCAGGAAAAGCAGGAAACCTTATGATTGGAAGTTCATTTTAGAGTCTGACCATGCTAAACTTCATACAACGAACAGGACAGGAGCCGTATCAGGCTCACCACTCACAGCAAGCATAAAGCATGAACACGACCTACCTACTGCTGCTCTTCCTTGCTTGATTTTCTGCTCTCTTACAGGTCTTTCTTTACACTTCCAGAAGCAGCAAGTCACTAAGATAACCTGGCACTCAGCAAACAGGCAAAGGAAAAGGCAGAAAAACAACTGAGGACAACAGAGGAATCATGAATGTCACCTGCAGGAAGAGGATGAACTTCTTCGCCCCTATTTGTTTCCCAGCCAGCAGCAGAGCAGACCCAGTACAAGCAGGGACAGCAGGCACAACCATAAAGGAACAGATGAAAATGGGATAATGGAACAATCCTGAAGTGAAGAATCACAGCAACATCTCCCAAACACTGGATGCATTTCTGCCCACGCTGCTGAAAAGAACAGTTTAACAGCACTGGTTCATCTCTTTGCAAAGATTTACAGCTCAAATATGAAAATGAATAAGCTCAGCATAGTTTGCCCAGAATAAATTTTGCAGGCCAGAAGAGATGCCGCTTTATATGGCACCACTGGGGTACACACTAATTCATGGTGACACAGCTACCAAAGAGACTGCATCTGAAAGGCTCAGAGCTGACTTTCAGTTCTAATCTAGCTAGGAAGATTCTTCCATAGTAGCAGGATAAGGAAAACATATGAATTAAAGTCCTTATCTATTAGGCACTGTATGCACATCACAAACCTGCTTTTCAGAGTAGACCTCATACAGTCCAGTAAATACAGTTTTCAGTGGTAAATGATCTTCTAAGGAACTGCCAGAAAACACATTTAGTACTTTATCAGCCCATAGAATCTGGAGCAGAATTAGAACTGTTGATGATAATAGGAGCACTGTCATTTCAAAGGAAAGCATCCCCAAAAGGCATAAAACCAGCCAGCTCTACCCCACAGAAACTATGACCAGGATCACGTTCGACATTACAGAATGTCTTTACTGATATTTACATGATTCAGGAATTAGGAGAATCATCTTACTTGCACCTCAAAAGTCACTTCAGCCACAGGAACACCAAGTTTGCTTTACAGGAAAAGGCAAGAAGGGTTTGGTTTTTAAAGCAGTGGTCTGTGAACTACAGGGGCATGCAATACATCCTGCAAAGGGGGAAGGGCATGGAAAAGTTAAGAGCTACTGGTTTAGAACAAAATAAGGGCTATAAATTAACAGAACAGCTTATCTGCAGATGTGGCATGTGCAGAACACAAGGGAGAGAGAAGAAGCATTTACACTTAAGGACACTTAGAGAGGAGCAGTGAGAGCTTCAATTTGGAGCCTGAAAACGGTTGCAGAGATCATGCTGCACGTTTATTTGCAGTAGCAGAGGACTGGAGCCTGGCACCCAGGCTGCCCCTTGACAACCATGATGCTGTAGTAGAAGGAGCGGTCCAAAAGATGCTTCTCTCCTCCATCACAGTGTCAGGCACCTGGGTTAACCCATCAAGCACTTCTAACAGCATTTTCTGCCCTCCTATATTATGCAATTTTGGTCTCAAACGAACACTTGTTGCTTACAGGTGGCACTCATTCATTACTGAAGTAATACTGCTTTTGAGTAAGTCAACTTTACTCAGCAAAAACATTTCACAGAATCCCAGCCTGGTTTGGGTTGGAAGGGACCTTGAAGCTCATCCAGTTTCAACCCCTGCCACAGGCAGGGCCACCTTCTACCAGACCAGGTTGCTCCAAGCCCCTGTGTCCAACCTGGCCTTGAGCACTGCCAGGGATGGGGCAGCCACAGCTTCTCTGGGCACCCTGTGCCAGCGCCTCAGCACCCTCACAGGGAAGAGCTTCTGCCTAAGAGCTCATCCCAGTCTCCCCTCGGGCAGGTTAAAGCCATTCCCCTTGTCTCGCCCCTACAGGCCCTTGTCCAAAGCCCCTCTCCAGGTCTGCTGTAGGCCCCCCTACCACCACCTTTAGGTATTTCAGTTCACAACTCACTGTTACTTCTCCCCAGTCGCCACCTCTTTTTCTTCTCTCCACTATTTAGCAAGAACTTCCTCCTGAGTGTCAGCAATTCCATCAACAACAAGGACCGGGAGAACACAGTTTCCCGCTGAACTCTGCCCTTGTTAACTCCCTTTAACCTCAACACCAGGAATACATGACAAGTGCAGTTTCTGTAACACCAAAAAGGCAGCATCCTCCTAAGCCACACAAAACAACCCCAAAACAAACACACACAAAGAAGAAAAGAAATAACTCCAAAATATCCCAGATGAGAGCGCTATGGTCCAGGCTTTTCAAAGAGCAGATATATCTGGTATTAGTGAACTTAAGTTGTTCATACAACATGGAACTGGAATGAGGTCAGGCCACTACTCAAATTTAAAGTGTCTTTTACATTCAGGATACTAATTTCTATGTCAATATTGGTTTAGAGGTATCTTTGCATTACCAAAGCCTGACAGGGTTAACAAGCCAAGGATTAAAGCTTGTTCACTTCCTCTTCTATGGGAAGGGCGCACACTTCTCCATCAAATCTACCAGAATAAGTTGTGTTTCCAGAACAATAATCCCTGGAAAAGTAGCAGATCCCATAATACTGTATCCATAATGCTTTCTGTTTATACAAACAACTACAGATGATGTGGACACAGATACGAAGGGAAGGATCAAACGATCCAGCTTGAACAAGGGCCATGCTACAGCTCTAGAAGAGAGACAGCACCTTTGAACCGGGAATGACGAGGAAGCTGGAGGGGGAAGCGAGGCGGGGAAGTCCATGCAGAAGCCCACACCGTCGTTTCGGGCGGCTGTGGCAGCGGGGGCAAAGCACAGAGCGCTGCACTGCTGGTCTCCTCCCGGCAGAGGGCAACGCCACTCACCCATCCCACTGCTGCGCTCCAAAACCTCTCCGCTGCGAGCGGAGCATTCCATGGAATCGCGGCATCGCCGACATCCGCCCCGCAGCACACGCAGGATTAAATCCACGGAGGGGTTTTAACAGCGCTGCTCCGCTCGGGGTTTTCTTACACGTGTATTTGCCATATATACACCTTACCAAGAAAAAGAAGTGTTTATTGCTTTTCACAGAGCTGGAATCCTGCTCTCAATCAATAGGATAAAGGTAATCCCGATTATTCCAGGTCCCTGGGACACTGCCAGGAAGTCACAGAAATTGTCATAGCAAGATGTCCCAAGAACTACAGATGACACAGCAATATTCAGTAGATGTTAACAGAATAACATGTGAAGTTATGCTAAATAAAGCAAGGGGGAAGGAGGAGGTGACACACTAAAACTGCAGAACTCACAGTGATACAGCAACTCCCCCTTGTTAAAGGCTATAACGGCGCTCTCTGCTTACACAACACACCCAAACAATAGCCAGAAGCGTCCTATTTCTCCTCCTGCTGAACGTAAACACCATGAGATGCATCTCCTGCCACCCAGGAGGCTGTCCTGATGGGCAGAGCAAGAAACCTCCCAAAAATCAGAGCACAAAGCTAAGGTTCAGCTCCAAAGCCGAGCTGTCACCAGCCACCGGGTGTCTGGCCACCCGGAAACACCTCACTGCTGATACAGTACTCAAGGTAACACTGAGCAAATGCTTTTTCTTTCAGATTAAGGTGACTCTGAGCATCGGTTCGATTCTACCTTATTCCCTCTGTAATTTATGAGGTCAGGATCTGCTTTCATTTTGCAACTGAAGCTCCTCCAGTAGCTACTACGGCGCTGCTAAAATTCAGCAAGCTGAACATAATAGTTATTATTCAAAACAGCATATTCTCCAGGTATTCCACACACAATGAATACAAGAACCATCCTTCTGCTCTCGAAATGTGTATGCTACCAAGAAATCACACTTGATGACAACACAGATGAAAAAGCACTAGCCCAAACTCAAGGTTTATTCCGCAGGGAGATCCAAACGCGTTCTGCTGTACACAAAGAAGTTCTGCAAACAATGTGCAACCCAAGTCAATAAGCACTATGAAACATTAAGGATTAATTCAGGCTCAGTATTAACTGCCCTCAAAGTGCTGTATTTTGGGGTAGCATACAGATAAACCAGCATGTTCCTGTGAGCAAAGAGGAGGGCAGAAATACCTCGATGCCGCAGTAGTAGAGCATGACGCTCACCAGGTTTTGTCTGCTCACCCCAGCTTCCCACCAGGCAACTTACTGCTGCTTCTGACCATTTAGAGATGACATAAAGGGGAAGATACAGATCTATATTGAGGAAACCTATGTTACTGGCATGCTGACTTCACACGTTGAGCATTCATGAAAGCACATCATGGGTTTGGTTGCAATGAGGGTAAGATTTGAAATACAGGACAGAAAAATACGTTAGTACCTCTGCATTTACCTACTCTGCTTACTTTCCAATTAATAGCACAATTTTTATTCTTAAATAGGACCTGATCCTTAAGACATATTCAGAGGATTGTTCCTAAAATTATGGCTTATAAATGGTGGTATAAATGCCCTTTAAACCTTTTGTTTCTCAGTTTATTTTGTTAATACTTTGGTAGCAAGTTCCTAGCCTAGCCAGAATAATACTAAAACAAACCCTCACCATCAGCAGTGCTTCATTAATGCTTCATAACATAGCAATTATGAAAAACAACCAGAACTCAACAGCACACTGAGATTTAGCACTGCGAAACCCAATTCCAGAGTAGCATCTCTCCTCATCCACAAAACCTCCCACATTTAGACTACAGCACAGTCTAAAATATAATCAAGTCATATATAAACCATATGACATAAAATATGAGGCATCAAATAAACCACTGCCAGTCTTTTGACATTTTTCAGTGTCCATATTGATTAAAACTCTTTAAAACAAGTATATTAAAATTATCCCTGTTTTTCTTGTCCTGCCAAATACATCACTTCATAAAAGAGACTTATAAAACGTTTTCAGCTTAACTGCTTTACTCCCATAATGAATATTTTTGCTATACAGGTATCAGCCTTCCCGAGATGCCCAAACTCTTGCCAGTGAAGAAGCACAATACTGGAGGCATTTAACTAATTCCTTCTGGGATTCAAGGTAGTCCACGAAAATTCACTCATTAGGGACCCTTTAAGTGCCCAGATCAGGAATATCTGCAAGGATAAAAATCTCTGACCTTGGTAAGGGTAAAACTCGGAACAAACAACTCCGATTTCCAGCCTTGCTGTGAGACAAGGCTACGTCTGCTGGCGGAGGCACAGCACCCCGAAGGACTGACAGGGGATTTTAGACTGTGTTTTCCATGAAATCCGACCCCAAAAAAGAATCCTGTTCAGGCTTAAATTCGTGACAAACAGCCCCATGAATTCCATCTCCAGCCATTTAGAAAGCTACGAGGCAGGACCCAAAATTATCATCAAACTGACTTGAAAGATCTGCTGGGCAGAGATTATTCGCTTAACTCTGTATTTCAGTGTTCCTGCCTGCAAGTACTCTCACCCTTTATGTTATGGCACTTTCAAACTCATGTTCTAGTACTACCAGTACTTTCAGGAGCAAGATGCTTATGGAAAAAACACCATGTCAATATAGTGGGATCAAGTACAGTTGTACTATACACCAGAGCACATAAAAAAACCCCGTAACTCTATGTTTTCACTTTTAAACTTGAAAGAAATATAGTAAACACGTGATTACAGCAATTAAAACCAAAAAATCTAGCCTGGATTAAAGAGATCCTCTTAATTTTAACCACGTAACAGGCTATTAGTTGCGTAAACTAACATGTCTTTAAAAGTAAGATCACAATTTCCCTTATTAAAACAGACAAAAAGGTTTCCCTACTTCCTATTGCAAAACCAATGCAAATACTAGCTTAGGTATTTCCTTTTCAGATGCTTTTGAAAGTCCTGATGAAAAGTATAATAGCGACCTTTTTGCTACTGAAATTTGGCAAAATGAAACGCTGGGGACTTCTTCAAGAAATAAATCAGTTCTGTTTTATATAAAAAGGGGGCAGAACTGGCACAACACATATTTTTTCGTAGCTCTTTTTTCATATATGGTGTCTTCCTCACCACAACAGCTCTGCAGAACACAGTGTACAGCACACATTGTGCCTCGTCATGAGCTGACAGCAACCGAAGGGAAGGTGAACCAAGTTACAAAATGAAGTATTTTTGCCTCTGTCTGGCCAGGAAGATAAATGATCTTGGTGATATTAAAGAGAAATGGGATATGGGGATCCGAAGAGCTCATTTTGCGTTAACTGCATCTCCCCAACAAAAACAAGAGAAAGCAATTTCCTGGTGCATCAATTCCACCGGCAATTCCACGTACACTCGCAAGTCAGAGACGCTGGCAAGCTCGCACTGCGCACCTCCTGCTAGTCTCAGATATCTAACAAACCAACTGCTCCCTATTCATTTCCTATTTTAAGCTAGGTTTTTCTCCCCCCCCCCCCCCCCCCCCAAGACATGCAGATACGCCCATACAAACCAATCAGCTTTAATAAACATATTCCTGCAAGTTAACAGCATTTCAAATGACTCCAACACAAAACATCAGCTCCCCACAAGCATAAGTCAGGCACTCCCAAATACCACCCCAGTCCTTTCACCGTTTCAGAGCCATTACCCTTCCTGTTATTTTAAGGCCACATTCCCTCCTCGTCAACCCCTGTCAGGATCTGGAAACTCTCATCATTTCACATGCAAAAAAACCTCTGCTGATAGAGTTACGATGGAAGAGAAGTGAAAGCACGTGAAGCATCATAAACCGTCCCCCAATCCATTTACTCCACTAGACCAGCAGAAAGATGCAAACCTTATTTCTCTTTCCATCTTCCTTCTCATGGTCTGTATTTATAGGGCATTAAAATCCTACTACTTCTAAAGAAGACTCTTTTTTACTGCAACTCCAAGCCAGTTTTAAATATCCGTGCACACTCCTTGCCATTAGTTATGAAACCATCTCCCCTCTTCTTGACCTATTCTCCTTCGTCTGCTGTTATTTAACTCTTTAAGGCTATTTGAGAGTCGCAGCGTCACTAATTATGACGCAGTTCTTAGAAATACATTGCATTTTATGTTTTTAAATAGCACAATAAGCACGTACACAACAAAAAAAACAGATAACAGGGGGATTTCACCCCTCCTACACTTACTCTAAACCAAAACACGTTGGCTATCTAGAACAGCCATCTTTCATAGCTTTTTTCAGCTCATCAGCCCCAGAATCTTTAGTAGTGCAGAAATCAGTGTAATGAACACAAGCCTATAGAGAACACGCGTCCTTTGCTTCCTACTGACCCCAGAGAAGTCGTCTGCAGGCAGCCGGGGTCCACTCCCTGCAAGCCGCAAGCCAGCGATCTAGAACCGAGTATCCTCTTACTGTTTGTTCTGCTACCCGAGAACTTCCATTAAAACGGCATGACGTTCCTCAGCTCTAAACCGACCAGTCTTTCTACGCACAGCCTGTAACACCCGTTCCTCCACAGCTTCCCATAAAACCCCATTTCCAGGAACAAAGGCCAGTGGAAAACAAAACGCCACGGTTTCAGACACCTCGTTTTGCCGCAGATTTGGACGCGGCACAAGTCCTTCACGCTAAAGGCTACCCAACCTACCTATAAATAGGCTCAAAGCTTCAGGCTCAGGAGACTGACAGCTAAACACGATCCTGCGCTACCTACGTGTGCAACAACGCCAGGGCAGGCAGGTACGCAGTTGGTTCATACGGGGAAGGGGGGGGAAATAGAAAAGGATACGAAGTACCGACTGGGGATAACCAGTTGTGTTCTAGAGAGGAAAGCCTCCCTCAAGGTGCCATGGCTTGACCCACGAGGTTTAAGGGGCCCAACGGTGGGCACAGCCCGAAGGGGGCATAAACCACAGGGTCCCCGCTCCCCGTTCCTCTCCCCCCTCGGTCAGGAGCGGGTCTCGAACCCGTGCTCCCCGGTCACCCCCTCTCTCGGCGCGGGTAACAGCGGCCGGGGCGAAGGGGGTTGGTGGGCGGGGCGAGTCCGCGTGACCGGCTGAGCCGGCGGCACGTGGCCCCGACCATAACAAACAGGCGGGTGGGCGGGCGCGGGGCTCGCGCCATGCCAAGGGCGGGCGGGGGGGGGGGGGGGGGAGCGGGGAGAAGGAGGGGGGGGGCGGGGGCAGCGGGTGAGCAGCGCGGTGATTGGTCCGGAGGGGCGCGGGGGGCGTGGCCTCACGAACTAGAAGCGGGGGGGGGGCGGTTGTCCCGCCGCCTTGGTGCAGTGCTGAGGAGGCGCCAGGCGGGGGCCGCCTGCGCTTCCCGCCCAAAGACCGACCCCCCCCCCCCCCCCATTACTCTCCCCCTCAGGGCCGGCCCCGCACCGCGCCCTCACACCCGCGCCTCTCCCCGCACCTCTCCCCGCACCGCCGATCCCCCCCCCCGCCGCCGCCGCCTCAGCACCCCGCAGCCGCCCTTCCCCTCCCGCCCAGCGCTTCGCCCCGCGCCCCTTCACGCACGCACCCACCTGTGGGGCCGCCTCCATCACCCGCGGAGGAGCTGCGGGAGGGGACGTGCTAAATATACCCCGCTGCCGGCGGCACCGCCTGTGTCACGGACCCGGGCGAGCGGCGGCGCGGCCCGGCCCTCCCCGCCCTCCTCCTCCTCCTTCCCCCCCCCCCCCGTTCCCCTCCCGCATCTTGTTTTCTCCATACGCACTTCGAAAATGCTGGCCGCCCCCCCGCCCGGCGTGGTTTTGGGGGGGATCGGCGCTATTTTGGCTCCATTCGGGATACCCACGCAGCGAGGAAAGCAACGCAGTCCCGTCTCTCCTCACACACCCCCCTCAACAAACCGCAGCTCGGCTGTCACTTGGCTTTTCCCCCGCACACACACACACACACACACATCGCGACACGCGAGCCCCCGCCATGTCGCGACAAGCGGCCCGCGCACCTGCCGCGCACCGTCCGCCGCACACATACCCATAGTTGCTGCCTCCTACCAGCGGGCAACGGGGGATGCTCAGCCGGCTTCTGCCTTCCCCTTGCGGGAAGGCGAGCGCTGCCCGCAGCCCCTGCGGAGCAGCCGGGCCGGGGGTGCTCGGCGCTGGCAGCCCAGGTGCGTGAGGGCTCAGCGGGCGGGGAGAGCAGCGGCCAAGGGAGGAGGGCGGCGGGAGCCGGGATGGATCGAGCCTCCCTTTCCCTCCCTTTTCCCTCCTCACACCAACCACCCCCTCCCCCCCCCCCCCCCCCCCCGCCGCTTGTGTTTACCTCAAGTTTGAATTTTATCTGCGCAACATGAGCTGGAATGCGGACATGGAGGGCGCGCACCCGCCCGCCGCTCCGCGGGGACCCGCGGCACCCCCGCTCCGTCCCCTCGCACGCACGCACGCACCCCGGCCGCCCGCACCCCGACACAACCACCCCGCCGCTCCTCGCACCGCCGCCGCGCAAACATGGCGCGGGCGCCGCGCACCGCCACCCCCTCAGGCGGGCCCCCCCCCCCCCTCCTCCCCAGCCCGCGTCCCGCCGGTAACTTACCTCCGAGAGCGGCCGCCGCTCCGCCGGTTCTAGTCCTCCTCCGAAGGGGGAACGGTGCCACTCGCCAGCCCCACCGGCGGGGCCGCCGCGCTGCCGCCCGCTGAGACAGGTGCAGGCGCGGCGGGCGGGCCGCGGTTGGGACCCGGGGCGGTCCCGGGGAGGGGGGTACCGCTTCTTCCCCGCCGCCTCCCCGAACGCTTCCCTCCCTCCGCACAACGTTGTTTCATTATATCATGTCCATCATGTGACGCCCGGAGGCCTCTCTATGGAAACTTAAAGGGGACTTTCATGTGACGGCGGACACACCGCGCAACGGACCCACCGGCTACAAACACCGGGCAGCCCCGCAAGTCACCCGCACCTCCTCACACACACCCCCCCCCCCTCCCCGCCCTCAGCCTTGCGGGTCAAGGCGAGTAGCTGCGCTTGCTTTGCTGTCATTATTACTGTTAATAAGAATGATTAGAGCGGGTTGGGTTTGGGTTTCCTCCTCTCTTTACACCGCTGGTCGCTAACGGGAAACAGCCGAACGGGCACTTCTAAGGGGTGGACCCCGCTCTCCTGGACGGTGCGCGACATGATACACGGCGGGTGCTGGGACCGGTTGGGACATAAAGAAATAGAAAGAAAACTGAAAAGGTAATAAAAGGCCGGGGGGGGGGGGGGGGTAAACACTGTGCGAGGCTGAGGCGGCTGGAGACGGGAGCGATGCCGTGCGGGGCGGCCGGAGGCGGTGGTTAACCGCCGGTTGGCGGGGGAGCGATTCCCCGCTCTCACCTGTAACACCGCCGGTTCTCCGCGGAGGGCTGCAGGCGCTGGAAGGAGCCGTCCGCTCGCCACTGCAACAGCACAACCCCCGTGTACAAAACAGAGGAGCGAAAAGGGGAAGAACGGAGCCGTTTTCCGGCCCTGGAGCAGCCCCCGGGGTCCCGCCGCCTGCCCGCGTTCCTCAGGCTGCTGTTCCGCCTGCGGTGCTGAAGTGGGTTTGTGTTCCCAGCTGTCCTCCTGCCCCCAGGATTTTGGATGAGATCTGGGACATGAAGCCCACCAGCTCCAGCGCCAGCCCCCTGCCTGGCGATGCGCAGGGGGGTCCCGGGTTTTTCTCCATGGAATGTAGTGCATGTTTCCCGCAGGAGCTCCCCTAATTCTGCTCCCAAAACAGTGGGATCACAGTGGTCGAGTGCAAGGTTTAAGGGTCTGGCTTGTAGGGGGGATGGATTTGCTGTTAAAAACTGAAGGAGGACAAGGTGTCACATTCATTCCCTCTTTACAGCTTCCATGGAAGTCGCAGCCCCGGAGCAGATTAAAGTGTGACCCGCAGGTGTGGTAGATTTTAACTCTGGAATTTCAGTTCTTCAGTGTCCCACCGAGGTTTCTCTAAGGGAGTCATTTAATCAACCACTTTACCGTCTGTAGGTTGACACTGATGCCCGTCACATGTACCATAAGCCATAGGAGGGACCAGAGCTGCCCAGACGGACCGCCTGGGCCCAGTCCTGTTAATGTCGGCAGGTAAAATCCCTTCACTCTCCCATTAAAGCTGTTGAAGTTGAAGTACCTGTGCTACAACCCACTCATTTGCGAGTGCCTGTGCACTATTTATATAGGTATGTAACTGCATATAGATACCTCTGCTATTATTTTTCAAGTTTTACAGGAATTTTGTAGCAATTATGAATTATTTTAGCTCAAAAGAGTTAACTGAGTGAGGAACAGTTCATCCTCCATTCCTTCCTTCTTCCTAGAGTCTTTCATCTATCCACCCTACACTCCATCTTTTTTTATCCATCCTTTCCCATCGAATTTTGGGAGGATTTCTACCTCGGGGTTCCTTTCTACCATTTTATTCACGTTGTCCCACTGCCACAGAGTCAAGCTCCAGCGTGCCTTACTTTCCGCACTCCTGGGCCTTATTTCCCTACCTCACTACACCTCTTTTTATTCCATATTCCCATCTCCAGATCACCCTTAAAGGAGAAAGAAGCTGAAGCTGGGATATAAAGTAGTCTTCTAGGAGTACTGCCAGAACCGATCTGTTTTTACTCTGCTGCTGCTGCTGTTGCTGTTCTGCTGTGTCATGGGAAGAGAGTTACCTAGCCCACACCAACCCTCAGAAACAGCAATGAGCCGCTTGCTGCAAACCTGAGCTGTGTTTTATAGAGCTGAAGGATGAGTTTTCCTGGTGCAGGATTTCAACTGGAAGAAGAAGGATTCAATCCCTTGCTGGGCTCCGACAGGGACATCGCCGTTAGGAGATTTGCAGGAGGCAGAGTGGCGGCGGCAGCACTGACAGCGCAGCATCACACAGCTTTATTTCATGTTGTCGAAGCAAAATGCTTTAGGTTACAGCTAAGGAGAAAAGCAAAACGATCCATTTTTGTAAATAGGGTTCTTTTTCCCCAATTTACTTTAAATTCTTCAAAGGTCTTGTGCTAAGAAAGAGCAGGCATTCTGCCTCCTCTTAAAAAGCATTGTTATAAAATCTTTACAGTCTCCTTCCACCTGAGCCTGTTTCCTTCAAACACTTACTTTCAAAACCAAGAGGTTTAAAGGTGACTCTTCTCTTTCCCTTCCAAAGTTTGTATTCCTTGGAAAGGCCTGAAGAAACCAAAGGCTGTGTCTGCCTGTGAATGAAGAAGTTTTGAGTAAACACCAGCATGCACGTATACACACGTGCACAGGATTTAAAGCATTCCGTTGAAGTGCACGTATAGGAAAATCTTTCATCATATGGTAGGCTTTAATATCTGCCTTAAAAGTAATCTCTGACTGATGGACTCTGTTGTGGCAGGTCAGAGGAGGCTCAGTACTGAGGTGCCTCTGCAGGATTTTAAAACAGCCAAATAAAATCCCCCCATTTGCTTTTGGGTTAATTTCTGGTTTAACAGCAGCTACCTGGGAAATGCTCATCTTGTGAAAGCAAGTAAGAAAACTTTATAAGGCTCCAGTCCTATTTTTTCCACAACGAAATAAAGATCTTTCTTGTGGGGTCAGGACAAGATCTGATGCTATTCCACGAGGAAATGGTTAAAGCACCTTGCAGAGTTCTTCAGTTCCTCTGTTAGAGATAACACCCCTGGGCTTTATTAGAGCTCGAGCTTCGGACATGCTTCTGGTTACTTCTCACCATTGTCTTTGCTTCATTTCGGTTAGTTTTTGTCACTGAAACCAAATCTTCTCGTTTCACTTCTCTTTCTAATTCATTTCACTCTTTAGTTCCCACATGTTAGAAAGTACAGTTTCATTTCGACTCTTGACATCAGAAAGCCCCATTCCAGAAAGCAATTTGCAGCAATGTATTTGCTTTGCCACTCACTGCTCAAACAAATCGAAGCATAAACAATGCTGACAGGCCCTCAAAACCAAACCCAAATTGTGAAATTGGGGCAAATAGCCCAGAGAACCTGAAATGTTTTGGGTTTAAAACACTGCCTGCTGTCAAAAAGAGGGTAAAATAAAGCTTTGTTTATGTGTAGAGCTCAGTGTTTGTTGATCAAGTTTCTAAGGTGATGTAGCAGGAAGTACTGATATTAGGCAAAATGACATGAACAAAGCATGAAACTATAATTCAGCAGCTATTTGTCAACTAATAACAGGAAAATAAAGGATATTTAAAAAGCAGTGAGGGGTTTCCATTGAACTTTTACTCCTCCTGACTGGTGAATATAAAGGCAGCCTCTCACCTGCTCTGCTCCTGTATATAATTGTTTGCAAGAGCAGAGTTAAATCACTTGTCAGGAGGAATGTTTCCATGGGATGCAAATACTTACACTAGCTGCTCTTTCTACGTCATGTTACGGACAAGACTGATGCTCGAGCAAGGTTATAATGTACCTGCATCTTCTCCAGCTTGGTGCCAA
Source organism: Lathamus discolor (assembly GCF_037157495.1). Lineage (NCBI taxonomy): Eukaryota > Metazoa > Chordata > Aves > Psittaciformes > Psittacidae > Lathamus > Lathamus discolor. The sequence goes on from NC_088884.1 coordinate 4,097,405, forward strand.
GCTTGCTGAGTCATTTTCCCTGTTCCCATTCTGCAGTCGGCTGCTCGCTCGCTTTTCCCTGTTATTTGTGTGGGTCGTAAGCTCAGCAACAGATGAAAATAAATGCTTAGATTTCTTCAGGCTGCCTCCCTAAGGAAATAAAGGTTCTGCTGTGCCGCTTCTCTGTTCACATCCATGGCCATCCCCCTCTCCGCAAAGCTTCTGAACCCATTAATTAATTTTGAATGAATCTGGGGAGAAAACAAGCATTTTGAAGACACTCTCAGATTCCTGCAAGTTGCACACGAGCAGCAGGAAGAGATCTGGATTAGAAATTGAAGCAGAACTTAGCCATAACACATCAGGGCTGTCAGCCACCTCCCAGCCACCCAACCCGTGCGTGCCAGCTGAGTGACCTATACATAGCTACACCACTGTCATACCCTGCCTGGTGTAGTTTTTGCTGTCAGGCAAGAGATATCATAAAGAGCTAGAGGAACCAGGATAGTTGAGGGAATTAACTGTTTTCAAAGCAAAACAGTAGAGGTTTTTAAGGAACACCACTGTATGCAAGGGAAAAAATAGTGCCTGGGAATGCATTTATGGTGTTTTGGGGAATGATCAAGCTTTTGTGTCACTCTCAAAGCAAACCATGGCAGAGGATCCAAGTTGGGCTGTTCTTTGAGCTGGCACAGCTTTTCAGTCTAGTTGATCTTGGCACTAAAGCTATAGGCAAGGATCCCCTATCCACACCTCTTCCAGATGCGGTCAGTAGACGTGTTGCTGTATGAGATGCCTACATCACCAAGAGAAGAACAGCCGCAACCACAGGCTTCACCCTGCTGAGTCCTACAGCCCCATTCTCCCATCCACCTTTATGGTCCAGCCTCTCTGTAGCTGACACTCAGAGAGTGTCAAAAAGCCTGGGGTGTCTCCTTATGGGTCGAAAGGGAACATGCTGAGTTTCTACCTAGGCTGGCTCCTTCCCAACTGCCTAACCAAGACTATGGCATGGCAGAGCTCTAGCCCTGCATCTCCACCTCCAGTTGTGCTGGGAGGCAAACGCAGGGATGATGGTCATGCCAGGACCAGAGGACAGGATCAGACCCATTCCTACATGAGGGCACAGGCTTAATTTGTACATCTTTTCTCTCCCAGCTGCACCTTGCTGGGGCCAACTCCTGCGGGACAGCCATCCTAACACTGCACATAACATATGCTCTCATCTCAATTGCAATTAGTTTGATGCAACAAACAGTTTTAGTGTGACAAACTGCAAGCTAAAAAAAGCTGTGCCTTCATGTGCATCAACTGGGTGCACAAAATACGTGTTGTGTGTCATCTCCTTATGTCCCATATTTGTTCCTGCAGCAGTAACAAATGGCATATGCTCCAGGAATACTACACAGGCTGAATGGACTCCTGGAAGTACAGGAGTGATCTGGCACTGGAACTCTTTAAAACTTGTTCAGCCTGGAGAAGAGAAGGCTCTGGGGAGAATGACAGTCTTCCAATACCTAAAGGGGCTGACAAGAAAGCTGGAGAGGGGCTTTGGACAAGGGCCTGTAGGGACAAAACAAGGGGAATGGCTTTAACCTGCCCGAGGGGAGACTGAGATGAGACATTAGGAGACAGAGAAGCTGTGGCTGCCCCATCCCTGGCAGTGTTCAAGGCCAGGTTGGACACAGGGGCTTGGAGCAAGCTGCTCCAGTGGAAGGTGTCCCTGCCCATGGCAGGGGGTTGGAACTGGATGAGCTTTAAGGTCCCTTCCAACTCAAACCAATCTGGCATGCTATGATACTATAATAATAGCTGTTCTACCGTGAGATGCTGTTATGGACCTCTTCTGGAAGTAAGACTTTTGTGTTCAAGTTAAGATTCATTAATCTCTGATGATTATACAACTAAAGTCACCTCTCCATCAAGGAGCACTTTATTGTCTGTTTCAGCTCCTAGACACCAACTGAGATCAGGTGCCTTGCTTTCCAGGGCACTCTATAGTCGTACCCTAGGAGATCACCTTTGCCTTGAAGGGCTTACAAAACAAAAACACAACAGAGTGAGCAACGTGACGCCCAGGCAGAGCAAACACAGCAACCTTTTGCAAATGTCAAGTTAATACCATGATCTGGAAGTGAAAGGGGTTTATCAGACCGTGGATGGGTCAATAGGGATGGGAGACACTTGTGGTTAGGGGGGTGAAGTGAAGGAAAAGCCATAGAAGAAGCTGTTTGGCATGAGATGGAGAGGAAGAGCATGCAGAGCATTCTATGGCCAATTGGCACATTCAGGATAAAAAACAGGGAGGAAAAATGGGTCTGATGACCATGACCCCAGTATAACCAGGTCCTATCTGTAGCCTCTTTCCCAAAGGCACACTGCCTGGAGAGGGGAGATGGAGAAGGCAGGGGGTGGACAGCATGGTTCCTCCTCCATGCTGGTTCTGCACAGGCAGCCGGAGGTGTGACAACCCTGTTTTGGGGTTGTTTCTCGCTGCGGCTCAGCCTCCTGCAGCTGTGTTTGTTGCAGCTGAGCCTCAGGGCTGCAGTGAGATGTAGTTCAGTGCTTTAAGTCCAGGGCAGCACATAATTGAATATTAACAGGAACAGCTCCAGGAGCTATTGGGACTCAGGAAGTCACAATTCCTCCTCCGCTGCTCCTTCGTCTTAGTGGGAGGTGATTGCTGGAGGCCTTAATGGATGTGAGACATAATATGCTTCCCTCACATTAGCTCCAGTTAGCAAACCAAGGCTTTAACCACATCCTACCCTCTCTGATCATTTCCTCATGCACCTTTTCAGCAGCAACACATGAAGTGTTCTAGCTGCAGCCGTCTCATTGTCCCACAGGTGACCGAGTGGAGCAGTGCAGAGACCATATGAACAGTGATTTTATACCTTATTTCTCCAGCAAACAAAGGGGGTCTCATCTTTAAAGCTTATCAAAATTTGCCTAATATAAATGATTTAACTTTTTGGTTCATCCTTCTGAGAATACAAATTATTTATTTGCTGAATGAGGGTGCTATGAGCATCTTAGAATCATAGAATAGTTAGGGTTGGAAAGGACCTTAAGATCATCCAGTTCCAACCCGCAAAGGTCTATAAAGTGATTTTTGCAAGGTCTAGAAACTGATTTTTAAATTGAAAACCATTGGTATCATGCTTTTGGTTAATATTCAAGGTAAAATACAGCAAGAAGTTCATAGGTACTGGTGACTCTCCATGATTGTTTAGAGCTGACCAGCACTCAGTAGCTCCCTCTCCAAGAAGTATGGATGGACATCATTCCCTCCTCAAAACCATGCCGCACATCTGCATTGGGAAGTTCACTCTCACATTGTTACTTGTATGGAATAAACAGTGTTTTACAAGAAGAAAGATGCCCACAGAAACCTGTCCATTCCATCTGATCATTGAGAACTTGGTGCTGTTTATGAAAGGAGAAGATAACACCTTCAAAGTACAAGAAAATTCCATAACACCCCAGGGCTGTGCCGAGCAGCAGTCAAACTCTCAAACTCCTTCTTCTTTTTCTCTTCTTTCTCACTTTAACACTCACAACATCCTTGACCTTGATGTATCATTCTCCTCCATGTCCACCAGCACTTGTTCATTGCATGACCCCTTCAGTTTTCAAAAAGCCCTTCCTCAATCCCCTTTTGTCATCAGTTGATGTACAATAGACTCTACTATGAGACTGCTTCTGGGTTTGTTTGCTTTCTCTCTTCCTTTATCTCTACCCAGAGACATCCAGTAGCTTGTCTCATAATCTTCCTAGAGTTCAGAGAAAACACATTCCTCTTTCTTTTTCCTGCCCTTCTTGGACATCAAACTGGCAAACTTTATCCATATGTTATTCCTTTATTTGCAAATTAGGAGTTCCTTGTTAGGGAAAAGTGGGAAATGCTCCTGTTTCCCTGCCATGCAATGTGTGGGTTTTGCACAATTGCTTTGAATTCCAGCGCTTTGGCATTTCTAGCCCATGGAAGTGAGGACCCCAGCACCACATTCACCCCCCTGTCAACCACATGCTGGCTGTGCGAGACATGCAGACAAGGAGGTTCTTGGCTCTGCTTATATAGAGCTATATTTGTACATTAGAAAAGCAAAGTGGTAAAACTGCAGCAGAGCGGAGGAAGGATTGATTTTGCTATTGGACAAGGAAAGCTCCATGCTTCACTTGGTATTGCTGCTTTCCTCCTGTTGTTGGGTAATTAATTAACACCAGCAGTGTGTCTGAAGCTCTTCTAAAGCACAAACACAAGATTTGCATCAGTGCTTTGCATTCGGGGCAGGCACAGGGAACATGGAAGCATTGGCACATCTAGAGAGAGGACACTCAGAAAAGGAGAGGTGGAGAAAGACCTTGGTGCCCTGAGCAGAATCCAGCCATCCCTGAGAGCAGCTGAACAACTTCCGGAGAGGAAAAGAATAGGAATTTAGGAATTTTAACTCAAACAAATTTGCTTTGAATTAGAAATATTTGGGGTTTGATTTTTATTGTTTTATTTTTCTTCCCCAGATATTCAGTAACAACGATCTTTGTAGGAAATCAAGTCAGTTTAGTTGAGTTGAACCCCGAACAATTGCCAATATCATAGAATCATAGAACAGTTAGGGTTGGAAAGGACCTCAAGATCATCCAGTTCCAACCCCCCTGCCATAGGCAAGGACACCTCACACTAAACCATCCCACCCAAGGCTTCATCCAACCTGGCCTTGAACACTGCCAGGGATGGAGCACTCACAACCTCCCTGGGCAACCCATTCCAGTGCCTCACCACCCTAACAGGAAAGAATTTCCTCCTTATATCCAATCTAAACTTCCCCTGTTTAATATCTTTTTTATAAGTCTCCTCTGTCCTGGAAGATAGTTTTCATCTTCTCATGCATTTTTTTCCCCCTTCTGGATAAAAATCAAAGAAAATCCTCCAAGTTTTTGGAACCATTTACAACCCTTGCTTCTTTCCTATAGCCCCTCTACAGTTTGCCTACATCTTTCTCCTACCTTTGCTTAGCACAACATCCAAACCCGACCAAACCTGGTATTTCAACCAAGCCCTTATTAAATTGCTTGTGGTGTTTCACCTCTTGTTTATACACCCTAGAATAAGATTTTCCTTCTTCTCTAGCAGCTGTGTACTGTGCACTGTCTCATTCGTGCCTCTTTTCCCTTTGAATAGCTGCTTGACCAGTGATTTGCCGCTTTGCACTGACGTATTTTGTTGCTCATGAGCATCATGAGCCACATCTGGTTGATTTCATACTATGACTCCCATTTCCCAGCAACATTTTTGAGCACATCCTCCAGAGTAATTAAATATTCTTTATTTCGTCATCCAAGTAACTAATGAAAATATTAGAATCAGGTCCAGCAGTGAACCCTTTGGGAGCCCGTTTGGAAAGCCCTCTAAATCCAAAGGAAAAGAATTAGTAATTCTTGTCTGAATACAAGTGTGGTTTCAGATGATTTCACAGAGATCATAGCTCCCCATCAGTTTATGTGGATATCATACAAAACAATGTTAAACCCCCTGCTTATTTCTAAAGGTATGACATATAGTCCCTCTCTGTTATTCTACAACGCAGTTACTGGGTTCAAAGATGGAAATGAGATGGTTTTAACATCACCCATTTATAACAAATCCAGTCTGGTTGATGGTATGTTTTTCTATTAGCAATCAAGTGCTTAATAACTGATTGTTTGGCTGTCTATTGCATTATTTTTCTGCATTACATGCTAAACTGTTGTACAATTCCCTAAGTCCTTCATTCCCCTTTTTAAAGACAGGCACTGTGTTTGCCCTTCTCCCCTCCTCTGGGATCTCTCCCGTTCTCCATGAACTCTCCCAGATAATTACTAGTGAGTCAGAGATTGGTCTGGGTAGTGCCTGCAGTGCTCTAGGGGGGAACTTCATCCAGTCCCGCTGACTTGAATTTGTCTAGCTTCTTTGAATGATCTTAAACTGTTTCTTTTGCTATTTTGGATTGTCTTATCCCCTTGGTAAAAGCGCTTCTGATAAATGGCAGTTAATCATTCTTTTATGTGTTTCCTCCATGGCTAAAACATAACAAATAATGTGTGGTCCGGTCTTTCTCTGTTATTATAGACTCACAGACTGGTTTGGGTTGGAAAGCTCATCCAGTTCCAACCCCCTGCCGTGGACAGGGACACCTTCCACTAGAGCAGGTTTTTCTAAGCCCCGTCCAACCTGGCCTTGAACACTGCCATTGTTATTTCTGTTCCCTCATTTTCTGTTAATTCACTTCTGTGTAATTTCCATTGCTTTCCTCTTATGATACCTTTATAGAACATTCCTTTATCACCCTCTATATCCCTTCCTGATTGACACTCATTTTGTCCTGTTCTTTTTCATCTTAGTCCTCTGTAATCATTCTACTCCTTTAGAGGCATAATTTCCTAGTCTTGTTTCCAGTCTTTGCACAGCTTAGCGTCCTTTCTCCTTTCTGTTTCCCTCACTCCTTCCCTTCTTCAGAGGAAAACACTCCATCATTTTGTTATCTCTTTCAACTTAATTAACCTCCACCTTCCTATTCTCAGCAATCTCCTCCCTGTTAGTCAGAGCCTAATCTCAGAGAGCTACAATCTCCTTGTCCTACAGGAACTCTGCTCCATCATTCGAGATCTTGTTGCCAGCCCCCTGCAAACACAGTTTAAAGCTCTTCTTGCTTTGCAAGGCAGTTATTTGCAAGGCTTGCAAGGCAGTTATTGTGCAGTCCCTCTTTGCAGAGCACCCATGGCTCGTTTGCCAGGTAGGAAACCGTTATTTAGTTTGCTCTATTATTGCAAATCAATAGTAATAATCAATTTATCTCTTCAACTCATCCCCACCTCTGCAATATGCTACTCCTTGCCCTGACTTTTACTTCCAGCCAGAAGGATGAAAAAGGACATTTCCCATCTCCTCATCTCCTTCCTCCTCTTCCCTCTAGTGCTTAGCTTTAGAGGAGCTAGGAGGCTTTATTAAAACTCTTTAGGATGGTAGATTAAGATGATGGTTGCTGTAAGCAGTACAGAGGTCACCTGCATGCTGAGGCACTCCTCTCCAGCCCAGTGGGAGACTGAGTGGGCATTTAGGAAAGGCAATTAAGAGGTCTGAGTGTACTGTGCATTCAGGCATCCCTTTGCCCTTTGAGATTTGCAGCATCCAGCACACAGATGGCATTTTTTTCCCCACCAAAAACTGTGCTGATATCTTTCAGTAAATCAGACAACAAAACCAGGCACATATGAAATGGATTAAGTTCAGTTCCCAGCTTTTTGGGTCACTGTTCTTCATAAAATGATTACATCTGTAAACAAGGAAGAACATAAACCTGCAAGGTGGCATAAGCAGCAATTCTACCTACATCCGCCTACTTCTTCTTCTTGCTAACTAAATACCAGTGACTGTTGCTCAAGGCTTTCCTTAGGCTCTCTGGACTCCTCAGCACAGGTACAAAGACTCAGGTAGCACTTAAGCTAGACTAATACAGCTGTCAACTTCTCTTTTGGCAGAGAACAGTAAATCACAGAACCCCAGACTGGTTTGTTGGAACCAGCAGGTACCTACAGTGCTGAGCCCATGGAGAACACTTGAAGGGACCCAGAAGAGTCGCTGTTATTCGGGCTCAAGGTGATACGGCTTAGTGCTGTTTTTGACTACCCATAGGAGATTATAGAAAAGACAGCGCCAGGTTTTTCTTGAAGGTGCACAGTGCTAGAACAAGAGGCCATCAACCCATGTTGCAGCAAAGGACATTACATCTAGATATCAGGGAGAAAATATCTGCAAGTAATGTGGTCAACTGTTGGAACAGGAGTCCAGAAAGCTTTTGGGATCTCCATCCTCGCAACACTCCATTGGGTGAGAAATATGATTGAAGGGTGATGTGAACCCTACTGTGAGAGGGGAATCTGGAGACCCTTGCATCCCAAATAGTTGTGCGATGCTGGGATCCTGTATGGATGGGTCTGGAGATGTTGTATGGCTGCTCATTCCAGCTGATTGCCAACAAACCCGAGCGTGTTGCTTCTGTGTGCATAAACCTCTAAGAACACACTGTGCGGAAGCCAGAAGACTCTGTTTCATATAATAGAAAAATCCCAGGTAATTATGAATTCATTGGTTTAACCCTGATCCCAAATAATATCAAAGAAAATCTGATACAGACTATGATTAGTAATGAACTAAAGAATGCTAACCTGATTGATATGCCCGAGCAGCTTTATGGAAAGCCTGTCACGTCAGAAAAATGAATGTTTTTTTAATGAGAATCTTAAGTTTTGTTAATAAAGATAAGGCTGTTATAAATTATTTAGGTTTCTGCAAGTTATTGAACAGTTCCTGAACACAGTCCCAATTACAGAAAAATGGTACAAAACCTAATCTGGTATCTACTTAAGTGGATTAAAAACTATTTCAGCAAGAGATCTCATAATGTAATTTGAAATTCAATTATAGCAGAGCTCCTGAAGTCTTACATTTATTTATTCTGGACCCTGGATTGTTCAGTGTCTTTAGGATTGACCCAGAGGAAATGATGCAAATCATCACCAATAAACTTGCAGATGACGTGAAAGCCAGCGGTACCAGAGCCATGGGAAGAGAGCAGCAAGGAAACAAGATTAAATGCGACAAAATGCCTTGTCACTGTTGTTCAAAGTATACATCATGTTTGCAAGGCAGAGGGCAGCGCCCCAGGATGTGGGAGTAATAAAATAGCCCAAATAATCCACTAAATGGGAACATGCTGAGAGTCAGAGAGAATTTTGCAGCAAGCACAACTGCAGTAACAACACGGAAAGGTTTTGTTTTTCAGGGAAAAGACTTTGTGATGTTCTTGAAGATGGAGAAGACATTGATTTGCCACCCAGGATGGCAAACAGCCCTTGCAAGGAGGTACAGATCACCACCATGCAGGGGTTTATATCAATAAAAGAGGGGTTTATATCAGTAAAGAGGGGTTTGTGTCAATACTGCTGGAGCAAGTGCAGAGGAGGCCATGGAGATGCTGCAAGGGCTGGAGCAGCTCTGCTCTGGAGCCAGGCTGAGAGAGCTGGGCTGGGGCAGCCTGGAGAAGAGAAGGCTCCTTAAAGGGAGACCTCAGAGCAGCTCCAGTGCCTAAAGGGGCTGCAGGAAACCTGGAGAGGGGCTTGGGACAAGGGCCTGTAGGGCCAGGCCAAGGGGAATGGCTTTAACCTGCCCGAGGGGAGACTGAGATGAGCTCTTAGGCAGAAGCTCTTCCCTGTGAGGGTGCTGAGGTGCTGGCACAGGGTGCCCAGAGAAGCTGTGGCTGCCCCATCCCTGGCAGTGCTCAAGGCCAGGTTGGACACAGGGGCTTGGAGCAAGCTGCTCTAGTGGAAGGTGTCCCTGCCCGTGGCAGGGGCTGGAGCTGGATGAGCTTTAAGGTCTCTTCCACCCCACCAGTCTGGGATGCTATGATTCTATGAAGAGTGGGATATTGCTGCTACCCACCTCCTCTGCACCTTCCAGGCAAGTGGGACGCAGCTTCACTGCTGTGGCTGGGATCCAGGATGCCAGGCAGCAGCTGCAGAAGGGAGTGAGCCTCCATGGCACGCTTCATATTGCTCTTCATCATCCCCTTTCCTCACTTGCCAGCACTCAGCATCAAGTGGTTGTTGGTATGAGGGAGACTGCAGCCTCCTTCAGCTGTCACATCCTGAATCCTGGCCAGGTTTGTGTTGCAAGAACCGATGCCAGTGTTTTTAACCCAGAGTGAATCTGGCCCCTCGTGTTCTCCATGACATAGAATAAACATTAGGGAGGAGATTCAGGCTTCAATGAGAAATGCTTTCCCATGATACGTTTTCATTTTGGCATGCTCACAGTTCATGATGAAAGGATCCTAAAATAATTGTATTAGATGAACCGTCTGTTCTTCTTGCTTTGGGGCCAGTACAGCATGACATTTCAGAGATAAAATGTTGTGGAACAACTTCTGACTTACAGCCCAATGGAACTTTTCCGAAGCCATTCTTCTTTCTGCTTTTATTTGTTTGAGGTTTATAACCTGAAAATGTCAAGTTTGCAGCATGGTGTTGCCAAAAGATCGGCCTGTCCTTAAATTATCACCAGATTCAATTCTCCTTCAGAAGGCTGATTCACGAGCAGTCAACTTCCCAATGGAAAAATTAAACTCCTCCCTCCAACTCAAAGGAATTCCAGGATTCACAAGAAATACTACGTTTCCAAGAGGAGTCTCTGTCTGTCCTTAGGAGAACTGACTTCATGTGCAAGTTCAAGTGAGTCTACAGGACCTTAAATCAAAGGAGACCAGTGCCAGATCTGTTGCTGAGTAACTGATCCTGATTATCACATCCTGACCCACTGGATGAATGACAGCCACAATTCCTTGGGAGAGCATCTGAAGTCTGCATTCTCTTTCCCTGTACTTAAGTCATGGCTTCAACCTTAACAAGGGGAAATCGTGTTGCAGATAGATGGGTTTGCACGATGCCCTCTGGATAAAGGTATGTGATGCTGAAACCTCTGAATCATTATGCACATTGCTTAGATCATTGCAATTGCAGGGAAGTGAAGAGAGCTCCTTGCTAAGTGCTTCGAGAGTCACAGGTGAAAAGGGGCTAGCCAAAAACCACATCATTCATGTTGGGACACATTCTGCCTGGGCTCCTTTGGGAAGTGCTCTGTATCTGGAAACAGGCAGGAAAAAGGTTTAGTGGGTCCTTGCTGCTGTTCTCCTTTGTAGACTCTACAGTGCGGAAAGAGTTGGGATCCCATCACACTGTCCTCAGTGCATCCTGAAGGAGATCAAGGCCATGTCTCTACCCTCATCAGGCCACCCAGCAGCAGCACTGAGGACACAAGCTATCCCTAACATCATCTATGGCATATGATGCACTTGGGAATAGTCCCCTTTGCGTGTCCCTGCAGCTCCTTTTGCTGTAGCAGTGACCACAGAGGGCACAAGCTGAGCCACCACCAGCACAACTATTTATGCTGCACTCACTTGGGAGAGCCAATTCATAGCTGAGATTTTTGAAAGCACTGAGGAAGTGATGAATGGAAGATGATGGAATCATGACAAGCCCTAAGAGCTTGAGGACTAGCACTTCTGCCTGCACCTCAGCAAGGAAACAGGACAAACCGAGCAAGGCATTTTTTTGTTGGATCATTTATTTATTGTTCTGTGCAAAGCACAGGGTGTAACTATCACCAGTCAATTTTGGCTATTGAGCTAGCACCAGACATCACTGTGTTACTATTAGAGCAAAACATATTAGCTAATGGCGAGTTTACTTTTAGCCACGCTGGCAGCCCGGCTTTCCTGTTTTTGTGCAATGAGACACATCCACAGTCACAAATCCCTCCTGGGTGGGGACTTGCTTCTTGCAAGCAGCCCCATGGGTGTGGGGAAGCACAGGGGAGCATCACTGGAGGTCGTCTGTTGGACTGGCTGGACCTTGGTGGGATCCAACAGCTTCTTCTACGCTAGTGACTAAGTAGTGCCAGGGCACCGGGTCAGGCATTGCCCACACTGATGTTAGTGTGGTCCCTGCCATAGTTTTGGCTGGGGCTGTGCTCCGCCAGATCCTGTCTGGGCACAGTCCTGAGCTCAACACTCTTAAAACTCCTTATCACTCTTGATGGGCCATTTGACTGTAAAGTCCCTGTTTTGGAGAGTAGAAGAGTTTATCCTGGTGGCCAAATGCTGCCAGGTGGACTTGGAGCCAGGGAACACAGCCAGTATGGTTGTACTTGGCTGTTCTTTCATACCAGTTGCTGTCAAGAAGCATTATTCAGGTGTACTCCAGTCCTTTGGTTTGTCACAGATTTTAATGCAAAGAAGGCTTCTTTAGATATAGGGGTTGCCAGCACTGAGGTGCTTGAAAATACTTGGTGGTTGGGCTTGTCATAGAATCATAGAATATTTAGGGTTGGAAAGGACCTCAAGATCATCCAGTTCCAACCCTTCTGCCATGGGCAGGGACACCTCACACTAAACCATCCCACCCAAGGCTCTGTCCAGCCTGTCCTTGAACACTGCCAGGGATGGAGCACTCACAACCTCCCTGGGCAACCTATTCCAGTGCCTCACCACCCTTACAGTAAAGAATTTCCTCCTTAGATCCAATCTAAACTTCCCCTGTTTAAGTTTTAACCCATTACCCCTTGTCCTGTCACTACAGTCCCTGACGAAGAGACCCTCCCCAGCATCCCTATAGGCCCCCTCCAGATACTGGAAGGCTGCTATGAGGTCTCCACGCAGCCTTCTCTTCTCCAGGCTGAGCAGCACCAACTTCCTCAGCCTGTCTTCATACAGGAGGTGCTCCAGTCCCCTGATCATCCTCGTGGCCTCCTCTGGACTTGTTCCAGCAGTTCCATGTCCTTTTTCTGTTGAGGACACCAGAACTGCACACAATGCTCCAGGTGAGGTCTCACGAGAGCAGAGTAGAGGGGCAGGATCACCTCCTTCGACCTGCTGGTCACGCTCCTTTGGATGCAGCCCAGGATACGGTTGCTTTCTGGGCTGCGAGCGCACACTGAAGCCGGCTCATGTTCATTTCTCATCGACCAGCACCCCCAAGTCCTTCTCTGCAGGGCCGCTCTGAATCTCTTCTCTGCCCAACCTGTAGCTGTGCCTGGGATTGCTCCGACCCAGGTGTAGGACCTTGCACTTGTCATGGTTGAACTTCATAAGGTTGGCATCAGCCCACCTCACAAGCGTGTCAAGGTCCCTCTGGATGGCATCCCTTCCCTCCAGCGTATCAACCGGACCACACAGCTTGGTGTCATCGGCAAACTTGCTGAGGGCGCACTCAATCCCACTGTCCATGTCAGCAACAATGACATTGAACAAGACCGGTCCCAACACCGATCCCTGAGGGACACCACCCGTTACCGGTCTCCAGCCGGACATCGAGCCATTGACCACAACTCTTTGTGTGCGGCCGTCCAGCCAGTTCTTTATCCACCGAGTGGTCCACCTATCAAACTGATGTCTCTCCAATTTAGAGAGAAGGATGTCATGCGGGACAGTGTCGAATGCTTTGCACAAGTCCAGGTAGATCACATCAACTGCTCTACCCCTGTCCATCAGTTCCATAGCCCCATCAGGCTGGCACCAGCTCTCCAGCTCCCCAGCCAGACTCAAAAGCCACTGATGGGGAAGGAGTTACTCAGCCCTGCAGGTCTTTCATGACCCATGCTGGAAGTCATGCACTGTGAAACCTTGACTTAGTTGTTACACACACTCCTCTTTCATTGGCACTTCAGTTTTCCTTAATCTGGGGTAAACAAGCTTCCTCCAGCAGAATAAGCTGTCTTTTGCACTATGCGAACTTTTTTGCTGATATAGTATAAAAAGCACATGGGCTTTTGCTGACGTTGTTCTTTCAGCAAAATGTCTAAGCATGGGCTTAGCCTAATTCTTTGACAATATTCCCAGACTTATTACATGCAATGAGCAAGCGCAAGTATTTCAGTGGCAATCTCTGGGTTGGAAACAGACACAAAGATATCATTTCTATTCTCTGCAACATCCTACTTGCTCCTTTTTCTCTCTGATGGGCTGTAAGAATTACCACTTCCCTAGAAGGTTTCCTTACTGTGTCTTCTACATTAAATAACCCTCCTGTTTGTTCTAAAGCCCTTTCATGTTTGCACTTTGAATTGCCCACATTGCACCAGACCTTCCAAGGTGTAAAGCCTACGATTTCTAAAGATCAAACTTCTCTAGGCTGCCCAGAGAAGTGGTAAGTGCCCCATCCCTGGCAGTGCTCAAGGCCAGGTTGGACACAGGGGCTTGGAGCAAGCTGCTCCAGTGGAAGGGGTCCCTGCCCGTGGCAGGGGTTGGAACTGGATGAGCTTTAAGGTCCCTTCCAACACAAACCATGCTGTGAGTCTCTGGTTTGAAGTGATTTTAATGCCTTACTCTCAATAGGCATCTGTGAATGCTTTATAAGACTTTTCTGTCATGCTACTGAGGTGTTCGTACTATTAGTTGTATATTTTAATCAAGATTAAAATAAGCTGACAGGCAGTCCACTCACAAATGAAAATCAACTGCAATTTTAATGTTACATAATACAACTTTATGGGGAAAAATCTCGTAGATTTGGGTAAGGAAAGAAAGCAGTGGGAGTCAATAGAAATTTAACTTGGTTTTATGGCAGTTATTTTAAACCACTGTAGAGTTAAACAGGGAGTAATTTAATTTTCACGGGGTTTTTAATAACCTCCGAAATTCTATTGCATTGATTCGAGATCATCCAAGAGCTCAGCAGAAAGGCTGAATTTCCTGCTAAACTCCATAGGATTGTAGCGTAGGTTTGTATTCCTACACAGAATTATACCCGCAAAGAGAGCATCTTCTCTGAGCAGGAGACTCTATCTCCCCATGCATTTCTCTGCAAGATGGTTTAGCTTAGAATCATACAATCACACAATGGTTTGGGTTGGAGATGACCTTAAGATCATCCAGTTCCAACCTCCAGCTTCAGATTCTTTTGCTTGCATCTTGTTTCAAGTATTTTAAACCACTGGTGATCCTGCCCCTCTACTCTGCTCTCGTGAGACCTCACCTGGAGCATTGTGTGCAGTTCTGGTGTCCTCAACATAAAAAGGACATGGAACTGCTGGAACAAGTCCAGAGGAGGCCACGAGGATGATCAGGGACTGGAGCACCTCCCGTATGAAGACAGGCTGAGGAAGTTTGGGCTGTTCAGCCTGGAGAAGAGAAGGCTGCGTGGGGACCTCAGAGCAGCCTTCCAGTATCTGAAGGGGGCCTATAGGGATGCTGGGGAGAGACTCTTCATCAGGGGCTGTAGTGACAGGACAAGGGGTAATGGGTTAAAACTGAAACAGGGGAAGTTTAGGTTGGATATAAGGAGGAATTTCTTTCCTGTGAGGGTGGTGAGGCACTGGAATGGGTTGCCCAGGGAGGTTGTGAATGCTCCATCCCTGGCAGTGTTCAAGGCCAGGTTGGATGAAGCCTTGGGTGCCATGGTTTGGTGTGAGGTGTCCCTGCCCATGGCAGGGGGGTTGGAACTCAGTGATCTTGAGGTCCTTTCCAACCCTAGCCATTCTGTAAGTCTATGATTTTATGATTTTACCTCTACACTGTTGGGCAGGAAAAGAAGAAAGAAGAGGTTGCCCATTGGTTCGTCTGCTTCATAAACTCGACATCTGTCCCTCTTTACCCAAATCTCTGCTTTTGGAAGCTCCATATCTTGTCATAAATGCTACTTGTTTGGACAAGCAGTGATTTACTTACGGTGCTGAAAGGACTTTTTGTGCTCCCTGCCTCATTTGTGACATTATCACTGATTGATTTCTCCTGTACCTATTATTGACTCGCCAGCAATATTCCAAAGGAAGGTTGGGGCTATATCAGAAAAGATTGTTGCCTTACACTGAGCCTTTTTCAGTGCTGGTGACTCAGTATTGTTCCTCTCTCCAGCCCCTGCTCCAATAAACCAAAACAGCCAGCTGTTGTCTGCAGCAAAGAATGATTTGAAGCACCATGCCTGCTTCTTTCAGCACAAGTAACGATTCAGCCGTTTAGGGCTCCTCTAACACTCCTGAACACTGAGCTCCTAAAATCTTGGCTTCTATTAGATAGGAATATTCAAACTTAGAGGCTCCTGGCGGCATTCACCTCCAGGCTGCACAAAGATGAAGCAATCAGACCAATATATGACATGGGATTGGAATTACTGCATGCAAAAAGCTGGTGGGCAGAGACACGGCATCTTACCTGAGCACTTCCTAGCCCGGGATTTGCCTGGCACATGGCAATTAATGAAGCCTTAGAAGTGTCCTCTGGTAAATACCTGCAATGAGCTCTCTCTTGAGCTTTCTGGGGTTGCCTTTTGTTCTCTGCCTTCATGCAGACTTCTTGTGATGGCCTCCAGGCTTGAAGTGCGAGCTCCAGGATGCTGCTCCAGCATGAGCCAAGGATGGGGAATAACATCCGTGTTTCACCTGGGACATTGAAGCTTCAGAGGGTTGGATGTGGGACCCTGGAATCACAGAATCATACACTCACAGAATGCTTTGGGTCGGAAGGGACCCTCAAAGCTCATCTCTTCCAACCCCCTGCAATGGGCAGGGATACCTTCAACTCAATTAGGTTGCCCAGAACCACATCCAAACTGGTCTTGAATGTCTCCAGGGATGGGGCATCCACCACCTCTCTGGGCAACCTGTGCCAGCGTTTTACCACCCTCATTGTAAAGGATTTCTTCTTCACATCCAGCCTGAATGCCAGATGTGGCTGGATGTAAGGCCGGGACAGATCCCACCAGGGCTGGGTTGCAGCCTCCACTCCAAATACTCAAATCTGTACCTCCAAGAGAGAAGATTTCAGGGCCTCAGTAGGTAATTGCATTGGTCAATAAACCCAAGCAAGGGAATCCTCTGCCTTAGGTAGCAAACAGGATGTAAACCCATCACCCTTCCCCAGCAGCTGGCTGTAACTCACCCCTCGGTTTCCCCTCCTACCCATGGCTTGTATTTGCAGGGTGATGCCGCTGCCTTCTTGGCTTTTACCACCCAGCTCAGTGCCCATGACATGTCCAATGCAAACCGTCCTCTGCTTCTGTCTCTTTGAACTTGGCGCTCTCTCCTGTTGTCTCTACATCACAGGGACACTGTGTCAGCAGTTCTCTTTTGCTTAGGAAATGTAATTCCAGGCTCTAAACACAAACGTCTCCTGCCTTTTCAGGAAGACATGGGCATGACATGCTGTTCAGGTAATGGGTCTCCCTTGTTTATCCAGTCGAGATGGTGCAGGACACCCCCAGCATCCTTTGATTTTGAGAGGATGGTCAACCACCATGAGTTTCAATGGGGAACCATCTAGAAATGTTTTTTTCAGCTCAATCCATTAGCAGTAAAGATCCATGAAGCTTTCCCAAAGAAAATGCCTCAGCACAGTCTGAATCCTGGTTGTGTTGTTTTTCCAGGATAGAAACCCATGGCCCAGCAGGAACATAGAGCCCTAGGGACTTGCATTTTGAAAGAGCCTAAATAAACCCAAACCACGGAGTTTATACTTTGCTTTTGGACCAGGAAATGTGGAGCAGCAGAGCCCAGAGGGATCATGGGTGGGCAGATGGGCCCCTGTGTCAGAATGGCACAACACTGTCACCCCTTCCATCCTGGGCATCCCATCAGGCTACACTATACCTGTGCCCCAGGCAGGAAAGGGGAACACCAAAGCCTCCAGGAAAAGCTACCACCGATTTCATTACTCACATTAATTAGTCATAGAAGGTGTTTAGACACTGTAATGATTGATAGATAAAGCATGAGGATGGAGAGAGGGATACAGGGCACCATTGACAAACCACATTCGATAGCACAGCACAGATTGGGAGCTTGGCTCTTCTTCTAGACTAAACATGGGCACATAGGCAATAAAGACAGCGATGAGATTATTTTGATCCTTTCACTTGAATCGGTTGCCCAGGCACTGGAATCGGTTGCCCAGGGAGGTTGTGAGTGCTCCATCACTGGCGGTGTTCAAGGCCAGGTTGGATGAAGCCTTGTGTGGGATGGTTTAGTGTGAGGTTTCCCTGCCCATGGCAGGGGGGTTGGAACTGGATGATCTTGAGGTCCTTTCCAACCCTAACTATTCTATGGTTCTATGATAACAGATGATTCCCATCCAACATTGAGTATTCCCATCCACCATGTAAATATGGGCAAGTTAAACTGCCCAGCAGCCCAATGAGGAAAACAGGTGTGCTTTTTACGGATAACATGGAAGGAGAAGCTGGAAACACACACACAACCCTGCAGAGCCAGCCGGGATCCTCAGGGGAGGTGTCCTGGCTCTGCCAAAATGGATGGAAATCCTGCCACCGGCTTCACTGGGATCTCAGCCCAGTACTTTTGGATGCTGTCTGCATACTTCTTATGCTGTCTCTGCGTGACAGAGTGAAGCTGCAAGAAGGATCAGATTGCATCACAGTTTGGGCATCTCATGAAATAAGCCCTGTGCTCCGGCATCTCCTCTGCCACTGGAGTAACCTTTGCCAGCTCATGTGGCGCATCTCTTTGTTTTAGAAGTGTAACTGGCTGCAATAAAGACATCTTATATCCTGTTATATTAGTCCCTGGAAGCCCGAAGTGGTACCGGGAGAGCAGTAGGGCCCAGCTCGAGAAGGTGTTACAGCCCATTGGGTGTGAAAGGTCAGACTGGACTATGCAGCAATCTCTTCATTATTTAGAGTGGTTAATTACAGGATTAAGTTCATGCACGGAAGGCCTCCACCTTCCACCATGGTGGGGGATGCCTTCAATGAGACAACACACAACCTACTTGTATGGGGCAGGGGGAAAATCCCTTCTTCTTCCTCATGGAGACTGCAGGGCAAGTACATCTGGGTGGCCACATTCCCAAAGCATGCCTGAAGAAATGAACAGATTCAGCCAAGAAGATTTGGAAGAACAAGACCTTCTGCTGGCCATGGCCTGTACATTTCTTTCCTACCTTCTACATATGCTGCTTCCTGGGGATCATCACACAGCAGTTGTTATAGAAAGGGAAACTGAGGCAGTGCAGGGGGACAAGCATATAGATCTGCTACCACCCGACACACTGGACATAGCAGGAATGGAGCATGTTCCTTCTGTTTGTCCATGACACCTCATGCCATCTCCCTCTCCCTGCTCCACCAGTTCCCCCTCACACCACGCAAGAAGCATCACCCGTTAGTTTATACACAGCACTTCCCAACACATCTGCCTGATCGTTGCCAATCTTCCCAAGTTGTGAGGAGCCGAAATCCCACTTTGCAAACTGGACCTGGTGATGCCACCACCTTGTGACGCATCCAGTTCTTCATGTGGTGGGAGAGCCCTGGAGGACGGGGGGGGGGAAGTGCTTTTTGAGGCAGATGACTTTGAAGAGCATCCTCCCTGCTGAGACTGGAGGTGGCACAGCTCATCCCCTGCTGAGCTGAGCTGAGCTGTCAATAGCAGTCACAGGGTTGGCAATGGGACAGGGGCTGGCAGCACCCCACCGCAGCCTGCAAACCCCAAATTTCAGTGCTGGTGTGAGCTGGCATCCTTCATCCCAGCCACCAGCAGCACAGCATGTTGCCAAGCAGCTCCCAGTGTTGGAATTCCTGCGGCAGCCGCTGGCAAAAGCATCCGTCGGGATTCAGGGAACTGTTATGGCTGGAGCCAGAGCTGGTGGAAGGAAAAGGTCCAAACCCTGACCCCGCTGATGAGCAGTCATTAGATATACATGAGCATCAGGGCAGGGAGGCTGATGGATCATGCACACGAGGCGCATCCATCCGTGAGTCAGGTCCTCGTCAGAGACATGTGACCGGGAGCAGGGCAATGCTAAAGAGCCCTAAGTGCTGGAGCACATCCCAACAGTGAGTGGGGCACAGCTGGCTCAGAGCAGGCACTGCTGGCTCTGCGGGGCTCATTCTGCTGATGCAGAGCTCCCCTTTGAGGGAACACAGGCTTGGCAAGAGCCCCGTCCCAGGGAGGCATGTGGGGAGCTCATGCACACTGCATGAGCTCACCCTTCTGGGCGGATGCGTTTCTCTGGTTCAGCCAGCATGGGGGCCCATAGGCAATGCCCAGCAGAAGCACATGCTCCAGCCCAGAAAAACATCATGCAGGGAAGGAGCCACCATTCACCACCCGTTCCAGTGGCAGATCAGGTTTCCTGCCATGCTCTTGAAGCTTTGCTCTGATGAGGGCTTGTCTGGCCTCTGCTTCGAGTCATTGGTTCTTGCTATGATGTTTAAAGAGCCCATGAGAGCCTGATACCCCACATCCTGTGGGAGTACACATGGACAGCAACCTTTTGCCAAGCTTCTGACCAAAACTAAAGCTTTCTGTACCAATCCCTCCAAATCTTTGCCTCCAGCCCCTGAGCACCATTGATCATAGAATTGTAGAACCGTTTGGGTTAGAAAAGCCTTTAAGCTCATCCAGTCCAACCGTTCCCAGCGCTGCCAAGGCCACCCCTGCCCCATGGCACTGAGGCCTCGTCTCCACGCTGTGTGAGCACTTGCAGGGCCGGTGCCTGCAGCCCTGCCCTGGGCAGCCTGTTCCAATGCCTGAGCACCCTCTGGGGCAGGAATTGTTCCTCAGCTCCATCTAAACCTGCCCTGGGGCAGCTTGAGGCCGGTTCCTCTTGTCCCATCCCTTGTTCCTTGGGAGCAGAGCCCAGCCCCTCCTGGCTCCATCCTCCTGTCAGGCACTTGTAGGGAGCCATCAGGTCCCCCCTGAGCCTTCTCTTCTCCATCTGACCCCCCCAGGTCCCTCAGCCGTTCCCCATCACACTTGGGCTCCAGGCCCTGCACCAGCTCCATTGCCCTTCTCTGAACATGATGTGTCTGTTTCTTTCATCCCTGTTACAGCCATGAGCTGGGCTGAGCTCCTCACCATGTGTGGAGAGGAAGATGTTCTTCCTACAGAAGGTTTGCATTAGCCATTTTAGCCAGTCTCACACCGGGAGCTCATACTGAATTCCTTATCTCCCGAATGTTTTCCACAGTTACTGTTCCCAGAGTGTAATCCTGTGGCAGACGGGGATGACCTGCCGTCCTTCTCCTGAGCTGGAGAGCTTGCCATGGGCGGGTGTTAGAGCAAGCACATCTTGCACAAGGAGCCCGAGTCAGACTACTCATCCAACCACCTGAAAGTGGCACATCACCAGCAGCGATTTTGTGTTGACCATCACACCTCCCGATTCCTGTGGCACCTCACCTTCAGAACTGCAGCTGGTGCCAGTCCCCAGCTGAGGCTGCTCTTTGAGGTCTGGTTTTAATCCATTTTACAAATTTTTCTTTGATGATTTAGGGGTTTTGAATGAAAATGTGCCACCAGTAAGTATGGTGTCACCAGGGGCTGTAGAGACAGGACAAGGGGTGATGGGTTCAGACTGAAACAGGGGAAGTTCAGGTTGGAGATAAGGCAGAAGTTCTTTACTGTAAGGGTGGTGAGGCACTGGAATGGGTTGCCCAAGGAAACTGAATGCTCTATCCCTGTTGGTGTTCAAGGCCAGGTTGGACACAGGGGCTTGGAGCAAGCTGCTCCAGTGGAAGGTGTCCCTGCCCATGGCAGGGGATTGGAACTGGATGATCTTAAGGTCCCTTCCAACCAAACCATTCTATAAGTCTATGGTTGTGTGATTGGTGTTGATTATATTCCTGCTGTCCAATTCCATATATATTGAATCAGGTCGGCATTTCCACCGTTTTGCACGGCATTGTTGCCACACCTCTGGTTACCTGTGCTGTCCTGCTTGCAGCTTCACCAATGCATTATCCTTCTCCTGGCCTTTGGGACCACCTCCACTGCCAAAGCTTGCAGTCACATTAACAGCAGCAGTCCAGAGACCTATGGAAGCACCTCTGAAGGACCCCTTGATGCAAATTCCCTTGCTGTCAGATCTAAAAATATTTGTCTGTAGTAGATATACAACATCCTCCTTGGTTCTACCAACAGATGAGATTCATCTCACCTAATTTTAGCTGCTGAGAAGGCAGGTGTTAGGTGTGAGCCAAGTGTCTAGCCTCCCCCTCTCTAGTCAATGGAAGGAAGCACTTTTAGAAAGCAACTCATCCCACCCATCTCTGGAGCGACTGAATCACCCTCCAGAAGAGCTGTCTCTCTCCATCAACTGCTTAGAAAGGCAAAATAGCTGGATCAGACACTGATGCTTGATGGCCCTCTTCCCTTTGATTTCACATCTCCACTGCACGGACTCCTTTTGCTCCTCATATGCCTTAAATACTTCTCGTTATCTTCCTGATCCTCCTCGGCCCACCACCGTGTTGCCTCTCACACCTACAGTTTCCCTAATTATTCACTGCATAGAACCATAGAATGGTTTGGGTTGGAAGGGACCTCAAAGCTCATCCATTTCCAACCACAGGCAGGGACCCCTTCCACTGGAGCAGCTTGCTCCAAGCCCTTGTGTCCAACCTGGCCTTGAGCACTGCCAGGGATGGGGCAGCCACAGCTTCTCTGGGCACCCTGTGCCAGCGCCTCAGCACCCTCACAGGGAAGAGCTTCTGCCTTATCTCCAACCTGAACTTCCCATTTCAGTTTGAATCCTTCACCCCTTGTCCTATCACTACAGTCCCTGATGAAGAGCCCCTCTCCAGCATCCTTGTAGCTCCCTTCAGACACTGGAAGCTGCTCTGAGGTCTCCACACAGCCTTCTCTTCTCCAGGCTGAACAGCCCCAACTTTCTCAGCCTGTCTTCGTATGATGCCTTCTACCTGGTATCTGCATCCCCCTTTTCCCCTGATTTTTGTTCACAGTACGCTGCTTTTCATTTCTTCCTGCTGCTTGCATCTTGCTGGACCACATTGAACGCTGTCATTTTTTGGACATCCCAAAACCCCTGTTCTTCACAACCTTCTCATTCCCATGCAGTGGATTTCATCTCAGTGTTTTATCCCATTTCCCTCCACAGCCTTGGGAAACCTACTGTGCTACCAGCTGCTGCATCCCTCTCTGAGTCTGTTCTCTCTTAGCCCACACCACATGCTGTCACAGGTGATGTTCACAAGTCTGCGAGCAGCCACCAGCTTCCAGCCCAATGCTAAGTATCATTTTATCTGTCTTAATGACGTTTGAACCAGTCGGCTGATGTTTGGTGCAGGACCATTTGTGTCAGAAATCATCTCCTTTAGTGTTTAGAAGGCTTTGTGGCTGTTTTTGTCTACTGGCTGCCTGAAGCTCGTCACATACCTGACTCACGCTGACATCCCCCTCAACAACAGATGTATTCTCTCTAATGCATTATAAAGATGGATTCACATCATCTCAAATGAAAACCTCGTTTTACTCTGTTCTCTAACTCCATGACCCATGTTGATTCTCAGATGCTACAAATACTTGCTCTTGGGCTTAAGTGCAACCAGCCTGGTTTGATTTCAAGACTGAGGGGGAATAGAAGGTATATGGACCCCAGGAACAAACCTCTCATCGTGTTTTATCAGTAACTCACTGAGAACCTTGAGACAGATCACTTTTTCTCTGCCTCCCCATCACTACCAGGGAAACATCAACCCTTTGCAGGAAGTTCTGTATTTCTTGGACGCAAGTTGCACAGGTGCAGACAGTTACTCCTGCAGACTCATGCTCATAAGAGATGTTTTCAGCTTGGAGAACATTCAGATCGAGTTCCCCCTTCAAATAAACTGGCTTGCGTGATTACCTCTGCAATGAGCTGGACCCACAAGAAACACCCTGTAACTACCAGAATTCAGGAGAAGCATTAGTCCAAGCTGGTTTCCATAAATGCCCCAGAGCCAGATCTACAAATACGGATGAGGCACGGCCTGTAAAAAACCAGGCATCAAGTCCAAATCGGAATTCTCCTGGGACTCGTGGATTCATTTCTCCTCCCTCCTTCCCTTTCCTCCTTCCCTGCTGCCTTTGCCAAAGTAGATGAGCTGGCTACTGTTAATGGTATCATCCTGCACATTTCTCACGTTGCAGCGCCGAGGCTTGTTAGAGAAAATCACTGTGTAATGGCATTACTTTGCACTTTTAGACAGTACCTTCCAGCTGGGAACGCCAGCGCCGTCCACAAGCACCAACTGATGGAGCTATCAGCCACCTTTGCCAACCACCATGCCAAAACTCGGTCTGCTTCACT
Source organism: Lathamus discolor (assembly GCF_037157495.1). Taxonomy (NCBI): domain Eukaryota; kingdom Metazoa; phylum Chordata; class Aves; order Psittaciformes; family Psittacidae; genus Lathamus; species Lathamus discolor. Next base: position 4,121,023 of record NC_088884.1, read on the forward strand.
CACCCCGTGCTGCAAACCCATGGTGGGCTCAGGACATGAAAGCAGGGGCTGCTTCTCCCACCTTTCTGTCTCCCTCCATCCACAACCTGGCTAGAAGCGTCCAGCAGAGCTTTTATTTGCAGTTCAAGGGCACTGGTGGGGAGCAGCCACAAAGTGGGAGGAGCAGGATGATTCCTCCCTGCTTTGGTATGTTCCCTCCTCCTCTCTCCTCCCAGTCTGGTGCACTGGGAGGGATGGTCCGTTGGTAGAGAGAAGCTTTCTGCATGGGGATCTTGGTGGTGGGAAGCCATGCAATGGGTTAAGGGCTGGACACATCCAGTGCAGGTGCCACCAGGGTCCCACCATTGCCAAGCCTATTGGGATGGGGGAGAAGCATCCCCACAAATCCTGACCCCAATCTTCTGCTCAGGGACCGGGCTCCTTCCCTTCCACCATAGGAAATGCTTGTGCCTTATACAGGAAATAGTGCATCTGAGCAGATCCTCCCTGTCTCTCCCTTAAATTATTTAGTGTCCTACAGGAGCAGATGACCCCTGCTAAGCAGACTGTCAGGAGAGCAGCAGCCTTTGATGCAGTAATTGGAAATTTCCATTCTTTGCTTGCAGCCTTTAAAAACAGAAGCGTCTGAGATAGTGGGAATTCTCCATGCTGAGCCAGGAAATTTCCACGGTGGAAATTTTTAATGTATTCCCTGGCTTTCAACTCTTCAGGTTGATGAGGGTTTGGGGTGTTTCAGTTCGTGTTTTGCCTTGCGTTTGAGGCTTGTGGTTTGGTTTTGTTGCTGCTTGTTTGTTTGCCTTGCAATTTGCTTAACAGAATCGATGAGTGGCTGTGGGAAGAGCTGGAAAAATCAGGCAGAGCGAAGGAAAGCGATGCATTTGCAGCAGGAACACGTGCAGGCCTAGCAAGGCACCTGTAACGCTCCTGACCGTGTCAGAGCTAATAGGAACCCGTGTTTTAACAAGGTGATAGCTGCCAGCGATGTGGCAAAGGGCAGCAACGACTCTGCAAGAAGCTCTGCTGCAGAGCTTGGGAAGGTTGGAGCTGTTGATGCTCTTCCCATAAAGAATCCCAGGGGTCCGGAGGGTGGATTTGCCTCTTCCCACTCGCACACTTTGCACACACAAGAAAGCAGGTGAAGAGTGGAGAAACAGCTCTGAAGCTCACACGCGTGAGCCTTGGGTCTAAATACCTGGCAGCTCTCGCTGGGGCTTTGAACAGCGAGTTCTCAGGGACAGAAAATACAGGAGGGAATTGTCAGCTGTGCTGTAAAAATGATGATGAGGAGCTCGTAGGAACGAGGGTGGGAGGACAGCAAAGGAAACACATTGGAAGCACAGCTACCGCCTTTCCTGAATGCAATGCTGAGGCGCTTCTGCAAACCCATCCCAGGCTGCAGCCGCGGAGGCTCTGCCAGAACCCGACCCAGCTCCCTGCACGTGTCTCGTCCTGTCGCATACGGACGGTGGGGCTGCTTCTGCACAGTGGCGAATGCCCCATCCCTGGCGGTGCTCAAGGCCAGGTTGAACAGAGCCTTGGGTGGGATGGTTTAGTGTGAGGTGTCCCTGCCCATGGCAGGGGGTTGGAACTGGATGATCTTGAGGTCCTTTCCAACCCTAACTATTCTGCGATTCTATGTTGAGCATCAAAACGTGACATAGCTTTGACATTGCAGAATAGCAATGTGAAAACAAGGCTCTACCAGTGGCAGGGATGGGGAGGAAGGGACACAGCCTGACCCTCACCAGGGGCTCTGTCTTTGGTCCAGAAGGTCTTAAGGGCTCAATGCACAGGCATAAGCACGTCCACAAAGCCAGCCTAACCCAGTGGGAGCTCCTTGGCTGGCTTGTTTCTAATGCCCCAAAAGGTGTTTTCTCCCTTTGGCCACATGCCCCCAAGTGCATTCAGGATGTCCCTACCACTTCCCAGTGCGGAGGAACTCAAAGGAGACATTAGACTGGGATGTATGGGATGGGGGATCAGTAAGTTCTTCATGTCCAAGCACACAAACCAAAAAAGCAAACTTGTGGCACAGCAGGGAACAACAGGTTGCACTGAAATATCAAAGTTCTGATTTAACTGTGCTCTGACAGGGCCTTTTGAGCTAGGAGAAGACACTGGCCAAGTGGCAGTGGGTGAGAAGAAGTAGGACCGGTCCTTCTCAGCATCGGTCCTTTTGCCATTGGGTCAGCTCATGAGAGTATCCTCAAGATTCCCATCATTTAGGCCCTAAATCAAAATGAACCGAGACACGAAACCGAGTTATCTCTTAATGAGGAAGGAGCTCAACTGTTGAGCATTTGCCTGGTACCTCTTGACTATGGATGACAAATTCATAACTAAATCCTGCTCTGTGTTTGCCATTGATGCTGGGAAGTACATACCCCCAGGGCACAATTCATCTCCTTGTAAAGCAGACATCACACTCAACCAGAAGTAAAATTACTGAGCTTGGAGTCTGGCTCTACAACACAAGTGGGTGGATCCAAGCCTCACAGACTACAGAAGTGGGTGACTTTGGCTAGACAGATGGCTTTGTCACTGAAACTCATATTCATTTATCTGTCCTTAAATCGGAGTCCATCTGCTGTCTCCTGCGTTAAACATAGGACATAAAAGCTGTCATTGGGGTAAGGTCTCTCCTTTTGCTCTGGATTTGCACAACCAAGTCCTGGTCCATGCGTAGTCGCCAGGCACAAGAAGAATAGGAACAGTGCTTCCCTCTGGGATTGATTGTTCTACCAGGATAAGGATCTTACAAAGAAGCCCATAAAACCTCCGCTGGGCTTTCACTGTCCTTTACTAATGACAGTGTCTCTTCTATTTTCAAGGATTTCATTATTATTTCCTCTTCGCACTGCTGCCAAAGAGTCACTTGAGTCATTTCCTCCCTCCTGGAGCCCAGCCAAGCTCAGGATCAGGTCTCCAAACTCAGGACCATGTCTTTGAGTGCGAGATGGGTCAGAGCGCAGGTCCAGGTGCCCTGGAGCCCAGGATGTGGTCCAGCCACCGCAATGGCATTGGGGCATGATTTCAGGCTGATGCTCGCTGTGTTTCTTTGCTTCGCAAACTCAGCTTGACCTTGGAGTTCAATTCACCCCTGGCTGGTGAATTCAACCTGAATCCAAGCCAGGTTTCCAACAAAATGGGGCTCACACCTGAACTCTTTGGGCTCGGGGTGTCATTCATCCCAAGCAGGGAATACTCCCCCAGGCTGGCTAATTGCTACTTCTCGCATGCTGCAGATGGAGAGGGCAGAGGGAGGGCGGATCGTGGCTGTACATGATGGCAGAACAAGCAGCCTGACTTTTGGACCTCTTCCTCTGTGGTTTTATTCCTGAAAATGATTTATTAGCACTGTCTGTTTGATTTAATGCTCTATTGGTAACACTCTAAGGGTCATAGAAGTAAGAACGGATGCAGGACCTTCAGCAAATACTGCCAACAGGATTTTGTCCATATTTCCTTCCATGTTCCAAGAGATTTGTTAGACTTGCGTTGGGGTGGGTAGGGTTTTTTTAGCTCATTAAGAGTTTTACTGCTCTAGGTCAAGTTTTACTTGGCATATAGAAACTGTACATCAGATTTACAACCGGAATATCCACAGCTCAGAGATTTACACGGAGGCTGAAGCTGTTTAAATAATCAGTCAGTTAAGGAGCAGCCATTCTTCCTGGCCAACCAAAACGAGCCCATCCAAACGGGATCAGCTCCAGAGCGGCGCCCGCTCCATGCAGAGTTAAGGAGTTGAACCGAGCGACTGCGGATGCTGAACACCGTCAGGAATTGTGATGTCTCCATGTATATTTCATGAGCATAATAAGGAGCCACATTTGTTAAGGAAGCTGGTGCTTATGAATGATGCACTTTATCGCTCTGCCGTGGTTATCTTCGTGCTTCTCCCAGCCTCCGGAAGATTACCCGCATTATACATTCGACAGGGCTTGCTCCAGCCATATCCAAAGTGAATTTTCCCTGTTCTCTGTTAGCTTGGCTTCCCAAGGAAGCAAGGCTTGCTTCTTGAGGAGCGTGCGTTTGGGTTCATGCTCATAGACTTGTCTCTCCAACTCCTCTCGCAATGGGTGAACCCGTTGGGCATCTTTGATGGAGAGATGGAGAACTCCAAAGTGCCAGATTCCTGGAAGTCTTATGAAAGCAAGCAGGCAAAGGGGAGCAGCAAGGAAGAGAGAGATTGCAGGCTGGCTGCAGCTCTCCTGGGAGCCCAGGCAGAAATGAAGTCTCGTAAGACCTTTGCCTGCAAGCAAAGTGAGCCAGAGCTTCCACCCTACGATGCACCGGAGAATCCACACACAAAATGCATCCTTATTGTTGCTGTCAGGACCACTGCTGGTGTGTTTGTTTAGAAGATGCTATTTTAAAGGAATAGGTACCTTGTGGTGCAGCATCAGAAGGAAAACACAGCGAGGGACACCATTACCAGGTGGAGCTGAGCAGAAAGCACTGCCTCCCGTTGCGATGCTGTGTGGTACCGAGCCACGGAGGAAGCCGGTATTAACCAGAAGCAGGCTGTGATACTGGCTCACAGCCTAAGCGCAGGCCGGAGGGTTTGGAAATCCCAGGATCAAATCACGTCCGTGATAACAACTCCTTTTGTTGCCTACAAGCACTGGGGGTTTTGGCTACCTGAGCTGAAAGAAGAGGGAATAATCGCGCCTGGCTCATCGGATTGTTTCTGTCCGGCGCGCTATAATCACTTGATGTGCTCAGAGGATGAAATGTACCCCGCAGTGAAATAAAAGGCACCAGCCATCACTCCTGGAGGCATTCAAAGCTTCTCCCTACCTTTGACAGCTGCCATGCTACGGCAGAGATTGTTCTGCTCAGCCCCAGCCTCAGCATCCAAATATAGAACGTGTCCTATGACAGGAATCATTTACATGACAAAATCTGCCTTTCTCCAGATTCCTCTCATTAAGTCCTGCCTCCCGCGCAGGCGAAGCACTTCTCGTGCTGGTGGAGCACTGCAGGAAACCTGCCACGGGGAAAGCAGCTTGTCTGCCTGCAGGATGCTCTCCTGAGACCAGCGAGACGTCAGTGGGTGCCGGACACCCGTCTGTGGGATGCTCTGTGGGGAGCGGAAGGGTGTGTTGGGGTGCTGGGTATCTCAGGGGGCAGCTCAGATAGCCAGGAAGGGGGTGAGGGCTCCTCATCCTCCTGCACTGGGAGCAGTCGCACCACTGGGGAGAAAACTTACAGTGAGGGTGGTGAAACACTGGCACAGGTTGCTCAGAGAGGTGATGGATGCCCCATCCATGCTGATTCAAGGCCAGGCTGGATGTGGCTCTGAGCAACCTGATCTAGTTGAAGATCTCCCTGCTCATGGCAGGGGGTTGGTCTAGACCTTTAAAGGTCCCTTCCAACCCAAGCTATTCTATGATTCTATGACTGAGCTGCAGGTATGACTAGAAGGAGAAGGGAAGACTGTGCTTGGGATCATTTGTAAGGCAGCAGTAAAGCTGCATGGATGTGGGGATCCGAACAGAACGGCTGTTGATGAATTTTCAACATCTGCTGGGTCTCCACTGAGTATCCGGAGCGCAAAACCTGTGCTCAGCAACAATCCCTGCCCTCCAATGGATGTGCCAAGCTGCAACGTGCCTGGCAGCTCAGGAATCAAAGCTCTGTGGTCACACAAGCGGATACCAACGTGTCCCTTGAGGATCGTTTTAGGAGATTCCACGTATCCTTCAACCTCTTCTAGAAAATCAAACTTCTTCTGCATCCCTCCTGGGGTCACCGAGGGTGTGTGAGTTACTTGCAGCGCAGTAAGGCTGCGTGGAGACCTCATAGCAGCCTTCCAGTGTCTGAAGGGGGCCTATAGGGATGCTGGGGAGGGACTCTTCGTCAGGGACTGTAGTGACAGGACAAGGGGTAACGGGTTAGAACTGAAACAGGGGAAGTTTAGATTGGATATAAGGAGGAAATTCTTTCCTGTGAGGGTGGTGAGGCACTGGAATGGGTTGCCCAGGGAGGTTGTGAGTGCTCCATCCCTGGCGGTGTTCAAGGCCAGGTTGGATGAAGCCTTGGGTGGGATGGTTTAGTGTGAGGTGTCCCTGCCCATGGCAGGGGGGTTGGAACTGGATGATCTTGAGGTCCTTTCCAACCCAAACTGTTCTATGATTCTATTCTATGATTCTATGGTTTCAAAGGCTTGCTCCGTGAATAGCTGCTCTCGCTCCTGCTGGGAAGACCTGTATGTGTAACCGGCGGAGGAACTTCTTCCTCCCACAGCAGGGATGTGTGGAGCCTTCATGGTACTCCTCACCTCTGCAGCTCCTGGGAGAGGATCGGTCCTCGCTTCACATCTCCCACACTGCAAGGATCACTCTGCTGAGGCACCCAAAGCCGCCTTGCTGCCTGCTCTGCGTCCATGTGCTCTGCAGGCCGACACCGCTCGGATACGGGGCAGGGATCAAAGGGCTTGACGTGCCTTTGGGATTCGGAGCACAGGGATGGGATGGCCGCCGCCGCCAGTAAAACACAAGAGGAAGGAAGGGCGGCACTGGGAGCTCCAAGTGCTGCAGCTCGTCTGGCTCCATGGAGTCTCAGTGAGATGGGGCAGTGGTTGTTATCTGCTGGTGGCACAACGCCATCCCTGCAGGCTCTGGGCGCGAGGTGATGTTGCCCATATATCTCCGCACAGGGGCACATCAGCAGCTGGAGCAAGAACAGGGAGGAAGCTCCGGGAACCGCGAGGCCATTTGCCAGGGATGCAGTTGGAGATGCTCTTCCTCGGGAGCAGCTCTTCCTCCACACGCCAGCACGGATCAGCTTTCAGATGAGTCACAAGCTCCATGCCCTCAAAACCCGGCATCGGCTCCAGGAGTGACGCTCCAGTGCTCCCTGTGAGGACAGCGCGTTCCTCCCCATCACCTGCACAGTGACCTGAGTGCTCTGCCCTTCTCTTCACCCGTCCCTGCATCAGCTTCACACTGAGAGCTGTGCACAGAGCATGTGTGGAGACCTCAGAGCAGCTCCCAGTCTCTGAAGGGGGCTACAAGGATGCTGGGGAGGGGCTCTTCATCAGGGACTGGAGTGATAGGACAAGGAGTGATGGGTTCAAACTGAAACAGGGGAAGTTCAGGTTGGAGATAAGGCAGAAGCTCTTCCCTGTGAGGGTGCTGAGGCGCTGGCACAGGGTGCCCAGAGAAGCTGTGGCTGCCCCATCCCTGGCAGTGCTCAAGGCCAGGTTGGACACAGGGGCTTGGAGCAAGCTGCTCCAGTGGAAGGGGTCCCTGCCCGTGGCAAGAGTTGGAACTCGAGGAGCTTTAAGGTCCTCTCCAACCCAAACCAGGCTGGGATTCTATGGCCAGCAGCAGCATCTGGGGCACACTGGGTGTAAAGAGGGACTCTGGTGTGCTTGATAGATGAGATGCTGGGCGCTTGGAGGCTCAGCCACTCTACCCATGACAGCTCGCAGTGTATTTATCTATTGGGAAATGCCCTTAAACCTTCTTCCCCTGAACCTGCTACCCCCTTAGCAGCATCTTTTCATGATGCCAGCAGCTCTCCCCTGCCCATCAGCCACAACTTCAGCACTTTGGGCACTTTCACAGACACAAAGCTCCTGCCAAAGGCAATCTGTTATCCCAAATAGGAGCACATCGGTTTCACCCCGTCAGACTACGCACGAAAAGGGGTCATTTCACTGAGCTCTTTCTGCCAGCTTCCACCATAGTGATCACAACTCAGTGGCTGTTTCTGTGTCCGATGCCAACCACATAACGCTCTTGATCTCGGTAATTGTAGTTCATTAAAGGCTCTTGGAAGCAGGCAACGTGGCTTTCAGAGGAATAGAAAAACAAAGATTCCCAAACTCCAGATCAGGGAGGAAATTCCCTCAGTGGATCATGGCTGAGGACAAACATGCCTCTGTGCTTCCAGAAACTCGGCAAGCCTAACAGTGCCATTGTTTGTGTAAGGGGGATTTCCACGTTTCAGGGAACAGCTTGGAAGCCGTCGCAGCAGCTGCCCTGGGGAGAGCAGGAGATGGGGAACCAGCACTGGGAAAAATCACAGCGGGTCCAAACTCGTGGGGTTTAGATGCACATTTGGGTCGTGTTTTAGTGCGGGGGGTATTTCCCACGATGGCTTTCTTTGGGGGCATGTTTTCCTCTTTCCTCACCGTGTGAGCACCACAGACACTATTTTTGCCCCTAATAAAAGCTCCTTGTCACAAAGCCTCCTGACCCCGGGCACCCTTGCGTCAAAGATGGCATGAAATGTCACAGGGTTTGTAATGAAGTGACACAAGTCAGCAAGGCTGAACCCTGGGGCTGGAGCAGCTCCCATATGGAGACAGGCTGAGAACATTGGGCTGGAGAAGAGAAGCTGCTTGGAGACCTCATAGCAGCCTTCCAGTACCTGAAGGGGGCCTATAGGGATGCTGGGGAGGGACTCTTCATCAGGGACTGTAGTGACAGGACAAGGGGTAACGGGTTCAAACTGAAACAGGGGAAGTTTAGATTGGATCTAAGGAGGAAATTCTTTCCTGTTAGGGTGGTGAGGCACTGGAATGGGTTGCCCAGGGAGGTTGTGAGTGCTCCATCCCTGGCGGTGTTCAAGGCCAGGTTGGATGAAGCCTTGTGTGGGATGGTTTAGTGTGAGGTGTCCCTGCCCATGGCAGGGGGTTGGAACTGGATGATCTTAAGGCCCTTTCCAACCCAAACCATTCCATGATTCTATGATCCTATGAACCAGAGACATAGGAAATTAGGACAACCCAGTTTTGTTCTGCTGTGTATTTGGAGGAAAGGGGCTCATCTGCAAGGTATCTGCTCTCGGCATCCTTGCCACCTGATCCAGGTGGTTCCATGGGGCTGCAGAACATGTCCTCTTCCGCATCCCGCTGTGGTGTTGGAGGATGGGCTGTCTGCCAGCGCCATGCACAGCTGCTGCTCGGTGGGACATGGTTTCACCCCAAATGTGACTTCACCACAGAGGTCTTCACAGCAGGACAGTGATCTCCAGTGCATAGGTGATAACACAACACTGGGGTCTTCTGCATCTCAAGAGAGCATCCATGGGTTCAAACTGACTGGGGCTACAGAAGATCGAGCAGCCCAGCAATACCCACTGATCCCTCTGTTTCCTTGTCAGGATATGGGCGATGAAGTTTTGCTCTCGCAGTGTCCCCATGTTGCCTTCACACTTGCTACCTAGCGTCACAGTACCTTTCCAGATGAAGGACCTCATGGAGACCACCGATAAGCTGTGTCACCCTGGAAAGGCAAGCTGGGAGCACCAGGCTGATCCCATTAACTCTGACAGGTCTGAAAGCAAGGATCCAGCATGTGCTGTTGGTCTGGGAGACAGATCTTAGGCAGAAGCTCTTCCCTGTGAGGGTGCTGAGGCGCTGGCACAGGGTGCCCAGAGAAGCTGTGGCTGCCCCATCCCTGGCAGTGCTCAAGGCCAGGTTGGACACAGGGGCTTGGAGCAAGCTGCTCCAGTGGAAGGGGTCCCTGCCCGTGGAACTGGAGGAGTTTTAAGGTCCCTTCCAACACAAACCAGGCTGGGATTCTTTGAAATCCAGGCTTGATGAAGGCAAACCCAAACCTCCCTCCTGCTGCCCCCTTGCTGCCCAGTGTTTTATTCCTTTTAATCGCCGCAAGACCAAAAGCCATTCAGAGACTTGGGATTTTGTAGTCCTCAGAAAGGGCTCAGGAGGCTCTTGCTGCCCCACGCAGGGACCAAAGTCCAGAGAGGGACAGAGCCACAGGGACAGCAGGCAGGGAATGAGAGGGAGAAGGGGGAGAAGGAGCCAGAAATCTCTATCCTGTCTTGCCGTCCTTCATCTGCCCACGTGGATGGATGCTATCACCCTAAACACTGCAGTGAGATGTTCCAGCCTCAGCTGATTGCCCTGTCTGATACCACTTGGGCGATTACCGTATCCCTTGGCTGGGCTGCCCGCCAGGAAAACATGACTGGGAGGGTGATAAGAAGGGCGCTTTGCTGGGGAAGGCGGTGGCGTCACTGCTGACAGGGACCTTGCCTCATCCCCTCTGAGTATGCACTGTGCGGCTATCCCGAAACTGGAGCATGGGGTGGCACAGGGGAGCAGGGACAGGGCCCTGTTGCTCCTGTCACCGCGGAGGAACCTGTGACAAATACATGGTGGGATGGGGCTGGGGATGTGCTCTGTCTCGCTGCAGGCTGGCAGTAAGGAGTGTGGCTCTTCTTGGGGTGAGAGCACGAAACCTCTGCCCTGCCATGCTCTGTGTGGTGTGCCTGGGTGCTGTGAGGTCCTTTATGGGCATGGGAAGAAGAAATCACAGAATGGCTGGGGCTGGAAGGGACCACTGGAGGTCACCGGTGCCAACCTCCCTGCTCAAGCAGGGTCACATACAGCACACTGGGTGTGAGGGAAAGCATTTTCACAGTGAGGGCGGTGAAACACTCCAGGCTGAACAGCCCCAACTTCCTCAGCCTGTCTCCATACGGGAGGTGCTCCAGTCCCCTGATCATCCTCGTGGCCTCCTCTGGACTTGTTCCAGCAGTTCCATGTCCTTTTTATGTTGAGGACACCAGAACTGCACACAATGCTCCAGGTGAGGTCTCACAAGAGCAGAGTAGAGGGGCAGGATCACCTCCTTCGACCTGCTGGTCACGCTCCTTTTGATGCAGCCCAGGATACGGTTGGTTTCTGGGCTGCGAGCGCACACTGCAGCCGGCTCATGTTCATTTTCTCATCGACCAGCACCCCCAAGTCCTTCTCTGCAGGGCCGCTCTGAATCTCTTCTTTGCCCAGTCTGTAGCTGTGCCTGGGATTGCTCCGACCCAGGTGTAGGACCTTGCACTTGTGTGCAAGTTAATGCTTGGGGCAGTTAATGCTATTAAGTGATGAAGATGTACGGTTTTTAACTTCTGGGTAGCACTTGGGCTTGGATTACTTAGAGCAGGACTTATCCTCGTGCTGCCAGGGCTGTGTGGTTCATTGTCCAGCTCTGGGAGGTCAGCAGCAAGCAGCCAAAGGACAACACTGATTAAGTGCCCATTAGTGAGCATGGCACATCCTGAGCACAGGCAAAAAATAGCACAGGAGTGTGTGATTAGGGGCTATCAGGACTTACCCACACAAGATGGATCATTGCAAGCTGTGTGGATGACAGGGTCTTCCCAGCCTGTGTTTGCTCTTCTTCGCCTGGTGAGGGTGCTCCATCAAGAACATGCTTGGGTGAGAGCTTCTGAGATTATCCACTGAGGTTTTCATATTGGTTTTGGTAAAACAAGTACTAGGGTTAAGGGAATGTAGGTGTCTGCTATTAGTAACAGTCAACAACAGTGATTTGGGGGGATCTGATCGATGTGTATAACTATATGAAAGGAGGGCACCAAGAGGATGGAGCCAGACTCTTCTTACTGGTGCCCAGCAACAGCACAAGAGGCAATGGGCATAAACTAAACCGCAGGAAGTTCAGAAACCTGAACATGAGGAAGAGCATCTTTACTGTGAGGGTGACTGAGCATTGGAATAGGTTGTCCAGAGATGATGTGGAGTCTCCTGCCCTGGAGATACTCAAGAGCTGTCTGAAAACAATCAAAGAATCATAGAATGGTTTGGGTTGGAAGGGACCTTCAAAACTCATCCAGTTCCAACCCCCTGCAATGAGCAAGGACATCTTCAACCCAGTCAGGCTGCCCAGAGCCACATCCAGCCTGGCCTTGAGTGTCTCCAGGGATGGAAATAGACCTCATGGAGGATAGACCTGGTAGCAGCCTTGGAGGCCTCCTAGCAGCCTTCCAGTACCTGAAGGGGGCCTATAGGGATGCTGGGGAGGGACTCTTCGTCAGGGACTGTAGTGACAGGACAAGGGGTAACGGGTTAAAACTTAAACAGGGGAAGTTTAGATAGGATATAAGGAAGAAATTCTTTCCTGTTAGGGTGCTGAGGCACTGGAATGGGTTGCCCAGGGAGGTTGTGAGTGCTCCATCCCTGGCGGTGTTCAAGGCCAGGTTGGATGAAGCCTTGTGTGGGATGGTTTAGTGAGAGGTGTCCCTGCCCATGGCAGGGGGGTTGGAACTGGATGATCTTGAGGTCCTTTCCAACCCGAACTGTTCTATGATTCTATGGTGCACCCACCACCTGTCTGGGCAGCCTGTGCTGTGTTTGTGACCTGAGCTGTGCAGTGACCTGAGCTAAGATGCCATCTCCTTTCATAGAATCATAGAATCATAGAATAGTTAGGGCTGGAAAGGACCTCAAGATCATCCAGTTCCAAACCCCCTGCCATGGCTCGTGGACTGGCTCGTGGACTTTCTGATTTATGGTACCAAACCAACCGATTTTGAGCTGGCTATTGTTATGGTATCTAAGTGGAGATATGGCCCCCAGCAGTGAAAAGCTGCTGTAGGGATTACCTTGGTACTGTCCCTTGAACTCAACAGGCACACTGTACCCCTTACATGGATGCCTTGACACATTAGAAGACCTATGTATGTTTGTAGGACAAGTAGGACCTATGCAAATGGTCAGGTTTCATGGGTGGGCCGTGGAGTGGCTGACTAAAGCACCTTTCTAATCCACAAGAAACAAAGACTGTAGCATTATAAATGGCAATTGCAGTAATAGGGCTCGATTTGCTTCATTTTAGGGTTGGTATCAAAAATGACAGACCAATCTCTTGATCACAGAGTCCCAGACTGCTTTGGGTTGGAAGGGACCTTAAAGCTCATCCAGCTCCAACCCCTGCCATGGGCAGGGACCCCTTCCACTGGAGCAGCTTGCTCCAAGCCCCTGTGTCCAACCTGGCCTTGAGCACTGCCAGGGATGGGGCAGCCACAGCTTCTCTGGGCACCCTGTGCCAGCGCCTCAGCACCCTCACAGGGAAGAGCTTCCTTATGCATTGATTTCTTCCTTACGCTTCTTGATGCACTTGTATCTCTCCATCAGTGGGTGACTAAGGGAGCTCGGGGTGATGACCCCCACAGTTAGAGGAGATGAGTGCTTCTCCTTTGCCTCTGGTGTGGTGCAGGCCCGCTGGGACGCAGGAAGGACATTGCTTCCTCGTTGCGCAAGGGAAAAGGTCACCCGTCGGGCTGCAGTGGATGCTGACCGATGCGTCACCGCCTGCTCCCGCGCCAGCTTCACCCCATTGCCAGCACTCAGGCGCTGCTGACTTGCAAAGAGTGCCCAGAACAACCCCGTTTCATTGTCTGGACACTGAACCTTGTCCTGGACCAGCCGCAAAGACAGGGCAGGAGTAAAGTCCTCCCCCTTGGTCTGCCTCCGTTGCCTTAGGATGTCACCAAGAAGTTGCCTTCGTGCAACTGCAAGGGAAGAGGCCACTGAGGGCAAGGGGCAGCAGCTCCGCAATACAGCAGGCGCCTGGAAAACTGGCATTCCCTGTGCCATTGGCTCGAGAAGAGCTGACGCATCCCTCAGGAGTCACTGTCATCAGTGGAGAGACCTTCAGTGCCCTTGGCTCTGCGGATGATGTGGCTCCTGTTGGTTACTCAGCACAACACCTGGGAGCTGCACTTGAATGCTTGGAGGCAAAAGCTGCCAGACTTGGTCTCTCTTCCTCCTGGATGGAGACCAAGGCTCCAACCTGGCAGTGGGACAAGTCATGCATAATATCCAAGTGAATAGCTGCGCTGTGGAGGGAGATGAAGAATGAGGTTATCTCAGCTCGGAGCAGAGCAATCCAGGCAGGTGTTTGCTGGATGTGGTGTAGAGCAATGTCCTTGATGGGCTTGCTGAGGAGGGTATGGGCTAATACAAGCTGTAACTTGACATGAAATGCAGCAGTAATAGACCTGCATCCAACCACGCCACTATCTGTCTCCAAGAAAGAGATGCTTCTGAAGTGACTCACAGGTGCTCAAGGTATTTCATCTAAGGTGCCAACATCATTCTTCTGCTATGCTACAGTATGATTGGTTAATGTGTGAAGTCAAGCACGTACCAGGAGTTGGAAGATGTCAGTGCTATGCAGGTGGGGGAGCCAATGAATCGCATTCTTGCACGTGTGGCATGTTTGGGTAACCCACACAATAGACAACACCTTTAAATCCACCACTGAAACCTGAGCAGACCAGGTTCCAATGTAGTCAAGAAACTGTGCTCAACCTTGCATGTGGTGGGTTTGAAGAATGGAGGTCACCCAGGCATCACCTCTCCTGGTCAGAGAGGATTTGGCAACCATGGATCTGGCCACCACAGCCAGACCTCAGCAGTGAGGGTGTTTATTATGGCACATCTAATTGACAGATAAAGAACCTGGGGTGCAGACCATTGAAGCAACACACCCATAACCACAGAAGGAGGTTTCAGGGCTAAGTCACGGCTGTTGGTCTGGTGGTTGGTGCATGTGTCCGTACTTTGGAATATGCAGGCTTGGTGCCCTCCTCCAACAGGCTGCCTGGGTGCCCTCTGAGAAGCAGTCCTGTGAAGCTGAGCTCCATCGTGGCTCTGGGGTCCATAAGCAGGTCCTCCAAGCCTGACAAGTTTGCTTTAGAGCCCACTGAGATAAGAGGGAAGAGCAAAATATCCCAGTTCACAGTATCCATGTTCACAGCCCCAACCCTCCTGCAGAGTAGGGTGCCCTCATGCTTTGCCTTCATAATGCACCAGGGTACCTGGTTTTCCATTCCAGTGATGGTCTGTCTGCAGGGAACACAGTATCCCACCCAACGGTGAAGCAGTCCCACTTTGCAAGCTGTGGCAAAGGCCCTTGGTCTCGCTTTGTCTCGGTTTCCCAGTTGAAAAGCAGGTCTTGGTATCTTCCTACCCTGCAGAGCACTGTGAGGATAAGTATGTTTAAAGCTTGGCTGTCGTTCAGGTTCTAGAGTACTGGGAGCCACTGAAGTGGCTTAAAGAGGTGGTTTAAAGTCAATTAAAGCAAAATCTTTACTCTGAACATAGAAATAGGAAAGAAATCACAGGTCACCCAGCCCTTGTCCCTGCCAGCACAGGGCTGTTCTGTGTGTTCACTGGTCTTCAGCACTGACAAAGTGTATGTGCAGGGGGCACCTTCCAGTCCTTCCACAAGGAGAAAAGTCAGCATTTAACCTAAACAATTCCTCTCTTCGTTTCACTCCTTTATTCCCATTTATCCCCTTGGCAATCCATCACAGAGCTTGCTTCCAAGCTAATAACGGGGGAGTTCCAGCAGCCCTGAGATAACGTTAAAGGGATGCCTGCTACCACATCTGTTTGGCCTGCGAGCATCGCTTGGCTAAATTAAAAGCTCCCAGGTGCCTGAACTGATGCAGAATGGATTCCCTGCATGAGGTCCCCTCCTTCTTCATGCTTGGCCAGGGCACAGTGTAGGGTTTCATCCATCATTGGATGAATCCAGTCTCCTCCAAGTTACTCTTGAAGGTGGAAAAAGTGTGCTAAATGCATGCAAACGGTAGATGTTGAAACACTCCATGCTCAGAAGCCCACAGCAAATACAGCTGGGATTGCCCATGCCACTGGCTTGCATATTGCACCTTGGATCCTGTGTTCAGCTCCAAGCCCCTCACTACAAGAGAGACATTGAGGGGCTGGAGCGGGGCCAGAGAAGGGCAATGGAGCTGGTGCAGGGCCTGGAGCCCAAGTGTGATGGGGAACGGCTGAGGGACCTGGGGGGGTCAGATGGAGAAGAGAAGGCTCAGGGGGGACCTGATGGCTCCCTACAAGTGCCTGAGAGGAGGATGGAGCCAGGAGGGGCTGGGCTCTGCTCCCAAGGAACAAGGGATGGGACAAGAGGAACCGGCCTCAAGCTGCCCCAGGGCAGGTTTAGATGGAGCTGAGGAACAATTCCTGCCCCAGAGGGTGCTCAGGCATTGGAACAGGCTGCCCAGGGTGGTGGTGGAGTTCCTCAGTGCCATGGGTCAGTGGTGGTCTTGGCAGTGCTGGGGAACGGTTGGACCGGATGAGCTTAAAGGGCTTTTCCAACCCAGCTGATTCGATGAGTCTATGAAAACAATGGCACTGCCTTCTCACAGTTGAGCCCTCACCTCAGTCCCTTGGGTGTAAATCTGCCTTAAACTCAAATCTGTTCATTCTCATTTACCTTCTCGTCTCGTTTTGACTCTGACGCTGCAGACACAAACCCCATTTGTATTCCACGTCTTTACAAGCAGCATTTTCTTCACAGCTTTCAGAAGGTGGTTTTTGTTCGTGGTGTCCCTCGGGGGGAATTTTGGCTTCAGCAGCTGAGATGATGCCGTTCCAGCACCACGAGCTGCTGAAGACTTCACTGCATTGCTTTTATGCAGAACATTCTTTACTTTCACTCTAATGACGTGCATCTCAGGCCAATAGATGAAAGAAAACAGGGTATTTTGGTATCTTTTCACTCATGTAAAATGAGCAAAGCTCCTCAGCACCACCCTGGGAAAGCATTAGCTCAAGATGCACAAGAATATACGCACAGGCAAAGCTTTTGTCGCCAGGAAATGTTTCTCCAGCCCCATCCACACGTGTGTTTCTGCCATTTACCACTTTGTTTAAGCCCTAAGTAAGACTGTTACCTAAATAGCCAAAGCATTGTGGCCTACAGCAGTCACGGGGCATGGGACCAGAGGCATGGGCAGGATTTGAGCCGGATGGGACATGGTTTGCTCCGTGCTGGAGGCTGGCTTGACCTGTGTGCCCTTGGAGATCATAGAATCATAGAACGGTTTGGGTTGGAAGGGATCTTAAGATCATCCAGTTCCAACCCCTTGCTGAGCTGATGTAGAATGGATTCCCTGCAGGAAGTTGAAGGGGTAAATGTAGAATCATAGAATAGTTAGGGTTGGAAAGGACCTCAAGATCATCCAGTTCCAACCCCCCTGCCATGGGCAGGGACACCTCACACTAAACCATCCCACACAAGGCTTCATCCAACCTGGCCTTGAACACCGCCAGGGATGGAGCACTCACAGCCTCCCTGGGCAACCCATTCCAGTGCCTCACCACCCTAACAGGAAAGAATTTCCTCCTTATATCCAATCTGAACTTCCCCTGTCCTTTGGTTCTTGGTGCTAGGAGCCTAATTCTGTTCTTGCCACTCACTTTTATTCATGTTTCTCCTCTGTAAACACCAACCAGTCCTGCAGTTGTTATATTTTAATCAGCATCCTCTCATGTCAGGCTGGACCTCTTTGTGCAGCCTTAGAAATGACAACATCTTTATTACGGAGCGCATTATCGGGAGTCACTCTCCTTCAGTGGGGCTATTGAGAGAAATCTGTGCCGTCTTTGACCACTGAAATGGAAATGGTTTCTAAAAACAACTTGACGTGTCACCCTTCCCTGTGAGCTCACCGATGACTTGAGCCATTCGCCTCTGTTCATGCCACCCATTCCCTCACACGCTGAGAGGCTTTTCCGTCAACTTGGATGACAACAGCAGGTCCAGCTCCCGGCAGTGACAGCATCTGGGGTTGGATGAGGCCATAAACCTCTTTGAGCTGGCTCTTTTAATGCTGTTGATGCAGGTGCCGTGTTTTGGGAAGCCCAGCTCAGACATTCATCCGCGCTTGCACATCACCTCTGAGATTACATCCTTCAACCAAGCTCTGAATTCAGTTCAACCATGAGCTTCTCCTGCCTCACCGAAGCTGCTGTTTAGCAAGTCTAAGCTGATTTTGGTCTTCACCCGAATAAAAGACATCCCATGGACCGGCGTGGCTCTTTGCTGTGTTCTGCTGTCTGAAGCGGTACCCAATGCATCAATGTGATGCTGAGTGCAGCTGATTAGTGCTGCCTCATTGAACCCATTTCTTCACTGGGTACTTTCTGCAGTCACTTGTTGAGAAGCACGTGCTCTCCTATTGATTTGTCCTCAGCACTGGATGCAAAGGGCAGCAGGGATCCTGGGGTCTCTTAGATGCTCCATCTCCAAGCATCAGCAATTAGTGGTACAGCAGCCCAACTGAAGGAAAAAGGCTTGGCAATGTGCTCTGTCATCCAAAGCCTCCCTTGCTGTCCTGTGTGCTGTTTATTCTGGCTTATGGCTTGTAAAGAGGCAGCAGCACAAAGGAACGAGGCCTCTGTGGTGCTGCACAAAACCAGGACAAGGGAATGGCCCTTGTCACAAGCAGTCAAGACCCCCCCCCCACCCCAGGTCACATCCTGTCCCCACAGTCTGGTTTTAGCTGACCACTGCCCAGGATGAAGGATCTGTATGCGCATCCCATTGCCTGGAGAGGAGAAGGCTGCGTGGAGACCTCATAGCAGCCTTCCAGTACCTGAAGGGGGCCTATAGGGATGACTCTTTGTCAGGGACTGTAGTGACAGGACAAGGGGTAACGGGTTAAAACTTAAACAGCGGAAGTTTAAATTGGATCTAAGGAGGAAGTTCTTTACTGTGAGGGTGGTGAGGCACTGGAATGGGTTGCCCAGGGAGGTTGTGAGTGCTCCATCCCTGGCAGTGTTCAAGGCCAGGTTGGATGAAGCCTTGGGTGGGATGGTTTAGTGTGAGGTGTCCCTGCCCATGGCAGGGGGTTGGAACTGGATGATCTTGAGGTCCTTTCCAACCCTGACTATTCTATGATTCTATGATTCTATTTTATAGGTCTTGGTGGACAGAAGGCCAGTGGGCTGGTAAAGCCTGAGCTGTGCCATGGTTGCCCTGGGAGGAGAGGAGCTGGAGCAGGCTGGGACCTGCTATGCCTCTCTCTTTGCCTCTCTCTTCCCTCCTGTGCTGTCCATTTTCCAAAGCAGCTTCCAACTAAATGTCCATTAAAGGGTAGCACAAGGATGTTGGGGACCATAACCAAGCCTGCTTCCCTACAGAGATGGGTATGGGAAAGGGCAAAGAGATGGTCTCTTGGTTCTCTATCAGCATCTCCCGATGATCAATGCCTTTGGTTTCCATCCCTTCACCTCTGACTGTGTCTGGGGAGCCAGTGCTCATCCATGGAAGGTAAAGGCAGCTGGAGAGAAAGAAGGGGGCTGTGGGAGAGGTGAGCATCCTGCCCAATGGCCCCTTGAGCTGAGCTGCCTCCTTGCCTGCACCTTGCTCATAAGCAACACTCCAGCTCCCCAGAGGTCTCCCAGCACTGTCAGACCTTTGCTGCTTATGAAACTGCACGGAGGAGGCTATGAGGAACCTGCCTGTGAAAAATGGGAGGTGATTCCTGTCCTCCTGCCCCGCATCTCCAGTTCTGCCTCTCTTCTTCCTTGTCTCCATGCCCCTGCTTTGCTCCCACCATCACCCGCAAGCATCCAGCGCTGCAGAGCATCTCCACTCAGTATGGAGCAAAGATGCTAAAGCCCTGACCTGAGTGTGGGTGATGAGACATCATCTGCTCTGCTGCAGCACCCCCAATAACTGCACGTGACAGCTCCCATAGGAATGCTGAGGGATATTAGCATCCATCTCGGTCAGCAGGGCAGCAAAGCCTGGTTCCTGCATCTGCCTTTCTGAGCTCCTGCATCCGCCTTTCTGAGCTCCTGCATCCGCCTTTCTGAGCTCCTGCATCCATGTGTGCAGCCATGTCCTACTGCATCCCTCCTTTCCCCACCCATGCCCCACTTTCCTCTTTGACCTCCTGCTCTGCTCCATCCTTAGCTGCTCCATCCATCCATCCATTCATCCACCATCCATCCATCCATCCATCCATCCACCCACCATTCATCCATCCATCCATCCATCCACCATCCATCCATCCATCCATCCCCATCTCCCTTTCTTTCAGCTCCTCCTGGAGGAAGGAATCATTTCTCCAGCTCAGCAGTTCAAATGCCACCTCAGCTGACCTGGGCTGAGCCCAGCAGTGGGGAAACACAAGCACACTCAGAAATGAGGCCCCCAGGTCACTATCAAATCCCTGTCAGCACTGCATCTGCTCTGTGCCATGCATTCAGGTGCCATCTATAGGCTCCCAGGCTGCAGCTCCTTGCTTTCCAGACTGAAGACCAGTGGAGGAGATGTTTTGCTCAGCATTGCCACAGGGATGCTCTAACAGAGGTTTTGGGTACCGCCAAGCCACTCGGCATCCCCAGTGAGCAGGAAGGTTTTCAACCCTCATTTTCAGGACGCTTTGGAGCAGGACCCACGTTCACCACAGTGTTTCTCTTCCTCAGGCACAGTGGTAGCAACGAGAGCACTGGAAGTAGCTGATGTTTCCTAATGACTAATTAGTGCGTGTTTTGAGGCCTGACTGTCCTCTGTCCCTTCTCGCGCTGCTTGTTGAAGGGCTGTTGTGCTTCATTTGCAAGCAGCGTCCTTTGGGCTGCGGATAGATGTGCTATATGCAGGAGAGGGGCTGTTTGGGCTGCAGAAGGGCTAGAAGCAACGAGTTACTGCCTCCATTTACCCATCACAACCCCACCCTGGGACAAACCCAGGCCAAATGGGTTAAAACTGAAACAGGGGAAGTTTAGATTGGATATAAGGAGGAAATTCTTTCCTGTTAGGGTGGTGAGGCACTGGAATGGGTTGCCCAGGGGGGTTGTGAGTGCTCCATCCCTGGCAGTGTTCAAGGCCAGGCTGGATGAAGCCTTGGGTGGGATGGTTTAGTGTGAGGTGTCCCTGCCCATGGCAGGGGGTTGGAACTGGATGATCTTGAGGTCCTTTCCAACCCTAACTATTCTGTGATTGTATGATTCAAACCGAGGGTCACATCCAAACCACAACCACTGCTTTTGCCCCTCTGCCCCTAACAGCACTGTCTGCCTTGGGTTACGCCTCATCCTCCGCCTTTTCCATCGCCACCAACCCCTTTCCTTGCAGCGAGGGGTTGTATTTTCCAGCCTAACCTTTGTCTCGTTGAGCCAGTGACTCATCCCACTCATTAGCTGAACTTTGAATATCTCTTTATCCGCTGGATCCCTTTCAAGCTCGTTCCCTGGCAGCGGAAGCGCCTTCGCTCTGCTCTGGATTGCAGAGGAGCTGCCTGCATCGCTCTTGCAGCGGCATCTGCCTCCCTGCCTGAGGCACGCTAATAGAACCCGATGGATTGCAGCCATCCCTGCCTTCCCCTGCCCCGGGGGTTAATTGCTAAGAGGCAGCCCTGAGCATTTAGGAAGCATTCCCCCCCCCCCCCCCCTCCCCTTTGCTCCACTCCAGGTTTTCAGTTGGCACCTCTGTTCTTCCACCCACTGCCTCTGTCACTGCTGCAGTTCGTGTTTGCAAGGAGACAGGATCGCTCTGCAAAGTGCTCATAGCTGGGTGCTGGCAGAGCACAGCAAGAGCTGCCGCCTCTCCAGAAGGTCCAAATCCTTCCTTAGTTGCCTCCTCTGCTTTTCCCCCCTTTGCTCCATGCACAGACCTCCCAGTGAGAGCGGGGATCGCCATGTAGGGAGGAAATTTCTGCTCCTGCTGATGAACGGACAATCTGCTCTAGTGTGAGGTGTCCCAGCCCATGGCACGGGCTTGGAACTGGATGATCGGAAGGTCCTTTCCAACCCAAACCTTTCTGCGATTCTGTGATCTCAGCGGAAGAGCAGGAGAGGGTACGGGTCAGGTGTGAAAGGGCATGGATGCCTTAAGGAGCTTAAAGCAGATTGGAGTGATTTAGTGACCTCAAATCACTGCTTCTGACATGCTCCTTTTACCTGATCAATAAGAGCAGAGGGTGCTCGGTCAGAGGGACAAACCCTTCCCCACTGCTCCCTTCGAGGTGAACAGGAGAGGGCTTTATCTCCGGGGAGGACCACCAGCCTCCCTCGGGCCCTGCTGCCTCCTCCGGCTCATTTAGCAGCCACCCATTATCTCCCGTCCCCCTGTTCTCCTCATTTAGCGGCACCAATCACCTCCCCAAATTGCTGGGCACGTGACCCAGAGCATCTCCTCCAGCATCCATCCCCTGTGCCTGCTTGCCTGCACGCCAGTAATTTGTGTCTCTCCAAGCCAGGGAGCTGGAGAGCTCTTCCCTACGAGGAGCCGATGATTCACGTCCCCAGCAAAGGGAATCGATAAAGCGTGACTAAGGCAGCCCGGCATCAGGGTGGTGATTAGAATCTGCCTCCGCACCTTCGGCCGGAGTGGCGATTTACTGATTGCCTTGACAGCCTTTGTCCCGTGGGGTCTTTGCCAGGCTTCCAAGCAGCCCTTTTTTCCCCTCAGACACTCAGTTTTGACTCCGGCGCAGGGTTTGGATCTGCTGCCTTTCTGAGGATGGGAACTTGTGCCGACCTCCGCGTTTCGCGGTGAACAAGTGGGAATGGTAATTCGCACTGCTCTGCACCGGCCCAAACAGAGAGCTGGGTGCTATAAATCACTGCTGTGCGGATTGCTTTGGGGCAGAAGACTGCCTGAGAGCTTTTGATTTATGAATTCGCCACCAAATGTACCGAACACACAGATAAGATAAGTGCACACTGGACATGGAACTAATCACATACTATTGCAGCCAGGCATCCATGAGGTGGTACGTTAATGCTCTGCCATGAAACAGAGGATGCTTTACGCCTTTTGCAGCCCAGCTCCTAAGGGTACACACATGTAAATGCAAGTACTCCATGGTATGGGGATGGCTTAGTGCTATTTAACCTGCCAAAGGTGGGGTATAGCTGATTTTTCCTGTTCAGGGTGATTTGCGCTTTGCCCGACTGAACTGCACCTTGAGCCATCGTTGTAGCTTTGGACAAGGGCCTGTAGGGCCAGGCCAAGGGGAATGGCTTTACCCTGCCCGAGGGGAGACTGAGATGAGCTCTTAGGCAGAAGCTCTTCCCTGTGAGGGTGCTGAGGCGTTGGCACAGGGTGCCCAGAGAAGCTGTGGCTGCCCCATCCCTGGCAGTGCTCAAGGCCAGGTTGGACACAGGGGCTTGGAGCAAGCTGCTCCAGTGGAAGGGGTCCTTGCCCATGGCAGGGGTTGGAGCTGGGTGAGCTTTAAGGTCCCTTCCAACCCAACCCAGTCTGGGACTGTATGGATCCATGATTCTGTTCCTCAGTGCTCCCCCAGTTCACCATGTGCTGAAGCCTTGTAGGAGCAACGTGTGGGTGCAGGGATGTGCCTGGTCACCAAACCAGCCCCATCATGGCTCCAGGAGCATTTCCCTGCAGCTTTGTCACCCAAGCATAGCCTGGGCAGGGTTTTTCTTTGCCAGGTTAGTTCATGTCGTATCAGCTCCCAGTTCAGGTCATTACACAGCCCTGTGGCAGTGAGGGGAGGGATATGGGGACTGTGGGGCTGTTAGGTAGGGAATGGCAGCCTTAGCTACAGGTAGTGTGGGGATGGGGCTTCGGGCCACTGGCTGGTGCAGGAGGCATCAGGGAAAGGTCTTCTTGTGAAGAGGGGCTGCAATGAAGACCCTCCATGAGGGTAAGGTCCTTGGGGAGGGGGGCACAGAGGTGGTTCTCATCCCCTGGTGCCATGAGGAGCAGAGACCCTGCCTCAGAGAAGTCCCCAAAGGCTGCAGAGGTGATGATGGGGAAGAGGGAAGCCAGGCAGGAAGAGGCACTTCCCTGTGCGCATTAATTCCTGGCACAGAGGTCGCAGTTTCCACAGCAGTCCCTGAGGCTCAGCCTGGCCTCCCTAACCACAGGGAGCTGAGAGACCTCTCTAATACCTGCTTGTCATCCTTACCCCATCCAAGCAGTGTCCAACGGGATCAAGTGCTCGAGGGATGGAGGAGCACAAACACCAGCTTAAACGCTGGGTTTAGGCTCTGCCTCGTCGTATCCCCAGTCCATCATGGTCCCATCTACCCGAAAGAGCTGCTTTAACACCCCAAAAGGACAGCTTTCTCCCTCAGCCCTTCAGATGTCCGTTTGAACTCCTCTCTCCACTCACCCCCACATTCTAACTACAAGCAGCATCTTCATTACCTCCGTCACGGTGCATGGGGCTGCCTCCAGGGGGCAAGCCAGGATGCCTAAATTAGCTATAGGGAACCTCTATAGGTGACTTCAGCCTGTCCGGGAGCAGTGAGGTGTTCCCCCATCACAGACCGTGTCTTCCTGCTCTGCTCAGCCCACTGCAGCCCCTGGCTTTATGGGATGCTCTGGGTGACAGCATCTCACTACCTGGGCATCTCACACTGGATAAATAAGCAAGAAGAGGAGGTACCAGCAGTGCTAAAGCACGTTGCTGATGGAGACATGCATTTTCTGTGGCCTCAACTCACTGCTCCCCTTTATATTCCTCCTAGTTTCATGGATGCTCTTCCAACAGAAAGGAATATAAAAGCCAGATCCCAGCTTGGTGTTGTAGGGGTGGGAGCATCACTGTGCCTGGTGCTCACGTTCCTGAGTGGGGACACCCTGGTCCTGCTGGGGACAGTGGTGTTGCAGGTGAGGGTCCTGCCCCGGATGCTGATGCTGTGGGCAAGCACCCTGCTGAGGACAGTGATGCTACAGGCAAAGGTATCGCTGGGGATGGTGATGCTGCAAGTGAAGGGCCTGCTAGGGATGGTGACGCTGCAGGTGAGAGTCCCACTGGGGACAGCCATGAGTGAGCATCCCGCTGGGGACCCCCGTATCCCCATCCATGCCGCTCGGATGCAGGTCCTCATCGCAGCCCGCCTGCGAGGCTCCAGCTCCTGGTGTGTTCCCAAGCCCCAGTCAGATGACAGGGTTATTTACTAACGCTGGCAGGAAGGAAAGGCCATAAATTCCCCAGATATAACGGCTGAGTCAGAGAATGAGGCGCCTGCAGCCAACTCCAGCATGGCCTGGAAGAGCGGCTCAAAGGGAGGGGACAGGGTCAGCGATGGCTCAGGCTGTGCCCCCCTCACTCAGGAGGTCCCTTGGAGGCCCAGAGGGGTACCACTCAGGGAGGTACCAGACTGCAGGTCCTGCCAGCATCCCGGAGCTGCTTTCCCCATGCAGGCCACCCTGTGTCTGCCTCCCGTGCTTGGAGGCAGTGGTTTCCTTTGGGCTCCTGCCCTGTTTGAGGATCCCAGTATAGTTGGAAGGCCTTGCAGCTTGCCCTTCCACCCCGGGGACTGCTGCTTCTCTGGCACCAGAGCAGAAGGTTCAGCCTTCGGGGGCTGAAGACCACGGTTATCTCCTGCAGGGGTTTCCACAACCCCTTGGGGTTCTTGTTTCAAGCAAATAATAGCATGTTCCTAAAATTAGCCCTGACATGCTGCAAACGCCAGATCGACACATTTCATTAAGGGGAATGCAAAAGCCACGCCATAAGGAGACATTTGGATCCATCCACATGCCTTTTCTTTCCCCTCTGTTTGTTTGGTTGTTTGGGAGTGAATTCTCTAGCAGGCTTCAAGCAGCCACAAGCCAAACCGGATAAGTATTGCCTCTCCAGAAGGGTTTGTCCCATGCTGCCTGCCTCCTGTACAGGCTCCATGGTTCACCCACCTAGACCCCATCCCCAGTGATTTTGCTCCCTGTCCTCTCATCCATCACTGCATCCATTATTTCTGCTCTTTCCAGGTTTATTCCTGTTCCACCTCAGGAGCACTCTGCACCACCTGGGAAGGAATTCCAGTGCATGATCATGGAGGGTCCTATAGTTTTGGATCCCCACCCCGCATTTAAGGCTTTACAAAAGAGTTGGAAATTGCAAAATGTGGAGCTTGAGGACCAGATGCCACCACATCTGCAGGCCTCTCGGGTATTTGCAACCCCTCTACATGCCTCCTGGTCCTGGTGTGATGCTGATGTCTAAGATGCCGTGGTGCTGCAATCCCAAGGTCAAGTGGTGATGCTCTAACTGGAGCATCTCCTACAGACACAGCCAGGAGAGAGGATGAGGTGCTGCGACCTGCTATATAAACCAGAGGTGAAAGCAGCCCATTCCTGCCATCTCCACTTCTTCATTCTGTCCCTCACACCTCCATCCCCAGCACATCCTGAGAAGGTTCTTGGAGCAAGCTGCTCTAGTGGAAGGTGTCCCTGCCTGTGGCAGGGGTTGGAAGTGGATGAGCTTCAAGGTCCCTTCCAACCGAACCAGCCTGGGATTCTATGATTCTAAGGCTGATAAATGAAGGTCTCCCCTTCCCATTGTGTCTCCTGGTTCCCTCTTCGAGGGTAACACTTTTCCCATCACCAGCCTGATTTCCTTGCACCATTGAGCTTTATCTATGAGGAAAGACAAAAGTCACTAAATCAGCCCCAGCAACAACCAGCGTTCTTCTGGCCTCTTAGACAGCACACAGATGCTCCCAGGTCTCTGCTCACTATTCCCTCTCTCCTGATGGCCAGGAGAGCTCCGCTCAGTGCTTCAGGGACATGGCCTATGCTACTTGGGCGATTCATGGCTGTTGCTCAAGACCTCATGGACAGAAAGGTCTTGAGCAACAGCCATGAGTGGCCCAAGTAGCGCAAAGAGAAGGCGGTCGGAGGGGTGCGTAGGCAAGCACAGACCTAGGAGGTTTCTGGTGGAACCAGTCTAAGCCATGTTAGCAAGGTCACAGCACTGGAGGCGGTGAGATGGGACTCATGTTTGAAGGCACAATGCTCAACACCAGCCTTTCGAGAGGTAGGTGGGGAAAGGAGGCAGGTAGTGAACATGGAAAGGTGGCTGCATTCAGTGGGCTGCTGTGTTTGCTCCAAAAATGGATCTCATAGAATCATAGAATCATAGAATAGTTAGGGTTGGAAAGGACCTCAAGATCATCCAGTTCCAACCCCCCTGCCATAGGCAGGGACACCTCACACTAAACCATCCCACCCCAGGCTTCATCCAACCTGGCCTTGAACACTGCCAGGGATGGAGCACTCACAACCCCCCTGGGCAACCCATTCCAGTGCCTCACCACCCTAACAGGAAAGAATTTCCTCCTTATATCCAATCTAAACTTCCCCTGTTTCAGTTTTAACCCGTTACCCCTTGTCCTATCACTACAGTCCCTAATGAAGAGTCCCTCCCCAGCATCCCTATAGGCCCCCTTCAGGTACTGGAAGGCTGCTCTGAGGTCTCCACGCAGCTTCTCTTCTCCAGGCTGAACAGCCCCAACTTCCTCAGCCTGTCTTCATACGGGAGGTGCTCCAGTCCCCTGATCATCCTCGTGGCCTCCTCTGGACTTGTTCCAGCAGTTCCATGTCCTTCTCCACACATCAAACCAGCTAAAGGAGAGCTGGGCATCAGAAAGACCTGCGAAAGACACCCAGAACTATATTCAGAGGGTTAAAAAGAGACACTGAGTGGGCTAAGCGGTGAGTAATGAAGATGTCACTCAACAAGATGAGACGTTTCAGTGCTTTGTATTGGGTGGAAATTTCCAGGTGTTTGGAACAAAACCAGAGAAAACTCTTGATTATTTACAAATCTGCTCCAAATTTACTGTCCTTTGTGTGTCCTGTTTTCTACTGGAAGGCATCGGCCTTCCAAGATCATTAGCAAAGATGTTAATGAAATGTGATCTTTAGCCCTGACTCTTGTTCTTCCCTGATAAATGCGCCTTGCCCAATGTAGCACATTCTAGGATTACTTCCTGCATCTCAATGTGTTTTCACTTTGTACAAACCACAGTGCAGACCAGTGCATTTTTTTCCCCTAATTTTTGTATTTCCTGAGACAAAGAAGCAAAATGCATTAGTCAAAATCAAAACACATGTTCCTAAAGGCCGGGCTTGCCTTTATCCTCTGGCTGTGCCATTCTCTAATGGCATTCTGCTTCACACCAAAAAGAGCTGGAAAAGAAGCACACTGGGAATTATCTGCACCCAGCATCCCTTGAGCCTGACTTTCATGGCAATTTTATTCAGCATCTGGCTTCTGCAAAGTTTCTCCCCATTGACACTGTTGCGTGGACAGAACCGAGCTCTAAATATTTCATTATGGTATTGTCTTAAATATTCCTTCTATTATTTTTATAGGCTGGTGATTGCCAGAATTATTTCTTCCCCTTTTTTGTTTTAAATCACTGTGGCATTTCCTTTCTTCTGCCTCTCAGGATCATATTATCCAAAGACTTCAAAATACAGCCACCCGAGGATCAGTATGTTCACTAACTAATCCCGCTATTAGCACCTACAAATGAACGCTGCATGATGTCCCAACATACACAGATTGATTCCTTACATATAAAATGTCTCAAGACCCCATTTTTCCTCTTTATCACTCCCCTTTTCCTTTCTCCCTGCAGTCAGAGGACAAGATTTAAGGAGCACTCAAAGCACTGACCCTTTTGGCTTGTTGACGGTGTTGTTTTCCTCTTCACTGGCCTCCCTGCCACATTTCTGGGTGCCAAAGCCCTTAAGTCTTCAATGAAGACCAACGACCAGCAACCCTTCACTGTCTCAAAAGGCTCCCCCTTGGTTACCTCCCTCTGCTTTCCAGCCATAGGCAGATGGTCACCCGCAGAGGGCTTTGCCAGCTGGAAACGTCACCATGGCCCAGCTAATTGTTAGTGTCTTCAGCTGGAAGGGACAGTCTGCACCACTCCATCAATGGCAAGTATCGTCCTGACCCCAGATCCGCTGTGGCTGCTCCAGCGAGTGATGCTGCTCCGTGTTAAATGGGATGGAGCAGCTGCTGGGTGGGGAGGAGCGGCTGGAAGGGGAGCACATCCAGTGGCACAGCTGGATCCAGGAGCGCACATCTGTCCACAGCTCCCCCATCCTTGAGGAGCCTCTTGAGACAGCCTGGGCCAGGTTTACATTGGACAACCTCCTGGCCTTCAGCCCTGGGTAAAGCCTTGCTTGGGATTTTCCATCCTCCCTCACTACTGGCTTCCCTTCAAGCATGGATTTAACCCCCCCAGATCCCTGTTTTGCTTTCTAGCCCTGTGCAATTCATTCCATGCTGAACTCCATTCACAAGCTGCAAGCCCAAGCTTTCCCATCCATCCCCAGTCTGTAAGAACCAGATTTAGGAATGTCTTCCAAAGCATAACTCATCACACGAGTGCATGCAGCAGACTCTTGCATTGGGATGAGCAGCTGAGTTGGAGAGAAGCAGAGAGGGGGTGGAGGATTGGCTGGAAAACCAGGAAAGCTCAGCGCAGCCTCAAAGCAGCAAGACAGCACGACCCAGTGGTTTTAGGGAGGCTGGGGTGGTCCTTGGGCCTTTCAGCAGGAGCTGCCTCACACTGATGCTGCAGCGAATGGCGCTGATTAGCCACGGGCTCCTTTTCGAAGCATCATGCCATCCTCTGGCTCCGAGGAGCTGGAGACTCAGCCTCATGCCAGGCAGCCATAACCAGCTGTGACAGCTTTGATTTCGCCTGCGCTGCCTCCAGGCTCTGCTTCACCACCCGAGGAATCAGCCCTTGCTGACAGCTTGGTCACCTCTGTCTGCCTGCAGCTCCTTGCTCCAGTGCGAGATGCTGGCCACGGATGCTCCCAAAATAGCAGGGAGGCTCCTGGCTTTGGGGCAGATGTCCCTGCACTGGCCTTGCTGTGGGGGATGCACTTAGTGCTGGTGTTTCTGCACTCGCCGTCCAGATGTGCATCTGTGGGAGGGGAAAGGCGGAACGTGTCAAGTGCAAGCCTGACTATTTTGTCTGCTTATTATGTAACTAGAGGAGGCTAAGCGGGAAGGAAGCTCACAGGCTTAGGGGATCCTGGCAGGGACAAGCCTGGTTTGCTCAGGCCACCCTGGCTGCAGCTCTGCAGCAGCCATCCCTGGGCAAAAATCACCTAAGGCAGGGTCTCTACAGCCTTTTTCTCCGGCACAAAGGAGTTATTGCCCTTGGAAATACCCCAGACAGCCCCTAAACACCTCATCCCTTCTCCTTACAAACTCAACCACGCCAGGGATGCTCTATTATTATTCAAATCACAGCGATCTGCCTTTCCTCTCCCATGTCCATAACAATAGTTGGTCTTTAAAGGGTATTTTCCCTGCATTTATCCCACACCAGGATGCTCTGTAGTGATTTATACAGAGGGATACTGAGGCAGAGAGACAGGTAAATGTGTTTTTCAGTGGCTGAGCTCTCAGGAGTTGCTGCTTCTTTGGATCTTCTACCCCACCGACCTGCCTGAAATCAGTGGGGAGGAGAAAACAGAGGTATTTGGATGTGACATCCTCATCCTACCTCCAAAGACGTTCCCCCATGCCCTGGGCAAGCCACTGAGTTTATTTGTGAGTCAGAAATAACCACACCACTTAGCAGAACGAGGGTGAAGAAAGGAGAATGTGGCTTAGCAGCACTAAAACCCTACCATGCTCCTGCTAACCCTGGATTTCTGAACCTTCTCCTTCACGCACTTTACCAACACGTTCACAGTTGCTGCTTATTGGATGCAATTATTTAGCAGCAGAATAATTATACGGAATTATTTTGCAGTTTAATGGATAGAATCATGCAGCAGCAAAAGCTTTTCCTAGCGGGGTTTCGATATTTGCCTTTTCTCCAAGAGGTTTTTGCCTCGGTGATACAGATGTGCGGCTACAACCTGCTGCCTGCAGCCATCGAAGGAGGAAGGAGCAGTTTGGATATGCAGAGCCCAAGGGCCCAATGTACCCCACCTGTATTCTCCAGGCTGCAACAACACTTATTTGCACTGAGAAAGCGGTGAAGTTTCCACTGTGCTGAAGCAAGGACTCCAGATGGCACGGAGCCGAAACAAGACGCCTGGATTTGCGAGCGCAAGCCAAAGGTGGGTGGAAAACGCATCTTGGAAACCGTCTTGGTAGCACTTTGCTGCCTTCTGAAGTCTTCCTGGGGTGTGCGAACGTACCTGGCACGTTTGCAGCTGTAAAGATGGTCCTCGCAGCCACGTACAGCGCTTCCAGCGGCACAGACACGACTCCTCTTGGTGCTCTCCTGGAACAAAACCGCGCTTTATTTTTCTCACTTCCAAAATAAACTTCCTTCCCTGCACTCCCACAGAGAATCGCCACCGGGAAGAAAAGCTGTGCAGCCTTTAATACCCAGCAGATTGCCTCGCGCTCCGCTCCCTCTACCCCAGAACCCGAAAGCAGAGCTGGGCTCCTGTTTACAGAAAACTGGAGAGCATCTAAAGATGCCTTGTTTCTAAATACACTCGCTTGTGATTGAAAGAAGCTGAGCTAGTCACATCGGAGGAGCTCATTAGAATGTGAACCCGCATTGCTTTTAATTGCTAGCGCTAAAATTGTCATTATTTATTTTAAAAGTCGAGGTGCATGAGAATATGTGTTTAATTGCAAACAGAAGGAGGAGGTGAATTTTAAACGTACTTTGGAGATGCTGCAGCCTCAGCTCTGGATGGTTGCTTCCATGAGAACATGCCAGGGGTTGGCTTTTTTTCCCCCTGCAATTCCTCCTATGCAAACACATAGAATCACAGAATGGTTTGGGTTGGAAAGGACCTTAAGATCATCCAGTTCCAGCCGCCTGCCATGGGCAGGGACACCTCACACTAAACCATCCCACCCAAGGCTTCGTCCAACCTGGCCTTGAACACTGCCAGGGATGGAGCATTCACCACTCCTCTGGGCACCCTGTGCCAGCGCCTCAGCACCCTCACAGGGAAGAGCTTCTGCCTTATCTCCAACCTGAACTTCCCCTGTTTCAGTTTGAACCCATCACCCCTTGTCCTATCACTCCAGTCCCTGATGAAGAGTCCCTCTCCAACATGGCTTGATATATTTTATTCCTCTTTTAATGCGTCTCTATGTTTGGCCTTTCCTTTTTGCAATCCTATTTCCCATCTCCTGCAATTCTCACTCTTGGAGGAGTCTGGAAAATCGTTCCAGATCCGTCATTATTGGACGTTTTTCTGTTCAAGCTGGTAAATAGCTCGATTGTGTGTAATTAGTTAAAGATGGGAAGTGCCGACTAAGTGCTAAGCAATGTTACAGAAGTGTGATGTATGGCAGACACACGTGCCACCAAAAAAACATAATGCTGTTTTGCACTGAAGTAGCACCTTTTAGCCCAGGTTGGCAGAGCTGCTCGCTATCCCTGCTGGAGGTTGTCAGCACCCTGGCAAATTGCGTTATTGTCTTAATACACATTTAGAGCTGAGAAAACTGAGGCACAGAGCAGTGAAGTCCCCATTCCCCTGGTGAGTCAGCAAATGAGCCTGCAGCAAAGCATCCCAAATCCCACTGCCAGCTTCCATTAGGAGTGATGCTCCATAAGCTACATGGCTGCTGCCACGCTCACTGTTGGGAAAGCCTTGGGGTCGCAGCCTGAGACAAGCTGGGAGCAGAGGGGGAGGATGTTTTGGACGGGCTCTGCAGTCATTGCAGCCCACCAGTGCTTGGGGAAAGGACCACTGGGTCAGTGCATGCCCAAAGGGGATGGTTGTAGTGTGCTGAGACAAGTGGCTTCTGTCTTCAGAAAGACTCCCATCCTAAGAAAGGATGGAGACTGCTCTCCATGGTCAACTGCTTGTTAGAAGGAGCACGTCCATCTGAAGGCAGCAAGGTTCCGTGTTTCTGTAGGGTTTGCTATACTGAGGAGGGAGAAGAAGAGCAGCTTCACCTCTTGCTGCTGGCCTCATGTCATGTCCCAGCTCATGCTCATCCCATGGACACACACGAGACAAAGCTGTCCATTAACTTGAGGACTTTCTGCCTGCAAAACACAAGCAGCCATGTAGTGAGCCAGCAACAGGTCACGACATGATGGAGCCATGGCAGGCCACTGCTCTGTGCCTAAGGTCATAGAATCATAGCATCCCAGATTGGTTTGGGTTGAAGGGACCTCAAAGCTCATCCAGTTCCAGCCCCCTGCCATGGGCAGGGACCCCTTCCACTGGAGCAGCTTGCTCCAAGCCCCTGTGTCCAACCTGGCCTTGAGCACTGCCAGGGATGGGGCATCAGCCAGGAGCTGGGATTTGCCACATCCATGAGATGCTGGTCCAGGCCCAGCCCCTGGAGGGCTTTGAGCAAGATGCTTGTCATCCCTGCTCTGTCTCCCTTTGCACCATATCCCTCTCCTTCCCCTTGGTGGTGAGCAGAGGCCTTGCAGCCTCTCCCTTCCTTTTCAAGACCCTGTATTGCTTCTGTAACTGTGCCCTTTCTGGATTTTGAACATCCTCTGGAAAATCTGATTTCACACCATATTTGTGTGTTTAACAGAAACAATTCCAAACACCAAAACCCAGGCCGTGCCCTGCCTGCCGCTACGTAGCATTTGTGATAATTGGATTCTCGGAAAGCCAAGCACTTTCTGGGCTTTAATGAGATTCAGACTTTAATTACTGTGTCCCTTTCCCAGGCATGCAATGGGAGCAGGGAGGAAAAGGACCATAATCAGGTCCTCGGTATGTTGCAAGAGTCAGCCTTGCCGGATCACGCTTTGGTTCCTTAATGAGGGGCTGTTCTTGCCACACACATTTGGAAAGCCAGTTTCTCTGCATTGTGACCTGTATAAACACCCTTTAGGAGCTGGGCAACAAACCACCGCTGCGTCATCTCAGAAGGCACTTCTTCACTGATGGAAAGCCAGCAGAGATGGCTCTTTGGACCTTCAGGATGAGACAAGGACATGTCTGGGGCTGGTGCACGCTTTCATTAAGGTCTTGATGATAGAATCACAGAATCAATTGGGTTGGAAAAGCCCTTCAAGCTCATCCAGTCCAACCGTTCCCAGAACTGCCAAGGCCACCCCTGCCCCATGGCACTGAGGCCTCGTCTCCACGCTGTGTGAGCACTTGCAGGGACAGTGCCTGCAGCCCTGCCCTGGGCAGCCTGTTCCAATGCCTGAGCACCCTCTGGGGCAGGAATTGTTCCTCAGCTCCATCTAAACCTGCCCTGGTGCAGTTTGAGGCCGGTTCCTCTTGTCCCATCCCTTGTTCCTTGGGAGCAGAGCCCAGCCCCTCCTGGCTCCATCCTCCTGTCAGGCACTTGTAGGGAGCCATCAGGTCCCCCCTGAGCCTTCTCTTCTCCATCTGAACCCCCCAGGTCCCTCAGCCGTTCCCCATCACACTTGGGCTCCAGGCCCTGCACCAGCTCCATTGCCCTTCTCTGGCCCCGCTCCAGCCCCTCAATGTCTCTCTTGTAGTGAGGGGCCCAGAGCTGAACACAGGATTGGAGGTGCAGCCTCACCAGTGCCCAGCACAGGGGCATGATGATGATAACGGAACAGGGTGGTCCTTAAGCAGGGTCCGGAGACCACCATCAGCTTCCTGCAAGCCCTTTGCAGGGCTCTTCTCCCCCTGCCTGGCACAGATGCCAGGCGAATCCTGCCCGTAAGGCTGGGAATGACTCACTTGCTGGCTTTCTCACTTCCCCGCCTCCATCCTGGAGGATGCGGTGTTTTGTCACATCTTATCTGCACTGAGGTTGGAAGAAGCAGATGAATGCAGTGGTTTCATGTCCGCAGAGTGATAGCCTCGATGGAGGGATGGGGTCATTAGCAGAAACACGTAAACTTCATCTGGGGTGGAATCAAGATAACCTCATGGTCATCTGAGAGGACCTTTAAACATTGAGCCATGTGATGATGTTCAGATCCAAGCCAAGAGGAATTAATTAAAAGACAAAAAAAAAGGGCTTTGTTAGACACTACATCGAATTCCTCACAAATGAGTTGATGTATTGCCTTACAGTGTTCCCACATCCACTAGTTTCAGAGAACGATAAGAAATCTCCCTATCTACACGTTCTTGATGGTCCCACGGCTTAACATTTGTCATTGCATCATCCTGTAGATGGTCAGAGATTTATGTCACATCCTGCCTTTCCCTTTGCTGTATTCAGGACCGAAGAATTGCCCTGTTAAAATGTCCAGGATTGCTCTTCTTTCCATTTCCTGACCTCTTTTCCAAGCTCCCAGCTATCTCCCTGGTTTTCCATCACTTATAAAGGTCACCGCTGCTGCTTCTTTCCTTCTCTCAGCAGAGTACACGCTGTCCTTGCCTAGTACATGCAAGCATTTTCTTGGAATTACCTTCTATTTAATCACTGCTGGTTTCACATGCAGTCATGTACTCTAGGTGCCTACACAGCGCGACGTGACTGCTTCTTGCTGGCAGCAGGGGAAGCCAAGGTCTAAGCGGGCAGGAGCAGTGGGTGGCTTGAATCACTCTTGACATGAGACACCCCAGCAGCCACCGTGGGCAGGTTTGGCACCTCCGGTCTGCCTGTGGTTGTGATCTCCATAGGGCCCTAACGTTACCCGGTGCTGCTTGTTCTGTCGGCTGGATGTTGGCATCTCAGCTGGCTTAGGAAGAGGAAACGTTGGGGCTGTTCAGCCTGGAGAAGAGAAGGCTGCATGGAGACCTCGTAGCAGCCTTCCAGTACCTGAAGAGGGCCTATAGGGATGCTGGGGAGGGACTCTTCATTAGGGACTGTAGTGACAGGACAAGGGGTAACGGGTTCAAACTTAAACAGGGGAAGTTTAGATTGGATATAAGGAGGAAATTCTTTCCTGTGAGGGTGGTGAGGCACTGGAATGGGTTGCACAGGGAGGTTGTGAGTGCTCCATCCCTGGCAGTGTTCAAGGCCAGGTTGGATGAAGCCTTGGGTGGGATGGTTTAGTGTGAGGTGTCCCTGCCCATGGCAGGGGGGTTGGAACTGGATGATCTTGAGGTCTTTTCCAACCCTAACTATTCTATGATTCTATGTCTCTATGGCGTGGGGCTGGCATCCAAGGAGCCACATGGGGAGCTGGGGCTGATGGGGCTGGTGCTGCAAGGGGAAAGCCCTGGATGGGGCTCAGAGCATCCTATGGGATGTGTTTTATGTGGCCATCCCCTCCAGCACTGCACAGACAACGTCAGGCAGAGCAGATCCCCATCTTCTAGCCCTTACCGTGTCTCTCTGGAGCTTCTTGCGCTGTCACTTTCGCAAGTCCTCTAACTGTTCTATAGCACCAGTCCCCACGCTCCGCACTTCTCAGTTCCTCTTCCCCTACCTTCCCTTTTCCCGTGCAAACCCTTCTTGATTCATGCTTTCTTCCCTGCTTGCTTTGCCCTTTCTCATTTCCAGAACAAGTTATTTTTATCCTTGGCTCTGTGTATTCCCGGGGGAGCCACGTCTGCTGCTGCTGTCCTGCTGGAAGAGGCAGGGCTGTTCTGCCTCCCTTGGGCTCATTCCTAGGGCTCTGCAGCAGGAATGGGTGGTAGGTGCTTCCCAGACATCCAGGGATTTGGGAATCATGGGCAAATCCATAGCTTTGGGATACATGTAGGGATATATTCGGTGAGGTTACAGCACACCCTCAAGCTTCTTCCAGCATTTCATGGAGCCGGACTGCCCGTCTTCGACAAAGATGATGGGATTCATGGCAAAGGGCAGAAATAAGGGTCTTGGGGGAGGTAAGAGGTATTGAACTGGAGGGCTCCCACGGGCTCAGAGCCTCACCTTGCAGAAGGGCACAGGCAGCCTTAGGCCTCACTGAGACAAATCCCAGGAACAAAGTGTCTGCATAAAGGCTCTTACCCTGAGGCTTATGCAAAGCAAGCTCCTTCCCTCGCTGCAGTGACCAAGGACCTTGAATATCCTTCACTTAAGTCTGGACAAACATGGATAAATAACTGTTCCAGATGAGACCAGGACACTGCCTTTTGCAGGTGTCCATCCTGTCACCCCCAGGACCAGGACAAGTTGGGGTCTGCTTGGTTGGTGTCATGCAGCATCACTTCAGGACACAATTTGAATGTTTCCCTATGTCCCAGTAAACCAGCAAGGAAAACCCATACTGGATGGAGTTACAGGAAGCCTGCTTTATTCCTGGCTGATATCCCCTGTACTGTGCTTTTCCAGGTGCCAATGTTGAAGGATATGGTGACTTGGATCATTCTCCTGTCTCTCTTTGGCTTTGGGTAGGGTATCCTCCTCCTGTGGCGCATCTGGAGCAGGACTCCTCATTCTGAGCTCCATGAGGAAGCCCCTGAGCCCTACATCAATCCATGGATACGGGAGCAGGTCAGGAAAGCAGCACAGATGGCACCGACACAGCCCACAAACCTCTGAGCTCTGGCTGCCAAGCCCATGCAGATGCCTGCCCGTAAGCGTGAGTCCATCCCAAGCCTTCATCACGTCTCCCTCCTCTTCTCAGGAAGCAGATTGCAAAAGCATGTAACCGCAGAGACCGGCAGCACCTGAATGGGCTCAGGCACAGGTCCATGCCCATCTGTGACTCCTGGGAAACTGCTTCCTACAGGGCAGGAGAACTGAGCTTGGTGACACACAAAGCTTCCTGCTCGGAATGCCGCTCCCCTGTCTCCCCAGATAATGGAAACGCTGTCCTGCAATGGACCGGAAACTTCTGGATCTATAGGAAAGAACAGCCCCATCCCATGTGTTATCCCAACGCCTCCCTAAACAGCCTTTCCTTGGGGATAGCCCTTAGGATTGGGCTCTGGGTAGTACAGAGAAGGCTATTTTGGGTGCATTTGCTGCTGGGGCAACCTCTGGAGAAATAAAAATGCAACTTGAGATTCCTCAAATAACTTGCACCGAGAGAAGACTCTTCTTCCTTCACATAATGTTATTTCTGTCTTTGGTTGAAGGAAAATTAGTCCCTCTTTATAGGAGCAGTGCGTTCCCTTTATTTCCAACTTGAACCTGAGTGCCGAGGAGGGTCTGAAGTGAGGCATCTGGCCACGGCCTGGAGGGTGACCTTGATGAGTATATCCTTCCCGAAGCCCTGCCTTTCCCAGAGCTGCTGCCAGTATTCCCACCTACTTAGTACAAACCCAGGAGCAGACACAACAGGCAGCAACCCTCTAGAATAAA
Source organism: Lathamus discolor (assembly GCF_037157495.1). Lineage (NCBI taxonomy): Eukaryota > Metazoa > Chordata > Aves > Psittaciformes > Psittacidae > Lathamus > Lathamus discolor. The sequence continues at coordinate 4,158,445 of NC_088884.1, forward strand.
GCAGCCTTTCTGAGCCTTCAGGGAATGGGCACAACCTCTCCCTAGGGAGGGCTGGGATGGGGCAGTGGGTTTGGCATGAGGCTGTCTTACAACGGGCAATGCACCACGACAACGTGGCCACAGAGCTGCGTTTCATCAGGCCTGGCAAGCGAAAGGATGCTCTGCTTTTCCAGAGGTCAGGAATTACCCCTCCTTATGGAGCTCTCTGCAAAGATTTAGGAGCGTAAGTGGTGGAGAGGATCAGTTCCAGGTTATCTGTGGTTTCTCCCCTTCCCACTCCTGGCTGTGGAGATCATGAGTGACATGTCCATAGAGGGGGCAGAGCAGTTGGCACAAGATGCTGAGATGGTCTGTGGCTGGCTAAATACATCTAGGGAAAAGAGATGGGAGCTGGCATCATCTCCATGTGGCCTGTGGCTGGGCACTCAACAGGAAACAGGGAGGGCCCAGCAACCTCACCGGAAAAGTCATCTTTTGCATGGATCAAAGCAGGAGATTGTGTCCGGAATGAGAAAATAAATAGTGTGCGAAACGTCTGGTCATTTAGAAAAGAGGCAGAGGGAGAATGTGATTCCCTGGATTGGGCTGGTATATTGGATGTATCCTGGGCTGCATCCAAAGGAGCACTGACAGCAGGTCAAGGGAGGTGATTCTGCCCCTGTACTCTGCTCTGGAGACACCCCCCCCCCCAGTCCTGTGTCCAGCCCTGGAGTGCTCAGTACAGGGAAGACATGGACCAGCTAGTGATGGTCCAGAGAAGGCCACAAAAAATGATCAGAGAGCTGGAGCATCTCTGTTATGAGGAATGGCTGAGAGAGCTGGGCTTGCCCAGCCTGGAGAAGACTCCAGGGAGACCTTATTGCGGCCCCTCAGTACTTAAAAGGGACCTGTAAGAAAGATGAGAGATGCTTTCTAGCAGGGCCTGTTCCAACAGCAGGAGGGATGATGCTTTTAAACTAAAAGAGGGAGGATTCAGGCTGGATGTGAGGAAGAAATCCTTTACAATGAGGGTGGTGGAACAGTGGCACAGGTTGCCCAGAGAGGGGATGGATGCCCCATCCCTGGGGACATTCAGGACCAGGTTGCATGTGGTTCTGGGCAACCTGGTCTAGTTGAAGGTGTCCCTGTTCGTTGCAGAAGGGTTGGACTGGACGAGCGCTAAGGTCCCTTCCAACCCAAACTATTCTATGATTCTATATTGCCTGGCAAGCAGAAGAGCCAGCCTTGCAGAGCTGGGACAGATCTCAGCGGTGTTATCGGGAGGGCACTGGGACAGCAGTGACATTGATAATTCTCACATACAACAAGAAGAGGTTAAAAACATTTGTTTGCAAATCCAGAGCATAATTAGCAATGAGTCATGGAAAGTGTTGTTCCAGCTACTGTAAAAACAAGCCAGTGCTGAAGGGTCTGCTGGTCATTTGAAAGCATGGAGAGAGCTTCAGCCCGACATTCCTTCCTTAATTGCACCACTCGCGGCCACTTGCTCTAAATTAAGCAGACGAGAGCACAAAAGAGCTAATGCACTGCTCTGAAAGACAAACTATTAACCAAAGTGTCTCTCAGATGTTTAACTTCAAGGAGGCATGATCGAAATCTCATCAATTATGATCAGCGGACATGAGAAGGGCTTCGAGTTCATCCATAACGTAATTTGCAGAATAATACAAATTAAAGATGTGAAATCTCTTTTAGGTTGAGTCTATTCCAGTCCCCGGGGTGAGAGAGATGGGTCTCCGTATCGTGCTTCTCGCTGTGCTGCGTGCATGCCATAAACACGGTGTAAGAAAAGGTTCCCCAATGTGCTTTTGTTACTCAGAGGATGTTGTTATTGAATATTTCAACTCTGGGCTTGGAGCAAGCTGCTCTAGTGGAAGGTGTCCCTGCCCATGGCAGGGGTTGGAACTGGATGAGCTTTAACGTCCTTTCCAACTCAAACCAATCAGTATCTGAAGGGGGCTACAAGGATGCTGGGGAGGGACTCCTCATCAGGGACTGTAGTGATAGGACAAGGGGTGATGGGTTCAAACTGAAACAGGGGAAGATCAGGTTAGATATAAGGAGGAAGCTCTTCCCTGTGAGGGTGCTGAGGCACTGGAATGGGTTGCCCAGAGAAGTGGTGAATGCTCCATCCCTGGCCAGGCTGGACGGGGCTTGGAGTAACATGGTCTAATGTGAGGTGTCCCTGCCCATGGCAGGGGGTTGGAACTGGATGATCTTAAGGTCCTTTCCAAGCCAAACCATTCCGTGATTCTATGATTGTGTGATTCTACGATTCTACAGTTACAGACACAAGCATGTTTTGTGCCTCTGCAGGCATGTTCTCTTCTTTTGTCTTCATTGGCAGTTTTCTCTTTCCAAACCCCACCCAGTTGTTCTCACATCTCTTCTCCTGGGTTACAGACAGCTCTCTGATGTCCCTGGCATCCTCTTCCTTTAAACACTTTGCACAAGTCCCCTGCCCTCAGCGGACTAGTCAATGGGAACAATGAACTTAAGAAAGACCGTGACATTCCCCATTGGAAACCAAGATTGAGTCCTTCACTTCCCACTGTGCTGCTGACAGCAATACTACTTAGCACTTCTACCCTGTGACGCATTACCCAAACATTAGCTAATTATCCTGCTGACTCCTTAGAAAGTGGGCAATTAAATAGTTAGTTCCATTCTCCAGATGGGAAAACCGGGACACAAAAGAGGTTAATAAGGGAAAGGCCAATCCTACTATGTAGGGTGGAGAGCATCCTATAGTTTGGAGGAGCAATGGTGAGTATGGGGCTTGTTTCACCCTTCTCATGTCTGCATTAAAGCTGAGCTTCTTCTAGTGTCTGTATAAATAACCGGCACCTTAGGAGAGTGATTCAGCCTCACCCAAGTCGTGTCCCATTGTGGTGGCTGAATCATCCTCTAGGAAGAGCTCGCACAGGCTCCACCTTCTCTACAGAGCAGAGGGGAAGAGAAGGACCTGGGAAGGTGTGGATGCCCCAAGCAGGCAGTGTGAGTCGTTTCCAAACCGCAGACAGCAATGTTGGCAGGATCAGTGCTCAAAGAGCTCCTGGATCCTGGGAAATGTTTTGCTGGTGTCATTTAAGCCACCTTTGATGCGCGCTTTGATGTCTTGAAGCACTGTGACAGAATGCGGGCCACAAGCGATGTCCTTCCTACTATCAGTTTGGTGACCAGCGCTCCACTACAACCACAAATTGAGGCTGTCTCTGGAGGGAGCAAATGCTGAAAGAACCTATTTTTAATGCACAGCGAAAGCGCTGAGCAGAAAGGTCTTTAAAAGAAAGCAACAGAAGGAGTCCAAACCTAATAACAGGAGCTCTAGCCATTGTGACTAAGTAGTTCATAGAATGTGTAATTATGGCACTATAGCAACTATTGAATTCCAAGGCACAGTCTGCATCTGAAACACAGGACAGAGCATCCTCTTTGGGTGATGCAGAGAAATCATCACAACACCCCAAGTGCAGGGAAGGGAGAAGCCCTGAAGTGTGTGATGAGCAGCGGAGGCGCATCCTGATGGGATCAGCGCGGCCCAGGCTGAGCACACCTGCCTGGGGGGGAAAGAGAAGAGCAAATATTTTTAGCCTGCAGCACAGCTGCGAGCATCTGAGCATCTCATCTGCTTCCTACGAGTGCTCGCTGCAGCGTGGAGCAAAGCGAGCGTGGGGGCACCTAATACTGGTGGGCACGGAGAGGGTGACGTGAGGGCATGTTAGAAAGCTCAGTTTTAAACGGGAAGTTCAGGTTAGATATAAGGAAGAAGTTCTTTACTGTGAGGGCGCTGAGGCCTAAAGTCGTCCAAAGAAGAGTTCAATGCTCCCTCCCTGGCAGTGTTCAAGGCCAGGTTGCACAGAGCTTTGGGAGATATGGTTTAGTGTGAGGCATCCCTACCCATGGCAGCGGGTTGGAACTGGATGATCTTAAGGTCCTTTCCAGCTCAATCCATTCTATGATTCTAAATTTTACCAAAGCACTGAGGATGTGAGTACGATTTGTGATGCAGTTCCCATCTCCCCAGCTTTCCCTGCCCTTGGCTGCCCCGTTTCAGTTCAGACTGGGCCGAGCACACAAGGGTACCAAGAAGATCTCCTTTCCTCAGCGTGGCTTGAAGCCACTTGCATCCCTTAAAAGGCATCTTCTGACTCGGATACACTCTCCTCCATTGTCTGGGGCATGTTGTTTTGCAGCTGGAGTCTGGTGAATGAAGCTGAGTTACTGACCTTGATTCAGAAAAAGAGAAAAAGCATGCTTGTGCTTTGTAAAACAAGCCTTTTAAAGCTGCCTTTTATGCAAAGAATTATGCCAATGTGCGTATGGAGGCGCTGGTATTTCTGGTCCCTTTCAATCTTCTGGCTCGTCAGTGAGCTCTTTCACTGATTTCAGCCTTTAACCAAAGGACGGATGCTGCAGGAGGTGGTGAAGAGGACTCAAGCAGGTATTGAAGTGCTTAGTCTGGGAGCAGATGCTTGGATCAGCGCCTGGATCAGAAGAGGTATTTTATTACGTTGAAGGAGGTATTGTTTTGCTCATGAGGAGGCACAGATGATCCCTCTCCCTAAAACCTCCCTGAAAAGGTTATATTTTCCCTTTATGAGCAAAGGGAAAATATAACCTTTGAGGCTTTCTCTCACCTCTTCTCAGTGTGGATACGCATTGTGACCTTGCAGAGAATGGGTCTCCATCAGCTTTGCGAGGTTTTTTTTTCCACTGTGTCATCAAAATGAGAGTGAGCAACCTGGTCTATTGGAAAATGTCCTTTCCCATGGCAGGGGGTTGGAACTGGATGAGCTTTAAGTTCCCTTCCAACGCAAACCATTCTGTGATGTGTGAGGCCAGTTCAGAGAGGTTTTTGCCGTGGCCCCTGATCCTTTTCCAGCCTTGCACACAGGTTAGAGGTGTATTTCTTAGAAGACACTATGGGAGCCAGCACATGTTTGGCTTGGGAGGATGTTCTTCGGCATGGTTCTAGCACAAACAGGTATGTTTAATCCCCTTGCACCATACACTGAGTTAAAATGAAGGTCCTGCCTTTGCAGAAGGAGCTCTGTTAGGTGAGCATCGCCAAACTCTGGTACGACAATACCCCACCAGGCCAGCACTCCGCTTCCGCTGGGGAAACAATAGGAGTTTACACAACTGCAGCCCACTGGAAGCTTTTGCGTTGCTTCACGGCTGAGCAACGAGACCCCAAATGTTACAGCTCTGCCTCATGTCCTTGGCTCTGTCGTGCTTTGGAAGGAAACACGCTGCGGCCTGCGCTGCCAATGCTATTTCCTCTCGCTTGTGCTTTAAAGGTCTCTTTTTCCAACAGCTGATGGGCTCCGCAGCTCCGGGGAGGACGTGAGATCCGGCTGGCCCACGATGTAGCTGGTATGGCCCCGTGCCATGTTGTTGTTTGTATTGCTTTCATTTTTTTGGCATCACTTGGCTCTTCTACGCAACTTGTTTTCATCCTGAACTATGTGCTCATTCCATATCCAAACACCCACGCCGGTTTTTGCATGAGGAAACTCGAAACACACGCGCAGTAGAGGAGCGAGTTTGTGACGGGGAGAAGGAGGGGGGAAGGAATGGGATGTTTGTCCCGAGGCACACACAAACAATTGTCAAATCCTCGAGCTGCCCGTGGCTGGATTTCCAGCTTACTGACAACAAGCATCCTCTTGGCAAAGGGATGCGGGGCACATCTCTTGCGGTCACCCTGGCCTCTCACAGCAGCTCTAGCCACTGCCCAAGGCACCCGGATGGGGACCTCCTTGCTCTCTGGAATGCTGTGCCCTGAACACCAAACGGACCCATTTTTGCTGCTAGGAGAGCTTACACTTCCCCTCTGTGGCCCCATCCTCACAAAGCAGCCAGCCACAGGCAGCTTGGATATAGCCAGCTCTGGTCCTGGAGGCACCAAATCGTGCTGGAGGGTTCATAGGATCATGGAACGGTTTGTGTTGGAAGGGACCTTAAAGCTCATCTAGTACCACCCCCTGCTACGGGCAGGGACACCTTCCACTAGAGCAGCTTGCTCCAAGCCCCTGAGTCCAACCTGGCCTTGAGCCCTTGCAAGGTTTCAGCAAGCTCCCGAGTGAGGGGGTCAGGAATAGGACTGCTCTGCACGGTGTTAGCCTCCTAAGTGCCCTCTTTGGGGTTCTCCAAAGCAGTGGATCTGAGTCTTGGGGTGGTGCTGGTACCATTGGGCTCCCCAGGTTGCATGGATTCAGTGTTTCATTAGTCCTGCAAACACAGCATGGCCCTGGACCAGCAGAGCAGGGTTCAGATTCTCTTGGTTTCTGAGTCTTTCCTATCTTTATGGCCCCACCGCTGGTGCAGTTGAGCTCCATCAGCCACCCTGATGGGGATGCAGAGAGCTCAGCTGGAGGCTCCAGGCTGCCCAGACCCGCAGGATGCTGCTCCCCTGCTCACCACACTCCTCCTCGCCATGCTGAGTCTGCTCAGAGCATGGAAAAACCCTCTCCCAGTAACTGTGTAGCACTGGGGAGGCTGAGAAACCAGGAGGAATCTTGCTTGCAGCTCAGGATTGCTTTGCTTCCTCGCAGCTTTCCCTGCTGCCTATGCTGCAGATGAATAAAGGCTCTCCAGGGCTGTCAGTACTGCGTATTTCACCAGCATTCACTTTGCTTTGAGTCTGAAATGTGCTAAAAATAAGCTGGTTTGGCATCCAGGTCTTGATTCTATTGGTAACAGGATACCAGGGCAGAGAAACTCCTGGGGTGGTTTGCACCGTGCAGCGGTGAGCAAGGGGCTGCTGCATGGCCTTCCTTCTCTTCCTCTTTCTCTTCCTCCTCCTCTTCCTCTGCCTCCTCCTGGCTGCTATGGGGCTGTCACCCACCACTCACTCGCAACTCCTTGAATTTCCTGTTTGGAGGTCACAGGTTTTATATGGCATTGCTCCTCTTGGGCTGGTTGTTAGGGAGGCTCCAACACTGAGGTGGCATCTCTGCCGCTGGGGTTGGGGGTGTATTATTAGTGAGAACCTTAGTAACCTATTTAGTGCTACATCCTTGGGGAAGAGAGGCTGGAAAACTGCCCACAGAGAAGGACCTGGGGGTGCTGATTGAGTGTGGGCAGCTTGTGCCCAGGCACTCAAGAAGCCACCAGCATCCTGCCCTGTATCAGCACCAGTGCGGCAGCAGGGCCAGGGCAGGGATTGTGCCCCTGTGCTGGGCACTGGTGAGGCTGCACCTCGAATCCTGTGTTCAGCTCTGGGCCCCTCACTGCAAGAGAGACATTGAGGGGCTGGAGCGGGGCCAGAGAAGGGAATGGAGCTGGTGCAGGGCCTGGAGCCCAAGTGTGATGGGGAACGGCTGAGGGACCTGGGGGGTTCAGATGGAGAAGAGAAGGCTCAGGGGGGACCTGATGGCTCCCTACAAGTGCCTGACAGGAGGATGGAGCCAGGAGGGGCTGGGCTCTGCTCCCAAGGAACAAGGGATGGGAAGGTCTTTTCCAACCCAGTTGATTCTACGATTCTATCACTCTGTGATTTCTTTTAACACTCCTGTGGCACTCTGAGGAGGGGGATGCCTACAGGCAGCAGTTCTGATAAGCCAAAATGTCACAGGAAGGCCACAAACTTCACAAAGCCTCATCACTGCATCAGGGAAGGGAGATGTGGGTGTTTGTGCCTCACATACGGACTCCACAGCACCACTGCAGAACCGTGTGGCTTTGATAGCAGTGAAAACCCTGCGAGCCCCTCTCCTGGGAAGGGTCTGGAGATGAAGCTCTTGCTGCTCCCTCTTGCTTTTTATAATCCCCAGTCGATGCTCAGCGCTCAAGGCTGCAGCACAAGTGTTCCATCCGCAGGCAGATCCCGCTGCCACATTCTCACTCGCTTGCCTAAAATAAAGGGGGAAAAAAATAAAAAGAGCCTTGTGCTAATTTAATCGAGGCAGGCATCGCTGTCCTGCCTGGTAATACCTCCCCAAGCTGTCATCCCAGCACACAGCTGCTTGTTTGTTTGGCTTCGTGTGTTTTCTGCCCTGCTCTGGAAATAATCTCCTCTCGTTTCTCAAGCAGCCCCAGGGATGTCCCAAACCTCCCCATTGCTTTGGTCTGGGGGAATTACCTTCAGGGGAAACACTGCAATAACCTCAGATAGAGAAATGCGTCAGAGGATAGTGGATGTAGGTGCTGGTTCCATAGGTGTTTGGAGCCAGCCTCCTGGCATGCAGCTCTGCAGTGGGACAAAGCAGTGCATCTAACCCTAACCCTAACCTTCATGGATCCCTTCAAACTTGAGCCTGGCACTGCAGACCCAGAGAGGTACCAAAGCCGCCAGTGAATTATTCAGCAGCAGCAACAGCAAGGGAGGAAATAGTTAATGTTTTAATAGCTGTTTAGTATCTTCATAAGTGATCTGAGGGTGCTGAGGCGCTGGCACAGGGTGCCCAGAGAAGCTGTGGCTGCCCCATCCCTGGCAGTGCTCAAGGCCAGGTTGGACACAGGGGCTTGGAGCAAGCTGCTCCAGTGGAAGGGGTCCCTGCCTGTGGCAGGGGTTGGAGCTGGAGGAGCTTTAAGGTCCCTTCCAACCCAAACCAGTCTGGGGTTCTAGGATCAAGTGCACCCTGATGAAGTCTGCTGATGATACCAAACTGAGCAGGGAAGGTAACACTTCAGCAGGAGTACCTGGACTGGATATTGGGTTAACAAGAACCTTGTGGAGCTCAACAAGGACAAGTGGAAGGTCTTGCACCTGGGAAAACACCATCAGCAGTGCAGCACAGGCTGGGATCTGCCCTGGGAGCGGCTCTGTGGAAAGGGACCTGGGGGTCCCGGTGGACACAGACTCCATAGGAGTGAACAGTGTGCTGCTGTGGCAAAGAAATCCAACAGGATGTTGGGGACCATCAACAAGGGCATCACCAGCAGGGATGAAGATGTCATTGTCCCACTCAGTGCTTGTCAGGCCGCACCTGGAATAACGGGTCCAGTTTTGGTCTCTGCTCTACATGTGGACAGGCTGGAGAGGGTCCAGAGAAGGGTCACAAAGATGATCCAAGGACTGGGAAGCCGTGTGAGGAAAAGCTGAGAGAGCCGGGACTGTTGAGCCTGGAGAAAAGAAGGCTCAGGGGAGACCTTATCATCATGATCCAGTATTTAAAGGGTGGCTACAAAGATGGAGACTCCCTTTAGACAAGGAGGCCCATGGAAAAGATAAGGGGTGATGGGCACAAGTTACTGCTGGGGAGATTCCAAGTGGACACAAAAGGAAAGTTTTCCCAATGAGAGCGTTGGAATCATCTCCCCAGGGAAGTGATGGATTCCTCAGTGTTGGACACTGTCAAGATTCATCTGCACAGGGTGCTGGGACATCTGAACCCAGGTCATGCTTTACCTGGAAAGCTTGGACCAGATGATCCTTGAGGTCCCTTCCAACCTGGGGTTCTAGGATTAAACACGTTATTTCCTAAAATCTCCAAAAGAAAGGAGATAAATAAGTCATTAAACAGGACACAACACGTGGGAAAACACTCGTGCTCCTTCCAGAGCCGAGACCTTCAGGTCTCTTCTCCACGGAGCACATGGCTGAGCTGCTGCATGGGTGGAAAGAGGGACCCAAGGGAAAGAGCCACCGTTAATCCTCAGTTTGCAAGTGCTTTCAAAAGGGACTGTCGGTTATGCTAAATGTGGGCATCACTTTGATTTCACTTGTTATTCGCTTCTATTTATCTATTTACTGTAATTTACGGTGACTTTAATGCCTTTAACTCCTTCTCAGGGATGCAAACCCCCACAGCCAAACCCACCCAGTGCTTAATCATTGGCAGAAGTGTCAAAACAAGCTGCTTGGATGTGTGGGATTACACAGGCAAATATTGGGCTATAGAGGGGAGAAGGGGATGGCAATGTGCAACCCACGGCACAGGGGCCGGTGCAGGAGCGCCGCGGGATCACATCCTGTTGGGTCTCCCTAGATCCCTTTCCCAAGCACTGATCCGCGGCCATGGGAACATCCCATTCCAGCCCCATGGTGCTTTCTCCTAAGCCCCACAGCCCAATGCAGCCCCATGGCACATCCCCCGAGCCCCACAGCAGCACCATGGGGGATCCCCATAAGCTCTAAACCCCAATGCAGCCCCATGGTGCATCCCCCGAGCCCCACAGCAGCACCATGGGGGATCCCCATAAGCTCTAAATCCCAATGCAGCCCCATGGTGCATCCCCTGAGCACCACAGCAGCACCATGGGGGATCCCCATAAGCTCTAAAGCCCAATGCAGCCCCATGGTGCATCCCCCGAGCACCACAGCAGCACCATGGGGGATCCCCATAAGCTCTAAAGCCCAATGCAGCCCCATGGTGCATCCCCCAAGACTCATTTCAGCCCTTCAGAGCATCTCTCTGAGCCCCACAACCCTTCTCAGTCCCATAGACATCCCCTTGAGCCCCACAGCAAGCCCATGGGGGATCCCTATGAGCCCCACAGCAACCCCACGGGGATCCCTATGAGCCCCACAACCTAACGCAGCCTCATGGTGCATCCCTCTGAGCCCCACTTCAGCCCTTCAGAGCATCTCCCTGAGCCCCACAGCCCTCCTCAGCCCCACGGGCATCCCCATGAGCCCCACAGCAACCCCACGGGGGATACCCATGAGCCCCACAGCCCAATACAGCCCCATGACACATCTCCCTGTGCCCCACAGCACAACGCAGCCCCCACAGCCCAAGGGGTATCATCCTTTAGACCTCACAGGCTCCATGCCCCATTGCTGCCCCATTGCTGCCCCACAGCCCATCTCCCCCCACTCCGCCGGGCCCCATAGCACCTCAACGCGCCCCATAGCCGCCGCGGCCCCTTTAAGAGCTGGGCCCCGCCCCTCGCGGTCGCTGCCGGGGCCGCGGCTGCCGCTGCTGACAACAAGATGGCGGCGGCGGGCCCGGCGGGCGCCGAGAGCCGGGTGCTGGGTTACACCCTGCACCGCTGGAGCAGCTTCTCCTCCACCTACCTGCCCGAGTGAGTGCCGGCCCCGGCCCCGGCGCCGCGCCCCGCTCCGCGCTGCTCCCCTCCGCGCCGGGCCGCTGCGGCCTGCGCCGGGCCTCCGCCTGTGGCCTGCGCGGGGAGGCCGCGGCGGCGGTGGCTGCGGTGAGGGGAGCGGGGCAGGCGCTGAGGCCGGCGGTGGTGTGGGGGATGCGGTGGGGCGAGGGGGGCTCGGTCGGTAGGCGAGGGTAGAGGGTTTGTGTGGGGAGGGGTTGGTTGTGGGGCGCTGTGGGGTTTGTGTGTGTTTGTGTCCACAGGGGTTGGGGGGGGGGGGGGGAGTGTTTATATGGGAAGGGATGGTCGGGGTTTAGGGGTCTTTGTGTGGGAGGAGGGTCGTGCAGTAGGATTTAGGGGGGTTTGTGTGTGTGTAGGTCTGTGCAGCAGGGTTTGGGGGGCCTGTACGGCAGGGTTTAGGGGCTGTGTGTGAGGGGGCTCTGCCTTAGGATATGGGGTGTCTGGGGGCATGTGGGGTGTGCAGAGCGGGATTTGGGGTGTCTGTACAGTAGGATTTAGGGGGGGGTTGTGTGTGGGTTTGTGCAGCAGCATTTGGGGGGCTCTATGTGAGGGTCTGAAGCAGGCTTTGGGGGGTCTGTACATCAGGATTCAAGGCGGTTTGTGTGTATGGGTCTGTACAGCGGGATTTAGGGGGCTGTGTGTATGGGAAGGGCCCGTGCAGCATGATTTAGGGGTTCAGTGTGTGGATGCTCAGCAGGGCTGGGAGGGTGTTTGGGTCGGTGGTTGAGCACCACCTCTATGAGGGATGCGTGTTGGGTCTGGGGAACGGTTGAGGGGCAGATCTGGGGGGGGCTTTGTGTGGTGTGTGTGGGGTCTGAGCTGCAGGTTTGGGGGTGAATAAGTGTGGGGGGGTGGCTGCTATGTTAGGGTCAGGTAGGAGCCTTGGGGAGGGATGGACACTGTGTGTGTGAGAGGCTGGTCACCACGTGAAGGGGGGAGCAGGGTCACTAAACCTTCCCCCTGCCCTGCCCCACAGGTCTGGGTATGTCAGGGGCCTGGGGCACTGTGTTATTTGGCTGCCTCTCCTGCCCCTGACCTCTGAAACACTGGGCTCCCGTCGTCTGTTGTGTGTGGGCTTGGGGAAAGGGGGTCAGCCGCTGCCCTCGTGTCCTCTGTATCTGGGGCTTGGCAGAAGGGGGCTGGAGCTGTTTTACAGCCATCAGTTTGTGCCGCTGCGCTAATGTGAGCCCATCCTGCATAGGAAGCTGGGCTGTGCAGCCTGTTAAATTCCTTTACTTACAGAAAGTAAGATTTGGAGTGACTACGGTGTGGTCCGGTTGTGCTGTTTTCAACACACCTCTTCAGGCAGTTGGCTTCAGTGTTGGAGGTCGGGAGGACTTGAGGATTACAGCTCTTGGCCACCTCTGTCACTGCGGAGTCCTGTCTAATCATTGATGGTGCTGGATTTAATAACCTTCGCTTGAACCCACGATCAACAAGCGACAGGGTTGCACGTTTGTGAATAATTCATGACAGGAATAATCTCCGCTTTCCAAAATGAAGAGAGCCTTTAACAAAGCCAAAGTTTTCCTGACTAAGCTCCTTGTTGTTGTGTCTTTCTGTGTATTTGCTTTGTTAGATATTAAAAAGAACAGGATTCTGTTCTATTTGATAATCTTTGGTAATGAAGTAATCCCTTTACCTTCCGTATTAACAAGGCTTGACTTTAAGGTGTTTCAGCTCTGTGACCACACTTGTAGTTGTTTCTACCAGCACTTATGGCTTTTGAAAGCATGTTAGTGTTGGTCCCTGAATAGAAGGATGACAGCCCATTATTGATCTCACTGCTGTGATATGAAAAGATAATTCTCCTCAATATTCCTTTCCAAGGCTCTCATTAGTCCTTTTTTGCTATAGACTTATGTTGGGAATTAATGTTCATGTGATATCTGCAGTGCTGCCCAAAGCCCTTAATGTCTTTGCCTTCTGCAATACAATTCCCTTTCCTGTAGTAGGGCTGGTGTTCTCCAAATGCATGACCTTGCATTCCGCTGTGTTTTATGATGTTTAAATGTGCTTATCACCAGTAAAAACAATGTTAAAGGCTTTTAAGCAGTGTTCAATAATCTCAGTGATGGGGTTGTTCTCCAGCAGACTGACCTTGAGTCTGAGGGATGCTGGTCCTATGCTGTGTGTTGTCTTCTGTGAAAGCTTTGGGTTTTAACTTGCTGTCTGTTAACTTCTGCTTCCCATGTTAACTTCTGGGGGAGAGCTTAAATGCTATGTGAAATGGAACCTGTGATTGAAGATGAGATTCTCCAAAGGAGATGATTTATGAAGGAGCACATGGGAGCGTGGGTTTTGGGGGATGGAGGGAAGATGAAAAACTTTTAACATGCTGGGACAGAAACATAACATCCTGCAGGGTGAATATGCAGATCAAGCTGAAAGTTGGTTTTAGGATTTAATCTGTGGAACAGAATGATCCTTTTCTGGAAGGATGTTGGGAATTCTGCTTATGCTTTAGTTTCAAGTTTCCTAGCTAGGAAGAAACCACATTAACCTTGAAGGAGAGGAACTCTACCATAATGTGTATAGGAATATACTGTTTGTTAAATCATACTGCTTGTCGTTGGGAGCTGTGTGGTATTGCAAACAGAGTGCTTTTGGAAGAGTAGCAGAGTGGATTTACTGTGGTCTTTGTCAGCTAAGTGCAATTTAAACACACTTCTGAAGTAGTTGTATGGTTTGAAATGTGAAACAAAGCCATGAAATATAAAGCTTTCATCATCACTGCCCAGGGGAGAAATGAGATGCCCAGTAACTTCCATCACATCTGCTTAGGTGGTGCTGAACTGATACTGAAGCTTTCCAGAACACTGAAATCATCTGATAACTGCTCTTTTTAATTAAAACAAAACCCCCCTCAACCAACCAACACAAAACAAACACAAGACCCACAAGTGTTTTGCAAAGACCTTTCTGGTCATGGTCTGGTTTGGCATCACTCTGTTGAAAACCACTTCTTTCACTGACAGAGAAGTTTCTTCTGTTGAATGCCAGGTTCTTTCCTGTTGTTCGGTGGTCGTACAAGGGGATTAGTGCTGGATCCAGTTTCTGGCTCTTTTACCAGTGCTGCAGTTTACTTCCATGTTTGCAAAGGCCTTTACAAGCATTAAATGAAGATTGTCCTTCTTGAGTCAGCCAAGGAATAATTCCTCTGTTACCCAAACTGCTGGAGTTGTCCTCTGTTGGCCGGTAGCTACCAGCAGGAAGACTGACTTGAGTATTTGTTTTAAAAGCTCTGTGGGTAGAAGTCAAAGAGCTGATTTAGTTCTAGTGTCTAGTTCAGTAGTTTGTGCCTTTGGGAAGCAAACTGATCCAAGAGGAAATGTGTTCTTGAAACATCTGGTGTTTCCAGACACACTCTGCCTGTGCAGAGGCAACCGTGTGTGGAGAGGCTTTGGCTTGTCCAGCTTGGAGAATGTTCAGCCCAGCACATCGCCTGAGACTCCTCTGTCAGATCCCTTCCTTTGGCTCTCCGTGGTTCCTCTCTGAAGGAATGGAGCCATGTGGGAGGTTGGTTGTTCCCTGATGTCTCACAAGGGGTCATCCCATAGATTCCCCCACCCCAGTCACTTCATGTGAGTACATATGCTTTAGACATATGCTGAGGGAGACCTGGATTTCATTCCCCTCTTTCCTTCTGCAGAAAGTGATGAGCTCAGTCACTCCTTGATTTTGGACAAGGAGGGAATAAAGAACTTACAGAAGGTAAAACAACCGTTGTTCAAACTTGGGTTATTTTCTGTAACAGAGAGAACCAAAAGCCATCGCTCTGCATTCTGGCAGAAGCACTTCATATCCTGCTTTTTTCAATAGCCCCTTTTTGTGCCTGCTCCAGTTGGAACTGAGGTGAATAAGAGGTGAAGCATTGTGCTGTGTGCATGGCAGTCGTGTCCCCTCAATTACTGAATGCCAGGACCATGGTTTCTAGTGCTTGTGTCAGACTTGTGACTGATGGCATCTTGTAGTTGGCTGATGCACTCAGGTCCTTCTGTGACTGTTTTGTGCAGCTGAAATCCCACTTCAGAGACTAACAAGAGCTTTTTGCTGTGTTATCCTCGTGTACCTTTGTGGGGAAGCTTCATCCCATTTATGTTGCTCAGACCTTCAGAGTCACTCAGGTTTTCCTGTAAGATATTTCTATAGAGGAAGATCAGCTGTTCCCTACATTGGTCTTTATGATTTTTATTGCTGTTTTGTTTGCTTATTTCTTGTGATCAGGTTATTCTTAATAATGTTAACCAAGATTGTTTTCCTGGCTGATAGCTAAATGCCATTAGCAACCTCCTAATTGGTATGGGTTCATGCAACCCATTTTTATCTGTTTCACTGTGGACTTGATAATTCCAGGCTTTTCCATTTTGACACCTCGAGTGGTGCTGCAGCAAGTCTTGAAGGCTGAAAGGCTCTGTTCTCTTTCCTAGAAAGCACACTGGAACCTAGAAAGATCCAGCTGACCTGTTGCGAGACACTTTAAAATAGCTGTGTTTTTGGTAGTTTTCTCTATTTCCATCAAACCAGGGGAAGCAAATGAAGTGAAAGATACTTTGTTAGTAAAATCTGAGTGCCTTGTACATTTCCAAAATGAGAATGCAAACGTTTTCTTTGCTTTTTAGTTAGAGGATGTGGCAGTAAGTTCCTGCCCAGTCTAACCAAACATGCACTGTGTTGGGTTTACTCTGAAACAGAGATGTATTCTCCTGTGCTTTCAACTCTAAGGCAGTGCAAAGCATTAGTAAGAGAGTGCTGAGAGCATCTGTACCAAACTTTTGGGGGTAAAGTCCATAAGGATTTAAAAACAACCCCTACAAAACCAGCCAGAAAATAACCTGAATTCCAGCTACCCTGTTCTGTGTGATTTCTGTAACAGGAAACACCATGTATTTGTGGCTAGTGAAATGTGATTCTCAGGTTCTCCTCCTACCACATGAAGCTGATGATTCAGCTGCATCAGGTTCGTAAGTCTCGTTAGAGGCGCAGCCAGGTCTCAGAGAATCTCGTGTTCAAGCTGAGATCAGTGATGACTTGTGAAAAGGTTTGGTTTTTCCTGTTCTGTTTTCTCATACTGGTCTCTGTATGCTTGGTGAGGTGAAGGCACTTCTTTTTAGATTTCAGCAGTTTAACACTGTCTAAACCACACCTAATGGTGGACTGCAGAGTGTGCTTCAGAACTTTTCTGGCAGGGTGATCTGTGTTCATGGTCCATACACTAGAAGTCTTCGTTATGCTCCATGATCAGAGGGCTGGAGCAACTCTGCTCTGGAGCCAGGCTGAGAGAACTGGACTGGTTCAGCCTGGAGAAGAGAAGGCTCCTTAAGGGGAGACCTTAGAGCAGCTCCATTGCCTAAAGGGGCTACAGGAAAGCTGGAGAGGGGCTTTGGACAAGGGCCTGTAGGGACAGGCCAAGGGGAATGGCTTTAACCTGCCAGAGGGGAAAGTGAGATGAGATCTCTCTCTTGGACAGGGTTTGGAGCAACCTTCTCTAGTGCAAGGTGTCCCTGCCTGTGGCAGGGGGTTGGAACTGTGTGAGTTTTAAGGTCCCTTCTAACCCAAACCACGCTGTGATAGTGCTTATGTCTTATGGTTTCGTACATTAACGTGGTACTGATGATTTCTATTTCGATGTAGAACCTTGACTTTGGTGTTTATTTTGCACATACAAGTACAAATGTAGTTGTTTCAACTGAAACAGCATTCATAGCTTTACTTGATCATCTTAATGTAGCCAATTCACTTGCCATGTTGTAATTGCTTTGCCTTGAGTGATGGGAAGATGAAGGGCACACCTGCAGGCTCTCTGGAATTACGTGTTTGTGATGTCTTTGCAATGCAGATCAATAGCATTGACTAAAATGAGCTGGGAGTGCAAACACTGCCCAGCGAAGTGAACTGATGGACTCTGTCACCTCAGGTGAACCCTGTGTATAGAAATGTTCTTGCTTCTGCTCCTTTTCAGTGTGCAGTGGAAAATAGTTTTCTCCCACTTGTTTGTCCAGAAACATGGAGGAAATCCATTAGGTCTTGTGTTATGACAGGCATTTTCTTCCCTCCCTACATCACTTTACCTGAAATTAAGCACTTACAAAGCAAAATAATTCCATAGAAAATCAAGTTATCAACAGGTTGAATATGTGTTAGGTGCTTCCCTAGTGTGAGAAGGGGATGTGGAGAGAAAGGAAAAGGTCAAGGAGGTGGAGGGCTTGAAGAAATAGCACACGAATGCAGTTATTGGCATCAGAAGTCCGACAGCTTTTTCTTCCCAGGTAAAAGCTCAGATGCTGAGGTCTGAGAAGAAATTCCTTTAAGCTTCAGTTCAAACAGCCGTTGCAGGAGAGGTTTGGCAGAGTTTTGTTCCCTGGCAGAAGGCTGAAGGTGAAACGCTAATAGCTCTAGTTCCCTGGTGTGCCTAACCTGGCAGAACCTGTGTAACTCCAGTGTACAACCTTTTTTGGGATGGCATTTTTGGGGAACATTGAGAATGTAAAATTTGCATAGGAGCTGCTAACGCCATCACATTATGGATCATTGGCTCTCTATGTGGTTTTATAGCTGGAAAGTTTAATAAAGGTGTTCAAGCTCCCGATTACTAATTACTTGGCGACTAGAACCCTATTTCAAGCAGAGCACAACGTCTTTTGGATAACTGTTGGTACTGCTCAGACATGTATAGTCTGATTTGTGTTATTCATGGCAAAGAATATAGTTTCTTACTCTGCACGTTCATCTTTTTAGCAGGTCACTGTTAGAATGCACTGTTGGGTTTATCACCTCCCCTGGTTTTATGAAGTGATCACAATTTTTAAGTTGAAGTTAAGTGGTGTGTGCAGCATCGAATCAGTTATTTAGTGGTTACCATCTCCCACCTGCAGTTCTGTGTTCTGCTCTGGGGCCCCCAACACAAGAGGGGCATGGAGCTGTTAGAGCAGGTTCAGAGGAGGCCACGGAGATGCTGCGAGGGCTGGAGCAGCTCTGCTCTGGAGCCAGGCTGAGAGAGCTGGGCTGGGGCAGCCTGGAGAAGAGAAGGCTCCTGAAGGGGAGACCTTAGAGCAGCCCCAGTGCCTAAAGGGGCTGCAGGAAAGCTGGAGAGGGGCTTTGGACAAGGGCCTGTAGGGCCAGGCCAAGGGGAATGGCTTTAACCTGCCCGAGGGGAGACTGAGATGAGCTCTTAGGCAGAAGCTCTTCCCTGTGAGGGTGCTGAGGTGCTGGCACAGGGTGCCCAGAGAAGCTGTGGCTGCCCCATCCCTGGCAGTGCTCAAGGCCAGGTTGGACACAGGGGCTTGGAGCAAGCTGCTCCAGTGGAAGGGGTCCCTGCCCGTGGCAGGGGGATTGGAAGTGAATGAGCTTTAAGGTCCCTTCCAGCCCAACCAGTTCTGTGATTCTGTGTTCCAGACTTCCAAAGCAAGCCAATACTTGACTTTCTTTAATTCCATATTAATATAAACTTCTAGAACCAAACATAGTTTTGCTTTTTTTGATTGTGGTCTGTTGAATTGTGTATAGCATTGGGCTGTAAGTTCATCTGAGTCTGAATTGAATAATATACAAATTACTGGAAAGGGAAGAAGGAATGCTGAAGATGTCGAGTGGTTACCTTAGGTAGCTGCTATTTTAGTCATTACTTGAAACTCAGTATGCATAATGTTAGATAAATTATTTCCTGGGTCAATTTAAATCAAGGAGCACAACCATGTATTTAAGTTGGGGACAGCAGGCTGCATGTCTGACTCCGCACTGCACCAGCAAACTGGTTTCTAGCACTTGCTCCTCCTCTGCTGGCATGTTCTGCCATTCCTGGAAAATGGCATGAGTTGGTAATGGAGGAAAATTACTGACTGCTCACTTTGGATTTGGTGGTGTTTTCCTCAGCCCTCTTTGCTTTTTTTACCCTAACTCCTGGGTTCATAATGTCACTTGCAAGCTGTGGGAATGTGCCTGAAAACACTGCTTAGGGCATGACCTGTGTATTTTTGAATGCTTTTCTCTAGGTACATTCATCAAGCAGCATTTGGTTCTTGTGATAACCATTTAGATACTCATTTCCTCACCTACGTATGAAAGTTGTGGTAGTAAAGAGATGCTCTTAACACAGGGGGTTAAAATGAAAGAAGAAAATTCGGAGTGTTAAATTGACCCGTAAGTAAGGAATTGCTGGATGAGTTCATACCCTGCTCTTTCAGAACACCATGTTACTGCATATTGTCTCCTAAAAATCCTGCTTTCTGGTACAGGGTTTGGAAGCTGCCAAGTATGAAAGTGATGTTGGCTTGGGGACTGGGGGATCATTTAGCAGGAATTGCGTATATTGCTTCAACATGAGGAATTATTCTATAATGCAGCTCCAGGGACAAATGTTTCTGACTTGTAACACAGTTCCTCATGTAACCTGTGCTTAAGGACAGGCTGATGTTTCTTTGCTCTTCCCAGGTCAGTATTTTGTCTTCAGGATTCCCTGGATAGAGTTGCATTGGTAGTAACAGAGCCTTGATCCTGAAAGGGAAGTTGATATAGTTAAGATTGTCCCACCTGGAACCAGGCATTTTACATAGAGTTCTCAGGGACAAAGCTCAATACCTGATGTTACTTTGCGCCTGGGGGGGCTTCAGTCTCTTTATCAAACATACATTCTTTTAAGGGCATCATTTTTGGGTGAACTTGATACTGAGTGAGAAGTTACAGTGCTGATGAGTATTGAAGTTGTGATTATGGCTCACATGAGGAATTCTTCATCTTTAGGTGTAATCACTCTGTTTTTGTGGATTCCTCTTTTAGGTGGAAATATTCCTAACATTGTGGCATGTCAGAGCATTGTTGGAATGCCATGAAATCTACTTCCTTTGTAGAATGTTTCCATATGTGTGTTAGTCAAACAAAAATACTCTACCAAGCTTGTGATGTTTCCAAAATACAGCTCAGGGGATTTACATGGATGTGTGTTAGGTATTGCTTTCCTCTAGTCGTCTTGTGAAGGGGCTGTTGCTTTCCAGGAAACTCATTTTGGAAATGAGGAGCAGTTCTATTCCACCAGTATCATGGAACATTTGTGGATCACTTTGGACAAGGGCCTGTAGGGACAGGCCAAGGGGAATGGCTTTAACCTGCCAGAGGGGAGACTGAGATGAGCTCTTAGGCAGAAGCTCTTCCCTGTGAAGGTGCTGAGGCGCTGGCACAGGGTGCCCAGAGAAGCTGTGGCTGCCCCATCCCTGGCAGTGCTCAAGGGCAGGTTGGACACAGGGGCTTGGAGCAAGCTGCTCTAGTGGAAGATGACCCTGTCTGTGGCAGGGGCTTGGAACTGGAGGAGCTTTAAGGTCCCTTCCAACCTATCTAAACTGTTTCCTCAGCAAGATGTGGTATTTGCTTAAAATGAAAACTGAACTTTGTTACAAAGCAGCCCTGGCTCCTGATGTCTTAAACTGCCAGAAGATTTTACTGCAATATTGTATGTATTGGCTACAAGTCCAATCAGCTCCAGAATTTAATCTCTTTTGACTTTTCCCTTGAATATTGAAGGGTAGAATTTGTGCTATTCTTGGGCATGTTATTAAGCCAGGGATTTATTTCTGCTCGAGGAACCTCTTGGAACCTCATCCAGGCTCAGCTGAGTGCATGCCGTGTCACTTGTGTTAGTGCTATATGCATTGCTGAGGAGGCTGCATTTCAAATACTGTTGTGTCTTAGAGATGTACAGATGAACATTGGGTATGAAATAAGCAAAAGAAATTATTCCAGATAATAAATAACAGGTTGGATGGGGCTTGGAGCAACCTGGTCTAGTGGAAGGTGCCCCTGCTCATGGTGGGGGGTTGGAACTGGAGGAGATTTAAGGTCCCTTCCAACCTAAACCAGTCTGTGATTAGTATATATAATAAATATATTCATATCTATAACATGAATAGTCATTCACTAATACAAGTTCACTAAGGACATCAGCATTTTTAAGCTGTTTTCTTTTCAAAAAGCAGATAGACATTAAGTACATGGGAAAGATCAGTTTTAGTGATGTAACAGTTCTTATATTTAAACCCAAGGCTGCTGTGGAGAGAGAACAAACCTGATAATCTTTAAGCTTAAAGGTTCAGCATCACTCACCAGTTAAGTTGCATCTAAGCTATCATCCCTAAACATTTAGACTGGTGATCATCAGCAATGTGTGAAGTTATGGTGATCACCAACATACCTGACTAAGCCTGACTTTAGTTATTCTCCTCTAATTTCCTCTGTGCTAACACTGTTACAACCACCCTGGAGCTGGGGAGCTCTTGCTGCAAAGGATTTGGGTTGCTCAGCGCTGTGATACAGTGAAAAGTTTAATCCATGATTTAGGGTTGCTGAGTGTCACTGGAATGGAAGTTATTCCACAGGCTCTGATGATTTGCTGGGAATTCATCACCCTGCTGCAGTTTTAGTCACTCCTGGTGACATTTAATTCTTGGCGTGTCAGGAGGAAGCTCTGAGGAATCCAAGTATTTTGTTTAGGGAAGTCTTAACTGGGTGGAGGGAGAGAATCCCAAGTACTTTTTAACTGGTGTTACTGGAAACGGCTGCAGCAGTGTTGGTTTGTGGTTAAGAAGCAATTTGTTTTGCAAAGGCTGAAGCTAAGTGATACCTGTTTTGTTGTCCAGTGGAGTTAGATGCGATCTGGTAAGGTGATTTCTGAGATCACTTTAAATCACAGAATGGTTTGGGCTGGAAAAGACCTTAAGATCGTCCTATTCTAGCCCCCTGCCATGGGCAGGGACTCCTCCCACTAGACCACGTTGTCCAAGGCTCTGTCCAGCCTGGCCTTGAGTAACATCGGATGAAAAGATACTGCAGAATTTGTGCAACCAAGGTAAAATCCCATAAATCTGCCTGTTCTAATGGATGAGAACCAAATCAGAACAATTCTATGAGGCAAAACTAACCTCAGCAAACCCCAACACAGCTCTTGAAGTAAAGTTTCACTTGTGAAGTGCACCAAGACGAAACAAGCACAAGCAATGGCCAAACATGGGAATGGGATCGACTGTGCATGTATAATTTGATTTTGATTTTTACCACTGGTTTGGTGTTTTGATTTGTTTTGCGTTTTCTAAAGTACAGGACTTCCTCTAACCCCGCTGCTGAGAAGTGCAGCAGCACCTCTTGCATAGTGAAACGAAGCTTGAGTAAAATGTGTGCAGCTTTTCGGTTTTAAATGCTGTGTTGTCATGGGGCTTGCCAGTTTACTTAGGCTGGGCAGGAGTATCTCTGTTGCTGGTGCTTTGTACTGGCTGGTGTGATGCCTCCACATGCTTGAAGTAGTTGGTCCACTACACCTTGCAACCATCTATAAACTTGCTTCAAGCTCCTCAGCAGTTTTGCACATGCATATGGTAATTATAAGCTTACCTGGGCCCCTCACTACAAGAGAGACATTGAGGTGCTGGAGCAGGGCCATTTCAGAAGTGCAATGGAGCTGGTGCAGGGCCTGGAGCCCAAGTGTGATGGGGAACGGCTGAGGGACCTGGGGGGTTCAGATGGAGAAGAGAAGGCTCAGGGGGGACCTGATGGCTCCCTACAAGTGCCTGAGAGGAGGATGGAGCCAGGAGGGGCTGGGCTCTGCTCCCAAGGAACAAGGGATGGGCCAAGAGGAGCCGGCCTCAAGCTGCCCCAGGGCAGGTTTAGATGGAGCTGAGGAACAATTCCTGCCCCAGAGGGTGCTCAGGCATTGGAACAGGCTGCCCAGGGCAGGGCTGCAGGCACCGGCCCTGCAAGTGTTCACACAGCGTGGAGACGAGGCCTCAGTGCCATGGGGCAGTGGTGGCCTTGGCAGTGCTGGGAACTGGTGGACTTGATGAGTTGAAGGGCTTTTCCAGCCGGATTGATTCTATGATTCTGTAAAAGGCAAAATAGCAAAGCAAGTGCAATGTAGAAAAATAAACTGCTTTAGAAATCACCTGAAAGAAACGGACTTACCAGGTCACAGCTGACTGTTGGACCGCAAACCAGGTATCACTTAGCTCTGGCATAGGAATAATTCTGTTCAAACCAGTTTCTCACTTATTTCTTTCAATGACCAATTTACTTTTGGTTCTTTTAAGCTACCTCTCATCACTGCAGCCCAGTGATACTCAGAGGCCTTGACTAAAAACCAACCACACAGTGACACTGCTGCAGACATTGCAGTAACATAGGTTAAGAAGTACTTCTTTATTCACTCCCCATAGTTAAGACTTCTTTAAGACAACCAAATTCAAAACTCCTTCTCTGAATATATCTGTGCACTGCATAATACTTGTGCACGTTTTAGTGTCTCAACAAAGAAATGTTCGTGTGTTTGTGCCCTTAGGCCATTTGAAGTTTGTGAGTGCTCCATCCCTGGCAGTGTTCAAGGCCAGTCTGGATGAAGCCTTGGGTGGGATGGTTTAGTGAGGTGTCCCTCCCTATGGCAGGGGGGTTGGAACTGGATGATCTTGAGGTCCTTTCCAACCCTAACTGTTCTATGATTCTATGAAGTAGAGAACTTTTCCAATAGAAAGGAGAGAAACTTCGTAACAAAATCTATAAAGCTTCTTTTTGTACTACTTTAGGGGAGTGCCAGTGGCCCACTGAGGTTTTTAAAACATGGTTTGAAGTCAGCATTAGTTGCATTAAGTGTCTGGGAGTTGCATGAGGGGAAAATTCCATGGTTCTTTCCAGATCCATGAACTGGGCTTTTTGCTGGTTGTGTTTCTCCCTTCTCCCCCCTGTTTTTTCCTGCTTAAGGCTGTGTGTACATTCCAGTGTCATTTAGGCTGGGCAGGAGTATCTCTGTTGTTGATACTTTGTACTGGCTGGTGTGATGCCTCCACATACTTGAAATAGTTGGTTCACCATGTCTTGCAGCCCTTTGTAAAGTGGTTTAGTGGTGACTTTAGTGCAGTCTAGTTGCTGTCTCCTTGCTCGTCTGTTTTGGGGTGGTTGTAAGAAAAAATGAGGAAGCATCACATAGACAACCCTGAACACTTTGTCCGTTTTCAGTCAAGCTGGGTTTTGTTGCATTCCAAATGCAGTGTAATGCTGTGGTACCTCCTCCTCTCCATGAGCTGTGTCTGAGTTCCAAGTCCTCTCAGAGCCGTGTGTGCTCTTTTCTGCACAGCTGCTCTCTGAAGAGCACTTTGAATGTACCAAGCAAAGCTGGTGTTTTGGATTTGTTTATTCTGAAGGACTTGTTCCTAAAGTCATGGATTTCTTGAGCAGCAGCTTCATGAAAATATTTAGGTTGGATACAAATTATAGCAGCCTTAAACCATATTTTGAGTGTTTTCTGCAAAGTTATCTTATTCCTCCCTTCCATCCCCACTGAAACAGAGAATAACTCCCCTTTAGGGACTGTCATGCCTGAAACCACAGAGCTGTTTGCACAGAGAGGTCCTCTGGTAGCATCAAGTGTGGGGACATCTCTCCAACTCCAGCAGAGAGCAGTTGGTACAGCGGATATGATGGTTTCTGGGTTGGCAAAAGGAGAAATGATCTTCCAGCAGTCGCAAGACCAGTGTCTGCAGGGGAAGAAAGAAACTTCCACTGCGGTCTGCCAAGCGGGCTTTCTCCATAAGGCAGCCACTTCTACTTAGCAGTGGGAATGCTTACAAGAAAGGCTTAGCTACTAATAGCTGGGAAGGAAGCTGGGTTATGAATTTAAGGCACATTAGTGCCTGTGGACATAGTATTGTTTGTGCTGTGAATAAAACAGCTCCTTCTGCTTAGCATTTGGTGCAGGATCGCCCCCAGAGTAGCAGAGCTACCATGACATCTAAGTTCTTCGGTAGCTACTTGCCAGTGTTGGAGATTGGGCGTTCTCTCTGAACCCCTCAGCCAGATGCAGCTGCTAATCCTTTCCTTGTCCTTTTGTGCTGGCACCAGTAGGAAACTGAATTGGAGCAGATCTGACTGAAGGAGTTATTTATGCTGCTCTTTATTATAGGTATGAGGAGAGGGAGGATCAGGCATGATGGGATGGAATGGTCTCTCTTGGCAGTGTAGATTGATGCTAGACTAGATCTTGGATCTACAGTTGATGGTTAGGAGTTCTCTCAAAGCACGTTTAATGGGTTGCTTTTCTTTCACAGGAAAAGCTTGCATAAAACTATTTGGTGCTTGTGGTAGCTCAAGGGCTTACAAATACCTTATTTTAATGCCTTGTGAAAATTCCATTGAAAATCATTGAGTTAATGGAATTTTCTGGAGTTTCTCAGATGTTAATCTAGGTGTAATATAGGACCTCCAGGTACCGTGTGAGAGTTTTGTGATGTCCACAAAAAGGGCTTTGCATGGAAAACAGCATCTGTCACTAGGATATGCATTTGCTTCTTACTATCTCATGACTTCTGGAATGCTTGAATTCCTCCAAGCTCATAAATTTCCCTAAAGCAGTGCAATAAATTGACTTTTTACATATGGACTTGTCTTCATTGTTTGTTTAATCTTCATAAAATAATAAACCATGTGTTTTTAAACATTTATAACTGCATCGACATTGCCATCTTCATCTTTTAAATTGCTTTTCAGCCTTAATTTTCGGTGAGCTGCCTGTGCCTCTCTCTTACAGAAGAGATGTACCGATTGAGGTCCTCTTTAGTTGTGGCAAACTGAGCTTTGGCCTGGAGAAGCAAACAAATCTACTGTTAAAAATATGATCTTTGGGATCTGTCCCAGTTATAAAATTCCTCTTTCCAGCAGGGCATTATCTGACCATGTACCAGTGCCAATTCCTGCAAATGTTGCTCAACATATGAAGAGCTTATCTGTTGTTTAAACAAATGTAATAGCATCATAAATAAAACTTCTTCTGTAGAGTGAGTTGTCTTCTTGTGTGCTGGAATTAAGTTCCACAAAGGAGAAGAGCCACATAGTGGTTCTATCTCCCTTCATGTCCCTTAAGTATTTAACATGATACAGATCTCCTTCAAGTACAGCAGTTTTTCCTCTCTCCAGATATTAAAAGGTATTAGGAAATTAATAGGCACCCTTTTGCTTTGCCTGTGGCATGGTATAGGAGGCTGCAGGTATGGTTGTTCTCAAAACAAGTGTGTTTTGGTTTCTAGTGGTGACTTTGTAGTTTGAGACTGGCAACTTCTATTAGAAATCTGTGTCTTATCCTAGAATCATATGGTTTAGTAAAGGTCTTTAAGATCAACAAGTCCAGCCGTTGCCCAGCACTGCCAAGGCCACCACTAACCCATGGCACTGAGGGTCTTGTCTACATGGTGTGGAGCACAGTTCCCCTTGGCTTGGTTGGTTCATGTTGTCCCTGTTACAACTAAAGACAGCAACTAGGTTTTCTTTTGGAGTTGAGCCTCTTTGTGCTGCAAACTAGATGTAGCTGGGTGTTTAATTATACAGAAATGATGTTTAATGGTGATGTTTCCCTTTTTGATGAGGTTAGAGCAAGAGAGTAGTGTTCAAATGTGTTGAATAAACATGACTAAACCAGCTGCATAGCTGTGATAACCACCATGCTATGATGGCAACCAGCTAAAGGGAGAGGGAACCTGAGCTTTGTTTCTGTGCTGTATAAATATCCTGACATATCTCAGCCAGCTCTCAATGTGTGTATTATTTTGGGCCACCTTGCTCTGGCTCCTTGCTCTCGCCCTTGTCACAGCACAGGACTGCTTGGATACCGTTGCTACTGTGGTGATCCTGGTCTGCCCAGTGTGGAAAGAGCGAGCTAATAACTCTGTCTGTTAATGCTCAACCTCTGACTTAACCTCTTTCCCTTCTGAGCTTTCATATGAGCACTTTTTCCTCCAGTTCTTTAGAGTAATCCAGATGCTCGTGTTCTTTTCCTCCTACACAGCAGATGGAGATGGCATAAGCCCTTTGGTGATAGCTTCCTTCTTGCTACATAAATTTTATGAGCTGGCAAGTTTGGTAGTTGGAGGGGGTAGAGCTCTTAAGCCTTGTCCAGCAGGTGATGCTTCACTACCCCCCCCCCCTCCATAATTATGGATATATATTAGTTTATGTATATATTTTAGTTTAATCTTTGAAGTAGGCTTTACCACATGGTTATAGGAGAGGGAAAGGCAGATCCCTCATCTGACTGTTGTGATGAATGGTAGAATTGTTTGGGTTGGAAAGGGCCTTAAGATCATCCAGTTCCAACCCCGCTGCCATGGGCAGGGACACCTCCCACTAAACCATGTCACCAAAGACTCCGTCTTGGCCTTGAATACTGCCAGGGATGGAGCATTTGTCACTTCTGTGGGCACCCTGTGCCGGTGCCTCACCACCCTCACAGTAAAGAGCTTCTGCCTTATAACTACCCTGAACTTCCCCTGTTTCAGTTTGAACCTATTGCCCCTTGTCCTATCACTGCAGTCCCTGATGAAGAGTCCCTCTCCAGCATCCTTGTAGCTCCCTCACACACTGGAAGCTGCTCTGAGGTCTCCACACAGCTTCTCTTCTCCAGGCTGAACAGCCCCAGCTTTCTCAGCCTGTCTTCATATGGGAAGTGCTTCAACCCCTGATCATCCTCGTGGCCTCCTCTGGACTTGCTCCAACATCTTCACACCTTTCTAAAATGAATGTGTTTAACTTTAGCCAAGAAACCTATTCTGAATTCACATTTGTTACCTGAATTTGTAAGAAAGCAACTCGAAGGTGTTTTTGCTGGGTTGAAGAGTTGGCTTTCTCTTGTTTTATTGTTCTAGGCTTGTAGCTCACATGAAAAATACTTGTTAAAAGTTGGCATGAGTTTGATGGTCATCTTCCACGCTCTTAAGTATGTTTGCAGCCCTCTCTTCGTTCCAGTCTCGCCTGTATAGTAAAGAACAGTGTTTGGCTTTCAAAACCATTTTACTGCTCATCAGTAACCTTAGTGAAAAGTTCTTCTCCCACTGAGGTGAATGAGCCCATTTTTTCCACGTCGCTGTGGACTGGAGCCTACGTCAATTCATCTGGTTTACATTGATTTCACAATTTGGCTTTGATTTTGCAATGTGGAGCTGCATTTCACAACCACAAGGGTTTGGAGGCGGATTTTGATGGGTCCTGTAAAACGGCAATGTAGAAAACCTCTAATAAGAGGGGGAGAACATTAGTCTCTGCACAGAGATGTAGGTAGTTGCATGAGAATCATAGAATCTTAGGGCTGGAAAGGACCTTAAGATCATCCAGTTCCAGTATTACCCAGCTGCATGTATGATACGTCTTACTGGAGACTCAAATACACTGTCGCTGTTCCTTAAGTGACTTCTGTCTTCTTGTTTTTTCTTTTAGGAATATCTTGGTGGATAAGCCCAATGATCAATCCTCAAGATGGTCTTCAGAAAGCAATTACCCTCCCCAGGTAAGCATCTGAATCTCTGCAACTCTGTAGTCATTGTACAGCTTGATATAGACTGGAATTCTCATTAGGCTGCTCCTATTTGTATTGACAGCCTTTGGGGGCTACCTTCTCTCTCTCAAATACAGGTTGTTGCTATATGAGTTATTTACATTTCCAGCTATTTATTTGGGATCTTTCACCAAATGCTTGGGTTTTGTGGGGGGGGAAGTTTCATGTTTCATCCTTGACAATAGCAGTCGTGCTGGAAATCATCTACCTTATGGTTGGATTAAGCTGCTAATGAGGCGTGTGGGTCCCCCTTTGTCAGTGCTGCTGGAAGCTGCTGGAGATTCCTGGCCTTCAGTCCTGGATCTAAAGAGCTTGTGTTTGTTTCTCCTAATAGCACATTTAGAAATGTAGACTCTGTTTAAAGAGATTTGAATGTCACCTCTTCTGTTCATTGAAGTAAGATTTATATTGATTTTTAGCCTCTAATTTGCTTTTCCGCTATTAATTAGATTATCCAGGAAAAAAATGATTAGCCTTTTTTTTTTCCCCTCCAGTAGATGTGTTATCATTGTCTTTATGCTAGTTCTGTACCTTATTCCTCTGGTGCTGTTTGGGAATCCCAGACTGGATTGGGTTGGAAGGGACCTTAAAGCTCACTCAGTTCCAGCCCCCTGCCATGGGCAGGGACACCTTCTGCTAGAGCAGGTTGTTGCAAGCCTCGTGCAACGTGGCCTTGAATGCTGCTTATTCTAGATATGTTTGTTTAAACACTGATGCAAAGTATTTATCCCTCTCATGCAAAGTTCTTTTGCTTAACTACTTATTTAATCCGGGTATTCTTCATGAGTTAAGTCTCACAGAGGATCTGTGTAGGTAAATCTTCCTGCTTTGTTTCGAAAGTGTATTAAGAATCTATAGTCTGGACTGGTGGCTTCCTTATAGCAGCAGCTCATGTCATCCAGCCGCAAAGCTTTCATCTTGATATTCATGATGAGGTTTCTATACTGTTGTGTCTCTAAAAGTGGGGTTTTCTTAGGAGGAGATGGAAAACTCCCCTATTGATTCCATTTATGTGTTTCGTAAACCTACTTGCGGAGGCTTAATTTTGATCCTCTGTGCATCTACTGCTCTTTTAATTTGATTTGTATATATATATATTGATAAACAGCAGAGGAATTTAATCCATAACCTTGAGCAGTTTTGGTCTATCTAGGAACTATTGATTTCAGGGTGATAGGTATTGAGCATATGCTGTATCCGTCTATGCCATCCTTTACTCCTTTCATGCAGGAAGCACATGTTTTCCTTAGGGCTTTCTTGTTCACAAAGCAAGGTTGCCTTGTGGCACAGCTTTTGAGTGGGTTCTTCACCTGAGGTGCTTTTAGTTGTGGCTAAAATTTGCTGTTTGATTTTTCTAAGCCATCTTGAATGTTTTGTGCTTTTAAAAACCTGATTTTAGCATGGGAATACATCTCTTGTAACTAGGTGCTTTAGAATATTCCCAGTTCATGCTTAAAGTTGACAAGCAGTGATACACGTTGCAGTCAGACATGTAGATGAAGCAGGGAGTGATTAGAGTGGTGAACTCCTATACAAACCGCGTGAGCTTGTTAGAGATGTCTTCCAACAGGTTTCATAGAATCATAGAAGGGGTTGGAAAGGTCCTTAAGATCATCCAGTTCCGCCCCCCTGCCATGGGTAGGAACACCTCATGCTAGACTGTGTTGCCAAAGGCTTTGTCCAACCTGGCCTTAAACACTGCCAGGGATAGCGCATTTACCACTTCTTTGGGCAGCCTACTGCAGTTCCTGATGAAGAGTCCCTCCTCAGATACTGGAAGCTGCTCTGAGGTCTCCATGCGGCTTCTCTTCTCCAGGCTGAACAGCCCCACCGTTCTCAGCCTGTCCCCATACAGGAGGTGCTCCAGCCCCTTAACATCTTTGTGGCTTCCTCTGGACTTGTTCCAACAGCTCCATGTCCTTTCTATGTTGAGAACACCAGAACTGCACACACTGCTCTAAGTGGGGTCTCATGGGAGCAGATCAGAGTGTATGTGTATTGGTCATGGCCTGAATGACGATGCTTTTGCAGAGCTATTGAGTCAAACCCTTGAGAAGTGGGCACTGCCCCACATACTGAGCAAGTCATTAAAACCAAACTTTAGGGTAGAGATGAATTAACATTATCATATATATCTACCTATATATCTCAGATCAACCTACATATATATATATATGTGAGGTATCTAGGTTTGAGGTCATTTCATCTGACTTGCAAAAAGGTCCTCTTTGTAATGGCGACTGAGATTTTGCAAGACAATAGTTGAACTTTATTAAATGTTAAAAGACAAAGCCAACAGAAAATTTGTCTGCTTGAGTGGAAAATGCTGAATTCCTCCTGCCTCAACCTCTGTATCCAGCAGTGAGAATATGAAGTGCTGTGTAGTTGCTCATGCACTCAGCAATCCCAGTCCTGAGCGTGCTGAGTGTGATGATGTATTTGCAGTGTCTCCAGTGTGTACTTGAGCTCATTCTCTTGCTTCTAACCTGAGAGTTTAATTATTCACATAAAGCATTTCTTTATAGTGTAAACTTCTCTGTTGAAAAGTTAACTGGAAAGATGGACCAGGGAATTGCAGTTTGTAGAGTCTGGTGTGCAAAGAATGCAGTTGTTGTTTCTGTGTATAGAGTTCCAAACTGTCTTGCCTCACAGTTGACAAAAGAACTTCAGATTTGGGCGCATTTTGCTCAAAACAGCGAGTGTTTGCACCTTGACCATTGAAAAACTGCCACATTTTAATGGAGGTTAAACTTTATGCAGGTTCTCTGCTTCCTCATTCTTGCAGATGCTGAAGTTCTTAAAGTGGGTTCGTAGCTTGGGAATCTTCAGTTGAAATAGTGGTGATTGAATTGTAAGTGTGGTTGAGAACTTGGGGAGAAATGAGCTGCTTTGTTAGAAGCTGGCTGTTTCCAGAGAACTGATCTATGCACATAACTCCCCAGAGTAAACATGGTGTTTTCTATGGAACATGGAGTTTCGAAGTGTTTTATGGTTTGGGTGTTGGCATCACTTCATTTAAGAACTGTTCACTTTTGTGGTGACACGAAACAAGTGGGTGGCTTTAACAGTCCAGGACAGGAAGTGAACTCAAACTTGGGCAAATAAAGCTTTCCTTGTTCCCAGCTGTGTTGGCTGACCTGTGGGCTAAGACACAACACAAGGACTAGTGTCAGTTGTGCTCACTGGAACCTCTGCAGCCCTCATTGCTGCTGTTTGACCCATCAGTGTCTCACCTTTGTGGAAGGATTTAGTAATTCCCTGCTGAAGGGGTAGGTGCTGTGCTGGCTTAGAGGTAAAAATACTAGGTTGATGAGAAACTGAACATGAGCTGGCTTCAGTGTGAGCTCACAGCCCAGATACTAACTGTGTGCTGGACTGCATCAAAAGGAGGGTGACCAGCAGGTTATGGAGGTGATCCTGCCCCTCTACTCTGCTCTGTGAAACCCCACTTGCAGCCCTGTGTGCAGTCCTGGTGTCCTCAACATAAAGAGGACATGGAACTGTAGGAACAAGCCCAGAGGAGTCCATGAGGATGGTAAGAAGGCTGTGAGGAGAACTCAGAGCAGCTTCCAGTGTCTGAAGGGGGCTACAAGGATGCTGGAAGGGACTCTTAATCAGGGACTGTAGCGATAGGACAAGGGGTGATGGGTTCAAACTGAAACAGGGAAGTTCAGGTTAGATATAAGGAAGAAGTTCTTTACTGTGAGGGTGCTGAGGCCCTGGAAGAGATTGCCCAGGGAAATGGTAGATGCTCCATCCCTGGCAGTGTTCAAGGCCAGGTAGAACAGAGCCTTGGGTGACACGGTCTAGTGTGAGTTATCCCTGCCCATGGCAGGGGTTTGGAACAGGATCTTAAGATCCTTTCCAGCCCATTCTATGATAAGTGAGTCCCTGAATGTTGTTATTCCCTTCCTGAGTGAAACCTTCCAGGCACCTTGTCTTTTAGAGCATTCCCCTTGCTGGGATGAGCACAAATCAGAAGAACATAGGAAAGAATCTGAGAACGTGTTCGGTAGCTCAACAAAGGTACATGCTTGGCAGTAAACGTGGCAGAGTCCCTATTAAACCCCTTTGAAAAGGGAAAGGAACTGAAAGTGGAAGTCTGGCCATTTGAAATGCTGCCATGTGACTATATTTAGCAAAGGGTTTCCCTAACTTTATGGGTATGGGAGAGTTAAATAATTCCTGTGGCCCTGAAAGCCACCAGTTGGTTGTGAATGAGTGCCAGGGATAGGAAATAGAGATGACAGCTGCTTTTCTGTTTATTAAACTAGATATCTTTTTCCAGTCAAAAATAGAATGACCCAGAAACTATATATTTAATAACAAACCTGTTATGTAGTAACCTATTCAGGCAGAAGAGGGCTGATGGGTCTATTTATAAACTAGTTCTAGGCTTACATAGGAAGTGTGAAGCTGGTGATGCTGCAGACCTGTCATAAATGCTCATCCTGGTGGCTCCAGTGATGGTCTGACTTGGAAGACTGAACGCAGAACAGCACTGAACTTCCCTGGGTGGCTTGATTAATACTGTGGTGAACAAAAGGGGCTTCATTACAAAGGCAATGGGTAGGTTTGTGCAGCAGCCCCAGTTATTTTGTTGGTTTGTGGTTTTATCTTTATGTTCCGTACAAGTTTCACTCCTCCCTAATTAACTATGTGAGCAGAACAGATAAATGAATAGAATCCAGTGTGACTTTAATTGCACTTGCAGCTTGCAAGGTGCAGTTTGAAATCTGAACCAGTCTATTTGATGTGGAGATGTAAGTTCTGCCCAGTTAAAGAGCATATGTCTAAAGTTAGTGGCACTGTCCAAACAACTGGTTTCAGTTCTGCATCTGAGAAGACCAGTTTTCCCTCTCTGGATTTACACCCTGCTGTGTCAGTGGTATCAGGAACTAATTTAAAGTCCATTAATAAAACTTACACTCAGTTGTGTGATGCACAAGCATTGCACATGGTTGTCATTAAATAGTAGCACATACTAAAGCTTCAAATGAGCTTGCAGTTGGCTGCAGCTGCCTGTGTGACAGGGCTGGATTTGCTTGTTGGTGTTGGGGTGTGTACCCTAACAAACTGTTAAGGTGCCATACATGACTTGCTCTGCTCTTCGGGTACCTTCACTTCCAAATGTGTTTAATCATAAAGCAAAAGTTTTACTCTCCTAATGTTTTGTAGCATCTTTGTAAGTGTTGCAATTTGAGGCTGAGGTTTTAGTGCTGTTACTCCCATTCGTGTCTGTGCCAGGCTTCTAATGAACAAACACTTCAGCTGGTAAGTCTGGGTTTTTAGAATGCTTCATGACTACTGGGCAATGAAACATACTGATGTTGCTTATAGAAATAGGATGGAAGAGTGTCAAATAGCTTGGTGTATGTCTGAAATCTCTAGGCTTGTTCTCTCCAGGTTGAATAAATCACTTGATTTTATGTACACTTGTATCACATCTTTCAGAGCTATAGTCTGACACATGTAAAAGCCTGGTAGCAGTCCAGAAATCTGCACGCAGCCAGCTGTTTGCAGCTCTTGAGGCAATATATAGCATAGAATCCCAGCCTGGTTCGTATTGGAGGGACCTTAAAGCTCTTCCAGTCCCAAGCCCCTGCCACAGGCAGGGACCCCTTCCACTGAGCAGCTTGCTCCAAGCCCCTGTGTCCAACCTGGTCTTGGGCACTGCCAGGGATGGGGCAGCCACAGCTTCTCTGGGCACCCTGTGCCAGCGCCTCAGCACCCTCACAGGGAAGAGCTTCTGCCTAAGAGCTCATCTCAGTCTCCCCTCAGGCAGGTTCAAGCCATTCCCCTTGGCCTGTCCCTTGTCCCAAGCCCCTCTCCAGGTTCCCTGCAGCTCCTTTAGGCACTGGAGCTGCTCTCAGGTCTCCCCTTCAGGAGCCTTCTCTTCTCCAGGCTGCCCCAGCCCAGCTCTCTCAGCCTGGCTCCAGAGCAGAGCTGCTTCAGCCCCTGCAGCATCTCCGTGGCCTCCTCTGGCCTCACTCCAGCAGCTCCATGTCCCTCTTGTGCTGCTGCCCCAGAGCTGGATCAGGGCTGCAGGGGGGTTCTCCCCACAGCGCAGCAGAGGGGCGGGATCACCTCCTTGCGCTGCTGCTCACGCTCTGGGGGTGCAGCTTGATGGAGCAGTTTAGCATGAGCAGATTGATGCCCATGGCACTTTTTGCTAGTGTCTTCTCAGGAACCACAGAAAGCATCTGCGTGCATGCAAATCCCGTAGTTAATGTTGATAAAAGACTGAAAATCCTGCATCATGTCTGGTTTGGCAGTGCTGCTTGCTTGGAGGAAAGGGCCACCAGCAGTGCCTGCAGTGGGAGGTGTCCTACAAGGCTTGATCTGCTTGTGCTGTGCCCTTATCACAGGGTTTTGTAACAAAATCCAGCAGGATGAGTAACTGTGATTCCGCACTTTGCCTCCTTTCTCTGTTGTGTCCTTTCCCAGAAGTCAGGCAAGAGAATTAAACACACTGTTTTCAGGTGTAAAACTTGATGTGTTCTGCAAACCAGGGTGTCTCCAGGCTCCTTCCAAAACCTGGTTCGTAGGGGGAAGTTAAATAAACCTGATGTTTGGTGCTTCCTGATGAATGGTGCAGGTGCTTCTCTACACAGGCTTTTCCAGTGGAACAGAGCTTTTCTTCCATCAGTGCTGGTGAAGCTGATAGCTGGGACCTGAGATAATCTGACTGTTTATACACTGGGGGGGTGGGGTGGACATTTGTGTAAGGGGGGAGTAAATGTTCACAAGGGAGAATATCATCATAGAATCCCAGACTGGTTTGGGTCGGAAGGGGCCTTAAAGATCCAACTCCCTGCCATGGGCAGGGACACCTTCCACTACAGCAGGTTACTCCAAGCCCTGTCTAACCTGGCCTTGAACACTGCCAAGGATGGGGCAGCCACAGCTTCTCTGGGCAACTTCCTTACAGTAAAAAACTTCTTCCAGGCATCATTCCATGTGTAAAGCCCCTTTGTTGTCTATTAAGTGCTTGGGTATATTTGCTATGGTTAAGAAGCAGTTGGTTCCTACATTGGCCACGCATCAAACTTGGTCTGTGTTCAGTGGTTAAATAGTGTCAGCCCAGAGAGGAAAAAGTAATTTGATGTTCTCTTAGCATGTGAAACATACTGTATTTATCTAATTGTGTATTCAGTTTAGGTTTCATTTCAGGCTGGAGTGGGCGTTTGAATCATCACTCTGTGTAGTTTTATCCTATTTGCCAGATTTCAGGAAGTCTTGCGTCCAACTTGAAGGAATGTATGTAAGCCCTGAATAGAAATGCTATTTTATAGGTATAGGTGGTTCAAGCAAATCTTTTTCCTGGTTAAACTGCTTTTACAGTAATATTCCTAAACCCCCTTTGTTTAATCCCAAGAGAAAATATAATAATGGGGAGGAACCATCATAGCTTTCATTCTTTGGCTCTGGAAACTAAGTGTTTGAAGGCTGTAACGCTTCTCCCTCAGTGTGTTTTGCAGCCTTGGCTTTCCTATTAAAACTTACTTGTTCTTTCTTCCACAGTATTTGATTCTGAAACTTGAAAGACCTGCCATCGTCCAGAGCATCACATTTGGCAAATATGAGAAAACACATGTCTGCAATTTAAAGAAGTTTAAAGTCTTTGGTGGAATGAATGAGGAAAATATGACAGATCTCTTATCCAGGTAAGATGGGATTTCATCAGCTATGAGAATCGTAAAGGCTGGACCAAAAGTCTTTTCCCCTTCACACCTCAGCAGACACATAGCTCACTGTGTACTAGAGCTGTGGTTGTGATCCTGCAGTTAGTTATCCTTGTTTTTATGGGCAGGTCAGAGAGCAGCAATCCCCAACACTTGCTCCAGGAAGCCCTCCTTATCCTGCTCTAACCACAGAGGATTTGTGGAGAGCAAATTCTTGGAGATTTGGAAGAGCTGAGGGCAGGGTATGATGTTGCTGGGTTGTGATTCCTTTCTTCTGTGTGCTTGAGGCACAAGAGAAATGATTCCCCAGGTGTGGCTAGCTTAGAGTAGCTTTTAAAAGCCCAAAGAACCTGCTTATGTCAAGAACCTCATTGCAGCTGAGAAGGCCTGAACTAGTCAGCTGCTCTGCCTGTCTTTAATGGGTAAATACATTAAATAAGCAGCTGGAAAAGCTGTGTTTTCCTGTGTTTAGTTTGATAGTTGCACTGATAAGGGCTTAAAGAAAACACCTTTTGGTTATTCCAGATATCCAGAACTGAGGAGTTGCTAATGTAAATTGACAAAGGCCTTCTTGAGGAGAAGAAAAAAGAATCATATTGAAATGTCTTAGGAATACAGGAGAAATGAATAGCAAGAAGCAGTCTATTTTTGGAGGCCAACAGAAGGAAAGTCCACCTCCAGGGAACGTATGGGTGTACATCATCTGTAGTCAAGTGGAATAGCCATGGAAAAAATGCAAGTTCTTTGTTGCAGGAGTCCTTCAAGACCACATAGAAACTAGGCACAACCCTTCCCACCCTTTTGCCCTCTTTAGATAGACCAGCCTTGCAGTTTGACTTCATTGCTGTTAGAATAGTGATTTTTGAGACCTAATGTCATGTCACTTGTACTGAAGTTGAATAAAAATACGTATTTTGGGTCCTGCACTTGTATCTTCAGTAAAATTCTTTAAGCTTTTTGATAAATGACACTAAATATTTGATGTTTTTAGGAAGTAGAGCCCATGAATAGCTCAGAAAGCACTTTGGTGGTGTGGTAACAGAGAGCTGATCCATCCCCCCTCTTGACAACGTGGTTGAGGCAGATCCCTTCCTGAAGTCACAGGGTGACAGGCACAGATAAGCAGCATTGATCCCATGTCAGTTCCCTCCTAAACCCACTCCCCAGTGCTCAGGAGATAGAAGGGAGATAGAAGGAAGTGGAGATGTCCCAGGGAGATAGAAGGTGGTGGAGAGGAATCCAGGCATTGGTCCAGCATGCATACTTATGATTCATAGTAACATGAACCATTTCAGGCATGACCTAGATTGCATTTATTAGCTAGTTCTAAAATACAAGGTAAGATTTAGTAACCTTATTTATTTTTTCCCACAGTGGCTTAAAGAATGATTATAACAAAGAAACATTCACCTTGAAGCATAAAATTGATGAACAGATGTTCCCCTGTCGATTCATTAAGATAGGTAAATGCATTTTTTCAGCATTCTGAGTAGAAATTAATCTCTTCTTATACTTGTGCCGATCTTGGCACTTGTGACTTCATTGTACTCAGGCAAAGTATCCAAGCTGTTCCATTTTGTGATCTTTTAGGCTGGTTAGACTGGAACCTAGTAATGTGCTGTTAATAAGAAGTAACAGCTTCATAATATAAATCCTGGGGAATGAAAGGGAAATACAGTCGTTGTCAAAACAGAGTTGTTGAGTCAACTAGTGGCTGGAGAAGCTCTTTCTGTCCTACTAGAAATTACTATCTAGAGCTTTAAATAAATCATTAAGTACTGGTACAAGTGTCAGCATTGGCAGCCCTAGAGTTTGAAAGAGGTTGAACTCTTACTCTCAGACATTCTCACAACACATAGAGCAACAGCAGAAGCCTTCCTTGTTCTCTTCCTAGTACTCTAATAGCTATGTCTAATCTCTGACTAAAGGTGACATCCAGGGGCAAAGAAATGCTATCTAGTGTTGTTTCTCTGGTGGAGCTAATGAAGGCAGGTTGCTGTGACCTGTGATGGGAGTGGGTAGGGAGCTCTCTTCCTTGCTTCATGCAGGCCAGAGAGAACAAGAGCCTTACAGTGGCCATCAGTGGATTTAAGCCAAGAATTTAGAGCATTTCAGCTTAAGTTTATCTTGCCCTTCCTATACTGTGATAGTAAAATAATGACTGGTTTTAAACTGGCTATTTAAGGTTAAAAATGGAGCAAAGAGGTAGCTGCTGAAAAATGAGATGTGTTGACTCATTGAGATGAATTGAGGAGTGTTTTGAAGCTTTGAGTAATTCCTTTGCCAAGACTTGGATGATAGCGGCTGTGCAGGGGCTCTCCTCAGAGCCCTCTGCTCGTGTCTCTACATGACTTTCTGCATCTTCTCTCATGTTTGCTTGTGGAATTGAAAGCTTCAGGCTGGGAATCAAACAGTTGTGTTTGTGCCATGAACAGTGGTGTTTCCGTTCTTAGAAGAGGAGAGCAATCGGTTGTGCATTGGGCTTGTTTTTGGCTGTTACTTTTGGAAGCATCCATAACACTTGGCTTTAGGAAACCTCAAGAGGTGCAGAGTAATAGAGTTAAAGGTTGACTACAACAGGAAAGTTGATTTCTGGAGCTTTCTGCTTTAGGTTTTTAGGAAATGTTATTTTTCACTGGCTAGAAACCAGCAAGTAGTTACTAGAGGGCTAAAGGATGGAAAGATTACCAGCTACTTGTCTGGATGTGTGAATCCTATCCAGCAAAATGGGTTGTGATGTTATGAAGTGTTAGCAGCAAGTTGAAACATGCGAGGGAACTGAAATGCTGGTTAATTTCTACTACTAGAGTTTTATTTTCTCTGACATGACATGAGTAATATTAATAGTTACATGGCTTGTTCTGTTGGGAAGTGGTTCCACACATAGCAATAGGGATCGAGGCCAGGTTGGACAGGGCTGGGAGCAACCTGCTCTAGTGGAAGGTGTCCCTGCCCATGGCAGGGAGTTGGAACTGGATGAGTTTTAAGGTCCCTTCCAACCTGAACCAGTCTGGGATTCTGTTTTACATACATTAACATCACTTTTACATCTGAAGGGGGCTACAAGGATGGTGGAGGGGGACCCTTCATCAGGGACTGTAGTGATAGGACAAGGGGCAACGGGTTAAAACTTAAACAGGGGAAGTTCAGGTTAGATCTAAGGAAGAAGTTCTTTACTGTGAGGGTGCTGAGGCCCTGGTACAGGTTGCCCAGAGAAGTTGTGAATGCTCCATCCCTGGCAGTGTTCCAGGCCAGGGTGGACAGAGCCTTGGGTGAAATGGTCTAGTGTAAGGTGTCCTTGTCCATGACAGGCGGTTGGAACTGGATGATCTTAAGGTCTTTTCCAACCCAAACCATTCTGTAATTTTATGATGTATATACATTAAACTCAAAAAAGATTTGTATTTAACAGGCATTTG
Organism: Lathamus discolor; assembly: GCF_037157495.1. Taxonomy (NCBI): domain Eukaryota; kingdom Metazoa; phylum Chordata; class Aves; order Psittaciformes; family Psittacidae; genus Lathamus; species Lathamus discolor. Next base: position 4,197,909 of record NC_088884.1, read on the forward strand.
CTTACTAGTTATAATTTGAGATGACTTCTCCTTTCCAGTTATACCTATAGCCTTGTGTTTCTTAACACTGTCTCCTATGAAGAAGTCCCTGTGCTAGGACAGAAATGAGAATCTCTTCCCTAATAAAAGCTTAATAAAGCCTCCAGCTGATGGGTAATTTGCTCCTGAAGTTCTGAGGGTGTTCTTTGCTGTGACACAACTGCAAACCCAGGTTACGAAATGGTGTTATTTTTCAGAGACACAGCTTGACTGTGTTTTGGGTTTGTTAGAATTTCCAAGCTCCTAGCCAAAGGAACTCACAAATGTGCAACACCGTGCTATGTTCCTGGTAATGCTGCCAGGACACAGGAGGCCGAAATCTGCCCTTTTGGACTTGCAGAGACTGACACGGCCGAAGTTGCTGCTGTTGGTGAGGTTTATGTATTTGGGGGAGGTGTTACAGTGAGTTCTGCAGCGACTTCCACCAGGCATTTGCTTTCTCATTCCACAGCTAAACATACTGTTAATAACACAGTGGTGAGGTTAATGTGGGGGGGGGCAAGGCAGGAGGAACAAGATGTGAGAAAGCTCAGTGGGGACCTGATGGCTCCCTACAAGTGCCTGACAGGAGGATGGAGCCAGGAGGGGCTGGGCTCTGCTCCCAAGGAACAAGGGATGGGACAAGAGGAACCGGCCTCAAGCTGCCCCAGGGCAGGTTTAGATGGAGCTGAGGAACAATTCCTGCCCCAGAGGGTGCTCAGGCATTGGAACAGGCTGCCCAGGGCAGGGCTGCAGGCACCGTCCCTGCAAGTGTTCACACACCGTGGAGACGAGGCCTCAGTGCCATGGGTTAGTGGTGGCCTTGGCAGTGCTGGGGAATGGCTGGACTGGATGAGCTTTAAGGTCTTTTCCTTTAAAGATGTTTTCCAGCCCAGTTGATTCTATGATTCTATTATTTTATGGGTAAATGTGTGAGAGGGGAAAATACTTCCTACTCCTACGAGTTCAATTGCTCTTGTAGTAGAGAAAGTTTCAGATTCATAGAAAGCAGAAGGAATAACTTCTCACTCTGTAAAGAAAAGACTTAACACTTCTTTGACTTAAATTAGTTCAACTTCAGCTCCTGTTGCTGTGCAGGCTTTTGTCCTCCCTGACAAGGAACTTGTGCATTTCACGTCACACCTCATCTAAGAACTTGGGAGGGGGAAGAAGATACGTATCCAGACAAAATACTGAAGAATAATCATTTTAATGCCTTTGAGCTTTGTTTCTGGCTCTGCTTTGGTGGTTACTCAGAGTAAAGCTTTTTCTTTGTACCGTGTCCTTGAAAGCACCAAGTATTGTAAAGGCTGATTTGCCATGAAGGAACTTGAAGAACTGCTGGTGTAATTCTCATGCCAGTTTGTTACTAGCATGGGAGTTACTAACAAGGCTTCAAGATTCTGAAGCTTTGGTGTGATAGAAATGAGCCAGGCTTTATTTATGGATGTTCTCAGTGTTTTTACACACGTAATTTGTTTGTCTGTCTACTGCCTGGAGAGGAGGAACACAGAAATTACCTTGAGAGAGATATTTGAAATGATTCTACTGTGTTTAATGCGTCTGCTACTATTTTCTCTAGTACATAGACTTTCCGTCCTTGCACCCAGGATCTTACATTGCTGTTACGTCCAAACTCTGCCCAGAAATAGGGATGAGATTTGTGTGTCACACTGACAAGTAATGCTTATCACTGTCTGTGTGACCGTTGCTACTTCCTTGCTGCACTTACTGTCTCCTCCTTCCAGGTCGGAGTTAGATGTGCTCTAAAAGGAGATGTGTCAAATGGACACCTCAGAAAAGGGCAGAGGATCCTGGGATCAGGGAGTAGCATCAGAAATGAGGAGATGATGCAGCAAAACGCTTGATCTTTCCTAATTGGTATAGAAACCACTTTGCAGTTTTAACCCTTTTGCTCTGTTGCTGTTCTTTCCCCTATGGAGTGGTTGTAAAAAGATCAGCTTCAGTTTTCTGTGCTTTACAGCACTGGGGAAGAACTTATTTTGTGTTCCCTGTGTAACTTAAGGACTATTTAAGGCTTTTCTTAAAGTAGGTAACCGCACACCAAAAATCTTGATGTTAAAATCACCGTTTCTAATGTTTTATTTCCTTAATGTGAACAGAACTGTTGAAAGCGCTGAGTTAACAGACGAGAGAAGTGTTAGCAGGTTGATGGCTTTGCATTGTTACTGGTGATAACAGTGGTGGTAGCTGCCCAGGATTCTGGTGCATATCGCCAGGATGCCTTTCATGTCGTGTTTGGTTACCAAGAAGGTGAACTGTAAAGTTTTCCTGGGAGAAGCTCATGTAAGTTCTGAGACAAACTGTTGAAAAGGAATCCCAGCCTGGTTTGGGTTAGAAGGGACCTTAAAGCTCATCCAGCTCCAATCCCCTGCCATGGGCAGGGACACCTTCCACTAGAGCAGCTTGCTCCAAGCCCCTGTGTCCAACCTGGCCTTGAGCACTGCCAGGGATGGGGCAGCCACAGCTTCTCTGGGCACCCTGTGCCAGCGCCTCAGCACCCTCACAGGGAAGAGCTTCTGCCTAAGAGCTCATCTCAGTCTCCCCTCTGGCAGGTTAAAGCCATTCCTCTTGTCCTATCCATACATGCTCCTATAAAAAGCCCCTCTCCAGCTTTCTTGTTGGCCCCTTTAAGCACTGGAAGGTGGACATTTCTTTGCGTTTTGCTGGAATACAGTGGGAAAGTGGTAATACTTAGCTTTAGTTTTTCACCCAGTGATTTCAGTGTTACAGGGTTACCCTCAGGCTCACCATCAGGAAATTGATGGCCTTAGTCCATTTGAGGTGGTCTGTGATTTGGCGCGGTGTTTTGGTGCAATGAGCTGATGGATAGACTTTGATTCTTTATATCTGACCAAATACCAACTTTAACTTCAGTTTGGTCTTGGTCTGTGTGTTCAGGCTGAAGACAGATCAAAGGTGTTACCCTTCCATGTGGTGTTTTGTTAGTCTGCTGCCTCAGTAGGTGGAATACCCCAGATTAAGCTGTTTTGTGGTATTAAGGTCCCTTATTGTAGCACTCATCTTGTGCAGGGGACAGAACTAAGCAGGGAAGAGGTTTCTTGGGCAGAGCATCTGCCATATGAACAGCAGATAAATGACTTCTGGTTGTTCTGACCAGTATTTCTCTCCTGGTTCCACACACATGCCATCCACTGGGAATGCTCTGAAAGCAGCTCACTCCATGCTGAACAGTCAAGCAGAAAACTGCTTGAACAGGATGATTTGAGAGCTCTAACATATAAAGTGTCTACTTATGGGTAATAAAATCATTTAAGAGTCCTATATTCAGAATCTCTTTGGCTCTTTTCTAAGAATCTCTTCCCTTGATGACTGTTCCCAGAAGTTGTCATGAGTCTTTAGCAATAGGGTTGTAGAAAAACCCTTTAAAATAGAGAAAATCATGTGTTTGAACATATGCTTTGTGCCCAGACGCATTGCAGAAAGTCATAGATGTTGCTTGCTTGAAGTATAAATACTTAAGAACCTTGAAGAGCTGAGGAACAACTTTAAGGGACATGTTAGGTTTTATTTCCTCAAGGAGCAGGTCAGAAAACCCCTTAATTGACCAAGTAAATCTCCGTGGTATTTTGTGGTGGTTTGAAAGTCACAAGGAATTTCCCTTTGTAAAAATAGCTTTGGTGGAAGGGAGGATGTAGTGGATTCCACGCTGTTGCTGGGAACTCCTCATTCACCTCTAATACTATCTTTTCCTGTTTATTAGCTCCAGTCAGCTAAAAAGGAAACAGAAGTATCTGAAATGAAAGCACTTGGTTTCGCTGCAGTTTGAAGGAGTTGGAGTTGCTTCAACAAGCAGAATCAAGCCTTAACCTGCAGCTTAATCAATAAATGAGTGCAAGACTGTAGGTGCTCACTAGAGAGGGGGAGAGAAGCCTTAGGTGAGAGGCTGCAGTGTGTGTTTCATGGGTCAGTTAATAATGTTTGTTCCAGTATGTAGATAAAACATGAGCCTAAAAGCTGCCCGGATTTAAGCTTTTTTTAAGTAAAAAGAGGAGTAGATGTAGTTTCTAAATAGAAAACTGACAGTTTTCCCTCCCTCCCTCCTCCACGACTTGCAGATGTTACTAATTCTGTCCCATTGAAACTACCCAAGCTTCTTGTCTTCACCATTAGGGGAAATAATTGTTGCTGACAAATGGGGAAATAAATGTACTGTGAGGAGCAAATACTGTCGCTAGTGTGCTCGCGATTCTCATCCATGTCAAAGCTTGTTGCCTCTTTGAGCTGGTTTAAATGATAGGATTTTTGCTCTTTTTGCTTGAAGTGAGCTTCTGCTTTGCAATGATCTGCTGTGTTAATGCTGCTTGGCACAGGTTGCTTGAAATGACAGCTTGAACATGATGTATTTGGTAATTCTCCTCAGCTTGCTTAAAGGAGCTAGAATTTATGTCAAATCAGAAATACTGAGTTTTGTGTGTAACCTGTTAAAATCATTCTGTTTGAAATAGTACTGTGTATATAGCCTATGATGAGATTAACACAGTGGTGCTTTGATGTTTATGCATCCTTTTTTCTCCTTTTCCTCTCTTCTCCAGTTCCACTCTTATCCTGGGGACCTAGCTTCAATTTTAGTATCTGGTATGTTGAACTTAATGGCATTGATGATCCAGATGTGGTCCAGCCGTGCCTCAACTGGTACAGCAAGGTAGGCCTCCATTTTAGATGCCTGTTTGAAGATGTGTCCTCTCAGAATCTTGTGAAACTTCTTTTACTGGAATTACTTGACCTTTTCATTCCTTGGAATATCAGCTCTTGAAACAACAAACATGCATCGTTGCAACTCAAACCACATGGTTGAGTTTTTGACTCGGAATGAATCCTGTTGGATTGTATCTGCTTATTCACTTAAACACAACAAAACACACCCCAAAACCACCACCAAAAATCCCTACCACTCCCCCCCCCCCCCCCCACACATAGACATCACAAGAAAGACAAAAGAAAGACTGAGTCAAAGGGGACAATATGGGTAAAATAGCACTTGTATTGGACGGGAAATGAATGTTAGCAAACCCACATTCCATTTCTCCCTCTTCTTGCCTTTTGATTACTCATTCTTTTACCATACCAGCCCTTCTGTAGAGCTATATGTGAGCATAGAGCTGTATGTGAGCCTAGAGCTTCTTGGATCCTATATGCAGCTTTTGTTACAGGGTATAAAAATGAGCTTGTTCTAAAGAGAATCCTTTGATGTCTTTCCTGTTGCAGCTCCTTGTACTTCCAATGTTTCCCTCTTAGTGTCTTCTTGCTGAATACCCTGGAACAGAGGGGAGCTGATGCCACTGGGCTGTGGGATGAGCTGATTTATGCCATTTGTCACTTTGATAGACAGAAAGTTCAAAGGGTTCTAAACATGAGTTGTATAAACTGTATGTAACTGAGTACAACAGATGTCTCTCCTGTGGGAGGGAAGTGCACATTGACAACCAGAATTCATTTTGCTGCTGCTTTTTATGCATAGATTTTTCTGGACCAGTTTAATGAAATTCATATTGTGTTGCAGAGATTCTGTTCCCAGTTAGAGTAATAGTGAGGAGTGGAGCAGCATCTCTCTGCTTCCAGAAAGAAGAGCTTAAAAGGGGATAAAGATTGTGCCTTGTAGTATTGGGACTGCCTCACCAGTTATAGTGCTGCCAGTATGTTAAGGAAACCCTGTGGCCTCTGCTGCTCATAACAGCATCACAAGCTCCTTCATGGAGGATCTAAAACCACCACTGGCAGCCTCAGTGGAAGTTGTAGCTGCTTTATGATTAAAGTGATACTGATGGTCCTCAGTCTTCTGGTTACTGATGTCCGATTCTGAAAGGTCCAATTGCTGATGGTTTTCTGTGCTTCTTTCTGCTGCTTCTGCACATGGTGGTGTCTCTGGCATTTTGGACCAGATGCTGCAACCAGGAAGCTCTGATTTTTTGCTTGTGTTGCTTTTTGCTCAGAAACCATCTGATGATGATATCACCATCTGGTTTGTTCCCTCTTATCCCATAGAATTGACACTTCTTGCGGTCAGCATATATGTAGTGACAGCTTCTTCAAGGGCTGCCAGCATTGTTCTTCTAAAGCTTTGAGCCCTGAAGCAGCAGGGCAGAGACTTAGTCATGATTGTCTGGGCTGTACTAGAATCAGTTGCCAAGTTTTTGGTGGTGGAAGCATATCTCACTGGTGTTCTCCTATCTTACAGCCCTGAGAGGCTGCTGTTGCTGGATCCACATAGGGAGGATCTGTGTTGACCCATATCTGGGGAAAGGTTGACCTGTTTCTTCCACTTCTTTGAGCTGGTGTGAATATTTTCTTGGAAGTCTCAAAAGCTCTGAAATCCAGTAATCCTTTACTGCCTGAGACATCAGACGGGAATAAGGTTCTACATGAAGTTGCCCATCCTTCTTGCGTGTGCTTTAACCAACAAAACACTCCCTTTAAGAAGGGATTAGAGTTGGGGATAACAGATATGGACCCAAAACAGCAAGCACACTCCTCATTCTCTAGGGCTCCCCTACTGCACTCCCTCCTTGCTGCTTTCTCCTTGCTGTCCAGCTCAGCCTACTGCCTCCTAAAGCCTCATCACTCTGCTTTTACTAAGAGTGGGTATACTTTAGCAACTAAATGGCAGTTAAGTAATGGCTATCACTTTGATACTGAACACTTAAATATTTCTACTAGTGTATTTGACAGTGTTAATATCTTAGTCTCATGTTCTCATTACATTTTTAACCATAGGAATTATTTACAGCTTCAAATCAAAGCTATTATTTGGGTTGTCATCTCTGACAGCGTTTAAAAAGGAGCCTTTTTAATACTTTTTGTACACCTTTTTGCATTAAAATAAGCTTTTTACATTCAACTTCTGAAGTATTACTCTGGTGTCGCTGAAATAGAAACTTTAATATTGCATTGAGTGGCCAACCTGTACCCAACAGTCATTTTGTGTTTTATAAACCCACTCTGTCAGTCACGAGAGGCTCAGTGGAAATATGCCAAGTCTGAGTTTTGTCTCACATGTAAACTGAAGGAGCTGAAATGCAGAAGCTGGTTATTCCTGGTGTGCAGCAAATCCTTTTGCTTGCTATCCCTTTGAGCAGCAAGGAACCTAAGGTGGTTTTTTGTCCTGGAATGATGTGAACGTTTGCTTAAAGACAGTGTCTAAAGTATCTCTTCAGAAGGAAAAAGAAGTTGTTGTTTTCAAGTTGTGCTGCAAAACTCTGCTTTAGCTTTAGTATTCCTTTGCCACAGTCTTGCATTTTTATCAGTGCATGTCCTTGGCCTTTTTCATGTGGGCTGGGAGCTGCTTATCTAAAACTGCATAGTTCTGACTATTTGCAGCTGTGAAATACTGGTGGATTAAGACCTAAAAATACAGCACATGGCCGTGTTTCTTTTTAGCTGCTTCAGTGTATGAGGTTCCTGCTATTCAGACCTCTAATTTTTGGTGCATGTCAGTGTTACTTCCAGGTTTTCAGGAAGATGGTAGTCATTTAAATACCATAAACTTCACTTGGAGCGGTGGGGTCTGTTTAGGAGCAAAATCTTGCCTGTAACTTCATTAGTTTTACAGATGCTTGAAGTTACATTTGCTTTTTACCACGGTGGATGTGTGTTACAGATGGAATTGGGATTATTTATCTTCATGTCCTGCTTAAACCACGACACTTTAATGCTTTAGCGTTTAGGTTGGAGGAGTCTATGTAAAATAAGTGGCTCTGCTCCTTATCAGCTTAAAAATCTGTTACTTATAGTTAGCAGCTTTGAAAACACAGTGGATGTTTGGTGTGTTAAAGCGCAAGCCGCCGCTCTCACACAGTTTACTCTCCTCTCACGTTTCTGTGCCTGGATGTTTGACCCAGCGTGGGTTTCTCACCCCTTCCCACAGCTGAGTGGGAAATGGGCAGCTTTGAATCATCCAAGGTATGAAAGCAAAGGTTCTGCTTCAAGATGCAGGGGGGGATATTTGGAAGGTAACGCTTTGGCGTGCACATCAGTCGGTGCTGCCATCGATCCGAAAGCCGCAGGATTTGAGGGCAGGAGCGCTGGTCATTCCAAGTATTCCTGATTCTCATGTTTAGCTTTTTCTTTCTTCTGCTTCTAGAAAAGCTGTGACCTACTTTTCCAAATTATTTTGTTATGTAAGAGTCATACAATCAACTTACGTAACGCTGAGAGCAAAGGCTTTTTCCTGCTCTGCACTTTGTGTAGGCCTCGAGCAGTGGATGGTGGGGAAGTGATGGTCACTCCAGAGATCTGGGGCACTGTGGCTCTCTCCTCCTGTGCTTATTAAATGGGATGCTACCACCTTGTACAACTTCTGTACACTGTTGGCAAGTAAATCCCTGCACAGCTTATGTCTTTCAAACAGCGTTCCTCTAAGCTTGTGAGCAATTTATGAGCAGCATCTGTAAGCTTCTGTCTCCAGGCATGTTCCCAGGTACAGTGGTGGTAAAAGACAAATCTACATGTCTCATAGGTTTTCTTGTGTTCCAGTAGTACCGTGAACAGGAAGCCATTCGCCTTTGCCTAAAGCATTTTCGTCAGCACAACTACACGGAGGCTTTCGAGTCGCTGCAGAAGAAAACCAAGATAGCTTTGGAGCACCCCATGTTGACAGACCTGCATGACAAGCTGGTGTTGAAGGGAGACTTCGATGCTTGTGAAGAGCTCATAGAGAAAGCTGTGAATGGTAAGAGAACCAGAGGGGTCTGGTATGTTAATTAGAAAAAGCATTGAGATGTTACTGCTTTGAATGTTGATGGGCTTAGTACTTCCACTGCATGTCTTAATGAAGAAGGGATGGACTTCTTCACCATTAGGAGTAAGACACGCTCCTAGGAGGGTGTCCCTTTCCATGGCAGGGGAGTTGGAACCTGCTGCTCGCTAAGTTTCCTTCCAACCCAAACCATTCTATGATTAGTAGTAATATAGTCCATGTGCTGTTCCATATCTAGCATGGTGTACTGTCAGCTTTTGGACTTGTGAGTATGTGTACGATGAAGGCTAAAAACTCGGCCAATGAAATGTCTCATTGCTGCTACTTTTAGAGTCTCTTTTCCCCAGAGATGACAACGTGGTGCACTTGAGGTGAAGATAAGCTCTTCATGTAAGTGTATGGCAAGCTGAAGGAGGGCCTAACTGTCACAAAAGTCACTGGAGTGGTGAGCAGGGAAGTGTAAGACTTCTCAGTAGTGATCTATGCCATGGTTTCTGGTTAGAGCTTACAGCCTAGTTGATGTTTCAGCAGTTTTCAGTGTTTGGATGAGAGTGCTGCCTTTGCTTATGTGGAAAACAGTGCTTGGAGAACGGTGTAGTTGTTACAGTGACTGGAGGCAGAGCTTGTTTTCCCTGCAGAGCATGAGCTTGGCAGCAGTTTTCATTGGAACTTCTATTAATTTTTTACTTGGAAACTTTCAGCTCAGAAGCACAGTGTGTAAACACCTCTCAGCTCCTAAAATGGGGGATATGGACTTTCTGTTGATGGAATGGGATACAGAAAGAGGTGGACTGTTGCACTGAAGTGTCTCCGAAGAGCTGTGCAGTGGTTTTGGATCATGGTCTGATAAAGCAGAGGTGCTCTTGGCTGTGGTGCAGTTACTCTTTGTGGCATAAGGAGAGAACTTTGTGTCTGCCACTGGAGTTAGGGGCTTAGTGGATCAATTCCGTGGATGTCTGGCACCAGAGATGTTTCTTCTAATTCTGGGCTAATCAGTCATTTTGTGATACCTTTTGGGTAAATGCCAACATAGGTGCTCGACTCCCTCAGTGTGGTTTGTATCGCTGAAGTTGGAAGTGGTTCTTGCGATCTGATAGAAAAGACAGCTTGACAGTCAAGGTTCGTCTGCTGTGAAAATCCACCATCTTCTTTTGAATAAGCTCCATCCTTGGCTACGTTCAAGGCCAGGTTGGACAGGGCTTGGAGCAAGCTGCTCTAGTGGAAGGCATCCCTACCTGTGGCAGGGGTTTGGAACTGGTTGAGTGTTAAGGTCCCTTCTAACACAAAACATTCTATGATGCTGTGAATAAGCTATTCCAGTAAGCACAATGTCATGGAGTTTACTGCAACAGGTCAGCAAAACCGGCAGTAAATCGCTTTCTACAGCGTTTGGCCCAAGGTTTCTCGACTCTATAGAAAAAACGGCTGAGTTCTGCCTTGCCCTGAGCTCCCTGAGCAGCTACAAGCATTGACACAGAGAGCTGCCAGCGTTCATCCTGCCCTCCTGAGACAGTGCAGCGGTGTTGGCTGGGCCGGCAGCGTGAGCAGCTTCCTGCAATGCAGCGGCTTTTTGGAGCTGGCAGCCTTCTCCTGAGGCTTGCAGGATGGGAAAGAAGCAGGGAGGGCTGGCTGGCTGGCTGCTCCTGCCTCTGCAGTGGTTCCCAAAGACAGGACTGCCTGGGGGGAGCTGATGAGCCCACCGACGTGAGGCAGGATCTGCTGCGAGCCAGAGCAGTACCGTGTGCTGATGAAGATGATTTTATCAATGTCTGCTGCCTTGGTTGGGGCTTAATCTTGTCAGTGCCTAGAGGCTGTCCTCTGTCTACTTCAGTGCAGGCTGCAGTAGAAACTATTTCTTGAATGAAATGGCACTAGACGCATGCTGAAAAGGTTCCCTTAAAAATGGACTTTTTATTTTCTTGGCCACTAATGAAGTGGATGTTTGTGCCCCAATTTTTTTTTTGTGCTGTTACATGTTAATTTCTTTTATTACTCAGTATTTAACATGTGGCATTTCTTCTGTCCAGAAGTTTTCCCTTAGGATTTGAGGTGTTTTGTTTCCCATTCTGTGTTGGGAGTGGGACTGCTGTCTGCAGTGCTCAGCTTTTCCACGTGTGGAAGTGCTGGCAAAGGACTTGGCAGGTAGAAAACCTCCTGCAGTGGAAGGTGTCCCTGCCTGTGACAGGGGTTTGGAACTGAGTGAGCTTTAAGGTCCCTTTGAATCCAACCCAACCCAGTCTGGCATTCCATGATTTCTAATAACAGACTGTGAATAACATAGCAGGAGAGTCTTCAGTTAGCATCATTATGTGTTGTCACTGCTTCTGAGGGACAGAATAGCATGCATGAGGATGTTTATATGGCTTCCTTTTAACGTGGCACTGGGCTGGCTGAAGTTAAAGGTCAGTGCATGCATCTGCTGTTGCTCTCTTGACCATCCTGAATGGTTCTTGCTTGTGGTTGAATACATGAACCTTCCCCCAGCCTCCTGCAAGTCTTTATACTGACTTCAGCTCTTGTACCCGTTTATAGCTCTGTCGCCTCCCAGCAGCCTTTGGAGGGAAGTGCCATCTATCCTGTGATACCAGAGCTGTATCCCGTGTTTGCTTGAAGTCGACACAACTGCAGGTTTTGCTAACTGGGTCGATCCTGCCCTTCCTCAGGACAGTGTGTCCCCTGTCCTCTCACTTGCTGGCACCAGTGCTTTTGCTGCCACTAGTGCTTTTGCTGCCACGTGGCAAACCAGGTCAGGGAGCTGAGCTGTGGTGGGGGAGAAGACAGGACAAACCTCTTCTGGTGGCCACAAACCCCCTCAAACTACAGCTGGAATAGACTGAAGCTGTACAAGGGGACAGCTGAATGCAGCTGGTATTAACAGCTGGATCCTTCTGCTTGATAGGATGGGAATAGATGTTTTCAGCCTTCAACATAGCTTCTACAGTATTGCCACCATCTGCTCCCTGTGGTCCTCCACGGTTAGCTGTCCTTCCGCAGTTCTGCATCTCTCCAGCTCAGCACCCAGCATTTTACTGTTTTGCTGTCTTAGCATCTCCATAGCTTGCTGCTTAGTCTCTAAGGTGTGGGTGTTCTTACGACTGAGCTCCTCTCTCTGCTGTTTTCCCAGATTAACTTTAATCCTGTGTATGGTCCGTGTGGTGTAGTTGAAGTGTGGAGTTAATTGCGATATACATATCCTTGTAGGATCCCTGCAAGCATTCAGCGAGCAAACTGTTCTGTTACACACAGGCCATAAGTATGTGAACTTGTGACCTCTTGCTGATCGCAGTTTTCATTGCCTTAAAGAAGCAGAAGTGCAGTGAGATTGACAGGGATCCTGCACACGCACTTCAGCCTAACCCATCTCTAGAGGCTGATGTTTGCAGCCGTGGGTATCTACGAAGCGAAATGCACTGCGTCTCTTCACAGGCTATTTCCGTAGGCTTAGTCATGGAGAAAAAGAGTAGGTGGTCAAGAATTAGTGCTAAGCAGAGAGCTAACTCCTGTTCTTTTGCATTGCTAATGCTGAACGCTGTCTTCCACCTCACAGCACCAGATGATTTCTTTTGAGCGCTCGGTGGCAGGCAGCCACGCTCTTCCCGCAGATTCTTTTGACTTGTGCATTACACTTAGAAAATGGGCAAATGGAAACTCTGGCAGCTGCCTGACTTCGTCTCAAAAAAAGAGAAAGGTTCCCTAAATCTCAGCTGCTTCACAGGCTCACTTCAAATGCTGCACATTTGGATTCATTCCTATAGCTTTCAGATGGCCTTATATTATTGAAGGGGGAAAAAAATCTGCTTAATATTCCTCCAAGGGGGGATGCGGAGTGCAAATGATTCAGTTGAGCTGTTTGCAGCTCCTGTAGACATTGAAAGCTGCTTGAAATGGGTTGAAGATCTGCTGGTTTCATATTAGTATTCTAGGGACTGAGGCGTTGCTTCTGGCAGGTCTCCTGTCACTGTGTGATATGTTTATCTGTTGACACATCGGCCCCATATGACAAGTAAGAGGTGGTGATGCACAGCCTGTGGGCCCGAGTGTCTGCAAAAACTTAGGATGCACACGCAGGAACAGTTGTATTCTCCTGGAATAGCTCTAGACAGACACACATGCCTTCCAGTATCCGAAGGGGCCTACAAGGATGCTGGAGAGGGACTCTTCATCAGGGACTGTAGCGACAGGACAAGGGGTGATGGGTTCAAACTGAAACGGGGGAAGTTGAGGTTAGATATAAGGAAGAAGTTCTTTACTGTGAGGGTGCTGAGGCACTGGCACAGGGTGCCCAGAGAAGCTGTGGCTGCCCCATCCCTGACAGTGTTCAAGGCCAGGTTGGATGCAGCTTGGAGCAACCTGGTCTATTGTGAGGTGTCCCTGCCCATGGCAGGGGGGTGGAACTGGGTGATCTGAAGGTCCTTTTCAACCCAAACCATTCTGTGATTCTCTATATAAAATAAGCTATATATATATGCCTTAATTGTACTATTAAATATGGTTGGATTCAGTTCTGAGAAAGTGTGGATGCTGGCTTGTTGCTCAGTAGTACTGGAATATATGGAAGGGAGAAGCTTTGCTGGAGACCCAGAGGCTTTGCTAGCGGACCCAAAACCAAGTAGATGGCAGAGTTTGTGTCCAATCAGCGTGTCTTGTGGGGAGTTGAAAGCAAATCTGATTTCTGGTAAGCAGAAAGTGCATGAGAATACTACAGCTTTGAGGCTGGAAAACCTGGGTGTATTTTCCTTGTTGCTCCCATGACTTGAGGAATCATTGAGTGATGGCTGGGGTTTTGTCTGGTGTCAGGTTTGTTTTCTGCTTCAGCTTTTCTTTAGAAGGAGTTTGACTGCACAGTCTCGTGGGGGTTTTGGGTGCTTTTCTTTGATTCTAGGAATGTCTCAAACCCCAGCACCCAGAATTTAAGGGCTACGTGCCCACTCGAAAGTGTTCGCAGCCATTGGCAGGGAATAGATTTTAGGAATCCTGTCTAGAGATGTGTGTTGTCTAAAAAGAAACTTAATACAGCTTTTACTTGTTGCTGAATGGCTTCAACACAATACATTTGTCTGTGGTGTTTATCCTTACCCTTTCCGGGTAACCTGTAATTCACAGACAAAATCAAGGCTTTGGTTATCAGGGAGGTGGAATTTACTGAGCTTTAACCACTGTGAACTCGATGTTGTTACGTCCAAAATGCGTCACGACTCGCTGTGAAGGGCTTGAAAATAGCACAGAAGCAAAGTACTGGTTTTGGCTGGGATTGTGGAGAGTAAACACAGGACAATGAAATGAGAGCTAAGGAAAAGGCTTCTTTTAAAAGCTTCCACTTAACACTTAGCTTTCTGTAGGAGCCTTGAGAGTTCAAGTGATTCATTGGGAAGAGCTTGACAAACCTGAGCAGGCCCAGGTCATCAGTGCCTCAAAAGCAGAAGCTTTGGAGACCTTTTGGTCTGCAGTGTTATCCTGGCAAGAAATGTAAGTAGTGCGCTAGGATAGGGCTGCTGTCGGATGCAGGATCCACCTAGAAATCTGCCTTCATTTCCCTGGTGGTGATTCAGCTTCCAAACCAAGCTGCTGCTGGTTTGCAGTGTGAGTAGAATGGATGTGGAACTGCTCCCAGCAGAAAGAAACATTTCTGGGAAGCAAGCTGGAGTATTTCCAAACCAGTGTCCCATGGAAGACAAGAACCATTATTAAGAGACTTGAAAGCACAGTAGGGGAGAAGTGTCATATCTTGACAAGTGCAGCCTGTGGGTGTGGAGCATGAGAGAGAGGTTAAATCACCCTTTCACATGGTATGGGGTGTAATTCATCCCTTTGAGCTATTTATGTCCGGTTATCTGTTAGCTGCCATAGGGATAAATACGGTTTTGCATTCTGTCCTGAAGACAACTGATAGCCAAAAGGCTGGATTTCTGTCTAGGTTTGAGGCTGGAAAAACCTGCCTGAGTCATAGAATCATAGAAGGGTTTGAGTTGAAGGGACCTCAAAGCGCATCCAGTTCCAACTCCTGCCAGGGGCAGGGACCCCTTCCACTGGAGCAGCTTGCTCCAAGCCCCTGTGTCCAACCTGGCCTTGAGCACTGCCAGGGATGGGGCAGCCACAGCTTCTCTGGGCACCCTGTGCCAGTGCCTCAGCACCCTCACAGGGAAGAGCTTTTTCCTTATATCCAGCCTGAACTTCCTCAAGTATGGGATTTCTTACAGCTCATGCATTTGTTCTGTTGGCTTTTCTGCATCAGAATTCACAAACTCTCAAGCTTAAAACATCTCACGTCTGGTCCCATCTTGGCAGATGCTGAGGAAGTGGGAGTTTGGAACCCTCCTCTTACAACCAAAATAAACCACTTTCCTACCTACGTGGAACAGACCTTTGGCTTCCCTCAGTTACCTTGTGCTGGGAGAAAGATGCTTTTGGCTCTAAGGCAGGTGAAAGAAAAACTGCTTTCATAGAGCATTGAATGCGCAAAGCTGAGTTTAGCAAAGCTGAAAGCAGTTTCATGTTTTAACACCAAATTCAGCACCTTTCAGGAGCTCTTGAGTGCCCTTCTTTTCCTATTAGAAGCTCTCTAAATAGAGGATTCATCTTCTCCCAGCAAACACTTGCTGGCTTGGGTTTTAAATAAAACCTGGATTTCGGTTATGGCAAACTCCAGGATGCCAAGAAAACGCTTTAAAATATGATCTGAACATTGTGTTTGTGCTTAACAAAGGTGTTTTTTTTTTTACCTTTTAGTAAATAAATAGGGATGTGTGCAGGGAGGATTATTCCTTTTCTGTCTGTCTGCCTCCCAAGAGATTTTCTATAAATAAATAGAGGCATTGGTAATCTGTTAAATCGTTCCCTCAAAGCCACACTTGGGTTGGAAGAACTACAAAGTATTAGATGCAGTTTGGTAACTTCTGTTTTCCTTGCTGTGCTCTGGAATGCAAAACTGATTCCTGAGCAAGTTTGCAGGGTAGTGTTCTGCCGCAGAGCATCGCTGTTGTGGTCTTACTCTGGTCTTGGACAATGACCTGTCTTGTGTTAGGTGACTAAGGACCCCTGATTGCATCTTCCATCAGAGCAGTGTATGTGCGATGTACTGTTTCAATACAGAACAGTGTGAGTCTATGATTTTGAGTCCTCAGTCTGCCTGTGGTAGTTGAACTGGGTGTCTGAACTCCCTTTTTTTCCAGGTAATGCATAAATGTGGAACAAATGTTTATTATAGGCTCATAGAATGGTTTGGGTGGAAGGAACCTTAAAGCTCATCCAGCTCCAAACCCTGCCACGGGCAGGGACCCCTTCCACTGGAGCAGCTTGCTCCAAGCCCCTGTGTCCAACCTGGCCT
This sequence comes from Lathamus discolor, assembly GCF_037157495.1. NCBI lineage: Eukaryota > Metazoa > Chordata > Aves > Psittaciformes > Psittacidae > Lathamus > Lathamus discolor. The sequence goes on from NC_088884.1 coordinate 4,213,988, forward strand.
TGAGCACTGCCAGGGATGGGGCAGCCACAGCTTCTCTGGGCACCCTGTGCCTGCGCCTCAGCACCCTCACAGGGAAGAAATTCTTCCTTACATATAACCTAAATGTCCCCTCTTTCAGCTTAAAGCCATGAAGAACTTGTGTCTGGAGGTTGTGGGGTGGTTTTGGATGGGGTATAGCCAGTGGGCAAGAGGCTGGCCATTAGTGGTCTAATAGTTTGTTGTGCCTGCAGGAACATAAGGTAGGTTTAGTGGAGACATTTGGAGAACAATAGCAACAAGTTCCCCAAATGAAGCCCTTCCCAGACTAAAGAGCAGCCCCAGAGAACGTGGGTGCTATGAATCTCCTTCTCAAAGGATTAACGTTGATGTGATGTTCTGGTAACACGTAACCAGAATTGGGAGCTGCCTCTTGACGCTGCAGAGATGAAATGCGGTAGGTATACAGAAGGAGAGAGACAAGAGAGCTTGGATAGTGCTGGAGTTACAGCTTTGTACAGAGATGCTGCACTTGGTGTATCTGGCCACTGACCTAATGCATCTTCTGCTTCTCCTCTTGCTCAAGTCTGAAGGGAATGTAAACTGTTAGTTTGTTTCTCATCCAGGACTTGGTTGTCCCATATCATAGCGTTTAAACAATCTGCTTTGCTGCCCTTTTCTTAGCTGAAGCTCCAGAGATGCTGCCTGACCTGGTTTTAACTTAACATGTACTCAAATGGTTGAATTTTACATGTACTGGCAACTTTCCTTGTGCTTAAATAAAGGGGAGGGATTTTGTTCTGCATTAAATACTCTGCACAGGAGATTTATAGACAATTGGCATAACCTGGCAGGCAAAGTGAGGAGTATTTTTTATTTTAGTACTTACATATTTAGTTCAGTAACAAGTTTAACAAACTAACTGATATATAGAGAGAATTTACTTTAAAAGAAGGGTTTGGAGTAGCATTCTGGGTTCAGTTAGGCTGAAGTTACCTGCATTAGACATGATTCTGCTATAGTGAAAGTATAAATCGTAGAATCACAGAATGGTTTGGGTTGGAAAGGACCTTAACATCATCCAGTTCCAGCCCCTGCCACTGGCAGGGACTCCTCACACTAGACCATGTTGCTCCAAGCCCTGTCCAACCTGGCCTTGAACACTGCCAGGGATGGAGCCTTTACCATTTCTCTGGGCACCCTGTGCCAGGGCCTCAGCACCCTCACAGGGAAAAACTTCTGCCTAAGAGCTCGTCTGAACTTCTCCTGTTCAGCTGGAACCCATTACCCCTTGTCGTATGACTACAGACCCTGACGAAGGGTCCTTACCCAGCATCCCTGCACCCCCCTTCAGACACTGGAAGGCTGCTATGGGGTCTCCGCGCAGCTGAACAGCCCCAACTTTCTCAGCCTGTCTTCATAAACGTTTCACACAGCATAACTTCTGTTTTGCAGATGGCTTATTCAATCAATATATCAGTCAACAAGAATACAAACCTCGCTGGGGGCAGATCATACCCAAAAGCACCAAAGGTAAGGATTTCTCTTAAGAAATAACTCATGTGTTGCCAGTTCTGTCTTGTTCCTTTGAGGATGTTGAGTAAGAAAATAAGGCAAGAAAACCTCCTTTAGGACAGGGAAAGGTTTCCTCTATGAAAAAACTTGCATTTCTCTGCAAAGTTGGTGAAATGCAGCCTGGTATCTGGTTGAATAAGGAATGCTACAGGAGCAGTAGCTGTAAGTTCAAGGATAGCTAATCAGTTCAGAATCTAATCTCGGAATATAGGTTAAGCATGAGAGCAGTTACCTGTGTGACTGGATTGAACACGTGGAGTCAACTTGAATGTATAGCAAAGAGTGGCAAATACATGCATTATCTTAAGTGGGAGTATTTCAAATCAGATGCATCTTTTGAAGTCTTGGTTTGTTTCACAGTAATTCTAAACTGCAGGATCTCTTTCCATTACGCTTTGCCCTGGAAAAAGCAATGGGAAGAGGAGATTCTTAGCAGCAGCCTTGAGTACAGAAATCATTGTCATAGAGCACATGTAGGATTCCAGGTGTGACAGTACCCAAACCTCTTGGGAAGGGTTATCTATGAGTGCCAACAGAATGTGGGTTATCTTTCTAATTTTGCTTCCCATAGATGACACCTGTCCTGAATGCTTAAGATACCTAAAGTGGTTGGAAAGCTGCTTTAATGGGATAGTTGGAATTCCCTTATATGTGAGAATAAGTAATTAGCACAGAGCTATATCTACACTGTTACCTCTTTGCTGCCATCCGTGGTACATACCCTGTCATTTGAGTGTCTGGTCTCACTGCTAAGCCTTCAGGTAGCTCTCAGCTGGGGAGAGATGGAAGGAGAGCAAAAGGTTGTCTGTGTCCTCACAGCTGGAGAGCTGCAAAGGTAGCTCAGACCTCATTTGTGCAGACCTGCATGCTTCAGGAGCTCTCAGGCTCCTTTCCAAGGCTCTCAGAATCACAGCAGAGCACTGGATTCACTTCAGCTCTCTGTACTGTCAGTCACCAGGTAATTCAGTGTAAAGCTCCACAGTTTATAGTGCCCAGAAGAACTTTCCCTGGGAAAAGTGTTGTGCTAATGCTTAAAGAATGGTGAGTTACTAAGTTACTCAGCTTCCTTCTATATAGTATTCAGGCCATATGTGAGGCTGTATCTTTGATTTTCAAGTCTTCTTATGGCAAACTTTCCCTTCCCTCTTTGTTTGTTAAAGGTGATGGAGAAGACAGCCGACCAGGGATGAGAGGTGGCCATCAGATGGTTATAGATGTTCAGACAGGTGAGCAGTTGTTATATTGCTTATTTAATCAGCCATTTTTCATATAAATATGCAAATATGTTTTTCTTTGGTGACTGTTTTAACTTCAAGTTCTAAGGGAAACCAGAAGGACTTTCTAATAACTGGATTAAATCCTCTGCTTTCCCTCTGGAGCTATATTCCAACTGCCATTCCCAACCCCCTTCTTCTTACTAGCTCTCTGTTACACCTTAGTCATTGTCTTGACTTAACCAAGAAACCAAGAACAATTGGTTTTAATTTTCTGTCCCTCCTACCCTCTTTGAGCAGGAGCTTAAACAAGAGAAAAGGAAATAGGGACAATGATTTCCTTTATCTGCTACGTACTATGCTCTCTGAAATAATGCTCAACAATAGATCCGATGTGTTGAAACATGCCTTGGAGTGGCTTCTAATTTCCACAGTGTGCGAGAAACACTGTGTTAAATAGAAGTTGTTAAACATTTTTCTACCAACCTGTTTCCTTACTATGTTAGTGAGTGGTTCAGACTCAGCCTGCAGAGAAAAGAAAGGGGGTTGTGTGTGTGTGTGTGCATGTAGCAGCTCCTGGGATTGATGATCCCCATAATTCCCTTTATCTTGCTATTGTTTAATCAGATTTCTGTGGTATGTCTTAGAATCATAGAATGGTTTGGGTTGGAAAGGACCTTAAGATAACCCAGTTCCAAAACCCTGCCATGAGCAGGGACACCTCACTCTAGACCATGTCACCCAAGGCTCTGTCCAACCTGGCCTTGAGCAGTGCCAGGAATGGAGCATTTACCACTTCTCTGGGCACCCTGTGCCAGTGCCTCAGCACCCTCAAGGTAAAGAACTTCTTCCTTAGATCTAACCTGAACTTCCCCTATTTCAGTTTGAACCCATCACCCCTTGTCCTATCACTCCAGTCCCTGATGAAGAGTCCCTCTCCAGCATCCTTGTAGCCCCGTTCGCTCCTTACTAAACTAAGGAATGCATCTGCCTGCATTGCATCTTTGCTAAGGAAATAACTGTATGAGTAAAAGGATTGTTCTCGGGGAAGGAGAAACAAGATCAGGGAGTGAGCAGCAGGGAAGGCTATAGGGTGGCATTGAGAAAGTTGGCAACAAATTGCCATGCCCGTATTTGTTGTGGTCATATGGATGGGGAGTGAGGCATGTGACGGGATCGTCCCTTCAGGAGTAATCTGCTAAGTCACAGTGACCAAGCAGAAAAGCAGCAGTAGCTGCAGTCCTTGGCTTTTACTCAGCTTGTAGTTACTGCTCTGGAGGAAGCACTTGAGTTACTTTGTCTATGAAAGCAAACTGGGTTTTTTTCTCTCCTTTCGGTGGAAGAGGTTTGAGCCTCATTAGAATAAACGGCTGCTGGAGCGCTGCTGGTGTTTGCCTACAAAGGAAGCTGGGAACGCTCCCTAGTGGCATCAGCGGATACAAGTACCCGGTGCCTGTTTGACAAGAAACATGACGCTTGTCGAACTGGAAACGGTATAAACCTCCTGAAAGCAGGATAGTCCTGGTAGTGTGAGGCTTCCTTTCCACTCCTGTTGGTCTAAGTCTTAGTTAAGTGTATTATCTCTGCCTTTGACTCCAATTTTCACTCTGCTTTAACAAGGCAGTGAAAAGCAACAATATTTCTTGCACAGAACTGGCTGGAGACCACCTACTGAAGTAGAGTCACAGTGTGGGAGAACTGGACCTCCTTCTGTCCCACCACTCCTTCCTTCCTGCAGCTGTAGCCAGTGGTGGCTGAATGCCTTCAGGAGGGTTCTTTGTGGGTTATATGGAAGTTGTTCTTAGTTTTACTTCCAGGCTCACTGGGGCTTCTAAAAGCCTTAATCTCAAAAACATTATAACTTTTGCCATTCAGTTTGCCTCATGACAGGCCAGGGGAAGTTCTTGGTGCTGTTCTTAAAAGTGGCTGTTGCTGATCACTTGACTTGAGTTTTCCTTTTGAACATAGGGAGTGTTTAATGAGGCTGTGGGAATTGAGCCAGTTTTGTCAGGATGTGTTTTACAGACAGGAGCTGTGAAGCTGGTTAACCTGTAACAGATCTAATGTCAATGGAAGAAAGAGCAGTGGAGTACTTTATCCTTCAAAGACATCCTCCCTTCCTTATAGAATCACAGGAGGGTTTGGGTTGGAAGGGACCTTAAAGCTCATCCAGTTCCAACCCCTGCCATGGGCAGGGACCCCTTCCACTGGAGCAGCTTGCTCCAAGCCCCTGTGTCCAACCTGGCCTTGAGCACTGCCAGGGATGGGGCAGCCACAGCTTCTCTGGGCACCCTGTGCCAGCACCTCAGCACCCTCACAGGGAAGAGCTTCTGCCTAAGAGCTCATCTCAGTCTCCCCTCTGGCAGGTTAAAGCCATTCCCCTTGGCCTGTCCCTACAGGCCCTTGTCCCAAGCCCCTCTCCAGGTTTCCTGCAGCCCCTTTAGGCACTGGAGCTGCTCTGAGGTCTCCCCTTTAGGAGCCTTCTCTTCTCCAGGCTGCCCCAGCCCAGCTCTCTCAGCCTGGCTCCAGAGCAGAGCTGCTCCAGCCCTTGCAGCATCTCCGTGGCCTCCTCTGCACTCGCTCCAACAGCTCCACGTCCCTCTTGTGCTGCTGCCCCAGAGCTGGACACAGGACTGTGGGGGTGGGGGATACTGGCACCCACACACTTGAGTTGTTTCTTTCAACTCAGCAGAAGTCTTTGGTAACTGAACTAGAGAGCGCTCACTTTGTGCTTTGGGTTAGAGGCGTTAGGTCCTTTTCAAACATGAATATTTTCTTCTTCTTCAGTTGCTTAGAGATGAAGTGGAACACCAAAATCATACATATAAGGAGGTTCTGAAATTTCATACCACGCAGAATAGGTGTTGGAAGCAAATAGTATTCTCTGATGTGAAGGCCTGCTGTAGCTCTAACAGAACTATTAACAGCTTTGCTTTTTGATTAATCTTAAGAAAATATCAATCAGTTATTTCTGCCTATAGGAATCTAAGTTCATTTTGAACTTACTCAAAACGAATAAGTTGGGTGATGATAGCGAGCCTGCTGGATGCACGTGTCGGTGTTGGGATGAAGGATACATGTTGGTAGCAGTTGAGATAGATCTGAAGTTACTGATAGTATGTTAAGTCACTGAGACTCTATAGGTTCCACATAGAATGTAGCTTAACTGCATCTAAACTGCCTTTTAGTGTGTTTTGTCTTCCAGTTAGGGTAGGCTAAAGTAACTACAAGATCAGTTCTGGGCTCTCTGCTGCCAACAAGTAACTTGTGCTGTGGCTCATTTCCATCTGATGTTTGCACCCTTAATACCTGCTGCAACTGTCTTAAGAATAAGTGTAGTCATTTTTGTGCTTTGGAAAACAGTTAAAGCAGTTTGTAATGAACATATTGGCCATTTTGGGATACAGAACTGTGGATGCAGCCTGAGATGTTTCTGTATTAAAGAAAAAGGAGGTACTGATACAGTGTCTTCCATGCTTTTAATCGTATTAACGCTGAGACTGGAATGATGCTAATGGCATCATTTTGGGATGCTTATACAGAAATGTTTACCAAGAGGCATTCCTGGTTATAGTTGGAAACAACTGTTATGTACTTTAAAGCTTTAGCTGTAAATGAAAACAGAAGCTTTATGCTGTTTCTGCTTTTTTCCTGCAAGGTGCATGTCTTTATGTGGTTGTCCATTTGGGTGGCTGGAGAGCTTTCTGTCCTTTTCTACAAGGAAAGGGAAGTGTTTGCCTGGTCACAACCCATGGATTAAACCAAAAGTGAAACCAACCCCAAACTACGCAGGAACACACTGTGTTAAGTGTGCTGAATGTCAGTCATGAAAACCTACACTGCTGTTTATGTAGGCTCTGGTGAAATACTCTGGCAGTAAGTGTTGGCTTGTGTGTAATGCTGTGTTCCCTGATGCATTAAGGCCTAATACAGTTTTGGATGAGGATGCAGGCATCTAGTATTGGTACCTTGATTAATACCACTTTGATTGTGCCCTCTCAGACCTTTATAATTGAGATGTGCATGCATTTTGAAATACTAATGCTTATTCTGGAAGAAAGTGGGAATAGGATTGCCAAATTCCAGTTCTAAGGAATAATGTCAGTACTTTAGAGGAATGTGTGTACTGTGTTGCAGAGATTTGGTTTTATACTTCCATAGCTAAGGTGGAATTGATCTTCTCTGCTCTTACAGGGCAGACATTTCTTCCTTATATCCAACACGAGCTTGCCCTGTTTCAGTTTGAACCCGTAAATACCAGCTAAGCAACCAGGATGACTTTCTGTCTGCATTTCTCTTCTCTTTGGAAAGAGAATCGTGTTTTGAAGGAAAACATTCGTGAAATGGTCTGTATTGATGTTACCTCTGTTCACTCGCTGATGTGAAGCTCCTCTGTCATTTTGGTTGTACTTCATTTTGCTTTTCCTTTCACAGAAAGGAACTGTGCTTATTTCATTCTGTTAGATAAGTGCCAACAAATCTAAGTCGGGAGCAGTGGGAGATGCAGAGCAGTGGGCACAGTGTGCCCACAGTATATGCCAGCAACACTGTGGAAATGACGAGCCTGGCTCATAAGCAGCATAGAAAGATGAAAGCAGCAGACATGAAGGATGCTGTTTTGCCTGAGGAAAAAACACTGTTATCCGTAAGATACTTAAAGACAGGACTTGTGTACAAGAGGAAGAGATCTCTGAAACAAAACACAGATGGCTTCTGAGCTCTGAAACACAAACAGCTGCTGAATCCTGGAGGTTACTCAACTTCATGGTGCTCTCGCATTTGAGAGCAAGAGTGTATGCCTGAAAAAGCTTATATCCAGCCACCATCTACACTGAACTGTGGTGTGATACCTTGCAATATTTAAGGTCTGGCTTTACAGGTGTGTTCTAAGTGCTCCTTAGAAAGTGGCTGACGCTGCTTGCAGATAACTGAATCTGTGGTTACTACATGGGGAAATGATGTCCTTCTGCAGAAGGCTTTTGAGATATCTTACACCTAGATAGTAGGACAATCACACCCTAGAAGCACACCTTTATATTATAGAATCCTAGCCTGATATGTATTGAGATGGATCTTAAAGCTCTTCCAGTTCCAACCCCTTACCATGGCCAGGGACAACTTCCACTAGAGCAGGTTGCTCGAACCCTGTCCAACCTGGCCTTGAAGCTTGGGCTGGTAGGAGACTGAAAGTGGGATGCAATACCTTTGGGCAATAGTGTGGGCTGGGGCCTGACTGCGTGGAAAGAGGATTTGCAAGGTGGGAGATAGCTCCATGTGCGTCAGCAGTGCCCTTGTAGCAATGAAGGCCAACCTCCTCCTAGGCTGCATTAGCAGAAGTACACCCAGGAGGTTAAAAAGAGGGATTAACGTGGCTTCAAGCTTGGAACAGAGGAACATGTGGAGTGCTGTGCTCAGTTTGGGCTGTCTGGTATGATAAGGATGGTGCCAATCTGAAGGTGAGCCTGGTGAAGGGCCACCAAGGTAGACGGGGCTGGAGTGGAGATGTAATGTATGGGGAGATGCTTATGGAGGTGGTTTTGTTCAGCTTGTAGAAGAAAAGCCCTCCTCCCTGTACCCATGGGAGGAGCTCAGAGCTGTCTTCAGCTAGCTGGTGGGAGAGCATGAAGAAGAACGGCTGGGCTCGTTTTGGGTGGTGAAGAAGGATAGGATGAAGGGCAATGGATTCCTTGCAGCAAGGGAAATTCCAGTTAGATATTAGGAAGAATAATCAGCCATTGGAGCAGGGCACCAGGGCCTGAAATTATCCATCTTTGGAGATACTGAAAGTGTACCTGAACATTTCCTATGCACCCTGGTCTGTTGCTGTAGTTTAGCTCTACTGTGAGGGGTTTGGGAGATGACTGATGGGCTGGGTGACTTGCAGAGGTGTTTTAGTTCCTCAGTTCTTTCATAGGCAAGGTTAAATACGTCACAAGGATTGGAATGTGTTCATTGTACCAATCTATTAGGAGGTAAAACCCAAGGATGCTCAGTCATATCAAGCATCTCTTACCAGCCTGGCTTCAGCAGTTTGCCGTGAAACACCCATTAGCTGAGAGACATCCACTGAACCAGGATCCCCCCATGTGGAAAAGATGGAGTTAAAAGGAGTCAGAAGAGCTGACTTGGAGAACATATGAACCTGGACTGAAACTACTCCAGGAGTTGGGTATTTAACGGGGATTGGAGAAGGCTGCTTTGTGTTCTCTTCTGAAAAGTAGAAGTTAAGGAGAGGTTGACAGGAAATAGGTTAATTTTTGGGAACATAAGTTCTCTAATAATGTGAGGAATGCTCTTGCACCTTCTGGGCTTCTAGAGAGTAAGGGAAGAAAAGAATTCAGACATTATAGATACATTTTAGGCTGAGCAAGCAGTTTAGAAATAGTCACAGAGCATCTTTAATTCAAAGTGTTGAATTTGTATTCAAAAATAAATGTAGAAGAGATAAGGTTAAGATGCTGGAGGAGGAATTGGAGTTCCTAAATGTAGCTGGTAAAAGCTGTGGGTAAATATAACCACTTTCATGTTTTTCTTGTTGCCTTGCAGGTAGGATTGAAAATCCTTCTGCTCTGTCCCTAAAGCAGAATAGAGGTTTGCTTTAATAAAGCAGCATCGATATTGCTGTGTTAAATATTGCTGGGGTACAAAGAAATAATCCTTCCCTCTGCCAGAGCAAGATGCCCTGCTTGCATCTTCAGTTCCCCAGTGCTAATGAAGTAGAAATAGCTCTGTTGATGTGAGACTGTTGTGCTCTCCTCCTGCTGCCTGGAAGTTTGTGGTCTCTTCCCTGCATCTTCTTTGGGTATTTGCTGCTATGTTGTTTAAGGGACAATGCCTGGGAGCACTGGGCATGCATCGTGGGTCTGTCCTGTTGGATCTCTGCATGCAGGGTGAAAAATAACCCTAGAATCATCATAGAATCCCAGACTGGTTTGTGTTGGAAGCAACCTTAAAGCTCATCCAGTTCCAACTGCTGCCATGGGCAGGGACCCCTTCCACTGGAGCAGCTTGCTCCAAGTCCCTGTGTCCAACCTGGCCTTGAGCACTGCCAGGGATGGGGCAGCCACAGCTTCTCTGGGCACCCTGTGCCAGCACCTCAGCACCCTCACAGGGAAGAGCTTCTGCCTAAGAGCTCATCTCAGTCTCCCCTCTGGCAGGTTCAAGCCATTCCCCTTGGCCTGTCCCTACAGGCCCTTGCCCAGAGCCCCTCTCTAGGTTTCCTGTAGACAAACGCTCCCCATAAAATCTGAATTAGATAGAGCACAATGTGTGATACTGAGTGGGGAGACAAGTGAAGTTTGACTTCAAAACAAAACAAACCTCCCCCAAACCCCCAAAGTCACCAAACTATTTTCTTTATACCACAGGAGAGCAATTGCAAGTTTAAACCCTATGAAAAATGATTTTCTTGACATGACCAAGAGATGCATTTGTGCACCAAGGAATGTACCTTTAGAACCACAAGCCCTCTTATAAAAATATGTATATTGTTCTGTTACTGCATCATAAGAGTGAAAAATGAGTCATTCTGAGTCCGGGTCCTCATGGAGCTTGTCTTTCATCCGAGCTACAGTTTTCCATCAGGCCGAAACCCAAGTTTGGCGTGCTGTTCATGGCACTCGTGTTATTGCTGTTGCTGTCAGGCTCTAGGGATGCTCGCGGTTTACACATGCCATAGGTTTGTCCTCCTCTTTCAGCACTTGCATGCTCTTGAATTCTGTCAGCTCCCTTTAGGTAACTTTCAAAACTGAGAGTTTTCATCAGATTCATTCAGGTTTGCTATTAAATTTCATGTGAGACAACAAAGCCTTCACAGGCAGGCATGAAGTTTGGCAAGCCCCCAGTAGGATACGTCGCTTGGTGCCAAATCCTTTCTTTTCCCCGGCTATCAATGAAGCTGTTGTGGTAATGTGGGTTTTGTGAGCTGTGAGAATTTATGTGCACAAAGGGACCTGCTCTTTGCAGGGAACACTGGGAGCCCTGAGTCCAGGAGGAAGGGTAATTAAAGTTAATGAACCAGGGTAACCTTTCCATGGTGATGACCACTATCCTGATGGTAGGTAAGGGTCAGGGACTATTCCCGTTTCATACTCATGCTTCTAACTCTGCTCTTTAATTGGGGTTGGATTAAAAATTGGCTGTTACCTCCCAAATGGAAGTGGTTTGTGGATTTTAAAGGGAGTTTTTCAAAGCTCTGCAAGTCTTCAGTGGCTTGTTCTTCTTGGACTTGGCTTTGTGTTGTGTTTAAAAACAGTCTAAAAACCAAGTATTTTTAGCATTTGAAACCAGCTAGTAATGTTTCTATAATGGGAGCAGCTTTAGTTATCTCTCCATGTCAGGACAGAGACTCCTTCCTTAAATGCTTCCCGTGTTTGGAGGCTTCATCTGGTTTTATCAGTGACTCTGAGAAACCTTAGAACTCGCTATGCACAACACAGTTGTGGGTTTAGGCTCTGAAGATAGGCCTGACTTAAATCTCTAACTGTTCTGCTTCCTTGCTTTTGTGGCATCAGGTAAGTTACTTTAGGCAAGGCATATATTTCCCTTGAGGAGGACTTCATAGCTGAAGTGAGTTTTTCTTTCTGAGGGATGGACTAAACAGCAAAGCTTTCCTGCTGCTCTCTCTGAAGCATTTCTAACGTACAGATCTTGCACCAAACTGGGTGCAAGCTGAGATATCACTGATTGACTGCAATGCACAGTATCCAAAATGTTAACTACTGTTCTATCTTGACTGTTAATCAGGAGGCTGTGGGTTTGATTGTAAATGTTGAAGCAGCAAATATTCAAATTCCTTGAGGATACTCAAATTCCTTGGGAATTGGCTGGCTATCAATCCCAACAACTTCCTTTACTAAACCTAACCAGATTTCTTTGTCCTGGTGACTGGTTCCATTCAAAGTAAGAATCAGTTCCTGTTTCTCTTCTGTTTGTGTTTGAACAGGCCAATACCTCCCAAACACATGGGACATCTTTTAACGATAAAATTACCATGTTCTTTCTTCTTGTTTCCAGAAACTGTCTATTTGTTCGGTGGCTGGGATGGAACACAGGATCTGGCCGACTTCTGGGCATACAGTGTGAAGGAAAACCAGTGGACCTGTATATCCAGGGATACTGAGAAAGAGGTAAGTTCTGCCAGCATCCTGTTGTTCTGCTCTCTAACCATGTGCTGTCTCTTCGGCTGTGGAGTTGAACTGAGTCATGTTTATCAAACAAGCTCAGTGGGAGTGAAGAGTGTGCGGCTGTGACAAAGAAAGCCAGCAGGGTGCTGGAGAACATCACTAGCAGAGATAGATGTCATTGCTCCACTCAGTGCTTGTCAGGCCACACCTGGAATAGTGGGTTCAGTTTTAGTCCTTGCTATACAAAAAGGAATTGGGCAGGCTGGAGAGGGTCCAGAGAAGGTTTTGCCCAGGGAGGTTGTGAGTGCTCCATCCCTGGCAGTGTTCAAGGCCAGGTTGGATGAAGCCTTGGGTGGGATGGTTTAGTGTGAGGTGTCCCTGCCCATGGCACGGGGGTTGGAACTGGGTGATCTTGAGGTCCTTTCCAACCCTAACTATTCTATGATTCTATGATTCTAATATATGAATCATAGCATAGGAAAATGCTGTGCTTGAAGGGCTTGTATTCATGTGTAACATGCAGTGAGAACCACAGAATACAGACCCTTCAGTTCTGAAGGCTTCTGAAATGCTGACATGGGGAAAATATGAATGTGAAGTGTTGAGATGGCTGGAGGGGAAAGATTATTTCTCAAGAGTAGGTTGATTGGCCAAGAATCACTTCACTGAGTAGAACATGAGGTAAATAATTTGATAGGGCCTGAACACACAGACTTGCTGATAAACATTTCAGACCTGGTGCTGGTGTTGAGCTTCAGAAACAAATTGCTTATTTCTTTTCTTTAATCTTCTGTCAAAAAGGAGGAGAAATGGACAACCAACAGCTGAAAGTCTCTAGAGTAGCTGCCAGAGGCTACACAATCCCAAGAGCTTTTGTGGTATTCATTTGAGCCATTTGCCTTGACCTGTTTTGCTCAGTGTTTGACGTATGAGCCCTCTGAAATGAATGTAGCTTGGGTTAGAGGAGGTAACAAAAAGAAGGTCCAAGACCTTTGGCTTGTGTAATTCATTTTGCTGTACACAGTGAAATGTTAAAGTTCTATGTGTTTTTTGTGTTTGGAGTTCTTACTTCAAGTGCGTAACTTCAGGAACTCCATGCAGCCTCTTCTTGAAGGTATGAAAAGTTGGAGATTCCACCACTCTGTGACAAATTCAGCACCTGATTTCCTCAGCTACTTATAAAGTCTAAAACCACCTTATTTCCCACTTGTATTTTTCCAGTTTCTTGTTGCAACTGATTCATGAGCTTCTGTCCCAGGTTAAATAACGTTTAAGTATTGTCATTTTTTCCTGGCAAAGGTGGTTAGAGGTTGTAATCAAGTAGGACACATAGCCTGAGCTGAAAAAGTCTCACAGTAAGGCACTTCCTTTAACCTTCAAACCTCTGTGTGTTTGTCATGCACTTGCTGATTCTGATATCCTTTACAAAATGGGCAATAACAAAACTGAACTGACATTCCAGTTTCCATCATAATAGAGCTGTGTGAAGGTAAAATTGTCCTTACATTTCATACCTTTGTAAGTTGGTTTTAGTCTGATTTTAAGGTGTTTTTTTACTCTTAGTCCTTTCATCATTGCTTGTGACTACTTATAGAATCATAGAATGGTTTGGGTTGGAAGGGACCTTAAAGGTCATCCAGTTTCAGCCCCCTCCCATGGGCAGGGTCACCTTCTTGTGTTTAATGATACGATGCCAAAGGTGGTTTTAGCCTTCAAGGCGCCAGTCCCTGTTGTGTTGCCCCTGTTTCTCTTGAGCCATGGGTTTTCGTGTTTTCCTCACTGTTTCCTCAGCAGGTAACCTATTTTTAAGATAAGGAGGGGTGTGTGTGTGTGACAGAGTAGCAAGTAGAAATTGGGACTCATCCCTTTTCTCAACTGTATGGTAAACAGGTAGACCTTCCTTTCCTTTGCCTCCCTCTATAAGGAGGTTGGGAAAACGAAGAGCAGGTATAGAAAAGGTGGTGCAACAAATTGTCTCTTCTTTTACTTCTTGCTCTGTAGCCACTTAGTGTGTACATTTGGCTGGCTCAGGACACAGTGAAATATGGCCTGCTGTCAAAGAGGAGTTACCATGTTTTCTTCCTGCACAAACCACTGTGGGTAGTTCTAGTGTTTAAGGGATTGATTTCCTTTCTTGCTGGGATCCTGACCCATCCAGTTGGGCTTCTGTAAAGCTTGGGAGACCTGGCTGGGATGCGAGGCGTCAGCAGTGCCAGCAGCAGGGTATGTTTGCTCTTGGAATTCTTCCTGTCTGGCTTTAGCAGGGTAACACTGGGATGGGAGAAAGAAGGAATATGTGAAGGAGGGCTGCAGTAGAAGAGTTAGTTATTACAGTGAAGTGGCAATATAGAGATTTTGGGGGAAAAAAATACAGGGTGCAATGGAAGGTCAGGAAATGAAAATGAGAAATGGGAAGGGCTGAGAGGAAGCAAGGTGCGGGAATTGGAAAAAATAGGGAGAATGGGTTCCATGTATGGGCAGTTTTGAAGCAGAGACCTACTTAGTGGAGAAAAGTGCAAAGAAACGTGTGTAGCTTGGGAAATGGAGACCTAGAAGGACTTTCTGCATGGATATAGTCTGCAGTGGAGTTCAGAAGGAGAAGGGTGGTGGTGACTGAAGGGGGGACATTATCTCTCCCTACAGCTGCCTGACAGGAGGATGGAGCCAGGAGGGGCTGGGCTCTGCTCCCAAGGAACAAGGGATGGGACAAGAGGAACCAGCCTCAAGCTGCACCAGGGCAGGTTCAGATGGAGCTGAGGAACAATTCCTGCCCCAGAGGGTGCTCAGGCATTGGAACAGGCTGCCCAGGGCAGGGCTGCAGGCACTGGCCCTGCGAGTGTTCACACAGCGTGGAGACGAGGCCTCAGTGCCATGGGGCAGTGGTGGCCTTGGCAGCGCTATGGAATGGTTGGACTTAATGATCCAAAAGGTCTTTTCCAACCTGTGTGATTCTATGGTTCTATGATTCTGTACTTACAAACCAGCAAGTGGGTTTTGGGTTTTTTTTTTTTCCCCTCTTTATGAAGAGGTCTGGATAAAGCCTGATGTAGAAATGGAAAAGGTCAATCTCAAACGTTGAGAAGTAAATTCAAAAACAAAGACTCCAGATGTTTCTCTGATGGGGACATCAACTGCTCACAAACAATTTGCTAAAAGGAAATGTCTGTTGACGTGGAATTTGAGAAACTATTCAGAGTGGATTCCAGTAGAACTTAGTCTTGTTTTTATGTTTTCTTGTGCTGGTTCTGCTTCTGGCTCTTTGGTGCTAATCCATCAGTGGCTGTGGTTCAGTCAGCTTCTCAATCAAGTCGGCCACTCTTGGACAAGAGCAGGATATGGGGAAAGTTGCATTTTACCCAGTGTTTTCATGGAGGTAACACACAGCAACGCTTCTGGGATAAAGGTGCTGGGAGCTTCTGTTGCAATGTGTTATGAGAAGCTTGTGTGACCTTTTCAACACCCTCTGCTGCTGTTGTTGTTCTGAATTTGCCAGCGAGCTGGAGAAGTGGCTCTTTGTCTCCTGGAGTTAACAGTTAGACTACCAAAGCTTATTCTCCAGAGCTGTTTTATGCCAGGAACAGATGCTCACAGCACTGTTGGAGTAGCTGATAACTTAAGAGTCTTCAGGGGGTGTAGAGGACTTGCTTGCAGTGTTGGGCTGAACCTCCAGTGTACGTACCATAAAGGATGAAGAGACCTGAATAAGAACTTCCTACTGTCCCTTCAGCGTATGGACCTGGCAAAGCTCCTCCAGTCACGGTCAAATCCTCCTTCTTCTCCAATCTTGCATCTTTCTAAGGAGCTACACTATGGAGCAGCTCCTGACCTTTCAACTGGATGCACAACTTTGCCCTCTGTGGGGTTCTTAAGTACACAACAGCTCTGTGGCTCAGTTGGCATGGGGCACAGCCAAAGCTTGTTTAGTCTAAGAGCCTTTAAGGGTTTTTACCGTGAAGCAAGTGGAATGTTGTGACAAATGCTGTTGTCTCCAGGGTTTAGTAGTGGTGGTAGATCAGGATTTGGGAATAAATAGCTTTTGAGAAAATAAACCTTGTCGTTCCTTGGGCGTTTTGATCCCAGGCCAGTGTCAATGAATAGAGAAACTTAATGTATGTGTTTTGCTGTCTTAACGTTTTGAGTTGACAGCAGCTTCCTGTCTTGAAGGCTAATGTAGTGAAATTCATAGAATTATGGAATGGTTTGGGTTGGAAAGGACCTTAAGATCATCCAGTTCCAACCCCCTGCCATGGGCAGGGAAGCCTAACCCTAGACCATGTAACCCAAGGCTCTGTCCAACCTGGCCTTGAACGCTGCAAGGGATGGAGCATTCAGCAGTTCTCTGGGCAGCCTCTTCCAGTGCCTCACCACCCTTACTATAAAGAACTTCTTCCTTATCTCCCACCTGAACTTCCCCTATTTCAGTTTGAACCCATCACCCTGTGTCCTGTCGCTACAGTCCCTGATGAAGAGTCCCTCTCCAGCATCCTTGTAGCCCCCTTCAGACACTGGAAGCTGCTCTGAGGTCTCCACACAGCTTCTCTTCTCCAGGCTGAACAGCCCCAACTATTCAGTGTAGGAGGACAGCTGGAGTGAACTGTTGGAAAGACTTTGCTTGGTGTAAATTGATAGTTATGTGCACTCAAAAATAGGATTAAAATGCTGAGGGATGTTGAGGCCTCTGGAGATTTGATAAATGAGAATAAAGCAACGTAGTAGTTGGCATATTTTGTATGTCACTGGTATTCCTGTAGCTTGTCTCAGTATTCCCTAGAGACATGAGGAGAGATACAGGATCTCCCTTCAAACAGTGTGTTACTGCACAAATTGGTGTCTTCTGGGGTGTGTGTTTGTAACTGTGGTATGTTGACTCATCTTCATTTTGGCTTTTCTAGAGGAAAACCCTGCTCACAAACCAGCTCCTTGAAGGACATGGAAGTGGTGTGAGTGGGTTAGGTTCAGGTGACACTCTTACTTCAGAGCTCTTCAAGTGTTTCATGCCAAAGGTAGAAGTGGAGGTCTTGTCACGGTTAACTGCTTGAGAGGAGAAATCATTCCTCACAATGAAGTGTAGGTCAACAAGTACCTCCTGTTCAGCGAGTTCAAAACGATGCAGAGAACTGGTGTGTTGTAAGGTGACAGCTTGCTGCCAGCACCAAGTGCTTTTCCAGGGCGCTGAAAGTAAAAGCTGACAAGTGTAGAAAGATCTCATAAGAGTGAGAGTCAGGGTGAATTTCACCTGCCATTGTGTTTCCAGTTATGTTTTCTATGGTGTCTGCATGCGTCTCTTTACATTTGTTGACAGGGATGAGTTTACCCAAAGCTTCCAATGTCACATTACCACTTGATGCATCTATAAGCGTTTGTGACACCTATGACTGGCGTTTCTTTGGGTGTCATGCAGACATATGTGAGCTTCTCCATGTAAAGCTTTTACCCTGTGCTGTTTGAAGTGTAGGAACTGAACTAGTCTCAAATATTGACTCCTTCCCACAGATGGTGATAGAGTTTGGAAGATGCTTGAAGTAACTTGAGTGATTTTTTTTGTTTCCAATACTATGATGTTTATGGACTTGACATCTGATACACTGCATGTGCCATGTCCTACTTGTGAGTAGTTCCAGTTGTACGGATGCTCACTTGTACGAGATGCCTGGTGCCACAAAAGCTCACAGGGAGAAAGCAGCTGTCCCAAAATGCCTACGAGAGAAACTTGGATACTGCAGATACACCTCGGAGCCAACTTCCTAAATAGCATAAATGCCTACAAAAGCAGGAACATAGGAGGCAGATGCTGAAGGGAACCAAATGAAAAGTATTCCAGGCTGATCCTCAGTATCACATGCTAATGTTTTGTTTTCCTCCTTCCTTAGTGGCATAAGGGATTTCAGCTGTTCCAGCCCAGTATTCTTTCTCCAAAGGGTTAGAGAGAGACTTTGAGATGCCTGACGGACTTCTCCAGTGATTTCCACATAGGCAGCCTGCACCAAGAAGACCTTGTTGAGGGAGGAGTATCTCTGTTGTTACTGTTATTATCATCATCATTATTATTGATAACAGTAATATAAACATTTTTGGGAAGGTTTTCAGCTTTTAAAGATAACTCTTTATTTGCTTATGTTACTTCGTGTGCCGGAGGAGCTCTGTCCCCTCCTTTATTTACCCTTTTCAACTTGTTCTTAAAGAAAAGATCATCCCTATTTGCAAACAGCTCTGGGTCGTTAGTTACTTAGTACTGTCACTAGTGCCTGTAGTTCTTGCTTCCAACTTAAAAGAAGGCACAGAAAAGCAGCCAAACTTCAAGTATTTCTGACACCAGATGTTTCAGTGTGTGGAGGTACCTTTCCTTCACACATTGGTGGTGAATTTGGTCTTAGAGAGAAGGGACTGCTTAAATAAATGCATTATGTTCTAAAGGCAGTCCTCGAGGTTGTATGTGCCAGTCTATAGTTTATATGTGGATTTCCAAACTATCTTAAACCCTTCAGACGCAAAGGGTGCAGCATCTAAACTACTTTTACCCCTTGAAGTAATGCATCAAGCATAGATGATTTGTGGTGTTGGGTGCTGATAAAAATCACTGCTTCAGCTCGGGCTTATGATGAGTTTACTGCTCTGATCCTCATCTGGAATGCAGCTTTATTTTACTTATATGGCTTTCTTAGGAAGTTATTGCATCATCCAGTTCCCTGTAAATTGCAGATGAGGCAGTGTACAGAGACACACTGGAGTGGTTGTGAATGCATCCCAGGGAAGATGACACATTATTCAAATGCTTAAAACATTATGGAGTTTTTCAGGTAAGGATTCAGTGAAGCAATGGATATTGGTATAAGGAGCGCTGCTTTATATCCTTTTGGGTCTTAAAGACAAAGAAGTACATACCTGTAAGGGAAGGGCCTGCTGGAATCCCGGGAACCCTGCATTTCCACTGAATGGATAGGGAAAAAGGATTTTAAAGAAACAGGGGAGTATATGGAGGCAAAAGGAAAAATTATTCTCATGCCATCCAGGTGAAAGTAGCTTCACACAAGGGCCTGTAGGGACAGGCCAAGGGGAATGGCTTTAACCTGCCCGAGGGGAGACTGAGCTGAGCTCTTAGGCAGAAGCTCTTCCCTGTGAGGGTGCTGAGGCGCTGGCACAGGGTGCCCACAGAAGCTGTGGCTGCCCCATCCCTGGCAGTGCTCAAGGCCAGGTTGGACACAGGGGCTTGGAGCAAGCTGCTCCAGTGGAAAGGGGTCCCTGCCTGTGGCAGGGGTTGGAACTGGATGAGCTTTAAGGTCCATTCCCCTCATGTGTGGTTCACACATGAGTCAGCTCTGCCTTGGGAGCAGAGTAGTCTGTTGTTTCAGCTCGACTGTGAAAGACTTGAGTTACATTAGCACTCCTCAAGCTGTACAAATACAGAAATCCCTAAAGAAATATCAGTTATCCCAGTACGGTAGTGTAGGGGAAGCATTCTCAAGTAGTATCATAGACAAATCCTTTAGTTAAATTGTCTGGATAATTACGTGCTTGAAAATGTAGTAGGTTTTGTGGAGCTTGCTACTGATTATTTCTACCAATGGGTTTTGGACATAATAAGGGCTTAAACTTTCTGGACTGTCTTGAGAGCATGTACTGGCAGAACCGGATAGTACATTGATAACATATCAAGTTTTCAGACCTGAAAGAGCTTCATATGCTTAATAGCACTTAACCTATGAATTTTCTAGGGCATGTATGTGATGGGAATTTTACTGATACTGGGCTTCAGGAACTATTGGCTTCCAGTACTTGCACTGCCCTGTGCATGCTTTGGTTTTAGTGCTCTGTCTTTATAAGCTCCTCCACATGTGATTGCTGCCGTATGTTATGCTTGTCATAGAATCCCAGACTGGTTTGTGTTGGAAGGGACCTAAAAGCGCATCCAGTTCCAACCCCTGCCACAGGCAGGGACACCTTCCACTAGAGCAGCTTGCTCCAAGCCCTTGTGTCCAACCTGGCCTTGAGCACTGCCAGGGATGGGGCAGCCACAGCTTCTCTGGGCACCCTGTGCCAGCGCCTCAGCACCCTCACAGGGAAGAGCTTCTGCCTAAGAGCTCATCTAAATCTACCCTCCTTCAGTTTAAAACCATTCCCCCTTTCCCTATCTCTTGTTGTCCTCCTGTTACATAGAAGAGAAAGGTTAAGCATGGTGATTCCCACACCTCCAGCGAACATACTTGCACTGTTTCTTGTCTGATTTTCCTCTGTGTAGATCATTGTAGTACTGAAAGTGCCTTGTTTCTGCAACTGTGCCGCAGCAGAGACGAGCCATGTGCTGCACTTGCAGTCGTAATAGATGTGGTTTCTGGAGCTGGATAACTAAATGTTCTGTGAGTAGCTGAAAGATGAGAAACAAATCTCAGAAGACACAGCTTTCATTACCTACCTCTTAGTTCAAAAGAAGGGATGGCAGTGTCCACAGCTGTGTTTTTTCTATGCCCAAACCACTCTGTTCTGATGTTTTCCTCTTACCATGTTGCTGTAACAGCTAACAGAGGAAGCCTGCATTAAACTTAGTGTCTGTATCCCTGAGGTGGCAATCCCATAGCCATGCCTTAGCCCAAGGGGACAAATTATACAGCCACGTGTATGACTTTCCAGCACTTCTGGGTACAAACTACCCCTGTCACTTGTTGAAGACTATTTTCCTGTTCTCAGACAGCCTGTGGCTCTCAAAGCATTTAGACTTCTAATGTCATGTTTATCTATCACCAGCTCTTCATGGACAATTAATACAAGGAAAAGAAATCCCCTTTCCAACATTTTGGCCTTGCTGCATCCCCATCTTTGTGGCTGAACAGTTTATAAATGACAAGTTGAAATGTCTTTTTTAGCCTGTTGAGCTGAAGCTAAGCCCAAGAGTTTGCATCTATGGAAAAATCTCTTCTTGGCTGTCCCTTTGCTAGTCATTGTTCTTGGTAATGAGAGGACAGGGTGAACTTCTGATGCTTGCAGAAATGACCTCATTCAACATCCTGCAATTGTTAATGGGGTTAGTTAAATTCAGCACATGAGGGATGTTGTCCTCAGGGCCGTCTTTGGGAGCTGCTGAAAGCTCTGGTTCTGTGGTGGGTCATCTGTTGTATGTCATCGGTGGTACTGAAAGCAGAGCTGAGCAGCTGATGTGTGACAAAGCAACAATTTGCTCGTGAAATGTAAGAAGCTATGGTTTTAGTCACATTTCATCACTGGGTTTGCAGGTACGTTGTGGCTTTTGGTAGAAATAGCACAGTATTGATGTCCTTTCACTGTGAGGTTGTCCTGTAGTAGGGTATTACTTCAGTGCTTCTCTTGGTTGCATTTAGAAGTGAATCACATAGGCTGGATGACTAGTTTTCGACTGCAAACTAAAGCCTGGACAATGTTTTTGTACATGTTCCTGCAGCCTTCTTCACATAGATGAAAGAATAATCTGCACGTTTGAAGCTCTGGAAGGTTTTTTCACTTTTGCACTATTCCACTTGCTTGCTTAGATATTCTCTTGGTCATAGGATGCCTTGGTTTATTTACTGCAATATGAGACCCACAGTGTTACGCATTGCTGGGAGCCCTTGCTGATACCTTGGTGTGAGAGCACATAGCTCAGAAATGACCCAGGAACACGGCTCCCTGCGTTGGCAGCAGCACAGGCATCAGTAGCCAAAGTTGTTTCTGCACTGTAGGTAAACTGATGCACCGTAGCTGTCAAAAGCAGAGTATTGGTGCTTTAGGCAGTTCGTAAGTCGAATCGTAGGGTATGCTTTATTTCTTTGCAGGCGTGTTCATCAAGGTTCATCAGAACCCATCTGATGATTTGCTGGGTCATTCCTTTATGAAAATACCCTGGGATTAGTTGTTGTTGCAGGCAGGTCTGCAGGGAGACTAATTTTTTTTACAGGTTATCTCATGGGAATAGAGCATTAAAAGCAATAGAGCGTGAAGCATCTATTCTTTTTCATAGCAATGTTCATGTGCTGCACTGAGTCTGTGCTGTGATGAACCTGCACTGGTCCCTCTGGCAGCAGCTCTGTTCTGGAGCCAGGCTGAGAGAGCTGGGCTGGGGCAGCCTGGAGAAGAGAAGGCTCCTGAAGGGGAGACCTGAGAGCAGCTCCAGTGCCTAAAGGAGCTGCAGGGAACCTGGAGAGGGGCTTGGGACAAGGGCCTGCAGGGACAGGCCAAGGGGAATGGCTTGAACCTGCCCGAGGGGAGACTGAGATGAGCTCTTAGGCAGAAGCTCTTCCCTGTGAGGGTGCTGAGGCGCTGGCACAGGGTGCCCAGAGAAGCTGTGGCTGCCCCATCCCTGGCAGTGCTCAAGGCCAGGTTGGACACAGGAGCTTGGAGCAAGCTGCTCCAGTGGAAGGGGTCCCTGCCCGTGGCAGGGGTTGGAACTGGATGAGCTTTATGGTCCCTTCCAACACAAACCACGCTGGGATCCCTGAAGGATTGAGCAAACTGTAAGTTAAGTCATATGTAGGACTAGAAGGGATGGCCCTTCATGGACCATCAAATCCAGTCCATTCCCGTCATAAGGATCATGTCGTTTGATCTCTGAGCTTAATCAATTGACTTACAAGCTCATTGAACTGTCTTTCAGAGAAAGAACACTGGGGTGTTTATTTTTTGCTTCCAGTCTAAGCAGGGAAAGTCTCCCTGTGGAAGTTTCCGCTGGAGCCCAGGAAGTATCAACAGTGAGGAACTGGGCCTGTCCCAAATGTGTGCGGGCTTTTACGAAGGAGAAAAAGCAGCACTTCATCCTGTTGTGTTTTCCCAGCTTCGAGAGAACTGTGTGCTAAAACCCACCTCTGACTTTAATCTGCTCCATCATGTCTGAGTCAGATGCCCAGAAAGGACTTTGCAACTAAATCTATCTGGTTGCGTTGCTATAGGAGGGTGCTCGTAAGCACATTAGCCATAGCTCAAATACCGTGTCAGCTGCCTGACCGGAGGCTGCCTTCCTTGTCTTAGGTGTGGCTGCACTTAGAATCAAAGAATCATAGAACACAATGGGTTGGAAAGGACCTTAAGATCATCCAGTTCCAACTCCCCTGCCATGGGCAGGGACGCCTCCCACTAAACCATGGCACCCAAGGCTCTGTCCAGCCTGTGCCTCGAACACTGCCAGGGATGGAGCATAGCTTACTCAGAGTTAACTATTTGCAAATACTTGTTAGAAGCTTCCTAACTAATACTTAGAATCATAGAATCATAGAATAGTTAGGGTTGGAAAGGACCTCAAGATCATCCAGTTCCAACCCCCCTGCCATGGGCAGGGACACCTCACACTAAACCATCCCACACAAGGCTCTGTCCAGCCTGGCCTTGAACACCGCCAGGGATGGAGCACTCACAACCTCCCTGGGCAACCCATTCCAGTGCCTCAGCACCCTCACAGGAAAGAATTTCCTCCTTATATCCAATTTAAACTTCCCCTGTTTAAGTTTGAACCCGTTACCCCTTGTCCTGTCACTACAGTCCCTGACAAAGAGTCGCTCCCCAGCATCCCTATATAATAATATATATAATACTTGCTGTAAGACATTTAAGTGTTCTGTGTGACAAATGCTGTAGACCCATGGCATTCCAGTACTGGGCCTGGGGGGGTTTAAGCATTGTGGTTCTTAGCCAAGTTCTAATCTGTTTAATAGGCTTCCCAAAATGTTTATTATCAAAGCATATTAACTTGTATATTCTCAAAGAATATTCTTCATAACTTGTACAGCTGTAAAGGTATGTTGGAATATCTGTTATCTTTCATAGAGATTAGCAGGAATATCTTCCAGTGGAAATCTGTGGCTGCTGACGTGGTGTAGCTGAGAGCTTCATGTGCTGCTTTAAGCTTTTACTTAAGGCAGACTTGCAGAGTAATTGAATGAATGCAGTGTACATTCATCACCCAGAATATGTTTCTTGGAGCTAGACTCCCATCCTGTGTTCCTAGAAACATCTGAGAGCCCAATTTCATCCTTTGCTGTGCATGTACCCTCTGTGACATTGAAAGGTTTTTAAGACTATTGCTAGAGTTGTCAATTCATAGACGCCAAAAGCCATGCACAGCAGTCGCCCAGAGAAGCTGTAGGACCCTGGCAGTGTTCAAGGCCAGGCTGGACGGGGCTTGGAGCAAGCTGCTCCAGTGGAAGGTGTCCCTGCCTATGGCAGGGGTTGGAACTGGATGAGCTTTAAGGTCCCTTCCAACCAAAACGAGTTTGGGATTCTGCAATTCCTACCATCATGGAGAGGAGGAAAAGGGAGCTGGGATATGCTCTTTATGGGAGGGTCTTGCACACTTAAACCCTTGTAGACAGCACACGTCCCATGCCGTGGGCCTTGCCAGGCTGCTTTGAGCACAAGCATGGTCATGATGTTCCTGTTGTGTGACCTGCTCCCTCCTGTGCCTTGGTGCTCCTGGCACATGGTCAAGCATTGCACATGCATTAGAGCAATACATTAGCCATGTGCTGTGTGGTTTGGGCTGCTGGGCAATACGGATGTCCTGTGCTAAAACCCAAGAGATTCAATTATTTTATTAGGTTTCTGGTTGAGAAACTTAAAATGCCTTCAGCGAGGAGCTTGTCTGGGATGCAAGTGTGTTGTGTGTGGTTATAGTAGTTTCTCTTGCTGAATTTACTACACATCCAGAGTAAAGCAAATCGTTTTGAGCCACAGCTTCGATGAAGCATTTTGGGAAGACTCATTAACTAAGCCTGGCATTGATAAAGCACTAACAAGCTCTCATCGTAAAAAACATATAGACTTGAATGAGCCCCAAGAATAATCTGCATTTCCTTTCATTTCCAACATTAGGAAGAACTTTCCCTTTTCTTTTTTTTGGGGGGGGGGGAGGGATGGAGGGGTGGGTGGAGGAGGAAATGAATTCTCCTCTGGAACTGGGAAATGAGAGCAATTAATCTCTGCAGTTGTGTGTAGGCAGGAGGGACTATTTGTTGCCTGACAGCCTGCTCTCAGCACTGAAAACAAAGTAGGTTGTTTATGTCTTTTTATGTCCTTGTCCTAGTTTGCTTTAGGACAAGAGCATTTACCTCACGGTGCTTATTTTTGAACTTTATACTGGAGGCACTATTCACATTCCATTCAGTCTTTTACAGCACCAAGAAGGGAGAATTAGTCAGCTGTCCTTTGTTTTTATTTCCCTGGCTCTTGAACGGGCTCCAGGCTTGCTCCTGAGGTTTTTCATCTGGATCAGTGTGAATAAAGCAGATCATCTTGCAACTGCAACCCCTTTATCTGCAAAAGGTTATGATAACCACAAGAAGCCAAGCTCCCCTACGTTTTGTTTGGGGAGGTGAGATGGGAAGTGGAACTGGCTTCCTGTGGTCCTGTTCACATTAAATCAAGTTTATAGGTCCAAACTGAAACAGGGCAAGTTCAGGTTACATGTAATGAAGAAGTTCTTTACTGCGAGGGTGCTGAGGCGCTGACACAAGTTGCCCAGAGAAGTGGGGAATGCTCCATCCCTGGCAGTGTTCGAGGCCGGGGTGGACAGAGCCTTGGGTGCCATGGTTTAGTGTGAGGCGTCTCTGCCTATGGCAGGGGGTTGGACCTGGATGATCTTAAGGTCCTTTCCAACCCAAACCGTTCCATGATTCCGTGATTATAGGACACTTATAGAAGAAAATTGAAACAAAAAATGAAAGCTATCGTGTCTGTGCCTTAGTGGATGCCAGGATGCTGTTGCTAAGATGATGCACGCTGATTCTGGCATCAATAGTTACGTTGAGCAGACCCTCCCCTAAGGAGCTGAGTCCCAGTCCTTTCCCTCCTGTATAGGAACAAATCAATTATTCCATGGAGGCCGTGTTGTCTCTCGATGCCGTTGTGTTGCCTTTTGAAAGCGTTTTGTAAGTTAGTCCTTAAGTGGGATAATTGCTTTCAGCATTTGCAAGTTAAATGAAGAAAGCTCTAATTAGATTTGATAAAGTGGCTTAGCATGGGGAGAAGGCTTTTCATAAACTATAGTGTGTATTCACTTGGCGTTGCACAATTGAATCTCGTGTAGCATTGATGGAACCAAAAAATCCTATTTGGCCATGGTTGCTCCTTGGTGATTAAAGGCTTGAAAGCCTGTTGTATGTACTCCTAGTTGTAGATACTCTCTTCCTTTCTCTTACTATCCCATCCTCATCAGGGCATTTATCTGTATTTTAGAGATTGGAGGAGTTGCATCAAGACCAACCTGTTTGAGGAAGGATATTAGAGCAGGCTGCAGATTGTAACGCTGGAAAAACAGGGCCATGGCAGATAGTGTTTAGTCTGTTGTAGGCATTATTATGCTGTGCTAATTGTACAGTGGTGCTGGGTGGCAGAGAGCCATTTTGTTCAGGTTAGTTGTAGCTCCATGTGGGCACTTATTGAGTTCCCCAGAAACTGAACAGTGCCCATGCTTAGTAATGTTTGGTATTGTTTGGTGTCCTGTGGGTTAGAAATGTGATATGCTAATGCTTTACTATAGCCATCACAGCCTTGGCAGAAGCACAGGGACTGGCCAAAGCAGTGTAGCATATTGCTTGCTATCTGAATAAGAACTTAGCTTGGTCACAAGCTTCTTTCACGTGTGGTTACTGCACTGTGTGTGCCAGGAGCTTCCTGATGAGAATTGGAAAGAGTCCCCAAAGCCGGTGTTTGTTCAGATCACTCGGGCTGTTGCTTGATGTGGCTTACTACAGCCTGTTTTCACAGAATCATTGGGGTTGGAAGGGCCCTCTGGACATCACCCAGGCCAACCCCCTGCAAAGGCAGGGCCACCCAGAGCAGGTCACACAGGAACGTATCCGTGGTGGGGCTTGAATGTCTCCGGAGAGGGAGACTCTACAACTCCTCTGGGCAGCTTGTTCCAACGCTCTAATGTAGAGAAGTTCACCTCATGTTGAGGTGAAACTTACGTTTTAGTTTATGGCCGTTGCTCCTTGTTCTGTTGCTGGACACCACTGGGAAGAGTCTGGCTCCATCCTCCTGGTACCTGCCTTTGAGCTATTGATCTGCACTGATGAGATCCCCTCTTAGGCTGTTCTCCTCTGGACTAAACAGGCCCAGCTCCCTCAGTCTCTCCTCATAAGAAAGATGCTTCAGGCCCCTGATCCTCCTTGTGGCTTCTGCTGGGCTATTTCTGATAGCTCCTTGTCTAAAACCGGGAGACTGGTTTTAACCAAGAACACTGTTTGGCAAGCAATACCTCTACCAAAACAGTCAACGCTTTCTTGGTTCTTCGTCTGCCAAACTGCAGATCCCACATGTGAATAACTTTGAATGGTTTGAATGAAAGTTTGTGATATTAGATCTAAAGACAAGTACTTAATGAGGAGTCTTGTGTTGCTTTGAGGTGAGTTCAGATAACCACAGAAGCAGATAAGTGGGAACAGGTCAAAACTGTTGACTTGTCTTCTGCTCTGCTTGAGAAGACTTGGGCTTGTTTTATCTTCTCTTGTGGTTATCAGTGTGCAGGTAAAATTGTCATTAGCTGCAGATACGCTTGGGAATGGCAGTTGGCATATTTAGAGGAGCAGAAGTAAATGTGTTTGGTGCGTCTGTAATTCATCTTTGGTGATAAGGGCCAAATTTGCATATGGGTATAGAGATCTTTAGTAAGATCCACTTACCTTGGGACATTAACTGCTGGTTTGTCAACCGGCCTATGTCTTGGCAAGAGGCGACAGAAGGTTGTTCTGCTCTCTAACCATGTGCTGTCTCTTCAGCTGTGGAGTTGAACTGAGTCATGTTTATCAAACAAGCTCAGTGGGAGTGAAGAGTGTGCTGCTGTGACAAAGAAAGCCAACAGGATGCTGGAGAACATCAACAAGGGCATCACTAGCAGAGATAGATGTCATTGCTCCACTCAGTGCTTGTCAGGCCACACCTGGAATAGTGGGTTCAGTTTTAGTCCTTGCTATACAAAAAGGAATTGGGCAGGCTGGAGGGGGTCCAGAGAAGGACCACAAAAGATGATCCAAGGACTGGGAAGCCATGTGGGGAAAGGTTGAGAGAGTTGGTTTAGTTCAGCCCGGAGAAGGCTCAGGGGAGACCTTGTCCCCATGTACCAGCATTTACAGGGTGGCTAAAAGAAGATGGGTGATGGGTACAAGTTACTGCTGGGGAGATTCTGACTTGGACACAAGAGGAAAACTTTTCACATTGAGAGCAATCAGCTGTTGGAATAATCTCCCAGTGGAAGTCATGCATTCCCCAACGCTGGACACTAAAGATTCAGCTGGGCCATCTGAATCTAGGCCGTGCTTTGCCTAGAAAGGTTGGACCAGATGAACCTTGAGGGCCCTTCCGACCTGGGGTTCTATGCCTCTGTGATTCTATCATGGTTGTTTTTTCTCACTTGTTGCTTATAAGGGGTCAAGTTCTTTGAACGCTTCTGGACTCAGACTCTTTCTGTTTGAATTTGGTGGGTCACTTCCTCCATGGCAAGTTGTGGCAGTGTGTTCTTTGTGTGAACAGCCTTCCTATTGTAACCACATGAAGTACACGTCTTTGGATGAACATTCACAACCACCCACAGGCTCCTGATTCACTTAACCACATGTGCCTTAAAGTGTTTTACTCATTCTCAGTGTCTGCCCATATCTGTCTCCATAAATGGACTTTGTGTCCTCCTTTGAAGTGTACACATACTACAAGGGCTTCCATGGTCAAGTCAAGTGAACACAAATTTAAGCCTTTCTCATCTTCTGTCTCAAATATCAAACCAATGTGTACCACTGTTTAAGGGAGTTAATGACTCAGTGATAAACGTTGGCAGGTTCTGCGTGATCTTGTAAGTGCTATGCAGGAGTAACTCCAGTTTTCTTTGGGGAGAGGTTGGATGGAGTTTTCATTATTACAAGAGATGGTTCATGCTGTGACAGGCTCTGCAAGTTGGTAAAGTTGAAGTTCTGAAGTGAACTTAGATGTGATAAAACTTCTGTGCCTGTATAGGTGAAATGATCAAATTTGAAGCCTTTAATAGCCCTTTTTAAAAAGGCAAATGTTACTGTGAGATGTGACCAGAGCACAAGAAAAGGTAGTTTTCCTGAGTTCTCTCATTTTGACATAGTCCTAGGAGTTGAAAGTGGTATGTTGTGTACTTAACATAGCAAATGTGCTGTTGATGCCCATGGCTTGAAACTGGTATTGCAGGTGTGAAGTGTCTCAGCCTCATGTCTATCCTCAGACAGACTTCAGCTGAGGATGCAGTTCATAGAATGGCAGAATCATGTGGGTTGGAAAAGCCCTTTAAGCTCATCCAGTCCAACCGTTCCCCAGCACTGCCAAGGCCACCCCTAACCCATGGCACTGAGGCCTCGTCTCTACGGTGTGTGAGCACTTGCAGGGCCGGTGCCTGCAGCCCTGCCCTGGGCAGCCTGTTCCAATGCCTGAGCACCCTTTGGGGGAAGAAGGTTTTCACTCGTGTCCTAATCAAATCATACACGCTGGAGGCTTTATTGCTGGGGTCATTTTACGTCACTATGCCAAGCTTCCAAATCCAACCCCCTGCCATGGGCAGGGACACCATTCGCTAGACCAGGTTGCTCCAAGCCCCAACCTGGCCTTGAGGGAGTGAGGAAAGATACTTAAATCAATAGGCTCAATTCAAAACCTTCCATGACCTTTGCAAAGAGGGGAGAGTCGGAAAGCACAGGTAGTTCCGAACGTTTCATCTACAAGGCAGCTGAGCCAAGGCAAATATGTGCTCTTTGGCAAAGGAACAATGGCATATCCTGAAGTGTCCCAGCTGTGTGACTGGAGGTGGACTTTGTCTGGTCCTGTGAATCAGGGCAACCTTTGTGTATTCACAAAATCAGTACTTTTCAGGCAAAGAAACTACCCTGGGTGTTTGGAACAGGGTCCTCTGGAAGGTGCAATATTATAGGGCAAGAAGAAATGGCCTCAAGCTGCACCAGGGCAGGTTTAGATGGAGCTGAGGAACAATTCCTGCCCCAGAGGGTGCTCAGGCATTGGAACAGGCTGCCCAGGGCAGGGCTGCAGGCACCGGCCCTGCAAGTGTTCACACACCGTGGAGACGAGGCCTCAGTGCCATGGGGCAGTGGTGGCCTTGGCAGTGCTGGGAACGGTTGGACTGGATGAGCTTAAAGGTTATTTCCAAACTGGTTGATCCTGTGATTCTAAGATGCTATCTTGTTTTTACTAAGAGCAAGGCAGTGTATGTTGCTGGCCTCCATGCAACCGAAGGCAACGAATGAACTTCTGCTGCATTCCAGGATTTTATGCTAATATTTCACTTCTATCAGTGTTTTTTCAGAAAAGAAAATGATCTTAATTACTGTCAAATAACTGCTTATAATAACCTGTAATCCACATAATGCTTCCTATTTACAAACTAGGAACAGTTCACCTCTTCAGATTGTCATTTGTTGCTGTAAACAGTTCCCTGTAGCAGATGTTTATTGAAGAAATTGAATTCTCTAACATTAATACTAAAGTCTTTTCACTGCACTTTAATAGGCTTGTGTTTTGTCTTTCATACTTCAGTCTTCTGTGCGTCTTGCTGTTCTTAGTCACTTGCAATCAGTTTTCATGTTGGTTCCCAGCCACTTGACGTTAGTTAGCCAGCCTTGTTCTGCCGTTCTCATTTATGAAGTACCAAAACTACACAAACTAAGGCCAAATAGCTTTTGTCAGAAGCTCTTCCCTGTGAGGGTGCTGAGGCGCTGGCACAGGGTGCCCAGAGAAGCTGTGGCTGCCCCATCCCTGGCAGTGCTCAAGGCCAGGTTGGACACAGGGGCTTGGAGCAAGCTGCTCCAGTGGAAGGGGTCCCTCCCATGGCAAGGAGTTGTAACTGGGTGAGGTTTGAGGTCCCTTCAACCCCAACCATTCTATGTTAAACTGTAGAATTCATCTATAGACATAGTTGCCAGCTTTTTCTTCTCTTGTTTGTCTGATATTTTGCAAAGACATTTTGCAGTGTTATATTTTGCCTTTGCGCATTTTGATTTCTGGTATTTTGGGGTACAGCTGTTGTGGTTTGAAACCAGGGCAACAGGAATATCACTCCCGTTCTTCAAGATGCATGTACAAAGGCTCGCAAAACCAGATTTTGGAAGCAGAAAAGTTGCTGCCGAGCACCACATAGCATCATCTTAATGTCATTGACTAAATCAGCCCATAATTGAACTTGAGCACTCCTGAATGGATGGATGAGCGCATAATAACTGAACAGGGCCTCTCTGTGTTCCTCTTGAAGATTGTAACTCATGGCAGTTCTGTTTACCATGGGAAACTTTCTTGGATCTTGTGTCTGGAATGGCCTTATCTATTTGGGAAGGACAGGGGGTGCTTTTGTTACCTTCAGAGACCCATTATGGGCTGTGATTGCTTGTGGGAGTGTCTGCTTATGAGCTGTTAGAAAACAGCCTATTAATAAGACAGAGCTTCTTGTAATAGAGCACTTATTAATCTTCTTCCTGTGTGGTTATTTATAGACTGTGACATCTTAATTTGCCTCTCATGTGCATCAACCTGTGTTATTTTAAAAGATCAAGTAGCTTTCGCGTGCCTCTGAGGATCATTTCTGGAGGCAACAGGCTGTTTCCTGAGGAATCTCACAGGCTTCAAGTCTGAAGTTGTGAAAAATAACATGAAGGTTGTTACTGGTGTCTTTCTAAAGGACAAAGAAGTTATGGGATGTCCAGTTATATAGATACGTATGGTGAGGCACTGGAACAGGTTGCCCAAAGAGACTTGGGCGACATGGTCTAGTGTGAGGCGTCCCTGCCTATGGCAGGGGGGTTGGAACTGGATGATCTTAAGGTCCTTTCCACCCCAAACCATTCTATGATTATCCTGGTTTTGATTGCAAGGAGATTTCCTTGACTTCTCAAAGGCTTTCCAGTTGCTGATCGTGCTTTCTTGCCTGTAGTGAGTGTGCAATGACCTACCTGGAACGATACTAGATACCTAACTCTATTTTTGTGGTTGTTTTCTTTATTAGAGTGGTCCCAGTGCCAGATCCTGTCACAAGATGTGCATTGACATTCAACGAAGGCAGATCTACACGCTGGGACGCTACCTGGATTCCTCTGTGAGGAACAGCAAATCTCTTAAGAGTGACTTCTACCGCTATGACATTGACACCAACACATGGATGCTGCTGAGCGAAGACACCGCAGCGGATGGAGGCCCAAAGCTGGTGTTCGATCATCAGGTCAGTTACACTGATACTCCTATTGCAAGTTCTCAGTGTTCATGAATCAATTTTGATTGTAGTATCCTGTGATTTAGAAGTGCTCCACCAGGTAACAGCAGTGATAAGGAAAGCTGTGGTCTGCACTCAGTTAAATCTTAATAGCGCTGTTGTCTCATGCCACTGACTGCTGGTGTTCTAATCAAATCGCATCAGAAGGATCATGAAAACCTTTGCTAACAAATTTATTAAGACAAATTTTATTAAAGCTCAAAGCACAGTTCATCTGGTTTTAATCAGTGATTGAGCTGGGTTTGCAGATTTGCCTACTCAGGGGGCACTGAGGAAGAACTTGCAACGCTGTGTATGATACCTTCAGAAGAAAGCTATAAGCAAGCTGCTGAAATGAGGCAAACAGGATCAGGATTCTTCCAACATTGCTTGTCTTTTACACTTTGTCATATGTTCTTGCTTTGTTTTGGCTTAAACATCTTTGAGTAGTGGCTACTAACCTTTAAAAGACCATACCTGTCCACATACTCAAACCAAATACCCCTTTACTTGTGTGTTCAGTGGCTTTTGCACACTTGAAAAAGGTATTTTGCCCTTAATTGGTTTTTACAAAGCATGGCCAAGAAACAGCACAGCAGTACTCATCCTTAAAGCAGGCCCAGAACTGCTTTTATTGGGACTAGCTGTTTTGTAACCAAAGCTGTTGTTTGCCAGCACAATACGAGTTTCTGCTGACACCGAACATTTAGGATGCATCTTGTCTGCAGAACAAAAGCCAATCAGTCTTCTGTGTTCTATTAATAACAGATACCAGTCTCCCAGGTGTTGGGGTAAAGGCAGAAGTAAATTGTCAGCTGGCAAGGCTACTCTGGGTACCTTGTTTGTTGCCTCTGAAATGGTTTCTTTTTCCCCCTGCTGTCTCTTTGCAGAGAATGTTCTCCCTGAATTCTTTATCAGTCTGCAGCTCTTCCTCTCCCTCACTACCTCCTGTGATAGCGCTTTTTGTTTAACCTTCAAAACACGTGCTGCCCTAGACGCGTTTTGTGGAGGCTTTGCTGAGTAGCATCTCTGTCTGACTGTAATCTTGCCTTGTTTTCTGGTGTTCTGTTTCTTTCTTTCCCTTCCCCATGGTGTTTTGTAACCCTCTGCCTTGCACTGTGACTGAAAACATCACCTGGAGTCAAGAAGATTGCTGTTTGATTTGTACTGCAGTGCATCTCTTGTCTGCCATAACCTGAATTCAGGTTTTGGGGATAAACATCTTCCTGCTGCAGTTTCATCAAAAATCCTTGGCCAGGTTATACTCCTGCTTTGTGTTGAAGCAGTGGGGGTAGCAGTCAATGTGTGCTTAGGATGGAATCTGAGTAACACATCACAGGGTGATTTTTGGATTGATGGAGTGGAGGTCAGTGAATTAGCAGTGATTTTTGATTTTTACCCTTGCATAGCTATTGTCAAAGGTGCCATTCTATTAACTTGCTGGGAGAATTGATTACGGATCCTGTTTAAAGACTCTAAAATGTCTTTCCTTTAAATCAGCAGTTAAAGGCAAAGTTTTTAGGTGGTGAAGGTTACCTTTAGTGTTTTATTTCTCTTTCCCTTCTTTTGCTTATTATATTTTTCCTTATTTAGTAAGTTGAAATTAGACACATTTTAAACTAGTTTTCACATCAGCTGTGAAGATGTGTGTGTTCTATTTATTAGAGGCTCAGGAGCTTTGTGAAGTACCATCTAACTTAGCAAGTATCACTTGCAGGGGGAGGGATGTTTAATCTTAGTGTTTAAGTCTTAATATGCTGGCTTAAAACTACTTCTCTCTTTCTCCCAGATGTGTATGGATTCTGAAAAACACATGATCTATACCTTTGGAGGCAGAATCCTGACCTGCAATGGCAGTGTGGATGACAGCAGAGCCAGTGAACCACAGTTCAGTGGGTTGTTTGCTTTTGACTGTCAGTGTCAGACATGGAAGCTTCTGAGAGAGGATTCCTGTAATGCTGGACCTGAGGATATCCAGTCCCGAATAGGACACTGTATGTTGTTTCATTCTGTAAGTATCCACACCATACTTGGCTTTATGATGCTTGACTTGAAGGAGAACATCTGGGTTTGATTTTCCTTGGAAGTTTAAAGCTCTTTAATCTCCCAAGTGGTGTGTTGGCTGGCTTGATTCTATGTTTGCTGACATTTTGTTGCTGCTTTGGTAAGTGCAGGTGGTATTAATTCAAGATTTGGAGCTTTCAGGACTTGAAGGGAATAAAATTCCAAGTAAAAAATGAGGTGAATTTTACATGGTTGATTTAATAGAATAATTATAAATAGACCCAAGGGCTATGGTTTGGTTTGAGCTTTTCTGTTAAAGTTGGCAGAGCAACTTAGAAGCCTCTGGTCTAGTAGGTAGTCTACATAGTTACTAGAATGGAAACCTGTCTAGTGCAGAGGCTTCCTGCATGTGTATTGAGATGCATAGGCCTCCTATTCTCTTGTGCTGAGCCCCTTGCTGCTGCTGCTTGTCTTGAGCAGATGTTAACAGCTGCACACAGCTGTCTGTGTGGGTACTTCCTCCACAGGCTGATGGAAAGGCAGAGGGATGGGACAGTGGGGTGTGTATGTAGCATTTTATTTATCATTATTAGGTATTAGAACCCATCTTCCATTGTCTTTCCAGTGCGGAACTGCAGGGGGAAGGTGGTCAGGGAAGATGGTTACTGGCCTG
Source organism: Lathamus discolor (assembly GCF_037157495.1). Classification (NCBI taxonomy): domain Eukaryota; kingdom Metazoa; phylum Chordata; class Aves; order Psittaciformes; family Psittacidae; genus Lathamus; species Lathamus discolor. The sequence goes on from NC_088884.1 coordinate 4,248,749, forward strand.
GGTGTTCTGGGGTGCCTTTACACGTAGGTGTTCTCAGGGGAATAGCACAGTACAGAAGAGATTAGCATCAAATAGGAACGCTTACATGGTGCGTTGGCAGTTCTGCACTGTGTTTACATGGAGCTTCTAAGTGGTAATAAGTGGAGTTTGTAGAGTTTTGCTTACATTAAACTTTGACTCAGAGGTTAAGAAGAGAATTAAAGTTATTATTGTGGTATTCAAGTGTATGCTGATACCACCTATTCGGACCTGCCCAGTTTGAGCAATTTACTGAGTTTATTTCTCTTTCCCTTTCAAATGAAGGATCGGATTTTTTATAGTGAATACCATGTTTTCAGTGCCTTCAATTTGATCTTTGCTTTGAATGGCCCTCTAAAATCTGGTGAAAAGCATATTGCCACACACAGTTCTGCACAGGTACCTGAGGATTCTTCAACTATGTGTCTGTGGCAAACGTAAGAATACAGGTTTCTATAAGCACAGGTCCTGGAAGTTCAGTTCCCTTGCTGTTTTCTCAGCCATTTGAAAGAAAAATAATCTGCCTCTTAGAGACTTTCCACTTGGCAAACCTCAGAGAAGTAATAAACCTGTTATTCTTGGCTTGCTGGTTGCCGCTTGCCTGCTCTGAGTTTAGTAATGTGCTGGTACCTGGATGATTTTTCTTACAGACCATCTTTTATTCCTATTTGGATTTATTTAACAGTGAAGTTATGATCGAAGGGGTTTTAGACGTGAAGACTAATAATTGTTTAATATTAAACTTAAAAAATGAATTGTTCTCTTAATGTTCTGAAGTTGTTGCTGGATCAGGCAGGGCTATAATAGTTAACTGTAAAATCTGCCTAGTCACTGTGGAGCTGCAGCCGTTGGATCCAGGTTTGTGGGCTCATACAGATCATGAAAACTTTTTATAATTGCACTTGCAAAAGAGGCTTTTTGGGGTTGGAGAAACTCTAAGCCCTTAATGGTTTAGCCCTTGAAACTGAGAAATCATAAATTCAAGACTCCAGACCAAGAATTCTTAAGGTTTTTATTGAGTTTGACAATGATACTGTTGGGAATAATTGTTCCCTCTGAATCTCTCGAGGTGGCAGTAAAAGATACTGGTAGACCTGATAGCTAAGGCATGATTTTAAACTCTGAAGGAATATATCTATTACTCTCTGATGCATTAATGCTTCTGTTAATGGTCACAGTTGGCCAACATACTTTATAAAGACATCCTTTCGTTTTCCTTCCTAGAAAAATCGCTGCTTATATGTATTTGGTGGCCAAAGATCGAAGACTTATTTGAATGACTTCTTCAGTTATGATGTAGACAGCGATCATGTGGATATCATATCAGATGGCACGAAGAAGGACTCAGGGATGGGTAAGAGAATAACTACATATTAATTGATAAATGCTACAAATGAGAATTATATTGTTAAGTAGGTGAAAGGCCAGCTTCAGTGGCATGGGGTGTCAGGTTGGCATCCTTAACCAGCCTTCCGCATCCAAGTAAACTCCACACTATATAGGTTAAACTTATGCCAGCTCTTCTGTCCGTCCTGTCATTTGACACTCACCATCTTCATCTCATTACAAATAATTGATGTGTGAAACCACATAGCACTTCAATAGAAAAAAATACAACAAAATAAGAACTAAAACCATCTCCTTCAAAACTGCAGCAAGGAGCAGAAAAAAAAAAAAGGCTGAAAAAGTCATTTTCTTTAAACCAGGAAAGGAGAAAGCAAATTGTTTTCCTAGTTTTCCACCAAGTGAAAGATGCTGTAAAATGGAAATAAGCTGCTTGGTTTGAGATGCAGAAAGACAGGTTGGATGCTCAGAGAATTGGAGTAGAGGGACAGAGATTATTCTGCGTGCCAAGAACTGAATACAAAGATGAGACCTGTTGGCCTGTTATTCTTGTACTGTATTATCATACAACCATAGAATCAACTGGTTTGGGGAAGACCTTTAGGATCATCAAGTCTGACTATCAGGGAGAGGCAAAAAAAGGGAGGAGGAGGGAGCAAGAATTTGGTCTTGTTCAGTTCACGTCACAGAACGATAGACACCAGGCGTAGTTCTGTATACCAGAAACCTTTAAAAACAACCAAAAGCTGTTGCAACAGAACCATCAAGAACTGATTTTACACCTTTTCTTTCAAATGATGTAGAGAAAATGCTCTTGTCTTTTCCAAACAGTATTTCTGCATGTGTGATCTTAAGGTCCTTTCTAACCCTAACCATTCTATGTATAAACACAGTTTTCTTCCTGCAGATACCCTGACCTGCAGTACACAGTTCAGAAGCTGAAATCTGTGTACTACTGTAGGGCAGAAGTTTCGAGTATTTCTCATATTATGTATATTTAGCCCTGATTTTTTTCTATTCTCCCACTTACCAGAATCCCAGGAAGCTCAGTTATCTTAAATTTAGGCTGTCTTCCTCCTTTTGATCAGCCTTATTTCTTAGCAAGTACTTTTGCTGAACTTCTGAAAGTGAATTATTGATGGTTATGAGTTACTGTTTGCTCATTCGGTTGGTTATGCCAGGGAGGGAGAAGAGTACCCAAGCTCTTATTCTCTGGAGTCATTTATTTACTTGAGTGCTTCCAAGAAAGAACCAGCTTGTATTGTTGACAGTCTCCTTTATTAAGGTGCCTGCATGTTGCCTGTTGCTGCTTTGCACACGCCCACACACCATTTGTTGGCCTTAGAGCTTTTAAAGAATTGATTTTTTTTTTCCTCATGAAATTGCATTCTACCATTTTGCTTTTTTAAACCCGTATTTCTTTATAGCTTTAAAACACGTGGCTTTAAGCTGACATGTGTCTACCTCAGAGTTAAAGATGCTGAGCTCATCATACAGCTGGTGAATCATAGAAGGGTTTGGGCTGGAAGGGACCTTAAAGCTCCTCCAGTTCCAACCCTGCCACGGTCAGGGACACCTTCCACTGGAGCAGCTTGCTCCAGGCCCCCGTGTCCAGCCTGGCCTTGAACACTGCCAGGGATGGGGCAGCCACAGCTTCTCTGGGCACCCTGTGCCAGCGCCTCAGCACCCTCACAGGGAAGAGCTTCTGCCTAAGAGCTCATCTCAGTCTCCCCTCGGGCAGGTTCAAGCCATTCCCCTTGGCCTGTCCCTACAGGCCCTTGTCCAAAGCCCCTCTCCAGGTTCCCTGCAGCCCCTTCAGGCACTGGAGCTGCTCTCAGGTCTCCCCTTCAGGAACCTTCTCTTCTCCAGGCTGCCCCAGCCCAGCTCTCTCAGCCTGGCTCCAGAGCAGAGCTGCTCCAGCCCTCGCAGCATCTCCATGGCCTCCTCTGCACTCACTCCAGCAGCTCCACGTCCCTCTTGTGCTGTTGTCCCAGAGCTGGATCAGGACTGCAGGGTGGTCTCCCCAGAGTGCAGCAGAGGGGGAGAATCCCCTCCCTCGACTGCTGCTTACGCTCTGGGGATCAGCCCAGCATATGGTTGGTCTTCTGGAGAATACACTGAACTCTGCTTCTCAGCAAGTACATTAACCTCGAGGTTGGGCTGAGCAAATGAGATGATGATATTTAGCCCTCCTCCCCATTCCCACAGGCCCCAAAGTGGTGAATAGTAGACTTTGTAAGAAAATGACTAATTGGAAATAATTCATGAGTCGATTTTCAATTCACTGTTCTCCTGTGTGTAGAAAGTCAACAAACAGATACGAATGTTTCTCTTGCCTTTGAAAGAAAACGAGAGGATTATTTGCATTTTAACAGGAAGAGAACAAAATGCTTGTTCCATTCAGACAGCAAACGTTGACAGCACTACTTTCAACCTCCAAAAGCAAGTCTTTATTGTGCCCTGTTAGGTAGTGCTATACCATTTTGATCTGTATGAACAAAGTGATTCCCTGTCTGGTCGCTGCACAGTTTCAAGCTGTTCAGTGTGATGAGTCAAGTTGAGGATGCCTGACCTAAATGTTCCTCTAAAGTCCCATGATTACATTTTGTTCCTGGCTCGCATGTGGCATTCAGTTCTATTCTTAGTGGAGCTATTTTGATTTTTACCCTTCTTAAAAGAACTTAATTGTGCATTTGTGCTGTTAGAATAGCGAGAAGATTTCTATAGAACTAGTAAAAGGGGTGGTTAAGGATTATCAGCAACACGGGGTTGTTACAGTGCTAGAAAACTATGGTAATTCTAAGTTGGTTTTGCTGCTGTCATCTTCTAGATGAGGTATTTATGCTGTTTAGTGTTTCTTTGCTCATAGTTGTGCCTTTGAACATGGAACCAGTTCCTTGTGTAGGTGATGTGTTTGAGAATATTGGGTGAAGAGTATCACTTAAATCTTCATAATTTGAAGTAAAGGACTATAATTGTAGCAAACTTCTTTTTAATTCCTGGGAAAGTTCACATTGGATCAAGGAAGTTTCTAAAACACGCAGATTTGCCTACTAAACTTGTCTCCTGACTTGATCTGCTTTGAAGCATAGGTAGGCCTTGCAGCTCGTGGTGTCTGGCACATGCCAGAATGGCACCAGATTATGGAATCACTATCCCTGGAAGTGTTCACAAACCATGTAGATAAGGCCTTACTGGCATGGGTTAGTGGTTGCCTTGGCAGTACTGGGGAATGGTTGGATATGATGAGCTTAAGGGTGTTTTCCGATCTATTTGATTCTGTGAATCTATGTAAAATCCTTGTGCTTTCTCTATTCTGTCAAAGGAGAGCACTACAGTGAAATTAGGCCATTAGGGATGGTTATCTTTCTGCTGCTTGGTAACTGTTTGAAGCAAGAAATTTGTTAGTTCAGCTAGTGAATGGACAAAATGGGACTGAGGAAAAAAGAAAGCAGTAGTGGTACAAATTGGAGGAAGTGTAGTACAGATGAGTAGATCCTGTGGTTGGAGGGCAGGAGGAAATGCATACACTGATGGACATACCCTTTTAAAGCAGTCGTATACTTTTAGTTACTTAAACCCCAAACCCAACAAACAGTAAGATGCAAACAACAACAAGAAGAAAACTAGACCGTGCTTGTGTACATCAGAGTGTATCTCTGAAGCATACACGTGGTCTGGAGATGCTACCAGTATCAGTATTCCCCCCAATCCCTGGCAGTGTTCAAGGCCAGGTTGGACACAGGGGCTTGGAGCAAGCTGCTCTAGTGGGAGGTGTCCCTATCTGTGGCAGGGGGTTGGAACTGGACAAGTTTTAAGGTCCCTTTGAGCCCTAACCCTTAATGATTCTATGATCAGAAGTCTTCAGCTATACTGCCAGCTTAAATGACTTGCTTAGCACACAGCCCATGACTAAATCGTGGGCAGTCATTTCAGGTCTACAGGAACGGGAACTCTTGTGGTCAAGGTTCCTGTGATAATCCTTTTATGACTCAGGTGATGTATTAGAGCTGTTTGTCAGAGGGAGAATTTCCTTCTGTAGGAGAATCTTGATCACTTTACATCCTTTGGCATCGATTATCTTCAAATGAAAACAAGCCTTAAACATTCTTGTGGCTCCTATTTAAGGTGAAGTAGGCCCTATGGACAAATGGCAAGTATTTATAGCTACTGGTCGATGTCCCATGTCTCTTCCTGGGGCATATGCTCATTTGGGAGACAGATTCTATGATTCTATGTGTGCCCCTGGCAGAAGGGAGGTTTCATTGATAAGTACCACGGACAGAGGCCACACAGTCCAGCCTGGGGAATGCAGAGCCAAACCTAGACCAAGGCACAAACACATGAATCAAAGGAGATAGATAGCCCAGCTCAGCATGGCCAGGATCCAACTCAGGCCAGCAGTCTGAATATCCCATTTTGGTCATCTCTTTGTGACACCTGGCATGATTTGCTCTTGTTCAGCTCAAGTTCTAACTTCCCACTAGCTACTGTGTCTCTTGCTATGGAAGCACTTAGTTTTGTGAGGGCCCTTATGAACCTTATTGGTTCATCTGAACCAATCTCAACATGCTTTCCTCTGGCTGTGAAGGTGAGGAGGAGAGCAGGCAGGCACCACATCCTGAAGATGCTTTACAGAGATGGCGCAGCAGCAGCAGAATTCCATTCAGATTCACTAGCTGACCTGTTGTTTCCAAAATCTCATGTTGCCTGGGAGACAGCTGAGCATTGGATGTCGGGTTGTTGCTTTTTCAATGTGACAGCTGCCCTGTGTGCTATCACTCACTCATCCAGGTTTGCTCCATTAAAGTTCAGGGGAGGTGCTGCTTCAGTTCTATATGGATTATAAGTTGTGGTATGGAATAGTTTGCTGCCCTGCTGCTTTTTAAAAGTGAATCTAAGGGGGAGGTGCCAAGTTCTGGTGAACATCAATATCCAAGTGATGGAGCTTCTTCCTGTTTTCTAATCACAGGGAGGAAGGATGCTAATCCCAATGCAATTGATTTGCAAGTAGTAATGTGTTCCGAGGCTTTCATAACTTAGGTGGCACTGAAGGGCTGTCAGTGAAATTGCTTCTCTTGATGATCCTTCACGAAGCCTTCAGAAGTGGGCTGTAGACTGCAAGTGCTGTATCATTGTTTTGCCAGTGCTCTGCTTCAAAGCATGTTTAAAAAGATGCTTTAGTATCCCCTCAAAGGGGAGAGGTGAGATGTAATTCCCAAACTTCTGCCTAGTGTGATGAGAATCACATCTGTGAACTTGGATTTACTGCTTTGCAAGCTCTGCCTCTGTTTTCTTGCTTGGATACAAGCAGCAGCCAACACTGTGCTTTGAAACAACTGTGTTTGCACATAGAAGCAGCCAGAAAACATTCAGCTTGCTGAATGATCACTGGAATCCAATAAATGCCTCAGAGTAGGGATGGTGGTAGTGGGAATGTATCTATTTCATGATTTGGTGTCGCTTCTGTAGGAAAACTTTTCCCATGCATTATATTTAAATGGGAATTACATTGTACAGGGTTATACAGCCCCTCATCAAAGCTTTCTCAGGAGTTATTCCTTGTTTATGTAACTGGCTGCTAACTCAAGGCCTATATGGCTGAATATTGTTTTCACGTATTGAGGCTGTGAGCTCTTCACTTTTGCTGTATAAAGATAAATGAAAATGTGAAGTTCTGGAGGGAGGATTCAGACCTCTTATTTCCAACTAGTTACTGCGCTCCTACCCTGGGCTGGTTAATGAGATTACAGTGGCAAAAAGCAATGGCACAGGAAAAGCATTCCCCATCTAGTAGGCTTTTGGGGATTGTATTGCTTTTACTAATTTCTCTGTACAGCTTTTCCTCTTCAATCAGTAATGTATTGTCACAGGAGCCAAGTTTAATATCGCATAGCGACAGGCCAGTGCTGTGTTCAAAACAACCAGGGCTGAGTCCTTACTCACTGCTTTATGTCCTTCAAGCTGACCTGAGGAATCCCTGGCCCTAAGACACACTTTGAAAGGTGTGAAATCTGTGGAGATAAGCTCCAAAGCTGACTTGCATTAATGTTAAGAAGCAGAAGAGTGAGGAACTTCTATGGAGCCACTTTCACCATTTCATGCCCCCCTCGGATCTACTACAGTGCAAATCATAGTTCTTTGCATTGCACTGCTTTAACGTGTCCGATTCTTACCCCTTGTTGTTTCTGACTTTGTACTCTTAAGTCTTTAAAACGTAAATCCTAAGCAATCAGCTGCTGTCACAGCTTCAGTTTTATCTCCTATGCAGAATTAAATTTCCTTCCCAACGTACATTTTGTTACCTAAATATCACAAGTACTTTTCTCAGGTTTACAGCCCGTGTCCCTCTCTAATGTGCTGACCACAGTCATTTGGATTACATCCAGCAGTTACTGCAAGTCCCCTGCACTTGCAGATCGTGATGCTCTCTTACCCCCTAGTGGAAGTATTTGTAAGTCATGAGGATTTTATGCCGCTCTTTTGCTCTGTTCAAGGATCAGACTTCCTTGGCAAACAGCTTTTGGATGTTGCTGTTGTGTTTAAAATATCCCACCATTTCCTGCTTACTGTGTAGGAGCTTGCCTTAGTTTCTATTTATTTTCAGGGACTTATTAACCAAATCTGTGTTTTGTTGTGTTTTATTTCATCATATTGCATCTAACTTCACAATTCTCTGCAAAAGACTAGATGTCAACTTTGTCTCTAGCCCAAGACACTACTTAAATATATTTTCTAAACTGTTGCTTAGATAGGTCAAAGAGCCTTCCAGTACATGAATGGGGCCTATCGGGATGCTGGGGAGGGACTCTTTGTCAGGGACTGTAGCAACAGGACAAGGGGTAACGGGTTAAAACTTAAACAGGGGAAGTTTAGATTGGATATAAGGAGGAAATTCTTTCCTGTTAGGGTGGTGAGGCACTGGAATGGGTTGCCCAGGGAGGTTGTGAGTGCTCCATCCCTGGCGGTGTTCAAGGCCAGGTTGGACGAAGCCTTGGGTGAGATGGGTTAGTGTGAGGTGTCCCTGCCCATGGCAGCGGGGTTGGAACTGGATGATCTTGAGGTCCTTTCCAACCCTAACTATTCTATGATTCTATCTTAAGCTCTACTAGATGTAGGGATAACTATATATATTATATATAAATATATAATAAATATATTTTCTGATATATTATTTTTCTATCCTTTCTGCATTTCAAACAGTCTCAAGAAGACATTGATTTACAGCTGAGGGAAGCCTGAAGTGACTTGACTTGGATTTGGTTTTGATTGCAGCTGCTGCAGATAAATCCTATCCTTACTACCAAGAGTAAACAAGAAAAGAGGCACTGAACTTTAGTGGCTTTTCCCTTCTTCATTCCTGAAATAATCATTTCAGTTTCAGGAAGTCCAGAATAAACTAGATACAAAATTCATTTATTTAACAACATGGGGATGGAATTCCATAGACAAGTTTCATACTCTATCAGCATTAATATAGCAACCATATTGCTCATGGTTATAACAACTTTCATTTCTATGAGCCTCAGGTGTTAATGCTGTGAAGATTTCATGCTTTTCTCTAAAAACGTGACATGGTCCCTACCATTCAGAGCAGCAGATAGGGTTGCAAAGACATTTTCCATGTACATTAGCACTGCTGCTCAAATTCAGACGGTTCTCCTGCCAGAACTGTCTCAAATCAGCCTTGAATTTAATCCTTTAGGGTCAATGCAATTAAAGCAAGCATATAACATAATGCTCTTCAAAAAAATAACAATATATAGTCTGTAATTGTCTTTATATTTAATCTTTAAGTCCCTTTTTACTCTTTATTTCCTTATTGGGTAACTTTGACAGTTTTTATTAGATTTTATTTCTTTGTGCTTTGCAGGTAAAACACGGTATGTAGTTGTTGTACCAGAGTTTTGTTCCCTGTTCTTTCCTCTGCTCTGCCACCCATTTGCTTATAAACCAGCTTAATTTTCCTTTGAAACCTCATGGCAAAATTGGAGGTTGAGATAGCCAGGTTTAAGCTGATGAGGGCTCCAAAGCCTCTTCCTCCTGCTTTACCGTAGAGCCACAAGCAAGGATTTTGTTGATGGGACTTCAAGAATGAATTATACCAATAGATTTCAGTTCTTATTGAAGTTTATGTAAGAATTAAGCATTTTTCTTCAAGACATAGGTAGGTTTTTTGGCTTTATTAAACGTTTCAGTAGGGGCTTGAAGTGGAGAAAACCAAAGTCTGCTCTGAATTCTTTTAACTGATGCTTGGCCTACCCGATGAGAAGTATGAAACCAAAACCTATTGTAGAACAGGCTGGGAAAATACAATTTAGTGTGTTCTTAAACAGCAGTATTATCGGTTTATTAGAGCTTGTTTTCTGGGCTCTGTGTGCAATTTACGACTAATTGCAGGGAAGAATTTGCAAAATACAAGAGTTGTGAGCATTTTTCATGCCAAAATCTTGAGCGAAGGCCAAGAACCTTCACCAGCCTTTGTCAACTGACCCAGAAAGAGAAATGAGACAAACAGGATCTGTAAACAAGGATCACGTGCCCTTCACAAATCCATTTTGGAAGGATGGTTGCCTAGGGAAACAGGAAATGGGGAATTAGACAACAAACAAAACGGATTTGCCAAACAAATTTGCTGACCTTTTTTTTTTGGGGGGAATTATGATGAAAACTGTTGGAACCCTCAGGATTTCACCACATTTCTAAAGCTGAAGGTGGAGCAGAAGAAGAGCTGGGTAATTATACCACAACTATTCAGAAAGTACAAAAAACCCCACTTCCTTGACATCTTTGTCCTAAAGGAAGCAATGGGAGGCATGGAATCTTGAGTTCATCTGGAATTTTGTTGAGTTTCCCAGCTTTTCCAATTAAGCTTTTTGGAATCAATGCCTCTTTTTACAAAAGAGACAATAACAAAATCACTCCGTTTATATCTGCACGGGTCATCTAGCTCTCTCTTCAGGCAGTTTAATCCTCATTTCTGAGCTGGTAGTCTCCCAGATAGCTCTAGCTGTACCTTTCCAAAGGAAATAGCAACTTTAAGAAGGGCTTTTTGTGCTTCCAGAAGTCACGGATGGGAAGGGAACAAGAGATTTTGCACTGGACTTGTCATTAACAGGGAGGAAGTCAGCCTCTGGATGATTTTTCTTCCTCTTACCCCTCTCACCCTGCTTTAGAGGGCATGTGCAAGAAGGAAGTTGGTTGTGTGGTGACTTCTGCATGCTTCTGAGCGTGGTTTGGGTTGGAAGGGACCTTAAAGCTCATCCAGTTCCAGCACCCTGTCACAGGCAGGGGCACCTTCCACTAGAGCAGCTTGCTCCAAGCTCTGTCCAACCTGGCCTTGAACACTGCCAGGGATGGAACAGCCACAACTTCTCTGGGCACCCTGTGCCAGAGCCTCAGCACCCTCACAGTATTCTCCACTGTTCCGTGTGTAACTTCTCTTTTCTTTTGTCAGTTCCGATGACAGGTTTCACTCAAAGGGCTACCATTGATCCAGAACTGAATGAAATCCATGTCTTGTCAGGGCTCAGTAAAGACAAGGAGAAGCGGGAAGAGAATGTAAGGAATTCCTTCTGGATTTATGACATTGTGAGGAACAGCTGGTAAGTTGATGAAAGGGGTGCTATTTCTAACATCAATGCTGACTTCCTTTAGAAAGCAATCCTGTCTCCCAGGTAATCCACAACCTCTTAGAGCCATGGGATAGTAATGTTGAAGACAACAGAGTTCCCTTGAGGCACCTTGTTTTCCCCATGGTCTTTAGAGACACCATAGCAGTAAGCCACATGAGGGAGAGATATCATCATAGGAACTTCTTTATTGGAGACAGGTGGAGGGATGAGGGGAAGTGAGCCAATATAAGGAGCTTTTCCTGTAGGAAGTCTTAGAAGCCAGGATTCATCAGTGCAGCAAATGCAGTCAAACATAAGTTGTTGGTAGCAGCCCACATGGTAGGAGGAAACTGCTGCATGAACAGTGGTGGTGAAGTCTTCATGCAAGATCTACCAGCTCTTTCCATGCTGCATCAGGGGTACTTCAGGTAGCTACTAGATCCAATAGTCTGAGAAAATATTTCCTTATCTGTTTGCTGTATTGTATTTGGCAGCTGGTTCTCATTGTTCCTTTCCAGAGCTGGCAAAGTTTTTGCATTCAGGGTCTCTCTTAGTGTGGGGGCAATCACTTTGAAAGGTGTGAATGTTGCTTATAAAAATGAGTTTTCAGTTACAACTTAATTCTGCTTAAATCAGTGCTGGAAATGTTAGCTTTGCTCCAGTCTGTGGCCTGTACTGCTGTGTCCAAGACAGTATTCTCCATAATGAGAAATACTTCATGCTGATAATTCTGCTGGCAAATCATGCAACATCTAAAGATACCTCTAAAGCTCACGACATAGTTTTCTAGAATTGTTTTCCTGTTTGGCTTGTGATTGAGGATTATGTTTGGCCAAGATGACCTTCTCTGCTTGTTGGATGGGTTTTTTTGTAGTGTTAACTATGGGGATGCAGTTCACTATTGTCGTCTATGTAGAGGACAGTATATATAAAAGAAAATCTGTGGTGTTACATGTCAGGCAGTTCAAGTTGACATCATTTGTACCTTAAAGTCTTTTAGTAACTTTTTCTACTTCCTGTCGGTACTGCTAATCATTACTTCCTGCCTTTTATTTCAGGTCTTGTGTCTATAAGAATGACCAAGCAGCAAAAGAGAATCCAGGTAAAAGCCTTCAGGAAGAGGAGCCCTGCCCAAGGTTTGCCCATCAACTGGTGTACGATGAGTTGCACAAGGTATGAGGGTCCAGTTTACATATACAGAGTTTTAAAGTCTTAATACTCTTAAAGTGTAGTTTCTTCTTTAGAGATGATATGATGAATATAGCTTCTTGTATAGTGTTAGTGTGGAGGGTGCCTTTCATTTAACTTATTCTGATCTTTTGCAATCAGGTGCTAAGCTACTTGTGTCAATGTGAAGTAAACATGATAGGTCCTACATGAAGTAAACATGCAGACAATGGGATATACTAAACCTTTATAAAGTTGTCAGGCAGCTAGCTCCTATCTGTTCTTAACTGAAGCTTCCTTCTTTATCCTCAGGGACTTAATGTCACAACCTGTTGGTGACTAAAAGGTCACAGATGGTTACCCATGTTTCTAGGAGAAACTCTGTTTGAAGGAACTAATCACTGTTAACAATCTGCTCTGCCAGAGATGCTTTCGTTTGCCCTGCATGTCAGCAGCAACTGCCGTTCTTTAGCACTGTCTGACTTGAATGGACATGTTTGTGCTTAGATTGATTTAAAATGGTTTATAGTGTACGAGTGCTCAGTAAACTTAGGGCTTTGTGCACATTAACCAATAAAGCAAAACCCCATGGATTAGATACCATAATTGTATTAACCTATGAATTTGTGTTACTGTGGCACATTTACTTAATCTTTCACAGATATTTTGCAATTGAAAGAAACCTTTTCTTAAGCTCCTTTTTAGTCTGAATTGAAAAAGAAAAATATATTGTAGTCTTATCATTCCATGGGATGTTCATCAACTTTGGGAAACCCAACTAGCCCAAGGGGATAAAGAGGCTTTTAAGGAGGAATAGGTGCTTATGCATGGAGAACTCGTATTTTTTGTCATCTTCACAGACTTTAATGACAGACTGTAGATACTGTTCTGCCTTTAATGGCTTACTTCTAAGTATAAGAACAAAATAGAATCAACTGGGTTGGAGAAGACCTTTAAGATCATCAAGTCCAGCCGTTAACCCCAGCACTTCCAAGTCCACCACTAAGGTACTATGAGATTGAGAGTAGTATTTTGTAAGTTACTGTGAAGGTTGCTAAATCATGGCCGTTGCCCAGCTTTATCTGAAGAGCTGTTTGATGTGCTTGTTTTGAAGAGCCTTATTTTTAGAAACCTCTGTTCCAATGACCTTTCTCGACTTCTCTGATATAAATAAGGAGAGCCTACATCAATGGGATGTAGAATACATTGTTTGGAGTGCTTATTTTTAAAGCTGTGGAGAAAGGTAGCCTCTTGGACTTCTTGAGCCCGCTCACTGTTTTGAAGACCCATGTGGCATGTTCCGTATCAACAGTTCAGAGTTTGAAATACCAAATGATGTGAAGGGAAAAAGGTAAATGAATAAACAGGCCTTTTTTAACACTTCCACTTGAGATGTGCCTCTCCCGTAAACCTAGCCTTGCATTTCAAAGGTGGTGTGTCCTGAAACTATTGGAATGGTGTTAGAGTGCTTTATTTGAATCACTGTGAATGCAGAATGAGTTTTGGGTACAGATATATTTAATGTTTTTGTTTGGCATCTCAGCATTGCTAGAACCTTTTCTGAAGGCAGTCACAGTAGTGGTTGTGACTCCTCATTCTAGATAAGATTGGTGTTTTCATCTTCAGTTGTTTTTAACATTACGTTTTATCTTTTTGGCTTATTCTGTATTCAGTTGACTGTTTCCTTTGTGCTCAGGTAGTGTATTTGGCATCTTGTAGCAAGGCTGCTGAATTGAAACAAATCTGCCCTTCTAGGGACCATGGAAATACTCTCTGCAAGTCAAACCAAGGCTGTAGAGAGTTTATGGGACACTTTGGGACACAGGCCTGTTGGTCATCTCCCAACATCATGTCACTTTGAGCATCTCTAGTACTTCCCACTCACTTTATCAGTGACCCTTGTCTTTGGGGATGATAACGGTCTTCACTGCTCATCTGAACTGTGGTACTTCATAGTGCAGCTTCACCAGCAGTGCTCTGATGGGAACCAGAGCATTAGTCTGCAAAGTCCCTTTTATCTGAGCTTTCCTAACAAGCATGGAAATGTTTCTTTTTCAAAGAAGATGTGTGATTGCTGGAGTCCTTTCACACTGTATGGGTGAAATCTGCTTATCCCCAGATGAAAGACAGGCTTAATACAGGTTCTTTATTTACCCTCTTGGGTGACAATGAGAAATTGGGGTCTTTGAGGACAAGATTGGAGAAAAGGTTGGTAATCCGTCAGTTTGAGTCGTGTTTGCATCAAGGAGTTTGAATGGGGCAAAAAGAGTTGGCTCAGATCCTTCTTTTCTACTTGTATCTTACGTGCTGAAGGGTTTGTCATGTTCATAGGTTTTTCCTAAAGAAAGAGATGAAGTGGTTTGGGGATGTTTGTTTGTAAATACCTCAGGAATCTGCTAGAGGGAGGTTTTAGCAGTGTAGCTGTTTTATTATCTTAAGATGTAAGCAGTTTAAGAGAAGTTTCTTCATCTCCTAAGGGACTAAGTAAGGCTAATAGTAAGATGGAACAGCTTGTCTGCACGGCAGAGTTATCTCCCTCCAGAATAAACCTCTCCAAAGATGCTGACATAGTGAATAGCCTTTGATGTACACAGTCAGTCAACTTTTTTTGCTCTGCTTCTCATTTGCTTAGGTTCATTACTTGTTTGGAGGGAATCCTGGCAAGTCCTGCTCTCCAAAGATGAGATTAGATGACTTCTGGTCTCTGAAGCTCTGTCGACCTTCAAAAGAATACCTGCTAAGACACTGCAAATACCTCATAAGGAAGCACAGGTACAGAAACAAAAGGGGGTTTGCACTTTTCAAAAATGTCTTTTTTTTTAAAGTTGCTAAAACCTGAATGTCTTGTAAATGGCTTTGGGAAATATCCCTTTGATGGTTATATACTGGTCTGCAGGTTTCTCGATTCTTTTTCATTAAAAACCTAAGTTTAATAATAGGACAAGGGGGAATGGCTTTAACCTGCCAGAGGGGAGACTGAGATGAGCTCTTAGGCAGAAGCTGTTCCCTGTGAGGGTGCTGAGGTGCTGGCACAGGGTGCCCAGAGAAGCTGTGGCTGCCCCATCCCTGGCAGTGCTCAAGGCCAGGTTGGACACAGGGGCTTGGAGCAAGCTGCTCTAGTGGAAGGGGTCCCTGCCTGTGGCAGGGGTTAGAGCTGGATAAGCTTTAAGGTCCCTTCCAACCCAAACCATTCTATGATAATAAAAAGCAGTGGGGTATGGCTGAGCTATAAGATGAACTTCATTCTGGTGTTACTATGTTATTCTAAAACTAGAAAAATCTTGGTATTGTGTGGGGAGTCATGGGGGAATTTTTAGATTCCCTTTTCACTCTGCTGCTCATCAACATGTGTTTTGGTGCTGTCACCTCCCAGGGAAATGGAATGTGTTTCTGAAACACTGTGCTAGGAGATAGTAACAGCTCGCAAGGATGCTAATGAAGTCTGGGGGCTGGATGCCTTTGCACATCTGAGACTCAACCATGGTGAGGTCATCAGAGTTTCTCATGCAGAATCACTTGAAAGATCTCACTTATGTGGAATTCAGCTACACTGTGACGCTTCCTGTACTGTGGCTGCTTCAGAGCTGCCTTATATTTGCTATTTAGGGCAACAGCTTTTTAAAATCAAGCTTATGGTGTTGCATTAGGCAAGAAATTGCAGCAGTAAGACAGCCTTTCAAGACCCAGCAAATGATTTGAAGGCAGTAAATAGCTCTTTCTGCATTCTTGGTGAGAATACTTTGTTATCGGGTTCTGCCAAGTGTTGGAGGTTAGTTTTTACTGATGATATTTTACTTCTGAGGCAGCAAGCAAATTGCTTTACCTAACTCACAATCACTGTGGCTTGATGAGGCCTTTTGCAGATTAGCCATGCAGTAGATGAGAATACCTACAGGAATGAATAAAGGTCTGGCCCAGTAATCTGGGAGGTTTATTAAACCCACATGTGGTTGTATGCATATTCAGCTGTACAGCCTCCAGAGACAGCTCTGGATGACTTAGTTATTACTTCCTAAAATTGCACTGAAAGGAGAAGTTGCTGCATGTTACCTGGCAGAAGTTTGGGGTTTATGCACCATGCTTCCTTTTATTGAGGTCCATAGGAGGGAGCCAGCCATGACCAGCCCAGGGGCTGGTATGATGGGTGCTTTGATGGATGTGCCTGGCAGGGCTGGAGCTGAACTGCTGTAGAGTCACTTGGCTGCCCATTATCTGTATTCCCTCAAGCTCTAGGTGCCAGAACAGGTACTTGACTTTCAAATCCACTGTATTTGCTGGAGCCCTGTTTGGCCTATTAGCTTGTTTATAGCAGTCAAGCCATAGTGAAGAAGAGCAGTGAGGTGTCAGTGGGTCCCTTTGTTTTCAGCTCTCTGGATCGTGGTGATATCATCTAAGAAAATCTATGTGAGTATTGGAAGAAATCATACTTAACTACCAGAATGTCGTGCACATCAGGTAATAGGCATAATCTTTGTGCACTGCCTGAATGCACTTGCATGTTTAGGTGGTACCAAATTTGGGCTACAGATGTCCACTGCATTACAAACAGCCAAGTAGATGACCCAAATGGAAACATAACATGATTAAATCTATTCAGTGTGACTTTTTTCAGTTTGACAAGCTACAACCTCTTACAGGTAACTGAAATGTATTATGTATAAAACACCTTGTGTTTCTATAACGCAGTTGATACAAGGCAGTTAAGTAACTGAGAATGTGGTTTTCAGGGTCCTCATTTCTGCAATCTGAAAGTGTCTGAGCTGTTTTCCTGGAAAGGTTTAATTCTGTGTATTGGTGATTCAGAGGATGACAGTGTGCTACTGCACTCAGTGGATAGGCGATAGGAGAAAAACAGAGATCATTTTAAACCTCATTCTTTCCAGGCTTATGCACGCACCTCAGAGCTGCGGGGAAGGAGCTCTGCTCACTGAAGATGCTGAATCCAGAATCACTTTCAGCTCTGTTAACTTCATAGGGAATTCATAGGAGTTATAATTTCTGTTCATTAAAAGAAAATGAGGAAATAAGCTGGTGGTCATAGGATTTCCATGTACATGTGCTTTTCCTGAAAGTGGGAATATTTAGGCCCAGTGTTCATTGAATCTGGGGGTTTCACCCGCATCATCCCTTTTTCTCTTGTTTGCCAGCAGCAGGGAGCCATCTCCATCCCTGTACTTACAGTTACACTTCTGCGTGGTCAGGAATGTAAATATCCCTGGGACGTAAGTGCTCAAGGCTTGCCTGTGTCTGAGCTGTGCTCCTCACATGAGGTGCTACTCATACCTTACTCTGTTTGTGGAGAACAAACTGTACTAAATGGTTTATGTTTCTGTATTAATCATAGAAACCCAGACTGGTTTGGGTTGGAAGGGACCTTTAAACATCAGCCAGTTCCAACCCCCTGCCACGGGCAGGGACACCTTCCACTGGAGCAGCTTGCTCCAAGCCCCTGTGTCCAACCTGGCCTTGAGCACTGCCAGGGATGGGGCAGCCACAGCTTCTCTGGGCACTGGCAGAGGCCTCAGCACCAATTAAGAAGTTGCTGTACATACTCCTTTGAATACTTTTAGTAAGAGTGTGATACTTCACCCTTGTAACTCTCATACACCTCCCCAAAAGCCCCTCCTCTGTATTTCAGCTTGTCTGGAAAGCATGTGCTTCGGTGGATACAGGACCAAGCTGCCATTGTTTCGCTTGGAAATATTGGGCTGAAGGTTTTCTTAGATGGCTTTTGCTCTCTGTACCAATGGCAGTAGTCCTGGAGGAAATGGCTGTGTTCAAGTCTTCTGTCTCCTCTTTTCAGGTTCGAAGAAAAAGCTCAGACTGAGCCTCTTAGTGCACTGAAGTACCTGCAGAATGACTTATACGTAACTGTGGATCACTCAGACCCTGAGGAGACAAAAGAGGTAATGATGAATGATCCCTGCTTTAGTTACAAAGAAAGGTAAACTCATGTGAGAGTTTTGGGCCTCTTAAACCTTGTTTTTTATTCAGGTTGAAAAAGCTCTACAGGTGTATGACACTTTGTTGTATCACCTATTTCTGTGCACTGAAGATCATCGTGCTTTAGCAAACAGTCACTTTTACAACTGCAGTTCCAGATAAAATAGCTTTTGCACTCAAAACAGTGAAGAGCTAGGCCTTTGTTTTAATTCCAGGGTACTGGTGTGTATTTTGGGAGCTTTAATTGAAATGTAAACTCTGAAATGTCATGTAGTTGGTTGTGTAGTAGAAAGTGAGTAAGAAACTCATGCTGCCTTTTGGCTTGTCAATATTAAATAGCTCTGGGGGAGGGAGAGAGGCTTTTTCTCTAGTTGATAAGTATTTCTGGAAGCAGATTGTGGATATGCATTGCTTTCTAGCCTTCAAATCTTGTTTCCTCTGCCTTTTTGACTATTATCCAGTAGGCATGTTCTTTTGTTTGTTCCAGGCATTTGTTCCCATTTCTTGTTTTGATTCCATGACCGCAGTGTGTGTTGCTTTACAGCAAGGATTACAGAAGGAGTGAGAAGTGTCAGATAAGGTGGTTTGATTGGCCTCTGCCATGAATTTCCACATGGAACTTGAGGCAGCTAACTAGATGCCCAAGCATTCAGGGTAGAGGAGGAAGAGGAAACCATGGTTCTGACTCTCTACTTGTGTTAATGACTTGGGAGGTGATTTGAGAGTTCCTTCTATAAAGCTGTGATAAGGGGAATGGGCGCTGTTACTTCATGCTAAATCTCTGGATTAAATCACTTAATCTGATAGTTCTAACTTGTTACTTTATGTAAAGAAAGGATCCTCATCCAGACCCTAAAACCTTTTGAGGGAGAAAATGCATCTTGCATATGCACTGTATAGAGTTGTGGGGTTGGAGGAGTTAAGAAAGTATTTACTTGTGTCAGTACCTTGGAACTGATCACACTGGTCATAAATTCTGGTTAGTCTTTATAATAATCTAATCCAGTAAAATATCCAGGTGCTGTGCTTGTTAGTTCTCTGTTAGATGGCTTCTCAGTTCAATTCATAGACTCACAGAACTATGCAGAGACCTTAAAGCTCACCCAGTGTCAATCCCCTGCCACAGGCAGGGACACCTTCCACTAGAGCAGCTTGCTCCAAGCCCCGTCCAACCTGGCCTTGAACACTGCCAGGGATGGGGCAGCCACAGCTTCCCTGGGGAACATGTAGTTTCACATCCTGTCTAGACCTTTCTAGCATGGGGAAGGTAAATAACACATAATCCTGCATTATTTCAGGTAGAAAAGGAGGTACTTCCTTATCATTCCTATGCAGCATGCCCCAGTTATGCCCCATCTCCCCAGTGTGGTAACACTTTCCTTTATATAGTTGAACTTGTAATAACTTCTAACATAAAATAACCAGTCTGCTGCTCTCTTCATCCCTTCTTCTCCTTCCCACCCACTCTTAAGGCCATGTCCTATGTCCTCTGATCTCCCATGTTTTCTCAATGTGTGCTGGTAGCCTATGAAAGCCATGTCTCTCTTTGGCCAGTTACTCCTAAAGAGACCTTGTGTCTCATGGCTTGCTGTGCCTTTTTGTTGCTGAACAGGAAACATTTGGGGTGTGATCAGAAAGCTCCTCTCCTTTTAGATCGTGCTGCCTGCTGTCACAAGCAAACCAAAGGCACTGCCATAAAGACTCCACGTTGTGAACATCTGGCACAGGAAATCCTTTTAATACTCTACATTTGATTTACCCAATTCAGTGTGTAGCATTGACCTTGGCCACCTTGTAAGAATGAAGAATTTACCTGACTGCACAAGCTCCTCTGAGATTTTGGGGGAAACTAGTAGTTTTATCATATAATGTAGAAATAGAATATATATTATCCCTTTTCACAGAGCATACTAGTATTGTGCACATTAATGATGTAGCCTATGAGCCGATGAGCTTTGAGGTAGCTCAATACAGCTGAGGGAATATATTGTGAATCATTTCTCTGCAGGCTTAATGCCTGATCCAAACAAAATTCAATAGCTTCTGTCTGGTCTGTCGCATCAACACGTACCATTCAAGCTTCCCTTCCAGTGGTCTCCTAAAGCCATGTCACAATTTCCGGGAGGCTTTTTTTGTGTCCTGTTTTTCTTGCTCATTTTTTAATAACATTTTTAATTATGCTGTTCCAAGAGCTTTGACTTCCCAAGTGTTCTACACTGGAGCAGATCTGGCAGGGATATGGCCCAGAGCCAGCCTCTGCACTGGTACTGACTGGGTGTATTTCCAGTTGACGTCAATTTACCTTCCGGTTATCACATTGAGTTGGCTTTTTGCTCTGGCATCATGTCTTCAAATAGCTCTTGTGCTTTCCAAAGGACTGACGCAGGCTTTTTGGATTCCATATCAAATTTCAAGCATCAGTTTGGTTGTGTATCTCAGCCTAGGCACCTACATGCACTGTCTTTAGTTGTATCTGAGTTCGTCTTAATATCAAAGCCTGTATATCTAATCAGCTTGTTCTGGGCTGGTTACAGCTGTTGAATCATAGAATCATAAAATAGTTAGGGTTGGAATGTTGTAAGGCTTCTTAGCATGGCAAATCCTAAGGCAATTGGTTTCTGCCTGTTGTTTCCCTTCTCTTTAGGCCAACTGTTAAACCTATTCAACTTGGTCATTCCCAAGTTTATCCCAAACTTCATGCTGTTGTGATTTTGGAGGCTGGTATATATGGTTTCATGTTTTATGGACTGGTATATGGGTAATCTTATATTACAAGCAGAATTGCACTTTGAGGCAAGGCTGACTTGCTTTATAAGAGAATTTATTCTAACTTAGTTAGGCAAGTCCCTTCAGCTGTTTTGAGTTGGGTGCCAAAGAAAACAAACAGGCTGTTCTTGAAGCTTGCTTTGGTGTTAGTAACCAATTTTGTTTAAAGTAGCACAAATGATTGATAGTAGGAACATACTCCCAGATTTTTTCTCCTTTGTTATGAATTTTAGGTATGTTAATAGGATTACAGTTTTATTTCTGGGGTTTTTATTATTCCAAATGAAGTAGATGACTGCAAGTAACGGGTGTCATGCAGTACATGTTTTAGTGGCCATAGGCTCTATGCCAGCTCTGTCTCTGCTGTTGCCCATAAATGCAAACCCAGTTCTCTTTGACTGTGATTCTGCTTGAAATCATAGAATCATAAAGGATTTGGGTTGGAAAGGACATGAAAGCTCATCCAGTTCCAATCCCCTGCCATGGGCAGGGACACCTTCCACTAGAGCAGGTTGCTCCAAGCCCCATCCAACCTGGTCTTGAACACTGCCAGCGATGGAGCATTCACAGCATCCTTGAGCAGCCTGTTCCAGTGCCTCACCACTCTCCAAGGCTATAGATTATGTTCCTTGAGCACTAGAGTCATCATTCCTGGACATACCCTGCTGAATGGGCTATAGGAGAAATGAAGATGGTACAAAAAATGGCTAGTGCTGTCCATGTAAAGGAGAGCAAGATGAGTTTGTACATGGAGATTCAGTTCTTGGTGAAGCTCAATCCCATGACTGCTGTAAAACGGATACAAAGTGCAAGCAGAACTTGCAGTGTGTTTTTCTTGGAACATGGTAGGAGAAGGAGCAAGGACCTGGAGGCCAATTTGAGGCCTGACTAGCCTGTAGACTGAGGCAGGAGGCCCCTGTTCAAGGCTGCTTCATACTTTCCATTCTTAAGACCTTGTCTCCAATAAATTTGCCAGATAAAGCCAGCGGGGCCCAAAAGTATTGTTTGAGTTTGCATTAGACTGATGTTTCTGGGAAAACTGAAACCCAAATGGGAAAAATAGTTCTAGGAAGGAGCTAAGAAAAGCATGCTTCTCCTCTTCGTGTCCTGCTGTGATTCTTTGTAAAGCTTCAGAGGCTGAGTGCTGCAGGAGGAGAGGTTTTGGAGACAAGGAGCCTTTCAGAAACAGCGTTCAGCCCTCCCAACTTCAGCGAGGGATGGCTTTTTCCTCAAAGGATTTGAGCCTCTCATTGCTGCTTTGAGCTGTGCTACGACAGACCTGGTCAAAGCTGAGGAACTGTTTTATACTGTGATCTGAGCACTTGCTGTATATTACAGAGGGGGAATTATGTCTGATTCATCCAACCTGCTGGGTATCCCAAGCAGGAGTTACTCATTCCCCTTTAACTATTTCATTTGGCAGAGGCATGCAGCAAATATACCAAGACTTCTATATGGCAGAATTGCTTTTTTGCTGTAGGTAGAACCAGCTTAAAGTGCACACAACTGGTAAAAGAACAGTATTGTTGGGAACACAAAGGCCATAGCTTGGAAAGTGCCAGAATTAGTATTACTCATGTCTTAATCTGGCCTCTTTCTGAATGTGGTTGATTATATTCATTAACTTTGTATTAGCCAGATATCTATAACTAATATATATATAACTAATAGAACCTTATATTAGTTATCCAGATAGATGTATCTCCAAGGAACCCCTGCCTCAGTTCAGAAGGTGGATTTGGGCTCTGAAAGAGAAGTTAATTGTATAACAAAAGGGACCTGTTGTCTTCTGAACAGAGACTTCATTTGGAATGGATGAAGGCAGCGAGGCAGAGGGGTTGTCAGCAGAAAACAGGTGGTGCTGGGATCAGAGCACTTGGATGCTTCTGCTGGATAACGGAGTTCTGCTCTTTTCTCTGTAGCGGAGTTGCTATGTGACGTTAAGCAAATGGGTTTTCCTAGATGGTCATTCATTAGATCTTTCGGTCTGGAGCCTGATGGAAGTGATCTGAGGTGTGATTTGCTTGAGAGCTTTGCTCTTCTGCCTGCAAGTGAATTCAGGAGCTGTTGCATAATACTGTGTGTGTTGAGAAATCCGGTTCTGGCTGTTTCAAATGGGGGGCCCAACATTAATCAGGATTTGAAGGGTGTCTGTTGTGATAACAATTAATATGATGGAAAACCTGATGAAGAAATGAATTCTTTCTTTAGAGCAGAGTTTGAACTTCAGGGGAAAAAATAAAGCATTGGATATATGCTGTGAACACAGTGTGGGGAAACCTGGTCTTGAGGAAGCAGTGACCATCCCATGTGTGGGGAAAAAGAGATGGGGTCCTTTGGGAGAACATCCTGGGGTTAGTTGGCATTGTAATGCAAATGCAGAGCGAACCAGCTTAGGCTCAGTGCTGTCCATAACTGATACCCTTAACTTAGGTGCTTGACTTCGGTGTGAGAAAGAGCTTTTTAAATGTGAAATGATGCATAAAATATAGCTTCAGAACAAACAAAACAACAAACCTCAAGGTTAACTGAAGTGCAGTGTCATCAGTGAAGGAGGAGACTGGATATTGCTTCCCCACACAGCTGGAAGGAAACCGGTAGCTGTGAAAATCCATCATGCATTGTGCAGATGAGGCTGGGATACTTGGCAAAAGATCTTTTCAAGGGATTTTTGGTCTCAGTTCAGCGAGTTACTGACTGAATCCTGCTTATATGTTCTCTTAGCTGGGCATCCTGAGCCCCAGCCTCAAGCATGGCTTGCTTTCTGTTCACAGCAGGATGGCTGCCCCGTTGCTGGGGGAGGCAAGGGAACCCCTCGAAGCATGTGGATCCGCTTTGTCCCAGCAGAGCCAGCTTCATGTGCTACCAGGCAGTTGGCAGCAGGCCTGTAAGGCAATTGTGTGGGATGGAAAGATGGCCAGGACATGGCATTTGCTATCAGGAGCAGCATGGATTTAGCCACAGGTTCTACTGGAACTTTTTGAGCTATTTATTCTGGGCATCTGGTTAAGTACATTGCTGATTCAGAGCCAAGTTAGGCTAGTGGTGAAATACATGTGTAGCATTGCAGTCCCCTTTGATTCATATAACCAGACTTCCCACTCAAGAGGGTACTTAATCAACCTCTTTCCTGTGTTGTGCAGTTTGTCAATCCTGTATCTGTCTAACCTGTTCTTAAATACCTCTACAGTATTACTTGCATGTTGTAGCCTCTCCAGAAGATGCAGACTTATTCTGATGCACCATTGGCCTTATTTTGCACTGGGTTTTCTCTTGGTATCGTGTTGATACTGATCTTGCTGAAGTGTTCTTGTGGTTTCTTGTACTTAGGTGTAGATTTACCTTTCTGTAGCAACCTTTTGCATTTGTGACTCTTGCAGTTTTCTCCTTGGATATTCTGTGGTGGTTGTACAACCTTGACTCCTTTGAACTTTCTTTACAAGAGCTTCATGTTTCAGACCACTTGGTTATTTTCCTAGTGCTTTCTTTATATGTTTCTACTTGGTAGAGAGCATCCAAAAGTGGTTGCCTTGTTGTAGATGCGACTTACAAGTCTAACAGCAAGAGTAGTCAATTTATGTGAAGATCCCACTCCTTTTCATGCATTTTCTATGCATTTGTCATTTTTGCTATAGGATGATGCTAATCTATTTTAACTCCTAAATGTGTTTTCAGAGAGCCTGTGCACCCCAACCTGTTTGGTGTAGCTGATTTTTCCTGTTCAGGGTGATTTGCACTTTGCCCTAGTGAACTGCGCCTTGAGCCATCATTGTAGCTTTGGACAAGGGCCTGTAGGGACAGGCCAAGGGGAATGGCTTTAACCTGCCCGAGGGGAGACTGAGATGAGCTCTTAGGCAGAAGCTCTTCCCTGTGAGGGTGCTGAGGCGCTGGCACAGGGTGCCCAGAGAAGCTGTGGCTGCCCCATCCCTGGCAGTGCTCAAGGCCAGGTTGGACACAGAGGCTTCGAGCAAGCTGCTCCAGTGGAAGGGGTCCCTGCCTGTGCAGGGATTGGAACTGGATGAGCTTTAAGGTCCCTTCCAACACAAACCAGTCTGGGGTTCTATGTTTCTATAAGCTGGATGAAATAAAGAAGCAGTCTGCAGCCTGTCTGCTGCCATGCTGTCAGTCTGTCTGAGTATGGTGTGAGGTCTGTGAACCCAGTGAATGTGTCCTATTCTATTCGGGAGGTTCTTGCTGAAAACCCGAAGTGATGCTGACCCTGGGGCGCAAGTGAATCACTTGTGATTCACAGCTCCATCACTTGTGATTCACGGCTCCATTTTGATGTCAAGCCGGTGATGCTACCACCAGTAAACTCATTTGCCTCACTTACTGTTCCCTGTTAATTTAATCTAGATGAGGCCATGATAATTTGTCTTAAATACCATATAAAAGCATCAGAAGTCCTATGAAAGTCAAAGTGTACAATGTCTATTGCCAGGTCCCATCCATAGGGCCTGCTGCCTTGCAGAAGAAATCAGTTTGATGTGATACAGCTTGTTGTTGCCAAATCCACGTTGGCTGCTACTCGTCACCTTCCTTACTCCTACATGCCTGCAAATTGTCTAGGTTCCCATTTTGTCTTGCAATTGAAATTAAACCGATGGATATGTAATTCCTGGCTGTCCTTCCCACTCCTTCCCTGAACATATTTGCTTCTCTTCTGTTTTCTTCCCCCTCCCCCCTTCTTTCCTTTGGGCTGTGTTCTGTAAAGACATGCAGAGAAGTGGCTAAAGATTATAAGGCTTTAAGGAATCTTCTAATTCTTGAAGGAAACATGACAAAGCACAAAGCTTTGTCTCTATGTGGGTAACTGAAAACAGCAGCCACAGGCAGAGGAAGATTCCATGTTCACTATCATTAAGGCATGAAAGGAGAGTAAAACCATGAATGCGTTACTTAAAATGTTTTTGTTCCTGATTCTGATGTTCCCGGTAAAAGTAGTTATTTTGATGGGCTTTCTTTAGTTAAAAAGACATTGTGATATGAGTTCTCTGGCAGTTCAGAAAGGTTGTGGCCATATAAAGCTTTCTCTGTGTTCAAGAAGTTGATTCTGCACTCCAGCAGTTACCCTGTTCTCATGTCGTGTAATCCTTGCTGAGGCTGTACCATGTTGTGGTTGTGTACAAGAGGCTCTACCTTACTCCTGCTCTCTGGTATCTGCCAGAGAGGCAAAAAAGAGTATATGAAAAATCAGCTTTTAGGGCTCCCAGTCAAGTACCTTTCATTGCTTCAACACTGCTCTTAATTCTAGGAAAAACCGTCCAGCTTGCTCTGCCAAGGTGACAAATTGTGTTGCTCATATGAAAGTTGCTGCAGTTATTCACATGTATGGCACAGTAGCTCCCAGGACTGTGGAAAGAGAACTCAGCAACTCCAAAACCACTCTGAGATCTACGAATCTTCTAGCTTTTCTCCTGTGTGCTGTTAATAACACTTTTTTCTTTCTCCCTCCTCTCCTGCAGTTTCAACTTCTTGCCTCAGCATTATTTAAGTCTGGCTCGGATTTCACCACTCTCGGTGAGTATTGTGTATCAGAAGAAATAGACTGTGTTCCCTCTGATAATTGCTATTAGTTTCTACTGGTTTTCATATCAGATGTTACAGTTCACATGAGCTCTTTTTGGTTTGAAAATGCAAAATGCCGCTACATAGACATTAGAGAGAGTATTTATAATGACCAGTGCCCAATGCCCGTCTGCCACCAGTGGTTTTAAACCTGTGCCTCCTGGGCTCATTTTGTGGCTCTTATTACAATTGGTGCCTCACCCAAATAAACAGCAGCTTTGGTCAGAATAAAGCCCCTCCTGTCTTGTCACTTGGGAATGTCACAGTGTGGCTACAGCTCTGTTTGCTGTGATAACTGCAGTTCCTGGAGCAGTTCGGTTCACCCTGTTCTTTGCAGAACTAGTTCTGTGGGCAGAATGTCAAGAGCACTGAGAACAGTGGTGTGGAGGGCTGGAAACAGGAGCTCTGAGCCAAAGCCACAATTTGTTTCACTCTTCTGTCCAGTTAACTCTTCTGAACAGTCGAGAGATTAATCCTGGGCAAGCTATAGGAAGGCTATAAGCATAATTTACGTCCTATAATGTGTTCTCCTTAAGTCACCGAGCTCTTGCTAAGAAGCATGGATGCCTTCAGTTTTTAATGAACCAGCAATTCCCAATCTAAGCAATTGATGGAAGGAAAAAGCCCACTCCACTGTCAGCCCAGCTGGATGAGAAAGCTCAGCTGAACTTGTGTGATTTGGAAGGTCTTATTTAGTTGATGTGATATGATGGATTCCTTAAAGGAGGAAAACCTAAGTTTCAGAACGTTGTTTTCTCCGCTAGTTTTAAGTGTTCTCAGAGATGGATTACTTCTTGACGCAACACTTTGTTCAGAGGTTGGCTCTACAGATACATATATCAAGTGGTGCTTCTAAAATACAACAAAAAAAAAAACCCAAGCCCTCCTTGATTTGATTAACTTGCTTGACTCTGATTAACTGGAGAGTGAGTTCACTGAATTAATAAGCATTCCTTGGAGATCCCACTGATGGAAGTCATACAAAGCAGAGGAAATAGTTGTATAGCCCGCTCTATTGTTCTTGCTGTTGATGGTTTAAGTATGAGGATTTGGATAAGCAATGCTCCAGACTAAACCCTCCCCTTTTGAGAGGCAGCACTTCACAAAAGGGGTTTGTAGAGCGAGCACCCTTGTGCCAAGATGCAGCTCTGATTCGGGGCTCCTGCCATCAGCAGAGCTTGTCTAGAGAAGAACTGCATGCAAGACGAGTACCAGTTCTGGGTGAGACAGTCGTGAAGATAATGAGGAAAGCCTGAGGACAGAAGAAATGAGGCACCAAATAAAAATAGCTGCAGAGATTTTGTTTTCTGGCACATCAGAGCAGCCTCGTGAGGATTCTTGCTTCCTGCAGTTCTTCAGGGCTGTCAATGAGCTTGACAGCCATTTGCTTATTACTTTTCATATAGTTCGATTGCAGCGTTGGCTTGGGGTGGTGTGGTCTGTGTGTGTGTCTATGCTCATAGTAATGGGACAGGGAGCTGGTGGCCTTGGTTGTTAGCAGAGGTAGAAACAGCAAACAGGTTGAAGAAGGTGATCCTGCCCCTCTACTCTGCTCTTGTGAGACCCCACTTGCAGCGCTGTGTGCAGTTCTGGTGTCCTCAACATAAGAAGTATATGGAACTGCTGGAACAAGTCCAGAGAAGGCCATGAGGATGATCAGGGGCTGGAGCACCTCCTGTATGGAGACAGGCTGAGAACATTGGGGCTGTTCAGCCTGGAGAAGAGAAGGCTGCGTGGAGACCTCAGAGCAGCTTCCAGCATCTGAAGGGGGCTACAAGGATGCTGGAGAGGGACTCTTCATCAGGGACTGTAGCGATAGGACAAGGGGTGATGGGTTCAAACTGAAACAGGGGAAGTTCAGGTTAGATCTAAGGCAGAAATTCTTTACTGTAAGGGTGGTGAGGCACTGGAATGAGTTGCCCAGGGAAGTGTGAATGCTCCATCCCTGGCAGTGTTCAAGGCCAGGTTGGACAGAGGCCTGGGGCGACATGGTCCAGTGTGAGGTGTCCCTGCCCAAAGCAGGGGGTTTGGAACTGGATGATCTTAAGGTTCTTTCCAACCCAAACTATTCTATGAATATATGAACATCTGTCCACAATGGACAACCAGCCTATTGGAGCAGTGAGCACTGACTTCATTTCCCCTTTTCTTTCTCCTCCAGGATTCTCAGATGTTGACCACACGTATGCGCAGAGAACTCAGCTCTTTGACACACTAGTCAACTTCTTTCCAGACAACATGACCCCTCCTAAAGGCAACCTGGTGGACCTCATCACGCTGTAACAGAGCAATCACTGGACATATGGAAGAGGGGAAAAGCATCCATTTTCAGTATTTTCATTTTTTTACTGCATTGATTGACTGCTGGGATGAAGTAATATAGTAACCCCTAGGTGTTTGCAAGGGGTTTTATACTTGTATGGTGAATCCCTGAAGCTTTTCCCTTGGAGTAGGTTAATAAAATGTAACTGACGTACTTCTGACTAAATATATATATTTTTTCTGACTTTGGATTGTGAGTTAGCAAATGGAAGATTGAAAGAAAAGGTTTGGGAGGCGGGGGGAAGAGGATAAAAAATAAAACCCAATCATGCAGTGATTACCTGTAGGGGGAAATTGTGGGTTGTCTGGAATTAATGAGGATGGATTTTATTTGGGGGGTTGTGAGGAAGTGGGGAAGGTTGTTCTTTGCTCATATGTAGCTAGTCATGGTATGTTGCTTTATCCCACAACTCCATCCTCAGCAGCTGAATAACTTGGAGGCAGGACACTGGCACGTGTTGAGGTGATAGTAATGTTGTGTCTTGAGTCTTGTATTGCAGTGTGTCTGTGAAGGGGGGCATGTGTTACAACCTACGTGCCCCCTCATCCCAGAATCAGGCTGAGTAATGTGTAATTGCATCTGACACCCCATTTAAACCTTAATACCTGCCTGCCTATCTTCTGTTCTCTGGAGCTTCCACTTAAACCTGCCAGGCAAGTGGGTACCTCAGAGAAACCAAGGGAAAACAGGAGTGCAGTGCTCATCTGCCCCTTTTCAGTGGATGTTCTGGTTTTGCTGCTGTACTCTTCCAATGGGAATCCGTGTGGGTACTGGCAGGACTGGGTCTTCCATCACACGCATCCCAACCTCTGCAACCTGACTCTGGGTTGGGTGTAGGATATCTGAAGCAGATTGTCTTCGTTTACATGCACCTATGCTTCTGTGTGCAGTGTTTGTCAATGTGTAAATGTAAAGAGGATTGCTCCCAACAGCTTGTCTGCTCCCTCTGCAGTGCAGCTCATTCACTTCTAAATGCATTTTAGACCTAGATCTGAATGTAAGGGAGGCCTTTTTAGCATACATCCTTTTGAAAGCAAGCTGATGCATATGTATAGAATATGTATTCTTCTTAGCTGAAAGCCTTCTTTATAAACAAGGTAAGGGCTTGGTGCTGCACTGTCAAGTGGAATGAAGGATACACATACCCAGCAGCAGAATCTTTTTGCATTTGCTGTCAGTGCAAACTGGCAGATGTAAATATTGATATGAGACTGCAAAGCTTTATGTCCAGAGCCGTACATGCCAGTGGGGTTTTGTTGCTGCACCCACCATGGCTACATGACTCCTGTTGAACTTCATGGAAGTCTCGTGTGTGCAAAGATGATTTGGACTCTGAAATAAAAAGAGTTAGTGAAGTGTCTTTTTCAGAGCTCGAGTGTCTGCTTGCTTTGATTGCATTGTATTGCCTCTTGATCATGTCCTTTGTGTGACTTTTGTAGTCCTGGTACGTTAGAAATAAATTTATAACCTCATATTAGTGTTTAAGCACTTAGAAAGAAAGGAACAACATGTTGGAGGCTGGGCTTTGCTTTGGCTTCAGGGAGGACCATACAAACACAGTGTTTTTAGGTAACCTGTAACTTGAGGAGACTGTTTAGATGTATGCTTCAGTGGACAGCAAATCAGATGTCTGGTGGGAGAATCCACTCGGTACATAGTGCAGTAAAGGAAATCTGTTG
This sequence comes from Lathamus discolor, assembly GCF_037157495.1. Lineage (NCBI taxonomy): Eukaryota > Metazoa > Chordata > Aves > Psittaciformes > Psittacidae > Lathamus > Lathamus discolor. The sequence goes on from NC_088884.1 coordinate 4,279,171, forward strand.
GAATTGTTTCTTTGAAACATTGCCATTTAATGTGTTTTCCAGTGACATGGAAAGCTTTACGTCATTGCTGGGCTTTATGATGTGTTACTTTTGATGCTTTGTTAACTAAAGTAGAGCTTATACGGTACGAATGGAGATGCTGGTGGTGCTGGAAGTGGTTTTCCATTGAGATTAAACTCGGTATTCTTAATGCAACCAGTCCAAATGCAGCCCTCTAGTACTTCAAATTGTGTAATGCTGTTATGTTCCCCTGTCACTTGTTCTCATTCCCTGTGTATTCTCCAGTGTCAGTTAGATGGTGAATCGTGCTTTTGGTAACAGTTTGCTACTCAACCAAGCCCTTCATAAACTTCTATGTGTACATCTTTGGCTATACATGAAGCTGAACCCAAAAGATTAAACGGAGGAGGAGCCATGGCGAGCAGACAGTACTTTAGGAACGCCAAAAGCTGTGTGGATGGTAGTGCTGGTGAGCAGAGCATTGTGTCAGGCTCGATTAGTGTTACAGAAGTTCGATCAAAACCCATTGTCCTCTGCATCAGGGTGCGTGTGAAGCCTGGCAGCTTATGTTCTTGTAGCATGGCATAAATGGATGCTTGTCTGAGCGAGGTGAACATTGCTTCTGCGGGACCGACAACCCCAGTTAATGAGAGCACTTCAGGATGATCAGATACTGACCTACCTTTATCCCGAGCAGATCGATTTCAGCTCGCACGACTACAGTTTGTGGGTTACAGCTGGGCATTAACCAGCAGAAGCTGTTTGCTCAGCTCCAGTGTGTTTGTGGAGCAGCAGAGGCACCCTGTGGCCAGAGAGGTTAATCCAGAGTGAAAGCTTTGTGGCTTTGCCAAGGGTCTTTCCTGCTTCTGTGTCCTTTAAGAGTCAGAATGAAATGATTACTCTGCGTTGGTGTGTGCTGCACTACCTGCTTTAAAACCTAATTAAAACTTGGGAGTGCTGAAGTATAAAGTTCCTTTCAAAACAAGCCAGTTATTGACAAGCAGCGACAGGGAGAGTTTGAATGTAATTACATGCAGATCTTTCAAGATGCTGGTGATGTTCCAGGAAAGCGTTGGATGTGATCAGGACAGAATTAACTGAAGTACAAACTGCAAAGAGAACCTGAAAATGTTGCACAGCCCACTGCATGCGGTGGTATAAATAGCCAAGCTGTGCGTAAGAAGTCTCTGAACCTCACCCTTACTGCTTGCAGGCTGGAGCAGAGACTGCTTTTTATCTTAGATGAGACTATATGTGCCTCTACATTATACTATAAGGTGACTTTGTGTATGGATTTAACACCACTGCACTCTAGTAGCTGATATCTAAATTAACTGTTAACTTGTAAATAAGGGTATTGCAAAGAAAGGAGCAAGGAGGGGACTCATTTATGGTGACTGGAGCCTTTAAAGCCAAAGTTACAAGGTTCTGGTATGATTTTTGAAGCTGTAGGTAGTCAGGGTGGGATAAACTTGTTACAAACAAGACTTTAGTCCTGATTTAGCTTTTGAGATCTATGAGTTTGGTTCTTCACTGGCACTGGCTTTCAGCATAGCTGCCCTTACAATATTAATCAGTAGATCATCTCTTTGGAAAACTTTATTCTATATGCGCATATACAATAATATTCTATATATGCAAAGTTGTTCCTATCAACTAATGCATTCTTCCAGAGAAATAAAGCCCTTCTGATTAGATTTTGGGTCTCTGGGATTAGGCACAATTGAGTTCCTTAATGTTTGTCTTACGCAACCCCTGATAGTAGCCATGAGGCAGAAGTCCTTAAGAGTTCTCCCCAAATGTCTTCTCTAAACAAGTACTGCTGTATCACAGTGTGACCCAACATGTTTTCATGTGGCAGGTGGCAGCAGAACCTACTTCTATGATGCTAAAAATGAGATTACAGCCACCTTCTTGGCCTTTTTTACTTTGAGGATGCCATTCATACTGATCCTGTGGAGGCAAAGTGGTGGTTGAAATGTAGTTTTTATCTTCTGGCTCTTTTAAAGGCATAACATTTGTGACATATATTCTTAAGCATATGTTCCTTTTGCTGAGTATAATGAGGAAGGAGAACATTGTCTTGGAAGAGTTTAGTTTGCCCTCTCTCTGGAGAGACAGCATCCTGTATGTGTAGTTTAAGTAGTCATATCCAGATGTAGACGTGAACGTCAGGGATTTGGTGCTGTGTGTCCCAGGATGGCTCTGTGTGCGCAGGTACGAACTAGCTCCAGGTTCAGAACGTTAATAGCAAAATGCCACTCTCCTTTTGGAACATCAATCTGGGAAGACCCAGTTGGAAAAGCTTTTTCTAAGGTATTTGCCGTGTGCAGTCGTAACTGAGAGGGAAATGAGGAAACTTTCTTGAAGAGCATACTAAAGCTTCCCTTTGTGCACCTTGTACCAGAGCAGGGATGCAGTGCCAGGCTTCAGTTATTACTGAAACGTTTTGGTCACTGATGATAATAAAACACCTGAAAATGTAATGACTTAAGGAGTCAGTAAGCAAAGGAACTGGAGCCACCTATTTGCAGGAGGGCAGGCTCTTTGCAGAGGGGTAGTGGCCAGGGATTGCGCTGGCTTCATCTGTGTATTTAATCAGCAGCCACAAGTGTCAGGGTCTCCATTAGCTGTTCCTTCTTCCAGAAGGGACTCCTTCCAAAGCAGGGGAATGACTCCGGAAGAGCGTTTTCCATAGGGCTTTGTGGGACAGCTGTTTTCTGTATCGTTTTCCTGATGTGTGCAAGTTTTTCAAAGGGGGTTTTCTGTGTCACAAAGTTAAAACGCTGATCGTGTGCTGCCGTGTGAGTGCTGCAGACAGCGGGTGATAGAGCTGTGTTCTGACTTGAAACTTGTTTACTGCTCTTACTGTAAGATAGATGAGCATTAATGCTGCTTGTTTCAAATGCAGGAGGGTGGCAGGTACCTGCAACTAGTAATTCTCTTGCTGCCTGCTGTAGTTCAGAACTGAGAAGGAAATATGTTTGTAGAGCATCTTGAGTGAAACCTCCAGTACAGATGAGCTCTGTGCACCCTTAAACTACATCTCCTTACATGCAGTAATTCTGTTGGTGTCATTCGGTGCTGCTTGTGGGGAAAATGGCAAAAAATCATTAGCTTTCCATTCATTTTTGAAGTAGAAAAATGTCTTGTGCAACCTTGAGCTCCAGCGTGCTTTGAATTCATAGTCGGCTGGCAGTGAAGGAATGTTTGGCTATTGTCAAGTGAAGTCCTGACAGTAAAAACAACTCGTGTACGTCTCTGGAAGTGCTTGTGTTGTTTTATAGCTGAACATGTTACAGAAACAGAGGTGGGGCCGGTTGAGAAGATGAACATGATTGCTGTTCTCATAGAGGAGGAAGATTATGGAAACTCTGAATGAACTTGGCCACGTTAATAAGTACATGTGAGAATTTGGAGGTGGGTCTTTTTGTGAAAGGGGAGTTTAAGAGCGATTACATGATTTGTTCTTAATATAGACGGATAGTCGTATGGAAGCTGTAAACAGCGTTGAAAGGTAAATGTACTGTCAGAAGCTTGTTAGTGTATCTAAACGCCTTTGGGTATGGTAGAGTTCATCATATCCTTTCATGGGAAAGGTTAGGCTGGAAATGATTCAAGTTGCGGTCATAACTTATAGGCAAAATCCCTGTTTTACTGAAAGCCTCTATTATAATGAAAAGTTGGAGTGGCAAATGTAGGTTTACTGCACTGGAACCATTAGGAGCAGTCCATGGCTCAGGGCTCGGATAAATTGACTCCAGATGCTTTTGTCTGGAAGCGCTGCATCCAAATGTGGTTACAGAGGGGAAGCTGGTTAATGACCTGCTTATTGCCATTGGAGAGTTCCATAAGAAAGCAGCACAGTTGATGCCAGCAGGTATGCTCTTGGCATTCCTCAGAGGCTAAAGAACTGGATGGAGTTCTGGATTATCCACCTGTGCTTTGGCTCCATACATGAACCTCTGAGGAGGACAGTGATTGTGTGGGTTGTCTGTATCACCAGCAATATATCTTAGGGCTAGAGGTCCGCAAGGCAGCATCTTCCCCAAGCAGAGATCCTCGAGGTAACATATTGCTGCTGTCTCCTTTGCTTCCACCTAGTTGAACTCAATTTGTTAGCAGTGAACTCCAGATACTTGCTGTGACCCAAATTCAGTGCTCTGCTTCCAAATACCTACAGCCACAGACTTGCTTACGCTGCTGTCAGTGTATCAATTGAGCATCCTGAAGTCTTAATTTATACTTGGTGCAGACAGAGATACATGATGCCTTGGCTTCCAGCTGTTTGCTGTATGTCAGCGCAGCTTTTACTTACTACCTGGAGACTGTAAGTGCTTGAGTGCTGTCAGAAATCACTTGACTCTGTTCAGCTCTATGTGGCATCTCAGTTCATCCCTGGGAAAAGTGATGTGAGTGAATAGCTCAAAACTGGCTCTACCAGGTTAGATGTTTGGTTTTGCTACTCATTTGTAAGGAGTAAGCTATCACTAGCATAGATGCTGACCAGCATGATGGTCAAGGCATGGCCCCTTGGGTATTCCCCTCTATTTTGACTTTCTCTTCCCTGTGTGACTGTTCACTGCTATTAAAATGCTATGTCTTCAGACTTCCCTAAGGTTAATGGAGTCCCACTGAAGAATTAAAGGTTAGAGATGTGTGGTGGTTGTTGAGGCATCGGTTTCTCCATGTGGCATCATATCCCAGCTGCTTCCTTTGCAAAATGCCTTAGTGCTGCCTCTGAAACAGGAAGGATGCTTGGGATTCACGTTGTTCTCCCCAAGGGCTCTTCCTCCTCTGGGGTAAGGATGGGGATATGTGGGAGCTGATTTTCCTGAACACTGAACCGTATTCAATGTTCTGATAAGTTTCCCTTTTTGTCCCTGCAGGGTTTATTTTGCGTGGCCCCAGGGGTGTGATAGCTGTTTGTCAGAAGAAAAAGGTGATGACACCAACCCTAGGTTTCTGCCACTTGCTTTCACCATCCCAAGTCTTCTATTAGTGAAGACGAACAGCTTATAGTTGGGGTGTTTGGGTTATTTCTGCAGTGTAGCAAAGGGAATGGGAAGAGAAATAGGCTTGGGGATAATGTGGTGGCTCATGGGAGTTGTGTGTAAGATGTGGTCTGTCTTGTGGAAGGACTTGAAGATTTAACAAGCAGTTCTGCTGTTTAGAGGTTTTTATTCCAGCAAGCTGGATTCTTCGGCTCTTTCTTGAATGGAAGGGATGCAATACCAGGATCTAGTCCTGGAGCCTCACCTCGAGCTTTTGCCCTTCCCACCCCGAAGACACCAAAGAGAATAATACAAGTCCTTTTCCCTCCTCAATCCCTTTTGTAACAGGGGCAACAAAGCCCGCTGGGCTTAACACTGCTCACACACGGTGGTGGCTGTGCAGCACAGTCAGCTATCAGAGCAGGCCTTAAGAGACTGTTAAAGCCTTTTCTGATGAAAGCTGCCAGTGAGATTAAGGGAGATTAGCTGCTTTTTAATTACTGTGATGGTGGGGAGGCTGGACCACAACAGTGGCTCAGTGGTTGCTGTCTGCTCCATGTCCCAGATACCAATAGACAGGTTTTTCTCCCTAATGATGACAAAATACACTTTAAATATCCCGACTTTGTAACTGGCTCCCAAGGGATCCAGTCAATTATTTTGTGTTTCACTTAAATAGAAGAGTGTGAATGGGGTCTGCTTATTAAAGGAGGCTGAGAAGTGAATTCATCACCCCAAAACTCAGCTTTTAAAAGGGGCAAAAGGCTCTTACGAACCCTAGGTGCAAATCTGTGGATTCACTGCATATAGTCCGGTCTGAACAGCAGAGGATGCTTCTACCTCTGTTGCCCTGTAGTCAAAAGGTGACAGCTTGATTTCCTTCCCCAGGCAGTGTGGAGACCTCCCATACTTGAGAGGACTTTTATCTCTCCATGGAGGAGATAACTCTTGTTGCTGAGTCATTTTCCCTTTCTCATCTGCCACTGTAATTGGGAAGGCAAAGGAGCAATGAAGGCTGAGTTTTGCCTTCATCTCTCCCTCATCATTCCTCTCCTTCCTCCCGTCTCCCTCCCCTTGGTGTTTTGATGTGCAAAACACTTTCCACTTCAGAAGCTGCTGTGCTGGGTAGTGGAAAAGAAAACAAGCCCCTTGTAGCTTGTTACTCCGTACTAAAGCTGTATTTTCTGCTGTGCCTTCCAGCGCACGCTCCTCCACAGCAGGAAATGAGGGGATGCTGGAGAGACCTTTAGGAAGAGGAAAGAGCTTAATTACACAAATAAACCCGTTTGTAGGAGTTCTTGAGCCTTGGAGGCCCTGACCTGGCAGACCAGGGTAGAAAGTTAGAGCCTTGTTGGCTTGTTCGCAGTTAATGGGAGATGATGACCCGTCCTTGTGGGCTGGGGTGATGTGCATCCTGTACATTTAGATGCTGCAATGCAATGTGCCTCATTTAGAAGCATTGAGCCTCAGCATTTTCCCTGTGAATATTCGACTTTGCTGAAGTAACTTCTCTTTTAGGTGATAGCATACACAGGATTTGGGTAGCTTGTGGTTGAACACCAATATCTGGCTGGCTGGACACCATCACCTGGTTAGGGGTGGTTTTTCAAGCTGTTTCTATGAGCTGTTGCCTCTTCTCTTACCATGACACTGTATTGTGTGGTGTTTGTATTGTGTGAGGACCTTCAATGTTCATTATCTCGTCCTCTGCACCCTCACGTGGTCCCCAAAACCTGGTTTTCCCTGTGTAGTGCTTGGAGTTGTGAGTGTCCAACCCTTGTCCGCAGTTTGGCCTTTGTTTCCTGTTGTGGCATCCGACATGAAGCATCCCTCCAGCAATCCCACAGACCGGCGTCCATCTGAATTCCCTTTGGTTTGTGTCCTGCAGTTGTTGTCTTGGGTACCTGACCACAGCAATGCTGAACCAAGGGGTGCAGACAGCCCTGGGCTGGAGAGGAGCATCCATGGGGAACACTGTGACCTGCACACAGGCCAGTCAAATACTGACTAGACCAGAGCCCGTGGTGGTTACAGGCATCATTCCTGGGCTCTGGTGATTCCCCATCCTGCTCCTTCCATTACAGATGATCCTTGTTCAGCCTGGAGTGGGGGTATTTCCTTCCTTGGTATAAATCATCTCTGATGGTTTCTGGGTCGATGTGTAAGCGCCATGCTGTACATAAACGAATGGGTGATACAAGGAATATTACAGCTGTAGTTATGTTGTATGTAATGTACATAAGGAGAGAATGTATTTTGTTCATTTTTTTTTCTTAATAAAAATGTATATGCCAGCAGGGGTGTGTGAGATCCCTTCATCCTAACTGCTTGCTACATCCTTTGGGAAGAGAGGCTGGAAAGCTGCTCACAGAGAAGGACCTGGGGATGCTGATCGAACATGCATCAGCCAGTCAAGAAGCCACCAGCATCCTGGCCTGTACCAGCACCAGTGCGGCAGCAGGGCCAGGGCAGGGATTGTGCCCCTGCACTGGGCACTGGTGAGGCTGCACCTTGAATTCTGTGTTTAGCTCTGGGCCCCTCACTGCAAGAGAGACATTGAAGGGCTGGAGCGGGGCCAGAGAAGGGCAATGGAGCTGGTGCAGGGCTTGGACCCAAGTGTGATGGGGAACGGCTGAGGGACCTGGGGGGTTCAGATGGAGAAGAGAAGGCTCAGGGGGGACCTGGTGGCTCCCTACAAGTGCCTGACAGGAGGATGGAGCCAGGAGGGGCTGGGCTCTGCTCCCAAGGAACAAGGGATGGGACAAGAGGAACCGGCCTCAAGCTGCACCAGGGCAGGTTTAGATGGAGCTGAGGAACAATTCCTGCCCCAGAGGTGCTCAGGCATTGGAACAGGCTGCCCAGGGCAGGGCTGCAGGCACCGGCCCTGCGAGTGCTCACACAGCGTGGAGACGAGGCCTCAGTGCCATGGGGCAGTGGTGGCCTTGGCAGTGCTGGGGAACGGTTGGACTGGATGAGCTTAAAGGGCTTTTCCAGCCTGTGTGATTCTGTGATTTTAAGTCTGCGAAGGCCTTGTTGGAGGTGTTGTGAACCAGGAGGTGGGTTATGCCCCAGTGGCTGTCACTGTTGCTGCTAGAGGAGCCTCCTGTGTTCCTCCATAGCACAGAACAGCTGAGAAAACACCCTGTTCCCTGCACCCATCCATGGGCTGGGTCAGTGCCCCATAAATCCAGCCTGTGCTGAGCAGCTGCAAGAACTTAATGAGCAGGAACACAGAGTTAGAGCACAGCCCCACGCAACCCATCAATCTTTAATCATGGAGTGGTTTGGGTTGGAAGGGACCTTAAAGCTCAGCCAGTTCCAGCCCCTGCCATGGGCAGGGACCCCTTCCACTGGAGCAGCTTGCTCCAAGCCCCTGTGTCCAACCTGGCCTTGAGCACTGCCAGGGATGGGGCAGCCAGCTCTGGAATATTGATATTTGAATCAAATCAATTTTTTTTCTTTCTTTTCCTACTTCCTTTGCATAAGTGGAAACTTACCCTGGGTCAAAATGTTTTATTTTGGGCACTTAGAGGTCAATGGAGCTGCTGAACTGTCCATGCTGCTGCTGGAGGAGATCCTGCTCTTGCCCTTGGTGTTCCTCTTTCATCAGGGTCTTTTGGCTTAGGGGTTTGAGGTTTGATTCCCTCCTCTACAGCATGACTCAAGTGTAAGGAGGGGCGGCAGCCTAGGTTTGAGTTAGGATGAAGTTCAGAAACAAGGGCTTAAAGGCACCAGTAAATCGAGCAGATGCTCTGGTCATGGTGGGGCTGCTCTCACCCACATCATGAGCATCCCACCCCTCTGAGCTTTCTCGGGTTTGAATTACAAGATGTTTTCCACCACTATCTTACTGCCTTTGGCATGGGAAATCACAGACGGGTTTGGATTGGAAAGGACCGTAAGCTCATCCAGTTCCAACCCCCTGCAATGGGCAGGGATGCCTCGCACCAGACCACGTCACCCAGACCAGAAGTTCTGAGGAACTGAGTGCACCCTCAGCAAGTTTGCTGATGACACAGAACTGGGAGGAGTGGCTGACACACCAGAGGACTGTGCTGCCATTCAGCGAGACCTGGACAGGCTGGAGAGTTGGGCGGGGAGAAACTGGATGAAATTTAACAAGGGCAAGTGTAGAGTCTTGCATCTGGGGAAGAACAACCCCATGGACCAGTACAGGTTGGGGGGTGACCTGCTGGAAAGTAGTGAAGGGGAAAGGGACCTGGGGGTCCTGGTGGATAGGAGGATGACCATGAGCCAGCAATGTGCTCTTGTGGCCAAGAAGGCAAATGGCATCTTAGGGTGCATTAGAAAGGGAGTGGTTAGTAGGTCAAGAGAGGTTCTCCTCCCCCTCTACTCAGCCTTGGTGAGGCCGCATCTGGAATATTGCGTCCAGTTCTGGGCCCCTCTGTCCAAGAAGGACAGGGAATTGCTTGAAGGAGTCCAGCGCAGAGCCACAAAGATGATTAAGGGAGTGGAACATCTCCCTTATGAGGAGAGGCTGAGGGAGCTGGGTCTCTTTAGCTTGGAGAAGAGGAGACTGAGGGGTGACCTCATCAATGTTTACAAATATGTAAAGGGTAGGTGTCAGGATGATGGAGCTAGGCTTTTTTCAGTGATATCCAGTGATAGGACAAGGGGCAATGGGTGTAAACTGGAGCATAGGAAGTTCCACGTTAACATCAGGAAGAACTTCTTTACTGTAAGAGTGACAGAGCACTGGAACAGGTTGCCCAGGGGGGTTGTGGAGCCTCCTACACTGGAGATATTCAAGGCCCGCCTGGACAAGTTCCTGTGTGATGTACTGTAGGTTACCCTGCTCTTGCAGGGGGGTTGGACTAGATGATCTTTTGAGGTCCCTTCCAACCCTTGGGATTCTGGGATTCTGTGATTCTTCCTGCATCTGAAGGACTGGGTTGGGTTTGCTCCTTCTCCTCCAGTGTTTTCCCATATTCTTTGCTAGGAGAAGCCTGCAAGCCCTGTGCCGTGTTTCCAAAGCTCAAACCCCATCCCGTGGTAACACGTCCACCACTCAGCAGAGAAATGAGCCTTTTACATAAGAACGTTTATTGACAGAAATACATGATGCTTTCAAAATATATTTGTAGGAAAATGCAAGAATAATCTCTACAATCCAGTTCCTCAGTAAATTCCAGTGTAAATCAGACTCCTGTCCCCGTGAGAGATGCTGCTATACAGTACGTAAGAGCTTTTAGTATATGTGCAAGGTTCAACGGGTAGCCGCCTTTGGGAAGTAGGTTCTCCTTCTGCAGTCCCTTATGGATTATGTCTTCTGTATGTCTTCTGTAGGCAACAACAGTCACAGTATCAGCCTCAGCGCTTGGGTCATGGCACTGCGAGCGGGAGATGAATGGTCCTGACGTATTTACACGTTCCATGTGAATCTGAAGATAGAAAAGTCTCTTGCAAGGACATCTGAGCTGCTTGTAAAGCTCCCACCAGGAGGTAAGGGCAAGAAGCTCTTTGTACAACGTGTTAAAGCTGGTCTGGGGGAGAGAAGAGTGTGGGGAAGGGAGGAAGGAAATGCTGGGATAGATTTGTTTTACCTGTTATTTTTGGTTTAAATGTTATGGCTACAGTCTATAACGGGAAGGATTAAGGCCAAAGATGCTCGATTGCTGCATTTCCTACCTCTTTATGTCTCTTTTTTGATCCCAAAAAAGAATGTTCTCAACATAAAAAACATACTGGTTTTATCTTTTTTTTTTTTTTTCTTTTTTCCTCATGGAAATAGTTCTTTAAATAGGGGGAAGGAAAACTCGACTATAAAATATCAGTGGATTAAAAATATGGTGTCTGGAAAAATAAATAAATGTACAATTCCCATTCAACTAGAAATCGCTGTAAGCACTTGCTGAGCAGCCGACATCTCCACTGGGCTCTGCAAGGAAAGATCTCAGCTTGCTTCACCGCAAGCCTTGTGAAGGATTCTCTTGGAAAGTCTTTGGACCTGATTCATTAAAGCACTTTGGCATCTCTTTGCTGGGAAGGGGGATCTTTAGGCACGTGCCCAAACGCCACTGCCAGGAGATGCTCTGCCAGAGGCATCCCTACAGCAGCTCCTGTGGCCAAAACCCCATCCTTTGGCTGCGTTCATCCCATGCCAAGGGCAGGAACATGAGGTCACCGTGTTCCTTGGGGCAACAGGGAAGCGAAGGCGCTCGGAAAACAACTGCAAATGCCAAGAGCAAGGTTCTTGGAGCCTTGCTGCAGCGTTAGAGGTGAACTTGGTGCTGCTGTGGCACAGGGTTACGTGGGCAGGAGGTGTTCTCCTGCTTCGTGTTGAATTGGATCCCCTCCCAGACTGGCCATTAGCTTTCTCTTTCCTTATTTTTTGCCTTTTAACCCCCCTCCCCTCCGGAATGACTTCCCCACAGTGCAGTGCAGGGGGTGAGTGAAGGGTGCTGAGTACATCGCTGATGAGTAGCAGGACTATTTACATACAAAAATATAGAGGTTTGAACACTTCAAACTCACTGCCCTTCGGTGCAGGAGAGAAGGGAGAAGAGCCAGGCCCTTGGAGACGACATCTGTCAGCTTCTGTCCCACCCCGACCCTCTCCTTCACGTGTATTCCCAAGGACCAAATCGATCCGTGTTTCTCCAAGCTTTCCATTGCTCAGCTCTGCTTCTCCCCTCATTCAGGGCAGCCATGGGAGCGGATCCCCATCGTGTTGACTTGGTGGCAGAGCCCGAAGGGAACGGGGTGTTGTGCGTTGGTGAATGCCTGGTTCATGGCAAGCAGGGGAAAGGAAAGGCCGTGCTCAGGCATTGCTCTTCATCTGCAGCCCCTGTGGCTTGCAGAGGGCTTGGGACCACCACATCCTCCTGTGTTGGTGGACACTCTCACCTAAATGACCTTCCCATCCTCTCCTCCGTTTCCTATGTGATAAAGGATGGAGCCCTGCTCTGATCCCTGCCTCTGCCAGAGCTAAGCTGGAAAACTCTCCCCATCCTTTTAGAGCCATTCAGGAGCTGTGATGGGGAGTTAAGAAACCAGGAACAGCCTCAGTCCAACCACTCTCTGCTCCTGTGTATTCTTCTTTTCCCCTCTAAAGCAAAAGGAGACCTGCACAACAGACCAAGGGCTGCAGGACAAGGCTCGGTCTCAGCTTTGCTGCTGGTCTCTTATTTTACCAGCTATTGAAGAAGAGCTGGAGGGTGTGGGCTGAGCTTCTAAACTGAACACCAAGGGCTGTACCAATGGAAAACCCGGAACACCACCAAGCTACCTGGCTCGTGCTGCTGTTCTTTTCCCTCTTCTGCTGCTCATGCAGGAAAACGTGACCACAGGAGCCACAAACCACTGTGGTGCGCGTAACCCACGGCCTCAGGGCAGGATGGATGTGGGCTGTGAGATGCTGCTGTGTAATGACTGGAAGGCAATCAACACTTCTGTAGGGGAGTGCAGTAACAGAGTTAGACTCCTGCACCAGGAATCATGGAATGCTTTGGGTTGGAAGGGACCTTAAAGCTCCTCCAGCCCCAACCCCTGCCACGGGCAGGGACCCCTTCCACTGGAGCAGCTTGCTCCAAGCCCCTGTGTCCAACCTGGCCTTGAGCACTGCCAGGGATGGGGCAGCCACAGCTTCTCTGGGCACCCTGTGCCAGCGCCTCAGCACCCTCACAGGGAAGAGCTTCTGCCTTAGATCTAACCTGAACTTCCCCTGTTTCAGTTTGAACCCATCACCCCTTGTCCTATCACTACAGTCCCTGATGAAGAGCCCCTCTTTGACATCCAGAACCCCCAACCTTGTGCCTTGACCAGTGACCAGGCATCGCTCTTGGTCTCATTTCACCCTTCCTCAGAGGAATGAACTCAAGGAGTTATTCCTTTTCCTCTCCCTTCCCTTTGCATCAATACAAGGAGCTGCTGTGCCTCTCCTGGTCTCCTATTGTGTTCAGGATCCATCATACAGGATGGAGCATCCCTTGGCACTGCTGCATCCCTCCCATCCAGCCTGGTCTGGATGTGTTCATTTGCCTATGGCACAACACAGGGTCTTGTGCGTTTCAGCCGGCAGTTTATGGGGGGAGGATGGAAACCGGATTAAAACGCAAGGAACAGGCTGGTCCGCTCGATACGCGGGTGTTAGGAGGGCAAAGTGACAACTAAACAGCATGGGCTAGAGGACTTCCTAGCTCTACTTGCTCTTGGGACATGTGCTCCCTCTCCCACCCTATTGACATCTATTTCTCTTCATCTCTGAGTGATTCGGTAGCTTGGAGGATGCAGTTGGTGTGGTTGGACTTGGGATGGGAGGGGACACGCTTGGAGGAGACACCAGCAGCTCTCCAGGAGCAAAGCCCCCCCGTGAGCCCATGCCTGGTGTGGTAGGTCCTGCTGAGCACCCACAGGTGATGGAGGTGCTTGTCCAGATGTGGCCACCACAGTGGCTTGTGTTGACGATGCGCCCCAGAGGTGTCTTCTCGTGTCCCTTCCTCTTCCATGGCACAAGGGGTCATGATGAGTTCAGGAATGGATTTTTCTGAGGTTTATTGGGAATTCCGCCTTGTTTTGGAGTTGTGTGTGTGCGTGTACGTAGGAATTGTGGGGTTCTTTTGGGGGGGGTGGTGGTTGGTTGTCCGCTTGATCGAGTTCTGCATCCTATAGATGCGTGTCCTCCTCTTCCTCCAGGTCCTCCTTCATTAGCGTGTCGAGCGGCACGATCCAGCTGTCCCCCAGCTCCCCGTTGAGGTTCACCTTCTTCTCCTGCATCTCGGAGGAGGTCTCCATCACCTCCAGCGTGGGGTTATCGTGGTACCCGTTCTCCATTGTCTGCAGCTCCTCGGTCAGGCGCTGCTGCGAGGAAAGCAAACCAAGAAACCCCAATGAGGAACAGCTTGGCCGTGCTGTGTGTGCCACCTCGGGGCTGTCACCCCCCAGCTTACCATGACCACTGCCCCATATAGATGGATATAACCACGTGTAGAGCCTTTCGTGGTGAGGCTGAGGCTGGGGGCTGCAGTCAGTGCCAGCGCAGCGAGGGGATAGCATGGAGCTGGCAAGAGAGAGACTGCTAATGGTGGAAGGGAGGAAAGAGCAGCCAGAGACGTGTGGAAAACCTCCAGGAGCAGTTGCCAGCTTCAGCCTGGCCATGGCTTGGTCCCCGCTGGACCTCAGGAAGAGCTGAGCATCGTTGCCTCACCCCAATCCTGCATCCCAACTCCTGTGTCCTTACCTACACTCTGTTCTCTCCCTCCCCTGTATGCTGTCCTTTTCTAGCTGCTTTATTGTTATTCTCCCCCTTGACCTGGGGCAAGATGCTGCTGGCCCATTTGCCCCTCCGTAAACATCATCCCTCCTTGTTCTGGAGCTCATGGTGGAAACCAGGCAGGGAAAGATGAACCAGGCCCTGTGTCACCCTCATCCTCTGGTACACCATGCTTCAGGCTCCAACCCAGCCCTTCAGCCTCTGACCCTTCCTAACTCTGCATTCACCACCATGGCTTCTTCATGCCCATCCTGCCCTGGAGCGATTCACCAGGGAGCTGCAGTCCTCGGTCAGCCCTTTCTGGGAAGCCCAGGGCTCTCTGTGGGCACCCCTGTTAAATTCCACCTGAATTCACAGCTTGATTCATTACAGCGCTCCTAATAAATGTCAGGAGACAGGAATGGGAGGGAATCCACAGAGAAGGAAAGGGATGGAGAAGCAAAACTGCAGCTTTGGCACTAGCAGAGCGGGGCTGCAAAGGTGCTGCTGGGGGTCCCCTGGGTCCATTTTGGCCAGGGATGGTGGGATGCTCGAAAGCTTTTAAGGGGCTGTTTCAGCCCATGGAGATGCTGGTACCCCAGCATGGATGGATGCTCGGGCAGCGCTTCCTCCCACCATGGCAATGCACCCCGCACAGCGTGCAGCAAGGGGAAGGGGGTCTTTAAAGCTGGGCTTTAGTAGGCTTTAGTCCTGTTAAAAGCTACTGAATCCTACCAAGCACTGGGGGTGAGAGCTGGGGTGTTACGGATGCGGCGCCCGCCCCTCCGATCCCTGTGTTGGAACTCACATTAAAGATCAGGGCCACATGTCCATCATCAAACCCGGGGAGATCAGGGTGGATGTGCTGGTTATTTCCAAGGTAAAACAGGGTTTAAAAGGGGGGGGGAGGGAGGGAAAGGGTTGGAGAAAAATAAAAATAACAAAAAACTTTCAAGTCATTTTTTGGACAGAAGCAGGAGGAAAACCAAAGAAACCACCCAAAAGCAAACGCAGAGAGGAGAAAGGGGGTTGGTTTTGTCTGAAAACCTTTTCCTGTGGTCTAAGCAAGTGCTGTGCTGAGGAATCATGGGTTAGGGTGGGAAGGGACTTTGTGATCATCCAGTTCTAACTGGCAGCCCCTTGCTTTGGTTGTGATACCCTACTCTGTGGCTGGTGGGTACCGGCCTCCAGAGCATCCATTAGGGCTGGGACCTGTTCCTCTGCACCACGTTACATGAGGGGTACACATTCCCATCACTAACATTATCCCATTTCTGGCTGTGTTCTGAACAATGCAGGGAAAGAACAGTGTTGTGTTTCTCCCTGTCCCTGCTGGGATGTTTTTCCCCCTGATCAGGGACATTTCAGCCAAGAAATGCTGTGAAATCCCATAAGCTCCAAGGGGACCACAGTGGAGGTCAAACATCTACCGAGGTCTTGCATCCTCTCCCATTCCCTCCCCAAAACATTAAGCCTTTTAAACCCAAGACTGATGCTGCATCCGTTTCCTCTTCTCTGCCTCTTGTGTTCATCTCTTCCAGTGCAAACGCTTAAAGCAAAGGCTGCTTTAGCCTTCAGCATCACACAGCTCCTTGGGCTGAGGTTGGGACCCCATGGGGAGGATGAGCCGGTTTTGGGGGAAACGAAATGCAGGGGTTTGCTTCTCCATCGGGAGGGTGGGTAACCCTATTTCAGCCTCATTTCTGCCCAGCTTTCTGTTGCTCTGGAGCTTAATCCTCAGCAAGAGCAGCAGAGGCTGATGCAAACCTTGCTTATGTGGCAAAGCTCTTCCTACTCACATGGGAATGGCCAGTCCTTGCAGGTGGATACTGCACCTAAATCACCCAAAACTGCTTCCTAAGATAACGATTGTAATGATTTGGGGTTTTTCCATGTCTGTTCTTCCTTAAATCCCGCTGCTCTGAAACTGGGCTCTGGTCCAGGTCTCCCAAAGGCTGAACCGTGCAGTGTTGATGCCCTCCTGTGGCTGCTGTGCAGCCGCCCTGAGCCCAGCCCCTGGCACCAATGGGGAGGAACTGGGGTGATGCTGGGCACCCAGAACTGCTCCCCTACTCATAGAAGTATTTTAAGGGGTTTTTTTTTAGGTTGGGAAAGCCTTTCTTGTTGAAATTATGACCCAAAGGTGCGGCTCACCCACCCTGTACGTTGGGCGGCAGCACGGATGGGTGCTGCTGGTTTTCATGCTGCCTCAACACCCCCAAAGAGCAGTTCCTGCCCCTCCAGAACACGCACAGCATTTATCATAGAATCCCAGCCTGGTTTGTATTGGCAGGGACCTTAAAGCTCCTCCAGCCCCAACCCCTGCCACGGGCAGGGACCCCTTCCACAGGAGCAGCTTGCTCCAAGCCCCTGTGTCCAACCTGGCCTTGAGCACTGCCAGGGATGGGGCAGCCACAGCTTCTCTGGGCACCCTGTGCCAGCGCCTCAGCACCCTCACAGGGAAGAGCTTCTGCCTTATCTCCAACCTGAACTTCCCCTGTTTCAATTTGAACCCATCACCCCTTGTCCTGTCACTACAAAAGAAAAGGACTTGGGCACCCCTTGAGCAACATGCAAGGACAATACTCGCTGGATAAGCCAGGATGTCTCTACCAGCAGAGATGGTAACAGGGATGATCTTCATCTGAAGATGCCATTGAGTCAAAAAGGCCTCATGGTCCCCATCCCACCCCTATCCCGCTGTACCTGGTCCTTCTTTTGGGAGAAGCGCTGGTGGCAGCAGCCGTAGATGGCAGCAATCAGCAATAGGGAGCCAGCCAGGGTGACGATGGTGATGATCAGGGGCGTGCTGAACTCATCGGTGATGACCATCTCCCTCTCCATTCTGTCATAGGTGATGTTGGCGATGCCGAGCTGCCACAGAAAGGATGCGTCAGGCCTCGAGGAGGACTCCCTGCATCACCCACCCTGGGGGATGTCCATAGGGAACCCACGTACCTCCTCTAACTTGTCCTTCTTCTCCTTCAGCTGCTCGAGGACTTTTTCAGGGTCCAAAGGGACTGGGGGAAGAAAGCGGCTGCAATGAGCATTAGGGGAGCGGGGCAGGTTGTGCCCCCATCTCTCAGTCAATGGGTAACCCTCATTCTGGAGGAGGTGGATGGAGATGTGCATGAATGAAGCCAACTCTATCAGGTATCTCCACTGTTAGACAAGGAACTGGGACCTCTGGTCTTGGAAGTGGGATACCCCCAGAGACCCCAGTCCCCAGCCCCAGGCTGTGCCCACACTGGTGAGGGTCTCCAATGGGCCGTTTACAAGTGAGACCAGCGAGGGGCTGTAACCAGCTACTCGAGGCCATGATGAAGTGGTGCAGGATTAGTCCTCAGCATCCTTCTGCCCTGCTTGTTATTGGGTACTGGAGGCTGGACACTCCCCCCCAGCCCTTGCTTTGATGATGATGATGATGGAGCTGAGTCCTTCCTCCGCCTCCTGCTAGAGCAGTGTGATGTCTGCATCCTCCCAACACCCTGGTACTAAAGGAGTGTTTGGGCACCCCTGTCCAAGCCAGATTTCCCCAAAGGGCTCCAACATGGGCAAGAACCCCAGCCTGGTTTGGGTTGAAGAGACCTTAAAGCTCCTCCAGTTCCAACCCCTGCCACGGGCAGGGACCCCTTCCACTGGAGCAGCTTGCTCCAAGCCCCTGTGTCCAACCTGGCCTTGAACACTCTGTAGTCTCTTGGGGAAGGATGTAGTCTGGACACCGGATTTAAACACCTTGGGAGGAATTTTTCCTCCTGGAAACTGCTCCCTGCCTTGACTCATCATGGATGAGAGAATGATCTGATGCATTCACTGGGGAGCAAGGCATTGCTGGGATCATTGTGCCTCTCCAAATCCATTGAGGATGGGGCAGCCCAAGGAGGGGAGCCCCTTAGCTAAGATCCAGGATATGCATTCAAGGCCAGGCTGATGTGGTTCTGGGCACCCTGGTATAGTTGAAGATGTCCCTGCCCATGTCAGGGGGTTGGAACTGGATGAGCTTTAAGGTCCCTTCCAACCCAAACCAATCTGGGATTCAATGACCCAGGAGTTGTGCCAAGCCTCAGTCCGCATCCCCACCCCAGTGTCCCCAATCCCATCTCACTCCATGCAGGATGCTGGGATCATACTCACTGTGTATGACTGCGTGCACAGCCCAGTGCTGGGAGCGGGGCTCGTGGGTGCTCAGTGTCACTGTACATGTCTCCCTGCTGGCACTGAACACATGCTGGGCTGTGGAGCAGAAGCTCTCAAAGAAGGACATGTTGGTGCTGGCAGCTCTCCACTCCTCCTGCAGGGACAGACAGGGCTCAGCATGGTCCCCCCAACCCCAGGAGCATCCCATCCCATCACCAGGGATGCTGTGTCCAGCCCCAACCCATCCCATCACCAGGGATGCTGTGTCCATCCCCATCTCCCCCCATCACCAGGGATGCTGTGTCCATCTCCATCCCATCCCATCACCAGGGATGCTGTGTCCATCTCCATCCCATCACCAGGGATACTGTGTCCATCCCCATCACCCCCCATCACCAGGGATGCTGTGTCCATCCCCATGCCCCTCCATCACCAGGGATACTGTGTCCATCCCCATCCCGCCCCATCCCGCTGCACTGCCTGGAGGCTGCCGGTCATTTCCAGGGAACAGGAAAGGTTTAAGAGGAGTTTCTATACAAGAAGCCAAGCTCTTGGCTGACATTCCCCACCGGGGCCTTATCTGGGAGCTGCAGCTTTTGGCGTTACAGGAATAGCAGGTTCCCAAGGGAAGTGGGGCAGGGAGGACCAGGGGCCACGGTGGGAGCAGGATAGGGCTGTGCAGCCGTCCCTGTGCCCTCATGGGTATCTGCAGCCATCCCAGCCACCCACATTTCTACCCTCTTTCCCCACCAACATGGGTCCCTGTCCTCCCCAGATCTTCCCCATGGCTCTGCAGAGGCAAAAGGAAGAGTTTTCATTCCGGATAAACTGGAGCGTCGCTGGAAGGGTTTAGCCTGGACATAGCTGGAGGGGTGGCAGAGGGGTGGATGGAGCCCATTTTGCCTCTGAGATGTTCCAGAGGCTTTTTATATCTGCTTGATGCTTTGTAGCAACTGGGTGCTCACTAAGCTAGAGACAATCACCGGCTGCATGCACAGGTCCTGTATGCGGTGATGCTGTATGTACAGCTCCTATAGAACCCCAGGCTGGTTTGGGTTGAAGGGACCTTAAAGCTCATCCAGTTCCAACCCCTGCCATGGGCAGGGACCCCTTCCACTGGAGCAGCTTGCTCCAAGCCCCTGTGTCCAACCTGGCCTTGAGCACTGCCAGGGATGGGGCAGCCACAGCTTCTCTGGGCACCCTGTGCCAGCGCCTCAGCACCCTCACAGGGAAGAGCTTCTGCCTAAGAGCTCATCTCAGTCTCCCCTCGGGCAGGTTAAAGCCATTCCCCTTGGCCTGTCCCTACAGGCCCTTGTCCAAAGCCCCTCTCCAGGTTTCTTGCAGGCAAATCCCACCCAGGGATGCAGCTGGGATGGTGTGGACTCAGTAGAGGAGCCAGAGGGAAGTTTCTCCCTGTACAAGGTGAAAGGACAGGCAAGGGCCATTGGTGGTCCCCAGGGACAGCCAGGGCCTCACAGTGCTGAGCTCACCCTTGCACTGTGCCTAGGACCAGTCTTCCGCCCCGGCAAGTGCATCCTGTCTCCGCCGCTGCTTCCCAGATGTTTAGATAAGATGGGGTGAGATTAGGTGCCTTCCTCATCCAGGCCTCTCCCATCCTTGCAGTGGAGCAAGTGGGATGCTGATGGATTGGAGCAAGCAGGACCCAGCAAGGATGGTCTGGATGGGGCTTGGAGCAAGCTGCTCTAGGGGGAGGTGTCCCTGCCCATGGCAGGGGTTGGAGCTGGATGCGCTTTGAGGTCCCTTCCAACACAAACCATTCCATGACTCCACGAACCCTGCCGCAGCCCTGTGCCAGGGCAGCCCTTGGGCAGCAAGACAAGACCTTAGTGTGGCAGCATCCCCCTGAAAGCTCATCCCCAGCAGGACAGGGAGGAGAGGGCTATGGCTCAGGGCGGTGCTTTTATCATCTTTGGACGCTGGGTTGTGCTCCTACGCTTTAAATACCCTGTGTTTTATCAGTCCCTGCCTGTGCTGCATTTTCTGCTCAGCAGAGGCACGAAAAGCCTCTCTGCATCCCCCTTCCCCAGGTTCTGCTGCAGCTCTGCCTTCACCCAACCCTTCATAACGCACTTCCCCTTCTACCACCCCATGGGGGAAGAAAAACCCCTTCAAAACGCACCTTTTTTTGCGTAGGAAGTTAAATCAGATGCGAGGCAAAAACCCAGCTGAGCACTGAACCGCTTTGCAGTGAGCAGAGCCTAAACCCTTTCAGAGGCTGATTTGGGAAGATCTACCCTTTCCAGGGTAGGAAAGGGGCATGGGGACCCCACTGCATCCACCGGGGATGCCCCATCCGCAGTGCCCGACCCTGGCAGCTCTCCCCTCCAGCCGCCCGGAGCCGCTCGCATTCCTTGGCCCGAGTTGAGAGGCGCTGCCGAGCAGCTCGAATCCGGTTCCCACACTGGCGGGGACCAAAAACCAACATCCCCGAATGAGGTAACGGCACTTGAGTCAACAAAGCAGCCCCGGCAGCTGGACGGGGCCCGGGGACCACGACCCTGCACCGTGAGGGGTCCCTCTGCCTGCTCAGAGACCCTCCTGCTGGCCCCACACTGGCTGGCGTCACACAGCAAACGCCCTTGGGCACGGGTCCTGGTGGCCCCACTGTTGCTTTTGCATCCCCTGGCTGGAGCAGGCTCGGCATCCTTCAGCTCAGCTCGCTGGGCACATCCATGTCCCTGCCTGGGACACGATGGAAGGGGAGGATGGCTCCCTGGCTGAAGCACAGCTCCAAAGACACCAGCCACCCCAGCAATCTCAACCTCTCGCTTCACTTAACACGTTTTGGGGTTGGGATGAGGAACAAAGCATCCATCCATCCATCTATCTATCTATCTATCTATCTATCTATCTATCTATCTATCTATCTATCTATCTATCTATCATCTATCAATCATCTATCTATCATCTATCTATCTATCTATCTATCTATCTATCTATCTATCTATCTATCTATCTATCTATCATCATCTATCAATCATCTATCAATCATCTGTCTATCATCTATCTATCTATCATCATCTGTCTATCAATCATCTATCAATCATCTGTCTATCTATCTATCTATCTATCTATCTATCTATCTATCTATCTATCCATCCATCCATCCATCCATCCATCCATCCATCCTTCCATCTATCCTTCTATCCATCCATCCATCCATCCATCCCAAGGCTGGAGCACCTGAAGCAGCCAACACCCCACTGAAGCTACACTTGTGAGCCACACCTTGGGAAAGTCATCCTATGGAATGCAACGCATCAAGCTAGTAAGTATCATTAAGAAACTAAGGTCCTGTTGTAATCAAAGGGAGGAGAAGAGGAAAAAGGGAAGGTGGGGGAACACGGATCAAACTGTTAAGCATCACCTGAAAAGGGAGGATGTTGGGAACTAACCAGACCATAAAATACCTTTGGTCCACAAAGTTGTACTAACCATGTATTTGAGGGGTTTTGTAGGATTTACCTTTTCTTTTTGGCTTTTGGGGGAGTTTTGGGGAGGGTTTTTTTGATCTTTACGTTTATTGCAGGTGGAGAAACCCAGTTCTTGGGTTCGGTCCCAACCATTTCCCTGGGGCCCCAGCATCACCAGTGCTGCCGCATGCATGGAGCTGGTCTGCACTGCCCTCCTCCCTTTGACCTGGACACATCCCCACCAACACCCATGTCTTTGATGCTTCTCAAGCCTCACTGTAGCTGAGGGAAGGGAACCAACTAACAGCATTGTTAGCACAGTGCTGCCCTGACTCCGGCTCCTTCTTGAGCACCACGACTGGATCCATTTCTGGAACACTCCTCCTTATAGCGCGCGCTTTCCTGTTTTCCCACGGCTTGTGAAATGCAAAGGCTTTTTTCACTTCGCTGTCAGGATTTGGCCAGAGCCTTGTTTACCGTCCCTACAAAGCAGGGAAACCGGATAGTGCCACTCTGTTATCTGCT
Organism: Lathamus discolor; assembly: GCF_037157495.1. NCBI lineage: Eukaryota > Metazoa > Chordata > Aves > Psittaciformes > Psittacidae > Lathamus > Lathamus discolor. Next base: position 4,301,472 of record NC_088884.1, read on the forward strand.
CGGCTTGGGAGGCATCCGAATCTGTTGGAGTTCAGGAATACACCGAGTGGAACATTAACGTTGAGCGGGTGGGAGGTGTTTTGGCAGCCGAGGAGCGCGATGCGATGGGAGGATGCACCCTCACAGGCTGTTTCAAGCTCTAAGTGGCATTTGGTACTAACAATGCTTCAGGCCATGATGGTGCCCAGAGGAATTTGAGGGAAGCAGGGCAGCAGACTCGCTGGCTCGCCAGCGCCCAGCGGAGCGGGCAGACAGGAGGGATGGATGATGCCAAGCTGTGATGTCTGCACAGCGCTCAGCTCAGCAACACATCTCTGTGCACTGGCACTTCCCAGCCAAACCACCCCTGCTGCCAAAAAGCCTCCCAGCACAGCTCCAGTGAAGCCATGGGGAGGAAAGAGCATGCAGTGATAGAACAAGGGGAATGGCTTGAACCTGCCAGAGGGGAGACTGAGCTGAGCTCTTAGGCAGAAGCTCTTCCCTGTGAGGGTGCTGAGGCGCTGGCACAGGGTGCCCAGAGAAGCTGTGGCTGCCCCATCCCTGGCAGTGCTCAAGGCCAGGTTGGACACAGGGGCTTGGAGCAAGCTGCTCCAGTGGAAGGGGTCCCTGCCCGTGGCAGGGGTTGGAACTGGGTGAACTTTAAGGTCCCTTCAACCCAAACCAGGCTGGAATTCTATGATGCTATGACACTGGCTCCATCTGCACCCAGAAGGAGAAGGGAAGACTTAAACAGCAGCATGGTCATAAGGCACCCCGGTGCTTTGGGCTCTAAAATTAGACTTTATCAATCTGATGAAATTTGTTTATGCATCCGATTTAAAACTTGTTGAGAAGCTGCAGGTTCAGACATTGCACAAAGCAGGGCAGGGGATGGTATCAGGAGAGGCTGTCCTGCCTTGGACATGGTCATCAAGGTAATAAGCTCCCTCTTTGGAGTCATCCTCAGTGTTGCGGGCAGCACAGCTCAGGGCATCGTCACTTCTGTGGGTGCACAGGCAAGGAGCATTTACACCAAGCAAAAGCCAAAGCAGGAAGGTGATGACCATGAGATGGCAGCAGACCTGTGCTTCTCCTCCTCCAGGAGCACAGTGGGTGCTGTCATTTTACACCCCTAAAGTGGTTGTACTCATTTTGATGAAACCACTCTCATCTTTACAGGCTCACACGCTCAGGGTACCACAGGTTAAAAGCTGATCTCCAACAGCAACACAGCTGCTGTAGGGTTCTACATAGAAGTCCCAAAGGGTGGTACTTACACAGGTTTTAGCTTCTTTCAGGTATATGGTGGGCCAAGTATTTTGCACTTGGTCTTTACAGATGACCTGGAAGGACAGAAGAAAAGCAACTCTCGCATCATTGACATAGATTGGAAGGAGAGTTGGTCACCGGTACAGCACACTACCCTGAATCAGGAGACACCTCAACCAAAGCTCTGACCCACTTGATGGAAATGAGACAGATTTGGGAGCCCTTCACTCAACTCTTTGTATGTGAAAGGGTTTTCACAGGTAACTGACAGGGCCGTCTGCGGGATGTTGCTAATGCACTTCCCAAACCAGGTTTAGGATTTGCAGTACGGGGTAAAGCAGGAATTGGCTTGGACAGTGGGGAGATCCATGCCAGTGGGCCTGACGCAGTCCTACTCTACAAAAGACGAGTATCTAGGAGTAGAATCCCCTTCCTTCCTTCCAAGCACTTTAGTTATTGTGGCTTGTGTTTTAAGAACCCCTACTCTCCCAAACTGTTTTCTGCTAATAGCATCCATGCATGGTTTATGCTAATTGGATTCTTTGGCCTCTTGTCAAGCCCAAGTCCACCCCAAGGCAGCTTCTGCTCTACATAATGGCTCTCTCCCTCTTCCCAAATTATACTTCTTCCCTGTTCAGCACCCAGACCATAATCCCCTTCACTTCCATCCTCCATCCTCCGTGTCTCTTCACTGGAAAGCAAGAGGAGAAAGGGGTTGGACTAGGTGACCATTAAAGGTCCCTTCCAGCCCAAACCATTCCATGATTCTATGGTCTAGAGTTATTTTGCTGCCCCATGTTCTCCTAAGGCAGATCTCCCTGTGCAGTGAGAAGAGCTGCAGACTCCACATGTACACGGGATGCCAGCTAAACAGTAACAGACACCACCATGAAGTGCTCACCTTCCCTTACGCTTCATTACCTCATTTTGGAATGAAATGTTAGGGTGCTGATGGCCAGGACTGCAGCTCGCTGTCTGGTCCCCCAGGGATGGGGATGACGGCTGTGCACTGGCAGGGCTCCGGTCAGCACTTGCAGGCTTGGTTGATGGATGTCTTCTCTGGTCTGGGTCCCCAGTAGATACCAAAAAACAAGCAGACAGACACTGATACAGTACAGAGGATACAGGTGACACAGCTCCATTTGTGAAGCTAATGGTGCCGAAGCTTGGAGAGGCTTTGGATTGCTCTTTTTTTTTGGGTTAAAAATTAACTTTGATAAGGAAAATGTCTTACTGCTGGCTTTATTTTCTGCTGGTGAAACCCATCAGGCTGTTGTGGAGAGGTGAACCCCAGGGCAACGTAATGACTGTGTGTTGGTAGCTGGGGAATGACTTAAAAGAGGAGTATTGCTGGGAAAATGGGATAGCCCTCATTTAACTTTATCTAGTGGGGATTCCATAGACATTTCTACACCAAACGTAGGCTACCTGAGCTGGTTACCCAGACCTTGCAGTGAAAGGAGATCGCTGCGCAATCCCACTGACAACTGCAGCCACTGCCATTAGGAGGGGATGAAAGCCCATAACCTCTGTTGGCTGCATCTCCATCAGCTAGGAAGAAGCCCAGGGTAACGTGCTTAGGAGTAGTGGCTGGTACTATGGGAGACAGCCTGGGGTGTCCTGCCTGCCTGCTATTCCCAAAGGGCACATGCCCCACGTCTACCAGCCCAATGGAGGTGCCTCAAATACCTGAGATCACCTCAGATGCCATTGTTAAGGTCCATAGCATCTTACAATGCAATGGAAGTAGTGCACAGAGTAAAGCAGCCCCCTGCCTCCCCATATCCTTGTGAATAAATGGATCCCCATCCCTGAATTCCTAATTAATCTGTTGACAAAGAGGATTAAAATGCCGCATCTCTTTCACATCCCATTTGCTTTTGAGGCTACTTTTTGAGACTACAGAAAAGATGAGGGATATTTCTTTCCCAGACCCATTCTGAAGGCTCCATGAGAGCCGTCTGTTTCTATTGCCTTTTCTCACTAACTTATCAAATGCAAAAGTTTTTTAGACCTCTTCATGCTCAATGCTCGAGGTCAAATCTGAATTAACACGATTTCATGTCTCATCTTTTAATAGAGAACTGTCCTGTGGAGCAGGAGGGGAAAGAAACATCCTTCATGAAGATACCCCTTTCACCTCCTCAAGCCTGCTGGCTTGCTCAAAACATGACATGGATGAAGCCAGTGAAGGTGGTCTTGCAGTAAGTGATGCTTAAGGCTGAAGGGGGATGGAGATGGCTTTTGAGTGGCTTCTGTATTGCAGGTAACTGAAATTGGGTCAAGAACAACATTGTCCAGGGGAAGTTAAGGAAGGGCTTCAGTGTCATCACAGCTTTTATTCAGGGCCAGATGGGAGCTGATCCCACAATCCCACCCAGGTCTGGAAGGCTCCATGGAACCCTCACAGTCCCACAGTGTGATTCCAATGCTACCAGACAAAATGCCAACAGGGAGCCTAAGCTGTGCCTCACCAGGGCATGTGGGAATTAACACAACTCTGCAAAGCTCCAGAGAAAACACATTAATGGTGCTCAGCAAGACCCCAAACACCACATAGGCACTCGTAATGCTGCTCAGACCAAAGTCAGCAGCCAAACCCCCTGCAGCGATGATGAGTACCCTACCTAGCTACTTAGACTCTCTAGTGCTTGTAGACTCAGAGTTTAGCCACAAAATCTCCTTAGTCATCTAAAGCTTATTTTCTGTGCATGCCCAGACAGCCTTCACTAAGCCGTCAGCCATACCAGGGATCTTCTGCAGTCAGCATTTGGGTGCTGTCAATCTGTTTCACCAACTCTACAATGCCTACAACTCATTGCTGCTGGCTCCCTTCTGCAGTCACTGAAGATCAAGTCACTGCAGTCAATGGTGCTTTGGGCACAGTTTGATCCATCCCCATCCAGTGTCTACGCTTTGGCAGTTGAGTCATGCCTTGAATTTCATTAACTGCATTGACTCGATCCCCAGCAATGAAAACAGGGATGTAAGCACCCAGCAGAGACAAGGATGCTGGGAAGTCCTACAATGAGATAAGGAGATGACACCCCCTAATGACAGGAAGTAGCCAAAGGAAAAGATCACAGAAAGAGAACTCCCAGCATGAGAAATTAAGGTTCTCATCTTCTGGTACCTGCTGCAGGAGTCGGCGTGGTGGCTGCCTCTGAGACCTTGTTGATGCTGCCGGATGGTGAAGTCAGAGATGCTTTACTAGTGGTGGGGGACATGGATGCACCAAAAGGGGGAACAGAAATGCTGATGCTTCCAGGACTGGTGGAAAAGGCCAGTCCCTGGCCTGGAGAACTGGCAGAAGAGTGAGGCTGCTTGGTAGCAGATGTGGAAGAAGGGACACCATAGTCCTTGAGCCCAGGGGAAGGGATGCTCCCTGGGACCCTGGTGGTCGCAGTGGTAGTGGTCACCTGGACTGAAAGCTGGGTTCCCTGAGCTTTCACACTGGGAGAGGATGCGACAGCACTTCCTATACTCCCTGTGGAGGCTGCAGAGCTGCTCGTGTGTGTGAGGACAGGACTTGCAGTGGTGGGTGCTGAGCTCCCCAAGCTGGCTGCAGGGCTGATGCTGGAAGTGGCAGCCGGGGTGGCTGCTGAGGCTCTGGAGCTGGTTGAAAAGCTGACCTGCTGGGATAGTTGCGGTGATGTAGGCAAGAGTGCTGGGTTTACTGGGTTGGTTGTTGGGGTGGCCCCTTGAACTGAGGGGGGAGACATCGCAAGGGTGGGTGATAGGTTTCCTGGGTTGTTTACAGGGGTGGTCGCTGAAACTGTGGTGGGTGATATCACAGAGGCGTGTGTTGGGTTTCCTGGCTTGCTTGTAGTGGTGGTCTCTTGAGGTGGGGTAGGTGATGGCATAGAGGTGGATGATGAGCTTCCCGATTTGCTTGCAGGGGTGGTCTCTTGCATCTTCGTGGTGCCTGTAGTCGCGATGATCGGCCCAGTTGCTCCTGTGCTTGAAGGAGATGCATTTGCATCATCCTGAGAGCTGACACCTAGGGAAAAGTGAGAACGCCAAGATAAACTTCGAACTAAGGAAACTACCCTTGGTTTACACCCAGAAATATAAGCTGACCAGAAACCATGAGTCATTCACTCAAGGCTCACACCAAATGCTGTGTGCTGGTATCGCCATGTCCAGCAGAAAGCAGAGCAGAGGAGGAGGAGGAGGAAGAGGAAGCCTGAGAAACCTCCATGACAAATGTAGTCAAGAGCTACAGGGGTTCAAAATCACAGGGCTTCAAAGGGGTTGGAGGGTGAGCAGCAGGGAAAGACCTTGTGGTTGCCAGCAGGCAGTTCTCCCTCAGATGGGAGGTGCACGTGGTAACCATCAGCTCTGGGCTCTTGTTGAGATTTAACCCAGGGAAGGTTCTACCAGTTTTAACTCTATAGGAACTGTGGGCTGCAGTGAGCCACCTCATCCATAGATCTGTCTGCATTCCAGACAACAACCTGATTTGGGGAGGGATGTGTTCTGCCATTTGATGACTGTGCAGAAATGACTGTTTTCTTTTGCCTCGTGTAACACTTGTGATTTCCACTCCTCCAGAATAGGAGTCACACTTCCAAGGTTTGGTTTTCAGCCATATCCTAATGCTGCTTCTTTCCTCCATGCTGGCATACTGGCAATGTATTTTCTCTTACAGAGCTTGTTTATTAGCACTGGTTGTGCTTCAAAGATCTGACGAAAGCTCTTGTTTCTGACATTCATACTGCTGGGGAAAGCTAACACCATTAAGATCTGAGTTTAATTGAAACCAGCAGCATGAATTATTTGAGGAAACCCTGGGCTTGTGACAAAGCATCGCCACTACATGTACAGGAAAAGAGCTTTTGTGGAGGTAAGTCATATTTCCTATAAACTGACCACTATCATAGACTAGACATCATATAGAACTGATATCATAGAATCATAGAATCGTTTGGGTGGAAAAGGACCTTAAGATCATCCAGTTCCACCTGCCAGCCTGTCTGGCTTGAATCCTTAGTGATGGTTGCGGCAAGCTAGAGACCAGGCATCCAGTTAGCCACAAAGTGGGACAATCCCCTAAATAGGGCTGTGAACGTCTGACAGAGGTTTGACAACAAAGAAGGTAAAAACCAGAAGAATAAACCCTTTAAAGGCAGAAACAATACAAAATAGATGTAAATAAAGAAAGGGTCAAAAGGAAGGTGAAGGAAATCCCCAACTGCTCCCACTTCCTTTTCATGCCCCAGCCCCATCCCAGAGAGGCAGGAAGCAAACAGGCACCAAAGGAGAGGTAGAAAAGGCAATTCAATTCAACTTGGTCCAAAAGAGAAAGGGGCAGGCCCATGTTTTGTCTCTGGGACAGCCCCCATGGTCAACTGGGACCCTGGGCACCAAGAAACCAGCATCCCTGCCCCAGCACTTCCTCATCCAACCCTGGAGGGCTGCAGATGTGTTTTTACCACTTTCAGCAAAAATTGGGTGATAAAGCACAAAGCAAGGGGTTGCTCTGCTGGTGGAGAAGTCTGGTGGGATGCTCCAGGCTTGCCCTGGCTGGGCAGACAGCAGGGCCTCTTTCAAGCCCAAAAAAGCAACTGGGAGAAGAACCAAGACTCAAGTTGATGCCTACAAAGCTTACCAGTGTTTTATCTTTCCGTATCTCTGTATCCTTATCACTCTTAGCTACTTACTACTCTCTTGCTAAGGTCAAGAGATAATAAGACATCAATTTATTTTTATTCAATAAGCTAGGACCAGTGATTTAAATGGGCTCAAAGCAACCTGAGGAGCCATCACACTCCTGTTTGCAAGTGGTGAGCCACCATGCAGGGGATGGACGGATGGATGGATGGAATTCAACAGGTTGGACAGAACCTTGGGCAACATGGTCCAGGGTGAGGTGTCCCTGTCCATGGCAGAGGGTTGGAACTGAATGATCTTAAGTTCTTTTCCAACCCAACCCATTCTATGATTCTGTGATTCCCTTTCCCCCATGTGTTTTTCCATAGCTGCCTGTCTCAAAGCAGACTGTTTTGAAGAATTATTTTTGCTGACCCAAAGGCAATGGCTGTGGTGAACAGCAGCCATGGAGATGGCCATGGGAAGATGAAATCCTGGCAGGTTTCAAACTTGGCACTCTTCCAGACAACGCGGGGTCCCCAAAACAAAGGGGACATGGAGCTGCTGGAGAGGGACTTTTTACAAGGGGGAATGGCTTGAACCTGCCCGAGGGGAGGCTGAGCTGAGCTCTTAGGCAGAAGCTCTTCCCTGTGAGGGTGCTGAGGCGCTGGCACAGGGTGCCCAGAGAAGCTGTGGCTGCCCCATCCCTGGCAGTGCTCAAGGCCAGGTTGGACACAGGGGCTTGGAGCAAGCTGCTCCAGTGGAAGGGGTCCCTGCCCGTGGCAGGGGTTGGAACTGGATGAGCTTTAAGGTCCCTTCAACCCAAACCATTCTTGGAGTCTATGAACGTACACCACTGTGGACCCACAACACACCAGCAGAGCCCAGCCAAGGCTATGGCTGGGTGAGATCTTCCTTCCGTGGGGACCAGCAGCCCCATCCATCCTCATACCTGTCCCACAGATTTTTGGGTACCCATCTAACAGTGAAATTTACCTTCTCTCTCCAGTCGCATTCAACTAAACTGGACTCCCCACTGTGGCACAAGGAGCCAGATGCTGCTGCAGTCACAGGGCTGCACACCTTTCTGTGGTTTTATTACTCTGGGCTTAATCGCAGTTGTTTGTCCAGGGACTCTTTCTCACTGCAGCATTGGGGAAAAAACGCATTTTATTTCGACTAAGGAGAATCAAATCATGGTTTTTGGCAGCTTCACCACCTGCAGTGCAGAAGACCTGGCTTATGCGAACTCATTGCTCTCATTTACAGAGGCCTAGCAAATGCTTAATTCCAAAGCAGAAACAAACCCAGTGAGAGCACTGCAGGCCCAGGGGCCACTGCTTTCCTTCCACATGTGCTGTATATCCCTTTCCAATGCCAGATAAATAGTTTTTATCTCTTCCTCCTTAACTGGCCACCCGTGCCAAATCTCGGCGGCAAACCCAGGGGTAATAACTGGTAATGAGCCCCTGTTTGCCTGGGCTGATAGCCAGAACTGCCTGATGACTGTCTCCTCCATAAAAGAAATGAAAAGGATCTAGTTGATGGAGGAGAAAACCCCGGTAACCACAGACTGGTGATAATAACAGCCAGACGGGACAGGATTATATTTGGTGTTCCTTTAGCATGAAAATTAGTCACAAAAGATACAGTATGTCCTTTTGCAGGGAACAAATGACCCTTTCAAGCCATGAGCCCCAGAGATAAAAGGATTTAACACGTGCTGTGAGAAAGAAGGAGGGTGGAGAAGAGGTCCTCTAAGCTATCACTCCCTTTCCCAGGAGGAGACCCTTTCCAAAGGAAAGTGCACTTGAATTTCAGCCAGAGTCTGTCACCCTGTTTTCAGAAGGCAGAAAATGCTGCGTGTCCCTGACCTTCCTGGCTGCACTTCGGCAGGGCAAGGCGACTTACGTGATTTCACTTTTGGACCATCACGAATTCCTCAAACTAAGGGAAATGAGGGTCATACAGCAGCTGTTTGCAGCGAGTCTAATGCTTTGATCTGCACCTCTCCTCTTGCATGCATCAGTCAGAAAACCCCACACCATGTGCTGGTTGCAGGGCAGACCCACAGAAGGAGAGTCCAAGCCCTCCATGCATGCCTCCCTGGGCACAGCGGCCAAACAGCCTGGAGGAAATGAGTCCACTGCAAAAACATGATTTCATTTCCGCATATGTGTATGCGATGACCGTGCCTCTGATATGGTGTCTGCAATGGTGACAGCCCCAGCGTGGAGAGAACTTTCCCTTATTGCTGGCTATAAAGAAGCTGTGGCTGCCCCATCCCTGGCAGTGTTCAAGGCCAGGTTGGACACAGAGGTTGGAGCAAGCTGCTCCAGTGGAAGGGGTCCCTGCCCATGGCAGGAGGCTGGAAATAGATCAATTTTAGGGTTCCTCCAACCCAAACCATTCTATGATTTTATAAGCAAGATGGGCTTGTTCATCCTCCAATGAGCAATATTTGGGGTGGTGGAAGTGCCATTGTTGGTCCGTGCTGCTGTGATCTCTCCTGGACTAGGCTGGTGTAGGAGCTGCTGCGATGTGAAAAGGCACCCAAAATGTGAAAGGAAAGGAGTGCTGGTTTGTGCCAGCGCAGCTCTCTGCAGTATCAGCTGAGGACCATGGCTTTGAGCTGCTGTGCACCACCGCTAACCACGCCATGAAGTGATGCCCTTGTCATAACCTCACTGCAGTAGACGCGTGATATTCTGCAGGCTGAGGAAGAAGCTCAGGGGGATTAACTTGCTTGAAAAGGTCACAGCTTGGAGCAGAAGAAGAGAAGCAAACTGGCTCTAAATGCAAAGCGAAAGGACATGTCCCATCCCTCCTCCCATCAGCCCACCCGTAGCCAGCACCTCTCCACACGCAGGTCCTCTGATTAATCCCCTGCCCAACAGCTTCCCTCTTCCTATCTCAGTGACGCCTCCCCCCTCCTTGCATCCACCTCGTTGGAACAGCTCAGATATTGGCTGGAAATCTATTAATAGTGAGAAAAGGAAACCCAAAAGAATAACTTAGGAAACGGCGGGTGACACACCCCACGCTGGCGGGCTGAGCCCGGCTCGGAGCCTTACGCCAGCTCCTCCCAAGGCGGGATGAGAAAGCCAAAAAGCCCGAGCAACCCAGGGAAGGGGAAGGGATGTGAGGCAGGCCTGAGGAAGTTCCTATTTTCCTCCCCCTTTTTGCAGCCTTTCCTGATTAAAGAGGAGCAACGGGTTGAGTTTGTCAAAGGGAAAGCGGGGGGTTGAGGCTCCAGGGGTGGCCTTTGCTAGGGGAAAGTATGTGTCAAAGAGAGTAAAGAGGCTCTTGGCCTTTCATTTGCATTGCAAGACACTCATGGTCGAAAGGAGGGCATATCCAGCCATTGCAATGCATCCGTGTCTGAGCTGGAGCATGGAGTAGTTACTGCAGAGGACAGGAAATTTGTCACCTCCTTTTCAAACTGTGAGAGCGATCAGATTGGCAGAATATCACAGAACAGTGTTATTTATCCTGGAATGAAGCTGGGCTACCAGAGCAAACGGTTACCTCACAGGGCTTTTTAATTTTCCCTGTACAGGGGCTTTCTCCCTTCTATCTGCTTAGGGAAAGGTGGGCTCCAAACAGCATCATCCTCCCTAGCTACCTAATGCCTTCGGCCAGGGATGTGGTACAAGGATGCTGTTTGACCCTTCGCCCTTGCAAAGAGGCACTCTCCACATCAGAATGCGCACTTCCAAGCTGGCATCACCCATCCCTTTGGCTGCCAGTCTCACCATCAGCATTATGAAATGGTTTCATCTGAGCCAAAGACCAACTTGGCTTCCTGGGTGAGAAGATGGGGAAAGGTCCAACAGCGCTGCCGAAGCGTTATCAGAATCTAACCCATCAGTCCAATTACGCAGTGCAGGGATGTCAATCCTCTCCGAACCCCTGCCAGAATAAATATGCTGCAGAACAGGCTTGATAGAGTCGCTCTGCAAAAATACTAAATATGAGCCCTAATAGCTGCATCCCATTTGTGCTACAGTATTGCTTGGGAAGGAAACATGCCTGGATTCTGATATAAAGCCATTGGGCTTGTTTTCAGCAGGGAACCTCCTTTACCCCACTGAGAAAAGGCTCTATTTAAAGAGTCCTCCAGATCAGTGCTGTTTAGATCTTGCATGCAAGTGACAGCAAAATCAAGGCAATAATACAAGTGGCCTCTTCTCTGCTGTCAAATGAAATGAACCTGCAGCCACAGCCTCTGTCCTGAAGGTCATAGCCAATAAGCCCTTCCTGGCTGGACAGGGAGGGGTAAAAAGGATGTGCTTCAAGCCCTGAAGGGTTTTGCTTCATCTCCAGATGGAGAGAAGCATCCAGGACTTCCTCCTGCATGGCTGCACTGCCAGCCTGGAGATAGCCCTCGACTGGGGCTTTGTGGCATGTATCTGCATCATCCAGAGGACTCTTATCAGTCTGCAGGATTTTGCTGTCACTCACAATGCTACAGCAGCCAGAAGCTGCTTTGCTTTAACTCAGAGCTGGGAAAATGTTAAGTTGTCCCTATTTTACCCAGGGGAAGTAACCCTGAGGCTCAGAGAGCAAGACTTGGATCAAACCTCAGGCGAGTTTTGGCAGCTCTGTCCCTCCTGTTTGATCTGCTTCATTTTATTCACATGACAGCCTTTAAACCTCCTTGGTTTTGACCAAGAAACCCATCCACAGCTTGAGACATCTTTCCTGCGAGGACTGCAACACATACCCAAAGTGTTCTGATGAACTGGCATTTTCTGTTGAGAAACTTGCTTCATTAACAAATTCCCCATCAGCTCTTTCTGCACATATTTGAGCCAGCTCAGCTTGTCTGCTGTTTCATTTGGAAGTATGACAAATACGAAGAATAATCATCCCAAGGCACATCTCCCCACTTGGATGCACTCCTCTTCCCCTGCAGCCCTGACACTTCTCCTCACTCCCTTGGCCCCTCTAAACACATTTGGGGAGGCAGAAATGGGTTCATTTGCTGTACTAATTAAAGACCAGAGAGTGGATTTGAGGTAGAAGAAGTATCTCAGAACTCCTTACTCCTACTGTCGTTGAATTATCTTCCATGTCATGCTTGGACATCTTAATTTCTCCTCAAAGACTGGTTATTGCCAGAAAATTGGGATTAGAAGCATATTTCACCCAAATAGACCCAACTGGTCCATCCCAAGAAGTGCTTCATCACAAAGCCAGCTCCATCCAGAGAAAAGGGATGCCAGTGGTGAGAAGAATCATTCCAGCTTCTCGTATGGATAAATATAAGACATTCTATTCAGGACTGTGTCTCCACAACTCTTGCCATGGAAAGTCTGTAGCTATCTAAGAAGTGAGGGGAAAGATGAAGATACAATTGAAAGGAGACAGGAAGACCAATGTGGAAAATGGAAGCTGAAAAATCCTTCACACAAGGTTGTCAGGGAGGCAAACAAACACAGACACACATGCACGCCTCTATCCACAACACCCCAGGCATCTATCATCACTGAGCCTGGAATTATCCTTTTTCCACTGTGGGCTGAGAGGACTTGAAGGGACCTGGCTCCAGCCCTATACCTTTTCCAGGCTGCAAAATGAACCATGGGCTCTTTGCAGCCCAAACAGAAACAGCCCCATCTTGCAGGAAACGGTAGTGGAGCTGCTGGAGCGGATATGTGGGGAGCACATGCCAGAAAAGCTGCACGTCCCAGCCCAACCAGACCCTCCAAAGCCACACTCTGCCCTTCTCTTACCTCCTTTATGCCATTAGTGTGGACTTATCCCATGGTGACCTTGCTGCTCTGAAGCAAGATTTGTGGCAGTACAGCCTATTCCTGTATCAAGTAGAACATCAGTCACCCATCAGCTGAAGGACACCGTGTCTGGTACATTTAGCACGAAGACCCCTCTATTTATGCAAAAGTCACCCAGGGACTTTGGAAGAAACTCAAGGTTGCACTGCGGAATGGGCCAGAAAAGTTGCTCTGCAGCAAGGTAAAGCCCAGCTACATCTGGCCCTAAATCATGGCTGTGAATCAAAATGACACTGAAAATCACAAGAAAGACATAAAACCACACGACTTTGCTATGTGCTAAACATTTGGGATTTTTCTGGTATAACTTCCACATTATAAGTAAATCTTTAAGATATTCTTCCAGGCTTTTGTCTGTGAACATGAACGCTAAAAAAGCCTGTTTCTTAAAGAAGCAAATAGATTAAATAATAGATTTGTCCAAATTTGGAGAGGAATCACAGGAAGGCCTGAAATGCTAAGATTATCAGATAGGCAATGCCACCTTGAGCTCATTAGGAGACCACTCAGCTTCATGACCTCACCGCAGTGAGGGCTGAAGACTGACCCATTGCCCTGGGTTCAGCAGTAGCAGTCGTTTTTCTCCTTCTTAGTAGCTGGTGCAGTGCTGTGGTTTAGACTTTCAGCCTGGGAACAGTGCTGATAACACCAATGGTTTTAGTTAGTGCTCAGTGATGTTTACTCTGACCAAGGACTTTCTGAGCCTCATGCTCTGCCAGGGAGGAGGGGAAGCCAGAAGGAAGCAGAGACAGGACACCTGACCCAAACTAACCAAAGAGGTATCCATACCACAGCACGTCATGCCCACTATATAAATTGGGGCAGTTACCCGGAAGGGCGAGATCCCTGCTTGGTCGGGCTGGGTATCGGTCGGCGGGTGGTGAGCGGTTGTATTCTCTTCCCTTGTTATTTCCCTTATCGTTATTATCATTGGTGGTAGCAGCAGTGATTTGTGTTATACCTTAGTTACTGGGCTGCTCTTATCTCAACCCGTGGGAGTTACATTCTTCCCATTCTCCTCCCCATCCCTCTGGGAGCGGGGAGGAAGAAGCGGGGGGGGGGAGTGCGAGAGAGACTGCATGGCTGACTGAGTTTGAACCACTGCACCCATGGATTGACTTCAGCAGTAAGGTAAGGTGGTGGGAAGGAGACCTTCAGAGAAGCCAACATGAAAAGCTGCTTGGCCAAAGCCACTGCTTTGCTCTTGAGGGCTGAACTGTCGCATCACAGCAGCCCTGACCTCCTTCCTCCAGCCCTGCCGCAGAGCTGCTGCTCAATGTGTCTGGGGGACAGATTTATTCATTAAGACCTTGCAGAAGTTCCTCCCCATGCTTTTCACCCCAGAAAGATGAATCATCCCTCGCTGGCTTTTCCTGGAGGACTCTACTCCAGACAGCTTGGGAAGTAGCAAGGACATGAGCCCACAGGGCAGGAACTGAGCTTTATTCAGCTTGATGGCTTGTCTGCACAGAGGTACTCATGAAAATTAATCTACAATTAAAAGAAGGTCTGATTTCAGAGTGGATTAGTCCAAGTGCACACAACCCACCAGGTGGCCACTCTTGTTTGGCTGGAAATCAGCCCTCACTTCATTTAGCCCAAATGAAGTAGGTTCAATCAAATTAAAGTCTCCTTAGCTCTGAAAGCTGATGAGGGGGAGCTGGTGCAGTGTCAGAAGGTTAATTCAGGAGAAATCTGGTGATGGTGCCCACCTAAACAAGCCTCTAAATGTCCCATTGGGCACTAACACTGACCAAACATCAGAGATGGGGCACTCCTCCCTTGGCAGCTGAAGTTGGTCTTCCCTGATTCCTGTACATAGAAAGCTCTGATTGATGTCAGATTTGATGTTACATCAGCAGCTCTTGCTGTTTGGCCAGTTTTTGTCATGGGGAAAAGCAGAACAATAAGAAGACAGTGGACAGACCCCACCATAGCACCGGGGAGTGGGTGCACGGTGCAGCAGGGTCCATCCACTGTCTGCTGTCTTCTAGGATGGGACAATGCAAGTGTACAGAGAGGCAATGTGGGTTTACCCATCCATAGCAAGAAGCAGTCTTGCTGGGCGGCATGGGGAGACTGAGTTCATCACCTTGCCCTCCTCTCTAGCTGGCTGGGCTCATATCTGGGTTCATACTGAGCAGTGTTGGAAGGAGTTGGCCTTGAGCTACTCATGCTGCCAGCTGAACCTCTGCCAGCTGGCCAGAACCAGGGGAGAGTTGTCACATCTAATGTCACTCAAGTTAGGCGCTGTGCATCAGCGATGTGTCTAGACTCTAACCGTGAGAGATGAGGGGCACAGGGGTCCTGCAAAGCAAGAAACACAGAATCATAGAATGGTTTGGGTTGGAAAGGACCTGAAGATCATCCAGTTCCCACCCCCTCACATTAGCCCGTGTCATCCAAGGCTCTGTCTAACCATGCAGATCTCCTGTGGGTAGGTTTTGCAGCCAAAAAGCCTACTACTTTTCATGTAAGTATCACACTAACTCTTGTAATGAAGAAGAGGAGCAGAGGGATTAAGACCCTTCTTGTGGCTGAGGCTCTTTCTGAAGGGGAAGAGTCAACCCCAAACCTAAACAAGGACTATTGGCTTCTCTGTGACCTCTATTGGCTTCTCTGTAACGTAACAACCCAACAGAGCCAGGCCACAGAGGGGCATTAAAGCTGGCATTAGCAGCAAGGGATCTCATACCCAAACTTTTGCCATCAAACTGAGGATGCCACCTTCAGCTGGGGGCCTAGCATGGAAGACATCCAAGCTGCAGCCCTAAGGGGCAGAAAAGGAGACGAAAGGCTCCAAACCTAGCAGAATAAGAAGACCTCAGCCTGCTCACAGGCAGCTTTGGTAAAAAGGGAAAGAAATGGAGCTGTGTGACTGGAAGGTCAGTTTGTGCTGGCACGCAGCACCACTGTGGTATTTCAAAGTGCTGTCCCCCGTTCTTGCACCTCCCTTTCCTCCACACCTCCCCTGAAGAGTTACAGCAGGAATCACCCTCCTGCAACAGCCTCAGCCTTCTCCTGCCACCGAGGCTTTCAGTGGGGATGCTGCCAGCCCCCAGCGCTCAGGGCAGGACCAAGAGGATGCTTGTCCACCCGGAGGGCAGAAAGGGCCAGCGGAAAATCGATGGCTCCGAGGCGATAAGAGTTGAAGCCTCACCCTCCTTTGTGCGCCCAGCACCTCCAATGAGTCACCATCCAGCCCAAATTTACGCCCTCCGGCAAGAAACTTTATACTTAACCTTTTCGGAGTCATGAGTCAAGTTGCCTTCCCCAGCCCATTCATGCATCACCCACCACTGAGACAGGATGGACCCAAAGATGATGACTGAACATGTCTTGGACTGGACTAGATGATCCTTATGGGTCACTACCACCTTGAGACTGTTTATGAATCTATGATCTTTGGTCCATAAAGACTCAAAAGTGCTGTGATGTCTCAGAATCATTAGGGTTGGAAGGGATCTCTGGAGACCATCTAGTCCAACCCCTCTGCTAAGGCAGAGCCAATGTCAAGTGGCTAAAGACACATGTTATGCCAAGTGATGTAGAAGCCACCTCCACGAGGTACTGATGGCTTCCTCAAGCATCCATCCTCTCTAAGTAAGTCCGTAACTCTCTAAGCAATTTTGGGTGATTCCTAGTTAAATACCCACTCCCCAGTGCCATCTCCTTTGCTGCTATGTTGAGGACAGGTTTTCTGCAGCACATCTGGGACATTTGAGAACCTTCACCAACAGAAAAGCTGCCACTGTGTGCCCTTCACCCCATGTTTTTACAGAAGAACCCAGCTGGATGGCAGGATCCATCCCTCTGCTGTACTTAGTCCCCCATGACCTCGGCTAGCCAAGGTTACCAAGCCAGCAGCCTGGAGATTTCCTGTTAGCGCCGCAAGGAGGGCTCCACATTTCCTTGGGATCCTTTGTGTGTCGGTGCTATTTTGGGTCCCACCTCTTTTCCTTCAGCTCCCAACCCACATCTCCCTCAGGGTGGGGCCTTCCCGGATAATTCAGAGCTCTATATATACACATGCATATACGTATGCACCTACATACGCATGCGAGTTGAGCCTTCGGGCATCGGGTGGACATGGGGGACTTGGCAGGAGGCTCGGTGCTATTCTTTAGGTGGGGAGAGCCTAGGAAGGGAAGGACACAGCTAACCCTCCCTCCTATTCAAAACTATTTAAAGACTGTCTGGCACAGAGCAGCTTTCCCACCAAATGGCTCCAGTGACGATCTGGCTTTACAGGCTGCGTAATCTGATCAACTTCTATTGTTGGCAAACTCGTAATTGCCTCATTATTTAACTCTCCTGAAACAGTCGGGTTTACACAAAAAAAAGAGAATATCCATTTTTGCTCTTTTCTTTTGGACTTATTTTGTTTTTCGAGAGCACTGGGACTCAGTTTCCATTTGAAGAACTGTTCTTCAACAGCTCCTGCTCTTCCCCTCCTTAAAGTAACACGCATGATCACAGGCATGATAACACTGATGAAAGGCACAAACAGTAAGAGATGACCTTTTCCAGTGCTACACTAGCACAGGATTCTCTAGCACAGCATATTTATTACGCAATGGTCTCTTATGTGTAGTTGTGAGCAGCACAAGTGGAGGAGCTTTAACCATTTCCCCCCAGAGACGAAGGATGCTCGTGTAAGCGCTATGCATTGGCTCGCATCCTTGCTCAGCCACAACCCTCTGAAACAAGCCTGGTTCCATTTCTTAACCTCTCCCTGCCTCAGTATCCTCCGTCCCTACATGCAAGAGTGGATAGATTTTGGATAGAGGAGCTGTCTTCATTTATAAGCTGGTCTAGCACCTTTCTAACCGGGGCCCCAACTTTGGTTAGGTGCCAGAGCAATACAAATAATTACTAATAGTAATCCCCAAGAGAGTCTATTACATTATGGTTCAGCTTCCTCCCAAACAATTGCTCCTCTTCCTTGCTTTGTATGTTCTTCAAAAGAAGCGGCTGCTGTGCTTTAGGGCTGGGACACCAGCCGTGGTAAACATACACCCAGCGTTCCTGCTCCGCTGGGCCTGGGCAGCAAAGAGAAGATAAATCTGATTTAAGACAATCACATTGTGGGCAGGGAAAAAGACTCAAGGGTTTAATGGAAATGGCAACCTAGCAGCACTAAACAGCGTTTATCCTGAGAAGTCCCTTTGGGCACATTTATTCACTGTTTACAGGATGATCTTATGCAGAATGGCAATAAGAACAAGAAACGTCAAGAGAAGAAGTGCCCGCTGGTCTCTGTGCTCAAAACGTCATTCAGAGAGTGGTAGAAGGTCTCAACACTGCAGGAGCACTGAGCGGAGGGAGGTAGAGATTTACTGTGAACACGTAGATGGCCAGTACTTGGACACTTCCCTGCTTTCTACCTATACTGCAGGCGCCCAAAAGATGCATAAAGGGAAAGATGACCCATAAATGAGAAGAAAAGGTCCCCTGGTCCACAGCCAGTCCTGCGCTGAGATTGGCCCATCCACTGGGTGTATGGGTCAGGCAAATTATCTGTCAAATACACAGGGTATAGGAGCACCCCAATGCTATAGGTTAAGGTGCAATATCAAACTCCTATGAGAGCTGGGAACCCAAAATGTCAAGTGTACAACAAAAGGTGGGATGGCAATGCAGAGAGGCCATCCACAACGGTATGAGCTGGGTCACTTTAGAGCGGAGTCAGCTTTGGGTGGGCTCTCTTGAGGCCCTTGAGTCCTCATTCAGTTAGCTTGCTCTGAAACACACGGTGGCACATCTCAGAGGAGGTTTTTCCATTGCCAGGACTTGGAATTTAGGCCTACACAGCAAGTAGCAAGGTGGAGAAGGAAAACGGGTCTCACTTATTAGTTGGCCAACTGGCCTGAGTTAATGCTTATGAAGAACAATGTGCATTTTGGTCACCCCTTCCAAGATGGAGCCTCCAACGGCTTTAATTAGTCGATTAAACGTGGCTTTGTCATAGGAGATGAGACACAACCGGGATCAGCCAGCTGGGCTCTTGGCTGCTGAATGACATTGTCTTTCCAGCCCAATGACCTCATTGTTATGACTCAATAGGGGAACAATGCTGTCCACCCAGCAGCCCAGCAAGGAGTGAGATTCCTGCATGGTTTCAGATGAGCAGAAGAGCATTGGGAAGTTATGAGATGTCTCTGGGTTGGGGATTAGGGTTGTTAGGGTTAGGGTTAGGGTGCACTCTGTGGTAGGTTTAAATGGCATGGTTACATGCTGAGAAATTCTAGCAAAAATTATAATACAAACATAGCATGAAACAGTGTCAGATTCAGCTCCCAAAATCTCCCTGGACAAGTAGGTCCAGGTAGGGAGTTTGAGCATCAAGGGCTTCGCTGGTTAGGCAGGAAAATCTTAGTGGAAAGAGAAGCTTGCAGCCCTCAAGTGCAGGGTTATCTGGATGGAAAAGACCTCTTTTCCACCAGGGAAACGTCACCTTTTGAGATCAGAGCTTCACTGCTACCAAAACCCATCTCCCCATGGCAGCATCTGGAGGTTGTGCCTCAGGGCAGGCCATGGAAGGGCAGGGGAAGGGAGCAAAGGAAACAGGAAGGAAGAAGGAGCTGCATCCCCTCCCTGCTGTTAATCATCCTCCTCTTTCTTCTAAGAGAGGCTGGCAGGTCTGCAAGCCCCACAATGGGCTCCCACCTTGCAGGGGACCCAGGAGGTGACCTGCTCTGGGGGGTAGCAGGGGGATGCAGGACTGGGCTTCATGATAATATCCAAGTTACTCTGCTCCTGGAAAGGCAGACACTGGATCCTACTTTTGGCTCAGCAGTGAAAGTCTGGTACATCAGGTTGGGAATTTCCTTTAGAAAACCAAGCTGGAGTCACAGTGGGGTTGGAGATGGGAGGAGAGGGCAGGGACCAGAGGTCAGGTCCATGACGGAATCCACAGAAAACCATCTGAGATAAAATGTGTGTGAGTGCGAGGGCGCTGAACTGGGATTCAGTGGATGCTACTGGTAAACCTGGAGCTGGGGAGCAAATATGGGGAGGCTGAGGGAGAGCAAATGCAGCCCCATGCTGGAGATGTGCTACACTGGTGAAGGCTGCAGCTACGTGAACAGCCCTGTCATGTTTGTAAGTGATCACTTTCAAATCAAGCATGGCTTTTCTGCAATAACTACCCTATTTCATGAGATACAAGAAAAAGAGTCCCTGATTATAGAAAGGCAGAAGAGAGAACTGAAAAATCCCCACACAGACTACAAATCCAAAGGATAAAGGGCATAAAGCCACTGCAAGGAGCTAATGAGCCTATTAAGAAAGGATACTGAAGGAAGAATCATCTCTTCTTGTCAGACAGGACCATATCACTGTGAGGGTGCTGAGGCGCTGGCACAGGGTGCCCAGAGAAGCTGTGGCTGCCCCATCCCTGGCAGTGTTCAAGGCCAGGTTGGACACAGGGGCTTGGAGCAAGCTGCTCCAGTGGAAGGGGTCCCTGCCCATGGCAGGGGGTTGGAACTGGCTGATGTTTAAAGGTCCCATCCAAACCAAACTATGAAGTGACTCTGTGATTTGGAGAAGCACAATTAAATACACAAAAAGACCCCCCTGTTGCCCTAAGCCCCATCTCATGCTGACATCAAGGCCTGGATTCTGATGACCATGGAGGCAAGAAAAGCTGATATCAACAGCAAATAGCAACTTTCAGCAATTCTTACTGATAACTCTCAGTAGTTGATTGCCATATTATTGCTTTAAATAATTCATAACTTGCAAGCCTCTGTACTCCAGACACTGCTCTCTGGTGCAAACATATTCCTGGTCCCCGTTAACTGCCATTGCTCTGCTTGTCCATCACCCACTTCTTCCAGTATCCAGACCTCATGGATGGATCTCATCTCACGGATGAGAGGCTGAAATGATTGAATGATGCATAAACAAGCACCAGGTCCTTTGCCCAGCAAGTTCTGCACAGCACAGTGGCCAGATAAGTAGGACACACATGCTGGAAGCCAGGCATTGCATTGTGAGACTATGGATGGAGCAGATGGCCAAGCCCTGTGCTGTTGCAGGAGCTGAACCAGCTCTCCCAAGCAAAAGCGGAAGAGTGTTGGAGAAAAGCAAGAAGTGGAGCAAATCCCCATTGTGCAAACATGGAAACAGCCCAGATGCATGGAGGGCTGAACCTACCTGTGATGGAGATGAGTTACAGCAGCAGGACATTGGGCACTGCAAGCGCAGACTCTCACCCCAGGAAGCTGGCTCAAATCCTGATCCAACCAGACCCAAAAGCTGATATTTATTAATGTGAAACAAATGCATTACTACTAGTAATTCCTATATTACCAAGGACAGGGCTCCTCCTTTCCCTGCTCTTGGTAGTTTCATGGCGACAGCCATGGATTGAACAGGCTAGACCCTTTGACTTTGGGAAGTCCTGTGAGGCCTGGGTAGCCCCAAGTTGCACCAAGTAATAAGCCATTCCCTGCCTTTTGTAAGGAGGAGTATGGGAAATCTGCCCACAAGCACCTCACACACATCTGTCCATCTCGGTACAGAACAGTCTTGTTGCCTAAAGCAGGAGCTGAGAGATCTGAGAGTCTTTCTCTGCCTCTATGAAGTAAATTCCTGCGGCAAGAATACTTTCCCCACTTCAAAGACAGGCTGTGAGCATCTGCTGTCATCAGATGTGGGCAGAGGCAAAATCTGATTAACCCTTGCTCCCTCCTGTCCCTCCATGGGGTGCATGCCTCTGCTCTGAGGCAAAACCCTTGCAGAAACAGCTTGTGGGCTGCACTTTTCTTACCCTTCCCCTGCTGTGATGAGCATCAGCCTTCAGGATGGGAGTAAATAAATAAAGTGCAATCCTAAAAGCGCTTTCCAAAACCCAGCTTCAAAGCCAGTTCACCCACAGAGGTTTCCCAGCGCTTCTCCCACTCACCCATCTTCATTATCAGCCCCCTTCTTCCAGCGCCTCCGGGTACCGGTTTTCCTAGCCAAGATGGAGATAAACCCTTGCCCCCAAACTGCTTCTGAGCTGGATTATTATAGGGAAACCCTTCCCTGCAAGGCCAGCTGGGCTGTGTTCACTGCTCTCGGGGCGCCCATTCCCAAGGAAAGCAGCTTACATCCCAGCATCGCTGCTGCCGTCCCCCCGAGCGAGCCCCTTCCTAATCAGATTGGAGCGGCCCTGCCAGACACGCAAAAAGCTCTCATGGAAGACAAAGAGTAGAGCTGCAGCCCTCCTCCACCAGCTCAAACACAAATACAGCCCCGAAATAGCCGGCATTCCTTTGGCACGCTGTCCCCAAGTATTTTGCATCAAATCCGCAAGACACACGCAGCTTCTTCTTTTGGTGGTTTCCTGGCTTTTGTTGTTTTTCCAAGCAGATTTTTGCAGGTTACCTTACTGGGATTATTAGTGGGTTTTTCTGTGCAAGAGCATAGCTGAGATAATAGAGAGTTATACGCACTGGGACCTCAGCAACCACCACGCCAGAGCTTGGGTTTGGGTTTTGTCCAAACAAGCTCTCTGCAGTTCCCTCTTGACTTTCTCGCTAATAAGCATCATGCCAGGACTCCGTACTCGTCCTGATGCCTATCCAGTTGTTCACAGCATGTCCTGCAATGACAGAAGGTTCTGCACTGGTCAGGGAGTGAATGCAGAGGGCCCCGCAGGAGCAGGAACTGCTGGTGAGGCCGATAAGATGATGATGAGATGCTGTAATATCCATTCCTAATGTGATCAGGGGATGGAGAGCCCTGCTCCTAGTGGCTGTGCCACTAAAACCCCTCTAAGATCCCCAAAACATCACCCTGCTGTTAGCTCCCCATGTTTCATAATAGAAACACAAAAAAGATGGATATTATTTTAAGCAGAAATAAGTCTTTCATTTATCAACCCATCAGTTTGGGCTTCAGTGTTTCCTTCCCTAACCCACAAAGGGCATTCATAAAGGGCTGTAAAAAGTACACATTGACCATGAGGTCCCCTGCTTCTCTTGCTGCCAACCCAACCTCATGTGCCCACCATGATTTGGAGGACACTGACAAGGGGAACATGGATAGTGATGGGTGCTTTGTTGTGAAGTCCACAGTGGTGGTTGTATCAGCCATCCTTGTCCTCATTAGGAATAGCTTAACACCACCCAGTCAACTATCAGCCTTCTCCTGGTTGGAAAACTCCACAGAAAACAGGGATCTGGTGAGATGGTAAGTTATAGGCCAGACTTTGATAACCACTCACCATGGCAGAGCTTCTCTGGAGCATAACTATCATGGGATAGTGCTCCTCCTAACAGCTTGAGAAGGAGTTGGCCTAATGAAACACAGAGTGAGGACTGCAGATCTGGCCCATCTGCATGATGCTAGTGCATCCTCTGCCTTGAGCTGGGCTGAACTGTAGCATATCAGACGACTTTATCAACCTTAGCTGATGTGTTGTAGCAGAAGCAGATGTGTCCACACTGTGGAGGTGATACCTCAATAGCTATAATGGCTATGGGCAAGAACATCGATAGCAGGAGTGGCAATTGCAACCATCTCAGTGGCAACGGTTGCTCGCAGCAGCTTCCTGCCTAGTGAAGATGCCCTTTGAAAAGGGCCTCCTATGGTGAGGAGCTCAAAACACTGCACCAAGAACATGTCTGTTGTCAAGAGGTTTGGGTTTTATCCTTCTTCTTTTCCCCTCTGGTGGTTGCCTTAAACTGCAATGTTTTATTTGTTAAGCTTGTTGGAGAAAGCAAGGAGATGCATCTAAATAAGCTGGACAAGAGGATCCAGGCTTCACCAGGTTCTGCAGAATGGTCTATTAATAGTGATTTACTTTGGAAAGAAGAGGGGGGATTGAGTTTATCACTCCCACCCTCCCCACACTCTCATGATAGGCATGCAGTGTAGATGGATGGAGGTCCACCAGGACCTGCTAGGCTATGTTTCTCTCTTGGACACAAGGATCGCTCTAAGCTGGCCTCATACCATTGGGAGAGGCTGTGCGCACTGTCATGGGCCTCAATCCATCAAAGCCAAATCTCTTCCTAATTTGTGAAAGACCAAAATGAAGATTTAATCTATTGCATGCTAAACCCAACTAAGGACACCCATGGCTCTTGGAGAACTTGGGTTTTCCAACACTAAACAGGACTAGATTTGGATGTGAGACAAAACCTAGGCAGGCAATTAAAGGAAGCTTCGTTAATTCTTGCTTTTCTTTATTACAGTTCCTGTCTGTTCATGCTGTGGGCAGATATCCAGGGTATCCAGATACTAAGTGTGGGGTTCGCCTTCAGTTAGGTGGGCAAAAGTTATATATACTCTAGGATATAAATCTCAGCTACCCATTTACGTTCCCTTTGCAGCTCAAGGAGAGACACAATCAGCCGCTCCAGCAACAGTTAATCCTAAACCACAAAAACAAGTGGAAACTGGCAGCTGAAAACCAAAATTGCTTCTTCCCCCCTTTTAAAGAGTAAAAGTGAGTTTTAAAAGAACGATTCCTGTTTATTCAAAACCCTTGAGGGACACAAACTGGTTCATTTCAGTCACTTAATTCCGTCAAAGACCGATGCTTGAGATTTGCTCAGTGAGGTGTTTAGCATTAAACTCAAAGGTATGTTGAAAAGTTTATGCCATAGGTAACCAGGCCCTTGGCTACCTGATGTCTCTTAAAGGAATTTTAAATGCTGTTTTGCATCTGTCAGTTTAACAGATTTCCTCTGCAGGTAAAGAGCGATTGCCACCAACAAGCCCCAGATCAATTAGGCATCAAAACAGAGCAGTAGCAGGCTATAGAACAGCTTAAACAAATACGTTTGTAGTGTGTCCACCTGGATAGAAAACACAGCTGAAAACCAAAGAGGGGGGTGTAAATCTCCAAGTTCTACAATAAGCAACTGGGGAGAATGAGCCCTGATGAAGGGCTGTAGTTATGAATCGTAAATGAAAAACATGATTAAAATCAAATAATTCAAATTAAGGCTTTCTTCTTCTGTATTTTAAATGGTGATTAAAATTCATAAATTAAGCCACATCAATTTCAATCAAAGCACCCTGTCATAAAAGGAGGTTTTGAACCCTTTGTGAGGCTTTAATGAGAAAAAAAAAGGACACTCTTCTGTTGAATGCAGTTGATGGGGTTTATTGGTGCAATTTCTGGGTCGGAACTATCTTAGGAGCCTACAGAATTGCATAGACTGAGAGTCTTGAGGGCTTTTTTTTGAGCTGTCTGGGAAAACTCAGGAAACAAGATGATTTTCTATACTAAGGTGGTGTAATAAGCTCAAAACTTACTTTTCCACAGTATTCCACATGACTGTTCAGGGCAGGAATATTTATCACTTGTGCCAAGAGGTCAGCATCTCTCCTTGTTTTTTTGGCATGGGAATTACCCCGAGGCTTGGGCGAGTGTGGAGGTGATGGTGAGCTGAGACTAACTCCTGCATGCTTGAAAAGTAGGGTTAAAGGTGTGATTTTTACTTCATGGCTTTAAGCCAATGCGATACCATGTCCTGTTTTGCTTATGTTTTGTCCCAGTTGTCTCCTGGCTGGATCAGGAGCCCCATGGGAATTGCTGGTTCATCCCATTTTCAGCACACACATCACTGCTGCCCAGCTTTGCCTTGCCACATGGGATCTTGGTGTGCCTACACCATTGCTTTGCTTTGGTATCAATTCATATGCCCTTTGAAAGAGGCAGTGAAGAGAACGAACATTTCATAGCATTGTGTCAAACCAGATCAGGGGGCTGATGCATCTGAAAACTGAACCAATGTTAGAAGAAAGAATTAGAAAAAGAGGAAAATAAAACAAGAGGGGGTCATTTCATGCTTTTACTGCATTTTGCTGCTCTCTCCACTTTGCTAAGAAAAGCCCATGGGGACAAATGTTTACTCCTTTATTTGTTATTTTAACCTGTGTAGGCTCTGGAGCCGCATCAGGTCACCAGCAGCTACAGTGGGGGACGATGGCTGAAAACATGCATGAATGGGAATGCTGGGTTTGGAGTCGTGCAATCACAGCGTGGTTTGAGGGTGCTCCTTATTAGCTGGCCCAGTGCCTGGTAGAAAACTTGCTTCCCTTACCTGTGCTTTAAATATTTTTTCTGTTGCTTATTAAATCGAAAATATCCAACAAGGTCAACTTTAATTCTTTAATTCCAGATATATATATATATTTATATATACACTATATATATCCAGGACATTGGTTACCTGATGCTATTCCAGTATAACGCCTGCAAACCACATCCGTGCTGGGGAGCACAGTGCATCCCTTTAAATACTCTGCTTTTTCTCCTAGTCAAGCATACAGTATCTCGATAAGCAGCATATAATAGTCACCCTGAGACCTATCCAATTCCCACAGGCTGCAGCAGGATCATTTTCACTTTCCCATTTTTTTCTCCCCATTTGCGTACGTGGTGGAATGTCTTATCTCACCCTCCTGCTTTAGACTCCAGGGAAGAGAAAAACTATTGCTATTAGGTTTCAAAGGAGGACTTTCTCAAACACAGTTTCTC
This sequence comes from Lathamus discolor, assembly GCF_037157495.1. Classification (NCBI taxonomy): domain Eukaryota; kingdom Metazoa; phylum Chordata; class Aves; order Psittaciformes; family Psittacidae; genus Lathamus; species Lathamus discolor. The sequence continues at coordinate 4,327,596 of NC_088884.1, forward strand.
CAAACCCTTCTTGCAGAGTCTTTCAAGTCCCCTTTGACAAAGTTGGAAATCTGGCTTTTTCTCTTTGCCACTCAGAGTAAATGTCTGACAAGGTTGTCTTCTCATTTCTCTACAATGGATCTAATAGATATTTAATCACTACAGCTCAACTCCAAGCCAATTTTTACCTCCTCCTCCAGTTAAATTTACTAAAATCAATTAAGGATGAGAGGGAAAATTTCAGCCTTTGCCACTAATAACTAAGGCCTTATTCTTCCCCTGCAAAATGACCTTCCTCCTCTGTTTCACCAGTCTCAGGAGCCACGTGGCATAAGACCAAAGCTCCCTGCACACAGAGCTTGTAAGACAGAGGAAAAGCCACTGGATTAATCCAATTTTTATTAAGGATGCTAAGAATATGAGCCAGACCTCAAGCAACATAGAAAATGGGACTAACTCAGAAATAAAATATAAGCTTTTTCCATTTTGGAGGAGGTTTTAATGCAAATCGTGTCTGCCCTTTTCTAAGGCATCTGACCTGTACCTGCCTTCCAACACAGACCTAAATCTTTAGGTTTTTTAAACCTAAAGACTGCATTCTTCTTATTGGCCTTTCCATTTTGCAGCCTTTAGGGTGCACTCCTGACCCAACACCAAGAAGTTCTTCCAAATCCTGAAAACCAAATCTTTTTGACCTTTTTAAACAAATAGAGATACTGTTATGCAACATAAGTGCATTCAGGGGCAGATCCTGGGTATTTCCAGTGTAACATCAGACCCTGTTAGGTAGCATGTATGGAGACAAGCATCTCTAGGGGCTAAGTCATCCCAAAACACATCAACATTGCCTTCAGAAGATGCCCATTTCTCTCTGACTAACAGCAGCTGGATTCCAGAACGACTCAGCTCCAACCTCAAACAACTTGGTTACGTATCCCAACCTACACAGCATTACCTTGGGTCCTTCAGTGGGAGGCAAAAGCAACTTGCCCACAACTGCAGAAGAGCTGGTACCACCAGGACTCCCAATTTTCCCTTTCTCTGCAAGGCAGCTCATTCCAGCTTGCCCAGATGGGGGCCATTTCTCTTTCTGCTGTCACCCAGCCCCAGTATTACACCGAGACGAGGGACCTTGGACATTGGAAGCCAAATCTCAACTGGCATGTTGTCGTCCTGCAGCTGGTTTATTGCAGATGCACATTGCAAAGCAGCTTAGTCCCAATAGCCCTAAATAAATCATAGAATCCCAGACTGGTTTGTGTTGGGATGGATCTTAAAGCTCATCCAGTTCCAACCCCTGCCATGGGCAGGGACCCCTTCCACTGCAGTAGCTTGCTCCAAGCCCCTGTGTCCAACCTGGCCTTGAACACTGCCAGGGATGGGGCAGCCACAGCTTCTCTGGGCAACCCAGAAAAGGTTCATTCCCCCTTGTTACCCCTTCTGGTCTATGCTGGGCATTGAGGCATTGCACCGAGTTAATTTTAACAAGTCATTTGCATTCTCCTGCCTCCTTGCAACATTTTGTCACCAAACTGTCACCAGCGTCTGCTGCGTGGTGCTGGCCTACAGCCATGGGATGTACTTAATCTATGGGACAGAAAAGGTGCCTGCAATATGCAGAGCAGAGCGTGCTGCAAAGATGCAGAGATTTACAAAGCTGCCATGTTTAGTGATGAGGAAAACATCAGCAAGAAGAGTTGGGACCCAATAAACAAATGATCATTTGAGGATATTGATGCCATTGGGGTTTGGAGTAACTTTACCTCTTGAAGTAGAGAGGGTTTTTATTTCTTTAGGGTTGATGGGACATTCTGGTATTTGCTGGTTCAATAGCTTTCAGCAATATTCAGTACTGAAGGCTGACTCTGAGACACAGTAAGGCTCAATTCAAGTGAATATGTGCATGAACCCCTAAATAACACGCCACAGAGCTTTGCCTAGAAGGCAGTAATGCTACTACTGGTTCTTTCCATGACTCCCCAGGCACTCACTATTTCTAGCACTATTTGCAATTCAAAGCCAGCAGCTAAGGTGAAGCAGGCTAAATCTCAAAGAAACCTGGAGACATTTAAGGCCAGGCTGGATGCGGTTCTGGGCTACCTGATATACTTCAGAATGCCTGTTCTCATTGCAGGGGGTTGGACTAGATGAGCTTTGAAGGTCCCTTCCAAGCCAAACTGTTCCATGATTCTGTGAAACCTTCTCCCTTAGCTGGGGATGGAGGAGAGGACACTGATACCCATGACTTGGAAGTGTAGCTAGAAGAAGACTAGCGCTGCAGCAGCATGGCCCCACATTCTCACACTGTAAAGGGGTAGAAACCAGAAGTGCGAAGTCAGCAACTTCTCCTGAATCACAGCAGAGAGCCCGGCTCCAAACTTATCAAGTGTCATGATAAAAATGTCCCTTGTCACTTCTCCCCATGCAGCATCATGAGGTTGCTTCTGGCCATGGAAAGCTGTTGTTGCATTGCAGGCTCCTGTTCATCAAGTCTTTGTTGATGCTATTTGCACGGCAGCAGCCCCAGAGATCCCAACTGAGAGCATCTCCCCGTCTGTAGACACTCACCACATGGTCTCTCCACCAAACAGCACACAGTATAAACAGATGCAATGCAAAATAGAGAGAGAAACTGTGGCATAGCCAGTCCTTTAAACAGCATTTCAGCTCTTTGGTTCATAGCATATCATATATGATTTAATTACGGTAACAAGGAAGATCATTGTCTCCTCAGCTCTGTCTACCTTTTCAAACAGGGCTGTTAAGCTCAAAAGTAACACATTTTCAGGCAAAAGCTAATCCCAGTGCTTAGACACCTTGAAACTGGAGCTGTGGCATGGGCAGAGCACATCCCTTCTGCCTCTACTCTGTTTTAATTGGATCTCCATATTCCTCAAGGGCCTCCTGAGCAAAGCACCACAAGGCTTCAGCCCAGCCTACAACACACAAACATGCAATTAGAGCTGCTGGCACCCAACAAAGCACAGATGAGCTGACCCCATCCCTCCCAAAGAACAAAGAAGCAACAGGAGACAGCACCTCATCCCGTGGTGTGGGACGCCATCACACTGGGCAGTTTGGGGAAAAAGATGTGTTTTAAGGTTAAGCCCCAATGGCATGTGGAAAAGGTTTTGGGGGAGATGCATTGTGCATCTCCAAACCCCATTGTGCAGTAGGACCCGCAAGGCCCCCATGCAGAATTAGTTTTGAGCTTGGTTGTCTCACAAGCTACAAGTCTCTTCACCAGGGGTTGTAGTGGTAGGACAAGGAGTAATGGGTTTTAAGAGTGAATTTGCTTGGCAATCCCAAGACCACTGCATCTCTGCAATGTGGATTATGCATCAAAGCACTGGGGTTAGTGGTGAACTGAGCCCAGGTAGCTGTAGAGCAACAAATGCCAGATGACTGCATGGTTTAGAAGTGAAAAAAAGCAAGGTTGGGTCAGGTCTCTGTGAAGGAAAGGGCAGGCATTGCAAGAATTCCAAAACAACATCCTTAGGTGGAGGTTGGCCAGTTATGGGAGAAGCTGTGCACGTAAACAGGCTTTCGAGAAGGAAGTTGGCAGAAGTGTGTGAAAAGGCCTCAGATGGGTTGTGAGATCTCACATGCCTGCACACGGGGAACGGACCAAACTGGGCTACCCGGATTCCTGCAAAGGGCAAACCCTCTCATGACGCTGAGGTTGGCTGTGGAGCAAGACTGAAGGTGAGGTGGATGCTCAGGCTGCATGTTTCTGCCTATGCGTTGTTCCCCATCAGATCAACAGCCAGAAAGGAAGAATTTTTTGTGCCCCCGTGGGTGCATTGTTCACTACGTGCTTGGTCCTGCTACTGCTTGGACCACTTGGAGATGTAGTTACTGAATGCAGCTGGGGCTGGGGCTAGAGAAGCACAGAGCAGCTCAGCTGGATGTGGTGAAAAAGGTTAGATTTAGGTTATATATTAGGCAGCAGCTCTTCCCTGTGAGGGTACTGAGGCGCTGGCACAGGGTGCCCAGAGAAGCTGTGGCTGCCTCATCCCTGGCAGTGCTCAAGGCCAGGTTGGACACAGGGGCTTGGAGCAAGCTGCTCCTGTGGAAGGGGTCCCTGCCTGTCAGGGGGTTGGAACTGGATGAGCTTTAAGGTCCTTTCCAACCCAAACCAATCTGGGATTCTACAGTAGGATCTCTTCACCCCAGAGCATCACCCTATAAGGATGAAGCCGCATTTGCCTCATCCTCCCTGGCCCAGAAGAGCACCACAGGGCTCTGGCTGTTGCAGTGGGTCCTTAGAGATGCAGCAAAGGGGTCACGCAGCCACCATCATGGAGAAGGGGCAAAATTCAGGGCAGGTATGAGCAGGTGGGATGAATGGGGTCCTGCACCTAACCCCAAACATCTCCTCTCAGCTCTTGTACAGCAATATAACACCCAGAATAACACGAGGGGGCTATTGCACAGCCTGAGGGATCCTCGCTGGCTATAATCAACCTCCATCAGTCTCCACTGCCTGAACCCCAAAGCACCCCAGAACTCGTGTCAACAGGCTTAGGTCTTTCAGAGGGTGCAGATGGGAAGAGAAAATGCATGATTTACAGGGCAAATAATAACCCAAGCACAACCGCAGCCTCCCTGCAAGTGCTGAGAGCAGATATTTCCAGCCAGTCTCCCATCAACGACAACATGAATGATCACCATCCTCCTCCTCATAAGCCTTTAAAGCAACTCTCTGGAATTAAATCAGTGTCTTGCACGGTTCCAGCTCCTTTCATCCCAGGATCTTCAAGTGCTTTACAAACAATTCTTTAATTAAGCCTTCTAAACAGACCCTGGGGTATGGTTACTGTGTCTGCTTCACCACTGGGGAAAATCAAAGCATTGCACTGCTGAAACAGCTCACAAAAAGGTTGCAAAAGCCTTATCGAAGTTCCTCCAACAGCAAATCCATAAGGAGATATGCTCTGCTTCGATGCTGATTTTAAAACCCTCTGGTTAACAATGGTTTTTCTCCTCCTGCAGGCATGGCCCCAGTTGCCCTCCGCTGCCCGTGTCAAGATTAGTATTCAGTGGATAAAATGGGGTTTGAAAATGCACATCTTTGACAGCGTGTCTTGGACAAACACAGCTCCGGGTACCCAGGAGCCAGCACAGCTTTGGGAATGAAAAGGAGTGTTTTGGCAACAAGGATGTAAACCCCATCAATCTGTTTGCTTTGAGCTGGGCAAAGGGTTGAGCTCTGGTTAAACCCCCATCCTGCCTTTTTCTGCCCCCAGGACAGGTTGGAGCTGTGGCTCTTTTTAATCCCCTGAGAATAAAAGGTATCCTTTTTCTCTTCCTGATGCAATTTGGCCAAAATACCCCATGTGGGATAGAAGATGATGTATGGAGAAAGCATAAATAGAATCAAACGTCCTGTGAACACGCTGTAATGGATGAATTTAAAGATGTTATTTGCCCGATGTCCTGTTTGCTGCCTTTTGTACACACTGGCTGTGACTTCTCTGAGCCTGATTCCGTTCTGATTCACAGCAGGGAAATAAAGGGAGAACCTCTGCAGATACAAACCTGGGAGCTGGTGTTTCTAGTGAAGTAGCTGTACCCCAAATACCTGCTTTTAAGAACTTTTGCAGCTTTTGGCTGAGGCTGCTCTGTTGTTACCTTCTTCCCCATGATACCCAAAACCACGCTCCGAAATCCCTGCTCATGCACCCATTTCACATCCAAATCACGAGGACTCCATCCCAATTACTATTAAGATACCCCAAATCTTACAGTTTCACTTGCAAACCCAGCTTCTCCCCATTTTAGCAGGTGAATTTTGGGCTTTGAGTAGCTCAGACGACTGCAGCAGATACCAGCCCTACAGTTAAACACTGCTGGGTTCCAACCCCTACCACCGATCAAAGAGGGGTGCCTGTTTTGGGTCTCTAAGGAAGAAAACCCTGTTGCCAACGGCCAGGGAGCAAAAAAGCACCTCTAAGGAGCTTGTTTTGAAACCTCAGAGCAGCAACACATGGCAGAAAACACTGTTTCAAAGGATTTAGTACATTAATTTCCGAGAAAAATGTAATAGGATCATTTGGGAGCGCTACAGAAGCAGGTCCCACCACCCCCCTCCTGCTTAAAGCCTGTTTTGTACCAATTCCAGCCTATTTTGAAGAACAAAACCATCTGAGAAGGCAAAGTCAGCTAAACTCAGCTAAATTTTGGCCAGCACATTAAAAATTGCATTAGCAGGCCCTACTTTATGCCAACACTAATGAGGTTGAGGCTTCCTAAGTTTTAACACGAACAGAAACCTTCTCTTTTAAAGCCCAAGTTGACATCAGGGAGAGATGGGCACTTCCCACCTGCTCTTCCACCAAGCCCTGGCATTGGGAGGAGCAGGAACAAACCAGACCGACAGCGATTCTATTCTACTCTACTATATTTCATTCCATTCCATTCCATTATACTTTTTCCCATTCTACTCCATCCTATTCTGTTTCATCCCATTCCATTCTATTCCATCCCATTCTAGTCCATCCTATTCTGTTCCATCCCACCCTACTTTATTTCATCCTATGCTATCCATTCCATTTTACTCCATCCTGTTTCACTCCATAGAATCATGGATCCTATTTTACTCCATCTTATTTTATTCCATTCTATTTTATTCCCTATTTCCCCCCTCCCTCATCTTCCCTGAATATAGCAAAGAAATACCCCTCTCCTCCCTACCTTTATTCACTTTGGAAACAATCACTGCATTCCCTTTCCCCACTCCTTCCTGGCACAGTTTATGGTAATCTCTCCGATGCAACACCCCACCAGAGAACAAGACCCTTATCACCTGCAGCTCCCTTAACCCCAGCACTATCACAGGACCCCACACACTGCTTCCAATGCCATTCCCAAACATCCCCGGCATGATGCATCCTGCATGGGCCCCCATCCACCCCACACGGAAGGGTCTCCAGAAGTTTATCCTTTTTCCGATTCCAACATCAACTTCCATCAGGGAATTGCTGTTTCCCACCAGCTTTTTCCCCCTCTTTTGCCACGCTATCAGGGGTGAGAGCTCACATTCAATACACACAGCACTTGGCACACCGCATCACACAAAAGTGGACGCACCAAACCCAACCAAAGATCCCCCCCCCTTGCTCCATAGGACCCCAAAAGATGAGTGCGAAGCTCAGCACTTTGCACATCGACCTCCCAACAGCCCAAACCCCTGCCCAGCGGCTTTGTGAAGCCGGATGAAGGAGCGAAGAAGCGGCGTGTTTAGCTCACTCCGCTGCATAAAGAAACAAGCACTGCGGCTCTTGAGCCTCAAGTTGAGCTGCTGCGGACGGTTCGATGTGCTTAGTTTGTAAATAAGCAGGTAAATAAGCCTGGATTCACAAAGCGGGTGCGTACGAAGTGTCTTTTCCACCCTTCTACCCTATTTGCTCCCAACTAGCGAGTAGTAAAGGGGGAAAGAGGGGAAAGCGAAGAGGCGAGGGATGTTGGAGGGGGTCCGGCCGGCACTTACCGAGCAGCAGCAGCGGCAGCAGCAGCGGTGCCCGCATCGTGCTTCGGTGCCGTCCCCACCGCGGCTCCCGGCTCAATCCCGGCGGGGCGGGCAGGCTCTGCCCTCCCCCGGCCCCTGTCCCCCCTCCTTCGCCTTCTCCGCTGCCGGGGGAGGGACAACGAGGCCCGGCCCGCCCCAGCCTCCGCCCCCCGGGAGAAGGGGGGAGATGGAGGGAGGGTGAGAGGTTGGGGGGGCACCAAGGGGAACCCGCATCCCTCATAGGATGGGGTTTGGGGGGGGGGGATTTGGGGTTCTCAAGTGCATGGGGAGGATGTGGGGGTTTCAGTGGCATGGGGCTTTAAGGAGATTCGGGGGTTTCGTTGGGATGGGGACTAAGGGGGGGATTTGGGGTTCTTATTTGCAAGGGGGGATTTAGAGGTTTTGTTGGGATGGGGCCTGGGTTTTCTTGGGTTTTCATCAGGGTAGGAGGTTTGGAGGGATTTGGGGCGTTTTGCTGGGATGTGGGATTTGGGGGGGATTTGGGATGCTCATTGGGATGGGGATTTAGGGGAGATTTGGGGTTCTTAACTGTGTGTGGGGACTTGGGATGTTCATCAGGATGGGGATTTGGAGGGTGTAGGGCTCTCAACTGCATGGCGGAAATGGCCTGAAATCCACTTAGAAATCAGGCTGGCTTCCATGGCTTTTGGTTTTACGCTGCAATGATTGTGCTGAGAGTTAGGAGTTTAACCAGGGCAGGAGGTTTGGGGTTTTTGGGGGGGATGTGGGATTCCCCCGTGGAATTTCTCCCCTGGAATGGGATGGTGGATTTGGGGATTTCATTGGGGTTGGATTTTGGATTTTCATTGGGCTGAGGGTTTGGGGCTGTTGGAATTCCCACCTGCATTTGTGGGGGATTTGGGGTTTCAAACAGAGTTGGGACTTGTGAGGGATTGGGACTTATCATCTAGATGGGGGTTTCTAAATTGACTGTGGATTCCCAGCCACACAAGCAAGGAACTGGGATTTTCATCTGGATGGGGCCTTGGGGATCAGCTTGGGATTCCCACTAGCATGGAGGAAATTTGGGATTTTTTTCAGGATGGACATTTGGGGGTGGATTTGGGATTTTCAGCTGGGTTTGATTTGCAATTCTCACCCTGCTTTTAAATGCCATTTAAATAAATTAATGTACATTTGCATAAGATGTTTTCCAGGAAAAGTTTGGGAATGTCTGGAAGGAAACAACACGCCCAAAGGACTAAGGACAAGATTATCCTCAGATTATTGCATTCACTATGGCAAGAGAGAAGGGTGCTGGAAGTTCTTTATCCGTGTTCAGGCAAGGAGCACTCACTGCAGCTAGGAGGGGACTAAAAATCAGCTCAGGGCTTTGCACTGCATCCTCCTCCTTGCACCAGCTAAACCATGAACCAGCGTGGCCCCAGGGGTGGTAAAATCACCCTTCACCCCAAAGGGGACTGCTCAAAGGTGGTTTTCTTGGTGCCCTCAGTTAAAGGTGGGCTGACTTCTTGTTGCAAGGTCACCTAGAGGAGACCTGCTGGGAAGCCTGGGTTTGCTCACTCAGCCCCTGCTTTGAGTGTTGTCCCCACTAAAGGCTTCTTGTCCTGATTTTAGCTTCTGGGTCAGTGCAATGAGACTCTTCGTGTCCCTCAGCCCAGCTTCACCTCCCCTTGCGATGACTCTGCATTACACACCAGCTAAAAGCCATGAAACTCGAGTGCAATGAATGAATGTGTTGGTGCACATTATTAATCTTGCCAGCATCAGAGAGGCAGTGCTTTCTATCCCTGTGCAATGCTCTCAATAACAGATCACATCCCAACACCCCCCCCCAACACCTACACACACACATTTTCTCCCAATCAGCATATTTTGGTGTTAAGTGCCAAGTCAAGACAGCCTAGGGAAAAACCTGCGCTGCATCAGTATAACAGTGTCCCTGGGATGGAGAGGAGGGAAGTGATGCTCTGTTTACTGCACCAGCACTCATAATACACTGCAAAAATAGCCCATGGCCCATTGCTGTGGGGTAACAGTGACCGGGAAACTGGGGCTCCCTGAGGTGTGTTGGGTCTTCATGTTGAGTGAATGCTGTGGTAAGGACAGGAACAAAGCTTCCTTGGCAGCAACTAAGATAGATCTATGGGAAACAGAATGGCCTGAAATCCACTTAAAAATCAGGCTGGCTTCAATGGCTTTTGGTTTTACGCTGCAATGATTGTGCTGAGAGTTAGGAGGAGAAGAAATTCATCTGGCTGGTCCCATCAGCAGTGCTGGTCCTTTTGCCTTGTGCAGGGAAGAGGGAATCTGAGCATTTGATGCCTGGAATCTTTTTAGATCGCTGATCTGGGCTGTAGGTTTCCTCTTAAGTTATCACAACAGGCACCCCGCCACTTACACAGGGAGTTTAGTCAGTTCTCAGCAGGGATGCTCTCTGCATGTTTTTTGGACCTCCTTTTGCCTCAAGATACAAGCAGGAGAGCATAGCTGCCACAGGGGAGGGAGGATGCTGTGCAGAAAGCTTCCTTTGAGGGCTCTGTGGTTATCATTGGATACTGGAATCATAATGGCTCTGCCACCTATGCTGGGTATTGCTTCTCACTCAGCAGGGTTGTCTCCTGGGGGTCTCCAGCCTCCTTTCTGACTGCAGTTCCTCCCTTTGTGCAAGCCTTGGCTGCTGGCAATTGCCGTAGTGGTTAAAATAACAGCACAACATCCACTTCTTGGGAACACTGGTTCATCCAGAAACATGGTGATGATCTTAAGGATCACAGAGTTACAGACTGGTTTGGGTTGGAAGGGGCCTTGAAGCTCATCCAGTTCCAACCCCTGCCACGGGCAGGGACACCTTCCACTAGAGCAGGTTGCTCCAAGCCCCATCCAACCTGGCCTTGAACACTGCCAGGTCTTTTCCAGCCTAGCTGATCTGTTGATTCCATGATCCTATGGTGCTAAACCTCCTTTTCCAAGGGGTAGCAGAAAGGACTCACATTATTTTCGGCTGCTTTGCTCGATTGTGCCGGCTCAGAATCTGCCTCTTGTCTCTGCTGCAAAGGGGATAATTACTAAGAGGGTGTCAGATCGAGACAGTGAATCATGAGCAGCTGCAGGAATAAAGAAAGGGATATTTAACATGACTGCTTCAGTATCTGGATGTCTATTAAAGCATATCCCAGTCCTAACCAGCCGCTGGGGTGGAGGGTCAGAAAAAGCCCTAACTCTGGAAACCGTGCTTCTGGGGATGTCAGAAAGGGCTCCATAGAAAGAGGTGAACACTCTTCTGCACCCCAAGATACATGGCACTGCTAACTGGGAACTTTATCACAAGTGGCCCAGCTATGGAGGTTTGCCTAAGTGCCAGCATCATGGGGTCAGGAAACGCAGTAAAGGCTTTGGCTTTCAACTCCAAGCATGAAAAGGCATGTTTAGAGGTGCAGAGAAACCCTTGGGGGAATGGTCTGCACATCTGCCTGAGAAATGGGAACAAAAAGAGAAGAATTTACTCTAAAATTCATTGTTATTATTATTATAATTATTATTATTATAATTATAAATCTCATGGTCTTAAATCAGTCTCTAATCTTCATATTGATTAGCACAGATTCACGTATAACCGGTTTCTGTGTCCCAGCTCAATATTTATCCAAGATTGTGAAAGAGCAGGACAAGAAGCCAGTGGTTTTAAGGTATGCAAGTCATCTGTGACAAAACTGCCTCAGGAGGGGGAAGATTTCACATGACATAAGGTTTCTTTGTTGGGGAAACCCTAATACGCTTTCATTGTGCCCCAAATGCTATGGAAACCCCATTTCTTTTGCAATGAAAAAGTAAACTGGACAAAGGAGAAGAAAGCATAAAGCAGGAGATGCTCCCATGCCTCACAGTGCTGGGATGAATTCCCAAAGAAAGTTTTCCTTCTCCGTACTATGTAAATCCTTCTCAGCTGTGTTCAGATTCACCATAACATTAGCCTGGAGAAGAGAAGGCTGCGTGGAGACCTCATAGCAGCCTTCCAGTACCTGAAGGGGGCCTATAGGGATGCTGGGGAGGGACTCTTCGTCAGGGACTGTAGTGACAGGACAAGGGGTAACGGGTTAAAACTGAAATGGGAAGTTTAGATTGGATCTAAGGAGGAAATTCTTTCCTGTTAGGGCGGTGAGGCACTGGAATCGGTTGCCCAGGGAGGTTGTGAATGCTCCATCCCTGGCAGTGTTCAAGGCCAGGTTGGATGAAGCCTTGTGTGGGATGGTTTAGTGTGAGGTGTCCCTGGCCATGGCAGGGGGGTTGGAACTGGATGATCTTGAGGTCCTTTCCAGCCCTAACTATTCTATGATTCTATGATTCTAACATTTGACTGACATCTTCATGCATCCTTGCAGTATTTACCTCTTTGCACAGAGAATGACTGAGGAAAACCTACGCAGCAAGAAAACCCTCGGGCTGAGATCCAGCTTAGGATCATTTAACTTGCCAGGAATCTGGTTTTATTGGATGTCATCACCCATCTTCCTTGTACAAAGTAATAACATTTGGAATTCAAGTTTGGGTTTAAGATGAGAAAAGGAATGGCAGCGCATAGGGCTGGTATTTCTGGCGTGAGTAACTGTAAACAACAGTACCTGAGCTCCTGGAGTGGAGATCACCAGTGGCTATTTCAGGCAGGATAGCATAAAACACCTTCCAACCTCCCCTTCCTTCAGCAAGAGTCAAAAATACCTGTTTTTGGTGTCTGATGTCTGCCTGACAGCCCCAAGGAAATGGGACTGCTCATGGAGTTAAACTTGCAGCCAGATCTGAAGTGACGGGAAGTGGTGATCTGTGAGATAAAGCACAGTGGAACAGTTTGTGATGGACATGGCATGGGGAATGGAGGCGATTGCCTGCTATTTCAGAAGATGGGGAGTTGCAAGTGTCATGACAGGGACTGCTTCTTAGCCTGGACCTGACCCAGCAGGAAGAACTGAATTGCAGCTTGCTTCAGGATCAGGAATCGTAAAATCATAGGGACCTCAAGGACCACCTGATCCAGCCTTTCTAGGCAAAGCATGACCTACAGTACATGTCCCAGCACCCTGTCCCAATGAATCTTAAATCCATGTCCAGCACTGGGGAATCCACCACTTCCCTGAGGAGATTGTTCCAGTGGCTTGTTGTTCTCATGGTGAAACGTTTTCCTCTTCTGTCCAATTGGAATCTCCCCAGGAGTAACTTGTGCCCATCACTCCTCTTTTCCATATGACTCCTTGTCAAAAGGGAGTCTCCATCTTCTTTGTAGTCATCCTTTATATGCTGGAACATGGAGATAAGGTCTCCCCTGATCCTTCTTTTCTCCAGCTGAACAGTCCCAGCTCTCTCAGCTTTTCCTCACACCGCTTTCCAGTCCTTGGATCATCTTTGTGGCTCTTCTCTGGACCCTCTCCACCCTGTCCACATGCAGAGCAGGGACTAAAACTGCATCTAGTATTCCAGGTGTGAACTGAGTCCAGTATTCCAGGATTAGACATAGGTGCTAGGATACATCTCAGGTAATGGAAATGTCTTCATGGAAAGAAGCATACTCCCAGAGAGAAGTGGAGCTAAAACATAGGATATTAGTGGTTGCTGCATAGCAGACGCACTGGAAAGGATAACATGTAAAGGCAAAGCTCTACCCACTGGGGCTAAGGAGAGTTCATAAACACATCTCAAAGTCTCGTATCACATTTGTCTCTCATTGTCCTTCATAAAGAGCTCACCTAATGGTTTGCATTGAAAGGGAGGAGGGAAGGGATGGAGGACAGGAAAACAAACAGCCCTTTAGGAGGAGCAGGCAAACAGCTAGACACATTTTCCACTGCTAGAAATAGGCACTGGTGGAAACCTGTCACTCTGCCTGTGTCTAGCTAAATAGAATAGAATAGGCTATTCCAGTTGGAAGGGACCTAAACCAATCATCTAGCCCCACTGTCTGATCAATACAGGGCTGACCAAAAGTAAAAGCATGTTGCTAAGGGCATTGTCGAAATGACTCTCAAGCATCAACTACTTCTCTAGAAAGCCTGTTCCAGTGTTTGAGATCCTCTTGGTAAAGAAAAGCTTACTCATGCCCAGTCTGAACCTCCCCTGGTGCAGCTCTGAACCATTCCCATGCATCCTATCACTGGATCCCAGGGAGAAGAGCTCAGCATGCCCTCTCCACTTCCCCTCCTCAGGAAGCTGTGAAGAGCAATACAGGCATCTCTTTTTCAAGCCCAGAGTGAGTGAAGAATTGTACCAGTTTTGCCCCAAACCCCCTTCTGTTCACCCTCCCCACAAAGTCCTGCAGAGGTCTACAGGCTGGAAAGGGTCAGTAGGAGACCCCTGCAATAGATTTGGGGTGGCTTGCTCCCTTTTGCTGGACAATAGACCAGCATCATTTCCTTCTGGCACTCCTTGGGTTCCCAATCTCGTGGCTTCAGTGGGAATTTCCCGAGATAATCCTTTGGCCCTTGGCACTGGGTTCCTCCAACCCAAATATATTCTGTGCCTCCCACTTGGGTGCAAACTCCAAACACCAACTCTGCATCTCTTCCCCTAGGCTTTGCCACTTTCTCATCCCTCTTCGAAAAGGATTTGCCCCAAAAACAGCCTTGGAGTTACCAGGGCAACCTGCAGAGGTCTGGCAGCCAGGATCATTGTTTGGGGCTGCAGCTGCCCTGAGGAATTCACTATTTGTTTTAGAGATAAAAGCTGCAACTTCCACACATTCTTCTTCCATTTCACTCTCCATTAACTGCATTGCCCTGTCATAACAAAGCTCATTGAATTATTAGAGATGAGGGCCGGGGAAAAGGATGGGGGAGAGCTTGTTGCACATGATTTTGCTTTGTGGGCCCTCTCCAGGAAGCATCCGTTGGTAGCAGGATGGGTTTAGGATGTGGCTAGGGCTTTGTGGGAATGCATGGGGGACAGTGAGGGTTGTTGAGTGTCGCACTGAGCAGGGAGTCAGGATGGGAGCGTTAATGGTCTGGTTGAATAAGGTAGTCTTGGAGAAGTCCTGTCTGCTTGTCTCTCTGGTCCTGACGTCGATCGTAAACATTTCAATTCATGTCCTGCTTTCCCTTGTGCTTTTCTAGACACGATGGAAAAGTAAAGGGTTAAATAGGAGGTCAAATGGATGCCTCATGTCTGAGAATAGTGGTTGACCCCTACCTCCTCCAGTACCACCAAAACCTCATACTCTCTCCCTTACTCCATCACCAACTGTAGAGTTGATGTTCCCAGCTCATCTTAGTGAATAGTTTCCCTTGTGTCTGGTGAAAACTGAAGGTTGGTGAGATATGAATCACCAAAGCTGGATTCCTTCCTCCCTGAAAACTCCTTTCTGGGCTATCAGCATGGCAGAGCTGGTGTAAATCCTGTGTCACCCCACCACCCCCATCCTTACTCTTTCATTTACTTGTGGTAGGCTAAAGGGAGAAATATGCTTTTTGTGAGGAGAATTCACTTCTTCAGTGGGAAGCCAAGTTAGGTCAGAGCAGTCACTTATTGCAGCCACATGAGGTGAGCCCCATTCCTAAGTCTCAGTTTTAATACTGACCCTGGTTTAGTTTCTAACATGTGTTTTTCTCTTTCAATGCCCCAGTTTCCAATGCAAGCTGTAAATTGCATCCTGCATCTCAACAAGCTTAATGAGACAGTATTGGCCCGGGTCTATGAAAGGTTTTGAGACCTACAGAAAGAACATGCAGCAGATGTAATAAATATTTTTATTTCCAAGAACGAAAGCTTTTTCCAGATAAACTCGTTTGCTCTTTTTGCTTAATAGTTGTTTTGGTTTTTAATATATTTATTATGGAGCTCTCTTGTATTTAAAGACAAGACTAAAAGCAAACTGGAAGCTAATTGAAACACTGCCTCCCTTTTATTTCCCTACCCCTATGTTCTAGTGAAGACTAATTTAAAGGACATTCATGCAGTTAGTGGAAATGCGTCATTCTCATCAGCAGTAATGGGAATTACAGAAGGACATCGGTTGCACAAAGAACCCCCTTAAATCCCTGCAGCCTGAGGAAAAGAAGTACAAATCACAGCACGTTTCAGTTTTATTTGGCATGGTTAATGGACAGCAAAGCTAAACGGCATCAGTAAGACATGCTGGCTCACTCCTTGGCACGTATCTTAACAGTAGCTGGTGACTCTTGGCTGGGGCAGTATCTTTCTGAGGCAGGAGAAGAAATAAAGTCTGTCTTAGATGAATGCAGCATCGTTTAAGGACTGACAAGGATGGAGATACAAGTCCTGCATTTTCCTGCTGGACCAGTGCAAAAGAGACAGGAAAACCCCTGCTTTCATCACAACACATGGCCAAAATACTTTACAGTGGAAGAGAGCTGAAGCACTCTATCTTGTTGCAAAAGAAACCACCACAATAAACAGCCAGAGGTTTAATGAATTTAGCTTGCTTGTGAGAATGGAGTAAATAGGGACTGATTATACCCTGATACTGGTATAGCCAGGAGTCCTGATGAAACCAGACCCTGTGCGACATGCAAGATCCTTCAAAAACTAGTTGCACCAAGACACCCTATGGATCATCTTCTGGAAGCAACTTCTTAAGGTTCTCTGTCTTCCAAACACATAACACCAAAGAACATCCAGGTACCCAGCACTGCTGCCAAGCCTGGCTCAGGAGAGGAAGACTAACACAGTTAACAGTGCTTTTTTGACCTGTTCTCCTTCCCTTCAATCCTGCATTGTAAATCAATCCAACCTAACTCCATTCTTCTGTGTGCCCCTCTCCCTTTACTAGTGACAAATACAGGCAGAATGGAACTACATGCAACAGAGCAACAGTGCTGACCTGGGTACACCTTGAGAAAAGTTTATGGTATGTTTCCCTGCTGCATATGGATATTGGGCGTCAGTGCTGGTTTAACTTTCTGATGTTCAGGTCTAGGACACATTAGGCAGAAGTTATTAACCCAGATCACCCCAAATGTGGAGTCACTGTTGATTCAGCTTAAGCCACTTCCAAATCTACTGCCCAGACACTAGGAAATTGTTGCCAGGAGACCTTGTACAAATATTTTACCCATTTGAGATCAAGCCAGCCTGGAGGGAGTTTGCCTACAGCCTTGTACCAGTAGAAAGATACTATTCTTTTAGCCTGGGACATGGACAATGAAATGGGACTTATTAGAGCTAAGGAATTCATTCTTGTGCTTTGGATCAATCTAAGAAAGCTCAAATGGATTCAAAGCTGTCTTTTGCTATAAGCTATGCAAACAAGTGTTGGAGAGCATCCCTGTCCCAGCACAGGATAAAGCCACATCATATTGGCTGGGTTAAAGATGCTAATTAGGTACCAGGGGAGCTGGCATAATGTGATTGTTCCCAGGCACCCCAAAGGAGAATTAGCAGCACTCACAAGCCTTCGCCTCAGTATCTTACATCAGGTACAACCCTGCTTTATACAGCAATCACCTCAGCTCTCTGCTACCTGCAAGAGGAAGGATTCAGCTCACAGATGCAGGCAGCAGTGTCAGGGGAGTTGCTTTGTCCTAAAAATGTCAGTTTTGCCTCTGAGGTTGGGAAGCCTCAAGAAGGGAGCTCTGCAAGTGCACCCCTACACTTGCATCAGCCGCATACATGCATCCACTTAACCCCTGCTCTGCACTGTGACAAACTGCAGCTGTATTAAGGTAATAAAGAGAGGAGAGTTAAAAGCCAGGGTGGGGAGAAACAGGATTAACAGATAAGGCAATAAATGCTCAGTAATCTGTAGCATGTGGTCTGGTCTCTCTTTGGGAGTCTTTGCAGCAGAGTAGTTGCAGTTCCATGAGGTTTACAGTATGCATCTAGCAAGCTGGAAGGGTGCACATCACATCCAACAACCCCCCTTTGCCCTTTGTTGAAATGCAACCACTCCTGGGGCACGAGTTAAGGGTGGAGCGTGATTCAATTTGCCAGTTTTTTGGACATTTATCCATAGCAGCAGATATCTCCCCATAACCAGAGGGGGCACGTGTCCTTTTGGAGCAGTAGCTGGAAGCCATGGGGGATTCTCTGGAGCAGCTCAAATGGATACTATCGAGGGGACCAGGGAGACATCCTGTGCTCCTGGAGGTGAAAGATGTGCCTGCTTTGTTGGTATTTCTGCATTTAAGAGATATATTTATACAAAGCAACCTGTGCAGTGGTGCATGCACGCAAAAGGGCAGAAGATGTGAAGATACGGCAGAGAGACATGAAGGGTTTTGCAGTATTCAGCTCTGTGCCAAGTGCAAGATAAGGCACAGCAAAGCTGAGCTGTTCTTCCAGTTAAAATAACAGCTAACCAAGGAGGCAGTCTGAGTCTCTCCTTCCAGAGAAGGGACTAAACATCATGAAGAAAGGCTGCTGGTTATAAAGCCGAATATCCATAAGAACACTCTGGCTGAAGTCTATGTTTCACACTGTTGAGATTAACAATAAAAGGAAATTCCAGGAAGAACAGCAGGCTGGGCTGGAGACGCTCCAGTGTGCTTACTAACTCTATATTGAACATGGTGGGAATGCCCTGTTGTAGGGATAGCTTTGCTGAAATTTCTGGGATCAAAGGAAGTTGTCATTACAGCTACATCCTGAATGCGAGCGAGCTGTGGTCTGCTCGGGAGAACACCTGCAAAAGATGCAAAAGGACACAAAAGACTTTGGCCTTTCTATAGCTGGTTGGATGTGATTGATTCCCCTGCTAACAAATGACAAATCCACTCAAAGAAAACCTGCAGTTCCTTCCCAACTGGCTTGCAAATAGCCACAGCTAAACTCACCATCAGCAGTGACCATGCTGGAGAGATCCCATGACTCTGATGATTGATCAAGCTTATGGGTTTGGAAAATCAACAGGGAAGAAAGAGGGGATGGAAAATCAATAGGAAAGAAAGAGGGGATGTTTTCTGTGCTTTGACTGATTGACCTACCCTATTATTAGAACTAGATCCCAAACATAGGAAGAGCAGGGTGGAGCTGGAATCTATACTGCAGTCTTTAGCAGTGGCTAATGTTAGATGAAGCATAGTTATCCTCTCATGCCCCAGAAGTTAGTGGCATACTAATTTTCTTGGTATAAGGAGATATTTGGGATGCTAAGTCAACAAAGATAATGTAAGCCTGCTCTATTTCAATATTTATAACCCCTGGGTGATGGGCTTGAGCACTGAGGTGGCAATGAATCACTTAGGTGAAGTCATGGTCTGCGTTGGGCAACATAGGACTGGTGGCCAGGGAGCAGAGTTTG
This sequence comes from Lathamus discolor, assembly GCF_037157495.1. Taxonomy (NCBI): domain Eukaryota; kingdom Metazoa; phylum Chordata; class Aves; order Psittaciformes; family Psittacidae; genus Lathamus; species Lathamus discolor. The sequence continues at coordinate 4,346,309 of NC_088884.1, forward strand.
ACTTGGGCCTGGAACTGAAGGCTGGGTGTATGGTTGGAAGAGTTTGGCCAATGGGACTTGGGACTTTGCCATTGAGGAAACGTTCTCCTATTTCCTGGAAAAAAAAAATATATATATATATATTACTATGATTATTATTTTTTCACTTTTTTAAAGCTTTTAAGTTCTAGAAGTAGTAAATGCTCCATGCCTGGCAGTGTTCAAGGCCAGCTTGGACAGAGCCTTGGGTGACGTTGTCTAGTGTGAGATGTCCCTGCCCATGGCAGGGGTTGGAACTATATGATATTAAGGTCCTTTCCAACCATTCTATGGTTGCCCATCCATGGGTATTGTCCATGCTGATGATGGGGGAGCACCCCATAGGAAGGGTGGGAGAAGCAGGGTGGGTTCACAAGGGTAAGAAGGGTGCTGCAGCACTGGGAGGTTGGTAACTTTGCAAGTATTTCCAGCCCTTTTGGCTCTCAGATCTTGAGCCCCAAATGAATTCCTACCTAGACTCCAGAAACCCTACTATTTAATGTATACAGCTTCATGTGAATCAATGCAAACTGCCTTCTGTATAATGGGGAAAAACCTTTCTGAAACAAGGAATGTGGAAACAACTGCTGTCCCATAAGAATAATCCCTGGAGGAAATGTTCAGCTCCTTCAAAGCAAGTCTGAAATCATAGGGAAGATGACAAATACAGCTTTTGACTCTTAAAGTTGCTGTTCAAGACACTGGATTAAAGAAGAGGTTGGTGCTGTAACATTGCAGTTCATATGCTGAATCATAAAAAACATTTATCTGAAAAGAGCCTTCTTGTCCTCTTCAAACTCTGCTTTCTTTGTCTCTTTAATGTGTCTGCATGTGATGGCATTAGAGAACAGCTTTGAGTGCTGCTCAGCCTGCAAGTAGTCCTGGAAGGCAAACATGGAAAACAGGCTACGAAACATTACTGACTGTTTCCTACAGATAGCAAAACAAGCTGTGGAAGGCCTGAACTCACCCTCAAACTTGGGTGAGTGAGTTCCCAACATAGCTGTCTTTTATGAGTGTTTAACCTCAGGTAGGTGAGAACCAGAGAACCAAGCTACAGTGATGGCTAGCCCAAGGTGGGATCTCTCTTCACCTATTTCAATGAGACATCTCTGAGTCTGAATCATCCACAGCACCATGCAGGGTAGACCAACCATTCCTTATTAAATAGCACAGGGGTTAATCACAGGAAAGAATGAGAAAGAAAACGGAAGCCTGGAACCTGCTCTGGAGCATCAGCCACAGCTTTTCCTCTCCAGTGAGCTCTGATTTCAATAGGAGACATTTGTTTGTCAATGAATGAGATGCTCTATGGATCTCACTCTGCAGTGCTAGTGCATCTCCTGAACATGGTCAACAGAGGGCCAGCAGGCCCTTGCAAACCAGTCAAAAGCGAAAAGAGGACTAGGGAAGGAAAGGTGCGAGAGGTGGTCAGGAGTTTCCGATTTCCTTGAGGTCACTCTTGGCAAGAGACAGGAGCACAAGGCAGCACGTATTGAGGGATAAATGAAGTTCTTCCTGCCTTGGTTCCGTGGCTGTTGTCATATCTTATTTGTTAGCCAAGGGCTGAACTACTGTCACGGCACATATTCCACCCCACCTACCTGTGCTCAAGAGCAACTCTATATTTAGCATTCACCATCTTCCATTGTGCAGGCAAACACACTCCTGCTGGGTGCCCCATGGGTGTGCCGAGGTGGGGCTGGGTGATTTCTGACGGATGCTCCCTATTTTTAGCCATCGGATGACATGTGGATGTGATGGATCATTGTAACTCTTTCCATGCAACAGATCTGGACAGTTTATAGCTCCCCACGATGCAAAATCCCACATGTTTTTCCTTTCTGGTGCCAAGCAGATGGAGGAGTGGAGAAGGACTGGGAGCTGTGTCCTTCAAATAGGTTGGATGGAGAAACACTGTAATTGTGTTTTATTCCCGTCTTCTTATTTAACTTGTGTTAAAGGAAAAAGGAAGCTTTTCTAGAATTACTGTTTTCTGCCTGCGTTCAGTGCTGGTCATATTTTCATTTGTTCACTCTACAATTTGTGTGTACAAAGATTATCATAGAATCACTTCATGGTTTGGGTTGAAGGGACCTTTAAACATCAGCCAGTTCCAACCCCCTGCCACGGGCAGGTTGCTTCAAGCCCCTGTGTCCAACCTGGCCTTGAACACTGCCATGGATGAGGCAGCCACAGCTTCTCTGGGCACCCTGTGCCAGCGCCTCAGCACCCTCACAGGGAAGTACTCCTTCCTTGTATCTAGTCTGAATTTACCCTCCTTCAATTTAAAACCACCCCCCCTTTTCCTCTGCCTGGAAGCCCTACTAAAAAGTCTGTCCGCATCCTTCTTATGAGCACCCTTTAAGTACTGGAAGGCTGATCCAAGGTCTCCTCAGAGCCTTCTCTTCTCCAGACTGAACAACTCCAACTCTCTCAGCCTTTCTTCATAGAAAAGGCTATATATTCGTTATAGATTCTATATATTAATTTCCGTAATTTCTATATATTCACATAAGACAAGATGACTTCCCCTATGGCAGTCAACTCAGGCAGAGCTCAGGAGACTACCTCAGTGCTCAGGTCTTCTGCTGTTAGACACATTCATCTTCTCATGGGATCATGTGGATTACAGCAATACCTCTTCTGGGAATGCTCCCTCATGGCCACCAGAAAGATGTAGGCTGAACATCAAAAGTGAGACCATCCAGCTACTGTGTGCTTTCTGACCTCTTTTGCTGGGCTCTGCTGAAAGTATGGGTGAGATTACGCACGGGTCACATCCAGTCTGACTGGACTGATCCAGTCCCCAGGAAGACTATCTATAGTAGTACATTCCCAGTATAGAATATCCTATACTCATAAACTGCAGTGGATTAATTAAATGTTCAAAACTGGAGAACAAAGAATAGGAAGGCATGCCTGATTTCCCCAGGAGAGTTGTGAAGAAATCCAGCCTCTTCTAGTCTTGTTCTACTCAGTATTTTCAGCAGAGAAAGGTGAATAATGAAACCAGTAGAGATTCACACATCTGAAAGCTCGGCATGAAAAACTGCAGAAGGATTTTCTAGTCTGCAGGAAGTGAGCAGGAAAAGGGACAGGCCACGTTTGATGTGGAAAAGTGTAAAAGTCTGCACATGGAAATAAAGCAGCCTGGCCACACATGGGCCCCAAATTAGCCATTCCCTTTGTGACTGAAGAGCTCAATGAAATGTCATCAGTGCACTGAGCCAGAGTCAAAAAGGTCAAAAGGAAGTATTCAGTTTTAAAGAAAAGAATAAGGTTAAAAACCCCTTACCCATGGCATTGAGTGTATCTCTAGGGCATAGACTTCTTGCATGGTGTATACAATGCTGATCCCCCCCACCTCAACAGGCTACAATAGGACTGGAGAAGGTAAAAGCAGCAGGAACAATTATAGGCCCTGAATGACTTCTATGTAAGCACCGCCTAGGGAATAGACTGGGACTCCATTGTCTGCAAAAGAGAAAGCTGAGCAGGAGAACAACCCCTGGGTCACAACATCCGCAGGGATACGATGTCAAGTGGGAGGAGGCAGAAGCATTTGCTCCTTCCCGTAACTGCTGGCAAGGGAGCTGCATCCCTCAGCCAAACAACAACCAGGCAGAGTTCAGGTGTGGTTCTAGGGATGCAGGGATCAGAAGCATGAATAAAGCTGGAAAAGGAATAGAAAGCTTCATGGAGGATGGGTCCAGCAATGAACACAATGCTCTGGACAGACATCCTCATGCCAGAGCTCCTGGGGAGCTCGCCTATTGCTGCAGTTCCCATGCTTCTCCCTAGGAATATTCCTCCTTTCCCTATGCCCACTTTCCTTCTTTATCCATCTCTAGCTATACTGGGGACATGGCGGTGGCTTAGACCCGGCTTTGCTCTGACCCACAGTGGTTGCCGTTCTGCCCTGAGGAATGTGACAGTGAAACAAAGCAGTCTAGCATCATGTCACAAGAGGAGCCAGGGGAGCTCCATCAGATGGCAATTGTAAAGCTAAGGCAGAGAAAAAACTGAAGGGATTGAGCCCCCAAGAATGTATGGAGAAGATCCCCAGGATGCATGGAGAAGATCTGAACAGGGCTTTCCCACAGCGGTCAAAAGCAGTCAGTGTGATCAAGGGAGATGCCAGGGGGACCTCGGAGCTCCCTTGGGAGCCGTGTCTCCCTCAAAAACCCCACCACATTTGTAGGTATTTTTCCTTGGACGCCGACTAGGGAAGGGGATAAAAAGGCTCTGAGTTCTGCAAGTGCAATCCCTTCTCTGCTGGAGGGGGCAGGAGGCTTAGTGCAGCTCCGCATCCCTCCCTTTCAGTTCAGCCCCTAGACACAAAGGCAGAAAAATGCCAGGAATTTCCCAGCGCCCTCCCCAGTCCGGCTCCCATCTCACTTTCCCCCCCTCCACCACCTCCTCCCGGCTGGGAAGGAGGAATACTAATGAGAAAACAGGGATCTTTAACAGGCCCCTTGCCCTGTCACTTGGGGGTTGAATGCTGAAAGGGATGGACGTGACCAACCATAAAGAATGAGGCTTCTTCAAGTCTTCGCATTTCTTGGTTTCGTTGCTTTGTTTTGTTTTCCTTTCCCCAATTTCTCCCCCCTTTTGCTATGCTGAAAAAATTCCACTCGGCCCCTCTCCTCTGTTTCTTTCCCCTTGGAGTCAGGCAGCAGCTCTAATCACTGCTGGGTGATTAGCATGTGAAGGGAGACTGGAAAACAAAATCTGTATTGGTGGCTTGTGGAGCAGGAGCAGCTGTCTGGATGGATGCTGGCTCCTGTGTTATCCTCACCACTACCACCGATCTCTTTCACTGTGAATGCTTTCCTGTAAGAGCGGGCAACACACCAAAGAAGGGCAGAAAATGGGCTGGGGATGAAAGTCAGAGCAGGTGGAACTGTTTTTCATGGGGGGAAAAGAAGAATTGGATTCTTTTTCAGCATTGAACTTGAAACACAGGGGAGGACAGGGACTTCTGCTCTGTGCCGAGGGGATGACAGCAGGAATGAAAGGACAATTTATAGTGCTGACCTCAATAGGAGCGGGAGGCACAACACTGAGCCCTTTGATGAGATGAAGCTGGGGATGGAGGAGGTGGCTTGAGATGGAGGTTGGGAACAGCACACGCTGGGGGGTGGTGGGGACAGTGGGGTAGGGAACAGTCCTTTGCCACCCACCACTGACCCTTGGCAGAGAGATCTTGGCCCTTGGGACATGAAGGGCTGACAGGTAGATGGCATCTTTTTGGCTCACCCTCACCAAGTGCCTCGACAAGAGACAGCATCTGCAGAGCTTGGTGTGCTGAGGGGGGGTAAAGAGCATGTAGGCAGCCTGGTGCTGGCAGATGGGCCAGCTCTTTCTGTGGTGATTAAAACCTAGCTAATTGGAAACTAACTAAATCCACCATGATAGAGGGTAGATTTAGATGAGCTATTAGGAAGAAATTCTTCACCATACCCAGCGAAGCTGTGGCTGCCCCATCCCTGGCAGTGTTCAAGGCCAGGTTGGACACGGGGGCTTGGAGCAAGCGGCTCTAGTGGAAGGTGTCCCTGTGAGTGGCAGGGGATTGGAACCGGGTGAGCTTTAAGGTCCCTTCCAACCAAGCCTGATTCTATGAATTACAGCTTGATCCTGGACAGAGACTCCAAATGGACGTGCTGCTGGAATGGAAAACGTGATCTGTTTGTTCTTTGTGATGGGAACACCAGTGCTTCTGGGGCGGGTATTGCCTGCAAGCACCAGAGCTGGCCATGCTCAGCTCCTCCTCCCATAGTCCCAGGTGTTTCCTTTCCTGAGCTCACTAACGACATCTGTGAGCCCGAGCCAGGTTATATTTAGTTTCCACCGTTGCTGGCAGGTTGCTGGTGCGTAACAAACAGCAGCAAAACAACACTGGTAGGTGCCCAGACCATAAGGTTCAATCATCCTTCATACCTCAGTTCCTGCTTACACACTGGGAGCAGCTGGGGTATGAAGGATGGGGACTGTCAGGATGGGGCTTAGCATACTGCTCGTCATGCCATTAGCCACTGCTGTGGACTAGCCCCCCACAAAGCTATGAAATCCAGACTAGTTTTGTTTTGGGAACTGTCTCTGGCTATGCAAACTAATCCCATATAATGTCTGGTATTCCTGACCTGTCTCTGCTCCGTTTGTGAAGAAGCTCTTAGCAAGTGCAGGCAATCCTAAATCTTTCATGTCACTTGTTCCTCAAACTTATCACCACTGAGACTACTGCCCATGCCACTCGATGTAGGTGGGATTTGGATGCCTAATCACAGATTTATTGGGCATCTCAGTTGTCTCAGTATCTGATACATCTATAAGCTTATCTATATCTCACATGTCCTAGAGCATCCCAGCTGGTACTAGGGTTCAACTCATTCGAGCCCTCAGTCTCCATTAACTCTCATGGGAGCTTAGATACCCAGCTCACAAGGATACACCCAATGCAGGTGTTTTAATTGGAATGTAAAAGTTAGGATTCTGTTTCTGAAACAGAGGTGCCCAGTGCAATGACATCCACTTTGTCCTGTGTGAGACCTACAGTCTACAGGGGGCTCACCAGTATGACACAGGACCTAGAGAAAAGCCATGGCTTTTTGGACAGGCAGAAGAGGACTGACCATAATACTCAAAAAGACACCAAGAACTTGCTTCCTGAGGCCTGGATATTCCCCAGAAAGTTTACTCTAAGGCACAATTCTGTTATTTCTGGCTAAGTCTCGGAAGATGATGCTGCTGTGCCACTGAACCTACCACGCATTCACCTGGTTGGTTCAGATTTGGTCAGAAGATAGCCTAGTCAGGCATGTAGCATCCAGCTGTATCCTGGGCTGCATCAAAAGGAGCGTGACCAGCAGGGCGAAGGAGGTGATCCTGCCCCTCTGCTCTGCTCTTGTGAGACCTCACCTGGAGCATTGTGTGCAGTTCTGGTGTCCTCAACATAAAAAGGACATGGAACTGTTGGAACAAGTCCAGAGGAGGCCACGAGGATGATCAGGGACTGGAGCACCTCCCGTATGAAGACAGGCTGAGGAAGTTGGGGCTGTTCAGCCTGGAGAAGAGAAGGCTGCGTGGGGACCTCAGAGCAGCCTTCCAGTACCTGAAGGGGGCCTATAGGGATGCTGGGGAGGGACTCTTCATCAGGGACTGTAGTGACAGGACAAGGTTAAAACTTAAACAGGGGAAGTTTAGACTGGATATAAGGAGGAAATTCTTTCCTGTTAGGGTGGTGAGACACTGGAATGGGTTGCCCAGGGAGGTTGTGAGTGCTCCATCCCTGGCAGTGTTCAAGGCCAGGTTGGATGAAGCCTTGTGTGGGATGGTTTAGTGTGAGGTGTCCCTGCCCATGGCAGGGGGGTTGGAACTGGATGATCTTGAGGTCCTTTCCAACCCTAACTATTCTATGATTCTATGATTCTATCCTCCACACCTCCTTCTGAAGTGGCACTTGCTGATGGCTTTGTTCCCTGTTTGCACCCCCTGCACATCCTCAGAAGTGATGTGGGATGAGGTAATGTGCATATATAGATTCTGATTGACATCTTAAGATCATTCTTAACACAGTTGCTTCTTCCTGAAAACTTTAGGGTACATGTCCCCAGCCTGTACACAAACATTCTGTCATATCCTTCCCCGACCAAGGGCAATACATTTTTGTTAGAACTCAATTGAAGTGGGAATCATTTAGAACAAGGGAAAGTAAAGGTCTGGACAATGTTGCCCGTGGGTGCTATAATTTCAAATGGTATAAAACTGAAGAAAAGGAAGCAGGAAATGTAGGTACTAGAAGGAAGGGTCAGAAGTGGGAAGAAGGGAGAGAAAAAAGGGAATAAATTACATGGATTTCTAGAGGTGTTGATCAGGGAATGGGACAGAGTGAGATGACTTGCACAGGACAAAGCCAGGTTGGACAGGGCTCTGATCAACCTGGTCTAGTGGAGGGTGTCCCTGCCCGTGGCAGGGGCTGGAACTGGGTGAGCTTTAAGGTCCCTTTCTACCCAAACCATTCTATGATTCTATGAAAGTGAGTGATGGAGCAACTATGTCAAGCTGGAAGGACTCTGATTCAGGAGTGAGTAATGGATGGTTTAGAAGGGTCTCGAACGTCTCCAGGGTGTCCTTTCTGTTCTGGCACCTCCTGCTCCTGAATGCTTGTTACTCATTTGGCTTACAACCGCACACTCCTTTTCTGCACCATTCTCTGGCCGTGCCCTTCCTCTTCCTGCAGATCACTGTGTTCCCTGCCCACTTTAACACAACCACGCTGTGCACTTTGTCCATGCTCCTGGGAACTCCTGGCTGCAAGGCAATGCAGAGCTCCAGTGGTTGGAGGCATCCAGCAGACAGATGCTCTTGTGCTTTCTGAAGAGATACTTGCCAGTCACTCTCCGCTCAGCTATTGCTGCAGCATCATTTTGACATGGCTGGACTAGCACTGGGACAAGGAGGGAAGCAGGCAACGAGAAAAGGGAAGGAAAGAGAAGAAGGACAAATGTCGATTCCTGGGGCTATGCCAGGCTTTTTCTGGGGAGGTTGGTAGGGTTGAAAACCATGGAATTTGGGGAAGAATACATAGCAAAAAATATTCTTCCTGTACCACTAAGCAACCTGAGGCTGCATTGAGCACCATCTGAAGTCCGTCGTATCTCAGAAACTCCCAAAACTTGCCTGATCCACAGGGAAGTTTGAGCAGCTGAATCCCCATCACTCCTAAAGAAAAATTAAGTTATCTACTGTTTTGCCAAGATTTAGGCCCAACTGGACCCAGTGGTCTTTGGAAAACTGTTTCTAGGGCATGTTTTGATTCAGGCCTTAGGAAGAACTTGATCTACTGGCATCCTGTAGGATACTTGAGCTCAACAACCAGGCAGGATAGAGAGGAAACTTCTGAGAGCTAGATCCTCACATCTGCTCTTAAATCATCTGCTTGTGGTTTTGTAACTCACTGGCAGTTAAGAATTTCTTTCTAAGATTAAATTAGAAACATCATTGAAATTAATGGACATTGGGCAAGGAACTCTTGATATTCCCAGGGTATTTATGGCACTGAAAGTCATTGTGAGTGATGGAGATGAATTACTGCAAACAAGGTTATTTTTCAAACCCTTCTGCTGTAAGTAAGCTAATGCCTTACAGTTACAGTGACTTCTGTCATACTGGATCCTAAACCAAAAAGACTGTTGGGTCAGGAAGTCTGACACTACTGATTAGGTCAGAAACTCATTCAGCATGTGTTTAGTGCAATGGTGATGTGATGCTTGTGTCTCTGTTTATTCACAGACAGAAAATTCCAGTCATGGGGGCAAAAATGCTATGTGTAGACTCATGTATTGATGTACAAACGCACTTCCACTTATTTTAAGGTAATATTCCTCCATCTCAGTAGCTAAATGACTCTATGTGGCTTTCATGACCAAATAAAACATCTGCAGCATCAAATTTTAAATGCTGAGCTGTTTGCAAGGAAAACTACTACCCTCAAACTATCAAACCCAACAAAACTTGTCCAACAGCACTAGGGGAATCATAAACCAGAGAGTTTGGGTAGCAAATTCCCTAGCCATGTCTAGGAAGAATTGCCCAGTTCAGAGCTGAGGCTGTACTAGCTGTACAATGGGACTGCTGAGATCATCTGGCCCACTGGAGACGCCTTACAGAGGGATCGTCCTCAGAAGTCTTGCTGTGTTTACACTAGTCCCCAGACAAAATATTGTTGTAGGCAGCCTACTGAACCTGAAATGGAGAGTATATTCATGCCTAATTCTGCTAAAGCATTGGAACTGAGATATTTTATCTCATAATAAGTTCAAATATATCAATTGTCGTTAGTTCTCAAGACCTTTGATGTTTTTCTTCATTCTTAGCTAACAGCTCCTGTGTTACCATCTGTTCAGTGGCCTGGAAGGACAGTGAAGTGCATTGTTTGTCCTCAAAGGCAGACCTTGCCATGGGTTTGAGACCATCATACAATGCCAGTAGAGATATATTTTTGGCAAAAGCAGTGACGTTTAAAGGAACATCCTTCTTGATGAATTCTATAGATATTTCCGTTAAAAAAGAACTTTTGTTTAGTCAAGGTTTCCATTGTATGCTCACATGCTCTTGAGAGTTGAAGAAAGTAAGGACATGCATTGTTAAATGAAACCTTTGTTTTAGTGGAAACTGGTGGATACAAGCTACTTGAAAGAAGTTTTAAACTAGAAGGTAGTCACTAGGGTTTTCCTTCTGGATAAATTGAAAAGACGCCCTTCCTAGTGTACGAGAATGGGGAAAGAAAAGAAACACATTGATCACTGAGACTGGGTCTGCACTTGCACAAACTTTTACTAAAGGAATCAAAGAAGATTTGCTTCATGAAGAAGAAATAGTTTATACCCTCTTTTTGCAAGGGGAACCTCTTGAGAAATCCAGAGATGAGGCCACAAAACTAGAATGAATTTTACGTAGTTGATATGACTGAGAAGTGGGCTGAGGAGTTTTGGGGTAGGCTGCTGAAACAGTAATCACAACAGCATGGCAAATAAAGCCAAGTGAGTTCAAAGCTCAGAGGAATCAAGGCATAACATTTTCCACACACGTATAACACACCCATGATTCAACACTGCATAAATGGTTGAGGAAAACATCCAGAAGAAGCCATAAAGAACTTTGCATGCTGCCGGGTTGCTGATGGATTCCGCATGGGTTCTCTTCCCTCATATTGGCCACACAAGCAAGGCGGCACACAAAAAGGTGATGGGTGGACAGTGACCACTGTGCTTCTCTGAGAAGGGGCATGTTAACTTCCAGGTGAACATCATAGAAATGGCATGGGAGTTAGAAGTAGCATGATCAGGCTGTACCTAAGACATAAGTGTGTATTTAGAATATCTAATGGTGAAAGTAGGAGGTCTCGAAAGAGATAGCTGTGGTTTGACATGGAGCTGAGGAGCTGGATAAGCTGGGCTCTCCTCCTGTGGGATCTGGATGAGGCACATGCCCACCCTGGCCTTCCCTTCTCTGTAAATTTGCAACAGTGATGTTTACTCTTAAGGTAACCAGAACACTACCCAGTATGCTGACCTGGAGTTGAAGAAGCGGAGAACTACCGCGTGTGGTTGTTATCTGCCTTCATTCATCAGATGACTGACGGAAGCAGCCTTGGAAATCGGAGATTCCCGTGTCTCTCAAACTGATCCCACGTCTCTTGATGTGGGATCTTGCAGACCTGTTGGACAGAGAGGTTCTGGGGGAGGGAACAAAGCCCGGGTAACAAGAAGAGCGAAGCATAAAGCAAGTGAATGGGCATTGTATAGCAAAGCTCACCAACCTAAATGTATCCTCTCTTGCCTCTTCCCATACGGATGGAGCAACAACACCCCCATACCAGAGGCACCATGCAACCCCTTCTACTGCTTTACACCTACAGGCCTCCTCATGAGCTGGAGAAACAGAGGATTTGAGGGCAAAATTGAAGCCCGGCTAAAGGCTCTGCTGTACTGCCCTGGCACGGGTGAGCCAGCTTTGTGCCAGTGGCTGCAGGAAGCTAAGAGGGTGTGATCCTGCATCCGTTGCTCTGCAAAGCATTGTGGCCAAGCACTGCAGTGACCTGCCTGTTTGCTGGAGCAGGCTGTGAGCCACCGGACGGGGAGAGCTGATCCCAAGGGTCTTGATATTTCTTTGTGACTAGTCATAAGGCACGTCCCACCTTATTATCTCTTTGCTAATGCATGAGGCAGGGCTTGAGTGTACACTGCATGCAAGGGAGATGCTAAAAGCGACCAGGAGTCAGGTTCAGAACAAGAATCTGCACTTTGTTTGCATAAAGGAAAAGCAAATAGTCACTGATGTTATCCCTTTTCCAGGCAAATAGTAAGCTGCTTGTGTGTCTCACCCTCAGAGCCCTGCACTAGTTTAGGCAGGGAGTGAAAGTTATAGCAGACACCATCTTTTCCCCAAGAATTGACCATATCTTCTCCAGTAGTGCTGCAGACCCGGTTTTAAGTCCATAATGGATTCATATTTTAAACCAGCTCAAGCACTAAGCATGTATTCATACTATTCTGCTTTCAGAAGACACCAAGGAATACTTGGCAGTGATTTATTGAGGCGGTTCAAGGGTAGGGACATGGTTTGGGGACAACAGCATGACATTCCTGCTCTCCAGATGGACTTGCAGTGTAATATTTGAGCCCGGATTTGTAAGTCTGATCCTAGAACTTGAGCGCAGCTGCTTTAAAGTGTGTGTGGATGTAACCAGGCCAGACACAAATTCCTTTTGGTGAACCTGGTTTCCTTCTTGAAGCATTAACTGAAAATCATTCCATCTTTGCAGCTGGACCTGAGTGAGTTGGAATGTGAGAACCTGATCTAAGGTCCCTCTTGGAACACATGACATGGCCAACAGCTCTTAAGCACTTGCACAGTTTTCAGTGCATCTTCAAGGCAGTCAGCCTATGAGGTATGCTGGTTAGAAATAAAGTCAGTAAGTAGAGTCAAAGAGGAAATAGATTTGAAAGCAAGCAAGATATCTGCTGCTTGGGGCTTCAGTCAGTCTCTTGAGTTAGATCATTCATCTTCAGTACCCTTCCCTGGAGGACCTTGGGGGTACCCTACATGGAGGTGTGTCCATAGAGGGTCATCCACAGCAGGCTGAGCACAGGGATATGTTCCAGGAATTTAGGAGGGATTTCTGATTTTGTTGATGCAGGGAAATGAGGTCTCCCATTTTTTATAGGTATTTGCCAAAAAATATCCACCTAAATGTAGATGATTTCCATAAGAACAGAGAAACAGTGTTATAGAATCATAGAATAGTTAGGGTTGGAAAGGATCTTCAGATCACCTAATTCCAACCCTCCTGGCTTGGGCAGGGACACATGTTCAGTGATTATTAGCTGGTAGTCTGCATTAAATAGTAGAACAACCAGAGTGTCAAAGAAACGCTCAGAAAATGCAGTTAGTCAAAATAAAACCCCTGGTATCGATTGAATCAAAATGAAATGTTTTCTTTTTTCCTTCACAGAAAAGTTCTTTGCTATGAGGGTGCTGAGGCACTGGAATGGGTTGCCCAAGGAAGTGGTAAATCATAGAATCATAGAATAGTTAGGGTTGGAAAGGACCTCAAGATCATCCAGTTCCAACCCCCCTGCCATGGGCAGGGACACCTCACACTAAACCATCCCACACAAGGCTTCATCCAACCTGGCCTTGAACACTGCCAGGGATGGAGCATTCACAACCTCCCTGGGCAACCCATTCCAGTGCCTCACCACCCTAACAGGAAAGAATTTCCTCCTTAGATCCAATCTAAACTTCCCCTGTTTAAGTTTTAACCCATTACCCCTTGTCCTGTCACTACAGTCCCTGATGAAGAGTCCCTCCCCAGCATCCCTATAGGCCCCCTTCAGGTACTGGAAGGCTGCTCTGAGGTCTCCATGCAGCCTTCTCTTCTCCAGGCTGAACAGCCCCAACTTTCCCTGGCGGTGTTCAAGGCCAGGCTGGACAGAGCCTTGTGTGACATGGTCTAGGGCGAGGTGTCCAAGGGCTGGAACTGGATGATCTTCAGGTCCTTTCCAACCATAACTATTCTATGATTTTATGAAATCAAAGAGCAAGCAAAAATCATGTCAGGTTTAGTCTCCACTTTGGTTTTGTCTTAAAATTAAACCCTTCATATTAGAATGAGATGGCTTTTTTTTTTGCTTATCTCTGCAAACTTGTAAGAAAGGTCAACTGAAATCACAGCCGGTTTCACAATTTAACACTTCATACTTTCAGTTTGGAAAGGAATAAAAAAAGTCATGTTTTTAAACGTTTCCAACCTTTAAATGTATTTGTTTTAAGTTTCTTCTTTATTTTCTCTTTGAGAGTCCTTCTCTGAGCAGTTCACAGGCAGATCTGTGGTACCCTCCAGTAGTACCCTCACCAGCACAACTCATTTTGGAGGATGTCTCCTACACTGATATTGGACTATGGAGATCTATCAGCTTTCAGATAAACCTGTGAGAATAGCACATTTTTGACCCCTGTTTTCATATGTAGTAACTTAGGCAGCTGCAGAAAGGGAACCTGTCAGTATTCAAAGCCCAAACTGCAGGAGTCATGCCAATGAGCTGCCATGGCCTTTCCAAATGAGAAAATAAGACAAAAAAGACACATTTTTGGGCATTGTGGTAGCAGAGAGAAAAAGGACATGGCAAAAGGACAATTTTATCTCCTGTCACTTGTGAGTGAACAACAAAGTACTCTCTTTGGAAGAAAAAAGGCTAATTTAGCATATCTAATATATCTTTTTTTGGGGGGGTGGGGGTGATGGGGAAGTGACCAGCTGAGAAATGCTCACCTGTATGTCCAGTCCTACTGCAGTGAGAAGCCAAGAAAGCAGGAGGAGGTGGAGGGATGGCTTCCCAGGGGCTGCATCATTCCACTGCAAAGCAGAAGCAAACCCACGATGGGGAGCACACCTCAGAAGTGTGACCTGGCTCAGGGAAGTTCTCAAGGAGGTATGAAGACCCTGTTCCGTTGATAAGGCTTACTCACCCTGTGCATATCTGAGCAGAGCACTATGTGTACTCATTTCTTTCGTGCGGTCAGCCCTAGCTGTGAGGAATGTGATCCTCCTCTCTCTTTCTTTTTATCAGCACTGTAGATTTGCAACTATCTTGGATTTGCCTTCATAACCGTGACACAAACCCGTCAGATCTGTGGGGTGAATTATTGCTTTAATTGGGACACTCTGCTTGGCTCTCCTTCCACATGCTGATTCTGTAGTGATGTCTGTCTGTGTTGACAGTGTCCTTCGCAATGTTATTCCAACCCATCTCAACTACTCATTTGATGGCTGAGACAGCTTAAAAACAGCCATAGAGAAATCTTCAAAATTCAGCAGCGTAAATGGATGTGTAAATAGTTGTGAGACAGTGATGAAGGAATAGCTGGGACCTAGCTCTCTGCTAAGAGAAGCCAGCTGTTAGGTGTATGCCATTTGCTGATCATCTAGCCCAGCTTTGTCTATCACACAATCTTTGGTGACCCATGTGTGGTAGCCAGTGTCTTGGCATGGCCGAAGAAGGGCTTTGCAAGGCAGTTGTGTGGGATGGAGATGGGTCACACTGTGCACACATCTTATATTCAGAGCAGCACCAATACGGACCTGCTGGCAGGAATTTGGCCCCTGTGGGCAATAGCTTTGTGAACATTGACCCTCTTTCTTTAAACAAGGGACATTAAAGATTTTCAGGATAGATCCACTATGAAGACTTCTATTAATTCTATACATTACATCTTTGTAGGTTAAGTGCTTTGCAAATACATTATCCAGTCACTTTAGACAAATAGATATCTGACTTCTTGCAGAGGGAATCTCACAGATGCAGACACAGGGAGGAATGGAAAGGAAATGGAGAAATTACCTTCATGCTAAGGAGTTGAGTCATTCTGGGACTGAGTTCGCTTATCAGGGGGAACTGGTACATGGTGGAACGTTGTTTAAACGTAGAATCCCATCTGTGTCAATGAAGCAGCAGAACATAAATGATGAGGAGTAGAGGGAAGGGAGGGAGACTTGCATGTGAGAAGGCAGATTTCAATTTGAATTCAGACCACAAAGGGAGAGGGCTGAATTTAAGGCACCAGCACTGGGGCTGGGGGAAAAGAAGGAACTCTGCACTGCAGAAAGAGGAACAGATCAAAACCGCGCTTATGTTCTTGTTAGTATTGATCCATATTAGTAGTGGAGCCCAGGAGCTCCAGATATGGTTCTCTGAGCAAGCACAGGTCAGACTTAATCCTCCTTCAAACCCTGTGCAGATACAGAACCAGATTCTGCTTTAGGGTACATGCCAATTCAGAACCAAGGACTGAGTTACACCAGAGTAAGGATCCTGCAAAAAATGACAAGCAGGATGAACTACAGCAATGATCCTTCCTCCACTCTTCCAGCTCAGCTTTCCAAGCAGCACATAGCGTATATGTTGGGTTTCAATCCTGAAGCATGGGTTAAACGATAACTAATGGATAAGATTCTTTGACCTGCAGCAGTGATGAAGAGGTTACTCTTCTTTTCCCCTACTTAGCAATGTCAGGGCTGGGTTGCCTGTTGATAGGGCCCTCTACAAAGACAGCTCTGCTAACTGCCCGACATCTGTGGGAAAGGTTAGCATTTACTGAGCATGTATCCTTGTGCAACATGTCGAGAAAACCAGCTTGAGCTCCAAAACAAGCAGCTGATATCGTCATCAGGTATTCCTTAACTCTGTTCAAATGATGATGATATTACATAGAAAGGCTACCCTTAGAAGTGAGCGTGTCTGATTAAAACTGCTCCAGGACAAGGTCATAGAGGCAGCTGCTTTCTCTGCTGTCACAAAGCTATATAAGACTATTTGTATGGAAATAACGAAGGTACATGGTGTTTCCTTTGCATCAGTATTTGCTGGCAAGTTCTTCTCTCAGATTTCCCAGATATACCTGCCTCATAGGAAGGGAAGAGAGATACTACCCAGAGCAGAGGAGGATTAAGTTAGGAGCTATGATGGTAAGCTAGGCATGTACAAGTCCATGAGAGAACTCATTCAAGGGGGGTGAGGGAGTTGGCCAATGGAATTGTGATGCTTTTTTGACAAATAGCTGTGGCAAACCCAGGAGTTTCCTGGTGGAAAAAGGCAAACATCACACAGCTTCAAAGGGGCAAATAAAAGGGCCCAAGGAACTTAAATCTGGACAGCTTTTCTTCAGTCATTGGGAAAATAATGAAACAAGCCTCAAAGCAAGCCAATTCCACACAGGTGAAGGACAAGAAGGTGACTGGGAGCATTCAGCATGATTTATTGAGAACAGATTGTATTTGGACAACTTCTTTGACTTCTGTGATGAGCTGATTTGCTCTAGAGACAGGCAAGAGCAGCTCATGTCCTGTACCTCTGCTTAAGCAAGACTTTTGACGTGGTCTCAGTGTCTTTGTATGCAAATTGGAGAGGTGTGGACTGCATGGGTAGGCTATGAGACTTCTGCAGAAGATGGAGATAGACTTTGTTAAGAGCAGAAACTCCTCAAAGGTGAACAGCAGCAAGAGACAAGCAAAAAGTTGCAGAAAAGGAAATTTTGTCTGGATTTAATGTGCAATTCTTCACCATGGGCATCACTGATGATTTTGACAGCTGCAGAATCTCCTTCTTAGAGGTGTTCAAAGTCTCGCCAGATGAGATCTTGCATAGTTGAATCTAACTTTGAGGTTAACCCTGCTTTCAGCAGAAACTTAGACCACAGGCCTTCAGAGCCTCGTCTTTCCAGGCTACGATTGAATGATGGTTCACGGATATGTCTCAATGTACCCTTATCAATGACTGCCAGAGTCCAGTGAGTTTTCTGCTCCCTACCAGAGGTATAAAAATGGTTAAAAAAAGTTATGTAAAGAATGACATGATATAGGGGAAATCACAGGATTTTATTTCCTTGTTCCTGAAGACTGTGAATTCCAGCAGCTTCTAAAGGCAACCTGCACTGTACTGTGATAGTGAATATAATGTACATAAGCTCAAATACTTGCAAGAAAGGAAAAGATGAAAGAGCCTACTAATAAAACTTTGTGTCCAAAAGGGGTTTAAGTTAGTTAAAAGGGGGAAGCTTTCAAAAAGAAACTGTTAGTAATGGCAAAAGGTGCAAAATATCTACAGATGGCATGGCAAATACTTTGAAGGCAACAAACTGGAAACTCGAAAGATAAACATTCAGTATGTACTAAAAGGATTTTGAAAAGGGCTAGACCTAGATAAATAAGTTGTTAGTAAAGGACTAAAAGCGATTGAAATAAAAAGGTAATCCTTAGAAATATTTAAATAAGAATGAGGAACAGAATGGAACTTAACTGTCGGGAAGTTTAACATGAAACGTCAATGAAGCATACCACAAAGATTTTGAGAGCCATTTTACTAATGGAATGAAATAGTAATAAAACCTTTCTCAGAGTTACTGGTGAGGAATCTGACAGGGACACTATGGGATTTAGGCATAATTGGAGTAAAAGAGATGTGCAAAGAAGACATGGCCACTAACTGCAGCAGAAGGACTTGATGAATTCTTCCAAACGTTCTTAAACTATGAAGTAGTTCAAGATGGTTCCTACATCAGCATTTATCTTGAGGAGGAAGAGTCAAATCGAAGGAATCAAAGGGTCAATCAAAGGAATGATTCCTAACAGAAAGGTTAATAAATTAAATTTAAAATAATCAATGAAAAGAAAGGAAACGTGATTCAAGAGATCTAGGGGAATGGAGACACAAAACTATTGTATTATTAATAGTGGTATGGAACTTCATTTCAATCAGACTTAGCTGCAGGGGAATATAAAGTAACAATTGTGAATTTTTGAGAAGGGCATCATGAAGGAATTGAGAAACTGTGGTTCAGTAATGCTGACACTGTATTAAACTGACTGGTAGGGTCTACAAGAAGGAACAGCATTCATGGTCTCAGGGCTTAATGCAACATACTGAGGAAAAGAGAGACTTACAGAGAAATTCTTCACCACGAATCACAGAACCATAAAATCCCAGACAGGTTTGTGTTGTAAGGGACCGGAAAGCTCATCCAATTCCAACCCCTGCCACAGGCAGGGACACCTTCCACTGGAGCAGCTTGCTCCAAGCCCCTGTGTCCGACCTGGCCTTGAACACTGCCAGGGATGGAGAATCAAAGTGTTTTGCATGACTCTGTGGACATGCAATAGAATGATCCAGGTGGTGTAGTGGAAATGGAAAAGTTCTCAGCAAGGTCTTTCAACAAAGGTTTACAAAGAATGAAATTGTTGTGGGATGGATTACTCTTGTGGGTTATTGACTGCTTAAAAGGTAAGAAACAATTGCCTGGTTTTGATAATAGAAAGCACTGCCAGGAGGGTCCTGCAGGGTTTTCCACTGGGAGCTGGGTACTTGAACACACTTGTAAATGATTTGGAGAAGATTGACGATAAAGGAGTGATAAAATTTCCTGATAACAAAGAATTATTCATGGTAATTGAAACTAATGCTCCCATCAGGAGCTGCAGGAGCATCTCGAATTCTTGAGACACCAGGCAACAGAGACAGGTGGAACTGAGTGCTAGTAAATACAAAGTAATGCAAAAGCGGGGAATGCAGCCCTAAACATTTGTACACAGTGTTGGTCTCTAGAGTAACTATTTCCACTGAGGAAAAATCAGAGCTCAGGGAAACTGAATGTTAGCAATTACTGGAAGGGAATAATGAACAAAACAGAAAGTAACAGCATGCAGCTGCTTAAATCTTCAGTGTATCTGTATCTTTTGTATAGCATTGTTCTAGCTTCATTTCTAAAACCACATTTAAAAACTATGAACAGTGGGTGAAGAACGGAGAAGGTGAGTAGGAAACAGTTACTCATAACATTCATAACGCAGGAATTAGGAAGCACCAAGTAAAAATGAACAGGACTCAGACTGGAAGACAAATGAAAGGAAATACTTCATCACACATGCCTGTATTAATGCAATTCCTTCTCTCTGAGTCACTAGGGTGGGATTCATCTGACCTAGCTTCAAGAGTGGATTCACCCCACTTGAACTGGGCATCTTTTGTGCTAGAGGCCACTTAGCTGGGGACTGAGGCTCCAATTACAGTCAACTTATAGTCAGGAGTAGTAGGCAAGTGACTCACCTCACCAGCTACAGACATTTGTGTTAGCAGAGGATGCATCATACCTCCTTGTCCACTGACTGTATTGGCCAGCTCCCTAGTGTGTACATAGAGCCATGGAATCAGAATGGTTTGGATTGAAGGAAACTTTAAACGTTATCCAGTTCCACCCCCGTGCCACAGGCAGGGACCCCTTCCACTGGAGCAGCTTGCTCCAAGCCCCTGTGTCCAACCTGGCCTTGAGCACTGCCAGGGATGGGGCAGCCACAGCTTCTCTGGGCACCCTGTGCCAGCGCCTCAGCACCCTCACAGGGAAGAGCTTCTGCCTGATATCTAATCTAAATCTATCCTCTCTCAGTTTTATATTGTTGTCATTTGTCCTGTCACTATGGGCCTTGGAAAACGTCTTCCTTCATCTTTCTTATAACCCCCTTTATATATTGAAAGGCTTCTCTTCTCCAGGCTGCCCCAGCCCAGCTCTCTCAGCCTGTCTCCAGAGCAGAGCTGCTCCAGTCCTCACATCATCTCTGTGGCCTCCTCTAGACTCACTCCAATGCATCATGTCATTCTTATGTTGGGAGACCCAGAACTGGACGCAGTATTTGAAGTCGGATCTCACAAGAGTGGAGTAGAGGGTGAGGGTCCCCTCCCTCAATCTGCTGCTCATGCTATGGGGATGCAGCCCAGCACACAGGGGGGTTCTGGGTTGCAAACACACATTGACAACTCATGTCCAATTTTTCGCCACCAGTATCCCCAAGTCCTTTTCTACAGGGCACAAAAGGACCCTTTTCTGGCTAATTCAGCTGTAGATTCATTGTGGACATCAGCCTTTACACAGCTGAACACCAGCAAGTGTCATGCTGGCACAGCAGCTGCGTGGGTTTGTCTGCAAACGGAGCTCAAAATGCTTGGGATACGTTTTCCAAGAGGAGGATAAAAGGCAGGCAGAAGTCCCATTCCCCAGTGATTGCCATGATGACAGGCATGTCCAACACCCCCAGGCTGCTAGTGAAAAACACAAAGCTTAAAAATGCTACTTGTATTCTTCTCCCTTCTTTTTTTTTTCAGCAGGTTGACCTTAAAGGGCAACTTGCTCCACTCTGTCTGGTTTACAGGCAGATAAGAGCCACATCCTGACTCTGGGTGGATGAAGGGGAAGATAAGTTGCTTTCATGGATGTGTCTGGGAAGGGGATAAATTATCTCCTTTATGGGCTCTTTGTTGCTCCTTACCCTATTCAGGGCTGTATCTCTGGCAGAGCAAACGTGTACTTGCAACAGGGTGAAGCGCTGTACATCACAGCAGGCCATTGCTCTTCTGACTGGACTGCACACTCTGTGCTCATGGCAAATGTCAAGAGAAAATGGATCAAGATGGGAAACACAGAGAAAGAGGGTCAGTGGTTTTTCTGCTGCTTTTGATACTGGTAGTAGAAGGGGAGGTGAATAATCATGTTTATAGAACAGAAGCATCAATGAGATAAGGAAACCTGGTACTCATGCAAGCAAGTGTTCTCCCTACAAACCATACTACCTGTTTTTGTCACGTGCCTGTCCTTCCCTTCCTCCAGCTTTTGATTCTATCAGGCAGGGTAGGCAAGAGAATAAAGCAACAGCCTGCCAGGAAACCTGGATTTATCTCCTTCCTCTACCAGTGATCTACTGTCAACGCCTGCATGTGTCACTGTTTTCTTTTCAATACTTCTTCTCTCCTCTCAAATATGAACAGCATTTTTCTAAGTCTCTAAAGGTTTCTCGGAGCAAGCCTCACTTTTATTATGCTTTCATATACAATGGGAACATGCTCTCTCTGGGGCTACTACACACTCCAGCTTTATGAATAGTATTAGTTAGACAAGAAATGCACAGTGAAGTAGCAAAGCCCAGTTCAAACAGCTCCCAGAGCTTCCTTACTCAGACTTGCTCCATGTGAAACCTAAATCTTCTTTTCCCAGAGCCTGTCTTTCACCTCCATGCATCTGCGCGATGCAGAAGACCATTAGTTTCTCTAAGTCAGAGCTCAGCAGTCTTTTGTCAATGCAGCAGTGACCGAAGGCACACTTGCTTTCTACTCCTCACTGTCTCAATTTCTTCTATGCCCATGTACCCACAGTGCTGAAAGAGTGTTGATCAAGATCAGCAGTTATGGTTTCGTATGTGCAGCTGTGTTGGCACTGGTTGTATCTCAAGTAGCCAAGCTCTCAGAAGTCTGTTGTGATGCCTTAACCGAGAGCATTCCTCTGTGCATATTAGTAATGGTATTAAGTACGTATTAGTAATGTTATTAAGCCAGGAAGTGCAGGATGCAATTAAAATTGAGATTGCCTTTATAGAATCATAGAACCAACCAGGTTAGAAAAGCTCTTTAAGCTCATCCAGTCCAACCATTCCCCAGCACTGCCAAGGCCACCACTAACCCAGGGCCTCATCTGTATAGTATGTGAACACTTGCAGGGATGGTGACTCCAGCACTGCCTGGGCAGCCTGTTCCAATGCCTGAGCACCCTTTGGGGAAGGAATTGTTCCTCATCTCCATTTAAACCTCCCCTGGTGCAGCTTGAGGCTGTAGGATGCACAGCACTAGTATATCTATATAAAGCACTCTAGCACTTGCTTCTAGTGCTGTATATCCTACTGGTCAGGTGTGGGAAGCACATACAACTGCTCATCCCAGATGAACTTTCTCACTCAAAGGAATTTCCCAGATGTCTTGGGCTGACACGTACACACAGGGTCTGAAGCCGCTGAGGGCTTAGAATCTATTAACCGTCAGCTCAGCCCTCAGTAACTGCTTGTATGAGTGGTCTGAGCCAGCCCTGCCATAGTGCAGGCTGATGCACTTGGGCAATCCATATGTTTTAAGACCATAAATGTGGGTAGTTTCATACTGCAGATCAGATGATGGGTTAATATAAAAGGTTTTACTCATTTTTAACATCAGAGCTTGCAACAGTGACCCTGCCCTTCCTAGTATTTTTTTTTTTGGAAATGACTTCCTCCAAGAATAAAGCATTCCTGAACACAGGTCCTCCCAGCAGCCCTGGGAAGGATGTGTCCCTGTTAAAGCAGAAGATGATTCACTCTAGTGAGGGCTCTTTGCCCTCTGCATAGATCTTTCTTAGCCTGAAAAGTGCTTTTAAACAGCTCCTGACAAAGACATTAGCTGAGAGTGAGACCTATTTATACCAATGGGCTTGTGTCTTTCCCCCCATCTAGTCTGCTGAACAAGCATGTTTATAACAAGTGGGATATTCATTTTGTTTTAATAGAAAATATTTAAAAATGAAGAAATATTCTGCCTTGTTCTTCCTGATCGGTATCTTCAAGGGTTGCACTAGAAGAAACTTGCGAGTTCTTCTTAGGAGGCAAATGAGCTTTTACTCTTGGCAGTTTAATGGTAAGGGGTTTGCTTTTACTAACTTGAGATTCCTCCATCTGATCTGCTTATCTCTTATGCCTTGATATTTAAAGGAGCGGAACAATCACTTTTAGGGATGTTTGCCCATATAGGTTTGGCTATCTGTTGTAGTATGAGATGAATTGCATTCTGGAGTTGCCCATTTTACCCTGTGCAGGGGGCCTAAATGATTGCATTATTGTCCAGGTAAAAGCTATTTTAGCTTATGAACAGTTTTAGGAACAGTATTGGGAGAAGCAGATCCATGAGATACAAGACAGTCTGCTCTTGTCTTGAGTTTTGGTAGGAGTCAGATCACAGAATCACACACTAAAGGTTGAGAGGGACCTCACGAAGTCTCTCTGTTTCTTATGGCATCATTAACTCTAGAAGTGGCTTTGAAAATAGAAGCATTGCCAATAGATTGAGCTTCCTGGAAAAGTGACATCATGAATTAGTGTCTTAAGTACAAAGGCAGCAAAGACTGGCATACAAAGTCACCTCTTTATTTGAAGGTGATCTTGATAGTTACTAATGGCTGGCAGGAGAAACACACCACCAGGAGCTTTAGAAGAAAGGGCAACACATCACCTAGTAAGAATATGAGGTGGAGGTCTACTGGCATGATTTATTCATGCTTTCTGTAGCATTAGTAGGGAATTAAAATCCTTATGTGCCTGAAAGAGTTTGACAAACTTCTATGATCTTTCTGGATATCTCCAGGGACTACTGGCTGGTTAACCTAGTGCAGATGCTTTTCAAGAGTAGATGCTGATAGTTTTGCCTACATTTGGAAGAACAGACTTTGCCTACACAGCCATGAAAATAAGCTTAAACATGTGAACACCCATGGTCTCTTTGTTTTCCATCCACAACAACTATTTTTGGCCTGGTAGCAGTTCAGATTCAAATGTTCTTTTAGGAACAGAGTGGATGAGTCCCTCAGCTCAGTCCAGGTCTGGCCTACAAAGAGTATGCACACCCTAAGCAGAATGATGGGCTCGTTACAGCAAGTGTTATTTGGGTATTTAGAAGCATATCTCTCCAAACCAAGAGTCGTATTATCTGCTTGCAAAACTGTTTTGCAGGGGTACCATCCTCCAGAAGGAGAAAAATGTGGCATCCTGGCAATGACACCTGGGTCAGCACTGGGTTGTGAGCTGGCGCAGAAGTTGAGATATTCCGGCTGTGTTTGCTGTCCAGACAGCTGCCTGCTTGCCCCTGGATAAGATGCCAAGACAGGTTTAACTATCTGTGCATTTGCAAGCATCGGTTCAGCTCGTATGTGTGTGTGTGTGTGTTTATGTAGACCACTGAATGACCTTAAGGTTTTCTACAGCTTCAGAACTGCTGAGCTAGGCCCTTTCAGTGGCCTCAGTCCCTGGAATATCCATGCATCTGCCAATGTAAATCAATGGAAATAGCCAAGTGGTGGAGCCAGACTTCTGCTGGAAACGGGTTTTTGCCACTGGGACTTGAGGCTGAAAAAGGCTGTAAGTATTGGATGTGTCATGCTTATGATGAAAGGTCTATCTTCAGAAAGGGCCATTTTCTCAGAGCCTGACTCCATTTCCTCTGGGTATTTGTTGTTTAACCAGTCCCCTTGATTAGAAATGCTCTGCCTGGTAGCTCTCAGGCATCTTCTGATCTGCCTTGTACCACTGGAGGAGGAGCTGTGATCCATAAGATGGAGTCTGGTCTTTGAGCAGCAGGGATGGAGTCCATGATTTCCTTTGAAAATGATGACTCTGCCTTTCAGTTGGCATTGGAAATGGACTCTCCCTGACTTCAAAAGACTCAGAGGATCTCTTATCAAATATCTTCAAAAGCTGTGAAAGGAAGACAGGGAAATGCCAGCCAATTTCCTGTTTTTGTAGTAACTTGTTTCTGTTTTTCAAGTTCTACCCAGGAAAAGCAGTTGGCTTGAATTAATATGCAATGCATTTGGGGTTTGCTGTTCCTGTCTATGTGCACTTCATTTGATTCCCAGTGGCTACCTCTGCCATTTTTTCTCAGAAAGGATCAAATCATTTATTTTGCTGTTATTCTGCATTACTGTGCTCATCTGATGCAAGTTCTTATTTCTCCCCTTGCTGCAAATGAGAGCTTGATTAAAAATGAAAGGAACCTTCCCCTCCTCCTATTTCCTATTTTGAAGCAAAGAACAGCACTGCCTCAGAACTGATGAGAAAACTGAGAATGGTTGTGATATAATAAGGTAGGGCTTACCTGGAGGGGTGATGGAGGAAGGAGCTGTGTATTTCAACTCATGAGTTGCAAGGGAGGGCTTGCAGGAATATTGTCCCCTACATCTACTTACATTAATCAGCCTTTAATTCAAACTGGTTGGTTCTTTCTACTTGCAGAGGGAGGAGGATGTGGCTGCTAGCAGATGAGACTGTGCATCTTTCTTGCTTACATCTGCAGGTCAGAGTGAGAGTGGAGATGTTTGTAACTTGGTGGTCCAATCCCTTTCTTGGTGCTACAACTCTTCTCTGTATGTGGTCACCAAGGATGGGCTAAAGATGAGCAGGAACAGGGTTTCCAGGGGAAGGAAGGAAGAAGAAGATAGCCACAACCCTCTTGTCCTCTGTTAACAGCATACATGTCTTGCCAAGTTTTGGGGGAGCGACTGTAGCACTGATACGCCCCTTCTGACCCAAGGACCAGCTGTGTCTGGGGGAAGACTGAGTAGTGGAAAGCCACAGGACTTTCCACTACTGCTGGATTAACTCAAGGTGGGTTACATAGGAAAAGAGAAAGGAAGCTAGCAGGTGTTGGTACAAAGCCCTTGATCACCTCATGGTGGAGAAGCCATCGTGTGAGTCTCCACACAGCAAGACCTGCCAACCAGATAAGGCTGTCTAGACAATAAAAGATCTAAAAAGTAAGACAAGAAACTAAGCAAATGGGAATAATGAAGGAGTGAAGAGAGAGGAGGGAACAGGGAATAAAGAGAGAGGTGCTAGAAATACCTTTAACAGAACAATGCCTTTCCAGCATCTATGAGTAGTCAAGGTCTTATACTTCATGATGAGGGTGTAGAAGGCTTCTTTCTTCTCTTATCACTGCCCTTCTTCCATATATTTAGTTCCCAAAGGGATAACTTTTCCAGCTTTTCACCATTTATCCTCATTCAGGTTGCTATGTATGAAGACTTCACGAATTACAACTGACCCAGAAGTGTTAACTGCCTCTTAGCCTCTGACTTACCTTTCTGGGCCAGCCAGCCTTGCAAATGGCACTGCAGTGATATTAGGCCTTCAGATATCAGACCTTCAGAGTGCTACAATGAAGTGACATAGAAAGCAGTGTTTCCCACTCCTTATCATCAGCCTTATCCCACAGTCTTTCCCAACAGTTTCATCATCCAGGATCAAGTGTCCATTGAAGCTGCCAGGGTGAGCTGCTTTTCTTTGGGTTTTGTGCTATCCTCCATTTCAGGGATGAAAAAGAGGACCCAGCTACAGATTTGAGGCTCAAAAACCCCATGTAGAAGTCCTCAGTCCAGTCTGATGGGCTAAAAAGTCTGAGGTTATGGGGAAGGGAATCCTCCAAGAACATTTCTTGAGTTCTGGTGTTGGACAAGTGTACTGTCCTTGCCCCTCAAAAGGGCAAGTGAACCATCCTTGTGAAGCCACACCACTGAAGACAGCATTGCTTCACCTGATTGCACACTGTGCTCATGTTCACACCAATTCTTTCTTCCATATGACCCAGGATATGACAGAAATAATCTCCCTAAACCTTTCAGTTAGAGAATTCAGACTTTTTGGTGAAAAATAGGTGTCTTCCCCCCCCCCCCCCCCCCTCCAATTTGGGGCTTTGCAAAACAGGGAAATCAAAAAATACAGGAAAACCACTGTAACAAAGCACTTTTCACCAACAAACCGAACAAACCAACAAAAACTTGTTGAGAAAACATCCCCACATGTTTTAAGGAAAATTTCACTTAAAACCCTGGCTCATTTCTGACAAAATTTGAGGAAGAAGGATAAAAAAATCATCTCTGAGTGATGCTGCCCAAAGCTCAAAGTACAAGAGGTTGAAACCCCGTAGGAAACCTTCAGAGATAAAGGTCACCCAGACCTCCCATGAAGGGAGTCAGATTTCAAGAAGGTTTTTACAGATTTCAAGGAGATTCTAAACCCCAGTGAAGTGAAGTCAAAGTTTTACTGACTTGAAATGCTGACTGTGCTGATTTATGGGGCTCTGCAGTCTTGCAGGGATTTAGTCAATGTCTTTCTCCATCTGCTCCATAGCTTGCACTGTTCTCCTCAGACTATACATGTCTTTACACCATACATTCCCATGCAATTTCCAGATTTAAATTACATTTCTTGGGATTGGTAATGAAGAAATCATCTAGTTTTCCTTAAAATAAAACCCCTTTTTGCGGTGGATGAGCACAGGATCTGCTTATGGACACCCTAGGGACTGTGGACCAGCATCAACTCATACCAGCTCACCTTATGGGAATGCATGTGTAAGGGCTGGTTTGTTTGCTTTCCTTGCAGTCATTTCAAGGACAGCTTTCTCATCTCCAGCAGAGCAGCAATGGCCTTCTGGTACCTCAGAATGGGCAATGCTGCTTTGATATAGCACTCTTTTAACACAGCAGCTTTCTGGCATGGTGAAGGACAAGCTCAGTAGGGTTGCATGGAGGAAAGCATGGGTGCAGGATAGATCCTGGGACCCTGTGAGGTGCAGAGGAGTGCAGGATAGGGGCTGAGAGAAGGAATTACCAGCAAAATAGGAGAGAGTGATGCATCTGCTAAAGCACTTTAAAGGGTGACTTGCCTTAACTCATAGCCAGGGATGTTTTAGCTATCACTGAGCTGTGTAAGTGGACTCATAGCTATATTTAATCACCTAGGTGTATTAGCTCACAGCCATCCAGAAAGCACCCTAAAGGGTGCTTATGCTTGGAAAAAAAGCTCTTGCAGGGCATATGGATGCCTTCACAAGATAGTATGCAGCATCCTCTGACCCGTGTCCTTTCTGCAGTGCACTGTCCTTTCTGCCAGGCTGCAACCACTTCTTGTTGAGGTCCTGGTTGCCCTTTTTCTTCACCTCTTTATTTATACCTCCAAGGACTCAGGAAATAACAGGATGTCCTTGTCAACCTCAGCCTTGGCAAGAGAACAAACCAGGGTGGGAGATCCCAGCGGCAACAGGGACAGTTTCTGTTCCCTTGTCCTTCCAGGACTCCACCTATAGCACGATTTGGCAGCCTACCATCTCCTTGGACACATTTAGGAGCATCTGGGCTTTAAGCACTAATATATTTCACAGTTTTGCCCTTTTCCTCTGGCTTTTTGCCTTTTAGAGAGGTCTCTATGGGCAGCCCAATCCTGCATGTAAGAGGAAAACCAAGAGAAGAGTATCCGCAGACAGACTCCAATGGAGTTGTCCAAGCAGTGCAAGCACATGTAATACCCCTGTCCAGTTATTGTCAATATTGCAGTTATTTTCAGTGGCATGTCTATCTTGTAGCCCCCAAGGAATCTCTCTTTCCAATACTTGCCTTCTAAGGTACAAGACCAGACGTCTCAAGTGGAGACGCAACCTCTTCAGCATTTATATTTAATAATACTTCTTTTTTAACTCCATTAAAGCATGCTGGAAGAGGAAGTCTCTTTACCAAACAGTGGGGAAGTGGTTTAACTGGAGCAGACATCCAGGAGGATGACAGCCAGGCAGAGATCTGAGCTGACATGTGTATGTTATGGTTTCATCTTTAACCTCTGTCCTTATGGAGCCAGCTGGGAGATGAGGCTGGAATTAACCTTTCCCCATTGCAGGATGCCCGCAGCTATCTGCTTACTGGAAAGTTTTCTTCTTGGGCTATTTTAATTACAGTGATTTCAAGCAGCTGTTGGCATTTCCCTGCTCTTCCTGTTAAGACGAGATTTGTAAGGAGGGTTTCTGTTCAGGAAGGCAGCTGGTTCTTCTCATTCTTTCACTTAATTAGGATATGAACTTCTAATGCAAAAGGTGTCAGAAGTCACATTGGGCTCCATGTTAATGAGTCATCTGAATTAGAGGTCCTTAAAGGGAATAAGTGATGTTTAGGTCCTGCTCAAGGGTGGGGGTTTGCATGGTGCAACCATCTGTTGGATCTGGTAGCAGTTTATTACGCACAGAGATGTGTTATTTGACAGTTTGCCTGCATTCACAGAGGTGACTGTGACATTGGCTTTGGCACTTACCGTCCTCAGAGGTAAGCACCCAAAACAGAAGCTGAATCTAATCATCTCCACAGACAATATCTGAGATCTGAGCTTGAACCTGGAGCAATGGACAGTAAGATCAGACAAATAAAGCTATGAGATGTTCCCAGAAAAGTGGTAGAATCACCATTCCTGTAAGCGTTCAAAACCCATGTAGATGATGCCCTCAGTGCCATGGGTTAGTGGTGGCTTTGGCATTGCTGGGGAATGGTTGGACTTGATGATCTTAAAGGTCTTTTCCAATCTATCTGATTCTATGATTCTATGATTCTTCCTCCATTTTAAAATCACCTAAACTCTTCCTATTTTTCTTCTGCATTAGTGCCTATAATACTGCAGCTCTTCAGAGCTGGCTGAACCCCTTAGGACCTCATTTGTAAGACAACAGTGACAGCAGCAATAAGGAAAGCTACCCCTTCAGTGTTGTATCCCTTTTTACAGTCAGCTGGAAGATCCATTCACAAGGCTCTGCAGAGGCAATGTCTGGAGCATCTTTTAAACTCAAATTGTACCCTGAGCTCATGGGGAAAAAATCACCTTGTGTTGCTTTTTGGGGCAAGTGGAGGCAGAACATGCTCCATGCCACCAGGTTGTTGCAGGTCAGAAACAAGCTGGTGCATCATGATAGCTGAGAAATAGGGAACTGAGGTAGCAGTATCACGGGTGGTGCTTCCAGCAAACCCTGATGCACTTTGTTAATGTTACTGTTCATGCTTACGTGACTGAGCTTCCTGGGTTTTGTTCGTAAAGTATTGAGGATTTCTAGGAAAAACCTTTGAAACTAATGTAACGTTAGTTTCTAAACCCCAGTGAAGTCAATGCTTATTTTAAATGCTGGCTATTCTGAATATAAAATAGTGGTGGATTTTCATCATTCAATGGTTTTAGAACCACCCAGTGTTTTCCCCACTGTCTCATAACTGTGATGAGAACAGAGATGGAGGAAGTGTGGGCAAAGAGGAGAAAAACTGCCTTTACTTGGCTTTTTACCATGCTTTTTTTAGCATGGTCCATGCCCCACCTTTCTTTTGGGCACACTTGCATTCCTGGTGCTCTTGTTCATCTGGGACTTCACTGTTCTTCAAGGCATTTGCTTCTGGGGTGTGTATTTACCCTGGAGTCGTGGTCTCCCACTAGCAACACTCAGTCCAAGAGGTGTATTTGCAGTTATGTGACACAGCCATGGCCAAAGTTCATGTCCCTGTGATCCTTCCTTCCCATGTGCATGTGGCCTTTGGAAATAGTCTTGTTGGTTCATTTTAGCTGAGCTTTTAGTGTTTGTGCCTCTGAAAATTGTTCCTGTCATGAAAAAAACAGCTTAGATTTAGAAACACAGAGCCCATTATTGTCATTGTATGAAGAGGCACTTGACCTGTGCTTTGAAGCTGAAAAAAAGACTGTGAAGGGCTGGATTTCCACACAAGCAAGCAAAGTGCTGTGTCAAGCAGTGTTTCTCTGTAAAGACACGGACACGATGGTGTTAGGTCTCTGCAGTTAGCTTTTCACATCTCAATTCACCAGTGCTCCATCTCTGTCAGTGAAAAAGGCTTTGCTGGGAAGGGAGGCACATTTCCTTTGGGAACGACCTGAAAGGATGGTTAGATAATGCCTACAGGTGGGTGGGCAAGCTCAGAGTCATGGTTTGTGGAGGTCTTTAGTGTGGGTTAAGACTAGAAATACCCTGATGGTAGAGAGTCACAGCAGAGAGTCACCCCAACAGCATTCCCTGGGGAACAATGTGGAATTCCAAGCTCAGGATCCTTGTCATGATCTAGTAGGTGAAAGGCTTGGACTTGTGAGCTTGCAGGCTGTCCCTGCAATGGCGATTAATGGGGATTTGTCCTTGCAGGTCATTTTGCAGGAACCTGACGTGCTGTGTAGGTCACTATGGGTCCTGTGAGACTGTTATACCTGACATATCAGGAGTGCAAGAAGAGAGGACAACCATCTAGCATGGGCTTCCTTGGATGGGGGGACAGAGGCCACTACTAGGTCAGTTATTGCCTCTTCCTTGGTCACTGTAAGTTCATGACTTCATTACTCTCCAGATCCCAAACCAAACTTCCCAAACTGCTAAATTCAAGGAACCAATACATGTGCCATACCTTCTAGGGGAGAAGAGTGGGAACGATTCGCACCACTTAATAAAGGACATTGAAGATTTCTGATCCCATGCAATGGAGACAATATCCAATGGAGATAGGGCAGGACAGATACACTGGTCTCCTATGCATGGCTTCTGTCATCTGTATTTTCTTTAAGGGTCATACAAGTTACAGATGGTTTAGTGGTGGACTTGGCAGTCCTGGGATAAAGGTTGGACTTGATGATGTTACAGGTCTTTTCCAACCTACTTGATTTTACACATGAATACCCAAAAAGGATTGTTTGAAAGCTGTATTCACCCCTTTAACACAGGACTTGCTCAAGAGGAGATGACTACAAACTCCTCCAGATCTCCCTTTTTAATGCAGTTGGCTTTCAAAAGCTCTCCTCCTCACCACACAGCCTGACGGGGTTAAACACCTCTGAGGAGGCTGCGGGGAGGAATGTTTTTAATCCCACTGATTTATTAAAATAGTCTAAAGATAGCCAGCTGCAATAGATGAAACTGCTGCCCTCTGCACTTCAGAGAGGTCCTCCCTGACCCAGCTCTGCATGGAAAACATTGCTAATGGCTTAGTGACCTCTGGGAGATGGTGGTACCTGCCTGGCAGTTGCTGGCCAAATCCAGCCTTCCTGCGTCTCCCTTGGTCATAGGGTTCACGGAGAGAGGTGGTGTAGGAGCAGTGGAGGTAGGCACCGAGCTCACTGAGGAAACTGCTCCCAAAAGGATTTCAGGCTTTGGCTGAGAGCAGCAAGAGCAAGAAACAACCAACCAAAAAGGATCCTGGCAAAGGGAGATAGAGGGATTTGTATTTTTCCCTAAAACTATTTATTTTTGGGTATTTATGCATGTGTATGTGCAGATGTACACACTCATCTGGGGTCTCTACCTGAGAGTTTTGAGCAACCTGCTCTAGGGGAAGGTGTCCCTGCCCATGGCATAGGGTTTGGAACTGTATGATCTTTAAGGTCTCTTCCAAGCCAAACCATTCTATGATTCTATCATTCTTTGATCTGATGATCTGGAAGATATAAGGGATAATCATGAAGACTTGTCTGTGCTTCAAATCCCTGCTATAACCAGATCTCAGTAGTGCTTTGCTCTTCCCCTCCCAGTTGCACTCCCTGGACCACCAGAAGAGCTCTGGCAAAGCCAGTGTTGCGAAACCTCATCCTTCAAGATTAGTGTTTGAGGCTGGGGAATGAGGCAAAAGAGGCATCTGAATTTCTACCCCACACCTCTCCTGCCCATAAAGAATGGTTGCAAGAAGGCAGGGTTCAGAGATCTCTGCACTCCAGGCCAAACCAGGGCTCTGCAGGACGTGACAGCTTTGATTTGTGCCTGTCCAGGGCCCAGCAGAGACAAAAGACAGCGTCAAGAGTAATTGAATGAGTGTGGCAGGCAGACCCAGCATCACTCTTATCAGCTGGGGGAGGCAGAGCAGATCTGAGGCGCAGAGCAGGTACCAGGAACCAGATCCTAAGGTTACATTCCTCGCATACGTGGGATTTCCTGCTGTCCCCCCTAAGTTTTCTTTGTAAATTGGATATCTAAAATCTGCAAGAAACAAATGAAAAGAATCTTATTGAAGAAAAGTAATTAATTTCCTGAGCTGTATTAATATATAAAGTAATACAGTATAAAGAAACCCTTAGCCCAAGCTAGAGGGAGTGTATCGCTCAAACCCCAAGAGAATCAATGTTTAATTTAATTTCACAGATAGCTATTCAGCAAAGCCTCTGAGGGAGGAAACTCTTCCAATGCCACCATTCCAAGAACTTGACACAATATAATTCATATTGCCATTGTACTAAGAGGCCTCAGGATGTTGCACACAAACGTGGGCACCCACACACGACCACAGGGAAACCCTCCTGTGGAATTCCAATGTAAAGACACAAAAGGGAAGCATGGAGAAGAGCAGTGGAATTGGCCAAAGTCTGAACACAAGTCTGTGATGAGCCAGGAGCCTGGTATCCCACGACCCTGTCCTGGCTGTTCCCTCGGGATCATAGTGTTCTTTTGCCTGCCTACTTTTACAGGGGTTAGGAGACAGTGTGTACATGAATGCTGGTTTTTAATATCTTTTCGGAGGGAGTAAACCTACAGACAAAGCATATACTTGCTATTGGTGGCCTGTCTGAATGTCACAATCATGCCAAGACTGCACAACCTCCTTCAGTGCTAAAAGGCATTGCTCTGCAGGGTAAAAGAGAGGACCTCCAGGTACCATTCACTCTCTTTTCAGCTTCTCATCCATTCCAGTCTTGATGGAGGTTGCAGTGAATAGCAAGAGGTTTCAGTCTGCATGGACAGAAAGTACAAGTAACATCACAAGCAGCCTAAAACTATAGTCCAAACCCCAAGGGTTGTAGTGGTTCAGTGCTTTCTGGCAGAAGTTTAATTTCATTAACTCCCCTGGGCTCTGATCTAGCCTTAAAACAAAGTGAGAAGAGCCTTTTCCCCATGTTGTTCCCATCAGTCACTGATCAGAACCGACATCTCTCACGCATGGAGTGATGGACTTGCAGAACTGACTCCCTTGCTCTCTCCTGCTGTTATTGCACATCTTTTCCTCCAACAGCCCACCAGCCAGACACTGCAGGCTGGGATGAGCAGCAATTTCCATCTCCTTTTCATGTTACGGTGATGACGACTGAGAAGGTTGGAGACTATAGCATGCCATCAACTGGTATGCCATCTAGCTAAATCCCAGTCTCATGTAACCCCTGGAAAGGGCACGTTTCGCAGGCACAAGCTGGTCCTACAGCCCAGGGTATAGAGACCAGACACTGCCCTCCCCTGTGGCACAGGCCTGTGATGTGCTCTTCAAGCAGCTTTCACAGGAGCTTTTCACCAAGATCCATGCTATGAACCCAGCGGCTAATTTAGATCAGGGTGGGACAACCTATCCCACATCAGTCACTCCAGTGGAGGAGAGATACCCGAGGGACAAGGAGTTTATGGCTCAAGGGCTTCCACTTTGCTCTGCTAATCCCTTTCCAGTTCAACAGCTGTCCCATGGCACTTTGCCACCCATGAGCTTGTTGAGCGTGAAAGGCTCTTGCTTCACAGCTAGCTTTGCAAGATCTACGTTATTAGGATTTCAGAGAGTTGTTCCTGGTCCAAGATAAACAGAGAAACAAGCAGCCTTGCGAGACCAGTCTCCTGAAGGGAGAGACTTGAGAGGGCAGATTAGGAAATAAAAGGAGAAAGAAACGTGTAAGTCGTGGCCAAATTATGACTAAGGCAAAGATAGGATAACGGCGTTCGGTTCTTTGAAGGACGTAAACACCACAATGTGAGAGCAGATACAGTTCAACAAGATGGATGGGGCTGAACAGAGAAAAACATTAGCTGCGGGTTAAGACAGGATTTGAGGCCACTGTGGAGGTTATGGATTATTTAGAGGGAGGAGCAGAAGTCCTGTGGCTGTTGTCCTTTTAACAGGTATAGGAAGCATGCCCAGATGGCGTGGCAGTGGCAGGCTGACCTGAAATCAGATGGGAGAAGGCACTGAAAGGAGGGAGTTGTTCCTCTGGGACTGGTGTGGTTTCTGAGAGCAGGGCTTGGTTTACTTATTACACTCATGTAACCCCGTGTGCTGGGCTGCATCCCCAGAGCATGAGCAGCAGCTCAGGGAGGGGATCCTGCCCCTCTGCTGCGCTCTGGGGAGCCTTCTCCCTTCAGCCCTGATCCAGCTCTGGGGCAGCAGCACAAGAGGCACATGGAGCTGTTGGAGCAAGTGCAGAGGAGGCCACGGAGATGCTGCGAGGGCTGGAGCAGCTCTGCTCTGGAGCCAGGCTGAGGGAGCTGGGCTGGGGCAGCCTGGAGAAGAGAAGGCTCCTGAAGGGGAGACCTGAGAGCAGCTCCAGTGCCTAAAGGGGCTGCAGGAAACCTGGAGAGGGGCCTGGGACAAGGGCCTGTAGGGACAGGCCAAGGGGAATGGCTTGAACCTGCCCGAGGGGAGACTGAGATGAGCTCTTAGGCAGAAGCTCTTCCCTGTGAGGGTGCTGAGGCGCTGGCACAGGGTGCCCAGAGAAGCTGTGGCTGCCCCATCCCTGGCAGTGCTCAAGGCCAGGTTGGACACAGGGGCTTGGAGCAAGCTGCTCCAGTGGAAGGGGTCCCTGCCCGTGGCAGGGGTTGGGGCTGGATGAGCTTTAAGGTCCCTTCCAACCCAATTCAGGCTGGGATTCTATGATTCTATGATAAATAGCATGGTTAAAACAGTGCCACAGAGAGATCTAGATTTTACTTTCCAGACTACCAAATCAAATAAAGTGAACTTAACATGGAAAAGAACCTCCCAGTATTTCCAAGCTCTAAAGAAAATCACCTGGGAGCATTTGTGAAACCTGCCTTTACAGCCAAATCTGTAGTCTAAGCTCAAGCATCTGTCAGCAGTTTCACAGGTAATATATCACAGTGAAAATGGCTTCAGCCAGAAAGTTAATGTAATACTGTAGGAAATAGAAGAATTGCTTTTGCAAAGCGTTCGCATTTGATCATGGGTATGTGGTTTTGAGGTGATGCCCCAGCTGCTTGAGCAGTTTGTCGTGGGATTCTCAGAATTACATTGCAGTTGTAGCATGTTTGATTGCAGAGAAAAACAGCAAAATACAATAGTTTGACTTTCAGAAGGCAAATAAATGTCTTGGACGTGGTGTCTGCAGTCTCCTTACAGTAAGGAATGCCAAAACTAAACTGGGGGTAGAGGAGCTGCTGTCCCCAAGGTAGGAAACACTGCAGATGGGGATGAACATCAAGATAACAAAGTGTCATATCAAACACTGGCCAGAGGGTTTTCCACCAGCTATTAGTGTGTGCATGAAGAGTTGCTTGCCAATTGCCAACCTCTTTAATCCTAGCTTAAACCAGATTAAATTATCCATGGTGGAATGAGAGAGGATGGAGAGCTCCAAGGTGTTTGGGAAGCTGTGCAACCTCCACCTTCATCTGAGAGCTATTCCTTATAGAAGCACGAAGCAGAGCTGTTTGCTAGTTCCATTTCAGCAACACATACAGGGAGAGGTGGAGGCCAAGTTTACTCAAACAGCAGATTTGGGGAGACCACTCTAAGGCAAAGTGTGCAGAACAAGGCAACAGAGTAAGTAGCATCCTACATTAGCCTGCGGTAGGGACAGAAAAGCAGCTAACATTTCATTCTCACTTCTCACCATCAGATTTCAGGGAATGGGGCTCTGTGCCTTGAGAAAGCAAAAGCTGGGCCCACTCCTGCTGCCAGACAGGTCCTGGCGGAGCCATATCCTCTCCTACATGTTGACAGGGTTGTGAATTAGAGGCTGTGATTTGATGTGAGGCAAAGACAGCCCAGAATAGATCCTTTTCCTCACTGCAAAGGTATTAGCAAATTGTTTCTGCTTTCTACAGTCTGGGAACAGAGCTGCAGCAACTGCCGTCCATGAGAGCAGAGCAGCTCCCTATAGCTTGGGGTAGTGCAGTGCAGTTCAGACAGCCTGGGAAAATCCTCCCAGTTACCCCAGAGAGACGAGGAATAGATAGCTGGGGGGGAGGATGTGAGCCTTCCTTTACAGGAGGTCCGTAAGGGCAGGTTACACAAACATCTGTCAGCGGGGCCATAGGAGAGCTGATCCTGCCTTGCTGGGATGTAATGGACTACATGACCTTTTCAGGTCCCTTCCCACCCTCTGAGGCTGTGGGCAGAGGTGGGGGAAGGAATAAATCCTTTCTGGCTATATGGACAGATGTGCGTGTAAGGCTGTACTTGCTTGATTGCAGGCTGCACCGTCATGAAACTACAGTATAGGCTGAGACCTGATTTGAGTGCAGTTCTTTGGGTGTCATCGGTGTCTGCTGCCCTGTTCAGCTGCCGTTTGTGCTTTCCCATCTCTGCTGCATTAAGCATGGATTTAGATATGGAGAGGGTGGTCTGAGACCTTCACAGAGGGAGAACTGAGGCAGGGAGGTCTTAATCTACAGATAGATAAGTGGAGACCAGTGCAGCTTCCCTGGGGGCTGTGTTATCTGCTACCTTTCCATGACAGGCTGGGGTTCACTTGTGGCTGAATAGAGAGCCAGAACAGGACCAGAACTAAATGCAGAGCAGGAAATGGGGGAAATCTTCCTACTGTTTAGGTGCTGCCATCAAGATAAAACGATTTGACTAAGATGAAGAACAGGGTTTCTATGGCAGAATCACAATGCATCTTGCGACCCGGAGTCACAAAGTGTCTTGTGATCAAGGCTATATCCCTAACCACCAGATCTTTTTAAAAGGCACCCAAATGCTACAGGAGCATTGATCCAAAATTACCAAGGCTCTTGGAATCCCTTGGGACAGTTGACTGGGATTTGCTACCTCTCTAGAAGCACTTTTAGCAACTACAGGAGAAACTTCTGCTGATTTCATGAATCAGAATCATAGAATCACAGAATGGTTTGAGTTGGAAAGGATCTTAAGATGATCCAGTTCCAACCCCCTGCCATGGGCAGGGACACCATTCACTTGAGCAGGTTCCTCCAAGCCCCTGTGTCCAACCTGCTTGAACACTGCCAGGGATGAAGAATTTACAAGTTCTTTGGGCAAGCTCTTCCGGCGCCTTACAGCTTCCAGTACAGAATTTCTTCATTATATCTAACCTAAATCTTTGCTGTTTACATTTAAACCCAGTGCTCCTTGTCCTATCACTCCAGTCTCTAACAAAGGGTCCCTCACCAGCATCCTTGTAGGCCTCCTTCAGACACTGGAAGCTGCTGTGAGGTCTCCATGCAGCTTCTCTTCTTCAGTCCCAATTTTCTTAGCCTGTTAAAAAGGGAAAATTCCTTTTATTGGAAATTAATAGATGATTAATGGATCACTAATTGCTCCCAGACATCATTAATGGTGATGGCTATCAGCAACAGCATCTGTGAGCTTGGAGCAGCCCCCACGCAGGTTCCTCATAGGGGCTGGCTGAGGATGTCCCCTTAGATGGACAGGCATCCGGGCTGTGCGTGTGCCCTCACAGGGAAGGAATTCAGGGTGGAGCCCAGGGAAACAATCCCAGCTTCGTAGTGGTGATTAAAGCAGCCGTTAGATTACAGCACCGGATCAGGTCAGATTAAACAATGAGGTCAGATGACGGAAAGGAGCCATCTGTGCATTGCAGAGGGCTGGGATCGTTGCGGGGACAGAGTGTGACCCGACATCCCACAGCCCATTGCTGTCACTGAGGCCACCGCTTCCTTCTTGCTTTGTCAGGTGTCACTGCAGCCTCCCCACCGTGACGGGCAAGGAGTGCTCTGCCTAAATCTAATCTGCTTCAGACAGGAGAATACCCCCTGCTGTGGAACGGGAGGTCCTGTCCCCAGTCCTCTTCCCTTTCTCTGTTTCACTTTTCCTCTATGGGACTCGGGGGTGTGAGGAATGATGGGATGAAGGTCTGGCTTCCTCCGGACACTGGGCTGCAAGGGTAGGAATTTGACCATGGCCAAGGGATTGGGGATGGGCAGGAGGGTTTGTGATCACAGTGAGAATAGGAAACACAAAGAATTGCAGAGATGGGAGAAGCATTTTCTACAGAAACTCCTGCTGCAGTTTCCAGCTGCACATCTCACCTTTTATTTACACTATTTCTATGAGATGCTGGAATCATGAGGTCTTCTCATTGCCATCTCCAGCCTTAAGTACATATCCTGGAGGAAGATGCTAGATTTTAGAGGATATTTCCTACCCCCAAGGCTCTCCTGTGGCTTTCTGCACCCTGAGGCTCAGCCCTGGTGAACAGTGGGAAGATGCCTCAGGGAGTGGGAGGTCACTTTGCTCTGTATCTCCTTGCACTTCCCTCAGCCTGAATTTATTGCCATGTTTATCCATCGTCCCTGGTCCTTTTGTTTGTTCTCCCTTACTCGGTTCTCCAGTTTCTACGCCCCAGGAAGAGCTGCAGGGACTTGACCAAGATATCTGTGCAGAACTGTCTGATGCCACTGGAGATACCCCAGGGTACCTGTGATATCCACACAGGGCTAGGAAGACCCACAGGAGACCTGCATCCTTTAGGGTACTTGGTAGGGCTCTGGGCATCTCCAGTGACACTAAGCGTGCCCTTGTTAGCAAGTTAATGATTTAATGTCTTTCTAAATTGATTTTGATAGTCATTTTTATTGGTTTTATTTCTTTTCCATTTATTTTTCAGGGTTAGCTTAGGTCACCCGAGGGAGGAGTGGGATGGGGAGCAGCAGAGGCTGCAGATGCAGATATGGTACAACTGTCACCCTCCTCCCTCATCCCTCCCCTGGTCGAACGTTGATCCCTAACTGTTGTGACAGCTTAATTCTTCGTGTCTACAACTGGCAGTTTTCTTCTGTCATTAATCATAACGACTCCTGGCTGCTGGCAGGAGCTGATAGATTGAGGCTGGAGTTTCCTAAGGAGCACTGCAGGGGTCCCAATAGCTTTGAATCAGCGAAGACAGTAAAAATGCTCCTCTAGAGGACAGCCCAAGGAGGTGTGTGCAGGAGATCAGTGAGGACATTAGTGATGACCACGGTTGAGTCTGCAGGAGCAAAGACTTTCTTTCCTGAAGAACTAACAAGTAAACACGAATTCAACACTAGAGTTAAACACGAACCATCCCCTGTCCCATTTTCTGCAGGGGGAACATGTGCGGCTGCTTTTAACCCAGAGCTCTGTTGCTGTGGGGATTATCGGCTGCGAGGTGGACTGGAAAAAGCCCTAATCTCTTTCCTGCCAAACTTTGTGCTTATCTGCAACCAAAAAGGCCACGTTGGGATTTTCGTTTCTGTTTTTTCTCTTCTCTTTGGAGACTTTGGTGATTTACGAGTTCGCAGAGTTACGGCTTTTTGCTTTCTTCATTCGCCACCTCCTTTGGCATGGAGTGTGAGCCAGCTGCTCTTTAAAGGAGGATATCTTGTTTGGGGTCTCTGTAGCTTCAACGTGTCTTTGGGTCTATCAAAATGATATAGAGGTGCTTTAGAATTACAGAATCACAGACTGGTTTGGGTTCAAAGGACCTTAAAGCTCATCCAACCCCTTGACATGGGCAGGGACACCTTCCACTAGAGCAGGTTGCTCCAAACCCCATCCAACTTGGCCCTGAACGCTGCCAGGGATGGGGCATTCAGAACTTCTATACATTCAAAACTTCTTCTTTGGATGCTTCCTAAAGCTCCAGGGGCCTTCCAGATTCCATCTGGCTAAAGTGACAGTATAGGAAATAGAAAGATGTTGGCTGTAGAAGAAAATTAACAACTTCTCTCCTTTGGTGTCAGGAGATGAGGGACAAGATGGCTTGTTTGAAATGGAAATGCTTGAGTCTTCATCCTTCAGCATGTACAGGGGTGAGAAGACAGGGCTGGGAATGGCTCCAGTCCACCAGAGAACAGAAACGGGCCCTTCCCAACCCTGTCCCACCATGCCAACACCAGCATCTTCCTCCAACTATCCCTGCATAGGTGATAGGAAGTGCCTGAGGAATATCCATGGCACCCATATCCTGTAGCTTCCTGAAACTGCCTCCTTGCAGCTATCTCCCCATTTCCGTAGTGCAGGTATCATGGTGGAGTTTGGCTGGCGGTTAACCCATCCCTGACAGCAATTCCCCAGACACCATACAGACATGTATGGACAACATGACACAAGACCGCGTTTGCCCTCATTGCTGCTCCCTCACTGCCTTGGTACCTTGCAAAACGCACTCCTTTTTCCTTCCTTTCTCGTCTTTTGACATACAGCCTGTAAATAATCCTCATGGACATTTTACAGACACCTTCTTACTCCCGTGCTTGCATTCTTAGGGACTTAAAGCCTAACAGCTTAAAATACTTCATATTCTCTCCCCTTTATTAAAATAGGTTTGTCCTGGCTGTTTGTTGATCAAATACTGAACTTTGTCTTAGCCTATGTCTCTTGGAACACGCATGGTTGCTTAGTTTTTCTTCACTTTTGAGTGAAGCATTGCCTTGCCCTGGTGCGTGCGACACTGTGACTGATTGTGCTAGGCACTGATGTGAACTGAGCTGATCTAGCTGCTGGGAACTATATGCTGGAAGAAAGAACAAGAGGTGGAACGCGTCTCACTCCGGCCAGCAGGCACCATAGAATGTGCCTTAGATGTACCTTTCATCACGTAGTAAAAAGGCATTCCAATGGGATGTGCTCTGTTCACTGCTGTGAGGTAACTACACATGGATGACACCTTTTAAACTGCGTCAGCCAATGTCATCCTCTTGTGCAAGGGATTTATTGCTCTTGGGAGAGCACCTTCAAGGCGCTACATGTGTAGATGTAGCATATAGTGACCCCAAGGCTTTCAATTAGGCAGTATGTCAGATGAAGCACAGAGGAAGGGAAAAGGCTGGGGATGGGTGGGCTGAATTTGTTCAAGATCATTGTTCAGAGCTGCTTGCCAGGGCTCTCTGGTCATGCCCTCTGCTTTCTGAAGCATCACATCTCAGCAGTTGCTCTATACCTGACTGTCCCTTACACACATCTTACAAGCACTGAATGCAGGAGAAAACCCCTGGTGAATCAGGAGCAACTCAGACCTTTCAGATCACACAAAGCAGAGAGGAAGGCCTAATGCATGGGGCAGCTTGGTTTGAACCTCCTGGTGTCTTGTCTGACTCAACTGTGCTCCTTCAAAGCACCCAATACTGCAGAGGCTTTGAGACATCTTTCGTCAAGGCTGTCATGCTGCTTGACATCCCTCCATAAAGAACATTAACCTCTGAGCAAGCTTTAAGTTATTTTGTCCCCTAAATCAAGAGAGTAGCACAAAGAGCTACTATGGAGGACTCCTGTGTCCCCTTTATCAGAGGACGCTTCTGCATTGACCCTCAGAGCACAGAAAGAGCTTTCCCATCATGTAGGCTGAAAGCCATCCTCAGTGGTGACTGAGATTTGAAGCGACAGCATAAAAAAGGGCAGAAGATGCAAGAAGATGTCTAGAAGCTGCTCTTTTGGGCAGATTGAGGAATTGTCCTCTAAATCCTTCATGCTGGCTATACAGTAACCCGTGACTTTGCTTCTTTTTTCCCTATGACTCTAAATTTACCACCTTCTGGAGGGGTAGATCTATCCCAGCATATCCCTGGTCAATATGATGCAGCATCTGTGAACACAGCTAGATCTCAAGTGAGCTTCACCAAAGAGAAACAACAAAGACTTTTGAAATGCTGGCTATGTCCAGAACCACCCCCCCAGGAATTTCCTCTGGTGTCCCTCCATCACTGCACACATTGTGGTTTTGTATTGCACTGGGATTTTCCTTTTTCTCCCCAAGGAAAAATCATTATAGTCTTATTATAAACTGATTTTCTATAGGACCAATTGCAGTGCTACACAAAAACTAGTACACATCTGCTGTTTG
This sequence comes from Lathamus discolor, assembly GCF_037157495.1. Taxonomy (NCBI): domain Eukaryota; kingdom Metazoa; phylum Chordata; class Aves; order Psittaciformes; family Psittacidae; genus Lathamus; species Lathamus discolor. The sequence continues at coordinate 4,389,060 of NC_088884.1, forward strand.
TTTGCAGAAGAGCTCATATAATATGACTAGCCATTTCCCAGCCTAAAAGGATAGGGAGAAATATGCTTCCATAATGCTGAAACAAAGGAAACAGCACTTATCTTGGGCTGATAAATGTCCTCCTGCATAGACTATGAGTAGGTAAGGTGAGAGCCAGGGTCTCATCTCTCTCTTTGGAGGGCATGGACCAGATCAAAGGAAATGTCAATAACCTGCTCTTCATCACTCAGCCTTCATTCCCATCCTGGAGATCTCTCCATATTGTGGGCTCCTCTGGTTTTAACCTGATGGATCCCTGAGGATGGCAGGTAGGAGAGATGTTCACTGTTATTCTTTCAGCCTACACAAACCATTCCTGGGGTGGCCTGATGCTAATCTGCTTTCATCATTTTCCCTCAGTGTGGTGCCAGGAGGAGATGACGAATCTCTCTGCAATAAACTGCCAATTCTTCTGTTGCATGTTTATCTGTCTGTGGCAGTTGCCTGATGATTTCTTTCTTATTTGGATGGAGCAGCACTGCAATAAATCATCCCCAGTTATCTTGGGGTTTGCAGTGACTGGATGCACCCCTTTTCTCCCCCTCCTTGCCAACGAATTAAAACCACACCATCTCCTGATCCACATAGCGCTCTGTCAGACAGAATGGGTTTTAATCCAGCTCTTAATTTGCTTAACATGTTAAAGCTGGTGCCAGATTCACTGCTCTGGTACTCAGCCAATTGCTCATGCTCAAGCAAAGTGGGTGTCGATGATATTCCTGACTAACTTGCTGGGACAATCTGCGCATCTGAGGCACTGGGGAATCAGGCTCAAGGCTGCGCAAATTCAGCCCCTCACACTGTCAAATGACACAGCTGGGATGGTGATAGTCCACCAGGCTGGGCTCTGGTCTATTGGCACATCTGCTGTATGCGGATTGTGGCAAGTGTGGGAGGATGCTGCATGATTTGGTAGATGAAGGCTTGGTTCATGGGAAAACACCCTTTCTCTCTGGAGAGGTGAAGGAGGATTTCTTCCAGAGGCTAATCATATACACAGAGCTTAAACACACCACTTCTTCAACCTCTTTAAAGGCCCCCCAGGGAGAAATCTGGGCCCAGTCTTTAAGGAGAGGTCACAGAAAGAAGTTTACTTAATGCTATTCACTGCTATTCCTTCTCTCTCCAGAGATTTTGATGCAAGGCTGGCATCCTCACTCAGGGCTGAGAGCGTGGACACATCAGGGTTATAGTAGTGCTACAACCACCAAAAGCGACCACTCTGGCTCTTCCTGCTGATCCATGAAGGCAGGTCTTTTACCTCCACTGGGATGTGAGTACACAGATCAAGGGTGCAGGGATCAGCAGAAAAGGACACTAGCCAGTGCGGATATTTAACCCATGTGTGCAATTCAGCTCCTACAGAGAGATATTCTCTCCCCATGCAGCGGTTACCCCATCAAACAGCAGCTTATAAATCTGGTGCTACTTCTGGGTGTCACCTTATAAGTAGACACAGGTACCAAAATCTGCTGTAGGTGTAAGAGCAAGAAGAATCTGGTTTTTGCCTGTTGGAGATGACTTGCTCAGGAACACAACATTACGCACGCATCTTACTCAGCAATCATAACATTAATTATGTTTGTATTAGCCAGACACTTCTAGAATTCACAATTTGAAGTGTGGGAATGTATTAAAACCCATCCTTAACAACATTCCTATAGCTCCAGGCATCCTCTTTGGAAGTCATTTAATGATATTTTTTATAATGGGGACATATTTCACAGTATCATGGAATGGTTTGTGTTGGAAGGGACCTTAAAGTTCATCTGGTTCCAGCCCCTGCCATGGGCAGGGACCCCTTCCACTGGAGCAGCTTGCTCCAAGCCCCTGTGTCCAACCTGGCCTTGAGCACTGCCAGGGATGGGGCAGCCACAGCTTCTCTGGGCACCCTGTGCCAGCAGCCAGTACAGCAATATTATCTCCAAGGGACTTCAACCAAACGAAAGATCCTTTTATCCTGGATCCGGGAGGTTGAAAGGGGATTTTTAGCTTGGGAAGGTGGAAGAGGCTGCCCTCGCGTGGTAGCTTTAACGAAACAATCCCTTTCTAACATCTGGCTTTCCCACGTTTAGGGGATTCCCAGGGAAAGATAAGCTCTGGAGGGAAGTTCCCTGGGTCACATTTGCATTCGGACCAGAGGCACTGAGGGTTGAAGAGATGAGTGAAGGGATATCTTTTTCCTAAGCTTCACACAGTTGCTGTCTAGGAAATAAGCACATCTTCAAGATAGTATTAGTCTAACAGTAATCATCATCATCATCATCATCATACCCTTAAGCAAACCAAACCACCAAAACATTGAAGAAGTTTCACAAAGCAAAGCCAGATTCCATCTCAGTGATGCGGTGAAACTTGTTCAGGTCCCAGGTGCCACCTCATGTTCCCAACACCTTTCGTGCAACCTCTGCATTTGTTGTTGTTATATCCTGGTGTACCAGGTATCCAGCCTGGCTCAGGTTGTCATAGGAACTGCCATGGGAACTGTCAGGGCTCTGGTGCCGTATTATTCTCTGTCCCTGGAATAAGGCTCCAGCTTTAGGACTTGCTTTAGGAAGTTATTCTTTTTCCCTGCATCCCTAATAAAAGTTGAGCAGCATTTACATCCATTCCAATAGCAGGCACAACATGGAACATGCCTTTGTGAAGGCATTGCTTTCCTCTGCCCTCTAATTCTGTCTGTGTCTGTGCTTTCTGCATCTGACCCCATCTGGGTGAGTGGTGAGGGAGGACTGCCAGTGGTGCTGATGGAGTTGCTGGTGTCAGCTTCTCCCCACTTGCATTGCTGAGAGCAAATATGGGAAAATGCTCCCATAGAGACCTGGTTTGGAGAAAGCTCAGCTGTGATTCTTCCTCCACAGAAGCCCAGAGAGGCCAGAGAAAGAGCTGAGGTTTGGGTTGGTCTCAAATGGACCACCGAGGTATCTGCAACGTTGGCTCTCAGGCATCTTTATCTGCCTGCATTGTCTGATATTACCTCCTGGGGACATGACCAACCAGTCTGGACAGCAGAGAAACCAGGCTGGATTCCCTTTCCACGTTCACAATGACTCTCTCCCTAGTGACAGACATCTGACCACCACAGGTACTGCTGACAGTGCAGCTGAGAATCTCTGTTCCCACCACGAAGGTGCTCGTGGCACCCCCAAGCAGCGCTTTGACAGCTTGCTTATCAAGGTGGAGCAGCTTCTGTCCCCATCCTTAGCAGCAATCTCCTGCCACGCTTTCCCCAGGGACATCTACTTCACATTCCCTCCCTTCACCTCCAGCTGTGAGATCTGCAGAACAGCAGTTCATGACCACAGATGGTGCTGTCACAGGAGCTGTCAGCACCAGGGATGTGGTTGCAGGCAAACCGATGGCAGCTATTCCTGCCTGTAACCCATGGCTCCTTTCACAATGATGCGTTGTCCTCTCCACGGTGATAGTCCTAGACAGAAGCTGTAAGGAGGGATCTCAGCTATCTCTTACACAGAAACCTACCTGCTTTCCTTCACAGAGATGCCTGGTGGGGGTTAGACAGGATGAACAAGCAACACAGATGAGTGCATTGCTCAGACTTGGTTGTGCTCGCTAGGTTGCTGTTACCAGCTCAGTAGCAGGACTCTTCTGTGGCTGAGCTAGCTTAGGTCTACATAGAATCATAGAACAGTTAGGGTTGGAAAGGACCTCAAGATCATCCAGTTCCAACCCCCCTGCCATGGGCAGGGACACCTCACACTAAACCATCCCACACAAGGCTTCATCCAACCTGGCCTTGAACACTGCCAGGGATGGAGCACTCACAACCTCCCTGGGCAACCCATTCCAGTGCCTCACCACCCTAACAGGAAAGAATTTCCTCCTTATATCCAATCTAAACTGCCCCTGTTTAAGTTTTAACCCATCATCCCTTGTCCTGTCCCTGCAGTCCCTGATGAAGAGTCCCTCCCCAGCATCCCTATAGGCCCCCTTCAGGTACTGGAAGGCTGCTATGAGGTCTCCACGCAGCCTTCTCTTCTCCAGGCTGAACAGCCCCAACTTCCTCAGCCTGTCTTCATACAGGAGGTGCTCCAGTCCCTGATCATCCTCGTGGCCTCCTCTGCACTTGTTCCAGCAGTTCCATGTCCTTTTTATGTTGAGGACACCAGAACTGCACACAATGCTCCAGGTGAGGTCTCACGAGAGCAGAGTAGAGGGGCAGGATCACCTCCTTCGCCCTGCTGGTCACGCTCTTTTTGATGCAGCCCAGGATACGGTTGGCTTTCTGGGCTGCGAGCGCACACTGCAGCCGGCTCATGTTCATTTTCTCATTGACCAACACCCCCAAGTCCTTCTCCTCAGGGCCGCTCTGAATCTCTTCTCTGCCCAACCTGTAGCTGTGCCTGGGATTGCTCCGACCCAGGTGTAGGACCCTGCACTTGTCGTGGTTGAACTTCATAAGGTTGGCATCAGCCACCTCACAAGCGTGTCAAGGTCCCTCTGGATGACATCCCTTCCCTCCAGCGTATCAACCGGACCACACAGCTTAGGAGGTAAAAACATCAGGCGAAGGCATAAGAGTCCTTAGATGTTCAGGAGCAGACCCTTCCATTCTTCCTCCTTTGGGACAAGGAGGGCTGTGCCTTACAACCACTTCACTTGGACTGAAAAGCCTGAAGTGCAGGAGAGACTTTTGTCTCTTTTATTTAACCTCCAGCTTATGTTTCAGAAGCAAGCAAGGCTCCTGTAGGTCCTGTGGTGTATCCACTAGACCCAAGGAAATGTTTTGGATATGCTACAGCATCTCAAAGGGTACCAGAGGGTTGATTCAATTGCTTAAACACTGCTTAAGAGCCTGTGGTTGAGGTCCAGCTCACAGATGAAGATGCTCATGGTGTCTCCATGCTCAGCACCAGGTGAGATTACATCCATGCAATCTCAGTATGATCTTCCATTACTGCCAGAGAAGGTCCAGTTAATGCAGGTGTTGGGAGTGGTTGAGCACATCATTAACACCTACATTTGATCAGCTGATTCTTTCCTGACCCTGTGGAGTCACTGATTTTCAGAGGCTGCAATGGGAGCTCAGTTATCAGCTCTTGTGGAGATGCCTCTAAGTAGACATACGCCCTTATGCCTCTGTGAGCTTAACATGCCCACCCCCCTCACCCCCCCCCACCCCCCCAAAAGTCCAGTGAGACAAAGGCTATTCATGACTCTTTGGTGTATTCAAGAGATTTGGCAGCATATTTGAAGAGCTTGAACACACGGCAGGGCCTGAAACACCTTCAGGTTATGTATGGGACAGACACATTTGCACAGACAGATGCTGTGTCTGCCAGGTCCTAGTGCTCTCGCCAGGCCCTTCCTGCAGGAATTCAGACTGCTTTTCCCATCACAATAGGGCGATGGGGAACGCCCCTGAGCAAGCCAGTGTGACTTTAAAGCTGCCCATGCTTCAACCAGAGACCTTGAGAACCACAGAATCATTGAACAGTTTGGGGTGGAAGGGACCTTAAAGCTCATCCAGTTCCAACCCCCTGCCACGGGCAGGGACACCTTCCACTGGAGCAGCTTGCTCCAAGCCCCATCCAGCCTGGCCTTGAGCACTGCCAGGGATAGGACATAGACAACTTCTTTCCTTTCAACCTATATTGTTCTAGGAATACAATATTTTACACATGTCCCACACTCTAGGAGCCCTTACCAAGCAGTGGCTTCAGCCGCAGTGGGCTGTAGTGTGATTGTCTTCTGAGCTGGTACAACCTGAGGCAGGCATAGGAACACCCACAGCAACACCCCTGAAGGTCTGATGGGACCCAGACCACCAGGAGCAGCAGCCAGAGGCTGTAACTGTGAATAACCATTTCTTGTTCATCTCCACATCCCAAAGGTCTTTCCTGCAACCGCTCCCAGGCAGACGTGGAGACTTGTGCTGTGCTTTCCCAGCAATATGAAGGGGTCTGGTCTCCACTGGTTACCCAGGTACAGAGTCATAGAATAGTTTGGGTTGGAAAGGACCTTAAGATCATCCAGTTCCAACCCCCTGCCACGGGCATGAACACCTCACACTAAACCATGTCACCCAAGGCTCTGTCCAGCCTGGCCTTGAACACTGCCAGGGATGGAGCATTCACAGCTTCCCTGGGCAGTGGGAAGTATAATAATGTCTTCATTTCATAGGCAAGGGAAACTGAGGCATGGGAGAAATGATTGACCCGAGAGCTGGGAGTAAAACAAATGAACCCTTAGGTGCTTGTTTGATGATGTTGTAATGACTGATATTGATTTTTGCCTTTGTTGAGCTACTGGGTTCCTTTCACTAAACCACCCATGCAAAGATTTACTGGGAAAACCGAAGTTCCCAAGTTTTCCAAACATCCCAGCATGGCAGAACCCACGTGAAAGACGCCTCCTTTTTCCTGGAGAACTGCTCCAAAAAGCCTATTTTAAAGACCCTTTTTAATCATTAAACAGATCTATATGTGGACCTACACTCAATCTTGGCGTACACCATGTCCTCTCAGTTTCAAGTCACCACAATGACATTAAATAAGGATGTTGCTGTAAATATATTAATGTCTGAATAATACTGCGATGCTGATGTAACCACCCTCATCAAATATGTTTTGTGGAAGGATTTTTCCTCTTCCACTTGTCCGTGAGTTGATTCCACACAGTTTAGGGCCCTGTGCTCTGGGAGCCCACATTATACACCACCCTTGTCAAGGGTACATCACTCTTTTCCCTCTGTTCACCATCAAAGTTTTACAGCTCAGACCTTGCTCTAACAAGTTCTTTCCACACTTCCAATGCTTTCCTTGCTAACTGTAAAATCTTAATTCAAAGTTAATACAGATCAACACGGAGAGCCCCTCACTGAGCCCCAGCTCAGCCTTTCTTCAGTCTCATGTCCCCAGCAGTATCCGTGTCTCCATTAATCGAAGTTAGGGAGAAGGACTGCATCAAATGGTCTTCGGGTGTTGCTGAGGGGAAGTCTTCTCTTCCATTCAAACTGAATTAGCAATAGGCGTGATTTAGGAAACCGGGCTCTTTGCATTGCGATGTGCAGCCAGCTGAGGGCAGGAGAAGCCCATGCATTAGGCGAATGGGTGTGCATGTATTTGTGACTGCGAAAGGGGGAGAAGAGGAAGGGAAGAAAACAGCTCTGCCCTGAGCATGCTTCCTGCAGCAATTCCTCCTGTTTCAAAGCTCCATGACTGAGTCTGGTCCCAAAAGAAGGACTAGAGGGAGGCTGGGATAGGGGGTGGTGATGTTGAACATCCCAGAGCTGGAACTATAGAAGAGAAGGGGTGCTGATATTATGCACTATACCAGTCCCAAGCATGAAGAGGAGTCCACACAGACCTCAAAAGTCTCTCCAAAGACCCTGGGATGGAATAACCCTGCTCAAGGACTCAGGCAGGTGAGGGGCCACTGCAGTGCAGCAACTGGTGCATAATGAGCTCCCTTCAGGCAGGCAGATGGGAGATGACATCTTTGCATTTCCTATTCTGATGGAGGGATGCTGTCCAGGCAACAAGGCAGGTTTCTGTGATGGGCAATAACTGTCATTAAGCTGTTGCTGCTGACAGTCTCTATGACCCACTCACCACATAGACCACAATTTTTCACACAACTCCCTGGGTGTGCTGGGTAGTTCAAATCCCCTTTGCAGCGGGGCTGAGCTCAGGGCTGTTGAACAGCACCAGTTTCCTGCAGACCCAGCTTCGCATCCAGCCCTGCCTTGAGAGTTTATAGGTCTTGTACTGAGCTTGTTTGCTGCAGCCTGAGATCTGCTCTCCGAGTCCCTCCTGCCCATCCGAAGCTCTTAATGACTTTTCATCATTCAAAGATTTGAAGATACATCACCTAACACCACTATGCCAGTGTCACCCTTGTGTCACACATTACCACAACCATAGATCACTCAGTTTCTCCTTTGTCAGTCCAGGACACAGTCTCCATAGGGTGACAAGGGACAGTGTCACACTGGGACATCTTTTGCTAATGATGTCTTCAGACCTTCCTGCTCTAGTGAGTGTGTAGTGCTAGGTGGAAAACCCAAACATTAGGGGAAAGTGGTAATGCTGCAGGGAATGTGATGACGTGAGTGCATCTCAGGCAGGCTGCTTGCACTTTGGTGATAACTGGGTTTACTCTGATCATAGAATCATAGAATAATAGAATGGTTTGGGTTGGAAGGGACCTTAAATCTCATCCAGTTCCAACCCCTGCCACAGGCAGGGACCCCTTCCACTGGAGCAGGTTGCTTCAAGCCCCTGTGTCCAACCTGGCCTTGAACACTGCCAGGGATGGGGCAGCCACAGCTTCTCTGGGCACCCTGTGCCAGCGCCTCAGCACCCTCCCAGGGAAGAACTTTTTCCTTATATCTAATCTAAATGTCCCCTCTGTCAGTTTAAAAGATCATCCCAGCTTTGCACAGTTCCAAACTGACCTCTGATGCATCTATTGACAGCGTGTCTCTGAACCCTTGCCTTTAGTACCTGCAGTATCTCATGGTCCAGTCAGTCCTATTGCTTAGATAGACTCCTATTTTCACTATAAACTTCCTTCTGCTCACTTCTGCATACTTTTTGTTATTATTTATTATTGTGCCTTGTATCAAAGTTAGGCAGGAGCCTTCATGGCTTTCATTTTCTGCTTAACGTGTCTCTAAGCACAGACACGGTGTTCTGAGATACAGCTACTGTGTTTTCCCTCAGGAGTACTTAATATTGCTTCATTGCAGTTGGTTTTCTTCCTGTAAAATAAGTATTACAGCTCATGTAAGAAAACCAAAGTACCTTGGGGTAGCTGACAAGACTTTTCTCCCTCTAGACCATTCACATGGTTCATATAGCTTCTGCAAACGTTTTGCCTGCCTCTCCAGGTTGGATTGATGGACACAGCTATGTCATAACCTGGACAGAGAAGTGATGGGGCTTCAGCATCCCTTTCCCTTCCCAACATGATGTACAGGAAAGGTGCTTAACCTTTGCTTCTGTGCCCTAAATTTTAAGCGTGACTTTTAAAGGGTTTTGGTGGGTTTTTATGAGTATCTTTCTCTTAGACTATTTTTTTTGCCTTCAGAATTGGTTTGCAAATCTCATTTTCCTTGAGATTTGTCAAAGCATGTTTGCAGGAGCTTTATAGCTTCTTTTCGTGAGTGTTTTCACCTGAACAGGAAGCAACAGCATTTTCTCTCTCTGACAAAACATGTTCTTTCTCCCAAATCCTATGCTGCGACTTCTCCTAATTAAGAAATCAACCTAAATGAAAGGGGTTGAATTTGCCCCCAAAGCTCTTTCTGCAACAGTTTTTCACCTTTCATCTTATGTACTGTTGCAAAAGCACATTGTCTTGGAAATAGCATATTTTGAATGCTTCATGCAACATTCATATTGCCTAATTTTACCCACCTACAAGTTAAGCAGCTATATTTTAACCAACTAAAAAGGTGATTCAGAGGAGTGAATTGAATTGGTTTATCGGTGCAGATCAGCCCTCCTATTACATACGAGGGCTGGAGTGATGTTTGATATTGGCTAGAAAAAACAGTTGTCATATCTATATAGCTATATAAGTAAATTCTTACAGAAAGATAAGATATATATGAGTTATGTATGAAGAATTGATTTTGGGTTTGAACCAAATACAAAGGCAAACTGCGATACTAATGTAACCAGAGCAATGCAATAATATGCGCTTGAAATGATCTGTGTGGTCAAAACCAGCACAATATTTTAATGTCATAGCTAGAAGTGCTAAGAAATTGCTAAGAGAAAATAAGACAAAAAAGAATGTTTAAGAAGAGGTGGCTGTTGGGAGCTTTCTGGGCAACGTTTCTGGATGCCCTGAGGACCTCAATAGGAAAAACCTGCACATATTCTAACCCTTGACTTCAACAGAGGCAATCTTACAGTTTTCTGTGCTGAATTGTAGCATGACTGGCCCAAGCTACAGCTAGAACAAGATGGGCTCATCAGATCTTTTTAGTGCTTCCCTGTGTCTTATGGACAGCATCCCACCCATCAGCCGAGCTGCTGAACACCAGACTACTTCTGAGCGTTCCTCAATAGTCAAGCTTGGAAATCTCCACACATTCTGCAACAGAGATTCACTTCCCCCAAATCTCTCTTTTGGCCAAGACCCAGTGTTTCAGGGTATTTTTGCAGCGAGGGTAGTAAAACACTGGCACAGGTTGCTCAGAGAGGAGGTGGATGCACCACCCCTGGAGACACCCAAGGCCAGGCTGGATGTGGTTCTGGGCAACCTGATCTAGTTGAAGATGTCCCTGCTCATCACAGGGGGTTGGACCGGATGAGCTTTGAAGGGCCCTTCCAACCTAAACCATTCTATGATTCTATGTCCCACCAGGCTTCTGGAAGCTCTAGGAGTCAAATGATCTTGGTCTCATCCCATCTTACACTGCTCAATGGACAAATGTGATGGCAGAATTTCCCATGTAAAACATCCCTGCATAACCCAAGTGGTGGTGCATCCTAGTGACTGAGCAGCTCAGCACAGTCAGGTGTCCAGATCCATCTCCTTGAAACCCCTCTGCCAGCTAGCACCCAGAGATGGCTCTCCTAAGGAATATCATTTGCAGGTACAACACACTGCAGCAGGTAGCACTTGTAACACAAACACAAATACCTATGAAAAGCAGTCAAACCACAGCCCCAGAGATGCTTGCCACCATTTCATAGAATCATAGAATCATAGAATAGTTTGGGTTGGAAAGGACCTTAAGATCATCCAGTTCCAACCCCCCTGCCATGGGCAGGGACACCTCACACTAAACCATCCCACACAAGGCTTCATCCAACCTGGTCTTGAACACCGCCAGGGATGGAGCACTCACAACCTCCCTGGGCAACCCATTCCAGTGCCTCACCACCCTAACAGGAAAGAATTTCCTCCTTATATCCAATCTAAACTGCCCCTGTTTCAGTTTTAACCCGTTACCCCTTGTCCTGTCTCTACAGTCCCTGATGAAGAGTCCCTCCCCAGCACCCCTATAGGCCCCCTTCAGGTACTGGAAGGCTGCTATGAGGTCCCCACGCAGCCTTCTCTTCTCCAGGCTGAACAGCCCCAACTTCCTCAGCCTGTCTCCATACGGGAGGTGCTCCAGTCCCCTGATCATCCTCATGGCCTCCTCTGGACTTGTTCCAGCAGTTCCATGTCCTTTTTATGTTGAGGACACCAGAACTGCACACAGTGCTCCAGGTGAGGTCTCACAAGAGCAGAGTAGAGGGGCAGGATCACCTCCTTCGCCCTGCTGGTCACGCTCCTTTTGATGCAGCCCAGGATACGGTTGCTTTCTGGGCTGCGAGTGCACACTGCAGCCGGCTCATGTTCATTTTCTCATTGACCAGCACCCCCAAGTCCTTCTCTGCAGGGCCGCTCTGAATCTCTTCTCTGCCCAACCTGTAGCTGTGCTTGGGATTGCTCCGACCCAGGTGTAGGACCTTGCACTTGGCATGGTTGAACTTCATAAGGTTGGCATCAGCCCACCTCACAAGCGTGTCAAGGTCCCTCTGGATGGCATCCCTTCCCTCCAGTGTATCAACCGGACCACACAGCTTGGTGTCATCGGCAAACCTGCTGAGGGCGCACTGAATCCCACTGTCCATGTCAGCGATGAAGATGTTAAACAAGACTGGTCCCAACACCGATCCCTGAGGGACACCACTCGTTACCGGTCCCCAGCCGGACATCGAGCCATTGACCACAACTCTTTGTGTGCGGCCGTCCAGCCAGTTCTTTATCCACCGAGTGATCCATCCATCAAATTGATATCTCTCCATTTCAAGCATGACTTACACCCATCCTGCATCCCGAGTGGTTTGCAGGCAGGGAGAAGGACATCTGCATAATCTGAAATGCTTGATTAGTTAAATCACCTCTAGCAAATAATTTGCTTTCTCTGTTAGCACAACACAGCTAACTAACACAGTCTGTTAGTGATACAAGACTGGTCCCCAGTGCTGGAAATCCTGTGCTTCATTAAATAGTGATCAGTCTGATCACTGCAGAATGGGTTAAAAAGCCACTGCATTCCTCTCAGCGAGTCCTTTTGAGGATGCAGGGTAGGGATTTCTTAGAGCAGAGAGCTCAGTCATTCAGCAAGGAAAAGGGTAATAAGATCCATGCAGCCGGCATCCACAGCAAAGAGAGAAACACATGTAAGTGTTTAAAACTGTGGCCATTACTCTTTCAAACCATTTACTAATGGAGGGCAGAGGAGAAAGGCAAGAATAGGGACCAGGTGAATTCTCCTCCTGGCAAAGGAAGCCTGGATATCTTTTTTACACAGATCCTCTTGTCCCAGTCCAGGGATAAGGCTCTGGGCTTATCACAGGAATGCTCAAGGCAAAGCCATCGGGACCTGCAATGTGTGAGGTCAGAGAGCACAGTCTGATTATGGGTATGGGTTCGAGCCTGCAGGCAAAGGGCAAACTGCTTAGATTAGAAACAAAAGAGGAAGGGTTTTTTTCTTTTTTCTTTTTGGATTCACTTTCAAAAATTGAATTAAAAAGAAAAAAATAGAAGAACAAGAGAACGAAGGAAGAATGCCCGAAATACAACAAACACAAGAACACAAGTCTGCCTCTGTTTAGGGCCTGGCTGGAGATGAAACCCAAATGTTTCTGAATTAGAATAAACCCAACAAAGTGAAGGACATTGTGTTTTGATGGGTTTCATTTTATCCTTTGATAATTTTTCATTTGTATCCAGCAATGACATTTCATTCGGGGCTCTGCCTCACTGCACATTTTATTCTGGAGCTTGATTTCACGCTATTGCTGCATACATCAGTGGCTCCAGAGATTCGGTAACTTGGTCCTGCTCCTTAGCAAATAGACACGTTTGTGGTGTGCTTTGCTGTAGATACTTTCACAAGCCATTTCCCCATTGTGCAGGCTCATAAGTATTCCTCCAGCATGGCTTTTTCTTCCAAAGGAAAAAACAACAGCAGTGAAACCGAGAGTCAAAAACAAGTAAGCAATTTGTCAATGGCATCTTTGGACAATTAAAAATCCCTGCGTCTCTGCTTGTTTTCTCTATCCTCAAAAAGAATAGAGAAAACTGAAGATGAAGTACAAGGAAATGTACTTGCTGCTCATCTGACTTAATTAAAATCCAGGAACAGGAGGAAAATTGCAGAAGTGCTTTCATCACTGTTGGCTCCAAAACAACCTAAGCAACTGATACTGATGTCAACTGGGAACATCAGGGGTACAGTGAGTCTTGGCTTTGAGCAGAGGGAATGGTTTAGGTGATCTTGCCAAATCCCTTTAAGCTCTGCTGTTTGCTGATCCTATTTGTTGCTGATTTGGAGAGGGGGTGAAGCTGTCTCAAACCATGAGTTAAGTGTCCTGTGTCTCAGTTAATGCACCAGAAAAAAGAAGATGCAGCCTTCCAGTATCTGAAGGGGGCCTATAAGGATGCTGGAGAGGGACTCTTCATCAGGGACTGTAGTGACAGGACAAGGGGTAACGGGTTAAAACTGAAACAGGGGAAGTTTAGATTGGACAGAAGGAGCAAGTTCTTTACTGTGAGGGTGCTGAGGCACTGGAATGCATTGCCCAGGGAGGTTGTGAGTGCTCCATCCTTGGCAGTGATAAAGGTCAGGCTGGACAGAGCCTTGGGTGGGATGGTTTAGTGTGAGATGTCCCTGCCTATGGCAGGGGGGTTGGAACTGGATGATCTTAAGGTACTTTCCAACCCTAACTGTTCTATGATTCTGTGATTCTATGATTCATGACACAAGGAATTAGTCAGGGCTCAAAACCCCATGTCCTCTTTCCAAGAGGAGACTCTGAAAAGGGTGTGTTTGATGCACAGCACTCATTGTACAGTGCATGTATACAAGAAGAGGTGAAGGTTTGCAGGAGACTCTTTCTGTCTTTGCAGCTTTACCTTTCTACAGGGGACCAGCAACTCTTTTACATTATTATCAGGATCCCATTCAGAGGAAGCTATTTCTTCAACTTCTCTGGCCTGGAGACCAACTTCAATGGTATAGAGAACTTCTGACATTGTAAATCCAACAGCAACCTCCATGGCCCAGCCTAAGGGTTATGTTGTCCTGAGGCTCAGCATACTGCCTCACCTCTGGAAACACCACTTTTGAGAGATGCAGTGGGTTGTGAAGCACATCTTCTTGGGGATAATTCTCTACACAGTGGGATATCTGCTGTATTGCAACATTCAGAGCCAAGAAGGGGAGGAAATGTTAGTGGGAGAGGAGCAAAGCAGATACATAACACATGGGAAAGAGGTGTCCCTCCCACTAATGCATGTTGCCCAGGGGGGTTGTGAGTGCTCCATCCCTGGCAGTGTTCAAGGCCAGGTCGGATGAAGCCTTGTGTGGGATGGTTTAGTGTGAGGTGTCCCTGCCCATGGCAGGGGGGTTGGAACTGGATGATCTTGAGGTCCTTTCCAACCCTAACTGTTCTATGATTCTATGATTCTATGCTCCCTTCAGCGTGTCCCATAGTGTTTGGCCTCCCTGAAGCTGAAAATATCTCCAGGAACAGCTGCTTCCAGCATTTCCCTTTGAAAACAGTCATGTATCCAAGAGGCTGTTTAGGGAGTTTTTCCCAGACACCTAATATTTTTACTCCACACTGTTGCCCATTAACCTGTTAACCCCTTTCATGTTTTCCGAATCATCCCACTTCCTCCATCTCAGGCTGCCATTGAGATCTTCCCTTAGTCATATGCATTTGACCAAACCACATTGCTTGGTTCTGCATGGATGCAAACTGGCTTGAACCCAGATTTGTAGCTTCAGGTTCTCTCCCTTTTCTACTAAAAACTGACACAAACCAATTTTCTTGAGCTCATAATTACTGTTTCCAACCTGAAGAACAGAGTCTGTGCTCAAAGCATGTTCCTTCTTTAGATACCACTATTGTGTTCCTTCAGAAAAGAGCCCCGCATATAAATCATAGAATCTCAGAATGGTTTGGGTTGGAAAGGACCTTAAGATCATCCAGTTCCAACCCCCTGCCATGGGGACACCTCACACTAAACCATGTCACCCAAAGCTCTGGCCTTGAACACCAACAGGGATGGGGCAGCCACAGCTTCTCTGGGCACCCTGTGCCAGCGCCTCAACACCCTTACAGTAAAGAGCTTCTTCCTTAGATCTAACCTGAACTTCCCCTGTTTCAGTCTGAACCCATCACCCCTTGTCCTATCACTACAGTCCCTGATGAAGAGCCCCTCCCCAGCATCCTTGTAGCCTCCTTCAGACACTGGGAGCTGCTCTGAGGTCTCCACACAGCTTCTCTTCTCCAGGCTGAACAGCCCCAGTGTTCTCAGCCTATCTCCATACTGCTCCAGCCCCTGATCATCCTCATGGCCTCTTCTGCGGTTGTTCCAAAAGCTCCACGTCCTTCTTATGCAGAGGACACCAGAACTGCACACAGTGCTGCAAGTGAGGTCTCACAAGAGTATGAGAGAGGGTCAGGATCACCTTTCACTTCCTTCAACCATCCTGGTCACAAGCAGTGTGATCACAGTTGCAAATGGCTAATGCCAGAAAGTGAAATGTCTTTTGGCTGAAATGACAAAGGATGGTGCTTGTGGGCCAGGGAGTGGTGTGTTATGCTGTTGTAGTTCAGCTCATGCTGTTCATTGTGGCTGTGATTTACAACCTGCTGATGGGTGTAGCGTGGGTACTCGGTGTTGTACTCTATCGAGAAAGGCAATCTGTGTCCTGAAGAAATGACCATGTAAATAGAGAAGCCGATCTGGAAAGAGGAAAATCATTTACCCATTCTGTTAAAATCAATCTCCTTGAGTTCTGTAATTAATAGACACAAAGCAGGCTGTGAACCTGTAGCCAAGCAGGGATCTGAACCCAGGTCCCAGCCCAGTGCTGTAATCACAAAGCCTTCCTTCCTCTATTATCGGTGCATTAGGAAAAGGTCTTTGCGACCTAGAATGATCTTTAAATGACTCACTTTTCAATCTTTCAGCATCCCCTTTGAGGGGAGGAGGGATGCGAAGAAAGGCAGAGCTTTGGTTATTGTTGTTTTCCATCTTTTTAATTTGCAGCTACATTGCTTGTTAGTCTAAAAGCAAATTGAGACAAGGCTGAAGTAACCATCTCAGCAATAAAAGCTCTCTGCTGAGACAGACCAAACACTCTATGAAAGTGCAAGCAGGGGTGAAAAATTGGCTGCTCGAGCTAAACAACTGCTCAGGTTGACTTTCAAAGACAGTCAAGTCTCATGCCCTCAGTGGGACGGACACACACACCATGTCCCCTACCACCCCTTCCTGCATACATTTAGAGCCTTTTTCCTGCTCTAAAGGGGACCTCACGTTGGACACAGCAGGGGGACCAGGTCCATGTTGTACTAGCAGCAATGTTTTGCCAGATCTTTTGTCTATGGTGGGAGAAGGATGCCGATCAAAGAATCCCTAATGCTTCCATGCAGGTGATTTCCTTTTCACGGGCCCTGAGGGATATGATCCTGGATCACCTTGGTGGGGAACCCCTTCATAGGAGTGAACCTGTAGTCTCATATGTGGGAGGGAAGGAACTGGGTGCTGAGGTGCTGGCACAGGGTGCCCAGAGAAGCTGTGGCTGCCCCATCCCTGGCAGTGTTCAAGGCCAGCTTGGACACAGGGGCTTGGAGCAAGCTGCTCCAGTGGAAGGTGTCCCTGCCCATGGCAGGGGTTGGAGCTGGATGAGCTTTAAGGTCCTTTCAACCCAAACCATTCCATGATTCTGTGATTCTATGACTTTAGTGAAAGCAGTCCATCTGCAGGATTTTTGGATAAAGAAGAGGAAGCACTCAGCATCCTCTCTTCCAGAACCCAACAAACTATCAGAGGTTAATAACTAACCTTTAATACATAAATGTTGAAATTTCCACCCTTTCACCATAACCACAAGAGTAAAAAAACTTGGACATAAATACAGAAAATATGAAAGTCTGAAATTATCCATATAACTCCAGAAGGGGAGGCTTTGAGAAAGCCACAAAAGTCACCAGCCAACAGAACTGAGAGCACTGCCTTTAAGCTCAAGTGTCTTAGGAAATATAACCCAAGAGGTGATGCTCTGGTAGGAACTGAAGTGGTGTTTTATTTGGAGCTCTCCATAGACAAATAGTGAATATTCAAGTGAAAGGGTGAAAGGAAGGGCCCATGAAACCTTTCACAGCTCAGCCAGAAGTGCTTGCTTCCCTGCAGAGCCGCAGGATGGATCCAGACCCACTTCAGTGCTGGTGTCAGGATCTGCTCTTGGGTTAGAGGCTTTTGTTCAGCACTATCTCCTGAACGTAGGCTGCATGTCATTAAAGTATGTGAGCTTTTCCAGACTTATCTGTATTGAACCTCTCAAGGCTCCCTCACTAAACCCCTTCTGTCTAACGAAGTAATTGGATTAATAGGCAAAAAGCAAATCAGTGTGCTGAATTGATGTTCCCAGGTAAATCAGCACAGGTAGCGCTCATGTTTAAGGGCTGCTCCCGAAGGGAAAGCAGAACTGAATGAAATCCTTTCCCCAGCTTTCTTACAATGCCCAAAACTGATGTGAAAGGTTGTGATTTTCTCCCTGTTTGCCTTTTGCACTCGGAGTCATTTGGATCTCTGCTGTCCTGTTTGTGTATCTCATACTCCTGGAATATACCACGGGTGAGCTGAAAACTGATGGGGCTGCAGTATTGAACACTGAGAAGTGTGAAGGGACTAATATTTAGGGATGGAGGGTTTTTTCTTATGCCTGGTTTAATTTGTACTCTTCATTTGTCTGCATGTAACTGAAATGTCTGTTAAATGGTTGGGAGGAGAAGCACTTTTGCTACAAATCCAGCATGCTGGCTCTTTGAGTTAAGAGCTATGCAGGTATGAAGGGCTTCTGCCTTTGGCCTTCCAGAGGAGTGCAGACCTTCGTTCCATCCTGCTCTTCCTCAGGATTAAACAAGCAAGGGAAATAAATCACAGATATGGAAAGAATGCTGTTAAAGGGAGAAACAACTAATCAAGGCTTTTCTGATTTGCTTTCCAGCTCACTGTTACAGACGTGACACATAAAGGTATTTTGAATCAGGGGGCTTCATGATGCGCTGTGTCTTCAGCGACTCTGGGTTGCACCATGGTAACTTGACCACGGTGCTCCACTACAGACACTCAGAGGGAAGGATAACGATGAACAGAAGACAGTGGAGAAGAGAACCAAGAGTAGCCTGGAGGAACTGGTTTATAGGCTGAGATCAGAGAGAGCTAAGCAGGGCAGAGCAAGGAGAGAAGGAGGTTTATGAAGGCTATTCCTCACGGGGATTTTCTCCACCTCAAGAACAGGGAAAGACTGAAGTGGGATACCGGAGGTTTCCACAGGACTGTGGGATAGCCTACATTAGTTCTTGGGACATTTTAAACATTATGAGGAGTAGCTGAGGGACCTGGGGGGTTCAGTGTGGAGAAGAAAAGGCTCAGGGGGGACCTGATTGCTCCCTACAAGTGCCTGACAGGAGGCTGGAGCCAGGAGGGGCTGGGCTCTGCTCCCAAGGAACAAGGGATGGGACAAGAGGAACCGGCCTCAAGCTGCACCAGGGCAGGTTTAGATGGAGCTGAGGAACAATTCCTGCCCCAGAGGGTGCTCAGGCATTGGAACAGGCTGCCCAGGGCAGGGCTGCAGGCACCAGCCCTGCAAGTGCTCACACAGCGTGGAGACGAGGCCTCAGTGCCATGGGGCAGTGGTGGCCTTGGCAGTGCTGGGGTAAGGTTTGGACTGGATGAGCTTGAAGGGCTTTTCCAGCCTGGCTGATTCTCTCATTCTATGATTCTACTACTCTAAGTCAGGGTGACTCAGAGCCTGTGCTAGGGAGAACACAGGCAAACCTGATTGACAGACCTTTTTCCCTTTGTATTTAGAGTCAGTTTCTTCTTGCAGCCCCTTATGTACTTCTGCAAGACCCCATGAATGCAGAGCTGTCCCCATGCCTGCTCCGAGGAATCAGCACCTTTGCCGCGGCGTCTCCGCTCCCTGCACGCAACCTCTGCCTCTGGCCTCACGATGGCAGCATCGCGCTGCAGCAGAGCGCGGCCGGGGCCCCCCAGCCTCTTCCCGAATGATCCCGACCCTTCCCTGGGGCGCATCGAGCGGCATCGCTCGGGAGGCAACGGAACCTGTCTCGGGGACTGCGCTACAGGGCTGGGGTACAGAGAAAGCCAGCACTGGACAGAAGATGGGACCTTGCCTCCTTGCTTCAAGCAAAGGAGCTTTTTTCATCGGGCTTCCTCCTTTTTTCAGGATGTGTCCAAAGGGTTCCTGTAGCTTGGCCTCTGATTTTTCACAGCTCCTAAACATAAAACACAGTGGGTAACTTTGTGTGGAGCCGTGGAGAAATGCCCAATCTGGAAGGTCCACAATGAAGGGGTGTGGATGCCTGGGACCAAAACCCTGTTTCACCTGCACCTTTGCGTTGGCAAGAAGAAAGGGTGCTTGCTTGCAGACGAAGGCAGCAACACCTTCTATCTTTGGTCTAACTTCAGTGTATCTCACTGTCAAACACAGGTTCCTGAAGGTTTATGCTCTGTAGTCTCCATGTGTAGCAGGTCTGTTTAGGTAGCAGGGCTGGGACAGACCCCATAGAGCATCTTCTCGCATCATCCTACTGCACATATCTTCTGGCTAGCACAGTGGTGGGACCAAAGCCTGCTTGGGGAGGAGGACAAGGATGCTGCGGGCACAGAAGGGTTGGTTTCTGGCCCTGCCTTTGCCATTATCTTTTTACCTGCTTGTTCGTGTGCTGTAAAACCTTCCCCAGTGTTACCTACAAAAGCTGGGAGCAAAATTGGAGAGGTGGGTCTGGAGTTTGGGAAGCATTTTGTGCAAGGTAAGAGGGGTTACATGGGGACTTCAGGCAGCACTGGAACAGAACTGCATTAAATCAAAACCATATGTCTGCAGATTTACTTCCCTCTGATCTGGTGTAGATGTTTGCCTGGTCCTGTGCACAACCAGTTCAAGACATTAATCTGTTAGAAAGCCTGTTTTTTTCTTGGTTGGATTTATTTTATTCCTCTTTAGAGAGCTGAGCTGGCACACTGAGGTGTTGTGCAAGAGCCAGACTGACACCAAGGACATGCTATGAGTGAGGAAAGGGGCAAGGTCAGAAAGTTTGTAGACCAGTTCTGCTGGTTCTGTGATTGACACTTTCACAGGGCCAGGATGCTGCTGCCTCCAAGGGTTTCCTTCTCTCTGGATGCTCAAAGGCAAAGACAACCCCGCAAGAGCATCACGTGTAAGCCAAGTTGCTTAATGTAAACCCAGCCTCTCCCTTCCAAATGACAGTGTCACAAGCCATTGGTGACTGACCCCCCATGCATCAGACTTCCCTCCCAAAGACATGCAGAGCCTTCTTGACTCCTCTGTGTGAAGGAGCCTTAAATCACAGCCAGCAGTCGTCACAAACTGCCCATTGATTTTTTGCAGCTTTCCAGTGTGGCAAGTGGCACCGAGTTGATACTGCAGATCCATAATTAATGCTTTGTGATCCCAGATCTGAAGGCCCTTTCACAGGCAGAGGGACTGCTGAACTGCCCCTGAAGATGAGGGATAGAGTCGCGGAAGGGATTAACAGCCAAGGCAGTAAATGAGCTTGGAAAAACATAGGCATAGGAGATGAAAAAACATAATCTGAGCTGTGAGTGAAAGCCATTCATTTATGAAGTGCTTTTTTTCTTTTTTTTTTTTTTTTTTTTTTGCAGAAGGCGGATGCTTCTGAAGCCATCTAAAGAGCTGATATTCTTGTTGCTTGTTTGCCTGTGAAAGCTGGAGTCAGACAGTTTGGAGCATAGACTTCCCAAGGCATGGTTCGGGCAGATCAATCTGGAGGAAGGTCTGGGGCTAATACTCTCTATTCAGACAATAGAGCAGTGACACTGGTCTCCAGTGAAGGATGAAGGGTCTGGTGCAGGGCCTGGAGCACAAAGTGTGATGACAAATGGCTGAGGGACCTGGGGGTTTCAGCACGAAGAAGAGAAGGCTCAGGGGGGACCTGATGGCTCCCTACAAGTGCCTGAGAGGAGGATGGAGCCAGGAGGGGCTGGGCTCTGCTCCCAAGGAACAAGGGATGGGACAAGAGGAACCGGCCTCAAGCTGCCCCAGGGCAGGTTTAGATGGAGCTGAGGAACAATTCCTGCCCCAGAGGGTGCTCAGGCATTGGAACAGGCTGCCCAGGGCAGGGCTGCAGGCACCGGCCCTGCGAGTGCTCACACACCGTGGAGACGAGGCCTCAGTGCCATGGGGCAGTAGTGGCCTTGGCAGCGCTATGGAATGGTTGGACTGGATGATCCTAAAAGTCTTTTCCAGCCTCATTGATTCTATGATTCTATGAATATGCTGCTCTGCGAAACTGCTCTGTGGTGTTGGCATCCACTGTGAACCTACCCATGCTAAAGGGGCAGATGGGTCATTTTAGACATCCGTTCCTTACTAAGATGGACAAAGCTTGGTAGTGTGAGGGCTTTTCAGACCTGGTGATGGATATCCACTGGGACTTAAGCAGAAAATATAGACACACACACACACACATGCACATACACATATATATATATAACTGTAGTATCATAGAATCAGCGAATGGTTTGGGTTGGAAGGGACCTTCAAAGCTCATCTAGTTCCAACCCCATGCAATAAGCAGGGACATCTTCAGCTAGATCAGGTTGCCCAGAACCACATCCAGTCTGGCTTTGAATGTCTCCATACATGAAGAAATATATATACATACATACACACACATATGTATACATATATACATATATATGTATAATCACAGAAAAGTTCGAGTTGGAAAGGACATTAAGATCATCTAGTTTCAACCCTCCTGCCATGGGCAGGGGTGACTCACTCTAGACTACTTCGCCCAAGACTCTGTACTATATACTGTACTATATATATATATCATTTTATACAGGCAACAGTACCAACATTCTCATATGTGCTGGAATAAAAAAACCTCATCAAAACGCAGTGAGAGCCAGGGAAGAGGTCTCAAGGACAGATGCAATATCCCACTTAGGGGTATCGGCTGTCTACACACCTTGAAATAAAGAGGGATTTGTATCAGCTGGAACCTATAGGTAGATAAAGAGCCCACTTCAACAGGAAAGCCATTATCCATTGCACAGTTAGCTTATGAGAATGAAAAAAGAGCATTTGGAGAAAATATCTGCCCATTAAATATGAAGTTGAGAGCTTGGCTTAGGTACAGAAGGGGAAAAAAAGGCTTTTGATTAACCAGTAAAGCCAGTGGTGATGTTGAGATTATTCAGGGCTTATTGCTTTTATGAAAAGAAAAAAAGGAAAGAAAAAAGTGAAAACAAAAGAGGGAAAGGGAGAAAATAAAAGAAAAGACAGCCTGTTTTACATTTTTGGAGACATCAGTAGATTGCTCTTGCCAGGCTAATAAACAGTAGCTTTGATGCATCATGCAAGGCTGGTTACGAAGATGAAATATGTTATCTCTTTGGGTTTAAAAATGGTTAGAGGCATCTTAGGTGACAGCACAACCTTCTGATGCCTCCATGGAGGGAAGATTGACTGCACCGGCCTTGCTCCTGGTTACTTAATCTCAGTGTGATTCTTCTCAATGGAGCAATGGGAGGCCTGTGGTTTATGACATTTAGATGGACCCATTAGAAAGAATCAAGAGGAGAGTGATCCCAGGGCTCCTTCTCCATGAAGAAAAGTGGAAGAAGTAGGAATGGTTTGGCCATGGAGGGGGGGAATTTCAATCTGTAGAAGGCTAGCAGAGGGGAAAGGAATATGCCTATGTAAGACATAATGTAAGACACAATGTAAGACACAATGTAAGACATGAAGCTCTAATATGAAATCGAGGGAGGTTCAAACAAAGAACTGAAAGACATTTCCTAAAGGGCTAGATGGTTTGGGAGGGACAGAAAGAGTCTCACAGCAGGTTAGATGCACATCAATCTGGAACAGTCCAGGCAGGGTTGAGGCTTGACACTGCATGATAACACATGTCAAGATTCCTCCAAGACTTAATTATCATAATCAAAGCCGTAGATGGCATAAGATTCGGGGAATCATAAATGTAAATGGACAAATGAATGGGATACAACACTGCAGAGTACCCTGCTTGTGCCCCTCTTACAGTGGGTCACTAAAGCAAAGTCACTGCTTCCTGGAAAGTGGACATAGATGATAATTTTGAGACTGTTGGAATAACCTGCAATTGAAGTCACTGGATGCCTCATCGCAAAGGGACTTTGGGATTGTCACCTGGTAAAAAATGGATGTAAAAGGAAGTTCTGGAGTGATCAACATAGTTTATGGAAATAGCACTGACTCTGATTTGCTGGTATGGCTAATACAGAAACTCAGAGTTATCTGAAAGGTCCTTTCTAGGTTTGAATTATTCCCCTGTTCCACCGAGTCCATCATCTCTTATGTCTGAGTCTGCCTCAGCCAGAGGTTTTCTTCATACTCAAGACATCCATCACACAGAACTGGACTGTGGCCATGCCCCGTGTGCAGACAGGACTTGGCTTTCTATGGCAGACACCCATGACAATCAGAGTCTGTTACAAAGAAGGATTCCCTTGTCTGGTCTTTTGGCTGAAACCTGATGGGATTTCAGCTCCAAGTTCCCTCATTTCAGCATTTTATTTTTTCTCTAAGGCTGGAATTGCATTGCACTTGTTCTGAAATGACTTTTTGGGAGCATCCTATGAGACACTAGAAATGATCACTGCAGAAATCTAGTTTTCCTTTGCTGATTAATAGTTCAGAGGGAAGAGAATGGCCCCATTTCACTTGTTTTCCATCTGCCAACTCGAGAGGACAGTTCCCTACCACAAGTTCCTGGAGGTCCATGAAAACATCATGAAAACACCCATGGTCCTGAAAACATCATTTCCATAAGAAAGCTCACACAGGACACCATCAAAAAGTGGTGGTCCGTTGCTCAGCTCAGTCCTCTTGGCTCCTCATGTCTCAGCGTTCAAGACCCTCCATTTAGTGGTACATGACCAGTGGGATGTGGGACTGATCCCTAACCCTGCATTGCAGCCTCATCTGCCACGTGGTGGGAGAAACTCACAACCCCTCAGTGAGCAATCAAGAAGTCCAGGAGGACTGCAGTAGATCCTTCTGTTTGCAGCATGAACATTCACTCCCAGCTCTCTACTTAGTGCTGTGAAAGGATTTCAGGCTTGACCTGGCTGCTGCATCCCCCTCCCATTGCCTATGCTCTCCCTCTAATCTCTGTCTGCCTTCCCTGTGATTCCCTCCAACCATAAGGAAAAGCAGGGGCTGTGTGTGCTGCTAGGATAATTAGAGTGCTGCAGGGTGCTTGGTATGCAGGCAGTCGCTGTGCTATTGCTTAGGGACAAAGAAAAAGGGGGAAAAAAGAGCAACTGAAAAAAAAGCCCATTTGCTCAAACAAGCACTTGATTCAATCTGGTCTAAGGGAAGGTTGCAGGCAGTTGGAACTGGATGAGCTTTAAGGTCCCTTCCAACCCAAACCAGTCTGGGGTTCTATGATTCTCTACTTCAAACCTCTGCAGAGAGGCATTTCTCCTGGTTGCTGTAGGGGAGAGCTGTCCTTGGATGGATAATCGGGCATTTGCCTCACAGTATGTCAATGCTATCTGCTGATGGCTGCACAGATGGCTGGAAGGGGCTCTGCCATTTGCCTTTTGCGATGGAGAAGACTGCAGAACCACAGTTCCTCCAGGGGTGGCATGTTCGGTGCTCCCTTCAAAAGAAAGGGCTGTGTTGAGGTGTGAGGGAGCTGAGATGTTCTGTTTGCATGTTTAGGGATAGCTGACCTGGTGTTCAAGGCTAGGTTGGACGAAGCCTTGGGTGACATGGTTTAGTGGGAGGTGTTCCTGCCCATGGCAGGGGGTTTGGAACTGGATGATCTTAAGGTCCTTTCCAACTCTATTCTATGATTCAATGGTAGCTGTGTGATGCAGACATGATGCCCCTTTGATGTCCTCCATCCCAAATGGGAACCAGGTCTGATACCAGAAGAGCTGAAGCAGAATGCAGACACAGAACCAGGAATGCAAAAGGGAGCATCAGGGGAGAGAAAAGCTGGAGATGCTACTCACCAGGGGACATTTCCACAACAGATGGTAAGTATAAGGCTGGAAGCTGTATGGATGCCCTTGTTTAGACAGAGAACAGAGACCCCATCCTTGGCCAGCACAAAGCAATTACCAGCTGCCACCAGCCATCAGTTTGCAATGCCCATGGTCGTCCCCCATTCCCATCAGACTGAATCCAGCATAAAACCTGAGACTTCCCACTAAAAGCGGCTGCTTTCCAGGTGGAGGTGGAAGGGTTAAACTTTCCCCTTCACCTAAACCACATGCACAAGGCAATAATAGTAACAGCAGGGATTACAGCAGCACTTCAGAATTGCAGGCAAGGCTGAAGCACAGCACCTGGCACAGAAAGGCAGCAGGAAGCATTCCCCACCTGAAAAACCCATAGGTTTTGGGGATGAGAGAAAGCGATGAGAAAAGGCACATCATCGTTCTATTTTACAAGGAGGGAGATAAAGCACAGAAGGGATCAGTAACATGGCCCATGAGTAGGTTGTGGCAGAGCTGGTTTCACAGGAGGGCCATGTTATCTGAACTCACAGGGCTGTTATCTGAAGTGCTCTGCTGCAGATGTACTGTTTCTCTCCAGCTCAATGCATCCAGTATGAATCAAACCTGGGTACAGTCACAGGAAGACAATGAAATGTCTAGTGCTATTCTCATAGCCCCAACAGATCCTGGGGGATCTCAGGGTCCTTGGGTATCCTCGAGAAACCAGAGGATCCAGATAACACAGGCCAGGAAAAGACATTATCCCACAGCCTTGTACCATGTACCCTCTAGAGCTCTCCCAAAACGATCTACCATCTCTGTTGCTGTGGTGCACATAACTGCTACTCAGGATGCTTTGCTTTTTTGGGTAGCCCTCCAGTTTTCTGACATTTCACCAGCCCAGGCAGAGCAGAATGTGGCCGACATCCAGAAATCCCAATGAATGTCACAGTGACTCGATGTGATTGCCTGAGCACATGAGACAGGGTCTATTGACTTAATACTGATGTCTGTGCAGATGTTGGCAGATATGCTAACCTGCCCCAGTACAAAAGATGCTATTATCTTCCTAAGATCATCCTCCAGTGTTTCACAGCCTGGATGTGAGGACAATTTCCCCAATGCCAGCAACTCTTGCCTGAAATTAAACTAACTAAGCAACTTCACTTTCTTGGACAGCTTCAGGGACAAATGAATTGTCCTTCTGGCTTCATGAAGTACCCTTGCTGAGAAACACTGAGATGTTCTGCTAAAACAGATTTACTTTTGCATTATGAGCTCTGAGTGCCCTTCATTCCTGCCCCTAATTATCTTGTCCAAATTTCTGCCTATCCTGTCAATTCCCATTTTCAGATATCCAGTTCTCTTTCCTAAATTTAGCCACTTGCACTGGCAGTGAGGTGTCAAAATAGCTATGAGCCGTTGCCCTGGAAGAGGAATGGAGACAATGTGGTACCTGATGAAAGCCATTTGAGCCGGATTGGCAAACAGTGTATGTAGGGCCAGGTTGGATGGAGTCTTGGGTGACATGGCTTAGTGTAGGTGTCCCTGCCCATGGCAGGGGGTTGGAACTGGATGATCTTCAGTTCTTTTCCAACCCAAACCATTCTGTGATTCTATGATTCTAAGGAAAGCACAGAAAAGGGTGTGGATCTAAGCAAAGTAAATGCATGTAAGAAGTGGGGCAGACCCACCTTCGGGTTAGAGAAAGCTTGGAAGTAAGGAACTGGAGCTGTAATGGATTTCCTATCTTTTCCATTCTGGGTAAGGATTTACAAAGTGCATTAAGGCAGCAATGATGGTGTAAGTCTGGAACAACCAGGCCTTGCCTTTTGGGGAAGTTTCCTATGCAATTTGTATATGCGGAAGGGGTAGAGACTTCATCAGAGAGACAAGTTGTCAAGAGGTGAATTAAACACTTCCTTCAGCCCTGGAGAGAGGATCTCTTCCATTTTGCAAGGCATGAGCATATTCTAGTATGGCTGAAACACAAACAAAGAGGTCAGTGCCCCTGGGCTGGGCTGGCACTGCACCCAGCAGTGCTGTTTTGGATATTTATTGGTGCTCAGTACCATTCCCTCACTGCTGTTCATTTTGTGCCTCTTGACTTTAGTCACCAAAGCAATCAGTAATTATCTCACTAAGCAGAATTTAAAGCAAGTGGAAGGAGTGAGGGAGGGAAATGCATTTTCCCAAATAAACTGTGTTTTCCTAAGCTGAGCATTCCCAAGTGGCTGGAAATGTTGACTCTGAATCCAGCCAGATTTACCTAACTACGGATGGAGCAGCGGGCTATGTGTGCTCCAGAATTACAGATGGATGATGACAATAGCGAATACCTCATCCCAGAGAGACAAAAAGTTCTTCTAATAAATCTATGACTTTGGGAAAAAGAACTCCCTTGGCTTGAGTTATGCAGATGGTCTTGATGGTTTCACTGGGAACCTCTTAGCTCTTGCATGGTGCGGTCAAATGCTATTTCACCCTGCCTCACCAGACAGGCCTTTAGAAACCAGGAGGCAAGCTGAACTCAGACTGCTTCTAACCCCACTATTTCTTATGCAAACAAAGTCCAGGTTTTCCTTATAGAATCATAGAACAGAATCATAGAATAGTTTGGTTGGCAGGGACCTTCAAAGGTCATGTAGTCCAACCCCTCTGCAATGAAGGGCTTGGGGTTGTGTTCTCTGTAGACCCCGTGATACCACTGCAAGATGAGTTGGAGCAGGGTCTCCCAGACCTCAAATGGATGGGATCAAGTGAGGCTCCACAGATTCAAAATTCCCTTGAAAGCTAGATCCAGCTGTGACCCCCTGGAAGCTGGATGTCCCCAGAGATGGCTCCAAGGAAACCCCCATAGGCAAGTGTTATGGATGGCAGAGAGCTTGTCCTCATGCCCTGCACGGCCCTGCTTCAGAGCCTCAGCCCATCAAATGGGCAGCTATCAGGATTCATGCTGGTGTGGTGCTGGTGGCCCTGATGAAAACTAAGGGAGAGGAAGTAAGCTAAGGGAAGTAAGCTAAGGGACCTAAAAGTAACCCAGTGAGGAATATGATTGACTTGTTCTAGGACCCATAGAGAACCATGCCAGCATCTCCTGTCCTGGCCATGCACATCTTTACTCAGACAAAGGGAGCATGGGCAGCCTGATCCCACCCTGCAGCTGACTGCAAAGAGTGACTGCAAACTCTTTTCAATAGAGTTTTCCTCCCTCTCCTCCCCTCCACCAAGTATTGAGTCACCGTGAGTCATTTAGCTGTGATATTTAAGTCACTCAGCACATTTTCAATGGGCTTTCCTCAAGCTGAGTGCTTTATGAGACATGTGGCACAATGGATAAAGCTGTGAGCAGGGAGTTTGGGACTTTAGGATTCTTTTTTTTGTTCCCCTGTTTCTTCCTTAGCTCAAGATGATTCAACACTTGTGGAACACCTGAAGTTGTGGTAGACATGATGAGGGCTCTGGTCTGGCTTCATTCCTGGTGTCAGGGTTTGTGTTTGAGTCCCTGTATCCTTGGTTTTGATGGAAAAGCAGAGACTGATTTTTCTGGTGAAAGCAAGCAGATTTGGGAGTACAGGATTTGAACAGTTCTCAAAGGGAGAGGCCTTTGAGAACCTCATCTGTTGAACCATTTCTAGTTCAAGCAAGTTGCCTGGATCCCTGGAGAAGGTACTGGAGAGACAAATGCATTTTCAAGGAAGATTTTTGTCCTACTGCTCTCCAGGTGGGCTAAAAACCTTGTGAAATTGTCTTAGAGTCATACAATCATAGAATGGGTTGGAAATGACCTGAAGATCATCCAGTGCCACCCCCCTGCCATGGGCAGGTACGCCTCACACTAGACCATGTCACCCTGTCTTTAGCCATCCGCTATCAAGGGATCCCAGGGTTCAGGACACCTACCTTGCTAAATGCTAGCATAGGTGATATTATTGGATCTTAGGAGAACAGACATTGCTCTAGTGAGAAGAAGGGTCACTTCAGTGCTGGAGACCTGGAAGTCAATAAGGAACTTTTTGGGTGTTAACTCTGGAACCTACTAAGGGAGCAGGCAGTCATCTAACTGGTCAGAAAATGAGATCCTGAGCAAATTTCCCTCCTTTTCCCTTTCAATTCTTATTCATACCTGGTATACATCAAAACTCGAAGTGGCTGGTTGCCCTTCCTGAGAATGGCTGGTGTCACTGAAATGAGAATCCAATCAGCTTTAGGGCTTCATATTCTTCTTTTCCTCTGCTCCCTTCATTCCCTCTTGCAGCAGAGTAGTTTGAAATCTGTGCTGAAAAACTCCTTTGTCTTCCAGCACCCTAACCCACCTCAACAGCTCTAACAGGCATGTGTGTGCACACATACATGGCACAAAAGGCTACAATAAGCTTTGTTGCCATTGCTGTTGTTTTGATGCTGAACAAAAGGCCTGGCTCCTACCCCCTCCTTGCTGCATCACCTTCAGGATTGTGTGTTAGGAATCGATGCTACAGATGTTGACTTAGCCGAGATGTTAGCAGGAGATTTTTAATACATTTCAGATACAACAACAAAGAGCAGATGCCAATTCATATGGAGGAAAGAGACGTTTTGATCTGGGGTGTTTTGGAAATGAATTTTCATGCAGCCTTTATTTCCAATTTTATAGTTTTTTCTTTTCCTTGGAATGCATATTAAATGCTGATAGCCTGTTATCCTTGACCTTTAGAGCCTGTAAATTTGAAAATCCAATTCCCTGTGAAAAGCAATGCATACAATATGGACTTCGAAGAAAATGCCACGAAGTAAGTGTGTTATTTTCTTTTTGGCCATGCAAGGGCCTTCAACCAACTCAAAAAAACAAGAGCACAACTTGGGGTGAAATACAGTCAATAAGAAGAGAGGTTTCTCTAATTCCTTGCAGACTGTGGGGTTTGTTCACCCAGTGGGGAGGGATAAATGTTAGGTTTTTAGGAGAGATAATTAATTTTTCCCTTTCTCAGCACTCCAGTTACTGTGCTCTTTAACTCCTCTAGTGCTGCAGATGGGCTCAGAGCATCTTGGTAGAGCATGTCACCAGATGTGCCACTGTGTCCTGGTGGGATTGTCTTTAAACACTGCTAGATGACGCTGGAGCATCATGACTGCCTTTGCTTTCTGTTGTGCTGAAAGCATTCCGGTGACCTCCAGTTGTGTTGGGGGCATCCTTTGGAAGCTGCCTTTTGGATGTGCTGCCGATACCCCAAAGGAGTTTCTCTTCCAGCTGTACTGGGATCATGCCTGGGGAATTTTCTTCCACGTGATGTGGAGACAGGTCAGGAGACTTTTCATCCAGCTGCGCTGGTGGACATCGGCAACCCAGTAAACCCATTGCAGTGCTTAGTTTGCCAGGTATTTCCCTTCTCTTGCCCTCAGCCTGTCACCACCTTCTTAAAACTGAGTTTAGTTGGGTAGAAATGCACCTGCACTCACAGTCATAGAATCATAGAATCATAGAATAGTTAGGGTTGGAAAGGACCTCAAGATCATCCAGTTCCAAGCCCCCTGCCATGGACAGGGACACCTCACACTAAACCATCCCACACAAGGCTTCATCCAACCTGGCCTTGAACACCGCCAGGGATGGAGCACTCACAACCTCCTTGGGCGACCCATTCCAGTGCCTCAGCACCCTCACAGGAAAGAATTTCCTCCTTATATCCAATCTAAACTTCCCCTGTTTAAGTTTTAACCCTTTACCCCTTGTCCTGTCACTACAGTCCCTGACAAAGAGTCCCTCCCCAGCATCCCTATAGGCCCCCTTCAGGTACTGGAAGGCTGCTCTGAGGTCTCCATGCAGCCTTCTGTTCTCCAGGCTGAACAGCACCAACTTCCTCAGCCTGTCTTCATACGGGAGGTGCTCCAGTCCCCTGATCATCCTCGTGGCCTCCTCTGGACTTGTTCCAGCAGTTCCATGTCCTTTTTATGTTGAGGACACCAGAACTGCACACAATGCTCCAGGTGAGGTCTCACAAGAGCAGAGCAGAGGGGCAGGATCACCTCCTTCGACCTGCTGGTCACGATCCTTTTGATGCAGCCCAGGATACGGTTGACTTTCTGGGCTGCGAGCGCACACTGCAGCCGGCCCATGTTAATTTTCTCATCGACCAGCACCCCCAAGTCCTTCTCTGCAGGGCTGCTCTGAATCTCTTCTTTGCCCAACCTGTAGCTGTGCCTGGGATTGCTCCGACCCTACTCATAACAAAATTCCCTCCACTGTCTAGGCTCTGGCCAGGAATTATGGCAATGTTATTTTTGCTTTTAAGATGTCCTGGCTTTCTTTATGGAAAAAGACTGTTCAAGAACTGTGTTAAACCTGTGAGTATATTTACCAAAGGCTGCTGGATGGCAGTGGGGTAAAGTGGGAGATCCAGCTGTCTTAAGAACAAAATAAGATACTTTGCAAGTAAAAAGTCATTCATTAGTGGCAGTCTCCACAGACTTGCTGTCTCCTCTGGGCATCAGGAGGGCATACTGACACTAAGGAAGAAAAGTTGGAGTTTCCATTCCTGAAGGATCCAGGCATGATCCCATTGCTTTTCAAGATATAGGCCCTTAGCAGATACACAGGACCTCAGCAGCCTGCATATCTGAAAAGCTGATCTCTCTTATTCTCTGTCAACAGTAAGACAGGCATTGTGGTCCTCCCCCATTTGTTTGGCCATCACCTACCACCATGAGATGTGGATGCTTTCATAATGTCACTGAGAAACAGCTGTGGGAGGAATTACCCCTGTGTGTGGGCACTATAGCCCAGGAGCAAGGCAAAACAGGAATTCTTTGGGATCGGGTTTTCCGATTTTTATGAGGAAGCCAAACTTTATGTGAAATCCAAAGCCTGGAAAATCACATGGAGCTGAACTCCCCAAAGGCAGGAGCTTTCTGAATCATTTTGCTGACAGCTAAGCTCTGTCTCAAATAAGACACAGCTCCTAAATCCCTTTGTGCATCCGGACCTTTCTGCCATGCCCAGGCTTAAGCAGGGACGCTGTGGTAGAGCAGGAAAAGAAACCAGGTCTGTCAAGCTCCAGCATGGGTCTGTGATCATTGGACATCTCACCCCTGGCTGTGCTGCTTTTGCATGGCATGAAATGAATCTTCAAAGGGCTACGCAGATCCCGTCCCCTCTCTCATCTCCATGGTGGCTAGCCCTTGTCTTTGCTGGCAGACAATGAAGCTGCAGGGTGGCTGGCACATACAGGCACGCTGTGCCACGTATAGCTTTTGTAATTCTTTTCTTCCCCTTCTTATATCCCCCCCACTTTTCCTTCTAATTTAGAGGTCTGGATTAAATTCAACTTAATTAGAAGGATTATACATCTTATAAACTTAATATTTAATATGCACGCATAAGGTTTTATTAAAGGTGTCCTAGGAGGAATGGTAATGAGTTATTGCACAATGATAGTTGGATGGGAGAGAGTGTGATAAAGGAGTGGAACTTCTGGAGCAAGAGAGGGGCAAATGGGATGCGAATGCTTGGGAAACATCTCTGGTGACTGTTCGGAGTGCTGTTGTCATCTCCCTGCTGTTCACACAGTGACTGATCCAAAAGCAAGAGGAATTTTCCTTCAGCGTAGAGGGGAGAAAGGATTCAGGAGACTAGGGAAAATAGTGGGGAGGGAAGGATATGAGGAAGGCCAGGAACTAAAGATTCTTGCAAAGAGAAGAAACTCTGGACAGATCCTTGGGCAACATGATCTAGTGTGAGGTGTCCCTGCTCACGGCAGGGGGGGTTGGAACTGGATGATCTTAAGGTCCCTTCCAACCCAAACCATTCTATGATTCCATGATTCTATGATTCCATGATTCTGTGATTCTGTGATGCAGGGTCCTCTCTGAAAGCCATGTATGGGAGTAGCAAACAGCTCACTTACTGCCTCCATAAGTTAGTGTTGGAGGGGACAGGTTGGGTGTAGTTGGGAGGCCTTTACTGCAGGCCATCCATGCCACCTTCTGCCCTCAGAAAAGCCAGGGTCCCACTGCGATGTGCAATGTGTCAAGAAGACCCTGCTTTCTTGCTGCCCCTTTGAACTGAGAGCTGAAGTGGAATTCATCTCTTCAAGTGTCTACAATGTGGGTGCCTTGTGAGCTGATTTCTATGTTCTCACCATAGACATAAGAGGTCTAATTAATACTGTCATCAGGATTTGGGGTGTGAGTCATTGGTCCACCACACTTAGGTGTTTGTTCTGGGAGGCCATGACTTGCACTGTAAATTCTGCATGCTGCAAAAGCGAGGTCCCCAGTGGCTATAAGGGATCAAAGGCTTTGTGATGGTAAGTAAAATGGGCCAGAGATTGTGCTTCAGCCTTGAGGCCTAATTCACACTTGGTATTTCCTGCACGAGTGCTAGCAGGTCCCTTCCTCTGTGTCAGGATGCTTAACAATGAAATAGCATGGGCACTGTGGGTTAGTTTGGTTCCTAGGACAGAGAAACCACTGCCCAAACACTGCTGTCTACTCTTTCCCCTCTTGTTGGATGACCTGATGCAGGAGGGGATTATTTTGCCATCCTGGCAGCAGCACAGCCTGGTAAAGTTGTGTAGTTTGGTGTCTCCACAGCAGCTCCTGGTAGCCAGTGGTTGTTGCCATTGAGCTGATGGATGGGAACTGGCTGTTCTGGCAGCAAAACTATAGTGGCACTAGCTGTGTATCCTGTGTTGGTGCCAAAGCAGAGCTAAGTCAAGGCACATCTGGGAAAATGAGGATGGAAAAGTGCTGTGGTCCATCAGTGAACAACCTTAGAGAGTGTCTGAGATCAGGGTGGGGAAAGAAGATACCAGCATGTAATTGAGGTCTCAGTATGAGGGCATGCAGGGCACTGTGAAAAGGCTGGGAGTGAGTGGTGGAAGGATGGGAGTTGGGTGGTGGGTAAATGGGTTATGGTCTATCTCCAGGCAACCTGCTACAGACTTGATCCCTTCATGGTCCTAAATGAGACCTAAGTGAGAGGAGAAGGCATCTTCTCCTGGAAATGAATTCAGCCCAAGGCTTTGGGGAGTTGGAGCATCCCATTAGGGTGGTCCTGTAACACTTCACATCTATGTTTTCAGGGTCCATCCTCTTATCATGCCAATTCCTTTCCCTTTCACTCAGTCCACTCATTTTCTCAGCTGGTTTTACCCAGCCAGACTAAATCATCTCCAGCACTGCTTCTGAGTGTTTCCATATGGGAAACTGCTCTCTGGAGGGTGTACCTGAATCCTTGGCCACCATCAGGATTCATCTCAACTCACAATCAATGCATGTGTTGTTCTTTGGCTCCAAGGGATGCACAAGATGTAGACAAACCAGGCTTCAGGGCTCATGCAGAGAAACACCTTTTTGTTTCAAGCCAGAGCTGGAAGAACTGCCCTTGACAAGAAGCGAATTAAGGCACCATGTGAATACATGGTTTTAGGCCCTTTGGATTTATGGCCCCTGGGGCCATCTCTGGTTGCTCTGGTCAGTGAATGGGGCAGTTTTTATCTCCACAGATGGCCCCCCTGGACCCCCATGCCTGATATTTGTAATTACAAGCAGGGATTATGCAGGAAAGAAATGGAATCAGCTATGAAAACCCAGCAGACAGCAGGGGAGCTTAGACACCGGCTGGTTCCCGTGGTGCATATGTCAAACCTACGGGGATCCTGATGGAGGGATTAAAACTGAGGGGAGGGGAAGGGGGGAAACATCTTATTAGCATTTTTGATGCATGCCCAGGGCTGACATGGTGTGCTGATGAGTACTGGTGTAGTAGCAAAGCCTTCTTAGTGCCCTCTGCCCTGGGCAGCCTCAGAGTAAAGCTAGACATGGACAGGATTTAACTCCTTTTAGGTACTACCTTTTAAGTACGGCTTTGGAATCTTTGGAGCACAGGTTGGAAAGAGGGGTGCTTTTTCTGGAGCAGGAATGATGCAAGAAGATGGAAGAGGGAAAAGACCCTTTCTCATGTCCTTTCTACCATGCATTGTTGTAAGAAGACAGGGAAAGCCTTCCGCTGTGTTGGGTATTTCGTGATGGGGGATGTCTATGTGGTTGGTCTGTTGTCCAGAGATTCCAAGAGCCCTGTCATTTCCTTGTAAAAGACCCATGCTGCAGTGCTTGGGAATGCTGGGCAGTGAGCACAGGAAGCTGGTGGTGAGGCAGGATGAACACCACATCAGGACAGGGAGCTGTGCATAGCCATTGGGGTGGGAAAGGTGCAGGGATCTTGTGGAGACACAGCCTACAGCCACTCCATGTCCTTGGGAAGGCGGGATGGTGCAGTCAGCAAAGAATCCTTCCAGAGACCAAAACCAGCCACCAGCTTTCAGCTTTGGGAGAATCTTTATCTCCTTCACCCTCTCAAAGAGGGCAGTGGGGATGTCAATCCTTACTCATACCCTGAGGGTAAATCAAGGACCAATCCCTGGGACAGCTATGGGCTGTTCCTGAAAACAGCCAGAAGTCTTTGAACTACTCAGGGTTAGAAGGGCTGATAGGAAAAAAGACATCCAAACATTTCCACAGGTTATCTGCCCTGGTTGATGAAGTTATTATGGTCACCAAAAAGAACAGGATCATGGGGGACCAGGCACTGCACGAACACAAGGCAGGAAGATGCGCTCTTGTCTTCAGGCAAGAAGACATTCCCTTAGGATGAAGACACCTACAGTCTTGGTAGGGGATGAATTCAGCAACTTGGCTGAGGAGATCAACCCATCATAGATAACAGGTAATGGCCCTTGTTTGGCTGCACACACCTCGCAAGGCTGCTGTGCATGACAGGCAGCAGCAAATTCACTTTTTCCTTCCTTCTCTCTCTGTTCTGCGTGCAGAGGATTGGGAATTCCTGCTTGAGTGGAAATCAAACCAGACAGAAAATACGGGTGATGACTCTCTGCAACCTCTTTTGGTCAGAAGGAGAGGGAAAATGTCTGGTGAAAGGAAAAGGAGGAGAGAGGAGGAAGACACTGTTTGGGTCCAAACCGTGTCTGCAGTTTGCTGCATCGCCTCCTTTTATGAAAGCATCCAAACAAGACCACAGGAGCTGATGATTCAATAATGCACAGGGCTGGGAGACAATAGGATGAAGAAAAACAACAAAGCAAAGAGGGTTTTAATAACCGTTCATTGAGGCTGTAATTAAATCTTGGTTTCTGTTTGGAAAACAAGAATCTCATTTTGTGCTCGCGTCCCATCTCCCCACCACATCTGCACCCATGTTTTCTTCTGGGCAATTGCTGAGCATGCTGTGAGCTGATTAGCAAATACAGGTGTGGCAGGCACTCTGTGCTGCATGGGGAAAGAGAGGAGGAGAAGAGAGGATGAGGAGCTTATTGCAAAGTCTGGTACCAGCCCGGAGCAGGTGGGAATCCCAGAATCCCAGAGTGGTTTGAGTTGAAGGGACCTTAAAGCTCTTCCAGTTCCAACCCCTGCCACAGGCAGGGACCCCTTCCACTGGAGCAGCTTGCTCCAAGCCCCTGTGTCCAACCTGGCCTTGAACACTGCCAGGGATGGGGCAGCCACAGCTTCTCTGGGCACCCTGTGCCAGCGCCTCAGCACCCTCACAGGGAAGAGCTTCTGCCTAAGAGCTCATCTCAGTCTCCTCTCGGGCAGGTTCAAGCCATTCCCCTTGGCCTGTCCCTACAGGCCCTTGTCCCAAGCCCCTCTCCAGGTTTCCTGCAGCCCCTTTAGGCACTGGAGCTGCTCTCAGGTCTCCCCTTCAGGAGCCTTCTCTTCTCCAGGCTGAACAAATTTGTTTGCAGAAACCTACAATCAAGCTGTGCAGCCAGCCTGGTACTTTCTTAGGTGCCTGTTAGGGATGAGAAAAGGCTGTAAAGAGGGCAGGAGCATGGGGCTGCCCACCCTATCTCAGTGTTTGCCAACATGATTTGGTTTGGAAGGAGGACCCCTGCAGAAAGGCTGAGCACCAGCATGGGAGTTGTGGCACCAGGTATGTTGCAGTCCATGTACTTTCTATGTGGGCTAAAGAAACTTTCCCTAGGCATGGCTATGTGTATAATGAAACATAAAAGGGCACATGCTCTAAGGCTGAGGGCAGTTATTTATGTCCATATACCTTCCTTTCCTTGCTCCATCACATGGCTTAATGATCGCAGGCCATGTACATTTTAGCCCCTTAACCCTACAAGGGCCTGTTAGGGTGCTGATGCCACTAGCCAAAGCTCTGCCACGAACTGTGCTAGCAGCCACTTCCCTGGCCCTGGTCTATGTGCTTTTACAGGTTCATCTCAGAGGTGGATGCTTTTGTAGGGAGCTGAAAAGCATACCAGAAACACAGCCTCCTGCTCACATGGAGAACCATGTCAACAGTGGGCTAATACATAGCTGTAGCCAAACCATGGGAGACAGAAACACCTATGTGCTCTCCAGCTCACTCACTCCAACTTATTCACTTCAGTCAGTCTTAAAGAGAACACAGTATTTCACTTGGAGCTGCTGTGTTTTGCTTTCCCAACAGCTATCTTCCCCTCCACTGCTCTCCCACCGTGATGAAATTCAAGGAATGACTGAGGAGAACTCTACCCCAGCTGTGTCAGGCTTTCTGTGGGACTAAGCCAGCATTTCTCCCTCTCACAACCTGCCTGCAGGGCTCATTGCCCAATTTCTGCCTGCTCATTAGAAAGCACAGCAGTAACATCACTGTGGTCACTGCCTCAGAGCCGTCACCTCCTTGCATTAGTTCTGCTTGCTAATTGCCAGGAACTGAGTAGAGGCACTGCTCCTTGTCCCTGCCAGAGTTTGCCCAGGCAGAAGGGCTGCAGTCGACCTTCATTTATATTCCAGGAGCACCACTCACTTAGCACTATCTCCTGCCATCAATAAACCAATGCAAACAGAGATAAGCCAGATAAAGCGAAAGTAGGTCACTTCTGCAGCACAATGACATCCAGCTCTGTTATTTCTTACGCAGCCCTAAAAGTTAACTCTCCCATCACGGCATTTCTTTTCTCTTCTTCCTTTTTCTTGAAGTTGCTAAAGAGGAAGGTGATTAGGTAGATATGAAACCTTCGTTACAGCTCTATCATGTATCAGACTAAGGGCATCTGGAGATTGTTCTGCAGTGGATGGAGGGATTGGTGTCATTCACAGATTCTCTAACCTCTGTGTTGCTTTTCTACCAGTTAAAGTGCTGGAATGATGCTTCATGCTGATTGTTAGGGAAAGCTGGTTTTGCTCCTCTCAAAGACCCATATTCTTTACGTGTAGATCCTATATTCACTGCTGTGTCTCCAGAAAGAATGTCACCACTGCAAATTCCTCCCTTAATATTGGTTCATCTTCAAGCCTTGATGTTGACTAAAAGCTACAAACTACCTTTGGTAGTGAGATAAGATTTCATTCCCGGTTGTCTTTTATACCATTAACCTCTTCACTGAGAACCCTAAGAGCTGGTTAGTGTCCCTTAAAACGTCACTTTTGTATGGTGAGAGGGCAATGGTTTCCCCTTGATGTCACCTGAACCCAAATTTGGGCTGGTAGCATATGGATGACCTAGACACAGCCACCAGAGCCATCCAGGCACCTAGGTTATCTGTGATTTTATTACCAGAAAATCTCAGTGCTATTTATTGGTCGATATATAGATTTCAAATGCTGTTATGCAAGCATAAGAACCTCTGGAGATACTTCTAAGACCTTCTGGCACTGCAAAGAGGCATAAGCATTAGCTCAGTCTTGGATGATCTCCAGAGAGCAAGACAAATAGGGATGATTCAGTGCTCTTTTTTGGAGATTTCTGTAAATGCTGTCTTCATCAGCAGAAATGTTTGTGGGAAATACATGTTAAAACTTCTTATTTAAGGTCTTACAAAAAGAGGTCCTAACAGTGACCCCCATCCATCCCTGGAATGACACCATAGAAGTTATATGTTTCGTTATGTCACCAGGAAATAATCTCTTCTTTGTGATACCTCTGCAGAGGGAAATCAATTAGTTTCAAAATAGAATGGTAAAATAAATAAACCTCAGAAAGCAACAGCCTCCTGCCAAATAGTCCATAAGAAGGAAATACGGCAGCATCCAGTACATAAGTTCTGGAGTGAGCAATTGCCCTGGTTTCAGCTGGGATAGAGTTAATTTTCTCCCTAGTAGCTGATGCAGTGCTGTGCTTTGGATTTAGTGTGAGAACAATGCTGATTGATAACTCATGGATGTTGTAGTTGTTGCTCAGTAGCACTTACCCTGATCAAGGACTTTCCAGTCTCATGCTCTGCCAGTGAGGAGGGGCACAGGAATCCGGGAGGGAGCAGAGACAGAACACCAGACCAAAGGCTTGTATTGAGGCCTCATTCTGCAGCACCTTCAGAGCATGTGAGGCTGCTTCTGCTTCACTTGGGCTGTAGGAGCTGTGTGAAGAGCAGGGAAAGATGGAAAGGTGTGGGGAGACGGCCTGGAAACAAGCTAGCACTATTCATTCCCTGTGGTTGCCTGCCCCTTGCAGCATCCTCTGCTTCAAGTCCCCATCCCCAAGGAGCAGTGGCAGCAAGGAAAGGCTGTGAAGGAAAGGGGCTGAAAGGGACAAGTGACCCTGGTGGCTCTCAGCAACCATGTCCTTCTGCTGCTGCCTTATGACTGCAGAACAGGGTTAATCTCATTGTGAATGAACTTTCTGTGCTGTCCTGTTATCCCCTTAGAGGAGCCAACCGTATTTCTTTATCATTATCTTCCCATTGCATTTGGCTCTCCCAGCAGCCCATCCATGAGAATTTGTGGAAATCAAGACACCTTTCATCTTGTGTATAAGATCTCTCTTCCATCCAGATGGGCTCCTGGGCCAGCAGAACTGCTATGTGAGTCTGTCTGTAGCCAAAGGCATAAGAGAAAGAGGATGCATCTGGTTTCACATTCCATTCCCTCTGTTTCTTTGGCTTCGTGGTAACTGCCAGCATAGGAATTAATTGGATGCCGTTCTGTTTGTTGAAGCACCAGACTGGTTTACCAGCAGAGGTCAAGTGATTTGTGTAGGGAGCTGAGACAAGAATCCTTGATATTGCATGCCAAATCCTATCCGTCCACTCAAATCACTGCCACCGGTCCTTCATCCAAGCCTGCTGCTCCTACCATGTTTGCCATTATAAAACACTCCAGGAGGCAGCAGGGAACCTTGTTCTGGCACATCCCAGATTTGGTACTGTGTCAGCCCTGCATCGTGTTCATCTGCTGCTGTTGCCTCCAATACTGTTTGGAAATGAAGCTTTGCCTGCAGCACGTATCATGGCACGTGCCCACTCTGGCAGTAAAGTCTCTGCCGGAAGCTCTCCCATTTTTCTTGTATGTTAATGTGACCCTAATGGCCTCATTAGTTGTAATTTGTTTGGCCACCACATTCAGATGAGTATTCCAGTGATAACACGGAACCTGGGGAGAGTAAACAGTGACTAATTAATGCGGCTAAAGTTGCTGCCTACGGTGGCTGTGTGAGGAGGAGGAGGAGGACAATGCTGGAAGGCAGGTTTTCATGCACCTGGATGACGCTGGCCACAGCCACTGATTCACAGCTTATGTCCTGCTGAGGCTCCGAGCTGGTAAACAGCATCTGCAGCCTGACCTGGAAGGGGGTCAAAGAAAGCTTCCAGAAATCTCTGACACAAGGGTAATACCTCAACTGGCACAGAAATGGAGGGATCGATCCAAGGGGTGCTGATAGAGGTGGAATTCTACAGTGCCCAACTTCACTGGGGTTCAGGAAAGTCAGTTTAATGGGCCCTAAGGGCAACAGCGTACATAAGCTGGTGCTAGACGGTATTCTGTATAGAATACATAGAATAGTTTGGATTGGAAAGGACCTTAATACCATCCAGTTCCAACCCCCTGCCGTGGGCAGGGGCGTCTCACACTAGACCGTGTCACCCAAGGCTCTGTCCAACCTGACCTTGAGCACTGCCAGGGATGGAGCATTTACCGCTTCTTTGGGTACCCTGTGCCAGCACCTCAGCACCTCACAGGGAAGAACTTCTACCTTATATCCAACATAAATCTCCCCTGTTTCAGTTTGAACCCATTACCCCTTGTCCTATCCCTACAGTCCCTGATGAAGAGTCCCTCTCCAGCATCCTTGTAGCCCCCTTCAGGTACTCCAGGCCCCTGATCAGCCATGCCAGCACAGAGGGAATTTAACTTCAGATGCAAATATAGGTGTGGATGAAGGAGTCCCAAGAGAATGGCATAGTGGCCAATGCGTATTTTTAACATTAAGATACACTCCCAGTGGGAAAATAGTTTCAAATTCTTCCTCCTTTGCATACCTCTGCTCTGTTATGGTCCCCAGGGTACTTTGCCTGGAGTCCTCTGATAAAAGTGGGGAGAATAGAGCACAAAGCAGATGTACTGCAGGCCTTCCTGGGGTAAAGACAGGGGAAGCCTCTCAGAAATATTGATGGTCTGTCCTGGATTGTGTTCTTGTGACAGAGAAAGTAAACATCCTTCCCTCTTTCCTTCCCTTTGGGCAGTAGCTTCCTCAGGAGTGCTTGAAATCATTGCAGCCCTCAGCTGGGCAATGTGGTACAGAGTTTCCTGGTCCAGACCTTGCTTGTGGCCACAGTATTTCCTTTAATCTGAACCTTCTTCCTCCTTTCTGTCTGTATTTTCCCTGCCATTTCACATTTGTGTCCCCCCCTTCTGTCTGAAACAAGAGACGCAAATTAGAATAGGGGACTGAGTCAGGATTTTATGGCACCTGAGAAACAGTCAGTCAGTTACCAACATTGGTTTGCTATTGTCGAGGCCTGTCTTGAAACTTCAGCCAAGTTCTGGAACAGTGGGATTCAAGCCCTTCTTCATCTCCTGCTGTGTAAATAATTTTTTGTCCAAATGGATGAATGGCTCTTATAAGAACAGTGATGCTTAAAACCACCGTAAGTGTACGTGAGACTCCTTCCTCATTCTGTCTGCTCCTGAAACACTGAGATAGCTGCAGGCCTTAACTGTATCACAAAAGATCATCTCACCTTTGGCCTGGTTCCTATTCACTGATTTCATGTGATGTTAAACGCTGCTTTACTTCAGCAAGTGGAGAACAAGCCTCTGTGAGGCACTTCAGGGAAATTCCTTTCCTCTCCAGGAAGCAACAGCCTGTAGTGCCAGTGCTCTTCTTTGTGCATGTGTGTGCATTTCAACCATATTTCCTGCTCTGTCTAATTTGTGGCTGGTTCCAAGAGCAATAATCAATGTATATTTGACATAACTCATGCTCATGCATGTTCATGCACATGCTGTGCACTGTTTGAGAAGGATCCTCATCATCTGGGCAGTATAAAAATACCCTCAAAGTTACCCATGTCTAATAGCCAAGTGTAGCTGCCTAGTGCCTGGTACCTTTACACTCCTTCTCCCACCTCCTCTGAAGGCAGGAATGCAATTTGCTTTTTCAGGAGACAACAGCATCCCTTACTCTCATTAAGTCATACTTACCACCATTAACTGTCTGAAACGCAGTGTAGGCCAAAGTACAGATCACCTAAAGCA
Source organism: Lathamus discolor (assembly GCF_037157495.1). Lineage (NCBI taxonomy): Eukaryota > Metazoa > Chordata > Aves > Psittaciformes > Psittacidae > Lathamus > Lathamus discolor. The sequence goes on from NC_088884.1 coordinate 4,431,627, forward strand.
GGCCTGAGAGGGTTCATTAGAGCCAGCGATCCTGGGGAGATGAGCACCTAAAAGGACACTGAGGTTGAATTCATCTGAGCTGGTTGTCTAGACTCCTGCTTTAGCTGGAGAAAAACAGGTGCTTCCAGAGCGTGATTAATCTCATTCTAAAGCAGACATCTCAAATAGGTCAAATGACTCATGTCCTGGCAGTGCTTATTTCTGTCTGCACACCATAAAGAGAGCCGAAGGTGACTAACTTAGCCGCAGACTATCATCGTGGTAGACATTTAACATTAGGTAAGATGAATCCCATCCTGCAAGACAAATCAAAGCAATGGACTTTGCAGGCTACAAGAGAGAGGTTAAAAGTGGCTGGTCAAAGCCACTGAAAAGAGTTGTTGAGAGAGGTGAATTTAAAGAGCTGCGGTGCCAGCCAAAGAGCAAAATCTTCTTGTGTAGATGTTGTCTGGCAATTATTGTCCCAGGAACTGTATTTTCAGCAACGAAAGAAGGAAAAGGGTGAAGCAGAGTCAGACATGCTGGAGGTGTGCAGAGGGCTCTGGAAGTCAGGCACTTTCCATCTCCGCCATGACCATCAAAGGTGTATGAGGGTAGGGACCGAATTGCAGATGGCCCTTTGAGGAGACACAGATAGACCAAGGGTAGTAGACTGGTGAGGTGAGGGGTAAGCAGAATGAAACTACTCAAGGGTTTGATCCAGCCTCTTTCCTCATCTTCAGTGCTTCTGTTGTCCTTCAGTACCAGCCTATGCACAACATGGGGCTATACCAGGATGCAAGAAAGGAGGGATGATGACCTGACATTCTTGTCCTGTTTAATGAGCAGACTCAGCACTCCTCTTAGGAGTCCAAATTGAGGCCTTGAGGTCTGGGACAGCAAAAAGCACTGCCCATGCTGGCTGTGTGTGCAAGTGCACAGGACCGAATGCATGTGGCAGCTTAGATGCATCTCCTTTGCTCAGTTTTGCTGGAGGAAAAGGGGCCACCAGAAGGCTTTACGATGTCCATCCTCTCCTTTTTCTCCTGAGTCTTCTCCACATAAAAAGCCTGTCTGTCTGCTGGGGAACTGACCCGTGTGCAACCAAACTAGTTCATCCAGACCCATCCACTCCTCCTGGGCTGCTCTGCAGCAGGACCATGGCTCAGCTGTGCCTGGCATGCATGAAGGGAAGCAAGATGTTTTGAGCCAGGTTTGTTCCAACTGTGTACCATGGCTGCTGCCAGGAAATGAGCTCCAGCAGCTTATTCAACCATATGGGAACCTTCTGAGGTGTCTCTGGGGGACATCCTTAGACTCTTGGCTTCAGAGGACTGCAATTCCCCCCATCCTGTGACTCACAGTGAAGCGCTCAGGAAGGGGGCTGAGGGGCAATATTTGTGTATGTTTAAGATAGGAGTTTTTGTGGGATTTAAGCCCAAAATATGCACCACCAAAATCAGAGGTTTCACACACCTCTTTATTATTATTATTATTATTATTATTATTATTATTATTATTCATCCCAATTCCTTCCAGCTCCCATTCTGTTTTAGCAACTGATTCTCTCTGTGTGGGGAAAGGATAGGAGGGAGACCTTCTCTGTTGGCCTATAGGGTTATCGAGTGGGATGGCTGTGGTCCAGGAGTACTCCTCCTTCTCTTAGCACTTGGCAAAGGAACAAGTAAAAATGTCCTCTTGTTTAACACCTGAGCATCCTTTTCTATGAAAGCCCAGCCCTGCTGTTGTCTGGGCACACATCCCTTTTGTAACAGGAGCTATTAGTTTCTTAGGGGACTGTTTCTCCCAGGAGGGGGCCCTTCCCTGTGAGCAGAATAGTTGGTTAGTTAAGGCTGCCTATTTGATATATCTAAATGCATTGTACTTGGATGGTAATTGCAACTCATACCGAGCAATCATCGTGTCAGCTGTCACAATAACAAACTGCTTAATAGATGTACATTAATGGGCCATCACCACAGCTCCAGGGAGAGAAACACTTTGGCTCAAAGGGAGATGTCATTCTTCCCTTGACAAGATCTAAGTGGTCACAGGAGCTGCTGGTCCTGATGCGGAAGTATGCCCAGGACTTCCCTCAGGCCTTTGTCTGCTCTTTCCTGATGCCTAACCCAGGTTACAATTTTGTCTGACACACTCATCACAAATCCTGCTCTGCTGCTTTTCCTCCAGCATTTCCACCCCATCCCAACGCAGTCTTCTTGCTCTTTTTTCTGGGTTCACTCTGAAGGTGATCACAAATGCTAAGTACTACATGCGTGCCAAAGGACACACTTTCTGATCCCAGGCTGCCATGATTAGCTCATGGTAAGAGGAAGGAGGTGTTCTTGCCCTTATTATGTAGACAGGTCCAAGGCCAGACAAATCAGGCTTGTGATGACAGGGAATTGCTGGAATTGCAGCACTGCCTGGATCCTTCTGCTGTGAAGAAATAGAGGACAAAAAGGCATCAATGGTCTGACTCAGACAGGAGGTTGTGGTTGTTGCTTGTATGGCAAAGCAGCAGCATGGAGCTAACTTCCCTGTCTACCCTCCCCAGTGTGAGGGATGCAGGGAGCTACTTTTCCTCTGGGAAAGCTTGTCATGGGTAAGAAGAGAACACAATACAGTTGCTCACCACCTGCTGACTGATGCCTGTACTTGAGCTGTGATTGCAGCTCCTGGCCAGCTCCCCCCAGTTTCTCTATTGGGCATGACGTGCTGTGGTATGGAATACCCCTTCGGCCAGTTCAGGTCAGGTGTCCTGTCTCTGCTTCCTCCCTGCTTCTTGTGCCTCTTCTCACCGGCAAAGCGTGACTCTGAAAAGTCCTTCATCAGAGTAAGTGTTAATGAGCAACAATTAAACCACAGGTGTGTATCAACATTGTCCTAATACTAAAGCCAACACACAGCACTGCACCAGCTAATACAGAGAAAATTAACTCTTTCCATCCCAGCTGAAACCAGGATATAAGCGATTTCTATTAAAGAAGAATCATACAATGAGGGGTTTCAGTAGGACAAGGACCAAGGCCTTTGAGCTGTGTGTTGACTACAATACTGTAGGAATGTATGCAGGAACCATAACCCATATGTTATGTATTAGCTGTACTGGGAAGAGAACTGAACTCTGGGGGAGTTGGGAAGGAAAGAAAAACTAAAATGGGAGAAGACAGGGCCATTTGGCTCTTTTATACAGGATCTAGAATGTGCAGCTTTCAGGATAACCACCTGCATGCTGCTGTCCCACCAGAGCCTTTGCTATGGACACTGAACTGCTCTGGCAGGAGATGCAGGTCCCTTCAGCATCTCCTCTATTAAGATGTGGTCCTGGGGTTTGAGTGCTTCTGACAGGTCTCCACGCCAGTAATGCACAGCAGCTGCCTGGTTCTGCCTGGCTGCACAAAGGAGATGGATGGAGGCAGAGTGGAGATGTTCCCTTTCACAGCTGAAGGGACACACTGGGTACCACATATGCTTCTGATAGCTCTTTCCTGTGACTCTCCCCCTGCTCTTCCCTTTCCCCCTCTTTCCATGGGGAAAAGCTTTGCAAAGTGCTACAGAAGATGACATTAGCTCGCCTTAAACAGCTTGTCACATCAACAGGGCATGGGAGAGAGGCCTGCACCTTCCAAGCAGCGCTTGAAAAGCCTCATTTCAGGGGAACTGGTCTGCAAAGATCAATAGGAAAGCAAAACAACGAGAGGTTATTGGTACTGGGAAGTTAACTGAAGCATTTAGGCAAAGCAAATGAGGTCATTGTCTTGTTTCATTTGGAAATGGGGCCTGGGGAGGTGACTTTCTACAGTGTCATGAGACAGCACATTGCAAGTGTCACTATGAGTTTTACTGGGTATCTTCACCCCTTCCTCCTTACCATGTCTGGGAGACAATTTCTCACGCCAGAGTTTGTTTCCACTTTGTAGAAGTTCAGGCTTATTCCTACTTTTAGTATTAAGGACTTAATTCATACCTGGTCGCTGCTTAAACATTGCTCTGAGGAACTGATAATTTAGAGCTGTCACATGCAGGTGACACCTGCCCATTTGAACCCGGAAGCATGACACCCTACCAAAAAGCTACCATGCTCAAAGTTCACCTTCTCTCCAAAGGATGGTGAAGGCTGGGGATGCCTGTGAGAGTGCCTCAGTTGAGGGCTGCCACTCAGGTTTTAGTGATGAGCAGATGCTGCCTTCACTCTGCAGCTGGGAGGAAGGGATAGTGCAAGTAAAGTGACTTTACCCAAGTTTCAGAGTGGAGTCAGGAATAGAAATTATGTCCCTTGGCCCTTTTTGGGATGAATCATCCTTGTAAATCCGCTTTCCTTGACTGATCTGGTAAATATAGGGTGTGAGAAAGGGTGATTAAGTGACTTATCTGAAGTCACATGTGGCATTTATGGGATTTGGACACAATCCTAAACCGGCTCCACTGCTTTAACCACTCTGCTTCCCCTGATGTAGCCGTGACCCTGAAAGCATGCAAACACCATCCTGTATTACAGCAGCAAAGAATAAATTCACAGTCAGCCTGGAAAATCAGCTCCCTAAGGAAATACAAGATTAATCCCATACAACAGAAGATGCAATCTAAAGCAGGCTGTTAATTAATTGTTATTATCTTAACCAACCCAAGTATGGAGTCAGGGACACAAGTAAGGTTACAGTTTTTGACAGATGCAGATTGATTTCTTAGAGCATCCACACCAGGCAGAGCAGCTAATCCTTTTCACAAAGGTGCAAATTGCTAATCTGATTTGCATGCTTGGCTGGCTGCGTTTGTCCCACTGATGGGCAACAAAAAGGAGGAGCTGGAAACCATTGTGCAGTAAGAAAACATAGTTGCCATCATGGAAACACGGTGGGATAACTCACACAACTGGGGTGCTGCAATGGACAGCTATTTGCCTTGGGTGACATAGTCTAGTGTGAGGTACCCCTGCCCATGGCAGCGGGTTGGAACTGGATGATATTAAGGTCCTTTCCAACTGAAACCATTCTATGATTCTATGAGTCAGAAGGAATAGGCAAGGAAGGGGAGGCAATGCGGTATCCCTGTATGTTAAGGAGTATTTTGATTAGCATAATGATGGTGATGATAGGCCAACAAGGCAGGTATCATGGTGGGAGTGTTATAGACCAATCAACCATGATGAAGAGGCAGACAAAATATAGTATAAGCAGCTGGCAGAAGTCTCACAATCACTAACCCTTGTTCTGATGGGGGAATTCAACCTACCAGATATCTGCTGGACACACAATATCGCACAGAGGAAGCAATCTATAAGTGTGTGGAAGAGAACTTCCTGACATGGATAGTGAGTGATGCAGACAGGGAGGGCACATACTGGACCTGTTTTTGAACAGAGAAGGACTTACGGGTGATGTGATGATTGAAGGGTGTCTTGGGTGTAGGGACCACAAAATGATAAGAGTTTTCAATTCTCAGATAAGTAAAGGGGGGCAGCAGAAACGCTACCTTGGACTTGCAGGGGGCAGACTTTGACCTGTTTATGAGCCTGGTTGACAGAGTCCCTTGGGCAGCAGTCCTGGAGGACAAAGTTGTCCAGGAAGGGTGGATATTCTTCAGAAAGGAAATATTCAAGGCACAGGAGCAGGCTGTCCCCATGAGCTGAATCATGAGCAGTGGGGAAGAAGACAGCCACAGTGGGCATGGGTCCATGGAAGACAAGTCCTGTTTGACTTGCCTAGTCTCCTATGATAAGGTTACCCACTTAGTAGGTGAGGGAAAGGCCGTGGAGGTTTGGATAAGATATTAGGAAATATTTCTTCACAAGAAGGGTGCTCAGGCATCGGAACAGGCTGCCCCTGGCAGTGCTGGAGTCACCGTCCCTGGAAGGATTTAAAAGTTATGTAGATGTGGTGCTTAAGGACATGGTTTAGTGGTGGACTCGGCAGTGCTGGGTTAAGAGTTAGGCTCAATGACCTTAAAGGTCTTTTCCAACCTAAATGATTCTGTGATTCTATGCTTAGTTTGGAAGTCACTAACCACTGATGAATAAATAAGACATTATGAGTGGGCTCCTTCCTGAAATCCATTTCTGATTGACTTCGGAAGGCATCTACCTGGGGCTGGTGTCTGTCTTCTGAAACACCCCAAACCCAAAAGGGAGGAAGCAGGTAGGTGGGGCTGGGGAAATTAAACAAAGAACAGTTCTTAATTAAGGCCTAGGAGCACATGTGAAGACACGGATGGGTGGTAGCTGGCATCAGTACCTTGCAAGTAAACTCATTAAACACCAGCCTCTGCATCTGTAATACATACGAAGTGGGTGGTTGAGTCTCTTCTCCAAGGAGAGCAGATCTGTTTAGCATTATATTCTGTTTCAAGCACATCACACTGATTACATTGGGACTGGAGGCACAGTTTGGTCTGATAAACAATGCTGTGACTTATAACGAGCCATATGCTTTTTTCTTAGGGTCTTTCCTATTGCTGATGAAGTTGGTCTCTCATTTTGGTCTCAGGCAAGTTATTGGATGTGAGCAGTTACTGAATCTCAGGCTATCATCTGAAAATGATGAATTCACAGGGGAGGACAAGACGTGAGCAATTTTGGGCCTGCTATTCAGCATTCAGATGAAGGCATCTGAATGTCTACACAGTGGTCATAGAATTGTAGAATCATAGAATGGTTTGGGTTGGAAAGGACCTTAATATCATCCAGTTCCAACCCCCTGCCATGGGAAGGGATGCCTTACACTAGACCATGTCACCCAAGTCTCTGTTCAACCTGACCTTGAACACTGACAGGGATGGAGCATTCACCACTTCCTTGGGTAACCTGTGCCAGTGCCTCATCATCCTCACAGTAAAGAACTTCTTCCTTATATCTAGCCTGAACTTTCCCTGTTTCAGTTTGTACCTGTTATTGCTTGTCTTTCTTTGGGATATGGTGTCAGAGCTCCATAACGATTAATAGTACAATTAATGGTGGTACAATTAATACCATCACAGCTGGACTTCACTGACTGCATCAAGCAAATCTCCAGTGGCTACTGGAAGTAGTCAGTGACTCATCAAAATCTGGGTGAGCAAAGGTAGGCTGATCCTTTGGAAGCAAAAACTCAATGAGGAGGAGACACCTTCATATCTACAGCACCTTTCACACTAGGTAGAAATGTCTTAAATGATTTGCCCAGGGCTATGCTGGAGGTTGGTTGCAAAGCTGAGAATTGACCAAAGTTAAAATCCCAAGCCATGAACTTTCCTTGCTTTCCTATGCAGATCCAAAGGTGATGTCTTTGTGTGATACAGCAATTAATCCTGTGCGACGCCTGGCTATTGCAGCGAGTTTGATGTCTGCAGTTGGTGACACTTAGTTACCCAGAAGTGCTATCAGCTCTGTAACACAATTTGCAATAAGTCACCATTAATTAATGCTAAGTTATGAAGCACTTCCAGGGAAAGTGACACACCAAATCGACATCAGTGCAAGAAGAGTTCATTATGACTAATGTTACGAAAATAAAAGATGGAGGAATTAATGATGAATTTCAATGTTAAGTATCACTTTTCCCATGCTTTAATGCATTGTCTCAGAAGGGAGAGGGAACTGGAAAGAGGCAGCATAATCATAGCTTGCAAAAACAGTATTCTTCAGCTTGTCCATGTACACAGTGAGCCCTCTTTATACAAGCACACTCAGACATCCTTGGATGGGCACACACCCTACTGATCCCCAGGCATGTAAGCATGCCCTAAAGTGCTCCTTCACATTTAATACACTTCCAGGTACACATCGCACCTATCCACATGGAAGAAGTTTGATACTGGTAGCCCTTCCTCCAACTTACATAAGCCTTATTTCAGTGGCTTGAGTAGTCATTGTTTACCCAAACCCTGCTTGTGCCCATCCTACCTCACTGTGGACAGACCTGTCTTTATTCTTCTTCTCTTCCCTCCTGGCTTTTCCCTTCCAAAGTTTCTGACAGCTCTTTTGTGCTGCATTCTGGATTGGTTGCTTACAAAGCAGCTGCATCAGTGGAAAACTGAAAAAGAAGGGGGTGATTTTAGAGGTTTTATTATTTTCTTCAAATCTGTTCTCAGTTGGGTTCACAAGACAGTACTATCTTGCCCTGCTAAATCTCTCTTGATCAACATGCACACATGCTCAGTCCTCTCTTGATTCCCCTCTCTCCACACACATATGTGTAAAAGCAGATACACAAGCAGTGCTTCAAATACACATTCTTTTCTGTCTCCATATGTATGTTTCTCTATCTTGTCACCCAAATGTTCCTGGTGATGGCTCTGTGTGAACATATATGTACAGCACATATATGAACACTTACACACAAAGCAACACAACTGCCCTACAGTGCCATGCTTCTTACCCTTGTCTCAAGCATGACCAAGATGATTTCTAGCCCTTTTTTTACCATCAAGCCTTGACACAGTACAGAAATGGATATTGTAACTCCAAGTTCTTTTCCTGCACGACTTGACCGAGTTGATGGCAGTTCAATGATGCAGTTTTGTTACTCCTGAGTATCTGTGCTGTTCCTCAAAGACAACACTTACAAAACACCAGACTTCAAATGAAACTTGTGCTATTCCAGAGTGGCCACACAGGTTAGTTCTGAAGATATCAATACCAATGAACTCACAGAAAAAAACCCTTAAGATAACGTTTTACGAGAGTGAGGCTGATACTGAACTCAGGACAAGTTTACTTCTTCCTATTGTTTTATAAAAGAAATTAAACCACCTGAAGAGTTGAGCATTGTCTAACAACTATTGCAAGATGCATATACATAGATGGCTACACTTAAAAACTCTGAAGCTCTGAAGGTTTTTTATGCCATCAAGAACTCCAAAGAAATTACCCCAAAATGATAAAGTCATACTTTTTACTTTAAGGAGAGATGTTTTGGGGATCTCCCATTTTAAATTCTAACTAAACCAAGCTTACCTCTATCTCTGCTCCCCCAAAACTGAAAACCTGCATTCAGTCATTGTGTAGAAACTCTTCCACAATGGGCTACAAAGCCAGGCCAGAGCAATTCCCTCAGCTAATCAATATACAAAGTGCTGCTGCGGTTCTGATCTCAGTCAAAGGAACACGCACTCCCCTCAACACAAAAGCCTATGAGATCAAACCCAGAAATTCAATAGAAACCCCACTCCACTCCTGCACAGCTACACTTCTGAAATGTAGAGACATTGATACTGAAGTGCTTGATGATTGCAACCCCACTGAGCAACAAATACACTTGTGTCTTGGGAGCAGGCCCTAAGGATAATAAGAGAAATCCAATATGCAGGATGCTAGGAAGATCAGATCGGAAACAAGAAGTTGGGTTGTAATGGATCAGTGCTCAGATGCTTCACTTCTGTAGGCTTTATCTCAACAGTGAAAAACATAACCTCTTCCTTCGTCTTCACCCCAAGCACACACAGCCAGGAACTTGGAGATGAATGACTGTAAGGACCATCCTCTCAGGAGGAGAGCCTGAAAGAGGAAAATAGTTTCCTCTGTGTTGTCCCAGATCCGGTGAGATATGAAGAAAACTCCTTTCTGAACTTGTCTGAAAGAATAAAAGCGAACAAATAATCTCCAGATGAAACAAACGAAAAAGAGCTTTTTTCCTGTAAAGTTGTCAGTGGTAGAAATGGCTGAGTTCAAGTCTGGAAGTTCTGTCACTGAATTAAATGGGAATAGTGGGGTCGGATGGTCATCCGAATACTAGTCATTACATGACTTTGGACAAGCTTTTTAGCTTTCAAATGGATCAAACTGTGTTGTCTCTTTACTTGATAGGTATTCTGGGCACTACGCAGAGTGGCTTTAACCTCCAAAATCCCTCTCCCAGACTCTCAGGGGTGTTGGCCTCCAACCTACTCACTTGTATCCCAGCACCCTCCCATTCCTGTAGGACACCTCCACAATCCATAGGTGAACCACCATTCCTGTGTCCAGTGATAATCCTGAAGCCGCTGGACATTGCGGTGAGTGACTGTCAGCCTGCTAGTGATGTATGTTGTGGTACTAAGTGGTACAGAAAAGTGTCATTCAGACACTATTAGACATGAGATAATCCAGCTGTGCGACTAAGCTCTACAGAAGACCAACCTTTACAACTTCTGCTCAGAGGAGTTCTTGCCAAACTGTTTTAAGAATGGAAGCTCAAGGTATCGGGATAGTGATTTGCCATGGGGAATTTGGAAAAGTAGTTGGAATTGTGGTATAAAAAAAAAATCTTTTCCTCTTTTGGCTCTATTTTTCTTCCTTTTCCTTGGTATTTGATATCCCCTCATTTTTGTATGAATAGTTCAGGAGCACAAATAAATCCCATCTCCTGTCTTTCAATGCCATATGGCCCTGCATATCTGCGCTCAGGTGTGTCCCTTGGGAGGATGGTCTGAAGCTCTGTTGTCCATTCCAAGAAGCATGTTTAGTGTCTTTCTACTCCATCAACCTCCTTGTCAGCTATGCTCTGTCACTTACTGATATGCCAGCTGATGATAAGCCTTAATCTTTTGTTTTCTACCCACTCTGAGACCTCCTCACTCCACTCTCATGTCATAGGAACACACTTCACCTCCTTAGGTGCACTTCTAACCTGCATACTGTGGCCTCCTGCACCTATCCAGACACCTATACCCACACTTGCACACTGCTACAGGGGCAATGAGATGGAGATTAAAGCTACTAATTGCACACAAACAAGTGATTATGGGGACAAATGCAAATCACCCCCCACCCTTGCACTAATTCTTCATTCCGTGCATGCAGTAATGCCCTTTTGTTTCCCTGGATAAGTTTCTAATATGCTAGGGGGCATCCAATGAACATGGTGGCACCAGGGTGAGTTTGTTAATGAGATTATCAGAGTTTTGATTTAGGTGAAAAGAAGGCAAGGAAAGAAACAAGGTCTGCTATTACTTTGCATTACAAAAGATGGGTTTGGGAAGCAGAAACATCTGAAGGCAGCAGACTGAAGGGTGGGCTGGGACCTTATGTAGGGAATACGTGCTCATGAGACTCTCCTTATAGTCCTGCTTTGGGATCCCCAACATAAGAACATGGAGCTGTTGGAGCAAGTCCTGTGGAGGCCATGGAGATGCTGTGAGGGCTGGAGCAGCTCTGCTCTGGAGCCAGGCTGAGAGAGCTGGGCTGGGGCAGCCTGGAGAAGAGAAGGCTCCTGAAGGGGAGACCTGAGAGCAGCTCCAGTGCCTAAAGGGGCTGCAGGAAACCTGGAGAGGGGCTTGGGACAAGGGCCTGTAGGGACAGGCCAAGGGGAATGGCTTGAACCTGCCCGAGGGGAGACTGAGATGAGCTCTTAGGCAGAAGCTCTTCCCTGTGAGGGTGCTGAGGCGCTGGCACAGGGTGCCCAGAGACGCTGTGGCTGCCCCATCCCTGGCAGTGTTCAAGGCCAGGCTGGACGCAGGGGCTTGGAGCAAGCTGCTCCAGTGGAAGGTGTCCCTGCCTGTGGCAGGGGTTGGAGCTGGATGAGGTTTAAGGTCCCTTCCAACCCAAACCAGTCTGCGGCTCTATTACTGTATGATTCTATGACTGACTGCAGATGTCCTGATGAGTCATTCTCTTAGACTTCGGTCTTAGACTTGCTGACTGTCATGTGCTTACTGACACCTTCAGGTTGAGGTAAGATGGAGGAAAGTTTCTATTTTATCTTTTTTTTGAGAAGAGCTGTGATTTGACTTTGCTTCCCCAAGCTGTTTCTAGGTGTTGGCTTGCAGCTGGTCTGTATGTGCAGTGTGATGGTCATGGTTTTGTCCATTCATGGTTTTGACCTGAGGGAGCTACTGGAGCAGTTTTGTCTTCATGGGTGAGCAGTGACTGGTTTCTGCCTGAAGCCTTTTTTTGCTGCCAAGGCACCGATGGTAATCCTAATCCAAGTGGTTTGTCTAAATTCATCACTACAAAGCTACCCTGTGCTCTGCTTCATCACTGTGCAACTTCTGCTTGCCTGTGCCACCATCTCTTTGAAGGTCTTCTGAATCCCTCTACACTGCATTGACATTTGCCTGGTGAAATGTTATGGAAGAATCCAAATCCATTCTGCTTCTTCAGCTGGAGCATAGGGTTTATATTCCAGTCCTTTCTTGAAAGGATAGCAGGTATTGCTTTGAGTGCCCATACTCATCATACTCCCTGCTGAAACACAACTTTACTTCCCAGAACAAACACTCATGTCTTCTTTCCCAGAAAGATTCTCTTTCTCTATGCCTGCCTCCTCATGAACTGTTGGGACTTGTACCCTCGCGTATTTGGGCCGTGTTTGTTAAATCACATTGTTTCCTTTGCTTTACAGTGCAGAGAGTATGGACACTAAGGGAAAAGCCTAACCTCTGTCAAACTATTCACATTTGACAGATTTCTGAGCAACTCGTGATACATAGAGCGAATCAAAAGAAAGAAACACTTGTAGGCAGAGAGTGGGACGTTTGAGAGACCCACCAGAATCAAAACTCTTGGAAAATACAGGGCAGAGGAAGACACACATGGTAAGCAGTATTCTGCCTGCACCTGCAAACCATGGGTGCCAGCAGAAAATGGAAGGCAGTCCGGAGGTGGCTTTACTTCTGTCAATTGCTGGATGTGAATCACTTGATATTTTCAGTGGTTTTCAGCTAGCTCAGGCAGAAGAGGCTAACTACAGAACACAGAGTGACATCTGAAGAGCACTTCACTCGGCAAAAATGGAACTTAGGAGGGAAAGATGAAGCATCATCTCTTTATCTTGCCATGAGAAGGGACAGGGAAGAAAAGGAAAATGGAGAGAAGATGGTGATTTTCTCTGAAGATGAACAGCTGATTTTGGGAGGATATCGATTAAACAATGGAATTATAAAAAGACCTCTAGGAAGAGCCTCGGAAAGACCCATAGTCATCCTGACAAAACAGACAGAATTTACTGAGCAACAGGGGTTTTCATGTCTAAAATAGAGACATTAGTTAAGTGCCTCTAAGACGTGACAGCATGAAGCAAACCACCCTCAGACTCATGCTCAAATGGTTCTCGAGTCAATAAACCCCTAATTTTGTACAAGCAGTAGTGCCCGTGAAAACAGGTAGGGAGTGCCTAGGAAAGATGTGGAAGGAAGGATGTATGGAAGGGTGATTGTTGACCACCTCCAATCCACCTTTGCTTGTGAGCTTTTGCAAGCCCAGTACTCATCGCTTTCCTGTAGGTTATAGGCTGCCTCAGCCACTGATGATTATCCGGTGGGATTATGTCCTTTTATACCTGTTGGTTTCTGTGGCCAATAATGGTGTTGGTAACACATTAATCCTGGAATTCACACAATTCCTGCAGGCTGCCATACCCCAGAGATCACCCAGGCCATGAGAGGACTTGCAGTAGATAGTGACTGGAATTAGACTATCACCAAAGGGGGAAACCTGTCCATTCATGACAAGGGTGAAGGAAATAATACTGAAATCCCCTTACCAACCATGTCTTGTGTATTGTCCACCTTTCAGCTCAGCTGCAAATTTCATGTACGAAGCTATGGCAGCGCTTGAGGTGGAGATCAGCTGGCAGCTCTGACACCCTTTGCAGTCAGATCAGCATCAGTAGCTGCTCTAATTACAACCCCTACATTCAACCAGGGAAGGACAATAAAGTCCTGCTAGTAGTTCTGTCCCCTTTGACTCCAAGAGGCAACCACAGAATCACTGCAATAGGTCTGAACTACAGATGCAGGAGAGCCATCCTTTGGGGCTGACGTTAATTTTAAATAAGCCTCTGTCTCATCTTACAGACATATTGGTGTTTACAAAGTTGAATTCTTTTCTTTTAGAGCTGTCTGTTTCACAGGAATACGGCTATGGGAAGGGGTATCCAGTTTATTTGCAGGCAGTAGAGTGGGTTATAAAGGGTATATCAGGTAACGGGGTCAGTGTGCATCTGGAGCTTAAAGGCATGAAGTGCACTGCATTGATTTTTTGTGTCTGTGCTTGTCAATGGCATCCATACGAGCGTGATGACTTTGGCCTTTGTCCGTGCCATCTCTCTGATGATATAATGTTGCTTGCCTGGAATAAGGAATAAAGATACTCTGTGAAATTAGTGGTACCAATGAAGAAACAACGTCCCAAGGAGGTTCAGCAGTGTTTCTGATTACTCTTGAAATCCCCACAAATCTCTGTGTTGATGTTGGTGGGAGCTGGAGAAAGCCATAAAGGATTTGTCTGTATTGATAGAAGAGATGAAAATAGCACATGGCACATGCCTTAACCCCAGAATCATCCATCTGCAGAATGGCAGGGGATAAACACAATTTGTAGCATGAATTTCTCTCTCATCGGGAGTTAGATCCATCCCCCCATATAATGGAGACCTTCCTTCCGCAGAGCTGTTTAAACCTCAGACTAAATCTCAGCTGGGAAAGGTTTGCCAGTTTTTGCTTCTTCCTGTCGTAGCTGCTGCTACTCCCAAACTAAATAAGAATCTTGAAGACACGTGTTTTTCATGAGTCAGGGCAGACTTGCTCTGAAAACCATGTGACATGCAGACTTGCTTTTCACCTCTCTGCAAATGGGATTTGGGAAGAAGAATGGAAAGCTGTTGGGGCAAGGGCTCACTGGGGCTGAATATCTGGTGGGATGAACAACCTAGCATAAAGATGTCCTGAGATTTATGAACGTGATGCTTACCTAGAGCAAGGAAAGTTCCAGCTCCCCCTAACTCCTGTGTCCCTGTCTCTTGTGCCTGTGTGGCTCATGAAGAATGGCTCATCTTCATCAAAGGGCAAACAGTTCTCTTGGCTTTTGTAAGCCTTGGACAGAGTGAATCCAACCACACACACAAGGTAGGGTGATTTAAGAGGACATAGCACCCGTTGTTGGAAGCTACTGCCTCTCAGGTGAGATGAAGCAAGGAAGCTGGCCTCAGTCTGTGGCAATGTGAAATAAAACATGGTCGCTGCAGCCCCTGGAGAATCTTGGTTCACTTATGATGGTGGTTAAAGCCATGCTGTGGAGGAGTACCTGTATGCAGTTATTGTGGCTCATTAGGGTACATTATTCTGAGCCACACTCACTTCAAGTTAACTCAACTTTGGTTGGTTATGAAGGTGCCCTATACCAGACTAAGCTGAAAGCCAGCACCATCATGTTTAGGTTGTGAGACATATCATTTGTCCTGCTACAACTGATATCAAGTCTCCCTTTAGCCTGCAGGTATGG
Organism: Lathamus discolor; assembly: GCF_037157495.1. Classification (NCBI taxonomy): domain Eukaryota; kingdom Metazoa; phylum Chordata; class Aves; order Psittaciformes; family Psittacidae; genus Lathamus; species Lathamus discolor. The sequence goes on from NC_088884.1 coordinate 4,446,781, forward strand.
ACTAGAGATACAGTTCCCTGAAGAATCCTTTCATGGCTGGTGTGACCCTCTTCCAGCAATGTCAACACCATTGCCCACAAAGCTTCTCTGATCTGGTTAGTCCTCTGTGTCCTGGGTTCAGCAGCAGCAGTCATTTTTCTCCTTCTTGGTAGCTGGTGCAGTGCTGTGGTTTTGACTTTCAGCTTGGGAACAGCGCTGATAACACCGATGGTTTTAGTTGCTGCTCAGTAATGTTTACTGTGACCAAGCACTTTCTGAGCCTCATGCTCTGCCAGGGAGGAGGGGAAGCTGGGAGGAAGCAGAGACAGGACACCTGACCCAAACTGACCAAAGAGGTATTCCATACCACAGCACATCATGCTCACTATATAAACTGGGAGCAGTTACCTGAAAGGGTTAGATCACTGCTCGGGTCGGGCTGGGTATCGGATGGTGAGCGCTTGTATTCTCTTCCCTTGTTATTTCCCTTATCATTATTATCATTGGTGGCAGCAGCAGTGATTTGTGTTATACCTTAGTTACTGGGCTGCTCTTATCTAAACCCATGGGAGTTACATTCTTCCCATTCTCCTCCCCATCCCTCCGGGAGCGGAGGTGGGAAGTGGGGAGAGTGAGCTAGTGGCTGCATGGTTCTGAGTTACCGTCCGGGCTTAAACCACAGCACTCTGCAATGAAAAGGCTCCTTCACCATCTTCCCCTTGAATGAGGCCCCTCTGTTCAAGAAGGACAGGGAATTGCTTGAAGGAGTCCAGCGCAGAGCCACAAAGATGATTAAGGGAGTGGAACATCTCCCTTATGAGGAGAGGCTGAGGGAGCTGGGTCTCTTTAGCTTGCAAAAGAGGAGACTGAGGGGTGACCTCATCAATGTTTACAAATATGTGAAGGGTAGGTGTCAGGATGATGGAGCTAGGCTTTTTTCAGTGATATCCAGTGATAGGACAAGGGGCAATGGGTGTAAACTGGAACATAGGAAGTTCCACGTTAACATCAGGAAGAACTTCTTTACTGTAAGAGTGACAGAGCACTGGAACAGGTTGCCCAGGGGGGTTGTGGAGTCTCCTACACTGGAGATATTCAAGGCCCGCCTGGACAAGTTCCTGTGTGATGTACTGTAGGTTACCCTGCTCTTGCAGGGGGGTTGGACTAGATGATCTTTTGAGGTCCCTTCCAACCCTTGGGATTCTGTGATTCTGGGATTCTGTGAGGCTCTCTTAGAGACAGCCACAGGATTAAAGGTTTTCTCTAAGAAACTTCTTCCTACTCCACGATTTTCCCCACCACCACATTTAGTGCCATGGCTTAGTGGTGGCCTTGGCAGTGCTGGGGAGCAGTTGGACCTGATCAGCTTGAAGGTCTTTTCCAACCTGATTGATTCTATGATTCTATGATTTTGAAGCTCCTCTGAGACACATCCCCATTTGGAAGATATAGCTGGCTGCAGGCTGGAGTAGATGTGAGACAACATCAGACTGCAGAGATGTCAGAGTAGTGCCTGGCCCTTGATGTTGTCTGGATGTGAGGGAGGAACCAGAGCACAGAAAAAACCTCTTTGAGCATTAAATGGACTATGGAGGTGAATTGTGATGTGAGAGTAAACTGGATTTCTCCCTAAAGTGATTATTGCCACAGTAACTTGTAGCACACACTTTCTTTGAGACCTCATTTAGACATCTTTTATGTCCAAAGCCATTCACAGACCCTTTAGCAGAGGGAGATAACACTGTTACTAGCAGCGCTTTTATGGAGTGCTTACGTTGTAATGAAACAAGCATCCAGATATAGCGTTAGTCAAGCTAGGGAAATCAGGACCTGCCCCTGGCAGCAGGGCAATTGCAGCAGAATGCTGAATCTGAGTCCAGACTGGATCCAGTCCTGAGTGAGGCACTAAGCAGCACCTGAAATGCTACACAGATCTTGGCCAAATGCTGTTGCCCTAGGGATTTGATGGATAAACCCTGGAGATTTGTAAGACCCAGTTTTGAGGTGACTTAGCTCCAGCAGAGTCATTTTTATTGGCTTGGCCACTACTCAGAGAGATCATCAGGGATTGAAAAGGCCTGAAAGAGTCAGATGGAACTTACCAAAACTCAGGGAAAACCTCAACTTTACAATCAGATGGATTGGCATCTGTTTGATCTAACCATACAGTCCTGAAATACACATCTTGGAAGCCAAAGCATCTTTTGGATCATGCATGAAGGGGAAGAAGAATAGCCACAGTGTGGTAGAAATCCTTGAAGAAATTCCCAGGGCAGTGACACCAAACCCATCTTTATAGAATCATAGACTCATAGAATAGTTAGGGCTGGAAAGGACCTCCAGATCATCTAGTTCCAACCCCCCTGCCATGGGCAGGGACACCTCTCACTAAACCATCCCACCCAAGGCTTCATCCAACCTGGCTTTGAACACTGCCATTGATGGAGCACTCACAACCTCCCTGGCAACCCATTCCAGTGCCTCACCACCCTAACAGGAAAGAATTTCCTCCTTATATCCAATCTAAACTTCCCCTGTTTAAGTTTGAACCTGAACCTCCATCTTGAAACTGGGCTGATCTTCTCCTATGGAGTGTGTGCAAATGCCTAGAGTTGGGAAGTGTGAGGCTGGTCCTGATTCACAAGGCTCCAAGGGGCACCCAAGATGCTGGTTCTGCTCCCCAGGAAGATGAGTCTTGTACAGGGGATGATGTGGGGAGTGCTCATATCTACCTGACAGCTTGCTGATGGTGATGGTACAGGAGAGGAAACTGAAGCAAGGAGAAGAATCAAGCACATGTATCCATCAATATATGCTTGTTGTCACTGACTGTCTTGTGAGTATTGCAAGACTTGCTCTTTTATTCTGGAGTTTCTTGTTCAGGATAATACTTGCGTAAGGAGGAAAAAACCTAAACCAAAACTAAACCCAACAACCAACAAATATTGAAATCAACAGAGATTTTTAGGATATCTCCATGGTTCATTGTCTGCCCTGCCCAGTTTCTCGAAGCCAGAAAATATTTATCCTAATGTAGCCTAATGGTCAAAACTCAGGATGCAAATAAAACCAGCCCATGTTATCACTTCCAATATTTATTCAGTCAACTCTAACGCAGACTTTTGATGTTGAGGGATCTGACCCTTAGCTGGGATGCTGGCCAGACTACTGAAGGTGGAGGAGCTGGCAATCGGTGTGTTTGCTCGCTTGGCAGCAGACTGACCTGTCACACCGGGTCACCAGGAAGGGCAAAACATGGCCAAACAGCTCGATATTAGCTTGAGAACATGCAGTTTGTTTGGAGAGCGCTAGTGGGACTTTAAGAGACAGAGAATAAAGATAAAGACAGCAGGGAGAGAATGCTTCTGTTGAAGATACCTACACAACAGCTCTGCTCTAATAGCATCAATTGGCGTTTGACTTCAGTCAGACCAAATAGATAGAGATAAATGAACAAGCTGTAGAAAGAATGATCCTTGCTGGAGCTGCCTGGCAGGGAGAGACAGGGAAAGCACAAAGGTTAAAAGTCTAATGACAAGCATCCTTAATGATTGTTCTTCCTGTATTCCCTCTGGGTAACATTTCCTGATTCTAAATTGTCTGAAAACCACTCTAACGCGGCTGAAACATTTCTAAATATAATTCAGCTCAACTAACGATGAAGAATATAATGGAATTTCAGGAAAGAAAATCAAGCACAGTAAGTTTTTTAACCATTATACGTCATTTAGAGCGGGGCAAGTGGTGCATGAATCTGGGTAAACAAGGAAAACAAAACTGGTGTGTTAGCTGGAGCGGGAGTTCACGTGCCTGCAGCAGTGCATGACTATCTCCATAGATAGTGTGAACCTCTGCACTGTCACTATAGAAGCTCCACCATCATTCCCATAGAAAACACCACGACAGCTTCCTGAAACAAAACTAAGAGTTGTGGTTTTTCAGTCCTGGCACAAAGATCTCTCCTTTGGTAACCACAGGTATACACGAGGCTTGCATTGCCTCTTCTGTAGCAGCCTGAGCTCACCAGCTTCTCCAAAGCAACGCAGAGCTTGGCTGCAGAAAACAGCTTAAAAGCACAATTAGCTTTCTGTAACAATAGCCTCTTTATTCTTCATTATGAAAGGGCTTGAAAGGGAATTTGTTTTCTTGGATAGATGTGAAATGAAGCTCTATCAGAACCAGTAACCTTGCAAGCCAGACACAATAGCCGGTATCTACCCATCGCTTCCTCCCTTGCCCTCCTGAAGCAGAGCACAGCAGCTCATGAAAAGCATGGTTTTTGTCTGCTCCCCTGCTTATAAATTACACTCATTAATAATATTTTCATTTCTTGTAAAAGCAATAAAACAATAAATGTGCCTCCACAGTTCCTGCTTTGCTCGGGGCCAAGCTTCCAACCTCTATCAAGCAGGAAGGTCAGGGCGGCGGGCTGGATTCATGCCTGTTGTTTAGAGGTTCTTTTAGCTGCCACGTTCAGATAATGTCACTCTCTGCCTTCATTGGCCTTCCTTGGTCCAGCCCCAAAGCTGATCTATAACTTGTTAAAGGGACTTTCACAAATAGCACAGGCTCTGAGTACAAATCTTGAACCTATTCGTGCATTTGCATCTCCCAGCATTTCAGCAGTTAATGAAGCTAATGGCCAGGCTCATGCTTTGGCTCGATTTCCATATAGCAGATGTGAGTGAAGACGCCTGAGACAGCTTCTCTTGTCCTTCAGGGACTCCAGACCCAGGCCTGCTTTAAGCATTGCTACTCAAGTCTGTTCACACTTTCCTATCAACAAATGTGAGGATGGTGCAGTTGTTTTTAGTGCCATGAAAATTCTTCTCTTAATTCCCTTTGGAAATACTGGAAATATGAACAAAATCAGAATGAGAGGGATACAAACAAGAGGTGCTAGAGAAGAATTCACTGCAAAGACATGAGAAAATCCCCTCAAGAATAAACAGAAAGTAATCAATTCTCCTATAGTGTCAGTCAAGAAAAGCTGAACTGTTCTGATAGCAGAAAGGTTGAGGACCCTTAGGGACAAAACCTACTGGGGAGTCTCTGAGCACGAAAGCTGGATGCTAGATGATACTTGAAGAGTAACCAAAGACAGTGAGTGCATCAGGGAAAGGGTTATCTTGGCAGTTAAGCCTGGGGAATGGGTTTGTTTTCCCAGGTTTTGTCAGAAGGTCAATAGCAGAACTGAGATGTGAACAGTGCTTCCTGCTGGCAGGGGTATGCAAAACTCATCTCCCTGGGGAGCAGGAGGGAGGGGTGGCAGGTGACTCAATTCTTTGGAATTTCCAAGTAATAGGTTCAGTGGAATTAGAAGGGAAAGACATGACTCCTTCCCCTGGTAAAGATGCTGTGTTACTACATCCCAATTTTATCCGAGAAAGTTTTTTTGGGGAACCTGTTGCTATAAGAAGCCAGGAAAGGGTCACATCTGTTCACTGCAGTATAACAGGGCTTGATGGCTGCTGTATCCCTGTTATCTGATGACCTTTTAGAGATCTGATCTGTCTGGAGGTCAGGAAAAAAGAGTTGCTCAGATCCAGGGCTAGTTCCTATCCCTGTAGATAGTGGTGCTGTACTGAGATGCAGATGGATATCCAGGCACATTTGGGGGCACAACTGGAGCTCTGTAGCTGAGGAAAGCCTAAGTTTAATTAAGCAAGTATATCTTGGAAACATAAAGTAACAATTCCAGGTTGTTACTGATTTCAGAATGTACCATGTGGTAGACATACACTTCAACATCCTACAATAGCCCTCAACTGATGTGAAACCCCAGCAAGGCTGGAGGCAGCCAGATGGGGATGGGCAGGAGAACAGGGCAAAGTTAGTGTGCACCAAAGCTATTCCTATAGACAGCAACTAAACAGGACCACAGCACTGGTCCAAGTGCTGTTTACAATCATCCACAGGGTTTTGACCAAGAACATCTAAGTACTGTCAATGTCCAAGCATGGTTCAAGGGGTAACACAGACCAGGGGCATCCCAACAATCAGCACGGGCAAAGCTTCGTGGTTCTGGTGTGGGCAAAAAGGTTGAGTTTTATGAAAGGGAGCTGTGCCCCCTGGCCCAGGAGATGCTCTTTGGCCTGCTTGATTTAGTAGCACAGACTTAGTCCGATAATGCCTGTGCACTAGCCCTTGGAAGTCGGGGCATACACTAATCAAGTCTCACTGCCTGTGTGACTGCTCAGCTCAAATGACTGCTGGCATTATAGGGAGTGCATTCCTATACCTAGGAGGAGTTATTAAATCCTTCCAAAGCCCATGGGTGCTCAGATCCATCTTCTGCAGACACAGAAATAAATCCCCATTCCCTTCTGCAGGTAATCACTTCCCTGCTTGGACTCCTTGTACATGCATGTGCATACATGATTGACATGTAGCAAAGCTTGTCTGTCGCCTGTGACTGTGCATGTAAAACCAGCAAGGGAGCACTGACTGTGGCTGTTTTCCGACTTCTCCAGGGGTAGGTGCTCTCTCAAGGCTCAGGAACAGCCTCAGGGCAAGGGATGATGAATGCAAAGGACTCAGCTGGTGATCTCCAACCAATAGGTAAAAACATCTGCAGGAACTTAAATGGGAAGAGGGTGTCTCAGGGGATAGAGAGGAGGAGAGACAGGGCGAAGCACAGGAAACAGCAAGGCACATTCAGCAGGGGCCACGGCAGGAATCAAGCACGATTCTCACATTTATCCTTACCTAGGACCCCAGTTAGTGGACGTTTGTAGTTTCTTCCCTGAATCTTCCTTAGACCTAAGCTAGAATAAATGGATGATGCTGGGGAGGGACTCTTCGTCAGGGACTGTAGTGACAGGACAAGGGGTAACGGGTTAAAACTTAAACAGGGGAAGTTTAGATTGGATATAAGGGGGAAATTCTTTCCTGTTAGGGTGGTGAGGCACTGGAATGGGTTGCCCAGGGGGGTTGTGAGTGCTCCATCCCTGGCCGTGTTCAAGGCCAGGTTGGATGAAGCCTTGGTTGACATGGTTTAGTGTGAAATGTCCCTGCCCATGGCAGGGGGTTGGAACTGGATGATCTTGAGGTCCTTTCCAACCCTAACTATTCTATGATTCTATGAATCTATGAAATAAAGGTGTGTGTGGATTTACCCAAAATATAGTGAGATGTTGTCATATACAAAAAAACATGACTCCTACTGCCTTTGGTGGAGCTTACAAATTGTATCTGCAGTGACTACTACAAACCAAGAGCCTTCACTACAGACAGCTCTGCAGGACCCCTGTCCATGCAGGGTGTGCATGGGGAAGCTGTCCAGGTTTCTAGGTTGGAGATTACTTATCTGAAGCAGGAAGGACCCACAAACATCTTTGCGATTGGCATCAAGGCAAGGAAAATTGCTGTCATATTGAAGAGATAAACTGAGTGGGTTCATTACAAAACTCTTGTGTGACAGAAGTATTGCAGGAAGTGTCCCTCCTCTCTGAAGAGCAGGCACACACAGGTTCTTGAGGCAGTTCTTCCCTCCAGGACCTTAAGGTTGCCACAGGTCTTCCCAGTGCTCCAGCAAGAGCCTTGTTTTGGCCTGGCGGAAGATGTTCAGTTATGAATATCCCACCTTCTGCATTTCTCTTTGCTGCTCCGAAGTGGGTTGAAGTACTGATCATCATTTCTGTTTGCTGGCTTCAAAGTGAGCGCTTACCTACCTTCAGGACCAACACCTCAAGGCTGTTTTCTTTGCTGTCACATTATCTCCTACTGGAAATGACCACAAGAGCTTTTGCTACTGTCAGATAGCAAGCATGAGCCAAAAGAGATCTGCCTGGGGAGAGGGTGAAGAGGAACAAGCCTCGATTTTGCAAGCAAGTCACCCTATCTTGTCCCACCACCACTAAGCAGAGCGTGATGGTGATGTTACTCGTAAGGTCACCCAGCCTGTGGTTTAACAAGCACAATGAACAGACTCGCCAGGCTCCCTCCTGCTCTAACAACATATGGTGGTGGGAGGATGATTGACTGGTACAATGTGATTTTCAATGAAATGTCTTCAAGCCAGAGAAGTTCCAGGTGACTAGAAGTAAGCAATCATTGTGCCAATCTTTCAGCAAAAAAGGGTCATGCCTTGAGCATGGCAACTTGAGGGAATAAGGCAGCTTTTTATAGCGAGTAATATCTCTTCTGACAGTGCTAGTGAACTGCTTCAAACCGCACTTGGCTGGGAATGTGCGAAGATGAATAGCTTTGTCTTTCAGTAAGTATTACCGGGAGCAGTAGGAAGAATGAGAAATGGTCTGTAAAGTAAGCAATAGCTAAAAATCCTCTTCTTTCCTGACCTTACTGTAGAGAATACCTTGAAGTGTGAGGAGAGAAAACCATAAGTGTGAGGAGGAGGAAGGAAAAATCACCCTAAAGGGAAATCTGGAAGCTTTTATTAAGGAGGGTTAAGGATTAGGTGTGATGAGCTGGAGTATCACAGTCCACTCTGGTACTAGCATCATCTGCTTCTGTTTGTCTTAGTGTTAAGGTGATGGATAGAGACCTTGGTTGGGTCTGGGTACATGGTGTGGTGAGTGTTGCTTGCCCCTGTGGAAGTGATAGCTGGAGACAACTGCCTAAATAAATAAGGCAGATACAGAAGGACTTTTATCCCTCTTTTTCAAGCCTGACCAAGGTTATGCTGAGAAATTTGGGCCATGCAGGGAAGTGACCACACATCTCCCGCGCCTTCACAGTTTGACCTCTTGCTGGTCACTGCATCTTCTGAGGGTTCAGGATTGGGAGACAGGGAGGTTTTCCTGGTGGGAGTTTCATCCTTTATAATCTGGAGCTCAAATAACGGATCATGATTTCAGATTTTTGAGGGAGTTGTGGGCTTCTTCACAGTGTTGCGGGAAAAGGATGTGAAAATGGTTGTTTAAATTGTGATGGTTTATTTCTGAGATAGCTGCGCTGTGGCTCAGGTCCTCCCAGATGTGATCTGGAAATTACGAGAGGACCCACTTTTGCCCTTACAAACATTAAGCTCCCATACTGGCACCTCTCATCTAATTAGGACTAAGAGCTGTTTTCCTCCGCATTGGCATGTGCCAAACCTGTGCATTGCTCTAACTCAGCCCTAACACAGGCAGAATAATTGAGACCCCTGTGAATCACCACCTGTAACCTCTCCTCTTTGGAGAGCCACTCTTCCATAAAATCTTCCTTTTATGTGTGGATATGTCAAGAGACCTCTTCTTTGCATTAAGGTGTTAAATATCCAATATTTTTAGGGTTCTTCAAGAGGAAGTCCTCCTAGACTCCTAGACAAGCATTAGTAATGCAGTGTTTGTTAATTATTATCTTAATGTAAACTGGCTGACTCAGAATGCCGTGGTTCCATCTGTTCATAGGGAAAAAGTCTTTGATGTTGCTCGTTTTCCAGATTAAGCAATAGGAGAAGAAGTATGAGAGAGGACTTAGAGACACTCATAGACAGCAGTTGTGTGCCTTGTACTGTGGCTGTCTGAGCATATGGTCTTTTATGGGATTCCAGGCCCTGTCAACTTAGAAAGCAAATCTTGCCACTCTGTACAGGCTGAGAGTGAGTCTGCTCATCTCTGACCCTGTCACGAAGCATCTGGTAGGAATTATGAACTCTCTGTCTTCTTGTGTTAAACCTGAGGTTATTGGCTGTTTTGGTTTTGTTAGCATTTATTTTTCCCTAGGGAGAAGAAAGGAGCAAGGGTATATCTAAAAGAAGCCATAACCAGAAGTTTGGCATTTCCATTTCAGCTCAGGTTCTTCTCAGATGCTCCTTCCCCACTGATTTAATCAGGGAAATAGTCCCTTCCTCTCCCATCTGCAAAACCAGCTCCATGTACTTGTGGGTCTCCTTCTCTGCAAGTGCATCCCAGATGTGCCCTTGCTCTGCACAAAGAGTCACAAGGTTTGTGCTGGAGTGAAGGAGGAAAACCACCGATGTTCTTTGATTGTATTGGATGCTGAGATCCTGTCATGTATTTGAGGTAAGGGGCACCTTTGTGGGTCTGAATTAGGGACTGCAGGACTCAAGGGAGCAGTTTTACCACATCCCATTCAAGGATGGAACAGTAAACTTCATCTGAAAAGGGGATGAAACTCCATTTAGGACAGCCAAGACATAGGGGAGAAATGTGAATAATCACTGATCTTTGCTCCCTAGCTGGGATCACCATAAACTAGGAGGTCAAACAAGATCAAGCAGATCACTTCTCCCTAATGCCTTTTTGTCAGGACAGTAAACATGGGATATGCTTTTCCTCCTGCAGCCCACTGCTTTCCTCCAAGCTCCCCATAGTGTGAATGATTTCTCCTCCACATTAACAAAGCCTGCGTGGACATTTGAAGAGTTAATGGTACATTTTTCTTTGGCATAATTGATGTTTACTCCTTTTTTAGGTTTGAGATACAAAAAATCCCTAGAAGGCGTAAGGGACTTTAAGATCTCCTTTGTACCCTTAATTCCCTGAAGATCACTACAATCAGGGAGACTTTAAATCCCCAGATAAGTCTCAGCAAAGGGATGATGAATAGATAAAAAGCATCAGCAGTGTACTGCAATAATATTCATCCAGAGATCTACCATGGTACTTAAACTGAAGAGCTTACAAAACAAAAGCGAGGTGGAAGGAGGGGTGGGTATTTGCTAATACAAGAGCACAAGCAGTGCTGTGCAGATGAATCACACTTCTCTCGCCAAAACCAAGTAGTTCCATGACACCAGAGCTAAAGGACTTTGTTTTCCAGCAGAATGGTGTGACTTGATTTTCGGGTGAATAAAACACTTCTTATCAGTATCTCCTCTCCTCCTTCTACTTTAAACTTGTTTTCAAGATGCTCTGAGTCTCTGATTAAAATCAGCCCATGCATTTCATAGGTATTTGAAAGGAAGATGGATGCAGAGACAATTGAGCTCTTCTTCAATCAATGATGCCTCTTTTTCAACCCTCTTCCCTTTTTTCTCCCCTATAACGCTGATCTCCTAGTCTCAAAATACACAATTTCTTTTGCACAAATACAGTAATGAAGCTCTGCTTGTAAGACTTCTATTATGGGGTTGCGTCCCCATGTTTTCCTGCTCACAGACTAGACGACCTTTGAAGGTCCCTTCCAACACAAACTATTCTATGATTCTATGTTTCCTAAGGCATACCTGATTATCAGCGCTACAGAGAAGGCAGCAAACAAAGATAGCCCCTGGATCTGGCTCCATGTGCCTGTTCTTATGCCTTTGTACCAGGAACATTGTTTGCCTTCCAATGGAAGAAGGATGAAAACAGGCAACACCCTTAACCCAGGTGTCTCACATTAAAGCATTAGGGATTTCCTTGTTTCCTCTGGAGCTCTGGTATTGTCATGTGTGGGAGATTAGGACCAGGTCTGGAGGACTGTATGCTATCTATATGGTCTGATTTCCAGAGATGTTGCAGTATAGAACAGAGAACATGGATAGCTTCTTTACTCAGTTTCCTGTGGCCCTGAAACCCAGAAGTAGTGTGTTTGCAGTTTGGTCTCTTGGTTGTATCTTGCTTGGCCTTGTGAGGCTGATCCTTAGGAAGAAAGGCTGAGTCTTTTGGGGGGATCATACAGCACTGGCTGAAGTAACATGCCAGCATATTTGTCTGAGATGATCTAGGACTTCAAGCTCAAGGAAGTTGGTGTGGAGCTATTGTTTTGTCTAATAAAGCACTGGAGTCAGAAGGCAGCTAATTGCAAAATAAATCAGTGAGGAAGCTCAATAGGAGAGTTTGGTTAATTGTGATTCCTTGTTTTTTTCCTGTCTTATCATTCAAAATCTGGTTCTCCCAGGGGCAGAGACTGACTTTCCTCTGCAAAATTAGTCTGATACTGTCCAAATCAACTCCGTGTGTATGTTTGTCTGTCTATCTACCTATCTATATTTATCGATCTCATTAAGACCTTTCTTTACTGTTTTTGGTGAAGCAAAAATGACATTTCAAATCAAACACTTCTAATGCCTATTACAGAAAGCCTTCATGTTTCAAAATTATTTCAGCTTCATGATAAAAGCTTTATTCCCTCCTCAATCTTCTGCTTCCTAGTTACACAACAAATATCTTGACTTTCCACATGCTTTTAAAAATTTCTTATTGCATTAGGTTTTCCTTTTCCATGTTTTCCCCTTAACTATTTCCCCTGTTGGAAATAGCTAGATAAACAGACAGGAAAGTGAAATTGTAAGTCCATTAATCTAGAATTCTTCCAAACAGTTCCAAACATATCTGAACTTTTTTTCTGGTAATTATAGTTCTATCTGGGTTCAAACTGAAACAGGGGAAGTTCAGGTTAGATATAAGGAAGAAGCTCTTTACTGTGAGGGTGGTGAGGCACTGGAATGGGTTGCCCAGGGAAGTTGTGAATGCTCCATCCCTGGCAATGTTCAAGGCCAGGCTGGACAGAGCCTTGGGTGCCATGGTCTAGTGTGAGACGCCCCTGCCCATGGCAGGGGATTTGAACTGGATGATCTTAAGGTCCTTTCCAACCCAAACTATTCTGTGATTCTATCTTCCATGTGGGGCACTGAATAAATATTCTCCTGGCAGTATCTACAGTGGTCTACAATGGGAAGCATAATATCCAAGCAAGAGATCCAAATTCACCAAAACCTTCTGGATATGCATCTGGAGGGACTGTGGTAGCCACGCAAAGTCTGTTCTTTGTCTTGCTTTTTTACAAGCTTTGAGAAAAAAAAAGATGCAAGAACATTTGAGCTGAGAAGGGAAAGCTTGTGATCCAGACACTGCAAAGACTGACTGTGAGTGTGGAGGCTGCTTGCTTTCACTTGGGTAAGACCTTCACACTTATATTTCCCAATCTTGCCATGAAAGTGTCTGCAAAGGTGGTAAGCAGCCTCTAAGAAAAGCCAGGAAAGCAAAGTGAAAACCAAGGAGACCACTGACATTGATGGACATGTACTGCTTCCACCCTGTAATTTATAATTTACAGAATTCTGTGAATTTGACATGATTCTAGAGATGCTGTGAGCCAGACAGAGAGAAAATGGCTGATCCAAAATGAAATAACTATTTGTAGGAGACAAAAAGAGAGTGTGTCACCTGTTTGAGGAGGGTATCTGAAGCATGGAATATAGATCACCAGTGCTCCGTAGCTGTGGGCAAGTTGACCCTCCAGTGTATGTCAGCGTGTTTGAGGATGTACTTGAAACCTTTTCTTTCTAAAAGGCAACAAAAGCTTCAGATCTTTCACCGGCACATTCAGTCTCAAGATACAGACCTTTGCCTCCTTCAGTGATGAAGCTGTTTGTGTCAAAGGAGTAGGGTGGGTAAGGGAACAAGTCAGTAGCAGAGGTAGGGAGTGTACAGCATCTTCAGCAGCAGTTGATGACTACATAGGAGAGCATGCAATTGGCTTGGAATGCAGGTGTGCATGGAAAGCTCAGGACACAACATTCAACCTTTGATCTTCCTATTTTGGGGACAGAAGAGCGGCTTAGTCTCCCCTAGCTTTAGACTTCCACCCTTCAAACAGTATGGGAAGCAGGCATACAGAATCCTAGTATAGTTAGGGTTGGAAAGGACTATATGCTTGTGACGAGGGCACATTCCCACCATCAATCACATTTCCAGGTAATTGAGTTGCCTTAATGCTACCTGGGCAATTGCATAAAATTTAGCCATCTAAATTTGTGGGATTGTTGACTTTTTGCACTGAGCTAAGAGATGCCATTCTGGTGAGTGATGGACTAGAAACCAAACATGGGTGGATGAACTTTATAAGCCTTGTCTGAGAGCACTGTCTTTAATGCTTCTACTGGAGGCACGAGTTATCTTCACAGCAGCTGACCTTAAAACTGGATGCCTTGCTGAGGACCTTGCAACTTTATCTAATCACTAGCAATAACATAAATGTCATGGCATAGACTGATGGTTTTCAACAGTGGTGATAGCAAGTATCTGTAGGTGACACTTTTCCCAGTGAAATGAGGATGCTGCATGTTCTGCCTGGTTGCCTATGTTCCAGCCACTTATCACAGGGTCTAGTTTCTGAAGGGCTTTTACATGAGGATTCTTTGCTCTATACTTAAATGCATATTTAGGTCAGTTTTCTGCTAATAAGCTGGAAAGATTTTTGTTTCCCAGCTGTTAATTTCTTTAATGGAAAAGGTAACACCAGCAAACAGCGGTGAATGAAGAGGTGAAATATATTCCTTTAGGCTAGTTAGGAGGTATTTTATCATTTGATTTGATGGGGACAAAGTATTTCACCCAAGAGCTTAAGGGAATAGAAGAAGCTTCCCAGACACTGCACCCTTTCTCCTCATATGATTCCTGAGTCAGAATAGAGGGAATAAATTTTCACCTTTGCGGGCCATGGGCTGTTGCCGTTCTGCTGTGCCAGCTAAAGAGTGCTTCTGCTGATGAACTTATTCCCACCCATCTTAGTTGCTGTTTCACTTTCTAGAGGATCTCCGAAATGGAAAGTATCTCCCAGGCATTACCAGGGAGAGATGTTCTCAAGCCACAAACTTAAAAGCAGGAGAGGACTCCAAACCCCACAAGCCATTGATTTTTCAAGCGCAGAAGAATCCTAGCACATAACAAACAGATGAGAAAATAATGAGGGAAAAAATATCAATCATACTGCAAGCAAGAAGTTACTTTCATTTTCCAAAGAGCTGAAAATAAAATTAACTTCCAAGCAGAACTTTTCTTTGAGTCTAAGGGTAGCTTTTGCCCCAGTGTCTATTGACATCTTCTTTTCTGTTGGCAAAACAGAGTTATCACTTTAGGGAGTCTGTGCTATTGAAATGAATATAACAAATTACCATTAAATCAAATGTAGTCTCTGAATGGTTTTGGACAGAAAACCTCTGGGTCTTGATCTTAAACCTCAATCATGTTTCCAAAACGAGTTTTCATTGTGGAGCTCTGTCAGCTGGGCTGCAGCTGTAGAGAGCTGGGAAATGACTTACTCACCAAGAAGATATTCAAAGAGCCACTAGGAGCAGGGAAGCTTGGGGATATTTGTAACCTGGGTTGGTGCAGGCAATCTCGCAGTGAGCACCTATTAGTGATGCAGCAAGACACTGCATGGTAATCGCTTTGATCCCTGCTGTAAGACTATAAAGCAATGCTAAGTATTTGTGCATGGCAGCACTTCTGTTAGAAGCCTTTCACATCAGATAAGAAATGAAGGGTTCCACTTTCTGCTTTGTGCAAAGGGGGTGAAATCAGAGTCTTGTGTTCAATGGTCAAAGCTAAAAAGTAGATACCCTGCTGTGAAATCATGGGAGATATCTCAGATGTTGCGTGTATGAGATGCTCTGACAAGTTCCCATGTGTTACATGGGTGTGTATGAACTTACACCTCGAATACTGTGCTCAGTTTTGGGCCCTTCACTACACATAGAGGTGCTGGAGTGGGTCCAAAGAAAGACAACAAAGCTGATGAAGGGTTTGGAGCACCAGTCCTATGAGGAGAAGCTGAGGGTTTAACCTGGAGAAAAGGAAGCTTAAGACAGACCTTATGGTTCTCTGCAAGTACCTTAAAGAAGGTTGTAGCGAGGTGGGGGACAGTATATTCTCCCAGTAGGACAAGAGGAAATGGCCTCAAGCTGTGCCAGGCGAGGTTTAGACTGGATATTAGGAACAATTACTTCACCCAAAGGCTTGTCAAGCATTGGAACAGGATGCCCAGGGAAGTGCTGGAGTCTCCATCCCTGGAGGGATTTAAAAGAGATATGGCACTTAAGGACATGGTTTAGTGGTCGACTTGGAAGTGCTGGGTTAATGGTTGGACTTGATGATCTTGACCAACTTAAGTGATTCTATAATTACATGAAAAGAAGAGTAGACCTCTAAGACTGAGTTAAATCAGTCAGGCAGAACAAGTTTATGGATGAAGGGAATATCATTTTCTTCTTTTTACTGGTGGAAAACTGAGGCACAGCTTTCTAAGCCCTTAGTGAAACCTGAGATTTCATCCTCAAAGCAGCTCAATCCACACCACAGTTTGAGCTAAGTCTTCTCAGTTGTAAATATGGAGTTATTTGTTAATTTTGAGGTGATTTGCTCACGGACAATGATATTTTTACAGCATCACATCTTGTGAATCCTTTTACTTCTGCATCTCTGTTAGTAAACCAAAAGAAATGCCATCATCTATCCCACTGTCATCCGCAATAGCGTCAGAATAGCACACAGGGATCTGAGTTGCTAATTTATCGCCATTAAATCCATCAGCCTTTTGCAAACCTATAAATTACAAGCCTCCCTTAGCATCTGGGCATTTTCCAGGTACACTGGTCAGGCCAGATCTGGGCTGGAAACGGCATGTTCTGTAATTAACAGCTTGGTAAGGCATTCAGTCCATCCAGGAAAAACAGCTGCTCTTTCTACATCATGCACTAAACCCAGCCTTAAAGACAGACATAGCATTAAAGCTCCATTGCCAGGTTTTGTCCTTTAACTGAGAAAAGGCTTATGTTAGAATGGAAGTACAGGAGACGTATGAGACTAGCATGAGCATCACCTGATGGAGCTGAACCTCATCCCACATTGGCCATCTGTGGTTGACCTTTGGTGATCTTCAGTGCTGTATTAGGTTTAGCTGATGGCTGTCTACCTCCATTGCCATTTATTGTGTTCATCTAGCACAGGTTCAACTTCTGCTCCTGGTAAGGAAAAACTCATGGTCTAGCTATGAGAACTTGCATGAGAGGTGGTAAAATTCTGCATTTCCCTTTAAGCTTTGAAAATCCTGCCAGTTCCTGTCCTGTGCTCTTGTTCCAGCTTCTCGCTCCATAATAAACACAGGATGAAACAAGAGGAAGGGAATGGCAGCCTCTGGAGTGGTTTAGAAACCTTTAACCAAGAGGAAAGGTTAATGGAGTAGAGTTGATGCAGTTGAATTTATTCTCAAGAGAGTTTGAGATGACTTGGCAGAAATCTTCAGCCTTAGGAAGAGAAAGGATGATAATGGATAGTTTTCTCCCTGATGTCATGGTTAATAAACTCAGGGCATTATTTAAAGCTGAGATTATTTGAGAGATGTGCCACATCAGGCAAAGGGAAGAAAATATAAGCAGTGAGTTACAAGTCAGCTCAAGAACTTGTACATACAAGCATAACATACAAGCATAACATAAATACATACGAGGATAACAGTGCTCTAGATTTTCTAGTTTGCATCCAGCAAAACGTGTAAACACTGATCTTGATTCTTCACATAGTTGTCTTAAAATACATGGTTGTATTAATTTGATAGGACAAATGGTAATGGGTTTAAATTTAAACAGGGGAGATTTAGGTTAGATCTAAGGAACAAATTATTGTGCGAGTGGCGAGACACTGGAAAAGGCTGCCCAGAGAAGCTGTGGCTTCTCTGTTGTTGTGAATGCTGCATCCCTGGCAGTGTTCAAGGCCAGGCTGGATGGGTCTTGGAGCAACGTGGTCTAGTGGAAGGTAGCCCTGTCCATGGCAGGGAGTTGGAACTGAATGAGCTTAAGGCCCTTTCCAACCCAAACCATTCTATGATTCTGTGATTAATATATTGTTGAAGAAAGGCAGCTCTGTGATTTATGCCAGAGAACACCTTTATATATACAGGTGAGTACCTGGGCTCAAGATGGAACAAGGTACCATAACTTAACGTTTTTGGTGAAACATTATGGTTATATGTTTTTAGCTTTTTCCCTTGGTAAATAGGGGGAATGGGATATGCTTCAACACACAGACAGCATCAGTTGTTGGTTGTGAATATTTACAGAGAGCTTGGATGGGAGGATCTGAACGAGCAGAAAAACATCTTCTCAACCCAGCTAATGAATTTGTAACTTCTGGCATCTTTTTAAATGTAACCTCCATTCAATCAATTTGCAATTAACTCCGGCCCTGACACTTATGGCTGTTTGAGCAAGCAATGCATCTGTGTGCTAGAAACCAGTCCACTTGATCGGATCTGTGTGAAAAATTACTACTTGTTGGAAGATAATGTGGGAGAATGTCTGCGTGTCTTAATAAACTGGATTGGGGTTTATGAAGGAATACTGTGCTCTCTCTCTCTGAAGGAATACTGTGTTCTCTCTCAGGGACCTCATTACCTGAATGTATACCCTCGTGATCCCCCTTGCCGTTCAGTGGGGAAGCCTCCTAGTGAAGTGCATTAGCAGATTTTTCAGCACTTCATGTGAGCACAAAGAGTGTGAAGTAGGATATGGTGACACCACGGTGCTTCAAGACACACTGCTCACTGGGTAGTGTCAAGAGATTGCTCTAAGATTTGAAAGTTAAATCAGCTCTTAATTAAGAGAACTTAAAAAAAGGTAAGGGCTCTTAACTGCTTTTGTCACTCAAGCCCTGATTAAAAACTTGCATCTGTGCAATGATGTGGGTTGATGCCAACAGGCCGGGAAGCAGCTTTACAGAACAGGAGCTGGGGGTTTTGGCAGGCAGCAGGTTGCACATGGGTTAGCACTGCATTCGGGTGGCAAAGTGCATTAACCAGTAGGTGAAGGCAAATGATTCTTCTCTGAACAGCACTTGTGAAACCACTTCTGAAGTGCTGTGTCCAGTTTGGGGCTTCCCAGAACAAGAAAGATGTGAGGGTACTGGAGCGAGTCTTGTGAAGGGTCACTGAGGTGTTCAAGCTCCTGGAACACAGGGCATAGGAGGAAAAGGCTGAGAGCTGGGTCTGCTCAGCCTGCAGAGGAGAAGGCTTGTGGGCATCTTATTGCCATTTGTAAATACCTGGTGGGGGCCTGTAGAGAAGGTGGACACAATTTAGTGGTGGACTTGGTAATGCTAGGTTAATGGTTGGTCTCAATGAACTTCAAGGTCTTTTCCAACCCAAATGATTCTATGATTCTGTGATGGAACTCTCCAGTGGTGATATCCTAACCTGTATCAGTGAAACTGAATGGACTTAGTTTGTAAGGCCTAACCAGTAGATTTTTACTACTAAAGTATATTTTTGACCATAACAAGTCAAGAAATGAGAAAATGGGTTCTCTCCCAAGAGGTGGTAACCTCCAGCAGAGTGTGAATGAAGAAGGATCTGGCAGAAGTGATTTCTGGATCTAGAAAACAACTATTCTCCACAGACTCAGATACTTATATTTTCCTCACTCTTTTAAATCAGGCCAGCTATTGCCTGGGGCTCTTTTTGAGTCATAGCATACAAATTGCTTTGGGGGCTGCCATAGAAGACACACAGAATGGTAATGAAGGCAGTGACTGAAGGCAGGGAGATTTGGAGTACATGGCTCGTTGGCTTTAAGCAAGGTCTCACAGCTTGCAGGAACCGGCCTTTGCAGAAGAAGCAAGCAGACATTTAGCTGTCATATTGAAAACTATGCTGCTCCGTGGATGGTATGAGCATAAAATGGGCTGTAGAGGGTCAGACGAAGCTTTCTGCCTCCAAAAGTGGCTAACAGCAGATGCCTGGGGAACAGTGTAATCATGCGGCAGCGTACAGTGATACTTCTCCAGTATGTTCTCCCAGCCTCCAGCGGGGAGGATAGGGGTTTGAGCAATAGCTGTTACCTTTGTCTTTAGAAGCCAACGATTGACTTTTCCAGTGTCAGTTGTTTTTTGCAGCTCTTCACTTCAGCTACATGATATGGGGATGCTCTTTGCTTCTAGTCAACCTAATAATGTCACTGGAAACCCCCAAGTTTTGGTTTTATAAAATCATAGAATAGTTAGGGTTGGAAAGGACCTCAAGATCATCTAGTTCCAACCCCCCTGCCATGGGCAGGGACACCTCACACTAAACCATGTCACTCAAGGCTCTGTCCAACCTGGCCTTGAACACCATCAGGGATGGAACATTCACAACTTCCTTGGGCAACCCATTCCAGTGCCTCACCACACTTACAGTAAACAACTTCCTCCTTATATCCAATCTAAACTTCCCCTGTTTCAGTTTTAACCCGTTACCCCTTGTCCTGTCACTACAGTCCCTGATGAAGAGTCCCTCCCCAGCATCCCTATAGGCCCCCTTCGGGTACTGGAAGGCTGCTATTAAGTCTCCACGCAGCCTTCTCTTCTCCAGGCTGAACAGCCCCAACTTCCTCAGCCTGTCTTCATACGGGAGGTGCTCCAGTCCCCTGATCATCCTCGTGGCCTCCTCTGGACTTGTTCCAACAGTTCCATGTCCTTTTTATGTTGAGGACACAAGAACTGCACACAATGCTCCAGGTGAGGTCTCACAAGAGCAGAGTAGAGGGGCAGGATCACCTCCTTCGCCCTGCTGGTCACGCTCCTTTTGATGCAGCCCAGGATACGGTTGGCTTTCTGGGCTGCGAGCGCACACTGCAGCCGGCTCATGTTCATTTTCTCATCGACCAACACCCCCAAGTCCTTCTCTGCAGGGCTGCTCTGAATTTCTTCTTTGCCCAGTCTGTAGCTGTGCCTGGGATTGCTCCAACCCAGGTGTAGGACCTTGCACTTGTCATGGTTGAATTTCATAAGGTTGCCACCAGCCCACCTCACAAGCGTGTCAAGGTCCCTCTGGATGGCATCGCTTCCCTCCAGGGTATCAACTGAACCACACAGGTTGGTGTCATCAGCACACTTGCTGAGGGTGCACTCAATCCCACTGTCCATGTCACCAACAAAGATATTGAACAAGACCGATACCAACACCCATCCCTGAGGGACTCCACTCATTACTGGTCTCTAGCTGGACATTGAGCCACTGACCACAACTCTTCGCATGTGACCATCCAGCCAGTCCTTTATCCACTGAGTGGTCTTTATCCACTGAGTGGTCCATCCATCAAATTGATGTCTCTCAAATTTAGAGACAAGGATGTCATGTGGGACAGTGTTGAACGCTTTGCACAAGTCCAGGTAGATGACGTCAACTGCTCTACCCCTGTCCATCACTTCCGTAGCCCCATCATAGAAGCCACCAAATTGGTCAGGCAGGATTTCCCCTTAGTGAAGCCCTGCTGGCTGTCACCAAGCACCTTGCTGTTTTTCATGGGCCTTAGCATGCCTTCCAGGAGAATTTGCTCCAAGATGCTGCCAGGCACGCAGGTGAGACTGACTGGTCTGTAATTCCCTGGCTCATCCATTTTCCCCTTCTTGAAAAGGGGCTTTATATTTCCCTTATTCCAGTTGTCAGGAACTTCACCTGACTGCCATGATTTTTCAAATATGATGGACAGTGGCTTAGCAAATTCATTCGCCAGCTCCTCCAGAACCGGCAAATGGATTTCATCAGGTCCCATGAACTTGTGCACGTTCAGGTTCTTAAGATGCTCTCGAGTCAGATCCTCTCCTACAGTGGGCCTAAGGTCTTCATTCTCACAGTGCCTGCGTCTGCCTTCCAAGAGTTGGGTGGTGTGGTCGGAGCCTTTGCCAGCGAAGACTGAGGCAAAGAAGTCATTAACAGCTTCGGCCTTCTCCAAACACAGGGTAGCCAGTTCTCCTGACAGCTTGCGGAGAGAGCCCACGTTCTCCCTAGTCTGTCTTTGATTTGCAATGGAACTATAGGATCCCTTCCTGTTATCTTTCATATCCCTAGCCAAGTTTAATTCTAACTGGGCCTTAGCCTTCCTAGTTTCCTCAGCAGCTCCTTATCCATCCAAGGAGGTCTCCTGGCCCTCCTGCTGCACTTCCTTCTAGTTGGGACACAACACTCCTGAGCCTGTAGCAGGTCACCCTTGAATATCAGCCAGCGGTCTTGGGCCCCCCTGCCCTCTAGGGCTGTATCCCATGGAACCTTACTAAGCAGGTTCCTGAAGAGCTCATGAACTGTTGTCTTCTCTTTATCTTCTTTGTGCTCATCCAGCAATACTCAGGAGATTGTATTGACTGAAGTTTGAGCCCAGCACCAGTGCTGAACTGGAAATGTATAATTAAAGGTTGTATATGAGCAGCCAAAGCATTCTGAGACCAATGGATGAATTGAGGACACTCCAAATTTATCCCGTGAGGCCATTAAAGCTGACAGATGTCCCCTGTATTAGTTCCTTGAGAAACTCTCTGTTGTTCTGGTGGTATCCTGCTTCTCTGATGCTCAGGAACTGCTATTTTTATCCTGTGTTTATTTTTCCACACTGTCTACAAGACTCCAAGCTCCTGTTTTGGTGGTTCTTATGGACCTCCCAGAGCTTTACATCATTTATCTCTCTGCTTATCCGTTGTGGCACTGACCAGACTGGGTTTGCTCCAGGGCTTGATTTGACGTGATTATTTCCTCCCTAACAAATATTAGCACTTACTTTTCCTCGTCTTTGTTATGTTTGGTCTCTGTGCTCTACAGTGTTGGTGTTGCTTCAAGGGGCATTTGGTAGTGGTACTCATTGGCAGCCGCATTTGGCTGTTGTACTGCTCAGAAGGTAGGGATGTATGTGATGCTCTGAGGAGCTGTTGCAGATGCAGGAACAGAAAGGGCAGAAAGGTTCCTGAAGGTTCATCTGAGTTTTGCTTGTGAGCACAGCCAGGAGGGTAGGAGGTTGTCTCAACACCATTTCTGGCTATGACACAGCCTGTGGGCTGAGAGAAATTGTAAATCACATAGGGAACAAGCAAAAGTGAACTGTCAAGAGGTGCTAAAATTTGGGCTGACATCAGCCCTTCTGTGGCTAAGATACCATCCCCCATGGAGAAGAAATCCAGGAATGCCAAGCTGGAAGAGGTCATGGAGGCTGGACCTGAGTTCACTGCTGAATAACAGGCCACTGCCACTGCCAGGGTTATTCTTCTCAACCTTTTTGCCCCTGCTGCTGTTTAAAATGCATGGCAAGGGACTCACCAGCTCCTGTTCACAGCATGAGCAAGTACATTTGCTGACTGACTCCCGCATGCTGTGCATCCCGTGTTTTCCAAGAGAGTGCATAATGATGGGCCGCTGCTCAGCTCATTGAGAGTTTGCTACCTAGTTGGAGCCATTACTATGAAATTACCAAATAAAACATACATTTTCAGTCCCAATAGTAATAAAAATTATCGAAGGGCCTCTCCTGGGACAATTATAATGAGATAATACAGACCTCCTGACTGATTCCAGTGGCTGTAAAAAAAAAGCATAATCAAAGAGCATTCAACAAGACATTAGTACATGCCTTGGCTCCAATCACTTTCCTGTCTCAGGGGATAATGAAATGATCAAATTAGTTTTAAAAAGGTGAAACTTCGATTTTTCAGTGCATGTGACAGGTTCTCCCCTGAATAATGTCATTACAATGAGGTGCACAGGACAGCAGGAGCATTTATTGCTTTTGGTCTAGACACCACAGAACATTAAGAAATTTTGCCCTCTTGTCTCTGCAGTGTAATGTTTATTCTCCAAGTGTCCAGGCCAATGAAATGATAAAGAACAGGAGTATAAGCTTTGGTTTTCTTTTTTCCCTTCTGCACACTCAAAACATAAATACAACCGTATGTTCAAGCCTGCGTTTGCAGAAATGTAGCATAAATGGCCTATTGGGTTATATAGCTCATCTGTTTCCCATTACTGCTTTAAAGCAAATTACATTCTTTCCAAAGAGCAACGCCGGTATGGACAGCCTAACAGCCTTGTTTCCTGGGGATCCAGGATGGAGGTCACGAAACACATTTGAAACTGCTCTAAGGCCCACTTTTTCAGGCTGACATTAGCAGAAACCCTGCTTTGTGATGCCTCCAGCAACACTGAAGAGAGCAAAGCACTATGAGATGTTTCAGCCCATCTCTGAAAGTCTTCCCCCCCTCCGCAAATGAACATTAACAGGACATCATCGCTCCTAACTCAGGCACTTCACTGCCACAAAGTTAGGGCTTTGCCCAAGGG
Source organism: Lathamus discolor (assembly GCF_037157495.1). Taxonomy (NCBI): domain Eukaryota; kingdom Metazoa; phylum Chordata; class Aves; order Psittaciformes; family Psittacidae; genus Lathamus; species Lathamus discolor. The sequence continues at coordinate 4,470,508 of NC_088884.1, forward strand.
CTGATGCCTCCCACGGTTTGAGTCAGGGATATTTTTCACGTTGCAAGCACTACCATCCATCCATTTGCTGGGAAGTGAGCCCCAAACTTTGAGGAGCAAGAGCATTAGCTCCCATGGTTCTGAACTAAACGGCTCAGTACTCTTCTTGAGAGCAACAGGAAACCCCTCATCCCATGTAGATCAAGCACAGCAGGCAGTTAATTGACATATCCATGGAGCAGCAACCAGAGCCACTCAGTGCTTTTCACATACATCAGCTGTTTCAGGAGCAGGGAGGGTCTCACTGCTTGCCTAGATCTGATTGTGATCACCCAGGTAACACACTCCCTACTCTGCAAGATGGGGAGCAAAACCTCTGCATCCTCCCAAAAGACCTGTCAGTACATTAGAACTGGACACCCTCACACTGTGACTGCGATTTCAGACACAGAGCTGTCTCATTTGCTTTGTGAGAGAGCCTCACAGGCAACACACAGAGCAACTTCTGTATTTACCTTGACACTACATGAGCCACAGCCCTCACCTCTTGCAGAGCAGTTGTATATATTATCATCTCTTTGGCATCTTGGTTGCTGCTTTCTCCACTTTCCTTTCCCCTCATCAGAGCAGGTAGGCTGTTTAGGGTCCCCCTCCTGCCCCCCCATGCCTGCTCTCCTTCTCTGAAAGTCATTACCCAGAGTTCCTGCTTTCCTTGAAGTAGCGCTGAACAAGCTGTGCTGTGTTTTTCCCCCTCCAGGCTTTTTTTACAGCAGTTGTTGCAGGAAGAAGTAATTTATCCAGAATTAAAACATCTGGTTATCGTGCTCCCCGGGTAAGTTAGCATTAAAATAAGAGGAAAACATACTGCCTGGCTGTCTCCATCATTTGAGAGGGGGAACATGCCCCGTGGCTCCATGCAGGGACAAGGTGAAAGCTCTCTTCAGTGCTGGCTGCATGGGCTCTGCACAGTGGCCCCGGGTTTGGAGCAGAGGTAGGAGGCACACGCAGCTTGCTGGGGTTAAAGGGATAAGGGGAAAGTGCTAATTTTATCCTGCACCTTGCTTTTTTTAGCTGAGCATTATAGACTGATAACAAAGTGGTCTCCTCCACTCCAGAGCCCTGGTGCACATAATGAACAATGTCTGTGTTATGAATTCACCAGCATTTCTCTCTGTCTACCCACAGGCTCTAGTTCTGTAGTTCAGCTTCATGGACTGAGTATCTGGAGAAAGTGCGCTTGCATAATGCCAAGATGCTGATGGGGAGTGGATTTTAATTAAATCCTTTTTCCAAGTCTCCCCAGATATCCTGTTTCTCCCCTGCTGTCAGAAATCCAGACATGGAGAGAGCCAGCACCACCTCCTTTTTATAAGAGCAGGTAGAGATAGAACAGTGGTAATGCTTTTAACCTGCCAGAGGGGAGACTGAGATGAGCTCTTAGGCAGAAGCTCTTCCCTGTGAGGGTGCTGAGGCGCTGGCACAGGGTGCCCAGAGAAGCTGTGGCTGCCCCATCCCTGGCAGTGCTCAAGGCCAGGTTGGACACAGGGGCTTGGAGCAAGCTGCTCCAGTGGAAGGGGTCCCTGGTTGGAACTGGATGAGCTTTAAGGTCCCTTCAACCCAAACCAGTCTGGGATTCTGTGATTTTATGATTGTCTCCTCCTGAGGATTTCCAGCTTCAGTCAAGTGGGACAGGAGGGAAGACCACTTTCCAGTGATAGTGGTTGCTTTTGCACCAGTCTTCCTTTACAGATGATGAACAGCTCTTTCCATGCATTTGAACAACTCTTTCTATGCATTTGTAGAACTGTTGTCACTATGGCAGAATAGCCTCTCCAGGAGGATGTAGTCATGACCTGGGACACTGGGCAGAGGAATAAAAGGAGCAGTGGCGAATGTGTGACATCCATTGGTCATTGAGCTACAGCCTACTCACCTTCCTGTTTGTGACCTCTTGGTAAGATCTCTTGCCATGCAAAGATTTTCCACGCTGCCTTATTTATCAGTGAGCCAGAGGCCATGAACCTTGCTGCAAACCTGCTGTATTACCATTGTTGCTAATGGTGCAGTAGCTCCAAACAAGCTTGGGTGGTCCAGGAATGGCTTTTGTTATGGGTACAACAGCCATCCCAACCAGGCGTCCATAAAGAAATGCAGAGATTCAGTGATGATATACATAGGTGATGCTCAGATGCTATGGCTGAACGTTCGCTACTGAGCTCCATGGCACCCTATGACCTGATATTTGTTGTCTGGGAAAGGCTATGTGGACAGTACATCTGGGGACTGCTGGGACCACTATCAGCCGTCTCTTAAGCTTTCCCTGTGCTCAATGTGACTTTCCTGGAGCTCTGTTCCCTCTTTCTATGCTTTTCTCCTCTCCCTTTACAGCTTTCACACTTTTCCTAACATCGCAGGTAAGCATTCATCTGACCACAAATCTTGCATTCACCAAGTAAATGAATTTCCAAGTTCAAACCTCACGGGCACAGTGTATTGCAGAGCCACTGTGTGTCAGTCTGAACCAGGAAACTGTCCTGAGCAGCACAAGCTCTCCGTTAAATGATGCAGAGAAAGCTGGAACTAAAGCTCTGTAGAAGGCTAAGTCTCAAAATGGTGCTGTCTTCACTAACATCTGCCTTGCATATGGATGGTTGTGACAAAACTCAAGCAGCTCCTTCTCCTGGCCCTGTGTGTGCTCTTTGCCAATGGCAAAACAGGATGATATAGTATAGAAATACACGAATAACATAATACAGTATTAAATGAAGGAGTGTGCTCCAAAAATAGAGGTCAGCAACCTCCACCTGCAATCCAAGAACACAACTACTGGATATGTACTCTATAGATTTGGACTATGTTGTCACATCTACTGTTGATTTGTTGAGTAACCTTGTGCAAATCACTCCACCCCTCTGCTCCCCTCCTAGCAGTCACTTTGATTACTTAGGCAAGAAACTTACCATTCCAGTATGTGCACAGTGTTTATCATGTTGGTGCATCCTCAGGCTACCAACAAGCCAGTAATAAAGAGCAATAATAACTAGCTGCCAATCAGCAAAGAATCAGGTTTTCTGTTTCTAAATCAACTGGAAATTGTTTTCCTCTTGCTTTGAATAATGTGCTGGGAATATGTAAAATAAAGTCCTGATTTCTTTTTATTTTTTAATTCTTTTTTTTACTTGGCTAGGAGCAAAAAAATACCTTTTATCAGCATTCTAAAATATGATTAATGCTAATCTTAACCTTTCAAAAGTTCCATGCCAGGCAGTTGATGATGCTTCTGTGTTGTAAAGAATCAAACAGAAGGTGTTTCTATCCACAATGAAGTGTTCTTTATTAATTAATGATTTGCTTACCAGGAAATCCAAGAATTCCTTTGCACTCTCTTTCAATAAACCTGGGGGAGTTTAATCATTTGGAGTGGATTGAAGGCATGAATATATTTATGAATTTCTCATCTTTCCCCTTCCCTCTTTCTCTAAATTTGGAACAAAAACTTTATTAACTTCTTACTGTAGGTCAGAGATCTTTCTTTACCTTCCCCTAGCAAATACCTGGGTCATCAAGAAAATTAATAACTGAAATCAGTCAACATGCTGATGTCTTAGCTTCAGCTTTTTCTGAGTTTTTCTACAGTGAGAGAATACCTACTGCAAAACATGAAATAGTGAAGACCACAATCACCCAGCTTCCGAAAATGAAAGCATAGAGTAAGACACGTGGTGATCGGACAACTGGGAGTGGCTTTAACTTGCCGGAGGGGAGACTGAGATGAGCTCTTAGGCAGAAGCTCTCCCCTGTGAGGGTGCTGAGGCGCTGGCACAGGGTGCCCAGAGAAGCTGTGGCTGCCCCATCCCTGGCAGTGCTCAAGGCCAGGTTGGACACAAGGTCCTGGAGCAATCTGCTCTAGTGGAAAGTGTCCCTGCCCATGTCAGGGGGTTGGAACTGGATGAGTTTTAAGGTCCCTTCCAACACAAACCACCTTGTGGTTCTATGACTCCAGGTGCTGTGAATAGACAACAGAGAATGTTTTCAAGATATGCTCTGAGCAGCACCAGCAGCAGCACTCATGAAGAACTGGCTGGCTATGTGGACCAGAGTCCTCTTCTTTCTCTCCATTGTTTGTTGAAGCCTCACGGGACTGTGCAGTCATTGCATCATCAGAGTGGAAACAGTAATGTGAATTAACAGGAAGATGATCTCCCTGATGGTGACATGGTCTAGTGTGAGGTTTACCTGCTCATGGCAGAGGGTTGGAACTGGATAATCTTAAGGTCCTTAAGGGAGCTCAAAAAGAGAGGTTCACAGATAGATCAAGAGATGTTTTTGTGTACGCAGGAAATGGAAAGATGGAAACCATGCTTTACTGAGTCATGGTCAACATTATGAAAATGTTCAAACTGTTGCTCTGAAAATCTGCTAGAACCTGAAGATTTCTTTGGTCCTTCAAGAAGTTTCATATCCATAGCCAGAAAATAATGACATTTTCATCTGGAGATTATAGAGGGCAAAGTGATTAATAGACAGAAATTGAGGGATTGTTGGACACTCTACTTAATTCATCACAACTGCAGCCTTTCAAGGTTACCAATACCTTCTACCACCAAAGGGTTACATGGATTCATTCAATCCTTTGAGAGTCACAGATTAGGGATATGAAAGAACTGTAAAATATAGTTTTTATTTATCATTATTCCTACTTGTGAGTAATTCAGGCCACTTATCTTCAATCACATTTGTACTGACTACTTGCATTATCTGTGATGGGGATGTCTCAGGCCATTAGTGACTAACACTCTGAATAATTAGGCTGTGAAAATCTAACTGCAGGATTTATTATTATTATCATTAGCAGCTATTTTCCATTTGGTTGTATTAATTCCATTTGGGATTGGTCTGTTTTCCTGGAGAACAATGATCATTCATACCAAATCATTTTTGTGCAAAATGCTTTTCATCATGTGATTTAACAGACCATGAAACATCTTACGATGGGTTTTAGATTTTCAACCCAATGTCAGTATTAGGATGACTTTAATACCTTCCTTGCACCACCCCTGGAATACTTATCTGAAGGCACTTTATGATTCTTTTCCTTTCCATTCCTTTTCCAGCTGTCCTTTGTGTCCTTCCTCCTGTAATGCATAACAGTTCTTGTTCTAGAGGTTTCAGTGATAGTGGTCTTCTACTTTAAATGCCACTCTTGGACCTCTAGAAGAGAAACCCTACTGACTCCAAGAGAAACTCTCTGCTCCATTTTGCCCTGCATAAAGATGCTGGTTTCTCTTGCTGACTTTCCTGGCCAGACAGCAGTGCTGACCCTCAGCATGTCCACATGCCAAAAGCCATCCCTGCCAGTGTAAGATAGCAAGAAGGAAAGCATGAAACCCAATCAGGTAGGAGAATCCTGCAGGAGATGCTTGAGACTGTGGACAGAACAACAATTTTTTTACTACATCTCATGCTAACAAGCTCACTTTTCCCCTTCCCTTCCCTTCCCTTCCCTTCCCTTCCCTTCCCTTCCCTTCCCTTCCCTTCCCTTCCCTTCCCTTCCCTTCCCTTCCCTTCCCTTCCCTTCCTTTCTCCCCTCCCCGCCCCACCTCACCTTGCCTCTCCATCTCCCATCCCACCCCCTATCCTGTTTCCCTTCCTATCCTATCGTATCCTACCCTATCCTATCCTATTTCCCATCCCACCCCCTATCCTATCTCCCATCCCATCCCATCCTATCCTACACAATCTCATCCCTCCTGATAATGCTAAAGGACATGAAAATCATATTTGCTCTGTGGGTGTGTGGCTTAATCTTGAACATGGCCACTTGCATTTCCCATTCACCTCACATAGCATTGCCTTTTGTTGCCTTCTGCATTCCCACACTCAGGCAAACTCTGCTCATTTATCTGCAACTTGCTAAAAAAAACCCTCTTTTTTTGCCACAACAAAATGCTGTAGTCAAAAACTTCAAATCATCTCATCCATCAAGTACTGTGTGAGTGTGTGTGTGTACTTATGTGCATGGGAGTGAGCGTGCAATGTGTACAGCTGACAGGCTTGTTCTCTTGCAGTGATAGCTCCGAGGGTAGCTGGACTCTTCGGGGTTTATCTGGACCAATATTAAACACACACACACACACCACACTCCCAGGGCACCTCCACATTCCTCTTTTTCATTTTGGGAACTAAACTGGGGGCACAGTGAAAGCTGTGAAAAGTCCATTTTACCAGAGCCCTTGTCCTGAAGGAACCTTGAATCCCTCTGCCTGGGATTTGGAAAGGAAACAACTTCTTTGTGAGAGCCCCGTCCATGCTCCAATACCTGCTCCTTGTCCCATTCATTGCATAAATATATTTCTCCCCACAAAGCAACATCTGGGCTTTTTTTTGCTTTCCTGTTGTTGCATGCTCTGCAAGCCTCTGGATCAGCAGAGAAGGGTTAGGGTTGGAAAAGACCTTAAGGTCATCTAGTACTGTAGTGACAGGACAAGGGGTAACAGGTTCAAACTTAAACAGGGGAAGTTTAGATTGGATATAAGGAGGAAATTCTTTCCTGTTAGGGTGGTGAGACACTGGAATGGGTTGCCCAGGGAGGTTGTGAGTGCTCCATCCCTGGCAGTGTTCAAGGCCAGGTTGGATGAAGCCTTATGTTGGACGGTTTAGTGTGAGGTGTCCCTGCCCATGGCAGGGGGGTTGGAACTGGATGATCTTGAGGTCCTTTCCAACCCAAACTATTCTATGATTCTATGATTCTAGTTCCAACCCCCAAATTGTTGCCTTTTTAAACCAGTTTTGCCTGTGAAGGTGTAAATGTTGTGCCTTCATTTTTGGAGGCAGATCTGTTAGCGATGGTAGGGGACACCTCATTTTCAAGGGGTTATTCTGTCTCAAAAGCCAAGAGATGAAGCCGAAATTCATCTCCAAAGGTGGTTTGTCAGGCTTCTTTGGCAAAGCTGCTTCACCTCCTGGCATCTCTGGCTCCTACCTTGGTCAGAGGAGAGATGTGCTGATAAAGGCTTGAGAGGACCGGGAGCCATAACCTTGAGCCCAGGGCTCAAGGCTGTGGGCTATAGAGGCAGATTTAGCATCTTTCATTGCTTTATCCCATCTGTACCTACAGCTGGCGCACAAGGGAGCTGGATGATATCTCCCTACGAAGTTTTGGCTCTTCTTGGAAGAAGCAGAAGCAGAGAATGCTGGCTGTGGCAGCTGGAGAGGTCCACCTCAAATCTCATTCAGCTGTGCTGTCCTGCTTGCTAGGGGCAGAGCACCCAAAGGACAAAATACAGAGCAATGACATGTACCTTCAAGAAGTCCGCTCCTGAGCTTTATGAATGGCACACCTCAAAAGTTAAGACATAGAATCATAGAATAGTTAGGGTTGGAAAGGAACTTAAGATCATCAAGTTCCAGCCCTCCTGCCCAAGTTACCTTTGTTCATAACTAACAGTGAGGTCAAGAGGCCATAGTCAGCCATCAGCAGAACCTGAGTGGAAATAAATTCGGATGGAGGCAGGCATTTAAACTTCCAGGGGTGAACTCAAAAGCTATGAGCCCTAGCTGGTAAATAGGCTTAGAGCACGGATGCACGTCCTAGATGCTCGTAAAGGGAGGGGTAGGGTTTACTGACATGTTGCTTCCCCTATCTATAAGATGACCTGCTGACTGTGTTTCCATAAGCAGTAGCCATATCTAATGTATACCTCCAATATGAGGTAGACTCCCATAATAACTCAGAGAAAAAGTAATGTGGGAGGCTTTCTCTTTTTCACTTTCTCATTGTCGAGTAATTATTTGGCCCTCCTTCACTGGGACAAAAACTATATCTTCATTATTCTTTAGTATATTTTCATTGTCACCCCTCATCACCTTTTGTAAATGGGAACAACTGTTGTGTCCTTGTGGGGTGGCCTTTTCAGTAGGAGCATCACCCTGGTCAGTCCCATTTTCCTCAGAAAAACAGGATTATCCAAGCTCTTTTCAGAACTGCAGGTCTCCCCCTCCCACTCTGTTTGTTTAAAACATAATCATTTATTTGGAAGAAGAAAAGGAGGGTTTTATTTAATTTTGCAATCATATCATTCTAAAAACTATCAGTACGTTGGGATTTGGTTTTCTCATTTCCTCACATTATTTACTTAAGAGCTGGCCAGGCCTGGAGAATTTCAGCCAAAAGGTGATGAAACGCTGAAAATGGCAACGCAATACTGAAATGTTTAAACAGCATCAACTCTTGCTGTCACCAGAAGCCAGCATTGTTCTTGTTCACTGTGGAAGGAGTGAAGAGGGGGTTTTCAAACAACCTGACCACATTTTTGTGGGTGATAGATGCATTTATGAGAACTTCTGACTATATATGGGCATTTCATCAGTCTGCTTTTGGAAAACTAATGGTTTGTGATGCAACAATGAAATTATGTGAAAATGAATGATTTTGCCAGGGAAATGTGTTTATATTTCCACCTGTTCCTGCTGCAAATGTGTAAAGTGGGAAGGAAGCAGCTGGTGGTCCTGTTCTTGCCTTTACTTCATTCAGATTTTAATCTGTTGCTGTTGAAACACTCCTACCCTGCTGAAAACGGCCTCTTCGTTCTGAAGAACATTTGCAAACATAAGGCAATTTCACCACAGACTGTGGGAAAACATAAAAGCGTACTTCACATTTCAAGAATATTTACTTTCATTGCCCAAATTTCATTCATTTCTAACAAATGCTGTTCCCATGTTTGTCCTCTCCCTTACCAAGTCGCCTGTGGTCCCTTCTGTAGCATCTGCTCTACCAAACCAGCTCCTAGGGCGACTTGCTTTACCCCCATAAACTTCTTCCCCGGTGATGATTTATGGTCAGCTCCAATCTAAAACTCACTGGATACAATGGGAAGATTTCTGTTGGTCTTAATGGACTTTGAAGCAAGTACTGACTCTTCAGTGCACTCTAGGAAGCAGTTTGCAGTGCAGAAGGCATTTTGGGGAACACCTAACGCTTGCAAGCATTGCTTACATCCATTTCAGACCCATGAGGGAGATGTCTTGGCAGGGAAAAAGGCTTACTGAATCAGACCACATGCTTTTTCATGAGCTGAATGCTAGAAGAGGGAGGAAAGGGCACATTACAACACCTTGTGCCTGTAAAAGCAAACCAGGAAGATGCCCGTATGCTTTACATACCCAATTCTCGTCTCCATCTGCTTTGAGATCCGATTGCTGCTGTCCCTGACAATTTCATTTGCAAAAATGCAGTGGGCTGCTTCTGCCACAAGTCACATGGACAGGAGGGGAGTGAGGGGGAGGGATTTTACGTCATAAAGATAACAAAATCATCCCAGTAACACGCTGTGATTTATTGCTCTGTCTTGTGGCCTCAATAACTTTGGTATCTTTGCACAGCATCTGCTTCTGGATGCTTGAAGTTTATACTGTTTCAAGCTGCTGCAGCAACTCAGACCTACTCAGCCTCCAGAAGTCAAGAGGGGTCTTATAGCTGAGGGTTATTGCCCAGCCTTGACATGCCTAGGTTATTTACTGCCCGTGAAGCATCCTCCCATCCGTGATAAGAATTTAATGACCTGGGGAGCGGTACCCATGTAGATTTACTTTTAAAATCACCTCTGTGGTCTGATATTAGCTCTGATAGCAGGAGAAATGGAGCCAGGTGTGGATTTGGAGGTGTGGGGAGGAGCAGAGGGAGCAGCGAAGGGCAGCAGAGAGGCATCATAGGTATGCCATCATCAGGATGCATCAGGAATCATCAGGATGTATCAGGAATCATCAGGATGCCTGTCCCAAACCCCTTGGGCAGTGGTGTACTGTTCTGTAAGCCTTTTCTCTGCATATTTTGCTCAATTTATTGCCCAGGGAAGCGCTGCCTTTCCAAGAGCCTTGCAATGCTGTTCCTACCCAGGCTTAAAGCCCTCTCATTCCCCCTCCAGGCACCTCCTCCTTCTCTGCCCCAGCCTCCACAGAGCACAGGAGCTGCGCAAGAGTGTTTCAGGAAATGATTTTGCTTTAAAACCAGTCAGTTTCTCCCTGCTGTCTTTTGCAAGGAAGGAGCCACTATTGCAGTTTCTGCTCTCAGAGCCGTTGTGTTTTCTATGCTTCAGGAGAGCAAACAACCTTATAAACCCTCTCACAATGATGGAGATTCAGGGTATGAGTGAGCAGACACCTTTGCTACCAAAATCCCTACTAAAGTGAATGGCTCCAGCCGGAGACAACAGGCCATGACTAGGATGGGAAAATTTCCTTGTTCTGTACCTGGCACAACAACGACATGACTTCTGGCATTGCAAATACCAGGAGAACACTTGAACACCAGGAAGAGAGGAAGTTTTATCTTCCTCTCACATGTATTTCAGGAGCAAAACTTAAAGAGTTTTCGTTCATCCCTACATGAAAAAGAAATGCTTTGGAACTCTTGAAGGATATAAAATCATTCCCTAGCCAGCTTTACCAAATCACAGACTGGTTGAGGTTGGAAGGGAGCTCTGGAGGTCAACCGGTCCAACTCCCCTGCTCATACATGGCCACCCATAGCTGGTTGCCCAGGACCATTTTGAACATCTCCAGGGATGGAGACTCCACAGCGTCTCTGGGCAACCTGTGCCATTTCAGGGGAAGACAGACATGAATTCTTCAGTTAGAATCATAGAATAGTTAGGGTTGGAAAGGACCTCAAGATCATCCAGTTCCAACCCTCCTGCCATAGGCAGGGACACCTCACACTAAACCATCCCACCCAAGTTCATGCTGAAACATCAGCTGTTTGCGGATGCAGGGTTTACACTGGACATGTCTTTGTGAAATATTACTTGGGTTAATTTGGCAAGCATCTTTCTTCCAGAATTTAGCTTTGAAGCCCCCAAATCTCATCAGCAAGCAGCAGCACGCATCTTTAAAATTGGGCAGTGGGTAAGACCTGCCACTTCTAATTCTCTTTTAACCTTTGCTGAGCTTCTGTTCTTTAAATTGCTGCTGCATCTACTTAATTTCCCTCCCCAACTTTATCAGATGATGAGGATGATGATAATTACTATTATTATTATTGCTGTTGCTGCTGTTGTTATTATCCCTGGAAGAGTTCAAGGTCCCATTGTATGTGATGGGGCAACTTGGTCAAGTGGAAGGTGTCCCTGCCCATAGCAGGGTTTCAGAACTAGATAAGCTTCCAGGTTCTTTCCAACCCAAACCATTCTATGATTCTGTGATTTAATGATTCAGTGATTCTATGATGATGATGATGATGATGATGATGATTTAGTTGCTTCTTGTTTGGATGGTGGAGGAGAATAGCTGTGTCACAGGAGTGCACCAGCCTTAGTGATGCCATGGCCATGTCACAGTAGGCAGGAACATTGTACAAGAACATTGACCTAAGGGTAAGGAAACACACACAGCCCCAGACTGTACCCCATCATGATCCTATAGGCAGCTGGAAGCTCCCCACAGCCACAGGCAAAGGTTGTTCCCCCCCCCCCCCAACCATAAGCTGATTCTTATGGCTTGGGCTCATTTTGGGGGTGTAAATTTGGGGAATTTCCCTTATTGTCCTTGTTTCTTTATTATATTTATGTATCTCCATGTCTTTTTAAACAAACATTGCTAATACAGGTTTCAACTCACTTTATAATACTCTGCTGCTCTAGGGCACAGTTCTCACCTTCTTGGAAGAATGCTCCCATTGACCCCTTCCTTGTGCCACATTAAACATTCAAACAGCCACAATAAGTATGATCAATAGCAAATCCAGCTTAAAAAGCCTAAAGTCCTATCCATTCCCCTACAACCTGGATCAGTTCCCTCAACAAAGACTGTAGTTTGAGGCCAAGTTATTGCATTATTGTTGCTGCTACGATTGCTACTTCTGTTTTGCTATTAGTTTTATTATTGCTACTATTCCTACCAGGCTTTCAGTGAGGAAATTTATGACAGCTCTATTTTATGGAAAAAAAAAAAAACCAACCAAAACCCCAAATCCAGTAACATATAAGGATATTTCTGCCTCTGGAAATGGCCAATAGTTTGAGTGTAGTGCAGTGAAATTTGGAGATGAAGAAACCTCATGCCATGGCTTTACTCCAAAAGAAAGGACAAGTTGCTCCTAATACCCTTTATTAGCATTGTGCTGGGCTGTTAGAGTGTTTCTCCCTCTAGCAGCTTCTTGTAACACCTAGGAGAGCCTGTCGTGTTCCCCAGGGAAGCCATCTCCATTGAAAATGGGAATTACAAGCATTTTGGTGCTGAAGTCAGTGGTTTGAAACACACCATCTGCAGTCCTGCTGCAGTACTGCTATATCCTAATTCCATCTGTCAAAGCTCAGGAGGATTGAGGTGATGAGTCTGGCGTTGTGAAACAGCTTCGAGCTCCGGCAGAGAAGAGAATTCCAGGTCCAAAAGAAATTAGGGAATCTGAAGCTGTCACCACTTGCCTGTTTGATGGAAAAGGGAACTGCTGAAGTCCTGTGCTTAAAGATGTTTAGCAATAGAGCTACTGAATACATACTGCTTCAAAACCCTGTCTCACATGTCTTCTGGAGATCTGCGCTTTCCCTTTAATTTAAAAGCCAGAAAATAATTCCCTTGTCTTCTCTGGCACGGTCTTGACTGGATTGATCGCAGTGCAGTAACTCCAGCTCTAAAACGTTTTTCCTCCTATCCACCATGTGTAAGCTAGTTCAGATTACTTTAGATGGGGATTTCCACTTTATTATACGTGTTTATTCTGGATTTCTACTTTATTATATACGTTCATTCTGGAATGCGCCAACTGTGTCCTGAGAACATTAAGGTCTTGCATTTAACACCCCTCTAAATGGTCTTCTCTTTGGCTTTAGCTTGGCTGCCTAAACCACCCTAGTGGCATCTAACAAACTCCTCACTCCTGATCTCCATCCTCTTCCTCCTCTGTGAAGTGCACTAAACAGCCTATTTTCCAAGTTCAGGAGGGCTGCATTATTCATTTCAGAGGGATGAATGTAGCTCTTTTCATCTGTCCCTGAACGGATTCTGATCTCAGTGAATGCTTATTGTTATTCATAACTATTCCTCAGCTAGTTTGGATAAACAGATTCAACCAGCGAGCTGCTTCCAAATTGCTCCTTGCTCTTCCCCACACCGGGGCTGGTGATGGCAAGTGCTTTTGCTACCAAATGGGTGGCTGAAAGTTCAGAGAGAGAGGATGAAAGACAAGAAACAAAGGAGAAACAGGGAATTGCATGTTTGGTTTTTTTTTTCATGCTGCTACCCTTGCTTTTATGCATATGAGGTTATTTGATGGAAAAAAGGGGTCTTCCTTGAATGCTAGTGTGAACAAGCATCCTTTGGTAGGAATGTTCCCAAATCGCAAACTACAATGGACATGGACGCAGTCACAAAGAACTGTGTGGGATTCGGAGGATCCTGTGTGACAAACTTATTTGCAAATGCTTCAGCTTTCCTGCTATTCATTTCTTGCTCCTCTTTTAAAGGACAGCCTTCTGTCTCCACTCTTTGTGTCCTATTGATGGGGAATTTGGATGGGATTGTGGAAATTTGGTTACAAACCTCAGCCTTGAATGTGAGGATGAACATCTGAAGCCGAGGTTCAGTCGAGGAGTGGCCTGGAGCACTTGGGTATCATGGCCAGCATCTGGATTCACATTGTGTCCCATGAGATACGCGGTTTAGGGTCTAACTAGGATTAAATAATCAGGTTTAATTTTAAATACAAAGATATTTTGCTCTAGCACTGCTTTCCTAAGCTCATCTTTTAAGGGACCTTGAAGAAAACTCTATAGGTTGCCTGAGTAATACTTCTGAAGTCTACCCTCAGGTTACAGGGAAATAATCTGCCCTCACAGCCATCACCTCAGCTTAGTTCACTCAAATATGTTTCAAGGGACTTCAGAGTTCCTCATAAAGCATCATATGGTGCACAGTGAAATGAAAATGTGTAATTACCCGGTGGAAATGTGTCGCTTCCCAAATCCATAAGGAACAAACAGAGCTCAGCAAGGTGGTTAGCTGTGTTGCTCCACCTCTCCTTGTGCATCACCTTGTCTGATGCTTTAGGAAAAAGACACCACTTCAGCAGCATCAGGGGAAATTCCATTTGCGAACAATGTGTAAATCTTCAAGGGGATGGATATAGAGCATGTTACATATTTTAGGTTCCTCAGCAAAAGGGAACATTTATCAGAGCAAACACAGGCACAGAGAAACAAACTGGGAGTTTATAAAGGAATCACATTCAATCACTGAGAGAAGGAGAGAGATTGCAGTACTGCGCTTGAGTCCAGCCATAGATCACAGGTAGAAAACTCAGTAAACATTTCTGCAATGCAGACTTAGGGGAAAGATGTTCCAGTGGTCTGGGCACACTCATCTGGCCATGAATTTATGCTTCCTTCACTCTCTAAATCCTCTTCTTTACTTGCATTTCCAAGTACTCTGTGCAGCTGGGAAGGCAGGAGAGAACCATAACCCTCCGTATCACCTCTACATCATCCTCCAAACTGCAGCTGAAGTCCCTGCTGCAGAATCTCTTCCCTTGGTGGATGCTGAATGATGGACAGATGGAATATTCACATGCCAGGTACCATTCCCAGCACAGAAAGAAAGGGAAAAGCAACCCCTTCTTTCACTTTCCAAAGGGAACTGGGTTGATCTGGAAGCCACTGAGAGCTAATAAATACAGAGTAATACTGTCTGTCATTCCCACATGCTCACAGCTATTGGACGATTTCCATTACCTTAAAAAACAATTATTATCTCCCACCTGCATAAATCAATACTGGCCTTGGCACCAGCATGGGCCACATAATCTGAGTTATTTCAAGTTTCCTAGAGAGAGGGAGGAAAGAGGAAACAGCTGGGAAACCCAGCTTCATTTATTAGACTGCAGCACTGGCACAGGCATGGCAGTGAGATCTCCATCTGAAAAAACTCATGTCCAGAGCTCAGAGGGATGGACCAAACTTTGAGGAAGCCTTGTGGTTACTGGAGTACTAACCAAACCAATAAATCCTTCATTATGGAATTAAACTCCCGAATTGACCTAATGAAGATCTTGCCATTGAGGAAGAGTAAAATAAGTCTTATGATAAGGAGACATGTGGCTGGGTACCAGTAGGTGATAACGCTTACAGCATCCCCTTTGAGGAACTGTGCACTGGGAGGTCTCACATCTGGTACTCAGAAAGTCCAGAAGGAATTAGGCAGGGTCAAGAATCATCATCGCCTACAGGATCTGTGTGTGGCTTTCCTGCTTGCAAGAAATGGCCAGTGCTTAAATGCAAGGAGGAATGAGGTTAGGTCCAATATACTGTAAATCATCAGACAGGTCTCACAACTCAAAACCACTTTGTCTTTGCTCTTATGTCTGGTACCTCCATCCTAAATGAATGTGAATGCTCTGTTGCCTGAGTGCCTGAGTGGTCACATCCCCCAGGATGCCTGAATCTTGCTCACTGCCCTTCACTAAACACACTGGACAGGGCTTTGAGTGGGAATCAGTGAATTCCCTTCCTTCTATTCCTCTGCTCAAGATGCTTGAGTTTCTACGTGGCATATTATCTACATCTGCAGGATCTCTGCTCTGCCTGCCAAGGCTCCTTATAGAACTGCACAAATAATTTAAATGGCTGGTTTATTGTTAAAGGCATGTACCTGATTTCCCTGGCGTTCAGGCAGAGTGAGTAGTCCCAGCTCCATTGATTTCAGAATTAGAGTGTCAAGGATCCAGCCCATACCTTATTGAAATCAATACCAGTGATCAGGACCACGCAGTAACTGCTCATAAGCTGTTATCTTGATATCAATTCAAGTTAACTGGCAATGACAAGAAGTTCCATTGAATCAGATGGGCCATTAAATTTAGACATTCAAATCCCAAGCTGAAATTCAAGACAAGCATTAGCAGGAGAGAGACACCGTCACTTGCAGCGCCAGCTCCAAGCCTGACCCTTCTCATGCTGGATGGTGTTACCAGTTGGTTTAATTACACAGGATCTTCTTTAGTGCTGCTTATTAGTTAATTTGTTTTGTGGGTTTTCTGTTTTAATTGAGCGCGGCTGGAGGACAGCTGAAAATCTATTCACCTGCCTCACCAGCGCTGTCATCTAAACCTCTGCCTCCCAAGGGCAGGCAGGATAACGCTACACACCAATAAAATCATCATATATACTCAGCTTGAAAGCGATAAGACAAAATCAAACTGCCTGCAATAACAAAGAGCGGGTCTTTTGATGGTGAGGAAAGAGGGAAGGTGTCATTATGCACGTTTTATTACTGCGGCTTTCAAACCTGGTAGCGATGGGGATTTAATTCTCTCTCCTACGCTGGCGTTGTACCTGTAACAGAGAGGGGAAGAGGTAGTTTTTATCTCTCCTGGGCATCCTTTGATGCTAGATGTGCTGCCTAGGCAATCAGTGTCTCCTGGGGTTGGCAGGAAGAAGGGTGCTCTCACCATAGCAAGTAATAAAAGTTTGGGCTGCTCAAGAAGTTAACCCAGACTGCCTGTGTGCTCCAACCTCCCCTCAGTTGCAAAGTAAAACATGCTTGCTTAAAATGAGATTGATTATTGATTAATAATCCTGTTTAACTCCACTGCTTCAGATGATTAGGAACGGGCAGCAATCTGAGCTAACATGTTTCAGGTCCTGGTGGGGGCACGTGTAGAAATAACACCCAGTTAGTAGGTTAAGCAAGAGCATTTTTGTTTACAGCAAAGGGGGAGTTAAGGGCATGTGAACTGCTTGTGGGAGATGCTCACTCTGCAAAACTGGGGAAGGGGAGGGTTACAGGGACAGGCCATTACTGCTGACAGGCAACAACGGGTGAAAACGCAGGCATTTGAGCACTTGTGATTACGTCCCTGTGCCCTTGATGTGCACACACCTCCTGCTCACCCTTCACACCAGGGGGTTTAAAGCATAACTATGCACAAAGCCATCAAATAATTGAGGTGGCGAGTGAACTCTGAAGGTCATCTGGTCCAACCCCCTATTTAAACCAAGGCCAACATCGAAGTTGGATCCAACTCCAAAGGTAGATTGTGTGGATCAAGGTTACAAGCTTATACCCAACGTTTGATGCTGCTAAGGAAAATACATGTTTATTCCCAGGGGATGGGAGCATGTTTGCTGCAGTTTTCCCATCATGTCTACAATGGTCAATATGGGCTCAAAAGCAAAAAGCATCTCCAAGCGGTCTAAATGAAACACATTTCAAAGGCCCTTTACACATGAGCACCATAACAGACCTAAGTTAACTAATAATTACTCTTCTCCCACTGATTTATTGCACCAAGATATCATTTACAGGGGAAAAAAGGAGGAAAAATATTTGCTTTTGTCCACCATGTACCATTGGGCAGTGATAAGGTACAGCTAAAGTGTCAGGCTGCACCTTATGGGGATGAACTATTATTCAGGTACGATGGAGGCAATAGATCTTAGCACTGTAAGCTAAAAAAATAGTGGTGTAAGTTTATTACACAGGAAGCGCCCTGCTGCATGAAATCTATGGGAAATTGCATATTTTGTCACATTTACTTATTGAATCCTGATTTCACTGTAACATGAGGAAAAAAAAAATACATCAGCCTCCCTGGTAGCTCTTATTAGATTTCACAACCTTTCAATATTAAAATGCCCACTCCGGTAGCGGCATTTCTCTCTTCATTTTCTCTCTCTTCCCTCTCCTCCCCATCCCTCGCTAACACTGCAGTATTGGAGGTGTGGTACAGAAACAGATGCTCTGAACCCATATGGCACAGAATGAGTTGGAATTACCAGCTCTGCACACAAAAAAAAATCCCTCCAGTTTTCTCCTTGGATACCCATTTATTCTCTATAGTCCTACCAGTGTTCATTCCCTTGCTGAGAGGAATCCAGCCTGGGATTGCATCCCCTCCTTTTTTTTCAGGGATTCCCCAAATCTGCATGTTTTGCAGTGTTTTAGTTCCTGCTCAGACAGGAGCTCAGCAGTCATAAGCTCATCCTATCCTTTCCATCCCCTTACACTCATACTCCCAGCAGCCTCCTTGATGCATCAGAGTTGGTTGACATACCAACACACTGATGCAAAAGGAGGATGAAATTGCCTGGAAGGCCAAATCCTGTCCAAGGCTGTTCCTCCTCCGGCCTGAGGCCTGGCCATGCATCCTCTTGCAGTGGGGAGAAACTGGAGGAATGTTATAGATTCTAGCTAGAAGAAAAGTGTACTCAGACAGGGCCTGAGATTTCAGGACTGTTTGAATGGAATAAGGCATACTCTCAAAGGTCTTCCCCAGTGTTACCAAAATCTCCCCCTAGCTTAATCACAGAATCATAGAATCATAGACTCATAGAATAGTTAGGGTTGGAAAGGACCTCAAGATCATCTAGTTCCAACCCCCCTGCCATGGGCAGGGACACCTCACACTAAACCATCCCACACAAGGCTCTGTCCAAGCTGGTCTTGAACAACATCAGGGATGGAATGTTCACAACCTCCCTGGGCAACCGATTCCAGTGCCTCACAACCCTAACAGGAAAGAATTTCCTCCTTATATCTAATCTAAACTTCCCCTGTTTCAGTTTTAACCCGTTACCCCTTGTCCTGTCACTACAGTCCCTGACAAAGAGTCCCTCCCCAGCATCCCTATAGGCCCCCTTCAGGTACTGGAAGGCTGCTATGAGGTCTCCACGCAGCCTTCTCTTCTCCAGGCTCAACAGCCCCAATGTTCTCAGCCTGTCTTCATACGGGAGGTGCTCCAGTCCCCTGATCATCCTCGTGGCCTCCTCTGGACGTGTTCCAACAGCTCCATGTCCTTTTTATGTTGAGGACACCAGAACTGCACACAATGCTCCAGGTGTGGTCTCACGAGAATCATAGAATGGTTTGTGTTGTGAGGGACCTTAAAGCTCCTCCAGCTCCAGCCCCTGCCACGGGCAGGGACCCCTTCCACTGGAGCAGCTTGCTCCAAGCCCCTGTGTCCAACCTGGCCTTGAGCACTGCCAGGGATGGGGCAGCCACAGCTTCTCTGGGCACCCTGTGCCAGCTCCTCAGCACCCTCACAGGGAAGAGCTTCTGCCTAAGAGCTCAGCTCAGTCTCCCCTCGGGCAGGTTAAAGCCATTCCCCTTGCCCTGTCCCTACAGGCCCTTGTCCCAAGCCCCTCTCCAGGTTTCCTGGAGCCCCTTTAGGCACTGGAGCTGCTCCAAGGTCTCCCCTTCAGGAGCCTTCTCTTCTCCAGGCTGCCCCAGCCCAGCTCTCTCAACCTGTCTCCACAGGAGAAGTGCTTCAGCCTCCTGATCATCTTCATAATCATGCATCCTCTGGTCAACCTCCATGACCCATCTTGTCCACTCTCCTACAAGTGAGAGAAGGCAAACTCTGCACTTCCTATAGCCAGATTATTGCTCTGCCATTCCCAGCCTTGTAAATCTTCCCTTGTTATGCAGGGATTGTGCAGAGGGACTGGCTCTGGAGTGGGTGTTTAGTGTTTCAGAGATGGGTTGTGAGTGCTGTGCTATAAAGTTATCAATCTCTCTGTAATGTAAAGCACACCGTAGCTGCTGCAGGGCAAAATGTGCTGCTCTCTCTAGTCTTAAAAATTATGCTCTTCTGTCTATAAACAGATCATGTGAAACAAATAGTTTCTCCTATTTAAATGTTTTAAAGAGCAGTCTGGGCTTTGGGTATCACCTGAGGTGTGGAGGAGAAAGCAGTTGTAGGCTAAAGGAGTGGGTTGCTTTCACAGTCTCTGCAGAATGGACCTTGCATATTTAGCCTGAGCATTCTCTGCCTGATGCTTTCCTGATCTATCTGGCTCTTCACCAGGGACTGTAGCGATAGGACAAGGGCTGATGGGTTCAAACTGAAACAGGGGAAGGTCAGGTCAAATATAAGGAAGAAGTTCTTTACTGTGAGGGTGCTGAGGCTCTGGCACAGGGTGCCCAAAGAAAATGGTAAATGCTCCATCCCTGGCAGTGTTCAAGGCCAGGCTGGACAGTGCCTTGAGTGACATGGCTTAGTGTGAGGTATCCCTGCCCATGGCAGAGGGTTGGAACTGGATGATCTTCAGTTCTTTTCCAACCCAAACCATTCTGTGATTCTTTGATTCTAAAGAGGAGGCAGAATCACACTGAACTCAGGTCAGTTCAGGTAAAAGCCCAGCCCTCTGATCTGAATTTGTAACAGGCCACAGGAGAAATAAATCCCAAGACTCCATAGTGGGAGTATAGGAGCCAGCAACGAGAAAAATACTGGAGTTCCTGAGGCTCAGTTCAGATAAAAGCTACAGTTAATTATATATAAAAAATTACTCATATATTTGAATCAGCAAAATGGGGCTGAAGACCTGAAGGAAGCAGCTTCTCCTGTGATGTCTCAGTCCCTCAGTTTCCGTCCCTGTCCCATAGCAGGAAGGGCAGACCCAAGAAATCTCCAAGCAAAAAGTGTCCAGGACTCAGGGAAGATCTTGCCAAGGGCCAGCTGAGCAGCTCATTTCTCTAAACATTCTTAAGGAGCTCATCCTCCCTCCAAAGAAACGTTGCATCATCCCAAAAGCCCACACAAGCTCTGCTGGATCTTTTATAACTTATTAACCCCCTTCTCAGGTAGCTTCTTGCATGAAACCAGAGCTCTGCCAGGTGAGACACAGAGGCACAGATGTTACATGTGCTGCTTTACACAGCCCAGAAAGGATGAGAGCCAAATTCCCTTAGTGGATTTGGATGAACAGTCATAAGAAAAATATCCAAAGTACTAAAACCCTTTCTTCCTCTGAAGCATTCCCTCTGAACAAAAATAACAGTGCTGAAGCAGCACTTTCTGCCCTTAAATCCCTGTGTGCTTTTCCAAAGGAAGGTCAATGCCATTGTCCCTGTTCACAGGTATGGGAAAGTAACTGCTGCTTTTTTTAAAGGTTTTGTTACCACATAGCATGTCCCTGTTCAATGAGACCACCAGGCTCGTGTTTTACTAGGGGTCGAGCTAGTCTTGAAGGTTTCTGTGGGGCTTCCCACCTTTATGCCTTTGTCTTGGGTTCAGCTGTAACAGTGATTTTTCTCCTTCTTACTAGCTGGTGCAGTGCTGTGTTTTCAACTTTAGCCTGAGAACAGTGCTGGTAACAGACCGATGTTTTTAATTGTTGCTAAGTAATGCTTACTGTGATCAAGGACTTTTCAGTCTCATGCTCTGACAGCGAGGAGGGTTGCCTAATGAGAAGACTTGAGGAAGCAGAGACAGGACACCTGACCCAAACTAACTAAAGGGGTATTCCACACCACAGCACTTCATGGCCAGTATAGAAACTGGGGGGAGTCACTCAGAAGGCCCAGATCGCTCCTTGGGTTGGGCTGGGTATCGGTTGGTGGGTGGTGAGCAATTGTATTGTGCATCACTTTGATGCATGTATTGTTTTCTTTTCCTTTCCTTTTCCCCTTTAAGTTTTATGTTCCCTCCCCCTTGTTATTTCCTTTATTATTATCATCATTGGTGGTAGCAGTAGTGGTTTGTGTTATACCTTAGTTACTGGACTGTTCTTATCCTAACCCATTACATTCTTTCTCACCATCCTTCTGGAAGCAGGGGGAGGAAGAAAAGGGGGAGTGAGTGAGCAGCTGCATGGTTCTGAGTTACTGGCTGGGCTTAAACCATGACAGCCTTCTTCTTGTCCTCTTCCCTCTAAAGAGAGCAGTGTGGTGTTACCTCAGTCTGGAGGACAGATTTGCCTCACATTTGTTGCGTTTCCTCTTCTTCATCCAGCCAAACTCCCACTTTGACAGAGTGAGAATGGAGCAAAGAGTAAATCAAATCAAGGCTTCATGAAATTAAGATTTTCCTCTCTCTTGGCCTCTTTTTGAGGTTGCATCTAACTAAAACTGTTTATCTCTTATCTAGCAGCATGTGAGTCTAAGTGATATCCAGACATTGAGCCCAGACCCACCATCTTCTCATCTGCCTTCCTGGGCTGTCCCCTCCTTTCAGTGGTCCCTTGTTTCTTTTGGAGGTGCTTTTGTTCATCCTACAGCTCTGTCTACTCCTTTCCCTAACTTTCTCTTCTTGGCAGCATCAGTTTATCCATCCTTTGCTCCAGGTTATAGGCTCTTGCCCGGCTCATGCTTCATACTAATTGCCTCACTTCTTTTGTATGGAAGATACTAGAAGTTTGTCATCCATCCATGTCATCTCAAGACATCTCAGTTCTAAATTGCAGCTACTCTCTCTCATTTCTCAGCTAATATAAGACCAGAAGGCTCCTAATGTAAGACCATAAATTGAACACACCCTTTTCTCTTCCCACAAATAATAGCATTAACAAGAGGTGGATTGACCAAAGGATGTGCAGCCCTGTGATATGGTATTGCCGTTGCTCACAACAGACCATAAGCTCTGCTGAGTTTGCAAATCCACAGGATTGAAGATTCACAGGCAGATGCTGTCTGAATCTGAACTTCTCTTGACCTGTCCATAGCTTTGTTTTACCTGGTTTAGCTGCAACAGGAATTTCCCTAGTTGATCAGGTTTTTGTGGGTAATTTGTTTTACTTCTGTTGATCTATGAGCGGCACAGTCTTTATATAGATAACAATGACAGGCAGTTGCTGTATGTAGAATGAGATGTTTACAAGCCTGAAACAATAATTGAGTGTGGAGAAATACAGGCTTGGTACAATAACAGAGGCATCCAGATACAGACACAAGACCAGTGAAGAAAATGCAGAGGTACATGTCTGTTACAAGCATCTAAAAATGATCCCAAACAGATCTTAGAGGAAAGAAGAAATCATTAACAACATATTTCTCTCCATGAAGGAATCTAGGTGCCATAACATCCCACCACCAAGCCAGAAGAGCCATGGAAGGGTGAACAGAACACTGAGCATGGAAGAAACCCCAAAGTGGTTGAGCAACAATTTTAACTGTCTTAGCATTTCTTTTATTCTGTAACAATTAGCTCTGGGCTAATAATGATATTATTGTTAACATTTCGTTTACATCAACAATAAATTCTTGGCTTTTCTTACATATACAACGTGGTGTTCCTCTTTACCCATAAACAAGCTTTTGAACATAACGTTTTCTGAAGATGGTCTGAATATGAGGACATCATCATAGGGATAAGAGCTACTATGAATATTAGAAGTTATTACAAAAATGGGAAGGATGGCAGTGAGTTTAGGAGGCTCCCTATTAAACAACATGATGAAGGATCCAAGAAGTCAAAGAACTTATTGGCTTTGAATGTTGATTTAACATCTATATCAACTCTCGTTTTGTGATAACGTGTCCTCCTGGCAGGTGAATGCATAGCCTTGTTTAACGTTATCTGGTAGTGGGGATATTGGGAGTTTGGAGGTATGAGGGGGTATGAGGTGATCACATCCACTGCTAATGGGGACTGAACATCACCTGCATGGTACCATGCTTTTTTCAATGCCTGGAGCTGGGTAGGAAATAAAAATGTACATATTGCACTGTCTAAACTGTGTATTCTAACAATTGTTCTGTGTTTGGTGTAACTGCAGGCTTAAACTGTCTACAAACTTGTCCAGATTACATGTCCCAGTACATTTTAACTGACACATACGGATGACATGCAGTTATGGTTGGAGCCAGTTCTAGTCACTTACTTGTGAAGAAACAAATGCTGCAAAAAGCATAATTTCTCCTGATTTAGATTAATATGAATAGAATCAAGACCACATGTGCCGTTTTTAGAGGGTTAAAATAAATCTTATTTAACACAGGAGTCTGCTAACAGCCATAGACCATAATTCACGGCTTGTCTGCTGAGTAATTTTGCATGGCATCAAAGATTTTTGCAAGCAGAAATATAGCCAAAATAACACCTCAGCTTCACTAGATCAATACTACTGAAATATAAGGCCATGGAGTTGCTAAAGAGGTCTATTTACTTTCCCTGTCAGGCACTGATCCTAGGTAGAATGAGCTGGTTTTACTTACAGGCATTAATACATTGCATGTTGAGGACTCCTAACTCAGGAGTAGGAGTGCTGTTCTTGATAGGGAAGTTGAGAAAGGGCTGTGATGGTTTAATCTCTTGACTTTGTGGCACTGCTTCATGTCAGCAGGTCAGAGGAAGGCTCTGGTGGGATCATGGAAAGCATCATGTAACAAAAGATGGATGGTCATCTGTTCACTGATAGCCTGGGAAATAAGGAGTAAAGGATGACTTTTTATCATTGGTTGGACAGGGTTCGTGGAACATGCTACCTGGTTCAGTGAGAAGACCCAGAGGAAAGAATTTAAGGAAGTGTAAAGCTGTGAAGGATGAAGGAGGCTCAACTACTCCCGACTCTGTCATTTTTCATTGAATTAGCGTTGTTCCTGTGGTGAAATAAATGTACTTCATCTTCTTTGCATCAACCTGTCTGCAGTGATTACCCCAGAGAAATTAAGACTATCTGGTTTCCTCTTTCTTGAAGAGAAATCCCCCAGCCGCATTTCCCAATTATATTGTTGGATACCATTTATTTAGTGGGGTCAGGCAAGGTTGAGAATGTGGCTGGTAACACAGAAGAGGATCAAGCAGTTGATGTCAAGGACCCTGTTCCCTAATTTGGATTCTTACCAATAGTTAGGAAGGGCTTTAGGGGGCACTGGAGGTACTTTGTTTGTTAAAACCAGTTTAAGCAAGTGTTAAGCTACCTAAAAGCCTTTCAAACCCTGCAGTGCTTGCCTTCTAACCACCTGCATGCTTTCTTCTTGCAATAACTGCTAGTACAAACCTGCTTCTTTCATTCTCCATCATCAACTGCAGAAGGAGTATGAAAGTGAAAGGAAGATACTCAGTGAGGTGTCCAGGTGCTAAACTCCAGACTGATGAAAGGAAACAATTAGTCTGTGGCTCTTGTTTCCAGGAGGTATCAGCATCAAGACCTGAATCTCTGTGGGTTACTTCAAAGCCTTGTGCATCTCTGTGGAGAATGAGGCCATATAGAAAATACTAGACAACCCGACACAGTCTCTGTCCTCAGAGTGCCAGGCAGCTTCCAGCTAATAAGCTTTAGGAAGAACTTTTATCTTCTGGGAAAACTGCTTCATGAGTGTCAATTCCAAAGTCTTCCTGTTGTATAGTCAGAAATGTCTAGCCAATGGTGTCTCACAGGGAGATGTGATTGGCGAAACAACTCAAGGTAACAGATGGACCAGGGGTTTGGCACTTCTTAGAGCTCTTCTATCATCAAGCCCCTTGACTTCTCCTTGACCAGTAAATCATCTTATTGTTGTTGTTCTAAAAATTCTGGTCCATGTGCCCTCAAAGGACACCATTCCCCAAAAGCTTCACTCCCTGTTCTCCTGTACACACAGAGATGTATTTGAGCCATGGGTAATGGTATATGAGGTGAATAGGACTCCTTATGCTGATGGCTGAGTAAAACGTGGGTAAAGGCTTTAGCACCATTAATGCTTAGTCTGGAGAAGAGAAGGCTCAGGGGGGACCTGATCGCTCCCTACAAGTGCCTGAGAGGAGGATGGAGCCAGGAGGGGCTGGGCTCTGCTCCCAAGGAACAAGGGATGGGACAAGAGGAACCGGCCTCAAGCTGCACCAGGGCAGGTTTAGATGGAGCTGAGGAACAATTCCTGCCCCAGAGGGTGCTCAGGCATTGGAACAGGCTGCCCAGGGCAGGGCTGCAGGCACCGGCCCTGCAAGTGCTCACACACCGTGGAGACGAGGCCTCAGTGCCATGGGGCAGTGGTGGCCTTGGCAGTGCTGGGGAGTGCCTGGACTTGATGAGCTTAAAGGTCTTTTCCAACCTGGTTGATTCTGTGATTCTGTGTAATTACAATGCATTTTCCCTTTTAGACTGAAAATCTTCTAATACCAGCATGAAATTACGATAACTCAGCATACGGTATCTAGGTTTTGGAGATAAAGAAAAGGGAAGGGTAAATGTAAACTTTTGGGGTGATGAAAGTTTTCTGTTGCCCTTTTTTCTTTTTGTCAAAATATGAAAATGTTGTCAGCAATTTGCAAATTCCCCACCTGTTCTGCTCATACATAAAACCAGCCTCAGTGCCTTCTCCTTCCTAAGTGATTTTTAAGCGTACAGCAAGAACACACAGTGTTGACAGCGCTCCAATTTTATCACAAGTCTCATTATACTTATTTTTTTTTAGCTGAGGCCACCTATCCCAAAATACAAGATGTTTTCTTTTTGGAGGTGAAAATATGCATGGAAAAGTGTCTACTTTTTCCTTTGTGTTTTAGTCAAGAGATTTCGAGTACATCAAGAAAACTCTATTTAAAGATGCACCACCTTTACAGGGATCACAAGATTACTCATATGCTTCTCTTTGGTTTGAAAAAGGGAGCAAGTATGTTTCAAGCCTTCATGAAGTGCGGAAGAAAAGGCTTTGAAATATCATTTTCAACAGGCCAAAACTTGGAAATCTCAGATATTATGTAAATCTGTGGGGTTCTTGGAAGGAG
The DNA here is from genome assembly GCF_037157495.1 of Lathamus discolor. Lineage (NCBI taxonomy): Eukaryota > Metazoa > Chordata > Aves > Psittaciformes > Psittacidae > Lathamus > Lathamus discolor. The sequence goes on from NC_088884.1 coordinate 4,496,903, forward strand.
TTTGCCCTATAACTTTAGTGTCCTTTGGGGTTAGAAACAACAAATGAGAAAGAAGCAAAAATGTTTCTTGTGACACGGTAGTAGTATTAAGGTTGTTGAAAGATAGCAATTGTCTCTGGGTTAAATGATAAAATCAGAACAATGACAAGGCCTCATATCTATGCTTTGGGTGAACATTTCCATTGCTCTGTTCCTAGGTAGACGTGCTTCTGTTTAAGCCTGAAAGCTAAGATGCAGTGTTCTTCAGGGGAGGTAAGGGGGTTGCAGACTTGTGTTTGTAGGGTCCTAAATTTAGCTGGAAACCTGTGCTAAGCATTCCTCTCCTTTAAGTGGCTGACTTCCAAATACATGGTAAATGCAGAGCTATGATGGAGCCCTCATAGCAAAAACAGGAGTTTGAGCCTCCTTCAGAAAGTCAAGACTGGCTGAATTATCACATAGCTGAAAATGCAATTCATCACACTGTGTTCCTGGGTTCCTTGAAGGTTTGGTAAGCTTATTTTGCTAATATCCAGAAATATCCTTAACATAGGTTGAATTCTTACTTTCTCAATTTTCCATATTGATGCATCTCCAATTTGCTCTTTCCAGACAAAGTTTCTTCACTTCAGTTGCCTCTTCCTTCCCTCCAGTCCTTGGGTGTCTCTCTCCTTCTCTCAACATACATTCCTCTGTCTCCTCTTAGACCATTGCCGGCATCTTTTCATCCATTTAGCTATTCACTTTCTGTCTTGCTTGGAGTGGGAGTCAGATGCTTTGCCTACAGACAGCTTGGTTCTGTAAGGGTGACTTGAATTCAGCCCCAGTGAAAACGAAGACCCATGTGTGTAAAGACAGCAGCTTACATGATATCCATATGATTGCCTACAAAGATTTACATCCTTAAAGAGACAATATTGCAAGATTTGCCCACTTTATACAAAATTTGCATTCTGCTTGGGTAGAAGTCATGGCTTTCAAGTCCAATTTCCTTTAAAGCTGGGAAGAGGTTGGATCTGGTGGCTTCAACTGACCCCATATAATGAGAGTAACTGTGAAATCTGGATCCAAAATTTGAAGCTGGTTTAGTTCTGCTTTTATGATTCATGTCTTCGCTGTGCTAGTCTTGACAGATTAAGAGAATTACCCATGCTTCTCTCATTTACACGGCCGAGTTGGTGTGTGATCCCCTGTAGAGTTCATTTCAAAACCCCCTTGTGCTTGGTGAAGGAAGAAACTTCAGTAACCATCAGCTGTGGCATTGATCCTTCAGAGAAATTAACCAACTGAACTGAGACTTACTGTGAGATCAGTGATGCTCAGCAGCCGCTAACTTCATTTGCAACTCACCGGTGTTAATGCATTTAGAGTATTGATCCTTCCTGGTGTGCTTTGCAGCTCTGGCTCCCTTTTGGTATTGCTAACATAAAGGCAGCTCTTTCCAAAGCCAGAATGAGCAAGCAAAACCTTTCAACCCAAAAAACAAACTCGTTATTCAAAATGTTTGTCGGCTTGCTGCTGCAATTGAATTGATTGGCAAAAAACCCCCAAACTGTGGCAGATAAAAATCAGATTATTCCAGAGCATGGGAAAAGAACAAGCACAGAAAACATTCTGTGGTCTGCAAGGAGCAAATCTTCCCTGCCTCCTTGCTACCACTTTTTTTGCTGTATTATTGCATTATTGGATTATAGATAGGTTTTTGCATATACACAGCACGTGGGATTGAGAAGGAGCACTGAGAGCTGCTGGGAATAGCCCACAACTTGGGCTTTCATTACCCAGCAAAACCACGGAGTTCGCCCAACACCCTTTCTGTTATATATGCAGGCGTTTTGGGGAGGGATATTACCCGTTTAACATCATGGGCTCCTAAAAGCAAAGGCTTAGCTTTCAATTGATTACTGAACCAAATTAGCTGGGTATTTTTGCTTTTGCAGCAATAAATGAGCCTTCAAATGAAAACTGCAGCAGAAAGCAGAGGAGATGCTGTCTGCAGCCTGCTCGCTATGTAGCCCTGCCTATGCTTTCCACTATTTTGCTCCCTGGGCTTTGCAGTGAGTTTGCTTACACAGTGCTTTCCCTTGCCCTATTTAAGTGCCTCTGCAGTGTGCTCGTGGTGAATTAGGTTAGTCTATAGAAAAGTATATTGCAAATCCCCTTCTCTTGCTTCAGCTGTTCCCCCTTTCCATAGGTGGCAAGCTGTATGCAGTCTGTCTTCTTTCAGAGTCAGCCACACTGTGGGGCTGCTACAGAGCAGAATTGGCTTCTCCCTACTCTTAGCACTGCAAAGGCTTCTGGTTCTCCAGTTTCTTCACTAACCTCAAGCCTTCTCTACTCCCCGTTCTTTAATTGCTTTTAATTCTTTTACCCATATACCCTTCAGACTCTCAGGCTCCAGTTCTTAGCAGAGATTGCACTCAGTTTATGATCTCTGCCTTCGAATGTCACATCTGGGCATTTTCAGATGCACACATCTCATTCTTTAAAACATGCAGGTGTCTTATCCTGACCCTCATTAGCTCTGTGACAGATTCCAGCCATCCTGCTTGTTAGTCTATTATTTGCCTGCCTGTCAGTTACTCTCTGCAGCTCCCCATTACTTCTGATGCAGAGATGCAATAATTAGATGCCTTGTTTTTCAGGCATCTTTAGCACTGCTTGAACCTAGTAATTCAATAACACAAACTCAGACAGAATGAAAACCCATCTGTTTCCAGGCTGTTTGTAGAGGCTCTGTTATTTTTAGTGACACAGAATAGTTTGGGAGGTGTGGAGGGTTGAAGGGGTGGATCTGTGCCTCAGACACTGTTTTAAGACAGGCACAAAGGAGACATGACGCTTACCTTCAACATCCAAAATCTCCTGGTCTCTATGACACAAAAGAGTTGTAAAACTTATCTGGCAAGAGCTGGGTAGTTTCTGATCCCTTTTCCAGCAGTAAAGTATAATGAGGCATCTCTAAGTGGTATCTCTGAAATAGAGATATTCCTCAAGCGTTGTGGAAAGACTCCTGGAAGCACCTTTCTTCTTCTTCTAACTGTACAAAAAATATCTGACCTTTTTGTTCTTTTCTTCACTAATTGTGATGTTTATTATAATCTGATAGGAAAGTGTGCTCTTCTTGCCCCCTCTATTTTGCTTATATCCTTCCACCCTTATGCTCTTCTACCTGGATATGTTGGGAATATATAGTCAGGTATGCCATACTATACCTGCAGCCTTACTTTATTGCATGTGTGCCAATACTGTGTTGGAAGGGAGGCTCCAATACCTCTCTCGGTTGGAAAACTGGGCTGAGTAAACCAGAGGTGGAAAAGCCCAGTGGAGGATGGAGAGGAGAGGATGTTTCCTCCTGCTCTTTCCCCATTCTCCTTGCACAAAGATGCTGGTTGGATGTGCCCACCAGCCCAAATGGACTAATAAAGCCCTATTCATTCAGCCTCTTTTTGCACTTTCTTGCTGATTTCCCCTCTTCTGCCCAGACACGTTCTTACCATATCTGACCTTTATAGGAAAGGGAGATTACTGTGGTTCTGAGCATCAGCAGAACAGGAAGAGAAGACAGCTGAAATTGCACTGCATGTGTGCTTGTGTGTGTTTTAGATACCGAGAGAACAAACCTAATTTATTATGAAACAGAAGTTAGCTTTACAGATTCATAATTAGGGAGGATGCTAATGTTGCCTGATTGGAAAATGTCACCCTGCACAACTAATTTGAGGCCTAATTGAAGTTCAGCATCATCTGCAGCTCCTCCAGTGATAACTTCTTTGCAAGGTGCTACAGAAAAGCAGAGAGTCGTTAGCAGAGAGCAATTTATCACCTTCATTCCTAGCAAATAGAGGAATCTGGGAGGAAATAGCCAAAAGGAAGCAATACCAAAGCCCGGAGTCTCAGGCTGGTGGAACAAAGCACTCCATATAGCCACAAATGACAGGGTTAATTATCCCAGGGCTGCTGCAGAGAACAATGCATTTCTCTGTCCTGCAGAGTTGCTGGAGAAAGTTGGATGGGCATGTCATTGTATCACCACAGTGTCACAAAGGTATGGATAGGCCTGCCCTTATCTAAAGCATGCTGGGGATTGCTTTGTGTCCTGAATAAGGAAGAGATGGAGGCTGTGCAAAAGGCACACACAAAACGCTTGGAGAGTCAAATCTTCATTTTGTCATCCACAAACTGTGCTTCTGAGGTGAAAAGCCACATCTTGCTCTGGTTATGAATGATGTAACACCACCCACACTTGCACAGTCTTACTCTAACAGAGGAAATCTATGACTTTAACCCTTCTCAGACCTCCCAGGGTTATGCACTACTATAGACACCAGCCTCAGCCTCTCCAGTTATATTTACTTTGCTGCAAGTCATTTTGGCTTTCTGACCGTGTCATGCCTTAAGGTAGCTTTGCAGGCACCTCTCAGGTGTGCTTTGAAAAGTGAGATCCTGTCTGTTCAGGACAGTAAGGGAACATAGATCTGGAGGTAGCCCTGCTTAGACATGTCAGGTATACACAATCTATGTGCCTCAGTTTCCGAGGTGTATGACACTCCAGAGATGGCATCAATCTGAGTAAAGAGGCAGGATTCAGCCCCAGTCAGAGATAATACAGAACAGCTCCACAGGTCACTCCTCCTAACTCACTGTCTCCAAAAGCGGCTATAGGCATATGCATTATGCATAAGGGCAAGGCAAGGGTTTTGGTGTTTCCTCCCTGGTACTTTCCCTGCCTCCAGCCATTTGAGACTCAGGGGCTTCCAGGGCTAGATATGTTCTCTATGGATTTAATAACACTGACTGGATTTTTCTTTGAACTTCTCTGCTCTTCCCTGAACCTTTGTTAACTTTAAGCACCAACTTATCTGTGACAGGAAATTCCACAGCTCAATTACACCTTCTCTGGGACTGCCATGTTCTTGTGCTGGAAAAGACCATGAAGCAATCATTATCCACTCATCCTTTTCTCCGCACTTCCGATTTTATATACTCCATGTCTTTCCAGTCATCTCTAGCCTCCTACATTATGCTCTTACTCCTTATAGAGAGTTCATTCCAGCTCTATGAGCACCCTTGAGTTTGTTTAACTCTTAGGCTCACAACTCCATCTCCTCTTTTCCTCTTGGATTTATAGTTTCCCATTCACTCCTGATGGTCTGTGAACCCTAGGCAGAGGGAGTCTAGGAGGTACCATGAAGACAAAGGCTTCTACATGTCCCCTTGTAATAGATAACCACTGGGACAGCATCGATCACCTCAAAGTAGACACCTGCATCCTGCTCAGGCAGGATTAACAGGCTACACCTTTGGCCATAAGGTAGCACGTGAGAAGATTTGGCAGGAGGGATATAGAAAGGGGGAGGAGACATCATGGCTTCCTATTGAGTTTAGCTTCATCCCACTCTCAGCTTGCTCTGGCATCCCAGAGATCTGAAGAAACCAGAACCGAACGGCTGGATTAGCTGGCTCTAGAACTCATGGGTATGGTTGAGAAGGAAAGGATTTTGGCTCTCAACCAGGCTCCTCTTCCCCAGCCAAACCTCCATAAGGAAGAGGATGCTGCGGCTGTAAACTGGATTCCCCAATACCACAACCATATCTTCACTTCTGTTCAGTCCATTGGGTGAGGAACACAAAAGAAGCTGCGAGCCCCAACATTATCCACTGGATCACCAGCACTCCACCCTAGAGCTGGGACATCCCATCCTTGGAACCTCTCTATCAGCCCCATCCTGGAGAGAAACCTGGAGGCTTTGAAGCCTCCTCATGCTGTGATTTACAGCCTGACATAAACACACAGCGAAATTTAGTGTCTCACCCTCACAAACACACATACACGCACCCATTTCACTGTGTGTTTGTCTCCAGACCCCAAACACATTTAACATCTTGTTCTGCACAGAAATATATAGAGCATGTCTCATGCATGGGTACTCTCTGAATGATTTAGCATGCATATACACAGGGTTATAATGAAACAGGCACACACATGTCAGTTTAATATCCCAGTGCCACCCAATGGGGAAATAACACCAGCTCTGTAAACCCCCTGTGCTACATTACAGGAGAGTTAATTCACTGCAGGAAACTATAATCTGATTTCAGCTTTACAAGCCAACATTATTATTCTTTTCCTTTCTATTCTTTCATGCTTAAACTGATCCCCTGTCATTCTTTGTCTCTCTCCATTTCCATCCTGTATAGCTTTCAGTGGAGCCTGCCTTCATTTTATTTCCCACCCCTTAATGTTCAATTTAATTTTAAAGCCTGTGTGTGCTCCCTCCCTTTTCTTCCTTCCTTCTTCTCCCCCTCTTCTGCCCATCCCATAACACAGCTTTCTTCCTGATTTCCTCCCTGTGATTTCTCCTCCCTTTCTTCATTATCAGCATGTCAGATTAGGATCTGACAAGCAAGTAGAATCGACTATTCATCCAGAGCTCTACAGCCTAAGCAGGATTAGTTGCCCTGATATAAAGAACATTTTCATTTTTTATGTAACTGGAATAGCATCACCTAACCAAAGCTGTGGCCTTCTGGCCTTTTCCACTGGGAAAAGGGCATTCCATTAAAAATTGCTCCTTGGCACTGTACAGCTCACAGGGACTCTTCATGCGTCATGAAGAGATGATGCTTGGACAATGGACTGCCAAGAGAAAACACAGGGATGTACCACGACTTGCTGGAACAAGAGATGTTTGAGCTTAGAGCAGTCTCACCATGGGTTACTTTCAGCCCAGGGAGTATTTTGCTGTTCAAAATCATCTGAAGAACACCAACAAAACAACCCATAACCATTTCCACACTGCTCCCTCCAGCAGAAGAAGCGATGCTATAGACAAATGCACACTGTTATCTTGTGGCCACCTCAATGCCAGGGTAAAAGAGCTGCTCCAGACTTGGAGGTAACAGATTAACACATTGAAATGAGGAAGCTGATTTCTATACAACAGTGCAGTTTTTCGCTATGAGAGCCCTTGGCCTTCAAACTCATGAGCCGTAAAATCCGTCTGTTTAGTGTAATGACACACTGGCTGATTTATCCACAGAGCCCACACCAGGTAATGCTCTGTCTCAAGCCATAAACCTTTAAAATTGGAATGAGAGTGCTGGGGCTGGTAATGCAGAAGCAGAATAAAGGCAATGATGGTTGATGTAAGGGAAAAGTTCTCTACTGTGAGGGTGGCACAGGTTGCCCAAAGAAGTGGTAAATGCTTCATCCCTGTCAGTGTTCAAGGTCAGGCTGGACAGGTAACATGGTCTAGTGTGAGGTGACCCTGTCCATGGCAGGGGGTTGGAACTGGATGATCTTAAGGTCCTTTCCAACCCAAACCATTCTACGATTCTATGGTTCTATGATGCTTCCCCATGGCTGGAAGGACTTAGTGAGGGCTTCTGGGCACCCAAAGTGGGGTAGACCACAGCATCACCAAGGTGAAGTGATGGGTTCCTTATGGGCTGAGGTGCACAGATACATCCTTGCTAAACCCTAAAGGTTCATCATATGGGGAAATGAGGTGTGAACAACACCCCTGATATTAAAAACACTAGTTGGGAGCTGCGTGACTTTTCCTTCCTGTGCACGGTTTGCCTCCTGCTCCTCCTTTTGTATCTAAGATAGAGCATCAAATGTAGACAATTTAGGGATATCTTCTCCTCTGTCACACAGGGACTCTCCCAGTACCAGGGGTCTGGGATGCTTAATGCAAGACACTATTGCTGGCTGTGGTCATTGACAGAAGTCTCAAAGAAAACTGCCGGTACACTCCAAGACAGAGGGAAAATAATTTGTTCCCCCATAATAAGGTATTCTCCTACTACCTAAAAGATAAATTTGAAGTTGGAAATATAGGATGTTAAATCTGTATTGAGAGTGTTTAACATTAGCTGTTAAAAATTCAGACGTTCAAGTTATCCTTTCAAATGGCCAAGTCATCTTTGTGTCTGGCTGGGTTCCTGGCCTCACTGACATCTTATGGAAGTGAGTCCCTCCTTCTAATTACACTTTGGATGACAAGAGATTTCCTTTGCATTGAATATCTCCATCATACGAGCCAGAGGAGAACCATTCTTAGCCTATCTCCCTTGTTTTATGTATATCCTTTTGTCTGTGCCCTTTCCTTCCCTTTCTAGTATGCCGAAGTACAATTCCATGGGCTTTATTTGCAGAAGATATTTCTCAGGAGGTTAATCCTTCTTACTCTTCCCCCAGACCTTTTCTGTGTCTATAGGCATTATGACTTTCCAGGTAAATGGTGGCTACAGTGATTTATATGATTGCAGAATGTTCTGTAGCACTGACCAACTCCTTCTGTATGCCATAAGGATACGCCATAAAGATACAGCATAAGAAAGGAGTCAGTCAGTAAAAATGTGGCATAAGATAGGCAATACAATATCTGCTTTACTGCTGGAATATAGCTGTCCATGGAGCTGGAGCTTCTGCTGAACTGACTTTCTGGGTCACTTCTTGATAGAATAAATTGGGAGATCAATGAAGTCAGTGAGTAGTCTTTTTTGTTTCCATGATGTCTTATTCTGGAACCATTCACCTGTCTGGGGTCCCCGAAGCAGCCTCTGGACTTGATGGAATTATTGGGAAGGTCTCAGGAGCACTTGAGTTACTGAGTGGGGATGTGAGCTTGCACTGGAGATACACCACAAAGGCATAAGGGTGAGGACATGCTTTAGCTAAAGGATCATGCCAGCATAAGAATGAAAGGGAATAAGCTCATCAAGAGAAGGTTGCAATAAATGTTTGTTTGCCTCATCTACAGGAGATGCTCTGAACTTAGTGTAAGGATAAGTGAATATGGGATGTGAATGGGTGTGAAGCATGTACAGAAAAGGGACTAATGTGTAAGGCCAGCTCAGGGATGCTTCAACTAGCACAACCCTAAAGGGAAGCTCCTTTGTTCCTCACCCAAAGTCAACAATCCTGCATGATCATGGGGCTCAGTTTCACTCCCTCAGCGAACCCAGCCATGGCAATTAGTTGTGACTGCTGTTCTGCCTGCAAGTCCCATCCAGAAGCTCTCCAGTCAGCCCCTCAGAAAGCTGGGGACACTGTGACAGTGCAAGTCCCCCGTGCTCTGTATTTCTTTCCTTTAAGCAAGATTTCTTTTAATGGAGCTGATTTGGCTTAAGCTGAAAAGTGAGCTAAACAGGCTACAAGACACTGCAAAGAGATCAAAGGGAGTTAAAAATAAGTGAAAGAAGACAAATGCACGGGGAAGAGAAGGGAGCAGCATGAAAGGGGGAGCTAGGGCGAAAGTTTGAAGCACATTGTTCATGTAAAGGGTGAAGTCTGAAGAAACCATGTTATTGTTCGTGTGATTTTCTCCTAATCAGAGCATAGAAGCAAGAAGCAGAGGAATATTTTCTCCGTGTTGCATTAAAATGCCTGTCATTTTCTGTCTGAAGCTACTAAGTTCAGAATCATTAGAGGAGCAATTGCCAAGGCACATTTGACTGAATTGTTTTTCTGAGGCCAGCTCTCAAAGCATAACTACAGAGTGAGGATGGCTTTTTGCACCCTCTCTGATGGCACCTCCTCTCCATTCTCAGCCAGCAGATCCCACTGTGGAGGCCAACAGCAGAGCACAAGCCTTTAGTTCATAGCAGCTTGAAATAGCTAAGCAGAAGCAATTTCATGGCTCCCAGTTAATGTCTTTCACCTTACTTTTAGGGCTTACTCTTTCACCTTTTGGGTTCACAGATGAGCCCCATCTCCCTTTGGGAGGTATTGCTATGGTTTTGTTGTCCAGCAAAGGAGAGAAAGATGTTAGATTCAGGGAAACAGCCTACCAAGGGCCATACATGTGACAGGGTCAGAAGCAATGTCTCTCACAAAGTAAAGCCTGTCTACATGCTTCATTCTCCAGTATTTATTAGGCAGCACTTAAAACCCATGAGCATTTTGACTCGCATCACCCGAGCAAATACTCCAGTACTTACATCCCTGTTTTATATAAGAAGTGGAGCATTAGGAGTTTGACCATACAGGATTGTGGATACTACCGTGTTGGCTTAGAAAAGCTCCCCAGGCACTAAACTGAGGCCAGAGTTTGGGTGCAATGCAGAGAGCATTATGCAGAAAGCATAGAACTCAGAGCACTGAAGCAGGGAAATGTAGCCAGTTCCCATCAAGACCAGCCTTCAGCTATCTCCAGGGTGATATATGGTGTTCACACTTCAACATTAAGATTTAACATGCCAGGCCCTAAATAGCCTGACCCATGAAGTCTATGGCAGAAACACATTCCAGTATAAAATTGTAGACCCATAGAATGGTTTGGGTTAGAAGGGACCTTAAAGCTCATCCAGTTCCAATCCCCTGCCATTGGCAGGGACACCTTCCACTAGAGCAGGTTGCTCCAAGCCCCTGTGTCCAACCTGGCTTTGAACATTGCCAGGGGTGGGGTGGCCACAGCTTTTCGGGGCACCCTGTGCCAGTATTCCACCGCCCTCTTCCTTATATCTAGTCTGACATAACCTAGTCTATTATTCCATAATCTATCTTAAAATACCAACACAAACGCACCTACCACTTATAAAGAAACAAGCAAATAAACAAACCCCCCAACTCAACCCATAGCACACAGAAGTAGACCTACAAGTTTCACATCTCTGTTTTCTTCCTAACTACCAACTCAGGCAGACCTGGGTGAATTCCAATTGACCTGACACCTGCACTTAAGGGTAAGATGTTCCCAGAGCAACTCAAGAGCAGATGAGACAGTGCCAGGCCTATTTAAAGCAGTGGGTTTAAATTTAATTTCCTAGCTGGGGGAGCTGGGGAAGAGATTGAAGGCAACAGCTGCCTCATTATACCATTGAGGCTTCCTTAAGTGAAAACTGAATAGATTAGTCATGGAGAAAATTAAGACAAGGTCTTTAAGCCATCAATAGCTCCTGATCTGAGTGCAGGAGGGAAGTGAGTTCATATTTTACTTCAAACTCACTGTCTGGGGGTTCAAATTTGATTTTTAAATGTGTCTTGAAGCCAGATGTGAAAGATCTCTTTTTTTTTTTCCAATCCAGCAGTGGTTTTTCTCCATCAGTCTTAAGGATGATGTGTGGGGTTGGAGAAGTTTGCAGAAGTCTGCATTGCATATTGAGTCAGTGATTTGAGTCTTCCTGCTTTTTGCTTTTAAGTAGAAAGCCAGGACTGAAGTTCTTTACTGTGAGGGGGCTGAGGCGCTGGCACAGGTTGCCCAAAGAAGTGGTAAATGCTTCATCATTGGCAATGTTCAAGGGCAGGTTGGACAGAGCCTTGCGTGACATGGTCTAGTGTGAGGTGTCCTTGCCCATTGCAGGGGATTGGAATTGGATGATCTTCAGGTGCTTTCCAACCCAAACCATCCTATGATTCTATGATTCTATGATTCTATGATCAGTTCTGCTTTCCACCAAGCTTTCCTAACCAATGTCTTCAGCTCCATCCCATAGCTTCTTCAGGAAGACCTGCAGGTGTCAGAATAACAGCATTGGTTTTGGTGTGGTTTTGGTGTATTTTTGGTGTTTTGGAGACTGTCCTGAACATCTGCATCTCAACACCAGCAGCCTGGGAAAAGAGTTTTGTACGTCAGTTCTTCCAGTGGTGGGATTTAGGTAGTGCCCCTTATGTCCTTCCCAACACTGGTCCTGCTCCAGAGTCGAGGCAGGTCTTCAACTACTCTGGCTCTATTCCACTCTCTTTGTCTTTCTGCTCTCCCTTGGCAGCTCCCCGAAGTACTTGACTCAGCAAGATGAAATGTGATGGAGAAGGACTCCCAAATGGACCTTGGCCAACTAAACCCAGTTATTTCACTGTTTTTTACTCAGATCAATTGCCAGCTTAGGGTGATCCAGTAGCTGCGGTATTTATTGATGGACAGGATGGTGTGTGAGCATGTCAAGAGCTTTACTGAGGTTAAGCTGTGTTACATGTGCTGCTGCCGCCCTGACCCACAAGGATCATTACACTGTCATAGGAGGAAATTAGGTTGGTTGGATGTGATTTGTTCCTGGGAAATTGAGGCTGGATACTACTTATCCCCTTGCTAAGGTGCTAAGAGATTAATTGTTTGACGGTTCATTCCAAGACTTTTCTGAGCACTAAAGTCAAGCTGATTTGTCCCTAATTCCCTAGGCTCTCCTTTCCTTTTACTCTTCTTCAGCAGGATGATGTATTTGCTAGGTGATAATAGCTTTGCATTCCTACCAGATCATACAGTTCAGATGACAAAGGGTTGTTCCGAAGTGCTGAAGGTCCTTCCTTCCCTGTGGGATGTGGGAAAGGAAGGGCAGGTCATCATATAAAGATATAGTTATGGTTCCCACATCACAAATCTAACTGAGGCACGTCTGCCACAAGCTGAGGAGCTCTGCTTGGTACAGTCTCCCTGTGGCTTTCACAGAGAGAGTGCTTGGAAACACGCTACTTGTTTGTGTTTAAATCAAACCAACCCGTTATTAGGAAAAGCTGTTACAAAAGGCTCGCTGGGAAACCAAAATGAGCAAAACCTCTTTTTTTTTTTTTGGTTTTTTTTTTTTTCCCCTCAACGCAAGTATCATTTCTGTTGAGATTTTAATTATTTCTTTCTTTAATAATGACTCGTTGCATTGTTCTCCCCACGAGCTCCATTGTTATGACTCTGAAAACACAATTAGAGTATACATTGCTAATTTCATCCGGAAGGCTGTATTATGGAGAATTAAATATAAAGGCAAGGAGACCTTGTGTTTGCTGCTGTTGCTGCAAACAATAGCAAGCAGGGTTCAGACAATATGCTGGCTTGGATGGCTCTTGTTTCCTGCCTTAAGAGAATGAACACACTACAGAACAAAGCCTGAGCTGAACATTTCGTGGAGTAAGCTCTGCTGACCAAAATGCAAGGGTCTCTTTATGAGAATAGCACAAAAACAAAAGAGATTTGAATTGCAAACATTGATCATACCCTTCGGTCTTTGGTACTGGTTGCTAAGGCTCCGTCACTCACAAGGTTTGCTCGCTGCAACTTTGCAGATGTATTTCAGAGGCCCCTGTATGTGACCTTGCCAAAATGACAGAAAGTTGCTTTTTTCCCCCCCCAAACAATAAACAACACAGCTTATTTTTCCCCTTTACCTTTTGAAAGTTGCAGCAAAACCCTGTGAGGCTGCTGCTGTTCGTCAGGCCACGTTTTCACTCTCATACGACCAAGCTGCATGAAACTAGGACTCTCGCACCCTTAGGCTAAAGAATAAGGTGCTCTCTGACTTTTTCTCTGCTCACAAATTCTGTTTGGGCAGATAGAAGTAGCAAAAGGTCTGTGTTGTGGCCTTGCCGTGGATCTGCTAGCTCGGAGCTCTCCTGGGAAGCCAGAAGAGAGCTTACATCTGCCTCTCAGAAAACCTTTGTAAATACCAGGCTGCAGACAGAGGAGCTGCAGCCTCCTGTGAGCACTTTCCTATGGAGGGCAACGTGGTGCTCTGAACAGAGGCATATAATGAGTAGCTCTGAGTCTGTTGAACACACTGCTACATTGAGCTAGAAACAAAACAAGCTAGGGCCAGTTCTCTGATCTTGAGGCCATTTGGCACAGCACGGCTTGAATCCATACTGCTGAGCTCTTTTGTCCCCAGGACACGGTGACTTGGTTTTCTGTTGGGCTTGGGATAGCTGCTGAGCTGTGCTGGAGTGTGGTACAGGGAAGCATTGTCTGGACATAGCTAAACCATACCAAGTATGGACAACTGATGGTTGGTCCTTCGTTAAGCCAGAGCTTGCTTAGGCCAGCAACAGTTTAATTGTGATGTGTATCTTAAGTGCAAAACTGTTCTGTCCACTTTTGCATTCTGGACAGTAGGGAAAATGTTATCGATGAGCATCATGCCTTAGTTACAAAATACACATCTTGCAAACTCAGAGACACTTATATGATACAGGACAAAGCTTAACTGAAATAACAGATAGAAAACTGCAGAACTTGTTACTCATGAACTGGAGACTGCTCCAACACCTTACTTCCAGTATGACTCAAGGTTTCATGGCTGCAGCCAAGCTAAGCTTAAACAGCTCTTCCTTTGATGCTTTTTCTCCACAGTGCCATTCTGACTAGATCCTTTTCTTCTGCCATGACGAAGCATGCCCTCTACATTCTTATTCCCAAGTCTTTTCTGTCCCTCTTTGTGCCTTCTTCTTTTTCAAGATTCTGTTTGGGTATTCACACACTTTTTCTAGTCAACCCTGAAGGACTTCTGCTGAAGATTCATCTGGTTTGAAATAGACATTTACCTGTGCCCAACAAAGCCTTGACCCTTTTACCATCACTGGAGAGAAACAGGGCGTGATTAGTTCAAGTCTATATCTAAAATCGATGAAAGCAAACTGAGTTATCATGAAATCCAGCCTGGCAGAGTATCTGTAACCACTTCTAAAGACACAGATGTTAGTGGAGACAGCACTGGCAGAACTGAGCTTTCTGCTCTGCATCTTTAGGCTGTTTGCCCTGTAAATCATAGCTGAAAGGACAGGTATAAGTGAGCTGAAAAAAGGCAGCCTGGTAAGTACAATGTGGATACGAGCAGTCAGCTTGCTTGTCTTAATAGTGTTACCGTGTTTCTTTAATTTTTCAATGTTTTTATGAGCTTGTTCCTTTGCAGATAACTTTCCCCTTACAAGGCTCCTACTTCCTGAATGCAAAGCAGTCAAATAAGGAATGCTGGTCTGGATCTACACTGTAGGCTTTGTTAATGTCAAAGTCCATCCAAGTTTAGCAACAAACGTAGGCCTGGTTCCTGTTAAAAGTTCCGTGCAGCACAAACTGTACAGCACAAACTTTCCACCACCTTCCTCCAGAGCCACGGGGGAGTCCCTGCCAGTACCATTCATGGTAGAGGCTGAGGACGTGCCCCACACAGTGACACAGAAAAGGAAAAGAGTGTAAAGGCTTACATATTTAGTGTTGTTGCACTAAAGAAAAACCTCAGTCTCACAATGCTTGATATTATATATGATAACACCAAACTTTGAATGATTCCAATTATTGTATGAACCTATCCACAATGCTGGTTCTATTAAGAAACCTTATATAGCATGTATGGTAAAAAAAGCAGCAGAAGTCAGATTATTTGGCACACAATGTGAAGCAAGGATGTAGCGCTCAGTGTAGTGCTGCTGACTCTGCACTGGCTGCGGAGGAAGATGTAGATGGGCAGCTTTGGGTTGCATCATCCATCACTCTCTTCAGCCCATCGCGTTTAGCTGCACCATTCAGCATGGTCTGAATAGGGCCCTATGAAGCAAGGCTGAGTTCAGCACTGGCAATGCAAAGATGTGTAGAGCTGTCAGACCAAGCAGGATACAATCCCAGTATTTCCCCTCCTTCACCAAGTCCCTCAGTGCAACAAGCTCATTCCAGGTATCAACACTAATAAAGATCCAGGCTTTGACAAAACAAAGGTGTCTTTGCTGACATCAAGCAGACAGGGGCAGAGTGCCTGGCTCCTGTTACCCCCTGACGCCTGCTTGTTGAGTGGCTTGGTAGCTTGTATATGGAGAACAGACCTGATCTATCCCAGGAAACTCAGCAGCTCTCCAGGATCTGTGGAGCTGCGGGCAGACACAGCTGTAGTGCAGGATGGCCCCCAAAAAAGGGGAAAGTGCAAATGTTACTGCAGGGAGATCATTTATAATAAAATTTAAGAGGGGTTTAAAGAGAAATCTGTGAAATATCTGGAGCTTGTCTCTGGTTTCAATCTAGAGTTTCTCACTGTGTGCTGTGCACTGTGTATGTGTGCAGGCACAAATTTGAGCTGGGGGGATGCTGTTGCTTTAAACTCTTACCAGTGTTTGCCAGTTTCCAGCCCTTCAGGGGCAGTTTTGCAGGATAACACCAGTTTTCTGTAAACACCTGCAGCCCTTGTTCATCCCGTACGGGCTACCTATCCATGGCTCCCTCCACAGCACTTCCCCTAAGCTGTCTTTGACAATCATAGAATCATAAAATATTTAGGGTTGGAAAAGACCTTAAGATCATTTACTTTCAAACCCCTGCCATGAGCAGGGACACCTCACTTTAGACCATGTCACCCAAAGCTCTGTCCAGCCTGGCCTTGATCACTGCCAGGGATGGAGCATTTACCTCTTCTTTGGGCACCCTGTGCCAGAGCCCTAGCACCGTCACAGTAAAGAACTTCTTCCTTATCTGCAACCTGAACTTCCCCAGTTTCAGTTTGAACCCAACAGCTCTTGTCCTATCGCTACAGTCCCTGATGAAGAGCCCCTCTCCAGCATCCTTGTAGAGAATTAAGGGTGGAAATCTCAGCTGCCTGCCTCCGGGTTTTCTTTCCCAAAGAACCACGAACAGAGCAAAAACCTCATTGTCTTCCCTAACCAAACCCAGCTCTGTAAAGGGGCTTTTAGCCCTTTGAATGCCTTAAGAAAATACCTCACTCTATCGTTCATATCTCAGTAAAGCACTAAATGGGTTTACTTTGCTGCAATAAACCTGGTAATGGCTTTTTATTATGCTTGTCCTAATGCTGGCATAAATTCTCCTAAATTTATTTCAAGTTTGCTCGAAAACCTCATTTGCCTAATTGTAATAATAAAACAACATCATATGCAGATGTCGTCCTTCTTTCTCAAACTCAATTTACTTTCAATTAACAGTGATTCAGTGTGTGTTTCTTTGGGGGGAGACACACGAACGGGTGTTGGAGAAATGGTGTGTATGTCAGGTGGCATCCCGGAGCTATTAGAAAACCAGCATGGTAGAACACACGTGATACACATGGTAGAAAGCCAGCATGGTAGAACACACGTGATACACATGATCCATTGCCCTGGTCTGGCTGTGTAAATCTGCAAGAGATCCAATCCAGAGCACATAATAGTGTGATCTGGGAGACTGGGAAGAGCCAGGAGAAGAACATAGTGTCCAAAAGGCTGGGTCGTAGGCAGGTGCTGCCTCTCTGTCCTGGGGTAAGAACAAGTCTGAACATTGTGAGCAATGTGTAGATCGCTCATTTCATGGGTGCACTGAGGCAAAGTAGCAGAGTTTTCCATAAAGCAAAGGAAGACTATGAGAAGACATGACTTCAATTTACCCTGCTTCAGACAAGACTGAGTCCTGCTCATTTCTTTATAGCTGACCTATGGCTGAGCATCTCAGACAAGAGTTAAGCCCTGCAAGCATTGGTTTGGAGGGAAGAAATAACATAACCTTCATTTAAGAGATGGGGAAACTGAGGCACAGAGCAGCTCACAGACTTTGCATTGGATAATCAGAGTAACATATTATACAGACCTCATGAAACAGGCTCTTCCTCTCCCTATTGTGGATGTTAACAGGTTACAACTAAGGCTCAAAACTTCTGCTTTGAGCAGATGGGAGTTGACCTGCCTTCACTTGTTGCAGGACTCAGTTGTAACGTGATTTGAAGTGACTTGAACCCAGGCTAAAACCCATGTAGTTGCAACAGGCCTGGAAGGAGACTCGTCCATCTCATTGACAGACACCTCTGAAAGACTGCGGTGCAGCACCCAAAAACAATAGAGAAGCCACAGCATGGATGCAATGCTATTGCTTTGCTTGCTGGGGTAAGTGAGGTGGAGGTCTCCAAGAATCATCAGCATTTACTGGCTTGTGTTTGTACAAGCAAGGTCAGATGAGGTTCACAAGATGTACAGCAGTGTGCAGTGAGAGCAAACCATTGCTGACCCTTCCAGGTGCTTGCAGAGTCATGTTGGTCATGATGGCCTGGCATATTGTTGAATTTCAAGCCCTTGTGCAGCCTTTGGTTATCTTGAGTTGAGCTGAATGAAATGCAAATGAATTGTGATGAGCATCTGGAATTCAAGAGAACTGCTATAAATAATGCATAGGACTTGCTCAGGTTTGTGGATTGCTCAAACGGAATTGTTTGGTAGATCATTTAGAGCTGGTGAAAGGTGTTAAGTCAGTGTTTCTGGAGAAAAGGGCTCTGTTTATACACCATGGAAGCAGAGACACAAGCAGAATGCCCAGAACTGCCACTTTTCAGTTTATCATCCAAAGACTTCTCAGCTCTTGATCTTTTCCAAGACTCTCTGGAAGAGCATCTGTTACTGCCAGCTCCCACTACGATGTTATGAGATGATCAGGAGTGTATTGAGAACATATCTGAGGAAAAATAATAATTTCATAGGATGCTCAGTGGCCGTTGGCTGTCAACTACCCATCCTACTCTCTCTTCGGCTTCTGAGGGTGTGTTGTTATCCAAAAGAACTTATTTTCCCATGCCTGCTCTGTCATTTTGTCCTCCTCATTCAGCTGGTGAAGAGGGAAGGAGCAGAATCTCCCATTGCTGTAATGGAGAGGACTCTGCTCTTAGCTATGGAGATCTGGTATCTGGTGGTGCTATTTGCTTGGAAAAAATCTGATGGAAGGTTTGCGTGCCCTGAAGCTTGTCCATTACTTCTGGATGTGTGAGTTGGTGCAACATGATTTCTCCCTTCATTTGTGTTCGAGGTGAACTGGGCAAGTATATTCTCTCAGCCATGGCACAGAGTTGTAAAAGCACTTTGTATCTGCGTCATTTGAACGTTTTCAAGTCAAAGTATCTGGGTAAAATCCAAAGGCTTGCTGATGTGTGAGGGAGCAGATTTGAAGAGGAAATTGCTTCATTTTGGTTTCAGGTCTGTGAGATTTAAGAAGAGAAGTATGATTCTGCAGTCCTGCAGTAAAGACCTGCTGTTGCCTCCAAGGCCCTGGCTTCTGCCAGGGGACTGGGAGATTCCTCTGCCATCTGCCAAAGAGCAGGGGTACCACATACCTGCTGGCTGGGTCACCACTGGGCATGCACAAAATAGACCTGGACAGGGCTTGCATGTAAATCAGTACAGAATCAGTGTCCTTAACATAAGCATGAGGCTGCTCCTGAGTTTGGCAGATCAAAATGCAGAGACGTTTTCATGTGCCTCCTACTGTTGCTATGTTTGGGTTGTAACCATTAAAGAGAAAACTCAAAATCATTTCAATGACATTTCTTTTAGACTCTCCCTTGACAAAGGTCATTTATGGAGGAGACTTCAGTGCAATATTTAAGGCAAGATAGCTGGAGCTGAAGCAATAATGTCTCCTAAAACGCTTGAAGCAATTGGAAACCTCCGTGTCCGCAGGCTATTAGCTAGATATTTTGTGATGTTCCTGGACAAAGAAGTTTGAATTTTGCAGCAATATAGGCAGGAAATAAAATTTCTTGTCATTATGCGAGCTGCAATCTCCTTAGGCTGCAAATCTGGTCCTTCTGAGCTGAAACAAAACGAGTTTCTGCTGCTCAGCCTCAGATGTTTTACAGTCTCTTTCTTCTGAGGACACATGGGTTTCAGTGTAAGGTTTGCAGCTAGTGTGCAAACTGGCATTCCTGGAAGACTGAGTGGTTTACTGCATAGGTCGTGTTCTTTATGGCAGCTCCACCACTCCGTTGTTCTGCACATGATAAAGAGATGGGGGAAATACAAACCCACTTCCCAGTGAGTTCAAATAGCAGTTTCTCTTGTGAGTATTTTGGTGAATAGCTGGACAGCGCAGATTGTTACAAGTAAAAGCAAATTAAAAGGGTTCATTTTTTGTTTGCTTGCTTGATTTGGTTTGGTTTGATTTGGTCTGGATTGGTGGGGTTTTTTGATCCTTTCCCTCTTCTTAGCACTGATGGAACACTTCAAGTCCTGGAGTGCTGGGTCCAGTTCTGGGCTCCTCAGTGTAAGATAGACAGCGGTGTACTGGAGCTACCCCAGTGACAAGCCAAAATGATGGTTAAGGGCTTGGAGCACTTCTCATGAGGGGAGAGACTGAAAGAACTGGGACTGTGCAGCCCGGGGGAGAAAAGGCTAAGGGGGATCTTCTCCATATGTATAAGTACCTGCTGGGAGGTAGCAAAGGAGAGGAGGTCAGGCTTCTCTCAGTGGTGCCCAGTAACAGAATAAGAAGCAATGTGCAAAACCCCGAAGCACAGGAAACTCAATTTAAGCACAGGAAACTCAATTTACACATAAAAAAACCCAATAGTTTTTCACTGAGAGGGTGATCAAACACTAGGACAGGCTGTCCAGAGAGGTTGTAGAGCCTCCATCCATGCACAATAGAACACAGCCCTGAGCAACGTGGCTTAGTTGACCCTGCTTGACTAGACTATCTCCAGAGATGCTTCCAACCTCTAGCAGTTTGCAAAAAGCGAAGTTAAACTATTCAGACCAAAGTTTCTTCTACAAGTAGAGAAACATTTGCTAGGTACGCTGACCTAAGACAGCATCAGGACTCCAGTTCTCAAGACTATTCTGTGGTAGTGTCCTAAGAAATGGTGAAAGCTACAACGCAGGAAGCTGATGGAATTGGTAAGCTTGAAGATGCTGGTTTCGAAGTCTGTCAAACTGACTGCTGAGAGGAAGGACAAAACTAGTACAAACCACCTCATCCTCCAATCAGACACCAAATGGACAATTTGGCACGTTTTAGTTGTTTACTCATGCTTCCTGCAGGTTTACACAGCATCTACCAGTGGACACAGATGCTCACTAGCACTTTTCCCTACACATCTGAAGCAACTTATCAAATTGATTGCCAAGATCCAGCTATGACAGATACACACAGACTGCAAGTGTGTTTGTGTCACCATTAATACAAATCTGTGCTTCCTCATCAGGGGACTAAGGCTGGTCAACCAGCCATGGCATCTGCCTCAGCTTGGCTTGTCCCACTGAGTTAATGACTTCCCAGCCAAGGGAGAAGACAGATGTCCCTTCAGCTTAGAAGATCTCAGCAGAACTCTCAAAAAACCCTCAGAAACAGAGAAAAAAAAAAACAACCAAACAGCAAAACCCAACATAACCAGACTGCTTTTCTCTAGTGTAAGACCACCTCCTTTCATAGGTTCCCTTTGCTCTAGGTTATAGCTAGTGGGGAAAAAGTGCCATCCTTTAATTTTATGGAGAAAAGTATGTATCAAAATCCTGTGAACTGTTTGATTTTATGTTAATACTAACCCAGCTTGGGAAAACCATTGAGTTTTCCCAATCAGAAAAGTCCAGTCCAGACTGAATTCGATCTTAGTATTAAAATGACAGTATGTGATACCTCCCTATTTCTGTCTTGATCATCTCCTTTTCCATTGTGTGTTCATTCCAAGCCTCCTTTTTCCATCTGATTTCTAATCTGATTCCTTTCCTCCTCTTCCCACAAATGTGTACTGCAGACTGCCCTGCTAAACAATCACATTTATAAACCAATATATGTTGTAATTACAACCTGAAACTTATTTCCGGGATGTTATCTTTGCCCTGAGGCTGCAATGCTGGAAAATAATGAGCAGAGAAGGAGAGTTAAGATGGCTTCCAGGAGACACTGGGAGGTTTAACACAGGGTGGCAACATTCAGTTGGCCACCAGGAAAACACATCTTCACATGAAGATGCATTGCCTTCCTCTGTTTCTCTAGACAGACATATGTCCTGTTTATGAGAAATAGGGTACTGCAGGAGGAAAGGATGAGCATCCATTTGCAGCCTTCTGGTCAGGATGCTTTGGAATGAAAGCACTGAAGTGGGAGTCAGCATTGGAAGGTTTCATTCCTGGTTCTCCAGCATCTTTTCTTTCTACCAGAATGCTTCAGACAGTTTTTTTGTGCTTAAGTTTCCCGTTTCGTAAAATGAAAGCTAATGTTTATTTTTAGCCCACTGCTTCATTTGGGCTTGTGTAGTTAGTCCCAAATATTCCACTGTGCAAGCAGTCAAAATGTCATAGCTTACCATGGTCTTAGTGTGAGGCCTTGGTTTGTGCAGTGCAAATAATGCAATTGTGTAGAGTGCTCTGGAGGGCAAATATCCACCCAAACTTGTGTATATAGTTCTCTCTTTGCTATCCAGGGCATCTGGGTAAGTCTTTGGTTGATCTGAGGAAATACCTTGCAGAATTCTCAGCAAGACCAAGGAGCTTTATGCATCCAGTACTTAGTTGCTGCTGCTCCATTAGTTCAATGGGTCTGACTCTGTTGACTCGTTATATCGGACTGTGTTGTGACTATTGACATCTTTGCACCTTGTTCACTGATGACTACCACAAGCTGATCCTGAAGCCTGCACCATCTGATGCAAATTATGAGCATCCTTATGGCAGCCCATAGAAGCCTGAAGACAACCAAGAAAAGCAGAGGTTCTTCATTCTTCCTATTCTGTGACAGAGTCCATCCTAGCTGGAGTTGTACCTATAACTTACTCTCATTAACCTTTAATGAGGAAATACCTGCACCTGCCAAAGACGTTTTCTTGAGCATTGAACACTGTCTTAATATCTGCCCTGCATTTCTCTCTTTGCCATTTAAGCTCATGATTGTGTCTTCCGTGGAGATCCGCTGTCGATAGTAGGCATGGGGAACAGTCTGTTGCTCTTGATTATGAAGAATCTTTTTGCCTGTTTGAAGACTGTTACCAAATCACCTCTCAGGCTTGCTTCCTTTATACTAAGCACTTATTTTTCTATTAGCATCTATTTTCTGGGCCCTTGAAGTCTTTTTCCAGACTCTCCAATCACCCCATGTTTTTTGGGTAGATCACAGTTCTAGCTGAAGTCTTCCTCACACTGACTTGAGAGGAACCATTTGATCTCACATTTTTCAGACACTCATCCCATGATCCACAGCAGCTTTCAAGCATCCTTCTGGAGTGCTGCTGCCCTACCCTGCCTATCACTACAGATGTCCCGTCCCTATTGAAATTCCTACTCTCCTTCACAACCCATTTTCGCTGCTCCTTTATCTTTCTCTTTGCTATCAGGTTTAGCACCAGGACAGAGTGATGTTAACTTTTAAAGCTGGCGGGGGTTGTAATGGCAACCAAGTGGATAATTGTGGCACAGAATAATAATTTGCCTATCAGTTGATTGCAACTACTTTGAATTTGAAGCAATCCCTCCTGATGTTTTGCTCAGTGGATTGATCATGTGGTTTCCTGAAATATGTCTCACATTTGACAGCTGAGCTGTACAAACTGGCTATTTTGAAGTAGGAAATCCTCAGTCTCATACCCGGAATGGCCCTGGACTCAAGTGTTTTCGAAGCATCAATCTCTTCTGGTATGAAGTTTAAGCAAGGACTTTGTGGGCAGCCCTTGGAATGTGCTCCCATCACTGTGGCTGTGATGAGGAACTGTTGAGTTGTTCTTTCTGCAGCGGTCTGTCAGCAGAGGACATTTGGCTCTTTTATTGCTGGAGTGCCCGTAGAACATCTCCATGGCTCTTCTGAACTGGGAGATTTCCTTTGCTTATGGATATGCTTTCTCAAGTACCCTGTGCATTGTGCCGGAAATTCAGTGGGCTGAATCTTCCTGTGAGAACGCACATCTGTGTCCACTGACTATGAGCTAAAGGAAACTATACCTTTAGCTTAGTTATCTGTGATTACACAGGGTGAAGACTGGCTTGTGCATCCCTCTTCCGTGCACAAGCAGTGACAATACTATTTGTAGAAGCTCTTTCGGGGATGGACTTGAGGAACAGTTGGTGGCTTCATTCTATGGCAAGTGAAACTTCCTTGGTTAATAACTGAGGTAATTACCATTATATATGCAATATAAAGGAAATACATCTTAATTTAGTGGCAAATCCAAATGCCTTCTTTCATGTGTGACTCCTACTGCCTTGTATGGAGGCCAGATGGGGCTTGTATAGAGGCCAGATGGGGCTTGCATGGAGGCCAGATGGGGCTCAGGGTGAGCCTATCTACGCTCATCCTGAGCTAGGCTAGGAGACAAGCACAACCAACTCCAAGGGAAGGCAGCAGTTCTGTAGGCACCACTTTGATCAGATGTGCATGATCACATATGATCATAAGCCATTTTATGGGGCCTTTCAGGTAACCTCTCCTGGGAGGATTGATACTTAGAAAACCTCATATTACCTGTCATCCACAGGAGGCACATTTTGTCCTCTCAGGAACACATTTTCCACTCAAAAGACCCAGAATTTCCTCAAATTAATTCCTACTGAAATGAGAGTGTACTTGAAAATCCTGATCAAGGCTCCAAAGTTGTCACAGCAGGAGCCTAGTTTGAAGAACTCATGAAATAGCATCGTGTAACTAGTCATTGTCACTGATGCAGTTGAGGAAACCAAGGCACTGAGCTGTATGCCAGACGACATGTGGGGAAGTGAGTGATGGAGTGGGAACAGACTCCAAGGACCCAGGGTCTCTTGTATTGATTTGGGATGGTTTTAAACACAGTGCATTCCCACACAGCTTCCAAAATATGTTGAAATCACAGCCAGAATGAAACCAGGATAAGCAGTAAAACAAGCAAACAAATACACTCAAACAAAAATATGAAGTTCTCCACCCCCAGGATTAATGTGGGTTCTTCAGCAGGAGGCTGGTAGGAGATAGCCAAGTAAATAGAAACACAAACTTCAACTCATCTTGGAGGGGGAAGAAATGAAGCTGAAGACATTGAAACAGGAAAAATACTCGTATTTTCTGATTAACAAACACAATTAAGGAAACAAAGCAAGAAAAACACTGCTGGAGCTGGGGAAGGTTATTTTTATGCCATTCTGATTGCATGAGACGGTCAGTGCTGGGTGACAGCTTTATTCTGAGAGCAATAAGAGCAACAGAAGCAGATAACACTACAAACTAATTATTAACGCAATCTGCAATTTCTCTGCAGGGAACTGGAAGTGCTAGGGACCAGGGTGAGGGACAGAAATAACCAATAACAACAACGAATGTGAAATTGTAGGGATGAAGGAGGAAAGTGGAACCAATGGGGAAATTATGTTCATAAAGCATAAACGAAAGGATGGGAAAGTTGTTAAGCTGATTTCATGGGCTAAAACTGGCAGGTCTTTTAAGGTCAAACCAAAGATTAAAAAGAGTCTTGTACAGTGAAAAACAAATAAACCTTATTGTTGTTCAGAGAAAATAATACAAGTCTGGGTTATCAGCAAGTGCTAGCAACTATTGCTAGTATTCTCAGAGATTACATGGGCCTTTTAAACCGTAAGGGAAGCAGAACCATACTGTTACTCCAGATGGGATTTGGATGATGAAGCATAGCCAGAGATATCTGAGCTGGTTGCCTTTAGATGCTTCTATAGACAGGGGATACTACTGTAAATCCTTTTTCTCTGGGGCAAGTGTCTACTTCAGGATGACAGGACTGTCCTTTTGGTGACTATGCACCAGTGGTTAGCTTTGCTGGGGGTATCTCAAGCCAAGAAGAATGACTCCTGTCCTCTCTGGCCGTGTTGATATGGCTGTACAGGAGCTGCTTAAGGTTGTCTATAAAGCTAGTTTTGCTCCTTGTTGACATGGTTTACATGCTGGAGAACCATGCTGCTTGGGAACCCACTGTGCTTTCAGCACTTAGGTTACCCACAGCAGTCTACATTTGGCCTAGTAGGTGCCATCCATTCCATCTGCTGTTGTGGTGAGACTGCAAGAAGGTCTGCTGTCCACTGAAGTATCCCTAGCTGCCTGGGTAGATGGGGTTTGTGGGCAGGCTGAAATTGTTCTCTGTTGCCACAGTGAGATATGTAGATCTTCACCTCAGAATTGCCTGTTTTCATCCTGCAAACCAGTGGTGGGCCAGGATTAAGTCAAAAAGGTTGCTCAGTTGCTTTTCTCCCTGTTTAAAAAAATGTCCATGGAATGTTTAAGGGAAAGATCTACCAATCAAAGTCAAGCATTTTGTTTAATTTTGGTTTAATTTTGTTTCTTTCTAGCCTCAGAATTAAAGCTGCTTTATGTCTGTGTATATAAGCATTGAATGTCAAAACCATCCTCCTCCTTTCTGGACTCATGACAAGATAAAACGGGACAAAGAACCAGAAGAAACTTCTTGGTCACCACACTCAGTCCCAAATTCCTGTAAACAACCACATCATAAACCTGCTGTAGCTGTTGGAAGTGATCACAGAGAGGAAAGCTGCTTTCTTGTGCAATCACATTGTCCTTCTTTATGCTGCAACCATCCCCTGGGTCAAAGCTGTAACAGGCATGTGTTAAATCAGTAAAATAAAGAAGTCTTCCAGGACTTGATCTGTTAAAGGATGCACTGCTTGGTCTGTTGAAATTAGTTCCTGTAGCTCATGTAAGGGGGAAAAGGGAAAGAAGGAGGTGGGTTGCATCTCTGTTGAAACAAGAGGGGGGTTATTCTGTGACTTCTTTAATCCCACCAACAGGCTTTAGAGGAAAGATAAATCTATCCATTTGTCAAGATGACCTAAAAAGCAGGACCACATGACTTTTTACATTTTCATTCCAAACCTCTTCTTTCTCCCCAACCCCCCTTTCCTTTTGACATCTCTTCCAAAACACGAAAGCCAGGAAAACCAATAGATGTGGCAACCCATACTGCTGTAAAAATAGAAGCCTATACCTGATAACACCATGAGTGACCTCAGTTCTAAGGTCTCAGACAGAATATGTATGTGCCCCTTGAGATTTGTTACTCCCCCTCATATACAGTTGGGCTTACTGCTTGCAGTGTGGAAGGTCAAAGTACAATGTGTGGGTGCTGATGAAGATTTGTGAGATGGGAAAACATTTTGAAGAGAAAAGATGTATTTTTAAAAATGAGCGTGTCCTTTGCTGTGAATGACCATGGCTGTGTTTTATGGATATCAGTGAAGGATCCAAAGACGTCGTGATATGGAAGTTATGTGTATGTATGGAAGGAAGCCAGCTCTCTTTAGGCAACTCTCCATCTGCCCTTGCTGGCAGTCCTTTAAAGAGCTTTTGATGCTGGTCTTTGATCAGACAAACTGAACTTCATGGTTCTCATCATCACCAGATCTGTTATGCAAACATAAGTTTTTTGAGTGATTTTGGTTCCAGCTCTGTCTCCTGCCTGTGGGATTTATCACCCAGAGAAGTGGTAAATGCTCCATCCCTGACAGTGTACAAGGTCAGGGTGGACAGAGCCTTGGGCAACAAGGTCTAGTGTGAGATGTCCCTTCCCATGGCAGGGGGTTGGAACTAAATGATCTTTAGGTCTTTTCCAATCCAAACCATTCTATGACTCTATGATTATTATAGCTCATATTGCCTTGGTCTCTGTGTAAGACCCTAAGTGGGAAATACTCTCTGAGGAGCAAGACAGTGCAACTTGGCCATGGCTGGTGGTTTGGGAACACCTCTGACAAGGAAACCATGGATAGAAGAAAGATAAACCAACCACAGAACAAAGCATATTGACCAGACAGTTTCCAACAGCACTCTACTACCAGGTACTTGAAACAAGTGTGCGACTTTTTCATGTGTCTTCTCCAGTCAGGGCTTTTGCTACTACATGGAACATTTAAAAACATTAAACAAATGAACTTGTTCTTGCTACCTCTGTGTTTTAAAGCAGCAAGTCTTGTTGGCGTATGTATGTCCTGGAAATAGAGAAGATTCCCC
The DNA here is from genome assembly GCF_037157495.1 of Lathamus discolor. Taxonomy (NCBI): domain Eukaryota; kingdom Metazoa; phylum Chordata; class Aves; order Psittaciformes; family Psittacidae; genus Lathamus; species Lathamus discolor. Next base: position 4,524,274 of record NC_088884.1, read on the forward strand.
TATGGAACACACTTGGCCAAATCTTCCTAGTTTGAGGGCAAGCACTGTGCAATGATGTCCCTGAAGTCTCACCAATGCTGATGGATGTTTCATGGTGACTTTAAGGATTTGTTACAACCTTTGTCTCACAAATGTAGAAGATACCTGAGTCCTTGACAATGTGGCAACAAGTTTTGTCTTGGTTATGGGCTGCCTATGTGATAGGGAAAGTGTTTGTCTCCATGACTATACAGTTATTGGTAGTGGTGATTGATGGTGTTGTCACAGGGATGGCCGCAGTTGTAGGAGGACACTTCATCGCATGCCTCAGCAACTACTCTCTGTCAGTTCCAGGGAAAAATGCCAAGTTGGATTTTATATATATGTTTGTATATATATTATATATATTATATATGTATTCTTTAACAGTTCTTTGAAGCAGATTGGGTGTCACAGTGGATTTCATGTCACAGGTCACCTTTGGCTGGCAGAGTCAGGGAGGATTTACACAGATTCACTTCAGAAAAGGGTCTAGAAGTTTGAAACCTTGCATGGTCCTTACTCAAAGGTCACTATGATAGAACTAAGTCTGAATAACAGCCAACACTAGTTCCTTTCCATCCTCTTGCTGTTCTTATTTCCTTTTTTTACCTTTTACGTTATGCTTTTGCCTTTGCCACAGTTTCTGTTGCCTCCTTCACTTTTCTGACCTTCTTCTTCTGCACAGTTCCAACAGGGGTTATAGATGCTCATGTTACGTCAGTGACTGCAAGCTTTTTGATCATCTCTGTCTGGTGACAGCCATAAACTCAGATGTCCTAAATTTTGCAAGAGCCCTCCAAGCATTTACAGGCTTCGTAAGTGACTTGAGGGCTTCACTATGCATCCTTACAGTAAGGGAGTTTTCCAAAAGACAAACCTAACTATTTATCACCATAAATTAAGCTGACATTTTTCACCCTTCCTTGACAAAGAGAGAAAATAGTCAACCATTTTTGTCTTCCCAACTGTCCTTTACAGGTTGGAGGACTTCTGCCTTCCCTTTATTTTCTTTGATGAAGCAAACCTAAGTTCTTCCTTCCTTTCCTGCTGGGTCATGTTTTCTGAGGTGCCAACATCTTTGTGAAAGCCATTAGGAAATGTTAAAGAAACCAGTCCCATACAGGGCCTGGTAGTATGTGAGACCTCACCTGCAGCATTGTATGCAGTTCTGGTGTCCTCAACATAAAAAGGACATGGAACTGCTGGAACAAGTCCAGAGGAGGCCATGAGGATGATCAGGGGACTGGAGCACCTCCCATATGAAGATAGGTTGAAGAAGTTGGGGCTGTTCAGCCTGGAGAAGAGAAGGCTGCGTGGGGACCTCATAGCAGCCTTCCAGTACCTGAAGGGGGCCTATAGGGATGCTGGGGAGGGACTCTTCGTCAGGGACTGTAGTGACAGGACAAGGGGTAACGGGTTAAAACTGAAACAGGGGAAGTTTAGATTGGATATAAGGAGGAAATTCTTTCCTGTGAGGGTGGTGAGGCACTGGAATGGGTTGCCCAGGGAGGTTGTGAATGCTCCATCCCTGGCAGTGTTCAAGGCCGGGTTGGATGAAGCCTTGTGTGGGATGGTTTAGTGAGAGGTGTCCCTGCCCATGGCAGGGGGGTTGGAACTGGATGATCTTGAGGTCCTTTCCAACCCTAACTATTCTATGATTCTATGATTCTTGTAGGGTTATATTCTGATACACAATGAACAGTTGTTCCCTCATCAAGCCTGCTATTTGACTCACACTGTTGTACCATAACTTCATCTAGACCTCACTCTAGTGAAGGTACCAGAAAGTCCTAAAAGATAGGATTCAAAGTATTGTCTACCACACCTCCTGCTTCCCCTGATGCAGAGGAAAGCTATGCTATAAAGCAGGGAAGAGAACTGTAGGCATTCTTTGTGGAGCATCCATGTGGTTACATGGCAAATATGATTTATATCAGAGTACAAATCACATAGATGCATTGGACACAGTTTCTATGTAACCTATAATAGTCATTCAGAAATTGCCACCAAGATCTTCCTGGCATTCAAGATTAAGCTGACTGGTCTTTTGTTTTTTGTCATTCTAAGACATTTGTCCTGCTCACTGCTGTCCTGTCCTCTGGGACCTCACCTGGCATCCCTGAATTATTGAACAAAATCACTTAGCTGCTCAGAGCCACTTCCTTAAGCATTCAAGTTGATTCTGCAAGGTCCTAAAGGGTCAAATGCATCCATGTTCCCTCCACATTGCTTAATGTGGTCTTTACTCTCGGGGCTCTTTCTTCTACATCAGTTTTAGAATTAATTGCATTATCTATGATCACAATTAACCTCTTCTTTTAACAGGATGGAAGTTTCCTGCTGTATTTCTGAAAATACGCTTCACTTTTCACTGTTCCTGCATCACAGGCTGTATGTTTTCCTTTCCAATGAAACAATGGACTTGGTTTTCCCTTTGTCTTCCCCTTATTATGAGTGATTTTCAGACATTTCTTTTGTTGCTGTCAATCATACAATCACAGAATGGTTTGGGTTGGAAAAGATCTTAAGATCATCCAGTTCCACCCCATGCCATAGGCAGGGACACCACACATTAGACCTGTCCAGCCTGACCTTGAACACTGTCAGGGATGGAACGACCTGTGACAGAGCATCACCACTCTCACAGTAAAGAACTTCTTCCTTATATCTAACCTGAACTTCCCCTGTTTCAGTTTGAACCCATCACCCCTTGTCCTATCACTACAGTCCATCATGAAGAGTCCCTCTCCGGCACCTATGTTGTTCATTATTTTTTATTCACTCTGATTATTAATCTTCTTGGGTTTATTCTTCCATGATTGACTTTTCCTTCAGTTTTGTATTAAACTTCCAGCCTTCTTTCCATTTTATGTGAAATTTATTCTTTTCCTGCCCAAAAACTCAGGCTCTTAAAGTATTCCCGGTACAACCGTCTTGCTCTCTTCCCTTGTTTTTTTTTCCTTTGACACTGGGGTTTGCTGATATGTATTTGATAGACTTTTTCAGCAGGAGCCAATATTTATTTCATTGCTACTGAGCCTGTCTACCAAGGAAGCAGTATTTTTTCACATTTGTTGCCTACTTTGTCAAGTCTGTTTCTATTTTGCTCCTTCTCTTCTTTAAAACAGTGACATTTACTACTACTGAAAGAACCTGCAGGAAGTTACCTTTCACCTCCAGATTTTCAGCATCTTTCTCCCATATTGCTTTTCTCCTTCTTCTGAGATAAAAAATGCCTGAAAAATTCCACTCTCACTAGGTCACATCCTGCTGCATTCCTTCTCCAATAAATATTCAAGCCATTCATATCCACTGGGTCTAATTTGGTCTTGTTCTCTAGATGCCTCCTTCGGCTGCCCAGAGAGCCTGGCTCCCACTTTTGTCTACACTAAAACTACACTGAGTGATTCAGTTGCTGTTATTTCTTAGCTCACTTGCCACCATATTCTTTCAAAAGTGGTCTGAAATGGTCCTTATGTTACACTGAGAACTTTTCTGTGTGCAAAAGCACAGAATCATAGAACGGTTTGGGTTAGAAAGGACCTTAAGGCCATTCAGTTCCGACCCTCTGCCATGGGCAGGGACACCTCACACTAGACCATGTCAACCAAGGCTCTGCCCAATCTGACCTTGAACACTGCCAGGGATGGAGTATTCATCACTTCCTGGGCACCCTGCGGCAGTGCCTCACCACCCTCACAGTAAAGAACTTCTTCCTTATAGCTAACCTGAACTTCCCCAGTTTCAGTTTGAACCCATCACCCCTTTTCCTATCACTACAGTCCCTAATGAAAAGTCCCTCTCCAGCAGTGGAGCAGATCTTGTGCAAGGAAAGAGTAAATCATTATTAGCTAATCTAACTACTATATGAAAGTTAGTTAACACTCATAATCCAAACTAATACAGTCTCAGACTCAACACTCAACAGTGAATACTCAGTATCCGATACTCGGTACTGTATAAGACTCAATAACAATAATGACATTGGAATTGTATGCAAGAAAACTGCTAGCATATACCCCTTATTTCTGGTGTGATGCTCACCCTGCCAAAGTCCCTCTGCTTCCCAGGCAGACAGATTCAGTCTCTCTTGAGCACAATCAGGGAGAAGGTTACAAGTCACTACCACCCTGGGGTCCTGCTTGGCAGGAGTGTGATATCCATGACAGGGTTTCTTCCTCATCACTCCTGGGGTATCTTCCTTCCCCTCTCCATGGTCCCCAGCACCAGTGGCAGCACTGCCCAGCACCCAGCCCCGGCACACAAAGGGCTGGTGTTTGCTGGGCAGAGGCTACCCAAGGCAGCAGCCCTTGGCCATGCCGAGTGTCCCCAGCCCTGAGCTCAGGAAGGACAGTCACAAGGCCCTTGGTCATGGGACACTTGTGACCACAGGGACACCTGGTTCAGGGCATGGTGAGCACAGAGACATCCTGGGACTCTGTGGTGCTGGGTCACAGAATCCCAGAATCACAGAATCCCAAGGGTTGGAAGGGACCTCAAAAGATCATCTAGTCCAACCCCCTGCAAGAGCAGGGTAACCTACAGTACATCACACAGGAACTTGTCCAGGCGGGCCTTGAATATCTCCAGTGTAGGAGACTCCACAACCCCCCTGGGCAACCTGTTCCAGTGCTCTGGCACTCTCACAATAAAAAAGTTTTTCCTGATGTTCATATGGAACTTCCTATGCTCCAGTTTACACCCATTGCCCCTTGTCCTATCACTGGATATCACTGAAAAAAGCCTAGCTCCATCATCCTGACACCTACCCTTTACATATTTGTAAACATCGATGAGGTCACCCCTCAGTCTCCTCTTCTCCAAGCTAAAGAGACCCAGCTCCCTCAGCCTCTCCTCATAAGGGAGATGTTCCACTCCCTTAATCATCTTTGTGGCTCTGCGCTGGACTCCTTCAAGCAATTCCCTGTCCTTCTTGAACAGAGGGGCCCAGAACTGGACGCAATATTCCAGATGCGGCCTCACCAAGGCTGAGTAGAGGGGGAGGAGAACCTCTCTTGACCTACTAACCACACTCTTTCTAATACACCCTAGGATGCCATTGGCCTTTTTGGCCACAAGGGCACATTGCTGGCTCATGGTCATCCTCCTATCCACCAGGACCCCCAGGTCCCTTTCCCCTTCGCTACTTTCCAGCAGGTCAACCCCCAACCTGTACTGGTCCATGGGGTTGTTCTTCCCCAGATGCAAGACTCTACACTTGCCGTTGGTGAATTTCATCAAGTTTCTCCCCGCCCAACTCTCCAGGGTCAGTGCAAAGTTGGGTGTCTTGGGCTACTGACAGTAAAAAATCATATATGCTGGGCTGCACTCATTGAAGTGATGTGCCAGCATCCCAAAATAGCAGGGGTGCAGCTGGGTGAGAAATACTGCTGCTGAATCGTGACCTCATCTGACAGTGGCGTAGTTCCTTGCAATGGCAAAAGTCTAACTGAGACCCACAGAGGTTCACACACACAAATCACTTCCATCTGGGTTAGTGTGTTGTGTCAGCTCAGCCCAGGCAAAAGCAAGGGTTGGCTGAAGGATGTGAGTGGGACTGCAAGGCTGGGAGGATGAGAAGAAGGATAGGAAAGCTGGATGGTGGCTCTCTTCTTCAGTAACGACAAGCAGCCCCATCCCGTCACACCCGTATCAGATGCACTGCAGAAGTCCTCCTGCTCTGCAGGCATTTGCATTCACCAGCAAGCAGTGCATCAGTGCAGTTCTGGACTGCTGCTTTTATATTCATGCATGTCTCCATAATGTCACACAGAGAAATGTATTTGCAAACAGAACTTCAGGCAACTCGTACTTCCCTCCACTACAAAAGCCAGCAGATAAGTAATTGCTGGAGGGAGGTATGTTCAGAAGGTTTTCAAACTTTGATGCTCTGTGATTTGCAACTCTCTGTAGTCCTGACTTGCTGTCTCTTCTTTGCAGTGCTGTTCTTCAAGGGAAAGAAACCAGTCGAAAAGCTCTTGCTGATTTCAGTGGGGTTTTGACCAGACCTCCGGTGAACTTCTAAATGACTTTAAGTGAGCGGAAACTTCACGTGTTCTTCTTCACCCCATGCAGTGGCTGATCGCTCCAAAGTTTTCTAGTTCTCAGCTTGCTGAAGCATTGAAGAAACTATGTCACCTCGCTTGACTCAGCGTTGCCCTTCCCTCACGATTTTAGTTCCCTGCTAGCTATTTTATATGTTAGATGACAATATTTGCCATGTTAGTGAAGGCATCTTCTTAGTGTTTGGGTGTGCTCCAATGAGCCCGATGGGATTCTGATCCTGCATGCAACCTTGGGCACTGCTGAAAGACAGGTAATAAATAATCGCAGCATAAAATAGGGGACATGAGTGATTTTCCAGTTGTAAGTTGCTCTCTGTCTGGTCACATAAAGCTATTTCTCCTATTTTTTGCTTCTTCACTGGGTGTCTGAAGGTTTGAGTTGAGGATTTTCTATTTAATAGGGAAATGATAGATCAGAAAGAAGGAACAGACCTGTGCCTCATATGAGCATTTAGGATCTTCTGACCCTCTCACCCTTAGTCTGTGATAATCCTATGACCCATCAATAGAATTCAGCTTCAGGAATAGCAATGGCATTAACCTCCTAGTTCTTTGCAAATTCATTTTCCATGCTCTGTCCTTTATAACACTGTGCACAGGACAGTTACCACATGTGTGTGGGTAATATAAAGCATTGCACAGCTAATGGAAGGGGAAAAGGACAGGTGCCATTTAGAGATAAATCATGATCTTGCTGTCAAGGTGGCTGAAGATGTAGTTCAGATGCATTAATTAGAGAGAAAGCAAAAGCATGCAGTGAGTGCGTTGCTCCAGGAAACAGATTTCAATGTACTGAAAGGCAACCTAAGGTGAGAAGGGTGGAAGGGAACCCTTTGGCCATAGAGAAACCACGTACAGAGAAACCTCAATAACATTAAAGAACTCAATCAGTTTGTGCTTCCAGGCATGAACAGCTTGAGTCTGCTCCACCACTGATTGTCTGAAAAGAGTCAGTGGTCAACACCAAGCAGGTCTTCGAGAGAGACATTTGTAGGTGCATATAAAGAATGATCATCACCCTAATTTCAAATGAGGTGAAAAGAGCAATTAAACCATTTTATAGTGCAGTAACTGGAAGCAACAGGATCCAAAGCAATGGCTCAGACAGCAGTAGGCTGAGATCCAGGCAGAGAACACATACTGTCTCCTCAATTAAGCTATCTAAGAATTAAATATCTATATTACTGAGCTCCTTCTGTGGTCAAAGCAGTTACATATGTTAATGTATTCCTTGCACCCTAAAAAGGTATGAATCTGGAAGTTTTGTTCTCTATCAACTATATCATATAATCATAGAATCATAGAGTCCCAGACTGGTTTGTGTTGGAAGGGACCTTAAATCTCATCCAGTTCCAACCCCTGCCATGCCAGGGACAACTTCCACTGGAGCAGCTTGCTCCAAGCCCCTGTGTCCACCCTGGCCTTGGACACTGCCAGGGATGGGGCAGCCACAGCTTCTCTGGGCACCCTGTGCCAGCGCCTCAGCACCCTCACAGGGAAGAAATTCTGCCTTATATCTAACTTAAATCTCATTTACAAATGTATATATTCACTCATATGACCCCCAACCATAGCTCTTGGACAGATAGGAATGCAAGCACCTTGCCATCCACAGGTACTTATCAAGTGGAAATGCTTTAGTGGGACAGAAGTGCCCCTAAAGCCCATCCATCTGGAGCTCAGATGCCCTGGATGACTGCAGATCAGATCTTCCTCCTGAGTATGAAATGCTTGAACAGGGGTCATAGCTTCATCAGAAGCACAATTATAACAACACTCTTGTTATAGGCTGAAGGGAACAAACTGCATACGTGCAGAAAAAGTAAAGTGTTTGTTGTTAGTCTAATTAATACTTGAGCATTTTAATTACCCATATTATCTAATTGTAAATAAAAGTATAATTAATAACACAATATACCTGATACGTCCCACTTTCTCTGTTGTGTTGCTCACACTGACAGTGTCAGTGCGCAAGAGGGTTGGCAGCTTTTGGCCTCTCTGGGTGCAGTCAGAGAGAGAGTTACAAGTCACCACCAGCCTGCGGTCTTCCCTGGGAGGAGTGTGATGTCTATGGTGAGGTTTCTTCCTCCTCAGTCTTGCGTGTCCCCAGGAGTATCCTCATCCTCCCTCTCCCCACCACCTTCTCCCTCCTCTGTGGTCCCCAGCACCAGTGGCAGAGCTGCCCAGCACCAAACCTGCAGGACTCATCTCTATCCCCTTCAATACTCAAGTAGTTTTCCTGTGATGCTCAAAGACAGGATTCATCTTCTACTTTTGTCTGAAAACATTCATGTCCACCTCCATCACGGCTTAAAATGAAACCTCAAGCTATTAAAAACATCATCTTGAGGGTACCCAGGGTGAAGGAGGAGGCTGCCTCTCACTGCTGTGGAGCTAATGCAAAACAAGGCGCCACTGCAGCAAGTCATCTTCATTTATACTCTATGTCTGCACCAGAAGGCAGGAGTGTGATTCAATGGAGGAGAAAGCATGCTTTGGGCTCCTCAGGCCAAGAGACTATCCCAAGCTATTGTATAAATGGAGGGAAGAAGGAGCTGCTGCATTTAAAATGAACCAGCAGCAGCTCTGTCTGTGTGCATGCAGAGTGCCTGAGGGTCTCTCAGGACTGCTGATGGATAAAGGGGTCCTCAAGGCAGGTAATGTAAAGAGTGCTGGGATTTCTGGTTAGGAGCTGCTCAGCTTTGCCATGGCTGAGGATCTTCTATACATGTCTATAGGCAGAGCTTAAAGTGGGGAAAAATGGTACCTGTGTAGCTCAGGAACCTCTGGGGTTAGGTGATGGATGAGTGAGGATTTTCAGGATTGCCGGTTTAGAGTTAGGTACCTAAATTCCCTATAAATCCCCCTTTAGGTTTGTAAATCCTTTGCGAATGCTCTCGGTAAATAGGATTGCAGCCAAGAAATACCTGGCTTGTGTCAGCCATTCCTTTCCTCTAGAAATTAATCCTGCAAAAGCATGAATATTGGCTGCCCTGTGGGTGCCGAGTCTTGAGCACTGTATGCTCCCAAAGCAGGATGATGGACCTGTATTGCTGCCTGGTCATGGCTCTTGTAAGGACCTTGGTGGCCTCTGTGCCTCTTCTGCACCAAGGCAGAGATAAGGTAGAAAGAAAAGAGACTTAAGCCTCACAAGCTAAGAAAGGAGGGCTGATTTGTCCCACCAAACCGGATAAGGGAGAAAAGAGGTGAACCCTGGTTTTCCCCCACCACCAGTATTAGCATCAGCCTGGGGTGCCATGGGCTATGTGGTACTTTGAATCCTGCTCTGTACAGCCTGGGAAGCTCCTCTTCACATGACGCTGTTCCATCACAAGGGGATCCCCAGTGTAAGTGGGATTCATACCTTAAATTCAGAGCATCAGTCCTAAATGCACAGGAGAAGATGAGGTCTCTGGTTCTCCCTTTCTACCATATAAAAGAGATAAAGGAGAGTTCGCCTCACACCAGGGTGTCTTCCCCAGTGTTCCCCAGCCCCAACACACCTCCTTTTCTTCCCTTTGTTTTAGCAATTTGCATTTTTCATTCATTTACACATGATGTTAATCTTCCCTTAATCTCCAATTCCTTGGGGTGTGTGTGTGGGATGAATTCCATTTGTTTTTGTTCCACTCTATCAGACACAGCAGCTCAAAGATTAAATGATAACTGTGGACCTAATAATAAAAATACAATATAATGTAATGAAAGTAATGTAGATCTAATCCTCTGTTTTATTGCATCCTGAGTGCGTTTGGTACTGTTATTTTTTTCCCTACGCCTCTGTCTTTGACTTAGCTGCATCTTTTCAAGGAAGCAAAGGGATTTGTAAAGATTATAGTATTATTCCATTGAGCACAGTCTTGCTGTGGGGCACCTTTAATTACAAAACACTATCGCTGCTTATAGGGATGTGCATTTATATATGTGCATGCTACTGCGTGGTGTGAGAGGGAGATATTCCAAGCACCCCAAAGCGTTTAGTGCTGGCTCAGACAGCTCTACCTGGGCAATGCTGCTGTCTGCTTCTTTAGTGTTTTGTTTGTGCTACTTGCTGTAGTCCCTTCCCCCTCACACACGTTTTCCTTGTGCATTGTTATTTTTATTGTTTTAATCCTTGTTTGGGGAGAAACTTTTGAAGTGTTTGAAGCAGGAACTCCTCTCTGTGAAACCTCCCTCTCTGGTTTCATCTGCAGCAGTGGCTGGCCCTGTTCTTTGGGTAGAGATGCTTTAGAGGTCTCCGAGGTGCAAGGTAGCACGGCCTTTCTGACCTGAGCTGCCTCGGCTGTCTCCCTTTCTGTCTGGATCATGCTGGGAATGGTACTTTGAATGCTGGAAGTGACTTCATCTCAAAGTGCCTAGCAGCATAGCTGGCCCTCAATGGCAAGGAGACTTTGCAGGCAGTTCAGATGAGAGCTGGGATGGCGAAACAGTGAGCCTGAAATCTTGCAAGGAGTCTCACTGCTTTTACAGCTCCTGTAGAACAGCGGGTGGGGAGGGCACAGTTCAACTGTCCAAAGACAGACATTTATTTGTGCTGTCCTATAGCATCCACAGATGCCTCTCCGGAAAAGTAGGGATTTCCAATAGGTCTAGTGCCACAGGTTAGTCCCATATATGTATCTGAGGGCAGTCAGGTAGCATTTCATCCCATAAAGCTTTGCAGACTTGCACATGGTTTCCGCTAGCACCTCAGTTTCCCCACAATGCACCTCTGTGTTTCCAGCTTTCCCCTTTTGTCTGCCTCACCTACTCAGGCTCTGAGCTTCCCCCAGGCAGGGGTAACTTCCAACACAGTGTTCAGTTACTTGAACAGAGAGAAACCAAGTCCTGCAAGCTAGATCCGACTCCAGAATCACCGTGATTTTAAGTACAGTTACTTCTCAGTTTCACATTGAAACCAGCCTAGCAAAGTCATCTGGGTGAGCTGGCCGTGAACTCAGCATCCCACTTATTCTCCTGACAATGATTGCTTCTCCTTCCTCTGGAGAGATCCAAATTGCTAGTCTTCAGCCTGTCAGAGGGATGTGCATGCTGTTTATGTGCTTGTGATATACCTCCTGTGGTCTCTATCACTCCTCAGCACTGGGCAGAGCAGTGCTAACATGGTTCACAGGATTATACATCTGCAGTGACATGGCTTCCAGCCTGCTGCATGCAAAGCCCAGTCCCTGCTCTTTGAACTGTTGGAGCATTGGGGGAATGCAAATCCAAAGTGTGGAGGCTGTGGAGACAGTCTCTAGAGGGAGACATGATCATACTAATTCAAGCAAGGTATTGTCATGTATGTTCGAGCACCACGGACCAGCACCCACAGCATCAGCTTTGCAGCCTGACCACATTGGGCTGGTCTTCCACCAGCTGTAGCTTGGCTTATTGTGTCTACCTTCTTTTTCCAGTGTGTTCTTTTTCCACATTGATCTCTTTGTAACAGTCATGACAAAATCACATTAAGGGACTGTGCTAAACAGAAAAGTTTCCCAACAGTGGTTCCTTCATTCAGGTCGTGCCGCTGCATGTAACCTGCAGGTTGGACTTAAAGACAATCCTGAATCCAGTCTCTTAGGTACAAAAAGAGGGAATGGTGCTGTGATGTCTGACCCAGCATCTTGTGCATTTGGACTGCTGAGCTGAAAGTTGTAAAAGAAAGAAGGGGACTTGTTATCTGTGTTTCTTTGTGAACGCATTGCCATATTCCTGCAAATGCCAATCTCATCTCTCATTTCTGTCCTGCAGGAAGGAAACCGAGGCACTATTTAATCATGTGCTTTGTTTAAGGCATCGCTGCAAGGCCCTGTCAGAGGCCAGATGAACACACAGGTCTGTGGGCTCCTGATGCTTCATCTCCACCCTTGAACATAGTAAAACAAGCCTTCTGCATGTCAGCAAAACAGGGTTTAGCAGAAATTCCAGATGTTCAAGACTGCTGGGACCAGCACCTATAGGTGCAAAACTTGGGGTAATTGTGAAGAATGTGTATTACTGGGACAATAATCTCCACTCAGCAAGCAGTTTTCACCTTCTTCCTTCTCATTTTGCACACCCCTTACACTGGGGAAGTGCTTCTTAAACACAGAAGTCACTTTTCCTGTAGTGACAACAGGAGTGATTTCCTTATCAGTTGAGCACTTGAATGCTGGTGTCACTTATCCTGCTCTGTGCTGCTCTGTCTCCAATCTGCTATCAAAACATAAGGAGGCACTGAAGCAGAAGATGCAAGACTCTGGGTTGCTGTCATTGTTCAGTGAACTGAGTCGGATATCATGGAATCGTAACCCTCGATCATTGCTGTAGCCTTACTTTGTGGTTATCTTCTTGCTCTGGGTAAATGCATTAAACCTTGCAGTGATGGGGTTTTCGTCTACTGTGGTAAATACAATGTCTGGAGGGTTTGTGAGTACACCTTTGGTCTTGATGCAGCTGAATGATACTGTGAGATGCTGCTGTGTTTCTCCTTTCTAATGACATTATAGCTGTATCTCACAACCATAGAAGTCCAACTGTGCCATGATAACACATGTGAAACGTACAAAAGGGAAATTTGTCCTCAGTGCCATTTGCCTTGCAATCCTGGGGAGTCACAGTGCACAGGAGGTTAATTCATACAGTACATAGAGGAGGAGGAAGAAAGGAATTTGTAGAGAAAGGTGCTGGAATCATCATTGTAATTTATGAGATGCCCACTGTGGGGTGCAAGGGCTCCTGATGAAACCCTTCATTGTTGACCACCTTTATGCATCTTTGACAGCCATGGGTGATGATGGTTTCTTTTAATCTTCACGGCTACTTCTCATCTCCTGAAGATTTACTCTGTGGTGGGAAAGAGTCATTCACTTATATACTATCAAAACTGGTTTTCCACCAGCATATGGGAGCCATGGGCTGAGTTGGACCATGATGACAGCAGAGTCCAGAATACGTGAAATGAAAGTATTCAGTGCAGAGAAGAGATGCCTGAAGGAAAGTGTAACAGCAGCCAGCACTAAGTCTTGTGACAGATACCTGTGCTCTGGAGTTTAGAGTTGTGTGTGAGAGAGCATCCCATCCAAACATCCTCTCTATGTTCACGTGGGTCAAACCAAGCAAGTCAAATGTTGAGTATTATTGTGGTAGGAACAGAAAAGGAAAGATGTAAGATCTTTTTCTTATGATATCTCCAGGTTCTGGATACTTTGACCAGTTCTGGTCTCATCCCAAGTGGGAGAGAACTGAATGGGAAATAATTCAGGGTAAATACACAAGGATGATATGAGATCTCAGGTGCTTTCAGCTACGCTAAACAGAATTCAGGTATCTCAAATATGTAATATCCCTACAAATTCAATGGCATGAAACAGCCAGGAAGGGGACAAATACATCTTTCAGTGTCTCCCTAATGGAAAGGCAGTAGTAGGACCTTAGTTAGACAGCAGGTAACTCAAGTAGGTATCCCTGCGACCGCAAATGATGGGTCCCTGTGTAATTAACAGAGTACACAGAAATTGATGTTGAGAGCACAGATTCAGCCATGCCCTCCCCTCTGGGAAAGATCCATCCCAGGCTGGACACCTGAGCTTGTTTAGAGCCTGGGACACCCGAGCAGGAGAACCTGTTCTCTGCAAAAGATGATTCCACTGAACCTTGTTGTAATTCCATGGAAGGAGCCGTCAGCTGGGTCTTTCACTCTATCTTATATTGAAAGATCGCATTAGACCCCATAATGTGCACCTGTGAGATACTCCTGCCTTGACCTTTAAATGTAATTACAATAAAACAACTCTGTACACCCCTGCACAGATAAAAGCACAGAATAAAAGCTATAATGAATGTATAGCTACAGTAAAGACATTACCCAATGCAGATGTAGGGTGTAACATAATGAAGGGCACTGGAAAAGGGCCAGAGAAAACTGCCCTCTGCATTCACAATTCTTCTGCAAGATGCAAAGGAGCCTTAATGACCGCAGAGTGGTTGGGTCTCTGTCTTACATCTCATTTGAAAGGACATCTGACACAATTAGCCACCTATTACTGGTGGTTAATTGACATCTAAAAGACATCAGGATTACAGTTAGAGCTAAAGGTCAGTTAATGGCTCCTAGCTTTACTCCAACCGGTGTTAAAGTACGGGAAGAACCGCTGTCCCAGTGACATCATCATTTGTTCCACATCCCCAAGCCATTGCTGACTGCTCCTTCCCCCTCTTCCCTGACAGTATCCATCATTATGATGGATGCTAAATGGCTGTGGTTTCCTGATATCGAGAGGTTTCCTCTTGGCTTGACAGGGGATTTCTCCCTCCAGTGAGGACCTTCTGCTGTACTTTCAGCAGAAACTGATGGCTGAAGCCAGCAGAAGTGTTTTCTAGGGATTAGGCACTTCAGTCATCAGGTTTTCAGTCCTCGGGTGTTTCATTGAGTCACTCATGGCACTTAGTCTGGGGGTCAGAGTGGTGTGAGAATGCCAGCCCAGGGAGGCATTGGTTGCTCCAGCTTGTTCTTCTGGATAATATGATCAGCATGAAACCAAAATGAGAAAGCAGATTATCTGGAAAAGGTTAGATATCAGCTCTGCTTTGTGTAATATTATAGCAGAAATGAGAAACCTTAAAAGAAGAGCAGGAAGACAGACTATTCCCTCTGCACAACAGCTTCTTGATGCTGCTGACAGACCATTTTCCCGTGTCACTGCATCAGGTGCACAGCTTTATGAGGAGGGCAGGAAAACATTCAGACAGCAGAATCCAGGGAACAGAGGGAAAACCTGCCTTTTTTAATGAAACAGATCATTCCGCCACATTGCTGAGCTCAGGAAGCCTCATTTCCCCATGGACTGGCATCCTCAGTTTGAGCGATGCCAACATCTCAGAAGGTGAAAACTCCTGCCAAATCTTTTCCGGCAGTGGGACCACTGGGATGAGCTCAGTACCATGTGGATTCTCAGGTGGCTTGTAAGGGGTAAACTCATTTTGCAAGCTTTCCCTTTGAGCAAAAGTAGACTTAAATTCTTTACTTGACTGACAGGTCCTTGTAAGCTTGTCACAACTCCCCTTTCATGATGCCATCAATTCGGAATCACATGTAGCAGGAACTGGTCAGCATCCAAGAGGAAATCAGTAAGAGTTAGGAAAGGGCATACCGGTAGACATTGATAAATATACAGAGGGGGTTCTTAAGTCTTGTTGTAAACACACAGGTTCTTATTTTCCCATTACAATTTGAGTTAATTTCCCTTCAACAATTCATCTGAGAGTCTAACCATGGATGTCTAAAGTGCTGCTCCGTTTTGAGCAGGATTTTCTCTGTCTAGAGCCTGCTTCCTCAGTAAAATTTTCCTCTTGTGTCCAGTTGGAATATCCCCAGGAGTACTTGTCCCATTACCCATCATCTTTTCCATGGAACTCCTTGTCAAAAGGGAGTCTCCATCTTCTTCGCAGCCACCCTTTAAATACTGGAACATGGGGATAAGGTCATCCCTGAGCCTTCTTTTCTCCAGGCTCAACAGCCTCAGATCTCTCAGTCTTTCCTCACACGGCTTCCCAGTCCTTGGATCAAATTTGTGGCCTTTCTCTGAACCCTCTCCAGCCTGTCCACATCCTTTTTGTACAGCGGGGACCAAAACTGAACCCATTATTCCAGGTGTGGGCTGACAAACGCTGTGTAGAGTGGGACAATGACATCTTTATCCCTGCTGGTGATGCCCTTGTTGATGTAATCCAGCATCCTGTTGGTTTATATGGGTTTGTATCCTCTTCAGTAAGCTATAGCAAGTGAGAAGCTCCTTTCCCAGAGCAGGGCAGGTGGTGCCAGCCTCAAGGAAGTTTCTACTCAACCCATGCTTGAGGCCAGAAACATGTTGTGGGTCCCTGACACCAGCTCATGTTGAAGTGCTACCTGCTTTAGCAAGGGGAGCCTTTACAGACTCCACTGGCTAGGCTGAGTTTGCCTAAGCATAAGCACTTACTGTCATTTGAGACCCCCTACAGTACCCAGTTCACCCCCATGGGACTGCCAGATGTGACACTGGATCCACTGGTGATGTGAGCCCTTCAGAAACAAAAGGATGTTTCGTGGCATCTCAAATGACAAAGACATTTGACTCACATGGAGACATTTGTAAGTAGACACCTAAATTCAGGTGCTGTGAGCAGTGAGGTGACTCTTATCCTTCCTTTACAGAATGGGAATAGCCACCATCATTCAGAGGTGGTTGTTATCAAGTAATATGAACTCTCTCCAAAATAACACAAGTATGACCACATTGGTTCAAACTGACAAACCGTTTACCCCAGTATCATGTCTCCAGTCATGAGCATCACATGTAAATATAAGAGCAGGGTACATCAGAGTGACAGTTCTCCAAGTTTAACCCCTCATCTGAAATGGCTTATAGCTAGTATCCCATGACAGCTCCTGAAGCCTAAATAAACTTACTTTTCCTCCTTACAGTCATTGCTCTCGGGTTTTGCACCAAGAGATAACAGCTTTTTTTTGTCACAGTGTCTTAAAAAACATGCTCATTTAGTCCCTTTTTACTCTGCACATTCATTCCAGGGGCAGTGCTGTCACCCCTTTGCAGGCCCAGGATGAAGGTCCTCATCATGTTTTGTGATGACAATGAGTTGACATCTTCCACTTCTCTGTTGCTTGCCCCACTGTGATGCATCCTCAGCACTTGCACTCCGCAACTAGAATGATATTTTCCAAAAGTTGTCTCTCTCATGTTCTTCATGGTCTTTTTCTCCATCAGGATGCACATGCCTGGAATTCTTTCTGGGCACAGGAAGGACATAAACTGTGTCCCCTCTTTTTTTGTTCTGAAAACATAAATGAAGATAAAGAAGTCAATAAACAGTAGCAGCTGGTGGGCTGCCTTTGCCCACGAGGTGCAGTTATGTCTGTGTGTTAAACCAAACCAAAAGAACACAAAACCAGCATCAGTGAAGAAATCCAACACAAATGACCCCCCAGAAGGCACCAAATCTTTGATTTGCACCTTTTCCCCTGGGGAAGCCACCACTTAAATTGATAGCACCTTAAGTTGGGTTGGACATGGATGAAGAACAGCTTTACGTGGGATCGATTTGTTGTCTCCCTCTGAAAGACAGTCTTGTCTGATGGAGAAGAAAAATGAACAGCATAAGATTCTCCCTATGAGCAAGATACTGAGGAATCATAGAATCATAGAATAGTTCGGGTTGGAAAGGACCTCAAGATCATCCAGTTCCAACCCCCCTGCCATGGGCAGGGACACCTCACACTAAACCATCCCACACAAGGCTTCATCCAACCTGGCCTTGAACACTGCCAGGGATGGAGCACTCACAACCTCCCTGGGCAACCCATTCCAGTGCCTCACCACCCTAACAGGAAAATTGGAAGAATTGGGCTTGGGAATTTGAGACATGAACCCTCTGTTTTTGCATTAGGTCTCTACATGACCTGGTGTAATGGAAGGCCAAGAAATGGCTTTGCCTCCAAAATACAGCAAAAAAAGTGAGATTGCTTAAATAATGACACTTCTTCACAAGGTGATGAACAACTGATTCGCATCAGCTGTCTCTGACAATCACCATTTATCCCTGGTGGATTCCCCTAACAGGGGACAGAGGGAAGAACAGAATCAGACTGCTTAAATTTCACTTGATTTTCCTGTTTAAGAGCAAGCACACTGCAATAGCCATCATTAATGCATTATTAATCTTATTATTCTCACCTCTCTTTCAAATATCCCAAAACATTTGAAAAGGCTGCTATCAAAAACGTGTTCTGGGTTCTGCTGATGTGAATCAAGAGATGACTTCTTCCTAGTTGCGTACCCATGTAAGAGGAACAGCTATAAATGTTGGGAACTGCAGCAGTAACTTCACTGTTCATAGAATCATAGAATCACAGAATGGTTTGGGTTGGAAAAGAACTTAAGATCATCCAGTTCCAACGCCCTGCCGTGGGCAGGGACATCTTACACTAAACCATGTCTCCCAATGTCCAACCTGGCCTTGAACACTGCCAGGGATGGAGCATTCACCACTTCTCTGGGCACTCTGTGCCAGCACCTCAGCACCCTCACAGTAAAGAATTTCTTCCTTATATCCAACCTGACTGGTTTTAGCTTTGTTTCTTGCTAAAAAAAAAAAAGAAGATTAATTTCCTCTTTAAAGCACCAGCATTAAAGAACCCTTTTTGTTTGCCAATACATTTATGGGAGAAGCTAGAAAGAAATGCATCCAGTGTTGTAGGAGTTTTAAAAGACTTCTAATATAAGTCCTCTACACACTACTGAAGAAACTGGAGTGGCTGTGTAAGCACAACTTTTTTGATGGGGATTTAAACAGGACAGATTTTGCTGGCTCATCTTCATGTGAGGCTACCTGAATACTGGAGAGGCCTGTGATAGGCTGTATTCTCCTGAATATCGGAGAGGCTGGTCACGTAGTGACTGTAGTAGCCAGAGATTTGGATTTAGATCCTTTTCCTACCAATGCTGCCTGTGGGACTTGGCTGTATTTTGTGTTGGTTCCCTTGGGATGGATTTTTCTCTGCGGATGAATGCATTACAGATGGGCTGTGGCATGATAGAAAGCTTAAAAAATACAAACTTCTGGTGGAGGTAAATTCAGTTTCAGTCTGAAATGTTCATAAAACTTAAGGGTTCTCTCAATAGGAAAGAAATAATTTCATTTTGCAAGTTGTAATCACCACCCCCAGTACACCCAGTTTCCTGTTGTAGAGACTGAGCTGGGCAGTGAATCAAGGCCAAGACTCAGCTGGGACCTCTCATCCCCAGCATTCCCTTGTCATCTAGTAGGGTTACTTAAATCTGACATGACTTCTTGGTGAATTATCTCATCATTACCAATAATCCTATTTGCTAGATGGGGCTGCCTCAGGAATAGCCCCCCATGGACTATTTCCCCATCGCTTTCTCTTCCATGTATCTTCTCTTAATGGCAAGCCCTCCCTTTGTAGCTCTCTTTCACATCAGCCTGATGGATGCCACATGCCAATTGATTGCCAGCTGCGGTCACATCATCTTCCTTCCCACCAAACGGGAGGGTTGCACTGATTTCCAGATGACATGCTGGCTTGCTTCCCTTCCCTGTGATGCTGGGCCACCCTTAAATGTTGATAGCCCATGGGTCTGAACTGATGTGCTAGATCCCGACTGCCCAGCATTTCTATTTGGCTAATTCTGCACCTCTGCATTATGTTGCCAGACCTGAGCTACAATCACAGGTTATATCTATTTTAGCAGATGCGGTATCCAGGCACCATCCTTCTGTACCCTTGCTACTGGAATGGCATGGCTTGCACTGACAGGAGTGAGATCTCATCTCCGATAACAAGGCTGCACTGCATCGAAACAAGTTACTGAGAATGCATATTTACCTATTCAGTGTCTAAGAGTGGGCTTTAGGGCATGAGCCAAAATCAGGGAGCATGCCAAACCTGAAACTGCATGGACAACCAGTGGACAAGGCTGTGGTCTGTTCTTAAATAAATAGTGCCAGAGCCAGAAACATTGTTAAAAATGTTGAAAAGCTCATGAATGGCATGGTAGGAGTTTAGCACACAATAAGGATTCTGAGATTAGGCTCAGCAATGTGTCCAGCCAGTGAAGAGCTTACTGCTGGACATACTCTTATCAGCATGAGGATGTGTCCACACTGTGGTCACTGCTCTGGCTGGCAGGGACATACACATGCTTGATTTACATTAACCATTTACATTACAATTACTCCAGCCACATCAGCATGGGATCAGCTTTCTGTTTTTCACTTTATGGCAAGATTTATGCTGTTGAAGAGAGACTGCTGCTTTATAATTTAAAGAACACAGAAAAAAAATAACCTGTTTCAGGCTCAGAGGGTGGAAAAATACCTGCATTCTTGCACTGGGTTCTGTAGCAGCACTGAAGGAGGTGGAGGCACATACAGATCATGTCTACAAATGTGCAGGCTCTCTAATTAACTCTTTTGAGGGTCCCTGGGAGACATAAAATCCCCCTCCAATAATGGAACTTATTCAATATTTAATTGGACACTAATAATTAAAACACACCTTCTTTCAGCCTAAACCTACTGAGCTCACATTAGCTGCCATCTTCATTATCAAGCAACACTGATCGCTTCATTTCCATGGTCCCCGCTTTGTGAAAGCAGCAGCAAGGGTCTGAAACATGGCAATGTTGTACAGCTCCTGGGAAAAGATGCCTTTGTAGCTCATGGGAACAGGCATCCATCACTATTCGGGTTTTCTTTATGACTTTTCCAGCCTTGTTCTCTGTACCTTGGATCCAAAGAGCAACTGATATGAAAGATCAGGGAGCCCTTTGCTGTACCACAAAGAGAAGAGCAGACGGATTTTCTGCTAGTGTAACCCTTACCTAACAGAATAAAAGCTTAGGAGCCTGGGTAGAGCTCTTCTTGTTTTATGCCTGTTTGCTTTTGTTTTAACAGCAATCGCGGGGTTTCTTATATGGCATTTTCATACCAATGTTTGTAATAAGCCCATTTTCAGACTTGCAGTATCAGATAAATGAGCTGATGAAATTAAGTACTGTTCCTCAGGTGGAAGCCAAACAGGGAGATTTTTGCCCAGGTCTTGCTATGAACATTTGTGGGAGGACAGAAACATTGAGGAGGGAACACAAAGACTCAAGATATGAAAACTCACTGCCTGGGTGTTCTTGTAGAATCAGTGAGAGCTGGACTAGCGTTGTAGTTGGTTGAAACAACTGGAATGGTGTGCTGGCATTATTATTACTATTATTGTTATTAATAGCAATAATAATATCCCACTTGAACTTAATGCCATTTTTATCTAGAAGAAACCCAAAATAATGTGCTGATCCATTAGCCCACAGTCTCGTCAATGAACCCAGAGATCAATAACAGGAGAACTCATTGCACTCTGGCAGACAGGGCTCTTTGATCAAACCTGTAAGGGTTTCTTTCCCCCCCTTTCTACCAACGTTATCTTAGTGCAAAGGCTACAAGAGCTTTTCAACTGGCAGAATTATTGCCTGGAAAGACACAGACAAGTTTACAGCCTTGGAAAAAGAGGTACCATGTGCTCAACTTCCCAAAGGCTCTGCCCAGCCTGCTGTCTCTCCAGAAGCTGATCTTTATGGATTTTCCTGCAGTCACACAGAGAGTTTGATCTTTCTCTGCTTTGCCATAACCCTTCTGCAATGTCTGGGGCTAAGCTAAGCAGAGAGTTAACTCCTTCCTCCCAGGAGATTCTCTGACCCTTCCTATGAGTGCCCTAGGATACCCTTATCCACTCTGCAATGAAGGTATCTTAGGATGCCTTAATCAACTCTTCAGAGCCAGAAGATGCGAAAACTGCCCTGTAAAGCTGGCATGAGGATAGCAGACTGGGAGCTGATAGTATAGATGTGGGAGCTGACAGTATAGATGTTGGTTTTCATCTAATCTGTCCTTGAAAGTTTGCAGCCACTATCCCCAAATCATCAGGGAATGAGCCCTGATATTGCCCTGAATCACCACTGTGCTCTTGGATGGTCATAAGAGGAATGTCACAGAACAGGGCTGTTGAGGTTGTGTTTTCCCTGTGTTATTTTTACCCTTGCAAGAACACCAGAGATGATCATTAAAGCTTCCTATCCTGCTTCAGACTCAGTTGATTCCCAGCCTTTTATGCAGAGATACCTGCTTGGCATCTGCTATGCTGTTGTCCTGATGAGCTTTCTAGAGGAGTTGCTGCATCAGGTCATGTCAGATTAGCTTGGCCCTGCCCAGCAAGGAATGAAGATGGCTTTGACAAGAGCCAGCTCTACCAACATGGCTATACATCTTTCTATTAATCATAAGGCAACACAAACCTATCTGGAGTAACAAGAATAACCCAAATGCTGTGTCCACACAACTGCCGCTTCACTCCATCACATGCACCTTTTATGATTTCTTGGTGGGTAAAGCTTTGTCCTGGTTTTGTTCTTCTTTTCCTCTGCATTTTTACCTTAACTCTTAGTTAAAACTCAGCTCAGGCTGACCATCTGCCAAGCTCCATGTGTTCATCCTGTTTTGAGTGTTTAATGCACACAGGGATAACTTTGCAGAGAGACTTCGTGAACCACCTAAGTTAATTTGAGAAGGGAAAATCTACTTATTCCCTTCATTCCCCTCTTCATTCGCCCTTGACTCACTCAGCTCCTTCGTCACCAGTTTGCTGCCTGGCCAGGGCATGCTGCCAGGAATCTCATGCCAGCTTTGAATAATAAATACCAGCTAAGTGATGGACTAATGCCAGGGTGAACTGCTCAGTAGTATTCCCTCTAGGTCTCAGATCAATAACACTTAGCTCTTGTTCTGTGATTGAAGACAGGCAAAAAACCACATCATCTCCCCAGGAGCACAGGAGGAGCCTGCAAAGAAACCCATTTACCCCTCCTCAAGTCCCCAGGCATTCACATGTGCTTTAAAGAGCAGACCTCGGGTGTATGCTTCCTGCCTATAAATACTTAGATGGGGCATGATACGCTGGCCAGAGGATGGCAAATACCAAGGCCTGGGTGTGAAAGGAAAGATGCTGGAGGAAAAATACCAATGTGTTGAAAGGGGAAACTGATCTCCATCAGCTTGACCAGGGCATCACACTGGTAGCAGTGCAGGTGATGAGCACCTTGGATACACCATAGAATCATGGAATCATAGAATAGTTAGGGTCAGAAAGGACCTTAAGGTCATTTAGCTCCAACCCATATCCATAACTTTCAGCACAGGTCATCAGTGTGCTGGAATGTGGTCAAGAGGTATCAGTACCATAACATAGGAGAGCATCCCTTTGGTTTATCAGTTTTAGTTAAGAGACGGATTTCTCTCTTATTAAAGAGGTATAGCCCCCGCCACTGTTAGCACCATTCAGTATTTGGCATCCTCTTGACCAGGTGAATTATAGAATCATAGAATAGTTAGGGTTGGAAAGGACCTCAAGATCATCCAGTTCCAACCCCCCTGCCATGGGCAGGGACACTTCACACTAAACCATCCCACCCAAGGCTTCATCCAACCTGGTCCTTGAACACTGCCAGGGATGGAGCACTCACAGCCTCCATGAGCAATCTATTCCAGTGCATTAGGGCATGGCTGTCCAAACTGGGTCAGCCAGAGACAAAATTGCAATGGATTTATAAAATACATAGCAAGGTTCCCAAATGAGGCTTTAATATCTTTGTTGTGTGACTTTCTCCTCTTTCACATATGTAGCATCTCCTTCTGCCTTTGGATCCCTCTGCCACTGCATCCGCTCTACAGGTTGTAGTGAAGCCAGCATGGCGTAGCTCCTTGACACTGACTTAGAGTTTAACATGCCAAGCAGATCACTGAGTTCTGCTGATTTTTAAATGACTCGAGTGCTGGGAAAAAATACATTGCTCTTCCTGACAGGTTAATTGGAAAAGCCCATGTTCAGTGTGAGAAGCACGATTGCTTGAAGTGTCTGGGGTGAGGGATGGGTGTTGGGCAGTGTCAGGAGGGGGGCGGCAGCTCAGCCTAAAATCTAAGGTTTAGATATCAGAAGATATTTTAATATTTAGATATTTTTTATATTTAATACTAATATTTAATATTTAATATTTTGATATTTTAATATTTAGATATTAAAGAAGAAGGGTGAGTTCTCCTATTCTCTGCAGTTTTGGGAAGACCTTTTCCCCATAAGGAAGATAAATCCTCCTTCTCTGCTGTTGGTTCAATGTTTATACCATTTTTGATGTTGGATGAAATGGCATCAAGATCCACCCCCATGGAAATGAAGATGCAGAGGTCTTTTTGGGGGAATTGTAGACTTTT
The DNA here is from genome assembly GCF_037157495.1 of Lathamus discolor. Lineage (NCBI taxonomy): Eukaryota > Metazoa > Chordata > Aves > Psittaciformes > Psittacidae > Lathamus > Lathamus discolor. The sequence continues at coordinate 4,548,150 of NC_088884.1, forward strand.
GGGAGAGGAGCTGGAAGCAGATGGGAGATATCCTGTTCAGGGCCAGCTTGGACAGAGCTTTAAGCAACCTGCTCAAGTGGAAGGTGTCCCTGCCCGTGGCAGCGGTTGGAACTGGATGAGCTTTAAGGTCCTTTCCAACCCAAACCCTTCTATGATTCTATGGCATCCACACACAGAGGCTCTGCAGGCTCTGGAATGGTGAGGCCATGGTTATTGGCCACAGACAGGCAGACTAAAGTGTTCTAAGGGGTGAAGTTACAAGCACTTTCTTCAGGTATGCTAACTCATTTGCTCCAGTTCTATTTTGTGCAACAGTGACACTGAAGATCTGGAGTCAGAAAGCAGGACCCCACAATGTTTAGTGCTCTGTCAGTCTAAATAAGATAATTCCCATCCACATGCAGCCTTTGATGAAAGAGCTGATTCTTTCTGTGGAGATGTTTTCAGTTGTATAGAGAATTCTTTTGTCTTGCTTTGTTTTATTTAATTTTATTTTTTTTTTAATTTCATTTAATTTCATTTCATTTCTCCTTTATTGGGCCTGAACATCCTGCTCTATTCAACTGTAAACCTCAAGCCCTCGCACTCTCTGGTGAATGACCAGAATGTGTATGTACCAATACCTACCCGCAGCTGGAGACAGAGCCATACCTGTGTACTTCCAAGAGTCAAGAGCCAGACGAGACGTGTGTTGTATTCCCCACATGGCTGAAATGGATCTCAGGCATCAAAGGCGAAGGAGTTGTGTCCGTTCATTTCCTTTGGTCTGATTAATACTATTTTCCTCTTCTGCCCCTTCTATTTTCAGGGCTTTCCCAAAATCCTCTGCATGTTATAGAGCACCGACATGAAGGAGAACTTGAAATGAAGGCCTTGGCTAACAGACCAGCAGTGCTTTAGTGCAGCAGGTACACCAAGCTGGGAGCAGCAATGGTAATGAGATTGTCCAGTGTAAACACGGCCATAGGCAGTTGAGGGAAACAGTTTCCCAATGGGATATTTGGTTGGTGCCAGGTGTCATCTAGGGACTATCAGGCTCCTGTACACAACAGAAGCCCAGAGTTAAAAACACCAGCAGTGAAGTGATCTGGGTCCAGGTATCTTCCCAGCAAGCTGAGCTGTTATCTTCTTCAAAGAACCATCTTAGAATCATGGAATCATAGAATAGTTAGGATTGGAAAGGACCTCAAGATCATCCAGTTCCAACCCCCCTGCCATGGGCAGGGACACCTCACACTAAACCATCCCACACAAGGCTTCATCCAACCTGGCCTTGAACACTGCCAGGGATGGAGCACTCACAACCTCCCTGGGCAACCCATTCCAGTGCCTCACCACCCTAACAGGAAAGAATTTCCTCCTAAGATCCAATCTAAACTTCCCCTGTTTAAGTTTTAACCCGTGACCCCTTGTCCTGTCACTACAGTCCCTGACAAAGAGTCCCTCCCCAGCATCCCTATAGGCCCCCTTCAGGTACTGGAAGGCTGCTATGAGGTCCCCACGCAACCTTCTCTTCTCCAGGCTGAACAGCCCCAACTTCCTCAGCCTGTCTTCATACGGGAGGTGCTCCAGTCCCCTGATCATCCTCGTGGCTCTTCTCTTCAATGTGGAAGATTCTTTCATAAAGCCAGGTAGCTGGTCCTAGCAAACAATGCTGAAGATGTAAAACAATTCATTCCCCCTCTCCCACTGCTCACACCCAGTCACTAACAACATCAGAAAGGGAAAGTTTCGGTCATGTGGGGTAATGGTGGTAAAATACAAATTATTGAGGCATTTCACCATCCCTGGAAATGTTCAAAAAGCATGTAGATGAGACCCTCAGTGCCATGGGTTAGTGGTGGTCTTGGCAGTTCTGGGGTAATGGTTGGACTTGATGATCTTACAGGTCTTTTCCAACCCACCTGATTCTATTCTATGATTCTATGTCAAAAATGTGTTGTCATCTTCAGCTGCTATTGCCAAGAAAGCAGCAGTCATGTAGTAAGACTGCCTTTCTCATCCACCTGTGGATGAACACTTTCTTGCCTACACTAAAGGTGAGCAAGTGTAATTCCCCGCATTTATCATTGTCTACACCTCTGCCTGGGGAAGATGTCTTGTATTAGGCTGTCTTGTACTAAAACCACCCAAACCAAATCCTGGATGAAGTCCTCTTTGATGCAGCATCCTCACAGCCTGCAGATTAGGGGTACCACAGTGAGAAAAATTGTCTACAGAGAAAAGTAGGACTCTCATAAAACTGGAAATAGACCTTTTGTTAAAACCTATCAGGATGCACTTGAATTTGCTCCACTCATTTCAGACCTTTCCAAATGCCTTTACCTGAAACAGCAAACGCAATGCTGTCCCGGGAGAGATTTTCTCCTACTGCAGTGTTTCAGCTTTTACCTGGATAGCCACAGAAGGTGAGGGTAGAGACAGGGACAGCCTCTTCTCTTTGTTTGCAGAGATTCTTTCACCTTGTCGTGAGGTGATTTCCCTGCACACATTACCTGTCCCAGTGACTTGCATCTGTATGTCTTGCCAGGGGGATGTCACCTCAGATCGTGCTCCTCACCAGGGACAGGGAGTAGGAAGAGACAGGAGAAAATGTGAGGTTTATTTATTTAACGTGTAGAAGCAAGGACAAAGATTATAAGGATTTAAGATGTAACAAAAGGTGAATGTTAGGTTGACATGTGGTTGACTTAGAATAGAAGTTATCTGAGGAAGATTAGCAATGCAAGAGCACAGGCACTTCAGGGAAGGAAACTGGATAACAACAAGGAGATCCAGTGTCTTGCAAAGGAGCTTCAGTCTTATACAGAAATATGCTGTTTCTGATAGCTAATGGACACAAGAAAGGGTCTGAATCTATACACTTGATCTAAATCAAGAAGCCAAAGGAGCAAGGAGAGCTGTGGAGTGGACAGAAGCAACAGATGGAGAGGCCATTTGCGGACTACTGGGTCATGGGTTTCTTCTCTTTTTTCCTGAATTTTAACCCTTGCCAAAGGAAAAGTTGCTTTAACAACTTTTCTAGGCCTGGATGAGCAGTGTGGAAGCCAGGATCTCTTTCCCATCGTGTGTCTCACCTCTGCTGACCATAGGGTCCAAGGAAAAGGTATTACATCTGATATCTTCCATAAGCAAGAGGCCCTTCTGATTTGTAGTATCTCCCCCAGGAACCCTGTGATCATCAGGATCATGGTTGCTAGGTCAAAGAAACACATCAGTGGGAAGATCATCATGCACTGTGTATCTAGAGAGGCAGCTTTGTCTAACTCTTAAACAGCTGCTTGAGAGCCCTGAACATGGATAACACAGTAGAGATCCCTGTACTGTTGTCTACACATAAACCTGGGATCTGCTGTACACAAGCAACAGAAAAGAAGGAGCAGCATTATCATCCAGTGTGCATTAGAAAGATACACCCTCTGTATTGACCTGAATTATCCTGTTGTGGGTAGTTTGTTGGACATAAACTGTCTTCTTATGGGAGTAAATATACAAAGGCCTCCCCATACATTAGTGCTTAATGAGCTATTGCTACCTGACACACTGGTTTTTAACCATCTATAGAATTACTCAGGGTGCCTGCATGTGGCTATCCAGTCACATCAGTGTATGTAACATTTAAATCAGGCTATTTCCCTCTCCCTACATCCCCCTCCCTCCTTTGATGACACATTAACAATACACAGTGACATCCAAAGTTAATCCCACCCTGACACTCCTCTGCTTTTCCATTCTGCAGATGATGAACTGAGCTTGTTTCCTTTGAGTTGCTTTTCTTTCCTCCTCCCAGAGTGGCTCAGCAGGGGAAAGCAGCAGCCTCCAGTTACAGAGTGATTTGAAGGTTAACACAACGACCTTCATCGGGCTCCTAAGAGGGATAATGATCTCTTGCTCTAATCAACAATGCAGACTCCTTTTGGTACCAAAATAGCAACTGTTAAGTAAAGCTGCTTTCTCCCCCCTGTTTTGTTTTTTTTTTTTTCTCCTCCTCCTTTTTTTCCCCCTTTGTCTTTGCATTTATCCTAAATCTGTGAACAGAAGCTCAGAAAGCAAATTGGGAAATAATATGATCTTGAAATGGAGGTGAGATAGTCTTCAATTAGACTGTTGATCATGCTCCAAATCAATTAGTTAGGAGCTGATGCTAAGTTTGTTACAGGGTCCTGGGGAGGAAAGGTGCTGACCCTGTTAAGATGATCACTTGTTGGAGTGGTTCCTAAGTGGTGCTGGATATGGATATGCACGCAGTGCAGGACAGAGATAATGGCAAAGCTTTCCTTTCTGGTCATGCTCTCACTGCTGCCACTGGAAGGGTACCCAGGGAAGGAGCCAGCCAGCTTTATGATCTGAAGAGACTGAAGCTTAATTGCTGTTTATCTGGGCGCATCATAGATGATCTGCAATGTCAACTGCCAATGGAGAATACCCATAAACTCCCTATACAGGATATATTTACTGACACCATGTACCCGTATGATATAATGTAGTTTATCTGTATTTTGCATTAGTAGCTGATGTGCAGTAGGCATTAAAGTAACACAAACACATGCCCACAGAAATGCACAAGATGCTTTTATAATGCTGTAGCATATATTTTTTTATTATTATAGTTTTTTTTCCTTCGCATAATCTGCATGGAGCAGATGTTTTGTTTCTTAAAAGCACTAGACCTTGCATTTAGAGACTCTACCTAACTGAGCATTATCCTCAGCAAGTTACTCCAGCCAGTCTCTGAAACACCACATCACTTCCAAATGAAAACTGAAAGCACTTACGCTGCATGGTGTCTTCTGATCCCAATATGTGTCACAGTGATACTAAGTGACAACTCATCAGAAGTATATAGAAATATAGATTCATAGAATCATAGAATAGTCAGGGTTGGAATGGACCTTAGGACCACCCAGTTCCAACCCCCCTGCCATGGGCAGGGACACCTCACACTAAACCATGTCACCCAAATATACGTGACCTAAAAATATGAGAGTCTTGCTCTTTTCTTTTATCCAATTTTCCCTGGTTTGACCCAAAATGTAAGAAAAGTCAAATTCGCCACCGCTTGGGGCAGATTCCATGCTATAAGGAGTGGCCTGATCACATCTGGGGGAAGAACCAGTTTGGAGGCTGATGCCCATGATCAGACTTCAGACTCCAAGAAGTTGATGTTCTCACAGGCTTAGTGGACAGCCTCTGGAGGGGGTAAAAGGAGCACCCAAAATGCGTTCAGTACTGTACTTGCACAACCCACATTCCCAATTCTCGTGCAGGCATGGCATGAACCCAATGTGTTGTCTGCTTGAGGTGAAATCTAGTGTTCAGTAGTAGTACCATTCACATTTCCATGACTCTCTGAGATGTGGTGCCTGGTGGGCTCTCCCCAAAGTGCCTGTGTCAGTCCCAGTGCTGGGAGCACTGGAGTCTGTCTTTGTCTCTTAGAAAATGCATGTAAAAATGTGTCAAAATCACTTGGGAAAAGTGCCACAGCATCCATAAGATTGATTTTGTGCCTGGACAATGCCTGGTCTGGAAGCTGACATACAGGACATCTGGAGCGAGGGCTTGTTGCCTTTTTGACTGAGGGTGTGCAACAGGCCACCTTTCTGCTGCTAGTGAGTAAATCCAAGCGCATTACTTGATGCTTTCAATAGCAAGTGGTTCCCATCACATGCGATTACAGCTGATTTTGTGCAGATATGGGATACATCATCTTCTCACTTGGTGGACTTCACCTCTCTGTATTTACCATCAGTTAATACCCCCGTCAGGGACAGAGGAAAATCTTCAGGTTCAGCTTACCCTCATGTGAATGCTGGGCTCCCCACAGGACTATAAAGTTCATGCTTCGTGCGTATCCCAAGCAGTGGACACCCTGGTTTTGCATTTTCCCCTTGTTCCCCTAGAACATAATTCAGAAATGATGTAGCCTTGATTCCCATTCACAGACATGCAGGACTGGGAGGTCATCACAGAATATCCAAGAACTTAGAATCATAAAATCATAGAATACCAAGTGGAGGGGACCTCAAAGGTCATCTGGTCCAATCATTCTTGGCAAAAAACACAGTATAGACAACATGGTCCAGTACCTTGTGCAGTCAAATCTGTTCTCAGAGCAGAAATCCATGGAGTTGTGTTCTGTCTCCAAAAATGACTGGTGGCCAGTGGAAGAAAAGAAAGGCTGATATGTAGTGGCATTTTTACATCTTCTTGCCTTCTGGGAGTAAGAGACTTGTGACTCACTGGGCCAGAAGTGGTTTTTAATGTTTAATAACACCGGCTAGGTTTTTACTTCCTAAGTTTCTTAAGCTCAGCTTTGAAGAGTGTAGATGTTCAGCAGCCATAGCATCCTAAGACAAGGAGTTTCACAGATGAACTTCCTTGTGTGAAGAAGTAGCTCCATCCAGTTACTCTGAATCTACCATCTGCTACACCCAGCTGAGGCCTCCTTCTTTTGGAAGTGTGAGCAATCAGGCCCTCATTCCTTTCCCAGCACCTCACACTCATCAACAACCATGCAACAGGTGAACAAGTCTGTAGATCACGTAATTCACTACAAAGGAAATTATGGTTGATGGAATGGTGTGAACCCAGCACTATGACTTCCGCTAATGAATACGGTTATCCAGGAAAAATGAGGGGAACAACATTGCAGGTCTTCTGCCAGGGTGAGTTCGTGCAGCTCCAGTGATGCTGAAAGCATAATGCTGCATTACACCACTGAAGCTCTCTCTCAGCATCACGAATGGCTGGTGTGGAAGGATGGTTGTGGAGAGCTGTTTGCAGGATGCTGGTCCCCTGAACCAGGGGGGATAATGTGGGAGATAAGTCAGAGATACCTGAGCTATACGTGTGAGGAATTTGTGGTCACCATCAGATAAGGGCTGAATGACTGATGGTGATTTTAAAGGTTTAATATTCCTTTCCCATTGAAAGGTGTTTTACGTTTGGATAAAAGGAGCCATAAATCTCTTCTGGCAAATGAAGCCTGGTTCTACCACTCTCACCCTTCTCCCCTCCCTTTTTTTTATTGAGATCTCACCTGGAAAGGAAAAAAAAACCAGATGAAGAAATGATGATGAATCATAGCAGCTGTGGAACAGCCCAGATAAGGCACAATTTGCATTTTCATGTGATAATTCGCCTCTCTCTATGCTTTCAAATTACCTTTAGAGCCACATTAAATCTGTCACTGCAAACTCCAGCATGGGGAGAGAGTAACCATGAGAATGGCAATTGAAGTGTCAGTTTTTCTGGGCCTTGAACGGCATCTAGCCTACAACATAGAATCATAGAATAGAATCATAGAATAGTTAGGGTTGGAAAGGACCTCAAGATCATCCAGTTCCAACCCCCCTGCCATGGACAGGGACACCTCACACTAAACCATCCCACCCAAGGCTTCATCCAACCTGGCCTTGAACACTGCCAGGGATGGAGCATTCACAACCTCCCTGGGCAACCGATTCCAGTGCCTCACCACCCTAACAGTAAACAACTTATTCCTTATATCCAATCTAAACTTCCCCTGTTTCAGTTTTAACCCGTTACCCCTTGTCCTATCACTACAGTCCCTAATGAAGAGCCCCTCCCCAGCATCCCTATAGGCCCCCTCCAGATACTGGAAGGCTGCTATGAGGTCTCCACGCAGCCTTCTCTTCTCCAGGCTGAACAGCCCCAACTTCCTCAGCCTGTCTTCATACGGGAGGTGCTCCAGTCCCTGATCATCCTCGTGGCCTCCTCTGGACTTGTTCCAACAGTTCCATGTCCTTTTTATGTTGAGGACACCAGAACTGCACACAATGCTCCAGGTGAGGTCTCACAAGAGCAGAGCAGAGGGGCAGAAGCACCTCCTTCGACCTGCTGGTCACGCTCCTTTTGCTGCAGCCCAGGATACGGTTGGCTTCCTGGGCTGCGAGCGCACACTGCAGCCGGCTCATGTTCATTTTCTCATCAACCAACACCCCCAAGTCCTTCTCTGCAGGGCCGCTCTGAATCTCTTCTTTGCCCAACCTGTAGCTGTGCCTGGGATTGCTCTGACCCAGGTGTAGGACCTTGCACTTGTATCAGCCCATCAGCCACATTCTAAATCTGAGAGGGCACTTTGGTGGCTTTATCATATAGCTCTTGTCCATTCCAGGCCTACTGTCCAAAATGGGCTGATCTGCTCAGCTTGGTCAAAATTAAGCACTGGAACATTTTCTTTTCTTGTGATGTACCAACTGTGATGCATGTGCTGGAAGAGAACTGTTTTCTCAAAAGAGCTGAGTCCTTACAGTCAATAAATGCTGAAAGAAAATCATCATCCCTGCCCCTTAGTATAATTATTGGGATGATGATGTACTTTAGGGTTTTTTAACACCAACAGTTACAAAAGAAAGCGTGGATTTGCTACAGAAGGGAGCTGGTTAAATAGATCTATACTATTTAATGGCCTCTGCATGAAACAGACATCCCTTTGAGTGGTCTGAAGAGAGCACTACCTCTGTCATGGTCTCAGCTGGAGGCTGTCATCACCTCTTCTGTACGCTAGCAGCATATGTTGCATTGAGCTGCTTGTGCGCTTTCTTCCCAAAGTGTTCCAGGCCAAGTGAGCCAGGTTGCTTTGAACAGTTTCAGAAGTATGTTTCTGCTAATTCAGTCCATATCAAGTCCTGTGGGTTAAGAAGCAGTTGCATGAGCACTTCACTTGATGGTTGGGAGGAGGAAGCATGGGAAAGGTGATAAAGAGCTGCAGGTGCATCTGGGAGCAGTAACTACTTCAAGAAGCACAGCTGGAGCTAGAAGTGTATCCTGAGCATTCATCTCCATTCAGCATTGCACAGCTGTAATAACAAGGCAGGCTTAAACCAGACAAGTATCTCTTGGGATTGGTGGTGGTGGATGAAGCAGAAGTTATTTGAGGGTGGGTTCAGACTATAGATTTCAGCCTGTTTTCTCCAAGCTCTATGGCAAAAATACTTCTTCAGTCTAAGGGGGGAAGAAAGAGAAAATGTTTTCATGCATAATCTTTAAACATTCATGCATAATCTTTGCATCCAAGCTCTGGACGTGAGCTTTTGGAAGTAAAAATATCCCATTTCTGACCTCTTCAGGACACAGTCAAAATGTTCATTGCTATTTCCCCCCTTACCCTAATAATATACTCCAGGTAAAAGGCTACATGAAGTAATTAACTACAAGGCTCCTTAAGCAGTCTTGACCCTCATAAAAACCATCCCCATCATGGTCATCTTTCTTTCTGAATAATACGTTACCTATATGGTTTTACTGATGATTATACAAGCTGGCCAAGCTCATCTCTTTTATGTGCTTATCAGTCACATGGCTATTGATTAAGTGTCTTCTCCTTTTTCCCTTCAAAGCTAAAGGCACATCTCTACATGGTCTCAAACAAGGTAGGATCAAACTCCAGTATAATACTTTTTAAACTACCTTGTCCATGAAATGCAGTCCGGTGTGCTGAGGGAATAAGAGGCTTCCCATCAACTTTCATGACAGATAAGTGAAGCTAACACTGTTTTCTGCCCTCCCTTGTATCAGGAGAAAAAGGCTCATGGTATCTGAAACTTCTGCTTGTAACAGGTGCTGAGAAACAGCTGAAGGAATGGAATATATATTCTCTTATTCCAGCATTAGTATCAGTTGGAGATTTTAATGGAAAATGCTTCTCTTCCAGAGCAACTTCATCTAACTTTGACATGAGAACTTTATCGACCCTGATGGTGTGTTGGAGCACAAAGTGCCACAGGTCACTTGCAGCCTGTATTACTCCATGACTCAGTTAAAAACAATTGAGAGAGAATGGCTGAGGAACCTGTTAGGCTGGAGATCAGAGTGTGCCATGGAGAGGATGGAGCAGGGGCTGTCCCTGGGGAGGGTGAGCAAGAAGAGGTCAGTGTCATGTGGTTAATGTCACTGGGAATGCCGTTAGACACACACCTTGTAGACGTCCCTCTGTGCTGGCGTTTGCAGCCCAGCTAGTGTGATTCAGCCATTGATAGTGAAAGACCGTAGCCTTTGCGCTGACCTGACACTGGGCCATTGGGATGCCTTTGTGCTCAAGTTGTGGTTTAAACCCAGCCACACAGCTCGTTCACTCACTCCCCCTCTTCTTGCCCTCCCTCTACTCCTGGAGGGATGGAGAGGAGAATTGAAAAGAATGCAAATCCCACGGGTTGAGATAAGAACAGTTTAGTAACTAAGGTATAACACAAATCACTACTGTTACCACCAGTGATAATAATGATAAAGGAAATAACAAAGGAAGAAAATACAACACCTCACCACCAGTCGACTGATAACTCGCCCAACCCCACATGACCGAGCACCGACCCATACCTAGTCCAATCCTACAGTGTCCTAGCCCTTCCCCGTAACTCCCAGTTACCTCCCGGGCATGATGTGCTGTGGTATGGATACCTCTTTGGTCAGTTTGGGTCAGGTGTCCTGTCTCTGCTTCCTCCCGGCTTTCCCTCCTCCCTGGCAGAGCATGTGGCTCAGAAAGTCCTTGGTCAGACTAAAACATTGGTGTTATCAGCTCTGTTCCCAGGCCGAAAGTCAAAACACAGCGCTGCACCAGCTACTAAGAAGGAGAAAAATGACTGCTGCTGCTGAACCCAGGACAGCTCACCATGCCCTGAGCTGGGTGTCCCTGCGCTCACAAGTGTCCCATGGCCAAGGGCCTCTTGCCCGACCTGCCTGAACTTAGGGCCGGGGACACCCAGCATGGCCAAAGGCTGCCGCCCCGGGCAGGCTCTGCCCAGCAAATACCAAACCTTTGTGTGCCCAGGCTGGGTGCTGCACAGCACTGCCACTGATGCTGGGGACCAGGTAGAAGGGAAAGGCAGTGGGGAAAGGGGGATGAAGGTACCCCTGGGGGGACTCTAGAGTGAAGAGGGAGATAACCCCCCATGGACATCACACTCTTAGAGGGTGGTGATGATTTGTCATCCCCTTTCTCCTCTTCATCCTACTAGGGTGACACTGGAGCTGTTAGCCCTGGGGTGAAAAGGTACGTTGGCAGGGTAAGCAGTACATCAGAGGTAGCAGATGGATAGTGGGAAGGTTGGAATGTCTCTGCATAGCAGTTTTAACTGCATCATTAATGCAAGTTTATTGTACTAATCACATGATTTGGACTATTAAACTGTTAAAACACATATTGGTCTAAGAATAAAGCTTTAGCTCATATACATGGTCTTCCCTTTGTCCCATAACAAGGGTTTGACACCATGGTTAAGCACTTTTATCACTACTGAAGAGAAATGTGCCTTGCTGATGTTTTGTGCATCGCGTTAAGAGGGAGACATCTAAAACAGAGCAGACAAATTGCATTCTAGAAGTACCCATCTCTCTCCCCTGATTATGAAGAGCACCAAGACAGCTGGCTCAGAGGGTGATGTTTGCACTCAGATGGGAGAGGTTAGCTGAGATAAATCCTTAGCTGGGTGAATGAGGTTTCTATTTGACTTCAGGAGATATGTGCAGAACACTCTGGGGACCCTTTCCTGATGGAAGTATCATTAAATCCAGCATGTTAGAGTGCGGATAGTCCCTGTACCTTATTGCTCTCTTGACCTTAAGTATCACAGAAAACATCAGTGTCCATCTTAGGAGCCTCTGCTAGCAGCCTAAAAATGGTCACCCAGGTTTCTAGCAAAGAGAATCAAGCTGGAGAGGGATTTGGAGATTAAATCTATTGGAGCAAAGAAGTAAATCAAGATTCATCTGCCGTGTCCCTGATGGAATAGTTTAATAACACCATTTGCCTACTTCTTTAGGAATCCCTTATATGTGGGTCTTTTAAGTGAGAAAGGCTTAAAAACTTCTTTTTTCTTTTCATATTCCTAGAAATTTCTGTGCAATGAGTGCATTATTCATCAAAAAAAGCCAGCCCTGATCACCAGACACACCGTGCCATCATGCTCAGCTGATGGCAAACATCATCTTTAACACTAGACCATGCAGAGAAAGAGCATGCAAGGATGGTTTTCGCAAGGGAGAAGACACTTGGTCTATTATTCATTCAGAGGATGCCTGTGGCTTGGGACCAGAAGGTGGGATATCATTTCTGGCCCCATTCCTGTGCTGTTGTGTGACATGGGCAAACCTCTGTACTCTGTGAGTATTCTCCATTCTCCCATCCTAAGAGAGATCACACAAGAAATGATCAGCTGAGAGTGTGTCTGTTTATTAACATGTCCTGCAGTGGGTATTTTGATGACTTTCTTAAGCTACATACCTTATTTTTAGATGTCTAGATGATGCCCCACTGCATCTCACCCCCGTTGCATCTCTAGAGCATGTTTCCAGCAATGTGCCTGATGCGGGAATGATTAATAAAAGACTGTGCTGGTTTGTAATAACACCATAGAGCCAGAGTAGCAGACAGTCTATGTTGAAACCACCAGACAGAGCCTCTGGAAACTATCAGGAAAGATGTCTTTAGAGAGTAAAAGAAGATCTCTAAAACAATAGAAAATAAAGAGAATGGGAATATATCTTATCCTGTGTATTGTAGAGAAAGCTAAGCCTCTTCTCGAATGAGTGCAGCAGTGGGAAAGCAAGAAACTAAATGCTGAATTTGGTTAATCCGTAACTAAACTGTGGGACATGCTGTCCCATCATGTCATGAAGACCATGCATTTAGGCCTTGAAGAAGGACTAGACTGTAAAGGAGAAGAAAAGTGGGAGTTTCTCTTGGTTGGACAAGTGTTAAGGGGCAGAACCCACAACTACTCTAACTGGGGATGAGGGAGGAACTTTCTGATTAAGAAATTCTTCTGCCTGAAGGCTTCTTGTGCTGCCTTTGGAAGCAGCTGTAGGGTGTATCTATCAGAACTAGGCACCGTTTCAGCATCAGCCACTCAGGGAAGCCCTTTGCCGGGGAAATTTTACATTCCTGAAATATTCCCTGTTATTTTAAAGGGAATACATTCATGTATCGATTCTGTGCAGAGAAATCCTGCAATATTAGCAGAAGGGGAAAGGGAGTTACCATGGCAACCACTACAACCAGCACCACCACTGACTGCGGTGTGTGAAAGCGCAGAGAAAAGGAGTAGTCTGGGGTACATGGCCCTGTGTGGATTGAGGAAGAGAGCATCTGCCTAGGGAAAGGAGCAGGAGAGGTACAGAGGACAAAGAAGTCTGCCACAAGCAGCTCTGAGCAGCTTTTGGGAGCTGAGATGAGGTGGAGAAGTGGACTTGTGTCTGGTGAGGTGTGGGGTGCATGTACATGGGGCTCAGAAGGGCAAGAAGGAGCTGTGCATGTGGCTCAAAGGGTATGGAGATCTCCTCATGCAATGCTCCTGATTCTGCATCATGTCTGATGGTACGGTGCTCATCCTCCACCTTCATCATCTCAGGACATGTCTCAGCATTCATCCTGTACCCAACAATGTAGTCCCTAGATGCATTTAGCAGTAAAAATGCCCCAACTACCACCATGGCTAAGTAGCCATTCACTGATCAACCCAAAGTATCTGATGCTAAACTCTTGCCTTCTATCTGGAAAGCTACTAGCAAGTACATCGCCTCAGTCTCTTGATAAGCATTATCCAAAGGGCTTTCAATTCCCAGGGGTTAATAAATATACAGCAATACCTGCAGGGCTGAAGTAAATCATTTTCTGTGTATTGTTGGAATGTCATTGTTTTACTGCCATATAAACACATATATTAAAGGAGGGGAGAATGGGCAGCTGTAAGTAATACATAAAGGTTTGTCTAAAAATGAATTATGCAAATATGATCTCTCTTTTCTTGTGAGTTCAATAATAAAAATGGAAAATAAATCTTAATAACATGTCTCTGGCTTCAAATGCTAAGGGGTAAAAGGGGAAGGGGGAGGGTCAGCGCTGTTGTTTGTTATTGAATTCAGTGCTGAATCCAACATGCCTAATGTTCTTGGAGAAATTGAAACATCTAATGTCAAATAAGATCTCCATGGTCTAATTCTTCATTCGGAGCCCTGGGGATAATGTATCCGACGTGACAATCCAATAAGCTTTCACATCTTCATCCATTTGTTTCCAGGGAGGCCTCACACCTCTGCTTAAAAAGTAAAAAATATCTTTAAAAAGTCATTATTTCTTACATTGTAATAAATTTCAGTGGAGCAATGGGCATAATTTGAAAAAGGGGAGGGATACAGAAGGGGCGAGAGACTGGATGATGCATTGTCTACAGCTTTAATATACAGGACACAACCTATCATCTGTCTATCTGTCTATCAATGTATCTGTCTGTCTATCCACCTATCCATCTTTATTATTATTGCAGTGACTTCTATTCCATCTCAGATGGATGTTGTAGAACTGCATTTTTACCGTGAAATTTCGCTTTATAACTCTTAAACTCTGAGGTTTTGCTTAATGAGAGGTTAGGTGAGAAAGGCCAGCATCTTCTGCTGTAGGCAATACAATCTGGTCATGGAATCATCAAGAGATGGCTGTCCCCTCTGTCTGTCCATTACTCAATTAGCCAGAGGCATGGTGGGTACATCCTTTGGAGGGAGCAATCCCAAAGCAGGAGGGGAGCAACAACCTGCCCTGGGGTAAGAGGAAGGCAGCAGGGGTATTGGGATGGTCTGAGTTGAATATCCACCACCACCATTTTGTATTAAAGGGTCTAGATGAAGAAAGGCTTTGGTGGAGGGGAGTGGGAAGCAGGATGCTGCTGTAGAGAGACCTGGGGTCAGCAGTATAGGATATGCCCTGAGCAGACTCTTTAAACTTTCTCAGCTGGACATAGGATGCAGAACACTAAGGCAGAAATAGTTTTGAGATGCTTATAAAAACCCTTTTTCTTCTTTGATGAGCTATTGTATCACATTTGGTGGCAGCAACATCACAGGGCACTGATGGCAGTCTGCAGCCCCAGATGGGCATGCATGTTAATGACTGGTGAAAGCAGCAGAGATCTGAGCAGGTCCTGAGTTTCCCTTGAGGGTGGCATTTGGTGGTGTCCCACAGTGCTGAGATCAACCCCATTTGATTGTTACTACTTTTATTGCTGCAATTTTCATTATTATCTGCCAGGTAGGAGTCAGACTGCAGGATTCTGCTGTTGGCTTTATCTGTGTTTCCTGCTAATGGAAAGGATGGGAAATTACGGGAGGACCTCTCATCTGTCATTGTGCTTTAAGGCTGTTATCAGAACTGCCCCACATTAGCACATACACATCAAGGTAAACAGCAGTTGCTAGTTGCCTTTGGTCAATGTGCAGATCAGTCTGTTCGTTGGCACATTAACAAAGTGTTAATTGTTCTTTTCAGATGGATTTTTCCTTGCCAAATGCAAGAATAATCCTGACACTGCCTTGCATCCTAGGCTTTGGGGCTTAGGTCAGAACTGGAACAGGAGTTGTGAAACAATGAGCCAGCACTAGGCTTTCATTTGGAAACCTAAAGCTGTGCAAAGCTCCAGGGTGCAGGGATGTTGGTAGCAAGCTTTGAAACAGAGGTGAGACTTACTGAGAACTTCATTAAAAATTAAGAAGTTGAGAATGAACCCGTGGCCTCTGGTCTGGAGTTATCTGGCCAGGGATTTCAAATGGAGGCTTTGGATATATTGGAAAGAAAAGGTAGTTTAAATAAAAGTAGGTAGAATAGGACAGTATTGACAGTAAACTTTACTTGCAGTAGGGACTGGGGCAAATTCCAGACTTTCTAAGGAGTCCTGAGGCTCAGTCCAGGGCAAATCTGTGGTCATGATCCATGAAGACATTACGGCTTGAAGTCCAAAGGACTCTAGCTTTCACAAGGAAACCAGTATTGCTTTCTTAGGCCTTAGACGGGGTTTCAAATGGGTTCAGAACATCACATGTTCCATACAACACACCAGGTTAGTGGTTCTCATGTTTAGAAATAGGTCCTGCCGTTTGCAGAAGACTTTATAAGGGAACTATAACTGAAGAATGATCAGTGTGACTCTCCTAAAACACAGATGGGTATCTGGTGAGCAGTGCAAAATGAGGGGCCCTTTGGAAGATCATATGGGTTGAAAGTGAGTCTGGGAAGAGATAGTGATTCTTCACTTCCTGGTGATAAATGCAGTGCACGTCTCCCATACTGCACTGTTCTCTTCTGTTTTTCTATCAGCAAACAAAGTGTGTTCCATCGGTACTGCCACATCATCTGGCCTCTAGAAACCAAAGACAACAAACCAGAGTTGAGGGAGAAATAGTGTTAAGGGAAATGCTTTCTTGTTTCAAGAGAGTAAGAGTAAGCTGCTTTCTTAAGAAAGTCTTTGCCATGAGTTTTGGGGTTTGCTTTGTTTTGTTTTCGTTTGTTTTGTTTTTTGTGGGAGAAGGGAAAATCCCAGCTTGGATTTTCTTATTTTATTTCTACAAAATGCTGCATGTTTTTGATCAACCCAGTATATGCTAGTGTTTTAGAGAAACAAGCACAAGCGTATCACTGAGGTGTCGGTCTCAGCAGAGTTTTCCTTTAGATCAAGTGCTGTCAGCCTGGTTTTCTGAAGTGGGAAGGGTGAGCGTTACAGGTTTGGCTGCCCACTCTCACAACATCTTGTCAGGTCCCCAGTGTGATATGCACAAGCTGAACCCATCTATAACATAGGAATAACTCCCCTTAAGACTGTTTTTTCAAGAAACTCCAAGCAACTTACATTTTTTCCCTTTATACCTGTACTTTTTGCTGCTTCACATGAGTTGTGCATTTTGTAGTTGACTGTGAATGTGGAGGGACCTGAGAGGAAGACAACAGGGAAATAGCCACATAGACTGAACATACAACAAGGCTTTTCTAGACCAGAATGACAGTGTGTACACTGCCTTCCAAAACAGGCACACAGCTCTTGGTACGGTCACAGCCAAGCAGTTGCCCCATCAATCACAGCTAAGGAGTGCAGCCCCATCAATCAGGATAAAGTAATTAATGGTTCAGCTCAATGATAGAAGAGCTTCCCAGTGCATTGCTGTCTACAAGGAGGCAGGACCAAGGGGTTTGGCCTCAGGAACAGGCCTCCTGAATTGCATGCCCATCCTTGACCTTTGCAGTGTTTCAAGCTCCTAAGGATGCTGTGCAATATCTGCTACATCACAGGAGGGCAACAAAGGAGTCTGAGGGGTGGAAGTGATCCTACTATTTCAAAGGGGCAAAGTATGTGTGTTAGTGGTGGTAGAGGGAGCTTAGGTTGTTGAGGAGTGAGACCTCGTGTGCGAGCTTCAGGACGGTGGATGCTCAATAGTTAGTGCTAGGGACCCTTCTCTACCAGTGTCTTCAGTGTCCCTGGAGGGAGACTGCTGGAGGAAGACTGCTGGAAAAACCCATGAGCAACAAACCCCTGCATGTCTGAAGGAACACTGAGAATGTTCCAGTAGTTAAAGGGTGGCTGTTTCAGTATTTAAAGAGTGGCTACAAAGAAGATGAAGACTCCCTTCTGACAAGGAGTCACATGGAAAAGGTGAGGGGTGATGGGCACAAGTTACTCCTGGGGAGATTCCAACTGGGCACAAGAGGGAAGTTTTTCACCATGAGAACAATCAATCAGCCACTGGAATAATCTCCCCATCGAAGTGGTCGATTCCCCAGTGCTGGACACTGCTAAGATGCCCAGGGTTCTGAGACATCTAGTCTAGGTCATGCTTTTCCTAGAAAGGTTGGATCAGATGAACCTTGAGGTCCCTTCCAACCTGGGATTCTATGATTCTGTGATGTCTTGAGCCTATTAAGCAGTTGCTTTTTAACTATTGTCTGTTTTCCTTTTCCTTCTAGCCTTCAGCTTCCCTGATTTGCCTTTTGTTTAAATCCCAGAGTATGGAACTAAGTTATTTGTGTACAGTCTGATAAAGTATATCTCTTCCGGTGCTATCGTTTTCCAATACCAATCCCAGTGCTATGGGACCTGGATTTTGTGGGGCATTTGGGAATGCCTGTGTTGTCCCTGCAGGCAGTCCATTGACTCATGAAATATCTTCTTTGTCCCAGGCAACCAAGGCTGGTCCTTGGAAGAAAGAGAAATTTCCCCCCACCTACATCACACAGACAGAAAGGGAAGAAGAGAAAGAACCAAGATACAGACTCACTGGAGGAGGAAATAATTTTCAGTCTAAGAAAACATTTTAGCTTTGCAATGCACATTCATATATATGTATGGACTTCCATCATATGCACATAATTTAGCAAAACCAAGAGTGAAATCCAGTGGAAAGATTCAAATATGTAAAAGAGCCGTAATTTTCTCCTGAATTGTGACTGAATAGTTATTTTCCTTTTCCTTTGTTTTTCATTTTTTCTTCTCCTTTAACATCCTATTAATGTTAATGCAACCCCAACTCGATAAAAATGGGAAGACAGGGCAATAGCAGTTTAGCAAATTTATTTTGTGAGAGTATTATTTTTGGTCTCTGTAAATAATATTCATTCTGAGAGGACAGCAGTGCAAAATGAACATCTCCGGGCCCCATTAACCCAAAGTGAAAGGATCTAGGCAAGGATGATCAATGGGAGATGAAAAAGGCTTTTGACTTTGCTTCTTGCTTCCATCGGTAAGGCTGAAAGGTGAGTGCCCAACTCATAAAGCCTTCAGAGGCGAAATCAAGATGGAGAGAGGAAGGGCAATGCTGCTGGTCGGGATACAGGGCAAAAGTGACTAAAGGGCTCCAGGGGAAGAGCCCTGCTCTTTCTCTCTGTGTTTAAGCATCAGTTTTGCACTGTGCCTGGTTGTTTGATCTGTTCTGTCTTAGGGACAGTTGAGGTATTGCTGTATCTATGGTCTCAGGATAAGGTACAGGTGCTTTGCAGAAGACTGGATTGTTGAGTGCCTTGGTCCCCTCTGAATGAGAATCAGAGCAAAAAGCATCATGGCTCCAGTTTGGGTTATTTTCTTTTGCTTCCTTTCCATGGAAATCCTGTGTGGGGTGAAGAAGACCATGAGTCAGACAAGACCTGGATGCAGCTAAACCTGAGCAAGTCAGACTTGTTCCCTAATGTGCCGAATGGGAATTGGAATAGTGCATTATAGGAACCTTCATCTTTAGTTTTTATGGGCTGACAATGTCCAGCTGCCTGACTCCTACTGACATCTGGCCTGCAGCTCTCCAGTGGGTATGTGTTTATCTTTCAGAGCTGAGTGTGTTTCAAGTCTCAGAGTTTACCTTTCCACAGGTTCAGGTGGCTCGTAACTGCTACCTGTGCATACAGGAAGGTCAGGAGATCAGTGGACATACAGTTCAAGCAAGTTCAGGATTTCCTGCCTAGAGCTTCAGGTTAAATCTCAGCTGCCGCAAACACAGCAAATCCTCCTAGTCCATCATGACTAAACTTGCTAATGGATCCTTTTTCCTCCCTTTCTCCAAGCTAATTCTAGCTATCCAAACTCCATTTACTCATAGTGAAAGGAAATCACCCAAGGGTGATGCATCCATCACTGGCAGCAAGCCCTGTTTCCCCCTGCCCCAGTTACAAACCTGCCTTGATTTACATCTGTGAAGGACGTTCAAACTAGTGGCATGGTGTTAAACCCACTCAGCTTCACACGTCTCTGGTGTAGCTGCTGCTGTCTGAATTATCCTTTTGCAATGGCAACTGGAAGCCAGGTGGGATAAGCCCCAGTATCTAAAATAGCAAAACACCCCTACATTTGCCCAGGTGAATTCCATCCCTGCTGTCTAAGCATCCTGCAATTGATAGAGGTGTCTGTATATAGGCATCCAGTGCCATATGTGGTGACCCAGAGCATGAGAGACATCCATGCAGGGCTGCTAGGGAACAAGACATACAAGATATGCATGCCTTTCTGAGTGTCAGACAGGATACCCAGTGACTCTGGGACACAATAACTGCAAGAAGGCAGCTGAATAGATTGCCAAACATGAGCAAATGATTTCTTCTCTTTCATATAAGAGGTGCCAAAATGGTCTGGACGTGCATACATCAGAATCCTGGTTCCATAAATTCTGTTGCATCCCTGTGACATTGGCAGATGAAGGCACTCATCCTGTTTTTCCCTTTTTTTCCTCCATTCTTAGTGTTATCCACCAGGACTACACCATCGCCTTCCTCTGTCAATGCCACATCCAGCTCTTCCTTTCTACTCATGGGGAAAGCCAGTTACCGCTCTCTTTAATAAAAGAAAGGAAAAGGATTGAAAGGTAACAATTATCTTTTTCAATCAACATTCATACGAAAGGTCTCTAACAATAATAGCACTTAGCACTCTTGAGCTCCAAAGTGCTTTTCAGACATTAGCTAATGAATCAAGGGAGGAAAGGCTTGGAGCTCATCCATCTCAAGCTTTCCATCTGTCATGGGATTCCAAGTAGAGCTGCTGCAACTACATGAGTAGAAGCCAGAGGTCTCTGTTGCTGAAGACAAAGGAAACTTTCCAATAGTCCTGAGATCTTTGAACCCTGGGCTCTGAATCCAGTTTGGGTTTCAGGAGCTGTCCATTTTATTCCATGGGAAAAGAAAGACTTCACAAGGCTCAGGGTTCATGTGAAAGCTGTCAGATGTTCAGCCTAATGCATGTCTGTACATACTGATATGGCTGTTTCTCAGGGCCTCCTACTGCTGCCTATAACTGTGACTGTGACTGGATGCCCTTATGGAAATCATTTGCTCTCCAGACCTGACTCATGCCCTTGTTGAGAGTGTCACTATTGGTGAAGTCATGAAGAGAAAGAAGAGGGATCCCTGATACAACACAGACTCAACTGTTAGGTATTTGGCAATGATGTGGTCTCCAACAAGAGCGAAAGACCCTACGATTCCAGGGCAGAGGGAGGGTGGGTAAGACTTACGTAGGAGGATTTACAGTCTTCATAGACAAAGGCTAATACAGAGACTTAACCCAGCAAAGGACTTCCTCAGCCATTGAAAATTAAGCCTGCAAAGAGGTCAAGACATAGCAAGGCAGGGTCCTTTCCACCTAATTAGTTCTTGACAGATGCATGCCTTTAGCCTTTCAAAGGTGGCAGCTCTACTCACTGCCATCACCTCCTGGCCAGTCTCTGTAAACACACCAGTGCCCCAGAAGACAGTTTCTCATTCTGAACCATCCTTGTGTTCTTTAAGACAACTGTTTCTTGCCTTATCCACTACTGACATGGGAGAGAGATTTTTTCCCCTTCAAATCCAAAACAGCCAACTTTGGAGCAGCAGACTTATATCAGTCTCACCCTGACCCCATCTCCCTTCTTGTCTCATTTATAGGAATGCCTCCCCTCAATGACATGTTTCCCAAACATCTGCTCCTAAGAAAAATCTGTGGCGGCAGCAGGAAGAAACCCAATTGTTCTGCCTTTAAATTCTCAATCTTGCTGGGCCTTCAGTTTTGGCCTTCTGTTTTAATGCCATGAAAATAGAGGAGCTCAAAACACCATAAACACTCTTTCTATTTCCATACTTAGCTATTAATTGTTCAAAAGAGAAAGAAAAATATAGAAATGGGACAATGAAAGGAGAAAGGAAGTAGGGGACAGAAAAAGAAGCACCATATCTTTAAATGACAGCTTTAAGAAAGCATTTCCCCATGGATGGATATTTTAACAATCTCAAAGTCTAGAGACAGAGTCTTTCAGGAGGAGGAAGCAGGCAGAACCCCCATTTCCAACACTCCCATAGTTTTGCGTTTCATAGTCAATGGAAAACAATAAAACCAGAGCAGGGCTAACAAGGTTGCCTTTGTGCGCTCGCAGCCCAGAAAGCTAACCGTATCCTGGGCTGCATCAAAAGCAGCGTGACCAGCAGGTCGAAGGAGGTGATCCTGCCCCTCTACTCTGCTCTTGTGAGACCTCACCTGGAGCATTGTGTGCAGTTCTGGTGTCCTCAACATAAAAAGGACATGGAACTGCTGGAACAAGTCCAGAGGAGGCCACGAGGATGATCAGGGACTGGAGCACCTCCCGTATGAAGACAGGCTGAGGAAGTTGGGGCTGTTCAGCCTGGAGAAGAGAAGGCTGCGTGGAGACCTCATAGCAGCCTTCCAGTACCTGAAGGGGGCTTATAGGGATGCTGGGGAGGGACTCTTTGTCAGGGACTGTAGTGACAGGACAAGGGGTAACGGGTTGAAACTGAAACAGGGGAAGTTGAGATTGGATATAAGGAGGAAATTCTTTCCTGTTAGGGTGGTGAGGCACTGGAATGGGTTGCCCAGGGAGGTTGTGAGTGCTCCATCCCTGGCGGTGTTCAAGGCCAGGTTGGATGAAGCCTTGTGTTGGATGGTTTAGTGAGAGGTGTCCCTGTCCATGGCAGGGGGGTTGGAACTGGATGATCTTGAGGTCCTTTCCAACCCTAACTATTCTATGATTCTATGATTTTTGTGATGGTATGTTGAAGGTGTGAGACAAAACCTAAAGCAAAGTCTGCTGGTTCTGTCATAGAGGAGGGAAATATGGAACTTGAGGCAAACAGAAAAGGCCTTTTGGAAGTGAAGGAAAGAAGGGAAGAAAACCCAGTTTCTCAGTGGATGAGGATAAAGCTGAGAAATGATAAACCTGTTAAAACAGCCTTCAGTTCAGTGCATAATTGGATTTCATGTTTTGGCAGCAAGATGTGATTATTCCCTCCTAAATAAAACCTTCTTCCTGTGAATGATGACCGTGTAGAATTACCATGGCTAAGGACTTTAGTGAGGAAGATGCTTTGCTCATCTCCCATTTCTTTCACCACAGGGTCTCAAAGCACTTTGCACGTGGTAATTGCAAGCATTTCTGATCAGTCTGTAATCTGTTACCACTCTGCTGATAGGCAGAATTAAGGAACATAATTTACTGATACCCTTAAGTTTGCCTAACAGTTCAGAGAGCCCTGTATCCTAACCGCTGTCCAGTCCTTCATGACTGTATCATGACTGTACTGCATACCACTGGAATCCTGGTCTTGATAAGACTGAAGACGAGGTCACCCTCTCCTGATAAAGGATTATTACAAAGAAGGTCCCAGATGTATTCCGATTCCAGCACCCATGTTCCAATAGTCTACAGTTCATGAAAAAATCCAACTATATTAGAAAGATTAGTTTCAGGAATATAAAATACCTTTTACTGGGCTATTTCTAAGTCTTCTGTGCTTCTAGAGCTCCTATGAAAAGGAACACAGCAGGGCAAAGAAATTTTCCACTGTGGCCCAGGGTACACAGATGATTTTTTAATGTCACCTGTTTAATTTCTTTCTGGACTCCACAATTCAGAGCTTGCAATGCCTGGAAGTTATTGAACATGGTGCAACCATGCTGGATGCACTGTTGTTGGCATTGCCATCCATCAGCTTTTCCCTTTTCATAGTCTCTTGTTGGCCTGTGTCTGACAAATCATCCTGGGATGCTACTGGATTGACTCCAACTACCAGCATTCATCGATGTGTGGAAAGATAAGGAAATTCACAACTCACTGAACTCAATCATAAACATTATCTCAAACAACAATGACGCCAGGAAACTGCCCAAGATGTGGTATGGTCAGAGTTATGCTCCAACACAGAAAGAGTAGAGACTGATAAGCACCACAATAATCAGTACAAGTCAAAACTGGTCAAAATTATGCATTCCTTTTTACAAGATCTGCATGGTAACCATGTAAAACTAGGTCTGACAGTGGAGAGCCTGATGGCATAGCCCAATGTGAAATATTAAAAGTACTAAGGAAGAGAAACTAAATGCCTATGAGACGGAACTTGGGTGTATCAAGCATATCAAGCATATTAGACTCTCTTGATCTTATGGTTGACCTAGGGTGAGAGATGACTATTAAGCTTGCTCAGCCAGAAGAATAAGTCAGTTTTACAGGCTGGGAAACTTATTAAAGGACTGTCCTGTTTGCCATAGGTTCTGCCTTAGTCCTAAGGCAAAGAGTTTTCTCAATTGAGAGTTGGGTCTGTGTTAGCCCTTTGTTGTCAGTCTCTGCAGTCAACTCTCCGCAGTGTAACCAAGACTGTTACACTATTCCTCCTTGCTCATGCAAGTTCAGACTTAAACAGGGGAAGTTCAGGTTAGATATAAGGAAGAAATTCTTTACTGTGAGGGTGCTGAGGCACTGGCACAGGGTGCCCAGTGAAGTGGTGAATACTCCATCCCTGGCAGTGTTCAAGGCCAGGCTGGACAAAGCCTTGGGAGACATGGTCTAATGCCCATGGCAGGAGTCTGGAGCTGGATGATCTTAAGGTGCTTTCCAACCCAAACTATTCTATTCTTCTATGATTCTATACAATACTCCCCAGCCTTAAACCTACATACCAGTGTCCTCCCTTGAAACCTTCCTTTTCAGCCACCAACTGCTTTTCCCAGTGCGAGTGTTCACAGTTCAGGTCCGGAAGTGATGCATGATGCCGAGCATGATCTGCAGCGTTTCAAAGAGTCCTGTTTTTTGAACCAAAAAGCCTACCCTGTAGCTGCAGCAGCAACTTAATCAAGAGCAAGATGCTATATAATAGGTTAAAGCAGGATATGTGAATAAAGAGAGAGAAACACACACATGTAGAGTATAAAGCACTGAGATAAAATGAGGGTAGTATAAAACCTTAAGATACCCAGGAACCAACTTGAACTGTGGTACTTATTGTCTAAATGAGAAAAACCTACAGGAAAGCTAGAATAAAAGAATAGCTCAGTAATTGAAATTTCAGGAGGACACAAAGAAGCAGACCGTAATTTATTGTACGTAAACATCCTCTCTCCTCTTACAAATCACCCTTGTGACACACATCTTGTAATCTTTATGGGTAGAAGCCTAGCAGTAAGAATATACGGCTGTGTGAGAGTGAGAAATCTCAGCATTTGTTTTTCCTCCAAATCCTAAGCACTGTTTATAGCATGGATGGGGAGGAGGGTAGAGCTGATCTTCGGTTTTCAGTTCCGTGAAGCTAAAGGGCTGAGCTGCAGAGGTGAGGTAAGTGGTTTGAGTGCCAACAGGAGATAGTGGGATGTTCAGGAGGGAAGCATCAGTTTGTTTGTACCTGCAGTACACAACCCAAGCTATGTCAGTCTTGGTGCTGGTTTGCATGGTTGGTTGAAGTGTGCCAGGTAAGGGCAGGAGGAGAAAGGAAGAGCCAAGCCCTTTTTCTACTGAGCTGAACTTGTGGTCCCAGAAGAGAAACATCAGGGCAAGATGCTCCAGGCAAACTTCAGTCTTGGCCTTGCAGCTTGAAGTCAGTTCTGCTCAACCCTTGTTTCTGAGGCCATCTCAACACAGGTGATGGGGTCATGAAATTTTTGTTGTCAGGGACCTCAAGATTGTAAGTCACTCATGCAGCCTTCCAGTACCTGAAGGGGACCTATAGGGATGCTGGGGAGGGACTCTTCATCAGGGACTGTAGTGACAGGACAAGGGGTAACGGGTTAAAACTGAAACAGGGGAAGTTGAGATTGGATATAAGGAGGAAATTCTTTCCTGTTAGGGGGGTGAGGCACTGGAATGGGTTGCCCAGGGAGGTTGTGAGTGCTCCATCCCTGGCGGTGTTCAAGGCCAGGTTGGATGAAGCCTTGTGTGGGATGGTTTAGTGTGAGGTGTCCCTGTCCATGGCAGGGGGGCTGGAACTGGATGATCTTGAGGTCCTTTCCAACCCTAACTGTTCTATGATTCTATGATTCTATGTTTTTCTGTGGGAAATAGGTTGCAGCCATCACAACCAGACCTGGAAAAAACCAAGCAGTTGAGCAACTTCACCACACGCTTTGAGTTTTAAGGTGTTTTGTTCCTCTGTGTATCTGAAGGAGTTTTATTTGTACCATTTTTAGAACTTTGGAGAAAGGAATTTTTAGGAAAGCTAAAATGATTAAGTAAACTCCTCTGAGTGTTACCTGCACTTTCTTTCTGTGCCATAAGAGTTTGCTGTATAGAACATACAGCTGAGCCGCTGTGCAATGGTGAGTGCTGGGTCTGGGATAGGAGGCCACATGGATGTTCAAGTGCCAAGTGTGTAAGGGCAAATACGTTAGTGAGCATTTATAGAAATGGGAGCTGAAAGAACACAGAGTGCTATGTGTGGCTGGGAGAAAGCTTTCCTTGCCATTTCTGCTGGGATGAAGTCTGCCCAGTGAACCTAGTGCTGACCAGGAGCAAAATAAAGAGACTGAAACAGACAAATCTGAGCATAGACCTCACTGTTCCCTTTTCACAACTGAGGAATGAAGACTTGAAACACTTTCTGTGTACCAAACTAGCTTCTTCAGAGTCTTTGTCCTCACTCTTGGTTTGTCCTCAGGTAGCTGCTTCTTTTGCGACATAGCCAGCAGTCTGGAAAGCAATGGTGAACCTCAGGCTTTCTAGTGAATGAGCTACAAGCTTGAGACAAGCAGTTTTGGATCTTGGAAGTTACCACCACCACCTCTTGCTTGCTGGAGTCTCTCCTCCCTCCTTATCTCCCTCCCATAGATGTTTAAACCTGTCTGACTTGGACAAGCTTCAGACAGTTTTCAAGGGACAGGAGTCCTACAAGTTTTATGGGCTTGGTCCCAGGTCTCACACAATTTCCCAGTGGGTCCCCACTCTCATGTACCATCTTGTTTCCCCATTTGATTGTTGAGAGATGTATAACATCAGGCTCAGAAATACCCCCAGCAGTAGATCAGCCACTCAAAACACATCCTCTTTTCCCTCCCAGGACACTGGACAAGGGCAGGGTGCCTTCACTCAGCTCATTCATGTTTCCTTACAGCAAAGAAAAGTCTTTGCCTCTTCTTCCTCCTCTGTTGAGCAAGGTCATGGACAGACACTCTGCAGATTTCCCTCTCTGCACGTCACCAGTTCTTTATCCTCTGTACTGAGAGGACAGATGATTTGATCAGGAAAGCTATTTTCCTGCAATGTAGATTATAATGGAAATCTGGAGAACAGCCCTGACTCTGAGTCTCCGCAGCTTTATCCTCTTAAAAGCACAAGCCAATTAACCTCAGCCTGCAGGGAAAGAGCCCCCCTGTTAGCGGATGGGTCTTGGAAAATGAGGCATAAGGGATTTAAAATCACAAGGCTCTGAAGCTCCAGCCCAAGCATATAGCACTGTGCAAACCTGCACAGTGGTGGAGACGGGGCTGTATGCTCAGCAACTGGTTTGGCTGTCAAAGCCCCTGCAGTGGTGGGGTCCGTGCCAGGGTCTATGCAGCAACCCAAGATGTTGCTCCACTGGGCAACTGCCCCCAGGCTGTTGTGGGGCTTAAAAGGTTAGTCTTGGGGACTGGACTTACGGGGGACGGGGATATAATTTATGTGCAGGTAGTTCTTGGGGGACAGTGTTAAGAGCTCTCTGAACTGGAGATGCTCACAGATGATAAAATCCAGCCCAAGGCCCAGGCTCAATGGAGAAATCACAGTAACTGTATTCTCACAATACTGAATAGCACAAAGACTAAGGGTTTTACCACTCCTCAGCTCATCCTGAAATAGCAATGATGCTTGTTCCTGGAAGCATCCTCTCCCATTTTAGCAGCTCTGATGAGGTACCTGAATCATGACTAGGTGAGCCAAATCTGAGTGCCATTGATGCTTCTTTCAGAAAAGGAGCATGTTTCATGTATGACAGGACAGGGCTTTTCCACATCTCTGTTGGTCTTTGCCATCGGAATGTTACCTTGAATGTTATCTGCTTATCCCTCAAAACATCCCTGCCATCGGATGTGCACTGTGCTACCTTGGCACTAGCTGTTTCCTTGTGAGGTGGAGGCACACACAAAATATCCTCTCCTCAGACGCCTCTCCCAAAGTCATGCTAACTACCTGTCTTTGCAATAGTCTGTGTTCCTTTAATGACAACAGCTCTTGTTTGAGATGTTAACACCTCCAGACATTTGACAAGCAGCTGAGTAAATGTCAACACCCTTCTAAAGGAAGTGAGGGATTTAAGTGAATTGTGCACTGACCAGGAAATTGCACTTGATTCTTGGGTGCGACTCACTGGTTCCCAACACCTAAACTAATGCCAGCATTTTAGGCCATGCAGCAAATGCTACCGTACCCATGGAGATGACGGGTGGACATATAAAGGTCCCTGCTCCTTTAAGTCACAACCTTTGAGAGTTCTTAATAATGGGGGAGATGATTTGGGGTTAGAGCACTATTCTGAAAAGCAGATAGACTTAATACTGCGACTGCCACAGATCAATGAACAGCCTTGGATGGTGCATTAAGTGTCCATTGGCCTTAGACCCCTACCCAAAAGTTCTTTTCAAAGGCTTTCTTGGCTAGTTCTGCTCAGAAACACATTGTACTTGCACTAAGAGTAGTCCCCTGAATAGCACACCGAAGAATTGCTTCAGTGCAGCCTCAGTGGAAACAAATCCTCTCTATTGATTGTAGTATTTCTCAAAACACAGTATTTTCCACTGGTTCCATTTATTATATCAGGCCTTTTGTTATGAGCTGCTAGAGCTTCCATGCCCACAACCCACATTGCTCTAAGACCACCTATTTGCCACCTACATGGAATATGTGAGCAGGGGCTTATTATGCTAAAGCCTGGAAATCAACACTGCAGGCACCTTTCTCCAAAATAGCCTTCTTTATACCTTTTTAGGGAGAAGACTTTAATATGGAGGAATCCATCTCATCTGGAAATAGATACATGAAAAAGATGAGCAGCTTGTGGACAATGCCTATCTCTCTCCTTTAATGGGTTCTATAAGGAAATATCTGATAAATCTCACCTGTTGCACCTAGCATCTATATGGGAAACATGTTCATGGTCACAAGGCATTGAACAAGGTTTATTGAGTCACAGAGCCCTGTTTCTGCATCCTAGAGATACCTAGTATGTGATGGACTTGAGCAGTAACTTCTGCATGTGAGTTTTAGGGACTGTAAAAAGGAAGAGCACACAACAAGAACTGTTTCCCTCTGTTTAATTCTACAGTAATAGCTATGACTATTTTTTAATGCAGAGACTGGTGGAACTCACCACATAAGGATATTAAAGTTTGCTGTGCCTTTAAATGCTAGTTGCCTTGAAAGTTCATGTTATTAAGCAACAAGTTCAAGCCAACTGTTACTATTATGGGTTTAAAGTTTACTGAAGGTATTCAGGCAAGCCTAACATTAGAAAGCACTGTTTAATAGCAAAAGTAGAAAGTGCTGGAACAGGCTTTTCATAGGGGATGTGGATACTCCCTCTCTGAAGGGCTGCAGGAAAAGCTCCAATAAAAATATAGCAGAACTGCTTGGATGTTCCTCAGACTTTGAGGAGCTTATATGTGATTGCTCAGGACCCTTCTCTGTTATGATTTATGTCAGTATTGAAGCCACTTTTCAGCACCCTTCAGAAAAAAAAGCCACTGGATTAACTGTAGAATAGCATAGATTGAAGGGACCTCTAGAGGTGTCTTGCTCAGCCTTCAGCTCAAAGCAGGGCCAACTTCAGTGCTGGACCGGGCAGCTCAAGAACTCCTGCATATGAGTTGTTAAGAATTCCTATGTGGAATTTGTACCACCTCTTTGCCAAATTGTAAAGCTTTTGTCCTTATTTCCATCTGGAACTTCCCTCATTATAACCTGTGACTGCCACCTCTTGCCATTCTGCTCTGCATCTCTGGGGACAGTCTAGCTCTGCCTTTTCTGTCACCTGCTGCAGGTGTTAGTTAAAAGCAAATAGATCCCTTTGCAAGCTGCCAGCCTTCTGCAGGCTGAACAAACCCAGCACCCTCAGTGTTTCCCTGATGAGCCACCTCTTCCGGCTAACTAATGGATTATTTCAGCTGGCACCCCATCTAAAAGGGCCAGGGAGTTTCACCCAGCTCTCCCAGTCCTCACTCTGACTTGTGTCAGGATAGCATCTAGATTCCTGAGTGCCAGTGTGAGACCTGGTAAGAGCAAAGCTGGTGATTTCCCTTGGGAAGCAACCCGATTCTGCAGCACCTTGTGCTCAGGCTTCACTGCGCTGGAATTCAGTTGGGGTCAAGAAGGAGATGTGATACACTAGTACATACAAATGGGAGGTGATAGTACATGCTCTTGCAGCTTCTCTTGGTGCCACCATCAGAGCAAAACATCATCATCAGCCTCCATTCAGGCACTTTTCCTAGAGTCCCATAGCTACCATCCCACTGCCATGCAGGGGCAAGGGGTGTCCCAAAATCCAGATCCTTCCTTGCTGTGTTTACTGCTGCCTCCGTCCCTCCCTGCAGTTGCTAAGCGATATCTCTGCTCTCCAAAGTCATTGATACAGACCCTTGGCTGCTGCATTTCACTATTCAATTTGCAATTTAAATTCTCTGACAGGCAGAAGCAACCAAGCTGTTCACTTCAGACTGCAAGAAGTTATATTGAAACCCAGGAAATCGCCAGTGCCTCAAGCTCTTCATTAATTTCACTTTGATAGTGATGGAGACAGAGTTCGGAAGAGGGATGAGAGAAAGGGAAGGGAAGACATAGGGGTGTGTGTGTGGGGGGGGGGGGGGGTGGAGTGGGGTGGGGTGGGAGGGAGATGGAGCAGAAATGGGGAGAGAAATCACAGGGGAGGAGCTTCCTCCCTATTTCTGTTGGTCATTGCGTGCTCTGACTTCTCAGACCTGGTGCTTAAGCTTGGGCTGGTTAAATGCCATTCAGTGAAGTTAAACATCCACTTTTATCTCTTTCTCATTCTTGCTCTCCTTTATTAGTGCTTCCTGGAGAGAGATAGGTCCCCTTTGCATTGTCTTCCCCTTTCCTAAAGCACCCATCCAGCAATCACAGCATGAAGGACTGCAGGGTGATGTCCCTCTGGCAAGGCAGGATGCTCTCCTGGGTCTCCGGGACATCAGGTAGGGTCTGTAACTGCTGCCAGGAATGTGGTCCAAATGTGAATTGTGGTTATATAGAGAGAGGGTTGTGTTGTAAGACAGAGGGTTGTGGGGTTTTACTCGTTGTTGCCTTGTATGTGTGGGATTTGTTTTGTGTGTGGAAATGAGTGGAATCTAAATCAGAAAGAAGTTGGGAATGGGGGGCTCTGGAGAGCCTTGGGAAAGGGGACAGGGAGCTTTAGTGCTGGGGGAATTCAGCTGCATAGGGGCACGAGTCAGGATGTCGATGCAGGGAGAGGAAGGTCGAGGGGTCTCCAAAGCCAGCCCTCCCTTTTCAGTCTCATAAATAGACATTTCCCTGCAATGAAATCCTCCCCGTGGGCTCAGAGAGGGTTTTCAGGCCAGCAGAGGGAACCCTTCACCGCACTTATCCCAACCCGGCACCTGCAGGAATCGAGGACAGCATGGATGGGTTGGGGGAACAGCAGAGCAAAGTGGTTGATCTTCCTCTTCCTCTCCAGGCTGTCAGTGCCAGATCGAAGCAATCCCACCCTGTAAACAGGAGCAGACCCACGGATCTCTTACACATTTTGTAGGTATTAGCTCCCTTTTGGTAATGCTAGTGGCAGTGCAGTGGTCAGCCCTCGCCTCATCAGCGGGACCACTGACAGCCCGCCCGCATTGGAAGGAAAATAGGGGTCAAAGAGGGTTAGGGACCATCCCTAAGGCCATTTGCAGAAGAAGAATCCTCCCTACCTCGACCTGCTGCTCACGCTCTGGGGGTGCAGCCCCGCATACAAGGGGGGTCTGGGCTGCAAGCACACACACTGCTGGGTCACATTGAGCGTCTTGTCAACCAATACCCGCAAGTCCTTCTCCTCAGGGCTGTTTCAGTTCTTCACCCAGCCTGTGTTTGTGCTTTGGATTGTCCCATCCCATGTGCGGGACCTTGCACTTGGCAACTTCATGAGGTTTGCACAGTCCCACTTCTTGAGCTTGTCCAGGTCCATCTGGATCTCATTCCATCCCTTCAGTGTGTTGAATGAACCACACAGCTCTGCATCATCAGCAGACTTGCTGAGGGTGCTCAATTCAACTGTCCATGTCGCCAGTGAAGATGTTAAACAACACTGGTTCCAATACTAACCCCTGAAAAACACCACTCGCCACCAGTTTCCACTTGGACATTGAGCCATTGACCACACTTTTCGAGTGAAACCATCCAGCCAATTCCTTATCCACCAAGTGGTGCACCCATCAAATCCATGTCTACACAATTTGGAGACAAGGGTGTTGTGTGTGACAGCGTCAATTGCTTTACACAAGTCCACATAGACAACATCAATTGCTCTTTCCTTATCCACCAACGTCATAGCCCCATTGTAGAAAGCCAACAAAATTGTCAGGCACAATTTGCCCTTAGTGAAGCTGTGTTAACTGTAGCCAATCACCTCCCTGTGGCTTAGAATGGTTTCCAGGACGATCTGCTCTATGACCTTGCTAGGCGCCAAGGTAAGACTGACTGGCTTGTAGCTCCCCAGGTCTTCCTTTATTCCCTTTTTTAAAATGTGGGTTATGTTTCCCTTTTTCCAGTCAGCAGGAACTTAACTGGAATGCCACAACTTCTCAAATATGATGGACAGTGCCTTAGCCACTTCACACGCCAGTTCCCTCCGGACCCATGGTTGCACCTCATCAAGACCCATGATGCCTGGAACACAGTGATATCAGGCAGCAGACTGGATCTGATGGGCAGCAAACACAGCTCGATGTCTTGTATCCTTGGTTTCTAAGAGCTCCAGAAGATATCTGCATTTTTCCATCTTGAACACTTTGTGCCAGTGACTCACTCCAGTGCCTTCAAGGCTCTGTTTAGTATAAGACAAGATTAAACTGAAAACAGCAGGGTGGTCAGCAACATGCCCCTGCAAAGCAAAGGCTTCCATTCTTAACCGTACTGCTGGAGATATAATAAAGTCTCTAAAAGAAAAAGAAATGCTTGGCCAAAGGAAGCTCATTTCTGTTTCCTCTTCTAGCACTCTTCTGGCACTGTGACCATCTTGTTTACAAAAGCAAGATAAAATGAAGATTCTGTGTTGCAGGTAGCACAGTAGGATGCTGTGCCAAGCTCAGAAGGATTTTCCACCTCCTTTCCACAACTCAGACAAGGAAATTTAGCTTTGCCTTGCTGGCGAATCCCCACCTGCAGCTGCAGTACCCTCATTCTTTCAGTGTTTTGCCTTCATCTCTGTGCTGCTTACTCTTCATAAACCATTAATGCCAGATAGTTCCAGGCCTTGGATATGTTCAAACTCTTTGCAGGCAGG
Organism: Lathamus discolor; assembly: GCF_037157495.1. NCBI lineage: Eukaryota > Metazoa > Chordata > Aves > Psittaciformes > Psittacidae > Lathamus > Lathamus discolor. Next base: position 4,581,142 of record NC_088884.1, read on the forward strand.
CAGCTCTTAGCCCTGTCCCTCTTGAGTTCTGCAGTCCTGAGACATTTAGGAGCTCTTGAGCACTTCACCCAACCAACATCCTTTCCCTGTCCTCTGTGTTACTCCATGGGCTCATCGACCAGGTGACGTCCTGCTAAAGAACACGAGGACACTTGAATGGATCTCTTGTCTGCCTTACAAAGGGCTAAGAAAGAAGCTGGTTTTCATGCATCCCCTTCCAGTGAGGTGTTCAGTCGGAAGGGATAACAGCAGTGCATGGAGGAAGGGGATTTCAGACAGGTCCAACCACCTCGTACCTGTAGCCTTAACTCTGGCATTACTTTTGCTCCTTGTCCATCCTTGTTGGGCTTTATCACTTTTGAGGTCACTGCCAAAAGTGCGCTTGGCACACAGATGACCTCAGCATCACAGCCCAAACAGATGTATGGTTGTGTGCCCAGTGTCAGGCACACAACCAGTTTCAGATGGAGAATCCTTAGGATGGTTTTGGACAGATTTTGAGGGTTAATGAAGATTGGGTGGGATGCCATTCTGAATCCTGACCACTGCATTTATTTCTGATGGACCTTGGGGGCCAGGGCTGGCGTCACACATGAGAGAACTGATGGGTGCCCACCTACCTCTTTGAAGGACAGGGACTGTTGAGGAACACTACCTACATCTGCTCCACATTTCCCCTTCATTTTCCTCTCTCCTTGTTCTTGTTGTAGCACTTCTGGGATCATTTCCAGCTCGGATTCACTTGTTTTTCTTTGATGACCTTAAGCAAGCAGTCACTAGCCCTGGATGACATACCCCTTCAGCTTAGCCACCTCCCAGTGCAATTAGCTTCTCCCTTTTCTGGGCCATTAAAATGCCATTTCAGGTATCCAGGTTCAGGGCTGTATCCCCAAGAGGCAGTTCCTACCCTTACAGCCAGAAAACACTTAAGAGAAATGAGACCTCCTGGTAGGGACCTGCTGCTGCCTCACCTGTGTGCAGGATGCAACAGGCTGGATTTGAGACAGTGAAGGTGCTTGCATGGCATCCTCCTGTCCCAGCTCCACGTTGCATTGGGATTGGACAGCAGGTTCGAGCATCGTCACACCATCATCATTGTTGGACTCATTCCTCTGTTCCTGCAAAACCAAACAAGCCTCTGAGCCACAGCGAATTGATTAGCTGTGCTGTAACTGAATTACAAGCCTGAAATACTCCCTCTTCCTCCTTCTTTCATCTTCTCCCTTCTGCTCCCTGACTTGCAGAGAGAAGGAGCTTTCCTCCCAGTGAAGCCAGAGATGGACAGAGGAGCTGTGCTGTGACCCATCTCCAGCATCACTACCTGGCCCTAAAGGGCAGCTTCACTTCTCTCTTCTGGAGTGTATCTGGGAAGAAATTAAACATATGTTGATGCTCCTGATGTCAGGAGCAGGGTTAGCACAAGGACGTGGACATGGAAGGAGATGCTTTACCTGCTCACCTGTGGGTTGTATCAGGAGAAATTGCTAGAACCCGTGCTGTGTCCCTGCAAACTGTAGCAATGACCCCAGGCTTCCATGCAGAAGTGCCTCCGGGGAAAAGGAGGGTTACAGTAGGAGACCAGGTTTTCTGTCTGGAAGTTGTAGTGGAGGTAAGAACATCATGATAGGATGCTCCTTTCCCTAATGCTCTTTGTCCCTGTCTAAGTCTTAGAAGGCTGATTAACTCCTAAAATTGTCAGTGCAAGGCTGGCTTCACTGAGGCTCCAAGAGAAACGTGACTTTCACTCCTGCACATTCATGCACCCACAGAGGTATCCGGAAAGCCAGCAGCCTCCTGCTCAGGGAGCAAGTGGAACATAAAAGGTTTGTGTGTCCTCCAATGGAAAGATACCCTGTGCTCAGAGCAGGCTTGTTTTATGCATGGAGCCACTGGACAAATACTGAGTGCCCAGAGAGGAGGCAGAGGGACTGTGACTGCAGCCAGGACTCATGGCTGCTTTGTAGTTAGTGTCTGGTCTAAGGCTGTCATCAAATTCCCTCTGTAATCAGCAGAGAGAAATCAGAGTTGCTTCAGGGTGATTCAAGTCCACTTACCTCAGCCACCTCTCTCAGGAGGGCTGAAATATCCCTATCTGCTTTCACAGGGTGGAGATAGGGGTGAGGCCAACAGCTTAGAAAAGAAACTGAACTTAGAGGCAGGGAGAGTTAGCAGAAATGCATCCAAGCCTGAGAGCTCTGCTCAAGATTGCTTCAGGCTCCAGAGCAGACTCAGCTGCTTTGTGACCTATTGATTTCCAAGCACTTACACAGATCCAAGCCTAGCCCTTTGAGTGCAAGCAAAACCCTCACTTTGCACCCCTGTGGGTTTGCTGCTGGCTGCTACAATTCACCTTTGCCTGCCTCCAGAATCAGAGAATCAGAGAATCAGCTGGGTTGGAGAAGCCCTTTAAGCTCATTGAGTCCAACCATTCCCCAGCACTGCCAAGGCCACCACTAACCCATGGCACTGAGGTGTCATCTCCATGGTGTGTGAACACTTGCAGGGACGGTGACTCCAGCACTGCCCTGGAATGTCAGCACATTCCCAGCCTCTTCCCTTCTTGCACATCTACTCATGTTCACAACATGAAGCCCTTGTTTTGCTTCTCTAACACACAACTCCCAATCCCCCAGTCCTTCTCCCTAGCTATAGTGAGGTTTCACCTTAAACTGGTTAGACAAAGCTGTCCAAAGTAAGCAAGAAGCAGCTTGTCCTGCTCTCCATGCCCAAGGGGATTCCACTCTCAAAACTCATCTCCTGCAAGCTTGTGATAAATAGGATCCACCCAAAATAAAGAAACAAACTCAGAGGCACACCAAAAGGGAGCAAAATCCCTTGGTTATTCCTGTATTACTCAGTCATCTCAAGGAGAGAGCAGCTATCTGCTGGCAGCTGGCTGAATCATCAGCTACCTAATGCTGCCTGGAATGAATACAGACGCTTTGGAATTGCCTTGTGTGAGCACCACAATAGAGACAGCTAAAGCAGCTTTGATATCTCCAGAATGGTGGCTGACAAATTCAATTGACAAAGTGAGTCTGAAAGCACTCCTGGCAAAAGTATGAAAGGAGAATTAGAAGCACTGCAAGCCCCACTGCCCGTTGCCTTCGCATCTTTGCTTGGGAAAAGGACTGGCAGTGTCCTGGCCAGCTTGCCTGCTTTATTCATTTAATACCTCTTAATTCATCACAGCCACTTGCTCTTTTGGTGAATTATTTCATTGCTCTCATTATTTCCAGAGCCTCTGTAGCATGTGAGTGTGCCTATGTAGGAGCATCAGCCCTCTCCATCATATCTGATAGCAAGAGTCTGTCACCAGGGGCCTAGAGGGATGAAAACAATGGGAAAGAGGTGTTGGGATGGATTGACCACCAGGAGCATTCATCTTGGCTGTATGCAGGAGGCAGCTAGCCTAATGTGCATGACTGACATTTAGGGATGGGATTTCTATGGGGCTCACACCGGCCATAGCATCAGTGGCCCTGTTTTCCCCAGGAGAAACTGAGTGTCTCCAAAGACCAGTCCCATGGGAGCTCTGCCCTCAGGGCTGGGAAGTGCCAGTGTACCCACTGGCATATAGATGCTATACAGACCATCTTTTCTCTTTGCTCTGTGCCCAGGGAAATAGGACCTGACTGGTGCCCAGACTAAGTGATAGATGGCTCTAGCTTGAACAACAAAGAGATGGCTACAACATCTATTGCTAAGTCATGGTCTCCTCATGGTTAACAGGTTTCCAGCCCAGGTGGGTCTGTGTCCTGGTCCGGGTCAGTAACCTGCAACGAAAACTTTTATGCTTAACTTGCCCCCTTCTTCTTCCCACAGTACCTACTCTCTTGTGTACCGTTTCTTGTTCCAGTATTTAAAGGGTGGCTACAAAGAAGATGGAGACTCCCTTGTGACAAAGAGTCGCGTGGAAAAGACAAGGGGTGATGAGCACAAGTTACTCCTAGGAGGATTCCAATCGGACATAACAGGAAAGTTTTTCACTATGAGAACAATCAGCCACTGGAATAATATCCCCAGAGAAGTGTTGGATTCCCCATCACTGGACACTATTAAGATTTGGCTGGACAGGGTGCTGGGACATCTAGTATTACCCATGGCTTTACATAGAAAGGTTGGACCAGATGATCTTTGAGGTCACTTCCATCCTGGGATTCTATGATTCCATGACTGTATACATTCTCCTTTCATACCAGCACTGCATGTCATTACAGTCTCCCTTCCTTTAGCTCCTCAGGTGTGTTGGGAGGTGGGGACATCCTCTGATGAGAAACCATGACTCCTCTCACCAGCCTTGATTTACCACCCTCTAGCCAATGTTGCTGGCAGAGCCCGTGTATTAGGCTGAAGGACATCTTGTGTGGGAGATTGCAAAGGGCAGAAGACAACAGGCACGCAGTAGACAGCCCTTGATATCAATCTCAGAGCTGCTGGGGCAATGTCATCAAGATGCAATGTCCTTTATTTCAGTAAATGAAACATGGTCGGGGTTGTTCCCATGTCTTGAACAAGCTTGGATATGCTTCCTGCGTCCTAGACCAGCTGTCATGAATTGGCAGCTAGCAAACCTTTCACTAGCAAACTCCCTTGGGTTCCAGATCAAGCTGGCTGCAAACATGCTGCCTGATGGGAATGGCCAGGGGTAAAATGTTGTTGCTGGAAGAGTGCATTGCCCAGGGAAGCTACTTTGGTTGCAGGTGGAGACCCTTTCTGAACAGGGTTGTGAGGTGAAAGGAACTCTTCAGCCCCATGAACTGCTGCAAAACTACTTGGGCTGGTGGCTTATGGCAACATGAGAAGGTGATCAGGTATTGGAACAGGCTGCTCAGGGAAGTTGTGGAATCACCATCCCTGGAAGTGCTCACAAACCATGTAGATGAGGCCCTCAGTGCCATGGGTTAGTGGTGGCCTTGGCAGTGCTGGGGAACTGGTTCAACAGCAGACAAGGGGGAGACTCCTTCTTGCATCAGGAATAGTGTCCTTCCTTACCATACTTGCCCCTTCTCCATATCCCACCATCACATCTTTCCCTGGCCCAACAGCCCACCTTGGAGGGGGTCCAAGTGTTTGGTTGAGCCCAGCACATGCTGGAACATCCTGAGTTCAGTTTGGTGCAGAGGGACAGGAGAGATAACACCCTGTTGGGAGCAGATTCATCTCCAGCCTGCATCTCCTCCCCATCTTTAAAGGGACAGAGCAGGGTTTGTTCTGAGCCAACACACTACCTGAGCAGATCAGAGCAATTTCTGAAGCCTAGAAACCCATTGGCAGGCAACCTGATGCTTAAGCCCCATATATCCTGCCCCAGGCAGCAGGGACTGATCTCCACAGCTCCTATTGACTCCAGCTGGCAAAATGACCTCTCCCTTCTAAGCTCAATTGTACCATATGATTGTGCATTAATTTAGAGCTAATTGCCAGGTAATGAATCCAGTTTTGCTCATTCCATTTCAATCCCCTTACTCATTTGCACTCATTTGCATCCCACTCTGGATCCTCTTTCAGAGCCTTTGCTCTCACTCCTGCTGCTGCCTTTTCAAGTGCATGGGATGCAGTAAGAGAAATATTGGTCATTTTAAAGGAGGAAAACCAAGGCACAGCCATCGGTTTGCATACAGATGGGGAGAGAGCAGGCTCCAGGTGCTCCCAAACCCTTTTATCTTTGGATACAGAAGGGACTTGAAGCATCTTGAATTATTAGGACAGAGTGTTAGGGACCAGCTTGGCACTCAATTCAAATCCCTGGCTCTGCCACTGACTCACCATATGTCTCTGAACAAGTCTGCCCCTTGCTTTCCTAGCTCCAAAAAGAGCTAACAGCAACCTCCTCCTTTGTAGGGCTGTGTGCTTTGTTAAGCACTGCAGGGGCCCTCGGATACCCTGAAGTTTAGAAACATTCCCTTAGCTAGATCATCAACTGGAATAATGACTAGAAATATTGTGAAACCCAACCAAACGAAACCCTTCTTCACTGTGATTCGGTAGAACAGAAAAAACACCATCTACATACCCAATGTATTCCGTAACCCTGTAGGATTTGGAGGAAGCCTTTTGAGGGATCAAGCAGAGAAGGAATAAATCTTTCTGTCCATCGTAAAGTGCCTGAGTTGGAGTTTCTTTGGGTTTAAAGTCCTTTCCTCCCTATTGTTTTAAATGACAGAAGCAACACAGGGGAAGCCTGCTCTGTACAAGAGGGAGCAGTAGGATGCTGGGAAGCTGAGGTGGCAAATCATGGCTTTCAGATGGGTAATGGGAGTGCAGGGGAGAGCTTGTTTGCCTTCAGGTAGAAAGAATTAACTCTGTGGGGTGTATGCCAGCAGCTGTCTTAGGGAGAAGGATGGGCTTGCAAAGTGTCTGATGACTTTAGCAAGGACAACTCAAATGGAGAGTGGATGGGGATATGCCTCTGCCCTTGGATGTTCATTAAGCCTGGGGTAAAGCCTTGCTGTCAGCCCATGGAGCTGCCACACAGCTTCAAGCACAGAGGGCCTCAAGGGACATGAGGTAATGAATGCATCTTCTGCAGGCTACAGGGGCTAATTTCCAGTGGCAGTAAGCCCCTGTCAGCCTCACAGAGAGGTTCAGCCTGTTTGGATATGGTGAGGTAATTCCCACAGCATCCTAGTGCAAGGAGAAAGGCCAGGGTTAGACCTTTATCTGTGCTAAAGCAGAGGGATGTGGCCTCCAAAGAGCTCTCACCTCTGCCAGCTAGCCTCTAACTGTGGTGTGAGATCCAACAACCCCGTCTTGACTCCAGTGAAGGGTGGGGGGTTAAAGCCCCTCGGTATGACAGACCTTAGTGTAGGTTTTGCACCTATATGGAGGGATGAGATCAGGCTGCAAATGAGAAGCAGACACTTTGAGTGGCAAACAGCAGGTTCAGAACTGGAAGGGAAGAAATAGGAGAGTGGGAAATGAAACTGAGGCATCAGGCATACTCCTGCCTGACCTGGTCCTGTCACGCCTACCCAGCCTCTTGCAGATATATTTGCAGACCATGGGGGCTGTTGCTACCTTTACTACCCGTTTGCAGATATCTCAGATAACCCCAGAGTCTGCAGTGGCACTAGACACCAGTGTTTCAGAAGCGGAATAGAGCTCAGAACACCCTCCCTGAGATTGCTCTACAACATGGCACATCAAAGAGGATATATCTCCTGAATCCATGTCAATGCTTCCATTAAGGGTTGCACAGTTTAATGAGTGGGCAAATTTATGGGCAGAAAAGTCCATCCAGGGCTGTTAAATATAAAAGGTATTTCTCAGAGCCCATGAGCTGTAGCTCACTGGGGGCAGAAAGAATCACTCCACACTTACATTTCTTCTAGATCATCTCTTGACATCTACTGCTGGCCACTCTTTGCAGCAGGATACTGAGCTGGAGCAAGATCTGTTTGATCTGCTATGGCTGTACATATCCTTTAACTCCTATCATCTGTAATTGCTGCCTCATTAATGCAAACAATGGCTCTTCTGACAATTCCCTTCTACTCGTGCCTGCCATCCACATAGCAAATCATGGGATCTACAAGCTTCCCTACCTCCCTGTGGGACTGGGTTAGTGCTTGTGCTTGGTACCAGTCTCTAATAACAAAAGAAAAGCTTTTGGGTGGATCTATATTTTTGAGGCTTTCATGGAGCAGTGTGTGCCTGGCTAAGTAGACGGTAGGTACCCAGAATGGAAGAGTCCAGAGCACAACCACTGGGGTGATTGTCAGCATTAGCAGGGGATGTGGTGAAGAAAACAACCCATGGCCTGATTGTTATGTTGGTGGATTGCAAGAGGTTTGCTCTGCTCTGTCAGAACAAGACAAGGGCATGAAGAGGGTGAGTAATGCCAGTGGGACTAGCTAGAAGGGCTGGGTGGAGGGTGCCAGGGAGCAGAGATGCTCATCCTCCATAATGCTGAGGGCTAGAGATCTGTGAGCTATCTGTACTATCGGCATGCTGGGTTACAGAGTGAGGAAGGCTTTCGTGATTTAGGACAACCCAGGAGAGCACCATGAATACTGCATAACCTGAAAGACTCAGCTCAGCCTGAGGGACTGTGCTTTCCTGCTTTGAGTGAAGGGCTTTTCCAAGGAAAGAGAGAGAATATTTTTGCAGGTTGGGGCAAGTTTCATATCTTAAAGAGCAGCTGAAGTACTTATTTGACCCTATTTTGCTCCTGTTTACCACCTATTTAGTGGTAACTAGGGAGTGATCTCTCCTTGTCCTTATCTCAACCTGTGAGCCTTTCATTGTATTTTTAATCCCCTGTCCAGCTGAGGAGGGGAGTGATTGGACTGGTAGGCACCTGGTGGCCAGCCAAGGTCAACCCAGCACAGTGGGTCAGTTGTCCACAGCATAGCCCATAGACCATTGAGAGCTGGACCACCTAAGAGGATAGGACTAGACAGGAACAACCAGCAAGAGGAAGGCATATCTAAAGCTTCTTCCATCTCCAAAGACTACGCATTATCAGTCCACAACCTAAAGGAATAAGCAGGGAATGTGGCAATACGCTAAACTGATACTACCCCTGAACACTTTGTGCCATGAGTGACATGCCACCATTCCCTGTTCCACCCTTCCAGACCAAGTCAAACACCTTGGAAAACCACTGTGGTGGGCAATGAACACGGAGTTGGCAGGTGCTGGGGATCCTTCTTAATGGGAGCGGGGATGGGAAGTGATACGCAAAGGATGAGTTGGTTTTCATTGTGTGGAGGCCCCAAGGGGGTGTTAATCTGCACCTGGGAAATGTCAGATACAGTCAGCAAAGCCCTAATGGATTGTTTGCTTTTCAGCAGCAGAGGGGAGTGGGGAGCGTGTAGCTGCATAGGCTTGGTTGAGTCAGAAAAGAAGCGGCTATTCCCCTGTGCCATCTGGGATAAGAGGGATGCAACGACTGCAGAGACGACAGAGGGCTGTATTCAAAAAGTTGCTGTTTGGGATGCTCTTCCTTTTCTCTCCAGGGAGCCAGAGTCTGGCAGCAATAGGCAACAGGATGTCTGAAATGCCTTCTCGTTGCTTGAGCTTAGATGTCCTTGTAGCTGCAAAGATACCAGCTATCATGAGCTGACCCTGCCCTTCCAGAACAGTCAATCTCTTATGCCTCAGTCTCTCTAAGAAACTTTCTCCACAACTGAGAATTTAATCACGATCTATATGTAGATATTTATACACACTCACATATGTGTATATACAGGGAGTTGTAAATACTCTTGAGAGAAATAAAAAGCGTTTACAAAGAAGTAGGAAATTATTCACATTGAATCTACTAAGTAATTTAGGATAGGAAAGAAGAAACAAAAGGGAAATTTCAGAAAGATAGAAAACTTGTGCTTGGACAGTTTCATGTCTCTGCCACTTGTGATGGGGATCAAGGAGAAGGGAGCAGGGGATGGGAGAAGAAGGATCTCTGGTGGGGACGCAATACTGAGGAGGAAGAAACCCCATCAGGAACTTCAATTTCCACCTTGAAGAGATAACAAGTAGTGACAACTCACAATGTCATCACTTTTCTGTTAGAGGTGACTACTACCTTTGATCCCAAAAGGCCCACAAGGACACTGGCAGTGCGTGCATCACAGCAATGAAAAAGTGGATGGTAAGAGGGTTTTCCTTGAATAACCATTTTAGCGGATAGGAGAGGAAATGTAGAGGTGTCCTCCAGGCAGTTTTGGTCCAGACTAGCACAGCAGCATCTGTCCTGGGTCAGGATATGGGACTGATCTTGAAGCCTGCAGGTGAAGATGTTTTGGAGATAGACATTAATTAAAACTTGAGTGCTATTCTGAGATGCAAAACAGCATTCCTAATTACCAGGAAAAGCTCTCGGCTATAACAGCTGCCTGACCACACCACACTGATGGTAAAGCATCCTTCTCAATTATGCTGAGATTAGCCTTAGAGAACTCTGCTACTACCACATAAATAGGATATGGTACTGTGGGCATGGTTTGGCTATCTCACTTAACCTTGAGGCAATGGTCCCAGACATGTCACTGGATCCTGGGAAGGCTGTTATGATGCCTTCTGGGTTTGGAGAAGTCACAGGTTGAGCTGTCCACTGAACGTCTACAGAAGACAATACATTGGCCAGTTTGGAACTTGTGTACCATGTGGACCTTGATTTGGGAGAATTTAGGTTGAATGTAGATTTATTTTGGTTGGATCTCATTGGCAAAAGCTCCCCAACTCGGAAACCCTTCATTTTCCATGTCTCCTCCTGACCTACTCAGCTAATTCACTCTAAGCTCTGGGATGTGACCTCTCCATACATTTTCACAACTGAAGCATCACATCAAAGAATCATAGAATAGTTAGGGTTGGAAAGGACCTCAAGATCATCCAGTTCCAACCCCCCTGCCATGGGCAGGGACACTTCACACTAAAACATGTCACCCAAGGCTACGTCCAACTTGGCCTTGAACACTGCCAGGGATGGAGCACTCACAACCTCCCTGGGTAACCCATTCCAGTGCCTCACCACCCTAACAGGAAAGAATTTCCTCCTTCTACCCAATCTAAACTTCCCCTGTTTCAGTTTTAACTCATTACCCCTTGTCCTGTCACTACAGTCCCTGATGAAGAGTCCCTCCCCAGCATCCCTATAGGCCCCCTTCAGGTACTGGAAGGCTGCTCTGAGGTCCCCACGCAGCCTTCTCTTCTCCAGGCTGAACAGCCCCAACTTCCTCAGCCTGTCTTCATACGGGAGGTGCTCCAGTCCCCTGATCATCCTCGTGGCCCTCCTCTGGACTTGTTCCAGCAGTTCCATGTCCTTTTTATGTTGAGGACACCAGAACTGCACACAATGCTCCAGGTGAGGTCTCACAAGAGCAGAGCAGAGGGGCAGAAGCACCTCCTTTGACCTGCTGGTCACACTGGTTTTGATGCAGCCCAGGATGTGGTTGGCTTTCTGGGCTGCGAGTGCACACTGCAGCCGGCTCATGTTCACTTTGTCACCGACCAACACCCCCAAGTCCTTCTCTGCAGGGCTGCTATCCTCTTCTCTTCTCTGCCCAATCTGTAGCTGTGCCTGGGATTGCTCTGACCCAGATGTAGGACCTTGCACTTGTCATGGTTGAACTTCATAAGGTTGGCATCAGCCCACCTCACAAGCGTGTCAAGGTCCCTCTGGATGGCATCCCTTCCTTCCAGCGTATCAACCAAACCACACAACTTGGTGTCATTGGCAAACTTGCTGAGGGCGCACTCAATCCCACTGTCCATGTCAGCGATGAAGATGTTGAACAAGACCAATCCCAACACAGATCCCTGAGGGACACCACTCGTTACTGGTCTGCAGCTGGACATTGAGCCATTGACCACAACCCTTTGTGTGCGGCCATCCAGCCAGTTCTTTATCCACCGGGTAGTCCACCTATCAAACTGATGTCTCTCCAATTTAGAGAGAAGGATGTTGTGTAGGACAGTGTCGAACGCTTTGCACAAGTCCAGGTAGATGACATCAGCTGCTCTACCCTTGTCCATCAGTTCCATAGCCCCATCATAGAAGGCCACCAAATTGGTCAGGCAGGATTTCCCCTTAGTGAAGCCATGCTGGCTGTCACCAAGCACCTTGCTGTTTTTCATGTGCCTTAGCATGTTGTCCAGGAGAATGTGCTCCAAGATTTTGCCAGGCACAGAGGTGAGACTGACTGGTCTGTAATTCCCCGGGTCTTCCATTTTCCCCTTCTTGAAAATGGGGGTTATATTTCCCTTTTTCCAGTTGTCAGGAACTTCACCTGACTGCCATGATTTTTCAAATATGATGGCCAGTGGCTTAGCAACTTCATTTGCCAGCTCCTTCAGGACCCGCGGATGGATTCCATCAGGTTCCACGGACTTGTGCATGTTCAGATTTTTAAGATGGTCTCGAGCCAGATCCTCTCCTACAGTGGGCCCAAGGTCTTCATTCTCACAGTGCCTACATCTACCTTCCAAGAGTTGGGTGGTGTGGTTGGAGCCTTTGCCAGTGAAGACCGAGGCAAAGAAGTCATTCAGAACCTCAGCCTTCTCCAATCCTATGTAGCCAGTTCTCTCGAGAGCTTCCTCAGGGGGCCTACGTTGTCCCTACTCTGTTTTTTATTTCTGTCTTTGATTTGCAATGGAACTATAGAATCTCTTCCTATTATCCTTAACATCCCTGGCTATGTTTAATCCTAACTGGGCCTTAGCCTGCCTAACCTGGTCCCTAGCTTCCTGGACAACATCCCTGTATTCTTCCCAGGCCGCCTGTCCTTGCTTCCACCTTTGATAAGCCTCTTTTTCCCCTTGAAGTTTCCTCAGCAGCTCCTTATCCATCCAAGGAGGTCTCCTGGCCCTCCCGCTGCACTTCCTTCTAGTTGGGACACAAGACTCCTGAGCCTGTAGCAGGTCACCCTTGAAGATCAGCCAACAGTCTTGGGCCCCCCTGCCCTCTAGGGCTATATCCCATGGAACCTTACTAAGCAGGTTCCTGAAGAGGCCAAAGTCTGCTCTCTTCAAGTCCAGGGCAGTGAGCTTGCTGCACACCCTTCTCACTGTCCTGGGGATCTCAAACTCGACCATCTCGTGATCACTGCATCCAAGGCTGCCCTGGAGCGTCACATTTCCAATGAGTCCTTCCCTGTTGGTGAGCACGAGGTCAAGCATGGCACCTCTCTTTGTCGGCTCCTCTATTACCTGCAGAAGGAAGTTGTCTTCCACACAATCGAGGAACCTCCTGGATTGCTTGTGCCGGGCTGTACTGTCGTTCCAACATCTTTCCTCTTAGCATCACCCCAGCATCTTGGCTTTGAGCTTTTGAGCCTCTCAACTTTTACCTGTGAGTTTCAATAAGCAACAAGTAAGGTTTTTGGTAAGTTGAGAACCTCAGACTTTGCTAACATCAAACACTTCCCCCTCCATGTGCAGTAAACCCAGATTCCCCCTCCAGCCTCTTTGCTGATGTAAACTAGCCGTTCTTAATAAAGATGTCATTTACTGGTGCTTGAAGGCTTAAAAGCTTACAGAGCTGCTTGAATAGAGGATTTTGAAAGGAGAACTTTTTTGCTAATGAGAATGTTTTTAGCAATTATGATGCTCTTTTAGTTATGTGACTTTTATTATCACAATACCATTGTTTAAAGGACTTAAAGTGCAGTCAGCAAAGCAAGTTCAGCAGAGCAAGAATATCTGTCAAATTCCTTGCTTAAAGAAATGCCCACCACAAATCCTTTCTGATGCAATGGTGTTGCAAACGCTTGGCAAGGGCAAGGATGTCAGAAAGTTCATTCTAAAGATTCTTTTCCTCAGCCAGACCCTGGTGACTTTGCCGTGGCCCCACAAAGGATGCACCCACTCATAATGGGATTCCTTGAGTCAGAGCTGATAAGCCAGCTCAGACACTCTTGCAATGGAAGTGACACATCTCTTAAGGTAAAAAGAGAACAAAAAAGCCTTGCAAACCGCTCTCCTTCTCTGTCAGCAGGTTCTGGTGTCTCATCAAGCAGCAAAAACATGTAGGCATTACATTTTCTTTCTCTTGTGTCAGAAGCACTTCTCTGAACCAAGGTCTCTTGAGGCTGCTGAGAATTTGCCTTTATTGAATTAATCTGACTTCTTATTTCAGGGCTTCTCTTATTATTTGCTGAACATTTCTGGAGTGTTGGAACTGGCTTCAACAGCAGCTGTCAACAGTTCTTGTTTAATTACAGCAGAGGAGGAGAGGGGAGGTCCTAGGAGAGTTTGGGGTACGCACGCTTACCAAACTCTGTATGACAGGAAAGAATAAGAGATGTACTGAACTTGGCACAAAATTGGGCAATAGTTATCTTGGCGCAGAGTGTGCCTAAACATTGTAAAGGAGCAGGATGTTAAACCGTCAGCATGGATTTCTGTAATCCAGAAAGATATGAAACATTTTCTTGCAGCCTAGGATTTGAGAGGAAGGAATATTTGAAGTGCTGAGCAGATCCTTAGAAATCAGAGGTTTCGCAGTCATGGTGTTGCCTGAAGTCACTGTGATTGTCTTCAGACACAAGTGTCCAGTTCCCCCTGAGCTTGAGACCCCATCAAAAAGAAGAAACCTGAGTCTTTTTCACTCCAGACCATGGTTTAGCCCATGTCTGTATCCTGGCACAGGCTTATATTCCCTGCAATACTCAGAGGGACCTAGTTTGGGGAATGGCATCTCCAAGCAGACTTCACCCTACTACCTTCTCATTCTGACACAAATTAGGATCACTCCCATTGACTTTTAAGCTGTTATTTTTCCTCATCAGGACCCAGACCCTTCGCCTGCCACCTCGTCTAGCTTTCCTCCACCCCCATGTGCTCACCCCAAATGCTGTCCCAGCACAGGACTCACCACTGCTCTTACTGACTTCATTTAGATGTCTTCTGGGGTACTCACCATGACCTAAAGCTCTCCAGAGCCTTGGGGGTGGCCTAGGAGTTCCTGCATGGGCACAGTTGAGTTGTACCAATAGCCCTGCTATCCTGTCTGGCTTCTCCGATCCTTGAGTAACCTCCCTTAGGGTAGGTGAGAACATCCCATTTTGCCTTCCCACATCCCTACAAGTGGGAAGATACCACCAGCATGGTGAAGGTGGAGGAAAAGACACTTCCCTGGGAAATCCTGGCAGCCCAGAGAGCCACAGCCCTCAAAGCTAGAGCAGATAATCACCATGGCACATGAGGTGCCTCCTTTCCTGTAGACCCTTCATAAACACACATCCCAGCTGCAAAGCTGTCTCTGTGATCTGATGTGCTCCCAGGCTCTTCTGCTGTCCCTTAACCATGGGTAGGGTTTCCAGATGCGTCAGCTGAGACAGGCCATGAGGCATCTCTGCAAAATGTATGAGCGTAAGTGCTTTGTCTATTTAGCTCGGAATCTCTCTTAGCCTCATATGTCACCGAGTGCTCATGTAGCACCTAGCACAGGCAGCGTGGCTCTGTCTGGTGGGGAGTGCTAGCATACTGCTAATAACTAATAATAATAAATAATATTAACAATAAAAGTAGCAACAACAATAATAATAATAATAATGGGCTAAGCACATCACTCTAGCAGAGCATTGACTGCAAAGCCAGCCATACAGCCAAGAATGAAGCTTAAAAAGGGGGAAGAAATCTGGCAAAGAATTACTTAATTTAGTAGAGTTGAAACCCCATAATTATTTCTTTAAAAATAGAATTTGCTGAAGCAACTTCAAGCTTTCCATTTTCTTTTCTTTTTTTTTTTTTTTAATCAGCGCATAATAAAGTAATTAGTAATTTGTGTCACTTTAGTGTTTTTTTCCTTATTCTCATCACAAGGGGTGACACATTTCCACAGCACACTGAAAAAGGAGTATAATAAGGAGAGGTAAAAGTCATAGCTGGTGTTTGAACCCCATCAAAGCAAGTAATACTCTTTGTGCCTCCTCAAAATGATGATTGCATCACTGCCAGCAGTTTATTAGTCAGAGAATGGTGGAGCAGGGCAAATACTCTGCGACAGATTCTGGTCCCAAATGAACCCAAGGAGGTCCAGCAGCTTCCCCAGGGTAAGGCAGGCAAATGTATGGTGCCACACTGATAACAGTTTCTTGTCAGTTTGTTGGTTGGATGTATAAGCTGATGCGAGGAATAGTAACGGACTAAGGAAAGAGTTAAAAGTTTAATTCAAACTATGCATTGTCTTAACTTAGAATAGGGAACAGGTATATTCTTGTTCTTGGCAGTTAAACTGTAACTCAGAATAGAATAGGTAGCCAAAACACATTGTATAAATCAGGGATCCTTTTCCCTCAAGAAGATGAATGTCTGACAAGAACCTGTTTCAGCTAGTCTCTATAAGACTTGAGGTTGCCACCCGGGGAAATTGTGCCAAGGGTGAAAAGTGCATGGCAGGGAAGACCTCTTACTTCATCCAGAAGACCCCGGCCCAAGACCAGCAGGTGGCAGTGCGCAGGCGTAAAGGGGAGGGGAATGTTATTAATGAGTTCTTGGGACTAATTGTAATAATCTCCTCCTATGCTTGTGAAATCTGATGAATATGTATGTTTGTGTGTAAAATAACCCGCCTGTTGAGCTCTTGGTGTGCGAGTTAGGAGGAGCGATACCCCTCGCACCCGGCACCGCAATTAACATACCTGCTTTATAACCCTTTGTGAGTCATGAAGTTCTGTTCCGTAAATCAAAGCCTTAGTGTCCCTTGTTGGTGTTTGCAACCAAAGTGAGGAAAGAAGGGAGAAAAAGAAAAGGGTTTTGGAGTGGAGATGGGGAAATTGATCCCCACGGCACAAAAGCATGGAGGTCAGCCTCAGCCAGCTGCCTCCTCTCAACCATCAGTGGAGAGATGCTGATTTCTTTCAACCTCGTGCTTTGCTTGAGGAGATTCAAGAAAATACAGTGTTTTCCACCTTCATTCAGTTCATGGCTTAGAAAGACCTTGCTAAGGTCTTAGAGGGATTTTACAACAGTTCAGTAAGACCCTTTGTCCTCTCCCTGCAAGTCATGCAGCTCTCCTATGCATTCTGGTGTCCTCTTAATTCAATGTACCAACTTCTAGGCAAAGGACAAGAGGATTTTCTTGTATGTGACTTTCTGGCCACTCCAGGCTCCCTGGTGTTTCAGGACTTGCTAGTCATTCATCCCGTGTAGTAGACATAGCTTCTTTGCTCTGCAAAGCCTCAAACGAAGCTGGAATGAAGCCCCAGACTGGACCTGCACTAACTACTGACACAGATGTAGGTACTTGTACTAACCTGCTCTCAATCCAAAGGTGTTCAAAGTTCCTCCAGATTCACAGCTCTTCCCTGGCTTGAGGTGGTTATAGATCCCATTATTCCTTTCTCCAAACATGACACTGAGCTGGAGGCTGGCGTGGGATCTTTTTCACAGGGAGGGACACAGGACCCAAAGTCAACAGGAGTATTCTGTTTTTGTAGCACAGCAGTAAAGCAAGATTCAGCCCTGGCTCCATTTCCAAACTGCTTCTGGTTTTGTCCAATTATTCACTACTGCAAAATGCATCAGCAGTGGCTGGAGCAAAGGTGAGCACTCTGGGTTTACTCCTTGCCCCAAAATGGATGTGAGAGAGATTCCTCAGCACATAGGAACCACAATAATGCTGACACTTCTCTCACTCAGTCTGGCTTGTCTGCAGACCAAGGCTGGAGTGGTTCGGTGATGACTGAGTGAGCAAGAAGACAGTAACTGAATGCATTTGGCACCCTCCCTCCCTGACTCAAGAAAATCCCCACCACATAGACCTTTTAGACTGCTTTTGTCTGGCTTAGATGTTCCTCAGCCTTCTTATCCCTGCCAAGGAGGTAGAAACACACAGCTCAGTGGCTGGGCTGAGAACCTCTGCCAAAAGGAAGTACCTCTGCCCCTTGCTCCCACCCAGATCAGTGCTTATCCCTCCAGTTTCTGTCCATAATGGTCACTGTCCTCCCTCCTCTCTCATCCTGTCATGATTTTAGAAGATAGGGCAATAATGTCAATAAGCAAACAAATGCTGAGAGGTAGCTTTTCCTCTACAGCAATCCACCTTTTCCACAAACATCAGAGCCAAGGGATTGTGGAGGAGCAGTGTCCTGCTACAGGCATATTAATGACGCCTTTAATCCTCTTCAATCAATTTGCAGGAGCTAAATGGGAACTTTGTTATCCTCAGGCAGAAGGGTTGCTCACTTCCCTCCCTCTCTTGTTCATACTATCACCTCTGGGTTCTCCGTGATGCCAGACATCTTCAGGTCACTGTCTTAGCCATTCCCTGGCCTGATTTACTCCATCAGAATCTCAGCTACACAATCCAGAGACATTATATTCAAGCACAAGTCAAGCTCCATCCACTTTTTTAGGAAACAAATTAAAATAGACACCTTTTTGACGCCTTTTCTACCCAGTCTTCTGCAGTTCTGGTGTCACCAGAGGCTGATTTTGAAGTCACTATACTGCATTAACCCTCTTGTTTCTGAGACCGTCCACATGAAGGGTGAGAAAGTGTCCCGGTTTTGGCTGGGATAAAGTTAATTTTCTCCCTAGAAGCTGGTACAGTGCTGTGCTTTGGATTTAGTCTGAGAATAATGTTGGTAACACACCACAATGGGTCACCACAGGGAAGGTGGTTTCCTTTGTGTGAGTCACAATTTCTGTGGTTTCAGATAAAAGTGGCATCTTCAGAAGACTGAGGATTTAGGCTGCAGGTGTGCTAAGACATCCACTGACCCATTGGCCTAGCCATTGCCTCTGTACTTGCCCTCACCATCTTCTCGTTGCCTGTTTCCTTGACTCAGAAGGTTTTGGGCTCATGAAAAACAGTTTCTTCAATATTTCACAGAATCCCAAGGGTTGGAAGGGACCTAAAAAGATCATCTAGTCCAACCCCCCTGCAAGAGCAGGGTAACCTACAGTACATCACACAGGAACTTGTCCAGGCGGGCCTTGAATATCTCCAGTGTAGGAGACTCCACAACCCCCCTGGGCAACCTGTTCCAGTGCTCTGTCACTCTTACAGTAAAGAAGTTCTTCCTGATGTTAACGTGGAACTTCCTATGCTCCAGTTTACACCCATTGCCCCTTGTCCTATCACTGGATATCACTGAAAAAAGCCTAGCTCCATCATCCTGACACCTACCCTTTACATATTTGTAAACATTGATGAGGTCACCCCTCAGTCTCCTCTTCTCCAAGCTAAAGAGACCCAGCTCCCTCAGCCTCTCCTCATAAGGGAGATGTTCCACTCCCTTCATCATCTTTGTGGCTCTGCGCTGGACTCCTTCGAGCAATTCCCTGTCCTTCTTGAACAGAGGGGCCCAGAACTGGACGCAATATTCCAGATGCGGCCTCACCAAGGCTGAGTAGAGGGGGAGGAGAACCTCTCTTGACCTACTAACCACTCCCTTTCTAATGCACCCTAAGATGCCATTTGCCTTCTTGGCCACAAGAGCACATTGCTGGCTCATGGTCATCCTCCTATCCACCAGGACCCCCAGGTCCCTTTGCCCTTCGCTACTTTCCAGCAGGTCAACCCCCAACCTGTACTGGTACATGGGGTTGTGCTATATCTGGTTCGGATTTCTCCACAGTTTACATCCATACAGATTAGTTAAAAACAAACAAATAAACAAACCAACCCCAGTTCTTTGTTGGCTAAAACGCTGGCTGAGATGGCTGCATACCAGCCACCTGATGGGAATATCCATGGCCAATGCTTATTGTCAAATCGTGCCTAGGAGTTGCACTGGAGCACACAAGCTGATACAGACTATTTCAAGACTCATCCTAACATCAAAACACTGCAAGACCTATAATCCACGGCCAGGAACATTCCTGCACAGATGATTTCCCATGTAAAGGTACCTGCAGGGTAACGTGCAACAGTCAGTTGTATTTGGTGGATAGAGTTTCAAGTCCAGATCTAAATACAGTTTTCCTGTCTGGTTACTTTATCTGTCTGTCAGAGCTAGGCATCTGTAGCTCTGTTCATGGTAAAGGAAGAGATAGGTACTGGTAGGATCTGATTAATTTGACCACTTCTGAGGGAAACTGTCCCTAGGAGTAGTGATTTTTCACAAGGGTGTAAGTTACACACCATAGAAATAGCTGCAGACATCAGATTTATTTAAGTAGGTGAATATTCCTTTCCCCTGGTTTCTCTGGACAAAGTTGCTACGTTCCTGTTTCTCAGCAGAAAAATGAGGCACCACTTCTTCTTCCTAAAAACAGTGAAGGATAAGCAAAGACAGAGACGGACTAGCTGTCTAGACCCTGAAAACCAAGTGTGAAGCCAAACTTGTTTTCATGCCCACAGACTTTCATGCACAGACACAGGGATCTAGTCACACTCCCACTATGCAGGGAAACCAATGTCCTCCATCTCTCTATGCACTTGCATGTGAATACCCCCTCCTTTCTGCAGTAATGATGAGGTGGATGACTTCATTCTCCAAGATGACCTTTAGCTCTCTTTTCCTGATGGATCTCTCTGATAGGTCTAGGAGAGCTGTGACCACTCTTCATCACGACCACACCATAATGAGCCAGCCTCCTTTCTCCTGTCTCCTCCTAACCACACAGGGACATACAGTTTGGACATATGCGGCAACCACATGTAGTTGACCCTACGTGTTGTGAAGAGCAAGAGAAGAATCTTCCCACCCTCCCTTGTGCTAGAATCTAGCACATTAGCATTTCACTTCAGTGGCTGTTCCTTCAGTTGTGGTGGGTGCTGCCATTCATATGTAGATCACTTAATAATCCAATGTATGACTGCTTATTCTGAGTGTCAAGGATTATTTCAGAACCAGCCTTGTGGAAAATGGTATCAAAGAGGGAGGGAGAAGGAGGTGGATTTGAGAGGCAGAAATACATTGGAACAAGGAACTATAGAAAGATCTATTTTTTCACTCCATCAAAATTGCTGGAGGCAACTGGCTTTGTCCTACCCTATGAGCTGCCATCAACAGCTCCCCTGTTCCTCAGAAGAGCTTGGGCAGGTCTGCACAGAGGCAGGTGCATCTATAGGCTGTAAATTCAAGTTTCCTCTGAGGATAAACACCATTAGCTCCAGCTGGAGTGTAATCCCACACCAAAACGCTTTTTGTATTGTCCTTAAGGTGTTTACTGTTTCTATGTGAGCTAATCTCACTGTCCTTTGTATTGCAGCATTCTGGATTGCTTTTTCACTCAGTTATATCAACAGCCCAAGAACTTCTCTGAATCCCAAAAGGAACTGTGAAAGTCAAAAGGGCACAGCCAGGTTTTGGTTTATGCCCTGAACCCTTACTACACTCTGGGTGACTCTTAAGCTCAGGTGTAAAACAACAATCATCCACCTCACATTTGGATCAGACTTTTCTTGAAGACTTTGCAAGGGATTAATTTTAAATCCCAGGAGAGCATTTTTCTTAGCTTCATAAGCAAACAGCTCTCCATTTCCACCATTAGTCAAGATTAAGTCCAAGCCAGGTCTGAAATCCAGATGGATACAGCATTGGATTGCCTAAAGGCAAGGGCTCCTCATGCTGGGCAAGTATGGCTGAACATAGTCAGGGCTGTCTGTGCCACATCCTAATCAAGTAGCAGATATCCTGAGGTCAGCTCTTGCTCAGCCTTTGGGTAGAAGCAAAGTACCAGCAGCAATGAGAGCTGAAAGGGGGGTGAAGGTAAGAAGCTTGAGTGAAAGCATCAATCATCTGTGATCCCCTTCACTATGATCTCTTGTACCAATGTCCAACCTCAATTGTAAAGACAGACTAAAACCAAATGATGCAGTTCAGGGGGGCTGCTAGAGGGATGGGGATCACTTTGTGTAGCTAATTGAGGAATCTGATGCCTGTTTCTATGCTGCATGAACTTTGTAGCAGAAATCTGAACCATTTCAAACAGAATACTTACTTTCTTCCTACAAGCTTCACTGCCGACAGTTGCCATGGGAACTCAGCCCACTCAGCAGCCAATCACGTGAACAGATTTGTTTTGTTAGTAGTAGTAATATTAGCATTATTTTTGGTGTATGAGACTGATCGTTGCAACCACTTATGTTGAAATAACCCTCTACTGTAATATCAGGATGTGTGGATGTGCCCAGCACTGTCTGGATAAAGAGCTGCAGGCAAATGGGCCATTGGTCCTGAGTGGTCAAGAGAAACCTTTCCTTCAGTAGAAGATGATCTATCAGCTTGTTGCTTTTAGGTCCCGAGTCCCTGTGCTAAGAGGGAGGGGAGTGAGCTATGAATCTCAGATTGTCATCTGAGCAAATCTGATGCCAGAGCCACAGAAAAGGGAAAACGAGAGCGGTGGGGAGGTGAAAGTAGGAGTGAGTATTGTAATAGTAATAGAGCTAATGGGGAGAGTCGGGGGACTGAAGAGGAGAAGATTAATACTGAAGGGAGAGACTGCACTGAAGTGCAGTTTGTCATGCTGTTTGCAGACCTGGTCATGCAACTTGCAGATCTGCTCATTGGCCATAATAGAGTATGCAATACATCATACATGGAAAAGCAGATCCCTTCGCAAATGACAACCACAAAACCCCCTTGTTAGCAAAGGAGGACCTGACTAAAAAGACAAGTTGAAGCAAAGGATGATAAACGAACAGTCTCTGAGCTGTGGAATAAAGGTTTATGTCGTGTTAGACTGTGTGCTTCTTACAGAGACAGACAGAGGACAGGTTGGTATCTGAGCACTCTCCATCTCTCTAACTATGCTGATATGCTGTCATTGGGGTCATTTCTGTGCATAAAAGATGTGGGTAGTACAGTCTACATTCACAGGTAAATTAGAGAAAGAACAGTATTTGGGATGAATTCACCTTACAGGGAAGCGTGAACTATTCCACCTTGACAAGTGGTGCCTGTTCCAGGAAATCCAGAGGTCTGCAGCAACACAGCAGGAAAAAAGGTTCAGGGATGAGAAGTCTAGAATTTAGGAGTCTCTTCCATTCAGCAGTCATCAGGATCTGATGTGATAGACTTGCAGTCATAATGCTCAACATCTCTTTGGAGTACTTTTCATTTTTCCATGGGAATATCTTCCCCAGTTGTGAGGATCATCTATGTATGTGTGTGTGGATGAGGGCTATCTGTATATATGGGATGAGACAGAGAGAAAGCACAAGTGAGTTGGCATACGTGCCTTCCCCATCTCTCATGCCAGTTAGAAAGTTATATATATATACTTATTCCAAAGACCCAAAGCTATGGTAATGGAGATATATATATATATAAATAATATATATAATAATAAAATAGATAATAATATATATAATAAGTATAGGTACAATAAGTATAATATGTTATAAGTATATATATATACACACACATATATATATTTATTCCAAAGACCCCTGGGCTATGGACCCAAAGCTCAGGCAGACATAAACTTAGTCCTTAGTGGTTGCTAGCGATTCCTGAGTTCATGATCAGGCACAACAGCATGATATATTGGGAGAGGGGATGTGTTTCCAGGCTTCATCAAACCAATTATGAGCCCTTCATCCTGCAACAACTTTTCTGGTTGTTTGCAAACCATTTTTGGTGTTATTAGCGTGATAGTCATGGAAATAACATCACTCATTAAAAGTGTCTGAACTGCTTTGCCAAAGTCTTCCTAAGAAGCAGCCCAAGATCTCTTAAAACATTTTGTCAGGGTATTAACCCCTGAAAAGGCCACAGATAGATCCCAAATATCCTCTGCTTTTTTTTTTTTTAATGGAAATAAAATGGTCTTTGGTAGTGATGTTTTGACTCAAAACTTCTGGTAGCACTGGTGTTATGGGATACATAGGCTGGTGATTTATATTCTTTGGATTTCCCCCTGCATTTGTTACCCATCACAGCATCATGTCTGTTATTCTCATGCTTGGTAGAGTTCCCAGTGTTGTCAGATTTCCCAGCTGAGATTGAAGCAGTGTTGCATATATTCTGCCATCCAGAACAACATGGGATGCTCCAGAAGAATCTCACTTCCAGAAAGACCAGCTGGACCTCTGCACTGCTCCAAGGTAGCCTGCTGTGACTTCAAGGATACCAGCTGCAGTAAGGGTCTGGGAAAGAGGTTTTGCCAGTAGCTGTTTATGAGAACAGCAGAGGGAATCAAAGACCTGAATATCAGCAGCATGAATCCTGCTCTATATCATGCATCCTGCGATGAGATCATTCAGTTACTCCTTGTATCAAATTCGCATTAGTGCTTCTTAGGGCTTTGCCATAGTTACTAATCAATAGCAATGCTAAAAAACATCTCCTCTGTCTGACTGAGGCATAAACCATCTTTGTTTTCCTTTTTTAATCCACAAAACAGATTATTAAAGTCTTATATTTTTTTCTCCTGTAACAGGGGAGCTTTTATACATAATTATATCCACTATTCAATTTGTGTCAAGTGATATTCCCAGGTATAAATCTCCCTGAGTTTGTTCCTGCAGAAAGAAAAAGAAACCTCAGTAGGGTCGATGTGGTGTTCAACTATAAAACACAAAATGCTTTGGTTTCCTGGAGGAGCCACTTGCCAAGTTTGATGCTGCTGTATTGCTTTCTTTCTAACAGCCTGTTGTTTGATGCAGATGATTCCTCTGATAGGAATTTATTCATAGGGAAATGTAGGAACGTAGTCTACTAAAGACCTTTTGTAGTGCACTATTAAGCAGAAATGTTTTTAACTAGGTTCCTAAAAACAAAGGTTGTGTGATCAGCCTGAACAGAAGGATGGAGTTCATGCAGCT
This sequence comes from Lathamus discolor, assembly GCF_037157495.1. Taxonomy (NCBI): domain Eukaryota; kingdom Metazoa; phylum Chordata; class Aves; order Psittaciformes; family Psittacidae; genus Lathamus; species Lathamus discolor. The sequence goes on from NC_088884.1 coordinate 4,605,314, forward strand.
AACTACAGGTGGACACCACCATCTGAACTTGTAATCTGACTTTTTTTCCCTCAAGGGAAAACATGAGTCTGAAAACATTAATTTGTTTAAAGTTAAACATTCATCTGACTAATCTGCTTTGGAAGACAAGGTCATGCTTGAAGCACATGCTTCTTTCCATAGACTATTAAGTAATCTATACCACTAGACCATGAGGAAAGGTCTACTCAGCAGATACTCAACAGCAGGTGAAGTGAGCAGCTATTCCAAGAGCAGAAAGGATCATTAATAAGTATCTCACTTATTAATAACCACCTCACTTGACCACAGCCTCATATACAATTTGACCTTGATCAAGTCTACTACAAATCACATTTGATAAGATGCTGGCTAGAGTTACACTAGAACTTCATCTCCAACCTGGTATGATTGTGTTGTTGGCTACAAGTCTGAAAATGTTCATAGGAGGTAATTTTTAGTTAAAAAAGAAAAGAAACAGCATTAAGAATGACTGATGAATGATGGCTTTTCTAAGTGTTCATCTAGCCAAGTGACTTAGAGAACCATTGGCATATGTCAGCACACGAAACGATGAACAGCTGAAACTGCTACCCATGGAGATGCTCCTGAGGAAGCCACATCGCTTAAACAGACTGAATGACAATCATTATCCAGTAAGCCTAACTGGAACCTTCCTTTTGGGCAAGGATGGAGAAGGCTATAGAAACTTACTTAACTAAGCAAGTCCACACTATAATTAGTCTAAAAGCATAAAAAACATTATGTAGGTAACTGTTATCTCTTTGAATGACTTTGTTCCATTCCATTTTTGAGTTGTGATGTGCTAGATGAGATGAGCTAGAGAAAGTCTTTCCTATGTAATTCTAAAGTGTGCTAGATTGTTTCTGCTCAATGGTGAGAATTAGAGAGACTGGGAAAGATACGTGTGTACAAAGCTGTATTCCCACACGTGCGCACTTCTTAGTCTCCATCCCTTGCATACACCATTAAAACAAAGTGCTCCGAATGTAAAACAGTGAAGCATTAAAAAGCCATTAATCATTGCTTTGTATTCCTTGTTGCTAGATGTTAATTTCAATTTACTGTCACCTATTCAGTTCCCCTTCAGCAGAGTGGCTGGCTCTGTTCCTAAAGGCCAGGACAATGAGGGGAGGGGGAGAAAGTCACCTCAGGCAGAGATAGGGGGATGTGGAGGGTGGAGGGGCTCCCTTGGGACACCATTCTTCTCTTCCCTCTTTTCTCTGTATTTACATGGGGAATTAGACTGTCCAGATGGAGAAGCTTTCAATCTCTACTGAAGGAGACAATGACATTTCCCAGCTGCTCTGAAAAAAAAAAAAAAGAAGAAGAAAATTGCTGATTAATCATGTCTGGCCCACGGAGTAACAATTATCATCATGTTAATTGAGGAAGATTCAATAGTGAGGAAATAAGGAGAAGATAGCCTGGTGTCCTAGCAGCCAGCTTCCACCTTCTGTGGAGAGGACTTTAGCCAGTTGTGAGGACAGAGCTATGCGCCAGCCCTGTAGGGCCCACCCCACCAGGCTTGCAGGTGAGGGAATGGAGAGCTTCAGTGGGTTGTACTTGTACAGTTCCAATCACCTGCCACAGGCAAGGATACCTTCCACTAGAGCAGGTTGCTTCAAGCCCATCCAACCTGGCCTTGAGCACTGCCAGGGATGGGGCAGCCACAGTTTCTCTGGGCACCCTGTGCCAGCGCCTCAGCACCCTCACAGGGAAGAGCTTCTGCCTAAGAGCTCATCCAAATCTATCCTCTTTCAGCTTAAAGCCATTCCCGCTTGTCTTGCTGCTTCGTGCTCTTATAAAAACTTCCTTTCCAACATTCTAGATTCTAGATTAATGGATTCATGTTCAATCTATCCAGCACAAATAGGTAAGGTGTATAGCAGCAGGGTGAGATGCTGAGTGTCCTCAGCCTCTTCTGCTGTAGATGGATTAGAGGGCCTCATCTCAAAAGTGTAGTGACAGTTCAGTGGGCAGGCAGACCAAGGACACAATCTGTACGTCCAGAGGATATCAACATGTTCAGAGACCGCACCCCTTTAGACACAAAAACTGCCCTGTGATCCATCTCTGCCTTCTGCTGGACCATGCGCAGGAATAGCCAGTGACATTGATAAAACACTTGGTGCCAGTGAAGCTGTGCTGTTTGGCACAGGTAATGCCATGCCCTTCAATGTGTTATTTTCGAAGCTTGATGCCCAGGTAGCTGTTTTTTGACTTGGAGTCTGACAGAAACTTGTCTGAGTGAGCACAAGGCCTGTTGGGACAGCACTGCACCCACTTAGTGCAGCATGTGCATTGTGTCTCTCTGGAGAGCATCCCAGTGAAATTGCCCTGTCAGCCTGCCCAGATTTCTGCCTGCAGTGAGCCACTGGTTCACTTTGGAAAGGAGACCGGGAGCACACTTGTAGGATGGATGCCTGAGAGACCAGGCACTTTGAGAAGTCAAAGTCCCCACTTGGCTGTGTGAATGTTCTCTCAAGAAGAAAGAGCTGAAGGAGGTCTCTATCTCCAGCACCTCCTCCTGTGAGCATCTCTTCAAATCCAGCAGATGGGTCCAGCATGGCACAAAACGAATCAGAAATAGCTTTGGCGCAGCTCTCTCGGTGATTTCACACTATGCCTTCTCTGGCCATGTGGCCATGCTGGAGGAACTGCTGGAGAAAGTCAACTTTGAGCCGCAGAGCCAGGATCTCATTAGGCATGGCAGAGAAGAGCATGGCAAACAAATATCTGGCACCATGATTTCTCTTTAGCAAGACGTGCATAGATTCTGTTGTAGAGGCAAACACGGTATTTGGAACATATCCTCCCACCCGTCATGCCATGATACTGATAGAAGGTCTCATTAAAGTAATCAGCGGTGGAGATGACACTATTTCTGCTCTCAGCTTAGACTCTGAATTGGTATCAGGGGTTCTGAAATAGGCAGGCTGAGGATGCTGCAGTACGCATGAGAAATAAGAGGGGTCTCCTGTTAGCCCTGACCTTCTGGGAAATGAAAAAATATCAAGTCCAAGCCAGTGGAATGCCTCTTGCTTTGCCTGGTTTATTCATTGGTGCCTGCTTCCTTATTTACTATTTATTTATTTACTTGGGAGGCGAGGTGACCTTCAAAGCTGCTGCTTGTCACTAGCAGCCTCTTGGTTGCAAGTTGCATGTTAATTTTGTCTTCAAAGCTGAAATCAAATGTCCTAGGTATACTGTGGGGGAATCTGTGCCTCTCATTTTCTACGCTATTTAAAAGCAGGGGTCTGCTTTGGGTAGACTGGCTAGATTTGCAGGCCTAAATAATAAAAGGCTGTAGGGAATGTGTGAGCCTGATGGTGCAAACTTCCCTCATTTTTATACCACTTCAGTCCACTCATATAGGGGATGGTCTGACTGTCTGCCATAGAGGGATTGTTTGCAGGTCCCACAGCAGATGTGGAAATGCTCTTTTCCTCCAAACTGTGCCTTTACAGGGAGCAATCATCTGTCTCCCACAGATTCAACACAACCGAGTTTATATTCATTTTTAGCCATCTGTAAAACCAGGCACCTTTCCTCTGTCCTCTTCCACCCACCAAGGAAGTCCACATAGGTCTTCAAGGTGAGTTTATAGCCTCCAAGAGCAGCAAGGCCACTGCAATAACAACCACAAATGCATCCAAATTGTGTCTGTGGAATGATCTGCAGAGTGACTATACTCATAGTGTCATGATGAAAGGAGGGACTTCCAGGGCGGGAGCCAAAGGAAAAGATCAGATGTCTGTAGTATTTGTACCACTGCCAAGATGACAGCAATGATTTGTTGGCAGCCATATACTTCAAGCCAGGACCTTGCAAGCCAACAGAGTCTATAGTGTGCCCTGGACACATCTCATTTGGGACTCTTCCCTCTTTTTCTTTATTATTCCAAATCAATACAGTGCTCTGCTTAGTGTCCCAGTTAAGGCAGCCTGCTCTGCAGCAGAGGCTGAATTTGGGCTATTCTGGACAAATAATAGCATTTCCCTGTACTGTTAGACAGATGCCATACTTCACCCAGAGGTGGAGGGTTTTTAATGTGGGAGTGAAAACTTATCACCCTGGCTCTTACTTGCAGAAACAGAACATGTTGCTTCTTTGAAAAGCAAAGGAAATGAAGGCAGGCAAAAAAAACCCCATAAAGGCAGGAAACTAGTTTCTTGAAGTGGTGGGGTGTGAATGGTATAAAGTCTTCCTTTTCTAACCTGAAAAATGAACTGCAGTGAAAATAGTCCCAAGGAGTGGAAATATTTCAGTCAAGATATAGGTGCCCCTTTTGTGAACACACAACCTTAACTTGGCAAATCCTATCCATGATTTAAGACTAGCAACCCTCTAGGAGGAGCTATTTCTTTCCCTTGGCAACGGGGTCTGCTTCAAAGATAATAAACAGATGTAATAAGAGGAAAGGAGCTCTACACTGAGCATTAAGAAAAGGCGTCACAACAGATGAATGGCAAGACAGATACAGGTTGATTTCAACTAAGCTCTGATTTCTAAACAAGATGTGGAGAGCCTCCTGCCAATACAGAGAAAGACGGAATCTCCAGCTAAAAATCAGACCGATTTGGGTGTTTCCGCTGTCTACAGGACAATGCTAGTGACTGGGCTCCTACCAGAAGCACATCAGCTTCTTGCTTTCTATTAGATAGATAATCCAGGGCAATGATATAGGTCTCTGCAAAGGTTTTCTTTCCTGAATAAAGACTGAAGCATCAGCAGGAGGCGGAGAGCCTGTGCTGGAAAATATCAACCCCAAGACAACCAGGCCAGCCCAATGATTTGAAACAAGGTCTTAGAGCAGTGCCCCAAATTCACCAGAACAGCTAATGCGGTTCTTGCATGCTTAAGCTGGGGCATGTTGAGTTAGATGAGACAAGTCATTTTTTATCTGTGCATGGGGGAAACGGAGAGAGACCCAGTTCTGATGTCTGTGCCTGCAAGGGAACATCTAATGCTTGGGGAGACATCAGAAGAGAGCAGCAAAAATGACTCAAAAGTCTGGAGGGAAATCTCTGAGCAGGAGACATTTCAAACATACCATGTTCAGGTTATAAGAATGGAGCCTGAGAGGTTACCTCCCTATGGAGAAGGGAGAGATTCAGAGGGAGGAATGAAGAAAAGCATAACTCAAGTCAGGCTGGAGTTAAAAAAGACTGAAGTGAAAGCAAGGAGAGGATTTAACGTGCTGAAACAAGCTCTCAAGGAAACTGGTGGATTTTCAGTCTCTTCAGAACAACCTGGACTTAGTTTAACACAAGGCACTGGAGCCTGGATGACAGCAGGTGGAGGAAAAAAATGGGTTAGGATATAAAGGTAAGATTAAACAGAATTTAAGTCCCTGCTTAATTTTAAGTATATAAATCTGTGAAATGAAGCTGAAGTTCAGGCCAACAGAAAGGTGGTGGGTCTGTTTCCATGTGTGGAGCAAGATACAAACTTCCTGAGCACATTCAAGAATATGTCAAATCATAGACTACTCTGATAAAACAGAGAATAAACGGTTCCAGGTATGCAAAGTGAATAGGACGGTGCAGTAGTACAGGCAGAAGTGGATGAGAGTCCTGGAGACTAAGCTGTGTTGCTACTGCTATCAGGAAGAAGCACAAGAATTCTTTTCCAAGGAACAGCTACAACTGGAGTTACCAATGTCCGAATCCTAGCAAAAGAAATGACTTTGTAAAGCCCTGGCCTGGGCAGTGCAATGGTCTGGTTTTCTTTGCTACACAACTGCTTCCTTCGCTTATTCCTGAGGATGGTCCCAGCAGTCAAGAGCTGACTTTAGTTTTCACCCTCTTCCTTTCCCATATTATATAGTGGGGGAGAGGGGGGGTTTAGCCTGGTCCCTCCTTTATTTTTCTTCCCAAATCACTACCTTCTCTGTCTTTCTCACAGATGCACAGCCTTACAAAGCTCTTGTCCTGCCTTTGCAGCCCTGCCAGGCTCATGTAAGGCCTCATGATCTGCTGTCAAAAATTATAAAGACGTTCCGAATTTCCAGGCTGAGCAGCCAGGAACACATTTGCAATCAGTTTTAATCACAAGCGTAACTGAGTGGATTGCAAGTGATAAGCCCTGTATGCAGGCAGCTGTGATGTAATGAATATGACAGTTCAGGATTGGGTCTGAAGGTTGTTTTAGGGGGGAAGGCAGAGAGCTGCAAAATTAGACTCAGTGCAGAGGAAGAAGAGAAAGATAAAGCGAGCTGGTGCTTCAAATACATCGCTAAGAGATCCCCTCCTTGCTAAGGACAAGACAAGCTTTAATAATCAGGATTAATCTGTGGAGGAAGGCAGTCACTCAAAGAAAAATCAAACAGGTGACCATAGCTGGTGTGAGATTTCAAAGGGTGAGAAGGCAAAAAAGGGTGAAGGGAAATACCTACCAGTTGTCCTTGCCTTCATGAGCCTGGAGGAGTAGAATCATAGACTCATAGAATCATAGAATGGTTCAGGCTGGAAAGGACCTTAAGATCACCCACTTCCAATTCCCTGCCATGGGCAGGGACACCTTACATTAGACCACGTCACCCAAGGCTCTGTCCAGCCTGGCCTTGAACACTGCCAGGGATGGAGTATTCACAACTTCTCTGGGCAACCCATTCCAGTGCCTCAGCACCCTTACAAGGAAGAACCTCTGCGTTAGATCTAACCTGAACTTCCCCTGTTTCAGTTTGAACCCATCACCCCTTGTCCTATCACTACAGTCCCTGATGCAGAGTCCCTCTCCAGCATCCTTGTAGCCCCCTTCAGACACTGGAAGCTGTTCTGAGGTCCCCACGCAACTTCTCCACGCTGAACAGCCCCAATATTCTCAGCCTGTCTCCGTACAAGAGGCATTCCAGCCCCTGATCATCCTCGTGGCCTCCTCCTTTTCTCAGAATACTCAGATGCTGAATGCACGAGAAACTGAAACGCCAGGAAAAATCACCTGGAAGAAAAGCTGATGTCTTCAAATGCATTCTTGATCTTTGCCAAATGCAAGTTCCTGGTTAACCAAGCAGCATATGTCAAGTGGCAGATACCATAGGCTCCTGCCTCACGTTTCCCTTTTACATTGCCACAGACATGCAGAGCAGAGCTCTTCCTACTGCTTCTGTCTTCCTCTGATGACCACATGCCTGATCCAGCCTGGTCTGCAGTCCACAAGTGTCCTGATAGTGAATTATGGAGCAACAGAAGTGCAGCAGAGCCATATGGGGCAGATGGCGCTTGCTGGGGAGTTTCCTTCCCATCACAGTGCTTAGCTCATCCACAGACCCAGTCATCTCACCAGTTGTGCTCCATTGCCCAGGGGCAATGTTATTCATGAGCCCTGGGGTGATGCTGTAACAAATGAGCTTTGCTGGACCAGAAATTAATAGAAAGGGCTTCTTCAAATACATAGCAAATAAAACTAACACAAGAGGCAATATAGGCCCACTGCTGAACGAAGTGGGTACCCTGGAGACAGAGGATATAAAGAAGGCAGAGGTGCTGAATGCCTTCTTTGCCTCTGTCTTTACTCCTGCAGACTCTCCCCGAGGGCCCCGGATTTCTATAGCCCCAGAAGGAGTCAGGACAAAGGAGGAGTTTGCTTTGGTAGATGAGGATTGGGTTAGGGATCAGCTATGCAATCTGGACATCTGTAAATCGATGGGTCCGGATGGAATGCACCCACGGGTGCTGAGGGAGCTGGCGGAGGTCATTGCTAGGCCACTTTCCATCATCTTTGGTAAGTCGTGGGAAACGGGCGAGGTGCCTGAGGATTGGCGGATGGCAAAGGTCACACCAATCTATAAGAAGGGCAAGAAGGAGGACCCGGGTAATTATAGACCGGTCAGCCTTACCTCCATCCCTGGAAAGGTGATGGAACAACTTATTCTTGACTCCATCACTAGGCATATCAAGGATGAGGGGGTCATTAAGAACAGCCAACATGGTTTTATGAGGGGGAAGTCATGTATGACCAACCTTATAGCCTTCTATGAGGAAGTGACTAGGTGGAGGGATGATGGTAGAGCGGTAGATGTAGTTTTTCTTGATTTCAGTAAGGCATTTGATACTGTCTCCCACAGCATCCTCATAGATAAGCTAAGGAAGTGTGGGCTTGACGATCAAGTAGTGAGGTGGATCGAGAACTGGTTGAAAGGAAGAAGGCAGAGAGTTGTGGTCAATGGCGCAGAATCTAGCTGGAGGTCTGTGACTAGTGGAGTTCCTCAGGGGTCGGTGCTGGGACCGGTGCTGTTTAATATTTTCATCAATGACCTGGATGAGGGAACTGAGTGCACCCTCAGCAAGTTTGCTGATGACACAAAACTGGGAGGAGTGGCTGACACACCAGAGGACTGTGCTGCCATTCAGCGAGACCTGGACAGGCTGGAGAGTTGGGCGGGGAGAAACTTGATGAAATTTAACAAGGGCAAGTGTAGAGTCTTGCATCTGGGGAAGAACAACCCCATGTACCAGTACAGGTTGGGGGTTGACCTGCTGGAAAGTAGTGAAGGGGAAAGGGACCTGGGGGTCCTGGTGGATAGGAGGATGACCATGAGCCAGCAATGTGCTCTTGTGGCCAAGAAGGCAAATGGCATCTTAGGGTGCATTAGAAAGGGAGTGGTTAGTAGGTCAAGAGAGGTTCTCCTCCCCCTCTACTCAGCCTTGGTGAGGCCGCATCTGGAATATTGTGTCCAGTTCTGGGCCCCTCAATTCAAGAAGGACAGGGAATTGCTTGAAGGAGTCCAGCGCAGAGCCACAAAGATGATTAAGGGAGTGGAACATCTCCCTTATGAGGAGAGGCTGAGGGAGCTGGGTCTCTTTAGCTTGGAGAAGAGGAGACTGAGGGGTGACCTCATCAATGTTTACAAATATGTAAAGGGTAGGTGTCAGGATGATGGAGCTAGGCTTTTTTCAGTGATATCCAGTGATAGGACAAGGGGCAATGGGTGTAAACTGGAGCATAGGAAGTTCCACGTTAACATCAGGAAGAACTTCTTTACTGTAAGAGTGACAGAGCACTGGAACAGGTTGCCCAGGGGGGTTGTGGAGTCTCCTACACTGGAGATATTCAAGGCCCGCCTGGACAAGTTCCTGTGTGATGTACTGTAGGTTACCCTGCTCTTGCAGGGGGGTTGGACTAGATGATCTTTTTAGGTCCCTTCCAACCCTTGGGATTCTGTGATTCTGTGATTCTGTGTAACTGGAGTGAGTTTTCTGCTTTGCAATGGAGGGGAGGAGAGACATTTAGTCCATCAATTAAACACTATCTTCTGGTCACAGAACCCATGAACTTTGGAATGGGAGGAACCTGGTTCATGGTGGCACAAGACCTCAAACAATAAACCAGCAATCACATCACTGGTTAAGGAAGGTTACTTTGGATTTGTCCCATTGAAGTGAGAACACAGACCAAAGGTTTTTACCTCTTGTCTATCCTGCCCTTGCTGGGTCATTTCAGGCCATTGGTCCATCCATCTGAAACTCTCCTCTTGTCACAATGGATCACGGCATCACCCAGTTCTGCATCCCCTGTCCTGCTCTACTGCTGGTGTGCTACCTCCTGGCCTGTCAGATCGAATCTCTGCTTCTGCCACCTCCAGGCATTGCTAATATTCAATGAGTCAGAAAGCAGCAAAGATCAGCTTGACCTTCATCAACTGGATGATGTCACATACAGAAAGAAAGCCATGATAAAGGTAAAAGCAGGCAGCCTAATACCCCTCCTGATTTCTGTGTCCAGAATTGAAAACCACTATCAAAGCATCTGTCCTCAACAAAAAATTCGGCTACCTCTGCTGACCTCAGCCTGCAAGCTGTGTGCTTGAAGACACGTATCAGTCCAGAGGACAGCAACCTTCTGCATATTCACTCCCTAAGTAAACTCATCTCTAAAGCTGACCTGGGGAGGGTCAGTCTGAGTAGAGGAAACGAGAAAGGTGGCCAACAAACTTCACTTCAATCATCTTTTGTTAAAAATGTACCTTTTTGTCCTAAAATCCCAGGAGTCTGTGCACCTGTTGTCATCGGGAAGTAAATGCGACTGAACTGTTAATGTGGATTAGCTGAACTGCAACAAAGCAGAAATTCAGTTACAGTATCCTTAGTCTGGCTTGTCCCGATCCCTTTGGGCAAAGGTATTTTCCCCGCAGATGATAACACTGTTTTACTAGTCCACCTGTCCACTGTATGAACCATAGGTTATCTCTTCCAAATTCCTGTGTCCAGCCCCAGCTTCTGTGTTACTTGTGCTGCTCTCTGTGAGAACATAAGAAATACAGTGTGAGGTCAGACTGATGGTCTAGCTAGCCTGACTGTGGCCATATGAGAAACCAGTTAGAAGCTCATATAAGTCCAGGTACTTCCCATAGTTTATATCCTTTATAAGCTCTCATCAGCAACAGCTACTGCACTCATTATTTTAGGTGCTTTACTGCTTACCCTATTTATGAGTGGCCATGAATAGTGATCATTCCTGTCCACATTTGAAGATAACAGAGAAGAGTTAATACTTTTAGGACATTTATTTTGGGTTTTTTTCCTCACAAAATAGATGCCTTAAGCCAGTTATACTATACCTTTAGGTTCACTCTGACCATAAAGAGAGTGCAGGGTAACCAGCTCACATGTTGACAACTGCTTTGAAGTTGATCAGGCTTTAGTGGTATGCTCCAATCCCCACAGTGGAGTGCCTGTTTGCTCCTATTCAGTAACTCATTCACTGTCTAGATCTGTAAGCTGTTGTTGGATGCAGTGGTGATGGTACTTCAGTCAAGTGAGAAATGCTAGCTGGGATAAATTAAGAACTTACAGTTTCCTTGACCAGTCCCATTCCAAGAGTGTTTTTGCTTCTGAAACCGCTCTTCTCTTGTGTGTGCTTGAGTTACAAATACTCAGCAAACCTGACCTGCGTCTGCACTTCATCTACTGCCAGTTTTCAGGTGGGATCCTAACACCCTTTACATCAGCACACAAAACAGTCTCCAGCTGTTCCCAGCCCTCCAAGAGTATCCATCTGGAGTTGGAGATCAGAGCTCTGGCATGTCACCCAATAGCATATGGATGTTAAAAATAAGGCCTTGAGGCATAAACAAGGTCAACTCCTGAGTGTTCACTTTCACATGAATGCCTGGTCCAGAAGCTGAAGATCTGTCGGCAGATGCTTCCTCCTGCTGCATAGCCAGACTTTGCGCATGCACCCAGTGCCATCAATGATATGTGCTGCTCTGTTGTGTGCTTCTGGGCTTCTTCTTCTGTAATCCAAATCGCACCTTTTGTGACCCTACTTCCCCAGAGTCCAAACAAATCCCTTTCCAGACTGATCAGCCACCAGATGCTGGTCCTGGGAGTTGTCAGAGAACTTTGATCTCTAATGATCTCCTGGTAGCACCAACCTGCTAAGTTTTTGGAGTAGTCTGGACTGAAACTGATAGGCTGTAATGACTGTCCTTGTGGGTGGTATTAATATTGCATTTGACGTGTGTGGATGTGAGCCATACTCAAGCAAAAATGGCAATTGGTAATTTGGCCATCTTGAACTCAATTGTCCTGAAAGAGAGCCAGCTTCATCATAAATAAGGGAGCTTTGTTATGTGTAGGTAAGCTGAAGTACAAGGAGGTGGTGTGCCATGAACAAGGTCACACAGTAAAGGCAGTGATGCAGATCTCATGCCCTTTCCACTGTTACTCTGTATCTACTGGAGTCTTACTGGTCCCTTGTAGAGCTGAACTACAGCATGGTCAATATTCTTCTGTACTGTTAAATCCTTCTTCTCTCCTGATCTGACCATAATACTGAAAGGCAATGTCGACTGCATAGTACAACTGCAAAGCAGTGAGGTTTGATTCATGGGTGTACCTCCAACTACTTGGGAATATTTCTAGGAGTTCAAATCCTGCATAACATCATACAGCAAATGTAAAGCATCACTGTGCAAAAACTTCTTCAGGAGGCTTGAAGTTCATCCAGAAAAGATGTCAGAGTCCTGACTTCCTGAAGGGCCACTAATTCCCAAGTCCTTAAACACAAGCATTGAGATGCCATAAGGAACACAATGGTCACAGCTACGAGGCAATGAAAAAGGTGCATGAGGCAAGCTGTCCTGCGTAATCGTCTAGTACAAGATGTGATGGAGCATCCCGAGAAATTTGTGCTGGAAGTAGCATTTCTGGAAGCTGTTTCTAACGATTCCAAGATGAGCATGGCTGGGACAGTTGTGCTGACTGTGCCCAGGACAGAATGAAGCTTCCATCCTTTGGAGAAGCTAGGAGATTAATATGATGATCATTAACATAATGCACGTACTGCCAACATTCATAGTGGATCACACTGTAGGTCTACACAGCCCAATATAGGGAAGTGTACAAGATCAAGCACAGAATAATAGCTATATTTCTACAACCTCTAGAGGACAGAAGGATAAATCATAGACTCACAGAATGTTTTGGGCTGGAATGGACCTTAAAGCTCATCTAGTTCCAATTAGTGTCCAATGGGACACCTTCCACTAAAGCAGCTTGCTCCAAGCCCCATCCAACCTGGCCTTGAAGCAGCCACAGCTTCTCTGGGCACCCTGTGCCAGCGCCTCAGCACCCTCACAGGGAAGAACTTCTGACTAAGAGCTCATCTCAGTCTCCTCTCTGGCAGATTAAAGCCATTCCCCCTTGTCCTATCACTACCTGCTCTTAGAAAAAGTCCCTCTCCAGCTTTCTTGTAAGCCCCTTTATGTACTGGAAGGAATATTCCTAAGGTATAAATAAATATTTGTAAACTACCTTTGTATTTACTGGAATTCCCTGAATCTTTTTGCCATTAAATTGCTTAAATTTTTTAGAGCACGTAAACTTCTAGCACTTCCAGTGTTCCTTGGCAAGGGGGGATTAACTTCAGATTAACTGCACATTGTGTGAAGCAGATTCTTTGTTCTGACCTGTTATCATTTCAAGCACTGGGTTTTGTCTTTTCAAAGAAACAAAAATAGTTTCTCTCCTTCATCCTCTTCATGCCACTCATAATCTGATAAACCATTATCATACTCTGCCTCTGTCACCTCTTACTCAGATGAAATATTCCTAGAGTACTTAATTGTTCTATACCTTTGATCAGTCTATTGCCCTTCGATGTATCTTTGCCAGTTCTGCTGCATCCTTTCTGGGAGGGGGGACACTAGAGCTACTCAAAACATTCAAGAAGCAGCCACACATTGGATTTGCCCAGGGACATAATAATGCTTTCGATTTTGATCTCTATTCCTTTTCTATTCATTCTTAACATTCAATTTGCTTTTTGTCACTACCATTGAGCACCAAGGTGACATATTCATAGAACTGCCTATGATAAACACCAGCTCATTCCTGAGGAAGTAATAGTCCATTCAAAGCTCATCACTGTATGTAAAGTTAGGATTGCTTTTTCCCCAATGTGGACCACCCTATACTTATTTCCACTGGATTTCAGCTCCTATTTTATCATAAAGTCACTCAGCAGTGTGACGTCCTTCTGTAATTCTTCCACATCATCCCCTCATCATTACTACCTTGTATAGCATCACCAGAGGATTTAAGTCACCTCATTACATCACTCAGCACCTGAATTACGTTTCTCTTAAGGGTATTTGCCTACCTTTCCATCTTGATAGCCAGGTTCTGTTGTAAGTAACGATAATGTAAACCCCTACAGAGAAAACACACTTATGCTATTTGTTTCTCTAAGTTTTTGTGTACAGGCAGGTAGCACTGACACAAGTAATGGCTTTGCCTTTGTCTGTGAGCGGTGAGTGCATGTACTGAATTCAGAGCAAGCTGTTTTGAATAGGCTGTGAAACAGAAGCCTCTGTGTGTGTGCATGCCTGTGTATCTTTTCATCTGCCTCATTCTACTGGTGCGCATGTGACTTTGTGTGTGGCCTTCCTCTGAATTTATTTCACTTGCTTTTTGATTACAATAATAATAGTGGTGTTAAAAAGAAATTTTCTCCTTTAAATTCCCCAATGCCAAGAAGTGAACTTTGAAATATGAAGGTTAGCAAAGACTTTGGGGACAACTTTGAAAAGCAGCTAAGCTGTAAGCGATCGCCTTGTCCCTTAATCAGATGCTTGGCTTTGCAGCTCCAGCCATCTTCACGGATTAACTCCCCTGAACTTTCCAAACTGCCTTTATGGAAAAGCACATCAAACAGATGACTCTGCTAAGAAGGAATTAATCAATTAAGCAGAAGCAGAAAAGCCTGCTGAGAAACTGGTCAATTGACACCTTCCCTCTCCCCCCCCCCCTTCCAATTGACACCTTCCCTCTCCCCCCCCTCCACTTTGCTATAAAGCTTATTTTTTTTTTTTATTATAGGAAGAAGATTGAAATTTAGACTTAGACGCAGCCCCCCCCCCCAAAAAAAAAAAAATCTCACAACTTTTCTTCTAAGACAAATACGTTTTGCCTAGTCTGGAACTATGAGCTCTGTGGGGACCAGCAGCCTCCAGTTACGGCAATATTGCTGGTGTGCCTTTCCTAGTGAGCCAGGGTGATCTTTCAGTGCCTTGAGTGACGAGCATTTGTTTCCCTATGGTGGAGGGTCTTAAGTTTTCTGCTTATGTCTCCAGCAGCAGCTATTTAGAATTTGGCATTTCCACAGCTATCTCAGAGGCCAGCTGTGTAAATCAGGCAACAGCAGTGTGGCTGGTGCCTCTCAGAATCAATTGGATGCTAAATGCACAGTAGGGTCTTCTAGCAGATTACCAAACTCCATGCCTAGGGGAGGACAAAATGAGCTCAGCCGTACTGACGCTGCCAGGCACAAGAGGAAGCTACAGGATAAAGGGATTCACACTGTGCCATACCACAGCACTGCTTGGGCACCTCCCTGCTGAAGATTGCTAAGTGCTTCATGAAATTGCGGGTTTAACCTCAAGATGCAGCTATGAGCTCATCTGTACTCATTTGTGGTGACTGACAAGCTGTGGGCATCACTGAAAGATGATGAGCCAGATGGCTGGAGGGTCTGAGACAGGAGCATCCAGCTGGGATGCAACTCAGTTCTCCACTTCTGTGTAGTCTTGGGTGATGAGTAGTGTAGGCTTGGATTCAGCATACAGCTTTGGCCAGGTAAAAGGCATCTGGTCTAAGTTGGTCTTCTAGGAGTTTTCTATAGTCAATGGAAAGAATTTCCAAGGAGAAAATTACCCCTTCATGAGCTAAGTGTGCAAATCAGGCAGTATGAAGTGGTCACTGGAGCTGTGAAGGAAGGCGCTCAAGTGACAGCCATTCTTATTACACGCCGTCACAAATATCTGTACCTATTTAGGGCACCTATCAGTCTTCTAAAATTAGATTCACAGTATTTAGCTCCTCTTTGTATGTCAATATAGAGAAACTAGGGGTGCAAGCTCAGATTTCCTTTTTTCTCCCGCAGATTAAGCTTCTTTTGACTTGAAAAGGGATGATCTTTCATGACAAGAAGACTTCTCAAATTATAGTGTTGCTGCAGATGGCATTTAAGGGAGGTTCCTCCCATCTGTTTGCTGTTAAGAGTGTTAAATTCCTGATGTTATGGAGTTTTGTGAAATGGAAATGCATATTTCCAAGAACACCAAGTCTAAGTACCATATCAGTCTTCGTGGGCACATGGACAATAAGCAGGAGAGCAATCTGCAGAAGCTTGTCTGTATGGCCTCTGTAAAAGTGTTCTGCCTTTCTTCTGCCAGATAAAGTGAACTCCTCCCAGGAGAAATGTATCTACAGCTTCAGAAGTACTTGGAGTCCAAGTCACAAGTAACTTGGGAGTTGGAGTTTCTCTTACAGAAATGAGATCATTCCTGTAGTTCTTCTGAAAACCAGTCCCTGCAATCTGAAATAGGACAGACTGCATCGTCAGGCCCTTCTTTCCATTCACTCCATCGTATCAAGTGATTAGGAGACACTTTAATACTTCCTGCCCATACTGGTCCTAGAGGGAGGCTGATCTATGGAGGATGGTGAGAGTTTTTCTTTTAGTTCCTATCCTGGAAAAAATTCTGGTCTCTTTAGCCTCATTTTTCCCCATGTTATCACTGTCATTTTTCTTAAGTGTTTCTTCATCCTCCCTGGTGCTTACCCCAGGTGTATTTAGGAAAGTGCTTTTATGAATTGAAAAGATCTGCTAGTTTTCAGCTTATTTCCAGCTAGGTAAATGTTTGAAGTATGGCTGTGCAGGTCTTAGGTGGTAGGAAGAAGGAAATGTGTCAAAGAACTACTTAACATCAAAGCAACTCCCTCACAGAGAGATCTCTCCTTCTTCCAAATTCTCTTTCATTAGATTCTGTAAAATACCGCTTGTTTCTGGGTATCACAAGAATGCCAATGGTCTGATAACTTCTGCTAGCAGAGTCTGCTGTCACCCATCTGGCTCTATAGATGGTTCAATCTTTAGTCTATGGTTTGAGACATAACTCAACCATTTCAATTCAACCATTCCCAAGTGAATATAGAGATGCTGGAATTAAATAATAAACACAGAGATGCTGGAAACAAACTCCAAACATGGGTGATTTCCATGGTTGATGTAATCCTTGGCATATACTCTGAATGTGACTTTGTGCCACTGTCTTCAATGCTGCTGGGGAACCAAACACACCCTCCTGACTGGATTTTTCTTGATGTTTGTCTCAAATGAATAAATAGACAGTTGCAGACAAACTGTGCTGTCTGTACAGGTAACTGTGGGCTCCAGGTTAAGCCAAGTTTGAGTGTTAGTCTTCCAACCCAGATTCTGGAGCATGCAGAGCCTTCCAGCATCAGTGGAGGACAGAACCACAGAACACATGATGCTGGAGACACTTCTGGAGAATGCCTTTGTTGAACCATTCCACTTAAAGCAGGGTCAGCTAGAGAAGATTGATGAGGCCCTTGGCTGGTTGGTATTTCATATCTCCTGAAATAGAGACTCTGCAGCCTCTGGATGGAGATGGTGAGTAATCTGCTCCAGTGTTCAACCACCCTCAGAAGAAAAAAATATTTTCTTGTTATTTTGAATAGAATTTTTTTGTATTTCAGTTCATACCCATTGTCTCTTCTGTGTCCAGTGGGCACCACTAAGGAAAGTCTGGCTTTGTCTTCTTTACACCCTCCTGCCAGGTAATTATACATATTGATAATGTCCTCTTCTTAAGCTAAGCCTTCTCCAGCCTGAACACTCCCATCTCTTTTGTCTTCCCTTCATATACTAAATCACAGAAAAATAGAATCATAGAACCATCTGTGTTGGAAAAGCCCTTTAAGCTCATCCAGTCCAACCGTTCCCCAGCACTGCCAAGGCCACCACTGCCCCATGGCACTGAGGCCTCGTCTCCACACTGTGTGAACACTTGCAGGGCCGGTGCCTGCAGCCCTGCCCTGGGCAGCCTGTTCCAATGCCTGAGCACCCTCTGGGGCAGGAATTGTTCCTCAGCTCCATCTAAACCTGCCCTGGGGCAGCTTGAGGCCGGTTCCTCTTGTCCCATCCCTTGTTCCTTGGGAGCAGAGCCCAGCCCCTCCTGGCTCCATCCTCCTGTCAGGCACTTGTAGGGAGCCATCAGGTCCCCCCTGAGCCTTCTCTTCTCCAGACTAAACTCACCCAGGTCCCTCAGCTGTTCCCCATCACACTTGTGCTCCAGACCTTAATCCATTCATCTTCTTTGTGGCTTTTTTTCTGGGCTCTGTCCAGTCTGTCCATACCTCTCTTGTGCTAGGGAGCACAGACTGGAGGTAGCAGATGTGGCCTCACCAAGCCTGGATAGAGGGGATGGATCCCCCCTTCAACCTTAATAACTGGCAATGCTGTTCCTTAAAAAAAGGCCTTCTGTTTTGAAAACCAGTTCCTGAAAACGAATCTGTGCTGTCTGTTTGAGAGCTACAGCACACATCGGAGTGGTTTCAGTGCCCAAGCACACTTAGTCCTCAGCTCAGATATTCTTGTAGTAGGGAATTCCAATGAAGTCAGGGTGTGCGCAGCATTTTTAAGGTTTGTCAAGCTCATTCCTGCAGCAGTAAGCACTGATCTAATGGCTTGTGAAGAAATAAAAGAGAGGGGAAAAGGAGCATTTATTTTTGGATTGAGAGTTAAGACCTTTCAGATAGGACTATTTCCTGGTTTAATGAGCACGGTATCTTGATCCAATCTTTTTCATTGCATTTTTGTCCCCCAGTCATAGGATTTTTATCTTAAAGGACACAAACCTGCAAACATTGTACCCAGCTCTGCTTGAGCCTTCTGGAAAGTAATTTGCCACTTGCTGTGAGGGTGCTGAGGCGCTGGCACAGGGTGCCCAGAGAAGCTGTGGCTGCCCCATCCCTGGCAGTGCTCAAGGCCAGGTTGGACACAGGGGCTTGGAGCAAGCTGCTCTAGTGGAAGGTGTCCCTGCCCATGGCAGGGGGTTGGAACTGGATGAGCTTTAAGGTCCCTCACAACATAAACCATTCTATGATTCTATGACTGCAGAGAGTAACTGGGAAAAGGACTAGGCCTGTGGTTTGTGGTTGCATTCCCTATAGGAAAACAGAAAGTGGCTGATCATAAAAAGGAAGTTCTGCAGGTTCAGTGCCCCTCTATTTCATGACTCTCAGAATCTTGTTACCGACAAAAGGGACACACTGTATCTGTAGAAAAACCCCCTCTTATTTTAGCTTAATTACAATTTTAACAGTTGGCTCAATATATCATGCTTATTAGTCTAGTTACACTAACACTCACAAGTGTTAGCACAGGAAAACATCACTAATAAGAAAGGAAAAATCATTATTCAAAATAATATCTCTTCTCTCCAGTGTGATGCTCACACTGCTAGCATCCACCGAGGTCCTATAGTCAAAGGCACCACGGTCCTACAGCAGAAACCTGAGGGCTGTCACTCCAGTCTTCACCACCCTGAGGTCTTCCCTGGGAGAAATGCAGTGTCCACGGTGGGGTCTTTCCCTCCTCACTCTTGGGTCCCCCCAGGGGTATCTCTGTCCCTCTCTGCCCACCGCCTGCCCCCTCTCCCTGGTCCCCAGCAACAGTGGCAGCGCTGCCCAGAGCCCAGCCCGGGCACACAAAGGGTGGGTGTTTGCTGGGCAGAACCTGTCCGAGGTGGCAGCACTTGGCCATGCTGGGTGTCCCAGGAAGAGGGGAGCTATAGAGCCACTGCTCAGTACCTGTTGCCAGCTGGGCTATGCGCAAGGTGCTAATCAGTGTGCTCAGCTGTAATGACAGAGAACCGCACACTGCTGTGCTCAGAGTCCTGTTCGGCTCAGGTACATGTGAACACAATTGAAAGCCAGGCTGGTTTTCACTTTGTTTTGTGTTTGGGCTCATCTACCTTGCACAACTTCCCATAGCTCTTTTTAATGAAGAGCACAAAAGTGTGTTTTCAAGCATCTTTTTCTCTAGTGATTTTGATCCTGATCCCAAAGGAGGTCCAGAGTAGCACATAACACATCAGAGTTTGCCATATGGTAACATCCTTCTCCTATTCTCCTCCTCAGTTTGAGACTTGGGATATCTTACGGAAGAACAGTATGCAAGATTGGCACTTGCTTTCCTGCTGTGAAGCCCAGAGGATGCCCTGCAGAGGTCTATAGTCAACGAGATGTTACACTAACATGTATAGCTGAGGTCTACTATCAAAGAACAACCTGCAGATATTTGTCAGTGAGGACTCTACTTCTTAATGGAGGTGCAACCCTCCGGCACTCATTTATGAGCTGGTGGATGCTCTAATGTTTTCCTGCTGTCCCTCTCCTGACTGCCTAGGGGACTGGTACCACTTTTAGTTGGTGTTTTAAAGCAATTTGACTTGTCGAAATAGTAGCAAGTCTGTTCTCATTTTCAGATGTTTGCTTTTTTGTCCTGCGTCTGACAGTTACAGCTTCCTTTAGCAGCACAGCATGCAAACAGGGAAGTCTCTCTTGTTTTAAGTGACTGGGATAAGCTTTTGTGCTGAAAATACAAGTAAAACATGCTGTCCCCGGAGTGCAATCCTGGACAGGCCTTCTGTATCCATCCCCTGGGTGAAATGAAGCTTTCCTGAGTCCACAAATCTTTCTGTGCCTTGCAAATAAACATGGGATTGAGGCTCTCTGCATCTATTAATGCTGATAGTATGTACAGTCCTGGTTGTTGCTGCAGCACTCACCTGGCTTCTCCACAACAGCCTGTTTACACGAGAAGAGGAACTCTTCCTCTGTTTACAAGGCTTATATTTTGACTGGATTAAAAAGGTCTAATTATAGCATGTTTTATGCCTGCTGCTTAGTTCAATAAGTTTAGTTCTATAAACACAAGGGGCAATCTGTTGCATCACCTCATCTCTCATTAAAGAGATTTGTTTTGCTCTAGACATTAGTCCTGATGATTTACAGTGGTCAGAGCCATGTTCTCCCAGCTGAACCATGTCATGCACCAAGACGTGTTGACAAAAAGTCTTCCTGAACTCCTATCAAGGACACCAGCCTACTCTGAGTTGACGAAGAAACAAGTCATGGTTCAAGCAGGGAGTACCCAGCCATGATGCACCATCCACCTGCTCTGAAGTAATGGGAGAAAGAATTACCTGTACTTACTGGTTACCATTACCTAAATCAGGATATAAGGTGATGGTGTTAGTGGTCAAGATACTTGCATACATAGTGGAGAAGTGGAAAAGAGAGGAGAAGTGAAGGCAAAGTCCCACAAACCCTTCTTTGTAGATGGGCCCTTTGTACTGCTGGTTTATATAATTCAGGTAGGGATATATTGAGATACCTGGTCTGCACTTGGGCAGGGGAGCGACAAGTGTTAATAGGGAGGGTTGTGACACCTTGGTGAGACCTTTCTTGAGTGATTCACATGTCAGCATGGTGGACAGCAACTGGGGGATCAGTGGAGGTGGCAGGGAAGAGAAACAGCCTGCAGTATAAAAACTGGGAGCAAATTGGTGCTGAGGGATATGGGTTATGTACCTTCAGCTCCCTCTCTCAGACCTGAGATGTGACATGACTGCAACTTGGTGAGGCATTGGTTTAGGAACCAAAGCATCTCCTATAACACCTGTTTTAGCCCATCTTGACACTTGATCTTGAAGCCTTTAAGAAAGCTTTACTGTTTTTCACTTGCAGGGTGTTGCTTCCTGTCTCATGCATCTCAATGACTGATCCTCTTGATGATGGTGATAGCTGTCCCATCATGGAGCACCTCTTCTTACAAGCTGCATTCAGAGGCCATCTCCCAAACCCTTATCACTTTCCTGAGCCAATGGTCTCTATATCTTAGATTTGACCTTAGTGGTGATGGGATCTACTGTGCAGATTGGATGTGAATGGATTAGGGACTGATGGGCTTTATTCTGTGATTAACACTTCTCTACCCTTCAATACCAGAGTCATTGTGAACCACAGACAGCCCTGGAGAAAGGATGGGAGATTTGGGTTAATTTTTCCCTTCCCCCCTCCTTCTTCTTTATTATGACAAGGAAAAGAAGGGAAGAGCAGAGGGGATGCTCGACTCCTCATGTGTCAGTACCCCCTGGAAGGTCACGGGAGCATCAAATTGTGATGAGACTGGCACATTTTTAATTCTCTCTCATTACAGCCTCTGTTAAGGCTACATTACAATAATTGCTTTAGTTCTGCTATGGTATTTTCAGGTCTCTTAATGTAGCTGTTAGCTCAGCATGCAGAGAACTAACACCAGCCAAAGGAAAAAAGGAAAGGAGAGTTAAAAATCAAATGGAAGCCGGTAGACTAGCAGAGAGGGTCCAGGACTGGGCCAGATTTGGGGTGAGAGCAGGAGGTGATGATGTCCAGGCTTGCCAGGGGAATTACTTGGATCCTGTGGCTAAGTGACCCCTGTGAGATGAAAACAAGTTTTGGATTCTCACATCTCACACCACAGACTCTCACAAACCCATCTCTGGTCAGAGGAAAGTGGAGTCTTACAGTTGGCAAGTTCTGGGCATTGCAGTGGCATTTTGCATTTGCTTGCAAAGTTTTGCTGCACATCTTCATACTTGAACAATCACCTGAGCAAAATACCTGGGGCACCCAGCCTAGCTGCCCCCTCTTTTGAGCACCAATGTGGGATTAAGACACCTCTATGGATTTAGTGTAGGACAGACCTTTACTCCCAAGACACAAACCAAGGAAAGGGAGGATTCATCATCAGCTCTGCAGTGCTTGCTCAGCTCTGCAGCCCTCACAGGAGTTCTGCTCTCCATGATTCTCTCCTTGATCCCTTCTGCAGCCACTCTTGCTTTTTTTTATTGCCATCCTCAGTGAAGTGAACCATTTCTGGCCACACTCTCCAGGCTTGCACCGCCTTGGCCATCCCCTCCTTGCAGTCAACCAACTTTGCCTCCCAACCCCTCATGCTCTTCCACACCTGCACCTCTACCCACAGACCAGCAGCTCCTTGTGCAAACCCTCCCATCACAAGAGAAACATATCAACCCTCAAAAACGTTGTCCTAGCCACTGCTCACTCCAGAAAACCAGGAAGACAGCACAGGCACAGCCTTTCAATAGCAGGAACTCCTCCCCTCCCATATGACCACACTGGAGATGTGGGTATTACACCTTTTGTTTTCTCCCCATATGTGCTGTTCACTCAGAATCATGCCTACCATGAAGACATGCCCCTATCCCAAACCCACACAAAACACAAACATGTGCTCTCGCACTCTCTCCATTCCCACAGCCATCTCTTATCCATTAAGGCATTCATAGGAATTTTCAGCTAAGTGAAGAATTGCTCATAATTAGTTAACAAGAAAGAAAACTAAAGTCTCTGAAGCTGTCAGCAATGCTTCAGAAAACCAGCAACAGATCCGAGCACCATTTGGTCTCATTAGCCTTGATATTTCACACAACATATTTCTCAATTTTCAGTGGAGAAAGGGATGAAAAAGATCCCCGTGAGGACAACAACAGGAGTATTTTTATAGAGGGATTCAGTGGCAAAGCCAAAGGGAACTCTTAATAAACAAATGTGCATTTATATTCCTTTACTGGATCTTTCACAGCAGTTACTTTGTCTTCTGCTTCGCTGGGCACATGCAGGCCTGGGGCAGGGCCAATCTGCAGCTGGCATGAATCAAAATAGTTCTTCCCTTAACATACCCTTCTTCATTTTCTCTCCCATACTGAGGTTGAAGGGCACTGGTAATCAGCTTGTACCTCTCATCCTGCAGGATGATGGTTCTGTTGGTGAAAGGGTCTTGAGATAGATACACAGCAGAGGATCCAGCTGCATCAGGCTGAAAACATAGGGGCTGCTCAGCCTGGAGAAGAGAAGCTATGTGGAGACCTCAGAGAAGCTTCCAGTATCTGAAGGGGGCCTAAAAGGATGCTGGAGAGGGACTCTTCATCAGGAACTGAAGCGATAGGACAAGGGGTGGTAGGTTTAAACTGAAACAGGTGAAGTTCAGGTTGGAGATAAGGAAGTTCTCTGTGAGGGTGTTGACGTGCTGGCACAGGTTGTCCAGAGAAGTGGTAAATGCTCCATCCATGGCAATGTTGGATAGGACTGGGAGCAAGCTGGCTCAGTGTGAGGCATCCCTGCCCATGGCAGGGTGTTGGAAATGGATGATCTTAAGGTCCTTTCCAACCCAAACCATTCTGCTATCCTATAATGCTACGATCATGCCCATCTCAACACCTTCACTCACCTCCATAGATGTCAGCAAGAACTGGGCTGTAATGTATTTGAGCCAAAGTATACAGAGCAAGTGAAATCTGTTTCCCCAGGCAGGTACTTCTCAATCCTCATATGGGTTCCTCACATACTTGCATTGATATGAAGTCACTGATAGAAGGCCAGTTTTTGTGGGTGACCACCTTTAATTGACCACGGTGATGGTGATATCCCATGGCTTGAAGCAAATTAACAGGTTGTGTCTGTGAGATGTGCAAGACCAGATTGCCTACGTCCCCTTTGCAGTCAGTAGAAAGCAGATGGGTGTTCTCATCATGTGAGGTATCTAAGATGGAGACATGGACTCACTGCCCATAGGTGCCAATCTCACCAGTGATTATGGGAAGAATCTAGACAATTATCTAGGCATGGTATCCAACAATTACAACGCAGAATCTGTCTCTGAGCATGTCATCCTCAGCTCTCTTTATCACAAGAGACAGTCAGTATAGGCAATGAAATTTAGTGTGATTCACCTCTTCCAGAGATGACATCCACTCTTCATCGGTTGAATGACAGCTTAAATTCCACTGATGATATTGACTCAATCACATTTGTCAGCAAAGGGAGCCAGGACACCAAGTCAGGTGAAGACATGTACAAAGACACCCAACGAGGGGAGAGGACTTTAGCTACATAAAGAAAGATGTTCAATGGCATCTATGATGCTAAAGACAAGGATGAATGTACAAACAGGCTCGCATGTATGTTCATGATGCTTTCATCACTCAAGTCAATTAAATCCAGAGCTCACAAAATGTCTACTATGGGGTGAGGCTATTCACTTTATATTGGTTTTAGGTTTTTGTTGGATTTGGATGCAGAATAGACACTCAGATCATGTGGTGACCAATGCTTCTTAGGCCCTAAAGCTCAGAGTTTGCATCTGAAGCTGACTCCCATCCTTAAAGGTTAGGTGAGACAAAGCCCACCCATAGGAGATGCTTAAGTTTTAGATGAAAAATGTCATCTGAGATGAACCCAGCAAGACACAGTGAGGGTTAGAGCCCAGTGAACTGCAGACCTCAAGTTAGGGTCTGGTCATAGGAATATGATGGATGGTGCAGCAAAGTAATTCATGGAGATATGTTAGCATTCAAGGTTTCTTGCTGATAAGCCTTGGGTGGGATGGTTTAGTGTGAGGTGTCCCTGCCTATGGCAGGGGGGTTGGAACTAGATGATCTTGAGGTCCTTTCCAACCCTAACTATTCTATGATTCTATGGAGACAGAGGATATAAAGAAGGCAGAGGTGCTGAATGCCTTCTTTGCCTCTGTCTTTACTCCTGCAGACTCTCCCCGAGGGCCCCGGATTTCTATAGCCCCAGAAGGAGTCAGGACAAAGGAGGAGTTTGCTTTGGTAGATGAGGATTGGGTTAGGGATCAGCTATGCAATCTGGACATCTGTAAATCGATGGGTCCGGATGGAATGCACCCACGGGTGCTGAGGGAGCTGGCGGAGGTCATTGCTAGGCCACTTTCCATCATCTTTGGTAAGTCGTGGGAAACGGGCGAGGTGCCTGAGGATTGGCGCATGGCAAAGGTCACACCAATCTATAAGAAGGGCAAGAAGGAGGACCCGGGTAATTATAGACCGGTCAGCCTTACCTCCATCCCTGGAAAGGTGATGGAACAACTTATTCTTGACTCCATCACTAGGCATATCAAGGATGAGGGGGTCATTAAGAACAGCCAACATGGTTTTATGAGGGGGAAGTCATGTATGACCAACCTTATAGCCTTCTATGAGGAAGTGACTAGGTGGAGGGATGATGGTAGAGCGGTAGATGTGGTTTTTCTTGATTTCAGTAAGGCATTTGATACTGTCTCCCACAGCATCCTCATAGATAAGCTAAGGAAGTGTGGGCTTGACGATCAAGTAGTGAGGTGGATCGAGAACTGGTTGAAAGGAAGAAGGCAGAGAGTTGTGGTCAATGGCGCAGAATCTAGCTGGAGGTCTGTGACTAGTGGAGTTCCTCAGGGGTCGGTGCTGGGACCGGTGCTGTTTAATATTTTCATCAATGACCTGGATGAGGGAACTGAGTGCACCCTCAGCAAGTTTGCTGATGACACAAAACTGGGAGGAGTGGCTGACACACCAGAGGACTGTGCTGCCATTCAGCGAGACCTGGACAGGCTGGAGAGTTGGGCGGGGAGAAACTTGATGAAATTTAACAAGGGCAAGTGTAGAGTCTTGCATCTGGGGAAGAACAACCCCATGTACCAGTACAGGTTGGGGGTTGACCTGCTGGAAAGTAGCGAAGGGGAAAGGGACCTGGGGGTCCTAGTGGATAGGAGGATGACCATGAGCCAGCAATGTGCTCTTGTGGCCAAGAAGGCAAATGGCATCTTAGGGTGCATTAGAAAGGGAGTGGTTAGTAGGTCAAGAGAGGTTCTCCTCCCCCTCTACTCAGCCTTGGTGAGGCCGCATCTGGAATATTGCGTCCAGTTCTGGGCCCCTCTGATCAAGAAGGACAGGGAATTGCTGGAAGGAGTCCAGCGCAGAGCCACAAAGATGATTAAGGGAGTGGAACATCTCCCTTATGAGGAGAGGCTGAGGGAGCTGGGTCTCTTTAGCTTGGAGGAGACTGAGGGGTGACCTCATCAATGTTTACAAATATGTAAAGGGTAGGTGTCAGGATGATGGAGCTAGGCTTTTTTCAGTGATATCCAGTGATAGGACAAGGGGCAATGGGTGTAAACTGGAGCATAGGAAGTTCCACGTTAACATCAGGAAGAACTTCTTTACTGTAAGAGTGACAGAGCACTGGAACAGGTTGCCCAGGGGGGTTGTGGAGTCTCCTACACTGGAGATATTCAAGGCCCGCCTGGACAAGTTCCTGTGTGATGTACTGTAGGTTACCCTGCTCTTGCAGGGGGGTTGGACTAGATGATCTTTTGAGGTCCCTTCCAACCTTTGGGATTCTGTGATTCTGTGATTCTGTGATTCTATGATCTTCACATCTTAGACATCCCAAGGTAAATAACAGCTAAGATCTGTCAGCTAAGAAATGTATAAAAGCCCTCCAAAAAAAAGCAACCTCTGCAGGAAGTCCAAGTAAAATTTATGGAGCTCTTATTCTGAATGCTTCAAAAGGATTTGCATTATATTCCCCAAATATTTTTAATTGATTTCGCAATGATTTTTTAAGTGTTCAGAAAAAAAAATCAAACTGTGCTGTCAACTGACCCCTGTGGCATGGGTTGTGCTGAATCTTGGTAAACCTGGGAGAAAATCAGCCTAGTGATTAACTGCAACTTGGACCTCTGCAGTATTAGGTCTAAAAGAAGTGATATACCTAAGACTAAGCAATGGACAGCCGCCTTTGACATAACTTCTGGAAAATAAACCTTTTCCATCCTAGAGGAATCGTAGGTCTTATAGGACTTTGAAACAGAAGTAACATGAATTTCTTTCTCCAGACAGAGCAATTGAGGCCCATAGATGAGAGGCTAGCAGGTAATTTCCCAGCAGTGAAGAGCAACATGGAGGTGTCCTCCTATGTCTTGAGCCACCTGAAGAGCCTTAGTATGCCAGGTTGCAGAAACAGATTGGCCTTTAGCCTGTGAATACCAACGGGAGCCCACAGTTCCTTCAGGAAGTAAGCAGTCATGCTGGCACTGCAGTAAGGAATGCATAGAGAAAATCAGTCTGGTCTACTGAATCAAACCTTGTATCCTGACTTGGGATCATTGGGTACTGCACTTTTTAGAATTGTAAAAGACAAAAGATACAAACTGCCAAAGTCACATTTTCCAATGCATTTTCAGTCTTATTTTTAAGCTTATTTCAATAGATAAAAGATAATAATTTAGTGGTACTTTCATGGTATTTAGACAGTTTTAAGAATCTTAACCTTAAGCTCTTAAGACTTATTATGACCTTAGAAGTCCATTGTCTCCTGGTAGACTGGTAATCATTAGTTCAAGAAGCAGAGTCACAGAGTGTGTGATGGGGACAAATGTAAAGATTTCCCCATTCAATCTTAAATAGGAGAGAGAAAAGAGGAACTGATTATTTGGAGCCTTCTATATCACACTGGAGAAGGAGGAGAGGGGTATGTGGAAGCAAAGGCATTAGGAGGGGCAGGCATTTAGCGTCTGGATTGGAACCTGACTGCAAGTTTAGCAGCTGTTTTTACCAAATGGGACCAAATCTCTCCCAAAACAAATGAGCCTTGGCATGTACAATGCTAAGTCTCAAAAGAAAAAACAAAGAAGATAGATAGGTGAGATCTAAAACTGGCCTGCTCTCACCATCAGTGATACTGCAGGGAATTATGCAGTTGTTAGGGGGTTAATCGGGGTACTGACTGTCCACTTGGGAGCCGTCCTGCTCCTCTGTGGTGGATATGGTAAACTTTTCAATTTGCTCTCCTAAAGTATGCATAGCACAACAAAGGACCAGTAATGGGTCTCAGCAGGAAACAGCTGTGTTCATCTATTGCTCTGTGCATGAAAAATGTCAACTAAAATAGACAGAAGAAACCAAATCCCTCCTCACTGCAAAGCCTTTGTGACCCCCAGTGTTTAGTAATTGTAAGGAAACTTTTCTGGTTCCAGTGGGGAAATTTGAGGCTGTAAAGAGGAGAGAAGGAGCAGTAGAAAGCCAAGACAAAGGGATACTGTACTTATCACTGGCTGTAGGTATCACCTAGAAATGCCATCATCACATTCTCATTCCATCATCTGCCACAAAAGCCAAAGGAAGTCCCTAAACATCATCTTGTGTTTCTGTCCAATATTGGGGTTGGTAAATGATGCCTCAGAATTGTGCCTGGGGTGATCTGGGGGTAGGAAGCAGTGTCAACAACAGCCTCTGCCCTGGTACTTGAGGTGGCTAAGGCATGACTACATAAAACTGCATTAAACTACGTAGCCCTTATCTGCTACCCATTGCTTAGGCCAGCACTGGGAGGACCATGCCTTTGCAGATTCTCTGAGACTACAGTGTGGTTGCTGACCCTGGCCAGGAGACCTAACAACTTGGTTTTGGCCTTGCTGCTTTTGGACATGAATAGTTCAGGGATACGGAAGAATTGAGGGATTCAAGGCAG
This sequence comes from Lathamus discolor, assembly GCF_037157495.1. Lineage (NCBI taxonomy): Eukaryota > Metazoa > Chordata > Aves > Psittaciformes > Psittacidae > Lathamus > Lathamus discolor. The sequence continues at coordinate 4,634,023 of NC_088884.1, forward strand.
GTAGCAGTGACCCATTTTATTTGCATAGGCACAGTTTTCTGAAGCTGTCCTCTCCGAAGTTGCCCTCATAAAACCAAAACTGCTTCCCACTACTCCATGCATCTTTCCTCTCAAACCTAGAGCTGTAGCACAGAAGGGATGTTTTTATGGTTACATCCATCATTTTGGGCAGCTCAGGCAGTAGATGTGACATACACTGGACTGGCCTGGGACAAAGAATGGCTAGCTATGACAGGATAAGTCTCTCCAATCTTCTGAGCCAGCCTTAGAAAAACATTTAAGCACAGGACTTCCAAAAACCTGAGACTGCTTTTCAGTTCAAAATGTGCACTGTCCTCTTGCTCCTTTTGTTCCAGGTTTAATACATCATTATTGTCATCATCATCATTGCCATCTTCTTTTTCTGCTTCTTATTATTCTTTTGTTGTTATTGTTGCTGTTATTGTTATTATTGTTGCTGTTGTTACTATTGTTGTTGCTTAATTTATCTTACTCATTAAGAACAGTTATACTTAGTAATTACTGCAGGGAGAAGTTCAGAAACAGGTAACAAAAGCAGATGGGAAACAAGAAGAAGAGAAGGTGATAGTGTGAATGAAGAAGGAGGAGTGTATAAAGAGTCTTTTTCTTCCTTTTTCCTCTTTTTCATTACTTTAAGTTTTATTTAATTATTTCCTATCCCCTATCTCCTCTTTTCCCCGTCCCTTTCTCATGTCGCTTGAAGTGCACCCTGCCAGAGGATGCGTTGACAGCAGCAGGGCACACCAGCCTTGCTCCCACCAAGGATTTACTCGCACAGGGGCTGTCTGCTTCCAACACATCTTCCCACATCACTGCCACCTCCTTGCTTTATGTGCCCTTGTCACCAGCAGATTAATGAAAGCTGTGAGGACACGGGGGTCATGGCACACTGAACTGTGACAGGATCCCACCACCACCCACCCCTCATTTCTGTCTCAATCTCGCACCCTGATAAGATGCACAATAAATGGTGAGGGCTAGTGATAAAAAGGATCCTGTTCATTAAACAAATGACTATCATAATCTCTATCCACAAGATGGACTCATGTCCCTGGGTTTTCCCCCACAATGGAGTTGTGATGAGAAAGCTGGATAGGATTTGGGCTTTCTACACCTAATTGTTTAGGCTAGCACAGCCTGGCTTTGTTTTGTAGCTCCCTCTGACATACTCTGAGCAAATGCATCTTCATTCCTAGTTAGACATGTATTATACATTTCCTGGCACACAGGCATCTTGTGCCATTTGAGATGCTCTAGGCTAGCAGATGTGACACAGCCTCTGAGACTCCAAAACCCTTCAGAAACTGTACCGAGGCCAGGTACAAAACGGGATGTCTAAAGTGATAGCCAGCACCTATGTGTAGACAATCCAAGGGTCTGGCTTCTCCCATGCTCAACAGGGGCCATGCAAATTCTTCCCAGTGTTCGAAACTCTTCTGGCATTTGATCTGCACAGTATCGCTTCAGATTTCATAGTGTCAGACCCCAGAATATCAAGACATTTTGTTCACTGAAGAAGTGCCACCACCATGGCTTTCTTCAAGGATTTCTGGCAATGCGCAAATAAAACCATTAAGGAAAAAGAAAGTATTCCGAATAACTGAGGTCCTTACTGACATGCAAATCAATACAATAATATGAGATGAAGTTACAACACTTGTTCAGGATCTCTACCTTCAGTTCTTTGGTATTAGCTGCACATCTTCATGGCATTTTTAGACTCAACCAAAACTTAGGCAGAAAAATCAATCAAAGTGGTGACTTGGTGGAAAAGTGGAGAGAAAGGGGGAAAAGCTTGACATTTGGGGATACTTTTTAAATCAGATGATGCATGTTTGACTTTCCCTTGGAAACCTGCAGTTTATTACCTCTGTCCCAGCACTTGGCTGTCTGGAAACTTGAGAACGAATTTGGATGCCTTGCACCAAAGGAGCAGGTAGATTCTGGAAAGGACATTGGGGTGACTGAGGTGCTCCTAACACCTAGCACAGTGTCCAAGATGGAATTTTTGCTGGAGACAGAAGCAGTAGAGGGACTGATGAATGAGGAATTGCAAGAGAAATTAGATGAGAAGGAGGAAAAAGAATAATCCCTGAAGACATTTCCAAGATGTGCCTTTGTTAGGAGGGAGAGTGGATAATAATAATAATAATAATAATAATAATATCCACACTCCCTCCTAACAGAAGCACATCTTAGAAATGTCTTTGGTGATTATTTTTTTCCTCCTTGTATTATTATTGTTGTTGTCATTATTATCATTATTGATGTTGTTGTTGTTATTTTTATTGTTATTCTATGAGGCTATTTATTGTGAACCCTTTGCTTAGCACCAAGCAAGGAGGCAGCTGCCCAGAGCACCAAACAGTTGTAACCCTGGTGCCTGCTTGGCCAAGCTGAGAGATGTCACACTGCTGACCCTGGAACCAGCGCCCGCACCACCATTCCCACTACTCCTGCTCTCCACTGGCAACAGAAGCAGCAATCTTGACTTTCCTACCCTCTCCGACTGGGCTCTGAATCCCTCCTTTTCTCCCTCGTCCCTCCAGCAAGAATAACTTGGCTGAGGCCAAGTTATCCCAAGCTCTCTGTAAGGAAAGGAAAGATTCCTGGTGACTCAGAGGTTTGCAGGGCACAGCCAAGGTGACAGATACAAGAGGGAATTTGAAAGACAGAAGCAACTTGCTCAGCAGAGCATCAAAGTCAAATATTCCTTTGCCACTCTCTTTGATTCCACACCTTCTCCAGAAGTTCCTTACTGTCATTCAAATCCCTTTATCCTGCTAATCCACAGGTGAGATTAGGATGGGTTAGCACAGAATTGCAAATATATTAGTGGGATACTTTCTGTGAAGACAAATAGACCTTAAAGCGCCTTCATGTCTAATGCCAGAATGCTGTGCTTAATTAAGCAGCTACAGGGGCCACTTACAAATGTGATTTCTGGATTGATTATCTATAACTCTCCCTGCAGCTCCTATTAGCAGCCTCCTATGGATATGATTGTTTCCTAGAAGTGTCTTATCCGGGAAAATGGGGTGGCTGCGTTTGCCAGGCATTTTATTCCAAAAGATCAACCTGAAAATATTGACTAATCAGCAACAAGCATTGATAGAGGCAGAGGGGGAGATATAAATCTCTTTGAGGGCTTGGGAGGGAGGGAGGATAACAGTGATGAATCTGCAGATTAAAAGGCTGCTGTATTGCCAGTGAGAAAGGGTACAGTGTGTTTGTGTGTATGAGACCAAATCCGAAGCTTGTCCTGTGACTTTGTGTAGAAAGCTTGATAAAAAGCTGTTCCAAAGAAAAAGATTGAGGTTTGGGTGCCCTGTTGAAATGGTCAGTGTCATTCATGTGTTCAAACAGGAGGCTGAAGCAAAGGAAACTTGCAGAGGGAGGACAGGCTGGTTGTAAAACATTGCCCAGGAGGAGAAGTAGTAAATGCTCCATCCCTGGCAGTGTTCAAGGCCAGGTTGGACAGAGCCTTGGGAGACGTGGTCTAGTGTGAAGTGTCCCTGCCCATGGCAGGTGGTTGGAACTGGATGATCTTAAGGTCCTTTCCAACCCAAATCATTCTGTGATTCTGGGATTCTGTCTCAGAACGACATGTAACATCCTCTAGTGTAATTTTGCATGGAGTTCTATGGGGCTATTCTGCCACAAACCTCCTATTTTCTGCCCTTAAATAATAGCCCAGCTGTGAAGAGAGGTAAGCCAGTAACAGAGCTTGTTCTTGCCGTGCCAGCTCTTCACTCACCTTCATTGCACAGTCTGGTTGTAGCATGGTGCTGCTGAGCAAGACAGAGCTGTTAGTGAGAGGTGTGGTAAAGATGAGGTGCAGCATGAAGTTATATGACAAAGGCAGACCAGCAGCACTAGGAGAAACTTCACAGCAGCATGGCATTTGGGCTTCTCTACCACTTCAGGATCCTATAGGGTAGCCCAAACTGGCTTGTTAAAGTGTGCAGGCAAGAAATTGTGGATTTATGTCCATGCCACCCTGCTAAATAGAGGCTGGCCAACATCTCTAGCAATGAAAATACAAAGAAGAAGTCTCCAGGCCTCCAAAGGCAGTTTCTGGGGGGAGGAAAGAGGCATATTCTACTTTGTGAGGAACAGCCTTGTGCCCATGAGAGTACCTGCAGCAAATGCATCATCTCTCAACAGAAGGATGATGCCAGACCTTTCCCTTGGCTTTCTCCTATATGCAGAACAGGGAGGACCAGGTTGCTGCCTGGGGATGAGATCTGCCACTTCCCAACATTGTGAGTGCCCTGGGGAGGAGCAAGAAACAGCAGAACACACCCAGACACACACAGAAGGAGAAGAAATGAGGGGAGAGGGGAAAGAAAAAGAAGAAATATATCAATAATTTAAGAGACAAAGTTTCTGCCACAAAACCCAATCTATTTCAGACGCCTGCAGCGGGTTTTGGACACCTTGATTAATCATAACTCGCTGCGTATTATTTCCCTATAAACAAACTACAATGTTGTTCATATAAACAGCTTTATCTTGACAGCTGCAAAATGCCAGGATTTAATGTCGAATGAACAGAGCATCACCATATGGTACCACTCCGGGCCTGAGATGTTATAATCCACAGCATATTGCCTTCCGGAAACAGCGATTACAAGGAAGGCCTCTCCCCCCTCTCCTTTTAATTGCATTTGTTGCCTCTAGTTCACATTATCTCCTGTTTTTCATAATGGCTTAGAATAAACCAGTCACTTGGGGGGGGGGGGGGAGGGGGGGGGGGAGGGAGGGCTTGGGTTGGGTTGTTTCCTTCTCTCAGTTTCTATTCTAGACAGAGGGGTTTGACAAGGCAATGAGGGTTTGGGTAGCTCTTCACAGGGCTCAGGGTCACAATACCCATCTATCCTAGATGATCTTATCTCCTAGCCCACTAACCTGGCAGATCAGAAAGGGCTTCGTGATTATGTCTACATTAAGCAGACTTGCCAGATGGTTTATGCAGTGTAGACTTTTAATTTCCTACACGCTAATCCCCTTTTCTTTGATATAATAACCTAGCATGATAGTATTAACTTTTGCTTTTTTTTCTGCTTTCTATCTGAAACTAGAGGACCTGAATCAAGTCTTCCACTGTTTGTTTTTCCTGTAAGGAGATGTGAAGTGGATGTGAACACAAGGTGGTTAGAATGCAATTCATGGGTGCAATAGGGTGAAGGCTGTGATGCTCTAATGAGAGCTCAGTTCTTCGCTGCGCTCAACAGAGGAGAAACTGGCTGTCTTACATGTGTCCCTGTCATGGCAAAACTTGCGCCTTGGCTCTCCCAGACCCAGACTTTTGCTCTCTCCCAAGACCTAGTCCCATTAGTGGAGTGTGTAGAAAATGCAGCAGTGCTGCTCTCTGGTCTTGGACAGGAATCAGATGATACGGGCACCATCTGGTGTGCAGGTAGGCAACAAGCCAGGGAAATTCGCTATATCCTTCATCGTCCAACATCAGGTAAGACAAGTCTGGAATTGTAAGTTCACCCTGGCTCTGAAGCAGTACCCAGGAAACACGCAGCTTTACTAAAGTGACCCAGGCTAAGTGGAAACCAGTCAGGTAAGCACTTTCCATGCCCGATCTTTAGCATGCCTCTGGCATAGAACCATAGACTCAAGGTTGGAAAAGACCTTTAACATCATTGAGACCAACCGTAAACCGAATGCTTCCAAGTCCCACTAAACCATATCCTATACATCTCTGCCTGTACATCCGTATTTTCTTTCCCTGGGTTTTGTGCAGGTTGCAGGTGTCCATCCTTTGTGACCAAGGAAGGAAGCTGGGGGTGGGGGGATTGGTGGGGGGGTGGTATTTGCTAAGGTTTTGTTTATTTGGATGTGTGAGTGTCATTTGCAGCTGCTGGAAAGGAAGGAAGTTTTCACAAGTAAGCTATTACAACTCCTCTGGGCTCTCTGAAGATTTGGATGCAGTTTCTGGTTTTGCTGCAGAATTCCTATGTGACCCAACTCATGCAATTTTTACAAGTTTCAGGGTTTTTTCCCATATGAAAAAAGAAAATAAACAAGATACTTGTTTTTCTCTCTGCTCCATTGTTCTTCATGTGTTACCTATGCTGGTTCCTGCCTATTGCTCTGGCAAGAGCAATACTGCATCCCTTTGGGGTGGATATAACCCCAGTTTTAGGTCCCTTTCTCTCACAGAGATGCCCACATTGCAATGGCTTTTTATGCTATAAAGGTAGGAATCTGCATGGCCATTGGAGGCAGGGTGGGAAAGTCATTGGGTTAAATGACAGCAGAAAGATTAGCCTTGATATTAGGAAATGCTAAGAATAAGGAGAAACGAAAAGGGTCATTCCGGTCCTTTTAGCAGTCCTGGCCACTGCTTTGACAGGGAACAAACTACTGTCCACAGCTGTATATGGACCATTCTGGTCCTGGCAACTGAGGCAGTGACAGTGGATCAGAGACAGTCAATAAGTCCTGAATTCCAGCATGGAGCCACCTTGCTCATGAAACAAAGCTGGACATTGGCAACAGGCACAGAATGCACAGAATGCAAGGAACCATTGAGAACAGGGTTGGACAGGCACCCACAAGGTCATCCAGACCCCTCTTGACTTGAGACATGCTCTTAAGCATTCTTTGTCCAGCTTCATCCCAGACCTTTAGTGATTACAGGGCTTTATCCTGCTCCAGCACCATGATGCCCTTGTCTTTAGCTAACATTTCTTCACAGGCTAAAACTCCCCTGCTGCAATATAACCCCAGACTTTTCTCTCTCATCCCCAGCCTCCATGAAAAGTGTCCTTGCTGTGAAGGTGCTTGAGGGCAGACTGATACATGGCACACTTTGTAAGTCACACCTATGTCATGAGTCAAATTATGGAAAGGCAGATGGCAATACTCTGGGCTAAATAATTCACATTAAAGCACTTCTTTGTTATACCTTTTCTGACATAAATCCATAAATCAATGCTAAAAGGAGAAAAAAAAAGGTTAAATTGCCCACTTGCCCAAGTGAAATAGCCATGGGATTCATCTTCCCCAATTCAGATGTCTAACAAAAGTATCCACAACCCAAATACATGTCTTTTACACAAAGCAATTGCTGCACAGCTAGTATTGGGAATATGACACACAGCTAATATTGGGAACTCGAAAATCACAAGGACCATTTTCCTGACTAAGAGGCAATGACTCCTGCCTCTAGATGCATTGCAACAGCTTTATCTGTGCCCAGCGTGTGAGCTGCTGTGGTGGGAGCAGTTGCGGCAGCTCATAATGTAGTATCTAATCTGCCCCACTGATGAGAAATGCCTACTACAAGACCAGTGAGGTACCTCCAGGTCCTGGCCCTACAATTTGCTGATGCCTACGTTGACAAAGGAGCAGCATAAAGCCACAAATGGACAAGTAAAAGTACAGGACCAACCAGAGAAACACTTCAAGAGTAAAACATAACAGGTTTGTGAAAGCTGTCACATTGAGGTTCAAAACAGCCAATTCTGCAGGCTGCAGCCATGAAGTCCATGCTGGGATACAACCAAAACATCAAATTTATGGATAAACATTTCACTGGATTTATGGTTCATCTGCAGGATGGTGCGTTAGCAACCTAGTTGGACCCTTGTCCGGTGCTGACATTAGAAGCCTTCAATCACTGAAAGAGCTAGAGGATTCATCACAGAAGAGGAAAGTGCTGCTTTTCTCTGAACACTCGTTAAAACACTGAACAAAGCAGTTCAGTTTGGCTAAAATCTCCCTACATCACACTGCAATGTTCCTTCCTTTCACATCTCTTTTGATCCGGTTTATAGATCGTAATTAAAATACACAGCCAAAACATGAAACAGTTGGGGCAGGATGACATTCTTCCCATTAGCAGCAAGGGGTGAAAGGCAGTGAGTGAGGTTGATAGGGCAGATGGGGGACAGCAATGAATACAGAACCCAGTCACATCCTGATGGATTGCAGCTTGTTATCTCTAGGCCATCTGGAACTGGTCTCTTCCTGACATGCTGCAGGATCCCAGGGACAGAAGGGGAAGGAAAGCTCATCTCTGAGAGGCAGTTAAATGAATTCAGGTTTGGTTGAAGTGGTATTGGCATGCAGTGAGACCCAGACAACCACAGGGAGTGAAAACTGCTCTGAGCATGGCTATGAATAGCAGATAAACACTCCCACTGCAGTGCAGGGAGGCTGCTCTGGGTAGGGATAGTAACTAAAGCTCATTTCTAGATGAATCTGGAAACAAATAACCTCTATGGACAGAACTGCAGCCTAACTGCATGGTAGCCATGTGTGCTAGCAGGTAAGAACACAGATCTGAGTGCTCACTAATAACCACAGACAATTACACCACCTTGACCAAATGCTTTGTAATCCTTGCAGTTCTCTCCTTAACCATTCCCATCTACCCAACTCTGGGCAGGTACCCCAAAATACTTGGCATGAAAATGTGCTGAGTGCCCAAACACCAATGACAGTCAATGGGACTGTAGCTCAGCACCAGGAGAAGGGAATACCTGATTGTAGCTGCTGATGGCAGGGGGCTGGAACTAGATGATCTTAAGGTCCTTTCCTACCCTAACTGATTCTAGGAGCTGCCTGAGGAGCTTCCATTTTGCTCATCAGTCCTGGTTTAACTAACAAATGACTCTTAACAAAGCCAACACTTGCCTAGTTATTTGGACTTACCTTTGTAAGCAGTGGGAGAAAGGAGTACTTCTAGATACCTTTCACCTCATCCTGCAGCTGACTGCTTGAAGGAGAAATGATGAATAGTGCTGGAAAGAGGTCTGAGGGTGACTGGTTCAAACACAAGTTCAACTTTGTGTCCAGATGATGTCTAAGGTTAGACACAATGAATTCCAGCTGTAATAACCATGCTGGACTACATCCATCCTCGGCTACACTCAACACCAGAGTGCTGCCCAGCAGTGCCAGACAGGATGTGGATAATTGTCCAGGACTCTTTTCAACAATTTTGCTGCTCTTTTCTCTCTTCTTGGCAATAGATAGAGCTGTTACCTTAAGCGTAACACATTTGCACACAAATGGAGGTCCATGTTATGAGCAACAAATCATGTCCTGGCTTAACAAGGGTAAATATACACACACCTTGAAACAGCTGTCCCTGAGGTATCCACAAATCAACAGCTTGCCAGCTACGTGAAAGTGTCTGTATTTGAGCATACTGTGGGAAAAATACTGCCTGTGACCCACATGTAGGTAATTCTTGTTCAACAGCATGAAATAATGTTCCATGAAGTTCACCACCCCCCCCCCCGGCTTCACTTGTGTTCAAGCAATGCACTTCACCTTTATTGAGAATGCAATAGAACAGCAGCATAGAACCTGTTCAACCTTAATTAAAATGGGAAAAATCATTTTTCTTTGCAATGTATAAACTCTAAAGGTTGGCTCCATCAAAGCTATAAACAGTACAAAATATTTTGTATCTCTGTGTGTATATTTAATGGAATCATTATTATACCAAATTACTTCACAAATCTTTTAATATTTCATGAAACAGGTAAACTGTTCATACATTTTATGCATAATATAGCATTAATTCTGCATCAATTCAGCCCGCACACACGCCTTCAGATTTGCTGTCATTTGCATAGTCTTGAATTTACACAGTAAGCTTTGCTAATTAATTTTTATCTGGAGCTCTATAAAGCAATGCCATTTCCTCGCTCCTCCAAGGATGCTCTGTGTAGTCATCCGCTCCTAGGGAATGATTTAATAAGAGAGAGGACTTTTCCCAGGGACGTTAATGGGGTTCATAAATTCAAAGCCAGGAGTCTTCCTTATGGCTTGGGTGGCTTAAACAATGCAAAGGATGTTCTCTGGCCTTGACTTAATACAAGGGATGAATATTCCTGTAAAAAGCTTCTTGTGAAGTACAAAATCTCATTTGATTTCAAAATCACCATTGCAAGAATTTTCTCCTGATGTTTAGGAAAGCATTAAAAGTACTATTAGTCCAGGCAGAGAGGTAAAAAATAATCCTCCAGATTCTTTGAATGTTTGTATTGCATTTGGAAACCTTAAAGTGATGCAGACTCTCAAGGTTGTATACTTGAAAGAAGATGCTTGTGTGTTAAGCTTGTAGAGGTCAATGTTGTAAGACTGTGGCATTCAGCTTCAAAATCATTATAAAATGTAGAGGGAAAAAATTGCTTCAACCGCCAGAAGAGTTCCTTTTATTCTCTTCATAACCAGCTATAATACAGTTACGCATTCGCCTTAGACTTTAATGCAAGCTCTTTAAAGTAATTTCACCCTTAAAACTTAGAATCAATTCAGTTGGAAAGGACCTTTAAGATCATCAGGTCCAAAATCAGCTTCAGCAAAATCAGCTGAAATCCTTGTAAATCAGAACAATGCAGCTTTTGGAGAAGCATTCTCTTTCCTTTATGATTGTAGTTGATTAACATAATGCAATTTCTTCCTTCCAAAATGTTTATTTTATCCACCCCCTTGAATTTTGCAACAATTCACTTAAGATTAATCACTAGAAGCAGCATTGCTATTTAAATAGCAATATGCCAGTGTCATTACACCTTCCTAAACACTAACAGTCAATATGAATGGGTGAGTCTTGAGCTGAGTCCCACCATGAGCTCAGTTCACAGAAGCTTACGCGCCAGTAACTTGACTCAAGCCCTAATGTCACTACCTCCAGCTGAGCTGAACTCTCCTCTTAAGGCAGTGCAGTAAAATAAGCACCTGCCTTAATCTTAACTCTGTGTTTGGGTGAGATGAATCACGCCCTGGAACTGTCAGGATCTCTCTAAATACTACAAAGGGAGTCTAGGCAACCTGACTCACATGTGAACATCTATAGTACAGATGTCTACACTCAGTCAAATGAATCCCACCCAGGCCTTCAAAGGGTTTGTCTTCATTTGTTCTCCTTTTTTCCTTATCTGAAATCATGGGGAGACCAACTAGTCTTGCAAACTTTGGTCTGAAGGTGATGGGCATCTTGGAAGAGAATTTTGAGCAATGTCATGTTGATGATACATAACACAGCCTTCATGCTGTCTGAGTGACACTGAAGAACTCAGAATTAAAAGGGAATCAAAAAGCTGACCTGTCCCAGACCCTGATCCAAACAAAGCTGCCTAATGCTGCCCCTGTCACGCTGAGCATGATCATGCTGTGAAACATCAGTGTTTTCGTTAAGACTCTGCAGTTTCATTTTCTGCAGTTGTCAAGCAGCATGAGAGAGACACCCTGATGCTGCTCCTCCCTCCCAAACACTTCCCTCTAAACTTTGTTCTTTTCCACACTTCCTGACCGATGTTTCTCCTTGGGTGATCACTGAAGGGAATTTTGAACCGGAGCTTTTTAACTAAGAGCACTATGGAGCACAGCAGCGAGTGACCCATTTCTGGCTGCGGCAAAATTATGGGTAGATGATACTAGCATTAAATTTGGACCAGGAACTGGGAAGTAAAGGTTATTTCTTTAGATGTCAGTAAGGAGAATGAATCAGTCACAATTACTTAAGGAACCTCAGGGAACAGTTCAAGCATACGGGGTACATGAAGGCACATCTAATTGGGGTGATGTTTTGGGGAAGAGGTTCATAAGAATGTGCTTGTCTCCATGGTAACTGAGCACGTAGGAGTGATCTTGGTCTGGCTGATCACTGGACTCCTCAGCATGTGACTGCCATCTCCTAAATAAAGCCTAATTAGTTGTTTCCTATCTTTATTCTTAGGCAGGCATCTGACTCTCTTTTACAAGTGTTACAGATGACTGATTTCTTCCATCAAAATGCAAATGTTCTGCTTTACAGGACAGATCCCATCTGATGAAAGAAGTGCGGTGGGGGTACCCTTAGCTATTCAAGCCCTTGGTCTCCAAAGAAAACCTTATCTCACATGTTTATCATGCATTAAATCTTGTCCAGATGTGGCATATTTACTAGAAATCATTAGACCAATGCATACATGGTCTGAATTAAGCAAAGTAATTATGACCTCACGCTGAATCTGAGTACTACATATATGTTTTACATTAGTTAATTGAATTATATCCCCACATGGATCATGACCATGACTGCATTAGTCTCCATCCATCAGCAAGTTAAAACACACTCAGTCAGTGTCCTCCGCTCTTTCCAAATGAATGGCAATGGATCAGTAGGATCCATGAGAATGATAAGGGGGCTTCAGCACCTCCCGTATGGAGACAGGCTGAGAAAGCTGGGGCTGTTCAGCCTGGAGAAAAGAAGCTGTGTGGACACCTCAGAGCAGCTTCCAGTGTCTGAAGGGGGCTACAAGGATGCTGGAGAGGGCCTCTTCGTCAGGGACTATAGCAACAGGACAAGGAGTGATGGGTTCAAACTGAAACTGTGGAAGTTGGGGTTAGATATAAGGAAGAAGTTCTTCCTTGTGGGGGTGCTGAGGTGCTGGTACAGGTTGCCCAGGAAAGTGGTAAATGCTCCATCCCTGGCAGCATTCAAGACCAGGCTGGACAGAGCCTTGGGTGACATGGTCTAGTGTGAGGCATTCCTGCCCATGGCAGGCAGTTTGAACTGGATGGTCTTAAGGTCCTTTCCAACGTTAACTATTGTATGATTCTAACAGAGAAAGCAAACTGCTAACTTCACTTGTGCAGATATTTTTTCCCAGTTACTTGTTGAAGACTGGCAAATACAGCAATGCATGGAACTCTAAAAGGTGATAGGAATAGTTCTATTGCAGTTCCTAAAAACAAAACTCTTGAAACTTCTTTTGTTCTGGAAGAGCAACAGAAATACATTGTGGTTTTATCCATAGCTTGTATAGATCACTGGGTTGGGGCACTTAATTATTTTTCAAGATTAGCCCGCAGATAAACTCATACAGATTTAGAGGACAACGCTTTGTGTATTGCCAACAACATATTAGTTCCTCTTTCAATGGATAAAATAATTAAGGGTTTGGTTGAAAGGGCATATTTCTCTCTGTGACCACTGGTGCCTGAAAGCATGAAATCTCAGAATGTTTCCAATAGTTGTTCTTTGAAAGAAGAATAATCCATTTTCTGCCTAATTATTTTCAAGAGGGCAATAAAAACTCTATTAGGAATATTTAGAAATTGAAAAAGTGCACTACATTCAAATGCTTTGAACTTTGGCAACGTACCATCATTTGCAGATGATAATGAAAATGTTAACCTTAGGGGAAACCGTTCTGTCTACAAATTAATGACAAATAAGAGGAATATTTTAGCTTCAGATTAATAGCTAAATTCATATATAGCTTCGTACAGCAAAGCGTGCTATATATAAGTTGTCATTTGGTTCTGCAGGTTGTATAACTGTTTTGAATCACTTCCCATCATTTCAGAATGACAGAAGATACTTAATGGCTTTCACTGTGGAATATATGAAAACACTGAGGAATGTCACCATTAAATGGATGGCCATATAACCTGAGTGGGTATTAAGATGTTTTCGAGTTATTAGAAATTAACTATTATGACAGAAAAGGATTGCTCAGTTCTAATTTTCAAATTCCTGAAGGATGACGAAGATGGGGATGATACTTCTAGGACCTGGAAACCAACTGCTTTCATTTCCTTCCACAACAAGTTTAAAATATGTTGGGTTGTGCAATTTTTCATCTTTTTATTTTAATGGAACAGTCAGAAAAGTAAAACAAACTGATCTTGTACGAGAAGAAATTTATGATACTGTGAGCTCACTGAAGAGTAAACTTCAAACCAAAAAAGGTAAATCCTTTGGTCATACTAGTAACTCCTATCAGAAAACAAACCATGACAAAATAGAAAATACAGAAAGGGATTTTAGTTCTCTAATGCTTGACTTCACAATTTGATTTCAGCAGGTAAAATCACATTAATCAAGAACCTATCTTTAAACCACATCACTCTGGAGCTATTTTCACTTCTCAGTTCTCCCCGTTTCTTAAAAGCAAATGGAAATTATGCTGTTCGTTTATATCCTAAATGCAGCATGGAAAGAGCATTTTCTGTGTGGAAAAAATGCCCTCCTCTAGGCTCAGTGCCCTGAGCTGGGTGGCCCTGTAGTTACAAGTGTCTTGTGGCCAAGGGCTGCCTGAGCTCAGGGCTGGGGACACTCAGCATGGCCAAGGGCTGCCGCCCAGAGCAGGCTCTGCCCAGCAAACACCAACCTTTTGTGTGGCTGGGCTGGGTGCTGGGCAGCGCTGCCACTGGTGCTGGGGACCATGGAGAGGGGGAAGGCAGTGGGGAGAGGGGGATGGGGATACCCCTGGGGGGACCCCAGAGTGAGAGGGAAGAATCCTGACAATGAACATCACACTCATCCCAGGGAAGAGCTCAGGGTGGTAACAAGTAGAGGTCACCTCTAGCAGAACCACCATCTCTCCAGTACCTTGAGTGTGGTGGCAAAGTGAACATCACATCAGAGGAAAGAGGAGATACTAGGACATTTTCCAGTATGATAGTTTCAAGGGTATTTTCGAGACTTTTCTGTACTACCTTGGACTGTTTTAGTGTCATTGTAACTGGGCTAATAATAGCTGAACAGATTGTACAACTATACACTGTAGTGTACACTATATAACCTGTAGTTAGACTAACTGTAAGTTCAGACTTACGGTGTGTCTCTTCTGCCCATAACAAGATTTTGAGTGTAGCACTCCTTTACTTTCTTCTGGACCCATCTGTCCTGTTCTTCCCAAGATGTGCCATCTCTGCACTGCAGCCAGTTAGCTCTAAGCAATGTGATCCAAACCAGTTGTTGCCATATGTCTACAGGCAGAAATTTGTATTTTGTTGTCTTTTATATATGAGCATAGATTTAGAATGTGTCTGGACAAGTTCATGGGTGAAATGGGGTTTATGCATTTGTCTTCCAGCCTGCATTTCTCCTCTACTGTGGTTTGAGTGTATTTTGTGTGTGAAACCCACATCATCCTATAGGAACTAAGCTGAATGGTGACCAACAGTCAGCCTTTCAGTGCACGGCTGGCTAAAGACTGATGCTGATTTGAATTAACTAAATGTGCTATATGTTAGCTTAACATAAAGCAGCATTCCAGCACCCCAGTGCCAACAGTGCCAAGCTGTGGGGCTCTTCTGTAGATGTCTTCTTAGGGGCAGAGGAGGAGATGGAGCCCATCAGCCTAACAATGGATATGAAAGCTGAAAGGCCAAGCTCGGCTGAGGTTAGTGATTTCTGGCAATGCCAGGAGGATGGACAACTTGCTTTTCTTTCACTAGCACTGGAGCAGACTTATTTGTCTTCCTCAGCAGCTGTGTCAATGCAGAACATTTCCTTAGCCTGAAGCAAAAGTAACAAACCCTGGCAGGAGAGACCCAAATCTAATCTATGGCAAAGACCTACCTGGCAGGGAAATAAACTTCTCTTGCCTAGTGGGTTAAACAAATGGATTACAAATCCAGACTGCAGCAAATGAGTAGCAAAAAACTACTGGAATTAATCTTCTGCAGTGAATGATAGGGACAGGTAAGAACAGCCACCAGATGCTGAAATGATCCCTGCTAGGATGTGAACTCAGCACCAGTTGGGAACCCCAGAAAGTTTTAGTCCTTTGTATTGCCCATTGCAATTCTTCTTCAATGTCATTATTGATTAAAGCAGATCACCTATGTATCTGTGTTTCATCATGGTTTATTTTGCAACAGAAATCTGCCAAAGCTGCAGTACGAGATGACCCTTAGTCACATACCAGAACATTTAATCAGAATTGGTTCCATCCACCTCCATTAAGAGTGAATTCTTCGTTATTAAATAGGTGCTGATACTTCTTGCATGGCTGAGGCATCAATTGCTCCATCCTTCATGTGGATTATATTTGCAGATCTCACAAAGATCAAGCTCATATTGCTACATGCAACGTGTTTCCATAAACCCATCTGAGATACTTGGATTCAAGCTCGCAGTATCTAAGGGTTTGAGCTGAGGACATCAATATCCCCAAAGTGAAACAAAGGTGAGTACATTCACTGCTTTAGCTGATGGATAAAGAAGGTGTTATTTTGTAGGCAAGTTTGAATTTGAATATCCCCAAAGATGGATATGGGCTCCAGTGCCAGACCATCTTCAGTCAAGGCACCTTCAAGGATTTTGTGGAAAGCCAGGGAAGAGTCTATTCTCTTGCTATTTGAGACATTCGCATAAAAAGAAGACTTGTCACATCATTTAAATTCTAAGTAAATTCATGGCTTGTTTGTTGGCTTGGGGTTTTTTCCCTGTTCGTTTTTGCTGGCTGTATTGCCTACTTTAGACTTCGTAAATGAATATTTTTACTTATCTTCTGCAGGAGGTTAAGGTAATTTTAAGATAACATCCCAGCACTTCCTCCTTAGAGGTATTGTGATCCTAAAATTGGGTACAAGCTAGGAAGAGCCCAAAGCCTTAACACAGGCCATAAAATATTTCAAGGGATAATAGGATATGCATCCACTTTCTCTGCATGAATGAGCTGCTACTGCAGAGGTCAGAAGAAGGAGAAATGTCTTCTAATAACCAGCAATAAGCAGAAAAGCTCTCTGTCATGTTGCAAGGTAGACAAGAGCATGCCTAAAATGTTAGAGTACTGAGGAAAGGCTTGATAGGGAGGTATGAAAGCACATTTACTCTTGAAACAGAAAAGGGGCAGTAGAAATGGTGCTGTGGGATGGACGGAACGATGAATTCAATGGCACAGCAAGAAAGAAGCTGACTCATAAAGTTAATTGATAGCTGGTTGGTTTGTCACATTTTTCAGCCAGACCCCCCTCGTGGAAAAAGAAGGACTCTTTCTCTCATAGACATTAAATGATGGTGAGATTAGTTGCTGAGGAATTATGAAGTCCTCCCTTTGACTCCCTCTGGCTCTAAGCATTAATCGGATAATTGCCTGGGATGCGAGACACTTCTACCTGCTTCTTCCTCACAAGCCTCAGTACTAAATCTTACCTCTGCATTGGGCTGACTTCACCCAGGCTGTGTTTTGCTGCTGCAGTTTTTCTGCTTCCCTTATTAATACATGGAAACAGAAGATGGAGTGAAGATGTTTATTTTCAAGAGCACAGGACAAAGTGAGATGCCTTGGTCCACTGCTATTATCAGATCTATGCTATATAAAGTCTTAAACAAAGGCATTATCATAGAATCATAGAGTGGTTTGGGTTGGAAAGGAGCTTAAGATCATCCTGTTCCAGCCCCCCCGCCATGGGCAGGGTCACCTCGCACTAGACCATGTCACCCAAGGCTCTGTCCAACCTGGCCTTGAGCACTGCCAGGGATGGAGCATTGGAGCTCAATCAAAGTAGTTTGGTTTCTTGTCCTATCTCCTTTGATAGCACACTCTAAACCTTCTCGTTCTGACCATTTGACTCTTTCTTCTTAATTTTCAGTCTAAATGTATTCACGAGTTCTCTGATCTCTCTCATTATTTGCTCATGGTCTCTGCAGTCCTACCCTTTCTATCAGCAAATTGAAGAGGTTTTGCCACCTTCCCTAGTTCCTATGCAGTCCAGTGCTTTTTTTTTCTCCTGAGTGATAATTTGCTTCTGGAAATGAAATGTGGCAAGTCTCCTCTCCTAAAATAGGCTTTGCTGCTCCTCAATCATCTGATCAGCCCTTCGCTGTGCTTGTTCCAGGATAAGTTAATTTATAGAACGTGGATGTCCCAAATTGCACACTGCATTTGCCTCCCTACCAACATGAAACAAGATTGTGCTGACCTGCAAAGAAACTCAATTTCACATCAGTTATAGAGGAAGAGGCAGTTATCAGGGTGTATATGGGAGCGGAAAACAGATGGAAGAGGTTGGATATTATTCCCAAGATCATGCATAAGACAGGATCCATCACTTCTTATGCCATAATGAAGCGCTGCTAGCTAGCACCACTTTAGCTCACAGAAGTTTCTTTTACGCATTTTTTAATCAGCATTGAAGCAAGTGGCAATCATGACATGTAACACAGCTTAGAGTTAACAACCCCTTGAGATGAGAGAAGACAGCTGTGCCTCAGAGATGTGTACTTATGCCCTCTGCAGATGCTGCTGTCTCTGTTTTCATTTGCTTCACAACTGCAGGGTTTCTCTGTAACCCCAGTACCTGCCTCAGTTTTCTCTGGCTGGATGTGGGCATCTATAGGATGGACAAATCTCTTTGTGCCAGTCCCCCTTAGGTGCTGGAGTGAATGAGACTTCTTGATTTATGACCTAGAAGCTCTTGCTGTTGACTATAAAGTGTGCCAAGCATGAAATGCAGCCTTGTGCCCTGGATCTTGCTAAAGACAGGTTGGATGAGCTCTGTTATTTTCCTCATTGAATGAGAGCTTAAAGTGAAATGAAAGGTACCAACATCAACAGAAAATTACTGTCTTCCAGAGTGTCAGCAAACAGGACCTGCTGGAGCCCTTCTGCTTCACACCTGCCTTTCTCCATATCTCTGCTCTATCCATAGTTCCCAGAAATACTTTATATGCACATTTCTCACATCTCTCTGGCTTACATGCCCAGTACAGCGTGGGGAGCAATTTTTCTCATCGTTGCTGCTCAGATATCAGCTTTGACAGTGGGATACACCTTGCTGGATATAATACGAGGAGTAGGAAGAATTTTGAGTGACTTTTTGTCTGCTGAGAGGGGTTTTCATCTCTGTAATGTAATATAAATAAGTTCATCACTGATTTGTAAACAGGGTGCATCGAAGGAGGAGGAGCTGTAGGGTTTTCCACTGAAGGCTCTTGACAGCTATGAATGAATGTAGCTGGCGAACAAAAGCAAAGTGAAATCCAATGGAAGGAAAAAGAAGGTGGAAAGATTTAAAATGAAAATAAGAAACAAACTTGTAATGCTTTTGGGGGAGGGATGGAGCAACAGCAAAATGAATCATCTTCGGGGAAGGAGCTTCTAACCTGAACTTCCCCTGTTTCAGTTGGAACCCATCACCCCTTGTCCTATCACTACAGTCCCTAAAGAAGAGTCCCTCTCCAGCATCCTCGTAGCCCTCTTCAGATACTAGAAGCTGCTCTGAAGTCTCCACACAGCTTCTTTTCTCCAAGCTGAACAGCCCCAATTTTATCTGTCACATTGTGTGAAGCTTGCTTCACTGGCCCATCTTATGGACCAGCTACAGGTCCTGTTGGTCTGACAACAGCCTTCCTCCTGCACTTCCACTGGGAAGCTCCAGGCTGGGATGCTCGGAAAGATGTTTTTCCCACTGGTCCGCCCATGTGAACAGAGTCGATGTGTGACTTGTGTGATTTAAACACATCATATCTCATAAAGAAACTTTCCAGCAAATATGCAGAACTTTCCAGAAAGGGGGGGAGGGGGGGAATGGGGGGGGGGAGGGGGGGGGGTGGGTGGTGTGGAATAGAATCCAGCTGACACAGCCCTGGGAAGCTGTGACTGTTATCAATTACTTGCCTGGTAAGAAGTCAGGACCATGCAGGGATCTGTCACTGCCAGAAGACTCTTGAACATCTGTTGCAACTGCAGCAGCATCAGAATGAGGAGAAAAAGATTAATCATGCTCTGGACATTCTTGGCTAATGCATCTTCCCTGCTAGCCTGCAGTCTCTGACAGGGGTGTCCTAAACTATGTTTTACAGTGGGCTCAGCAGGGACAACCAGACGGCTGGGAGGCTCTGGCCTTAAATGGCTTCATTTAAAAGTTGCTCTCTGGTTAGACTGCTTTTAAACGTTGTTAACTTCTCCTTTGTTTATTTCTTCCACCTCAATCCTAACTTCAAGAGGGAGGATTAAGCCTGGAAGTGGATGCAAACAGAATTAGGAGCTGATGAAGGCTGGTTCCATCTGAGCAAAGCAATCATCACAGCCTTTAGGGTTCCCATGACTTTTGGGGACAGAAAAGAGGGATGCAGGTGTGAATCTGACACATACAAAAGGCCTGTTTGTAAAAAGGTGAAAACAGAAAGCAGTTACAGCAACCACAAATTCTCCCATGGTTGGATCAGCCAACAAGTGTTTGTTCAAGGGGAAACATTCCTAATGTGCTTTCACCATGTCTTCAGGGGCTATCGTGTGATGGCGAGAGGCTGCCTTGGTGTTTAGTGATACAAAGGGCTAACGCTCACAGAAAATGCGTCTGCTTTGCCATGGGTCACAGCTGCTGTTCCAACATCAGTAAAGGAAAATAGAGGAGAATGAACTAGGTCCAGCTGGCAGGGTACACTTAGGTAAACACCAACACTTTGCTCTATGGTTGAGAGTGTGTTGAGCTGTCTTCATAGGATTTACTGCCTATGGCTTAATTTCCTTTATAGTTCAAAGATCTCTCTTGATTCCCCCCCCCCCCTTTTTTTTTTTTAATGGTGCATTACAGGCTTTTAATGGCACCTGAAGGTACTGAGGAATCTTCCATAGCTTGTGGAAAATGGAGTAAGACCCCCCTGTGGTCCTGATCTAGCCCTGGGGCAACAGCACAAGAGAGATTGTAGAGCTGCTACAGGGAGGCCAGAGGAGGCCATGGAGAGGCTGCGAGGGCTGGAGCAGCTCTGCTCTGGAGCCAGGCTGAGAGAGCTGGGCTGGGGCAGCCTGGAGAAGAGAAGGCTCCTGAAGGGGAGACCTTGGAGCAGCTCCAGTGCCTAAAAGGACTACAGGAAACCTGGAGAGGGGCTTTGGACAAGGGCCTGTAGGGACAGGCCAAGGGGAATGGCTTTAACCTGCCCGAGGGGAGCCTGAGATGAGCTCTTAGGCAGAAGCTCTTCCCTGTGAGGGTGCTGAGGCGCTGGCACAGGGTGCCCAGAGAAGCTGTGGCTGCCCCATCCCTGGCAGAAGATGGGGCTTGGAGCAAGCTGCTCTAGTGGAAGGTGTCCCAGCCTGTGACAGGGGGTTAGAACTGGATGGTCTTAAGGTCTTTTCCAACTCTAAACATTCTATGAGTCTATGAGTCTACGAAATGGGTGGTTGTTTTGTAGACCCTTTTACTGAATGGCTGCCAGACACTCTCAGTGATGGTTCCAGGACGCAGAAGACCTCCTACAGACCCAGTCCCATTGAGATAAATTTTATACTGTATCAGAGCAATTGATTTTCAGTAGATAATTGCTGCCTGGAAGGCCAAGGAAATCCCCATGTTTCCACCTTACACACGTAAGATGCACTCCGTAGTTGGCATCCCTTAAAAACTTCTCTTTTCTGAGCTCTCTGAAGAGGATGCAATTGCAAGGGATCAATCTTGACCCCATGTTAGGAATAAACGTTCTGCCTGTGCAAGTGAGGAACAGCAAATATATCTGTGAAATCCTCATTGTAAGTGCTGGGAATGATGATTAGATAAACTTCTAAGCGCTGTGATGATGGAGGGCAGAGTCGTTGAGCTGAGTGCAGGAACAGACTGTGAAGGCAGTACATTTTGGTACCATGGCGCCTCACAGCTCCCTCACATTTTTGTTGCCTTGCACATTCATAGTGAAAATGGGTTTTGATTCAGTTTTGTCGAGATCATTTCTCCCTCTGCAAGACAGGTGATTTAAGAAATAAACGCTGTGTATCGGTATTCAGTATTTATTTCAGTATTTATCTGAATAATTTCAGTAAATATTATAATATTTACTGAAAAAAATAATCTGAATAAATTCAGTAAATATTTCAGTATTTATGTGAAAGCTGTGGAAGAAGGAAATAAAATGGGGAAGAAAAGAAACTCTGTCTCTTCAAAGGAAAAGCCACAGACAGCAAAGACCAGATTCAGCTAGACACACTCTACTTAGCCCTGCTGGTGTTTTCTAATACTTACAGGGGCTTTCAGAGGTGGATAGGCATCCAGAATCAGTGAGAAGTATCACAGAGTGTTCAGTGGAAGTTAGACCATAGAATCATAGAATCACAAAATGGTTTGGGTTAGAAAGGACCTTAAGATCATCTAGTTCCAACCACTCTGTCATGGGCAGGGACACCTACCACTACACCAGTGAAGCCTGACCTCAGGGAGAAGAGATCTTTCTAGATCTAAGGTAAGATGTAGGTGGTTTTATTCCAGACCTACATGCCACATTTTCTCCATCTCCTTTGATGATGAGAAAGTTGAGGCTGTTCAGCCTGGGGAAGTGAAGCTGCGGGGTGACCTCAGAGCAGCTTCCAGTGTCTGAAAGGGGCTACAAGGATGCTGGAGCAGGACTCTTCATCACAGACTGTAGCGATAGAACAATAGGTGATGGGTTCAAACTGAAACAGGGGAAGTTTAGGTTAGATATAAGGAAGAAGTTCTTCCCTGTGAGGCTGGTGAGGTGTTGGCACAGGGTGCCCAAAAAGTGAATGCTCCATCCCTGTCCGTGTTGGCCAGGTTGGACAGTCTTGTGTGACATGGTCTAGTGTGAGGTGTCCCTGTCCATGACAGGGGATTGGAAATGGATGATCTTGAGGTCCTTTCCAATCCAAACCATTCTATGATTCTGTGATACTATGATTCCATGATTCTATGATTCCATGATTCTATGACTCTGATCAGAGCAAAGAACATATCCAGCTTCTTGGCCATCCCACCACTGGAAGGGATGTGGTCATCCAGTGGAAAACCCTGGGCTCTGGATAGGAGAGTAACCACAAACCACAGTTCTCATAGGGCACACAGGAAGGATTTCAAAGTCATTGAGTCTGGATTAGAAAGTGGCTGAAGAGCTGTTAGCAGGAACCAAGCTCCACTATTCAAAATATCCCTTGCACAACCTCCCTCCTTCCCTCACTGCAGCACAGCTAACTTCAATTAGCATCTCTGCCCACTCTCTAATTCAGCTCAGAGTACAAGCTAGCAGCGTCTCATGCCATTAGCCCTGGCTCTGTGCCACCAAGCCCTTTCACAGCATGTCTGCCATCTTGATGGATGGTAGCAGGATTCTGAGCTCAGTTTGCGATTAATGGTAACTTTCTCGGGGGTTTGACAGAAGAGGAGGAATAGTGCATGAAGCATCTATAGAGAAAGGAAGGAGAGAACTGCAGGAGGAAACCACTACTGCACAGATGTATCACACCCTGACCACCCATGGGCATACATGGAGCTGGGAGATCAATAGTAAGACATGGGAGTCATGAGGAGGACCATTTGCTGGATGCTAAGGGATACAGGAGGTGCAGGCCAAGTGGACGGCATGGGGAAAAGCAGCTGGAGGTGTTAGGATGAAGTGCTGCAGCCAGGTGGGTGTCAGGGATAGCACAAGGCAAGAATAAATGTGATCCTGAGGTAACAATATTGCTTATTGATATTACATCAGGAAATGAAGGCTCTGATCCTATCTCAGCCCCACAAGAGGGAGAGGCAGGCAGGTAAATATCCCAACCTGATAAAAGCCAGTTGATGCAAGTTAATCCAGAATCCCGAATAAATAGAGCCATATTTGCAGTGTTGAAGGTGTTTGCCCCAGGAATTGGTGCCTATGATGCAGAAAGGTCATGCCCACATTATTTCGGGAAGCCCTTTACCAGGGCATTACCTAGCATTGCACTTGGCTGTGGCACTCTGTGGCCTTAAGAGAGAGTTATTATATTTACTGTGTTTTTTCCATTTCATTGGCATACCATGTTCAAGTGTGTGTGATCTTTTTGTCACATCAAGATCTGTGGGGATAGTTTAGGACTGTGTAATGGAGGAAAACAAACCAGGGGAAATTCAGGGTATAAGAACTCTTCTGAGTGAACAGCCCTTGGATTCTTCACTTAGGAAGAAACTGGTTCTGATCTAACACACAGAAACTGGTTCTGATCTAACACATACACACTGGGGACATTTTGGGGAACCAGGCCCTGGAAATGATCTTTGCAAACACAGAAACCCACAAGTCTGATATTCCCCAATGCCAAGCTAACTTGCTTAATGCTGTCCAGGAAAATCCTGTGCTTCTTCAATCGCTTATTAAATAGAGAATGACAAAGTCCTTGTGGTGAGGTGGTGTGTGAATCATTTTTCCTTCTCTTTCTTATGAAGCACACACTATTCAAGCAAATGCAGTGCAACAGCAGTCTTGTCATACCTCCATTCAGTGATCCTGGTTGTTATTAATGATAATAACAGCACTTACAGGTCCTAATCAAAACCAGCCCTACCTAGATGCTTTACACAGGACGATTACTGACTGAAACCCCATACAAGCAGTACATATACCTCTTATACTTCCCTGTTCTTTTGTGTAAATCAGGAAGGTGTAATTAATCTGACATCAGCAAGAATGCTGCTTCTTATTATTTTCCCCATTCTTTTTCTTTCCAAACAATATATGAGATTTGTCCTTAATTTTCTGTATGCCATGCACTTCCCTAGAGCCCCAAAAGATGTTACTGCCTTGAAATACTACTAATGCCACTGTGACACCAGAAATGTTGTTTTTTGTCAACTTTTATAAATGACTACCTACTATATCAGCACCCATTTGATTTGTGCAATTCAATCAAAGTTATTTTATTATAAGCCCTCTGAGTTATAAAGCCAGTGCCTGTAATGTGCTGTAAATTTGAAAGCACATGAAACATTTGTGCCCGATTTAAGAGCATGATAAAAGATCAAAACAGTTTGCTGCAGTGGAAACTCTTGTAAGCTGCGCAAAATGCAGTCAGTGAAGAGAGCTGCAGATGGAGAAATCACATACCCATTATAATTCTGCATATATATGGGGAGACATCTTTCAGAGGTAAAGAAAATGCTCTGCAAAATTGTCAGGGGCTATGTGAGTTTATCAAATTGTGAAATTTGGCTGTCAGTGTCTTTTTGGCTACTGAATATACTGTATAATTCAGCATCTCCAAGCATCAGATGTTGCTGGGAATGAGCTCCATAGCGTACTTGCTGTATACAACGAACAAGTGTAACGGCCATATACTCAGTGAAGCCCTTCGCAGCTTCCCTACTGAGAGATGACTAAGAATCCTAATGAAGCTGTGTGAAAGATGCTCCCCAGGGCCCAGCAGAAGGAAAACACTCCAGATCTGCTGCTGTAAGTACACTGAACATAAAGCGCCTTCCAATGAGTTTGATCCTGATATCCAAAAGACTCAGTTTGTAGCACCCAAGCTAGTGAAAACCATGCATGATCTTGTCACCTGAGCTGTGAAGGCTTGAAATGAATTGAGTTTGAAAGGTGTTTCCACGCATTGCTGAGCTGATGGCAAGGAAAGGAGCCAAGCTGAGGTATTTCAGTTCTGCAAGGCTCATATTGCAGATGACCCAGAGCAACTTTTATAAGACATTTCTGGAATGATCTCCAGGAGGCACTAGTATAAAGGGATAAAAGCACACAAGAGTAATTCCTTCCTGGGATCATGCTGCAACTGGAAAAGGGAATATTGCTCCACTAATACTTCATGACTTCCAAGCTTTAGAAAGAGATTTGCGATTTTGCACCCTTCATGTCACTCAGAAGGGGCAGAATGGGACCATTTTCTCAGCAAGAGGAAATTGCCAGCCTCCAGAGTAGGAAAGAATGATGGTTGAGCTGATGTCTCTTTGCAGCATGTGAAGGGTTAACACTGGTCTTGAACAAACCCATAGATCCCAAAAACTTGCTCAGCAGGCCTATGGGTAGCTCCAAAATCTGTTGTCTTAATCTTCTCCTACTGACAGCATCTCTCCCGATTAGCACATTCTCTCTGCGTGGTAGAAAACCGTGCTTTCCTTTCCTTTGATGCCACTATTTTTAGTTACACTTTGTCCTCACTCTTCCGAGATGAAGACCTAGAGGGATTCCCACCCCATCACTGGGAAATAACTGCTGTTCTTAACGAATCCAGAACCCAGCCCTGAGAAAAGTCTCAGGAAAGAGTTCAGCCTTCAAGAACTGCTGGTGGCTTGAATTCGGCGACTAGGCAGATTATTTGCAGCAACTGCTGAGGCGAGTAGGTTGACAGAGGACGCCTTCAACACCATAGCAGGGGGAGGTCAGCGTGCAGGAGCCTCAACTCCGAGCGGCAACAGCCACTGAGGGAGCCCCAAGTCCGCGCCGGGCCTTGCCCAGGAGCCGGTAGCTCCGCTGAGGCGAGCAGGGACCCCCAGGGGCAGAGCCAGGAGGGGCGGCACCAGCCCGGAGGGGCTCCGGCCCGCTCCGGGAGCTCTGCTCGGGCTGCCCCGGCGGTGCCCAGCGTAGGCACCCAGACAGCGCCGAGGAGAGGGGAGGCTGCAGGGCAGAGCTCGGGGTGCAGAGAGTGCCCGCACTGCTCTGGGGAGGGGAGGGTGCGCGATGGGCAGGGCTGCACCCGGGGCTCCCCGGTGGGGTCCTCCTGCAGCAGGGGCTGAGCTGCGGGACGCTGTCAATGGGCTGCAAGATGGCAGCGGAGCGGAGAGGAAGCAGGACAGCCTGCTCCAGGCCCAGGCTGTGCAGGGGCCTCGAGCGTCCCCTGGAGCTCAGGGGGGAAAGAAGGCGGCCACCAACCCGGGCAGCTGGGGAACAGCGACGAAAAAGGCAACGAAAAAGGAGGAAGAGGGCAATTAAAAGCAAGGGGCTTCCTCCTAAATCTGTTGTCCCCACCCAGAACCGCTTTGCTGTTCTGCAGGGGCTGATGAGGAAACGCACTTGCAGCATGAACAACCAACTGGTACACTGCTAAAGAAGATCTCTACTGGTGCTGCCAGGAAAAAGGTGGGGGTCACAGTAGTAGGGGACACTACTTGGAAAGGTGTAGAGGCACCCATCTGTTGGCCTGACCCACTCTCAAGGGAGGTGCATTACTTACCTGGGGCACGGTCAGGGATGTTGCAGAGAGGCTGCCTGCTCTAGTAAGTCCCCACTGACTATTACCCACTTCTAGTGATCCATGTGGCTGCTGGTGGTATAGACAGCAGTAGCCCAGAGAGCATTAGAAGAACAGGGCCATGGAGAGGTGGCTAGGGGCTCTGGAGCTCAGATAGTCTTTTCATCAGTGCCCCAGGATAAAGGGGAGGACCTTACAAAAGGCTAGGCAGATTTGCCAGGTTAGTAAATAGTTAGAACACTGGAGCCATAGTGAAGGGTTTGGGTATCTAGAACATGGGACTCAATTTGGGAGGCCAGGTCTACTGGAGTGTGGTAGAGCTCATTTGAAAATGAAGAGAGGTTTTGGTAGGGCTCTTGCCAGGCTGGTCAAGAAATCTTTAAAGTAGATGTATTGCAGGAGCAGGGCATCATTCCATCCCAGCACTTCCAGTCAATTGCCAGCACCTATAATAAATGATTGGAGCAATGTAGAGATATTCCAGCCACTCCAGCCAATGAGCCAGCTTCATTTGGAGCTCGGCTCAGATGCCTCTATACAAACACCCGTAGTATGGGGAACAAACAAGAGGCATTACAGAAGCGTGCATGTCTACGGACACATGATATAATAGGCATCACAGAAACACGGTGGGATGGCTCCTCTGACTGGAGTGTTGGAACAGACGGTTAGAGGCTCTTCAGAAAAGACAGGACTGGCAGGCGGCGAGGGGGAGTTGCTATTTATGGTAGGGATAGGCTGGAGAGTATGGAACTCTGTCTGGATACAGGTGAGCAGTGAACAGAGAGTTTGTGGGTCAGGGTTAAAGGGAGAACAGCGATGGGAGACATTACTGTGGGGATCTGTCACAGACCGCCTGATCAGGGGGACTCTGTGGAGGAAGCGCTCTCTACACAGATAGGAACAGCCTCAAGCTCACAGGCCCTTGTCCTCATGGGGGACTTCAACCACCCTGATATCTGTTGCAGTGGAGGAACAGTACGGCCCGGCACAAGCAATCCAGGAGGTTCCTCGATTGTGTGGAAGACAACTTCCTTCTGCAAGTAACAGAGGAGCCCACAAAGAGAGGTGCCATGCTTAACCTCGTGCTCACCAACAGGGAAGGGTTCATTGGAAATGTGATGCTCCAGGGCAGCCTTGATTGTAGCGATCAAGAGATGGTCGAGTTTGAGATCCCCAGGACAGTGAGAAGGGTGTGCAGCAAGCTCACTGCCCTGGACTTGAAGAGAGCAGACTTTGGCCTCTTCAGGAGCCTGCTTAGTAAGGTTCCATGGGATATAGCCCTAGAGGGCAGGGGGGCCCAAGATTGCTGGCTGATCTTCAAGGGTGACCTGCTACAAGCTCAGGAGTCTTGTGTCCCAACTAGAAGGAAGTGCAGCAGGAGGGCCAGGAGACGTCCTGGGATGGATAAGGAGCTGCTGAGGAAACTTCAAGGGGAAAAGAGGCTTATCAAAGGTGGAAGCAAGGACAGGCGGCCTGGGAAGAATACAGGGATGTTGTCCAGGAAGCTAGGGACCAGGTTAGGCAGGCTAAGGCCCAGTTAGGATTAAACTTGGCCAGGGATGTGAAAGCTAACAGGAAGGGATCCTATAGTTCCATTGCAAATCAAAGACAGACTAGGGAGAACGTGGGCTCTCTCCGCAAGCTGTCAGGAGAACTGGCTACCCTGGGTTTGGAGAAGGCTGAGGCTGTTAATGACTTCTTTGCCTCAGTCTTCGCTGGCAAAGGCTGCGACCACACCACCCGACTCTTGGAAGGCAGACGCAGGCACTGTGAGAATGAAGACCGTAGGCCAACTGTAGGAGAGGATCTGACTCGAGAGCATCTTAAGAACCTGAACGTGCACAAGTCCATGGAACCCGATGAAATCCACCGGTGGCTCCTGAAGCAGCTGATGAAGGAAGTTGCTAAGCCTCTGTCCATTCTATTTGAAAAATCATGGCAGTCAGGTGAAGTTCCCGACAACTGGAAGAAGGGAAATGGACATGTAACTGTTGGAACAAGTCCAGAGGAGGGCCATGAGGATGATCAGGGGGCTGGAGCACCTCCCATATGAAGACAGGCTGAGGAAGTCGGGGCTGTTCAGCGTGGAGAAGGCTTTGTGGAGACCTCGTAGCAGGCTTCCAGTATCTGAAGGGGGACTATAGGGATGCTGGGGAGGGACTCTTCGTCAGGGACTGTAGTGACAGGACAAGGGGTAAAGGGTTAAAATTGAAAGAGGGGAAGTTTAGATTGGATTGAAGGAGGATGTTCTTTCCTGTTAGGGTGGTGAGGCACTGGAATGGGTTGCCCAAGGAAGTTGTGAAGGCTCCATCCCTTGCGGTGTTCAAGACCAGCTTGGACAGAGCCTCGGGTGACATGTTTTAGTGTGAGGTGTCCCTGCCCATGGCGGGGGGTTTGGACATGTTTTAGTGTGAGGTGTTGTCCTGGGTTTACCAGTAGCCGTTTTTCTCCTTCACAGTAGCTGGTGCAAGCTCTGTGTTTTGACTTCCAGCCCGGGAACAGAGCTGATAACACCGATTGTTTTCAATTGTTGCTCAGTAATGTTTATTCTGGCCAAGGACTCTGTGAGTCTCATGCTCTGCCAGGGACGAGGGGAGGCCGTGAGGAAGCAGAGACAGGACACCTGACTCAAGCAAGCCAAAGCGATATTCCATACCACAGTACGTCATGCCCTGGGAGGTAACTGGGAGTTAACCGTAAGGGCACGGTCTCTCTTCGGGGGGCTCGAACTCGTTCGGCGGTGGTATCGTGTTCTCTTCCCTTGTTATTTTCCCTTATTATCATTGGTGGTAGCAGCAGTGGTTTGTGTTATACCTTAGTTACTGGGCCGTTCTTTTCTCAGCCCATGGGAGTTCCATTCTCTCAATTCTCCTCCCCATCCCTCCGGGAGCGGGGGGGGTTGGGGGGATGCGGGGAGGGACGGAGAGAAAGAGGGAGAAAAAAAGAAAGAAAAAAAAAAGGGGGGAGGGTAAGTGAGAGAACGGCCTTTGTGGTTGGGTTTAAACCATGACAGATGTCCCTGCCCATGGCAGGGGGTTTGGAACTAGATGATCTTAAGGTCCTTTCCAACCCCAACTATTCTATGATTGTTTGCTTCCAGTGTGTGTGGAAAGGGAAGGAAGGTTGAGAAGTGTTCACTTTAAGATGAATGTGGGATGAGGAGGAGAGGGAGAGCACCATGAGCTCCAACTGGCAGCGGAGCTGATGTGTCCTGGCCACAGCACCTTGACGCAAGGTTTATCCATTTGTGAGGGTGAAACCGATACTTGTCCTCGTAGTCAAACTGCAGTGGAAAAGGCAACGGAGAAGGTCTGGTTTCAGCTGGAAGTGCTGCTCAAGCTGACCATACTACCGAAAAGTGTCCACAAATGCGCTATTTAAATAATTCCAAATTGCTTTTCTGTCCCGTCATTCTCAAAAAATCGTGCTTGCATCTCTTGGCAAAACTTGAATACCTGTATGAGGAAGTGCCACTTACCAAGTATTTTGTTATTTTTGTTGTTTTCTTCCTTCTTTCACCCCTCTTTCTTTTCTCTGTTCCCTTTTCATCTTGTCAGGGAAAAAGCGAGGCAGGAGAAAAGTGCATCCCTGGGTGCCCAGTGGCCATGGGCACGGCGCTGCCGACGTCACAAAGCTTCAGCGGTTGCTGTGGAGTTGCCCATGAGGAGCTGGGACCGTTTGGAACTGATGAGGGCATAGGCGTCTCCATGGAAAGCACGGGGCATTGTTACGTCTGTCAGGTGGGGTATTTAAGGCCCTGGAGCACCCTTAGAGGTGGCATTTGCCCTGTGAATCCACGGCAAGTCTGAATCCAAGGGCACAGAAGATGCCAGTGGACAACGGATCAAACGCCCGCTCCCAGCCCAGCAAGGGCAGGCCGGGAGTGCAAAGGAGACGCCAGGTGAGGGCTGGGCCAGGAGTGAGAGGCCGGTGGTGGGACGGGGCCACATGGAGCTGCGTCGGTGCCGGGGCCGGGCTTGCCGGCACTGCGGGGGCTGCTGTGCCGAGGCAGCCGCCTCCATCACACGCCTCTTCCTCCTCCTCCTGCCCGCAGGTGGGCCACAGGCAGCCTGAGGAAGAGCCGCATGGGATCCCGCTGCCACAGCTGCCCTACCAAGGAGGGTTTCAGCCCACCGTGAGCCAGCAGGCAGAGGTAGGGACCCCGAGGGAAACGGGGCCAAACACCTTCCCGAGCACGGGAAGTGCTGACGGGCAGGAGGGAGGTGCGGGAGGGAGGAAGCTGAGCCCCCCATGCTGTGCCCCGCAGGCTGCCCGGGCATGCCGGGGCTGCTGTGGGCAGTGGCCAAGGGCTGCGAGTGGCCAGCCCTCTCCCCAGCCAGCTCTGGGAGCAGGCAGCACCCACCTGTGGGGCTGAGCCTTGCCATGGGGCTGGCAGGGCAGCCCAACTGCATGAGCTCAGCCAGCTGGGACACGGGCGCAAGAGACACTATCACACAGCCTCTACCCTGGGCTTCTCTTGCAGGTGGGCAGCCTGAGGCACGGAGTGGTGCTGCCGCGCAGGACGAGGACAGAGGAGCAGACACTTGGTCTGCCACTGCTGGTGGAGAGGGCACCTCGGCCGCCACCTCGGCCAGCGAGAGCATCCAGCAGCTGCTGCAGGCTGCCTCCCCTGACACCGGCACCCTCTGCCCCTGCAGCCACACTCAGTGACACAGCCATCGGCAGCGCAAGCATCAGCCAAAAGCAGCTTCGCACAACCGCTGCCGAGCTGCACTGCGTCCCCGCACATGGCAGCAGTGTTGCGAGGCCACGGAGCTGTGAGCCTGCCCCGCACAGGCCCACAGCCTCTGCCACAGCAAGGGGCACAGGAAATGTGAGCGCGGTCCTGCGCAACAACAGCGCTGAGAGTCGAGATGCAGTGTACCAGAGGGCAATTCTGGCGGCACACGTCGAGAGCAGCCTCTATGGCAAGTTGCTGGCGCTGCACGAGAAGCTGCTTGCAAAGCCTCTGCCCGCCCTGGCCAACAACATGGAGACACTGCAACGGGTCAAGGGGAGCCGCTTGGCCAGAGCTCCTGAGGAAGAGGAGTACCGGGCACCCCACGTTCCCATGGCACCAGCACCAGCATCTCGTGGCTTTAGCAGGCAGGCTGCTGCAGCACAAGCCCAGCACCAGTCACCTGCCCTGCACTGCGCCTCAGTGAATGTTGCAGACGTGCAAGTTTCATGCAGCAGCATCTCAAACTGCCACCTCAGAGATGGGGCCAAAGAGGAGGCAAAAGTACCTTTCTTTCCTGAGTGTGTCGAGCAGGCTGCACCAGGGCAGACACAGCGCCAGGCACCTGCCCTCAACAGCTCAGCAGAAAATGACACAGATCTGAATGTCCCATCCACAAGCATCAAGAAGAAGGTCCGTTTCAGAGACGGTGTCGAGGAGATAGAGGCACCAGCCTCTCCCGGCATCGGCAGGCAGGCTGCAGCAGGACGAGCAGAGGGCCAGGCGCCTGCCCCACACAGCCACAAAGAAAACAACATGGATCTGGAGGTCACAGCCAGGAGCATCCTGAAGAAGGTCCATTTCAGAGATGCTGTTGAGGAGGAGGCAGAGACCCCAGCCTCTTGTGGCTTTGACAGTCAAGCTCCGGCAGCAGAAGCACAGTGGCACGCACCTGCCTCCGACAACATCACAGTAAGAGAGACAGAAGTGCAGGTCACATCCAGTGTCAGTGCAAGCTACCAGTTCTGGGATGTGATCGAGGAGGAGGCAGAGGAAACAGACTCTCCTGATGATGGGGAGCAGGAGGGAGAACCACAGGCACAGAGCCACGCAGCTGCCCTGCTCAGCCCAGATGCCTCTGAGTTGGTTCCACAGGGAGCAGCCCTGCTCATCACTATGGAGCCTCCGGTCCAGGCTGTGGCTGTGGATCGGGAAACCAGCCAGCAGCTGGTGGAACCTCAGGACGTGACCCAAATCCTGGATGCGGCAGTGGCCAAAGAGGAGCAAGAGTGTGTAGAGGACATTGACAAAGTGCTGTCCCAAGTGCAAGTGATCACGGTGCGCAACCTCTGGGTCAACCCCTCGGTGCCAGAGCTCTTCCAGGATCCCCAGGCCGATATCCAGGAGGGCTCTGACTTCCCCAGCAGCATGGGCATGGATGCGACAGGGGAGACGAGTGGAGAACTGCAAAGCGTTTCTCCTATCCCAGCCGGTCCCTCGGAGCAGGAGGCAGCAGCGCAGGCACAGGGCCACGCACGTGCCTTGCTCAGCCCGGATGCCTCTGAGATAGTTCTAGAGGAAACAGCCAGGCTTATCACAAGGGAGGTCCTGCTGAAGGCTGCTTCTGCGGTGCACGGAACTGAGCAGCAGCCTTTGGACCAGCAGGACATGTCCCACGTCTTGGATGTGACACCGGAAGCACTGACGCCTGCAGCAGCTGGGGACGCTGAGTCTCCTGTGGCTGCAGAGTCTCCTATAGAGACCAGCACAGACTCTCCCATCCCTAGAGCAGACGAGGCTGAAGAAGACAGGGCATCTTGCATGTCTGGAGAACATCAGGGAGAGGCCAGCACAGCCCTTGTTTCCCCCAAAGCACATGAGGGTGACGTGACAGCTTTGCTGCCTCAGAAGGCTGTGGCAGAGGCTGGAGCACCCCACTTTGCACCAGGAGGAGGCGATGAAGGAGATGCAGTGACAACTCCCCTGCCTTGGGACTCTCGTCACCCGCTAAGTGAGGAGTGTGACGGGAAGGAAGAGGACATAGATGAAGGTCTGTCCGAAGAAGAAGAGATCGCCATACACAGCCTCTGGGTTGAGCCTTTCGATCCAGAGCCCTTCCAGGACCTCCAGGAAGATATCCAGGAGGGGTCTGGCTGCCCCAGCAGCATGGGCTTGGATGTGGCAGAAGAGGCTACTGCAGACCTGCAGAACATGTCTCCTGTCCCAGTCGGACCCACAGACACTCAGTCGTCAGCTTCTACATTAGCTGGAGCTGCAGAGGAAGAGGAGCACCACGCACTTCTCACTCCAGTGGCACAGGAGGAGGTGGCACTGGCACCAGTTTCTCCTGCCTGTGGCGAGCAGGAGGCAGCAGCAGAGGCACAGAGGCAGGCACTTGCTCTGCTCAGGCCAGATGCCTGTGAGATGATTCTAGAAGAAACAGCCACGGCCATCACTGAACAGATCCTAACTGCGAATCCGGCTATGGTCCAGGGAGCCAGCCAGCAGCTGGCGGAACATCAGGACATGGCCCTAAACTTAGATGAGGCGATGGCATCTGCGGGGACTGAGGACACTGAGTCTTCTGTGTGTGGAGACCATGAGGGAGAGGCTGAAAGAGCCATTATCTTACCAGAAAGACAGCAAGAGGAAGTGGCAGCTCCATGGACTGAGATGCCTGTGGCAGAGGCTGGAGCATGCCACTCTGCCCCAGAAGCAGCCAACGAAGGAGATGCAGGAGCTTCTGCCTTTGCTCGTGAATCTGGGCAGCCGGTGAGCGAGGCACGTATGTCTGGCACCGGAGATACTGAGGAGATTCAGGCCGGAGCCTTGCACGGGCTACCTGTGGCAGGGAGATTCCTGCTGCTCCCTATAGCAGAGCCCCTGGGGGAGCCGCAGAGCAGCAGCATAGCCCTCACCAGGCACAGGCTCGACATACAAAGGAGAGCCAGCGTGCCTTGGCTGCTGGGCAGCTCTGTGGAAAGGGAGCTCCAGCAGCAGGAGGGCCGGACGCCTCGGTTGTCCTTGCGGCGCAGACGGATGCCCGCACCCAGGCAGGTGAGTGCCACGGACAGGACGGGACGGGACAGGAGAGGGGGATGAGCCTGTGCCTGTGGCCAGCCACTGCTGCTCCCAAGTGCAGCCCACTGAGCTCCTGCACCCCTCTTGTGTGATTACAGGTGGCGCCAGGGACCTTGGCCGAGGAAGCTGCCGAGGAGGAGTTGGACAGAAAGGAAGAGGAGGAGTGGGAAGAGGCCACGGACAAAGAGCTGTCCGAAGTGGAAGAGATCACCGTGCGCAACCTCTGGGTCAACCCCTCGGTGCCAGAGCTCTTCCAGGACCCTGAGGCCGATATCCAGGAGGGGTCCGGCTTCCCCAGCAGCAAGGGCAAGGATGTCACAGGGGAGGCAGCTGGAGACTTGCAGAGACTGTCTCCTGTGCCAGCCGTTCCCACAGACACCAAACTGGCAGCTTCTACCCTGGCTGCAGCTGCAGAGGAAGAGGAGCAGCGCGCACCTCTCACTCCAGCGTCACAAGAGGAGGTGGCACCGGCCCCAGCTTCTCTTGGTGCTGATGAGCAGGAGGCAGCACCGCAGGCACAGAGCCAGGCACTTGCACTGCTCAGCCCCAATGCGCGTGAGGTGGTTCCACAGGAAGCAGCCGCGCTCATCACAAGGGAGCCTGGGCTCCAGGCTGTGGATCAAGGAACCAGCCAAGACCTGGTGGAATATCAGGACATGAGCCAAATGCTGGGTGTGTCAGTGGCAGCACTGACGCCTGCAGCACTTGAGGACATTGAGTCTGCTGTGGCTTCAGAGCCTCAGCGAGAGGCCAGCGCAGCCGTTGCCTCCCCAGCAGCGCTTGAGGATGAAGTGGCCCCTTCCTCGCCCGAGATCCCTGCAGCAGAGGCTGGAGCATGCCACGTTCCTCCAGGAGCAGGTGACAACGGAGATGCAGCAGCTTCTCCCTTGTCTGGGGACTCTCGGCGCCAGGTGAGTGAGGCGCGTGTGGCTGGCACCGGGGCTCCCAAGGCCTTGGATGGCAGCTCCCGGGGGGTTTGTGACAGGGCTATTTCTGGTGCTCCCTGTGTCATCCCACTGACGTTGCCGCCATCCCCTGCCTGTGCTCTCGCTGCCCTGCAGGGTATGCTCAGACGCTTTGTGAGGAAACACCTGGGCAAGGCTGTGACTGTCACGCGGGGAAGAAGGCAGCAGCAGGTGGAAGAGCCAGACGTGGCACTAAGCTTGGATGTGGAGTCACCATCAACGTGGCCTGCGGGAGTTGAGGAGAGCGAGAAGGAGCCAGGTACTTCCCCGAGTCGGGTGGCACGCAGGCCAGGCCGGCAGCAGTGTGCGCCTGAGTTCGGGTGTGTGCCAGCCTCCCCTGCGTGGGCCGAGGGCTGCAAGCCTTGGGTGGAAAGGGCCACGAGGATGCTCAGGGGGTTGGGGCAGCTCCTGTACGAAGGCAGGCTGAGAAGGTTGGGGCTGTTCAGCGTGGAGAAGAAAAGGCTGCGTGGAGACCTCATAGCAGCCTTTCAGTGTCTGAAGGGGGCCTATAGGGGTGCTGGGCACTGACTCTTCATCAGGGACTGTAGTGACAGGACAAGGGGTAGCGGGTTCAAACCTAACCAGGGGAAGTTTAGATTGGATTTAAGGAGGAAGTTCTTTACTGTAAGGGTGGTGAGGCACTGGAATGGGTTGCCCAAGGAAGTCCCTCGCCTACAGCTCTTCTTCCCCACAGGCACTGCCACTCTTCCAGACCCAGGAGCGGCCCCACGCCGACGACTCTACCGCTTCAGGAGAGTGCTGAGGGCTCTGCGCAAGGCTTTCTGTTTCTCCTGCCTCACCCCACGTGTGAAGGAGTAGCGCCCTGCTGCCAGCGCCAGGCCCAAGGGAGCTGTGCCGACGATGTCATGCTGCAGCCTGCACTTGTTGCGGGTGTTTTCTTGGGCCCATAAATAATAAGTCTTCTGCCCCCGCAGTGCTCATCTCTGCCTGTATGTTGGTTAGAGCATATTTGTGTAATTCATGTATCTCTATATTTACTTAATGTAAAACAACTGACTTCAATCTAAGTGGTTACCTATCTGTTGCGATTAGTTCTTGATAATAAATTGCCCATGGAAGATGAAAGAGTCATTTACTGAGGTTTAGCAGCAATCAAGACATGTGTCAAGTACTCGGGGGATTTACTAGGCAGTAACTGGGTTGTTGAACTAAATTCCTATTGGAGACCTTTAAAGCGTGACCTGAGAAAACTTCTCTGCAGCCAGTGGGTCCTCTAAGGGCCTGCCCGTGTCCTGCTGGATCTGCTGCCGTGGGCAGTGCTGCTCCTAAGAGGGGCAGACGGTGTGGATCCTCCTGGCTCCCCGGGGGGAGTAACTTGCTTCCACCTGCAAGATGAAGGGGAGGAAAAGCAGGATCTCAGGTGTTGGCTGTGTTGCTGGAGCAGCTCTGCTGACAGAGGCTCCCAAACACTGTCTGTCTGGTCTGAGAGTTGTGCTTCGTCTTTGTCTCTCTGCTGATGCTCATCACATGTCTCACTGCAGAGAGACCGCCATGAACGGAGCCTTTTTCTATTGAGACTTGTTTGCCAAGTGGCTTCGGCTCCTGCATGCAGGGTTTTGGGTTTGCCTTCCTTGACAACGTACTGCATGGTTTTGTTGAATTAAGTCTCTGTGGGTTTGCTTGCAGATTCAGCCCTTGTGTTTACGGTCTCTCTGGTCAGCAGACCCCAACTTTCTGCTGACCACTCGATGAACGAGAACAAGATGAGTGGCTGCGGAGAGGGCACCTTTAGCATGGGAGTGTGGGAAATCACAGCGTGCAGGCGTCTCAATCCTGAAGGGCAAAGAGCCACCAAAGCAGCCCCGAGTCCCTCGTCAGGACTTGGCGGAGAGCTGGCAGCGCTCCTGCACTGCAGGCATCAGTGGCGGGAGGGGTGGGGGCAGATTTAACACGGTCACTGCTGCCATTGACATTCTTTTGCCAAGGTGGGGGCTGCGCCCTGAGCGGGTAACACTGCCCTTGGGAGCGCTGCGGGAGGCGGGGGCGTGGGGTGGGCGCTGCACGGCTGAGCTCAGCCCCTGCTCTAGGCTGGCGTCGTCTGGCCCCAAAGCAAAGCAAACTCAGTGCTCTCTGCTGGCCAGGAAGGACGTGGTGACCCAGACAGAGATCCCTCGTAAGCGTGTAGCTGTCCAGGCCTCTGGCTGTAGTGAGTGCCCGAGCCTGCTGGTGATGCTGGATGATGGCTGTGTAAGGTGTCAGCTGGCTGGTGGCTTGCTCTGCATGGTGGCAGCATGAGCCGTTTAACAAGTACACACATGGTGTGGGGGGAGCTGAGATACCAGGAGGAAGTGGTAGGTAAGGATGGCGAGGGGAAAGGAAATGGAAAACAGATGCAGTGAAAACAGAAACGCAGATGACCTCTGTGAGCGTGGATTTTTCGAGTGCAAGCACAGTTCCCCTGTGCAAGCTTTGAGATGATCAGCCCCAGGCTCTGCGCTCTTGGGGAAGGTCGGTGCGGTAGAAATTCCTGCGGGCTCTATCCTGTTTGGGTGGGTGCCGCTTGGTGGTGCTCCTCCCTTTGCTGGGGTGCGTGCTTGGCCCTGGCCAGGCCCTCGGACCTTCCCATGGTGCCTTTCACCAGGGGGAGAGGTGTGATGCCTCCTGATGTTTGGGTGCTGGTGTCCACCAGAACACGCGAGGTCCCAGGCGTGCTCCCTGAGAAGCTGCTTTGAGAAGAGGGCAAAAAGAAACAGAGAACAGGAGAGGACTGACAGCAGCCCTTTACATTGCTTTTGTTAATGCACCAGTAATAAGATAAGCTTTATCTTGAAATGTTCTTGGAATCGAGTCTTTGATGGAAGTAGGCTTTTGGGTTGATATATTTTTGATAGATAAAGCAGAATGAAATAGAAAGACCAGGGGAGCACGCAGTATGTGAAGGCAGACATTTTTCCGTCCCAGCATCCCCAGTCAGTTGCCAGCACCTATAATAAATGCTCGGAGCAATGTTCCAGCTCGGAGAAATGTTCCAGCCACTCCAGCCAATGAGCCGGCTTCATCTGGAGTTCGGCTCAGATGCCTCTGTACAAGCGCCCGTAGTATGGGGAACAAACAAGAGGCATTAGGGATGCGTGCACGTCTACGGACACATGATATAACAGGCATCACAGAAACGCGGTGGGATGGCTCCTCTGACTGGAGTGTTGGAACAGACGGTTAGAGGCTCTTCAGAAAAGACGGGCCCGGCAGGCGGCGAGGGGGAGTTGCTCTTTGCGGAAGATCAGCGGACAGCACGCTGATTAATGTAATCGGAAACTGCCCTTTCTTCACTTCAGAGCACGGCCTTTTATAGCTTCCAAGCTTGGTCACGCACTTAAGATTTACAATGACTGGTTTCTGCACATAAATCAAAGACAGCTTATTGGTCCCTTCTTCAGCATCCGGGAGCAACACTAGCTGACTGGTCCCTTCTTCAGCATCCGGGAGTTGTTTCCCTCCTGCAGACCTTCTGCATACGTGGCCATGACTTAGCTCTGAAGTGACCGGAACTGGGCCATTAGTCCTCACTATGAACTCTAACCAATGGCAAGAGCCCTGGATCGCTCACGTGCCCATTGCTCGTTAAAAAGCCCTCAACAGCTATTTGTGGTAGGGATAGGCTGGAGAGTATGGAACTCTGTCTGGATACAGGTGAGCAGTCAACAGAGAGTTTGTGGGTCAGGGTTAAAGGGAGCCCAGCAATGGGAGACATTACTGTGGGGATCTGTCACAGACCGCCTGATCAGGGGGACTCTGTGGAGGAAGCGCTCTCTAGACAGATAGGAACAGCCTCACGCTCGCAGGCCCTTGTCCTCATGGGGGACTGTCCTGGGTTCAGCAGCAGCAGTCATTTTTCTCCTTCTTAGGAGCTAGTGCAGTGCTGTGTTTTCATTTTTTGGCCTGGGAACAGTGCTGATAACGCCCATGTTTTCAGTTGCTGCCCAAATGTTTGGTCTGGCCAAGCACTTTCTGAGCCTTATGCTCTGCCAGGGAGGAGGGAAAGCTGGGAGGAA
Organism: Lathamus discolor; assembly: GCF_037157495.1. NCBI lineage: Eukaryota > Metazoa > Chordata > Aves > Psittaciformes > Psittacidae > Lathamus > Lathamus discolor. The sequence goes on from NC_088884.1 coordinate 4,673,432, forward strand.
GCAAAGACAGGACACCTGACCCAAGCTAGCCAAAGAGGTATCCATACCACAGCACGGCATGCCCAGGATGTAACGGAGAGTTACTCGGAAGGACTAAGAGGACTGCAGGGTTGGAGGAGGTATTGGTCGGTGCTGGGCTGGGGGGAGTGGGGCAAGTTATTGGTCGGCTGGTGTTGAGGTGTTGTATTCTTTCTTCTTATCTCATTTATCATTACTATTACTGGAGGTAGCAGCAGTGATTTGTGTGATACCTTAGTTACTAAACTGTTCTTATCTCAACCCGTGGGAGCTGCATTCTTTTTGATTCTCCTCTCCGTCCCTCTGGGAGCAGGGGGAGGGCAAGAAGTGTGGGGGGGAGTGAGTGGACACGCTTTGTGGCTGGGTTTAAACCATGACAGGGACTTCAAGCACCCTGATATCTGTTGCAGTTGAGGAACAGTACGGCCCGGCACAAGCAATCCAGGAGGTTCCTCGATTGTGTGGAAGACAACTTCCTCCTGCAAGTAACAGAGGAGCACACAAGGAGAGGTGCCATGCTTGACCTCGTGCTCACCAACAGGGAAGGGCTCATTGGAAATGTGATGCTCCAGGGCAGCCTTGATTGTAGCCATCAAGAGATGGTCGAGTTTGAGATCCCCAGGACAGTGAGAAGGGTGTGCAGCAAGCTCACTGCCCTGGACTTGAAGAGAGCAGACTTCGGCCTCTTCAGGAGCCTGCTTAGTAAGGTTCCATGGGATATAGCCCTAGAGGGCAGGGGGGCCCAAGACTGTTGGCTGATCTTCAAGGGTGACCTGCTACAGGCACAGGAGTCTTGTGTCCCAACTAGAAGGAAGTGCAGCAGGAGGGCCAGGAGACATCCTGGGATGGATAAGGAGCTGCTGAGGAAACTTCAAGGGGAAAAAGAGGCTTATCAAAGGTGGAAGCAAGGACAGGCGGCCTGGGAAGAATATATATTTGAAAAATCATGGCAGTCAGGTGAAGTTCCCAACAACTGGAAGAAGGGAAATGGACATGGAACTGTTGGAACAAGTCCAGAGGAGGCAACGAGGATGATCAGGGGGCTGGAGCACCTCCCATATGAAGACAGGCTGAGGAAGTCGGGGCTGTTCAGCCTGGAGAAGAGAAGGCTTCGTGGAGACCTCGTAGCAGCCTTCCAGTATCTGAAGGGGGCCTATAGGGATGCTGGGGAGGGACTCTTTGTCAGGGACTGTAGTGACAGGACAAGGGGTAAAGGGATAAAATTGAAAGAGGGGAAGTTTAGGTTGGATTGAATCACAGAATCACAGAATCCCAAGGGTTGGAAGGGACCTCAAAAGATCATCTAGTCCAACCCCCCTGCAAGAGCAGGGTAACCTACAGTACATCACACAGGAACTTGTCCAGGCGGGCCTTGAATATCTCCAGTGTAGGAGATTCCACAACCCCCCTGGGCAACCTGTTCCAGTGCTCTGTCACTCTTACAGTAAAGAAGTTCTTCCTGATGTTAACGTGGAACTTCCTATGCTCCAGTTTACACCCATTGCCCCTTGTCCTATCACTGGATATCACTGAAAAAAGCCTAGCTCCATCATCCTGACACCTACCCTTTACATATTTGTAAACATTGATGAGGTCACCCCTCAGTCTCCTCTTCTCCAAGCTAAAGAGACCCAGCTCCCTCAGCCTCTCCTCATAAGGGAGATGTTCCACTCCCCTAATCATCTTTGTGGCTCTGCGCTGGACTCCTTCCAGCAATTCCCTGTCCTTCTTGAACAGAGGGGCCCAGAACTGGACGCAATATTCCAGATGCGGCCTCACCAAGGCTGAGTAGAGGGGGAGGAGAACCTCTCTTGACCTACTAACCACTCCCTTTCTAATGCACCCTAAGATGCCATTTGCCTTCTTGGCCACAAGAGCACATTGCTGGCTCATGGTCATCCTCCTATCCACCAGGACCCCCAGGTCCCTTTCCCCTTCACTACTTTCCAGCAGGTCAACCCCCAACCTGTACTGGTCCATGGGGTTGTTCTTCCCCAGATGCAAGACTCTACACTTGCCCTTGTTAAATTTCATCAAGTTTCTCCCCGCCCAACTCTCCAGCCTGTCCAGGTCTCGCTGAATGGCAGCACAGTCCTCTGGTGTGTCAGCCACTCCTCCCAGTTTTGTGTCATCAGCAAACTTGCTGAGGGTGCACTCAGTTCCCTCATCCAGGTCATTGATGAAAATATTAAACAGCACCGGTCCCAGCACCGACCCCTGAGGAACTCCACTAGTCACAGACCTCCAGCTAGATTCTGCGCCATTGACCACAACTCTCTGCCTTCTTCCTTTCAACCAGTTCTCGATCCACCTCACTACTTGATCGTCAAGCCCACACTTCTTTAGCTTATCTATGAGGATGCTGTGGGAGACAGTATCAAATGCCTTACTGAAATCAAGAAAAACTACATCTACCGCTCTACCATCATCCCTCCACCTAGTCACTTCCTCATAGAAGGCTATAAGGTTGGTCATACATGACTTCCCCCTCATAAAACCATGTTGGCTGTTCTTAATGACCCCCTCATCCTTGATATGCCTAGTGATGGAGTCAAGAATAAGTTGTTCCATCACCTTTCCAGGGATGGAGGTAAGGCTTGAAGGAGGATGTTCTTTCCTGTTAGGGTGCTGAGGCACTGGAATGGGTTGCTCAAGGAAGTTGTGAAGGCTCCATCCCTTGCGGTGTTCAAGACCAGCTTGGACAGAGCCTCGGGTGACATGTTTTAGTGTGAGGTGTCCCTGCCCATGGCGGGGGGTTTGGACATGTTTTAGTGTGAGGTGTTGTCCTGGGTTTACCAGTAGCCGTTTTTCTCCTTCACAGTAGCTGGTGCAAGCTCTGTGTTTTGACTTCCAGCCCGGGAACAGAGCTGATAACACCGATTGTTTTCAATTGTTGCTCAGTAATGTTTATTCTGGCCAAGGACTCTGTGAGTCTCATGCTCTGCCAGGGATGAGGGGAGGCCGTGAGGAAGCAGAGACAGGACACCTGACTCAAGCAAGCCAAAGCGATATTCCATACCACAGTACATCATGCCCTGGGAGGTAACTGGGAGTTAACCGTAAGGGCACGGTCTCTCTTCGGGGGGTTCGAACTCGTTCGGCGGTGGTATCGTGTTCTCTTCCCTTGTTATTTTCCCTTATTATCATTGGTGGTAGCAGCAGTGGTTTGTGTTATACCTTAGTTACTGGGCCGTTCTTTTCTCAGCCCATGGGAGTTCCATTCTCTCAATTCTCCTCCCCATCCCTCCGGGAGCGGGGAGGGTTGGGGGGATGCGGGGAGGGACGGAGAGAAAGAGGGAGAAAAAAAGAAAGAAAAAAAAAAGGGGGGAGGGGAAGTGAGAGAACAGCCTTTGTGGTTGGGTTTAAACCATGACAGATGTCCCTGCCCATGGCAGGGGGTTTGGAACTAGATGATCTTAAGGTCCTTTCCAACCCCAACTATTCTATGATTGTTTGCTTCCAATGTGTGTGGAAAGGGAAGGAAGGTTGAGAAGTGTTCACTTTAAGATGAATGTGGGATGAGGAGGAGAGGGAGAGCACCATGAGCTCCAACTGGCAGCGGAGCTGATGTGTCCTGGCCACAGCACCTTGACGCAAGGTTTATCCATTTGTGAGGGTGAAACCGATACTTGTCCTCGTAGTCAAACTGCAGTGGAAAAGGCAACGGAGAAGGTCTGGTTTCAGCTGGAAGTGCTGCTCAAGCTGACCATACTACCGAAAAGTGTCCACAAATGCGCTATTTAAATAATTCCAAATTGCTTTTCTGTCCCGTCATTCTCAAAAAATCGTGCTTGCATCTCTTGGCAAAACTTGAATACCTGTATGAGGAAGTGCCAGTTACCAAGTATTTTGTTATTTTTGTTGTTTTCTTCCTTCTTTCACCCCTCTTTCTTTTCTCTGTTCCCTTTTCATCTTGTCAGGGAAAAAGCGAGGCAGGAGAAAAGTGCATCCCTGGGTGCCCAGTGGCCATGGGCACGGCGCTGCCGACGTCACAAAGCTTCAGCGGTTGCTGTGGAGTTGCCCATGAGGAGCTGGGACCGTTTGGAACTGATGAGGGCATAGGCGTCTCCATGGAAAGCACGGGGCATTGTTACGTCTGTCAGGTGGGGTATTTAAGGCCCTGGAGCACCCTTAGAGGTGGCATTTGCCCTGTGAATCCACGGCAAGTCTGAATCCAAGGGCACAGAAGATGCCAGTGGACAACGGATCAAACGCCCGCTCCCAGCCCAGCAAGGGCAGGCCGGGAGTGCAAAGGAGACGCCAGGTGAGGGCTGGGCCAGGAGTGAGAGGCCGGTGGTGGGACGGGGCCACATGGAGCTGCGTCGGTGCCGGGGCCGGGCTTGCCGGCACTGCGGGGGCTGCTGTGCCGAGGCAGCCCCCTCCATCACACGCCTCTTCCTCCTCCTCCTGCCCGCAGGTGGGCCACAGGCAGCCTGAGGAAGAGCCGCATGGGATCCCGCTGCCACAGCTGCCCTACCAAGGAAGGTTTAAGCCCATCGTGAGCCAGCAGGCAGAGGTAGGGACCCCGAGGGAAACAGGGCCAAACACCTTCCCGAGCACGGGAAGTGCTGACGGGCAGGAGGGAGGTGCGGGAGGGAGGAAGCTGAGCCCCCCATGCTGTGCCCCGCAGGCTGCCCGGGCATGCCGGGGCTGCTGTGGGCAGTGGCCAAGGGCTGCGAGTGGCCAGCCCGCTCCCCAGCCAGCTCTGGGAGCAGGCAGCACCCACCTGTGGGGCTGAGCCTTGCCATGGGGCTGGCAGGGCAGCCCAACTGCATGAGCTCAGCCAGCTGGGACATGGGCGCAAGAGACACTATCACACAGCCTCTACCCTGGGCTTCTCTTGCAGGTGGGCAGCCTGAGGCACGGAGTGGTGCTGCCGCGCAGCACGAGGACAGAGGAGCAGACACTTGGTCTGCCACTGCTGGTGGAGAGGGCACCTCGGCCGCCACCTCGGCCAGCGAGAGCATCCAGCAGCTGCTGCAGGCTGCCTCCCCTGACACCGGCACCCTCTGCCCCTGCAGCCACACTCAGTGACACGGCCATCGGCAGCGCAAGCATCAGCCAAAAGCAGCTTCGCACAACAGCTGCCCAGCTGCACCGCGTCCCCGCACATGGCAGCAGTGTTGCGAGGCCACGGAGCTGTGAGCCTGCCCCGCACAGGCCCACAGCCTCTGCCACAGCGAGGGGCACAGGAAATGTGAGCGCGGTCCTGCGCAACAACAGCGCTGAGAGTCGAGACGCAGAGTACCAGAGAGCAATTCTGGCGGCACACGTCGAGAGCAGCCTCTATGGCAAGTTGCTGGCGCTGCACGAGAAGCTGCTTGCAAAGCCTCTGTCCGCCCTGGCCAACAACATGGAGACACTGCAACGGGTCAAGGGGAGCCGCTTGGCCAGAGCTCCTGAGGAAGAGGAGTACCGGGCACCCCACGTTCCCATGGCACCAGCACCAGCATCTCGTGGCTTTAGCAGGCAGGCTGCTGCAGCACAAGCCCAGCACCAGTCACCTGCCCTGCACTGCGCCTCAGTGAATGTTGCAGACGTGCAAGTTTCATGCAGCAGCATCTCAAACTTCCACCTCAGAGATGTGGCCAAAGAGGAGGCAAAAGTACCTTTCTTTCCTGAGTGTGTCGAGCAGGCTGCACCAGGGCAGACACAGCGCCAGGCACCTGCCCTCAACAGCTCAGCAGAAAATGACACAGATCTGAATGTCCCATCCACAAGCATCAAGAAGAAGGTCCGTTTCAGAGATGGTGTCAAGGAGATAGAGGCACCAGCCTCTCCCGGCATCGGCAGGCAGGCTGCAGCAGGACGAGCAGAGGGCCAGGCGCCTGCCCCGCACAGCCACAAAGAAAACAACATGGATCTGGAGGTCACAGCCAGGAGCATCCTGAAGAAGGTCCATTTCAGAGATGCTGTTGAGGAGGAGGCAGAGACCCCAGCCTCTTGTGGCTTTGACAGTCAAGCTCCGGCAGCAGAAGCACAGTGGCACGCACCTGCCTCCGACAACATCACAGTAAGAGAGACAGAAGTGCAGGTCACATCCAGTGTCAGTGCAAGCTACCAGTTCTGGGATGTGATCGAGGAGGAGGCAGAGGAAACAGACTCTCCTGATGATGGGGAGCAGGAGGGAGAACCACAGGCACAGAGCCACGCAGCTGCCCTGCTCAGCCCAGATGCCTCTGAGTTGGTTCCACAGGGAGCAGCCCTGCTCATCACTATGGAGCCTCCGGTCCAGGCTGTGGCTGTGGATCGGGAAACCAGCCAGCAGCTGGTGGAACCTCAGGACGTGACCCAAATCCTGGATGCGGCAGTGGCCAAAGAGGAGCAAGAGTGTGTAGAGGACATTGACAAAGTGCTGTCCCAAGTGCAAGTGATCACGGTGCGCAACCTCTGGGTCAACCCCTCGGTGCCAGAGCTCTTCCAGGATCCCCAGGCCGATATCCAGGAGGGCTCTGACTTCCCCAGCAGCATGGGCATGGATGCGACAGGGGAGACGAGTGGAGAACTGCAAAGCGTTTCTCCTATCCCAGCCGGTCCCTCGGAGCAGGAGGCAGCAGCGCAGGCACAGGGCCACGCACGTGCCTTGCTCAGCCCGGATGCCTCTGAGATAGTTCTAGAGGAAACAGCCAGGCTTATCACAAGGGAGGTCCTGCTGAAGGCTGCTTCTGCGGTGCACGGAACTGAGCAGCAGCCTTTGGACCAGCAGGACATGTCCCACGTCTTGGATGTGACACCGGAAGCACTGACGCCTGCAGCAGCTGGGGACGCTGAGTCTCCTGTGGCTGCAGAGTCTCCTATAGAGACCAGCACAGACTCTCCCATCCCTAGAGCAGACGAGGCTGAAGAAGACAGGGCATCTTGCATGTCTGGAGAACATCAGGGAGAGGCCAGCACAGCCCTTGTTTCCCCCAAAGCACATGAGGGTGACGTGACAGCTTTGTTGCCTCAGAAGGCTGTGGCAGAGGCTGGAGCACCCCACTTTGCACCAGGAGGAGGCGATGAAGGAGATGCAGTGACAAGTCCCCTGCCTTGGGACTCTCGTCACCCGCTAAGTGAGGAGTGTGACGGGAAGGAAGAGGACATAGATGAAGGTCTGTTCGAAGAGGAAGAGATCGCCATACACAGCCTCTGGGTTGAGCCTTTCGATCCAGAGCCCTTCCAGGACCTCCAGGAAGATATCCAGGAGGGGTCTGGCTGCCCCAGCAGCATGGGCTTGGATGTGGCAGAAGAGGCTACTGCAGACCTGCAGAACATGTCTCCTGTCCCAGTCGGACCCACAGACACTCAGTTGTCAGCTACTACATTAGCTGGAGCTGCAGAGGAAGAGGAGCACCACGCACCTCTCACTCCAGTGGCACAGGAGGAGGTGGCACCAGTTTCTCCTGCCTGTGGCGAGCAGGAGGCAGCAGCAGAGGCACAGAGGCAGGCACTTGCTCTGCTCAGGCCAGATGCCTGTGAGATGATTCTAGAAGAAACAGCCACGGCCATCACTGAACAGATCCTAACTGCGAATCCGGCTATGGTCCAGGGAGCCAGCCAGCAGCTGGCGGAACATCAGGACATGGCCCTAAACTTAGATGAGGCGATGGCATCTGCGGGGACTGAGGACACTGAGTCTTCTGTGTGTGGAGACCATGAGGGAGAGGCTGAAAGAGCCATTATCTTACCAGAAAGACAGCAAGAGGAAGTGGCAGCTGCATGGACTGAGATGCCTGTGCCAGAGGCTGGAGCATGCCACTCTGCCCCAGAAGCAGCCAACGAAGGAGATGCAGGAGCTTCTGCCTTTGCTCGTGAATCTGGGCAGCCGGTGAGCGAGGCACGTATGTCTGGCACCGGAGATACTGAGGAGATTCAGGCCGGAGCCTTGCACGGGCTACCTGTGGCAGGGAGATTCCTGCTGCTCCCTATGGCAGAGCCCCTGGGGGAGCCGCAGAGCAGCAGCATAGCCCTCACCAGGCACAGGCTCGACATACAAAGGAGAGCCAGCGTGCCTTGGCTGCTGGGCAGCTCTGTGGAAAGGGAGCTCCAGCAGCAGGAGGGCCGGACGCCTCGGTTGTCCTTGTGGCGCAGACGGATGCCCGCACCCAGGCAGGTGAGTGCCACGGACAGGACGGGACGGGACAGGAGAGGGGGATGAGCCTGTGCCTGTGGCCAGCCACTGCTGCTCCCAAGTGCAGCCCACTGAGCTCCTGCACCCCTCTTGTGTGATTACAGGTGGCGCCAGGGACCTTGGCCGAGGAAGCTGCCGAGGAGGAGTTGGACAGAAAGGAAGAGGAGGAGTGGGAAGAGGCCACGGACAAAGAGCTGTCCGAAGTGGAAGAGATCACCGTGCGCAACCTCTGGGTCAACCCCTCGGTGCCAGAGCTCTTCCAGGACCCTGAGGCCGATATCCAGGAGGGGTCCGGCTTCCCCAGCAGCAAGGGCAAGGATGTGACAGGGGAGGCAGCTGGAGACTTGCAGAGACTGTCTCCTGTGCCAGCCGTTCCCACAGACACCAAACTGGCAGCTTCTACCCTGGCTGCAGCTGCAGAGGAAGAGGAGCAGCGCGCACCTCTCACTCCAGTGTCACAAGAGGAGGTGGCACCAGCCCCAGCTTCTCTTGGTGCTGATGAGCAGGAGGCAGCACCGCAGGCACAGAGCCAGGCACTTGCCCTGCTCAGCCCCAATGCGCGTGAGGTGGTTCCACAGGAAGCAGCCGCGCTCATCACAAGGGAGCCTCCGCTCCAGGCTGTGGATCAAGGAACCAGCCAAGAGCTGGTGGAATATCAGGACATGAGCCAAATGCTGGGTGTGTCAGTGGCAGCACTGACGCCTGCAGCACTTGAGGACATTGAGTCTGCTGTGGCTTCAGAGCCTCAGGGAGAGGCCAGCGCAGCCGTTGCCTCCCCAGCAGCGCTTGAGGATGAAGTGGCCCCTTCCTCGCCCGAGATCCCTGCAGCAGAGGCTGGAGCATGCCACGTTCCTCCAGGAGCGGGTGACAACGGAGATGCAGCAGCTTCTCCCTTGTCTGGGGACTCTCGGCGCCAGGTGAGTGAGGCGCGTGTGGCTGGCACCGGGGCTCCCAAGGCCTTGGATGGCAGCTCCCGGGGGGTTTGTGACAGGGCTATTTCTGGTGCTCCCTGTGTCATCCCACTGACGTTGCCGCCATCCCCTGCCTGTGCTCTCGCTGCCCTGCAGGGTATGCTCAGACGCTTTGTGAGGAAACACCTGGGCAAGGCTGTGACTGTCACGCGGGGAAGAAGGCAGCAGCAGGTGGAAGAGCCAGACGTGGCACTAAGCTTGGATGTGGAGTCACCATCAACGTGGCCTGCGGGAGTTGAGGAGAGCGAGAAGGAGCCAGGTACTTCCCCGAGTCGGGTGGCACGCAGGCCAGGCCGGCAGCAGTGTGCGCCTGAGTTCGGGTGTGTGCCAGCCTCCCCTGCGTGGGCCGAGGGCTGCAAGCCTTGGGTGGAAAGGGCCACGAGGATGCTCAGGGGGTTGGGGCAGCTCCTGTATGAAGGCAGGCTGAGAAGGTTGGGGCTGTTCAGCGTGGAGAAGAGAAGGCTGCGTGGGGACCTCAGAGCAGCCTTTCAGTGTCTGAAGGGGGCCTATAAGGATGCTGGGGAGGGACTCTTTGTCAGGTCTTGTAGTGACAGGACAAGGGGTAGTGGGTTCAAACCTAACCAGGGGAAGTTTAGATTGGATTTAAGGAGGAAGTTCTTTACTGTAAGGGTGGTGAGGCACTGGAATGGGTTGCCCAAGGAAGTCCCTCGCCTACAGCTCTTCTTCCCCCACAGGCATTGCCACTCTTCCAGACCCAGGAGCGGCCCCACGCCGACGACTCTGCCGCTTCAGGAGAGTGCTGAGGGCTCTGCGCAAGGCTTTCTGTTTCTCCTGCCTCACCCCACGTGTGAAGGAGTAGCGCCCTGCTGCCAGCGCCAGGCCCAAGGGAGCTGTGCCGACGATGTCATGCTGCAGCCTGCACTTGTTGCGGGTGTTTTCTTGGGCCCATAAATAATAAGTCTTCCACCCCCATCCCCGCAGTGCTCATCTCTGCCTGTATGTTGGTTAGAACATATTTGTGTAATTCATGGATCTCTATATTTACTTAACGTAAAACAACTGACTTCAATCTAAGCGGCTACCTATCTGTAGCAATTAGTTCTTGTTTGATAATAAATTGCCCATGGAAGATGAAAGAGTCATTTACTGAGGTTTAGCAGCAATCAAGACATGTGTCTAGTACTCGGGGGATTTACTAGGCAGTAACTGGGTTGTTGAACTAAATTCCTATTGGAGACCTTTAAAGCGTGACCTGAGAAAACTTCTCTGCAGCCAGTGGGTCCTCTAAGGGCCTGCCCGTGTCCTGCTGGATCTGCTGCCGTGGGCAGTGCTGCTCCTAAGAGGGGCAGACGGTGTGGATCCTCCTGGCTCCCCGGGGGGAGTAACTTGCTTCCACCTGCAAGATGAAGGGGAGGAAAAGCAGGATCTCAGGTGTTGGCTGTGTTGCTGGAGCAGCTCTGCTGACAGAGGCTCCCAAACACTGTCTGTCTGGTCTGAGAGTTGTGCTTCGTCTTTGTCTCTCTGCTGATGCTCATCACATGTCTCACTGCAGAGAGACCGCCATGAACGGAGCCTTTTTCTATTGAGACTTGTTTGCCAAGTGGCTTCGGCTCCTGCATGCAGGGTTTTGGGTTTGCCTTCCTTGACAACGTACTGCATGGTTTTGTTGAATTAAGTCTCTGTGGGTTTGCTTGCAGATTCAGCCCTTGTGTTTACGGTCTCTCTGGTCAGCAGACCCCAACTTTCTGCTGACCACTCGATGAAGGAGAACAAGATGAGTGGCTGCGGAGAGGGCACCTTTAGCATGGGAGTGTGGGAAATCACAGCGTGCAGGCGTCTCAATCCTGAAGGGCAAAGAGCCACCAAAGCAGCCCCGAGTCCCTCGTCAGGACTTGGCGGAGAGCTGGCAGCGCTCCTGCACTGCAGGCATCAGTGGCGGGAGGGGTGGGGGCAGATTTAACACGGTCACTGCTGCCATTGACATTCTTTTGCCAAGGTGGGGGCTGCGCCCTGAGCGGGTAACGCTGCCCTTGGGAGCGCTGCGGGAGGCGGGGGCGTGGGGTGGGCGCTGCACGGCTGAGCTCAGCCCCTGCTCTAGGCTGGCGTCGTCTGGCCCCAAAGCAAAGCAAACTCAGTGCTCTCTGCTGGCCAGGAAGGACGTGGTGACCCAGACAGAGATCCCTCGTAAGCGTGTAGCTGTCCAGGCCTCTGGCTGTAGTGAGTGCCCGAGCCTGCTGGTGATGCTGGATGATGGCTGTGTAAGGTGTCAGCTGGCTGGTGGTTTGCTCTGCATGGTGGCAGCATGAGCCGTTTAACAAGTACACACATGGTGTGGGGGGAGCTGAGATACCAGGAGGAAGTGGTAGGTAAGGATGGCGAGGGGAAAGGAAATGGAAAACAGATGCAGTGAAAACAGAAACGCAGATGACCTCTGTGAGCGTGGATTTTTCGAGTGCAAGCACAGTTCCCCTGTGCAAGCTTTGAGATGATCAGCCCCAGGCTCTGCGCTCTTGGGGAAGGTCGGTGCGGTAGAAATTCCTGCGGGCTCTATCCTGTTTGGGTGGGTGCCGCTTGGTGGTGCTCCTCCCTTTGCTGGGGTGCGTGCTTGGCCCTGGCCAGGCCCTCGGACCTTCCCATGGTGCCTTTCACCAGGGGGAGAGGTGTGATGCCTCCTGATGTTTGGGTGCTGGTGTCCACCAGAACACGCGAGGTCCCAGGCGTGCTCCCTGAGAAGCTGCTTTGAGAAGAGGGCAAAAAGAAACAGAGAACAGGAGAGGACTGACAGCAGCCCTTTACATTGCTTTTGTTAATGCACCAGTAATAAGATAAGCTTTATCTTGAAATGTTCTTGGAATCGAGTCTTTGATGGAAGTAGGCTTTTGGGTTGATATATTTTTGATAGATAAAGCAGAATGAAATAGAAAGACCAGGGGAGCACGCAGTATGTGAAGGCAGACATTTTTCCGTCCCAGCATCCCCAGTCAGTTGCCAGCACCTATAATAAATGCTCGGAGCAATGTTCCAGCTCGGAGCAATGTTCCAGCCACTCCAGCCAATGAGCCAGCTTCATTTGGAGCTCGGCTCAGATGCCTCTGTACAAGCGCCCGTAGTATGGGGAACAAACAAGAGGCATTAGGGATGCGTGCACGTCTACGGACACATGATATAACAGGCATCACAGAAACGCGGTGGGATGGCTCCTCTGACTGGAGTGTTGGAACAGACGGTTAGAGGCTCTTCAGAAAAGACGGGCCCGGCAGGCGGCGAGGGGGAGTTGCTCTTTGCGGAAGATCAGCGGACAGCACGCTGATTAATGTAATCGGAAACTGCCCTTTCTTCACTTCAGAGCACGGCCTTTTATAGCTTCCAAGCTTGGTCACGCACTTAAGATTTACAATGACTGGTTTCTGCACATAAATCAAAGACAGCTTATTGGTCCCTTCTTCAGCATCCGGGAGCAACACTAGCTGACTGGTCCCTTCTTCAGCATCCGGGAGTTGCTTCCCTCCTGCAGAACTTCTGCATACGTGGCCACGACTTAGCTCTGAAGTGACCGGAACTGGGCCATTAGTCCTCACTACGAACTCTAACCAATGGCAAGAGCCCTGGATCGCTCACGTGCCCATTGCTCGTTAAAAAGCCCTCAACAGCTATTTGTGGTAGGGATAGGCTGGAGAGTATGGAACTCTGTCTGGATACAGGTGAGCAGTCAACAGAGAGTTTGTGGGTCAGGGTTAAAGGGAGCCCAGCAATGGGAGACATTACTGTGGGGATCTGTCACAGACCGCCTGATCAGGGGGACTCTGTGGAGGAAGCGCTCTCTAGACAGATAGGAACAGCCTCACGCTCGCAGGCCCTTGTCCTCATGGGGGACTGTCCTGGGTTCAGCAGCAGCAGTCATTTTTCTCCTTCTTAGGAGCTAGTGCAGTGCTGTGTTTTCATTTTTTGGCCTGGGAACAGTGCTGATAACGCCCATGTTTTCAGTTGCTGCTCAAATGTTTGGTCTGGCCAAGCACTTTCTGAGCCTTATGCTCTGCCAGGGAGGAGGGAAAGCTGGGAGGAAGCAAAGACAGGACACCTGACCCAAGCTAGCCAAAGAGGTATCCATACCACAGCACGGCATGCCCAGGATGTAACGGAGAGTTACTCGGAAGGACTAAGAGGACTGCAGGGTTGGAGGAGGTATTGGTCGGTGCTGGGCTGGGGGGAGTGGGGCAAGTTATTGGTCGGCTGGTGTTGAGGTGTTGTATTCTTTCTTCTTATCTCATTTATCATTACTATTACTGGAGGTAGCAGCAGTGATTTGTGTGATACCTTAGTTACTAAACTGTTCTTATCTCAACCCGTGGGAGCTGCATTCTTTTTGATTCTCCTCTCCGTCCCTCTGGGAGCAGGGGGAGGGCAAGAAGTGTGGGGGGGAGTGAGTGGACACGCTTTGTGGCTGGGTTTAAACCATGACAGGGACTTCAAGCACCCTGATATCTGTTGCAGTTGAGGAACAGTACGGCCCGGCACAAGCAATCCAGGAGGTTCCTCGATTGTGTGGAAGACAACTTCCTCCTGCAAGTAACAGAGGAGCACACAAGGAGAGGTGCCATGCTTGACCTCGTGCTCACCAACAGGGAAGGGCTCATTGGAAATGTGATGCTCCAGGGCAGCCTTGATTGTAGCCATCAAGAGATGGTCGAGTTTGAGATCCCCAGGACAGTGAGAAGGGTGTGCAGCAAGCTCACTGCCCTGGACTTGAAGAGAGCAGACTTCGGCCTCTTCAGGAGCCTGCTTAGTAAGGTTCCGTGGGGTATAGCCCTAGAGGGCAGGGGAGACCAAGACTGTTGGCTGATCTTCAAGGGTGACCTGCTACAGGCACAGGAGTCTTGTGTCCCAACTAGAAGGAAGTGCAGCAGGAGGGCCAGGAGACATCCTGGGATGGATAAGGAGCTGCTGAGGAAACTTCAAGGGGAAAAAGAGGCTTATCAAAGGTGGAAGCAAGGACAGGCGGCCTGGGAAGAATATATATTTGAAAAATCATGGCAGTCAGGTGAAGTTCCCAACAACTGGAAGAAGGGAAATGGACATGGAACTGTTGGAACAAGTCCAGAGGAGGCAACGAGGATGATCAGGGGGCTGGAGCACCTCCCATATGAAGACAGGCTGAGGAAGTTGGGGCTGTTCAGCGTGGAGAAGGCTTCGTGGAGACCTCGTAGCAGCCTTCCAGTATCTGAAGGGGGCCTATAGGGATGCTGGGGAGGGACTCTTTGTCAGGGACTGTAGTGACAGGACAAGGGGTAAAGGGATAAAATTGAAAGAGGGGAAGTTTAGGTTGGATTGAATCACAGAATCACAGAATCCCAAGGGTTGGAAGGGACCTCAAAAGATCATCTAGTCCAACCCCCCTGCAAGAGCAGGGTAACCTACAGTACATCACACAGGAACTTGTCCAGGCGGGCCTTGAATATCTCCAGTGTAGGAGACTCCACAACCCCCCTGGGCAACCTGTTCCAGTGCTCTGTCACTCTTACAGTAAAGAAGTTCTTCCTGATGTTAACGTGGAACTTCCTATGTTCCAGTTTACACCCATTGCCCCTTGTCCTATCACTGGATATCACTGAAAAAAGCCTAGCTCCATCATCCTGACACCTACCCTTCACATATTTGTAAACATTGATGAGGTCACCCCTCAGTCTCCTCTTCTCCAAGCTAAAGAGACCCAGCTCCCTCAGCCTCTCCTCATAAGGGAGATGTTCCACTCCCCTAATCATCTTTGTGGCTCTGCGCTGGACTCCTTCAAGCAATTCCCTGTCCTTCTTGAACAGAGGGGCCCAGAACTGGACGCAATATTCCAGATGCGGCCTCACCAAGGCTGAGTAGAGGGGGAGGAGAACCTCTCTTGACCTACTAACCACTCCCTTTCTAATGCACCCTAAGATGCCATTTGCCTTCTTGGCCACAAGAGCACATTGCTGGCTCATGGTCATCCTCCTATCCACCAGGACCCCCAGGTCCCTTTCCCCTTCGCTACTTTCCAGCAGGTCAACCCCCAACCTGTACTGGTACATGGGGTTGTTATTCCCCAGATGCAAGACTCTGCACTTGCCCTTGTTAAATTTCATCCAGTTTCTCCCCGCCCAACTCTCCAGCCTGTCCAGGTCTCGCTGAATGGCAGCACAGTCCTCTGGTGTGTCAGCCACTCCTCCCAGTTTTGTGTCATCAGCAAACTTGCTGAGGGTGCACTCAGTTCCCTCATCCAGGTCATTGATGAAAATATTAAACAGCACCGGTCCCAGCACCGACCCCTGAGGAACTCCACTAGTCACAGACCTCCAGCTAGATTCTGCGCCATTGACCACAACTCTCTGCCTTCTTCCTTTCAACCAGTTCTCGATCCACCTCACTACTTGATCGTCAAGCCCACACTTCTTTAGCTTATCTATGAGGATGCTGTGGGAGACAGTATCAAATGCCTTACTGAAATCAAGAAAAACTACATCTACCGCTCTACCATCATCCCTCCACCTAGTCACTTCCTCATAGAAGGCTATAAGGTTGGTCATACATGACTTCCCCCTCATAAAACCATGTTGGCTGTTCTTAATGACCCCCTCATCCTTGATATGCCTAGTGATGGAGTCAAGAATAAGTTGTTCCATCACCTTTCCAGGGATGGAGGTAAGGCTTGAAGGAGGATGTTCTTTCCTGTTAGGGTGCTGAGGCACTGGAATGGGTTGCTCAAGGAAGTTGTGAAGGCTCCATCCCTTGCGGTGTTCAAGACCAGCTTGGACAGAGCCTCGGGTGACATGTTTTAGTGTGAGGTGTCCCTGCCCATGGCGGGGGGTTTGGACATGTTTTAGTGTGAGGTGTTGTCCTGGGTTTACCAGTAGCCGTTTTTCTCCTTCACAGTAGCTGGTGCAAGCTCTGTGTTTTGACTTCCAGCCCGGGAACAGAGCTGATAACACCGATTGTTTTCAATTGTTGCTCAGTAATGTTTATTCTGGCCAAGGACTCTGTGAGTCTCATGCTCTGCCAGGGACGAGGGGAGGCCGTGAGGAAGCAGAGACAGGACACCTGACTCAAGCAAGCCAAAGCGATATTCCATACCACAGTACGTCATGCCCTGGGAGGTAACTGGGAGTTAACCGTAAGGGCACGGTCTCTCTTCGGGGGGCTCGAACTCGTTCGGCGGTGGTATCGTATTCTCTTCCCTTGTTATTTTCCCTTATTATCATTGGTGGTAGCAGCAGTGGTTTGTGTTATACCTCAGTTACTGGGCCGTTCTTATCTCAGCCCATGGGAGTTCCACCTCCCCATCCCTCCGGGAGCGGGGAGGGTTGGGGGCATGCGGGGAGGGACAGAGAGAAAGAGGGAGAAAAAAAGAAAGAAAAAAAAAAGGGGGGGGGGGAGTGAGAGAACGGCCTTTGTGGTTGGGTTTAAACCATGACAGATGTCCCTGCCCATGGCAGGGGGTTTGGAACTAGATGATCTTAAGGTCCTTTCCAACCCCAACTATTCTATGATTGTTTGCTTCCAATGTGTGTGAAAAGGGAAGGAAGGTTGAGAAGTGTTCACTTTAAGATGAATGTGGGATGAGGAGGAGAGGGAGAGCACCATGAGCTCCAACTGGCAGCGGAGCTGATGTGTCCTGGCCACAGCACCTTGACGCAAGGTTTATCCATTTGTGAGGGTGAAACCGATACTTGTCCTCGTAGTCAAACTGCAGTGGAAAAGGCAACGGAGAAGGTCTGGTTTCAGCTGGAAGTGCTGCTCAAGCTGACCATACTACCGAAAAGTGTCCACAAATGCACTATTTAAATAATTCCAAATTGCTTTTCTGTCCCGTCATTCTCAAAAAATCGTGCTTGCATCTCCTGGCAAAACTTGAATACCTGTATGAGGAAATGCCAGTTACCAAGTATTTTGTTATTTTTGTTGTTTTCTTCCTTCTTTCACCAATCTTTCTTTTCTCTGTTCCCTTTTCATCTTGTCAGGGAAAAAGCGAGGCAGGAGAAAAGTGCATCCCTGGGTGCCCAGTGGCCATGGGCACGGCGCTGCCGACGTCACAAAGCTTCAGCAGTTGCTGTGGAGTTGCCCATGAGGAGCTGGGACCGTTTGGAACTGATGAGGGCATAGGCGTCTCCATGGAAAGCACGGGGCATTGTTACGTCTGTCAGGTGGGGTATTTAAGGCCCTGGAGCACCCTTAGAGGTGGCATTTGCCCTGTGAATCCACGGCAAGTCTGAATCCAAGGGCACAGAAGATGCCAGTGGACAACGGATCAAACGCCCGCTCCCAGCCCAGCAAGGGCAGGCCGGGAGTGCAAAGGAGACGCCAGGTGAGGGCTGGGCCAGGAGTGAGAGGCCGGTGGTGGGACGGGGCCACATGGAGCTGCCTCGGTGCCGGGGCCGGGCTTGCCGGCACTGCGGGGGCTGCTGTGCCGAGGCAGCCCCCTCCATCACACGCCTCTTCCTCCTCCTCCTGCCCGCAGGTGGGCCACAGGCAGCCTGAGGAAGAGCCGCATGGGATCCCGCTGCCACAGCTGCCCTACCAAGGAAGGTTTAAGCCCATCGTGAGCCAGCAGGCAGAGGTAGGGACCCCGAGGGAAACGGGGCCAAACACCTTCCCGAGCACGGGAAGTGCTGACGGGCAGGAGGGAGGTGCGGGAGGGAGGAAGCTGAGCCCCCCATGCTGTGCCCCGCAGGCTGCCCGGGCATGCCGGGGCTGCTGTGGGCAGTGGCCAAGGGCTGCGAGTGGCCAGCCCTCTCCCCAGCCAGCTCTGGGAGCAGGCAGCACCCACCTGTGGGGCTGAGCCTTGCCATGGGGCTGGCAGGGCAGCCCAACTGCATGAGCTCAGCCAGCTGGGACACGGGCGCAAGAGACACTATCACACAGCCTCTACCCTGGGCTTCTCTTGCAGGTGGGCAGCCTGAGGCACGGAGTGGTGCTGCCGCGCAGCACGAGGACAGAGGAGCAGACACTTGCTCTGCCACTGCTGGTGGAGAGGGCACCTCGGCCGCCACCTCGGCCAGCGAGAGCACGGAGCAGCTGCTGCAGGCTGCCTCCCCTGACACCGGCACCCTCTGCCCCTGCAGCCACACTCAGTGACACAGCCATCGGCAGCGCAAGCATCAGCCAAAAGCAGCTTCGCACAACCGCTGCCGAGCTGCACCGCGTCCCCGCACATGGCAGCAGTGTTGCGAGGCCACGGAGCTGTGAGCCTGCCCCGCACAGGCCCACAGCCTCTGCCACAGCGAGGGGCACAGGAAATGTGAGCGCGGTCCTGCGCAACAACAGCGCTGAGAGTCGAGACGCAGAGTACCAGAGAGCAATTCTGGCGGCACACGTCGAGAGCAGCCTCTATGGCAAGTTGCTGGCGCTGCACGAGAAGCTACTTGCAAAGCCTCTGTCCGCCCTGGCCAACAACATGGAGACACTGCAACGGGTCAAGGGGAGCCGCTTGGCCAGAGCTCCTGAGGAAGAGGAGTACCGGGCACCCCACGTTCCCATGGCACCAGCACCAGCATCTCGTGGCTTTAGCAGGCAGGCTGCTGCAGCACAAGCCCAGCACCAGTCACCTGCCCTGCACTGCGCCTCAGTGAATGTTGCAGACGTGCAAGTTTCATGCAGCAGCATCTCAAACTGCCACCTCAGAGATGGGGCCAAAGAGGAGGCAAAAGTACCTTTCTTTCCTGAGTGTGTCGAGCAGGCTGCACCAGGGCAGACACAGCGCCAGGCACCTGCCCTCAACAGCTCAGCAGAAAATGACACAGATCTGAATGTCCCATCCACAAGCATCAAGAAGAAGGTCCGTTTCAGAGATGGTGTCAAGGAGATAGAGGCACCAGCCTCTCCCGGCATCGGCAGGCAGGCTGCAGCAGGACGAGCAGAGGGCCAGGCGCCTGCCCCGCACAGCCACAAAGAAAACAACATGGATCTGGAGGTCACAGCCAGGAGCATCCTGAAGAAGGTCCATTTCAGAGATGCTGTTGAGGAGGAGGCAGAGACCCCAGCCTCTTGTGGCTTTGACAGTCAAGCTCCGGCAGCAGAAGCACAGTGGCACGCACCTGCCTCCGACAACATCACAGTAAGAGAGACAGAAGTGCAGGTCACATCCAGTGTCAGTGCAAGCTACCAGTTCTGGGTTGTGATCGAGGAGGAGGCAGAGGAAACAGACTCTCCTGATGATGGGGAGCAGGAGGGAGAACCACAGGCACAGAGCCACGCAGCTGCCCTGCTCAGCCCAGATGCCTCTGAGTTGGTTCCACAGGGAGCAGCCCTGCTCATCACTATGGAGCCTCCGGTCCAGGCTGTGGCTGTGGATCGGGAAAACAGCCAGCAGCTGGTGGAACCTCAGGACGTGACCCAAATCCTGGATGCGGCAGTGGCCAAAGAGGAGCAAGAGTGTGTAGAGGACATTGACAAAGTGCTGTCCCAAGTGCAAGTGATCACGGTGCGCAACCTCTGGGTCAACCCCTCGGTGCCAGAGCTCTTCCAGGATCCCCAGGCCGATATCCAGGAGGGCTCTGACTTCCCCAGCAGCATGGGCATGGATGCGACAGGGGAGACGAGTGGAGAACTGCAAAGCGTTTCTCCTATCCCAGCCGGTCCCTCGGAGCAGGAGGCAGCAGCGCAGGCACAGGGCCACGCACGTGCCTTGCTCAGCCCGGATGCCTCTGAGATAGTTCTAGAGGAAACAGCCAGGCTTATCACAAGGGAGGTCCTGCTGAAGGCTGCTTCTGCGGTGCACGGAACTGAGCAGCAGCCTTTGGACCAGCAGGACATGTCCCACGTCTTGGATGTGACACCGGAAGCACTGACGCCTGCAGCAGCTGGGGACGCTGAGTCTCCTGTGGCTGCAGAGTCTCCTATAGAGACCAGCACAGACTCTCCCATCCCTAGAGCAGACGAGGCTGAAGAAGACAGGGCATCTTGCATGTCTGGAGAACATCAGGGAGAGGCCAGCACAGCCCTTGTTTCCCCCAAAGCACATGAGGGTGACGTGACAGCTTTGCTGCCTCAGAAGGCTGTGGCAGAGGCTGGAGCACCCCACTTTGCACCAGGAGGAGGCGATGAAGGAGATGCAGTGACAAGTCCCCTGCCTTGGGACTCTCGTCACCCGCTAAGTGAGGAGTGTGACGGGAAGGAAGAGGACATAGATGAAGGTCTGTCCGAAGAGGAAGAGATCGCCATACACAGCCTCTGGGTCGAGCCTTTCGATCCAGAGCCCTTCCAGGACCTCCAGGAAGATATCCAGGAGGGGTCTGGCTGCCCCAGCAGCATGGGCTTGGATGTGGCAGAAGAGGCTACTGCAGACCTGCAGAACATGTCTCCTGTCCCAGTCGGACCCACAGACACTCAGTTGTCAGCTACTACATTAGCTGGAGCTGCAGAGGAAGAGGAGCACCACGCACCTCTCACTCCAGTGGCACAGGAGGAGGTGGCACTGGCACCAGTTTCTCCTGCCTGTGGCGAGCAGGAGGCAGCAGCAGAGGCACAGAGGCAGGCACTTGCTCTGCTCAGGCCAGATGCCTGTGAGATGATTCTAGAAGAAACAGCCACGGCCATCACTGAACAGATCCTAACTGCGAATCCGGCTATGGTCCAGGGAGCCAGCCAGCAGCTGGCGGAACATCAGGACATGGCCCTAAACTTAGAAGAGGCGATGTCATCTGCGGGGACTGAGGACACTGAGTCTCCTGTGTGTGGAGACCATGAGGGAGAGGCTGAAAGAGCCATTATCTTACCAGAAAGACAGCAAGAGGAAGTGGCAGCTGCATGGACTGAGATGCCTGTGCCAGAGGCTGGAGCATGCCACTCTGCCCCAGAAGCAGCCAACGAAGGAGATGCAGGAGCTTCTGCCTTTGCTCGTGAATCTGGGCAGCCGGTGAGCGAGGCACGTATGTCTGGCACCGGAGATACTGAGGAGATTCAGGCCGGAGCCTTGCACGGGCTACCTGTGGCAGGGAGATTCCTGCTGCTCCCTATGGCAGAGCCCCTGGGGGAGCCGCAGAGCAGCAGCATAGCCCTCACCAGGCACAGGCTCGACATACAAAGGAGAGCCAGCGTGCCTTGGCTGCTGGGCAGCTCTGTGGAAAGGGAGCTCCAGCAGCAGGAGGGCCGGACGCCTCGGTTGTCCTTGCGGCGCAGACGGATGCCCGCACCCAGGCAGGTGAGTGCCACGGACAGGACGGGACGGGACAGGAGAGGGGGATGAGCCTGTGCCTGTGGCCAGCCACTGCTGCTCCCAAGTGCAGCCCACTGAGCTCCTGCACCCCTCTTGTGTGATTACAGGTGGCGCCAGGGACCTTGGCCGAGGAAGCTGCCGAGGAGGAGTTGGACAGAAAGGAAGAGGAGGAGTGGGAAGAGGCCACGGACAAAGAGCTGTCCGAAGTGGAAGAGATCACCGTGCGCAACCTCTGGGTCAACCCCTCGGTGCCAGAGCTCTTCCAGGACCCTGAGGCCGATATCCAGGAGGGGTCCGGCTTCCCCAGCAGCAAGGGCAAGGATGTGACAGGGGAGGCAGCTGGAGACTTGCAGAGACTGTCTCCTGTGCCAGCCGTTCCCACAGACACCAAACTGGCAGCTTCTACCCTGGCTGCAGCTGCAGAGGAAGAGGAGCAGCGCGCACCTCTCACTCCAGCGTCACAAGAGGAGGTGGCACCGGCCCCAGCTTCTCTTGGTGCTGATGAGCAGGAGGCAGCACCGCAGGCACAGAGCCAGGCACTTGCCCTGCTCAGCCCCAATGCGCGTGAGGTGGTTCCACAGGAAGCAGCCGCGCTCATCACAAGGGAGCCTCCGCTCCAGGCTGTGGATCAAGGAACCAGCCAAGAGCTGGTGGAATATCAGGACCTGAGCCAAATGCTGGGTGTGTCAGTGGCAGCATTGACGCCTGCAGCACTTGAGGACATTGAGTCTGCTGTGGCTTCAGAGCCTCAGGGAGAGGCCAGCGCAGCCGTTGCCTCCCCAGCAGCGCTTGAGGATGAAGTGGCCCCTTCCTCGCCCGAGATCCCTGCAGCAGAGGCTGGAGCATGCCACGTTCCTCCAGGAGCAGGTGACAACGGAGATGCAGCAGCTTCTCCCTTGTCTGGGGACTCTCGGCGCCAGGTGAGTGAGGCGCGTGTGGCTGGCACCGGGGCTCCCAAGGCCTTGGATGGCAGCTCCCGGGGGGTTTGTGACAGGGCTATTTCTGGTGCTCCCTGTGTCATCCCACTGACGTTGCCGCCATCCCCTGCCTGTGCTCTCGCTGCCCTGCAGGGTATGCTCAGACGCTTTGTGAGGAAACACCTGGGCAAGGCTGTGACTGTCACGCGGGGAAGAAGGCAGCAGCAGGTGGAAGAGCCAGACGTGGCACTAAGCTTGGATGTGGAGTCACCATCAACGTGGCCTGCGGGAGTTGAGGAGAGCGAGAAGGAGCCAGGTACTTCCCCGAGTCGGGTGGCACGCAGGCCAGGCCGGCAGCAGTGTGCGCCTGAGTTCGGGTGTGTGCCAGCCTCCCCTGCGTGGGCCAAGGGCTGCAAGCCTTGGGTGGAAAGGGCCACGAGGGTGCTCAGGGGGTTGGGGCAGCTCCTGTATGAAGGCAGGCTGAGAAGGTTGGGGCTGTTCAGCGTGGAGAAGTGAAGGCTGCGTGGGGACCTCAGAGCAGCCTTTCAGTGTCTGAAGGGGGCCTATAAGGATGCTGGGCACTGACTCTTCATCAGGGACTGTAGTGACAGGACAAGGGGTAGCGGGTTCAAACCTAACCAGGGGAAGTTTAGATTGGATTTAAGGAGGAAGTTCTTTACTGTAAGGGTGGTGAGGCACTGGAATGGGTTGCCCAAGGAAGTCCCTTGCCTACAGCTCTTCTTCCCCCACAGGCATTGCCACTCTTCCAGACCCAGGAGCGGCCCCACGCCGACAACTCTACCGCTTCAGGAGAGTGCTGAGGGCTCTGCGCAAGGCTTTCTGTTTCTCCTGCCTCACCCCACGTGTGAAGGAGTAGCGCCCTGCTGCCAGCGCCAGGCCCGAGGGAGCTGTGCCGACGATGTCATGCTGCAGCCTGCACTTGTTGCGGGTGTTTTCTTGGGCCCATAAATAATAAGTCTTCCACCCCCATCCCCGCAGTGCTCATCTCTGCCTGTATGTTGGTTAGAGCATATTTGTGTAATTCATGGATCTCTATATTTACTTAATGTAAAACAACTGACTTCAATCTAAGCGGCTACCTATCTGTAGCAATTAGTTCTTGTTTGATAATAAATTGCCCATGGATGATGAAAGAGTCATTTACGGAGGTTTAGCAGCAATCAAGACATGTGTCTAGTACTCGGGGGATTTACTAGGCAGTAACTGGGTTGTTGAACTAAATTCCTATTGGAGACCTTTAAAGCGTGACCTGAGAAAACTTCTCTGCAGCCAGTGGGTCCTCTAAGGGCCTGCCCGTGTCCTGCTGGATCTGCTGCCGTGGGCAGTGCTGCTCCTAAGAGGGGCAGACGGTGTGGATCCTCCTGGCTCCCCGGGGGGAGTAACTTGCTTCCACCTGCAAGATGAAGGGGAGGAAAAGCAGGATCTCAGGTGTTGGCTGTGTTGCTGGAGCAGCTCTGCTGACAGAGGCTCCCAAACGCTGTCTGTCTGGTCTGAGAGTTGTGCTTCGTCTTTGTCTCTCTGCTGATGCTCATCACATGTCTCACTGCAGAGAGACCGCCATGAACGGAGCCTTTTTCTATTGAGACTTGTTTGCCAAGTGGCTTCGGCTCCTGCATGCAGGGTTTTGGGTTTGCCTTCCTTGACAACGTACTGGATGGTTTTGTTGAATTAAGTCTCTGTGGGTTTGCTTGCAGATTCAGCCCTTGTGTTTACGGTCTCTCTGGTCAGCAGACCCCAACTTTCTGCTGACCACTCGATGAACGAGAACAAGATGAGTGGCTGCGGAGAGGGCACCTTTAGCATGGGAGTGTGGGAAATCACAGCGTGCAGGCGTCTCAATCCTGAAGGGCAAAGAGCCACCAAAGCAGCCCCGAGTCCCTCGTCAGGACCTGGCGGAGAGCTGGCAGCGCTCCCGCATTGCAGGGATCCGTGGCGGGAGGGGTGGGGGCAGATTTAACACGGTCACTGCTGCCATTGACATTCTTTTGCCAAGGTGGGGGCTGCGCCCGGAGCGGGTAACGCTGCCCTTGGGAGCGCTGCGGGAGGCGGGGGCGTGGGGTGGGCGCTGCACGGCTGAGCTCAGCCCCTGCTCTAGGCGGTCTTCTGTTCCCAGTGTGGTCACCACCTTTATACTTCGGGAGGTATATAATAAAGTTGCTTAGCAATTGCACATCTTTTTTCTCCTTCTCGGGTGGTCAATCTGTGAAGTAGACCTTCTTTTACCCTCCCAGCCCCCCTCTCAGACCATTTACAGCATCATTTGAGAGTTTTGAAGTTCTTGAATGGCCTTTTAAAATTATTGAGACCTGTTTGCTGATTGTGATGGGGATTACCATGTTGGCACGCACACAGAGTGTGTTTTGCCCACGACCATTACGTCTGATTTCAAGAGTTCAGCAGAGTCAGGTTTGGGCCTTGTCTGGGGTTAAATTACGATATAGGAGGACCAAGAGGTTTTCCCCGAGGCTGGACAGCCATGAGACCAGGAGCCGTTTTGCTCCTTCTTAGTAACTGGTGCAAGCTCTGTGTTTTGAATTCCAGCCTGGGCAGAGAGCTGATAACACTGATTGTTTTTAATTGTTGCTCAGTAATGTTTATTCTGGCCAAGGACTCTGCGAGTCTCATGCTCTACCGGGGATGAGAGAAGGTCTGAGGAAGCAGACCTGACCCAAACTAGCCAAAGAGGTATTGCATACCACAGCACATCATGCCCGGAGAGGTAACTGGGAGTTACCCGGAAGGGCAGGCTCTCTCTCTTGGGGGGGGTCGAACTCGTTCGGCGGTGGTATCGTGTTCTCTTGTTATTTTCTCTTATCAATATTATTGGTGGTAGCAGCAGTGATTTGTGTTATATCTTAGTTACTGGGCTGTTCTTATCTCAACCCGTGGGAGTTACATTCTCCTGATTCTCCTCCCCATCCCTCCGGGAGTGGGGAGGGTCGGGGGGGGGGGGGGTTGTGAGTGGATGACCTGTGTGGATTGGTTTAAACCACGACACATGGGCAAGTATCTAGGTCAGTGGGCTCCTCCAGTACTTTGGAATTTCACCACCAAACAAGTGTAAAATCCGGAAGAAATAGTAAAACACTTAAATGAGGTGTGTGGTCAGTCTGGCCATACCAGAGACGGACAAATCATAGCAACGTGCTGGGGCTTGGCCTATGCTTGCAGGGCCTTGTTCAGCACTATCCAGCACTTTCAAAAGGAAAAAAATGCTCCTGCATCTGAGGGCAAAGCAGCAGTCAGCGCAGCTACTCCAGCTCCAAGCACAGCAGCTACACCACCCCCAGCGACAAGTACAATTGCTACTCAAACCGCAGTGATAATCACTGCAGCTAAACCAGAGGACCAATTCGTACCAATGTCGGTTGCCCCTGTAAGCAAGAGAAAAAGCAAAAAGGAGGCAAGAAGGGTGAATCAAGATGAAGAAACAGTGGATCCTCCACCTGGTCCAGCATTTGAGCAGGAGTCATCATCACATGATGAAGAAGAAGAAGAGGTGACTTCTTGACCTCGGACCTCAACCGAGCTACGGAATATGCGAAAAGATTTTGCCCGTCAAGCAGGGGAGCGCATCATCACCTGGTTGCTCCAAAGCTGGGACAATGGGGCCGATGGTCACAAACTAGAAGGTAGGGAAGCCAAGCAGCTGGGATCACTTGCTAGAGAAGGGGGAATTGACAGAGCAATTGCAAGAGAGAAAAAGTCCCTCAGTCTTTGGAGGCGGCTCTTGGCAGCTGTGAAAGAACGGTTTCCATACAAGGACGATGTTATGAGTCGTTCAGCCAAGTGGACTACTTTAGACAAAGGCATCCAGTCTCTGAGGGAATCAGCCATCGTAGAGATGATCTATCACATCAAGCCAAATAACGGGGATATACCCATAGACCGAGATGAAGTCACAGAATCACAGAATCACAGAATCCCAAGGGTTGGAAGGGACCTAAAAAGATCATCTAGTCCAACCCCCCTGCAAGAGCAGGGTAACCTACAGTACATCACACAGGAACTTGTCCAGGCGGGCCTTGAATATCTCCAGTGTAGGAGACTCCACAACCCCCCTGGGCAGCCTGTTCCAGTGCTCTGTCACTCTTACAGTAAAGAAGTTCTTCCTGATGTTAACGTGGAACTTCCTATGCTCCAGTTTACACCCATTGCCCCTTGTCCTATCACTGGATATCACTGAAAAAAGCCTAGCTCCATCATCCTGACACCTACCCTTCACATATTTGTAAACATTGATGAGGTCACCCCTCAGTCTCCTCTTTTGCAAGCTAAAGAGACCCAGCTCCCTCAGCCTCTCCTCATAAGTCAAACGTACACGACCCATGTGGCAAAAACTAACACGGAATGCACCGTCATCATATGCCCATTCGTTGACAACAGTAACCTGGAATGACATAGTACCGCTAACAGTGGATAAATTGATTCACAATTCAAAAAGGACATGGAACTGCTGGAACAAGTCCAGAGGAGGGCCACGAGGATGATCATAGAATCATAGAATCATTGAATAGTTAGGGTTGGAAAGGACCTCAAGATCATCTAGTTCCAACCCCCCTGCCATGGACAGGGACACCTCTCACTAAACCATCCAACACAAGGTTTCATCACAGAATCACAGAATCACAGAATCCCAAGGGTTGGAAGGGACCTCAAAAGATCATCTAGTCCAACCCCCCTGCAAGAGCAGGGTAACCTACAGTACATCACACAGGAACTTGTCCAGGCGGGCCTTGAATATCTCCAGTGTAGGAGACTCCACAACCCCCCTGGGCAACCTGTTCCAGTGCTCTGTCACTCTTACAGTAAAGAAGTTCTTCCTGATGTTAACGTGGAACTTCCTATGTTCCAGTTTACACCCATTGCCCCTTGTCCTATCACTGGATATCACTGAAAAAAGCCTAGCTCCATCATCCTGACACCTACCCTTCACATATTTGTAAACATTGATGAGGTCACCCCTCAGTCTCCTCTTTTGCAAGCTAAAGAGACCCAGCTCCCTCAGCCTCTCCTCATAAGGGAGATGTTCCACTCCCTTAATCATCTTTGTGGCTCTGCGCTGGACTCCTTCAAGCAATTCCCTGTCCTTCTTGAACAGAGGGGCCCAGAACTGGACGCAATATTCCAGATGCGGCCTCACCAAGGCTGAGTAGAGGGGGAGGAGAACCTCTCTTGACCTACTAACCACTCCCTTTCTAATGCACCCTAAGATGCCATTTGCCTTCTTGGCCACAAGAGCACATTGCTGGCTCATGGTCATCCTCCTATCCACCAGGACCCCCAGGTCCCTTTCCCCTTCACTACTTTCCAGCAGGTCAACCCCCAACCTGTACTGGTACATGGGGTTGTTCTTCCCCAGATGCAAGACTCTACACTTGCCCTTGTTAAATTTCATCAAGTTTCTCCCCGCCCAACTCTCCAGCCTGTCCAGGTCTCGCTGAATGGCAGCACAGTCCTCTGGTGTGTCAGCCACTCCTCCCAGTTTTGTGTCATCAGCGAACTTGCTGAGGGTGCACTCAGTTCCCTCATCCAGGTCATTGATGAAAATATTAAACAGCACCGGTCCCAGCACCGACCCCTGAGGAACTCCACTAGTCACAGACCTCCAGCTAGATTCTGCGCCATTGACCACAACTCTCTGCCTTCTTCCTTTCAACCAGTTCTCGATCCACCTCACTACTTGATCGTCAAGCCCACACTTCCTTAGCTTATCTATGAGGATGCTATGGGAGACAGTATCAAATGCCTTACTGAAATCAAGAAAAACTACATCTACCGCTCTACCATCATCCCTCCACCTAGTCACTTCCTCATAGAAGGCTATAAGGTTGGTCATACATGACTTCCCCCTCATAAAACCATGTTGGCTGTTCTTAATGACCCCCTCATCCTTGATATGCCTAGTGATGGAGTCAAGAATAAGTTGTTCCATCATCTTTCCAGGGATGGAGGTAAGGCTGACCGGTCTATAATTACCCGGGTCCTCCTTCTTGCCCTTCTTATAGATTGGTGTGACCTTTGCCATCCGCCAATCCTCAGGCACCTCGCCCGTTTCCCACGACTTACCAAAGATGATGGAGAGTGGCCTAGCAATGACCTCCGCCAGCTCCCTCAGCACCCGTGGGTGCATTCCATCCGGACCCATCGATTTACAGATGTCCAGTTTGCATAGCTGATCCCTAACCCAATCCTCATCTACCAAAGCAAACTCCTCCTTTGTCCTGACTCCTTCTGGGGCTATAGAAATCAGGGGCCCTCGGGGAGAGTCTGCAGGAGTAAAGACAGAGGCAAAGAAGGCATTCAGCACCTCTGCCTTCTTTATATCCTCTGTCTCCAGGGTACCCACTTCGTTCAGCAGTGGGCCTATATTGCCTCTTGTTTTAGTTTTATTTGCTATGTATTTGAAGAAGCCCTTTCTATTGTCTTTAACCCGACTAGCAAGATTGAGTTCCAAGGAGGCCTTAGCTGTCCTAATTGCCTCCCTACATCCTCTAACAACTGTCCTATATTCCTCCCAAGCGGCCAGCCCCTCCTTACATAATCCATAGATTCTCCTTTTCCACTTGAGTTTGCCCAGCAGCTCCTTGTATAACCACGCCGGTCTCCTAGATCCCTTACTTGACTTCCTACTCATTGGGACGCTCCGATCCTGAGCTTGGAAGAAGCGGTCCTTGAATGCTAACCAACTATCTTGAGCCCCTTTACCGCCTAGTACACTTTCCCATGAGACTTCCCTTAGCAGTTGACTGAAGAGGCCAAAGTTGGCCCTTCGGAAATCCAGAACTGTGGCTTTGCTAGGTATTCTATTCCTCCCACACAGGATCCTAAACTCCACCATCTCATGGTCACTGCAGCCAAGGCTGCCATTGACCGTCACCACTTCGACCAAACCCTCCTTGTTGGCGAGTACTAAATCTAGCAGCGCTGCTCCCCTAGTTGGTACGTCCACCATTTGCATTAAGAAATTATCATCAATGCACTCGAGGAACCTCCTAGACTGTGAATGACTGGCTGTGTGAGTCTTCCAGCAAATATCGGGGTAGTTAAAGTCCCCCACGACGACTAAGGCATGTAGTCGCGAGGCTACTTCCAGTTGCCTGTAGAAAGCCTCATCAACTCCTTTGTCCTGATCAGGAGGTCTGTAATAGACCCCCACAACTGTATCACCCGTGCCAGTCAGCCCCTTGATTCGTACCCACAGACATTCCACTTGCTCCTCATCCGACCCCGGACAGAACTCAATACATTCTAGTTGCTCTCTCACGTAAAGAGCAACTCCACCACCTCGCTTTGCTGACCTATCTTTCCTAAAAAGGACATAGCCATCCATGACCACATTCCAGTCATGTGAACTGTCCCACCATGTCTCTGTAATCGCCACTAGATCATAACCTTTAGCCCGCACACAGACTTCTAACTCCTCCTGTTTATTCCCCATGCTGCGTGCATTGGTGTACAGGCATTTCAGGGAGCCAGTCCTAGTACCCTTTTTCCCCTGCGGGACAGGGTCTAAAGAGCTATCCTTTCTCACAAGTGAAACAAGAGATTGATAGTCCTCCTTAGCCCGCCATCCTTCAATCCCTAGCATGTTCCTCTTGGGCTTGTCCCCAACAGGCCCAGTTAAATCCCCTCCCCCCTTCATAACTAGTTTAAAGCCCTGTCAATAAGCCCTGCTAACTCCTGCCCCAAAACCCTTTTTTTTCTCTGGGACTGGTGTATCCCGCCTGTCACCAGCAAACCAGGTGTCCCATACAGCAGCCCGTGACTGAAAAACCCAAACCCCTGCCTTTGGCACCAGTCACGTAGCCATACATTAACCTGCAGAGTCTTCTTATATATCCCTTCACCCTCGCTTGCAACAGATATGGAGGCAAACACCACTTGCGCTCCAGACCCTTTAACCAGCCATCCCAGGGCCCTGTAGTCTCTCTTCATCGCCCTTACGTTCCTCGTAATAATTTCGTCACTGCCAACCTGAAAAACCAGCAGCGGGTAGTAGTCAGACGGCTGCACCAGTTCAGAGAGCTTCTTTTTAACATCTCTAATCCGAGCCCCAGGCAGGCAGCAGACCTCCCTGTGGGGTGGATCCGGTCGACAAATGGGCCCTTCTGTTCCCCTCAGAAGGGAGTCACCCACCACAATTACTCTTCTTTTCTTCTTGGTTGGGGAAGTTCTGAGGCATGGGGGTGAGTGACTAGCCCTGGGTGACTCACTAGATAGATTTGCCTCACCATCTCCATTCACCTGGCCCTGAATTTCCAAGACCTCGTACCTGTTATTCAAGGGCAACTGGGAGGGAGGAAGGGATTGTGAGGGTTTTCGCTTACCTCTCCGAGGAGGAACCTCCCTCCATCCATCCTTGTCCATTAAGCTCTCTCCTTCTGTCTGATGGTAGGAGGGAAGGGGATCCATAGCTTGTTGAACCAAACCTGGCCTTGAACACTGCCAGTGATAGAGCACTCACAACCCCCCTGGGCAACCCATTCCAGTGTCTCACCACCCTAACAGGAAAGAATTTCCTCCTTATATCCAATTTAAACTTCCCCTGTTTCAGTTTTAACCCGTTACCCCTTGTCCTGTCACTACAGTCCCTGACAAAGAGTCCCTCCCCAGCATCCCTATAGGCCCCCTTCAGGTACTGGAAGGCTGCTATGAGGTCTCCACGCAGCCTTCTCTTCTCCAGGCTGAAAAGCCCCAACTTCCTCAGCCTGTCTTCATACGGGAGGTGCTCCAGTCCCCTGATCATCCTTGTGGCCCTCTTCTGAACGTGTTCCAGGAGTTCCATGTCCTTTTTATGTTGAGGACACCAGAACTGCACACAATACTCCAGGTGAGGTCTCACAAGAGCAGAGTAGAGGGGCAGGATCACCTCCTTCGACCTGCTGGTCACGCTCCTTTGGATGCAGCCCAGGATACGGTTGACTTTCTGGGCTGCGAGCGCACACTGAAGCCAGCTCATGTTCATTTTCTCATTGACCAACACCCCCAAGTCCTTCTCTGCAGGGCCGCTCTGAATCTCTTCTCTGCCCAGCCTGTAGCTGTGCCTGGGATTGCTCCGACCCAGGTGTAGGACCTTGCACTTGTCATGGTTGAACTTCATAAGGTTGGCATCAGCCCACCTCACAAGCGTGTCGAGGTCCCTCTGTATGGCATCCCTTCCCTCCAGCGTATCAACCAGACCACACAGCTTGGTGTCATCGGCAAACTTGCTGAGGGCGCACTCAATCCCACTGTCCATGTCAGCGACGAAGATGTTGAACAAGACTGGTCCCAACACCGATCCCTGAGGGACACCACTCGTTACCGGTCTCCAGCCGGACATCGAGCCATTGACCACAACTCTTTGTGTGCGGCCATCCAGCCAGTTCTTTATCCACCGAGTGGTCCATCCATCAAATTGATATCTCTCCAATTTAGAGAGAAGGATGTCATGTGGGACAGTGTCAAACACTTTGCACAAGTCCAGGTAGATGACATCAACTGCTTTATCCTTATCCATCAATTCTGTAGCCCCATCATAGAAGGCCACCAAATTGGTCAGGCAGGATTCCCCCTTAGTGAAGCCATGCTGGCTGTCACCAAGCACCTTGCTGTTTTTCATGTGCCTTAGCATGTTGTCCAGGAGAATGTGCTCCAAGATTTTACCAGGCACAGAGGTGAGACTGACTGGTCTGTAATTCCTCGGGTCTTCCATTTTCCCCTCCTTGAAAATGGGGGTTATATTTCCCTTTTCCCAGTCGTCGGGAACTTCACCTGACTGCCATGATTTTTCAAATATGATGGCCAGTGGCTTGGCAACTTCATTCGCCAGCTCCTTCAGGACCCGCGGATGGATTCCATCAGGTCCCATGGACTTGTGCATGTTCAGATTTTTAAGATGGTCTCGAGCCAGATCCTCTCCTACAGTGGGCCCAAGGTCTTCATTCTCACAGTCTCTGCGTCTACCTTCTAAGACTTGGGTGGTGCAGTCAGAGCCTTTGCCAGTGAAGACCGAGGCAAAGAAGTCATTCAGAACCTCAGCCTTCTCCAAATCCTGTGTAGCCAGTTCTCCCGAAAGCTTCCTCAGGGGGCCTATTTTGTCCCTAGTCTGTTTTTTGATTTGCAATAGAAATATAGGATCCCTTCCTGTTATCTTTCACATCCCTGGCCAAGTTTTATTCTAACTGGGCCTTAGCCTGCCTAACCTGGTCCCTAGCTTCCCAAACAACATCCCTGTACCCTTCCCAGGCCGCCTGTCCTTGCTTCCATTTTTTATAAGACTCTTTTTTCCTTTGAATTTTCCTCAGCAGCTCCTTATCCATCCAAGGAGGTCTCCTGGCCCTCTTGCTGCACTTCCTTCTAGTTGGGATGCAGCACTCCTGAGCTTGTAGCAGGTGATCCTTGAATATCAACCAAGAGTCTTGGGCCCCCCTGCCCTCCAGGGCTATATCCCATGGAACCTTACTAAGCAGGCTCCTGAAGAGGCCAAAGTCTGCTCTTTTGAAGTCCAGGGCAGTGAGCTTGCTACACGCTCTTCTCAGTCTCCTGGGGATCTCAAATTCGACCATCTCGTGATTGCTTCATCCAAGGCTGCCCTGGAGTACCACATTCTCAACAAGCCCTTCCCTGTTGGTGAGCACAAGGTCAAGCATGGCACCTCTCCTTGTTGGCTCCACTATTACTTGCAGAAGGAAGTTGTCTTCCACACAATCTAGGAACCTCCTGGATTGCTTGTGCCGTGCAGTGCCATCGTTCCAACAGATGTCAGGGTGGTTGAAATCCCCCATGATAACAAGGGCCTGCGAGCGTGAGGTTTTTCCTATCTGTCTGTAGAATGCTTCATCCACAGGTTCTCCTTGATCAGGTGGTCTGTGACAGATCTCCACAGTAATGTCTCCCACGGCTGTTTTCCCTTTAACCCTGACCCACAAACTCTCTGTAAACTGCTCACCTGTCCCCAGACAGAGTTCCATACTCTCCAGCCTATCCCTAACATAAAGGGCAACTCCCCCACCCTGCCTGCCATGCCTGTCCTTTCTAAAGAGCCTGTAACCTTCCATTCTAACACTCCAGTCATAGGAGCCATCCCACCATGTTTCTGTGATGCCTATTATATCATACCCCCGTAGATGTGTACACATCTCTGATTCCTCTTGTTTGTTCCCCATGCTACGGGCGCTTGTATAGAGGCATCTGAGACGAGCTCCAACTGAAGCCAGCTCATTGGCTGGAGTGGCTGGAATATCTCTACATTGCTCCAATCATTTATTATAGGTGCTGGCAATTGACTGGAAGTGTTGGGATGGAATGATGCCCCCCTCCCCCAACACATCTAGTTTAAAGCCTCCTTGACCAGCCTGGCAAGCCTCCTACCAAAACTGTTCTTTCCCTTCTTTACCAGAGCACCTCCACCAGCCCCCAGTAGACCTGGCCTACTAACTTCAGTCCTATGTTCAAGACACCCAAACCCCTAACTATGACACCAGCCTTTTAGCCATTTATTAACCTGGCCAATCCTCCTAGCTTTTTCTTGGTCCTCCCCTGTGTCCTGGAGAATTGACGAAAAGACTATGTGGGCACTGGAGCCCCTAACCACCTCTCCCAGGGCTTTGTAGGCTTTCTTTATGGTCCCCAGTCTACTACTACCTATATCCCTAGCACCCACATGGATCACCAGGAGCAGGTAATAGCCCGTGGAACTTACTAGAGCAGGCAGCCTCTCTGTAACATCCCTGATCCATGCCCCTGGTAGGCAGCACACCTCCCTCGAGACGAGGTCAGGCCGACAGATGAGTGCTTCCGTCCCTTTCAAAGTAGAGTCCCCTATTACTACGACCCGCCGCTTTTTCTTTGTAGCGCCAGTAGAGATCTTTACCCGAGCATAATCCGGCTGTTTGTGGTGCCAGTGCATTTCCTCGTTAGTCTCCTGCAGGACAGCAAAGCGGTTCTGCATGGAGACAACAGATTTAGGAGGAAGCCCCTTGCCTATAATTGTCCTTTTCCTCCTTCTTTTGTTATTTCTCTTTGTCACCAATTCCCAACTTCCCGGGTTGGTGGCCTCCTTCTTTCCTTCTTGAGCTGGAGGGGAAGCTTGAGGCCCCCGCACAGAATGGGGCTGGAGCAAGCAGCCCTGCTTCCTCTCAGCTACCCTGACATCTTGAAGCCCGCTAATAGCATTCTGCAGCTCAGCCCCTGCTGCAGGAGGGCCTCCATCAGGGAGCACCGAGTGCATCCCTGCCGGTCGTGCACCTTTCCCTCACAAGCCCAGTGCAGGCACCCTCTACACTGCGAGCTCTGCCCTGCAGCCTCCCCTCTCATCGGCTCTGTCTGGGTGCCTACGCTGGCCACCGCCGGGGCAGCCAGAGCAGAGCTCCCAGAGTGGGCCCTGGCCATACGACGGGTGCTCACCATCCCGCGCAAACTGCCTCGTCCCGCTCTGTTCGCCGCGCTCCCTGGGGCAGGTTTTTACCCACTCAGGGCTGGTGCTGCTGCTCCTGGCTCTGCCCCCTGTGAGTCCCGGCTCAGTCAGTTGAGCTGCCGGCTCCTGGGCAGGTCCTCTCGAGGACTTGAAGCTCCCTCGGTGGCTGTTGCCGCTCTGAGTTGAGGCTCCTGGACGCTGATCTCTCCCCCGCTCCGGTGTTAAAGGCGTCCTCTCTCGAGCTGCTCACCTCAGCAAACAGAAACATATCCTGAAGATATTTAGCAAAGGAGATATTGGCACAAACATTCCAGTTAATCCAGAACCACTCTCAAGCAAGTTGACTAATCAAAAAACAAGAAAGAGGGAGTTGAATACCAGACCAATGTTTTCAGTGTAAGAATGCCCATTCAGTGACTGAGAAAATAGGATTTTAAAGTCCAAGTGTGTCATAAACTGGCCATGGAAGATGTCTTACTATCAGCCCATGTCTTCAAAATAGGCATTTATTTTCTTCATCACTTTAATCTAGATTTAGATTGTAAGTGCTGAAAAGATTCTTCACACCTTGGTGGAGAACAGACTATGCATTAGGTCCTGCAGACCTGGAGTCCACACCTCCCGATGATTTCTAAGAGTGTATGACAAAAATATGCCTATATATACCCTTCTTCATTGAAGCCAAGGTCTGCAGTGTTTTCACTGGTGGTATCAGCCCTTTATCCTTGAATATTGGCCTTCTGCTGCCAGACCGTTTCTGAGGTGATGGCATCTTTCATTTTGCATGGCCCAAGCTAAGCTGAAATCATTGCCAAGGAGCATTCATGGCTCCTTTGAGCCTCTGGAATATGTTAGGAGGAGCCTTCTCAGCATGTCCCTAATCCCAGCTTTGTTGAAGGCCACTATACAATTAACCAGCAATTGTGCCACAGCAAACAGATTGCATTGATGATAAACAGATGTGAGCAGATAAAGGAGCCAATGGAATTTGGGCCATATGTGTCTTATCTCTGAAAGCCTTCAATAGCTTCTCCAGCCCTGAGTTCGAACAGCAGTCACAGGTCTGCAGTGCCTCATGCCATTTCTGGTGAGCTAAGCTGGTTAAACTTGCCAGGTGAATGAGAAAGGTCAATAGGTTGAATGCAAAGGCAGAGTTCTGTATTGTCAGATGCTTCTGATCACAGGACATCAGCTCATGCTCATTCCTCTGAAGGTATGAAAGCACTTACAACACAGGTCTGCAAGGGCCTGAGATGAGGATAACAGCTGTCCAATGGCTGTATGTTCATTTGACTTGCATCAAGTATGGGGGCTTGGGAATAGATATGGCACTGCAAGATAGCTCTGAATAGGCTCAGATAAACCTTCTCTTATCCATATTTCCATTCCTCACTACTGAGGAACACTTGGGCCAGATGCTCCTTGCTCAGGTGGGTTGGGGCTAAGCTTATTGTCCCTTCAGCTTGTGGGTGTGAGGGAGGAATAATGTAGCTCATGAGAACTGGCCTCATCAGTTCCCCTGATTTCCGTTGTTCCTGACACCCCTCCTTAGGAAATAACCATGCTCAAGACCACGAACACATCTCAAGCTCCATACAGTACAGATGCAGCAATTTCAGGGACATGGCAGCCTTTTCCCCAACCTCCCATACACCTAATACCAACAGCAGTACCAGTGATGCAGCGCACTTCTGATTAACTAGCAAGACAAACCCTAGCCTTCTAGTGGAAGGGAATTCCACTGAAGACTAAAAGGAAAAGCTGTCCAACACATCAGAGAGTTTAGAGGCATCAGCTGGAACCTGGAATCCCATACAAATTTTAAGAACTGTCCTCCTATACTTAGATATGTTAGTATGTACCTGTTGGTGCTTCTAACATCATTCACAAGTGAACCATCAGCAGGGTAAGATGCAAGAAGGGGGAAGGCTGCCTTACTGGAAACTCTTTTTTTCTTAAGAACCAGAAAAGACCAAACCAGCAGTCCTATGTGCTCAGGACATGGCTGTTCTAGAGCGCACCTCAGTGTCTTCTACTCCATGTGAGTTCCTGTCGCATTCATGGGTCTCTTTCAGCAATTTCATCCCTCTCATGAGTAAAGGTTCAACAAGAAACTCTTTCAGTCATCTGATGAAAACATGCACCAGGTTTGAAGGTGGCTGCACCTTCAGACTGCACCTAGAAATTTATCTAGACATGATCTCAGTAAGATCCAGCAGTTTGGGTGTCTTTAATATACTGTCTCTAGTCTTTTATCATCTTCTTTTGCAGTTGAACATAACAATTCCATAAACAACCTTTTTCCAACCCCTTTCATTCCTTCTCTAAAGGCAAACTGATTATTTTTGCTTGTTTTTAAGGAGTAATCTAAGCTTTACATGACCTGTAATGCCAGGCTATTTCAGACATTCCATTGCCAATTCCCAGCTAGCTTTATCTCCAAGGATATTCAATGCCTCCTGATAGCATTATCCTTCTACTAACTGAAATTCTGTCCTAAAGAAGGAAAATGAAAGATTTCCAAAGGAGTTAAGAAATAACAAAGCAAAAAGAAATAAATTTAAGCAAGCCTCTGAAGCAATTCTCCAAACTGGAAATCTGGAAGACTGTTTTGTGCTTTTCCTTTACAATCAACTTCCCAAAGGGGCAGAATTATCAAATATAACATGGGGTAATCTTAGTAATTAAGGAATCCATATTTATGTGTATATATATATATATATATACATATATATATATGAAACACTATGATGCTGGTCATAGGGCACAATCCAGTTTGCAAAGCATTTTTCTGCTGGGATTCACCAAGACACTTACTCTTTTAAGTTGGCTTTTTAAATAGATTGGAGTGGTTTTAATCTATTTTTTCCAGATGTTTTGCCTCATAACATCACAGGTCTTACTCTACGGCTCTCATTTGTTTGCATAACCAGTTTCTTCCTCTGTCTCTCCCTTTTTCCCCTCTTTCTCCTTAAATTTTAGTTTGTGACTTCTAAAATCTGTTTGCAGCGCAGCTCTTCACAGTAGACCAGTACTAGAGTTAGCAGATTGGAAGAGGACTGAAGAAGCCTTAAGTGAGAGACAGGAAGACATCGGCATTAGTCCTGTGAGACAGCTTTAAGGGAAGAACAGAAAACAAGCCCTAGACCGACCAACCAACCAACCAAAAACTCCGCAAAACCCAACCATCTAGGATTCTATCTGACTGAGAAAGTGGAAGGTCAGATGACAAAACTTGACATCCTCATTGGTCAAACTAGGAGAAAATGTCTAGAAGTTATTTAAAACCAATAAGAACACGCCTTCCAATATCTGAAGGGGGCTACAAGGATGCTGGAGAGGGACTCTTCATCGGGGACTTTAGTGATAGGACAAGGGGCGATGGGTTCAAACTGAAACAGGGAAAGTTCAGGTTAGACATAAGGAAGAAGTTCTTTACTGTGAGGGTGCTGAGGCACTGGCACAGGGTGCCCAAAGAAGTGGTAAATGGTCCATTCCTGGCAGTATTCAAGGCCAAGACGGAGTCTTTGGTGACATGGTCTAGTGTGAGGTGTCCCTGCCCATGGCAGTGGGGTTGGAACTGGATGATCTTAAGGCCCTTTACAACCCAAATAATTCTATGATCCTATGGTTATATGTCTTTACCTGTTGCTGTAAATCTTTCTCATGGAGCTCAGGAGAAGCATCATTCCCATGTGCACTGACCAATAACCTGTTTTCCTATGAGAAATCTCTGAACCACAGAACTATGTCATTAACTTAAACCCACATATGATTTTAAATATATTTGCACTGGAGTGTCTGATGAAACGACCTTCTCAGTGTGCTAAGACTGTTTTCAGAGTTAGTAGCACAGGCTATGATCCAAATTTGCACCATTTGTCAGGAAAAGCCTTTCCAAAGGTCTAGGAGCTGATGCCTAAGTCAGAGCAGCATGAACCCAACCATTCAGCTTTAAACTCACAGAAGCATTTAAGCCATTTCAGCTTAAATAAACATGGCAAGTATGCTACTGATTTTGCTGTGGTTTGACATTGGTACAGCTCCCTCCTGACTTAAAGGGAGTTTGAGATCATTTATATCATAAATTATTTGAAAGGCAACGAAAATGATGCAGAAGGCACAGAAGGCTCTGAGCCAGTGAGAAACGGTGCCCTGCTATTTCTCATGTAGGGATGTCCAGCACTTCCAAGTTGTGCTTTTTGATCTATCACATCAAATTCCTAAATTCAGTAAGTTATAAAAGTTCTGGTGAAAGGAGAATACTGAATACTGATATAGCATAAAGTGCTCAAGCCATCTTTTTCTTATCTATTCACACGGACAAGCTCGATAGTTAGAAGAGGTGGTGCGATCTAACACATCACCCAAACTCTGGACCAGCAAGTTCTAGTCCTAACTGTGTCTGACCATAGCAAATCCTCTTTCTGAACTTGTGCTAGGGGTATTTTATGATGCCTGACAGCTTTAACTTACACAGGATTCACAGTCTGGCTGTTTATCAACCAGTGAAGGCACGTTTTGGGAAACATGGACCACCTCTGGAGTTCAGGGTACCCGCAGTGGCCCACAAAGACTGAGGTTGGAATCACTTAGACTTGTCTAACTTGTAATGCTGAAATGTTCCAGACTGGCTTTCTGGTTTGCAGGTTTAATGTCTGCATGTAAATGCCTGCAAAAGTATAAAGGGTGGGCCCCACTCTTATTCCCTAAACCATCAAAGAATGCCATTAGAGGAAACGACTTTGGCCCAACTTGAAAAGAACCAGGATAAGCCTTTCATTCAGAAGGTTTTACATGGGTTAGATGTTTGCAATATGGTTGTGCTAGGGAATGGTTTGCAGATAAAAAGAAGTGAGATTCAGACTGAGTGTCGCTTTTACTTTCCAGGATGAAGGGATGGGGATTGGATGTGAGTGGTTGGCTGTCTGATTTGTGTGCATTAAGCAGGAAAGGAAGGAGGAGAGAGATGAAAGGAAGAAGATAGGATGGGTATAGAAAGTGAGGAGACCTGGGTGCAGCCTGGAAGCATCATCCTGTGAAGCCAGAGGTGGAAGAGTGTCAGGAAAAAGAATGGATTTACAGCCTCACACCCCCACAGATGGCTCTTTGCATTTGTTCTTTAGCAGACCAACAGACCCCACTGGA
Organism: Lathamus discolor; assembly: GCF_037157495.1. Lineage (NCBI taxonomy): Eukaryota > Metazoa > Chordata > Aves > Psittaciformes > Psittacidae > Lathamus > Lathamus discolor. Next base: position 4,713,153 of record NC_088884.1, read on the forward strand.
ATTATGGGGCTATAATTCTATTTGTGGAGGGTGGACGGGAAGAGTGGGGAGGTTGCAAGAGCTGTTTGGTAGTTTATGACCTCCCCAAAAGCCCTTGATGGAATTCCAGCCCCATAATTCACAGCTGCCTCTTCTGGATCTAATTCACCGGAGGTCTCTGATGTGGTAGTTCTTAACTATCAAGCTCAGTGTTGTGTCTTGCCTCTGCTGGGGGTTAATCACATTGCTTTGGCTAATCCAAAGCAGGGCAGTTTTATGAGAGTTTCCCTTGTGAGTGCATTCTGGTTTGGCTTGGGCACTGAGAAGGCAGAGAACAGGCTGTTAACGTGATTGAATCAGTGTCTGCAGCCTTCTTCGTAGTCATCCATCCTGAAGTACAGGACCAGAGCCATGGCATGGCCACCGAGGCAACCCTGGTGTCTTGAACCCTGTAAATCTTCCATTTGGATCTCCCCAGTGGCATTGAGGGGCTGCAAGCTGCCTGCAGGCCTGCCCTGTACTGCAGCTGAGGGGTGAGATTTAACTAACTTAGGACATGAGATCTAGCTCATGTCCATACCTGCAGACATGTCCCATAACATTATAAAGAAGAACAGGTCTTGGCAGTACTTCAGGGTCAGCACTCTGGTGCTCCTCCAGCAAAGGGCCATTCTGGACAGGACAGCACTTATAGGACCAACATGACAGAAGTCAGTAGTGACTGAGGGACAAAGTTGGGATGTCCTGGGAAGTATCATTTGCTCCAGTGGATAGATTTCTCTCTGACATCCTCTTTCTGTCCCAAAAGGCCATGTTTCAGAATTCAAAACTAACTTCAAAGCCAACTACAAGCATTTCTTAGGGCTCATTCTCCTATCCCCATGTACCTGAAGGGTAAGCATCACTCCGTCATGGTCATAACAGCCTGAACCTTTAAAGCAGCTCCTTTTCCAATATTCTATATTCTATTACAAACACCTTGCGGCCCAGTAGACCCTTTTCCCAATATGCCTTCCTTTGGTCTAGCTCTGTATATTTGGACCAGTGAAGCAACTGTATTAAGAGCATAAAGGACAGAGAGCCAGACTGGATGCAGCTTTATCCATGAAGGTAAAAAATCCCTCGTATATGCTCTTCCCAAACTGGGAATTCTCTGGGAGACAGGTAGCTGGCACTGACCACTGTGCTGGGGAGCATGCTCACAGCTAAGCATCACAGACAACTTCAACAGTGCTTGATACTCACCTTGGCCCTTCTTTTATTTACCAGCACAGATGTAGCTAGGAAAAAATTAATGCCTGATAGTGTTATCTGCTTGTCATGTTCCTGCCCATAATATGTTTGTGTGTCATGAACTGTGATCTGTTTGCCTGTGTTGTAGGAACAAGGTCTGTATCCTATGTGGTGTACTGAGAGAAAGCTGGCCTGTGGAGATGTCTTGGCATCAGGTTTGGTTTTGGGACTTATAAGGTCAGTGAGTACATTTCCCATTAGAATTTATGAGAAGGCAGGAAATTCAAAGAAGCAAATAGTAATAATAAAAATAAAGCAGTTGTTCTCTTTTAATTTTATTCTTTCTTTGAAGAGCTTAGCTGAAGGCAAGAGACCAAATCGATTCCTGCTTTCCTCCCAAATGCTTGCTGGGTTATAGGAACATGCAGCACACCACAGAGGAGTATAGGGCTCTGCTGCATATACAGCAAGAGACATTCCCTTTCCTAAAACAATTGCAGCAGGAAAGGTCAAAGCAGACCCACTGGTGGGATTCATCCCACCTGGCTGTAAAAAGGCATAGTGCAGCTGGGCTAGCTCCCCCATCCTCCCTAGGCTCAGCAAGAGGAAACAAGCATTTACCTTTGTCATTCACTGATCTATTTTAGCCATCGAGGTTGCAATGAGATGAACTGTATCCTGAAAGGAATGATTTTGCAGTGATGCCTGTGCAGAGAGATAGGACAACTACCACAGAAGAAAACACTCACAGGCATTCAGTTAACTCCCCAGCACAAGAAGAGGTGAATTTTGTAGAATAGTAGAAACACAGAACCCCAGATTGGTTTGTGTTGGAAGGGACTTCAAAGCTCATCCAGTTCCAACCCCTGCCATGGGCAGGGACCCCTTCCACTGGAGCAGCTTGCTCCAAGCCCCTGTGTCCAACCTGGCCTTGAACACTGCCAGGGATGGGGCAGCCACAGCTTCTCTGGGCACCCTGTGCCAGCGCCTCAGCACCCTCACAGGGAAGAGCTTCTGCCTAAGAGCTCATCTCAGTCTCCCCTCGGGCAGGTTAAAGCCATTCCCCTTGGCCTGTCCCTACAGGCCCTTGTCCCAAGCCCCTCTCCAGGTTTCCTGCAGCCCCTTTAGGCACTGGAGCTGCTCTAAGGTCTCCCCTTCAGGAGCCTTCTCTTCTCCAGGCTGCCCCAACCCAGCTCTCTCAGCCTGGCTCCAGAGCAGAGCTGCTCCAGCCCTCGCAGCATCTCCATGGCCTCCTCCGCACTCACTCCAGCAGCTCCACGTCCCTCTTGTGCTGCTGCCCCAGAACTGGATCACACTGCAGGGGGGGTCTCCCCAGAACACAACAGAGGCAGAGAATCCCCTCCCTGAGCTGCTGCTCATACTCTGTGGATGCAGCCCAGCACACAAGGGAGTTCAGGGCTGCACATACACGTTACTAGGATGTCTCTAATTAAAAGCTCATTGATCCCAGCATCATTTCCTTGCCATCTGACATACCTTAATACTGAAGCCAGCAGGTCTCTGCGGCGCAAGTGACTCAGATTTATGGTCCCCATCACTCTCACCACCTTGGTAAGCATAATGAACCTGAGCCTGAAGACAAGGAAAGAAGCGTCTTAGCTTCCTTGCACAAGTGGGCATGAGAGAACTGATGCTGGAGATATACTCTACTGGACTAGAAAAACCTCCAGAAAAAGAACAACTTAATACGATGCAGGCAACTGAGCCTGTGAAGTGTCAGAAAGTGGGTGAGGGAACTGAGATATCATAAAGGCAAACTGAATATCCCCCAGGTTGCTGGAAATAGTTGTTAGCTGACATCTGGGATTGCTTTTGGAAGCTGGGCTGCAGACCAGCTCCTAGCTTTGCCCTGAGAGCTGAAGGCCGGTTCCTGACTTTGCCCTGCCCTCTCCCCTCCCAGGTTTTTGAGGGGTGCATGGAGGATGTTATTTACACTGGAGCTCAGGCAAATGGTCCTCAGTGGAGGAGCTTGAAGAAGGGATGGATTGAGATACAGGAAATGGACATCACCTCTTGTGGACAGTAAAAGCAGGAAAGCTTTGAAAACGCCTCCTTTCTTTAGGTTGGGGATGGGAGTACCCAGCATGAATAAAGAATAGATGGGGAGACAGCTCCTGCCAGCTTTGTAAGTACCTGATTGGCCTGGAATATCCATCTCGGCCCATTTGGAAACTGATCAGAAGCATTTCAGATGCTGAAACTGGGAGAAGTGGCTGGTATCTCCAGCGCAGCTGTGCTGCCTCTGTCTTGCACTTGCAAACACAGCCAACAGAGCCTGAGCCAAAGTCTCTGAGGACCTTCACTGTGCCCCAGCAGGAACCATACGGATGCCCTGTCCTGTTGTAGATGTGGTTTTCCTCCTCACTCCTATTCTTACAACTCTCATTAAATCAATATGTAAATTCTTCACTAAGTAGTAGCAAACCCACACATGTAATCCCCTTGAAAAACAAACATCCTGAGCTTACAGCTGACAACAGGGAGTTCCCACAAGCCTGGAATCTATTCGGCTGTGCTAAGTAATTGCAGCTCCATTTAATGCTTGGAAGGGTGGTTTTGTGGGAATAACTGCTGTTGTGTTGTTTCCCAGTCTCGGCACTGAAGAGGAAACCATGGTCCTGTACGTATCACACATGAGGTTAGCTAATGGATCACAATGTAGGTGCTAACCATGCTTTGCCCTATGGATTCCCACCACTGCACTCTGTCCCACTGCAAAAGTAGTGACAGGGTTACTTGGAACTGGACAAAACCAGCCTGCAGAGACCATAACAACTTTGCCTCTGAGCTGCTGTGAGACTGCAGGCATCTCATTTCACTTCTTCGTGCCTCAGTTTCCTTTCCCACCTCTTCCTTTTCCTGTCTGCTCTCACTGACATAGAAGCTGTTATTATGGCTGTTATAACAGGGACACCCTTTCTCTGTTTCTGCAATGTCTGGCTAAGACTCAGCCTAAAACTACTCTTGTGCAAATGGTAAGTACAAGCACTTTGGAAGGAAGCTTTTGTGATATAGTTTAGTTTAGGTTTAAATTAATGCCCTGGGAAAAAAAAAGCCTTCAGAAACACTTTCCTTTAGAGGAGATTCTGAGGTTTTTCCCCCCTTAAATGCACTAATAATTCAGAGTAACTGAAATGTGAAGCACTTCTTTGCACGCAGAATTCTCTAGCCTCAGTTCCTGCAATTCACCCTGCTGCCTGGAGTGGTCTGATGGGTGCTACCTACACAGACAACACACTGCTGCTGATAGATGTGCTGCTGGGATGTGCTGATAGAGTGATGCAAACCCTTCTTGGTGACAAGGACTTTTCCTCTGCTGTGCCCCAAGCAGCAGCTGGACAGTGATGTCTCATGTGGATGTGGTCAGTTTGTCTGTTGCTCATCTATAGGTACCCAAACACTTGCTAAGCGATATCAGGCTGAAGTCTATTGCTAAAGCTGTCAGAGTTTCATTTTACTCCATTTCCTTTTTGAAACACAGTTTTTTACTTCCATTTCATGCTCCTCATTAAGCTGAGACTTCCAGGAAGGTTTTTGCTTTCCACAAGCCTTATATTGGCACAGTGGTCTTCATATCCCAGAAAACCTGCTAGCTGTCTCATTCTTTGGTGGGTGACAAAAGTTTAGCCCTTTGGAGCATGGCAGGAGTTTCACTAGCTCTGGGCATGCAATCCTAGTTCTGCTTTCCTTTCTGATGAATGGAATGGGGGGCACAGGGATGGCTGAGAGAAGGGGAAACAGCAGGAAATGATGGAGGTACACATAGGATAAGGAGGCTGATAAGAGCATGCCCAGGTGCCAAGCTTCTGGGATGACAGAGGATAAAAGCCTTATCCCTGCTTTGTGGGGAGAGATTATGCGCAGCACTGGCTGCTGGGGGAAGCAGGATACAAGGAGAAAGGAGGTATAGGGTTCTGACCTCCTCTGCTCTGTCTCATTGCTGTGAGAGTGGTGAATCATGAAAAAAGGCAGTTTCAGTAGTCCTCACCACCATGTCCCCTTTCCACCTCCAAAAGGACCTGTCTCTGCTTGCATCAGTTCAGCTTTTCAAGAGCAGGGTCAGTGAAAAGCATCCATGAATTTTTTATCTCCAGCTTGCCTTCAGCTGAGGTGTCTTGGGTCAAGTTTCCTGTCCTTTGGGGTACAAGATGAGGCTGATGTGTTAAACCATGCACACCTGTGTCAAGGCAGGTCATTGGCCCTATGGCATCTGGCATCCTTCATTAAAGATTTACCCTTTGCAACAGCAGTGCAAAAGACAGTATCATAATGTAACAGTTGTAAGATAAGGGGAGCATTGTAGTGGGGAGCAGACATGGGAGAGGGAAAAGGGATTTTCCCCTCTTGCTTTAAGCTAAGCTAAAACTTAGAGGGGAGGTTTAGGTTAGATATAAGGCCGAAGCTCTTCCCTGTGAGGGTGCTGAGGTGCTGGCACAGGGTGCCCATAGAAGCTGTGGCTGCCCCATCCCTAGCAGTGTTCAAGGCCAGGTTGGACACAGGGACTTGGAGCAAGCTGCTCTAGTGTGAGGTGTCCCTGCCCGTGGCAGGGGCTGGAACTGGATGAGGTTTAAGGTCCCTTCAACCCAAACTAGTATGGGATTCTATGATTCTAATGTGGAAACTGGAGTGTCCATCAGCTGCTACTTCTCCCAGCGTGTGGGAGGAGAGCAGGGGTATGAGACAGGGGAAGGAGGAAGGCTGCATTTGTCGCTGCTTGGGGAAAAACTTCAGCTTTGAACATACATGCTGAAAAGAAACACCATGCCAGCAAGGAAAGGAAGGAAAGAAAAGAAAGGAAGGAAAGGAAAGAAAGGAAAGGAAGGAAGGTGGTCTATCTGGGATCTACTTCCCACCACACTTCCCCAGCCCAGCCCATGGGCATAACAATGAAGCCAGGCCCAAAATGTCAACATAAGCCGACTCTCTGGAGCACTAGGGAAACACTAGAGCATGTACAGTGGATGGTGGGAAAGCCTGAGTTTGGGAAAGGGCTCCTATGGTGTAGATGTGACGTAGAAATGCTTTGAGCACTTACATGGGATCCAGTCTCATGCTTCCCAACCACTTGAATTCCCTCTCCCTGACTGTAGTTTCAGGAAGCAGCAGTCACAGCCTGGAACATTTTTTATTTCTTTATTTTTTTTTTAATAAACTTTATTCTATATTACAAATAAGGTTTTTTTTCCTTTTTTTTTCTTTTTTTTTTTTTTTTGTTCTGGACTGCAAAATAGGAATGCCTTATATTTACATACACAGGTATACAATTAATTATAACAAAGGTACAGAAGCTTTGCCTTTACCAAGTAACAATGGGATTCCAATTTAAATAGTATAGATTTTATTTCTTTCTTTCTTTTAACTAGGATCAATTCAAAAGAAAATCAAACCAACAACAACAACATAAGAAAAAGGATCCCAACCTCCTTTCTAATGCTGTCTTGACATCTCTTTGAGGCTGTTAGTTAACACTGTAGTGAAAGGATATGTTTTTACATTGGTTTTTGTATTCAAGGTGGAAGCTTTAGCAAAAGAGAGAATGAGACTTCTGGGCTCCTGTGTATGTCCAAGACACAGGGTCAGACACTAGGAAGGGGTCTGTCTTGTGACCAGTTGCCTCTCATCTTGATTCCTTGGGGAAAACACTGGGAGCATTTAGCTAGCACCTAATCTCTGCTTCCTTACCCCACCCTGGGCTGTAAAGTGGGTTTTCTCCAGGCACTGGAGAAAGAGCAGCATAGAAAGGTTAAATAACACCAAGTTTTTCTTAAGATACTTCAGGAAGGTCTGCAAGCTTGGACATGTGCCTTGATTTCTCCAACTGGCTCTCATGTCTCAGTCTATCTGAAAGTGAGCAGCAACCTCTCCTACTGAGAAATGCTGCCTTCAGAGTCAAGGAGACACATCAGAGCGCACCAACAAGAGAAGGGGATGCTGAAAGAGCCTAAATGTCCTGGTTTCCCCTTTGTTTCCCACACCCAGGTTTGCTTTCCTGAGCTTCCCTGCACTCTGCTCTCTGCTGCCAGCATCTTTGAGGTGATCTGTTTCCAAGCAGAAAGAATTTCTTGAGGTAAAACTCCATTTTTAGAACAGAAGATTAACACAAAACAAAAGAGCGCCAATGGACAATGACGACGACAACAGAAATCACACACATGACAGGTTGGTTAGACTTAAGCAGCTCTATATCCTTGCTGGGGTGTGGGGGTTGGTGGTTTTATTTGTTCCAAGTGTAAATATATATTCTTTTTCTGACCTCTTTCTGCAGATTAATTCTTTGCTGTGTCCCCTTGGATCCTTCTCTAACAGCGTAGTGAACTGAGCCATCCCAAAGAAAAGGTGGTTGACAAGCTCTATTTTCAAAGCATTCTACACAAAGTAGTTATGCTCTGTAAGACAACTCAACTTTTGGGGCGAAAGGGGCATTGCACAGTGGAAGAAGTGAGGGAAAACTGCAGGACTCCATGGACCAAATGATACTTTGAAACGGGAACAGCATTGGATGCAAATAGGGAAAACTCAGGTTGTGAATGGCCAGGAGGCTGAAGTTCACACCATGATGTTGAGGTTCACTTGCTTCACTAGTTGCCAGCTCCACAGCATACCATGTTCGGATGGCCATAGCTATCCGAGACTTCCACTTGCCCTCTTCTACTCATCAGATGCATGCAGCAAATTGTCCTGGCATTGTCTAGTGGAAGGTGTTCCTGCCCATGGCAGGGGGTTGTAACTACATGATCTTAAGGTCCTTTCCAACCCTAACTATTCTATGATTCTATGGTCACTGAGGCTATGCCAATGACTCTATCTATCGACTGTCATGGTGAGGAATCTGCCACCATAGAAACAGAGTCTACAGTGATTGTGCAAATGATCATAGCTCCCTAGTCTGGAGAAACCGAAAATGGATTTTACCCTCTTCTTTAAGCCAAGCTTAAACTTAAACAGGGGAGATTTAGGTTGGATATAAAGAAGAAGCTCTTCACTGTGAGTGTGGTGAGGCACTGGCACAGGGTGCCCAGAGAAGCTGTCAAGGCCAGGTTGGATGGGGCTTGGAGCAACCTGCTCTAGTTGAAGGTGTCCCTGCCCATGGCAGGGTTTGGAACTGGATGAGCCTTAATGTCCCTTTCAACCCAAACCATTCTATGATTCATTGTCATGATTGCAGTGTTTGAGAAATACCCATAAAGACCAGCCTATCATCTGGCATATTTTGGATATTAGGAGCCTGTCTATTGACTTCTAGGGATTTTGGCTCCAATTCTCTCCATGAGGCTTGAAAACCAGCATGGAATACCACCTATTGGTCATTTTTTTGTGTCAAGTGTGGAAAGGGAGGTGGGAAGAAACAAATCAAAGGAAGAGGAAAAGAACGTATCCATGTTGTAGTAGGGCTCATTCTTCTGCTTGTGTCTTTGCTTTTTATTGTATTCTACATGCACTTAAAAAATAGTTAGCTGAACAGTTGAGGCTGGGAAGAAGATGCCAAGACCTCTCATAGACTGGGGGATGCTGGGACAATGGTTGTAAATGGGGAGGGCACTGAAGGATACAGTGGAGGAAGCCCACGCATTTACATCACAATTCTGGCACATTTTCCACACAAAACCCAAAACCAGCTCAAACACCAAATAAAGAAAAACAAAACTAAGGAGGAGATGAAAGCAAAATAGAGATTTTCTTTCAAATCCTGGGAATGGGGGAAAGAAGAGGGCGGAGAGAAAACAGAAATGCCTAACGGGGAAATTGGGAAGGGTTAAGATACCAATCTCATGGAGCTTCCCATTTCCCCATAGTGTTTCATTCTCAGTGTCTCTGAGGTGTTCAAGTTTTTTCTTGAAAAAACACAGAAAAATATATATTACAGATGGAAAACTCCGTACCAGCAAGAAGAAATAAAATAATCACAATGGAAAACAACCATCATAAACAGAAAAACACAGACCTGAAAACATCGAAACGAAACACGGTGAGTCTCGAATTTCCCCTGTGATGTTCCTCTGACTCCAGTAACAGGATTACACCAGTTCACTTTGATACTTCCTTTTGTTTAAAACAGCTTCTTCATCCTTTCATGTGCGCATGTCCAGGCAGTACAGCCCATCACTCATAACCCCTTCCCTCCAAGCCAGCTATTCGTCCTTAGACTCCTACCATCCAGGTGTGAGTACAAGGCATGACAATAGGGTCCATATTTCTTTTTTGTGGCACTTTGTTTGTCAAAACCTTTGGTTTCTTCCTTTTTTTTTTTTATTTTTATTTTTCCTTTTTTTTTATGTACTTATAAAAATATTGTGTTTGTGTTGTTGTTGTCATTTTCTTACTGCTGGCTCTGGTGGGACTTTTCACCCCACTTTCACAGCCATCATCAGTGGATCTGGAACATGCGCCGACGTTACTTGAACGCATCAACAAAACCAATGGTAGAACCAACCAAACTCCCCCAAATCATCCCCAATGCGCAGGCCTCTTATAAATGCTGAGATGTTCATAAGGTGCATGATGAGTCCATCAGCTCAGCACTCAAACAGAAAGCAAGCAAAACTAAAGAGGAAAGAATGCACACGTGCACACAGATACACACACACGCTCACGCACACATAAAATAACTAGAATCAAGAGAGAAATATCTGGGGTTTTAAAACCAAGACGTGTCCCTACATTTGCTGTTTCAGTATGAACCTTGTGATATTCTCTCCACAGACACATCCAGTTTGGGACTGCTGTTATGTAACTGGTTTTAGAAAGACTTGCCTACACGTGTATCTGCTTGGCTGAACAAAACCTGCTTGCTGACTGACTCCTGTTTGCACCACATCCCCTATTAAATGCACCCATCTGTCACTCTCAAAGAGGTTCTGGTTTGCTAGTAAGATGCATGAATAAAAACCAATGCACTCGTTCTGTAATCAATTTACACACCCTGTCTTTACCCCTTCCTCCCTCCAGGTGCAAAATAGATCCAGGCTGTAGCTCTGTGGATGGTGTGGGATGGATGTGAGCTTATTCTCCGTGGCATCAAGCCACTCTTCCATCTGCCAGTGAGCTCTGTTCATTTCTGATTAGACAAATGCAGACCCAGCTCTTGCCTCCATGGTGTACAAGATGCAAGGTTCTTCAGACCTTGAGGGTCTCCTCGTAAGCTGAACCATGGTGTTATCCAGGCTAGCAGCTGTATGAACAAAGCAGTCAAACATAGAAAAGACACAGGAGCTCACACCTCTTTGGCTGGCCATGAAACAGGTAGAGATGTTGTTCTGGAGGAGCTGAGTAGAAGATAGGACAGTGATCTCTGAAGGGATAGGAAGTGCAAAGAGAGAGCAAATCCTTCCCAGGCAGCAACTGTGCCTTCAGCAAGGCCTGTTGGTTCCAGAAATGGAGAACAGGAGAGGCCAGGAGTTGGCACCAAAAGGCAGATGGGCTTACAGCAGTGCAGAGATCTCCAGAAGACATGCAGTTTGGCTAGGGGTATTTAGGTAGAAGACTTCTCTGCAATGTTTCATTTGGATTTCATCCAAGATTTCCTTCTAAAATGCAGGATGACATTTCCTCTTAGGAGTGGCTTTGAAGGAAGGTTTTTACCGTCAGTCGTATGTACCACCTCACTTCATGGCAAGCCCTTCAGTATCCTTCTGATATTCCACCATGAGAAAACAATAGCTTTGTTCCAGTTGAGGAAACAGAATGGAAAGAACTAACAGCTTTAAAACAAAATCCCTCTGGTTGGTTTTTGAGGCCAAGCTCCTTGCCTGGAACAAAATGAGACTTCTGGATTTTGCTTTCCAAGCTGAGGCGGGGACGAGGGAGATGCTGTGCTGTCCATTGCCAGAAGGAACAGAACCACCACTGAGCAGAGAGAGCATTTTTGCCGCAGCGCTACGACCAACCGGACACAATGGGAAAGACGGAGGGGAACACAGGTCTCTTGGAAAAATAAGAAGAACCATATGAAACACATGGGCAGGGGACTATCGGTCTCCTCCTCTACTCTTGACCCTGCCCCAAAAGAGCAGCTTCACTGCTGTTTGCCCAGGCAGATAAGAGCCACAATGGTCCCACTCTGGCAGGAGCTGTGGCGTATTTTGGGGAGCCTTCGGATTCCTCTCCCAGTGGGTCACTATCAAGAGATAGAGTTGCAATGGCTCTGCAGGAGAGGATCTTGACTTGCTCCTGCCCTCCAGGATCCCTGCAGGCAGGCTGCCTTCCCCTTGGGGAGGCCTTTAGTAATACTGAGTTCATTTCCATGTCCACTCCAGAGGCTACAGCCCCTGGAAGGCAGTTTAAAGCAGCATGAAAGAAGTTACCTCCCAGTTTCGCATCTCCAGAATGATGTGATGGTGAGGGAGGGTTTGAGTAGGGGGGGTTGTGTGTAATAGTCCTTCTCTAGGGCAAAGGCAGAGGGGAAGCTGTGAAAAGAAGAGCTTCACCCAAACATCTTGATGTCCCCAGAGCCAGGATTTCTCTGCAGTCTTTTCTCTTAACCCCTGGGGCTCTGTTGCTTTGTCCATAGATATCGAAAGAGAAAGAAATGAGAGAAAGAGAGAGGAGCACTATTCAGGTGACTCTGCTTACAGCCGATCAAAACTTGCACTTGGTAAAGATGATGATCTTGAGTGAGGCACGACTTGGTTTATCCCTCCCAGGGTGTCCCTGGCAGGACAGTTCTCAGCTGTCTATGCTCATGAGGGTTATGACTTGTTCAAGTTTGTAAGCAAGTTTCTGTTTCCCAGCCTGGTCGTCTTGATCAAGGGCTCCAAGAATCTGGGAAAGAAGAGAAAGAAGTGATAAGGATTGTATCTCTTTTACCCAGAAGGACTGAGTCCAGCATCTTACAGCAGCAAGTGAGGGTTACCTTTCCCTAATGTAGTTCTCAGGCTCAGCTTAGATCATGCAAAGCATGACCGAAGCAGGTCAGTCAGCCAGCAGGGAATTAGGCAGGCAGTTTGGATATGATGCAGACCTCTGGATTGCAACCAAATAAATGGATTGTTGTCATGGAGATGAATTACTTGCTAGCTTCATTCATCACCTTGCCACATCACTTAGCATCCCAGACTGGTTGGAAGGGACCTTAAAGCTCATCCAGTTCCAACCCCCTCCCATGGGCAGGGACCCCTTCCACTGGAGCAGCTTGCTCCAAGCCCCTGTGTCCAACCTGGCTTTGAACACTGCCAGGGATGGGGCAGCCACAGCTTCTCTGGGCACCCTGTGCCACTGCCTCACTACCCTCACAAGGAAGGATTTCTTCCTGACATCTAATCTAAATCTCCCCAAAACCTGTACTTGAGATGCCACAATTGGTCTAACTGCATCTTCAACACACAGAATGAGGTAAGTCACATCTAAGTCGTGTGTCATGCTTGCTGGACCATTCTTGAGTTCTTTAGGGTATCTGAAATAGTACTAGGCACATATGCTCAAATAACTTCTGGTTACATGTGATGAACAGCTCATGAAGGGCTCCTCTGTAGCAAGTGAACATCTGATCATCAACTACTGCAAGCTAATAACAGGATACAAAAATGAAAGGGATCTAGGTGGAAGAGTACTGGGGAGACAAATAATCCCAAACCATCTTTTTCCAGACTCCAGGTCTTTCTTTTCATTCCATACATCTATCATCCCCTTAGCAAAGATGAAGATAGGTATCTGTGATGCATGCTAGGCTCTGGGAATGGGTGTGATGTCCTATGGTCCTGCAGAACTGCTCTTACCTCCTCGCTATACTTGCCAACGTAGGAGTATATCTCTGATAGTGCACTCATGGTGTTGAACTCGTTCATATGCATGCGAGACTGCTCAGCCAGGTATGCATTCATGTCCTGGTCACTGATTGCTGGCATTTTGGCGATGTCTGAATAGTACCTGAGAGAGAGAAATATGGGTGCATTTGAGGGGATGGAGTAGGGAATCAAGAGATTAAAGCCACCAACAATAAAGAGAATCATAGAATCATCATACCATAGAAATAGAATGGTTTGGGTTGGAAAGAACCTTAAAGGTCATCCAGTTTCAACAGCCTGCCATGGGCAGGGGCACCCAAAGGGGCACCACTTAGGACTCACAGGGTTTCTTGGTGCATCAGTGATGTATGTGGTCATGACCTTCTTTTACAGCAAGGAAGATGACTGTTGTATTCACTCAACCCTGTGTTGTATTCACTCAAACCTATTCTGGGCCTGCAGTTCCAAAGAGCATCCTGTAAACCTTCTACATGCCATTCAAAGCAGTAGGCAGTAACTATTCATGCTGTATTCCTTTTTCAGGCCTTCAAGGACTTTGAGCCCTTCCCCTGGTCCCACTGAGAAGTTCCACTGATCTTGCTGCCCATTGGGAGCTCAGGATTTCACACCAGTAGACAAATAAACCTCTTGCATGCTTGCTTGCACTATTCACACTAGTTCACCTCCATCCACTGCTAACATCATCCACCTCCCATATTGAATCCAGTCTATCCCAGCAACTTGTCTGCTGCTCAGCATCAACCTTTTGCTCCAGATTTTAAGCTGTCAGTTTGAGGCAACAGGATTCGACATTCCCATCCCTACTCTGAGTGGGGAAAAACTCCTTTCCTTAGGAGTCAATGCCATTTCCCTTAAGCTCAAGAGGACCCCTTAAGATCACAAGGATCCCTTAAGATCATGAGGATCAAGAGGATAAAGAGGTACATTATCCATAAGATAGAGATCCTACAAAACCATTGTCCATCAGGTTTCATCAGCAGAGTAATATCTCTTTAAAGAAGTTGCTATTTTCCATGATGTCCTTTGTTCCCCCCTGGGTAAGGCAGGTCTTGGAGGACAAGGTTTGCAGAAGGTAATCAGTCACTGTCACTCGCAGCTGTACTCCGCTGTCAACTGGTTAATTAGACACCATCATTTACATTTTTAATTCCTGCAACTTGACATTTTGTGCACAAAGGAAAAAAAAAAAAAAGAACACCACCCCCACCCCCCACCCCCCATCCCCCCCATGGCTGCAGCAATCCACAGTTTTATAATTAGGAGGCAGAGGGGACAGGGAGCCAAATTTGCTGACAGGTGCCCTGCAAACAGCACTGAGACACCGCTGAGATGGAGGCTTGTTTTCACTTCAAATAGGACACTGAAGTGCTCGATGACAAAGATCCGTCAGACAGACAAGTGGGAAAACACTCGCTGTCACAGAGTGGGACAAGCAGCTGCTGAGTCTCTGATGTAAGGAACACAGTGCAAATGTGCGGGGAGGAAATCCCTCCACACAGAAGGCTCTGGTTTTGGTCATTCCCTCCCATACTGATTTATTGAGATGGGTTGTGCCAGTTGTTATCCTGGTTTTGCAGTGGAGTGTGGTGTAACCCTTGAGAGATAAAGGCACAGAAGACAGAGGTCCTTATCCCTTAATTTTTTCCTGCCTGCCTGCTTCCAAAGCTAGGCTCTGGCTCATCATAAAAACTCACGCAAACCTTATTAACTTTGCTGTAACTTCCAGTATGCACAACATCACTGTCCCTGGAGGCCTAGCATCTTATCTTCTGGGCTTAGGACCATCAAAAAGTCCTAATTAAACTCAGTCCCGTGGTCTAAATATTGCCCATTCCATCATCACTCACCACTGAGTGGTCTGGGCTTGATTTTGCTTTACACTCTGCCTAACCCTCAATCCTCAAGTGGATCTGAACTGTTACCTATGAGCAAAGCAGGCATCCAGAAATCCTGTGAGGACTTGGCTTGCAGAACTACATCCACGAGAAGATGGTGATCAGGATGAATACGTATTTCTAGACCTTTGCCGCTCTCAGGAACACTCAAATAGGTCACAGCATCAGCAGCTGGACAAAATCATACCCATGTCAGGAACCAGTAGCATCCATGGCAGTGCTATTGCTGATTCCTCAGATGTAAAGCACATTGCTGGGAAACAAGGAGTCTTATGGCCAAAAAGCAAAGTGTGCTTTGGCACCCAAAGAAAACTACACCCATGTGCAACCAGCACAGTTCATGGACTTGTGGGGAGAAACAGCCTGCAGTGCAGTGAAATACACTGATTTATGGTACTTGAGAAGAGCCCATGGAGAAGAGCCCAGATTCTCATGAATATTGCATAGGTACCCTCCTGCTGGGTGAAATGAAAAGTGAAGGGGATTACATCATAGCAAAAAAGAATGAGGCCAGTGGAGGAAAACAGAGTTCCTGTGCTGTATTTGCTGGTCTGGCTCTGACAACCTGTTGAAATTCTCCTTTTCCTCTCTGGTACAGCTAGTCATCAAATGGTGGCAGGAGAATGGTTATAGGGGTAGGGTGCTTCCAAAAAGTGAAACACGGACACACATATCATCTGCTTCTCCAAGCGTGTCCTGTCTCCCTTTCACCTTATAGCAATGCTCTCCTAAGTCACTCACAAGGGTCTGAAAGCTCATCAGTCCCTTTCCAGCCCCGCAGAGGTATTTTCCCAGCAGAAAAACACTCCCATGACTCATCTGAACAACAAAAAGCAACACATAATGCCCCATAGAGTGAAGGAAGGATGCAGGCATCTGAGTTTCAGGGTTTGGAGGTCTATCCACTCATGACAGACTCTCAAGCTGCGCTTGGGTTCATGGGCCATTACCCACCACTGTACCAAAGCATCTTGGTCTCACTTGGACTCAATTCCCTGGGTATCATACACCTGAGCAGTCATTTCCTATTAGGACAGCAAACCAAGGTATTGTGAAAGTGTGTTCCAGGGATAAAATATAAGAAAAAGAAGGGGGAAAAAGCACATACAACAATCAAACCTAGCTGCTGGTATAAGGAGAAGACATATAATATCCTTCCATCAGAACTCCGCCATGGCCAAATGACTCATTTATACTGAAGTATTTCTAATGAAGCCATCACTGTGCTATCTAAAGAAATGATGAATGTGTATATTAAATCATCCTAATAGGGAGATGACAACATCCCTGCTGTGTCTTTATTTACCTTCTATATGAGCACCGATCCCCAGAGGTACTTAGGGCCTCTCTGCCATTTGCATACCCCAAATGCTTGGTGAAGCTGTCACCAAAGCCCAGAGGGCTTTACATTTTCACTGCCAGCATTTGCAAGGCTGCCTGTGCGCTACTTCCCTTCTCAATTACACCATAGATGAGCTGCAAGGCAATTCAGGGGGAGATGCTCTTTCACCACACTGATCGTGTGAGAAGAGGGCCGCCAGATCTCACTTGAGACATGGACAGAACTTGGATTCGCACTTCCACAGCTCCAGAGGCTGAATGAGCCAGAAGGAGGCCAGGAACACAAGACTTAGCCAGGTTCCCTCTGAATGAGACAGAAAGGTAGCAAAGCACCAAACCTATTTTATCTTGCCTCCAAAGGTTCCAAATTGGGAGTCCAAAGTAGAAGACGATGGCTGCTTGGTCAGATATGCACCACTTGCTGGTCTGGTGCTGTAGGTTTGTTACTTCTTCTGTACTGCAGCTTTGATTATTTCCAGTGGATCCTTTCCCAGCTGTTTCCAGAAGATTCTTGGATGCATATCAAAAGATCCTGCCTTATGTGCTCGAGTTTCCCCTTGAGTTTCCAGGAGGAGCCTGAGTTCTTACCTTAAGGCTGTTCATTCTCTCATGTGTCAAGAAATATGTTCATTAGACTTCAGAAGCAATAAAAACCCTGGGAAACCTGAGTAAATTCACCACCCAGCAACTCAGATAGAGGATGTGAGGATTATTCCTTAGGATGTGGCTTCACAGGTATCATTAACACAGCAACTCACCCCAGCCTGGCTTGAATGGGAGAGCACATGAGAACATCCCCTGACACTGTTGTATGGTGAAGGATTTTGGATGGGACAGTATCTAGTAGTGCTCCCTCTTTTTCTCAAAAGACAGTTGTTCATAATCCTTTCACATCCTCCTCTTTCTTTGGGTTGTCTTTGCTTGCTGTTGTTTTGTTTCCTAAGATAAGCAATAGAACAGTGACGTGGGAATACACTTAACCCTCTGTTTAGCCAGGGATAAATGCCTCTGCCTCCTGTACCAAACAGGAAAACATAGAATCATAGAATAATAGAATGGTTTGGGCTAGAAAGGACCTTAAGGTCATTCAGTTCCAAACCCCTGCCATGGGCAGGGATGCCTCACAGTAGACCATGGCACCCAAGGCTCTTTCCAGCCTGGCCCTGAACACTGCCAGCTCTGGAGCATTTACCAATTCTCTGGGCACCCTGTGCCAGCACCTCACCACCCTCACAGGGAAGAATTTCCTCCTTATATCTAACTTGAACTTCCCCTGTTTCAGTTTTAACCCATCACCCTTTGTCCTGTCACTACAGTCCCTAATGAAGGGTCCCTCCTCAGCATCCCTATAGGCCCCCTTCAGATACTGGAAGGCTGCTCTGAGGTCCCCACGCAGCCTTCTCTTCTCCAGGCTGAACAGCCCCAACTTCCTCAGCCTGTCTTCATACGGGAGGTGCTCCAGTCCCTGATCATCCTCATGGCCTCCTCTGGACTTGTTCCAGCAGTTCCATGTCCTTTTTATGTTGAGGACACCAGAACTGCACACAATGCTCCAGGTGAGGTCTCACAAGAGCAGAGTAGAGGGGCAGGATCACCTCCTTCGACCTGCTGGTCACGCTCCTTTTGATGCAGTCCAGGATATGGTTGGCTTTCTGGGCTGTGAGCGCACAATGAAGCTGGTTCATGTTCAGTTTCTCATCGACCAACACCCCCAAGTCCTTCTCTGAAGGGATGCTCTGAATGCTCCTTAGTGGAGCTGTCTCACAAGAATGAGTGTGCCTGCTGCCACTCAGTAACTCATTAACTCATCAGAAGAGAAAAGCCACATTGCCAGTGCTTCCTCTGCAGTCTGAAATATTCCAGCACTGCTGTGGTTTAGGCAGCTTAGCATGGAGCTAATTGCCTTCCAAAAGATCTTTTTGTCATGGCTGTTGTGCCGTCGCTGGGTTGGGACTGCACTCATTAATAATCATTTTAGCATATGAAAAGCTTGTAACGAATCCATGTGCTGCAGACGGCAGACGCAATTACAGCAATAACATAATTAGGGTTATGCAATAGCCGGCTGTATCCGGACCAGTGAAGGAGGAAGAGATGCATAAAAGGGATGTGAGGGACTACTATAACAGAGAAGGGCTGAAGGAAAGTTTGGGAGCAGCCCCATGGCAAGATCTTTATGGGATGAAGTCTGGCAATGCAAGGACATGCAGTCAGCTCTTCTATTGGCACGGCATGGCAGTACTGTATTACTGGTAGGCATCTTAGCTGCAGTTTGTGTTTTTGCTGAGGTTGCTGAGGCACTGGCACAGGGTGCCCAGAGAAGCTGTGACTGCTCCATCCCTGGCAGTGCTCAAGGCCAGGTTGGACACAGGGGCTTGGAGCAAGCTGCTCTAGTGTGAGGTGACCCTGCCTATGGCAGGGGTTGGAACTGGGTGGGCTTTAAGGTCTTGTCCAACCCAAACCAGTCTCGGATTCTGTGATTCAACTACAGGCAGCTGCAAGACTCTCTTAGCCCAGACAATAGAGATTCAAGGCCAGGCTGTTGGACACTGAATGTTGGCAGTAATAGCATGACAGCTAAGCGAAGGCTACCAGCCCCAAAAATTGCTGAAGACCTGCTCTTCCATAGATTTGCCTTGCAGTGACTGAAGGAACGATTCTGTCTGTGTATGCATCCCCTAATAAGGATAACGATTTTATTTCACATGCGCATGGCTTTTCCTGCTGCTGTTCCTGTTCGTCACAGAATAGAAGGTAGAGGACGGGTGGACAGTACTGAGTCAATGGCTGAAGAGTGAATTGGTGCACAGGTAGTTTCTCTGGGAGAAGAAACCATCCAGCATCGTCTCAGTGCAGAAGATTAGTGGGCCTGAGGCTGTACCCTCTGTGCATGGACACATTTCCATCCCTGTTGAAAACTTCACTAGTAAGAACAGCATATTACTGAGATGAGAAAACATTGGGAGCTTTTTGGAGACTTAAAGTGAAGAAAGACAAATAGTCTTCAGATAACACCAAAAGCTGCAGCAGAGAGGGAATGAGCGGTACCCACTGCCCCTGGGCATGCAATGAGGTGCCATGGGCTTTAGTTACAGCCAGGGAGACTTTGTCTGGCCATCAGGGAAAACACTCTGATGGGAAGGACAGGGAAGTGCAGGAAGGGATTGCCTGAGGAGAGCAGAGGCTCCGCTGCTGTAGGCCTTTAAGAAAGGGGTAGACAAGTATCTGTCAGGAAGACTGTAGACAGAGTTGATCCTGTCCTGAGGCAGGAGCTGCTTGGGTTGACCTCCTGAGGCCCCTTCCAGCACTGCTTTTTATTATCTCTACTGACAACAGCCCCCTAGCTTGACCCTTGGTTTGCTGAACCTTGAGCTTCTTTCTGACAGGGAAGGGAGACACAGAAAACCGCATGTTTTAAAGCAGAGCCAGGATTTGCACCTGCCATTTCATGGTCTCTTTTAAAGCCCTTGGAATCATTCCAGCATTTCTGTTTTAAAACCTCAATAATGTGTAATGTTAGGGTACATGCAGCTTGTAATCTTTATTGTACTAAACTAGTCCAATGTGTCTTTCTTTCCAAAGCTAGCTGCAAAGCGTCCAACAGATACCACAAGCACTGCACTGGAAGAGACCATCTATTGACTACACAGTCCAAAAACCACAGGTTGACAAGCTATGTAGGTTAGATCCCAAATGGGTATAGACCATCTATTTTGTGTACTCCAAACACACTCTCATAACATTTTCTAACAGATTAAGACCTTGGCATCTACAGTCTAATGCCTTTCATAGATTCTCCATGAAAGGAAATAGATCACGGACCCAGGGCCTGGGTACCAGCAGCTAAGTCAGGTAGCATTTCTACCCAGGTTAGCATAATAAACTGCAGATGTTCTAATTCTGAATCCCACAGATCTCGTCACTTTAAACCTCTTTTAGTCCCAAACATGGCAAGCCTATTTTGAAAGGTCTTCATTGGAAGGTTCTCAGGGTGTTAAGAATACTCGCAATGTCTCCATTGACTTTCAGGTTTTCTTTGAGGGGCTATTTTTAATGCATAATAAGCAGCCAAAAGGAGACCAAGTCTCTGCAGGGTTGAGAAAAAAGCACCAGTTCCTCTCCTTGAAGCACTGCAGGTATTTTGGGCACCAGCGTGCAAAGGAAAAACTCTTTGGCTTCTGCTTTTTGTGCTCTGCCCCTTTTCAGTCTCCCACATCCCTGACTCCATGCCAGGCTTTGGTAGGGAAACAGAGTATTGATTGTGATGCAGGCAATTAAATGGTGTTAATGAAGTTCAAACAAGTGTTATCATAAGCTTGGCAGCATGGAGAGAAATGAAAGGTCAGCCACAGCCCTTTGTCATCTTTTCAGTGTGGTGTTGAATGCTAATGAGACAGTCCAATTAGAACAGGCTCCCCTTTGTATTGCTTGGGGATTGCATCAAATGCTCCCAAGTTCTCCAGATTTCTAGGCTCAAAGGGGACATTTGAAGTAAACTTGAAAAGATGCAGATCTGAGGCTGCTCTAATGTAAATTTAGCGAAGCCTATGGAGTTTTACTAACCGAAGTCAGATGAGAATCTGGTCTACCATTCCCATTCTTTTCCTCTTTTTTTTCAATAGCCTCATATAATGATAATTGAAAAGCCTCCACTTTGTTTTAGAACTATAGCCTGACTCTTCATGGCTTCAACAAAAGCCAAATAGCCTGTCCCCATTTCCTGGGTTAATTCTCCTGCCTCAGTCAGGCTTCTTCTTCTGCCCCAGGAAATCCAAGTTGTGGTTGCACTTCCATACTTTTAACCAGTGTGTTTTCCCAGTGAAAGAGCCCTGGGATTTTGAATGCTGAACCTGGTTTTGCACAGAAGGCAGGATTTCTCAGCGGGATTGTTTTAGCAGGCAGCCCACCTCTCCCTCCAATAGTGTTACAAAGCACTGTTGAAATCAAACTCCCAGTTGACTGTGTAGGTGTAGATCATTGGTCAGGCCAGAATCTGCAGCTATTCCCTTTCCAATGTATATTCACAGTCTAAGGAGCAGGAAAACCAACCTTTGACTGGAGGAATGTACCCATGCCTGCTTCTTATGGCATTATGCCTGCGCTGAGTTTTGTAAGTCCCAAAGGCACACTCCACACTGAGAAACCAGAAGTGGCAAAGGGCTGGAGTAACACAGCTGAGCTACCATTGCAACAGACCTGTTAGAAGTCAGAAGCCTGTCTTTATTCCAGAGTGCCTTCAAGTTGGATTACAATCTACTACTGCCTAATTGCCCTCTTATAGTTTCACCTTCATCAAAGAAGTTCATTTGATTTCAGGTTCTTCTGATTTACTCAACCACTTCTTAAACTCCCTGACTGAAGATCTTTTTATCTTATGATTTGCTCTTTGAAGAAGTCTAGTGGTCTTGAAGGATGCCATCTCCAGCTGATACTGACTACAGAAATAGCTCCAACTAGCACTGGAAGCCTTTGGATTTGGAATAACTCCCTCAAAGTAGAGATGCAGAATGGAGAAAAGGAATTCATTAACTCAGGCTTGAACTGAATTTATATTTTATTCATTCTAGACATGTTTTTTCCTTTGATCTACCACAGCATCCTGGTGCCACTGCCTTGAGTCAGTGGAACTAACACACAAGAACATAGGCAGGGCAGAAACTCAAACCATATTCCAAACCCCAAATCCTCCCCTTGGGCTTCTGTGCAAGTTGTCAGATATCAGTGCAGATAACAACCCAGCACAAGCTGGGGACAGAAACCCAGTGCTGTTTACTCACAGGAGGAGGTGTTATGTACCTCATCTGCAAATCCAGTTGTTTGGGAAAACTTCCAGGGAAATGCATCATCTATTGCTGAAGATCACTGGACAAAGAGGATTTAGCTCCCAAAAGTCACAAAATGAAATCAATACCGGAAAAATAAAATGGAAACTGCAGCCATTTGTTCATCCAGAAAGAAACCCTGTTTCCCACCTACGTACCTCAGTTTATCACCCAGATGTACCACCTCCAAAGATAAAAATCAGCAGGGTTCATATGTAAAACAAAGTATTTGTCCACAGAAACCAACCACCCACTGCACACAAGGTTGCTAAAGCATCACTAGAGTATGACTTTGTACTGCTGGTGCAAGCTTGATTTCTAAATGAATCTCAGACATCTCTTTTCCCCTACCCAGGTCAACCCAGCAATCAACCTCAAAACATACTAAGAAACTTGGACACAGTACCAGAAGTAGGTCATAATTAAGCAAGGCATTAAGAGCCTTACAGGTTGCCTAGAAACAACATTTTCAGAGGTGTTTAACCACCTCTAAAAATAATTGTCCAGAAAAATCAGGAAGCATCATTGTAAAAATGTCACCTCATGCTGAGTAGGAGACAGAGCTTTGATCAGCCATGCTCTCCTTCCACAAGGTAAGAGAAAATCAGTCCCACCACAGGAAATAACAGTGGTTGACAGCAGTGTCCTACAGTAGCAGAGGTCTCACACAACCTGCATGACATGGCATCAATAGACAGTGCCTGCTAAGTCATCCAGACAAACCATTGCTTCAAACTGGATGGCATTGCACAGGAATGATCTGTTAGATAAACCCATCTTGCTATTTACAGCGTAGTAATCATTCTCCATCTGTGCAGTTCCCAAACCTGTCAATAACACCAAGTAAAGCGTGGCATATTGGAAAACAAAGCACAGATCAACTTCTGTGAGGCTTGCTTCAGCAGACAAGCTCCTGCTGAATGGAGCGCAAGATGTGCTATCCACTTGTCCTGCGGGAAATCACAGACAAACTGAAGCCCCTGCGTGCTGCAGGAATAGTTGTTTTGGTTGTATTCCCTGTAGAGAAGCTTTGGCAGGCACTGACCTTCAGTGCAGTAGATTGAACAGAACATTGAGCTGTAGCTACAGGTCTTGCAGATGTGGACTAAATGCCTGGAAAGACCTCTGACCTTTCATAAAATACCTGCAGAGCTTCATGCACCAGGCTGTCAATCTTACGGCATCTCTTTCAAAGCACAGAAGGGCTTTCAAGGAAATATACTGGGTTTGGAATAAGGAGAGATAATTCCATGACCCTTGGGATCTAGACAGCGTGAAGACTGTCACAATGATGCTAAGAACAGCAAACCACTTCTGCTCTGTATGGAAAGACTTAGAAGTAAATGTATTTCACAGGGCTCAAAGGCATCACCTCTCCTTCCTTCCTCCCTCTATCACTTCTCAACAGTTTCTCCTCAAGAGAAACAATGACAGCAAACACCTTCAGTTCACACCTCTAATTAAATTTCCATCTCTGCTGTAAGGGTCATGGAAATAAAAGGCTAACAACAAACTTTCTACTTAGGCAATAACCAAAGAGAAAACGCCTCGAAGCAGCTACCAAAAGCAATACTTACGATGACTCCTACCTCCA
Source organism: Lathamus discolor (assembly GCF_037157495.1). Classification (NCBI taxonomy): domain Eukaryota; kingdom Metazoa; phylum Chordata; class Aves; order Psittaciformes; family Psittacidae; genus Lathamus; species Lathamus discolor. The sequence goes on from NC_088884.1 coordinate 4,736,779, forward strand.
TCCATGAAGCAGGGCCTCATTGCACCACTTGCTTATGGCATTCCTGTTCCTAGAGCTAAACTCACCTTTCCACCCAGTTCTTGTAGCTGGGGATGTCCTTGGCGTAGAGAAGCTTGTTGGAGGGTGAGTCTTTGCCCAGCCGGTGCTCTGAGGTTGAACAGGAGTCCATGAAAGTCTGAGCCACTACAGAGAGGCAGGCATCTGTGATGCTGTTCTTGTGGATGTCAAAGACGAACTGCGGGTTCTTGATCATGTTCACCCAGAACCGTAATGGCAGGCTGCGAGAGAGGTGGGAGAGGTGAGTCAGTCAGTGCATGGTTCACAGGCTTTGTTATTTGTGGTTGCAATGGTAAATGGCAGATTGGAATCAAATATCATGGTGTGGAGATAAGGATTCTGGGATAAGCTCTGATATACAATATATTCCTCCCCTACAGAACTGTGAGGATGGCAATGGAGTCACCTTGGGGTGGCTTTTGTCCCTGTTATCCTTTGAAATCAGACTTTGTCAGTCTTAATGCCATCTTACTGAAGTTTCATATAAATTGATGGGATTGTTGTTGGGGTAATGAAAATTACTCCTAGATTCTCTACAATAAGTTGTAATGTAAAGATACACTTGTTGGCTACTTCATCAAACATTGGAACTGCAAAACTTATGGTGAACTTCTGTCTTTGGGAGACTTAGCTTTTAGCCCTCATAGCAACCCCATGGGAAAACAGGTAATAGAGCTCCCAAGTTGAGACTAGGAGTGTTAATGGTATGCACTCTGTGCTGCGGACACCGTGTACTATCACATTCCACAGCTTAAGTCCAAGTCCAGATATGATCCCAGCATGAGACAGTCATTAAGTGATAGGGAAAACCCTGTTGCCTCAAGTCAAAAAAGGAACTGGGAAATAAGTACTGCAACCTTTGAAATGAAAATGTATCTGCCCTAACCAAGGAAATGTTATTCCAATTGCAATCCAAAGCCTTATTTTCTCTCCTTTTTCTCAAAAAAGCAGTTCATTTGTATGAGATGCCCTGAGGTATCTACCTCCAGCCTTTGCCTCAAGCCTTTTTGTCAGGGCAAATGCATTCATATGATCATGGCCTAGGAAATGAGATGTGTCACTGATCAGAGTGAAACTCTTCTCTGTCTGACAGGTAGATTGTTAAGTCTACCTTCAGTGTTGTTAAGTCTACCTTCAGTGTCTGCACTTTCCCAAGAGGAAGTTATTTTTCAGCTTAACAAATCCACCTGATGCTCACGCTAAGCTCCCCAGTTCCTCAGTTCCTTCCCTTTGCTCCTTGCCCCCATGTGTTCTCAGCATCATAAAGAATTCATCTCCAAGTATGATACATGTTGGGTAACAGCAGACAGTTTAACATGTCTTGACAGAGGGATGACACCACATTTCCCTTCCTAAATCACTGTGTGCTCTCCTGAGCCAGCAAAATCACGGAAGGAATGTAAGGAAAGCCTCACACAGGTAATCCTATCAGCCAAACTCAGACGTGGGAGATGCTGGCAAAGAGCTGATGGAGTCGAGGGTGGGGGGAACATTTCAGGCTGGGGATGGAGGTTCATCAGTTGGGGCTGTTGAGCCTGGAGAAGAGAAGCTGCGTGGAGACCTCAGAGCAGCTTCCAGTGTCTGAAGGGAGCCTGAAAGAATGCTGGAGAGGGACTCTTCATCAGGGACTGTAGTAATAGGACAAGGGGTGACTGGTTCAAACTGAAACAGGGTCAGTTCAGGTTAGGTATAAGGTAGAAGTTCTTCCCTATGAGGGTGGTGAGGCACTGGCACAGGTTGCTGAAAGTGGTGAATGCCCCATCCCTGGCAGTGCTCAAGTCCAGACTGGACAGAGTCTTGGCCGACATGGTTTAGTTGTGGTGTCCCTGCCCATGGCAGGGGGTTGGAACTGGATGATCTTAAGGTCCTTTCCAACCCAAACCATTCTGTGATTCTATGATCTGTTGGGGGATGAGGTAGATGAATGAACCATGCAGAACCTCTGCAGGTGTTTGGATGGCAAACACGGCAGTGAGGTCGAGCAGAGTGTGCATGTATGTGTGTACAGACACAGAGGGGGCTGAGAGGGATGATGTCCCTAGCTGGGAATAATGAAGCCCATGATGTGACTTTGAGTTAATTTAATCTGATTGAACAGATTTCTTCATACTGCCCCTTTTCCCTCATACACACACACACTGCCTTTCCCTCCCTCCCCTTAAATAAACCTCCTGCTCATTTAGTCTGAGTGGCTGCAATCAGGCTTAGATTAGTGCTGCAGATAATGTTAATAATATGCTAATGTTTCATTAGTTGAAAGCCTCTTTGGTGCATGGGGTTTCTTTTTTTATGTCACTGCGCTGGGACGATCTGCCATCAGCATGGCTGGTAAAAGTTAAAAATGCATGAGCTGGGAGCCCCATGGCTCTCCTCTGCTGTTCCTTTTATAGTCCCTGTATTTGCACAGGAGAAGGGGAGGGAGCCATTCCCCAGGGGACTCTTTCCAGCAGAGAGACTCAGCAGAGAGGATCTGCAGAGATCTTTTCTTGCCATTGATCCTGGCTTTTCCAGGCTGTCCCATTGCATGTATGAAGAGAGGCTGCTGCCTGGCAACTAGAGCAGGAGGCTGATGTCAGACTGTCACTTGCTCACATCCAGCTCCAGAGCCTTTAAGCGCTTAGTACCATTTGAGATGCTCTCCTGGCTTCCAGCTGCCAGCCCAGGAGGGTACAAGTCTCCTATGGATGCTCCACATCCCCTGTGGATGTCTAGGATACCTTAATATAGATATTGCCCATGTGTAGGCAAACACTGCAGCTCAAGCATCCCGCTGACTATAGTTTGAATTCAAACACTTAGTCTAGATGAAGACAGTGGTGCAAAATCCTCTCCCATCCTTCCCTACATATTCCTACGGGTCTGGGCACAGCAACAGTTAAACACTTCGTCATTTTCTCCATAAGGTCCCTCATAAATACTGCCATTCCCATGTAATCCAGGCCAAGCAGGGACCTTTTTAGAAAAGCATTTGATCCTTGAGAGCATCCTTTAGATTCTAGGGTCTTCTGACTTCCCCATCAGCTTGGGAAGACTAAGCCTGGTGCTCTGAACCCTACACCAGGCTCCTCAGCTCCCGCAGCAATCACATTCCAAACCACATGTCCCTCTACTGTCCTTCTAGTCCAGAACATGGTGCTGGGCTATACTGGGGTGTCTCACTCACCAATTGCTCTTCCAGGTGTGCCGCACGTGGGGGTCGTGGATGTTGTGCTTGTCAGCCTGCTCATCCAGGAAGTCAAACATGTATTTGATAGCCAGGGGGAGCGCACTGCCACGGTGAGCAGTGCTGAAGATGGTCTCAAAGAGGTCGTCTACAAACTTCTGGAGGGTGCCCTGTTAGGAGAAGGAAGGGAAAAAGAATGTGTGATGCCAAGTGGGAAGAGGATGTTGAATTTTGGTACCCCACTGAAAACAGAGCATGTCTGTGGACCAGGCCCAGAAAGTGTGATTGAAAAGTGGGAGCTGTCTAATACCTGTTAAATGTGGCCTGAGTTGGAAATTTCAATACAGATGTCCTTAAGCAGGCACGTGCATCTTCACAATGTCTGCTACTTCTGATTAGCAGCCAGATGTACTAGTTCAAGTTGCTACCTGTACTCTCTGCTGAGCTGTGGTAGATACCTTGTCTTATCTCAGTTCTTTGGTGATGGAGAGGCCTTGATTTGTTTCCTCTCCTCTGCATCCCATCCTCAATTGCTTTAGTGCATGCACGACACAAAATCTGGCCACTTTATATACTGGCTTTCTTCCAAGGCTAATTCTGAAGCTGGGAATAAAAGTCAGATGTCTGTAGAGCAGAGCAGAAGGTGTCATTGAGACAAATGGGACAAGAGTACCTGGCGAGAGATGGCTGGTTTATATGTGAGTAGTATAATAAATAACACAAACTTCACCTTAAGCCCAAGAAGCCTCCTCATTTTTTAATACCCATTGGCATTGGACTGAGGCAAACTATAGAAGCAATAAGTAAATGTATCAGGTACTGCTCTGCAGACCTCAGTAATGTCCACTGCAGAGACCGCAGAGGTATTATGCTCCTCTGCAAGAAGGATCCCAGGTCCTATGGTGGAGGACCACCTGAACAAGCCGCTGAGCTTTTAGCAAGAAGCTGGAATACCAAAAGATAACCAGGCTTGGAGAAGGGGGAAGTTGATGGCCTGTGTTAACCACATGAGCTGCAGTCTTAGCCGGGGGTGGGGGAACCAGGCTAGGCACACTTTCCCTGCTGAATGTGGAGCTCTAGCTCATGTCTGAACCTCTGCTCCACCACCAGTGCTTCATAAGCATTTACATAGAACAAACCATAAAATAACTGCAAAATACCCAGAAATCAATCAAATCGCCAGCAAACAATACACAAAATTTCCTATTCTGAAAAATAAAACCCTTCCTTTTCTCTGCAGGCCCAGGAAAGAAAGAATTCTCTTTACAAGAAACAAAGCACCAGGTTCCACCACAGCAGCTCAAGTTCACACAGCACTAACAAATACCTCCATTAGAAAGCCAGTGTCTCTTGCTGATTCCCCACTTGGTTTATTCTCTGGGAAACAACCAGAGGTACCTTTTGCTGGGGTGAACTCCTGCAGGGTAAATAAAGCCCTGCAGCACATGTCTGACTCAGAAAGGGCCCCCGAAGGGGAAACCTTTTTGGTCTGACATGGAAGAGCTGCCCTTAGGTTCAGTTTCTGGAGGGAATTAGTTCTTTACATGCTCACCCACACAAACACAAAGAAAGCCTCTGAGGCTTTTAGGCAAGAGACTCTGGGTCTCTGAGGTCATGGATTTACCAGAATAAAAATCATTGTCAGTTTAACTAAGTATTCCCTGGGATTGCATTACCAGCAATTGCTCTCTTCCCTCTTTCCCTTCCTGAAATGGTCATGATGAGACAGGAAAATTGCTCAGCCCAAGAGAGGATACAATAAACCCTCAGCCTTTCCACTGTCTCTGTTGTTGTGCCAGTTTCACAGCTGCTTTCCTGCCATCTCCACAAAAACATCTTAACCAAACCCCCCTAAGTCTTGAGTTTGTGATCCGGAAAGCAAAAGGGATTCAGTGGTGGGGTAAGGGTTGTATCCCCAGACAGCGTAAATCAGCACAGTCCAGTGCCTGCTGGTTTCCACCAGCTGGGGCCTGAGCCCTGGGGAGCACCATTTGCTTTTATGTTGTGTGATCCATAAAAGTGGCTTGATGCCAGGGAGTTGGGCATGTACCAGGCACTTTATTTCCAAATCCTATTGCAATGAAGACAGACTGAGTGAGACTGCAGGGAGAGTCAGACATCAGAGGCAAAATGAGCTGAGGAACAAATGTGCAGGTAAAACTGTATGGTAGGGCCTAGGCATGTGATGGAGACGGGAGAACTCAGATGGAGATTGGGTGGGCACATGAAATGGGGCTTGTGCCCTGACAAGAAATTATGATAGTCAAAACTTGAGAGAAGGGAGACAATTGGGCTGTTTGACCACTGCTTGGTTTAACCCTGTTCAGAACAGGGTGAGAAAACACCGTGATCAGGCACACCTGAGCCACAGCTGCCCTGCAGTTTCCACTTGTGGGATACATTGAGGTAACTACTATGTTAGAGAGATTTGAGCACAGAGATGTTTTGTGCTGTAAGAGGACAGCAGAACTACAAAGGGAGTCTGTCTCTGATTACACTGCCTTCCTCCCGACCTGCCCTAGTCCCTGCTTTAGTGCCAAAGAAGGTTGTTGCTTCTTCAGTAATGCAGGCTTCTACAAGAAGACCATTACTCACAAGGTGGAATCATAGAATCCCAGACTGGGTTGGGTTGGAAGGGACCTTAAAGCTCATCCAGTTTTCTTGGGCAGAGATGGAAGAAGGTGAAAAGGCCTGAGATCTTTATTCGATCCCAAAGAAAGCAAGTTGCAGCAACAACTGGCCATCCCCTTCCTAGGGAAGGGACAGTGTGGCGCTGAATGACAGTGAGTTATTTTTGTGCAGGCAGCTGCACCCACGTAGGCCGTTTTCCATCATTTTGGAGAATATGGATTGAGCAGATGGGATCTTACCAACTTCCAATGTTGTCTTTATCCTCTCTGCAAAGACTTGCCATGGTCCAGCTCTGATGTGTGAGATGTATCAGGAGATTCAGTTCAGGATGTCCCTGCTCTGCCTCTACCAGAGTTAAGCTGTATTTTCTCTTTGGAGACCCTGGGTTTTCCATGTTGCAGTGGGGATGAGCATTTGACTCTGCTTGCTCTCCTTGGAGCTGGCTATCTATTAGTTACATCATGGCCAGCTTAATCCCCCGCCAATTCATCAGCACAAGGATCTTTACGGGCTGGAGGAAAGGTGGGGAATAAGGGTTTGTGTCACAAAACTACTACTTGAAGCACTCCTCTTGCTCTATTTTCCTTCTGTTCTTCTCTTTTTATCGCCCTTCAGCATCCTTTGAGCAACCTCTAATTTCTCATAGGCAAGAATTTCCATTGCAGCCTTTAAAATGACATTTCCCACCCTCTTCCCTGCCCTCCCCATTTACCTTGGTGGCAAGTAGTCTCGTCAGGTAGATCTCAGAAACCATCTTGCTGCCCCGGTCACCCTCTTTTTGGTCACCGTGTTCATGGTTCTTCACCAAGTGCCACATCTTGACTCCACTCTCAAGGTCAGGGGTAATCATGGGTGTCCGAGAACGGAGGCTGTCTGGGCTGCCTGTGTACCGTATCATGTTTTCTGCAGGGAGAAATAAGCATGTGTCAGCCCTAGTAGCACTAGAACTGGGATTAACAGGTTCCACTAAGGAAATACGTTGATGACATGCCACATAGTAGAAGGGTTTCACCAGACAGGCAAGAAGAGGACTTCTTCTGTCTGGTTTGGTAGGAGGTTTCTCTCCCATTCAGCATATGGAGTGGATGCTGTGGGGCTGAGACAATCACAGCTGGCGAATGATTTGGAGACCTGAACTAACATCTCACCCTGGGGAGATGTTAGTTCAGGTCTCCAAAGTGGGAAGGCTGTACCTAGTGCAGCAATGTCCCTGCTCTCACAAGCTCTGCATTTCCATATTAGTATTAAATACATTTTCACCAACCAATTCGTAACATTAGGCAACAGGGGTGTGTCTCCTGGTGCAATTATAATGTGAGATGGAGAAGTCCCCCAAGCAGTTGTACAGGCCTGGCTTTATTATCCAAGCTTTATCTTATGACTGATTTGCTGAGCAAAGATAAGGGATGTCAGCCAAGCCAGATGTGATATAAGTGTCTACACTATTAAATTAAGCAAGGCTCAAACACTTACTTTCAATTGCCCATGCTCTTATCACATTTCCTGATGAAGCTTTGACCTGGGACAACCAGGACTATAAGTGTCAGACATTGCCCAGGACTTCATCAGGGGATAGTACCACACACTCATAGTAACCAGTATGGCTAAATACCACTTGGTTTACCAAGTGCTTTACCAATGGTATAAACACCACTTGTTCTACCAAGTGCTTAGTGGTATGGACATTAGGTATACCATGCTATGCTGATTGGCATTATGGCCAGAAAACAGGCCATGGACTTTATGCATAGTAATATTGATGTAGCTAACGTGACCTGTCGCACAGCTCCCCATACCCAGACTTAGTAGCAGCTACCTCCACTCCCTCCTTTGGCATTAAAGCAATCCATAACTTCTACATAACCATAAATCCAAATCCATCCTCTTCACTCCCTGCTCCAAAATCTTGTTTTGACAGGAAGAAAACCAGAACCTCAGGTGGACCCATACAAATTTTACTCCAAGGACACCTTTAGCCTCCAAATTTTATCTCCCTTTGCCTCTGAGTGATGACACGCAGCATTTCCCTCTCCCTGATCTTCCAGCAATGCTGCAGGTAAAGTCTTTCCCAACCGTAATTAACAGAAGAGTATTGCACCTTCCTGGAGCAAGATCTGAATCAGCCTCATTAATGCATTACCAATCTCTACATACTAATTATCAGATGGAATATCCTTTTTCCTCTCTGATTCCTGTTTTCTTAATTGCAATTAACAATCACTTCTGACCCATTGCATCTTCTCCTCCCCCTGCACTCTTCCCCACTCTTCCCCACTCCCTCTTCCTGAAGAATCAAATGGCAGAAGAATTAAGGAAATCCAAGAGAAATTAACCCCCCTCAGGTCTTCCTTTTGAAAGGTCACCGTGTCTTTCAGTAATTGCAACAGCATGGCAAAAAGAATGAATATTAATAAGGTCTGGTGGACTGCTTATGTCCTTGGAGGAAGAGGAAGGGGTCGCCTCTGGACATTGAGTAGCCGTGCTTTTCCTCAGGCTAAAGGGAGTAAGAAGGATTGGATGTGCTTTCATTAATTAAATGGTAATAATAAACTGATATGACAGCTCCACGCAGGTTGGAGGGTGGTTTTGCAGAACTGTGGTTGTATATTAGAGACATTTTGCTTTGCCATGTGGTATCACTGTGTGAGACACATCCTGGCTGGAACTCTAGCACAAGGGAGAAAGGTGTGCGATGGTATGGGTGAGACTCAGGTCTCTGTCTCTACAGAAGAATTTCTACCTGTTCTCTATTTCACAGCTGCTTCATTCTCAGTTATCTCATGGATAAAGTGGGAAAAACAATCCACTGCCTTGACATATTGTGATATAAGACTTCAGTAAGCCACTTTTATTATTATTCCGGGTGGGATTCCCTTGGGACACATGACACCCACACTGAGATACAACTGTATAAAGGCTATGTCCTATGTAGATTGCTGTTGTTCATCTGTGTCACATATTCATCTTCAAAACCAGCCATGCTCCAAGGGCTTTATCCACTAGAACAACTGAGCCCATAGTGTGCTATGTTTCTCTCTTGCCCCTCCCTGTGCAAAGTCTAAGAGTGAGATTCAGTGACCCAGAATGTAGACAGATGACTATATAGGCTCCTCCTTTCTTTAATGAGGGATGAGAAATTTCCCCAAGAGCAATCCAAACACTTAGACTAACAGCTTGGATCAGATGCTGAAGCTTTAGAAGGCAAAGTCTTCTCCTTCTGCTATTCTCAAGCAATTTTATCAACTAGTCATCTGCCTACCATTCTCTCTGCTGGTGCTTAGTGTCTTGTAACCACCATGATGTTTGGGATCTCTTGTCCAGTGCTCTTTCAAGCCATATCAGTACCCAAATCCTTACCATACTTGCTGGCTGATGTCCGAGAGACTGTGGAGTTGTTGACTGCATTGTAGGCAGTGACTTGCTTGGAGACTAAAGCTACCACAGATCCATCTGGCACCTGTAGAGAAATAGGGACTTTGACAGCAAGCTTCTGAAAACTGGCTGAGGAGCATGCTGAGGACAGCAGGAATTCAAACAGCAGGAACCGAGCAGTAAATCAGTGCCACCATAGGCAGGACAGTAGCTTTGGCCCGAAGTTTTAAATGCTTTCTTCAGTGGGTCTACTAACAAAAAAGGAACAAAATCTCCTGTTACACCACTAGAAGCCTGTATTTGGGCAATAGGACAACTGATGACAAAGAAGACTCTGCTCCATTCGGGTCCTGATTTAAAGCCCAGTGATGACAGAGTGAGTCTCTGCATTAACCTCAGTAAAGCAGACAGTTGTTTTTTCACAAGGAAGCTCTTATGCAGAACAGGATCATGGGAAGAATAAAATCATCTGAGCTGTTTCAAACACCAAGGATGGGCTGTCCCATAAGGATGATAAAACTGACCTAGCTCAGAAATGGAGATCTACATTTCCCACTTTGACTGATCATGTCAACCTCTCCATGCACAGTGACAAATGAACTGATGGACTGATGTGACTACCAGAGCTTCCTTCTTTTTGCCGTATCAAAGGGTCTCAGACAGTGCAATGTTGTCACCATGGAGGCAGAGCCCCTGGGTCAGAAACCTCCTCAGCGGAGATGGAGCGAAGTCAGTGCTGGGGCTCATGCCAAGCAGCCTGCAAAGACTCTATGTCCTCCTGTCCTTTAAAGTGAAACCCCAGCAGGATGAGGTGGAGCTTCCACCCTTCTATCTTATACAGGACGTTGCCTCCCTATGGCTATATGGGACCCCCTCCTATGATCAGGCATTGGAACAGGCTGATGAGGAACGGCTGAGGAACCTGTAGGGTTTAGTCTGGAGAAGGCTCAGCGGGGACCTGATGGCTCCCTACAAGTGCCTGACAGGAGCCAGGAGGGGCTGGGCTCTGCTCCCAAGGAACAAGGGATGGGACAAGAGGAGCTGGCCTCAAGCTGCCCCAGGGCAGGTTTAGATGGAGCTGAGGAACAATTCCTGCCCCAGAGGGTGCTCAGGCATTGGAACAGGCTGCCCAGGGCAGGGCTGCAGGCACCGGCCCTGCAAGTGCTCACACACCGTGGAGACGAGGCCTCAGTGCCATGGGTCAGTGGTGGCCTTGGCAGTGCTGGGGAATGGTTGGACTGGGTGAGCTTGAAGGTGTTTTCCACCCTGGTTGATTCTGTGATTCTATTATGGGGCAGTGTTTGAACACACAACCGAGTCTCCTGAAATGAGCCAGACTTTCCATTTCTACAGCTAGGCAATTCATGTGGGTCCTGTATGAGAAATGTTAACAAGGCAGTGGCTCAGAGGAGTCATATCAGGAATATCTGTGATAAATAAGACATCATAAAAAGGAGATCGGAGGGAAAAAAAAAACCCTGTGCTAACAACATCGAACTCTTGTCTGTGTAATAATAATAATTAGCACTTGCAACGATTTTTTCATCTTCAAAGCACTGCAGAGGCTAATTAAATAGCCCCTCAGCAATCAGGGATGGCAATTATTGCCTCTTTGTAGTTTGAACCCCACACTACAGATGGGGAAACTGAGGCAAGAGGAAGATCAGTGTCTGTCCTAGCATGCTCCATATCTGCCCTCAGGACAGCCAGGAAAAGCAATATAGAACTCAATACCCTAGCAGCTAATGACCTGTTCTGTTCCAGCTCATCCATACAGCTGGGAGCGTGTTGCCTGAAGCGAACAACTGGAAAAAGCATGGAAGGGAAAGAAAATCATGCCTGGTTTGCTGGTGAAATAAAGTAGAAAGAATCCCTGTTCCCCCTGGAAAACAGTGTTTGGAGTCAGCCAGCAATGCTGCAGTCAATCTGAAGTGAAAAGTTTTGTTTCCTTTTGAAATCATTGCTTGCTGCCTCCTTAGGTCAGCCCTTAAAGAGAAAACTAATCTTGTTATGGCCTATGGATTGCTGACGTGTGAGTGAGGAAATGACACAATTGTCAGCATCGGATTAAAATGAATGAGGTGCCTTTTCTCTTGGTCTGGTTTCTTTTTTTTTTGGCAAGGAGAGGAGGAATAGGGGGAGCTTTTGACCAAAACCCCATTATTCATTAGCTCTATCATCTGTGTAAGATATTTTTGGACATCTTTAGCCCTCTCTTACAGTTCTCAAGGGAGTCGTCATCAGGGACTGTAGTGATAGGACAAGGGGTGATGGGTTCAAACTGAAACAGGGGAAGTTCAGGTTAGATCTAAGGCAGAAGCTCTTCCCTGTGAGGGTGCTGAGGCACTGGCACAGGGTGCCCAAAAAAGTGGTGAATGCTCCATCCCTGGCAGTGTTCAAGGCCAGGTTGGACAGAGCCTTGGATGACATGGCATGTGGTGTCCCTGCCCATAGCAGGGGCTTGGAACTGGATGATCTTAAAGTCCTTTCCAATCCTAACTATTCTATGATTCTGTGATTCTGTGCAGACATAAAGGGAAGCCCTATCCTAAGGCAGGACACACAGACCAGGGCAGGGATTGAAAACAGTGGTTCCTAGGTCAGTGAGAACTCCACTGCACCATGCGCACCAGTCATGTTGCTTTCTTCCTTCTCCTTCTAGACACTACATCTCCTTCCCTTCCATCCTTCTGTCAGCATTACACGGCCTGTGATGCACTGGAAAAAAGGGGGATGCAAGGGCTTGTGTTCTGTTTGTCTACATGAAAAATGTTAACTTGTGTTGTCCTCACGACCACATCTCTTCACATCCTTCACTCACCAGTGATTGCCCCTCCTTTGAGACAGAGCGTTTTTTCTTCCTTTAGCGCTATCTCTAATGTTGTGCAGGGTAATTACTACAAGGTCAGTGGAGCAGGATAGATGTACTCAATGCAGGGGCTCTGCCCAGTTATTGCCCATTCAACCACTGTTTATCTCTGCATCTTAGACAATAATGCTTTGCCCTTCTTTCTATATTCTTAGAGAATCTACTTTCCATTCATCTTTCTGACAGTTACCTGATAGTGTGCCAATGTGTTGAGTCTCTTCCAGTCATTCTCTATCTTGGTTGTGATGTCTTCATCCTGAAGGATCATCCTTGCCCCGCTTGCTTGCCGCCACTCTGAAAGGAGAACAGGGACATTGAACTCTGGTGTGCAAAGCCTCTGTGATAGGGGATGGAGCCCTGGTCATCCCTGTGCCCATGTAGACACACATGTGAAGGCTGCATGTAGCAGTATGTCAGTCATTGCCTTTACACTCTGCCAGGTGCCTCACATAAAACATAGGAATGTCCAGAGCCCTGCTTCCAAAGGGAAAGGGAAGGCAGATGAACCATTAGAAGTTCAGAAAGATCGTTCAGGAATGTATGCAAAACCCATAGCCATATGACAAAGTTCAGAGTCAAATCCTTTTCCAGGCTTGTTCTTTTACCCTGGACAAAATGATATTATAATCACACAAAAACTTTTGCACAGGAAACACCTACCCCTTCAAAGAGTGGCACCATATAGAGATCAGAACAGAGCGGTTGCTTACAGACATAAGAGGTCAAGGCTAGGGCACAGCAGCACGCAGTGATGAACTCTATACAGATAAATAAAACAACAACCAGAGCTGTTGATCCATTGGCAAAGCTGAACAGAGCAGGGCCTGGTGCTTTAGCACCATAATCATCCACAATTTGCTACTCAAATCCAGAAGTGACGGAGAGCAAGAAGCCCTTAGCTTTGGGCACAGTAGAGGCACAATGGGGAGAAGAGACGGAGACAGAATCAACACTGTGCTCCATAGAGCATCTAATCGCCACCAGTCTTCAGCATCATGCCCCTGGGCAGAAGAGGTCCAGTTTCTGACCACATCTAGTTCTCTAGTCTCCACCTTGAAATGACGAATGCTTCTTCCTTCTGCAGCTCTGGAGCACCCCAACACTTCCCAGGGTACCACCTCTTGCTTGAAGGATGCTCCATGTGGAGGAGCCACAGCTTCCACCACAGAGGACTCACAGCAAGGAACACATAAACACGGCCAAAAGGAGAGAAATGTTGTATCACCTGGTGACATCAGAGAAAGCTGTGGCTTAACCATAGATAATCTGAAGCATTCAAAGCTATCTTTTTGGTTGTCATGTCTCACTCACAGTGATCCAACCACATACACATTAGTCAGAGCCAAAGCAGAAAGTCTGTTCATTTGTGGGAATCAATTAGAATGAACTCCTGGATATGGAGACATCACCTGCCTCCATATCCAAGCTTATTTCTCCTTATAAAAAAAAATGCAAGGACATTTGCAAATTTCTTTTGGCTTCAGCAGTTTTCTTATCACACAATTAAAATGCATTGGGAAAGCCACCCTTGCCTTTATAATTCATTTAAATCAGCAGGAAGAGGTCAGCTGCTGTTTATTGCTGGGTGTTACTTTGGCTGGAAATACTCAGAGAGTATACAAAGGTTATGATGGCTAAGGACTTATCCTGAGCTGCCTTTCCTTTACTTCTTAGATCCTCACGTTGTGATGTCTGGGGATGATGCTGTCTGTTCATTCTCACCTGGACAAGATTCTTGGAAGCTATCTATTCCCAGATATTGCTTGGGAAAGCATAAAATGATGACATTTGGGCTGGGCTGGGGACCGGTGATCTTCTAAAGTACCCCACAGAGTGCCAAGGCCACAGAGCGTGTCTCTTACGTGCCTTCCTCATGGGGACAGTACCTCTTTGACCTCTCTCCTTCAGGGCTCTGCATGTTCCTATCATCCTCCTTTCTCCTGACTCATCTTTGGGGAGAAACACACACACTCACATAGTGTTTCGGGAAGGATGCACAGGTCCTCAGTGTTGCGCTCAGCTTTCCTCATTCTGTGCTTTATGTGTTGTATTCAAGGGCTGGATAATGTCCTCAGAGCAGCTGAAGCTTTCCCTCTGTTCCAAGGGAGCTGGGAACATCATGGGATGTCCCTCACAGCCCTTTGCGTTCCTGCACAGACACAGAGGATTGCCAACCCCAACCACATATGGAATAGGAAGGGTTGGTCTGACTCCACACAAGACCCACTCCTAAGCAAGACAAGGAGGAAAACACCCTGCAGGGCAGTTTCCAAGCATCTGGCCTCAGTTTGCCTTGATCAAATACAAATCACTTCATCAAGTATCTGAGCAATGGCAGGGAAAGGACCCCCAGCTGCAGTCCCCCAACTCTCCCTCCTCTCATAGGAGCACTGCACACTCCCCTTCTCCATGAGAGCCAGCTGAGGTGGCCACAAACCCATCTGCATGGAAATGGGCACAAGGGAATGGGAAAGGAGGGTGGGAAGGAGGAAAAGGTGACCCTGCCATCCATATTCACAGCACTGACTGCTGTTAGCTTTATCCTCACTGGCAGCACCCTGTCCCCTCTGCCATCAGATCTCCTGTGCGAGCCGGCACAAAGGGAAGACATTCTCCAATCCAATTTGTTACACTTCCACCTTACGGAGAAGAGGGGGAGGGAGGTAAGAAATCCCATTATCTTTATCAAGCCTTCCAATCAGGAGCAGCAGTAAATGCAAACTCAGGAGACAGCTGCTGTGAAGCCTTTATATTTCATTCAGCAGATAGTGTATCTTTTTATTGCACACAGGAATTACTTCTCTCTTCTTTTTTTCTTCTTCTTTATTTTTTTTAAGAATCAACCTTTCTGTTCGACTTGACTGGGAAAAGGGAAATTCCAGGGGCCTTTGACAAATAGGTGTTTCTTTGAGCTGTAGCGTGAATAGGGAATGACTCAATGGGAGATGGAGAGATGTCTTCCTGCACCTCAAATCCTATAGAAGATGTTACATCTATGTTATGCCTTGTTCCAGGTTACCCTGAAGATGCCCATTTAACAAAGGAGAAAAGTGTAGCAGAGAGAACAGTTTTCAGGGGCAACTGGATTATCCAGGTGGATGGAAGACCTGCCAGCTCCCTCCTACAGCCTTCATTTGAGCATGTCATCATCGGTTACACCACCCTTTACAGGCACTTCTAGGTCTTTCTTGATGCAAACAATCCGTTTCAGTCAACTGTTTGTGCCATATCCTGTGCTTTCCACTCTTTTCCTAAGGATCTCAAGTCTCCCAAGGCTGTGAAATGCTTTGTGGGTGACTGTGCACAGCAATGGCATGTGGAACAAATGCACGTGGCCTTCCCAAGCTCGATGTCTATTTCATAATCAGTTGTGCTCATGAAGGATTAGTCTGAAGAGCTGGGGGATTCTTTTAGTATTATGAGTATTCTTTTACTTCCCAGGAATTCCCAAGTGTGAGACAGATTGCCACAGGAAGCAGGAGACTAAAACCTTTGTCTGCAAGCTGCAGGCAGCAGTGCGAACAGGTGGGTAGGAAACAGAAACGGGTAAATGTGTAGTATGTGATGAGCTCTGGTCACTCCCCTGCAGTCCTGATCCAGCTCTGGGGCAGCAACACAAGAGGGATGTGGAGTTGTTGGAGCGAGTCCAGAGGAGGCCACGGAGATGCTGCGAGGGCTGGAGCAGCTCTGCTCTGGAGCCAGGCTGAGAGAGCTGGGCTGGGGCAGCCTGGAGAAGAGAAGGCTCCTGAAGGGGAGACCTGAGAGCAGCTCCAGTGCCTAAAGGGGCTGCAGGGAACCTGGAGAGGGGCTTGGGACAAGGGCCTGTAGGGACAGGCCAAGGGGAATGGCTTGAACCTGCCCGAGGGGAGACTGAGATGAGCTCTTAGGCAGAAGCTCTTCCCTGTGAGGGTGCTGAGGCGCTGGCACAGGGTGCCCAGAGAAGCTGTGGCTGCCCCATCCCTGGCAGTGTTCAAGGCCAGGTTGGACAAAGGGGCTTGGGGCAAGCTGCTCTAGTGGAAGGTGTCCCTGCCCATGGCAGGGGGTTGAAACTGGATGAGCTTTAAGGTCCCTTCCAACACAAACCAGTCCATGGTTATAGAAAGAGAAGAGAAGCAACTCTACTTCTGGGGTGCAGAAAAATGCTGATATCAGAACTTGTAGATGGAAGATGCCTGGGAAACATTTGATGCTGGGTATGCAAGTTCTCTGTTTTACTCTCTGCTTTACTGTATATATACTAGATTAGGACGCAGTTTAAAAGTCTTCTAAATGTTGAACCCCACCTCCCAGGACTGTACTGCTGGTGAGGCAGTTGAAAGCTTGCCTGACATAGAATCATAGAATACTTAGAGTTGGAAAGGATCTTAAGATCATCTAGTTCCAAAGCCCCTGCCATCCACATTAATTTTGAGACAGCATCATGAAATGCAAGGCAGCCAACTTAGTACCTCCCATCAGCGCAGTAATTCCTTTCAAAAAGCACATGAAACACAGGGAAGATTGAATTCTTCAGCATGAAGCTAAATTCCTGGTTTGTGATCCTCACACCTTAATGTTTTCCCCAAAATTGGGTATTTCATTTATGGCAAGTGCTTTGCAAAATAGTAATAACAGAAATAGCCACTGTAGAAAGAAGCCTTTACCCAGAGCGCTACCGTTTGGGGGTTGAACTAAAACAACCTCAGGGTGTCCAAAATAAGTACTTTCATCTGACAACCCCCTCCATGGGTTGTCTGGGTAACTGCCAAACATTATGACATTGGCGACACATACAAGTCACTCTGCCTGCAGCTACCCCGAATTTAACAACTCAGAACAACTCATTAGCTTGTTTGCTTTCTTCCATTCAAGCAATCTGGCCCCAGTATGTACAGAAAGCCCAGGAAGTTGTAATGATAATAGCAAATGGTGTTGCTGTTTGGAAACCCATTGATTTCAAGGCTAGATTAGAGTCATCTGCTCTGAGCTACTGTTAGGCATAGACCGACAGGGCTGATCCAGCTGTCTTTGCAGTTAGAATCATAGAATGGCTAGGGTTGGAAAGGACCTTAAGTTCAGAGCATTCAGCCTGGGGCAGTTTGATCCTGAGAGCTCAGTCCTGCTTCCTAACGGCCAGCAGTGCTTTCTGCTCTCCCCTTGCTGCCTTCACTGTCACTGCAGGATGACAAGTCTCAACAAGTATCTTTTCCTGCAAAAAGGCTGGGCTGAAGCTGTGGCTGGGTGTGTGAATCCTCTTGTTAGCTGTTTCACCCATGCTCCTTGCACCTTGTTAGCTGCTGTGCTAAAGGAGACTGCATCTATATTGCTGCTGGCAAGAGTCTTCTACTAGATGGGGATCTTTTTGTAGTTGGTTTGGCTAGTTTTTTTCCACACCAACTGCATCATCAGTGCTAATGGCCAAACAGCTGCTCAGTCTCCTGTCAGTATGGACAGGTCTGTTCTCCAGGGGGTGTAGACTCTCACAGATACTCTCTGGAACTTGCTGGTCATCAGAACCACTCAAAGCTCAGTATTTCTTAAAACAGAAACAGTTCTGGACATAAAATTGTCATACTCCAGCTGGGACCCTGCACACACATGCTTCAGTATCTGCCAGTTGTCAGAGCTACAGTAAAATCCGTGGACGCCAATTTATCCCTGGTCTTTGCAATATGCAGGTAAAATTCCTGCCTCCCATTTTCATAAAATCACAGAATCCCAGACTGGTTTGTGTTGGAAGGGATCTTAAAGCGCATTCAGTTCCAACCCCTGTCACGGCCAGGGACACCTTCCACTGGAGCAGCTTTCTCCAAGCCCCTGTGTCCAACCTGGCCTTGAGCACTGCCAGGGATGGGGCAGCCACAGCTTCTCTGGGCACCCTGTGCCAGCGCCTCAGCACCCTCACAGGGAAGAGCTTCTGCCTAAGAGCTCATCTCAGTCTCCCCTCGGGCAGGTTAAAGCCATTCCCCTTGGCCTGTCCCTACAGGCCCTTGTCCAAAGCCCCTCTCCTTATTATGAGATTATGGATGCATCATTCTCTCCCACAGTAGAACAAAGTACTTTCCACTCACACCCAGTCTGAGATGCAAATGTAATGGGCTCTGTGGCCACCATCCAGCACCAGGTCAAGAGATCTAGCTGTAACCCCCCCTCCTCTATCTACTGTGTGCTGGCACCTTGCCCTATCTGTCATCATGCTCACTCACCATTCCCCCGCTGACTGACTCACAGCAGCTCCAGTATCATCCTGGGTCCTTTCTTAATGATGTATATGATCTGTTCTTTACCGCTGCTGGTTTTGGCAGCTCCTTTCGTTATTCTGCCTTTCATGAGCAGGAATCTTGCTGTAATTTCTGTCAAGAAACCTCTCCTCCCGTATACATATGCACATACATATAGACACTTAACTTTAATCCCTGACCCCTCATTCCTGCCTCCGTTATTGCTGTGAATTGTTTCTTGGCACCAGTCCATTCCTTCTCCTTTTGGTTCCTCCTCTACTTTTCTGGGGCTTATAGACCCCACCATTTTCCACTCAAGTCTCTTTCACTGATGCTCACTGAGGGTAAATTCTGGCAGATACAGCCACAACGCAGTCCCCAGCTTCCTGCCAGACACCTCAATGATGCCTTGAGCAGCTTTTCTATATTCTTTCATATTAGCCTCTGGGTGTAGTACCACATTTGCCTCTGGACCCCAACTTCAGACATCTCACTGCTCCCAGCATCTTTGATAAAGAATATGGCCAGAGATGGATTTTGCCCTTAGAAGCACTCCTACAAAGGGCTGTATAGACGCAGAGCTCAACAACACAACTGCCTAGAAATGTGAATGAAGCTGGTGCTGCTCTTTCAACTCTCCAAGAAGAGCAATGCACGAAGGAATAAACCTCTGAGAAACACAGAAAACATGAACTCATAACAAGAAATACCAATCTTTCCTTAAGACCACCTAGCCCTCTACAGAAAGGAAACCTTGGAGCAGCAGCTCCCAGCCCTGCTGTTAGGGGTGGGAGAGGGAAGCAGTCAGGGTGAGATGAGTGTAGCCCACTGAATGGAGGATGCTTCATCCCCTTTCCTGTGCCTGCACAACAAGTAATTAATAAGGCTTGGGCTGTGACTATCTCAGCAAGAAGAGATATATAATCCAAACCCTCCCTCTTCAGAGAAGAGCTAGGAATAAATCTCTGCAGCCTGTACATTGCTGACATCGCCCTGGGCATTCGGTATGTTTTTCCAGGGGTCTTTCTTTGGCAGGACAGCAAGAACAGCCTGAGTCATGCCTTTTCCATACCCTTTCCAAGCTGAATTCTGTAGGCAGAAAAGCAGGATGGCCACTGATCTTTTTAAGTCCTCAAGGCTAAAGATTTCATAAGCAAGAGCATGTACATCAACTTAGTCTCTTCTGCCCTCTTACCATTGATGCTGCGTCTTGCACAAGCATCAAGGGTACGCTCAGTCTGGAAAGGTGGTACCCTGCCCCAGCAACCAGTGTGTGGATTGAGCCTGGCTGTCCCACACCTTCTCTCTTCCCTTTGCCAAGGAGCAATGAGGGCCCATTGTGCACCCACATACCCAAGTCCATGTCAGCAGCTTTGGGCCGGTGGGAGCAGGGCACGTTCTTGAAGATGGCATCAAGGATCTTCTCCTTGACCTGCGTGATGGTGTCACAGTTCAGGATCTTCACCGGGATCTCAGGGCTGTTCACGTTGTCGGGGTTCACACAGCTCAGGACCTAAGAGAGAGGCAGTGAGACCACCACACATTTCACATCATTACACCATGGCAGGGGGTTGGAACTGGATGATCTTAAGGTCCTTTCCAACCCAACCCATTCTAATATTCTATTAGGGGTACCTGGGGCTGCCCTGCTTGCTGGTCTCTGTGTCCTATGAGTTAGACGGACCCAGGGTGCAATAAGAGGAAAAGTATATACCAAAAGCATTCCCTCCTTCAAGAGAGCACAGAGATCTGGTTTCACATAAAAGGATTCCCTGCATCCTTGCCTGTGCTGCTTTCAACCTCCTGCCACTGTCAAAGGTATCTCAACATTTGGCTCTCAGCTAAGCGTGATGGGCTTCCAGATGTTGCAGCCAGTGAGTTAGGGCTCATGTGAAGGTTGTTCTGAACTTGTGTCTAATGCAACTTCTCCCTGTGAGGTGAAACTACTCTACCTGTGGGAACAGGCCGTTAGATTTGAGTTTCATCTCCTTGGAATCTTCAATATGTTTAATAATAGAAAGCCCATGAGTACCAGCTTAGGTTCTGCAGAAACAGCATTCACCCAAATGGTACCAGAAATGGTTATTCACACACCCCTTCCATGGAAACCATTACAAATGCAACGAGGCCTGACCCTGCTTGGAGCTGAACTGATATATAAAAGGGCTCTCCAGAGTAATCCTTGGACTCTGACCCATTCCATGCTCCCTAGAGAGCTGGCAAGGAGACTTAATTCAGTAGCGGCCTCCTTGCTTTGCCACCTGACTTTGACAATTCGGGTGAAAATGCTCTTCAACCTCTCAACTTTAAGTTCATTCATCTTCTGCACAGCCACAGACTGACCCAGACCCTTCTCAGAAGAAATCTGGTTTGGGTTGGAAAGGACTTTAAAGCTCATCCAGCTCCAACCCCCTGCAGTGGGCAGGGACACCTCACACTAGATCATGTTGCCCAAGGCTTTGTCCAACCTGGCCTTGAACACTGCCAGGGGTGAAGCATTCATCACTTCTCTGGGCAACCTGTGCCAGCGCCTCAGCACCCTCACAGTAAAGAACTTCTTCCTTATTTCCAGCCTGAATAAGTTTGAATCCAACACCCCTTGTTCTATCACTACAGTCCCTGATGAAGATGCAAGGCTTCTTAAAAATAAAGCAAAAAGCAACAACTTCTGCTTTCACAGATAGAACAAGAAAATTCACCCAACTTATGAGGTCTCTCATTTCTCAAAAGGAGAATGTAATTTTCTCCAAAGTCTCTGTCCTAAACTAAATGCAAAGCATATGGGGTGGTGAGGGAGGGGTACCTTAAACATATACACTCAGAGCTCAATAGCAGTCTGCCTGCTAGCTCTTGGCCATGTCTATGTTGAGTGTTCTGCTCTCTTCTGGTTACACGAGTGTGAAGTCTATAAACCTTTATAAACTTAGCACATCTTTGCACTTGGAAGGGGTTTTCAGTGATGTTCCTGGTTATATACAGTCATGAAATGTTCCTCCGCCACTTTTACTGGTGCAGACATGTTAGTTTTGGTGCCTTAGACAGATGCAACCTTGACCTTAAATTCCCTTCTGTAGTATGCAATAGGAGCAGGACTCTACATCACTTTCCATCTTAACATACTAAGACAGTGTGGAATCTCAAAGTGGCTTGAAACTGGGTGAAATCATACCAGCATAATCATATATTGCCTCACCAGTCTCCCTTTGGTGCTGTTCTACTCAACTAAGAGAGACTTGTGAAGATAGTGCTTACAAAGAGCTCTGTGATCTTTCTGGATGAAAGGGGAGATGTAAATATGAGATATTGATTAGATCATAATGCTATTATTTATGTGTCACTTCCAGAATTATTGAAGAAGCATCAATTCAGATAATAATAACAGCACAGATTTACAGTTCTGTGACATCTTTCATCTCAAAGGATCACAGAACCATACATAAAAAGCGCTGTTGAAATACATCCAGTGTTGGGGTTATTAGCTGATCCAGCTCACTGCAGACCTCCCAGGCTATGCCTATTCCTTGCCTGCCGAAACCTCTTTCTCTGCAAACTCCTTGGGTATACCCAAAACATAAACTCCAGTTTGCTGGGAGCTGGTGTTAGGCTTATGGTTGGACTTGATGACCCTAAAGGTCCCCAACCTAAATGATTCTATGATACTATTACACATCTATAGGGAAATGAAACAGTGATGTCAGGCTAAGACAGCTCTTTTGAGAGTTCTACAGAGGTCACACACTGGAGATCAAGTTATTTTGCAGGTCTCTCTCAGTGAGCTCAGCTGCGATTAAATGAGCTAATGCCAGTTGGAGCAAGCTCCATGGTGTGATTCATTTCTGATGCCAAAACCTGGGATTCAGTTCAGTTCCCTACATGAAGACACTTAGTGCTGCTTAAAATAATCTGGGCTAGCCTGCCAGGCCAACATCTGGTCCAGAAAACCCAACATCTCCTGCAGGTGCTGCCTAGTCTGTACCACACTAGCGTCCACCATCCAATGTGAGCTATCATCCAGCTGGAAGCTGACAATGGTGATTTGCCCTTGTATCTTGGTTGTCCTTGAATCTCACAAGGTGCCAGCTTTGGAAGGTGGCAGAACTCTGCCTGAGTGACTACAGTAGTCCTTGCTTTCCTCTTTTCTAGCTCAGTTGGAAGAAGGAGCAGGAAAGGCAATACTTCAAATGGCTGTGCAGAGGGAAGTTTGCTCATAGCAATTTCAAGCATAGATGAGGCAGGTTGAATTACCTGTAAATCCCTGAATTCCAGTGACAGTCAAGATGCTTCTCTCAACATTTTAGGGAATTCAAGCATTGCCTACAGAAACCAAAACCCTTCCCAAAGCACAATGGCTTTGACATATATGCCCTCGGCTGCATACCAGGTCTCAGCTGATGTTTTCCAACTGCTGTCTTGTGGAGCTGTCCTGGGTTCTACATAAGGACAGCGTAGGGGTCTATGTGAAAAGACACGGGACTGGGAGCAAGCAGAGTAGTAACCTCCAAGCCCTGCTCTTCCACTGACTATGTATGACCCTGGGGCATGTAATCTCACTGGATTTGTCTTTATTGACGTTTTTCTACATCCTTGGGATTTTTTTGTGAGCCAGCCCTTCCAGCCATCACCTGTCTCTAAGTCTATATATACATGCAATGCTTAGCAAAGCTAAGCCCTGATTTCCACTACAGATTACTGGCATTTAAACAATAAAGGCACAGCTTGTGATTACTTATATGGTGCCCCTGGTCTACACAGTGTTCCAGTGGTCTGTCCTGAGACCAGGATGTTGATACACTTTCTGTTCCAGGGATAGGCATCTTTGTTTCCCTTTTAAATTGGGCTAAGGAAGGTTCAAGGGGGTTAGGCAGTGAACAAGCTGGAGAAGGACTCCCAAAAAAGCCAAGCATAGGAAAGACTTCTGTTATCTTAGTAGTGATTTCCTCTCTGCCACTAAAATTCCCCGAAAAGCCTTACCCAAAGGCAGCTGGAAGTATCTTTATCCACCTGGAATATGTTGTCAGGAGAGACGATCTGATTAGGCTCTCAGCACTGGAGCCAGCAAGGTGTGCAGGGACCACACAAAGCATGGCACTGCTCAGGATGCACTGAGCAGCTCCCACCTGCTACTCCCAAGCATTAATTAGCCAATACTCTTGACAGCTTCTGCCACACATCGAGGTTTCTGCTCCCCTGTATAATTCTTTCCAACAGAAATGAAGCTGACACAGGAGATGGATGGTTTCATCTCCCAGTGACAGCGGAGCAGTGGGAGTAGGGAATCTGGATCTCCTTTGGTAAATGGTTAAAAGATCATAGATTCTGGTGAAGGCAGATGGGAATCAGTGGGGATGAGATCTTCCTGTTTCTCCTAGATGGGATAATCTAGCTGGGGTTTTAATAACGCTGAAGACCAGAGATGATGAGCACTGACTGCTAGAGAAGACATTAAAATGAGTGGGTGTTTCTTGAAGGTATAGAGCTTGTGAGAAGACCTACTGTTAAGCTGCCACCCATTTATTCTAGCATATCATAGCTGCAACTAGCTAACTTTCTCCTGGACTGAAAAATCCATTGTAAGTACAGAAATTGCTATAGACTGCAAAAGACCTAGGACAACAAGGGCTGTTTCCTTGGAGAACTGTAGGAGCTGACAGACAGCAAATCAGAGCTGTTTGATTGGGAGAGAAATCAAACTGAAACAATCTAAATTTAGCACACAAGGTGTGCATTGTAAGATCTATAATTCCAGATGTTTGAATGTGTTCTGTCTTCTTTTTTTGTCCCTGGTAAGTCAGTTTCTTTGGATTTGCTGTTCACTCAAACCGTATTAGAAATCATGTCTTATAATACTAGGTTGCGATTATTGAAGACTAAAGCATAAATGCTTTCCAAAGGAAGCCCTAACCTTGTCTTTCTGGAATAACGACAACAAAAAGCCTGTTTCAATGTGCCACACTGCTGGAACTGTGGTTTAACTCAGTCAAGCAGTCATGAACAGCCTGATGAATTTTAGCCACATGCATTGCAAACTCACAGTGGTGACCAGGCAAAGAGAAGGAGACATTGAGGGAATTCCTATGTTAGAAATGCGTACTCAGTTCTTTCTTTATGTCATCACTACGTATGTTTTAATAGAAGATGACAGACTGCTTGAGGAAGGTAAAGGAAGGACAAAATCAAACAGAAATAAAGAGAAAAAGAAAGGAAAAAACAGTCCTATTCACAGCCTTCTTGTTGTTAATCTCCTTCACCAGAGCTGATCTCTGTAAATCTGCGGCGATTCCAATCGGGATATATTTGTCTGCTCTTGAGACGTAAGAGGGAGTGCTGATTAACATCAAACGACACAAAGCAAATGGAGGAGAGCTTTGTTCAGGCTGATGTATAATTACTACCCTTTGCTGGCTGCTTTCTATCAAACCTAAAAGGATTGGAGGGATTTCTTTTGGTGAAAGTGATCAGTCCGTGTTTGCATTTCTCTTCCTATTGCTCAAGCTCTCCTTGTGAGATCAGGCTTCCGAATTGCTAGAGAACCACACGTAATGGAAAAGCAGCACTGAGCTCCTCATTTAATAGGAAAGTGATTCTTTTAATATAGAAAATAATACCGCGGTCTTATTTAAGGATAAAGTTTACCCCCTCATCAGACTTGGATTCAATCAAAGCTCAGCTCTATACAGGCTGAAGAAGGCATTTCCAGCATCAGCCCACCTGAGCTAAGATCTAAGATGGGTCAAGGAATTAATATCAACTGGGCACAGCTCTCAAAGCTGGTTAAAGTTAAGTGAGATGAATGTCCCTCAATTGAAGGTGGAAACAAAATACACTGGTAAATTCAGAGCATCTTCTGACCATCCTTAAATTAGGAGCTGGGGTTTCGCATGGATAAAGACATAGGAAATAAAGAAATTACTAGGATCGTTGAAGACTTAGAAAGTGGTTTTCATCTCACAGAGACTTAGAAGCTTAGAGGATTTAGTTTATCCAGGAAAAAGTGAAGGCCCACAAACAATTACATTAAGAAGAGATATCTAATGCTCTTTAATTGATGCTTTAATCAAGTGGGAAAAGGGTGTAATCTCAGAGTAGAAGCTCCAGCTGGACATAAGCAATGTATATCTTTCACCATGCAGACAATTACATTTGAAGCAAATGACTCAATGACAGGGATTAATTTTCTTTCCCTTGAAATCTCTAAATCAAGTTCATTTTTCTTTGACTTGTGCTTGCTCAAAAGGAATGTCTGCATTAACATTAGAGAAGACCTAATAGATCCCTCTACTCTATGTGTACGTCTAACGTATTCCTTGATGCTTCCTGCTGTAAGAAGATTTACAACTCCAACTCTTCCAACTCTGACTTACAACTCAGAGGGATATTGAAAAAGTGGACATCACTGCAGGTAGGAGGGGTAGATACTAGAAAGTATTTTGTCTAACAAAACACAGTCAATTGCGCATATCTATTGCCTTCACATTCACAGGCATATTCATGACACAAGGTTCATGTTTGTCTTTCAGTGCTCCTGGACCTCACCTAATCCAAGCAATGGCAAGGATTGGCACTGCCAGCCTATCCTGCAATGCTGCTGATTTCAGAGAACACGTAATGCCTTTGGGGAGCTGAAGGTGTTCCAGTGCACAATGGAAGTAATTGGGAAGCAACCAGCTTTGCAAGCAGATGCTTCAGCCACTAACCTTGCTGTGCTAGGGGATGCAACTAGTCAGTATTCAGCAGGACTACCCTGATGGGCTGCAAGAATAAACAATCCTAGAGGCTCAGCATGCCCATCATTGGCTTCTTTTCTCTAAATACCCCTTTGCCAGAGGAGGCTGGACAAGCCCATAGGAAGGTGTGCTCAGAGCACTCACCAGTGTCTTGTAATCAATCTGCTGTCGGATCAGCTTGTCCTCACTCAGTGAGTACCGGGCTTCCCCAGTGATGGAGTCAATGGGACCCTTTTCCATCTGCTGCTTGATGGCACAGAAAAGGGAGAACAGAGGTTCACCAGCACACTCCTGCAGGGGGGAGAGACAACCATGAGGTGAAACAGAAGGAGCAGATGTGAGAACACAACCTACATAGCATCTCAGTGACTGCCATGGTTTGCCATTCCCAACCACGCAAGACAGATGCATCAGTGAGAATCAGTCTATTCCATACAGCCTGGGAATGGAGGTGACCCTCCACTTCTACAGAGTGCAACCTGCCCTCTTGAGTGTCCTGCCATGGGACAAAGGTGTCGGTGCTCCCTGGCAATATTTGGGTTATCAAAGACCCATAGGGGCTGTTCAAGTGGTTGTCACTAGGACAGTTTTCAGCACGTGGTAGGATGGATCTCAGAGGACCTGGAGACAGGTCCAAAAGGATATGGACTGTTGGTGTCCAGTCCTGCTGGGTGTCTAAGCAGAGCTCACAGTGTCCATGAGCACTCTCATGTTGGAGGCAAATAGGAATGCTCAGGCAGGAGCAGCTGCATGACCCAGGGCAATGTACCCTTGGATCTATATGGTTGCAACGGTGATGTCAATGTGTGGGGCTCAGCACAAGACAGCAACAAGCAACCCACATACATGCACAACTCCATAATTTCTCCTTCCCATCATTTGCACTCACTGCACTCTCCCCACTCTTTTCCTTGCCTCTCCTCTCTTGCTGCCCTCCCTCTGCCTATTCACTGCCATTCATCCCTCCTTATGGTTCCTTCTATTGCCTCCCTTCCACGCCTCCAGCCTTCCTCCCCTCTTCCCCATCTTGCCCTCTCTTCTTGCTCTGTGACCCAACCCAATGAGTGAGGTCATTTTCCTCTGGTGTAAATCCCAGCAAAACAAGTTAATAAACTGAAGCCAAGTGGCCCCTTTCTCAGTTCCTATACCTGCCTCCCACTTAATTAGCTTATCTGCCAGCAGCATATTGCTTCTGTGAGCCTGTCTCTTACCCTTATCAGGCCTCTGTTCAGGCTAAGGCAAGAAGACAAGCAGCTGAGTGGGGTGAAAAAAGCCTATTATAAAAGCAGCTCTTTAGAGAGTCACCTCCTTATATCCTTTCCTTTCAGCTGAAAGCAGGAATCTGATACTGAAGTCACTGAAATTACCTTCCAGGGACCTTCAAAACTTTCCCATGTGTTCATCGTTGTTCCTGGGAAAGGCTCAGGGGAATGGGATTTATCTGTAAAGCCTCCAATTTCCAGGCAGAGGGTGTCTATTCTGTCCAAATGGGGTTAGAAGGTGTTAGGATATCTAGTAACTCCATTGGGACTGGGGGAGAGGTGCAGAGCCCAGCTCCTTCCTGGCTCTGAGTTTGATGCCTTGGCAATTAGCATGCTTGAGGCTTAATGTGTGTCCCCAAGAGGAAACTGCCATCACCCAGTAGTCAGTAGCAGGGCGCAAAGGCTGAAATACTCTTTTATTCTATTACACACACCCCAAGGAGACTGTGGGAGGTACAAGAGGGCTCAGGGGGTGCCTCAAGTCCTTTTGATCTCTTGCTGAGGACTGTCCTGCAAAGCCAGTGCCACCTCCCATTGGAATACAAAGCAGCAACAGCCTCCGTTGCTGGTTTCTGAATGCAAGAGTCACAGTGTGTTGCATCCAGCCCTCTGTTCCCAGAGGGTTCAGGGCCATGCCCAGGGCAGGCTTGAGACAGCCTAATGCCAAGAAGAGCTTGGGCTTGGGACTAAATTAAACTAAGCAGAGATCTGATTTTGGTGTACATAAAACACGTAAAGTATGATGGAGGCACTGGGCCTCAGTATCTGAACTGGGGTGGGAGGAGATCTCCAGTCAGTATGCACTGTAAATATGGATCACCAGGTGATGGAGATCTAATGCCAGTAAAAAGAGAGCATTTTCGATGTAGGTCTTCATCATGTTTCAGCACTGACCCTTAAATCTTGTCACTGTACAGAAGAAAGACTAACAGGCTGCTTCTCCAACAAAGCATCCCTCTTTGTTCTCCCTCGATCAGAAAACAGCCCCTCTCCCATTAGGCAGTGAGCTCCCTCCAGAGAAAAACCCCTTTTATAACCTCTTTATATCTGGGAAGCTTTTGCCCCAACTAAACCTCACCAAGAAGAAACATATTAAAGCAGCAGCTTCACCCAGGCATGTTGCTCCTCTTACCTTGAGGAACTTGTACAGAAGGAAGGTGAACCAGTTGGTGAGCATTTTCTCAGCCACAGACTCTGTCCTAAAGTCAGCCAAGGAGAAAAGTCATATTGGAAACGAGTTAGTCATACCAGTCATACTAAAGGGCTAG
Source organism: Lathamus discolor (assembly GCF_037157495.1). NCBI lineage: Eukaryota > Metazoa > Chordata > Aves > Psittaciformes > Psittacidae > Lathamus > Lathamus discolor. Next base: position 4,765,325 of record NC_088884.1, read on the forward strand.
TCAAAGACTGGCTTTATCCATCTCACTGGCCCAGTCCCTGAGCCCCATGGAAGGTCTGGCATGACACCATCAGGATTAAGCATGTCCTAGGTTCTCTGTTTTAGCTTTGGAGGAAACATGCAAGCAAATCCTTCCTGCCCTGTTGATTCTGCTGTGAGTAGGGAAGTCCCTGTGTCTGTTTCTCACTTCCTCTATCCACGAAAGGGAGATGACAATGTTTGAGGGAACCTTCTCAGGAAGACCTCAGGGAGGATAAATCCATCAAATACAAGGAGCTCAGATTTAGGCCATATGATAAGTAGGCTATATAAATACCTAAGACAGACAGATCTAAATCACCAGAGAATAGTTATCTGGCACTCTGTCTCACTGGCATTTGGGATTGATTATAGTCCTCAGTGTTTCAGTGTGACACATTCACAAAACTCATTGCTTTGCCCTTGAACATTTTGTTCTCAACCAAATAAAAATCCACCTCAAGTCTTTCAGGATGAACTTTTCCTATGGAAGGACTGACTCAGACCTGTAAATGTTGGGTGGAGCACAGGATAAACCTGTGTTGGCTCCAGTACATAGAATCATAGACTCAACTAGGTAGTTTAATGATGACCTTTAAGATCATCAAGTCCAACGTTTACCCCAGCACTGCCAAGGCCACCACTAACCAATGGCACTGAGGGCCTTATCTACATGTTTTTTGAATGCACTGCTGTTATTCAAGAACAAAGCAAGAGTCCTTCCTGTATGAGTTAAAGTGGTTCTTCCTTGTCTTGGTAGTCACCAAAGCGATGCAGTGGCTCTTGCTTAGGATTGGAGCTTCACTTTTAGGTTCCCTAGTCCTAAGCCTAAAGATCTTGCTTCCTCTGAAGCATGAGACTTGCAAGAGGAAGGGTTTGCACTACTTCAGTTATAATGTATGGAATCAGTCAACAACCTCGCCTGAAAGCAGTGCCCTGTTTCACCAACACAGAGTCGGTGACCGTCCCTTCGATAGCTAAATGCTCCTCTTTTCTTTCCTGCAATCAGAGAAAGAGTTTATATGGTCCCAGTTTGCTACTAGCTTAATGCTGTTTCCTTTGTCTCTAGTGATCCTTGCTGTGTCTCCAAACCACCTTGTTCACCATGTATTCCCCTCAGTCAGTGTCACCTAGCTGTCGTTCTCCATTTATGATATTCAGTTCCAGAAATCCCTACTCTTATCATGGTCTGAGCTCCTTGCAGGGAAGGTCACCTAGAAGAGTGGTCATTCTGATGCTCCTTGATGTGATACCTGGGACCTATCACATAGTCCAAACTTAGCATTGCCGTAAGAAAAAGAACGGAAATCCCATTGTGTTTTTGCTTTCAAAAAGACCTTTGAGATCATTGAGTTGATCTGACAACTTTGATCTCTTTGAGGCTGTAGATGTCATGTGAGATGAACACTGGACAAAAGTAAGGTGGGAAAATCAAATATACACCCCCAAAGCCAACACTGCAGAAAGGTTTTTGAACATTCCCTTCCATCCACACACTGACAGGAAGGGAGGGAAGCATCAGGTTGAATCCAGCTGCTCCAAATAACCGAGGAACTCACACCAACATCTGACCCAAGGCACCAAGCTATTCCCATGCTCAGAAGACTTTGTTCTGGAGCTGTTCAGGACCTCCATCTCAGTGCACAAACCACATCTCTGACTTCTCCTTCTGTTCTCAGGGCTTGGAACAGTGGAGGTGCCTTCTTTGTTCACTGGTTCTCCTTCCAAAGGCCACATTTCATTTCCAACAAAGAGGACTAGAGTTACAAAAGAGCTGGAAGCAGGAGAAAGAGGAAAAATGGGATGCTCAGGACAACACAGGAATGAACAACCAGGGAAGATAAAGACATGGAGAAAGGAGAGGAAAAGGAGAAAATGAAGGGAAGAGACAGTCGTAAGGAGGCAGTGCCAGCCAGCATCAGAGGAGAAGCACATAAAGGAACCCTTGGGGACAGCTGAAGGATGGTCACCAGCCAGGCTGTAGGGCCTGAATCACATCAGGGGGTCAACTGACACCAAAGCAAAGTCCAGTCTCTGCCCCTGGCATTGCTGCCCTGAATGCCAGGAAGTGCCTTCTGCTCCCTTGTTTGCTGGCTCTCCATAGGGCTGTGTGCCAGATGAAGAACCTCCAGTGAGCATCCCTGTCCCAGCCATCCATTTTAATCAGCTGAGGGCTCCTCAAAGTTGGCTCTGAGCAGTGGCAAAGGACATTCTCCTCCAGAGAAGTCACCCTGATTTCACTTAGAGTCCTAAGAAGGGTTGGTTCAGACTGTGAAAAAGAGATTAATGTGATCCCAAATGGAGAAAAGGCTGTGTTTCCCTAGGCAGGGAAAGAACATTAATCACAGAGCAGCAGATTTCTGATTTGAGGGCTCCCACAGAACTATGGAGTTTAGATCTTAGGCTTGGCCAAGAAGCATTAATCCAGACTTGTGCCTTGTATGAAACCAGTTCTATTGTCCAGCTCAGATCTGTTGGTTTCAATAAGCTCCCAGCACCATTGCTCAGGTTGAGACCGGAGATCCCACAGTGTAGCTGAAGAAAACTCTCCAGGTGTCCATAGTTAACTCATGAATGAGAAACTAAGCAGGGCAGTCCATGTCTCAGGCAGGACACAGCAGCAGTAGGCTGACCTACTCACCAGGTATATAAGACAGCCTGTTCTACATGATATAGGTCTTACACAATGCAACTGGAGTTTTCAGGTTAAAACAAAACATAATCAAAAGTGACCATCTTAAGCCCACAAAGAATACAAAATACAGGTTAGGAAGCATGGGTTCTTGCTGCTTTTATGATGCTTTCTGGAAGATCCACATTGAAATGCAGAGGTAGGTTAGTTCTGTAACTTTCAATCATTGACCATTTTTTGGCTAGGCAGGAGATGGACCAAGATCTACAGACAAAGAAAGGCAAAGAAATGCAGAGAAGATGCTGGGAGGAAGAGTCCACCAAAAGAAGGCATGCTCTGTCAGGAAGTCTTAAATGAGCAAGAAACCAGAAAGGCAGAAATATTCATTCTTCATTCAGCCCTACTTGCTGGGTAAACCCAGGACACTTATTCAACTGCAAACAGTTTCATACCATCCCTAGTTTGAGTCATCATCCCTGGAGGCATTTAAAAGACGTGTAGATATGGCACTTAGGGACATGGTTTAGTGGTTGACTTGGCAGAGCTGGGGGAACGGTTAGACTCAATGATCTTAAAGGTCTTTTCCAACCTAAAAGATTCTATGATTTTATAGGGTCATGTGAACCATGTCTGCAACCATCCTGATTTCAAGCAACAAAAAAAAACCAAACAGGCAAATTTGCCCTTTTCTTCCAAAGACCAACATGCTTACATTGGACAGTGGGACACAGGCTGCTCATCCCAGATCCCTCCAGCCCCAGGCATCCTTACCTCCGCAGCAGCAGCTTGGGGTGGTTCTTGCTCTCCAGATTCTTGTCTATGAGGTCAGCCAGGAGCTGTTTGAGGACATCAGTAGCATACTCCAGCTTGCTCTGCAGCACTGTCATTATCAGTGAGGCCACGTTACCACGGTCCCGCATGGAGAAGCTGCGCTGGGATTCCAGCGTGCGGATGAAGGAGAGCAGGAAAACCTTGTTGTTGATGAGCTGAGCAAAGAGCTTCAGCCCTTTCTCCACCCGTTCCTGCCTGTAGCCAGGGACCTGCAGGAGAAGAAAGGGAGTTTACACCTTTCCTTCACTATGCAAATGGGTCATGAATCCTTTGCTACTCTCTGCCTTCATCCCTCCAGCTCCTCCAACTATACACTATAACATCAAGCAGAAGTCAGTTCTGAGAAAGGGAAAAAGGAAAAGCAGAGACAACCATAAAACATAAACTTGCATCTAGCAGTCAGTTGAGTCTTTCTGCATCACAGGATAATCCTGTAAAAAGGAAGAGTCCATACATCATCTAACAATTAGGAAGCCTGAAAGACCTCCCAGCCAGAGCCAGAGGATTCTTTTCCAATCCTCTGTTTCCCTGTCTGAACAGTACATCAAAAAGAGATCGCTAGTGCCTAGAGTGGTACCATACCATGATATATTTTTGTTGTAGTCAGACTGAAGTCTCACTCTTTCACCTAAAGCCCTCCTTTCATCTCTGCAAGAAACCTGCTTACAGAGATTTGGGGTTCAGCTTCAAGAAGCTAGCAGAGACAGCAAAAAAAATGAGTGGGGAAGAGAGCCTGGGGTCAGCTTTTGAGGAGACAAATTGATGAGCAATGAGGCAGTGGCTGAGATGGTGATCATGCAGCTGGGCCTTGGTTTGAAGTAGGTAGATGAAGGTGTGAGAGGAGACCCTGAATTGGGACTGTCTTGGAGGTGTGACTGCAGAAGGACCCCTGGGTTTGGAAGGTGAAATGTTTTTGAGACAAAGAGGTTGATAAGTCTCTGATATGTTTATCAGTTGTAAGAGGCTGATGGACTCGTTTTTATACAGAGCAATTTATGTCCTCAATATTGTATGCTGGACTTCACAGTCTATAGCAGGCTTTACCCTTTATGGTCCTTCTGGCTGTAGATGAAAATGGAGCCTAAGTAGAGAACCCCAAACTCACTCCTCCACAGTGCTGAAGTTGTTCTAGCCCTTGAAAAAGCTTCCCTGTAAGCTGGAGGTGCTCAACACAGAGCAACATGTAAGAGTGCTTGAGCACCTCCCATATGGAGACAGGCTGAGAACATTGGTGCTGTTCAGCCTGGAGAAGAGAAGCTGTGTGGAGACCTCAGAGCAGCTTCCAGTGTCTGAAGGGAGCTACAAGGATGCTGGAGAGGGACTCAGGGACTGCACTGATAGGACAAGGGGTGATGGGTTCAAACTGAAACAGGGGAAGTTCAGGTTAGACATAAGGAAGAAGTTCTTTACTGTGAGAGTGGTGAGGAGCTGGCACAGGGTGCCCAGAGAAGCGGTGAATGCTCCATCCCTGGCAGTGCTCAGGTCCAGACTGGACGGAGTCTTGGGTGACATGGTTTAGTGTGAGGTGTCCGCGCCCATGGCAGGGGATTGGAACTGGATGATCTTAAGGTCTTTTCCAACCCAAACCATTCTATGATTCTACGATTCTACATGTGTATTAATAACCAGCTAGATTTGGCCCTTTAATCCAAAAGAAGTTGGCATGCTTAAACAAGCAAGTAATGCAAGGCCCTGAAAGACTCATTACTTTTTCACTCTGGAAATGAGAGCTCTTAACTCTTTTTGCATATAGAAAATCAATTACTTAGTAAATAGCTTGAGACAACCAACCAGCCACCACCACCCCCCGCCCCGACAATGATGATGTTTTAGCTCACTTACTTGAACATTTAGTATTGCCTATCCCCAGGTTATTACAAAGAATTAAAAAAAGAATAACAAGAAAAGTGTTTTGTACTGCATCTGGAGACAGTTCATTGGCAAATGAACTGGAAAGAAGTAAGGCCTGCTCACTGCGGGATGTGTGCCGGGGCCTTTTGCAATAAATAGCAGCTCATTCTAGATCCTACAGAGAAGGGAGAAGAATGGCAACTACTTTCCCTGATATGTTGGTAGCCAAAGATGTTGACACTGAAAGAGCTGTTGAAGCTTTACTGAGGATTAAGGGAAAAAAAAAGAGATTAATGAAATGAAAGGAAGAAGAGATCAAAGGTGGCAGGTTGAAACACTAGCTCTGTGCCTATGTATCTACATATGGGAGCATCAATGCTAAAAGCTCTGTAGGGGTCAGATGCTCTTCTGTGGTCATTTGGCTGGGGTTAATGAATATAAGGATTGAAATAGGCTGTGGGTATAATGAAAGTGTTTGTGTGTGTGTGTATACATATGTGAGATTCATCACCCCTTGTGTCCTATGCTCATGTGTTAAAGCTGATGAGCTACTCTTCCTGAGGGAAGGCAGCTCAAGGCCGCTCTACCTCCATCCCAAAAGCAAATATATACAGGATTCCAATCCCACAAGTCCTCCTTGAAGATGGATCAGGGTTTTTAATGGTCGTTTCCATACAGTATGATGAATTTTGGCTCCCCTAAAGGGAAGGGGCAAAGATGAGCAGGAACCTCTGATTACACAGCCAGCCAAGCATGGCATTGCTTGAGCCAGCTTCTGCTCCTCCCTCCTGGCAACTAGCCCCAGTGTTGGCCTCCAGCAATCTCACCAGCCCATGGCAGAACCTCTCTGAAGCTCAGAGCTTGCCAAAGAGTTTGCAGAGTTTGCCAATGACCTCTTTGGCCTTGGCCATGGTGTATCCCTTGATTCTCTAGCCCAGGTATCCCTACAGCAGAGCCTGTCCATCTGTCAAAGCCTGAGGCTGTTTTGCAGCACAATCAGATGTCACCCGGGTCCCGTCACACTCATTGTCACCAGTGAGGTCACACAGGCTGTGTGTAGACCCCAGCAGTGCTGGACAGTGTCGCACTGTCCTCCCACTACTGTGGTCTGGAGAGTTGGGGTGACAGAGGCAGATGTAGGCAGGATATGGGCAGATGATGCTGTGGTTTTCTGACCCCACTGCAAACCACAGAGCACAGAAAAGGTGAACCTCCTCCAGTGAGAGACAGTTAGGTTATTTCTGTAGGTGTTGCCCCAGGAAAATGCCTCTAGGTAGTGCGTCATGCAAAGCCGGAGTGACGCAGGTAACTATGCTGCTCTGCCATGCTACTCTTTGTCATGGCTCTGGCACAGCAGTAGCTAATAAACTCAGTCTATAAAACAAACCCCTTGGAGGCCCAGGAGAACCTTAATGGGGTAGCTCTAATGCACACAGATAGATGAGACTCCTCCAGACAGATGGGTGACCAGGCAGAATTTAACATCTAAGACAGCAGTAATCATCTTCTCTTTTCAACCCGGATTTTTAATGAGGTGGTGTTTCATCCCTGGTGGGGGACAATGTTGTAAGCCATCACGTCCCCACCATTGACACATTTTGCATTCAGGACAGAACAGGAAGGCTTGGGAGGAACCAGAAGCAGATGTTGAATTCTTACCTCCAGATCCCTCAGGACTGGGTGATCTTCAATGCCAGGGAAAAGAACCCTCATGGTGTAGGTTCGGTAATCAAGGAAAGGAATCCCAGCTCCATCCAGATCACTTGTGAGCTCGTGGATATCTGTCTGTAGCTCTGCAAAGGCTGCCACAAAAAAGGAAAGACTCATGTAGCAGTGACAGTCCGGACCTCCCTCACCATGGTGGGAAAGAACCTCAGACCCACATGCATAAAATTAAGGTATAAATGGAGAAGAAATATGGAGAGGAAGAAGGAGGTGGACAAGAGCAGTTATACTTGTTTCTTATAACACAGCTTTTCCACAGGGGCATGTGCCAAGGTTCTCTGTAAGTAAAGGCAGTTAGGAGAGGGTGGAGGAAGGCTGAACTCAGGGAAAATAGGCAAAGCCAGATGAAATCCAGACTTGAGCCATACCCACCGGGCTCAATACTCCTTTTCCCTGTGACATTTTGGCTCAAAGTTTTGTAGGTGGATCCTTCTCTTCTACCAGCACTGACACAGTGCCAGCTTTCCTTCCTCATCCTACCTTCTTTGCACTCCAGTGCCACCCTGGACTCCAGGTTGTCCATCTGCATCTGCAGACGCTTGAGGGTGAGGTCGCTTTCTCTGGACTTGCGCTTGTACGCGATCAGCACAGCCACGATGAAGATGATGAGCAAGCCACCGGCCACCGCAATGCTGACAATAGCTGGCAAGCTGAGGGGACTGTCAGGAGAGATGTAGACCATCCCAGGGGAGAACTCCATCCCTCCTACACGGGCCTAGAGGGAAGGCAGGAAAGAGTTGCGTTGAAACTGTTGAACAAGCAGGAACACAGAGGAACTCCATCATCTACATCCGACATCCTACAAGGATGCTGGAGAGGGACACTTCATCAGGGACTCAAGTGATAGGACAAGGGGCAGTGAGTTCAAACCTTAAAGGGGAGATTTAGGTTGGATATAAAGAAGAAATTATTCACTGTGAGGGTGCTGAGGCGCTGGTACAGGGTGCCCAGAGAAGCTGTGGCTGCCCCATCCCTGGCATTGGAGCTTGGAGCAAGCTGCTCTAGTGGAAGGTGTCCCTGCCCATGGCATGGGGTTGGAACTGGATGAACTTTAATATCTTTTCCAACCCAAACCATGCCATAATTCTATGATTCTATCTCCCTAAGGCTGAATAATGACTTCCCTTTGTCTCCCAAGCTAAATCAGGAAATACGGGGATGGAGAATAGCTTAAAAACATCTGGAATGTCATATAGAAGCACCTCTAGAGACAAAGTGCCCATGAACACAATCAACAAAAGACTGGTGATAAATCTCACCACTCTTAATGCCCTGGCTACATATCAGTTTGGGCTTCATTATGGGTTTTAATTCCCCATCCTGAACAGCTAAATTGTGCTGGACTGCCCTGATGAACACAGGGAGCTGAATACAGCTATCTACTCTACATGTAATCCTAAAGGTTCCCAGTGATGCTGCCATTCTCTGGAACAAGCTGCTGTGTGAGGACCTTGTTCTTAAAAGCCAGAATAAACCCTGCAAGTGGTACTGCTGCAAGCCCAACAAAAAGCTTAGTTGAAGAAAGTCTATTAGGAGCCCATTTTTACAACATGAGCACCATTCTCAGCAGCAATTCTACAGGATACTACTTGCTCAAGGCTACTACAAGGTTATTCAAGACTATTTGAATTTTGAGTGGCAGGCAAAAACACTGCTGAATAGCCTGAGGTATAAAAAGAAGGCTTCTAGGACTGTGTTGTGGTTGGAGAACACTGGTTACAGATTAATATAAAGCTTTGAAGATAGCCTTAAAAGAGTTTGGAGGGTTGTGACATGGTGATGAGCCCCATCACTTCACCCCATCTGAGCTTCATCATGGAGAGACACAGCAGGCACTGCACAAAGTGCAGAAGCTTGCTGCCAGGCAGAAACGCAGTCAAGACCCCAGGCTATGTTCTTCCCCCTCCCACTGCAACAGGGACAATTGCAGCATGCAATTGAACCTTCTTCTTCCTCCTTTACGAGGAGCTCTCCCTCATCTTCTCAGCTCCCACAGCAGCTAGTGAAAATATACCCCCACATCCCAGCCTGGTGGATAGCCTTGTCCTTCATCCCACTAGCTCTCAGTTAATCAGTCTGTCTGCAGCATAAGCATTCACCCCAGGCCTCCCATGCCTCAAATCAAGCAGCTACTCGGGTTTCCTCTCCAGGCTGCAGGAGGAAGAAACTGGTTGAAAGAGGAAATATTGGAGGCAGCGGAAGAGACTACAGAGAATTAATGGAAAGTTTTCCAGCTGGGACTGGGGTAGCCATGGCTTCTCTGGGCAACTTGTGCTAGTGTCTCACCACTGTCACAGGGAAGAACTTCTTCCTAATATCTAAAATCAGCCCTCTTTCAGTTTAATGTCTGTTTGAGACATCTTTCAATTTAAGATGTCTGTTTTGCTCTAGCACCAGCTATAGGCTGTTCCTCAGTAGGTCTTGGCCAAAGACACATAGCTGTAACACTTATGTCTTCGACAGAACAAAAGTGAACGTCTAGAAATACCTAATTTGCATCCACAATGTCCTCTCATTCCATTTTGGGATGGGATCTAGAGAGATAACAACATCCACAATGAGAAATGAAACCAAACCTAAGCTGATCTAATGGAGTAATCAAGTTTCAAGATGATCCTTCCTTTACCAAGACATTGATGACTTGTAGCGCACCTTCAGTGGCCCAGAAACAACCTAGCACTCATGTAAGTTGAGGATGCAGCAGTACTAGTTTTCCCATCTATTTCAAGATACAAGGCCCACCTCATTTATAAAGCCTGCATAGGGCATGGGTTTGGTACTGGTAGGTGGCATGATCAACTGAGAAGACGAACTGCCAAGTTCACATGGTAATCTGTGCCTGAAAGCTGTTTCTTTTTGCCCTAGAGCACTGTCCCAGATCATCCCAGCTCACCAGGTTGCACAACTTCCTTCCTGTCACAGTGGATCAATAAATGGATACCTGATACTTCACTTTCCATTTCCAAAAGTGGCTCTTTACCTCCAAGTCCTGCAATCAGAGTCCATTCAAGGACTAGAATCAAACATCACCACCCCAATCCCCAGTGCAGGTCTGTCCTCAAAGCCCAGAGAACAGCCCATCTCAATAGGTGGGATTCCTCTCACGAGATATTAGATATGGACATCTAAGTTTGACATTACAGTTGTGCTTTCAGAGTCAATACAGAGAAAAAGCACTTTTAGAGTTTGATTTATGTGAGCTGCTTTTGAAACCTCCTTTGACATTAGGATGAGACATTTTATTCACTGGAAGTTCCTATTTCTTTCCATTAACTATAAAGGGATCTAGACTCCTAAAAGTAGGTGTCTTAACAATGTTAGCCCCAGTTTGTACCTTCCAGAAGACTGATCATGAACCTTCCATATTACCAAACAACAGTTTGGCCACATGTTAAGCCTATTAATCATGAATTTGTTCTAAATGGCACTATGGCAGAGCCTACTTTTCTCCAGTAAACATTTAGGGGCACCTGTCTAGGAGTTCCTGTTGTGCAAAACTTGTCTGTGGTAGTGTCTTTCCTAATGCAAGTTTGCCCTGACCAAAGGAAGTTATTTACCTTAGGATGAGATGAAATGTGCCCTGAACTTCAACTGCTATATTTGACCATCTCTCCATTCACTATTCAAAGAGTCCAGTGTGACTTTCACTATGTAAGTGCCTACATTAGATACCAGCAACCCTTCAGATGTACTCCACTTCTTCATTGCAGACCTTCTCCAATATAGTTACTTATGGCTCTTCCTCATGTTTCTTTTTTCCTTGGAAAAAGGCTTGCCTCTGAGTTTTAGTCACTCTTTTTAACAATTGTTCAGGCCTTTTCGTTCTTTTCTGTCAAGTATTTAACACTGTCATTGTATAAAAGACAGATGAACTAGATCAAAACCATGTTGACATCAATGTGTGGCATTGTCACTGTTCTTCCCTTAGAAATAATCTTAGCGCTGCAGTGGTTGATGCACTCCCATGGTCCCCCCTCAGATATAGGCCACCTCACTTTGCAAGAAATGGTTTGCTCAGCAATTTACTCAAGGTCACACAGTAAATCACTGGCAGAAACAGAAGGAAAGCTTGGGAGAGCTACCTGTCAATTATCCTGGCCATCAAAGTGACATTCATGTGAACACAGATACATTTTGTACCCAGCCAAGCAACAGCAACGCTGTGCTAGGCTGGAGGAGGCACTTCCCAGCCTAGTTATCCCCTTGTTAAGTTCTTCATGCAAAGTCCACCCTTGAGCACTGGTTTCCACTGCAGGTGACCTTCTGTATTTGGTTCCCAGCCCAGATGCTTTGACAGCATCTGTCTCAGTGTTGGCAGTTAAACAAGGAATTTGTAACTTGCCCTGTGCTGATGCTTATTAATGGGCTTCAATGCGATCATCTTTCCATGTTTGCAGCAACATCTCTTGTTTTACCAGCATCCTTAAAAAGGAAATATTTTCTCTTCATTAGGGACTGTAGTGACAGGACAAGGGGTGATGGGTTTAAGCTGAAACAGGGGAAGTTCAGGTCAGATATAAGGAAGAAGTTCTTTACTGTGAGAGTGGTGAGGCACCGGCACAGGTTGCCAAGAGAAGTGGTAAATGCTCCATCTCTGGCAGTGTTCAAGGCCAGGCTGGACACAGCCTTCGGTGATATGGTCTAGTGTGAGGTGTTCCTGCCCATGGCAGAGGGTTGGAACTGGATGATCTTAAGGTCTTTTCCAACCCTAACCATTCTATGATTCCATGATTTTTTCTTGATGGCTTCACTTAAGCTGTCCCAGGCTACAGGAGCAAGGGAATCTTCCCAATTACTAAGACCTGAGCAGATGTTCATCCTCCCTGAACCCCAGGGGTTGATTGATTGCTTGACTTGAAGTTTTCTCTCTCTAGGACTAGCTTTGTCCATCTCTGACTAACCATATGCTTAACTATATTAATGAAAATGACAGGGAACATATATCGCCTTGTTCAAAAAGCTTTGGTATTCACACAGAGAAAATCCCTCACTTCTTTATTGCTCCTATAGGAGTGTCTTAATGTGCTTTACAATGAATTGAGAGCCATGGTATATTTGCATGGCTGAAAAGCATTATTACCTCTATTTTCCAGATGACAAACTTTGGCACAGAGAATTTAAGTTGCTACCATGAGGTCTGCCAGCAGCAGTCACAAGACCCAAAAGGTTCACCACAAAACTCTATCTGCTACAACTTCCCCAAAACCTCTCTTTTTAAAGAGTGTGCCTCTATCAACCTCTCTGAGCCTCACTGCTTTGCAATAAATAAATTTGTGACAGATACAGCTCTGAGGGTGCGGCAATGAGAAACATCGATCATTCGTATGTCTGATGTCAGTCTGTTTCTTTTGGTGTGCTTCCACCCACAGCTCGGTACAGCTCAGATGAGTTTGCTGATGCACTGTTTATCAAGCAGCAGAACTGAGGAATGCAGATTAGTGAGAGGTGAGTAAAGGAGGAGTGAATAAATCAATGGTGAAAGGAGAAGCTACCTCTGATGTAATCACTAGGTCCATTTTTCACAGGTTCCAGGAAGGATATGCAGGAGTATACTAAGTTGTATAGATATCAACACCTCAAAGTCAAGTCATGCTATAGACTATATCTTGCTTTCTTTTTTCTTTCTCCTACATAAAGGCAAATTTTAACCACCAAAATGTTAGAAATTGCTGGGGACTGCTGAATTTAACGAAGTGTGTCAATAGGGAACATGTTACATAAATGAACTCACATGAACATTGAGGGTTCGTACAGTACATACAAAAACAGAAGATAGGCAAACATTCCTTAAGGGTTTTGATTATGAGATGTTTCTCACTATCCATAAAGATCTCCAGGTTACTCTTCTGCTTCTCTAAATTACTCATTATGGGGATACTATATTAAGATGGGACCTTGATGCTTATGGGATCTACAGAAGGCAAACAGTGATGCAAACTCCTCAGAGAATCTGACAGCTTTTCAGCATTGGTGTGCCCTCCCAACCCACCCAGGGAGGGAAGGCTGAAGTTCAAGCATCACTTACCATCACCTTGTGCCTTCCGATGAGGTTTGGGGATTCACACAGTAGCTGCACATCTGATACAGTCACTGCACAGGGCTTCTCACCAACCAAAACGGTGTAGTTCAGCTTGGCATTCCCTCCTGCCACTGGTGGGATCAGGTTCTTACCCTGGATAGAAAGGAATATCACCCCCACCCAAAAAAACACACATCAGGAAAGAGTTTGCCTTCGCCTCTAGTTCCAGTGCTAACATTGCACTTGGCATCTGTGGTTCACCATTTGCTAACACAGAGAGAAAAAGACAATTTAGGAAATCATGCAGAGGACAGCATGGATGGGTATGGACTGTAATCAGTCAAAACAGCCTGTCCTGCTCCTCTCATTCCAGAACTAAATGAGAAGTGTTGTATAGAAGTCTTGCACAAATAGGCCCTCAAAAAACATATTCAGGCAAGTAAGAGAGCTCCCTTTCCAAACATGCAAGAAGTTATTTTGCAGGTACAATTGTTTCTTTGCATATACACCACATACAAGTGCTGATACAAAAATGCTCAATCATAAAGTTCCTTCTTTGTATTGCAGAGTCCATATTACAGAAATAACAAAGGATTGGTGCAGGAATTAAACAGGGTGAGAAAAAGGCCTTGAAAACCCAACAAAGAGACTTAGGTATTTAATTGCCAGTCCTGTTGCAGTTCTTTTATGGTGAACAGCAGTGGGTACAAATTTAGACTGCACACAGCTAAAGACAGCAGGAGTTTATATATTTTAGCTATGGGTATTGGCAGATGCTGAGCAGTGATTGGTGTCTGCAGATGGTGACTCTGATACAATGTGATATGATAGGTGAGATGAATGAAGATGCAGTAGGGATACAGCTATGATTTGCAGGGTGCTGGCAGACACAGAGAGGCAATGGGGAGTATGTTTGTCCTTTCTCATGCAGCCCTTGGTCCCCATCTCACCTTCAGTATGATGGGACTTCCTGGCTTCAGCTCCAGGATCCCTGAGGGATTGAAAACCTCAAAGATAGGGTTTGGGTAGTAGGTGAAGTTGGTTTTGTTGAGGATCAGCAAGGACTGCACGTTGTCAAGAATGAAGCCAAACTCCTCTGGACGCTCGGCAAGCTCAGACTGGTGATTGGGGTCGACAGCCAGGGCTGGAGCCTGGCAGGTCATCTCCGTGCTGTTCTGTACCTCACAGTTCTGGAGAAAGAAACCCAACACAAAGAGTGCTTACTGAAAATGCTGCCAACTCTCCTGATGGGCAGATACCTCCCAGTGGAATGTTAGCCTACCTATAGCCAGAGGATAGAGAGGACCAGACCTCCTTGGTTAGCATGACACAGTTTGGTGCTTCATTGCTTAAAACATACCACATAAACATCACATAGTCAAGGCTGGGAAGGGATTAGGAAAGGTTTGCTGCAGCAGGCGTGTGAAGTTTACGCTGCAACTGGGCATCCTGTGCTCCTCTGCCTCAAGGGAGCGTAGCCTCTGGGGTTGCCAGTACCAGCGTCTTCCACTAACCTCATTCCCTTCTGGAAATAGAAATGTCTTCTTGTTTCAAATACAGAAAAGACTAGCCAAAGCCTTACAACCACCCTACAATTAGCTCACGCACTCTGGGGATCACTCCAAAAGTGTATGTGTAGTGCATACATTACACTATGTGAGTACATATCTCAGCTGTGCACAAGGTTCCTGTTTGAACATCAGGTTATCTCAAACGAAGCCCAGGAAGTTGCAGGTGTGAACACAAAGGGATAGGTCTCAGGAGACTCTGAAGTTTGGTTCCAGCCCTGCCAAAGACCTGCTTTTTTGTGTATTTGAGAAATGGGTAAGACTGTGAAAGGTGTTCCACCCTCTCTCCCATGATAAAGGACTTAGAATTAGATGTCTGGTTCTCCTTCAGGATATGAGCTTTCATCTTTTTACATTGTGGCAGCTAGCACAATGCATCCCGGTCTCACCATGAGCCAACAGGCTCTGTCAGAAACAGCACCAGCCCTGTAGGATCCCAGCTGTGCTTGATGTGACAGTCTTCTCCAAGCTAGTCTGATACCTCCAGCACTGAGAGCACACTCATTATCACAGCTAGCACAGCTCGAGTGCTAATCTGTCTTTGGTTCACATCAATAGAGAGATAAGTGACTTGGACCAGTTAGTTTCATATTGTAAAGTAAGTAAGTCAGATGTTCTTTGCTGTAACAGCTCTTACAAGGAAGAATAGGCACCAGAGTACTTCCCAGCACAAAACTGATGGGCAATTCTACATGAGCAAGTGCGAGATGATGAATAGGCTTCATCATCTGCACAATGGCATGATTGTTTGAGACCACTGTGTCAGGCAAAAGCTGGAGTCTGCGGAAAGAATAACAGGAAGAAATGTGGCCTTCTAATTCTGCAGGAAAACTTGGTCATGCTGTACTAGGGAATTGAACACATTATAAAGAATACCTATGAATATGCATAATCACTTCATGAGGGACTAGAAAGTAGATTGTCAGTCAAGATTCACATCAGACCCAGAAATCAATCTCAACAGACATTTCCTGAATCTGATAGAGTGTGAGACGCAAAAAAAAATTGCTTTGTATTTGGGAGATACGAGTTATGACAGAACTGGGATGAGACCAATCTTCAGGTGTCTTAGTCTGCAAACTGCAGATGCAAATGAATCTACCTCATATATTCCTGCATTTTCTTTCTGGGTCTACCACAGTTTCACCATTGTTCATGTGGCAGTAGGTTATTTCCAAAGCAAAATACTTTGAAAACCTTGGGTGGAAAGCCCATGGATTAATCTTAAAATCTCAGAAATGAAAAGGATCTGGGCTTTCTGCACCCACCCAAATTAGTCCCTCTTATGTGTTTTATTTTTGGAGCCTCTTTTTCTGTGATGCTCTTTCACACTTGGTCCCAGGAAGTGCCCATACACAGACAATACCTTTTAAGATGCTGTTACAATCAGAGAATCACAGAAAGGTTTGTGTTGGAAAGGACCTTAAGATCATCAAGTTCCAGCCCCCCTGCCACGGGCAGGGACACCTTCCACTAGAGCAGGTTGATCCAAGCCCCTGTGTCCAACCTGGCCTTGAGCACTGCCAGGGATGGGGCAGCCACAGCTTCTCTGGGCACCCTGTGCCAGCGCCTCAGCACCCTCACAGGGAAGAGCTTCTGCCTTATATGTAACCTAAATCTCCCCTGTTTAAGGCCCAAAATCTCCTGTTTAAATCTCTCCTGTTGCATGGCCCCATTCTGCAACCTACTGTAGGTGCAAGTGCTGTCTACTCTTTAGTCTCCTAATTGGAGGTGCTAAACTCATACCTTTTACAGCTCTCTCTGGAGCTACTCAACAGCTACTGGTAACTGGCTTCTTCCGAGTAAACTGTCCTCCCAGACCTTGGTCAAGCTCTTCTGGCCTCCAAAGCAGGGGAGGCCAGAGAGATGAATCAGAGAAATTCAGAGAGCTTTTGATTTCTCAGTGGTCACTGAGACCTGAATTAGGCTGTAAATTTAGCTGGTTAAACCTGGATACACTCTTGTAGAATCCAAAATAGTCCAGGGAGTGGGCACAAAAGTACCAAGGAATCTCTTCTGATCTTAGAACACTCAGCAAATAACCTGAGTTTGGGTCTACTTATTCACAGGCATGGCTGATAAATAACACAGGTTATACATGGGCCAATAGAGAGGACAGATATCCTTGAGCTAACAGAAGAAAAAGGCTCAGCAGAGACCAGGAGCTGAACGACCCTTCCTGATAACTCCCTCTTTGGTCCAGTACTCCTTCAAGGACAGATCTTTCTGAAAGCAAGCCATGCCCTCTTTTCTGGATCAAACTGGAGATTTCAGCCTCTAGAGCAGTTAGCCAGCCCCCAGTCACCACCCTGGACATGTCCCCTCCTCAGCTCAGCAGTCATACTCACATTGACATGTTCCTTTCCACCGTGCTTGGCCCGGATCTGAGGGTTTTGGATGAGGTCTAGGTGAGTTCCCCACACTGCAATGGGTGTGTTGCCACTAGAGAAGAAGAAATGGAAGAAAAGCATGAAATTAGCTAATAGATATCAGGACTGATTGCACCATCAGTGGGTGATCTGTATTTCTGAATGTTGATTGCAAATTATCTGACTACATCTCACAGTGCCATAGGAAGGGAAAACAAACCAAAACAAGTAATTTTTCATTCATTCATAAGGAAAGAAGTAAAGCCACATTTTTGCTAAATC
The DNA here is from genome assembly GCF_037157495.1 of Lathamus discolor. Classification (NCBI taxonomy): domain Eukaryota; kingdom Metazoa; phylum Chordata; class Aves; order Psittaciformes; family Psittacidae; genus Lathamus; species Lathamus discolor. Next base: position 4,782,619 of record NC_088884.1, read on the forward strand.
TGTCACATCAAGCAGCATCTTTTTTTCATTGTTAGGACTGAGCAATCACGATCTTGAGTAATGAGAAGAAGAGCCGGAAATTTAACAGGGGCTCTTCAGAATGGTCCACAGGTTGTATCTCCCATATCACTAAAGGAAAGGAGTCAGAAAACCCCCTCATAGACACAATCCTGTGCAAGGAGCTCTTGAGGTTTCAGTGCTACCTTGGTTCAAGTGTGTAGTCCCATCTTGTGTATTAAACCTGTTATAAAAACATCACCCTGAATGAGACTATGTTGCCTTAGTGTACACACTTCAGTGTTGCCAGGGAATCTGGTCCTGCAGCATCTAGAAGAATCATAGAATGGTTTGGGTTGGAAAGGACCTTAAGATCATCCAGTTCCAACCCCCCTGTTATGGGCAGGGACGTCTCACACTAAATCATGTCATAGCCAAAGTCTTCAACTTTGGTGTGCATAAGGCATTTGCTTGGTTTCCATTTGGTGACCCAGGCCATGTGTGTCAGATCCAACATATGACAGAACAGAGATTTCCAGTCATTGTGTCCCTTTGCTCAGAGAAGGACCAGCATCCTGAGAAAGCAGGTTCATAAAGGTCACAGCCATCTTCTGGTGGATTTTCTCACTTCTATAACAGCTCTGTGAGCCCAGCTTACAATGGGCAGATGTGGATGGAGCCCTTCTCATTCACTGCAGGCACTGTCACAAGAACGAAACAGCTTTCAGAAACACCAGTCTTTCATTTCCCTTGCCTCTTCCAGCTGCAGCCAGCAGTGCTCTTTGTGGAATTTTGAGGAGAGGAGAAGGAATGAAACCATGAAGGAGAATTCCCAGGCTTCAGAAGGAGCTGCTGCATGGATTGGCTTTGAAGGCTGTCTTAAGGGAAAAGGCTCACTATTGGCAGCTTTGACCATCCCAACTAGAAACAGCATTGCTCCACCAGGGTGAGCTCTCCCTTTACAGCACTGGAGGCAACATGATGAAGGGTTTGAAGTGGGAATAGCTATCCAAGAAAGCACAGGATGAGGAAATGTCATCAATGGACAGCCCCCTTCCTGAGGGTTTCCCAGGGTGAGAAGTGCTCTCATCGGTTTCAGCACCTGCCTCCATAACTCCTCTTGGAGACTGTCCAGGTTGTAATTTATTTCCTGGAGCACTCTGCTGAGAATGGGAGGTCATGCGGAAAACAGTGGGATTGGGAAAAGAAAGCTCGGAATCCCTTTCCTGCCTCCAAGTAAACCTACACATACATGAAAGGTGAAACAAGTGCATTATAGATGAGAAATCACCAGAGAATAAACACACTGTAAGGAAGAAGCTTGTATTGGCCAACAGACTTCTCCCATTCCTGACCTTTGTTTTCCATGTTCCTCATTTATCTTCCATTATTAATCAGAGGAGGGTAGAAGTGAATGCAAATACATTCTCTGCTCAGCAGGACACCTACCAGGTTTCAGTGAGCTGGCCATGAGTAGCTAGGAATGTGCTTCAGTCACTCTAGTTAAACCCACACTGATAAACCAAATGGCCAGGACACTAGCTAAGACACTGGCTGGTGGCCACTGATGCTCATAAGCTGTTAGGAGTACCCCAGCCAATGGGTTCAAGGGATAGCAAGGGCCAGGAAGCACTCCCAACAAACAGAATAGATGAAGCTAAACTGCCTTTGAAGGAGGAAAGATCACTGATAGTACAGATGAGGGCAATGCATGCTTGCTGGCTTCAGGACCAAAGAATGGAATCATCGAATCACAGACTGGTTTGAGTTGAAGGGACCTTAAAACTCATTCAGTTCAAACCCCCTGCCATGGGCAGGGACACCTTCCACTAGAGCAGCTTGCTCCAAGCCCCTGTGTCCAACCTGGCCTTGAACACTGCCAGGGACGGGGCAGCCACAGCTCCTCTGGGCACTCTGTGCCAGCGCCTCAGCACCCTCACAGGCAAGAACTTCTGCTCATCTAAATTAGACCTGGATGAAGTACTTAGTAGTTTGAACACAGCCTGTGTGACTAAGAAGCCTGTAAATTTGAAGTCATCAGACACAAGTTCTGTCAAAGAGATTAAATAGATTGTCACACCGGTACCTTCAGACAGATGCTCCCGTGACATTTCTCTGAGAGGTTCTTTATGGTCTTCTTTCATTCCAGTAATGCCTGTTCAGACTGATCCATTTTAAGGACATTTGACCTTGAGGTTTGCAGAGTATCTTAAGCTCTAGCTGTTTGAAGCCATCTACTGTGATAGGAAATTTCTAATGGGAAACTTTATGGGGCAAAACCACATTTTGCCATTTCCATAAGATCTGCTTGGATGGTTGAGTTTTCTTGAACGCACAGGGGATCTCTTTTGAAGTCACACATCCATGTACAAGAGACCTCCTCTTTTCCGCCTTACAGAAGAAATACCCTCTCTCCAAAACTCAGCTTCATATTAAGTATTCTTGATATCATAGAATCATAGAATAGTTACGGTTGGAAATCTAACACTATTGCCCAAGGAGAGATCACTCACCAGAAACAGGAAGACACGTGTATAAACCTATTGCTCTTTCTCCACTGTCCTGGATTTTGGGCTGTGAGCTTTTATAATTATTGTTATTATTTCCTCTTATTATTAATCTCTGCTGCCTCAAACTACAAGGGATTTTGTGCCTTTACTCAGCTGACAGTTTTACATGTTCCAGATGTATCAAATGTGTGTACATATGTACAGCTATAAGAGTGTGTGTATATATACAGAAATGCTTTTATTTAATCAACCAAGTCTGTGCACACAGTTTTCAACCCATGTGTTAAAAATCCTCTGTTTGGTTTGGAAACCGAGCTTGCAGTCTCAGATCACAGTTACTAAGCACAGACACAGATCAGAGAGGTGCTGAAGACACAAAAGCACCCCCAAATCCTCTCCGGCTTGCAAATTAAGCATATAAAACTGTTCATTTGCATGAAATCCACCAGTCATTGCCTTTTGTGTCTGCAGCTGAATGCCCAGTCATGATCACTTCTCAACCAGGTTGAATCAGAGCCTGATGTCCAGCTGTTGATGTCCAGCAAAACAACAGAGGTGCCAAGACTATGAACTTCCTGTCATGGTTTAAGCCCAGTCAGCCACGCAGCCCTCTCGCTCACTCCCCCCCTTCCTCCTTCCTCCCTCTGCTCTCAGAGGGATGGAGAGGAGAATTGAAAGAATGTAACTCCCATGGGTTGAGATAAGAGCAGCCCAGTAACTGAGGTATAACACAAATCACTGCTGCTACCACCAATGATAATAATGATAAGGGAAATAACAAGGGAAGAGAATACAACCGCTCACCACCCGCCGACCGATACCCAGCTCGACCCGAGCAGCGATCTCGCCCTTCTGGGTAACTGACTCCAGTTCTACATCCTGGGCATGACGTGCTGTGGTATGATTACCTCTTTGGTCAGTTTGGGTCAGGTGTCCTGTCTCTGCTTCCTCCTGGCTTCCCCTCCTCCCTGGCAGAGCATGAGACTCAGAAAGTCCTTGGTCAGACTAAACATTGCTAAGCAGCAGCTAAAAACATTGGTGTTATCAGCGCTGATCCCAGGCTGAAAGTCAAAACCACAGCACTGCACCAGCTACTAAGAAGGAGAAAAATAACTGCTACTGCTGAACTCAGGACACTTCCCTAATTTAACTCCTTAGTATCCTAAAAGCTCAGAGCATAATCTTCTATCTGCAGACTCAGATAATTGCTGGACGTAACACAAATCAAACCCAGATCAAAAGTATTAATGGAGCCTCATAAAATTCAAGTTACCTGCCAGCCCAGTGGGAGTCTCTTCTTTTTTTGCTATGGGAGTGAATTAGCAGTAATCTTTTCTTTATTGTCTTGGAAAATGGCACTTGAGAAAGTTTCAAGCCAGGCTTGGTACATTCATTCACTAATTTAGCAAAGCTGGTTTAGTAGCAATCATTTATCCCTCAAAACAGCTTAGCCCCACAGCCAGGAGTGATGAATCAGAGAAGCACAGTGGATTTGCTGTAATGAATCATACCACATAGCAAATATATTGAGTAAGAGCCTCCTCCATCCATCTCTAGATCCACGTGTCTTGACTAACTTATTTCTTGCTCAGTCTCATGACTGGAGTTGGCTGCACTTTCATCCAGCTCTGTGTGGAGGCATTACTCCAGTGCTTGTCTCCATCATGACCTGCTGGATGGAGCTCCACAGCTAACAGTTATAGTGCTTAAAGCTGTCCCCAACACCCTGAACCAGAATGGGTAATCCTGGATGTTGCATCTTCTCTCTCTGTGCCCTCCTCTGAGGTTATGAACCTTCAAAGTGATTTGAAATTACACAAGAAATAGGATGAAAGCCAGTTGGGCTGGTTAGGAAAGCTAAGGCCCAGTCAGAATTAAACTTGGCTAGGGATGTTAAGGAAAACAGGAAGGGATTCTACAGGTATGTAGCGAGTAAGAGACAAACTAGGGACAAAGTAGGCCCCCTCCGGAAGCTATCAGGAGAACTGGCTACCCTGGGTTTGGAAAAGGCTGAGGTTCTTAATGACTTCTTTGCCTCAGTCTTCACTGGCAAAGGCTCAGACCACACCACCCAACACCTGGAAGGCAGACGCAGGCACTGTGAGAATGATGACCCCACGCCCACTGTAGGAGAGGATCTGGTTCGAGACCATCTTAAGAACCTGAATGTGCACAAGTCCATGGGACCTGATGAAATCCATCCGTGCATCCTGAAGGAGCTTGCAAATGAAGTTGCTAAGCCATTGGCCATCATATTTGAAAAATCATGGCAGTCAGGTGAAGTTCCCGACAACTGGAAGAAGAGAAATATGAGGCCCCTTTTCAAGAAGGGGAAAATGGAAGACCCGGGAATTACAGACCAGTCAGTCTCACCTCTGTGCCTGGTAAAATCTTGGAGCACATTCTCCTGGAAGGCATGCTAAGGCACATGAAAAACAGCAAGGTGCTTGGTGACAGCCAGCAGGGCTTCACTAAGGGGAAATCCTGCCTGACCAATTTGGTGGCCTTCTATGATGGGGCTACAGAACTGATGGACAGGGGTAGAGCAGTTGATGTCATCTACCTGGACTTGTGCAAAGCATTCGACATTGTCCCACACGACATCCTTGTCTCTAAATTGGAGAGATATCAATTTGATGGATGGACCACTTGGTGGATAAAGAACTATGTGGATGGCCACATTGCAAAGAGTTGTTGTCAATGGCTCAATGTCCAGCTGGAGACCAGTAACGAGTGGTGTCCCTGAGGGATGGGTGTTGGGACCGCACTTCTTCAACATCATTGTTGGTGACATGGAGAGCGGGAATGAGTGCACCCTCAGCAAGTGTGCTGATGACACCAAGCTGTATGATTCAGTTGATACGCTGGAAGGAAGCAATGCCATCCAGAGGGACCTTGACACAGTTATGAGGTGGGCTGATGCCAACTGTATGAAGTTCAACCATGACAAGAGCAAGGTCCTACACCTGGGTCGGAGCAATCCCAGGCACAGCTACAGGCTGGGCAGAGAAGAGATTCAGAGCGGCCCTGCAGAGAAGGACTTGGGGGTGCTGGTCGATGAGAAAATGAACATGAACCAGCTTCATTGTGAGCTCGCAGCCCAGAAAGCCAACCGTATCCTGGGCTGCATCAAAAGGAGCGTGACCAGCAGGGCGAAGGAGGTGATCCTGCCCCTCTACTCTGCTCTCGTGAGACCTCACCTGGAGCATTGTGTGCAGTTCTGGTGTCCTCAACATAAAAAGGACATGGAACTGTTGGAACAAGTCCAGAGGAGGCCACGAGGATGATCAGGGGACTGGAGCACCTCCCGTATGAAGACAGGCTGAGGAAGTTGGGGCTGTTCAGCCTGGAGCGTGGAGACCTCATAGCAGCCTTCCAGTACCTGAAGGGGGCCTATAGGGATGCTGGGGAGGGACTCTTCATCAGGGACTGTAGTGACAGGACAAGGGGTAACGGGTTAAAACTTAAACAGGGGAAGTTCAGACTGGATATGAGGAAGAAGTTATTTCCTGTTAGGGTGGTGAGGCACTTGAATAGGTTGCCCAGGGAAGTTTTGAATGCTCTGTCCCTGGTGGTGTTCAAGGCCAGGTTGGACAGAGCCTTGGGTGCCATGGTTTAGTGTGAGGTGTCCCTGCCCATGGCAGGGTGGTTGGAACTGGATGATCTTAAGGTCCTTTCCAACCCTAACTATTCTTTGATTCTAAGATTAGAGCCACAGAGATGCTGCAAGGGCTGGAGCAGCTCTGCTCTGGAGCCAGGCTGAGAGAGCTGGGCTGGGGCAGCCTGGACAAGAGAAAGCTCCTTAAGGGGAGACCTTAGAGCAGCTCCAGTGCCTAAAGGGGCTGCAGGAAACCTGGAGAGGGTCTTTGGGCATGGGCCTGTAGGGACAGGACAGGGGGAATGGCTTTAACCTGCCAGAGGGGAGACTGAGCTGAGCTCTTAGGCAGCAGCTCTCCCTGTGAGGGTGCTGAGGCGCTGGCACAGGGTGCCCAGAGAAGCTGTGGCTGCCCCATCCCTGGCAGTATTCAAGGCCAGGTTGGACACAGGGGCTTGGAGCAAGCTGCTCCAGTGGAAGGTGTCCCTGCCCGTGGCAGGGGTTGGAACGGGATGAGCTTTAAGGTCTCTTCCAACACAAACTATTCTATGACCTGAAGCCAAGCAGAGAAAGTTCCTATGCTGTAACTTTCCTGGGGAGAGCAGGGGAATTCACTCTCCTGGGCTGTCAATCTTGCTCCTTTTAACCAGCCCTGAACTCACTTTAATAAGGAAGGGAGTGAAGCAATTTCTCATTTCACTGATAACTTGAACTCTGCCTGAAAATAACCCCCCCAAATGGAAAATCCAGACACTAGAGCTTCCAGCCCAATGTGCAAAGATTCAATCCAGCTGAATCAGTAAATTCCTTCATGGAAATTAAAGGCACTAATTGATTTGTGAAAACAGCTTCTGGATGGGAGCTGAACTGGGGGGATTTACAAGCCCTGCTCCTAATCCCCAGCTACTCCAATCAGTCTGGTTTGACAGGGAAGCAGAGAGCTGCTGTGGATGAATGAGGGGAGACTAAGATTTTTTATTTTGTACCTTTTCCAAGGGAATATCAGAGCATTTAATGGCCAATTTCTCTCTACCCAAAGCCATTTCTGCAGGCTTCTGAGAGCATTTGGGTGTCTCTTTGACGCTGTGCACAACCAGGGCAAATGCTACTCTCAGACACCTTCATGTGAGCCCTCTGAATTCACCAAAGCAGCATTAATGGAGTGAAGAGAAACAGGGATGACTAACGAGGAGAAAGGCTGTTTGATGGGGCAGGGACCAGGGCTCCCTTTCTACTTCATCTCAGGAGCAGTCCTGAGGCTTCCAGGCATGACAGCCAAACAAGCAATGCTTAGTCCTTAGCTAGCAAGTCCAAGAAGGCTGTGGGAAAGGTAGGAATTGCTGCTTTCAAACACAAGGGAGATTCACCTCTCTAAGCACAGTTATTTGTACCCAGGTTTAATAGGTCGCTGACTGGTCCTGCTGCCGTGCAAAGCTGTGGATCCAGCCCAGTGGGGCCTGAAACACAGCCATGACCAGAAGCATTAGGAATTACAGCTTTTAGGGATACAAATGTGTAGTTTAACCAGCCCCAGTGGTCTGTAATAGCACTCAGACAGGGAGAATCTTGGTGCTGGAGAGAAACCCTGGGCTGCAGTAAAGAGGGAGAAAGCTTCAACAATAAGTTGGAGACTTCATAGAATCATAGAATGGTTTGGGTTAGAAAGGACCTTAAGATCACCCAGTTCCAACCCCCTGCCATGGGCAGGGACACCTTCCACTAGAGCAGCTTGCTCCAAGCCCCTGTGTCCAACCTGGCCTTGAACACTGCCAGGGATGGGGCAGCCACAGCTTCTCTGGGCACCCTGTGCCAGCGCCTCAGCACCCTCACAGGCAAGAACTTCCTCCTTATATATAACCTGAGTCTCCCCTGTTTAAGTTTGAAGCCATCGCTCCTTGTCCTGGGCACCCACCTTTGTAATCAAAGCATGAAACTACCAAGACAAGCTTCTGGTGAGCATTTGCAGCTGGATGTTGCAAATCCACTTTTCAGTGAAACACAATGCTTGGCAAGCACCTTTCTGTATCAAGGACCAATATGAACCTACCAGTGTTGCATTAGAAAACCATGGGAGGTCTTCGGGGGTGTCTATGGGATGCTTACCTGAAGATGCTCCACTCAGGCTCAATCCTCAGGATAGTTGGATCCTCTACATATTCATACTGCAACTCCTGATGTATCTTGGCCTTGTCCACTCTCACAGACACCTTCACCTTCTCAAAGCCTTCATCTGAGGCAGTGGTGTTACAGACAATGTGCTTGGCCGATCTCCTGTGAGCAGAAGCAAGTAAATATAAGCCAGATGCCACCAGCAGCAAAAACCATGATGCCAAAGAGAGACCAGCTACTTATTCTTATGTCCTGAGACTTTAACCTAGGTGTTGTGGTAAAACTCACTGCTACAGGAATACGCTGTGAGTAGCCATTTATCTGAGGAAGTGACATTGCCTTTTCACTACAATAATAAACCCCCAAAAGCCATAATCTCTCATGTCCCAGAGTGAAAACTGAACCCCACGGGAAGCCCAAACCAGACCAGTCTCCACAAGTATTTCTGAGTGATTAAATACATCATGGATGTTTCCTTCCTGCCTGCAGACATATTCAGCAGCAGCTCATAAAGAGGGGTGTTTGCACCTCAGCTTTCCCGTCTGGGATAATAAAGTTAACTTTGCATTAGGACTCCAAGCCTTGTTTAAGTGCAGACTGCAGTGTGCCTGGGACCTTTGCATAGAAGGTACTAATACAGTGGGAAGCATTTTATGATTGCACTCCATAGAGAATTCTGCATAAACCTTTCCTTTCTGCCAGGGCTCAAAACCAGCTCCAGGTCTGATCATTCTATAAAAAGCCAAAAATCCAGGCTCCAAACACCTTCAATATCCCCAGACTTGTGATGTGTGGTGCAGCCTCATCTTATGCTCTTAGAAAGCATAAAGCAGGGTGCATCCTTCCCTTGCAGCAAGGAACTCGCTTCACTGACTGCACCCTCCAAGTGCTCTCCAAATTCCCACAAAAGACCAAGCTCAATCCCAGCTAAAACTCTCCAGTCTCTTCAATAAGCATCTCCAAGCAGCTGTGGGTCCCTCTTGGCCCTTTAAATCACAAGCTGTGACTTCACCCTCCTGAATTATAGATGCTAAATCATATCACAGCCATGACAGGCAGCTAAACAGGGTCCCCACAGCCAGGGGAGGGAAGGGCATTGCCCCAAGTCAGTGGTCCCAGGTCTTCTGTGAATGAGCCCTTCTTCTGCCAAGCATATGCTGGGAGAAATGTGCCAACTTCATCTTCAGCCTCCACTGATATTGGCAGCGAAACGCATTGCATTGGGTAGTTTTGAGCTGCAGGAGCCCCTGGGAATGGGATTCAGGCTCATTCTCACAGGGATCAGTGAACATTCAGCAGGTAACACTGACATTAAGCCTCTCTGAACTGCGATTGAACAGGAGCCAACCCAGAGCTAAAATGTGGCAAATAATCCATTTCTTAGCACTACAGGACTATTCTGGGATAAAAGGGAGGTGTTTTAATACTTAGAACCGATGTTGTCAGATTTTCTTTGACACCTCAGCCAAAGGAGGGACATGAAAATGGATCTTTTAAACAACGTAGTCTCTGAGCAAGTAGCAAAGCAAAGGACCATGAAGAATTGTACTGGAATTTGACAAGGAGCCATGGAAAAAAGCACATCAAACACAGATCAAAACAATGAAATAAATCCTGTTCTCCCACCCCAAAACATGCACAGCAAGGACGTGCACGGTGCAGAATGCAGAAGTCCCATTGCTGAATGAATAGACATGGCCACAGACAAGGAAGGTGCTTGAGGGAGAGAGACAGAAGTGACTTGACTGTAATTGCTCACATTGACTCAGGCACATACAATAGGAAGGACTCATCTGTACCTGTAGAAGAGGCAGGGTTGTCGCCCAAAGGTCACGATGACATTACTGCCTGCGTTGAGGTTGTTGCCTGTAATTGTCACTTGGGTGCCACCCGACACTGGTCCCCGCTTTGGCTTGAGATCAGAGAGGGTCAGAGTCTGTGAAGGCAAAAGGTTGTGTTGAAAGCACAGTAGAGGAGCATTTTAGTGATGGAGACAGGTAGGTACCCTCAGGGGTTAACCACGTGTTAGGTGGACTTCAGAAGATGACCATACAGAGGAGCCTAGGTCGATGGAGGAGCCTAGGGTTGACACCAGTCCTATCACAGACATGAATGCCAAGTTGGTGGGATGAATTCAGACCTAACCCCATCTGTTCTCCTCAATCCTGCAAAATTAGGACTGCCCTTGACTACCCTTAGAAATACTCTGCTTGCAGAGTCAGTTCCAGGCCTGGAGCAGCTGGAGCCATGATCTCCCATCTCCGTTGCTTGTTTGACACAGATCAGGTGTCATCTTTGCTATCATGCAACACCACCTCTGCAAAATAAACTGGGTCCTGAACTGGTTGATTGGACCTTGATGGGGACTTTCCACCTCAAAACTGTGGAGCTCACAAGTGATGAAAACATTGCTCTGAACCCTACTGATCTGAGAAGACAACATAACCTGCTCTACAGCTCCAGAGGGATGCCTAAAAGCTGCCACCGTTCTCATCGGCTTTGTCCCTGGGAAGGAGGAAAGCTGTGGTTCAGCAGTGCATCTGAGCTCATGTCTTGCCTCTCCCACATGCCCACCTCACAAACCCAAACCTTTTCCTCTTATCAGACTTGGATGCTGAGACAGTCTAGTATTCACGAGTGTCCAGCACTGATACAGCATGGTGATGCTCATGTTGAGATGTACACTGAAATGCTACAGCCCCAAAAGGAGCATTGTTCACATGAACTCCTTTTTCTTTGCTGATATTCCAAACCTCTTTTCCAAACACAACACAGTGTTGTATTATTTTAGCAAAAAAAATAGCACAATTCCTTTAGGACCCCCAAATCTCAAACCTCTTTTTCTTTTTTTACCTCCCTTTTCTCCCTTCTTCTCCAAATCAAGATAAAACACTTGAATTCTGAAGGCACAGATCACCCTGTTACCACAATGCGGAGAGGAGACATCCATTTTCAGGAAGAAATTTGGAGTTACAGTTTATTCTTTCATTTGCATTTTAATAGAAAAACTTTCTATTCAGTCCCAAGTGAAAAGCTACTATATGCATTTAAATGAAGATTATTTCCCCCTCCCTCCTCTTTAAGACTGATGACACAAATTCTTGAAGCTCTCAGCTCCTCTGAACAAGTATGTGCATAGCGCAGTCACCTCATTGAGCTCTGGAAACCATTAATCCATGTTTATAAACCCACCTGACACACACCACAGCTCCCTCTTTCACACACAGGGAGCCCTCTCTGTCCCCTACCCTCTCTGGGTAATCATTTTGAAGAACAGCAGTAAGGTTTTGATTTCGCTTTTGTTCTAAATGCAGCTGCTTCATGGCGAAAGGGCTGAAGATGGAAATCAGACATACAGCACTGCAGAAAGATCTGTTGTCAGAGCTGGACACTTCTTGTGTTTAAACTTGACTGGTTTTGACATGATGGGCTGGAAACTGCTTTTATACTTTTCTAATACTTTCTAACAGATATTGGAATGAAAGATGCAGAAAGAGTACGCAGATGCAAAAGATGCTCTTCAGTGCTCCTCTTCATTTAGGGTACCACCTCAAGCTCTGATGGCATCTCCTCTTTAGTGACTTATTGATGGCCAGCCCAACCAGCATGTTATTGTTGTCGTGAGAAAAAGTTTGAGAATGGCCAGCTTGGTGCACAACAGCTATGACCCAGAGTGGAACGCTTGAGTTAAAGATCCAAAGCCCACTCCTGGATGGGTTTTCTTCCCTCTCTTCAGAGGTAGATAAACGCAGCCATGCCCTTTGAGGATCCCTGCAGACCAGACCTACCTCAGCAACACTCTTTGCTAAAGCGTTGCTGTGTCTCGTGCCGAGCTTACAAAAGGATTTGTGGCTCAGCTTTCAAAGTTGCAATAAACCATTAATTATTCACAGTGGCCTTCATAAATATTGCACAGCATGTTTGCAGTGAAACTCAGCCTCCAGACTATTGACCACTTCATTGCTGGTGATGGAAAATGCAAGTGGGTCTGGTGGTTCTGTAATAAACTGAAGTGGTCAGTGACAATGAGCGAACCTTTCTAAGAACTTGCCTGCTTTCATCTGCCCCCCAACCCTTCCCTTTCCTTCAGAACCTCCTCCAAACAAGCTGCCCACAAAGAAGCTGCCATCAGAACTGTGTTTAAACTGACCTCATGGTGCATATAAAGACCTTGGTTCCCACTTCATTCCTCCTGGGGACAAGGGCAGAGCAAGATGTGACAAACAGCATGTGTACCTGTGTTTCCTATCTATAGGTTCAATAGTAGCAGTGGGAAGGGAAAGGTGGAAGGGAGACCTGTTGCAAATGCTGTCCTGGAAGAGGATTTTAGGAGCAGACCCAGAGGAGTTCCAATCAGAGTAACCCGCATCAGCTGCACTGAGCCTAATATTCTCATCTAAAGCCAGTATAAAAGGCAAACTTGCTTCAGTATCTGAATTGAAAAGTGAAGGGAAACTTCTTATTGATTGAAAGACTATGGAAATTATCATAGCAACAAAATGAATAGCTTAAAATAATTATTCTCATTTAGATCATTACAAATTTCATTTCATTATAGATTTCATTTCAGCCTGCAACCAAATGTTTTGTTTCCCTTTTGGCTTACTGTGCTTTCTAATGCAATTTGCATTTTTGATCAGAGACGAGTTTAAAGCAAACTAACAGCATTTTGAGTGTAAAAGTTCTGGACAGAAATGTGGAGAAGAACTCTTCTAACATCTCTAAACTAAGCTGCCTCCTTTTTAAAACACTGAAATGAAATACTCTGCTGTGTTAAACAAAACATCATCTCTTTTAGTTCTTGCAGGAGAAGGGAAGGCTGAACCTATTGGCCAAATGTGACCCTGTTTTGCTACCAACCTTTTGAAAAGCAATTTTCCACTGGATTTACCATGCATCAGAAAGTGACATTTATCTCCCATGTGATGCCCTTCCTTCGTTTTCAAACATCTTCCTTCCCTTCAAGCTGCCACCCACCGCTGCAGGATGCCAAGTTACCTTGCGATGCCTGCAATAACATCTCTACAACCCTGGCAGAAGCACTGAAGAAAACCAAACCACACCAACAAACACAGCTCCTGCTATGAAAGCAATGGATGCAGGAAAGAGCATGTGATGGGCAGGCTGAAGAGCATCTGTATTATTCTGTCTAGCATGAAGGTATTGCGGTATTCAGCAGAGAAAACCCTGTTGACTTTATGCTCATGCACTGCTGGGATAGCTGGCAGCAGGAAAAAGCAGAAGGAAAAGCTGTCACCGATGGACACAGATGATCAACATTAGACAGTAATTCCAAGAGTAGCAAAGGTGACATATTGAAGTCCTGGAAAGAGCCCTTCTCTATGCCCCATGGGGCTATCTCTTAAGGTGTTTCTCTGCCCCAATCACCTGAGTGACATTGGAAAATACAAAGAATAGAGGAATTTCTGTAGCTCAAGCAGAAATATAGGATTTTGCATTCATTACCGGTTCTCTTTGCCTTAAAAAGATGCTGGGGCATATGAATACTGTCAGAAGGAGGCCGTTGACTTGCAGGAGTTGAGAGCATTTGATGGGAACAAAGAAACCGTGTCATCTCCAACCTGCACAGACCAAGGCCAGGCAATGCTTGCATGTGGCATTTGAGGAACAAGCAGCATCTGAGGAACAAGCAGGTCTCTTCAACAAAGAGCATTGTTAGAAAGGAGCAAAAACCCAAGTGTACAACATATGTTTGGCTCTCCTTTTCTCTTTCACTACAGCAAAGAGACAGTGTCCAGCTGAATTTGCACCATTATAGGGTGGAATCAGGACCAGAGCTCCTCTGATTGCTTTGCAAGCTGATGTCCCAACAGACAGCACAACAAGCCAATTTGCCAGCCCCAGCAATCTAAATGGAGAAGTATGGCTGTTCTCCAAGTGCTGTCAGCATGTGTTGAGTGGAACTTTTGTGTGTCACCATCCCTAGGGACTTTTGATGATCTCCAAATTCCTCATGGCTAAGGCCTCTCTCCAAAACACCTACCCTTAAAAGCTAACTCCACTTTAAGCTTGCTGGTATCTATCGTTTTACCATAAAGCATCCAAAACAGTTGCCCACTTGCGCTGAGCCGCAGTGATGCTCTACAGCTTATCCACAGCCTGGCTGGTGAATCGGTCCCTCCTGAGTTAGTGTTGCTCCTAGACATCCAGAAGACCATCACACAGACACCTTGAATGTTACGTCTTGCAGAAACACCCACCACCACTGTGGTGACTGCCTGTAGCCCTGGAAATGGGAATTTATGGCAGAAGGTCATGGGCTTTGCACTGGCCCAACACCATAAGGTCTCAGGAAGCCTCTTGGGCTCACCATCCCTTGAGCTGGGTGTCCCTGTGGTCACAAGTGTCCCATAGCCAAGGGCCTTGTGCTCAACCCACCTGAGCTCAGGGCTGGGAACACTCAGCATGGCCAAGGGCTGCTGCCCCGGGCAGGCTCTGCCCAGCAAACACCAGCCCTTTGTGAGCTCAGGCTGGGTGCTGGGCAGTGCTGCCACTGATGCTGGGGACCAGGAAGAGGAGTCAGGCAGTGGGGAGAAGGGGATGGAGATACTCCTGGGGGAACCCAAGAGTGAGAGGGAAGAAACCCCATGATGCACATCACACTCCTCCCAGGGAAGACCTCAGGATGATAATGACTTCTCCTGGAGGATGCTGATGCCTTCAGCTCTAGGGCCTGAAGGGATACTGGTAGGGTAAGCATCGCGCCATGGAAAAGTAAGGTACTATAGAAAGGTTTCTTTTCCTTTTTCTTTTTATAGCATTTTTAACTATTAATGAGGATTTTCTGTACTAATTTGGACCATGACTGTATGTAACTGTAATTGGGCTAATAATTTGGACTATTATTAGATTGTTAAAATATTAATTAGGCAAGTTATTTTTGTTCCTAACAAGCATTTGAAAGGAAATAGAAGGAATCAGTACATTGCTGCACTCAGAACAGCAGTGAAGAGCTCAGAGGCTGAACGCAATCAAGGACAATGGACAGATGTAGCAAAGGGGACAAAGGGCTGAGGACCTACAGGGCTGAGGAGAACTTCTTGCAGGAGCTTACCATAAAGTAGTAGAGGTGTGAAGACCTGGCCATGAACTCTGGTTTGCACTCAGCCACACAGATTTCCACAAATCCAGCATGCTGGCTGGGCTTGGCCTCCCCCATCTCACACACAATCCTGTGGAGAAAACATGAACCAGAAGCAAGGTTTAAGGGGTGGTTTGGATGGTCTGGGTAGGCTGGAATGGGAGCAAACAGCTCACAGTGCTGGGGAATGGAGTGTAGACTTAACCCCTCCTCTTCTTCCCAGCCCAGGAACCAAACTGTGGAATAAGTGATTCCTTAAAGAGTAGTGGCTTTTGGCTGTTGGCCCTTGGTGGGACAAATCATGGAATTATAGAATCAGAATCGTAGAATGGTTTAGGTTGAAAACGACTTTAAACCTCATCCAGTTCCATTGCCTGCCACGGGCAGGGACACCTTCCACTAGAGCAGCTTGCTCCAAGCCCCTGTGTCCAGCCTGGCCTTGAACATTGCCAGGGATGGGGCAGCCACAGCTTCTCTGGGCACCCTGTGCCAGCGCCTCAACATCCTCACAGGGAATAACTTCTTTCTAATGTCTCATCTGTATCACTCCTCTTTCAGCTGGTGTAAATTAGCATAGTTTCACTTAAATATGCAGACAAATGCTGGGCTGCAGTCTGATACCAAGGGTCCACTGTCCTCCAGCCTTGCATGGTGGGACAGCTTTGCAGCTGTAAGGCTTAATGATGTCTCCTGCATGTAGAAAGCTGCTTTTTAGGACTGCTGCCCTCCAGACCGGAATTGAGCATCCTTGTGTAATGTGAAAAACAGAGGACAACCTCAGGGCATGTGCCATGAGGATTATCTAAACATATAATCCAAATACAATAATAAATGGATTATTACCTCCTGCACTAAAGGAATAGCATCTTTCCTTCCTCACTTCCAAGGATGGCTGGAATGGACTCCTTAGAAGGCCCTACAGTTAGCAATGACTGTTACTAGGTGTGCTGTGGCCCACTGTCTGCCACACACCCAACTTACTGCTCTGCTGGGATGTACCCTTCCACCAGCGGTTTGCACTCAACTCCGGCCACTTTGACGTGAGATGCAATATCTCTGAACTCCAGTCCCAGGTTCTCCCCGCGGATGGTCACTTTGGTCCCACCTTCACGAGGCCCCGTCACTGGATTGATCTGGAGAAACAAGCCAAGACAAAGGAGAATAATGAAACTACCTATGTAAAGACATCAGTATCCTCTCAGGTGAAAGAAGAGACGATATCAAGTCTCTTTGTGACCTCTAGAGACATTCATAGTTATGAATGCTGAAAAACTGAGGGAACAAACCTGCTCCAGATACATTACTTGGTCCAAATATATATCACACATGCCTCAACTGTCTTCTAACTACTTGCGAAACATCCAGAGATGAGTATGAGATGTTTTCTAGGTAGGGGGAGTGTTTTCTGATCGTGCAGCTGAGCTTTGCACTTTATAGACAGAATCATAGAATCATAGAATTGTTAGGGTGGGAAAGGACTTTAAGATCATCTAGTTCCAGTGAGCCATGGAAAGACAGCAGAGGGACCCGGTGGAAAGAAATGGGACAATGAACAAGAAAAGAGCACAAACAGTTTCATCCAGTCACTTTCAATCCTAAATTCCCAGCCCGAAGCACATGGAGCTTTTGATCTGTTCTGGAGGAAGGTGTTGGGTCATGCATCACAAACTCAACTGAATATGTCCACCTGAAAGAAACAGCTGAGACAACATAAACAGCATGTCAGATTAGGTATGGGGTAGGTGGACGGTCACTGAGACAGCAGCAGTTGCTGTGTGCCAACATGTATTTCTGAGAGAGCTCCAAATGCCCTCATGGAGAGCTGAGGCCAAGTGAAGAGATACGGGAGCTTGGAGAGCTTATTTGTAGGGTGGACAGCCCCTGAGCCCCAGCATGGGTGAGTGGCTATCCCAACCACCTCAGTGGCTAGTGGCATGACATTTGCACCCCAGTCTGGACCTTCACCAGGCCCTAGCAGGAGTAGGATCGCTATGTCTTGTGTTGAGCAGCAGAGCCAAAGCACCACCTAACCTCCAAAGTTCAGCTCTCCTTCTCACTGCAGAGCCTCACTCAGAGCTGTTTATCTCTGTGGAGTATATCTGGCCCATTCTGCATCACATCCATCACCCTTGTTCAGAGCCAAGTGGAAATTAGCATCGGAGTTGAATTGAACAACACATAAATCATGGGGCTGGCCCTTAATTCTCTCAGTTCTGCACTTCCAGTTATTCACTGTGCCCAAATGCTTTGCCATACAACTGGTTAGTTGAAAGGGGTTTCAAATGTTGCTTTCAAAGGGTATTCCCTGCTGCCCACTCTGACTGTGATCTGCCAGCATTGGCAAGGCTTTGTTTGTAGTGGAAAAGGGGAATTCCCTGTCTGAGGTCCCTACCCACTGTCCAATGGTTTTGCAAACTGGGAATCTTGGCCTGGCAGCAAGACCCTTGCACAGCAGTTGGACTGGAAGGGAAAATTGAGGCGCTGGCACAAGCAGGGCTGGTTGTGACCACTTTCCAGTGCTGAGGCTGGCACCAGGGTTAGACTGATTTCCACACATTTAGAAGGTCCATCTGTAATAAAAAGGAGATACCTTGATGTCTTTAAGAGATATTTTAGTTTAGGATACTTAATTTCAGGTATCATGAATGACCTCCTGAATGTGTCTTTGGCTATACATGGAATCAACAGAAGTTAACAAATACAGAGCACAGATGATCGCAGACAAGCCCTTGGACTTGTAGTGTTGCGTTCCATACACACAACCTCTGCAGCACAAGATCCCTGCAGCACCATGATCTCAGGTCCAAAAGCCACAAATACCACTTGAGCTAACAAAATCCAAACCAGGGCAGGTTTATTCCTATTCCAAAAGTCACCAAGCTACTGAAGACCTAGAAAGAAAATAGTGCAACATTCATAAATCTGAGAGGTGAAATGGTCATTTGGGTTGACTTTGACCTTTGAATGGTCTGTGGTGATGAGATTGGTGGAAAAGTCAAAAACGGATAAGAAGAGGATGAAAGAGAGAGGCATTTGTGGTTATTGTCCATGAAATGAGGAAGGTATCTTTAAAAATTAGGATGAAAACGAAATTTCTGTTCCAGGAGAAACTAATCCTGGGTGTCTCAGCTGGGGACTCAACACTGAAAACTTCCAAAAATGGGAATTGCAAAATATTTTTGTTCTGAATCATTAATAAATATCTATTCAAGCAAAGTTTTTCTCTTAGAAACACCTATTTTGCTGACATTAGTTAATCTTCTCCTGATAAACCACTATATGAATGATGTTGGAAGGCTACAATATATCACCATACCAAATGCAATCTAATAAGTACTCAAAATGAAAAAGTTAAACAAAAAGATAGATTTGAAGTCCTATAATTCGTTTTATTTCCTTATATATTTGCAAGAATTCCCCATGGAATATTTTGATTCAGTTTTGCTGTATTAAACCTGCCATCAAATGGTTTTTACTTGTTCTAGTAAGGTAGGTGTCTAGGAAGCTAGATCCGTGGTTAATTAGGGCTCACCTATGCTTGAAAGAGCTTGCTAGCATGGGCTGTACATCTCATAGCAGGGCAAAAGAGGATTTTTTCTCTTGTATGACTAGCACCATTACCCTGAATAAGAGAAAGAGTAGCAGTGAAAAGGAACATCTTGCTGGAAAGACCCATTTCTTTGGAATTAAGGGTGATTTTAAGACCAAAGTTTCACTGCAGAAGTCACAAGCAACTCAGTAGCGACCTTATCACCCTTCTTCTATTTCTGTCTAAAGCATGAGATCTTTATAAACCCTTGCTATGATGCAAAAAGCATCAACAGGAAACTTTCCAGAGTGAAGCCAGCAAAACACCTCTGAACACCTCCACTGGGTGATTTTTGATTGGTAAAGGCCAGCTTCAAAACCCACTTATTTCTGTGAAACAGGAGGGCCTGGGATTCTCCCAGGAGCATGTGGGAGATGTCTTAACCCCAACCCGTTGCACTCCCAGAGATGTGTACCAGGAGAAGGTGCTACCACTCTGTTTCACAGCAAGAGAGAAGGAGCCTGTTTCTACCACGAGTGCAAAAATATGGAACAAGACCTGTCAATTTGGGAAAGGAAAACACAAGAAAGGATACAAACTGTGCCAGGAAGCCTCAGCTTTTTCTTGAAGACCCAGAGCTGTGACACTGCATTACCATTGACACCCTCCGCTCATATCACCCCAGTGCTGGAGCTTGTCACTCCTAAAGGAGGTTTTGTGGCAATATAAATGCAAGAGCTAATAAGTAAGTGCAGGTTATAGGAAGCTCTGGGCTGGGTATGTGTGTGATCATGTGTAAGTGTGAGTACGCGTGTTGTTTCTCCTTTGCCTGCACAGATACGATATTGCCCTATATCCACTCCAGTATATGCATGCTCCTACCAACTGCCCCAGACCTACCATTAGCTGCAATATGTATCCAGTCACTTGAGATTACTTCCAAGCTAATGGCTCAGAAAAAGACTTCCCAAGAGCTACCTATGATTGCATCAGACAGCTGGAATATTTCATAGGCGAATATTGCAATGATCTGTTTGAGCTTTGGGAGCTGTTGGAGGAAATGCCAGCAGAATTAGAGCTATGTCCCCTCTGCAGCTGTAGGGTGGAGAATGAGTGCTTTGCAGTACATAAAGAGACTGGAGATGCAGGTTTGGGGTTAAAGCATGATAGAGAAATGTGGATGGACCTTCAGGACATCATACTACTGCATGGCCCTTGTGTTTTGGATTTCTGCTTTAGTTAGTCATCATAGAATCATAGGATGGTTTGGGTTTGAGCTGGAAGGGACCTTAAAGATCACCTTGTTCCAACCTCTTGCCATGTCAGCTTCCCAATACCAAATTCTATGAATCTGTGCAAAATTTCTGACTCTTTCTTAAGGTTTGAGAATCTGCAAAGATTCACAGGAAGTTTTCCTTATTTTCCAACAATTTTCAAGACCTCAAAGCTGAACTTTCAGATTGAGCTGCTCATTCTGTCTGTCTGGATTTTGTTTCACAGCTTCAAGTGGTTTTGGTGGGCTAAAAATACCAGCATCAGATATATCCAAGCATGGTGGAAACCTCCATCTTGGGAACATCAGAGTAAGCCTGGCACTCCAGCAGTCCAACTGATTACCTTGTGGACAATCCCCCTTATTTGGGACTGATGAATGACAGGAAGACGGATTAAAACACAGTAGGAGGGATTACTTCCAGTGGCATCTGGGAATAACAGATTCTACCCAGCCTTTGTTTTCACATGCATGGACATTGCTTTAGGGCTTGTCCATAACATGCAAACATTTTGATTCTTAACCAAATATAATTGAAAATCATTTCTTGCTTTCTAGGAAGATAACCCACCTGATTATTCTTATTAAACCTGACCATGGAGGTTGGATTTTCCTCCTTTACATATCCCCTTACCTTCTCTGCCTCATTTTCCTCCTTACTTTCCCCAGAAGAAGTCCCAAGCCACCCCGAAAGGGTACTCATGTTAACTAAGACACGATGACTGCGAAATACTTACAGGAGGAAGCTGATAAGGATGGAGCACTAATTTTCAAGGCTCAGATCTGTCCTGCTGTGTGCCTTGTGACCATGAAAATGGTGCACATCATGGCAAAGCATCCTTAGACAGCAGACAAAAATCCCTTTAGACTGCAGGAATGATTTGCCTTTCTTGCCTTCTCCCCCTTCCTCTGCTCCTTTTCTCTATGGTCTTTCTACTGTCATACCTCCTCATTGTACCTATCCCCCAGTACTTCCTTTGTCACAGTCAACACAATAGGAAACCTGAAGAGCACTGTTATCCTGTAGGTCCTTCCTCCAAGCCTTGCCTTCTTCTCTTCATCACTTAATAGGCCAGTTCCAAACTTTGTGCAGTCCAGGCTTGATCTTGCCTCCTCCTTGAGCCTTCAAAGGAGGAAAGCTGACAGCTACACAGAACTTTGTTTGCTCTATGGAGATTTCTTTCACCATGCAAAGTCAGCCAGGAAAACAGAAGAGCGTTAGTCTGATGAAGTCAGTGGAGTCTTGTACACTAACATTGTCCATGTCATGCTGCCAGAAAGCATGAACTAGAACCTGCCCCCTTCCTTGACCTCCTGTCAGCAGAGCACAAACCACTCTGAGATCACTTAACGTCTCCTCAGCCAGGCTGGCCAGAGAGGCTGTTTCAAGACAGTTGAGCTCCTTTGATTACCCTCACATGGCCCATTTGGGATGCCCCGGAGCATCTTGTCTCACCTTTAGCTGTTCCTCTAGAAGCCCAAGGTCTCATGAAGGCTTCATGTCACATCAATCAGCCCTGTGTTGGCAGGTCAGATGCTATGTGACTCCAGCAGACTATATACTAGTGATTCATGTCCACGTTGACTACAGTGGGACTCTGATGCCCTGCTCAGATGTTGTAGATACCTGAAACTGTGTGCCCAACTTTGAATGCCACCACAGCCTCCCATCCCCAAAGATGCCTGTGGCTTTGCTTGACCCAGCACAACTCAGCCCTCACCAACCCAGAGAGAAAGCAGTAAAATAACCCAAGGAAAGGGTACAAGAGGGAATACCCCAACTTCTTGCAGACCCATGACTTACATCTGTGATCTTGGGGTTGGTGCATTTGCCCTTGGTGCTGGACAGCTCCAGCCACTGGCTGTCCTGGGCTGGGCAGTGCTGCTTCAAGGTGCACTGGTTCTGTCCCTCGCACCAGCCGCACTCGAAGTCTGGGTCAGCTTTAAGGCAGAGTCCACAGCTATCCCGCATGGCCCCACACTTGTACAGGTGAACTGCAGGGATAGGAAAAGAGAGAGGACCTCAGAGATGCTGACAGCACAGAAAAGTGGTGGGATGAAGGCAGAATGAAGAGTGAGAGAGGGGAAGGTGTTCGGTGATGCATGTCCCAGAGGCAGGATGGGACCGCTCCAGAGGGATGAATAATTGGGGAAAAAATGTTTACATCCTTCTTGAAATTATAGAATGGTTTGGGTTGGAAGGGAGCTTTAGATCATCCAGTTCCAACTCCTTGCCATGGGCAAGGGCACCTTCCACTAGACCAGGTTGTTCTAAGCCCCATCAAGCCCCACTGAACAGAAATAAACTGCAGTTGTCAGAGTTATTTCCCCATGAAAAGGGCATTTGGAAGCTGAGAGAGGACAGCAGTGTGAACATGGGCTGTGCCATTCTTCTGGATGCCAGGGCTAGACAAGGGTTTCCAGCCTGTTGTGTTACTGTGTGGATTTAACCTTCAAGAGCCACTGTTTTGGGGAAGTACCGTGCAGGACCTTTTGCATCCAGAGTGGCTATTTAAGACATCAAAGAAAGACCTCACAGAGGTGGGTGGAGGGGGAGAAGGACAGGAAGGGGTCATGCCATGGGGAGAAGAGCTGCCTTCTGTATTGCTCTCCAGCTTCAATGTGGTATTGGTGAAAACCTCACTCACCATCCCTCAGCATGAGAGTGGATTTGAAATGGTGCTAGAGTAACAAGGGAGTACCTGATGGGGAGAGATGGAGTGGGAGAAGATGTGGAAAGTGTCCAAGAAAAGAGAAGGTAAAACAAGGGAGGGAGAAACATCTGTAGGGTGGTGATGTGAGAAGAATCTGTGGGTCTGAGCTGTAAACGCAGAGCATCCAGGTTGCCTGAGGAAAGGCTTCAGGGTAGCTGAGGGTGATGAACATGAAGGAAGAAGATGTGAATGGACCATCCATCTCCAGCAAAAATGCCTGCCTTAGGGTCATGGCTGGATGTGCAATATCTCTCTGTGAGATCAATCCTGTGGCAGTTAAACAGCCAGGCTCTGGACAGGAGGTAGATTTGGGTCTTTTGCTATGATCACTGTATTTTGTTCAGAGTTTTCCCACTGGTGAGCTGCAGCCCTTCTCCTCCCCCTCTCCCTTCCCCTCTTCATCACTACATTGCCTCCCAGCAGAGCATGCCCCATCTCCTGGCATGCTGAAGAGCATCACTGCAGGAGAAATAAAGAGGGGGAGAAAGCTGGAGAAGTAGGGGCATAAAAACAAGACACAAAAACGTGGGGAGAAGAAGGAGGCGAAGATGATGAAGGAACAGGGGAAGCAACACAAGTGGGAGGGAGAGTCATATTTGCAAAGAGGGGAAACACATGACAAAAAGCACACCAAGAAATGGTAATTTGAAGAGTGCAGAGAACAAGTATGTACCAGACAGCGCTGGGAGATGGTGGCAGCTTTGTTAAGTGTAGGGAGCGATGCAGCCTGTTGCTAAGGTTACCGCTTCCAAGGACAAGTTGAAATAACTCTTTACCTTTGTTCTGTGCAGGGTTGTCAATGTTGAAATTCCCGTTCCACACGACTGTCAGCTCCACTGGCAGGCTGTTAATCTCCATCCCTTCGTAGGAATACTAAAAGTGGAAGAGGAAAAACAAGAGAAACCCCAAACCAGGCTTAGATGGTGCCCTCAGGTGGGGAGGAGAAGGGATCAGGCAAGTTGTGAACAGGGGAAATGGAGCTGTCAGCTACCTCCCTAATCGCCATTACTGGGATGCTCTCAAAGTTGTGGTGCTCAATAGAGCAAGCCATGCCCCTCTGAATACCCTACTTACCCATAAGGTGAATGTTCCATTAATAAAATAGAATCAACCAGGTTGGAAAAGACCTTTAAGATCACTGAGTCCAGCTGTTCCCCAGCACTGCCAAGGCCACCACTGCCCCATGGCACTAAGGCCTCGTCTCCACGCTGTGTGAGCACTTGCAGGGCCGGTGCCTGCAGCCCTGCCCTGGGCAGCCTGTTCCAATGCCTGAGCACCCTCTGGGGCAGGAATTGTTCCTCAGCTCCATCTAAACCTGCCCTGGGGCAGCTTGAGGCCGGTTCCTCTTGTCCCATCCCTTGTTCCTTGGGAGCAGAGCCCAGCCCCTCCTGGCTCCATCCTCCTGTCAGGCACTTGTAGGGAGCCATCAGGTCCCCCCTGAGCCTTCTCTTCTCCAGACTGACCCCACCAGGTCCCTCAGCCGTTCCTCATCACACTTGCGCTCCAGGCCCTGCACCAGCTCCATTGCCCTTCTCTGGACTAGGGACCTGCTGCCCCCTGCCCTGATGTCCAGTGCCATCAAAGCACTAGTTGATCTGTGCATATGATGGGATTTATCTTGGAAATCTAACTTTTAGGTATTGAGCACAGCTCTGAAGGATATTTGCCTACTCTTGGGTGCATCACTAAGGTGTTCATTATGCAATGTGGGTCTACCATCCACATATACCTCTGCTGTGTACTCCATGGATGCTGCGCATATACGTAAGGTTATCTACCCTAGTAATCATATAATCTCAGACTGGTTTAGGTTGGAAGGCACCTTAAAGCTTATTCAGTTCCAAACCCCTGAGATGGGCAGGGACACCTTCCACTAGAGCAGGTTGCTCCAAGCCGAGTCCGACCTCGCCTTGAACACTGCCAGGGATGGTGATACGTTGAACAACTCCTGGAAGCTGAGTGGGGTCTCAGAAAGCGTATCATGAAAATACCTTTAAAAAGGGGAAAGAGGAGGTTCTGTGTAATTATAAACCTGTCAGCCTAACTTTGCTTCCCAGAAAAAAAAGTACATCAAATTATTAAACAGTTTATAAACACCTGCGAGATGATAAGGTGATAAAAATCAGCCAGCGTAGATTTATCAAGAACAAATTGTGTCAGCCCAATCTAATTTCCTTTTTTGACAGGCTTAATGGCTCTGTGGATAAAAGGGAAGTAGCAGATGGGCTTTATCTTAAATTCGGTAGAGTATTTCCTACTGTCCTACAAGAGAGCCCCATAAACAAACAAGGGAAAATATGATCTAAAGGAAACCACCATAAGGTATATGTGAAATATGCCAAAAATAAAGAAGTCAGATAACTCAATGTCAGGCTGGGAGGGTGTTTTAAATGGAATATTATCCTAGCTCTGCCATTATTCAGTATTTTCACTACTGACTTGGATGATAGAGTACAGATTCCATAAATGACACTGTTCCAGAAGAGGGTGTAAGAACACCCAAAAGCTGGGTTAAGAATTCAAAACAAACTTGACAAATGATAGAACCAGGCCAAAATCAACAAAGTGAAATTCAATACAAGCAAGTCCCAACTGTTCTTCAGTGGGAGAAATCAATGCTAACAAGTAAGAAATTGGAGTGATTGGCCAGTGCTGCGGGAATGGGTCTGGAGACTACTGAAGATCACAAACAGATTGTGAATCAACAATGCCATATTGCTGCCAAAAAAACGAAGCAAATCTCATTTGGGGATGTATGAGAGTTCGTTCCACACATAAAGCCCCAGGGGGTAGTTATTTTTCCCTTCTCAGAACCAGAAAGACTTCAGCTGGAATAGGAGGTATCCAGTTTCCAGGAAATACATATTAAGAAAGTCATAGAAATCTTCAGAGAGAGTTAAACACACTTAAACAAACACTTGTCAGGCACAATCTAGGACACAGACCTGGCCTTAACAAAGGAAATGGAAGTTGATCTCTGGAGGCCTTCTCCACTCAGAGAGCTCCCTCACACATGGTGCTTACTGTATTTTATAGGCTAGAGATTGAGTTGCCATCAGCCAGTTCACACAGGGTTCACCCATTTGCCCGTCACATCCTACTGTCCACCTCCATCAACAGCTTCCATTCAGCACTTCACCAACAGGCAAAAAGCCTCACAACAAGAAAGGAGGTCATAGAATCACAGAATCAACCAGGTTGGAAAAGCCCTTTAAGCTCATCCAATCCAACCATTACCCCAGCACTGCCAAGGCCACCACTGACCCACGGCACTGAGGCCTCATCTCCACACTGTGTGAACACTTGCAGGGCCGGTGCCTGCAGCCCTGCCCTGGGCAGCCTGTTCCAATGCCTGAGCACCCTCTGGGGCAGGAATTGTTCCTCAGCTCCATCTAAACCTGCCCTGGTGCAGCTTGAGATGGTTGCTTAAAGGGCAGAATGGTAACAATGCAGGAAGGCAAGAGATATTTCAGGTCTCCTACTATTACTGGTCACATAAGGATTTACCCTCCTGAGATTAGGCATCTCCTCCTGCATTGGGATCTATAGCAGGACAAAATCCTACTTTTACAGAAAGAAATGTTTCTCCAACTACAAGGTTACACATAATTCAGTAAGTTGTCTGATTTGGTTGGTTATATCTTAGAGACCACTAAAGAGCTCCCCATCACTTAAATCTCAGCGTGGTTTCCCACAGAGATGTCAAAGCACTGAGCCTTTAGAAGCAGGTTTTTCTGTATCCATTAATTGCCATGTAACTGGGGAGTAAATCATAGATGGTGATTTCTGCCCATTAGAGCAGAGTGAGTGTTAGCTACATAGCAATTTCTCTTTGGACAAACTAAACACAATTAACCACTAATCTGCAAAACCCTGTGATTACAATCTGGTTGTAGGGTATTTATGGGTATGAGTCTGGTGGTTACCATGGAAGTAAAGAGCAGCTGCAGGTTAGCAGAGCCCTTTGCAATAGAGCTGCACTCGCCAGTCTCATTCAGAATTAGCATTTCTATGACACTTCTTGGTGTCACTGCCAGCAAGATGTAAGATGATGCAGAGCCGCTTGGACTCACAACACTGGCTTTTCACAGCTTCACGGAGCTGGGAGCAAGGGTGAGGAGACAGGAGTAAGAAGGAGAGAGCCTGGAAAGTAGAGAACAATTTATCTTCTGCCACTCGAGAGCTTTGCAAACTCCTGCTTTGCACAGCACTTTGTAAATGCTGATTGGGAATGGGAGACTATGTACAGAACCACTGGTCATCCTTAAGTAAGAAGCTGAGCCTGTAGGTGCCTGAAAAAATGCTGCTTTCTGCCTCTGCAGAGCCGCATGTGTGTGTATTGGGATTTAGCTGTTAGCAGAGCCTAGACAAGGCTGCCAAGGGACAGGCAGCTGGAGTCCCCCAGAGCCTTTCATCCCACTGAGGATCCAAGAGCCAGCAGCATGAGCCCAGCTGGGATTTCAGATCTTATCTGCCTGTGACACCAGGGGCAGACACATATTAGACTTGTTAACTCAGCAGACTTGATCCAGATCTGGAAAGAGATGAGAGGAATAAACAACGGGATCCCAATGGATGAGCATCAAGGATGAAGCCAGCTGGGGGCTGGAATGGGGATGCTCACGCTGCCATGCCCAGCCTCAGACATCTCATGGACTGCACGGCAGTGAAACGGAGCAATTTGCGCAGCAACAGCGAGTAAATGCTCCATCCTCTTCAGACCACAGGAGCTGCTAACTCATTGTGACCCCTGTTCAAAGCCCACTGAACTCAATAGGAGGCTTTGAAAAGGATTCACTCAGCTGTAACAATAAGGAGGAAACATGTTTCAGGGAAGAAAAAAGGGATGGTGTATCGATCTCCAGGACAGCAGTTTCTGGGATACTCCTACTAAGAGCATTCATTCCATTAGGGCTTGTGTGTCTACATTGCCTTGCACAACTTCCTGAAGCAGAGGCAAAACTGCTCAAAAGATGTAAATCTGACCCCGAAGTCTGCCAAATCTGGATCCCTGTTTTGCAAATCAAATCAAAGCAGAAGATTACAGGTAATTTGGAGGCCCAAACTGAGAAAGAAAGGTTGCCTTCCCAGAAAGGCAGGCTGGCTCTTACCAGGAAATGCCACAAAAGCTGTTAGAAGGAGCTGTTGCAATTCACAGGAACAATGTTTTGAACTCCTAAATCACAGTTCTTTGTCTCCTGCAACACAGGCTGTGCCCATCACCTCACTTGGCCATTGTGCCATGTTGGTAGTGGTTTAAAATATCGTCCACAAACCACTGTAATTCCATCAACTGTTTGTCTCATGGAAGTTCATTATCCTAGGACCGAGATCACAAGATCACGGCTCAGTTCTAAACCAGCTATATTGACATTAGCTGCTTTCATGAAAAAACACTTCTCATTTCAGTAATACGTGGCTCTTTTGGGGCATCCAGTTACTACAGGCACCCTGCCTTAGAGGAACTCAGCTTCACAGACCTCAGAGCTATGCAGTTTGTGCAAATCCATAGCCATCACATCCACATCTCTCACTGCATCCTGCTGGGATGCTGTATCACTGGGTAAAGCCCTTTGGTGGTTTGGATCAAACAGACGTGGGACAATAAACAAAAAGCAGTTACATGATACTTCCTTTTTGTACCTCAGGCATTTTAGCGGTATTTTAGTGTTAGTCTGTTTTCCTGGCACCACTTTACTGATTAGAGCTTGGGCCTGGTGATTCTTGTACCTCGGCACCAGCTTCTTGTGTGGTCCTGTGCTAATCTTTTAATCCCTCTTTGCATCAATTTTCCAGCCATAAACTATAGGCGGAAAACTTCTTGCCCACAGTTGTTCCATCTCCTTTGAGTCTTTGCTTCCTGGAGCTGGGAGAGAATTCTGGGTATCACCCAGGACAATAGAGCCTACATCATGCTTGGAATTTCTCTGCTATTTGAATGTAGCTAAATAAATAAATAATAATAATGATAATAATAATAGTAATAGTAATAATAGTAGTAGCAATCATCATCATCATCATCATCAGGCTGTATCACAATAGCTGAGAAGTGGATATACAACTCAGCCCTCTGCTTGTCTCCCTTTGGCCACTCATAAGTGTGTTTTCCCATGATCTCTGTGAATAGCTCCTCATTTTTTCCCAGCTCTGTGCTTAGTCCTTAGCTCTGTTTTTTAGCACTCCCTTCACTGTGTGAGCCACACCACAGAGTCAAATGCCACTGAGATCTTTAGCTCAAGTGCGATGATGTGACAGATATAACATATTTGCTTTTCCTATCCTGAAGTTACACAGCACTTTGAGCTGTAACATCTCGGGTCTCACAACACACAGACCTGTGAATGCAAAGAGAAGACCAGAGGCAAATTATCAACAGGGATTTTGCTGCTAGAAATCAGTGCGTGCTGCTTGTGTGTGCCAAAGCCAGGCAATGGGCAGGGTCATACCAAACAAGAACGTGGGCTTAGTCATTGAAGCAGGTAATAGTAATGATCACGGCATGGTCAGGTGGGTCATCTGTCCCTGCCCATGGCAGGGGGGTTAGAATTTGATGTTCTTAATGTCTTTTGCAACCTATCCTGGGTTCAGCAGTAGCAGTTTTTTTCGCCTTCTTAGTAGCTGGTGCAGTGCTGTGGTTTTGACTTTCAGCCTGGGATCAGCGCTGATAACACCGATGGTTTTAGTTGCTGATTAGCAATGTTTAGTCTGACCAAGGACTTCCTGAGTCTCATGCTCTGCCAGGGAGGAGGAGAAGCTGGGAGGAAGCAGAGACAGGACACCTGACCCAAACTGACCAAAGAGGTATTCCATACCACAGCACGTCATGCCCAGGATGTAGAACTGGGGGCAGATACCCAGAAGGGCTAGATCACTGCTTGGTTGGGCTGGGTATCGGTCGGTGGGTGAGTGAGCGGTTCTATTCTCTTCCCTTGTTATTTCCCTTATCATTGGTGGTAGCAGCAGTGATTTGTGTTATACTTCAGTTACTGGGCTGCTCTTATCTCAACCCGTGGGAGTTACATTCTTTTGATTCTCCTCCCCATCCCTCCGGGAACTGGGGGAGGTAGGTGGAAGAGTGAGCGAACAGTTGTGCGGTTTCTGAGTGACAGGCTGGGCTTAAACCACGATACAACCCTAACTATTCTATGATTCTATGATTCTAATACTCACCCATCTCCCTCTTCCTCATGCCAAAGGCAGCTAATATAGGGCTGATTGCATGTGCTGGGGCTCCCAGTGTTTCCCACTGGGGAGATTGCTTTCCACCCTAATAGATCTAGCAATTTCAGCCCCTCCTGCTGATGTTTTTACTTACTGATTTATATGCCTTCTTAGCTCCCCTGCTTTTCATTTCCTCCCATCACTCTTTGTCCAGGCTGTCGGCAGAGCTATCATAAGTGCAATAAGGACTGGCAGGTAGTGTCTCTCTGAGTGATAATTGCATGCCTTGGGGGGTGTGATAGAGGACAAAGCCCAGAGACTCTCAAACCACTTGACAGGAACAATAATTGTCCCGAAGCGTGCTGCCCTGCAGTGACTTATTGCTGTTATCAGAGGAAATATCTCCAGGAAAGACACGGGTGAGATAGAGCTGGCTGCTGAGCACCTAGTGCTGGATAGGACACCACTGACACACCATCAGATAGGCTGGTCCCACCTGGGTGTCCTTATAACATCCTTTAACTCAAGTTGGAGCCACTTAGAAAAGCATCTGCTTAAGATGGTTCTGATCCCTGGTGTAAATCTTGAGGGACCAGACAGTGGAGAGCAAGAGTTGAGGCTTTTCCCTGATTCTACCTTGTGTGAAAGCAGGGAAACCCCTGCATTTCACAGAAGTTGAGCTGAATTTGAGCACGTCAGTGCCTGGTGTACAACGGCAGGGGACAGATCTTGAGGCTTCTGAAGGAAAACAAGCCAAGAATGATTGCTTAGTCTAGCATGCACCACCAACAGAAAGATCTGCTGGCAGGATAGCATCCCTTCAGAGACACACCATCACAACACATCCTCCCACCCTCCTTTGGACCTTCTCCAAGCCTGCAATGCAGGTGCTACATTCAGTGTCTCATCCAGCAACTCTGCTGAGTAAAAAGCTCAGTCAAAGGGAGCTGATTCAATTTACAAACAAGCTCATAGAGCTGTTTCTAAAGGCAGGTGACCCTTGGAGCAGAGGCTCATTGTATTGCAGTGGCTCCAGACTGAATGCTAATTCTGGCAGGGAAGGAAATAATCATGATGGAGACATATCTGCAGCACTCCTTCCCTATTGTCTGTGTTCTCTGCCACCGCTCAGAGCCAGGGCTTCTCTGTTCCCTCTCTGTATGTGTGTGAATGTGTCTTTCTTTTGTCTGTTTCTCCCTTCCACATCTCCTTCTC
Organism: Lathamus discolor; assembly: GCF_037157495.1. NCBI lineage: Eukaryota > Metazoa > Chordata > Aves > Psittaciformes > Psittacidae > Lathamus > Lathamus discolor. The sequence continues at coordinate 4,813,824 of NC_088884.1, forward strand.
TCAGTGTCTGCAAATTCAGAGCAACAATGAAATAACATTTCTCAGGGAAGAAAGCAAAAAAAAGAACTCAAATCAGAGAGTCAAAGTGGCTTCGAAAGGAAAGGGAAGGAAGGAGAAGGGAAAAGAATAGAGGGTGAAGAAAGGGAGAGGAGGAAGAATACTGAAAAGAGTTGATTTGGTCCAAAATAAGCATCTCTCCTTGTAAAAAAGAGAGGTCCACCCAAGCCACCACCAAATATGGGACTGGTGTTCTATGGTCACCATGCAGCAGCAAGGTCATGGAGTGCTTTTCCATTAGCCTGACACTCAGCCCTGCTACACTGTGTAGCTCAGGAGCATCCTTGCGTGTCCTGGCTTGTGAAAATTAGCATTAAAATCAGTCTAGTGCTTCTGAAGCACTCAGACATCCCGTGAGCAAACGTATGTGGGGATTCATGGAAGCCCACTTCTCTGCTCGTAGGGACTAGCAACCTCTTGGAGCATGGGGGTAGTATGGGAATAGTAACTATTACCTCTCAAAACCAGCCTCTTTTATTGGATATCACAAACTCAGATGCTGAGTTCAGGATTGCTGATGCTGTCCGTCCCTTGCTCGGCCCCACTGTGTTTAAAATCATCCTGATTCATGATGATATTTATGTGTGAAAGAGAATTTGCGTCTCTAAAGGGTAGCTGCTCTCTTCCTTGCTAAGACTTTTTGGACAGACATGTAGTCTCTATGCAGATCCATATAACACCCCTTTAGCCACAACCTTCCGCTGCTGTAAAAGTAAATCCTAATTTGTTTTAAAGTGTAATGCCTTCTTAACTTCTCCAGCCATCCATTCTTACAGAACATCAAACCTGGATGCTCACAGGCTGCTAACCAGTAATGAAAATCAGGGGGACAAAGAAATAAATGCAGCAATGTGATTAGGAAGCTGCTTGTTTGCAACAGATCATAAAGTGTGTGAAGTGCCTGTAATCTTTAGCATGCTGCTTAATGCAGCAGAATATGTTGTGACGGATTTTAACAGGCACTGCCCGGTATGGAGTGGCAGAGCTGCAGTGAAGTGGCTAAAGCCTGTAATTAGCTCTTTGACTAATAAATCATCTTGTAGTAGCAGCAATAGAATGACTCAAATGTACATCTTGGAGACAGGAATCTCCTGAAGAGACCACTCTTGCATATATGCACAGCTGCTGGCAGGTAGAGCACCTCCATGAGACAGGCTGAGAACACTGGGACTGTTCAGCCTGGAGAAGCTGTGTGGAGACCCCAGAGCAGCTTCCAGTGTCTGAAGGGGCTACAAGGATGCTGGAGAGAGGCTCTTCATCAGGGACTGTAGTGATAGGACAAGGGGTGATGGGTTCAAACTGAAACAGGGGAAGTTCAGGTTGGAGATAAGGCAGAAGCTCTTCCCTGTGAGAGTGCTGAGGCGCTGGCACAGGGTGCCCAGAGAAGCTGTGGCTGCCCCATCCCTGGCAGTGTTCAAGGCCAGGTTGGACACAGGGGCTTGGAGCAAGCTGCTCCAGTGGAAGGGGTCCCTGCCCGTAGCAGGGGTTGGAGCTGGGTGATTTTAAGTTCCCTTCCAACCCAAGCCATTCTGTGATTCTATGATTCTGTGCCAGCGTTTGCCCGCAACAACTTTGGTTTAGTGACACCACCTTCGTGACTCCTGGGTGGGGGGGTTACTGGTCCTTCACTGCTGATGGGGAAGCAGAGGTAGGCAGACGCAAAGAGACTAACAAAAAGTGATGTGGTGAACTAGCAACAGGAGGAAAGTTTGACTCAGGCCTTCAGCCTTTCACCTTTCTTTTGACCCATTACATGCTGGCCACTGTCAGACTCTTTATATGGGGTTTTACATGTCCCATCACCAAGACCCCACAGAATAACTCAACTCTCAGCCTTGACATGAAGACCTGTCCCTCCAGAAACCCTTCTGAATGCATACAAGGATGTGGCACTGTGAGGATCCAGGCAGATTAAATTGATAATAATCACAGAATCATAGACCCATAACCCCTAAGGGTCATGGCTACTCACAGAATCATAGAACTGTCAGGATTGGAAGGGACCTTCTGGAGACCATCCAGTCCAACCCCCTGCCAAGGGAGGGCCACACAGAGCTGGTCACACAGGGACATGTCCATGGTGGGTTTGGAATGTCTCCAGAGAAAGAGGGTCCACAACCCCCATGGGCAGCCTGTTCCAGTGCTCTGTTACCATCAACATAAAGAAGTTCTTCCTCATGTTGAGGTGAAAAATCTTGTGTTTCAGTTTCCGGCCATTGCTCCTTGTCCCGTCACCAGGCACCACTGTGAAGAGTCTGGCACCATCCCCTTGGCACTCACCTTTGAGCTATTGATCTGCACTGATGAGATCCCCTCTCAGTCTGCTCTTCTCCAGATTAACCAGGCCCAGCTCCATCAATCTCTCCTCATAAGAGAGATGCTCCAGACCCCTGAGCATCTTTCTTGTACTGCCAAATATTGGGATCTAAGGGCAGAAGCAACTACTGGTCCTCCTTGGCCCCTGCATCCCTCCCTAGCATGCAGGGCTTGCTCACCGAGGTGTTCTGGCACTGCACGCTGGAGCTGTTGAACCTCAAGGCAGGCACCCTCTGCTCATTGCCCTGGATGTTCAAGATGCACTCATAGCCCTTCTGTCCCGACTGTGGTTGAGGCAGGTTCTTGGCTTTCAATGTGATTGGCTTGATCACCTCCACCGGCACCAGGATCTTCCCTGCCTGCAGCAGCTGGGGACAGTCCTAGGGAGAGAGAAGACAAGGCACCAAGTCAGCACATGGGTTTCCCAGCCCCACGTGGGGTCCTCTGATGTTTCTCAACCTTCTCACTTCACACTTTGCTTCAGCCCATTACAAAGCCTTTGCATCTCCCTGGGCCTCAGCCTATTACAAGGTATTCCAGGAGCATTACAGGAAGGCTGAGATAAACAGGTAGGAAGGATTTCTTTTACAGACCATCCTTTCCTCTCTCCCTTGTTCACCCTACAGACTTGCAACCTTCAGGACCCAAGGAAGCTACCTCTGGTGCTTTTTAATACCTGTTCTATTAATCAGGTAGCTGGAAAGCATTCGTGTTCCCTCCAGGAACTTAGCCCAGTTGCAACACCATGACATGAGAAGTGAATAAAGCACAAATCTGAGCATAATTCCTTGCTTGGAGGCACAGCTCCAGCCAGCTCCAGCAAGAGAGAGGCTAGGCTGTTAAAAAGAGAGTTTGTTTTGGCTAAGAAGGGGACAGAGCATTTATTACAGATGGATCCAGCCCCCAGGAAACAACTGTTACACAGCGTGTGGCGATCCCGTGGAAAGGCTTGTCACCATTTCGCTAAAGGTGCAATGCTGAGTGTGTGTTGCTAATCCAGTGCCTCACAGGGTGAGGTTTTGGGTACTCAAAGTTGCAGTGCAGAAGGCTGTATTCAAAGTCTCATTAATAAGCATAGAGTAGCAGTGCACTGCTTCTTCACGTCACAATCAGACAAACACAAGCTGTCAAATCCATGTATTCCAGTAGGGTATCAACTCTTCAGGAAATGACTGCAGTATTTGCCTGGCTAATCCAAGGCAGGTTGATACAAAAACCCCACTACAACAGGCTACAAAACATAAGCATGCCATATACACAGACCATGCTGTCTTGCTCTCTTTTGAGTGCCTGGATGTCCCCCCTTTTAAGGCTTTTCCTAGATGCCAAAAGAAACCTGTCCCTTCTTTTTTCTTCTCTGCACTGCATTGGGCGTGCTGTTTGTTATCTGTAGAGCACCACGGTACCATGATGGTGCAGCCACCCTTTCCAGAGAACAGCACCACTTCAGACTGAACTGCCCAGTGTTAAAGTCAGATCCAGTTGGAGAAGCAGAGACAGGAAACTTACATAAAGAGATGCAAGCTTAATCTGCATGTGTGGGTAAGGGACAGCGGGAGAAAAATGACTGATCCAGGGCTGGAAAGTAGGGAAAGGGACTGAAAGGTTCAAAAGTGGAATTTACGGCTTATGAGAGCCTGGGAGCTGGTTAGAGCAGATGGTGGAAGCATCTTACTGAAGCAAACAGCTTAGGAAGATGAAGAAATGGATTAGACGTGTAACATCTGCAGTTATGCCAACGAGGAATAGAATTACAAAAGCCATCAATCATCACACTGTGGGTGTGAGCTGATCCATGGCCAGGGGCAGGAAGAAAATCAAGTAACCACACAGCACATTGCTGCAGTGAAGTCCAGAAGCCTTCCACCAGTCTCCTGGCTGGATGATGTAAGGATTGGAAGTGGAAAGCCTGTGTGGTACTGCATTGCAGTAATGAGCTTTACCACTATGATACTCTGCAGTCTTGGGGATGCTGGTGCCGAGTAGTACTTCAACAGGCAGTAACATATGAGGAGGCTCCAGAAAGCTGAGTGTATGAGCGGTGGATGTTGCTCTATGTCTCATCATGCACAAGACACAGTGTAGAAAGAGGCTGTATGGGACCCCCGGGAGTGCTTGAGTGCTGTTCCAATACTCCAAGCTGTTGCTGTTGTTCTGTCCTGTGACATTGTCCCAGGGGACAACTACTAATACTGAAATATAACTACTACTAATGCTGGAATACAATGGTTAAGGTGTCACAAAAGTGTTTGTCTTGACAAAAGGGTAAGGCTTGACAGTCTAAAAAACCTTTCTAACCTTAGGTTCAGTGGTCCTATCTTATCAAGGCACACCAGTGTTAAGATTAGGTGGAGGTTTAAGTAGCTACTCAACATGAGAAAGTGCGGCATAATCTAACCCTGGGTGACTTAGACCTATGTAAATGCAGAGGGCAAGGGAAGTAGGCGGTCTAGGCTGTGGAAAAATATGAGTAAGAGTTTCCAACTCTGATAACACCAGCAGATAACATCTAAAATACCATCTGCGACTGCATGGCTTCAACACCCCCCTGACCCTTCCCCTTCATCTGCCCAACATGTCCTGGGGCCTCTGAATCAGCTCTCTCTCTTGGCATAAGACCTTGGCAACATCACCTCATTTTTCTTTCCTCCCAGCTGTAGGAGTTGAGAGAGAAATGCATTGGCACAGGGGATCAGTGGGACAGGAGGATGGGAAAGCCCTATCTGCTGCTGAGCAGCCATTTCCCAAGAGTGGGCATTTTGCTTGATGTCTGTCACATAGAGGATGGGGATTGGAGATAGTCCACTATGTTACCTGCAGGCCAATCCCAGCTCTTCAGGCTGGTCTTTCTTCTCTAGCTTTATCCCGTCCCCCTCCACCACTGGTGCTGTAACCTTTCTGATAACACTTGTTTCAAGTTCATTAACAAGCAGTGATTGCAGCAGCCCCAAAACAGGATTCGTTTGCATATAAAAAGCTTTGCAGTGATGTGAGGAAGTTCATTATAGATAATTGAAGAGGCAAGCGCCATAAAGAGGAAATCCTCCCAATGTGGCTTTATCTGATTGACCTAATGTTCTTTCTAATTGAAACAGGGAGGGGAAAAGGCAATTTCATTGGGTGATGTACTGCATAAAACCTCAGAGCTTGGACTAGGCTCTGGGTTTGAATTCAGACGTGATATTCATTTTGCAACCTGTGTCAAGCTTTGGGTGCCTGGTCAGGTATGTATTTAGAGGGCAAAACATCAGCCTGCTCTGAGCAGACCCTGGCACAGGATCCAAGCAGAAGGATCCTTTAAAAAGAGTTATCCTGGGCATTTTCCAGCAGAGGCAGTTTCTCTTCACCTTTCCCCTGCAATGGACATCAGCTAGGTTGCAAAAGCACAGTTTTCACATGATGTAGGGGAAATAAAAACATCCACTGCCAGCAACTGTACCAAGGAAGGGCACAATCCCACCCCTTTTGTCTTTGGTATATAATAAATGAAGCCTTTCCCCTGACTCTAAGGGGAGCTGGTTCAGATTCCAGAGGAGCTCAAATCCAGTTTAATCTGTACCAGAGCAACGCATATGAAAGTGCACTTTTTTTGATTCATTCTGTGTATGTAACTTCATTCTACTCCTTAAATGCTTTCAAATCAGTCTCTTTACAATAACATCCTCCACCCTTGCAATTACTTGTATCAGTAGGGATGCGTACCTCAAATAACCAGACTGCCAGTTGTCAAGTTAAAACACTGCATGAAATGGACTGTACTCATTGGGTCGATGGTAGTTTCATTTTCTTTATTTATAACTCCTCATAGAATGTCTGCAATTGTGTTTTGCTGTAACTTGCTGAAATAATGAAGTCTCAGAAATGAGAAGCTTTTCTCTCCTTTTCTCTCACATATGTGTTATGGCCCTCATCACAGCTATACCTGAGTGAGTCCCCAGTGAAAGCCATCATGAGAATTCTTCTAAAGAGGACAATGAAACCTCTCTGAGGCTATATGCTCTTAGCCCTGAACTAATTAGTTTGGCTCCTTTATGGTGCTTCATACATATACAGCTATGATTTTGTGGAGATTTTTTTTCCACTATAAGCTGGAGACTGACGAGATACTCACAGTTATCACCCTCTCCTAGGGATGAAGCATGTTAGGATCTTTCTTTTACAATGCTGTAATATAGCATGGGTTTTCTTCTAATCTTATTTTTCACAGTTTCAGTCTCTGTTACTGCTTATAGCCAGAATTACGATCCCAAGTGTCATGAAAGTGTTTTCTGTTTTCCAAAAGCAACTGGGCCTGGTCTACTCTGAATGGTAGGCATCTTACATGGGAACAGGCAAAACATCCGTGAATCATAGTATCATAGAATCCCAGACTGATTTGTGTTGGAAGTGACCTTAAAGCTCATCCAGTTCCAACCCCTGCCACGGGCAGGGACACCTTCCACTGGAGCAGCTTGCTCCAAGCCCCTGTGTCCAACCTGGCCTTGAGCACTGCCAGGGATGGGGCAGCCACAGCTTCTCTGGGCACCCTGTGCCAGCGCCTCAGCACCCTCACAGGGAAGAGCTTCTGCCTAAGAGCTCATCTCAGTCTCCCCTCTGGCAGGTTAAAGCCATTCCCCTTGGCCTGTCCCTACAGGCCCTTGTCCAAAAGCCCTTTCCAGATTTCCTGTAGACCACTTTTCAAGTACTGGAAGGCTGCTATAAGGTTTAATACAATGACCCATCCATCTATCAACAGTCTCCACCTTACACTGATGTCCCAGTTTGCTTGTCTTTGCCTGTGCATCTCTTCTTATTCCAAGCATTCAGGCGAGGGAATCTTTCTTACTTTTCCTTTATACCACCCCCTCATTATCCCTGGTAACATTGACCAGATCTCTGCTGTCTACAAAAGGAAACTAGAGCTCACCTACTGCTGACTGCATTGCAGGCATCCTTGGCAAGATAAACTCAACTCTTGGCAATGGATGTTCACCATTCCTTTCCCAGATGAGCAGCATTCATCTCCATTTAGGACCACCACCAACTCTGTGACTACCTACTTATCTCAAAGCATACAGATCCCCTTTTCTCCTGCCATTAAAATCCATTTCCTCATCTTCAACCTCAGGGGCTTTTAAGATGTTTCTTTCAATATCCGTCATTCATCAACCATCTTTGTGCCTTACCCAAGCCATCTTGCCTAGAAGGAACATGACGTCAAAGTGAATCCAAGTGAGGACCATAACTTACCCACTCAAGTGCTTTGGGATGCACAAGAAATGACACTCAGATTGCTATTTACTCACATATGATGTAAACACAATACATCTTTTGTTTCTCTGCTCTGCTGAGCTGCAGTGTACTGTTTTCCCTGTGTTCCCTATGGCTTTCCCACCCTCCCACTCTGCTGTAATTGTATCAAGAGGGTAAGGGATTAAGTCTTGATTAGGAGGGAGTGAGAGGCAGGGATTGCGTCTTTATAAAGATATCTAGATCACAGCATCTGGATGATCTGTAAATTAGAACCAAAAAACATTAAAATCAGAACAGGGAAAGAGGAAGGGGAGGAAAGGAAGGGAAGGAAGGAGAAAGAGGAAAGGGGGAAAGAGGAAGAAAACAATGGAGTTTTTTTCATTGCTTTTAGGGGAATCAGATTTCACCTGGATAAAAAGCAGGAAGGCAGCAAGCTGGCTGATGAGAGGCAGCAGGGACTGCCTGGAGTATGTTCTCTGAACTTCCCTCTCACACCTCAGCACAGACACCCTGGGTCAGAGCTGTGATATCACCCAAGCAAACCAGAGGCTTGTTCAGCAGCAGCCCTGTACCGCTGCAGACAGACGGCTTCAAGCTCCAGGGCTGACAAGCTGGTTCCTCCGATGAATCACTTCTAAACACTCGTGCAACTTCCCAGCCCCAGGATTATCTGGAGAAGGAAGCAGCAAGGAGCACAGGGCATTCCCAGTGTGGGAAGGGAAGAGGGTGACTTACAGTCCATGTTGTGTTTACATTATTACACCACTAATTCTTAGCATCATAAAAATTACATTGAAAATTTACACCAACAGTGCTGGGGAATGTTATTAGGTTATAAAGCGGAATCGGGTCAATGCTTTGGAGGCAGGATTCCAAAGTCCATAAATTTCTGGATATACTTCTCCCAAATTTACATCAGCACCAGCAGCAATCAAACCAGCTACAAAAATGCTTCACCCGGTCAAAGAATTTTTTAATGCACCATCTATTTTAGCTGCACTTCCTAAGTTTACAGTGTTGTTAGTTTGATTGATGGCACGCTTATTTATTGTCCCAGCTAAAGTAATAATACAAGAAGAAAATACTCTGAACTTTAAAGGCAGCCGCTGAGGAGAAAGCAACAGGATTTATGGGAAGTGTAAACACATGCAGAGCCAGCAAAGGAATAATTGAGTACTTGCACCACTGTCACTTCTGGTGGCTCCATTCCAGTTAAGAGTCTTCCATGCACTCAAGAGCAAATACCAGGGCTCTTTTGTCAGGTATAGCATGTGATGCTGGTGCCTCGGAAAAGGCGGCTGGTGCTCAGACCATGGAAGAGCCTTGGCCCTGTTTAAGCTTTGTACACACTAGTTGCTACATACTTCAATGGTGGTTTGCACAGATCAGTGTACAGATATCACTGCTGGAGGAATGGAGACCAAGAGATCAATAGCAGATCATTAGCTCAGCTGCCATAACCTCTTGGGTCCCTGGTTTCAGTGCTATGAGTGATTCTGATCACCAAAGAGTGGCTACTCGAAAAGCAGAAGCTGAATGAAGATAACTGACCTCCTCTTACATTGCTCGCTGATGGATCCCATTGATCAGAAGCAAAGTGACTCCCCCAAGGCCATGCAGACAGCATTGGGAAATGACCCAGGTCTGCTGGGAGCTTGTTCCCAACCTAGGACTATTCTGCTTCTGAAGTCAGTCCACACATCTCTACTGATCAACATTAACGATTTTACCCTCCTTTAATTCTTTATTAATAGAGTCTTTCTCAGCTGGTCTATTATTTCACAAGGATCAAGGTCAGGCTGCCATAATTATCCAAGCACCACATTTATCCTTGTTAAATAGAGACACAACGTTAACTTCCTCTCAGCCCTTTGTTGCTTTGACTCACTCTCAGAAGGAAAAGTAATGATCCAGAGAGCATGAGCCTTCTGGTCACTGGATGAGAGGAGGGGACTAGTGATAAAAATAGTAGATGATTGTGTCAGTAGGTACATCTGCTCATAGGAAAATGGCTACTGGAGACATGCAGACAGTCTCAGTTCTGGTGTTTCCTGAGTAACTGCCTGGCTTTGAAATGGTAAGGAATATGAATGTGTGCATTGAGGAAGGTGGTGTATGTGCAAGAGAGAAGATAACCATGTATTTACTTGGATAAAGTCTATCTTTTGTTAAAGGAAAATCCTGGTTCAGTAGGAGAGCCCTTCGGAATAACACACAGAGTAAAACTGGGTTGTGCAAAGCATGGGACAGAGCACAGACAGCTTATTTCTTCTCTAATTATTACTATATAAATCTACATCTTTCTTACTTCCCTTCTTACTTCCCTCTGAAGCTCGTAAGACCTTTCACACATATCAAAGCACCGTACATCTGTGCGTGGCACCCCAGCAGCCCAATGAGGCTGCAGGTTTTGAGCCTTACAATAATACCCTCTACTGCTCATCATGTACCAATGACATTGACATGTCATTCATCAGCATAAGTTTCTGTGCCAACAAATGGGTTTTGTACAGGTAAGGGACATTCTCCAACCAAGAATCCCCTCAGAAGTGACAGGGACTATCATGACAATAGTCTCACATGGGGATTTCCTGTATCTAACAAGGGTTGAGACCAAAATGTAGTGCTTTCTTCCTAAAGGAGGACCAAAAGACTATTTGTTCTCTAAAGCTTCCTGTATTTACAATGTTAATATGAACTTGGTATCTCTGAGAGCTCCAGACTTTGGCTCAATTAGCCAAGAATGGCCAATGAGTTCAGAAGTCGATAGAGGAGACAGAGCAACAGATGGACAGGAGGTTGCACCCACAAGACATGTTGATGCAAACCCATTTCCTTCAGAAACCAGGACAGAGGCCCAGAAAGCCCTGCTGCTTTGGCTTCCACAGTGGGAAGGTCAGGACCATGATATCATGGCCTTTGTCATGCTCCCCCTCACTGAGATTCATGACAGCATGAGATAACAACCAAGCCAAAGCAAATGGAGTCACGCTCAAATACAAGGCAGGGAAGGAGGGTCTGGGGTCGGTCTCCTGGAGATGCACCAAGCAGTAGACACATTCCAGCCTCACCTCTTATCTGCAGCTTCAACATCCTGAGACCATCTATCCTTGGCCACATCCCAAAAGCTTACATGTCCCAAAGCAGTGAATTCAGCTGGTGCTACAATGGAGAAAAGCAAAGCCTTCTTGTTTCAGAGCTAGGCCATCACCCTGGACTAAGTCTGAATAGGGAATTGTCTTTCCTCCCTTAAACTGCAGGCTGCCATATGGATCCTAGCAGACCTAACAGATGTCCAGATAGCCAGAAAAGCCTGTAGTCACTTGAGGCATTACAATGACATTGCACTGAGCTATGCTATCAAAACATAAGCTCTTCCCGACGTCATTTCAAGGGTGCAGTGTTGACAGGGACAGATGGATATTACCCTGTTGCATTCTGAGATCACTCTGTCCTGTGGAATAATCTTGCATTAGTGAGCAACCCAATTGTTATGAGTAACATGGTATTGAGTGTCAGATGCTTCTTACATCTCCACTCAAACTAATGTCCCTGAGTTGCTCCTAGGAATTATATGAACAGGTCCTTGATTCGTCATTCACATTGCGGCTGGAGAGGCTAAGCGCTAAGAACACAAGATGTGCATTAAGGTAGGATGAAGTGCTCATAGGAAGGTCTTTTTCCATC